>NC_083694.1:44061607-49061607 GCF_033118175.1 Dama dama | reverse complement strand
TGGCATGTTAGATCTGGGGCAGGAAGTGAGACATGAAGACTAAAGTTGGAGGAGAGCCTCCTCGGAGTGATGGTTGAAGGAGGGGGCGTGTGTGAGCATCTGGGGCAGAGAATTTCTGCATCCGGAGGAGATCAGAGGCCCATCGTGTTAACAGGGAATGGAGAGCGAGAGAATGACATCATCCCGAGAGCAGGAGAATGACCTCATCCTGAGAGCAGAGAAAGGGGTAGGGGAGCAGGAGGGGAGCAAGGATGAGGCACTGAGACTCAGGTGTGCGGAGCGGCTGCAGGCGGGGAGGGTGGTTATGGGAAGGGGTGTGACTCACCATCAGGAGGCCACTGGTAACTTTTATTTTTAAGAAATACAGATTTATTCACTTTTTTCTTATAAAGTTGTTCACTCATTAACTCAGCCAGTACTTATTGAGCATCTGGGTCTAGATGCTGTGGCAGGGATCTGGGCTCTGATGCTGTGGGCATATTGGTAGGTAAAGGGTAAGTTTCTGCCCTCATGGAGCTTCCATTCTAGTGGGAACGAGAAATAAAGACACGAGATGGTTCACATGGCAATAAGCACCTCAGGGAAAATAAAACAGGATGATGTCTCCTTTAGATAGGCAGTCCAGGAGGGCCTCTCAGAGGAGGTGACATTGGAGCTGCAGCCCAGCACACATGGAATCAGCCTCATGAGGAGCTGGGGGAGGAGTGTATGGGCAGAGGGAACAGCACGTGCAAAGGTCCTGGGGCAGGCAGAGCTCAGTGCCAATGTGTGCAGAGGGGCCATGTTGTTCCTGTTCTCCATCATCTTACCCAGCTCCCACGATCACATGAACCATGTCTGTTTCCCCAGATCATGATGGAGGAGCGGATGCAGCTGCAACAGCACACAGTAATGGCCCTCCAAGAGGAGCAAAAATCACAGAAGCACGAATTTGAAAAACAAATCATGGAATACAAGGAACAAATCAAGCAGCACTCCCAGACGATCGTGAACCTTGAGGAAAGACTCCAGAAAGTGACTGAACACCACAGAAAGATAGAAGGAGAGATCGCCACGCTGAAGGACAATGACCCAGGTCGGTCCAAAGAGACGCCGAGGGAACCTTAGTGTTCAGGGTGGGTTCTGATGACCCTGTGGGTCCCTCCAGGCTGATAGACAAGAAAAAGTCTGCGTCTCATTGAAAAAGCCCCTCTGTTGTCTGTCCTTGTCGCACTGCAAGGTTAGGTGCCCTCCAGGCCCAGGTTCAGCAGACGTAACACGATGAACAGAGACAGGCTTTGTGCCGAGCCAGTCAGCCAGGGAGCAGCACAGGCTGCCGGGGCTGTGAGGGGTGTCAGAACACACGACGGAAATCGTCCTTTCCCCGTGGAAGCATCCCGGGCAGAGGCCTTTCAAAGGCGTCTCTCTGCCATCAGCAGTTTGCGGCGCTGTCTAATGCTCTTTCACAACCAGCTGGGGTTTATCTCTTTAAAAAAAAAAAAAAAGCCTGAAGAAAGAACTCCGAGTTGTGAGCATTTATTTGCCCTGAATGACCAGGGGTGACAGATAAAACTAAAGACAGTGAGCTCTTGGAGCAGAGTTCTGGAAGTAGAGGCCTCGGCCTAGGATTTCTCATCCTGAGTGTTAATGTTGCCACGTGGGCTAGATCAGCTTCCCTGGTGGCTCAGCAGTAAGGAATCCGCCTGCCAGTGCAGGAGATGTGGGTTCAATCCCTGAATCGGGAAGATCCCCTGCAGAAGGACCTGGCAACCCACTCCAGTATTCTTGCCTGGGAAATCCCATGGACAGAGGAGCCTGGAGGGCTACAGTCCACGGGGCTGCAAAGAGTGGGACACAACTGAGTGACTGAGCACGCACGTGGGCTAGAGCGCTCTTTGTTGGGGACTTTCCTATGCACTTAGGGTGTTGAGCAGCGTCCCTGGCCTCTACCCACTGCATGCCCACCCCCCACTCCAGTGTAACAGCCAAAAATGTCTCCAGACATGGCTGAATGTCCCCTTAGGGGTAAACTCACTCCTGGTTGAGAACCACGGTCCTAGTCTCAAGCCAGCTGACAAGCTGTCAGGGCTCACCTCATGGATACGTTCATTCAACACACTTAGCTTAGCAGCTCTTGTGTCCTGAGCTCATTCTAGACACTGGAGGTTCGGCTGTGGACCACCACGCAGCATCCGTACAGTTTGCCAGGTCACTGCCCTGCCAGGGGACCCAGCATGAACAGGCCACCACGGCAAGAGCAGGGGACAGGACTCAGCTCCCAGCCCAGGTCCAGATCAGAGGGAGGGTGTTCCAGCTGGGACGCTTCTTTGCCACCCCAGACTTAGATCTGTGCCTGCCGTCAAGCAGATGCTCCATAAGCATCTGTTGAACAAATAAACGAGCGAGTGAACTGAGGATGGGGGTGGTGGCAGATACCAGAAGGCAGTGGGCTGAGGAGTAACTGGGAGGTGAGCACAGCGGAGGGCAGGAAATGGGGCAGGAGGTGCGACCCAGGGAGGGGTTAAGGCTCTACATCGCACCCCTTAGCTGGGTGGTTACCAGCAGGTCCCACCAGTGCCATGCTCACTTCCTCAGCTGTCAGTGGTATCAGTGGGTGTTAATCGCTTCAGTTGTGTCCGACTGTTTATGACTCCATGGATTGTAGCCCACCAGGCTCCTCTGTCCATGGGATTCTCCAGGCAAGAATACTGGAGTGGCTTGTCATGCCCTCCTCCGGGGAATCTTCCTGACCCAGGGATTGAGCCCGTGTCTCCTGCATTGGCAGGTGGATTCTTTATCACTGAGCCACCTGGGAAGCCCCCAGTGGCATCTGTTATCCCTGCCTTAGAGAGTGCGTGCATGTTCAGTCACTAAGTTATGTCCAACTCTTTGAGACCCCATGGACTGTAGCCCACCAGGCTCCTCTGTACATGAGATTTCCCAGGCAAGAATACTGGAGTGGATTGCCATTTCCTCCTCCAGGGGATCTTCCCGACTCAGGGATCAAACCCATGTCTCCTGCATTGGCAGGTGGATTCTTTACCACTGAGCTACCTGGGAAGCACCACCACCTCAGAGAGTAGCTGGAAAGATGTCATGAGCTCATGCACAGGGGAAGGGCAGCCTGTCATACAGAGCTCATGGTGGTTCTCACTAGGTGGAGAGGGCTGGGAGTGGAGGGAAGGATTGTCAGTTGAGAAGGTTTTCTCTGTTGATAAGCAAAGGGGAAGGAAAATATCCCTTGCCTGAGGACTGTGATGACGCTCATGTGTCCCTCTGATTCAGCCCAGGAGGGGGACGCACGGCCGGACCCCGCAGCAGCACCTCTAGGGGAGAGCAGCTCCAAAGATGCAATGTGCGACCACCTGATGTGAGTACTGGACGGTACTTCTGCTTCTGGTCACGTTGTCAGAATCTGACAAGAGTTGAGTCTGTGCAGTCCTTGCTGCTGGTTGAGTTTCTCAGTCCCTTTAGTAGGTCAGGCTGGTGTCATGGAAAGATCTGGGTAGATCTAAGTTCAAATCCTAAACTCAACACTCTCCAGGTATGTAGCCCCAGGCAGATCACATCTCCTCCTGTGCCTCAGCGACACCCCCTCCCCCCCGCTTGTGAAATAAGGAGGCACATGAATGCCAGCTAATGCTACTACTTAGCTATTTTCCCCAAAGACCTGCCCAAGGCAAGCCTATTTTGGGGTTTCAAAACAGTGGAAACCAGTTGGTGCAGTGGGGTCCCGGAGAGGGTTAAAAGTTAAGAGGTTAGACTAAACAATCTTGAAGATCCCTCCCAACCCAAAGGTCCATACCTAGAGCCTCAAAGAAGTGAAGTGATATCACTCAGTTGTGTCCAACTCTATGTGACCCCATGGACTGCAGCCCACCAGGCTCCTCTGTCCATGGAATTCTTCAAGCAAGAATACTGGAGTGGGCAGCCATTCCCTTCTCCAGGAGATCTTCCCAACCCTCGAAGAGCTGACAATTTCCAGAGAAACAAAACCCATGGATGGGAAAGATCCTGAAAGACACCACCAAGCATCATACAAAGTAGAAGGTGATAACATGATGCAGAGAAAGGATTCAGAAAGTTTCTTGAAGAAGGCAAGCCACCAGCCTGAGCCCTGCCCCAGATACCAATTACCAAAGTCTAATGTCATACAGGTTTTACCCCAAGAAGGCAATGATACTCAGACTCTCAAGTTCCATGTTCTGAAAAGTTTGTCTTCTCCTATAAAGTTCGTGTCTCCTCCTAAACTCTGTAAAGAAAACAGTAGCCATGACCTGGAGAAGAATCAGCATCAAGTTGTTCTCTGGTTCACTTCCTTAATGATGGACACACTTGACACAGAGTCTCATCCTCAAGTTGGAAGAGTCATGGCCAAGGAGATTAGTTAGACAGACAGACATGTATGTGTATGTGTGTGATCCATTCCAGTGATCACCAATCTTTTTTATTTCGATTTTCACATGCAGCCTGCAAGTATTTTGCATTATTCCATAATAAGCACACACACTGCCTTCATAGGTCTATATAAGAGGAGTCTATACTTCAAAAGACTGTGAATACAAATGAAGTGACACCAATACGTGCCCAGAGACTCAATCGTGTCTGACTCTTTGTGACCCCATGGACTATAGTCCATGGAATTCTCCAGGCCAGAATACTGGAATGGGTAGCCTTTCCCTTCTCCAGGGGATCTTCCCAACCCAGGGGTTGAACCCAGGTCTTGCAGGTGGATTCTTACCAGCTGAGCCACAAGGGAAGCCCAAGAATACTGGAGTGCATAGCCCATCCCTTCTCCAGCAGATCTTCGCAACCCAGGATTCGAACCGGGGACTCCTGCATCACAGGCAGATCCAACCAGTCCATCCTAAAGGAAATCAGTCCTGAATATTCATTGGAAGGACTGATGCTGAAGCTGAAACTCCAGTACTTTGGTCACTGGATGCAAAGAACTGATTCATTTGAAAAGACCCTGATGCTGGCAGAGATTGAAGGCAGGAGGAGAAGGGGGTGACAGAGGATGAGATGGTTGGATAGCATCACCAATTCGATGGACATGAGTTTGAGTAAACTCCAGGAGTTGGTGACGGACAGGGAAGCCTGGCTTGCTGCAGTCCATGGGGTCTCAAAGAGTCAGACATGACTGAGTGACTGAACTGAACTGAACTGAGACTCAATTTCTAAACCCACTTTACTGTGTTTCCTCCTGCCCCAACACACACATGCACATACACACACATGTGTGCACACACACACCACACGCACACAGTATGCTTCTCTCGGGGCTGGGCTGTCTCACACCTGCTCATAAGGCCCTCAAGTTGCCTCTCCCGCCATCACCCTGGGCCCCTCCCATGAAACATCACCTCCCAGTCAGCCACCCTGATCACTGTGATACCAAAGACACACCCTCTGGGGTGTGGGACCAAGGACCTACCCTCATCCACTCTCCCTGTGTCCCCTGCTTAGTTCTCTGGGCCCCCAGAGCCCATACATCCCCACAGGGTCACTTGAACACCACCCATTCATGTGGCCCCTCTTCTCTCCATCAAGAATTAAAAGAAGCTGGTGAGAGCACAGAAGCCAGAAGCCATACTGTCCTCTTCTCTCTTTTTTTCCTCATCCTCGAAGAATCCCTGAACCCACACACACAAAAATAGTCTTTCCTCTTTGCACCAAAGATCGAAAGTCCATGGGAGCATTGGTTCCTGCTGGCAGATGGTTGAGCAGGAAGAGGTGTCCTTTTGATATTAGTTGCATTTCAGCCTCAGAGCAAACCCAGCCAGGATCCTTTGTTCTGTCTCCATGTATTTCTTTATAACGAAGGTACATCAAAACGGATTCTTGTTCTGAGAACTTTTCAAGAGTGGGCTTGCTGGGGGTGGCATCATCCCCAAATTGGACCATCACTGATGGAGGATCACATTGCCTCTGCACTTTTCCCCTTCCAGGCACTGGAGCATCACCACAGAGATGGAGCTGAACTGACTTGGTCTGTTTTGTGTGTGTGTGAATTTCAGAGAGGATTTATTGACTGCTCAGAAGGAGATCCTGTCTCAGCAGGAGATCATCATGAGGTTGAGGAAGAACCTGACTGAAGCTCATAACCGAATGTCAGACCTGAGAGGTTTGTGCAATTGCCCGTGTCTCTCAATTTCCCAACCCACTTTGAGAAAGGAAAGAAATGGGTCTTCGGGGTTGGAAAGCTGGGCATTTAAACCCCGCCTCAACCCGCTGTCCTGGGCCATCACAGCACTTGTAACTCAGGATCAGCAAAAGCTGCGGATACTGAACTGATTCCATTTGATGTGGGATCACCGGGAGTGTTCTCACATGGCTCCACACCTCTGAGTAGAAATGCGGCTTTCTTTTCCGGGGAGAATCTCTGTTGACCACAGAGGATTTGTCTGTAGGAGCAAAGGCTTGGAGGTCATTCGTGGGTCCCCTCGCTTGGCAGGCCAGCCAGCACAAGTCCTAGTGCCCACCAGCTTATGGACCCTAGTAAGTGTACCCTAGGTCTCTCCTGCCTCTGATGCAAAAACACCTGCCACACATCTGCCTGTTGGGGCTCCTCCTGTCCCTCACGTCGACATCAGGACCCACCTAGAGTAGGGGCAAGGTAGCTCTGAGGTCTCTTCTCTTCTGGATGGGCACAAGTCTGGCTGAATATTCCTCCTTGGCTCCTCTTCTCCCCAGACTTATTTCTGCCTCCCTTCTTCTTGCTTATTAGAGCTGCCTCCTCTTTCCCACCCCTAACTTCCACCTAGCCAAAGGGCAGGAGTCGGGAGGTATAATTAGGTTTGGGAGTGGGTGGAGGGAGGGTGAAGAACAGTCCTTTTATCTGGTCCCCATCTCAAGCCCTGTGCATCCCAGACCTTCAGTTGTGTTTATTCCCTGTGTCTGGGCCAATTGATGTCCCCAGGACTTTTATAGCAGGATTTTTCAAAGAGGGATTTTCCCCTTCCGAGATATGAGAATTTGTGGCAGAAAGGCCGCAATGTCCAGTTCTAGAATTGGGAGGCGTTGGACCCAGTTCTGGATCTGCTATTTATTAGATGGGTGACTTTAGACAAGTCCCTTGACCTCTGTGAACTTCGGTTTCTGCACCTGTGATGTGGGGCTGTTACTAGGAACTGCCTTGTAGGGTTGCTCTGAAGATCCGAGACAATGTAGGGGTCTTAGTTTGGATTTTCCAGAAAGCAGACCCCGAGACCAGAATTCCACTGCAGGTGGTTTACTTGAGAGATGATCCAAGGGGATCCAGCAGTGGAAGGGAAGTGAGACAGGCAAGGGAAGAAAGCAGATAAAGAATTGCCGTGCTGTCTGTCAGCAGGCACAGTGGGGGACAGAGCTTAATTCTGCCAGGGAGTGGGGATGCTGGGGAGCAATGTGGTCACAGCCCTCCAAATGCCACCTGGACGGGGAGAGGGCTGGGCTGTGTGCTCCAGCCTGTCTCCACCAGGCCTCAGTTGGAGGCTGTTGCCTCTGGCAGACACTTGAGCAGAGCTGTCTCCAGAGGACTCAGAAGCCTTAGGCAAACAGATGCAGAAGCAGGCTGCTGAAGGTGCCCTAAAATGCCACAGGCACACAGGACCTGACAGCTGGGGCCAGGCGGGCGCCACACAGGCTGCCTCGCGGCACCAGCGCTCATCGAAAGGTGATGCTGGTGGGCGGTTTCGTTGTTTTTTTTTTTTTTTTTTGCAAGCAGACCTCCTGGCTGTTACTGAAGCTCCCTGAGAATTCCTGGAGGGTGAACTGCCTCGTGGTTCTTGGAGGCCTGGCAGATCTGCTATGGCCCTCCAGGAGACCCAAGGCAGGAGACCCCACCCCCAACAGCTTGCATGTACCACCCCCCCAGGGGAACTGAACGAAAAGCAGAAGATAGAACTGGAGCGGAACGTGGCACTGGTCCAGCAACAAAGCAGTGAGCTGAGTGTGCTCAAGGACAAGATGGTACAGATGACCAGCCTGGTGGAGAAGAAGGACAAGGAGCTGGAGGTCCTCAAGCAGGCGCTCAGGTGGGTGGCAAGGCCTGCACAGCGGGTGTGGGGAGCCCAGGCATACCCAAGTACCCAGGGAGCCTGGCATAGAGAGAGGAAGGGCTCAGTCAATGATGGTTAAAGAGTTGAATGAATGAGTAGATGAATGAATGAATGACATATGTTTCATTGCTTCACAACCTCATCATTTAAAACTTAGCTCAGTTCTGAGCATCTCAGAGATTCCTGCCCAATATTTCAGAGAAGTTTCAGTTTAAATGCAGCTTCCTCCAGGAAATCCTCCATTACTCACCCTCACCAAACATAGCCAAGGGCTCCTGCTCTGCCCAGGGTCCCTCAGCCCCTGCATGTCACCTGATCTAACACTTCTCACATGGCCAGGCTGCTCCCACCTGTTGAATTGTCTGCCTTCCCCATGAGGACCCCTTGTAGACCTTGCCTGCTACTGACTCCCCACCATTCACACAATGCCTGGCATGCAAATATTGACTGAACAAAAGTGTAAGCTGGAGGTGTCAGAGGTCAGCTTAAACTAAATATAGTGTTGTTATTCTGTGGGTTTGTCTATGAAACATATGTGAGTTTGCATTTTCATCCATAGTTTATCCATATTTTGACATAAGATTAATGTTTTCTCCAAGAAAGTTTGTATAAAACTGATGTCTCTTGTATACCCCATAGCTTCATTTGCTTCATGGTTCATGGCCAAGGTGGATTCACATCGTGGTTAAAAGAACAGGCTCCAGGCTTAGGCTGCCTGGATTCAAAGCCAGGTGCCCTCATCTATAAGCTCCATGACCACAGGGAAATTGCTGTGTGTCTCTTTCCTTGTCTGTAAAATGGGGCAAGGAGAGTCCCTAGCTCATGGGACTGTTATGAGAAATAGAAGGGTTGACATATACCAGGTGTTAGAAATAGCAGACAGGCACTACATGGCCCCATAAATGCCACAGCAGGTGTCCTGCAGACCCAGTGCAGGAGGCAGGAGTGGAGAGGTGCCTGCCTCCCTGGTCACTAGCCAGCAAGCTCAATTATCCGGAAACCCTCGGGCAGGAGCTTGAAGGCTCCAAGATTTCAGTTCCCCGTAAACATGGAGTCCCTTTCCCACTTCTGCTTGTGAGTACAAAGGTAATTTGTGGTTCCCAAACCTTGTGCAGCCAGCCACCCTCCTGCTCAGTGACTCATCTTCTCTGCCCCCAGGGCCTCCCAAGAGAAACAGAAACTCCAGCTGCACAAGGAGAAGGAACAGAAGCCCGGGAATACAACCAAGATGTGTGACATTTCGGTGCAGATAGAACCAGTCCACACTGGTACTTTCTTGAGCAGCCAAGAGGTGAGCACCTGCCCCATCCCCGAGGGCATCTAGAAAGATAAGCGAAGAAAGAGCCCGATAGAGGATTTCTTTCCTTTTGAAAACATCTTCATTCTAAGTTCCAAAAGCATGACTTGCTTATGTGAAATGTATAAAGTTATCATCAGCTGGGCACATGTGCCGTCAGCCCTCTTCCTCACAGAAACCACCACACCCTCATACAGTCAGCAGTTGAAGTTCAGGCTTGGAGCTCGTCTGCCTGGGTTCCAATCCTGACTCCTCCACTTGGAAACCCTGCAACCTGGTACCACTTCCCTCATCTGGAAAGTGGGCATAATGCCAGCCACCCCATCATGGGATTGTTGAGAAACAAATTTAACTTACACACACAAACATATGCAAGCTTACATATACATATATTTATTTGATAGATTTTTTTTCAAAATATAGTCAAACCATATTTATTCTGCAAGTTATTTCTTTTTTCCCCACATAATACTGTTTCATGGGCATATTTTCAAGTAAATGTACGTGAAGATCTACCTCATTCTTTTGTTTGTCCCAAGCTGGCAATTATATTCTGGGGGCAAATATACCAAATGATTTGGAAATTTTCATCTCCAAGGCCCAGCGTGTGGGCTGGGGCGACAGTGGTGGGCACATGGGACGGCACCCCTCCTCCTGCTGTCAGCAGGGATGCCCGCCCCCCACCCTAAGGCAGCAGCTGCTGCCACTGTCACAGTTTTGACAACTGTGACTCCCTGGCCCTCTGCTGGGGACTTGCAGGGCCATTTCCACTGAATTCCATCACGTCCCTTTTATCCAGCCAGTCGCCTGTTGATGGACATTTGTTTCTGCTTCCGCACGTTGCTGTAGTTAAGATCCTTGTGAAAGTGAAAGCGTTAGTCGCTTAGTCGTGTCCAACTCTTTGCAACTCCATGGAATGTAGCCCACCAGGCTCATCTGTGCATGGGATTCTCCAGGCAAGAATACTGGAGTGGGTTGCCATGCCCTTCTCCAGGGGATCTTCCGGACCCAGGGATCACACCCAGGTCTCCTGCATTGCAGGCAGATTCTTTACTGTCCGAGCCACTAAGGAATCCCTTTGTAAGTATGTAGAACAGATTCCTAGCTGTGATTCTGAGATGTCCAGGGGACATCCTAGATTAGGCCTGAAGGGGCCAAAAGGGACATCCTATATTAGGCCTGAAAGGGCTCAAATGCCAGGCCATTTATGCTCTGTGGCTGACTTGGTGATCTCTGCCCGGAGGCCTTCGCATGCCTGGAAGTCCCAGCCAGGCAGCGCGCAGGGCTCACGTCATCGATGGAGAACCGTGCCTCAGCCCGTGGTCCTGGACGGTGGCTCCCATCTGTCCCTGTGGCGGGCGGTGGTGCTCCCCGTGGTCTGTCGTTGGCTGACCATGGGCACGGCACTTCCTCGAGGCCCCGGGTTTCCTGGAGTCCAGGGATCTCCTTTCTCCCTTCGCTTTATGAAACTAGAGACCAGGGTGTTTCAGTAATGCGCTTTGGACTTTCTCTTGGAAACAGAGCCAAATGTGTCGGCTTGCCTGCCTGCTTCCTCAAAGATGCCTTTCCCCTGCCAAACAGCAGGGAGCCAGGGCTGCACGCAGCGTGAAGGAGAGGGCTCAGGGGCCCCGCCGGCTGGCCCTGGCTCCTGTCACCATCCAGAGACCTTTATAGCAGCAGCGTCTCCTCCTTACTAGGGCAGCCCAGCCATGGGGCTGCAGCTGTGAGCACCTGGGGCCGGAAGCAGGTCTCGTTCCTGTTGAAATCCAAGCTGTAAGTGCAGGACCTGGCCTGTGTTTGTTCACACGTTCAGCAACTATTGGGCACCTGCTGCATGCCAGACCCCGTGCTGGGCGCAAAGCAGGATGCTCACGGTTCTTGCCCACACAAGACCCCCTCTGACTGTCCTGTGTTTGCTGAGAAGAATTGTTGACCAGAGGCCCTGTTTCAGTTTCTATGATGATGTCGTATTAGAGGAGGATGGGGGAGGGAGGCTGCAAGATGAAAGGAAAAAAGGCTTTTTTTCTTTCTCAGAACAGCCTTCCACACTCAGTCTACTTCCTGCTTTCTAAACCAGAGTGGGTCAGAGGGCTTAAGAGTTGTATGAGAAAGAATCTCCATCTTCTCTAAATAAACAAATTCCCAGAAGGGCCATGAGTAAGGGTCACGTCGGGCTCAGCCGAGCTCTCCAGGCAGAGGAAATGCTGTCACCGAGCCTGGCGGCTGCCCCACCCCCAAAACCAGCCACCACCTCCTCTCCACCCTCCAGCACGTGTGCACATGCACAACATTCCTGGTGTTCACTCCCAGGGCAAACATATGCCCTCAAAGAGAGGGAGGCTGGTGTAGAAACAGCTCCAGAAGTGGACTAGCCGAGCAGGCTGAAAGCCGGCTGGAGCCAGGATCAGGGTCTACTGAGGCCCTACTAAGTGCAGCACCCCCTTCTCTCAGGGCTGAACCTTGGTCCCAGCAGGAACGCTGGGGCAGGCCCCTCCTGGTTCCATATTTACGGAGCCCCTACTGTGCTCGGGCACAGGGCTGCGCTTTGGGAATAGCTTGGCCTACATGGGAGACAAATTCTGTTCTCACAGGGCCCGTGCATGCGTGCATACTCAGTTGTATCCCACTCTTTGCAACCCCATAGTCTGTAGCCTTGCCAGGCTCCTCTGTCCAGGGATTCTCCAGGCAAGAATACTGGAGTGGGTTGCCATGCCCTCCTCCAGGGAATCTTTCCGACCCAGGGAATCGAATCCACACCTCTCACATCTCCTGCATTGGCAGGCGGGTTCTTTACCGCTGGCACCACCTGAGAAGCCCCTCCTCACAGGGTCCACATTCTGAAAAAGGAAAGAGGCGATAAACAAGGCAACGTCTAACAAAATGTCCAGCGAGGGTGAGCCCTCCAAGGAAGGATACGGCAGGACTGGGGCGCAGTAGCATAGGGGAGGGGGCTCTTTGGGACAAGGCAGTAGGGAGGCCTCTGCAGGAGGAGATGGGGAGCAGAGCCTGAATGAAATGAAGGAATGAGTGGTGGGGGCCTAGAAGGGAGAAGAGACCCGAGGGAGGACCTGCTAGGTCTCTCTAGACCAGCCAAGAGCCCATCCATCCAATTCCCCCTAGCAAATATGAAACCATCCTTACTACCAGCTAAGCACCGAAAAATGTCCCTCCAGGACTTACCTGGCAGTCCAGTGGTTAAGACTCCATGCATCCACTGCCAGGAGCATGAGTTTGATCCCTGGTCGGAGAAGAGACTAGACCAAAAAAAGAACCAAAAAAATCCCCCCTTCAGGAGTGAATTTGATGTGATTGTTCAAAGATGAGAATAGAATGACAAGTGGAAACCCAAACTTAGAAGAATATTATAAAAAAGAAAGAAAGAATGAAAGAAAACATGGTGAGGAAACATAGAGGGGATCTCTTGTTTATAGTGATGCTAGGTCAGTAGGAAAGTTGGAAATCTTCCTAGATGTGACTTTGTATTTGATGAAATATTTAAATTTCTTCTCTGCTGAAGCCCCTTAATGATATTTTTCAGGGTACTAAGTGACAGGGTTTCTGCTAATCCATGAATTGTTCATGTTTCTTCAAATATAAGAGAGAGATTCCGATCCCTAATAAAGCCACTGTCCGCACCATTCTGGCCACAGGAGCAGTCCTTCAGTGATCTAGGGGCCAAGTGCAAAGGGTCCCGACACGAGGAGGTCATTCAGCGTCAGAAAAAGGCCTTATCTGAGCTTCGTGCACGAATTAAAGAACTTGAGAAGGCCGGCTCCTCAAGTAAGTTCCCTCCTTCCTAGTGGCCCCTTCTGTGCTGAGCCATGGGCCCCAGACTTGAGGGTTCCCTGTGGGGGCTGACCAGGATCATTGTCTTCTATTCTTATCATTTCATAAGTGAAAAGATGTAGTTTTTTTTTAAAAAAAGAAGAAGATGAGTTGGAGGCAGGGGGGGGGAGATGGGCAAACATCATCTCAAAGTCAAGAGCAGGCCTTGATACTAAATAAACAGGATTTCATGAAAAACTCATAACATTGTCCTTCTTTTTCTTATTTCACTGTGGCCCAATGGAAACTTTTGCATAGACTGATGGTGTTCAAGGATCAGCCTTGGGGAACTTCCTAGATAAATACCCTGTTTAGAGGGAATGGGGCTCTCAAGAAACAGAGCTTGTTGCTGGGTGGAGCACTGAGCCAGGCCCTAGAAGCCTGGGTTCAAGTTCATCCTCCTACCTGTGGCCAAGGTTCACCCTTGGTGCCTCAGCTGTGTGAGGCTGCAGCCTCATATTAGCTGTGTGACCTTGGACAAGTCATTTCACCTCTTGGGCCTCAGATTGTGGGGGTTAGTACTGGCCCATGGTAAGCATCCAGTTAACAGCAGCTGTGATTTTTTTTTTTTTTTTTTACATCCAGTGACTTCTTCCTGAACCTTTCTTTTGAATCTAAATTATTTCTTTTTTCAGATCATAAGGACCACATGGATGAATCATTTCTAGACTTAAAGACTCTTGGGATGGAAAAAAACATCCAGAAAATATTGGATGTAAAACCTGATTTGCCAACTTTCTCAAAAGTAGAGATCCGAGTGGTAATTTGCCTCTGCAGTGACTGACGTGTGGTGAGGGTGGGCCTGAGGGCAGATCTGTCCAGGTGCCCTGGCATTACTAGTTCAGAGTCAGATCCTCCCTGTTAGCCTAGCATCTGTTATCAATTGGTCAGTGCCTAGCAGTACCAGTGGTCCAGTGTTTGAACAGCAAGGGGGCTTTCAAATGTGCATAGCAGGATGTATCATCACACTGATGTTGGCCAGGTCAATCTCTGGGCCCTCCTTTTCATATCATATGTTATATTCTGCAGAAAATATTCAACAAGCTATATAACATTACACCATGAGTTTGCCTAAAATTTGCTTCTTTCTGTAAACTCAAAAACCCAAACACAGAAAAGGTAGCAGAAGGGAGCCATGATGATTAAGAAGACATGAAAGTTCTAGAATCAGAGACCTGCCTGTGTCCTAATCCCAGCTCTACAAACCAAGTGACCTTGGCGGGCTCTTAACCTTTCTGGGACTCCATTTCCCAGCTGTAAAATGATGATGGAAAAATTAAAGGAGATAATTATGTAAAGTGCTTATCCCAGTGCCTAGGTCATAGTGAGCACTTAATAGATGATACTTGTGATTATTATTAACTAGTATTTCAATGGTATTCTTCAAGAAAGCCTTCCTTCCTTAGGGGGCTTAGTTTGATTTGCCCAGATTTGCAGAAGTAATTTGATTGTTAGATGGAAGGTGTTTGATTGGGCATATGATTGACACATGACAGTGGACAGCTCAGCTTAACATTAATCAGAGAACCTGCTGGGCATGGTTTGCTGCCACAGCCGGATCCAAACCATCCTTGGGCTGTTGGAAGAAATAATTCAAATCATTCAATCTCATTTTTCTAGACATTTGCTAGACATGTGAATCTTCGGAAATGTATTGCTTTGAGACTTCCCTGGCAGTCCAGTGGTTAAGACCTCACCTTCCAATGCAGGGGGTGCCGTGTTTGCTCCTTTTTTGGGGAGCTAGGATCCCACCTACCTCAGGGCTAAAAAAAAACCCATAAAAACAGAAGCAATATTATAACAAATTCAATAAAGACTTTTTAAAAATGATCTACATCAAAACAATATTTAAAAAAAAGAATGAAAGAAAGAAAGATGTTGGTTTTCCTGCTAAGAGCAAACCCTCCTCTGAGAGTGGAAAGGGAGGGACCATCTCCAGGTGGGGAGTTCAGCTGGATCCCATATCCTGATCCAGCTTCCAAGATTTGCCTTCTCCCTGGCAACAACCCCTCATCCCACCACTGACACCACAGAACAGGAAACCTCCAAGGCTGGCAATAATTAAAAGGAGAGAAGGAGCAGGAGAAAGAATAGCTGAGCAAAGGTAACAGGACTCCTGTTTTTCTGACACTTATCTTCTCAGCCTCGGTGCTACTGATTTTTTGAGCCAGGTAACTCTTTGCTTTGGGTACTATCCTGTGTGTCACTGGGTGTTTGGCAGTATCCTTGTCCTCCACCCACTGGACGTCAGGAGCAGTCATGACGACCACCAGCGTGTCCAGGCATTGCTAAATGTCCCTGATCAAGGGAGAGTGAACAGGGTCATCCCCGGTTGAGAACCACTAGTCTAGAGGGCAGACATACAGTTTCCAAAGAATGGGACGAATGATGTGTCATTTCAAGAAGAGTTACGCTCTTAAGGGATAGGAACAGAGCTGTAAGAAAGCAGTTCACAGAGGAATCAGACTGGAATAAAAAACAGCTAGAAGGGGGCGACAGAGAATGAGATGGCTGGAGGGCAGCATCGAATCAATGGACATGAATCTGGGCAAACTCCAGGAGACAGTGAAGGACAGGCAAGCCTGGAGTGTTGTAGTCCATGAGGTTGCAGAGTTAGACATGACTTAGTGACTGAGCAACAACAACTGTCAAGTTATTCTTTAGTAACTTTCCAGTTCTTCGGTTATTCTTTGGGTTATTCTTCTGGATGTAGAAGATCATGATGGAATACCAAGAGAGAGTTTTCATTTCTTTTTTTATTTCAGCCTCAAAATAGCCTTTCCAGCCCAGGGTCCGTCATGGCCACCGATAAATTAGGGAAAACAGATGCAGCTGAGGCTCTGGATCTCAGTGAAAGGCTGGTAGGTACACCCAGCATCAGTCCCCCTCCTGTCCAAACCTGCAACCCCCTCAGGCAGTGTTAACCACCAGACAGCCTAACTAAACATCAACCCTACATAGATATTTAGTCGTTATTACAGCTCTGCGAGACCCATTTACTATCCCAGCATGGGTTGGAAATTGCAGAGTTGAATTCCTTGGAAAACTGGGTAGCAAGAATAAATGTTTCTATCTGTTGTCATTTTCCCCCTGGTTCTCAAAAAGGCATAGCGTAAATGGATGCGGGGAACATGAAAGTCGGATTAAAAGCCCCAATTGTACTCCGTTCCAAAGCATGTGTTCTCTGTGATTGCAGAAAATGAATGAAACAGAATTGGACACTTGCCTCCTTATTAAAGGGCTTCCCAGGTGGCTCAGTGGTAAAGAATCCACCTGCCAGTGCAGGAGATGCAGGTTTGATCTCTGGGTTGGGAAGATCCCCTGGAGGAGGGCATGACAACCCACTCCAGTATTCTTGCCTGGGAAATCGCATGGACAGAGGAGCCTGGCGGGCTACAGTCCATGGGATCACAGAGAGTCAGACACGACCGAGTGACTAAGCATGCACACACACTCCTTATTAAAGCAGCCGCCAGCGGAGGTGGGCCAAGCCTCTTACTTGCGAAACACTTTCTCGTAGTACATGGATATGAGCAAAACACTCGGGAGTCTGATGAACATCAAAGATATGTCAGGTCACGTGTCTATGAAACACCTCTCCCCCAAAGAGAGGGAGAGAGTCAACCAGCTTCGACAAAGAGACCTCGACATGGTGTTCGATAAGATCACCCAACTCAAGAACCGGCTGGAGAGAAAAGAGGAGCTTTTGAGAGGATACGAGAAAGACATTGAACAGCTCAGGTAGGGCCCATGTCTCCGCAGAAAGGCCCAGACCTCCATTCTCCAGGCTAAACCTCAGAGTAGCAGCAGACCTCTGGACCAAGACAGGAGGACAGAGGTCTGGGTGTGGGGTGTGCAGGGGAGGCGGGATCATGACTCAGGGTCTGATGGAGCAGTTAAAGTGCCCTATACTCTCTTAAGGGGTAAGGTGCACCTTTTATGAATGTATCTGATATTTCACCATGTGTGTGCTTTTTATAATTCCATCTTATTTTCAGTAGTATCAGTTCCCTGACCCTCCCTGGGAAATTGGGAGGGGCTGGTAATATAACGTGTGTCAGCTTCATGCCATACTTACACAGCCCATGAGCTCTTTATTCTGCCCTCTAGTCCCCAAACTTCATCATTCTCTCCCACTTGTAATGAAACTGCTAAGTTAGGCGTACACAGAAGTATCTTGAGAATCTCCCAGGCAGGGGCATTGCTGGTAAGTGAGAAAGATGAGGGGAAAAGAGACTTTGTCTCTCTCCCGTGTGCTCAGGCAGAGCAAAGTGTCGGTTCAGATGTACCAGTCACAGGTGGCCAAGCTGGAAGACGACATCTACAAAGAGACCGAAGAGAAGGCGCTGCTCAAGGAGGCCCTGGAGCGCATGGAGCAGCGGTTGCACCAGGAGAAGAGGGTCAACAGGGCGATCAGGCAGCAGAAGGTGAGTGGTGCCTGCTTGGAGCAGTCTCTGAGGCTGCCCCTCAGCCCCCTTTAGAAATGGCCAGCTGAGGTCCCAGCGGGATCTAGGCAGTGCAGGATGCATTTACTGATGCAAAGGAAAGGAGCAGAATAGCTTTAGCATCAGACAGACCTAAGTTTAGACTGTAGCTCTTCCATTTACTGTGTGACTTCAGGCAGGTTTCTTAACCACTCTGAGACTCAGAGTCTAGCTTGTCTGTATTTTCTTTCTTTCTTTTTAATTTAATTTTTAATTTTGTATTGGAGTAGAGCTGATTTACAATTTTGTGTTAGTTTTAGGTGCAGAGTGATTCAGTTATACATATACATGTATCCATTCTTTTTCAGATTCTTTTCCCAGATAGGTTATTATAGAATATTGAGCAGCATTCCTTGTGCTATACAGTAGGTCTTTGTTGATTATCTGTTTTATATATGGTAGTGTGTTTGTGTTAATTCCAAACACCTAATTCATCCCCCTCCACCTTTTCCCTTTGATAACTGTAAGTTTGTTTTCAAACTGTGAGTCTGTTTCTGTTTTATAAATAAGCTCACTTGTATCAGTTTTTTAGACTCCACATATAAGTGGTATCATATGATACTTGCCTTTCTCATCTGCCTTACTTCATTAGTATGATACTCCCTAGATCCATCTATGTTGCTGCAAATGGCATTATTTCATTCATTTTATGGCTGAGTAACATTCCATTGTATATATGTACCACATCTTCTTTATCCATTCCTCTGTCGGTGGACATTTAGGCTGCTTCCATGTCTTGACTGCTATAAGCAGTGCTCTCTGAGACTCATAGTCTAGCTTGTCTTTTTTTTTTTTTTAACTTTTAATAATTCATATATTTTATCTTGTTCTTTCTATTCAATAACTATTTTTCTGCCAGTTTTATTGAGATGTAATTGACACTTGTATTGAGTTTAAGGTATACAGCATAATGATTTGACTTCCAAGCCACATGAAATAATTGCCACAATAAGCTTAGCAAATGTCCTGAGTTTTTTAAAGTGGTGTCTATTGTTCTTACTTTCATTGTTCTGCCAGGTGCAAGGGATACACAGATGAATAAGTTCTCTGAGAATAAAGATTTTTAATTTGCTATTCTGAGTACCCAGAGAATAGTAGACACCAATTAAATATTTGGTACATGGATGGATGGATGGATGGATGGATGGATGGGTGGATGGAAGGACAGGTGGATGGATGGATGGATGAACACCAGATCAATGGATCAGTAGGTGTTCAGGTAGATGGATGGTCAGGTGAATAGAGATGGATGAATGTCCTTGAAGGACATATTTTTCAGTACAGAACATACAGGTAAAGAGCTGATTTCAGTCTGACTTAGTGGGGTAAGGGCTCTGTTCAGATCCAGAGAAGGGTACTTGGCTCAGTCTAGAGCATTCATAGAGTGTTTTCCAAGTGCTGACATTTGTTATGAATTGCAAAGGAGAGTTGGAGTTTGTCCACCAAAGGGATGGACAGGTGTGCATTCGAGGCTGTGGGAGCCACAGAGGAAAGGCATAAGGAGGAGGGATTGCTTCCTGGCATGAACTTGGTGAGAGCACTGACTTGAGAGACCAAGACTGAGACTCAGGCTGGTGATCCAGCTAAAAGAGGCCACCTCCTGCCCTCATCCTGCTATCTCATCTATCACGTGGCACAAGACTCAGTGGGTCCTGGGGTCAAATCCCCCTGCTTACTGTGTGATCTTGTGCAAATCAGTCCCCCTGCCTGAGCCTCACTTTCCTCATCAGTGAATGGGAGATAAGAGCACCTGCCTTGCATGATTGTTGTAAGGACTGAATACAACACAGGTAACCGTTTCTATCCAAGCTCTCACTGTCTGAACTCAGGACCAAACGGTTTCCAATGCCCAGGTACACCTGTCCAGGCTCTGAAGCATACAGCTCAGGGCCTGGGACTTGGCAGCTGGATGCAGCTCTCTTCCCTGTGGCCAGCTGACCACACAGGTGGTCTCTGAAGGGAGTGCTGCCCCAGACCCAATAGAGCCTGCTGCCAAAAGTCTGCACACACATCGAGACAGGCATGGGCAGCACCTGAAAACCAGCTCCAGAAGCTCGCTGTAACCCTGTGCCTGCACTGCAGTCAGTAGTGGGGTCTCTGGTCTTCTTGGCAGTTAACACCCATGACCATCCACTCCTGTTGGCAGCAGCATGTCACTGGCCCCCCTGGGCACTGGCACAGCGACTCCTAAAGAGATCAGACTCTCCCTGGTCCTTCACTCTCACCTAAGGTCGAGCAGATCTCCAGGAAGGCATCAGGCAAACAGGGGAAAATCACCATCGCCCCCATCTCTTCATGATGTCTGCAGGCATTGGGTTCCACTCATGCTAGGATCTTCCTGACTCAGGGATCGAACCCAGGTCTCCTGCATTGCAGACAGATTCTTTACTGTCTGAGCTACCAAGGAAGTCCCAAGTAGAGCCTTTACCCAGCCCCATATCTCTCTTGTCCTAGGTCATGCATTCTTTGCTGGTCTGGCTCCCAGTCGCCTCCTTGTACCTATTAGTCTTTCTAACTTGGAGCTGTGTATTTTTGCATGCATGCTTGTGTGTGTGCCTGTGAGTATGTGCTGTGTGTTTGTATGTGTGTGTATTTGTGTGTGAGTGTGTTGCCTACATGAGCTCTAAGGAGGCCAGGCCTTAGAAGGTCATAGAAGGATGTCCTTCTCAACCAAGAGGTGATAGTCAGATGAGTTCCTTGCAGAAGGCTGCCCCCCATTCTGCAAACTTTCCAGGCAGGAGGTTTCCAGACAGCAGGCTCTCTGGCTTATAGCCCCAGAAACGAAAGTGGCTGTCCTGCTCTGAGGGAGCCCGGATGTGATGTTTCTAGGGCTCACCCTTCTGAATTAAACATCACAGACCTCAGTCTGCGTGTGTTATGGGGCTGCCTCAGGCAGAGGACAGTTTCCTTTCACACCAAGCAATGCCAGGGAGAGCTGGGCCACTGACAGAGTTCTGACTTTCCCTTTGATGTGCCCTCTGGAGAGCTCACCCCTCCCTGAGGCATCCCCCGACCCCCAGGGCTTGGCAGGCGAGGCCCCAAAGCAGAGACACCAGACCACAGAATGGGACAGCAAAGGACCCAAAAAAGGCCATTGTCATGTACTGAAAACCTGAGGATTTACATAATTAGGCTTCACATGCATTATTCATGGGCTTCCTCGTTCATACACAATGCAGGGGACGTGCCAGCCTGTTTGGCACTAGACATCCTTCAGCAGAGAAGGGTCTGAAATGGCTAAGCTGAAGCTGTGTCAGGGTCTCCAGAAGAGCTAGAGCTGGGAGCTTTCAAATTTGTGAAATTCACAATTGGAGGAAAGATGTACATGAACTACAACCACAATTATGGCATCGCCAATGATATCATTTACTAAGCACTTTAAGTATCATTTACTTTATTATTTACCAAGGGGCAGGCACCTGCACCACACAGTACAGGCTTCATCTCTCCCGTCAACCCCACAAGGAAAGCTGGTGAGCATCAGCCCACTCGAGAGAGGGGAGGGCTGAGTTGACAGAAGGTACCACTCCATGGCTGTCAGCTGCATAAACAGGATTCCCTCCCAGCTGCTGCCCTCTCCAGCCCACCTTCACTTTCCCACACCCCTTCCTTCTGCGTCTCCCTTACCCGGGTGCCTGCCTCATATGTCTCTCACCATTGCTCCCGGAGTATTCACTCCAGGACTCGGGTTTGCATTTGAGGCTTCTTATTACTATGTCATCAGAAATCCCTGTTCGTCAGGAAGAAAAAATAATAAACTTTACAGTTTTGCTGGATTCTAAAGGGCACATGTATACATTCATCTTGGCATCAGTTTCTTCCAGGGAGTATGTCTTCATTGTTTTCAAGTGGAAATTAACAGAAAATAGAATTCCTCTTTGATGTTTTACACTTAGTATTTTCACAAGGAGCCTTAATTTTTAGGCTCCTGTACAAAACTTTGAAACTGTTCACCCTGTTCATTGAGCTCATGGGATTGAAGCACTGAGAGATGAAATCAACACATCTGAAGCTTCAACATCCACCCCCCACCCCCACCCCCAGAAATGCAGTTTGTCATCTTAAATGTTTGACCATGTCTTCACTAAGCAGCACCTTCCAGAATCAAGAGTTGTATTTCCACACTAATACCTCTGGCTGTGAACATGAGACTTGACATGAAAGGCTAGGCATTCACAGAGAACCCTGAGTCTGTGGCTCTCTCCACGTGGCGGAGAGAAAGGACCCTGGCCCAGGCCGAGCTCACGCTAATCCACGTCCAAGTCACTCGAGAAGGCCGCATTGTTATCTCAGAGTTCAGAGGCCAGAGGCGGAGTCTAACAAACTGCAGTCCAGCCCCGCCCTTGCCCCTAATGACCCTTGAGCAGGTGGCTTGACCTCTGTATCTCAGGCTCCTCAACCAAAACAACCAAAGATGGTAACAAGAGGCTCGCTCAGTGGGGCAGCGGGAGGGTTAAATGGCAAAATGCCCACAGTGCCTGGCACGCGGCAAGCCCCGTTTCTAAGGGGGAAGAATAGACAGCCCATGGATGGGTGGGGATTCCTGCATTTCTTTCAGGGAGCTTCCTGCCAGCTGACGCCCTCCCTGGTCCTCCCAAAGCCGGCAGCTCTTCTGTGACGCTCTTTTCTCCTCCGTGAATACCACTCGGGTCACGGCCAAGAAAGGACCCAGATACCTTTTGAGAATGGGCTAATGCTGGGGTTTTTCAATAGGAAAAATTTAAATGCACAGAAGTGGCCATTTGAAAAGCACGCAAACCCTTTTTACTTAGGGCTTGAAGTCTAAGAAAGGCTGAAGGGCACCGGCTGCTTCTGGCAGAAACCCGTTCAGCTCGCCTGCCAATCAAATCTCCAGCCAATGAAATCCTGGCTAGGGGGCGTGGCCACCGCTTTGCCTGTGGCCTCAGCCCAGCGAGCGAGCGTGTGTGATCAAGTCGCTCAGTCGGGTCCCACTCTTTGCGACCCAGTGGACTGTTAGCCCGTAAGGCTCCTCCGTCCATGGGATTATCCTGGCAAGAATATTGGAGTGGATTGCATTTTTTCCTCCAGGGGAATCTTCCTGACCCAGGGATCGAACCGGCGGCTCCTGCATTGGCAGGCAGATTCTTTACCACTGCGCCTCCTAGGAAGCCCCCTCAGCCAGTCAGGAGCCCCCTAAGGTTCCTTCTGCTTAATTAGCTGACGTCCCTTCTTTTTAAGATGAGAATAAAAATGGCACCTAACTCAATAGCCTTGGATGAAATGGGAGGTTGCATACAAAACAAAACCCTTAGTACATGGAACCACATAGGATACATGCTCACCTGCCATCACGGTTATCCTCACTCTTCTATTTAACTCACTATTTCCTAGGATTTCCTTGGGCCCGGGTATTCTCAAGATCCTGGTTTCCTCAGCACCACTTGTGTGTTTTTAGCCAACAGGTAGAAATTGGTAGATGTTGTGTAGGAGGAGCGTGCGATGGGAGGGGCTTGTGGATGGTGCTCTCCTGCCCACAGTGATGAAGTAGGGCAATGTGGCTAGGCATACAGATAGAAGATGGCTAAAGAAAAAGACCCTCACCTGCCCCCTTCTTCTGCCCACCAATCCCAGTGGATCCCAGCGTCTCCTAGCAACCTCTGAGGTGTGTCCCCAAATGGAACAGGTGGGGACACACTGAACACTGTCTTGCTCCCCTGATATTTTCACTTAGGAACGTTTAGAGGACCTCGAACAGAGAAATGCCAAAGAGTCAGCAGCTTGCAACTGTTCCTTCAAAGAGAAAGAGAGGCAGGTACAGAGACCCTTTCTGATCTTGCAGCCAGACACAAAGTAGATACCTTATTTTCAAAGGGCAAGAGCTTGTGGGGTGTAAATGCCAGCATAGGCAGCCCAAAAAACATTCCACCCTCCTCCACTCCCTTTCCCTCACCCACCCCAGCCCCTGCCCCTGCCCCTTCTCCTGCCTGCAACCTGCACAAGGGACCTGAGAGACCCAGGATCTGGAAGTGAGAGAAGGCAGAAGGGCAGCACAGCCATCCTGGGTGCTAAATGATTTGGGGACATAGAGACAAACTATAAGAAAAGAAGAAGGTAGGAGTGAGGAATCCCAGAGACCTCTGCCCTAAGAATGGAGTACAGTAGATGGACGAAGGCGGGGGTTGTACAAAATGAAGCCAGAAATAAGGAGGAAGGTGTCTGTTACAACACCCCCTCACCTGCCAAAGGGGAGCCCCATTCGACAGTGGGCTTTCTGGCAGCCGATGGGAAATGGAAAACCCAGCATGGCCCAGGGTTTACTGTGTCCATGAGATACGAGTGTGATCCTCAGAAGTGATCCTAGAACAAAGACCGTTCTGGATTCTCCTCCAGAGAGGACGTTGTGTGCTATAATGAACAACACCCGTAAGAATAGCAGTGCAGTGCTAGCTGGGTCATGGCTGTGCACAGCTCTTGAGAAAGACTGATGACATCATATCCCAGTGAGTCCAGTAAAAGCGTGTGCACATGGGCCAGGCTCTGCCCTTCCGTGCCCAGCCGTCCACTGATTGAACTTAACCAAAAAAGATATTTCAGAGCAGGGTTCAAACTGGGGTTCCCTGGAGCCCTTGGGTGCCGTGGGAAGGGTATGACTCTCAATACACACACACCTCTCCCACCAGAGAAGCTCTCCATTGTCTATTTTATACCCCAAGTTCCTCTTGGAATTTTGCTTGGGTAAAAGGTTTAGGGGAAAAAAGGTAGGGGTGGGATGGGAAGGAAGGAGGTTGTTGGCTTCATACCACTGCTTTATAATATCTGGAAATTTGGATGGTGACTGCCTCAACTGAGTTTGTGTAGCTATTGAGTAGCTGCAGGCTCAAGGCCTGCTCCATGAAAAATGCCTGGAGGACAACTATCTGTTCGATATGGGTGCATAAGCCTTCATGGACAATCCTCTGAGGGGAGAGTTAGTGTCCTTCAGGGAGAATGGAAGAGACTTACTAGTACCTATGACCTGTCCCAAAAGATGGCCTTACTTCCTCCATGAATTTTATGAATCTCCAGTAGCATTGCCAGATTGGGGGGGGGGGGGGGCAGAAACAGCATGCTCAGGATGTGTTAAATTTTAATTGCAGATAACAACAAACAAACAGTTATTAAGTATAAATATGTTCTAAATATTGCACGGGGGCATACTCATAGTAAAAAGTATTTTGGTTTCATTCTGAAATTCAAATTGAACTGAGAATCCTGTATTTTATCTGACAACCCCTCCAACACTTACTGAGCACCAACTAGACACCAGGCGGGGAGGTTCTGAAGCAGGTGTCGCAAGATGGCAGCCCACAGACATATTTCATTTGACTCATGGGGTTTTTGAGGGGGTACATTTCAAAGTAGGGCAGTTTAACAGAATACTCCAGATTTCCAACTTCTCTGGGAAACTTGCAAGATCTGGGGACACTAGGCCCACAATCCCACAAGTCACCATCACAAGCCTCCATCTTCCAGGCCCCTGAGGCGCTGGGCTCGTGGACTTGCTGCCAACCCTCCCCTGGCTCACCTCACCCACTTCCTTTACTTCCCTGGCCCCTGTAGGAATCAGGTCGGTGACCCCAGTTGATGCCTAGGGCTCTCTGAGAAAGTCCCCTCCTGACACCCCTACACATTCACCTGCAGGATGTTGGTCTGCAAGGGGCACCCCAGTTCCCTCTCCATTTGGTGTCTCCAGTGTCTTGGGGATGCTCTTTCTTTGATGAACTGTCCCTGAGGTGCGGACCCTTGAGCAGATCAGGGCAGCAATAGTAATCAAACCTCAGGGGAGTGGCAAGCTCCAGATTCTCGGTGATGGCTTCCCAACAGGCCCCCAAAGTCCCTGCCAGGGAGGTTAACCTCTGGGGTTTTTGTCATGCCTAGGCCATTGGGTGGAAACCGCTGGACATGTACAGCGACCTGGAAGGCTGTGCTTCCACCTAAAGCAGATCTGTCCTCCAAGGAGAATATAGCATCCTTCATAGCCTTCTTGGTTGACCCACCTTCTTCTCTACTGGAATCTGGGACAGAGATCTCTAAGAGGTTCAGCAGGACAGTGTAGCATTGCCCCAAAGCCACACCCCATTCTACAGACAACACTCCCCCCCATCCTTACCCACTCCCTCTTCTGCAGACTCTCATCCTCACGTCCTCACCTAGGAAGGCGCAACATTTCATCCAAATGGGTGGCATCCAAAAGTTGAGAAAAATCTGTTGTTCTTTGATACAAAAGACAAAGCAGAACATAAGCTAAAATTTGTCAATATTTTTTCTGTGTTAGAGGCGAATGTTTGTAGAGGCGGTGAAGAACAAGATGCAGAACTCAAATTTCCAGGTGAGCCAGGAGAGGAGAGAAGAGAGAAAACCATAGAACATCAGCAGAAAGCCCAGTTGACAGTAGCACTGTGTCTGTTGTGTACTGAACATTTAGCATGCGTCATGCACACACAGCTAAGCACTGGACCTGCAGTATCTCATTTAAGCTTCACAACAACCCTATGGGGGGTAGGTTTTGTTATTATATGCAATTCTCAGATGAGGTTTCTGAGGCTTAGAGACTATTTATCTAGAGCCACACTGCTAAGTAGGAGACATCTGACACCCAGGTGAGAGTGCTGGCTTTTCTTCCTTGAGGTTATAAACTTCCAGGTAATATACCTGATAACACTTCCAATGGTATTTCTCTTGAATTTCACAGAAGCATCCTCTAAAATTCTTTTAAAAGTTGAGAATTAAGACTTTGAAATCTTGAGCATGTTGAAACATTGCCATTGACAAATCAGCCCTGGAACTGGAATTAAGCCAATCCACGTTCCCACTTTGCAGAAAGTAGAGGCGAGCTCTCAGGAAGCTTGAAAACTGAACACATTTTGGTTGAATAAGAGAGAAGAGACATATTCAAGTTTGATAAAAGGCCACAGTCATTCTGAAGCAACCAAATTATCATGGGTAGAAGAAACAAAGATATTCTAGGTGAGGGATATATTTGGAAAATGAAAGCTTCTTCTCAACCAGCATCCTTGTTCTAAGGCCAGAAGATGGTTACTGTCCCAGAGCAGGACATTAAAATGACAGAGAGCGTCCTGGGGGCCCCTATGGATCTGAGACCTTCGCCACCCTGCCAAGTGGAAATTTTGGGAAGTTTGTCACTTATTCATTCACATATACAACTGAAGCGGAGGAGGAAGAAAGAGCCCTAAGCTAGGTTTTGTCTGAGGACCGCCTGGGGATGTAAAATGACAGAGGGGATATTGACATGGGTCCCAGATGTTGTGGGAACAGTGTGCTTCTCTGAGATATGAGACCCCCTGGCATCTCATGGGGCAAATGGTGCTTTGGCTGAGAGCAAAGAGCCAGCTTCCCATTTTCCTTGCACTCCAGCCCTAGCTTAGAAGTTGGTGTCTGAGAACTCCTTGGTACAGACAGGTTTCCTCCAGGTTCCCTGCCAAGTGTAGCTTGGGCGACTCCTTCCTCCAGAGTGGACCTGGAGTCCATCAGGGGATGGAGTCACCAGAACCACATTGATAAAGATGGGACGCGTAAAGTCTGCTCTCTCAGTCTCGCATAAGAGACTCCCAGAGTGTCTCAGCCTTTCTCATAGCAGAGTCCCCATCTCTAGTACACTTCAGAACTAGCACATTCTTCGTTTTTAAGATCCTATGGGATTCATATTGATTTTATTTTTCCTCTGCATCTAACAGTCTTCTATAATTGTCAATCATATGCTAAAGGGGAAAATCTTCTAGTTAATAAATTGAATACCTAATCTAGGCCACATACTGTGCTAGGAACTGGGGACAGACAAATGAACAAAGAGATACGATCCCAGCCTTCATTCACTCAACGAATATTTGTTGAGAGGTCTGCGATATGGCAGGTAATGTTCAGGTGTTAGGATTCAATCCCATTCTCAGTGGCAGCAATATCACCCCCGAGAGGGCATAACTCTACTTTTTTAATGTATAAAGCACAGAAATACACACAGTGCTATCTGTAATAATCAAATTTCATGGAGGTAAGAACTTCCCAGGTGGCTCGGCGGTAAAGAATCCGCCTGCAATGCAGGAGATGTGGATTTGATCCCTGGGCTGGGGAGACCCCTGTAGAAGGAAATGGCAACCCACTCCAATGTTCTTGCCTGGGAAATCCCATGGACAGAGGAGCCTGGTGGGCTACAGTCCATGGAATCTCAAAAGAGCTGGACACGACTTAGCAGCTGAACAACAAAAGCGATTAGGAAAAAAATGTCTAAGAAGGCTCTTTAAGGAAAAGGATGATAGTGAAAAAAAGAGTGAGAAATGCCGGGTTAGATCAATGAAGAAACATGTAAAACTCCCAGTCTTTCATGGCTTTTCATTCTGGGGCAAATAAATAAACAAATATTGGGTTGGATGAAAAGTTAATTCGGGTTTTACCATTAAAATGTTATAGGAAAACCCAGATGAACTTTTTGACCAACGCAGTACTTTCTGTTGTTCCTGAGCTCAGGAACACTTTCCACAGGGACCTCTCCATCCCCCTCCCCAGTCCAAGGACCAGGAGAGGTCTCTCTCAAGTAGGGATGTTGAAAACCAAGACCTGAGGTGGTGTGGGAATGAACTGGGATCTTTGTGCCCAGATCTGCCACTTCAGTATGCCCTGAGTTAATTCCCAGTTAATTTCCAAATTTCCAATTTAAATGTCCTTATTTAAATGACAGGCTCCTATCCTGGTCTTGTTCTTCTAAGGGTGAGCAGGGAATGTGATTCCAAACATGCAGGATGAACGCCTGTCGCTGCCTGAGGTCCCTGGCTCGGGACAAACCCAGCCAGGCTCCCTCCACCCCTCGGGCCCACACTCGAATTTTCACATTTCCCATTCCTCACCCCTTCCTTTTCCCAGTTCAGCCATCACCTCTGCCTTTTGCTGTCCCCGACCTCCTCACTCAAAAAAGTGGACCAAAGCTTGCTCTGTGGTGCTTCCCACCCCAAGCCCATGGCGGACCTGGGACTTGGGAGAACCTGGGACTAAGGAATCTTCATTTTTAACAAACATCCAGGCTCTTGCTCCAACAGCCAACCCCACACCAGGTCAGGGCACTGGCCCTGGGGACCCATCCAATTTTATTGAAAATCAAACTAAAAGGGATACAAAGGAAAACTGGTTTAGAGGCAAAAGATTTTCAACATTTGCTGCCTGTTTTCCTTTTATCTGGGCATTCCCACCAATATTTACTCTGTGGGCTACTGTAGAGATGTTAGCCCATCTCACCCTGAAATGTTTTCCTGCAATGATTTTGAAAGCAATCTCAACCTGCAATGATTTTGAAAGCAATCTCAAAGCACATTTCAAGGTTCCTGGCAGCCACTGGCATAGGTCAGGCACAGAATGTGATTTTTAAGCCTGTCTTAAAGTGAAAAGAGTTACAGAGATTGTCCTACCAGCCCCTTCCATTTAAATACACCCAGAACCTCCTCTCAACCCCCAAGGAAGACAGGACATTCTGGTCCCTATCTGACAGATGAGGAGACCAAGGATCATGCTTTCAGAGGCAGAGCTGAAACTTGACTACCTGTAGGCCTGCAGGCCCTCTTTCCCCAGGGGCATGAGTTGGAGTCAAAAACTTGCAGGAAGTAGGGCTGGTTAATGTGAAGCCTGTTGGAAAGAAACTTGCAAGTTACAATCATATCTACAATACAAACAGAA
This sequence comes from Dama dama, assembly GCF_033118175.1. Taxonomy (NCBI): domain Eukaryota; kingdom Metazoa; phylum Chordata; class Mammalia; order Artiodactyla; family Cervidae; genus Dama; species Dama dama. The sequence goes on along the minus strand of NC_083694.1, from coordinate 49,032,301 downwards.
CCATGTGAGAGAGAGATTCTTGGGTTGCAATGAATAGAAACCTACTCAGAAAGAGGGAGGGGGCTTTTCTAAGGATGTAAGAGTGAGTGCCTCATAAATACTGAGAGCTGAGAGAGAGCCTGGCCTCAAAAGAGAACTGGTAGGCCATCATCTCCCAAGCATCATCTCTTGTACACACAAACACACACAGAGAGCTCATATCACTTCTCTGTGTCTAAGTCTCCCCTGATCTCTTCTATCGCTGGTCATGTGATAAAAAGGGATGACCTCACAGTCCCCCAGTTCAAAGAACCAGCTCAGGTAGTAAGTAGCATCATAGAGCCCATAATCCTAAATCCTGGGAGTGACCATCTGAAAAGCCGAGCCGGTGCCAAAGTGCCCAATCAGCTAAGACCAGGGACAGAGTCATACTCATGACTGCCCCCAAGCCAGGGGCAGTGCTTAGAATAGGATTAGACACACTCCCCTTGAATATCCTGCATTTTCTCCTCCTAAGACATTAGAGACAAGACATTCAGTTTAGTAACAGCTTTTCGAGAGAAAGTCCATCCCAGTGAATGTGCCCAGAATCAGAAACTCCTGGTTTCAAAAAAAAAAAGAAAGAAAATATAAGAAGAGAAAGCATTATCTGTATATCTGGAAGGGAGTACACTGGAATGTCAATAAGGTTACCTGTGAGTAGTGTGAGAATGGTGGATTATTTTAGCTTCTTTTTGCACACATCTATGTCTGTATATAATTTCTTTTTTTACAAATACTTTATTTTGAGCAAAAAAGCCGATTTGAATGGTATCTTTGGGGATCTCCTTAAAATTGTCAAGTTTGTGCATTTGTTGTTCTTGTTGAAGGTTGGAGCCAGAAAAGCCATTGCAAAGATGGACCAAGAAAGAGAGATGCTAAAGAGAGAGATGTCCAGCAAGTCCAGCCAGAGCCTTCTGTTTTCTAAGCCTGGTGGAAGAAACTAGAAATATCATCCCGCCGGATCTCACGAGATCCTCCTCTCTGAGTCAGAGAGAATCTTCTGCACCAAATCACAAAGGCACTTTTTTAAGACTTAAAAGATTGTTACCCTGTGTGTTGCTTCCTAGACCGGTATTTTGCACAGTGCAATTTTTCGGAGTGTGTGGGGAGAGGGGCTCTTTTCACAGCTATCTACGAATGTAAACGCACTCAGGCATATGAAGAATTAGTTCGAAATTCTGACTCCTAGGCCCAGTAGATAAACTTATGTGTCTGAGTTGTGACGTACCCAAATGTCACACCTCCATGGAGCTCCAAGAAACCCACAGTTGAGAAAACCCAGGACATGTTACTGGGGCCACAGGACAGAAAGGTAACCTCAGGGGCTGCTGGGGCCACAGTATAGTGCATTTATATCTGAATTTCTTATAATAAATTTGAACACCAACCTGTTTTTATCGCTTCCATAACAATGAGTCACATGTATATGGCACACTGCAGTTTTCGAAACCCTTCTCATCTAATCTTCCTCCAAGCCCTGGGAGGTAAATAGTATTATATTCCCCATTTTACAAATGAGGAAGCTGAGGTCCAGAGAGGTTAAATGGCCCATTTAAAGTCACACAGCTAGGAAATTCAAGGGTTGGGTCTGGAACCCAGGTATTTAACTCCCGTCTCACACTGCCCATCCTGTCACAGCAGGATAAGCCCAGTAGTTCAAGTCACAGGCCATCAGGACAGGCCAACTACCCAATCACCAAAGGGCACACACTGCCCAGGTGGACACTTTTTCCATGGTATTTGGAGAGACTTTCATTTTTGCCCTCTCTGCAGCCATCTGTCCTCTCCCTGCCTTTCTTACACGGCCAAGACCACCAAATAAAATGGGAGGAACAACAGAAGTCATGAATATCACTAGTTTTTTTAATTTTAAAAAGCCACAATAAAAATATTTTTGTATTTTAAAACCAAATGCATTCTTTATACTGATTAAAACTAGAAGAAAATAGGAAAAAGTATTTGTGTGATATTCCACTAAAGGTACATCTTACACAGTGAGAAGGTACATCTTACACAGGACCTTAAAAATAATCTTATTAGCCTCCAACTAATAAAAAAATAATAATAATAATCTTGAAGGGAATTCCCTGGTGATCCAGTGGTTAAGGCTCCATGCTTGCAAGGCAGGGGGTACAGGTTCAATACCTGATCAGGGAACTAAGATCCCACATGCCTCATGGTAGTGCAGCCAAAAAAAAAATAAAATAATTTTTTAAAAGAAGTTTTAAATTATTTTTAAAAAATAATAATAGTAATCTTAAAAACCCCAGTTTTCCATAAAGAATATGATATTACTTATACTTCACCATATCCCCAAAATCCAAAAAGCAGTCTCCAGCACCAGAAAAGATCACTGGGTTAGAAAGTAGTTAAGAAGCTGGCTAATGTTTGGAAGCCAAATTGTGTGGGGGGGAAGAAATACTTAATTTGGTTGAACATGAATATTTGAATTTGCAGAAGTCAAATGTGATGCCTCTGTGACTCCACCATATTTTAGGTCTCTCAAAGGACATGTTAATTTTATCATACCAACTTTGCAACCCACGATGGTGATTTCCTTTTTTCACTCCTTGAACTAGATGGTTCTTTGGGTATCACCTTAGCCACATACCCCTTTATCTGCCCCCCCAATCAGGCTTGCCCTCGCTAATGCTGCTCTCTTGGCCACAGATGGTTGGCTGAGCAGTAGATAGTCTACCCAAGCCAGACCAATCAGGTTTCACTTCTAACCCAAGCTGGGCCAATCAGCACCTCCACCCTTGGTATTGGAAGTAGGGCACAGGATCACCACACAGGTCATTAGTGGTATGGAGCTGAGGTCTTGATGCAGTTCCCAGCTGGTGTGGCCATTTCTTCCACTGTGTTTGGAGAAACAAAGCCGGTCTGAAATGAGACAGCCGTGATAGATAAACAAAAAGTGGAGACAAGAAACCAAGACCACCAGAGAGACAGTGCCCTGGACACCACAAGCCCCTTAGTCATCGCCCCCCTCTCCTGGATAAACTGAAGTTTAAACACCTTCCTTTCCCAGCTTCCCTTGCAGCTAGACCCAGCCATGTTGCCCAGCTCTAGCCAATGACATGCAAGTGAAGGTCCTGGGCAGGGCTTCCCATCTGGAATTAAAGGCAAGACTTTGCTAGGAGAGAGATTTTTCTCTTTGTCCCTTTGTCTTGTCTGCTTTTTCTCTCCTGAAGCTCAAACTTGGAGCTGGAGCAGCCATGCTGGGAATCACCAGGAAACAAGCAAGAGGCCAAAGCCCACCTCAAGGACAATGGAGTGGAAAGATATGAAAAGCCTGGGTGGGAGCCTGGTAACATCACTGTGCTGTACACCACCGTGTACAGAACAGCCTACCTCTGTACATCCTGTTGTGTAAATAAATAAATCCCTCTCTGTTTAAGTCACTGTAGTCAGGTGTACCTGTGTGTGCTGTGGAGCAAACCACTTAAAACTTCTCAATGTTAGTCACTCAGTCATGTCTGACTCTTTGTGACCACCAGTCTCCTCTGGCCAGGGCATTCTCCAGGCAAGAACACTAGAATGGGTTTCCATTCCCTTCTCCAGGGGATCTTCCCAACCCAGAGATTAAACCTGGGTCTCCTGCATTGTAGGCAGATTCTTTACCATCTGAGCAACTTGCTGACTTAGAATGGCGAACATTATTTCTCATGACTTCATGCGTCAAGCAGGACACATGTACTGGTCTGGGCTGGCCTGGCTGGAGCTGGATGGCTCTGGATGTCTCGTGTACATGCCTGGTCATTGACAGGCAAGTGGGTGAGGGCAGTGGTTCTCAATCAGGGGTGATTTTGTCACACAGGGAATATTGGGCAATATCTGGACACAACTTTGGTTGTTAAACTGGCATGGGGGGTGCAACTATCTAGGGCAGTATTCCCCAACCTCTGGGATCTAATGCCTGATGACCTGAGGTGGGGAAGATGTAATAAAAATAGAAATAAAGTGTACAATAAATATAATGCACTTGAAATCATCCTGAAAACATCCCTCTTCCCCAGTCCATGGTCCCCTTCCATGAAACTGGTCCCTGGTGCCAAAAAAGGTGAGGACCACTGATCTGGGGGTAGAGGCCAGGGATGCTGCTTAGCATCTCACAGTGCACAGAACCACTCCCCACAACAAAGACTTATTTGATTCAAAATGTTAACAGTACCGAGAATGAGAAACCCTGGTCTAGAAAGGCATCAGCTGGGATTTCTGTCTCTGCCTGGTGTGATCTCTCATTGCCCAGCAGGTCAGACCAAGCCACAGGTTCCCAAGAGCTGCAGGGGAGACCAGGCCCCAAAGCACACTTTTCAAGTCTCCACCTGCCTTGTGTTTGCCAATATGTCATCAGACAAAGCAAACTGCACACCAGGGTTCATCTGGGAGAGGCTGCACATTTTCACCTACCCACGTCAAGGCTTCTGTTATTTAAAAGCTGAAAGCATTCCAACTGACACAGAAAGTTACCCTAATACCTGATGACTTTCTGGTTCCTGGTTTCTTTCCTGGGAAAGGCCAGTTCTAGGGCCTGCCCTTGGTTCCTCTAGGACAGTGTATCACTCCTGTGGCTAACTTAAACAGAAAGGGAGCTTATCAAAAGGCGACACGGTAGGTTAGAGAACCACAGGGTGAGCAAAGCTGAGACGTCAGGACCATCAGGAGAAAAGTCAGGACTGTCAGGAACCAGCTCTCCTTTCCCATAGATGTCCTCTTTTTTTGCTTCAGCTGGTTTGAGTTTCTGTTATTGCAAACAAAATGGCCTTTATTAAGACACTCTTGGGACTTCCCTTGTGGTCCGGTTGTTAGGTCATCACCTTGCAATGTGGAGGGTGCCAGTTCCATCCTTGTTCAGGGTGCTAGGATCCCACATGCCTCGCGGCTGAAAAACCAAAATGTAAAACAGAAACAATATTGTAATAAATTCAATGAAGACTTTTTTTAAAAGACACTCTGGTACACGGCCCCCACTGGTAGCTCTGAGAAGCTCCCAGTGACCTTTCCCCTGGGGTTGTTCCAAGGGACAACAAGGGACAGGTGGCTTCACCCTCCTCCCAGATCTCCCAATCTTCTGGTCCTTCCGAGAGGCTAAATCAAACAATTTCCTCCCACCCTTGCCAATGGCCACCCATTTGGATTCGCGACTTTGCAGATAAGGTGCCCTTCTCCAGCAACTTGGCACAGCCAGCCACGCCTGCTGTTGTGGAAACCAGAGTCATGAAGTGTCTGCGGGAAAAAACGGCTTCTGCCAGATCTGCATTCCCAAGTGTGTTCCTGGTAAATGGAGAGGTTTCTAATTTTCTAGGGTCTTAAGAATGAAAGCAATACACCGAGGATGATGAGAGGAAACCCAACACCTGCTCACGCTGATGCGCTTCTCTTTTCTGTACTGAGGTTCCTAAAGCCTCTTTTCTGTACTGAGGTTAGGGCGCCCAGTGAGGGTAGACTATTTCAGCTTATCAGCTTGGCCTCATTTCCATCAAGATGCACTGCTTGCATTCATCTACTCAGTGTCCCGAGTTATTTTGGGCCCATTCATGACCTTATGTCCCTGCTTTTGTTTTTAAACATTTTTCTTTGTCCATCTGTTCCCTAGGAATCCATCACAATGCCTCCTTCCTGCAGTGGGAAGCATTGGCAGATTCCTTGTTTTGACTTTGCTCTCATAATGCTTTCATTCCTAAGACCCTAAGAAATTGGAGGCAGAAATTTTATCTTCTGGCTCACCGTGGTCTAATCATCAGAGGTACTCTATTCGGATCAATCACTTTTATGGTTAAACAACCAGCCTTCATTCATTCAGACAACAAACGCTGGGTACCTACTATGAACCTGATGCAAAGAACTGATTCATTGGTAAAGACTCTGATTCTGGGAAGGAATGAAGGCAGGAGAGAAGAAGGGGATGGCAGAGGATGAGACGGTTGGATGGCATCGCCGACTCGATGGACACAAGTTTGAGCAAGCTCCGGGAGTTGGTAATGGACAGGGAAGCCTGGCGTGCTGCAGTCCTTGGAGTCGCAAAGAGTCGGAAACGACTGAGCGACTGAACTGACTGAGTGTGCACCAGGTACTAATGATACTGTGCTAGATCTCGTAGCCTACACCTCTGCTCCCCTGTCTTCTCACCATCTGACCCGCTGCTCACCTGAGGAGTGGAATCATTCATTTAGTGGGTGTGTTGCCTGGGAGAGCTCACCTGTGACATTCCCATCCTCTTTTTTGGCTTTCTATGAGATTCCTGCTGGGCCTTCTCTAGAGAGAGCTGCACACAGCAGTTACCCTTTTCTGGAAGTTTCTTTGTGCCTTTCAACAATTGAATTTTAATAGCTAATAATTGCAAACTTAGAGCATCCTTGCCAGCCATCAGATCCTGTGCTAAGCACAGCCCAGACATTATCCCTTTCAGTCCTCACTGTGTATATCACTCCTATTTCACATGTGAAAACAATAAGAAATAAGTTACTTGCCCAAGAGAAAAAGCCTCAGAGCTCGGACTTCATACTCAACTGCCCCAATGCAGCGCTTTCCTCAGTGAAGTCCAGGAACCAGCTTGTCATCTACTGGTCAATGAAGATCGGGTTGGCAAACTTTTTCTATAAAGGGCCATTTCCCTTTGTGAATGAGGTCAGTGTCATGACTACTCAACTCTGCCTTTGTAGCATGATAACTGAACAAATGAGCATGGCTGTGTCCCAATAAAAACTTTATTTATAAAGATAGGCAGGGGGCCAGATGTGCCAGACCCATGTTAGACACTTACCCAGACTAGATTGTTAACATCTACATGGTTATTGCCTGCCACATAACTACCAGGAAGCCAGTTTATCAACATCTCCATCACTGAGAGCATCTGGAGCTTTTACTATGAACCATGCACTTCACTAAACACTTCACATAAATTTTCTTATTTAATCCTCTCAAGTACTCCAGGAGGAGAGATCCATTGCCATTTATAAACAATGCAACTGAGGCCTCTAGAAAGGTAAAACAGGCTGCCCTAGGTCACCCCAAAGGGATTTTCAGATCCAGATCCTAACCATGATGCAACACTGCCTTTCACCATCACAGCCCTGCATCTGAACAATAGGAAGCTTCGCAGGTGAATCAGGAGAACTGCCTTCCACTGAACCAAGCTTGAAGGAAATAAGACTTCATGACAAACCCCTTCCTCTCGGCATCCTGGCTTACTCGCCCCTTCTCAGAGTCCCCTAATTTCTTTAGTTACTACCTGAGTTCAGGTGTCCCTGGCCTGGGCACCGTGCTCTCTCTTTCAGCCAACTTTGCCTGCCTCGGCCTTGTGCTAATTTGACAACCTGCTTTCCAGTTTCCCAAATCCTCATGTTCCCCTGCAGCGGCCACATGCACTGTTTACCCCTACTCTCCTTTTATTCCTTCCAGCTTCTCTGCTGAGAGGAGAGCTCTAAATGACCTCTGGGCCTTATCGATGCCCAAGGACCAGCAGGTCACCAGGCTGCAATCCCTATCTGATGCTGCTGACACTGTCCTCAGAGGAACAGGGGACAGATACTTGAGAGGTTTGTTGTCCAAGAGATCCTGTTAACTTTGTGTTGAGTCATGTGGGTGCACAGAAGTGTCACTTTACTCTTTCTTAGCGGTGACCTTGAGACCTGAAAACCAGCCACCGGATGCTCAGGAGGGGACACAGGAGAAAACACCCAGTCCATCCTGAGCCCTCAGGCAGAGCAGGCCATCATGCATTCAGTCAACCTTGATTTCTCCAACCTGACCTTGGGCCAGGCACCATGCTGGCACTGAGGAGCCGAAGCTGAACCAGACAGACAGGTCCCTTCCCCCAGGAAGCTGTGCTGGGGCAGGGTAGGGTAGGAGGTGTCGGATAGTTTACGAACAGCGTCATTGTGGGTGGTTATAAGTACTGAGTCCCAGCCAGAGGCTTGTTAGCTGGAACAGTCATAGCCTTTGTCAGTCCCCCAGCGTGCAGTTCTCACTCTTCAAACTGGCTAGTCCCACTCTCCCCACCCCCATTCCCACTCTTGCACATGCCCGGGAGAATTCCAGGACCAGAGCCTAGTGCCCAACACACTTAATAAATAGGTCTTGATTGCCTGGATGGAGATGCACACTGTTTTCATAGAATAGTATAAAAATCGAAATCAGCTGCCCATATTATTGCCATCTTTGGCAAAGGTCCAGGAAGGCCCTGCAGATGCAACACTGCTGGGTTTTAAGCCACAAGATACACACACACACACACACACACACTCTCTCTCTCCCTCTCTCTTTCTCTCTCTCTCTCTCTGAGCATTTAAGACAGGGCTAAGACTTAAGCTGTGTCCAAGTTGTTAAACTTGGACACAGAACTGCCTGGGGTTTAACAGAAGCAGAAATCACGCTCAGCTTTCTTCTCCCAGCCTGTCCATTTGGGCATATGCAACTAATTAGAAAGACAATCTTGATTTTCAAGTAGATTCAACACATCCAAGATAACCACAGAAAGAGAGCTTGTGAGAGAGATAGGTTGGCTTCTAATGACCAGCAATCACCTGCAGGCCTTGGCCCCATCACACCCTTTCCCACCTGCCCTGCTCTGCGGTCCTGTGAGCACCTCCTGACACAGCTCCCCAGCTGCCCACTATGCATGGCTTCCAGACTTGGTAGGAGGTGAGAAAGCCTCTGAGACCAACCAAGCTGTGACCTCATTTTTTGCTCTCACTCCTCCAGTCGCTCCAAATGGGTATCTGGGCTGTTCCTCAACTTTGATCTCTGTGCACCTTTCTCCATCCATCATAAGTTTGCTGGTGACCACGGAGGGTTTGTGATGATGAATGAGTAAACCGGTGTTTATAAAGTGCCAAGTAAGTGAGTGCTATAGTTTATGAACGGACTCTATCTCCTCCGGTCTCCCTAATCCTTTCTTGTTTTCCAAGCATCTCAGGCTGGAGGGACCACCCAGTTCTATCTAGCTCTGGAATGCCCCTCAAAGGTCTCTACATCTGCCCCCATCACCCGAGAGCTCTTCCCAATTCCTCCCTGTGTCTCCCTCCTGTTTTTCAAAGGGCTGTTGTTTTTCTTAATATTGCTTTACCCCTCCCCAAAAGACAGTTACACAAGTAGATGTGGGAGGAAGCTAAAAAACATAAGTCAACGATGACTAAGTCTGCCTAGCTCCCTCATCGCTGGAATATTGTCAGAATCGGCTCTCTCTCACCCCTGCCTCTGTAAAAATCCTTTGCCGAGGGTGTGATTTTTTCCTGAAGATCATTCTTTCCACATGACCAAATGTTGTCATGCATAACTAGTCCAGAGCATTTCTTTCTGCCCAAATCCGTGCTTGGGGCACAGCACTCAGGGTCACTCAAAAGTGATTTTTCCCTAATGGACAGGCAGCTGGGTGGTTCCTGGAAGTTTCACTAGCAATCAGGGATAATCAGTTATCCCAGAGTTTTCTTCCCCCCACTACTTCTCTGGTTTCTGAATAAGTGCTTTTCCTGAAGTCCAATGACCTCAGAAGGAAAGAGTTCAAGTAAAATCCAGCATGCATCTCCAGCTTTGGAGCAGACAACAAGGCCTCTGAAATGAGACAGACACCAAGCAGCCTGAGCTCCTGCTCCACGGTCCCAGAGTCTCAGACCCCTCAACCCCTGAACACTAGTGACGGAATCAGCCCAAGAGGTGTTAAAAGGGCTCGCCCATTGGGCAGCACTTCCTGAGCTCTGTCTGAGCATAAGAGCCGCAAGGTCTGGCGTTCTGCTCCTCTTTTACAAGATGCAATAGGTAATGAACAGGAATTCCCCCAACTGTGCATCACGGAGCCCGCCCTGCCTCCAGAGGGTTGTGTTCACACAAGCCAAATAGGCAATTGACCAGAGCATTTAATACTTAAGCGTCTGTGTGAATAATCCAAACCAAAATCCCAGGTTTTTTACATACATGTAAATTGTTCTTCACAAAGGCAAACCCTAACCTAATCCCTTCACTGCTAAAAAGTTGGCTCCCAGAAACAAAACATTTCATAATAAAGGTAGCCCTATTTCATGCAGACCCATTATGAATTGGGGCAAATTGAGGTCTATCAGATTTTAAGTAATTAACTGCCTAAAAAAGAAAGCTTAGAATTTGCAAACCCAAGCATTTGCAGGCATAATTTTTAAAGTTTCGATCTATACCATGTCCCCAGGTTTTTGCATTCAATAAAAACCCAACTACTTTGCCTCTGATGAGTCCTTGATGAAAACACATGGGAGATACAGAAACTTAGCTCTTAAAAGTAGCTGGACCAAATTGCCCAAAACCAGCAGAAACTTAATTCCAAACTTAAAAAAAAACAAAATCACATCATTTAAGCTGAATATCTTTATTGGACTCAGAAACAGTCCAACACATTTCTCAAAAATAAGTTGATGAAAATTTCATATTTTCTGAACCCTGAAGAGTTTTTTCTCAATTTTATTCTTTTTAAAATGCCTTTTAAATTAATTATCAGTTCAGTTCAGTCTCTCAGTTGTGTCTGACTCTTTGCGACCCCATGAACTGCAGCACGCCAGGCCTCCCTGTCCATCACCAGCTCCCAGAGTTTACTCAAACTCATGTCCATCGAGTCAGTGATGCCTTCCAACCACCTCATCCTCTGTCATCCCCTTCTCCTCCCATCTTCAATCTTTCTTAGCATCAGGGTCTTTTCCAATGAGTCAGTTCTTTGCATCAGGTGGCCAAAGTATTGGAGTTTCAGCTTCAACATCAGTCCTTCCAATGAATATTCAGGACTAATTTCCTTTAGGATTGACTGGTTGGATCTCCTTGCAGTCCAAGGGACTCTCAAGAGTCTTCTCCAACACCACAGTTCAAAAGCATCAACTCTTCAGCACTCAGCTTTCTTTATAGTCCAACTCTCACAGCCATACATGACTACTGGAAAAACCACAGCTTTGACTAGATGGACCTTTGTTGGCAAAGTAACGTCTGTGCTGTTTAATATGCTGTCTAGGTTGGTCATAGCTTTTCTTCCAAGGAGCAAGTGTCTTTTAATTTCATGGCTGCAGTCACCATCTACAGTGATTTTGGAGCCCCCAAAAATTAATTCTAGCAATATCCTTTTATTTTTTTAATGAAAGCATTTTTTTTTTTAAGTCATTGAATTTGTTTCAACACTGCTTCTGTTTTCTGTTTTGGTTTTTTGGCCCGGAGGCATGTAGGGTCTTAGCTCCCTGGTCAGGAATGAACCCATACATTGGAAGTGCAGAGTCTTAACCCCTGGACCACCAGGGGAGTCCCAGCAATATTCTTATACTGTGGGAAATCGACAGATATCAATTGAGGATCTGTTCTGTGGGAATCAGTCTGTAACAGCTCACTGGTTTTACATTCTCAAGGGCTGTTTCCAGAGCACTGGTTTTTTTAAATCCATAAGCCCATCTCTTCTCTGGGGGAAGCTGTTTCTGCAGAGTCTTGAGAATGATCCTAACATTTTAGAGAATAAGCGCAAAGTACAGTAGTGATTCTCAAACTTCATGTAGCCAAACGCCCCTGGGTGTCTGTTAAAATGTAGATTTCTGGGTCCCACTCCAGAGATCAGTTTTGTTTTTCTGGATTGGAGCCTGGAAATTGGTATTATCAACCAGCCCCTCTCCTCCCCTGCAGGAGTCCGGATGCTGGAAGTCCTCTTCAGTTTTAAGGTGACAGACCAGACCACAGAGAGAAATTCTTTCTCTGGCCTCTTCCTGACACCCCTTGAGCCTTGGGAGAGGACACCTCTTCTCTGGGGTCCCCACTGAAATGGCAACATCAAGATCTCCCTGCCAGCTCCCCTAAAATAAAGTCACAGACGACCGCATGGCCCGGGTGCTATTCTGCCAAGTCATTCATGTTATGTGCTGACCCGCGGGGAGGGGACCAGGCCCTTCTCCCTTGCTCTCTCCCCCTGTCTCCGAGGACCTCTCAAGACTGAGACCCAGCGCCATCTCCCTCGCAGCTGCTGGTCCATCCCTTTCCAAAAGATGCGGCGGCTCCACCTGCGGGTACATCTACACAGGGTATCCTGCACACCGGGTCCACCTTCTTCATTAGCCCCGCAGCCCTCACGGGGAGCGCCAGTGTGTAACATCGAGTGGTCTCCATGGCAACCGACAGGGTGTCACGCCGACACGAGATTACGACCTCACGGCGTGGGGATTCCAGAGAAGGGGCTGGGGACGGCACCCCCCTGAGTCCCAGACCCACGCCCAAACTGCAGGGAAGGACCCCCCACTTCCTTCCCGCCTCGATCGCCTGACCCCTCCCGCTCCGTTGGCACAGTGAGGACGGAGAGCGGGGGATGGGTTTCCACGGCGTCCCCCAACCCGACGGGGGGGGGCGGGGTATGGTGGCGGGCCCGCGCCACCGGCACACCCGAGCCTCTGCGAGCGAGCTGGAGCAGGCGCGGGCTGCGCTGGGCCAGGATCAGGGGCGGGAGCGGGCGAGCCCCGCGAGGGGCGTAAGTCCCACCTTCGGGGGCGGTGCCTGGCGGTGGGGAGTGTCAGGAAGAGGAAGAGCTCGGCCAGAGGCGGTGCGGGCGCGCGACGAGCAGACGCCGGGCCGAGGCGAGCGCAGCGCGGGCCACCATGGCCACGGACGAGCTGGCCAGCAAGCTGAGCCGGCGGCTGCAGATGGAGGGCGAGGGCGGCGGCGAGGCCCCGGAGCAGCCCGGGCTGAACGGGGCGGCGGCGGCGGCGGCGGGAGCGCCGGACGAGACGGCCGAGGCGCTGGGCAGCGCGGACGAAGAGCTGAGCGCCAAGCTGCTGCGGCGCGCCGACCTCAACCAGGGCATCGGCGAGCCCCAGTCACCCAGCCGCCGCGTCTTCAACCCCTATACTGAGTTCAAGGAGTTCTCCAGGAAGCAGATCAAGGACATGGAGAAGATGTTCAAGGAGTGAGTGCCCACCCGACCCTGTCCCCCACCCACCCCGCGAGCCGGCCTCGGCTCCTGAGCCCCCGAACCCCGGACCCCGCGCGGTCCCGTGACCCATGCGGCCAGCCGAGCTCCCCGATCCCCGACTCATTAGAGGCGAGGACCCCAGATCCCTTCCAGATAGTCACGAAGCTCCGGGACCTCCTCCCCACCACGCTTATGGGTCTGGGGACCCGCGGCCCCTGGCACGCGACCCCTTCTCACGGTGACGCTGCCCCCGGTACCCGACCCGCACGCACACGGAGTAGGGGACCTCGCGGCTCCTTCTAGAGAAGCGCGAGCCCCCATTGCTACCATTCGCGTGGGTCTGGAGAGCTCGGATCTCTGGCCTAGGACCCCTGTCTTGTTAGAGATGCTTCTCCACACCCGCGCACTAGGAGACTGGGGACCCCGTGGCCTCTGTGTCCTCCTCCTCAGCTACTTGAATTCCCAACCAACCCCCACCCCAAACGCGGGTCAGAAACACCCACCCCACTCTCCAGCGCCTCAACAAAGGTGACCGTTCCTTTCACTGGCTGGGGCTCTTTCATTTTTTCCGCTTATCTCACATCCCTCTCAACGTGGGTTCTGGGCCGAGACCCCTCCCCCACTTTCCCTGCACTTATTCAACATCTACCAGCAAACTGTGTCAAAGACCCTTCAGTCCCTCTCACCTCTACCCCCATCCACTCCTTTAGCCAGGCCCCCAACCCTTGACCCTCAGGTGATCTCCCCAGGGAGGGACCCCTTCCTCCCTGCCCCCTACTCCGCTGGTCTGTACAAACCTCACCATCAATCCTCCGGTCAGGACTGTCCCCTCCTCCCTCTCCAGACTGCGGCTCCCTCCTCTTGCCCTCACCACCCTGAAGCTTTGCAGTCGCTGGCCCCCTGCTTTCTGTCAGAAGGCCCCATATCTCCTTTCCCCTCTTCCCCCACTGCATGCCCCCTGTCCTCCCCGCAGAGGGTCACCTCCTATCTGACTTGGCTGGTGGCTCTCACCTCAGCCCTTCCTCCATCCCTTTTTCCACACCCCATGCCCTCAGCAGGTTGGACAGGTACTTTGAGGCCTCTGGACTTACCCTTCCCCCAACAAAAAAAACTTTAAATCTCTTAAATGACTGGAGAGAAAAACTTCCTGATCCCCTTTGGGTCCACCCCTGGGTTCACCCTCTTGGGACTGAGATGGTCAGATGCACTGCCCCCCAGCAGTGTGGGGGTTGGGGTAGGGGTGGGGGCTGTGAAGGTGCTCAACCCCCCTTCCTTTGAAACTCTTCCCCACCCACCTCCTGTTGCCCATCGCCCCTGCTCCTGGAGGGGAAAACAGCCCCGGGGGTGTGATCTGGAATAGGTCTGGAAATGGATCCAAAAAGGTAGACCCGTCCTGAGGTCAAGTCTTAGGTGAGGAAGTCAGGAGGTCTGGCAGCCACCTTGGCTGGGGCAGGAGGTGGGGGCAGGCTGGGGCAGTGTGACCCAGCGGCAAGCAGGAAGCCCAGGGTGTTTTGCAACCCCCCAGTTTGAGAAAGGCTCTTTCCCACTTCTCACTGCTTGCTGTGGCTGCTGCTTCTGCATTTGACCCCCATTGTAGGGAAGAGGTTTTTTGGTTCTCAGACCTGGATGGCTGGGAACCCCATACTTTTTTCCAAGGGTCAGCCTGGGGCAGAACTGAGTCCTTAACCCCACCCCAGGACTCTGCACAGACACCCCTGGTCCCTGGGGAGCCTGCTCCTTTGCCTGCAGGGTCTTGGTTTAGGAGATCTTATCAAGTTTTATCATGACCGAAGACTGGCCTTATCAGAAGCACAGAAGCACAGGAGTTCGAGGATTCCAGACCCAACAGAGGGCAACTTCCTTGTAGACTCTGCCGCCCGCCTCCCATCCCCACACAGGGAAGTACAGGAGAGATTATTCAGCTGCTTGATCCCTGTATTCACACTGCCCAGGGACTAAGGAGCTCCTCCATTCCTCCCAGCACCCCATGACATAGAATTGTCATCACCACTGTGGCGCAGTTGGGCAGTCTGGGCACAGAGAAGTGAAGTAATTTGCCAAGAACACACAGCTAGAAAATGATGGAGTCAGGCTCTAAACCCAGGCCTGTGACTCCAGAATTCATGTTCTTCCCTCCTGGGTTTCCCATCACAGATGTCTGCCTCCAAATGGGCCAGCACCCCCTTCCATATTCATGGCTGATTTTCCCCCACATGGACCCACCACCTCCTTCTCTTGGGCTTCCATGACATCCCTTCTACCCCCACGAAAAATAAAAAGAAGGAACAGTTTGGAGAACCCAGACACACCAAATGAGCAGGGACTTGGGATTGCTTCCCTGTGCCTCAGACAGTAAAGAATCTGCCTGCAATGCAGGAGACCTGGGTTTGATCCCTGGGTCGGGAAGATCCCCGGAGAAGGGCCTGGCAACCCACTCCAATATTCTTGCCTGGAGAATCCCATAAACAGAGGAGCCTGGTGGGCTACAGTCAATGGGGTCACAAAGAGTCGGACATGACTGAGCGACTAACACTTTCACTAAATGGGAAGCTGCAGCTTGGTTAGAAGGAGCACATGGCTTGGGGAGTGGTCTTGAACCTGCGTTTGCAGAACAAGCTCACTTTTTTACGGAGGCTGTTTCTGGTAAGAGTTTGACAAGGGATACTTTGGTGAAAATTGAGCAGAGCTGAACCCCTGGAGCCCCTTCTTGGCACCACTGCTGCCTGATGGGGTGCTGCTTGGCAGGGATGGAGGGGTGGGCAGGAAGGGGCCAGGGAGCTGGACTTCTAGGGAAGGAAGTGCCGCCCGCCGGGGGGGGGGGGGGCCCTGGCGAGGAGGGAAGGCGGCAGATTTTGTATTCAAGGAAACAAGGCTTCACTGTGCCAGCCGAGCCCAGCCCAGCCGAGTCCCGGCTGTGAACAGCCAACAGACAGGCTCTCATGGAAGACAAAACCCCCGTTCTGCTTCTGCCATCCAAGAGGGGCTGCAGCCTCCTGGGTCCAAGCAGGGCTGGAGGATCACAGCCAGGGCTTTGCCGAGAGACTTCCACCCTGATCTGCAGCCCCCATGGCAGAGGGGAGGGGAGCCCAGGCCCCCTAGAAAACAGTCCCCCAAATCAGAGTGCAAGAGACGGGAGAGAGCAGAGGGAACTGGGAGCTGGACTTGCCTTGGAGGTCAGGAGCTAGGAAGCTGGGCTTTGCTATTGAATTACCTAGTATGCCTGCCCTTCCCCTGGCCTCAGTTTTCCCATCTGTAAAAGGAGCACAGTGACAGATGATTCTCAAAGATGATTCAGTGTGACCTCCTTATGTCTGAGCAATCCTGAGCTGTCTGGATGACAGAACTGCCTTCTGGGGTCTTCCAGTTCATCCATTCAGTAGTCATCAGCAGATTCTTCCTCAGGGTGGAGATGGAGGGAGAAGAAAGAGGGCAGAGGGAAGATGGACAGGCTCTCTACTATCACTGACCTTACACTCCTGGTAGTTTCCATCTGGGAGAGACCTTGGGGGGTCGTCATCAACCCTTCTCCCCATTTTACAGAAGAGAAAACTGAGGCCCAGGAAGGTGTAGTGACTTTCATGGGGAGATTTTCAAAGACTGAACCAGAGCATCCTTATCTATACAATGGGGACAGTGGTCCCTGCTTCTCAGGGAGGGGCTGCAGGCAGGTGATGCACTCAGAGCTCTGGCACAGTGCCAGGCACCTGGAGGCACCTCGACTCTCAATCCTTCCTCCCCTTGCTGCCTCTGATTGCTCCCATCACCTCTAATTCCACCCTCTCCCATCCTCTGTCTGCTCATTCATTTAGGGTCCTGCCTGGGTCGGGAAGACCTCCCTGGAGAAGGAAAGGGCAACCCACTCCCGTATTCTTGCCTGGATAATTCCATGGACAGAGGAGCCTGACAGGCTACAGTCCACAGGGTCTAGGGTAGCAAAGAGTCAGACTAATGCTGGAGACCTCCAGGCAAGGGCCAGGGGTGTGGCCCCAGAGGGCCTCAAGGCAGCCACCTCTGGGCTGGCAACAGCCTGGGGCTCTGTGGGGTTTTGTAAGCTGAGACCTGCCAGAGAGGCAGGCAGCCATGTAATTCTGAACCTGCTGTGGAATCCGAGGAAGATGCCCTAGTTCCCTGCCTGGCCCAGCCTCGTCCCCAGCCACTTCATCTCATGACCCCTTGCGTCAGAACAGCCGGTGCCCCTCTCTTCTCCCCACCCTGCCCTCCCCTCCACCTGCTCCACCTTCCTGGTGTCTCCTCAGGCTTTTGCAGCTCACAGCACCACCCCGTGCCCCCCTCCCCACCCCCCAGCACAGCCCCCTCACCCTTTCTGGGAGAGCGTCTGGTGCAGTGGTTAAGCGCTGGGCCTTTGGAGTGTGCTACCCTGGGTTGGAATCCCAGCTGTGGGCCCTGGGGCAAGACACCTAAACCCTTCTGAGCCTCACTTCCTCACCCTAGAACAGGGAGAACAATAATAACCCCAACCTCCCAGGGTTGTTATGAAGTGTTTAACCCTGGGCTTGGCACAGAATAAGTCCTCACCAAGTTCCTGTCACTACCATCCCTAGCCCTGGCAGTGGTGGCTGGCACAGAGATGGCTCCAAAAAGCCACTGGCTGCCTCCACTTATCCCCCACGGAGCTGCCCAGCCTGCCAGGCTGGCAACAGCCCTCTTGCTTTGGGCCCGAGTGACGGGCCTCGGCATGAGAACCTTCTTTCCCTCCTGCGGAACAGAAGCTTTGATTGACAGCTACATATGGCTCTGGTAAATAACAAAAATGGGGACTCGAATTCATTATCACTTAATTACGTGGAAGGCAGGTGGCAGGGAAAAGGGAAGAGCACCCAGCAGCCCGGGGATGACACAAAACTAGGACTCTAGTTGGCTCCCGTGTGCCATTGCCCAGCAGGTGGGTACTCCAAAGTTTCTCAGAGTCTATTTCCCCTGGGGCTAGAGAACCTGCCCTGGAAAGTCCTGAGGATTAAGTTGAGAAAGTCCAGGGGAACTCCCTGCTGGTCCAGTGGTTAGGACTCTGTACATTCACTGCCAAGGGCCCGGGTCAGTCCCTGGCCCGGGAACCAAGATCCCGGAAGCTACATAGTGTGGCCAAAAAAAAAAAAAAAACTCCTGAGCCTTTGTAAAGAGTCCACCATCATGTCTGGCTGGTGGGCTATTAAAAATATAGGTGACATTTTTGAAAAATGTAGGGTTCACACCTTTGATCATATTTTGTTAAGTTTCTGTATGCAAGTTCCAGAGAATTAAGGGGAAAATAAAATCTCTGCCCTCAAGAAGCTTACAGTGTCATGAAGAGCAATGGCATAGAGGGGTCTTTGCGAGTGAGAGAGGATGGACCCCCAGGGCTGGAAACGTTAGGTTCCATTTCTTTGTCTCTACAAAGAGTACTGAAAGTTCTCTTGAAGGATGCTATGATGACAGCCCTCCATAGCCAGCCCCTTGCCTCCACACCCTCTCCTTGCTAAATGGAGCCACCAGGCCCATGGGGCCCAGTGTATTATTTCAGGAACTGAATTGAATCCTCAGACCAGCCCAGTGAGGTGGGTGCTGTCCTTCTCCCCATTTGCCAGATGAGGAAAGCAAGGCCCAAGGTTATAATAAGTGGCCAGGGCAGGATTAGAACCAGGTCTGCCTACAGGGAGCTCCCAAGACCAAGTGAGGGCTGTGTTTATGGATGGGGGACGGGGAAAGGGAACCCTCTGGGGGTTCAGAGGTTGGGTCCTGCCCCTACAGCAGCCGGGAGCCTGGCTTTCTGGGGAGAAGCCCCACCCCTGGGGAGGGAGGGTTTTCTGGCCTCAGGCCTGTCCTCTGCTCTCCTACTTCCCTTCTGATTCTGAGTCACCTCTCCTCTCCCAACCCCCGGGGACCTTTGGTTCCCTTTTGGTTTGCGCCTTCCTGCCTTCTGTCTGTGCCTCTGGGTTCAGCTCTAGCAGACCAGGCCTTGCTGCCTGGGGCCCTTTCTGCAAAGCCAACCCCACGCCCTCCAGCTGCTGAGGTCCCTCTGTCTACACAGCAGTCTTCTCTTTGGCTGATTTCCGCTTTTTTAGGACTCTAGAGAAGTGAGAGTTCTAGGCCAGAAAGGTGCAGCCAGACAGAGCCAGGCCTGGGGACTCCTGAGCTGTGTGGAGAGAGAGGACCACTGGGGTGCTCCCTTCCAGGAACTTTGCCTCTTGTTTAATCCTTTCTCAACATCCTATAAGATGGTCATCACCCATTTCACAGATAAGAAGACTGAGTCTCAGATTTCTATGAGGAGCAGAGACAGGATTTGAACTTGATCCTTCTGACTCCAAGTCCTTTGCTCCCATGGGACCCTATTAGGAGCATATCCTCATCAGCTTGTTAGAAATCCAATCACTCAGGCTCCACCCCAGGCCTACTGGATCAGAGTCTGCATTTTAGCAAGACTCACCAGGTATCCACTTTAAGGTTTAAGAAGCACTGGGCCACCCCATAGCAATCTCCCTGCCCCGTTCCTGAGTCTAGGGAGTGAGGCAATAACAAGAAGGAAGCTTAATAATAAACACTGGGTTATATTAGACATTTGGTATATGTCCTTTGCAATCACTGTTATAATAATAATTATTATTAAGAGCAGGCTGCGGGGAGACCCACTGCTATTGCTACCAGTGGAGGGAGCTACCCTCCCAGGGTGGGGCTCAGTGAGAGATGCTTAAACCCGAGTTTAGGATGTCCTGAGCCCTGACAGCCCCCAGCAGGTTGCCATCAGCCAGGGGGGGCACCCACTTGATCCTTGGACTCACTGGGAAGCTATAGGGGAAGCATCAGCCCCACCCTGGCCACACTCACCCATACACACTCACACACCCTCTCCTTCACTGACACAGGGCAACAGATCGAGTGTCAGACTCTAAAGATAGTGCTGGAGGAAGTGGTGAATGACTGGGCTTTCCCCACCTGAGTCAGGCAGTCTGGGGGTGGGGAGTGTAGGAACGGATGGGCACTGCCAAAATGTCGTCGCCGAGCCTGTGGGTGTCTACCTGTACCAGGAGGCGGGCCAGGCCAACCCAGCTGTAGCAAGTAGCAAGGCCAGAATTTCCCTGGTGTCTAGAACTTTCCTACCTTCCCATTTCAGGACAAAGAGTAGAGGCCTAGGAACCACTGAAGCCTCCCCAGACAGAATGGGGAAAGACCAGGTCTGTGAATACTGGGGCCAAAGTCAGGTGGGCCTGGGGGCTCAGTGGTCCATAAACACCACTCTCTCCAGCTGTCTGTCCTCCTGGCAACCCCCATGGGCAGAGAGACCGCCCACAAAGGCCTGGGATGAGATGAATTGGGGAGAGAATTGGGGTCCCCTATGCTCCCAAACCAACTGTTGCCCTCTCCCCCTGTGCAGTGACTCTGATGGCTCCTCGCTCTGCCATCAGACAGTACAGACAGCTGGGAGGGTCATATTAGAAAGAGCAACTTTCTAATAGAGAGTTCCAAAGCCAAAATGGGTTGTTTTAGTGAAGCAGTGAGCTTCCCGTCCTCAGAGGTACTCAAGCAGGAAAGCTGCATTAGGGGATCTGACCCTCATGAATGGCTAAATTAGGTGGCCTCCAGTATCCCTCCCAACCTGAGTTTCTTTGGTACAGGGTCTATAGGCATCTGAACACAGCAGAGTAGTTAAAAGCACATGTTTTTCCTCAGGTCAGGGTTCTGATCGTCAAGTATGTCCTTGTTAGCTGTGATCTTGGTCAAGTCACTTCCTCCCTGAGTCTCAGTCTGCTGTCTGTAGTATGGGGATGCTTATGCCTGCTTCACCAAGTTCCTGAGAGGATCTGACACAAAGCACTTGGGATAGTGCCTGCCACTAGTGAGTGCTCAGCCAGGAGGAGCCACTAATGATAATATTGTTATGAAATCGGGGCAGGCCCTGCATACTATCAGAGCCAGCCGCTGCTCAGCCCCAAAACTCCAGGTTATCAGAACCAGGGGAGGAGGAGCAATCCGCCAAGAGGGCCCTGCAGCCCCAAGGGGCAAAGTCTGCCCGGGTGGTAGCCACTGCTCCATTTTCAAGGACAGATGGGAGGGGATTTTGTCACCAGCATCCGGGGCAGCGGCAGCTGAGCCCTCCCTGTTGAGAACTGTTCAGGGGGAGGGGGGTAGGAATGTGGGCACAGTGCCAGGTGCAGCAGCCTCCCTCCAGTGCTGGAGAAAAGTGCTGAGCTCCCAGCCCAGGAGCTTTGTTGTCAGTCCCTCCGGATGGAATTGGTCCTCCCAGGCAGGTCCCAAGCCTCTCCTCTCAGCCAAGCCTCCCCCAGCCCTGCAGGCTTGAGAATTCAGGACCTCTCATGGGACCAAGAAGATGGAAGCCGGCAGGTAGGGAGGGAGGAAAGTTTACAGCTTTTGGAAACTTGCTGATCTCTAACTGTGACCCTAGACTGCTTGCTACCCACTCTACATGACATGAAGCGGGTAGACCAGGCATCCAGACAGATCTTGTGTACAGAGTCTTTGCCTGGATCCTCTGAGCTACCTGTAGCCTCAGCTCCAGCTCAGGGCAAGGGCTGTTGGAAGAGAGGGTCTCCCCAGCCAGGGATATGCCTGTTTCCCAGCATCCTACTAACACCATTCTCTCCTGGGTTGCCAGGCATCCTCCTGCTGGTGGCACAGTGACCATCTCCCCCTTTCTCACTTCCCTCTCTGTCAGAGGAGGAACAGGAGGGTAACCCAGGACTGGGGCTTCTCTCTCTCTCTCTGCCCAGTGAGAGAGCAAAAGATTATATTTCTCCACCTCCCCAAGTGGCAGGGTCTCTGAATCCAGCCTAATGGGGGTTGGGGATGGAAGTAGTTGGACCTTCAGGGGAGATGCTCGTGGGACCCCTCATTCATCTTGTCCACCCCCTACCTCCAGGCCACTCTACAGCAAGCATTTCCTCCCAGCCATACACCTTCAGGACTGGGGAAGAAATTGTATTTTTTTTTTTTTTTAAAGAAATTGTATTTTTTACCACTATTATTATCACTATTTTTATATTATGTGTACAAAGTACTTAACTAGTATCTGGCACATTAAAAGTTCTCAATGGAGCTATTATAATCAAATTAGCAGGTTTTAGGCACATATTACGTACTAGGTGTTTTATATCCTTGTGTGCGTACATGTGCGGGCTCTATTATTCACTCAGTCGTGTTCAACTCTTTGTGACCCCGTGGACTGCAGCACGCCAGGCTTCCCCTTCCCTGTCCTTTACCATCTCCCAGAGCTTGCTCAAATTCATGTCCATTGAGTTGGTGATGCCGTCCAACCATCTCGTCCTCTGTTGTCCCCTTCTCCTCCTGCCTTCCATCTTTCCCAGCATCAGGGTCTTTTCTAATGAATCGGCTCTTCGCATCAGGTGGCCAAAGTATTGGAGCTTCAGCCTCAGTATGGGCTTAGTCATGTCCAACTCTTTGTGATACCATGGACAGTAGCCCAGCAGGCTCCTCTGTCCATGGGATTTTCCAGATAAGAATACTGGAGTGGGTTGCCATTTCCTATTCCAGGGGATTTTCCCAACCCAGGAATTGAACCCACATCTCTTCTATTGGCAGGCAAGTTCCTTACTAACTGCAACACCTGGAAAGCCCATTTTATATATCCATAATCTCCTTTACTCTCAAACCCTAACGATAGATGTTAACAATAATAATAATTCAGCAGTGGTACTGTAATTAGTGTGTATTAATTAAGTACCTATTGTGAGCCAGCCTCTGTGCTCAGAATCTATGTGGATCCTCTCTTAACCCTTGCCTTGAGCCTGAAATGGGTCTGATCTCCACGGTGTAAATGGAGAAATTCAGGCGCCTGGGGTCATGTGACTTAAGCAGGGTCACCTAGCCTACAGATGGCAGAGCTGGGGTTTGGACTCGGGTCAGTTTCAGCAGAGATTCTGTGAGCACAAACCTCCAGAGTTTACCTAGGAAGAATCTAACTGATCCAATGACCCAGAGCCTGCCCACATGAGAGCCCAGGGCACGTGGTGGATGTCCACTCCCTGGACGGGGCGGGGGGGGGGTGCGTGTTGGGGGGGTTCCAGTGTTGCTGCCTCTGGAGCCCCACCTCCCATCCCAGCACCTGCTTCTCCCTACTCTCTGTCACCTCCCCTTGGTGACTGATTCTCCGGCACTGCGGCCAGGACTGTCCCCCTGGGGGCGGGAGCCCAGACCCTGTAATTGATTGATGCTTGATTGACGCAGACAGCGGTTCAGGCCGCGGTTTGAGCTGCAGCCCAGACAGGCCTGGGAGCTGCCAGAGACCAAGATCCAGAGCCCTCGTTTCTGTCCAAGTGTGGACACTTTATCTGCACTTCCTCTGAAACTGAGCCACCCCTGGCTGCAGGAGAAATGCTTGAGCAGTAAATAACGCTGAGACTCAGGAAGGCGAGTGGGGCGGTGGAGAGAGTCAAGTGTGGGAAACGCAGGGATGGGGGACTGAACCCCTGGCCAGTGCCCAGACCTTTATAGTCCCTGTTCCCTAATCAGTCATGTGGGGCCATAACTGACCTCCCAGGATTGCTGAGCATAGAGGTTGTAGAGAGAAACTGCCTGGCACATAGTAGGAGCTTCATAAAGGTAACTAAGTCTCATGATAGTGCTGGTAGCTGCCATTTCTGGAGCCAGCGCTGGGCTAAGTGCTTGTCACGTATGAACCCCTTCAGTCCCCGCAGTGACCCTACGAAAGGGTCACCATCATACCAGGGGTTCTTGGCCTCAGCGGGAGGCTCAGTGGCACAGTCTCCTAGAAGCCAGGCCGTCTGCCCCAGCCCTGACATGTCATCGCCGAACGTCACTGGAGCCCAAGTTCAGAAAGAGGCCGGGCCTTTGTTTTCCTTGGGGACATTGAGGAGGGGCGTCCACATGACTGACCGTGGACAGACTGACTCCTCTGTCGGGGGGCTGCTCTCCTCCTGGGCCACCCCAGGGCTGCTCCAGTTCCCCTCACTAAGGCTCAAGGAGCAGCCACCCCGCCTGCTACCAACTGGCAAACAGACTCCAAAGATGGAAGATGAGGGGCTCCACTGTGCCCTCCTCAGGGTCCCTCCAGCTCTAAGTGGAGTCTGGACCATGGGATCGCCGGCCTTCCTGACCTTCTCAAGTCCCACAGTCCTCCCCTGCATCCTCTCGTTATCTGCTTCCACCTGGGCTGTGGCCACTGCCCGCGCTGTAGCCTCCTCTCTCCACGGTGGGGGATGAGGCCTCAGGACCCTGTGTTCCCTGCAGGCTTCCCAGAGACCTGTCTTCCCTGTGCTGCGTCACTTCCAACCACTGACTCACTTGCTCGTGAACTATTTATACCCCTCGCACACATGCTCCGCTCAGCGCTCCTCTGTTCTGCTGGCAGCCCCAGGACGTGTGGAGGGGGGCTGGGCCCAGCAAATGTGCAGGTCTGTGAGCCCTCCAGACGTGGGATAGAAGCCCAGCTCCTTCCTCTATTGCTGTGTGACCTTGGGCATCTCACTTCACCTCTCTGAGCCTTCGTGTTAAATGTAGGAGATTAAGTAAAATGAAGTAGGTAAATTTCCCAGCACAAAGATAAGATTTCAAAAGCTGGTTGCTGTCAGATTTGTCCATAGTTGTGTGAGGTATAACTGGAGATGGGGGAAGGGAGTTGGGGAGCCCTTGAAGAGGGGACAGAAATGAGATGAGTGTCTATGTGGGAACTCCAAGTCTGCAGAAAGAGTCTGGAGCTCAGCCCCTCTGTGTCATATTACTGTCCCCAGCACTGTCACCCAGCCATCTTGAGGCCTTGAGGACTGCATGAAGGTCTTTAGGCTCAGGAGGCCCACTTGGCCAGCACTGAGATGACCCTCCCCCACCCACCAGGAGGCAATCAGGGCGGTTGCTTGGTTGGCCTGATAAGAGGGCCTGGCTGGGCTGCGGGAACAGCGCCCACATCCGCCCGGCTGTGTGCTCCCAGCACCCCAGCACCTCCCCCGCCAGGGGACGGGCCGGAGTGCAGCCCTGACCCAAGCTCTTACCACAAGGAAGCCGGTCGAGCGAGCTGTCTAGACTCTGCCCCTCACCCTGTCTGTCTCTCTGCCAAGCCATGGGTGGTAGGAAAAAGAGACCCGAATTGTGCAGGGCAGAGGCACAGTCATCACCTAATCATTGTTCAGGCCTTTCCAGCCACCGCTGTACCCTCCTGCAGGCACCCTTTACAAGTTGTTCTCTGAACACACCCCAGGCCACATTCCAGAAAACTCAAAGTTTTCTTTGAGGGCTCTACCCTTAGACATGTACCTTCTGCCTCCCTCCTGGGTGATGACGGGGAGAGGGGGAGATATGGAGCCAAGATGCCCTCAAGGGCCTGTGGAGGTGCCGAAGGATGGTCAGTGAGTTCTTCCATCAGGCCCACCCTCCCAGTTTGTACCCCGTATGATACTGTGAATCTTCCTACCTGCTTGTAATGTCTCACTCAGTAGATAGGGGCTGTGGTTTCAGCTTCCCTGTGTAGCAGGTTTGGCCAAAAGTTGGCATTGTTCGAGATGTAGGAAGCTGCCAGGCCACGTGGTGAGCTGCCCATCATCAGAGGTAACCAAGCAGTCGGTGGACCACAAATCAGCCTTGGCTGAGGTCCTCGCTAGGAGGTGACTTTTGAGCCCCTAGGGTTCTTGCACTCTGGCTTATTACCTCTCTGGCTGGTGAGGTATGAGGTGTCAGGATGTCCTTAGGCCTCTCTGCACCCACAGGTACGATGCCGGCCGGGATGGTTTCATTGACCTGATGGAGCTAAAGCTCATGATGGAGAAACTTGGAGCCCCCCAGACCCACCTGGGCCTGAAAAACATGATCAAGGAGGTGGATGAGGACTTTGACAGCAAGCTCAGCTTCCGGGAGGTGAGTGTCCTACTCCCGTGGGGGGCAACACTGTCGGGGGCTTTGTGGTAGGGAGAGACTCACCCCTGCTTTGTCATTGAGCTACTTGTCCTTGAACAGCCACTGTTGAATGGCTTATTGTTGGCTGAATGAGGTTTCAGCAGATCATAGAGCAGGTCCCCAGGGAGATTCTGAGATGCCTAAGTGAGAAGAAGGTCCATCCATTCCTTCATGTAGTGAGCACTTATTTTATTTATTGATTGATTTAATTTTATTTATGTCTGTGTTAGGTCTTCATTGCGTGAGCTTTTCTCTACTAGCCGAGAGCGAGGGCTACTCTCTGGTTGCGGTGCTCGGGCTTTTCATTGCAGTGGCTTCTCCTGTTGCAGAGCATGGGCTCTAGGCGCACGAGCTTTGGTAGTTGTAGCACACAGACTCAGTAGTTGCGGCTCATGGGCTCTAGAGCGCACACTCAGTAGTTGTGGCCCACAGATTTGATTTGCCCCACTGCATGGGGAATCTTCCTAGACCAGGGATCGAACCCATGTCCCCTGCTTTGGCAGGCAGACTCCCCATCCACTGTACTATCAGGGAAGTCCTGTATCCCTGACCCCGTGTGGGCTCTGGGGGCACAGAGAAAGACCCTGTGCTCCCGCGGTCCTGGCGTGCACAGGGGGAGATGCACAGAGAGTGAAACAATCGGATGCTGTGACTGAGGAGAAGAAGGGGCAGATGGAGGAGGGACTCACACTGCAGGTCCAAGAGGAGCAGGTGCTGGCCCAGGTGACTTCACACTCCAGCTCTCACTCAGCCTCACTCTGAGCTGGGAGCCACGAGCAAACCTGTTTGCTGGAGGAGGAAACCGAGGCTCCAAGCCAGATAGCAATGGCGCTGGCCCCCGGGGCAGCACAGGGTTAAATGCCAGCTGTGGCTTCTGGAGAGTCAAGGCTCAGGTGGGCCCTGGAGAGCTAGCAGGAAGCATGGAGGAGGCAAGGCAAGAGAAGAGTGGCCCAGGGAGGAAGGTGCGGGCAGCACGCAATGGTGGTATGGACTCAGGACCTGGGTTCAGGTCCTTCCTCCATCACTTTCTGGTGCTGAGCCTTCCTCTTTCTGTAAAAGGGGCACAATCATGTACCTTCAGGGTTCAGTAAATGGGATTTAAAGTGGACTGGTTTGGAGGAAACAGTGGAGACAAAGGTAAGAGGTAAGTTGAGGCTTATGATGGGAGCTGAGCGTGGGCAGAGCAGCCTGCAGGAGCCATGATCTTGGGGTGGACAGGAGATCGGTCACCTAGCCTCCCATTCTACAGATGGGCAACCGAGGCCCAGAGAGAGAGGGGCCTAGCAACCTGTTCAGGAATACAGAGCATGGAGAGTGGAGAACACAGGCCTCTGGCTCCCAGGCCTGCGAGCACCTCTCTTCCCAGGGAAGCCTGTAGCAGGTCCAGGGGTGGGCAGGTTCTGGCCCCTCCCACTCTCTCCCTGATGACATCAGTGTTCTGTTCTCCCCGCCACAGTTCCTCCTGATTTTCCGCAAGGCAGCAGCCGGGGAGCTGCAGGAGGACAGCGGGCTGCACGTGCTGGCCCGCCTCTCTGAGATCGATGTGTCCACCGAGGGTGTCAAGGGGGCCAAGAGCTTCTTTGAGGCCAAGGTAAGGAATGGGGGGCTGTAGGGTGCCCTGACCCCACTTAAGGATGGGGGTGGCTGGGATCCACCAGGATCCTGAGTTAGAAAAGGATCAGCATGTCCCCTTCCTGTCCCTGCTGCGGCCGCAGACAGGAGGTGGGGAGCTGACGCCTATCAGGGCCCACGTCGTTCCTGGCTTCTGTCCCCTCCCATCCTGCTTGCAATCCTTTCTAGTTTCCCCTTTCTCTCCCCCAGGGATGGGTAAGGGGTGTGTATTCTTGAAGAGGGAACAAGGACCACTTTGAGATACCCCTGCCCTGGCACACAGAGCCACTACCCACAAAGGACTGGGCTTTAAAAGGTGGGATCAAGAGACAGCAGAGCAGGCCCAGAAACACAGCACTGGTTCCCAGCGCCTCTCGGAGACTCTGGCCCTGCCAGCCCCAGCCTGGAGGGAGTGTGATGGGCCCCAGAGGCCAACCCCAGGCGTGGCACAGGTTCAGGTGGAGGGGACAAGTATGGTTCCTGGATCCTGTCTTGCCAGGGCTCTGGGGCTCCTGCCTGTTCTTGCTTCTCCCCATATTCATGATAGCTAAGAACATTCCTTCTAAAGGCCTCCTTGCACCTCCTTCTGGGCTTCTAGAATTGATGGGATGTTTCTGGGTTCAGTTGGGCTTCCCAGGACGGGAACAGGATAAGAATAGCTACATCAGAAGCTCCCATTTACAGGACCCACACTCTGCAACAGCCACTGAATGTATCTTATCTCTTTTAATCCTCTCCCCATATCTATGACATCAGACTTATTAATCACCAGGCTCTAAATATGGGCTTCCCTGGTAGCTCAGTTGGTAAAGAGTCTGCCTGCAGTGCAGGAGACCCAGGTTCAACCCCTGGATGGGAAAAATTCCCTGGAGGAGAAAATGGCAACCCACTTCAGTATTCTTGCCTGGGAAATGCCATGGACAGAGAAGCCTGGCAGGCTACAGTCTATGGAGTCACGAGTCAGACACGACTTGGCGACTAAATCACTACCAGGCTCTAAATGGAAGAACTGAGGCTCAGAGAGGTGACTGAAGTGCCGAGCTGAGGGTCTGGATGGTGGGACGCAGCGCATTGGTTGGGGTGGGATGGGGGCACAGCAGAACTAGAAGAGACCCCAGAGAGACCTCCTCTGGTCCTGACCACCTGACTCCCACCTGACCCTATCCCAGGTCCAGGCCATGAACGTGTCCAGCCGCTTCGAGGAGGAGATCAAGGCAGAGCAGGAGGAGAGGAAGAAGCAGGCGGAGGAGATGAAGCAGCGGAAAGCGGCCTTCAAGGAGCTGCAGTCCACCTTCAAGTAGCGAGGCTGCGCCCCACCACGTGGCCCCGGCCCTGGCGCCTGGTCCGGCCGGCGAGGGTAGCAAGGGTGGGCAGACCGGAGGCCCAGCTTGATCCTCGGCTCTGCCCGAAGGGACCATGCTAAAAAAGCTACAGATGTCTGTGAACGAGCCGGTCGAGGGGGTCTCCCAGAGCGGCCCGGCCTCTCCCCGCTCCCTCTGCTGTTCCTGAGGCCGTGACACCAGCTGCCCGGCCGGTCCTGCTCCTTTGCCTCCTGGCTGCCCGCTGCCTGCCCCAGCCGTGCCTGCTCCCGGCTCTAGGGCGCACCCTGCTGGGGGGCTGCCCTCCACACACACTCCTCTCCTCCCTGCGCCTCCCCCTTTCCACCTCCTCCCCACCCCAGAGGCCACCTGCCCTTCACCTGCAGGCCGCACCGCCCCCGCGGCCCTGGGGCCCCTCCCTAGACTGGGGGAGCGACAGATGGCAAGAATCGCAGACCCAGAGAGCTGATCGGTGGCACCCGGCTCCCCACCCCCAGCACCTGTTCCTGCAGCCCTGCCTCCTCTCTCTGCTGGAATCAAGGGGGGCGCTTCTATCCTGGCCAAGGGACCCAAGGCCCTGGCCCATCTGCCCCACCCCTGCCCCCCAGCTGACATGGAAACCCCAGCCCTCTGGGCCCCAGCCAGGCAGGGTGAGGGGGCAGCTCTGCCAATCTACCTCACGGGCCCACACTCTGCCGGCCATGCCATGGATCATGGGCCGGGAAGGCTCTGGGGGCAGAAACACCACTCCCTGGTTGCCGCACCCCCACCCCATACCAGCCCACAGCAGCCAGAGGGTCCCTGGAGAAGAGGGGGCAGGGGGAAGGGCTTGGCCCCTTCATGGGGAAGGAAACCAGCACACCTCCGTTCTCTAGGAGGTGTCCAAGAAGTGCTTTAAGTGGTTTGCACGGACCAGGTGGTGGGGAGCAGGGGGCCTGGCTGGGCTCTTTCACGCCGTCCTTCCCCGAATGACGTTCACCGCCTTGGCACCAGCGACGGGAACCTGTCCCGTCACACCCACCCCCTGAGGGTGCACGGGGCCCCCAGCCCCCCCCCGCCCTGTGCCCCTCCCCAGATGGGCCGTGGCCAAGCCTGTGCCACCAGCCCGGCCCTGCGCGGCTCCCCATGTGCACGCTCACGTGTGTGCGTGTCCGTGTGTGTGCGTGTCCGTGTCCGTTGCTGTGTCGTGAAGCTGTGCCCGTCCCCCAGTCCAAACAAGTGAATGGCCGCCGAGGCCACAGTTATGCAACTTTCCGTGTGTGTCGTGACAGCGTCACTGCTTTTTAAACTCGATAATTCTTTATTTTAGTAAGATGCCCCAAGAGTCCACACAACTCCTGTTGGCCTTGCAGAGGTTTTATTTTTTTGGCCTTAGAATCTGCAGGAATTAGGAGGTACTGGCCCCCGCGCAGCAGCCTTGGCCCTGGATTGCGTTTGCCTTAGCGGATGTGTTTATACAGATGAATATAAAAAGTTCTTTTTCTTTGGGCTTATTGCTTTTTTTTTCTCTCCTCCCATCTCACCAAAAAAAAAAAAAAAGCTACTTCTTCATTCGGTGGTACGATTATTTTTTTTAACTAAATAAGATAAAATTCTATATTCTTATGTGTGTGTGGTTCTTGTTGGGGTGGGAGAAGGGAGGGGCTGGGAAAGGAGTGGACAGGGCAAGGTCACCAGGGTGCGGGGACAGCATTTGCTCAGGTGGCACCCATGTCAGAAGCCAGGGAGAAGAGGGGACTCAGGCCTCCTTCCTAAGGGGAGAAGTTGAGTTTGATGCTCACACATCCTGTCACCAGGGACTCGTCTAAGCTCTTTTTTAAAAGGAAAAAATTGTCTACTTATTTATTTGGCTGAGCTAGGTCTTGGTGGCCACACTTGGAATCTTTACTTGTGGAATGCAAGTGCTTAGTTGCATCATGTGGGGTTTATTTCCCTGACCAGGGATCAAAACCCAAGACTCCTGTATTGGATGCATGGAGTCTTAGCCACCAGACCGCCAGATAAGTCAGTGTATCAGTTCATTTAATCCTCACAGTCAGCCCTTGGGCGTGGGGGGGCACAGTCTTGGTTTTCAAGAGACAGGCAAATGGGGCAGCTCCAGTTCATTCAGTCCACAGCCCACGTCCCTACCCATCTAGCCACCCTGCCTGCCAAGTTCACTCGAGGACATGCACCAGGAGTGTCACCGAGGCCACAGGGCTTCTGGACTGATGCACCCGGGAGCCCCGCCAAGACGCCCTCACACTCAGAGACACTCCAAGCTTCCTCTGTTACAGACTGGGGTGGTGGGGTGGTGAGGAACAAGCTGGGGTTCCCCCTATAAGAGGACTTTGAACAGATTAGGCTCCCCCTGGGTCTCAGTCTCCCCATCTGGTCAATGTGAGGGTGGGCTAAGGTCTCAAGTTCTTCCCTTTGGGTGTCCCCCTTTCCCAGGTAAAATCTGGTGTGGGGGGCGGCGAGCAGGATTTGAGATGATGCTGTACATCGCTGCCCCCAGGTGGACGTAGATGGTACTACAGCAGCCGAATGCCCTACGCCTCTGGCTTCCCGCTTGGAGAAGGCTTCCTCCTTGAAGTGTTATTTCCTGAGCAAGGCCACCCCACGCACCACCTGTGGCCCGAGATGCCGTTAGCACTGCATGTTGGGTGAAGCATTGTCTTCAATTGAAGACAATGTCCAGCTGGCCCGGTGATGGACGTGGACCTCAAGCCCTCGTGATGTGAGATACATGGGCCGCCGGTCCCACGCCAGGCCCTCCACCATCAGATGCAGCTGGGAGGGGCCCTAGACTCTGCCACCGTGAGAACCCACTCTCCCAGCCCAGGCAGGGGGCACGGGAGGAATAAGGAGTCCTAAAGGGATTAAGAGGCCAAGAGTGGGGAAGGGAGGTGGCTCCTTAAACCCCAACCATGTCCTGGCCTCTCAGTAAACCTCCCCACCACCAAGTCCCAGCCCCCAGCACCAAACACTGAATCCCTCACTCACCCCCAAGCTCCCTACTTTCACCTGGTTTTGAGGAGAAATGCTGCCAGCCCCAGGCCTGCCTGCTTAATGGGCCCCACCAAGGATGTAACAGCTGCCACCCAAGAGTCCTGTCCCAGCAACTAAAAATAACAGGCCCCATCCTGGCACCTGCCCTGTTTCTCAGGCTCTCACCAGCACCCTCACTGACTCCCAACCTTGGCATCGCTTCTCTTAACGTTCCCCACACCCCCGAGCCCAGCCTCTGCCAAGTCACTCATGGTTATTTTTCCAGCATAGTCTGGCCCTGAGTGGCTGACTGACATTAAGTGCCCACATCCTGGGAGGCCCCACTCCAGGTCCTGGAATACACGAAGGTCAGCAGGATAGGATGGGATTTCAGCATCCTCGGAATCTCAAGTCCTCAAGTTCATTTGGGGTTTTTTTGTGGTTGTTGTTGTTATTTTTAATTTTAATTTTTTATCAAAGTATAGTTGATTTACACTGTTATGCCAATCTCTGCTGTATAGCAAGGAGACTCAGTTATACACATATAGGCATTCTTTTTATATCTTCTTTTCCATTATGATTTATCACAGGAGACTGAATATAGTCCCCTGCGCTATAACAGAAGGGCCTTGTTGTTTATCCATCCTATTTGTAAAGTTTACATCTGCTAATCCCAAAGTCCCAGTCCTTCCCTCTCCCACTCCTTGGCAACCTCGTCTGTTCTCTATGTCTGTGAGTCTATTTCTCCTTAATAGATAGGTTTGTTGGTGCCATAGTTCAGATTCCACATATAAGTGATAACATAGGGTATGTCTTTCTACTTACTTCACTTAGTATGATCATCTTTAGTTGCATCCATGTTGCTGCAATAGCATTATTCATTCTTTTTTATGGTTGAGAAGTATTTCATTTGTATGCATGTCTTCTTTATCCATTCATCTGTCAATGGACATTTAGGTTGTCTCCATGTTTTGCCTGTTGTGAATAATCCTGCTAGGAAAATAGAACTGCATGCATCTTTTTGAATCTCAAGTTCATTTTGGACATGGAATCTGCAGAAAGGGGCCCTTTTCCCACCTGTGCCCATCAAGCTCCCACTCAGGATTAACGTGCTCTCGTTTGGGGCTCCCAGACCTTGGCCCAGAACATTCAAAGGAACGTTTATTACCTTGCCCAGCGGGGAGCTCCAGTGGAGCTGAACAGGATCTAATCCTCTCTGTGGCCCCAACCCAGAGCCTACACACAGGAGCTGCTCAGCTAGTTTGGGAAGAATGAAGGAATGAATGGCTTCAGTGTACTTACCAAGTCAGTGCCACACAGTCTGGGTAGGCAAGATGAGCAGCTTTAAGTTAATCCAACTCCAAGCCCTCTGCCTTCCAATTGCAGCAATCCACTCCCCAGGGCACCTCTCTGCAGATATTCACCAGCCCTTCTGGGGCTGTTTTGTCATCTCAGTGGTCAGAAGACGAGGTCAGCCAGCCAAGTGTCACCACCATAACTTTAGGCAATTTGAACCCCTGGAGTGATAGCGTCCTCTGGCCAGTGGTTTTCCCTGCACCAGAGCCAGGTTAGGAGGGGCTGGCACTAGCCACGCACACTAGTCATGCACATTAGCCATGTACACTAGTTGTGCGCCACAGGCAGCTCCCACCTCCGCCCAGTTGCTCCCAGTGAGAGCATGGTTAAATAACGCCCAACATGACCAGTGGGCCCAGCTCAGAAAACAGCTTCCAAACAGCACAGGGAGGAGTTCAAAGGAGACAAAGAAGAGAAGTCAGGCCTTGGGGCAAATGAAGTAAACCGAGGTCAAAGCTGAACCCCAATTGCCCGAGGCTCCAGGTGAAATTTTGGGGCATCCAGAGTAGCACTCAACCTTTATATCTAAATCACGGAATCTAAGATCTGAAAAGAGCCCACGAGTTCATCTGATCCTACATGCCCGTTGTAAAGAACGGGAGGCCCTTTCCAGTGCCCTTTTAAGGCTGACGCAGGGCCTTAAGAGGCTAACACAGGAGGGTAAAGAAAGTCTCCATAAAACCCAGAGAAGAGATTTTTAGAACTCCTCTGTGGATCCTGTCTGGAGTCACAACTGAACCAGAAGATTTTAAGTCTTAGCACTTACTAGTATGGGTATAGTTAATACCAAAGTCATTAAATTTAAATTTGACCTTCAATAAAGAAAGAAAGAAAGAACGGGAGACTGAGGGCCTTGCAGGGAGACAACTAAGCAGGCTCCAAGTAGGAATTTGGCCAACCAAAGCCTTCCAGGATATGCCAGGGCCTCAGCCTCCATCCACAGTCTGGGGGGAGAAGGTGTTGCAGAGCAGGGAGTACTCCAAGATCTGACAGTATTGGTTGAATGAGGGAGAAAGAAAGAGCTATAAAGACAGAGAAGGAAGCAGTGCATCATAGCAGTTTTTGGCGGTAGGCTGACATTTGAAAGGCTGACTTCAAACCCTGGTTCTGTTGTAGTGCAGCTGTGTGACCCTGGATGGTCGCTGACCCTCTGAGTCTCAGCTTTGTCACGTTTAATCAGTGGACAAGAGTGTCTACTGCGTGTTGTTGGGAGAATTAAGGGACTGCAAGAGTTACTGAGCATGGCAACCAGCACATAGTAGGTGCCTAGTAAACAACAACTAAAAAGAATGAGTCAGGCCAAGCAGCGTGATGGGGCCCCCATACCTGCAAATGTCAGAGTTTGCTCTGTCTCTGGATATTTGGGAAATCCACGCCGCCAAACCAGCTCCATCTCTGCCCAAATTAAACAGTAACCACCCAAGGTCAGGGAAAAGGCCTTGGCAGAACAGGTTTCTTCCAAGTGGTGGCTCAGCCTTGACGAGGTGGGCCTACCCCCCACCTGCCTATAAGTGCTGCCCTGGCCACCGCGACATTCACCTGATTCTGAGCATTCACAACATGTTGGGCATCACGGTCTTCACCGCGTTCCTGGCCTATGGTAAGCTGAGGCTCCATGACCAGCTGCAGCCATCAGGCTGTGAGCTCGGACAAGGATGGGGGCAGGGGCCCTCTGCTCTCCAGGGCTTTGGGAAAGGAGCTTTGGGGTTCAGTGTGGGTCTAATTACTACTGATCAGCTGTGTCAAATGAGCTACTTGCCTGCTGGGCAACTCTGCTTCTGAATCTGTGAAACAGGGCTCATGATCTGACCTCCCCAGGGTGAGGATGAGCAGTGAGGTGCAGAAAGATGTAGCATCAGCCTGGGGACACAGAAGATGCCTCATCCCCGGGTACCCTGGGGACCATCGGGGGGCCTGGGCTTCCCAACTGGCTCAGTGGTAAAGAACCCTCCTGCCAATGCAGGAGATGCAAGTCCGAGCCCTGGGTTGGGAAGAGCCCCTGGAAAAGGAAATGGCAACCCACTCCAGTATTCCTGCCTGGGAAATCCCATGGACAGAGGAGCCAGGCAGGCTACAGTCCATGGGGTTGCAAAAGAGTTGGACACGACTTAGCAATTAAACAATATCGGGGCCTACCTTTCCTGGGATCAGCATCTCTCCTTTGGGGATTCTGTGTTGGCACAGAGGATGGCAGCTTTCCATGTTGGCAGACTTCTCCCAGATTGGGAGTCAAGGAACTTGACTCGAATGTCACTCTCTCTCAGCAGGACCTAAACAAGTTACATCACCTCTCTAAAGCTCACTGGCTCTTTTTGGCAAATAAGAGCACTTCATTAAGAGTCCTCCAGTTGATAACAACAGTAGCTGCTCCTGTGTACTCCATGTTTACTCTGTGCCAAGTGCTCTGCTAAGCCCTTGACATTCCGGAGCCAATTTTATTCTCCATCAACCTTGAGAGGCAGGGTCTATTAATATAGACCCATTTTACAGATGAGGACCCTGAGGCACAGTGAAGTTCACTAGCTTCTTCAAGA
Source organism: Dama dama (assembly GCF_033118175.1). Classification (NCBI taxonomy): domain Eukaryota; kingdom Metazoa; phylum Chordata; class Mammalia; order Artiodactyla; family Cervidae; genus Dama; species Dama dama. The sequence goes on along the minus strand of NC_083694.1, from coordinate 48,996,719 downwards.
TCACATGGCTGGTTAGTGGTGGAGGCAGAATTTGAGTCTGAGTCTGCCCAGCACTTGCTCTTGACCATGCCACAGCTAGGACAGTCTGGAATTCTGTGGGTTCCATGTTCACACATCCCCGCCATGCTGTGGCCTCAAAAGGGACAACAGGGTAAGGATGAAGAACACAGGTATACCTGGGCACTCTCACCAAGCCAGCCTACCTTGGTGTTTCCTTCAGTGGTTTAACCCTCACTCTATACCAGACCTTTTGCTCAACTCTTCGTATGCATCATTTAGTTCTTAGGACAAACTTACCAGGTTAGTGCTATTCTACCCATTTCACAGAAAGGGAAGTTGAGGCCCAGCACACTCAATGGATTCCCCAAAGTCTTACAGGAAAATCCAAACCCAAGTCTGCCTAGCCCCTAAATATGTGCTTTTTCCACCTGTCCCTTCCCCAGTGAGACACCAGGCACCCTCACCTGTGCTCTCCCTCTCCTGTCTCCCCCAGCCTCCAGCTGCGGGATCCCCATCTTCCAGCCCAACCTATCAGCCCGCGTGGTGGGAGGAGAGGACGCCATTCCTCACAGCTGGCCCTGGCAGGTAAGCTCACCGCCGTGGGGGTGGGAGGCGGGGTGGAGAGGGGTGTGGGGAGTGGGTCCCTGGGGGCTGACACACGCTCCTTTCACATCCTCCCCCAGATCTCCCTCCAGTACCTCAAGGATGACACGTGGAGGCACACGTGTGGCGGCACCTTGATCACCCCCAGCCACGTCCTCACAGCCGCCCACTGCATCAGGTGAGCCGGAAGTCACCCAGACGCCCCGCCCGCTGCTCTTCCAGGGCACACACTCCAGACAGCGGCACAAACAGGCTGTTCATATCCAGTAACTCAGTTGTCCATTTATTCATTCAACAAGTATTTAGTGAGCGCCTACGATGTGCCAGGGAACGTGGCGGTGAAAACGCAGTTTGTGCTCTGCAGGGAACTTATTATATTCTAGTAGAAGACAGAGTGGCAGGCCATCCAACAAGTAAATATGTAACAAAATAAGTGGTGGTGAAGAAAAACAAAGAAGCAGGAAGAGGCTAAAAAGTATGAGGAGTTCTATTTTAAATGACATGGCCTGGGGAAAAGCTCTCTGAAAAGGGGATACTTGAGCTGAGATCTAAAGAAAGGAAGGGAAGAAATCTCTGGTCTGGAAGTAAGGTGTCACAGGTGGAGGGAAGAGCCGATGCAAAGGTCCAGAGGAGGGAGTCCATTTGGCATGTTTGAGAAATAAATTGGAAGCCGGTGTGGCAGGAGCGGATTGTGTGAGGGGAAAGGAGGAGGTGGCTAGAGAGGAATACAGGTGAGATAATGCATGCCAGCAGCAGTGTGGACTAGTTCATCTTCACAGCATCCCTGGCAGGTGAGTTTCGAGATTATCCCCACCTTACAGGTGAGGAATTGAGGTCCGAGCCTGCCCACCCAGCAGTCAGAACAGACTTGACTCCAAGACCAGGGTCCTTACCCTGTGCCCTAGGAAGGGTCAATGGGGTGAACTGTGCCTTCCCCCAAATGAATCCCACAGTGACCCCAAAGCTGCATCACCAGAGCCCCAACTTCCCTCTCTACCTTGCCGACCCGTGGGGGCAGGACCCTGACTTGGCCCCCTTGCTCTGTCCAGCAACACCCTGACATACCGCGTGGGCCTGGGGAAGAACAACCTGGAGGTGGAGGACGAGGCAGGCTCCCTCTACGTGGGTGTGGACACCATCTTTGTCCACGAAAAGTGGAACTCCTTCCTCATTCGGTGAGTGCCCAGCTAGCCATCACACGGCCCCTAGGAGCAGCTCAGAAGAAGAGGGGGTCCCTGATATGGAGACAGAGCCTCATCATGGGCCCCATCCTCACCCTGAACAGCCCGCAGATGATGACTTTACGCAAAATAGCAAAATGCTAAGAGAAGACGGACACCCCTCCCATCCCCATCATTGACCAAGGGGCTCCAGAAAGTACACATGGACTAAGGATCCCGAGGGCCCCGTGGTATGTTACCTGAAGTCTGTCAGCCAGGGGATGAGCCAGCACTCCCCATTATTGATGCTTACTGCATGCCTGCCCGCATTGCAATAAGCACTTTATGCACCATCTCTTATTTAATCTTCACCACAGCCCAAGACAAGAACGCGAGGATCAGAGAGGTTAAGGAATGTGTCCTAGGTCACACAGCCCGCTAAGTGGCAGAACCACAAATCAAACCAAGTCTGCCTAGGGTTGTCCGCTTTCATTCGGCAACACAGAAACATTAAAAATTGAATCTGCAAGTATTTTTACCGTCATAATTTCCAATTTGCTTTAGCTTAATTTCGGTCGATACAGTGGTTCAATTACAGTGGCTCAGGCTTCTGCTCTTGTCACTCCTCTGTTAAGCCTGTCGTGATGTGAAGACACAAGTAGGGGAAGAAGCTTCACCTACAGGGGCAGGTGAGGCAGATCATTTGTTCCCCGGCATCTCTGTCCACCAGTAAAACCTGGCAGTCCGGGATATGTGCAAAGGACCCTGGTCACCCTTGGCCTGACTCCCGACTCACAGGCCAGGCCTCTCAGCATTTGCTTGCTGCACCAGGCCCTCCTGTCATTCACCACCTCCACTTTGGATTCCAGCAATGACATTGCCCTTATCAAGCTGGCAGAGACTGTGGAACTGAGTGACACGATCCAGGTGGCCTGCCTGCCAGAGGCGGGTGCCTTGCTGACTCAGGACTACCCCTGCTACGTCACTGGCTGGGGCCGTCTCTACAGTGAGTATAGCCCCTGGTAAATCAAGAGCGCCTTCCTGGAGGAAGCGGCTCCCACAATAAGCATGCCACCCACATTTGCCCACCAGTTTCCTTTTTGCCTTAACATCTTCACATCTTCTTAAACTGTGTAATGATGGCTAATATTTAGTAAGCACATACCATGTGACAGACACGCCAAGTGCATATAAAGGATGCTATAAGAATTTGTCAAGGACTTAGAACAGGGCTGGGCAGCTACTAAGTGCCATGTAAGTGACTATTGAATCAATGAAACTAACCATTTGGGGTAGGGGATTAGATCATATACCAAGTATATTCCAGTGAATGGAATTCTCAAGTAAATTACAGCTGAATGTAAAGGTTAAATGCAAATAAATGAACCTACAGAAGACTTAGAAGAAAATAGAGATCAGTACCTGGAAAATTTGAGGCTGAGAAAAATCTTTTAACATGTGACACCAAAGGTAGAGAACTACAAGGAAACCATTGACAATTAAAACCCCAGAACATAAATTAGAGATAAATGGTAGTTATTTCTTGAGGGTTTTCTATGGGTTGGTTTTACCTTTCCAACCCTTTGAAGGGTCTCTAACCCAGTTTGGGACCATTGGCTCAGAGTCTTGCCTCTCAATAAAAGGCATATATGTCCCTCAAAGTCTGGCCCAGCCCCATTTAGCCCTCTGTTCCCTGAAGGCATGGAGCCAGGGCTTCCTGGGCTGCCTGTCCAGTCACCACCCATTCTCTCTCCAGCCAATGGCCCCATTGCCGCTGAGCTGCAGCAGGGCCTGCAGCCCGTGGTGGATTATGCCACGTGCTCCCAGAGAGACTGGTGGGGCAGCACGGTGAAGGAAACCATGGTCTGTGCCGGAGGCGACGGAGTCATCTCAGCCTGCAACGTGAGTGTCCAGACTCTGCACCCCTGCCCTAACGCAAATGGCCAAGTGCTAGGGGCAGGGAGGAGAGCAAAGGAGTGAGAAGTGGGGAGACCCCATGAGGAACCCTCTCCCTGGGGGGAGACTGAGTCCCAGTTGGGTTCAGGAGACTTAGGAAAACCTTGTCACTGTCCCCCTTCCTCTCCCCTACCAGCACTACGGCCAGAGCATGAAGGCTGAATGTCAGTCTCTGGGTCTGAGTCCCAGTCCCACCCCTTCATAGCTGCATAACCTTGGGCAGGCCGTTTGACCTCTCTGAACCTCAGTTTCCCCATTGTAAAATGGAGCAACAGTAAGCACAGGGCTGCTGTGAGGACTAAATGAGTCTGACGCGTGTAGAAGAGACTTCATTCAAGTCCGGGCACACGTTCCATCGTAACGTCAACTCCATTGCTCCAGGGAGACAGAGGACTCAGGGAATCTGACACAGAAGCAAGAAGCATCTAGGGAAATCAGAGACTGTCCCATTTTTAAACACAGGACCCTTTCCCCACTTCCATTTCCCTCACTTTCCTGGGTCTCCTACACAATTCCCAGCATCTTCACTTCTCTGGGCCGCTCAGACTCAGGCATGGGACACTGAGGCACAGAGAGGGTTCTCATCATCCCAAGATCGCACAGCAAACCACGACTTAAGCTGATACTTTAGGGCTCCCCGAGGATAAAGGTCCGGAGAAGGCAATGGCACCCCACTCCAGTACTCTTGCCTGGAAAATCCCATGGATGGAGGAGCCTGGTAGGCTGCAGTCCACCGGGTCGCGAAGAGTCAGACACAACTGAGCGACTTCACTCTCACTTTTCACTTTCATGCATTGGAGAAGGAAATGGCAACCCACTCCAGTGTTCTTGCCTGGAGAATCCCAGGGACGGGGGAGCCTGGTGGGCTGCTGTCTATGGGATCGCACAGAGTCAGACACAACTGAAGCGACATAGCAGCAGCAGCAGCAGGATAAAGGTCAAGTCACTCCCAAACCATATCTTCTCTCCCTCCCTCACTATATGGACAAGCTGAGGTCAAAACAGGAGGTACCAAGGCAGAGAGGCCAACTCACATGCCCCACTCTGACCCACCCCTGTGGCCCAAGCGTCCTTCTGACGCCCACCCCACCTGGTGCAGGGGGACTCGGGTGGCCCCCTGAACTGCCAAGCTGAGAACGGCAACTGGGATGTGCAAGGCATCGTCAGCTTCGGCTCCGGGCTGGGCTGCAACACCTACAAGAAGCCCACGGTCTTCACCCGTGTGTCTGCCTACATCGACTGGATCAACGAGGTGGGTGCACCTCCCTGGCCTCCTTCCTCACTGCCCACCCCTCACTTGTTCCTCTACTCATTCCTTCACTCATTCATTCATTCACCTGCTCAAGAAGTATTGATTGTTTACTGCATGCAGCCTTGAGTCAGGTGCAGTAAAGGAAATGGCCATTGACTCCCCAACCTTTTAATCAATTTGCTTCAGCAAACACTTCTGTCCCAGCCCTAGGCTCCCCACCAGGGCTCCCAAAGGTGAAATGTGGCCCCAACACAGGAGAGGGGGTGGCATGGATAGCCATCTATCTCTTGAGGAGGGACAGGGTTCATTTTGGGAGTAGGCAGCGTCCTGAGCCCACTTGCACAGTGGTGGGAAGTGCCGAGGGGGCCAACCCTGGGGACAGAGGCAAGCCTGGCTCATTAAGGCCTGGTACTACCTGCTGTGCCTGCTTGTTCCTTCCTTCCTGGCTGAGACTCATGCCACCCTGAGTCCCTCACTCTGTTCTCTGCTTCTCCAGAAACTGCAGCTGTGATTCATCCCCAGGAGCCCAGGCCACAAATCCTGACAACGGCAATAAACCTCTTTCCCCCTCAAGCTGCCTGCTTTCTTTTTATTTATTTATTTATTTGACTGTACTCGGGCTTAATTACAGCACTCAAACTCGTAGTTGCAGAATGTGGGCTCTAATTACCTGACCAGGGATTGAACCTGGGCCCCTTGCACTGGGAGCTTGGATTCTTAGCTCCTGGACCACCAAGGAAGTCCCCTGCCTTCATTCTTGATTCTTGTGTCCCCTGCGGGTTCTCTGGGGGCTGCCCCTTCCACACCAAGGATGCAAAGAGAGGCCCCCTCATTCAGGCTGGTTTGGCCTTGAGGGGGAGCTGCTGGAGGTGCTGGGGTAGGAGGCGATCCCAGGAGGCCACCTGGTGCCTGAGGGGACATGAGCTAAGGACACACCAGAGATTTGCCCACCCCCGGCCACACACACACACACATCTCCTAAGCTGTGAACCACCACACCCTGGTCAAACAGCAATGGCTTCCACATGTAGTCACAGCAGGTCAGAGGTGGGCAAGCTTGCACTGCACTAGACAGGCAGGGAAACTGAAGCCCAGAAAAGGAAAAATCTGGGCCAAGTCACAGGAAGAAATGACCAGTAATACACAAACAAGAGGCTCAGTTCAGGCTCCTTCGGTCCTGAGGCCGCCTGGAGGGCACATGGGGCCAGAAAGGTGAGGGACCCACTGTCCAGTGAGGTGGATCCAAGTGGGGCCCCTGATCCCTGACCACTGTATCCCTAGTTTAGGGCACTCCTGAGGATCGCCAGGGCTCCTAGTCCAGGGCTGATCTAGGAGGGGTGCCCCTACCCCCACCTCTAAAGTCTTCCTAGGAAAACCCTCAACTGTGACTGCCTCTGGTTGGTCCATGAGTAACTTTGGTTCCTGGAGGTGGGGACCATGACCTCCCACAATGCCAAGCTCATTCTCAAAAAATATTTACTCAACAAGCAATGGAGGCTACAAGAAGCCCAGCACCAGCTCAGCCCTGGGAATCCAGGGAGAGTCCAAACAAGACCCCTGCTCTGCAGGAGAGAGACCCATAAACAGATCATTGAGGTCACTGTATAAGTGTGAAGGTAGGAATACAGTCCAGGAGCACAGATAAGGGACACTTAAACCAGTGTCAGTTGGTGAGAGGAGTCCATGACAGCTTCCTAGAGGTGGTGATACCTCAGGCTGAGTCTTCACATTTGAACAAAACGTATCCAAACACAGAAGATGTTGCTGGTTGCTTGACCCAAGGGCCCCCTGGTCCTGCTTGACCTCCTTCTTTTGCAGGTAGATGTGCTAAACATTAATACTATTTGTCCCCAAGTCCCTTACAATTATAATAATGAAGTAATAACTAACACATACTGAATACTTGCTATGTGCCAGGCACTGTTCTACAGGCTTTACATGTATTACCTCACTTAACCCCCAAAACAATCCTAAGACATAGTCTTTTAATATCATCCCCATTTCACAGATGAAAAAACTGAGGCTAGAGATGTTTCATGACTTCCCAAGGTGATTTAACCAGAAGGTGATGGAGCTGGGATCCAGACTTTGTTAATCTGGCTCCAGAGTTCATGCTCTGGATCACCAAGCTCTACTGCCCTGTGATGAATATGAATGTGGATGTGATGCCTGGAGCTAAAGCAGCCATTTTGTGGCCAAGAGAATTACAGAGACATGAGTTCATACATCATCAGGCTGCAGATCTGATGCCAGCAACCATGTTCTGAATATCAATTTTTGTGGGCAAAAATAAATCTGCATTTGTTTTAAACACTGCAGTCAGGTTTTCCATAACTTGCAGCTCAGCACACATCTAACTGATGCTCTTGGGGATATCATAAGAGGTCACTACTTTCCTGGCTAAGGGAAGGGAATAAGCAAAGTCATGGTGACTACTCGGGAGAATCTCAAGGCAGCAATTTCTGCTAGAGCATAAGGCACGGAGCGTGGATAGGGTGACCAATGGTCCTGGTACCATTCAAGAGCTTCACATACTCGATCTCATTTATACAATAATCTTGACAACCTTGATTATTATCCCCCTTTACAGATGAGGTAACTGAGGCTCGGAGGGGGTTTAAAAACTCACCAAAGGTCACACAGCTAGTAATGGGGCACCAGGACTTAAACTCAGGTGGTCTGACTCCAGAGCCTGTGTGACTTAACAACCATGTTATTCTGCCATTAATCCCCGACTCTCAAGGATCCTCTCACACAGATTCCTCTAATGGCCATGCCAGGGAGGGGTGGAGGCTGTGGGTGTGCTGACAATCCTGAGCAAAACTGGCAATTTTGAACTCAAATAGAAACCTGAGGAGAGAGTTATTGCTCACAGGTGTTCACAAAGGCCTTCACCAGCTGTATCAGCTACTTCCGACATAATTAATAGTGCTGCATAACAACCAACCACAAACTCTCAGTAGAATCCAAAGACAGGTATTTATTGCTGACACACTTGGGTTCAGCTGGGAGTCAGTTAGGTGACTTATTTTGACCAACTGCCGATTTTGGCTGGAAACATTCATACATCTAGGGGTCAAGTCTGGGTTTGACTGGGGAAGTTCAGCTCCACGGGGCTCTCATCCTCCTCCCAGGAGGCCATTGCAAAATTGCAAGGCAAATGGCATGGATAAAGTGAGAGGTGAAGAATCAGAGCCATCCTGGAAATCTCTCATACCCTCACATTATCCAAGACACAAATTAATAGCATGAAATATGGCAGAGTAGAAAGGAAGGTATTTATTGGCTAACAAGCAGTGACAGCAGCTGAGTTACCTAACATCTCTGAGACTCAGTTTTCCCATCTGTAAAATGGGCACATCTTCCACCTCCCTTTGGAAGCCAACAGAAGCTTGTGACAGGAGGCGTCATTACTACTACTGACCTCATACCTGGACCCCCAGTGGCACATCTCCCCTCTCCCTTTTATTCCTTAGGAGGGGGAGCTTTATTCCCAGCAGGCCCTGGTGGCCAGTCCCCTAAAACTCACTCATCAAGTAGGAGCACCTATCTGCAAATGTTCACATGGTGATAGGCCAGGGGGCATGTAATGGCAGAGAATAAACACAGAGCATCTTCCCAAAGCACCAATTTCCTATGAAGATTGTGTGGGAAGGAAAAAAATGCACGTTAAGATAAACCCAGCTGTGTGATGAAATAATCTGCAAAATTCAGATCAAGCTTTCCAGGTGAAGAATGAAACTTCCCAGACATTAACTGTTGTGACTGACGCATGCTAGACCCCAGATCATTAATCTACTGAACACCAGAGCCTGAAAAACAAATCTGTTTTGTAAATAAAGTTTTCCTGGAAAACAGCTATGCCTATTGGGCTGCTTTTTGCAATATAACAGCAGAATTGAATAGTTGTAACTGAGACCATATGGCCCATAATCCTAAAACATTTTCTGTCTGGTCATTTGTAGAAACAGGTTGCCAACCCCTGATCTCCTCAGATTCTTTGATGGTAAAGTTTGAATAATTCTGTGATATTCTGATATCTGAGGTCTGCAGGTCTCAGGACTGAAGAGTGAACATTTTATTGCACATTGACAATTCTCAGTGTTCTAAGTGAATAAACCGTTGCTTAATTCTAGCAACAACCCTAAGAGCTGGATAAGATTTTTATTGTTCTATTTGATAGGTGAAAAAATTGAGTTATAGATGAAACGTGCTCTAGCTCAGGTCTTCTCAAATTTTAACAAACAGGGGAATCACTTAGGTATCTTGTTAAACTGCAGATGCTGAATCAGTAGGTGTGGATACATGAGTCTGCATTTCTAACCAGATCCTAAGCTATGCTGGTCCAAATCACTCTGTGAGTAGTGAGGATCCAAACCACAGTCGCTACCCAGAAGCACAGGGCTACAAACCCAAGTCTCTAACCCGTGAGCATTGGATTTCTCAGAGGAAACCTTACAAATGAGTCATAAATCTCATGAAAGTTCATGTCTGCATCTTCATGGCCCCACTGAGACCTCAAGGACATAGCCCAGTTTAAAACTTCACAGATTGCCTGGTTGTCCATCAACATATAAATGGGGACTGAGCCCCAGTGGGAGGAAGTGGGCTATAAAACTCATCTGTTTAAAAAAAAAAAAAAAAAAAAAAACTCATCTGTTCTCCCAGCCTCTATTCCCTCTCCAGAAACCTGGATTATTATTTTGGTGCTGTCCCTCCCCCACACCTCCATCTGGAGCCTGGTGCCCAGATCTAGGGGTAGGACTTGTCCTCCAGGTCCTAAGCCTGTCCAGTCCACACTTGCATCCCCTCTCCCACCACAACCATTGTTTCAGGGATGGTCATGTGACCTGAGGCAGGTCCAATCAGAGAGAGTTACAGGACTTCTGTGGGAAGTACCAGGAAGCTCTCACTCATTCCCTGATGGGTTTGAAGATGAGTGATGTGAGGCTACAGCAGCAAAATGGAGGGAATGGTTTTGCTCTCTAGAATACATTTGACAGTGAGTAGAGACACTTCTGGTTGTCACAACTTGGAGAAGGAGGGAAGAGACTACCGGCATCTAGTGGGTGGGAACCAGGACTGCTGCTAAATATCCTTCAAGGCACAGGATTGTAGTTCACAGGATTCTGGGTCTCAAAACAAAGAACCATCATCCAGAATGTCAATAGCACCATAGTTGAGAAATCCTAGACCAGAGATTCTGTAACCTTCTTGTCCCCATAGGACAACCTGTAGCTCCTACAGGCCATGTAATGGAGCCTGAGAGTGGACTCTCACAGTGAAAAGCAGAGATAAAAGAGAGAGATAAACTGAGTGCTGGGGACATCACCAGAGCCCTGGATCCAGCCGTGCCTGAAACCAGCCCTGCTCCTGGGCTTTTCCACCTTGTGTCCCAGTGAATGACTTTTTGGCTTAAGCCTATTAGATGAAGATTTTTGTCACTTCCAAACCCTCCCAGAAATGTGATGAAATAGGCTGGGCATATGTCTCTCTCTCTCTGTTTCATTCATAAACAGCCCCAGGCCAGAGGATCTGTGTGACTTGCCCAAGGTCACAAAGCAAGCCCATGGCATGCGCCAAACCTGTATTTGCTCAGTGACCTCCTACAGGAAAATCTTATTTTTATAGTAAAATAAACACAGATACATGGAACAGAATGGCATATTCACATTAATTCAAGATAAAATAGGAAACTTCAGAAATAGTTTGTTGTTGTAGTGACTGCTACAGACTACAAACAAGAGCCCAAACTGTTAAAGAAGTTAGGGATGGAGTTGGGACTAGAACCCAGGTATTCTGACATCTAGTGCAATGGGATTCTACACCCCAGGCTCCCTCACCCTCCTCATGATTCTTGGCCAATTACAAATTTTTCTCACCCATATGACAATCCTATAATCCAGGCCTGGATTGTTATTTAGGAAACTCAGGCCCAGGGACTTGTCTGTCCAAGTTATAACACTCAGTTCTGACTCAAAGAGGACTTGAACTCAGGTCTTAACAGTTCGAGTCCACTCTCTGCTTTTCTGACTGGGCAAAAGGTAGAATCTGTGGTCACAGGGCAGGTCTATCTCACCAGAGCCTGGCCTTCCTGGAACTGTGCTCTGACCATAAGCAAGGAGAATGAAGTTTTAAGGAAGAACAAGAACATCCATCAGGAACTCTTGCTCCTTTTTTCCACCCATGCTCCCTGCTACCCACCAAACACAAGGGGCTTATTGCAGTACTAGGAGGACATTTGAAATGCCACGTTCAGCATCCTCAAGAAAAGGAGCTTGGAAATCAGACCAGCTTATGTTAGAATCCCCTTTGTGCCACTTTAGAAGCTGTGTGATCTTGAGCAAGTTCACTTTACCTCTCTGAACCTCAGCTTCTTCATTTGAAATATGAGACCTTTTGCTAGATTTCACAAGACTTAGGTTAGATAAGACATGTGAGTGCATCTGCCATGTATGTTGGGTGAGTGTCAGCCTCCTTTTCTAAGAAGTTCCTGCTTTGACCTCATTTGGAAGTTACTGGAGAAGTACAAACTGCTGTGGTCCTAGAAGGAGATGATAAATACTCTTCAGCCAGCCCGATAAAGCCCTCCGCAGCTGCCCATTCTGAGGCTGCCCAACCCCACATGTTCAGGTCTAGTTTGTGCTTCTCCCATGTAAGCACATTTTTCAAATCCTCACCACATCATTACAAAACAGACTGGGCACCCATTTCTCCCCTTGTTTCATAGACAGGCAGGCCCCAAGCCTTGAGACTTCCATGGCTTACCCCAGGCCACCCAGCAAGCCGAGGTATGGCCTAGAACAGGCTTCCTCAACCTCAGTGCCACTGACAATTGAGGGGGAATCGTTCCTTGTTGTGACAGGCTGTCCTGTGCCTTTTGTGGGATATTTAGCAACATCTCTAGACTCTACCCACTAGATCCAACAGTACCCCATCCCCAGCCATGACAACTAAAAATGTCTCTGGACGTTGCCAATTGTCCCCTTGGTGGATAATACCAGCACTATTGAGAATCACTGGCCTAGAACTGTTTGTTCAGCATGCAACCTAATGTTTTCTATGAAAACACAACTCCAAGGGCCAATATTTTTCTTCTTCTCATAACATATAACATAATCTGTTGAAAGTGGATAGAACCCATATTTCAACATCCACATTTGTTATCTTTTTCCAAGTATTTACAGGGTGTCAATTAGGGAAAATGGAAAAAGAATGTTGGACACAGGCCATTTTTCCATTGGGCTTTGAGAAAATCCCCATATTGAATTTTCCTAGTATATCTCTGCCTGATAAGCCCACTCATAAAACCAGGGCCTTAGCCAGGGCCACACATATAGGACTCCTTACAGACACACCATGATCAGGGCCTTACTGCTGTCTACGCTGGTGGCTGGAGGTAAGCCCTGTCACCCAGAGGCACTTTTCCAGCCTCCTGGTGGAACTGAGGATGGGACCTCCCTGCACCCACTGGGCTCAGTCCTGTGGTTGTAAGAAAGCTGGAGTGAAATTTCAGAAAAGTGCAACAAAGGGTAGGACTCTACAACCTGTAAGGATCCTTCCAGAATAGGGATTCTCTATTTGGGGGTTGGGAATTCAGGAAGTGTGGGGTAAATTGTTTGGGTCACTGCTTCCTGGGTTTACAACCCTTTCTCTTTCTACAGCTCTCAGCTGTGGGGTCCCCACTTACCCACCGCAACTGTCCAGAGTGGTTGGAGGTGAAGATGCGAGGCCCAACAGCTGGCCCTGGCAGGTGAGTCCCGCATACTCTACTTCTTGCCTCCCTGTCCTTACATCCGTAACATCAGCCCTTTACCCTCCACCACAGGGTCTATTGCACTGGCAAAAATGAGGATTGGTGGGGACTCAAAGGGCAGGATGGGGGAATTCCACAATAAAAAATACATTTCTGTGCCCTTGGTCAACCTTGGGGGTGGAAGGAGAGGGGCTTTCTCTAACGTGGATAAAGATCTGCCCTAGCCCACAAACCATCCACACAAATTCACAAATACATTCTTTCTGTTAACCAATCAGATGCTTGCTTACAAATATATTGTTATCTGAGAATCCATTCATCACTCTCTATGCAAATATTCCTTGCTTTCAGGAGCAAATCAGTGCTATTTTATGCAAATTAATTCTTGACTACAGGCAAATCAACGTTACCAATAAAGTAAATGCCTCCTTACCTTGAAACAATTCTAACAATAAGGTGACTAAAAATGCTGGGTGTGGCACAGGCACAAATTACTAGGACCTGTTAGTGGTAGGACTCAGGAAAGAAATATGTGAGGCTTCAGTTCAGTTCAGTTCAGTTGCTCAGTCGTGTCCAACTCTTTGCGACCCCATGAATCGCAGCACGCCAGGCCTCCCTATCCATCACAAACTCCCAGAGTTTATTCAAGCACATGTCCATCGGGTCAGTGATGCCATCCAGCCATCTCATCCTCCATCGTCCCCTTCTCTTCCTGCCCCCAATCCCTCCCAGGATCAGGGTCTTTTCCAATGAGTCAACTCTTCGCATGAGGTGGCCAAAGTACTGGAGTTTCAGCTTCAGCATCAGTCCTTCCAATGAATGCCCAGGACTGATTTCCTTTAGGATGGACTGGTTGGATCTCCTTGCAGTCCAAGGGACTCTCAAGAGTCTTCTCCAACACCACAGTTCAAAAGCATCAACTCTTCAGCGCTCAGCTTTCTTCACAGTCAAACTCTCACATCCACACATGACCACTGGAAAAACCATAGCTTGACTAGACGGACCTTTGTTGGCAAAGTAATGTCTCTGCTTTTTAATATGCTATCTAGGTCGGTCATAACTTTCCTTCCAAGGAGTAAGCATCTTTTAATTTCATGGCTGCAATCACATCTGCAGTGATTTTGGAGCCCAAAAAAATAAAGTCTGACACTGTTTCCACTGTTTCCCCATCTATTTCCCATGAAGTGATGGGACCAGATGCCATGATCTTAGTTTTCTGAATGTTGAGCTTTAAGCCAATTTTTTCACTCTCCTCTTTCACTTTCATCAAGAGGTTCTTTAGTTCCTCTTCACTTTCTGCCATAAGGGTGGTATCATCTGCATATCTGAGATTATTGATATTTCTCCCGGCAATCTTGATTCCAGCTTGTGCTTCATCTAGCCCAGCGTTCTGCTTACACTGACATAAATAAATATAGTAAAGTCTTTCTTATCTGACATGATTGGGATTGAATAATAGGCTCAGTGGTAAAGAATCCTTCTGCCAATGCAAGAGACCTGGGTTTGATCCCTGGGTCAAGAAGATGCCCCAGAGAAGGAAATGGCAACCCACTCCAGTATTCTTACCTGGGAAATCCCAGGGACAGAGGAGCCTGGTGGGGCTACAGTCCATGGGGTTGCAAAGAGTCAGACAAGACTTAGCGACTAAACAAATTGAAAGGTTGGTTATAGATAAATTATTAGAAATCACACATATATCCTTTAAAACTTATTTTAATTGAAAACTTGTAAATACACATTAGGCACCAATCTATCTTGTATAAATCATCCCCACAATATATCATCTGTAATTCCATTTCTTTTTTTTTTTTTCATTTAATTCCATTTATTTAAAGTAGAGTAACTGACTACGAGATACTCAAGAAGCAATCTGACAGCTCTTCCAAATTGTGATGACCTTTTTTTCTCAGTTTTTCAGTTTTTTCATCTATGCTTAATTCACAGCAATGTTTTAAAATTCATGGTTATCTGGTCTCTTCCAAGCACTTACCTTAGTTTCCATGTAAATCACAACTATCTTTTAGAACTCATATTTCATTGATTACATATTTAATTAATATACATAATTACAATATGAGTACAACTGGCATACACAGGTTTGGGAGCAGAAAGGTTGAGTGGGGTGAGTTTACAACATAAGTGAGTGCTCAAAGTGCCCCATGCAGCCATCAGTAGGTTTCATGGAGGGAATGCAACATCCATTCATCTTCCCTTCAATTAGGAGAGCTTCAGTCATAGATAGTGATAGACAATTTGCAATTTATGTATTGGATTGGCCACAAAATTCATTCAGATTTTTCTATAAGATGTTACCAAAAGAAAACCCAAACGAATTTTTTAGCCAACCCAATACTTAGCTCTGTGTATTTTTGCCAGTTCTACTTTTCTCACACTTCCACAATATATTTTTTCTGGGAAGTTGGAAGAGGGGGCCTATACCTCCCACTTAAGTAGAGGTCACCCTTGTGCTGAGAATCAATCAATGCTGCCTACCAAAGTATCTCCTCACCCTCTGGACCATTTGCTCCACCTCTGTACCACTTGCTGACACAAACGTATCCTTGCCTTGGGAACCAATTGATGCTAGTCTTAGAAGAGTCTCACTACACTTCCTGCTTCTGCTTCCCTAGGAGATTTTTTTAATCAGGATGGGTGGGCAGGTCAAGCAGGGTGGGACCGGGGTGAGGCAAACGAGACACTCACTTCGGGGGCAAAAGTTAAGGAAGCGCCACAAAACTCAGTAACCAAAATGAATTTTTAATGCAATATTTTTTTAAAAATCAAACTTTATCATAATGAACAAAATATCAAAATTTTAAACAAAGCCAATATTTTAAACAAATATAATTTGCTCTGCATTGGCTGAGAGGCCTCTTCTGTTCCACACTCATCTCAAGATAATGATTCTAGGTCACAATCCACTAGACACTGGGAAATAAAGTGCTAGATGATTTGAAATTAAAGTAGGGTGTGTAGGACTTCCCTGGTGGCCCAGTGTTTAAAACTCCTCATCTCCACTGTTGGGGGCATGGGTTCTATCTCTGGTCAGGGAACGAAGATGCCACATGCTGCAGGGCATAGCCAAAAAAAAAAAGATAATAATAAAGTAGGGTGTGTAAAGTTTCCACATAGATTCTGGAGCCAGACTATTCATGCTATGCCACACACTGGCTGTACAAGTGAAGCAACTCAATTTACTTTTCTCAGTGAGTAATATTAAAAATATATGGCACCGCTTATGATGTGGACCATGTTGTACAAATTTCTATTCACTGCCTTAGTTTATTCATCTGTAAAGTGGGAATAATGTGCTTCATGAGATTACTGCGATTATGATGTGAGCTTATTTACACTCTGAGCTCAGAACAGTGTCTGGTATATCGTAAGTGTTCAAATTATTAGACATTTAAAGTGTTAGCTATTATGATTATTAATCATCCCAAGAGCCCTAGACAAGCATTATAATCCTCATTTACTAGACAAGGTAACTGGGGCTCAGCAAAGTTATATAATTGCCCAAAGTGACCCAGTTAGCCTGGAGGAAAGTGCAGAGTCAAATTTGGTTTAACCTTTGCTCTTGTGGCCACACTTTGCTGCCCACAAATTATATGTTTACACATTATTTCAAATTTTCACATCAGTAGGATGATTTCCACCTATTTGGAGATTTTGGGGTGGGGCATCCTTTTAGGTATCTTTTTAATTTTGTCTAATTTTAAGCATTGTTTTAAA
The DNA here is from genome assembly GCF_033118175.1 of Dama dama. Taxonomy (NCBI): domain Eukaryota; kingdom Metazoa; phylum Chordata; class Mammalia; order Artiodactyla; family Cervidae; genus Dama; species Dama dama. Next base: position 48,980,260 of record NC_083694.1, on the reverse strand, counting down.
AAAGACAGTTAATCTAAGTCCCCTTAATGTGAAGCAATCAAGAAAATGTCATGGGGATAATCAGAAATGATGTTTGGAGAAAAGTAGCATCACCCCTGCTTTTCCTCCCCAGGAACCACGGTCAGAGCAGGCAGTGCTCTCTGTCACCCCCCTCCTTTCTATTTGGCCGTGGTAGGGACTCCAAGGGGAAGGAGATGGGACAGCTCCCACAGAGACCCAAATGGTGCCAAATGCAACCACCTTAAATTTCCAATCCATACCTATTAAACTATCAAATCTAAATGGAAACAAGTTTTTCTTTAAAAAAAAAAAGTGGAGGAGTTGTCAGGGGTACACTTAAGTATTTTCATATTCCTATGAGTGGATTTAGTCTTCAAGGAAAAATTGAAGAGCAATGAGGTGACAAGTTCGGCAAGAGAGACCAGACACTTGCCCTGATGATTCCATGTTCATTCATTCACTCATTTTCTGATTAACTCCCTTGTTCAATTTATTAAGGACCCACTATGAGACAGGAACTGTTCTAGGCACCTGGAATATAGCAGTGGAAATAAAATTCACAGAGCTTATGTTAAAGTGGGAGAATGAGACTATGAACAATTGAGTGGGCAAATTCATAACATCAGGTGATGTTAGACACTATGATGAAGAACAAAAACAGGACAAGAGGAAAGAACTGTGTGTGTCCATATGTGTGCATGGATGTGTAAGGATACGCATGTACACTTGTGTGGACATGAGTGTGCATACCCTTAGATAAGTTGGTCACAGAGAACCTCACAGAGAAGGTAACCTTGAGTACAGACCTGCAGGAAGTGAAGGAGAAAGCTATGCTAAGACTTTAGAGAAGATTAGTTCAGAGAGAGGGAATAGCAATTGCAAAGGCTCCGAGGCAGAAATGAGCTTGTTGTGTTTCCAGAACCTCATGGAGTTCAGTGTGGCTGGAGCAGAAAAGGGAATGAGAGCCTGTAAGGTGAGGGTGGTCGTGTAGAACCTTGTAGAGCATTGTACATTTTGGAGGTTACATTGTATGAGAGAGGAAGCCACAGGCAGGTCAGAGCAGAGGAGAAACATAATTAAGCTCACATTTTAAAAGGATCATTCTGCCCACTATTTACAGTGGGTTTGCCATTTACCAAGACAAGAAAACTTAAGGAAAGCACAGATTCGGGGAGTGGATTGGGGGGAGCAAAATTTTGCTTTACACATATTAAACTGGAAGAATATGTCCTGAAGAAATAGCTCCCAAGAAAGGAAAAATCCCAAGTCGCACTGCAGAAAGATTGTCAAAACAATTACTTCCTGGACTTCCCTGGCAGCCCAGTGGTTGAGACTCCCCGCTTCCAATGCAAGGGGCGTGGCTTCCATCCCTGCTTGGGGAACGAAGATCCCACGTGCCCTGCAGCACAGGCAAAACAAAATTTTTTTTAACTAATTACTTCTTAATAGTGTTTTTATTTCCATTTTTGACATTTTGTTCATCATAGATTTTTTTGTGTTGATTTTCTAAAGATTATTAAAATGTTATGTAGCTGGATTACAGAGTTTCTTTGTGCCCCCTTAGATTTTGCACCTGAGGCGAGTGTCTTGCTTGCTCAGCTTCCCCTGCCCCCACTCCCGGGGCTGGGATGCTGCAAAGCAGAGGGCCCGGCCCTTTCAGCTGTGGGATCACCTGTGCTTCTTCCCAGGTCTCCCTGCAGTATAGCTCCAGCGGCCAGTGGCGTCACACCTGCGGAGGGTCACTGATAAAACAAAATTGGGTCCTGACAGCAGCCCACTGCATCAGGTAATTGCTATTCCCCTGTCTCCCCGCCCCGCTCACCCTACTGGCCAGCACTCATCTCTCAGAGTTAGAGCCCAGATGGCCCAAACCACCCCATATAAAGGAGCATCGCACATAACCACTTCCTTGGCCAAGAAATACGCTCTCTTTGATCTGTAGTTCAGTCTGTTGGTCAGTTGCTAGACCCATATATATGACATGGATTGACCGTCCTGTGCAGGGCACTGAGGGGGGACCATGGGGAGGGAGAGACCCATTTTCTGTCCTTTTGGGGCAAACTAGATATAGCCTCTGGATCTGGAACTGGGTTCCCTTGAGCGACTTGAATGACTTCTTCAAGTCTCAATACCATCACTGGCAAAAAAGCAGATAACAATATTTGCAGTAATTGTGGTTTAGCCGCTCAATCGTGTCTGATTCTTTACGACCCCATAGACTGTAGCTTGCCAGGCTCCCCTGTCCAGGGGATTTTCTAGGCACAAATACAGGAGTGGGTTGCCATTTTCTTCTCCAGGGGGTCTTCCCAACCCAGGAACTGAATCCGTGTCTCCTGCATTGGAAGGCAGATTCTTTACCACTAAGCCACCAGGGAAGCATCCATGGGTATTTAGTGTGGATTCAATGAGATGATGCATTAAATGGGCCAGCACAGAACAAGTGCTCAATAAAAGTGAAACTAGCACCATTTTAAAGGCCCACAGGGAAAGGAAAGGCTCTGTGACATCCATTGTTCACCTGTCCTCTTCCTTCCCCACAGCCTCTGCTTAGCTTACCCAGGCTGGCGCTCACTGGAGTTTCCACTGGGCCAGTGAGACACTCTCACTGTCAGGGGTGGGCCCTTCTCTCCACCTAATTTACAAGTTCTGTGAGGTGGTGGGGGAAATCACAGAGGTCTGGGATTCAGGAGTCCTGGTTTTAGCTCTGAGTTGTCACTAAGGAGCTGGAGAGTAAGACTTTGGACCAGTTAGTCCTTCCTAAGCCTCAGGCTGGCTTCCTAGGCGGTTCAAGGGTAAAGAATCCGCCTGCCAAGGCAGGAGACACAGGAGATGCAGGTTTGATTCTTGAGTCAAGAAGATCCCTTGGAGAAGGAAATGGCAACCTACTGCAGTATTCTTGCCTGGAGAATCCCATGGACAGAGGAGCCTGGCGGGCTACAGTCCATTGGGTCACAAAGAGTCAGACACATCTGAGCGACTTCCCCATTTAGAAACAGGAAATGAGGAGTTAAGCTAAAAAAAAATGGCCTTGGGAACTTCCCTGGTGGTCCAGTAGTTAAGACTGTGCTTCATTGCAGGGGGCACAGGTTCGATCCCTAGTCAGGGAAATTCTGCATGCCATATAGCTGTGGCCAAAACAGATAATAAAATTTAAAAATTAAAATAAAAAATTCCCTTTAAGTCAAATGACTATGGTTATCTGTATCCATCTCACTTCCCTTATAGTAATATAGAGCTTATATTATTATAACTTTTATTTTATATTATAGTTTACAGTTGGCATAAGGTAGTTGTAATTACTGTTTTGTTATAGTTAGTATGTTATGTTGTAACTAACCGATTGCCCCAAGGAAAGAAAAGTTCCCAGTGCCAACTAGTGGCTCTTGGAGCAGAAGCTGGTTCAGGTCCGCCAGCACTGTCCAGAGCTGGTCTCTAACCAGTACATTGACTGGGGTGTCCCAGCCCATAGGGCTCAGAGAGAGGAAAGGACAGCCCAGAGCTCACCTTCCGTGCCCGGCCCTCTCTCTCCCAGCTCCTCCAGGACCTACCGCGTGGTGGTGGGCAGGCAGAGTCTCTCCACCGATGAGTCTGGCTCACTGACCGTCGCAGTCTCCAAGTCCGTGATACACGAGAAGTGGAACTCCAATCAGCTCGCCCAAGGGTACGTTCTGTCTGGGTGCACGTGCAGGGTGGGTTGACAGGGACACAGACTGGGGGTGGGCTATCTCACAAAAAAAGTAGGCGCTGTCCCATCCTTTGCTCCTTCTGTAGGGAGGGGGGAGAGGTTCTTGGCCCCAAAGATGCCTGGGCTAGGGTGTGACTGGGGGTGGCAGGGGGGAACCTAGATCTCCTGCCAGTTAAGTCTACAGGGTTCCCGTCCACCCCAGGCACACACTGACCGTGGATTTATTCTATGCCAAACCCTGAGGACACAGAGATGGGTCTACAGGCCCCACGACTGGGAGTGGAATCCAAGAGCAGAGTGGGACATGGTCCTTCCTGCCCTCCTCCACCCTGTGCCTCCTCCCAACAAGATCTTTTAAACACAAAGATTCCCTGATGCCCTGCAAGGGAACCTCGGTAAAAGACACAGGAAGCTAGTCAAGGGTTCAGAGCTCTGCAAAACCCTAGTGATGGTTCCCCGACCAGCAGGGAGACTCTACTTCACCCCTCAACTTCTTAGACGAGCACATGCCACTCCATGCTCACCCTGAGCCTTTGGTGACCATCCGCCCCACCCATGTTCCACATACCACACTGGGTGCTGGACACATAGAGGTGCACAGGCCACCGCAGCAGCTCTCAGGGAGCCCATGGCCAGAAGCGTGGCTGTGAGGCAGTGTGGGGGGTGGTAAGGAGACTGCTGGCTTAGATATGAATAACGACCATGTGGCATTGTTAGCATCTCCCCACCAGGGACAGAAAGTTATCTTCCCTTTTCCTGCTTCCCCATCACCATCCTAGAACCCAGAAGTATCCATCATCTTCTCCCATCCCCCCAAAGCATGTCTGCAGTTCCAGAAGGGCCTTTAGAAAGAAGAACCCCAGCCATCTCTTCAAATTTGCGTACTTTAACCACACACAAGGCCTCTTCTGCAGTTCAAGATGCCACTCTTGAATGACTGCCCAGAAAGCTCACTCACCAAATCTTCTGATGACTCTACGTCACAGCCCAGGAGAGAGCAGAGGATGCCCTGTGGCTGTAACTCTCTATGCTCTTTCATCTGGGCAGCCTGCTGTGGTCCAGCACTGATGATGGCTAAGAAAGGATGCAAGGAGTCCATGAGTCATAAGTCAGTCTCTGCCCCCAAAGGGACTAGTCTACTAGATGGAACACACACAGATAAGACACTGGGAAGCCATAAAATGACACAGAATGTGTCCAGAGAAGCTTTAAGAGATGGGAAGGAGATGGCTGGGCAGAGAGGGGAGAGAGAGATTTTTAGCTACATATGGCCTCTCTGCGTGGCTTTGGCTTCTTCATGGCACAGAGGTTAGGATCCCAGAAAAGAAATCTTGAAAGATCAGATAGAAGCTTCATCTCTTGTCATGACTTAGTCTCAGAAGTCACATGGTGTCACTTCCTAAACATCACAGGCCTCCCATCCCCAGCCAGGAGAAAGAAACTGAGACCCTCAACTCTCAGTGGACAAGGTATCAACATCACATTGCAACGAGCACCACTAGGTGGGAGGTCTTGTTGCAGCCAATCATGGAAAATGTGATCCGCCAATCACTAAAGGTTTCCTAGACAAGGACATGAAACTTAAGGATAAATCTGACAGCAGAGCTCAAGGTGGAAGAGAGAGTGAAGAATAAAGGCAAAAAGTCCTTTCAGTCCGAACATCTGCTATTTTCTAAACCAAACACAGGAAGTACAAGGCCGGCATGGACATCACCAAACAATCATGGATTTATTCCCTTGCTGATCCTGGAAAGAAGCTCAGAGTCCTTGTCAACACAGCCTGCCAGGCAGCCCCAACTAATCCATCAGAGTGGACTTTGCAAGACAGACCTATTTTCCCTCTCTGTTTTAAACAGTCCCCTGAAAGGCCTTTAGGAATTTAGGGCTTCAAGCTCCACCAGGGACAAAATACAGTCCTGGGGGAACTTCTCCAGTGGCCCAGTCATGAAGACTCTGTATTTCACTGTAGGGAGTGTGGGTTCGATCCCGGGTGGAGGAACTAAGATTCCACATGCTGCTGAATGTGGCCAAAATTTTCTTTTAAATGCAATCTTGGGGTTTTACCATAGCTGCTCCCGATCCCTCGTAACCCCAACAGAAGGAAGATTCAGCATCAGTCCGGCCCGGGACGGGGTTCAGTGATCCCTACTGGGGCTCGAATCAGAAATATAACTGGGACAGAACCAATCAACCCTCTGATTATGGTCTGCTTCTTTTCCAACCCAGGAACGACATTGCCCTGCTCAAACTGGCCAGCTCTGTCCCCCTGACTGACAAGATCCAGCTGGGCTGCCTGCCGCCTGCCGGCACCATCCTGCCCAACAACTATGTCTGCTACGTCACTGGCTGGGGAAGACTGCAGAGTAAGTGGGTGCTGGGAGCCCCATGGCTCCCAAGGGAGGGGGGCGATGTCACCCCTGTTCAGTCAGGGGTTTTCTCTCCACTCATCCTCCAAGGAGTCTGAAAGAAGTGCCTGCTGCCTTGGAGAAGGAGGATAGTGTAGACAGATAAGGGCTTCCCAGGTGGTTCAGTGGGTCAAGAATCCACCTGCAATGCAGGAGACGATCCGCAGGAGACAAGCGTTCAAGTCCAGGGTCGGGAAGAGCCCCTGGAGGAGGGCGTGGCAAACACTCCAGTACTCTTGCCTGGAGAGTCCTATGGCAGAGGAGCCTGGTGGGCTACAGGTCATAGGGTCGCATAGAGTTGGACACAACTGAAGTGACTGAGCATGCACTCATGCATGCACATAGATAAGAATTCAGAATGCCTGGGTTCAAATCCCAGTTCCTCCACTCACTTGCTGTGTGGCCACCTGCAGACTGCTTAGCCATCGTCACTGATACCATGACTACATGACATCTGGCATGGAAGTCCCTCCTGTGGCCCAAAGCCAGAGCCTAAAATAGCATTCACTCTCTGACCTCAGGATTCTACAGCTCTACAAAGGTCCCTGGGGTCCTCATCAGAGTCTCCCCTTCCCATCTCAAACCTCACTCGTCATGTGCCACTTGACCTTGCCGCTCACTCTGACCACGTGTGGGTCTCCTTTTGACATAAGCCCTAAGGGTCAGAAATCCAATGACAGTAAGGCACTAAGAAGGAGCAGAGGACCTGCCCTCCTCTTGTGAAATCACCAAAGGTTTGGAAAATTCTAGGAAGGCCCATGCAAATAAGTGGCTGTTTTTTCTCATAACGACAAACCTATGTGACAATTTTTTACAGAGGTACATCGACACACATGCACTCAAATTGATATCACCCTCTTGCCTGGCTTATCTGCAAAAACAAGACCCATGGACACTTAGCAGAAGTGAGAAGTGGAGATGTATCTCTTACTTATTGAGATACAAATTCAGTCACTGGTTCATTTATCAGAAAACACCCAGGCAGAATGTATTCCACTGGAGGCAACAAGAGCCAGGGAAGGGTCCAAGGGCTTGATTTTATTCCCAGCTATGTTGGCCACTAGCTGTGTAAACTCGGGCAAGCCATGTTGGAGCCTCACTTTCCTCCTCTGTAAAATGGAAATACAGTTGGTGAACATTAAAAGAGATGGGAAAATGCCCATATACTTACAAAATGTAACACAGGTTAGAATAGAGTTAATTAGAGTGCTCTTGGGAAAACTGATTAACTTCTCTTGGCTTCAGTATCACACCTGTCAAAATAGGAATAAATATCTATCATGAGGATTAGCATAGTATTTGAAAAGCCTAATAAAATGCAAGTGAAGAATACTATTAAGCCTGGCCATTAGTAGCAGTGGTGATAGTAACGAAAGTGTGATGGCAGTGTCATTGGGAACAATTAGGAAAGCTCTACTTTCAACACATTCAAATATTTTTCCCAACCTGGGGCTCCAAATGCCAGCAGGCTCATTGTCATATTTAAGGTAAGTGGTAGAAATCCATGGAGCCAACTCAGTCAAAAGGGGAGTTTGTTATAAGGATTTAAGAGATTCAGTGTTCACCTTCAGCCACGAAATTATAAAAAAATGCTTACTCCTTGGAGGAAAAGCTTTGACAAACCTAAATAGTGTATTAAAAAGCAGAGACATCACTTTGCTGACAAAGGTTCATACGGTCAAAGCTATGGTTCTTCCAGTAGTCATGAACAGATGTGAGAGTTGAACCACAAAGAAGGCTGAGAGACAAAGAACTGAAGCTTTTGAACTGTGGTGCTGGAGAAGATGTTTGAGAGTCCCTTGGACAGCAAGGAGATCAAACCAGTCAATCCTAAAGGAAATCAACCCTGAATTTTCCTTGGAAGGACTGATGCTGAAGCTGAAGTTCCAATACTTTGAACTCCTGATGCAAAGAGCAGACTCACGGCAAAAGACCCTGATGTGGGGAAAGATTGAGGGCAGAAGGAAAAGGTGGTGACAGAAGATGAGATAGATGGATGGCATCATCAACACAATGGACACAAGTTTAACCAAACTCTGGGAGATAGTGAAGGACAGGCAAGCCTGGCATGCTGCATTCCATGGGGTTCTCAAAGAGTCAGACGCAACTAAATGACTGAACAACGAGAGACTCAGTCAAGGGCAGAGAGAGCCAGGCTTAACGAACAGAAGAAAATTGGACACTGAAAGATTGTTAGAAACTCAGGAAACACTCTCTCAGAATTTCTCTTCCTCATGGGTCTATTTCGTCCTTCTCTCCCTAGAAGAAAATGGTGGCCACTACCAACAACTCCCAGATTTATATCCTCTCTGGCTGGGATTTCTTAGTCCCAACCCCAAATTCCCAGGAAAAGGAGCTTAGCTGGAGACAGGTGTTCACCCCTGCACCAATCAGCAGTGACCAATCAACTGTGAGGATACAGTGTAGGGATGGAGGGAAGTAAGAGGGACCAGAGAAAAAGGGGCATCCCCTACTTGCTTTTTCCCTTTGTCCCTATAACACCTTCTCTCTTGTCTCATGCAGCCAACGGAGCTCTTCCTGACATCCTGCAGCAGGGTGAGCTACTGGTTGTGGACTACGCCACATGCTCCCAACCTAGTTGGTGGGGCAGCACTGTGAAGACCAATATGATCTGTGCTGGGGGTGACGGCGTGACCTCCAGCTGCAATGTGAGTCCAGGAAGTCACCCCCTCCCAACAAAATGGAGCTGAAGGTGGGGAGAGTCTGTCGGGGTCCTAGACTCCATCCTCCCACCTGCCGGCAGAAGTGCTGGGAAGCAGCTTCACATGGTTGAGACCCTGACCTTTGCCCTTGCAGTCTCCAGAAAAGATGTTTTGAGATTCTCCTTGTAATAGTGTCTACCCTCTCACTGCTGGAAAGTCCTGCCTTGAGTTCCATTGAGGTCTCTCATTACTGTCATCAATCTTATTCTTTCCCTCTTTGTCGGAAGAGAGACAAGGGGACCTATTTGCTGAGTCAGGACCTTTCTGAGATGATTTCAAGTTTATCTGTTGAATTAACCCCATTCATGACTGTCGCTTCAGGATAGCTACCACACAGACTTTCTAGACACACCATCTTAACCAAACAGACTTGCTATGTGGTAGACTTTGCAGCCGAGTGAGCACAGAGCGGGAAGGAGCCTCCTGTGTCCTTCAGATCACACTGGAGACCTCCACTTTCTGCCCATGCAGACCGGCTCCCAGGAAACTCCCTCAGTGGGCAGAAACTCCCGATGGTGGTGGAGTGCATGAATTTCTAACTCAGGGACACATCTCAGCTCCTTCACTTACTGCCTGCACAACCTCAGACTGAGGGGGTTTGCTTTTATCTTCAGTGAAATGGTGTGTGTGTTTGCCACTCAGTTGTGTCCAACTCTTTGTGACCCCATGGACTATAGCCCTCCAGGCTTCTCTGTCCATGGAATCTCCAGGCAAGAGTACTGGGGTGGGTTGCCATTCCCTTCTCCAGGCGATCTTCCTGACCCAGGGATCAAACCCAGGTCTCTTCCACTGCAGGCAGATTCTTTACCATCTGAGCCACCAGGTAGCAATACTTACCTCGTAGATTTTTGTGAAGATGAAATGGAATAAGGCCTATAAAGTGCTCACACCATTCCAGGCACCCAGAAAGAGCAAGGGCTAGCGCCTATCAGTATTATGGTGCCATCTTGAGCTGTGACTGCGAGGGTTGGCCTCAGGGGACTTGGCGACCCACATGGAACAATATAAATACACTGCCGAGGTGTAAAACAAGGGCTCTGAAGAGCAGCCCCTGCCCCTCCCATCCCCCTGCCCAAGCCCCCAGGCCCCTCCTGACACAACTCTGTTCTTCCCCAGGGGGACTCCGGTGGGCCACTGAACTGCCAGGCAGATAACGGCCAGTGGCAGGTGCATGGCATAGTCAGCTTCGGGTCCTCCCTCGGCTGCAACTACTACCGCAAGCCCTCCGTCTTCACACGGGTCTCCAACTACAATGACTGGATCAATTCGGTAAGAACTGGACAAGCCGTCAGCCCCGAAGGCCCTGCCCTGCTCCGGCCCAATAAGGGTCATGCCCACCTAAGTTCTAAGAATCCCCTCCCTCCTCCTGAGAGCTAGAAACTGCAGACTTGGGCAACCTCCACAGGGCTCCCCATGGGCCTTGACAGCTTCTGTGTAAGTTGAGTGAAAAGGCACATAGAGGATGACTTTGTCCAAAGAGGTTGAAAATAAAGATTACTCCTCCAGCATTAAGAGCAGTTTTCCTAGGATTCATGGAGTATTTTACTTTTCTTTATCTACATTAAGCCCAGACCCCACTGCCCAATGCTACATTTATCTGCAAAGCCCAAAACCCAATCATCTGAGTCCCCCACAGACTTAATTATTGGAAACTAGTCCTAAAGAGCAGTGTTAAACCTTAATGACCCTGATTAAGTGATACATAAGAATTAGTTACCTCCACTGTAAATTTACATTTAATTTTACGTAGAACCTATGATGTAAAATATCATTGCAACTTTCTTAGATAATTACAGGAGAGGTAAGAGATTTTCAGAGGCAAAAGACTTCTTCTTGAATTCAGGAAAAGAAAACCAAAAAAGCTGAATCACATGTTCTGGGGTTACATGTGTGCTGTGCTGTGCTTAGTCACTCAGTAGTGTCTGGCTCTTTGTGACCCCATGGACTGTAGCCCACCAGGCTCCTCTGTCCATGGGGATTCCCCAGGCAAGAATACTGGAGTGGGTTTCCATGCCCTCCTCCAGGGTATCCTCCCAACCCAGGGATTGAACACAAGTTTCCTGCACTGCAGGCAGATTCTTTACCATCTGAGCCACCCGGGAAGCCTTGGTTATATATTCAAAAAGCCATATCTGTGTTAATGGGGAAAGGTCTATTATAGGTTATTTTATAGCCCAAAGTAACAAGACTAATATATGTTATTTTATTAGCTGGTAGATAAAATTTTTATAAATGTAATCAATGCTTGTTTATAGTGGTAGAATTTTTCATTAAAATCAAACAAGTTTAAAAAATAATAAAAAATAAACCAAAGGGTCCCCCAGATATTTTGTAGGGTGACCAGTCATCTCAATTTGCCCTGGACTGGGTTTCCTGGGATGCAGGACTTTGTGTTTCAGACCAAGACAGTCCAGGAGCTGAGTTGGTCCCACTACAATTGTGACTGTGTCCCCAAAGAGCTTGATCCTGTGAGCACAAAATCAGTTCCTCACAAACTTCCAAACCAGCTCAATTCCTATTTTTTTAAACCAATGAATAAACATTCATTCATAATGGAAACCAGAAAAAATTGTTTTAAAAAAAAAACCAAAAAACTAGCACCAATCTTGGGAGCCGCCATGGATATAATCAACAGTAGGTGGAAACAGCCAGAACATGGAGAGATGTCACAAGAAGGGCAAGCCTGGGGGTTACCTGGGGGAGGAATAAGGTGTCATGCCTGATGATGGATGTTTGGGAGAGGGGGGACGAGGACACTGTGCTGATTGGGGGCACTTTTTTTTTTCCTTTTTTGTTTGCGCTGGGTCTTCCTTGCTATGCGCAGGCTTCCTGTAGTTGCAGGGAGCTGGGGCTACTCTCCAGTTGTGATGTGAGTTTCTCATTGCAGTGGCTTCTCTTGTTGCAGAGCATGGGCTCCAGCAGTGGCAGCACATGGGTGTAGTTGCCTCTCGGCATGTGAAATCTTCCTGGACCAGGGATCGAACCCATGTCCCCTTGCATTGGCAGGGGGGCACTTTTTTACCCACCCCCCAGCATTGCCACCACCTCAGTTTGCTCTTCTGTAAAATGGGACTTGAACTAGATCAAGACTCACTCACTCTTTTAGGAGACAGAACAAGTGGGAGTTGTAGTGTCAGCGCGCTCAAAGAAGGGAAAGTTGGCATCTGATTTCATTATTTTAAGTTGAATTTACGGAGAGCTGTTTAATTAAACCAAACCAACACTCCATTATAAAATCAAATATGACACCGCAGCCGTGAGCATGCGGTCCCAGGAGGAAGACAGCACTGTCAAATGGGCACTGTCAAAACAAGCAGGTGGCTGTCTCCGAGTTTTCCCATTAATACTTGCCGGCTCCTTGCTCATTTGTCTGTCTGTTGGCGTTTCCTTTGCCAACAAGTGGTTATAGGCACCAGAGGCTCCAGAAAAGTTTGTTGGAGAAAAATGTAAAATCAAGAAGAGAGTGAGTGGCCATTAATTTACAAGATTTTTTTCAGTCAACTGGGGAAAAACTATGATCTCATCTTGGCAGAGGAAAATCCGAGTGCGACTTTGGAGGTGCCACCAGCATTTCAAAGGAGCCTGGCCCAAGACGGATTAGACGGGAGGATAAGTAGGGTGTTTTCCAGCCAAATCCGGGGATGCTCTCCAGCCCCAGCTGCTGTGAGTCACCAGGCAGCTGGCCTTGGCAGCACCTCAGGGGCCCCAGGCAGGGACCGGGAGCAATTGTCCTGTCTTCTGGCCCCAATATCAGCTGTTCCCAGCCACGGACACACGCACAACAGAGCAGGCCTCTGCTGACAGCCTGGCCAGATGTCAGAGGGAATCAACAGGGAAAACAGGGCTTGTGAGGCAGCTGGGCAAGGCTCCTACGTTCCCGGGACAGCAGTCAGGGTAGGCACATGTGCCCGTGACAGGTTCCAGGAGCAGCAGAGCCAAGCTGCCAGCTGTCCTCTGGGGGAGGTCACCCCAGCAACTGCAGAGGGGCCAGGGGAACCTTGCGGCGGTCCCAGCCTGGGGCACATTGTGTGCAGCCTGGAGTTCCAAATCCAGACAGGTGACGAATCAAGGCCAGGAGCCGCAAAGTTGACAGGAGACAGGTGGCCAGGGGCATTCATCCTTTCAACAGATATTCAATGAATCATCAGTATTCACCAGCTTTATTTTTATTTTAGAAGGTAATACATACTCTTGGTAAAAAATATGAAAAGAATATAGGAGTGTATCAAGTCAAAAAGTAGATGCCCTCATTTGTATGACACCTGCAATCCCACCATCCAGAGATAATCATAACTAACACTTGGTGTGTGGTCTTCTTGATTTATTTAGGTGCCTCTATAAAACATCTATATATGTACATATAAACACGCTGTCTTCTAACCAAAAATAGGATTTTACTACTCATACTGTTCTGCAACTTGGTTTTTTCACTTAACATTGTATCACACTATACATGTGAGCCCATATATATCTATTCATTCTAATTAAGATTCCATAGTATGAATATAATGAATGAAGCTTTCATCTCTTTTCCTATTTTCCCCTCTCATATAGCTGCAATGAACATCCTTGGACATACATCCTTGCACTAGCCAGAGTCTCTATGCTACACAGATCCTTCAGCATCAAAAGATCATGGAGTTGGCACATTAGAATGTTTAGTAGATGCCAAATAGCTTCTGAAAACGGGTTATAGCCCCTTCCATAGCACACAACAGTACCTGGCAAACAGCAGAAATTGTTAACAATTTTGGGCCTCTCAAATCTTTTGAGAAACAAATCACATCTACAAACATGCCCATCCATACATTTGGCATGTAACTTTTAAGAATTCCCAGCCCCACTCCACCTCCGCCCTGAAGCCCAAACTGAACTGCTGGCTAAGACTCCTTTTTTACAGGAAATCCATTTAAAGCTGTGATGACATCTTTTCTCCCAAGCATCATTAGAGCTCCTGGGGAGAACTGCTTCAACTCCAGCTGCCTGATTCACACAGGCAGTGCAGAGTGGGGAGGGAGAAAGCTGGGAATCTGCACACAAGGCTTGCTCTGCTGAGTTAATCTAATTATTTTCTTGTGTGTCCTGCAGGTGATTGCAAATAACTAACCACCAGAAGTCCCTGGGACTGTTTCAGACTTGGAAAGGTCACAGGAGAAAAATAACAATAAAGTGACAACTACTTGAATCTTGGTGAGAGTATTATTAGAAAACTACTTGTGTTTAGGGCCCTGAGAGCAAGAAACAGGCTCCGGGTCTTTAAGCTGAGCTTACAGGCTCAGCAAGTGGGTGGGGGATGCAGGGTACAAGAGTCCTAAAGCCAGGAAGACACAGGCTGGACTTGAGAAGGCCCAAGTCTGGCCATGTCTCTCCACTGGTTAATTGTGTTCCGTAGACAAGTGACTTAACCTCCCCCAACACACGGCTCCCACCCCAGTCACTTCTTGGGATGGGATAAGGGGTTCAAAAGAGATAAAAGCTGGGGAAATATTTCCCAAAAAGCCATAGTCTCCTTTATATAAAAGAAACAATAAAAAGTTAGAGCAAAATAAGGGGGAAATGGGTGAAAGAGAGTTCACATTCACCTTTTTTTTTTTTTAAGAACACTGCAATATAGAAAAACTTGATAATTTTTAAAATTTCATTTAGGATTTACAAATTCTAGCTCTTCAGATTCTGGTAGCCCTAAATTGATCTAAGAGAGATGCTGGTTTGTTTGCAGCCAAAATTTCCTATAGATCAGTGGTTCCCCAGTAGGGGTCTATGAGGAAGACTTGGCAATGTCTGAAGACATGTTTGGTTGTCAAGACTCAAGAGAGGTGGGTGGAGGCCAGGCTGCTCAACATCCCACAGTGCACAGGATGGCCCCACAACAAAGGATTCTCTGGCCCCAATGTCAGCTGTGCCGAAGCTGAGAAGCCCTGATGTAGAGAAAACACAGGGGTCACAGGCCACAGCCACGAGCCATGAATGGGTCATGGGCAAAAAGCTCCATAGTGTCCACGATGTTCTGCTTCTCCTCCTCCATCGCTGGTCATTTGGCTCCAATTTGGAAGCTACTAGGACTGTCTGCAGCTGGTGGGGAAACAGCAGAGCCTCTACAGGCTACAGAATCCTTCGATGGATGTCAGCCACAGTTGCAGGAAAGTCCAGGCCTTAGCCACAGCCAGAGCTGGAGCAGGAAGGTTTCAGGGTGAACAGTAAGGCATGGTGAGGGGTCCTGATCTCATTATGTTTTAAAGAAAAGTTTTTTCCGGAGAAAATTAAAACAGCCAGGGATCTGTTTGTAAGTTCCTTTCACTGAAACAGCATTAGCAACCTGTGAAAACACAACCACCGGGAGGCCTGTGAGTTCTCTCCACTGAAAGAAGAATTCCAAAGGGGGGCTGCCAAGTCAGAACTTCAAAAACAACTCTAGGGACTTCCCTGGTGGTCCAGGAGTTAAGACTTCAACTTCCATCGCAGGGGATGCAGGTTTGATCCCTGGTCAGGGAGCTAGGATCCCACATGGCTTGTGGCCAAAAAACCAAAACAGAAAACAGAAGCAATGTTGTAGCAAATTCAATAAATACTTTAAATATGGTCCACGTCAAAAAAAAAATCTTTAAAAAATAAAATAAAACAAAAAACAGCTCTGGCTGCAGCCTTCTTGAGTGTGTGTATGTGTATGTGTATGCTGGGCAGGGGGCGGAGATAAGGGAACAAGCATTTCAAGTTTAGAAAAGTTAAAATTCACCATAAAAATAACAAAATAATGCAATTTGCAGCAATATGGATAGACTTAGAGATTGTCATACTAAGTGAAGTCAAACAAAGACAAATACCATAAGTGAAGTGAAGTTGCTTAGTCATATCCGACTCTTTGCGACCCCAAGGACAGTAGCCTACCAGGCTCCTCAGTCCATGGACATTTTCCAGGCAAGAGTACTGGAGTGGGTTGCCATTTCCTCCTCCAGGGGATCTTCCCGACCCAGGGATTGAACCTGGGTCTCCCACATTGCAGGCAGACGCTTTACCGTCTGAGCCACCAGGGAAGCCCATATACACACTATTAAATATAAAATAGGTAACCAATAAGAACCTACTGTATCGCACAAGGGACTCTACTTAATAGTCTGTGATGGCCTATGTGGGAAAAGAATCAAAAAAAGAGTGGTTAAATGTATGTATAACTGATTCACTTTCCTGTTCACCTAAAATTATTAATAACACAACACTGTAAATTAACTATACTCCAATAAAAGTTTTCTAAAAAGAAAATTCAAAAATTCACAAAATTCAAGTCAAATTAAAAGGTCTACATGAAGAAAAGTTGAGAGAAGAGACCGGGCCCAGGAGCTGA
This sequence comes from Dama dama, assembly GCF_033118175.1. Lineage (NCBI taxonomy): Eukaryota > Metazoa > Chordata > Mammalia > Artiodactyla > Cervidae > Dama > Dama dama. Next base: position 48,964,108 of record NC_083694.1, on the reverse strand, counting down.
GCACGTTGCTTAGCCCTGATGGGCCCCACCTGCCTGTGAGACTTTTTCACCCACGGCCATGGCTCATGGCACCCCTGGAGTCCTGCCAGGGATGGACCCGCACCTGCTTTTCTCGTCTCCTCTGCTCAGCAAAGCTCAGAGCCAGAGCCTCCCCAGGAGGAAGGAGTGGTCCGAGCCCTCACAGCCCCTCCTCATGGCACAAAAAACCTGAGCAGAGCAGGAGGGGACCCCACATGTTCTGAGCCCCTTCGAGGAGCAACCACTCTGAGTGGGGCATTGTCCAGCCATGCTTCGCTATTCTCACTGGGGCCTCCCGAGTCGGGAGATACCAAAGGGATCCCTTTCTTGAGGGTCAAGAGTAAAGACTACACAGTGGGGCAGAGGGTACAGGCCTGCGACCTGCCATCAGGGGCTGTGCTCGGGTACTGGGCCGTCCCATGCTGGCACTAAGGGCTGGCTCCATCAGTGGGGAGTGTGGGAGGTGTCAGCCTGGGACCTCAGGGGCCAGGGAAGGCTGTCTTTGGCATAATGAGCAAATGTCACTGCAGGCAGTGTTCCTGTTTGTTGTTTCAGTCAATTAGTTGTGTCCGACTCGTCTCAACCCCAGGGACTGTAGCCTGCTGGGCTCCTCTGTCCATGGGATTCTCCAGGCAAGAATACTAGAGTGGGTTGCCATGCCCTCCTCCAGGGGATGTTCCTGATGCAGGGATTGAATCCACGTCTGGTGCATTGGCAGGCGGATTCTTTACCACTGAGCCACCAGGGAAGCCCCACTCCAGGCAGTAACTTCGTCCATTTACAGAAGCAAAAGCATCAACCCTCAGGGCAAGCCTTTGGCTTGCAGAAGCAACTTCTAGCTTGGGCTTGGGGCCCTGCTCACCCCCACCCTGGGGAGGACACACTGGCCCTCCAGCAGCCTCACCCTGAGGAGGAGGGTCTGAAGGTCTTCACAGTGAGCCCACTGCTCAAAAACGCTGTCCAGGGTCTCGATGTACCAGGAGCCGCTCTTGGGATCCCTCCAGGAGACAAAGCCTGTGCAAGGAGAAAGGCTGAGCTTCACTGGGGAGCCACCCTCCCCATGAGGGTGGGCCCACCCCAGACCTTGACTGATGTCTATATGGACATCAGAGCCTGCATCTCTGGGCTCTGTGTGATCTTATTTCATCCTCACCATCACCCTGTGACTTTGGTTAGGGTTCTTGTTTTCCCAACAAGGCAATCCATGCTTGGAGAAGTCAAGTGAGTCTTCCAGGGGATAAGAAAGAAGGAAACGAACATTTGTCACACCTGTTGTGTGCCAGGCACTGGGCTCAGCAGTGGGCCAGCCACCTTGTTAAAATCACCATGATGATCCCCAAGGTACAATTAATATTCCCATTTTAAAGATGAGAAGACTGAGGCAGGGCCAGGACAAGGGTGAGGAGACTGAGGCACACCGAAACAAGGGTGCATGCCTCCTTCCATTGTGCATTCTCGGTGCCTCGACTGCCTCGCCCTGAGCTGAGGCTCAGAGAGGTGAAGTAACTTACTCAGGGTCACACAGGCAACAAAGCAGCAGAATCAAGACTCACACCAGGTCTTTCCTTCACAGCACTGCTGCTTCCGGGGCAAATGAGGGGACTTGCCAGCTAGAAGTTCAAGGTCTCTGGATCCGCTCACCTGGGAAGGTGGAGTAGGACACCAAGATGTCGCTGGGCGTGGGCAAACTAGACATGGCATCCAGCTGGTCGATGGAACGTGGGCCTTCCTGGAATGGGGTAGCATCCGTCTCAGGGTCGCTACTGGGGGTCTTATCTTCAGGGGAAGTGGAGGCCACCTCAAACCCGTGGTCTTTCTGCTCTGCAGGAAGCGGAAACAGACACAAGTTGTCAGTGAGACACCCACACCAGGGCTCCCACTTTGTGCCACCAGCCCTGAGAGGCCTGATTTCCTCTGGAGCCAGGGGCCTAGTGCCGGGCCAACATGAGCAGGAAGCCTAAACAGGAGCTTTACTTTTACTAAAACAAAATTTTTACATGTTCATTAAATAAAGTGGGGGTGGGGGGAGCAAGAATGCAGACATTTTAAAAAGAGCAAAAGAAACCAGTTAGAAGGTATACACACCAAAGAACTGGAAACAGGTGTTCAAACAAGAACTTATGCAGCAATGTTCATCATATTATTCACAGCAGGCAAAAGGAAGAAACCACTCATGTGTCCAGGGACAGATGAATGGAGGTATGAACATTCAACAGAATATTACTCAAGCTTAAAAAGGGATGAAATACTGCAATATAATACAATGTGGATGGGCCTTCAGAGTAGGCTAAGTGAAAGAAGGCAAATATCAAAAGCCATATGATATCCTGTTTATATGAAGTATCCAAAAGAGGCAAATCCAGAGAGAAGAAAGCAGATTAGTTGTTAGGAGGGGGACTGGAGTAACTGCTACCAGGTATGGAGTTTCTTTGGGAGGATGATGAAATGTTCTAGAATTAGATGGTGATGATGGTCCAACAACATCGTGAGTGCACTGACAGCCACTGAATGGAACAATTTTTAACAGTTAAAATGGCAAATTTTATTTTATGTCATTAAAGATCAAGTCACAGGCTTCCCTGCTGGCTCAGTGGTAAAAAATCAGTTTGCCAATGCAGGAGACGCAGGTTCAATCCCCGGTCTGTGAAGATTCCACATGCAACTGAGCCTGTGCACCACAACTATTGAACCTGTGCTCTGGAGCCCGGGATGACTATTGCACAATGACTGAAGTCCAGACACCCTAGAGCCCAGCTCTGCAACAAGAGAGGCCACCTCAATCAGAAGCCCATGCACCACAACTAGAGAGTAGCCCCCCGCTCACTGCAACTGGACAAAGCCTGTGTGCAGCTATGAAGACCCAGCACAGGCAAAAATAAAAAAATAAAAACTCAAGTCACATTAGGGAGTTCCCTGGAGGTTCGGGAGTTGAGTTACCACACTTCTACTGCAGGGGCAAGAGTTTGATCCCTGATCAGGGAACTAAGATCCCACAAGCTACACCACCAAAACAAGAGAAAGAAGGCACCTAAAGAGTTTCAGTAAAGACAGACAGAGGGTGGAAGGGCCCAGAGGTTTCTGGAGTGGGCGGCTGTGACCCAATCTCCCTTGTGAGAAGGGAGAACAGTCCTGCGGGGAGAAATGGCACCTATCAGGCAGGTCCCAGGGCAGGAGAGCGGGAGGGTTTGTGTGGCTGGATCCATGGTGGGTAACAGCAAGGAACGAGGGAAGTCACGGTTCACCCAGGGAACCTGGTGTCCCACCTGCAGGAGATAGAGATAGGACAGATGGCTCTAGAAACCCCACAATAATGACCCCAATGTCGACTGACCTCTCACCTGAAGCTCAGAAACCTGGTAATCTGTCTGTGATCTCACGGCTAATATGTAGGGGACCAGGACTCCACCCTACATTTTTCTGGCTCTCAGCTACCCTGCTGCTTCCCATGGGGGCCCCAAAGCCTGCACCGGGGGCTTCTTAGATCTGTGAAAACTGGACAGCTATCCCAGGTCACTGCTTCCGGTTGTCTTCTTGACCAAGATTCTGGAATCCATCCTGGGTTCCGGGAATGACTTGAAGTGGGACGGGGAAGGGAGCGTGGGTCTGGGTTGGGAGCATGGAGCTGTGGCTGGGTCCGCCCGAGGTGGCAAGGTGCAGTGGGACAGGAGGCACTTCAGCGAGGGGGATGCTACAGGAGGGGCTGAAGGAGACGGGGCAGGCAGAGGGGCTGCCTCTGAAAATGGAGCAGAGACAATGGGCTCTGGGAGGGGAGGATGGGGGACAGAGGAAGAAGGGGGCCAGACAGGGGATATCGGCTGTGTCTCGATTCACACGTCATCCTCCTACAAATCTGAGGGGGAAGACCTCACCTACGGGTTATGCAGGTAAGGCACTGCTTTCTTCTTAAGGAGCCTCACTGATTCAAAACTCCTGCAAGGAAGCCTGACTTCCCATAAGAACAGACACAATGGGACGAGGCACCATTCCTTCAGGACGTAAAATCCACAACCACTGTCGTCCATGATTCTTCCTTCCTGGCCTCTCAGCATGACCTCCAAAGTTCTGGAGGGGTCACCCCCAAATCTCAGGCCCCTCCGCTCTGGCCAAGTTCATCTCACGGCTTACTCACTGACATTTCACACCAGAGTTACTGACTCTGAGGTGCATTCTTCCACCTTGGTGCCCACACTCTCTCTTAATGAAAGGGCAGATGACATTTAGAAGATTTTTAAATGGTTTTAAACTGCAACAACAGTGAATCTTAAAATAGCAACACGAGTCACCAAAACCCAGGGCAGACCGGTTCAGAGACGTGTAAACAACAGGACACCTCACCAGAGGCTGGCAGAGATCCGCACACTTTGGGTATTTCTGGTCTCAGCTGATGGTGGCGCCCTCACGTGGCAACAGAGTTAAACACACGACCCCACGGCGTTAAAACACAAGGGTGGAAGCAGGGACCTGAATTTCAAAGGTGGCACCTTAATTACTGCTTTCCAGCTCTGGAGTTCTCCTATTCTCAGTTAATTGTTTGGTTTAGTTTTTATTGGTGTGAGTCTACATTACTTCAGATTTTGCTCACAGATATTTTTATATGATTTTATTTCAAAGTCAATTAGAATGCACAAAAGATGCAAGCATACTACGGGCTTTGTGTCAGGCAGGGGCCCAGCTGTAGGGCAGATGGGACTAGCCCTGCCCTCAGAGGGTTGACCAAGGGATGAGGCCATCTCAATACTAGGAGAAAGTGCTAAGACAAGGGAAGAATAGGGGCTACAGGAGAACAAAGGCCAGCAAACCCTGACTCTGTGCAAGGAAGGGGATATTCAGGGAAGACTTCCTGGAAGCAGTGACAATAAGTTGTAACCAGAAGGATGGATGATTAAGAGTTGGCCAGGAGATAAGGCAGAGGGATGGCACATAGGAAGGCTGAGGAGTAAGCCAGAGCCTGACATCCTAGGAAGCTTGAGCAGTGCTGGGGTGGGCACAGCATGCCAGGCGGGGGAGGCAAAGAAGTCAGGGCCAGATCACCTGGAGATGACCTCATGTCCCATAATCCAGGACACACAATCCTCTTTTATTTTACAAGAAAACCAGGTAACGGTGAAGTAGAGCTCAGGTTTAAAATCATCGCATATAGCAAAGCTACAAACAATCTAAATAATCCTTAAAAATTATTGACTCCCTAATCCCAAAGCCTTTGAGAATTCCAACAGTTAATCCAGCAGTGGCCTCCCTTTCTCTGTAACAGTGGGAGGGAGCTGGGTTGATGGAGGTCAGGAGAATGACAGGAGCTAAAGAAAATGAAAGAAGTTTCCTCTCTCCTCTGCGTTGTTTGTTTTCACCAAGTCTGAGGTTGAAGTGGCCACAGTTGAATGATCCCCTGATGCTACAGCATCATGAGATGCAAACCTCTAAAAGTTAGACAGAGATCAGGCTACTCCAGCTAGATGGAGGTGCCACTTTTGGACAGCAGTGACCATGTTTGGGGCCCTCTGGATGCCTGGATCAACCTCTACTTTCCCACTAGCCTCATCGGCAACAACGCTGAGGACCGGCTTACCTCCACCACAGGCCTGGATGAAGAAGAGCTTGGGCTTCCCTCCCAAGCTGGGGCAGCCAGCTCCATTGAAGGTGTTCACAATTTTCTCAACGGACACAGGACATCCATCTGTGCCATAAACAGCCCCTGGGAACTGGAGGTGGCTGGCCTAGAAGACCAAGAACTCTGGTGACAAACCCAAGAAGTTACAGTAGGAATCCAATGGCCTGTTTGTGCAGAGGCTTTGTGGGGACCAAGCATTTAGAAGGTTCCACCAGGGACACAAGGCTGAGTGAAACACAGCAGGTTGGTCCTGGGCAGCCTCAATTTCAAGGGTCTCAAACTCACATGCCTATAAGCACCAGATAGCCTAACTCAAGAACTCTGGCCAGCTTCCTCTAGATCGGTTGTTCTCAAAGTGTGGTCCCTGGTCCAGCAGCATCAGCATCACCTGGAAACTTACAGGACATGCAAATTCCCACCCAGACTTCCCAAATCAGAAACCTGGGTAGTGGGGACCAGAAATCTGGCCCTTCAGGTGCCTCTGTTACAGCTACGCTGAGAACGACTACTCAAGAGCAATTCCTCTCAAACTTTGTGTTTACAGGGGTCTTGTTAAGGTACAGGCTCTGAATGAGAACCTACATTCTCCCGAGCTGCCAGGTGATGCCCATGCTTCCGTCCAGGGGCCACACTGTGAATGAAAGGACCAAAGGGGTGGCCCCAGCCCAGCCACAGGCCATAATTTTGCTCTTTGAGGATGTGGGCCTGATGGGTCAGACCTTTGTGGTTTTTCAGGACAAGCTGAAAATCATGACTTCTGTGCTACCGTTGCCAGTTTTGAAAACACTGTACAATCCATTGGGGTGGTTACCTCTGCTCTGTCCAACCCAGCAACTCAAAAGATGAGGAAACTGAGGCCCAGAAAAGGGGAGAGACTTGGCCACAATGACCCAGCACATTACTGGTCAAGGCCAGAGCGGGTCCCAGTGTCCCAACTCACAGCCAGCAGCAAAGGGCCCAGAACAACGTCCAGCAGGACCAAGACAGGAGCTGGGAGCTCTTATAAGCTGTGCCTGGCTCTGAACAAAATCCAGCTTACCTCTTCCTGCCTCTCGCAGATGGTTTCTCCTGGGGTCACAGCCCTCCCACCCAGGAGGAGCACTCAACTCCTCAGAGGGCCAAATGGCTTCTGAGAAAACAACAGGAGGGAGACAGGGCCCTGTGGCTCTTCCCACAAAGGCCAGGGTGTATTGGACACAGGAAGGGACGAGGCTCCTGCAGGGCCTCTCGGGGCAGCCTTCCTGGGCGCCTGCTAGATAAGGTGAAGCCGCCTACCTGACAGCCGTGAGACAGGATGACCACCACGCAGCAGTCCAGAGCATCGTGGTCCCGCCGTGCCAGCTGTGTCAAAGCCTGGACCATTTGCTACAAGAGAGAGCCGTGGGTGAGCCCGACCACTGACGGATCAGGTCCTCATCCTGGGCCAGTCCCCTGCTCCCAGGGCCAGTAGTGAAGTAAAAGGACAGTCACAGTGATCACAAGAGAAGACTGGGGAAGAGATGCTGGGCTAGGCACTCTTTATTTACTTCTAAAATGTCCCTGGTGGCTCAGATGGTAAAAAATCTCCCTGCAATACAGGAGACCTGGATTCGATCCCTGGGTTGGGAAGACCCTGGAGGAGAAAATGGCAACGCACTCCAGTATTCTTACTTGGAGAATTCCATGGGCAGAGGAGCCTGGTGGGCTATAGTCCATGGGGTTGCAAAGAGTCAGACCTGACTGAGTGACTAACACTTACCTAACGCAACTCTAGGAGGTGAGCATGGGTCTCGATTTATAGACAGAGAAGCTCAGGCTCGGGAGTCACAGAGGTAGTGGGGGAGTCAGTCCTCAACCCAGGTCTCTGAGTCCGGAGCTCTCACTGGTAACCACTGAGCGACACTGCCTCTTGCAGTCCTACAGACTGAAGGGCTCGTCTTGGGGAGTTGCTGGCTTTCAGGGGCCCTCTTTAGGACACTACCCCACGAGCCCCCATTTCTCTCCATGCACAGGGCCCATACCTTGGCAGTCAGGTCACATTTCACCTCCACTGCAAACTGCAGCAGATGGAAGCGTCGCTGCATCTTCTCACAGTCTATGTTGGAGCCTGTGCGGGTCCTGAGCCCTGACTCATGGCAGAAGTTCACGTTGTTGATGATCAAGCAGTGGCCACAGGGGTCTGCGTTCAGGACGTAGGCCTACCCAAGCAGAAGGACCAGCGTAAACCAGGGTCTCACTGCACTCCTTGGGAGAAAAGGCGACACCCTGGGTCTCACCCATGGGGAGGACAGTCTGGGGAGATGGGACAGAGCCTGCAGTCTGCCTCCTCTGAAGCAGGTGTCTGGCATCCACACCACACACACATAGCTGTGTGACAGGTGATCAGCTAAACCTGGGACAGAAGATTAGCTCCCCTCAGAGTACTCAGGATGGACCCGCTAGCTGAGAAGCCCAGCTCCCCTAGACACTGATCCCCCAAAGGACCAACAAGTCACCCAGACCTGGGGAGTACTGAGAATCTCATGATCAGCTCTGCCAGCAGGCTCCTGCCCAAGTCACCTTCGGAGAGTCTGAGGCCACTTCCTCTCGAGGTTCAATGTTTCTCTAGTAATTCTCTCTCACAGCAGCCTGGGGTTTTTTGCTGTTGTTGTTTATGGCACTCTACAATGTTTACATTTATATACTTCTTTGTGTGACTAGTCTCCCCTAGGATGATGGCTCCACGAGTGGAAACTTGAGTGGTTGGTTCCCAGGTGTCCTAGTGCGAAGTCCAGGCTGACCCAGGGGAGTCACACAATAAGTACTATGACTGAGACAGGCAGTGACTTGGTCCAGGGTGGGTGCCACAGCCGATTCTCAACTGACCCCTCCTTAGATCTAACCAACTTCACAGAAGAGGAAAGAGCAGGGTTAGACAATCTGCTTCAGGAAGAGCTGTACCAGGGTCAGGGCACTATAGGGGCCCCAGGACTGGGACTCTCTCCAGCTGGGCTGAGCTCCTTGGGGCTCCTGACACAGCTGCAGGAAGGACCTGGGAAGTGGAGAGCAGAAGAGCCAAAAGCCAACACAACCGGCCCCAGATGACATGAAGACTCACCAGATCGGCATTTCCCTTGGCTCTGTCCTGAGTACCTGGAGAGAAAAAGAGGGAAAACGTGAAGGTCAGGGTCCAATAGGGAAGGAACAAGGGACCCTGTAAGGACACCTCCCACAGAAACGCAGAAGAGCAGGAACTCAGGAACCCCTGGGGACTACTGGTGAAGTCAAGTGGCAAAGCCACCTTCAGGAACTATTTAGAAGTTTCCAGGGGTTTCCCTGGTGGTATAGTGGATAAGAATCCACCTGCCAATGCAGGGGACACAGGTTGGATTCCTGGGATGCACCACAATGACTGAAGACCGTGCAACTAGAGCCCGTGCTCCACAACAAGAGAAGCCACTGCAATGAGAAGCCCGTGCACCACAACGAAGAGTAGCCCCTGCTCACCTCAACTAGAGAAAGCCCATGCACAGCAATGAAGACCCAGCACGGCCAAAAATAAATAAATAATTTTTTTAAACAGACGTTTAAAAAAAAAAAAAGAAGTTTCCAATAAGGTTGAACACACACCTACTCTCTGACCAGCAACTCTACTCCCAGGTACACAGCCAAGAGAAATGAGCACAGTGGGCACCAAACAACTTGGCCATGAATGATCATTAAAGCCTTGTTCATACTCCTCGAACTAGAAACAACCCAAACATCCATCAGCAAGTGGATGGGTCAGCCAACTGTGACACAACCACACAAAGGGACATGACAGAGCTTAAAAAGGAAGGAGGTACATGCAACACCGTGGATAACTGCAAAAACACCATTCTGGGTTTTAAAAAAGCCAGCAGAGGGCATATGGTATGATTCCATTTATGTGAAATTCTAGAACAGAGAGACATAGGGAAGCTCCAGGTCTGTTCCCTCTCTGGTGGAATCCATGGAGCCCAGCACACGGTAAAGTGAAAGTGAAAATGAAAGTCGCTCAGTCGTGTCCAACTCTTTGCAAACCCATGGTCTATACAGTCCATGGAATTCTAGCACACACCAAATAGCTGAAAAATGAATAAATGAGTAAAGGTGTGATTTTTCTTTCAGTATCAAAAGAGTTTTCATTTCAATTAGCAAGAAGTCAACTGACCACCAGCCTACAAGGTTATAGGACCTTTTCTTTTTTAAATAAACAGACATTGACCATCACCTGGTCATGCCACAGACTATACTCATGATCCAACCATGGTGCCATTCATCGCTCAGAGAGGGCCTGGACCTTGTTAGGAGCTATTCTTTTGCCAGTTTAAAAGTCATGCCATAAATGCATTTACATTCCATCTTTTAAATTAGAAACGGTTTTGCCTAGCCTGAAGACTCCCATTAGACCACAGACTTAATTCTTAAACAACTGCTCATTTCCAAACTTCCACTGCACTCCCAAAAATACCATTATCTACTACTGAAAATATCATTTTCATTATTAGAAAATGCCAATACTACTGAATACTACAAATGTCAATACTACAAATACCAATACTACTGAATATACCATTATCTACTACATATCCAGATGAGAGAATTGGACCATAAAGCAGGCTGAGCACTGAAGAATTGATGCTTTCAAATTGTGGTGCTGGAGAAGACTCTTGAGAGTCCCTTGGACTGCAAGGAGATCAAACCAGTCAATCCTAAAGGAAATCAACTCTGAATATCCATTGGAAGAACTGATGCCGAAGCTGAAGCTCCAATACTCTGGCCACCTGATGCAAAGAACCAACTTATTGGAAAAGACCCTGATACTGGGAAAGATTGAGGGCAAAAGGAGAGGAGGCAGAAGAGGATGAAATTATTAGATACTGACTCAATGGACATGAACCTGAGCAAACTTAGGGAGATAGTGAAGGACAGGGGAGCCTGGTGTGCTGCAGTCCATGGGGTCACAAAGAGTCGGATCAGACATGACTTAGCGACTGAACAACAGCAGCAACTACTGCTGAAGAATGTGTTTATTTCCTGACTGACAGTGATGATCCACAAAGAGAGTAACATCATCAAAATGGCAGAAAAAGAGTTTTCTACCACCTTCATTCTCCCAAAGAACACTGATTTTTGACAATCACCCACAGACAAGAATGCCTTTGTGGAAGTCCAAGAGTCTAGCAGAGAAGTTGCAGTATACTGTTGGTGCAAAATTCCAATTACATAGGACACATTGAAGAATAAAGACTAGAGGAGATTGCTCCTTCTTCAAATTCAAAGACAGCAACACAAGACTTTGAGGAATAATAAAAATTAAGGAAACAAGATACCACCAAAAACACACAATGGAAATCTATGATTTGCCCAATAAAGAATTCAAAATTGTTGTTTTAAGGAAGCTAAGTGAGCTATAAGAAAACATAGAAAGACAATATTAAAAAATAAAAGAAAAGAAAACAAAGAAAGACAATATATATACCCAGAAGTGGAACTGCTGGATCATACAGTATTACTATTTTTTTTTCTTCAAGTATCAGGGCTTCCCAGGTGGCTCAGATGGTAAAGAATTCACCTGCAATGAGGAGACCTGGGTTTAGTCCATGGGTTGGGAAGATCCCCAAAGAAGGGAATGGCTACCCATTCTGGTATTCTGGCCTAGAAAATTCCACGGACTGTATGGTCCATGGGGTCACAAAGAGTTGGACACAACTGAGCGACTTTCACTTTCACTTTCATACCTGAAAGCCGCTGAGCAAGTAAATCTTAAATGTTCTCACCACATATACAAAAAAAAAGTGTTAATTATGTGAGTTGATGGATGTGTTAACTAGCCTTAGTGTGGTCGTCGTTCCATAATACATCCAAGTAGTGAATCATCACCTTAAACTTACACAATGTGTTATACATCAATTATATCTCAATAAAGATGGAAAAAATTTTTTTTAATTTTTACCTAAAAAAAAAATCTACAAAGCAAAATGGTTGCTCTTGAGAGGTCCATAGGCCACAGCAACATATAGAGGGAGTAAACTGACAAAGGTACCAAAAGAAAGAGGTAGGGAAGGAGTTCCCTAGTGGTCCAGTGGTTGACATGAGTTCATTGCAGAAAGATCCCACATGCCTTGGGGCAACTAAGCCCATGTGCCAAAACTACTGAACCTTCGAACCCTAGGGCCCATGCTCCGCAACAAGAAAAGTCACTGCAATAAGAAGAGTAGGCCTCGCTCACTCTAGAGAAAGCCCAAGTGCAACAAGACCCAGCAAAGCCAAATAAATAATTTTTAAAAAAGAAAGAAAAGAGGTAAGGAAGGCTCCAGGCAGCAGTCACTGCACTAACAAAGGCAGGGAGGGGTTCTAGACCCACAGAGAGGATAAAGTAGTCAGATATAACATGCACGAAACCCATTTCTCCCAAAATGACAGCTTCCAAGGGGACAAGAAGCACATGTGGGCACGTGTGTGTGCAAAAGAATCAGTCATAGCCTGAGCATCACTGAGCACATGCCCATGGCTCCAGCAGAAAGAGAAGGCAAGAAACACATCCCCCCTGTTGCCTAAGGGAAGGAAGGGTAGATGTCCTAGTGCTGGGCCTAGGCAACTCAAATCACACAAGAAGGACTTCCCTGCTCATCCAGTGGCTGAGACTCCAAGCTGCCAATGCAAGGGGCCCAGGTTTGATCCCTGGTTGGGGAACTTGATCCCACATGATGCAACTAAAGATCTCACACGCCACACTCAGTAAAGTTAACCATTACTACTACTATTATTATTAGCATCCATACCATGCAATGGCCAACTGGGCAACCATGAAATAGAAAGTGCTAGGTCTCCATAGGCTGCCATGGAAACAAAGCTCTAAGAAAAAACTGCATGCTCATCAACAAGAGAATGGTTAAATAAACTGTGGATGATTCAGAATAAAAACTACCTCACAATGAAACAGAATTACCTTCTGATACACACAATAGCATGAGTGAATTTCACAAATATAATGATGGCAAGAGAAGCCAGATTCAAAGAGTATATAGGATTTCATTTACATTGAAGTTCAAGGACAAGCAAAAGGGATCTATGGCAATAGAGATCAAAATAATGATTCCTTTGGAAGGGGGAAGAGTGGGAATAGACTGGAAAGAAGTATAAGAGAGTCTTAAAGGACAACAGAATGCTCTATATGGTAATAATCTGGAGTGTGGTTATCTGTGTGTTGCTGTTTAGTCGCTAAGTCATGTCCAGCTTTTTGCAGTCTCATGGACTGCAACCTGCCAGGCTTCTCCGTCCATGGGATCTCCCAGGCAAGAACACTGGAGTGGGTTGCCATTTCCTTCTCTGGGGATCTTCCACACCCAGGGATCAAATCCACGTCTCCTGCAGTAGCAGGTGGATTTTTTACCACTGAGCCCAAGTGGTAAAAATCATCCAGCTGCGGTCTTTGGATTTATGTATTTTACTGGATGTAGCATTGTGACCATAGGCAATTATTTCATCTCCCTGAGTCTTGGGTTCCTCATCGACAAGAATGGGTCTAATGATGCCCTGCCTTGCAGGGTTGTTATGAGGAGAGGAGGTAAGGGTATGTACAGTGCCTACTCGGGACAGACTCTAATAGATGCCTCCTTCTTGCCCCCAAGCCTGGGCTAGTCCACTTGACTCACCTGGACCCAAAAGCAAATCACAAACAATAGATCGATCTGGAAACACTGATCAAAACCCATGACATCCAAACCAGACTTCAACACATGCTTTTCAGAGGAGGGGCACTCCTGAACCCCTACCATAATATTCCACCCATCCCCTATGAGTACTCAGAAAGACAATACCAAAATTAAATTTTCATGTTCACGCTACCCAGCTGTATCACTGGTCACTTGTCACTGACCGCTTGGTACACCTACCCACCACCCCCTCTTGGTACTCACAGACATCAGTGAATCCTCCAGAACCAGTGTCCACTGGCCTGGGTACCTCTGGTCTGAGAACCTCAGGCCTGAGTTTGGCTGGCCAGAGCTCCTCTGGTCCCAGCACCACTGGAGCGAGTTTTCCTTGGCTCAGCTTTGATGGGTCCTGTTTCATCACTCTCAGCTTCTCTGGTTTGAGGCTCTCTGGTCCAAGCACCACCGGCTTGAGATCCAGGGGTCTGATGGCCTCCACATCCTGTTTTGCTGCTTGTCTGTTGGTCTTCAATAATGAAGCCAGGGTGTCCTGGCCTGTGTCCTCCAAGCAGGAGATGAACAAAGGAAGGGCCTGACTCCCTCGAGTCTCTAGATCTATGATCAGCTGCCTGGCCTGATCACGCCGAGATCCTGAGCCCGCCCTCTGTTTGGAAAGAAAAACATGTCACTATTACCCACACACTTTGCTGTGGCTCTCACCCTAACCCCCCAATTCCCATCTACCTAAGTCTAAACAATCAGGCACATGGGCAAAAATTGAGCCTGAGGTTACTCTGAGCATAGGCCACCTGCCAGTTTTCATTTATCTATTCAATCTCTATGTCGGAAATGTCTACTGTGCACCCAGAAAGGGCCAAGTGCTGAAAATGCAGGAGAGAACAGTCTGTCTTCATGGAGTCACTTCTAGTGGAGCATGCAAATAGGAGTTTCCCTGGTTGTCCAGTGGTTAGGAGTCTGCCTGCCAATGCAGGGGACACAGGTTTGATCCCTGGTCCAGGAACTAAGATTCCACATGCCATGGGGCAACTGAGCCCGTACGCCACAGTCACTGAAGCCCACATGCCCTAGAGCCTGTGCTCCGCCACAAGAGAAGCCGCTGCAATGAGAAGCCCGTGCACCGCAACTGGAGAGTAGCCCCCACTCGCCACAACTAGAAAAAGTCCATGCATAGCAACAAGAAGCCCGTGAACTGCAGTGAGAGGTCTCAGCCCGTGAGACCCAGTACAGCCAAAAACAAAAATTGATAAATAATGGGAGGAAAAAAAAAAAAAGACAATGACACAGCAAAGACAGAAATGCCAGAAGGAAAATCACATGGGGCTGGAAGGGTACAGGTGCACTCAACCCAGACTTGAGACATCAGGGAAGCCTCCAGGAGGGACTAGCTTGTCTGAGCCCCTAGAACACTAAGACAGGAATAATGAATTCAGAGAAATGGGAGATTAAGTCGGGTGGGAGAGAGATCTCTGCACAGTCATGTCAAGAAAGCTGTGAGAGCTACGTAAGAGCTTTAAGAAAGAAGTGACAGTGTCCGATCTGCATTTTAAAAAACTCATCCTGGGGGCAAAGTGGACAATGGCAGGGAGTGGCCACAGCCAAGTTATGTGGTGGCAAAGACTTGCAGCTCCAATGGAGAAAAGTCAGAGGACAGACAAAAGAAATAAGGAGGGGAAATCCACAAGACTTGGGCATTGACTGGGTGGACTGTGGAGTTGCAGGAGTGGTCAAGGTTGACAATGTCGGGATGGTGAGACCAGAGAAGGAGACAGGGAGCAGGAGGAAGATGCCAGTTGTCTGCTGGTTCTCCTTTGAGGCCCAACTTTGGGCAATTTCCACAGGGATAAGACACCACCCTGTTCGCAAGCATCCTACAGCAGTGCGATCCAAGAGAATTTTTCATGACAACAGAAATCTTTATCTGAGCTGTCCAAATGGCAGCCATTAGCCACATGTAGCTACTGAGCACTTGGGTCATATGTCTAAGGAACTGCCTTTTCTGGGTTCAATTTTAATTACTTCATATTTACATCTAAATAGCCACATGTGACTAATGGACACTACACTGAACAGCACGTGCTTCAGTTAAGTCCAGCTCTCTGCAACCCTATGGACTGTAGCCTGCCATGAGATTTTTCAGGCAAGAATACTGGAGTGGGTTGCCATTTCCTTCTCCAGGGGGTCTTCTTGACCCAGGGATTGAACCTGTATCTCTTATGTCTCTCTTAGGTCATTTCTTTATGACTAGCACCACCTGGGAAGCTCCTTGAATAGCACATATTTGTACTATCACTGAGATGATTAATTTCCATTAGCAAAAGTTAGCTACATGCCTATTTCTCTACAAGTAAGTCATGGGGTTTTGATTTCTCTCAATGTTTACAAACACTCACAGACACGTGTTAAATGTATCATTTCACTTAGTTCTCCTCAACAACCTTGTAAAGAGGTTAAATTACAATTACCCCCACCTTAAGGATGAAGGAAACTGAGTCTAAGAAAGTTGCTGCAACTTGCTAATATGTAATATGTCATAAAGCCAGGATGACAGCCCAGATCCATGTGATTCTGCCATACTAGGAGTGGTAAAACAGTGGCCCATTGTTCATAACACATTCTTTAAAAACTCTGAATTTGTTGCTAACATTTATTTTTAATTTTATATTGGAGTATATTTGATAATAATGTCTTAGTTTTAGGTATACAACAAAGTGATTCAGTTATACAAGTATCTATTCTTTTTCATATACCAGACCACCTTACCTGCCTCCTGAGAAACCTGTATGCAACAGTTAGAACCAGACATAGAACAACGGAACTGGTTCAAAATTGGGAAAGGAGTACATCAAGGCTTATATGGTCACCCTGCTTATTTAACTTCTATGCAGAGTACATCATGTGAAATGCCGGGCTGGATGAAGCACAAGCTAGAATCAAGAGTGCCAGGAGAAATTTCAACAACCTCAAATATGTAGATGATACCACTCTAATGGCAGAAAGCGAAGAGAACTAAAGAGCCTCTTGATGAAGGGGAGAGAGGAGAGTGAAAAAGCTTGCTTAAAACTCAACATTCAAAAAACTAAGATCATTGCATCCAGTCCCATCACTTCATGGCAAATAGATGGGGGAAAAATAGAAACAGTGGCAGATTTTATTTTCTTGGACTCCGAAATCACTATGGACAGTGACTGCAGCCATGAAATTAAAAGATGCTTGCTCCTTGGGAAAAAAAAAAAAAAAACTATGACAAACCTAGACAGCATATTAAAAAGCAGAGGTCTGTATAGTCAAAGCTATGGTTTTTCCAGTAGTTATGTACGGATGTGAGAGTTGGACCACAAAGAAGGCTGAGTGCGGAAGAATTGATGCTTTCAAACTGTGTTGCTGGACAAGACTCTTGAGGGTCCCATGGACTGCAAGGAAATCAAACCAGTCAATCCTAAAGGCAATCAACCCTGAATATTCATTGGAAGGACTGATACTGAAGCTGAAACTCCAATACTGTGACCACCTGATGCAAAGAGCCAGCTCATTGGAAAAGATCCTGATGCTGGGAAAGATTGAAGGCAGGAGGAGAAGGGAGTGACAGAGCATGAGAGGGTTGGATGGCATCACTGACTCAATGGACATGAGTTTGAGCAAACTCCGGGAGATAGCGAAGGACAGGGAAGCCTGGGGTGCTGTAGTCCATGGGGTCACAAAGAGTCAGACACAACTTAGCAACTGAACAACAACAACAATTCTTTTTCAAACTGGTTTTCCCTTTGGGTTATAACAGATTATTGAGCAGAGTTCCCTGTGCTATTTTTGCTAACATGTAAAACCAGGAAACAGGAATTCCCTGGTGGTCCAGTGGTTAAGATTCCTTACTTTCACTGAAAGGGCCTGGGTTCAACCCCTGGTGAGGGAATTAAGATCCTGCAAGCCTCAGGGTGTGGCCAAAAAAACCAAAATAATTTCCCACTTGAAATGGCAACCCACTCCAGTATTCTTGCCTGGAGAATCCCATGGACAGAGGAGCCTGGGCTACAGTCCATGGGGTTGCAAAGGGACAGACATGACTGAGCAACTAACACTTTCACTTCTCTCGATATAAAAGATCTGGCCAAAAAAAAAAAAAAAGATCTGGCAACACTGGGCCAGCATTCTTGTATGATCATATTCAGCTGGAGTCAGAGGGCAGGGCAGAGGCTGCCCATTCTGGTGCCCACCTATTATGCCTCCAAGGACATTCAAGTTTATCACTCCTGTGAATGTTCCTGGTAGCAAGCATATGATCTCAAATTATTTCCACTCCTTAGTACACAGCAGATGCTCATAAGACTTCTCTTAATATTATACACTGGTGACTTCCCATATGATATTTGTCCTATTAAAGACTTCCTCAATGGTCAGGCCAAGTTCCTGGATGATGCAGAAACTGGCCTGCAAGCAGCCTACAGGGCACTATGCAATGGCCTCTAGGGAGCCACACATTCCCCCTGTATCTCCTGGTAAGAAATACATCCTGTTCCCTCCTGACCTCACAGGCCTGTGATGAGAGTCAAATAAGACAAAGATATGACAGTGCTTTTAAAGAGAAACTCAGGGACTTTCCTGGTGGTCCAGTGGTTGGGGATCCACCTGTCAGTGCTGGGGACATGCGTTTGATTCCTGGTCCAGGAGGATCCCACATGCCGCAAGGCAACTGGACCCACGCTCTGCAACTACAGAGCCAGTGGTCTAGAGCCCTTGAGCTGCAACAAGAGAAGCCACTGAAATGAGAAGCCCACCCACTGTAACTAGAGAGTAGGCTCACTTGCCACAACTAGAGAGAGCCTGTGCATAGTAACAAAGACCCAGCGCAGCCAAAAATAAATGCTTTTAAAGAGAACCTCAAATGTTTGATTTTATTACTCTCTTCACTATCTGCAGTAGGCCCCTCATCTCCAAACTCCTTAAAAGACACATAACACTTGAGGGGCTGGCCAAGGAGGACAGGGCAAAGACAGATTCCATCTGATGTGTCCTCATTCTGTGCCTGAAGCTTTTCTGTTTCACAACCCTTTTACAATCTCTTTTTTTTTCCCACAATCTCTTTTAGCCCTCAGGGCAGTATGACGTTTTCCCATTTCACAGCACGGGAAACTGAGGCTCAAAGAGGATACAGTGCCCGGCAGTCAGACCTCCCTAGTGGGTGCTCTGAACCTCCACCCTTGTGCATGCTCAGAAGCTCAGTCATGTCTAACTCTTTGAGAACCCCATGGACTGTAGCCCACCTGGCTCCTCTGTCCATGTGATTTCCCAGGCAAGCATACTGGGGTGGGTTGCCATTTCCTTCTCTAGGGGCTCTGCCCCACCCAGGGATCAAATCCATGTCTCCTGCATTGCAGGTGGATTCTTTACCACTGATCGACCTGAGAAGCCGCAACCTCCACCCTAGAGGAGGAAAACACAGGTATGCCTCCAGACAGGCATCCAGGACCGCAGCAGCTCCCGGGTGTACTCTGCTCGTGCGAGGCATTTACACGCCTTTAGCAAACCCTCAGATCGCTTTAGCGAACCCTCAAAAAGGTGTTTGGGGGTTGTTTGGTTCCTCTGGGAAATTTAGCAGGCTCGACGCCCTGGGGGAAAACGGGGTTCCCTCACGATGGTTCCCCGAAGGGAAGGGGTACTGTGTGGCAAAGACGGGTAGGACGCGAGGCGGGGAGGCGAGGGCGGGAGCCGGGCCATTAAGTCACGGTGTGGCTTCAGCAACCCTCTCTGCGCGGCCTCGCAGCCCCCAACTGTGACCTGAAGTCTGCGCTGCGCGGGGAGCTGGGGACCGTACCTGAATGTCCTCGATCATGTCGGGAGTGAAGAGTTCGCGGTTCAGCAGAGCGTCCCAAAGCGAGGCAACCTGCAGCTCACGGACCAGCTGTACCCGGCACCGCCGCAGGAGCCGCCGGTCAGCCTCGTCCATGGCGGACAGACAGCAGGGACCCCTGTCGCCTCTGTCCGCTTCCGGGCTTCGGCCGCCGCGCCCCGCCCTCTCCCCAGGACCTGCCCCCGGACCTGCCCCCGTGTTGCGCCCCGCCCCCATTCGCCCACGCCCCCGGCGTCCAACGGCCCCCAAGACCCACCCTCGCGTTACTGTACGGCTCCCAGGCCCCGCCACCCCGCTATTCACCCAGGCTATTCAGCTTCGTCCCCGGCGCCCCACCACACCTCTAGAGCCCGAATCTCCTCAGGACACACCCCCGCGCAGTTGTCAGGGGCTCCTAGCCAGAATTCTCTAGCACTTGGCTTTCTGGTGGCGCAGTGGTAAAGAAACCGCCTGCCAATGCAGAAGACCCAGATTCCATTCCTAGATTGGGAAGATCCCCTGAAGAAGAAAACGGCAACACACTCCAGCATTCTTGCCTGAGAAATTCCATGGATAGAGGAGTCTGGTGGGCTACAGCCCATAGGGTCGCAAAGAGATAAAGAGGCAGGCACATTCATAAACTCTCGGGGCGGGGGGAAGGGGCGGCGGTCATATTTCTACTAAGAGAGAATGTCGTGCCTGGAGCCATGGTCTGTCCCGCCCAGTTCAGCCTGCTCCAGGGCATAGTACTCCTCTAACTCTGTACCCTGACCCCAGTGAAACTGAGTATTCTTTAGCATGCCGGGATCTCCTTGTTTATTGTGTTTACTGTTCCAAACTTGTCCGATCCAACCAAGCCCACCGTACAGTCTTCCATTCCCCTCTTCCCTCCCACCCTAGCACCTCCCACAAGGAAAAAAAACGAGCAGAAATCTTGCCCTCTGAATTACCAGTTTGTATGGCTCATTTCCTCATTTTAAAAATTGCTCATACGTCAACTATATTTCAATATTTAAAAAAAAAAAAAAAACCTTCTCCCAGACAACATAAAAATATGAAAAAAATCGCTCCTGTTTGTTGAGCAATTGCTAATTCCCAGCATTGTGCAAGCCATTTTACATTGTATTATCTAATTTCTCCCTGACTACAATCCTACAGGGAGATGAGATTCTTTTCCCCTATTTTTCAGACATGGACGCTGGGGCTCTAGGAAGTGAAGTCACCATTCAAGATCACAGAGGTAGAGTGGTAGAGGCGGGTAGGATTTAAACCCCAACCCAACTCAAAGTCCACTTGAGACTGGGAATCTACTTTAGCATATATTCTCTTGAGCAGCTAAACTTCAGCCCCATTCACTCATTTATTTCACGAATATTTACTGAGATCTTATCTGTGCCAAGGTCTGTAGAGGCACCAAGAATATAGAAGTGAACAAAAGAGACTTTATAAGTCCTGCTTTTAGGTGCCTATATTCCAGTAGGAGACAGGTGATAAACAGCATAAATAAATGAAAGATATAGTATGTTAGATAGTGTTAAATGCAAAGGAAATAAAGCGTAAATAAGCAAGGCAGGAGAATATAAAATCTTTCTTTATATCCCCAAGGAATCTATGTCATTGACTCACGGAAAGCTTATCACATTTACTTGTGCCTCTCCCCCATCGCCCTCCCCACCCAGCATCACCACACACATATCCTTTTCCCGTGGTTAGGACAGGATCTAGCACATTATCTAGAGTGGAAATCGCCTTTTTGGAAAATAAGATTAAGTGACCTGGATTCTAAGCCTTGGGCAAGTCTCTAACCCTCTCTAGGCCTCAGTCTCCTCCATCAGGATAAGGAGGAGTTGAACTAGAAACGATCCCTAAGGTCCCTTCCAACTCTGACGCTCTCAGAGTCTAAGAATAGGGTTAAACAGACTAGGGAACAGCGATAGCTTCCCCACCCTAGCAACTGCTGCTAGACAAGGGCCATCTCCTGGTAGAGGTGGAAACTCCTCCCTGAATCGGGGAGGTCTTTTGGCATCCCATCATGCATCGCGACTTCGCCTCTCTAGGAGGCACGTTTTGGCCTCCTTGGTCACCACCTTCCCTTTGGATCCCTCCAGAGAGCGCTCTTTGTTCCTATGGCAACCGTGCCAGGTCCACGCGCAGACGGCGGGTGGCAAGGGTCAAAACAGATTCACAGAGTAGAAGACCTCGGCTTGGTCTGTCCTCGCCTTTGGTGCGCCGGGCCTTTAAGTATCACGTGACTAGCCTCCGGCTCGTCCCTTCTCTTTCCCCTCCCCAGGCCCCGGCGAGCGCTGGTGTGGACCGGAGGCTCCCGGCCCGGCGGACTAACTGAAGCACGGACGCCGCAGCCGGTTAGGCCGGTGCCCTTTCCCGGTAACTCCTTCCCGGCGTGACGCGCGGAACCGCGGACGCGGCGGGGCCGGGCAGGCTCAGGGATCTCCAGTCAGTTCTTCCTCGTTCCGGGTCCCCGCTGGGCCCCGGGAGAACCCGGAGCCGATAGGGCCCGACCCAGGGCTCTCGGGGGCGGCGAGGGATGCGGCTGTCTCCTGGAGGGTTGCGACTTTCGGCGGGAGCTCGAGGCGGGGCTCAGACCTAAGCATGTCTCTGGGAGCGTCTGCCTGGTCCAGGGGATACTGCCCGAGGGCGATACCTACCTGTTGGGCAGGTTGTTTCCTGTCCTGAGGCTGGCACGGTCGGGCTGTCAGCAAAAGAACACAGCGCCCCGGCACTTGGGCTCTCTAAGTGGAGGCGACTGACACAGTTGAATAAGGCACTGGTTGCACTGCATGGTAGAAAAAATAATGGTAATAAATACCGCTTATTGGCTGCTGACCCCGTGCTCAGTAAATCCTTTACCCTTTAACTCCCATGTCGAGCCTTTCAAGGTGGTATTATTTTCACCCATTTTATGAAGGACACTGAGGCTTAGTAAGTTTTAAGTAATTTGTCCAAGGTCATAAAGCGATGGAGGACAGATCCCAATGTTAGTCTGATTCCAGAGTTCACGTGCTTAACTAATAGCTACATTGCCTTCTCAGTTTTTAGTTTTTTATGTGTATTTTGTACGACAGAATAGGTTATAGGTTGCCTTAACAAAGAAGAAACTTCTTTTTGTTTTAGGGTTTTATTCGGTATGCTTTCAGTCGTAAACAGTGGCCATCAGATTAGTCTTTGGTGAAGACCCGGAGGTAGCATTTAGACTCCTACTTGTCAGAATCCACACTGTTACAGCTTTGCCTCCCTTAAGTAAGATGTCACATTAGATGCTTGATCCTTAAGATGTTAGTGATTTGTGAGAAACCAAGATCAATATGGGGCTTCCCTGATGGCCCAGATGTTGAAGAATCTGCCTGCAATGCGGGAGACCTGGGTTCCATCCCTTGGTTGGGAAGATCCCCTGGAGAATTCCATGGACTGTATAGTCGATGGGGTCCCAGAATTAGACAGGACTGAGCAACTTTCACACACAAGATAAATATGACCTTTGAAAAATCATTGTGTGATATCACAAAGATCATGATCCTAGAGTGTAAATATGTCCATGCAATGCAGCACTATGTTGTTAACTTGCCATGATTACTTCCAAAATCCGCAGTGAATTCAGTCACTACCTCCAGCGGAGGTGGAGCTTTAACATTTGAAGACCATACCTGGTCTACAGTCTTTGCCATTAATGCCTCTCTGATGGCAAACTAAAACTTTTCCCACCACTTTTTCTCTTTTGAGGTCTCCACTTATAGTTACAGTATTGCTAGTGATTAAAGACAGTTTCCTGTTTTCTTGTTTGAATGGGCATGGTGACAAAGAATAGAATTGGAGCATGTGAAGTTGTAACTCCAGTTTTATTTTAGAGTATTTCACTTTCATCCTTGTAATTGTTTAACTCCCAAGAACATCACAACTATCTCATTTTGTAGTTTTGCATATAGTAAATTTTACGATTTCGTGAATTTATTTGGCAAGTGCTCAGTAAGGGATTCTCTAACCACATATTTTAGGTTTAAACTAGTATTGTCAGACAACTTCCCTGTTGGTCCAGTGGTTAAGGCTCTATGCTTCCTTTGCATGGAGTGCAGGTTCCATCCCTGGTTAGGGAGCTAAGATCCTACATATTGTGTGATGTGGCCAAAGAAATTTTTTAAATAAATAAAGATTAAACTGTTACTGTCATAATACATGAAATAGTGTGTTAGAGATGTAGTTGCCTAGATTTCCCTATGTATGTTTTCTCGCATTTGCTTATTATTTCTTCATCTCATTTGTTTTCAGTCATTTCTAAAGCTTTTCTAATCCAAGGATTTTGGAGAGTTGCTATCTTATTGCTTATCTCTTCATCTGTAATAGTTCTTATTTGTGATATTCAAAAACAGTAGCAAGCGTGTTCATTTAAGAAGATGGGGTCAAACAGCTTGGTACTTTTCCTGCAAAATATCTTTTGTTTTGTTTTTCATCTATACATCTTATACCTTTACATATAAAGTCAGACTGTCCAGATTTCTACCACTGAAACTTATTGCCTCTTCAATCATTTCAGCTCTGGAAAGGAAGAGAAATGGAAGTGAAAAAGTTGAGCATTTCCTGGCAATTCTTGATAGTTCTGGTTCTGATCCTGCAAATTCTGTCTGCGTTGGATTTTGACCCATACAGAGTCCTAGGGGTCAGCCGAACAGCCAGTCAGGCTGATATTAAAAAGGCTTATAAGAAGCTCGCCCGGGAATGGTAGGTGAAACAAAGAAATAGAAGTTTAAAATAAGCTAAGCAGTTTTAGCAGGAGAATGAAGCCTAAATTATGGTTAGCTTTTATTTGTCTCTGTTTCTGTGTTCGTTAAATATATAATATATGTTTGTCTAACATAATTTATATGGGAGAACGTATATTCATGTTATTCTATAATTTTTTAGGATCCAAAGCCTAGTTACTATGAAAACCCTTTTAGGAATTCTTTGACTTAAAGAATTGCCTTGATACTATTTGCTTATTTAATGTTAAAGTAAGTAGGAGGGAACTTTAATTAATAAATACATTTTTAATATATATTATATAAATTATATGTATATATATAATACATATAATCTGCCCTTCCCATGATATGTTTTTCATAAAGTAACTCTTTATGAGTATCATTGCTAAAGGGAATACTACCCAGTCCTATTCTCTAGATTATTGATTTCTAAGCTTTAAAAAAAATTTTTATAGTAAGAGCTTTTTGCTCTCAATTCAAAAGAGAATATTCAGGAACTGAGTGCATTACTTAAAAAAATTATTGTATAGAAAAGTCTTAATTTTTACCTGTAGATGTATATGCTAGGGAATATGCCAGCGTTTGTGATTTAGCAGGAGAGCCATGAATTTAAAGCTTATTTTGGACAAACATTATCAGTGTCTTCCTTCTTCCATCAGTGCCTTGGACATGACAGAGTAGAAATTATGGTTTATATAGCTAGAGGGGAGCCACAGGGGAAGGAAAGGACAGTGAGGACACAGGTGACAAAAGCTGGTGAACCAAGCAAGTAAGGAAAGAAAGTTAGGGGTGGGAGCCATCATCATGCACCAACTGCATGCTAGGCCCCAGGTTCTATACTGTTTTATCTCATTTAAGCCTTATAATTACCCCCATGAGGGCAGATATTGCTGTCCCTGTTTTTTTGGGTGAGCAACTAGGCTCAGAGTTGGGAAGTCTGTATTACCTCTGGGTTCCATAGGTTGACCTTCTGCACCAGCAGGTTTCTTGCTGTTTTGTTTTTTAATCACTTGCCCATCTGGGCAGAAGTGAGAGTGAGTGGGTCAGTCTGGGTGGGTAGGAAGTTAACACAGCAGCAAAGCTGCCGAGTGCAGATGACAACGCAGGCTGTGCCTGACTTTGCCTGATACCATTATTCAGTGAGAAGTGCATCTTAGTATCCAGTTGGTGGTGATAAAGATGAAATGTGGTTTAAAATATACTTTTGAATGTTTTGAATACCTAACCATTTTAGACGATATTCATATCATGAGATACCCAGAATTGGATACTAAAAATGAAATCTCTGATTGTGCATGGCCTCTTTTCAGGGACTCTACAGCAAAGTCACTTTCTTTACTACATCATTTCAGTCTCCTGCCTCTTTGTATTGAAAGCAAAATACATAAATCTGTGACTAATTCATAAGGTAGCAACATTCTTTTGGACAGGGTATAGCCTTTGACAACATTTTAAAAGCAAAAATGATGGTTTTATGGATCCTATTAAAATGTATAGCTTTGACTTTTCTGTCTTCCAGAGCTGAAAAAGTTGTTACAATGTTAATTAAATGAATCATATGCTTCACTTCCTTAATTAGATTCTCTTTAGGAGTATTATGTCACCATACATATAAATAAACTATCACCTAGTGAAAGTCTAAAATTTTACTTTACCCTTGTATTTTCACTGTACTATTATTTTCTACTTTTTAGGCTCTGGTATTATTTTATCATTGAAACTGTTTGTTTCGTTTCATAGTGGTTTCATATCCAGTTGGCCTTCAAACAACATAGGTTTGAACTGTACAGGTCAACTGAGCCCCCATGTTGTTCAAGGGTCACTTGTACACTGAAAAATAGCAGTTTCCTTGTTTGACTTTTCAGAATGAGCTACTCCATGGGGAATGGTTAATTACTGAATTCGATTTGTAGCTTTCCTCTGCTGTTTTATCACTTAATAGTATTTCTTACCCTGCTCAAGGCTACCCTGGTGGCTCAGTGGTAAAGAATCTTCCTGCAGTACAGGAGATGCAGGTTCTATCCCTGGGTCAGGAAGATCCCCTGGAGAAGGGAACGGCTACCTACTCCAGTTTTCTTGCCTGGAGAATCCCTTGGACAGAGGAGCCTGGTGGACTATAATCTATGGGGCTGCAAAGAGTCAAACACAACTGAGCGATTAACGCTTACCCTGTTTAAGAGCTTTCTGTTTGCTTGGTGAAACCATTTTAAATTCCTTTTTAATCTCAGAAAAATGACATTTCTCTCCCAATAATTGTTTTATTATAAGTACTTTTCTTGTGTCACCTACATTGGCAAAATAACTCCTCCAACCCCAAGAAAAAGGCATCATAAAATTTGATTTGAAGCAAATGGGTACAACATGGTCAGTCCCCTAAACAGTGAATCAATTTGTCTGATACTTTATTTTTTCTATCTTTGTTTTTATTCCCTTAAAGGTAGCACCTTCGTTTTTACTCCCTATTGGCAGATGCCCAATGGATACCAAATACAATTTTCTTTACTTTGAAATTTAAAAGTTGCATATTATATTGTGGGCTTTCCTAGTGGCTCAGACAGTAAAGAATCTGCCTGCAGTCCAAGAGACTGAGGTTCAATCCCGGGTCAGGAAGATCCCCTGGAGAAGGGAATGGCAACCCACTCCACTATTCTTGCCTGGAGAATTCCATGGACAGAGGAACCTGGCGGGCTACAGTCCATGGGGTTACAAAGAGTCGGACATGACTGAGTGACTAACACTTTCACTTTCATTATATTGTAGTCTGAAATGTTGCTTATACACTGAACATAGCATTGGATGGTGCTTTCCTAGAGGTGAATTTATCCTTTTCTAAATGTTTTCAACTTTGTGGTATCTTCCCTTAATCAGGAAAATATTCCTTTTAAACTGAAACTGTCTTATGGTTTCCTGCCTGTCTTTGGGCCTTGGCTTCCTCTGTTTCAGGATCTGTGATTTTAATCCAGCCCCCAATACTCTCTCTTCGGTTCAGTCTCCTTAAAAGTCCCTTCTTCCCTTCTCTTCCCCCCCTACAGAGTTCTGATGTTAAATCTACATTTGTGCAGTTGCATGATTTTTATCCTCTTAGCCTTTGGCCTAAGTTTGAATATGGAAAACGCTTTTCTTTTTTCCTTTGGTCATCCAGAAACATATTTTGGAACCACCATCTTGTTTCCTTAAATCATTATTTTCATTACATTTAGCTGAGTTTTTTTCCCACTAGTATTCATAACAAGATTAAATACTTAAGGGAGGAACAATGTTTAAATTCACCAGCCAATGATTTTAAGTTCCTTTATTTTTAGAGAAGTCAGAATATTGGTATAATTCAAATATGTTCCTGCTAGAATAAGTTGGTCAAGTTGTAAATTTTTTTATTCAGATGTTCTTGGTACTGTTTTTAGTAGTCATTTGCTTCCCAGTGGATTGTTTCTCTTTACAGAACCTTTGCTAGAAGAAATTTACTAGAAGTTAGCAGTAGTAATTATTAAAAAAAAATAAGCTCTGTAATAGAATCTCTTAATAAAATGAACTTTGAAAAATCAGTTGGTATAAAACACTGATTTAGATGTTAGAGAGTTCTAACGAAGTAAAACCCGGCCCCTACTTTCCGAGACTTTAACATCGCCAAAGCTGAAATTGGTAAATGTAAGAATATTACAGAATAATATATGGCAGCAAGATAAATACAATTAATTGCCAGCTGTGTATAATAGCAAATGTTAGTTCCAATATTAGTTGAAATCACTTTGCATAAACTGTAGACTTTCCTCACATTTTTAAAACTTATGACCTTGAAATCATTATCCATTTGTAAATAAAAGGCAATGAGGCAGAATGGAATAACCAGGATAATATTGAAAATTAAAACATTCTAATTTGAACATCAGCAACAAGATACTGTTTGGAACATGGTTATTACTAAACAAATTCATGGAGTATCCTAAAAACTGTTTTGTCCACCTGAGTTGTCAGAAGAAACACCTACATTGATATCATTCTAACATTGGGATGAAATGCTGCCATCCTGGGAAAAGAAATTGGTTCTTACTAATAAGTGACCTTAGCCTTGGGCCCCAGCAGTGTTTAGGAGCAGTGTAAAGACAGATGTACCCACACTTCCTCAGTGAAAGCCTAGAACACTACCTGGTGCTTTGAAAATGTGCCTGGCTAAAGCACTGTGGGAAGAAATTGCCTGTTTCACAGTTTCATTTACTGTAGTCATGTGAAGCAACTAATTGCTTCTCCCACTTATTTTTAAGGAACTGTTGTAGCAAAATGCCCTTCCATTTGCCTCTGATGTAGTGAACTCTGTGTACGAGGATGTTAATGAACCATGTGTAAAACATTAAATCCACTGTCACCACCTGCCCGTTTGTGTTTCAGGCATCCTGACAAAAACAAAGATCCTGGAGCAGAAGACAAGTTCATTCAAATTAGCAAGGCTTACGAGGTATCGTGTCAGACTTTGTGATGCATCTGTTGGCTTTTGTAAAACTTATCTTAGATGATCAGTTTTGTAAAGTTCTCTTGGAAAGGGTATGTCCCCCATGCCCTTGACCCAGTCTAAGTAGTGGTAGAGACAGCATTTTTGACCACATCCAATTTGTTGAAACCAGTGCCTACACACTCTGCTCTTAGAGAAACTGCCCTATTTTAAAGGCTTTAATTGGAATTTTAGAGTAACCCTGAATGTCTACTTCCTTATGTTACATGCTCAATTTGGCAGCACGGGAGATTTGGGTTTGATCCCTGGGTCGAGAAGATTCCCCTGGAAGAGGAAACAGCAACCCACTCCAGTATTCTTGCCTGGAGAATCCCATAGACACAACGAGCCTGGTGGGCTACAGTCCATGGGGTCACAAGGAGTCAAACATGACTTAGTGACTGAGCACACATGCAGACTAGAAACTTACATTAAAGAAACATAGACCAGTTTGCCTGTATTTATTAAAGTGACTCAAGGTTACAAATACATTTAAACACGAGGTTTTTAACAGTGTTCCAACATATCAGTTTAAGTAAGTTGGTCTGGAATATATAAGAAAGATAAGTCCATGGCTTCCTGATTTGTGTAAGGTAATGTTCTTCAACGGAAAAGTGCTTGGCTCATGGAATGATGCTTCATCCTAAAACAGGTTCTTGAATTAGACTTCAAAGTTATTTCTCAGTAAGAGTCAGCTAAGATACAATCATAGAATTCAACCCTATGGCTACTTTTTGGTGTTCACAACTTTTCATACATTCATTTGAATGAATTATTCCAACTTAGATGATATGACTAAGTCAACATTCTCATGGCTGAACCCTGATGGTCAAAGTTATATCAAATTTAAGACTTCCCTGTCTATCCAGTGGTTAGGATTTCACACTCTCACTACCAAGTGCCTGGGTTCAGGCTCTAGTCGGAGAACTAAGATCCAACAAACCCCACGGCACAGCAAAAAAAAAAAAAAAAAAAAAGTTTTCTGATTTATTGATGTCTTTAGTATTATGAAAGTTCAGAATCTTTAAAGCCAAGATGAGCGTGAGTAGCTAGCTACACAGTTGAAGTATTTTGGTCTTGAAATACTTAATTTTTCTATTAGGATAAGAGTTTCACAGTATATTGCATAACTGCATTTAAAATATCAAATTGTGTTGTATCTTTACATTTATTTTCTTCCTTTATCTTCAGAAGTGTTTACAGGAAAGTCCTTTGCATGGCCCTTTTTTTGCTGTTTTGTTTTCTGGATTTCTTATTTTCTTCCCCTTTCTTTGTAGATTCTTTCCAATGAGGAAAAGAGATCACATTATGACCACTATGGAGATGCTGGGGAGAGCCAGGGCTTCCAGAAGCAACAGCAGCAGCGAGAGTATCGCTTCCGCCACTTCCACGAGAATTTTTATTTTGACGAATCTTTTTTTCACTTCCCTTTTAATTCCGAACGACGGGACTCAATTGATGAGAAGTATTTATTGCACTTTTCACACTATGTGAATGAAGTGGTTCCAGACAGCTTCAAGAAACCCTACCTCATTAAGATCACCTCAGACTGGTGCTTCAGCTGTATCCACATTGAGCCTGTCTGGAAAGAAGTAGTTCAAGAACTTGAAGGTTTGGGTAAGAGCATTTTATTCCTTGGAAGATGTTTGTATAAGAGAAGGTGACTTTTATGTCTCTTGAATTTCTTGGGATATTAGAGAGAAGGAACAGTTAATGCGATTTCTCTTCAGAAATTAATGGTGACTGGGGTTTTCCAGGGACACATTTTCATAGGGGAAATGGGTAAGCCACTTTCATTCTGCATTACTAACTTGAAGTCTATATAGTCTCCTGACATCTAGTTGAGGGCCTAATATAGAGGAGAAACTTAAAAATTATTGGTTGAACAGAGCAGCCCTCAAGTACCGGTCTTTATGCTGGTAGGTTATCCTTATGGTATTTGTGAGTTCACTCTGTGTATTAATTTGCTAGGGTGGCCATAACAAAATACCACAGACAGGGTGACTGAAACAGCAGAAATTTATTTCCCATAGTTCTCAAGGTTAAAAGTTCAAGATCGAGGTGTCAGCAGGTTCGATATCTTGTGAAGCCTGTCTCATTGGCTTGCAGGTAGCCAGCTTCTCCCTGTGTGTTCACAGGGCCGTCTGTGTGTTTGGGTCTGGTATCTCATACTCTCTTTCTATGACCCTGTGGTTAGTCACTCAGTCGTGTCCAACTCTTTGCAACTTCATGGACTGTAGCCCATCAGGCTCCTCTGTCCATGGGATTTTCCAGGCAAGAATACTGGAGTGGGTTACTAAGCCCTCCTCCAGGGGATCTTCCCAACCCAGGGATGGAGCTCAGGTCTCCCTCAAGCCCCATTTTAACTCAGTTACCCCTTTAAAGGCCCTGTCTCCAAATATAATCACACTCAGAAGTACTGGGGATTAGAAGGTCAACCTGTGCATTTTGGGGGCAAATAGCTCCACCTGTAACAAATAATATTCTAATTGTCATAGGTTACCACTCTCCATCATAGATTAGCCTTTCTTTTGTTCAGAGATATCACTTAGCTTCAGGAAAATTTTAGTTATTCGGGGAGGGTATTTATTTTAATAACTTATAAAAATTGGAATTACTGAATTAAATGTGTGTCTATTTTATAGGCATTAGCAGGCTTACTTTTATTTATTTTTTTATTTTTGGCTGCACAGTATGGCTCGTGGGATCTTAGTTTCCCAACCAGGGATCGAACCCACAACCCCTGTATTAGAAACCCAGAGTCTTAACTACTGAACCGCCAGGGAAGGCCCAGATCTTTTTTTTTCTAACATTTGTTTATTTGGCTGTGTTGGATCCTAATTGCAGCTCTCGGGCTTTTCATTGCAGCACAGAGGCTCCAGAGCGTGTTAGCTCAGTAGCTGCACTCCACAGTCTTAGTTGCTCCATGCCATTGAGATCTTAGTTCCCTGACCTGTGTCTCCTGCATTGGAAGGCAGATTCTTAACCACCAGGGAAGTCACTAGCACAGTGGTTCCCAGCCTTTTTGACACCAGGGACTGGTTTCGTGGCAGACAATTTTTCCCATAGACTGAGAGGGAAGAAGAGAGAATGGTTTCAGGATGATTCAAGGGCATTACATTTATTGTCCACTTTATTTCTATTATTATTACATTGTGATATATAATGAAATAATCATACAACTCACCATAATGCAGAATCAGTGGGAGCCCTGACCTTGTTTTCCTGCAACTGGACGATCCCATCTGGGGGGAGCGATTGTAAATACAGATGAAGCTTTGCTTCCTTGCTCACCCACTGTTCACCTCCTGCTGTGCGGCCTGGTTCCTGACAGGCCACAAATCGGTACCAGTTCATGCCAGTCCATGGCCTGGGGATTGGGAACCCCTGCCCTAGCAGACCTATTCTTGAGTAACTAGAAAGGGGCTAACAGCCAGAGGAGCTGAGAGGCCTGGGCTGCTCTGGAGAACATGCACCACTGAAAGTCACCAGTTCATTTATTCTAAAACAGAACATTTCAACCTGCTGTTCAGAGGCACTCGGGTGCTCAGATATGCCATAATGCTTTCCTACGATGGAATTAAGAAGTTCTTAGAAGTTGAGGAACATGTGGTTTAGCACGTGGTCTCACATGTGGTGGGCGGTCCGCAGATGTTTGCTGTGGTGCCTGATGAATAAAGGAGGGGCCCAGGTCAGCTGTCAGATTGGACAGCTTCTTCATCACACAACACAGTCACACTTTGTGCTATGTGGGGTGATGCGCTGGAAACCATTTAACCTCTTCAGTCCAGGAGCTGACCTTAAGATCCCATAGCAGAACACAGACACTGGACCATTGCATAATTTAGAATGGTAATGCATGTACACCAAAGTCAGATCAGAGCCAACAGGTGAACTTACATGACATGAGACTGCATAGCACAGTGGTCACTGTCATGACCACATGTCTCGGAGTCAGATGCACCAGTTTTCAGATCACAGATGTGTCATTTATAACACTTTGTGTCCTTGGACAGACTACTTAGCCTCAGTTTCTTCAGCCCTAAAATGGAGTTATAATGTCAAACCAACAGGATTGTTATAAATATTAAATGAGAAAAGCCTATATTAAGTACCTGAGATATACTGAATACTTAACAAATGAACTTTAGAGAATTTTTCATTAACTGTTTTCTGGTTTACCAGTGTTAAGTTTTTGAAAGCACCTATTTTGTAAATTCCTTTTAAAAAATCTTTTCTAAATGTTAGTTTTCTACAGCTCACAGACTATAAAGCACTGAGTTTTTCCTTATTTTTAGCTAAGTCTTGGAAAGATGATTAGAAGTTGTGTACTCAGTCACTTAATCATGTCCATCTCTTCATAACCCCATGAACTGCAGCCCACCAGGCTCCTCTGCCCATGGGATTTTTCAGGCAAGCATACTGGAGTGGGGTGCCATTTCCTCCTCTAGGGGATCTTCCCAACCCAGGGATTGAACCTGTGTCTCTTGCGTCTTCTTCAAGGGCAGGCTCGGATTCTTTACGACTAGTGCCACCTGACTGGACAGGAAGTGGAGGGGTAACATTCAGGCGTGAGGTAACCATGCAGGCAGGGAAACAAAGAGCCAGCAGGGACGGGTGACTGAGTGCAGATGAGAGGGGAGAAAGCAGGAGGAGCAGCCTGGGGTCAGGTGGTAAGAAGCCTTCAAGTCCAGGCCAAGGAAGCTGGCCTTTACTTTATAGTATGAAATAGGGCCAAGGATGGTCCTATCAGATCTGTGCTTTAGAAAGCTAACTGTTCAAGCTGCATGAAGGACAAACTAAAGAAGGTGAGAATAAAGGCGGCAAGGTTACCAGTCCTGGCAAAGCAGTAGCCATTGGCTTGAGCTCAGTCATGGGAACAGGTATCGGATATTTCAAGGGAAGGATCATAGAAGGACCTGGCACCTGGGGACCATTTGAATGTAATAACTGAGGAAAAGAGAGGAGGTCAAAATGGACTCTGCATTCTCACTTGAGCTACTGGGTGGGCAGAGGATACAGGAAAGAGTTGAATTGGGAGAAGTTGTTCTGAGTAATGATTGCGGTTTGGACTACCAAGTGTGATGACATGGCACTAATAATATAAGCATAATAATCATAGCTTGTATTTATGGAAAGTTTACTGTATGCCAAGCACTAATGTAAGTGTCAACTCATAAACAACTCTTTGAGGAGGGTGCTGTTGTCATCTTCCTTTTATAGAGACTTGGCTGATTTTGGTACCTTTTCCAAGGTCCCACAGTTGGTATATGGCAGAGCTGGGATTCAAACCCAGGGAGATTGGCTCTGTAATTCACTCAGTAAACATGATGCTCTACTGCTTTTCAGGATCCTTAAATCTGTGATGATTGAAGGTCTTGCCATCTTTTGGGATTGTTGTGCTCTATAATCCTAATTAAAAATTAGAAAATTTTAAATCATGAAATTAAAAAACGCTTGCTTCTTGGAAGGAAGGCTACAACAAACCTAGACAGCATATTAAAAAGCAGAGACATCACTTTGCCGATAAAGGTCCGTATAGTCAAAAGCTATAATATTTCCAATAGTCATGTATGGATGTGAGAGTTGAAACATAAGAAGGCCGAGCACCAGAGAATTGATGCTTTTGAATTGTGATACTGGAGAAGACTCCTGAGAGTTCTTTGGACAGCTTAGAGATCAAACGAGTCAGTCCTGAAAGAAATCAACCCTGAATATTCATTGAAGGCTTGATGGTAAAACTGAAGCTCCAGTACTTTGGCCACCTGATGTGAAGAGCCAACTCATTTGAAAAGACCCTAATGTGGGGAAGGATTGAAGGCAAAAGAAAAAGGGGGTGGCAGAGGATAAGATGGTTTGATAGCATCACTGACTCAATGGACATGAATTTGGGCAAACTTCAGGAGATAGTGGAGGATAGCGTGCTATAGTCCACGGTCGCAGAGTCAGACATGACTTAGCAACTGAACAACAAATAATCCTAATAAGTCAGGACTCAAAATGACAAGGATGGAAGAAGATGAATTTAGATTCATAGAAGTAATATTTAAGAGTATTTAATGTGTTCCCACACTTCACCTCCCAAGTCCCCTAGAAAGCAGGTTTTGACTAAATGTATTAGATCAGTTTAGTTTTCCTTTTTGGAACATTCAAAGTCGTTACAGATTCCTAACACTCAAGTTCCACTTGGTTACAGTTGGGTTATACTGAGATGAGATCCTAACAATATCCATGGCCACTCCCTATCCAAGCAAGGCAGTGTTATCCTTTAAGACAGCTACCGCAGAAAATGTTTCTATTCTGAGGTGACAGAAAAAGCAGACAGTCTTAAAGATTAACTGTGGTCTAGGGAAGCCTGGACATTATCTCAAAATAACATAAAATGCCTGAATTGCAGTAAATGAAGGAAATGAAACAGTTCCACCCAGAGAAGAACTGTTGTAGCTATTTAGGTGGAATCTACAGTTGTGTTGTTTGGTAATAACTAGTGTGCGAAAGCAGACCACTTTTATAGACAGCCATGCTGTGGAGGAGGGCCCAGAAATAGTCAGCTCTGCCCTTGACCTTGAGGAGCTTACTCTTACTGGGAAGAGAAAATAGTTACCCAGGAAATTCTCACCAGCCTCACACATGCAAGTACAGAATAGTACATTACTATAGGAGTAAGAAGAAAATGATAAGGAATTCATTCCATGTTCTCATTTAAGACATTTGTCTTGGGAATTCCCTGGCAGTTTAGTGGTTAGGACTTGGCGCTTTCACTGCCAAGGCCCAGGTTCAGTCCCTGGCCAGGGAACTAAGATCCTGCAAGCCACATGGCACAGCCAAAACAAAACCTGTTTTCTTAGTGGACCAAGTACTATATTACACCAAGAAGTCTTTTTGTTTGCTTGTTTGTTTTTTAGCATTTTACTTATTTTGCATTGTGCTAAATACTTTGGATTGTCTCTTTTCCCAGAGTAACCCAATGAAAGAGAGACTATGATTATGCCTATTTTACAGGTGAGGAAAGTGAGGCTCAGGAAGGTTAAGGAACAAGTGAGGTCACGCTGTTCATAAGCCACAGTGTTAAGGTATGGACCCAAAAGTCTAACCCCAGAGTTCACTCTTAACCACTGTGCTGCACTGCTCAGAAATAAGTAAAACCTAGTCCTCACACCCAGGAAGCGCACGTAAGAGACAGACCTGAATCACCACAGCATACACAGTGCCCCCAGGAGCTGCCGACAGTTACCAGGGCGTCAAGGAAGTTGGGGTCTTGAAATCAGATGTCATTTTAGGGAAACCCAATTTGGATGATCATGCAGTATTTATCCACCATGAGACTTTTTATTTTAAAAGAAAGAATAATTTCTCCCTTTCAAGGAGTTATTCCTAAAAGGAGCTAAGTGTATGACAACTTCTTTTGTGTAGGAAAAGGGTCTGCTTAGGTACTGGTTAAAGTTTGTTTTTATTTTCTCCTACTGAAACTCCATGTTCTTGATTTTGTGTTATTTCACATCATTTTGCATCTTAGTAGTTTATTGACAGATTTGTATTTAGCCAGATTTGACAGTGTCGTGTTCTTCCAGTTGGCTCTGTACCATCCCTTTAGGCATATGGAAAAGTTGAAAGATGAATATCTGTATGCAAGAGAGAGGGAGGTGAGAGAATTTCCCTAAAAGATGGGATACATATTTAAGATGGCATAATAAAAGCAAATATAATTTGATGACTCAGAGTAGAGATCTTTAGTACTTTACGGAAAAAACACTCTCTGAAAAACTCAAAAAGAGGAGAAAGTATTTATATTTTAATTCCCCAGGATCTGCAAATTAGCCAGAAACATCAATCCATAGAAAAACCAAATGGTTCTGGAAAAAAGTCACATACGCTTTGCCTTTCTTTTTAAATTTGCAACTCAAATATGTCTAGAGACTGGTGTGTCTTTGTCATCCAGCCAGGTTATGCTGACTCAAGATAAGGATAGATGAGCTGTACTTCTGTTGGCCCGGCTGAGCTTGTTTTATGAACCCAGAACTTTGGAGTGTAGAGAGTTTGAAGGCAAGAGGAGGTGTCATAAAAACTGTGTTGTGCACTGTGATTCAGAGACCCTAAGTCACCACTGGTCATCGCAGTCATTTCCCAGCCTGAATCTCAGGGAGAAAACAGTGCTGCTGACTTTTCTGATTCTTCCTTCCCAACTTGAATGGGGAGCGAGGGAAGGATTAGGATTTGGACTTCAGAGAATTTTGGAATTCCTGTTATATTCTTAAATATCTTTCCAGGAAGAAATATGCCACAACTTTAAATATCAAATGTGTATCATTCTTTATTCTATTCTAATTTATGTGATAATTAATCTATAGGAAAGAAGTAGCATTCTTCCAGAATTTAGAAATGGGATGATAATGTTAAGAATCGAAGTGCTTTGTAGGAATGATCCAAAGAAATAGCCTTATGGCTGAGAAAGGCTACAATAAAGGTGATGTAGGTAATCCCAAGAACTCAGTGGTAATTTTAAGTAAGAGAAATGAAGCCAATCACTTGTATTCTGTTTTAGCCAGAAAAAAGCTATATTGATGGGAGTATAGGAACATTGTGGGGAAGATGATATAAAGAGTGAGAGTGTGACATGGTTTATCCCACTCTACATAAAGGAGAGAGTTTTGTGGAGGTTATAATTCCACTCACATGAGAGACAGTCTCTAGATCAGACTTCACATGGTCTAGATGAAATAATACTTGATAATAATAGTTATAATTAATTAGGCACCTGCAATATTCCAGGCTCTGGGCTAGGTTCTTTTTTATATTGCCTTAACCAAAAAGTTTGTTTGGGTTTCCCATAACATCTTGTAGAAAAACCAAAGTGAACTGTTTGGCCAACCCAGTGTGTCATTTAATCCTCACAACAATTTGTCTTCATTATCCAAATATGGAAACTGAGGCTCAGAGACATTAAATGACTTGCCTAAGATTGCACACCTAATGGGTAGCAGAGCTGGGATTTTAATCTGGTTCTGACTTTGAATACTTTATTCATTTACTTGTTTTTAAAAAACTGAATGACTACTAAGTGGCAGGAACTATTCCAGATACTAAGGATTATAAAGCAGTAAACAAAATGCCCCAAGCCCCTACGTTCATAGAGCTTATATTCTAGTGAACAGACACAAAGAAACAAAATATACAATCTGTCAGCTGGTTGGTAGAGTATAATTTAAAAAAAAAAAAAAGGCTGGGCTCTAAGGAATGCCAGAGTGAGAGTCTTCAGTTTTAAATCAGGAAGCAATAAGACTTCCCTGGTGGTCCAGTGGTTAAGACTCTTTGCTTCCACTGCAGGGAACATGGATTTGATGATTCCTAGTTGGGAAACTAAGATCCCACATGCTTCACGATGCAGCCAAAAAAAAATTCAGCAGAAGAGGAAGATCTCACTGAGCAGGCATCCTGCAGGGGCTGAAAGAATGACCTTCAGAAAAATCGGAGGGGAGAGTGGGGTGAACAGCAATCTCAAAAGATCTCTTCAGTTTCCTTTGCTCTCCCAGGACTGCCTGCATCTCCTGTCCTGATTCTGGGCCCACCAGCCACCGTTCTGATTACTGATTCTCGTCCCAAAGTCTGGTCGGGAGCCCCTCTGAATGGTTACTGGAAAGGCATATTTTCCAGAATCAGTTTAATATGGCGGTTTCTGGCCTATATAGCAGTCCCTGGTAAGGTCATTGGTGGTGAGTCCATCTCTAAGAATTTGATCCCTCCAGCATTCAGAACCTAGTGGTAGAACCTACTGGGGACAGGAAGGAACCAGGCTTTGCGGTCAGCTGCAGGTCAGCTTTGAACCACGGTTCAAATCTTGGTCCTACTGTACACTAACTGTGATTCCAGGAAGGTTTCCTCAGCCTCTCCAAGTGCCAGCTTGCTCATCCATGAAGATGACAATACTTACCACTCAGGGTTTGCTGGTGTGAACAGTGATAACATCTTTAAAGGTGTAGGTATGCTGCCTAACTTGGAAAGGGCTCAAGACATGCCAAGTAGGCTGAAGGGGATCCTGCATGTAGGGAGAGCAGTTTTCAACATGGGAGCTGCTTGGCCTCATTGAGAAGGACTTGCAGTTGGTGAAGGAGTCAGCTACTCAGATGTCCAGATATGCGCCCTCCAGGCAGAAGGACGAGCCAGCGCTGAAGCCAAAGGCAAGAACTTGCCAGTGTGTTTCAAGAAGAGCAGGGATACTAGGGGCTGGAGTAAGTGAGCGTGAGGAGTGGGAGAGGAAGGAGGCCAACGGCCAAATCACAGAGGGTCTTGTCAGCCTTGGTAAAGACTTTTATTCTGAGTGAAATGGGGAGTCGGTGCTGGATTTGGGCAGAGGAGTGACATGATCTGTTGTTTATGTTTTAGAAGAGCCCATCTGGCCACCGTACTGAGGACAGACAGTGTCGGGGGACAAGGAGAAACAAGACCCCATTGAGGAGGTTATTAGAGCAGCTTGGGAGAGAGAGAGAAAGATGACTGAGAGACAGGGTACAGTGCAAGTGGAGAAAAACAGTTGAATTCCTACTGTATTTTGAAGACAGAACCAACTGTACTTGCTGACAGACTGGATGTGGGGTGTGAGAGATGAGAGGAGTCAAAGATGACTCTTAAGACAAAAGTCCTGAGTAGTAGGAAGGAACCACCATTGATGGAAATGGTGTAAGCCTGGGTGGAACAGGTTTGAGAAAGAAGATGAGGGAAAAAAAAAGAAGATGAGGGGTTTGTTTTTGAAACTTAGAAGTCTGTTAGACATCCCAGGGAAAAAAGAATATTTACTGGCTATTAACATTTAATGTATCTTCAATGTTTAGCAAAGGATCTAGCCCTCCAAATATATTGTTTGAATGAAAGACAAGAAAAGTTACTCAAACACTAAATGAAATAGGTATCAGATGATCTCATTTTATTTTATGTGTATACAAACATGCATACACACATATTTATATAAGAAAAGATATAAACAGATACCAAAATATTAACAGTAGTTACATGGGATATGGCCGAGTGATTTTTACCTCATCTCTCTCTTCGAGAATCTGTATGACATCTCTATAAAATAAAAGGTAGACATGCTCTGAAGAGTGAGAAGACTGATTCTAGCTTATCAACAAATTCTAGGGTTTTTTCAACCATTGCCAAGTCGATGAACCCTTGAATTGTTTACAGATGGTGTCCTTTATGAATAGGACCATTGTGGACAGGTTGTTCTTTTCTTTTGAAGTATTTCTTCTTGATCTACTCCCAAAATTAGAAACAACAGACTAAAAGATAAAAAGATTTGTAGCTCTTCTTGAACATTGCCAGATGGCTTTGCAGAAAAACTGAACCAATTTAGAATTCTAACAGTGAAGGGATGCTAGACAGTCTGTCGGGAAAGATAACCCCTCCTACTAAGTCAGGATTTCAGTTTCACACCAGAAAATTACTTAGCAACGCTTTTTCACCTGCCACGGGGGCATAAAAGGGCTTCATGAAGGTCTTTCGTATTTTTCAGGTGTAGGAATTGGCGTGGTCCACGCTGGGTACGAGCGACGCCTAGCCCATCACCTGGGAGCGCACAGCACACCCTCGATCCTAGGAATCATAAATGGGAAGATCTCCTTCTTCCACAATGCAGTTGTCCGTGAGAACCTGCGGCAGTTTGTAGAGAGTCTGCTTCCAGGGAACTTGGTGGAGAAAGTAAGTATGTGGCTTAGAGGTAGTTTAAGAGCACCTAGGGTTGCTGGCTGCTCTGAACTCAACCTGTGGTCATCCTCAGACCTGAGTTCATTTTGAGCAGGACAAGACACATATTAATTATTTGCTCAGACTAAATCATTTAAATGAAGTCTGCTAGAGGCTGAAAATTGAAATAGGTGAAGTAGAGAGACTGAAAGGATTACCCCTGTTACAACCACTGGGAAGACTGATGCTGTCATAGGAAGTGAAGTCACTCAGTCGTGTCTGACTCTTTGCAAACCCATGGACTGTAGTCTGCCTGGCTCCTCCATCCATGGGATTTCCCAGGCAAGAATACTGGAGTGGATTGGCATTTCCTTCTCCTTGGGATCTTTCTGTCCCAGGGATAGAACCCAGGTCTCCTGCACTGCAGGCAGACTCTTTACCATCTGAGCCACCAGGGAAGCTTCCCTTCCCTTCCTGTCACAGGAATCTGATCCTAAAATGAGAGTGCATCTTATTTCCTCAACAAAAAGTTAGATCACAGCATAGAATGAAGAGTTTCTTTCCAGCTTCATTCATTTGTTCATTTGAAAATACTTTTCTTAAGAGAGTATTCAAAATTAAGTTCTATTTGGTTATATATTTAAGGATCCTAGCTATTGAAAGCACTAGATTCCATGAAATCAGATATTATTTTTGGAACTTTCAAAGCCCATATGATGCAACAGTATGAATAAATTTCACAAACAAAAGACTGAGCTAGAGAAGCTAGGCACAAGGAGTTCATACAAGTGGAACTATGATTTTTATATTTAAGAAGCATTTTCCCTCAGTTTCTTAGGTTAGAACAGTATTCTTACTTTGCTTTACTTGAAAATGATTCATATGTATACCTGTGGCTGATTCATGTCGATGTTTGGCAAAAAACAACAAAATTTTGTATAGCAATTATCCTTCAATTAAAAAATAAATTTTTAAAAAGAAAATGATTTTTTATTTAATAGTGCCAAGAAGAGTTAAACACCCAGTTGTTTCCATCCTATTTTTACACAGTCTATCCCACCAGGATCATTAACCACAAAAGAAACATTTGTTGGAGTTAGCTTGAAATTGTCAGAGCACACTGTTGCCTCCTAAAACCATGAGGGACTGTCTTGGTAGGTCCTCAGCCCTTTCCAAATACCTGTTGTATGTCGGCCACTAAGCTGAGTACTGAGGATACTTCTCAAGAAGCTCCCAATCTAATGGGTGACTGTTCCATCTTGTGTGCAGCGTGTCCATTGTAGAGACTTGAGAAAGGCTTCCTGGCAGAAGTGACCCCTGTAGTGAGTTTGCTAGGTGAGGAAAGTGAAGTAAGGAATGCGTTCCAGGCAGACAGAGGTCTGGAACATGAGATAGCCTGCTTTGTATGAAGTAGTCATTAGTGAGTGGAAGAGGACAGGCTAAAGCGGTTAATGGGGAAGGAGCAGGGGAATCTCGCCATGAGAGTCTCCATTAAAGAGACTTGGCCTGCAGGTGATAGAGCCATTGAAAGAGGCTGAGCAGTAGAGTGAAATGATCAGATTGAAGTTCTATATAGATCATTCTGGGAGCACAGTTGAAAGATAAACTTTGACCTATGATAAAAATTTTCTAGAAAGTAATTTACTCATGTTTTTGTTTTCTCAGGATTATTTTAAGGTATAAACAGGGAAGCACATAAGTATCAATTCAGACTAACACAACATTGGAAAGCAGTTATACTGTAATTAAAAAGCTTTTTTTAAAGTAGCAATTCAGATGGCAATGAATGAAATTATGTGATATATAGGTGGAGTGGGCCCACTTATTTTTATTTAAGTCATTTTGAAAGAGCAATTATTTCATTGTCTTCTAATAAACTAAAAACTCACCTATAATTAAGCAAGCCAGCTTCAAAAGCTCAATTTTTAATGATATGGTCAGTAATAATTTCAGAAAGATTATGATTTCAGTCTGTAAGAGTTGGATCACATGAAAATATGAAACAATATCTCTGTTCTTTTAATTAATTTTAGTTAAATGAAGGCAAAAAGATTAGTTGCCTGCATTTTTTATTTTTTTACAAAACAGTCTTTTACACTTACTTGATTCTGTTTAATTATCTCCTGACTGGATTATAATGTAACTGTTAAGAATTAAATGTTGAAACTGACATTCTCTTTTCAATTCAAGGTTACAAACAAAAATTATGTCAGGTTCCTCTCTGGCTGGCAGCAAGAGAATAAGCCGCGTGTCCTCCTGTTTGACCAGATGCCCACCGTACCACTGCTCTACAAGGTACTCTAGGGGCCCGGGAAGTGTTTCCTCTTACTTTGGTGATTTTCCTTTTTATAAGTAATAGCTCACCCCATGAGAAATGTTTAAAGACCAGAAATTTGCCTTAAAGCACCATACATTGAGGACCTACTGATGCTCTTACTGTGCTAGCACTTTCCACACACACAATAGCATTTAATCTTCGGAAGAACCCAGTGGTACAGATTATGATCCCTATTTTATAGACCAGAATACTGAAGCTTATAGTGGTTGCATAACC
The DNA here is from genome assembly GCF_033118175.1 of Dama dama. Lineage (NCBI taxonomy): Eukaryota > Metazoa > Chordata > Mammalia > Artiodactyla > Cervidae > Dama > Dama dama. The sequence goes on along the minus strand of NC_083694.1, from coordinate 48,921,539 downwards.
TGCCCCAGGTCTCCCTACAGTGGGTTGAATATCGACTCCCTTACAGCCTGATTCCAAACCTGCCCTCTGAATGATACTCTGCACTGTACTTGCACACCTCTGGTTATCTCTGTGACAGGAGATGGGTGAGGAAAGCGCTTAACCATTGGCATGGTCACGGCCATCTTACGTCCTTGGGGTACAAGTTGTAGAGATGTGGGTGGACCTAGAGTCTGTCATACAGAGTGAAATAAGTCAGAAAGAGAAAAACAAATATATAGCAATGCATATATGTGGATTCTAGAAAAATGGTACAGATGAACCTAGTTCCAGGGCAGGAGTAGAGACGCAGACATAGAGAATGGATGGGTGGACATAGCAGGGGAAGGGGAGAGTGAGATGAACTGGGAGACTAAGTCTGAGATAAATACACTACCATGTGTAAAATAGGTGGCTTGTGGGAATATGCTGTGTAGCACAGGGAACTCAGCTCAGTGCTCTGTGATGACCTGGAGGGGTGGAATTGGGGGGTCGGGGGGGGGGGCGGAGGGACGTCAGAGAGGGAGGGGATCATGTATACATACAGCTGATTCACCCTGTTGTACAGCTAACAACATTATAAAGCAGTTATACTCCAGTTAAAAAAAATAAATAGTAGTTGGGGTACAGGTAATTCCTCAAATCTCTCACCCCCAGTACAGATCTCAGTAAGATGAATATCTTGCTCTATCTGAAAAACAGAGTTAATTGTTATTCAGCTTTGTTGGTATGGTTTTTGTACCTAAAGGACCATAGAATTCCTACAAGAGTACAAGGGTGTTGCAGCCTGAGTGGGCCCATATAAGCTAGCATTCCTCTCCACCCACTGATTAGAACGAGTCACATTTAGATGCTGTGCCACCAATTTCATTTCTTCTTCTCTGTTACTCTCTAACAGTTGACTGCTTTCGCATACAAAGATTACTTGTCATTTGGATATGTGTATGTCGGTTTGAGAGGGGCAGAAGAGATGACAAAGCAATACAACGTCAATGTCTATACCCCCACCATCCTGATCTTTAAAGAACACATCCACAAGCCTGCAGATGTTATCCAGGTACGTGGGTGTCGCCTTGTTTCAAGGTGGCCCTCCCGTTTTCTCTCAGGATGTCACACACAAATAAATAGCAAAATGGAGCAGAGTAGGAGAGGAGAAGAAACTAGTTTTAATCTCTTCCTTCAGGGACTTCCCTGGCAGTCCAGTGGTTAAGACTCTGAGCTTCCGCTGCAGGGGGCACAGGTCTGACCCCTAGTCAGGGAACTAAGATCCCACATGCCTTGTGGTGCAGCCTAAATAAATAAATAAAATAAAGCTTTCAAAAATCTCAGACCTGTCTGTTGTATGTCAGACAGTATGCTAAGTACTGAGGATACTTATCAAGCAGCTCTCAATCTAATGGGTGACTGTTTCCTTCATAGAAGGAAATTCTTAAAGTCATATAGTTTAAAAATGAGTTTTTTTAAAAAATATGATTTGGTACTATTCTGCTTACAAAGATAATCTTTTGATGGAAAGTAGAATGGTGGTGGCCAGAAGTTGGAGGAAGAAGAAATAGGGAGTTAGTGTGTAAGGGGCACAATTTCAGTTTGGGAAGGCGATAAAGTTTCTGGAGATGGATGGCGGATGATGGTTGCAGAGCAGCGTGAATGGTTAATGCCACAGAATCATACACTTGAAAATGATTAAAATGGTAATTTTATGTACTCTGTAACCACAAAAACAGAACAATAAATAATAGTCATCTTTGACCTCTAAAAAGCTCCTATTTTAAAAATCAATAATCTTATTCTAAAACAAGTTATAAAAATAATTTTAAGGCTTCAGTATAGAACAGTAATTGAAAGGAATAAGAAAAAAATACTCTTTCATTTCATCCCATTAATCCCTTGGAAGTTTTTAGTTTTATAATTTGATATTCAAAAGTGGGTAGGTATTGAATCGCGAGGAGAGCTTTTAAAAAGACTTTCATTGTACTGAGATCTTGTAGGTGAGTAAAAGTTATTTGATCTTGCTCAAAAAATATATACATTAAAATCACTGAGAAAAAAATGTATACAGTAACTCAAAGAACATACAGTGAATATTTATCTGATCTTAAGATAGGAAAGGGCTAAAAGTGCTGGGAAAAATCGTAATGGAAAAATCTTAATAACTTGATTATAAGCTGTACATTTTAAAGAAAGACAAAATTTTTTGATTAAACAATAAGGGAAGTATTTACAACCAATATAAAAGGGATTTTATCTTTGATTTCTGATGAGCTTCTTCTAATCAAAGAAATCAACCCCAAACTTCTTGAGAATAACCACTTAATGAGTACAGAGTTTTCTTTTGGGATGATGAAAATGTTTGTAACTCGATAGAGGTGAGGGTTACACAACACTGTGAATGTACTAAGATGCCACTGAGTCATACACTAAAATGGTTAATTTCATGTTATGTTACTCTTATCCCAATTTAAATTTTACCCCCAAAATGGGTGAAGCAGATGAACAAAATCCTGAGAAAGGATTTAAGTTACTAATAAACACTTTGGGGTTTTTTTTAAGTATTTATTTATTTGGCTGTGCTGGGTCTTCATTGCAGCATGCAGGATCTTTAGTTGCAACTTTAGTGTGGGATCTAGATTCCCTGAGCAGGGATCAAACCCAGGCCCCCTGCATTCCGAACGTGGAATCTCAGCCACTGGATCACCAAGGAGATTTCAATAAACACTTTAAAAAAGTAAATCTCACTAATAATCAGAGAAAAGCAATTTACATTTCCTTCTCTCATCAAATTGTTAACGATTTTTAAAGTAAAAATATTCAGTAGAGTTGAAGGTACAGAGAAATTGGCACTTCTCTTCCTTGCCTTGCTGGAAGAAGCTTCAAAAATTCTCAGGGAAAAAAAAGTTTTCAGAAAAGTGATTGGGTGATAAAATATCAACTTCCTAGCAAAACAGCACTCCTGAGTACCTGCTGTGTGCCAAACACTGCTGTGTGTGCTGAGGGTGCAGCCCTGAACAAAATCAGCAGAATTACCTGTCCTGGGTTCTAGTGGGGCCAACAATCATTATGACACACTCTGTCATGGTATGTTATATAGTGATGTGTGCTAAAGAAAAAAATAAAACAGGGGAGAGGAGTGCAGGGTATTAGGGGAAAGGGCTCACATTTTTAAGGTGGACCAGCCAAGAAGGACCTCACTCATTAAGGTGACACTTGAGAAAAGAACTGAGGGAGATGAGATTACCTTTTAGGACTCTATCCTAAAGGAATAGGAACTCAGGCAAAGAATTACATACAGAGATGTTAAATATCATTCATAATACCAAAAATGAGGGGGAAATATAAACATCCAACGGTAGGGTAATTATTAATACCTCCCAGATGTGCATGCTCAGTCATTCAGTTGTGTCTGACTCTGCAACCCCATGGACTATAGCCCACCAGCCTCCTCTGCCCATAGAATTTTCCAGGCAAAAATACTGTAGTGGGTTGCCATTTCCTTCTCCAGGGTATGTTCCTGACCCAGGTATTGAACCCCAGTCTCTTGCTGCTCCTGCATTGGCAAGCAGATTCTTTACCACTAAGCCAGATGGGAAGCCCCACATCCCAAATAGGGACTATTATGTAGCCATTTAAAACAATAGTTTGCTTGGACTTCTTTGGTGGTCCAGTGGTTAAGAATTCATCTCTCAATGCACAGGTCACAGGTTCGATCCCTGGTCAGGGAACTTAGGATTCCACATGCCACAGAGCAACTAAACCTAGGTACTCAGGAGCCCTTGAGACACAACTAGAGTCCATGCGCCCCAACAAAAGATCCTGTGGGAGGCAACCAAGATCTGATGCAGCCAAAATAAATGAATAAATAAAAATTTTTTAAGTAAAAGTTAAATAAAAAATAAAATGGCAATTTGAGAATAATTAATGATGGGGATAATTTTCATAACATAATGTTAGTGAGCAAGCAGCATGCAAAATTGTATATGCTCTTTATAATACTCTGCTCTCAATTTTGTAAAGTGAATATTATTTCAGTATTTGGGTTTCCAGAAATCCCTATAATGAACACATATTTTTTAATGTTACTTTTTAAAAATCAACAAGAGCCCTTTGATACTTTCTCTTATAAGAGGCTAGAGTGAAAAGAAAGAGATATTCTATAAAAGTCCTTTATTTCATTCATTCAGTACATTCATTGCCTGCTTGCTGAGCACTAAATACAGAACAATTCTGACATCCAGAGTTAGTCTTTGTCCTGAGTCTTTATCGGACTCAGAGTCAGGGGAGGAGAAAGACCTAGAGGCAGTTTTCATCCACTGTAGTAGGTATCTCCCTTAGATACTGGTGAACTCTGGGTGCCATGTGAAGGAGGAAGGTTACCTGAGACTGTGAGACTAAAGTAAGGAACCAGATAGGGAAAATGGATAGTAAGGAAAGAAGAGCAGGTTTAAAAAGAAGACAATGAGTTCAGTTGTGGACATAAGAATTAGAACTACTGTTTCGCACTTGATAATATACATGTTTCAATGCTATTCTCTCAGATCATCCCACCCTCACCTTCTCCCACAGAGTCCAAAAGGTTCCATCCAGAGGGATGGGATGGGGAGGGAGGTGGGAGGGGGGATCAGGATGGGGAACACATGTAAATCCATGGCTGATTCATGTCAGTGTATGGCAAAAACCACTACAATATTGTAAAGTAATTAGCCTCCAAAAATAAATGAAAAAAAATTTTTTAATTAAAAAAAAATAAAAAGAATTAGAACTACCTGTGAGCTCCTTGGCAGTCCAGTGGCTAAGACTTTGCACTCCCAATGCAGGGCGCCTAGGTTCGATCCCTGATGTGGGAACTAGTTCCCACATGCCAAAAGTAAAGATCCCATGTGCCACAACTAAGACCCAGTGCAGCCAAATAAATAGATAAATATTTTTTAAAAAGAAAGAAAGAACTGCCTTTAGGAAGTCTAAGGGGAGGTGTGCCTCCTTAGATTTCCTAAGGAGGCGGGGATCTAGATCTGAGGAAAGGCAGAAGGTGATCTCCCAGGCATCGTGTGTTATGTAAGGAGAGGAGGAAGCCAAGGACGAAACTCTGGACAACAACCAGCAAATAAAAAAGAGGGGGTGCTTGACGGCAGCTAAGCAGGAACCAAGAGAGAGAGTCAGGAAGCAAGCAAACGCCAGTTGTAGAAGAGAGGAAGGAAGGTCATCTCAATCCAAGATTAATCTATAAGATTTCCTAAATTGCTTTTTAGTAATAGCCATGTACCCTTGAGAATTGTTATTTACTTATTCCCTGGGGAAAATTACAGATCAAATACATTAATAAAATTACCAGAACAATGGATGCCTTACCAATTTGCTCTTTTATTTTGAGTAATCTTATTTATTTTCATTTATGCATTTTTGGCTGCTGCTCTGCGTCTTCACTATGGTGGCTTCTCTCGTTGCAGAGCACAGGTTCTAGAGCACACAGGCTTCAGTACTTATGGTGTGGGGACCCACAGCATGTAGAATCTTCCCAAATCAGGAATTGAACCCATGTCCCCGCATTGGCAGGTGGATTCCTAACCACTGGACCCCTGGAAAGTCCCCAGTTTGCTCTTTATGAATATAAAAATGCATCCTTAACATAAACCAAGTCCTTGCAATGACGAGAAGCTTAGTATAACACTGGTAGCACCAGTGGTTACTCTTGGCTCTAGGTAATTTGTTTTTATTTGCTGTATCATGTATGGCCACATGAGAATAGGTTTTATTCATGCTTCTGTTGATGGACATGTGAATATTTGCATCATGAAATGAGATGGGGCATGTCCTCCCTTCTTCCCTTCTCAGAAAGACTTTACAGAAGATTAGATTGTCTTCTTTGAAAGTCTGGTCAAAACCACCTACAAAGCCATCTCAGTCTGAATTTGTGTTTAAGGAAATATTTTTGACTACTGACTCATCTTCTTTAATGGTTATAGAACTGTTTTCTCTTTTTTTCAAGCATTGTTTTATTTTTCCTAAAGATTTTTCTGTTTCACCTAAATTTTCAAATTTAAATAAATATATAATATACATATATATGTTTACACTTTTTTTTAGTTTCTGCAACATAGGTAGTGATTCCTCCCATCATCCTTGGTAATGGTTGCCTGTGCTTTCTCTCTTTATTTTCATGATTGGTTTCACCAGAGGTTTGTCAATTTTATTAGCTCCTCCGAAGAACGAATGTTGGTTTGTCCTTATATTTTTATTTTGTTTTATTGATCCTATTTTCATCTTTATTATTTCCTTCTTTCTACTTTTGTATTTTTGCTGTAACTTTGTGATAGGGATATCTAGTTCATTAATTTCTTTTCTGTTACATTCATTTTTTAATATTTATTTGTTTTATTGTTTGGTCTTCATTGCGGCAGGTGGAATTTTTCACTGTGGTGCCCAGACTCCAGAGCACATTGGCTCTGTAGGATGTAGCACATGGGCTCAGTCGATGGGCCCCAAGGGCTTAGTTGCCCCACAGCATGTACAATCTTAGTGCCCGACCAGGGATCGAACCCACATCCCCTGCATTGGGAGGCAGGTTCTTAACTACTGGACCACCAGGGAGGTTCCCTGTTGTCCCCTGGAGTAGGAAATGGCAACAGCGAAACATTCCACTGTTTCTGCCTGGAAAATCCCACTGGACAGAGGAGCCAGACAGGCTACTATAGTCCATGGAGCTGCAGAGAGTTGGACAAGAGTAAGCAACTGAGCACACACACTCTCCAAATACTCCTTTATCTGCATCCCAAAGCTTTGATAAATAATATTTTCACGGATCACTCCAAATTCAAACTATTTTCTTACATCTGATATGCTCTCTTCTCAGATCAACAAGTTACTCAGAGTTTCTTAATTTCTAAGCATAAAGCGATTTTCTGGTTCATATCTTGCATTGATGTCTTGATTAATTGTGGTCAGAGAACCTGCTACATATAATTTCAGTTCTTTGAAATATGTGAAAATTAGTAATAACAAAGTGGTCATCATACAGTTTTGTAGTCCATCTTTTATACTCAATAACATTGCTACTTTGAAGTTTATTTTTAATTGTTCAGTTTACTATAAATCTCGAATGGAAGTAAATTTGCCTAAAATTTCAAAATTATTGACTTTCTCAATCTGCCAGCATAAAACAGTCTACAAAAGTTCCCCAAGCACTTGATTTTTCCTTTGACCTCAAATAGTTGCATCATTGCTTTTAGCCCCACGTTGTTGAAAAATACCACATGTTTATTTGTTCAAACAGGTCTACCTTTCTTGGTTTTACTGCTTTAGCCAGGCTCAGCCATATTTTTATTAAACTATAAGTCAAGCCCATTCTCAGTGAGAAAACTGAGTAAGAATCAACTGTCTCTTGGTTTTTCTTCAGGTCCGAGGTATGAAGAGACAGGTCATTGATGACTTTATCACCCAAAACAAGTATCTGTTGGCAGCCAGGCTCACCAGCCAGAAGTTGTTCCATGAACTCTGCCCCGTGAAACGGTCTCACCGACAGAGGAAGTAAGGACTGAAGGCCTTGCCCCTGCTCATCATGTCGTATGTTACTGAAAGGCAGTTAAACATTGACCCTGGGACAGTCAGAATCTATGCTTCATGTTGCAAATAGATGAACATAGATGAACAGCTATGATAGTAGAGGGGTATGTCAGTCCAGGGCACCTTAGGACCAAATGATTGGCTGTGCCAGAGAAGATCCCCCTGAGAGCTGAGCCCTAAAGAGTGAGTAGGTTCTGCCAGGTGTCAGGGACAGCCTGTGAAGCTTGGTGAAGCAGTGTGAAGTGGGACAAGGCTGCTGTTTCTCCCAGAGTGTCCCACACAGGACAAACGTCTGCAGGTCTAGGAGAGGAGCCAGGTAAATGACCAAACAGTAGGGCAGCGAGGGTGCTGAGGAAATGGCAAAATAATTAGCTGGGCATGGCATGGCATGGCTGAGGCATCCTCATTCATACAGAGCATCTGAAAAGTCTGGAAAGACAGGGAAAACACTTCATATAGCTCTTTCAGATTAAGGAGCCGGTGCCTTTAAATTTAGGGCTGTTTCATCTGTGAAATTTAGGGCTCTTTCATCTGGATATGAAAGGAAATAATTTTGATCACATTATTTGAAAATACAACTAAAATACTGTTTAAAATAGGAAACATTCCCTATATTTCCAGACTTTTCAGATTCCTATATAGACTAAGAGAAGAAACACTTTAATTAAATATAAGGAAGATGATCCTGGACTTTGAGGATTATTATTTATACAGCCTTCAAAAAATATCCCAGTCCACACACTCCTCCCCTTTGTTTCCACCAGCACCCTAGCCAGGCCAGTGTCACCTCTCGCCGAGGCCACCGTGTTAGCCTCCTACCCCCCTCTGCCTCCACTCCACTCCCACCCCCTCAGTCAGTTCTCCCCGTCAGCCAGTGATCATCCTCCTCACACTGAATTGGATCAAGTCCCCCTCCGTCTCTGGGTCTTTGTGCTTGCAGTGCTCTCGACCTCAAGCGCTCTGACCTCACTTCCTCTTGTGGCACCTCATTCAGATCTCTGCTCCAGCGTCACCTTCCCAGATGACATTTCCCTGACCAGGCTGTCTGATGGAGCATGACTCCCAACCCACCCTGCACTCTTTCCCCTTCACTTTTTTTTTTTCTGTAACACTTACCACTACTTGTCATGATCTACCTGCCTATCTATCTATCTGTTTTTTTGTCTGCCGTCCCCACTGGAATGTAAGTTCCACAAGGGCAAGAACGGGTGGAATGTAAGTTCCTCAAGGGCAAGAACGGGGCGTCCCAGGTGGCTCAGTAGTGAAGAATTCGCCTGCTAAAGCAGGAGACACGGTTTGATCCCTCGATTGGAAAAATCCCCTGGAGGAAGAAATGGCAACCCACTCTGGTAATCTTGCCTGGGAAATCCCGTGGACAGAGGAGCCTAGTGGGCTATAGTCCATGGAATCACAAAGAGTCAGACTCAACCGAGTGACTGAACATAAGGGCAAGAACGTTGTTTGTCTTACCTGGCATCTAGTGAGTGCTCAGTAGTATCTTGGAGAAAGAATGCCTGATTTGAATGATTAGATGAATTTGCCATTGGAACCACGGCAAAGGAAGCTCTTCAGAATGAGGCCCAGTGGCCCTGGCCTGAGATAGGGTTAACCAGCCCTGCCTGAAGTAGAACTAGAACAGGTGCCTTCTGCAAGGCCCTTCTGCATCATTGGTTCAGTGACTGTTGCCTTCAAGGGCATTTCCAAATGTTGTGAAGTTTCATGTGGGGAGAGCATCAGCAGTTTAGAAAGAAGCAGGTCCTTAATGCCTTGAACATCTTATCTCGTTGGCGACCCTCATGCAGCTTTGGTTTCTAAAACATGCTGGTTCTCTCTGTGAATGACTTCTCTCCTTCACCTTCCCTTGCCATTCAGGGCCTCGGGGATTAGTTACATAGTCTTTTCTTTTGTTGATATGCAGGTATTGTGTGGTTTTACTGACCGCTGAGGCTACCAAGTTGAGCAGACCTTTTGAGGCGTTCCTATCCTTTGCCCTGGCAAACACACAGGACACCGTGAGGTTCGTGCATGTCTACAGCAATCGGCAGCAGGAATTTGCCAGCACTTTACTGCCAGACAGTGACACGTTTCAAGGAAAATCAGCGGTGAGTCGTGGGTTCTCTCCTGGTCCCAAGCTCTTCACAAGTATGTGGCACTTAATTCCATGTTCTCCTTCCTCAAGGGTTTTGAATATAGATTCTGGGAAATCCAGAAATCTCTGAAGCATGTTTTGTTTTATTTCTTTCTGAGTGCTTGGAAACCATTTGACCTGTTTTTTGCCCTGTCCTGTGGCATGTGGGATCTTAGTTCCCCAACCAGGGATCAAACCTGTGCCCACTGCTTTGGAAGCACAGAGTCTTAGCCACAGGACTACCAGGGAAGTCCCTGAAAGCACTCTTAAACTAGTCTTTTACCCTGCTGATTTCACCTCCTGACTTTTCAACCTTGGACCTTCACAAAAGGCATCTTTCCTCTGGATAAAGATTAAAGAGCATCCCCAGTCCTTTTCACCTGTATTTCCCCTGTGCAGGTCAAGTCTTATAGTATCTAGTTTGTAGAATCTCCCTTAGGCAACCATTAATATGTTTTTCAGTGTCTCCCTCCTGTACTTCTGCCTCTTTTATTTCATCCTAATTTACCTTACCATTCCTTTCCTCCTTTGTCATCACTCTCCACAGAAACATGAAATTCTTTGTCATTTTCATCATCTTGGTAATCATGGGAAGTGAAAGTCGCTCAGTCATGTCCGACTCTTTGTGAGAGTCCGTGGGACTATACAGTCCATGGGATTCTCTAGGCCAGAATACTGGAGTGGGTAGCCTTTCCCTTCTGCAGGGGATCTTCCCAACCCAGGGATTGAACCCAGGCCTCCCGCATTGCAGGCAGATTCTTTATCAACTGAGCCACAAGGGACGCCCAAGAATACTAGATTGGGTAGCCTATCCCTTCTCCAGCAGATCTTCCCGACCCAGGAACTGAACCGGGGTCTCCTGCATTGCAGGCAGATTCTTTACCAATTGAACTGATTTTCATGGGAAAATCTCTGAAAAAAAACCAAAGGCTTGCTTTATTATAACATTAAGTCAGGGACTTCACTGGTGGTCCAGTGACTAAGACTCTGTGCTCCCAGTGCAGTGAGCCAAAGTTTGATCCCTGGTCAGGGAACTGGATCCCACAAGCCACAACTAAGGGTTCACGTGCCGCAACTAAGACCCAGCAGAGCCAAATAAATAAATGTTTAAAAAAAAAAAAGGAGAAGTTACAGAACAAAACCTATTGAGAAGAAAGAGCTTTAACTTTTAACAAAGCTTTGAAAAGTCACCATAAAACTAATTTCTTTTGTCAGAAAAATGGAAATCTCTTGCAGATATAGTATACTCATTCATATCTATACTTGAGCTTCACTAGACCCTTTTTTTCCATTGTCTCTGGAAAAAAAAACAACAGTAATTTCCCATTCTCTTGAGAATTCTAATGGTTTTTCGCCTCTTTTTCTCCCAGGTGTCTATCTTAGAAAGGCGCAACACGGCAGGGCGGGTGGTGTATAAAACCCTGGAGGATCCCTGGACTGGGAGTGAGAGTGATAAGTTCATCCTTTTGGGTTATCTAGACCAACTGCGGAAAGACCCAGCTCTTCTGTCATCGGAAGCTGTGCTCCCCGACTTGACCGATGAACTCGCCCCTGTAAGCACGCGGCCCAGGCGAGTGGGCGCCGGGCAGGGCTCCTGAGCTCCCAGAGCTGCAGTGCCCTGTCGGGGATGGGGGGCTTCTCGCTCTGGGGCTTGGGGTCCAGTCCTGACCCTTTTTCTCCCTCCACAGATTTTTCTTCTTCGGTGGCTCTACTCTGCTTCTGACTACATCTCAGACTGCTGGGACAGTGTATTTCACAACAACTGGTAGGAATATTGCCAGAGTGAATTTCTCTTGCTGTTACTTACCAGAACTGCTGTTTTTCATTTGGAAAAAGGTTCACTCTTCTTTGATTTCAGTGTTGACTCCGTCTGGGCAGGTGGAAGAGTGTTTCCATATTTTCAACGACTATTCCCCTTTCTCTGTCTTTCGGTAACTTCCCTTCTGTAATATTTGCTGGTTTGACCCTTTCCCACAGGCTGGGAAAGAAAGGATCACCCCAGCTGCCCTTCCAGATAGCAGAGCCTGGGACTGCGCTCCTCACCAGAGCACCTTGGTGCCCAGCACAGGGCTAACGCACATATAGTCCAATGAATCGAAACACGAACGAACCAGTGAATTAATCAGAGAGGGCAAGGGCACTCCCACCACCCCCTCCCCAATGAGACCACGAGCTCCTGAGGACAGACCACGTCCCACTCACGTCTGTGCTTCCTGGCCACCAGCCCAGCTCCCAAAAAACAGCAGGCCTTTGATGGGTGTCTGCGGGTGAATAAAATTTCAGAACACCTAGAGGAGATCTTAGAGAAGTCAACTTTCTTCTCCCTACTGTACCCCTCTGGGCCACATCTGAATTAGTCTGACCAAAAAAAAAAAAAAAGATCAAAAGAAAAGAAGTCCACAGACTTTCTAGTCAACTCGCATTACCCTTGATGTCAGAATGTTCCTCCATGTTCACAGCTTAAATCCTTTGTTACCCCTCTTGTCATTTCCTTCTGCAGAATCCATTCAGCACAGCCTGAGGCACAACGTCAAACTTTGTAAATAGGTGATCTGTGAATTAGAACACTGAGGGAAAAAAATCTCTACTTTGACCACTACCGCAAAAAAATCCTCTATTTGTATGAAATTAGAAAGTGTTTCTTGATGTGATGGTTTGGGGTCATGTAGCGGTTTTTTGAGCCAGAGAGAAGAAACCTGAAACTATTAACTGACACGTCACAGCGGCCTGCGTAGCACTGACCAGAGCTTGTGAACTTCATTTCAGGCGGGAAATGATGCCCCTTCTGTCCCTGGTTTTCTCTGCCCTCTTCATCCTCTTTGGCACTGTCATCGTTCAAGCTTTCAGGTAAGACCCCCCGTGCTCCTCAGTGCTGTGTCTGTAGGGTGAGGCCTACACTTCCTCGGCTGTTATTCTGTAAAATCTCTTTTTCTTCAGTGACTCAAATGAGGAGCGAGAGTCCAGCCCTCCAGATAAAGAGGAAGCCCGTGAGAAGACAGGGAAGGCGGAGCCAAGCTTTACCAAGGAGCCCAGCAGGTTGTTCTCACCAGATGCCAGCCCCTCCTCCTCAGCAGCAGCCCTACAGGCCAGAGGCTGATAAAGCAGGATCTGAGTGTCTAGCACAGCTAAGAACTCTGGCTCTGTTCCTTGTGTGAGATGTGGATTTAGGGAAGAATAACCGCTAATGACGGCTTCCTAGGTGGCTCATTGGTAAAGAATCCACCTGCCAGTGCAGGAAACACAGGCGCAGGAGACTTGGACTTAATCCCTGGGTCAGGAAGATCCTCTGGAGGAGGAAGTGGCAACCCACTCCAGTATTGTTGCCTGGGAAATCTCGTGGACAGAGGAGCCTGGCAGGCTTTAGTCCTTAGGGTCACAGAGTTGGACACGACTGAGCACACACAGTGCTGATGAGCGTTGACTAAGACCGTGGAGGTGTTTAGACACACGTCTAGTTATCGTCTCCTAGGGACCCTCAATTTCTCAATCTCAGGTTTAATAATGAAGGCGGGAAGCAAAGAAGCATGTCAGGCAGATGCTAGATGAGCCAGGAGCAGAGAGAAATAGCTGTGTTGACAGCCTTCATCCTGTACTAAAGCCACTTCTTCACCAACTGCATGGTAACACCTGCAGGGTAATTTGTAGGCTGGGATAGCCAGGTCAGTCCCGCCCTTCCCCTGTACATATAGGCTCAAGGATAGTTAATGATGTACCTAGTCTGGCTAGAACATAGCAATTTCTTCCACTTGTTCCTTTTAAAAGTAACAGCATTCCCCTGTCCTCTAAGATCTTAATTCCTCAATATTTCTCCACAGCAAGATTCCTAAAAAAGGCTTTGTGGAGGTAACAGAACTCACAGATATAACATACACCAGTAACTTGGTACGCCTGAGGCCAGGCCACATGAACGTGGTTCTCATCCTGTCCAATTCCACCAAGACCAGCCTGCTGCAGAAATTCGCTCTGGAGGTCTACTCATTCACTGGGTGAGTTCCTCTGTGCACCGGAGAGGGGGCAGGACGGAATGCGTAGAAGGAGGAGGGGCGAGCGGGCATACTTGGGTGAACCGGGGGTGGGAGGGTGGAGGGGGTGGCTAGAGAGGCTTTATCCAGGCAGCATGGTGTTGGTTGTTACCTGTCCAGCCCCAAGATCCATCCAGGCCATCATGCAGGGACCTTTCTTCCCCTTGATTGTCAGTTCTGGACAGAAGAGCTTGAACTCAGTCTCCCCTGAGCCCTTTCAGGAAGCTTCTCTGGCTCTGAGTGTTTTCCTGAGGCCCGACACTGAGAGTGAGACCCAGCAGGGACTGACACGCAGCTGGAAATGGATGAGGGGCTGTTGCCACCTTGTAGAAACCCTCCAGGCCCCGCAGAGCTCCTTCATTTCTTCAGACCCTACCCAACACAAAGCCTTTTCCTGTTTGAAATCTGACTGAGATTCTTAAGTTCCCCGTGATTAAATGTGTCCAGAAGTAACCTAAATCCTCCTTCTGTCCTTCCTCCAGGAGCAGCTGCCTACACTTTTCCTTCCTGAGTCTAGATAAACACAGAGAATGGCTCGAATACTTACTAGAATTTGCTCAAGACGCGGCCCCAATCCCAAACCAGTACGACAAGCATTTCATGGAGCGTGACTACACGGGTTATGTGCTGGCTCTGAACGGCCACAAGAAATACTTCTGCCTCTTCAAGCCCCAAAAAGCAGTGGAAGAGGAGGAAGCCATGGGGCCGTGCAGTGACTTTGACTCCTCACTCCATTTGGGTGAGTGTCGAGGGAAGTCTTCCTCTGGCCTTGGACCCAGGCCCATCAAAGGAAAATTGAGCAAGCTGTCCTTATGGATGGAACGGCTGCTGGAAGGCTCCTTACAGAGGTTTTATATCCCGTCATGGCCTGACCTAGACTGACAGGGTTTCAAAAAAGAGACTCGAACTCTTCAGACTTTTTAACAGGCCCCTGTGAACAGGTATTTTTCAGGACATCACAATGGACAGAGTATAGATTTTAGATTATTCTTCCAGAACAATGGCTAGAAGAATCTTTCCTTTGTCCTGTCCTAACCTAGGAGTGAAAAATACCACACGTTGACTTCCCCGGATCAGAATATTTTCCTTTGGGTCTTTTTTTCCTCATTGGAATGCCACACTATTTAAAACAGACTGTTCCTTCCCTCTTCCTTTGTCGTCGCTGCCACGTGCTCGCCCCACCCTCCCCTGTCCCATCTGTGTACCTCTGTGCTGGGCCCTGCAGTGGAGGTGTTGGGGGCGCCTCTCAAGCCGGGTGTGCGGGCGGTCACCTGCCTCCCCCATCTGGCCTGGGCTGTGCTTCTGCCCCAGCGCTTGCTCTTCCTTTGGCACAACCCACCTCAGGTTCTGGGCCCTGCGTCTGCATCTCGAAAGAGGCCTAATTCCAAGCAATCTTACATTAATGATTTCTCTGGTAGTGAATAGCTAAAACTATATTTGGGGGGCATCCCCCTACAATGGCTGGTCAGCCACAGTTTTAAAGGTTAGGGATAAATCGGGGCTCTGCCTTTCAGTTCAGTTTTCTTCCCAAGACAAGAGAGGGGCAGCCTGGGCAGGGCCTGAGGCAGCACCTCTCTGAGCACCCCATTGGCTGCCTCCCAAGCACTAAAGTGTCCTCGGAGGGATCCGCATGGCAAGAAGTACTGTAATGACCTTGAGCCATTTACCTGTATGTTTTCAGATGCCTTGCTGCCTCTGTCAGTTCTGGGGTATGGGTATTAGGAGCCATAACTTGTAATCATGTTCTCAGAATGTAGGGATAAGCTGCCATAAGCCAGTAGATGTTCAACTGAAGACACATTACTCCCGCTGTGAGTCAGGCTCAAGGAACCTCCTCCCTCCGGTGGTGTCTCCTTAGTAAAATACTAGACACATCTTTGTATCAAGGAACTTAAAATTTCTCAGCAGTTGTTATTTTGAACCCTATTACCCCAATAGTGCTGTATCTCCAAGTCCTCTTTCATGACAAGTGAGCCAAGACACGCTCTAGACTCCCGTTTTGCTCACTTTGAGCTTCTGGCCTATATTTCAACGTCTCGTCTTAATTGTTTTCACTCTCAACAACTGCTTCACCAGTAACAGGATGAGACCTGTCATCAGCACCCGTTTGCTGGGCTCCGGTGAACCATGGACACCAGGCAGGATTCTACCAGCCAGTTAGAAAGCTTTCCTTTTTTTTTTTTAGAGCAAACTGCCTGGAGTTTGGACAACCTCAAAGAGTTCAAATGTCAAAGCAAATTGTCCTTCTGTAAAGTGAAGGCTCAAAATCAGTGATGGGACAAAATAGGTTAATAACTGCTATTTTCTTTAATCATCATTGCTTTAAACTAAGCCATTTGGATTGAATGACAGTGACAAGTAATAAATTGAGTCCAGAAATTCTTGTAGTTTTCATGGAATCTATAGCTTTATTTAAAAAAATAATGAAATCACTGCCAGGCTTTATTTTTTCCAAGTGATCCTCTCAAAACGGGTGTTTATTTTGATTGCTGTATCACATGGCACCTGGCCCAGGTGGGACTGATCAAGGAATTCAGTTTTGGCTCTGTGATGCAAAATTATTTTCTGCATCTCCTCTGGCCAAGTTGCTTATATGAGGAGTGGTTTGGTTCAATGGTAAGTTTTTCATTTTTTTAGTTTCTGATACTAATGGGATTCCTGACCTTAATTTCTGAAAACCAAAACACCCCAGATCTGTTCATTTTCAAAAATTTTATTAAAAAGCACATTCAGACCACTGCACCTTTCATTTGCACAAAGAAAGGAAAGCAATAATGATGAAAACATTCCTAGGAAATATTTCAGTCCAAAAAAATCATCTAGAGATCTGTTTGGGGACTGGTAGATAATGTCCCCCAAGAGGACACTGAGAAGCTTTTATTTTAAACTGACCTTGACTCTTGACCACCTAAGCCTTTCCTCCTGAATGTTGTTTCCATGAATTTGTTTACTTCCATGTCAAATGTATGAGCCACCATCTTGCTCAGCCAATGCTACTGTTTCTCTTTTTCACATATGTAAATCAAACAGACCCAATTTTGGCTTTAAGTTAACTTCTTGGTCTTCGGGTATCTTGGAACTGACAACACTGATGTTATTAGAGGTAGGTTTTTCTGGTTAATACAGTTTATGCCTCATGGTTAACAGATGGGACAGTCACTGGCCTAAAACAAGCCTTTGTAGACACATGCTCCCATTTAAAAAATATTTTCTCATTAGGCCCAGGTGTCAGTGGCACAGTCTATCTAACATAGAGTTCATCAGCTCCAACCAAGCAACGTGTCAGTGAGCAAGTCTGCCCTAACTCCCACGAGGCACCACAGTCTTGTTGCCATCACTGACTAACCATGAAAATTTGGCTGTGGTTTTGAAATAATGGGTTGATTTCCTCCTCATTCAGTACATACATTTTTCCTGATATAAAAAGAAATGGGATCTGACTGTGTTTTAAGTGGTTTGTGTTATTTGGGGCAAAGGATTAGGAGCAAACACTCAGACATTTTTTCCTAAGTGAAATTACTGAAAAACTGATGCAGAACAACTTGACAAATGAAACGCTGCTCACATCCAAATACCTGACCTCGTCCTCGGAAAAGAAACACAGCCTGGCAGCTGCTGAATCTCTCTGTTCTGTGTGTCAAGGAAGATGATTATACTTTCAAGACAGACCTGAAAAGAAGGTGAATATTTTGCACTTTTGATACTCTTAGGAACAAATAACTTATTCGGCAAATGGTGTCTTTTTTATGTTGTTTTTGTTTTGTATTGTGAAACAGGCACTGAAGCTGATGTTATTTTGTTTTAAGAATCTTACAGACTGGAAACAGAAATAAACTATTTTAATGTGTGATGATTACGGGTAGCTCTTATGTCACGAGGTGATGATTTGACCATGGACACATGATCAACAGAATTGAATCTGCATGTTACTCAATATATGCTTAAGATCATCACGCCTTCACTGCAGATTTCAGGTACTGCTGTCTTAGAGGGTGGGTCAGCTTGAAGAGAAGATAATGTAACACAGGCTTAGAGGGAGTAAGTTCAGGAAGTGTATAAGCAGCCCTTCGGAGGCCAGCTCATGTTACGTGGTTTAGAAGACATTCCTGCATCTTCCTGGGGTTTTGAGTAGGAAGTCTCTTTATTAGGATCTGCACATTCTTTTCCTTTCACACTTTGTTTAATGTTCACAGAAGCCCTAAAACCAAGATGCAGTCCTAGGCTCCTCAGAGTAGGGGCTATATTTTAAAGGAAGATACTATAGAAATCTGGAATGTTTCTACAGTATGATTTCATAGGATTTTTTCATTTCATTCCTCCGAATTATAGATAAACTGCATTTTCCATCCCTCTCCCCTTCATCCTCCATCACCATTCTTCAAAGGAAAAAACAGCACAAGTGCATCTTTTTTTTTAAGTTAATTCAAACTCCTGAGGAATATTGGCTCTTTGGATTCGAGTTTTACTGAATGCCATGTTGGTTACAGCTACCAATGACATTTTTAGCAGAATGTTTTATTGGCATCAGCTCTTCAGTTCTCAAATTTTGCTTGCACACAAGTGCTTCCGGAGAATTATCATCTGTGCAAGCTGTTGTTACATCTTGAAGAATCACAGGACAAGGTTCAGACGACTGTCACTTTGGGGAGAACACACAGCATCTCAAACAGCAGGTTAGCTGCCACCAGGGCTGTGTTTCCTACAAAGAGGTGAAACCCAAGCATGAGCAGCGTGCAGTCCACTGCCTTAGGTCAGCGTCCTGCCTGTGCTACCTGACCACCCCGTGGACATGCTTTCCCTGGCATTCTTTCCATCCAGCACCATTCAGAAATAGTATTTTAAAATTCAGAAGGCTCTGTTTACTCAGACCAGATTT
This sequence comes from Dama dama, assembly GCF_033118175.1. Lineage (NCBI taxonomy): Eukaryota > Metazoa > Chordata > Mammalia > Artiodactyla > Cervidae > Dama > Dama dama. The sequence goes on along the minus strand of NC_083694.1, from coordinate 48,902,941 downwards.
CCCCAAAGGAAAACCTGTCATCATGCTGTGTATTGTATTTATTATCTATCCTCTGAAACTAATAGGCCCAAGTCTGTAAACTGCTACATTAAAATTATTGGGAGGGCATCTGCTTTGAATCTCTCTCCTAAACCAGCTGACTCTCCCAGTTTATTAATATTTATAAATATCATTTGTACCTTAAGAATTCACTCTTCAATGAAATATCAAAGGCGAATGGCACTGTGCCACCCCATCACTGAACTGCAGGCTGGTTTCTCTTCTGCTGATGGGTGGGGCCGGCTAATAATCCTTAGCTGCCTCCCAGGGGTTCTGTTAGGGTTCATTAGCTCACATCTGTACAGTGTGCGTTAATAGTTTATTTTCTTCACTGTAGGACATACTCAGCAGGTTCCCGAGTTGTCTAAAAGGACCCATCCATCTACTTATTTTTTTTTTTTTCCATCTACTTATTAATTAGAGGAAGACGGTTTAAACTAGCAGCTGCCTACAGATCACACTTATCTCCCTTACTCACCAGAAGGATCGTAGGGTGGTGAAACTTCCACGAGGTCACAACCCACCACATTCAGGCCTTGACAACCCCGGATGATCTCCAGAGCCTGTCCAAGATCAAGTTTGAGTTGTCCACAATGGTAACCACTGACAACAGAAAGCCACCAGTAGAGGCCTCCGTGGATTTCTCCCAACCCAGAGCCCCCCCCCCCCCCCCTTCTTCAACTTGAAACTGTTGTTCTCCCTCAATAAACATTCACTCACCAACAGGCCCCGAGGGATCATCAGAAACCAGCTAACCAATCACTTCAGTGCCATGCATCCAGGCAGCAGTCACCATTTTTGGTACCAGGGACAGTTTCATGGAAGACAACCTCAGAGGTGGGGAAAGGCCCCTCTAAGGTGGAAACACTTAGCTCAAAGAACTGACTGAACAGAGGAGCAGGGGGCGGGCGGCCCAGGCAGAAGGAAAGACACGTGTGGAGGCGCCATGATGGAAGAAGTACTGTAGTTAGAAGACAGGATAAGTGAGAGGGGTGGTTGGAAGAGCACCACTTTGCCTCCATTTTGCAGGTGAAAAGCTGAAAGGATGCAAAGCAGAGGAATGGAGTGTGTTCTAGAAAACTGGCGGGAACCAGGAAAGGCTTCGAGAGAGGCAGGTATGACCATCCTCCTTTCTGAGAGGATAGAAGATAATCAGTTAGGTTCAAGCAGTCTTCATTCATTTACTCCAGTATCTGTGAGTACCTCCTACTTATATGTCAGACACTATCCTCAGTTCCAAGAAGAGTGAACAGAACAAAGGTCCACACCCTGGAGCTTTCCTTCCAGTTATAATCACACCCCAATTCTGCCTCCCTGTGTGTATGCTGAGCACACCTATGAGAGCTTTATTTGAGGGTTTCCAAAATTCTTGAACTACTTTGGGAGGTGGTTCATCCCACTGTGCATATATTTTAAATTGAACCCCCCCAAAAATAAAATGTGGTGCTTAACAGGGGGTACTACAATACTGTCCCCATGGACAGGTGGACCAGAGGCAGAAAGACCAAATAACAGACTGTTATTATATCCCAGAAAAGAAAGGAGGGCCCTTGCCAACATCAGTTGCTCATCAGTAAGGGAAAATCCAAACTTGTGATCAGCCCTGAGAACAATAAAGGCCCAAGTGCTCTGATTTTAAAATCCCATCTGATTCCTGAAGACTCAATTCAAGTCCCAGGAAAGTGGGAGACTCAGTGTCCTCACCCCAAAGACATGTCACTGGTGGAGTTCCTTACCTGACTAGGAGTAAGACCAGCAATTTCAGGTGTCCCTGTGCCCGGGGCGTAAGCAGGGTCCAAGCCATCAATATCAAAGCTGATATAAATGGGTCTGCCTCCCATCTGCTGCCTCACTTCCCCCATCAGAGGAACCAGTGACTTCAGCCAGCAGTCTTCAGCCAGGACTACCCGGAAGCCCTGGAAAGGTAGAAATTGGAGCAGAAGTTTGACACTTGGGCCTGGAGTATTTACAAGGCATTGTCTATGGGCCCACTGTATTCTCAGCTTACATGCACCTCACATTTGACCCTCAGTCTCCATGAGGAGGGAACTGTTATCCCCATATCAGACCCATTGATTTGGGTCTGAACCTCCTTGGCTCTTTTCCAAGCCAGCAACATCTAAGGGCTTGGTTTGTTTCTGATTGTCTCCCCTCCCCAGCAATAAGGCATCATCTGCCTCATCAGCTAGCACCCTTGCTCCTCTCTGCTCCACATCATGCAAACGCAGCTTCCGTCCCCACTCTGTGAACTTGATCAGCAGAACCTCATTGAATCCATAGCTACCATTGAGTGGCCGATGGAGAGGAAGGCAATGTGAGGGGCTGGGGACAGCAGGAGGGGCTTTCGGTCTGTCACCTGGCTCCGGCTGTATCTGTAGGTATCCAAGGTCATGGAAGAGCCCCGGATGCCAATCTGCACCACACGCTTGCAGTCCAGGAGTCCCTCGTCCACACACCGGCGGAAGGGGGTCCCGTGATAGAGCTTCTCCCCTAGGGCCTTGTCGGCTGTGTCCATGTGAGCGTCCACATGCACCAGCCCCACAGGACCATGCCTGTTGACAACACGGCAGCTCAGAGGCCAGGCCTCCCAGTGGGGCCCGAACACAGCCACCCTCCAGGCCACCAAATCCTAGTGACAACTCACAGTCATAGAGGGGGGGAAATCTGGCATCAATTACCAGCCTTGCAACTGGCTTCTGACTTCAAATCCCTGAGCATCTCAGAAGAAAAATAAACTCAGAGGAATCAGGCAGACAATAGTCATGTGCTTTAGCTGACCCTCTCTACCTCTCACCCACAATTTTCTTTACTTAAAGACAGAGAGTGCTGGGTGGGATGAGAAGATAGGGTGGTGGCTCAGGTGAGCTCATGTGAAGGCTCAGCAAATCAACACCACCCTTTCTTCAACTTCAGTACCAAGAAGCAGCTTCCCCCCAGCTCTCTATAATTTCCATCAACCCTGCCAGCCACCCAAAATAAACAGACAATCCAAATCCATGCCAGGCTAACATAGCTTCAAGAAAAGACTTGGGTCCACCCACCCCCAGCCAGAAGGCTACCCACATATCTCTCCTCTATATGAATTCTGGAGCAGCATCACCTCCGCCCATCTGTCTGTTTCTCAAAGTAACCAAAATTAGTCAACGCCTGGTAGACTTTCACTACTGGAAAAATCCATCTCCTCAACTTCTGGGAAAGGGGGCCTTTCAGGAAAAAAACAGGGCCTCCCCTCAGCAAGAAACACCAGAGTGCTTGTCAGTATTTGTATTTGGCCTTTGAAGCAAAACAAAAACAAGTTAACTGGGGTTGTGTATTTCAGTAAAGGCTCATCTTCCAAAAACAGAGGCAAACGCTGAGCCTGCATAACAGCAGATCTAGGGCAAGGGAGGGTGGCCAAGGCATTAATAATAAATTGTCTTGGCTCCCAGCTGGTGACTGACAGACACACCTGGAGCGCGACGTTAATTTTGATCCAGAGAAGCAACTCAGTGGGGAATTTCCTATCACTCCCAGTAACCTGAGCCGGCAGAAGTCACCTGACGCCCTCTAGCAGCAAACAACTCATTCTCCAGCTCCTAAATTTTGAAACCTTGCTTGGGCTCCGCCTTTTGGGACTTACTTTTCTGCTATTGCTTGCACTATAGGATAGGTGATTGTATGATCTCCACCTTCAAAGAGAGAAAAAAAGAAAACTTGTAATGTGGATTTGGAATAAGATTTGAGGACCATGTATCACCTAGAACCATCTTCAGTTTGCCCAATTCTGCCATCTTTTCAATTAGACTGGAAGAACTATAACCATAGTTGAAATAAGATCTTGTTCAGTGATGAAAAATGGCCACTAAATGCCTGACATTACATTGTCATTTAAAAGAGAAAATTAAGGGACTTCCCTGGGGTCCAGTGGTTAAGACTCTGTGCTTCAAATGCCAGGGGTCTTGGATTCAGTCCCTGGTTGGGAACTAAGATCCCACATACTACATGGTGTGGACAAAGAGTAAAAAAAAATTAAAAAAAATAAGAGAAAATTAAGTTAAGGCTTATAATTTAAGCTTTAATATAGTCAAAGCTCTGGTTTTTCCAGTAGTCATGTGTGGTTATGAGAGTTGGACCATAAAGAAGGCTGAGTGCCAAAAAATAAATGCTTTTAAACTATGGTGCTGGAGAAGACTCTTGAGAGTCCCTTGGACACCAAGGAGATTAAACCAGTCAATCCTAAAGGAAATCAACCCTGACTGATGCTGAAGCTGAAGCTTCAATACTTCAGCCATTTGATGCGAGGAGCCGACTCATTGGAAAAGACCCTGATGCTGGAAAGACAGAAGGCAAAAGGAAAAGGGGATGACAGAGGACAAGATGGTTGGATGGCATCACTGACTCAATGGACATGAATTTGAGCAAGCAGCAGTCCATGGGGTTGCAAGATTTGGATACAACTGAGTGACTGAACAACAACAAAATTAAGGCTTATGGGGAAAATGGTCAGACCAGCTCTGCCCAGGTAAGCTTTCTGCAGTGACACACATGCTCCATATCTGCACTGACCAACATGGAGGGCCCTAGCTATTGGCTATGGAGATGTGGCTCATGCAACTGAGGAACTGAATGTTTTATTTTATTGCAATTCAAATAGCCACCTATGGCTAGGGGCTACCACACTAGACAGCACAGGCCTAGAAAAGTATTACCATTGATAATTATTAATAATAACAAAAGCTATTATAATTGAAGCTTAAAACATGCCAGTCGCAAATCTGCATGCTTTATGTGCACCTTAGTTATATGCCTCTGACACAATATAAGAAGGTAGGTGGTGGTGGTACTATTCCCATTTTACAGATAAGGGAATGAAGCATGAACAGTGAGTGAAAGGTAGAGCTGAGATTTCAAACCATGACAGCCAGAAACTCCACTCCTTACCACTGTGCTTTGCAGGCTAGGCCCTCTAATTTGACAAAAATAAATTTGGAGGGACTTCCCTGGTGGTCCAGTGGTTAAAACTCTGAGCTGCTACTGCAGGGGACACAGGTTTGATCCCTGGTTGGGGAACTAAGATCCACATGCCAAATGGTGCACCCAGTGAAATAAATAGGGCTTCCCTGGTGGCTCAGTAGTAAAGAATCTGCCTGCCGATGCAGGAGACACGGGTTCAATCCCTGGTCTGGGAAGATCCCATATGCCACGGAGCAACTAAGCCCTTGCATCACAACTATTGAGTCTATGCTCCAGAGCCCAGGACTCACAACTACTGAGCCCACGTGCTGCAACTACTGAAGCCGGTGCTCCCTAGAACCCCTGCTCCCTAGAGCCCCTGCTCCGAGACAACAGAAGCCACAGCAGTGAGAAGCCTGTGCACCACAAGTAAGAGTAGTCCCTGCTCGCTGCTATTACAGAAGAGCCCATATAGCAACGAAGACTCAGCACAGCCAATAAAGAAATAAAATTATTTTTTAATTCCAACTGGATATTTAGAAAAAGGTACAATTTTGACTATTTGTGAACCGAAAGAGAAACACTACAGTGAGAGTGGAGCAGGATGGAGGGGGAGGGTCAGAAGAAAGTTGCCCTATAGATTAACATAGATGCTGAGGAGAGAAAAAAAGGCCCCCTTGCAGTTCTCCCAAATTAAGTCATTAAAACAACATCCTTGAAATAGTTAAAAAGTCACAACTAAGCCCCTGCTAGCAGCTTTCCTCAGGCACAAGATCAAGGGTTGGGACAAGGTGAGGTGGGTAGAGGCACTTGCCAAAATTGAAGGAATAAATTGAAGGATGCAAAAAAAAAAAAAAAATTTTTTTTTTGAAGGATGCAAAATTGAAGGAACACCAAAAAACAAAACAAAACAGTAATTGGGGAATTCCCTGGTGGTTCAGTGGTTAGGACTCCACACTTGCAGGGGACCAGATTCAATCCCAGGTTGGGGAACTAAGATCCTGCAAACTGCAAGGCCATTAAAAAAAAGAGAGAAAAAAAAAAAAAAAAACTAAAAAAAAAAAAGACAGAGAGAGAACTACTCAGTCATCAAGAAATATACTATTTTAATGTTATATTTTTAAAATTCAAAATCAGTGCAAGAAAAAGAATCCATGATAAAATTTTAAAAAAGATAGGATCAGTAATTGTGCTATTCTGAGCCATACTGGAGCATGAGGCAAAAAGGGAAAATCAGTTATGCATATTGTTGGCTTTTTAGGAACCTCTTAAATTTTGCACTAAGGTAAATGCTTCACTTGCTTCCCCCGACCCATCCCTCTCATCATACTAGTCCAAAAAATGTAAATATCCTCTCCCCAGGGGCCAAAATAAATGAACTAAAAATGTTCTCTTTCCTTCTGTCTCCATATTCACAGTGGTTTGCCCTGGAGAAGTAACTGTACTCCAGCTAACGATAAATAAACCCTAAGCTCAGAGAACTACACTCGCCTTGCAGCTGCCATTACCCAAGGTCAGAGGAACACAGCCGGCTGCTACGATTTTCTGATAAGCCGCTCGAATCAGGTGGCAGCTGTCCTGAAGGTTGTAAAGATTGACATTCACATCGCCTAGGTCTGCAACCCTGAGGAACTGGAAGGGAACAGCTCCTGTGCTAGGATTGGCGGTCCTAAGCAGCACCGATTCTTCTCGGATCCGTCGGGGTCCGAATCTGGAAGAGGAAGAATCACTCTGTGAGCCATCCCTAAAGGTTTAGAGGCTCTCCCTGGGTCAGAGCTTCCCAGGCTCTGTGCTGGGTCTGAATGAATCTTTGCTGCAGGGTTGGGGTTCATCCTATACATTGTAGAATGTTAAGCAGCAACCCTGGTCCTTGCCCACTCGATGCCAGTAGCACCCCTTCCCACATGTTGCCACAACCAAAAACGCATCCAGACTCTGCCAAACGTGGCCTCTGGAGGGAGAGACACACCCGGATGCTCCCACAGAGAACCACTCAAAAGTTCAAAGCTCAGTTGTGTCTGACTCTTTGTGACCCCATGGACTGTAGCTCGCCAGGCTCCTCTGTCCATGGGATCTTCCCGGCAAGAATACTGGAGTGGGTTGCCATTTCCTTCTCCAGGGCATCTTCCTGACCCAGGGATCAAACCAGGGTCTCCCGCACAGGAAGACTGTTTACCATCTGAGCCACCAGGGAAGCCCCTGGGAACCACTGATCTGACCTATATAATGAAGAGATTAAAGGCACAGATTTAGGCCTTTAAAGGCCCACCCATCACCAATTTACTAAATGGCATTAGATAATTTCTTAATCTCTCTGAGCTTCAGTTTCCTAATCTGTAAAGTAATAATGACATTTACCTTACTCTGCTGGTGTAAGTAAATCAGGTCATCTATGTAAAGCACCTTGCACTCAGTAGGTATTTAATAAAAGGTGGCATTAATAGATCAGTAGTCAGCTGGAATATTGCTGAGCTGAGTCAGAAATAGCTCACGTTCAACAATTAGGAAAATCGATTTTACTTCTTCTAACTTAATCTTAGGGCTTTTGGTAAGATTGGCTTCAAATGGTAAAGAAGTCACCTGCCAAAGCAGGAGACTCCGGTTGGATCGCTGGATTGGGAAGATCCCCTTGAGAAGGGAATGGCAATCCACTCCAGTATTCTTGGCTGGAGAATCCCACGGACAGCGGAGCCTGACGGGCTTACAGTCTATGGGGTAGCAAAAGAGTCTGATAGGACTTCAGCTTCTAAACAAAAACAACTTGATCTTAAGAAAACTGCCTTATTTGGCGGGCTTCACTGGCAGGCCAGTGGTTAAGGCTCTGCGCTTCCACTGCAGGGGTGCCCCTTCCATCCCTGGGCAGGGAAATAAGACCCTGCATGCCACCTTGGCGCGACCAAAAAAACCTGCCTTATTTTGAGCAAATTTTTGAGTCAGGTGATATCTAGAGGTTTTGGGAAAAGGCAGCCAGCTTCTGTTCTCAAATTTAATGTCCCCTGCTTTTGTAAACCGGAAGTACCCACAGCCACCATCCCAGCTAGGCCAGGGAATGGAGAAGTCTCGGTCCCTAAACCCCCTCTTTCTTTACCAATGGGTGACACACGTGCTGAGCCCTTGGGATTACTTGAGGCAAACCGACCTGCTTCCCTGCCCCCAAAGGGCACTTTGCGGCTAGACCCTGACTTCCAACTCCACTCTGGGTGAGCGAAAGCGCCTCTCCATGAGTTTTGTATGCACGGTGGCCGCCAGGCTGCCCGACACGTGTCCCTGAATCCTGCTGACCTTACCTCGCCCCAGGCCGGTTGGAAGTCCCAATGTCCAGAGGCACCCCGACGAAGGCGGCGTCCAGCCCCTCGGGAGAGGCCTGCACCGGCAGCCGCATCATGGAGCAGATGCCCACCGACCGGGCCACGAACTCGGAACTGGGGGGTTGGTTCCGGGGGGCGTCGGAGGCCTGGCGGCTCAAGCGGCGGCTGAGGTCGCAGAGTCCCGCGACCGGACGCGCTCGGCCCCCGGGAACCAGCCTCCGCGAGCCCCAGCCACCCCCCAGGCCCCTCGCGCAGGTGGACGCCAGCAGCCGCAGCATCCCGCCCGCCTGCCCGCCCCGCTGGTCCCCGCAGCAGCCAGAGCCCCAGCCGCCTCGGGCTCAAAGTGCAGGGGCACCCGGGGATCATGGGCAGGGGAGGGGCTCCAGGGACCCGGCCGCTCGCTTTCCTTCACCCTTTTCTGAACTTTGGCCTCTAGCTCTTTCGGTAAATAGAACTAGTCCCGCGGTTCCCGGCTGACGTCCACTGCACTGCCCCCGGTGGGTATGCGCCCCCCAGAATCCGGCCCTTGGCAGTTTCCTCTCCCAGAGTAATACTTTTAAAACCTGAAAGATATGAAGGGGAAAGACCTTTCTCTAAGCGAGAGAACTTGGAGCGTTTTTTTTTTTTTTAAGTACCAAGAAATGTCTGAATGGGAGTCTCAGGAAGCAGAAAGTCTTTCTTAAATAACCTTTTCTAAAAAGGACTTAGAGGCCAGTGCGTGCCCAATCATGTCCGCCAGGCTCCTCTGTCCATGGAATTTTCCAGGCAAGAATACTGGAGTGGGTTGCCATTTCTTACTCCAGGGGATCTTCCCCACGAAGGGATTGAACTTGAGTCTCCTTTGTCTTCTGCATTGGCAAGCAGATTCTATACCATTGCACCACCTGGGAAGCCCCTGAGAGGTGAGCTAACTGGTTAAAAAAAAAAAAAAAGTTTGATTTGTAATGAAGTTATGGAGCCATTGGGTGCTATTATATATTTTTAATCTCTAGAAGTTGAGATTGAATGGGAAAGGCTGGAGTTTGCATTAAATTGGTCCCTTTAAATAAAATCACACATTAGGGAAATCCCTGGCAGTCCAGTGGTTAAGACTCTGCAGAATCCATGCTGAGGACCCAGCCTTTTCCTTTTCCAGGGGATCTTCCTGATCCAGGGAGTGAATCGTTGTCTCCTGCATTGGCAGGTGGGTTCTTTACCACTGTGCCCTAAGGGAAGCCCCTATATATACATATTCCCACCCTTTTAGATTCTTTTCCATTTTAGGTCATTACACTGTATTAAATAGAGTTCCCCATGCTATATAGTGTGTGCGTGCTCAGTTGCTTTAGTCATGTCCAACTCTTTTCGACCCCATGGGATTCTCCAGGCAAGAATACTGGAATGGGTTGCATTTCCTCCAGGGGATATTCCCAACCTAGGGATCGAACTCATCCCCTGCCTCTCCTGCAGGCAGAGTCTTTACCGCTGAGCCCCTGGGGAAGCCTGTGCTATACAGTATAGGTCCTTCTTAGTTTAACACATTTTTACCCAGATTCTACCATTTCTTTCACATGGCTTGTCCTGAACATATCATTTTCTTACCTTTTTTTTTTCTTTCATTCTCCTCACAAATATTTGCGTGCCTGTTATATGCTAAGCACTGTGCGATAATGACTCCAACCTCTCCATCATTCACTACTACTGAGCATGCCTGTCCTTTAAACTTTCTGCAGGGGTCTCTCTGACAGGTGTGCCCCTGCTCGCTCTCCTGCTCTCTGACCGCTCCTTCTCTGATGGCAATCTCTTCCAACATTAAGATAACCATTTTCACCTGGATTTCCCTGGTGGCTCACACAGCAAAGCGTCTGCCTACAATTCAGCAGTCCTGGGTCTGATCCCTGGGTCGGGAAGATCTCCTCGAGAAGGAAATGGCAACTCACTCCACTACCCTTGCCTGGAGAATCCCACAGATGGAGGAGCCTGGTGGGCTACAGTCCATGGGGTTGCACAGAGTCGGACATGACTAAGTGACTTCATTTTTGCTTTCTTTCACTTTCACCTAGGGCTTCCCACGTGGTGCAGTGGTAAAGAATCTGCCTGCAAGTGCAGAAGAAGCAAGAGACATAGGTTTGATCCTGGGTGGGGAAGATCCACTTGAGGAAGAAATGGCAACCCACTCCAATATTCTTGCCTGGAAAATTCCATGGACAGAGGCCTGGCGGGCTACAGTCCTTCAGGTTGCAAAGAGTCAAAACCTAGGGGCAGATAATTTACAACCCAGATCCCAGCCCTGGGCTCCAGGCACCCATTTGCTAACTCCCTGGATGTTTTGGGGGGTGGATTTTTTGTTTGTTTGTTTGTTTTATTTGGCTATACCTGGTCTTAGTTGTGGCATGCAGGGACTTTAGTTGCAGCATTTGAACTCTTAGTTAAAAAAAAACTTGGGTCCACTAGTAGTGTATCCTCAATCATTGTTGAAAGTGAAAGTGAAAGTCTCTCACTAGACTCTGACTCTATGTGACCCCATGGACTATACAGTCCATGGAATTTTCCAGGCCAGAATACTGGAGTGGGTAGCATTTCCCTTCTGCAGGGGATCTTCCCAAACTAGGGACTGAACCCAGGTCTCCCCCATTGCAGGCAGATTCTTTACCAGTTGAGCCACAAGGGAAGCCCAAGAATACTGAGTAGGTAGCCTATCCCTTCTCCAGAGGATCTTCCTGACCCAGTAATCAAACCGGGGCCTCCTGCATTGCTGGTAGAAGACAAAACTCATCCCCATCCCCTGTAGGTGTGGGGGCCTAGCTCAAAGTAGCCCTCTGTGAAGCACAATATTTCTTTGGTGTTTCATGTTTGATCTTGCAAATTTGTGCAAGGTTTTCATTCCATTTGATAATACATGTTTATTTTAGCATAAGAATATTTTATTTCCTTTTATTGGCCACGAAGCTTGTAGGATCTCAGTTCCCCAACCAGGGATTGAACTCACACCCTCAGCAGTGAAAGCGCAGAGTCCTAAACACTGGACCACCAAGAAATTCCCAAATACTTTATATTATTTACCAGTTAAAATTTCCCCAGGGAGTTCTCTGGTAGCCTCATGGTTAGGACTCTGGGCTTTCACCCCAGGGCCTGGGTTTAATCCCTGATTCAGGAACTGAGATCCTGCAAGTCTCTAGGGGCAGCCAAAAAACAAGAAAAGGGAAGGGTGGACTTAACATGTCAACCTGAGCAACTTACTCTTCTAAATCTATTTCCTACTCTGTAAAATGGGAAGATAATTTTTAGTGGATGTTCTTATGAGAGATAAACGAGGTCCACTGTGAAAGCATTGTAAACCATGCATTGATAAATAATAGGTAGTGTTATCATTTACTGTTCTATTTCCTTTGCTGCAGTTTCCCAACCATGGTCATTGCACACTGGTGTATTGCAATTGGGTTACAGGTGAAATACAACATAAAGATCCCATGGCTCTTGGGCCTGCCAGCTAGAACAACAACGTCTGGATACACGCAACCCATGGGGAGAGCTCCCCTTGGGATAATCCAAGCAAAGCAGAGTGTGACATCCTGCCTGGCAGTCACCACAAGTAGGCAGAAGGTCAGCGGTATTTGCTGCTTGCCATATGTTACCACTTGGACATCAACTTCAGAGGCTAGAGCAGCAGAGTACACTGCTGCATGTTACAGACAAGGGTCCAGGGCCCTGCTAGAGGAAGTGAGTTCCAGGGGCCAAGTAGCAGGAGCTGCAACCCAAGGTGGTCAGGGATGGAGGGGCAAGGAGACTGGTTGGAGGACTCTGGCCAGAGCAGCTTGAAAGGGCTGACCCAAATCTGTCTTCACATGGAATCAGATATATCTGTCCGTTTGGGGCTGGTGTCCAAGCAGTGTCCAAGTTAACTTCAGGGTCGCTGCTTTAACAATGCTTATAGGCAAGGGCTGGTGGCTTAGACAGTAAAAAAATCTGCCTGCAGTGCGGGAGACCCGAGTTAGATCCCTGGGTCAGGAAGATCCCCTGGAGAAGGGAATGGCAACCCACTCCAGTATTCTTGGCTGGAAAATCCCATGGACAGAGGAGCCTGATGGGCTATAGCCCATGGGGTTGCAAAGAGTTGGACACAGCTGAGTGACTAAGCACGCATAGGCAAGGGTAACGTGAAAAATACTTAACATCTGAGATGGCACAGACATTACCAATCAGAACAGATGTCAGCTAACCATAAACAGTGAATACTAGTACATACTAGGTGAGTATCACCCCTGAAGGAACGTGCTTTAAAACAGAGCTGTGTCATTATTTTTAATATTTATTTATTTGACTGAGCCAGGCTGTAGATGCAGCAGGCTGAATCTTTAGTTCCTGTACATGGGATCTAATTCTCTGACCAAGGATCAAACTGGGCCCTTTGTAACCAGCCCCCACTGAACCACCAGGGAAATCCCATGTGTCATTATTTTTAAATGTTTGACATGAAACAGTCTGATTGAATTCAAGATCCACTAATGGAATCACAAGAAATTTCAATTGACAATTTTAACGAAAGAAAATAAGACATTTCTTTAAATATTTTAACTTTTATACATTTTTTAATATTGAAATTTCATTTTAAATTTTATTATCTATTTGAGTATTTAATTATTCATGGCTGTCAAGAACTTAAAGATATCCTTCTGGAAAAGTTCTGGTCATTATTACAAGTAGCTATTTTAAGCTTAAAGCCTGATACTGAAAAGTTACATTCATGGGTGGGGGGTGGGAAGGAGGCTGAAGAGGGAGGGGATATATGTATACATATAGCTGACTCACATTACTGTACAGCAGAAACCAACACAATATTGTAAAGAAATTATCTTCCAATTAAAAATAAATTTTAAAAATAATTTAAAAAGTTACATCCAAAAGAGAATTTTTAAATAAGAGAAAAATAGTTACATTCACAGAAGAAAGTGAAAATTTGGAATGTATTTTATTTGGAAACTTTATGCCAGCTCAATATTTAATGCTGTCCCTAATAATTTTATTTTTCAAATCATAATTATACAGTATGTACTGTTGTTGTTCAGTCCATAAGTTGTGTCTGACTCTGTGAGCCCATGAACTGCAGCACACCAGGCTTCCCTGTCCTTCACTGTCTCCTGGAGTTTGCTCAAACTCATGTCCATTGAATTGGTGATGCCATCCAACCATCTCATCCTCTGTCACCCCCTTCTCCTCCTGCCCTCAATCTTTCCCAGCATCAGGGTCTTTTCCAATGAGTTGGCTGTTCTCATCAGGTGGCCAAAGTATTGGAGCTTCAGCTTCAGTCCTTCCAATGAATATTCAGAATTGTTTTCTTCTAGGAATGACTGATCTCCAAAAAATATAATTTTTTTTAATCAAATCCCATATAGATACCCCTGAATCCCTCCTCCACTTACCTCCCCTTTACCTCAGTGGAACATACAAATTGGGTAATTTTCTTTTTTTTTAATTTTTATTTGGAGTATATTTGATGAACAATGTTGTGTTAGTTTCAAGTGTACACCAAAGTGATACAGTTATACATGTATCTATTCTTTTTCAAATGCTTTTCCCACTTTGGTTGTTAAAATTGTATAATTTTCTATGTATGCCATGACAGGAAAAAGATTCCGAAGCACAGTTCTAGTAAATTATAAGTTCTGATGTCTCCTTCTTCCTTTTAGCTGGCCTCCAAGGGTAGCGCTTTGTAAAAACCCAGTAATATAATGTATGTTTGGTTTGCTGAGTGACTGACTAAATGATTGAACAGATCTTCTGGAAGCCATAGAGAGCACCTCTGGGGTGATTAATATTTCAGTCAAAGAACAATCACGGCAGCCAAAGCGTGTAAGGAAAACACCATGTACGTTTGGGTGGCCTGCGTGGATTTCCTTTGGCCTAGCGAGTGATGCAAGGGTTACACAGAAGTCAACAGTGAACTAGTCTGTGCCTGTGGAGGCTCAGCAATGACCCTGCAGCAACTCCAGCTTCCCAGAGACACCTGGCTGGAGCTTTCTGGGACACTCCACTCACCTTGTTACATCATCAGCGTTCATCTTGACCTTGCTTGTCCTCTGCCTCTAAAGAAAAACACACATAATTTTGAAAATGTTCAGAATGCTTTTATTAAAATTTGTCCAAATCTCCACTCTTCCCTTTATTTTACCTATATTGTTACACACAACAATGCTTCATGGAATACTTTACAAACTCACAATGGAGTTACCTCCATTGTTGGAATACAGAAAAGAGTATCTACTATTTGAACACGAGATTGATTGTTCTACCACTCTATTCAGCTTCTTGAATGGAAGCTTGATTAATCGGACCACTTTTATCCAGATGTCAAGTAAAGTGACCCCTCTCTGTCTTTCTAGTCCAAAATGAAGCTCCTAAGGCAAGAGAAGGGGGAGGCAAAGCAATAGATATCTGTTGTGCAGTTTCAAAGTCAAGCCAGCAGAGGGCACAGAAAACTTCTGCTTAATCACTTCACAAAGAGGAGGAGAATTCAGGAAATGGACAGAGCTCTCATTCAATCACTCAATCAGGTAATACATGGTTTAAGTTATTTAGTCAAGCAGGTTTCATCCGAACACCTCAACAGTTTGATAATACAACAGGCTATCTTAATATAATCTTCAGACGGTCTGATTTACTATTGGAGTATAACTGTTTTACAATGTTCTGTTAGTTTCTGCTGTAAAACAAAATGAATCAGCCATATATATCCTCTCCCTCTTGAGCTTCCCTCCCACCCCCAGCCCCCATCCCACCCCTCTAGGTCATCAGAGAGCCCTGAGCTGAGCTCCCTGGGCTATACAGTCAGCTTCCTGTGTTTGCATGCTCAGTTATCCAGTCATGTCTGACTCTTTGCATCCACATGGACTGTAGCCCACCAGGCTCCTCTGTGGGATTTTCCAGGCAAGAATACTGGAGTGGGTTGCCATTTCCTCCTCTAGGGGTTCTTCCCGACCCAGGGATCGAACCATGTCTCCTGCATTGGCAGGCATATTCTTTACCACTGAGCCACTTGGGAAGTTCATTCAGCCACTTCTCACTAGCTATCTATTTTACACATGGTAGTGTATATATGTCAAAGCTACTCTCTCAATGCACCATTTGATTTCTGTCTTAACGAAAATGTTTAGATTCAGTCTCCAATGCATTTTTAGATGGCATTCTTCTTTGCCTAAGGGAGTCAGCTGATTCTGCATAGCTCCTCTTCATCTGCAGAGTGGGGACTGTAAAAGCTAACTAAACTTTTCAGACTTCCTGATGATGATGTAGATCTGAAAGTATATCATCAACCTGGTCCTTAGAGAGAAAGGCATTAAACAAATGCAAGGGCTGATTATTACTTATAAACTATATACTCTGGGTATATAGATCTGACTCAAGTTATTACTGAGGCTAAACACAATAATTGATGGCTAAAGGGAACTCCAGAAAAACATCTACTTCTGCTTCATTGACTACTCTAAAGCCTTTGACTGTATGGAGCACAACAAACTGTGGAAAATACTTAAAGAGATGGGGAATACCAGACCACTTAACTTGCCTCCTGAGAAACCTGTATGCATGTCAAGAAGCAACACTTAGAACCAGTCATGGAACAACTGAGTGGTTCAGAATTAGGAAAGGAGTAGAACAAGACTGTATATTGTCACCTGCTTATTTAACTTCTATGCAGAATACATCATGCTAAATGTCTTGGCTGGATGACTCACAAGGTGGAATCAAGATTGCCTGGAGAAATACCAAAAACTTCAGATATGCAGCTGACACCACCCTTACGGCAGAAAGCAAAGAGGAACTAAAGAGCCTCTTGATGAGGGTGAGAGAGGAGAGTGAAAAAGCTGGCTTAAAACTCAACATTCAAAAAACAAAGACTATGGCATCCAGTCCCATCACTTCATGGCAAGTGAGTGAAGTGAGTCAAAGTTACTCAGTCGTGTCCCTCTCTGTGACCCCATGGACCGTAGCCTGCCAGGCTTCCCTGTTCATGGGATTCTCCAGGCAAGAATACTGGAATGGGTGACTGTTTCCCTCTCCAGGGGATCTTCCCAACCCAGGGATCAAACCCAGGTCTCCTGCATTGCAGGTAGATTCTTTACTAGCTGAGCCACCAGGGAAGCTCAAGAATACTGGAGTGGCTAGCCTATCCCTTCTCCAGGGGAACTTCCAGTCCCAGGAATCAAATTGAGGTATCATGCATTGCACGCAGATAGTTTACCAGCTGAGCTACCCAGGAAGCTCATGGCAAATAGAAGGGGAAAAAGTGGAAACAGTGACAGATTTTATTTTCTTGGGCTCCAAAATCACTGTGGATGGTGACTGCAGCCATGAAATTAAAAGATGCTTGCTCCTTGGAAGGAAAGCTGAGATAAACCTAGACAGTGTATTAAAAAGCAGAGACAAAAATAATAATAATAATAAATAAATAAATAAAAAGCAGAGACATCACTTTGCCGACAAAAAGCTATGGTTTTTCCAGTAGTCATGTATGGATATGAGAGTTGGACCATAAAGAAGGCTAAGAGCCAAAGAATTGATGCTTTTGTTTTTAATTGATGCTTTTGAACTGTGGTGCTGGAGAAGACTCTTGAGAGTCTCTTGGGCTGCAATGAGATCAAACCAGTCAAGCCTAAAGGACATGAACCCTGAATATTCATTGGAAGGACTGATGCTAAAGCTGAACCTCCAATCCTTTGGCCACCTGATGTGAAGAGCCACCTTATTGGAAAAGACCCTGATGCTGGGAAAGACTGAGGGCAGGAGGAGAAGTGGGCAACAGAGGTCAAGATGGTTGGATGGATCACTGACTCAACGGATAAGAGTTTCAGCAAACTCTGGGAAATAGTGAAGGACAGGGGAAACCTGGCGTGCTGTATTCCATGGTGTCACAAAGAGTTGGACATGACTTCAGGACTGAACAACAACCAAAATGACTATAGCTTAAAATTACGGTTCTAAAGTGATACAGAGCTCTAGGACACATGGGAAAATGCTGTTTAGACAAATGTATGAACCAACTCATGCCAGGTAACTCAAACCAGGAGAACATCTTCATATATGTATTTGGAGGATAAAGATCAATGCTTAAAGTACAGATGAGATCTCATGCAAATAAAGCATGTATGATACAAAATCAGTGTTATGATAAAGTACTGTTTCATGATGACTTGCTTTTACACCCTAATTTCCTTCTGAATTCAACATGTGCTATATGTTATCTCATTTGTCCTTCCAATTACCCTATAAATAAGATATATTACTTATATTTGATAAGGAAAGTGAGGTGGTAAGTCTGTGATGTCACTGTATATTACAAAGCAACTTCCTCCCTGGGATCCTAAATTAGAGATGATCTTACATGTCAAAGGTTTCAGTCAGAGTGGTTGGGAGGGAGGGTGTTTCATCATTTATTGGATAGCTCAGAGGATAAAAGGATTCCCCTGTATTGACATTATTCCCATAGCTTGGAATGGGACTTGTTTCAGAGCTCCACTTTTGACACTTAAGATCCAGACTCCAAATATTCACTTCATTACTTAAACCTGGTTTCTGGAACAGTGTGTTAGTTGCTCAGTCATGTCCGACTCTTTGTGACCCAATGGACTGTAGCCTGCCAGACTCCTCTGTCCATGGGATTTTCCAGGCAAGGATACTGGAATGGGTTGCAACTAACACACACGCTCACACATACATACAGCTGTTTCACTTTCTGTACAGTAGAAACTAACACAACACTTGTAAAGCAACTATACTCCAATAAAAATTTAAAAAAATAAAAATAGTGTCTCTATCCTCCTTTCAAACAACAGAAAAAAATGTAATGCCAATTACTCCTCTCTTTTGGAACAATACCCATACCCATACCCATATATCGCTCAGTCGTGTCCGACTCTTTGCGAACCGTGGACTGTAACCCACCAGGCTCCTCCATCCATGGGATTCTCCAGGCAAGAATACTGGAGTGGGTTGCCATTTCCTCCTCCAGGGGATCTTCCCGACCCAGGGATCGAATTCAGGTCTCCCGCATTGCAGGCAGACGCTTTTACCTCTAAGCCAGAACAATAGCCGTAGCTAAATAATCTGTCCTAGGGAATTTCCTGGTGGTCCAGTAGTTAAGACTTGGTGCTTTCACTGCTGAGCTGGGTTTGACCCCTGGTTGGGGAACTAAGATCCCACAAGCCTTGCGTGTAGCATATCTCCCCTCCCCTGCAAAAAACTGTCCTAGCCTGGAGTTCAAAAAATAGAACAAGAATTAGAATCAGGCTTTCTGATTTCTAATCTTACAGACTGTCCACTGCCTGTGGATGAGTTAAAGAGATGTTTTTCTTTTGCCCTTTACTTGATTTTCTAATGAAAAAAATTCAATCTTCCTTTTAAAATCCTTTTTTTCTTAATACAAAAGTAATACATGTGTATGGTACAAAGTGAAAATCCACTATAGTCTATCCGTACCCAATCAAGGTTACCTTTCAGTGCATAGTAGGCTTTTGAAACTCAACACAATTTAGTCTATATAAAGTAGTTGGCAACTTCCTTTTTTAACTTTAACATGCCTTGGAAATCTTCAAGATAAGTTAAAAAAATTATTTAGGTGTAATTTATATGCCAAAAAATTCCTCTAAGTGTATAAATCAATGATTTATTCTATAAATTTGTGCAAACCATACCACCACAACCCAGTTCTAGAACACGTTTGTCACCCCCAAAACTTCTCTCATGCCTGTCAATAAGCTTTTTAAAGGGCACATTTTTGCAGATAATTACAATCATAAATAACAAGTCCCAGAAATTTCCATTTTGCCTAGCTTTCATTTGCTACCGGCAGGCAAGAAGAAAATTGCAAAAGCCCATCAACAAATGTTGGAAGAATACACCATAAGCTGATCGACAGCTGTTTGCTCAAAATAGTTTATTCATCCACTCCAGCTTTTACTGAGTGTCAGCCAAGTGACAGGCTATTGGTTAAGTCTGTAGGAATATAAAAACAAGAGAATAGTTGTCCTCTCCTGGAATCAACTGGATGTGAGTTCAACATTATGCAAGTTAAGAATTTCAATAATTAATGGGTTTGAGTGATAAAAGTGATAAAATTAGTGTGATATTTGGACTTATGTTTCCAGAAATCAGGATGGAGAAACAGGGACCAGACTCAAGAGTTCCAGCTACAACAACCAAAAGAGAAATAAACTATGAAGCAATGGTTTTTTTTTTTTTTTTTAATACACTGGACATCAGACCACAAAGGACAGTACTCCCCAAAAAAGGAACAAATGAGGTGAGCCCTGGTACTGCCCCAGCACTGCCTGAGTTTCCAGGCTACAGCACAGCAAAGGAAAACTGAGGCAGAGCTTACAGAAGTCCTGAGTTAGGCATACAGACCTGAGTGTAGGCATTGCATGGGACAGAGTAACAGAGAAGGGGGAGCAGTTCAGAGACAGAGAGAACCCCCGAGATTTCTTCCAGTGTTCACCCAGATACTGCTTAGCACCTGTGTGTTAAGAAAATTACCCAAGGCTGGGAAAAGAACCACTTGAAAGGATTGGAGGGAAAGGTGCCTGACTCTTACACCCAGCTGGGAATAGTGCCCATTCTCACTAATCAGATTAGAAAAAATCATAATTGTGGAAATTCCCTGGTGGCCCAGTGGTTAGGACTTGGGGCCTTCTCGGCTGGATACTGGGTTTGATCCCTGGTTGGGAAGCTAGGATCCTACAAGTTGCATGGCACTGCCAGAAAACAAGAAGAAAAAAAATCATAATTTATAGATCACTGGAGGTCTTGCCTCAGGGGAATAATCAGGCCCAGAGTTAACACTGCTCTGTTCCTGTCTAACAGATCTTAAAAGCAAAACCCAAAAGAATCAAACTATGTCTAAAATAACTACACCCCAGAACAAATTTCAAGTGTATAGGAATACAAAAATACCCAGCACTGGGAAGTCCCTGGCTGGCAGTCCAGTGGTTAGGACACTGCATTTGCACTGCCAGGGGTATGGGTTGGATCCTTGGCTGGGGAACTAAGATCTGCTCAGGTTTCTTTCCATAAGATCTTACAAAATGAACTTTCTGGCCAACTCAATATATCCAGTACTGAACTAGGTAAAACTTACAATATCTAGCATCCCATAAAGAAGTATCAGGTATGCAGGGACAGGAGAATGTGATCTATAATGAGGAGACAATCAGTAAAAACCGACCCAGAGATGATGCAGATGTTAGAATTAGCAGCAAAGACATTAAAATTGTTATTAAAGCTGTATTCCATATGTTCAAAATGGTAAATATGAGTAGAGTCATGGGAGATATAAAAGGATTATAATTGAACTTTTAGAGATGAAAAATTTTAGAAAAAGATAAAAATTTATAGGGGAGGAATAATTATCTCCTTTATTTTGGATGATTTATATATGCAACATAAAATGCAAAAACTTTTCTCTCTCCCTTTTCTAACAAATATGTCATGGTAGTAATCTACATTGAGTATGCTATCAACCAAAAAATCGCTTCCTTCATTTTTCATCCATGAACTCAGACCTCCCTTATTTGGTGCATCTAACTGCTTGAAACTTAATGATGGAGTCTATATTTCATCTTGTTCGTTTCAATCCATCATTCTAACTTGTCTCGATCTCTGTGAAACTTGTTCCTGTCAGCTGACTCAGTGCAATCTCCTCATTCTGTGTCAGCTAAACATTTAATAAACTTGCTCTCCTTGACTTCATCTAAGTTGCCAGTAAAAATCCTGAATGAGGCAGAGTACTTTAGCACAATCTGGAGAGATCTCCTCTGGGTAAACAAGGTACTTTAGTCATCATGCTTCGGGAAAACTACGATTCTGAGATTAAGATAACACTGAATAGGATTAATGGTGATTAAATATTGCCCCCTCCCCCAAAAAAGATTAGTAAACTTCAAGACATAGCAATAGAAGTTTGATGAAATAAAGAAAAAAATTTTTAAAAAGGACAGAACATCATTAAGCTATGGGACAAATTGCAGTAGCCTAATACATGTGTACTTGGGAGATCTCAAAGGAGAGACACGGTCAGAGAAGTATATGAAGAAAGACTGGTCAAAAATTTTCCAAATTAAATGAAAACTGTAGATCTAAGCAACTCAATAAACCTCGAGCACAGAAAACATTACAGAAACCACAGCACCAAAACCTGAGTCAAAGAGCCTCCTTGGGACATTCATATCTTTCATTAATGACAATATAATGATTTTCATTAATTTTCACACATATGAAGCCCCATCAGTTCTATAGACCATTGTGCTGGGTTCCTGGATATCTAATTGTTCTTCTATCATTTAAAATTTCTTCATTTTTAACTGAAGCATAGATCGGCTAGTCTTCACTGCTTAGTCTCTCTGTTCAGAACTGCAGGTGTGCTCTAATTTGATGAAGCTTTTAAAAGAAACAAAGGACGGGGAATGTTTGGTGAGTCAATGGGACATCCTTCAATGCCAGAAGAAATTTCACCTTCTTTAAACGAAAATGTTGACAGCCTTAAGCCTTTTCTCTCAAATATTTTAAATCCTTGGAAAGTCAAACTAAGAAAATACCTGAAATGAGTACTGAATGGAGATTCTATGTAGACTATCTGCTACTGGTCACTTCCATCCTACAATTTTCTCTTCATACGTAACTGAAAGCTCACAAATGTTATGAAATTGTTGCTTTGGCATAAAATCAGATACAGAAAGGAGGCAGTTGTGCCAGCAACTAGAAATAGCAATTACCTAAGACCATTACTATTCGAACTGTGTATCAGCCCAACAGCATCCTCTGCACTTCGGAGCTTTCAGGACATGCAAAAAGTCTCAGGCCCTGCTGCCGACCTGAAAATTCACCATATGCATTTTAACAAGATCCCCAAAATGGTTTCTATACACATTCAACCTTGAGAAGAACTGATGTCTGACAAATAGTTTTTCTGGTGATGTTTCCTTAGGCATGACAAAAAAGAAAAAAAACGTTAGCGGAATCTCCCCATCTTATTCCACAAGTCGATAATTAGAATGAAATAAGTGAAAGCAAATCCAAATATAAATTAGGTACTTATAAACTAGGTACATATGACATATCAATTTATATTTGGACTGAATTTTATTTATTTCATTCATATTAGGTACATATGAGATATCATATCATACATATCATCTGTACATAATATGAAATATCAACAAAAATCTTCCCCAATGGCTCAGCGGTGAAGAATCCGCCTTCAGTGCAGGAGACAGGGGTTCACTTGATCGAACCCATGTCGCACAGGAGACATGAGTTCAATCCCTGGGTCAAGAAGATCCCCTGGAGGAGGAAATGGCAACCCACTCCAGTATTCTTGCCTGGAGAAATCCATGGACAGAGGAGCCTGCCGAGCACCAGTCCATGTCACAGAGAATCAGATACAACCGAGTGATTGAGCGCAGGAAACATCAAACTTTCTAATAAGCAGTGAAGTATATACAAATCCCAAGAACACCACAGTATTTCTGGATTAAAAATGCTCAACAGCAAAAAGACTGCCAGTGTTATCAGAAATGTCAAAGGCAAGAGATTCTTTAAAAAAAAAAAAAAAGTTAGACATATAAACTTAAAATTTTTTACATAGTCAAGTCAAAAGTCAAAAAAACATATAGGGGCTTTCCTGATAGCTCAGTTGGTAAAGAATCCGCCTGTAATTCAGGAGACCCCGGTTGGATTCCTGGGTCGGGATGATCCGCTAGAAAAGGGATAATAGGCTACCCATTCCAGTATTTCGGGGCTTCCCTTGTGGCTCAGCTGGTAAAGAATCCGCCTGCAATGCGGGTGACCTGGGTTCGATCACCTGTTGGCAAGATCCCCTGGAGAAAGGAATTATTCAGTATTCTGGCCTGGAGAATTCCATGGACTATACAGTCCATGAGTTCGCAAAGAGTCAGACACGACTGAGTAACTTTCACTCTCATATATATATACACACACACTTTTTAAAAATCGAAATCTGTTATCCTTCACTTCACAAGTACTCAAGAAACAATCGTTTCAGGGAAGCAGAGCACACAAAGTTCCAATTTCCCTTTTCTGGCCAAAGTAAAAGCCTAGATCTTCACATAAGCCTCAAAGAAGAAAGCTGCAGGAAGCCACGCCTTAGACAACGACCAGGCAGTAGTCTCTCGGCTAGTCACTGCCTCAGTCACACCCTAGCTGGAGCTAGAGTCTGAGCCAGTTCTCTTAGCCGAGGTGGGCCGAGCCTAAGCATGCGGGCCCCAGCCCACGGGAACCGAGCCCTCCTGGTCGCGGATACTCGGATGCCTGGGTTCAAGCCTCGAAAGCGGAAGGAGGTGGGGGGGGGGGTCGCCATTTAGGCTCCCGCCGGGAGAAACCATCCGCCGCAAAAGACCCTCGCAGGCACTGGCGTATCGAAAAGCCTGATCCGGGTCGGAAGTTTCCACCGCTAACGGCCAAGCACTGCAAACTAGCCGTGGCTGAGACCACCTAGCAACGAGGAGCCTGGAGCGCGGACGCCGAGCATTGGTCGGGAGAGTCATGTGATGAGGCGCCACTGGCCACTGGGAGATTACGCTGCAGGCACGTGATGCGGCGCCGGCGCCGTTCCGCAAGGCTCTGGGACGGCGGGCGTGGAGATACGGTCGGAGGGGCGTCTCCTGGGGTTTCAGCCCTGGCATTGCACGAAGTCCTGGCTTTGACTGCCCGGACCGAAGAGATACGCAACCACTAGTTGAGCCTTTTCTGTAGTGGAGCGATGAAACGGTTCTAAATTACCTGCATTAGGCTAGTTTGGTCGTGCAGGAGCATTTCCTCTAAGGCTCGTTAGATGGCTGAAATCTGCCTTCTGAAACAGAAAGTTCTGACCAACTGGTTTAAGACCAGCAAATGTTAGGATGGCAAGAAGTTTCTTGATAAATAAGGGGTGAAAATTAGGGACAGAAAGGATATTGAACTGGAAAGCATATTCAACTCTGGTTGAAAGAGATATTGCATCTGGAGCAAGAGGAGTTTTTTTTTGGGGGGGGGGGGGGGCGGCGGAGTTGGGGAGACTGTGTTGCCGAAGTAGTTATTGAAAAGGTAGGAATTACCATGTGAGTTTAGAAAACTAAATCAGCTTTTCGTGAGTGAGGAGATAGAACCTAGTTATCCACACATTCATGAAGTCTAGGTTCCGGGCATGCAGATCAGGATGTGTGGACAGCCTTTTCCCAGCCGCCATCCCCCACTCCTCCACCTTCTTCTCCACCTCTTTCAAAGGCCAGTGAGGCCTGGCAAAACAAAACAAAAACATTGATTATGAAAGGGACTTGAGAAAATAACAGGGGTGGCCCAGGTCTTCTTTTTAAAAACTGCCCAGGAGGTTGTTGGCTATCTGTTCATTGTAGTAAATTTGCCTCTAGCAAGCAGAGGGCTTTAAAGTACTTTACATACTTTGGATAAAGACCCTGTAGTCGTCTTTTGAGCCTTCTTTCATACCCCCTATCCAACGCATCAACAAGTCCTGTTGGTTTTACCTTCGAAATGAATTTAGAATCTGATTATCTCCACTTTTCCGTACCTTGACAGCTACCACTCTGGTCAGATCCCCCATGATCTTTCACCTGAGTTATTGCAATAACCACCTAACTTGTCTACTCTTGCATTCCTTCACACGTCAGCCAAAGTGATTTTTTTTACATGCATGTCACAACATGTCAGTTCTTTGCCAAACAAGCTCCAGTGGCTTCATGTTTCAGTCAGTAAAAGCCAAGGTCCTTTTTGGGCTTTCCTTGGTGGTCCAGTGATGAAGACTCCAAACTCCCAATGCAGGGGGCTTGAGTTCAATCCCTGTCAGGAAACTAGATCCCACATGCCAATGGAAAGTTTGAATGCCACAACAAAAGATCCCACATGCTGCAACTAAGACCCTGTTAGGGAAATTAAAATGAAGTCTCTTTCAGGCTTCAGAAGCAGGAGAACAGGTCTTTGGCCTGCCTGGACGCTGACCAGATTCCATGCCTGCCTGTAAGCACAGCAAGTCAGGTGGCACTGATTTTTAAAAAAGGAATGGGTTTTGGAATTTTCTTGAGCCCCTGGAGGCCTGGCCAGCCACCAGGGGTCTGGAAAAATCCAGTGACTCACAAGGTGAAACAAACAGCATTGTAAACGAGTTAAAGTAAAACCAAAGTTGCATTTTTGTGCACAAACTGATGATGATATCATTTTGTGGCCTGGGATTATAAGAAGGAGCCCCTCCAAACTGCAATTTGAAGTCTCACCCATGGAGTGGACATGTCACAACATGTCCTGTCAGACCTTTTCCCAGCTGAGACTCCAGATTGCCATTAAGGAGGGACTTCCCAGTGCTGTTCAAGCATGGGTGTTGGTCAGCCCAATTTGGTGATATATGTGCTGTTACTTTTTTCTATCGTTTCTATTTCTCTTCTTTTAATGACTGTATATTGCAATTAAGCCAAGTAATCCTCTATTAAAGATTGAAATTTTTTATTGTGTGTAATGATAAATCCTTCAAATTTAAAACTAAAGTAAAACTTTCAGCAAAACACCCAAATAAATAAAAATAAATGAAAAATAAAAAAACAAAAGCCAAGGTCCTTTCAATTACCTATCACATGATCTGGTCCCTTGTGCTCGTATCCGCTTCTTGGATCCCTTCTTGGGAAGGCACCTCCAAAAGTGCTATTCTTCAAGTTGTTTCTTGAACAGGGCAAGTATGCCTCTGTGTTTAGGTCTTTACACTTCCTATTACCTTAGCTGAATGACACAGACGTCCATACGATGTGTGCTTTCACTTAATTCATCGGCTCAAATGTCACCTTATAAGACCGACTTTCTGTGACCAGAAAGCCTGTGTAAAGTAGCAACCACTATGTGCCCCAATTCCCCATTCCCTCCCCAATTCTCCCTATTCACTACAGTTTTTTTTGTTGTTGTTTATAGTACTTATCACCACTTAACACATTCTATATGTTGTCTGCCACCCTCTACTGAATGTAAGCTACATGTGAATATGCACTTCATCTTGTTCCCTGCTGTACCACCACTAGTTCCTAGAACAATGTCTGGCATGCAGTAGCTGTTAATAATCCTTTGCTAAAGAAATAAATAGTTTGTGTCCAGTAAGGTTCTGCTACTGCTTATGCTGAGTTGACCAAAGTTGTTTTGATGGCTAAAGGACTTTGGAACATATCCACAGTATTGTAACTATTCTGACTGGCAGTGCCCACCCTCAGAATGCTTTGTATCAACTTTGTATCTGAAAGTTGGCTCTATACTCTTAGCCATGACAAAGAAAGATACTCAAGTTTTTCATGTAAAACCAAGAGTTTCTTGAAGAGGAAGGAAAAATAGAAAAGAGTAGTTTAACTGCCAAAGTGAGTACTGAACTAGATATAGCAAGGATAGATCAGCAAGGCCCAGCTCATCTGTCAACAGAGTATGTAAAGTAGATTTGTGTCAATCTGGAAGGCTCTTGGGAAAATTGACCTTCCCCAACAAGTTTCATGAAGCTGAGAAATCTGCAGCTGATAACTTATCTCTGGTTAAAATGTAAATAGCCTAAGAGAAATTATTTTGAGTTTCCCCTGTCACTAGTACATTAGTGTGAATTGGTCTAAATCCTTTCTTAAGAGCAAGTTTTGAAAAGGCAAGTGAGGAAAGCAGGAACACGTGAGAAATAAGAGGAACAAGTGGGGAGAACATTCAGGAGCCAAGGAAGGAGTATAAAGTTGAGCTTGCCAAGGACAAACTTTGGCCTATTTTGTGGCTTTGCCCAGGGCTGACTCTGGTAATCAAAGTACATATTGATCTCTACATCCAAACCTCTGAGTAGGCAAATTATGGTGCTTGAAATTACAGCCGTAATTACCTGAAATGTTTTGATAGCCCAGTGAGTACAAGGTGCATCAGAAAGGAGGAAGAGTTGACCTAGAATGTAGTGGGACTGGAAACGCTATCGCTGTCAGATTTTAGGAAAGATAAGTGGGAAAGGAAGGAGGCATTGCATTATACATATGCACATGATCCCAGCCTAAGAAACAGGAAACCGAAAGAGTTTTTCTGCTCAAGTAAAATGAGTAAAATGGAGCACCACTATCTGCTATCAGTTGACACGCCAGGAAAAATAAGGTAAGACAGTCTTTGAGCAACCAGGAGCTGATGAGGACAGTAAGGTTTTTGGGGGGTTTGCTTTTAAATTAATTAATTATTTATCTGTTTGGCTGTTCTGAGTCTTAGTTGCAGCATGTGGGATTTAGTTCTAGTTGAACCTGGGCCCCCTTCATTGGGGGCAAGAGTCTTAGCAACTTATCAGGGAAGTCCCAGGAGGGTAAGTTTTAAAGAGCTTTAATTTTTTTTTTTTTTTTTAATGCAACCACTCTCACCAGACACCAAGTTTGTTAGCACCTTGATCTTGGTCTTCCCAACCTCCAGAGCTATGAGAATTAAATGTTCATTTCAGTTGCACAGTTGTGTCCAACTCTTTGTAACCCCATGGACTGCAGCATGCCAGGCTTCCCTGTCCATCACCAACTCCCGGAGATTGCTCACACTCACATCCATCAAGTCAGTCATACCATCCAACCATCTCTTCCTCTGTCCCCCACTTCTCTTGCCTTCAATCTTTCCCAGCATCAGGGTCTTTTCTAGTGAGTCAGCTCTTTGTATTAAGTGGCCAAAGTATTGGAGCTTCAGGGTCTTTTCCAATGAATTAAATGTTAAAGCAAAAAAAAAAAAAAAAAAGGCACCCACAACTATTAAAAAAGTACCTACAGTACTTGGGAGATTTAATCCCTATTGTGTGGAATTTCAAAAATCAACTAAAGTTGATTTTACTGATTTGTTATTTCTCAGAGAGAAGAATTAGGCAAGAATCTATTCAATAGTCATAGATAGCAACTTGCTGGCAGTGATCAAACAGTGAGGAAAGTCAGGGTTTTGGAGGACAGCAAGGTGTCCCCACCTTTAATGTACAGGCAGAGCATTTGTGTTCTATTCAAGTTGTTTTCATTCTTCAAGTTTCTTCCAGTTTGGAGAATCTGCCACTCACTAGCTGAGAGAACTTGGGTAAGTTATTTAAAATCCTCATACCTGTTTCCTCCTTATCCATGAAGTGAGAATGAATACTAATTGTTCCTTTCTCTGAGGGCTTTTTCTTTTTTTAATAATATTTATTTATTTGGCTCTGCAGGGTCTTAGTTGTAGCATATGAGATCTAGTTCCCTGACCAGGGATCTAACCCAGGTCCCATGTATTGGGAATGAGGAGTCACAATCACTGGACCCTGATGCTGGGTAAGACTGAAGGCAGGAGGAGAAAGAGATGACAGAGTATGAGATGGTTGGATGGCATCACCGACTCAATGGACATGAGTTTGAGTAAACTCCGGGAGTTGGTGATGACAGGGAGGCCTGGCATGCTGCAGTCCATGGGGTCACAAAGACTCGGACATGACTGAGCGGCTGAACTGAACTGAATCACTGGACCACCAGGGAAGTTCTCTCTGAGGGCTTTTACAATGATAAAAAGAGGTCTCACATGCAGCAGTGTAAAAACTAATGGTTAAGACTGTGGACTCCAAAAAAAAAAAAAAAGACTGTGGATTCCAGCCTTCCCTGGTGATCCAGTGATTAAGACTTGGCCTTCCAATGCAGTGAGTATGGGTTTGATCCCTGGTGAGGGAGCTAAGATTCCCACATGCCTCATAGCCAGAAAACCAAAACATAAAACAGAAGAAATATTGTAACAAATTTAATAAAGACTTTAAAAATGGTCTCCATCAGTTCAGTTCAAAAATATACTGATTACCCAAATCAGATTGCCTGGCTTAGATTCTGCAGCAGCCATTTACTATTTGTGTGTACTTGGACACATGACTGTCCTCTCTCTGCCTCAGTTTCTTAATCTGTAAAATGGAGGTAATACCTCAAAAGATTTTTGTGAGGATTAAATGACTAGTGCATTGCTATGGTTTTTCCACTGGTCATGTATGGATGTGAGAGTTGGACTGTGAAGAAAGCTCAGCGCCCAAGAATTGATGCTTTTGAACCATGGTGTTGGAGAAGACTCTTGAGAGTTCCTTGGACTGCAAGGAGATCCAACCTGTCCATCCTAAAGGAGATCAGTCCTGAGTGTTCATTGGAAGGACTGATGCTGAAGCTGAAATTCCAATCCTTTGGCCACCTCATGTGAAGAATTGACTCATTGGAAAAGACCCTGATGCTGGGAGGGATTGGGGGCAGGAGGAGAAGAGGATGACAGAGGATGAGATGGATGGATGGCATCACCGACTTGATGGACATGAGTTTGAGTAAACTCCGGGAGTCGGTGATGGATCGCCTGGCGTGCTGCGATTCATGGGGGTTGCAAAGAGTCGGACACGACTGAGCGACGGAACTGAACTGAAATGACTCAACCCACATAGCACGCTTAGATGAGTGTCTGGCACAAAGTGAGCATTTGGTAAATGCCAGCAATCATTTGCAAGGTTCTTGACTCACAGCAATGATCATGGGACTTCTTGGTAGCCCTGCTTGTCTAGCCCTTGTTCACACCACCCATCCTAACTTAGAATTAAGAACCAGAGATGTCTGAAGCTATTTTCAGTCACAAGTAGCAGAGGTGCAAAGTCTATCTCATAGAGTGGAGTGAGAGAAGTGGGAGGAGTCAGATTCCAGGGGGCAACTGAGCAGAGTCCAAAAGGGGTGAGGCCCAAGAGGGAAAGGAACTAATTGGTGAAAAGCTGTGGGCTTATATTGGTTAGGATTCTTTTGGTTGCAAATTTTGAAGAACAAAATGGTTCAGGGGAAAATGTATCCATTCAAATGGCCATCAGTCACAGAATGGATAAATTGTGGTATATTCCCCAAACAAAATGTTATACAGCAATGAGAATGTACAAGCTATAATTACATGCAATGATGTGAACAAAACCCACTTAATGTGGAGTGAAAGGCACACACAAGGCTACATGCTGTGTGAGTCCACTTACTTGTGGTAGAAAAACAAGCAAACTAAAACTATGTTGTTAAAAATCAGGATACTGTTTACACTTGGAGGGGGTAGAGATGTTACAGGGAACACTGGACTGAAACCGCCCACCCTGGCCAGGCACCGTAGTAATAATTTGCATGAGTTGTTTTATAACAGGAGATCCTGGTAAGGAGCCTTTCCTGGTGGCTCAAATGGTAAAGAATCTGTCTGCAATGTGGGAGACCTGGGTTTGATCCCTGGGCTGGGAAGAGCCCCTGGAGGAGGGCGTGGCAACCCACCCTAGTATTCCTACCTGGAGAATCCCCATGAACAGAGGTACTTGGCAGCTTACAGTCCATGGGGTAAGGAACACAGAACTAACGAGGCACCACCAACTGGAAGAACTCAGGAAAGGTCAAAAGGAGACACCACATGTCCTATCAAACTCCCAGAATCCTCCTTGCTGGAATCCATCTTGGCTGAGCAGAGCAAGCACCACAAGGAGGGACCCTGAGTCAGAGCAATTGGCCAGAGACACTCAATTTTCCTGGCCTTTTCCTGCATCTGTGTGACACAGTTCCAACCAGATGTAAGCAAAAACCTGCAGGGGGTACTTCTGGACAAGCCCTTGCTTGAACAAGAAAAAAATGCATGGAGTAGAGGCAGTGAGCCATAACATGACCCTCAAGGAAAGGCAAAAAATCTGCATACATACTGGCCCTTGTACTCCCCAGGTCGGTAAGTGCCCAATATGCTACTGGAGATCAGGGCAGAAATAACTCCAAGAAGAATGAAGAGACAGAGCCAAAGCAAAAACAACAGCCAGTTATGGATGTGACTGGTGATGGAAGTAAAGTCCGATGCTGTAAAGAGCAGTACTGCATAGGACCCTGGAATGTTAGGTCCATGAATCAAGGCAAATTGGAAGTGGTCAAACAGGAGATGACAAGAGTGAACACTGACATTTTAGGAATCAGCGAACTAAAATTGACTGAAATGGGTGAATTTAACTCAGAAAACCACTATATCTACTACTGTGATCAAGAATCCCTTAGAAGAAACGGAGTAGCCATCATAGTCAACAGAAGAGTCCAAAATGCAGTACTTGGATGCAATCTCAAAAACAACAGAATGATCTCTGTTCATTTCCAAGGTAAACCATTCAATACCACAGTAATCCAAGTCTATGCCCTGACCAGTAATGCTGAAGAAGCTGAAGCTGAATGGTTCTATGAAGACCTACAAGACCTTCTAGAATTAACACACAAAAAAGATGTCCTCTTCATTATAGGGGACTGGAATGCAAAAGTAGGAAGTCAAGAGATACCTGGAGTGACAGGCAAATTTGGTCTTGCAGTACAGAATGAAGCAGGGCAAAGGCTAATAGAGTTTTGCCAAGAGAATGCACTGGTCATAGCAAACACCCTCTTCCAACAACATAAGAGAAGACTCTACACATGACATCACCAGATAGTCAATACTGAAATCAGATTGATTATATTCTTTGCAGCCAAAGATGGAGAAGCTCCATACAGTCAGCAAAAACAAGACCGGGAGCTGACTGTGGCTCTGTTCATGAACTCCTTATTGCCAAATTCAGACTTAAATTGAAGAAAGTAAGGAAAACCACTAGACCATTCAAGTATAACCCAAATAAATCCCTTATGATTAAACAGTGGAAGTGAAAAATAGATTCAAGGGATTAGATCTGATAGAGTGCCTGAAGAACTATGGATGGAAGTTCGTGACATTGTACGGGGCAGGGATCAAGGCAGGGATGGAGGCAGGGATCAAGACCATCCCCAAGAAAAGGAAATGCAAAAAGGCAAAATGGTTGTCTGAGGAGGCCTTACACATAGCTATGAAAATAAGAGAAGCAAAAGGCAAAGGAGAAAAGAAAAGATATTCCCATTTGAATGCAGAGTTCCAAAGAAAAGCAAGGAGAGATAAGAAAGCCTTCCTCAGGGGTTAGTACAAAGAAATAGAGGAAAACAATAGAATGGGAAAGACTAGAGATCTCTTCAAGAAAATTAGACATACCAAGGGAACATTTCATGTAAAGATGGGCACAATAAAGGACAGAAATAGTATGGACCTAAAAGAATCAGAAGATATTAAGAAGAGGTGGCAAGAATACATAGAAGAATTATAATACAAAAAAGATCTTCGCGGCTCAGATAATCACGATGGTGTGATCACTCACCTAGAGCCAGACATCCTGGAATGTGGAGTCAAGTGGAGTCAAGCATCACTATGAACAAAACTAGTGGAGGTGATGGAATTCCAGTGGAGCTATTTCAAATCCTAAAAGATGATGCTATGAAAGTGCTGCACTCAATATGCCAGCAAATTTGGAAAACTCAGCAGTGGCTACAGGACTTCCTGGAATAGGTCAGTTTTCATTTCAATCCCAAAGGAAGGCAATGCCAAAGAATGCTCAAACTACCACACAATTGCACTCATCTCACACGCTAGCAAAGTAATGCTCAAAATTCTCCAAGCCAGGCTTCAGCAGTTTGTGAACCATGAACTTCCAGATGTTCAAGCTGGATTTAGAAAAGGCAGAGGAACCAGAGATTAAATTGCCAACATCCGTTGGATCATCGAAAAAGCAAGAGAGTTCCAGAAAAAACATCTACTTCTCTTTATTGACTATGCCAAAGCCTTTGACTGTGTGGATCACAATAAACTGTGGAAAATTGTTCAAGAGATGGGAATACCAGACCACCTGACCTGCCTCTTGAGAAACCTGTATGCAGGTCAGGAAGCAACAGTTAGAACTGGACATGGAACAACAGACTGGTTCCAAATCAGGAAAGGAGTACGTTAAAGCTGTATATCATCACCCTGCTTATTTAACTTATATGCAGAGTACATTATGAGAAACGCTGGGCTGGATGAAGTGCAAGCTGGAATCAAGATTGCTGGGAGAAATATCAATAACCTCAGATATGCAGATGATACCACCTTTATGGCAGAAAGTGAAGAAGAACTAAAGAGCCTTTTGATGAAAGTAAAAAAGTTGGCTTAAAACTCAACATTCAGAAAACAAAGATCGTGGCATCTGGTCCCATCACTTCATGGCAAATAGCTGGGGAAACAATGGAAACATTGACAGACTTTATCTTTTTGGGTCCAAAGTCACTGCAGATGGTGACTGCAGCCATGAAATTAAAAGACACTTGCTCTTTGGAAGAAAAGTTATGACCAACCTGGACAGCATATTAAAAAGCAGAGACATTACTTTGCCAACAAAGGTCTGTCTAGTCAAAGCTATGGTTTTTGCAGTAGTCATGTATGGATGTGAGAGTTGGACTACAAAGAAAGCTGAGTGCCGAAGAATTGATGCTTTTGAACTGTAGTGTTGGAGAAGACTCTTGAGAATCCCTTGGACTGCAAGGAGATCCAACCAGTCAATCCTAAAGGAAATCAATCCTGAATATTCATTGGAAGGACTGATGCTGAAGCTGAAACTCCAATACTTTGGCCACCTGATGCAAAGAACTGACTCATTTGAAAAGACCCTGATCCAGGGAAAGATTGATGGTGGGAGGAGAAGGGGACGACAGAGGATGAGATGGTTGGATGACATCACTGACTCAATGGACGTGAGTTTGAGTAAACTCCAGGAGTTGGTGATGGACAGGGAGGCCTGGCATGCTGCAGTTCATGAGGTCACAAAGAGTCGGACGCAACTGAGTGACTGAACTGTACTGAACTGAACTCCTCCAGGCTTCCTATCCTTTAAGAAAAATAAACTTTCACTTGTTTAAGTCATTGATAAGCTTTCTGTAACTGATAAGGACCACTCTTCTTCACCCCACCCACTTCTTCCACCTTCTGTCTTTATTTTCCACAGATAACCATCCTCCTCCTTTACGGAGAACCGTCTACAGCTGGTCTTTCGCTTACTTTCTTGCCCCCAAATCTACCCACACTTACCTGCATCCATACCCGTCGTGATCCCTCTTCCCTTTCTTTATAATAGAAGAGCGTGTCCCTACTGCATGGACAGGGGAGTGGTGGGGTAAATGGGGAGATGCCAATCTTGCATACACTGTGTCTTCCTCTTTCTGTTTTGGTATTCTGACTCATCCTCATGTTTTGGGCTTCTATTTCTCATCAGTTATGTGGCCTTAAATAGGCCATTAAAGTAGTACATATTTTATCCAGTGGATTCTCAGCTGTGCCCAATAAAGTTACTGCAGTGGTGCTGGGATTTGCCAGCGAAAGAGACAGTCCTCCTGAAGAGAAGGGAAACTATTCACAAGGCAGGGAGCCTAGGAGGAACTTAAAGTCACAGTGTGGCAGGGAGGAAAGAGTGTAGAAGGGGCTCAGGAGGCAGGGCTGAAGAGGAAGGCAGGGGCCAGTGAGCTGGGGTCCTATACACTAGATAGGGTAATAATTGGTTTTAACCCTAATCATCATCATCAGAAGAAAAGCAAGCTCCCTGAGCCTCAATTTCTACGTTGGAAAATATGTCTTAGAACTATCTGCTTCATTGTCAGTCTCCATTATCAGCCTGAGA
The DNA here is from genome assembly GCF_033118175.1 of Dama dama. NCBI lineage: Eukaryota > Metazoa > Chordata > Mammalia > Artiodactyla > Cervidae > Dama > Dama dama. The sequence continues at coordinate 48,868,174 of NC_083694.1, read as the reverse complement.
GTTCCTTAAGGGCAACGGCTTTTATTTTTACGCATTTCTGTACCCACGTGGATATTTGCCAACTGACACTCAATAAATGCCTGTTGGATGAATAAATGAGATTTTGGAGTCCTCCGCAGACGTTACTTATCAGGTCAAGTGATGAATACTTTTTCCTTTCTCCTCATCCTTTTCCGGGCCCCGCACCCTTCTTCCCTCTCTCCTCCCAAGACCCCTCCAACCCTTTCCCGCTTCCCGCCTCCCCTTGCCAGCCCCGCCCCTTCGCTGAGCCGCGAAGGCGGAGCGGGCCAGGCGGCTTTACGGCATCCGCGTTGCGGCGGGGCGGGGCGCCGGGCGGCCGGCGCGCTTGGCGGCAGCGGTGGGAGGCAGGCCGGCAGGCAGGCAGACGGAGTCGCAGGCGGGTGGTGGCGGCCGTGCTTGCTGGTGAGGGCGGGAGGGAGTGAGTCACTGAGCGTGTGTGAGGGAGGGAAGGAGCGAGCGGGCGGGCGGGCGAGCGAGCAACCCGCGCCGTCAGCCTGCAGCACCAGCCAGGCCCCGCCGCCGCCGCCGCCCCGTCGCTCCGCGCCGAGGCCGGGCCGAGCCGAGCTGGGTCGGGCCCGGGCCATGCTGCTCACCGTGTACTGTGTGCGGAGGGACCTCTCCGAGGTGACCTTTTCCCTCCAGGTCGACGCCGACTTTGAGCTGCACAACTTCCGCGCTCTGTGTGAGCTCGAGTCCGGCATTCCCGCGGCTGAGAGCCAGGTACGCTGGGCAGCGATCGGGGCCTCTCTGCGGAGCTAGCCCTCCCGCCTTGGGGCCTCACACCCTCCCTTTGCTGCTGGTGAGGAATTGGAGGGGTGGAGGGGAAGCAGGATGGCCATTCCCAGCGCACCCCCGCATCCGGGAGAGAGCTGGAATCGGTGGCTGCCCCCACACACCCCGAGCTTGGGGTGGGGTGCTGGGGGAGGGAGCGGAGAACCTGACCGCATACGCACCCACTGCAGCCTGATAGGCGCGTGGACTGTGGGGCGCGTCCCACCTTCTGGCTCTTTGGCCCCTTCTCTAATTTCCTGAGTTTGGGGTGTCATCGCGGACCTAAGAAGAAGCCGGAGGTTTGCGAGAGTTTATACATCCTGCTTCCCCAACCAGAAATACCAGTTTAGATCTCTGTGGTAAATGTTCACCTGTTTTTTTGGAGAGGGCTCCTGCCTAAGTAAACTTAATTTACCTTTAAATATAAAGATTTACGCTCTAAGTGAAAGGAAAAGTTTGAGACTTGCACCGCCTTGTTTTGAAGCCTTTGGAAATTCTCTTTTTCCCTGCCCCATGCGTTTCTGGTTAAATTATTATTTTTAAAGTAATTATTAGTTCACCTGAACTATTTCTCTGGTCTCTTCCCCCGTAGTGCGTCAAGATCCCTTTCTTTTAGATCCCCGTTCAGAGTCTGGGAGAGTTCAAAGCTGAGTACTTTATGAGGATATTTGCTTTAAAATGGGCCTCAGTGTGATTGGGTTGTTTCATTTCCCTTACCCTGCTGGAAAGAAATTCGACTGCTCTTACATTTTAAGTAAGCAAAGTAATTTAGTCTCAAAAAATGCGTGTAGTCTGCCACCAAACAGAATTGGTGACTATAACTCCCTGGCCTTCACACTAAAACATATAAATCCTGACTTGATAAGTGGACCTTGAAGGACATAGTCTAAACATTAATAAAATTATAAAAGTTGTCCAAGGCCCTAGAAGGTAAATCTTGATTTCCTACTGCAATTATGAAATAGTTCCAAAAACTGTTGCCTCATTACAGCTTGTTCTGCCCTGTGTTACGGCAAACAAATGTGTCAATATTTTGTTCCGAAGTATGATTCCTTTACACTTTGAACTTTAGAACGTTGGCATAAGCTGAGTATCAGGAAAGACTTTATTTTGGGTCACAGTGTGTCACTCAAATTGACATTCTGGCAAAATATACAAAGTTATTGGTAAAAGGGATTTCTTGGAACTTCTAGAAAGGCATCCAGAAAAACTCGGGATCCAGTTCCTGTCAGTGAATCCCTCAGGTACTGAGCTACAAAACAGTTTAAGTGGGGAGGGAAAATCCACTCAGATTTTTGAAGGTGGCTTTTTCAGTTGTTCTCTTCCCTCTGGCTGTTCTTTTACCCTGCATACAATCACCAGTTGGTTAAGTGGACTAAAAATGTAAATTGATTTTGTTGTTGGGCTTGGGAGAAGACAAAGATTGTGATTTCTGTATTCCTGCACTTTTTGAGATGGCAGTAGCCAAAAATGCAAATAAATTGAAGAGAATGTCAGAGTGAAAGACAATTAATTGTATGGTCAAGGCAGGCACTGTCCTGCCAGCGTGACAGGTTCGGAATACCTTTCTAATTGACCATTTAGGCTAAGTCCAAATTCTTTCTTATTCACTGTCAGTGTTTTGGCATTTACTTCCTTCCCAAGCCAAATTAGCATATGGAAACCTGGTCTCCAGCTAGTGTTAAGCCTGCCGAACGCAGCCAGTAAACAACTCCTGTTTTTCAAGTTTCTTCTGTTGGCTCCTTTGTAACCCAACACAGTGTCTATTTTAGGTTGTCTGGTGGTCGGTTGTCTTTCAGTCGCTTGCCCATCAGGCAGGAACAGGATCCACCCTAGACACTTGAGTCATTTCCTTTCACCAAATCATAATAGTAAACATCATTGTAGTTTTTATACACATACACATCATTTTCACTTACTTGGGGTATTCCCTTCTACTCCTTTACCTCCCAGGGTCCTCCCCTGTTCTTCACCTCCCCCTCCTCCCTCTCAAAGTTCTTCTGGTCTCTTTACCTTTACTGTTCTTATTTACCTTCTCTGTTCTCATTCCTTCATCTCCATTTCTGATCCTGTATCTAAAGGGAATTTTTTTTCTTGTTCCTGACTATTTCTTCCTGTCACTGTGTTTTCAGACCACTGGTCTGCAAACGTTTTTGCTTACGTATCCTTCTAAGTAAAATGTTTTGAAATACTCATCTTTGTGATACATATAACTAATATATATGAACTAGTGGTATATGCATAATATGAATGCATGTATATTACATGTATGGATAATAGCTGTAAACATCAGTTATATACATGAAGTAATACCTTAGATACAGTATAAACAGGCCCAGGATAGAATTTAAGGAAGGATAAACTAAAATAGAAATGAAAATTCTAATATTTTCTATTTTCTTCCTGTATCCTTGAAGAACTATCTTGAATGTCTGACCCACATTAAGGATCATTGGTTTATAATTCAGTTTTTCAAGATTGGCATGGATTGTGCATGAGGGTACAATGGGAAAGGGTGTTAATTTTTAACAGCTCTAGTCATTGTAGTAGTTATAATGCAGTGATAACAAATTTAGAATAGACACAATCTCTTTTTGTACATGTGATTAAAGCTGGGCATGTTCCATCTCTTAACACAAGTGTGGGCTTGGAAGCCAGGCATGGCCCTGTTTGATGCTTTGATGCAGACTTGGCTGGAGAAATTTCAAACAATTGTAGGAACTTAACTTCACTTGTAATTAATATCTTTGCATTTTTGAAACATTGTTATAATTTACCCATGTAGGTGGCATGTGGTTAACAAAAAAAAAGTGTGCAAGGTGTGTAAGTACTCTCAAATGAAAGGCATATTTAAATACCAAATAATAGCAGTAACTGTATGATCCTGGAAATGAAGCTGCACACAGCATGTTCTGTGGTTTGTAAAACACTATTTTAAACCAATAGAAACTGAAAATTTCTTTTGTAGCTGATTTTGGCATGCTTGTTTTCACAGGTAATTTTCATGTATTTCTTTTCTGTTAAATATTAGGTGTTCATTACAGAAAACTTGTAACATACATAAAAGGAGGAAGAAAAACACTATTATTTATTACCTTATAACTCAGATAGCTGCAGTTTATATCTTAGTATATTTTTTCCCTAAGCTTTTTTCTTCTCATATAGTTAAAATATATCTTTTAAACATATGGCCTGAACTGTAGTAAACAATTTCATCCCTTACTTTGTTTAGTCAAAGTACATTGTCAACATTTTCCCGTAACAGTTCAATTTTTTTCTTTCATTTTTTTTTTGACAGCACTGCACAGCATGTAGAAGTCTTAGTTCCACAACCAGGAATTGAATCTGTGCCCCCTGCAGTGGAAGCTCCCTTAGCCACTAGAATGCCAGGGAAGCCCCTCCCATTAACATTCAAATCCTCACAATTTATCATTTTAATGGCCACATGATTTATCATCATATAGATGTATTACAATTTATTTAGTAGCTTCCCTATTGCTGGGCATTTTAATTGGGGGCATTTCGAAGCAGTTTTGAATAACATTTCCATGGATACCTTTATACTTAAGGCTTTGTCCCCATTTCTGATTGTTTTCTTAGGATAAATTCTTAGATATGAAATTGCCAGATTTTTGAGAGGCTTTTAGTAACTGTTGCCAAATTATCTTCCAGAAGGGTTGTAAAAGTCAAGCTGACTGTTAACATGGGATAGTATGTGTAGATCACTTGGTATATATTGCATTTTCAGTTAATGGTAGATACTATTATGAAGCTGTTCAAATTTGATTCTAAGGGTTTTGTGGCTGTTGTATGATCCTTACTGCTAGAAATGTATTGTTATGATACCTGTTGATTGATTGAAGTCATTAACACTCATTCAGAGACCAGGTAACTGGAAACTGTTGACATCCTACTTAAAGGTTCTGGAGTCATATTAATTAGTCTATTGCTGAATGTTGGCTAAGATGAGAATTCAGTCTCCAGGGTGTCTACGCTGGAGTAAGTACTAAGAGTTGTGCCAGTTTTGGAGATTAAGGCTTGTAGCTATATAAATTTTCCTGTTGTATGTTCTTATAAATGGCAAAACTTGAATTTTGAGCCTTATAATCTTTAAGCTGCATATTATGAATGGTAGAAAGCATCACCAGTGCCATTATCAAACCTTGTTTTAACTGGTAGAAATTTGAAACCATTGATCTCCTGGAGTCTCATATTAAGTTGATAAATCATTCAGACTTATTCTGGGATGTCAGTTGCAGAATAATTGTTTCTTAGATTCTTAAGCCTGTTTTAACAACAATAACAACAACAAAAGTTCTTTGTGGCAGTTATAATTTCAGCTATGCTACTATCTCATCTGTGCCCTTGGACTAGGATGGTATACATCTGCTGCTTTGTCAGTATGAAGAATATTTGCTCCTTACCCACATTCTCCAGTCTAGTGTTTTTAGGAAATTGGAGCTGATAGCAGTCTTCCATATTTCATGTACACATTTGAGGGTCGTGACTACCTGGATCTTATATTTTTATTGTTAGATCAGGCCACCTGCTTCTTAAATTATGTTGTCCACTGAGGAAAAACTGTTTAGCTAAACAGTGATGGATTGATGTATGGCATCTGTAAAATGGGAATCCAAAGAGTGAGGTGTTGCTAGTGCTCCTTTCTTCCTATTCAGGGCAAGGGGTACATTGGACAGTGGACATGTTTTGATCCCCTGGTGAGTAGAGGCCTTGAGTGGTGCTCAGTCGTGTCTGACTCTTTGCGACCCCATGGACTGTAGCCCGCCATGTTCCTCTGTCCATGGGATTTCCCAGGCAAGAATTCTGGAGTGGTTGCCATTTCCTCCTTCAGGGGATCTTCCCAACCAAGGGATCGAACCCGCATCTACTTTATCTCTGTGTTGGCAGGCAGATTGTTTACCACTGAGCCACCTTTAGTGGTGATGGGTGGCTTAATAGCTCTTGGAAAGGTCACCCGGCTAATTCACCAGGCCATGTTGGACTTCTGTTTGGGAAAATTGTGTGGTTCTAGGGAAGAGTGTGGCTGTAAAGTGAGGCAGATGTGGTCCCAATCCCAGTTCTCTCAATAGTCATGGAGCCTCAGGTCACTTAAACTGTCTATCAAATGAGACAGTTAATGTCTGTTTCATAAGATGGTTGTGAGACTTAGACAAGAGAATATGAGGATTAGGCGAGAAACTGAGGACCTAGTAAGATGCTGGCTCTGGTAGGAGCTCACCCAGTGACAGCTGTCTGCTGTTTTAATATGGCTTTCCATGGAGTATTTCCAGCCTGAAGAAAATTCGTTAATCTTGTGGATTGGAGCATTCAGATTCTCCTGAGTTTGATTTCTTTGAGTAGATAAGTAAATGTTCTTTTATAAAAAGTGCAGTTAGAACCTGTTGACTGATTATGTGTCTCTAAATATACTGGTAGTTGAATTTCTGATCCTGGAAAATTGAATTTCTTACCCAATAAGCCTTAGGCCACTGGTACCTCCATTATGGTTGCTTCACAAAGTTGAAGCCCCTCTGTTGGAGCTGGCTGCATAACATTTCTCTTGGTATGCTTCTTACTGCACACCTCAGCCCAGGACACTTGTCACTTCAGATTTGTGGTTGTTTTTAAAGCAGTCCCAGAAGTTATAGTATGTATAGATTGTATTGCAAACCATCTGTGTTGATTCTGATGTACTTTTACTATGAGATACATGCTTAAGTGGGCTTCCCAGGAGGCTCAATAGTAAAGAATCCACCTGCCAGTGCAGGAGATGGAAGATGTGGGTTTGATCCCTGGGTTGAGAAGATCCCCTGGAGTAGGAAATGGCAGCCTGCTCCAGTATTCTTGCCTGGATAGAGAAGCCTGGGGGCTATGGACACCACTGAGCAACTGAGCACAGTAGACAAGGTGCTTACTAAGTAAGGGAGTGTGAATAGGTTGATAGAATAACAGTTGCAATCTGTTGTAACATGTTTTAACTTCGCAGGTGAGGGTAAGAACTAACAATACTTTATTTAGTCCTGTACAGAACTTATAAAATAGAATTCAAGCTATAAACTCTGCAAATTCTTCTTTTTGGCTCAACCCCGGAAGTATTTGATTTTGGAAGCAACTAAATTCAGTTTCTTCTATTTCTTGTGTAAGTGCAGATTCTGAGAGCAGATATGGCAGATCTTTTTTTCTTTTTCTTCCAGTTTAAATCCTCTAGTTTTCAGGTTCTGTGTCGGGCAGTTTTGCTCTGAGAGCTATGAGGACATGTGAGGAAACATTGTAAAACGGTAGTATAGCAGAAAGACCAGGAAGGGACAGCTGTGTGTAGGTATGATTATCTAGCCACAGCTACATGCTTGACAAATGAAAAGTGTGAAGCCCAGACCAACTGAGTGATGGGGGCCTTGTCAGAGTCAGGACAGAACTCAGGTTCCTCGGTTTACCAGTGGCCTCGTGGAAAGTGAATCATTAGGGAGAAAACCATTCAGAGCCTCTGTTTATTCTGAATACCTCTCTACGGAGTAGGTCATAATGCAGGGAGGCTTTTATGTTCCTTCATGGTAAAATCACAGTGTGTCCATTGTGTGTCTCTTGTTCTTTTCACAAGCCATTGTTCCATCTGTTTTTATGCTCTCAGACTTTCTTCAGTGTTTGATTGCACATCATAGAAATATTTTTATTATTGTACATCCCTGATCCTGTTTTCCATCTGTGTTTAATTATGCTCTTCTGAATTTCTTCCACTTTTATCTTCTACTCATAAACATAAGAGTGATAAAAGTTTGAGGATGGTTGAAGAGAAGGAAGAACTTGCTACTTGGAACCTCTCAGTCTTGCCACAGTGGGAGAGGATTTAAAGGTGGACACATGAGGGGTACTGTACTAGTGGTCCAGTGGCTAAGACTCCCAGAGCAGAGGCCCGACTTCAGTCCTTGGTCAGGGAACTAGATCCCATTGGTGCCTCAACTAAGACCCAGCACAACCAAACAGCAACAAAAAAAGAAATGGACATGTGGGGATGTCATGTCTGAAGGGTGACTGGAATTAATGCTGATCATGTTTTTGAAAGTTGCTAAGGGTAGATCTTAAAAGTTCTTATCACAAGAAGAAAATTTTTATAACTCTGTGAGGTAACAGACGTTAACAAAATATATAGTGATCATTTTACATTACATACGTATATCAAATTATCGTGTGTACAACCAAAACTAATACAGTATTGTTTGTCCATTATATCTCACTAAAACTTGTGATTGGGGAGTCAACGTATTATTTAATAGTATTGTAGTTATCATCCCTAGAACTAATCATTCCCATTTCCCTCTCTGCTAAATATTAAATCTAAAATTGTCTACCTCCCAAAGATCGATTTGTCCTTTAATTCAGCTAATACTTGGGCATTATTCCTCTTCCAGGCCCCTGTTGTAGGCATTTTGGATATGGTGAGAAAAGCAAAGTCCTTGTCCTCAGAGTATCTTACTTTTTCATGGGGCAGAGAGACCATAAAGAAATAATTGTATAATATGGGAACTGAGGGTGTGTTTTAAGTAGGGTCATTAGGGAAGGACTCTGAAGGGGTAATGTTTGATCAGAAACCTTAAGAAAAAAAATAACCTGGGAAAGAACATTCCTCAGGTAAAGAGAACAACAAGTGAAACAGCCTTGAGGGGGAAATTGCTGGTGTTATTTGAGGAACAGTAATCATGGTATGAGATGAGGTCGTGGGGGAGCCAGGGACCAAACTATTTGTTTGGGCCTTTACGGGAAGGATTTTGGCTTTTATTCTAGGTGTGATAGGAAATCGTTGGAGGGTTTGAGCAGGGAGTGACACTCTCCACAGAAGAGGAAAACTGTGGTCTTTCTGTTCTGTGCTGCTAACTTCTCAGCGCTTTATACTGTTCAAATCTTTTCTGGTTGTAGATTGTCTACGCTGAAAGGCCTCTCACAGACAACCACAGATCACTGGCGTCTTACGGCTTAAAAGATGGCGATGTTGTGATTTTACGACAGAAGGAGAATGCAGACCCTCGACCTTCGGTGCAGTTCCCAAGTAAGGCAGCTTATAATGATTTCACAGCCCTGGCAAGCATTAGTAGATAGCATAGTTCCAAGTCTTGGATTTGCCTTGGATTCAGACTGCAAGGATACAAATCCTGACCGTGCTGCTTGCTTGCTGGGTAACTTTGGACAAGCTAACTTCTCTGAGTCCATTTCCTCATCTATAAGATGGGTGCTGTAATTAACCACAACTCCTAGAGTTGATGGGAGAATAATGCATGTGAAACTTTCAGCACAGAGCAAGCCCTCTCAGTAAACGTTAGGTTCTGTTTTTATCAGCCATCATTTTATCCCGGGGAAGGACTTGAGAGGCTACAGGTGCCTGTGCTTCATGGCTGACTTTTGCTGCTTTGTGTTTGGCCGTCAGTGACAGGCCTTTGCTGAGCATTTTACAGTCAGCCAGGCACTTGCACCCGCATTTCATACCATAGCTATAATAGGAGAAAAGATATCTCTTGACAGTTTCTTACCATTAGCAGATGAAGCTCTGATTTTTAAATAATCATTTCCAAAGTTGCATAGCTAGTAAGTGACAGCACCAGATTTAAAACTTGGTGCTTTCTCCATTACTCTGAGCCTTATGAACATTAAGCAGTTGGACCACCAAGTTCTGTTTTTTTCCCACCAGCTTTGTTAATCATGAAAAAGAAGCTGTTATTTGTTTTAGACTCTACACCTAGAATCTGTGCGTTGCAAATTAGGAAGTTTCCATGTCCTTGAAATAGTGTGCAGAGTTATGTGTATATCTGTGCATTTGATGAGGAGATGGCCCATAACTTACTTCAGATTCTCAAAGTTTAGGTGTCTGGGTGATGAAAGACTCCAGTTTAGAACACATTGCTTCCATTCAGCCTGAAACTGGAGCTGTGAGAGACCGTCAAGTCCTGTTACTTTCATTTCTGAATTATGTTATTCCCTGGGGGTTACTGTTAAACTTTAGAAAGAGAAGTGATTGAGATACGCCTGTCAGTCAAACCCAAATCTTCCTCTGGTCAATTTGGTGAAATTGTTAGTTTTGGAGATTCACTGTTTTTTGTTTTTCCTGACTGTGCCACAGGATCAAGAGAAGCCGCTAGATGGGGGAGGGGAGGCAGTCTGGTCTATAACGTAGACAGGTTTTTTCAAAATTATTCTGAAGTGAGTGGACTCTCAAGATAACAGAGTTGAGATGAAAATTTCTCAACCCATAAGGAGGACCCACCCAACCATGTATGTTTTGCTCGTTGACCTAGATTAGCTACTGCACGAAGATCATCTTATTCACTTCACTTTTTTCATTGGCTCAGAGTTCATGTGCATGTGTACATACACACACACCCACTGCCCACTGAGGTCTGTTTGACAAAACGTGCCTAGTTGAACCCATGCTAAGAGGCTGAAACTTTACACATGGGTATAAGCATTCCCTTTTTCTAGTTGCAGTCCAAAAGTCTTCAGAACAGCCCCAGACTTGGAATAGGTGCAGTCATCAGATACATTTTAGGGTTGAAGAAATGTGGGTTCACTCAGTCTTAGCCCATCATTCTGGCTACATACTTGGGTTCTGTGTTTATTTGTTTTCTTTTCCCTATTTAATAATACACCTCTTTTTTTTTTTCCAATAGCAGCTTTATTGAGATATCATTCACTACCACACAGTTCACTCGTTTAAAGGGTGCAATTCATGATTTTTAGTATATTCAGAATTGTGCATCCATCACTATGATCAGTTTTAGCACATTTTCATCATCTTTACAAAAAACTGTGTACCCATTAGCGGTCATTCCCCATCTGCCCTCACACCTCCTGGCCCTCAGCAACCATCAATCTACTTTCTGTCTCCGTATTTTCCTATTCTGGACATTTCACAAATGGAATCATACAATATGTGGGTCCTTTGGGTAAAGCTCCCTTTTATTTTTCTTTCATTTTAATAAGGTCAGCTCACTCTGGAGTATGGAACCTGGGGTGTGGGCTGTGAACCTGTGAAATCTTTCGGTGTGCTCAGCACTGAGAACCTGTGCGGTGCCTTTTCTTCTTTTTTTCTCTTCCGTGAAATGATTACACCCACTGGCTCCCCAGGGTATGAGAAGAGTTAGCAGTGATGCACAGATGAAAGCATAAATTCAAAGCACTAATATGTGTAGCACATACTTGTAGAAGTTAACATCTAACATTCATTTGATATATATAGTATTCTTTACCCAGGATGTCAGGGCTTATTGAAGCATATGTCAAAGCAGACTAGGATTTTTCTAAGAACCACATTCAGATTTATGTGGCTATATTTGAGACTGACTTTGATTTTTTTTTTTTTTTCTTTTTTTTTAAGACATGAGTAAGTAAAAACTTTACTATCCTGGGATATTTTATCAACCCCAAATTTGAGGTGATTACCATTGTCTCCTTATCCCTACCACCTCCCAAACCCCTGTTTTTCTCTTTCTGTTCTTTCCTACCTGTTCAGTCTTGGACTGCAGTCTTTATATTCAAAGTCAGCATGAGAAAGAACCAAGGAAAGGGCATTCAGAATGTCTGTGGTTACCATCTACTACTAATACATACCACGTATGTGCAAATTGGCTGCTTCCTTCAAATACTTGTTCTTATGGAGTCATTTGAAGTAAACTTTGAATCAATTCTCCCCAACAGACTTACCCCGAATAGACTTCCGTAGCATAGCTGTGCCTGGCACGTCAAACACCCGGCAGCGCCAGCCACCAGGAGTACAGCAGTCCCACTCAGCTCCTGGAGAAATAGCCTCATCTCCTCAGGGCTTGGACAATCCAGCCTTGCTCCGAGACATGTTGCTGGCCAACCCCCATGAGCTGTCCTTGCTGAAGGAACGCAATCCACCCTTGGCAGACGCTCTGCTCAGTGGAGATCTTGGTAAGCTTATAAAATTGGAAGGCCGTCAAGCTGACCTGAGGCAAGTAGTTTCACAGCAAATGGGGAGAAATTCAGGCAACTGGTCTGTTCAGCCCACTGAGTCACATGACTTGTTGAACATATCAGTTTGTCTGTGAGAGGTAAATTAGTGCTGCTGTCAAAGACTGGTTAGTTGGCAATAGTGACAGAACTTTAAGGGTATCTAGAATTCTGAAACCCCACTCAACCAGTCCCCTTTGTTCCTCTTTTTTTTCCCCCTGATTATTTTAGCAGCATATAACCCAGGTACAGATCTTTTTAAATTGGAGAATAGGTGATTTATAATATTGCTTTAGTTTCAGGTGTACTGCATAGTGATTCAAGAGATTTTAGTTTGTTTTTGTGGGGGTTTTTTTTGTTTTGTTTTTTTGCAGATACTATTTGTAATAGCCAGGTATTGGTATTTCGGTCTATTTTGTTAGACCCTCAGTTAAAGAGAGTACCAGTTAACCAGCTGATGCCAGATGAAATGATTTTAGTTCAAGGAAAACAGGTCCGGTGGCATCAGCCTGTATGGCAGAATGCAACCCCTTTATTCCTATTCACCCCAAATTTAATGATAGTGGGGCTGTCACCAACTATCCAAAAGTTTATTTGGAGCTGTACTTGAGCCATTCCTGTATTTAACAGAACAGTCATTTTTAGTCATCTTTATGACAGTTTTCTCTGTAGATTTCTCCAGTTTTACTTATGGGTTTGTGAAACCCTACTGATTAAATTTTAGAACAAACAGACACTTAATGACTCATTCCTCAGTAACCATTTTTAAAGTTTAGGTAATATTTCCCTATAAAGAAATACTTAGATTTTAAGCATACAGTTGATTGAGTTTTGATAAATTAATGTAACCAGCACCCTAGTCAAAATATAGAACATTTCTGTCACCCCTGAAAGCTCCATTATGTTTTCTTCTAAGTCAGTTTCCACCCCTTATTGGCTCCCTTTACTCTTATACTTATCATGGGTCAGTTTTTTCCTAATTTTTATTTTGATATAAATGGAATCATATCTTATGTCCTTCCTTGTGTCAAGCTTCTTTCACTCAACTTGGTGTTTTTTAGATTCATCCATGCTGTGTGTATTAGTTCATATGACCATTATCTTGGTTTCTTTAATTTCTTTTGCAGCATATCTAATTGCCAAAGACCATGATGATGGCACTTTTACATTTATGCGTTTGAATGTACTCACTTCTAAGAAATATCAAATAAAGGTGGTTCTTGTAACATATATCTTATCGCAAGCAGTGTTTTCTCTTTACTGATTTTTCTGCTTAGACTCCATCAGGTAATACAGATAGGCTAACAGTAGTTTGCTTATAATTTACCTGCTTTAAAGCAGAGAGTACGAAACTAGAAGAGGAAAAGAGGGACGGTAATGCTCTATTTTATTTCTAGGTAATAGGATAATAAAGGTGGGAAGAGGGGAGGGGAGGGTCATCTATCTGCCACACTGAGGGTCATTCTCCACTGATTTAAACTGAAAAGTCATCATCTTTGAGATGGTGTTTGCAAATACTTTATTTCTTTACACTAAATTTAGGTAAAAAAGTAATCTTTGCCTCCAAGAATAGAAAGTAAATGTTAATTGCTAATCTTAAATGATTTTTAGCCATCCTTTCTACATCTTTTACAGTTGTATCTTGAGAAATTGTTTGATGTGGAAAAGTACTAATAAAGAAAATATAATGATTCTTAAGATCACCACCACCACCCCCACCCCGTTCTTGCAGAGAGATTTTCTAGGGTCCTGGTGGAGCAGCAACAGGACCGAGCCCGGAGAGAGCAAGAAAGGATTCGTCTCTTTTCTGCGGACCCTTTTGATCTTGAAGCTCAGGCAAAGATAGAAGAAGATATAAGGTAATAACTCCTTCGCCCAAAGAGCAAAATTTAGAGAATCCAGATTTCCCAAACTGCAGGTGATCTTATATTCTTTGGGCATCTGCTTTGAGGTGGATTGCTTACTTTGCATTTATGCAAAACCTACTGAAACAGTAGGTTCAATCTTCTGGTTTATTCTCTCTTCTTCCATTTTCCTTGCATTTTGATTCAACATTACAAAGGTACAGCTACCTAACTTAATGACTTTCTCTTCTAAAATTTTAATAAAGATTCCCTGACTTGGAGACTTTCCTGGAGGTCCTATGGTTAAGACCCAGCACTTCCACCACAGGGGGCACAGGTTTACTCCCTGGTCGAGGAACTAAGATCTTGCATGCTGCTAAAGCATAAAAATGACTCCCTGACTAACCCACAGCATGTTATTAAGGCAACTCCACGTTGATACTCCGAGGACTGAGCAGAAGTCCCCAGTTTGGTGAGACTAGTGGGCTGGCTACTCAGGCTCACTGGGCGCTCCTTAAACATAACACACAAGCCCTGATTAATCCAGGACTTGGACATGACTGGATTAGAGAGAACTGTGTAAAAAGAAACCTTACTGTCCTAAGTCTGAAACTTCCACAGTTCTTGTGCTGGCCTCAGCAGGTAAAATGACAGCAGGACTCGTTTCCAGCTCCAGATTCCTGATGCTGTGGTTCTCCTCTGGGGCAACATTAAAGTCATAGGAGAAGCTCTTAAAAATACAGGTGCTTGGGCTTTACTCCCCAGTCTGATGAATCAGAATCTTAAGGTGTGGGACCTAAAAAGGCCCAAGGATGCTAACGCCCACCTTGGTCCCCTTCCTGGTCTCAAGCAGGGTGCTGTTCAGTCAGTCCCTTAGAATAAAAGAACAGCTGCTTTCTCCCGTCCCAGATTCAGTTTTTATTGCTAATTGAAGGCCATAGTATGACTAAGAACAGTGTAACTGTAACAGGACTACTCTTAGGGGCCTGATCATCATCTTTGGTTACTTAAAAGAAGCCTAAAAAAAAAAAAAATTCATTGTCAGCTTGGAAGTCAAATAAAGGTTTTCTTATTTCTCTGAGTACCTTTGAAACCAAAGAAATGTAAATACGCCAGAATCAGTTAACAGCCCTAAGCCATTCCCTGTGTTCTTGTTTGTATAAGCGTTCCCATTAACTGTATCAGATACTATCAACTATCTCACGAATTAAATCTGTGCAGAGAAATGGCAAGATGTTTGTGTTTTCTGAACTAGACCACATTGCAGTTGTAAAGGAACCTGACATAACTCCTCTCGGGGCAGTTGCATTCAAGCCAGGAAAGTGGGGGTGGGGGCGGAGAGCGAGGAGCATCACAGCCAAGCCATGACACGGAGATGTTGGAGGAGAAGTGCAGTGAGGCACATTCACATGGCTCATGTTTCTTCCCGGGGGGAGGCGAGGAACTGGGACCAAGCATGTCTTCTTTTAAAGGAGAAAACCTTGTGTCCGTGAAGTGACACAGAGCCTAGGGTAGCCAAAGTAACGAGTATAATTTCAGGCAGTTTTTTTGTTGAAACTCACCTTGGTTGGAGTCAATGTAAAGTTAGGAGTGCACAACTAATTTTAGGGGTTTTTTTGTTTAGTTGGTTTTTTAAATTGGAGTATAATTACTTTACAATGTTGCGTTAGTTTCCACTGTACAACGAAGCGAATCAGCTGTATGTATACATATATCCTTCCCTCTTGGACCGCCCTCCCTCCTACCCATCCCTCCTCTCTAGGTCACCACAGAGCACTGAGCAGAGCTCCGTGCACTATACAGCAGGTTTCCAGCAGGTTCCCACTAGCTGTATGTTTTACACATGGCATTACACAGATGTCAATCCCAATGTCTCAGTTCCTCCCACCCTCCCTTTCCCCAGCTATGTCCACATGTTCATTCTCTACATCTGTGTCTCTGTTCTTGCCCTGCAAATAGGTTCATCTGCACCATTTTTCTGAATTTCACATGTATGTATTAATAAGACAATAAATTTAGTTATGTGACCTAGGAGAAAAGCTATATAACTGTATTAAATGCCTATGGCAGTTTAATTTGGTGTGCTACACCAGTGGTTACACAGGGTACATGTACATTGAGGTATATAGTAGCTTTCCTATTTGCCTGACTAAAAAAGTTTACTTTGACTTTCTGAGAAGTTTAATATTTTATTACAGACTGTCTGGTAAAACCGTCAATACAATTAAGTGAGAGTATTATTTCAAAAGGGACAAGCACTGCAGTCTAGAATGTGCATGCATGCTCAGTCACTTAGTCGAGTCTGACTCGTGTGACCACATGGACTATAGCCTGCCAGGCTCCTCTGTTCATGGAATTTCCCAGGCAAGAATACTGGAGCGAGTTGCTGTTTCCTCCTCCAGGGGATCTTCCCGACCCAAGGATGGAACCCTTATCTCCGGTGGCTCGTGCATTGGCTGGTGTTTTCTTTACCACTGAGCCCCCTGGGAAGCACAGTCAAGAATAGAGGTCAGCAAACTTTTTTCCATGAGGAGACAGATAGTTAGTATTTTAGGCTTTGCAGCCCATGCAATCTCTTGTCAGGAGCACACAGTTCTGCCAGTGCAGTATGAAAGGAGCTGTGTATAGTAAGACAGTATGTAAATGAATAGTGTGATTGTGTTCCCACAAAGACAGTAGGCTGGGGACTTGCCTGCTGGTCCAGTGGTTAAGACTTCGCCTTCCCATGCAGGTGTGCAGGTTCAGTCCCTGGTTGGGAAGCTAAGATCCCACATGCCTCAGGGTCAAAAAAACAAAACATAAAACAGAGGAAATGTTGTAGCAAATTCAATTAAAAAAAAAACTTTAAAAATGATCCACATCAAAAAACTTAAAAAAAAAAAAGAGTTGGGAATGAAGACCTTAGATGTTAGAGTAAGCTGGAACTCCTTCTTATTTGCTTTTCTCATGTTAGAATGCATTCCATTTTTGAAGAAATGTTTTGATGGACTGGGTGAAATATGATTTATACAGCTGTGTATAGTTTTCTAACAGGTAGCCAAGTAGGTAGATGTTTTTGAGCATCTGCCCTTAGCATTGTATGCTAGATGCTTTATACCTCTCAGCAGTCCTACAATAGAAATCATTGTCCTCATTTCACAGATTAGAAACCCAGAGTTGGAAATTAAACAGCAGATGCAATTCAAGCAGTTGAAACACCTGTATATTATATTTGTAAACTATCTTTAATGCAATGGATGTAGGAAATGTACCCAGATACCCAGTAAACCCTCAGCTTAAATTGGAACATTGGTAAAATTCTAACCTACAGGATGAAGCAGGTTGTGACCCTTGCTTACCAGTTTATTTTCCTGTTTCTGAACTTGTAAAGGGAACAAAATTGTTTTTACATGAAGGTAATTTGTATGCCTTTAGATTTTCTGCCAATGATGTATCTCACTTCCTCCTACTAGATCACATATTTCAGGGTAAAGCACCAATTGTCATTTCCATGACTGAGCCGCTATAGTTGGAGCATATGATTTTTGCAAATGTTTTTAATACTGTGACTTTGAAACAGATTTGTCTTCATGGAAACAGTGCAATTAGTATACCTGGTTTTGATTTGTTACAGGCAACAGAACATTGAGGAAAACATGACAATAGCCATGGAAGAGGCACCGGAAAGTTTTGGCCAAGTAGTGATGCTTTATATTAACTGCAAAGTGAATGGACATCCTGTGAAAGCCTTTGTTGACTCAGGTGCCATCTCTGTCTTTTGTTTCTTTGTCTCTACATCCAGCATTCTGACCTGATGCAGGGAGAAGGGGAGACTGGTGTCTGTATTCCTTTGGATACCTAACTAACAAACCCAAGGGCTTTTGTTTCACTTGCCAATTTTTTCTTTGTAGTAGGTTTCTCTTTAATTATTTCTTAACCAGTTTTGTATTTTGCAATGTCTTCTTTATCTTCTTACCTTCCCGTACTTGGCATCCTGATTTGTAGGATGCCTCTGTAAAATATTGGAGAGTAACTGGGTTTAAAATAAGGAACTATAAGGAAGTGTGTAGAGGTCAAGCAGATATTTGAGCTTAGTCTGTGTGCCAACACTTTACTGTGAGCTGTGAGGAATGTAAGGGTATATGGGGCATGGCTCTTGCCCTTAAAGAACTTAATAGCCAGGTCAGGAGCGAGGAGTTCCCCACTTGAGGATTCAGATACTGCCTGTACTAAGTGGCACTTTGCCTCTCAGTAACAACTCGCTGCTTTTTAGTAAGACCACACAGAGCAGCACCGTGTGTGTGTCAGGTGGTCTTCTGCCCTCATTCCCGGTATCTCACTTGAGGCTGTGAGTTAGGGTATGTTCCTAGAATAGTAAAAACCCCTGCTCACATAGGTTTTCCTCCGCTTGTTCATCCACAAAATACCTGAACGCGTGCTAGCAGGTGTATACCTTCCTGGGAGGAGTGAATCTGCTGATTATTCAATTTTTAAAATGTTTATGAAGTGCTGAGTGCTTGGGGGTAAGACCGGAGTTTCATAGGCCTCCTATGAGTGAGAGGCAAATTCCTAAGAGGCCATGAGATAACACTTGGCATTTATTGAGCCCCTACGATGTGCCAAGCACCATGCTGGGTGCTTAATGTATATCATCTTCCATTTTGTTTAATCCTCTTATTACGCCTTTGAACTATGTTCTGTTACCTCTATTTTACAGATGAGGAAACTTGTAGACATAGACAGGCGAAGCCAGTCTTCCAGGTGTACACAGTTCATGAGTAGTAGGCTTTGGGTAACACCCCAGATCTACCTGAAGCCAGAACTCTTAAACCACTGTGTAAAAATCGAGTGCATCTTGGATGAACATAAAGACCACATTCTCACTCTGACTGGGGTGCTCAGGTGTTGACTTGAGCCTTGAGAAAAGGCAGGAGAGCGGTGCAAGGGGCCCTTGTCATTTTGGGTTTGCAGACTTTACATCAGTAACTAGCTTTTGTGGAGTGAGGAAGGAAGAAAAAAAAAGAATAGCCTTCCTAAAATCCCTTTTCCTTCATTATTTCTGGACCTTTGTGATGCTAACATTCCTCGAATGCCAAAGAACTTTTAAGTGCCCATAAAGTGTAAGTTATCTTGAGTAATATGAACAGAAAGTGTTGGAATTGAGTGAGAGGAGAGATCACTGGGAAAGGACAGTCAGCTGGGAAGGTGGGTCTTGAGCTGGGCCTTAAAGCATCAGTGGAATTCAAAGGAAGTGAAAGGAGAGGAGAGGGTACTGTACAGGAGGGTCAGAGTAAGTAAGAGGCAAAGGAGACACATTCCTCCTGGTAACATGGAAGCTTTAGGAGTCAGGAGGTAAGGCTAGTGTCTGAATCTGTCCAGGCTGCTGTGACAGATCCTGTAGACTGGGTGGCTTGTAAACAACACCGATTTATATCTCAATTCTGGAGGCTGAGAGGTTTGGCTGGCAGATATCGTGCCTGATTCCTAGTTCATAGATGACCATCTTCTCCCTGTGTCCTCACATGGTGGAAGGGGACGAGGGAGCTCTCTGGGGGCTCCTTTATAAAGGCACTAAATCCCATTAATGAGGACTCCACACTCATGACCTAATCACCTCCCAAAGCCCCACTTTCTAATATGGTCACATTGGGGTTAGGTTTTAACATGAGTTTTGGAAGAACGCATTCAGTCTGTAGCAGCTCGAAATAATTGGACCAGGGTAAGGTGGGATCTAAGGCTGTGGTGATGTGGTTTAAAGCTGATGTTTTAAAGATCTTTGATCTTTGAGCAGATGAATAAGTGATCTGAAGGAGGTAGTATTTTAAGAAGATTGAAGGAAGTGACAGTTCTGGAGTATTCTATAGCCCTCAGGATCAGAACTATTTCCTTGCTTTAAATTACACCCTCACAGAGTGATTTGGAAACCAGAGAAATTGTCCACTAGCTAGAGGGCTAGAGTGTGAGCTAGGGTGATGGCTATGGTTAGAAGCAGAAAGGTCAGAATTGCCCAGAATTTGTTAACAGTTTGTAACTCTCAGTTTGAGAGTGGGGAGAAGACTGGAAGAAGACGGGTTGGAAGTGAACAGTGCCTGCATTTTATGGTCATGAGAAAAAGAATTCCATTGGCAAGGAGAGAAATCCAAAGAGAGAATTATTTGGGGAGAAAGAGTATTATACCTAGTGGTTTTGTGAAAGACAGGTCTACCACTCAGGGAGGTAGAACCAGGTTCTCTGGGAGAGATTAGGACTCTAGAGAAAGATGAGAGAAGTGTCTGTGTTCTGCTCAGGCTCACTCCAGCCTCCAGCTGTGTGGGTGAGTGTATAGCCAGGAGAGAAGAGAAAAGGCCTCAGTGGCCTCTTCCTCGTGGGAAAGAGGGTCTAATTGTTGGAGCAGAGAATGGAGACTTGATGAGAGATTACATGATTTATTTTTTAACTGGTCAATTAGAGTGTCCCAGAGTTTGAAATAAAAATAACTTGGTAAGATGTTTAGAGATACTCAGTGAAAACTGATCCAAGCAGCCAGTGCTTGAGTGTTTCCAAAAAGTAGACATAGTCTGACTTTTTGGAAATCCTTTCCAAGTAGTTTTTGGTTTCTATTTTTAAAGTTTAAAAATGTCATATAATTATTATATTTAAACAATACTATTTCCCTCAACAGCAAGTTTCCACACCATGTTTCAGATGACAGTGTGAAACTGAAAGTTGAACTAAGTGTGGCACGAAGCCTGCTAGGTAGGAAGAATTTCATACTGACAGAAGCCTGGGAGTAGACTTGCTTTCTGCCCTCTTCTTAGTGCTGCACTTTTTCATCTTCCCACACATGAGGGTTTGGTTCTCCCCCTCCTCCAGGTGCCCAGATGACTATTATGAGCCAAGCTTGTGCAGAAAGGTGTAACATAATGAGGCTGGTAGACCGCCGATGGGCAGGAATCGCGAAAGGAGTGGGCACTCAGAAGATCATTGGAAGGGTACATCTAGGTGAGTGAGGGGTGCTGGGGGTCTTCGTAGAGTGGTAGACTGTAAAAGTTCCTTTTGGACAGGGGCATCCGATCCAGCACACCTAATCCTTAGAAATTTTAAATCCTGTTTGTTACCTGAATTATACATGTAACATCAGTTCAGCTGGTTACAAAAAAAAAAACACTAGTCCCCTATCTACTTCTTTTATTTACTTCTCTTCGGAGATAATCCCTTTCCACTGTTTTCATTGACTTCTTTTGGTGCTTACCTCCATGTTTCTAAATAACATGATTTCAACTGACATGACTATGCAAGTACCATTCAGAGCTAAGCCATTTAATTGAAAAAGATTGTTTCTCCTTTCATGTCTAGTGTATTTTCTCAGAATTAGTAGTTGTGCTGCCTGTGTGTGTGTGTCATTGGTTTTTTTATGTGTTACTCATCCCTATACACTTATTTGTGTGTACATCTCCTTTATACATGTCATCCTATTGAAGAGGTTTCTTACAACCTAGCCTGGTGGTTCAGGGCTGTTTCATAGCTGCTGTTTTGGAATCTGGGTCCTGAAGGGTACCTTTTGCTTCAGTCTTAATGCTGGATAATATGGATCCCATACTTTTTTCTTTTTGGCACACCTCAGTTTATTAAAGTACGTCTTCCAGTAACTTCCTGAGAAAAAGTGCACAGGAATAAAGTGGGTCCTTAAATATCAGAACATTATCTTTCTTTCTCTACATTCTACCAGGCTAAGTTGGAAATCACTTTGCTTCATGATTTTTATCAGTGTTGCTTTGGAGAAGCTGGCTGCTATTCTAACTCTTGATCATTTACATGTGAGATTTCTCTTCCCTTTCTGAAGCTTATAGATCTTCTCTTTGACCTCAGTGTTTTAAAATTTCACAATCATGTACTTGGGTGTAGATCTCTCTTCATGTACTGTGCTAGATAACCTTTCAGTCTGGAAAAATGGTTCTGATAATGATTTCCTCCCCTCTGGGATGTCTGATATTCAAGTAGAATAATCTACTATCATGGACTTGTCCTCTAGTTTTATTTTCTTTCATTGTGTTCGGGGAAAGAAAACAAGATTTCTTCAACTTTGCCTTCTAACCTTTATGTTTGGTATGGTTTTCTTTCATGTTAGATGGTTTTTTCAAATCTCTGATGATCCTTGGCATCTGCTCATATTGAATGAGACACCAGAAGGCTGTTTGGAAGATTAGTTGGGTGGGCAGCCCTGGTGATTGTGGGTAATCTGTAAGTTGGGATGGAGAAAAAGGCTAGTCTCAGTAAGCTCCCACTTAACCCGCCCCCTCCCCACCCACCTGTTTCCAGTTTGGTGCTTGTTGTATCTCTGTCTTCCTCTATGCCCACCTCTATTACAAGAGCCTCTGGTTCACCCTCTTAAGAAAATAAACCTCCAGTCCACTACTGAGGGGAGGTGAGTAGTCACCTGGCTGAGCAGAGTGTGGGGGGTGGGGGAGGCCAAGGTCCATCTGGACTGTCAGCCGGTGCTCCTGCTTGGGGCTCACTCCACCCCTGTTGGCAGAGGGATTTGTTTCAACCAGCTTATCAGGTTCTTGAGAGTTCTGTAATGTTGGAAAGGGTTGCTTCTTAGTTTCTTGCTGTCATCTGCTTTCTAGTTCCAAAATTGTGTTTCAGTCGTCTCTCCCATTATTTTTGGCTTAAGTGATTTGTGCCTTTAAAAAGAAAAAAAAAAAAAAATGACTTTTTATTGTGGCTTTTTTTAGGAGTAAATTGAGTTAAGTAAGTTGTGTTCAGTCCTTTGTCTTTAATCAGAGTTATTCTTTTTTTGTTGTTTATTTCTTTTTGTTATCCATGTAAATACTCATTATAGAGAATTTCAAAGCATAGATGTGAAAAGAAGTGAAAATTCTTTTAGGTGAGACTCAGTAGGAGCATCCAGACATAACCCTTTCTGGTATCTTATTCTTGTAAAAGGTGATCATGTAATATGTAAAATTTTATACTTCCTTTTTAGAAAAAGTAGCATTTCCCAAATGCCAGTATAAATTTCATAAGCATCATTTAAATAAATGCATAGCATTCTGTTGTATGGGTTTAGTGGTCAATCTTTGGAGTATATTTTTCCCCTAATATTTTGTCATCATAACATGGACGTGCATTTATGTTTAGTTTTGATTCCCCCCCCCCCCCGGCCCCCTCAGTGAAAGGGGGTTAAGATTCCCCTCAATGAAACTACTAAATTCAAGATTTTGAATACCTTTTAAGGCTGTTGATGTCGTTAAATGTTACCAATTTACTGGTTTCTCCAGCACTGATTGAATATTCATCTTAATATCTTTATACAATCAAGTATTATTAGTTTTTGTAGATAAACAACTGATTTTTCATTTTAACTGTAAGTATACTTTTCTTTCATTGCAAGTGATGGTTTTTCTACCCTTTTTCCTCTTCATATTTCTCTTTCATTTTTCCTATTTTAATACATTTGTCTGATAGTCTCCATGTTTTCTATTACTGATTTCTGTAGAATAAGGATAGTTTAATACCTTATTCTTCTATACTTTCTTACACACAGTAGGACTAAAATTGGGGAAGAATACCACAAACCAGTTGCTTCAGAGTCTGAATTCTTACTGTTTTTATGGTTTTTAGTGAGAAGATAATAGGGGACAAAATAAGTACCAGTCCCTTGTGTCCTTTTGGTTGGAGAACTTGTACCATTTTGCAACTTTGGCCATGATAGGTGTCAAGAAAACCTTTTAACAATAAGGAGGTCTAAATAAAGGAAAGAGACAACATAGACAGGAAGGTTCAATGTGTTGAAGGTGCTACTTTTCCCACATTTGTCAACAGAAACATTGTAATACATTCAAAACTCCAATAGTTCTTTTGTGTGTGTGTGAGACTTGACGTGTTGATTTAAAATTTTATGTAGGCCCTTTGTGGCAGGAGTAGTCAAGATACACTGGAATAATTTCCTCTACTAGATATCATTATTATATCTAGTATTATTATTTAACTTATATGTGGAGTACATCATATGAAATACTGGGCTGGATGAAGCACAAGCTGGAATCCAGATTCCCAGGAGAAATGCCAATAATTTTAGTCATATATGCAAATGATACAATCCTAATGTTAGAAAACAAAGTGGAACTAAAGAGCCTCTTGATGAAAGTGAGAGGAGTGTGAAAAGGCTGGCTTAAAGCTCAACATTCAAAAAAAGAAGATCATGGCATCTGGTCCCATCACTTCATGGCAAATAGATGGGGAGACAATAAGAGACTTTATTTTCTTGGGCTCCAAAATCACTGCAGATGGTGACTGCAGCCTTGAAATTAAAAGACACTTGCTCCTTGGAAGAAAAACTGTGACAAACCTAGACAGCATATTAAAAAGGAGAGAGATTACTTTGCTGACAAAGGTCCATCTAGTCAAATCTGTGGTTTTTCTAGTAGTCATGTATGGATGTGAGAGTTGGACCATAAAGAAGGCTGAGCACCGAAGAATTGTTACTTTTGAATTGTGGTATTGGAGAAGACTCTGGAGAGTCCCTTGGACTGCAAGGAGATCCAACCAGTCAACCCTACAGGAAATCAATCCTGAATATTCATTGGAAGGACTGAAGCTGGAGCTCCAATACTCTGGCATCCAATACTCTCACCTGACGTGAAGAGCTGACTCATTAGAAAAGACCCTGATGCTGGGAAAGATTGAAGGCAGGAGAAGGGGACAACAGATGATGAGATGGTTGGATGGCATCACCGACATGATGGACATGAGTTTGAGTAAGTTCCAGGAGATAGTGAAGGACAGGGAAGCCTGGCATGTTGCAGTCATGGTGTCGCAAAGAGTCGGACATGACCGAGCGACTGAACGAACAGCTAGGTATCAAGACCGAAAGACTAGAACAGGAATAGACCCATGCTTATGTGAACCTTGATAAATGACAGGAAATCTTATGGAGCGGTGAGGAGGTGTCGGGAAATGTGCTCGGAGAATTGGGGATCTGTATGGAAAAAGGGACAATTGACAATTGGACCCTGTCTCACGTAACACACAAAAGTCAACTCAAGGTTGACTAAAGGCCTAGTTGTGTGAGGCAACATCAGAGTTTTTAGAGGAAAATATAGGGGAATGTCTTATGTAGGGAAGGGTTTCTTTAAAAGATAAGGAAATTATTTGATAAATATAGCCAATTAAGATTAAGAACTTTTCATCAAACACAAAGAAAGTGAACAAACTAGGAAAGAACTTAGTAACATATATAACTAATAAAAGATTCATATTTAGAATTATGCATATTCTGTGTGTCTGTATATCCTCCAACTCAGTGAGACTGGTATGTAAAAAATTACAGAAACATTGGAACAAGCACTTTAAGAGGAAACTCAGATGGTTAGTAAGTGTGTAAAAATTGCTTTATCTCATTAATCAGGGAAATAGAGAATTACTTGCCATATTTTAGATCAAATAATATTGAGTGTTGGGAGAAGGTGGAATGTTGGCACCTTTCCAAAAACCACTGGAAACATTTTGGAAAATAATTCAGTATCAAGTAGAGCTGAGCCTAATATATCCCCTAAAATCCTTTATGTTTTTAGAGTATACCACTGAGACGCTCATGGCATGCCAGGAGACAAGCACAAGAATACTTAGGTTAGCATTGCTTACAGCAGCAGAAACTGAAAGCAGCCTGGCAATTCCATAGCACCAAAATGGATAAATCAGTGGTAGTGTCTTAGACATTACAGTGCTTTCTCTTGCTTACTCTTACTTACTCTTAGAGGTGGGGTAAGTGAAAGAAATATAGTCACATGCATCCACAGGAATAAAATATCTCAAAATAGCTTGAGAAGAAGCAAGTCATAGTTTAAAACCACAAAACTAACCAAAATGTTGCTTAGACATCATACAAAATAGAACTATTAAAAAGAAAAAGCAGTGAATGTTTAGCATAAAAACCAGGATAGTTGGAAGGGTTGGAGGAGGAAAAGAATAGGCTGTGAACTTCTTAGTTTTCTGTTTCTCAACCTGGGAAATAGATGCATGGGTATTTGTTTTATTATGCTTTATACTATATATATATATGTATGTATGTATCTCGCATACTTTTCTGTTCATAAGATATGTGTATACATATCTTAAATGTGTACACATATCTTAGTTGCTCAATTGTGTTCAACTCTGTGACTCCCTGGACTGTAGCCCATCAGGCTCTTCTGTCTATGGAATTTTCCAGGCAAGAATACTGGAGTGGGTTGTCATTTCCTCCTCCAGGGGATCTTCCCACTCAGGGATAGAACCCACATCTCTTGCAGTGACAGAGCGATTCTTTACTACTGAGCCACCTGGGTTTCCCAAGATACAGCTAACGGCAAAGTAATTTTCTTAAAAGATCTTATATATAAAATATGAGGAGTAATTGAGGAATGGAGGCAATGCAGGAGACTTCAAGCAAAGAAACTTGATTATAGCAAGCAATAATAAAAATTGGAGGAATTTGTCATGGTCTTTTTTCTTTTTAAAGATAGATTTATTGATTGATTATGGCTGCCCTAGGTCTTCGTTGCTGTTTGCAGGCTTTCTCTAGCTGCAGCAAGTGGGGGGGGCTACTCTCTAGTTGTGGTCCACAGGCTTCTCATGGCAGTGGTTTCTCTTGTTGTGGAGCACAGGCTCAAGGCCTGCAGGCTTCAGTAGTTACAGCTCTTTTTTTCCTTTAAAAATTTTTTTTTCTAACTTTAAACTTTTTATTTTGTATTGAGGTATAGCCAGTTAACAATGTTGTGGTAGTTTCAGGTGAACAGCGAAGGAACTCAGCCATACACATACATGTATCCACTCTCCCCCAAACCTGCCTCCCACCCCTGTTGGCACATAACATTTGAATGGAGTTCCATGTGCTGTACAACAGGTCCTTGTTGGTTATTGATTTTGAATATAGCAGTGTGTACGTGACCTTACCAAACTCCCTGACTATCCCTCCCAGCAACCATGAGGTGGTTTTCTAAGTCTGTCAGTCTCTTTCTGCTTGTAAGTTTATTTGTATCATTTCTTTTTAGATTCCACATGTAAGAAATGTCAGAGTATTTCTCCTTCTCTGTCTGACTTACTTCACTCAGTAGACTCTCTAGGTCCATCCATGTTGCTGCAAATAGCATTATATCATTCTTTTTAATAACTGAGTAATATTCTATTTTATATATGTACTACATCTTCTTTATCCATCTTTTTTTAAATTCTTAATGCCAGCTTTCCTCACCAGATGAGCTTGTATCCTAAAGGTATCACATATCAAGCCAGGTTTTGTGAGTATTGTTTCTGCCCAATCCACTTTATGAGCTGATGCCTTCACTGTATTTAACCGGATTATTTGTCTTACTGAATTTTCATACTTTACTCACTTGTTTGAGTGCTTTGGCTTGGCTTTGACTGACTGCAGGAAGAGAAGCACAGAATGATAGATACACTTCTAAACTTTGCCTTGAAAAAATGATAACCTTTTCCTTTCTTCATGTGCTTTAGCTCAGGTTCAAATTGAAGGTGATTTCCTGGCGTGTTCCTTCTCCATACTTGAGGAACAGCCCATGGACATGCTTCTGGGACTGGATATGCTGAAACGGCATCAGGTAATTAAGAGTTTCACTTTGTTTTCACATTGGCTTTTTGTGACTTACATGGTTATTACTGCATATTCCCTTGGTTGTGTATACTGAAAAACTAAGAAGCATGACTTCAAACCTGGAAAGATCCTTAATTGATGATATTGTCATACATAGTTTGAAATTACATATCAGTAGAAATGGAATCTTTTTGTGAAATCTTTCTGAATCTATTGAATCCTACCATCTGTTTTGAGACTATATTGGACAGTTTGGTTCTCTTGTGTAAGTTTTAGTTTCTGAGTTGTTCAAAGTTGCTAAGTCATGTCCAACTCTTTGCAACCACATGGACTCAACACTCCAGGCTCCTCTGTCCTCCACTACCTCCCGGAGTTTGCTCAAATTCATGTCCATTGAGTCAGTAATGCTATCTAATCATCTCATCTTCAGTCACCCGTTTCTCCTTTTGCCTTCAGTCTTCCCCAGTATCACTGGAGGAGGAAATGGCAAACCACTCCAAGTTTCTTGCCACAAGAACCCTGTAAACAGCATGAAAAGGCAAAAAGTTTCTGAGTAGAACTCGAATAATTTTTTGATGGATTTGTAGGGCTATGAACATAATACACAATGATGATTTTACTGTGAGTTTAAGTTTAGTAAATCCTTAGTAGTTGAAAACAGTACTTGGGAAGAAAAGTATCGAGATTAAGGGAAAAGATTACATAAGATGTTGGAAATGGAAATGTTTGTTTAATACAGGAAGAATAATTTATATATGTTAATTTGCAGTGGTTTTTATATTTCTACTCTGAAGCCTAATAATGTGTTGAAACAAACTCATTGAAGAAGGAATTAGTGTGCTCTTGGACAGTAAAAATTCACACAACAAGGTTTCATATCTTGTCAATATTTTTATGTCACTAATGTTTTTTAAGTTTTTTATTGCAGTGTAGTTGATTTACAGTGTGTTAGTTTCTGCTGTACAGCAAAGTGAGTCAGTTATACATATATCCATTCTTTTTTTATATAGGTTATTATGTAGGGTCCTATCTAGGGCTTCCCTGGTGACTCAGAGGTTAAAGCATCTGCCTGCAATGCGGGAGACCTGGGTTCGATCCCTGGGTTGGGAAGATCCCCTGGAGAAGGGAATGGCAACCCACTCCAGTATTCTTGCCTGGAAAATCCCATGGACAGAGGAGCCTGGACAGAGGGCTTTACTCCACGGGGTAGCAGAGTCGGACACGACTGAGCGACTTCACATACAGGTTATTACAGAGTATGACTAGAGTTCCCTGTGCTACACAATAGGTTCTTCTTAGTTATCTGTTACATATACTGTAGTGTGTAATGTCAATTCCAGTCTCCCAATTCATCCCTCCCCCTTTTCTCCCTTGTTTTCTATGTCTGTGACTAAGTTTCTATTTTATAAATAGGTTCATTTGTACCATATTTTTAGATTCCACATATACAGAATATCATATATTGTCTTTGTCTGATTTACTTCACTCAGTATGATGGTTCCTAGGTCCATCCATGTTGCTGTAAATGGCATTGTTTTATTCTTTTTTATGGCTGAGTAATATAAAAATAGGAATGCTTCACAAATTTGCATGTCATCCTTGCTCAGACAATACTAATTTTCCCTGTATCATTCCAATTTTAGTATATGTGCTGCTAAAGTAGCACGCTAATTTTCTTTTCTAATTGTTTAATATTAAATTCCCACTAAAATATATTGCAGAATAATCAAGCTGCAGAATTTTAAGTTGAAGGAATGAGTGAATTCATGTATAAATAAAATCCAGTTAAATCTATCCTATTTTCATTGCTAATCTTTCCCTTTTTCTTTATTTTTATTTTATTATTTTTTTTAACTTCCCCTATTTTTAAGTCATGATATAGATTAGCAGTCCCAGCTTTACAGATTCAAAACATATGTGTGTAACTGTCCTATATTAAGTAATTGTAAAAATATACTGAAAAGGAGGCTAGCATAAATATGAAATGCAGAATATTTTTTATAGTGCTTGCTTTGTCATCCATATATGACTTTTGAGACTATTGGTATAGACTTTAAATAGAAGCTGTACTTTTTACACTAAGCAAAAAGCAAAAGTGTGCAACTATAAAACTGAGACATACCATTTATATAGTTGTATATTTTTTTTAAAAAAGTCATTTATGTGTTTCTAAAAGGTGTGGCTGCAGATTATGCCTGGTAGTTTTCCAAATTTTTTGCAGTGAACAGCTGCTACATTTAAATTCAGATGTGAACCATTTCTGTATTTGACAAATAAGTGTGAAGTATATCCAGTAGAGATTATTCTGCTATACAATTTAAATATTTTTAAAAATTCTAAATTAACAGTGTCACGTAAATTAAGTAAAATCGGTTTTGTTTTGTTTTTTTGTTTTGAGTCATATCTGTCAATGTTGTTCTTTATGAATGGAGTTATGAAGTTCAGAGTCATAATTTTCCTGCGTCATGTTTTTTCTGCTATCATCTGTCTTTGATTTCTTCTAAGTGTTCCATTGACCTCAAGAAGAACGTACTCGTGATCGGCACCACAGGCTCAAAGACCACCTTCCTTCCCGAGGGGGAGTTACCAGAGTGTGCCCGATTGGCATACGGGGCCGGGCGAGATGAAGTACGGCCAGAGGAGATTGCAGACCAAGAACTGGCAGAAGCCCTTCAAAAATCTGTAGAGGATGCAGGTATTTGGAACAGCTGAGCTCGCGAGTAATACTCTAGTTACTGGTGGGTGAGCCAGGGAAGTTCGGGCTTCAAAGGGGAATAAGGACCAATTCATAATCCATCTCATCATCCTGTTGTAGGTGTCTTCTTGTCTTCCTACTGCCTCCTCACATCTCCATGTACAATATAGAAAAGCTCCCGTGTTTCAGTAGATCCAGAAGCAGCTGTCCATTGGTGTATGCAGGATACACTGGGGAGTTCTTTGCTTTGGCACATTTTGGTGGGACTCATAAAGAATCTTTCTTGTCTTTTTTTTTTTCCTGAAGAAAATTATAACAGTAAGCAGACACTTCCTTTTGAGTTGAACATTTCCTGGAAACTTTCTTTTTCATTTCTTAGGCCCATTTTCTTTGGAGGATGACATTGTGTCTGTAACTGAGCAACCCTAACTTTAATATCTACTGAAAGTACTTCCCTAAGGCTTCCTCCTCCACCACCTGAGTCTCAGTTGTTGTAGCTTCTTTAAAGAACAAGCCAAGTTTTCTGGGGTAAAAATGGAGGGATGCAGTTACGCTGAAATCTCACATCTGTGGATAAGTTTTTTTCCCTTGTGTTACATATCAGTGACTCTGGGGTATCTTCTAGAAGCTGAAGAGAAGTTTGAGTTATTTTAATGTCTTGAGCTGTAATTGTGCATTAGTGACTAGTATCACACATGGCATTTGCTGATAAAGTAAAATATATTAGAGCTGTAAGTTGAGGGAATAGCTTTCTCCTAAAGACCAAAGGAAAAAAGATAAGGGTTTTAACAAAAAGCAGCCAGATTTTGCCAGTGCATGTCGCTGGAGAACATCCAGTGATCTAACCCTGAGACTCTTTAGAGTAAGTGTGGTTGCAGATGGAGCTTCCAAGCTGGCTTTGTTCAGAATCTACTCCACCACCACCTTTTGACTCAGTTTACATATCAAATACAACTTGGATGGTGATTTAGTATTTTGTATGAAGGGGGGAATTTTGAGCAATCTGACAGATAATAGTTTTAACCTTACCTACAAGGCAAACTTGAAGGGTTTGACATACTTACTTAGAAGGTGTTTGTGTTTTTGTTTTTTTGTAACTTGTCATCTTAGTTATAATGCTATTTATTAATAAAATGAGCGTGTATTATCACTTTGTGAAACCTCTATTCTTTCCCCCCACAGTTTTGGTGCTTTCATTTGAGAAACACCAGCTGGCAGTAGCCGTGCTTTATAACCTACTAACCTCAGGCCCATTTACTTTGGAGGATGACATTGTGTCTGTGACTGAGCAACCCCTAAGTTTAATATAACTGTTAACCTCTTGAGTAATTATTTTCTTTTAATAAAAAGTTTTGGAGATTAAAATAGAAACCACAGATGTTTTCAGCCATAGTGAAGGGGGTATACCAGTTTTAAAGGATTAGAAGGAAATGGCTCTCTACCTGTGTGATGACCTTTTGTTACTGAAAGTATATAGCTTGTGCTAATTTTTGTAATGTTTAAATTGTGAGATAATTCTTCAATATCATATTGTATTTGTTTGGAACATCAGCATCCTACTATTAATCAGAATCACCTAACTGTGAACATAGTAGATAAACGTATTTTTCCCTAAAAACTGTTTCTTTGGTGTGGATACTCCATAGCAGAATATCTTTATCTTTTCTATTGATTAAAACATAATTTAAAAATACTAATTCAGAGTATTTGAAAAAATAAAGAAGTTAAGCCAGGATAGGTAATCAGGTTTGGATTATTTTTCTTCCAAAAATAAATCTCAACTGAGACAGAAATGTTGAAAGTTACTATCATATGTGTTTGCTCACTTTTACTCCATAAGATTTTCATATCATGTATTTCCATCTATGGATCTACTTTTTTCACCTCTTTCACATGTTTGCCCATGAATTCTCTGTGTAGGTGTGGAAAATTAATTTCTTCCCAAGTTCTGTTGAAAATCTGTTGAAGTTGACATATTGCTTTATGTATTGTGAGAGAATTAGAGCAACTAGCAAATCTTTTTGATGTTCAAACTACAAGAACATTCCCCCACTTGACTCTGCAGTTCCTGATCTTAAAGATGGCAAAGGAATGGAAACTGTAACCCTGCATGCTGTGTGGTTTGCATTGTTAACCCAAGTTTGCTTGTCTGTTTCCTAATTCAAACAGAGCGTCAGAAGCCATGATGCATGTAGTGTGTGTGTACTGCAGCTGGAGTGGGCCCCAGACCAGGTATTTATAGACACCACATTAAGCCTTCCACCCAGTCGTCGTCTGTGGTCTGAAAGTCTTTGTATCCACAGCAGTTCTAAAATTTAGCTTCTGTCATTCACCAGTTCACCTTGTTTAATCTGGTTACAACTAGCCTGTATGTATATATATATATATTTGTATGTTGGCATACATATGTATCTAAGCACTATTTACCATTTAAAATTTTATCAGTTATTAGAAAGTCCACAGGGGAAAAAATCCCAGTGAAAACAGATGACCATTGTGAATATCAATCAAGAATATCAGCATCATAGCACTTTCTTGTTGAAGATAACCACGTTGTTAGGAATTTCATAAGTCCCTTTCTTTTGAAAAACTGGAAGTGTGTTTTTCACATTACTACACATAAGTCCCATCATTATTCAGGGGCAGCGTTTTCATCCTATTGAAGAAGAAATGGAAGCTTAGACCAGGTGACTTGGCCAGGGTCACAGAGTCAGTAACACAGGCAGGACTGAAGTTTAATCTTCTAACAAGAGCTAAAACTTGACTTTTCCCTCTCTCCCTAGCCTGACAGTTTTTCCACAGGAGGCACTCTGCTTCCATTTCCCTATAGCATAAATATAATACATGTCAGCCTGAGTGTACTGACTGATTTAAGAAAGGCAGTCTTTTTAGACTGTCAACCTAGGAACGTATAGGGGTTTGCAGGCTGGTTGTAATTAGATACGTAGCATTTAATTGCTTCTTTCTTTCATTTTCCTCATAAGGATGGGTTAAAACAGGCATTATTTATTATTAATGTCCATTGTCCTCATCCTCTTCTGCTGTCCTGTAGTACTGACCTCGTCCTCCCCTACATTTAGGGCTTAGGCCAGTGAAACTTAACCATCTCAGCTACAGGAGGACTATATGCTGCCTTCATAGTGAGTACGGAATGCACTGAGGTTGGTTCACCTTCGCCTCACCCAGTTATTATAACTGACATACCATTGCCAAAGGCCATTACCTTCGCCCACCTCTCCACTGCTGACATGGACATTTCACTACAGTGCATCTTTCTGTTCCCATTAACTGAAAATTGAACCTCTTTCAGAGTTAGCTGTCCAGATTGATAAATAAAACTATTTACAGTGTTTCCAGACTCTAATGAATATATTTTGCACTGAAATACATGCTGTTCTTCTGTTTACCCCTAAACTATAAGAAAGATTGTTTCACAAGAAGTCAGTAACTTCCTGACAGAGTGTTTTATCTTTTCATGTTGTTAACCTAGGTTGGACTAGAATGATTTAGAGTCCCTTGAATCATAACTGCATTGCTTCATGACTTCTAAGGCACAGTTAACATGAAGCATTTGAGTGGCACCTGTCCTAACAATTTGTATTGTGATGTCATTTTTGTTACCAGCCTTTGACTTTTAATTAAAGATTGTGTAATAATTGCATGGAGGTCAATTTTTAGTTGGATGGATTAGTATCAGAAGGAGAGTTGGAACTGAAGTTTAATGACATCATGATGTTTGTGTAGAGGTGTGGTATTTAATCCTTCCATCTTTTATGAATGGTCAGTAAGTTGCAGTGAATCTAAATTGTTATTGCCTATTGGAAAATTTATGAACTATATCCCTCCTCTCCTCCTATTTCCCTGCCCTTAAAGTAGGAAATGTTCTTTCCTAGTTATACTGTGTTAATTCGATAAAGTAACTGATACTTCTTTTCAGAGTTGCGTTGTTTGGTAAGATAATAATTGAGATTTAGTCTGTTTGATCTTTACCTTTATTTTTGTTCTGAGTCAAACTCACACCGTTTTTGAAATGTTCGGATAGAAATAGAATGTTTGCTTCTCTGTCTTCTAGATGTCCCTGAGTAATATCACATTGTTATTTCTGAGACATAAATCCCAGACATACCTGGCTTTAGACTTCTCAGGGTCCACATTTGACACACTGCAGTGAGTTGGCAGGAGGATCTTCCTAGCACCGAAATCCGCAAGATTATATTGTGCGTTTAAGAATCACCTGCTTCAAAGAAAAAAAGAATCACCTGCGTAACTTACTGAATAAAGAGACTCCTAGGTTTATTCCTCAGAATAATGTCCTACAGTCTGCATGCTTAGCAAGCTTCCAGGTGGTTTGAGGGCAAGTGGTAGAGAGAACACACTTGGAGAAAGTATTTTGCAGTTCTGAACCCACTGAGAGTAAAGATACATAAATGTCCTTCAGTCTTGAGGACTAACTTAGCCATTCTGTGGTACCTAAATAAAAATTATTGAATTCCAGTATACATAGTTTATCAAGAACATGCCTACCTCTTATTCTGATGCTATGATGTTGTCTCCCACAGTGAGAATGGTTCATGTATAAAGTCTGTGAATATAAGACAGATCCAAGTTTAAGGACCTGATTTTATCTTGTTTAAATTTATATCTTCTGATAATTTTGTGGCCTTTGTAACCTGCCGATTAATCTTTTTTCCTTTCACTGTCGTCCTCTGTAGAGAAAAGCGGTAAAGAAACTACCTCACTGGGAATGTCATCATTACCAACTTCAGATGGATTTAACCATCAAGCCCATCCTCCAGGACTGAGTCCTGAGATTGGTAATCCTCCAAGTCGTGCTCACTCTGTCTCTGCTTCAGTCAGCCCTATCCAGTCCAGTGACCCAGACAGCATTGAACCTAAAGCTGTGAAGGCTTTGAAGGCTTCAGCTGAATTCCAGATAACCTCTGAGCAGAAAGAACATCTTCCTCCACAGGATCTTTCTGATTGTACTCCTTCAGCAGACAGTGCTCCAGCAAACCAGAGTCCAGCTATGCCTTCGCAGAATTCACTCGAAGAAGCCATTGTTGCAGATCATCTAGATAAATCTGCTGAAAGAAGCACCCAGGGCCTCAAATCTCATCTCCACACAAGACAGGAAGCCAATTTATCTGTCACAACTACTGGGATGCAAGAACCACAGAGGCTCACAGGGGAGAAAGGTTGGCACCCAGATTATCAGGACCCAAGTCAGGTGAGTGGCCTTCAGCAGCACGAAGAACCAAGGAATGAACAGCAAGAGGTTATACAACAGAGTGCTTCACATGACCAAGACCATCTTTGTCACACAGGGGACCTTGAACTTCTTGGAGAAAGGCAACAAAGCAGTGCTGGTTTGGAAGCTGCAATGAAAGGAGACAGGCTACAGCAGAATGTGGACCTTCCGGGTACAGAGAAAGATATTCTACCTTCAAGATGCCTTGGCTGCTCAAATTCAGAAACACTTATGGAAGTAGATATTGTTGAACAGTCCCTAGTTGCTGTGCTGAATTCAGGAGGTCAGAATACCAATGTCAAGAACATTGGTGCATCTGATCTCATCTTAGATAATCCCTTGATGGAAGTAGAAACATCAAAATGTAACCCTTCCTCTGAAATTTCGAGTAATTCCATTTCTACTCAGGATTTACAGCTTCTAGAAAGTAATGTTGAAATGTCTGAAACAGGTAAAGAATGCGGGGATCGCCCTTCCACTTTAATAAGTCTCTGTGGCAGTTATCAGCCCTCTCTAGAGTCAACAGAGGAATCTTGCTCATCCATAACGGCAGCCTTGAAGGAACTTCATGAACTTTTGGTCATTAGTAGTAAACCAGCTTCAGAAAACACATCTGAAGAAGGTATCTGTCAATCAGAGACAGTAATTGAGGGCCAAACAGGTATTAAGGACCTTTCTGAAAGATGGACCCAAAATGAACATCTTACAACAACCCAGAGTGAACAGTGTTCACAGGTCTCCTTTCATCAGGCCATATCTATATCAGTGAAGACAGAAGAATTAACAGACACTTCAGCTGACGCTGGAGTGGAAGATGTAGAAACTGTTAACTTGAGGGGTCCAGATGATGACCTATTAACTGATAAGGAAGGTGTCCCGAAGTCCAAGGAGTCAGTAAACGAGAGTAGTTCTGTTACTGTAGCCTCAGCAGAAGCGTCTAAGCAACTACATTGCACCTTAGGTGTAGAGATTTCACCCAGACTGTTAGCAGATGAGGAGGATACACTCAATCAGACTTCTGAGCAAACTGAGTCCTCATCACCCGCTTGCATCCTGGTTAGAGATTTGGGTCAGGGCACACAGAATCCAGTGACAGACAGGCCTGAGGCCAGGGAACATGTCTGTCCTGAAGCTGCAGGGTCACTTCTAGGATTTGAACCACCTACCAGCCATCCGTCACCAAGTCCCTCCTTTCTTGCACCATTAATTTTTCCTGCTGCAGACATTGACCGGATTCTCCGTGCCGGCTTTACTTTGCAGGAAGCTCTTGGGGCTTTGCATCGAGTTGGTGGAAATGCAGACCTTGCACTTCTTGTCTTGCTAGCAAAGAACATTGTAGTTCCTACGTAACCATGGAAAAGTGGGCTAGACCATACTCTCTTCCCTTTAAAAAAAGAAAAGCTGTATATCTACACACACATATACACACTCACCACATATACAGTATATGTAGAAACCTGCAAGCAGAATGTTGAGCCAGATTTTTTTTTTAAAGATTTTTTTTCGGCCAAAGTAATTTATGATCTCTTGTCTGATGAATTTGTCTATCCTATTTGTTAAATTTTGGGCCTTTTTTAATGTATTGGCAGTATGTGCACACACAAGCTTTTTATTATCATTAAGATGATGTATTCTGGAATAAAATTGATGGTTTTGTGTATAGCATACCCTTTTAGAATGAGAGTGAGTGCTTTAAAAAGCAGAAGCCATGAGAAAATCCCACCACCCATGCAGCTGAAAGCGTGATGTGGCTGTGTCTGTGCTGTAGGCAAGGTATGGCTTATTGACTCATTTTTTGGTTTACAAACTTGGTCACATGGTTTGATGTTTGGAATGCATTATGATTCATCGGTTGTAACAGGAAATTGAAGAATAGTTGAAGAATATTTCGTGGAGTAGCATGTTTCCATTGGTGTGGTTAGGATTTGACATTTTAATGTGATGAGTTGGGAGGGTTTAAAACTTGGGCTGCTTTGTACATCACAGGCTACTGCATGGATTGCCAGATCCTTGGGTGGGATTTTGTGAGGGAATTAACATCAGAGTGTAACATGGTGCTACCCAGATTTAAAAAAGAAAGGAAAAACTGTAATTGCAATTGCCAATGTCGATGATGTTTCAACAACTGTTGTGAGTGAAATAATGGCCTAAACACTGGAATTTACTAGCAGTTGGGTTTGGTAGCATCTCACTTATCACATCTCAACCCTTAATGACTCATGGTGAACTTATGTTCAGCTGATGGGTTGGTTGCCAGCAGTTTATTTCCTTTCCAAACTCATCTTCTTCTAGGAAGTTCTTCTAAAGCTCAGTTTGAGCTGTGTTCTGAGTGAAATATTCAAGTGTAATAACCTTGTCACTGGTTCATCTTGGTGCTTGGAATGGTCAGTCTATTTGGTGAGTGTCTTTCATGGCAGTGGAAATAACAATTGGAGTTTCTGACTCAAGTGGCCTTGGTAGAGTTTTCCATCCCTTTCTTTCCTCAGGAGTTTCTTTTTTTAAGCAAGATTCGTCATATTTGTGTTTACCATGTCAAGATAGAGTGGGGCATAGTATATAGATGTATTTATTGTGGCCTTTTTTTATATGAGGACTAGCCCTTGGAAATCATTGTCCTGTGGGCCCCACTGTGCAATAATTCTACTGGGTAGATTTTAGATTTTTTTTTTTTTTCCTGGAAGATAAACTCTCTTGTATACCTAGCAGGAATCTGAAGTCCTGGTTTTATTGAAGAGAATTTTGAGAATGATAATTCCTTACTCCAGGTGAAGATTTGCAATGTGTCTGAAACAGAAGCTTCAGAAGAGTGATTTCTGAACTTTTAATGTTAAGTGATTTTTGTCTGAAGTGTTACTCTCTTTGAGAGTTTATTCTTTCTGTCAAAATTTACGTCATTGAGCACAATCAAAATGGAGGCTCATATCTCAGGAGTTTTTTAAATCTTAATTTGGGGGCACTTAGACTTTGCTCTTCTACCCTATTCCATCTTCTTTCTTTTTGCTGTGATGTTTGTATGTGTATTAGGAGCTGTGAGTGATATGATGGAAAGTCGCATAGATTCCTCGTGATTCTCTGAAGTTAGGAAATGGTTGACAGACAGAGTTGTCGCTTACCGTGTTCAGGGTGGCGCCCGAAACAAGTTAGCCAGATTGTCT
Source organism: Dama dama (assembly GCF_033118175.1). Lineage (NCBI taxonomy): Eukaryota > Metazoa > Chordata > Mammalia > Artiodactyla > Cervidae > Dama > Dama dama. The sequence goes on along the minus strand of NC_083694.1, from coordinate 48,829,932 downwards.
TTACAGTGTTCTTTTAGACAATCCTGTGCTGTAGACCCTTTTGCCTGCCCTACGCCAAAGATATAAGATGCACTAGGAACCTGCTAATAGGATTTCTGTCAACCAGCTCTTAGAGCTGTGACTGTAATTAAGTAGTGGTGCTATGATTGAAGCAAAATTTAGTAGCCATGCAATGGGCCCCTGATTTGCTTTATGGGTATGATTGGGAATTTATTGTGAGCTTATAAATCTTTAGGGTTGCAAAGTGGGGTGAGTGTAGGATGGGAGGACTTATTGATGACAATAGACTCCTCCAAAAGGCCTTCTTTATAAAGATGGGCCTCTTAGTTTTCTGTACAAGCAGTTCCTCTGAACACTGCTCAGAGACTTAACCACTGAATTTTCACAATGTGGAGATTTGGGGGTCAATCCCAGGTGGGCTATAGAATATCAATCCAGAAAAGGTTTCATTACAATAGCTTTTATTGTATGTATATGTATATTTATTTCTAGGAGAAAATTCAATAGATAGGCCTATAGTTGTACACGTATTCTTATTAGGAATACTTTGGATGAGCTTAACCCACTTGCCAAATATCCCTGTCCTTTTTCATCATTTATTTTTCAACTTTAGTTGCTTTTGATTTTTTTTAAATCTTCCTGTCCATTGTTTGTGTGAAAGTAAAAATTGTTGACATTGTCAGGGTCTTGAATCATTTTTAAATTTAGCAGTTCTAAAACACAAAAGGAATTAAGGAACATGACACTAGTGAACCTTCACTGTCAATTTTTATGCAAAGTGCAGAAATTAGAGATTAACTTCTCCAAGAATAAGATAAAATCATTGTGAACTCCTCTGATTGCCAGCAGAACTGGTGAGGCCAGCCATTACCAGTATTGGCTGCTTTATTGGATCGCTCTTTTGTCATCATCAGTAATGGACAGCCTTGTGAACAGTGCTTACCCCCAAGAGTGGTGTCCGTTTATTCACCAAAGAGAGGAGAAGATTTCCTTCCTTCAAGTTGGTTCCTATGTGTAAGATGTGTTTGATAACCAGTCAGCTATAGGCTCTAGATTTTGCCATTGTCACTGGTAAGAATTATTTCCACTTGTACCTCTTTAGGCATCCAGACATCGTCTAATAGCCTTCATCCCACCGTTTGGGCTTTATCTATTATCACAAAGATTATCAGTTGCTTGGCAAAGGGAACTAGATAGATGGTAAGTGTGTGTGAAAACTGTTCTGCCTTGCAGCCTACATAACTTTCCAGAGCTCCTTGTCTCAATACATACTGAAGGGAGACACACACCGTGTATTTTTTCCCAAAGGGAAAAGATATATGAGACTTTGTGTTACCGATTTTATGATAACCAGTTGAGGTGGAATCTGCCTGTTTTTCCCTTAGCACAGCTTTTCTATCTCTAGCAAAAGCCATAAAACTTTGGGTTGGTTTATAACCATTTACTCATGTGTATATATACATGTGTGATAGATATCCTGCAGTTAATTTTACATAGATTAAAAAGTAAACATTTATTAATCTTCAGATAACAGTCTTCAGTTATGGTGAAGACTTTTATCCCACCATGTTTATAAAAAACAGCCTTGCAAGTCACTGGCCAGAAGAGTTGCAGTACATTCTGATTTCCATTTCCTATCAGTTTGTCACCTGCAGAAAGTGTAAGCAGGGCAATTGAACTGCTACATGTTTCCAACTTGTTATCACTGGTAGCATATCATAAGAGAAGCTAACTGGGTTATGCATTCTTTAGCACAAATACCAAAAAGGCAAATTTCTCCTTTGAATTTGGTGACTTAGTGTAGTCTGTGGCTGAACTAGAAACAAACACAGTTCTCAGAGAGTTCCCCTTCTGAGAAAATGAAAGTTACCTTTCACGTTAGGAGATCCATAAATTAAAATAGCTGCTTTCTTTCTGAAAGATTTAAACATGCCGATTTACAACAAGGTAAACTCAAAGCATGTCCTTGAGAACCAGAAATGTCAAATCATGGCTCAGGTCCCCCAGTAGTGGTCCCTCGATGGATGTTACTTGGGAGTTCATCGTATAAATCATAGAACTTAAGGGAGGAACCTTTGATGTGCTTGATTTTCTCTTGTGCCTTAGTTTCTCCAAATAGCAGAGGCATCAAGTTTGAGTGGGGGATAAAAGTGGAAGTATCATTGGGGTGGGGAAGGGTAGAGAATGTCTGAAAATGGCCCTCCTGGAGATAGGCATGTATGTAGAGAATGTCCTAAAGGCTCACCTTTATTGTTGATTGAGAGTTATTCTGCACTAAATCATTTGATTTCCCCAGAAGGATTAGATTTCCATAGAAGGATTATGACATGGCTTTTTTGCATCAGGCATACAAAAAGCAAAAATGGTTTCTATGTGTTTATTATGTTCTTTGTTGTGCTATCAGTATTACAGTGGTGAAAGCAGAAGTTCAAGAAATCTATTTGAACAATGAACTGTTACTCTCTCAGACTGCAGTTTGAATCTTTGAATAAAAATTTGTTATTCACTCATGAAACATTAAGTGACTGGTGAGCACTGGGGATACAGCAGTACTGAAACAAACTGGAAACTGCCCTGTAAAGCTGTCAGTCTCCTCAAGAGACATGAAACAAATCTTAACTTCAAGTGCAAGATCTATTTTTGCCTATTAGCATCATTTATTTTAAAAGTCGTACTAGGATAATTTGGTTCAAATTCAGAGAAAATGGAAAAGCAGGCTCAAGATGGAATTAGAATCTGAGAACCTAAAACTGCTCTTAAAAATGTTTTTGAAAAAATGAGATTGGAGAAACCAACAAAAAATATTCTAACATTTGGTAGAAACACTTGAAGAGATTAAGGGCAGAATTCAATTTACACTGTTGGTGAGGGGAAACAGGCAGGATAGAAGTGCAAGTAAATGGAAGATGACCTAACGTGCACCAGTGACGGTCAACTTATCCTTCCATCAGGACCTCCTTCCATGCAGTGTAGAAGTATGGACTGTGCTATGGCATCCTTCCTACCGTCTTTGAGTCAGCTGCTCTGAAATACTAACCATCTGGGCCAACAAGACTTAGCAGAGAATTCTGGAAGATTTGCTGTTTTAAAGCAGTTGAGTGCAAAATGTGAAAATAGAACTCTAGAGCAGAGAATGTAGCAAGCAATGGTTCTGAGACTGGATGAGGGGCAGAATTTATTTACAAGAAAATTCAGGCCTCTGCCAAATCTTTCTGCAGGACGGGTCCATCAAAAGGACATTCTTGAGCCCAGTATTTAAAATGTCACCGTGTATGTGGTAATCCTGAGGATACAGGTAGAATTTCTGAACCTTAACTACACTGACTTCTGAAGTTTACAATTAGAAAATCCTTGCAGGTTTGTCAGTTACATATTGGTAATCTAGATCCTCTGGGGACTAAAATGTGAGAGGGTATAGCAGATAAGTTTTAGAGCACAGTCTTAGGGAATGAAATCTACAGAGACTGTTGGTGCAAGGGTGTAGAAGACGGGATATTTCCCTAAAAAAAATTAAGGAGACTTGGGGTGGGGATGTGGAATATGAAATTAGAATAATTTTTACAGAATTATATTTCTCTTCATATGTACCATAAAGAGGTCTTCATTAGCTAACTTGGGAAAGAGGTGTGCTGGTAAGATTTTTTTCCTGGGAAGATACATAACTAATAAACTATTTTACCAGGAGTTTGTTTCACATTCAGCCTTGAAGGATGCATCAGTGGCTTAAAGAAAGGTAGACCTCTCTAGTTTCCTATATACCCAGATCAATTCAGCATACTAACTGTTTGCTTTTTTTTTAACTCTGCACCTACAATGAACGTTGAATGCTCATTTTTATTCAAAATTTCATTTCCATGGCAAGTTGGGCTAATGGCCTTTGCACTCAAATAAGGTTTGTTTACCAGTTTTGTAGCCATATTTGGCAAATTTTAGCAAATAGAAACCCCTCTTTTCCCTCTTATTTGTTCTTGGAATTGTTCTTTTATCGCTTTCCTGATTTTTCTTTAAGCTTTGAGACTACTGCATCTTACAAGAACTAGGCTGATTGGCAAAATAGGCTTGCCAGTAGCTCTTTCACTCCCATAAGGCGTTGGTTTTGAGAGTTGGGAAACCTCTGAGAGCTTAAGGGAACCAAACTCAGGAACCCCACAGCTGGTTGCATTGTGCCAGTGGTTTGGGGGCTGGACACGACTTGTCTGCAGCTGAGTGAGCTAGATGCATTTGGGTTTGAGTCGTTGTCACATACTGAAATGTAAGTCAGCCCTGAGTAATCAAAACACTTTTATTTTATTTTTCTTTTTTTATTAGGAACTTTCTGAAGAAAAAGTGATGTGTAAAACATTTGATATTTAAGACAATAAAGTTTTTATCGTAAGACTCTTGCTTGATTAGTTTCTTTTAAGTTGATATGGTTGGTTACTTTTGTCCTTGTCTCTGTCTCCCGGCCATTTAAATAATTTATGCCTAGGCACTGTTACTTGTGGCCATGATCCTAAACACCAGAAGAAGTGAGCCACTTCCAGATAAATCCTGCAGGTGGATGGCCATCTGCTGATGTGAAACGGACACTGCTCCCCAGTGATGCACAGCAATAGAGACAACATTGGTGACAGGGTTTTGTGGCTCAGACTAGTCTCTAGAGCTAGGATGCTCAGGTGTGAATTCTAACTTTGCCACCTACTAGCTGTGTGACTTTGGGTAACTTCCCTAACCTTTCTTAGTTTCCTCATCTATAAAATGGGGACTATTGGGGTTGTCATAGGGGTTCATGAGTAAGTTAGAAACACCCTTGGGTGTTAACTAATGTGGAATTACCATTTTGTGCATGAGTGTGTGCTGTGGGGCCCTTATTGAGAGGATTTCCAGTGTATATAGGCTTCCCTGATGGCTCGGCCAGTAAAGATGTGGGATGACACGGGAGACTTGGGTCAATCCCTGGGTCAGGAAGATCCCCTGGAGGAGGAAATGGCAACCCACTCCAGTATTCTTGCCCAGAAAATCCTGTGGACAGAGGAGCCTGGTGGGCTACAGTCCAAAGGGTCACAAAGAGTTTGACATGACTGAACGACTAAGCAGTAGCCAATGTACATGGATCAGCTGATATATACAGGGAGTAGCTTAGAGACATCCCCGCCTTGTTCTGTTATCTTAACCTTGTCTATCAGAATGCTGAGAGCCAAAGCTACTTCTAGTTGGAGGTAAGAAGTACTAATTATTTTTCCATTGTTCAGATCTCAATCTGATAATCAGTTCATTTGAAATGAGGTTTCTAGTACTTGATACGAGTGGAGTAAGTTGTGAAACATTAGTTATTGGTGGAAAGAATTCTAGATCTTTGGTACAGAGAAAGGGGAATTCACTGCATCTGTATTTTAAGGCGGGGGGAGATTTACAAGCATCACAGAAGTGAATTGGGGGGTTTATGGCAGGGATCTACAGCTTGCAGGAGGAAAATAGAAGAAAAGGGTAGGATATACATTTAAAAATAGAAATACAGAGGAATGGGGGAAAAGTTCAAGAACATAGTTCTAGATTTTAAAATGCAAATTAAGCAGAACATACTTCCATCTTAAAGGGCTAAATAGTCAGCAGATATACTGCTTCCCTGTTCAAAACTATTAGTGTTCTAATAGGATTAGCAAACTATCAGTTCAGTTCAGTCACTCAGTTGTGTCCAACTCCTTGCGACCCCATGGACTGCAGCACACCTGGCGTGCTGTCCATCACCAACTCCTGGAGCTTATTCAAACTCGTCCACTGAGTCAGTGATGCCATCCAACCACCTCATTCTCTGTCGTCCCCTTCTGCCTTCAGTCTTTCCCAGCATCAGGGTCTTTTCCAATGAGTCAGTTCTTCGCATCAGGTGGCCAAAGTATTGGAGTTTCAGCTTTTAGCATCAGTCCTTCCAATGAATATTCAAGACTGATTTCCTTTAGGATTAACTGGTTGGATCTCCTTGCAGTCCAAGGGACTCTCAAGAGTCTTCAACACCACAGGTCAAAAGCATCAATTCTTCGGTACTCAGCTTTCTTTATAGTCCAACTCTCACATCCATACAGGGCGACTGGAAAACCATAGCTTTACCAGTCCTTATTTGTGGATTTTTGTCTAAGAAGAGCTAGAGTGGCTTGGTTCCTCATAGAAAGTTACTAAAAACCAACATTTTCCCTGTTCAACTCCAGGTATCTGAAATAGAAATTCCCCGAACCAGAAATATTCCACCACCCACCCCAACCTGTTCCTCTCGGGCTTCCCCTGAGAAGTCAATGGCAGCTTCATCCTTCCAGTGTTCACTCAGACCTTGACTCCTTTCTTTCACAACCTACATCCAACCCATCCTGGATCCTATTGGCTCCATTTCAAAATACAGTTGAAGACTTCCCTGGTGGTCCAATGGCTAAAACACTGTACTCCCAATGCAGCAGGCCTGAGTTCAACCCCTGGTCAAGGAACTAGATCCCACATGCTGCAACTAAGACCCGGCACAGCCAAATGCATATTATATACATAATTGAAATCTGATCATTTCTCAAACCATGGTCAAGGCCTCATCATCGCCTCTTACCTCAGTACTGCAGTAAGTCTCCCTGCCTCTACCCTTGTCTACAAGATGTTCTTAGCACAACAGCCAGCATGATTCTGTTAGATCACACCTTTCCTTAAACCCTCAATGGGCCCTAATCTCACTCAGGGTAAAAGCTGAAGTCCTTAGAATGCCTCCAAGGCCCCTGTGTGCCTCTGACTTTTCCTTGATCTGGAATGTCCTTTCCCTGAACACCTCCATGGTTTTTTCTCTCACTCCCTTTAGGTGTTCACTCAAATGCCACCTCAGTAAGGCCTTCTTTAGCTAATTTATCTTTGTCATTTTCCTTCATTTTTCTCAACACTGACACATCCTAACATATTCTTCATTTCACTTCTGTATCTCTTATCTTCCCCATTAAAATGTAAGCTTCTTGAGAGGGGTTTGTTGCCTTTTCACTACTATCTCCCAAAGCCTAGAACTTTGCCTTATGCATAGCAGGCCCTCAGATATATGTTGAAGTAATCCGTGAATACCATTAGACTGCCTCAAAGGCCCGAGAGTGGAGTGACAAAAATGACCTGAAACCCAGTCAGGTCATTGAGGTCAGTGTGCAGGGTTAGGGATTCTAGCCTGGGATGACTCTTGACCTTGGATTTGCGTGTGCTAAGTCACTTTAGTCATGTCTGACTCTTTCTGACCCTATAGACTAGCCTGCCAGGCTCCTCTGTCCATGGGATTCTCCAGGCAAGAATACTGGACTGGGTTGTCATTCCCTTCTCCCGGGGATCTTCCCAACCTAGGGATCGAACCCTCATCTCTTACATCTCCTGCATTGGCAGGCAGGTTCTTTACCACTAGCACCACCTTGGAAGACCTTGAGTTTAATGTGAATTTTAAAAGATGGGTGACAGATTCCCTGGCAGTCCAGTGGTTAAGACAGCATTTTCACTGCCGTGGGTCCAGGTTCAGTCCCTTGTTGGGCAACTAAGATCCCACAAGCCTCACAGTGTGGCCAAAATAAGAAGAAAAAAGATGACATTATGAGGTTAGTAAGTTTGCAGGCTTCCCTGTGAGGTAGTATTTTTATTACACCCACGTCTAAGACTAATTTGGGACTGTGGCAAACAGCACCTCTCCATAATGGTTGTACTGACTTGGGCCATAATTTCTCATCCATTATCTTCCTGGAATAGAAAAGGCCCAAATCAGATGTAAAGAGAAGGAGCCTTTTATTTGGTGCAAGTTCTCTTTATGTGCTTTTACTTCTATGGTCAGCTAAAAAATTTTCTGCATCCCTATTGAATTAAAATTTAATCAGAAGATACTAAGTCAATAAACACTGAATATCACGTGCCAGACACTGAGTTGGTGCTGTGAATGCAGCATTGCATGAACTGAGCAAAAGTGCGCATTCTGCAGAGCTTACGTTCTAACAGAGTCTTTGAAGCCTGACCACAGACAAGAAAACACAGGTAGTAATACATCCTAAAATGAAAATTTAGGAGGTTGGCATGCTATACGGGACTAGAGGCTACTTCATGTGGAGTAAAGCCATCAGAGAGAAAAGTCTTCTGAGAAGCTAACATTTAAACTGAGACCTGGCTGACAAGGAGGCTCCTGCCCTATGAGGCTTTTAAAGTATTTATTTGGCTGCACCAGGTCTCAGCTGCAGCTTATGGGGTCTAGTTCCCCAACCAGGGATCAAACCCAGTCCCTGTACTGGGATCATGGAATCTTAAGCACTGAACCACCAGAGAAGTCCCCAGATGAGAATCTTGGGTGTATTGCATCAGGCTAGGCTGAGGGAACAAAGAGGCCAGAAATTCTAATAATTTATTACAAACCAAGTTTTAATTTTGCCTGTGCTATCTAGTCCAAACAGGTGTTGCTGGTTGATAGATCTCACCCAAGCAGTGCCCAGGGAACGAGGCTCTTCTCTTACAAGTCTGACCTCCCCTTGGCTTCATCCTACTGGGTGCAAGAAGAGCGTGGAGGAGGAAGTGGGTCACCTTATTTCTGTTCACATGCCCTGGGAGAGAACTTGATGATACAGTCACGCCTACCGCAAGGAAGGCTGGGAAATACACTAGCACTGCCGGGCTACAGTGCTGTCACTGTGGAGCAAGCAGTTCTGGATGGACAGCCCGGGGCCTCTGCCACACTGGGGAAGAGCTTTCCCAGCAAAGGCCCTCAGATGTGAACACACACGCTTGTTTAAGAAGCAGAAGGTGGGCGGGGGCTGGCACACACCAGCGGACAGATTGGAGATGAGTCAGAAAGAGAGGCTGAATCAGATCAGCTCTGGCTTTGGAGGCCTGAGAAGAGAATGGATGTTATTCCAAATGCTCTGATGAGAAGCTGTTGGAGGCTCTGAAGCAGGGGGGTTGAATGATATCCCAGTTTTCACAAACCCATATTGCTGGTGGGACAATAAGTAGGAAATGACTGAAAGTTTAACTCCGCCCCCCCCGCGCCCCCCCCCCCCCGCCCCCGCCCCAGCTCACACGACCTTAGTTCCCTGCCCCAGGGTTTGAACTTGGGTCCATGGTAGTGAAAGTGCCAAGTCCTAACCACTGGACCGCCAGGGACTTCCCAGGTGTTCAACATTTTAAAATAAAACCCCCTAGATTTACAGTTGCCTTTGTTAGTTTACCCAAGCCTAGAGTTGCAGATTGTCTGCACGTGCAGGTACCAGAGTTAAGGTATGGGACTATCGCTGTTTTTTACAATTAGTCCCTTCTCTTCCCTTCTTAGATAGCAACTTCACAAGCCTAATGGCCAAGGAAATATTTACTCCCTCCTCTAGGAATATAAATATATTTGCCTTGCGTTGTGGGGAAGGGAGGAATTGGTCCCTTAAACCATCTTCCACTTTTTTTTAACAGTCTTGTCCAATTGTCTTTTAAGGTTACAATTGCTGGAATTTTTTCTTTTTCCTCTCTCAGGCAGTTCACACCTTTGGAAAGAAGAGCAGAGGAGACCTGGTAGTCCAGGTCTGTGGCAGTTCTATGATCTTGCCTGCCTTCCCAACTTCCTCATCTAACAGTGTTCAGCAGTAGACTTAGATGCAAACAATATTATTTTAAAAAAAAAGAACGATAATTTTTCCTGTGTCACTGGTTTGGAAACTAAGATTTTCCCAGGGCCCTAGAGTGACTCAGTTGAGGCTTTTGACTCTGGATGCCTCAGAGTCTCATGCCCTTTCCACATGATCAGCAAAGTCTTGTGTAATAAATGAATAAGTTTCAGTTTTGAACTTGAATGACTCCCAATAAGAGGATGGACAGGCACCCTCTCTTTGTTCTTTTTTTCACAGACAAAAATGGATTCCATATTTGAGCTCTGGTGCAAGCATGCCTGCTCAGTTGTGTCCAACTCTTTGCCACCCCATGGACCGTAGACCACCAGGCTCCTCTGTCCATGGGATTTTCCCAGCAAGAATACTGGTGCATGCTAAATCGCTTCAGTTGTGTCCAACTCTGCAACTCTATGGACTGTGGCCCACCAGGCTCCTCTATCCATAGGATTCTCCAGGCAAGAATACTGGGGTGGGTTGCCATGCCCTCCTCCAGGGGAGTGGGATGCTATTTTCTCCTTCAGGGGATCTTCCCGACCCAGGGATGAACCTACATCTCCTGCTTTGACAGGCGGATTCTTTACCACTGAGCCACCTGGGCTTAGGCCAATTATCTGCATGTGGACACACACACTGGACTCCCTCCCTTTTCCTACAAGAAGTCTTGAGAGACTAAAATCTACCTCACTTCTCCCATCCATTCACATACCTATACAAGCCTAAGGAATTTGCTAGGTAGTAAGCTGTAAGTTCCTCCTGGATGTTGTAAAAAATTGAACCTGACCATTCCCCAATGCATGAAGATAGAAACAACATGCCAGAAATGACACCGCCTTCATCAGACCTGTTAATAACAAGTGATAATAACATCTTTTGAAGCTGTCATGTGCCCAAGCTATGAGTAAACTTCATAGGAAGGTGGCACCCAGCAAAAGATGCTGCCCAGATGGTGGCTTGTTATTATTAAAAGGAGGGAGGAATCCTAAAGCTAGCTCATTCCTTGCTGTGGACTGAATAGATTCCCAGAAGCTGGAGTTGCATCAGACAAGTTGGGGCCTATAGGCACCCAGTCTAGGTGGAGTGGGAAGGGAGTGCAGCAAAGCTATTAGACCGACAGGTCATTCAAGCCAGCTTTCCTCCTACTTGCCACAAACACTTCTGGACACCAGGTGGTTTCTTTCCAAATTCAAAGTAATGTTTCCTCTGCCTTCAGGCTTTTCTTCACCTGTCCAGTGACTGCAGCCTCAATCCCCACCTGTCATTCTGCCCTCTTCTATGCTCCACAGAGGCTGTTATCTCCTATTTTCCTGAACTCAGGAAATACCCAGGGTTTAGGGATTTTGCTTTTTTCTCTAGAGTTAGACCAAGTCCCTGTAGGGTTACCGCCTAGAATTGTTGTTCAGTCGCTCTGTTGTGTCTGACTCTGCAAGTCCATGGACTGCAGCATGCCAGGCTTCCCTGTCCTTCACTATCTCCCAGAGCTTGCTCAAACTCATGTGCATTGAGTTGGTGATACTATCTATTGCATCCTCTGTCACCCTCTTCCCCTCCTGCCCTCAATCTTTCCTAGCATCAGGGTCTTTTCCAGTGGGTTGGCTCGTCTCATCAGGTGGCCAAAGGATTGGAGCTTCAGCATCAGTCCTTCCAATGAATATTCAGGACTGATTTCCTTTAGGATTAACTGACTTCATCTCCTTGCTGTCCAAGGGACTCTCAAGAGTCTTCTCCAGCACTACAGTTCAAAATCATCAATTCTTCAGTGCTCAGCCTTCTTTATGGTCCAACTCTCACATCAGTACATGACTACTGGAAGAAATATAAAGAGATCTTTGGCTCAGAAAAGGGTACAAATGGTTTCTGGGCTGAGGCTGTTAGGTCCTCAGGACATGTGGACCAGCTGAAGAAGTGGGATAAGGGTGAGAACAGACAAGGGCTTCGGGACTGAAGATGAACTTGAAACGAAGACTGTTTTGGGGGTGGCGAGGAGCACCGAGGACCCGGAGTGGCCTAAAACTTGGGGACTGGGCGGTGAGGGTGGGGAAACCTGGGCTGGTGAAGGCCAGTCGACAGGGATCTGTGGGCAGGTCCGGGAGAGGGTCTCTACGCTGCCCGAAGCCAAGGGGCCTGGGTTTCTGGGCTGAGAGCCGGGGTCTGAGCTTTGAGGGGTCTCGAGGCTAAGGAAGGGGAGGCTACGGGTGGCCTCTGGCGGGCGGGGGCGGGGTCTCCAGGTCCCGGGGGTCCGACCGGACTGGGAGAGGGTCTCCAGGGTCTCTGAGGAGGGGCCGGGGCGCCTGGGTCTGGAGGCCAAGGGGGTCTCCCGGGTCCCAGATTCCCCGGCGCGACGCGGCGCCGGCGTCTCAGCCCGACCGTCGGCCTAGGCGCCGCCCCGCCTGACATCAGTTCCTGCCGCCGCCGCCGCCGCGCACAGCCCGTGGCCTCCTTCCCCGCCGGCCGCGCTCCTGAGCCGCCGGGCCGCGGCGGAGCGAGGGGCCGGGCGAGGCGAGGGCCGGGCGGCGGGCGCCGGGCCCCGCGGCCGGCACGACGGAGCCCCCGCACGGCCGGCGGCAGCGGTTGGCGGCGGCCCCGGGGCCCCGGCGCGGCAAGAGGCGGCGGCGGGGCGGCGGCGGCGGCGGCGCCATGGAGCCGCGGGAGGTGAAGGACCGGATTCTGGAGAACATCTCGCTGTCGGTGAAGAAGGTGAGCGCGGCCTGCCCGCCCCGGCCCGGGCCCGGAGCCCCGAGCCCAACCCGACCCTCCGGGCTCGGGCCCTCGACCCCACCCAGCGCCCCCTCTTTTCCTCGGGTCGCTCGCCCGGGGTCCCTCCTGTCACCGGGTCTCAGGACACCGCCCTTCCCCTCCGCGACCCCGGGGACGAGAAGCCGCCGGGAGCCCAGGGACGATGGAGAAGAAGCCGGGGCGGCTCACGTGAGCGCCGCTGCTTCTGAGCTATTTTTACAGAACAAAGTTGAGGTCAGCGTCCTGGGAGCTTCCACATAGCCAGGCCCGAGGGCCCTGCGTCACTTAGTGGGGCTGCCACTCGCCAGGACCCCCTACTCTGAGCGTAGCGGCAGAAAAGCTCTGGGAGGGCCCCACCTGCCGTGCATCCCTGGGCGGTATCGCTGCATCCTCCATCCGCCCTGTGTCTGCATCTCGGGGAGTCGGCAGTCAGGGTGACGGCCCATGACAAGCAGCTTCCAGTCTTCCCAGTTCGGGGTGACATTCCCTCTGGTCCTGAGAAGTTTCTTGAATAATCTTGCCCAAGATGGCAGTTTTGAAGAGGCTCACTTCGGAGCTTTGATTGAGAACTAAAGTACCTTTCATTTTGGACAGAGACCTATAGAACTTGGTGACACCACAATTTATGGTGCTCCCTGCAGGAGGGATCAAAGTCCCAATTCCAGGTAGAGAAAAAAAATATGACCTATTAAAAGCATATATTAGTAACTGTCTGTATGAAGTCAGCTCATCTGAGAAAGGGTCCCCAGGCCAAAAGGTAGGATTCGTATTCACTTAAAACCAAACCAGCACTGACAATCATTTGAGGAATATTGTTGCAGTGGTTTCCTAATTTGACTTCCTAGTTCACCCCATAGTCTCAGAAAATGGGGTAAGTCGTGGGGGGATGAGGGGTAAGAGAAGGCTCATCAGATGAATCACTTCCAAAATGAAGACAATTCATTAAAGGAAGCATTATGTTTAAATAATCATGTTCCCATCTTTCCCCATTTAAATTTCTCAAAAGCAATTGAGCAATTTTACTATTCGTAAAGATCAATGTGGCTTAAAAAGAAAAGGAGATTCAAAATGTGCTCTTACTATAATGTTCCTCTAAAAGTACAGCTAAAAGTAGCATTGTAGACATCTGACAGAAGTTTTAGTTTTCCTAAGCTTTGCTTATGCAATGGGGCATTGTTTTTGCTTACTCAAGGAGTGTAGGATGAGCAAATACTTTGTCTAAAAGCAATCCATCTTTGGTAATGAAGACAAAAGAAGACAATTGACCTTTCTAATCTAATCTGGGCTGACTGTGGCTTCAAGTAGGCACCTTTCTAGTCTAATCTGGGCTGGTTGTGGCTTCAGGTAGGCCACACATTTTGATTTTGAATCTCTAACTTACAAATAAATGGGGGAAAGTCCGGGTAGGAGGTTGGACATGTGCGTCAGCATGACTCTTTCGGGAGCAGGGATCTACTCTGTAAATCAGCCTGCCACTTATGAAAGAGTTGGGTGTGTTGGCCAAGATCTTATCATTGTATGCGCTTGGACAAGCATGACAGGAAGGTATGTCACACACTAGAAACTGGAAACTTGTCCCCAGGTACATCACAACAAGAGGCATGGCAAGTGTCATGTTTAAGAACATGAATTCTGGAGTCTGGCGGCCTGGGTTCAATCCCACCCTGCCAATGAATAACCATGTAACCTTAGGTAGGTTCCTTACCCTTTCTGTGTCTTGGTTTCTCATCTATAAAGCAGGGATAAAATCAGGGGTCTTGGGAAGATTTGTTGAGAGTCTGTGTGTAGAGTGTTTAGCATGGTGCTTAACCCAGTCTTCAAAAGTTGTCTTTGTTTGGGCCGCTAAAGCAAACCACCATAGACTGAGTGGCTTATAAAACAACATAAATTTATTTGTCATGATTCTGGAGGCTGGAAGCCTGAAAATACTGAGTCCCAGCATGGTGAGGTTCTGGATTTCCCTCGAGGCTCAGACGGTAAAAAATCTGTCTGCAATGCAGAAGACCTGGGTTTGATCCCTGGGGTCAGGAAGATCCCCTGGAGAAGGGAATGACTACCCACTCTGGTGTTCTTGCCTGGAGAATCCCATGGACAGAGGAGCCTGGCAGGAGGAGCCTTACAGTCCATGGGAGTGGCAAAGAGTCTTACATAACTGTGTGATTTATCAACAACAAAAAAGTGGTGAGGGCTGTCTTTATGGCTGAAGACTGCTGATGTCTCCCTGTGCCCTCACATGGCTTGGGGGGAGGGAGCTCTACTGGGTCTCTTATAAGAGCTCTAATCCTATTCTTGAGGGCTCCACCTTCATGACCTAATCACCTCCCAAAGTCCCCACCTCCTAACACCATCACATTGGTGGTTAGAATTTCAACATCTGAATTGATGTTGAAGGGGCATACATTTGGGTAGGAGGAGAAGGGGGCGCAACAGAGGATGAGATAATTGAATAGCATCACTGACTCAATGGACATGAGTTTGAGCAAACTCCAAGAGATAGTGAAGGACAGGGAAGCCTGGCGTGCTGCAGTCCCTGGGGTCACAGAGAGTCAGACACTACCAAAAAGCAATTACATTCAGTGTGTAGCATAAGTGGTTGGTTTTTCTGTTTGTTTGTGGTCAGGCAGTTCTTCACTTGTACAAGGTCTGAAGATGGCTCAAGGCCTTAGCACCTGAATATTGTTATATATCATTTAGACTTGTTACCCACTTCCTTTGTATGTCGTGTTTCAGAAAACTATTTTGATTCTCACATATGAAGGGCATTTGGTTTTCTGAATCAGAGTATCTGCTTCTAGTAGGAATCAGTTCAACTATAGCGGGAGGCTTTGAGGGCTCACAGTCTTGGGGTCAAATTTGACCTTGAACATCAGTCTCACCTATATTTTTATATGTCACCATGAGAGTTGCTTTGCCTTTTCTTCCATGCTACCTCTGGTAAGATGGTCTGACCCGTCCTTTTTAAGGATGTTTCATGAATAAAATGAGATGTGGGTTTCTGCAAAAAAAAAAAAAAAAAAAAAGATCCACGTGTGTAAGCTATGTTTACACAGGATATATGAGAACTTTTTATTGAAATAGAATATACCTACACTTCTAAACATACAGTTGAATGGGTTCTCACAAAGTGGGCATATCCATGTATCCAGCACCTATGGCAAGAAACAACTATAGCCATCACCCCAGAAATGATGCCCCCAAGTGCAACCACTCTCCCTAAGCAGCATTGTTGTTCAGTCGTTCAGTTGTTTCCAACTCTTTGAGACACCATGGACTGCAGTACACCAAGCTTCCCTATTCTTCACTATCTTCCAGAGTTTTTTCAAACTCATGGCCATCGAGTTGATGATGCCATCTAACCATCTCATTCTCTGTTGCCCCGTTCTCCTCCTGCCCTCAATCTTTCCCAGTATCAGAGTCTTTTCCAGTGAGTCAGCTCTTTGTATGAGGTGGCCAAGTTATTGGAGTTTCAGCATCAGTCCTTCCAATGAGTATTCAGGGTTGATTTCCTTTAGGATTGACTAGTTTGATCTCCTTGCTGTCCAAGGGACTCTCAAGAGCCTTGTTGAGTTCAACTATTCTCACATCTAGATTTTGTGATGCTGAACATGCCCTGTAACACAAGAGATGCAGTAGCTGATATGAAGACAGGATTTGTGGGGGTTGGAGAGAACTGGAGAATTTAATAGTTGGCACAGGTAAATGACAATGATAACAATGAAAGACACGTTCCTTATGAAACGTCTCGGGGGCAGATGATAAAGCTTGTGGTTGCCAATTTGTTAACAGCTGAAGAGAGACATCCAAGTCAAAGGCAGTATTGGCATTTTGAACTGGTGTGTGGTCTACTAAGCAGCATCTTCTCCAGGGGAGGGGAGGCTGTAGTTTTCATGGGAGTTTTGTTTTGTTTCTGAGGGGCATGTCTGTTACGTATGCTTGCAGTCTGAGCAAAGGCTGTGTGCTAATCACCAGGACAAGGAGAAGCTTCAGAGAAGGCAAGCTTGTACGGAGTCTTGACAAGTCAGTAGAATTCAAAGACAGAGAAGAAGTGGGCATTTAAGATAGAAAATAGTGGGCATTTAACGTCCCCAAGGATGAGATGGTTGGATGGCATCAGCAACTCAGTAAGCGAACTCCAGGAGATAGTGAAGGACAGGGAGGCCTGGTGTGCTGCCCTTCATGGGGTCACAAAGAGTTGGACACGACTGAGCAACTGAACAAAAACAACAAAATATCCCAAGGCAGCAGGGGCGTCCAGGTGGTCTTCTGAGGACAATGAGGAGACATGCCAGTCTCAAGAGTGCTGAGAGTTCCCTTCACTGTGACTGGAAAGTGCCCTCCATGGAAGCTGTCCAGCATGGTGGCTCCAAGTGCAAGTTTCAGAGCACGCAGACCTCGCTTGGGGTTTGAATTAGATTTGTCACTGACTCTGTTGACCCTGGCAAATTACTGGACCTCATTTAGCCTCAGCAATCAGAACCCACTCACAGTTGTAATGAGAATTAAATTACAGGAGATGATACACTCATAGCACAGTATCTTAGAACACAGTATCTTGCACATAACAAGGCCTGAATAAGATATTAGCTACCAGTAGCATTGGCAAGTATCTGTGTGAACTCTGCCGTTTTCTCTGGGGTAGTTTTCAGTCTTACACTACATTTCTGTTTCTTCACGCTCACTGTTTGTCAGACTTTTTCCTCAAAGGCCAGATGGTGAATATTTTCAGCCCATGTGGTCTTTGTTGAAACTCTTCAGTTCTGCCCTTGCAACTCAAAAACAACCACAGACAATCCATACATATATGGGTGTGGCTGTGTTCCCCTAAACCTTTTTTGCATATACAGGTTGCAGGTTGGTTTTGGCGCAGAGCTACTATTTGTGCACAAAAATATCCTCCCTAGGGTAGGCTGGGGATCATGTTCAGAGAAATTGGTATGATGGCTGGTTCCATATAGTTAATGAAATCTGTATTGTCACTGGATTTTTGCACCATGCCAGGTTTGTGGAACCAATGCAGTCACTCCCGGAAATACTACCGTATGTCCATGTAATCCTGACTTTCGAAAACTTTTGCTGATCACCTTCTGTCCTGAGTGCCCTCGGCCCTTTAAAAGGGTGGAAGCGAGCATGGCAGACAAGATCTGTGGAGTGGATATTCCAGTAGAAGGGGAGAGGGATATATTAGCAGACAAAGCAATTCAAGGGCTTCCCCCGTGGCTCAGCTGGTAAAGAATCTGCCTGCCAATGCAGGAGACGCAAGAGATATAGTTTTGATCCCTGGGTCGGGAAGATGCCCTGGAGAACGAAATGGCAAGCCACTCCAGTATTTTTGCCTGGGGAAATCTCATGGATAGAGGTGCCTGGCAGGCTACAGTCCGTGGGGTTGCAAAGAGTCAAACCCAACATAGTGTGCATACACACAAACCAATACAAAGACCTTCTGGTTGTGATGTGGCTTGAAGGCCAGGCAGGATAAGTTGGTGAGCAGGATGGATCTGCTGGAGGGAGTCGGGGGATGGGGGGCAGTCAGGGAAGACTTGCCTCAAGAGGTAACATGACTTGCAGGAAGGACACTGACTGGGATGGTTGAGTGAGACCTTAGCCTAGGAAAATGAGTAGTTGTTTTTTTAAAAAACACACAAATACCTCAGAAGTGTATAAAATAAAAAGTAAGTGGCCCCAGTTCTCTACCTCCTCAGCTTCAATTTGGATCCCCTTAAACAGGGTGAATAAATGGATTTTAATGAAGTAACCCCTCTTTGAGAGAATATTCCCAGGCTGGGACAGCCTTCTCCTGCAGAGGACGGGCCAAGTCCCCAGCGCCCTCACTCTGGGTGGATTGCCCCTCTGGGGTGGGCTCTAAATGGCCTTCTATTTCTGGCCAGACACACACCCTGTGCAGAGCAGGGGTCTCCCAGTTGGGGTCTGCAGATACTGGTCTTAGAGCTGCAGCTGTTCAACCTCGCCTAGCCATGCAGCTGGCTCCGGTGGTGAGGCTTGTGTCATTCCTGTTTTCCACTCCTCCAGAGAGGTTCAGTTCAGTTCAGTTCAGTTCAGTCACTCAGTCGTGTCCGACTCTTTGTGACCCCATGAATCGCAGCATGCCAGGCCTCCCTGTCCATCACAGACTCCCGGAGTTTACTCAAACTCATGTCCATCGAGTCGGTGATGCCATCCATCCATCTCATCCTCTGTCGTCCTCTTCTCCTCCTGCCCCCAATCCCTCCCAGCATCAGGGTCTTTTCCAATGAGTCAACTCTTCGCATGAGGTAGCCAGAGTATTGGAGTTTCAGCAGAGGTTAGATCTGCTAATGCATTAAAAATGAGCTCGAGCATCTCATTCCCAGAGTGGGCCTGGTAGTTAGATCTGTGTGGGATTACACTGACCATTCGGTTTCAGTCAATAGTTTTGTTCTCTTCGCTTCATGGAAAAACCCTAAGAGTTTGAAAATTTTAAGCATTCTGAAAACCCCTAATGACCTGAGTCACCCTGGCAAAGAACTCAATAAAATAATAAATATCCACACACACATTTTATAAACAGAAATGCTAAGGGCTCCCTGTCCCCTGCCCGAGTCCTGAGGTCACTGGTAGCTGTCTCTCGGCTCCTGTCCTCTCTCACAGCACAGAGGCTCCCTGAAGAGAGTGGGAGGGGCCCAAGAGCCCTCAAGCAGGAACCACTTAAGTGTACCCCGACTCCCCAAGTGACCCCGCCCAGGCCCAGCATGAGACGCCGTGGAGAGGTGGTCACTGCTCTTTCTGAGCCCACTGTTCAGTTCACCGTGGTTCTCCTTTTATAAGACATTAGGGCTCTGTGTGAAGCCTGGTGACATTGTGGTCCTTGCCGCCCCCTCGCATCTCTGTGCCTTGGCTCTAGCACTGGGCTCGTCCACATTGAAAGGCCCCATGTGATGACTGGAGGCCAGACAGAAACAGGTCTCCATCTGGCAGCAGCGGCACCCGTTAGTCAGGGCAGTCCCCAGCCGTCTCTGTAGTCACAGTGGACACCCCGAGTGTAGGATGGAGCAGTGGCCGTTCCTGTGGGTCCCCCTCAAACTCATCTAGCTGGAGCCCATTGTGAAAAGAAATTCCCAGCAAAACTGGAAGCCTGCTGATGGCTGATGGAAATGTCAGGCCTAAAAACTAAGATTGAGTGAGGGTAGAGTGGGCAAGACGTTTCAATGTGGAAAGAAAGGAGCTAATATTCGGGGTGTGAGCATTGTGGGAAGAGAAAGTTGGCGTTTGTAGGTGCCCGGGGGCTCTTGGATGGGTCATTCTCACTGCTCAAGTCTTCACTGCTCATCTCCGGCATCACAGTTTGCCACCGTGGCAAGGAGAGTGTGGTGCCCCTGAGGCTGGGGGTTCCCTTATGTCCTAGGGGAGCAAACGGGGCTTTTCCTCCACAGATAAAAAGCTCTTCTGGGCGACCTCAATGCTGATGGAGCCCGGACCCCACAGTGCAAGATTGGAGTGGGCGACCCTGGGCCCAGAGCCCTCTTCCCTGGGGTCTGAACTAAGGTGACTGTCTCTTTCCAGCCCTGTCCTCCTCCTCACCATGGCTTGTTTGTGGTGTGTCCTAGAATTTCAGTTTGAAGCAGGAGAATAAGGAAAGTTTCTGGGAGCGTCCATTTGGCTGGAGCTGAGAGGTCAGGTCATTGATCTGTTGGTTGTTACAACCACCCAGGGTCCTGAGAGCGTCTCTGTCTTTTCAGCAAAGCATCTGGCCCTGCACCACGGACATTCTCCCATCTTAGGTATTTGTAATTTATCTTCTTTTCCTTTTGCCTCTAAGTATTGGCAAACATTATAGAAATGTAGAAGGAAGAAAGTATTCCTTTCCTACAGGCTGCCCTCCTCCTTGGGTGTCTGTACGTGAGAGCTGGAAACAGAAGATTCTAAGAAATCCTGTAATATGTAAGAACAAGGGGGAAACTAATGTAGACTTGAAATCTGCACGTAATTTTTGAAAGTAGTCAAACCTCTGTTCACACTTCTACCCTTTGGTGTGTGTGTGTGTTTATCTTTTAATATAAAAACTGATTATATATTTATGCTTATAGTCTAATAAATCACTGTAAGTTGTTTGTTTTGGGGGGGTTGCAGACTGCTGAGGTATGAAGTGTCTAGACTTGCTGTCCTGAAGGGGAGTGAGCAGAGCAGAGGAATCCCTACACTTAATGCATTCAGTCCCCTTGATATCCCTTAATAACCATCATGGGTTTGTAATCCATGGAGTTCTCAACACACTTCCAACCCTGTAGTTATACTTTAAGCCTCTAAAGTCTCTAACTGTTGGACTTGCCTGGTGGTCCAGTGGTTAAAAATCCACCTGCCAGTGTAGGGGACATGAGTTTGATCCCTGGTCTTGGAAGATTCCACATGCTGCAGGGCAACTAAGCCCGTGCGCCACAACTACTGAGCCCGAGTGCTGCAACTGCTGAAGCCCCAGCGCCCTAGAGCAAGAGACGCCACAACAATGAGAAGCCCGTGTACCACAACTACAGAATAGCCCCTGCTGGCCACAAGTAGAGAAAGCCTACACACAGCAATGAAGACCCAGCGCAGCCATAAATAAATAACTAAAATTATTTTTTTTAATAATAATAAATAAAGTCTCTGACTGTATCACACAGACCTTGGGAGGAGGCAGGAATGTCCTCCCAACCTAAGTCATGGTTTAGATGGTGACTTGATGGCCATTTTCCTCAGCAACAATCTGGCAGTCTGGGTGGGGGAAGTACTGCTGAGGTCACGTTGCAGGTACAGCAGGGGAAAGGGGAAGTGAAAGATGAACCCAGAGCCAGCGAAGGCTCCCAGGCTTTGAAAACAAGACTTTGAAAAACTCCCTTCCTCCTCCCACCGGTGCCACACACAACCCTGAATGTGAGCGCTCAGAAAACAGCAGGGTCTCCACCAGCTGCTGCCTCCGGCGCAGCAGCACATGGATAGTGGAGAGTCCTGCATGCCATGCGTCCTTTCAGGCCCCTGGTTGGCTTCCAGGTCTCTGGTGTTTGCCCAGGGACCTCTTGGGAGGGCCTCTTACATCTTCCTCTCCACTCTGAAGAGGGGCCTTAGCCCTTCTATCGGGGTCAACCCTGTGCTGAGTTCAGAGGCAGAACACGCAGGGTACCCTGGGACACTCCCTTGCCAGCATGGAGGAGCCTTTAACTGCTTCAGGAGACATATTCTGTCAAATTACCCAAGAGATCTATGCCCAACTAGGCCAGTTCCCAACTGCTGTCATTGTTCCAAGACCTCAGTTCAGTTCAGTCACTCTGTCGTGTCCGGCTCTTTGCGACCCCATGGACTGCAGCACGCCAGGCTTCCCTGTCCATCACCAGCTCCCGGAGCTTGCTCAAACTCATGTCCGTCGAGTCGGAGATGCCATCCAACCATTTCATCCTCTGTCGTCCCCTTTCCCTCCTGCCTTCAATCTTTCCCAGCATCAGGGTCGTTTCCAATGAGTCAGCTCTTCGTATCAGGTGGCCAAAGTATTGGAGCTTCAGCTTCAGCATCAGTCCTTCCAATATTTAGGATTGATTTCCTTTAGGATGGACTGGTTTGATCTCCTTGCAGTCCAAGGGACTCTCAAGAGTCTTCTCCAACACCACAGTTCAAAAGCATCAATTCTTTAGCGCTCAGCTTTAACATCCCAAAAGTGAAAGTCGCTCAGTTATGTCCGACTCTTTGCCACTTCATGGACTATGCAGTCCATGGAATTCTCCAGGCCAGAATACTGGAGTGGGTAGCCATTCCCTTCTCCAGGGGATCTTCCCAACCTAGGGATTGAACCCAGGTCTCCCACATTGCAGGTGGATTCTTTACCATCTGAGCTACCAAGGAAGCCCTTACCCCAGGAGAAAGTACAAAAAATGAAATCCATGGATAATTCAAATACCTGGTTTTTGTGGGGTGTTTTGGCCATGCTGTGTGGCTTGTGGGATCCTAGTTCCCCCACCAGAGATCAAACCCAGCCCCCCTGCAGTGGGGGCACAGAGTCCCACCACTGGTCCACCAGGGAATTCCCAAGTACCTGCTTTTATTTATTTATTTTTAATAATTTTATTCATTATTTATTTTTGGCTATACTGGGTCTTCACTGCCGCACAGGCTTTTCCCTCTTTGCAGAGCTTGGGCTTCTCACTGTGGCGGCTTCCCTGTGGAGCACGAGCTCTCGGCGAGCGGCTGTAGCAGTTGTGTTGCATGGGCTTTGTTGCTCTGCAGCATGTGGGCTCTTCCCCGATCAG
This sequence comes from Dama dama, assembly GCF_033118175.1. Lineage (NCBI taxonomy): Eukaryota > Metazoa > Chordata > Mammalia > Artiodactyla > Cervidae > Dama > Dama dama. The sequence continues at coordinate 48,807,347 of NC_083694.1, read as the reverse complement.
GAATCGAACCTGTGTGGCAGGCAGATTCTTTATCACTGGACCACCAAGGAAGCTCCCCAACTACCTGCTTTTATTCAGCTTTTCCCCTGCATGTCTTTGAACAGAGCTGCCAGTAAAGCAGAGAGCCTGCCAACTCTGGCAGAGGGGCTAATAAGCAGTGATTTGGGAGGTGGTAAAGAAAACTGTATAATTAGGTATATTTAGTGGTAAATGAATGGTTAAGAAGCATTGATTTCACCCAACTTGCTTCAGGAACAGTGCCGGCCCATGGTAAACAAACAGCACACCCTTTATGTAGCCCTACCAGTGGGGGGTGCCAGTCAGTCCCACGATGCCACCAGTCTGGGCACAAGCCTTTCCCAGGAAAGACCGTTGGCTGCAGGACCGGGTTTTTCATGGCCACTGAGAAACCAGGCCAGTCATTTCTGAATCTCAGGCTTTCTGATTGGTTCTTGTGCGGGAGTGATGTCTGGGTTAACAGTCTACTATAATTAATTGTCATTTGGAAATGAGCTATTTTCAGGCTAAGGTAGGGTGGGATCTCAGGTGAGGGATTAAATGAGGACAATGAGTTAGAATCATTGAGGTTGCCCAGGATTGGTGGAGCAGTGGACACCAGTGGGCATTGGCCTCTATTGACATTATTCTCATGTTGTCTAGGAAGGAAGCAGCTGGGACATTCCCGACATTATCCCCCCAGCTCCCAGCTCCCATTCCACAGAGCCCTGGGAGTGGCCGAATGCCTCCTGCTCTGCCCTCCTCAGTAAGATACTGGGATGAGCACTTTCCAGTTGGTGGCAGCAGGTGCCCCGACCTTTGCTTTATCCCGGGAGCAATGGGAGCAGAAGGGGCTCCGGTAATAGCTCCCTCTGTGGCGTCCGAGCACACCCGACCAGGACGCTGCAGTGAAGCAGGAGGACCGCTAGGCAAAGCCAGGAGGTCAGGGCGTGTCCTTACCTCTCTGGACCCCAGCCTCCCTGCCCAGGAGATGAGGGTTCTGCCTAAGTGGTTATTTCTCTGATTTTCAGCTCATTCAGTAAAGTTCCATCACTGAGACCCTCTTTCTTGCTCACTGTAACTCCCCCCACACCCCCCTGAATGCGAGACTCCAGGAGAGGAAGATGCCATGAGGCCCCCTCCCCGCAAGAGGTCCCTGGGCAAACACCAGAGACCTGGAAGTCAACCAGCGGCCTGAAAGAACACACTGCACACACGATTCTGCTCCATCCTGGTACCGCTGCCATGGGAGCTACCGCATCCCTCTATGATGGGAGTGGGAGCTGGCAGCAGCCAGGTGGCTTCTAAGGTCTCTTCCGCCCTTAGATTCCAAACTTCTTCATCCTGGCCTGCACCCAGGCTTGTCTTCAATTCCAGTAGAGCGTCTTTCCAGAAATGCTGTTGGCAATAGCCTCTCATTCCTTGGATCATGTAAAGCAGGCATTATTGTTCTTAAGAAGCTTTGCTAAGACTTGGAAGACTCTAGCCTGCCTGCCTTATTTATTTGTTTCTTTCTATTTATTTTTGAGAAGGTGGGTGATAAGCCCTGGCCGTCTCTTCAGATCCATGAGAGGCGGTATCTGAAGCCAGTGCAAACTGTTGGTGCAGAATCAGGGTGGGCAGCCACACCAACACTTCTCCTGCCATCTCTGCCAAGGATGAGCCCTCCTAGGGTCCCTCTCCCTGGGGATGTCCAGGCATCAAGATATGGGGCCATTCTGACCTCAAAGGTAATAGATGGTATCACACGGCCTGATGTCTGCCTCTCCTCGGAGTGTCTGCCTTGGAAAGAAGAGCAAGTGTTCCCAAGGGCCACAGGCATGATTTGACCCAGCAGGAGACCCTCGGTGGCTAGAATCCCAAAGGCAAGGCAGGCAGAGGCCTCTCACTCCCCGCAGGCCTCGTCTGTCACCCTCAGCGCACCTGCAACCCTTGAGAGGCAGCCCCAGAGATGAGGTGTCCCAGGAGGTCCTGTAGCTCATGGTGGCTCTGAGTCTGGGTTGAGCTCGTGTGACCAGGGTCACCATCAGCTTAATAGGTAGAAGGTGATCTGAGGTCAGGTGGCTGCCCACCCTCCCTTCTATTGGGTTCTCTTCTGCTTTTGGATTTCTACTTCCTAGACCTGGACTGGGGAGGCTACTCTAAACACTCTGTCATCTAAATACATCTGGTCTCCATGGAGCCATTAGCGTGGCAGCTGTTTCCTGGCGACCTCCTCCCTGGGCAGCAGGAGGGACTCCTTCGTTTGAGGTCTGTGTGTGCTGAGCGAGGATGGAGCCCTGAGGTGGTTGGGCGGTTCATGTGAGCATGTTGTCAGCCCTGGGTCTCTCCAGCCTCGCAGACTCTCCTGTCTTTATTGGGGCAGGGGTTTTATCCTGCTCTGAAATATAGGAATAGGATTCCCCCATGTCCCCCTACCCCCTCCACCCCGTACAGCCTGTGAATAGCCAGCTGAGCGAAATTCCAGATTCCCTCTCTGTTTGCTGGGCAGCATAACAGCCTCTTTGGTCTTGACTGACCAGGGAGAAAGACAGGAGGATACCTGTAACCGGCTCATTTTCTTCTGGCTGTTTTTAACCTGTCAGAGCTGCCCTTAAGTTAGCTATCAGGGACCAATTCTGGAAGGATTTCTTGATACCAACCGTAAAACTAAAAATCATTTCACGGCTACGCATCTATGAGAGAGGCAAGGCCGAGAGGGCCTGGCTGTTTCAGCTCGGAGCAGAGAGTGGGACTGACCCTAATTAAAATGCTCTGAGTCAGGCATTTCTTGGCTTGCAGGAGTGCACCACCCCCACATCCCCTTGGCCACATCTCATGATTGCCTGTCGTCCCAGAGTGCTCAGCAGGGAGCATCAGCCTCCCAGCCGTGAGGGTCTGGGGTGGGCTCAGCCTGACTCTTCGCGGCCTGGGTGCCTGAGCACGCCAGCAGGACCCAGAGCAGCCTAGCCAGTCCAGGTGTGGTCTGGGAGCAGGAGTTAGAGATGAGGCCTAAGTTCAAGGACTCTCAAGAAACCATGGCTTTAAAAACAAAACAGTTACTTTTAAATCTTACTGTTTCTCTCTTCATTCTCAGGGGACCTTGCTTATTTTTATAAATTTTCTTCTCATGAGAATTTTTTCCTCCTCCCACCATCAAGCTCACCAGCCCACCTGGACTCCCATCTGTGGCCACCCCTCCCCTGGGCTGTGGATCCCACCCCATCTTTCCTGTTCAAGGACTTGGCTCCTTTACTCCACCCCCATTTTCCGGCCATCCTGTTGGCAAAGCTGGTCAACAGAGTTTTCTGTATTGCTGTCTCCTCTTTTTGCTTCCTTCTTCTTCCTCTTCTTTTCTCTCTTTAGTTTTTCCTCCATGTCATCATACATCCTGTTTTCAAGGTCCAATTGCCCCATCAATATCAGTTTACAAATACCTCATTTGCTTGAAACAGGATCCAAAAAAGCTCTGACTCTCCCTGGCGGACCCCTCCCAGGCTTTTGTCCCTACCTCTTCACCCCTGTTGCTTTTCATCAAGGTTCGCGTCCCTCCCTTTATGTGGGAACATGACCTGATGGACTGATCACTCCCTCTCTTTGCAAATTGTCTTCACTCGGCTTCTGGAGTACACACTGTCCAGACTTCCCACCTGCCTCGCTGGCTGTGCCTTCGCAGTCTAAAGCAGTGCTCCTCCACCCTGGCTGGGCGTTAGGATTGTCTGGGGAGTATTAAAAAGAATTGCTGGCTCCTGGGCCCTGCCCCCAGAGTTTCTGCTCTGGTTGATCTGGGTGGGGGGCGCCTTTGCCTTGTTCTTTCCCTCCAGTTCCCCACGTGACCCTGTTGTGCAGACTGGGGGAGGGTCCCCGGTCCGACGTTGGAGTGCCCTGGCTCCATGCTCAGATGCTCCTCTTTCTTCATTCCCAAGATGATCTCATCCAATTCCACAGCTTTAAATACCATCCAGACTGATGGCGATGACCTCTTTCTGAACTCCAGACCCACTTATACAACTGTCTCCTTGACATCTCTGCTTAGATACCTGATAGGTATCTTTTTATTTTCTTAATTAATTAATTACTTTCATTTTTGGTTGTGCTGGGTCTTCATTGCTGCATGCGAGGTTTCTCCAGTTGGGGCAAGCGAGGACTACTCTCTAGTTACAATGTGCAGGCTTCCTGTTGCGGTGGCACAGGCTCTGGGGTGTGCAAGCTTCAGTAGCTGCAGCTCGCAGGCTCTAGAATACAGGCTCAGTGGTTGTGAGTAGTTGCACAGACTTAGTTACCCCTCAGCATGTGGGATCTTGCTGGAGCAGGGATCAAACCTGTGTTCCCTGCATTGCAAGGCAGATTCTTAATATGTGTCCAAAGAATACCGCCAGCCCCCCCAACACATGGATGTTTGGGACTTACTGTGGCCAATGTACTGTGGCCATTTCCGATCTGGAAATGGCACTGCCATTGAGTTACTCAGACCAAAAACCTTAGAATCATCCTTAGCATCTTCCTTTCTCTCCTAGCCTACATCTAATCTATCAGTAAGTCCCCGGGGCACCACCTGCAGAATAGATGTTAAATCCAACCGTTTATCATGTCCACCGCTACAGCCAGCTCCCAGCTTATCCACTGGGATAGCCTCTCAGCCAGTCTGTCTGCCTCCACCGTGGCCTTCCACAGTTTATATAGACACCATATAGATGCTAGAGCAGCTTTGTATATTGAATTATATTGTTAACATTTCCCTGTTTTCAATAACTTCCCATCAAACTAAGAATGAAATGCAAATTCTTTTACAACAGCCTGTATGGCTGCATGTGCTGTGGCCCTTGGCTGTTCTCTAATCTCATTATCACTCACATCCTTGCCATACCAGTTTCTTTACTGTTGCCCCTGCCTCAGGACCTTTGCACCTGCTGTTCTTCTAACTAGAGTACGCTTCCCCTAGTTACCTCTGTTGTCATGTCCTCAATGAGATCCCATATTTATAGCAGACTCCTAATCCCTGCTTTGTTTCTTATGGCATTATTAATCCTTGGCACTATATTATATATTTGCATATGATTTACATTATACAAGGGCAAGGACTTCTGTATAAGAATAGCATTTGATGGAAATTACCTGGAGGTCCAGTGGTTAAGACTCCAAACTCTCACCTCTGAGGGCCCAGGTTCAACCCCTGGTTGGGGAACTAAGATCCCACAAGCCCATGACACAGCCAAAAAAAGAGTAGCATCTGGTATATACATGGCGGGTGCTCAGTAAATCTTTGTTGAAACATTTGAATCTTCAAGGCTCAAGCCTCCCCTTCTGGCTACTGCTAAACTGAACACTGGGCAAGAGACATCTCCTGACCCAGTTTGTGACAGATGTGCATTCCTTGTCACCTCTGCTTGAGGCTCTAGACCAGAGGTCGGGAGACTTTTTCTGTAAAGGTCCAAATAGTAGATATTTTAGGTTCTGCGGGCCACACAGCCTCTGTCGCATCCACTTAGTTAGTCCCTCATAGCGCCAAAGCAGCTGTAGATAATGCAAAACAAATGGGTGTGGCCATTTTAATAAAACTTTATTTGCAAAAATAGGTGGACCCACTAGCCATAGCTTGTTGACCTCGGCTCTGGACTCCTACTGATTCTGAAAGTTTTGGCCTTTTCCCCCAACTTTCATGGGCATAAAAGTACTCGCAATCCGATCGGCAGGATGAATTTCTTCCCAGAAGTAGGGAAGGCTCCTCCTGGAGCAGCTCTGGCTTGTTTAACCAGACCATCCACTTCCTCACTACTTTGGAAGATGCCCATGTGGAGCAAAAGGATGGCAAGAGTATGTGGGCTTTCTTCTTAAAGGGGCCATAGCAGCCTTTTCTCCTCCCTCCATCTTCCAAAAAGCAGAGCTGCAGAAGACACTGCACTCATGTGCACCGTGGGCTTTTTACTTCTTGTGACTTAAAGAAAGGAGGGGACTGCATATCGCTTTCTCGGGTTCTCCTACAACATACTAGAACAGCATACAGTGTTTTATGTGCATCGTTCGCTTGGGGATCTTAAAGCTAGGCTGGATGAAAAGACTTGGATTTAAAATCTGCCTCTGCCACTGACTAGCTCTGTGACCTACTTTATAGGGTTGTTGTGATGGTAAAGTTAAGTAGTGTTTGTAAAGCATGTCATCATAGCTGCTAACTTTTAAGTGCTTTCAAGGTATTGTGCACTTTGATAAATACAGTTAAGGTATTATCTGAACCCTCACACAACCTATGTTTTTGTAGATCAGGAAACTGAGTTTAGGGACTTCCCTGGCAGTCCAGGCTTAAGACCTTTCGCTCCCAATGCAGAGGGCCTGGGTTCCATCCCTGGTCAAGAAATTAAGTCCCACATGCCACACGACACAGCTGAGAGAAAAGGAAACAGTTTAGAGAGGTAAAGTCGCTTGCCCAAGGTCACACAATGAATGTGTAGCAGAGCCCACATTTAAATCCAAGTTGTCTGCCACCTTCATAGTGCACATAACAAGCATTCCATAAGCAAGGGCTCTAGGGACTTCCCTGGTGGTCCAGTGGTTGAGAATCCACCTCACAACGTGGGGGACGTGGGTTTGATCCCCGTTTGGGGAGCTAAGATCCCACATGCCACAGAGCAACTAAGCCCGTGCACTGCAACTATTGATCGCACATGCCACAACTAGAGAGCCTGTGTGCCACAACAAAAGACTCCACATAGATGCAGTGAAGACCCCATGTGCCACAACTGAGACCTGATGCAGCAAATAAATAATTAAAAAAAAAAAAAAGATGGCTCTAGTTATAGCCAGTGGTAGCTGCTCCAACAGGTTTTGTGTCTAAGGAGTAATTTTGAATACGATTCGGCAGTCGTGCATCCAGGCAGCATCGTGTTCATTAGCCCCATTTCACTGATTCTCTTGCTCAGGGGCCCTCAAATGAGGCTTCAATATTTGCTCTCCTCCCACTTTCAGAGCCTGTGACCTTCCTGGTGCCATGAGTAGCTCCTGGCAGCTGCCACTCCGTGGCCAGGGCAGGGGTGGGGGCGGGGGAGGAGACCTCAGTTGTTCACCTTGATGTTGCACTTTCTGAACAGCTTCCAAGGTATGAGCTCAAGCTGTTGACAGAGTTCCTAAAATTCTTTTGTCACTGACTCAGAAACATCCCCATCCTCCTTCCTGTTCCCTCTCAAGAACTGTGCTGGGTTGTCGCATTGATTGAAGATCTCCTTGTCCCCTGAGATGATGGAAATGTTTTGTCAACCTGCTGTAAAAGAGTGGTTAAAGGATAGGCTTTGGAACCACCTGCTAGTGAGCTAGGAATACTAGTTCTTGAGAGCAGAGAGCATTACTGAGTCTTCTTTGACCCTGAACTTATGTTTGGCTAAGTGCTGCAACATTGGTATAACTAAGAATATTCCTTCCATTTACTTATTTGGAGTATAATTAACTTACTGTATTTGTTTCAGGTGTGCAACATAGTGATTCAGTATTTTTATTCACTATAAAATGATCACCGCATTGTCACCGTACAAAACTATTATAATATTGACTCTGTCCCCTACCCATGAATTATTTTTTAACTGAAAGTTTGTAACTCTTGATCCCTGTCACCTATTTTGCCCATCCATTGCCCCCCACCCCCACCCCAGGAATCACCAGTTTGTTCTCTGTAGCCATTAGTCTCTGTTTCGTTATGTTTGTTTGTTTTGTTTTGTGGCTGAGTAATATTCCATTGTATATATACCACTTCTTTATCCATTCATCTGTCGATGGACACTGAGGTTGCTTCTGTAACTTGGCAACTGTAAATAATGCTACATGAAATATCACCGTGGTTTCATTATTCTTAATAATCTTGGCTAATGCTTATTGAGCATTTTTTGCTTACCAAGGTCCATGCTAAGCCTATTCATGCTTTATATCATTTGATCCCCTAAACCAATAGACCTTTCTGCAATAAAGGAATGTTCTACATCTGCACTGTCCAATACAGTAGTCACTAGCCATGTGTGGTTATTGAGCATTTGAAATGGGGCTAGTACAACTAAGGAACTGTGTTTTTACTTTTGTTTGATTTTCAATTTAATTAAACTCAAATAGTCACATGTAGTTAGTGGCTACTGTATTGGACAGCTTAGCTCTAAACAATGTTTTTAACCTCTTTTACAGATGAGAAAAAGTGAGGGTTAGAGGGTTAAGTAATTTGCCAAAGGTATTTACTTTATAGTAGCAGAGCCAGTCTTTGGACCTGTGTTTCCTCTCCAGAGCCCTAGCTCATCACCACCATGCTATACACTCTTTCTGTTATACCTTTTTTGAAGCTGTTTCCTATTTGCAGACTTTTCCCTAACTCTTCCTACCATGTATATGTATGCAACACCCCCTTGAAATGTACAAGACCTGTCCAAATAAAGTTGGAAAACTTACCGAAGGATATAAAAGAAGACCTGTGTAAATGAAAACAAAACAAAAAAAATTCCAGGAACTTCCCTGGTGGTCCAGTGGCTAAGATACCACACTTCCAATGCAGGGGGCCCGGTTTGATCCCTGATCAGGGAACTAGACCTCTCATGCCATAACCAAAAGAGTTCCCATGATACAACTGAAGATCCTGTGTGCTACAACTAAGACCTGGTATGGCCAGATCAATTAATTAAAATAAATTTAAAAAAAAATCTCATGTTCCTGGTGGGAAGACTTGGTATTGCAAAAACACCATTTTCCCCCCAAATAGTCTCTGGACTGAGTATAATTTGCTTCCAAATCCAGAAAGTAATTATAGGGAAATGTTATTCTAAAAAAAAATGCCAGGAGAGTCAAAACACTTCTGAAAAAGGATGGTTGCGGATGGAGTGGCCTCATTCTGTCCATAGCAAGATGTCTAGAAAAATGGCTTATTAAATCACAAATCAGTAAGGGACTACCAATAAATGTGGAAAATGGGTTATCCATCCAGAAATTAGTAAAGCTGAATCCTTACCTCATGCCATACATAAAAATCTAAACATTAAAAAAGAAACTAAGAAAGTCCTGAAACTATAGAAGAATAAAGGTACTTTTTATAATATTAGACTAGGGAAAATGGGAAATTATAAAGGAAAAAATGGACAGATTTTACTGTACAAAAAATAAGAATTTCTCAATGGGTAAAAAAGCACCATAAGCAAGGTTTAAAGGCCTTCTTGAAAAAGAAAAGCAAAAAGAAAGATCAACTCACACTGAGCAAAAAACGAACAAATACAAAAACACCCCACATAGCAACACACAGGATTAAAAACCTTAACTAACAGAGAGTATCAACAGAGCAATAAGAAAAAATACAAGCAACCAGGAGAAGGTTGGGCAGAGGTGTGAATAGGCAATTCACAGAAAAAGAAATACAAATAGTGAATAAGGGTGTTCCACTGCATTAGTGATCAGAGAAATACAATTTAAAACAATTGGATACTGTTTTTCACCCACTGGACAGGCGGAAATTAGACTAATTATCCCTAGTTTTGGCCTGCATAATGGGAATGTAAATTAGTCCAACATTTTAAAAGGGCGCATAGCAAGATCCAGCCAAATTGTAGTTATGCATGTTCTTCAGCTCTGTGGTTCCACTCTGTATATTGTTCTGTTCTACCATACAAAAATAGCCACCCAGGCATCCCCAGATGTGCACTGCAATATTCTGTGTAATATCAAAGAAGTGAAGACAATAGCTGTATCTAACAATGGTTAAAGCATGGTGCAGCATATTTTAGAATACACTTGTGGCTGTTAAAATTAAGAATGGAGTGGATCTCTCTGTAATGATATGGAAGTATGCATTTGATATATTAAGAGAAAGCAAGTTTCAGAGCAATGAGTACAGCATGATCCCATTTCACTCTTTTATTTCAAGTCTTTGTATGCAGGAAAAGAGTTGGAAGGGCATGCACACAGGCTGTTGGCAGTGGGGTCAGGGAGAGGAGGTCTTTATATATATATTTATATGCATATATGTGGGGCTTCCCTTGTGCTCAGCTGGTAAAGAATCTGCCTGCAATGCGGGAGACCGGAGTTTGATTCCTGGGTTGGGAAGATCTCCTGGAGAAGGGAAAGGCTACCCACTCCAGTATTCTGGCCTGGGGAATTCCATGGACTATATAGTCCATGGGGTCGCAAAGAGTCGGACACATCTGAGCAACTTTGACAACAACAACAACAATGCACACACACACAAACACACACTTTCATGTCGCTTACACTTTTACGATGAGCAAATAATGCTTTTAGAATATATCTTGTTTTAAGGTATCTTGACCTGAAAAAGGAGTCTGAGTTCCAGCCATGGCTCCCTCACTTAGCTGAAAATCATGGTGAAGGACTTACCTTCTTTGACTTTAGTCACTTTCTCTGTTTAAAGATAAATAAGTAAAATTTTAAAATTTTCCATATTTTTCAAGTGTTACCGTGGGTGTGGCTCCTTTATATTCAAACAAATGAATGAGCCTGTGTTTTCCTTCCTTAATACAGGAGTTGCACTAGATCTCTAAAGATCCTTCCAGTTCTTACATCTAAGAATCTCTGATCCCAGATTTTCTTGGATTTTGAAATGGAAGGGGGGACTTCCCTGTGGTCCAGTGGTTAGGACTCCACGCTTCCAATGCAGGGGGCCTGGGGTTTGATCCCTGGTCAGGGCACTAAGCTCCCACATGCCATATGGCCTGGCCAAAAAATAAAAACTTAAAAAAAAAAAAAAGAAGCTAGACCTGATGTCATGATTCTCGGTGGGAACCCATGCAAGCATACCTTCAGCCACTGCAGTTTCTGGAGGCTCTTTGCTATTTCTTTTAGTTGTAGGAACCTCTGCTCCTGGGGCTTGCCTCTTGGGAGGAGGGGCAGACCCTGCAGGACGGAGGCCTGTCCGGGGCCTGCTGCTGGGTTTACTCTGGGCCACAGAGAAGAGAAGCTATTTTTGTTGTGGGGGCTGAATGGTTGGCCTCTGGCCAAGAGCGCGTGCTTGCTGGTGTGGTCGATGCGTCTTGCCTACTGAGGCCGTTTCTGCCACTGCTTCCAGAAAACACTTGAGAGCACATTCGTCCAGTGCCAGGAGCTTAAACCTGAGATGAGTGTACAGAGATGTTCTTTTTTAAGTGTCCTTTTTTGTGTGTCCTTCCCCACTCTGGCCTTTAGAAGGGCAGCAGTAGATCAGAGAGAAGTGGGGAAGACTTTCTAGAGCTTTGCTCCTTGACAGAGGCCCTCCTCCTCACAGCAGCTGTGGAGAACTCAGTTCTGATCTGGGCTTTCTTGTCCTTGTTGGAGCTGAGTGAGTGGCCCTTGCCTCCATCAGTCTGCTGAGGTTACTCCATGCTGCAGCTCATCTCACCTACTGGTCAAATCTCTCTATTTTTAATATGAGGTTGGTTGCTGTTCAGTCACTGAGTCATGTCCAACTCCATGAGACCCCATGGATTGCAGCACGCCAGGCTTCCCTGTCATCACTATCTCCCCAAGTTTGCTCAAACTCACGTCCATTGAGTCAGTGATGCCATCCAACCATCTCATCCTCTGTCATGCCCTTCTCCTCCTCCCTTCAATCTTTCCCAGCATCAGGGTCTTTTCCAATGAGCCAGCTCTTTGCATCAGGTGGCCAAAGGGTTGGAGCTTCAGCTTTAGCATCAGTCCTTTCAATGAATATTCAGGGTTGATTTCCTTTAGGATTGACTGGTTTGATCTCCTTGCTGTCGAAGGGACTCTCAAGAGTCTTTTCCAGCATCACAGTTCTAAAGCATCAATTCTTTGACACTCAGCTTTCTTTATGGTCCAACTCTCACATCTGTACATGACTACTAGAAAAACCATAGCTTTGATTATACAGACCTTTGATGGCAAAGTGATGTCTCTGCTTTTTAATACTCTGTCTAGGTTTGTCATAGCTTTTCTTCCAACAAGCAAGCATCTTTTCATTTCATGGCTGCATCACCATTCACAGTTTTGGAGCCCAAGAAAATAAACTGTCACTGCTTCCATTTTTTCCCCATCTATTTGCCATGAAGTAATGAGACCAGATGCCAAGATCTTAGTTTTCTGAATGTTGTCTTAAACCAGCTTTTTCAATCTCCTCTTTCACCTTCATCAAGAGGCTCTTTAGTTCCTCTTCGGTTTCTGCCATTAGGGTGGTATCATCTGCTTATCTGAGGTTATTGATATTTCTCCCAGCAGTATTGTTTCCAGCTTATGATTCATCCAGCCTGGCATTTCACATGATGTACTCTGCATGCATAATATTAGGTTATTTCTTGTTTTTTTTTAGATTTATTTATTTAGTTTTGGTTGCACTGGGTCTTTGTTGCTGTGCACAGACTTTCTCTAGTTGCCGTAAGCGGGGGCTACTCTTTATTGTGGTATGTGAGCTTCTCATTGAAGTGGCTTCTCTTGTTGTGGAGCATGGGCTTTAGTTTCTCTGTGGCATGTGGGATCTTCCCAGACCAAGGATTGAACCCACATCCCCTGCACTGGCAGGTGAGTTCTTAACCACTAGACCACCAGGAAAGCCCCCAAATCTTTTTTCAGTCCAGCCTGGGAATGGTGTAATTCTTGGTATAGGGCTCAACCTGGGCCTGGCGGGTACCTGGATCCATATCCAGCCAGCTTCCTCAGGTAAACCCAGTGTCCCATGTCAGCCTCTGACAAGAAGGCTGTCAGAGCAGGTGCCCACGTCCCTCAGCCCTTGGTTTGTGCAGAGGGGCAGCTTCAGGCAGGCCTCCCTGTGGCCGACTCCAGGGTGGAGCGGGGGGATTTACTGGGCACTGTGTGTTCATTTGTATACACAATACTGTAGGTAGCGCTCCTAGAGTTACATGGCTTGGTGGTCCCAGGCTGGAAGCGTGGTACCACCTGAGACCCACATGTCGACCATGACTTCCTCACCAGCATCAAGCTGTCATATGACAAGCACACAGGGCGCCTCTTGGGGACTGGGCGTCCCTCCTGTGCCCGCTGACACCTGTGGTTCAGGAAAAGCAGCTGGTACAGGCAGCTCGAGGTTGATTCTGTTGGTCATCGTGGATACATCCTTTAACTGATGTTCTTAGCTACTTTCTTTTTTCTTTTAAATTTCATTTCTTTCTTTATTTGCCTGCATTGGGTCTTCATTGTGGCATTCGGGGTCTTCTTTGCGGTGAGCGGGCTTAGTTGCATTGTGGCACATGGGATCTTAGTTTCCTGACCAGGGATTAAACCTGCATCCCCTGCATTGGAAGGCAGGGGATTCTTAACCACTGAACCACCAGGGAAGTTCCTTTAGTTACCTTCTTGATTCCAGACCTTCTGTGGCCCTCCTCTTTGTCCATTTCTCATCTGGGGGGATTTTGTTTTTCCTTTCAGTTGCAGAGCTATTTTGCCGCCTGTGAAGATGAGACCCCTGCCATCCGCAACCACGACAAAGTCCTGCAGCGTCTGTGTGAGCACCTGGACCACGCTCTGCTCTACGGGTAAGGGGACAGCAGTTTCTGGAGAGGACTATGCGGCTGGACAGGGCAGGACCAAGGCCATGAGCAGCCTCCAGAGGGAAGTCCCTAGCCTTGTCTGCCCTTTATTTCTTCTTTCCTGGCAGAAAGAGATTGGTCTCACTCAAGGGGGCTGCAGACTGTCTAAGATTGTCCCAGTAATCCGTCTCTGAGCAGGCATGAATGATGGGGGAAGGGATTAGCCACAGATGAAATGATGGCATGAAGGCCTGCTGGTGGAGGAGGAGGAGGAAGCCTGTGGGTGCCCTGGGAATCCCAGCTCTCAGCCTTGCACTTCCTGCTGACACAGAGGCTGGTGGGCCCGCCGACCACAGCGTCCCAGGGTGGCCCCATCCAGGTCACAGCAGCTCCTGTCCTACTTTCTCAGGCTGCAGGACCTCTCATCTGGCTACTGGGTGCTCGTGGTTCACTTCACCCGGAGAGAGGCCGTCAAGCACATCGAGGTGCTGCAGCACGTGGCCACCAACCTGGGGCGCAGTGAGTAGAGCCAGGCTGACTCGGGGAAGCTCCGCCCTCCCTGCGGGCAGCCTGGGACTCAGGTCAACCTGGGAGGCCAAGTGCCTCGTGGTGTCCAGTGGCGGAGTGGCTGTTAAAAGGCCAGCGCTCTCCCCAAGGCCTCGCTTCTTCCCAGCACATGACATCTGGCTGCAGCCTCGTGGCTGTGGGGAAGATGCTGAAGAGAGCTGGGCTCCTTCTGAATCCCAGCCCAAACATGAGTGAGGGGTCTCGCCTCTCTCCCTGAGCTATGATCAGTGCAGGGTCAGTGCAGCATCCTTGCATTTCTCAGCCCATCTGGGGTTTGCAGTCTGCCCTGTCAATCCGAGTTTCCTGGTCATTACAGACTCGAGTCTGATGGGGAAGGTCAAGATTTCAGGGTGTGGCAGTCCCACAAGAGAGAAGGCTGTTGGGGTGCTTGCTCCCCTCGGCCACTCCTCCTCCCTCCCCTCCTTTCCAGGCCAAGGAAAGCTGGCACCTGCTGGACCTTCCTCCCACTTACTCCTGCCCTTCATTTGCAGGCCGGGCCTGGCTCTACCTGGCCCTCAACGAGAACTCCCTGGAGAGCTACCTGCGGCTGTTCCAGGAGAACCTGGGTCTCCTACACAAGTACTATGTCAAGTGAGTGTTCGGACGCTGGGTCTCATGCACGCAGCTCTTGTGTGCCCCTGGGCCTCGTCCCAACGTCTTATCCATGCACATACCACACTATGCCGACCTCCCCCCGCCAGGGGCCTAGCCTGACTGGGCAGCCTGAAGACACACCAGTGATGGCCTGAAAGCCAATAGAGCTTGCCTGTGATGGCTCTGGCCAGGAGTCCAGGTTCCAGCTGTGTTCCATGAGTGGTTTGGTGCCTGATCAGCCTTTGTGACCCTCCAGCCAGGCCTCAGACCTGACCAGAACACTCAGCCTTTGCTGGCATTGCTGCAGGAAGTGTTTAGAGCAGCTGCCGAGAGCTGCCACAGGCCCCATATCTGAAAACACAGGCAGCAAGGTGCCTGTGGCTCCAGACCCAGGCAAGAGTGCTGGAAGGAGCCAGGCAGAGGCCACATCAAGCTTGGGGATGGAGGGAGGATGTCACACGTCAAACTTCAACACAGCTGGCTTGTTGGGGAGGCAGGGCCATGCTGGGAACCAGACCCAGAGCCACCATGAGTGACCCCATCTCATGCCCCGCAGGAACGCCCTGGTCTGCAGCCATGACCACCTGACCCTCTTCCTGACCTTGGTATCTGGGCTAGAGTTCATTCGGTTTGACCTGGACCTGGTGAGACATCCCAGCTCTCACTGCTCATGGGGGCAGAGGGGTGGCCAGGGTGGGCAAGGTCCCGCCCAGGGAGCCTGATGGGTGAGGCTGAGTCTGAGCATCGTCCTGTTTGTTCAGGTGAGGGAACAGCTCAGGGTCTGCCCAAGGGAATTGAGGTGACTCTCTTGGCCAGAATTCCTGGTTTGGGTGGCTCCTTCCTGTCTCTCTGTCCCAACTTGGAGAAAAACCACATCACCTAGAGTATTTTAGCACTTAATACTCCTTCATGTTCAGAACATGAATCTTTGAGAAAGTCGAGGCAGATTCGTCCTTGTGCCTCCTGGGATCCTGGAAGCCTCTCAGCTTCCTGCTTCCCAGCCTCCCTCCTGGTCACAGTCACGGTCACGGTCACACACTAGAGCCGGTGCAGTGCGGCCCAGGAGCTTCAGAGGCACCTCTGCAGCCTCGTCAAGATGCAAGAAACTGCCCCCTCCTAATCGGGCCACCAGCCTAGACCCAGACTCCAATAGCACAGACCTAAAAAGTAGTAGAAACTGGAGAAAATGAGTACAAGGAGTTACGGAGGGGCAGGAGGCCCAGTGGGCACTGTCAGCCCTGGGCCCCGAGCCCTCAGCCATTCACAATCCTCCTCTAAGCAGTTTATTTCTGGGTTTAGTACCTTAAGCACATTGATTTCCAAAGAAAAACCAGCCTGGGAGAGTGTGAGGGCAGGTCCAAGGAAGGCCATGTATTCAGGCCCACTGTGGCCTGCTAGCACTCCAACCTGCCTCTTCCCCTCTCTCCTCAGGATGCCCCCTATTTAGACCTGGCCCCCTACATGCCCGACTACTACAAGCCCCAGTACCTGCTGGACTTTGAAGACCGCCTCCCCAGCTCGGTCCACGGCTCAGACAGCCTCTCCCTCAACTCCTTCAACTCCGTCACCTCCACCACCCTGGAGTGGGATGACAGCGCCATCGCCCCATCTAGTGAGGGTGAGTGCCAGGGCGGGAAGGGGCCGACCTCTGTTGCAAACGGATTCTAAGCCGTGTAAGCCTGGCCAGGGGGCGTCTTTCTCGGCTGGTCCAGTGGTGGAAATTCAGTGTTAAACCAGGCCAGTCACTTCCCGGCTCTTCTCTTTCTCAATGTCTCAGTGGTGGCTCAGAAACTGATTCTGGGGATCAGAAGCCATGATGAGATCTTATGAATGCTAGACCCCTTTTCAGAAGGCTGTAAACATGCACCAGGGCAGTTCTCTGCGGTCAGGAGGATTAGGAAGGCAACCTGGAAACTTCCTGACATTGCAGGGGTGAGCACCGCCCACTTTGGGGGGGTGGTCCTACCCTCAATTCTAGGTAGAAAAGGCTAAGCAACCCCTGGAAGGAGGAGAGAGAACCCAGTGGGTCTCAAAGTTTAGAGGCAGACGCCCCTATTTCCCCTGGTCCATCGATTTCTGAGTCCCTCCTGTCCTTGACAGCGTGTCAGAGGCAATCACACACATGGCAGCAAAGACCAAAAAAGAACATCCTCACGTCTATAGTCATTTGTTGTCTTAGTCCAATGGCTGGTTGGAACAGCCTGCTTTCTTCCAAACCTTTGGCCTCTGTGTTGATTTGTAAAACTGGCTGTTTCCCCACATGGGAAATCAGAGCCGTTTAGGTACTGCACCCCACCTCATCTCCAGCGAAGGGGCTCCAAGCACCAATTCAGCCCCAAGGGCACCCAGAATTGCATCAACATTGAGACCTTGACCTTCTTTGTTTCTGCCTGTGATGTGGTCCTCTCCCAGGGAGGGCAGTTACTTTCAGTCCGGTGTTAGCCAGATTTGTATTGCTCTCATAGGAGCAGGAGATAGCAGCTCAGTCTCCTTGGGGTGGGCTCAGGAAAGTCGGCGGGACAGGCCTCAAAGGAGCAGACAGACTGCCCAGCGACGGAGGGTGTCCCTTGAGCCCACCTCATTTTAGCTGCTGGGTTTGGCAGGAAGGAGAGCAAGGGGTAGGAAAGGAGGTTAGGTGCAGGGGAGCCGTGTTCTTCCGGTCTTAGAACGGATTGCCCGCAGGTCTTCCTAGGGGTCAGAGGTTACTGGGCCAGTGCCTGAACTGAGAAGCAGCTGGGATCCTTGCAAGTTCCCCTGAGGTGGTCAGAGAAAATATGGAAAGTTGAATTTTTCCTCTCTTGTGTTCTCCCTATGTCTCCCACCCTGTTGCCCCCCACCCTCCCTGTCCTGCCAAACTACCTGTGTTTCTAATCTTCAGTTTTGTCCCTCGTTTTTGTAGATTATGATTTTGGAGATGTGTTTCCAGCAGTGCCGTCTGTACCCAGCACAGACTGGGAAGGTGGGACAGAGTCCGCTGTTACCCTCTTTTCCTGTTTTGCAACCTTTCCATACCAAGCTTGCTGCATGATTCAGAATCAGCTTGTTATTTATGATAACGTCAACGATCGTAATAAAGCCAAGTCTGGTGTTCTGACAGATGGAATTCTGCAGTAGAACGTGACCTTGAGGCCTAGGCCAACCCCTTCTCCCAGTGCAAGATTCTTCCCCTTATGCCGTGGCCTTGAGTCGCTGAGTGCATTTTGGGGACACACGGATCACCCGTCCCGATTCCAGCGCCAGTCATGCACCAGACGTGTAGGGGGACTGCCAGCTGTGGGCCCCAGTGGGGAGACTGTTCAGGGAAACACTGCCTTAGAACGTGGGGGTTGCGAGCTCCTTTAGGTCAGACGCGCTTCTGTGTTACAGACATCAGGAGGCAATGCAGACGGCTTGATCCACGTCTTAACGGCTTCCTCGTGGGTGTTTTTGGAGGAGACTGAGGTCTGAATGAGGGAAATTGCCCTAGCACGGCTGAAACATCCTTTTTGAAATTTTAAGGTCAACTAATGTGAAATCTCAGGCACTTCCCTGTTGGCCCACTGGTTGAGACTTTGAACTGCCAATGCAGGGGATGTGGGCTTGATCCCTGGTCAGGGAACTAAGATCCCAAACTTCATGCAGCGTGGCCATAAAGATTTAAAAAAAAAAAAGAAATCTGTTCACCCTTCCACCCTGTCCACTAGGTGGCAGCAATGCTTAGGCCTTTTTCTACTGGTGACGCCACTCCTGGGCTTGAGAACAGCCCTGGAGCTATTCTTGGGATTCCCGTGACTACTCCAAGCAGAGGACGTGTTTCTGAGAAGGTTAATCCTTCCTCCTTAAAGCTGAGGCCAAAACCAGGGCCCCTCTTAATAAACAGCCCTGCCCTGAGGGCCGCTTCTGCCCAGGGTGGGTGCGGGGTCGGCCTCTGGAGGAGGTGGTGCCGACTGGTCACCCTGAGCCAAGGGACAGTGGTTCTGCTCAGAGCTGGCCCCTGCGTTGTTACAGCCGTCATCTGAGTCACGGATGACGGAGGCTCTTTTCCCAAGTAATGTGAATGTGCAGTAGCTTTGCTTTGAGGGAAATAAGATATGGCTTTGAGAAAAATAAATGTATGTCATCTGGCCAAGAGAGTAGCATTGAGGAGTCCCCCATTTTAAGTTGAGATTAGCTTGAAATCCAGAATTCCATCATAACGTCATTTGTCCTTTCTGCCTCTCTTCTTGCAGCTCACATGCTGGGCACTGATCCCCGCACCCCAGGTCTAACAACTAACCCCCCCGATCCAGCTACTCTCCTGTTGCAGTCACTTGGCAAGCAGGGCCTGACCCTCCTCTGCAGCCCTCCAGAGCCCCTTGCGGCCTGAGAACTAACACCCCAGTTGCACTGCTTGCTCAGGCTGGGCTGGGCTCCGGGGTGGGGTGAGGTTGTCCCAGTAGTGACCACCCACTTGCCTGGCTCCTGGAGCGCTGACGATGCCCTGAGCCGGTTTGGCAGCTCCCCTGAAGCGGCTCTGTCTTCTCACACCTGGAGAAGAGCAGGATTTGGAGGCAGCTCCAGGCCCTGGGGTGGGGACTGGGGAGGCCTTTCCAAGAGCCCTGGCTTATGTACAGAACTGGTGGGTATCCCAGCCCGGACCCCACCACGCCCAATGATCTGCTTGCTCCCCTCCTGGGACCCCTTCCCTGGGCGGCTGCACCTCTCGGGGTCGAATAGGAACACATGAACTTAGCAAGAGCCTCCTCTCAGACTGAAGGGCAGGCTTTTCTGCATCTGAGAAACAAGCTCTGGGGGTCCCTGGAGATTTGAAGAAAGGCTCCTATTTCACCCGTGTTTCTCTAGCAGAGCTGGCAGCTGCTCTTTACCCCCTCCTACAGCCTTATATTAAAAGACAGTGTACTTTTGATGCCATGCTGCATCAGCAGACAGCTGCCCCGTGGCTTCCCAGATCCACGAAGCAGGTTGGGCCCTTCCAGATGAGGCTGAGGGTGGGAAGCCTGTGTACCACGTCTCCTCTGGCAGATAAGGGCCAGCAAGATGTGCACAGGCTGGCAAATGGGGCATGAACATCCTGTGTCCTTTGCCATCAACCGTCACCGTCAGCCAAGCTATCCTGCCAGCCTGGGCGGCTTTCCATCTGCCACTGGATAAACACCCCTTATGTTTACATGCTAATACTCCCTCCTCTCAGTGTCCCGTTCCAGGGACCAGGGATGGACAGTTGGGGGTGGGAGGACTGTTAAACCAGCTCCTCTCCAGAGGGCCTGTCTCCCTGGGGGAGAGTGCCCAGGGGGGGCCAGTAGGCAGGCTGAGGTTTGAATGAAATGAAGTTCTCAGCACCTGCCTCTCAGGGGAGAAGGGCCCACGAGGCATCTCTGCGAGGGCAGCGACTCTGCACACCTTTCTCCCCCTTCTGCCCCCTTCACTGTGCTCTAGGTCCTTCTTCCTGCCCTTCCCCCTGCTCCTCACCCTTGGACTCCCTGTCCTGGCCTCTCAGCGTCTGCAGCCCTCATTTTCTCTGATCCTGGTTCTCTTCTCTCTTCCTTTGTCCCTCTGTATCTACCACCGTGGGGGCCCCTTCAGAGGACTTTGGGTATCTCAGTCCTGTCAAGGGTGTGTTGCGCTAATGGAGGCGCATGTTAGCCTGCAAGATGTGCGGCCCATCTTCTGAGCCATCAAGGTCACCACCCCCACAGGGCTTAAACCTGGAGCCTGCTTAACCTTGAGGCTCTTGACTCAAACTCATCCAAATTGTTGAGAGCTCTGGGGGATCCAGAGAGGGTGACAATGGCGTTCCTCCAAGTTGCTCTTGAAGCACAAATCCCACGTCCTGCTGGCGGGAGGCTTCCACTCCTAAAACAGGGCCACCCCGGTCAGAATGCCCTGGGAAGAACTCGCCTGCCTCCGTCCCGAGATAAGGCATGCTTTGGGGGCCTGGGGTCCCCACCTGGTGTCTGAAGGGCTGTCTCGTGTTTCCTGTTCTCCCAGACGGAGACCTCACAGACACTGTCAGCGGCCCACGCTCCACCACCTCAGACCCAACCAGCAGCAAGGCTTCCACCAAGAGTCCCACCCAGCGCCACAACCCCTTCAATGAAGACCAGGCCGAGACTGTATCCTCCTCCGACACCACCCCTGTGCACACAAGCTCTCAGGAGAAGGGGGAGTCCCACACCCCGGACCTACCGGACACCTGCACAGAGCTCGAGGTCATCAGGTCAGCGGGGAGGGGGCCCGAGAAGCTGGGTGAACGTCCTGGTGTCCCTCCTGTCCACTCCTAGCATCACTTTTTAGTCCACACCCCCTTTCACCCCGAGGACATTTGGCCTTCTTTCTGGAGACCAGGTACCCCCACCCTGTTCAGCAGTTCTTTGATCAAGAGGAAAAAGAGGGCCCGAGGCTAGAAGATGGGTGGCAAAGGCAACAGCATGGATGGCTTCAGGGGCCAGGCCTAGGCTGCCGGTCCATCCAGAAAGTACCTTCAGCCTGGACTTCTTTCCAAGGGAGTTCCTGGACATTAATGCACAAGTTCTGAGATTTGTACCAATTCTAGTTGAGCATGGCTCACTGAAAGAAGAGCATCTCCATCACATTGACGGGGACGTAGAAGGAAGGAGGAGGTGGATGACAAGGTTGGAAACTCTTGGCCAAGAGCCTCCTCGGCTCCCTGACCTCCTCTGGCTCCTGCTCTTGAGTCTCTCCACCTGAATAAGAGGCTTCCCGGCCCAAGGCGGGGGGAGTTCCTCCCCAGTGATTGGAGCCAGGAGTCCCACTCCCAAAGGCTGGTTCAAATCCAGAGCAGCTAGAGAGGTTCAGACTTAGAGTTGCTTAGCCAGGTCCACTCCAGCCAACTCGGAACCACGGAGCCAGCAATTTGAGCTCAAAAGATTTTGAGTCTTTTGAATTATCCATTACAATACCTAATGGAAAGTGAAGTCAGCTCAGGGTCCACTGCCCGCCTCCTGCGGGGAGGCTGAGTAGAGGGGTCACTGGTCTGACCAGCCGTGGCCTGTTTCCATTCCTGAGAGCACAGCTAGCCCAGCGCGCCACCAGCTACAACTCACAGGACCCACTCAGGAGTTCCCCTGTGCCTTCCTCGTGCTGGCCCTGCCTCTGCCTCTGAGCTGCTGTCGGCCTCTGGCCCTGGGTCCCATGCTTAGTGCTCCCCGGGACTCCTGAAGCTCTGACGCTCTGAGCTCCTTGCTCAGGCTCACCTGTAGTGACCCAGCCCACCTCACTGCCCTCAGGACCGGTTGCTCAGCTTTAAACCTCTTCCAATCACTACCATCCAGGGTCACCAAGAAGAAGAAAACAGGCAAGAAGAAGAAGCCCAGATCAGATGAGGAAGCCAGTCCACTCCACCCGGCCTCCACCCAGCACACGTGTGCCCGGCAGGGCAATGGCAACACCGTGGGCAGCAGCCCAGGCCCTGGGCGGGGCTCCCCAGACACCACCCTGGCCTCCCCGCTGCAGGAGGGAGAGGGGCCTGGCAGCACAGTGGAGGGCGGCGGGCGCTCAGAGCCCGGCCAGGTGGGCCTGCTTATCCCCGAGATGAAGGACACCTCCATGGAGCGCATGGGGCAGCCCCTGAGTAAGGTCATCGACCAGCTCAACGGGCAGCTGGACCCCGCCACCTGGCGCCCCCACGTCGAGCCCCCGGACCAGTCCTTTCGGACCGGCTCTCCCGGGGACGCCCCGGAGAGGCCGCCATTTTGCGACTTTAGTGAGGGGCTTCCAGCCCCAATGGACTTCTACCGCTTTACCATTGAGAGTCCAAGTACTGTTACATCAGGTGGCGGCCACCATGACCCTGCAGGGCCTGGCCAACCGCTGCATGTTCCGGGTAGCCCTGCGGCTGCTGGCCAAGAAGAGGCGGGGGGAGGAGGAGGACCAGGACAGACACCTCGGCCCTTAGAGGACACCCCGGGGGAGGCACAGAAGCCAGAGGCCCAGGAACTGGACACCCAGCTGCCCCAGGTCGGTGAGGGGCTGGAGCCAGAGCCTGGGACCCAGGAGGCTCTTTGCAGACTCAAGGGAGACCAGCCCAGCCCCTGTCTGAGCAGCGCCGAGGACTCCGGGGTGGAGGAGGGCCAGGGGAGCCCTTCTGAGATGACGCACTCGGCAGAGTTCAGGTGAGCCAGTCTGTGCCACACGTGTGAGCCACGCCTCTCCTCGATCAGGGCACTCTGGGCGTCTGCCCTCCACATAGGCCGAGCACAGCTCCTGGAAGACCTAGCCTGGGCTGGGAGGTAGGAAGGGGTGTGGCCCTCTGGTGTCGCCTCACCTGCATGCGCGCATCGTCTCCATGCACCTGTGTGGCCTCTCCCTGCCCTTGCTCTCACTGACCCCTCGTCCTCCCCACACCTGTCCCCCTCACAGAGTAGACAACAATCACCTGCTCCTGCTGATGATCCATGTGTTTCGAGAAAACGAAGAGCAGCTCTTCAGAGTAAGTCCCGGGATCCCAAGAATGAGCAAGAGCCACACAGCGAGGGCACGGCTGAATGGGCCCCACGCCTGCTCAGAAGGGGGCACGGGCTGTCCGGGGCGGGGTGTGGGCCTCAGGGTCTAACATCTCTGCTCCGGCCCCTCAGATGATCCGGATGAGCACTGGGCACATGGAGGGCAACCTGCAGCTGCTGTACGTGCTGCTCACAGACTGCTACGTCTACCTGCTCCGGAAAGGTGCCTGCCGCCCCGGACTGGGCCAGGGCAGTGGAAGATGAGACTGACTGCTTCCTCGTTCCCTGCACCCTCCACCCCCCACCAAAACCCCCTCACCTCCCACCCCTCCACCCCCCGCCCCACTGGCCCCAAGTGTCTCTCTGCTGCATGTGGTGATGGACACGCACAGCTGGGAAGGGGCTGTCAGTATCCCAAGACGGGAGCCTGGGGGCCCCTCCAGGAGTACCCCATGTCATTCTCCTAGCCCATCATTTCAGATCGCAGGGCGAGGACGGGTCCTCACGGAGAAAAGGTCTTAGGAAATGGGGCGGGGGGAGGGCAGAGAGGCCCCCAGGGGTCACAAGCATTGGGGTCGTCTCTCTCAGGGGCCACAGAGAAGCCATACTTGGTGGAAGAGGCTGTTTCTTACAATGAGCTCGACTACGTGTCGGTGAGTTCAGGCTCCGCGGCTGGTGTGTGCTGTCTGTAGGGCTCCGTGGGCCACCCACCCTCGGAGCTGCGGAGCAAGGCCGACCCCTAGCCTCAGTCCCGGGGTGGGTACCAGCCCTCATCTACCCCTGCGATGCCGGGGATAAGAACCAAGCCCAAGGGTCCCTCTTCCTCCTCTGTACGGCCGACCATCCCTTCCCACTTCATGGTGACCCCAGTCTGTGTTTCTTCCCTCCCCAGCCCGCCCTCTATCTGGCCATGGCTGCCCCTGTGGCAGCTGCGGCCAAGCTCCGTGTGCATGTGAGGGTGTGGTTTCCGGCAGGTGGGCCTCGACCAGCAGACGGTGAAGCTGGTGTGCACCAACCGCAGGAAGCAGTTTCTGCTGGACGCGGCCGACGTGGCCCTGGCCGAGTGAGTGACACGCCCCTTCCGCCGGTGGAGACCGCGCGTGCGCTACTGGCCTGGCCACACCCTTGGGGGGTGGAGGGTGAGACGTGGGCTACGAAGAGACAGAAAGCGGAGACGAGTTCCGTTTGGAGCCTGCGGTCCGGGCAGAGAAGCAGGGGGGTGACAGACACACTGACCGACTGGTGACCTCAAACCCTCAGTGGCCCCCAGAGAGAAAAAGAGGGCTGGCAGAATCACCCCCACAGGAGAGAAAGCACAGCCCCTGCTTAGGGGCCACGGGGCCACTCGTGCCCCACGTGCTTCCGTGCGAAAACTGTCTTTCCTGAGGTCGGGTCTTCATCCGAGTCCTGCTGCGTCACCTCGTCCGGGCTTCCCTTGTGGTCAAGACCCAAGGCCCCTTGGCCATCGTGAAGGGTTAGGTTTTCCAGGCCGCCGTTTGATGACCATGGACTGCTGCCACCTCATTGCCCCACCCGCCGCCTTAGCTCTGGTTCCAGGCGGGTCCCTCCCCTCAAACCCTGTGACCCCTTCAGGTCAGACGTCCTCAGAACTAAGCCCAGTCCCTGTGAGGGGTGGGGGCCCCAGGCCTCTGACAGCAGACCCCATTCCCTGCACAGGTTCTTTTTGGCTTCTTTGAAGTCAGCCATGATCAAGGGCTGTCGGGAACCCCCCTACCCCAGCATCCTGACTGATGCCACCATGGAGAAGCTGGCTCTGGCCAAATTTGTGGCCCAGGAATCTAAGTGTGAGGTAAGAACCTGGGGAGGAGAGGCTGTTGTCCCCAAGATGCAAGCCCTGGTGTTAGGGTCACGAGGTGCAGACAGCAGGTCTTTCCTGTTTCTCCATCATCTGCCTGCAGCAGGCTCTCCCCTCCTCCCCAGCCTAGCCACTTACCCAGTTGGGGTGTGTCCTCACCCTGACAAGGGCCATTCTTGCTTCTGACCCCGACCTCACCGCTCCGTCCCCTGCCCCCTCCCTCCCCAGGCAACCGCAGTTACTGTGCGTTTCTATGGGCTTGTGCACTGGGAGGACCCCCAGGACGAGTTCCTGGGCCCCACCCCCTGCCACTGCTCACCCCCCGAGGGCACCATCACCAAAGAAGGCATGCTGCATTATAAGGCGGGCACCTCCTACCTGGGCAAGGAGCACTGGAAGACCTGCTTCGTGGTGCTCAGGTGAGAGCTCTGGCCCGGAGGTTGGGGTGGGGGACAGCACCCTCCTTTCCACAGGGATCCTAGAACTTCTCTGTGGTGTCAGTCACGTAGGGCCCAAGGAAGCCCAGGACATCTCAGGTGCAGACTAGGCAGACTAGGGCTGTCCCCAAGTCTGGGGGTACACGTTCCCTGCGGCACCTCTGCAGTTCTTCCACCCTCCCAGCTGCCCCAGCCTCCTTGGCCTCTGGGTTTCAAGCCCCAGCTTGCAAGGATCCCCAGGATGTAGGCTTTGCAGGCCCCCAGATCCCAGCCCAGACTCACCCCCGCCCCATTGTGCCTCTGCAGCAACGGGATCCTCTACCAGTATCCTGACCGCACCGACGTGACGCCCCTGCTCTCAGTGAACATGGGGTGAGTGTCCTGGGCAGTGGGGTTGCTGGGCAGGTATTGGGGCCTGTGTTGCTGCTGAAGGTCAAGGTCTAGCTGGGCCTGGGGCTTGGCTCAGCCCCACCCCCACTCAGTGCCCTGGGGTCTGCTGAGCTCTGGGGGAACCTGGGGGAAGCAAAAGGAGCTCCCTGCCTGGAAAGGGTCCAGTCTGATGGGGAGGCAGTCCTTTCCCTGGGAAGCGCCTGACCTTAGGGGGAGATGAACACACATACACCTGGAGGGAGCATCAGGCCCACGAGGGGCAGCGTGTGCTGATTCTGAGAGGGTGGGGCTGAGAGCTGATTCTCTACCCCTCACCTGGCCCTGTTCAGTATACAGAAGGACTCTGGTGATCCTGGAGATTAAAGGTGTTACACAGGAAAGAGGTGGGGGCGGGGCTGCCCAGCTGTGGGGTCCGGACCACCCTCTGGTGTCCTCTGAGGCAGCCCCAGGTCTGCAGGCCTCGACCAGCCCCAAGAGCTCCCCTGTGCCACCCCTGCCTCCTCGACCCATCTCACCCTCCTCCTCTGGCCCAGGGGGGAGCAGTGCGGTGGCTGTCGGAGATCCAACACCACGGATCGGCCCCACGCCTTCCAGGTCATCCTCGCCGACCGGCCCTGCCTGGAGTTGAGCGCCGACAGCGAGGCTGAGATGGCCGACTGGATGCAGCACCTGTGCCAGGCCGTGTCCAAGGGGGTAAGCGCCTTCTCCCCTCCCCCCACCCCGGGCCCCAGAGGCCCTTCCCTAAACCCAGACACATCATAGAGCAGCCTCCAAGGACCAAGACAGGACCTCCAACGACCAGCCCAAGAATCCACCCTGGAGCTTAGGGCCACCCATGGCCTGACACTCCCACCATCACCAGGCCAGCCCCTGTACTCCTGAGGTGGGCAGGGTCTGCTTGACCTCTGGAGGGCTGGGCAGAGGGGCTGGCTGGCCCCTGAAGCAGGGTGTCCTGGTGCAGACCAGCCCTGGAGAGTTCCAGCTTGCCCCTCCTTTCCCCCACCCATGCTCCCCAGGTCATCCCCCAGGGGGTAGCTCCCAGCCCCTGCATCCCTTGCTGCCTGGTAATCACCAATGACCGCCTCTTCACGTGCCATGAGGATTGCCAGACCAGCTTCTTCCGCTCCCTGGGTACTGCCAAGCTGGCTGACATCAGTGCTGTGTCCACTGAACCGGGCAAGGAGTACTGCCTCTTGGTGAGCTGGGTGAGGTGGGCAGGCGATGGAGGCAGGCCCTGCCACAGGAGTGCTGGGTCTGCTCACCTGGGGCCCCCGCTCTGCCCAGGAGTTTTCCCAGGACAGCGCACAGCCCCTCCCAGCCTGGGTCATCTACCTGAGCTGCACACCTGAACTGGACCGATTCTTGTCTGCACTGAACTCGGGGTGGAAAGCCATCTACCAGGTACCCAGCTGCCAGAGCCCTGCGGAAGGGAGCCCTTCCCTGGGGAAAGGAGCCCTGCACGGCACAGACCAAGGCAGGAGGCAGGTGCCCAGGGAAGCACTGAACTAGGAGCTCCAGGGCAGACATCTGTAGGACCAAAGGGACAGGATGCTAACTCCTTGGGAATCTGAGGCTAAAGCTGAGCATCGAGCCCAGGAAATGCCATTCTTGATCTCAGTCCCCATCAAAAAGCAGGAATTATCAAAAAAAAAAAACAAACCAGGAATTAAGTGCTTATGGTGGGGCTAGAGCTCTGCTCAGATGGTGGGGGCATGAAGCTCAGAGCCAGGCTGAGGGGGGCCTTATCGAACTCCTGGACAGATCCTGGTATGAGCACATGCTATACTGCCCCTCAGAAGCTTTGGACCCACCTTGGGCAGAGTGCACTTCCACAGGGAGACTCCCAGGCACAGAGCCTGCCTCCTGGTGCCACCTCCAGCCCCCACCCCCAAGAGCTGGTGCACCCCTGGAAGGAGGAAGCTCAGGGAGCATCGCCCGCTGGGCTGGAGCCCTCCTTTCTCAGCAGCGTGGACCTAGTTCCGGGGCAAGGTTACACCTGGTGCGGAGGGACCCCTCGGCTCCCTGAGCGCTCTTGGCGCAGCCCTCAGATTCCTGCCATGCCCCACACAGGTGGACCTCCCGCACAAGGCCATCCAGGAAGCCTCCAGGAAGAAGTTCGAGGATGCCCTGAGCCTCATCCACAGCTCCTGGCAGCGGAGCGACAGCCTGTGCCGGGGCAGAGCCTCCCGGGACCCCTGGTGCTGAGGCTGAGCCGGATGGTGTCTCGGGCGGGGCAGGAGGGGGGCACGTGGGCGGCACACAGTCATCGCCGTGTCACCGAGCTACTCGGGGCTAGGCCCCCACCCGTGTTCCTGGACAGCCGAACCACCGAGTGGGGCTTGAGACCCGGTCTCCCTCCCAGGGACCCAGAGTGGGTGCGCCACACCCTGGCTTCCTGCCTGGCAGGGGGCGCCTGGGAAGTGCTGGGGCAGAGGGTCCGAGCCCTATGGGCTCTGCAGACACACGGCCTCCTCCCCGGGGTCGCCGCCTCAGTCTGTGAGGGGGAGTGGAAGGACTGGGAGGGCAGGAGCCCCTTCCTCCCCTGGGTCAGGGGCCCGGGCAGAGGCTTAGGCTGCCCTGGGGGCTCTGAGTGCCCGGCCATCCCTGTTCATGTCTGAACATTGACCCAGCTGGGAGAGGAGCTGGAACACCGAGGTCTAGAGCATTTCTCCTCCTCAATAACTCCATTCCCAAGCACACTCCTGCCTGCCTTCCACACTCCAGGGGTGACGGGGGTGCAGGGGCCAGGCTGGCCCTCCCTGGCTTCCAGGAGGCTCTGCATGTCCACGGCCCCCTCCCTGACTCCTTCCAACCTGGGTGCCTGTGGGATCCAGGAATCAGGCTGTGTCCTTCTGCCGAGAGCACGGTCGGGTGGGGAGGAGGGCTTGGAGAGGAGCAAAGGCCAGCAGCCTGTGACGGCTGCTTGGCTGGAGCCAGGTCCTTCCCAAGAGGGGCCCTCTTGGGGAGAGGGTCAGGTGGCCTGGGTTTTGTTTTTTAAAATAAAATAGACATGTTATATTGCCAAGACTTGTCACTGGCCCTGTTTGACCAGGGTGGAGGTGAGGGATCTCCGACTCCTCTCAGGCCCCTCGGCCTTCACTCCTCCTTGATTCCACAAATGCTTTTCCGTGAGATGCTCTGGGCCCTCTCTGGCAACCACATCACTCTTTGAGGAGTTCAGGCCCTGGGAGCTTCTGGGCCTGACCTTTGCCCTCCCTCCTGTTTCCTGCAGTGGCTGGGTGGGTGGGGCAGCCACCAGCTCCAGTCCCAGGACTTGTCTGCACCCCCAGGGCAGGGCACTCCTCCCCTCCTCTCTAGCTGTGGGGCCTGAGCACCCACCACTCGGGATAAACCCAGGAGAATCCAAGCAGTCCCCAAGACCTCTTGTTGGCTGCTACCCTGGGGCTGGCCAGAGGATGCCCAGCCTGCGCGGTCTGGGAGGACCTCCTCAGCCCTTAAGTCCCTCAGCACTGTGGCCTCCAGGGCTTCGGGAGGAAAAGGGTGGACCCGTGGAAGAGGCAGGTGTGGAGGCCATGGAGGTGGCGTTCTGGGCAGGGTGGCCCTGCCTCTGGTTTTGATTGGAACTTGGTGATGCAGGGTGGCCCCGGCAGGAGAGGGGTCCCCTGGAGCAGAGGTTGAGATGGACAAGGTGGTGCTGGCTCCCACCTCCACAGCCTGGCACCTGACAGTAGTGCCCAGGGATGGGAGGTTCCGTCTCACCAGACATTTCCATGCCTGGGCCTCTGCTCCAAGAACCACAGCCCAGGAGCGGCTCTACCAGGAAGACGAGCAGGACTCGGAGGGCAAGTCTTTACCAAGCAAGCAACCAAAGCCACAAAGTCACTCGGTGAGACACAGTGGCTCTTATTTTTCCATCTCCTACCCACCCAGGGCGATTGGGTGAAGTACTGTGCTAGGCGTTCTTTCAGTTCAGTTCAGTCGCTCAGTCGTGTCTGACTCTGCGACCCGATGAACCGCAGCATGCCAGGCCTCCCTGTCCATCACCAACTCCCGGAGTCCACCCAAACCCATGTCCATCGAGTCAGTGATGCCATCCAACCATCTCATCCACTGTCGTCCCCTTCTTCTGTAAAGGTGTTCTTTACACATCTACAATTCTTCAAGGAACTTCTGCAGTGGGTGTCCATATCCCCACCTTAAAAATGGAGAGACTGAAGCTCAAAGGAAGTACTTGCTTGGCTCACATGTAACAGTGGAGCCTGGGGTTCCAGACCAGTTTCACAGGCCTCCGGAGCCCTCTGCTGTCACTTGGCAGTGGGACCATGGGGCACGGGAGCCAGACCAGAGGGCCAGGCCAAGGCCGGGAAAGGGGGCATCACTCGGTGGCAGGGGTGGGAGGAGCAGTTGCTGAGATGTGGGGAGAAGGTCCCAAGCAGCTGCCTCTTGCCCAGGGCCCCGAGCTACAGCACTGGCCAAGCCAGAAGCAGGCACCAGCCCTTTGCCCCAGGGCCAGAGAGAAGGCTGGAGGGCCAGAGGAGCAGGAAGAGGCTTCTTGGTTGATCAGCACTCTGCTTGCCCCCAGTCTCCCTTGGGGCCCAGGTGACCTTTCCCCCAGATCCCAGGGTCCAGGCCCTCCCCTGCAGGGAGGTGTGGGGGAATGGAGGCAGCTAGGATTGGTTTGGAGCCGGCAGGGGCGTGTCCTGGGCTCCAAGGAAGGAGCAGAGCAGGTGGACTCCCGAGATAGACCAGGAGCCGCCTGGCAGCCGGCGGCCTCTCTGACCCAGACCTCTGCCCTCCAAGACATGGCCCCAGGCTCCCTCGATCCCCAGCCCTGTGGCCTTGCGGGGGTGAAAACAGCCTAAGCACTGCCACTCCAGGGCCCGTGCCCACCCCCGCTGGCCCGTGGCCCTGAGACCATGGAGACAGTGCCCCCAGCTGTGGACCTGGTTCTGGGTGCTTCAGCCTGTTGCCTGGCCTGTGTCTTCACCAACCCCCTGGAGGTAGTGAAGACACGGCTGCAGCTTCAGGGGGAGCTGCAGGCACGGGGCACCTACCCTCGGCTCTACCGGGGCTTTGTGGCCTCCGTCGTCGCGGTGGCCCGTGCGGATGGGCTGTGCGGGCTGCAGAAGGGGCTGGCTGCCGGCCTCCTCTACCAGGGCCTCATGAACGGCGTCCGCTTCTACTGCTACAGCCTGGCGTGCCAGGCCGGCCTCAGCCAGCAGCCGGGAGGCACCGTGGTCGCGGGCGCTGTGGCAGGGGCATTAGGAGCCTTCGTGGGGAGCCCTGCTTACCTGGTGAGTGCCTTGTCTCCATCCACCCCCTACCCTGTGACCCAGCTCCATGGGGGCAGCAGCCTCCTTGGCTGGCCTCTAAGGAGCAGGTAGGGTGGGGCAGGCTGGGTGGGGCAGCTCCCCAGAACATCCCCACCCAGGCTGCCTGGAATCTGCCCCTTGGTCCAGGGCACCAGGGCTTGGCCCTGATCCTCACTCCCCTGAGGGCCCCACCCCACCAGTCCCGAGCCAGGGAAGGGGGTAGAGGGTGGCAGGAGGTCCTTTATCTTCCTGCACAAGTAAGAATAAAGCCTCCCCCTAGTGAGGGCCCCCTGTCCGAGCCTGGATGTGTCATTGCTCTTGGTTCTCAAAACAGCTTTCTAAGGCTGAGCAGAAAGGTCGCGAGAAGGTGAAGTAGCTCGTCCCAGGCAGGTCACACCCTGATGCAGATGCAGGCTGACTGCAGAGCCTCACCCTCAACCCTATTCCACACATCGGGAAGCGGCAGGTGCGGGCTCAGGGAGGTCTGGGTGTCAGGGCCCAGCAAGGCGTGCCCTCCACACACACAGCTCCTCCAGGCTCTCCCAAGTTTCCATCCCCAGGCCCTGTGGCACCTCTGCCCTCACAGGTCAAAACGCAGCTGCAGGCCCAGACGGTGGCCGCGATGGCCGTGGGGCACCAACACCATCACCAGGTAGGGGCCGCCTCTCCTCAGAGCTCCCCGGGCTGGGTGGGCTGGGTGGGCTGGACGGGCTCCTGGACAGGCAGGGGCTGCCCAGTGACCCCATGCCCTCTCCCCACAGAGCCTCCTGGGTGCCTTGGAGACCATCTGGCGGCAGCAGGGCCTGGCAGGGCTGTGGCGGGGCGTGGGGGGTGCCGTGCCCCGGGTCATGGTCGGCTCGGCCGCTCAGCTGGCCACCTTTGCCTCTGCCAAGGCCTGGGTGCAGGAGCGACAGGTGAGGATCTGGGGGCACCTGTGCCCGCCTCCACACATAGGAGTAGGAGGGCCTTCTGCCTTCTTTCTTCCTGTCTGTCCAGGTCTGCATCATACCTCATGTCTCCACCTGGACCCTACCCAGGGAAGCCGAGGGCATGGTGACAGACGGGGCACCTTAATAAAGCTGAGTGCCCCAGCTCTTCCCTCAGGCCATGACCCTGGCTTTTGGGTCCAGCAAGAGTGGCTAGCCGGCAGTGAACCCTGAAGCTCAGGGGGGATGGGGTGGGGAGGGGAGTGGCTGGAGGAGCCTCCTCTGCTCCACATTCCCCAGGTCTTCCAGCCCCCAGGTGCTGAGAGGGTGGGGTGACACCACGTGGGTGGGTGGAAGGCAGCTACGGGGGTCAGCAACCTGTATGGTCCCACAGTGGCTCCCGGAGGACAGCTGGCTGGTGGCCCTGGCCGGGGGCATGATCAGCAGCATAGCTGTGGTCGCTGTCATGACCCCCTTCGATGTGGTCAGCACACGGCTGTATAATCAGCCAGTGGACGGAGCAGGCAGGGTAAGCAGGGGACAGAGTGGGGGAGGGTGGGTGCTGGCGAGCCCCCCCCACACGCCCAAACACACACCCAGGGCCAGGGACACACAGACGTGACCTACACGCACACACATTAATTCTGCTTGTTTGCTGAACACCCATGTCCCAAGCATGTACTCAGCATTTTCACGTCCGCATTTTAATTCTCTCCTCACAACCACCTTCATTTTCCTAATGAGGAGACTGGGGCTCAGAGAGATGAAGTGACTGGCCTGAGGTCACACAGCTGGTAAGTGGAGGAACCTGAACTGGAATCCAGGCCTGACCCCACAGCCTCACTGACACACACAAGTCATCATATACACTGGTATAGATATGCCCAGCACAAAGGTGCCCTCCACAGGCTGCGTTAGGGATGAAATCCACCTGCATGCCACTAGCCGTGCTGAGCGCCTGTCCTGGGGCGGGGGCTGCCTGGAGGAAGCGGCTCCTTCTGAACTTTCACAGCCGAAAGGGACACCCTTATGTGATTCGCTGAGCTTGGGGGCAGTGCCTTTTCTGACGTACCACAAAGGCCTCACACAGACACACGCCATTGTGCCAGCCAGGGCCCCACAATGCCTGCAGTGATGTCCGCCCCGTGTCTGTCCCCAGGGCAAGCTGTATGGCGGCCTCGCCGACTGCCTGGTGAAGATCTGGCGGCAGGAGGGCCCCCTGGCGCTCTACAAGGGTCTGGGCCCCGTCTACCTGCGCCTGGGCCCCCACACCGTCCTAAGCATGCTCTTCTGGGATGAACTCCGGAAACGGGCCTGGCAGGGCCAGCACCAGGGCAGCTAGGCGGTGTCCTTCACCCCGACACGGCCGGCCACTTGGCAGGATGCGATGGCCCGCTGCAGCTGGGAATGGCTGTTCCAGAGCCAGCCCAGGCCCAGGCCCTGCCCCGGGTCCGGGGAGAGTATGGTCAGACAGCTGTGGTCAGCCCAGCCCCTGGGCCCACCTAGGGCCAGCTGTAATCACCACCCACTCCGTTCTCCAGAGAGTGTTCATCCTTCTCTGTCCCAGGTTACCTTACCCCAGAGCCTTACCCGTCACAATAACCACTCCAAGGTGTGAACAGCTCTGTTAGCTGGGTCACATACAATATCAACTTGCTTACACAGTAGGAGGTAGTAAAATTCTGTCACTGATGAGGAAGTGGAGGCTCAGAAAGGTGAAGTGCTCTGACCAAAGCCCTGTAGCTTTGAAGGGTCAGAGCTGGAACTGGAACTCACCTCTGCCCACCCCCGACCTGTGCCCTTGGTGAGAGCCAGGACCATGGGGGCCGGAGTGCCCCTGAGGGATCACTGCACATGTCGGGAGGCCCTGGGGAGCACCATGAGGCCATGGGTCATCGTCTGTGTTAGTCTGCCAAGGCCACCATCACAGAGTTCCTCAGACTAGGCAGCTTAAACCACAGAATGTTCTTTTCTCACAGTTCTGGAAGCTACATGTCCAGGGGTTGGCAGGGTTGGTTTCCTCTGAGGCCTCCCTTCTTGGCATGTAGACACCTGTCTTCTCCCAAGGTCCCGATAAGGTCTTCCTTCTTTGTGTCTGGGTCCTAATCCCCTCTTAAAGTGAAAGTGAAGTCACTCAGTTGTATGCGACTCTGCGACCCTGTGGATCGTAGCCCACCAGGCTCCTCCATCCATGGGATTCTCCAGGCAAGAATACTGGGGTGGGAATACCACTTGCATTGGATTAGGCCTCACACTGATGACCTCATGTTAACTTAATTACTTTCTTAAAGACCCCATCTCCAAATACAGTCACCTTCTGAGGTTAGAACTTCCCTATATGAATCTGGGGTGTGGGAGGGGACACAACACAGCCCCTCAAAACTAAGGGCTTTTACTGAGGGTCTCCTAGACGCCCAGCACTGTGGGCATTTGCACAGATTCTCATGACAATTCTGAAAGGTAGCTCTTGACGTGCCCATTATTCAGATGAGCAGACTGAGGTCCCAGGAAAGGAAGCGAATTCCCCAAGGTAGTGAAGCTGGGTATCCTCATCCCGGGCCCTGTCCTTTGTCCAAGCTGCGGCCACACTCCCCCCGTGGGTGTGTCCCTAAGGCACTGACCTCTGTGCTACAGAAGTAGAAGCTAAGTGCCTGAAGGGGCAGGACTGGCTGAGGTCAAGTGGCCTGAACTGCCTTCCCGGCCACACCCAATGGCTGCAAAGAGCTGCTCTCCAGGCACATACCTACTGCACACTCCAAACCAATAAAGTTTTCTATTTTGTCTACGTCAATGACTTTGCACGGCTGGCAGTCTCAGTCTCTGGACTCCCGAACCCCAACCCGTGGCTGGCTCTTCTGTCTGGGAAAGGAGGATCCAAAAGAACTGGGGCAGCCCCACCCCTCAGGCCAAGCGAGGCCTGCCGCCTAGTGGGCGCGAGGAGAATCGTCAGGGCGGGCGGCCCTGCGGTGCAGTGGGCGAGGGCCTGGAGCTGGATCCTGCCCCTGCCCCACCCTACCCCCACCCCCAACGCCCCCAACCCTCCCACCCCCGGCAGCGGGAGGAGAGACCCCTTCCAGGCCT
Organism: Dama dama; assembly: GCF_033118175.1. Classification (NCBI taxonomy): domain Eukaryota; kingdom Metazoa; phylum Chordata; class Mammalia; order Artiodactyla; family Cervidae; genus Dama; species Dama dama. The sequence continues at coordinate 48,772,404 of NC_083694.1, read as the reverse complement.
CGGGCTGAGAAAGCGAAGCCTCAGGCTGTGGGGGGGTGGAAGCCCCCTTCCAGACCTTGGGCCGAAGGGGGAACCCCACACTTCAGGCCGAGAGGGAGAACACATAAACGTAGGCTGAGGAAGGACAGATGAGGCACGGGGCTTCAGGAAGGCGCTGTGGGGCAAGGCCCAGAGGAGGGTGAGAAAAGTGGGCGCCAGACTCGAGCAGGACTGAGACCAGCCCACCCAGAGATGCCCTCCACCCCGTGCTGCCCAAATGGCAAGCGCCTGGGCAGCAGTCTTAACTCAGAACCCGGAAAGTTAAAGCCCTGGCTCTCATCCCTTCCCCTCCCCTGGGCTTCTGACCCCTCCCGGCTCCTCCCCTCGCCTCCACCTTTGCCCGGTGGCTGTGACGTTGCGGTCTCTCCGGCGCAGACCTGGCCGGAGGCTGGGCTGGATCCCCGCGGCCATGTTCTCCCTACTGTCCCCCACCTCCTGGCTCCCCAGCCTCCCCTCCCTTGACTGGGGCTCCGGCCTCCTCGAGGCCCTCCTGCAAGGTGAGCGCCTCCCCCGTGCCCCTCTGCCCCGGCCCCTGCCGGACACCTGCTCAGTGCCCGGCGGTCCCACCCACGTGGAGTATCCCGCCGCCTCGCCTGCCGGCTCCTCTAACCCTACCACGCCGCCCACCCTCCCTACTGCCCCCCCAGGCCTCGTCGGGGCCTGCGCAGTCTCCATCCTGAACAACCTCCTGACGGTCTACTTCTTCGTGGGCTGTGCCAAGTGAGTGCCCACGTCCCCGGCCTACTCCCTGCTCCCTGAAACCCACACTGAGAAGAGGCCTCTGAGAGGAGGGCCGGGAGGAAGAGACCACCCCTCCCTCACCCCAGGGAGTGGCTGGGAGCACCGGGACCCCCTCCAGGGACCAGGCTGGTGGTTCTGCACCCTCTGTCTGTCTCCTCTGCCTGCACCCCTGTCTGTCTCCACAGCCACCCGGAGCTTCGTCTTGAAAAGCAGAGGCTGCAGGCCCAGTGGGCGTCACTGGAGACCGTGCATCTCGCAGGGCTGGCCCTGATTCTCACTGTTGTGGGGGTCCGGGTGGCTGCCCTCGTAGTGCTCGAGTTCTCCCTCCGGGCTGTCTCCATGCTGCTTTCCCTGGACAAGGTGAGACCACAGGGAGGTGGTGGGTGAGGATGGCCTGGCCCTGGGCCCTAGTTTTCACCCCGGAATAAAAAAAAAAAATGGGCAAAACTGTGATTGCCAAAGCCCAGTCTCCACTCAGAGTGGACACAGCCCCAGGCCGAGAAGATAACACAGCAGCTCGGGGCTGTCTGGAGCTTCCCACCAGCCAGGCGCTGTGCTAGATGCTTTGGGCGCATCATTTCATCCTTGTAACCACAGCGGGTAAAAGTTTGCTGGGATCCCAGTTTCACACGTGGGAAACTAAGGCTCAGAGAGGCAGAGTGGCTTATCCATGGTCAACAACCAACAAGAAGTAGAGTCAGGCTTTGAACCCAATTCTTCAAGGCTCTGAGCCGCCACTCTTCAGCCAGCAGACCAGTCCCAGGTAATAACCATGACTGAAATTAAGCTGAAAGAAATGATACAGTAATGAAACTTCCCTGGCGGTCCAGTGGCTAAGACTGTGTTTCCTATGCAGGGGGTGTGGAGAGTTTGATCCTTGGTCAGGGAAGTAAAAATCACACATGCCTGCATGACCTGGCCAAAAAATAAATTTAAAAAGACAAAAGAGATGATCCCAGTAGGCTTGACCTGAAGGCAGTATCTCCTCTTTGGGAACGATCCCTGAGGTTCCTTCAGGCTCCAGCTTCCTACAGAGTGGAGCATCTGTACCGTGACACCCTCTTGGTGCCCCCAGGGTGGCGAGCGGCCTAAGCCCCCATCAGTGTGCCCCCTCCCCCATCCAGGGCTCCCAGGGCACCGAGAAGCTGCAGCTGTACCTACTGTGCCAGTACTCGCTGGGCTGCGGGCTGACCTGCGGCCTGAGCTTCCTGCAGGAGGGCGCCCCGCACTGCACGCTGAACCTGATGCTGGCCCTGGGGCTGGCAGCGCTGCTCAGCACAGGCGCCCGGCGCCTCCGCCACCACGTCCGCCGGCTCTACGAGCTGCACCGCAGCCAGCACTCCTGTGGGGTCTGCCTGGGCCTGCTGGCGGGCGCACACCACCTCCCCCGGCTGCTGGGCCGCACCCTGGCCGTGACCTTTATAGTGGGCAACCTGGCCGCCGTGGCCCTCATCAACCGAGACTTCCTGACCACCTCGGAGGCCGTGCGCTTCTGGACGCCTCTCACCATCTGCTACACCCTGCTGGTCATCCACATGCAGGGTAAGCGCCACGGGCGGCAGCTGATTCACTGACACTCACACCCTACCGTCTCACCCGGGCCCAGTGCTATGCTAGGCCCTGGGGAGGATGACAACACTCAGATCCAGCCCCTGCCATCCCAGAGCACCCAGTCTGGTAGCAACAGCCATGCAGTGGACAGAAAAGGGTACAGGGTGCAGGGGAAGCCCAGTGAGACAGTACTCGAATTGGGCCTCAAAGGATAAGCAGGAGCCCCTGGGAGAGATGAGCAGGGAAAGGAGATCATGACAGAGGGAACCATGTATACCAAAGCCCAGAGGTGATTCAAGGCCTGAAAACAGCAGGGAGGGGATGAGACTGGCCGGGTTCACAATAGAGAGCTGTCATCAGCCAGGTGAGGCAGTCTGTTCAGAAGCCGTTGCAGGGTTTTAAGCAGGGGCGAGTGACCTGTTCGGATCTGGGCCTGAGAAGGAGCCACCTGGCTGCAGGGTAGGGATGGGGCCAAAGAGACAGGACAAGGGAGGGCAGTCAGGCAAACAGGGCAGAGATGCAGAGGCCCTGATATGGGAATGAGCCTAGCACGCTTGATGGACCACAGAAAACTGGGATGGTTGGAGGTAGCGAGCCTGAGATGAGGTTGGAGAGTGGACTCCGGTCAGATGGGGCAGGACCTCCTTGTAAGGGTAAGGAGTCTGGAGTTTATTCCAGGTGCAAGGGGACGTCCTGGGAGGATTATAAGCAGAGGAATGATTCCATCTTGTTAGTGTATTTAGAAGGCCACTGGCTGCTGAGTACACGCTGAGTTGTGGGGTCCAGACTAGAAGCTGGGGGCCCAGTGAGAAAGCTGATTTGAGAGATGAAAGCAGAAAGAGCCTGCAGGGCTCACTGATGGATCGGACGTGGGAATGCAGGAAAGAGAGGAGTCAAGATGACTCCAGGGCGAGACCCTGGGTGAGCAGTGAGGCCCGGGAGGGGAAGAAATGCCTGGTGCCCTGTAGTTGCACAGTGGAGATGGGGCGGAAAGGATGGGAGGGGGGCTGCCTGGGGAGGGAAAGGCTCGCACTGAGGAAAGTGGTGGGGGAGCTGGGAGATCCAGGCCCCATCTCAGCTGGACCTCAGGGTGGGGCTACGGGGATCGGGCAGGCGGCCAGTGACAGGGACCCTGTGTTTGTAGAGGAGCAGCGGCAGCGCCCCGGCCTGAAGAGCCACGTCCAGACGGTGCTAGTGCGCATGTGCGGTCTCTTTGTGCTGCTGCTGACCGTGGGCCGCTGGCTGGACCTCCTGGGCATCCTCGTCTCCCTGCTGGGCGAGCTCTGGTGCCTCGTGGGCATCCGCACCCTGCTTGATCTTTGCCAGATACAGGTGGGCACCCCCACCCTGAAGGTCCCCCAGACACTGAAGCCCTGCTCCAGAGAGTCCCGGGAACCTCACCAAGTCAGGTGACCCCTCAGTAGCCCAGGTCACTAGGAATGGGGCAATTGAGGGGCACCCCCACCCCATCTATAGCCCATCCCATCCTGTGCCCCAGAGCCCCAAATGAGAGGAACATCCTGGGAAAATGGAAGCCTGAGTGCCCCCACGGGATGGGGGGGATTGAGTGGCACCTCCATCCTTTCCTCCCTGTCTCCCCTCAGGATTTTCCACCCCAGAGGCCTTTGGTGTCAGCTCCAAGCCAGCCCCAGCCCTCGGCCCCTGCCCAGCCCTCGGAGGGGACGGCCACCTCCTGACTGACCTCGGCAAGGACTTGGAGTCTCTCAGGTCCACTCAGGTTCACCAGGAGGCCTTGACCCCAGGATACTGCCTGGAGGCAGAATGGCAAGGCTGCCCCCCACCTGGAGCACTGGGGATCCGCGGGAGGGAGGGGAGGATTTGGGACTGGGTCCCTCAGAGGGTGGGAGTACCTGGAGGCGGCTGGGTTAAACTTTTTCTTTTCCTCAGGGTGGGGGAACAGATACAGGCCCCCTAGACCTGCCTTCCCAGGGGCACTGGGGGGACTTGTATCCCCATGATGGCTTCCCCCTTTTCCCATCTCCCTGCCCTTTCCACAAACAATAAAGGTGACTTTCTCAGATTTTTCTTAGAATCGTGAACATGCCAAGAGGTGAAGAGGCTTGTTTAAGGCTCTTCTGACAGAGCTCTTCTGACTGGGGCAGGCTCCTGGGATGTGTGCCTAGCTGGCTCCCTGGGATTCAGGAATTTGATGTGGAGGTGGCTGAAGAGGTGATGGGGATGCAGTGGCATGGATGGGCAGATGGGCTCCTCATTTCTTGGGGGTCTAGGACCCCCAGCTGTCTTGGGTGGAGGATGCCCAAGACATCCTGGTTGGGCATGTCCCATCCCAGGTTGAGAAACCTGGGAGCAGGTATGATGCTTGGGCCTCTGTTGATGCCCTTGGGTCCCCCACCTCTGACTCTTACATGGGGATCCTTCCCATCTCAGCTGTTTTCAGCCTTGTATCCCCCTCAGGGCCCAGCTCATGAAGGCCACAGAGTATATGGAAGAAAAGTTAGGCACCAACAACTCTGTTTACCTGCTGTGTAGCCTTGGGTAGGCCACTGTCCCTCTCTGAACCTAGCAGAAGAACAACTATCATCTGATGGGCACTGTGCTAAGCATCTTTATTATCTCATTTTATTTTAACGTCAGCCCCAAGAGGCAGGTACTGTTACTGCTTTTTATAGATTCAGAAACCAAGGCTCAGAGAGGTTAAGGAAATTACTCAAGGGAACACAGCTAGTTAGTGGCAAAGCCAGGATTTGAATTCGGGTAGCCTGACATCCAGAGTTCAAGTGCCATGCATGCTCCCTGCTCCTCATTTCTTGTAGAAGAATTGGGGCTAGAGAAGTTAACAGAGTTGGGCATAGTAAATATGGTAGGTCCATTCCTGGTAAATTCTGGAATGTGGCTCCCACCACTTTTTGTCCAAGTTAACCTGAGGCTGTACCATACCTATGATCTCCTGGTCCAGACCCAGCCCACAGGGCAGTTTGCATCCATGGGGATTGAGGGCCCCAACTCAGGGGTCCTTTTCCAGGAGAGACCCCACAGGGCAAAGGAGACTCCCAGCCAAGGGACTTCCAAACAGGTTGTGAGGTTCCAGTTGTCTGGGAGAGGCAGGGGAAGCACCTAGGAAGAGGCGGGACCTGGAGAAGTTTCTTCGAGGATTCCAGGTTCTGATGGAACTTTTCAGCAAAGGCCACCATGAGGCCTTTGGTCACCCAAAGGCTACTGCTTTGGAGCAGACAGAGTCCAGCCTAGGATTCTACTCCCTGTCCTGGGTGCACCGGAGACCCAGGGACCGACTGGCCCCAAGGCTGGACAGTGGTTCCAGCTCATTCCTTGAACTCAGAAGCTTGAGCCCAACTTCTGATCCCCTGCTCTCCATCCTGCTCCCAGGAGGCACATTGCAGACTCAGTAGCTGAGGTGGGGAAGTGCCTGTGGATGCCCCTCCCCCAGTACAGGACCCAGCCTCCCTCTGCCTGGGAATGTGCTTGTTCCCTCTGGGCAGGAAACTTGCCCTAGTCTAGGAGGAAATGGGCCAGTCTAGGTGGGCACAGGGCCAGCCCCTCGCCAGACCCAGATTGGACAACTGGGTTCCAACTCAGGCCTGATGTTTTTCCTGGAAGGTTCCCCAGCCTCCCAGCCCCGCGCTCTGCCTGTGACCTGGTGGGAACAGGGCTGGGAGGAGACTGGGCTTGGCGACCCTTTCCTTTTTATGGGCACAGGGACTGTTTTCCAAACAAAAAGTGAGCCACGTGAGCTGAAAAAGGATTCTTTTCTTATCTATTAAATTATTTTTGTGAGAAGTCTGACATGGGTATAAAAATCAGATCATTCTACTGAGGCATACCAAATAAAGAGAAATAGGCCTGAAGTCCGGGGGGCAGAAGAAATCCAGAAGGTATGATCTGGAACAGGAACAGGAAGCTAAATTTGTTAGGTCCCAGACCACGAGATACCAGATCCTGGGCTCTGACCAGCATCCTCCTGAAGAGGTGGGAGAACAGAGCCTCAGTTCCTGCTAAGAGGGGATGGTAGCCTCTGGACCACCTGGGATTGGGGTAGGCCTGCCTCCTCACTCCTAAGCAACACCCCTGCCAACCTGTGGCTTTTCTGAGCTATGGCATTGTCCCTCTGGCTGCCCCTTCATTCCTTTCCCCATTACTGAACATCTGCATGGGGCAAGGCTCTGGGCCGGGAGCAAGATGCACAAGTAGCAATTGCTGCAAAAAAAAAAAAAAAAGGAAAAAAAAGCTAGTAAGGGGATAGAGTAATGGAGGGCTAGGGAAGATATATTTGGTATCAAAAGCTACATAACAAATGACCCCCAAATTTAGCAGCTTAAAAGAACAAACACTGGGACTTCTCTTGTGGGCTGTGGCTAAGACTCCATGCTTCCAATGCAAGGAACCAGGGTTCAAACCTTGGTAAGGAACTAGATCTCACATGCCACAACAAGAGTTTGCATGCCACAACTAAAGATCCTGCCTGCCGTAACTAAGACCCGGTGCAGCCAAATAAATAGATAAAAATATTTAAAACAGGGAACTTCCCTGGTGGTCCAGTAGCTAAGACTGCTTCCAGTGCAAAGGGGCCTGGGTTTGATCCCTGGTCAGGGAACTAGTCACACAGGCCACAATGAAGATAGAAGATCACCTATGCCACAACTAAGACCTGAGGCAGCCAAATAAATAAATATTAAAAAAATTTTTTAAACAGAACAGCAGACACTTACTGTCTCACTTTTTCTGTGGGTTGAGAATCCAGGTGCAGCTTGGCTGAATCTTCTGGCTCAGAGTCTCTCACCGGCCACAGTCCAGGTGTCGGCCAAAGCTGTGGTGTCTACTGGGGCAGCGTCTACTTCCAGGCTCACTTACTTGGTTGTTGACAGGATTCAGTTTCTCATGGGCTATCGGGCCAAGAGGCTCAGTTCTTCTCTGATGGTTGGCCAGAGTCTCCCTCTGCCACATGGGCCTCTCCACAGGGCAACCTACAACATGGCAGCCAGCTTCCCTTAGAGCAAGCAAGTGAGGGAGACAGAAGACAGAGCAGGACAGAAGTCACCGTCTTTGTAAATCAGTGTTAAAACCAACATCCCAGTGTTTTCGCTGTATTCTGTTGGTTAGAAGCAAGTGGCTGTTTAGCCCACTCTTGAAAAGAAGGGATTACTTGAGGTCATGGCAGAGGATAGGGGTCTTCAGGGGCTGTTTTAGAAGCTGCCTTCCACAGAAGGCTTCTTTGAGAAGACCTTCTTTGAGGAGGACTGGCCAAGAAGAAAGCTGAGGGAGGAACACCCCAGACTGAGAGAACAACACAGGGAAAGACCCTGAGGTGGGACCCAGCTGGGAGAATTTAGGAACAGCAGGAACTTTAGCATAGCTAGATCATCACAGGATGCAGTGGCAGAAAGGAGGTCAGCAGTGGCAGGAAGGAGGTCACGGAGGTGGGCAGGCACCAGATCGCTCAGGGCCAAGGCCAGCATTAGGACTTCATTCTCCTGTGACGAGCAGACAATGGAGGGTTTGCACACGGAGGTGACATTATCCGACTTACATTTTTAGAAGATTCCCCTCCATGCTCTTTTTAGAGTAGACCGTATAGAAACAGTCAACCAGTTTTTGAAACATTTGGAATAACCCAGGTGAGAGGCTAGGGGCTTGGGCCAAGGTGGTGGCCATGGAGGTGGCCAGACTGGTTGGATTCTGAACATGTTTTGAAAAGCTGATAAGATATTCTGGTCAATTAGATGTGAGCTTGAGAGGAAGCGAGGAGTCCTGGAATTCCTAGCTTTGGGGCCTGAACAGTGGGTGAATGAACTGGGGGCCTCTAGGGACAGGGCAGGGTTACCTCACGCAGGTGGGGTCGTCATCAATTGAAGGTCCGGTGTTATGACATGGTCTGAGGTTTGGGGAGGCCCTGCTGAGAAAGAATCACAGAAACCAAGTCCTGGAGGTTGAGGGGGAGTTTCAAGGCCACGGGGGTGGTGGTGTAGCCCAGGTAGGTCTTAAGACTTCTGAGTGGCTTGCGGGATGGAGGAGGGGTCAGTGTGGCAGGAGCAGAGGGGACAAAGGGCACAGTGGCGGGAAATGCAGTCATGGAGGCAGGCTGGGGCCAAATCACCAGGACATGGGAGGGGTCTGTCATCTCCCCAAGACCATCGGGAGCCACAGAAAGGGTGCGGGCCTGTGACGACCACATGCTGCTTTAGTGAGATGGCCTAGCCTTCTCACTTCTCCTGCTTGGAGACTGGATTATAAGGAGTAACAGCAGGGCAAATCCAGAACTTCCCTGGTGGTCCAGTGGTTAAGAATCCACCTTCCAACTCAGGGACAAGGGTTCAACCCCTGGTCAGGGAACTAAGATCTCATATGCAACTGAGCCTGGACACCACAGCTAAGACTCAACACAGCCAAATAAAGTAAATAAGAGCAGGGTTAATTCAATTTTAAGGGTCCCTTTTAGGAAGAAGAGTAGAAAATTTGTATGTAAGTGAAAACTGAGGTTGAGAAAGAAAAGCAAGATAAATTACTAGAACTGTAGAGACTTGGGTCAGTTCTCCTGACATCTCTCTGGGCACTTTGGCAGGAACACTTAAAAGGAAGATGTTTCCTGAGTGTAACTTGGCTGCCCTTCCCTCCTGGACCACTTCATAACTCCCAGAGATTGTCAGCTCTCATAGGGGCCATGCGAGTTAGGGAACTGAGCAGAAGTTTCATTAACTTCACAGTAAGCCTACCTCTGGGCTTCTCTGGTGGCTCAGTGGTAAAGAAGCTGCCTGCCATTGCAGGAGATGTGGGTTCGATCCCTGGGTCGGGACGATCCCCTGGAGAAGGAAATGGTGACCCACTCCAGTATTCTTGCCTGGGAAATCCCAGGGACAGAGGGGCTGACAGGCTACAGTTCATGTGGTCATGAAGAGTTGGACACAACCTAGGAACTAAACAAGAACAACAACACAAGCCTACCTCCAGGGAAGAGAACAGTAAGGAGGTCAACTGGGGGCTGTAGCAGGGCCTAGGCCATGTTACACTTCAGTTAGGAGGGGTCTCAGGATTGGGGTTCCCATGGCCAGAGAGAGCGGTGGACAGATGCTGCCAGGAGTGGGAGCTCAAAGAAGAGTCTGGGGTCAGTGGGGGAACAGGGGTCTGGCGCTGGCAAGCAGCTGAGGGATTGGGGAGATTTAGGAAACACTCCCAAGTGAGTGAAACCAGGACTTCCTCCCCTGTTGACAGAAGGGGCTCTGACTTTCAAAGCCCGGGTCAAGGAGGGGCCTTTCCAGCCCACTAAGACTCAAGCCCTACCATGGCCCACCCTACACTTCCCACTGTCTCTGAAGCCAATGCTGAGTTGCTTAGCAGAGGCCTGGCCGTGGGAACCAGTGGGTCCAGCCAGAGCCAGCTTAGGCCCCTGGACCAGGAGGGGATTAAGAGCCAGACGTTGTTGTCACAGTCAGGTCTGGAGGCTGGGCCTGCCTGGCCTGTGTGAACACAGGGCTTGGGGTCTGAGAGTCGGAACTCCATGTAACTATAACTGTGGTTCAGTTACTCTCTGTGTGGTTTTTGAAAATTTCCCTACACACTTTGGAGAAGGAAATGGCAACCCACTCCAGTATTCTTGCCTGGAGAATTCCGTGGACAGAGGAGCCTGGTGGGCTTCTGTCCGTGGGGTCGCATAGAGTTGGACATTACTGAGGGACTAACACTACACACTTGGGCTGTTCAGTTAAAAGGGTTTGGAGCTGGACTGTGTAGGCTTAAATGAAGCTTCCTAACAGAGATGACCTTGAACAAGTTACTCTCCGTGCCTCAGCTTCTCCATTTGTTTAGAGGACCAAACGGGATGAAGGAGGTAGGGCACTCAGACCAGAGCCTGACTTCTAGTGCTGTGCCCCCTGCCCCCACATCAGTCTTGGGGAAGCCCTCTTGATGTGAAGAGTCGATGAACACAGTTGAGTAAGAGGAGCAGGAAGGAGACACTGGCTCAAGTGGCAAAGTCAGGAACGGATCTCAGGGAGGAAGGAAATGAAGAGGTCTCCCGCCTCCCCCATCCTGTCCACCAGACTGCTCCCCAGGTGGAGAGAGATGATGCATATTTGCATTTTATTTGCAAAGAGCTGCATGAGGATTTAGCTGGCACTAGTGGTAAAGAACCCACCTGCAAATGCAGGTGGATGTAAGAGACACAGGTTCAATCCCTGGGTTGGGAAGATCCCCTGGAGGAGGGCATGGCAACCCACTGCAGTATTCTTACCTGGAGAATCCCATGGACAGAGGAGCCTGGCAGGCTACAGTCCATAGGATTGCAAAGAGTCAGACACAACTAAAGTGACCTAGCACGCACGTGTAAGGATTTATAACCCTGTGCTGCCCATTTTTCTTGCATTATTTTCCCCCAGCCTTCAGGACAACCTTGAGAGGAGTTGATTGTTCTTTTCTGTATCTTCCTGGAGAAAACTCAAAGTTCAGAGAAATTAAATGACTTGCTCAAGGAGGACTTCCCTGGTGGTCCAGGGGTTAAGAATCCATCCACCTTCCAGTGCAGGGGATGCAGGTTTGATCCCTGGTCAGGAAACTAAGATCCCACATGCCATAGGGCAACTAAGTCCCCAGCAACCACTGGGCCTGTGCCACAACTAGAGAGAAGCCTGTCTGCCACAACTAAGACCTGATGCAGCCAAAATTAAATACATGATTTTTTTAATTGACTTGCTCAAGATTACAGAGCTAATAAATGGGGGAGCCAAGATCCAAATTCAAGTGGGTCTGACTCCAAAGCCCAAATTCTTAATGGCTCACTAACTTTGCATGCTACTGCTAAGTCACTTCAGTCATGTCCAACTCTGTGAGACCCCATCCCTGGGATTCTCCAGGCAAGAACACTGGAGTGGGTTGCCATTTCCTTCTCCAATGCATAAAAGTGAAAAGTGAAAGTGAAGTCGCGCAGTCATGTCCGACTCTTCCCGACACCATGGACTGCAGCCTACCAGGCTCCTCTGTCCATGGGATTTTCCAGGCAAGAGTACTGGAGTGGGATGCCATTGCCTTCTCCTAACTTTGCATATGAAGCTACTTTAAGACCCTTCCTCCTACTCATGCATTGTATTTAAATTACTGAGACCCTACAAAGTGACAAGCACTGGGCTGGCTGCAGGAGACAGACAGTAGTAAGTCACAGCCCCGCTCCCAGTCTGGTGGGGGGTAAAGCATATTGGTTCCACTCAGAAGCCTTGAGGTGAATCCGTAGGATTGACGTGACTCCTGACACCTGGAGGAATCGGAACAGGCTTCTCAAAAGTGCTGAGATAGGACTTCCCTGGTGGTCCAGTGGCTAAGACTCCACGCTCCCAATGCAGGGGGCCCAGGTTCAGTCCCTGGTCAGGGAACTAGGTCCCACATGTTGCAACTAAGACCCTGGGCAGCCAAATAAATAAATATTTAAAAAAAAAAAAAAAAGTGCTGAGACTAGTGCAGAGTTTGCCGGGAGGAAGGGAGTGATCAAGACTCATGAAGTCTCACCAGTATGCCTCATGACTCTGCTATAAGCAACAGAAATAGTTTTTAACTGGTTGAAGAAAACTCAAGAAAAAAGAGGATGCACTGGCTCCAGAGATCCAGTGGGAGGACTTTCAGGCATGGCTGGATCTAGCAGCTTAAGTGATGAAATCAGCTATTCTCTTTCTCTATCATCTTTGCTCTGCTGTTCTCTGTCTTGGTCCAAGCGTTGGCAGAAATCATGCCAAGCTTGCATCCTGCCAGCCTGGGAAAAATAAGTCCTCTTTCTACATACTTCCAGCCAGGAACTGAAAGTAGGGGTGAGGTTTGCCAAACAGAAATTGGGTGCTGTTACCAGAATCTAGGAAAGGGATGCTAGCTGACAGGATCCATGATGTATGTTAGATTCTTGAGCGGAACCAAGTCTTCCTTACCTTCAGCATTTTGTCCATCTTACTATGATATCCAAACCTCTGTCCTCTATATGATGGGAAAAGGAAAGGAACTCACCTAAACACCTACCAAGCATCAGGCAAATTTATCCATATTCATCCCAACAAATCCTCACAGTGAAGCCACAAGAAGCTACTGCCATCCCAGGGTTACAAGAGAAAACAGGCTCAGAGAGAAGTGACTTGCCCAAGATAACAGGCTGGCAAGTGACTGAGCTGGAATCACTCACACATACTGATGTTACCTATATCTGTGCTTGCCCCTGCTGCAGCCTGCCCCTGCTACAGTGTGAGGAGGCCCCACTTCTCTGTACGTCTGCACCCCTGCCAGCCCCTAGCACAGCCCCTACACACAGTAGGTATCCAGGAATAAGTGTTGAACTGACCTGACTTCATACAGACAGAATGGAGGATGGAAGGAGGGACACGGGCAAGAAGCCAGGACTGGAAGGTCCATGGGTTTTCTGAAGCTGTTTGCCAAGGAACAGACCCCTCCCCCCACCCCCCCGCACCGCAATCCCAACCCAGATACATAATTTCATGCAGCTTCACATGTGGGCATCCCTAGGCTGGGGCTGACAGCTCGGCTCTGGCCTGGCCCACCTCGAGCCTATCAAGGGGAAAGGCAATTGGACCAAAGGATACTTTCCTTCCCTGGGGTCTCTGGCTCCCTGGGGGCTGCAGCTTAGCGAGCTCCAGAGGAGAATCAGAGCAGGGAGGACAGCTCCATGTCACTCTCCCCAGGCTTGTCACTGTTCTCAGGCCTAGCTTCAGAGCAAAGGGACCCTGTGCGCTGAGAGTTCCGGAAATCAGGCAAGCGTTATGTGGGAACAGCCAACACGACTACTGGTGGGACAGCAACTCTGGGCCGGGCCCTGGGCTGCCTTGTCCCCAGCAGCTCTGCAAAGGGAAGCATTCATGTCCCCACCCAAGGGTGTCCAGTCCAGCTGCCCCATGTTACAGGTGAGGAAACAGGGCCTTGGAGAAGGGAGGAACTTGTCCATGATCACAGCCAGCACCAGAGAGCCAGGAGTTAAGCCTAAGTCTGACCTCGAAGCCTGTGTTTTTCTTACTGCCTTCCTCTCCCTGGAATGTCCTCCCCTGTTCCTCTTGTGGCTGGTTCCTCCTCATCTCAGCTTAAATGTCACCCCCCAGAGAGGCCTGGCCTACTCCCACCTACACCCCTTACTCTGTCTTAGCCTCTTGCTCATTCCTATATAGCACACATCACCACTGGTAATCATGTATTAATTTTTGTTGGGAATTTCCTGGCGGTCCAGTGCTTAGGACTAGGTGCTTTAACTGCAGTGGCCAGGGTTCAATCCCTTGTCGGGGAACTAAGATCCCACAAGCTGCGTGGTACAGCCAAAACAAACAAACAAAAAGATTGTTATGCGCTGATCTCCCCTGTGGATACTGTTCTATGCTATGCTTAGTTACTCAGTCATGTCTGACTCTTTGTGACCTCATGGACTGTAGCCCACCAGGCTCCTCTGTCCATGGGGATTCTCCAGGCAAGAATACTGAAGTGAGTTGCCATGCCCTCCTCCAGGGGATCTTCCCAAGCCAGGGATAAAACCCAGGTCTCCCACATTGCAGGCGGATTCTTTACCATCTGAGCCACCAGGGAAGCCTCTGTGGATACCAGGACTGATTACATCTGACTTGATTCTCGTGGGCTCCATGACTCGAGCTGAGCACACAGTAGGTGCTCAACTCCTCTTTGGGTAGGAGGTGCCGTGTTCCCCAGCAGACTGGACAGCAGCAAATGTCCCCACTGCCCTAGATCTTACTCTCCAACCTCTCACCCGCCTCCCCTGCATCCAGGGTCTCAGCTTGTTGTTCAGGCTCTCAGTCATTTATGACTCTTTGTGACTCCACGGACTGCAGCACACCAGGCTTCCCTGTCCTTCACCATCTCGTGGAGTTTGCTCAGACTCACATCCATTGAGTCGGTAACGCTATCCAATCATCTTATCCTCTATCGTCCCCTTCTCCTTTTGCCCTCAATCTTTCCCAATGTCAGGGTCTTTTCCAATGAGGCATCTCTCTGCATCAGGTGGCCAAAGTATTGGAGCTTTGGCATCAGTTCTTCCAGTGTATATAGTTCTATAGGGTCTCAGCTGTCGTGACCATGATAGATTGAATCTTTTTTGCTCAGTGGCTTAGGAGAAAGCTGCTCCAGGCTGGCAGGACAGGAGGTGGAGAGCAGAGCCTCTGAGCTGGCAAAGGGCGTGTGTTCTTATCCAGTGCACTTCCTGGGTTTCCATTGCAGGAAGCCGGGCACCTGCCGAGGTGACACCGACACCGGGGCTGGTGCTGGAGTCCCTTGTCCGGGACACTCTTCTTCCCCCAGGAGCAGCGGCAGAGGTGGGAGAGAGGTGCTGGACAGTCGGTAAGTGGCAGCAGCTGGACCCCACGTTCCCCTTGGACCTGCCCTCTTCCAAGCCAGTCTTAGCTCAGAGCAGGTGTGGGAAGGCTTAGATCCTGCTTGGAGTCAGTGAGACCTTAGGCCCCACATCAACCCTTCGGTGCCTCACTGTCCCACCTGGAGGTGCTCAGGGGAGGTATCATGGAGGTGTGTTTGGGGGGGGAGCAACATTTTTATTTGCTTTAAATAAGCTTCTAAGTCACAATGCACTTTAAAAGGGAGTTCTATGGCTAAAAGTGTCTGAAAACCTCTGGATCAAACCTTCTTCCTTAGGGTCCTTCCCATGGCTGGCATCCAGTGGTTTCTTCCTTCCTCCTGGGGAAGGTATAGAGATCTTGTTCCAAGGGGTGCTTGCAAAGGGAGGTAACCTTGCCAAGCAGGGGAATCAACCTGACCACAGGCTCAGGCAGCCTTAAATGCAAGTCTCCCTCTGCTGAAAAGAGAAGGAGTCACCTGTCTTTGCATCTTGAAGGGTGGAAGCCCCTGGGACCTGCAGGCAGTGTGTGTACCCAGGGGCACCCACTGCTGCGGGTTAGAATCCAGCTCTGCTATTTGTCTCTTGTGTTGGCCTTGAGCCTCTCTCTGCCTGTTTCCTCATCTGTGAAGCAGGAATAATCAGCCTTTTCCCATAGGGCTCTCCTGGGAATTAAATGGAAAGGTCGGCAGGCTGAGCATCAGATGGGAAGACCCTATGAACAGCGGCTACTGTTACTACTGTTGTTATTAGGACTGGCTGTGAGGACGGAATGAAAAAAGGGATGCTGAAGGGGATGGGAGAGGTGACCAAATATGAGTGAGGGATTTAGGGAGGCAGGGTGGGGGAGGAAGACGAGCACAGGACAGGATGTTCAGCACCCCCACCCAGCCCCCAGAAGCATGACGCCCCCAAGAACAGCCCCAGAGCGCTCGGCCAGCAGCATGACTCCAGCTTTGGGCCCACAGAGGAGAGCCAGACCCTGCCTGGCCTCCCTGCAGATGGCGCGGAGTCCAGCACTCCTCTGGCCTCTGCCACTGTGGCTTTAATCAAAAGAACAATCTGTTTGCCTCTGAATCAGACCCAGATTCCTTTTCCCAGCAACGTTCCCTGGGCCTCCAGGGACTCAGGCGGCCCATCCAGGCTCCATCTCCTGCCCCAGAGCCCAGGCTGGGCTTCTCCCTCCCCATTCCACGTTTGGAGGGTGGGGGAGCAGGAGGTGGGAGAGGTGGCGGGTCGAAAACGGCCCAGCGTGTCAAACCGGGTGACCTGATTGCCAGCAAGGCCCTGTCTACCAGGCCTCCCAGAGGACCCTGTCCCCCCAGGACTCTGGGACCCACGTGCAGAAGGCGTTAGGGTCCAGACAGGTCATTAGCCCCATTTTAGAGGCAAAGAAACTGAGGCTCAAGAAGGTGGAGTGACTGCGAAGTGTCACAAGATTAGTGAATGTCCAGGGAATCCAGGTCCCACCTGACCCTTAAGACCTTGGGAGATCCCAGGCCAAACTGGTAGGGCCACCGCCCCAGGTGACCTCGGGGAGGGGGTTGGGGGAGGACCACTCTGGGTTCACAAAGGACGAGGAGAGTGGGCACCCAAGGAGGCCGCCCACCCTCCAGGCCTGGGCCAAGGGGAAGGAAGGAGGGGTCGAGGGAACAAAGGGAGCGGGGAGGGGGCGGCGCGGGGCGCGGCCGGGCAGGTGGGGGGGGGGCAGGTAGGGGCCACTTCCGCCCGGCGGGAATCCCGGGCCCCCTCCCCCCAAGCTTCACCTTTTATGGTAAGGCGGCCGGGGCGGCGGGGCGGAGGGAGCCGAGGGGGCGGGGAGGGCGGAGGGGGCGGGAGGCGCCGCGCCGCTCCTGGCTCTGCTCGATCGGGTGACCGACCGGAGCCGCCGGGGGCGCGGGCGGCTCAGGTAAGCGGAGCGGGGCGGGGTGGGGTGGGGGTCCCGTCCTGCCGCCCGCGCCCCCGGCTACACACAGGTGACAGCGCGGGCAGCCCCTGGCAGGCGCGCAACCCCGCGCCCCCGCCCGGACCCCAGCTCCGGCGCTTCCAGGGGGGCCCGCGGGACTGCGGGCCGGGGGTGCGGGTCTCTGTTCCCAGAGCGGAGGGAGGGCAGGTCTGGAGGTAGCGCGGGTGTCCCTGCCCGGGAGCGGCACGCGGAGAGAAGGGATGGAAGCAGGGCGGAAGCTCCCGCACAAAGAGGACAGCGTCCCGCACATGGATCGAATTAAAGTCCCCGGCGGCGCCCCACCGTGACCCGGCCAGCCGCCCCGCCGGCGTGCTTGAGCGAGGGCGCCGGGTTTCCGAAGGTCCGGGAAGCTCTGGGCCCCTTTCCCCAGCCGGGCTTAGGCGAGGGGCAGCAGGGGCCGCGGAACTGCCCCTCTCTGGGCCTCAGATCCTCGGGGTGGGGGGGGGGGTGCTGGGAAGGGGTGGGACTGAGCTATCCCCAGGGTGTGTGCCTGGGGCACCCTGGCCTGAGTCCTCCAGCCCAGATTCTGAGGACCCCGCCGAGAGGCTGGGCAGCGCCCAGATCCCTCTACTTCACGTTGATGGAAGCCAAGTCCTGGTCTTCTCAGGCACCCCCCTGGGGTTCCGCCTCTCGCCTGAGATACTGAATAACCGTCAGGCTTTCTCTTGGCACCTACCCAGTACCAAGATCTTGAGCACCCCTCTTCTTTTATCCTCTCAGCCACCCTTCCAGAAAGACCTCATTATTTCCACTTTTTGAAATAACAGAGGCCCAGAGAGGTTCAGTGACCTCCTTAGGGTGGCCCAGCAGGAAAGAGCTGGGGTTGGGGATGAACTCAGCCCTGTGTACCTCCTCCACTTCCCTGGGGTGGGAGAGGGGGAGGCCCTTCAGTCCCAGGCTGCAAGGTCCCCTGCAGGGCCGGGAGAGAGGGCTCAGTTTCACTCCCACTGCCTGCAATTTAACTCCCAACCAAGCCTCGGCTGCTTTCTCGGAGTACTGAAGAGCACAGTTTAGAGGTGGTCCCAGAGGGTTTGGGAGGAGTAGGACCAGGGACAGAGAGCCTGGTCGGGGACTACCCCCATCCCTGGAGGCCCTCCGGGTCAGCCAGCCCTGCCCCTGCCCTGGGCTGCAGCCTAAAGCTGGGCTGGGTGGGTGGCTGGATCTCAGCCTCCTTCCTTCCTCTTAACAGGAAATGACTTTCCTTCCCTTTGTTTCCACTTTCTCCGCTTACCCAACTGGATCTCACATTGGTCCTCTGGGGGAGGAAGGGTGGCGGCCGAGGGTCCCCCGGGGCAGGGCTGGCTGGGAGGCTGCCCCGCAGGGAGCTTTCTCACACACTCCCGCTCCAGGGTGACCTGGGGGGCATTGGGACCCGAGGGGAGCCTTGGCTCCCTTTCCTGCTTGGGTCTGACTGACAGGGCTTTGAAAATCCCTAGCTCGGCCCCTTCCCTTGGGGCCTGAAGTCCCTGTTGGAAGCGCTGGGAAGGGATAGGCCTGGGTTGGTTGGGGGGGTGGGAGTGGGGAGTGCTGCCCAGCTGTGAACATCTGGCTTCAGTGCTGGGATGTTCATCCTGGACATTTTCTGAGAAGCCAGCAGATCTGATTTCCCGGAGGGCTGTTCTGGAGTAGAGTGGGGTTCAGGGCAGGCAGGATGGGAGGGAGGCGGAGAACGCACCCTCGGCAGCCTCCGGGGATGAGCCCAGAGTTTACTGGCCATCTGATAATTAGTCTGGATTGAGCCATTTTGTGTAAGAACAGGCCTGGAGATTTTGCCTCCCCACCTCCACCCACCCTGAATCATTCAGGGGAAAAAAATGTGACCTCTCCGGCCCAAAGATACCCCCTGGACTTCCAGGTTGGATCCTGCTCTGTTAGAATTCCAGGTCTCCAACTTCTTGCTTGGGGCCTCACCTGGCCTCATCTATACAGTGGGGGCAGGACTTCCCTGATGGTCCAGTGGCTAAAACTTCATCCTTTCAATGCAGGGGGCCCCGCGGTTCATCCCACACGCCGTGCGACACGCCATGCAGGCCACAACTAAGACTCACTGTGGACAACTAAATATTTTAAAAAATGAAGTGGGGGCATAGCAATATGTGTTAAGAATCAAGTGTCTTTTTAATGTATTGTTTTATAATTATTTTTATTATTATTTTGGCTGTGCTGTGCAGGAAGGGTGTGTGGGATTTGAGTCTTAACCACTGGACTGTCCCAAGAATTATGTGACTTTGAAGGCTCAGTAAGCACTGGTGGCAATGCCTGGCACAGGGCAAGCACTTTATCAGTGGGTGCCCTTGTTCTTGTATTTAAACCTTAGATGCACTTTGAAACTTGTTTGCAAAAATAGATACTTCAACTTGTAACAAAGTATGAAGCCGAAGAGGAGGACAGCCAACAGAAGCATATGTACTTCCAAACATCACTTACAAAACAAGAAACAGAAGAGAAGTACTTTACAAGAACTTTAGAAGTTTTATTCCTATATTGCTTTCTTTTTCAGAACAGATATTTTATTATCAGAATGAGCTACACATTTTAATCAAAGATAAATCAATTTAAAGGGAATTTAGGAACGTATATTATTACTATTCTCCATCAGTCTCCAGGAGTCCACAGCGGCCGGTGGAGGGAGGCCTTTGAGTGGCCACTCAGGCTCCAGGTCATTAGAGTCCCTGTGGGCCAGCCTTTGGGGCTGAGTCAGGGTGGCCCATATGGAGAATAAGATAGAAAAAGTACAATTCCTTCCCTGGGCACAAGCCCTGGGTGACCAGTAAGAACTCTGGAGCTGAGTGTGGACAACTTGCCCCACCCCATGACCCCACCTCATCCCTGGCCCCAGAGCCTATTCTTGGCAGGAACCACCAGAGAGAAGGAAAGTGCACTCTCCCTGGTCCGGATGCTGCCTTGTTCCCAGATCCATGCTTTATGTCTCCTGTGAGCTGGACTTGGGTCATGCAAAGACTACAGATGATGCAGTTGAAAGCATATGAGGTCACTTCTAGGGAGTGGGCAGACATGATGGTGAGCCAGCGTGGCCTGTGATGGGCTGTCATTGCCCTGTGGAGTAGACAACTACCCTCAAGTAGGAAATCAGGGGACGCTTCAGGGAGGAGGTGATGTTTGCGCTGGGCTTCTAAGGAAAAACTGGAATTTACCCTGCACTGGGCAGGAAAGACAGATGGTAGGAACATGCCAGGGCAAGAAAGGGAGAAAGATGGTCCAGGAATGGTGCATGGTCCAAGGTGGTAAAAAATAGGTTGAGGCCAGGGGAATTTGGACTTTATTTTGAAGGTAGTAGGGAGCCATGGAAGCCTTTTGAGTAGAGAAGAAACAGATTGATGCTCCAGAAAGATCACTCCAGAGGCAGGATTGGAGATCCTTGAGGCACTCACCCCTTTGCCTGAGCCAGGGCATGACTTTGGAGATGAGAGCAGGAGAGATTCTGGCCACAGGATTAAGAGTTGATTGGATGTGGAGGCTGAGGGCTGAGCACAGGATGCTGGTTTGTGAGCTGGGTCGGGAGAGGGCAGCAGAGCCAGGTGGCCAAGAGCATGGGCTCTGGGTTCAGATCCCATGTTCCCTGCTGCATGACCCTGAATGAATGACTTCCACTTCTTCCTCTGGGCTTCCTCATCTGTAAGACAGGGATGGTAACAGTGCTTTTCCCGCTGCATCTGTGGGAGGTGTGTGAGTTAATGGGCGGAAAGTGCTTAGGGCAGGGCTGGCACAGGATAGGCCTTGGTAAACGGTGGCTCTGATGGTTCATCTGTCCCCGTTGCCTTCTGGAATCCAGCGCTGATGTTCTAACCGTTGATTTACCCTGTCTCCCTCCCACAGTGGAGCTGGCCTGGACGTTGGGGACCTCAGCCTTCCTAGGAAAATCCAGATCCCAGGTGAGGGAGGTAGTTCGGGGTGCGGCCCTGGGCTGGGCCTGGCAGTCAGTAGTGCCGAGGGTGGGGAGCTGGAGAGCGGCCCCTCCCTCACGCTCCTTGGAGAAGGGAAATTAATCATTGGTGCGGTGAGCAGGGCAGGGCTGCCCTTTGTTCCACCAGGTGTGCAGGTTGGGGGATGGGCGGTCAGGACTGCTGGGTCCCCCTCTGTGGCCAGGTCACCTGGTGGGCACCTGCCCTTCCCTGGGGGACATCTGCCACCCCTTGTGTGGCTGGGTGGGGTGCTGGCACCGTGGGTGGCTGCTCCTGTCTTGTTCGGAGAGGGAGGCTCCCTGCCCTAGGGGTGTCTGGTGTCCAGGTGGCGCGCCCCTGCCCACCCCACTCCTGCCAGGCCCTGAATGCTGGCCAAGCCTGAGGCCCACTCTGTCCTCAGCCCCACCAGAAGCTGAAACAATGGCCTCCAAGCCTGAGAAGAGGGTCGCCTCGTCTGTCTTTATCACCCTGGCGCCCCCACGTCGAGATGAGGCCGTGGTTGAGGAGGTGAGGCGAGCAGCTTGTGAGGCCCGGCCTGGCCGCCCCTGGGAATCTCCTGTCCCCACGAAGGCTCCCGGGGCTGGCTCGGTGGGAAAGCTCCATTCCTGGACGCCCCCTGGGAGGGCTGCAGCCCCAGGGCCAGCTGGTCCACCTCAGCTCTCCAATGGAGGTAAGAGGGTGAGACTGGGAGACTGGCTCAGAGGCAGCCTTGAAATGGGGAGGGAAGGGCAGGCTCTCAGGTCATTCATTGAGCATCTACTACGTTCCAGGCTGACTCTGGAATCCACCTGACTGGGTTTGAATCCTGACTCCTCTACTTGTTGGCTGTGTGACTTTGGCAGGCCACTTAACCTCTCTGTTCCTCGGTTTCTCAATCTGTAAAATAGAAATAATGATAGTGGCCTCAAAGGGTCCTTGTGAGGATTTAGATGAATTAACACATATGGAAAGTGTTGCTCCCAGGACCTGCCGTGTAGAAAGTGCTGAATACCTACTGTTTATTATTCGGAGCCAGACACTAGGGATAAAACTTACATCCTAGTGGGGGAAACATAGTAAAAACAAAATATCATATCAGAAAGACACAAATACTATTTCAGAATTAAACACAGTAAAGAGTTGGGGAGGTGCAACTTTTTATGGGGTAAACAGGATGGCTTCTCCAAGAAGGTAACATCTCAGCTCAGTTAAGACTTAAGGACACTATGGAGCTAGAAGGGAAATGGGAACAGTTAGTGCAAAGGCCCTGAGGCAGGGATGAATTTGGTAAGTTGAAGGAACTGAGAGGTAGTTTTGTTCCTTTGTTGAGCTCTTCGTCCACTTGCTGTGTGATCTTAGGCAAGCAGTTTCCTCCTCTAAACTTCAGTTTCTTCCTCTGGGGGATGGAAATTTGGTCATGTATGTGATGTGAATGGGCTTCCCTGGCGGCTCAGTGGTAAAGAATCTGCCTGCTAATGCAGGAGACAAGGGTTTGATCCCTGGTCCAGGAAGATCCCCTAGAGAAGGAAATGTCAACCTTACTCCAGTATTCTTGCCTGGGAAATCCCATGGACAGAGGAGCCTGGCAGGCTACTGTCCATGCGATCACAAAGAGTCTGACAAGACTTAGCAACTGAACAACAACGAGCAAATGTGATGTGAAATATCAGCTATTGGAGAGTAGCAAGGAAGGATGACGACCTCAGGGCCTGAGGCAGCTGCTCGTCTGAAGGGCACCAGTTGGAACAAAGAGGCAGTGAGATGCTTAATGTTGGAGTCCTCAGGTGCCTACTCAGGTGCCCTGCTGTTCCAGAGCGAAGCTAAGGAAGCCTTGTGCATCCATCACCATGGAAACCACCTTGCGACCAGAAAGTGAAAAAGTGAAGGTGTTCTTTGCCGAGTCTTTTCTGACTCTTTGCAACCCCATGAATGTCCACCAGGCTCCTCTACCCATGGAATTCTCCAGGCAAGAATACTAGAGTAGGTAGACATTCCCTTCTGCACGGGATCTTCCTGACCCAGATCTTCAAAGCTGGATCTCCTGCATTGCAGGTGGATTCTTTACCATCTGGTCACCAGAGAATCCCCAGAGACCAAAAGGAAATGTCAGTTATAGGAAGCCAAACACAGGAGGGAGAAGGGACCACACATGAACACACATAAGAGTACTTGGATATTTGTATAACATGCTGCTTCATTATAATGCAGCCTCCTAAACTGATCTTTCCTTCCTAACCACGCGTGCCAAGAACATCCTTCTGCTACTTCTCGTTTTTCTTTTTGGCCATCCCTCGCAGCTTGGGGCATCTTAGTTCCCAAACCAGGGATGGAATCAAAGCCCTGGCAGTGAATGCCTTGAGTCCTAACCACTGGACCACCAGGGAAGTCTTGTATAGAAGAACCTGGACCATGATGACCAAAATTCACACCTCAGGACATTGATCCAATGAAAAAAAGAAATGTTCCTTCTGGGTAGGAGAGGGGGAGCCTAGGAAATAGAGTTTAGATGCCAAAATGCCAAATCTTCTGGGATGTATTCATGACTTATCAGAATTATAGGCAGAAGATCCTGGGAGTGTGGTTGCAAAACCTGACCAGACCTTCCTCAGTTAGGGGATAGACTTACAGTGGCTAGTTAGCCGTGTTGCTGGCTAACTTGGCAATCTTGGGGCTCAGCCCTGCTTGGAGTAAGAAGTTCTAGGTGAGCAGAAGTCATAAGTCTGACCACAAAACACAGAGGTGGGCTCTGGGGGCCTACCCTCTGCTTAAAGCCAGCTCTACAGCAGGCCGTCAACTCACACCTGACCTATGCTTGTCCCCGCGGGAATGAATGAAAGTCACTCAGTCGTGTCTGACTTTTTACCACCCTGTGGACTATACAATCCATGGAATTCTCCAGGCCAGAATATTGGAGTGGGTAGCCTTTCCCTTCTGCAGAGGATCTTCTCAACTCAGAAATCGAACCCAGGCCTCCCGCATTGCAGGCAGATTCTTTACCAGCTGAACCACAAGGGAAGCCCTGTCCCCTCAGGAACCCACCAGCATTTCTTGAACCCTTTCATCCTGGCAGAAGTCTCCCCTCTCCCTCTCTTGAATTCCTGCCCTGGCTGGGACCTGCCCACCCTTCACAGCCAAATGTCGAGAACCTCAGGCATTTGGGAGAGGCCTCAGTGCTTCTGCTGTCTCTCCATGACCTGGTTCTTGACTCAGTCAGCTCACGTAGCACAGATTCTCACACTTTAGCAGCCTCAGCATCTCCTGGGGGCTTGTTCCAACCCAGCCAGCTGAGCCCCACCCTGGGCCTTCCTGATTCAGCAAGTCTGCAGTGGGGCCCAAGGATTTGCATTCCTTACATGTTTCCAGGTAATGCTGATGCTCTGGCCTGGGGACCACACTTAGAGAAAGAATATCTCGTCAGCAGGTAAGACTTGCAGATGAGTAGTTCTCAAAGTGTGGCCTTTGAACCTGCAGCATCGGCATCACCTGGGAAATGTAAATTCTAGTGTAAATTCAGTGTCATTTCAAAAATGTCAATTCCCAAAGCTTACTCCAAACCTGCTGAATCTGAAGCACTGGGGTGGGGCCCAGCCTTTGGCTTTTGGAAAAACCCCTAGGTGATTCTGGGGCCGACCCAGAGATCTAGAACAAGCTTTCCATCTGTGTAGCCCTTGAGAGAACAGAGAGGGCTTATCTTTGTCGAATGGGTGGGAAACCTGAAGCCAGATAGGTGCCTCAGTGAACCTGCAGGAAACGTGACCAGAGCCCAGGCCTTCAGGCAGCCGGGTTTCAAACCCTTTCTGCCTGCTTTCCCGAGGTGTTTAGGGTGGTCTGACCTCGCTGGAGCCTGGCCGACCTCGTGCCCCCATGATAGGAGGTGGGCAGAGTGCCTCCATGCTCTTTGTCCCAGGGCACTGTTAATAGCACTCACCCTGAGTGTGGCAATGGACACAGTCCTCCACTCCAGGTGGAGTTCCAGGAGGAGTCCTAGGGAGCTGGGCAGCCCCTTGTCAGGACAACCTGGAGGAGTGGAGGTTACACTATTATGAGTGTAAGAGTCAGATACAATTTAGTAATTAAACAACAAGGAAAACAGTACAAGCAGCCCTGTATACCCCACATGTGGTTTCAGCAGTTACTGAGATGTGGCCACATTTGTTTCATCTGTTCCTTTTTTTTTCTTTTATGAAGTATTTAAAGGAAATGCCAATAATCAAGTCATTTCAGCCCCACATTCTTACATATGGTAAGAATGGTTGTTTTCTTATATAACCTCAAGCCCAAGCAATACACAACAAAATCAACAGGAATGCCTTAGGATTATCTAATAGTCTGTCCATAATTGACATGCTTTAGCTTTCCCTTGTCTGCAAAATGAGGGGAATTAAATGAGATAATTAATCCTTTGAATCAGAACCCAAGTGAGGTCCATAGCCATGCTGGCCAATAAAATATCATGCAAGTCACAAATGCAAACCTCTTATGTAATTGAAATTTTTCTAGTATCCATGCTGAAAAAAGTAAAAAGATAATTACTTTTATCAATGAGATATTTTACATTCTTTTTTTTAGTACTAAGCGCATCTCAATAGCCACATGTGGCTGGTGGCTTCTGCACTGGACTGCACAGATCTATACATTATATAAATCTCTTAATTCTAGGGACATCCCCTCTCTTGATCTCTCCATGCCCTTGATTTCCTGCAGAAACAGTCCATTTCTGTAGAATGTCCTGTATGCTGACTGGTTCTTTTGGGTCCCTGTGCGGTCTCATCCAACTTGTCTCTCTGTTCCCCCTCACTTTTTTTTTTGGCCACACTGCTGCATGCAGGATCTTAGCTCCCCAAGCAGGGATCGAACCTGTGTCCCCTGCAATGGAATCACGGAGCCCTAGACACTGGCCTTCCACGGAATTCCTTTGGGTGTTTTTTGTTTTTATTTTTTTGTAAGGTCATTTCATCAATGGCACCTGTCCCTTCTGATAGGTAACACAAGTCAGAAGACCTCTGATGTCTGCTGGGGGTTATCGGTGGGTTCGGGTGGTGGTGATAGTTGAGCAGCTTCTCTGGAAAGTTCCCTACCGACTATTGTCCCCTTGATACTTTCAACACCTGATAGTCATTACCTGAGTCTGTTATGTAACTAGGCAATGGTTCCCAACCTTGAGTGGCATCAGCGTCACTTGGAGGGCTTCCTAAACACCCCATGACCAGGTGCTGCCCCATTGCGTCTGATTCTGCAGCTCCGTGTTGGGCTGAGAAGTTGTGTTTCTAACAAGGTCCCAGGTGATGCCACTGCTGCCGGTCCAGGAGTGACACCTTGAGAACCACCATCTTAGGGGCTGGTTTTGCTTACATTTGAAGAAGGCCCTTCTCATGGGGTTTCCAGTGCTCTGGCATCCTGCTGGGGGAGGCTTGTTATGAAAGGCTTTGGCAGCCACTGTTTTCTGAGCCTGGGCCACATGCCAAGCCCTTACCTGCATCATTTTACTTAATCCTCATGAACCACCCTAAGCGATTGAGACCCATGTCCCAGTTGAGCAAACTGAGGCTCAGAGAGATGGTTTCTTGCTTAAGGACACCCAGCACGTCAGTGGTGGGGTCAGAGCTGGAACCCAGGTCTGCGTGACACTGGACCTGAGCCCTCAGCCACCATGCTGCCCGGCCTTCTGGGTAAGTGTCACCTCTTCTGTGCACCTGCGGAGACGCTGGCCAACCCGTTCGCTCCCTCTGGTTGCAGGGTGTTCGCTTCCTCCTCCGCCCCTGGACGTTGACGATGCACTTCCAGACCTGGACCTCCTCCCACCTCCGCCTCCGCCCCCGCCAGCGGACCTGCCCCCTCCTGACGAAGAGCCCCCCTCCGCGATGGGGGCGTCACTCATTTCAGACTTAGAGCAGTTGCACCTGCCCCCTCCCCCACCCCTACCCCCGCCACAGGTACTGCCAACCCCCTGGTACCTGATGGAGCTCCACGGGTCAAAGGAGGGAGGGGCGGGGGCTTTCAAGATTTTAAGCCTGGAGGTTGTTAGGTCCCTTCTCCGACTCAGTCCCTCTTCAGAGCTCTTTCAGGCTGGTAAAAGTTGGATGTGTTTTTCAAGATCCCTGGAGAAGGGATGCCACACCCTTTCCACTTCAGTACCTCCATCAGCTCGGAGGAGGACATTCCCCTGCATCTAATCTAAATCCTTCATCTGCAGAGGAAACCCATCTCTAACCCTCTGCCCTTGACAAGGGCATTGTAGACATAGGAGGGTTCCAGGCCGAGGGAAACCATGACTTCAGGAAGATTCCTTAGAAGCCGAAGGAAGTAGCATTGACTGGGTGAAGGAACCCAGAGCAAGGAGTTGGGAGAGCTGGCCTCAGTTTATGCCTCTGTACCAAGGGGTTTATGGGGGGGCTTTCCTGGTGGCTCAGCAGTGAAGAATCTGCCTGCCAATGCGGGAGATCCTTGGTCCAGGAGGGTCCCACATGCCATGGGGCAGCTAAGCCCGTGCACCCCAACTACTGAGCCTGTGCTCTGGAGCCTGGGAGCCACAGCTACTGGGGCCTTAGAGCTTGGGCTCTGCAGCAGGATGGGCTACCACGAGAGGCCCACTCACTGCAACTAGAGAGTAGCCCCTGCCCCTACAACTAGAGAAAAGCCCAAACAACAGCAAGGACCAGGCACAGCTAAAAATAAAGACTATTTAAGGGGAGGGGGGCTAATTGTGCCTGGCGCCACCAGATGAGGGGCAGAGCTGTGTGGTGTCCCTGTTGGATGACTGTTCTCCCCTCTGTCCCCACAGCCCCTGGTGGAGGGGCCTCCACTGCAGCCTCGGCCCAGTCATCTCAAGCCCGTAGAGGAGGAGCTGCCACCCCCTCCAGAAGAGCCTGTCGGCTTCCCTGAGAGAGAGGCCTCCACAGGTATGACCGAAAGGAGTCTGTGTGGCCCCCTGGGGCCCTCGTGGGACCAACATGGACTTGCGGGGGCAGCTGGGGGAACAGGGACCAGCTCACAGTGCAGTAATGGGCCTTATCGTTGTGAGGCAATTTTATTTCTACTGCCTTAACATTTTTTTCCTTTATAACTAAAATCCATTTAAATATTGATCTGCAAAATTTGCCTTGAATTTTTTTCACTATTTAAGTTTTTGAATACATAACACACTTACATAGTACAAAATAAAAGCATAAGGAACTTCTCTGGTGGTCCAGTGGCTAAGACTCTGCATTCCCAATGCAGGGAGCCCAGGTTTGATCTCTGGTCAGGGAACTTGATCCCACATGCCAGAACTAAGAGTTTGAAAGCTGCACCTAACGATCTTACATGCCGCATCTAAGACCCTGCATGGCCAAATAAATAGAGACAAATTTTTTAAAAAATAAATAAAAATAAAAGGCACAGAAAGGCACATTCCAGATGGACAATCTGTTAATATCTTGTGCACATCCTTCAGAGGTATCTTATGCATATGCAAGCAGATACAAATATGTCCTTCCTCACAAATAGGAGCAAGCTCTGCACTGTTCTGCACTTTGCTTTCTTTTCTTCATTCAGTCTTAGAACTCATTCGACATCAGAACATAAGGAGTTTCCTTGTTCTTTTCCACAGCTGCATAGTATTCCTTAGCTGGGCCTGACTACATGCATTTAACTGGTTGCCTGTGGACAGGTGCTCAGGTGGTCATGCTGAGTGAATTGCCTTGCACCTGGTCATTTTGCCCATGTGCAAGTTCATGAGATAAATTCCTAGAAGAGGAGGCACTGTGATATTTTTGCCAAGTTGTCCTTTTTGGTCATCCCTGTCTACACTCCCACCAATGGTGTCACGAGTGCCCATCTGCTCACAGCTTCTTCAGCACCGTCTGTTACTCATTTAATAAATGGCTGTTAAGTGCCTGCCATGTACCAAGGCCTCCTCTAGTCCCAGGTTATAAAGGAATTCTTCTCAGGCTTCTTCCAGTGTTCTTACGGTTCCTCTTTTCACATTTGAATCTTTGCTACGTTTGGAATTAGCTGGGTGTAAGCTGTCACGATGGAGCTCTCTGTCTTGTGTTGATTTTTTTGCAGATGGCAATTCGTTTGTCCTAACACTACCTGTCTGAATTCTAGCCTTTTCTTTTTTTGGCCACACTGTGTGGCATGTGAGATCTTAGTTCCCCCACCAGGGATTGAACCCAAGCCCCCAGCATTTGAAGTACAGAGTCTTAACCACTGTACTGCCAGGGAAGCACCTTGATTTTAGCCTTTTAAAGCCCACCACCTTCCTTCTTAATGTCCCTCATGATCCTCCCCATGAGCTGAGGCTGTGCTTACAGCCTATAGAGGTTTGAGGCAGAGACCTGGCTCTCCAGATAGGTCCTGGGTCGTGACTGGGTACAGTTCTCCCAGGCTGGTCAGATCACAGCCTGTGTTTCCTCTACCCTAGACATCTGTGCCTTCTGCCACAAGACTGTGTCCCCCCGAGAGCTGGCCGTAGAGGCCATGAAGAGGCAGTACCACGCCCAGTGCTTCACATGCCGTGTCTGCCGCCGCCAGCTTGCCGGGCAGAGCTTCTATCAGAAGGATGGGCGGCCCCTCTGTGAACCCTGCTACCAGGTAAGCCCGGGGCTATTCCCTAGGTGCCAGCACTGAGCACCTCTTTTCCCACAACCATCTGGGGAGGTAGGTGCTAGTGACCCATTTTACAGATGAGGAAGCTGAGGCTTGGAGAGGAATTCAGCCAAGGTGTGTGCATTTCCTATGGCTGCTGTAACAAATGACAACAAACCTGGTGGCTTCAAACGATACATACTTATTCTCTTATGATTCTGGAGGTCCAAGGTCCAAAATCAGTTTCACTGAGTTAGAATCAGTGTTTTCCTCCCTCCGGAGGCTTTAGGGGAGAATTCCTTTCTCATCTTTTCCTGCTTCCAAAAGCTGCATTTCTTGGCTCCTTTGTCCATCTTCAGAGTCAGCAGTGTGGCATCTTGCATCAGTTTCTTTTTTCTCTCTGTATCAGGTCTCCCTCCGCCTTCCTCTTTTAAAGATACTCGTGATGACATTTGGGGCCCATATGGATAACCCAAGTTGATCTCCCCATCCCAAGATCCTTAGCTCAGTCACACCTGCAAAGTCTCTTCTTTTTTCTTTTAACTTTTTGTTTTGTATTAGAGTATAGTCGATTAACAATGTTGTGATAGTTTCAGGTGAACCGCAAAGGGACTCAGTCACACATGTTCATGTATCTGTTCTCCCCCAGATTCCCTGGCCATCCAGGCTGCCACATAAAAATTGAGCAGAGTTCCCTGTGCTGTACTTGTTGGTTATCCATCTTAAATATAGCAGGTGTGTACATGTCCATCCCAAACTCCCTTACTGTCCCTTCCCCCTGGGAACCTTAAGTTCATTCTCTAGGGACTTCCCTGGCAATCCATTTAATAAAAGCCTTAACAAGACTCCGAGCTTCCAATTCGGGGCATGGGTGCGATCCCTGGTTGGGGAACTAAGATCCCACATACTGTGTGGCACGGCCAGAAAAAAAAGTTCATTCTCTAAGCCTATGAGCCTCCCCATCCCAAGATCCTTAACTCAATCACACCTGCAAAGTCTGGTGTTGTTTTTTTTTTGGCTGCCCTGTACCGCATGGGAGTCCTGAGTCCTTACCACTGGACCACCAGGGAATTCCCTGCAAAGTCTCTTTTGCCATGCTAGGCAGTCACAGGCTCCAGGGCTTAGAACCCAGATACCTTTGGGGGCATCATTCAGCCTGTCACACTGTCACACTCTGGTCAGTGGTGGAGCTGGTGACCTGCCCCGGCCCTGGCTGGTTCTGGACCCTGCTTGTGGTCTTGTCACTCCCTCACCTAGAGCCACAAGGTTCCAGGGTGTGGTGTGATGGGGCATTTCTGGGTACCATGTGTAGTCTGGAAGCACTAGTTTGGATGCCAAGCTGCTGGAATTGCTAACTCTCCAGTGGCACGTGGTGGCATTTCTCCATGTGGTGTACAGACCTCCCGTATGCATCCCTTGGGGGGGTACAGTCAACCTCGCCTTGTCCTCATAGATTGGTGGCGCCTGGCAATCTGCATTTTTAACAAGTCTCTCCAGTGATCCTGATACACACTGAAGTCTGAAAACTACTGATTTGAAGGGTTAGAACATTTGGAGTCGGGACTGTTTAGAAAACTCAGAATGACCTGATCCCAGGCAGTGAGGAGCTATGGGAGGAGAGAGGAGCCAGGCCGTCCCAGCCTGACCCTCTGACTCCATCAGTGTGACTCCTCTGATGTCCTTATGCCCTTCCCCAGCGTGGAGCCAGGCAGGGGTGAAGCAGTGGGGGGGAGAAGGGGTGAGGGTGCGGTTTTAGCTGAGAGCAGCCAGGAGGGCCTTCAGCAGCCAGTAGAGGGGGGAAGCAGGAAATGCTGCCCCCACCTGACACATCTGTCCAGAGGCAATCAGGTTAAGATGAACAGGAGCACAGCCAGGAGGGGGAAAAGACATGCAGGAGAGGTAGATGAGTCAGCGGGAGGCCCTCTGCTCTGCCTCAGTAATACCTACCCCTTTCTCTCTCCTTCTCTCTCTGTCATCCCACCTCATTCCAGAAGGGATTTGAGGTAGCTTGTAAGAATGCACATATAGAGACCTCCCTGGTGGTTCAGTGGCCAAGACTCCATGCTTCCAGTGCAGGAGGCCCAGGTTTGATCCCTGGTTGGGGAACTAGATCCCAGATGCTGCAACCAAGACCCAGCACAGTCAAATAAATACTTTTTTATTTTTTTATTTGTGTGTGTGTGTGTGTGTAATAAAGTTTTATTAAAGTATAAAGGAGATAGAGAAAGCTTCTGACATAGGCATCAGAAGGGGGCAAAAGAGTACCCCTTTGCTAGTGTTAGCAATGGAGTTGTACACTCTCCAATGAATCCAAAGAATAAATAAATACTTTTTTAAAAATAGAATGCCCATGATACTGTAATCAATAATAATGTTGAACACTTAAAACTTCGTTAAGAGGGTAGATTTCATATTAGATATTCTTACCACAATAACACACAAAAAATTTTAAGGATACATATAATACTATGAGAGGGCTTCCCAGGTGGCGCTAGTGGTAAAGTACCCACTTACCAATGCAGGAGACATAAGAAGGTTCTATCTCTGGGTTAGGAAGATCCCCTGGAGAAGGGCATGGCAACCCACTCCAGTATTCTTGCCTAGAGAATCCCATGGCCAGAGGATCCTGGAGGGCTACAGTCCATAGGGTCACAAACGGTCGAACACAACTGAAGTGCCTTGACGTGCACACATAATACCGTGAGATATAAAATAAACTGATGAAACAGAGGAAATCAAGGTAGAAAGTGAGATGAGATCCAAGGAAAGTTAGTACTCCAAAAATATGTGAAAGATCGTTATACGCATTCCTAAAAGTGGAGCATGAAATCGGACTGAAACTTCCAAGTGGCCAAATGGAAAATGGTAAGTTTCAAGATTTATCATCCATAAGATAAAAAGCATGACAGTTCCTTTAGGAATGCCTTTTACTGATTCTGAAGCTTTAGAGAAATTTTTCCTATGGACCCCGGCCTCGAGCATTTCCTAATCACAAAAAAAAGATGCAGTCATAGCTTCATGGCAGGATTTCTCACTGTAAACCAGGGATACAGGGCCAAACTTGATCCCCTTTAAGCAACGTAGAGGTTTAGGGGTAGTAGTTAGGGTTCCGATTGCATGAATGTGAGCACCTCTCCTGTACCTCTGCCTCCTGGGCCCCTGTGGGTAGCTGGTCCAGTGCCCCTGGTGGCTTGGAGGGGGCACACCCACGGGCTGGCTCTGAGGCGGTGGCCTTCTGTCCCAGGACACCCTGGAGAAGTGTGGCAAGTGTGGTGAGGTTGTCCGGGAACACATCATCCGGGCCCTGGGCCAGGCCTTCCACCCCTCCTGCTTCACATGTGTGACCTGCGCCCGGTGCATCGGGGACGAGAGCTTTGCCCTGGACAGTCAGAATGAGGTGTACTGCCTGGACGACTTCTACAGGTAGGAGAGGAGACCGCACACGGAGGGCTGCGTGGGGCTCGGGTTGGGTGGAGTTGCTGAGCCTGAGTGCTGGAGGCTGGGTCAGAGCTATCCTGCCATTGCTGGGCCTGCAGAAACCACCACTGCCTGTTCCACATACCCTGTGTTTGAGTGACCACCTGCGTGCCACTGACACTTTTTTTTTAAATTGGAGTATCATTGCTTTACAGTGTTCTGTTTCAGCTGTACAACAGTGTGAATCCGCTGTATGTATACATACATCCCCTCCCTCTAGAGACTCCCTCCCACCACCCCATCCCACCCCTGAGGTCTCACAGAGCACCAAGTTGAGTTCTCTGTGCTAGACACTGGCTTCCCATCTAGCTAGCTGTTTTACACATGATAGTGTATATGTGTCAGTGTTACTCTTCAATTCATCCCACCCTCTCCTTCCTCCACTGTCCACAGTTCCATTCTCTACATCTGTGTCTCTATTCCTGCCCTGCAAACAGGTTCATCTGTACCATTTTTCTAGATTCCGTATATATGTGTTAATATACGATACTTGTTTTTCTCTTTTTGACTCACTTCACTCTGTGTGACAGGCTCTCGGTTCATCCACATCACTACAGATGACCCACTTCTGCTACTTTTTATGTAGCTAACTCTTTTTGAGCAACTCCACTTGGGTTAGGCCATTTAATCTCAAAACTGTTAGTACAGGCAGGCGCTATTAAAGGTTCTGTTTTCGCAATTGTGGCAACTGAGGCATGCAGTATATAAGTACAGTAGGTCCCCTACATACGAACCTTCAAAGATGCGAACATGTATCTGATTCCAGCAAGGCCTCAGAAGCTGTGCCATCGTCAGGCATGAGTGAAACTGCAGCTTGCGCTCCGTCTCCTGTTGCTGACGATCCTTCAGCTCTACCATCCCCCACCTCTTCTCCCTCTTGCATTCAGTAACTCTTTTTTTTGTTTTGTTTTGTTTTTTATTCATAGTTTTAAAACATCCCTTTACTCATTAAGCATATTAGTATTAGAATCTTAAAATTTTTTTTCTAGTAATTTTAAAGTATTTCAAACATATATGCCACTCCCACTTAAAACAAACTTCTCTGGCTTGTCCATAATGGATCCTGCCATCTCCCTACAGTTCCAGCCATGAGATTTTTCTGCTGGTTTAAGAGCAGCAAAGACACGCAGGCATCAGGGCTTGCCTTGCTGCCCAAATCCTACTGCACTGGGACTGCACAGCCAAGGCTGAGGGATTAGTATTTTAAATCCCAAGATGTAGAAGGTTAGCTCTATCTGCTTGATGGTTTGGTTGCTAAGTCATGTCTGACTCTTGCGATCCCATGAACTGTGGCCTGCCAGGCTCCTCTGTCCATGGGATTCTCCAGGCAAGACTACTGGAGTGTGCCATTTCCTTCTCCCATTCAGTAACTCTTTTCGCTTCTTCACTTGATGCCAGCCCCTGTAGGCCAGCTGTTGTATGTACTACTATACTTTTCAGTCATAAGATTAAAAAATGTTTTCCCTATTTTGTGTGTTAGTTTTTAATGTACATATTTGTGTTAAAAGTATTATAAACCTATTATAATATAATATTCTATAACCAACTATGTTAGTTGGATAACTTTATTGGACCGACGAACACACTCTCAGAACAGAAATCATTTGTATGTAGGGGACTCATTTGTATGTATGTACTGCTCACTGTACCTAAGTCTCCCTGATGGTAAGTACGGAAGCTGTGATTCAAACCCCGTTGACCTGACTTCAGGGCCTTGCTGTCAATCCC
Source organism: Dama dama (assembly GCF_033118175.1). NCBI lineage: Eukaryota > Metazoa > Chordata > Mammalia > Artiodactyla > Cervidae > Dama > Dama dama. Next base: position 48,738,113 of record NC_083694.1, on the reverse strand, counting down.
CAGACAGCAGTGCCTCCCCTCATAGCTAGAACTGTATGGAGCAATGGTGACACATATGTCCAAGAGGCCTTGTCCATCACTGCCCAAGGGGAGAGACAGAAGCACCTAGCAGAAAAGGAAAGAAGAAAAAGCAGTGATCTATGATACAAGACCAATGAAATGGGTTCACCCGAAACACACACATGAGATTTCTCTGCTTTCTCAAATTCCAGTGTTCCTCAGTCACTTCCTTCCCTTGGGCTAATTATACGCTGGGAAGCCAGGTCTAATTACCCAGGTCTCTCCATTTGCTCCATTTGCTCCTGCCAGGAAGAAACAGGCATTTGTGGTTGCAGCTCCAGGTGTAGTCACATAGCAACGGATCCAAAATAGCTCTGGGAGGTGAACCAGAGCCAGCCCAGGTTCTGACAGCTAATTTCTGCGGTCGTGGGTGTGAACGCTTCCTGAGCTTGGGTTTCTTTCTCTCTAGGAAGTTCGCCCCAGTGTGCAGCATCTGTGAGAATCCCATCATCCCCCGAGATGGGAAGGATGCCTTCAAAATCGAGTGCATGGGAAGAAACTTCCATGAGAATTGCTACCGGTGTGAGGTGAGTGGAACAGTGTTGATTTAATTAGATGTAGCTGGTCCAGTCCAATCACCACACGAGTCCTGTTGAGAGCCTGCTGTGTGCCAGGCCCTGGCCTGAGACAAGTCCAGGTGAGGTCTCTGATCTCAAATTGCTCACCATCCAAGACTTCCCTGGCAGTCCCGTGGTTAAGACGCTGAGCTTCCAATGCAAGTGGTGCAGGTTCGATCCCTGGCTGGGGAACTAAGGCCCCACTTGCTACACGGCGCGGCCAAAAAGAAGAAAATCGTTAGCCCAAGCTGTCTAATAGCAGAGACAGATAAGAATGGAAATAACTACAAATCTAGTCTTTGAGTTAATGGTAGAAACCAAACTCAACCTGCTTTCTATAAGAAAGGGGATCTTAACAGGAAGGTTCTTGGTGGTGATGTCATTGATGACATCAAATGATATAGGGCTTTCTGTCTGTCTCTTGGTTCTGCCTTTACGCGGGTGTTTGCTTCATTTTCTCTCGCTATGCCCTGGCATTCTCTGTGGGGCAGGAGATACACGGCTGGCTCAGGTTTACATCCTTCCAACTTAGAAACCCCATCCAGTGATCCCTTACAGTCCCAAGACCTCTGATTCACCCAACTTGGATCACATGGCCCATTCTGGATCAATCAGTGGTGGGGGCTATTATTGATAATCTCTGGGGCCAGGGAGGCAGCACTGTATGAAACCATTGGGATTGATTGTATCACTCAGTCATGTCCAACTCTCTTCAAGTCCATGGACTGTTGCTCACCAGGCTCCATAGAATTTTCCAGGCAAGAATACAGAAGTAGGTAGGCATTTCCTCCTCCCAGGGGATCTTCCCAACCCAGGGATTGAACCCGCATCTCCTGTGTCTCCTGCATTGGCAGGAGGATTCTTCACCACTGAGCCAACTGGAAAGCCCCCTGAACTGCCAGGGAAGCCCTGATACAACCATAGGAAGGACAAAAGGAATGCTGGGCAGACCCACACCACAGATGGCCTTTTAAGGTGCTACGAAAAAGCATGTATAAATCCGCTTTGGGGCAAAGAAGGCAGTAATTAAGTCAAGTGATCAAGACTGGTACAATCAAAGCCCTCTTACTTAATTTTATTTACTAGTTTATTTTTGTCTCTGCTGGGTCTTCCTGGCTGCACGGGTTTTCCTCTAGTTGTGGCCAGTGGGGCCTACTCTCTAATTGTGGTGCATGGGCTTCTCATTGCAGTGGCTTCTCTAGTTGGGTTCTAGGGTGTGTGCCTCAGTAGTTTCAGTTCCCCAGCTCTAGAGCACAGGCTCAGTAGTTGTGGCTTAGTTGCTCTGAGGCATGTGGGATCTTCCCAGATCAAGGCTCGAACCCATGTCTCCTGCATTGGCAGGTGGATTCTTTACCTCTGAGCCACCAGGGAAGCCCTCAAAGGCACTCGTTGAGGAGGCAGCACTTAACCTGGGTCTTGCAGGATGAGTAGAAGTTTGCCACATAGTCCAAGGGGGAAAAGAAGTCCAGAAAGAGGCAAGGAAGGGCCTATGAAATCCTACTGTAGCACAAACAGCCTGAAGAATTGGAGGAAGTGGAAGTTTCTAGTTGTGTCTGGAGTGTAGACTGCTGGATACAGAGTGAGGCCAGAAAGAAGGAAAGGGCTCCAGGTGCCAAGCTAAGGAGTCTGCCTCAGGCTCCATGCAGGGAGTGGGGAGGCTGGTTAGAAGCTGGTACAGTGGTTCCAGCAAGAAATGCCTGGGGAGCCGCACAGACCTCACACTCAGAAGGATCCTCTGTTTGCTTTGAAGCTCTGCTGTCATTTTTTATAATTCTCCATCTTAAAATTCTTCATTTTTGAATAAGGGACTCTGCGTTTTCATTTTGCCCCAAACTCTGCAAATTATAGATAGTCAGTCCTGCCGGGCAGGCTTTAAGAATCCACTCTTATCTTTTCCTGTCTTCCTCATGTCACTGATGTTTTGGTGATGATAACAAAGGTATCACCTAAGTGGGGACTCCCAGAGCAAATCTCTCTCTTTTTTTTTAATTTTAATTGAAGTATAGTTGATTTCTAGTGCTATGTTAATTTCTGGTATATAGCAAAGTGATTCAGTTATATATATGTATGTTCTTTTTCATAGTCTTGCCTAGAAAATTCCATGGATGGAGGAGCCTGGTGGGCTACAGGCCATGGGGTCACAAAGAGTCGGACACGACTGAGCGACTTCACTTTCACTTTTCACTTTCCATTATGGTTTATCACAGAATATTGAATATAGTTCTCTGTGCTGTACAATAGACCATGTTGATCCATCCTATATGTATTAGTTTGTAACAGAGCAAATCTCTTAATCAGCCAGTGAGATTCCAAACATTTATTCACTCACATTTACGCAGAGGTCTGGAGCCATGAAGCCATTTTCACTGACAGTGACTGAGAGTTTAATCAAGAAGTTGACACACTGCTTCATAGTTATGTTGACGTGTTGGTTATAGTTCAAAGTTCGGCTGATAACACATCTTGAAATAACAGTGGTGAAATTCAGATGCTGTTATCCCTGCCATAGCCCACATTAGGTCCAGTGGTGACTGGCATTTCCGTGGGCCTGGATGGTAAGCAAATAAACCCTCCCTGCTTCTCTTTGGTCAGCTTATTGGGAACGTTGCCCAGGCTGCTTCTGTGAGTCAGAGTTTGGACTCTGGCAGCTGCATTTCAGAAAGTAAGGCTTCAACCGCAGTGGTCTGAGATGTGGATACTGTTTCTCTAGGAAGGGAAGTGGGTTTCAAGGTGCCATCCACACTCTTCTCACCATTCCTGCCCTTTTTTTTTCGCTGCACTGTGCTGCCTATGATCTTAGTTCCTCAACCAGGGATCGAACCCACACCCCCTGCAGTGCAAGCTCAGAGTCTTAACCACTGGATTGCCAGGGCATTCCCCGTTCCTGCCTATATTGTGGTCCATGTTATTTCTTAAAATTGCCAGAAGAGTAACAACACTTTCATACTCAGTATTTTTCAATATAAAATGCTTTCATACACATCACCTTGAAAAGTGGAAGTGTCAGTCGTATAGTCATGTCAACTTTTTGCGACATCATGGGCTGTAGCCCACCAGGCTTTTCTGTCCATGGAATTTTCCAGGCAAGAATACTGGAGGCGGTAGTCAATCTCTTCTCCAGGGGATCTTCCTAACCCAGGGATCTAATCCTGGTCTCCTGCATTGCAGCAGATTCTTCCCCTTCTGAGCCAGCAGAGAAGCTCCTTATTTAATCCTAATGATGAGCTTTTGATATGGGAGTTACTGTCTTCATTTAAGATGAGGAAACTGAGGATGAACAAAGTGGTTTTGCCCTGTGTTCTGGGCCGGGTCTGACAGCTTTCTGCCACCTGGCAGCTCCTTCTCAGGCTCTGTGACTTGGTCATAGTTGAGGTGTTTCTTCATTTGATTCTAATTTAGAAGAGGTCACATGTGCCCCTTTGGGACTTTAGGTTTGGCGCTTGGTGCTCTCAGAATGCCAAACAAGTGGCTGTTAGGAATAGCACAGATCCTGGCATTCAATAGCCCAGAGTCACCTTGAGAGACTCAAGGTGCAATTCCAAGGAAGAGACACACGAGGGCGCCCTCCCCAGCTGGCGGAGCTGGATCAGGATGGTTGTGACTCCCGAGTTGTCTCTAAGATCAGCCTTTCTGGTCTCATCCGGTGCGGCTCAGGCGAACACCAGCCACGCCCTGAGTGGGTCTCTGGACGTTCATCATTCTTGTTATTTCCTGCATGTGCCCAGGTGAGGCCCAGCTGAGGTGCGGGCTTGTGGCAAAACGGTAAATTTAGCAAAGTCTGGGCCCCGAATCCCCAACCTCATTCTAAAATCTTTTGGGGATCTAAAAGTTGGAAAGATGAAGGTTTGTGACAGTGTTTAAGCTGTGTTAACAGTGAAACAACAAAAAGACCCCTGGACTCTGAGCCTGAAAACCCGGTCTTATCCTATCTCTGGAACCAGCTGTGACCTGGGGTGGACGCCATCCCTCACTGGACCTCAGGGAGGGCTTTTAAGGCCCTTCCAGCCCTTTCCGTGATCCCTTAGGAGGCTTCTCCACCAAAGGGCCCCGTCTTCTCCCAGTGTCCTGGATTCTCCTCTTAGGTGATTCAGTTAATCTCCTCCATGGTTGCTGGCGAGTCCCACCTGCTTGGGCTCCGCGCTGCAGGGCTCGGGCCTGGGTCCATCCACATGTGTCTTGTTCCCGCAGGACTGCAGGGTCCTCCTGTCTGTGGAGCCCACGGACCAGGGCTGCTACCCGCTGAACAACCGTCTCTTCTGCAAGCCGTGCCACGTGAAGCGGAGTGCTGCGGGGTGCTGCTGAGGGCACCCCTGGGCCGGGGGCTGCGGCTGCACGATAGGCCCGCTTGTCGGGGCCGTCCCTAACCTGTGTCCCTTCCCGACCTGTTCTGGCATGCTTTCCTTCCAAGCCACACACAGGGACCAGCTTGCAGCTCCGCCCATCACTTCAGCCGCTGAGCCCCAGCCTCCTCCCAGCTCAGCGCACCCTTCAGACTCTCAGCGGTTCTGTCTCTCCTCTGGGCACCAGAAGGCTTTCATACTGTGAGCATCATGCCCGGGGGTCCCACCTCCACCGCTCTGGCCCCTCTTGAGCACTGGCCTCAATCTCCCTTTCCAGGGGTCAGTTGGGTGAGTCTCCAGTGGGCACCCTGTGTCCATAGCAATGATCCATGAGCTCTGAGGGTGCTGAGCTATTAGAGTACAACCCCAGAGTCCTTTAAAAAGCACTATTTTTAACATTTGAAGGTTAAATGATGAGAAACATAGTTTGGATTTGGGAGGAAGGTGGGGAAATACCTTCCATTGTTCACAAATGTACAAGATAGTGACCCTCCTGGTGGCACGGCCTTCCCACCTTGGGGCCATGTTGACATGGGGCTCAGGCCCAGGCATGAGCCTGCACGGCAGCGGCAGGAACAAAGGGTGACATGCTGACACCCAAGGATGATGTCAGCAACTCCTCCACCTGCCTTCTGGCACATCCTGTGTGCAAAAGTGATTCTGCAGACACAGATTAAGTGCCTGTTATTTGCCAGGGAGCAGAGCCCAGGAGCCCTTGGGTGTTCCTCCTGCAGCCTTGATGGTGGCTGTGCTCACACACACACACTCACTCACATACACTCCTCCAGGACAGGAACAGGGGTGTCCTCCAACCCCTCCCCGGGCCCTTCAGCCCAGGCTGCCCCGTGACCACTGCCCACTCAAGGCCACACCTCTAGGATTCTTTTCCCTTTCAAGAAAAAAATCACTTGTTGCTTTGTAACTTCTAAGACATTTTGTAGGGCATGAACACACGAAGCAAAAGGTGCTTTCCTCCTTGGGGTCGTCTCAATGTACCACGTGCTCTTAGGAGGATTCTCAGAGCTCCAGGTACCTGGAGGGTTTCTGTGTAGGGCCCCTTAAGGGCTTCAGACCAGAACAGAGCTGCTTGCCCGAAGCTTAGAGCAGTGAGTCCCAAACTCCAGGCATTCCCATAACCTCCACATTTTTTATCACATGAGGACCTCCTGTTCTCTCACTTCCTTAATATTTTCTTTAACTCAATATCCTTTTTCTTTTTACTTGCTTACCAATTTAGTCTTATGCTAACTAAGCAATATATCCACACAGTCACATGTTGATGTGCTAGTTATACATGAAAATAAATGCATAACTATTCAAACTTTGTCTGTGTTCCAAATAAGATCTCACCTCATAAGCGCTGGCCTTTGCTTAGCAACATCAGAAAAATCTCAGGACATCTGCTCTGTGTGCATGTGTGTGTGTGTGTGTGCGCGCTCAGTTGTGTCTGTCTCTGCAACCCCGTGGACTGTAGTCCTCCAGGCATCTCTGTCTGGAATTTTCCAGGCAAGAATACTGGTGCAAGTTGCCATTTCCATCTCCAGGGGAATCTTCCTAACCCAGGCATCAAACCTGCATCTCTTGCGTCTCCTGCATCGGCAGGCAAGTTCTCTGCTAGCTGAGGCACCAGGGAAGTCCCCGGTGTGGCATGAATGTCCAGGAAGTACCTGTACCCTCTGTCCCAAACTGGGGCTCTTCTCAGCAGGTAAAGAGACTCCTGTCCCTCCTGATGGCCAGCGATGCAGACTTACACCGGCCAGCACACAGCTGCGGCTGTTCTTGGACATGGCCACCGGCAGTGAAGCAGCGGTTGGGTGACCAGGGTGGGGAAGCCCTCCACGGCCACTGAATCCTTTAGCAGAGTCAGCACCACCCACCGGGTGTGCTCTGCACATGGGCCACACTCCCCGTGAGCTTGCTCACCAACAGTTGGGCGTGGTGAGCGCAACTCCAGAGAGAAGCATGTGGGACATGCTCTCAGTAAACAAAGCTGGGTTTATTATGCTGGCTGCTACAGGGTGGGGTGGGGGGCTGCACTGTATGAGGAATAGCAGGGCATCTTAGTGAGTGTTAGGGGGCTTGTAGAACATGGCCAGATATTGAGGGATTTGGGGAGGACTTAAGAAAGCAGAGGTTTGCTCCGGATGTGTGCTGTCAGGAAGCAGCAGGCGTTCTATGGTTGAGAAGCTCGATTCGTTGCTCTCCTGAAGGAGACGCTGCAGCTGTGGTTGGTAAGGGGGCAGCAGTGGCTCGCACGATGGAGGTTATTGGCGATTCTTGCAGCCGGCCCGGAGGCGCTGGGCTCCAGGACCTGCCCCCAGTGCGCCGTGAGGCTGGCGCTCACCAAGGCTCAGGTGAGAGCCAGGCTAGCAGCTCCCCCGGCTGTCAGGGGCACTTTTCTCTCCTAGTTTGGTTTGTTGTAGTTTTTCCTGTCATTAAATTGTCATCTTGTGCTGTAATAACACACATCGCAGCCTGTTTCTGGTTAGTTGTGTTTGGAAGGGTGGTGTCTGGATGAAATTCTGGGGGATGGCTTTGTCTTCTGGGCCACACGTTTATAAATCACTCCATAAAGGGGTGCTTTCCCGGTGGTTCAGCTGGTAAAGAACCTGCCTGGCAATGCAGGAGACACAAGAGATGCAGGTTCCATCCCTGGATCAGGAAGATCCCCTGGAGGAGGAAATGGCAACCCACTCCAGTATTCTTGCTTGGAGAATTCCATAGAAAGAGGACCCTGGAGGGCTACAGTCCATGGCGTTGCAGAATCAGATACAACTGAGCGTGCATGCACACACACACGCCATTTGTTGTTCCGTTGCTAAGTCATGTCCAACTCTTCGCAACCCCATGGACTGCAGCACGCCAGGCTTCCCCATCCTTCACTATCTCCTGAAGTTTGCTCAAACTCTTGTCCATTGAGTCGGTGATGCCATCCAACCATCTCATCCTCTAGGGAGATTTCAGCAATGTAAAGTAAGCTAGTCATGAAAAGACAAATACTATATGAGTCCACATATGTGAGACCCTTAGAATAGGCAAATTTATAGGACGGTGGGGTAGGGGTTTTGGGTGGTGGTATAGAGAGTTGTTTAGTGAGTACAAAGTGTGAGTTTACACAAAGAACAGTGGTCTGGAGATGACGGTGTGAATGTAGTTAATGCCACTGAGCTGCCACTGAGCTGTACACTTAAAACAGTTATGTATTTATTTTTTAAATTTTCTTCTGTATTATTGTTTTTCTGTTTTTGGCTGTGCTGGGTCTTCATTGCTGTGCGTGGTCTTCCCTGGTTGTGGTGCACGGGCTCTAGGTGCACGGGCTCAGTTGCCTTAGCATGTGGATTCTACCTGGACCAGGGTTCGAACCCACGTCCCCTGCATTGGCAGGCAGATTCTTCCCTGGACCACCAGGGAAGTCCTATGATTGGTAATTTTATGTTATGTACATTTTATCACAGTTAAATAATATACATAATTTAAGACTTGGAGACTGGGAGAGGAGCTGATAAAAGTGACGTAGGAGTCCTGAGGTGGGGGATGTACCATGCCTGCCATTGGCATCCTACGAAGGCTTTCCATTGTGTGCAAATCCAGTGAGATGCTGCTGGCAGATCTGGGCTTCCTGAAGGCAGACTTGGCCTTCCTGAAGTGCCTTGCATGGCCACTAGAGGGCAGCATCAGCTAGTGAGCCGGGCACTGAGCCCTGGGGCAGCCAACCCTCAAGCCTCTCATAGGGTCCTCAGCTTCTCTAGATGCAAAATGGGAATCATTCTTGCCTGCCAACTGCACGTGGTTGCATAAGTAAGCAATGTGGCTATGGAATTGCTGCAAGCAGACCACACCATCTTGGAGGGAGACTAAATTTCTCACATGCCCAAACGCCTACCTATTAGGAGGGCCCCCCAGGCAGTTCCCACGCTGCCACCACTGCAAGTCCCTATCTGAGAACCTGGGCTCAGTAAACACAGAATCGGGACCAAGGACAGCATGGGGTTGCTAGGGAACCCCGAGCCTTTCTGTTTGTCACCCTGTCCCGAGTCCCCCTAACCTGATGCTACACCCAGCACATGCCATCCCCTGCAGGTCAACCAAATGCTGCCCCCTACTCTGCTAGGGCCACAGATGGTAGAAATGAGGGATTAAATGAGAGCAGAAAGGGATCAGGATGGGAGAGAGAAGAGAAGGCTGGGCTGATAAAGAAGAATCTCAGAGACCACAGTACATTTTCAGAGAAATGGTTTTATTAAGTTACAATGCTGATACTATGAAGGTCTACTGGTGAAAAACAATAATCTATGAAGTAGCTACTGTTAATATCCCACTTCAAAGGCAAGCTGCACATCACGGGAACTTCCCCTGATGGTCCAGTGGTTAAGATTCCATGCTTCCACTGCAGGGGGTGCAGGTTCGATCCCTGGTCAGGGAACTAAGATCCTGCATGTTACACGGTGGGAAAAATAAAAGAGCAAACACAAACTGCATGTCAGAGAATCAGAGAGATGGTTGTAACTGCCTAGGACTGCACAGCAGAGTCAGGATCAGAGTCCAGTAAAAACTACAAGCCAGTGTATAGACCCACAAGATATTCAAGAATGTTCCCGAGCCCATCATGTAACACAGATGCTCAAATCCAGCTGAAAACAATCTTAAAGGTCTTGAGGCCTTCATTTGAAAGAGATGTTGATTTTAGGCTGTGGGCTTCTGCAAGTGAGGTGTGCTTTTCCCCAGTGCATTCAGAAAGGCTCTTGCATTCATGGTGTGTGAGTCACACTAATCTCATGAATGATCATCAGCTCAGAGACCTTGGAGTCTGCCCTAGCCATGACCTTCCTTTTGCAGAGAAAAAAAAAAAAAGTGCTCTTCAGTGGAAAACTACAGACTGTCTACATACAGCACATCTTCTGAATTAGTGGATTCTAGCCTTTCGTCATCTTTGAGCTGTTTTACAGCCCTGTAAATTGAAGTAACAATAATTTATCCTGTCTTAGAGGTTTCCCCTACCCCCTTGTGGAAAAATCAGTTTCACCTCCGTCTGCCCATTCATTTCAATATTCCTGACCTATGAATGTGAGTGTTCTTCTGTTGTTGGTTATAACATCTGCCTGGTTCCCTTATAAATTAAAATGTTTAACATATATTCATCTTTTTATCTGTATGGAGTCATGATCTTACTTTTCCTTGAAAATAATCTTTTAATGAGGGCTCCCCAGGTGGCTCAGTGGTAAAGAATCTGTCTGCCAATGCAGGAGACATGGGTTCGATCTCTGAGTCGGGAAGGTCCCCTGGAGTAGAAGATGGCAACCCGCTTCAGTATTCTTGCCCTATTCTTGTTCTATTTCCCATTGTCCATGGGAAACCCCATGGACAGAGGAGCCTGGGGGGCTACAGTTCATGGGGTCGAAAAGAGTCAGACACGACTGAGCACACAGGCAAGCACGATCTTTCAACCTCTCCTTCATCAGATGTTTTGGACACTCCTTTCAGTCAGGAGAGATGGTGAGTGGCTTGTGACCTTTCTCACTGACCAGTTATGAAGCAGCAGGCATGAGACTGCCCTGGTGGTCCAGTGGCTAAGATTCTGCCCTCCCAATGCAAAGGGCCTGGGTTCGATCTCTTTTTCAGGGAACTAGATCCTGCATGCCACAACTAAGACCCAGAGCAGCCAAATAAATAAAAAAGAAGAACAAGTAGCAGCAGGCAGGTGGCAGGCAGCTGCCTCCCAGAGCCGCTGCTGAACGAGGCGGGTGGGGCAGAGAGGGCTCTGCTCAGGTGCACGGGATGAGGTCTTAGCGAGACCTGGCTCCCCCTCTGGTTAAGCCTCTAACCAGCTACTTTCCCTGAAGACACAGCCTTTTTAGGCCTGAGGATAAGGAACAGCAGAGGCAGCTGGCTTTCTGAGCTCTTGTTTGGGGCAAGGCTGCAGAGATGAGGTGATTAATTACCCCTGATGGGGTTTCAGCAGGGGTAGGAAGCAGAGGGAGACCTGGAACTGGCACTGGACCCGCCTAACCAGGAGGCCTAGGCTGTGACTGCCGAGGGGGGGCCAGGACCACTGGGGGGCCAGAAATGGCCTACACTAACAGATGCTGGGGGCTGGCCCCCACCCCATGGAGTTCTCCCTACACCTCCTCACATCTCTGCCTTGAAAGTGAGGACGCTGGGGTCCAGGGAGATGCCACGCACAGCCAGCGACCACGGTGGGACCACACCCGGGATTTCTCTCAGTCTTTAGAGCCTGGCCAAAGCAAGGTCAGGAGTGCCTGTCTCTTCCCTGGTAAATGGGCCCAGAGAATGAGAGGCTCGGCCTTCTCTAGACATGACCCTTAACAAGAACTTGGAGTCGAAGAGATCTGGGTGCCTCAGCAATGATGACATGCACAGTTCTAACAACAACAGCTACCATTTCAGGGGCAGGAGGTGTCTATAGATGTGGTCCCTTTTAGTTCGTAATTACCTATGATCCCTGCCTTCAGACAAGGAAACTGAAGCTCATGTTATACTGGTCTCGAGTGGCCTCGGCCTGCAATGGCTTGGACTGGGGCTTGGGTTCCCAGCCAGGGACTGGGCTGGGTCACAGCAGTGAAAGCACTGGATCCTAGCCTCTAGACCAGTGGTCAGTGACAGGGGCCCTGGCCCTTGGGCTTTGCAGAAAATAATTCCCATAAAGACAGAAAGTAGTGAAGCGAATCAAGTGTTTATTAGGAGGAAAAAGAGCACAGTACGTGTGGATAGGCACACGGGCAGGCTCAGAGGGAGAGTCCCTGAGTTGCTGAGTCATGCCCTCATGGTAGTTTGAATTACTTTCATGGGGTATTTCTTCTGGGTTTTCTTTGGCCAATCAGTTTGACTTGCCTGGTTGACAGTCCATATCTGGTATATCCCAGGATCCTCCCTGGTGTCTGCACGCCTCTCTTAGCCAAAATGGATCCTACAGAAAAGGCATCTGGGGTAGAACATCCCTTAACATAGCTCCTCTTTGGCCTCCAAGGAGCCTTTTCTGTGCATGTGTGGTCACGGAGGTCACCTGACTTCAGGAGCGAGAAATATGTGGTCTGTGCAGGGTCCAGCCTCCTCTCTTAATTGACCTACTATTCTTGGAGTTTTGGTCATTAGAGAATGAATCTCTAATTGCTTCATCCTGGTGGGTGGGGCGGGGGGCAGCCCATCTGCCTCCTGCCTCAACACCAGGGGTGGATTCTAGCTCCAAATGTCAGGACCTAATCCCTTTCCGCCACTGCTTTCACCTCCTAGCTAGTCACTCAGTCAGTCCTCCCATCTCTTATTACTTCATCTGTGAAGAAACTGCATATTTCCTGTAAACAAGGATGTCACATTCATCAGTGACTGCAGCCCTCCAACAAGAGCCAAGGGCTGCCCTGATAGTTCAGTTGGTAAAGAATCCACCTGCAATGCAGGAGAGCCTGGTTCAATTCCTGGTTTGGGAAGATCCGCTGGAGAAGGGATAGGCTACCCACTCTAGAATTCTTGGGCTTCCCCTGTGGCTCAGTTGGTAAAGAATCTGCCTGCAATGTGGGAGATCTGGGTTCGATCTCTGGGTTGGGAAGATCCCCTGGAGAAGGGAAAGGCTACCCTCTTCAGTATTCTGGCCTGGAGAATTCCATGGACTGTATAGTCCATGGGGTCACAAAGAGTTAGACACAACTGAGCCACTTTTACTTCACTCTACAGGAGCCAGTGAGCCCTGAGGAAATTCAGGAAGGAAAGAATACCTGCCAGCTAGCAGCCATTAGACTGCAGCCACTCCCCATATTGAGCCCTGAGGAAACTCAGGATGTGAAAACACAGGATACTGGACCCAGATAGCTGAGGTGCGTATAAAGGGAATGAAGTGAGCCCACACACTTGCATCTTCCCATACACAGAAAAGTGCTAAATTCCTTAATTTGGGATATCTCATTTTCTTCAGTTAATAACAATCTTTTTTTTAAATCCATAAATTTAATTTTTTTATTTTTGACTACTCTGTGTCTCCATTGATGTGCAGTGGCTTACTCTTCATTGAGGTGCATGGGCTTCTCATGGCAGTGGCTTCTCTTGTTGCAGAGCACAGGCTCTAGGGCACACAGGCTCAGGAGTTGCAATGCACAGGCTTAGCTGCCCCACATCATGTGGAATCTTCCTGGACCAGGGATTGAACCCGTGTCCTCTGCGTTGGCAGGTGGATTCTTAACCACTAGACCACCAGGGAAGTCCAACAATAATCTGTTGATGTTCATACTATCTGCCCTTTGCCACAAGACTTCTGTGTAACCTAACCCTTCCCTCTACACACACACACACCCTTTGCCTTGCCTCTGTGGATCAGTTCTCCCAGAGTTACTTGAGATGCTGCCTCTTGGGCTTAAATCCTAAAAATTTCCACTGAATAAAACATAACTCTCAACTTTTAGGTTGTGAATATTTTTTAAGCCTACATCTGTAAAACAGAGATAATTATACTTTCCTCATCACAAATAGCATATGACTAAATGCAATGTGGTTCTCTGGACTGGATCCTGGAATGGAAAAAGGATATTTAGTGGAAAAACTGGTGAAATCGGATAAACTTTGGAGTTTAGTGCATAGTTTTGTACCAATGTTGGTTTCCTCATTTGAACAAATGTGCCGTGGTTATGTAAGATGTTATCAAAAAGGAAGCTGGTGAAGGGTGTAAGGTAACTAACTCTCCCTGTGTTCTTTGTAACATTTCTGGAAGTCTAAAATTATTCCAAAATTAAAAGTTTATTATTTTAAAAAGTAACTGGACAAAAGAGAAGGCTGTGTGCTCTGGGAGGCACTGCCCGTTAGTGACAGAAAAACACAAGGACCAGAGGAGGCCATCAGAGGCTTTTCTGCAGATGGACCTGTTTTGCTGGGAGGAAGGGACATATATGGAAAAGGGAGAGGGAACCCACTGATGAAGGAGAGGGCAAGGAAGGCGAGGTGGGGAACCCAACCCAATTTATGTGGATTTCTGTTCTTGATTGTTCCCAGGATCAGAGCAAGACCCTGGTGGGGTGGCCCCAGATGGGTTCTGGCCAGGCAGGCAGAGTAAACAAAGCTTTGGGGCTGTCATTCCCCTCCCCATGTGGCCTGGGAGTTCTGGGGGGAGGTGGGGGAAGTGCTGGGGCTCCCTCCACCCCAGCAACCAGGAGACAGATGCCAAATGAGAAGTGGGTGATGAGGGGTCTCAGAAAACCAGGGTGACCTTTAGCTAGCGTGGGTGGCAATTTTTTTCTTTTTTCCTTTCCATAAACAGAGCAATTCCTCCAGGAAAGAAAATACAACACAGCCTAGGAATCTTGAGCTGTTTCTTTAAAGCCAGCGGAGCTCTTGTGAAGTTCAGGTTCACAGGGAGAGACTGGCTGGAGCAACCGAGAAACCTGAGAGGCATTAGCCTGAAGGCCTGATCAGAAGGCAGATCCAGGAAGGCCAAGGAGGGTTATGAAAGCTCTGTTTGGGGCCCGTGAGTCATCAGCCAGTCATCTTGGGGCTGTGGCCTCACTGAGCCCAGCTGGAACCTCCCTTGAAAATCTACACCCCTCAATCATCACCCCACCCCCACCTCTGGGGCAGGGCAGAGCTCTGGGATGGCCTACAGCTTGCCTGGAGCTTCCACTTCATTCATTCATCAGTTCATTCATTCAAATACTCTTGGACCCCTTCAGTATACGGGCCACTGCCCTTGGCACAGAACTCAGTTTAATGAGAAAGACAGAAAATAGAACATCCTCTCTGCTGGTGGACACACACAACTGAAAGATCGGGAAAGGAAAGCTGGAGAGAGCATGACATCCACTCAGGAGTGGCGGTCAGCCAGCGAGCTGCCATTTCAGAGCACTCCAGGCGGTAGCTCTCTGAGCAGGGCAGCTGCATGTGGATGGGAGCATGGGGAGGAGCAAGAATGAGGTCTAGCCAAGAGCAGGACCAAACCAGCAAGGGCCCTCTTGGACTGTGGATGAGAGTGGGACTTTATCCCTGAGGGCCTGGGATGGAGGCACTCAGGTGGAGGCACCTTGAGCCGTGGTAGAATTCCAGAGACTGGGAACCAGAGGACATGGAGACCAGCTGCCCATTCTCACAGAAGCGGAGACTGGAGCCCAGAGAGGGTGAGACCTGCTGGACTAACACAGCAGGCCAGGGCCATGCCCAGCTGTCCTGATTTCCAGAACAGGCTTTTTCCCATCCCTCCCACTGTATTATCTTCCAAGACTTACTTGTGGACCCAAGCAGGTGCGTGCAAACATCTCAAGGAGGAGGAATGCAGGGTGTGGGTGAGAAAATTGGACCAGTGTTTTGAATAGGCTGACCTAGGGTGGATAATCCCCTGGGGGAAGGCGGACAGGGGTGAGAGTTGACTTGCCCCAAAGGACGACGTGAGTCACTGGAGAGCAAGGCTCACACTTCCTCCTTCCTCCCGGCTTTGGTCTCAGTTTCCTGGGAGGAGGTGCAGCCTGGATTCCTGGGGGCGGCCCTCCTCTTTGAAGGTCCAGATTGGGGTGCCAGCTATCTGCACCCCCCACAACTCCTCCACATTCCCTTTCTGAGGCCCTGGTAAATTTCCATCTTGGTTCCAGGTCTGACTCAGGCTCAGCCCGTCACATGGACATTGGCTGCAAGAAGGTTCAGCCTCCTCGCTCTCACCCTGAGCTCAGCCACACTTCCTCTGCCCTGGGCTAGTCCCTTTCTCTTTCTCCAGAAGTAGAGCCGCTCTGACAAAGAGCCCCTGGCTGCCCAGCCAGTGGAACAAAATATTGACTGCAGGGAAGGTATCTTTGGAGACCCGGTCACCAGGAGCCCCTGGATGGAAGACCAGAGATAATGACGCCATGAAAGTGAAAGTCACTCAGTTGTGTCCGACTCTTTGTGACCCCGCGGCTTATACAGTCCATGGAATTCTCCAGGCCAGAATACTGGAGTGGGTAGCCTTTCCCTTCTCCAGGGGATCTTCCCAACCCAGGGATCGAACCCAGGTCTCCTGCATTGCAGGCAGATTCTTTACCCCATAGCTACCACCAATTGAGGGCCTACGATGTGTCAGGTGCTAATGCAGCCAAGAGCCCCAGGAGGCAGAAATATTCATGTCCTCGTTTCACAGAGAGGAGAGAAGGTGGACCACAGTCACTGGGAGTGAATGTCTATGACATCCAGGCAGCATCCAGGACCCACTCAGGACGAAGTCATGGATTTTATTTTTTAGATAGTTATTTATTTACTTCTTTATTTGGTTGCGCTGGGTCTTAGTTGTGGCATGTGAACTCTTAGTTGCAGCGTGTAGGATCTAGTTCCCTGACCAGGGCTGGAACCCGGGCCCCCTGCGTTGGGAGCGAGGACCCCCAGCCACTGGACCACCAGGGAGCCCCAGGTCACGGATTCTCAGTGGGTGGCTGACAAGGTGGTGTGTTTTGCCCCAACTATAACCAGCTGCCCAGGTGAGGTGCAGAGTGGGCGGAGAGCTCGGTTTGACTGCTGTTGGGGTTTCGACAGGAGCTGGGAAGGTTGTGCAGGTAGGAAGAGCGGTGAGGAAGGAGGGGCCGAGGTTCAGGGAGCAGGGATGGGCTTCCTGACAGCTGGGGTTGGGGAACCTGAGAGAAGGAGGAGGGGCGGGGAGGGGCAGAGGTCAGTCAGTGAAGTTAAGGAGACTTTAGTGCAGGCTTTAGTCCTGGGCTCTGAACCGTGGGGTGGCCTCTGCTTGCAGGATGAGTTGTTTGCTTCCTGTTGTGTCCTCGGCCCACAGTCTGTGGGGAACAGGCCCTCCTTGAATATTTATGGAGTGAGAGTGTGGCTACTAGGGGGGATCTGGGGTGGGATCACTTTCCTCTTTCTACCATGGTGTTTTATTTTCTTTTCTTGAAAAATTTTAAAACTTTGTTTGTTTTTGGCTGCTCTGGCTAAGCAGAGGCTTCAGGCACATGGACCTCAGTAGTTGCAGCTCGAGGCTCTAGAGCATAGTTGTGGATCATGGGCTTAGTTGCTCCTCAGCATCTTCCCGGACCAGGGATTGAACCCACATCCCCTGAATTGGCAGGCAGATTCTTATCCACTGAGCCATCAGAGAAGTCCTACTATGTGTGTTGTAAAATAATTTTACTATTTATTTTTGGTTGTACCAGGTCTTCGTTGCTGGGAGAGCTCTTCTCTAGTTTTGGGGAGTAGGGGCTACTCCCCAGTTGTGGTGTGAGGGCTTCTCATTGTGCGGCTTCCCTTGTTACAGAGCACAGGCTCTAGGGCCCTTGGGCTTCAGTAGGTGCAGCTCGTGGGCTCAGGAGTTGCGGCTGCCAGGCTATAGAGCACAGGCTCAATAGTTGTGGTGCATGGACTTCGTTGCTCCGTGGCATGTGGGATCTTCTCAGATCAGGGATGGAAGCCTTGTCTCCTGCATTGGCAGGCAATTCTTTACCGGTGAGCCACTGAGGAAGCCCACTGTCATGCTTGTTTGTTTTTTTAAAATAACAGCTTTATTGAGCTATAGTTTACCTTTTAAAGGTTTTTTAAACAGTAGTTTTGTTTATATTCAGGGCTTCCCTGATGGCTTAGCTGGTAAAGAATCCGCCTACAATGAGAGAGACCCGGGTTTGAGCCCTGGGTTGGGAAGATCCCCTGTAGAAGGGAACGGCTACCCACTCCAGTATTCTGGCCTGGAGAATTCCATGGACTGTATAGTCCACGGGGTCACAAAGAGTTGGACACAACTGAGTGACTTTCACTTTCACTTTGTGTATATTCACAGAAATATACAGCCATCATCACTATCTAATTTCAGAATATTTGCGTGCTAAGTTGCTTCAGTCGTATCCGACTGTTTGCAACCCAATGGACTGTAGCCCGCCAGGCTCTTCTGTCCATGGGATTCTTCAGGCAAGAATACTGGAGTGGGTTGCCATTTCCTCCTCCAGGGATCTTCCCAACTCAGGGATGCAACCCAAGTCTCTTATATGTCCTGCAATGGCAGGCGGGTTCTTTACCACTGAGCAACCTGGGAAGCCCCTCAGAATATTTGATCACCCCCAAAAAGAAACCTCAGACCCGCCTTCCCCATCCCCTCAGTCCCTGGCAACCAGTAATCTATGTCCCATGCATTTGCCTCTTTGGGGCATTTTTATCAGTGGAATCACACAATATACTGTCTTTTGTTTCTGTCTTCCTTCACTTAGCATGTTTTCAAGGTTCACTCATATTGTAGCTTGTATCAATACTTCATTCCTTTTTATTGTCAAATAATATCCCATTGTATGAATATACCACATTTTGTTTATTCGTTCATTAGCTGAAGGGCACTTCGGTTGTTCGCATTTTTTTTACTATTATGAATAATGCTGCTATAAACATTCATGAACAGGTTTATTTTTTTTTAAATATGTTTATTCTTATTTATTTGGCTGTGTCAGGTCGTATTTGTGGCACGTGGGATTTTTCGTCGTGGTGCATGGGCTTCTCTAGTTGTGGTGTGCGGGCTCCAGAGTGCACAGGCTCAATAGTTGCAGTGCTTGGGGTTAGTGAGTTGCTCCAGGGCATGTGGAATCTTAGTTCCCTGACCAGGGATTGAACCCACATCCCTTGCATTGGAAGGTGGATTCATAACCACTGGACCACCAGGCAACTCCCTCATGTACCTGTTTCTTTGAAGATACATGTTTTCATGTCTCCTGGGTATGCATCTGAAGAGTGGAATTGTTGGGAGAATTTTTACATTGTTTCAACTTTTTACATAATTCTTTGTTAAAAATTAAAAGATTCCTTTTCTAAAAAGATGAGCTGATTCCACAGGAAAAAAAAATGGAATAATATTTGAGATAGGAAAGAGGTAAAGATGGGTGGGGAGTTGAGACTGAGGCTACCACCTGGTTGGTGAATGACTTTGAGCAAATTCCTGCCCTTCTCAGGGCTGGGCCTGTGAAATGGGGGTGGGGCAGGGTTGGGCAGGACAGGAGCAGAGGGTTGAGCTGGAATGAAGACTTTTCAGGGCCCACCCAACCCTGACAGCACAAGGTATTGAAACTGGCTGGGTTTCCACACCTGGTTAGAGAAACAGACGAAGGAAATGATCTGGCCTTTTGAGTTCTCTCCCTGAAAGAATAAATAACATGATGCAGGTATTCCAGGCAACAAGCCAAATTCAACCTAGAAGAATGTTTTAGGTCACTCCCTCTTCAATTCCTCAGTGAGATGAAGAGATATTTCACTCTACCTGACATTTATCTTCCACTCTAAAACAATCTCAAACTAAAATGTGCATAGGAAATCCTGGGGGCGGGGATGGGCTGGGGGAAAATCCTGGGGATCTCAATAGTCAAATCCTGAATCCACAGGGCTGAGATTCTGCAATTCTAAAGACCTACCAAAAAAAAAAAAAACCTACCAAGTAATGTCAGTGCAGCTGAAGACTCTTCAGAGTCCCTTGGGCAGCAAGGAGTTCAAACCAGTCAATCCTAAAGGAAATCAACCCTGAATATTCATTTGAAAGACTAAAGCTGAAGCTCCAATACTTCGACCACCTGATGAGAAGAGCTAACTCACTGAAAAAGACCCTGATGGTGGGAAAGATTGAGGGCAAGAGGAGAAGGGGGTGGCAGAGGATGAGACGGTTGGATGGCATCACTGACTCAATGGATGTGAGTTTGAGCAAACTCCAGGAGACAGTGAAGGACAGGGAAGCCTGGTGTGCTACAGTTCTTGGGGTCGCAAAGAGTTGGACATGACTTAGTGACTAACCAACAGCAACCACAAGCTGATACGCAGCCCATGATTTATTTACTTACTTATTATAATTTTTAAAATTATCTATTTATTTTGTTTGTTTTTGGCTGCACAGGGTCTTTGTTGCTGCACGTGGGATTTCTCTAGTGGCAGAATGCAGGGACTACTCTTCATTGCCCTGCTTGGGTTTACTGCAGTGTCTTCTCTTGTTGTAGAGCATGGGCTTGGTTCCTCTGTGGCATGTGAGGTCTTCCCATACCAGGGATGGAACCATGTTCCCTGCATTGGTAGCCAGATTCCCAACCACTGTACCACTCAGTTCAGTTAAGTTCAGTTCAGCTCAGTCATGTCTGACTCATCCCTGTCCATCACCAACTCCCAGAGCTTACTCAAACTCATGTCCATCAAGTCGATGATGTCATCCAACCATCTCAACCTCTGTCATCCCCTTCTCTCCCCACCTTCAATCTTTCCCAGCATCAGGGTCTTTTCCAATGAGTCAGTTCTTCACATCAGATGGCCAAAGTATTGGAGCTTCAGCTTCAGCATCAGTCCTTCCAATAATATTCAGGACTGTTTTCTTTTAGGATTGACTGGTTGAATCTCCTTGCAGCCCAAGAGACTCTCAAGAGTCTTCTCCAACACCACAATTCAAAAGCATCAATTCTTTGGTGCTCAGCTTTCTTTATAGTCCAACCCTCACATCCATACAAGACTACCGGAAAAACCATAGCTTTGACTAGATGGACCTTTGTTGGCAAAGTAATGTTTCTGCTTTTTAATATGCTGTCTAGGTTTGTCATAGCTTTTCTTCCAAGGAGCAAGCATCTTTTAATTTCATGGCTGCAGTCACCATCTGCAGTGATTTTGGAGCCCAAAAAAATAAAGTCTCTCACTGTTTCCATTGTTTCCCCATCTATTTACTATGAAGTGATGGGACCAGATGCCATGATCTTAGTTTTCTGAATGTTGAGTTTTAAGCCAACTATTTCACTCTCCTCTTTCACTTTCATCCAAAGGCTCTTTATTTCTTCTTCATTTTCTGCCATAAGGATGGTGACATCTGCATATCTGAGGTTATTGGTATTTCTCCTGGCAATCTTGATTCCAGATTGTGCTTCAACCAGCCTGGCATTTCACATGATGGACTCTGCATATAAGTTAAATAAACAGGGTGACAATGTACAGCCTTGACATACTCCTGTCCCGATCTGGAACCAGTCTGTTGTTCCATGACCAGTTCTAAATGTTGCTTCTTGACCTGCATACAGATTCCTCAGGAGGCAGGTCAGGTGGCCTGGTATTCTCATCTCTTTGAGAATTTTCTACAGTTTGTTGTAATCCACACAGTCAAAGGCTTTGGCAAGAGTCAATGAAGCAGAAGTAAGATGGCGGAGCAGAAGGACGTGTTCTCATCTTCTTCGAACACTCCAAAACTACAACTTGCTGCTGAACAACTGTCGACTGGAAAATGTTGGATCCCACCAAAAAAAAGATACCCCCACGTCCAAGGGCAAAGGAGAAGCCCCAGCAAGATGGTAGGAGGGTCGAAATCAAGTTTAGAGTCAAACCCCTTGCATGCCAGAGACACTCAGAGGGCTCAAACAAAACTTGTGCTCACCAAGACCCTGGGACCCCACAGAGACTGAGCCAGAACTGTGCTTGAGTGTCTCATGAGAAGGTACGGGTCAGCAGTGGCCTGCCACAGGGGCAGGGGCTCTGGGTGCAGCAGACCTGGGTGTGGCATAAGCCCTCTTGGAGGAGGTCACCGTTAACCCCAGCATAGGGCTGCCAGAACTTACACAGGACCGGGGGAACAGACTCTTGGAGGGCACAAACAGAACCTGTGTGCCCTGAACCACTAGGAAAGCCTAGTTATTATAGTTTTCATTGGAGTGTAGTTGATTCACAGTGTATGTTAGCTGTGTTAGTGGCAGGTGTTCAGCAAAGCAAGTCAGTCACACATGTACCCACTGTTTTTAGATTCTTCTCCTCTATAGCCCCTCACAGAGTATTGAGTAGAATTCCCTCTGCTATATAGTAGGACCTTGTTAGTTACCTATTTTATATATAGTACTGTGTATATGCCAGACCACAATTTAAATAGCAAGGCTCTAGGGAATTCCCTGAGAGTCCAGTGAGTTGTGAGGACTCCATGCTGCCACTGTAGGGGGCTAGGGTTCAATACCTGATTGGGGAACTAAGATCCCACAAGCCATGCAGCATGGCCCCAAAAAAAAAAAAAAAGGAATCAGAATAAATAAACAGTAAGACTTTATTCCTCCTACACAAGGGAATGAAATAGCACTTTGAAATTTTGCCATTATCCATTAGGGAAAGCATGTATTTTGATGAATCTCTCATAATTACGATGACTAGGTGAGTGAGAGAACAAAATGCTTATGCCTGTCCCAGAAAGAGCATGAGGGAAAACAACATCATTTTGTCCTTGCAATAACCCTGTGAGATTAGAAGGTGGTCCCCATTTTGCAAATGGGGAGAGTGTTCAGAGAGGGTGAGCAAATGTCAGAGCTATGGCTTGTTCTACAGCCTAACTCCAAACCCAGTGCCCATTCCCCCACACTGCCTGGTCCCTACTTCCCTCTCTCCCACATCTCTGGAACTGTCATTCAGCCCTGGATTTGGAAACAGTTGCAAGCTCTAGATAGAAAAGGGATTGAGGATATCTAAGCGCCGGGATCTGCTCCTACAGACATGCAAATTTATGTGACAAGGATGTGCCAGGCAGCAGCATTTATAAGAGAAGAGCTGGAAACTCCGTTAGAAACACATAGTAGAATTGCTCAAAGATGACTTAAAACTGTAGCAACTGCCTTCCTGTTGTATCACCTGTCATTTCTTTCTTGATTTTCATTACTACCTCTTGTTTGTTTCTGTCTATGTCTGTCTCATCTATTAGAATGTCAATTCTTGAAAGACAAGAACATTGCTGGGTTCCTAACGTCAATGTTCAATCATTTTTGTGGAATGAATGAACCTGAGCATTTTGAGAAAGCAAGTAAAGGTCATTGCAGGATGTTGTACACAGGATACCATTTTTGTTTTAAAAAATGTTTGACTGTAGGTACAGAAAAATCTGTAAGACTGAATATTAATAACTTTGGGATTGGGACTGGGGATTAGGTAGGGATGATTCTCATTTTCCATTATTTCAGTCTGTTTTTTACTATGAACATGAATTTCCTTAGTAATAATAAAAGTAAATTAAAAAAATAATATTCTAGACTTTTATCTATAGGTGCCAACATTGATGTCTGGGGATGTTTATTCCAGCATTATTTATAGTGGCAAAAAGTAGAAATTATCATTTGCCCGCTTTAAAAGGGCTTCCCAGTTGGCGCTAGTGGTAAAGAATCTACCTGC
This sequence comes from Dama dama, assembly GCF_033118175.1. Taxonomy (NCBI): domain Eukaryota; kingdom Metazoa; phylum Chordata; class Mammalia; order Artiodactyla; family Cervidae; genus Dama; species Dama dama. The sequence continues at coordinate 48,715,078 of NC_083694.1, read as the reverse complement.
CAATGCAGGAAACAGGAGAGACTCAGGTTCGACCCCTGGATCAGGAAGATCCCCTGGAGGAGGGCATAGAAACCCACTCCAGTATTCTCAGCTGGAGAATCCCATGGACAGGGGAGCCTGGTGGGCTACAGTTCATGGGGCCACAAAGAGTTGGAAGTGACTTAGCGTGCATGCAACACAGAACTCCATTTCTCTGGAGCTCCCTCCGACTCAGAATGAATCCTTTTTTTGTTTAGTGACTCAGTCGTGTCTGACTGTTTGCAACCTCATAGACTGTAGCCTGCCAGGCTCCTCTGTCCATGGGATTTTCCAGGCAAGAATACTGGAGTGGGTTTCCATTTCCTTCTCCTGGGGATCTTCCCAACCCAGGGATCGAACCTGCAGCTCCTATCACATCTCCTACATTGCAGATGGATTCTTTTACTGCTGAGCCACCAGGAAAGCCCTAGAATGCATCTTTTAATAAGTCAATATAGTATTTCTTTATTTTTAATTGAAGGATAATTGCTTTACAGGATTTTGTTGTTTTCTGTCAAACATCAACAAGAATCAAACATAGGTGTACATAGGTCCCCTACCTCTTGAACCTCTCTCCCACCTCCCTCCCCATCCCACCCATCTAGGTGGTTACAGCCCGTCTGATTCCCTGAGACATACAGCAAATTCCTATTGGCTATATATTTTTCATACAGTAATGTAAGTTTCCATGTTACTCTCTCCATACATCTCACCCTCTCCTCCCTTCTTCCCATGTCCATAAGTCTGTTCTGTCTGTTTCTCCATTGCTGCCTTGCAAATAAACCCATCAGTACCATTTTTCTAGATTCCATATATATGTGCTGCTGCTGCTGCTAAGTCACTTCAATTGTGTCCAACTCTGTGCGACCCCATAGACGGCAGCCCACAAGGCTCCCCCATCCCTGGGATTCTCCAGGCAAGAACACTGGAGTGGGTTGCCATTTCCTTCTCCGATGCATGAAAGTGAAAAGTGAAAGTGAAGTCACTCAGTCGTGTCCGACCCTCAGCGGCCCCATGGAGCACAGCCCTCCAGGCTCCTCCGTCCATGGGATTTTCCAGGCAAGAGTACTGAAGTGAGGAGCCATGGACTTCTCTGATATATATGTGCTAGTATACGATATTTATCTTTTTCTTTCTGACTTACTTCACTCTGTATAATAGGTTCTAGGTTCATCCACCTCATTAGAACTGACTCAAATGCATTTCTTTTTATAGCTAATATTTCATTGTGTATATGAAGCACAACTTCTTTATCCATTCACCTCTTGATGGACATCTAGGTTGCTTCCATGTTCTAGCTATTATAAACAGTGCTGCAATGAACAATGGGATACATGTGTCTTTTTCAATTTTGGTTTCCTCAGGGTATATGCCTAGGAGTGGGATTGCTGAGTCATATGTTAGTTTTATTCCTAGTTTTTTTAAGGAATCTCCATACCATCTTCCATAGTGGCTGTATCAATTTACATTCCCACCAACAGTGCAAGAGCATTCCCTTTTCTCCACACCCTCTCCAGCATTTATTGTTTGTAGACATTTTGATGATGGCCATTCTGAGTGGTGTGAGGTGATATCTCGTTGTAGTTTTGATTTGCATTTCTCTAATAATGAGCGATGTTGAGCATCTTTTCATGTGTTTGTTAGCCATCTGTATTGGAGAAAAGTCTATTTAGGTCTTTTTCCCACTTTTAGATTGGGTTGTTTGTTTTTCTGGTATTGAGTTGTATGAGCTGCTTATATATTTTGGAAATTAATCCTTTGTCAGTTGTTTCATTTGCTATTATTTTCTCCCATTCTGGTGGTTGTCTTTCCACCTTGTTTATAGTTTCCTTTGCTATGCAAAAACTCTTAAGTTTAACTAGGTCCCACTTGTTTACTTTTGTTTTTTATTTCCTTTACTCTAGGAGGTGGATCATAGAGGATCTTGCTTTGATTTATATCATTGAGTGTTCTGCCTATGTTTTCCTCTAAGAGTTTTATAGTTTCTGGTCTTACACTTAGGTCTTTAATCCATTTTGAGTTTTTTGTTGTGTATGGTGTTAGAAAGTGTTCTAATTTCATTCTTTTACATATAGCTGTCCAGTTGTCCCAGCACCACCTACTGAAGAGGCTATCTATGCCCCGTGGTATATTTTTGCCTCCTTTGTAAAAAATGAGGTACCAATAGGTGCATGGATTTATTTCTGGGCTTTCTATCTTGTTCCATTGGTCTATATTTCTGTTTTTGTGGCAGTACCATACTGTCTTGATGACTGTAGCTTTGTAGTATAATCTGAAGTCAGGAAGGTTGATTCGTCCAGCTCCATTCTTCTTTCTCAAGATTGCTTTGGCTATTCGGGGTCTTTTGTGTTTCCATATGAATTGTGAAATTTTTTGTTCTAGTTCTGTGAAAAATGCCATTGGTAGTTTGATAAGGATCTTACTGAATCTGTAGATTGCATTTGGTAGTATAGTCATTTTAACAATATTGATTCTTCCACCCAGGAACATGGAATACCTCTCCATCTGTTTATGTCATCTTTGATTTCTTTCATTGGTGTCTTATAATTTTCTGTATACAGTTCTTTCATCTCCTCAGGTAGGTTTATTCCTAGATATTTTATTCTTTTTGTTGCAGTGGTGAATGGGATTGATTCCTTAATTTCTTTCTGATTTTTCATTATTAGTATATAGGAATGCAAGTGATTTCTGAGTATTGATTTTGTATCCTGTGACTTTGCTAAATTCACTGATTAGCTCTAGTAATTTTCTGATAGCATCTTTAGGGTTTTCTATGTATAGTATCATGTCATCTGCAAACAGTGATAGCATTACTTCTTTTCCAGTCTGGATTCCATTTATTTCTTTTTCTTCTCTACCTGCTATAGCAAGGACTTCCAAACCTATGTTGAATAATAGTGGTGAGAGTGGACACCCTTGTCTTGTTCCTGATCTTAGGGGGAATGCTTTTTGCCACTGAGAATAATGTTTGCTATGGGCTTATCATATATGGCCTTTACTTTGTTGAGACAGGTTCCTTCTATGCCCATTTTTGGAAGAGTTTTAATAGGTGCTGAATTTTGTCAAAGACTTTTTCTGCATCTATTGAGACTATCATATGCTTTTTCTCTTTCAATTTGTTAATATGGTGTATCACACTGATTGATTTGCGTATATTGAAGAATCCTTGCATCCCTGGAATAAACCTAACTTGATCATGGTGTTTGAACTTTTTAATGTGTTGTTGAATTCTGTTTGCTAGAATTTTGTTGAGGATTTTTGCATCTATGTTCATCAGTGATATTGGCCTGTAGTTTCCTTTTTTAGTGTTGTCTTTGGTTTTGGTATCAGGGTGATGGTGGCCTCATAGAATGGGTTTGGAAGTGCTCCTTTCTCTGCAATTTTTTGAAAGAGTTTTAGAAGGATAGGCATTAGCTCGTCTCTAAAAGTTTCATAGAATTCACCTGTGAAGCCATCTGGTCCTGGGTTTTTGTTTTATGGGAGCTTTTGATCACAGTTTCAATTTCAGTTCTTGTAATTGGGTTGTTCATAATTTCTATTTCTTCCTGGTTCAGTCTTGGAAGATTGAACTTTTCTAAGAATCTGTCCATTTCTTCCAGGTTATCCATTTTATTGCCATATAGTTGCTCATATAATCTCTTATAACCTCTCCTTTTTAATTTCTAATTTTGTTGATTTGATTCTTTTTTTCTTGATGAGTCTGGTTAAAAGTTTGTCAGTTTTCTTTATCTTCTATAGTATTCTTAAAAATTAAAGTTTGGCCACCAGGAAAGACTGAACAAAAATTATTCCCCTCCCCCCTAAACAACAAGGAAACAGCTTTAATCATCTCTTTCCTGACCCACAAAAACAGGGAAGTAGTTGGAGCTGAAGCCTTTAAATCTGAAATTTCAGCTCCTAAAACATTGCTCGTTGCTCAAAGGTGAAAATCCACACATTTTCTTCTCCAATATTTGCCCTATTTGTGAGTTTATTTCCATACAGCATGCATGCACACATCCCCGGTACTCACTCACATGTGCTCTTACATGCACGTGAGACACTATTTTCTTGTGAGTGTCTGTTGATTAATTATGAGAATAACAAACTTGATGTGTGCAGAGTTTCAAAGGTGTTTTGTCCACATCAAAGTCACCTGAGTCCTCTTCTCTGAAAGCCTTAAAAATCAAATTACACAACCAAGGATCACTACTTTCCCAGATGCTGTTCACAGGCTGCATATTGACAGGGGAGGAGGGGCAGAGAAAAAGTCCTCATAACTGATGTTTAGGTGGGAAGGCAAAGAGACAACCTCCATCACCCGGATATGCTAGGGTATAAAGCCTAGTGTGCTGTCCTCAGGCTAAACTCTAACACTAAATCAGGATCAGGGACATTATTCAAACTAAGTAAATGGTCTAACATATCTGCATCCATATCTATGGATTTCTTTTGCTGCTGAACTACTAACTGGCCAAAGTCTTGAGCAGCTCTCACAATATCTGCTTTTCCATCTTCAGCGAACAGCACTTTCGCTGCCAAATGGCAATCTTTGTCATGACTTTGCAAATTCTGGTGAGTATTTGGAACCATCTCAGTCAGTCCAGATATTCCTGATGTTGTTTTAAAATTTCATCCATCAACCTGGAATTATTTCTTTTGACAATACCCTGGTGGTCGTAGACGCTGATGTAAGAGATGCCCACGGCAGATCGCACCACCAAGCTTGCCATGTCGGAGAAGCTGGGCTCCTGCTCCTCCTCAGTGATCACCAGGCTCACGTACACAGGCAGCTTCTCCAGGGAACTGCCGTCCGCGCGGCACTGCAGCTGCAGGTGGGCAGGCCGGGCCGGTCCCCTGAGCGGAGGCCGGTGGTCACGGCGGTTGCCGCCGGCAGCCTGGAGCTGGCGGAGCTGGGAGCTGAGCGGTGCTAGGACCGCAGCGGAGGCGGTGGGGCAGCGGCTCCGCCTGGTCCAGTTCTAGGTGCCGAACCGCAAGCGGAGCGGGGAGTTGAGCTTGAGATGAGGATCAGGCCGAACCGGGCGTGCAGCCACCCACAGCAGCAGCTCCTACTGCCCGATCATGCAGTCATGGCTCCCGGGCGTCCGCCCGCTCCCACCCCGGCGGCGAGCCATCTTCCTATCCAGCAGTCGCCCAGCGTTCCCTGCCCCCGGCCCCCAAACCCGTTCTTTACACTTTCCACGCACCCCTAACCTCTTTCTGCTGTCACTACCTCACCTCGCCCCCCCCCCCCCGCCCCCCACTCCCCTACTCCCAAGCCCACCATCTCCCTCCATCACCAGAATGATTGAACCATGCAGACCTAGGTCTGCAGACCTGAGTTTGCACACCTGTTCTGCCACACTAGGGAGTTAATTTGAGTCCCAGTTTCCTTCTTTATACTTAGAATTCCCAGATTCTCTGGGACTTTCTTTTTCTTTTGGCCATGCCAGGCGGCATGTGGGATCTTAGTTCCCCGACTAAGGATGGAACCCCTGCAGATCCCTGCAGCACGGAGTCTTAACCACTGGACCGCAGGGAAGTCCCTCCTTTATAAAGTTACTAACAGGATAATGCTGCCTCCGCCAAATAGTTTTAATGAGGGAAGTACTGGAAAGGGCTTTGTAAGCTGCAAAGCTCCTTCCAGATGTTAGCTATATGGGTAAGATATCCACCTAGCCCTCTGGATGGATGTCATCGCAGATGATTACTCGATCTAGTCTTTACTAAACAAGAAAAAAAAGAGAGATTTGGGGGTATAAATTTTGTAATTCACTTACCTTAATAACATTAGGCAAAAGCTGAATCACAACCCATGATTACAGCCTGGGCAAAAGCTTGCTAGAAACATTCTCTGACATTTTTAGCCAAAAAGTTGTTCATTCCTCAGTGTTCTCCCTCTTTTGCATCCCACACTCAGCCAGCAACTGACTCAGTCTTAAGAGAGAAGTAGCATGAATTCAGCAACTTTGTATATAGCATCTTCTTATATTCCTACACTGAGCCAGACTTCCCTAGGTGAGAAGAGAAACTGGAACTGGAGATCTTCAAGAGACCTAAACAGGGGACTTTCCCTGGTGGCACAGTGGATCAGAATCCGCCGGTCAATGCAGAGGACACAGGTTGGATCCCTGGTCTGGAAAGATTCCATGTGCCGTGGAGCAACTAAGCCCCTATGCCACAACTACCGAGCCCACATACTGTTAACTACTGAGGCCCAAGTGCTCTAGGGTCTGTGCTCCACAAGAGAAGCCACAGCAGTGAGAAGCCTGAGCACCTCAAGGAAGAGCAGCGCCTGCTCGCCTCGATTAGACAGAGCCTGCACACAGCAACGAAGACCCAGGGCAGCCAAAGATAAATTAAAAAAGACAGAGACCTAGGCAGAAGTTGCCAGAGATGTCATAAAGGGGATTCAGATATGAGGTGAGAGGCTGGAGCAGATCAGTCCTAAGATCTCTTCCAACTGTAAATTTCTATGGAGAAGAGCTCCTGCCCTTTTGAAGCATACAATCTAATTAGGGAGATAGACATGAAGAACATGTAGAGACTTCCCTGTCGGTCCAATGGGCTTCCCTGGTGGCTCAGGTGGTAAAGAATCTGCCTGTAATGCAGGAGACCTGGGTTGGATTCCTGGGTGGGGAAGATTCCCCTGGAGAAGGGAATGGCAACCCGATCCAGTATTCTTGCCTGAAGAATCCCATGGACAGAAAAGCCTGGAGGGCTACAGTCCATGGGGTTACAAAGAGTCGGACATGACTGAGCAATTAACACTTGCCTTTTCCGGTGGTTAGGACTCTGTGCTTCCACTGCATCAGGCATGTATTCCATTCCTGGTCTGGGAACTAAGATCCCTGCCAGGCCAAAAAGAAAAAAGATGAAGAGACAGTAAAGAAAAAGTCCTGAGCAGGAATGAGCATTGCCTGTTTAATTACCATTGCAAGTATGTTAGTTGCTTAGTTGTGTCTGATTATTTGTGACCCCATGGACTGTAGTCTGCCAGGCTCTTCTGTCCATAGGATTCTCCAGGCAAGAATACTGGAGTGGGTTGCCATTCCCTTCTCCAAGGGATCTTCCCAACCCAGGAATCAAACCCAGGTCTCCTGCATTGCAGGCAAAGTGTTTACCATCTGAGCCACCAGGAAAGCCTACCTCTGCAAGGAATGGTGACTGTTTTTCAACTGGGGGAGGCCTGTGGGTTTAATTCCTCTAGGAACCCTTAAAATTGTTGTTGTTTAGTACCTAAGTCATGTCTGACTCTTTTGCAACCCCATGGACTGTGGCTTGCCAGGCTTCCTGCTAGTCAGTGGGAAGCTAGAGGCAGCTACTTGTCATTGCTACTTGCTTTCTGGACACTGTTGGGACATTGTAGAGCTCACAAACTCATACACATTCTTTGCTCTGTGAGGTACGCAGGATCATTTTTATCTTCATATTGTAGTTGAGGAAACTTAGTGAAATGCCTTACCCCTTATCTAGTGAGGTAGAGGCTATGCTGAGACCCACTTATCCTGACCTCCAGATGAGTGTATGAGTGCTAGGTCGCTTTAGTTGTGTCTGACTCTCTGCAACCCCATGCACTATAGCCCTCCAGGCTCCTCTGTGCAGGGGACTCTCCAGGCAAGAATACTGGGGTGGGTTGACATGCCCTCCTCCAGGGGATCTTCCCAACCCAGGGGTCAAACCCATGTCTCTTATATCTCCTGCATTGGCAGGCAGGTTCTTTACCACTAGCGCCACCTAGGAAGCCTCAGATGAGTGCTTGTTCCTTAAAGAAGATTGTCACGTGAATTTCAAGACTAATGTTAGAGTCAGGACTTTAAAAAGCTGATGTGTGTGGAGAAACTTTGTCATATCTCGACTCCCCACTTTCCATTTCTAGACACACACAATGATGATAAAGTTAAATGTATTATTGCAAATGCCATATTGCATTTGAATGTGTGTCAGTCATTTAAGTCGTATGCAACTCTTTGTGACCCCATGGACTGTAACCTACCAGGCTCCTCTGTCCATGGAATTCTCCAGGCAAGAATACTGGAGTGGGTTGCCATTTCCTTCTCCAGGGGATCTTCCCAACCCAGGAATGGAATCTGTCTCTCTTATGTCTCCTGCATTGGCAGACAGGTTATTTACCACTAAGGGCTTCCCTGGTGGCTCAGACGGTAAAGTGTCTGCCTGCAGTGTGGGAGACCCGGGTTCGATCCCTGAGTTGTGAAGATCCCTTGGATCTTCTGCTTGGATCTTTACCACTAGTGCTACCAAATCAAATCCATGAATCTGGTAAACTTCTGGAATAGTGCGGTTTAGTAGAAATATAATTTGTTAAATTTTCTAGAAGCTACATTGTATAAATAAAAAGGCACAGAGTAAATTAATATATTTAATTCAGTATATCAAAAATATTTTAAAAACTTATAATCAATATACAATACTAATGAGATAGTTAAAATTATAAGTCTTCAGAATCTGGTGAGCGTATTATGCTAATAAGACATCTCAATTTGAACTAGCCACATTTCAAGTACTCAATTTGACTTGTAGCTTGGACAGTCTTGGTCAGTGCAGTTCTAAAAGTAGAACTACTAGTATCTGAGGCTGACCCCAACCCACTGCAGTACTCTTGCCTGGAGAATCCCATGGATGGAGAAGCCTGGTGGGCTAGAGTCCATGGGGTTGCAAAGAATCCGACGTGACTGAAGCAGCTCAGCAAAGCACAGCACTGTGAAGTTGGCAGGCATCTTTCTGGGGACAAAATATCTTCTGATGTCCCTCATATCACACAAAACAAGCATGTCCTGGGCCATCCTTCAAGAAAAAGAAATGAAAAGGAACTACAGTTTACTCAACTTTTTAAATCGTAAAAGATTATATTGGAAGGGCTCTCTGAGATGATCTAGTCCAGAAGTTGACAAATTTCAGCCCTGGGTCATATCTGCTCACTGCCTGTTTTTTTTTTTTTCTGCATCCTGAAAGCTAAAAATTATTTCTACGTTTTTTAAACAGTGACAGACTTTATTCTTTTGGGCTCTCAAATCACTGCAGGTGGTGACTGCAGCCATGAAATTAAAAGACACTTGCTCCTTGGAAGAAAAGTTAGGATCAACCTAGACAGCATATTAAAAAGCAGAAATATTACTTTGCCAACAAAGGTCCATCTAGTCAAAGCTATGGTTTTTCCAGTAGTCATGTACAGATGTCAGAGTTGGACTATAAAGAAAGCTGAGCGTTGAAGAATTGATGCTTTTGAACTGTATCTTGGAGAAGTCTCTTGAGGGTCCCTTGGGCAGCAAGGAGACCTTGGGCAGTCAATCCTAAAGGAAAACAGTCCTGAATATTCATTGGAAGAACTGATGCTGAAGCTGAAACTCCAAACCTTTGGCCACCTGATGTGAAGAACTGACTTATAGGAAAAGACCCTGATGCTGGGAAAGATTGAAGGTGGGGAGAGAAGGAGATGACAGAGGTTGAGATGGTTGGATGGCATCACTGACTCGATGGACATGAGTTTGAGTACTTAGATGAACTCAAACTTACTTAGTTTGAGCTCTGGGAGTTGGTGACGGACAGGGAAGCTTGGCGTGCTGCAGTCCACGGGGTCGCAAAGAGTCGGACACAACTGAGCAACTGAACTGAACATTTTTAAATGGTTCAAAAAAATTGAAAAAAGAATAATGTTTCATGACATGTAAATAGTATATGAAATTCAAAAGTCAGTGTCCATTACAAAGGTTTTTCAGAACACCTCCACCCTCATTTGTATACATTTTGTCTATGGTTGCCTTTGAGCTTCAACAACAGAGTTGTCACAATGATAAAATGACCTACCAAGCTCAAAGTAGTATTAACTGGCCCTTCACAGAAAAAGTTGGCTGACCCCCGGCACTAAAGCAAACATCCCCATTCTGCTGGTAGGGAGCTGAGGCACAAAGACATGCCAGGCCTGAGGTCACATCATCGGCCAGAGGTTGAAATGAGACCTCAGTTGGTTACTGTTCTTTTCACGACACCATCAAGTAAAAGATGGTACCCAAAAGCTTCTCAGTTTATCAGAACAATGACTGCTTGGTCCTTTTATGTGCCTGTCTGCTCCTCACCTGCAAGCCTAACCTAGGCTTTAGTAGGGGCCGCTGCATCTGTGGTGCAGTAGTAAAGAATCTGCCTGCAATGCAGGAGACTCTGGTTCGATCCCTGAGTCAGGAAGATCCCCTGGAGAAGGAAATGGGAACCCACTCCAGCATTCTTGCCTGGGGAATCCCGTGGGCAGAGGAGCCTGGCGGGCTGCAGTCCCTGGGGTTTCAGTCAGACCTGACTGAGTGACTGAGCACGCTGCATTGTAACCTCGAGAGGGCAGCACTGGCTAACGTGACTCCAGAGAGCAACCTCTTCCAAGAAATGACCAAAATAGTACACTGTTGTGTCTTTAAAAAAGAGACAGAGGAAGAAAAAAAGCAGGTCAAAAAAAAGGGCCCGAGTTGCTTTTGATGGTGGCATGCATACATACTAGTACACTGTAAAATATTAAAAAAAAATTTTTTTTTTTTGACAAATTGCCAAAGGTGAGTTCAAGCTCAGAAAATACCCACATCTAGCTAGAAGTGAAGGCAGGCAAATTGGTAGCAAAATGAAAGTAGGCATTTCAGAGAAAAGCACCCACACATTAAAACAAAAACAAAAACAAAAAAAAACTTTCTGAGTATTGAGGGAAGACTAAGAGGAATAGTAGAGTAGGTTGCCATGCCCTCCTCCAGGAGGGGATCTTCCCAACCCAGGGATCGAACTCAGGTCTCCCACATTGCAGGCAGATTCTTTACTGTCTGGTGGCTCAGACAGTAAAGAATCTGCCACCCACACATTAAAAAAAAAACAAAAAACTCCAATTCTACTTTCTGAGTATTGAGGAAACATGGAGAGGAAATTAGTCCTCCTGGAGCCTTAGGGACAGTTTAAGTAGGTGAGTGGAGCTATGCTCATGACCCAGATTTGTACTCGTTCTGAGGGGGCTGAAGAAGAGCTTCCATCTCTTCATTTTGGTGAGGTCTAATCATAAAATGTGGCTAGTGAGGTTTGCAGCCTAGTATGAGGTATTTAGGAAGTATAATTAATATTTGCAAAGGGCTGTAAAATCCTACAGATTAAAAGGTGTCCTGTGGAAGATGCAAGATGGACTGGTGTTACTGTGAGGGCAGATATATTTTTGTGGGTGTCACCACTGTTGTTGTTTACTGAGAAGGCAGAGGGAAAAAGTAGGTTAAGGCCAGGTGGCACAGTCCTTCAACGTGACTAAGAACGGGGCCACATGAAACCTGTCTGGGCAGACTATCACATCAGATGGTCTAGAGAAATTTCCCCAAGAATGCATAAATCCTCAGAGGCAGAATGGTTAGCTTCATGACACATAATCACGCCTGGAAGAAATCTGGTGGGGCTAATTAGAAAAACACATATGGCACTTCCGTCTTTACAAGGAAGGGGACTGAATTGTATTACTCAGCAAATATTTTCCTCAGCCTGAGCTTGACTTCTGAGATTTTCTGAGAACTGAGCATTTTTTCTAAGTAATCCCAAAAGCCTGGGTAACAGCAGGAACTAAGCTAGTAGTCTAATTAAGCATCCCCATACTGTGATACTTTAAAACACTACTGGGAATCCCAATGAGTTCCTAATGGCTAATTTCTAAATTTAATCCAAAGTGCTCCGCTGAATCCTCTTATATGACCTTTGTTAATTATGTAATATCTAATCACCAGTGATGATAAAAAACTGAAAACGATGGCATGAACTGATTCACTCTCCTGCAGGTATTCCATCAGGAACAAAGATTAGGGCATCTCCGAGGAATAAAACTTCAGCATATAGGAAACTGCTTTCAAACTCTAGCAATTAAGTATATTTTTAGTCCCTGGAATGATAAAAATATGGAACTGCACCGAATGGGATTTTGTTGTTGTTGTTCTTATTTTTTCCAGTTAGAATTTTGGTCCAGATCAATCTTATAACATGTGGAAAGACCTTAAAGACTTATCATGAAACTAATCTGGTGTACTTAGGGTACGATAAGAAATCCTCAGCAGAAATATCATTAAGTTTAAATCTTTATTCTGTTACTAAGAAAAGTAAATCCACAACTCCAGTACTGTATTTACTTTGGAAATTATAAACTACCAGAAAATAAAACAAAGACAGGAAGAAGGAAAAGAAAAATAGAGGTATTATACCACTCAAGTGCCCAGTATTGTAAATATAACTTGGAACTTACTTTACGACATTCACATAAAGCTAATTGACTTAGATGGCTTTGGTTTTCTGGCTTTTGTGTATTTTTGTCAGTTCTGTAATGTTACATGGTTTAGAGGATCAAATCCTATTTTGTGTAATGTTGTATTCCATCTTTGAATTTTAAACCAGTTGACAGAATCTTTAGGTATTGGTACAGTCCTCAAAGAGGGGGGAAAAAATCCAACTTAACTGTGACTCTGTTTCCTATTTATATTGTATTTCTCATTTAAGAAGTCAAAAACTCAGTGGACTTTAGTCCAAGTCTCCCTAGTATAATATCTTAGATTTCAGTAGCATTTCTCAGATTACAAAGCACTTTTACATCCATTCTCTCCTTTCACTGGGTCTTCAGAACAACACTGTGGGTGAGTATGGCATGCATAATATAGTTATTTAACAGCTTCATTTCCAAAAATTAATTCAATGAATATTTATTGAATGGCTACTGTTTGCCAGACACTTTTAGACAATGACCATTCAGTGGAAAATAAAACACACGAAGAGCCTGCCAAAAATGTTTGTGATTTGCCTAAGACTATAGAAAGTAAATCCAAAACATTTGAATGGATGTACTGTATCATCATTTCCATCTTCAGCTGGAAAAATGAAGCACAGATAACTTACTTGACACTGTTTCTTAGTACTGTAGTGGCATTTCTTGTATAGGTGTGCTCAACCACGTCTGCTCGCCAGTATTTGCTCCCACACATTCCACCCTCTGGTCTTTCACTAGATCAATTCTTTTATACTCCCATCTACAGTCAATTCCTTCACATAGGCAGCTCCTCTCTCCTACTTCAGGACATGTATCCAGTCAACTCTCACACACTGCCATTCTCTCATGTATCAAAAAAAGATAAAGTGTTGTTTCAAAAAAAAAGTATTGTAATTTCTTCTGGCTTAAAAACAAACTTCTCTCAATCCCACTTCCCCCAGCTACTCACACCTTACCAGTGACCACTCCATTTTTCTTCTTTCCTTTTGCAGCAAACTCCTATTCTCTAATTTGTAAGTCAAATAAGTATTTATTGAACAGATGCAGAAAAAATGAACTAGGAATGTTTCACATGAAGTTAAGTAAATTTAAGTATTCAGATGTCTTGTCACTCACACACACACACACAAACTGGTTTATATTTCTGCAAAAGGCAGAACTATACCCAATGGTTAGAAACACCCAGCATGATATTTGCACCAATAGTTTCAGTTTCTCCAATATAACAGATGCTAAGGTAGCTCAGTTAGTGAAGAATCTGCCAGCAATGCAGGAGACCCGGGTTTGATCTCTGAGTCAGGAAGTTCACCTGGAGAAGGAAATGGCAATCCACTTCAGTATTCTTGCCTGGAGAATCCCATGAACAGAGGAGCCTGGCAGGCTACACAGTCCATGGAATCGCAAGAGTTAGACATGACTTAGTGACTAAATCACTCACGCTTTTTCAAAGAGATGAGATATAGGGACTTCTCTGGTGGTCCAGTGGCTAAGATTCCAAGCTCTGAATGCAGGGGGCCGGAGGTTAAATTCCTGGTCAGGGAACTAGATCCCACATGTCGTGACTAGGACCCAATGCACCTACATAAAGAAATAAACAAAAACAAATATTTTTTTTAAAAAAGAGAGATATAAATTTATTTATTTTTTTAAAAGCAGGGGCTTTCCTGGTGGCTCAGCTGGTAAAGAATCTGCCTCCAGTATGGGAGACTTGGGTTCGATCCCTGGGTTGGGAAGATCCCCTGGAGAGGGGAATAGCTACCCACTCCAGTATTCTGGCCTCGAGAACTCCATGGACTATATAGTCGCAAAGAGTTGACTTTCACTTTTCTTTCACTTAAAAAAAATAGTATTCTTGGACCTTTCAAGGAAATAGAATTTTCATGACCTATCCTCCACATCAGCAACTGAGGTACTCATACCATCAGAAATACACCTCAAGTCAACTAACTGATTTGTTAAGGAAGTGGTCTTTTGTTTTCAGTTATATTTTCAGTTTCATATCAGTGATTCTCAGAAGGTATGAGAAAAATTTCACAAAGCAGATATATCAGAGTCCCTGGAATTCTGATATTGCATTCTAGGCATACAGTCTTCCTCAGCCCCTAAGTAAATCACTTACCACACAAACCAGTGTGAACTGATGGAAGTATAGTCTGTGCTAATACAAGGGAGTAACTAGAAAATATAAACTAAACTACATAATATGCTAAGCTTCAACCAAATTGATATTTCAAAGTAGAAATTGTTTCAACAATTAGTATATGTGCTGCCGAAGCGAGCACTGTTTCAACAATTACTAGGCATAAATATTCCAGGATAAAATATACATAGTAATTTATACCTATGTTTTATCACATGTTCCAATAAGAATAAGATAATACAATACAATACAATACAATAATACAACACAGTAGGAATAAGAGAATACAGCTGAAGGTAAAAAAAAAAGTTAATATCTGTATTTATCAGTACACAGGATTTTAAAGGTGGAGCTTGAGCCCAGGATGATAAATACACTTTCAGATAAAGCACATAGTAAAACTAGTTAATTGTTGTTCATTGGGGAACTAGAGCAGGCTCCAATACGACAGGTGGAGAAAACTTACTAAAAGGAAACTTCTGGGACTTTCCTGGTGGTACAGTGGATGGGAATTCACCTGCCAGTGCAGGGGACATGTGTTCGATCCCTGATCCAGGTAGATTCCACATGCTGCAGAACAATGAATGCCTGTGCACCACAACTACGGAAGGCTTCCCACTTCAGAACCTGAACTCTGCAACAAGAGAAGCCACTGCAATAAGAAGCCCATGCACTGCAATGAAGAGTAGCCCTCTCTCACCGCAACTAGAGAAACCCCTGGTGCAGCAAAGAAGAGCCAGTGCAACCAAAAAAAAAAAAAAAAAGGAAATTTCTGGGCACTTAATTTCTAGGGCATTACCAGTCTTGTGATGGAGTCAGTTTGTCATCATTGTTCGAATACTTTTATAGGAAATCCTACAAAAGCTGCAAAATCATTGGTAATTATTGAAGTACACACTTAAGAAACCAGGGTAAAGTCTGCCTTGTTGCATTTCTAAGCACTGTGTGGCTGGCTGAATTGCCTCAGACCACTGGTGAGCATCAGTGCTTATATAAACGACAGGAAAATCTCTGCTAGTCTTTGTCCTACTAACCAAATTCTTCTAAGTAATGACCAAATTCCAAGTTCTGAATTTTCAGATTTTGTTGGGTAGTATTCTTTCCCATAGAAATTGTCTATTATTCAGATTATTATGGAACAGATATGAGGCAAGCAGCAGACTACATCTTGAGAGTGTAACAATTCTTCCAGAAGTCTAAAGATTTTGAATTTCTGATTCTTGAACTGATCCAGGAATCTTTGAAATTAACACTACTTTGTACCATCATAGTCCCTAGAATCTCTCTCTCTCCAAATCCACTCCACTGTAGTACTCTCCACTGTAGTATTTTCCAAAGGTCAGACTTCACATACTAACTTTTTTTTTCTGCAACCCAGTCCAGTCATGCTTTTGCCCCCTCTGCTCCACCAAAACCGCTCTTGCCAAGATCACCATTGATCTCCATGTTGCTCCAAGGGTCAGTTCTCAGGCCTCACCTTAACGTCTCGGCAGCATTCCACAGTTGATCACTTCCTCCTCCTTCAGATATTTTCTTCACCTAACTTCCAGAACACCACTCATCTCTTGGTTTTCCTCCTACCTAACTGGTTTGTTCCTACACAGTTGCTCTGCAAGTTATTTTCTTCTGAGACCTTTTAAGTGAGAAATGTCTCAGGGCTTTCCTGGTTCTCTTTCCTTCTGTATCTACACTTATTCCCTTGGAGATGTCATTAAGTTTCAGACTTTAAGTGCCATTTATATGCTGACAACTCCCAAATACACTCACAGACACAGATTATGCATTTTAAAATAATAATATATCTTCAGAATTTCCTCCTGAACTAGACATATCCAACAGCTACCTAATGTCTCCATTTAAATATTTAATAAATTTCAAGTTGAACATGTCCCAAACTGAACTCTTAATATTCCGCTGGAAAACTGTTCTATCTAGTGCTTCCCATTTCAGATGGTTGCAACTCAGTCTTTCTAGTTGCCCAGGTTAAAAACCTCAGGCTCATCCTTGACTCCCCCTTCTATTAACTGTATATTCAACCCATCAAAAAACCCTCTTGGATTTGCCTTCAAAAAATTCTATTCAGGATCCCTTAATCATTGAAGTTCACCTGTTTCATTTGGATTACTGAAAGAGCCTCCTTTCTAGACTTCTGCTTCTATCCTTGATCTTTTACTCTCAGTACTTCTCAAAACCTAAGTCATATCATGTAACAGCTCCACACCAATTAAAAGCCAAAGCCTTCCCACTTTGGCCCACCAGATTCTACAGATCTGCCTCTCACTCCCCTTACCTCTCTGACATCCATCATCTTCTATACTGCTTTGCTCACTGTTTCAGCCACACTGGTTTCCTGAGCTACTCTTCAGGTGCCAGTCATGCTTCTACATGAGTACCTTTGGACTTGCTGTTTCCACTCCCTGGAAACTCTTGCCTAAATATCCAGTTTGCTCCCTTAGCTCCTTCAAGTCTTCAGTATTTTCTTGAGGCCTAACACATGCTCCCTCTCTTTATATTTCATCATCTTACTGTTCTTATTATTTTTTTATATGTATTCTCTCTTCTCCCTCTATTCCCCCATAGTAAGTTCCATGAGAACAATGGTTTGTTTTATTCAGTGATGTATCTTAAGCACTTGGAATAGGATCTGGCACAAGGTTGATCCTCAAAAACTATTTGTTAAACAAATAAAGATCTTGACTTTTAGAAGTCTTTTTGATGTATTGTCTAACTGGACCATTTAAACTGTGATGCCAAAATGATAAGACTATGGGTTTCATATAATCTGCACAACTGTCAGGACAGTACCTTGTTTTAGGAATGACCATATGAACTCTGGCAGAACAAACAAATGTTGGGTTGTTCAGGAGTATTTATTTTTATAGATATGCTTCTAGTTTTCTAAAAAATACACTGTTAGCGGCAGGGATTTGTTCTTTGAACTCTAATACTTCGGAAGTGCTGAACTTCTGAGTTTTGCCTTAGAAAGGAAAGGACTATTACAGCATGTGGGAGTGCTTAACTACTGCCAAAAATATTTGGAAAAACTTCTCATAATACTAAGTCTTTAAAGAAGATAATTTATCTTTTCCAGGAAAAGGTTACTATTGTTTTAAATTTGCTCCTATGCTAGAGTTTGGCATGAAAAGCTGGCCTTTCCTGGAACAATGAATAGAGATATTTAACATTTCTGTATGTTGTTTGGAAAAGGTGCACACAAGCTTTGACAAATGCCAAAAAATAAAATCAAAGGCTTGAGCCAAAGGGGCCTAGAACATAGCGCTCAATTCCACACTGGCTGTCTTAAGGATCCGAGTATAATTAATGGTTTTGGTTAACACCTAATCTCTTTCAGGGAACACAAACTGGTACAAATTAATTCAGAACCTGTTTTAGAATAAAAAAGAAAAACTAAAGGAACAATGGACTGGTAATCCTGGAATTCACTAGTCCTACCTGGTTTGACAAAGTGAGAGACCCAGGAAAATACATATACAAAAGTATTTTCACTACTTGGGCAGATCATGAGACTATGATAAGTTGGAAAGTGTTTTGAGGGCAACAAGAGAAGGAGTGTTATTCCTGGATTTCTGTTCTACTGTTTTGCAAATGCATGGCACTGGCCAGAACAGACAGGTGAACAGTGCAACATACTACTTACTTTTTAAATGATAAACTATTTTTTAGACCAGTTTTAGGTTCACAATAAAATTGAGTGAAAAGTAAAGCTCCTTTACATCCTGGGCCCTCAACACACAGCTTCTCCAACTACCAACAGCCCACACCAGAGCAATGTATTTGTTACATTGACACATCATCACCCATGCCACAGTTTACATAAGGGCTCATTCTTGGTATTGTAAGGTCTATGGGTTTTGACACATGTATAATGACAGGTATCCACCATTGTAGTGTCATACAGAGTAGTTTCACTGCCCTAAAGAGCCCCCTGTTCCCTGCAAATTCATCCATTCATCCCTCCCCACTGCATGCATGCTTTCTGACCTGCCAGGTTTCTCTGTCCATGGGATTTTCCAGGCAAGAATACTGGAGTGGGTTTCTATGCCCTCCTCTGCAGGATCTCCCTGACCCAGGGATCAGGGATCGAACCCACATCTTTCGTTTCCTGCATTGGCGGGCATATTCTTTACCACGACCGCCACTTAGGCCTTGGGAACCACTGATCTGTCTTTATAGTTTTGTCTTTTCTAGAATATAGTTGGAATATTGTAGTATATATAGATATTACCTATGTTAAGAAAATATGAATTGCAAACTTTTTTTGTACAAAAAAGGATGTGCTTTTTGTGTTAAATGGAACAGCAAATGGGAAATAAGTACTCGTTTTATAAATTTAAAAAATTCTAGGAATCAGAATTGTTTAAACAGATACTTCTATGTCTGTATAAAGTGAAAGAAAGGTTGTACAATCGTTCCCTGAATTTCAACTGCTTGGCTGATTAGGGGTGTGATATTTTGTTTGCATTAGTAGGATGGCACATTCTAATTCCCCAATAATACTAACAGTTTCATACTATCCAATTTTCGTTGTGCAGGCAAAAAGTAATAGCTTTTGAAAACAATACATTTTAAGTAAAGCAACTATTCCCCAATATAAAATAAAAAAAATTTAAATCTATTTCATAAGCTCTCACCACCAAAAGAACGTACAGTATTGTGCTTTACAAAATCTTGGATATTTAAAAAAATCAAAACTCTACGCAGTGGTTTTAGTCGTACTGAATCTCAAATAAAATTTGGACTTTGTCACTCCTCAGATGTTTCTTTCATCTGGAAGCCATCAAATACTGATCTATTCCTTTAACGACAAGTATATTCTTTATATTTTCATCAATCAATATATATTAACCCCCGGTTACTGAAACAGATAACCGCCTGTAATTATATATGTAGCAGGGGAAAAAAAAACTACTGTAGCTGTGACACCAAAAAATTTTAGCCGGAAAAGCTGGCTAAAAACATTGCACAAAATTAAACAAAGATACCTCGGGCAAAAAGCAAGTCTAGAAAACAAATTTAGTAGCATTACTCTAATTTCCTGGCTTTGGTGATTTTGGAGTCGCAAAGTTAAGCTCACAATGCCAAGATTCATATTTAAATATTTCCCTGGATGTTAGGAAAACAGCTCTTTCAGAATTTGAAATCACACTTGAAGGTAAAGGAGACTTTATTTAGTCAATTTGTTATTTATACATTCATAAGGGACTTTTAAAAGTTAAATGGAATATATCCTCAACCGACAGAAATAAGCCATTCCAATCTATTGTTTCAGTTTATAGCTCAGATATAAATAAGGGGCTATAAAACCTGATCTGAAAATAGTTGCGCAGTGCGTGCTTCACAGGCAGCCAATGAAAAGCAACGTCTCGCTTCTGGGGCTGACAGCACTGCAAAGACACTGCTTTTTTTTTTTTTTAAAGAGACCGACCTCTTTGTTACCCTGTAGTTTAGCACCTTTGTTGGGTCTCCCAGCTCCGCAGTTTAATTTCCATTTGCAGAACGCCACTGCGGTTCAAGGCATTGCATTCCAGCAGGCTTAGTGCTCCTAGCAGCACAGAGCTGCAGAAAGCGCCTTCACTCTCAAGGTGAAAAGACAGCTTCCCACGCTCGAGTTCTGAGCACTGCCTCGTAAAACCGATCCTTTTCACACAGCAAGTGCTGAGGTGAGAGCCCACTTTTCAAGGGCTTAGAAGGCAGGAGGCACTTGGGACTCCGTGCACGCCTCTCGGTGCTTTTCAGAGGTTCACACGCTGCGTGCTCACCCGGCGCGTGTCCGGGGCGGGTCGCGACAGAGCCTGAGCCCAGCTAGCGGCACGTAGGCGAAGAACAAAGGCGACCCGCCCGCCTTCGCTCCCGGGAGCAGCCCGGCGCGCGGCCGCTGGCCCCGCCCCCCCCCCCCCCAGCCCTGCACCCGCGGCTGCGCGAAATGGCGGCCGAGCCACAAAATGGCAGCCGAGGCAGGCCCCAAGCTGGCGCTGGCGAATAAAAAGCGCCTCGGACCCCTCCCCCAGCGCAGCAATGCCAGCTCGAGCTTCCTCTTCATGGCAATCTGGGCCCCGGCTCTCCTCGGGCACTGGCGCGCCTCCGTGGCTGCATGGGGACCCCCGCCGGCCTTCCCACGCCGCCTCTCAAGTCCAAACGACGCGTCGCCTTTGTTTTTCCAAACGGCCCCCTCTTCAGGAGGCTCTTACTGAAGAGGGTAAAGAACTGAGCGTTGCACAGCGGCAGGGCGACCCTTGCCCTCCCAGGACGCCCCTTAAGCCGGGAGCACCTCTTTCCTGGGGTCTCCACACTCGCAGCTTTAGCTTCAGGTCGCCAAAGACAGAAAAGGGGGGATCAAAGAGGCCTCCAAATGAGGGGAAATTAAGGAAACGGGGGGCAGAGCCCCAGGCCAGTCCTTCGGCAGCTACGTCGAATCCCAACGCACTGAACCCACAGCCCAGCGCGCAGCGAAGAGCCGCCGGTGGCCCATAGCGCGCGGGCATCTCTAGAGCCCCGATGTCGGCTTTGGCTCCACCACGCAAACATCCAGTGAGCGTTTTAGGCTTTTCACCATTCCCCTCTGCCCTCTCCCTTCTCCCTGTGTTGAGGGGCCTCGGGGGCTGGGCACAGGCAGAGGAAGGAGCGGCTGCTGTGGTTCCCATACTTTTTCCCCTGGAGTGAGGGTCTCGGTGGGCTTGGGCTTTGCTTTGGTCGTGGCTTGATAGATGGTGGCAGGAAAGTATCGGTGTACTTGGGGTTTTTCGCTTTCCCGTCTCTCAAACGCTCGCTTCCCTGCGCTCCCCATCCCCCAGCTTCCTTTGAAGTGCATCTTTCCAGAAACTTCTCAGGGAAACGCAGCAAAAACCCGCAGGCTCCGAAATCACCTCTCCCGGAGCATGCGCAACGCACTGGGCGGCAAGCTCAGTGCGCGCGTGTACGAGTGTGAGAGTGGTACGTGTGCGCGCGCGCGCTCGCCGTGCGAGGCGGGACGGTTCTCTCACAATGAAGGGAACAGGTTTTCTCCCCTCCCCCAACGTTCCGTCGTTGCGCAAGCGCGTTGAGCCAACTCCTCTGGCCTTTGAGAGAAGTGGGGGGAGGGGCAGGCCCAAAGGTCTGGAGTCGCGGCGTCGCGCGCCTGCGCACTGGGGTGTCTTGGCCCGGCTTTTTCCGCGCAGCTTGTGGTACCGTCTTTGATGTGAGGTGCATTTGGGCACCTCAGTTGCACCGTACGGTCCTCTACTCCCACTCGCGGAAACTAGTCTCTTGAGGGGTTATTAATTACGTCCCGCGGGTTTCCTGGAGAATGGCCTTCCTTTTGTGTGTAAGGGTTAAGGTTGAACCATGTCTCGTTAGCCCCCTTCCACTCCTGCCTGAGCCTTGACCCCTGACAGGAATCGATGACTGGAAAGTGTTGGAGCCTTATCCCAACTAGGGGAAACAGCTCTGATCGAAGGACCGGGTGATGGCCGCGCTAGCTTCCATCAGGCACTGCCTGCAGTTCTTGCTTACTAAATAAAGGTGTCCTTTATTTGGAACCCTGCGCTTGGTCCTCGACACCAGCCGCTGGTCGGGCTGGCAGCTGGGCTGGTCCTCCGAGTGTGGATGCAGACAAAGAAAGGGCTTTGGCGTGCCGCTCTTGTCTCCATTTGCAGAATTGAGGTTAGAGCATGGTAACCATAGTAACCGCGTTTACTTTTTTTAAGGTGCCTATTGTTTTGTTCTCTTTTCCTCTTCCTTTCGCAGTGTGGTGGAAATTATTACCAGGGTTGTAGATTCTTAACCTGCCCGCTCCCTCACCCCCCAGCTCTTTACCTTGCCACGTATTTCACTTCCATTCAAGCTCATGTTTGAAATCCAGCAGGTTCAGTGAGGTCCGCTTGGCAGGGCGTGGAGGCTTGCCACTTCTCCAGTCTGAGTTTTGTTTCCTTGCCACTCTTCTTTTGAAGTACACCACCTTCGCTTCCCTGGTGGACTAGTTGTCTTTCTATATTCATTAGCCGTGTAATATACCTTCAGAGCCTAAGAGATGTAAGGTTTAAAAGAGGGAATTTGCGAAAAAGTCACCTTGGGGGCTCCTAGAGACTGACGTTCAGTTGCAGTTTTGCATTTTATGGTCTCTAGCACCTGCTAACTTGCCCGCAGGTGCTAGTGAGCCACTGACCACACCGAGTGCGAGGTCAGTCCAGGTCATCGCTCTGGGCGGAGTCACTCAGTGGGTCCTAGTTCAGGGAGATCTTTTTTCCTGCTGGGAATTTTGAGTTGGTGCCAGATTCCTAACAGGAACTCTTAGCTGTCTTGAATCGAATTCTGCCCCGGCTAACAAGGTTACACTGTCTTTTGAGGCTTGGAAAACATGATATCAATCGCAATAGTCCCTTGAATATGCAGAATTTCTGGTAGAGATTATGTCTTAACAAATTATGGTAAATGAGAGTACTTAAAGACAAAGTTCCTACAATAAGGATAAGACTACTAAATAAGGGGAAGAAAATTTTGAGTATGTACGTCTTGCAATTTTAGTTAGGCATAAAATCAAATTTCTTATGTGCTAATAATTAGAATCTTGAAAAACTGATCTCAACAGAAACGATGTATTTAAGTTGAAAACCATGGAGAACAAAAGTAACCAGGTTTAAAGCCCACTTTTTTGGGTGAATTTTTTTAAGTGAAGGGTTTAGGCTTGGGTGTGTGTTTAAATTATCTTGTGGGGAGTGGGTAAAACACAAACTGCTTTTGTTAGTTCGTCTCATTGTGCCCTTCCCCCCAGCTAACAGTATATAGTGAAATCTTTCGTTATGACTCTTGCTGGTTCTGTTTTCTTAGAAAAAGCATTTTAAGTTAATCTAGCATTTTCTAAGAGAGTTATTTTGAGGCAGATTATTTTCCAGCCGAAGTATTTTCAAAGTAGAACTGTAAGGGATGGTTTCTAGGACTTTTGTAGTATATAGCTTGAACAAATTCTATTATCTCCTTTGTCAAAATACTGAAATTTAACTTTAAATTTAAAAATAATTTCAGCATTTAATTCAGAAGTGCATCATGTCCTACTTAGTTTAAATAGAATGTGGTTTTATTTTAAGCCAAAAGGTTTCAAGTGTCTAATTATAGAATATATATAAAATTAGCAATCATTACCATCCTGAAGATTAATAGCAAAATACTGAAGCAGATATGATTTAAAGTAGCATCACTATTAAATAGCAAAATTTAACTAAAATGTAAACAGTTTCAAAACATATTTGGAATTAGCCATGTAATGTACCTTCAGAGCCTCAGAGATATAAGGTTTAAAAGAGGGAATTCAGGATGTTTTGAATTCTCTACTTCAAACTAGAGCAAGGCCTTTCAGAGGAGTAGTAGGCAAGCTCAACACCCTAAATCTGAAAATTTCAATACACATGTAACAAGATACTAAGTATATTTGATTTGGTGCTATTGTTTGTGAGATGGTATCAAGTGTACTTTGATAGTTTTCTCTGAATTAATCAGCAGCCTTGATTTGCATTATGTATATTATGCTTACTTCTTGATGCTTAAGTGACAATCTCTTAGACCTGGGATGTTTTGGCTATTTCACTTACAGTGAAGAGGTGGTTTTTTCTCACATGAGGATTAGCAGCAGTTTTAAAAGGTTGAATTAACTCTCTGAACCTACAGAGAATAATAATAATAATGTTTTGTTCATGTGGGAGCTGTTACCATAAATATGTTGATTTAATGTAGTGAAGTACCAGCATTTCAGAGGAGCCCTTAACTAAAGTCCCCCAGAGGCTGACTTCAAACTCATTTTAACTTTTTTCTAATTGCAAGAGCAATACATGTTAACCAAAGAGAAGTTAAGAAAATATAGATGAATGAGAACTTTAAAAAAAGTTTTGAATTCTGGACTTCCCTGGCAGTCCAATGGTTTGGACTCCGGGGCTTGCACTGCAATGGGCATGGGCAGTTCTATCCATGTTTAGGGAACTAAGATCCCCACAAACCTCGAGATGCAGCCAAAAAAAAGAAAAATTGAATTCTACCACTTAGAGACAACCATGATCAATATTTGTTAATTTCCTTCCTGTCTATTTTTTATTCAATGCCATCAGTTCATTTCAGTCACTCAGTCGTGAGCGACTCTTAGTGACCCCATGAATCGCAGCACACCAGGCCTCCCTGTCTATCACCAACTCCCGGACTTTACTCAAACTCATGTCCATTGAGTCGGTGATGCCATCCAGCCATATCATCCTCTGTCATCCCCTTCTCCTCCTGCCCCCAATCCCTCACAGCATCAGGGTCTTTTCCAGTGAGTCAACTCTTCGCATGAGGTGGCCAAAGTATTGGAGAGTTTCAGCTTCAGCATCAGTCCTTCCAAAGAACACCCAGGACTGATCTCCTTTAGGATGGACTGGTTGGATCTCCTTGCAGTCCCTGGGACTCTCAAGAGTCTTATCCAACACCACAGTTCAAAAGCATCAATTCTTCAGCCCTCAGCTTTCTTTATAGTCCAACTCTTCATATCCATACATGACCACTAGACAAACCATAGCCTTGACTAGACCATTAGTAAATTGTATTCCCAGTTTGAAATATTAGATATATTAGCAGTATTCCCTCATAGAGGGAAGAAAGTTACTTTTGGCAACTTTCCAAGGAAATGGTAGAAATATAAAAATTGATTTTTTAAAAAGAAAATATCAGCCATTATATTGATTTATGGAAAACCAAAAACAACGTGGAATAAACAATTTAACTTTCTTAGAGAATTGAACAGTAAAGTAGATTGTGAAGTGTGAAAGAATGATTTAGAGGACTGGCTAGCTAATACTATTCAACTGATTGGAGTTTTATCATTGATGTATGTATAATTTCACTTCAGTGAGCCTCCTATATGAAAATAAATCTGTTAACAGACTGGTCTGTCTTTTTATTCAGTTGACCCGCAGAACTAGCAAGGTGTCAAAACACTCTTTGAGAATAATGTAGTAGTTTTGTCTGTTTTATTTTCTACTGTTCTGGGGGAAAAAAAACTGATTTTAGTACTAGGAGGTTGCTTGTATTGTCAGGTTCTCATGTGTCTCATGTGCTTTTAATGTCACCTTTCTGAATTATCTTTCCTATTCATGGGAAAATTCACTTCACCATCCATTTATCATAGATGAAAGAAGAGATCACATCCTACTTTTTGATCTTTTTCAGTGACCATAAATTATTAACTGTTAAATTAAAACATAACAAAACATTTTAGAACCAGTTAGTATATTTTCATTATATGCCTTTAGGAACAGTGCTTATATTTTAAGTATGTTTTCTCATGAAACAGTTCATAGTGTGGAACTCGACTGGTAACCAAATTTTTGTTAAATATCTGGTAACTATTCTGTCTCCTATTTAAATGGTGATATTAATTTATCTGCTCTGTTGGCTCCTTAGCATTCAAAGCTTGAGTTTGAGGCTCAGATGCTTTTCCCCATTGGACTTCCATTACACATGACTGAACTCTTTGAGCACATCTAGCATGCTAAGTACAGGCAGTCCACACAGTGAAAATGAGACCTGATTAAAAGCATATCTATTTTAATTCCACTTTGCAAATGGCTCTGCTTTTAATGTCACCTTTCTGAATTATCCTTCATACTCATGGGAAAATTCACTTCACCATTCATATATCATAGATGAAAGAAGAGATCACATCCTACTTTTTGATCTTTTTCAGTGACCATAAATTATTAACTGTTAAATTAAAAAATGAGAGAATAAAGAGTGGGCTGTTTTTCTTTTGAAAACATACAAAAATAAATGCTTATGAAAACAATTCTGCCCTTGTAAATATTTGTAAATAATTCTGCCCAAGGACAGAAACAAAGAAAAGTTTTCCCAGTGTTCCCTGATATGTTGTCAAAAAACATGAAAAGCACTGAGAAAACCCATTTGATTTGTAGGGCTGTGCAAAGGGCATGTACTTACCAGTTTTGTTATTAAGAGTTTTGCAATAGAAAAAGTCAGCAAAAGAGTGCAAGGAACTTCATAGTTGATACGCAGCCATACATGCTGATTTTACTATAACACCTGGCTCTAATCCTGAAAAGCTATAAATTGATCATGGTATGTTTTTAACTTCACCTGATGCTTACTTCTAATATTAATATGGAATTACCAGTCAACTTAATAGTATTCATGATATTTTTAGGCTGTGTTACTTTAAAATACTTTTACATGTATTATCTTCCTTGATACTTCTAGCAACCTTACTAGATAAAGAAGAGATACTTTTATCCTCATTTTGCAGATAAGGATATTCAGACTTTAAGGAATTTAACTGACTTTACTAGGCCATATAGTCAGTGACAAAAATGGAACTGGAATTTTTGACTCAACGCAGGGGTACTTCCATTATGCTATAATGTCTCTCATTCATACCATCAGTGTTTTTCAGTATCCTTCAAAATTCAAGGTCAAGTAGTGTTATACTGAAGAATCAGTAAGGAGCATGGACATTACTTTTAACCAGTGCATGTTAACTTTTGTAGAAATGGATAGAATTCCCACCTGATTGCTCATTGGAACTCAGCATCTATAATGTGATCTACTTTTCTGTCAAATGAATTTGCCTAACTGAAGTCAGAATAATATTTTTTAGGGGCATCACAGGAACATACTAAAAATTTGAACAGAAATAAAATTTGTTTTACTCATTAAATAATCTGCATGTCTATTTAGGCTGATGTATTGAGATTTTAATAGGCTGAGAATTCTTTTTGAGAAGTGTATATCAGATTTTTAAAAACCCAAGAAGCTAAAATGAATACCTTGCTTGCTACTTTTGGTGCCTATAATTCTGAAAACAAGTATGAAAATAACACTTCAAGAGAATCTGAGTATGAAGTGCTATCAAGTAATGTTTAATGGGATTTTGCTGGCCCAAATATGTGAATATGTGTGTGTGTGTGTGTGTGTATACATACATATATATATATATATACACACACATATATATATATATATAGTGCCTCCTGTCTTGTGTAATCTTGGTTCCCTGATCAGGGATTGAACCTGGACCCTGGGCAGTGAAAGCGCAGAGTCCTAACTGCTGGACAGCCAGGGAATTCTCTAGCCTTTATATTGGTAAACAGAGACTGTTTCTCAGTTGTTTGATAAATCTTTGGCAAACTGGGAAATGATATTAACTTCATTTGGCATTTGCTAATCATCTTGATACCCTGTGATCTCTAAAGGTCTTTGGGAGAACTTTAACTCAACTTTGCTTAACAATTTGTATGTTAGTAATTATCCACTCCACAATTTCTCTTCTGCTACCCCCCAAAAGGTGGGAGGCTTGGAAGTATTTGCAAACAACTTTGCCATTTCAAATTAAATTTTGTGTAAAATTACATATCTACTCTGCTTTTTACATGGAGAAACAGCACAGCTCTAACAAGATCTTTAGGAAAATCTAAGAGAACTACGTTAAAAAAAATTTAGTTGGCAAACATGTTACTTTCAATTTTCATTTAATGTCTCCCTATTCTTGTGCCATGGGGAAATTATAAATACTTCTTAATTGATTCTTATTTTGTTTTAGCTTATCCTTTTATTATTCTGTGGGAGTTATAGATGGATACAAAATACCACATTTAATAATGACTCTAGCCTCTCTTCTAATGATTTTGCTCTAAAAGCCACCCCCCCCCCCTTTTTCAGCCCTTGAATTTTCTTCAGCATGATTTTAACTGAAGGCTGTGTTCAAGGTGAGATATGTTCTTTATTTCTCTAATTGCAGGGTGCTGTTTTTTGAACCTTCTTTGTCTGTTGCTCCTTAAAATGAGATTGAGCTGAGCCTCTTCTGTTCTTCCTGTGACACTAAGAAGATGCAGCTATAATTCAGGGCCTCTCAGGTTTTAAATGAGTAATTTACATAATATTTTAAAGTGTGTTTCAAATTGTGGCTGCTTATATAGAAATTTATGCTTTGTGGAAAAATGCCAGTCAGTTCAACGCTAACTGCAACCACGTATATAGAACTATGTAGTTCATGAGTGTAGATAACTGTATGCTGGCCTGACACTCATGTGATAATTGTGACAGAGAAATGGCCAAATATAAATGTCTAGTCCTACATCTGAATATAGGTTGATTTGCTTTTACTTTTACTGAAGAATCAATTCCATAATACTTTCAAGAAAAAATATTTCCATGTCATTTAATGACTGATTTGCATGAAGACAAAGGTGAACCTCTGGGATGGCATTAAAGGCCTTAACTAAATTATGAATGACTGCCACTATAGGAGCCTGGTGGGCTGCCGTCTACGGGGTCGCAGAGTCGGACACAACTGAAGCGACTTAGCAGCAGCAGCAGCAGCAGCAGCAGCCACTATTGTGGTGGTACTTTTTTATGAGTAAGTTGTAAAAATCCAAAAATCATTTCAATGGATAGTAAGGTTATCTCCTGAGGAGGCACATCTTGTTCTGTAATTGTTCTAACTGTTTAAGGGGTTGGGGGGCTTATTTAGCCTTTTAATATCCTAAGAGTGAGGAAGAGAAGATCTCAGTTGAGCAGGCCTGCTGAGATCAAGCTTAAGTACAGTATAGACCCTGAACCCAAATAGAAGAAAAGTTGATATGACTATCCGACATGACTCTCTGACATATCATTAAGAAGCTTATGTTAAGCTATATGACGAACAAAAAAACCTACTTGGAGCTTTACCATCTGTGGAATTAAAGAGACAATTTAACTATGTACAGGTGACCCCAGGTGTTAGTGCCATTAATTATGGTGACCGTATGTTCCAATTCAAAGTATCAGTTTGATAAGTTGGCTTGTATTTAAGGAGACAGTGAATGAGATCTAATATTTAAAATCTGGTCTGTAAAGCACTACACCTATGATTGTTTTTCTGTAGATAAAAAACGTAAAAGAAAATTGAGCTGTTGACAGTTCTAAACAATTCAATTTTTCTGGACTCAATACCGTTGCCTTAATTTTGTGGGTTTTCTTCGGGGCTCTGATAACTAAAAAGTTCAACTGTAGGCTTTAAAATTTTTAAGCTCTGAGGTCTGGAAAGGCTGGGGTTCCAATCCCCTCCCTCTGCTTAGATTTTATAGTAAATTTTCTGAGAGGAACACTATCCAGACATGTAACCATCTCACTTCAGTTCTATTCTTGGTATACCATAACGATCAGCAAAGAGATCTTGCAAACGGTTTCGCAAGATCTTATATAAAATAAAATTGCTTAATGTTACAAGCTAATGATTCTTGGGAGGGATGGGTTTCTGCAGCCGTCATAGCTTAGATGGGCGGTGAGAAAGGCGGCCTTGTTCTGACACTTTCCCAAGCAGGCGCGGCTCCAAGTGCCCGGAAACGGCCAGAAACTGACCAAAGGTGAGCAGGGGAAGGAGTCCTGACTTCTCCTAGGAGAAGCCTCTTTGACACTCAGCCTTGTGAATACTAACCCCCTTTCTCTTTTCTTCCCCCAGGCCAGCGCCTGGGACCCCTGCTCGAGGCGCTGGAGGCGGTACCTTCTGCACTTGCTGTGCCCGGAGCCTGAAAGAGCGCTTGACCTGACAGTATGCTGCGCGCCTGCGCACTGGAACGGAGCGCGTGAGCGTTCCTTCCTGGCCCCGCGTTCTTCCCTACCTCGTGCGCCTGCGCGCCGGCTGGGAGGAACTCGGCGTCTCGGCCTCGGCGGGCGGTCGGGCGAACGAGCGCGCGCCCGCGGTGAGGGAGGCGGGCCGCGCGCGCCGGTGGGAAGCGTCCGGCTGCCACAGCGCCAGCTCCGTCGTAGTCGCTGCCGCCCGGGTCCCGCTCGCCCCTCCTCCCCGCTCCCCCGCCCGCGGCTGCCCGGGCGCATGCGCCTCCGGAGCGCGAGGGTCGGCTTCGGGTGT
This sequence comes from Dama dama, assembly GCF_033118175.1. Lineage (NCBI taxonomy): Eukaryota > Metazoa > Chordata > Mammalia > Artiodactyla > Cervidae > Dama > Dama dama. The sequence continues at coordinate 48,684,796 of NC_083694.1, read as the reverse complement.
GTGGTGGCGGCAGAGCGGAGCTGCGAGGCCCGAGAGTCAGAACCTGGGGGAGAGGGATGGTCTCTGCACGGGGGGGAGCCGGAGGAGCCGCCGCCGCTGCCGACGCCACCGCCGCAGCCGCCGCCGCCGCCGCCTCCTCGGCGCCCGCCTCCCGGCGCTGACGGGCTTGTACGAAGCCGGCGAGGGGGAACCCGCACCAGCGGTCGCCAGCACACCGCCCAGCATGGTCCGGGAAACCAGGCACCTCTGGGTGGGCAACTTACCGGAGAATGTGCGGGAAGAGAAGATCATCGAGCATTTCAAACGGTGAGTGACACGAGGCCCGGGGCCGCGCTCTCTCCTCGGGCACCGCTGCCCACTCTGGCCCGTTGCCGGCCCCTCCCCGTGCGCGGAACTGGTGAGGGGACCCGGGCCAGACCCACGGACCGGTGCGGAGGGCGCGCGGCTGCCTGGCCGCCTCTCTGTCCGCGTCGCGGCGTTGGGCCTCGGCGGAGCCGGCCCGGCTCCCACCCTCTCCTTCCCAATAAGGAGGCGGCTGTCGCTCGGTCTCAGCGAAGCCGGCGCCGGGAGGGTGCTCTCGGGCTGGCCAGCCAACGGTGGGGTCGCGTCCTTGCGCGCCGCTGCCCCGGTTCGGTGCGGCTGTCCCGGCCAGCACGCCCGAACCGAGCCGTCTCTGGGCCAGGACCCGAACCCCTACCCCGCCCCGACAACCCCCGGCCCGGCCAACTCCCGAGCCCCGCAGCAACTCCCGCTCCTCGCCCTGCGGACACGTGGATATGTCTGACCTAGAGAGGGTTTTGTGCGAAAGGAAAGCTTATACAAACGGAAAAGTCTTGGTAGGTGACATGGGGGCATCTCGGAACTGGAAAGACACTACTGGATTCTAGGGACCTCTCAAGGAAGGCTCACAGACCTAGAAACTAAATGGACACAAATGTTTTAGATTCTCCCCACCTTGTTTTTGTGGGGTTGGGCGGCGGATGGTGTCCGAGAATAAGCTGGTGCGTCTGTTTCGGCTCTTTCGCCTTCCTGCCTTCAGCGCCCGGGGGTCCCTGGATGGGGAGGACGGTGGGGACCGAGCGCTCGCAGAGGAGGAGCCGCCTCCTGCAGCAGAGTCGCCGGCGCTCCGTCCTCGGGGTCTGAACACTGGGCAGCCTTCTTTATAAGGGTGCTCCCCTCCCACCCAGAATTCCTACATCAGCGGTTTAAAAATGTAAGCCTTACAAAAAAAAAAAAAAAAAATATATATATATATATATATATATATATATATATATATTAATGTAAGCCTTTTCAGGTTAAATGTGGCTCTTCTAGAAAGCTTTTGCCCAGGGTGTATTTTTTGTTCAGGGTTAGTAGGGGTAGTAAAGGGTAAATGTTCTTGATACATTTTAGTTACTTACTAGCGTTCAGCATTTGTTTTTATTTTGTGAAATCACTGTCTGCCATCGCTGATGGAGCCCTCGGTGTGAAATAACCGAAAATGACGCTTTACTGAACAGCGATGTAAATTGAGAGGACCGTGGCAGATACGTGATATTCCTCGGAAATGACAGTTTCTTCCGATATTCAAGACCTCGGAAGGTTTTAAGTTTGGTTTACTTTTAATTCCTCTTACTATCTAGTGAGTGAAGGAAATTATGGAGCGCCCTTATTAGTGAGTCACCATGGGAAAAATAGGTTGCGTCGCTCGCTCCTGAGCAGCTTGGATCAGGAAATGGAAGCAGCGGCAGCGGAGCTCCGCTCTTTCAAATGGAGGATCATTGATTCTGTTGGTGGTTGCTGTTACTGGGGTATTAAACCTTCACCGCTGGAACGCGCGTCTGCGCGTGTCCGCGTGTGAAAAGGAGCCTGGAATAGTGAGGCCATTCATAACCCACTAAAGCTGTCCTCGGCGAGACTGGGGGAGGCGCGCTTCCAGGGACTCCCGGTGTTTACTACGTTGTGCTGAGAAACCAGGCAGCGGGAAGGCAGGAGCAAAACCTCGCCTGTGTCCCCTGTGACAAAGGGGAGAGATCTCGGGCTCGTGGGGAAGCAGATGGGAACTCGATCCCTGGAGCTGCTCCACCCCTTACCCCATACGGAGGCCCCGTATCTTCAATGTTTTGGTGGAAAAATCATTTAGGCGCCAGATTATTGGAGTGGAAAAGCCACTTAGATGCGCTTTCTTTTTATCTTCTTGCGGACCTTCTCTATAGGTCTCCGCCTGGGAAATTCGTAGGCACCGACGTGCAAACACGTGCATTGCAGCATTTGCTTTGCCCCTCAGTATTACGTGACCAGAAGTGTCATTTCGGCATTATGCAGATTCTAGAAACAGTGTCTGCCTGTCGTGGGCAGTTTGACTCCCCCGGCGAGATGAGGGGTTCGAGAGGAAAAAGGAAGTCATCCGAGGGAGTCTTGGAAGGTTTTTAAGTAGATGGTGCTGCCGTCCGGCCTGTGTGAATGACTTTCTAAAATGGCGGCCAGGACCCACTTTATGTGGGAATCAGCAGAGCTGATCTCAGTATGCACAGAGGGAGGAGCGGGCGGAGGATGCGAGCTGCCTTGGAAGGCAGCGGTCTGCAGGAACGTTTCTGTATTAAAGAGGGCTTAGCTGGCACATTGCTCAGGACTGCATTTAAAGCACTGTGTTACCTATTGCAGAGCAAAAGCAGATGCTATTGATGAAAGCAGATTATCTTAAAATTAAGTAGACTGAGTGTCCCTGACACTCCTTTATATTTTTAAAACGACTTTTGAGAATTTTAAACAAGTTTGCTCAGATCTTTGGATAGACAGTGCATTCTTAGTGGGTTTAGAGAGAATAAAAAGGTTTTCAGAGAAAAATCTTCCCTTTACTCCAACCCTGGGAATTCCAGTTCCCACTCTCCACCCCCCCCCCCCCCACCCCCGGCCCCCCACCTCCTACTCCCCTAACAGGTAATCTCTGTGTCTGCCTTCTTGTTTATCCTTAAACGTGTACAAGAAATATTCTTGCTGATCCAGCTGTGGCGCTAAATGGACTTTGTTTGGAGAAATTCAAGGTCTTTTATCCTTATTGTAGAGAACGTTTTGTAAAATATGTGATTGCTACAGGGAGGGAAACTAAATGTGAGTAATTTAAGTGAAAGGGATAAAACAGTGATTGCACCAGAATGGTAGCTCTGCAAGAAAACTTAATATTCACTTCTGATGTCTTCTAGAAATCATGATGAGAAAAACCATGCCTATGCCTATACTAAGACTGAGGTTAAAGTACCTACTTTCACTGTTTTCCCTAGCTGATTTCAACTGTTAACTAATAACTGTTTTATGGGATTAAGCAGTGTACACTGGGAATACATTATATAAAATGTTTCAAAATGAATGTTCTTGTAACGGTGATTAGGCTTTGTAGTAAGTGTTTGAATTTTAAAGAATGATTCAAAGAGACAGCTTTGGGAGCAGGATAGTTGAGAAGGATTTTGGGATGGGGGTCGATCAGAGCAAATTCTTTTATTTATGTTTTGATCAGTGTTCGGTAGAAAATAGATTGAAGGAAGCTTGCTGATTTGGCTTTTTTCTCTGTGCTAAAGAAAGACCAAACCTTTAGAATGTAATCAGAACATTTTCAAAATTTGGCTTTACCTTCTTGCAATAAGAATAATATAATGTGCTCATTATTTTAACAGCATTCAATATACTGATTGAAAAGAATTAAATGAGTATTTCTGAATCAAATTTTATTTAACAAAGATCCATTGCAGAGACTGAATTTGCACAATAGAGAAAGTCCTTTCCTTTGTATGGTGTGTTAGCTGGATTGAAGGGGGATGGGAGGAGTTATACAACAATTGGTTGCTGTCTTAGTTGTTAGAGGGAGAGGTGTGTGTGCTGAGGCTACTCCCTGAATTAGAATGAGCCAATGAATAAAACCCTTCAGAAGAAAACAATTTTTCTGTATTTTATTTTCAGATTTGAAGTAAATCACATATTCAGGTTCTTCCTATCCATTCTCAGTTCTAAAGAATAGGTTGAAGATCTTAGAGAGGTTGAGCAAGGTAGTACATATAAAATTTTTGTCAAAGAATGAAACTCAGTTTTAGCTGGTATATATGTTACATTACATGAATTTGGATAGCTTTACTTCTGGGACACAATAATAAAGTATTGTGGTAGAGTTTCCTTATCCTCACATACTGTATGACTAGGGATATTTTTAGACTTAAGCAAATTTGACTCACCCTAGCCTGCATCACTGCTTTATGGTTTATTCTTTTAGGCTAAGCTGGTTTCTATGAAGAAACACCTCTGTTTATGAATGTTATAATTTTTAATACCTATTTTCATGATAGGCTTTTGCACATTAAAACAGTGAAATAAAATACTTTTATACTCATCTTGAAAAATAGCATTAAAAATTAACACAGAATGCTTGAAATGTATTTTATTTCTGGAGTTAGAAATGCCCCTGGCAGATTGGAGGAGAACAGAGGGCTCAGTGCCAGGAAGAAAGAAGGTGTTTGACTTGTGTAGAGGGCACCTTTTTCCAACTATCTTTCTTATAGACTGATTGCTCAGGCGTTGTATTGTTTGGTATGCTTATGAAGAGATTTCAGGCTTGATTTCGGAGACATTTTTAATCTTGTGAGCACTAATGCTTGGGAAAGATGCACAGATGTTACAGGGATAGTGGTAATTTGAAATAGTCTTCCAAATCTAATTTTCCCCTTCGTTTCCAATTTTGCTCAAATTTTTTTAAAAATTGAATTTTTTTGTGAAAACTAGCATATTCTGTTTGGGGACCTTGTGTTTTTTTTTTTTTTTCTGCTTTTACTTTTAAGTGTCCCTAGTGTTTGAGCTATATTAAACTAGTCCACAGTATGTAGAGTAAACATTGCAGTCTGAAAATACCTTGAGTGAATATAATCATTAAAATTGTGCTCCCAAGTGTCATTATTGGATGCTTTGAAATAAATTGTTGTTCATCAACTTTAACAGACATATATTAGTCTGTTGAACAAGGAGACTAACTAAAGTAACACTTTTTTATATTAAAAACACTTTACTATTTGTTTTAATTTTTTCTTTATTATATGCCTTCTATCTACTCATATTTTGAGTGAAAATAGCATGCTCTGTTGTGGAAATCAATTAGGATGTTTAATAAACTTATTAGAAATTATATAATTTTGGTTTTTAGTATGTGGAAGTATGCTTTGCAGTGAGGTGTTCTTGGTGTAATGTTAAAATATTGAGATAGTCACATTTTTTCCCCTTACATGTGTCTCTGTCTGCCAAGTTGAAAATTTTAAACATCTTAAAAAAACCCACAGTGTATGTCTCTTTAAAACCCTAACTTAAATTTAGTGAATTCTTGGATTTAATTACTTAGGATTTCATTTTGATTACAGGATGAATTGAAATCTAGCATGTTTAAAGATTTTTATTATATGAGAACTGCTCCATTTCTTACAGTTAAGGAATATTTGTGGAAAATTCAAATGTAAAACCCTTATTATTACTTGTGTTTTATACTTGGTGCTAGATTTTTGGTCCAGCATTAAACTTCGGGAGTATGTGTATATCTTTGTATCTTTGTATTAGATGCTGAGTTTCGGTTACATTGACAAATGAAATGAAGATTTTTCTGGTTATATCTTGTATTGACTTTGTTACAGTCTTAATCATGTTTATGCACAGTATATGTACTCTTACATATAATACATTTATAGTTTCTTTGGGCTATCCTGGTGGTTCAGGTGGTAAAGAATCTGCCTGCAATGCAGGAGACATGGGTTCGATCACGGGATTGGGAAGATCCCCTGGAGAAGGGAATGGCTACCCTCTCCAGTATTCGTGCCTGGAGAATTCCATAGATACAGGAGCCTGGTGGGCTGTAGTCTATGGGGTTGCAAAGAGTTGGACAGGACTGAGAGACTAACATAGTTTCTTTGATTCTTAAAGTAGACTCAGTGATTTTTTTTTTAACTTTCACCCAATCATTTTATTCCTTTTATTTAAAAACTAAAATATTTATACTCTGCTTAAAAACATTTTGTATTTTACATTTGACATATAGTGATTTGCATCTTTTGTAAGTCAGTAAATTGGTAGGTATGAATTTTTTTCAGGCATTACTTTTTTTTAAAGAATAATAGAGCCCACTGAAGAAGTTGGTTGTCAGCTTTTTTTTTTTTTTAAAGATTTATTTAATTATTTATTGGCTATGGTGGGTCTTCGTTGCTTCAAGCAGGCTTTCTCTAATTGTGTCTAGTTGTGGCAAGTGGGGACCACTCTTGGTGGTGTGAGGGCTTCTCATTGCAGTGGCTTCTCTTGTTGAGGAGCATAGGCTCTAAATATGTGGGCTTCAGTAGTTGCAGTGCCTGGGCTTAGTAGTTGTGGCACACAGGCTTAGTTGCTTCCTGGCTTGTAGGATCTTCCCAGACTAGGGATCTAACCAGTGTCCCTTGCGTTGCAAGGCAGATTCTTAACCATTGGACCACCAGGGAAGCCCTTCAACCCTTACTTTTTAAAATTCATGCTTTATGTTGTCTGCATTAAAGGCTCTTTTTCACTCAAGATTTTTAAAATTTTATTAAAAGTTTTTTGGTTTTTTTTGCCGGGGAGCTGCATGTTTTGGCATGTGGGATCTTAGTTCCTCAACCATGGAACCAACCCATGCCCTCTGCAGTGGAAGTGTGGACCCCTAGCCACTGGACTGCCAGGGAATTCCCCACTCAAAATTATTTAAGTCATCTGAGATTAAAAGAAAAAATATTTTAAAAGTTTAGCTCTTTACTATATCAAAAGGATATTAGATTTTAGATTCTTCAATGAAAACTATTGCCATTTAGACCAGAACTTAGGAGGAAGTACTTAAATTTGGCTTGGAAAATTTGTCAACTCTTAACTGTATCGTGGTGTAGTACCAGTATATGAGTAGTACCTGTGATGATCACCAACACCAATCAGATGTATTTTCGTATTTCACATTACAGTTGTTGCAGATATCTCGTTTATGCTCATCACAACTTGAAATGACAATAACTTTTAGACCTGCTAAATATTTCTATTTAATGCATTAATAAGGATGTGTGTACACACACACACACATACATACACACATATATTCTTATATACATATGATGGCTTCCCTGGTGGCTCAGATGGTAAAGAGTCTTCCTGCAGTGTGGGAGACCCAGGTTCAATCCCTGGGTCAAGATCTGTGTCTATGTATGTGCAGATTACTGCAGACAGCATGAAGCATGAATCTCTCTCTCTCTCTCTCTCTCTCTCAACACACACACACACACACACACACACACACATGATACTGTATAGTCAATCTGTGTTGTGGATATACTTTTATTTTTTATTTTATTTATTTTATTTTTTTGTGGATATACTTGTAAAATTCTTCCTTGGAGCATTTTGAACATACACAAAAAGTAGAAAAGCAGTAAATTGATCCCGTGTACTCATCATTTAGCTCCAGTGACCGTCAGCAATGACCTGTTCTGCTTTATGAGGAAAAAGAAAGCACAGGAAGGGATGGGGAGTAAGGGGGTGGCAGTGATGAGGAAGGCCTCTTTGAAAAGATAACATTTGATTCACAGGGATGAAGACCAATCCATATAACTAGATCCACTGCCTAACTGTTACTTTTTTTGTTTAAAATTTATTTTGAAATAGTTAAGGAAAAGTACAAAGAATTCCCACATGCCCTTCACACAGATTCCTCAGTTGTTAGCATTTTGCCACATTTCTTCCATTACCTTCTCTTGTCTCCTGGCATATCATCCTTTCACCCTTATATTCTCCAGTGTGTACTTCCCGAAAGCAAAGACACTCCTGCATTTCACCATACAGTGTTCTCAGCCAGGAAATCAACACTGGTATAAGAGTATTACCCAATCCAGAGACCTCATTCAAATGATGCCAGTCATCCCAACAATGTCCCTCTTTCCTTTTTAATCCAGGATCCTAGCCAGTACCATGTATTGCCTTTGGTTGTTGGGTGTCATCCTTCTGTAACAGTTTCTTACTCTTAATTCTCATGTGCCTCATAGTCGGAAAGAACATAGTTCTTTCAGTCTGCAGGCTGACCCTCCACCCAGGTCTGTCCAATATTGCCTCATGACCAGATCAGGTCATGCTTTCTTGGCAGATATACCACAGAAATAATTCTGTGTTTTATCAAAATATGGAAACAATATGGCTCCATCCCACACTGGTGATGTTAACTTTGATCACCTAGTAAAATTAGTGTCTTCACTATTTTATTTGATTAACATTTAATGGGAAGATATCCAATATTTTACTGATAGTCTTTTCCATCATCAGCCCTAAACCTGGTAGCCTTAACATCCTTTGATAACTTTTTTTAATGTTTTCATTTTTGTTTATTTATTTGGCTGTATTGGGCCTTAGTTGTGGCATGTGGAATCTAGTTCCCTGATCAGGGATTGAATCCAGGCTCCCTGCACTGGAAACTAAGAATCTTATCTACTGGACCACCAGGGCAGTCCCCTCATTGTTAACTCTTGACTGTATTATATACTGCTGTGATTGTTGCCAAGTGGTAATCTATTACTATGATTACTTCTTCAGTAATTCTGCTGTAGGTGAGAATTTTCCATATATATATTTACACATATATACAAAATATAAATATATATATTGAGAATATATACATATTTGAATAAAGGTGAAAGAGAGTGAAAAAGCTGACTTAAAACTCAGCATTCAAAAAATGAAGATCATAGCACCCAGTCCCATCTCTTCATGGCAAATAGATGGGGAAACAATGGAAACAGTGCAGACTTTGTTTTCTTGGGCTCCAAAATCACTGCAGATGGTGACCGCAGCTTGCTCCTTGGAAGAAAAGCTATGACCAACCTAGACAGCATGTTAAAAAGAAGAGACATTACTTTGCCAACAAAGGTCTGCACAAAGATATGGTTTTTCTGGTAGTCATGTATGGATGTGAGAGTTGGACCATAACGAAGGCTGAATGCCAAAGAATTGATGCTTCTGAACTGTGGTATTGGAGAAAACTCTTGAGAGTCTCTTGGACTGCAAGGAGATCCAACCAATCAATCGTAAAGGAAATCAATCCTGAATATTCATTAGAAGGACTGATGCTGAAGCTGAAACTCCAATACTTTGGTCACCTGATGTGAAAAGCCGATTCATTAGAAAAGACCCTGACGCTGGGAAAGATTGAAGGCAGGAGGAGAAGAGGATGACAGAGGACAAGATGGTTGGATGGCGTCACCAACTCAATGGACATGAGTTTGAGTAAGCTCCAGGAGATGGTAAAGAACAGGGAAGCCTGGCGTGCTGCAATCCATGGGATTGTGAAGAGTTGGACATGACTGAGCAACCAAACAACAATAATATATATTTGGAAATATGTGTGTACATACAGACATACATATATATGATTTCCATTTTTTCCTGTAGGTTTTAATTCAGGGCCTGCTTATTTTGATACCCAAATCATTCTAGATTTGACCAGTGGGAACCCCTTCAAATTGGCTACTGTGCCCTTTTGATATCTCCCTACTATTCCCTTAAACATTTATTTCTGGCAACAACAAAGGCTCATCTTGTATTTTCCCTCCCCCAGTCCTGGAATCAACCATTTGTCCAAGAAACTCTTGGTTCTTTTCATGAGGGATGGTGTTTAGAAACCAATATCTGGGTGCAAGTTTACTCATTGGTACAGAGATAAGAGGATGTGTATTGTGTGTGTATATGAATACTGCCTCTTCATTGACTATGCTAAAGCTTATGACTGTGTAGATCACAAGCTGGGAAATTTTTTAAGAGATGGAAATACCAGGTGATCTTCCTTGTCTCCTGAGAAACCTGTTTGTGGGTCAAGAAGCAGCAGTTAGAACCTTACACAGAACAACTGACTGGTTCAAAATTGGGACAGGGGTACGAGAAGGCTGTATATCGTCAGCTTGCTTATTTAACTTCTTTGTAGAGTACATCATGCAGAATGGCAGGCTGGATGAATCACAAGCTGGAATCAAGTTTGCAGGGAGAAACGTCAGCAACCTCAGATATGCAGATGATACCACTCTAATGGCAGAAAGTGAAGAGGAACTAAAGAGCCTCTTGATGAAGGTGAAAGAGGAGAGTGAAAAGGCTGGCTTAAAATTCAGCATTCGAGAAACTAAGATCATGGCATCTGGTCTCATCACTTCATGGCAAATAGATGGAGAAAAAGTGGAAGCAGTCACAGATGTTATTTTCTTGGGCTCCAGAATCACTGAGCACAGTGACTACAGCCATGAAATTAAAAGATGCTTGCTCCTTGGAAAGGTATGACAAACCTAGACAAGTCAATCCTAAAGGAAGTCAGCTCTGAATATTCATTAGAGGGACTGATGCTGACGCTGAAGCTCTAATACTTCGGCCAGCTGATATGAAGAGTCGACTCACCGGAAAAGACTTTGATGCTGGGAAAGATTGAAGGCAAAAGAAGAGGGTGGCAGAGGATGAGATGTCATCACTGACTCAACAGATGTGAATCTGAGCAAACTCCAGGAGATAGTGAAGGACAGGGAAGCCTGATGTGCTGCAGTCCATGGGGTCACAAAGAGTTGGACACAACTTGGCAACTGAGCACCACCACCACCACCACCAAAATGTATGCATATATATACATTACGTGTACCATTGTATCATATATTTAAAAGCTATGTTTGCACATGTTTCAATACATGAGGATTCTTTCTGAACTCCCCATTTCCATGTTTATAAACCGCTTCTCAGACAGTGAGAAACCTGACTGTTGTTATTCTCAATATATTTGCTTATTTACCTAATCATGTTGTCCCAGCCACTCTGCCTCATCTACCTTTGGGCACCTCGTCCCTGCTGCCTCTGTATCAAATCCCTCCCTCTTGGCTATTCTCTTTGAAAACCAACACTGTAGGGGAGGTGAAAGGCAAGGAAAGGAAGGTGGAACTGGAAATTACTTGAATGTTTTTGTCTTCAATTTTTTATCTTATAGGAGACAGCTTGTGGATGGATGAATCACCTGCCTCTGGTGCCATTTGTAGGCAGATTTAGAGCAACCTCACTTTTAAACTGTTGGTTTTGGTTCTACTTCTCCACTGACTTTATGACATGAGGTTAATCACAGGATCAATATGAGCTGTATTATATGCTTAGTCATTCAGAAGAGGGAGTGGTAAGAAGCTTGTTTTTTAGGAATAATATTAGGTCCCATCATTGCTCCATGTATTTGGGTGTTAGTCATTCACTTTATGTGATATCTCAGCAAATTTTACCCATGCTCTACTTCCCCCCAAACCTTACTGACCTCAACCTTATTTCTTTTTTGTTTTTACTTAAATTTTTAAAAATTAATTTTAAATGAGTAAATTTTAATTAATATAAATCTTAATTGAAGTATAACTGACATAACTTTACATTGGTTTCAGATATACAAAATAATAATATATTTATATATATTGCAAAATGATTACCATTAGTTAACATTCCTTATCATACATAGTTACAAAAACCATTTTTTTTTCCTCGTGATGAGGGCTTTTAAGATTTACTCTCATAGGAACTTTCACATATGCAGATATAGTATTTTTTTTTTTTTAATTTCTACCACTTTATTGCTACCAACCCATCTCTCTCCATCCTCGTGCACACATGCTCAGTCATGTAACCCCATGGACTACAGCCCGCCAGGCTCCTCTGTCCATGGACTTTTCCAGGCAAGAATACTGGAGTATCACATATGCAGACACAGTTAAACTACAGTCACTGTGCTATATGTTATGTCCCTGTGACATTCACTTTATTACTGGAAGTTTATATCTTTTGAGCCCTTTCGTTCCACCCATCTCCATACTCACCAGGCACTGATCTTTATTCTGTATCAATAAACTTTTTTTGTTTTAAAGAATTCCCATGTAAATGAGATCAAATGGTATTTGTCTTTCTCTGACTTATTTCATTTAGTATTATGCCCTCAAGTTTTACTCATTTTGCTCTAAATGTCAAGATTTCCCTTTTTATGGCTGAATAGTATTCCATTCTGCGTGTGTGTACATACATACACAGCCCATATGTCACATCTTCTTTATCTATTCATCGATCTGCAGATACAGATTGTTTCTGTATCTTGGCTTTTGGTAATAAATTAATATTGCAGTGAATGTGAGGATGCATATATCTTTTCAAATTAGTGTTTTTGTTTTCCTTGGATATATACCCAGAAGTGGAATTGCTGTCATATGGTAATTCTATTTTTAATTTTTCGGTGAACGTCCATACTGCTTTCCATAGTGGTGGCACTCAACTTTCTTTTTCCCCTCCCTCTATGCTACTCTTCGCCCCTGTCCAAAGAGTTGTAAGAACTGTATTCCTTTGCACAAGCCCTACAATGTGTATAGTTGGTATTATTTTGAAGTAGCTCCCAGACATCTTATTTAATCCATAAATATTTCAGTGTTTATCTCTAGAAGATATGCACCAATACTGTGGTATATCTGTATTTCAAATACCCAGTCTGACTGGGGCATTTGAATAGGGATATGCCATTGGCTCAATTACAAACTTGAGCCAGTACTCAAGTTTGTAATTGCTTTAAGAATCTTTTTTTTTAAACTCAGGGTCTAAATAAAATACGTAAGATTTATTTTACAATTTTTGTTGAGGTATAGTTTGCATACAATAAAATGTACCTGCTTCAAGTGTTGAGTTTGTTGAATTTTGAGTAATGTAGGCATCCTTGTAATCACCACCACTACCACAGTCAAGGTACTACATTTATTTACTTATTGATGGACATTAGACTATTTAAATTTTTTTAATCCGTAAGTTTTAATCTCTATTTACAGCTTAATTTGTTGGAAATCAAGTTGACTGTAGAGTTTCTCACGGCGTGTGTTTTGCTGATTACATTTTTGTCCTGTGGTATATATTAACATCACCTTTTGTCCTCTGTATTTCCTATATGTTCAAAAGGGCCTATTTTTGAATATTTGAAAACTGTGTTTCAATATAATTGGTTTCCTTGTAATTCATGCGTTTTATTTTCCTTATGACCCCATGGACTGTAGCCTGTCAGGCTATTCTGTCCATGGAATTTTCCAGGGAAGAATACTGGAGTGGATTGCCATTTCCTTTTCCAGGAGATCTTCCCAGCCCAGGAATCGAACCCAAGTCTTTTGCATTGTCAGGTGGATTCTTTACCACTGAGCCTTTAATTTAATAATACTCTGAGAAAGGGTTTATAGGTTTCACAAGACTGTCAAAGCAGTCCATGGAAAAAAGTTTAAGAAACATTGGTTTAGGCAAACCATTAGGTTAAGAGTAGAATGCTAGCAGTATATTTAAGTACTGATTTTAGCCTTGACCTAAAACGGTTGAGGTTAAAAAGTTAATCACTGAAAAACTTTGACTTGAAAATGAAATAAAGTAGTGTCCTTTGAATAGCTCGATTCTTTCCCTCTTTTTCCTCATTGTAAACTTAGATTAGAACTGCTCTTTTTCTTGTGGGAATTTTTTTTTTGTTTTTTTCATCCTCCTCCCTCCCCCATTTATTCTAAAAATCATGGAATCTTTAGGTTTTTAAGATTGTTCCTTTTAGTCAGCTTTAATTCTTTTAATGACGTGAATTTCAAGCACATCCAGTGTTAGAATTAAATGCCATATTAGATATTGATTTCTGCAGTATAGATGGATCTAGCCTTAAAGAAAACAAGATTTGTAAAAATCTCAATTTATGGAGTGTCTTTAATTCAGTTAGTATGTGATATTGTATATAAAATAAGACAGGGAATTCCCTGGCTAGACGGACCTTTGTTGGCAAAGTAATGTCTCTGCTTTTTAATATGCTGCCTAGGTTGGTCATAACTTTTCTTCCAAGGAGCAAGAGTCTTTTAATTTCATGGCTGCAGTTACCATCTGCAGTGATTTTGGAACCCCCCAAAATAAAGTCTGTCACTGTTTCCACTGTTTCTCTATTTGCCATGAAATGATGGGACCAGATGCCATGATCTTAGTTTCCTGAATGTTGAGTTTTAAGCCAACTCTTCCACTCTCCTCTTTTACTTTCAAAAGGTTCTTTATTTCTTCTTCACTTTCTGCCATAAGGGTGGTGTCATCTGCATATCTGAGGTTATTGATATTTCTCCCAGCAGTTTTGATTTCAGCTTGTGCTTCATCCAGCCCAGTGTTTCTCATGATGTACTGTGCATATAAGTTAAATAAGCAGGGTGACAGTATATAGCCTTGACGTACTCCTTTCCCGATTTGGAACCAGTCTGTTGTTCCATGTCCAGTTCTGACTCTTGCTTCCTGACCTGCATACATATTTCTCAAGAGGCAGGTCAGGTGGTCTGGTATTCCCATCTCTTTCAGAATTTTCCAGAGTTTGTTGTGGTCCACATAGTCAAAGGCTTAGGCGTAGTCAATAAAACAGAAGTAGATGTTTTTCTGGAACTCTCTTGCTTTTTTTGATGATTGAGCGGATGTTGGTAATTTGATCTCTGGTTCCTCTGCTTTTCCTAAATCCAGCTTGAACATCTGGAAGTTCATGGTTCACGTACTGTTTAAGCATGGCTTGGAGAACTTTGAGCATTACTTTACTAGTGTGTGAGATGAGTACAATTGTGCGGTAGTTTGAGCATTCTTTGGCATTGCCTTTCTTTGGGATTGAAATGATAACTGACCTTTTCCAGTCCTGTGGCCACTGCTGAGTTTTCCAGATTTGCTGCCGTATTTCCAAATTTGCTGGCAAATTTACGGGCATGATCTCTATGGGGCCTATGAAAATCTGTACATGTAACTCTCTCTTGTAAATGCTCACTGTGTCAACTTTTGATATAAATAGTGTTTTGGTTGATAACTGAAAACTTAAAAGTGAGAGATGAATGAGTATAATATTAAAAGCTCTTGCACTCCAAAGGAAAAGAAAATCTGGTTCTGCCTGTCATTCTTCATAATGAATAAGAGTCACTGGAATGCTGTGAAAATTTTAAAAAAGTATTTATTAGTTGGATAATAAAAGAGCTTACTATCTCTAAATACTGTGTATCCATCATGCAAAACATAGGCATATCAGTTCTTTTCAAGTGAATCATTCTGCTAAATATCTATGCTTATCAATCGAAAATAGCCTTTCTTAGGTCTAAATTTAAGTGGTCTTTGTGAAGTTTCAAATAGTTTTAAATTATATTGCAGTTAATTTTAAAAAATGGTGTATGTGCCTTGTTATACTCTTAATTTTTCTTGTCACTTATAGTGCCCCATTGTATTTTATTTTTTAATGAACTAGCCCTTTCCACGGTGGTTTTTGACACAGATTATTCCTTTTCAGCATAAGTTTGCTTTGCCAGTGTAAAAGTAGATGTATAAAAGGAACTTGCATCACAGCTTGGGGTCTCACAGGGTTGTGACATTTGATTTCCTTTGTGTTGATCTTATTGGAAATTTGATTGTGAAACATTTTTGCTTATAAGAAAAAGCTTTTTAGTTCTAAAGATGATAATCAGACTAAAGTGTTGACTGAAGAAGTTTGCATATTAATAGTTTCAGGAATGATTGGATGGAGACTGGTGACTTAATAATTTAATGGATTTAATTTTGTGCAAAGTTTTTTTTTAATTGGGAAGTAATTTAATTGGGAAGCATGATTATTTAAAAGTTGGAATTAAGTAGAAAAATCCAAAGGCCTTTTAAGATTAGAGTGGTACATTTCTTTAATCTGGAAATACAGGTAGTCTTTAAAGATTTTACAAAAATGCAATGGTGGATAAAAAGAATATGAAATTTGTGTATATTATAAAAAGATCACATTTCTGTCTTGATTTTATTCTAAGCAACCAAATATTATGAAATTAGGATAGAAATGTAATCAAGTGAAATATTAGAAGGAATTTATAAATTTCTCAGAGTCTTTTTAACCTGTTATTTTGTTACTACTACGAAGTAAGCCATAGATTAGAAGTTAATTTCCTTTTCAGTGACTGTACTGTAATAGTCCTATTAAACTAGGTAGGAAGCACGTTTTCAAAGAGACCTTTGCGTTTATACCCCTTCCTTCCTTTCTTCCTTCTCTACCCTCCTTCCCTGGAGTCTTCGTTGCTGCCTGTGGGCTTTCTCTAGTTGCCTTGAGCTGGCGTGGGGGGTGGGGGGCAGGCTACTCTTCATTTTTTTCTCTGGTGCGCGGGCTTCTCCCTGCAGTGGCTTCTCTGGTTGCAAGCACAGGCTCCAGGCACCCGACCTATGGGCTCCAGGGCTCAGGCTTCAGATGTGGTACACTGGCTTAGTTGCCCTGAGACATGTGGGATCCTCCTGGACCAGGGATTGAACCCATGTCCCTTGCATTAGTAGGCAGATTCCCATCCACTGTACTACCAGGAAAGTCTAAGTGAGCATTTTTGATTTCCAGTATTATGTTAGGAAAGGAAATTCTGACTTATGCTACAACGTGGATTAACCTTGAAGACATTATGCTAGGTGAAATAAGTCACAAAAGAACAAACACTGTATGTGTCTACTTACATTAATTACCTGGAGCAGTCAAATTCATAGAGACAAAGTGGAATGATGGTTCCTTTTTTTTTTTTTTTAATTGTTATAAGCAGTACTGCTTATTAAGGAATCTTGTACACTGAGACACGTGCAATTATATATGAATGAAAAATTCCTGTGAATGCAATTTCTGGGGATGTGTACTTAGTTCTAAATTTCTTCTTTCATTTATTTTTGACTGTGTCACAGGGCACGCGGAATCTTAGTTCACTGACCAGGGATCAAATCTGCACCCCCTGCGTTAGAAGCACGGAGTCCTAACCACTGGATGCCAGAGTGTCCCATTAATAAAAACACCATCAGATTGTCTTCCTTAGATGTTTATCTAATTTATACTCCTGCAGACTAAGAAAGTTATTTTCTTAGACTTTCACTATTATCTACATATTAATATTTAGATTTTTGTGTTACATGGTACACTTTGGATTTTTGAAATTTTGAGTGAGATTGTTAAAGAATTTCCTATTTAGGTATTTTGCCAAGTTTTTTGGAGGGGAGCTTCTGTCTCCTTTGATTTGCAGAAGTTTGTATATTTAGGAAATCACTTATTTCTCATTTGCAGGTATTTTTCCCCATTTGTCTTTTGACTGCATTTTGCAATTTAGGAGCTATAATTTTTACATGGTTTAATTTATATGGTCTTTTCCTTTATGACATAGGTATTTTATCTCAGGTATTTTTATCTCATGCTGAGTCTGTAGAAGACTGTACAACAAACTATTAATTATTTATTTTTGGCAGAGAGAAAACACAAATCAGTAAGCTGTTACAAATCATTCTCCATCCCCTTCTTTTTCCACCACTCCCCCATTCCTTCAAATAGAGCAACATTTTAGAATATTAGCTTTTCCTAAAAATGAGGCTGGGAGCCTGTGGTTGACTCCTCTTTGCTGGCTATAGGGATTCTGAGTCTGTTTTTGCCATCTTTAGTTATTATTTGTACAGTTCTTACTCCAAAGATAGAGTGTGATTACAGGGGAATATGTTAATTTTTTAAGAATAGCTTATAGATATGTTTTATACATTTATACTGAAAGAATTCGGTATTGCTGTGAAATGAAGATAGGTTTTGCTTGTCATCTAATGGGTTTCTTATCTTCCCAGGCAGGCATGCCTGAAATAGAAAATGTCTTCAATGTGTGCCCATTTACAGGAAACGTGGCATTCAGTTGATTTATTGAATAGTCCGAAAAGTTCGTTCGGGTATTCTGAAAACCCCGAATGAACAAAAACTTTTGGCCAACCCAGTATATTGAGGGTAACGTAGATGCTTGTGACTAAAGGAGACATAAATTCTGATGTATTACAAGACAGTGACAGGGGCTTCCCTGGGAGTCCAGTGGTTAAGAATCCACCTTGCAATGCAGGGGACGCCGGTTTGATCCTTGGTTATAGAATATCCCACATGCCCTGGGGTAACTGAGTCCATGAGCCACAACTACTGAGTCCATAGGCAGTAACTACTGAAGCCTGTGCACTTTAGAGCCCGTGCTCCGCAACAGCAGAAGCCACCACAATGAGAAGTCTGCACCCTGCAACTAGGGAAAGCCTGTGCATAGCAGTGTGGATTCCTCACAGCCAAAAATACATACATACATACATACACACACACGTAAATAGTAAAGAAAAGGCAGTGACAGGTACTATTTTGTGTCTTTATCTTTTAATAGCAGTTTTAATGAGATATAATTCATATGGCATAAAATTCTTCCCCGGAAAGTTTACAGTTCAGTTGTTTTTTAGAATAATTGCAGAGTTGTGCAGCCATCACCACTGATATCAGAGTATTTTCATCACTCCAGAATGAAACCTATTAGCAGTGATTGCCCATTCTTTCTTCTCCCCAACTTTTGGCATCCACTAATCTTTTTTCTACTTCTGTGTGTTTTCCTATTTTGGACCTTTCACATGTGAAATCATACAATATGTGATTGGCTTCTTTTACTTAGTATAATATCTTCGAGATTCATCCATTGTTGTAGCATGTATTAGAACTTCATTCCTTTTTATTCCCTAATGACATTCCATTGAATGGACATACCACATTTTTAAAACTCCACTTAGCAATTGAACTTTTTTTTTTTGGCTATTATGAATAATGATATTGTGACATTTCTGTGTTTTTATGTGGACATACATTTTCAGTTCATATCAAGGGAAGAATTGCTGAATTATATGGTTCTAAGTTGAACATTTTCAGGAACTTCCAAATTGATTGCCAAAGTGACTATACCATTTTGCAATTTCACCAGCAATGCCTCAGGGTTTAGAAGTCTTTGGAAAATCTTAGTAATCTTCTTATCCTAATCACTTGTTATTATCTGTCCTTTTTATTTTCGCCATTGTATTGAGTGTGAAGTGCTATCTCACTGTGGTTTTGGTTCTTATTTTCCTAAAGTCTAATGTCGTTAAGCAAATTTTTGTGTGTTTATCGGCTGTTTATCTTTTTGGGAGAAATTGTCTATATATCCTTTGCCTATTTTTAAATTGCAATATGTCTTTTTCATTGTTGAGCTATCAGATAAATAATTTGCAAATATTTTCTATTTTCTGCGCTTATATAAATTTTTGATCCTTTGGACAGAATAAAACTATTAACTTGTAGTTTGTGATTGTCATGCTAACAATTTAAATTTATCTTTGTTGTTCTAGATAATTGTTAAAACAGGTTCTTCCTTTGGTTTTTATTTAAATTGATAATGAGACATATGACATATTAAAATATCAACATCTTATTTGGTTATGTCCAAATTGCAGGAGTTTTGCAATCTAAATATATGATTCTGAGCTACATACTACATTTAATGTGTTGATGTATGGGGAGTATCAGTAATTGTGAATGATGTAGCTTTAATGGCTACCTCCACTATGTTGAGGACCAGAGATAGCTGTGATATATTTGAAAAGGTTGGGATTGTACACTTAATGGCTAAATAGCTAATTTTATGTTATATTTTATTGCAGTGAAAGTTTTAAAAAATTTGACCTGTGATTATATAGGAAAAATGTGGCCAGCTCCAGTTTAAATGCTGTTAAGAACCCCTGGAGGAGGGCATGGCAACCCACTGCAGTATTCTTGCCTGGAGAATCCCAAGGACAGAGGAGCCTGGCATAGGGTCCATAGGCTTGCACAGTCAGACATGACTGAATCGATTTAGCACACGCACACATAATGCACTTAAATTTCTAGTGGATTCTGCATTTTGGTATTGAAGTATTTGTAGTCACTGGTATAGGAAATAAAGGTCTAACACAGAGGGGAAACCAGTCTTTTGGTCTAAATATAGGATCAAGTCATTGATTTATAAATTTTGTAATTCCTTCATAAAAATTTTTTACTATAAAAGGTTTTTGTAAGTGTTGATGTTACGGCATTGTTGCAGATAGCTTGGTGGTTGTGATGGATATATTTATTACCCAACTGAGTTTGGAAGAGGAATGATTTTGAATATTTTCATAATGTAAAAAATTGTTTAGATGCAAAGTCGTGTCCGACTCTTTAGCAACCCCATAGACTGAGCCACCAGGAAAGCCCATAAATAGATGTTTAAGGAAGACCAAGTGAAAGTGAAAGTGAAGTTGCTCAGTTGTGTCTGACTCTTTGCGACCCCATGGACTGTAGCCCACCAGGCTCCTCCATCCATGGAATTTTCCAGGCAAGAGTACTGGAGTGGGTTGCCATTTCCTTCTCCAGGGGATCTTCCTGACCCAGGGATCGAACCCGGGTGTCATATCGTAGGCAGATGCTTTTACCGTCTGAGCCACCAGGGAAGCCATCGCAGTAAATGCGGCATTATTTAGGGTTATTTTAAAATTCTCTCAAAAATTTTTAAGAACTACAGTGTATGTTGATAAATTTAATATTTTTTGATGGTGAATATTTTTGACCAAACCAATGTAATATTTTTTTATTGTGTTTTTGATTACAAGTCCCTTGAAAGTCTATGATTTGATAGATTAGGTTGTACTTCTGATTTTCAAGGAGTTATGAAATGGTCAAAGAGACTGAAAAGTTTGACTGAGAAAGGAGAGTTCGGTCCACACGCTTTGCCCATTTCTAGTTGGTTCATGAAGGAGACGTTGGGTGCCTCTTGGCTTGGCAGGTCGGTATAAACCCCTGACAGGTTTCTGCCATAAGCCGTATGAGGTTGCCGCGGAACCGCAGAGCAGGGCTCCTCACTTGCTTCACGCAGGGCATTTCATTCATTCATGCAACCACACTGTGGAGTTAGTAAAGTACAGCGGAAAACATGTTCGTTAGGAGAACAAAGAACTAGAGCTCCAAGCATCCTTACCTTGTCCTGAAGTATCCTGGACAAGCCCCCAAGATGAAAGGTTGTTTCTGAATCACGAAGAGACGCTGGGCTTCTCTTGGCCTCCGGAGGAGAAGAATTCAATCCGGGGCCAGAGACGAGGCTGGATCACTCAGAGCTTTTGTGCAGCAAAGTTTTATTAAAGTATAAAGGAGATAGAGAAAGCTTCTGACAGACATCAGAAGGGGGTAAAAAGAGTACCCCTGATTGTGTTTTTGGAAGACAAACCTTTTAGATTTTATATACTGCAACTGATAGCAATCAAATATGATTTCTCAAGTTTATGTTCTCATTTTTAAAAAGTTTAGGTTCTCTTGATTCTTTAAAAGCTACAAGTGAATTGACTTATTACTACAAGCAGTGACTATGTAACTTAAAAAATTTTGTGCATATTACTGGAGACTCTTCAATTGATTCTCTGAAAACCTATAGCTAAGGCTTGATGTTGTTTTTTATTTTTTGATGTTGTTTTTTAAAAAAGGAAATATTATCTAATTGTGATTTTATTATTTTTGTTCTTTTTTCTTTTTTAATTAGTAAATGTCAGGTAAATGTTTCATCTTGAACACTTGAGGACTACTTGAGTACTATAGGAAATGTGTTGTTTTGAAAAGAGTAGACAAAACCAGGACATCACATTTACATTTTGTTTTTGTTGTTCAGTTGCTAAGTTGTGTCTGACTCTTTACAATCCCATGGACTACAGCATGCCAGGCTTCCCTGTCCTTCACTATATTCTGAAGTTTGCTCAAACTCATATCTATTGAGTCAGTGATGCCATTCAACCATCTCACCTGTCACCCCTTTCTCCTCCTGCCCTCAATCTTTCCCAGCATCAGGGTCTTTTCCAGTGAGTCAGCACTGCATCAGGTGGCCAAAGTATTCAAGCTTCAGCATCAGTTCTTCCAGTGAATATCCAGGGTTGATTTCCTTTGAATTGACTGGTTTGATCTCCTTGCTGTCCAAGGAACTCTCATCAGTCTTCTCCAGCACCGCAGTTCAAAAGCATCAATTCTTTGGTGCTTAGCTTTCTTTATGGTCCATCTGTCACATCTGTACATGCTGAGTTTGTATGAATATGAAGAGGTTTTTAAGATTTGGGTGTTTCTGGTCTACCCAGTGTAAAAGAGTAGTGTAATACCTAATGAAGTTCTTTGTTAAATTTGGAGACAAATTTGTATTTTGTTTCCCTTATATATTCTATTCCCCTTATATAACAATGATGGGGACTGTGAGCCCACCATTTTGATGGAGGGCCATTTGACTTTGTTTTACATGCATAATCTGTGCATTGAGTATTTGGTCCCTCTTTTCAGTATTGCATTTAGCTCTTTGTTATTCAGAATTTAAGCTTAAATATTTGTTTTTCCTTTCATATTTTGGCTTTTTTTTTTTGACAGAGAGTTGGCTGATGCTTCCCTCTTTTCTCTTTCTTCTTTCTAATAGAATAAACCTTTGTGCTCTTGGACTGAAGTGATAAGTTGTGTATGTGTGTGCATGTTAAAATATACAAAATACAAAATTTATTATTTTAACCATTTGATGTGTACAGTTGGTGACATTAAGTGCATTCACAGAGAAGTCCCTGGTGGTCCAGTGGTTGGATTTGGTGCTTTTACTGCCAGGGCCCAGGTTCCATCCCTGGTTGGGGAACTAATCCTGGAAGCTG
This sequence comes from Dama dama, assembly GCF_033118175.1. NCBI lineage: Eukaryota > Metazoa > Chordata > Mammalia > Artiodactyla > Cervidae > Dama > Dama dama. The sequence goes on along the minus strand of NC_083694.1, from coordinate 48,662,272 downwards.
CTTGTTGGCACAGCCAAAAAAAAGTGTACTCACAATGTTATTACCATTAGCACTATAACCATTAGCACTATCTATTTCTAGAATTTTTTCATTCCATATAAAATTCCATTCTATACCATTAAGCAGTATCTCCCCAACCTTTATTCTACATTGTCTTCATGAATTTGTCTATTCCAGATACCTCATATAAGTGGAATCATAAATTAATTATCCTTTTGTGTCTGGCTTATTTCATTTAGTATGTTTTCAAGGTTTATCCATGTTCTAGCACATAGCAAAACTTCATTTCTTTTTATGTCTTAATATTCCAATTTCTGTATATACCACATTTCATTTTATTCATCCATTGATGGACACTTGGGTTGTTTCCATCTTTTGGTGTTTGTGAATAACGACATTGGTGCACATGTACCAACATTGGTACATATGAGGGCTTCCCTCATAGCTCAGTTGGTAAAGAATCTGCCTGAGATGCAGGAGACCCTGGTTCAATTCCTGGGTTGGGAAGATCTGCTGGAGAAGGGATAGGCTACCCACTCCAGTATTCTTGGGCTTCCCTTGTGGCTCAGCTGGTAAAGAATCCACCCAATGCGGGAGACCTGGGTTCGATCCCTGGGTAGGGAAGATCCCCTGGAGAAGGGAAAGGCTACCCACTCCAGTATTCTGGCCTGGAGAATTCTATGGACTAAGTCCATGTGGTCGCAAAGAGTCGGACACGACTGAGCGACTTTCACCTTCACCTTCACCAACATTGGTGCTCAAATAGTTGAGCTGTAGTTTTCAGTTGTCTTGGGTATATACCTAGGAAGTGCTGGGTCGTATGATAATCCTGTGCTTAACTTTTGGAGAAAATGCTACTTTCCCACAGTGGCTGTACCATTTTACAGTTCCAGCAGCTATATAGGAGGTTTCAGATTTCTCCATATCCTTGCCAATACTTGTTCTGTTCTGTCCTCTTTTCTAATAGCCAAACTAGTGGGTGTGAACTGAGTGGTTATTTTATTGTGGTTTTGATTTGTATTTCCCTAATGATTAATGATTTTGAGCATCTTTTTCTGTGCTTGTCTGCCATCTGTATATCTTCTTTGGAGATGTGTCTTGTCCAATTTTTAGAAAATGAGTTAAAATTTCTTAGATTCTTGATACAGGTCCTTTGTCAGATACATTTGAAGGGTTTTTTTTTAATGTTTATATTTCTGTTTCTATCATTTTATTCCCCAAATTTAAAAGATCCTTTCATCAGTTAATTTACCCCACATAATTTCGTTACATCTAGTTCAGTTGTGTGATGAAACTGGATTTTAGGATTATGTTTCCCTTGTGAGAGGTAACAACTTAAATCATACTGGAGAATATAAATGAAAAGTTCTGCTTTCTGATAATGTCAGCTTCTTCAGGGGAAGTGTAAAATTATGATCTTGGATTGTCAGCATGTGAGAGTGTTATATTTAAAAGTGCTGTGCCTGCTTTTTTAAAATGCCAAATTAAAAAAAAAGCCAGATTACAGGGATATATAAAATACAATTAACTCCTAATGAAATTTGTAAAATTTTCTTGAATTTCAAAATTCTAGATAATTATATTTTTTACATGCATGCTTCAGAATATAAATGATGCCCTACAGTTTTTCTTTTTGTACATAGTAAACATTATTTTTGAAATGAAAATGAGAACATAGAGTCTGTCAAAAGATTTTCTGATGTATTAATTTATATAAACAATTTAGTTATACATAAATTATAAATTTTAACACTTTTAATCCTCTGGAAAAGAGAATTAAATAGCAAAAAAATTACATTAAAAATTAAGACTGATACTTGCACATGCACAGAATATTTGAATTTATTTTGCCTTCCAGCAAGGAGTGAAATCATCTTATTTTTTCAGTAAGATCATTTTCACTTAATGAATTAAATTAAAATGAAATCTGTAAAATAGCTATTTTCAGCTACAGTTTTTACTTTAATAAAAATCTCAAGACTGGTAAGTTACTTTGATTATCTTAGGTATAATATCCTTTATTAGGATGTAAAATTCCTAAAAACTTCTGAAAGTCATTCAGCTCAGTGTTCTAGAAAGGTAAAAGTCAGTTTATAGTAAATACTATATTTACAAATGAGAGCAATAAAATAATCTGGTAAAAATGTTTGTAAATATTTGCCTCAAAAAAGAAAAATGTGAGTATACAAGATATTTAAAATTAACTCGCAACCCATCCCCTATACATGCATAATGTAAGTTGTTTAAATATAAGAAACATTTTAAAAACTATTTTTGGAAAATTATTACTATGCAGCAATAACATTGACTATTTATTTGTTTATTTTTTTAGATATGGCCGCGTGGAAAGTGTCAAAATTCTCCCAAAGAGGGGTTCTGAAGGAGGAGTGGCTGCCTTTGTGGATTTTGTGGACATCAAAAGTGCACAGAAAGCTCACAACTCAGTCAACAAAATGGGAGATAGAGACCTACGCACGGATTATAATGAACCAGGCACCATTCCGAGTGCTGCTCGGGGATTGGATGATACAGTTTCCATAGCATCTCGTAGTAGAGAGGTTTCTGGGTTCAGAGGAGGTGGTGGAGGGCCTGCTTATGGCCCCCCACCATCACTTCATGCACGAGAAGGACGTTATGAGCGGAGACTTGATGGGTAAGTTCCAAGGTTTCTGTAGGCAGGTATTTTGTATTTGATATGGTGAGAAACAGAAACTCGTATTTAGGGGCCCCAGATGGATTTAAAGTTTTGGGCATTCTCAATGTTTCCTATTTTGGGTTGGAAACGGAAGTGATTTCTATCCCAGTGGCTGGTGTCTTATGGAATCGTAGAGGATATTTCCTGCAGCTGGTTGGATATCTACTGCTGAGATATAAAGTGGTGGAAGATTTTGTATGGCAGCATCATTTTTGGAGTTACCTGTCTTCTAGACTTTTATTCCTTCTCTTGGATAATGTTAAGGCCTACCTTGGATATATCTTCTACCTGATGGAGCTACTTGGCTACACATTTTGTGGTTGTACTATATGGAATATTTCTGGAATATTAGAGCCTACAGATTCTTTTAGAATTTGATATTTGCTTCTCAGTTTTCACTGCACAGTGTATGAACGAATTGGATTGTCACCAAAAAACCTAGCAGTCCATATGATTCAACCTCTTGGATTCTACAAACAATACTTTAACCTGGAAATGTGTACTTGGATGAAGAGGAGTGAAGGCAATGCTTGAATTTTCCATTTTGGATCTACACAGTTTCCATGTTGGAATTATACTCTTTGATGGAATGGGGAAAAATTGAGGTGATGGACGTTCCTAAATCCTGGAATATAGCCCTTTTCTAATTGCTGGAATGTATGGGATATCATGTTGTCAAGATTCCATTAGCCCAAGAGAAGAGGATTACTATCCTGTTTGTTAAGCAAGTTGCTGTCCAGTTGAAGGTACTTTAGCTTTGAACACATGGTGATGATCAGTTGTGGATACAGCAATCAAAATGGACTTTGCTGGATGGCTACAAAGGTGAACTATTGGCGAGCAATTGTGCCTTCCTCATTTGGTGGAATCGTAGAGGATATTTCCTCTTCTCTCAGCTGCCTGATTCATACTTAGGGCTGGAGATTTTTGTGAATGTGGATCAATTTATAATTTTCTACTGTCTCAAGAAAGAAGTCTGGGGGTTTGAGAGTTACAGTTTGTCTGGGACTGCTTGCTTCCAGTGGAATTATTTTATCTGGTCATTAAGATTTTTTTTCCTTGTGGTTCATCTAAATATCATTTGACACCCTTGCCCATTAAGAAGGTGGATTACCCCCAAAAGAGGGGCCAAAATTGGGGAAGTTATGTTCACAATTCTCTCCCTAGATTTAATTGGGATTATAGGTCGTGGTTCCACACTTGGAAAAGGTTGGTATGTCCTGACCTGTGTATATTAGCCCCTCTCCTAACCCAAGTCAAACTTTCTTTTTTTTCCCACTAACTCTAGAATTATTTAGTACTAATAGATGATTCAAAGAATAGCTATTAGATTTCAGCTCTGCTAGCTCTTGTGCCTGCCTTCTGTATCTTCCTAATGGATAAGAACTTTGCATATTTATGACATATCAGATATAGCAGTAATTCTCCTAGGACTATTACCTATTGCTTCTGTTATATCATTAATAATAGCTCTTACTGATTAACATTTGATAGGGTACTAATTGAATATGAAATTTTCTCCTTAAGTCTCAGAAAAACCCCTCTTCTTTGTTAGACAGTGAAATATCTATCCAAATTCCAGAAATGTAACAAATAAAAAAGGAGAGTCATTTAATATTTTTAAGTAGGAAAGATAATATTGAATTTTTTTGCCATGCCAGTTGCTTTTCATAATAGCAAAAACAAAATACAGCCTAGGAGAAGGTGTGATTGCTACTAAGTGAGATGGTGAAAATGAAGGTTGGTGGAGAGATTTGGAATCTAAGCATGTATTGGAAATACAGTATTAGTTGTAAGATTTTTGCCACATATTCTTCATTGCAGAGATTCTAATTCTTCTGTATCTTTTGTAGTTCCTTAATCACTTTTGATAAAAGATAGACCCAAAGGTAAGGTTGAGAAGAGACTCAACCTCATGTTTGAGATTCAAGTGAACTGGTGTATTATGAACTTTCTTAAGTAGAGAACTGAAGATTTCTTTGTAGGATTGGAATTGGTTTTTGACATTAACATATAGTTGCATGTGTGTAATTGTACATGCAACAGTTTTTGTACTCATAGATTGACAAGTGTTCATGCCCTACAGAAAAAATTTTTTATAGTTAAACCATTGCTAAAAACTGAATTTTATAGTTCCCAAAGTTGCCTTATTTCATCAGAGGCAATTTGAGTAAAACTAAAACCCTAGGAGAATATATTTCTTTTAACCATCAAGTAATACATTAACAGACTGAATTATGGACTAGGCATTTAAAAATTATTTGTAATTTGATAGCACAAGAAGATAAAATACCATTATTCTTTAATTAGTTAAATTTATCATAGAATAGCATGTGGCAGCCCAATATTTTGATATCCTAAGTGGTTTTTGGTTTGATTTTCTTTTTTAAGATCCTGTTTTTATTATTAAGTGTGATTGTTTGGGCACAGCAATTTACATAATTTACTAATTTTATAATTACCCAAGAAATTGAAATTAAAATGAAAAAGTTATGCTTAAGATTTTTTTCTATACTTCTTTGAAAATGCCCTCCTATTGCTGGACATGGGCATGCATTGCAATGAGGCTTTCATGTCTGTGTAAAAAACATATCATGGAAATTTTGCCTGAAATACAGTTGCAAAGTAAATACAGTTTGGCATATATTTTAATCTGATGAAAGTATAGAACACTTTCATATTAAAATGAAAGTCTCTTCTTGTTCCATTAAATTTAAAATAAAAAAGGAAATGGCATATGTCTATTTCTGTATATAAGCCAGAAAATCCCTAATAAAAAGAGCAACTGACTTACAGAACACTAGTCATGAAAGCCCAATATACAGTTACAACAGTAATTGCTTAGCTGTGGAAATAAGTTTTGGAGTCAAGTAAAATGTTAAGCTTGTTAATGTTTGCTTACTAAAGTAGGTTACTGCTGTTTAGAAAATGACCAGTTGCACAAAGAAAATGCTGAAGTGAATGTTTGCATGACTTGCTTTTAGTTTTGCTTTCCCATTTCTGATTGATTAAATATTTTTCCCCCCTCCTAAATGCAGGGCTTCAGATAACAGGGAGCGTGCTTATGAACATAGTGCCTATGGACACCATGAACGGGGGACGGGAGGATTTGATCGGACAAGACATTACGATCAGGATTACTATAGAGATCCTCGAGAGCGGACTTTACAACATGGGCTCTATTATACTTCTCGGAGTCGAAGTCCAAACCGTTTTGATGCTCATGACCCCCGATACGAACCTAGGGCTCGGGAGCAGTTTACACTGCCCAGTGTGGTTCACAGGGATATCTACAGGGATGACATTACCCGGGAGGTGCGAGGCAGACGGCCCGAGCGGAGCTACCAGCACAGCAGGAGTCGGTCACCTCACTCGTCCCAGTCTAGGAATCAGTCTCCTCAGAGGCTGGCTAGTCAAGCGTCTAGACCCACAAGGTCCCCTAGCGGCAGCGGCTCTAGAAGTAGATCCTCCAGTAGCGATTCAATCAGCAGCAGCAGTAGTACCAGCAGTGACAGGTAGGTTAACAGTCTGTTGTTATCAGAGACCAGGTCTTGAGGAAATTGTTACCAATGTGCTACCATCAGTGGTACTGATTTCTAGTACAGTAATATTTTTGAAAGTAATCTTGGATCATGTATATAATGAATGAAGAAACTTTGATTAGCCCTGTGGCCAACGAATTAACTATTTTTCCAAGTACTTGAATCTAAATGATGATTTGCAAATACTGTTTCATCCTTCAGATGCTGAATGTTAAAATTGCCAAAAAGGAAGAAAAGCGGTAACTTCAGTTGTATGAAACAAATCTTGTGCCATACAATGAACTTTTCAAAGTTCTTTAATTTCTTAGTATATACTATTTCTATTATTTGGTTGAAAATTTGTAAAAGCTGTTGGGGTAAAGATGTATTGGTGAAATATATTGTTGATCAGTTTATTATCAATGTATAAATTGATGTGTACATTTTAACTAATTTTAACATCAAGATGGTAATCAATTTATAAACTCAAGTAGGAAAGCTTTCTTTAAAATTCAGGTTGTGTCTTTGCTGTTCACTAAGGGTGAGTAGGCTAATTTTGTTAGTTGGGATTTTTTTTTTTTTTTTACAAAGGAGTTGTATTTCAAAGATGAAAATGATAAATTGAAAATAATCTTAACAAGAAACAGCTTGTAAGTTAGGTTATGGGTTTTGAAGTAATAGGTCAAGGTTAAAAAAAAAAGATCAAGGTAGACAGTATACTATGTTTATAATCTTGGACAAGTTACTAAAACTCTCTAGGCCTCAGCTTTCTCATCTTTCATAAGAACCATGTTTCCTAAAGTTATTTGGAAGGTTAAAATGAAAAAATACTTAAAGTGCTTAGCTTGATACCTATATATGTTTACTACTGCCTTTGATAACTCCTAGCTGTTGTTACTGCTATTACTTGAGATGTTGGTAGTCTTGAGTATTTTTTGTTTCTCATTACTGTTATTATTATTATTATACATGTTATTATTCAACATGTTAATCTCAGACATTCTAGTTTTATATTTATGTGGGATGTATTTTAAATTTACGAGACAAATTATTTGACCTAATTAAAATGCCCAGATTATTCTTCCTTTAGTATTGCCTGCTTAGAATTAACTTAAGTAAATGATCATATAATTAATAAAAGGCTCCTTTTACGCCTCCTGAGCTTGCTGATTCAAAATAATAAATGGAAGCCTTTTATACATCTATCTATCTAGATGTAATTCAAATATTCTGGAAGATGTAGCATATTATAGTGAAGCAAGCAGTTAGTTTAAGTCAGAAGAATTAGGTTCTGGCTCCAGCTTTGCAGCTTTGACGTGGTTGAGACCCTTAACTTCTTTTGATATCATTTGATGTATTGTTGAGTTAAATGATTGACAATATTCATTTGAATTCTATAAATCGATTATAAAATCTTGTCATGATTCACTTTCTTCTGCATAGAATTTGCTTAAGATACTCAAGTTTTAGTCAAGTTTTAGTCATTTTCCCCAAACCTACCTCAGTAAAGAGATGGCACTGCACTCCACTGAATCAAAACTTTTTGAAAAGTCAACCAATTGAAGAAGTGTGGAAGTTAGAGGTGAAACACATGGCATTCAGAAGGGTGGCATTGTACTTTGGTGGGAGTTACAGTGGTTTAGGATCTGGCCTTTGGCGTTGTGGGCTCAAAAACTTGAACCCAGAGGTGATCTGATGAATTTTGATGGAGGTAATTGCTGTTTACATAATGAAAAGAAACAGTTGTATGCTTATGAATATTTACATTCAGAAAGATAACTGCCACAAAGACAGGATGAGCTTGGGAAATCTACATGGAGACTAAATTACAACCGTAGAGGATATTTTCTCCTGTTTCAACTGCCTGAATCATACTTAGGGCTGAAGATTTTTATGATTTAGAACTATGAAGGATATGTAGAACTTCAGCAAGAAAATATGAATTTTGGGCTAGACAGGGAACATTGTAAGCAGAAGGAACAACTTGAAGAGATACAAGTAGGTGGAAGAATGTTTTGAGAGCAGCAAATAATTTAGTGTGACTTAACCATGCTAATGTTTTTGGGTTTTATTTTTTTGGGGTTTTATTTTTTATGCAGAGATGAGCCATTGAAGGATTTTGAGAAGGGAAATAACTTGTTGAGATCTGTGCTTTAGAAAGGCATCTGCTTTAGAATAGGAAAGAGAGATTCCAGTTAGACAATTTCAGTATTCCATAGAAGGAAAACATGGACACTCAGAGTGCCTAACTTGGGAAAAGTGGACATTGTAATACAACATTCAGATTATATCAATTTATGAGAAACAGAATCAATGTTTTTGAAGACATGATGAGCCTTTTGGTGCCGTTCTGTAAGAACAGGGCAGGTAGGTCTTCCTTTGTGCACACTACAGAGTCAGCTAAGTGTAGTGCCTTTCTCCGAGTACACATTCAAATAGTTGAAATACTTAGCTACAATTCTTAGTAAAGAGGAAGGTGAAACCAAAATTGATGTAATTGTTAAAAGATTGGTCATTATATTGTTACTGAAGCAAGTACAGAGAAATAAAATATTGGGTGTTCACATCCATTGTCTTGGGGTTCACCCCCCCTTTTATCAGATATCCTCCTTTCTTCTATAATTGTATTGATTACAAAATGTGTAATTTTTTTAAAAGATTTATTTATTTTATTTTTTGGCTGTGGTGGGTCTTCGTTTCTGCACATAGACTTTCTCTATTTGCGGCGAGTTGGGGCTACTCTTTGTTGGGGTGCACAGACTTCTCATTGCAGGAACTTCTCTTGTTGTGGAGCACAGGCTCTAGGCATGCAGGCTTCAGTAGTTGCAGTGCATGGGTTCAGTAATTACGGCTTACAGGCTTCAGAGTACTGGTTTAGTAGTTGTGATGCAGGGGCTTAGTTGCTCTGAGTAATGTGGAATCTTCCCGGACCAGGGATTGAACCTGTGTCCCTTGCATCATAAGGTGGATTCTTAACCACTGGACCATCAGGGAAAGTGAAAGTGAAAGTCACTCAGTTGTGTCTGACTCTTTGTGACCCCATGGACTGTTGGAATTCTCCAGGCCAGAATACTGGAGTGGGTAGCCTTTCCCTTCTGCAGGGGATCTTCCCAACCCAGGCATTGAACCCAGGTCGCCCCCATTGCAGGCAGATTCTTTGCCAGCTGAGCTACAAGGAAATCCCCTCAAAATGTAATATTTTGAGTGGTTATTGTCAATTCACAATGTTCAATGCCCTTTGGGAGGAAACAAGTTCTTTTTTGTAATCTTTAAAACTTGATTGTAAATGGTGACATTCCAAGTCCTTTGAAAGTGTTTTAAATCAACAGCTTATAGTAGATAAAATATAGCTTGGTTTTATCTATAAAAGAGGTTTCTATTCTGTCTGTATGACTGGAAAATTAATCATCCTCTGTGCCCCATTTAATTGTTAGAGCTTTGGTGAACAGATTCCTAGCAGTGTGTTTCAAATGAGCAAACATGGGATTGATGACAGTCTCATTGTGAAGTTCTTGTAAATGATATACTAACTGTTTCTGCCAAACTATTCACAGTATTTATTTAGCTGCTGAAAAGATGAGGGGCAGGTCGCTTAATGTTACAAACTTCTGTGTGCAGAGACCTGTGCTACTGGGTGTCTGTTTTCTTTCTCTGCATTGGTTATTTAGGGAGGCCCTTTTCTTTTCAAAATAAATTTTAAATGTGTAAGTTAAAAACTTTGGGGGTCAGCCTTTTTCTTTTTTAGTCCTCTGAATCCTTTTGGTTTGTCCAAAGAAGAATATGTCAAGTAACCTATAGACTTTTATTCTTTCTAATCACAGAAACAGGCATTTAGATGGAAACCCTTAAAACAAATGTAGTAATAAGCACAGATAACTACATATAAATAACTGTTGTTGGTTGTTCAGCTACTCAGTCGTGTCCGACTCTCTGCAACCCCATGGACTGCAGCACGCCAGGGTTCCCTGTCCTTCACCATCTCCTGGAGCTTGCTCAGAGTCATGTCCATTGAATCGGTGATGCCATCCAACCATCTCGTCCTCTGTCATCCCCGTCTTCTCCTGCCTTCAATCTTTGCCAGCATCAGGGTCTCTTCCAGTGAATCTACTCTTCGCATCAGGTGGCCAGAGCTTCAACGTCAGTCTTTCCAATGAATTCAGGGTTGATTTCCTTTAGGATTGACTGGTTTGATCTCCTTGCTGTCCAAGGGACTCTCAATAGTCTTCTCCAATACCACAGTTCAAAAGCATCAGTTCTTCAGTGCTCAGCCTTCTTTATAGTCTAAGTCTCACATCCACACACGACCACTGGAGAGACCTCGTGGGTGACATCTCATTGTCTCTTGTCTCTATGGCTTTCAGTAGGCCATGTCATCTTAAATTGTGCTTAGTTTACCAGTTTGAAGAAATCAGAATTTTAGAGCAAGCTTCCTTCTTAAGTAGGTTTTAAGAATTGGAATAGGTTGATTTAAAAACTGTATATAGGCAGTTCCCTGGCAGTCTAGTGGTTAGGACTCTGTGCTTTCACTGTTGAGGGCCTGGGTTCATATGTTGAAATATATAAGGAAGAAGGTTGGAGACAGGAAGGGGAAGAAAAAGACACACATACAATGTCACTTCCAGGTCAGAAAACTAACCTGTCAAAGTCCTTGTGGTGTTTGTTTACGAGACCAGTGCTCTAACCCCTGAGCTACGGAGCCCCGGCTGGTGTTTGTTTAAAGTAATAAGAAAAGTCTATATAACTGCAAGCAATCAGCCTTTTCAATTCTGATGCTGTATTAAGATGTGACAGTCTTTATGCCCGTCTCTTGTCCAGTATATTGGCTTTGCATTAGAATAATTTACTTTTTATTGAAAGGGAAATGAAACATAATTTTTAAAAAATAAAATTCATTTATTTAATTTTGGCAGTGCTGGGTCTTTGTTGCTGTGCATTGCCTTTCTTTAGTTGTGGTGAGCAGGGACTACTCTCCAGTTGCAGTGCAAGGGCTTATTGCGGTGGCTTCTCTTGTTGCAGATCATGGGCTCTAGGGTATATGGGCTCAGTAGTTGTGGCACATGGCTTACTTGCCCTATGACATGTGGAATCTTCTCACACCAGGTATAGAACCCTTGTCCCCTGCATTGGCAGGCAGATTCTCAACCACTGGACCACCAGGGAAGTCTGTAAAGTATTTCTTATTGCTGGTATTATTTGTAGAACTTGTGTGTGTATTTCTTTTATATGTTTTGAATAAAATATATCAAAAGTTGTCTACAGTTTTATTAATTTTTTCTGTTAGCTTAAGAATATTTTACCTGAATTATAGTTACATAGTAATTATTTAGAATTTTGAACAAATTCTGAATTTTTACAACAGATAAAGGTAAAATGAATGTGACCCTTTTAACTAAAAAAGTGTTAGCATGGCAGTCCCTAAACTGACAAGCTTTTAAAAATACACACATACACACACACACACACACACACACACATATAAAATGTGTGTGACCAATTCTGCTAATAATTTTGTGAATGATGTAGATGTTTTAGATTGCAGTTTCTTAGAGGGGGAATTTTATTCACATCCTTTTGTCTGCAATTTCATGAGAAAGTTTTGTAGTTCATTTAGTTTATGAGAGAGAATTTCAAGTTCATGAAGAAAAATTTTCAGAATTGTCCATCTGAAGCTTTGTGGAAAAATATGGATGAGGCTGAAGAGGTACTAGATGTGGTGGCAATGCATGTTTCAAAGTGATAGTGGCAGTGTACTTTCCATTTCTCTTAAAGTATGCTTATTTATAATGTTGATTGGGAGAAGGAATTCTCATGTTATTAATATTACCTGGCTATGTAATTTGCTATGATATATATTGTATGCTAGAAACTGTCAGATATGGCACTAGTTTTAACAGATACGTACATGAAGTAAGAGTTAGTTTCTTAATGTTGTTAAAGGGATTAATAATTAGTGGGGTTTTTTGGTGATGGTTGCAATGCTTAATCATAAAAACACATTTGTCTGAAATTTTATCATCAAAGGTGATCTTATCTATAATTGGGGCTTTCCTGGTGGTTCAGATAATGAATAATAATTTCTGAATTTAGTTGGAGATAAAATTTGTTTTTTTGCACTGTTTGACATGAATCACTTAAATTGAAATGGGATTTTTTTTGTTATTATTCTTTGAGTGTGTAAAGAGAAGATACTTGTGCTCTGAAACCACTGAAACATAAACTGCCTACAATGTAAAAATCAATGATTAGATATCTATTGATTTGGGGGATAAAACCAAGTGAAATGTATGTTTTAGATGTATTCAGAGGAGTTTCAAGGCAGAACAGTAAAGGTTTATTAAAAAGCCTTTAGAAGAAGCCACAGTCAAGGATAATAAATATTCTTAGGATGTTTCTTACTTTGTCTTTTGCCCCTTATTTTTATTTAGAATGAAACTATTTCCACTCTTATTTTAAACTTGAGTAAAACACTGCATTTTAAATATCTGATTTATTTCTGGATTTCACAGACATTCTTGGCCTGTTTTATTGTTTTTGTCCTTCTGTCTCATTTTTAATTTTTTAAGATAGTTGAAATTGAATTTTCAAAAGAGAGAATGTCTTTCCAAAAATTAGTATTACAAATAAAATGTATTTGTTATGGTGGACTATTCCAGCTGCTAAATGAAGTTTTTATTTTGAAATTTGCAACTCTTACTTGTGATGGATGGCTTTTTTGAGTATGGTTTTGAGTTTTTTTTTAATGATTATTCTTTCCCTGAAATATTGGTATCTTAAATTTTTAAAAATTAATTTTGGTGTGTGTGTGTGTGCTCGCGCTCACACGCGCTCTTCTTCCTTGCTTTGCACAGGCTTTCTCTAGTTGGGGCAGTGGGGACTACTCAGGATCATTATGCGCCGGCTACCCTTGTGGAGTACAGGCTCAAGGCACCAGCGTCAATAGTCTAGGTGCAAGGGCTTTAGTTGCTCCCAGGCATGTGGAATCGTCCCCCACACCAGGAATCAAACCCATGTGCCCTGAGTTGGCAGGTGGATTCTTAAATCCACTGCACCTCCAGGGAAGTCCTTTAAGTTCTCATAAAAAATTCACCTTGGAAGAAGGAGAACTAACATAACATGCCTGCTGTTGTTTATTTGCAGTCCTGGAGAAAACTGATCCAAAATAACATTGTTTTGCCTCATTTTGAGTGGGGCTGCTTTAAGTACTGTTAATTTACAGAGGAATAAGCATTTGCTCATTCCCTCTGTAAGGCAGTTTTGGGGTTGTTAGCATGAAGGCATACATGTTTAGCGGTGTGTGCTTGAAGAGCTGCTGTTCTTCAGTCGCTCAGTCTGTCCTACTCTCTGCGACCCCATGGACTGCAGCATACCAGGCTTCCCTGTCCTGCACCATCTCCCGGAGCTTGCTCAAAGTCATATCCATTGAGTCGGTGATGCCATCCAACCATCTCATCCTGTCGTCCCCTCCTCCTCCTGCCTTTAATTCTTCCCAGCAGATGAGTACCCCCATCTAATTAATTAATTTTATTGATAGTGTTTTTTACATTCCCATCAGTGGCAGTCATACTGAAGAGCCCGTATTCTGGAAACATTCCTTTCCAGTTTATTGGGCAGTAAGCTACACACTTCTGTCTTTTGGGATCACCTTAGCCAGCCAAGCCTTTTTTTGTATGCTGAATATGGAAGATGGAAGTGTTCGCTTTCTAATTGCTCTGGTGGGCTTAACTTCCATTATGGAGATTTATAAATAGGTCTAGTCCCTTTTTTTAAATTAAGTACAGCATTTCAGTAAGGCTTTTGAGAGGTGTAGGTAGGTGTTGCCAGCGTTAGCGTTCCGTGCGGAATAGGCAGTCGGTGTTGGAAACCAGTGCTAAGCTGACCCATTTTGACTGTATTAGGAGCCTTGCTTTCATTAGAAGCCTCTGCTGCTAGGGAAAAGAGAACGAACGAGGTAGACTTAGAGCTGGGCGTGAATGAGGAGAGTTCATTGTGTGCCGCCTGGGCAGCCAGTGCCTCTGAATATTATGGGGAGAGCTAGGAACTGCTTGTTTGTGACTCAAACCAGCCTAAACTGGAATTATCCAGTTTGAGTTGGCGGCTTGCCATCTCCCAGAGGCTTCCTTATTTTGCCAGTTTTTGCCCGGCCCTCAGCGCAGGGGGCGGGGCCTGCGCGTGGGGGCTGGCCAGATTTGGGGAGGAGCGCCTGGGAAGTGGCTGCAGGTCTATCCCGGTGTGTTGCTAAGGAGGCAGCCTTTCAAAAAATCCAGGAGCCTAAGAATAGAAGCTGGTGTGAATGCCACTCTTGAGTGCATCTTTCCATTATTACTCTCTTGTTTTAACTGTAACTTTCTATCTTCTGCCCCTCAGAAACTAAGGCTGGAAAAATAACTTCTGCTGTACCCGTGCTTGGGTATTTCACAGCATGTTCTGTGTTTGGTTGATACGGAATTTCTTATCCCCCAATTAATTAATCATCAGAGTTCCCCAGGAACTTGCTTTTAGTTGTTAGTCTGTTTGCAGTGAAGAACTCTCTGCCTTGCCCCTTTTCTTTCTTTTCACCGAGGTGCTGGGATTTATTTTGGCTTGTTAGGTGGAAGGAATGAAAAATAGTTTTGGGGGATAAACTTGTGACTTGGTATCTTGTGAGTTTTAATTTAACTTTGATGTAAATTTTTAAATGTTGCTTTAAAAATTAACAAAAAGTAATTTAAAGTCCTAAACAAACTTTAAACTTAAAAATACTGTGCCAGATTGTATTTGATTTAGAAGCAGAGTCAAAACAAAAATGCTTAAATCACAGATTTTTAGTGTCATGACTGCTTTGTGCATAGCCTCTTTCACAACTTTCCTTTTTGACAAAAAGGAGTTAAATATGGCCTAATTCCTGGTCAGAGAACACTGAGAAGTCACTAAAATATTAAAGCCACAAATAAAGGAGTGCATTTATTTTTGTCTTTAGAAGTGCCGGAGCTATATGTAAGTGCCTATAAATTTGTTTATGTTTTAAACTTTTGGAATGAGATTGAAACCTGTGTTAGTCTTTTTTTACTTACGGTAGAAGTTTACTTAGAGCGGTTTTGGAGACCTTGTTATTCTCGTTTATCTTTTGTGACTTGTTCTCACTTGAAGGCTTCCTATGGTCTTTCTCAGAAGTCATGGTATAATTTTACCCTGCCCTGAACAAAGGGATCATCCATGCACAGAACTAAAGGAAAATGTGCTATTCTCCTTTTAAAATAAACAGTAGCATTTTCTGAAGCTTAGAATTAGCCAAGATTTCATTGCCTGCCTCCTCTCCCTAGTTTTTTTTTTTTTTTTTTTAATCTGTTTCTTCGAGTACAAACAGTGTTTACCCTTATCTGTAAAGGATAGTTTCGTGATTTCCTCTTGTGAGAAAATGGAAAGAGCACCCTTTGATAATTTATTTACTTAAATTATTAGTCATTTGTTACACGAAATACTATTAGGGTTTCCTGCTGCTACAAATTGTATAAGGTCACTTCTGTGGGACATTTTCCTACGTCCGCTTTGTAGGATAAAGGAACTTCTCTTTCCAGGTATATAAGATAATAAGTGAAATATATTTGAAAATTAACTTTGCAAAACAGAGTTGGTTTTCTTAAGAATCTGAGGCATACTCTTAAAAAAAACTTCTCTTAAGGGAACACATGCCTGATGATTTGAGGTGGATCTGATATAATACTAATAGAAATAAAGTGCACAATAAATGTAAAAAAATAATAAAATGTTTTTGGTTGGAAAAAAGAAAACTTCTCAGTGTAGAATGAATTAAAAATATATTCAAATATATGGTGATAATAAGTATTCTTTGAATCAGATTGGAAAATATGTAATTCAAGTAAAATAAGATTGGACTTTTAAAAAATCTTTTATTTATTTTTTAAAAATTTTATTTATTTTTGGCTGCCCCGGGTCTTTGTTGTTGTGTACTGGCTTCCTCTAGTTGTGGTGAGGGGGGCTCCTCTCTAGTTGTGGCCCACAGACTTCTCATTACGGTGGCTTCTCTTGTTGCGGAGCATGGGCTCTAGGGTGTGCAGGCTGCAGTTGTGGTGCACGGGCTTGGTTGCTCCACAGCATGTGAAGTCAAGTCTTAGATCTTGGACCAGGGATCAAACTTGAATTCCGTATATTGGCAGGCAGATTCCCAACCACTAGACCACCAGGGAAGTCCAGGGGACATTTTAGAATTTAACTTGGTTTATTAATAACCTTATGAGTTTTTCTTAATGCCATTAAATTAGGGGAAAAAATTGTTTTAAACTTGTGTGAATTGTTGGTACAATCCCAAATAAAGGATGGTGGTTTGCTGTTGTTTTTTTTTTAACTTATCAACAAAGATAGTTTGTAAATTTTAAAGTGATAGGTACCCGAGAACTAAGTTCTACTTTGTCTATTTATTCCTCTGTACTCTTGAAGTGGAAATGTATGTTTTCGGGGATCAGTCTGCTCACTTACTAGAGTTGTCTGGAATTAAAATGAGAACTTACACGACTTTAACAAAATAACACTTTTCCGTTAGTTTTTCTTAATGATTTTTGTGTATACTGTAACAATTATTAATTTATTTTAGAAAATATTTATTTCTGTATTTATGGCGCTGCTAGGCCTTCATTACTGTTCTCGGGCTTTCTGTGGTTGTGGTGAGCTGGGGCTACTCTCTAGTTGCAGCGGCTTCTCTTGTTGCACAGCATGGACTCTAGGGCTCGCGGCTTCAGTAGTTGCTGCCTGAGGGCTCCAGAGCGTGGTGGGCTCAGTAGTTGTGCACATGGGCTTGGTTGGCCCTGCAGCATGTGGAATCTTCCTGGACTAAGGATTGAACCCCCGTGTCCCCTGCTTTAGCAGACAGATTCCTAACCATTGGACCATCAGTAACAATTATTTTAAAATGTGCTAAGCCTCTGAAATGTTACCTCTCACAAATGGCGTTTCTTTTAAGTACTGTAGTGGCTTTAACGTGTTCTTGTTCAGTCGCTCAGTCATGTCCGACTCTTCGCGGCCCCGTGGACTGCAGCGCGCCAGGCTTCCCTGCCCTTCAGCATCTCCCAGTGCTTGCTCAAACTGTCCATTGAGTTGGTGATGCCATCCAACCGTCTCGTCCTCTGTTGTCCCTTCTCCTCCTGCCTTCAGTCTCTCCCAGAATCAGGGTCTTCTCTAAGGCTTTAACATGGCCTCTTGTTTAAGGATGATGTGCTTGTTTATTGGGGAACGTTCTGGTTCTAGGACTCAGTTGTGCATTATTGTATCCACTAGCCACATGTGGCTATTGAGCACTTGAAATTTGGCTAGTCTGTGCATCAGTACTGATCCACACTGTAACACGGATGAACCTAGAAAAAAATGCCCAGTGACAGACGATGGTAGGAAAGACCACATGTTATATGATTCTCTTTATGTAAAAAGTCCAGAATAGGTGATTACAGAGACAGGAAGTAGATTAGTAGATTAATGGTTATCTTGGGCTGAGGATGGAAGATAATGGGGTGTGCTGCTAATAGGTATGCATTTTTTTCCTTGAACAATGTAGATGTACCAAAGTTACATTATGGTGATGATTACATAATTGTATAAATATACCAGAAACTATTAATTGTATACATTTAAATGGGTCAGTTTTATGGTATGAAGTTATATCTCAGTAGAACTATTTTTAAAAAACACAAAATTTTGAAGATACAGCAAAACAAAGTTACTAGTTTTTATGTTGACTGCATGTTGAAATGACATTTTGAGTATATTACATTAAATAAAATACATTATTAAATTTCATCTGTTCTTACTTTTTAAGGTGTGGCTACTTTAAATTACATTTTTGTCTTCTATTAAATTTCTGTTGGACAGCACAGTTGTAGAAATTAACTCTATCAAGATGGAATGTCATGGAGTAATTTGTGCATCTATATTTAGTTCTTTTCATTTATTTTAGAGAATAGCACCCATTATTTTTATTAATTCTCATGACCCTTCTATTCTTTTGAAATTACTGATTAATGAAAAAAGCTCTTGGGACTTTTCATAAAGTCCCAAGACTTAAAATATAGTCTTTGCTGAGTCTGTCTTTTTCAAATTTAGGATTGATCAGCCTAAAATATTAAAATGCATGTTGATTTCCAAGGTGGCCAAGGGAATGTCTCAGTTGTTGAAAACCTTTAATGTGTAAATCTCCGATAAATTAATCTTCCAAGAAGAAAATTAAGTCATCTTAACTGTGATATTTTTTAATTAAAAGAAAAAAACCCTCAACCTCTTAATCTGAAGGTAATTTTTAAATGATGGCTAATACTTTTGATAAAGGTTTAAAGTGTGTTTAAAATACATGGAATTCTGGTGTTGGAATTAGAATAAGACACACATTTAATAAATACTTGTCTTGTTTCTAGATGCGATTTATGTAACCAAAACTGGGGAATTATGTGATTCTTTGAGAGTTATTTTTGATCCTGGGGAGGGGCACACTCCTCTCCTGAATGTGCTGTGTCATGGTAGTTGGATCCATTTGGAGTGCCGCTTTGTGTTTGTTTCCATTGGAAGAAATCGCAGAGTTGTTGTTTAAGAGGAAGGACTTGAGGCTGGAGTTTTTTAGTGAGTAATTTGAAGTCATTTATAAATAAACACATGCATCAAACAGTGCGTGGCTTTAGGCTTCCTAGTGGGGA
The DNA here is from genome assembly GCF_033118175.1 of Dama dama. Classification (NCBI taxonomy): domain Eukaryota; kingdom Metazoa; phylum Chordata; class Mammalia; order Artiodactyla; family Cervidae; genus Dama; species Dama dama. The sequence continues at coordinate 48,643,385 of NC_083694.1, read as the reverse complement.
GTTAGGTGCCCGGTAACCTCTTGAGTATGGAGCTGCCTTAATAAAGAGTTTAGAAGTGGAAAATAGCAAGCCTCTTCTTAAAAATCTGGATAGGAAAGAGATGCAATTGGCTCCAAAGTTAAATTGGAGAAAGGCAAAACCCAAAGTTCAAAGTTTACTTGTGGGTTTGGTAAGACTACAGCATTTGTACATAACCGTATGGGAATTTAAAAACAACAACAACAAAATGGTTTAGCTTGATCTGTATGCTTTCTTGGTTTATGCCTTTTAAACCATTTAGTTGTTCATACAAGAAATAGATCTAGTTTTTATACTGTGTGTAGTTGAGGAAATAAATCCCACTGTAATAATTAGCAGTTTAGATTTCTTCTCAGTGTGTCCCTTGAATGATACATCCATCCCATGGATGTTCTAAGGGCTTTGCTGCCTTAGAGAACTATGTCTTGTTCCTTAGGCAGATGTGTTCTATCTGCTTGTCACTTCTAGGATGCCTTCATGTTTGATGCTCTTTGCTTTGAGTTACCGGAGTATCAGGTTTTGTGAGGCTTAAGGTTCTGCGAGTTTTAAGGTTTTCTGAGTCTTACATTGCCAAAAATGTAATGACACTGCAGGCTGAGGCTTTATGGAATTTAAGCTAAAGGTACTTTTGACCCTAGAGGAAAGGATACAGTGAGAATTTATACATAAGTAATTGCCCACTTTATCCGCTACAATTTTTTTTTCCACTATGAATTTTGTGCTTAGCAGAATCTATCCAGGCAGAAGCTGATCACATACCTGCCCTGCCCCCAAATCTGTTAAAAAAAAAATAATAATAATAAGCTGCACTTTGTGACTAGTTTTCTGCTAACCCATCATCTTAAAATTAACTTGGAAGTTTTTTAGAGCCCCATGAAGCCCATCAGCAAATATGCGACGCACTTCTTGGTGATAGATTTATAAGAGCTTAGCCACTTTCTGATTTTTTTCCAATAGCCAATTTTTGCTATTATTATTTGAACACTAAGATTTGAAACCACCAAACTATAGTTTCTTAAAAATACTTATTCAGTATTTATTTATTTGGATGTATTGGGTCTTAGTTGTGGCATGAGGGATCCTGTTGTTGTTGTGGCACGTGGACTCTCTAGTTGTGGTGTGAGGGCTTAGTTGCTCTCAGGCATGTGGGATCTTAGTTCCCCAACCAGAGATTGAACTTGTGTCTTCTGGATTGCAAAATGGATTCTTAATCACTAGACTACCAGGAAAGTAGTAGTAGGAAACATCCTCCAAATATGTTTTTAATGCCTAAACTTGTAAGCCTTCAATTTTTAAAAAATTGTGGTAAAATATATATAGCATAAAATTACCATTTTAGGGAGGTGGGAGGGGGGATCGGGATGGGGAATACGTGTAAATCTATGGCTGATTCATATCAATGTATGACAAAACCCACTGAAATGTTGTGAAGTAATTAGCCTCCAACTAATAAAAAAAAAAAAAAAAGCAGGTCTATATTAAATTTAATAAAATTCAGATTATAACAAAAAAAATTACCATTTTAACTGTTTTCAAGTGTACAGTTCAGAGGCATTGAGTATATTTACTTTGTTGTACAACTATCACCACTGGTCATCTCCAGAACTTTGTCATCTTCCCAAACTGGAACTCTGTAACCATTAGACAATAATGGTTTCTCTACCCTAGTCCTATTCTTCTCTCCCCTAGTCCCTGGTAACCACCATTCTACTTTTTGTCTCTCTGAATCTGACTATTCTAGATAACTCATAAAAATGGAATAATACAATATTTGTCCTTTTGTGTCTGGCTTATTTCACTGAGTACGATGTTTTGGAGATTCATCCATGTTGTAGCAAATGTCAGAATTGTCTTCCTTTTTAAGACTGAATAATATTCCTGTAGGTTTTTGGGGAAGTAACCCTTACTTATCTAGCTGTCATTCTATAGATTAACTACTTCCATATTCCTCGTATTTAATTCTACTAAAAAATAGTATCAGTAATAAGCTTAAAAACATTAACCTGCAGCTATAGTTGCACCCAGAAGTTACTTGTACTTAATTTTTTTGTGACCAAGCTACACATACGCTACACATAGCATATTTAAGCTCAATTTTAAATAGTATTAAAAAAAAAAAAAGTAGTATTTTCCACCAAAATAAGGTGCTCTTTAAAAAATTGTCCTTAGTAATTTTGTTCTTTCCTTCATTTATGTAAACTGTTGGACTTTAGAATAGGAAGATAAATAAAATCAATTATTTTAATTACCGCATTTGAATTTACCACTACGTTAGTGACCATGAACTCTACACCTGTTTAGTCTTATCTATGTATAAAGCAGAGAAAGTACCTAAGGTTTAGGCATGCTTGATATTTACATAGGTAAAGGCTAGGTGGAAACTAGAACCCAGAAAAGTTAATTTTTGAAGTGTAGATTTTCTATTACACTTAGAAATCCTTAGAAAATAATTTATTTTTTATATTAGAAACTGATTGCAGTGTAAAGAAAAATTATTGCTGGTGGATTATGGCTCTCTTTCTGCTTCTAGCTGTGCCTGTTGAGGTAAAGGTTACACATAGGCATCGCGCACACGTGCACACACACCCCCACACCCCCGACTCAGCCAGCAAGCAACACAGTCAGACCTGGAGATTACTATACTAAGTGAAGTAAGTCAGAAAGAGAAAGACAGTCTCTTTTATCACTTATGTATAGAATCTAAAAAGATGATATAAGTGAATTTATTTACAAAACAGAAATAGACTCAAAGACATAGAGAACAAACATGGCTACCAAAGGGGTGAGGGATAAATTAAGAGTTTGGGGTTAACAAATAAATACTACTGTATATAAAATAGATAAACAGTAAGGACCTACTGTATAGCACACGGAACTGTATTCAATATCTTGTAATAACCTACAGGGAAAAAGAATCTGAAAAAGAGAATATAAATATATAAATAACTGAATTATTTTGCTGTACACCTAAAACTAGCAAACATTGTAAATCAATTATACTTCAATTAGGAAAAAACAGATAAATGTTGAAAGAAAAGGAAACAAAACTTCTGTTATCAGTTTCACTATTTCAGTTAATCATCATATTTTTAAAATCAGATCTTTTCCCATTAGAAGTCTTTGTGGTTTCTAATGATAGAAGAAATATGTGGACCAAAACAAAATTGACATTAAAATATTGCTTCCATAATTTTAAAATGCATTTTCACTCTTTAATATATAAATACAGTTTTTCTCAATAAGTATCCTGAATACCAAGAATTTAAGCTAACTTTTCATTAACTTTCGGTCTAAAGAGTTTAATTTATAATATATACAGTGAAGACCTAAAATGCTTTCCCCATTTCTTTCCAGATAGTTGTGGAATTGCCAGTTAGAGCTGACTCATTTCTCTGAAATTATTTCTGGGGAACCTTTACCTTGATAAGCCAGGTTGTGAGACCTCTTGATTCAGCAGAGCCTTATTGGCAAAACCCAGCACATAGCTTGTTACATTGACTGATTTGGAATCTCTCCATTTTTTCTAAGGAACAAAGAGAAGTACAGTTCATTTCGTATTTTACTTCTTAGGTTTTGTGTGTATGTGTTCAGTTCAGTCACTCAGTGTCTGATTCTTTGCCACCCCATGGACTGCAGCACGCCAGGCTTTCCTGTCCATCACCAACTCCTGGAGCCTGCTCAAACTCATGTCCATCGAGTTGGTGATGCCATCCAACCATATCATCTTCTGTCCCCTTCTCCTGCCTTCAGTCTTGACCAGCATCAGGGTCTTTTCCAATGAGTCAGCTCTTTGCATCAGGTGGTCAAAGTATTGGAGCTTCAGCATCAGTCCTTCCAATGAATATTCATATTCAGGACTGATTTCCTTTGGGATTAACTGATTTGATCTTCTTGCAGTCCAAGGGACTCTCAAGAGTCTTCTCCAACACCACAGTTCAAAGCATCAATTCTTCAGCGCTCAGCTTCCTTTATGGTCCAGCTCTCACATCCATACATGACTACTGGAAAAACCATAGCTTTGACTGGACGCACCTTTGTCAGCAAAGTAATGTCTCTAGCAAGTGTCTTTTAATTTCATGACTGCAGTCACCATCTGCAGTGATTTTGGAGCCCCCAAAAATAAAGTCTCTCACTGTTTCCATTGTTTCCACATCTGTTTGCCAAGAAGTGATGGGACCCGATGCCATGATCTTCATTTTTTGAATGTTGAGTTTTAAGCCAACTTTTTCACTCTCCCTTTTCACCTTCATCAAGAGGCTCTTTAGTTCCTCTTCACTTTCTGCCATAAGGATGGTGTTATCTGCATATCTGAGGTTACTGGTATTTCTCCTGGCAATCTTGATTCCAGCTTGTGCTTCATCTAACCCAGCATTTCGCATGGTATACTCTGCATGTAAGTTAAATAAGCAGGGTGACAATATATACCCTTGATGTGCTCCTTTTCCAATTCTGAACCAGTCCCTTGTTCCTTGTCTGGTTCTAACTGTTGCTTCTTGACCTGCATACAGATTTCTTAGGAGGCAGGTGAGGTGGTCGGTGTGTGTGTATAGATCACATGAAATTTGCCATTTTAACCATTTAAGTATACACTTTAGTGGCATTAGTACATTATCTTGTTGTACAGCAATCACCGCTATTCATCTCCAGAACCCTTTCATCTTTCCATTAAACAGGAACTCTTCATTCTCTTCTTCCCCAGCCCCAGGCAGTGCCATCATTCCTTCTGTCTTTATAAATTTGACTGCTCTAGTTACTTCATAAAAATTGAGTCATACAATATTCACCCTTTGGTGAATGGCTTATATCATTTAGCATAATATCCTCAGAGTTCATCCAAGTTTTAGCATATGCCTGAATTTTCTTCCCTTTTAAGGCTCAATAAAATTCCGTTGTATATCGATACCACATTTTGTTTATACAGTCGTCTGTCTCTGTACCCTTGGGTTACTTCTGCTTTTTGGCTATTAAACATGCTATGAATGTGGGTGAACAAATATCTGTTTGAGCCCCTGCTTTCAGTTCTTTTGGTTATATATCCAAAAGTGGAATTGCTGAATGATTGTGGCAATTGTAATTTTTTAAGGAACTACCATACTATTTTCCACAGTGTCTATACCATTTACTTTTCCATCAACAGTGCACAGGAGTTCCGGTTTCTTTCCATCCCAGCCAACATAGTTATATTCTATTTTTTTTTATAATAGCCATCCTAATGAGTATAATGGAGAAGGAAATGGCAACCCACTCCAGTATTATTGCCTAGAGAATCCTGTGGACAGAGGAGCCTAGTGGGCTGCTGTCCATAGGGTCGCACAGGGTCGGACACGACTGAAGCGACTTTTCATGCATGCATGCATTGGAGAAGGATATGGCCACCCACTCCAGTATTCTTGCCTGGAGAATCCCAGGGACAGAGGAGCCTGGTGGGCTGCCGTCTATTGGGTCGTAGAGAGTCGGACACGACTGAAGTGACTTAGCAGCAGCAGCAATGAGTATGAAGTGATCTCTTGTCTTGATTTTAATTTCTCTGAAAGTCATGTTTAGCATGTTTTCATGTGTGCCTTGGCCATTTGTATCTTCCTTGGAGAAATGTCTGTTCAAGTTTAAAGATACTCATTTTTGCATCTGCTGGCTTGTTTTTTTTGCTGTTGAGTTACATTGTCATTCTTAAAGGCAGTTTTTAAAATGTCTTAAAGTTATAAGGCAAAATAACCCCTTAAGCTCTTTATGGAGAATGGAAGTTTTATTCATTTCTTTGACCATGGTACTTTGGTGAGAAAAATATCTAGTTGTGATACTGAACTATCATCTTAAAGCTCTGAGTTGAGGGTAAAGAAAGCTATTGAGTTGAGGAACAATGTTAACATGAGTTGTAGTAGTTACCATTGCTGTGAACCTGATAGAATAGGAGGAGCTGTAATGTATATTTCACCCGTTTGTTTCACCATTTATTCAAAGATTATAAAACAGTTTTGTCTGCGGGTACTTGGACCCTGCTGCTGACATGGCAAAGCACGCATTATAAAAATCTGTGTGTGGTTTCCCTTTTTGTCATGTTTTCCAAAATCAAATGACATCAGAACATTTTTGATCCTAGCTTCCTCTCAGTCTAATCTATAAAAGTTGACCTTTTTTTTTTTTTTTCTGTAAGTTTTGGAATTATTCAGAGATCTTTATGAAGTGATAAATACAAATTTTAAAATATTTATTTATTCATTTATTTGGCTGCATCGTCTTAGGTGCAGCACATGAGATCTTCATTGAGTTGCACAAACTCTCTACTTGTGGCTCTCAGCTCAGCAGTTGCAGCTCCTGGGCTCCTAAGTACCAGGACTTCAATAATTGTGGCACTTGGGCTCTCTAGTTATGGCATGTAGGTTTTGGAGTGCGTGGATATACGCGTGTCCTATGGACACAACTGCAGCTCAGTAGTGGCACAGGGGCTTTTGTTGCTTTGTGGCACATGGGATCTTCCCGGACCTGGGATTGAACCTGCATCTCCTGCATTGCAAGGCAGATTCTTAAGCACCAGACCACCAGAGAAGTCCCTGAAGTGATATATTAGTAATAAGGAAGAGTAGTGACTTTAAGGATCCCACGTTTGAATTGCAGCTTAAAATTAGCACGTTGGATTTGCAAAAGACCGGAAAGCAGTCAAAGAAATAATGTAGGCGGGTTATCTCAACCTTTAGTTCAGTTCAGTTCAGTCGCTCAGTCATGTCCGACACTTTGTGACCCCATGAATTGCAGCACGCCAGGCCTCCCTGTCCATCACCAACTCCCGGAGTTTACTCAGACTCATGTCCTTTGAGTTGGTGATGCCGTCCAGCCATCTCATCTCAACCTTGGTACTATTCATATTTGAGGCCAGGTAATTCTTTGTTGTGGGGACTGTCTTGTGCATTGTAGGATGTTAGTAGCAGCCCTGGCCTCTGCTTACTAAGTAGCAATAAGCTTCACCCCTACCCACAGTTGTGACAACCAGAAATGTCCCTTTGGGGGACAGAATTGTCCCAGCCGAGAGCCACTGATGTAAGTCTTCACAGTTACAAGATTTTTGAATGAAATAGAATAATGCATCCAAAGACTCTAGACTTTGTTAGATATTTAAAGCATTGTGTTATGTGTTGTAGTTGTGCTTTTTCTTTCATCCCAGAAAATGTCTGTTTAAAAAATCTTCTACAAAGTTGTAGATGACGGGATCCATGAAGTGTTTTTGTTTTTACAGTTACCAGTGATTTTTCAGTCAGGTTAATAATATGTGTCAAAGTCCTAGAATCTTGGTTAGAACAGCCATTGTTTTTCTTGAATAACTAATGAAATATGAAAGAAGAAAGACATACTTTGCAGTTTCCAACAGTCATATTTAATCAGAAATTTTCATTTCACTCTTAGATACTGAATGTAGGTAATTACCTTCATTTTATTGAGCTTGGTGTACTTTCCTAGGCATCAATTTCAGTTGCTTGTGTAATTCAAGTCAATAATATCTTGGAGGCACACATCCATTATACATTGGGCACCATGGCTAGATTCTGTTTACAAGGATGAATCCAGTCTTGGACTTTTAAGAGTCCAGTAAATGAGTGGTTATAATACAGAGTAAAGAGGTTTGAGACAGACATTGTAGTAAAAGAGGTTTAGAAATACACAACTAAGAAACTAATGAATGCTTATGGGGTGGGGTGCAGTTGTCAAGAACAGCTGCAGAGCAGGAGGTTAACTTTGGATCTCACTAATCCTTGAAGGCAAATCAGGGAAGTACAGAAAGGTGTCTTCAGTAGGAACAGGTATGGACAAGAGCGCTCATATTGCTGTGTGCTAGGCAGAGTGCTAAGTAGTTTGTCATCACTAACTCATTAAATCCTCACCACAGCCTCTCATACGTGGTATTATGACCATTTACATGCAAGAAAATGAAAGATTAGAGAGGAAGTAATTTAACTAAGGACTTTCATCTGATAAGAAAAAAGGGAGGCACCCGTGATTAGAACCTGGTATACTTGTTTGTTTGTTTTGGCTGCACTGTGAGGCATGTGGGGTCTTAGTTCCCCACCAGGGACAGAACCTGTGAAAGCGCAGAGTCCTAACCACTGATCAGCAGGGAAGTCCCTAAACTGGTTTACTGTTATGTGGATAGATCATTGTTGTTATTTAATCGCTTAGTTGTATCTGACTCTTTTGTGGCCCTGTGGACTGCAGCCCACCAGGCTCCTCTGTCCATGGGATAGATCCCTAGTGGGTGGGATAAAGTGTGGCCAGAGAGTGAGAGTGAGCAACCAGGCAGTTAGTTTGGGGCCAGGTTGTCAAGGGTCTTCTCTCCTGTGTGGGACAGTATGGAGGTGTCAGAGCCGGAAGATTTGCAGGGAGGTGGAGAGTCACAGAATCCTAGAGTTAGCAGGACCTTTGAAGGTCTCATAACCCATTAGGGAAATTAAAGTTTAGAAAGACAAAATGAGGTACCTTGCCAGACTGAACAGTTTAGTATTTCCTTCCTGATTTTCTTGTGAAACCAAAAAACCTGGAGAAGGAAATGGCAACCCACTGCAGTATTCTTGCCTGGAGAATCCCATGGACTGAGGAGCCTGGCAGGCTACAGTCCCATGGGGTCACAAGAGTGGGAAGCTGCTGTATTAACACAGGGAGCTCAGCCCAGTGCTCTGTGACAACATAGAAGGGGTGGGGGCGGTGGGCTGAGAGGGCAGTTCCAGAGATGGGGGAGTATATGTATACTTATGGCTGATTGATGCACGACAAACCAACACAATATCGTAAAGCATTTATCCTCCAATTAAAAAAAATTTTTTTTCTTTGTTTAAAAAAAACAAAACAAACCACAGACTTAATCCAGCAATTCAGGTTGTATCAGAAGTGGTGGCATGTAAAATGGAATTAGGATCACATCAGAAGCTAGTGGGGTTTTTGTTTCTAGTCTTGTTTAAACTTTCTGGTGGGCTCAGGACCCTTTTGTATTTTTAAATTACTGAGCTTTTGTTTATTTTGTACTGTCTCTTGACATTTTGCCATATTCGAAATTTAAACTTTAGTTTGAAATTTTATTGATTCATTTGTCATAGTTTTTTCTTTCCTTTTAAATTTTAATAGTTTATTTGAGCAAAAATCTAATTGAATTGGGCACTGCCAAACTGGAAGTGGTTAGGAGTGCTCCATCAATAGGAGCTGGAGGGAAAGACTTTCATGGAGAAAAGCAAAGCAGAAAAATTATTTGATCAGTTATAGCTTTAGTGTATTTGCCTTATTTGGAAAAGGCTGACTGGCTTTTGGTTATTGGTTGTCGTTAGGTTTGATTTCCTAATCTTGAGGCGTTTGCAGGCTTAGGTTTTGGTTTACTTATGTAGGGCTGTAAATTATTAGAGCCACCTCAGTGTAATGGTCTCCTTGCTTAATTAACACCCTCCCCCCCTAAAAAAGGCCCTCTTCTCACACGAGAGAGTTTAACCAAAAATTTGCTGTAAGTGCTACTCTTGGTCACCATCAGGTTGTTGATTTTGTCTGGGCGTGAAACTCATAGGTTATGAGCCTGGTCTGTAAAAGAATTGTTTTTGCTGTTCACCTCCTTCATCTAATTTCTCTCCAAGTGCAGTGAGACCATCTAATGTATTGCTGATGACTACAAACATAAATTTAAGACCCTTGAGAGAATACAGCCCCCCAGGGAGATTATAATGATGACTGTCAGTTGGATAATACCAAAAGACTAGAATGCTCCTTAAGGCTCCCTGGGAACCAGACAAGTTGGTACCTAATAAAGCAAAGAATGTACCCAAAGGGGCATTAACCTGTCTTAAGTCAAGTGGCTTCTTTGTTAATTTCCTGTGTTTCCTCCAGGATCAGAGGGATTGATCCAGGTATAGCAGGAGGTATTTGCTATGGCACAAACTTATGGCTTGATTTGCCAGTAACTGAAAGCAATTCTGTTATCCAGACCACCTTAGCAAGAAATTCTAGGGACTTTGGTTGTGCAACTATGGCCTTCGCGGTAGATTTAGTGACAGTTGCCAGAGTTAAGGACATTGTCTTCCTGTGCGTTAAGGACCATTGTCTTCCTGTGCATTTACAGAGGAAAAAAGCTAGTCGAGCAAAGACAAACCGAATAGTTTCATATTGGAGACAAAGATCTTCGTCCATGATCTTGGGAGAGCCATCTACCTCAACTTGTCTGCTTCTGGGGAGGAAGCTCCATAGTCAGTTTTAATTTTAGCTCTCTAGCTGGGTGACATAACGATCTTTTAAAACAAAAAAGAGTGAGATGAGTGGCATCTCAGCAGATAGCTAGATTCTCATAACTACTTCTGTATTCAAATTGTGATTATAAAATTTTTATATGAAAAAGTGTGAAGTATATGAAGAAAATGTGGCCTCACACAGATACATAATTGAAATAGGGAGGACCTCAGAGACCCTCAAAAGGACCTTGGAGATCCTCACAGGTCCTCACACCACATTTAGAGAACTGCTGCACTAAAAAGATAAGATTGTCTTGAAAATTTGGACTTGTGAAAAACTGGACCTAAAGGGATTATTACCTGGTATGATGATATGTTCTGTTTAAGAAATTAGATCATTTTACCCGTTTATTTTATGGAAGCCCCAAGGACAGCAGGGACATTTTGAATTGCCCAGGCCTGATGAAAAATCTGCATTTGGCATCTTTTATCTTAAGCTTATATATTGACTGTATGTAGAGAAAAAAATTGTTAGTTGCATGATAGAAAGGAAGAGAGATTGTTGGAAAGTTGTCACTTGAGATTATGTCTGCTTTTAACAAATCAGCCTTCTTAACTGTTTTAACTGCCAAATTTTTTAGTCACTTTCCTGGTTCCTTTGAAAAAAAAATCCATGGAGAAGGAAATGGCAACCCACTCCAGTATTCTTGCCTGGAAAAGTCCATGGACAGAGGAGCCTGGTGGGCTGCAGTCCATGGGGTTACATGACTGAGCATGTGTGCATGAGGGTGGAGGGAGATGGGCTGGTAACAATAAAGTGGTAGAACTAAAAAAAAAAAAAAAAATCCACTTAGGCCATACTTTTGTTTCTCAACTTAATTTGGTGAAATGCTTTTTAATATTCCAGGTTAAAAAAAACAAGCATAGATGCATATTTCTCATAATCAAATGTTTACAACTACAAGTATGTATATATGTGTGTGTGTGTCATTGGATGTTACTCTTGTATGTGAACAAATTTATCCCTGAGTCATCTTATCAGTGGGCCTCCCAGGTGGCTCAATGGTAGAAGAATCTGCTTGCAGTGTAGGTGATGGAGGAGACTAGGGTTTGATCCCTGGATCAGGAAGATCCTCTGGAGGAGGAAATGGCAATCCACTCCAGTATTCTTGCTTGGAAAATTCCATTGACAGACTATGGTTCATGGGATCGCAAAGAGTTGGACACACTGAGTGACTGAGCACATTTTATAAATAGACATATGCAGTATCTTGACATTTTCAGTGTTAAGAGTCAAATGCTCACTGTAGTTCTGTGTATAAAATGGCTGTGGAAACAGTAACTGTTACTTATTTGACAACATAATTTGGTTTAAGAGAATCCTGACATCCCATATTCTGTTTGCTTATCAAGAATTACTATGTAACCAATCACTTGTATTTCTCCACTATGGAAAATTTCAATCAGATCCACTTCTTAGTTTTCTGAATAATTTTTTTTCCGGGAAGGAGAGTAGAGGGCTATGTCACATGGCCTGCAAGACCTTAGTTCCTCCACCAAGGATAAACCCTGGGTCCACAGCAGTGAAAGTACAGAATCCTATCCACTGGATCAGAAGGGAATTCCCCTTAGTAATTGTAATTTAAAAATTTTAAGCACATACAAGAGATAATTCAGCCTTAATTGTCTTATGTGCTTAGGAAAAGTGTAACTCGATTTCTTTTAAATTGTAATTCTTTCAGGTTCTTTACCATTTAGAATTTTTAAGTGATGTTGAAAATATAATACTGATAAGGTCAGGTAAATTTTTATTTAGTGTTTTTTATCAAAGTGAAATTGACTTACAGTGTTGTGCTAGTTTCAGGTGCACAGCAAAGTGATTCGGTTATACATCAGTCGCTCAGTCGTGTCCGACTCTTTGCGACCCCATGGATTGCAGCATGTCTAGGTTTGTCATAGCTTTTCTTCCAAGGAGCAAGCATCTTTTAATTTCATGGCTGCAGTCACCATCTGCAGTGGTTTTGGAGCCCAAGAAAATAAAATCTCTCACTGTTAACTTTTTTTTTTTTTTTCAGATTCTTTCTCCTTAGGTGTGCTCAATCGCTCAGTCATATCTGACTCTGTGATCCCATGGACTGGGACCCACCAGTCTCCTCTGTCCATGGGATTTCCCAGGCAAGAATACTGGAGTGAGTTGCCATTTCCTTCTCCAGGAGATCTTCCTTATCCAGGGATCGAACCCATGTCTCTTGTGTCTCTTGCATTGCAAATGGATATTTTACCCACAGAGCCATCATTGGAAGGCTTATAGGTTATTACAAAATACTGAGGATAGTTCCCTGTGTTATATAGTAGTTGGTTATCGACTTTATATATAGTTGTGTGTATATATTCATCCCAAACTCTTAATTTACCCTCCCTCCCACATTCTTTTTTATGGCTGAGCAACATCCCATTGTATACATACACCATATCTTATCCATTCATCTGTTGATCGACACTTAAGTTGCTTCCATATCTTGGCTTTTGTAAATAATGCTTCAGTGAACATTAAGGTGCATAAATCTTTTCAAATTATGGGGTTTTAAAAAATATTTATTTAGTTGGCTGCATTGGGTCTTAGTTGTGGTACACAAGAGCTTCACTGTGGCACATGGGCTTCTCTCATTGTGGCCTGTGGGCTTCTCTCTAGAAGAAGTCTAGCCCATACCCAGACTCTAGAGCACATGGGCTCTCTGGTTGTGGCAAGCGGGATCTTAGTTCCCCGACCAAGGATCGAACCCACATCTGCTACATTGCAAGGTGGATTCTGAACCCTGGGACCACCAGGGAAGTCCCCAAGTGTGTGTTTCCCTAGATATATTCCCAGGAGAGGGGTTACAGAATCATATGGTAGCTCTGTTTTTTAGCTTTTTATGGAACCTCCCAGTGTTCTCCGTAGTGACTGCACCAATTTAAATACATTTCCACCAACAGTGTTGGAGGGTTCCTTTTTCTCCACACCCTCTCCAGCATTTATTATTTGTAGGCTTTTTTGATGATAGTTATTCTGATCAGTGTGAAGTGATACCTCACTGTAGTTTTGATTTGCATTTCTCTAGTAATTAGCGATGTTGGACATCTTTTTGCGTTTCTCTTGTGGCCCAGTAAATTTAAAACCCACTTTCTTAAAGCTATTAGTTGATGCATCTTCATTACCAATACAATAGACAATTTAGATTGGAAAGCTTCCTATTAACTATTCTTGACTTTTAAGAAACAACTAAAATACTCCACAGGCTTCTCTGTATAGTATGGCTCAGCAGTACAGAATCCCCCTGCGATGAAGGAGATGCAGTTTTGATCCCTGGGTCAGGAAGATCCCCTGGAGGAGTAAATGGCAACCCACTCCAGTGTTCTTGCCTGGGAAATCCCATAGACTGAGGAGACAGGTAGTCTACAGTCCAAAGGCTCACCAAGAGTCTGATACAACTGAGCAACTGAGTACAAAATACTATACATTGTAAGGTTTTTTTTTTTTTTTAAACATTTACATTTTTATTTTGGCAAAATTATCTTTTGAGGAAAAAATGAAAGGCAATCCCCAAATACAGGGCTTTCTTAGAAAGCAACATGCATCATATCTTGAACAAATTACCCAGGCAGTTTCTCTCTCCTATAGACAGACACGAGGAATCTGTGTTTCTGGAAACTTCTGTTTGTCCAGGCTGCTCCCTGAGAGGTAAGAAAATACCCTCTGGGGAGCAGGAGGATGTTCGAGGCTTGGACTGTGGATGCTTCTGGAACATCTTTTGCTCTGCCCACAAACAGAAGAATACCTATTGGCTTTGTCCAGAGACACTTATTCTTGCCTCAGAGCTTAATGTCCTGGGACTCTGACATTTTGGCAAGTGTTTTCTTAACCCGTAGGGCTGTCAGTCTTGAGGCAGGATTGTGAGCCCAACATTGTAAGTTTTGATGAACTCTTGTGATTTTTTAGTTTTAAGAAGATTCTGAAAATAAGAATTTTTAAAAATTAAAATTGACCCAAAAATTCTGAGAATTTGGTTTTTCTTTCAGTTTATAGGGCTGAAAAATATTTGGGGACCTGTTTTGATTCAAGATCTTGAAATCCACAGTACATTTAACAGATTACACTGGAAGTATACATTACAGTTTTGGGTTAGCATATTAAAATCTGAACTCAAAGGTTATATTGTTTTATCATTTCATAATTTATTTATAAACCTTTCCTTCTTTTTAGTTTTAACTCCAAATTGATCAGCAGATATTTCTGCCAATTAAATTTTATATCTTGTTTCAGAATTGGTGTGGTAGCAAGAAATTAAACAAAAGTGTGATGACATTTCTATCATTGTTTTATGCTTTCAAATCATTATCATTGATTCCTCTGCATTTTTATAACATAAACTTAAACAGAACTTTGTTGGCTCCTTATTTTGGTACCCAGAAATTCTGCTCCTGGCCATATTTGTTTACATCTTTCCCCACTATTGCTAAGGAATTTTGGTGTATATAATGGTAGTATTGATAGTAAAGTGTTTCCCTTAATGGTGATTTTATGGTTCCTTGAAATTAAATTGATAAGTCACATACATATTTTATACTGTAGTCATCTGTTGGCCTTATGAATAATCTTGTATTGCTTGGAGTATGTAATACATGTAACAACCATTTTTTTTCCTCCTGTGCTAAAAACAGGAGATTAATTTTGTTAACCCTTGATTTGAATGGGGCTTCCCAGGTAGAAGTAGTTGTAAAGAATCCACCTGCCAGTGCAGGAGATGCAAGAGACTTGGGTTCAAAAATAAATAAATTAATTAATTAATTAAAAAAAGAGAGAGAGACTTGTGTTCAATCCTAGGTCGGGAAGATCCCTTGGAGAAGGGGGTGGCAACCCACTCCAGTAATCTTGCCTGGAGAATTCGATGGACAGAGAGGCCTGGCAGGCTGCAGTCCACAGAGTTGCAAATAGTTGGATACAACTGAGCACACATGGATTAATTTGAATGAGAGTAGTGTCCTATTTCGGAGAAGGCAATGGCACCCCACTCCAGTACTCTTGCCTGGAAAATCCCATGGACGGAGGAGCCTGGTAGGCTGCAGTCCATGGGGTTGCTAAGAGTCGGATATGACCGAGTGACTTCACTTTCACTTTTCACTTTCACGCATTGGAGAAGGAAATGTCAACCCACTCGTGTTCTTGCCTAGAGAATCCCAGGGACGGGGGAGCCTGGTGGGCTGCCGTCTATGGGGTCATACAGAGTCGGACATGACTGAAGCGACTTAGCAGTAGCAGCAGTGTCCTATTTGGGCTTCCTAGTAGCTCAGCTGGTGAAGAATCCACCTGCAATGCAGGATACTCTGGTTCAATTCCTGGGTTGGGAAGATCCCTTGGAGAAGAGACAGGTTACCCACTCCAATATTCTTGGGCTTCCCTGGTGGCTCAGATGGTGAAGAATCCTCCTGCAATGCAGGAGACTCTGATTTGATTCCTGGGTCAGAAAGATCCCCTGGAGGAGGGCATGGCAACCCCCTTTAATATTCTTGCCTGGAGAATCCGATTTCGTGGACAGAGGAGCCTGGCAGCTACAGTCCGTGGGGGTGTCAAAGAGTCGGACACGACTGAGCGACTAAGCTCAGCACAGCACAGCACAGCGTCCTGTTCAGTTTGTTTACATTGTTGAGTTGCTAAGTAGTGTCCGACTCTTTGTGACCCCATGGACTGCTGCGCACCAGGGTTCCCTGTCCTTCACTATCTCCTGGAGTTTGCTCAAACTTGTGTCCATTGAGTCAATGATGCCATCCAGCCATCTCATCTTATTCACTTAGTAGTTGTAACACTACTTTTACTTTATAACCTAGAAAAAATTTATTTTTATTGTTGGGAAAACTGAAGCCCAGTCATTTTTAGGAGGCCTGGTAATGATGACTTGTGATTCTGTCTTGAGGCTTTTATCCATAGTAGTTAGGATTTTGTAACTCAGATATCTCCTTTTGGCTCTTACTGGCATAGGTTTATTTCTTTATGTTTTAAATTGCAGAAAACTCTGATAACTTCATAAAGTTTTTTTATCTTTTGCCTTATGTGAGAACTAAATAAAATTCTGTGTAAGTTGTATTTTCTTAGGGTATTCCACCCCGCCGGTTGGTCTCAGTTCTTGGAGTTGGACTTACTCATCTGACTGGTTCAGAGTTTGTTGTGGATGTGAGAGCTCTAGTCTGAGTGCAAATGACAAAAACTACTGAATTTTTCTTTTAGGGAGTGTGCCTAAGGTGGATTTACCACCTGTGCCCCACCCCCAACCCCCATCCTGAGTTGTTTGCTTAAAGGATTAAGTCTTCCACTATAAGGAGCTGAGAGTATGAAGCAGAATTTCAGAACCCTGTAAATAACAGAACCTGTAAATAGCTTTTTATTTTTAGTGTATTTGGAAATGCTATAAAAGAACTTAAAGCCATAGCAGTCTTGCACATGGAGTACTGAAATGATAATTTAATATTTCTCACATGGTTCTTGGGCATTATAAACATGTTATAGTGTCTGTCTCTTATTCTGACCATGTTGCCATGTTATGTTTTCTCCTTGTCTTTCTTTTTTCCCAGAATTTATTTTTAGTTGGAGGGTAATTGCTTTACAGTTTTGTGTTGGTTTCTACCATATATCAACATGAATCAGCCATAGGTCCATGCACATCCCCTCCCTCCTGAACCTCCCCCACCACCTCCCACCCCATCCCACCCCTCTAGGTTGTCACAGAGCAGCAGATTGGAGCTCCCTGCGTCATAAAGCAAATTTCCACCAGCTGTCTGATTTTACAGATGGCAGTGTATATGTTTCAATGCTACTCACTCAATTTGTCCCACCCTCTCCTTGTCCCTGTGTCCACAAATCCACTCCCTATGTCTCCATTACTGCCCTGCAGATATGTTTATCAGTACCATATTTCTAGATTACATATATATGTGTTAATATATGATATTTGTTTTTCACTTTCTGACTGACTTCATTCTGTAATAGGCTCTAGGTTCATTCACCTTATTAGAACTGAGGAGATGAGTTCCTTTTTATGGCTGAGTAATATTCCATTGTGTATATGTACCACAACTTCTTTATCCATTCATCTGTTGATGGACATCTACATGCCCTAGCTATTGTAAATAGTGCTACAATGAATATTGGGGTACATGTGTCTTTTTCAATTATCATTTTCTCCAGGTATATATCCAGTAGTGGAGTTGTTGGATCATATGGTAGTTTTATTCCTAGTTTTTAAAGGAGACTCCAGACTGTTCTTCATAGTGGCTATATCAATTTGCATTCCCACCAACAGTGTGATAGGGTTCTCTTTTCTCCACACCCTCTCCAGCATTTATTGTTTGTAGATTTTTTGATGGTGGCCTCTGACCAGTGGAGTGATACCTCATTGTAGTTTTGGTTTGCATTTCCCTAATAATGAGCAATATTGAGCATCTTTTCACATGCCTATTTTTTGTTTGGGTTGTTTGTTTTTCTGGTAT
The DNA here is from genome assembly GCF_033118175.1 of Dama dama. Taxonomy (NCBI): domain Eukaryota; kingdom Metazoa; phylum Chordata; class Mammalia; order Artiodactyla; family Cervidae; genus Dama; species Dama dama. The sequence goes on along the minus strand of NC_083694.1, from coordinate 48,625,659 downwards.
TGGGCTAGATGAGCTGTTTGTTTATTCTGGACGTTAATCCTTTGTCAGTTGTTTCATTTGCAATTATTTTCACCCATTCTGAGGGTTGTCTTTTCATTTTGTTTATTGTTTCCTTTGCTTTGTGAAAGCTTTTAAGCTTAATCAGGTCCTGTTTGTTTATTTTTGTTCTTATTTCCATTATTCTAGGAAGTGGATCAAAGAGGATATTGCTGTGATGTATGCCAAAGAGTATATTGCCTATGTTTTCCTCTAAGAGTTTTATAGTTTTTGGCCTTACATTTAGTCTTTAATCCATTTTGAGTTTATTTTTGTGTATGGTGTTCAGAAATGTTCTAGTTTCATTCTTTTGCATGTAGCTGTACAGTTTTCCCAGCACCACTTATTGAAGAGGCTGTCTTTTCTCCATTGTATATTCATGCCTCCTTTGTCAAAGATAAGGTGGCCATAGGTGCGTGAATTTGTCTCTGGGCTTTCTGTCTTGTTCCATTGGTCTGTATTTCTGTTTTTGTGCTAGTACCATACTGTCTTGATGACTGTAGCTTTGTAGTATAGTCTGAAGTCATGAAGGTTGATTTCTCCAGCTCCATTTTTCTTAAGATTGCTTTGACAAAACACAAATTGTCTTTTGTGTTTCCATACAAACTGAAAGTTTTTGTTATAGTTCTGTGAAAAATATCACTAGTAGTTTGATAGGGATTGAATTGGATCTGTAGATTGCTTTGGGTAGTATAGTCATTTTCACAGTATTGATTCTTTCAGTCCAAGAACATGGTATGTCTCTCCATCCGTTTGTGTAATCTTTGATTTCTTTCATCAGCTTCTTATAGTTTTTTCCATACAGGTCTTTTGTCTGTTTAGGTAGGTTTATTTGTAGATATTTTATTCTTTTTATTGCAGTGATGATCTCCTTTTCTTTCAACTGTGATTGTCTTACACTTTAAGGTTTGTATCAAACTGAAGAGAAAAATTAAATTTCATTGACTCTCATTTCCCATGTTATTCACAGAGAAAAGAGCCTAAACTGACAAGATTCTAGTAATTTGTATAATGTTTCTTTATTAATCCTTCAAAAATATAAACCTGGGAAATTATTTTGAATATCTGTTTTTTCCTAAAAATTATTATCTATGAGGTGGTGGTAATAGTAGTAGTAACAATATAGTAACAGCATTACCACTTCATTTATTTCTTGCCAGTCATATTCTGAACTCTAAACCTGTGTGGTTTTTTGTTTCTTAACCTTGTGAGATAGGTACTATTATTATTTCCATTTTTACAGATGTAGAAACTAAGCCCTAGCAAGAGATTAAGTGACTTGTCCAAGGATACATGCTGTATGTCTGAGTCAGGATTTAAATAGACATCTCTGAATCCAAAACTCATATATCCACTATTTTATTAACATTACCCTTAAGTCATGTGTGTTTACCAGTCTTATTTTATTTGGAAAAAATTGTTCAGATTTTGCACAGAAAAAACATTTGTCTTTCGGTGGCCTGTGGTGGTAAAAGATTGTTACTTTTGCTGTCTTCTGCAATCTCTGAAGGTAGATATGAAATAGATGTGGAGAAAGTAGGGTATCTAGAAAACCCGGACCTGAAGTTTAGACCTTTTAATGATTGCCACTTGTTGACTATAAGAAGTTTTATGTGTGATTCTTTGTTGGTTTTTTCACTTGTTTGTTTTTTTCTTTGCCCACCTGTAGCACTGATTCCAGCAGTAGTTCAAGTGATGACTCTCCAGCCCGATCAGTTCAATCTGCAGCAGTCCCAGCACCTACTTCCCAGTTGCTTTCGTCTCTGGACAAAGATGAGCCCCGTAAAAGTTTTGGGATCAAGGTTCAGAATCTTCCAGTGCGCTCTACAGGTAAAATTTTGTATTACTGTACTTTCCTTTCTGCTATTTTTGGGGAATAAGAGAGCAACTTATATTCTCTCCATTGTATAGATTTTGTTTAAATATCTCTCTTCTGACTGTGTTGGTAATATTTTCTATTTGTCTTTCAGCTTTGACTCCTTTTTCTTTTTGTGGTTCATTGACATTTAATGCCATGTAATAAAAAGCAAGTGATTATAATTTATGTAATTTCTAGGTTGTTACATATGTAAGATTGCATGTTACTTGTACCTAATTATATATACATATGTATATACATTATTATGTATATTGTATGCATTTACACACGTGAAGATTGTATGGTGTGTGTTATATAAAGAAAGCATGGTTCATTTTGAATAAAAATGCTTTCTGTATTAAATATTTTTATATTAGGAAAAATTTGGTATAATGAACTTATAGAAACACTATTTTGAGTTAGATTTATAGTGGTCTGGAGTCCTATGAAATAACTTGGACATAAAAAATGCTAGGAAACCCATTTCAATAGGTTAACATTTTAAATGAAGAAAGTCATGAATAATGACTAGGTAGTTAAAAGCTCTACGGTAATTTTTATTCCAATTTTTTTGGACATTTGGCTATAATGTATTTTTATTGCTATGTCAGGCATATATTGAGTATGTAAACAACTGTTAGTAGATGGTCAGACCAACAAAGACCAAACCAAGTATGTCTTGCTAAGCAGTGCATTTCAGTGATTACTTATTTATTAAAATAGCCTGTGAAACCTACATACCAGGTTTATGAATAGAGACTATTGAGATACAAATGTTGATGAACTTTTGATTTAATTATACTTTGTAATTTAGGAATGGGCAGGGGTTAAAATTGGCTTGTCTTTCTGTACAGTTTTAATTTTTATAATGGAACTAATTAACACAAGACTTCCAGATAGTATAATTTGTCTCTAAAAGGCCTTAAAGTTGTTTAGCATGTTATATGCCATTTCCCACACAGTTTTATCATCAGCTTGATGCTTGGAAAACCAGAGATATGGCTTTTTTCTCAAATCTTTAAAGTTTTCATATACATATTTATGTATGTTTGTAAAGTTTTTAATCATGAAAATGTTAAACTCACCCACAGTAGAAGAAATAGCAAAATGAACTTCCCTTACACCATACCAGATTTAAAAATCATCAGTGTTTTGCCACACTTGCTTTAACTATCTCCATCTTTATTCTTTCCTGTTCTTGTTCCCTTTTTATCCTAAAGTGAATCCCTGGTGTTATATCATTTCACACTATCTTAAAGGATCTGTACATACGAGTTTTTTCCTGAGTAACCATGCTATATCATTCTTACCTAGCAGATAACCAGTAATATCTTCTAACACCCAGTTTATTTTCAGAATTGTTCAATAGTCTCTAAAATGCATCTTTAGAGTGGTTTAATTTGAAAAAGTAATGTTTTAATGCTAATTAGGTCAAAAGTCAGGTTAAAGACTCAGTAGCTTACATTTTGAGTTGTAACTGTGTTAGAAAAATGAACAACTTGTTTTTGTTTGATGGTTTAGATACAAGCCTTAAAGATGGCCTTTTCCATGAATTTAAGAAATTTGGAAAGGTGACTTCAGTGCAGATACATGGAACTTCAGAAGAGAGATATGGTCTGGTATTCTTTCGGCAGCAAGAGGACCAAGAAAAAGCGTTGACTGCATCAAAAGGCAAACTTTTCTTTGGCATGCAGATTGAAGTAACAGCATGGATAGGGCCGGGTAAGAGACAAGAGACAGCTCTATTAACACACTTTCATTGTCTTGTTTTAAAGAGCTGTTGTTTATTAAGTTGTTGCTCAGCTTAATAAAATAGATTGTTTTGGTTCAGGAGCCGTGAAGATTGTTTTTGTAAAAGGTAGTTTAGGCCCTTGTTGAATCCCACCTCCCCAAAGGATTGAATTGATTGAGATAAGGTGGTAGTTCCCAGGAGAAGGACAACAGAATTAGAAAACAGATTGCATCAATTTGAGGGACTAGTTAGGTCAGTTTTGTTTCCATTATGCTCAGCACAAATTGGACCTGTTATTCCAGTTTCCATGACCTTGAAAGATAATGACAGATTGAGTATATGCAGCCCGTTGAAAATTTCAAGGGGACGTTAATATTGCTCGAACCTACCTGTAAGACTTGTCTATTCTAAAGCAGGAAGTCTTGTCGGACATGACGTGGGTCAGTGTTCCTGTTCCAGAGCCACCTGCAGTGCTTGTTTATAATGCAGATTTTTGATCCTACCCTCGCTTACTGGTTTAGAATTTGCATACTCAAGTTTTTAAAACCCCTGATTTACTTGTGAGTAAATCTATAGAGGAATGAGCAGAAATGTTAACTTTATGCATTCGCATTATGTATTCGTGGGACAGTTGAACTTTAAGAGTGAGACTTTGAGTCGAATTTATAGGATAAACATAGCCCATTTTCTTGGAATATTCATTTTATTTGACAACTAAGAGAAAAAAATAGAATTTCTCTGATAAGAATGTGTGTTATTTGTATATTAAAACAGGCACAGAGTTGTTAGAATGAAGACTATAAAATGTGCTTAAAACACAGGAATTCAAAGGAATATTAACTTTTCAAAGGAATTGTTAATATAAGTTATGGCTTCACATTCATTTCCTCCTCTGTGGAGTTTAAGATGTACTGCCCTAATTTATACTGGGCTAAGGGCAGCGCAGGAGTTCTTTAACACATTTTAAACAGTCAGAACTGACTTTGAGGAATAATATTTCGAATGTCATATAATCTGTACAAGTTTTTAGAGCCATATATACATATGTAATTTTTAATTAGTGAGGATCTAACTCAGGGACGTTATTAGTAAGTGACCTTCTAATCGCCAAGTAGTGGGCCTAGCTTGAGATTTTTAGTGGGAAAAAAAAAGAATTGGAGGTCTTCCCTGGCAGTCCCGTGTTTAAAACTTCGTACTCTCAGTGCAGGGGGCTCAGGTCCCATCCCTGGTTGGGAAACTAAGATCCTACATGCTGCACAGCATGACCAGAAGATTTAAAAAAAAAAAAATCATTTTACCTGATTAGTTAACACCAGGATGTTAACTGGGCTTTAACTACCAGCTACTGAAGATGTTGAGATGTTTTTTTAAGCCTCTCTGGTGTCTTAGACGGTTAAAAATCTGCCTGCAAGGCAGGAGATTCGGGTTTGCTCCCTGGGTCAGGGAGCTTCCCTGGAGAAGGGCATAGCAACCCATTCCAGTATTCTTGCTTGGAAAATCCATTGGACAGAGAAGCCTGGTGGGCTACAGTCCAGGGGCTCACAAAGAGTCAGATACTACCGAGCCACTAACACTTTCACTTTTCTTTCATTGAAGATGTTGAGAAGTTGGATTGGTTCAAGCCTAGGAAGGCCAAAGGTACTTTTCCCAAGTGGGACAGCATTGAAAAGCCAATTGAATGGGTTATTTGAAAGTTGTGTAAGGACATTTGGTTGGAATTACACAGTTGGATGGTTGTCATAAATGTTTTATATTGAAATGTATGGAGCTGATTGCTTCCTTAGGTCAGAGACCTCTTGGAATTAAAAATATCCAAATCCCGGAAACCTAACTTTGCCGACAGACCTCTGGTGGCTTCAGACACTGTGCTTTTTCACTCTGCTGCACAACCTCACAAGCCCCTCAACATTTCAGTGATGTGTAGGCAATAAGAGTTAAAACTGGTCATGAAGGCTGAAAGACACACTCCGAAATTTTTACTGAGCTGTTTGGTGGAATTGAAGTCATGGTAGATTTTAATGGTTGCAAATCATGCTTTATCATCCTGATTCTGCTTTTTCTTTTTTTTTTTTTTACTGCACTGCGAGGCTTGGGAGATCTTAATTCTCCTGACCAGGGGTTGAATCTGGGCCACAGCAGTGAAAGCCTACAATCCTGACCACTAGGCCACCAGGCCAAGGGAACTCCCCTGATTCTGCCTTTTGAAGTACAAATCTCAAGATGTGTCTGAATTATTTTTTCCTTCTTTTAAATGAAATATTTCTAAGTATGTGCTCTCCTAGATAATTTTAAGAAGACCTTGTTGAGTTTAAAATGAGACATACCCTCTGTGAAATAAGATGAAAATGTAGATAAAGATAGGTGTAATGAGCACTGAGCAGTTTCTGGGTCCATCTGACTGAAAGTATGTACTCTCTGATGGTTGGGTGAGATTAAGCTCTGCTACCGTTAGAGCTATTGAACTGGAATCAGGAGTGAGATGTATTCTGGCATAGTTCACCCAGCAGCTCAGAAGTTGAGTCTTTCTAATATCAGTGTTGTTGTTAACATCATCAATAATGTGGCTGGAGCTAATGAACACTTTGTTTTAGTCAAACTGATTAAATACTAATTTTTTTGGATGGCTTTGTTTTACATTTAAAAAGGAGAGAGATACCATACAGGCCATATTATGATTGTTATCCAGAAAATCTTGTAAGTCCCTGACTTCTTGTTGTTTAGTCACTCAGTCGTGTCCCACTCTTTGCGACCCCATGGACTGTAGCCCGCCAGACTCCTCTGTCCATGGAATTTTCCAGGCAAGAATACTGGAGTGAGTTGTCATTTCCTTCTCCAGGGGAACTTTCTGACCCAGGGATCAAACACAGGTCTCCCACATAGAAGACAGATTCTTTACCATCTGACCCATGAGGAAAGCCCATCCCAAGTTAAATGGAACTTCAGAGAAAGCCTATGATTGAGTTAGACATTGAACCAGGACTTTGATCATAAGAAATAAAAACCTTAAGAGCCATTTACCCTCTTTCTGTTTGTCACTGGGTGCCATGCAACACCAAAAGAAGATGCTTGTAAGCGTTACTTCAGTCAGTTTTCATGCAGTTACTGTTCTTGTATCTAATTTTAGGATTTTAGTTCTACAGTCTGCATTCAGAGCCTACTACATAATATTGAACCCTAAGATTAGGCTTAAATAATTGCCACTTTCCGCTGGGGGTTAAAACCTATTTCTGAGATAGTGATTATCTTTTAAAACAAATCAACTGAAATGGAAATTCAGTCTACTATTCTATTTGAAATATCAAGGTGTTAACTTTCTCTTAATTTTTTGGACATGTTTCTCTAGCCTCTGTATTCTTCTTTTGTTTTGGAGTTGTTTCTGATGGTATATATGATTTTTCAGATTACATGAGAATTAAGCCCCGTATATCAGAGATTTGATTTTTTTAGAGTAGATTTTCCCATGATATATGAGTAAACATTAAAACACTCTCTGCCCCTCCCCACTTACAGAAACGGAAAGTGAAAATGAATTTCGCCCCTTGGATGAAAGGATAGATGAATTTCACCCCAAAGCAACAAGAACCCTTTTTATTGGTAATCTTGAAAAAACCACTACTTACCATGATCTTCGCAACATCTTCCAGCGTTTTGGAGAAATTGTGGTATGTTGGGTTTTTTTTTTTTCTAACAATGAAAACAGTTTTAAATTTTTGTCATAAAACATACAGCAGAAGTGCAGGTTATATTTGGAAAAATGTATTTAGATGGTATAATGAATATTTTTCTCATTTGCCCTATGTGTTTTTAACACCTGCTAAAAGATGATCTGGCAAAACTCATCAGGGACTGCTTTATGTGTGTATGTAAAAATATATATAATTGTCTTTATTTTATTTACATATGTATTTTCCTTTCCACTTTTCTTATCTTTGTCCACTGGATGCTGTTTTAATGCCATCTCTAGTCCTGTGGGTTGAAAGGAAAATCTGGAAGAGAAAAGATGTCTGTAAGAAAGAAGCAGCAGATTAGTATATGGTTCTTTTTATCACAGTGCACATTAGAAGTACCTTGGGAATTATTGGAATGTGGTTGTCGTGCTGGGAGCTTGGTTCTGTTTTGAAGTTTTAATTAGAATCTGTTTAAATTATGCAAACCATTGTTTGATTTAGAGATAGAAGGATTTTTCTGTTCTCCATGATTTAAAACTTGAGTCAAATTATAGTGAAAATAGTTTGGTTACAGCTTTGTATCCTTAGGTATACTGTTTTGTGTTGTGTTTGAAAAAATAGGAAAATTACTTCTGTCTTCCTAGACTTTCTCTAGGACTTCACAGTTAATAATTGTGAAGAAAGTAATATATTTGGACTTTGGAGAGAAAAAAAAAAAATCATTTGAGTAGAAACAGCTATTGTATATCTTTTAGGTTTGTGTTTATGTGATGTCCATTTGTCCATTCTTATGTATACACTAATGCTCTAAGCAAAAGATTCTTAATATTTTTTAATGGCATACCTAGTCTTGTGAATAAAATATTATTTGTGCTTGTGGCTGAACAAAACTTCATCTTTAGGAGCTTGAGACAAGAAATTGAAGTGGTTGGCAGAAGTGGAGCAAAAACAGAGAAGCTATTTAGGGAGAGATACAAATAAAACATTCATCTTTCTTTTCTGATTACTTAAGTTCTCTTATTTTTGTGAGGGTAATGTATACTCTTAATTCCAGCTCTACTGCCTACCTGGATGAGTGACTAGATGCTCAGTTAGCTATCTGGGCTACAGCTTCTTGTGTCTTTAGATCACAGCCTGTTATTTATTTGTTTTTTGGCTTTGCGAGACTATGAATTGATAAAATTTTCAAACATACTTTTATTTGAATGTTGCTGCTACCATAAATTTTGGAGGAGTATAAAAAGTTGGATTTTGGCATGTGGATATATTTTCCTCACCAGGGTTGCTAAAAATGCAATGATTATTGTGTTTTAAGAGCTATGCTTGTCAATAAGGTGGACATGTGAGTATTCCATTTGAAAACTAGTATCTTGTTTGCAGTTGCTCATGACTGTCACTATTTTAATGACATACAAACCTTGGGAACATGGTCTGCTGCTTATTGATAACAGATTATGCTATAACAGAACCTTTTTAGTGAGTCAGCCCACTATTGTTCTTTGGAAAATTTAAATGGAGCTATCTTGAGTTACTACATTCTATGTAATGATGAAAACAGCTTCCGTTTACCATTACTTAGAAAAATTTTGAGTATAAATTATTGCTTTTTTTTTTAAAGGACCCATCAAACAGCTCTTTAAATGCATTACTCATTTTGCTCTGTTTCAGGTTTTGATTATTGGCTTGTGACCCTTAAGGAGGCTTAGATAATCACAATACATAATCTGCAATATATGGCCCAGCTCATTATTGTTTAAGTACAAGTTTTGCCATCCAAGTGTCTGGTTTCTCTGGACCATTTTCATGTGTAAGCCAGGTTTTTTCACTACCTCCTGTAAGTAGGCAGGACCAGAGTGTCAGATGTGACAGCAGGTTTTGAGCATTCCAAAGAAAGGGGGATATTCCTTTGTGTAGAGTGTTTCTTTAGTCCAGGGATGGTGTTCTAATGCATCTTCACAGAGTAGTTTAGATATTTATATAGTCCATTCATTCTGGGTATGAGAGATTATTGCCACATTTATCAGTCACCAGGTTTGATTCAGTTAGATATACTAACAAAGTGAATCTTCTGATTCAGGATTGTATATTTTAAATCACTTTTTGAAAATTTGACTTATCATTGTTATTCTTCCCAGATGCTGTATTTTAAATGGCTTGCCCCCTAATAAGTATTTTAGATATTGCAGAAGGGAATTATTTGTTAAGTTTTCATTAAATAGGCCACCTTTTACTTCTTATCATAAATTTCTCTTAACACAGGTATTATGGATTTAAAATTTTGAGTTTTGAGTTGCATTGCAGTTGCTCTTCTGCAAAGAGCTTCACGTGAGAAGAATTTCATGGTTTGTGACTACAAATGTTGTGTTGAATAGATTTTTAGGCTATTTACAGTTGCATTAAGATGTATAATTGTAACTAAGCAAGTGGTTTGGGGGGAATCTGATTGTTTTGAGAACCATGTAGCTCATATGGACTTGGTTTATTCTGATTTATTTTTTATTGGTATATCACTAAGTGGTATCCATCCATTGTTTTTTTCAGGATATTGATATTAAGAAAGTAAATGGAGTCCCTCAGTATGCATTCTTGCAATACTGTGACATTGCCAGCGTTTGTAAGGCTATTAAAAAGATGGATGGGGAATACCTTGGAAATAATCGTCTCAAGGTAAAGGAATTTATATAAGTTATTGTGCTATTAATATTTCCTGTGTTTTTTTTCCCTCAAGATTTGGAGGTGTTTTCTTTTGGTATATATGATTATTTAAAATTGCATTAGTACCGTTGCTGCTGCTGCTGCTGCTAAGTCGCTTCAGTCGTGTCTGACTCTGTGCGACCCCATAGACAGCAGCCCACCAGGCTCCCCCGTCCCTGGGATTCTCCAGACAAGAATACTGGAGTGGGTTGCCATTTCCTTCTCCAAAATAGTACCGTTAGATAACCATAAAGGTAATAAACTTCTTTGCATCCTCATCCTGTTATACTATAATTTGGATTAATACTCGCTTAGCCAGGCAAGATAAATTTTGTATATGTTTTTGTTTGATTTTAACTTGATGATTCCCACTTGAGGTGGTGGTTTGTTAAAATTCTTACCGAATACAAGTTTTTTCACAATTTTTGTTGTTGAATAATTGGTGGCTTAACTAATAGAAATTTTGCCTTTTGTATTCAGCTGGGATTTGGAAAGAGCATGCCTACAAACTGTGTGTGGTTAGACGGGCTTTCTTCAAATGTGTCAGATCAATATTTAACACGACATTTCTGCCGATATGGGCCTGTGGTAAAGGTAAGTGGGAGGTTTGGGTATGTGGCTTTAAGTTACTTCTGACTTCCTTTCTTTTCATATTCTGTCCTTTAAGACCCAGTTTCTAGTGCTGACTTTTCTTTAGTAACTCATACATTAAAATCCTCTTTTTTCCAAAATTTGATCTAGAAGAGCACTTGATTATGATATGAGTATTTTGAAAAAACTATATTGAACCCATCAAAATGATTAATTTTGGAACCAGTCTGCAAAATACTGTTAAATAGAATGTTGCTTAGGGATTTCTATAATTTTATATCATTAAAATTAGTCTGATTATATAATTATTCACATTCACACTTATATGTAGTGACTAGACTTGATTTTTTAAAAAATGATAATTTTCAAAAACACTCACACAACAGAATATTCATCCAACCAATGTTTGTTGTGTAACATTCACAGACATAATAGGGAAAGGGTCTTTGGACCCCATTTCCATTATGTGAAGGTAAAGATTTTAACTTCTTAAAAGCAGATTTTACATTGTGGGAGGTATGTTGCATAACTTTGACATTTCTTTAAGTGTAACTTTTGTTGTATGGAGAATCAGTTTTTTGGTCTGGTGGTTTTTTGTTGGTACTTACTTTAATATAGGACAGTACTCAGTCAATGTGGAAAAAGAATATAGAAAAACAAAATAAAAACAATATACCTCAGGCCACAATATCCACAAATCTAAACAGTTCCTATGACATTTTGTTGTGTTTTTACTATAACATGCATCATCAGGAAAACCAGTTTTTTTTCTGGAATAAAATATATATATATTTATTCTTGGCAGTGTGTTAGTGACTTAGGATGTTGTTGGGACTAACACAGAATTTTGTTGGGACTGATGTTGTTTTGTTTTTTTACAGGTGGTGTTTGATCGCTTAAAAGGCATGGCCCTGGTTCTTTACAATGAAATTGAATATGCACAAGCAGCTGTAAAAGAGACCAAGGGGAGGAAAATCGGTGGGAATAAAATAAAGGTGTGCAGAATGACTTTAAGCAGAACCAAAACAAAATCATGTTTGGATCCCAGCCTTTTAATGATTGGCATTTTGTTGGCTTACAGCACATCTAGAATATGTCCTCAGTTGTCAAGGGCGATATTACATTTTTTACATTTGGCTACTTAAGGACACAGAGTCTTTTAAAACGTTACCACAGAACCTTCCCTAAAAATCCTCATTTGAGGAAGTGTGCATCCCTACACCCTGGGTTCCTGGTGCTCGCGAGTGAGCTCTCAATGCAGGCTGCACTCCCAGGAGCTCCAAGTGTCAGTCCAGCTTCTTGAATGATCCTCTCTTGATCTTTTTTCCTCTTCTCTTAAAGAGTGGGTAATCACTGAAAGTATGATCTTTTGTCTTAAGTATCTTTATTTAAAAACTTTTGTTCATGAGAGTTTCAAGGAATTTATGCACTTAATAACTCTGATGATTAGATTGAAATTAGTCTTTTTAAAATAAGATATTGATAGATGGTGAATATCATGCTTTAGTGACTTTGAGGCCTCACTGAGTAAAGTTTAAATGTTCTTCCATATTTTATGTTCTAACTGTGGTTCCAGTAAATTTATGCACAAGTTGTTATTGTTTAGTTGCTCATCATATCCAACTCTTTGCAATCCCATAGACTGCAGCACGCCAGGCTTCCCTGTCCTTCACTATCTCCCAGAGTTTGCTCAAACTCATGTCCATTGAGTCAATGATGCCATCCAACCATCTCATCCTCTGTTGTCCCTTTCTCCTCCTGCCTTCAATTTTTCCCAGCATCAAGGTCTTTACAATGAGTCAGTTCTTTGCATCAGGTGGCCAAAGTACTGGAGCTTCTGCACCAGTCCTTCCAATGAATTTTCAGGGTTGGTTTCCTTTTGGATTGACTGGTTTAATCTCCTTGCTGTCCAAGGTACTCTCATCCAGCACCACAGTTTGAAAGCATCAATTCTTCAGCGCTCAGCTTTCTTTATAGTCCAACTCTCATATTCATATATGACTACTGGAAAAACCATAGCTTTGACTAGAAGACCTTTGTTGGCAAAGTGACGTCTCTGCTTTTTAGTACGCTGCCTATGTTTGTTATAGCTTTTCTTCCAAGGAGCAAGCATCTTTTAATTTCATGGCTGCAGTCACCATCTGCAGTGATCTTGGAGCCCAAGAAAATAACGTCTGTCACTGTTTCCATTTTTTCCCATCTATTTGCCATGAAGTGATAGTACCAGATGCCATGATCTTCTTAGTTTTTTGAATGTTGGGTTGTAAGCCTGTTTTTTCACAAGATATTACTAGAGTTAGCTGGTCTGATTATTTAACTGATGGCCTAGAATCCTGATAGGTATGTTTCAGTTTTTGATTTTGCTTTCTCCACTTCTTCAGAAACTTTAAATTATAATTCTTTATCAAGATTTCTGTAGAATTTGAGAGTTTTCAAGTTAAAAAAATAACAGTTTTAGTTATGAGGACTATTTCACTTAAATGAGATTTAAGTTAACGTTTTCTTGAAATTTATCCAGAAGAAGAGTTTTCAAATTTGGTAACACTTTCCATCATTGAAATCTGAAACTTGCATTAAACACCTGCTATTCATTTTTTTTTTTAAGGTGGATTTTGCAAATCGAGAAAGTCAGCTGGCATTTTATCACTGTATGGAAAAATCTGGTCAAGATATTAGAGACTTTTATGAAATGTTAGTGGAAAGAAGGTATGTATTTTAACCTATCAGCATAGCTTGAATTTTAAAATTTCTAGTACATAAAATTTAGATGGCATTAAATTCTGTTTTTCATCCTTTATCGCTACTCTCATTCCCCCCATGCATGGAAACACATTAAAAAAAAGGATTTTTCATGTAGCTCATGGGAGTTGGGTTAACCTTTTTTTGTTTTTTGTTTGTTTGGGGTTAACCTTATCTACATTTTCTCCCTGAGAATACTCATTAAAAGAGTTATTCTTTTCCAGACTATAACTTTATGTATAAATCATCTTGCCTTACACATTTAAATTAAACATGTTGAAATGCTATAGACTATTAAATGCCCAGCCTATTTAGTAATTGACAACATCCAAGTTGTCACCATGTATGAGCTCATAGAATTAATTGAAAGAACAAAGAACTTTCAAAAGACTATCAAGAGCTTTGTTTTAAATTGAGATCTCTTAAATAATTTGTGAATCAGAAAACCAAAGCTGTATTAGTAACTTTAGCTATGTAGAAAGTAAACAATCCTTGGGAATTCCCTGGCCTTCCAGTAGAAGGACTTGCTGTTCTCACTGCCATGGACCTGGTTTCAGTCCCTGATCAGGGAGCTAAGACCCCACAAGCCACATGGCGTGGCACACCTTACTTACCCTTGTCAGTGTTTGCAGTCATGGTTATGTGGTATTTGATGTTTTTCTGCTGCTTGCGGGAATTGTAGGAACCATGGCAGTCCACAGGCGTTTAAGGTGTCACCGTCTAAATCAGGCTAATGCTTAAAATTGCGTCAGAACTGATGATTAATTCTTTTCTAGACCACATATATTAAAACACCCTGACAATGTCACTAGGTTCTTCAAAAGCTGATCACATTTGAAAATGGAAGCTATCATCCATATGATAAAGCTATTTGTCCAAACTTGCCTCTGTGATTAAGCCCCCTAGAATGTTTCTACTAGATTGCCACCCCTGTAGATATGTGTTAGACAAAAGACTATTTGAGAAATGCCTTTAGATACTCAAGTTCAAGTATAAAAGGGTTCTGTGACAAATATGAGGCAAATCCTGATCATGCTCCTGGAAACCTATTGAATGCATCTCCTTATTATTGCCTCTTCTTGCCACTTCATTTTTGTTTAAATCAAAGAAGGTATATATTTCTTTTTCATTTCCTTATGGTGTATAGTGTAATGGTCATTAAATACTTGGGCGGTTTTTTAATGAAAAATGTCCCCTACATCCAAATTTCCAAAAGGTTGAACTTCTAAGGTTTCAGTGGTTTTTCCACTAGTGGATCGGAATCCACGTTCTAAATTTTTCTGTGTGTGTGTGATAAAGAGAAAGAGAATGAACATATGTAAGAACATAGTCTACATATCCTCTATAGGGAGGATTCTCCATCCTCCCCAACCCCGTAATCTGAAGTCATTGTTAATACTTTCAGTTCTTATACGAATTCTTAGCCATAAATGAGTGGAAAATGTGTTGATGATCTAGTGGCACTTAAGACATAAAAATTTCATTCAAATTCTCTGTGTGTATGTTGAATATTTTTCAGAGAACAATGTCTTGTGAGGGTTGGATAATGTTATGTGGGTGTTAATTTTTTAATATTACCACTCAAATTAATTCATTTTACTGGTGATTTGGCTCTGGCTTTGTTCTTTGGTTATTTATCCCTGTTGAATGGAGTTTATCTCTAAGGTAGGAAGCATGAGGGTGTGGGTCTTTACTGTGACACAGTTTTGCCTCATTTGGTTTCAGGTGGCAGTGTTTCTGGAATGCATTCCTTTCATAGAACTTGAGAATCTTTGCCTTCTCCATAGAGTGGAAGGAAGTCATGCCACTCAATAGTTGATTAAGTGAAGGGGGGTAAAAAAATGCTTTACCCCCTAATGACAGTTCAGCTCAAGAAAGCAAGTGATGACTCATTTTCATAGGGCTCTACAGTTTAAAAGTATTTCTTTTATTCCCTTAAATACAGTGTCAGGGAAATAGGGCTGTGACTCTTGTCATGTGTTACTTATGATAGGAATTGACGATCAGATGACTTTGCTGATAAGGTCACAGGCTTCTAAGTGATTGGGCTGGAAGTAAACCCAGTGCATTTAGTTTACCTGCTAGTGCATTGAGTCTTACAGGTTGCCAAAGTGATTCTCAGCACAAATTTATGGGGTCACATTATGCTTTAAATGAATTTCTCACCTACTTATGGTAGTTTGGATATTGTGTAGTCATGGGAACAGCATTCTCTGAAAATCTGACCTTTCAAAGTCCCTCTGGGTCCTGCCAGAGCCTTTTGTACATAGTACTAGTGTGCAGTTTTATTGTCTCTTGCTAGAGTTCCTTGGTGGCAGGAAAACTCATTTCTTTTGGTAGAGTACAAAATCATCATTTATTAAACTGAACAGTGTAACACTAATGTTTACATATATACCTTTGACTTCTGTAACTTTTTTCTTTCACATTTTGGACATAGTTTTAGTTTGCTTATTTTAGAAAATATCTGGAAGCCATTTTTAAGCCTACTTTTAATGCAGGTGGTAAACTTACAGCCATTCTTGGTGTCTTAACCACTTTGTATTAGAAAGCTTAGGGAATTCCCTGGCGGTACAGTGGTGAGGACTCTGCACTTTCATTGCCAGGGGCTTGAGTTCAATCCCTAGTCAGGGAACTAAGAATCCTGTAAGCCGTGGTATAATCAAAGGAAAAAAGGAAGCTTATAGTGTGTTCTCCTTTACATGTGAAAGCGATGCTTCCTTGGAGTTTGTATTTATGGTGGTAATGAGTTAAGTCAGCCTAATTTTACAAAATGGCTGGCCAATATTGAGGCAAAAAATCTGATTCCTATGGAACTGTAGAAGGATCATCTTGAATTGGTCTTGAATATCATGGGTGTGTCATAAATGATTCTCTTTGAAATGATAAAGTTCAGTATAAATGTATATAATGTGCTATTGATGCTTCCAGTGTTGAATGCTAAGTCTAGATGCTTCATTTGCTATTGAAAATGGGTTAGAACATTGCCCAGTAGCAACTTTGACATACTTTTCTAAGGTTCATTCTTTCAACAAATCTGGGTACCTGCTATGATCCAGCAAGACAGAAAAGCTCATGCTTTTAGAGGCTTAGGTTCAAGGTTCATTATGTTTCATTGAGCTGCCATTAGTAGTACTATGTAGACTGAGTAAGCTATACTTGTTTGAAAGAACAAAAATAGGATGTGAATAAGAGTAAAGGAATTGGCCTCTGTTACAGGTAAATTTCCATTTTATACACCATACACGTTCTTGCATGTAAATTCAATCCTATTTTGCATGCACTGGGTCATGTCACTTTAACAATTAAGGAATTTTTTTATAATTAAGGAATTATCTCACACAGTTTGTAATACATAATTTGTTAGTTGGCAGGTTGGGGAAAAGTAACAATTACTGAAGGCCAAGTGTGTGCCTTGTATTATATTAGGAAAGTTTTTACAAAGTTTCATCTTATTTAACCTTCTTGTTTAACTTTCTTAAATAACATCATCATTTTATAACTGTAAAGACTGAGCCCAGGGAGACTGGTCCCCAGTGTGTTTGTTTGTTTTTTTTTTTTTTCATTTATTTTTATTAGTTGGAGGCTAATTACTTTACAGTATTGTAGTGGTTTTTGTCATACATTGACATGAATCACCCATGGATTTACATGTATTCCCCATCCCGATCCCCCCTCCCACCTCCCTCTCCACCCGATTCCTCTGGGTCTTCCCAGTGCACCAGGCCCGAGCACTTGTCTCATGCATCCAGCCTGGGCTCGTGATCTGTTTCACCCTAGATAAAATACATGTTTCGATGCTGTTCTCTCGAAACATCCCACCCTCGCCTTCTCCCACAGAGTCCAAAATTCTGTTCTGTACATCTGTGTCTCTTTTTCTGTTTTGCATATAGGGTTATCGTTACCATCTTTCTAAATTCCATATATATGCGTTAGTATACTGACTGATTCAAATGAATTCTTTTTAATGGCTGAGTAATATTCCATGGTGTATATGTACCACAGCTTCCTTATCCATTCCTCTGCTGATGGGCATCTAGGTTGCTTCTATGTCCTGGCTATTATAAACAGTGCTGTGATGAACATTGGGGTGCATGTGTCTCTTTCAGATCTGGTTTCCTCAGTGTGTATGCTCAGAAGTGGAATTGCTGGGTCATATGGCAGTTCTAATTCCAGTTTTTCAAGAAATCTCCACACTGTTCTCCATAGTGGCTGTACTAGTTTGCATTCCCACCAACAGTATAAGAGGGTTCCCTTTTTTTCATCTGTCTTTTCAAACAGTTCTAATTCCAGTTTTTTAAGAAATCTCCACACTGTTCTCCATAGTGGCTGTACTAGTTTGCATTCCCACCAACAGTATAAGAGGGTTCCCTTTTTTTCATCTGTCTTTTCAAACAATACATTTGTTTCCCAAGTTGTGGTAAGACTATCTCTTGGCAGCAAAGTAATTAATTTATTTAACCCAGTCTATCTGAAATACTGTTTCAACATGTATTCAATCTGAATAAATTACTGAAGTATATATCTTCTTTAAAAAAAAAAAAGACTAAATCTACCAGATCTAGTCTGTATTTATACACACCTCAATTTATACTAGCCAGATTTTAAGCTCTTAGTAGCCACCTGTGGTTTGTAGCTGTGGTATTGGATGGTGAAAGTCTAATGATTTGTTCGTTGTTTAGTTGCTGAGTTGTGTCTGACTCTTTGTGACCCCCGTGGGTTATAGCCTGTTAGGCTCCTCTGTCTGTGGAATTTCCAAGGCAAGAATACTGGAGTGGGTTGCCATTTCCTTCTCCTTCCTTGTTTTGGATGAGGGATCAAACCCATGTCTCTTGCATTGACAGGTGGGTTCTTTACCATTGAGCCACGAGGGAAGCCCAGTTCTAATGATTAAATAATGGCAAAGATTTTTAGAGGCGGGCCTCTGTAATTGCACGTGTATGATTAATGTGTCAGTGACGAGAAAACAGAAAACCAATACATTCTTTTTTGTCTTTGGCAGAGAAGAACGAAGGGGATCTTATGACTATAGCCAAGATCGTACATATTATGAGAATGTCCGTACTCCAGGCACATATCCTGAGGATTCCAGACGGGACTATCCAGCTCGAGGGAGAGAATTTTATTCAGAATGGGAAACTTACCAAGGAGACTACTATGAATCACGATATTATGATGATCCCCGGGAATATAGGGATTATAGAAATGATCCTTATGAACAAGATATTCGGGAATACAGTTACAGACAAAGGGAACGAGAAAGAGAACGTGAAAGATTTGAGTCTGACCGGGACAGAGACCACGAGAGGAGACCAATTGAACGCAGTCAGAGTCCAGTGCACTTGCGCCGCCCTCAGAGTCCTGGAGCATCTCCCTCACAGTCTGAGAGACTGCCGAGTGATTCCGAGAGGAGGGTTTACAGCCGCTCCTCAGACCGGAGTGGAAGCTGCAGCTCACTTTCCCCTCCAAGATATGATAAACTTGACAAACCTCGTTTGGAACGCTATACAAAAAATGAGAAGACAGATAAAGAACGAACTTTCGATCCTGAGAGAGTGGAAAGAGAGAGACGTTTAATAAGGAAGGAAAAGGTGGAGAAGGACAAAACTGACAAGCAGAAACGAAAAGGAAAAGTTCATTCCCCAAGTTCTCAGTCTTCGGAAACAGACCAAGAAAATGAGAGAGAACAAAGCCCTGAAAAGTTGAGGAGTTCTAATAAACTGAGCAGAGAGAAAGCTGACAAAGAAGGAGTAGCCAAAAACCGCTTGGAACTCATGCCTTGTGTGGTTTTGACTCGAGTGAAAGAAAAAGAGGGGAAGGTTATTGATCACACCCCTTTGGAAAAGCTGAAAACCAGGCTTGATAATGACACTGTCAAGTCTTCTGCCTTAGATCAGAAACTTCAGGCCTCTCAGACAGAGCCTGCAAAATCTGAGTTGTCTAAACTGGAATCTGTTAGAATGAAAGTGCCAAAGGAAAGGGGGCTTTCAAGCCACGTAGAAGTGGTAGATAAGGAAGGCCGGCCCAAACCCAGGAAGCACTTAAAACCAGAGCAGAGTGCTGACGGGGTTAGTGCTGGGGATCTGGAGAAGCTGGAGGCGAGGAAAAGGCGTTTTGCAGATTCCAATTTGAAAGTAGAAAGGCAGAAATCAGACCTCAAGAAAGGTAGTCCAGAGATGGAAGATGCTCGGGTGCTTTTAAAGAAACAGCCTGACATGTCATCTAGAGATGTCATTCTGCTGAGGGAAGGAGAGTCTGAAAAAAAGCCTATGAGGAAAGAAATTCTTAAAAGAGAATCTAAAAAACTTAAACTAGACAGACTTAATGCTGTTCCCAGCCCCAAAGACTGTCAGGAGCTTGCCAGTATTTCTGTTGGGACTGGCTCAAGGCCCAGCTCAGATCTGCAAGCAAGGCTGAGAGAACCAGTAGGTGAATCTGTGGAAAATCAAGAAATCCAGTCAAAAAAACCCACTCCCTCAAAACCACAACTGAAACAGCTGGAGCTATTAGATGATCAAGGACCAGAGAGAGAAGATAATAGGAAAAACTATTGCAGTCTTCGTGATGAACCACTTGAATGTAAATCGGGCCAAGAGAAACCACATTCAGTAAATACTGAAGAAAAAATTGGCATTGATATTGATCACACGCAGAGTTACCGAAAACAAATGGAGCAGAGTCGTAGAAAACAGCAGATGGAGATGGAAATAGCCAAGTCTGAGAAGTTTGGCAGTCCTAAAAAAGATGTGGATGAATACGAAAGACGTAGTCTTGTTCACGAGGTAGGCAAACCCCCTCAGGATGTCACCGATGACTCGCCTCCCAGCAAAAAGAAAAGGATGGACCATGTTGATTTTGACATCTGCACCAAGAGAGAAAGGAACTACAGAAGTTCACGCCAGATCAGTGAAGATTCTGAAAGGACTGGTGGTTCTCCCAGTGTCCGGCTTGGTTCCTTCCACGAAGATGATGACCCTATTGGTTCTCCTAGGGTAATGTCCATAAGAGGGTCTCCTAAAGTAGATGACAAAGGCCTCCCCTATTCTCATATAACAGTCAGAGAAGAGTCCTTAAAATTTAATCCTTATGATTCGAGCAGGAGAGAACAGATGGCAGACATGGCTAAAATCAAACTATCTGTCTTGAATCCTGAAGATGAACTGAATCGGTGGGATTCTCAAATGAAACACGATGCCAGTAGATTTGATGTGAGTTTCCCAAACAGCATAATTAAGAGAGACAGCCTTCGAAAGAGGTCTGTCCGTGACTTGGAACCTGGTGAGGTGCCTTCTGATTCTGATGATGATGGCGAACACAAATCTCACTCACCTAGAGCCTCTGCATTATTTGAAAGTTCTCGGTTGTCTTTTTTATTGAGGGACAGAGAAGACAAACTACGTGAGAGAGATGAAAGACTCTCCAGTTCTTTAGAAAGGAACAAATTTTATTCTTTTGCATTGGATAAGACAATCACACCAGACACTAAGGCTTTGCTTGAAAGAGCCAAATCCCTTTCTTCCTCTCGAGAAGAAAATTGGTCTTTTCTTGACTGGGACTCCCGATTTGCTAATTTTCGAAACAACAAAGATAAAGAAAAGGTAGACTCTGCTCCAAGACCTATTCCATCCTGGTACATGAAAAAGAAGAAAATCCGGACTGATTCAGAGGGAAAAATGGACGATAAGAAAGATGACCATAAAGAAGAAGAACAGGAAAGGCAAGAATTATTTGCTTCTCGTTTTTTACACAGCTCAATCTTTGAACAAGATTCCAAGCGACTGCAGCATCTAGAGAGGAAAGATGAAGAGTCTGACTTCGTTTCCGGCAGGTTGTATGGGAGGCAGACCTCTGATGGACTGAATAACACAACTGACTTGATTCAAGAGCCAGTAGTTCTTTTCCATAGCAGATTCATGGAACTCACACGAATGCAACAGAAAGAAAAAGAAAAAGACCAGAAACCCAAAGAGGTTGAGAAACAGGAAGATACAGAGGATCATCCCAAGACCCCAGAATCTGCTTCTGAGAATAAAGACCCAGAACTGAAAACTCCATCTTCAGTTGGACCTCCTAGTGTCACCACTGTAGCTCCAGAGTCAGCAGCAGCATCCCTGGAGAAGACAGCTGGTGAAAAGACTGGAGAGGGGCCTTCGGTGGCAGAAGAGAAGACCACTGAGCCAGCCTCTGTCCCAGAAGAAGCAAAACCTGCAAATACAGATCTGGCTCCCGTCACTGTCGAACAGCCTGAGCAAGGAGACTTGCCCCCGGGAGTGGACACCAGGAAAGACACTGCCGAGCCTCCTTCCACTGTTGAAGGAGGCTCATCAGTCGATCAGCTGCCTTATCTGGATGCCAAGCCTCCAACTCCTGGGGCATCATTTTCCCAGGTAGAGATCAGTGTAGATCCTGAGCCTAACAGCACCCAGACACTTTCAAAACCAACTCAGAAGCCTGAAGAAACCGATGAGCCTCAAGTGGAAAAGCCAGACTTGGCTGCTAACGTTGAACCTAACACAAGTCAAAAAACGGAAGATGTTCCTGAGGCTCCGCCTCCAGCTACTGAAGTTGTAGAGGTTGATCCTCCAGTTGCTGCAAAAGATAAAAAGCCAAACAAAAGTAAACGTTCCAAGACCCCCATTCAGGCAGCTGCAGCAAGTGTCGTGGAAAAGCCCGTCACCAGGAAGAGTGAGAGGATAGACCGGGAAAAGCTCAAGCGGTCCAATTCTCCCCGGGGAGAAGCACAGAAGCTTTTAGAACTGAAGATGGAGGCAGAGAAGATTACAAGGACTGCTTCTAAAAACTCAGCTGCAGACCCCGAACACCCCGAGCCAAGCTTGCCACTTGGCCGAACCAGGCGCCGGAATGTGAGGAGTGTTTACGCAACCATGGGTGACCACGACAGCCGCTCTCCAGTCAAGGAGCCCGTCGAGCAGCCACGAGTGACCAGGAAGAGACTGGAGCGGGAGCTGCAGGAGGCCGCAGCGGTTCCCACAACCCCTCGGAGGGGGAGGCCTCCAAAGACTCGCCGTCGGGCCGATGAAGATGACGAGACTGAGGCCAAAGAAGTCGAGACGGTCAAACCAGCTGAGGGCTGGAGATCCCCACGATCCCAGAAAGTAGCTGCTGGTGGTCAACAAGGGAAGAGGGGGAGAAATGAACCCAAAGTTGAGCCCGAACGTCCTGAGGCCACCAATGAGGGGAGTCCCCAAGTGAACGTGAGAGAAAATAATACAAAATCCAAGGCTGATAAAGAAGAAGCAGCGAGTGAACAGAAACGTGACAAGAAAGAAATTAGCACGGACAGAAATCCGCCCGAAACCCCCCCAGTTGAAGTAGTGGAGAAAAAAGCAGCCCCTGAGAAAAACTCCAAGTCAAAGAGAGGACGATCTCGAAACTCTAGGTCGGCGGTGGACAAATCTGCAAACGTGAAAAACGCGGAAGCCACCGTGAGTCCCAGCGTGGCTGCGGGCCCTTCAGAGCTGCCGGTGGAGAAGGAGGCTGGGGTCGTGGCAGTTTCCCCCGAGAAGAGCAAGAGTCCCCAGAGGGAGGGGAGTGTATCCTCGCAGTTGAACAGTGAGCCCGCTGGACCAGACAAGGAACCGGAGAAGGAGGATGTGTCTGCCTCCAAGCAGTCCCCAGAAGCAAATCAGTTAGCCCGGCAGATGGAGCTGGAGCAGGCCGTGGAGAACATCGAGAAGCTCACGGAAACCTCCACACCCGCGGCTTTTAAGGCGGCAGCTCCTGATGCCACAGAGGGCCTCTCTACAGAGGACAGGGACAAGCCCGCACACCAAGCTAGCGAAACAGAGCTGGCCGCGGCCATCGGGTCCATCATCAATGACATTTCTGGGGAGCCAGAAAACTTCCCTGCACCGCCACCTTACCCTGCAGAATCTCAGACAGATCCGCCACCTCCTGAGGAAGGCATGGAGCCTGAGACCAATGAGGCTGTGTCTGGCATCTTGGAAACAGAGGCTGCTGCTGAATCTTCTAAGCCGCCAGGCAGTGCACCTGACCCCTCAGCAGGCCCAGCAGACAACAAGGAAGCCAGAGGAGACAGCAACGAAACCTCCCACCCAGTGCCGGGAGCCAAGGGGTCAAAAGAAGCAGAAGTCACTCTGGTTCGGAAAGATAAAGGGCGCCAGAAGACTACTCGATCACGCCGCAAACGGAATACAAACAAGAAAACAGGGGGCACTACAGAGACCCATGTCCCTGAACCCGACCAGGTTCCAAGCAAGAGCCCCGCTTCAAGTGATGGGACGACGGTACAACCCCCAGAAGCTCCACAGGAAGAAAAGCAGGATGACAAGCCCCAGCCCACTGCTCCTGAGTCATGTGCTTCTGACCCAAGCAAGACTCCATCCCGAGAGGATCTGCCCCAAGAAAGTAGCGTGGAGGAAGAGACTCCGACCAGAGCACCTGCGCTCCCAGACCCCGCCCCTCCCTCGCAGCCTGCCCCTGTGCATGATGAGCCTCAAGCCAGATTCAAGGTGCACTCCATCATTGAAAGTGACCCAGTGACCCCGCCCAGTGACTCAAGCATGCCCACCCCACCAATTCCCTCCGTAACAATAGCAAAGCTCCCACTCCCTGTCGCTGCCGGGGGGATCCCACACCAGAGTCCCCCTGCGAAGGTGACAGAGTGGATCACGAGGCAGGAGGAGCCACAGGCGCAGTCCACCCCGTCTCCGGCTCCTCCCCCAGACACCAAGGCCTCTGACATTGACACCAGCTCCAGTACACTGAGGAAGATCCTCATGGACCCCAAATACGTATCTGCTACGGGTGTCACTTCCACGAGTGTCACAGCGGCCATTGCAGAGCCTGTCAGCGCTGCCCCTTGCCTGCATGAGGCACTGCCCCCTCCAGCTGAATCGAAAAAACCTGTTTCAGAGGAAAAAACAGCAACTCTGGTAACTAACACCTCTGACACACAGGCCTCAGAGGTTCCAGTAGCTGCTGACAAAGAAAAGGTGACTCCAGTCATTGCTCCTAAAATTACTTCTGTCATTAGCCGGATGCCTGTCAGCATTGATTTGGAGAATTCGCAGAAGATAACTCTGGCGAAACCTGCTCCTCAGACCCTGACGGGCCTGGTGAGCGCCCTGACTGGCCTGGTGAACGTCTCCTTGGTCCCAGTGAATGCACTGGCCGGCCCTGTGAATGCCCTGAAAGGCCCAGTGAAGGGCTCAGTGGCCACGCTGAAAGGCTTGGTGAACACTCCTGCTGGCCCCGTTAACGTCCTGAAGGGACCAGTCAATGTCCTGACAGGGCCCGTGAATGTTCTCACCACTCCAGTGAACGCTGCCACCAGTGTGGTGAACGCCGCCACGGGCACAGTGAATGCCACTCCGGGCACAGTGAACGCCGCCACAGGTGCAGTGACCGTCACGGCGGGTGCGGTGACCGCTGCCTCTGGGGGTGTGACAGCCACAACAACGGGTGCTGTGACGGTGGCAGGTGCAGTGATCACACCGTCAGCAAAGTGCAAACAGAGATCCAGCAGCAGTGACAACAATCGGTTCCACCCGGGGTCTATGTCTGTGATTGATGATCGCCCAGCGGACACGGGCTCCGGTGCTGGGCTGCGCGTGAACACTTCTGAAGGGGTTGTGCTCCTGAGCTATTCGGGGCAGAAGACTGAAGGGCCCCAGCGGATCAGCGCCAAGATTAGCCAGATCCCCCCAGCAAGTGCGATGGACATTGAATTTCAACAGTCGGTGTCCAAGTCTCAGGTCAAACCCGATTCTGTCACACCGTCTCAGCCTCCGGCCAAAGGCCCTCAAGCTCCTTCAGGCTATGCAAACGTGGCCACCCATTCTACTCTGGTACTGACTGCACAGACATACAATGCATCTCCTGTGATTTCATCGGTGAAGGCCGACCGTCCGTCCTTGGAGAAGCCCGAGCCAATTCACCTGTCTGTGTCCACACCCGTCACCCAGGGTGGCACAGTGAAGGTCCTCACCCAGGGCATAAACACACCCCCGGTGCTGGTTCACAACCAGCTAGTCCTTACCCCAAGCATAGTCACCACTAACAAAAAGCTTGCTGATCCCGTCACCCTCAAAATAGAAACCAAGGTCCTTCAGCCGGCAAACCTGAGCTCCACTCTTACTCCCCACCACCCTCCGGCTCTGCCCAGCAAACTGCCAGGAGAAGTGAACCATGTCCCATCGGGGCCCAGCACCCCGACAGATCGAACGGTGTCCCATTTGGCAGCCACCAAGCCAGATGCGCATTCCCCTCGACCCAGTGGGCCCGCTCCAAGCCCGTTCCCACGGGCGTGCCACCCCAGCAGCACCACATCCACCGCGCTGTCCACGAACGCCACGGTCATGCTGGCAGCAGGCATTCCTGTGCCCCAGTTCATCTCCAGCATCCACCCAGAGCAGTCTGTCATCATGCCGCCACACAGCATCACCCAGACTGTGTCCCTCAGCCACCTGTCTCAGGGCGAGGTGAGGATGAACACGCCCACGCTGCCCAGCATCACCTACAGCATCCGCCCCGAGACACTCCATTCTCCACGGGCCCCCCTGCAGCCGCAGCAGATAGAGGTCCGGGCCCCGCAGCGCGCCGGCACCCCCCAGCCAGCCGCAGCTGGGGTCCCCGCCCTGGCCTCCCAGCACCCTCCAGAGGAGGAAGTGCACTACCACCTGCCCGTGGCTCGAGCCACAGCCCCCGTGCAGTCGGAGGTGCTGGTCATGCAGTCTGAGTACCGGCTGCACCCATACACCGTGCCCCGGGATGTGAGGATCATGGTGCATCCTCACGTGACGGCCGTCAGCGAGCAGCCCCGGACGGCAGACGGGGTCGGGAAGGTGCCACCAGCCAGCAAGGCCCCTCAGCAGACAGGGAAAGAAGCCACTAAGACGGTAGATGCCAAAGCTGCCCCTGCCCCTGCCTCTCACGGGGAGGCCCGCATCCTCACAGTCACCCCCAGCAACCAGCTCCAGGGGCTGCCTCTGACCCCACCGGTGGTGGTGACCCACGGGGTGCAGATCGTACACTCGAGCGGGGAGCTCTTCCAGGAGTACCGGTACGGAGACGTCCGCACCTACCACAGCCCGGCCCAGCTCACACACACGCAGTTCCCTGCCACGGCCTCCATCGGCCTGCCTTCCCGGACCAAGGCTCCCGCCCAGGTGAGCACGCCCAGTCTGTCTTCTGGTCCAGAGTTGGGGGTGGGGGGGTGGCGGGTACCAGTGAGATCCCCGAAATACGGCGTCCTTTTTGTGGATTTCATGAGACGCTTCCTCAATTTAAGAGTGAAGGGCTCAGATTACAGCAGAGCCTGGGGACGTGAGGGAGCTCACAGTGGGAGCGGGTGGTGTGGCGGCTCTGACCCGAGAGGGTGACAAGGTTCTTCGGGTGACTTTTACCAAAGCTGTCAATCCTGAATGCCCGAGAGCAGGGCCATCTGGTTAAAGCTTCTTCCGGGGGCCTGGCTGCCAGGAGCTTCCCTGCAGGTGACCCACCCGAGAGCTCTTGGCTGCTTGGTTGGCGGCAGGATGCCCTTTGTGCAAAACAGACTGACTCTGTTCCTTTCTCTTCCCACCCAACTCCAGGGCCCCCCTGAAGGCGAACCCTTACAGCCCACTCAGCCTGCTCAGCCCACACAGCCCCTCCAGCCTGCGCAGTCCGCACAGCCGGCCCAGCCTGCACAGCCCTCCCAGCTCAGCCAGCCTCCAAGCAGCAAGATGCCTCCGGTGTCCCAGGAAGCCAAGGGCACCCAGACAGGAGTCGAGCAGCCGCGCCTCCCTAACGTCTCTGCCAACAGGCCGGCTGAGCCTCACACCCAGGTCCAGAGGGCGCAGGCAGAGGCGAGCCAGACCTCCTATCCCTCCCCTGTGTGTGTCTCCTTGAAGCCTGACCTCCCGACTCCTCTTCCTGCTCAGGCTGCCCCAAAGCAGCCGCTGTTTGTCCCCACCTCTTCAGGCCCCAGCACCCCTCCAGGACTGGCTCTACCCCATACTGAAGCCCCACCCACCCCCAAACAAGATTCCTCTCCACACTTGACTTCCCAGAGGCCTGTGGATATGGTGCAGCTTCTGAAGGTAAGCCTGGACAGGGCCTCCCCTACCACCTTCCAAGCTTTACGTGAGACCCCCACTTAGATCAGCACCTGCTGCTCAGGGCCGTGACCAGCATGGCCTCGTTCTCCAGCCGTGAGCTCACTGTTCTTTGTTTCCCTGCGAGCAGAAGTACCCCATCGTGTGGCAGGGCCTCCTGGCCCTGAAGAACGACACGGCTGCTGTGCAGCTCCACTTCGTCTCTGGCAACAATGTCCTGGCCCATCGGTCCCTGCCCCTCTCCGAAGGAGGGCCCCCCTTGAGGATTGCCCAGAGGATGCGGCTGGAGGCCTCACAGCTGGAAGGGGTTGCCCGAAGGATGACGGTAAGGCTCAGGGCCCAGGTTAGCCACTGTCCCACCCACAGGAAGGGAGGCCATGGGTGGGCCCCACTGTCTCCCTGGCTTGTTTTAGGGTGCAGTAATGGGATTCTTGGAGTGGATGATGAAGGGCATGTTCTGTCTCCACTAGGGGTGTAAAGTTTCTCTAGACCTAGAGATGAGGCCCCTTTTCATTCAACAAGTATATGGATGGACCTCAAGGTCATTTCAGTAGTAGGATTTTTTGTGGATTTAGAAGCCAAATCTCCTGGGTTGGATAGTTCTTTTTGGTTTCCGACCTTCTTTTGCGAGGTGGCCTCTGATCACTGACAGCTCCCTCTTTCCCAGGTGGAAACAGATTACTGTCTGCTGCTGGCTCTGCCCTGTGGCCGCGACCAAGAGGACGTCGTAAGCCAAACAGAGTCACTCAAGGCTGCCTTCATCACGTATCTGCAGGCCAAGCAGGCGGCAGGGATCATCAATGTTCCCAACCCCGGCTCCAATCAGGTCAGCCCAGCATCCTGCCTTGGCACACGTACGCCTGTGGGGGTGGGGGTTGTGGGTAGTGTTGGCTGGGCAGTTTGACTAACCTGCCAGTGCCAACTAGAGGAGTCCAGGACAGTTTCCCCGAGGAGCTGGACAAAGGGGCATTCTGGATAGAGGAGACCAGCCGGGGATGGGCATGTATGGGCAGGACTGCCATTTGCCCATCCGGGAGATGGTCAGCGGGCAGCTGAGACAACAAAGGTCTTTCTTTAGCTTAACTATTGAAAAGAGGCCCCCAGGGAGGTGGTCAGTTTGTTTGTTTTCTGATACCTAGTTTTTTTTTTTTTTTCCCACTTATTTTTATTAGTTGGAGGCTAATTACTTTACACCTAGTTTTCTTCTGAAAGTCTCGAGAGACCTTAGCTGGTTGGGAACTTGACTCAGCCTGGCTCCGTGTGTTGGGCCTTCAGGGCCCCCCAGTTGGGAGTTTGAGGGAGGAGAGGTGGTGGGTGGGTGACATGAAGCCGGGGATCCCAGTTCTCTCTCTCTTGTCCCCACTCCAGCCCGCCTACGTGCTGCAGATCTTCCCGCCCTGCGAGTTCTCTGAGAGTCACCTGTCCCGGCTGGCCCCTGACCTCCTGGCCAGCATCTCCAACATTTCCCCCCACCTCATGATTGTCATTGCCTCTGTGTGAGCCACTGAATGGTCACCACTCAGTGTATTTTCCTGAGGCTCTGCAGCAAAAAATAACACAGGACTACCCAGCCACGTGGAGGAAGAAGCTGCCGAAGGGGACAGACTCCACTGCCAGACGGCCAGCCTCACCCTCCTGCCCGCCCGCCCGGCTCAGTCGGACAGACCGCTCTGGGCAGTGGTGCTGCTACTTGTATGTTTACATGACATTTAGCCCAAGGACAGACCACCAACCGATGGACTTGCAGACACCTTGAGGCTGGGTTTCTCTCTCCTCTTTTTGGAGAAAAGGAACAGGGCAGTGGGATTTTTTTTGTTTGTTTTTGTTTTTAAGAAACAAAACAGAACTGCCTTTGCACTAAATTAGTGACTTGGACTTTTGCACAGTGAAGACAGGCTGTGACACTCTGGATGTCTTGGTGTACGTGAACACACATCGCAGACTCACGCAGGACTTCAAACATCTGCTGAAACCTTGGGGTCAAGGAACATTTCATTGAGTTGTTTGGTCCCCACTCCTCCCTTCCCCTTGCTCATTTGGATGTCACCTCTCTTAATTCTGCTACCACCATCTTTGATTCACCCAGGATGTACAGTTTACAATCAAAAAGAGCAAACGGAAGGATTTTCTCTCCTAGTGGAATATGCAGAACTTGGGATGTGTGTATATATAAATATATAATATATATAAATATATATAATACTGACTTAAAAATCAAATTCCCTGACATACATTTTTTTTAATCTGTGCCAAAAATGTGTTTTCAGAGAAAATCTTATTTTCATACTCAGACTTTGTATTGTCACTCATTTGTATAAGTGCGCTTCGTTATAGCACGGGCCCTGCCCCCACAATTTGGAAGTGTCACACACACAAAAAGACTGTACAAAAAGACTGGCTTCCCTTCTTCCTGTGACCTTGACCTCTCTCCCAACTTCCTAACACTTATTAATTTATGAAACTGTTTTTCTCAGCGCAGTTTTGCTTTGTGTGTCCATTGGATTACAAACTTTATTAAAAAATACAAAACATGTCAAGTGTGGATGTGACTTTCACTTGGATGGGAGGACCAGGGGTCCTTGGCCTCTAGGAACAGTAAGCCCTCACCCCGTGTTTGTTTTCAATCCCCTACTAAGTCTGTATATGGAACCCATCTCCTTTCTGCCACTAATCCTCCTCAAGGATCATTTTACCTTGTACAAAAAAATTTTCATCACATACTATGACTTGAGCCACCTTTTCACTGCTGTGGTGGTAATGTGACACTTCAAGGTCCCAACTGGTTTCTGAGTAATGTTGAAGGCACTTCAAATTTGATAAAGAATAGAGCCACTGCCCAGTCAAACTCAGAAACATTAAGAAAGCTTTGGGGTCTTGCCTCTTGTCCCTTCCTTCTCTGGATAAGGTGCAGGCTGGCCCTGCAGCAGCTGCCTCCGAACAGCTGGACCCACCACAAGGTGAGGAGTTGGGCAAGGAGGGATGGAACACAAAGACTGGTCTCACTTGCAGTATCCCTACACTCCAAACAGACCTATACTTCCAGTGCCGGATGGTGCCATCTCTGAGTGAGGAATTAAAGCTGTTAGGGACGAGCCATATGGAAAAGCGGCAGATGGCATCTCATGACCCCCTGCTTCTCCATCCCCACTGCTGCACCGTCCACCCCACCCCACCCCCCATCAGAGCTCCTGGCTGCTCATTCCTGTCCCTCCAGCCCCTCACCTTAGAGATTCCACTGATTCAGACCAAGTAAATGTTCCCAGAACATGACGCTGGCCTGGCCTTGATCTTGCAGCCAGAGTTACCACGAAGCAAGTGTGCTGCTCTCTGGCTTCCTTAAGCCCAACAGAACCAGGCCTGTGGCCTGCTTGGTCTGGTGCTCTGCCTACCTTGCTGCTGTGGCTGAATGAGCCCTCGAGCTGGGCCCTGCACGGTTGCCCTGGATCCTGGTAAGCAGTGTGGCCAAGCCCTTTGGGCCCAGCTCCCAACACCTGAGCAGAGGGCAGCAGGGTCACAGCTGTGTTCCACGGCAGAGAGGGAAGGTCCAATCCTCAGGTTGAGCAGGTGAGCGGCCTCCAACGAGGAGACCAGATGAGGTGATGGGGCTCGTGGAGCCGCAGTTTCTCTGGTGTGCTGCCCACACTCAGGTGAAGGAGTCAGCCTCCTTCTAGACAGGTCTCGGGGTTCCCTGCAAAGGGACAGCCTGGCCTTCCCAAGAAGTAGGCTCGGCTGGCTGGTGGCTGGGTGGAGCAGCCCTTCTGTGGCATCAGCTAGAGCTGCCAGCTCCCCGCCCCACCCCCACAGGGAGCTACAGGCAGTATTAGAAAATAATCAAATTTATTCTCTCTAGGGAATCGGGTCACCCTTCTCAGTTCTAGGGTGCCATCCATCCTTAAATAGGAGGAGGGGCGCCTGCTCACTCGGCAGGCGGTGGACATTCAGGGGCGGTGGGGGCTGTCTCTGCCAGAGCAGGCTGCCCATCGGCCCCGTCCCGAGGGCGGAAAACCAGCTCCCCGGCCTGCAGCACCTGCCCGGCCGGCCACGTGCTGCCCGGCCCATACTGCTGGTAGAAGTCCGCATCCGTCTGGAACATGACCAGTGCCTGGGCCGTGTGGATCCGCACGTGCTGGGCCAGGCTGTTGGCGTCCAGGAACTTATCCCCACAGGAATCACAGGCATAGAGAATATGGGTGTTGGGATCTGTGGGAGGTAGGTGTGCGGTCACGACAGGAAGGGCCCACCACCTTCCCCGAAGGCGGCTCTGCTCCCCTCTCACCTTCTTCCTGCACTTGCTTCACAGCTTTGCTGATCTCGGCTTTAAGGACTTCAGTCTCATCCGCAGTCACTGCGGCCCCTACTGGCACCACTGTGGACAGAATCAGCAAGGCCTAAGACCTATCACCTGCTCCTCTGCGGCTGCCCCAGAGGCAGCCCTGCTGTGACCACCCCCTGCTGCCCTGGGAGCTGAGTGATGTCCGCACCTGTGAGCTGCGTGACAGCCGTTGCTGCCAGTGCCTCGGTGGCCAGCGTGACCATGTCATCGACAGTGACCACACTAACCTCACCGCCCTCCTCTGGCTCCAGGATTTTGATGCCGGCCTTGCCCTGGTGCACAGTCTTCACATGGGAGCGAAGGTTGTCCACCCGATTGAAGCCGCGACCACACTTGTCACACAGGTAGGGCTTCTCTCCTGAGGGGGGAGGCAAGGTTCTCTCCTGCCATTGGGGGGAGGGTGCAGGGGGGGAGGACCTCAGTGGCCTCCAGCTTCCCCTGCAGCCCTGTCTTTCCAGCAGGAAATGCTCTGGGGTGGCCACTTGAGGCACAGATGGCCCTTCTAGAAGGTCTGAGAAAGTGGGGCCCTCCTGGGAGTTAGACTGCTTTAGAGGCAGCCTGCAGCAAGTGGCAGCTCCCAAGGCTGGGGTGATGGGCGTCTCCCCCCAACCCCCATGTACCACCCAGCCCGGGGTCAGGGCCTGGGACAGAGGTGGGCACACACTCACCAGTGTGGATAATGATGTGCTTAGACAGGTCCCCCACGTTCACGAAGGCCTTACTACACACGCTACACTTGTGGGGGCGAATATTATCATGGTGGCGGATATGATTGGCCAACTGGCTGGACTGGACGAATCTGCAGGGCCAGAGGGAGGGGCTTGTACTGAACCGCCCAGACTAAGACGGGGCTGAGGTGGAAGAGGACTTGGGGACCTGCCCTGGACAGCCGTGTGACCGGCTCCTGACTGGACCGGACAGAGCAGACTTTTGTGCTCTGTCTGACCCTCTCCGCCCACCCAGTGCTGGGACGCCACCATGCCTGGGTGGGAGGTGGAGGGGGAAGGCGGAAGGACAGCACCTCTTGCCGCAGCGCTCACAGACGTAGGGCTTCTCCCCGGTGTGCTGGCGCACATGGGCGATGAGAGAGCTGGCCTGGGTGAAGGCTTTGCCGCACATAACGCACTGGCATGGCTTCTCACCTGGGGACGCAAGGCAGGAGCCGGGACAAGATATCAGCACCTCCCTTCCTTCCACGTCCCCGTGTCGCCCCCGCGAGGCTCACCCACCCACCCGTGTGAATGCGAACGTGCCGCTGCAGGGCGCCGGGGTCAGCGAACTGCCGCTGGCAGTGGACGCACACGTAGGGTTTCTCCCCGCTGTGGATCCGCAGGTGCCGCTTCAGGTTCCCTGTGGCGAGACCAAGGGAAGGCCTGGCAGGGGGTTGGGGGTGGCGCGGGGGGGCGCCGTGGGGTGGGGGCCGGGGCGAAAGTAGGTGGGGCGGGGGCCAGCCGGGCCCTACCTGAGGTGGTGAACTGCTTTCCACACTCCCGGCACTTGAGGGGCCCGTCGGCGATGTGGATCTTCAGATGGGCCTTCAGATTCCCCACCTGCGCCCAGGCAGGGGGTCAGAGGGCCAGCCCCTCCCTCCCCGGAACCTCTAGGGAGGGGGGCGGGGGACGGGGACCCTGTGGGGGGATCCACCCTTCCTCCAGTCCGGATCTGCCCTCCCGGTTTCTCCCCAGCCTCCCCTATGGCCCCCCCCCCCTGCCCCCACCTGGTTGAACTTCTTGTCGCAGTGCGGGCACTTGTGCTCCTTGTCGGTGTCGTGCGTCTCCAGGTGGCGCATTTTTGACGTGGGGTCGGAGAAGGAACGGCCGCAGTAGTCGCACTGGTAGGGCTTCTCGCCGCTATGCACCAGCTGGTGCCGCTTGAGATTGCCCGATGTGGTGAAGAGCTTGCCACAGTCCTCGCAGCGGTAGCGCGCCTCGCCCGAGTGCCGCTTCTTGTGCAGGTTCAGCAGGCTGATGAGCCGGTAGCTCTTGCCGCACTCCTCGCAGCCATAGGGCTTCAGCGGGCTGGCGGCAGAGCGCGGAGGAGGAGGGTCGCGGGGGGCGCTCGGCGGGGATCCAGGGTGGGTCAGGCGAAGCAAGGGGGCGGCCGCGGGGCCTACCTGTGTGTCTTCTCGTGGGCCTTGCAGGCGGCCGGGTCAGAGAAGGCCTTGCTGCACTCCCGGCACGAGAACGGCTTCTCGCCCGTGTGGATGCGGATGTGCCGCTTGAAGTTCCCCGTGTGCGTGAACTCCTTCCCACAGTCCTGTGGGGGCAGGGGGCGGAGTCAGGGGCGGGGTGGGGCGGGGCGGGGCCCGGGACCGGGTCGCCACCGCCCGTGGCGCACCTCGCACTTGTGGATGACGGAGCCGTAGGCCTTGGACTCCGTGCGGTCGCCGTAGGTGCCCGAGCGCAGGCCTCGCGCCTCAGCGCCGAGCTCCTGGCCCGAGTCCGTGCTGGCCGACTCCTCACTCTCCTCTGGGGCCTCGCCCTTCTCCAGTGGCGGCCCCTCTTCCTTGACCACCGCGGGCGCGGCGCCCTCCTCCTCCTCTCGCTCTTCTCCCTTCCTGGCTGGCTCCACCTCCATTTCTGCCAGGAGAACGGCAGGCACTGAGGCGTCTTGGGGGTTGGGCGGTGGGGGGTGGGTGTCAAGTGAGGCTGGGGGCCGGCTCATCTCTGCGTGGGCGCCTCGCAAGCGCCTGGCAGGGTCTGGAAGTCTAGGGATGACCCGGACAGTGCTACCTGAAGGTTACAGATGGGCCTCAGTCCACCAGGGTCCCCCAAGCTGGCAACCCAGGTGGGAAGGATGCTCTCAGCCAACAAGCACTGGGGGCAGGCGCAGGGGTGGGTGCTAGGGGCAGCAAAGCTCCCCCATGGTGCTCAGCTCAGGGAGAAACAGCAGGGCCAGTACTGCAACAGCCAGACTTCTGTGCTAACAGGAAGCGAGGCCAGGATGTACAACCAAGAAACTGACATCAAAGTTCAGGAATGAGAAAAGATGATGTTGGCCCAAAAGCTGATGTGAAAGAGTGACTCAGAGTGAGATCAGCTGTGGCAGGAAGAGTGGGGGACGCTGACCTAAGTGAGGGCCGACCTGGCCAGTGGAGCGTACCTTGCTCTGAGCTCTCTGACAAGGCAGCCTCAGCCTCAGCAGCAGCCATGCCACTCGTGGGGTCCGGCTTGAGCTCCACAGGCTCCCGGGGAGCATCTGCCTTCTCCGTCTGCTCTGCACCTGCAGTGGGCGTGGGGGCATCCAGGGCTGGATTGGGGCCCTCTGTCCAGTGGCTGGATGGGTCTCCTGGACTAGGCCTCTGGAAGTGGCTGTGGCCCCAGGGGTTTGGGGGGGCGTGGCACATCCCAGCTCAGGCTGTTTGAGCCTCTGCTCTGGCTTTAACAGATGCCCCAGAAAAACCAACAGTTTGTTCTGGGGAGCTTGAGCTCAAGGGATGCACCTGCCTGTGTCCCCTCACCCCCAAGAGCGTCCCGAGGAAGCCACTTGTGGTGCTGGAGCCCACACTGCTGGTGGGTGACGGCCAGCCAGCCGGATCCTCAGCGCGGCAACTCACCGCTGCCTGTGCTCTCAGCCTGGCCGCCGCGCTCCTCCTTGGGCTCCCGGCCTGGGCCCGCGGGCGGACTGCTCCTAGCCGGGTCCAGCTCGCTCAGCGCAGTGGCAGCAGCCTTCTCCTCTTTGGCTCTCTTGTCCCCCACTGGAGATAGAAGAGGACAGACCTGCTATTTCCCATCAAGTGCCCACCACTGGGAGGGGTGAAGTGGCCCAGAACTCGCTAGCTCTTCCAGACCCTCCCTTGGGATACACCTAAGTTTGTCGGTTGGGTCACTCAACAGATTCTTCACAGGTACCAACATCATGTCAAGGCTGCCGGCTAGGCCTGGGATGTAACAGCCATGGGGCTGGCAGACTGGTCAGGGAGACAGACCTTGCACATGAAAGGGTGCTAATCAGAGACCGCTGCTTAATGCAGAGGAGTGTTCTTTTCTCAAAGTGTGTCAGGAGGACTCTGGCCCACACCGGGCCTCGGGGGCTTTCCTGAGGCGCTAGAGGAGCAGGAGGAGGTGGGGGAGAAGAGGCCTGCTGGAGGAGTGGA
The DNA here is from genome assembly GCF_033118175.1 of Dama dama. Classification (NCBI taxonomy): domain Eukaryota; kingdom Metazoa; phylum Chordata; class Mammalia; order Artiodactyla; family Cervidae; genus Dama; species Dama dama. Next base: position 48,589,834 of record NC_083694.1, on the reverse strand, counting down.
TTCTGGTGCAAAGGCCCTGAGCCAGGCGTGGCTGCCCAGTGCCCTCGGGAAGGGAGGACAGAAGGGCCCCTCTGAAAGGCGTTCTCAGACTTTGCTGTGGCTCCTCCCCACGAGCTCCCCATAATGCAGGGGAGGCCATATGACACTGTCCCAGAGGCAGGGGCAGAGCTCTCTTCAAGAGCCACCTGCTCAGGAACAGCCTGCCAAGAAGCTTACCTTCTGCAGCTGAGGCCTCCATATTCTCCCCAGGGCTGGCAGCCGGCTCAGCCAGTGACTTGAGGGCGTGACAGGCTGTGATGATGTCCTGCATCTGCAGGAAGCTGGCCACGGCCAGCACATCGTCCACATTCTCAGAGCTCAGGCTCAGCTTGGCTGTGTACATAAACTCCAGCACCTGCCCCAGGCCTGCCAAGGACACAGACAGCCGTCACGGACCCATCTCAAGACCTGGTACCAGCACCCTGTCCAGTCGCTCCACTCCATGGCAGAATTGAGGAATTTGTAAAAAGCAGAGTGGCAGTGGCAGGCCACCATTTCCCCCATCTCCTGTGCCAGTGGAGAGGCAGGCTCCAAAAAGCAGCACACCCACAGAAGGCAGAGGGTGTAAACGGCCACTCTGAGCACTCTCCACCCAGCCACTGCGCTTCATCACCGAAGACAGAGTGCGTCATCACTGGCTTTCATCAGGGCTCTGCCATCAACCCTCTATCTGACCTCCAGGCCAGTCACCCGACCTCTCTGGGCCTCAGTTTCCACATCTGTAAAATGGGGAAACAATACCCTGGCCAAACTTCTGGCAGCATGGCACATCATTCTGGGCTAGGAACCTGAATCTAAGACCAGTTAGCTCCTTCTTCAATCCCAAGACCTTCCTGACACTGCTCCTCCAGACCCCAAACCTTGCCACTGCCATGAAGGCACTGGGATAGTGGGTTGAAGACTGACTCAGCAATGGAAAGGGACCAGGGGCTCAGAGCCTTCCTGCTCTCTGCCCCTTCTGATAAGCCTGTCCTGTGTTCACTCGGCCTGAAGCTTATCAAGAGGCCTTCCTGTCACTCTCCCCTTACCACCCCACTCCCAGTCAAAAGAGGCCCCTCAATCATGGTAAGAACTTGGTACTCAGGCACTTGTGGCCAAGTCCTGTATGGGAAGTCTGGCACCAGCCCCCCGTCCCCCACAGCTGGAAGATGCTGCTCAAGGAGGGCCGTGTGTAGCACGGGGTCCACCACAAGCTCGGCCCTGGACCCAGCGGGGTACCTGCCGCGTTACTGATGTCCAGGTGCACCACATCCTTCTGGTCCACGAAGAGCATCTTGAAGTATTCGCTGCAGGCCGCCAGCACTGCTTTATGAGCCTTAAAGTCAACACCGTCCACCACAAAAGTGCAGTCGCACAAAAGTCCCAGTTGCCGCTGCTGGTTCAGCTGCTCCAAGACGTGTTGGCTGTGCTGGGGAAAATCCATGGCTGGGGAAAGCCACAGGCCTCCGCGTTACCACAAGGAAGGACGCCAACCGGCCCCGCCAGCTATCCCGACACCCCCAGACAAGAAGCAGGGGGACACGGAGGATGGACCCAAGTCCACAAAGGCTGTGTGCCTCTGTGGGCCCAGGCCGACCCGGGCTGGCTGCAGGAAAGGTCCAAAACCCAGAAAGCATGACGGGGCCGACACAAAACAGCCACTTTCATGTTTCAGCAGGTAAATGATACTAAAACGTCAAAAACCAAGTAAACACAAAACACTGATTACTGTCAGCACTTTAAAAAAAACGGTTGCTTAACATTTTTTTACAAACAAAATGCATAACAGAATCTTAGAATAAATGACAGATCTTTCAACTGGATGTACTGGGCTCCACGAAAACCTCTCTGTTTTGTTCTCACTTTACTCCGTATGCTGTGCACACGGGGAACATGCATGTGGGAGGGCAGACGTTCCAATGGCCAGCATTTCAGCACTGGCTCCTCTCCCGCAGCACCCACAGGGCTCTCTGCGAGTCCCCTTGTCCATGGCAAACCTGGCCCTTGGAGGTGAGGAGCCATGTTTCCTGCTCTTCCCCACTTCATGGGCTCAGCGAATTACATAAAGTTGGCGAGTTCTCCACCTCTGGAAACCTCTCTAGGTTGTCCCTCGAGAAAGAATGAACTCTGATCCTAAACCAAGAGCTGCCGGCCTGGCTGAAGTTTCTCTGTCAAAGGCCTTGCTTAGTTACTGCCTGGAAATTTCACACAACTATCTCAAGTAAAAATGCTCACAATAACTGCATAGCCTGGGACAAATCACCCTGAACTGCACAAGCCATGACTGAATAAGAATCTAAAATGGCCCTCCCCTCCTGCTCAATACCACACCGGGGTCCCTCTCAAGATCGGCATTTTCTAAGGAAAAGCAGCAGGCAGGCTCTCCTTTCAAGAAAGAACCAATTTCCAAGTAAATGTCCACGCCCACTCCCTCAACCACATCACAAAGACCCAACCAGGCTGGGCTGTCACACCCTGGCCCTGCATCTGATAAGAGGCAGTGGTTTCTCTTCCAGCTCTTCTGGAACCTCTGGTCTGAGACCTGGGTCTGCTCAGAGCTGCCCTAGGTGGTTCCTGGGCAGGTGAGGGTGACCCTGGGGTGGGGTGGCGGGGTGAGGGGGTGACTCTCAGCCTCCAGGTTTCAGCAGCCACACTCTGGCTCCGGTTTTCCCCGTTACATCAGCCTCTCGGGGCTGAGTCACCACGCTGCAGCTTTGCAGTCACAGTGACCATGTATGGCTGTCTGGCTGTGATGAGACATGATGAAAGCCACGCCCCCACGCACGTGGCTCAGCCGGCACAGATCCGTCAGCTTTGAAGGATGCACAGCCCACCCACTCCACAGTGTCTGGAAACTTATCAAAAGTGGAGGGGTGCATTTGCTGAACCGGGCCAAGTCACTGGGTAGGTGGGCAGGGCTCCATCAAGTAAGGGGGGCCAGAAAGTGAAAACAGGCCATGTGCCACGGGTGCCAGCCCCTGAGTCATGAGCTCAGAACTGCTGCTGCCGGAAACTTGAAAACCCCCATCCCTCCTGGAGTGTCCCCAGGGCTGTCCCTTGGTCCCAGCTCCACACACAGCCCCCCAGCCAGAGGCACAGCTTCTGGGACCACTCAGATCAGAAGTGGCTGTGGCCCGAGGTTCTTATGGATGAGCAGGGGAGAGCTGGAAGCCAGCTCTGGAGCCAAGAGTTCAGACTCGAGGTGGCTGAACAACTTGCTGGGCAACAAACCAGCCGGCACACCACAGGGCCCCAGGAGCAAAGGCTGCTACTGACCGGGATACCCCATAAAGGCCTTCAATCCCTGGGAAAAGTTCCCATTCATTCCATTAATGACCTAAAGGGAGAAGTTTAGCTGCTCTGTTCCTGAGCAGGTCAAAGCTAAAACAGAGAAGTTTGGAGACATGGAAAAGAACCAGTGTCCAGCCTGTGGGCTAAACACAGAGGCCGGGCACTTAGGCCAGGGACCTGAAGCGGGTACATACCAGGCAGGTGTAAATGGAACCACCTAGAGCCAGACATCCTGGAATGGGAAGTCAGGTGGGCCTTAGAAAGCATCACTACGAACAAAGCTAGTGGGGATGATGAAATTCTAGCTGAGCTATTTCAAATCCTGAAAGATGATGCTGTGAAAGTGCTGCACTCAATATGCCAGCAAATTTGGAAAACTCAGCAGTGGCCATGGGACTGGAAAAGGTCAGTTTTCATTCCAATCCCAAAGAAAGGCAATGCCAAAGAATGCTCAAACTACCGCACAACTGCACTCATCTCACACGCTAGTAAAGTAATGCTCAAAAGCCAGCTCAAAAGTAATTCTCCAAGCCAGGCTTCAGCAATACATGAACCATGAACTTCCAGATGTTCAAGCTGATTTTAGAAAAGGCAGAGGAACCAGAGATCAAATTACCAACATCCAATGGATCATAGAAAAAGCAAAAGAGTTCCAGAAAAACATCTATTTCTGCTTTATTGACTATGCCAAAGCCTTTGACTGTGTGGATCACAATAAACTGTGGAAAATTCTGAAAGAGATGGGAATACCAGACCATCTGACCTGTCTCTTGAGAAACCTGTATGCAGGTCAAGAAGCAACAGTTAGAACTGGACATGGAACAACAGACTGGTTCCAAGTAGGAAAAGGAGTACGTCAAGGCTGTATATTGTCATCCTGCTCATTTAACTTCTATGCAGAGTACATCATGAGAAACACTGGGCTGGAAGAAGCACAAGCTGGAATCAAGATTGCCGGGAGAAATATCAATAACCTCAGATATGCAGATGACACCACTCTTATGGCAGAAAGTGAAGAGGAACTAAAAAGCCTCTTGATCAAAGTGAAGGAGGAGAGTGACAAAGTTGGCTTAAAGCTCAACGTTCAGAAAACTAAGATCATGGCATCTGGTCCCGTCACTTCATGGGAAATAAATGGGGAAACAGTGTCAGATTTTATTTCTTTGGGCTCCAAAATCACTGCAGATGGTGATTGCAGCCATGAAATTAAAAGACGCTTACTCCTTGGAAGGAAAGTTATGACCAATCTGGATAGCATATTTAAAAGCAGAGACATTACTTTGCCAACAAAGGTCTGTCTAGTCAAGGCTATGGTCAAGTCATGTATGGATGTGACAGATGGATGGTGAAGAAAGCTGAGCGCCGAAGAATTGATGCTTTTGAACTGTGGTGTTGAAGAAGACTCTTGAGAGTCCCTTGGACTACCAGAAGATCCAACCAGTCCATCCTAAAGGAGATCAGTCCTGGGTGTTCGTTGGAAGGACTGATGTTGAAGCTGAAACTCCAATACTTTGGCCACCTCATGCGAAGAGTTGACTCACTGCAAAAGACCCTAATGCTGGGAAGGATTGGGGGCAGGAGGAGAAGGAGACGATAGAGGATGAGATGGTTGGATGGCATCACCGACTTGACGGACATGGGTTTGGGTAGACTCTGGGAGTTGATGATGGACAGGAAGGCCTGGGGTGCTGCGATTCATGGGGTCACAAAGAGTTGGACACAACTGAGCAACTGAACTGAACTATAAATGGAACCAAAGGTGGGTGGCAAGGACAGGCCTGGGCCAAACCAACCTCTGAGTTGTCTTCTCCCTGCTGTGGAAAAAGCCACACGAGCAGACAAATGTGCACGTGTGGGTGTGGGCAGCCCCTGAGTCCAATCACCAGCTCACCCTCTTTGTCCTCAGGAGCCTCAGGTGAGACACCTCCCAAATGCAGAGTGAAGGACCACAAGGGCCTCCTCAATGAGCTGCAGAATCATACCCTCAGAACTTTCCAATCAGACCCAAACCAGTCCCTCCTGGTGGGAGGCCTGGCTCTCTCACCTTCACTAGGAGCCGGGAGGAAGCACCTCCCAGGCTCAGAAACAGAGCACTGGCTCCCCACCCCCGCACAAGAGGCACCGAGTTGTTCTCATGCCCCTGGACTGGAGCCAGCTGAAAGCAGAACCCTCTAGCCGAAAGAGATCTGACTGGTTAGGAAGATAAAAGTGAGAAAAGACTCCTGGCCAACAGCGTGGAGGGACCAGCTGGCTCAAAGGTCAGGTGATTATTAGCCTTCTGTGGGACAAGGCTGCAACAAGCCCTCACACTGTTACATTCCCTGAGGCTTCTAGCGGAAGGCTCGAAGCCCAGGACTCCTGGAGGGGGATGGGGGATGGTGGGGGGTGGGGGTGTACAGGGGCGGGGCGCTTATGTCCAGAAGCCTTGAGGAAGGCTGATAAAGGTCCCCAGGAGAGGGTGCTCAGTGACCCAGTAGCTCCAGCCCGCACCCCCCCACACACACAGGAGCAGCTGTGTGCCCTGAGTCATGTTTTCCACCCAAAGCTAACCACAGCTTTCCGATGAGACATGCCCGCTCAGAAGTGGGCTCCTCCCCAGATGTGGGTGTCAGAACACCGAAGCCTTCTGGAATCCCTCTGAAGCCTCCAGAGCTGTTCAAACAAGAGCAACAGTCCTAAAAGCTAATCTGTTCTGACAAAGAAAGAAAAGGACAGGAGAGGATAAAAGAGAAGGAGGGAGCAGGGAAAGACGGGGAAGCAGGGAGAGGAACTAGAAGGAAGGAAGGAAAAAGGAGGAAAAAGGCCATCCCCACAGACAGACAGCAGTGCTCACACATATGCTCACAAGCCCCATCTTGTGATTGGTCCCTGGGGGGCTTGCCAAGTGCTAAACGGTGTCACTTGTCAGCAGGTTTCATAACTCAAACCCCCAGGGGCAGTGGCGCGCGGAGCCCCGGGGCAGTCTTCCAAGGCACACCCACTCACCTCCGGAGCCTGCTGCCTAAGAAAGCTCCCACAGCCTCTTTCTCCCCCAGGCGGTGCCCAGAGCCAGTGAGGGGCCTCCCCTCAGAGGGGCTGAGCTACAACTAGGCAGCGCCCCACCTCCAGACTTAGGTGAACTGAGCATGCAATGCTCCAACCGTCTCCTCTTTCACTCTACAGTAGTGGGCCCCAACCGTTTTGGCACCACGGGCTGGTTTTCCCGGGGGTGGGGAGGAATGCAAGTGACTGAGGTGACTGTAAATACATATGGAGCTTTGCTCACTACCGGTCACTCTCCTGCTGTGTGGCCCAGTTCCTAACAGGCCACAGACAGATGATGGTCTGTGGCCCAAGGGATGGGGACTCCTGCTCTACAGTGAAAGGAACCTACCAGGATCTGAGCAAGCTTAGAGGGGACGAGAAAGAGAGGTGAGTGCATGGGGCACTCAGAGAGACCTGGGGGCTCCAGGGGCGGGCAGTGTGGTGGGAGCCAGGAGTCCCGAGTCCATGTGAGGAGGGGGCACTATCTGAGGAGACTTTAAACACAAAGTAAGATCAGCAGCCATCCAACCTCTCATTGCCTATGACTGGGATCGAGTGTGGCTCCGCCAGCCCACCTGTACTATGTGGTGCCCTCTGCCAAGCGTAAGCATGCCTTCCTCATTTCACCTCGCTTCAAGGGCGCTACATGTGGGCCTCAGTCAAAGCTGCTTCTAAGAAAGAGGAAATTCACATAGAACAACACTGCAGAGCCCACCAAGCCCAAAGCCCTCATGTTTCTGACCAACTCCTGCCTGTGAACAGGTAGCTTCCGTGATACTGCCATCTGCCTGGTCAATGTCTCTGACTGCTGGGGCAGACCGCGTTGTCAGAGCTGGGATGCTCCCCAGAGGACGAGCAGTCTGGCTGGACACGAGCCCTGGCCGGCCTCACAAGAAATTCATTTGGGAATGAAAACATGAGGGATCTGGGGAAGCCCCACAGCGTGGTTCCAAACAGGCGACATGGACACAGGCGCAGTGGGTGCAGTCTCCACAGACAGCGGCCAGCAATCCCTCCCTCCAGCCACACCTGCCCCAAGACTCCAGCTGAATCTGGGCAGCTCTGTGTGACTCTGACCAGCAGCAACACTGTGCCAGTCCCAGGCCTGGCCCTTAGGAGGTCTGGAAGATTCTGCTCTGCTTGCTTGGAGCCCAGGCGCCCTGCTGTACGGATGCCCAGGTACTCTTGCTGGGGACAGAGAACACGCAGAGGGCTCTGGAGGAGACACCGCTGTGCACAGGGCCCTGGTGAAGAGCTGAGATGCCTCTGCTGACAGCGCCAGGGGGCCAGCCCAGCCACTGGCTGAATGCTGGCACAGGAATAACCCCCAACACCTCGCGGAACAAAAACAAATGCCCAGTCAACCCATGAAATGGGGAGGGAAAAAACTGCTGATGGTTCAAGCCACTAAGCATTGAGATTGTTGACATCTAGAGATAACTGATACAGATGGTAAAACTATAAAGAAAAGGGAATGATTCATGACAAATTTCAGGGTAACAGTTCTCTCTGGATGGGATGAGGCACAATCAGGGGTGTTCTAAGATATTGGAAGCTCTCTGTTTCTTTATCTGGATTTATCTAAATTATATAAACATGTGCATTTCATATACTTTTATAACTATATCTGTAATAAGAAAGAAGTGAGGTACAGGTGCCATACTCAGTCCCATGCAGAGACGGGGTCGTTTCCAACTGTACCCCCGGCTACCCTGGACCGGACTACCCTGAGGAGGGGAAAGGGCCTTGAAGGCGTCATGACAGGAGTGCAGGCGGTGCAGGGGGTCGGTGGCACCAGAGAAAACACAATCTATCTTGTTTGCCTTTCAGATCCAAAACATGTGCAAAAAGACTGCTGACAAGAGGAAGGTTTCTCACTGGGTCAGGAAATCCATGCTACTCAGTTCAATGAAACCTGAATCCCAGACCCCCCATTATCAACAAAACAGCATCTCTGGAGTGTCCTCAACATGCCAAGCAGCATGGCACCAGGTGTGGCACAGTCCAATCACCTCAAAATTAAGAGCATGGCTACCCTGGGCACCAAGTTCCACCCTGCTGCCTCCAAGGGTAAGGACCTAAGAGGCAGTTCAGCACCATGCAGGCAGCAGAACCTCTGGGGTCAAGCCAAGCAGGGCCAAATCCAGGGCCTGCCACCCACCACACCAGCAGGTGACCTTCTTTTCTTGCATACTGGGACCAATGGAACTACATCCCATGTTTGTTACAGGATCCAGTTAGGAAATGCAAGCAAAGGGCCTGCCCAGTGCCTGGCACGTGGTAGCACTCAGCAAATGACTGCTACCAGGAAGCAGAGATGCAAACTACATATATTTTTAGGCCAAAGACCACATCAGATGATTTCCACATTATCTCTTCATGCTGGGCACCTCAAGTGTACTTGGTGACTTGAACCTTGTTTAAACGTTGTAATCATAACTCATTATTCCTTCTAAATGTAATCTTGAAAAATCCCAGAGCCCAACTAACATTAAGAGACGAGAGGGCACTGGATAAGAACAAGTAAGAGCAATTTTCTCTGTCAGGGAAGCACTTTATATCGAACAACTGACTGGTAAACCCCAAGTGTACTTCCGGCTGATGTGCCTGCCCAAACCTCTGAGCGGGTCCACAGAGCACTGCTCTATCTCAGAGTCGAATGGGTACCTGTCAAACATGAAATATTACCCAGGTTATCAGCACTAAACTGCAGGCAGGATTTCCAAACTACAGCACAGAGGGAAGCCATTAAGCCAGGAAACAACTGGCCAATCACCAGATGCTGATCTGAATGAACTGTGGTCCCTGGCTCCTAGAACGTGTTGTGCCAGCTATAGGCCTGGACACGACACAGCCATCCAGAGGCCTTGGAGGCATCTGAGAACAGTGACAAGGATCAGCATTCCTGATTTTCTAGAAATTCTGGTGGTTCCTGGACACAACTTGGCATACACAAACTTGGGCCAAGGAAACGGAAGTTCACAGCAGGCCAGCCCTGCAAACGTGAAACCTCCCTGCCCAACCCCACCAACCTACCTGGTGTGACAACCTGTCCCTTTTCCGTGCAATGTGACAGAAGCAAATATCAACAACATGCAACACGACAGAGAAGCAAATCATCAACAAAACCAGCCCTATGGAACTTTCCTCCTTGCCCAGCAAATACAGCTCTTCTATTAAGTTTGTTTTTCTCAAACTTTTAGAATCAATTTCCACTTTGTATAAACCCACAAACCTGACTCAGCCCTTCCCAACGCCCCCAAATGCTTCATATTCTACTGAATAGTGGCCCCCACCCTGAAAATCACTGCTTCCTTCTCTATAACGCTCCCTGCCAAGGTTTAGTATTGTTTTCTCTGCTGAATTTGTGTTAATAAAAAAACACTGGGGGGGAAACCTGATTTTTTTAATCTAAAAATAATGTCTAAATATAAAATTAAATTGTGATACAGATGTTGCTTTTCAAACTATAGAACTTCCAGGACCTCTAAGATTTAACCATGCTTCTGAAGAGGGAGTGGACACCCTTCTCCCTGACCCCACGGCTCTAGGAATGTGTCTGGGCGGGAAGAGCTGGCTGACCCTGCAGAAAGTAGTCCCGTATCCCAGCACCTATGCCAGTTTAGAACCCACTCTACCAGTATGTGCAGATCAAGGGCCTTGCTACCAAAAAGAGAACATGGGGGACATGCATGGGGTCTGATCATTCTCTGCCCAGTACTCCCTGAGGGTGGTGGCACATGGACACAGCCTGAAATTACACCAGTACATGCCTTCTCCTACCAAGTTTAATAAATTCACTGCTGGGCTTCCCTGGTGGCTCAGTGGTAAAGAAACCGCCTGCCAATGCAGGAGACATGGATTTGATCCCTGATCCAGGAAGATCCCACATACTGTGGGACAACTAAGCCCGGGAGCCACAACTACTGAGCCTGTGCTCCAGAGCCCGGGAGCGGCAACTACTGAAGCCCACACCCCCTAGAGCCTGTGCTCTGCAACAAGAGAAGCCACTGCAATGAGAAGCAGCACACTGCTCCTAGAGGGTAGCCCCCGCTCACCACAACTAGAGAAAAAGCCCACGCAGCAGTGAAGACCCAACACAGCTAAAAATAAACAAATACAATTTTTTAATTAAAAATAAATAAGTAATATATTCATTGCTGGGTGGGCCGACTTCTTGTTTCTTCCTTACAGCTGTTTATAGCACCTAGGACCTTGCTCTCAAATCAAGCTGGGGAATAGGCCTGGTACAGAACAGATTCCTGGCCGTGTGGAATATGACTGATTCAAGGTCAAAATATTCTGTGGACCCTTATAAAATGATCATTATACTTTTGGTGCTTGCTACTGAAAAACTAATAGACAAAGCCACTGTGAAAAGTGAACTTCCAGTCTGTTAATCACAACAGCAGCAATACATATTTGAGAAAACAGTTCTATGCATGTGAATGAGAAATCTCCCCTAAAATACAGAAGCTCTGTGATGTGATACAGCTGCCCCTATACTCTCTGCACTCCCCTCTGGGGTCCTCCATCCATAAAACAGGAAACATATAAACAGAGACTAAAGAATCACACACACATTTAATGAGTGCTTACTCTGTGCTCGCCTTAGGGACAGTATCCCCACTTTGAGCCTAAGACAGGTAATAAATCAACACACTACATAATGTCACATACTCAGTGCTGTGAAGAAAACCAAAGCAAGCCGAGGTTATTAACTGAGAAAAGGGTCAAGGAGGAGCTCTCTGAGGAGGTGACATTGAAGCAAAGACCTGGTGGAGTAAAGAGCGAGTCATGCCACCACAAGCCCAGGGACAATTAAAGACATACGGAAGGACAAAAGCAAAGATCCCGAGACAGATGTTACTTGGCCAAAGGGGCCAGAGTGCCTGAAAAGGGGGAAGGGAGCAGGAGGATGAGAGGCACCGAGGTCGGTAGCAGTAGAGGCTGAGATCACTCAAGGTTTCAAGGCAAGTCAGGCTTTGGAGTTTCTTCTAAGTAGACTGGTATGTCCTGGGGGTGGGGTGGGGCTGAGAACAGAAGACTGACAGCAAGGTGGCAAGTGTGGACACAGGAACACCAGCAGAGAAGCCAGAGAGGAAGGTGGCCTCCAACAAGCTGTAGGCGGAAAGGTGAGAAGTAGTCACATTAGGGATATGTCTTGGTGACGCCAACAGAAAGGCTGATCAAGGAAGATGTCGGTTGTGAGAAAAGAAAGGAGTCAAGGATGACAGCAAAATTTTTAGCCTGAGAAACTGGCCAAGTGGCAGTATCATTTACCGAGGTGAGGAACTGATTGTGGGAGCAAAGGGTTAATGGGAGGAAAGCAAGTAGAGAAAGTGGTGAGAAATCCAAGTGGAGTGACAGGCTGGAGGCCACGCCCATCACACCAGGACTCAGCCTCACCCCCAGCCGATGGGAGTCATGCCGGATTTAAGCAAGATGGCCACAGTTAGACTCACGTTTCTGAAAGGTCACTCTGGCTGCATGAGTGTGGAGAGGCTAAAAGGGCAACAGCAGAAGCAGAAAAACAACTCAGGAAGTCTCGCAGTGCTGGCCCCGCAGGACAAGAGGAATGGGACAGTGTCAGCCCCAGGCTGGTGCCGGGTGAGGCTGACTGGTGCCCAGAACCCAACACACTCACTGTGGGTCTTTCTGAGCAGCGTGTGCAAGCAGTACTCCTGTTGAATATCACAGCATCCTTTGAAAGCTTTAAGTACCATCCCTTACCATTTAGTACTCAACCCTGCCCGGGAGAAGCTGGGCCATGCTGTTTGTCCACCACCACATCCCAGGCTGAGAATTATGACCTCTTACTCACATTTCAAAGAAAATGCCTGCAACTCTGGAGGGACGTACAAGAACCTGGTAACGGGGAACCCCTCACAGCAGCAGGGGAAGGATGGAAAGGAGTTTCACTCTTCAATCTTGTATCCTGTCTGGGTTTTTCTGTTTTATTTTACCACTTATAAATGTTATCGATTAAAATATTAAAACTGAGAAAGTAAAACACAGAGGGAAGGAGGGGAGAAAGAAGAAAAGAGAGAAAGAAAATGTCCATAAAGTCAGAGCTTCTTCACTTTCTCTTAACCATAACCTTTCAGATATTTTCTGCGAGACCTGGTGACTGAAAACTTCTCAAAAGCAAAAAATTTCTCATAAGGGAAATGGAACATTATGGTAATTTGCACAAAGAATGTGTCACTTGGGAAAACTTGATGAGCAAAAATTCCTTAAGGGGACAAAATGGAAAATCCCCTAGAAGAGCAGCTGGTGGCCTTTTCCAGACACGGATGAACCCCTCTGACTCTGCGATGGCCCTGAAGGCCTCTCCTGGGAGTCACACACACAGTTCAGACTTCAGGGAGCTGACTCCTCCGACCCGGTTAAAACTCCTGCCTTGGAATCCAGCCAAAGCTAATTAATTAAGTCCCTCGTGCAAGAGTACTTAAATCTCTGTACCTCAGTTTCCTTTCTGTGAAACGGGGATGGTACTAAAAGTGTCCACTTCACAAAGTTGCTGTTGGCCATCATTGTTATTATACACAAACCCAGGCCAGCAACATCAATCTGTAACAGGAAAGCGGGGAACGCAACGCTCGCCTCCCTGCCCTACCTTCTAAAAATGGACATAGGGACTTCCCTGGTGGTCCAGTAGCTAAGACTCCGCGCTCCCAATGGAGGGGGCCCAGGTTTGATCCCTGGTCAGGGAACTAGACCACACACGTCACAACTAACAATTTGCATGCTGCAACTAAACATCCTGTGTGCCGCAACTAAGACTCGGCACTACCAAATAAAAATTCTAAAAATAAATTTTAAAAAAAATTTTTTTAAATAATAAAAATAAAAATGGACGTAAAATCTCATCAGTAAGCCAGGCACCCATGACAGATAAAGCTTCAACCTGAAAAAAGATCAGAAAAAGGTCCTGCAAACTGCAAAGCTTCTTCCACTCAAGAGTAACCAGAAGGCAAGGCAGAGGTGCTTTGTACTTGACAGCAAAAGCCACCTGCTATTCTACAAGAAATATGATGATTTTGGAGGAGCAAAGCAGCTTTCATTGAGAAAGAAGATAAAACATGACAATTCCAAAGGAAGGATTAGTCGTCCCAAGGTGCTAGTTAAGATCAAGAATCCAAAATAAAGAAGTTGAATACTATTAATAATTACTAGAAGGTATCTGTATGTATCTGAACTTTAATGTAGCACATGATTTTTCATGTGACTGACTTTTTCTGGGTTTGTTTTCTCATTAGGATTAGTGACTTTGAAGGTCCCTTCTACTGTTCAGATTTAATAAATGTCGAGTAAATGATTTCATTAATAAGACTGAAGATTACAAATGCATGCATTTGAAGTATAACAGATACCATGTGAATGACATGAAAATGACATATTTACCTAGCAGTTTTTTTTTTTTTTTTTCCCCATCTAAAACTTTCCTTATATTGGAAATCTTATGATTTCCAACTAGGAACATGAACCATAAAGGATATGAACATCAACTATGAACCATATACTGGGATGTCCCTGACAGCTCAGTTGGTAAAGAATCTGCCTGCAACTCAGGAGACCCTGGTATGATTCCTGGGTCAGGAAGATCTGCTGGAAAAGGGACAGGCTACCCACTCCCGTATTCCTGGACTTCCCTTCGGGCTCAGCTGGTAAAGAATCTGCCTGCAATGCGGGAGACCTGGGTTCAGTCCCTGGGCTGGGAAGATCCCCTGGAGAAGGGAAAGGTGACATGAACATCAACTCTGAACTATATATGAATATCTATGACCTATATAAGCCAACATCAAACTGTACATTCAGTATTCCATATAGGATTAAACTGAAGTTAATATTTGGTAAAACTTGACAGGGAAAAACTAAAAGTAAGGATATTTTAGAGGAGTATTTTCAGAGACCTCAAAAACTTAAGATAGGCCTGGACAAAAAGTGGTCAAGAATTCAGTGCCTCTACTTCCAAGGATTTCTTCAAACTGTTAGGCTCCTCAAATCCAGATGCTGAGTGCTGCCCCAGAAGACAGCGATGTTTGGACAGCAGCCCTGGGAGGATGAGAAGCAGCTCACCCCGACCTGGCCCTTGAAGAAACAGTGCTGCCGGCCTCCTGCCCCTCCACCCACCACCTGCAGCAGCATGAATCAGCAAAGCTGCTGGAAGCCTTTTTAACGAATGACTTGCAACCCTGGCGGTTTTTCAGCCAGCCCCTTTTGAAGTGCGAGCTTCTGAGTGAAACTTGGAAGCCACCCTAAGCACTGCCTGGTTGCTGGTCCAAGGGCAGGCAGGCCAAGAGACAGACAGAGGCAAAGAAAGAGAGACAGACAGAGCACCTGCAAGGCCATATAAGGAAGCAGGTCAGTCCCAAGGGGCCACTTAATGGGACCATGATGAGAAAGCGATGGTACCCGAACTTAATTCTTAAAGGCATGAAAGACAGGTCAGAAACCTAAATGTTCTGTCTCATTCACATTTCTACCCTTATCTTCTCAACTTTCCAAATGCAAATATAAACTGGGGGGGGGGGGGGGGGATATTTACAGCCTATATGGGAAATAAGGGTTAACAGTCCCAAAATATAAAGAACTTTAATCAAATGAAAACATATGTCCAAAAAAAAAAAAAAAGAAAGAAAGAAAACATATGTCCACACAAAGCCTGTAGACAAATGTTCACAGCAGCATTATTCGTAACAGTCAAAAGGTCAAAACAGGACTTCCCTAGTCATTCAGAGGTCAAGAATCCACCTGCCAATGCAGGGGACACAGGTTGGATCTCTGGTCTAGAAAGACTATCCATGCTGTGGGACCACTAAGCCTGTGCTCCACTACTGAGCCCACGTGCTGCAACTACTGACGCCCACAGGCCCTCGGGCCCACACGCCACCAGAGAAGCCACTGCGATGAGAAGCCTGCACAGCAACTAAAGAGGAGCCCCTGCTCGCTGCAACTAGAGAAAGCCTATGTGCAGTCACGAAGACTTAACACAGTCAAAAATTACTTAATTTTTTTAAAAAGGTCACAACAGTCCAAATGCCCATCAACTAATGAATAAGTAAATAAAATGAGGCATGCAGAGAATTATTTGATAATAAGAAATTACTGATAACGTGCTACAATTTGAATTGAACCTTGAAAATATCGTGCTATGTGAAAGAAGCCAGCCACAAAAGACTAAGATGCATGATTCCATTTATACAAAATGCCTAGAATAGGCAAATCCATAATGATAGAAAATGGTTGCTTCGGGCTGGGGGAGACAGAGGTAAATGGGGAATGACTCGGTGGCAAGTTTCTCCTGGGGATGATGAAAATGTTCTGGTTGTGATGGCTGCACAACTTTGTGAATTGTGCCACTGGATTGTGCACTTAAAATAGGTGAATTGCATGGTATGTGACTGTCTCAATAAAGCTGTTATTAAAAATTAAATAGCAAGAAAAAAATCTTCCAACAGAAAAATAAGCCAAAGAAATGAACAGGAAATTCACAAATGAAAAAATGAGTGTGGTCAATATACTCAATACAGAAAAAAGATGTTTAACCTTACTAATAATCAGATATGAACAAGCACAAGTTACCACTTCCAGTTTCAAGGTGGCAAAGATTGAAAAGACTGAGTTTCCACTGTGGGCCAGGGCACATTCCCAGCGAGCAGAAGCAGAAAGTGGTACACTGTGTCAGACTGCAGCCTATCAACACCAATGCAGATTCTAAATGCGTTCATCGGTTAGGTACAAATTAAAAATGCCTGGATATGAGTAACTGACCAGAGAGCCCACCACGCGGAGGCTACGATTTCCCAACCTGATGGGGTACTACCCAGCTGTAAGGAAAGAGTGAGTCCTGGTAAAGGACTGTGGGACTGGGTCCAGAGAAAACAGAGCCATGCTAATAATAAGTCCCACTATGATGGACACTTGAGGGGAGGTTACTGGCAAGAGAAATAGTTGGCTCGCTGTTTCCCAAGGGCAGTGGCACGTGGGGCACACAAGTCCAACAGCAGCCACTAGGGAAAAACTGGAATAGCTGCCGGGGCAACCTGCCTGCCGTGTTTCCTACATACACGCAACCTCATCAAGTGTTCGTATTAATTCTCTGGGAGAGTAGTAATATGATCACCCTCGATGCGCAGATGAGCAAAATAAGGCTTAGAGAGGTTGTCATTCCACCCAGGTCTCAATGACACGCCTGGATCCAAGGCCAAAGTCCACCATACTCTATGAGGTGTCCTCTTTTCACTTTAAACAGAGACAAAACTTCCATGGACAGACAGAATTCTTGATTCACTGGATCCTCAGTCTGTCCCCAAAGGGCAAATTCTCTGTCATTAACTAGCAACTCCCTTTCCTTATTCTAATTAGTGTTACAAAACATGTTATGTATTTTTTAAAAAGTCAGAAATGAGCAATATTAAGTCTTAGTTCTGATCTTCAGTTTGCAACTGCCAAATGAAACATAAAATTGAAACTCTGAAGCATCTTAGTTTATGAAAGCATGGCACACCAGGTAAGGGCTTCCCTGATGGCTCTGTGGTAAAGAACCCACCTGCCAATGTAGGAGACCCGGGTTTGATCCCTGGGTCAAGAAGATCCCCTGAAGAAGGAAAATAGCAACTCACCCCAATATTCTTGCCTGGGGAAATCCTATGGACAGAGGAGCCTGGCAGGCTACAGTCCATGGGGTCATAAAAGAGTCAGACATGAATTAGCAAGTAAGCAACAACAACATAGCATTATCAGGTACCCTGGCTGACTCTCACTACACAGGGCTACAAATGCTGAAGAAAAACTGTATGACATCTTTTAAAATGCATCAAAGAACTGGCAAATCAACAAGGAATACTGACAGGTCAAACAAACTTAAGCAAAGGCTGGAATTCAGATAGCAAGTGGAGCTTTGCGGGTGGGCAGCAAGGGCATCTGCAGAACTGGGCAAGCTCAGATTCTCCCCCTACCCCCAAAAAGGGAGGTCCCTCCAGAATTAAGCTGGGTCCCAAAGGGTTATATCTTAGTGGAAAGAAAACAGCATAGAAAACAGCCTATATCAAATCAAGGCACCAGATGGAGAGGTGTACAATCCCTCTGGGAGAATCTGTAACCACTAGATGGCCCGCCATGGACTACAGCCCAAAGTCACACTGTAAAAGATGTACATCAGGTAGATAAAAAGGGATCCCAAAATCAAAGTATTTGATGCAAGGAGTGAGGACCAACTAAAATAGTAAATAAGAAATAAGTGTATCTAGGGGCTTCCCTGGTGGTCCAGTGGTTACGAATCCACCTGGCAAGAGTCACCGGTTTGATCCCTGGTCTGGGAAGACCCCACATGCCACAGAGCAACTGAGCCAGGGCATCACAATTACTTAGCTCATGTGCTGCAACTACTGAAGCCCATGTGCCTAGGGCCTGGGTTCATCAACAAGAGAAGCCACCACAAGGAAGAGCAGCCCCCACTCGCCATAACCGGAGAAAGCCCATGCAGCAGTGAAGACCCAGAACAACCAAAAAATAAAAGAACTAAACTACACACCTATGGAATGGAAGTTGAGGAGGGAGTATTAGGAATTAAAGTGTGATAAGGTCCTAACTGCTTGGGAGTAAAGTGTAAAGACACTGACTAAAGTTTCCCTGATAGCTCAGTTGATAAAGAATCCACCTGCAATGCAGGAGACCCCAGTTCGATTCCTAAGTCAGGAAGATCTGCTGGAGAAGGGATAAGCTACCCACTCCAGTATTCTTGGGCTTCCCTTGTGGCTCAGCTGGTAAAGAATCCACCTGCAATGAGGGAGACCTGGGTTTGATCCCTGGTTTGGAAAGATTGCCTGAAGAAGGGAATGGCTACCCACTCCAGTATTCTGGCCTGGAGAATCCCAGGGGCTGTATAGTCCATGGGGTCGCAAAGAGTTGGACACAACTGAGCGACCTTCACTTCACAAAATTAGAATGTGGCAAGTCATGTAAATTGAGGGATATGCCATGTTCATGAATCAGAAGATCAATATCATAAAAACATTACCTCTATCCAAACTGACATGTAATAAATTCAATTCTAACAAAATTCAAAGTGATTCTAATAAAAGACTCCAACAATTTTTATGGAATTTAATAAGCATAATCCAAAATGAAAATGGTAGAAAGCCAAAGCCTTACCAGATACCAAGAATTGTTATATAAGAACTTAGAGAGGAAAAAAAAGAACTTAGAGGGACTTTCCTGGTGGCTCAGTGGCTTAAGAATCCCACTCCCAGTGGAGGGGACCTGGGTTCGATCCCCTGCTCAGGGAACTAGATCCCACATGCTGCAACTAAGAGTTTGCAAGCTGCAAGTAAAGATCCCATGTGCCACAACTAAAAGATCAAAGATTCTGTGTGCTGCAACTAAGACCTGGTGCAGCCAAATACAGAAACAAAAAATAGAAAAAAAAAAAGTAAAAGAACTGAGAAATTAAATTGGTGGGATATTGGCACACAGACAGAGATAGATGGAAAAGAGCCCAGAAATAGGCCCATACATTTGTGGACACTTGATGTACGATAGTGGTTACTGCTGACTTTAAAGATCCACAAGAAAGGAATGTATTTTTTCAATACATAGTACAGGCTTAATCTGATGTGTTTATTTAAAAAAAGGAAAAACTTATCTCCTATCTCAAACCATATACAAAAATTATTATGAACAGACTAAAGACCTTTGAGTAAAAGGTAAGAATCATAAAATATCTGGAAGACAATACACGGGGAAATACCTTTATAAACCTGAAGCAGGGAGAAAGTTCTTAAAAAGAAATAAGTGCTAAGCAACCTAGATGCCCATCAGCAGATGAATGGATAAGGAAGCTGTGGTACATATACACCATGGAATATTACTCAGCCGTTAAAAAGAATTCATTTGAACCAGTCCTAATGAGATGGATGAAGCTGGAGCCCCTTATACAGAGTGAAGTAAGCCAGAAAGATAAAGAACATTACAGCATACTAACACATATATATGGAATTTAGAAAGATGGTAACGATAACCCTACATGCAAAACAGAAAAAGAGACACAGAAATACAGAACAAACTTTTGAACTCTGTGGGAGAATGTGAGGGTGGGATGTTTCAAAAGAACAGCATGTATACTATCTATGGTGAAACAGATCACCAGCCCAGGTGGGATGCATGAGACAAGTGCTCGGGCCTGGTGCACTGGGAAGACCCAGAGGAATCGGGTGGAGAGGGAGGTGGGAGCAGGGATTGGGATGGGGAAGACGTGTAAATCCATGGCTGATTCATATCAATGTATGACAAAACCCACTGAAATGTTGTGAAGTGATTGGCCTCCAACTAATAAAAAAAAAAAAAAATAGCACCTGATTTTATGGAAAAAAAAAAAAAGAAATAAGTGCTAACTATTAAGAAAAAGTCAATAAATGACATTAAAACTAAGAATTTCTATTCATTAAAAATAAACTAGAGTGACAAGACAAGCCACAAACTGGAAGTGGATAGTTTCAACACATCTAACTGACAAATGATTAGTATCAAAACAAAAAAAACAGGGAGAAAAAAAGTTTCCACATAATAAAAAGACAACTCAATAAAACAATGAGCAGAAAGATTTAAGCTGTTTTTTCAGAGACGCTGAAAGCTGAATGATCCATTAGTGCATGAAAAGATGCTCAACCCACTAATAACCATGAAGATGCAAATCAAGACCACCTGCGGTACCACTGAGCTTCCAACACATTAGTATAAAGTCTTAAATCTGATGATACCATTGTTCGGAGGATGTGAAGCAGGCAGAATTGCCAGCTGAGTAAACTGGGGAAACCACTCTGGAAATGACTTGGTATCACTGTATTTAGTCAAACTGAAGATGCACATACCCTAGGATTCGGTCCTCCTCCCTGGGGTGTATGCTGATAGGCTGCATACGCGTGCCCCAGGAATGGTCACAGTATCACTGTCTGTCTCAGCAAAATACTGAAAACAAATGTCCATCAACAATAGAAAGGATACGTAAATTCTCATACAACGGAACATAACTCACCAGTGAAAATGAAATACACCTATATGCAACATGGATTAATCTCAAGAACACATGTTAAGCAAAAAATTTAGATCACTGAAAAAAACAAGATAATGTACTGAGTTCAAAATCATGCAAAATTAACTAATAACATTGCTTAGCAACACAAACACATGTGGTAAAACTATAAAGAAAAGCAAGAGATGGGAATTCCCTGGCGATTCAGTGGTTAAGACTTGGCACTTGCAATGCCACGGCCTGGATTCAGTCCCTGGTCAGGGAACTAAGATCCCACAAGCCATGGGGCCAAAAAAGAAAAAACACTAAAAAAGAAAAGAAAAGAAAAGCATGGACACAGCAAATGCCAAATCCAGTGATTACGCTGGGGAGGGAGAGGACAGGATCGGGGAGGGGCACTTCAAAGGTAATGTAACATTCTTTAGTGTAAAGGAGGTGATGGGTATATGGGTGTTCCTTGTAAGATTATCCTTCAGGTGGTATATATTCTTTTGTATCTACTCAATATTAAACAAGACAACTTACAAAATTAAACAATGTTACTTCTGACTTTAGGCCATGATTTGAAGCATTAACTTGGGCAGCTGACTTGAGTTACACTCAACCAGGAAAGTCCCTGACATGGGCCCACCCAGCCCTGAGACTACAGAAATGAGAAATGCTTCACCACCCAGGCTCCTGAGCTGGAGACAACTTCCCACTGGGCCCTGGAGCCTTCTACTCTGGACAGGAAAGGTACTGCTTAGATAAATCGGGTCAGTAGAGGAAGTGGGGTGGGTGGGGTAGGGGGAAACAGGTTCTACTGCCAGACCTTTTAAGACCAGAAGCTGAGTACATTTTTGATGCGACAATGAACCCACCAAGGCTGCTTTCAGGCTGGGTCTAGACTCTCAGCAGGAACTGTCACCTCTGAGGCTCTGCATGCTGCTCTTTAAACACAAGTGAGCAACTCTCAACTCTAACCATGCCCTCTGCTTCTTTCCTTTGAAGCTCAAGGCTGATCTCTCCAATTCCTAACAAGCAGGTGTGAATGTAAGAGCCCTGGCTTTCTGTATGCATCTGTGACTACATCATTGAGGTCAACCGTAGGTAGCCCTCAGACTGTTAAGCTATTGATACCCATGAGGACCTCTGAGAGTGCCAGACACCTATGCTGACACTGAACACACACACCCGGAGCAAACGCTAAAAATCACTTGATGCTAAAGTGCCTACTCTTTGTAACCTCTATTATTTCAATCATTTAAACATGTGGCTGGTAAATGAAGTAGATTATGGTAAATTATGGTCTCTAGGACAATATGCTTTGTGCACAAAATGTACTTGGAGTTTTTCGCTTCCTGTGAGGTTGGGGTCCCGCCCTTTGGTGGTGTCTGTTACCCTGCCAGACACCAGGTCTGAGAACCTCTGTGCCACCCATGTGGCACCATCCTTGGGGGAATTCCAGGACGGTAGAGAGTGGGACACCTGGTCTTTTTTGTGGCAAACTGTTCAAACTGAAGCTCTGCCCACAGAGGCTGCCCTTTTGGCATTCTAGACTGCAGGCTCAGTTTATGTGCAACAAAATCAAGCCACCTGACACTTTAAAATGTCTCTCCTGTACACACATACAGGCATGCATGTGCACAGAAGGCCCGGCACGAGGACACATAGACGTGGTGAACAGTTGTCTGGGACAGGAACTGGGTCAGACATGACAGCGTTAGTTACTTTCCCACCCTAAGCATTTTTTTCTTCCTCAACTCTGCACACTTTCTTTCTTGACCCTCATAAGAGGTTGTTGTTAGGTCATCCTCTCCTAATTAACACATAGAAGCACTAGATACCAACTGTGGACTCAAAGACTAGATAAAGCATTTTACATGCATTACCTCATTAACAATTCCACCCAATAAAGCTAGCATGAGGTCATCATTATTCCCACTACACCCCCGAGGAAATGGAGGCTTAGAGAAGTCAAGTACTTTGTCCAAAGGCACACAGCTAGTAAGTATAAAGACCAGGTATGTTAGGCTCAAGTGTCTTTGACTTAGAAGTTCAGCACCTCATACCCCAGAAATTCTGTTTTTTGTTGTCTAGTTGTTCTGTTGTGTTCGACTCTTTGCAACCCCATGGACTGTAGCCCGCCAAGCTCCTCTGTCCATGGGATTCTCCAGGCAAGAATCCTGGAGTGGTATTGCCATTTCCTTCTCCAGAGGATCTTCCAGACCCAGGGATTGATCCCGTGTCTCCTGCATTGGCAGGTAGGTTCTTTACCACTGAGCCACCTGGGAAGCCCTCACTGTGATTACCCATGTGGCTAACAGCACCTTGATCCCGGGACCCATCTCCCTCATCTCCTCAACCCGAGCCCCCAGTGCAGTGTCTGACACATCAGGCACAGAAACACTGGCTGTGTGAGCAAGCCTGGACTCCCTGGACCCAAGCAACACGAACGACCCAAAGCCAGAGGAGCCTGCCTTAGGGTCCCAGGGGCCCAGGGGACACACCCCACCCTGTCTCACCAGTGAATGGACACCCCTCAGGCCTAACCATCAGAGTCAGCAATCCAGTCACACTGGGAACAGAACAGGTTCTCTCAGCCAGCTTCCCTCCAGCATTGGAACAATCGTGATTCCTCCTTTGGTTGTACACCAGAGGCTGGGGTTTGGGGACAGATTGTACAAAAGTATGTATCTTTAAACATTAGAACCTTAAAAGGAATGGGTATGTGCTCCCTACTCTGTCTTTCCCTCTCTGCCACACGGAGTGCATACACAATGGCAGGATCCAGAGCAGCCTGCTCAGTCCATGAGATGGAAGCCAGGGTTTGAGAAAAGAGAGCCACATGATCAATGGAACCTTGCTTCTGGATGACTTCGCAGAACAGAGTGAGCTGCCCTGACCAGTTCTGGACCGCCTACTCCCAGACTGTTAAGGGACAGGAATAAATTTCTATTTCCTTTCAGCTACTATATTTTGGAGCACTTTAGATTGCACTTAATTAAAACAAAGTGTGAACACTGCCCAGGGATTAATCTAGTCTAGCATGATCTTCGTCAGCAAAATGACAACAATATTATCAACATTCTCCCAACCAAACTAACTAGGATTCTGTCATTACTGTACACTTTAAAGAAAAAGTCGTCTTGAAAGGGTGAGTTGAAGCACGCTGCGTCTAGAGAAGAGGGACAAACTGACCTCCTGGTTTGTTTCATCTTTGAGTCTTAACAGACATACCTCAGATTTCCAAGTAGCCCAGGCTACTCTGTTCCGACAGTTTGTCTGGGGAAACTCCAGCTTGGCTCTCCTCCTCCAGCTCATTACCTGAATCAAAGACCAAGTGGAAAATCTGATGAGAACCTGCAGGATTCTAAGAGCTGCTCTTATATCCACCAAATACAGGCAAATGCAGAGCACTGAGCACAGAGTCTGGCACAAAGGCAGGGCTCAATAAATGTTACACTGGATTGTGACTGGGCTGCTGCCTGCCAGACCCTGTGCTGGACAGCTGGGACACAAAGATGAATAAAGCTAGTCCCAGTCCCTACACTCAGGAAAGCCCCCTACACTCGGGGAAGCCTGCTGACCGGAAGACGTAACACAAGGTTGATAAGCAAAGGCAATGAGGCTGTGGCCAAGTAGTCCTACAGCACTAGCATTCCCCAGGGATGTCCCAGACATTGTGCTTCCCACTCCAGACCCTCACGCAGGGGACACATCCCTTCCCACAACTATAGTGACTTTTGATGGATGCTAGATCACCAATGGACAGTTCCACTTGAATGCTTCACAGGCACTTACAACAGACATGTTCGAAACAAAATATATCCTCTCTCCTTAAATCCCCTCCCTATCCTGTTCCCTATCCCACTGAGCAGCATCACCATCCACCAGTCAAAAATTCAGAGCCAACCCTGACCTCTCCCCCGGCCTCTAAATCCCACACCTAAGTCATCACCAACTTTGGTCAAGTCTACCTTCAACACATTTTCCCCACCTTCTGCCTAATCTAACTCAAGGCCATGGTCATCTCTCACCTCCCCAGTTCTAGTAGCCTCTTAACTGGCCTCCAGGCCCATTCCCTTTAATACAGTCTTCACTAGCGTGATCTTTCTAATCCACAAATCTGATTCTTAAATGCATTCTCATTAACCTAAAACTGCAAGTCCACGGCTAGGTTTAAAAACTTCCCTAGGGGAAATTCCACTACAGGATCGGTGGCTGGCAAACTAAAGATGCCTCATGCCCCATGGCTGCTTTCCCTCCCCAAAACAAGACCCCTGAGGACCAGACCACACACTAGGGTCTTTCATCTCTGTCCCTAGGCAGCCTTCTCACACATTTCATCTTCAACTGAGAATACTCTTCCCCTTTTCTGCCTGCACTCTCCAAGCATCCTCCAGTTCTGCTTCCTGGGGAACAGAAGCCTTCCTGGATTTGCCTAAACTGTGTGAGGTGCCTCTACGCAGTGTTTCCTGCTTTTTTCCATCATATCAGAATTGCCTACATTTCAGTATGTCTCCCACGTGAGTTTCTGAGCTCTGAGTGATGACGATGATATAAAAAATAACAGCAACAAGCACACACAGCATTTACTTTGTGCCAGCAGGCCTTCTCAGCACTTTACACCGATTATCTCATTTAACCTTTATAATAGTTTTAGGAGGCAGATTTTATTCTCAACCCTGCTTTAAGGATAAGAAAACCGAGGCAGAAGGCGAGGAACCAACGTGCCTAAGGACACGGTTGGCAAGCACCGAGACAGGATTCAAACCCAGCTGCTTGGCTCCACAGCCTACACTTTTTAACCACTCGCTCCATCCTCAGAACTCATCAGGAGTTGAACCACCGTCTGTGGAACGAATGAATGAATGAAATGATCTCATACGGGGGCAGTATCGGTCTCCACCACGACAAACTCCTCCTAGGCCCTCACAGGCATGTGTCCTCCGGCCCCGCCGGCCAAAGTGAGCTGCGCGGGCACCCCGCCACCTCTCGGCCTCAGAACGCCCACCCGCAGCGGCGCGCGGGGTCAAGGGGCGGTGACAGCCGGGCGGCGGGGGCGGAGATGCTACCAGCTGGGGTGTCACCCAGCCGGAGGCGACTCGCGCTCCCTCGCCGGGACGGCGAGTCCAGTCCGCCCGCCCACTAGCCGCCCGCTCGCCGGGCAGCGCCCCCCACCCATTTGTCCCGCACCCTCATGTTGTGCGGGGTCCCCTCAGTCCGGGTTCCCGTCCCAGTCCACTTCCCTCCCCTCCCCCACACAACCGTCCCCGGCGTCCCGCCGCGTCCCATCCTCCGCCGCCTCAACCCGACTCCTGGGACTCCCCCGGCCCCGGGTGCTTGCTGACCCTCACCTGCCATGTCCTGGACCCCACCGCAGAGGGAGGTGCATCACGGCCGCGAGAAGGCCGGGGACGGCACTTCAGAGCAGACAAAGGGCGCCGCCATGTTAGAGTCGGGCGGAACCGACCTCGCTGGCTTCCCGGCTGCAACTTCCGGCGCATGCGCGGTGCCTGTCCTAGGCGTAACTCGTGGACAGGCGCATGCGCATAGCAATCCAGAAGTTCTGTAAAACAGTACTCTCTGCTTAGAATTTCTCTCATTGTAACCTTTCCTTGGTTTTCTGTTTCAAATGTAAAAGTAGCAGCTTCTACGTGTTCAGCGCTTCCTGTGTGCCAGGCACTGTGTTAACCACTTAACGTGCATTATTTCAAGTCCTCTCACCATCATACGATAATATTTTTCTCCCACTTTTGAAGAAGGGAAAACGGAGTTTCAGGGTAAATGAATTGCCCGTTGTCACGCGTCTTACAAGTGGTGAAGCAGAGATGTGAATGAACCTATTTGTGGCATCAAAGCTGTAGGACCACAGTTATGTTTTTCTACCTTCTGAGTTAAACGTTACCCCTTTCCCTGTTTAGGGGATATCCAGGATTAGCCTGTGTGTGAATGAGGGTACCTGAAAACAAAAATCGGCTTGCAGACTTTACCAGCTCCTCTGTGGTGTCTTTCCATCTTTTCAGCACTGCCAGGCCATTGACTTTTCTGTTTCCTAATAGTTCTCCTTTCTTCATTTTTTACCCTGTTTATTTTCATGATCCATAATTTTAACAACACCCTTGCAACAACCTTGATCTCCTTTGCTTTCTTGTCTTTTTGTCACGTGGATTTCATAAGAATTTCAACCCTGGATGAATCCAACTGCTCCTTTTTTACCTTTGGCGACACCTAAAGAGCCAAACACAACTGGAGAAAGTACCCAATGGGACAGACTGTTCTCTACAAACTCATGACTGTCAGCCTTAAGAGGGACTTTAATAAATGTCAGTCTGGCCATTTCACTGCTGCTGTCTTCACAATAACTAGAGAAACTAAAACACTCAGCAACAGTTGACTTCACCCCTTTTTTTTAGCAGGAAAAATAGTAATAGCAAATCTGATAGGAACCCTCTTGTCTTCCCAATACTAAATATGTAAGTTTCTACTTCTGAGTCCATCTGTGTTGGATGTAGTCCATTGAGACTTGCAATCCATTCCTTTCAGAATCTAAAAAGTTAAAATTTTATGTCCCAGACTCAGTAGCAGTTAGAATCCTAGGTACAGGTAGGTTCTGCCAACACGTAAGATTTGGAAGCCATTGGCCTGCTGATGTTAGCCAAATTTTGCTGGCAAGAAAGGTCATGCAAATATGGGGTGTTGCAGCCAGCAGTGTTCAGAAGTATCTGTGAGGTGGGGGCCGCCAAACTCAGCATTCTGGTGCCTGGAGCCAGTGTCTAGTCCCAAATCTAGATCCATGGACACTTGCTGTGGTGATGTTTTTTTTTTTCCAAGTCTTAGAAATCATGTTTTTATTTTTTTCATGTTTATTTTTATGCATTTATTTGGCCGTGCTGGATCTTTGTTGCTGGGTGGGCTTTCTCTAGTTGCGGCAAGTGGGAACTATTCTTTGTTGTGGTGCATGAGCTTCTCATTGAGGTGGCTTCTCTAGTTGGGGAGCCCAGGCTCTAGGGATCATAGGCTTCAGTAGTTGCAGCTCCTGGACTCTAGAGCACAGGCTCAATAGCCGTGGTACACGAGCTTAGTTGCCCTGAGGCATGGACATCATGTTTATTTTTACCTTTTACACCATGACAACAAAAAGTACACAGTGGAGAAGTGAATAGTTACATAAACTAATCAAAGGCCTAAAAGACAATGCAATTGAAAAGATGAAAATGAATAAACAGTTTAAAAAAATCAATCTAAACCCCAGAAGGAATTAATGATAAATGATCCATAAGAGAAATTGGGAAAATATGCTAGATGCAGGCTAAACATCCAGGCTCCAGTTATGAGGATAAAGTCAGGATCTGGAAATGTGTTCGTTATACCTGCATTTCAGCTCACTATTTGGGGAGCAAGTGGTTACAGGTATTAAAAAATCACATTAACTGTATTTATAATCACACATTCACTCGCTTTTTAAAACAAGTGGTTTTATAATTCACAAAGCAATTACCTGAAACTTACAAAAGACGACCCTCTTGGAGCCATGAGAACATCACCAGCCTCTCCTTTCTGGGCGACCTCCCACCGTGACCAGGCCCAGACACCCTATTCATTAATCTCAGGTTGACCATTCTTACATTTAGAAGAAAACAACTTATCTTTCCCCAAAGGTGCTCCAAGTAGGCCGGAGGGCTTAGCCCCAGAGTCTGCTCAGTTGATGCTGGGAGCCCGAAGAGGAAGCTCAGGTGTGAAAACTGATTCTGGCAGAAAATGAAAAAAAATCTGGAAGACCCCACCATCTTGACCAAGAAGCTTCACTTGAGCCCCACACAGAACACCAAGTTTGAAGCTGCTCTGTATTCCAAAGGACTCCAAGGCAAAGGGAAGAAAAAAAATTTAAGGTCAAGGTTGGGGGGGGGGCTGGAATTTACACTTATAAAAGGATACCTAAAAACTCACTGCAATCTGGACAAACCTCACATATCAGGCAGAAGCCTCCTAAGTTCCCATGCTGTACAACTGTGGGTCAGAAAGAGGCAGAGCCACAGACAGGGAGTGGGTCAGTGGGTACCAGGGGCTTCCTGGGGTGAGAATGTTCTACAGTCTGCTGGGTGCCCATGGACCCACGCACTTGAAGCAGGTGAGAGGCGTCCAAAGGAAAGACACCTCCTACGTGTCTGGGGAGGGTCAGGTGAACCTAGATTTCCTGACAATTACAGCTGACAATTCCCTCAGGGGAGGTGATAGCTTACAGTGAACAGTGTCGGATTTGTGATAAGAAGAAGATTTAGCTTCAGGACCAGGGAATAGGTTTGATCTCTCAAGAGCTTTTGTGTAGCAGAGTTTTATTAAAGTGAAAAAGGACAGAGAACGCTTCTGTCATAGACATCAGAAGGAGGATGGACAGTGCCCCCATCCCCAGTCTTAGCAAGGGAATTATATACTTTCCAATTGGTTATTACAGTAAATCAAAAGGATGTCTCAAGTTGTAAAGATCTTACTAGACCCACTCCCATTATATACATTTTAAGATAACAGGATTAGTCAGAAGGTTTTCAGGAAGGAGAAACATGTCCTCAAGCATGATACATTATTGCTATATAATCCTTACTAAGGAAGAAAAATGTTTGTCCTTTCCTCCTCCTTGAGAGCCCCAGACCCCTTTCTCCTCCTTGGGCACCCTGGACTTCTTATCAACCTGCCTAGGAATTGACTCTCTCAGAGGGATGTGTAAACCTCACCAGGTGGGCCCATTTGACTCCGTTCACAGGCTGGGCCACATCAGATAGGTGCTCCTCGGCTACACTTGTCGCTGTGGGCCCGAGGCAGGATCCTCTCCACCCTCAACCCCACTCCTGCTTGTGGATAGAAAACCAAAATTAAACCCTTTAATGCTTCCCTGGTGGCTCAGACGGTAAAGAATCTGTCTGCAATGCGGGAGACCTGGGTTTGATCCCTGGATTGGGAAGATCCCTTGGAGGAGGGCCTGGCAACTCACTCTAGTATTCTTGCCTGGAGAATCCCATGGACACAGGAGCCTGGCGGGCTATAGTCCATGGGATCCCAAAGAGTCGGTCGGATACAACTGAGCGACTAACACTTTGAATTTTCACTTTCAATTAACAAACTGCTTGGATGCTAAAAGGACCATAGGCTTAAACTCTCTGAAGGTTCAGGAACAACAGAGCCCCAGGCCCCAGCCCAGAGCAGAACCAGGCAGAGCCCGCAGGTGTCCCAGGGCCGTCCATCGATCCCCACCAACAGCTTGGCCTCAATTCCCAGCTCTGCCCAACAATGGGCATTTTCTCTCCCCTGAAAATTTGAACATTTACTGAATGTTGTTTTATCTTTGGATTACATCTTACTATATTTTCCTAGGTTTGCATTGCAAGTTACAAAAAACACCACTTCTGCAAAAGCAGGTTTTCAGGGTACAGACTTGAGTTTTCAGCTCTCACCTGCTGTATCCTGAGTACATGGACAAAACATGGGGCTCACTGCCCCACTTCTGCCCTAGTCAGCAGGTCTTCCATCCTGCCATTCCTTTAGTGTACAGAGACCCCAGCCCCTTCCCCCATCCCCACCGCCCCAGGCAGACCCTCCAGCTTTACTGGCCAAGGGCTGACTTGGGTGGAGCCAACACAGGGCCAAGCACAGCCATGTCTTGCCCCTTGGAACCCGCATCTAGGAGGCAGAGATCCCACCCAAGCAAAGCCAGTAAACTGACAAGGGTCCCTCCCAGAGCCTCGTGAGGGGCACCAACAGGGGTCTATGGGGGTGACTTCCCAACCGTGGGCACAACCATCCCCTGGACTGCATGCTCCGGAGGAGACCATGAACATGTACAGTCACCCCTAGAGGGAAGTCTGAGCCCTCAGAAGCTGGGTTCTGCCCCTCTGTTTAGAGCACTCACAGAGGGGCACTCACAGAGCCCTTCCAGATTTGATCTTAAATGTGTAAACGCTGCTCATTCCCCAAAATAGCTCTGACATGAAAGGACCTAATAGACAGTAATTAAGGGAGTACTAACAAGTAACTATAACCTGTTTTCATTTCTCTCATTGAGTTTAAGAGTTTTTAAAAAACAAATGGTGCTAACTGAACAATAATCTTCAAAGATAGACAAGTCTCAGGGTAAGTGGTGGCTCTGATGGCAAAGAATCTGCCTGCAATGCAGGAGACCCAGATTCTATCCCTGGGTTGGGAAGATCCCCAAAAGAAAGGAATGGATACCCACTCCAGTATTCTTGCCTGGAGAATTCCATGGACAGAGGAGCCTGGCGGGTACATGGGGTCACAGAGTTGGACATGACTGAGTGACTTTTGCTTTTTCACAAGATAAGCTTGTCAACAGGGAGAGCTGGCAGTACAAGTACCAAAAGCCTGGAGTTAGGGTCACAGCTTTTCCTTGGGGACGTGCCTCTTGGCAAGGCCAGGGCAGCTCTCACTGCATGGACCTCAGGGGAGGAGTCTTTCGGAGACACGAGAGCCCATCACCTCCGAGCAGAGACCAGAGCTCGGCGGGCAGTTCCCCACAAGTCCATGGAAAGTGTTACTCACTCAATCGTGTCCGACTCTTTGTGGACCCCTGAACTGTAGCCCACCAGACTCCTCTGTCCATAGGATTCTCCAGGCAAGAATACTGGAGTGGGTTGCCATTTCCTTCTCCAGGGGATCTTCCTGACCCAGGAATCGAACTGGAGTCTCCTGCATTGCAGGTGGATTCTTAACCAGCTGAGCTACCAGGGAATCCCCCAATGGTTACAATATCCATGTGATAATGGACAGTTTGCAAGTGCTATCCAGAAAGTGGAAACATAGAATGTAAAAAAATATTTATACATGATATATCTAATAAGAATCTGTTCTTTAGAATACATTAAGAACTTATATAAATCATCAACGAAAAAGACAACCAAAATTTTAAAATGGAAAAGAACTTGAACAATGACCAGAAAAAATGTAAATGACCCACAAGCACATAAAAAGATGTGTTCCATGAAAAAAAGAAACCCAAAAGATGGATCCCCTGGATGGGATCCTAGGGCAGAAAAAGGTAGAATGAAGGGAACCTGCATACAGTATGGATTTCAGTTTCTAGTAAAGTATCCAAATTTGTTCATTAATTGTGAGAATTCTGTCGAAAATTAGGATGAGAGGTGAAATTAAAAAGTCAAATGAGAACAAGCTATTGCATCAACCTGGAAATTTACAATGAAACGGTAATTTCCTAATAACAAACAAATGAACCCTAAAATATGGAAAATACAAGCAGAACGATTAATCATCCTATGACCCATCCTCCCGGCTACTTCTCCTCTGGTTGTTCTGGGATTTCCCTCTCCTGGAACAGAGAAGAAATAGACACAGAGTGCCTGGGCAGTTCCCCTTAGATCTGACCCCACCCAGTGTCTCTGTCCGCCTCCAGGCATGCCGGCCCAGTGAGGACACTGTGCCAGAGGGAGTCTCAGGAGTCATTGGTCTTGATGTGTTGGGACTTTTTTGATTCCCATGGACTAGATATGCTTACTCAAGTTAAATAAATTAATATTATGTTAAATGATTGCTGTTGTTGTTTAGTTGCTAAGTCATGTCTGACTCTTTTGTGACCCCATGGACTGTAGCCCGCTAGGCTCCTCTGTTCATGGAATTTCCCAGGCAAGATACTGGAGTGGGTTGCCATTTCCTTTTCCCAGGGACCTTCCTGACCCAAGCATCAAATCCATGTCTGTTACATTGGCAGACAGCTTCTTTGCCATTGAGCCACCAGGGAAGCCCGTTTTTTGATAGAAATAAGTTAATGCTTACCAGAGACAAGTTAAGAGTACGCTTGGAGGTGTCGGGTCCAAGGGCTCACGTTCATGTAGTGTGACCGGGTCCTTCTCCAACCATCAGTCCTGCTGAGTGGTTTCGGGGCCCCATTCACAGGCACAGTCTCTCTCACTGCATCCAGGACCTCAAGCAACTCTGGGATGTCAACCACTCAACATCCATTCTACTGGGAAAAGTTTCTCCTTCCCTAGGACTCCATGAAAACACATGACTTTGAATGCCTTTGGTGTGGCTTGGGTCACGTTCTCATCCTTGCACCAATTGCATCAAGCGGAGGACTGAAGCTGGGATTGGCTGGACAAGGATCATACACCCATCTTCCACGTGAGTGGAACATAGGGTCAGTCCCCTGAAATTGTTTGGACTGGAAGCAGGTGAGAAGCAGTTTCCATGGGAAAGATGGAGGTACTTCACTTGGACATGAGAACAGATACTGGCTTGGGGGTAAGCAGCAGATTCCATATCACTCACAGTGCACTGCACAGCCCAGAATTTGAAGTCCAAGGTTAGAAGGGATTTACATAAGACAGGGAAGCCACCCCTCTGATGCCCAGGCTGTCCTCCCACAACCTGAAAAGCAAGGTTGATGATGGTGGTAAACTCAAGGGTCCTACCTTGGGTCCTTGCATCTCAGAGACTGGCCCAGAATAGCCCACATGTCCCTGAAAGGCACACGGACCTTGTTCTTGTTCCTGGGAAGTGATCACCCAGGATTCATGCCTGCCCCCTGACTACATTAGTCACCAACCCCTGAAGAACAATACTACTTATTTTTATAGCCTATTCCCTCCCCTTTACAAAAAGCAGCTACCAAATGCTAGGGTGGTAAGGAAACTCTTGCTCAGTGGAGTATTGGAAGGGTCAAGGATGATTCAGTACCACAGAGTCATAATCAGCCAGCGCCCCAAAACCACATGGGTCATGTAGCTTTCCAACACCACTCAGCCCCGGGGAAATTGCCTGGTCGGAGATCCAGCTGCTCCCCCATATCATGACACTTAATGAGTATGAACGTCAAAAGTTTGTAATGACTGGAAGGCCAAAGTTTTTCAGGGCTGCAATCTGCATTTGGTTCTTGTGGCCTGGGCACACTCAACATTTGTATTGTTATTACCCCTGTGGGCAGGCTAGAAGGCTAGGAAGGAGGAGCCCCTTTTCTAAACCACATGGCTATCGGTGATATAAACATGCCAAGGAGCTGTCTATGCTGTCAGGGTGGTGTTCACTTGCCCAGCAGCCTGATCACCTCAGTAATTGGTCATGGGGGCTTGACAGGGCCCAGGTTGGCTGGAGCTGGAGAAGCATGGGTGCCTGCCTGAATGGTCAGGTGAAGTGCTATCCTTGAGGTCTCCAGAGATGGAGAGGGAAAAAAGGGATGAGGGCAGTTTATGCTTAAATCTAATTCTGTTGTCATTCAGTCACTCAGTCATGTCCAACTCTTTGTGACCCCATGACTGCAGTGCTCCAGACTTCCCTGTCCTGCACCATCTCCTGGAGCTTGCTGAAACTCATGTCCATTGAGTCCGTGATGCCATCCAACCATCTCATCCTTTGTTGTCCCCTTCTCCTCCCACCTTCAATCCTTCCCAGCATCAGGGTCTTTTCCAATGAGTTGGTTATTTGCGCCAGGCAGCCAAAGTACTGAAGCTTCAGCCTTAGAATCAGTCCCCCCAAAGAATATTGAGGATTCATTTCCTTCAAGATTGACTGATTGGATGTCCTTGCTGTCCAAGAGACTCTCAAGAGTCTTCTCCAACACCACAGTTCAAAAGCATCAATTCTTGGCGGCGCTCAGCTTCTTTATGATCCAACTCTCACATCCATACAAGACTACTGGAAAAACTGGAGCTTTGACTAGACAGACCTTTGTCAGCAAAGTAATGTCTCTGCTTTTTAATATACTGTCCAGGTTGGTCATAGCTTTTCTTCCAAGGAACAAGCATCTTTTAATTCATGGCTGCAGTCACCTTCTGCAGTGATTTTGGAGCCCAAGGAAATAAAGTCAGCCATTGTTTCCATTGTTTTCCCATCTATTTGCCATGAAGTGATGGGACCAGATGCCATGATCTTAGTTTTTTGAATGTTGAGTTTTAAGCCAACATTTTCACTCTCTCCTTTCACCTTTATCAAGAGGCTCTTTAGTTTCTCTTCACTTTCTGCCATAAGGATGGTATCATCTGCATATCTGAGGTTATTGATATTTCTCCTGGCAATCTTGATTCCAGCTTGTGCTTCATCTAGCCCAGCATATCACATGATGTACTCTGCTTATAAGTTAAATAAGCAAGGTGACAGTACACAGCCTTGACATACTCCTTTCCCAGTTTGGAACCAATCTGTTGTTCCATGTTTGGTTCTAACTGTTGCTTCTTAACCTGCATACAGATTTCTCAAGAGGCAGGTCAGGTGGTCTGGTATTCCCATCTCTTGAAGAATTTTCCACAGTTTGTTGTGATCCACACAGTCAAAGGCTTTAGTGTAGTCATGAAGCAGAAGTAGATGTTTTTCTGGAATTCTCTTGTTTTCTCTATGATCCAATGGATGTTGGCAATTTGATCTCTGGTTCCTCTGCCTTTCCTAAATCCAGTTTGAACATCTGGAAGTTCTCGGTTCACATGCTGTTGAATCCTTGCTTGGAGAATTTTAAGCATTACTTTGCTAGCGTGTGAGATGAGTGCAATTTTGCAGTAGTTTGAACATTCTTTGGCATTGCCTTTCTTTGGGATTGGAATGAAAACTGACCTTTTCCAGTCCTGTGGCCACTGCTAAGTTTTCCAAGTTTGCTGGCGTATTGAGTGCAGCAATTTCACAGCATCATCTTTCAGTATTTGAAACAGCTCAACTGGAATTCCATCACCTCCACTGGCTTTCTTTCCTAAGGCCTGTTTGACTTCACACTCTAAGATGTCTGGCCCTAAGTGATTGATCACACCATCGTGGTTATCTGGGTCACTAAGGTCTTTTTTGTATAGTGCTTCTGTGTATTCTTGCCACCTCTTCTTAATATCTTCTGCTTCTGTTAGGTCATACTATTTCTGTCCTTCATTGTGCCCATTTTTGCATGAAATATTCCCTTGATATGTCTAATTTTCTTGAAGAGATCTCTAGTCTTTCCCATTCTACTGTTTTCCTTTATTTCTTTGCATTGTTCACTTAAGAAGGCTTTCTTATCTCTCCTTGCTATTCTTTGGAACTCTGCATTCAGATGGATATATCTTTCCTTTTCTCCTTTGCCTTTTGCTTTTCTTCTTTACTCAGTTTTTTGTAAGGCCTTCTCAGACAACCATTTTGCCTTTTTGCTTTTCTTTTCCTTGGGGATGGTTTTGATCACTGCCTCCTGTACAGTGTTACAAACCTCCATCCATAGTTCTTCAGGCACTCTATGAGATCTAATCCCTTGAATCTATACTGTTACCTCCACTGTATAATCATAAAGGATTTGATTTAGGTCATATCTGAATGGTCTAGTGGTCTTCCCTACTTTCTTCACTTTAAACCTGAATTTTGCAATAAGGAATTCATGATCTGAGCTACAGTCAACTCCTGGTCTTGTTTTTGCTGAATGTATAGAGCTTCTCCATCTTTAGCTGTAAAGAATATAATTAATCTGATTTCGGTATTGACCATTTGGTGATGTCCATGTGTAGAGTCATCTCTTGTGTTGTTGGGAGAGGGTGTCTTCTATGACCACATGACCACTGTGTTAAAACTCTGTTAGCCTTTGCCTTGCTTCATTTTGTCCTCCGAGGCCAAACTTGCCTGTTACTCCAGGTATCTCTTGACTTCCTATTTTTGCATTCCAGTCTCCTATGATGAAAAGGACATCTTTTTTGGGTGTTGGGTCTTGTAGATCTTCATAGAACCATTCAAGTTCACCGTCTTCAGCTTTAGTGGTTAGGGCATAGACTTGGATTACTGTGATATTGAATGTTTGCCTTGGAAATGAGCAGAGATCATTCTGTTGTTTTTGAGATTGCACCCAAATACTGCATTTCGGACTCTTATATAGAACCATAAAAGACACTGAATGCCAAAGCAATGTTGAGAAAGAACAAAGCTGGAGGTATCATGCACGCTGATTTCAAACTATATTACAAAACTATAGTGATCAAAGGGCTTCCCTGGTAGCTCAGCTGGTAAAGAATCTGTCTGTAATGCAGGAGTCTCAGGTTTGATTCCTGGGTCAGGAAGATCCCCTGGAGAAGGGACAAGCTACCCACTCCAGTATTCTTGGGCTTCCTTGGGGGCTCAGATGGTAAAGAATCTGCCTGCAATGTGGGAGACCTGGGTTCGACCCCTGGGTTGGGACAACCCCTTGGAGGAGGGCATGGCAACCCACTCTAGTGCTATTGTCTGGAAAATCCCCATGGATGGAGGAGTCTCGCAGGATACAGTCCATGGGGTCTCAAAGACTCGGACATGACTGAGCAACTAAGCACAGCACACATAGTGGTCAATACAGTTTGGTATAAAAACAGACACGTGGATCAATGAAACAGAATAGAGAGCACAGAAGTAAGCCCATGCATACAGAGTCAACTCATTCACGACACGATGCCAACAGTATGCAATAAGGAAAGGATAATCTCTTCCGTAATGGTGTTGGGAAACATGGTCAGTTGCATGTAACAGAGTGAAACTAGACCACTATCTTACACAAATATTGACTCAACACGGATTAAAGACTTTAATGTAAGACCAGAAGTAGGCTCCTAGAAGAAAACATAGGTGGTAAGCTCCTTCAAATCCATCTTGGCAATGACTTTTTGGATTTGACACCAAAAGCAACCTATGTAAAAATAAACAAGTGGGATTATATCAAACTAAAAAGCTTCTACACAGCAAAATATATCATCAACAAAAATGAAAGAGCAGCTCATGGAATGGAAGAAAATACTTTCCAGTCACCTATCTGATAAGGGGTTAAAATCCAAAATAGATAAAGAACTCACACACACAAAATGAGCTCATAGATAGAGAATAGATTGGTGGTTGCCAAAGGCAGGAAGTGGGGAGATGGGCAAAATAAGTGAAGGGGGTCAAAAGGTACAAACTTTCAGTTATGAAGAAACAAGTCATAGGGATGTAATGTACAGCATGATGGCTATAGTTATTAATAATAATACTGTATTACATGTCTGAAAGTTGCTGAGAGTGTACATCTTAAAAGTTCTTATTATAAGAAAAATATAGTGTACAGTTGCATGTTGAAGGGGCAGGTATTGAAGCCATGGGCACATTCTTCAGGAGTGCGTGTAGAAGGTGGCAGAGGAGAGAGCCTCAGAAGGAAACAGGCAGTGCTCGGGCACAGAGGGAAGCCAGAGGGGCGTTGGCAAGAGCACCACCCCACGAGGGTGTGCAGCCAGGAAAACTTCCCAGAAGCTGGGGGGGAGGAGGCTGAAGAGGGACATGGACTGGTAGCATGGAGGCTGCTGATAACCACCCCAGGGCCTGACCACAGTGGTGGGACGTGGGGGAAGTCAAGGAATGGATGCCTCCCTTCCAAGAAAGGGGTGCATAGAGCAGGCTGCAGGAAAGGCTCTGACACACTCACCCTGCACACAGCAGCCGTGGAAGGAGTCTGTTGAACTGAAATGCTTGAAGGCAGAGAAACAGACTGGCCTGTGAAGAAAGGTTAGCAGCCAAGGAGTTTTCTGGAATGAAGGGCTCCTCCAGCATGAGCTCCACCAGTGAAAGCTTCCAGATAATCCTGGAAGTTCCCCGGGTCTCCCCTTCAGTTTACATTCTCATCAGCACCTTGGCAGTGTAGCAGGCCTCCACTGGTGACCATTGTAGCTGTCCTGACTGGGGTGGAGGCATGAGTGGTGTGTAGCCTCCCAGGCCTGAAGCACCCTGCTTGTGCCCAGAGTCCCCAAAGCCTCCAGGAAGCAGCTCCCTTGGTGTCATCCTCCAAGAAGATGGTTATGTGCTGTCTAGATGCCAGGCCACCCTCCCTGTCTCTCCATGTTCCCTCTCTGTTCTCCCCAAGTTCACCTTTCCTCTTTTGAAAAAAGCTACATTCCTTACCATATGCAGTGGGGACCTGGAAGGCTCCCAGAAGCATCTGAGCTCTAATCCTGCCCCCAAGGACACCATGGGGCCCAGGACCACACTGACAACTAAGTCTTCAGCTCCTGGGTGGCATGGTGAAGGCAGGAGCGCCCCAAGTTAGCAGGTTCCCAGATCCCCAGCAGGACCATCAGCATTAGACCTGGCTGCTTTTGCAGGTGTCTGCAGTGCACCTGCCCCAATGTCCCGGCCTGAGCACTCCCTAGCGTTCCCCCCACCATGAGAGTGCCTGCTCATCTGGCTTTTCCTTATCTGCTGCTTTCTCTCAGCTTGTCCTGCTGGTTGCAGGAGCTTCTGCACGCTGCTTGTTGGCTCATGAACCCACTGTCCTCTTGCCTAGAGCTTGGGGGGGGGGGGCGGTGTTAAGCCATTTCCCCTGCTCTTCCTCCTCTGGGGTTTATTAACTCTCTCCCTTCCCTGGTGTCTCAAAGTCTCACTGCTAGGAAACAAGAGAGTCTGTGAAGGACTAGAGGAAGGACAATGGCACTTGGGATTCTGCGTGTTAGAGGATGCAGGGCTGGGCGGGTGTCAGACTGGCTTTTGTTGAGAAAACGGAGCATCTCTGCTCATCATCTTGGGTGGGGGCTATTCGGAGCTCAACCTGCTTTTATAGGAATTGTGGTAATTCAGGAGGAGAAGCTGCAGTGGGGGCCCGGGGCCAAGGCATCCATATCCCACACCTGACCTATACCTCATCTCTGCCTTTATCTGTAAGTTATGGCCCCTCTGGTTCTGAGCAAATGTCCAGTGTGCCCAGGGCCCAGGGGTCCTGGCAAACACTGGGAAGAAGCCAGGCCCTGACCTGCTTCAAAGGACTGGTTGGCAGGGGCAGCAGCACCTTCTTTGAATGAGGACGTGGGGGGGGGGGTGCTGCTCCTCGGGACACCGTGCTGACACTCTGCAGCATGTGGTGCAGAGTACTCTCACACAGGACTTCCCCAACCCAGGGCTGCGTGCAAGACTAACCTCCTCCACGGCCCCAAGAGGACACCCCCACACCCACATTTCTTAGTAAACAGAGTTGTGTACCTGACTGTCGCCTCATTTGGCCACACATGCTGACCCTTTCACCATGACAAGGCTGTGATCCATGAAGGGGAACTTAAATTTACAATATTTAAAAATCATGCTTCTGCCTTAATGCTGTGACTTTTAACATGGGTACTTTCTGATATTCTTTTCATAGGTCACAGCCTTGCCATGGTAAAGGGGCTTGCATAACTCAACGAAGCTATGAGCTATGCAGTGCAGGGCCACCCAAAACAGACAGGTCATAGTGAAGAATTCTGACAAAATGTCATCCACCGGAGGCGGGAATAGCAACCCACTGCAGTATTCTTGCCTGGAGAACCCCATGGACAGTGTGCACATGCAAAAAGATACGATATTGGAAGATGAGCCCCCCAGGTCAGAAGGAGTCCAGTATGCTACTGGGGAAGAGCAGAGGGCAATTACTAATAGCTCTGGTAAGAATGATGCAGCTGGGCCAAAGTGGGAACGACGCTTAGCTGGGGATGTGTCTGGTGGTAAAAGTAAATTTCGATGCTGTAAAGAACAATATTGCATAGGAATCTAGAATGTTAGGTATACGCACCAAGATAAATTGAACGTGGTCAAGCAGGAGTTGGCAAGAGTGAACATCGACATTTTAGGAATCAGTGAACTAAGATGGACTGGAATGGGTGAATTTAACTCAGATGACCATTACATCTACTATTGTGGACAAGATTCCCT
Source organism: Dama dama (assembly GCF_033118175.1). Classification (NCBI taxonomy): domain Eukaryota; kingdom Metazoa; phylum Chordata; class Mammalia; order Artiodactyla; family Cervidae; genus Dama; species Dama dama. Next base: position 48,549,858 of record NC_083694.1, on the reverse strand, counting down.
TAGAAGAAATGGATCAGCCCTCATAGTCAACAAGAGTCCAAAATGCAGTACTTGCGTGCAATCTCAAAAATGACAGAATGATCTCAGTTCATTTCTGAGGCAAACCATTGAACATCACAATAATCCAAGTCTGTGTCCCAACCACTAATGCTGAAGAAGCTGCAGTTGACCAGTTCCGTAAAGACCTACAATACTTTCTAGAACTAACACCAAAAAGAGATGTCCTTTTCGTCATAGGGAACTGGAATGCAAAAGTAGGAAGTCAAGAGATCCCTGGAAAACAGGCAAGTTTGACCTTGAAGTACAGAATGAAACAGGGCAAAGGCCAACAGAGTTTTGCCATGAGAACGTACTGGTCATAGCAAACACCCTTTCCCAACAATCCAAGGGACAACTCTACACATGGACATGACCAGGTGGTCAATACCAAAATCAGATTGATTATGCTATTTGCAGCCAAAGATGGAGAAGCTCTAAACAGTCAGCAAAAACAAGAGCAGGATCTGACTGTGGCTCAGATCATGAGTTCCTTATTGCAAAATTCAGACTTAAATTGAAGGAAGTAGGGAAAACCACTAGACCATTGAGGTATGACCTAAGTCAAATTCCTTATGATTATACCTTGGAGGTGACAGATAGATTCAAGGAATTAGATCTAGTAGATAGAATGCCTGAAGAACCATGGATGGAGGTTTGGAACATTGTACAGGACGGGGTGACCAAAACATCCCAAAGAAAAAGACATACAAGAAGGCAAAGTGGTTGTCTGAGGAGGCTTTACAAATAGCTGAGGAAAGAAGAAAAGCAAACGACAAGACAGGGAAAGATATACCCAACTGAATGCAGAGTTCCAGAGAATAGCAAAGAGACGGCCTTGTTAAACCAATGCAAAGAAAGAGGAAAACAACAGAATGGGAAAAATTAGAGATTTCTTCAATAAAGTTGCAGATATCAAGGGATCACTTTATGCAAGGATGGACATGATAAAGGACAGAAATGATAAGAACCTAACAGAAGCAGAGGAGGTTAAGACGAGGTGGCAAGAATACACAGAAGAACTATACAAAAAAGGTCTAAATGACCTGGATAACCACAATGGTGTGGTCACTCACCTACAGCCAGACATCCTGAAGTGTGAAATCAAGTGGGACTTAGGAAGCATTACTACAAGAAAGCTAATGGAGGTGATGGAATGTCAGCTGAGCTATGTAAAACCCTAAAAGATGATGCTGTGAAAGTGCTGCACTCAATAAACCAGCAAATTTGGAAAACTCAGCAGTGGCCACAGATTGGAAAAGGTCAGTTTTCATTCCAATCCCAAAGAAAGGTAATGCCAAAGAATGTTCAAACTATACCACAATTTCACTCATCTCACATGCGAGCGAAGTAATACTCAAAATCCTTCCAGCTAGGCTTCAGCAGTACATGAACTGAGAACTTGCAGATGTACAACCTGGATTGCAAAGAGGCAGAGGACACAGAGATCAAACAGCCAACCTTCCCTGGATCATGGAGAAAGCAAGGGAATTTCAGAAAAACATCTACTGCTGATTTCATTGACTATGCTAAAGACTTTGATAGTGTAGATCACAACAAACTGTTCAAAATTCTTAAAAAGATAGGAGTACCAGACCACCTTACCTGTCTCCTGAAATGTATGTGCAGGTCAAGAAGCAACAGTTAGAACTGGAAATGGACCAATGGACTGGTTCAAACTTGGGAAAGGGGTATGACAAAGCTGTATATTGTCACCTGCTTATTTTTAACTTTTAGGCAGATTACATCATGCAAAATTCTGGGCTGGGTGGATCACAAGCTGGAAACTAGATTTCCAGGAGAAATATCAACAACCTCAGACATGCAGATAATACCATGCTAATGACAGAAAGTGAAGACGAACTAAAGAGGATGAAGAGATGAGGGTGAAAGAGAAGAGGGAAAAAGCTGCGATGAAACTCAACATTCAAAAAACTAAGATGGCATATAGATGTGGAAAAAGGGGAAGCAGTGATAGATTTTATTTTCCTGGGCTCCAAAATCACTGTGGATAGTGACTGCAGCCATGAAATTCAGCAATGCTTACTCTATGGAAGGAAAACTACGACAAACCTAGACAGAGTATTAAAGAGCACAGACATTACTTTGTGCATAGAAGTCCATATAGACAAACCTATGGCTTTTCTAGTAGTCATGTACACATGTAAAAGTTGAATCATAAAGAATGTTGAGAGCTGAAGAATTGATGCTTTCAAATTATAGTGCTGGAGAAGACTTTTGAGAGTCCCTTGGACTGCAAGGAGATCAAACCAGCAATCCAAAAGGAAGTCAATCCTGAATAGTCAGTAGAAGGACTGAGGCTGAAGTTGAAGCTCCCATACTTTGGCCACCTGATGCAAATAGCTGACCCACTGGAAAGATCCTGATGCTGGAAAAGACTGAAGGCAGGAGGAGAAGGGGAAAACAGAGGATGAGATGGTTGGATGGCATCACTGACTCAATGGACATTAGTTTGAGCAAGCTCCGGGAGTTGGTGATGGACAGGGAAGCCTGGTGTGCTACAGTCCATGGGGTTGCAAAGAGTTGGACACGACTGACAGACTGAACTGATACAAATTTTAGGATTTTTTTTCTATTTCTGTGAAAAATGGCATCAGAATTTTGATAGGAATTGCACTGAATCTGTAGATTGCATGATAGATACGTGCCGGGTACTTAGGAGTCAAGAATGAAGGAGCACAACACACCTATGACTTCTGCTCTTAGTAACACAAGTTCCTCTCCCCCTTCTAGACTGTCCTCCACTCCCACCTCCACATAAATCACCTCAATTCATCCTCAAGGCTGGGATCCCAATCCTCCCTGGACACCCCAGGGCATGGCACTGGAAAGGGGTCCTGAAGCTTATGCCCTCTGGATGCTGGCTCAGTCTCCAACTAGGCCCTGCCTTCATTTTACATTAGTGTATGTAAATGCATACTGTTTTGGAGAATCATGCTTTTAGCTGGAAAAAATTTCCAAAAAGGCAAAGACAAGGCTGAACACTGGGCTTGTGCAAGGGGAACTGGAGCCAGAGGCTCAAGGAGAAAGTTATCCCAAACCTTTTCCTCTGCTTGTGAAGGGGCACAGGCAGACAGCATCAGAGGTGACCAGGCCCAGGAAAGATCTCGGATCTGAGCTGGACCAGAATTTGGCCTAATGAGGGGCCTCTGAGTGAAACAGACACAGCTGTAGCCTAGATGGTTGCAGCCTGAGTTTCTCCATCAGTGGAATCCCTGGACTGCACAAAGGGGCTTGCGGGTGAGCACTGTGCCAGCCACTCGGGACACTGCGATCCTCACCCCGGTATCTCGTTTTGCCTGTTGTGATTTGAAGCAAGGCCTTCAACCTTCCTGTGCCTCCAGAAGTGCTGAGAAGACAGCCTGAGGGTTGGAGGGCACTAGGTCATGCCTCTCTGAACCCAGATTTCTCCTCTTCAGAGGCAGGAGAAGATGCAGGCAGAGGGCCCTTCTCACCCTCAAATCCATGAGGTCCAAAGAGGCCCTGGCTCCCAAGAGTCTGGTGAGTCTTCAGGGCCACCTGATACTGGCTGCCATTACCCTATTTGTGTTCAAGAGATGTGCCCACATCAAGGCCCCTCCTGTTCACGCTTTTAGTTCAGTTCACTTCAGTCGCTCATGTCTGACTCTTTGTGACCCCGTGGACTGCAGCACGCCAGGCCTCCCTGTCCATCATCAACTCCTGGAGTTTACTCAGACTCATGTCCATTGAGTCAGTGATGCCATCGAGCCATCTCATCCTCTGTCATCCCCTTCTCCTCCTGCCTTCAATCTTTCCCAGCATCAGGGTCCTTTCAAATGAGTGAGTTCTTCGCATCAAGTGGCCAAAGTATTGGAGTTTCAATTTCAACATCAGTCCTCCCAATGAATATTCAGGACTGATTTCCTTTAGGATGGACTGGTTGGATCTCCTTGCAGTCCAAGGGACTGTCAAGATCCTCTCCAACACCACAGTTCAAAAGCATCAATTCTTCGGCACTCAGCTTTCCTTATAGTCGAACTCTCACATCCACACGTGACTACTGGGGAAACAATAGCCTTGACTAGATGGACCTTTGTTAGCAAAGTAATGTCTCTGCTTTTTAATATGATGTCCAGGTAAGTCATAACTTTTCTGCCAAGGAGTAAGCATCTTTTAATTTCATGGCTTGAGTCACCGTCACACTTTTAAGAAATCCCCAAGAAACAGGGCTGCTGGGGCTCAGAATGCTAGGTCCATGTCCCTGCTTGCCCCTTGGGCTTCCTTCCCACCTAAGCTAGATGACTGAGGTGCTGCTGCCTCCCACCCTCCTCGCACCCCTATCCTGTCCTTAGATGCTGTGAAGGTGTTAGTCGCTCAATCGTGCCTGACTCTTTGCGACCCTTTGCACCTGGATAATGTTGCAGCAAGCCGTATCTCTGTCCCCTATCTGCACCTAGAAGGCACCTCCCACCGGATTTTCCGGAGGGAGCCGGGTCCTCCGCGCAGGCTCCCAGTGCCGCCACCAGGGGGAGCTGCCTCCTTGAAATGGCGCTTATTTTTCCCGGATTTGGGGCAACCCTGATGAAAGGTTGACCATAAGGTCCCACTGTGCCGAGTTGGACCATAATGAAAGCTGAGTGCCGAAGCACTGATGCTTTTGAACTATGGTGTTGGAGAGGACTCTTGAGAGTCCCTTGGACTGCAAGGAGATCAAATTGGCAATCCAAAAGGAAGTCAATCCTGAATAGTCAGTAGAAGGACTGAGGCTGAAGTTGAAGCTCCCATACTTTGGCCACCTGATGCAAATAGCTGACCCACTGGAAAGATCCTGATGCTGGAAAAGACTGAAGGCAGGAGGAGAAGGGGAAAACAGAGGATGAGATGGTTGGATGGCATCACTGACTCAATGGACATTAGTTTGAGCAAGCTCCGGGAGTTGGTGATGGACAGGGAAGCCTGGTGTGCTACAGTCCATGGGGTTGCAAAGAGTTGGACACGACTGACAGACTGAACTGATACAAATTTTAGGATTTTTTTTCTATTTCTGTGAAAAATGGCATCAGAATTTTGATAGGAATTGCACTGAATCTGTAGATTGCATGATAGATACGTGCCGGGTACTTAGGAGTCAAGAATGAAGGAGCACAACACACCTATGACTTCTGCTCTTAGTAACACAAGTTCCTCTCCCCCTTCTAGACTGTCCTCCACTCCCACCTCCACATAAATCACCTCAATTCATCCTCAAGGCTGGGATCCCAATCCTCCCTGGACACCCCAGGGCATGGCACTGGAAAGGGGTCCTGAAGCTTATGCCCTCTGGATGCTGGCTCAGTCTCCAACTAGGCCCTGCCTTCATTTTACATTAGTGTATGTAAATGCATACTGTTTTGGAGAATCATGCTTTTAGCTGGAAAAAATTTCCAAAAAGGCAAAGACAAGGCTGAACACTGGGCTTGTGCAAGGGGAACTGGAGCCAGAGGCTCAAGGAGAAAGTTATCCCAAACCTTTTCCTCTGCTTGTGAAGGGGCACAGGCAGACAGCATCAGAGGTGACCAGGCCCAGGAAAGATCTCGGATCTGAGCTGGACCAGAATTTGGCCTAATGAGGGGCCTCTGAGTGAAACAGACACAGCTGTAGCCTAGATGGTTGCAGCCTGAGTTTCTCCATCAGTGGAATCCCTGGACTGCACAAAGGGGCTTGCGGGTGAGCACTGTGCCAGCCACTCGGGACACTGCGATCCTCACCCCGGTATCTCGTTTTGCCTGTTGTGATTTGAAGCAAGGCCTTCAACCTTCCTGTGCCTCCAGAAGTGCTGAGAAGACAGCCTGAGGGTTGGAGGGCACTAGGTCATGCCTCTCTGAACCCAGATTTCTCCTCTTCAGAGGCAGGAGAAGATGCAGGCAGAGGGCCCTTCTCACCCTCAAATCCATGAGGTCCAAAGAGGCCCTGGCTCCCAAGAGTCTGGTGAGTCTTCAGGGCCACCTGATACTGGCTGCCATTACCCTATTTGTGTTCAAGAGATGTGCCCACATCAAGGCCCCTCCTGTTCACGCTTTTAGTTCAGTTCACTTCAGTCGCTCATGTCTGACTCTTTGTGACCCCGTGGACTGCAGCACGCCAGGCCTCCCTGTCCATCATCAACTCCTGGAGTTTACTCAGACTCATGTCCATTGAGTCAGTGATGCCATCGAGCCATCTCATCCTCTGTCATCCCCTTCTCCTCCTGCCTTCAATCTTTCCCAGCATCAGGGTCCTTTCAAATGAGTGAGTTCTTCGCATCAAGTGGCCAAAGTATTGGAGTTTCAATTTCAACATCAGTCCTCCCAATGAATATTCAGGACTGATTTCCTTTAGGATGGACTGGTTGGATCTCCTTGCAGTCCAAGGGACTGTCAAGATCCTCTCCAACACCACAGTTCAAAAGCATCAATTCTTCGGCACTCAGCTTTCCTTATAGTCGAACTCTCACATCCACACGTGACTACTGGGGAAACAATAGCCTTGACTAGATGGACCTTTGTTAGCAAAGTAATGTCTCTGCTTTTTAATATGATGTCCAGGTAAGTCATAACTTTTCTGCCAAGGAGTAAGCATCTTTTAATTTCATGGCTTGAGTCACCGTCACACTTTTAAGAAATCCCCAAGAAACAGGGCTGCTGGGGCTCAGAATGCTAGGTCCATGTCCCTGCTTGCCCCTTGGGCTTCCTTCCCACCTAAGCTAGATGACTGAGGTGCTGCTGCCTCCCACCCTCCTCGCACCCCTATCCTGTCCTTAGATGCTGTGAAGGTGTTAGTCGCTCAATCGTGCCTGACTCTTTGCGACCCTTTGCACCTGGATAATGTTGCAGCAAGCCGTATCTCTGTCCCCTATCTGCACCTAGAAGGCACCTCCCACCGGATTTTCCGGAGGGAGCCGGGTCCTCCGCGCAGGCTCCCAGTGCCGCCACCAGGGGGAGCTGCCTCCTTGAAATGGCGCTTATTTTTCCCGGATTTGGGGCAACCCTGATGAAAGGTTGACCATAAGGTCCCACTGTGCCGAGTTGGACCATAATGAAAGCTGAGTGCCGAAGCACTGATGCTTTTGAACTATGGTGTTGGAGAGGACTCTTGAGAGTCCCTTGGACTGCAAGGAGATCAAATTGGCAATCCAAAAGGAAGTCAATCCTGAATAGTCAGTAGAAGGACTGAGGCTGAAGTTGAAGCTCCCATACTTTGGCCACCTGATGCAAATAGCTGACCCACTGGAAAGATCCTGATGCTGGAAAAGACTGAAGGCAGGAGGAGAAGGGGAAAACAGAGGATGAGATGGTTGGATGGCATCACTGACTCAATGGACATTAGTTTGAGCAAGCTCCGGGAGTTGGTGATGGACAGGGAAGCCTGGTGTGCTACAGTCCATGGGGTTGCAAAGAGTTGGACACGACTGACAGACTGAACTGATACAAATTTTAGGATTTTTTTTCTATTTCTGTGAAAAATGGCATCAGAATTTTGATAGGAATTGCACTGAATCTGTAGATTGCATGATAGATACGTGCCGGGTACTTAGGAGTCAAGAATGAAGGAGCACAACACACCTATGACTTCTGCTCTTAGTAACACAAGTTCCTCTCCCCCTTCTAGACTGTCCTCCACTCCCACCTCCACATAAATCACCTCAATTCATCCTCAAGGCTGGGATCCCAATCCTCCCTGGACACCCCAGGGCATGACATTGGAAAGGGGTCCTGAAGCTTATGCCCTCTGGATGCTGGCTCAGTCTCCAACTAGGCCCTGCCTTCATTTTACATTAGTGTATGTAAATGCATACTGTTTTGGAGAATCATGCTTTTAGCTGGAAAAAATTTCCAAAAAGGCAAAGACAAGGCTGAACACTGGGCTTGTGCAAGGGGAACTGGAGCCAGAGGCTCAAGGAGAAAGTTATCCCAAACCTTTTCCTCTGCTTGTGAAGGGGCACAGGCAGACAGCATCAGAGGTGACCAGGCCCAGGAAAGATCTCGGATCTGAGCTGGACCAGAATTTGGCCTAATGAGGGGCCTCTGAGTGAAACAGACACAGCTGTAGCCTAGATGGTTGCAGCCTGAGTTTCTCCATCAGTGGAATCCCTGGACTGCACAAAGGGGCTTGCGGGTGAGCACTGTGCCAGCCACTCGCGACACGGTGATCCTCACCCTGGTATCTGGTGTTACCTGCTGTGATTCATAGCCAGGCCTACAACCCTCCTGTGCTGGAGAAGTGCTGGGGAACAGCAGCCTGAGGGTTGGAGGGCACTAGGTCATGCCTCTCTGAACCCAGATTTCTCCTCTTCAGAGGCAGGGATTGGAGAAGATGCAGGCGGAGGGCCCTTCTCACCCTCAAATCCATGAGGTTCAAAGAGGCCCTGGCTCCCAGGAGTCTGGTAAGTCTTCAGGGCCACCTGATACCAGCTCCAATCACCCTCTTTGTGTCCAGGAGATGTGCCCATATCAAGGCCCTTCCTCCTGCTCACACTTTTAAGAAATCCCCAAGAAACAGGGCTGCTGCGGCTTGGGGTATTAGGTTCAATGTCCCTGCCTGCCCCTTGGGCTTCCCTCCCACCTAAGCTAGATGACTGAGGTGCTGCTGCCTTCCACCCTCCTCGCACCCCTATCCTGTCCTTAGATGCTAAAGGCGTTAGTCGCTCAGTCGTGCCTGACTCTTTGCAACCCCGAAGCACCTGGATAATGCTGCAGCGGGCCGGGTCTCTTGTTCACTGTCTGCACTCAGAAGGCACCGCCCACCGGATTTCCCAGGGGAAGCAAGGGTCCTCGGCGTAGGCGCCCAGTCCCGCCACCAGGGGGCGCTGCCACCTCGAAATCGCGCAATTTGGAGCAATCCTGATGAAAAAAAAGAAGAAAGTGAAGTCGCTCAGTAGTGTCCGACTCTTTGCGACCCCTCACGGACTGTAGCGTAGCCTACCAGGCTCCTCTGTCCATGGAATTTTCCAGGAAAAAGTACTGCACTTGGGTTGCCATTTCCTTCTCCAGGGGATCTTCCTGACCCAGGAATCAAACCCTGGTCTCCTGCATTGCAGGCTTGTTGGGTGAGCACTGTGCCAGCCACTCAGGACATTGTGATCCTCAGCCCCTTATCTGGCCTTGCCTGTTGTGATTTGAATCAAGGCCTTCAACCCTCCTGTGCCTCGAGAAATGCCGGAAGGCGCAGCCTGAGGGTGGGAGGGCACTAAGTCATGCCTCTCTGAACCCAGATTTCTCCTCTTCAGAGGCAGGGATTGGAGAAGATGCAGGCGGAGGGCCCTTCTCACCCTCAGATCCGTGAGGTCCAAAGAGACCCTGGCTCCCCGGGAGTCTGGTGAGGCTTCAGGGCCACCCGATACTGGATCCAATCACCCCCTTTATGATCAGGAGATGTGCCCACATCAGTTCAGTTCAGTTCAGTTGCTCAGTCGTGTCCGACTCTTTGCGACCCCATGAATCGCAGCATGCCAGGCCTCCCTGTCCATCACCAACTCCCGGAGTCTACCTAAACCCATGTCCACTGAGTCGGTGATGCCATCCAGTCATCTCATCTTCTGTCGTCCCCTTCTCCTCCTTCCAATCCTTCCCAGCATCAGGGTCTTTTCCAATGAGTCAACTCTTCGCATGAGGTGGCCAAAGTATTGGAGTTTCAGCTTCAACATCAGTCCTTCCAATGAACACCCAAGACTGATCTCCTTTAGGATGGACTGGTTGGATCTTCTTGCAGTCCAAGGGACTCTCAAGAGTCTTCTCCAATACCACAGTTCAAAAGCATCAGTTCTTCGGTGCTCACCTTTCCTCACCATCCAACTCTCCCATCCATACATGACTACTGGAAAAACCATAGCCTAGATTAGATGGACTTTTGTTGGCAAAGTAATGTCTCTGCTTTTAATATGCTATCCAGGTTGGTCATAACTTTCCTTCCAAGGAGTAAGCGTCTTTTAATTTAATGGCTGCAATCACCATCTGCAGTGATTTTGGAGCCCAAGGAAATAAAGTCTGACTGTTTCCACTATTTCCCCATTTATTTCCCATGAAGTGATGGGACCAGATGCCATGATCTTAGTTTTCTGAACTTTGAGCTTTAAGCCAACTTTGTCACTCTCCTCCTTCACTTTCATCAAGAGGCATTTTAGTTCCTCTTCACTTTCTGTCATAAGGGTGGTGTCATCTGCATGTCTGAGGCTATTGATATTTCTCCCGGAAATCTTGATTCCAGCTTGTGCTTCTTCCAGCCCAGCGTTTCTCATGATGTACTCTGCACATAAGTTAAATAAGCAGGGTGACAATATACAGCCTTGACGTACTCCTTTTCTTATTTGGAACCAGTCTGTTGTTCCATGTCCACTTCTAACTGTTGCTTCCTGACCCCAATACAGGTTTCTCAAGAGACAGGTCAGATGGTCTGGTATTCCCATCTCTTTAAGAATTTTCCACAGTTTATTGTGATCCACACAGTCAAAGGCTTTGGCATAGGCCGCTCCTTCTGCTCACACTCTTAAGAAATCCTCAAGAAACGGCTTCTGGGCGCAGGGTGCTAGGTCCGTGTCCCTGCCTGCCTCTTGGGGTTCACTCCCACCTAAGCTAGATGACTGAGGTGCTGCTGCCTCCCACCCTCCTCGCACCCATATCCTGTCCTCAGATGCGTGAAGGTGTTAGCCGCTCAGTAGTGCCTGACTCTTTGCGACCCTATGCGTCTGATTAATGCTGCAGCGGGCCGGGTCTGTGTTCCCAGTCTGCACTCAGAAGGCACCTCTCACCTCATTTCCCAGGGGAAGCCGGGGTCCTCCCCGTAGGCTCCCAGTGCCGCCACCAGGGGGCGCTGCCTCCTTGAAATCACGCTTATTTTTCCCAGATTTGGAGCAACACTGATGGAAAAAAGAAAAAAAGAAAGTGAAGTCGCTCAGCCGCGTCCGACTCTTTGCGACCCATGACTCCATGGACAGAGGAACCGACTCTTTGCGACCCATGACCCCATGGACTATAGCGTAGCCTACCAGGCTCCTCTGTCCATGGAATTTTCCAGCAAACAGTACTGCATTGGGTTGCCATTTCCTTCTCCAAGTGCTCTTCCGGACCAAGGAATCAAACCCCGGTCTCCTGCATTGCGAGGAGACGCTTTCCCCTCTGAGCCACCAGGGAAGCACAACCCTGATGGAAGGTTGACCTTAAGGTCTATCTGTGTGAGTTGGACCAGAAAGCAAGCTGAGTGCGGAAGCATTTATGGTTTCGAACTGTGGTGTTGGAGAACACTCTCGAGAGTCCCTTGGACTGCAAAGAGATCTAACCAGTCGATCCTGAAGGAAATCAGTCCTGAATATTCATTGGAAGGACTGAGGCTGAATGAAGCTGAAGATCCTTTGGCCACCTGATGGCAAGAGCTGACCCTTTTGGAAAAAAAAAAAAAAAACAACACTGATTCTGGGAAAGATTGAAGGCAGGAGGAAAAGGGGACGACAGAGGATGAGATGATTGAATGGCATCACCAACTCGATGAACATGAGTTTAAGCAAGCTTGGGGAGTTGGTGATGGACAGAGAAGCCTGGGGTGCTGCAGTCCATGGGGCTGCAAAGAGTCGGACACGACTGAGTGACTGAACTAAACTGTACTGATGAAAGTCCTGTGGAGTTTCGCAGAGTCAGACATGACTTAGCGACTAAACAACAAAAGCTCGAAGCAAGAGATATCACAGCAATGGCCAGGTTCCCAAAGTTCCGGTCTTATTCTGAACCCCAAAGTATGCTAAAGAGGCTGACATTTTGGGAAGCTCTGCCTGTAGGAATTTGATTCCGACATCTGCCCAAGTCCCCACTTCTGCGTGACCACATGTGGAACTCCGATGTCCAGCGTGCAGCTTTGTGGCCTTTTTAGCTCATCTGGTGGCCAACTTAGTTCCCAAGATCCAGGTAGGGACAGCAAAGAATGAATAGGAGAGAAGGGGGCCTTGGAATCAGCAAACTCCTTCCCCAGTGAGAAGCTGTGTGTCCATGAGCAAGTCACCCAGCCTTTCTGAGGCTGTTCTGTGATGACAGAGATAAGGATGGCTCCTGCAGGATCCTTGGGACCTTCAGAGGCAATAAGGCAGCTCCAAACCCACCACTGGACAGCTGGACTGTCTCACTCCCCAACTCCACTGGTACAGATCTGCCTTCTGAAACCTCTCTTCAACTGAGAAAACAAAAACATAAAGCAAACAAGCCAGGTACCACCCCGCATCCATTAGAATTGCTATAATCTTTTTGATGGAAAAAAAAGCAAGTATTGGTGAGGATGTATGGAAGATGGAACCCTTGTACACTGCTGGTGAGAATCCCATGTACAGTGGGGAGGTTTTCCTGGTGGCCCAGTGGTTGAGAATCCACCTGCCTTCCAATGCAGGGGACACGGGTTTGATCCCGGGTCAGGAAACCAAAATCTCTCATGCTCTGAGGCAATTAAACTCATTCTGCAACTACAGAAGCCCCCACATTGCAATGAAGACCCAGTGCTGCCAAAAAAAAAAGAAAGAAAAGAGAGAGAGAGAGTGTGTATAGTGGGGCAGCCACTGAGGAAAAATTCAGTCATTCCTCAAAAAGTTAAACATAGAATTGCCATTCCAGTCCTCAGTATGTGCCCAAGAGAACTGAAAATACACATTCAAGCAAAATCTAGCCCCTGAGTGCTCATGCCTTGCAGCAGTCAAAGAGTGGGAACAACCTAAATGCCTATCTGCCGATGAATGGATTATAAAATTGTGGCATATCCACACAATGGAATATTATTCAGCCATAAAAGAAGTACTGACACAGGCTACAACATAGAGGAATCTTGAAAACATTATGTTCCATGAAAGAAATCAGTCACAAAAGGTCACTTATTGTACAAGTTCATTTATGAAACATCCAGAAAAGGCAAATTCATGGAGATGAAAGCAGATGAGTGGTTACCAGGGGTGAAGGAGTGTGTGTGAGCTTAGTCCCTCAGCCGTGTCCAACTCTTTGCAACTCCATGGACTGCAGCTCCTCGCTCCATGGGATTTTCCAGGCAAGAATACTGGAGTGGGTTGCCATGCCCTCCTCCAGGGGATCTTCCCAACCCAGGGGTCGAACCCAGGTCTCCCGCATTGCGGGCAGATTTTTTACCATCTGAGCCACTAAGGAAGCCCATAAATACTGGAGTGGGTAGCCTATCCCTTCTCCAGGGGATCCTCCCAACCCAGGAATCAAACCAGAGGGTGACAGCAAATGACTGCTTAATGGATGGGGATCCCCTTTTGGGGTGATGAAGCAGTTTTGAAACTAAACAACAATATTGGTTGCACAATACTGTGAAGGCACTAAATGCCACCAAATTGTTCCCTTTAACATAATTAATTTTACATTATGTGGATTTTGTCTCAATAAAATAAATAAGTAAATCAAGCCAGCCTCATGTGCCTGGAGTAATGGGAGCCCAGCCATCCCCTGGGAGGCCAGCCCACAGTCTGATACTCTGGGGCAAACGGTCCTCCCACCCCCACTTACAGGCCCCCCTCCAAGCCCTGCTGGCACCTTCCTTTCCACATCACCTGCCCTCACCCAGGTGCCCCACCTTCCTTCAGCTTCATGTCTCTCATCTCCTGCTTCATCAACCTTGCTATGGAGCCCAGTTCCAAAACTTACAACCCTGTTCCAGTGACCTAGCAGCAACCTTTGGGCCTGCTCTTCCTCCTCGTTCACCAGCCTTTACCTGACCTCTAAGACAGTAGCTGTCAGGCAGTCCTGCCCTCAGACTGAGCCTGGAGTTCCTCCTCCTACCTAAGACTGACTTTGCTCCTTTCGGAAACTCCTCCTGGCTCTCCAACCCTAGCCTCTAAAGCAGACCCTTGGCCTTTAACACACTCAATTCAATTTAGTCCTTCAGTCGTGTCCAACTCTTTGCAACCCCATGGACTGCAGCACCCCAGGCTTCCCTGCCATCATCAACTCTTGGAACTTGCTCAAACTCATGTCCATCAAGTCAGTGATGCCATCCAACCATCTCATACTCTGTCATCCCCTTTTCCTCCTGCCTTCAATCTTTCCCAGATCAGTGTCTTTTCTAATGAGTCAGTTCTTCGCATCAGGTGGCCAAAGGATCGGAGCTTCAGCTTCAGCATCAGTCCTTCCAATGAATATTCAGGACTGATTTTCTTTAGGATTGACTGGTTTGATTTCCTTGCTGTCCAAGGGACACTTGAGAGTCTTCTCCATCACCAAAATACAAAAGCATCAATTCTTCGGCGCTCAGCCTTCTTTATGGTCCAACTCTCACATCCATACATGACTACTGGGAAAACCATAGCTTTGCCTAGGCAGACCTTTGTTGGCAAAGTAATGTCTCTGTTTTTTAATATGCTGTCTAGGTTTGTCATAGCTTTTCTTCAAGGAGCAAGTGTCTTTTAATTTCATGGTTGCAGCCACCATCTGCAGTGATTCTGGAGCCCAAGGAAATAAAGCTGGTCACTGTTTCCATTGTTCCCCCATCTATTTGCCATGAAGCCATGGGACCAGATGCCATGATCTTAGTTTTGTGAATGTTGAATTTTAAGCCAGTTTTTTCACTCTCCTCTTTCACCTTCATCAAGAGGCTCTTTAGTTCTTCTTTGCTTTCTGCTGAAAGGGTAGTGTCATGTGCATATCTGAGGTTATTGATATTTCTCCTGGCAATCTTGATTCTAGCTTGTGCTTCATCCAGTCTGTCATTTCACATAATGTATTCTACATATATGTTAAATAAGCAGGGTGACAATATTCAGCCTTTCCCGATTTGGAACCAGTTTGTTGTTCCATGTCCGGTTCTAACTATTGCTCCTTGACCTACATACAGATTTCTCAGGAGGCAGGTAAGGTTGTCAGGTATTCCTATCTCTTTAAGAATTTTCCACAGTTTGTTGTGATCCACACAGTCAAAGGCTTTAGTGTAGTCAATGAAGCAGAAGTAGAATTTTTTTCTGGAATTCTTTTGCTTTTTCTATGGTCCAATGGATGTTGGCAATTTGATTTCTGGTTCCTATGCCTTTTCTAAATCCTTTGAACATCTGGGAGTTCTCAGTTCACATACTGTTGAAGACTAGCTTGGAGAATTTTGAACATTACTTTGCAAGCGTGTGAGATGAGTGCAATTGTGTGGTAGTTTGAACATTCTTGGCATTAGCATTGCCTTTCTTTGGGATTGGAATGAAAACTGACCTTTTACAGTCCTGTGTCCACTGTTGAGTTTTTCAAATGTGCTAGCATATTGAGTGCAGAACTTTAACTGCACTCGAGCATCATCTTTTAGGATTTGAAATAGTTCAACTGGAATTCCATCACCTCCACTAGCTTTCTTTGTAGTGATGCTTCCTAAGGCCTGTTTGACTTCACATTCCAGGATGTCTGGCTCTAGGTGACTGATCACACCATCGTGGTTATCTGGGTCATTAAGGCCTTTTTTGTATAGTTCTGTGTATTCTTGCCTCCTCTTCTTAATATCTTCTGCTTCTGTTAGGTCCATACTATTTCTGTCCTTTATTGCTCCCATCTTTGCATGAAATGTTCCCTCGATAGCTCTAATTTTCTTGAAGAGATCTCTAGTCTTTCCCATTCTACTGTTTTCCTCTATTTCTTTGCATTGATCACTTTAGGAAAGCTTTCTTATCTCTCCTTCCTACTCTTTGGAACTCTGCATTCAGATGGATATGTCTTTTCTTTTCTCCTGTGCCTTTTGCTTCTCTTCTTTTCTCAGCTATTTGTAAGGCCCCCTCAGACAATCATTTTGCCTTATTGCTTTTCTTTTTCTTGGGGATGATTTTGATCACCGCCTCCTCTACAATGTTACAAACATCCATCCATAGTTCTTCAGGCACTCTATCAGATCTAATCCCTTGAATCTATTTGTCACTTCCACTGTATAATTTGTAAGGGATTTGATTTAAGTCATATCTGAATGGTCTAGTGGCGTTCCCTACTTTCTTTAAGTTTGAATTATGCAATAAGGAGGTCCTAATCTGAGCCACAGTCAGATCCCGGTCTTGTTTTTGCTGAACGTTTAGAGCTTCTCCATCTTTGGCTGCAAAGAATATAATTAATCTGATTTTGGTATTGACCATCTGGTGATGTCCATGTGTAGAGTCTTCTCTTGTGTTGTTGGAAGAGAGTGTTTGTTATGACCAGTGCATTCTCTTGGCAAAACTCTGTTAGCCTTTGCCCTACTTCATTTTTGTACCCCAAGGCCAAACTTGTCTATTACTCCAGGTATCTCTTGACTTCCTACTTTTGCATTCCAGTTCCCTGTGATGAAAAGGACATCTTTTTTTGGTGTTAGTTCTAGAAGGTTTGTAGGTTCTCATAGAACTGTTCAACTTCAGCTTCTTCAGCATTAGTGGTTGGGGCATAGTCTTGGATTACTGTGCTATTGAATGGTTTGCCTTGGAAACGAACAGAGACCATTCTGTCATTTTTGAGATTGCATCCAAGTACTGCATTTCAGACTCTTCTGTTGACTATGAGGGCTACTTCATTTTTTCTAAGGGATTCTTGTTCTCAGTAGTAGATATAATGGTCATCTGAGTTAAATTCACCCATTCCAATCCATTTTAGTTCACTGATTCCTAAAATGTCAATGTTCACTCTTGCCATCTCCTGTTTGACCACCTCCAGTTTACCTTGATTCACGGTCCTAACATTCCAGGTTCCTATGCAATATTGTTCTTCACAGCACCGGACTTTACTTCCATCACCAGTTACATCCACAGTTTGTCTCTCCCAAATTGAAGGAGGAGGAATTAACTTTCCATGCCTCTAACTTTCCCTTCCACTCTGCTCCTCTCTCTGACACTTCTGGTCAGACCTCTAGGAAGTGTAGCTCACAGGCGTATCTCTACTTGCCCTGTGTCCCCAGCCTCATCCCAGCCTCCCAGCCCAGGTGGCAGCTCCAAGGAGCACCTTCAGCACTGTCTTCCCAGCTTCTCCAAGGCCTTTCTGAGGGTTGGTGGCCCCCCACCTCGCTAACCCCACTCCTGCTTCCTCTCACTCCTTCAAGCTGCCCTGGATTTCTCTTCCTGGTCCACCTTGAGCGGGAAAGAGGGGACACTTATAGCTGCCTTGTATTCATCAGGGTGAGCAGACATCTGGGGACACATAACCCAGGACTGGAGGCTCACTTCACAGTCACTGAGGTCCTTTCTCACTTGACAAAGTTGTGTGGTATCCCCTGGATGAGTCTCTACCTGACTTGAGGGAGCAAGGTCCTTCTACCTGTGATAGCACCATCCACACTCGAGGAGAGGTGAGGCCTTCCAGAAGGCACTGAAAACTCAGCCACCACTCAGCCTCTCACCCCAGCCCATGCACAGAGGCCAGGAAGACAGTGGGGCTGAGCCATCTTCCTGTGGGACCCTACACTCCAGGGTGGGTGGAGAGGAACTTCTGGGGATCAGCAGCACCTCTGCCACAACCTGCAGGCAGTATCTCCCCTCAGATCATTCCCTTTATCTGCAGACAGGCAGCTCAGTGCCTCCTGGGTCTGCAGCCATCTCCAGGTTAAACACACTCACTCTACAGTTTTCTGTGCTCCGACATCTAGCCCCAGGTCTGGGGGATCACAGGTTACAGGCCCTCTATGTGAAGAAGCTGGGCCCACAGAAACAACTGGGGGAGCCCCACTTTGTGGAGTCTCATTTTCACCATAGTACATGCAATCTAAAGTCCCAAAACTTTTCCGTCATTCTTCAGTAATCAAAGTCTGCTGTTCCTTAAGGTCATTATTAAAAGTTTCATTTCATGGAGAAGGAAATGGCAGCCCACTCCGGTATTCTTGCCTGGGAAATCCCATGAACAAAGGAACATTCATGGGGTCCCAAAAGAGTCAGACATGACTTAGTGACTAAACAATAAGAATAAAAACAAAGGAAATACAATTGATTTTGTATATTGTTCTTCTTTCTGCAAGCTTCTTAATTCCATTTAATCTAGTACTTTTTTTTTGTAGACTTCATCAGATTTTTCATGTAGAAACTGTCTAAGGGTAGGGACTTTGTCCTACGCATCACTGTATTTCCAGTACTGACAAGAGTGCTTGTATAGGTAGATACACACAAAAAAATTGTTAAATGGATGGATATACTCACTGAGTAATTTCCTCCATTAGACTGTAAGCTGTGAGAGGGTTAGTTAGTTCAGTCACTCAGCCGTGTCGGACTCTTTGTGACCCCGTGGACTGCAGCATGCTAGGCTTCCCTGTCCAACTCCCGGAGCCTACTGAAACTCATGTCCATCACATCGGTGATGCCATCCAACCATCTCATCCTCTGTTGTCCCCAACTCCTCTCGCCTTCAGGACATTTTATTTTGCTCTCTGGAGCATTTCACAGTGCCCGGAATAGAATCTGGCATATTGTAGGTGCTTAATAAATATCTGGTGACTGACTTAAAGTAAATAAATCAATGAAAGTCTCATTTCAGTGATCAGAATGCCCAGTCCTGTGTGAGTGGTCAAGGTGACCTCCTGCAATGGGCAGACGGGACTTGGTTCTGCATGCATTTCTTCAGTCTTCAAAGAGTGAAGGAGGAAAGAGCTGGATATGGGGTTCTCACCTGATTAAAACTGCTGAAATCCACATTCTCTATGCTTCGCAAGTGTTTGGAGCTGACACACCCTCTCACCTCCCCTCCCCCCAGGGATCATTGTGTGTGACCCTCATCCTGAGCCCCAGGAATCCCACGGTCACCTACCTGTGGGCCACATCACCTCTGGCACAGTCCATCTGGAGAACCAAGAAGCCCCGCGTCAGCTCTCTTTCCCAGGCATTAAAGAGCCTTGAACACCCTCCATCCTGACCAGCAATGGGAATGCAGACCCCAGTGTGGAGATCACCATGATCCCTGCACTACCCACCCACTTAGCTCAGTCTTGTCTTAGGACTTCCTGGGGATCCTCTTTCTACCTGAAGGGGCTTTCCTCTGGTCAAGACAGACATCCAGTCAAAAACCAGGACAGAAGCACTGACCTTGTTAAAACCACTCTTTCTCAATCCTCCACATATGACTGTCTAGTGTTTTTCCTATTTATTAATTAGTTTATTTGTTCATTATATGCCCCACCCGTAGTGGAATACAAGCTCCGGGCACTTAGCGCTCTGCACACAGTTGTTGTTGTTCAGTTGCTAAGTCATGTCTGACTCTTTGTGACCCCATGGACTGCAGCACACCAGGCTTCCCTGTCCTTCACCATCTCCTGGAGTTTGCTCACACTCATGTCCATTGAGTCGGTGATGGTATCCAACCATCTCATCCTCTGCTGCCCCCTTCTTCTTTTGCCTTCGATCTTTGCCAGCACCAGGGTCTTTTCCAATAACTCTGCTCTTTGCACCAGGCGGCCAAAGTATTTAGGAGCTCAGTAAAAACTGCTTAGCGTGTTCATCATATGGGGCTGTTAAAGCTGCCCAACGGCAGGGGTAGTACACAAAGGGTCATGGATGGGTGAGCAGGGACCCAACACTTAGAACCTGCTTGCAGGGAAGTGTGGGTGGAGTTCTGGCAGCGCCTGGCAAAGTGGTTTCCCGACTGGTGAGGGTGAAAGCTGGAGAGTGAAGGGTATAGAGAAGAGGATACGGTCAGTCCTCTACAGACAGTTCTTTGGAAGTTTTGCTGAAGCGGGGACAAGACAAGGTGTGGCTGAAATGAAAGGTTTGTGTGTTGTGATGCTGTGTGAGGCTGTGGGGTTGGGGAAGAAGCAGCTGCAAAGGAAGAAGAATCTGAAGACAGGAGGCAGGTGGAGCAGAGGAAGATGCAGGCAGGGTTAGTGGAGGCCTTAGCCCTGAGGCAGGAGGCAGGACCCTGGAAGTCCTTCTTGGTGACTTTAGCCAAGGCCTTGCCTCTCTGGGCCTCCATCGTTTCATCTGCACCTAGAGGCAACACAGCAATTGTTAGTTTCAGGACCTCTCTGAACAGCATGGTACCTGGCACAGTAATAATACAAAAAGTAGTCATAGTCATTGTCATTTTCATCCCTGTGACGTTGGGAGGAAGGGCAAGAGAGCCGGTGTGGCTGCAGAGAACCTGGTGGGTCTGGGGCCTGGGCAGGGACGGGCTGTTTCCTCAGTGATCCCGGAGGAGCCAGCCACGCGTCCCAGACCTGCAGCTCCGGAGCAGCCCACTGGGACCGGCAGAACCCGGGCGGCAGAACCAAAGCCAGGGACACCCAGGCTCTGCAGGCCGGACTCAGGCCTGGGTCCAGCGGAATCGCCTGGTACCTGCGCGCTAGGCCAGGCCGGACGGCCGGGAAGAGAAGGGTTAAGCCGCGCGGCCTCGGGGCCCAAGGGTGTGAGGCGGTGTGAGGGGTGTGAGGGGGGTGGGGGTGGGGGAGCCGCAGGCGCGTAGCCGCGATTGGCTGGGGCACATGCCCGGGGGCAGCTGCGGGCGGATGGCCGCCCAGACTTCCTGGACGCGCCTGGCGCCTCCGCCGCGCCGCCGCTGGCGACCTCGGGGGACGTGCCGCCGGCTGCCCGGGGACAGCTCCGCTCCCGCGCCGGCCCCCAACCCCCGCCCGCGGCTGGCGGGCGGCGGGGACTGTCTCTCTAGGGGCTTGTCAACCACAGTGACAGCGTCGCCGCCGGCGCCGCCCACGCGTGCTGCTAGGGCTGATGCCCACCAACCAGCCAGCACCTCTCCCCTAATGTGGGATGTGTCCAGAGGGCCGAATGTGTCCCGAGGTCCAGCTGCGGGGCAAGCCGCTGGCCCCGTGGAGCCAAGCGGGTGAGCCCCTCTTTAGCAGATCGCTTTGGCTGACCATACCTGCAGCGGGGAGGGGGCTGGTTCTGGAAGCTCCAGGACCTCATATTGCATAACAGATGAGGGGGTGAACTTGCTCCTCAACACCCTCCAGCCGGTCGGACAGTACCCAACTTGATGCTAAAGCTCAGCTTCTCTGTACACTGGGGTTAGATGGGGTCTGAAATCTCGGAGAGAGAGTATTGGGTGCAGTAGAAAAGGACACAGGCTAGGACAGGTCTCCCATGAAAAGACACAGACCAGGCAAAGGGGGACATGGTGGAGTCCTGCTTCGAAAAGCTATTCATCCCACCCAGGAGGAGTTGATAAGCAGTTTATTCTGGCCTAGAGAATTCCATGGACTGTATAGTCCATGGGGTTGCAAAGAGTTGGAACAGGACTGAGAGACTTTCACTTTATAACAATACTTCCCAAGGGCAGGGCTGTTGACAAGATTAAGGTGTGTGCAGAGTCTTGGTGAGTTTCTCTGGTCCTTTCAATCTTTTGCCTCAGGTGGTTTCTGAGGCAACTGTTCTAATCTGCCCTTTGGAACTCAGGGAAGGTCACGAAGGCTAGAGTCTTGCTTATGAGAAATGGTGGACAAAAAAAAAGAGGGCTCTGTGCTGGAGAGCCTCACAGAGCCCTGCAAGGTTTCACACTGTGGCCAGGGATCTTAATGGTGGATGTGCAGGTCAGCACCCCCTCCCAGGCCCACCCGCAGCTGTTCAGACTAGAATCCTAACAGGAACTCCTGGAAGAGGCTCTAGAAAACCCTAAACCAGCCACCAAGAGTTGATAAAGTCTCAGTTGTCATTTTGAAAAGTATTGGTTTGCTCGTGCTGGTGAGATAAGCACTGTTGAAAAAGATATAATTCATTTCGAATAGAAGATGGAGCTGATGCTCCTGGGAAAGACTATGGCAGTTTTCAGAGAAAAGTTTCTCCACTTTTTTTTGGTCTGGACATTGCCCCTGCTCTACCTTCTATATAGGACCCTCTGAACCTCAGCCCTGGATACGGTTAGGGGAGATCACACCTGCCTTCCTTCCTGGGTTCCAATGGGAGACCTGGCCTAGTCTGTGTCCTCTGCCTCCTCCACTCCCCTCCCACTCTGCCCTAGCCCACTACCCTGTGTGTGGCTCCTACCTCTTCAGCCCCCCGGCTGCCTTGCCTTTGTAAAAGGGGAGGAATTTCCTTGGAGAGGGAGGCAGTGAGGCAATCACCTGCCCTGCTCCCTCATCTATCACCCTGAACTGTGTTTCATGATAAAATTTCTCATCCACAGCCAGTGATAAATGGAATCAGCCCAGAGGAGACCATACCGGGTGGGGGTGGGAGGGGTGGGGATGCCTCATTCAGGGTTTCTGGGCCTGGGTGAGGGAAACCCAGGTAAATTGTTTCTCTGTGTTAACACACAACCTGGAAAGAGCCAAGGTAGTGGATTTCTGTGACCTGATCTGTACTGTTGGTAAGAAGGCATGCATATGTGATTCTGTGTGCTCTGAACCAGCTTGTTAACCCTGCAGAGTGATGGCGCAGGGCTGAGGGCGTGGTGTGTGGAGGCCAAGCCTTGGAGGGAAAGCAGTAGGGATTCAGAATACAGGCATGGTAGCCAGGTGGGTACTGAATAAGACCCCAGAGCAGAGAAGCTATATCCCCAATGGAAGCTGCTGTGAAACTGTGTAACTCGGGTTGGAACTTGAACCCACGGTCTTCCAACTGAGATCATACACCTGGTCTCAGGACTTAATGAAGCTCAGGTTCTTAATGTCTCATTGCAGAAAGAATTCAGGGAGAGACAAAGTGATAAGAAGTAGATTTATTTAAAGAGAAACACACTCCACAGACAGTGTGGGCCATCTCAGAAGGCAAGAGCAGCACCAGAGTGTAGGGGTTGTCAACTTTTATGTTGTTGTTCAATTGCTAGGTTGTGTCTGACTCTTTGCAACCCCATGGACTGCAACATGCTAGGCTCTTCTGTCCTCCACTATCTTCCGGAATTATCTCAAATTCATGTCCATTGAGTCAGTAATGCTGTCTAACCATCTCATCCTCTGTTGCCCACTTAGAGTTGAATAATTTCATAGGCTAATGAGTGTACTGTTGGTAAGAAGACATGCATATGCGATTTTGTGAGCTCTGAACCAGCTTGTTAGCCCTTCAGAGTGATGGGGCAGGGCAGGGGGAGGGTGGGGAGTGGGTTGGTAAAGAATCTGCTGGCAATGCCAGAGACCTGGGTTTGATCCCTGGGTTGGGAAGATCTCCTGGAGAAGGGAATGGCTACCCACCCCAGTATTCTAGCCTGGAGAATTCCATGGACTGTATAGTACATGGGGTAGCAAAGAGTTGGACACGACTCTTTCATTCCAGCTGTTTGGGGAATGGGGTGGGGATTTCCAGAAATTGGGCCACTGCTCACGTTTTGACCTTTATGGTTGGCCTTGGAACTGTCATGGCACCTGTGGGCGTGTCATTTAGCTTGCTGATGTATTAGAGTGAGTGTACACTGAGGCTCCTGGTCTAGTGGAAGTTGACTTGTCCGCCATCTTGAACCTATTTGGTTCCAATCAGTTTATGTCATGTCCTCGGGCCCTGCCCCCTTCCC
This sequence comes from Dama dama, assembly GCF_033118175.1. Taxonomy (NCBI): domain Eukaryota; kingdom Metazoa; phylum Chordata; class Mammalia; order Artiodactyla; family Cervidae; genus Dama; species Dama dama. The sequence goes on along the minus strand of NC_083694.1, from coordinate 48,526,486 downwards.
TCCTGTTTCAGCTAGAGGAATCAGAAAAATGGGGTTAGCCACAGAGTGGGGTGCTAGGGCAGACAGGAGGAGGGGCTGGGTGTCAGAGCCCAGCCTGCTGCCGAGGGAGGGAAGCAGGCAGCTCGTGGGCTTACGGGCAGGATGACGGGAAACAGCACCTCTAGCAGCTCCAGGTGTCAGATGAGCCCCTAGTCCTCCAAACAGGAGCCTCCAGGCCTTTAGGTATCCAGACCTCAGGCAACTCTCAGCACCAGTCCCAGAGAGCAAGATGATGGCCAATGGCTCCTCTGGGTCCCCTCCTTTCTTCTGCTTTTACCCCAGGAATCCATGAGAAGTCCTTAAGCTAATAACTAAGGAGTTAATTAATAATCAAAGTGATAAGCTGGAGCAAGCTTGACCCAGAGCAGCTGAGGGTTTGTTTGATCAAAGCCCAGAGGTCCAGAGCATGGGACCACAAAGCTATTCTGCCACTTGCCAGCTGTCACCTGTAAAAGGAGGTAAAAAGAGCATCTACGTCATAGGTTGCCCTCAAGGCACCTGAGATAATGCTTGTGAGATGCTGAGTCATTATGACACGTATTTCTAAGGCCTCCTGACTGCCAGCTGGGGCCAGGAGAGGAGACCCCTCTGGGGCTCACAGTTCAGGTGGGACTATTGGATTCCTAGCAAGTCAGAGTCTGAGTTCTGGAAATGCAGACATGTGTGCTCACAAGCTCAAGTGACGATGTCCTTGTCGGTCTGGAGATATCCAGAAGGCTTCATAGAGGAAGTGGCATTTGAACTGGCATCACAAGATGAGTAGGAGTAGATGGAGGGGATGTTCTGGGATGTGCATGGTCCCTCAGCTCCTGCGGGGCTCTGACGTGTGGGTCTCGGCCTGCTCCAAGAGGAGGGTCAGAGTTTCTTTTCTCTGATTCCCACTCGGGGAAGAAAGGGCTATGTGAACTGCCCACTTTGTCCCGGGGGTGCAACACTGTGTGGCACAGAGGCAGGCTCAGTGCTGGCTGAACAACTCAGGAGCTGTGGAGTTAGTGAGTCGGGAAATAACAAGTCAAATGCTTCAGCAGTACCCAAGAGGGGAGCAGGGAAACAGCAGGGCCTGGGGAGCTGCCCAGCCAAGGAGGCCTAAGCCTCTAACAAGGGAGCAAGCATAGGACAAGGCAGGGTCCCACCTGAGAGCCAGCCCGGAGCTGGAAGAAACACCAGGGCAGAGTCTGTGGTGTCTGTGCTGTTTGGGTGCCGAGCTTCTCAAAGCCACTGCCTTTGAGGACAGTGTCTCCCAGGAGTCACACTGGCTTTCATGGTCCACAGGGGTGGGTGGAAGCAGCATCCTCCCACCAGAGAGCATCCCCAGAGGCTCTAACTTGTAGCCTGCTGTGTGGAACATGGGTGGCATTTTGAACTAGGCCGTTTTTCCATGCTCTCTCTGGGAGTTTTACCTACCACTTGATGAATTTTACCTACCCCACAGACAGAAGAAACATAGCCCCTTTCATGACCAAAACTCATATGGATGGCACCCTCTCTTCCACTCCACTCTGGTCCACCACCTTCCACGCTGCTCAGGAACAGCCCATCCATCTGCAGAGCTGGGAGCCAAGGCCCAGGGCTCCCTGCAGGTCAGACGTCTGCCTCCGCTGGGAACCATGCCCCAGGGTGCTCCTGTGGCCAGAGGACCAGCCTGAGAGAATTCTCCCTGAGCTCCCTCTGTCAGTAGCACCCTGTCCTTGGAGCCCCTCGGCAGTGACACATTGAGATTCAAACCCACCTATGTTTCAGACAGCGGCCACTCCAAGCCTAAGCCTGGTGCCACCAACCCTACCTGTGTCTCGTGTGTGACAGGTATGTGTTCATAGCCAGGCTGCTGCTCATACAGTCCACAGAGTGCACCTGTGGATAAACCAGGGTTTTCCAAGATTAAATTTCAGCACTGGGGTGCTGGTGGTGCAGTCTTCCCCACTGATGGCTGGAGCCCTGGTCCTGGGCCCGCTGGCTTCTCCCCAGAGTGGACTCAGCCTCTCTCCTAGCTCTCGCTGCTCCAGACACAGGGTGCACTTACCCAGCTAACATGCTATAGCCAACCCCCTCCTCCCATGTCCTCCTGGTCCACTTAGTAAAGCCACCAGCCACCCATGGCAGCAGGGGTGGGCCTGAGGGCCTGGAGCTGGAAGTGGCCAACAGAGGACAGGCTAAGGGTGCTGCAGAGAGCATGGCTTCCAGGCCCTTGACTATGGAGCCCCCTCTGATGCCCTTGCCCTGGGACGTCCCAGCCTTTACCAGGCTGTGGTGAGTTGGCAGGTGACGGGGCAGAGGGTTGTACAGCAACAGAGGTCTTTTGTGCAGCAGGTTGTACAGGCCATGGGGCCCAGACACCCCGAAAACACCTGCCAAGAGACTCCCTTGTACCAGGCCCTGCACCAGTGCGGGGCGCCTTGTGAACTCATGGGACAGGCACTCTGACAAGACAGAGCAGCCAGACCTACCCTCCTGCCAGAACAACTCAAAGACCAGGCAAAATTCAGGACACAACAGCCCTCGAAACATGACATTAGATGTCCAAGGACAGACGCCTAAGAGGCAGGAACCATCGCGGTGAGTCCTTGGACCCCTCAGTATGCTGCCCCCAGAGTATCCAGCTGTGCAGCAAGAAGGGGACCCAGGCAGGTTCAGGGGTGCTCCGGAGGGGAGACACAGAACTCGAGGGCCTGCAAAGCCAAGGCAGAAAGAGTTTGCAGGATGGAGCCCTGGAGAGGAGGGAGCCCCAGAATCTGCCGGGCACAGATCTGCCTGTGCATGTGAGGAATGTGCTGGAGGCCAGGAAAGACCCGCCAAGAGGGTCAAAGGAAGTCATGTCAAGAGCTCAAGCAGGATGTGAAAAGTGTGGGCTCATTCTGACAGCCAGGCCGGAAAACCTGAAAAAGAGACAGAGTATCATGTGGGTCTTGCCACTGTAAAGTAGGACAAAATGGACCCAAGACTAAAGGCTGCTCTAGTTTTCCCAGCAAAGCTTAAAAGCAAGACCTAAAGAGACCAAAATGCTACCAAGTAACATCCCGGTGTCCAGAACAAAGTGCAAGGATATTTATGAAATATTCAGCTCCCGACAAAACTCACAGTGGTGACCACCCAATCAAAAGTCAGCAGACATGTACGGAGGCAGGAAGATACAGCCCAGAAATGACTGTGATGAAAGGATGAGTGTTCAAGGACATGGAAGCTTTTTCTACAACCATATCTAGGTGTTCAAGAAGCTGGAGGACAGAATGAATGTGCCTGGAGCAAAAATGAATGCTGTAGGCAGGGGAGGGGGGCATATCTGTCGTGGGAGGAGGGTAAAAACTTGGATCTGAAATCTGAACAAGTAAGATCTCTTCAAGGGGTGTGGGCTCACAGCCAGGCCCTGTGGAGGTCACCAGGCACACATACCCAACCCCACACAGGCCTGGGATGCCTGGCACAGAGTAGTATGGCTTAAAACATACACTCGAATCTTGTTTAATTTATGCTCCCTTTTTACAGATTCAGAAGCAGAAAGGGTGAAGGTCTTTCCAAGGCCACACAGCCAGTAAATGGTGGGTGCAGTGCCCTGGGCATGTGGCCTTGGGCACTCTGAAGAGCACACCCCTGACCCCCACATCCTGCCAACCTGGTGGGTTCAAGGTAGGCTTCGGGTAACCCTGGTTCCCAGCATGCAAGCAAGCTGGGAGGGGGAGGCATGTCAGTGTTCGGTCCAATAACATTATCTAGCAGGAGAGAGATGTCCATGCCCACATCCGATCCTGCCACATCCTCCATTCAGGATGGTTGGAGCCCAGTGTCCCCCACCCTAGCTCCCCGACCTTGCCTTGCCCTCAGCCTCCTCAACTTGGGGGGTGGGAACCCGGCTTCATGAGGGTGCTCATTTCTATAATTCTGTAATCACCATAATTGCTTTAATCACCACTCAGGCTGGAGCACTCTGGGGTCTTCGGCCTCTGCATTCAGCCCTCACCTCTGTGCACCTAAGCAGCTCCACCTGGGGGCACAGACGCACAGCCCAGGGAACAGCCCTGGGTCACCTCCACCCAGCCCAACCCTGCCATGGCTTAGCGCTGGGCAACTCCGTCAGCACCAGCCATGTATCTAGACTGTTTGCTTGTTCCACACCTGCCTGACCAGGAGCCCGGTGCTGGACACAGGAAGACAGGATGAGCAGGGAGTGAGTGGGGCCATGCCTGCAGGCATCACACCCCGTACAGGTGCCGCCCTGAGTTCCACCCAGGGAGGCACAGACACACTTCGAAGAGGTGATATGAACCCAGACACCAATCTTTCCTTCTTTCCTTCACCCTGGGTGGCATGTTGTGGGGAAGGGGAGCGTGGGCCTCTGTTGTGTTGATGATGGTGACCTCTGCACTGACTGGGCAAGTACCAGGGTCCAAGCATGCAACTTTACCAGCCTCTAGTGACGAGGCTTCACTGACAGAGGCCTGCACAGAGAGGGCTGGGGGGAAGGCTGAGGTCCACGGCATGAGAGCTAAACCCCATAGCTCCACCTGCTCCAGAGCTGTCCTTGGCTGCAAACTCTCCAAGGCTGAGGCTCCAGGGTCCTGCCATTAAGGGTTGGGGGAGGGAGGCCCCCCCAGAGTCCCCACAGCCAGCAGCAGCTGAGAGCCAGGCCCAGGCAGGCGGCAGGACTGCCACCGGCTCCTGCCAGGCCCCTGGCAGCATGAGCAATGGCGGGCTGAGCGATAAGAAACTAATAATTTATGTTTCCAGTTCCCGCGGCTCCGGCGCCGAGGGAAGGCTGGGCCACAGCCTCCTCCTCACTGAGCGGCCGCAATCCTTTATTGCACAAATTATTAACGACCAGAGAATGAATGACTCTGTAATCAGATCAGGGCTGCCAGCACTTTTCATTTCATTTATTTGTATAAATTCTGAAGTCAGGCTCTAGCCTGAGCTCAAAAGCCAGCCTCACTCTGGCCGGGGCCCAGGTCCCCACCAGAGCACACCCCTCCCTCACCATCATCCTTGACTCCAAGTGGGTATTAAAGACAGAGGGGCCTGGGGAGGGGGCAAGGAATGGGCCTAAGCTGCAAGACCTGAGTTGCCACGTGCCCACCGAGACCTCCTCAGACCATGGGTCCTGGACCAGGGTCAGAATTCTGTCCTTCAGCCCTCTCAGAGCCCCCTCCTACCTGTCCTCAGACCAGGGGGTTCCCGGTCCCTGAGGGAGACCCGCTCCTACCTATGCTTCTCCTTCACCCCAGACCCTCACTCCTCATAGGAGGCTCTGATACTCCAGGCCACCTCTGCTTCCTCCGGCCCCAGGCCTCTGCCCCTTTCCTTCTGCTTCTCCTGCCACCTCCTGGTCCTCCTCCCCCGGTCACCACCTGCCTCATGGGCTGGCCTCTCCCCTTCCCTCCCTCTTCCTGTCCTGCCGCTGGATTGGGCCCTCACCTCCCTTGGGTTCAAGGGCTATGAGGCTTTCTGTTCGGCACCGAGGAGTGAGCTGCCTATGGTCCTCTCACGAGCCCACTTTTAATCTCATTGACCTCTCGTTATACTACAGCACATAAATTCAGATTTAGAGAGCTTATGTTCCATCATAAATTGGGCTGGCAGACTTCCGATCAACAAGATAAAGCTGTCTCCTGTGAGGTGGGTGTTTTATTAGTCTTGGCCTCAGTGCTGCAGGCAGTGGAGGTGGGGTGGGGGAGGGAGGTCTCTGAAATCCTCCTATGCTGTTCAGAGGGGCCTGATGGTGCTTTTTGCCATCATGGGTACGGCATCTCCTAGACCCCTATCCCCATAGCATCAGAATGAGCAGCCACAGCTGGACCCCCAGGCAAGGCACTGGAAGGTCAATAGGGAGACCCCATGTGCACCCAGGCATGTATCCATGAGTGCCCCTCCCCCTGTGGTAGAGCTTCGAGAGCTTGGCCAGAGCCAGAATGAGGTTCATGAGTGGGGGAGGCAGCTGCACATGCCTGGGCATCCTGAGGGACAAAGGGCTGGAGGAGGGGCCCAGAGAAAGAGCATCCAGGATGCAGCTCCAGAGACATGGTGGCCTGGCCTGGCTGTTAGAAGATGCAGACGCCTAACCACCAGGATCCCAAAGATGGATATGGGGAGGTCTTGACACCTTCAGGCCACCCAGCAGGGCCTGGGCTCCTACTGCCCAGGATTGGGGATGATGTCTGCTGACCGTGCCTGTCCCTCCCTGGAGGACAAGTCCTTCTTCAAGAATTCAGTCTCTGCCAACACTCTCTCCCTCTGCTCCCAACACTTCCAGCCCAGCTTCTGGCCCAGCCTGCCAGCACCACCACTCAGTGAAGCCACCCAAATCAGCACAGTAGGAGCTCCACCTGGCCCTTTCAAGCCACCAGCACTGTGTTCCTACCCACTCTGAGTTTGCTGTGATTGGAGCACCTCTGAGTACCTGGGCCTGCCCAGGGCCATGGCAGCATAGCAGGAAACCTGGGCGACTGGATATATGTTGGTGTTCTGGGGCCACAGTGGGGCCCTACCAGGAGAGGAGGTGATCCTGGGAGGCTTCTTGGAGGAGGGGATGCTGCTGTGAGTCTTGAAGGTAAGTAGGTAGTTGTTGTTCAGTCACTAAGTCATGTCTACTTTTTGTGACCCCATGGACTGTAGCATGCCAGACTTCCCTGTCCTTCACCATCTCCCGGAGCTTGCCCAAATTCATATCCATTGAATCAGTGATGCTAATCAACTATCTCATCTTCTGTTGCCCCCTTCTCCTGCCCTCAATCTTTCCCAGCATCAGGGTCTTTTCTAGTGAGTCAGCTCCTCGAATCAGGTGGCCAAAGTACTGGGGCTTCAGCTTCAGCATCAGTCCTTCCAGTGAACATTCAGGGTTGATTTCCTTTAGGATTGACTGGTTTGATCTCCTTGCTGTCCAAGGGACTCTCAAGAGTCTTCTCCAGCACCACAGTTCGATACCATCAATTCTTTAGCACTCAGCTGTCTTTATGATCCAACACTCACATCTGTACATGACTACTGGAAAAGCCATAGCTTTGAGTATACAGACCTCAGTTGGCAAAGTGATGTCTCTGCTTTTTAATATGCTGTCTAGGTGCTTGCTCCTTGGAAGAAAGTTATGACAAACCTAGACAGCATATTGCATTGAGCAGAAGCTGACAAGTTTCCTGAGGGCCACGTTCCTGGCTGGAAGATGGGATGACCCAGCCCAAGTAATAGCTTCGCTCTTTACCAATTTTGAATCATCTGTCCCATCTCTGAGGCCTTAGGTGCTCAGGAACCCACACATACCACTGGATCTCAGACACAAAGTTACACAACTGCTGACATGGGGCAAACTCTCAGATTTTGACAAGGCCAGTTAATCTAGGAGGTGATGTGTCTGTTGTGGAAGAAGAATATGTTGACATGTACACAGAGTCAAAGACCCCATCAAAGACTTGGGTCCTCTGACCTGGCAGGGCATGAGGACCCCATATTTGGAGGTGCCTACAATCGTCTACACAGAGGTGAAAATACCCTATATAAGCCCAAGCTCTGCCAAATGCCTCTTCTCCTCCCATTCTCAGTGGCCTCCAAGCAGTCTTCCCACTTCCCCAGTCTGCAGGTGGGAAGCCCCTAGTGCCAATCTGGGACTCTGTTAAATGCTCTGAGGAAAGCGTCAGGTTGTAGCCTTGGACAGAGGCTGGAGCTGCTGCCCTCCCACGTCTATGGTCTGGCCTCGGCACATGGGCTGTACTCAGGATCTCAGCCAGTACCAGGCTGTGCCCTTCAGCCAACCCACTTCTGGGTCCACATGTGGGGTCCTGCACGTAACTCCAGGGGCATGTCTGTCCCAGGGCCACCCACTGTGACACCCTAGACATAAGCACAGAAGACAAGATGGGCTCATGGAGAGCTCAGCAGATCACAGACAGCGCCCACAAAGACATCAAAGCACCCCACAGGATGTTACTGATTCAACCTGTCCTGGAGAGATGGGCTCATTGGCAATGGGAGTCCAAGACTTGCCCTGGGATGGGGTCAGGCTAAACCTATGACCTCAGAACAACAGCCTGGGCCAGAGCTGTGGGGAGAAACAGTAAAACTCACTGTCCACCTAAGCTCTCTACTTCTGAAAGTCCCTAACGGACAAATCTATGGTGACAAAGTGATTGCTGGCTCTCCAGGTGACCCTATGGTGAGACTGTGTATGAGAGGCTCAGACCACCCACTCCTCCTCCTGGTGCAGGCAGGGCAGAGCAGCAGTCCCACCAGGGCACAGGTGGATGAGATCCTAAAACATATGGCCAGCTGCCCAGTGAAACCCCAAATTCTATTGGGGTACAAGTTTCATTAAAGAAAGAAAAATGAATGGGAATCCAAAGCAACAGTGGTTTGCATGAGGTTCCTCAATACCCCTGCCCCACTTACTGGCCATGAGACAGGCACTCTGGAGAGCAGCCGGGAGTGACAGGGGGTGTCAAGGAGCCCATTACCCAGGACAGAGTGAAGGCCATTTCCAGGTACCTCTGGCTGTTTCTCTTTGAGGTTCTAGTCTGCTTCCCCTGTGCTTGAGTTCTGCTCTCTAAGGTCCCAGAGAACAAAATGCTGGTGACCCCTCTATGTAGCACAGAGAAGGCAATTTGTGGAAAGAAAGTGAGACAGGGGACTGGAGGGCTCAGCCAGTCACAGCCTGTCTCAGAGACCTCCTCCAAAGTCTATGCCTCTTCTTCATGCAGGTTGCTTCTTCATGCAGGAGTGGATGCAAGCCTTGCCAAGACCTCAGAACAGTGGACCACACCTGGCCTTGGGCTCTGACCTCCCCCCCACTCTGCAACACCTGCCAAGGGTGCTCACTCTGACTCTTGCGGGAGGGTCTCCCAGCCTCCGGAGTTTTTTCTCTCGCTCTGGTGAGGAGGAGCTTCTGGGACAGTAGGGTGGGCAGGTGCTGGGAGAAGTGAACAGAGGTGGAGCTGTCCCAGGCCAGGAGGCCAAGCTGCACTGGGAGTGGGTCACATAGACACTGCCCCGGAGAACAGTCCTCACACACTGACACATGAGTGTCTGAGGAGCTGTTGCCAGGAGCTCACATACCGCAGGAAGTCCATCATATAAATGGTTACTGCTGGGCCAGTCTGGACTCCCTGCCCAGCCTGGGAGCCTCGCAGAGCTGGGCCTGGAGGCAGTGACTTCTGCTACCACCCCCAAACCAGCGCCTCAGCTCCAGCTTCTCTCAGTCTTCAGGGTCCCTGCATGGATGCCCTCTCTGCTTCAGCTTGTACCCAGCAGCCTGGCAGAGAGCCTACCTGGTCCCCTCTTCCATAAGCCCCCTCTTACTGCCCCCAGAGTCCTTAACTGATGCCTTAAGGATGGCACAGTAAGTGTCTCTAAGGGTCCTGGAGGATTCCAATCCCTTCGCTTGGCCCCATGTTCGAGGCGAGACCTTCAGTTCCTGCACTCTGAGACCATTTATGGAGAAAACACGTAGGGTATGCCAGGGCTCATCACAGTATTGACCAGGGCCTCTGCAGCCACATTTCACCCTGACTGTCTGCTCTAAGCCAAAGGGGACCCCACAGATGTTGAGCCCTTCTCTCATTTTTAGATGGGGAAACCAAGGTCACGATAAGGGCAGAGGGAACTATGTCACACAGTGGCTGGCCAGGAGGACCCAAGTCTCAGGACATGGCAGGGTCTGCTCTCTCCACTGCCTGCTTCAGCCTCTGCAGCCCAGCTCAGGCCCAGGCCGGGCTATGGCACTGAGCAGGGTGCCCCAGTGATGCCAGTAAGTGAGTGTTTTCACTCCTGGGGAGGGACCAGGCATGCAGAGCTAGTGGCAGCTAAGACACCCACCCATGTAAGCAGGCAACAGCTCCCTCTGTGCTGGCATCAGCGCACCCAGTGTATTCTGTAGTTTGTCAAGCACATGTGCATCACTGTCCTTGTGTCTGGGGTCACTTCATCTGTCTGAGAAGCTGTGCGTATGTCGGCATGTGTAAAACAGCAGGTGAATATCATGGCACATGGAACCGACAGTGTGCACCCTGTGGGTGCCCTGAGTTGGGACACCAGGCACTAACTCTTTACTTCTTTAAATGGCATTAAGTTAAGGTCAGTGGACCATAAAGAAGGCTGAATGCTGAAGAACTGATGCTTTCGAATTGTGGTACTGGGGAAGACTCTTGAGAGTCTCTTGGACAGCAAGGAAATCAAACCAGTCAGTCCTAAGCGAAATCAACCCTGAATACTCATCGGAAGGATTGATGCTCAGGCTGAAGCTCCAATACTTTGGCCACCTGATGTGAACAGCTGACTCATTGGAAAAGACCTTGATGTTGGGAAAGATTGAAGGTGAAAGGAGAAGAGGGCAGCAGAGGATGAGATGCTTGGACAGCAACACTGATTCAAAGGACATGAACTTGGACAAACTCTGGGACATGGAGAGGAACAGGGAGGCCTGGTATGCTGCAATCCATGGGGTCACAAAGAGTTGGACGCAACTTAGCGACTGAACAACAACAACAAAAGGTCAGTGGACAGTCCAGCCTCAGAAACACCTACTTTCCTGAAAGAGAGACAGCGTGGCCTGCCGCCAGCTCACAGCTGGCCAACAGCGAGGCATGTCCCAGCAGGGTGGCCCCTCCTGTATCTGACCTGGAACCAGGAACAGATGCTTCCTGAAGGTTCTGACCATTTCTGCAGGGGTGTCTGAGGGAGCCACTGTGCCACTCACCTCTGACCTCCCATCTACCCCTTCCTGATGGAATGGTGCTGCAAACCAGACCCTTTAACTGGACAAGCTGTCTTGGACATGACAACGGTATCCATCTGGCACTCATGCTGCAGGCCCGTGTGTCTATGTATGTTTCGTGCATAGGTCCTGGTGGTGTCTTCCATCTTGGCTGTCATATAAGTTAGCACACACACCGTCTGTGCATATTTGAGCTGAGGATGTCAGCATCCGTGTCTGCACCTGTCCTGTGCCAGCAGCTTTGGGAGCTGCTGTGTGTGCGTGTGGGTGTGAGCACACGTGTGGGTGTGAACACGCGTGTGGGCTGCTGTCTGTGTGCCTTTGAGAAGGCATGGATCTGTTGGTTGCTGTGGGTGCTTGTGTGGGCATGTGTGTGAGGCTGTGCCCACACCTGTGGGGCCCCTGTGATCTGTCCTGGCATGCCTTCCTGTCTGGGCGGGTCTGGGCCTGCTCTCCTACCCGCTAAGGTACCCGGGGTGAGCACAGGAAAACTGGAGGCTGATGGTACCCCTGCACCTGTGGTCTCAGCGACCCACTGCTTTCTTCTGTATCTTCCAGCCTCACCTCTAGGTCTCTCTTCCTGGGGTTTTACCACATCTGGTACTCAATAAGTGATTGATTGGTGAAGGAATGGATGAAAAGGGGGCTCTGAGAGGGTGGTCTGGAGGGGAAGAAGGCGGGCATTCCAGGATGGGAGCGAGCGCCAGCTTTGGACCGGCCGGGCAGCGCCAGCCGGGCGATCAAGGCTGGCAGAGCCTGGGCTGGGGGCATCAGGGTCTGTGGGCCGCCCCCGCGCTCCCTGGGGACGTCTCGGGTCACCGTCTGCACCGCCGGCCGCGCCGCCCCGCGGGTTATTTATGACCCCCTCTCCCTCCCTGGCGGCGGCGGCTGCGGCGGCGGCTGCGGCGGGCGGCAGCAGCAGCGGAGGGCCCCGCGCGGGGGAACCTCGAGAAGCGATGGCGCCGCGGAGGCCGGCGGGCGGGGGCGGGACCTCCTCGGGCCAGAGGAGGAGCTGCAGCCGCCGACCCCACCTTCCTTCTCTGCGGGGTCGCCAAGCCTGAGGGCCAGGTGGCGGGGATCCCAACGACAGAATTCTGTCCCTCTGGCCTGCCTGATTCCAGTCTGAGAAGTGCAGAGGAACGTGAGGGCTCAGGCGCCAGACGGACACAAGTGGACAGGCGGGAGGAAGGGAGCAGATCCTTCTGGGAAGGCTATGACAGCCAGGGTGAGGATACCTGGTCCCCCAGGGGAAAGCTGCTCTGAGGCCCCGTGGGCAGAAGGCTCTATTTCCCAAGAACAGGGGGAAATAGGTGGGGGCGGGGGTGAACTGCCCTGATCAGTCAAGACCCCGGAGAACCCCTGTAAGATGTCTCCTTGGAGTCAAGAGTGGCCCTGAGAGGAGGGGGGTTCTGCAGGGAATTCTGGACTCCGTCACGGTGTTTTCAGAAGGGAACCCTGGTCCTCCAACGAAGGCTGGAGCCAGATGGCAGCATGGAGGTTAGGCTGGGTCCGGTAGGTCAGCCCCACACCTTGCCAGCTGGGCCTCTCCCTGACAGCCACAGGTGGGGTCCCCCATGCCACTCCTAACCACTGTGGACACATGTGTGACGAAAGAGGCCAGGGATGAGTGAAGGGTGGTCCTGGGAGGACCCCTGCTCAGACTCAGGACAGAGGAGAGGCCAGGCCTGACAGCTGCCTGGTATCTTCTCAGATCTAGAGATGAGCTTTCAGCCTCCCTTCTCCAGACCACAGTGTGAAGGTCAGGGGTTAAGAGGCCTGAGGCTCAGCGGACAGGTGCAGGCAAACCTTAGAAGAGCTGGGCGGAGGCTGTCTTTTGGCAGCTGGGTCAGGGCTGTAGCCAAACAGGCTCATTCCATGTGGCCTGTCCATATCGAGCTATGACCACAGATTAACATGACAGCTCCCCGTGGGTCTTGGCGCTCAGGTGAGGACAGCCTCCTGCATCCATTAGACATGGATCATCACACCTGAGAACAAGACATAGATCACAGAGGCTGGGTGTGGGAGGAGCTCCCTAGCTGTCACTCCTGGGGTCAGGTATATGCAGGAGTCCAGGTTACAAAGAGAGCAATGGGGCCAAGCGTGGTGAAGTAAGGAGGGGTCACTCACATTCACACCCATCTTGCCACCCACCTCTTAAACCCCCACAAATAAATATACAAGAAGTAAAGGAGTGGAAGTTCCCAGACACATGCCTGGTCTGAGCCCAGACCTCACTCCCCAGGTTGGTCTTGGGGCTGGCTGATACCTTAGCTGAGAATGAGGTGAGCAGTGTACATCAGCACAGGGGTCCCCAGTAGTCAGCCACATGCCCAGCTAGTGCTGGCATCTGGTAGGAGGCCCCTGGGGAGTAGGGGTGGAGTGTTCCCTCACTCCCAGCCCACCCCTGCAGAAGGTGCAAGCACTCCTATGATCCAGCTCACTCCCACCCCCACCCACCCCCTGCTCATATGGGTGCCCCACCAGGTACATCTCAGAGGGGCAGGGGCAGGGGTCTGAGAGCAGAGTTGGGAGCTGAGGCTACTTTCCAGCTTGTCCAAAATGGCACACCCGAGAAATACAAGGTCTCACCAAGTACTATCAAAGCCACCGAGTTTCTCAGTTTCTCTTCCTAATTATCCCACCGCAGGGCCACCACGCCAAACTGTAGCAGGGAGGTATGGGTTGACCCCAGGGGACAACCCCCCTCATTGCAGGGCTAGACCAAGGCTGGAGGAAGAGGTGAACATGGACGCAGAGGTCCCTCATCCTCAGACTTGCACGTGGCAGGTAACGGAAATATGCTCAAGTGCACAGTCCCACATTCAGTTGCCTCTCCTCCTCCCCACACACCCCACCCTCCACCCAGATTGCTTCTAGCCCCACTTCCGTGCCCTACCCCATGCTGTTTGTTGTGGAGGCAGACAGCCTGGATTTGAAACAACCGTGTGACACCAGGACAGTTACTTGGCCGTTTTGTATCCCGCCCTTCCTCATCTGTAAAATAAAAGACTCTTTGGGTGTTAAAAAAAAAAAAAAAAAAAACTCATATTAGGTGATCAGGTGAACTAAGGCTTGTGAAGTGCATGGTAAGGGGGGCAGTTATTGATAGAATTATCGTTGTTATTCACAGACCACAAACCTTCCCCAACACATTTTCCGCGACCACACACCACAAAGCCACAGCGCACACCCTGCAGACGCCCGAGGAGACCACTCACGCCCTCCGCACTGATTCCTACCACCTACCCAGAGCTGCTGGCTCACAAGCACCCGCCAGGAAAGCTGCAATTCCGATCCCGGATACGCTCTTTCTCAAGGAGCCAGCCCTCGCCCCACGTGGACTCCGGGACTCTGACTGGGGCGCCCAAACAGTGACTCCCTCAGCAGTGTCGCCGGCTGTGTGCGCCGCGACTCGCTGGCATCCGTCCCCCGCACCACCTCCTACCCGCCCCCCCCCCCCCCCCACCGGTCTCCTCTCCTCCCGAACGAGAACGCCCACCCGGGAATAAGGCAGGAGGTGCAGCCAGGTCGCGTCGCCCCCGTCTTAGCCCAGTCGGCCGTCACGCACCCCCTACTGGAGCCCGTGCCGCCCGCCCGCCGCGCCAGGGCCGTTTAAATGGGCCAAGTTGTGGCGGCGGCGGCGGCGCGAGTCTCCCAAGTCCCCGCCGGGCGGGCGCGCGCTGGAGTACGCGGGTGCGCGGCTGGGACGGTGGGGCGGGGCGGGGGCCTGGGACCCTCGGGCGGGGCGGGGCACGCGGCCGGAGGCTGCACAACTCCTCACTGCCCGGCTCGGCCCCGCGGGCGCAGCAGCGAGCCGGGCGCCGGGCCGCCCCAGGGGGCGCGGGCGCAGGTGGCCCAGCGCCCGGTGGAGCCCCAGGGCCCTGGAGCTGCGGCGCTGGGCAGGTCGATCGGGGATCGATAGAGCTCCGGCAGCACCATGTCTCGAGCGGCAGAGGCCCTGCCAGCCGGACGGGCAGCGGTCCGAGGTGGCCCGGCTGGGGCGCAGTAGCGGGGAGGGCGGGTGTGCAGCCAGGAGGCTCCTGAGCCCCGGCCCTCGAGACCCAACTCCAGCCCGGGCCGGAACAAGTTGCGCCGGCGGCGGAGGGCCAGGCTGCAGGAACACAGACCCACCATGCCGGCGGTCAAGAAGGAGCTACCCGGCCGTGAAGACCTCGCTCTGGCTCTGGCCACCTTCCACCCGACCCTGGCAGCGTTGCCACTGCCGCCGCTGCCTGGCTACCTGGCGCCACTGCCCGCCGCGGCCGCCCTGCCCCCGGCCGCCTCGCTACCAGCCGCGACAGCGGGCTACGAGGCGCTGTTGGCCCCGCCGCTCCGTGCCCCTCGCGCCTACCTGAGCCTGCATGAGGCCGCCCCGCACCTCCACCTGCCCAGAGACCCTCTGGCCCTCGAGCGCTTTTCGGCCACTGCGGCCGCGGCACCGGATTTCCAGCCGCTGCTGGACAACGGCGAGCCCTGCATCGAGGTGGAGTGCGGCGCCAATCGCGCGCTGCTCTACGTGCGCAAACTCTGCCAGGGCAGCAAGGGTCCGTCCATCCGCCACCGCGGCGAGTGGCTCACACCCAACGAGTTCCAGTTCGTCAGCGGCCGCGAGACGGCCAAGGACTGGAAACGCAGCATCCGCCACAAAGGTGCGGCCGCCGTGGGGGCGCGGACCGCTCCGGTCCCTCCCCTCCGCTCCCTGAGGACCCGTGGGTCCGGATCCCCCTCGTTCTGCCACCTGGGAAACTCCAGTTCTGCCTAGAGAGGGCGCTGCGACTCTGGGGCCGCCGCAGGGACACCCCCTTCCCCCAAGCACGGTCGCCTTGTTGGACCCGGGCTGAGCGCCCTCGGCCTCCGTGGTCCCCCCAGCGCTGGCCGCACGAGCCGGCGGCTCTTTCTGCCCGGAAGGTCTTTGCGGGATTCCTGGGCCTTCAGGCTCCGGGGAAGTTTACGGGAACTCGGGAGAGCGGGCGGGAGGCCGACTCGGCAGGATACTCCCCTCCGGGGTCGAGGAGCCACGGGTTCTGGAGGGAGTAGAGGGGCACAAGTGAGGCCGGGTGCGGACGCGCGCTGGTAGAGAGAACGGCAAGGTGCATGGGTGGCGCAGGCAGGTGGGGGCTGCGGGGGCGCGCGTCGGGGCGGGAGCGCGCGGAGCAGAGTGGCGGCGGGGCTGGGAGCAGTCTCGAGGGCTCCCGCAGGAGTCTGGCTCCAAGGCCGCGACGTGTGGGCGCCAGAGCGGGCATGCGGAGGGAGAGGGGGTGAGCGCCAGGCGGGGGGTGGGGGATAGTTAGAAAGTTAGGGACCCAATCACACTCGTCGACTCTGGGGCTCGTGGCTCCGCGGGGTCAAGCGCAGTCCCGGGTCCTGACCGCGCCGCTCACCTGCGCCGGGCCTGACCTCCACGGTCCAGCTCCGGACTCCCGCGGACCTGCTAGGAGAGGGTGGAGCGCGGGAGGAGGGGCGCGCGGAGGCGGGGGAGGTGGGGGGAGAGACCGCCCTGCGTCAGGGGAGGGCGCTCGCCGGATCTCGAATTCCGAGCTCTGCAGATCCCCGCAACGTCTGCGAGGGTGGGGTGGGCGCCGAGGCCGGGTGTGGATTCGGAAGTTGGACGGAGGCGGGTGTTCATACTCGTGGCGGGAGGGAACCCGGCCTTCCCCCTGGCAGCGCCCCGGAAGCATGCCCGCGTGCCCGGCCCGACCTGTGCCCGGTCCCGCTCCCTTACCGGTCCTGCCTCGGCTCTCCTCGCAGGGAAAAGTCTGAAGACGCTTATGTCCAAGGGGATCCTGCAGGTGCATCCTCCGATCTGCGACTGTCCCGGCTGTCGAATATCCTCCCCGGTGGTGAGATGTGGGAGAAAACCTGGGGCTTCAGGGTCTTGTTTCTCCGCTGCGGAGCTTGGCCTCTGTTTTCTAGAATCAGTCCTAACCTCAACCCTGCCAGTGGGCAGGAGGGAGCCCTCAGGGGCAAATAGAGGAGACCGCTTTGGTGGGTATGCTGGGGCGTCAGACCCCGTCCCCCTTGATTCAGGGCAGGGTCCTGCCTATCCTGAAGCCTCTCTTTGGGAGCCCGGGAGCTGCTTCTCCTGAGGTCCTGGGGACAGCCCGTGGTGTGAAGGACTCCTCCCTGAACAGTGTCATCTGATCAAGGCCTGGGGACTTTGCCTTGTTACAGGTGTGTGTGGGGGGTGTGGGGGGAATGCGGTTTCACCATGTCAGCTGGCCCAGCCTGGGAGAGGAGCTGGTCCTAAGGGGAC
The DNA here is from genome assembly GCF_033118175.1 of Dama dama. Lineage (NCBI taxonomy): Eukaryota > Metazoa > Chordata > Mammalia > Artiodactyla > Cervidae > Dama > Dama dama. Next base: position 48,509,507 of record NC_083694.1, on the reverse strand, counting down.
ACTTGTTACAGGACGTGACAGTGTCGGCCAGCCTGGATGGACATTCTGGGGTGGCCACAGGCTTGGATGTGAGTGACCTGCATGTCTGGATGCCTAGCGCTGGAGCCCTGTGGGACAAGGCCAGGGATGTCCAGGAGTGTCTGAGGATACAGCCTGGTCTGGGGCACAGTAGGTGCAGTGTGGGCCTTGATGTCAAGAGAACTGCAGCTGGAAGCTGGTGTGGGACCTCCAACCCAGTGTAGAAGTCTGTTGAGATCTTATTAGCCTGGAGGGGTGAGGAGGGCCGGAGAGCTGGGGCCTGTGCCTGCCCCGAAGCACTGCCTTCCCTCTCGCATGCCCTCCAGGCAGCAGTGGCTGGAGGCTCCATCTGAAAATCTTGTCTTGAGAGGGACAGTCTGAGCTCCTGTGGGAGAGCCCATGAGGACCACGGCTCCTGGCACCATTCAGCAACCCCCTCTGCCAGGAAGGCCTGAAAGGACCCTGCAGGCAGCCTTCAGCTTGTTTACTTTGGACTGGTGGTAGGGAGGGGGTGGGGAAGTCTTGGATTCCTGGTGGGCCTTGGGGGTGGGCAAGCCAGGAAGCCACAAACAAACCTGTAAAGACACACAGGTTGGGCAGAGGAAGGGGACACAGCTGAGCCTCCCCACTTGCCCACCCCACACACTGTCTGGCTTGAGCTCATTGTACTCACAGGCAAGCCTGCATGCAGAGCCCCCCAGACAGAGCATGTGCACAGGCAGCTACCTTTGCCCAAAGCCACCACACCTGCCTGGGGCAGGAAGCTGAACTCCCCTTCACTTCTCAAGCAGCTGGTGCCAGAGAGGACACCCTCCAGGCTGGTCTGGGGCCTCTGCTGGTGGGAGGAGCCCTGCCTCTCCCACCATCCCCTTCTGAAGGTCTCCCACAGGAGGGGGTGGGCAGGTGGCCTGAGCCCAGCATCAGTCCTCTCTAAGACATTTCCTGACGGGAAGGCCAGGTTGGGCCCATAGCCCAGGGCTGCCTACCTGTCAGGGGCTCCCAGGCCCCTGCCCTGCATGAAGGATGGCTCAGACCTGGGCCTGCCTCTCCAGAGCCTGGTCGCTCCCAGGCCATCCCCGTGCCTCTCCCTTAGGAAGGTTTCATGGACCCCCTTGTCTTTTCAGCCTCCACCTTTTTCACACAGGCTGTTTTCCACTACTGCCCATGGCCAGGTCCACAGATAAAACATGCACACTCCACAGTCTCAGAATATGAGTGTGCTCACAGCATAGGCGTGCTGCGGCCTCCATGCCCCACCCTTGCTGTCTGAGGAGCCAGTGCTTGGCTGGGACAGGGGCTTAGCACCCAATTCTGAAATCTGTGTGCTGAGCAGGGGTCAGCAGCTGAGGTCTGTGGTGTGTGTGGGAGGCAGATGTGTCCCTGTCCTTGGTTCAGGTCAGGACTGCTCATCCTGGTCCCTCTTCCTTAACTCCCCACTACCAGAGCCGTTCCAGGCCCCCGTACCTGGTATGGCCTTACCCAAGTGGCAGCCTTACTGCTCTGCTTCCCTCTCATCCTTGTCCCATAGATGAGAAGTAAAGGGAAGTGCACTGAAAACTTTTTCTTCAGAGAATATTTAGTTAAAGCAGAAAGGCAGGAAAGGAGGTCCTGGTCCTTGGCCTACAGCAGGCTGGAGAAGGGCAGAGCTGAGGGGCTTTGCAGCCAAGCCCACTCCAGGCAGGCCAGAGCTGTTGAAAACCCTGCCCCCCAGAGCCTGGCCAGAAGAGGCAGGGGGCCGGTCGGTCACCCCCTCCACCTCCCTGCCTCGCTGAAGCTCTGCTGCCACTGGTTTAGCTTGGAGCCAAGGCCAGGGTCTTAGAAGCACAGGGTGGGGGGAGACCCCCTTTCGTCTCGCAGGCCTACCCCCAACTTCACTGCTCCCTCCACCCCACCTTCCCCAGTGCTGCCCAGTCTCTCACTGGACGTGTGTTGAAGAGAGGACCTTGGGGCTCCTCCTGGGTGGATTTGTTTTTCTTTTTTTTTTTTTTAGTTCTACCACTTTATTGCTACCAGCCCATCTCCCTCCACCCTTGTGCACACATGCTCAGTCATTTAACCCCGTAGACTGCAGCCCGCCAGGCTCCTCTGTCCATGGACTTTTCCAGGCAAGAATACTGAAGTGGGTTGCCATTTCCTTCTCCATCCTGGGTGGATTTGTGAGGGCAGGTGTGGCAGACTGTGGCTCCCCGACCCTGTCAGGGGCACTGCCCAAATCTGGGACTGGGGTGGGCCATGTGTCTGGAGGTGGGGCTGGTCTGGATCTGAAGAGAACCTCTCCTCTGGAGACTAGGGCTGTGGCAGCCGCACACAGCTGCCCTTCTGATCCAGGGGGACACTGTGTGGGGAGGGGCGAAAGCCCCCTGGATACCTTCCTCCTCAAGCTCCTGCGTATGATGGGGACACAATGTCTTGGCAACAGGAGGGAGGAGTCCTAGAAGGCCTCAGTCACTGAAAAGATGAGAGAGAATTAAATAATTCCAAGGTCCCTGCCACCATCCTGAACCAGTAGTTATTAAATAAGAAAAAGCCTCCAGCCCACCAGAAAACAGGAACTCTTCTTCCCTGGGGTGGCGCGACCTGCAGACACCAGTGGGTGCCATGCTATGCAGGGCCCTTGGCATGAGCTGCCAGCATGTGTGCAGGCTCTGGGCCCTCCGTGCTCACACTGCGGGTACAGGGCAGGGGAAAGGTGCACCTCGTAGAAAAACTCTGAATCTCATAGTTCCTGACCAAGGGGATGGATCCCCCCAGGACGCATAGGACAAAGGGCCTTGGCTGCCAGGTGACCTGTGATCCAAAGGTCTGCAATTTACAAGGGGTCAGCCCCAGACTCCAGGCTTCAGACACTCCTGAGCTGGGCTTCATTTGGCACTGAGCATCGAAAGCGGGCTTGGCATGGGTAGGGGTTCATACAGAGTCTAAGTGGGATTGCCAGGCAGACATGCGTGCAGAGGTAACTGCATGCGGTCAGGACACACGCGTCCTGCGGGTGCTAGCAGCCCTTTAGGGGCTGGGAACACCGGGTTGGTCCCCAGCAAGCGTCCACACACAAGCCGAGCACCTGTGGAGGGGCTGGGCTGAGTGTGGAGTCTGGACAGGGCAGTGCCCATACGCTTACTCCTGGGCCCCCACCAGGATGGAGTGGAAGGCAGTCTCTGAACGGGTTTGTGAAGGAAGCCTTGCCTCTCTGCTCTTGTTTTGGCCTCTGGCCAGTTGTGAGTGTCCTGGAGGGCCGGAGGCCTCTCTGCTGTAGGTGGGGGTGCCCAGGAAGCTGAGCAACATGGTTTGGCCTAACCTTCCTCTCCTCCCTCCCTGTCCAGAACCGGGGGCGGCTGGCAGACAAGAGGACAGTTGCCCTGCCCCCTGCCCGGATCCTGAAGAAGGAGCTGACCCCCAGCTTCTCAGCCAGTGATGGCGACAGTGACGGGAGTGGCCCGGCCTGTGGGCAGCGGCTGGGCTTGAAGCAGGAGAACGAGCCGCATGTCCATATCATGAAGAGAAGGTGCTTCAGGGACCAGGAGGGGAGGGCACGCGGGCTCTGGCGTGGGTGGGGACTTCAGGACTGGGGTCTCCAGGCAGCGGAAGGCCAGGTCAGACCTAGAGGTGGAGAGCCTTTGCCCTGAGGACAGGGGCCCAGCTTAGCTTCTATCCTCTGCGTGGCCACTGACAGCTGCCGCAGGTGAAACAAAGCCTGGACTCCCAGGGATATGCCTCAGGACCACTGTGAACCTGCCTTGCCCCCACCTGGCAGCCGAGTGCCAGGCCAGGATTCAGTGGCATCATTGAGGAGCAGGCACCACCTATAGTCATGGCCAGAGCAGGCCAGGGAGGGTCCATGTGTGGGGAAGGGCCAGGGAGGGTCAGAGCTGCTGGGCTGAGGAAGGAGAAAGGCTCTTGGAGGAGAGTCTCATGCCACCACAGCCAGGCAGGGAGGAGGGAGCTGCGTGGATCCTCATGGGAGCACCCCTGACACTCACACTCACTCTCTTTGGAGTGGCCACTCCCTTGGCTCCTTACTGCCTCCCTCAGGTTTGGGGCCACCATTCCTGACCTCCTCCCTTCTCCCCTCCCTCCTGGCAGAAGCTTCTCCTTCTGCCCACTCACCTCTTTTTCCATCCATCCTTTCATCTGTCCATCCATTGTCTGTCTGTCCAGCATGTCATATGTATCCCCAGAATTTCCAGGCCTTTTTCTTGCTTTTAATATATTCTAATTTCTCCTACCCTAACCCTCTTGGACACCAGAGAGCCCTGCTCCCAGCCCTTGCTCCCACCTGTGCTGATGGAAAGCACCGCGTGGGCCTGCCACCACCCTCCCTCAGCCCATGGGTCTTCTCAGGGACACTGCTGTGGGTGAGAAGGTGGGCACAGCACAGGGCTATTTCCTTGCTTGACCCCTCCTACCTCTGCTGTGTGACTGTCACTTCCAGGAGGCGGCTTGGCAGCAGCTGGGACCCAAGGGCCACCATCGGAGCCAGTGGTGGTGGCCATGGGGTTCATTCCTCGACCTGGTTCCCAGCACCCCCGGAGCAGCTCTAGCAACTAGGAATTAGGGTTCAGTCACACAAGTGGCACATGCAGAGGAAGTCACGGCCCCCACCCCTGCATAAGTGGGGGCTCTGCTGGCTCCACCACCACAAGAGGCAGAGACGTGGGACCTCAGTTCTGTCCTTCCCAATTCCTTGTCTGGCAAGCCCTGGAGCAGGTGCCTGCCTTGTGGGTCTGTCCTGGCGGCAGCCGCCAACATGTTGAGCTGGTACCAGATGATGCTAGAGGTGGTTCTGAGCCAGCCCAGTTCCCTTGAGGCTGGCACTCCAGGGCAGACACAGGGCATGCCACATACATGTTCTGCTGTCCACATGCTGAGTCCTGGAGGCCACACTGACCCTCTGCTTCTCTCCTTGCAGAGTCCACACCCACTGGGACGTGAACATCTCCTTCCGAGAGACGTCCTGCAGGTACGGCCGGGCCTGGGCCAGGCTTCGCTTACATGTTGTGCATGCGCAGCACAGAGCCTTGTCGCTCCATGTTCTTTGGTTCTGACTCTAAATCCCTCCAGCCTCCCTCGCCTCCTCCTCTCCTTGATCCATGGTTTATTGTTGACTTGTGCTTAAACTGTGACAGCAGCAGAGATGGGTTCTGGGCCCAGCCCTGAAGCCAGAGTGTGCTCCCCCTCTCACATTGGAGCCCATCTGCGCAAAGATAAGGCCATGCCTGCCCCCTCCCACTCTCCCAGAGACCTAACAGAATGTGAGAATGGTGATGTGTGAGTGGGGTCTTGAAGGATACATAGGAGCTCACTAGGGAAAGGGGGTGTCTACAGAGACATGGAGGAATGAGGGAAGGGGGTGTGGAAAGGGAGGAGGGGAAGCTGGCAGGCCTGGCTTACCTGGGTGCTAAAGGGCCTTAGATACTGGGCCTGTTGGGCATTTGCCTTCAGGCAATGGGGAGCTACTGAAAGCTCTTGAGCAGAGAAGTAGTGGTGTATGCTTTGACAAGGTCCTGCTGTAGGCCCCATCCAGCAGGTTGGGCGTTTGCTCCAGTCCGTGGAGGGGCTGTAAATTAAAGCCATAGTAAGGAGATAAAAATGGGGAGACCTGATGTGGAGGTTGGGGGTGTTGGGGAGACCCAAGTCCCATCTCAGAAGGGTAGGATGGAGCCCTGGCTGTGGTGTCTGGTCAGTGGGATCAAGTCTTAGCCCAGGGCTTCCAGGGAAGGCACAAGACAGGCCCAGCCAAGCAGGCAGTGGGCATCCAGTGCCTTCGGGCCCCTCTCGCAGCCTGGCTCTGTGCCACATGTGTTATTATTTATACTTCTGAGAATGTCTCGGTCCTGGAGCCAAATTACAATGAAAACGTCTTTAAACTTATTTCCACCTCATTTTGAAGTTGTCGGCTCAACTGATCATTTTTATGAACCGTCATGAACGTTGATGACATTTTATGAGCCTTTTACTTGGGAAGCTACATGAGAAATTTGTCAGTAAGGCCTGTAGGGGAATCCCAGGCTGCTGTTTCCCTACCTGCAGCCCCCTGCTCACCCCAGCCGGCCGTGGGACGTGGGAGAGGGCCCGGGTGTCTGACACAGTAAGAGGCCAGGTCCCAGAGTGTGGCGGACCCTCAAAACAGCTGCGATGGTGTCTGGATTTTACCGGAGGGGAGATTGGGGGGTTAGCCAAGAAGACTTACAGCCCATCTGCCCCCCACATCGCCCTGCTGCGGCACCCCAGCATCTGGCCAGGGAGGGCTGAGCAAGCCCACAGCGCAGCTGCTTCACACACCCCCACCTCAGCTCTGCCTCTGTCTCTTCCCGGCTCCTGTTGGCCCCGTCCGTGTGTCTTTCTGTCTCGAGTCTGCTGTCTGTCCTTCAGGCTTTGTCCATCTGTCTGTCTGCTGTTTCCAGCCTTTCTGTCTATCCAGTAGTGCCTGTCCTTGTGTGTCCATCTTCATCTGTCTAGTCATCTGACTTCATCCATCAGTCTTCACCTGTCTGTCTGTCCCTCAGTTCTACTCATCTATGCATTTGCCCCCATCCCTCTGTCTGCCTGAGTCTGCTGTAACCACTTGCCTGGTTGGAGCTCCCCCTTAAGCCCTGTGCATCCAGGGCAGCAGGCAGGAGATGTGGGCCCTGCTCTTCTGAGGCCCCTGAGCTGGCCAGGAGATGGACAAGGGCTGGACAGTATACCAGGCACTGGAGGGGCCCCTCACGGGGAGAAAGAGTCTGATGGTTCACACATTTAAAAAAAAATAATTTTACTTACTTATTTCTGGCTCTGCTGGATCTTGGTTATACAGGCTACTCTCTAGTTGTAGCGCTCGGGCTTCTCAGTACAGTGGCTTCTCCTGCTACAGAGCATGGGCTCTAGGCTGTGCAGGCTTCAGTAGTTGCTGCATATGGGCTCAGCAGTTGTAGTTCCTGGGCTTCAGAGCACAGGCTTAGTAGTTACGGCACACGTTGCCTATGGCATGTGGGATCTTCCCAGACCAAGGATCAAACCTATGTCTCCTGCATTGGCAGGTAGATTCTTTACCACTGAGCCACCAGGGAAGCCCTCTTCATGGTTCTTTACATAAAACCTGGCATAATTTGTTCAGTGAACAACCGAGTGACCACACAGGTTTTCTGGGGCCAGGCCATGCTGTCTTGGAGCTCATGGGGCAAGCCCCTAAGGCAGGAAGCGGAGGTTTGATGTGTGGGCTGTGTCTTGATTCCCACAAGGCATCACCTCCGCGGAGCTGCAGCATCACCTCCGCGGAGCTGCAGCATCACCTCCGCGGAGCGGCAGCAGCACCACCTGAGTGTCTGAGTGACCAGCTCAAAGAGTTATTGGCCACAGCGGTGGTGAGCGCTGAGCCCCACTCCCTGTGTAAGCACTCAGCTGAGGATTCACGGGAAACAAATGAATGGGCCTGACCCCACCTTAAGTCTCTGGGGGTCGGCCCACCTCCTGCAAGAGCCCTGGGGACACCAAAAGGAGGTTCTCTCAAGGGAGAACTCTGTGGCAGCAGCAGTCCTGGCACTAGGCACCCCTCCCCCTCTCTGATGCTGAGGACAGCATTTCTCTCTTCTACCCCCGCCCCCCGCATTGACGAGGATGATAGAGAGGATGAGAATTGCTGCCAATTAATCCCATAAAGTACTTACTCCCACCCCACCTGCCCTCTTGTTTGCATGGCGGGGTGTGGGGGGGGCCTTCTTTCCTCCAGGGAGAGGGGTTGGGGGTGGGGAGAGAGCTTGCATCAGGGTCTCTCAGCGGCTCTAGAGCCCAGCCCTGGAGGCTTTGGTGCTGAAACTGATCTGCTTAGGGGCCAGCTCTGGATTAGCCTGCTCCGGCCACCCCGGCCAGAGCGGGGGCAGGGGGGGGCGGGGTGCCTGGGGGTTATTTAATGAGGTTTAGGGTTGGTTCCCAGGTCACTTGGTGGAGGCCCCCCTTGAGGTGGCCCAGCCAGAAGGCTGCTCCATTACAGGTGGGCTGGGGAGCAAGGGTGCTGGGGAGGGATGTGCCGCAGGGTGGGCTGGGGTCCCTCCCTGCTCCTCTTCTGTCCTGTCCGACCGACTTCCTGCCCCTCCAACTGCGTCTGCAAGGTGGCAGGGGCCCTTCTCTGTGCTAACAGAGATGCTCTCAGAACCCCAAGGGCAAATGCCGTGGGGGCCATTCCCTCCCTCTTTTGTCTGGGGTTCTGTGATATAGGCAGTGAGCTGATTTAACAGGAAGAGCAAAGAAAGAACGAAATTAAATTCCTGTTTATCCCAAGGTTCTTGGTGGGGAGCCATGGGAAGAGCAGAGTGTCCTTAGCACAGACACACTGATGACTACTGTGTGCATCTGTGTCTGTGTGTGTCTGCAGGTCCGTGTGAGTGTGTGTGTGCACACCCATGTATGCCCCTGGATGGCACACACCTCATTGGCTGCAGGTTTTGGTCTCAACCTTGGTTTCTGTATTTGAAAAAACTGAGAGTCCGTGGGTGGTTGGAAGTTTTAGTTGCAATAGCATGTTCGCAGGAGCAAGCGCTGGGTCCACGTGTCCTCTCTGGTAGCCTTCTGCCATCCCTGGTGGGACCTGGCTGCTCCCCCAGAGCAAGAAGCAAGGACAGTGGCTGGTCTCTCTGCAGAGAACAGAGTCCAGATGGGGCCAGCCCTGCACTCCACACAGACCCTCCCTGGGAGCAGCAGTGGGGTCTAAGTGCAAGGCTGCTGTGTTTAGCAGACACTTAGCAGGTCCTGGTGGTCCCAGGTGGGGCCTGCGTAGGTTAGGGTGAGACTCCAGCACCCACGAGGAGATGGAGATGCTCACAGAAATGGTGTGCATGAGGTGTTGTCACACTCAGCGTCCCCTGGGCCATGCATGGTCACACTCAGGCTCAGCCAGGAGCCCCGAGGGGTCTCACCTTCCCTGTCTTGCTTCGCTGCAGCCAGGACAGCGACCTTCCCACCCTCATATCCAGCGTGCATCGCAGCCGCCACCTCGTTATGCCTGAGCATCAGAGTCGCTGTGAATTCCAGAGAGGCAGCGTGGAAATAGGCCTGGGAGCCGCAGGTGAGGAGCCAGGGCAGTGCTGGGTGAAGCAGGGCTGCCAGGCTGCGCAGAGCAGCGTGAGGACAGCCGCCTCGCAGCCTCCCTGCGTCTCTGCTCAGCGGCTCTGGATGCCGCCACCCCCAGCAGCCTTGGCGGGCAGCCAGGGAGGCCAGCGGAGGAGGCGGGAGGTGGCGAAGCCGGCTGTCCCCCGGGGCTCCGTGTGATGGTAATTGTGTTAATCCCAGCCAGCCGGGCAGACAGGAGGCGGAGGCGGTGGCTCCACTGTGGCTGCTGCTGGGGTGGGCTTGGAGTGGCCAGAGGCCGCGGCTACCCCCTGCTCTCAGGGGCGGATGGAGGCAGGACAGTCAGGGAGCGCAGGCCTCATGGAGGCACACACCTGGGCATGGCTCCTGGATGGGCAGGGATGTGCTCTGCACACACCGACCCCAGAGCCAGGGCCCCTGGGAGAGAAGGGTCTACGTCCTGAGAGGAGAGGGGCGGGGGTAGGAGGGTGCTTGCCCGGGGCTCTGTCCCTGTGGAGGGCTAGCTCCTGGAGGCAACAAGAGCTCAGAGGGAGGGGGCAGCTTGCTGAGCTTTGGCTGAAGGGGGCTCTGGGTGCCAAGAGGAGCTGGCAGGGGTCCCTTGCTGCCCTATGGACCAGGGCAGACCCAGGAAGTTCCCAGCAGTGGCTGCAGCTTTCAGGAAGGCTGGGCAGGGGGTGGTCCATCCTGGGACCCCTGAGTACCCCCATCAGGCCTTCCAGGTGTGCCAGTGGCTGGGTAGTCCTCTGTGGGAGGTGGGGGGCTGCTGCTTCTGGAGCCGAGTTAGAGGCTCTGAGCAGGCGGCTGATAAAAATCTAATTGCCCCATCGATCGGGTGAGCCTCCAGAGTCCCACAGTGATTGAGATATTCGGAGCCAGCGGGCTCCCCTGCTGCCTACACACGCGGAGACCTCCTCATGGTGCCTGGCCTGAGTGTGTGTGTGTGCCCCTGGCCTGGCCAAAAGCTTGGGCTTCCACTTACGCCCGTGTGACACATGTGTGTCAAAGTGCCCTCACTGTCTTCCTGCGGAGGTACAGGACCCACATATGAGCACTTCACGGGTCACACATGATCTGTGTGAAGTGCCATGTGTGTCCTGTGTCCAGGTTTCATCCAGGTCCTGCCCTCTTCTTGGGACTCTAGTCCTCATCAGCTTCCATGTCTTTCTGCCAGCCCCTGGGTGGAGGCCTCGGCCGCTGCTCACCTCCTCCTCCCCAGGAGCACGTATCAGCCGTGTGTTCACCTGAGCAGGAGGGGTCAGGGAGGACTGGGCTCGCGGTGGGCCCTGCAGACATCTCCTTACTGTGTGTGTGTGTCTGTGAGTATATGCGGCCCTCATCAGGGACTGGTGAGCCCCGGACCTCCATGGCAGGACCTCTCTAGGACAGTGGGCATGGGTCTCACTGTGGGCCTGCCTGCCACCCCCTCCCAAGCACCTCTACCAGGCAGAGAGGAGCCATCACCCCCTCCAAAAGGAAGGGGAGGGGGTCTTCCCACTGTGGAGAATGAGAACTGGATCAAGGGAAGTGGAAGCCCTGGGGTATTCGCTGGGTCCCCAGGGGGGTATGTGCAGGGTGGGGTGCAGGCAGCAGATGTGGACTCAGCCCTCCCCAGGCCTGGCACAGCTGGATGCTGCAGCCCTGGTGGTGCTGCTGGCCGGAGGCTCTTTGCCTTCCTCAGGGGCTTCATGCTGGTTGAGCACCCCCTACCCATCCTACCAGGTCACTAAGGTAGGACCCTTTGTCTGGGCAGTGGGGACCGCATCCTCATCCCTCTCAGGGCAAGGTCTGGGGCTAGGCCACTGGGCCCAGGCCAGTGGCAGGAGGTGGCTGAGATCAATAAGTTATTAGCACCATTCTGTCAGCTGTAAAGTGGAGATTGATCGGCACTCCACTGCTGCACTTCCTCGCCTGATAAAAATGACAGATTAAGGGAATAAGAAAAAGGAATTAGGCTCTGGAGCTGACCGCAGGGTTTCTCAGCAGCTCCCCTTGCTGAGGTGTCCTGGTGGGCCTGGGTCACTGAGGGGGTGGCCCCTTCACCCAGAGGGCCTCATGAGGAGGGAGTGGGGCCAGGAGTGTGGGGTTTGGACTGGAAGCTGACACGGTTGCTGAGCTGTTCCACAGAGACCTCCCAGACCTCGGGCTCAGGAGGGAGCCTGACGTCAGGGTGCCAGAGGCTTGGGTAGAGAAAGACTGACTCCAGGGGATCGGAAAGAGGACTTTAGGATAGGGGTGGGGCGGGCTCTGGGCCACATGAGGGGCTATGCACAGCGGGTGATGGGGTGCCTTTGGGCGCTTAGCCCAGCTGGACAGGTAGTGTCCTCGGGCTTTCTGGGGGCAGTGACGGATGTGGCCTGGGGGGAGGAACCCAGGAAGAATGGATGGGGGCAGATGCACCTGACCTCCAGGGCCTGTGGCCTCTAGGAGGAGGTTGGGTTACCCTGGCATGCGACCCTGGACTGCTGGTAGTCAGTCACCCCTGTTCCAGGAGGAGAGGGTGGTAAGGTGCGGAGGAGGGCTCCTTACTCTGCAAAGGAGGCTCATCTGGCAGGTGGGAGCAGCATGGTGCCTGTGAGGTCCTGAATTGCTGCCTGAGGCCATAACCATGCATCTCCCATCACATCCACACACATGTAGCCCAGAGCCCAGGGTTTGGACTGTCCCATTCCCTCACTCTGACCCAACCCTGCTGGACTGGGCAAGGCTTGAACCATAGGCACCTTTGAGTGATGAGAGCTATGGTTCTGGGCTGAGCTGGAGCTGGGCCGGCACCGAGGCAGGAATTGAGGCCAGTATTGGGGTGGGCTGGAACTGTTCCTGTCCTGGCCTCTACGAGCCCTGAACGCAGGACGGGGTTCCTTCTGCCCTCTCCCAGGTGACCTGTTGGGCAAGAGGCTGGGTCGCTCCCCCCACATCAGCAGTGACTGCCCTTTGGAGAAGAAGGCCCGAAGCAAGTCTCCTCAAGGTGTGGCCTTTACCCCGGGGGGTGAGGGAACAGCCACTGGAGAGGGAGGGGGACAGCCTGGACCCTCTGCTGGGCACAGTCAGCCAGCAGCAGGTTCTAAGAGGGGAGCCCCTGTTTCTCTCCCTTAGCAGTGTCTAAAGGGGAAGCCCCCTCTCCTGTGTTTGCCCAACCCAGAGACTCTGTTGCTTCCGGAACTAGGGCCCAGCATGGCCCCTGAGGATCATTACCGCCGGCTGGTGTCTGCCCTGAGTGAGGCCAGCACCTTTGAGGACCCTCAGCGTCTCTACCACCTGGGCCTCCCCAGCCATGGTATGTAGCCCCTCCCCACGGCATCATGAGTGTCCACAATGTGCTTTGAACTCTGCCTGTCCTGTTAGGTCTCTGCTCACCCTGAAAAGCGTGGCTGCTGACACCAAGGCTGGGATTGGGTGCAGGTCTTTTGGCTCCTCAAACCTTGAAAGCCCTTGTAGGTGGACAGTGAGGCCCACCTCCTTCCTGTGCCCAACACAGTGGCCTGTTTGGGTATATCTGGTTGGAAGGGCTGTCCCTCACCAATAAGTCTCCCAAAGGCTCTCCCAGCAGGGCCTCAAATGGCCACTGCTCACTGCCATTTCACAGAGGAGGAAGCTGCTTGGGGGAGCTGAAGGGAGAGTGGGAGCTGGGGGTTTCACCAGGCCCACCCATGTCTCCAGCACATACAGGTCCTTGTGGGTCCCCGCCTCCCCTCCCCCGTCCCCATATGAATGGTGTGGTCTGGATACTGTAGTCCTTCCTGACTCCAGCTGCAGTCAGAGCAGAGACTCTGTGAGAGAGTGCCAGACCCCTTCTCAGGAGGGTGGGGCCAGGAGCAGAGCAGCAGTCAGCCCCCTGAACGTCCACATGGACGTCTGTCCAGAAGCAGGATGGGCGACAGTTCAGGTTTGGTGGCCCAGCTTTGACTGGTGCTCAGGAGGAGCTCCAGCCAGAAACACCACTCCCAGACCGGACACCTGGAAGTCCCCCTACCACCACTGGGGCACCGTCTGGCACCCTGTCCAGCTGCACCCTGACCTTGCAGACCCCAGCCCAGGGGGAGTAGCTTGCCTTTCCTGGCTGGAGCTGGGTGAGGGGTACTTGCTGGGAAAAGGGGCTGGATTTCCTCTCCTTACACAGGCACTGTCCCCCAGGGCAGTCAGGCACCGAGAGCCTGAATAATTCACCAAATGTTAATAATTTAAAAATCTTCCTTTTTAATTGCTTTCCTTGCCCTGCCTGGGGCCGGCTCCGCTGGCTGTGCGGGGGAGGGGCGCCGGCCGCCAGGAGCGGCGCGGAGCCGGGCTGTCAATCAGGCCTCCGCCTGCCGCCCCCGCCGGGAGCCGACGGTAAATAACCGAGGCCGCGGGCGGGCGGGGGCGCAGGGCCCTGCCGAGATCGATGCGGGCGGCCGCGCCGGCTGGGCTCTGCGGGCTGGCACCCAGCCCAGGGCAGGACCCACCTCCGCTTTTCGGGTAATTAATTTATAAACAGGCGGTGGCAGCGGAGCCTGCACAGCAGGGGGGCTGCGGGGCGGGAGGCTGCGGGGCAGGGAATTCTGAAGTCCCGGCCTGAGCAGGACGGAGGGCTGGGGGTGGAGAGCAGAGTGCCTAGACTGCGCAGTGAGCCCAGGTGTTACCTAGGAGAGGGCTGGAGACCTGGCCCAGCCCCTGGACTCCAGCCCCGCTGCCCCCACACTCTAGCCTTTGCGTGACCCCTCCCCTCACGGGCCCTGCAGTGTGGCTCTTGGCAGTGTCAGTTCCTGTCGAAGTCAAGGTTCCTGTACTACCAGCCTTCCCTGTCCGGGCCTTTCCCTTTCTCCATCCCAACCATGTTTTGGTTCCTAACATCTCCACATCCCTTATAAATGCTCACCTGGGCCCCCTCCCAAGACCAGTCGGTGCAGCCAGGCAGCTTGCCTAGGGATGTCTGGTGTCTGCCCTCTTCTGGGGCCTGCTCATCTTTCTGTCCCAGTGACCAACCAGCAGGATCTGGGAGAATAAGCTCCCATTCTGCGTCCTTGGCCAATGTCCTATGCTCAACAGGGTGAGGGACATGAGAGCCTGGTGGGGGCTGGCCTCTGGGTCACTGCTGGTGCCTATACTCCCCAGATCTCCTGAGGGTCCGACAGGAGGTGGCCGCAGCAGCCGCGAGGAGCCCCAGTGGCCTGGAGGTCCACCTGCCCTCATCCACAGCAGGTCAGCGTCGGAAGCAGAGCCTGGCTCAGCACAGAGACAGCACTGGCCCAGCTGGCGCCCCATCCTTCTCAGAGAGGTATCAGGGTGCCTGCATTTCAGAGAGGCCCCTACATTTCCTGTGTTGGCTTCTGGGCTACAGAGCTGCAGGTGGCAGACCCATCAGCTGGTGTCTGCAGGTCAAGTCCACAGCCCGCATCTCCCCATCCCAGCCACACAGCCACAGGGTCCTCAGTGGACCTGGCGCTGTGCTCGGGCCTAGGTTGGCGGCCTGCTCTGCAGCAACAACGTAATGCCCCCTGAGTCGGGCAGAGGCCCAGGGAAACATTCGTGGGGTAGACTGTGGGGATGACCACCACTCTGGGTGGGGTGTCTTTTTGTTGAGCAGCTGTGGGCCTGAATCCAGGAGCCCCTGAGACAGCTGAGGGCTTTGCTTCCCCAACAGGGAGGTGAGGGGGCTTGAGGCAGATGAGGGGGAGCAGCACGAGGTCTGGCAGCCCCGAGGTCGAGGTCGGAGGAGGCTGGGGAAGGGGAGAACCCCGCAGCAGCACCGACTCAGACACTGGAGCTGCTGGTTGCACGGAAGAGCCCCCCAGGCTTGTAGCGGCCGGGAGACACCAGGCGGGCGGGGGGCGGGGGGGGGTGGAGGACTTTAACTGCTCCCCGCCCCTCCCGCCGGGAGATCACCCGCCCCCCCGCCCCGCCCTTGCACCCGGGCAGTGTTCGCGGCAGCCCCCGCCTCCCGGACCACGGCTAATTGCGCCTGGTCTGCACAGGGTTGGCTGGGCTGGGCGGGGGCGGTAAAAGGGGGGCCAGGGCCGTGGGGCCAGGGGCTCCCGCGCGGTAATTACCGCCACAGTCGCCGCCGCCCGCCGGGCCAGCGCCTCCGCGCCGCCGCCGAGATTAATTGGCGCCGCCAGCGGGGGCAGGGACGACCGGAGCCGCGGCGGGCGCACATCGACCGCCCGCGGGGCCGGCAATTAGCAGAGGCGGCCAGAGCGGGGGCCGCGGGGGCTGGGGCGGTAGTTCCGGGAAGGAGGGGGCCCGAGCCTGCGGCGCGCGCGGCCCAGCAGTCCACAGGGAGCTTTCGCCCTGCCGCCCACAGGGAGCTGTCGCAACCGCCCCCCTTGCTGTCGCCCCAGAATGCCCCACACATCGCTCTGGGCCCCCACCTCAGGCCCCCCTTTTTGGGTGTGCCCTCGGCCCTGTGCCAGACCCCAGGTGAGCGATAGGCGGGTGTGCGATTCTGTTACCCGGGCGCGGGGAGGGGCTGTTGGTGTGGGGCCATCGGGTATGTGTCACCGAACCGGTGTCCATCAGTGCTCCCGGCGAACCCACCCCTGCCCTTGTTGAAGCCAAGGACAGACCAGGGCGGGCTTGGTTGGCCCTGGACCACTCGGCCACCCGGCCTCGTGGTCTGTCCCCTTCCCCCCAGGTTACGGCTTCCTGCCCCCTGCCCAGGCGGAGATGTTCGCCCGGCAGCAGGAGCTCCTGCGGAAGCAGAATCTGGCCCGGTATGTGCTTTAGCGGCGGGGGGGTTGGGGGGCGGGAAGTGGCTCTGCCGAGCTGCCTGACGCCCTGCGGGCTGTCCCCACGGCCAGGCTGGAGATGTCAGCAGAGCTCTTGCGCCAGAAGGAGCTGGAGAGCGCGCACCGGCCACAACTGCTGGCGCCCGAGGCCACCCTGCGCCCGCCGGACGGTGCTGAGGAACTGCAGCGGCGCGGGGCCATGTTGGTGCTGAGACACAGCTCCGCGCCGCTGCTGGCCCTGCCTCCCCAGGGTCCCCCGGGTCCCGGGCCCCCTACCCCACCCCGAGAGCCTGCCCGCCGAGCTCCTCGGAAAGGGGGCCCCAGCCCTGCCTCAGGCCGGCCCAGTGAGTCCAAAGAGACAACGGGAGCTGGACTCTGGGCACCAGACGGTTCTGAAGATGAACCCCCCAAGGACTCAGACGGCGAGGACTCCGAGACGGTGGCTGCTGGAGGCCAGGTCCCCCACCCAGGCCAAGCCCCACCTGGAGGGGCCAGCTCTGAGGGGAAGGGACTTCTCTCAGGGTCCATGCTGCCCCCTCCACTGCCCCTGGGCTTACCCTACACCGTCAGCCCCTTCTTCCACACAGGTAGGCAGCACCCACCCCCCATGCCTTCATTTTTCCATGGGATGGAAGGAAGCCCAGTCCCCCTACATCCCACCCAGGGTCTCACGGAGGGTCTTCATGGGGAGAAAAGTTCCTTTCAGCCATCAATCCAACATTTCTGAATAAATAAGGCAGGCAAAGGTCAGCAGACAGGGGTGGGGTCATAGAAAAGAGCTGGCCAGAATCCTGGTAACACCCTCCCCCCAACTCAGGCACCATGGGGGGCCTCTTCGTGGATGGGGAGGAGGCCACAGCCCCAGAGGACGTCAGCAAGTGGACAGTGGACGATGTCTGCAGCTTTGTGGGGGGCCTGTCTGGCTGTGGAGAATATGCACCGGTGAGGGGCCACCTGCCCAGAATGGTTCTGAGCCCCCCCATTCCCCTGCTGTACTGCCCACCCCAGACTTCTCAAAGACTGGGGGAGGGAGGTACTGGTGAAGGCTCCTCCCTCCCCTTGTCAGCACGTCTGCCTCCAGCATGGGCACATGTCCAACAGAGGAGAGTTTTCTTTCCTCTGACATCTTCCCCAAGTTGCACCACCAGCTTCTCTTGGCTCTGCTTTCTCTGGAGAGCCGAGGCCACCCTAGGACACAGCCCCAGCACTCAGGCCCTGATACCGCGCCCCCTCGCCCTCGCCAGGTTTTCAGAGAACAGGGGATTGACGGGGAGACCCTGCCCCTCCTGACAGAAGAACACCTCCTGACCACCATGGGGCTGAAGCTGGGGCCTGCTCTCAAGATCCGGGCCCAGGTGAGCACCTGAAGGGGGCAGTGGTCTCCAGACAGCCAAGGGCAGCTCGGAGGTTCTGCGTGTGGCTGCACACCAGCAGCCTCACAGGCCCCATCGGGCCGTCTCTCCACAGGTGGCCAAGCGCCTGGGCCGCGTCTTCTACATGGCCAGCTTCCCCGTGGCTCTGCCACTGCAGCCACCGACGGTGCGGGCTCCTGAGCGGGAGCTCAGCTCAGGGGAGCAGCCCCTGTCCCCAGCATTGGCCCCCTCCCCCTATGGGGGGGTGCATCCCCCTGCCAGCCGCGCCTCACCCAAGCAAGAGAATGGAACCATGGCTCTGCTCCCAGGGCCTGCGGACCCCTCCCAGCCTCTGTGCTGAACTGGTGTCAGACCCAGGCCTTCAGTGCCAGCTGCTCCCAGGCAAAGGCCACTCCCCCCACAGCTTATCCCCTTTTTGTTTTGGATGCAAAAACAATTTTAAACACATGACATTCAGTTTCCACAGACTCTGGGGGTGACTGCAGAGCCTGGTGCACACCCTGGGGGTCGGTACTCTGCATCCCAGGAGCTGCAAATAAGCCAGAGACCAAGGAGCCACAGAGGCGCGTGGCACTGGCCCCACCACATTTCTGCATCAGCTCGCCACATCGGGTAGGTGCATTCCTGCCCGCCACCGTGGGCTGTGGCGGGAAGCGGGCCCCTCGGTGGTTTACGGATGCAGCTCCAGGAACCGGACGGCACTTGGTACTTTCTGGTCTTTTATGTTGTAAAAATAAAGGCCTGTCCACCATCTACTGCCCTTTCACCCTGCAGGGGCGCTAACCTCAGGGCCTCTGGGCTCAGCCCCAGTGGAGAAGCAGCATGCTTGACTGCCTGGGGAGGCGGGAACACTGCACAGCAGCCCCCGCAAGACTCTAGGTGGGCAGTCCTCAGTCCTCCTCAGAGAGTTGTAGATCCTGCAGCTCGTCCTCTGGCCCCTGGGCCAGCTGCCACAGCTCCTGGGGGTCCAGCCCCGCCTCTGTGTCTGGGCTTCCATCTGCAGGGAGAGAGCACAGCTACATAAATTCTGCTTTATCAGGAAGAAGCCAGCCTCAGAGGTTACTCATCACTAATTAATCACAGCACTAATTAATTTATCGCTGCTGCTGTTGCCGGCTGCCAGAGCCAGCCAGGATGGAGCAGCTGGCCCGGTGTCCCCAGGGAGGGGCATGGGCCCAGCTTAGAGCCAATGGTTCTGCCCACCCACAAGATCCCCCAAGGCAGCCCTGGGCTCCAGACAGATGGGCTCAAAAACCATAGCAGCCCTCACTCTAGGAACCACTTACCCTCTGACTTGCTGACTTCCTCCTCCCCGTTGCTACTGCTGCTGTCATCATCCTCCTCCTCCACTTTCTGCCAAGCTCCTGGGGACCCAGGCATCCCTGAAAACCAAGCACAGGCGCCCATGGGAGTGGACCCACGAGCAAATACAGAGGTGGCCGCTAAAGCAGCAGGGAGGCTAGGGGCACAGCCTTGTACCACACCTTCCCTTCAGTCTCCTTTGTTCAACTGGAGAGGACCCAGAACTGCCCCCAAAATGTTGTGGTGGGAGGGGGTGACACAAGGCTTAGGGGTCCATGTTCCAATTCCAGGAGGGCCCCCACCTCAAAGCCAGCCACGTGGCAGGAGGAGCAGAGGGGTGATGACAAGTGCCCTTCCTGTGGTTCCATGAGGTGGGAAGCCTGCTAGGCGCACCTGCTCCCATGACCCCAGCACAAGCTGAAGCTCACTCAGGCCAAACCTCTCTTTGTGAAGTCCGGGGCATCATCCTGATCATCACTATCCAGATCGAAGAGGTCCTTGAATTCTGCCCTGTCCTCATCCTTCCTGTCCCCCACCTTGCGGCGCTTTACCTCTGGGAAGTTCAAGTCTTCCAGCTGGAAGGACAGGGACCAAGAGCAGTAGGTGAGGGCGGTAGCCCACCTACCACAGCCAGAGCCCAACTCACATTCCCACTGATGGCTTTACCAAGACCCAGTCCTGCTCCCTCCTCCCCACCGAACACCCCTCCAATAGCCTCCAGTCAACCCTCCAAGTGAGGACCCTGCCTGGCCACTTTTGGGCCAATCGGTCAGCATCACTGGATAGGATTCCTGGACAGTGGCCTCACCAGGCCAGTAAGCAGGCCACTAAGTGCCACTGAAGCTCCAACCTTCCTGTTCCCCCCAATTTCAGCCATTACCCCAGAACAGACAGCAGCCCACACTGACACCAGGGCACAACTGAAGACAGCCATATCACTTGGCACGAAGCCATCCCCTCAGGTCACGCCATCCACACCCACTGCTCAGGACCAGACCCAAAGACAGAGATAGACCTCTTCCAGCCCTCCCTGCAGGTCCACATGACAAGGTCAGCCCAGAACTCACCCCACAAAAGTCCCAGCCCATCAGGCCTGAAAAAGGGCAGCAGATGCTCTGCCCCAGCACAGCCCTGGGGCCTTTCCTCCTGGGGGTCACAGGAGAAGCCCCCAGACTCTACCTGGCTCTGCTCACCATCTGCTCTGTCAGAGTAGCAGCAGCTGGGGGCAGCACCCACCGACCCCCACTCACATCCTCCCAGCCAAGCTCATATCCCAGAACCCACGCCATACTCGTTCTTTGCCACTAATCTCCAGCTGAATCTCGCGGTCCCTCAGCTTTCGCCACTGGCTGTAGTACTTGGTAAGCGGGGTCCCCTGCTCTCGGGTTCGCTTCTCCCAGGCATCCTGTGCAGAAGTCCAGGGTCATGTCCCACCCTAGGCAAACTCCCATATACCAGCCATACACTGACTGGTGCCCCCAGGGCCTGGGCTCTGGCCCCCAGCTGACCACTGCACGCTGATCAGACACGCCGAAGGAGACTCTCTGGCGGGCACTGCGGACGTGCTCTGCATTCTCCTGCACCTTCTCGAGCAGCTGGCGCACCTGACGGCAGTAGTTGGCCACCTTGCACTCCCGGAGGAAGGATTTCAGCTGCAGAAGAAGAGGCTCAGCCTAGCTCCAGGCACAAGGCTGTTCTGTACCGTGTGCAGTGACCGCAGACAGGCAGGGGTGGGGGGTGGGGCGGTGTCATGGGTTCCTGTGTTTCAGGCCTGGGGGACACTCCTGTGACAGGGGAGCCCTGGTGCACATGGGTGAGGGGGTGTTGCCGTGTGACCTCTATAGCCCGGCCCCTGGGGGCCTATGCAGGGCTGATGGGAGAATGTGCATCAAGCCTGGGGACCAGGCAGAGGGGTGGGCAGTGGTGGGGAGAGCATGGATCTACTCTCTAGGCTACATCCCACCCACTGCCTGTCTCTGTAAATAAAGCTGTACTGGCACATTTGTTCATGCATTTCTGTGAGTTTTTTTGTCCTTCTGTGGGAAAGTTAAGCAGTTTCGAGAAACCATGTGACTGCAAAGCTTAAAATATTTACCATCTGACTTTTTACCAAAAACATTTGCTGACCCTTTTCTAGACCACGATCCCTGGGACTCAGACACAGCAGGTGCACACACACTATGTGTGGGCAGCCCCGCCCCAGTCACCACCAGGCCCAGACAGGCACAGGCCTCCCTGAGATGGGTAAGTACCTAGACTGAGGGTAAACAGACCTCGAAGTGGCCCAGAAGGAGCTCTGGGGAGGGAGGGTCCCCCCACCTCCCCAAGTATTGCCTGAAGAAAAGCTGAGGTGGACAGCCAGGGCTTGCTCCCACCCCAAACCTCTCCTATCGCATCACCCAGCTCAGGAGCAGCTGGAAAAGCACACGCTCAGACTAGCCCCCAACCCAGAGCTGGGGGGCCAGGTCCAGCCTGCTCAGCCCCAGCACCTGCAAGCAACCTCATGGCTGGTCTGGACCCTGGGCTGTGGCAGGGTGGAGAAGTGCTGGTAGGTCCTCGGGTCCTCGCGATGCACCCATACCAGCCCACTCCTCAGGCTCCACACCCAGGGATGCGCTCCAGGGATCTAGCTGCCAGGCAGTGTCAGCAGACGCCACTGGCCAAGCTCTGCCACTCATCCCATGTGGCTGGGACTGCAAAGCCTCACTCCAGCCCCACATGAAGGGAGCTAGCCCGTTAGGAGACGGTCTGGTCTGCTGAGGGGTCTGGGCCCATGGAAGCATCCAGGCAGGAGGCAGCGGGCACACACCTGCAGGACAGCGGGCAGCACCAGCTCAGGGAATGCGATGCTGTGGGCCTGACTGTGCAGGTACTCCAGGGTGAGGTCATACAGCTGCTCCACCAGGCCATCCTGAGGCAGTGAGGGAGCGGTCAGCATAGGGCAGATGGGGGCTCAGGCTCTCCAGGCTCCCCCAAACCCTAGGAGGCCCACAAGGTTCAACTCTGGAGGGCAGTGAGCCTTCTCCTGTCCACACTCATCTGCCTCCAGGCACCCCACACACAATGCCCTCCGACATCCTGCCATGACCCTGCCCAGGGCATTCCCGGACCCCTCCCGGAGGCTGGGCTCACCCGATATGCCTTCTCCTGCAGGTTGACCTTGGACAGCTTCAGGATCACAGCGAAGTTGATGGGCCTGGAGCTTATGCGCCCTGGCCTCCTGTTGAAGTCAACCTGCTGGAAAATCTGTCCCAAGGACCTGTCAGCCCTTCCTGCACAAGACGGGACCCTTGGTCCCTGGAGACCCTTCTTGAAACCAAGGACAAGACGCAGTGCCAAAAAAAAAAAAAGACGCAGTGCCAGCCCTTCAGTCCCCAAACACAGCCTTTCCCCACATCAGCTTGAGTTCCAGATCTCTGGTCCCCCAGAGTCCCTGTGCCACAGAGCAGGTCCCTGGCTGAGGAAGCAGGATCAGGGCACACCTTCATATACTGCTGCTGCCCTCCTTCTCAAATGGACCAGAAAACCTTGAGAACCAGCGTTTGGAGACAAAGAAGGGTCCCTCTAGCCCGGGGTCACGATCACTGCAATTTCCTCACCTACAACCACACCCCCACAGCCTGGTCCTGGTCTTTAGCGTTTGGACAGAAGCCTTTCCTGACCTGAGCTGTGTGCACACGTGTACACACAGATGCACAACGTGCAAGGACAAGCACAGGAACACAGTTTTGGAATTCCAGCCCAGCTCTGCCGCTGTGATACTGGCAAACACCTGGGTCAACCCAAGTCTGTGGCTTAAAAGCAGTGTTCTCGGGCCGGCCCTGCAGAGCAGTTGTCCTCACCTGTAGTGCCACTCTTGCCCACCACGCAGAGTACTCACAGGCAGGCTCCATGCAGAGCAACACCCTCACAACACCTACGTGCTATATCATACCCATATGCTATGGGTGAGGAGCCAGCACTTAGGACAGCGGTACCAAGGTGAGGGGTGATCAGGCCACATGCAACAGAAGGCATCTCCGCCCGGCAACCTTGGGCACAGGCTCACCTCGAGGATGAAGGGCAGCACTGGGATGAAGGTGCCCGTGCTCTCCGAGAGCAGCGTCAGGGCGCGCACGCAGTGCATGCGCAGTGGGTAAAAGCGGGCCGTGGGGACCAACCTGGGCACATGGGAAGGAGAGAGTAAACAAAGGCCCAGCCTCAGAGACCCTCTTGGCCCAGCTGCCCTAACCTCTCCCCACCCACTGGGCTCCAATCTCAGGAAGGGTTCTTCACGGGCAGGGCCAGTGGCCACGCCTGCCTCAGACAAGTAAGGGCAGAGAAAAAGGCCTCCACCCAAGTTGTGAGGACCTGCCTTCTTACTCAGTTACACCGGGGCACACCCTCCCTATCAACTCAATTTCATTTCAAGGCATGACATGGTGGGGTAGTGGAAGCCTCCGGTGAAAACCTTTCTTTCTTCCCTTCAGGAGGTCAGCGATGCCCTCTTCTGGCCACACATGGCTCCTCCAGTCTCTGCTCCCAGAGGCCAACACTGAATATTCATAGGCACACCGTGGCACATCACACAAAATCTGCTCTGTGCAAGTGGCCTTGGGCAAATAAGCCCAAATTCCCTTCAGACTGCACACCACCTCCTCTGCCCTGTGACCCCAAAATATATGTGTGTGCTGCATCCTCGACTAAGGTCACAGGCAACCAGAAGCCCAGCTGACAAGGATTCTGGAATGTACGCACAAGGCCACAGACGGCCTAACCCCAGACCTTCCTCAGGTGCTGTCAAGTCACAGCACCACACCCCGGAGGCCCTGGTCACCAGGGGCACTGGCCAGACCCTCCTGGAAAATTCGCTGGTCCTGGCCTTCCCGGATGCCTCCTTGGGTGACCTGACCCTATCCTGACCTCCAGGACAGCCTCCTGTATCCTTGTTCCCAGAAGGCCCTGTGTAACCCTAGCCTTGACCCACCCAGGACACCTACGTAACCCTGGCTCCTCCCTCCTTCGGCCCCAGGGTAGCCTGCCCCATCCCCGACTCACTTGATGCAGCCGACGACAACCTGGGAGAGCGGGTAGATCAAGGGCTGCAGAGCCTCACTGGGGCAGATGGTGCTGAGGGCACGGCACCACAGGTAGAGGCAGTGCACGAACTGCCAGTTGTACACTGACTGGTATGTCTCCTGCCAGAGAAACCCACGCGGTCAGTCCCTGGGTCCCCTCCATCTACTCCACAGCCCCCACCGGCACGGCCCCTGCCCCGCCAAGGGGCTGAGCTGTCTCTCCCACGAGGCTCAGGGCCCACTCCTGCACACCTTCCTGCGTGTTGTCATGGCGTTGCGCAAGTGGATGGCGAGCTGGCGGATGTAGAGGAAGGCGTGCTGGTAGGCCACGCCGGTGTCCAGAGCCAGCAGCTCCGTCAGGGTCCGCTGCATGAAGCTGATGAGGGGCAGGGTGCTGGGAGAGGTGAACTTGCAGTTCCTCACGTACGTGATATACATTTGCTGCCGGAAACACCTCAGTCAGAGCTACCTCTGAACTCCTGGTGCCCTGCGCTCCCAACACGCAGCTCTAAGCCCCCTCCAGACACCAGGGCCTTTCCCTCAGAGCTGGCCTCAGCAGGAACCACAGCCCAGACACGTCTGCTGCAGACCCCTCTCCTCAGCATGGTCCTGCTCCTCGAGTCCACCAGCCCTGGGAAGGGTCTGCAGCGCAGAGGGGAAGGGTCTCACTGGGAGGCCTGGGACCCAGGAAGGAGAGAGCTGCAGCATGAATAACCGTGGGGTCAGGCAAGGAGTCACAGTGCCCTTGGCTTGTGATGAGCCCCGACCACAAAGGCAGCCTGCCCAGCCCTCAGGTCAAGACTTTCAACCCAGACCCCAAGGGAAGACCTGGGGGCACCGCTACCTTGAGGACGGGGCTCAGGAAGACATCCTTCCTGTGCCGGCAGACCTTGATGAGGACCACGAAGGCCAGCACCCGCAGTGTCTCCTCACCAGTGCTCCACAGGACCACCATCCTCTGCGGAGGCAAGCTGTCATCACCTGCCCCGGCCCCCCAGAGCCCAGCCACAGGCAGCCCTTCCCACAGCGCCCAGGGGGAGCCACAAGATAGAGCTCCATCAGGGAGGAGCAAAAACACAGCACGCCACCCCTCCTGAAGACCACACAGTGAAAACGGACCTGTCATCCACACATGTATGCACAGGATGACAGAAAGCTGGCCCACCACCAAGGCAGCCCATCCTTGAGTAACTCTGCTACCCCGAGTGTGCTCACACAGAAGCCCATGGGGTGGCACACCGCCCAGCAGTGCCCACCCCAGCGCACCTTTAGCAGCATGCGGCACTGCTTGGGAAAGGTCAGGTAGTAGGGCACAGAGCTGCCCACGTGCTGGAGGACAGCTACTGCCACTGTCGCCTCTGTCACACAGGCCACCAGCTGGGGAGGAAAGAGAGGTCAGCGAGGCCCAGGATGTGAGGAGCCAGGCCCCCACGTGACTGGTAGGCCCCACCTCCCAGAACTGCACCTGGATGACGGAGCTCAGGTAAGCCTTGACATCCAGCCGGAGCTTGGGCCACAGCGGGCTACTGGACGGCTGCAGCACCCTGTAGAAACGGCATCCCCCAGCTCAGGAGGCCACTAGGAGGCAGAGGCCAGTGTCCAAAGCACAAGGGCACGTGGACCCTGTAGAGACAGACACCGCCCCCACCCCCCCATCCTCCCCATGAGACGTTCAGGGGCTTCTCCAGCTAGACAGACACAAGAGACACACTAGGACTCTCTCAAGGGTAGCCCCTAGCTACGCTTCAGGTGGGGTACCATCAAGCCTCAAACCCCCACCACATGGCCAGAGGGTTAAACGTCCTCCCTGTCTGAGCTGGGGCCAGCCACTTCCCCCAGAATCTCCAGATGGACCTCTGGCCTCTATCTCCCACACGCTCAAGCATCCATTCTGCAGTCCCAGGTCTGATCCAGGCATCACAAACCAGAACCACAAGCTGGGTTCCTTTGGGTTACTACTTTGTCATGTTGTTGGCCATGCCTCATGGCTTTTGGGAGGGTTCCTCAATCCCTGGGCAATGGACCAGTACTGGTCCATGGCCTGTTAGGAACCAGGCCTCATAGCAGGTAAGCAGGGGTGAGTGATCTAAGCTTCATCTGTGCTCCCCATTGCTTAAATTCTTGCCTGAACCATACTCCCACCCCACTCCGTGGAAAAATTGTCTTCCATGAAACCCATCCCTGGTGTCAAAAAGGTTGGGACCACTGGCTTACAGGATTTTGGTCTGACCAGAGACTGAACCTGAGCCATGGCAGTGAAAGTACAGAATCCTAACCCCTTAGGCCACTAGGAAACT
Source organism: Dama dama (assembly GCF_033118175.1). Lineage (NCBI taxonomy): Eukaryota > Metazoa > Chordata > Mammalia > Artiodactyla > Cervidae > Dama > Dama dama. The sequence continues at coordinate 48,483,699 of NC_083694.1, read as the reverse complement.
CTCTGGGTCACATACACTTTAGAGAAACCAAGCCACTTACAAATTAATTTCAGCAACAGTGGCAGATACTTCTGCAAGTTTCTCAAAGACATCATCCCTCAACACTCACAGAACTCAGGACGTAGGTGTTCATTCTATCTGCTAAAGCATGCGAAAGAATAAAGGACAGGGGCCCCTAAAAGTCTGCTGGCTGATGCCAGCTACTGGGCACCTAAAGCCACAACCCAGGAGGTGGCGCCACCTCCTCCAAGACCCACCATCCTCCAAGGAGACTGCTCTGCGTAGAGTAGCGGCCCCCATGGGAGCCCACACCCAGCACCACCTGTACTGCATATTTGCTGCCCATTCACTCGCTGCCTGGCTCCCTCCACCTTCACGGGTCTATCAGCTTCCCTGGTCCCCTCAGACAGAGCCATCTCCACACGGCCACAACTTCCTGACCCATCAGTCCAGCCCCCACCACCACCACGAGACCCAGGTATTCCCATCCCCGAATCCTGGCCTCCCCCACCTCCCGTTCAGATGGTCACAGCAAGACCTCTCCTTGGAGCTTCCCAGACTCCTCTGAGCCCCAATATAACCCACAACCTGTCATGTCAGCTACTCATCTCTGCCCTCTGAAGCCCTTCCACAGCATTCTCTGCACAAGCAACCTCTAATATGGAAGTCAAGGCCTGGAACCCGCATGGATGAGGCCCCTGCTTAGCCAGACACGCACACACACGCACGCACACACATGCCACAGAGCAAAAACCAAGGAGAGTAGGCGAGACTGATTAGTCCAAAGAAGAAAAGAGAGAATCCTGACCCAAGAAGATAGTGGACCAGAGTCAAGCACACACTCTGTAGCTCTTAAGGAATCTGGGCTGGGAGGAGGAAGGACAGAGCTACCCCCACAGGGCCCCAAGTGTCCAGCCTCTGCCAAGAGCCCTGCAAAGAGCCTGGCTCTGTCCTCAACATCCTTCTGGGTCAGGTGGGGCCACTAGATCCCAGTGCCACTACTGTTCACAGGGCAGGCCCCTGACCATGTCCCAGTGCCGTCCTCTTTTCTCTTACCTGCTGCTGTCTTTTGGGGCTTTTCCGAACAACAGCTTCTGGAGACAGCCAAAAAGATCTCTGATGCAGAAGGTGACCAGAGCATTGAACACTGCAACAAGGGGTCCAGAAATAACATTCTCAGAACAGAGGATCAAATAGAGAGCCTGTTTGCCTGGTCCCCTTGCCCCAGCTCACCAGCACTGTCCGTGACCTGGAATTTACTGGTCTCAGCGCCTTCCTCCTCTCCTTGGGTGGTGGCCACAGCCGCTCGGAATGCCTGCACAACTTCACGGAACAACTTTGGTGTAAGGTGCTGCTAAAGGGGCAGAAGGACCCAGATGTTGGGGGTGCCGTCAGTTGTGCTTGGCAAAGCAAAAGGCAGCTAGCTAGAGCTCCAGGAATTGCCTTGAAAGAAAGGCACCCCTCACCCATGTCTTCAGACCAAGAGCAAAAGTGGGAGCAGTGTTACTCAGCCACATGTAGGGAACAAAGAGAGTCCAGAATCCTCCTGGAAGGGCCACAGGGGAGGGGTGGATGGTCCCGGATCTGAACAATGACCCACTCCAAGTGGTATCTGGAGTTCTCCCTTTCTGTCCTTTATTTTCCCTGCAGAAACCACTGCAAGGCCCTCAAAATGGCCCTGCCTCCACCAACTAGCAAAGACACAGAGAGACCACATCCTCTCCACAGTGGACTTCAGGGAGCCCTGGAGAAAAACTGAGAAGAAGGGTACAGGCAGAAGCCCTAGTCTCTGAATGAGAGAATGAAGTCCTGAGCCTGCACAGCACCAAATTACTGAAATGAAGCAAGGGCAGACTCAGAGAAGGGGGGGTCAGCTGCCCCCCACCCCCGCCACTTCTCACCTTTGCTGCCTGCTTCCATTTCTCAACCATGGTGAGGGTCACAGGGACAGAATCCCTCCTCTTCCCCTCAGGTCCTCTGGGGACCCCGTCCTCCTCCTCCTCCTCCTCTTCCTCCTCTTCACTTGCTTCCTGCGCCAAACACAGGGGGTCAGGCTGCATGGGATGCAGAGGCCACAAATATGTCCCTGTCCCCCACCAACTTTGCGTAGGGCCTCACTTCCAGCATGTTCGGCAGGGAGTGGAGCTGCTCCTCTTCATCCTCAGAGCTGTCTGAATCGCTGAAGTTCAGCAGGCTCTGGTCATTCTCCTGCAGGAACTTGTAGAACTCAGGGTCTTTGTCCTTCAGCCGAGAGAGCTGGTCCTTGTGCTCAGATGCACCACCTTTACGCCGACTGAGAAGGTGGGGGTCTTCAAGTCTGATTGGCAGCCACAGCCAAGGCCGAGGGGAAATGAGTGGGGGGGAAATGAGGCTTCCTGTCTTCCTCAGAGAATCTACAAGGTTTAGTCTGCTCCCTCCATAGCAGATGCCAACAACCAAGGCAGGGGGATTTCCACAGACTAGGTTTTCAGTAGATCTCTCTCCCTCCAAAACCCAAACTCATACACTCAACAGTCTCTCTACATGTTTCAATGCACTTGTTTCAATCCCAACACATATGACGCTGAACTTGGATTTCCTCCAAACTTGCTCTGCCCACACCCTGCTCTTGGAGAACCCACTCCAGTATTCTTGCCTGGCAAATCTCATGGACCGAGGAGTCTGGTGGGCTACAGTCCACAGGGTGGCAGAAGAATCAGACATGAATTAGCGACTGAACAGCAACACCTCAGTTGTTGAAAACTCCCCCTTTTCAGGTACTTAGGTGAAAAGTAAACCCTCTCTGACTCTCACATCGAGCATGCAATCTGTCATGAGACCTCACCATCAATACTTTCAAAATTCTCATGACTCCTCTCCAGCCAGCAACATCTCTCAATTTCCTTGTCCATCCCTGCCCTTTACAGCTGCTCTTAGCACAGCAACCTAAAGGACCTATTCTGTTACCAGTTACATGACATTACATCACTACTCAAAACCCTGAGATAACTTCCAGCTGTACTGAAAGGCAAGTAAAGTCTGCAAGACCCCGTCATCATCATGTCTCCAGATACACCTCCTGCTCTACTTTCCCCCTCATTTCTACCACAGCCGTGCTCACCTCTGAGTGAGCACTCTGACCGCAGGACCTTTTCTGTTCCTGCTGCCATTCTTCCCCTACCGCTGCAGTTTACTCCCTCAGGTTTTGCTAAATTAACACCTCCTTAACAGTTTTATCTATTTTACTGAACGCTGCCGCAGGCGCTCCCAGCTAGGATTCCTATTCTTTTCTCTTTTTAACCCCTTCTGCTTTTCCTTCTTGTCTGCAGCACTTTTCGCTTCTACCACCCTACACACTGTCGTTTATCCAAGGCCGGGTAAGCTCTCCGAGGCCAGAAAAGAAGACTATCCTCTAACGTTGGCTCATCATCTGGATGATTTGGCACAAAACAGACGCCCCATAAATACCGATGGAGGAATAAATAAGCCGAAGGGTCTGGGGGAGGAGTCAGAAGTCCCTAGGCCTCGGTTATGAGGCGCCAAGAGGGGTTATCACACTTCTCGGTAGGACGGGCCAGGAAGATTAAGGGGAGTCGGCTTACACACAGCCCATGAAGGATGCTCCCACTCACCTGGCCAAGGGACTCCCACCTGGTCCATCCGGGCCCCGGGCTGCCGCGCGCACCGCCTGCGTCTCCGCCTCTGGGGTTCCTTCGGGCTCCGATTCGGACTCGGAATCAAAGCCCGAGGCCAGAAACTCATCCACCGTCAGCTCCTCAAGGCGCCTGCGGGCCATGCCGTTGGAGTCACGACTCCCCGCCAGCCCGGTGTGCCCAGTCCGGCCTCCCCAGGGACACAGAGAGGCGCAAGGGGAGCCCCTTTGGACGTAAGCACCCTCCGGGAGGCTACATAGGAGGCTCAACTCACCGCTTGCGGCTCAGCGCCGCCGCCATGACTGCCGGACCTCAACGTGCGCCTTACTTCCGGTCCCAGCAGCTCTTGCGCCAGGAGAACTTCCTGCAGGCCGACCCCGCCCCTGGCCCCGCCCCTTCAGGTGGCTTTAGGGTTCTACAACGGTGGCTGTGGCGGCATCTAGGCGGGAGGGCGCGTTCACCTCTTTTTTTAGGCGGGCGGCGCCCCTACTCCCAGGGTGGCAAGCGGGACTCGAGCTTCCGGCTCAGGCCTGGTTCTGTCACGGCTCCCGCACGCTTCTGTTGAGGGACGGACTGCAGAGCTCCAGGACCCGGCAGAACTGCATAGGGCGGAATCCCGCTGTTCCACTTACAAACCTTTTTCTCCAAAAAAGGCACTAATAACGACATCGACCTGGCGGAAGGTGGGATTGGGGCCCGCGTCGCCCTCGCCCAGCCCTGCCCACAGCCTCCCAGAGCTCTGTGAACACATGCCAGTGAGGATGTCAGTACATCGACCGCGGGAAAAAATGCATGAGGGTGAGGGGAACCATGCGTCAGAGAGGACTCTTATACAAAGAGCTTTTCCAAATCAATAATAATGGAAAAAAAAAAAAACAAAAAAACCAACAATCTAGTTTTCCGCAGATCGGAAAACAAACGAAAACAGAAATGGAGATGCTATGGATGAGCAGTTTGCGAAACCACTTCACTGGATAGTCCCGTAGCACCTGCGCTGGGCGGGACTGAAGGGCGGGAACGGGCAGACAGCGGAAAGATTCAAGCATCGTTATTGAAGCCAGTTTGGCCAAATCTCCCTGAAAGAGGATGCCTGATACTTCAGTCCAGCGAGTCCGCTCCTGGGACCCCAGTTACTAAGGCATCTGCCTAAGTCTCCAGGCCCGCCCGGGCAGGGACAGTCACTTTTCCTCTGCCTGGTCTGTGGAACAGCCTGCCAGTGCAAAGACCCTGAGGCTGGAAGGTCGCCTTAGGGAAGGAAGGCGATGGAAAACTTAACCTATGCCCTCCCCTCCCTCCACCCGTCTAATGGCAGAGGTCCGCGGGCCTGGACAGCCAGAGCCCAAGACAGGGGACCTCACAGCCCTAAGGGCGTGCACCCCACCCGCTCTCCCACTCCTCAGCCAGCGTCCAGTCGAGGCCAGACGGGCAAAGGGGCCTGCGTGGCGTTGGAGAGAGGCAAGCAGACGCAGCGTGGGCAATCACGTTGGGCCTTTCGGCCCCCAGAAGATTCCGGGGACGGGAAGGCTTGAACGAGGTGACGCGGGCAGATCTTGGAGGCTTCTCAGATATAGGCGACGGGCGCGGCCCGGGGGGCTTCCTGGAAGAGGAGGCGGACGGAGCCCCAAAACATTGAGAGGATTCGCCCTCTAGGCATCGTCCCCGAAACCGCGGGAGAGCTCGGGAGGCCGGGCGGGCGGCGCCGAGAAACAGCGGCTGCGGGCAAGCGGCGGGATCGAGGGACGCCGAGCCGGTCGCCACCGCGGAGCAGCCCTTCAGCCTCCCGGCATCGGCTGGTCTGTGCGTCCTCCGCGGATCGGCGGCGGGCCAGCGGCCGAGCCCATGCAGCCGCGCAGCGAGCGCCCGGCCGGCAGGACGCAAAGTCCGGAGCACGGCAGCCCCGGGCCCGCGCCGGAGGCTCCGCCGCCGCCGCCGCCGCCGCAGCCGCCAGCGTGAGTGGGCCAGGGGTTAGGGTTAGTGACTGGCCTGGGCCGAGTAGGAGGGAAGGAGGGGCGCGCCCAACCTGGCAGGCTGCTGGGAGGGGGCGGCCTGGCGCCCTGCCGGTTCGTCGGACCGCGGAGGGTCCAGGGCCCCTGCGTTATCCGCGCACACAGCCGGCGCGGGGCAGGGCATCCCGAGGTGGCTGCTCCCGGAGGTCTGACCCCACCCGCCGCCCTTGAATTCCGGCTGTGCCGCTCAAAGACTCGCGCGGCCTGTCTGCAGGATGAGGGGTTAAGGGTCAAAGAGGTTACATTGCCTGTCGGTGTAGGGGTCCGCTTCAGGGCCACCGGCCAGAACGCATCAGTTCAACTCGTGCACTTCCCGCAGCCCGTGCTGAGGACACCGGACTCCGACCGGGGCGCGGGAAGGGCGGCCAGCAATGGACAGACAGCCTAGTCCCAAAGGAGGGCCTAGGGAGCTGGGGGTGCTGCTGGCGGGAGGGAAGTATGTGCCTGAGCAGGGATCGTGTTAGAGGAAGCTGTACAGGTTCAACGACCCGGGTCTGGCGTGGGAGCCGATCTCCAGCGGGGAGCAGGTTGGAGCAGAGTCTGGCTGGACTCCGAGGAGGCTCCCTGGCCGTGAGGCAGCAGAGTGGGTGGCTGCCTGGAGAGCACATGGGGTCCCCAGGGGCATGGGTCCTTCATGGAAACTTGGTTTGGGCTTCTTGGGGAGAAGGGGGCCTCCTGGGCACCCAGGCCCTGACCAAAGTCTCTAGGGTGGGTGAGCAGTTCTATGCAGAGTGCACCCTGACGGGTCACTGCTCACACGCAGCCCTGAGGCAGAGCGTGCCCGGCCCCGGCAGGCCCGGCCCACAGCCCCCATGGAAGGCACAATGCAGCTGCTGAGCCGTGAGGGCCACGCTGTGTCCCACAACTCCAAGCGGCACTACCACGATGCCTTCGTGGCCATGAGCCGCATGCGACAGCGCGGCCTCCTGTGTGACATCGTCCTGCATGTAGCCGCCAAGGAGATCCGGGCACACAAGGTGGTGCTAGCCTCCTGCAGTCCCTACTTCCACGCCATGTTCACAAGCAAGTACAGCCCATCAGGTCCGGGTGCTGGGGGGCTCTGCAGCTCTGGAGTGGGCCTCAGCCTGACTCGCTGTCCCATACCCACCCCCTTCCCCAGATGAGATGAGTGAGAGCCGTCAAACACACGTGACACTGCACGACATCGACCCTCAGGCCCTGGACCAGCTGGTGCAGTTTGCATATACAGCCGAAATTGTGGTGGGAGAAGGCAACGTGCAGGTGTGGCGGCCTCAGCCTCACGGCCCGTGCCGCCGCGGTGCCGGTGCCTCCGCTCACCCCATACCCCCAGCCTCCTCTTGTAGTGTGGCCACTCCTTCAGTCTTCACGTCTGTTTCTCTGCCCCTGTTCCCCTGGCCCTCTCTCTCACCTTGCCTCACAGACTCTGCTCCCAGCCGCCAGCCTCCTGCAGCTGAATGGCGTCCGAGACGCCTGCTGCAAGTTCCTGCTGAGCCAGCTGGACCCCTCCAACTGCCTGGGCATCCGGGGCTTCGCCGACACGCACTCCTGCGGTGACCTGCTCAAGGCGGCACACAGGTACGTGCTGCAGCACTTCGTGGACGTGGCCAAGACCGAGGAGTTCATGCTGTTGCCGCTGAAGCAGGTAACGTGGTAGCTGGGGAACAGCCTGGACCTTGACCCAGATTCTGACCCTGACCCAGTTCCTGGACCCCAGAGCCAGCCTTGGTCCCTGGCTCCATCATCTGCACCCTAAAGACCTGGTCCTTTGTCTCTCAACCTTTATCCCCAGTTTCTGACCCACATTCCAACCCAACCACTGTCCCTTGGGCACAACCACCATTATCTAACTCCACCCAAGCACTCACCATTGATTCCTGACGCTCTCTCGTCTTGATCACATTCTACCTACTACCCCAGTAGTCCCTGGTTCCACATCCCCAGAACGACCCTGGAATTGGTCCCCAGGAACTGGACCTGTGGCTCCTGACCCTGCTTGGCCCGTCCTCATAGGAACACTGGGCCCCTTGGACTCTCCCTCCCAGGCACCTTCAGGGCTCCATGGGCCCTAAGATCCTCCCCAGATCTCAGGTCTGAGGGTCCCCACCCCCAGGTGCTGGAACTGGTCTCTAGCGACAGCCTGAACGTGCCTTCAGAGGAGGACGTCTACCGTGCCGTCCTGAGCTGGGTCAAGCATGATGTGGATGCCCGGAGGCAGCACGTTCCTCGGGTGAGGCCAGGCCCGAGGGGTGGGGGGGGCAGGGCCCCCGGTGCTCAGGAGGGGATGCAATGGCTGAGGACCCAGCTGTGCCTGGGCTCTTCTGTGCCCACAAACCCCACAGGAGTGATGCAGGCATGTGTCTCAAGAAGGTTCCAGGGTACCTGAGAGGGTCTCAGGGCAGGGCCTGCTACCTGACTATAGCATCCACACCCCAGCTGATGAAGTGTGTCCGCCTGCCCCTGCTGAGCCGGGACTTCCTGCTGGGCCATGTGGACGCTGAGAGCCTGGTGCGGCACCACCCAGACTGCAAAGACCTACTCATCGAGGCCCTCAAGTTCCACCTGCTGCCCGAGCAGAGGGGCGTCCTGGGCACAAGCCGCACCCGGCCCCGGCGCTGTGAAGGCGCTGGCCCTGTGCTCTTTGCTGTGGGTATGCCCACCTGTCCCATCCTATCCTGTCCCCCAAGCCCTGCCCCTTGTCCCTACCCATGAGCCCAGCACAAGCCCTACTCCCCAACCCTGTGCCAGTTCCATCCTGCACTCACCCCACATCTGCTCTTCCATCCCCCATGGTGTGACCCACTCACCAGTCCCCGCCCCACTCGCCCTGGGAGCCTCCAGGCCCTCAATCTTGAGATGTGATAGAGCCTTCTAGCCAACTACCTCCCTGGGCCCTCGTCCTGCCCCGTCACCTCCCCATCCCTAGGTGGTGGGAGCCTGTTCGCCATCCACGGGGACTGTGAAGCATACGACACGCGCACTGACCGCTGGCATGTGGTGGCCTCCATGTCCACACGCCGAGCCCGGGTGGGCGTGGCGGCAGTGGGGAACCGGCTGTATGCTGTGGGCGGGTAAGACTAGAGGCTGGTCTCAGGTCAGGGGTTTGGCGTGTGCCCACTGGGCCAGCCCTGACCAGCAATGGACCCTCCCCTAGTTACGATGGGACTTCAGATCTGGCCACCGTAGAGTCCTACGACCCCGTGACCAACACCTGGCAGCCAGAGGTGTCCATGGGCACGAGGCGCAGCTGCCTGGGTGTGGCTGCCCTGCACGGGCTCCTGTACGCAGCTGGTGGCTACGATGGGGCCTCTTGCCTCAACAGGTAGTGGCTGGGGTCAGGGCCGGGTGGCCTTTCAGAGTTGGCTCAGCAGCTGTGGCTGCATCAGGACTGCAGGGGTCCTGCCTGAGAGGAGACAAGGGGCACCCTGCCTGAGGTCACCAGGGTCCCCAATACCTTGGCCAGCCCAGTGGCATGTTCTTTCCTCTGGGGTCCTTCCCCCAGGGCAGGGGCTGCCCAGCATTGTCCAGGCAGCCTGTGGCCCATGTCCACCCAGCATGGCCCTGCTTCCAGCTCCAGTGGGATTGTGGGGTCAGCCTCCATGACTGCCTAGCACGGAATTTTAGTCATTCTTCAAGGGAGGGCAGGTCCTGGGGCCGGGACTGCCTTTCCTCCACTGCTCAAGGTCAGCCGCAGTCCTGGTGTCTGCAGTGCTGAGCGCTATGACCCCCTGACGGGAACATGGACATCCATCGCCGCCATGAGCACACGGAGGCGATACGTGCGCGTGGCCATGCTTGGTGGGTGACTGCATTGTGTAGCACCCAGCCCCAGGGACTCGCACACATAACAGGTGCGCCATGAGTGTGTTGATTCCCTGCAGATGGAAACCTGTATGCTGTGGGTGGTTATGACAGCTCATCACACCTGGCCACCGTGGAGAAGTATGAGCCCCAGGTGTGAAATTCCCCAATCACATGTCCCCGTTCCCCAGAGGTGTTTGAGGTCAACACTCTGGCCACCCCTACCACCTAGAGGGTCATCCCTCGATGTCCACGTTGTCTCACAGACTCCCCACCCTGGGGTAGAGGTCTGCAGGTGGAGGTGGAGGGAGGCTGGTGGTGGGTCTGCCCCCAGCCCATCCCTCCACCTCAGGTGAACTCCTGGACGCCCGTGGCCTCCATGCTGAGCCGGCGCAGCTCAGCAGGTGTGGCGGTGCTGGAGGGGGCCCTCTACGTGGCTGGTGGCAATGATGGAACCAGCTGCCTCAACTCTGTGGAGAGATACAGCCCCAAGGCAGGCGCCTGGGAGAGTGTGGCGCCCATGAACATCAGAAGGTGCATGGGCCCCCAGAACTGTCACCACCATTGTCCTCTGTTCCCCCAACTGACAGGGCCTCACCCCTGCACAGCTTGTCCCCCACGTCTCTCCTGAGTCTCCCCTTTCAGGGCCCCGCACCCCGCATCACCAAGGCCCCGCCCCAAAGACGCCTCCCCAGGCAGCACCCCCAGGCTTCTCCAGTGGCCACAGCCCTGGCCCTGCCCCCTGTTCAGCCCCCCACCCTCACCTCCTGCTCCTCTCCTTCCACCCTGCCCCCAGGAGCACACACGACCTGGTGGCCATGGATGGATGGCTGTACGCTGTGGGGGGCAACGACGGCAGTTCCAGCCTCAACTCCATCGAGAAGTACAACCCGAGGACCAACAAGTGGGTGGCCGCGTCCTGCATGTTCACGCGGCGTAGCAGCGTGGGCGTGGCGGTGCTGGAGCTGCTCAACTTCCCTCCGCCCTCTTCGCCCACGCTGTCCGTGTCGTCCACCAGCCTCTGACCCAGTGGCACGGCTGCACAGAGGCCAGCCGGCGGCCTCCCTCGTGCCTTAAGCCCCCAGGGCCCAGCACCTCCCTCCCCTGCTCGTGGGGCGGGGCTTGGCCCCCACCAGGGACATCCGGCGCCGTCTGTCCACCGTGCGTCTAGCCCGGGTGTTACTGTGTTTCTTTCTCAGTGTTTGTGTGTGCCATTTATTTATTCACTCATTAATTTATTGATTGATGTTGAGCAGGCTGCAGCTACCCGTTTCTTTGTTTACTCTTGAAGTGTCCTATCTCTGGGGCCAAGCTGCTCTCCTGGGTGTCCTCCCACCCTACTGAGGGCCCTGGGGGAGCAATGGGGTGGACACTGGCATTCCCCGTGGGTGAGGAGCCAACTTGGACTCTGCAGACCTGGAGGGACCTAGGGGTGATGCAGAGCAGTTATGGGGGGGGCTTTCTGAGTCAGGTGCAGACCCCCCAGCCTGTGCTTTGCACACCACCCTTGCCTCGCCCAGCCAGACACTCTCCCAGGGAGGGCACAAATTGGGCTTCCTTCCCATGGCTGTGGTGTCATTTCTGGATCCTGCACTGAGCTGGGCACTGTCCGCTGCCAACCCCACACAGCAATATGAGCCACTTGAACAATAAACATGTTTCTTGGGCTCTGCGGGCCTGTGGCTGAGTGTCCATCTCTGCTTCTCAGGGTCATGTCTGGGGTGACTGGAGGGGCCTGGGGTGGCTGTGTGCCCGAGCCGAGGCTCCGTGTTGGCATCTGGGGCTTTGAGACAGCGCCATCACGTCCAGGGGCAGGGCTGTGCTGGCCCATGTCTTACCCAGGCTCTGCATGGCATACCCCCTGATCTCACCCGTCCCAGGTACACCTGGGAGGGTTATGCCCTCTCTTGGAATCTGGATTCTGGTTAAGCCTCAGGACCATTTATCTTGACCTGGGGTTAGGGTTGGATGGAGGCAGAAAGGAGGCTGCAGGAGGGTCCTAGTTCCTCCTTCCCCAGTTGCAGAGTCCCGCTTCAACAGCTGAGAGTGAGCACACGTCCCGTACAGTCACTGGTGACTCAGAGGCTGGCATTTACGTGGAAACAGGATGTGCGCTCACATGTCTGGAGGGGGGTCGCTGGACTCAGGGAACTCCATTCCGGCTCTCTGACCCTAGGCAACCTCCAGTCTGATGCAATGGCCTTTGAGCCCTGTCCTGTACAGACTGGGGGCTTTTGACTGGGCTGTGAGTGGGGGGAATCTCTCCTCCCCTTCCCTATGCCCCAGGCTGGCTGATGTGTGGAGGACCCTGGGCAGGGAGCTGAAAGGCTCAGCTCAGCCTCTGGTAGGGGCCAGTTCCCTCCTAGAAAGACTCCGCCTCCCCAGCCCTTAGGTGCAGGGCTGGCTGGCCCAGAGCCCCGCCCCGGGGGTGGGGCAGGAGGCTGGGGACTGAAGGACCCAGACCTGTCTACCTGCTCTACTCAGGTCAGCTGCCACTGCCACCCATGGGGAACAGCCACTGCGTCCCTCAGGCCCCTAGGAGGCTCCGGGCCTCCTTTTCCAGAAAGCCCTCGCTGAAGGGAAATAGGTGAGGGGGGCGGGGTATGGCCATGGCCCCTTGGTCACAGGGTCTCCCTCAATCTGCCTCAGGGGCCAGGCTGTGAGCGCCCCCCTCCCTTGTCCCCAGAGAGGATGGCGCACGGAAGCTGGCTGGCCTGTTTGGCACCGAGGCTGGTGCGGACGGGAACACCACTGCTGACAAGATCTTCCACTACATCCCAGGGACGGTGAGCAACTGGGTAGCGTGCCCTGGCTTGGAGGGGTGTGGTAGCGGTGGTCTGCGTGTGACTGCGTGTGTGTCCCATCTGTACTGGGCCCAGGGTCTTCCCTGTCGGTCCCAGGAGAGTCAAGTCCAGAGCACAGCGAGGAAGTAGGTGCAGCCCCGCCCTGGGGAGCTCATAGGCCGAGAGTCTGAGCGGAGAGCGAAACTGAGCCCCGGCACTGAGTCAGTGGAGCGGCAGGGCGGGGCCTCCGTGCCCAGCCACGTGCCAGCCCTGCCTGGGGCCCTGGTGTCCAGCCCCCACCCCATGCCCTGGTGCAGGACAGCGTGTGTGGGCACGTTGAAGCTGGACAAGCACGTGTGTCTGTGCAGCCGTGTGGGCATGGGTGTCAGGCGGGCAATGGGGCTGTGAATCACCACCCCCCACTGTCGCTCCAAGAGAGTAAGGGACTTCTTGTAATCAATGAGCCAGCCTCTCCACTACCCTTGGCCCTGGTTTCTCCAAGAGACGTCCCCTTGGGGTCCACCACTGCGTCATCCTGTACCCCCACGCCACACAGCAAGGAGGGCTCCCAAGCACGCACTGGCCAGCACCCATCCTCACAGCTGCTGGTGTCAGCTCCCAGGCAACCTTTCCAAGTGTTCCTGTCAGGCTGGGAAGCCTGGGCCGGTCCCCTCTCCTGCTCCCTGGGGTTCCCTGGGCTCCCTGTGCTGCCTTCAGAAACCAGGCTACCTCAGAGAAGTGGACAGGGCGCTTCTGACAAGGCCCTGGCCGGAATCCCTCCATGTGGCCACATCTCAGATGTGCCAGGACATGGCCGCTAGAGAGGGGACTGGGCTTGCTGAACCTCGGGGGGTGGGGCCAGGGGAGGAGCCGGCACGCCCCTTCCCTGTCAGGAGGTGGGCTCTGCTCCCATGGCCCCAAGCCTGAGCCCAGGCCACCGGCCAGCGGTGTGGCCCGTCCTGCTCCGTGGCCTGTTTTTCATGGGTCCCATCCCAGCATCGTTCCCCACACTGGGTGTGGGTACAGGAGGCCCCACCCAGAGACAGAGAGGCCCGGAAGCTCTGAGTCTGTCTGTTCACATTCCTGGGCTTGCCCAAGGGGTGGCTCAGCTGGGCCAAGGCACAGCAGCCCCTGCCAGCTCCCCAGTGTGCCCTGATCCCCAGACTTCAGCCCCTCGAGCCCCAGTTGGGCACCTGTCCTGATCTGGCTCCCTTTCTGATCATCAAACCCCTTCCTATAGAGGATTCTCTACATGCCAGAGTCAGCTGTTGGTGGGCGCTGACCCTCCCTCCCTTCAGCAGACAGGCGTTGAAGCCCTAGTACACTGAGGGCTTACACCTAGTACAGCAGTACTGTCCTTGGTCCTGGTCCAGCAAAGGGGCAAATAGACAAAGGCCCTGTTCTCATGTCATTCGCATCCATGACAAAGCCAGATGACAAGATAAAGAAGGACAAGACAGTACATCAGATGTGGCTAGCACTAAGGCGAAATGTAAAGGAGGACCAAGGGGCAGGGGTCAGTGAGGCTGGAGTGTTGGAAGAGCACCCAGACAGGAGCTCAAAAGAAGGGGCCTGAGCCAAGCGCTGGGCTAGGAGAGAAGGGGCTGGGCTGAGTGGTCCAGTCAGAGAGGGCAGCAGGAGCAAAGATCCTGAGATAAGTGGATGCCTGAAGTGAGGAGAGAGGACCCCTTGGCCATTGCCAGGACCTTGGCCTCTGCGGAGAGGGAGATGGAGGATGCGGCAGTGTGGCGCTTAGCAGGCTGTGATGAGAATACTTACACCAGGCAAATGCAAATACTGCAAATCAGCACCCCCTTCTCAGTTTGTTGTTCAGTCACTCAGTTGTGTCGAACTCTTTGTGACCCCATGAACCCTAACCTTACTCCGTAGAGCCAAGTTTTAAGCCAGTACCTGCTGATGCTGAGGTGTGAGTGGGTTTTGAGCATTGTCTCACTCGAACACCTGAAAACCCCTCTGACCAACAGGATTTGGAAGGTTGAGTAACCAAAATAAGACTTCCCTGGTGGCTCAGCAGTAAAGAATCCATCTGCAATGCAGGAGCTGTAGGAGATGCGGGTTGGATCCCTGGGCTGGGAAGACCGCCTGGAGGATGGCATGGCAACCCACTCTAGTATTCTTGCCTGGAGAATCCCATAGACAGAGGAGCCTGGCAGGCTACAATCCATAGGGTCGCAAAGAGTCAGACATGACTGAAGGGACTTTTAATAGCACAGTAACCAAAATAAGGGAACACAGTTAGGAAATAGTGAAGCTAAGAGTTGAATTTCCGATGAGTTGAAAGGTTGCTGGCTCCATCACTAGACCACAGAGTTCTGTCACCAGCAGAGGCTGTGTGTGTGTGTGTGTGTTCTGCACTGTTGTCACGTGAAGAGACTGTGTGTGTACAGGGCTCTGCACACATGTGATGCTGTGTGTGTGTTCTTAACCTATGTATGGTGAGACTGTGGGCCAAGGCTGCTGGTCACCAGTCAGGCCCCCTCCTCTGAGCTCTTCCCCCACCCTAGAACATCCCAGGCTTGCAGAGCCAGCAAGAAATCCTGGAGCAGCCTTTCCTGAGTGTGTTCAAGGAGGGGCGGCGAAGGGCAGCAGTGAGGAGTCTGGGCAAGGTTGTGCACTACGCCAAGGTCCAGCTGCGTTTCCAGCACAGCCAGGTGGGGGCCGGGCTGGAGGAGGGCGTGCTTTGGGGGGGCGCCACCCTGGAGCCTGCCACCGAGTCCTCAGACGCTGGCCCCTCTCTCCCCTAGAATGTCAGCGACTGCTACCTGGAGCTGTTCCCCTCCCACCTCTACTTCCAGGCCCATGGTCCCGAAGGACTCACTTTCCAGGTGCGGGGAGATGGGCAGAGGGAGCTGCTGGGGGAAGGGGAGAGCAGACCCTTGGGAGGCAGAGGGGCCCTAGCCCTTCTCTCCCACTCTGCTCTGGCAGGGGCTGTTACCACTGATGGAGCTGAGTGTCTGCCCCCTCGAGGGGTCTAGAGAGCACGCCTTCCAGATCACAGGTGTGTGGGGGCACGGGTGGTACTGCCTTGTGCTGACCTTGCCCTTGGGACAAGGCGACAGCTCTAAGACTCCTCAGTGAGCCTGGCTGTTGACCCAGCCTGGGACCTTGGCGGGACTCTGAGCACGTTGCGGGGTCCTGGCTTTTCCTCTGATGGGTACATGTGCGGTGCCAGGCTGAGGTGGAAGACAGTAGACTGGGGGCCTCCAGAGCTGTGCATGTGGTCATCAGTGGCTCCTGCCAACCCTTGAGGGGCCTCTCCTGTGGGCCCCTGGCTCAGTGGGCTAAGCCCTAAGCTCTGTCCCTCCCCCACAGGCCCACTGCCCGCCCCACTTCTCGTGCTCTGCCCCAGCCAGGCCGAGCTGGACCACTGGCTCTACCACCTGGAGAAGCAGATAGCCCTTGTGGGAGGGGTGCCTCGCTGCTCCCCAGAGCCCCTGCAGGTCAGTGCTGGGAAGCCTGCACCCCTTTCCCCTTCCACCTCCTCCACCTGCCCCTGACCCTTTCCTCCCAGGGCCCCACTGAGGACGCACTCCCCCGGACTCTGCAGCACAGGCTAACCCGGCTGCGGACAGCATCAGGGCACCAGGTGATGGGCAGTGCCATCTGTGCCTCAAGGGTCAAACTGCAGCATCTGCCCTTACAGGTGGGGGCACAGAGGTGGGAGGAGGTGGGGGCGGGGTGCAGGCTCCAGGGGGGGCCAGGCCCTGGGCGCATGCCAGCGGAGACCCCACTGTGCCCTGTGACCTCCCTACAGGAGCAGTGGGACCGGCTTCTTGTCCTGTACCCAACTTCCCTGGCCATCTTCTCCGAGGAAGCAGATGGGCTTTGCTTTAAGGTAGGTCCCTCCCCACTGCAACCCGCCCCAGGGAGGCGCCCTGCACGTGGGGGTGGGAGGGGGCAGCAGCTCAGGAGGAACCTGTATGTCGGGGCCTGCTGGAACAGGTGGCCCCACCCACCCAGCCTGCTGTCCTGGTCAGTCTGGTCTCAGCCTGATGTGGGCAAGGAGGGTGGGCACCTTGCCTCAGCACCCTGTATCATGCTAGCAAATCCACAGCCACCAGCAGGCCAGTCACCTGGGGGTGGCATGGGGCCCACAGTGCCCCATGAGGAAGGGGGCACTTCCAGGAGGAAGGCCTGTACCTCTGAGGAGGCATCTTCCTGGTGCCTGAAGTTTCTGTGTGTGTGCGTGCGTGGGTGTGGGCATGGCGTGAGGGTCTATCCTGTGCATTAGGGTACCTCCTACTCTGGAGGTGATCCTGGCCTTCAGTCATCGAGAAACACAGGGGGCTTCCTCGTGATCCCTTCCCACCCACCCCCATCTTAGTGGGTGGCCCAGGGGACCAGTCCCCGACCAGTCCTGAGTCAGACATTGGCTGGAGAAAGCCCCACCTGGAGCCTGTGTGAAGACACCCCTCTAGGACAGACAGGATGTGCCTGGCCTCCCTCAAGGTGTTGGCCTCAGCCCTGCTTTGCCCTCTGCCTGGCGTCCACTTGCCCACCCAACTCGGGAGGGCTCGCCAGGGTGGTGGGTCAGGCCCTGTCCCGCTGACGCCCTGCAGGGGGAGCTCCCGCTCAGCGCCATCCACATCAACCTGGAAGAGAGGGAGAAGCAGATCCGCTCTTTCCTGATTGAAGGTGGGTGAGAGCCAGGCCTGGGAGAGGGGCTGTGGCCCCCGGGTGGGCACCCAGCTCTGCACCAGGGCCTTGCAGGGAGCACCCTGCCTGCCAGGCCCCCTCACAGCATCCATGCACCAGGCCGTCTCATCAACACCATCCGTGTGGTGTGTGCCAGCTATGAGGACTACAGCCACTGGCTCCTCTGCCTGCAGACAGTCTGCCACGGGGACAGGGCCTCCCCACCACCCGGCCCTGAGAGCCTCCCAGGGCTGCGGGCATCCACACAGGTAAGGAGTCAGCAGGGCAGGTGCTGCCGGGCCGCAGTAAAACAGATGGGTGGGCCTGGGCACGGGGAGGTGGGAAGGGGTTCCTGCCACCTGGCTCACCCCTACCCCTCACCGGCTGCCCAGGTTGTGGTCAGTGGCCGAGGCTCACTCTCCTCTGATGCACGGACCAGCTGGGACTCAGGGTGCCCGGCGCCCCCCTCCACTTGCACCACCCACTCCCTCCCTGAGTCCTCAGCAGCATCCACTGCAGGCTGCCCGGCCCAGCCCCCATCGGTGAGTATCTGGGTCGGGGGGGGGCGGGTAATGGGCAGAGGGGGCAGGGGACCATGAGGCAAATTTGTGTTGGGAACCTCATGGCAAGTAGGACCCTAGTTCCTCAGGGGAAGGGACTCTGTGTAGCTTCAGACCGTTGTGTGGGAGAGGGCCCCAGGAAACCTTCTGGAAGGTCCTTGGTCCCCACAGGAGCAAGCCAACCCTGGCTGCACCAGCGTCGGTGGGCACAGGGCAAAGCTGAGACGGGGCGGCAGCAGCCGATCACCCAGGAACAAGCCCCGGGCTGAGAAGCCTGGCCCAGCCGCCCTGCTACGCCTGGACCTGACCAAGGTGGGCCAGCATGTTGACCCCAGCTCTGGGCATGACCCTCCACTCCCTCCCACCCTCCACTTCCCTGGCCTCCTCAGTCCTGAAACCACCAGAGGCCTCTGGCACAGAGAAGGAAGGGCCTGGCTGCTTCCAGCCCCAGGAAGCTGTGTCTCCTGTCTCTTGCCGGTAGTTGAGCCTGGACAGCAGCCCTGAGGCCCCAGACCATTCTCTGGAGACACCCCACTCCCCGCTCTACGCTGACCCCTACACGCCACCTGCCACTTCCCACCGCAAGATCACAGACGTCCAGAGCCTGGATGAGGTCAGTCCCCTAATGGGTGACAGAAAGAGCTGGTGTGCCCACAGCCTGAGGCTGAGAGGGTACCCGAAGCCTGAGGTCTGCTCAGGCCACTGTGGGAGGCTGAGGGGGTTCTGGGGCAGGGGCCTCTCGGGGGCCTTGGTCACCAGTGCTCTCCCCACAGTTCCTCAGCGTGATGCAGAGCTCGCTTGGACCTGAGCCCTCCAGCCCGTTCCGCTCGGTCCCCGTGTCCATGCCTGTCTCTGACTCCAGCTGTGGACTCTCCGGCCCCCACTTCCTCTCCGAGAAGGCAGCTCCGCGGGCCCGAGCTTCTCGGCACCATCGTGCCTCCAGCAAGGGCTGGGGGCCCCGGCCCCCAGACCCCCCTCAGCGTGTGAGTAGCAGCTCCCACCCTGGGCATGGGGTTCTGTGGGGGAGAGGAAACCGCACGGAGCCTTCTGGGACCCTGAGGGAGCAGGAGAGATGGAAACAGGGGAAGAGGGGGGTGGGTGGAAACCAGGGACTGGGCTTGGTGGGAGGAAGGGAGCAGTAGGGAAGAAGTGGGGGCCAAAAGGAAAAGGAGGGGGTGGGGTCAGGCAGATTTGTGGACTGGTCTCCAAGCCCCCTTTCCTGGGGCCCATCTCTCAGACCTGTGGTTGGGGTCCCCAGGTCTCCCCTGAGAAAGAAGCTTCGCCTGACCCCTCACCACCTCCTCCAGGTGAGTGAGGGCCCTGCCCCCTTCTGGGAGAGTTTGGGGTGTCACCTCCTGAAGACACATGCATGTCTGCCCTCCCCACCAGATGGCGGCCCCCCCAGGGGCTACAGCAGTGTCCAGGATGAAGCTCTGTCACCCTCCCAGTGGCAGGGGCCTCAAGGAACACCAGAGCCTGAACGGGGGCTCATCCAGTGGATCTGATGGCCCCCAGCAGCTGCTTCTGGGGACCACCTGCCTGCATTGACCCTGGAGGAGGGGCCGCAATAGGACCTGGGACTTGTCTGTGGGGCCACAGGCAGTGTTGAGTCTGGGTCTGACCCCAGCAGGTGGAGGGATCCTCAAGAACCCTGAGTTACCCTGGGCTCTGGACACCTTGGCCGAGGTGACTGGACACCCAGAGGGGCCACACCTCAGCCTGCCTCTCAGGGAAGGAATGAGGGAGGGGACGTGGGGCAGCAGCTTCACCTGGAAGAAGAAGGATGGCACAAGCATAAAAGTTGGAGGGCTGAGAAAGTCAGGTTAGCGAGGGTCAGAGTATGTGAAATCAGAGGGCACAAGGGTCGGAGGTCAGCAAGGTCTGAGACATGATGAGCAGAGGGAGGAGGGTGGCCTGGGTGCGTGTGAGTGGGATGAACTGGTCAGGAGAAACTGGCAAGAGACCAAACAGGAAGGAAAGAGGAGGTTTTATTGGTGCTGTGTGTCCATGCGTCCTGTCCTCAGCAGCCAGTAGTCTCCTGCGTCCTGGGGACCCTGCATGTGCTGCTTCCAGGGCTGGACACCCACCCAGCCCCCCTTGCTCCACCACTGCCTGTGCCCCGCCTGCTTTCCTGTCCCGTCTCCAGCTCCTCTCAGCCCTGGGCGAAGCCAGGTGTCCAGTCCCTCCACCCAATACCCTTGCCTTCTGTCTCTGTAGCTCCTCCAGGGCGCCCCAGAGGTGGGGCTCCAGGCCCTGCCTACAGACCCCTATCCCTCTGGGTACCTGCTCACCGTCTCGGGCAGGAGCCAAGGAGGCCTTGACCAGACGCTTGGGACTCCAGGGTCGGAGAAGCCTCAGAGGCCACCACCGGCCCAGCCTCTTGTAAATAGTGCAGAGGCTGGGACACCGCCCCACCCCCCAGCCTTGAGGCCCTCTGCCTCCTTGCCCTTTCCCCCTGCCCGGATCTCCTGCTGGGGCCTTTCTGCTTCTCTGAACCCCTCTAACTTCCAGTGCCTTGTCGTGGCCCTCCCTCCAGAAGCATAACCACATAGGATGAGGATTCCAGTTAATTCCGGTTTCAGATAAACCACAAACAGTTCCTTAGCATAAGTGGGACTCATCCTGAGTGTCTCAGATTCAAGTTTCATTGGACGCCTTGTGTTTTTTATTGCTAACCTGGCCACCTTACTAACCAGCTTCCTGCTCAGCCCCTACCTACCCAGCCTTCCAGAATCTCCCCGCTCCCAAGTGTGGAGCACAGCCTTGGCCTCGGCCACTGGTCAGACCCTCAGTGGAGTCCAGGGGAGCCGGGACCAAGGACGCAGTCTCCTTCTTAGACACTGCAGAACGCAAACAGTCAGAGGGCAAGGCCTAAGGGCAGTGCCTTGTCCTGAGCACCTGTGGACATTTCCTTGTCCTGCGTCTTCCTGGGCCAAGCCTGGGTCCTAGGGGCTGGGGCTGGAGCTGGGGCTGGGGCTGCGACTGCGGCTGTGGCGCCCCCGCTCCACCTGCCGGCGGAAATATCGGATGGCAGAGATGGTGCCAATGTTGGCCAGCAGAACTGCAAGAGAAGCACAGACCTCCTGAGTGCCGGCTCTGTTCTGGCCTGGTCACCACCCTCCATCCACACAGGCTGACTCTCGAAGGATGAGGGCAGGCTGGCAGAGCGAGGGTGGGTCCACAACGCAGGAAATCAGTCAGGGGAGAAACCCGCACCTCCCCATGGCCTCTCATCCCTGCTAGCCCAGAAGCTGGGACTGGACACCACTGCCCCTCCACTGGACTTCTGGACAACAGCCCACCCCACCCCGGCCCCACAAACCTGTTTTCCAGGCGTCTGGGGCATGCAGGTCTGATGTTCTCACAGCCCAGGTAGCAAAGGCTACGAACACCATGCACATGTCTTTCTGGCTGAAGGTGAACGAGGTGAGGGGACCCCGGGGCGCCACTGGGAAAGAGAAGCATGGCCTGAGCTCCTGCTGCCCCACTCAGACACACCTGCCCTGGTCACATCTATCCTGAGTCATGTCCTTCCTGTGACACCTCTGTCCCAAGACCCAGGGTAGTGTGTGGCATAGTTGAGTCAGGCTGACTTGGGCGAGTGCATCTGGCACGCTGTTTCCTGGTTTGTAAAATATCTTCTACAGGGAATGTGAGCCTGACCTGCAGGCAGTGCAGATGGAGCTGGGGCTGCCCCAAGTTGTCTGGGGCTGAACCCAAGGTGACAGCCACTTAGGAGCCAACCCCTGCCCGGCTAGGGCTGCCCCACCTGGACTGTCTCCTGGGAGTGGGGGAGGGGCAGGGGGAGGAGCCCCTCCTGAGAGATCATCCCTGAGGCCCCCCCACCAGCTCACAACCCAGGATCCTGGCCTGTCCCTCCCCGATGGCCCTCTTGGCTGAACTCCCTGGACAGTGTGTTCCCAGGTCCTAGACAGACCAGGAGGCCCCCGCAACACACACCTGCTTCCCTGATGGCCAGGGTAAGCTGTTCCACTGTGGCTGGGCTGGACTCCGGTGGGGCGCCAGTCCCCACTCCCCAGAGGACTGACCTGGGGGGCTCTGTGGCCTGCACCTGGAGAAGGGCGGCTGGCCCCAGCGTGCCCCCGGACCTGTCCTCCTCAAGGAAGTGTTCATAGGCCTCAGGGATGGAGATTGGCATGGGGTCTCCAGGTGGAGGGGCCGGCACAGGCCCAGCCTGTAGGGGTGGGGCCTCGGAGCGGCCCTCCTGGTGCTTCGACCTCTGGACTTGGCTGTCTTGGAAGAAGAACTCACACACATCCGGCCACTGGACTTCGGCTGGAGCCTGGGCAGCCTCTGCTGCCCCCTCATTCTCTTCGTCTTCCTCCTCAATGGTGTCACAAAAGAAGAAGTCATAAGCTTCCGGGAGGGTCACCGCAAAGTAGCTCCTGGGCCCTGTCCCCACAGAGGCAGAGGGGGCAGGGGGGGGCAGGTGCTTCAGAATCCGAGGCTGGGGGCTCCGGGGCCCAACTGCCACAGAGTCCCAAGCTCCAGAGCCTCTGTGGCCCCCAGCTGCCATCCTGGGGGCTGTGGCTGGAGAGGGTGGGCCTGAGGCCTCTCCTGACCCTGGCTCTTCGGAGCTGGGCACAGCCACGGAGAATCGCACTTTCTTCTTCTTGGGTGCTTGGATGGGGCCTAGAGGGGGCTCCCCAGTGTGGTGTCCAGGGGCATCTATTGAGGGCTCCCCTCTGGGCTTCTGTTGGCACCCCTCTAGAGACCGAACAGGGCTCAAACCCAGCTTGGCCACGGGAACAACCTCTGCTTCCACCATGTCAGGCCCAGCCTGGGGTGTGGGAGCACGTGGTGTAGACACACCCACATCAGATCCAGCCTCGAGCACAAGATGAGGCAGAGCTGTGCATGGTATAGCCTTTGAGGCAGGCATAGATGAATCCACCTCTGGCTGGACCACTGGCCCCGGCACAAGCAGGTCCACATCCAGTCTAGGCTTGAAGGTGGCTGTAGACTGAGGCTCATCAGGTTGAGGTTCAGAGGTGGGTGTAGACTGAGGCTCATCGGGTTGAGGACTGAAGGTGGGTGTGGACTGAGGCTCATCGGGTTGAGGCTTGAAGGCAGGTGTAGACTGAAGTTCATCGGGTTGAGCGTTGAAGGCGGGTGTAGACTGAGGTTCATCGGGTTGAGGCTTGAAGGCAGGTGTAGACTGAAGTTCATCGGGTTGAAGCTTGAAGGCAGGTGTAGACTGAGACTCAGCGGGTAGAGGTTCGGAGGCAGGTGTGGATAGAGCCACGTCTGACTTAATCGTGACATCTAGAGGAGCCTCTGGGTCAGACATGGACACAGAGCATGGCTCAGCTCTGGGGCTCATTCCAAGTCGGTCTGTTCCCTGCTCAGTAGTGGGGACAGACATAGACAGATCCACACCTGGCCCTTGTCTGGCCACCTGCTCGGGGGCTCCTGCAGATTCTGGCCCCAGCTCAATCTGCCCAGTTCCTGCTGTCTGCTTTGCTGCTCCTGCTGGGAGACCCTTCCCCCTGGACCCAGCAGGGCCGAGGCTGTCCTCAGGCCTGGCCTCTGTGAGCAGTGGGGAACCCAGCTGGGTGGCAGCAGGGCCTGGGCCACCCGAGCGCCCACCCGCTTTGGTGCCTGCAGTGCGCCTCTTCTTTCGGCCAGGGCTTCTTGGCGGGGCTCCAGGGCTGCCAGGGGACCTCTGGGGGGCAGCACTGCGGCCAGGGGACTCAGGACTCCCAGCGGGCTCACCAACAGGAGTAGGGGCAGGGCCCCGGGGGGCTGGCCCCTGCAGAATCCTCTGCATCTCGTCTCTGGAAGACACTGGCCCCGGGAGGGATGAGCCCTGGATGAGAGGGGCGGCACCAGAGCTGAGGGACAGCCGAGCTTCTGACCGTGCGGACGTGCTGGGCGTCTGCTGACCGGCCTCTGGGGCCAGCATGGGCTCATGCCAAGACCTGCTGACCAGCTGCCGGGTGGCGGCCTTGTCCTCCTCCTCAAAGCTGGGCCAGCTACTTCCTGCATGAGCCAGCTGCCCCTCGAGAAGGGGTGAGGGTCCTGGGGGGCTGCTGCCACTGCTGTCCCTTTGGTCAGTGTCGCTAGACAAGGGTTCATCCCCAGAGGCCAGACCGGCCTGCAGGAGGCCACACTCCTCGGCGGCAGCTGAAAACTCAGCCCAGTCCTGGTCGCTCAGCTGGACGCTGTACTGGAAGTTCTCCATTCTGGGTCAGCAGAGGCACGTGAGCCACAGACCAGGTTCTTCACAGACCCAGGCCCAGGGCCCCGGCCCGCACTCACTGCCACCACCCCACCTGCCCCCTCGGGTTTCCGTGGCCCAGAGGCCAGCCCTCCATTTCTGTCCTGAAAGAGAGCAGAACAAACAGAGTCCAGAGAGAAGCTGTGCTGTTTCCTGGAGTTGGAGCATCCAAAACTCCTGCTTTCCCTGCTTCCAAATTGAGCGCAAATGGTAACGTTACAAGGACATGTTGCTACAGTCCTGCATTAGAGTCAGTGAAGTTTACTAAAACGCAGGGCTCCTCATCCCCAGGAGAAGTTTCCCTCCTCAAGGTGGGTGTTTTCTGTTCAGCTGAGGCAGCCTCCAGCTTTCCTGCAGAGCTGCTAGTACCAAGGCCAACTCGACGCAGCAAAGCCCATTTCAAGGACCACCACTAGGGTTCAGTTCACCTGAGTGATAGTCCTGGACTGTCCCAACATGCCCCAGGTGGAAACTGGCCACGGGAGGAAGGGCCGTGGTGTCCAGCAGGTGACCAGTCTTTAGGGATGACCTTCTACCAGCCTTGGCTGGGACAGGCTGCCGGGCTTCTTCTGAGCCTACCAAGGTCACACCAGTGCTGCCAGACCCTACTCAGGGGTCATCAGGGAGAGCTGGCTCTGCCCCTGCCTGAGCAGGAGGTCCCAGACCAGAATGAGCCTCCTGGTTCCCACCAGCCCCCTAGGGCCACTGTCAGAGTCTGTGCCCCTGACCCAGACCTGCCCAGCTGTCAAAGCCCTCCTCCCTGAGTCTCACTGAACCAAGGCAACCCTTTTGGTTGGGAGCCCCTAACCTCTCAGCCCCCGATGAGGGGCTGCCCTTTGGCCCTTGGTCAGGTACCGCTGGACCCAGGGCATGGGAGGCCACTGGCCAGACCAGTCCTGCGATGGAGGTGCCTTGAGACCAGGGCACCGTGGCTTCCTGACCCGTTGCCCCTTGTCCTTTCTCTGGTCCTAGGGAAGCCCCCTGTAGGGGCTGTCCCCTTTGGGACCCCTTAGGGTGGGGATGAGGGGCTGACAGTACTGTACCTGGGACCCCACAGCCAGCCGGGGCAGCGGAGCTGGGCGTCCGAGCTGCCTGTCCCAGAGCGGCATGGTGCAGGGCTCGCTGCTCAGGCCCCACCCCCATTGCCAAAAATACCACAGCCCCATGGTCACATGTCTCCTGCCAGGCAGCAGGGTCCAGGCCACAAATAGATGGCATTTGAGGGGCTTCCAGCTACGTGAGGGATGCCTTCCTGGTCAGGTCAAATGCCGGTCAGAGAATGCTGACCAACAGTCTGGCCCGCCGGGGCCTCCCTTTCCTAAACTGAAGGCCACTCTGTAGTCCATCTTGGCTGAAGGCTGCTCTCTCCTCCTAAAGTGGCCCCACCCACTGTGAAGACTCAGACCCCTGCTCCTCCTGCCTCCTCACCTGCTGGCAGCCCCCCAAGACCAATCCGAAAGCTTCTGGGTCTTAGGGCTTTACCCTGACGCCTTTGGGGAACAGAGGGAGTGAGACAGTGATGAACCCAGAAGTGAGGGTCCCGGAATGTTCCTAGAGGTCATTTGGACGTGGCCACCGCTGACCTGGGTCAGGGCTGGCACCTCCCTGATCCGGCCCGTCCCCTGGCAGTGTCGTGAACCTGCCCGGGTGGGCTCTCAGTAGAATACCCACATGGAAGTGGTTGCGAACGGTCAGGGGGAGCCAGTCACTCCTGCCAGCATCTCTCTTGACCTAGGCTCCTGCAGGCAGAGCCCAGGATGGGGGTGGCAAGCAGGCTGTCTCTCCAAGAACGGGGGTCTAGTGCTGCCACCCACAGGTCACCAGGAGGAGCTGGGCAGGAGACATGGCTTCTGGGAACAACAGCCCCTTGCAGTCACCACCCTGCTCAGCCCTCTGAGCACTTTTCCAAAATGTGTCTGTCCTGAGAGGGGTGCCAGGAGGACCCTCTTTCACTGTTGAGCTTGGTAAGATACAGAGAGGGTGAGTGACTGGTCCGTAACCACACAGCTAGTTAAGTGGTGAACCTGGGGTCATGTATGGATGTTGGACTATAAAGTTGGACTATATAGAGTTGGACTATAAAGAGAGCTGAGAACCAAATAATTGATGCTTTTGAACTGTGGTGTTGGAGAAGACTCTTGGGAGTCCCTTGGACTGCAAGGAGATCCAACCAGTCCATCCTAAAGGAGATCAGTCCTGGGTGTTCACTGGTAGGACTGATGTTGAAGCTGAAACTCCAATACTTTGGCCACCTGATGCGAAGAGCTGATTCATTTGAAAAGACCAGTGCTGGGAAAGATTGAAGGCAGGAGAAGGGGACGACAGAGGATGAGATGGTTGGATGGCATCACTGACTCAATGGACGTGGGTTTGGGTGGACTCTGGGAGTTTGTGATGGACAGGGAGGCCTGGCGTGCTGCGGTTCATGGGGTTGCAGAGTCGGACACGACTGAGCGACTGAACTGAACAGATCCATCCTGCCCTCAAGGCTAGTGTTGCCTATCCCCAGGCAGGCACAGTGACACACACCCCTCCTGCTGGGGGACAGAGGAGGGAGTAAGGGGGTCGGAGAGTAAACATCTGGATGGGTAAATGGGGTCATTTCTGACAGTAACACATCATAAGAAGGATCTAGAGTGGAGAGGAGGGGGCCCTCTGAGGAGGGTCTGCAGGTTGGGGGTGGGGGGGAAGATGGGGTGTGGGGAACATGAGGACTGAGTCTTTGAGTGAAGGAGACCAAGACACCCAGGAAAAGCAAGGTCAGGTGGCATTCTTGGCTGCCCCGACCACCCCTGGTGGGCAAGCCTGGCCCGGGGCATTTCCTCATCACTGAGTGTGGAGAAAACCCAGGTTACCCTTCTGTGTCTCTCCTGCCAGACTGCTCACACAAAACACTGCTCTGTGCCGTGTCCCAAGGACGAAAGAACAGATAAAAAAAACCCAAGGAGGGTCTTGGAATGCGGGAGCGGACAGGCCCTTATCATCCTTCCCTCCCCCATGTAGTAACTATTAACAAATTCAGGTCCTCCTGAGGACCTAAGGACTCCATTTGCCTCATCCAATCAGCAAATGACCCACAAGACCCCTATCCCGCTCCTGAACCCTGGCTATAAAAATGGGCTAAGGAGCCCTGTTCAGCATCAGCTCTCCCTTGAGCCAGCCTGCTGATCTAACAGCATCTCCCACTCTAATAAACTTTATTCTCCTCTCATTCTGCCTCATGTCTGGAAATTCTTTTCCAATCCACACACAGACCACAACACTCTGGTCACCAAAATTGGTGGGGGAGGTTCCTATGCCAGGCAATTTGGTGACACCAGCTGGGTGTCCCACAGGTTAATTCTGATAGTATCTGGAGATTCTTGGGTAGGGGGCTCAGTCCCATAGACTGCCCTCAACTTCAGGTGCCAATGGCAAAGAGTGGTCCCCAAATCACCCACCACTTCTGTCTAACTTGGGTGCTCTAACATCAGAGGCTCCCATGACCCCCTGCCCCTTGCATTCAATTAATTTGCTAGAGGAGCTCACAGAATTCAGGGAAACCATCACTAACACTCACCAGTTCATTATAAAATTTGATGATTTGCTGAAGAATAATCCCATGGACAGAGGAGTCTGGCGGGCTACAGTCCATGGGGTCACAAAGAGTCGGACACAACTGAGGACACACACATCTGCACGATGAAGGATATGGATGAGGTCCAAATGGGGGATGGGCAGGGCTGGGTGGCAGGGGGCAAGGACGCCTCCATGCGTCAGTGTGGGATTTTGCCGAGGCTTCCTCATAAAGGCATAATCTCTTATTAGCCCCATTTTCAGCTCCTCTCCCTTCTCAAGAGAATGGGGGTGGGGCTGAAAAGTCGAAGCTTCTAATCAGGCTTGGTCTTTCTGGTGACCAGCCCTTACAGGAGCCTCATTAGAACAAAAGATGGCCCTGTGCTCTCAGAAGAAATTCTCAGGCTTTCAGGAGCTCTGTGCTGGAGCGGGGCAGACAGCGGGACCCCTGTTGTCTGTGTTCCTTCCATCCCACCATCCACTCCCTGCTCCTCACCAGGCCCTGCACTGGGGCCCTGTTGGTCACTTAGCTGCGGAGGGAGGTCCCACTGCATCACTTCCTGTGGAAGGACATGTGGGTCGTTTGCAGTTTGCAGCTGTTACAAAGAGTGATGCTATGAACATTCTGGAACCTTTCTCATGGCAGTCTTGGAGTGTTTGTCCAGCTCTAGAGGACACTGCCCAACAGTTTCATGGGGTGGCTGTGCCTTTGCTCCAACATGTCTGCGCCCACATGGCCTGGTGAAGCATTTTCCTTAATAATAAAGTTATTGGCCTTTGGCATCATCTTTAGTGAGGACGTGTATCTCTTCAGTGCTTCTGTCTTTTCCTATTGATCAGCAAATTTGGAAAACTCAGCAGTGGCCATGGGACTGGAAAAGGTCAGTTTTCATTCCGATCCCAAAGAAAGGCAATAACAAAGAATGTTCAAACTACCACACAAATTGCACTCATTTCATATGCAAGCAAAGTAATGCTCAAAATTCTCCAAATTAGGCTTCAACAATAGGTGAACTGAATTCCCAGACGTTCAAGCTGGATCTAGAAAAGGCAGAGAAACCAGAGATCAAATTGCCAACATCCATTGGATCAAAGAAAAAGCAAGAAAATTCCAGAAAAACATCTACTGTTTCATTGACTACTTTAAAGCCTTTGACTGTGTGGATCACAACAAACTGGAAAATTCTTAGAGATGGGAATACCAGACCACCTTATCTGCCTCCTGCAAAACTTGTGTGCAGGTAAAGACGCAACAATTAGAACTGGACATGGAACAACGGACTGGTTCCAAATTGGGAAAGTAGTACATTAAAGTTGTATATTGTCACCCTGCTTATTTTACTTAAATGCAGAGTACATAATGCAAAATGCCGGGCTGGATAAAGCACAAGCTGTAATCAAAATTCCTGGGAGAAATATCAATAACTTCCGATATGCAGATGACTTCACCCTTACAGCAAAAGGCAAAGAAGAACTAAAGAGCCTCTTGATGAAGGTGAAAGAAGAGAGTGAAAAAACTGGCTTAAAACTCAACATTCTAAAAACAAAGATCATGATATCCATTTCCATCACTTAATGGCAAATAGATGGGGAGACAATGGAAACAGTGAGAGACTTTATTTTCTTGGGCTCCAAAATCACTGGAGATGGTGACTGCAGCCATGAAATTAAAAGATGCTTGCTCCTTGGAACCAACCTAGACAGCATATGACAAAGCAGAGACATCACTTTGCTGACAAAGATCTGTCTAGTCAAAGCTATGGTTTTTCCAGTAGTCGCGTATGGATGTGAGAGTTGGACCATAAAGAAGCTGAGTGCCAAAGAATTGATGCTTTTGAACTGTGGTGTTGGAAAAGACTCTTGAGAGTCCCTTGGACCGCAAGGAGATCCAACCAGTCCATCCTAAAGGAAATCAGTCCTGAATATTCATTGGAAGGACTGATGCTGAAGCTGAAGCTCCAACACTTTGGCCACCTGATGAGAAGCGTCGACTCATTGGAAAAGACCCTGATACAGGGAAGGATTGAAGGCAGGAGAAGGGGACGACAGAGGATGAGATGGTTGGATGGCATCACTGATTGGATGAACATGAGTTTGAGCAAGATCCGGGAGATGGTGAAAGACAGGGAGGCCTGGTGTGCTTAGTCCATGGAATCGCAAACAGTCAGACACGACTGAGCAACTGAACAACAGTTTTAAATTTTAAAATAGTCCAAGTTAACAACAGTTTCCTTTATGCTTATCACTGTTTCTGTCTTTTTACAGAACTCTTTGCCTACCCCCCCCCAAATCATGAAGATTTCACAACGTCCTTGCACGTTTTTAAAGCTCCATCATTTCACCTCACTCACTGGGAATACAGCCCACGTGGTCTCATATCAGTGGGCAGTGGGAACTGATTTCAGTGGGCAGTGGGTGATGGAAGTTCTGTCACAATTTTGTTTCCAGATGGGCACCAGTTGGCCCAGCATCACATCAGGACTCCACGGCCCAGGTGTGTGTGTGTGTGTGTGTGTGTGTGTGTGTGTGTGTGTGCGCGCGTGTCTACAGAAGCACAGCAGTGGAGCGCCCCCCGCCCCCCCTCACCCATGGGATCCACACAGTAAGAAGGTTTGGAGGCTGGAGTTGGGCAGGAGTTTTTCAATGGTTGTCATGACTGCCCTGGGAGAAAGTAAGGTTCTGCAGGGAGGCAGAGGTGCCTGGTTCCTGCGGCTGGAATTACCCGAAGTGTTCCCTTCCACTCCCCCTCCTCAATCATGGGCCTCTTTGTGGGAAGGGCTCTGGAGAACTTGGGCAAGTACGCACTTCTGAAGCAGGGGGCCTTAGGTCTCCAGGGATACCAACAAGGAGTACGGAGAATGGGGCCATCTGGTACGCGGCCAGCGGTACCGCCAGGTGCCACCAGAGGGCGCGCGGGCTCCACCGGAAGTCGACCTAGTGCGCCGTTCCGGGCCGTGGTGGGTAAGGGAACATTTCGGGGGCGCTAGACTTCACCTTCCGGAGAAGGCAATGGCACCTCACCCCAGTACTTTTGCCTGGAAAATCCCATGGACGGAGGATCCTGGTAGGCTGCAGTCCATGGGGTCGCGAAGAGTCGGACACGACTGAGCGACTTCACTTTCACTTTTCACTTTCACGCATTGGAGAAGGAAATGGCAACCCACTCCAGAGTTTTTGCCTGGAGAATCCCAGAGACGGCGGAGCCTGGTGGGCCGCTGTCTATGGGGTCGCACAGAGTCGGACACGACTGAAGCGACTTAGCAGCAGCAGCAGCAGCAGACTTCCCATCACTTCATGAGATATAGACGGGGAAACAGTGGAAACAGTGTCAGACTTTATTTTTTGGGCTCCAAAATCACTGCAGATGGTGATTGCAGCCATGAAATTAAAAGACGCTTACTCCTTGTAAGGAAAGTTATGACCAACCTAGATAGCATATTAAAAAGCAGAGACATTACTTTGCCAACAAAGGTTCGTCTAGTCAAGGGTATGATTTTTCCAACGGTCATGTATGGATGGGAGAATGGGACTGTGAAGAAAGCTGAGCGCCGAAAAATTTATGCTTTTGACCTGTGGTGTTGGAGAAGACTCTTGAGAGTCCCTTGGACTGCAAGGAGATCCAACCAGTCCATCCTAAAGGAGATCAGTCCTGGGTGTTCATTGGAAGGACTGATGCTGAAGCTGAAACTCCAAAACTTTGGCCACCTCATGGGAAGAGTTGACTCATTGCAAAAGACCCTGATGCTGGGAGGGATTGGGGGCAGGAGGAGAAGGGGACGACAGAAGATGAGATGGCTGGATGGCATCACCGACTTGATGGACGTGAGTTTGAGTAAACTCCGGGAGTTGGTGATGGACAGGGAGGCCTGGTGTGCTGGGATTCATGGGGTCACAAAGAGTCGGAAACGACTGAGTGATTGAACTGAACTGAGACCTAATGGAAGCAGAAGATATTAAGAAGAGGTGGCAAGAATACACAGAAGAACTACACAAAAAGATGTTAATGACGCAAACAACCTCGATGATGTGATACTCACCTAGAGCCTGACATCCTAGAGTAGGAAGTCAAGTGGGCCTTAGGAAGCATTGCTACAAGGAAAGTGAGCGGAAGTGATGGAATTCCAGCTGAGCTATTTCAAATTCAAAAGATGATGCTGTTAAAGTGATGCACTCAATATGCCAGCAAATTTGGAAAACTCAGCAATGGCCACAGGAATGGAAAAGGTCAGTTTTCATTCCAACCCCAAAGAAAGGCAATAACAAAGAATGTTCAAACTACCACACAAATTGCACTCATTTCACATGCAAGCAAAGTAATGCTCAAAATTCTCCAAGCTAGGCTTCAACATGAATTGAGAACCCCCAGATGTTCAAGCTGGATCTAGAAAAGGCAGAGAAACCAGAGATCAAAATGCCAACATCCATTGGATCAAAGGAAAAGCAAGAGAGTTCCAGAAAAACATCTACTTCTGCTTCATTGACTACGCTAAAGCCTTTGACTGTGTGGATCACAACAAACTGGAGAATTCTTAAAGAGATGGGAATACCAGACCACCTGACCTGCCTCCTGAGAAAACTGTATGCAGGTAAAGAAACAACAGTTAGAATCAGACATGGAACAACGGACTGGTTCCACATTGGTAAAGTAGTACGTCAAAGTTGTATATTGTTACCTTGCTTATTTAATTAATTAATTTATTTTTTTGTCCTTCCCCACCCGCCCCCTCTGCTTATTTAATTTATATGCAGAGTATTTCATGTGAAATGCCAGGCTGGATGAAGCACAAGCTGGAATCAAATTGCTGGTAGAATTGCTGGAAGAATAACCTCAGATATGCAGATGACACCACCCTTACAGCAAAAAGCAAAGAGAAACTAAAGAACCTCTTGATGAAGGTGAAAGAAGAATGAAAAAACTGGCTTAAAACTCAACATTCAAAAAACAAAGATCATGATATCCATTTCCATCACTTAATGGCAAATAGATGGGGAGACAATGGAAACAGTGAGAGACTTTATTTTCTTGGGCTCCAAAATCACTGGAGATGGTGACTGCAGCCATGAAATTAAAAGATGCTTGCTCCTTGGAGGAAAAGCTATGACCAGCCTAGACAGCATATGAAGAAGCAGAGACATTACTTTGCTGACAAAGATTTGTCTAGTCAAAGCTATGGTTTTCTAGTAGTCATTTATGGATGTGAGAGTTGGACCATAAAGAAGCTGAGTGCCAAAGAATTGATGCTTTTGAACTGTGGTGTTGGAAAAGATTCTTGAGAGTCCCTTGGACCGCAAGGAGATCCAACCAGTCCATCCTAAAGGAAATCAGTCCTGAATATTCATTGGAAGGACTGATGCTGAAGCTGAAGCTCCAATACTTTGGCCACCTGATGCGAACAACTGACTCATCGGGAAAGACCCTGATGCTGGGAAAGATTGAAGGCGGGAGGAGAAGGGGACGACAGAGGATGAGATGTTTGGATAGCATCACCGACTCAATGGACATGAGTTTGAGTAAGCTCCAGGAGTTGGTGATGGACAGGGAAGCTTGGAGTGCTGCAGTCCATAGGGCTGCAAAGGGTCGGACACAACTGAGCGACTGAACTGAACTGAAAGTCAAAGAAACAGATCCAATATGGAGTCTAAATTTGCTCTTCCCTGTAGCAGTTGCGTCTTGTAGGGTTGGTTACCTGGTGGCATGTGGAATCTTCCTGGACCAGGCATTGAACCCATGTCCTCTGAATTGACAGGCAGATTGTTAACCACTGGACCACCAGAGAAGTCTCTGGATCTTTTTATAATTAATAAGTGTTCCATTGTTGGACATGCCAAGATTTGTTTATCCTTTCACATGTTTGGGACTATTATATGTAAAGCTGCTAGAATATTCGTGTTTAAGTCTTTTTGGGAACTTACAAAAATAATATATAAAGAACTCTTGGGCTTCCATGGTGGCTCAGCAGTAAAGAATCTGCCTGCAATGTAGGAGACCCAGGTTCAATCCAATACCCACGCCAGTATTCTTGCCTGGGAAATCCCATGGACAGAGGGTAGCAAAGAGTTGGAAATGATTTAGCGACTAAACAACAACAAAGAACTCTTAAGACTCACCAACAAGAAAACAAATAGTACTTCCCTGGTGGTCCAGTGGTGAAGAATCCACCTGCCAATGCAGGGGATACAAGTTTGATCCCTGGTCTAGGAAGATTCCATATGCCATGTGGCAACAAATCCCATACACCACAACTACTGGAGCCCACACTTTAGAGCCTGTGCTCCACAATAAGAGAAGCCACAGGAGTGAGAAGCCCATGCACCATAATGAAGAGTAGCCCTTGCTCTCTGCAACTAGAGAAAGCACACATGCAGCAATGAAGACCCATCACAGCCAAAATTTCTTTAAAAAGAAAGAAAACAAATTACCCAGTGAAGAAAATGGGCAAAAGATTTGACCAGTTATTTTGTGGAAGAAGATATATAGATGCATTTAAACATAAAAAGATGCTCGACATCGTTAGTCATTGAGGAAATGCAAATCAAAACCAAAATGAAACACTACTAACCATCTACTGGAACAGTAAAGTTTAAAAGTCTGACCAGACGTAGAGCTGGTGAGGATGTGGAGCACAACTGGAACTCTTATGCACTCCAGATGGAGATGAAAATTGATAACCACACTGGAAAACTACTGCTTCATTGACTATGCTAAAGCCTTTGACTGTGTGAATCACAACAAACTGTGGAAAATTCTTAGAGAGATGGAGTTATCAGACCACCTTACCTGTCTGCTGAGAAACTTGTAAGGGAGTCAAGCAACAGTTAGAACCAGACATGGAACACCTGAGTGGTTTGAAATTGGGAAAGGAGTAGGACAAGCTGTGTATTGTCACCCTGCTTATTTAACTTATATGCAGAATACATTATATGAAATACCAAGCTGGATGAATCACAAGCTGGAATCAAGATTGCCTGGAGAAATAGTAACAACCTCAGATATGCAGATGATACCACTCAAATGGCGAAAAGTGAAGAAAAATGAAAGCTTTTTGATGAGGGTGAAAGAGGAGAGTGAAAAAGCTGGCTTAAAACTCAGCATTAAAAACACTAAGATCATGGCATCTGGTCCCACCACTTCATGGCAAATAGGAGAAAAGTGGAAACAGTGACAGATTTTATTGGGCTCCAAAATCACTGTGGACATTGACAGCAGACATGAAATTAAAAGACACTTGCTCCTTGGAAGAAAAGCTATGATAAACCTAGATAGCATATTAAAAAGCAGAGACATCATTTTGCCAACAAAAAGGCCGTATCATCAATGCTAGGTGTTTTTTACAGTGGTCATGTATGCATGCAAGAGTTGAACCATAAAGAAGGCTGAGTGCTGAAGAATTGATGCTTTCAAATTGTGGTGATGGAGAAAACTCTTGAAAATCCCCAAGGAGATCCAACCAATCAATCCTAAAGGAAATCAATCCTGAATATTCATTGGAAGGACTGATGCTGAAGCTCCAGTACTTTGGCCACCTGATGCAAAGAGCCAACTCATTAGAAAAGACTCTGATGCTGGGACAGATGATGAGATGGTTGGATGGCATTATTGACTCAATGGACATGAGTTTGAGCAAGCTCAGGGAGATGGTGAAGGACAAGGAAGCCTTGAGTGCTGCAGTCCATGGGGTTGGAAAGAGTTAGGCATGACTAAGTGACTGAACAACAACAACAACAAATTCAGATACCCTAGCACAATTTGTTGAAAGACTATTCTTTCCTCTACTGGATTGTTTTGACATCCTTGTTGAAGAGCAAGTGACTAAAAGTGAAGGTTTGTTTCTGAACTGTCAATTCTTTTTATTTTTTTCTGGCCACTTTATTATTTTTTTAATTGAAGGATATTTGCTTTACAAAATTTTGTGGTTTTCTGTCATACATCAAGAATCAACCGTAGGTACACCCATGTCCCCTCCCTCCCAAACCTCCCTTCCATCTCCCTCCCCATTCCACCCTTACATTGTCACAGAACTCTCAATTCTATTCCATCAACTCAATATGTTCAACCTCGTGCTAGTACCAGATTGTCTTGGTTATCATAGCTGTGTAGTAACCTTTGAAATCAGCAAGTTTGAGCCCTACAACTTTGTTCTTTTTCAAGATTGTTCTGGATATTCTGGGTCCCTTGGATTTCCATATAAATTTTAGGAGCACCTTGTCAATTTCTATGTTAACTGGAACTTTGAAGAGGTTGTATTGAATCTATAGCTCAATTTAGGAAGTACTGTCACCTTAACAATGTTAAACATTCCAATCCATGAATGTGGAATATCTTTTTGTTTATTTAGGTCTTTTTAAATTTTTTTCTAAATGAATTTAGAATTTCTAAATAATTAATTTCTGTCAACAATGTTGTGTAGTTTTCAAAATATGTTTTGTTCTTCTTTTATTAAATTTATTCATAAGATTTCTATTCTTTTTGATGTTATAGATTGAATAGATTTCTTATTTCATTTTCAGATTGTTAATAGTGCATGGAAATATAATTGATTTTAAAATATTGATCTTGTACCCAGGAAACTTGCTTAACTCATTTATTAATTTTGATGGTTTTTCTTAGTGCATTCCATGGAATTTTCTACATATAAGATCATATCATTTGAAAATAAAGAGTTTTACTTCTGTTCTTCAATATAGATGCATTTTATTTCATTTTCTTGCCTAATTGGCCTGGCTAGAACTTCCCACACCTTTTGGAGTGTTTTGTCTGTTTCATTTTTGTTTTGGCAGTTCTCTAACTTTACTGGACAATCACCAGTTAGTGCTTATCCACATTAACTGTCTGTAGATTTTTTAAAGTGGTGACATGTACATAGGTAACCAATGTATAGAGCTTGTTTGGTGAATCTTCATCTTCACTATGCTTACATCTTTGACTAGAACTGGTGAGAGCAGAAATCAGTTTTATTGCTGGGTTTCAGCTATTTGATTATGATGTTTTTAAACGTAGTTTTCTTCAAACTTCTTGTGCTTGGATCTGTGGGCTTATCATTTATGTCAAGATTTTAACGCTTCCAGTCATTATTTCTTCAAATGTTTCTCACCTCCCCCCACCCCAGAAGCCAATGACACGTATGTCAGGCCCTTGATGTTGACCACAGCTCACTAATGTTCTTTTCTCCACTCAAGTTTAAAACTGTTTTATTTTCAATAGTTTTTATTATTATGTTTGCAGTTTAGACATAGAAGAGGAAATTATTAGTAATCTCTAATTTCAATTACTCCCACTCTATGTGAAACTTACCTCAGACATCATCATTTTCTTTTAATTTTTATTTATTTGGCTATGCTGAGTCAGTTGCAGCATGCTGGATCTTCAGCTACAGCATGTGAACTCTTAGTTACAGCATTTGGGATCCAGTTCCCTGACCAGGGATAAAATCCAGAACCCCTGCATTGGGAGTATGGAGTCTTAGCCACTGGACTACCAAGGATGTCCCCCATCAAAATTTTCTAAAAGCTCATTTGGGGTTTTTTATAGCTTCAGTGTCTCCAACACATTCAGTCTTTCCTCTAGCTTCTCAAACTTGGGAAGTGCCGCTGTAACTACTGTTCCAGTGTCCTTGTCTATCATCTGTGATATTTCTAGGGTGCTTTCAACTGACTGAACTTTCTCCTTATCATGGGTCAGATTTTCCTGATTCCCTGCGTGCCCAGTAATTTTTTATTACTGAATGCCAGACATTAATTTCAATGTGTTTGGTTCTAGATATTAATTTTTTTCTGCTATGAACAATCTTGAGCTGTTCTGTGTGCAGCGTTACTTGGAAACAGCTTGAGCCTTTCAGATCTTGATGGTAAACTTGGTTGGGTAGGCCTGAAACAGTGCTTCACCTGTGCTGAGTGTTCCTCATTGCTGGACAAGACCCTGTTGGTCACTCTGCCACCTGCCCTGTAGTTGCAGGGTTTCTGTTCTGGAAGGTGAAGACTAGAACTCTGTGAATTCAGGGGTTGCTGTCTAACCCTCTGGGGGTCCTTTCCCTGGCCTGGGAGAGTTTCCACACAAGGGTGTTCTAAACAGGTCTGAGGGTCCCCTGCAGCTTTCTGGAGTTCTGTCCTGGCACCTCTCTTCTCTTGGACCCCTGTGCTATGAACTCTGTCCCTCAGGACTATCAGCTCCATCTCCTCGACTCAGGGAGTCTGCCTGGCTTCGGGCCCTGCACCGGGGCCTGAAAACCGTCTCCAAGTCGTCAGCTGGGGCCGTGTAGGGCTCACTCCACTTCTTTTCCACTTCCCAAGGACCAGTCTTTCATTTTCAATCTATGATTTGGGAATTTCATGGTTGTTCAGTGGTTAGGACTGAGTGTGCACCGGCATCACACAGGAACCAGAGCTCCTCAGAAAGGTACCTGATCTGCAGAGAAGATCAATTTGTTTTCTTCAGATGTCAGCAATGAAACTTCTTAAAGAAGAGTTCTTCCCCAGCTCTGTAGGGGTCCTGGTGACTTGCTGCTCTTATGTGAGTGCTTATCTGGATGGACTATGTATCCTTGGTGACCGTTATGTAAAATATCAGTATGTCATCTTAATATAAGATGCTTTGTCTCAAAAACGTCTATGAAGAGAGTTCCCTGGTGGCCTAGTGGTTAGTATTCTGGGTGTTCACTGCTGTGGCCCAGGTTCAAGTCCTAATCAGGGAATTAATATTCCACGAGCTGTG
Organism: Dama dama; assembly: GCF_033118175.1. Taxonomy (NCBI): domain Eukaryota; kingdom Metazoa; phylum Chordata; class Mammalia; order Artiodactyla; family Cervidae; genus Dama; species Dama dama. The sequence continues at coordinate 48,445,778 of NC_083694.1, read as the reverse complement.
CAGTGTGGCCAAAAAAAAAGTGTAAGACTGTATCTTTGATGTCATTGGAAAAGACCCCGATGCTGGGAAAGATTGAGGGCAGGAGGAGAAAGGGGCAACAGAGGATGAGATAGTTGGATAGCATCATCGACTCAACGGGCATGAGTTTGAGCAAACTCTGGGAAATGATAAAGGACACGGGAGCCAGGCATGCTGTAGTCCACGGTGCCGCAAAGACTCGGACACAACTGAGCAACTGAACACCACCAAAAGTGAAACAGTCCTCAGAACTCTCTGAGAATCTGCTTCTCAGGTTATAATCCTCAGTTTGGCTCAAATAAAATTCCCTTTTTTTTCTTTTTGCGAGTTAAATGAAATTTCATTGACACATTACAGGCTTTATTTCATTTGCTCCACACAACACTCCCCAGCTCCAGGCTGGGGCGGCTCCAACTTTCCCCAGGACCCTGGGGTTCAGGCTGGAACTCCTCCCGACCCAGAAAGACGTCGATTTCTGGGTTTGCACAGGAGTCAAATCTGTGTGGCAGGGAAGGACCTGGGCACAAGGAGCACCAACCCAAATACCCAGAATTCCTGTTCCTGTCCCGAGAGGGGCAATCAACAGCCACCTCCAAGCTCCTGTCTGTGTAGTAACATCAAGCCCGGGCATCCTGGTCAGCTGAGCTGCCCTAACAGCACAAATCAATAATAGGAACCCAGAGGCAAATGCCAGCATGAGTGTGTCTTCCATGAGGACCTCTTCCTGGCGAAAGCCTGCCTTCCAGTCATGTGCTCACAGGGCAGAGTGAGCATGAGCTCTCCCTTCTCGTCTCTCTGGAAAAGGAAGGGCACTAATCCCATCCATGACCGAATTCCCTTCCAAGGGCCCCGCTTTCTAAAGCCACCACCTTGGGGGTAGTATTCAACATATGAATTAGCAGGGCAAGGGGCAGTTTGCAGACAAATATTCAGTCCATGGGACCTGGGTTCAACTCTGGAAAAGTCTGACCAAAGAGTTCAGGCTCCAAGTGGGCAGACTGGTCAGCTCAGTCCTGGGACGTTACTCTCACCTCTTAATTCAACAAAACAAACTTCAGGGAACACAGAGAGAAGAAAATCCCATGTATACTCAGCCAGATGATGCCCTGTCTCACCTGGGGTTTGGTCCAGAACCAGCCTCCTGATCCAGGTAGAGGAAGCAGTTCGGCCAGGTCTTCCCTAACACTTTACTGACCCTGGACTGGCAGAGAAAGTCCAAGCCCAGGGCCCCAGAGGCCTGGGCTTTGAAAGGCCATGTGAAGGGAGGGTCAGGAGCAGAGGGGCCCTGACTGGAGCCCGGCCCCTGGATGTCATGTATGGCCCAGGTCATGGTCAGCTCATATGTCAGGGAATGGACATGGCGGCCAGGAGAAGACTGCAGTGCCTCCCCACACCTGGAGCTGCTGAGCCCTATCCCATGTGCTAGACAGAGTAAGGAGTGCTGCGGGATCCTAGCAAAGGGAAGTCCTTCTCTTCACCAGCCTCTGACCCACTTGTGGGTAAAGATGGGAAGGCAGGAATTGGCCCCTATGTCCCCACACAGACAGGCAGACTTTTTGTTTGAAGCAGGAGCCCAGGAGGTGAGCCCAAAGTCGCCGGGTGGGTGTCAGGGTCAGGCAGGACACCTCTGAAGCAGCAGCAGCCAGTTGCCTCTTGGTCACCACGGACACTAGGCTGCAAACTGGGTTGATGTGCCCACTGGGGACAGGTCAGTGTGGCCCTGGGGCAGGTTGCAGGGTTTGTGCTGGGGAACGGCAGGGCTGATGGGAACAGGCCTCCCTGGGCAGGCCAGTCAGCTCTGTGGTTCCCAGCATGGAGCATCACCCCCGCCTGTTTTTGTTTGAAATCTGGGGCCCCGGAACCCCCAACACCATGTTCCGATGCATGTTCTGTGCCCCCTCAGTTACTGAAACAGCAATGGCCCCTGCCCTGCCCACAAGCCACAGGGATGGGCCTGGGCTGTGGCTGGTCAGCCCAGGATGGGAGTGGAAGGGACAGGGGGCTGGCCTGTCCCTGCACCCCCAGCTGGCACTTAGAGGGGAACTGCTTCTCAATGGACATGAGTCCAGTCTGCTCTGCTCATCACCACCACTGCAAGGGCTGTTTCTGGGCCTCGCTCCACCCAACCTCTTCCACAACCCCATCATCAAGTGGGCACGTGGTGCTGGCGGCCCAGGGTGACCGTGGGCACATTAGTTGTATGTTGCTATTGTTACTTACAATTACTTTAATTTTACGTAAAACATTATTGTTAATTATAGCTGTACAACAAATTAACCTATAAGTTACCAGTTTAAAACAACAAACACTTATTATCTCACACAACTTCTGAGGGATAGGAGTCCAGGAACTGCTCAGCTGGGTGGTCCTGGCTCTCAGTCTCTTCGGATTGCTGTTGAGATGTCGGCAGCAGCTGGGGTCCCATCTGAAGGCTGGAGACCAGCTTATAAACCCCACACTCTGTTGGCCTCTCCATAGCAAAAGACCGTTGGCCTCCCCCACAGTGGAGGATGTTAGAGACAGAGAGAGACATGCCAGGATGCCCCTGCGACCTCATCTTCTACATGACCTTACTGCTGATGCAGTTCAACCTCAGTACATTCAGAGGTAGAGTACCAGGTCGGGGATCTTGGGGGGCCTCTTGGAAAGCTGTCAACCCCAGGGCCTGTTTCCTTGCCCAATGTTGCCTCCCAGGATAGGTATGGCCCCTAGAGCTTCAAGGGGCAGAGAGCAGCCAGGCACAGCTCCAGAACCCTCTGGGCTCAGCTTCTTTCTCGGGGGAACGGGGAGCAGGTCCTGGAGCCTAGAGGAGGCTGTTGGGGCCTGGAGATAATCAGGCGATCACAGGGCTCTGGCGGGGAAGCTGAGGCCTCACATTTCTAAAGTCAAGGCTCCCAGGAGCCCCAGGTCCTACCCCACTTCAAATTCCCAAGTGCCTGCAGTTTTATGGGCCTGGTAAGGCTGACTGCTGTCACCATTAGGACCAACTCTTTCTCCAGATTTCAAACACCTATGATTTGCTGTCATCGTCTGGTCCCCAAGCCCTGACCTCACAGGCAAAAAAGAGGGACCCAGAGCCACAGGGTTCCACAGGGCTTAGACACCCACAGAGGCAGGCAGAGCACCTGACTGCACACAGGAATTCAGCAAACATTCATTGACCCTTGGTCTCCGCCAGGAACTGGGCTGGACGGAGGCCACAGAGGAACGCAGCTCCACCTGCCAGTGGAGGGGGAAAGGGGGCCACACCCTCCCCCCAGAAGGAGGAAGTTCTGGTTCCTTCCCCACCCCCTCCGCACGCTTGCCCAGAGAAGGTGCTTCCTCTATTATTCATCAAGAAAGTCTGCAAGACAAAAGCCAAGACACAAATAGCTGGGGAGGGGGGCGGTGCAGAGGAATTCCCCAGAGCCCCTCTGAGGCAGGGGAGGGACAGGCAATGGGTGGAAGAGTGGGGAGGGTGGGAGGAAGAAGAGTCCACCCCAGCTCTCCAAAGACCAGGCAGGGGTCCAGGCTGAGTGTGCAAAGGGCCATGGCTCCGCCCCCAGCAGACGGCAGGATACTGCCCTCAGCTGCCCAGGGGTAGCCTGGGGAGGGGGCCCAGCTTCAGCTGTGCTTCCTCAGACTCCCCTAATCTAATCCAGGATGACGTTCCTTTCACCAGAGCTAATTAATGAGGTCTGTGTGGCCTGAGTGTCTTTCTGTTCCAAGCAGGTGCTGGGGATAGCAATGAGTGACACAGACAGGGCCCTGGCCTCCAGAGCCCTTGGCGCCTGGGGTGGCCGCCTCAGGTGGGAAAGTGGGGCGAGAACCTCGGAGGGCAGGGCTGAGTAGGGAAGGGACAGAGGCGGCAGGGAAGGGACAGACACATGAGGAACTTGCCTGTCTGAGAAACAGTGTGGTTCCCTCAGAGCCGGAGAGGTCCCTGGAGGGCTGACAGGGGCCTCAGCACAAACATCTCTTCGGCGACAGCGTCTTGAGGACAGATGACCAGGAATAGGAAGCAAACAAGTAAAGGGGAGCACAGCCCAGGAACAGGGGGATCTGGTTTGACACTGTGATTGCCCCCTCCCTGAGGAGTGATGACCCGAGCTCCAGGTTACCTTCCTGGGCAGCCCTCCTCCCTGTGGCCACCAGGTGGGGAGCTCCCTTTTATTCCTTCAGGCCATGTGGAACCCAGCTCTGAGGAAGCCCTGTCCACCCCTCTACCCACCCAACCACCTGGCTTCACATCTCAACGTCCCTTGCCTTCCCCTCCTGCACTAAGCCTCCGCCCCAAACAACTCCCCTTCCCCAAACAAGCTGAACTTCTGGCTCCTGAAATGGACCCTCTGCAACTCTTCTGCTGGGAGGGCCTCCCGGGTCAGCAGTAACTCCCTCATAGTCCTGCTGGTGACCCAGCTCTCTGAGCCTCCCCAGAGCCTGGACCAGTGTGTGTGTGCCGGTCCCAGGGTGCGGCTCCTGGCCCACATGGCTGCCACTGCCCCAAATCACTGGCCCAGACCCTGGACACCCAGGGAGATGGGCCAGGCAGCCAGAGGGCAGGAGGGGACTGGCTTGGTGGGACTTGGAGGGCCCTGCTTGGTGTGCATGGCTGAGTCCGGAGGGCAGATGAACCTTGCTCACGACCATGACATGGAACAGGAACTGTTGGAGCCATTGGAAGAGGAGATAAGCCTCTAGCAGTGACTCACCCTCCTCCTCCCTGATGCTCCCTGGCCAGGCAAGTGGCTGGCAACCATCTGATGAAATTGGCTGGGATGGGAAATCCATATTGCCTTGACCTCAGAGGGCTCAGGATGAGACACTGCAGTGTCAGCCACATGACTCAACCACCTCCTCACTGCCCCTGGAGCACAGCCCCCAGCAGCAGCCTGAGGAGACCTGGGACCACAGGACAGTGGCTCCCCGGCCGATGCCCCTCGCCGGCTAGGATCACTGTATTGTGGGGTCAGCACACAGCCAGTGCTCAAGACAGGTGCATAGGCCTACCAATGAACCTCCAATTCCTTCCTACTGTCAGGGGACTCCCCTCTCAGGGCAGGACTGGACTCTGGTGGGAGGTGAGCCCCAATACAAACTGCCCTTTGTCAGGCCGGTCGGGGGCCCTGCCTCTAGGACTCAGACGCCCTCTCCTGCTGGCCCCCATCTGCTAGGCAGACACTGGCTTGGGGCAGGCTTGACCCACAGGTATGCAAGAATAGTTTTGGGCTCCCCCGGGAGAAGGGAGGCGGTGCACCAGGCCAGAACCCAAGCTTCAGCCCAGCTCAGCCCCAGAGACAACAGTGTGCACACACATCTCTGCCTTCCAGGGGCCTCAGAAGGGGTTGTGGAGAGAGAACTGGGCCCCAGGATGATGCACGACCTCTTCTCAGCACTGGGAGACGCTCTAGCAAAGTGGTGACTGTTCAGTCCTGCCTGAGCCCCCCAGGGACATCTCACAAATACCCTGCCCACTCAAGGCGGGTAGCGGCTTCAGCGCAAAGGGACACAGCCAAACTCAAGGGCGGGCGAACCCCCACGCAGCGCCACACCAGCCCAGGTGGGAGCTGAATCCATCCCCACGGCCCGGCCCTGCCCACCCCGCCCGTTCATGAGAAGACATCAGTCGCTGGGCCTCGGACGAACTGGACCCTTCACCAAGACGACAAAACAAAACTCCCTACCCGGTCTCTGGAAATAACCATTTTCTGGCACAGTCTCAGTCGCTTCTAGGGCCGCGGCCTCACCGCAGCCATGGCCTCCAGGGCGCGCCCTGGCCCTGAGCCCCGGCCCAGGGGGCGGCGAGGGCCAACCCCGGCAGGAAGATGGGTGCCAAGGCCGCCCCGGGGCGCGGCAAGGGGCAAGGGCCGTCAAAGACTGGCGGCGGCGGGCGGCCAGCGTAGATCTCCGGCTCCAGGGCTTCGGTGGCTGGAGCCAGTGGAAGCGGGCGGCGCGCGGGCCCCAGCCGGGCCAGGCAGGCCGCCAGATGGCCGAGCAGACGAGACCGCACGTCCGCAGGGACGCCCTCGCAGCCAGCCAGGAAGCGATTCACTTCGGCCAGACACTCATGGAAGCCAGCGCGATACTTGCCCAGGATGGCGGGGTCCGAGCGGAGGGCGGCTGCGGGGGTGGCAGGGACAGGCGGTCGGCGCCTGCGGCCGCAGCCCCGGCCCCTGAGCCCTCGCCGCCGCCCTCGGCTCACCTGTCACTTGCACGCGCCGCAGGCTCTGCAGGTGCCTCACGGTCAGCTCCAGGATGTCCGCCTTCTCCAGCTTCGAGCGGCGGGAGCTCTGCGGGCGGGGCCGGTGAGGGCGGCGGACAGCCCAGGAAGGCCGGAATTCCAGGCTCCCTGATCTCGCCCCCACCCCCAACTCACCTCTTTCCTGAGGGCGTCCAGGAGGAGGCTCTGCAGCTGAGCCAGACTCTCGTTGATGCGCGCTCGGCGCCGCTTCTCCATGACCGGCTTGGATGACTGCGGAGCCGGCAGCCGCTGAGTCCTGCGGGCGTCAGCTCCCCTCTCCCCTTCGCGGCGCCCCCGCTCCTGCCAACCCACGCCCGGCCAGGTCCCCACCTTCCGGTGCTCGGCCACGCTCCGGGGCTGGTTTGGGGTCCGGCTGGCGCCTGCCGACGCTCCCGCCCGCGGCGAGGCCCTCGGCTTTCCCGGGGTGTCCGCAGGCATGATGCGCCCCCGCGCCAGCCCCAGCCGAGAGCAGGCTGGGCGCGCGGTTTCCCAGGCCCCTCTCCCGCGGGTCCCAGGTTCCGCTACCAAGCGCGTGTCTGCAGCAGCCCGGCTATTTAAGGCAGCGCGGCTGCGGGGCGTGGGAATCCCTCTCCGCGTTCTTTCCCACACTCGCGCCAGCCAATGAGCCGCTGGCGCCGGGCAGCCCGCCCCCGGCCGCAGCCCCCGCCCGCTGTCAGTCACGAGTCAGCTCCAGGCCCACAGACCCCGCTGGCCACAAAGGCGAGCCGGGGCACCCCTCCCGCGCCTACCTCGGACCACGCAGGCCAGGCGGGAAAATCGCCGCACCCCGGTCCCCGGTTCGAGCGGTGCGCCGGGAGGGGGCCTCTCCGGGAGGGCAGAGGCGCGAGGCTCACCTTCAGGCCGAGCGGGGACCGCGGGAAGTCTGAAAGGAAAATTTGCGAGGGGCACTCATGCGCTAACGAAGAACCGGCGAGCCTCCGCCTTCCGCGGATCCCGCCGGGGCCTTGGACCTCCGCGCGGCCTGCGAATCTGACCCTCGCCGCCTGCAGCATCTGCACGATGCCGGGGACACAGTGGACGTGGAACACCAGCCCCTGGACAGGAGAGAGGCTGGCTGGCCAAGGTCGTGAGGGAGGCAGGGTGGCATCACAGGGCCAATGAAAGATGCCTCAGAGCAGATAGTGACGTCATCACAGGCAGGATGATGTCATGGTACGGAATGTAAGGATGTAGCTGGTCAGGCTGGTGATGTCTCAGGGTTAAGGTAGATGATGACACAAGCCAGATGTAATGATGTATGGTCACTGGTGATGTCACTCTCTTCTGGATTACCCAACAGTGATGAACCAAGCAGCAGCCAAGAAAGTAGAACTCATGAAAAATGAAGGATAATTGTTACATTTCTGTTTGTTATTTCAAAGAAGCACGTGGAGGAAAGAGGGCTAAGCTTATTTTCGTGTTTGATGTTGTTTTCACTTTGAATTCCCTTGTGGGGCACAATCATCTTTTGAGTTCTGGGGATGCCAGCCCATGGTGGCCTGGGCAGCCTTGTTTGCGTCCCACAGACCTCTCTGGAGGCCCACTGTGGGCCTGACTGCCCTTGGGGCTGGGGAAGCATCTCCTGGACTCTGAACTGATGCGGGAGGAAAAGGCAAATGAGCAAAATCAATAATGACATGGTTTCCATAGACAGAAAGAAATGTGTAGTTTGTTGGGGGAGCAGGAAGCCTTCTTGCCACTGAGTGGTCTGGATAGTAGTTTTGCAGTGAGCTCTGCTGGAGAAGGCAATGGCAACCCACTCCAGTGTTCTCGCCTAGAGAATCCCAGGGACAGGAGAGCCTGGTGGGCTGCCGTCTATGGGGTCGCACAGAGTTGGACACGACTGAAGCGACTTAGCAGCAGCTGCTGCAAGTCCAGAGGAGGAAGTGGCATTCCCAGAATGGAAAGGAACCGAAGGGCCAAGGGAGGAGGGGCAGGGACAGGCAGGAGCAGGGCTCTAGGGGCTTCAGGGCCTCAGAGTGGTCTAGGAGAGTCACGCTTGGCTTTTCTGAGCAGCAGAGTAGGCCAACTGTTAGCTCGGAAGGGCCCGCCTCCCACACTACATTCTACGTAGTGGGTGGCGATGCTGGCTGGCCCCCACCTCAATACCTTTTCCCAGGGGTCCAGTCTGGGGCCCAGGGCAGATGCCTGTGATGCAGGTTTGATCACTGGGTGGGGGAAGACCCCCACCCCCACCCCCTGGAGGAGGAAATGGCAACCCACTGCAGTAGTATTCTTGCCTGGGAAATCTTATGGACAGCCTGGCAGGCCATGGCCAAAAGGGTCACAAAGAGTTGGACCCAACTGAGCAACTGAAGGAAGGACCCTCCTGTACCTGTTTCCTCATCTGTAAAATGGGCTACCTTTTCGTTTAGCCCTGGGCTATTGTCCATGGGGTCGCAAAGAGTCGAACATGACTGAGCAACTAACACTTTCATACTTTCACTGAGAAGACAAATGAGATCTGATTTTGAAAGCACCCAGCACATGCAAGCAGGATGGAGTCACCTGGATTCACCTCTGCCACATGCCCCACTGTACCCTCTACCCTCTGAGACACCCCCTCCCTACCTGGGGTCTTCAGAAGCCTGTTTCAGAAGCCCCTCCAAGCCCAACAAGCAGCCTTCTGTCGCCCAGAGCAGAGTGAGTTCCCAGGGGTGTCATCTACATCCCTGTGTCCTTCCCACTGGGCTGCACCCCCACTCTCTCTCTGGGCCCTCGTACCTCTGGCTGTCCCCTCCCTGCTTTTTACATCTGGATTTGGTAGGACCTGGGACTCCTGGGGGCTGTAGGGGCTCCCTTGCTCTGAGTAGGGAGGGCGAGTCCTGGGCTGCAGTGGGGAAACTGTGTTGAGAAATACTGATGTGGAACACTGCGTTTTCCAAAGATGGCTACAATACATCCACCCCAAATACTCTACCTGTGTGTCTTTGGTGAGATTTTGTGATGACATTAACCAGCAAAGACAGGGGCAGTGGTGAGCTATGAATTCTGAGGTTTGACTTTAGAAACGTTCACCTTGCTGTCCTGGGAAACTCACTCCTGGAAACCACTGACTCCTCTGTGAGGAAGCTCAAACTGGCCTCGTGGAAAGGCCCCATGGAGAGGCCTTGTATAAGTATTGAGCCAGGAGCCTAGAAATCTCAGCTGCCAGACAGGTGATCCCAACCTGCTGCTTCAGAGCCCCCACTCACACTTTCCCAGCTGCCCCTGTGTGCTCTGTTCCATTCTTGATTCACATGACTAGTGTTACTGTGACCCTCTGGGGTCATTTGTTATGAAACAATAGTAACTGGAATAGCTAAAATGGCCCAAGCCCTGGACACCACCCCCTTCCCAGCCCCCTCCCGCAATCCCTATTCCTTCCTTTCTCTGGCATTCACAGAGTTGCAGGAGCTTCCAGCACTGGCTGTCCATCTGATGAGGTGACTTTTGCAGCTATCCAAGGCCAACTATCTGTCCTCCTAGATCCAGACTTGAGTTGGCCAAATCCCAGTAGGCTGATGGTCCCAGGGGCATCTCTAGGGACCACTGATGGCCACCAGGCAGGAAAGTAGTGGGGGAGTCTGTGTGGGAAGATAAGTGTATTTTCTAGTCCAGACACTGGGCTGCAGCCTTGGGGGGGTTGGGGGTTCACCCCAAGGTGAATGTGGGGGGATGGTCTTTCTCACATCTGGTTCCCATGACAGCATTCCACAATATTCAGACAGTCCCTCGGGGGCCTGCCAGTGCTGTCTGTGCATAGACCCCTCCCAACCTCTGATGTAGGGGTGGCACCTGCACCCACAACCTGCCCCTCAGCATTCCACAGGCACATGGGTCCCAGGATATCAGAGACACCATAGACCATGACCGGCAACCCCATCCTCCTGTTCCCTCCTCTCCTGCCAAGGGGCAGCAGCCTGTGGACTCAGGCAGCCAGAACCAGATCTGCCATGTGACCAGGCTGGAGTCATTGCAGGGTCTCTCCTGGAGCATGGAAGTTGGGTGCTGGGATGATTAAGTAGCAGAGGCTAGGGCTGGAGGAACCCAGGACTCAGTATAAAGAAGAAGGAAGCAGATGACCAGGACCCTAATCCTAACCCTGAAGGGGCATCTTTCACTTTTACAGGCCAGGGGACCAAAACACCTTCCCTTGGCCCTTGATCCTGGGCAGTTGGAGCATCCCCCCAACACCTGATGCATGACAGCACCTCCCCCGAGGTCTGGGCATTGTCAACATCTTTCTCCATTATTGAATGTTAACACCTCTCCACACTGGGGAAGCCATGTCCCACCAGTTCTGTGTGGTGACAGAGCTTCCCACCCTGTCTGCCTGTGATGCCACCTCCCTGTGGGCTTCCATGGGTGCTTCTCTCTTCCGTCTCCTTAGACCACCACTCTCTGGAGAGGTAGGCTTCGCTCTCCTTCTGCTGGTCACATCCAGACTAGTTTCTTCTTCACCAAAAAAAGTCCCAGCTTTGAATCTCATCTTATTAACAGACCACACCTTGTGAAGTCCACTGCAACCCTGGGGGGCCTCCCCATACTTTCTGAAGGTTCACTCCTGATTCCCTATCACTTTCTCCAGCGGCTCCTGTCACAGTCCTTGTTAACTTCAAAATTCACACGGTTGATCTTCTGTACGTCCTGGCCTCCATGGGGCATACTGGTGTAGAGTTGGCAACTAAGCTCCCAAATCCTAGGTGCTGGGTGTTGACCGTAGCCCTCAGATTCCCACCCACCCTGGAGGACATGCCCACCAGGAAGCCCCACCCACAGGGCACAGGTCACAGTCTGTAGTAAGAGATCCCTGCTGCTTTTTCAGGGTGACCTGGGGTCCTGCCTCCTCCCTCCACGCTCTCAGCCTCTTGTCTCAGGTTCTGCCTCCCGCTTCTCCTTGTGCCTTTCAGTCCTCTGGTACTTGGGGAACAAGTCTTCACCCTAACCTTTCTATCCACACAGCTGGAGCACTCTCTGCCCAGTGGTGGAGCCTGACTGGGGCACCAACCTCCTTTGAACGTTCTCAGTTCTCAGACCAGCATTCTGCCATCATCCTTGACCCTCGGAATTCACTCCCAGTGCTGCTCAGGCAGGTCCTACAGTGGCTCTATCTCCCTGATGTATACAAACACCCACTTCTGACCTATTGCTTTTCCACCACTGGCTGCAAGCCACCACCACCTTTGGCCTGGAATTTTGTAGAAGTCCTTTGCTATGGTAAGGCAGCCAGTCTTGGAGCCAAGTGCTCAGTGGGGGCAGGTGGACAGGAAAGGAGATTTGAGGGCCAGCAGAGTGGTCAGAAGAACAAGCCTAAGCTCCTCTCTTCTCTCAGAAGATTATGGGAAGCCATGGGAGAGAAGGTTCTATGTAGATCACTCTGGCTCTTGGCTCCACCACAGATTATGGGGTCAGGATAGAAGCACAGCCACTTGGCTGTATCCACAGCAGCCTCAGTGGACAAGGGCGCATAGATATTAGTGAGGTCATGGATGTTCTTGGGAGAGTTTTTTGTTGTTGCTACTGCTGTTAGATGGTTGAAGGGCTTAAAAATAAAAGCAAGTGTATTAAACGATACACGATTAAACTGTTTTAAAGGTCTTAGGAAGTTTAAGTTAGTTTGTAGGATAGTTTTAACCAAAGACCCCTTTATAAGTGGCCACTGTAACTTCATAAATAGGATATTCACGTTTTTGTCTAGAACATATATATTTTGTGGTCATGTTGTTAGGTGAATACAAATTAAAAATAATTTCATTTTACCATTGAGCTCAACCTTTTATTGTTATGCAACCTTCTATATCTAATAATGCTTTGACTATAAGATTTCTTTGTTACTCTGTTAGTAAAATTGTTAATATGGTCACATCTGCTTTCTTTTAGTTAACATTTACAGGGTAGGTTTCTTTTCATCCTTTTACTTTCAGTTTCCTGTACCTTTATATTTCATATGATTTATGTCTTCTGTAAGCTGTGTAAAATCAGATTTTTTTCCCACTTATTTTTATTAGTTGCAGGCTAATTACTTTATAATATTGTAGTGGTTTTGCCATACATTGACATGAATCAGCCATGGATTTACATGTATTCCCCATCCTGATCCCCCCTCCCACCTCCCTCTCCACCGGATCCCTCTGGGTCTTCCCAGTGCACCAGCCCTGAGCACTTGTCTCATGCATCCAACCTGGGCTGGTGATCTGTTTCACCCTTGATAATATACATATTTCGATGCTGTTCTCTCTAAACATCCCACCCTCGCCTTCTCCCACAGAGTCCAAAAGTCTGTTCTGTATATCTGTGTCTTTTTTTCTGTTTTGCGTATAGGGTTATCGTTACCATCCTTCTAAATTCCATATATATGTGTTAGTATACTGTATTGGTCTTTATCTTTCTGGCTTACTTCACTCTGTATAATGGGCTCAAGTTTCATCCATCTCATTAGAACTGATTCAAATGAATTCTTTTTAATGGCTGAGTAATATTCCATGGTGTATATGTACCACAGCTTCCTTATCCATTCGTCTGCTGATGGACATCTAGGTTGCTTCCATGTCCTGGCTATTATAAACAGTGCTGCGATGAACATTGGGGTGCATGTGTCTCTTTCAGATCTGGTTTCCTCAGTGTGTATGCCCAGAAGTGGGATTGCTGGGTCATATGGCAGTTCTATTTCCAGTTTTTTAAGGAATCTCCACACTGTTCTCCATAGTGGCTGTACTAGTTTGCATTCCCACCAACAGTGTAAGAGGGTTCCCTTTTCTCCACACCCTCTCCAGCATTTATTGCGTGTAGACTTCTGGATAGCAGCCATCCTGACTGGCGTGTAATGGTATCTCATTGTGGTTTTGATTTGCATTTCTCTGATAATGAGTGATGTTGAGCATCTTTTCATGTGTTTGTTAGCCATCTGTATGTCTTCTTTGGAGAAATGTCTGTTTAGTTCTTTGGCCCATTTTTTGCTTGGGTCATTTATTTTTCTGGAATTGAGCTGCAGGAGTTGCTTGTATGTTTTTGAGATTAATCCTTTGTCTGTTGCTTCGTTTGCTATTATTTTCTCCCAATCTGAGGGCTGTCTTTTCACCTTGCTTATAGTTTCCTTTGTTGTGCAAAAACTTTTAAGTTTCACTAGGTCCCATTTGCTTATTTTTGCTTTTATTTCCAATATTCTGGGAGGTGGGTCATAGAGGATCCTGCTGTGATTTATGTCAGAGAGTGTTTTGCCTATGTTCTCCTCTAGGAGTTTTATAGTTTCTGGTCTTACATTTAGATCTTTAATCCATTTTGAGTTTATTTTTGTGTATGGTGTTAGAAAGTGTTCTAGTTTCATTCTTTTACAAGTGGTTGACCAGTTTTCCCAGCACCACTTGTTAAAGAGGTTGTCTTTTTCCATTGTATATTCTTGCCTCCTTTGTCGAAGATAAGGTGTCCATAGGTTCGTGGATTTATCTCTGGGCTTTTTATTCTGTTCCATTGATCAATATTTTTGTCTTTGTGCCAGTACCATACTGTCTTGATGACTGTGGCTTTGTAGTAGAGTCTGAAGTCAGGCAGGTTGACTCCTCCAGCTCCATTCTTCTTTCTCAAGATTACTTTGGCTATTCGAGGTTTTTTGTATTTCCATACAAAGTGTGAAATTATTTGTTCTAGTTCTGTGAAAAATACCACTGGTAACTTGATAGGGATTGCATTGAATCTATAGATTGCTTTGGGTAGTATAGTCATTTTGACAATATTGATTGTTCCAACCCATGAGCACAGTATATTTCTCCATCTGTTTGTGTCCTCTTTGATTTCTTTCATCAGTGTTTTATAGTTTTCTATGTATAGGTCTTTTGTTTCTTTAGGTAGATATACTCCTAAGTATTTTATTCTTTTTGTTGCAATGGTGAATGGTATTGTTTCCTTAATTTCTCTTTCTGCTTTCTCATTGTTGGTGTATAGGAATGCAAGGGATTTCTGTGTGTTAATTTTATATCCTGCAACTTTACTGTATTCGTTGATTAGCTCTAGTAATTTTCTGGTAGAGTCTTTAGGGTTTTCTATGTAGAGGATCATGTCATCTGCAAACAGAGAGAGTTTCACTTCTTCTTTTTCTATCTGGATTCCTTTTATTTCTTTTTCTGCTCTGATTGCTGTGGCCAAAACTTCCAAAACTATGTTGAATAGTAGTGGTGAGAGTGGGAACCCTTGTCTTGTTCCTGAAAAAATCAGATTATTTTTAATCAAGCTGACAATCCTGATCATTTAGTCCCCCTGGATTTCAGACCTCTGCTCTTTAGAACTGTGAGGAAATATATTTCTGTTGTTTTAAGCCACCCAGTTTGTGGTGGCTTAAAAGCCTCCAAGACACGGAGACATGCTTCCAGGGCTATCATTTTGGCTGCCTAAAGCCTTTGCATTTAGTTCCTCTTGTCCAAAGCAGGTAACATTCAATGAAGTAACTAAAAGAAAATAAAGTTTCTAATACTGTATATGCCATATTTTTGTTATCTTTTTAAATTTTTTTATTACTTAAAATTTTTTTGAATTGTTGTTGCATTCCTTTATCTTTGTGCCATATTTAATAATGGTCATCTGGGGACTTTCCTGGTGGTCCAGTGGTTAAGACTTAGTGCTCCCAATCCAAGGGGCATGGGTTCGATCCCTAATCAGGGAACTAAGATCCTGCTGGCTGCATGCCATGGCCAGAAAAAAAAAAAACGAAAAACACAGAAAACAGAATCAAAATAATGGTTTTTTGAAGGAAACAGGGATTTTCAGATTCTGTAATCTTTGTCATGTTTGTTGCTTTCTTTTTATAATACTAATATTATTTATGCAAGGAATGAGTCAAGTTAGAAATTTAGAATAATATAAAAAACATTTAAACTGTTTTATGCATGTTAACAACTTTGGCGCCCTGTAAGATTATTTTGGGGGAACTAATGGAATGATTAATTCATATGAAAACAATTTGGTTTTCCCCATTCCTTTTATTTATTTACTTTAAAATTTATTTTTAAAATATTTAATTATTTTTAGGTATTTATTTTTATTTTATTTATTTATTTTGGCTGCAGCTTGTGGGATCTTAGTTTCCCAACCAGGGATGGAACCTATGCTCCTGAAGTGAAATTATGAAGTCCTAACCACTGGACTGCCAGGGAATTCCCTAAGTATTTATTTTTGTTTTTAGCTAATGTATGTCTGTGGAGAAGGCGATGTCAACCCACTCCAGTACTCTTGCCTGGAAAATCCCATGGACAGAGGATCCTGATAGGCTGCAGTCCATGGGGTCGCTATGAGTCAGACAGAACAGAGTGACTTCACTTTCACTTTTCACTTTCACGCATTGGAGAAGGAAATGGCAACCCACTCCAGTGTTCTTGCCTGGAGAATCCCAGGGATGGGGGAGCCTGGTAGGCTGCCGTCTATGGGGTCGCACAGAGTTGGACATGACTGAAGTGACTTAGCAGCAGCAGCAGCAACGTATGCCTGAGATGTGCTGTTTGTAATAATAAAAATGTGGAAACAACCAATATTTATTCAACAATATGAGACTGGTTAACTAAATTACACTTTATTCTATAATGGACTTATTATGCTATGGGCAACAAATGCACATATGCAGCCATTAAAACAACTTGCCTAAAAGTCTGAGGCCTTACAAATAGCTGAGAAAAGAAGAGAAGCTAAAGGCAAAGGAGAAAAGGAAAGATATACCTATCTAGATGCAGAGTTCCAAAGAATATCATGGAGAGATAAGAAAGCCTTCCTCAGGGATCAATGCAAAGAAGTAGAGGAAAACAATAGAATGTGCAAGACTAGAGATCTCTTCAAGAAAATTAGAGATATCAAGGGGACATGTCATGCAAAGATGGGCACAATAAAGGGCAGAAATGGTATGAATCTAACAGAAGCAGCAAAAGAGGTGGCAAGAATACACAGAACTATACAAAAAAGTTCTTCATGACCCAGATAACCATGATGATGTGATCATTCACTTAGAGCCAGAGATCCTGGAATGCAAAGTCAAGTGGGCCTTAGGAAGCATCACTATGAACAAAGCTAGTGGAGGTGATAGAATTCCAGTTGAGCTATTTCAAATCCTAAGAGATGATGCCGTGAAAGTTCTACACTCAATATGCCAGCAAATTTGGAAAACTCAGTAGTGGCCACAGGACTGGAAAAGGTCAGTTTTCATTCCAATCCCAGAGAAAGGCAATGACAAAGAATGTTCAAACTACCACACATTTGCACTCATTTTCTCACACAGTAGCAAAGGAATGTTCAAAATTCTCCAAGCCTGGCATCAACAGTACAGGAACCGAGAACTTCGAGATGTTTCAGGAGTTGGTGATGGACAGGGAGGCCTGGCGTGCTGCAGTCTTTGAGTCATGGGGTCTCAAAGAGTCAAACATGACTGAGCAACTGAACTGAACTGTGAATGAAGCAGGTTACAAAATGTTGAGAGTAGCAGGAGGACTTTTTTTTCAATTTTCTTTTTTATTGAAGTGAAGCTCATGTAATATAAACTTAGCCATTTTATAGTATATAATTTAGTGGCATTTAGTATATTTAGGACAAACATCACCTCTGTCTAGTTCAGAAACATTTTTATCATTCCCAAAGGAGGCCTTATCTCCATGAAGTGGTCTTTCCTCATGCCTCCTCCCCGCAGTTCTTGGCAATTACTAATCTATTTTCAGTCTCTATGGACTTGCCTATTGTGGACATTTCATATCAGTCAAATCACACAGTTTGTGACCTGTGTCTGTTATTTTTCACTGAGCACCATTCACACTGTAGCCTGTGTCAGTGCTCCATCCTTTGTTATGGCTGAGGAATATTCTACTATAAGGAGGCACCACACACTTTGTGCTTCCACCTGCTGATGGGTTTGGTTCCTCCCGCCCATTTCAACCATTCTATGACTAGAGCTGCTGTTAATATTTGTGTGCAAGCATTTGTTTGAACACCTGTTTTCAGTTCTCTGGGCATACCCTAGGAGTGGAATTGCTGGGTCATATGAAAATTCTATTTAACCTTTTGAGGAATGACTAGACTGTTTTCCCGCAGTGGCTACATCATTTCACAATCCCATCAGCAATGTATGAAGATTCCATTTGTTCGACATCTTCACCAACACTTATTATTCTCTTTTAAATTATTATTATATTCATGCTAGTGGGTGTGACATAGTACATCTGGTTTTGATTTGCATTTCCCTGGTTCCCATCATTTCCAATGATGCTGAACATCTTTTCATGTTCAAGTGGCTATTGGCCATTTATGTATTTTCTATTTAAAAATGTCTATTTAAGTCATTTGCCCAACTTTTAATTGAGTTGCTTATCTTTTAGTTGTTGAGTTGTAAAAGTTCCTTATATGTTGCAGATACTAGACTCTTATCTGACACATGGATTGCAAATATTTTCTTCCATTTTGTGTAGTTTCTTCACTTTCTCAAGAGAGTCCATGAGTTCATTTTTATAGAAGAGATACATTCTCTTTCATTAAAACAATCTGAACATATATTGTCATAAACACACAGTGATTATCTCTGAGTAGTTTAGATTGTCAATATTTTGTTATTTTGGAATTAACCCTGGCAATATTTCTCAAGGTTACTAATTTGCAAATTGGTAAATGGAAAGTGAAAGTGTCTGATTGTTAGCTCATGTTATTATGATGTGTGTGCATCTTGGAAAGGAACCGAGGTGTGGAACATGCAGGGATTTCTGAACACACAACCCTAGTGGTGGGGATGCTATCACAGTCCCAGACCCAACTGGTCAGGTGGAAAGCTCCCCCCAGCCCAGCCCACCTCAGTTCCTGTGTGTCTACGGCCTTCTGTTTTGTTTCTGTTTCTCCCTCTGGGGCTGTCCTGGGAAAAGGAAACTGAAACTGAAGCTTAATCAGCCTGTGTAACTCTGACGTAGTTTGCTCAGGCTTTTAAAAGGCTGAGCTGCCAGGGCTGGAGAGAGCTGAGAGCAGAGAGGCAGCTGCAGCCAACCAGTGTCTGCAGAGAACCTGGCACCAGAACCCATGGCCATGGTGAGTGGTGAGGCGGGTTTGACAGGTGGGGCAGGTGGGCTCTGTACTCCTCTGCCTGGTGGCATCTGCCAGGGGAAGAATGCCTACATATGCACAGGCAGGTAGAGCTGCTCAAAGCATCCAGTTCCCTAAGTGTGAGGGGAGAGACAGGGCTCTTTCTGAAATCAGGGTCTGGGTCCTGAGAGGTGGCTTCTGCCCAGCGGCCAACCCTGAGATCCTTTGGGATCAGTGCAGGGCAGGGGGGTATTTTATCGGGGAGATGACCATGATGGTTGTGGATGGTGGCTCTTCTGCTCCCTTGCACTCTCCAGTATCTGGGGTCCCCCTCCCGGTGGGTGGGAAGGGAGCTGCATCCCTGGGGTCTGACACTCTCCCCACTGCCAGTGCTACCCGTGCAGTAGTCCCAGGACTTCTGAATCTGTGTGATGCCCACAGGGCGGGAACCTGAAGGTGAAGATGCTAGGAGGCGAGGAGATCCTGGTGCCTCTGAGGGACTCCATGACGGTATCCGAGCTGAAGCAGTTCATCACCCAGAAGATCAATGTGCCTGCTTTCCAGCAGCGCCTGGCCCACCTTGAAAGCAGGGAGATACTGCAGGACAGGGTGTCCCTTGCCGACCAGGGCCTGAGAGCTGGCAGCACCGTACTGCTGGTGGTGGAGAACTGCAGTGCCCCCTTGAACATAGTGGTGAGGAACGACAAGGGTCGCAGCAGCTCCTATGAGGTCCTGCTGACGCAGACTGTGGCCAAGCTCAAGCAGCAGGTGTGCCAAAGGGAGCATGTGCAAGCGGACCAGTTCTGGCTGTCTTTTGAAGGGAAGCCCATGGATGATGAGCAACCGCTGGGGGAGTATGGCCTCACGACTGGGTGCACCGTGTTCATGAATCTACGTCTGCGGGGTGGGTAGGAAGGGCCAGGAGGGCCTTAGGGAGGGCGCCCCATGCAGCGCGGTGAATAAAGTTGTAGCAAAGCCGAATGTATCGAAGTGTTCATTCCACCCTGGCCAGCACCCCCCACCCCCGCCACGTCCTGGTCATCAGCCCTCCATTCTGCACCCTTCTAGTGAGATTGGGGGAAGGGTGGAGGAGGGAGTGGGTGAGGGGACCCAGGGTCACTGGGTAGTCACCAGGCTAGGGTGGCCAAGTTAAAGGACAAACCTTGTGGCATCAAAATGGTGACACACCCCTCCCAGCCTCTGGAGAAACTGAAGCTGTGTCCCCCCCTCTTTGGGAAATTAACTTCTAGAGAAATAAAAAGAGGCAGGTCTGTTGAAGCCCATCCCTGTCTTCTGGTTGAGCCTCAGTCAGCCCTGCACAACTGGTCCCCACCCTCACAGCTGGATCAGCAGATAGCGCAGGGAGGGGAAAGGCCTGGCTGGGTCGGGAAGGCCACATGGTGAGTGTCCCTGGAAGTGGTGAGGGGGTGAGTCCCTAGGGCCTGCCTTGGCCAGTTCTAAGGGAGGCTTTCCCACACCAGCGGGGGGCTGAGGGCCTCCAGGACCCATCAGAATACACTGTCCAGCCTGCATTGGTCTGGAGGGAATCGGGGACTGGGCCTTGGGCACACCCATCCCCATTAGGGTGAGCTGCTCCTTCAGAGTTCACTTCATGCAAGGGCCACAGTCAGCAGGTGAGGGGGCACCCAGGATGGGGTTCCTGTTGTTCACATGGATGGCAGGGGAACAAACTACACCTGCTTCCACACTAGATGCTTCTTTCTGTGCCAGTTTCCCAAATGAGTCAGCCTTGGACAGAATTCGGGGGGCAGGGAAGGGGTACACAGAACCTATACCTTTTGGGCAAAAGTCCATGACTCTGGGGACACTCAGACCTCAGCTTTCGGACTCTTTAGGGGCATTTGGCTGGAGACCCAGATCCCTTTCTGATCTGTGGGAGTCTGCATCTGAGCTGGGGGACCCCCAGTTCTGGCTTGCCTGTGACAGTTATGTGTAGACACAATGGTGTGTGTGTGTGTGTGTGTGTGTGTGTGTGTAGGGGGACTCCTGGCTCTAGCCTCATTTCCTGGGTCCCCACCCTCACCTCTTTGACATACTGTAACTTAACAAGCATGAGCACACCCTCTCGGTGACACCCTCCTTTCTTGAATCCCCTCACCAGGGTCTGGGCGAGGTAGGGTCTTTCTCCAAGGTGCCTCTGTGCTGCTCTCCCTTCATGGCCTCTGGCTCAGAGATCTGTGGTTGGCTTGGGTGAGGGGGTGTGCAGCAGACTCAGCCCTGGAGGAACAGAAGGGATCTCCTCTCCTTCTCCCACCCCCACCATCTTCAGCTAGGTCGGGTACTAATTTGCACCCTCTGGATCTCAGTTTATCCCCCTGGACCCAGCGGGAATGGTTGGGAAGTGCCTTGGGGGAGCTGGAAAGGGGGCGTGGCTGGCCGTCCATCGCTGCTGCTATTCCCACCTCAGACGACAGGGGGAGCCCGCCGCCCTGCAGAGGGCCGGGAGCAGACCCGGGATCGCGAGGTGGGCGGGTCTGCGCTTCGCAGCGACCAATCGCCGCAGCTCGCAGCCTGCATTGGTCCCCTCTGGCCGGTGGTCCCGGGCGGCCGAGCTTCCGTCCCCAGTTCCTGTGAGGGGCTAGGGTCCCCCGTCAGGTTCCTCTCGCCGGGGGAGGGGCGCAGCCCTTTAGGGCGCGAGGGGCGGCAGGGCCTCGGATCTGGAAGCCCCTCCCTGCGGCCCGGGAGCCCCCGCCGTCCCAGCCCTGGCGCAGCCTGGAGCCCCTTGGAAGTCCCGTCACGTCGTCTCCAGATTATGCATTAACCCGATTTCAGCCGCATTTCCTGGCGGGGGGGCGGGGGGGGCGGAACGTCCGCGCAGACGGGGGAGGGGCGTCCGTGGGAGTGCGCTGCAGCTGGGAGAGCACCCTCGAGCCCGGCCCAACCCCGCCCTCGGCCTGGCCAGGCCCACCACCCACCTTGGCCAAACCTAGACCGGCCCCCTCCCTCCCCCAGCCAGGCCTCCGCCCGGCGCCGCTATCCCGGCGCTTTGTTCGCGGCTGCCGCGGGTCGCGGGGCGCCGGGAGAGCCGGGGTGGGGGCGGGCGGGCGGCCCGCGGGGGGTGGGGTGGGGGCGGGAAGGGGGTGGTGCTGTCCCAGGTCCCGCCCCCGGCCCGCCCCCGCGCCGCCCGCGCTCCCGCCGCCTCCCCCGAGCTGCGTCCCGTCCTGTCCAGTCCCGTCCCCGGCGCGGCCCGGCCCGTGCGCTTGCTCCGGCCGCCTTCCGCCGTCCTCTGCCCGCGCCATGGCCAGCCTGAGGCCGTTCAGCCGGGCCCTGCTGCAGCCTTTGCTGCTGCTCCTGGTGGTGGCCGTGCGCGCCCTGCCCAGCGCCGACGGGACGTGCCCTGAACGCGCGCTGGAGCGGCGCGAGGAGGAGGCGAACGTGGTGCTCACCGGCACCGTGGAGGAGATCCTCAACGTGGACCCGGTGCAGCACACATACTCGTGCAAGGTGGGCCCCCTGGGGATCCCCGGGACCCTGAGCCCCTTCGGACCCTTCTAGAAGCCCGGGCTGGGGGCCTTTCCCCGGCGATCCCGGACCCCTAGCCCGGAGGTCTTCCCGTCGCGATGCCGGCCGCCTGCTGAGACCCCCGCCCCGGGCCGTGGGAACGAGCCCCAGACGTTCCGCAGCGCCAGCTCCTGCTCCCGCTCCCTTGGCGACCGCCGACCCCCGAAGGTGGGGGCGGGTGCGGGTCTGAGAAAACTCGCGAGCGCCGGAGGGAAAGTTCCTGCGGTGCCGCTGCAGTCCCACTCGCGGTGCCCAGGCCCTGGAGACCCGAAGGTGTCTGCTCCTTCACCCCAAACCCACTCCCTTACAGAAAACAAGTGCGCCCCGCCCCCCCGGAGAATGTTCGGCTACTGCGCCCCCTCCCCACCGGCCAAAGGAAAGGGGACGAGGGGAGGTGACGCTTTCTGCTTGGGGTGGAGGTGGGGATTTGGCCTGTGGTCAGTACTGTCGCCCCCTCCGCAGAGGTGAGAAGGAGTGGTCCGGAGAGAGAGGAGGGGTGCACACCTAATCTCCCAACCGCGGGGGTCCTGGTGGGGTTTGCTGCAGTGATGGGTGTGGGGCCAGAGCAAAGAAGTGGGCGGGGCCGTCGCTGAGCCTCAAGTGCGGGGGGTGCAGGGCAGGTGCCCCATCCTGCTCCTGGGAGAGCTGTATCTCCCCTGGCCTTAGGGAGAGGGGCCTTGCCTAGCCTCTCCTTCAGTTGGATCTGGGAGCTCCCGGGGTAGGTCTGTTGGTTTTTTTCCCCACAATCTGTTCCTAGGGAGGGCTGAAGGGACCCAGGCCCCTGCCCCACTCTGGCCCCTAAAAGCACCTCCCCGACCAGAAATCGGATCATTCCTCTTCCTTGGAGATGGGGAGGAGTGGCAGCTCCTTTCAGACTGGGCTGTGCGGACTACAGCTGGGATCCCCCGCCAGGCCCCCTCCCCTCCACCACCGCCAGGGCACTTTGCCAAGTCCCTGCAGGATTTTCCCGACTTCCTCCCCGCTGCTCCTGGGTGTGGCTGGGGTGGGGGGAGGCGATGAAAGCCGCCCAGCCCTCCCCTGCGGGTTATTGGCCTTCCAGAGCCTACTCTGTATGAAGGCACGGGGGCGGGGTGGAGTTGGCACCCCCGCCATCTCTGGGCCACTGGAGGGTGGAGGGAGTCCCTGTAGATTTTGCAGACCCAAGGCTCCCAGCAGGGGCGGCCAGGTGGACAGGCCACTGTTGTCTTTCACTCCCCTTTCCAGAAGTCTTGGCCCCCAGAGATCCTGAAGAAAGGGGTGTCTTTCTCAGGGACAGCATTCACGGGCAGTCCCCATGGGCCTGTTCCTTTAGGGCAGCTCATTCTGCCTGCAGTGCCTGCGGCCCTCGCGCCCCTACTGCTAGTAGTCTGTGGGTACCCCAGGACTTGATTTGTCTGAGCGGGTGCCCTCAGGGCCCTAAGAGCCGAGTGTGGAGGGTGGGGCTGCCCTGTGCTGCCCAAACTTGATTTTGTGGTTCACAGGCTGCCTTGGCTGCACTCACTGTAGGAGCCTTGCAGGAGGAGGGGTCTTTCACCTCCTGGCTGGACCGTGTCTTAGCCAGCCACAGGGCTGCACGGAGCCAAGCTGGACAGGAGCCTTGAGCTCAGAGCCCATCACCTTGAAACTTCATCATCCATGTTAGTTGCTCCTGGCTCTTCCCAGCGGTGGGCCCAAGTACTGGGTGGGTTGACAGGGAGAGTAGGGTGTGGAAGGCAGGCACCCCAAGCTGGATGGGTCGCCTTCCCATACCTGAAGTGAGGTGGACATTCAGAATTGGGGTGGCTGGGGTCACCTAAACCTGAGGGTTGGGGAGCTGCTTCTTGAGGGAAGGGTTGTGTTCTCAGGCCAGGTATCCTGGAGTATGACAAGGGCAGTGGCATCTGTCATGTGTGTGTGCTTCCCTGCGGCTTCCTCCTGGGGGGGGGGTGCGCTGACTCCACATATCTGCCCAGGGTTTGGGTGTACTCTGGACGTCTGGCCTGAGCAAGTGAGGTGGGAAAAGAAGGAAAAGTCCAGGCACCAGTCTGGTGTTTGCCTCCGGCCTCTGTGGCCACCTCCCCCTCTCCACCCAGTGAGAAGAGAACCACTGACACCTGAACACCCCCTCATGTCCACCCTAGGTTCGGGTCTGGCGGTACCTGAAGGGCAAAGATGTGGTGGCCCAGGAAAGCCTGCTGGACGGAGGCAACAAAGTGGTGATTGGCGGCTTTGGAGACCCCCTCATCTGTGACAACCAGGTGTCCACCGGAGACACCAGGATCTTCTTTGTGAACCCTGCCCCGCCATACCTGTGGCCAGCCCACAAGAATGAGCTGATGCTAAACTCCAGCCTCATGCGCATCACCCTGCGGAACCTGGAGGAGGTTGAGCACTGTGTGGAAGGTGTGTGTGGGGCCGAGCGGAGCAGGTGCCTTGGGGGCAGAAGAGAGCTTGTCCTAGGCTAGGGCACATGGCATCTTGTGGTCTGACCTCCTTTTCTGGGTCCTGACTCCCTGGTTTCCTGGCCACCTCAGCTCCAGACTCTTAACATAAGCAGCACTCTCCACCCTGTCCCTAGCGATGCCACTGCCTTTCATCTTAGAGTCTCAGCCCTGCAAAGAGATAGGCCTCCCATTCTCCCCCCTGCCTCCCCAGCTTTGCACGCCCCTTCCTGGAGTTCGCTGTTCTAGGAGAGAGGCTGGGACCAGGTGAACCAACACCAGTTGTTTGTGTTCTGCAGAAGCCCGAACACATGTCTAGACGGGGCCCAGATGTTGAGCCATTGGGGTGGGGCTTAAAGATTGTGCTGGAGGGGAGGCTACCCTGTTATGTGTTCCCAGAGGCCTGCCATTTCCGGGAAGGGACAGTTATGTGGAGTGAGCTGCTTCTAGGAGTTTGAGGGGGTGTGGGACCCCCTAACAGAGGTGAAGTATCTTTCCTTGTCTGCTGTCCCCATGTGTCTACTCTGAATGGCTCAGGAGCAACCCTCCCTCATCCTAACCTCTGAGAGATGAGCAGGAATCACATGACCAGAGCTCACCCATCCCCTTCACCCCAGGAGAATCCCAGTTGGAGGCTGAGATCCTTGGCTGAGGAATGTAGCAGGGAGAAGTAGGAACTGCCTGTCCCCCTCACATCCTGTCTGTCCCCTCATGGCTGCCTGGGGAGCGATGTATGGGAGGAGGTGGAGAGATCGCTTCCTCCCAGGGCAGCAGGAAGGGTCCCTGACTTCCTGTCTTGGGAAGGCGACCCTGTCCCTGTGACTTGCTCTGTTAGCCAGTAGGGAAGTTCCATCTTCTACCCAACTTACTGCTGTGGTGCTAGCTTGCTTTTGTGGGATCCTGGATGGTGGACTCATCTGGCCTGGTACGGACTGTGTGTGTGGGCGGGGGTGGGGGGGTGGGGAGTGGAACCTGAAGTGGAAAGCCCTGTAGCATCCTGCTCTGTCTGCAGTCATTTGCTCCTGGGGTTGCATCTATGGTCCTGATGCAACATCAGAGACACCAGCAGGGCTGTGTCCCTGGCCCCTTCCCAGCACTAGCTTAGCTGAGGGGTCCCAGCGTGGCCCTCCCACCAGGTGAGGACTGGAGACCCTGACTGTGCTTTGGAAGCTTATACTCTAGGGGAAAGATGGGAGAGTGGCATGAAGAGGAGGCAGGTTGTGGGGTGTGATCCCCAGTTTTGGAGGATGAGTTGGAGGCTAAGGAGAGGTGGGAAGAGGGATCAGGCTGCAGAAAGTCTGTTTCTGCAAGATCAAGAAGACAAGTCATTAACTCCATAGCTGGAAGGATCTAGTTCGAGGGTCTGTGGGATCAGAGGGCATATGGCAGGGGGACCACCCCAGGCAGAAGAGGGTCTGCCATCTTGCCAGGTCCTACTCTACCCAGGCCTGGCCCTGGCTCTGGATATGTCAGGCTGGGCACAGGATCCCTGGAAAGGAGGGTCCGCAGGGAGAGCCCCCAGCGAGACTTCATCTGCTATCTGCTGGCTACCCAGGATAGGGACCAGTCTAGGCCTCCAGCTCCAGTTGGGCCAATGCAGGAACCCCCAGGGAGGGAGAAGCTTGGGGTCCACTGTAAGGCTCTCGGGAGCCCTGGAAGTTTTGAGCCGGTGACACAGATCCCTTCTTTGGAAAGAAAGCAGTGCCATGAGGGGCAGGGGGCCAAGGAGAGGGTAGATTAGATGGGGGTGCCTCCCTCTAAGGATCCCCAAGGCCTGAGGGCCAAGGCCCCCCGGAGCTGGGGCCAGGCTTAAAGAAGGCACAGCCCTCTTCCCACCTCCCACAGCAGGGAGCAGGCAGGAGAAGGGCCTGCCTCCCATTCTGTAGGAGATACCTCCCATTCTGCAAGAGATAAAGAGCTCTGACCCCACCCCAGGCTCTCCAGGGAGCCAAGCCTCACCCTAGCATGGGGGTTAGGGTTAGGGATGAACAGAGCTTGAGCTACGATGACCTCTCATCTGACCCTGACCCTTTGCTGCTCCTTGGGGCCCCATAGCTGCCCCCATCCCTCGGGGCCCAGAGTGAAGGCTGGGAAGCTACTGATTGTGGAGGTCACCCCAAGACCTGTGTCTCTATCACGCCTGTCCCCTGCCCCTAAAAGGCCCACAGGAGCCAAGGTCAGGGGACACATCCTGCCAGGCCCCCCTCCCTGGATGCCCCCACCTCATCCCCACCTGGACCCTGCTCCCTGCAGGGGCACCTGCTGCTGGGAGGCATACCTGGTCCCCAGCTCCACTGGGATCACTTTCCTCAGTTTCTCCCTTAGGGCCTGCAGGGTCTTCCTGACTCTGGGCCCCTTCCCCAGCCTCCAGCCCCCAGGAAGCTCCTCCTCCCCAATCCTCTGCCTGGGGAGCCACATTCCAAGCATAACTGAGACAGGTATGTGTCCCTCCCTCTGCACCACTTGTGGGTGAAGGAGACTGTGGGTTTGCTCCAGGAAGGAGGAAGGAGACCCTCACGCCCTGCTTTGTCAGGGAAGTGGCCTGGCCTCTTCCAGTGCCAGCTGCCCACGCACCGTGAGCTGCCCAGGCTGGCAGCTGAGCAGGCATCTCCTCCAGCCTTCGGCCACTATACCCTGGTCTGGACACCACCCGTTCACTCCCACCACCCTCCTCTCCCCCACCTAATGAAGACTGGTCCTTGGGCCCTCCTGAATCCCCTAGGAGGGATGCAGGCTTGGGGCCCTTCCCCAGGCCTTTCCCTCCCCAACTCTGAGCCAGGAGCAGAGAAAGGAAGTGTTGTCTGCCCTCTCCGGGCCTGGCACAGGAACAGGGTCGGAGAGTCTGGCCTTAGCCCAGCCCAGCCCTGCCCAGTCCTGAAGCCGGGGGTCCTGGCGGCCACAGCCTAGCCTGGCCTGCCTGATTCCAGCGAGCACCCTCCCTTCCTCCCTGCCATGCCAGCCTTTGTGCCTTTGGGCCAGTCTTGGGCCTTTGGGGAAGATAGTCCTATGCTATAGCTCAGGCCAGAGAGATGCTGGGTCCTGGGCCGCCAGCCTTGGCCTTGGTGGAGGCCCTGCGGCCTGGGAGCTGGACGTGGATGCAGACACCCCCAGACAGGGACTGGCTCCGCAGAGCAAAGCGGGGCAGGTAGGAGCCCAGGGCAGGTTCCAGGGCTGGCTCCCTCTGCTGTCTGGCATTTAGCTTCTGTACCCCCAAGTCCTGAGCCCGCCCTACTCCCCCAACATTCCTCCCTGCCGAGGTGGGAGGTGGCTTCTTCCTGTCCCTGTTTCCCTTTTCCAGACGTAAGTTCTCACCCCACCCCCTCCAGACCCGCCCCAGTGCCGTCCGCGGCCCCTCCCCCAGGCAGGTCCTTGGAGCAGGGGCAGGCCCAGGCTGGAGGCTGCGCGCCCGGGATTTCTCCTTCCTTCCAGCCACTGGGGGTGGGGCCTCTGCTCAGGTGGAGCGTGACCTCCTCCTGCTCTCTCTCACCTAGGGTCCCCAGTAGGAAGTCTGCGAGAGCATGGGCTTGTGGGACCAGGGCGGGCTGGCTGATACCCTCACTGGGGCGGCCCCAGGGACTTGGGGCGCGGTGGGGGGTGGGGAGGGGGTTGCTGCTGAAACCAAAGAGCTTTGGATCCATCATTTCAAGGCAGTGCGCTTCTTTCCCGCAGGCCTGAGCTGGTGGAAACAGCTCTTGACTTTTTCCAGACCCCGCCCCATCACCCTGCTCCCCACCCAGAGAAGAGCCCCAGCATCCATACTCCCCAGCAGATGGAAATGGAAAAAAAAAGTTGTTTTGAAACTGTCCTCCCCTCCCTTGCTGTCTATACCTGCCTTCCCCAGGGCTCTGGACAGAGTGGATTCTAGTGGGGCCTGCCTATGGAAGGAGGGCAGAGCCATGGGGTGCTCACAGCCTCTCTGGGGTTCTGGGAGGAACTGGATCACCTGGTAAGGGCTAGGTGATCTGGGTCTGGGGCTCCAGCCCCCTGCCCCGCCAATCCTTTCAGACTGAGGTAGGGAGAGTGCAGAGGGTGGGAATGGGGCTGCCCTAGGTAAGGTTAGCAGGGGAGTGAGCCCAGAATTCAGGGTTGTAGATCTAGCCAACCATTGCTTGCCCTGCACAGCCTCCTCCAGCCTGTTTTGCTTCCTTCCTAAAGGGTTAATCCCCCAATCCCCTGAGAATCAAAGCCTGCCCCCACTCCATCACCACATGGGGGTGGAAAACAGCTGCTGAAACTGACCTCTCTCCTGCCCCCCAAATCCTTTGCCTTCACCTGAAGGCCTAGGCCAGCTGCCCTCCCTCCTGACCCAGAGGCCTGAACTGCTCTGCTGGCCCCAGCAACACCCTCACCATTGGGATAGGGGAACTGTGGCTCCCCACACAGGCCCAGCCCAGCAAGCTGGGGGCTGCGGGCACAATCCCTGAAGTAGCCCTGTTGTAGCCATGCGTTCTGGGAAACAAACTCACTCAGAAGGACAATGCAGATAGTGGAGTGCAGTTTATTACACCAGCGGGCCCAAGGCAGAGTCTTCTCTTAGCCAAGGATCCTGACCAGTTTTTCTGAAAACCTTATATACCCTAAGTGTACCTGCCCAAACCCACCTCCCCAAATTCCCTGAAACTAGTCTGAACAAAGGAAAAGAAAGATAGAATCAAAGTTAACCCTTGATTCATATGCCTTAAGCCTAGGTAGTCAGCAGTGGACAATTATCAATAGGCCTGTGATCATACCCCAATAAGCATGATAGAATGTATGATTCTATTCGGTTACACAGATAATTAGGGTATTCTTTTAGGCAACAGAGAGTCTAGGTAGGAGCCCTGGGGCTCTTCCTTCCGGGGGCCTGGTTTTCCAGTTGGTATGTCATTTCCATAGATACTGGGCATATAGCTCAAAGCCCACAGTCTGGCCCAAGATGGAGTCCTGCTTTCAAGATGGAGCCTGTTCTGTCTGTTTCCTCCTTCATTCCCCCAACTTGATGCTCTTAACTCATAGTATGAGCATCATTCATAGGGATATATTGCACTGACTCTCCTACCTCCAATTTGGGAGAATGACATCAACCTTTGGGTTACAAAGTTCATAATACATTGTAAAATAAAGGGTCCACAAAGCAGATCAAGGCAACTATAACAATGGTAAATATAGTTTTCTACCAATCACCCTTCACTCAAAATAGGACCGAAGTCCAAAAAGGAAGATTATCATCAGACATAACTTTTATCTGACCTTTCATGTCATCTAGGGTGGCTGATATATAGCCAGATAAATCAGGAATATATACACAACATTCAACTTTAATTATAGCACAGGTCCCTGTTTATACTGAAACTATGGTTAGTCTCAAGATGATACCAGCAAGCCCTTTAGCAGCAGTTGATTGTAGAGCTTCATCTCTTTTTCTTCTTTGAGATGATCTTGGTTTCACGGGGATCAGTGGGGTCCTTTTGTGTAGTCCACTCGGTGTCCTCGGGGTCTGCGTGGTATGCTCTCTTCACCCTCCTGTGGTGGATCCAGGGGGTGATACCTGCAGCTTTAACTGCAGTTGGGCTGGTTAGAACAACAGTATATGGACCCTTCCAGTGTGGGGCCGAGGAGTTGTGTTTCCAGTCCTTGACCATACCTGATCCCCGGGCACAAATTCATGAATCTGTTCCCCAAGGGGAAATGGCACCCTTTCTTGTACAAACTTAGTTACCTGATTTATTACCTCACCCGGTTGTTCCATCTGCT
This sequence comes from Dama dama, assembly GCF_033118175.1. Taxonomy (NCBI): domain Eukaryota; kingdom Metazoa; phylum Chordata; class Mammalia; order Artiodactyla; family Cervidae; genus Dama; species Dama dama. The sequence goes on along the minus strand of NC_083694.1, from coordinate 48,415,856 downwards.
GTGAAATCTCATCTCCCCTTACCTGAGGCAAATTTGTTGACACCTGTTTTATTATGGGAGGGGTCCTCCCATACACAATTTTGTATGGAGAAGAGCCATGGGACCGTGGGGTCATCCTGAGTCATCCTGACTCATCCTGAGTCGGAAACACGTCCACCCAGGAGCAGTCAGTCTCTAAGATCCACTTGGAAAGTCACTTTAAGTGTCCAGTTGGTTCCTTCCACCATCCCAGAACTCTGGGGCCTATATGCTGTATGTAATTTCCACTTGATGTTTAAAGTTTTGCTTACTTGTTATACTAAATCAGCTACGAAAGCCGGGCCATTGTCAGATCCAATGCTGGTAGGAAATCCAAATCTGGGAACTATCTCCCTAAGCAGGCACCAGGCTACTTCTGATGCTCTTTCAGCCTGAGTAGGAAAAGCTTCTACCCATCCCGAGAACGTACATACTATGACCAGCAGGTAATGGTAGTGTCGGCGAGGTTTCATTTCAGTGAAGTCCACTTCCAGATGTTCAAAGGGCAGCGTGCCTTTTACCTGAATCCCTGGAAGTTTCTGTCTGTGCCGAGAGGCAGCATTGACCTGTGAGCAGGCAGTGCAGTTCTGAGATTCTGTCCTGCATAGGGAAGAGAGGCGGGGAACCAAGAAATATTTTCAAATTAGCTCTTCCAGTTTATCATGGCCTAGATGGGTCGCTTGGTGTGTTTGGCTTACCAGAGTGGGTGCCAGCTCCTCTGGTACCAATAATTTGCCTCTTGGCAATTCCCACCATCCCTTTTCAGTTTTGATGGCTCCTTCTGCTTTGGCTAGTTGGTTTTGGGCTTCAGTGTATTTTGGAGAGTCTAGCGTTAGCTCAGGTAGCTCCACCAATATTAGAGCTTTAATAGGGGCTTCACTTGTCACCCCCAAGCCCTCAGCTGCTTGTTTAGTGGTCTTATCTGCCAGTCTGTTCCCTGAGCCCAGGGGGTATCCTCTTTTTGACGTCCTCAGCAGTGTATGACTGCAACCCTTTCTGGTTCCCAGGCAGCATCTAATAGGGTCTTAATTTCTTCCTTATTTTTAATATCTTTTTCACTAGCTGTCAAAGGCCTCTCTCCTGATACAGAGCCCTGTAGTGTGGCAAAAGCATACCTGGAGTCTGTGTAAATGTTTGTCTTCTTACCTTTTGAGAGCTGGAGGGCCTGGATTAGAACATATAGTTCGACCTGTTGAGCGGACCAGTGTGAGGGCAGAGAGCTAGCCTCAATGATGGTTTCTTCCATGACCACTGCGTATCCTGACAGTCGTTGTCCTTGTTTCACCCAGCTTGTGCCATTGGTATACAGGACCCAGTTTGGGTCCGGGATTGGCTGGTCTCTCAAGTCAGTCTGCTGGCATATTTCCTTGCAATCATGTGAGGGCCCACCTTCTCCCACAAGAAAGAGAGTGGCCAGATTCAGGGCCTGACAAGGCTCAGTAGTAACGTGGGGGTTCTCAGTACCCTATGTACTTCTGATATTTCCACTCAATGACACTTAAATTGCCATTCTGCATCCTTCCTCATTGGGGTGAGAAGAGCCTTACCTGCCAGATCCCAGAGGGAGAAGGGGGATTGGCATGTCTTCACCTGCCGGTCAGCACAGTTGAACCAGAACACCACATGATCCAAGACTGTTTCTCCTTTAACTTAAAGTCCATCCTGACTTGGTGGGCTTGAAAAGGTGCGAATGAAAATACAGATGGGTTAAATATCCTACGCCCCAGGCCGTCTCCGGAAAAGCCAATTCGTACTCACTTATGTATCCCCCTCCTTCTAGCCTGACAATTCCGAGGGGGTCAAGAATTTCATAGCAGATGGGACACCTCCTTGGGGAGGGCAGAATACGAGCACACAAAAACCATGCTTCTTCTAAAAATCTCCTGGCAATTGCTTGGTAATAATTTTCCCCAAGACGGCGTGGACACCACCTCCTAAATGACCTTTACAAATTTCCTTCCTAAGCCCTAACACGCTCGCCAACCTGTGTACCAAGCAATCGTTGCCACCTGCCTATTCCAGGCTCCTGTGGTCTGTGCCCCTTCTAATCCCTCCCAGGGGGGTGATCAGGCCCCCTCTTCCACCCTTCCCGGTGGGTTCCTCCTCACCTGAGCGCTCATTTCCCCTGCTGCCGTCCACTACCTGCTAACATGAAAGGTCCGGACATTGAGAAGCAAAATCCTTCCAGAAGAGCAAGGCGCCTTCCCCCCTCTAAAAGATTCGAGCCACAAGTCCTCGGAGTAGTCCCAAATGGGACTTGTCTCCTCAAAGTGAGGAGTTTCCCGGCCCATGCACCAAATGTTGTAGCCACGCGTTCCGGGAAACAAACTCACTCAGAAGGACAATGCAGATAGTGGAGTACAGTTTATTACACTGGCGGGCCCAAGGCAGAGTCTCCTCTTAGCCAAGGACCCTGACCAGTTTTTCTGAAAACCTTATATACCCTAAGTGTACCTGCCCAAACCCACCTCCCCAAATTCCCTGAAACTAGTCTGAACGAAGGAAAAGAAAGATACAATCAAAATTAACCCGTGATTCATATGCCTTAAGCCCAGGTAGTTAACAGTGGACAATTATCAATAGGCCTGTGATCATACCCCAATAAGCATAATAGAATGTATGATTCTATTCAGTTACACAGATAATTAGGGTATTCTTTTAGGCAACAGAGAGTCTAGGTAGGAGCCCTGGGGCTCTTCCTTCCGGGGGGCCTGGTTTTCCAGTTGGTATGTCGTTTCCATAGATACTGGGCATAGAGCTCAGAGTCCACAGTCCGGCCCAAGATGGAGTCCTGCTTTCAAGATGGATCCTGTTCTGTCTGAAACAGGACTGGGGGCTGCTCCTTCAGCCCCAATAGCACTTGACACCCCAGAGTCCCAGGAAGTGCCCACCTCTCAAGAAAAAGGGATCTCAGAAATGAGACAGTTGGTGACAGCTACCCTGATGAGAGTGACCCAGCTCATCAGTTCTGTGTCCCCATGGGCTACACGGGGACTCAGGAGGGATCTGGGCCCTGTCCTAGGCTGTGACTGGGAGCTGGGGAGGTGACCTAGGCCTCTGGTGGAGCTTCCAGTGGGGAGGGAAGCTCCCCTCAAAGGGGCCTCTCCCCCCAGAGCAGATCCTGAGAACTTCCTCTGAGGAAGGCCCCCTGCTAGGGGCTGCTTACAGCTGGACCTGGGAAGGGGAAGATGGTCCCTCCCACCACCCCTCCCACCGAGGCATGGGAGGAGCAAGCTCTCTGTCCTCACAGGCAGCCAGCTGTTTCCAGCTGTGTGGCCTGCACATATGTGTGTGTGTGTGTGTACATTTGTATGCACGTGTGCCTGCAACCTCAGGTGTACCAACCAGCACACAACAATTCTGGTCGAAACTCCAGCTGGTGGCCTGTGGTTCCTGCCACCCTTGTATCCCAGGACTCAGCCTGGGGAGGGGACCCTGCAGATGCTCTGCCAATGGGATGATAACCGGCAACCTTGGCTTGTGTCCCAGAATTCTGGAAACAGGGCTGTAGACCTCTGCTTTTGTGTGGGTCCCACCTCCTGCCTGCTGCCCCAGTGTCCAGCTATGCTCCCCTCCTACCACCCCATCCCCAGCAGAGAGCTGGGCCCCTCCTCCTGTGGGCTCTGCCTCTAGGTCTCTCAATGCCAGAGATAGAAGGGCTGCATTGGACAGGAAGAGTCCCTGGGGTCACTTGGGTTCCCTGTCCCCTCACACACCTGCGGGACCCTGTGTCTGGCTCAGTTAGGGAGCAGGGCAGGTCAGGAGAGGTGGGTCTGCCTTTGGTGTGAGGTGGGCCTGAAGCTCCATGCCTCTGCCCTTAGCAGCTGCCTCTGCGCTGCCCCCTCTGTGCACCAGGCCCAGAAGCAGGCAGCCTGCTGTGGCTCCCTGAGGCACCTTTCCTTCTGGCAACAGGTACATGATTTCTATGTACATTGGGGAGAAATAAAAGCACATCTGGTCCAGATTATGGACTGTCCTGACCCACAAGTGGGGTAAGGATGTGTGTCCACCTCTGTTCCTGGAGAGGGGGCAGTGAGGCTTGCTAGAGTCCACATGTGAATCCATCCATCAGTTCCTTCCTCACCCACCTGTCCGCTCAGGGCCTAGCAGCAGACCCTCACAGGACCACTGGAAAGGGCTTCTGCAGCTCCCCATGGAGCTCTCTTCTGTCTAGTCAGTCTTTCTGCCCCTTTGTTCCCAGCTTCTCTTAGTTCCAATAGGTGTCTGTCTGCCACTCCTCTTCATCTTGACATCCTCAATACCTCCAAGAAGCACCACCCCCCAACTCAGACCTTTGTGCTGGACTGTGCATCTCTCTTGGCCTGCCCGTGGCCCTCAGCAGGAACACAGGGTCTCCTGACTCACCAGCACTGACCACACCTGGGTGCCACCCTGGCTCCTCCAGCTTTCTGTTTCCTCCTAGACATGGGCAGGACCTGGCTGAAAGAGGTGGATTTGGGGCTGTCCTAGAGGGGAGGGACAGAAGGCATGGATCAGCTAGCTCCACCCCATCCCCTACCTCAGGGATCCCCAACCCCGGGGCCATGGACCGCTACTGGTCGGTAGTCTGTTAGGATCCAGACCACACAGCAGGAGGTGAGGGGCTGGAGGGCTGGTGAACAAGTAAAACTTCATCTATGTTTATAGCTGCTCCCCACTTTGGCATTACCAGCTGATTTCTGCCTCCTGTGAGATCAGTGGTGGCATAATAAATGTAATGCGTTTGATTCATCCCCAAACCTCTCCCCAGCCAACTCCCAGTTCGTGGAAAAACTGTCTTCCACGAAACTGGTCCCTGGTACCAAAAAGGTCGGGGACAGCTGCCCACCTTTTCTCCAGGTGTCTGCTGCCCCCTCCTCTGTTCGGCTGGCGCCCCCTGGTGGCTGAAGCCTGTCTTGGCAGGCGTCCCGGCCCTGGGCTCCTCAGGCCCGCTGGTCTGGCCTTGGCCCTTGTTTCCCTGAGGCCTCACCAGGCTGGCTTCTCCTGGTCTCGTGCAGTCTCCTGAGCTTGTTTTTTTTACTGGGCCTCTGTAGTTGGCTGTGTCTGGATGTGCAGACCCCTCGACCCCATCCTTCGGGTCTCTGTACAGATATCCCCCACGTAGATGCTGCGATCTAGGGCAATCTCTGCTACACGGTAACCTCCCAGGGGCAGAGAGCTGACCCGACTCGGCACCTGCCTCCTGCACTGAGCCCCACTCCCGGAGCTTGGCCGGGCCCGGGCAGGATGAATGCTGAGTGATGAAGGAGGAGGGGTGCCTGGGTCAGCGGCCACTGCCCTGCGAGCCAGCCCCACCTCTTCCATAAGCTCTCACTTAATACCACCTCCCGACCGGCAGTGTGGGCCCTGCCTGGGGGCTCGTGGGTGGGCACACAGCCCGCGGAATCAAACGTGGGCGCCTCCCTGCCCTAGCCTCACCTGAGGGGGCGATCGGGGCCCGGGCTGGACGGCTGGACGCCGCCTCCTTCCCAGCGGCTGGCCCCAGTCCAGCAGCGACGTCCCGCTGTGAAACGCCCATTGTCTGCTGAGGCCGAGGGGGAGGGGATGGCCCTGAGACCCGATACTAGGAGCCTGGGGAAGGGGGCCGCCCTGCCCCGTCCTCTTCCCCTCCCCCGCCAGGGCGGCCAGACACCTGAGGCTGGAGGCCGCCTGGCACTCGACTGTTCGATACACTTTAAACACTAGCGGGGTACCCTCAAGGGTTACCCCCCCCACACACACACACCAGCAAAGGTGTGTGCGCATGCGTGGAGTGTGCCTGCCGCCGGGAAGGTGGTGTCGCCCCACCCCCACCCCATCCTTTTGGAGCGCGCCGGCCCCTCCCCTACGGAGTGAAAGGGATCAGAGGGAGGCCAGTAGGTAGGACTTTCTATTCTCTCTGGACTTCGTTCCCCATCTTCCTCCCAGGGCCAGGGAAGCGTCTGGAGGGGCCCAACTACACGCGTGTATGTGGGGGCACACCCGAGGTGTGCTGTGTGGATGAGGGGCAATTTTTGCATTGCATGAAGGTGTGCAGTGTGTATGCACGCAGGTGTGTGTGTGTGACTGCACAGTGCCTGTGCAGACTTGAGTGAGTGGTTGTACATATGTCCGCAAAGGGGAGACTTGGAACATGGAGTGTGTGTGTACACGTGTGAGCAGTAGCATGTTGCTGTGTTTAAGCCTAGAGGGGATCTGTTTCTTGGCTTGGTTCATCCTCTCTTCCTGGGACCTGAGCCTGCGTGGGCTGGTCAAGGCTGAATGACTTTTGAGTCTGGAGATCCCAAAATAGCCGGAGTAGCCTGAGCCCTCCTCCCCCTCAACTGGATCTGAGGCCTCAATGGCCCTTTGTCTCTCTGAAGGCATCCAACCCCTGTGGGGGCTCAGACTGGAGCTGAAAGGGACCAGGCTGCATGTGGTTGCCTTTACCCCAGGCCAGGCCGAACAAGGCACCCAGCACCACCACCATGGGAGCATCTAAGGCCAGCCTGTTTGCAGGCAGATTCCAGGATCTCTGCCTGGGGGAGGCCTCCCCCTGATCCCAGGCCTTACCCCTCCCACACTCTGGTTCCCTCCCATGGCCCACCCATGATGCTCCACAGCTGCAGTGGCAGCAGCAAACAGGGCTCGTGTGTCCAGTGGGCAAGTCCGTGGTTTAACTCCTAGCACTGCCTGTAGACCCCTCCCCAAACCAAGGGATCAGATGCAGTCCTAGAGGGGCTGCAGTGAAAAGTAAACGGGAAATGTGTCACTGCCTGGACTCACCACACCATGTTCTGGGCTCTGGGCCAAGCCCTGCCTGGAGAAGATAAAAAGTCAGACCCTGCCCTGGGTGCTCCCAGTCTGGGGCACCGCCAGTATCAGTGTGGTGTGGGCAGTGCCAGGGTGAGGTGAGAGGGTGGGAGGCTCCCCTGAGGAGAGAGTGAGGACAGCCAGGGGCAGGGTCTCCAAGTAGCCTGACTGATTGCTGCTCTGGGTCCATTGTCGCACTTTGTGTATTGGCTTTTCCTGCAAGTTTCAGTAGAACCCTAGGTTCCAGGGCTTCTCTGCCGTGGGTAATGGGGGACCCGGACAGGGTGGGCTGATTCTGCTGGGATTTGGCAGCAGTGTGCCGGGCCGTGGGACGGAAAGGAGTCCAAGGAGATAAACCTGACAACTGAGAGCTGGCTGGCCTGTGGTTGTCCCAGCCGAGGAAGGTTGGGAGGTGTGAAGAGCCCACCTGACGAGGAGGGAGTGAGCGGAGTGTGTGTGGAAGAACTCCCGGGACGTGTTCGTGAGGCAGCTGGACACGTGGTGGGGAGGACGCGAGTGCCAGGGAGCTGCGCGCCCTGGCCCGCTGTGACGTCACTGTCCCGACTTTCCCGGACGGCCTCTGGGGGGCGCTCCGGGCCCGCGGACCCGGCTTGGAGCCCCGAGAGTATTTGCATAACGCTTATTTACATGGGGCTCATTTGCATAATCCTCTCCCGGTGCGGACCCGAGTTGGGAGTGCGGAGATAATTTGAGGTGCTGATGTCAGTTCCTAGGGAGGGGTGGCCCACCCTCTGAATTGAACCCAGCCCACTTCCCACCTGTGTATATGTACTTGGAGATGTTACCCCCACAGTACCAGGGTGGGGGTCAGCAAGAGCAAAGACATTGATAAGCACACGCCGTGACACGCACCCTGCAGCCCAGAACCGGGTCCTTGGTGCAGGCCCAGCCCCGCTAGGGACTCAGACAGACACTCCGCCGCGCCGTCGCTCACACGCACAAGACAGCCCAACCGGTTGGGAGCGGGAGGGAACCCGTCCCTGTCCCGCCCCGCTCTCGCCCACCTACTCTCCCTCTCTCTGCAGCCCCCCACCCCACCCCCACACCTGCGTCTCCAGCTCCAGCCTCCGCTCCCCTTCATCTCCCACCCCGACCCCGGCCCCCCGGCCCGACCCTGCACCTTCCCCAGCCTCAGCGCCCCACCTCTGCGCCCTCCCCGGACCCTGCTCCCTTCCAGCCCTGGTCCCCACAGCCGCCCCCCAGCACCCCCAGCCCATGCGTTCCCTTTTGTGCCGCCGCCTTCCAGTCCTCATCCGCCCCATCCTTCTTGCGGCGCAAGCCGTGACTCCCCGCGGACGCTGGGGTCCCCGGAGGCGTCTTCCTTTGTCTCTGCTCCCCGCCCTCGCTCAGCGGCGCCCCTCGCCCCTCACTCACCACCTCAGCCCCGGCCTGGGCGCGGGGAGCGGGCGCGGCCCTCGGCAGCCGGCTCTTTCTTCTCTCCGGACGCGCGCTCGCTCCTCCCGCTCGCTGCCGTCGCCGCTCCCGCCTCTGCCGGGGACTGAGCAGCTGGGACCCGCCGCCCCGCGCCCAGCTGAGTCCTGGGCGAAGGGCCGCTCGCCGCCAGTCCCCCTCGGACCAGCCTCTCCCAGGCTGCCGGGCGGGCAGGATCCGGGGCTGTGGGACTACCAACGCTGGCTCCGGGAAGGCTGAGCACAGCTGGAGCCCAGCCGAGAGCTGCCGGAGCCTCTGGCCCAGGCCCTGACCGGTGTGGACAGCAGGGGTGGCTCTGGCCCTTGGTTGTTCCTCCGTCTCCCGCCGAGTCCAATTTTGGGATTTCTGCTCCAGGAGAATTCTGCACACCCATTATGAGCCTCAAGGGCTGTGGAGGGGGCCTGGTGCTTCCCACTGCCTGGCTGTGACAGGAGCTGAGCTTTGAGAATAGAGCGGCTGTCAACTGCCCCAGGGGTCCAAGAATGGAGAGTGTGGCACGGAAGAGGCCCAAGGGCGCCCCGTGAGAACCCCCACACCACAAGAGTGGGGGCTGAGGAGCCTGGGTCATGCCTCCACTGCTGCTGGAGCGGGACCGCCGGCAGCGGCGCGGGGTCTCCGTCCTGGTGCGGTATTTCATGATCCCCTGTAACGTCTGCTTGATCCTCCTGGCCACGGCCACGCTTGGCTTCGCGGTGCTACTCTTCCTCAACAACTGTATGTGTCTGCGGGTGTCACTGCCTCTTGGACCCAAGTGACCCTGCCTCTGGTGGCAGAGGTCCCCTGCCTCAGCCAAAAAATTAGGGGACAGGCAGGGTTACAGAGAGGCCATCAGCTGCATCTTCTTGGAACACCACGGGTTGTTCTCTGAATGCCTGAGTCCCCAAAAGCCTGTCCATGGGCTGGGGGGACGGGTGGGAGGATGGTGGCCAGCTCTCATCCTGAGCTGCATTGACAACTTTCTTGGGGATCTGGGGAGTTGGGGCAGCTGGTTGCATTGGGAATAGGGGCTTTGGAAGGGCTTGGGGCTCATCTAAGGAATAGGTGGTGCCTACACCCCTGCCACTGGGCCTTCCTGACAGGTGTCAGGTCAGGATGGTATACAGCTGGAGGGGCAGAGAAGAGCCAAGGCCTCTGTCTTTGTCTACTGCTAGGCCTTGGCCAGTCTTCATGGCTCTGAGTAGAGCCAGCAGAGGGATGTGTGCAGGCAAAGGTGACAGCCTCCAGGTTGGACAATGGAACAGGCTATGGAAGGACCGGCTCAGGGGGAGCTAACTTGAGATTTGTTTTTTTTTTCCAGACAAACCTGGGACCCACTTCACACCAGTGCCCCCAACACCTCCAGATGGTGAGTAAGGGTTCATCTAGTGACAGACTGAGCTTGGAACTCTGTGTCTGGATGGGCAGTAGCACTCTTGGGGGGGAGGAGGTCAGGAGCCATTCTTGGGGTGTGCACATCAGATGTGTTAGGAGTATCTGGAGCAGGAGGAGCCTGGAGGAGAAACCTGAGGAGTCCATAGTAGTGGACAACAAAAGGAACATGGAGTCTGGAATCCCTGGGCCTGGCTGCATCTTGGCCTCAAAGTTGGGACTGGAGCCCCCAGGTTGTGAGACAAGATATGTGCAGAGGGGTTGGGGGCTGCGGACTCAGGGGCTCAGGGGGAGGGTCTCAGTAGGACCAGTGACAGCTGTCCGAGGAGAGTTTGGGGGGGGGGGGGGGGGCGGAGTCTGTCCCTGGACTGAGCAGGCTGGGTCTAGCCTTTGTGCCCTGCTTTGTGGGCTGGGTCCCAGCCCCCTGGGTGCCTCCTGCTGTGCAGGCTGCTGTAATTAAGCTAATGTGAGAGCAGGGGAGGGGACCCTGTCAGTGCTGCAGGAGGGCAGGAGTGGATGGGGTCCTCTTGGGAGACAGGGGCGTTCCCAAGTTTGCTTTCAGTGCCTGGGAACCCTGCTGGACAGGCACCTGCCCCGGTCCACCGAAGTACACACACAGAGGGCCATCCATAATGGGATGAGCCATGGGAGGGGGCAGGGCTGTACTGGACAGGGAGTTTGGGCCCAGGACTGTCTCCCATAGTCTGTGGGCAAGAGGCCTGGAGCTGGTTGGATTTAAATACCCTCTGTCCCAGTATCCTCAGTCTCCTCTCCTCAAGCCCCAAGACCTGCCATGTCTCACCTGCCATGTCTCTTTGCTTTCACACATGCACTGCCCCTCCCCACAGCCTTCTACGTGGGCCCCACACCTACATTCTGAACTCATTCTGAACTCATCACACATTTGGGGACAGCTACCCTCCCCCCACCCCCATGACCATCGTCATTCCTCCTAGGCACACACACGGCACATTCTTGGCCACAGGCAGGGCTCAGGGCATCAGCTCCATCCTCCAACCTACCCAAGTGTGGGGAGAGAGTTAAATATACCCGATCTAACCAGAGGCTATAAAAAGCCACTGCCGCCTCCAGCATTGCATGTTGTGAGGGGGGCCTTGGGCAAGCAAGGAGTGAGGCTCCTGCAGGAGGCCAAGCCCCAGAGGTGACCCTTAAGGGCCACGCTGCCTGCAGGTCTCTGAGCACTCCACCTGCCCTAAGAAGGGGCAGTTTACATGTTGAGGATGAAAGTGTTGGAGGATAAGGAACCTAGTGGTCATACAGAAGCAAATGTCCTTGACCCAGAGGTTGGGACCTTGAGTGATGTCTGGCTGAACCAGGGTGACCAGAGGGAGAGTGAGGCTTGAGCCCAAGGGCACAGACAGAGCAGTTGAGAAGGGAGCCTGTGGTACAGTGAGGTGACCAGGTCCTCAGCCATGGGGGCAGGACCCTGGGAAGGTCTAGTTGAAGCCAAATAAAGCAGCCAGCCAGCCAGAGGAAGTGCCCATGGATTTGGCCTGGGGATCCCCAGGGCCTTGGGCAAGAGAGGGCTGAAGGTAAAAGGAAGTGCTAAGGGGAGAGGAGATGGTTGAGATGGAAAGTGAAAAGAGGGGTCAGAGTGGACACAGTATTGAGCCTGGACAGAGGAGTGGCCGACGTGCTGGCAGCTCTTACAGCTGTGGTCCTCGATGGGTTGACCCCTACACAGTGGCATCCTGGGCCTCTGCAAGCCTTTGCAGGTATTGGCCTATTTAGCCTCACAACAACCTGGGGAGGGGGTAGGTTCTATTGTCTCCAACCCTGGGAGGAGATCCTGAGGTTTGGCCAGGTGATAACTTACTCGCAGTCACATGGCTGGTGAATCTTGGTTCCAGGATCCAATGAAGGATCTGGGTGGTTGCCCATAAGAGGTAGGATTAGGACAGGGGTGTTGCAGGGACTTCAGGCTGGGATATCCACGCTGACCCCACCCTTGCCTCCAGCCCCTGTTCACTCAGCCTGTGTAGGGTGGGGGCAGGGACTCCCAGACAGATACACAGGAGCCCAGGTGGGCTGTTGCTGTGGTGACAGCTCCAGTTCCCTATGTGGCTCCACCCTCCTCGGAATTGAGGGTACTTCCTCTTGCCCCACTTCCTGAGCCCCCTGGGAGGTGACGAGGGGATGCACCCCTGCTCTCCATAACTTATTAATGATAACTGGACCCAATTAAACATTTATTAGATCCAGACAGCTGCAACCGGTAATGGGCCTACCCTGCCCGCAGGGTGTCATCCTCGGCAGGGGTCCTGAGGATTTCACCTGCCCCTGCCCTGACACTATGCTCTGGAGGGATTGTCCTGACAGCTTTGCAGCTCAGTGAGAGGATGTACATTGGCAACACTACAAAGTCAGGAATTAAAATGTTTAAAGAGGGGTTTCCAGGTGGTCCAGTAGTTAAGACTCTGAACTCCCAAAGCAGGTGGCATGGGTTTGATACCTGGTTAGGGAACTAAGATCCTGCATTCTGCACAGCCAAAAAAAAAGTGATAAAATGTTTACAGGAGAGAACAGGTCTGCAAAGCCCTGTGTAGGCTTGGGTCCCTGAGGAGGTCATGCTGAGTGTGATACGGGGTGGCAGGACCTGAGGTGGGGGCTCAGGAGGACAGGTGGGGAAGGATGAGGTGGGTGGGTATGAGGGGCCCCAGGGAAAGATTGCAGCTAGGAGGCCTAGGAGAGTGGGCGGGCCAGGAGCCACAGCAGAGCATGCCCCTGGGGAATGCTGGCTGGGGGGCATGGAAGATGGGGAAGTGGGCAGAGAAGGGCTCAAGTGGGGACAGGCCTGAGGAGAGGGGGAGGCCTCCCAAGAAGCAGGAGGAGGAAGGAGTGAGAAGAGTTGAGGAGCCCTGGAGCAGGCAGGGCACTGGGTCCTGGGCCAGGGTGGAGCATGCCACTGACCTCATATACCCCCACCGCCTGTCCTACAGCTGTGTGACCTCAGGCCTGACTCTGAAAGGCAGGGAAGGTAGTCCCTGGGGGAAGTGACAGGGGCCAGGTGTGGGGGTGGTCACTGGAGTAGCTCCTAGGGATGGGGTGGGGAGAGCTAGGCTCTGAGGAGTAGGTCAGTCAGATGAGGGGCTTCAATTCTGATGAGAAGGTGCTGATTCCCTGTAACAGAGTTGGCCTGGGGGCTGTCTGCTCTCTGTGTGGGGACTGGGTCAGGAGCAGATGTGATGCCCTTCCACAGCTGAGCAGAGAAGGCTCTGGTGGGGGAGCTCTGCGGGGCGGGGGAGGGGCGATTGTTGAGAAGGGGAGGCTTGAGGCCCTGGCCACCATGGGCACACCGGGGTTCCTGTGAGCACCAGCACGAACATGGGTGGGCACGCATATGCAAGGTCTGGGCAGGTATGCAGACATTGGTCCGTGTGCGTGATGACCAGAGGCCTGGAGGTGGCAAAGGCTGGGCCCTGACCCACCCCATTGCATCTTCCACCCCACACGCAGCGTGCCGAGGAATGCTGTGTGGCTTCGGCGCCGTCTGCGAACCCAGCGCAGACGAGCCGGGCCGAGCCTCCTGCGTGTGCAAGAAGAGCGCCTGCCCCAGCGTGGTGGCACCCGTGTGCGGCTCGGATGCCTCCACCTACAGCAACGAGTGCGAGCTGCAGCGGGCGCAGTGCAGCCAGCAGAGGCGCATCCGCCTGCTGCGCCGCGGGCCCTGCGGTGAGTGGGCGGGGCCCTGCAGTGAGGGAATGTGGGGGCGGGTCCCGCGGTGAGGGGCATGCGGGGGGCGGGGCCTGTGGGGATGGGGTTGCGAAGGGCTGGGCGGGGGCGGGGCCTGTGGGGTGGGGGTGGGGCCTACGGTGAAGGGGGTTGGGAAGGGCTGGGCGGGGCCTGTGATGAGCGGGTATGCGGAGGGCCGCTGGCCAATGTAAGGAGTGCCACTCGTCCACCTTGTTCTGCCCACAGGGACCCGGGACCCCTGCTCCAATATCACCTGCAGCTTTGGCAGCACCTGTGTGCCCTCTGCGGATGGACTGACAGCCACGTGCCTGTGCCCTGCCACGTGCCTGGGGGCCCCGAAAGGCCCTGTGTGCGGCAGTGACGGCAGTGACTACCCCAGCGAGTGCCAGCTCTTGCGCCAAGCCTGTGCCCACCAAGAGAACGTCTTCAAGAAGTTCGACGGTCCTTGCGGTGAGCACTGCCCTGCGCGTGTAGCCCGACCTCCCTCAGGGTATACACACAACCGGCAGTGCCCTGACCTCCGTCTTCCTGCCCCCAGACCCCTGCCAGGGCTCCCTCAGTGACCTGAGCCGTACCTGCCGTGTGAACCCGCGCACGCGGCAGCCGGAGATGCTCCTGCGACCAGAGAGCTGCCCTCCGCGTAGGACACCTGTGTGTGGGGACGATGGGGTTACCTACGATAATGACTGCGTCATGGGCCGAACAGGGGCTGCTCGAGGCCTCCTCCTCCAGAAAGTGCGCTCTGGCCAGTGCCAACCTCGAGGTGGGCGGCTCCTGGGGGAGGGCCCCTTCCTGGGACTCTGCATGACCCAGGGCCCTGCTCGTCCCCACCTTCCCCTCAGGTCCCCTGGGTCCCCAGTCTTCACCCCGTGTGCCCATGGAGCCCCTACCCATCCCAGGGAGGTCTGGTATGGTTCTCTTACTCTTCTGATCTCCCTGCTCCCCCAGACCAGTGCCTGGAGCCGTGCAGATTCAATGCTGTCTGCCTATCCCGCCGAGGCCGCCCCCGCTGTTCCTGCGACCGCGTCGTCTGTGACGGAGCCTACAGACCCGTATGTGCCCATGATGGGCACACGTATGACAATGACTGCTGGCGCCAGCAGGCCGAGTGTCAGCAGCAGCGTAGCATCCCTGCGAAGCACCAGGGCCTGTGTGGTGAGCATGAGGGCAGGCTCCATGCCGGGAGCAGGCTGGTCCGTTGGTCCACGCTGCCTGTCATCACATGCCATGTCCATGCTGAATCATGCTCCTCCTGGGCTTGTGGGAGAGGGCTGGTCACTCTGAGGAGGGCTGGCAGGGTTTTTGTCTGTTGGCGGACTCTGGGGGGTGGGATTTGTCAGGAAGTTGGCTGCAGCACCTGGGGGGATGTTGGGTCCAAGGCTGGTGTCTGTGGGCGGGCTCCTTGGCACCTGCCTGGCAGCTCTCAGGTCTTCTGGGTCCCACGCTCTTGGGACACACAGCCACCTTAGAGGCAGAGTCTCAGCGGAGCTTCAGTGGGCCAGGAATGGGCAGAGGCAGCGTGTCCTGCGTGCACTGGGGCTCTGCCCACCTCTCACTCCGTCCCCGTCAGTTGGTCTGTCCATCTTTCTGGTCTCTCTCTCTGCGTCTGTATCCTCTCCTCTGCACTCCCTTCCCTCTTGGCTCCACCTCTTGTGTCTTCCAGCCTGACCTGCTGGCAGGATGAGGTACCGCGCCTGCCGCCAGGAGCCCACAGCCCGAGGTCTGCCCCCCGCGCGGCAGGGGGGGGGTGGCTCGCTGCTGCCTGGCCTTGTGGTCCTCAGAGCAAGTGGACAGACACCTCCTCCCCCGTGTGGCCCTGGGTGTGGCTCTGGGTTGCAGACTCCTCCACCCACAGAGAGACTCCCCCCTGCACATGCATGAGTCCCAGGGCTGTGTCAAGGGTCAGTGGCCTAAGCAGGCTGGTAAACCTGACCCTCCAATACCCCACTGAGGTCAGTCAAGAAATTCCTGTGCTAGAGGGCAGCCCCATCCCACACTCATACAGGGGCCCAGGGCCGTTTTGGTCTGTGTCCCTGTCCATGTCTCTCCTGTGTCTGTCCCTTTCTCTGCTGTGTCCTGTGCATCTGGTCCTTCTCCTGGTCCACTCTTCCTCCACCATCCCCACCCTGGGTGGGGGTCTGCTGCGTGGGGCTAGGGGCTTTGTGCATTGCCTAGGAGAGCAGGTGGAGACCTTGCTGAATGTCCATGTTCTCCCCAGACCAGCCCCCATCCCCATGCCGCGGGGTGCAGTGTCCATTTGGGGCGACATGTGCTGTGAAGAATGGGGAAGCTGAGTGTGCGTGTCGGCAGGCGTGTTCAGGCATCTATGACCCTGTGTGTGGCAGTGATGGCATCACATATGGCAGTGCGTGTGAACTGGAAGCTACAGCCTGTGCCCTTGGGCGGGAGATCCGAGTGGCTCGCCGAGGACCCTGTGGTCAGTGGTGGATAAGTGGGCCTGGTTGTGGGGAGGCCGTCCCTGTCACCATTGTGATGAAGTCTTCTCCCCAGACCGCTGTGGGCAGTGCCGCTTTGGAGCCCTGTGTGAAGCTGAGACCGGGCGCTGTGTGTGCCCCTCTGAATGCGTGGCCTCGGCCCAGCCTGTGTGTGGCTCTGATGGGCACACGTATGCCAGTGAATGTGAACTACACGTCCATGCCTGCACACACCAGATCAGTCTGCATGTGGCCTCGGCTGGTCCCTGCCGTGAGTGGAGCTGGGTACACCTGGTGGGTATGGTCCCGTGCCTCTTTCACCCGGTATCCACTGACCCCCTTCTGGCTCCACCCTCTCTAGAGACCTGTGGAGACACAGTGTGCGCCTTTGGGGCTGTGTGCTCGGCGGGGCAGTGTGTATGTCCCCGGTGTGAGCGCCCTCCGCCTGGCCCCGTGTGTGGCAGCGATGGCGTGACCTACGGCAGTTCATGCGAGCTCCGGGAGGCTGCCTGTCAGCAGCAGACACAGATCGAGGAGGCCCGGGCTGGGCCGTGTGAGCAGGGTATGCTGGTGGGCAGCTGGGGTGGGCTACTAGGCACCAGCCTCGGCTGGGACCCCAAGGTGATGTGACCTCCTCCCTGTAGCCGAGTGCGGCTCCGGAGGCTCAGGCTCAGGAGAGGACGGTGAGTGTGAGCCTGAGCTGTGCCGGCAGCGAGGTGGCATCTGGGATGAGGACTCGGAGGATGGGCCGTGCGTCTGTGGCTTCAGCTGCCAGGGCATGCTGAGGAGCCCGGTGAGCATCCCCCCCAACCTGGCTCTGATTGGGCAGCGAGGCAGGGGCTGTGGCCGCCCACACCTGCCCTGATGCCATTCCCCCAGGTGTGCGGCTCGGATGGAGTCACCTATCACACGGAGTGTGAGCTGAGGAAGGCCAGGTGTGAATCGCGGCCAGAGCTGCATGTCGTGGCCCAGGGAGCCTGCCGTGGTGAGTGAGCGTGTGGGCGTGTTCGGCTGCATGCGGGCGCACATGCGCATGCTTAAAGGTACATGTGCCCATGGGTGTGAGGAAAGTGGGAGTCTTTGTCTTGTTCGAAGCTGTGTGTGTGCTATGGTGGGTGTGTGTGAACATGTGTGTTGTGTTTGAAGTGTGCAGTTTTGGTGCATATCTGTATTCATGCAGCTGTAGTGTGTGGACTGCTGGTCAGCAAGTGTTCACTGAGCACCTACTGTGTGTGAGGGCAGCAGTGAACCAGTGAAGCGCATCCATTAGGCACTTTCTCTTGTGGGAGGAGACCGATGGTGACCAGCGGTCGTATTTGTGTGCATACACAAGTGCTCCTGTGTGTGTCTGCATGCGGGGGATGTGCTGAGTGTGTGTCCTGCCACCTTGCAGAGGCTCACTAATCTGAGTGTGGCTCTGGTTGTACATGTGTACACAGGGCTTCACATCCAGGATCTGTGGTATCTCATGTATTGTAGGTCCTTTGCATATAGACATTCTCCTTCTTGTATGTTGTATGAGGTTCTTACCTGTGACCCGAGCTGCAGTCCAGAGGCCTCAGTGGGAAGTGGCATCAGGAGGGCTGAGTGGTGATGGCTGGGGAGCTTGAGGCGGAGTGGTCACACCCAGGTTGGGCATCTAGTCCTGCCTGGCACCTAAACCCCTTCCCTCCCTGCAGGCCTCATTTTGGCCCCGTTGCCACCTGCGATTCCCCTGCACTGTGCTCAGACCCCCTACGGTTGCTGCCAGGACAACATCACTGTTGCCCGGGGTGTGGGCCTGGCTGGCTGCCCCAGTGAGTACCTGAGCTCAGCCCTGACCTGCAGTCGCGCAGAGCCATGTGACTACAGTGACCCTGTTTTGCGCTGGCCTTGCAGGCTCATGCCAGTGTAACCCCCACGGCTCCTACGGCGGCACCTGTGACCCAGTCACAGGCCAGTGTTCCTGCCGCCCGGGCGTGGGGGGCCTCAAGTGTGACCGCTGTGAACCTGGCTTCTGGAACTTCCGTGGTATCGTCACTGATGGCCGGAGCGGCTGTACCCGTGAGTGCCAGGGCCCATGGGCAGTCCCTAGCTGAATGCTCCTGCCTGTCCACCCTGTCCCTGTGTCCCTTGTCCCACCTGGCAGGGGCTAGGTCAGGCTCCAGAGCCCATGGAGAAGCCAGCACAGACCTCAGCCTCCTCCCCTTGCCTTCCAGCCTGCAGCTGTGACCCCCAGGGCGCTGTGCGGGATGACTGTGAGCAGATGACTGGGCTCTGTTCCTGTAAGCCTGGGGTGGCCGGGCCTAAATGTGGGCAGTGTCCAGATGGCCGTGCCCTGGGCCCTGCTGGCTGTGAAACAGGTGAGGACCAGATCTGGCACTGCCCCAGGCCCCTCTGCTGGGGGGTAGATCTGTCATAGGGATGGGGCCTCCTGAGCCAGCGGACTCTCCCGTGTCTGTGCTTCAGACTCATCGCCACCCACGACGTGTGCTGAGATGCTTTGTGAGTTTGGGGCATCCTGTGTGGAGGAGGCTGGCTCTGCCCACTGCGTGTGCCCAACACCCACCTGTCCAGGGGCTGATGCTACCAAGGTGAGGGATGGGGAATGTGGAGGGTAGCAGGAGTGGGGTGGGCCCTACGCTCTGCATCTTTGCCCTGTGCCTCAGGTCTGTGGGTCAGATGGAGTCACTTATGGTAATGAGTGCCAGCTGAGGACCATCGCCTGCCGCCAGGGCTTGGAGATCTCTATCCAGAGCTTTGGCCCCTGCCAGGGTGAGGCCTTACCCACTGCCCCAGACTCACCTGGAAGGCTTGACTGTGCTCTGACCCTGGGCCCTGACACCTGGGTTCTCCTCTCCTCGCAGAAGGCATCACTTCTGGTCCCCGTCTGACATCCGCATCTGTGGCCCCCTCAGCACTTGACCTGAACAAGGCACCATTGCCGCCCCCCAGCGCCTTGCCCCTGGCTCCTAGCAGTACCCGCCACAGCCAGCCCCCTTCTCGAGCCTCATCACAACCTTGGACCATGGCCAGCATCCCCAGGACCACTGCAAGGCCAGTGCTGACCATGCCTCCCATGGCCCCCTCCCCGGCAGCCAGCCTCGTCACCTCTGCCTTTGGCGAATCTGGCAGCGCTGATGGGAGCGGTGACGAGGAGCTGAGCGGTGACTTGGAGGCCAGTGGGGCTGGCTCAGGAGGTGAGCATGGGCTCAGGGACCTGAGGGCAGGGCCCAGGAGGGCTGCACCTGCAGCTGGGCTCAGACAGTACTTCCCCAGGACTTGAGTCCCCGGAAAGAGACAGTGCTGGGACCCCTGGGCCACCCATGGAAAGGGCTTCCTGCTACAACTCGCCTATGGGCTGCTGCTCAGATGGCAAGACACCCTCCCTGGATGCAGAGGGCTCTAACTGTCCTGGTAAGTAGGGGGCCGGGGGCCAGGGTGGAGTGTGAGGCGTGGCCTAGCCACGGCTAGAGACGCCACCTCTCCTCCCAGGCCACAGGCCTGCCCAGCAGGTGGGCACCTAGGGTTTGTGGTCTTCTGGTTTTATTAATAGCACACATGTGCCAGTGGTCCTGGGGATCCAGCACAAGCACGTATATGTGTGTTCTCGGGCCCTGCACACTCGTGGGTGCCTAGGACCCCATGGCTAACGTGTTTTTCCTATTGCAAGCCAGCCTGGGGCACTGCTCCAAGGAGTCTGCCTGGTAACTGAAGCCAGCCCTGCCCTGGGGTCCCCACTAACCTCATGACCATCCGACTAACCGCCACCTGCCCTGCACCCTGTGTGGCTTGCTGCTGGGGCCTATGCCCATGGCTGGTTCAGAAGCCAGGCAGGTGCCAGGCAGGACCTCACTGGCCCCTCCTCTGCAGCCACCAAGGCGTTCCAGGGTGTGCTGGAGCTTGAGGGGGTCGAGGGGCAAGAACTGTTCTACACGCCGGAGATGGCGGACCCCAAGTCTGAGCTGTTTGGGGAGACTGCCAGGAGTATTGAGAGCGCAGTAAGTGTGGGGCTGGGGCCCCAGTCCTGCCAAGCCACCAGCCTTTCTCCAGGACAGACCAAGAGAAGCGCTGGGGGGTGGGCCCCCAGCTCCAGCCCAGGCAGCCTCCCAGAGCCTAACTCACTCCCCACCAATAGCTGGATGACCTCTTCCGGAACTCGGACGTTAAGAAGGACTTCCGAAGTGTCCGCCTACGGGACTTGGGGCCAGGCAGCTCGGTCCGGGCCATTGTGGAAGTACACTTTGACCCCAGTGAGCCCCCGCCCTGGTCCCCCTTGGGGGTGGAGGGGCACCCTCGGCTCCACCATGCTCAGGGTTGCTCCTCCCCAGCCACAGCCTTCAGGGCGTCCGACGTGGGCCGGGCCCTGCTCCGGCAGCTCCAGGTGTCCAGGCGCAGGTCCCTGGGCGTGAGGCGGCCTCTGCAGGAACACGTGCGGTTCATGGACTTCGGTGAGTGCCTGGTCCAGCACTGCCATGGCTTGTTCCCACCCCCTGCCCCCCCTGCCCTTGGGGCCCCTGCTCCTTGTGGGTCTTAATGGTGTCCTCACCCCTCAGATTGTCCCCACCTTCCTGTCCCCCCCACCCCTGCACTGCCCTGGGGACCTTTCTCTTTCTGCGTCCTGATGACATCCCCTTCCCAGACTGGTTTCCTGCATTCTTCACGGGAGCCACCCCGGCTGCAGCCACAGCCAGAGCCACCACGGTGGCCCGCCTGCCACCTTCAGCTGCAACCCCTCGGGCCCACTATCCCAGTCACACAAGTCGGCCCGTCAGCAGGACCACACCTCCCCCGACCACGCGCCAGCCCCCCCCCACTGCCCCTAGTCGTGTGCCTGGACGCCGTCCCCTGCCCCCAGGCACCCAGCAGCCCCGAAGGCCCTGTGACTCCCAGCCCTGCCTCCATGGGGGGACCTGCCAGGACCAGGGCTCGGGTGCAGACTTCACTTGCAGCTGCCCAGCAGGCACGGGGGGTGCCGTCTGTGAGAAGGGTAAGGTCTTCCATGCCAGAGAGGGGCAGGGAGGCAGAGGGGGCCAGGGTGGGGTGAGGGGCGGGTTGGACTTTGTGGCCCCCATGCCCTCCACTGGCTCCTCCCTGTCTCCTGCAGCCCTGCACCCCTCCGTGCCAGCCTTTGGGGGCCACTCCTTCCTGGCCTTCCCCACCCTCCGTGCCTACCACACCCTGCGCCTGGCACTCGAGTTCCGGGCACTGGAGCCCCAGGGGCTGCTGCTCTACAACGGCAATGCCCGGGGCAAGGACTTCCTGGGACTGGCGCTGCTGGGAGGCCGTGTGCAGTTCAGGTGGGTGGTGGGTGGTGGGGGTCAGGGATGGGTGTGAGGGGCAGGGAACAAGGCCAGGCAGTGGTCCTGGCTCTGTTTGGCTGTCCTGAATGCCTGCTCCTGCCCCAGGTTCGACACAGGCTCAGGGCCCGCGGTGCTGACCAGCTCCGTGCCCGTGCAGCCCGGCCGGTGGCATCGCCTGGAGCTGTCTCGGCACTGGCGCCAAGGCACTCTCTCTGTGGACGGTGAGACTCCTGTTCTGGGCCAGAGCCCCAGTGGCACTGACGGTCTCAACCTGGACACTGACCTTTTCGTGGGTGGCGTCCCTGAGGATCAGGCTTCCACGTGAGCATGGAGGAGGGTGGGGTGGCCCCAACCACAGACCCCCCCAACCTTGGCTCTGATACCCAACTCTTGAGGGTGGCATCCAGTAGGTCCAAGCTCCCTGTGGGATAACACAGGGGTGGAAGGATGGGCGTGGACAATCGCTGTGACCTGGCCTCAGCCCCAACCCTTGACAGTGACCCTGATTCTGTCCTGATCCTGAGGACCCAGCTGCAGTGTGACCACCAAGGAGGGGCTGGGCTGGCCTTGACCTTCAGTCCCATCACTTGACTCTCAGCTCAGCCCCCTCCTGATTCTATCCTGTTTGTGGGACTACCCATCTTGTGAGCACCAGGGTAGGGGGTGAGGATGGGGAGCAGCCCAGACTCGCGGTCCCGACTGCGTGAGGAACGCCAGTGTCACAGTTGGCCGTGAGAGAGGATGCCTCTGGTCTCTGACCCCTGCCCCTCATCTTGGTGGCAGGGTGCTAGAGCGGACCTCTGTCAGCGTCGGTCTTAGGGGCTGTATCCGCTTGCTGGACGTCAACAATCAGCGGCTGGAGCTGAGCAGCTGGCCGGAGTCTGCGACTCGAAGCTCCAGAGTGGGCGAGTGCGGAGACCACCCCTGTCTGCCTAACCCCTGCTTCGGAGGGGCCCCGTGCCAGGCCCTGGAGGCGGGCAGGTTCCACTGTCAGTGCCCACCTGGCCACTTTGGTGAGGGCAAGATGGGGCTGGGTGCTGGGGGACTGTGTGTCTGTGGGCAGGGCTCGGGCCTCCTGGAACCCATCCTGCCTCCATTCAGGCCCGACCTGTGCCGACGAGAAGGACCCTTGTCAGCCGAACCCCTGCCATGGAGCAGCCCCCTGCCACGTGTTGCCCCAGGGAGAGGCCAAGTGCGAGTGCCCCCATGGCCGGGAGGGCAGCCTCTGCCAGACAGGTGGGGGCAGTGGTGCTCAGGGCGGGGAGGGTGGGACGTGAGGGGGCTCCAGGAGTCACAGCCTAGAAACCTGTGTGACCCTCTCCTGTCCTCACAGTCTCAGAGCCGGAGGACAACCAGCCCTTCCTGGCTGACTTCAGCAGCTTCTCCTACCTGGAACTGAAAGGCCTGCACACCTTTGAGCGGGACCTGGGGTCAGTGAGCAGAGGGGTAGGAGAGGGCAAGCAGCGCCCAATCCCCATCCAGCTGTGAAGTGAGGGCATCAGGTCACCCGCCTGCCCTCCCGTGGCCCCAGGGAGAAGATGGCGCTGGAGGTGGTATTCCTGGCTCGGAGTCCCAGCGGCCTGCTCCTCTATAATGGACAGAAGACAGATGGCAAGGGCGACTTTGTGTCCCTGGCACTGCACAATGGCCTCCTGGAGTTCCGCTACGACCTGGGCAAGGGGGCAGCAGTCATCAGGTGGGCGGGGGGGGGGGGGGTGTTGCTGCAGGGGGCTGGACTGGGCCGGTGCTCAGTGTTCCTGGGGCCCCTGGTGGGTAGACCATCAGAGCCCACAGTCTGTTCATGCACCTATTCTTCTCCAGGAGCAAGGAGCCGGTGGCCCTGGGTGCCTGGACCAGGGTCTCCCTGGAGCGAAATGGACGCAAAGGAGCCATGCGGGTTGGCGATGGGCCCCGCGTGCTGGGGGAGTCCCCGGTGAGTCAGCGTCTCCTGGGCCGCCCCACTGCTCCCCGCCTGCCCCCTCCTCCCGGGAGGCGTGCAGCCCCCGCCCCACGGCTGGCGCTCACCGGACTGTTTTTTCTCCCCTCTGTCCTGGGCCTCTGTCTGTGTCTCCTCTCTGTTCCCACTGCTCTCTGGCCCTTGCTCTGCAACCCCCACCCCGCTCGCTCTCCGGATGTCAGAAATCCCGCAAGGTACCGTCTCTTCTCATCCTGCTCACCCATCTTCTGCCACCTCCACCCCTAGAGTAGCTCCTTCCCCACTAAGCCCCCCACATCGCGGCTACATCTGTGTGGTTAACTGCCTCCACCATGCTGGAGGGCGCGGGGTGGGTCACCACCGGCGGGCAGGCCCTGCTCTGGGGCTCGCATCCTGTTCCTGCTGGTGGATAGGCTTCACCGCCCCTTACCCTGCACCTCCCCACAGGTGCCACACACCGTCCTCAACCTAAAGGAGCCGCTCTTTGTGGGAGGGGCCCCTGACTTCAGCAAGCTGGCCCGAGCAGCCGCCCTGTCCTCTGGCTTTGATGGAGCCATCCAGCTGGTATGTACAGCAAGGGTGGGGCCCTGGGGAGCCCAGGGTAGGGAGCCGGTGGGCGGCAATGCCCTGGTACAGTCTCAAGGAAGGGCCCATCCCAGAGGGGGCCTCTGTCCTCTGGGCCGGAGGACGCAGGCAGGACAGAAGCTGTCACTCCCCACCCCCCAGGTCTCCCTGAACGGCCGCCAACTGCTGAGCCGTGAGCACGTGGTGCGGGCCGTGGACGTCTCGTCCTTTGTAGACCACCCTTGTACCCAGGCCGAGGGTCAGCCTTGCCTCCATGGGGCTTCCTGTCTCCCCCGCGAGGCCTCCTATGAGTGCCTGTGTCCTGTGGGCTTCTCGGGACTGCACTGTGAGAAGGGTGAGTGCTACCCACGTGGGCCGAGGCTGGACATGGGAGGGAGCCTGCCGGAGGCTGCACTCACCTCTCTGTCTCTCAGGCTTGATTGAGAAGTCAGCTGGGGACCTGGACGCATTGGCCTTTGATGGACGGACCTACATTGAGTACCTCAACGCTGTGACCGAGAGGTAGTATGTCTCCTGGAGCTGGGCACCCCTCAACCCTCCGTCCCATCTGCCCAGCTGCATAGGACCATATGCGTGACACTCCACACCTGCCCCTGCTCTGAGCCCACCTCTGCTCCTCTTCCACCCTCCTTCCTTCTCACTGTCTCTGTCTCTTTGTTTCCAAGCGAACTGACCAATGAGATTCCAGCGTAAGTAGCCCCATCTCCACTCACCAGTAGTCCACTTCCTGGTCCTCTGCTCCTCTCCCTCCTGGCAGCACATCCCAAGGGCGAGGGCAGAGCTTCCCATCCCCAGTGGAGGAGGATGGGGGTTTGTGGGGTGCTGCATGGGGCTCAGTTTCCTAGCTTGGAAGTAGGGAATCACCCTTTCTGAGATGTGTTTTGGATGCCAGTCTACCCCTCCACCCCTGCAGCCAGGCCCCTCACCACAGGGCACCAGCACGGTGTGCAAGCATGTGCACACCCACATCTGGGTGCACACATATGCAAGTGTGTCACAGTGTGCATGTGAGTCCATGCGCTCCCGTGTGTGCACACATGCACGTGTGTGGGGGCCCATCCAGGGCTCTCTCCCAGCCAGGGGCCCTCGGTCACTATTCTTGCCACCCATGTCAGAGCTCTTCCCTCTGCACCTGGCCTGGGCCGTGCCCACCAGCTCTGTGTTTGCCCATGTATGTGCACGTGTGTCACTGCCAGGGCTCTGGGGTGGGTGGGGCCAATGTTTCTCCCCCATCTTCCGTTGGTGAAGAGCGGGTGTGGGGAGGGCTGCCGCTGGGTCCCGCCCCACCCTGCTCTATAGCCTGTCTGCTCCGCTGCTCACCTGCCTCCCTCTCTTCCTGCTTCTAAGCCCTGAAACTCTGGATTCCGGGGCCCGTCCCAGGTGAGCAGTGGCCCCTGGCCCCTGCTGTCTGCCCACTGCCTTCCCATCTCTCCGAGCATCTCTGTCGATCTCTCCCTCTGTCTGTCCACCTCACTTCTCTGATCGCTGACCTGGCCCCACCATCTGTCTCTCGTCCCACTGGCCATGTCCACCACCTGCCCACCAAGCAGCTCCGGTGGCATCACTGCCCTTATGGCCTCTGGAGTCATACCCCTCACCTTCCCTCCCCTGCCCCATCCCCACCACCTTCCCAGAGGTCCTGACCAGCCCTCTGCCCACTAGTGAGAAGGCACTCCAGAGCAACCACTTTGAGCTGAGCCTGCGCACTGAGGCCACACAGGGGCTGGTGCTGTGGAGTGGCAAGGCCACAGAGCGGGCTGACTACATCGCACTGGCCATCGTGGACGGGCGCCTGCAGCTAGCTTACGACCTGGGCTCCCAGCCCGTGGTGCTGCGCTCCACCGTACCAGTCAACACCAACCGCTGGTTGCGGGTCAGGGCACACAGGTCAGCAGGGAGCCTGGGGCCACCAAGAATAGCAGCGGGTGGTGTCTGGACTTGCCCGGCCAGGGCATGCTTGGCCACTCGTGGCCAGGGTAGGAGTTTGGTGTGTGTGTTGGGGGGAGGGGTGGTGGGTAGGGCTGGTGGTGGCCTAACCTGAGGTCACTGCCAATGAGGAGGGAGGAACAAGAGGGTACAAGAGAAGCAGCGATGGCCAAGAAACCCCTGATTTGAAAGGGGAGTCCCTGCTCTGCCCAGATGCTGGTCTGAGTCTGGCTGCCCCTCCGGCAATGCTTTTCTCACAGGAGGTCCCCTGGCCCTTGGCTACCAGATGTTCTCCTGGGGTTGGTGCCGTTCCATCCTGGCCCCCAGGGTGACACTGGGTGACGGTCCCCAGGGTATGGTGTTGGGACGAAAGGGATGTGGGTCAGGATCTGGAGCCCTGACGGCCTCCCTCCACCCATGCCCCAGGAAACAGAGGGAAGGTTCCCTTCAGGTGGGCAACGAGGCCCCTGTGACTGGCTCCTCCCCGCTGGGCGCCACGCAGCTGGACACAGATGGAGCCCTGTGGCTGGGTGAGTGATTGTGGGGGAGGCCAGGGAAGGGGCAGCCAAGGGTCTCTGAGGGACAGGTTCTGCCCCCTGGGGCTGGCAATGAAGAGGGGCACTGTATCCAGGACAGTGGGCAGGCTGGCTGGGCTGGGGTTGGGGTGGGGTCCTCCCCTCCTGTCTTAGCCCCTGCTGTAGCCAGGATGGGGTGGGGCCAGAAAGCTGGAGCACACCTGCTCATCACTTGGTCCTCTCAGGGCACTGACAGCCCTCTGGTAATTCACCTAGTCATTTAGCCTTTCTGCCCACCAGCGCCCAACGTGCCCATCACTGAGTCACAACCTGGTGACCTTTCCTCTGTCTTCCTGCAGGTGGCCTGGAGAAGCTGCCCACGGGTCAGGCCCTGCCCAAAGCCTATGGCACAGGCTTCGTGGGCTGCCTGCGGGACGTGGTGGTGGGCCAGCGCCCACTGCACCTGCTGGAGGACGCCATCACCAAGCCAGAGCTTCGGCCCTGCCCTGCCCTGTGAACCACGCTGCAGCCGCTGCCCACCCTGTTGTAATTATTTTCTATTTTTGTAAACTTGTTGCTTTTTTGATATGATTTTCTTGCCTATGTGACGGCCGGAGGAACTGCTGGCACGGCCTCCCTCCTAACCAGGCAGGCGAGCTGCAGAGACGGACTTGATGCCGAGGGACTCTCAGGGTCAGGAGGGTAACTCGGCACATGGAGGACTTGGCTCACTCAGCAGCCTTGGGATGCGACCCTCTGCCTCAGGACACTGTGTCCTGGCCTCTCAGGCAGTGCCTGCACAGTGTCCACTTGTGCTGGCCCCTGTGTTCTCCAGCCTGTTGGCAGACCTTGCATATACACGTTGCCCACATTCCCTCTGGTGAGGCCTGTCCCTCGCCAGCAAGGCGCTGTGGGGTTTGGAGGGGCCCTTCCTCTGTGTAGGCCTGGGGCCTTTCTGGATTCCAGCTGAGCCGCCCCTCCTCCCTGCCTGTGCTGGGTAGGGCCAGCCTCCCCAGGGCCTGCTGAACCTGGGCCTCATGTGCCAATCCTGTGAAATAATGTCATTGTTGGGGCCATGCTAGCCCCTCCCTCCAGCTGTGCCCACCCATCCCAGGGCACTGGAGAGCAGAGGCCAAGCCCAGGCCTGTTCAGGGCACCCTGGCCCATGGCTGGCCCTGCCCAGCCACCCTGGACGTGGCTGTGACCCCTTCCCACTGCCCAAGTCCCTGTGAGGAACCCTGAGAAGGAGCAGGGCCGCTTGTGACATGGTGGACTGCTTGATTTTGGCCAGCATCCCCTCTCAAGGATGCATGTCCAGGCATGGCCACCAACCACAGAGTCTTTATGTATGGATTTTATTTGACACCTGGGGTGGCGGGGCTGTTGTCTTTCCTGTCCTGGCCCGAGGACAGCTGAGGACACCACATAGAAAACCTTCTGTCTGATTCTGGGGTGAGGAGTAGTTGTCCTTATCCAAAAGTGACCAGGAGTAGACTGGGTGTCTTACCAAGGCCAAGGGGCAGGTGCAGGGGTGGCAGAGACGGCTGTGAAGCCAGAAATGCCTTAAACTGCAATGTTAGGTCTCATCTGGTCCCGTCCCCCCAGCCGCCCACGCCTCTGGTGGTGGGGGTGGCAACCCCAACCCTCCCACAGCCTCTCTCACAGCCAGGCCTGGGCTGTCAGGCTCAGAGGCTGGAGGAGCCTTATATGTTCTGTTACTAACTCCAACCTGTGTCTGTGTCAATCACCGTGAAATAAAGTCTGAACACTTTCAACAGGTGCTTGTGTGTTTCCACACCAATGCCACCCCCGTCAGCCCCAACTGGCCCTACGCTCTCCCACCTGGCTGGTTTCTGTCCTGAGAGCGCTATGATGCTCAGCTTCATGGTGGTGTGCAGGCTTCAACCTCCTTTAGGTGGCTCTGGATGGAGGAAGGGTGCTGGGGTGGGGGCTGCTTTTGGCAAGGAGACCCTTTGCAGTGAGTGCGCACACTGTTGTACATGGGGCTGGCCAGGTAGGTCCATGAGGCTACCCCAGGTAGCCTCCTTAGGGATGGCAGGTCCTGCCATGTGTGCATGTGTGTGCATGTTTGCCTACATCTGTGTGTCTGTGAGCACAGGGTGGGAAGAGGGGCTGTGAGGACAGCAGGTTGGCTATACTAAGGGTAAAACGGGCCTGTGGCGGAGTTGGGATGGGTTGGGGGGAACCCTGGTGGGTGGGGATGGGGTGGGCCTGTGCTGGGCTGGACATGGGATGGAGAAGACACTGACTGAGGTGCTGAAGCACCTGGGGGGCCTTCCTGTAGCATCTGGAATGGCTAGGTTTGAGGAGCTGAGGCCACCTGAATGGAATCCACAAGGCCATGGGTTACCAGGCAAAGGGGAGTCTGGGCTGAGGCCAGGCACACTGGGGAGTAGGTGGCTCTACTTGGTGCTGAATGAGGGGAGAGGAGACCTTTATGCTGGGAGGACCAGGAATGGGTGCTCTGGGAGCTGATGCTTCCAGGAGGGGCTCTCAGGGTAACCAGTGCTGAGGGTGCAGGGCTTTCAAAGTTGTGGGAGCATGAAGAGGAAGAGCTCAGCTGGGGATTTGGGGTCGGGGTTGCAAGCAGCAGAAAGTTCCAAGCCATGGTGTGGTGTACCACTCTTGAGAAGGGGAGGGGGTAGGGTGCTGGGCAGGCGCTGAGGCTCCTAATGGGGATCCCAAAGTTAGGAGCACAGGCAAGGAAGGGTGGAGCCCCCACGCGATTGGCCAGTGGGCCCCGGGGACCTGGCAGGGGCATCTGTAGCAGGAGTAACGGCCCTGCAGTCAGAGAGGTGTCAGCATAGCCTAGGAAGAGTGGCAGAAGTGGGGAGAAGGGAACTTAGGGAACTTAGAACGGAACTTAGCAGCCCAACTTAGGACTGGGTAAGAGGAAAGGACCCAGTTATCAGGTGGGCTCCCACCTCCGCCTCTCTGGGGTCCTCTCCGGGACACAGGGCGGGTGAGGCCTGTTCCGCCCGCTTCTCTAGCTCCCAGCCCCTCCCTCCAGTGTGTGGGGAGTGCAGCCCCTCCTCCCTCAGGACAGAGGAGGAGCCAGAAAGGTTCTTGGAAGGAAAGCACCCAAACGAGCAGAACCGATAATTAATCACTTTCCGGGCCGCTCCGGCCGGGGCCGCCTGGCGCCTGCGCCCTCTGAGCCCGTAATATGGTGTGAATTCCTTGTCCTGAAGCTCGGAGCGACCTCAGGAACTGGGGCTATTAACCCAACCTGCCAGCAAGGCAGCGAGACCTGAGGGCTCGGCTCCTTTAAGGGAGATATGGAGGGGCGGGACCTCTCAGTGGGCGGGGCTCCTTGGACGGGGCGGGTCCAGGTGGGCGGGGCTCTGATGGGCGGATCCTCTGGGTAGGCGGGGCCCCCTCAGAGCTGCAAGAGAGCTGGAGCCCAGCAGACATGACCTCGCGCAGGTGAGCCTGGCCACCCAGTGGCCTGACGCTGGACCCCACCACATGCGCTTTGGGCCGACGGGTGCGGACAGGGGGTGCGGGAGAGATGCGACCTGGGACGTCTCCTGCTTCTGACCGGTGGCCCCCAGGCCTGACCTTCTGACATGTCATCTCCACGTGTGACCTGTGACATCTCCACAGCCAGGGGCAGATGCCTGGGTCCCGGGACAGTGAGGCCTAGTCTCACTCTGGCCGGTGGAAAGGACTCTTTCAATCTGGGGCTGGGCCTGGGCGGAGGTCAGAGGTTCCCTGACCCTAGGGAATGGATGGTGCTCTTGCATGGCAGCCGCTGGAGCCTAGAGTGGACAGCAGGTGTCCAGTCACTGACAGATCCTCTCTCTCTCACTCTCCTGGACTCCTTGCCTTCCTTTTGGCCACCAGAGATGTTTTCCACCTGGGGGTACGCCCTTCCCCAGTTTCAGGACTGGGAGCATCCTGGAAGCCCCTTGACCTGCAAGGTAGGCTCATCCCTTCCCAGGCTCTCCTAAGGGCCAGGTTTAGGGGCGAGATCCCTGGCAATGGTGTGTGTGCAACCCGGGATAGGACGCAGCTCTGCCCCCATGAAGAGGAAAGGTGGGGCATGTGCAGGAAGGGGCACTTCCTGCCCTTTCTACCAGATCCCCACTCCCTGGTTGTGCACACACTCATGTGAGCTCAGACTCTAGCTGGATGTGGATGTCAGTGGGGAGCCACACCGGTGTGAGACGCCTGTCACTAGTTTCTAGCACTTGGTGCATCCAGAACACCTTTCTCTGGGGCTGGGTGAGGCTGGAGGTCACAGGAGGGGTTGCCCTAAGGCCCCGAGTAACTCCCTAGATCAGTGAGGGGCTGGACAAGATCTGATCTGTGGGTCCAGGGCAGTGCCTCAGTGGTGAGGGCCCCAGAACCCCTACAGGAGGTGTGGTGGGCCTGGCAAGGTGGCCTCTGGCAGGGCCAATGGCCCTCTAAGGCTCAGGAACAGTGTGAGTGAGTTGATCTCCAAGAGCCTGTCAGCCTAGAGTCCTGTGGTTCCAAGATGTTAACATCCAGCTGGAGCTCAGGGAGGAGGGCATTTGGGAGCTGTTTGGAATGACCCTCAGGCTCCCCTGAGCCTCATTTCTTGGTCCCCCAGGCAAGTTCTGGTGCTCAGAAAAGGTCATGTCTGTGTCATGTTCATGTGACCCTGGGCCAGCCGGGGAAAGCCCCGGGTGGGGCTCTGCCTGCCCTTGCCAACCCTCCCGCCCCACCCTGTGATGACCATCTGGACTGTCACTCCTCTGACCCTTGGGTCACTGCCCACAGCCCTATCAGGCCTGGGCAGGCCCAACCAAATCCCAAGCGAAACACATCCCCTCCCCCCTGCTTGCTCCCACTCAGCGGCCCCTTCCCGTTGCCCTGTGGTTTGTGGGTCAACCGGCATCACCATCGGCACCACTTGCTCTGGGACTCCGACTGTGGGCAGGGCTGGGCTCAGGTCTTGCCTAGCACTGAGGTTTGATGTGTTGACATTGGTGCTTGGGAGGGGGGCTGGGTCCTATGGGAGGCTACTGAGCCCCCTCGAGTTCCCCCTGTGTTCCAGGTTGGAGAGGAAAGCATGTCTCTGGTTAATTCAGTTCTGCATAGACAGGACAGGCCTGCATAAACAGGGACCAGGAGGGGCTAGGGGTAGGGAGATGGAGACAGACACTAACTGTGTTCTGTGGTCCTCAGCCCTGGAGTTCCAGCCTGGGGTCCTCCCCTCTGTTCTGTGTATCTCCTGTCATCCTAACAGTGTCTTTCCTGTAGGTACCGTGTATATAACATGTCCACAGGCCATTCATGGAACTCCCAGGGTCCCAGGGTGTCCCATCTGATGAAACACCAAGGCCACACAGAGAGCTGGACCAGACATTGGCCAGTGGGTTCAGGCTGGGCTGTTCTTGGGCTCCTGAGCACCGACCGGGCTCAGTTGGACCTTGAAGGGCCCAAGATGTTTGACTCGGTGGGGAGCCCAGTGTATCCTGCCAACCCCACCTGCCCCTCTCCCGGACCTGCCTGACCATGTGACAAGGGCAGAACTGAGTCACTGACCTGCCACAGAGCAGGGAGCCCTTCGGCACAGAAGTGACCCTAGTGTGGAGATTGGAAATGGGACTTGCAGCTTCCCACCTCCTCCCACCCTGCAGCCAGGGCCGTGACTGCACTAACCTGCCGGACACCTGACTCCACCTCTCAGCCTGGTGGGGGGTGTGAAGCCTGCCTCAGCCTGGGGTTGCAGGCAGGCAGCGGTGTGAGCTGCTGTGACTGCTCAGGATGCCCCCCCTCTGGGGATTTCCACCTGACAGACGGCAGGCAGCTTGTGGGGAGGACAGAGGGACAGAAAGTATGAGCAAGAGTCCCCGAAAAGACAGTGCGTCCTTCACCCTGCTCTGTAGCTCGGGTGCCTCTTCTACCCTTACCCTCACACTCTGGGTATTGCCCATCTCGTACTGGAGTCAGAGGCTGCTGGGGCCTGGGGGTGGGCATCTGGGACAGGAGGTGGTTCAGCAGAGTTGGTGGCCCCAGGATGGGGGTCAGAAACCTTCCTCTGGGTTCCAGTCCCCCCACCACCACCACACTGCAGTGTCTCTGGCAGCAGGAGGCCTTCACCCTTTTCCTGGTGGCTTGGCCTGCTCTTTTATGACTGGCCCTAGAACTCATGCTGGGGCAGCTCCTACCACAGGAAACCTTCCCTGGCAGCCTCACCTGCTGGACTACTCATCCAAAACTGCCCCTCTAGAGCCAGCATGGGAGGGAGCTCGAGACCCCAGGCCCAAAACATGCCCAGGAAGTGACTGGCTGGCAGGATACCTCCCTCCCCCAGGGAGAGCTAAATGGGAGTGCTGGGTGGCCCCGGGCAGGTCACCTGAGCTTCTGGGCCTCTCAGAACCAATATGTGGACCCTGGGGAGCCATGGAGGTAATAAGAGAGCCTGCCCTCCCCGTGGTTCACATCTGACAGTGAAGACATGGCGGGGCTGGGGGACAGGTAAACTCAGAACCTGTACACACCTGCCTGCTTGCTGTTGCAGCTGTCACACGTGGAAGGAGGGGCAGAGATGGAACTGCAGTGCTGCAGGGTAGGGTCTGGGGTGTGTCTCTCAGGAAATGAACAGAGAGGGAGTGTGAGCCATGGCCTGCAGGACCAGCCAGAGGTGGCCAGATGAGGGGTGAGGTCGGTGAACAGAGGGATGAACAACGGGATGGGAGGGTGCTTTCCAATGGGGGGTGGGGGGCAGTCCTTGAGGTGAGCACGCATCTTGAAAGCCACCCAGGGCCACTAACAAGGCTTACACGGCTCTGATGTGTGTTTTCTGAGAACCCGTCTGTTTTCCATGGCTCAGCCAGGGGTCGGATGGGGCCTGAAATCAATACTGCAGTTCAGGCAAGAGCCAGTGGGCACTGGTCCCAGAGGAGTGGGAAAAGTAGTTGGGTCTTGGGCGTTTGAAAGTCAGGACAAGAGGGTGCAGCATTGGGAGAGTACTGGGGATTTGAGGGCAGGGACCTGGGCAATGTCAGGCAGTGACTCTTCACTAAGCGAGAACTGTGTGGAACAGGGCCTCAGGGGCCTTGTCAGGACTTTTGAATCTTGCAAATATCAAGAGAGAGATGCTGTTACCTTTTCAGACAGAGATGCTGGAAAGGCTTGTGTCTGTGAGCTTGAAGCTCAGATCCCAGGTGGGGCTGGATCCCTAGTGTGTGGATGTGGAGACACATGGAGTGCACAGTGGGGAGGTTCCAACACCACGGGGTCAGAGGAGGAGGGGGACCCAGGCCAGGTGAGGTGGGGAACCAGGAGAGCGTGGAGAACTCCCAAGTGGAGGTCGTGTTTCTGGAAGAAGACCTGACCACCAGCCCCAGGAGGCCGGAGGAGACCCTGAGAGCCCAGGGAAATTGGTCTGTGGGGACTCAGCAGTGTGGACCAGTGCAGGACCATCCTTTCTGTGATGGTGGAAATGATTCTTTCCCACATGCAGTCGACAGCCTCCACTGGCCACACAAGGGTTTCAGCAGTGAAATGTGGCCACTGTGACCCAGGAACTGGGATTATGATCGTGCTGAATTTCAATCCATTCACTTGCACACCCCACACCTGCCCTGGGCTGAGCATCAGACAGTGAGGTATAGACTGAGCACAGATGGCTTGTTGGAGGAGTAAGGAAGCAGCTGAAAGCAGGAGCAAACGGAACACAGGGTGGGGCAGAGGGAGGGGCAGGAGGACCTGGAAGAGCCTTGAACTGACTCCCATTCCAGAAAGATCTCAACGGAGCAGGATGGTCTGGGGTCATCTGCAAGGACAGGACAGGATAGGGTCTGTCCAGGGCACATCAACCCCTGCCTCACCTGTGCCCAGGTTATGACTGCGAACAGCTGGATGGGGCCTGGAGGTGGCAAGTGGCAGAATTGGAGTCAGGGCCCCTGGTGACCCACTGGAGGGAGGGCAGGGAGCAGGACTACCCTGAACACCGTGTGTCATCTGTGCAGTGAACCAGGGACACATACCTCTGAACCAGAGGGCGCAAGACCCTCCTGCAGTGACCTTTGGCACCCTTGTGGGAGACACACTGTTGCCAGAGAAGTCCAGTTACTGTTACAGTGGCCCACTGGGGATCGGCCCCTGCCCCGAGACGCTCTGGGGCCACCACACGAGTAGATTTAACCCCCAGCCCAGAAATTCTTGCCCTAACTGGACGAAAGGTAAAGAAAATAGCAGTTATGATCTCAGCCCTGGGCACCTGTGGAGCCCTGATGAAGGCCCCCTGACCTGTCCCCCCATCTCATGGGGGTGACTGTGAGGGTGGTCTCAGGGCAGCAGTGGGAGAGGGCAGGGTTGAGCCCCTCTCAACCTGGACACCCAGCAGAATAAATGACGACTCTCTGGCCTTCCTGACCTGCCCCTGCCAGCCACCCAGCCCAGCTCACCCACCACTCACCACCCACCTTAGGTTCATTAATCATTCACTTTTGAATTCACGTATGTTTATTAATATCCAGGCTCTGTTTTCCACCCTGGTGTACACACTGCACGGAATGTTTTCAGCCCTTGTGGAACTTAAATCCTCCCGTAGGAGATAGACAGGCCAATAAATAAGTAACATATGTCAGGACGGTTTTCAGTACCATGAAAAACAACGAAACAGAATAAACATCAAAGAGAGCGGAGAGGGTCTCAGTCATGCAGTGTGGGCCTGGAGTAGAGAACAGCTGGTACAGGGGGCCCTGCGGTGCATGGCCTTGTGTGGTGAGGGGCGGAGGCTGGTGGGCAGCAGCAGGTGGAGGGTGGACCTGGGCCTGTGGGCTGTGCTCTTCTCCCAGGGGCGCTGCTCAAATGACTGACAAGCCCTGCCAGGGTGCCTCGGGAGAGGGTGGTGGCAGGACAGAGAGGGGTGGAGAAGGTGGGAGGGGCGGGGCCACCGCTGCCAGGCTGTGAGGGGAGGAAGGGAGCTCTGGGTGGCCATGGGGGATCCCAAGTGCCTTTGGCTGAGCTGGGACACCAGGTGGGCAGTGAGTAGGGGAGAGACGGCAGAGGGCTTGAGCTGAGGTTTCTGTTGGTGTCTTTCTGCGGGGGTGGGTCTGCCCTGCCCACCTGCCACTGTGGGAAAGGTTCTGCCCATCTATGTCCCTGGCCGCTCCCAGCCTCACCTCCTTCCCCACAGACCCCAGACCCTGTGGACACAGCTCAAGGATGGGGGTGGGCACAGGGCGGCCCCAGCAGGCATCGTGGGTGTGGTCAGGACGGCCCAGTATCTCCCAGCTCTCTCATCAGCAGCTCTCCCTCTTCATTTCAGGTGGTTTCACCCCAACATCAGTGGAGTTGAAGCTGAGCAGCTTCTCATGTCCAGTGGCCAGCACGGAAGCTTCCTGGCAAGACCCAGCAAGAGCTGCCCTGGGGGCTTCACACTGTCTGTCAGGTGGGTGGGTGGTGCAGGGTGGACAGGCCTGAGGCCCTGGGGGACCTCAAAGGGTGGGAACAACCTCAGCTGGGGGCACAGCAAGGGGTCAGGCTCCCTAGTCCTCCCAGAGGGATGGTGGACAGCATTCTGAGCAGCAGGGACCTCTGCTGGGAGCTAGACATGCAAGATCTGGGGGGGCCTGGTGTTCCTGGCCAGGTGGCCCCTGGGCAGGAGGGGCCGCTTAGACCTTCAGGGATGGCTCAATGAGGTGGGCCCTGGTCAGTGAGACCCCCTCATCCCTCTGAGGGGCCTCAGTGGCTGTGATTGTACCCCCATCTGTTGGGGGTGCCACTCACTGGAAATCTGGCCAGAGCCCTGAAAGGGCCAATGTGTAGGGAGGATGGGCAGGAGGGGCCATGACCAGCAGAGTGGACAGCTGGACGCTTGTCCACCCTACGTGAGGCAGGTCAGTCTAGGGTCTGGGGAGGGGGGTCTTCCAAAAGCACTCCAGGTTTTTCTGGGTTTTCTGCTAAACCTGAGGCAGCAGGTGGGATGAGTCCTCAGGGTAGAATTCCTTCACCCGAGCGACAGGCATTCTGTTCTTACCTGGGGCTTCCCTAGCCACATGGGGCCCCTGGGAGAAGCAGTCCAGCCCCCTGTTCTTCAGAGCCCCTGGGGAGGTGGTCTGGGGTGAGGCAGAGTCTGTCCTGACAGGCTGCCCCAGCCTCGGCCACCAGGCCACCATGCTACCAGGCCTGTGGCCACCAAACCCAGTCCTGGCTGCCCTGGGGGCACTGGGGGCCGCGTGCCCGCCACCCTGGATGAGACCTGGACACTGACTGGGCAGGAACCTGCAGAAGGGAGGGACCTGACCTTGGCTGTGGCTGTTCCCGGCAGAGGGATGGCAGAAGCGAAGATGTCAGGGCAGGAACACTGCTGGGGCTGTTCGGGAAGCTGAGTGCTCCTGGGAAGGAGGGTGGTTGGCAGGAGCAGTGGCCCTGATGGTGGCGGTGCACTGGCCCTTCCAGGCGCCACAATGAGGTGACCCACATCAAGATCCAGAACACAGGTGACTACTACGATCTGTATGGAGGGGAGAAGTTCGCGACGCTGGCCGAGCTGGTGCAGCACTACACAGGCCAGTGTGGGGGGCTGCTCCGAGAGCGTGGTGGGGCCCCTGTGGAGCTCCGGCACCCGCTGGGCTGCCAGGACCCCACGTCGGAACGGTGAGCGGCTGCGTCTGCATCTGGCCAACATCTGTGTCCGCAGTTGTGTGTGTGCGAGGGTCCGAGGGGCAGGGGTCGATAGCATGGCCTCTGGATTTCTTCTGCCCCCAGGACTCAAGGTCAGGCTTGGGCACAACTGTGGCAGAGCTGAGGGAGCATAAAGCACTGCCTCCTCAGGGGTTTTGGCCTCGGTTCTCCAGGTCCCAGGCACCAGCCACAGAGGGTTGCCTGTGGAAGAGCTGCAGCCAGCCTCCCCTCTGCCCGCCTGGCTGGTGACCTGGGGAGAGCAGGTCTCCCAGCCTCGGTTTCCCCGGCTGCATGGCGGAGGCCTGAGCCAGCTGCACCTGCTGAGGAAGCCGGGTGGGACTGGCCTGGGGAGACGGCCTGGCCCCCTCCTTGCTGAGGACTAGGCTGCCACCTGGTGGCCACCCTGGGGCCCTGCAGGGCTCCCGCCTTCCTGCTGCTTTCTCGGTTAGAGGTTTGGAGGAGGCTTGCAGAAGGGTCCAAGAGGTGGGCACGGCTGACCCAGGTTGGCCTGGGTGCGGGTATTGCCCGGGCCTGTGAGGTCTGGGTGGGTGTGTGTCTCGGTGTCTGTGCCTCAGAGACTTCAGCTACTCGTGGGTCTGTGCCCCTCACCTGGCCAGTTCAGGGCCTCCTGTCTTACATGCGCTGCCCTGGGCCAGGTGGTATCATGGGCATCTGTCTGGAAAGGAGGCTGAGAAGCTGCTGATGGAGAAAGGGCGTCCGGGCAGCTTCCTGGTTCGGGAGAGTCAGAGCAAACCTGGGGACTTTGTGCTGTCAGTGCTCACGCAGCAGCTGGACAGGGTGGACCGCCAGCCGCGTGTCACCCACATCATGATCCACTTCCAGGTAAGAGGCGGGAGTGGGGGTGGGGGTCTGGCTTGGGGAGGGGGCAGCCACCAGGCCCTCACTGCCACCCCACAGCCAGATGGGAAGTACGACGTGGGAGGTGGTGAGCAGTTCGACACCCTTGGAGATCTGGTGGAGCGCTACAGGAAGAACCCCATGGTGGAGAGGTCAGGGGTTGTGGTGCATCTCCGGCAGGTATGTCCCCAGGCACCTGAACCTTAGGGTCTGAGTGAGCTTCTCCCTCTGGGGGACAAGGGACTCTGGCATAGCCCCACCAGGGAAAAAGGGCACCAAGCAATGCTGGGGCAGGGTGGCTGAAGGCAAGGGTATGGGGGCCAGGGCGCTCTGGGGTCCACTGGCCCTTGCTAAGCTTGGACTCAAGCCTCTACCTGCCAGCCCCTCAAGGCCACGAGAATCAGCGCTGCAAGCATTGAGAGCCGTGTGCAGGAGCTCAGCGAGGCCACGGATGCCAGCGAGAAGGCCAAGCAGGGCTTCTGGGAGGAGTTCGAGGTGTCAGCCTGCTGCCCACTGCCCTCCCTCAGACTCCCATCCTCTGGGCTGCGGCAAGGGCCAGCAGAGGGGTGTGGGTCAGGGCGTGTATGGCGGGTGTTGAGGGCCCTGGGGAAAAGTCAGGGCCACAGGCTAAAGCCCCACTCCTCCAGATGCTGCAGCAGCAGGAATGCCGGCTCCTGTACCCCCGGAAGGAAGGCCAGCGGCCGGAGAACAAGCCCAAGAATCGATACAAGAACATCCTTCCCTGTGAGGCTGGGGCTGGGGTCACATGGGGACCAGGTCCTCACCCACCAAGTGCAGGGCCCATCTGGCACAGGGGTCCTGGGGGGTGGAGGCAGGGGTCATTCCCCACCACTGGTGCGATGCCCTCTCTTGCCCCTTCGTCCTCTGCCTCTGCTCACCACAGGTCAGTGGGGATCCCTCTTCCCTGGAGACCTGAGCCACATCTTCCCTTCTCAGTTGATACCACTCGTGTCATCCTTCGTGATGTGGATGACAGAGTGCCTGGAGCCGACTACATCAACGCCAACTACATCAGGGTGGGTACTTGGCCTGCTGCACCTGTGGCCTACATGAATCAAACCCTGGTCACTCCATTCCCCATAATAATGAGCCTGGAGCTCCTGGAGTGGTCTGTGGACTTTGGAAAGACAACAGATACTCAGGGAGGGTGCAGCAGTCTGCACTGGGTCCTCAGAGGGGCCAATCCAGAAACTGCTGGATTAAATATTGGTCCTAAGCCCCTCCCACCCTCCATGGACCATGTGTGAGCCACTTGGGCTACTTTGCATATCATTTGCATCAACTTGAATTGGTTCTCTGGCACTTGAATTCCTGGAAACAGCAGGCAGCTGACCCCACCTTCTTTCAGAGTGACCCAGAGGAGAAGCCAGGCCATGGACTGGGCAAGGTGTACATTGCCACCCAGGGCTGTCTGCCGACTACAGTGGCTGCTTTCTGGGCCATGGTGCACCAGGAGAACACGCGTGTCATCGTCATGACCACCAGGGAGGTGGAGCGAGGCCGGGTAGGAGCTCCAGCTCATGTTCCTCCCCTCCTCCTGCTGTGTGCCCCACCGGACCTGTGTTGGTGCTGGCCCAGCTTTGCTTCTTCAGTCTTAGAGATGCTGGGGCACAGCGAGGGCCCTGGAGAGACCCTGTGTGTGCCCCGCAGGGAGGTGGGGCATGGGTGCTGGTGGTCTTCCAGCATGGCTAATTCCATGCCCCCACCCCCCAGAACAAGTGTTTCCGATACTGGCCAGAGCTGCACGGCAGCCAAGAGTATGGCCACCTGCATGTGTGCAACATGGCTGAGCACTGGGCCCAGGGCTATTGTGTGCGGGAGCTGCAGGTTTGGAGGCCAGACCAGGTGAGCCTGAAGAGCCTCAGGAGCTGTGGGACCAGGGTGACGTGCTCGTGAAGTCCCCAGGTCTGCACTGGGCTGGCCCAGCCTCCACCCAGCCCCAGTGGCTTTGGTGGTTTCCACATCGCTCAACCCAGTGGGCAAAGTCCTGGCCTGGGCCCTGCTGGGCAGTGATCCCAGTCGGGCAAGTTTTCAACCCAGCTGTCTGGCTCCAGGGTGGCTTCATACCCATATAGGCCTCTCCTTCCAGTTCCTCCCTGGCCGTCTCAGTACCTTCGGCCTTCTTTGTATGCCATTGGTGCCTGTGCCTCTCCCAGGCACATTTCCCTCCTGGCCAGTTCCCTTTGATAACCACCGGGGTGCCTGCAAGCCTCTGCGTTTGGCCCTTCTTAAATAGAATTCACTTCCTGGAAGCTGCTCCTCCCCAGGACCATCCTTCTTCCTTTCCCCAGGCACCTGAGCTGCCTGGGGCCATCTGCGGGTCCTCCAAGCCCTGAATCCCATCTTTTCCTCCCACTCCCTCCTGCTCTGTCTGGGCTCTGCTGGTCACTCCTTCTGGCAAACCCCGCTGGGCCACGCCCTGTCTCTCCTCGGTTCAGTCCCTGTGCCCCTCCCAACCAAGGGTCACAGCAGCCCGAGGCGCTTGGGACAGCCCAGACCTCCCAGCTGGCACTCACCAGCCCACCCTGCCCAGGAGGAGTCGCCGCACACAGTGAAGCACTACCAGTACTTCAGTTGGCCGGACCACGGCGTTCCGGCCGAGCCCACCGGCGTCCTTAGCTTCCTGGACGAGGTGAACCGGGCCCAGAGCAGCATGCCGGGGGCCGGACCCATGGTAGTCCATTGCAGGTGCGACCGGGGATGGGGCGGGGCCAGGTGCGACCGGGGAAGCGGCCACGGCTCTGTCCTGTCAACTGGCCACAGGCCTCCTTGGTCCGCCCCAACAGCGCTGGCATCGGACGCACTGGCACCATCATTGTGATTGACATCCTGGTGGACGTCATTCGCAGGCAGGGTGAGCCGCCCCAGGAAGGCCCTGCCCCCACGTAACCCCGCCCCCTGCTCTTGCCGGCCCCGCCCATTGCATCTAGCCATCCCGCCTTCTCCCTGCCGGCCCCGCTCTGCTCTGAGCACGCTCCTCTCCAGGGTTAGACTGCGACATCGACGTCCCCAAGACGATTCAACTGGTGCGGCGGCAGCGCTCAGGGATGGTGCAGACCGAGGCGCAGTACAAGTTCGTGTACCTGGCGCTGCAGCGGTACATCCAGGGCGAACAGCTGCGCCTCCGCGAGCCTGTGGGGGCGGGGCCGGGCCGGGGCGAAGCCTGCGCTGGCATCACCATGGTGACCAGGGGCCCCTCCCCTCAGTGCGAGCGGCCCGAAGAGCGCGGCTCGCTGAACCTGGGCGTCTCGCCCGCCGACCCCGGCTGTAGCCCCGGACCCGCGCCGTCCCGGGCGCCGGCGGCGTGAGTGGAGCATCAGGGACTGTGGGGGGAAGAGTCCCGGCCAGGGGCGGCGGCGGCGGGGGCGGGGACAGGAAGGCCTCGGGGCGTGGCCCGGGCTTGGGGGCGTGACCGGGGCTAGGGGGCGGGATCGCAGGTGGGCCCCAGTCGAACTCTGTCTCCACCCGCAGGATCCCAGAGGCCTCCCGCCACGAGTATGAGAACCTGCAGGGTCTAGAGCCGTGAGAGCCCCTCGTGCGCGTGCCCCGAGTGGGGCTGGAGCCGTGCAAGAAGGCGGGAGCCCAGCAAGGCCGGCCTCCGCGTTCCTCCGATGGACTGTTTAGGATTGTGCAGACAGGCGCCCAGCCCTGAGCGCCGCGGAGTTGGGGTGGGGAAGGGGGGTGGGGTCCCGGGTCTGCCCCCTCAGACCCTGCCTGACCAGCTCTGCACGCCCAGAAATGGTGAGGGGCGGGCAGATCCAGTGGCCCTGGCCCTCCTCGAGGAGGGGAGGCAGAGCTCCAGGGTTGCCCGTTCGACTCCGTTTGGGAGGCCACCAGTGACCACCTGCACGTTGTGGTGAAGACATATGTGTGCTACATGTCTAAGGATCAATCTGTATGTGGGACATGAGACCAGCAAGTGAGTGCCAGTTTGTTCACCAGCATTTGTGACCTTCTCCCTGCTTTCTGAGTGACCTGCCCCTTCAGAGTTGCTTCCCAGCCCTGCCTACAGCTGTGGTCTAGGCTGTGGCCTGGCAGTGGCTCAGTCCTGCCACATCCAGACCTAACCCAGACTGTCACATTGCAGTCATTCGTCGATAAATGCTTGTTAAATGAGGGAATACGTGACGTGCTCATCTGACCACAGCGAGGAGGGCGAGGCTCCATGAGAGCATGACTCGTCCATGACGGTGCAATGTCACTGGCTTATGGTCCACACTGGCACCCTCCCATTATGGATGGCCCTGTGGCTTTCTGGTCTCCTCAGTTAAAATGCCTTCTCAGTTCTGCAGCTTTGCTGGGGCTTGGAGAAAGGGTACCTATGGGTCCCCATGACTGGACCCCATTCCCCAGGGTCTTTCTGAGCCAAAGGCACAGCTGGTTGGAGCAGGAAGTTATGGGCTTTGGGGTGAGGAATGAGGAGGCTGAGACCTATGCAAGCCAGAACCAGCTTGACCTCTCTTCGTCATGCCAGCCTGGTGGTGCAGGATTCCTGGACCGATAGCAGTACCGGGTGGGGGAGAGGTGGGGTGGCAGGACTCCTGTCCGTCCCCCAGGATGCTCACTTCACCAGCCAGGTCTGGCCCTCTGCTGGAGGAACCCGAGGCCTGTAGATCATCAGGACACGCTGGTTGTCGCCACCTCCGCTTCTGTGCACCCTTGAGCCTCGGTCCCCAGGGGTTGTGAGGTCCTGTAGCCCTCCACTCAGGGCTCTGGGCAGGACTGTGGGACCATAACTTCTGGTGGTTGCAGCCTGTTGTGACCACAGTGGGGGTGGGAAGGAGGACCACCCACTCTGGACCAGGCCAAGGCCCCATCCCGGTACCCCGTGCCCCAGGTGCTCCCTGCCCTCCCTATCTCCCTCAGGCAGCCTCACAGCCCCAGGAGGCAGCCAAGCCCAGAACTGCTCCAGCCCATCCACAGCCTAGGCAGGACCAGAGTTGGACCCCCTAGAACTTGGGCCACACACCCTAGGGGCTGCTGGGAGTCCAGTCCAGGAGGTGTCCTTTGTTTTTTTGTTTTTTTTTTTTACACTTAAAAATGGTATATTTTTTTCACCTAGTATAATTTTATTTTTTAATATTTTTTATTTTTTTTAATTTTTATTTTTTCCATTTATTTTTATTAGTTGGAGGAGGTGTCCTTTGGATTCAGAGTCTTTGTGGAAGGGACAGACTGGACTTTTCTGGAAAGAGGGGCTTAATGGTACAGGAAAGAACACAGAGGGTGAGGACCCCTTATCAATGTGGGTACAAAATAGTTTATTTAAAAATGTACAATTCAGGAGGGCAGGATGGGCACTGGGGAGCTGGGCTCCCTGCCACTGCCCTCTGTCCCCGTGGCCACCCAAGGGAAGGGGCCAGCCCTGCCTGGGGAAGTGAGAAACCATGGTGAAATGTGAAAATAAGATGAGGGTGGCAAGCCCCTTCCCTTTTCAGCAAGGGGTAGGTCCTGCAGATTCACAGTGTGGACAGGGAGGGGCCTTGCCAAGCTGTCTCTTCTGGGCCTCAGTTTCCCCATCTGCAAGATGGGGGTTAGGGAGGTGGTCTCTGGAGCCCATAGGAATCTGATTCTTGGAAGCTCTGGGGACCATTTTGTCCACCCCATAGGACCCAGCCCCAGAGAGCGGGGGTTGTGTGTGCTGAATGGG
Organism: Dama dama; assembly: GCF_033118175.1. Taxonomy (NCBI): domain Eukaryota; kingdom Metazoa; phylum Chordata; class Mammalia; order Artiodactyla; family Cervidae; genus Dama; species Dama dama. The sequence continues at coordinate 48,372,696 of NC_083694.1, read as the reverse complement.
GTGGGGTTCCTCAGAGATGTGGTGGCTCCTCTGGGATCCGGGAGGGGTGGGCTGGGTGGGAGTGCTGACACTAATTGTCCACCAGGGACCCGAGTGAGAAGGTGGTGGCAGCAGTGGCGGCGGTGGAGGGAGGCCGGGGGAGGCAGTGCAGACTCCCAGTCCTGAGCGCGCACTGCACAGGCCAGAGGACCACACAGAAGAGCACGAGCAGCAGGGCTGTGATGAGCACCACGCGCCTCCAGTCCCTGCAGCGTGCCCAGCAGCGGGCCAAGAGCCCCCGATGCTGGGCAGGGCCTGGGATGGGCGCAGGTGCAGCAGGCTCAGCGGGCTTGCTTGGGCCTATGTCCACGCACATGAAGCCGGGCTCCACCGGGCCAGGCACAGAGGGCGGTGGGTAATAGCACAGCTTGGTGCCCTCTACCCACACGGGCTCCTCCTGCCGCAGGTGCGCTGGCATCCGGGCCTGCAGCTGGCGGCTGGTGCGCAGCGCAGGGGCTCCAGCAGCGGGTACAGCTGTGGGTTGCCGGCAGAATGGGCAGGGCACAGCCTCGCTACCTGGCTGACCTGTGGGCTGGGCGGCCGCCAGCCGTGCCAGGCACTCCAGGCAGAAGACATGGGTGCAGGAGAGCTCCTTGGGTGTCTTGAAGATGTTGTCATAGCCCGAGAAGCAGATGGAGCACTCCAGAGGGGAGGCCACTTTCTCTGAGCCTGGGGTGCCCGGAGACCTGGGGCTGCTGGCTGAGCTGGGGGACCTGGGCACTGTGGCTGTGGGGCTGCTCCTGCTGATAGGCGGCATGGTCATGTGCCACACCTGTGGGCTTGACGACATGGTTCTGGGCTGTGGAACAATGGAGACCGCTATGAGTGATCTTGACTGCTCCTTTCCTGCAAGGTCAGTCAGTCATTCTCTCCCCATGCCTCTTCATCGCACCATCTCAGAGATGCCTGTGGGCACCTCTGTGAAGTCCCCCCACCCCTGTTCCCACTTCAAGGTCTTTCTGCTCAAGTTGTACCCCAGCCCTCCCCAGCTCCTCACATGCTTTATCAGGGGTCAGCACCCTGGGGTGCCCCAGCCTGGCTGGGCCCTGTGGACCACTGCTCAGTGAACCCCTCCCACCAGCCCTGGCCTACCTGACTGTGCCATTGGGCAGAAACATCAGGGCTCTGCCAGGCTGGACCCTGGTCATTGTGATACCAAGAGTCACGGTGCAGAAGAGGCAGCTCAGAGGAGCCCCGGGCTGTCACAGGAAGAGTGTGGCTCTGGGCCAGGTGAAGTTGGTTTGAACACAGATTCCAGTGTGGGTGGCCTATTTGGTAGGCACACAATAACTGATAGGCAGTTGTGTGAGGGTGGGCACCAGGCCCGGCTGGATGGGCTGCGGGAGACCAGGGGGCCTAAGCAAGGGTGGTGGCCATGGCCTGAGGAAGGGCTTTGTCTCCCCACCATAGCTTCAACCTGCAGGGCCAGCTCGTCTGGCTGGTGACAAGAGCCTGGTGCTGGCCCTCAGGGTCTGGAAATGCTCCTCACCCTTTGGCCAGTGGAGCGGGGAGGGTGGATGAGCCAGGCATTCTCTTTGGGCTGGCCTGCCACCCAGGAAGTTCACACCAGCCACAGCCGCTGTCCAGAAGGCAGTGGGATGTTCCACTCCTCACCTACTGCCCTCTCCATGGGAGGCCCAGCCTGTCTCCCTGATGAGGCTCAGGTGACCTGCCTGCTGCCCCTTCTTGGGCCTAGGTCTCTATCCCAGGCAGCCACATGGGTCCTTCTTGGAGGAGGGCAGGTAAGGGGGTGACTTGCCCATCACCTTCATGACGGACAGAGGTGGCCAGGGCCTTGGGAAGACCTGACCATGTGACCCCATGGAGCCCATGAGGCCCCCCAGAGGTGACCCGAGCCTGACTGGATGTCAGTACAGGAGGGCTGGTGGAATGACTTTGCAGTGACGTGCCATAAAGGCTCAGGTATTGCTGCCACCTGACACTGACCACTGTGAGTCACGGTGGTATCACTGTGATGTCACGAGTGCTCTGGCATCGTGGTGTGAGATGTCAATGTATTTTGGTGACAGCAGCTGCCGCAGGCCAGATGCAGCCTCAGCAGGGTCTGGGGTACTGCAGCCGTCCTCCCCCAGCCGCTCCCCACATGACCGGTTCCTTAGCACTGGGCCCCACCCTTCGGAGGAGGTGCCCCACCCTGAACCTGTACTGGTGAGAGGGGAGTGCCAGCTGAGCCGGCCTTACCTGGTAGCCAGGGTCAGAGGGGCCCGGGCATGACCCTCTTGGCTGATTCAGCCAGGCTGAGGCTCCGAGCTCACTCGTCCTGGAAGCGCTGGCTTCGTCTTCTCTGGTCCAGACTGGCCTGTGTTCCCCCTGACTAGTGTTCCTCTCTAGAGCTGTCCGTCCGCATCTGTGCCGGGCAAGTGGGGCGTGGGGCGTGTGCGCTCCTCCAGGTGTGGAGCGCTGTCTGAGGCAGGTGTGAGTTCTCTGGGTATGGGCTCCTGGCAGGTGTATTTATATGCTCGCTTGGGATCATGCTGGCCAGGGCGCGGCCCAGGGCCTCCAGGATTGGCTGGCCTCCCATCCTCTCCCTGGCAGGCTGGGCAGTAGAGGGCGGGGAGTCAGAAGTGAGAGGTTAGAACCTGGGGTGGGGCTGGGGGTCAGTAGGCCTCTGCAGCCTGGGCAGGTCTCGGCAGGTGACTGGATGCCTGGTAAAACCTCTTCCTACTCTGCAGCTCCTGAGATACTGGAGCAGCCACTCCAGAAACAGACCTACCTGCTCACTGGCCTTGTTCAAGGTGGGGGCATCTGAGCTCCTTGGGTGGGCCCCCAGAGGGTCCTTGCAAGGACGCCCCCTACTCAGTCAGTTCACTGACACCCTCCCCCAGCAGCCCCTGTTCCTGCCCCTCCCCCCAATACCCACCTCATCTGTGTGGCTGCCACTCAAAAGCACAGCTCCCCCCAAATGGCCTTCTGCTGTCCCCACCCATCCCTCCCCACCTGCAGCCTTTGGGGGCTGGGAGGGAACTCCTTGCTCTGGGTCTGGGGAGTGGGGTGAGAGGTCAGGCTGGGAGTGCCCGTGGGGTGAGTCAAGGGTGAAGGCGTGTCTGGCAGCAAGCTGGCCACAGGACTTGTTTCAGGGGAGCATCTGCTGGGGGGACCTTAGTTTCGTAGGTAGGGAAAGGACTCAAGGAAGTGCCCACCCAGGCAGGGGATCCGGAAGTCTCCCTGGGAGACAGGGAGCAGTTTCAGCCAGTCAATATGAGTCCCAACACACCACAGGGCCAGCCTGCGTACAGGCCTGTCTGGGGACAGGATGGAGGGTGTGAGGGCTGTGCTGGAGGGGCCTGGAGCCTAGCCAGCGGCATGAGCTGTGACCACTCACAGTCCTGTTCCTGAGGTGTCATAGCCACTCCATCTGATACCTGATCCTCCTGGCCTCAGGGTCACAGCAGGCTCTCCCCTCCACCCCATGGCTTCCCTGCCCACCCCTCACCCCAGCTTCACAAACCACACCTCAGTGTGCACCTGATCTGAACTTGGGGCCCAGGACTTGAGATGGAACCCCAATCATGAGCCTGTTGGGATGGAGTGTTGGGCTCAGTGAGGCTGGGAGAGGGGTCCACCCTGGTGGGGGACAGCCCTGACCCTTCAGCGGATGGTTCAGGACCCCCAGAGGCTGCCCAGCCCCAAGAGCACTAGGAGAAGCACTGACAGCCAACAGAGGTCAGAGGTCATCAAGAGGCATTAGGAGATGGGTGCACGGAGCAGGCTGCCTGGGCTGAGACCGCAGGAGGAACCAGAGTGAGATGAAAGGGACAGCCAGGACTGCAGCCACAGGAGGTTGAGGTGTGGGGTGACTGCGAGAGAGGAAGCGAGGATCGGGGCTTCCTGTGTGCTCCGGGAGCAGGAAGAGCTTCGGTGAGGGGCTTGGCAAGGGCTCAGGGCCAGTGAGGTTGGCGAGGGCCCGGAGAATGGGGAGTCTCTGTGAGGGCGGGGCCCACCCGAGCAGGACGGGGCGCTGCTTCTCACGGGTATCGTGACTCAGGGTCTCATGCTCCTCCAGGAAGTGTCCTGGTCCTCTGAGCACACCTCCCCAAGGGCTCCTGGGAATATCCGAGCTCTGAGATCACTCCGAGCTCCTCAGTGGACAGTCAGTGCCCGAGGCAAGGGGACAGGAATGCCCGAGGGATGTGCCATCGGGGTGGGGCTGGTTCTCACCACACAGGACCATGGTGCTCAGGGCTCCCCTGGCCTCACACACCTGCTCACTCTTATCCTGACGAGGGAAGAGTACCTGCATCTTGTGAGCATGTGGGCTTCGTGTGAGCAGGTTAGCTGCTTACCAGCTTACTCCGGCTGGCTGTGCGAGTGCACCTGTGTGTGTGTGCACGTGCATGCACGTGTGAGGGGAGCCTGGCTGCCGGCAGGTGACCATGAAACTGGGACTTACTTGCCAGACTGGGCAGAAAGCAAGGTCTGCAGTGACCACCCCTGTCCAATCATGGCTCTCAGGTGGTAGGGGTCCCCAAGACCTCCAGACACCTGGGAGTCCTAGGCTGGAGGCAGAAGCTACTTTTGGCCAAATGAGCAAGGGAGAGGCCTGCCCCACAAGGCCCACCCTGGCAATGGCTCCCCATCCCCAGTTTTTGTGTGGTCTGGCTTCAAGACTCTGAGGGCTGCAGGGGGCACACAGAACAGCCAGTTTGGGGAAGGGTCTCAACATGGGTATAAACTCTGGTATCCCCAACAGGCCAGAGCCTGGGAGGCAGAGGCTCGGCTGCAGCAGGGGCTCTAGAGGGTGCACTTGAGCTTGGCCTCCACCCTACCCTCTGCACTCTGGCTCCTGACAAGCTCAGAGTTGCCCTCTGGCCACAGGGTGACTCCTCCGGTCTTGTCCCTCCCACCCCAGCAGTGAGCCAAGTTCCCAGTCCGCCTGGCCTTGGGGGCCAGCTCCTTCTGGGGCCTGGTGCCCAGGCCCCACCAGGGCCTCTGTTTTCATGACCCATCCTCAGGCTCTGCTCTGTGCTCCCACCTCCCAACTCTACAGCTGGTACTGCCTCTTGCTGACCTCTGACGGCTCTGGGTCCTTCTTTGGCACTGAGTGAACAGATGAGATGAATGAATGGACGAGCTGCAGCTGTGACCCCAGGGCCATGCTGACTGCCCAGCCCCACACCAAGCTCACCTCCTAGGACGTGGGGCTCCTTGTGGTGGTTGACATGGTGGAGCACTAGGAGGGGACAGGTGCCCTACCTGCCTGCTTTGACCAGAAAAGAACCCAAAATTAGCCTTATCTTGCCTTTTTACACGAAGACATGGAGTCCAGGTGAGGAATAGGTGACAAACTGAGGAGGGGACTGTGCAGGGTCCCCAGCACAGACACCCTGTCCCTGCCAGCTGCCCCACCCCCACCTGCTTTCTGACCTGGATACCCATCAGAGTCATGTGCCCAAGAGTCCAGGGATGCCCCCCCCAACTATCTGGGGGGCCTGAGACAGTCACACCCAGGCCCAGGGTGTCCAGCGGCAGAAGGGAAGCCAGCATGGCTGAGGGCCCAAGAGGCCAGGCTACAAGAGGCCTGGAAGGTCAGGGGCAGCATCTCAAGTGTGGGGCCGGAGGGCTGCAGGGTCAAATTCAGAGATGAGTGTTGCTGCCAGGGGTGGAGCAAAGCTGAGGCTGGGGGCTGCAGGGCCGGGAAAATTAGAGAAGAGGCGGCGCTGAGGTTCTCAGGGGAAGCCAAGGGTCATCTTGCATCCACAGGAACTCCATAGGAACCCCACAGCCCTTCAAGGCTGTCAGCTGCAGAGGCAGGTGGTTCCGGGCCACTGTCCCCAGAAGAGAGGGTGGAGCCTCCCCCAAGCCCTAGTAGGCTGACTCACTCCCACGTGCCCAGGTCCAGGGCCACAGACACCCCCGCGGGGGCGCCCAATGGCTGCAAACCTCAGACCAGGTGGTCCAGGCTCTCTGCCCTGCCCCTGCTCTGTTCTGATTGGCTGGGATGCCTGGGATGAAACCACCAGTCGGCAAACATCCCCGTGCTTGCCAGCCCCTCCAAGGGTCACCCACCCATTCTCACCTCCCAAAGGTGACAGGTGATGCCGGCCTGCACCCTGTACCCATGTGTAACTAACTTCCTCCTGGGGCTGTGAGCCAGGCACCACGGTTACCCCATGGTTGTCGTGTCTGCACAGGCACAGTCTCTTTACAGAAAAATCTCCCTAAGAGGCACCCACACGCTTTCCTATCTCAGTCCTGACAACTGGGGGCCACTGGGATGTCCTACTTACACGAGGCCACTTGGGACAAGCCCCCTTCTCCCATGGCTAACATCCTCAGGGCTGGGGGCTGCCTGCAGGGTGGGGGTCTGGGTCCTTGTCGGGGGCTGCCCATCTCCCGTGAGAGGCTTCCTCCTTGCTGAGGAACAGGGAACCTTGGGGCAGTAAGAAAGGCCTGAGTGGTTTATTGACGCTAATTTCAGGTGGCTGCCCCTCATGGCCACCAGCCAGTCATCCATTCACATCCTGGTGACCGAGCTCATGTCCAGAAACTGCAAAGGCTCCAGTGGGAATCATGGTGCAGAAGGTGGGAGGCTGGCCACACAGACCCTGCCTCGGGCGGCACAGACTCGGACCAGATCCCGAAGGAGGAGACAGCAGTCCCAACAGAGATTCTGGGGAGACCAGGCCACACTCCACCCTCATGCAGTGGGTGCCCCAACACTCCCGTCTCCACGGGAACCTTGGCTGGTGCCTCAGGGTGGGGGCAGCCAGACAGGACTGCCGGTCAGCGAGGTCCTTGGGAGACTGGCGTGATGAGCCAGTCCAGGCTTCCAGGCAACAGTCACAGGTAAATGTGGCCCTGGGTGGACATGTCCCTGGGGGGCCTTGACCTCCAGCAGTTTCAGGCCAGTGTCCATCCCCAGGTGGATGAGGACCTGTAGCGCCTGGGGCCCAGGCAGGGCTCAGATGAGGGCAGCATGCCTCTTAGACTTCTGTACAAAATGCGTTTCTGCTTAAACACACACAGGAGTCAGCAGAGAGCCAAGCAACTCGGTCCTGCAGCTCCTGGGACTGGGCAGCAACGCAGCACAGCCTGTGGTGCCTGAGTCTGCGGCGGGCGGGTGGTCCCCAGGCCCATCCCACCTCCATGTGGACACAACTGGAACCTCAAAGGCCTGGGCCTCACTGCTCTTAGACAGGATGCAGGGAATCTGCTCACCATGGGCTCCAGGGTGGAGGAGCACCCAGGGTCCTGCAGGCTGTCTCTCCCATGGGGCCCAGACCCCATGTGCCTGGCTCCCCACCTGGGCTCAGGGACAGAGGCTGCAGTGATGCCCCGGGTTGGTCACACTGAGTGCCAATTGTGGTGAGGAAGGCCTGCAGGTGGGCGGCTCCCCCTCTGCATATGTGGCTGGAATCAGACGAACCAAGCCAGGGCCGTGTCTGGGCCCATCCCGAGGCCTTGCTGGGCAGCACCCAGCCTTTGTGCATGGGGGCCCCTCCTCTGCGGTGCGTGGAGCTGTGGGTGGACCTTGGGGTCAGACGTTGCTCACCCGGGCCTCCACAGAGGAGACAGTGGTGGGGCCCACATCCCTGTCCAAGGGCCGCTCACGCCGGACGTAGCGCGGCTTCCGCACTGAAATAGAGTCAGAGACAGACGGGGTCAGAGCAGGGCCTGACATGGCAGGAGGGCAGCAGGCTTCCCTGGGGCTCACAGGAGTAGGGGTGGGCAGCCCCAGGGGAATGGGGGAGGAAGCCCACTGAGCTCCAACTCCTGGAAACCTGGAGCCCCTGGGCCAGGGCAAGGGTCTGGTTCTCCTGAAACACAAAGACACAAGTCGTGATGTGCTATAGGGTGGGTGGTGGCCCCCTGCAGTGTACGTGTCCTAAGGCCCAGAAGCTGGGGATGTGACCTCACTTGGAGAAATGGTCTTGGCAGATGTGATTATCTGATGGGCCCTAAATCCAGCGACCAATGTCCTCATGAGGAGGAGGCAGAGAGCAGGAGACCCAGAGGGGAGAAGCCAGCAGAAGGTGGGGCAGTGGTCAGAGGGATGTGGCCACAAGCCCAGGGACACCTGCAACCCCAGAGGTCAGAAGAGGCAGGAGGGACCCACCCCAGAGCCTCTGGAAGGAGCAGCCCTGCCCACACCTGGAATTCTGACTTCCAGCCTCCGGGATCGTGAGAGAAGACACTTCTATCCTCTTGAGCCCCGAATTGCAGACTTTGTTATGGCCATCATGGGAGACAATGCAGGCGCCTGTGCTTGGACATAGCGCCGGTTGGGAGAAATAAGATGTGTGTTTTGCTGGACAGAGCAGATCTAGCCTTGATGGAGTAACTTCTCTGTCCCCCAAAGGAGGACGCCCCCACCTGTCCCCACTCCAGATCTCTGCACGGTGGCAGGAACAGTCTGGGGAGGAGGAGGGTGACACCTGCTCTGTGGCCTCTGGCTGTGACCTCTCTGCTCACGGCATCAACCGTGACACAGCTGACACGGTCAAACCAAAGTGCCCGTCACCCTGGAGGGGCCACAGGAGGGCCTGTGCCAGCCACCAGCTCCTGGCTCGGGCAGAGCTGGGTCCTGGAAGAGGGCAGAGGGTGGCAGAGGTGACTCTGGACCCATGTTGGGAACCCTTGACACTTTAAGCATCTGAGAAATAAAAGGGAAATTCTCACCAGAGACAAGGCACCCGATAGGACGCAGGGTAGGAGGACCTGACGTACCTGAGGACTGAGGTGGGGGAATCATCACGGCCTTGAAAAGAGGAAAAGGCACAGTGAGAACTGTGGGCAAGACGACCACCAGCCCAGATGGACAAACACCCAGATGTACAGACACAGGGCCTCCGCCTGCCCATTGGGTACTTACGGCTTCACCAGGCTGCAGGGCGGGAGCTGTAGGGAGAGCAGAGGTGTCACCTGGAGGCCACAGAGCTGCCTCAACCTGGGAGGGGGGCGTGGCCCAAGGGAGCCTCAGCTTAGGAAGGGTCCCCTCAGCCTAAACAGGTATTGAGGGGCCATCAGCCTAGGCAGGTGTCCGTGCATCCCTCAGCCTGGGGGTCCACAAGCCTGCAGCGGGTCCCTGGATCCAGGCTCACTCTAGTCCCCACTCCTGTGCCTGTGGGTGCCCTCAGCCTGCCCCTTCACCTGGATGGTGTCCCCTCATCGCCCTGAATCAAGCCACCCCTTCCCCAGCATCCTGCCATCTCCATGGAGCAGACAAACCAGTCTGCAGAGTGTCTGCCACCATCACCCTTCACACTGAGATCCCATGACATCCACACAGAGCATTCCTAGGACATGACACCCCCCACCCCCTATCCTGACACGAGAGCCATGTGACAACCCAGTCCCCTCCAGGCTGCCCAAGATGAGGCTTTGCCCCCAGACACCGGCATCTCGGCCCTGTCCCATGCTGTTCCCCGGAACCCCTGGCAGGAAGGGGTACCTCTGTTTCTTCCATAGAAGACCTTGGGCAGCTTGCTGGCTCGCTTGAGGTAGAAGAATGCAGCCACGGAGAGGATGAGGCCCGAGCTGATGAGAAACGTCCCCAGGAAGAGGGAGGCAGCCACCTGAGGGCCCCCTGCGAGCAAGGTGAGGGCTGGCAGTGTGCACACCTGGGCCCCCGCAGGGCCAAGGGTCCTGCATGCAGAGGGGTAGGCCTCCCCTGCTCTCAGCTGACTACCCAGGCATCAGCTGGGGAGTTCTCAGGGGGGTGGGCTGTCGAGAGGTCCAGTGTCCCCAGCCCAAGCTCCCCATCCCCTCGTCATCACCTGGCACCCACTCAGGGCCCCACAACTCTGGCACAAGGATGTACCCTGGCTTGCCTCACTGCAGCCTGTCGACTGTCACCCAGGTGGCCTTCCCAGCACCAGGACACCAGCCATCTCCACCTCCACAGGATCAGGACAGCCGGCAGACTGATGCCAAGCAGGGGGACTGCGTTCAGAAGCCTGTGGCAAATGCCCTTCTGACCCTGACATGTAGACGGGAGGCCAGCTATGGCCACACTGGAGCCTCATGAGGGACGACTTCCAGCTAAACTGTCCTAGATTTGCCACAAAGGAAATGGGCTCAACACTAGACTACATGGGCCTTACCTACCACCCTCCGCTGCAGGGCCCAGCCCCATATCACAAGAGGTGGGGGCTCTCTGTGCCCACCTGCCCGAACACTGCTGTTCAGCCCACAAGAGCACAAGGCTACTTGCTTCCGGCTCTGAGACTCGTAGGGAAGGCCTGAATCCTTGGTGCAGGTCAACATGTCTTCTGCTGAAGGACCAGGGTCTGGAGGATCATAACCCCCATCACGACCCCAACACCTCAGAAGAGGAGTTGGCCTCAGTCATCCTCCTGAATCAACTGCAGGCCCAGGGCAAGTCCTGCTCCCTGACTGCAGTGGCCTCGGGTGGCCTGAGTACCATACCCCCATGGCCTGGCCACTCTGTGGCTCCGTGGGTGTCTCAGGTATGATGCGATGCCTGGCAGCAGGAGCAGGCTGGGGCCCAGAGTGCCCAGGAGGTGGCTCCTGTGTCTGCCCTGAGGACCAGGTGGCGTAGTGGGCCCTTCCCTCTGCCTACAGTGTCTGTAGTCTCCTCAGAGACCTACGTCCTAGAGGAGCCCCCAGGGACAGGGCTGCGGTTCCTCAGGATGCCCTCCCATCGTGGAATACCATACATCTTGGACTCCCAGGGACTAGGGGGCTTGGAGGGGGGTGGATATGAGCAAGGCAAAAGGTTAAGACGTGCAGCCTGTTCAGAGGCATGTGGTCGCCCATGCCAAGTGACCCCAGCCATGCCCACCATTTTGAATCAACCCCAGACCCTGACTTCAAAGTTGATAAAGCCTCCAGACCACAGGCTCTGCTCTGTGAGCAGGGCGGGGTCCTGTGCAGAGCTCTTGGCTGGGGTGGAGTCTGCCCTTGACTGTGGACATGGCCCTGCTGTGGCCAGCACGGGTGACTGGGTCTGCGCTGGAAACAGCTCTGATGGTGCCCTGCATCTCCCCAGAGCTGGTGTGGTGAGCTGAGAAACTTACCGACACTCTGCCGCCCAGGCATCCCTGTGCTCTTGTTCACAGGGAACTGTGCACCTCGGCCGGCGACTGTGGGGGAGCACAGTGGTCAGTGCTGGAGGACCCCCAGGGAGCCAGAGATGCAGCCCAAATGCAATTGTGGGCCGGAAATGAGAAAGGGAGGTGGCCATGGAGGCAGAGCAGCCCCTGCCCCACAGCCGCTCTGAGGGACATGAGGACTCAGGTAGGGGGCTCTGTGGGTGCCCACGGAGGGACAGTGGCCCAGGTGGGGGGACAACAACCTGGATCCCCGCGCTTTCCTCCAGAACTTGGAGGTGTGGCCCCCTGGTGAGAAGCAGGCAGGAGGATGGGGTGGGGAGGAGGGGTGGGAGGACATACGGCCTCTGCACTCGGAGCTGTTGTGGGTTCCGTTCCTGCACTGGATGCAGCTGACGCTCCCATCCTCAGCTGGGCGCCCATAGCAGCCTGTGCCGGGGGGACAGGGGATGCAGCTTGAAGCACAGCCATGCCAGCTGGCTGCCTTCAGGAAGCGCTATGCTTTGCGTTTGTAAAACTATGTTCATTCCAGAACACTAGTTCACCCATTCTGGAAGTTTGGATGGACTTCAGAAAAAGAAGCCCTTCCATAGGAAACACAGCCTGCCTTTTCTTGCCTGGGGATCCCCATGGGCCCCTTGCTGGACATCTCGGAAACGGCTTCTACAAGAATGGAATCTACAAGTATTAGGAATAGGCCATCATTTCTTGTAAGAACCGGGCTTCTCTTCTGAAGCAGGTGGACTCTTTTTCCTTCACTTGGCATTTCTTGGGAGGGGATGACTTCAGGGAGGCGTCTCAAGGAGGCCCAAGAATGTGGGGTCCTGGGCACAGACCTGTTGCCAAGGCAGCAATACTCTCGAGGGCTCCCTTGGCCAGCCCTAAGGTAACTGGGCTCCTTGGCAAAACTGCCAGGGTGGCTGAGCACGCGGAAGCCCTGGGCTGTGTGTGCAGGGCAGGACTAGTGACCAGACTTAAGGAGCAAAGGTTGACTTTATGGAGCCTTACAGTGCCCTGGAAAATAGCCTGGGCCTGGTTCACTGGCTCAACACCTTTCCCAGAGAGTGAGGAAGGTCACCGCCCAGAAGGGCCAGGAACCTGGGCACATGGGGACTCGGGAAGAGAGGAATTCACCCCAACCTAAAGATACTGAAGGTGAGGTCTGGAGGTGGGTCCTCGGCTTGGCTTCTTGGATTCGAGAGGCCTTCAGAAGTCCCATCTGAGAGTCCTTGTGAAAAGGCCAGCAAAGCAGACTTCAAAAAAGCCTACGTGGTCAATCACCGCTTTGGCTAAACTTCTTAAACAATCAGGCCCAATTTAAAGAGGACAGACTTATTTTTAAGACAATTTGTGTCACTGCGATTTTCTCTGGTAGAAAGGGGTAGCTGTAGAGAGAAGTGATCTTTCAGTAGCAGACTGGTCTGGCTGGTGGACAGCAGACTCCAGTCCTGCTCTTCGACCTTGAGGTCCAGCCCCCATGAACTAGACTGGATCCTAAAATCCCCATCTCCCCCAGAGTCTGGCTCTGACTCTCCAAACTAACGTTTCTGCCTTTCGCCCACCTCCTGACTTGGAATCACCAAGAACCAAAATTGCCTTTTCCCAAAGCACTGCAAACAGATGTGACCTTCAGGGCAGTCAACTCAACAGGTCATGGCAACCTTCTGCCATGCCAGCCTCCTGGAAAGTTCTGGAGAGACTCGGGCTGTGTCAAGGGTTTCCATGCTGCCCCCACCTGCTGCCCACATGCAGAGGCCTCACTGTGGATGGAGCCCACCCGCAACCCTCTTTCTGACATGGTCTACGGGATAGCCTGTCCCAGGGCTAAGGGTCACTGCAACACAGGAGCCGGTGCTTGCCTGGTTCCATCTGCTTTCTTTCCCCTTTGCTGACTTCCTGTCCCACAACTTCTAACCCACATCTCTCCATGGCTACCAACTTGGCTTTCAGTATGTGACACTATCTGAAGGTAAAGTTTCAAGTGGGGACTGAAGGAAACTAGAATATGTCACCACATGGGCACAGCGATTGTTTTGAGGTGAGGCAATGAGAAAAGAGCAGGTGCCAGAAGGCTGCTCTGACCTCCCTTTTCCTTCCTTCTGGGAAGGAAGCAGGAAACAAACCCCATGAGAGCTGCCCCTTTCCCCCAACCAGCAGATGGGGCTCGGGGGCCTTGTCACCATCCCCCTCGATCCCCTTCAGCTGCCCCAGTGTCTCAGTCACTTGCCCACAATCACCTCTTCCTCAATCTAATGTGTTAGCAATGAGGTTCTGCCACTTGTTTGGGGCTTCATTTCCTCCTGAGTCACGTAAAACGTCACACATTTGTGTACTTTGCTGCTCGTATCTTAGGTCAGCTTGTCTCAAGCCAGCTGAAACTCGCTGTGGGGTACAGGCAGTCTTGCCTGCCCCTACCACCTAGGACGAGGCCACCGTGTCCTCCTGGGGTTCTGCCCCCAACTCCCAGAATGAGGCCCCATCAACCCTGCTGCCTCTGCCCACACCCCAGCCCCTCCTTCCCCAGGCCGCCTAGGCTGGTTCACACCAAAGCTCACCTGGGCCACACAGGCTAGTGCCTGGGCAGGTGGCGTTGATGTCCCCCGCATCCACACAGCACTCAGGCTGCTGACCCTAGAAGGGAGACAGCGGTGAGTTTCCAGGCCCTGTGGCCAGGTGGCGTGTGTGGGCCAGGCCCAGGGTGGTATCCACAGAGGGGCTCCCAGAGAGCTCACCCCTACACCCAGGGCCCAGCCTCTTGTAGTCAGCATCTGGGGACTGCACCTGCTGACCTACAGCGAGGTCAGGACACACGACCACACCGCACAGACCCTCCCTGGGACAGCACTTGCTGTCTGGCAAGCATTTGGAGACTGAATCAACAACTGAGATGTCTGACTGGGACCTGCTGGGGCACTCTCCCCAGCACCCAGACTCCCAAGAGCAGGAAGGAGACTCCCCCGGGCTGACCCAGAGAGCCCGTCAGGGGTGCACTGGAGCAGCCTAGTGGGCAGGGATGGACCTCTCCTGCACTGCCCACTACCCTCCCTGCCACCCTTTCTCAGGGGTCTCTTGGATCAGGGGCATAGTTGCCACCTCTCGCCTTGCGAGCTACAGGCAGGCACAGGGCAGGCATTTCAACCATGAAGTTATTAGTCGCCACTTGCAGCTGGTGGCTTTGAAAATCAAAAGATGAGGCTGCTAAGAAAGAAAGCGCATGTGTTTCTGGACTGTGGTGACTCACGAAGATAAACCCAGGCTCCTGTGGCCTCCCTGGTGAGAGGCCTGGGTGGCTCTTATGATGTGTCTGCCCCTCACTCCCGACCAAACAGCTCACAGTCCTGGACGCCTCAGTGATACTCCTGCAATTCTACAGACACCCCCTGGGGGGATTCCAGCTTGGCCCCCACAGAGGAGAAGTTTGCCCCAGGCAGCACTTCAGGGGCAAACACGCAGGCCAGGCCCACATGCAGGAGTGGGTGCTTCATTCACAGACCAGATGGTTAGAGGTGCCTCGAGAGGGTGTTCCGGGCAGCTCTGCTCCGTGTTTACCCAGGTTTCCCAAGACCCAGCCAGTGACTGGCAAGAAGTGCCTAAGGGTGGCCAAGAAATGGAGGGCGCCATGGGGGCCAGGAAAGCCTGAGAAGGGAGGCTCAGCTGTCCTGTCCCACCCAACCCAGCTGAGGCAGAGCTGATGGTGGGAAGGTCCACCATCCTGGAGACGGGCAGCCAGATGTGTACAGACGTGGCCAGGCACCTCCAGGAACCACTGCTCAGCACACCTGTCACTGACTTGGTAGTCATGACCTGGCCGAGTTGAGCCTGGAGCGGGCATCTCTGTCCATCCCACTAGCTCTGGCCAGTGCCAGTGGGCAGCTCTGTGGAGACTCCATTTCAGCTCCAAGAAGAGGTCCAGCTGGGCAGAGGGAAAGGAGGGTCTAGCAGGCAGAGAGGAGCAGGGGCTCAGGGTAGGGCCATGCGTCAGCTGCCCACCCAGAGGCATAGGCCCCAACCCGACGGGGTGTACAGTCAGTGTCTCTGGGGCTGGGACAAGGGTGGCGCCCACAGGTGGAAGGGCGAGACCCCCTGGTGAACAGCCCGTGTGCCACATGACAGGTGCTTACCGCAGTTCCTGAGGATCTGCTAGCAACTTCCACCAGGAGGCCAGCCAGGAGGACGGCACGCTGAAGCGCCATGTCCCGGAGTGCAGGGTCTGTGAGAGAGAGGGGTGCTGTGTGGCCGCAGGTGCCACCTGCCAGAGCAGGGCATGGTTGAGGGAGGCGGGCTGGGGCAGAGGACACTTACCTGGCCCTCTTGGACGTGGGCCGCAGACATTCAGGCCCTCGCCACACTCAATCAGCAGTTGGGGGGTTGGTCGCTGGCTCCAGAGTGTCACGACCCTGGAGCCCAGCCTGCAAATCCAGGTGGACAGGTGAGGCCCTGCTGCTGGTCAAGCACAGCCAGACACATCTAGGCCTTGGCCTTGGGGCTTAGGGTCCGGCCAGACTTCCCTTCAGGAGCCCCCAGGGCTCAGCCCACCCGGATCAGGATCCAACAGACTCACTCCCTCCCGCTGGCTTTCCGCAGCCCGTGCACTGCGGCTTCCCAGGAGGGAGGCTGAACCTGAGCGGAGGGGTCAGGGTAGCTGGCCATTCTACCCGCCACTCCATCCTGTCCTTGTAAGACCCGCATTCAATTTCCAGCATTTCCACCCAGAGACAGAACTGTCCGGCGGTGGGTGTGCCTCTGAAGGGCCAGGCCTGTCAGAGGAACACAAGCTGCCCACCTGCTGTCATCACAGAAGGGCAGGTAAACGACCTCCAGCTGGGGCGACAGCACAGGGAGCCCTGGGCAAGACCTTCTGGCGGGCGGTGGGTCCAGAGAGCAGACAGACGAAATAGGACCACCGGCCTCAAGTAAACTTCCTAACACGGAAACCACTTGAGACGAGACAGCACAGGTGATTTACTGCTCACGCTGCCACACCTCTAGAGTAACCAGGGAAACACACTAGCCTGCATGACCCTGGAAGTAAACGTTAGCTGGATTTTTAACCAATTTCTTCAAGGTGGGAACCACAATTATAATCTGCCCCAAACACACAAAAGTCACTTCTAAAAAGACTTTTCTCTTAATAAAAACAGCTGTCGGAGGAAGCTGAGCATGAGGGAGACGAGCTCAGGTTCAAGGGAGGGTGTATCCCAAAGAGCGCACTTGGGCCTGGGGGATGACAAGTGGCTCCGTCCACTGGCCCAGGGCCCAGGGGTCCCAGGTTGGGGTCTGTCCTGTTGCTCATTCTGTGCTGGGTTCAGTCCAGGCTGATGGACCAGATGGTGCTCCCCCAGTCTGGAGTCAAGTACCTCCGTTAAAAACACCAGCTCTTCCCTGGGACACTGGCCCCTTGCTAGGATGTGAAGTCCCCTCAGTTGCAACTACTGGTGTCACACACACACTGCCACCTTTGATTCAGGAATCAGCTCAGCTGACACCTCCATCTGCTTCTTAACAGACACCACTGACAGTGTGCACACCATGCTGCCCCTCCTCAGACCCCACCACTACATGTCGACTGTGTCTCCTGCAATTTCAGGGGAAAGGACCACACCATCCACGCACCTCGGTTTGGGCTCCTGCCCATCAGCACGGCCATAGGGATCTTTGAATTCCTCTGTACTTTGCCCTCTCATGACTCAGTGGCATCCACCATGAGGACACTTCCCCTGCCCACTGCCTGCCAATGGCCACATGGCTATTTCCGCATTTTGGCTAACGCTGCCGGGGACATTCTTGGGCCTGTTCCTGCATGGTCACTTGCCTTCCTTCTTCTTGGGTCAACATCTGGAAGCACTGGGTCAAGGTAACTCTGGGAAGCTAATGCCCAGCTGTTCTCCGCCATGGCCCCACATGCAGCCCCCGCAGCTCCGAGCACCTCACCTGTTCCGGCCACACCAGGTCGTGATCACACACTGGCAGGTGGGCGGCGGTTCTCCTCTGTTCCCATCTGTGTTTCTGCAACTAGATACGGTCAGCACCTCTGTCCTGCTTGTGGGCCACTCACACACCTTACATCTCTTGTGATGAGTCTATTCATATCTCTGGGCCACAGTGTTCGGCTGAGTTGTCTTTCTATTATTACGTGCTAGCTCTTCACATGTCCTTTGCCAGGTATGTGTACTGCAGACATTTCTCCCATTCTGTGACTTGTCTTTTCATTTTCTTATGGGTCTCTTTAGAAGAACAAATGTTTCATTTTCATAAAATTAACTGCATCCATTTTTTCTCTAATGGTTCTTGCTTTTTTCCATCCTAAGCAGTTTTTCAGATTTCTTAGCATCTTCTACATAAATAATCATGTCCTATGCAAATAAATGCAGCTTTACTTCTTTACCTTTCCTGGAGGCTTGTTTCAGGGCACAGCATTTGGTCTATGTGAGAGAACATGCACTTGAAGGAATCTGTGTTTTGCTTCTGATGGGTGTGGCTCCATAAACAACACTCAGGTCAAGATTCCAGGAACACTGTTCAGACCCTCTGTGTCTTCACTGATTTCTTTAGGTCTTTTGTTCTAACAACTGGTGAGAGAAAGATGTTAAAATTGCCTATGATTGTGGAATTGCTTATTACTTCCTTTATTGGGTGCATTTGTAACTGATATGTTTTTCTGACGAAACCACCTCTTTATCACTAGAATTTTCTGGTTCTCTTTGCTAATACTCATCTTGAACTGACTTTACTGATATCAGTACAGCCACTCCAGCCATCTTGTACTATTTGTATACTTACACATTTTGCATCCACTTATTTTCAGCTTGTGATTTTTATATTTAAAGTGAATCTCCCATAGACAGCATGTCATAGGGTCTTGCTTACTACTCATTCTTATCATTTCTTTTAACTGGAGAGTTTAGTCCACTAATAATTAATGTAAATATCACTGTGGTTAGACTTAGGTCTACCATTTTATTATTTGTTTTCTACTTGTTCCTTTGTCTTAATACATAAAAGATTATTTTTTTTTAGAACAGTTTTGGGTTCACCGCCCAACTAAGCAGGAAGGAAGAGAGTTTCATACACCTGCTGCCCCCACACAAGCAGAGCCTCTCCCACTATTAACATCCTGCCCCAGAGAAGTACTCTGATGAACCTACACGGGCACACCACTCTTGCCTCAAGTCCACGTTTACAACAGGATCACTTTTGATGTTGGGCTTTGGCAAGTGTATAATGACACTGTGGTTGGGTTTAAGGCTACTGTTTTATTTGTTTTCTGCCTGTCTTTGCAGTGTTTTACTTCTCTTTCCTGCTTTCTTTTATATTATTTGAATATTTTTTTAAGTTCCCTTTCAATTTATCTTCTAGTTCTTTAGTTATGGTTCTCTGCATTATTTCATGGTTGTTGCTCTGACCCTGTTTCACAGCCTGCTTAGAACACTGCAGCACGACATGTCAAGGCAGAACCTGCAGGTCTGTGAAGTTTCATGTGATGGCCATCATGCACATTTCACCTGCATGCATTACAAACTCAAGACACATTCTGATTTTTTTCTTTAAATACATATTCCACGTTTTTTTGGGGGGCGGGGGGATGTCATGTGGCATGCAGGATCTTAGTTATCCGATCTGCCATTGAGTCAGTGCTCCCTACATAGGCAGTGTGGAATTGTAAATCACTGGACCACCAGGGAAGTCCCTAAATACATACTTTAAAGAAGACGTTTCCCCAGCTATTTACTCTTTTTGATGCTCGTCACTCGCTCACGAAGATCTGAGTTTCACTCTCATAGCATTTACCTTCAGCCAGGAAAAACTTCCTTTAGCATTTCTGACAGTACACAGATGATGGCAACAAATTCTATCTGCTTTCCTTTTTCTGAAAATATCTGTATTTAGCACATGCTGCTGGGAGGTTGACTATCTTTCTTCCAGCACTCCACTGGCCTTCTGATGATAAGTTCCTAGTGTTTGCAGCACTGTGTGTATGTAATCTGTTGTTTTTCTCTGGCTGCTTTCAAGATTTTTAAAGTGAATCTTAAAGTGTTCAGTAACTTAAAAATGATGTGCCCAGGTGTGGTTTTAGTCATATTCACCCAGTTTGAGACTCCCTGAGCTTCTTTAATCTGTAAATCTACGTTTTTCACCATATTGGGAGAGTCTGTTCTTCAAGCACTTCTCCTACCCCACCGTGCCTCTTGCCTCCCCTCTGGGCTCCACAGTCACCGTGCATTTCACACACTTCTCACTGCCCTGTGAGTCTCTAAGGCTCCTCTTGCTTTCCCCCATCACTTCCCCAGGTTGTCTCCAGACCAGATGATTTCTACTCATCTGTCTTTGAAGTCTATGACTACATCTTGTCCTTTCCAGTCTATTATGCCCATTCACTGAATGTTTTATTTCAAGTGTCATATTTTTCAATTCTAAAATTTCCATTTGGCTGGTTTTAAAAAACATTTTCTACCCCTCTGCTGAGATTTCCTATGTTTTTGTTCACTAGGAGTGTATTTTCCTTTGCGTCACTGAACACAGTTACCCCTTTGGCTTTGAAGTGCTTGTCTAATCACCCAACACCTGAGTCATCACATGATGACAGTCTGTTGATTGTATTTTCCTTTGAGGATGGTTCACAGCACCCCGGCTCTTTGTATGTGGAGTAACTTTGGATTGCAAAGACTCTGCAATCTGTTATGTTGCAGAGACTCTGAATTCAATTATATTTCTCTGAAGAGAGGAATGGTTCTGATTTGGTGGTAGTGGTTTAGTCGCTAAGTCGTGTCTGACTCTTGCAACCCCATGGACTGTAGCCTGCCAGGCTCCTCTGTTTGTGGGATTCTCCAGGCAAGAATACTGGAGTGGGTTGCCATTTCCTTCTCCAGGGAATCTTCCCAACCTAGGAATCAAGCCCGGGTCTCCTGCAGTGCAGGCTGATTCTTTACAGAGCTACAAGGGAAGCAAGGGAAGAGAGTTTATGGTTATGATTTAGCAGGGAATTAATTACATTAGATTCAAAAAGGAAACCGTCACCATCAATGTTGTGATAAGCGGTGGCCTCACTCTTGGTTGAGGTGGCTTCCCACCTGCCCTGTGTGTGCCTGGTTCAGGGCTTGGCCAGAAATCGGAGCAGAATTTATTTGCAGAATTCCTTTTTTGGGAATTCTCTTACTCTGCAGCAGCTGCATCTGCCCAGCTCCTCCCCCTGTCCAACAAGGAAGAGCACGGTCTTTCCACCAGAGTTCTAACCACCCCACACCACTACTGCAACTGCACTGCCCTCAAAGTTAAGACGTACAAACAGGAAACATACTCTGGGCCAGCCACTTCCTCTAAGTTTATGCTGCCCTCAGAACCTGCCTGCAGTGTCCCTTCTCAGGTGTCCTCAGGCAGCTGCTTCCCATAGCTTGTTCTTGGTTGATAACTGCCACCTGAGGGAGAGTCGCTTTGTTGGAGATAATTCTTCTACCCTGGGAACACCTACCTGCACTGCATGGTTTTTTTATTCAAAAACCCAATGGTAGGCACAGCGGCTGTTTCTGATGTGCTGCCTCTGGTCAGCAGCAGGGCACATGGAGAGAACTGCCAGGCCATGACGGTCTTGTCTCCACTGGGCAAGAGTCAGCCCCAGGAAAACAAACAGGGGATGGACACCCAAACACTATTCTTGTTTAAGAGTGTGAATCCAGTTGCAAAAGATTAATTTAAAATAGGAACATTACTTTAGTAGCCCCTTTCATCTCTAAAACATTCCCGAAAGGATGATCAAATTAATCACCTAAAGTTTATTCTCCTATGATATGTATTTTCACACCTTAGAGGTTTGTCACAGTTTCTTTTTGCTGCAGATTCTGGATCTCCAAGGGATGTGAACTGGCTCTCTGTGTAACCACAGCAAGAACAGCAATCATATAGCACCTGCTGTGTGCCAAGCACCACTCTGAGTTCTTCACTCATATTAACCCATTCAACCCTCCCAACAATGCCTACAATAGACTCCTTTTAAAGAGGGGAAAACAGGTTTGCACAAGACCACATGGCAAGTACATGGCAGGGTGAGGACCAGCCAGGCCTGGTACCAGAACGTCTATCTACCCACCACACTAAACTGGGGCCCAAAGGTTTCTCCTGAGGCCAGGGGGCACTGCTTGTTTTACAATGTTCAACTAATACATTTAGCATGTCTGGCCAAGTATGGTGCAGTTCTACAGAAATCCTCTCTTTTTTATTTTGGCTGCACAGAGAGACATGTAGAATTTTAATTCCCTGACCAGGGATCCATCCCAGGCCCTTGGCAACAGGAGCACAGAGTCTTAGCCACTGGACTCAGAAATTCTCAATGTAGTAAACAAGGGCATCTAAGACTTTAAAAATTAAATATAATACACGCCTATTTTTAAAGAATATTAGCTAAAGATTAAAATCGTGTTGTAGAATTTTCTAGCACAAGAAGTTATACATGCCTCCAAGAGTACAAGAAGTAGAAGGTGGTCACTGGGACCCTCTGTATACAGATCTCACATTGTTTGTGAAGTATAGGATTAATTTTTAAGGTAGACCATAACAAATTAAACCTCTATAGGAATCCCTAAAAAAGTAACATAAAAGGGTAGAACTAAAAAGTCAGTAAAGATCAAACAAAATTTTTTAAAACTTGGATTCACCAAATAAAAGGCAGGAAAGGAGGAATAGAGAAACATGGAAAAACAGAAATCAAACATGAAGGTGGTAAACTTAAACCCAAACACTCTAATAATCGTACTAAATGTAAATGGACTAAATACTCCATCAAAAAGTAGAGATTAACACTACTAACCATTAGGGAAATGCAGCAAATATACTACTCCACAACCATGAGGATGGCTGCTATCAAAAAAACCCAGAAAAAAATGAATGTGGAGAAATTTCCACCACCTTTTCTGTTGCTGGGGAAAATGCTAAGTGGTGCAACTGCTGTATAAAAGGGCAGGGCAGTTTCTCAAATAAAACACAGAATTACCATATGATCCAGCAATTACACTTGTGATTATACACTCCAAAGAATAAAAAACAGGGTCTTTAAGAGACATTTGTACATTGGTGTCCACAGCAGCATTATTCACAATAGCCACACACACACACACAAAGGGTGGAAACAACCCAGATATCCATCAATGAATGAAGGAACAAAATGTGGCCTATCCATACAATGGAATATTATTCAGCCTCATACAGGAGGAAATTCTGACACGTGCTATAACACGGGTGACATAATAAAAAGTGAAATCAGCCAGTCACTAGAGGACAAATAATGTATGATTCCACTTATATGAGGTCAACAGGGTCATCAAATCCATAGAGACAAAAAGTAGGAGGGTGGGTGCCAGGGGCTGGGCAAGAGGGATGGGAGTTAGTGTTTAATGGGGATAGAGTTTCAGTTTGGGAAGATGGAAAGTTCTAGAGGCAGATGGTGGTAAGTGTTGTACAATATCATAAAAATTCTTAACGTTATAGGCTACAGACTTTAAAATGGTTAAAATGGTAAATTTCATATTATGTATATTTTACTGCAATAAAATATCTAGAAAAAATGAAAATATATAATACATATAAGGTGCCTCATAAATGATAGTTATTAAAGTTATTTTTTTAAATAGAGACTGTCAGATTGAATAAAAAAGCAAGACCAAAGGATATGTGCTTTGTAAGAAACAAGTTTGACTCTTGTATAGATATACATAAATAATATGCATAACATACATATTTAGAAAACATGAATTTTTGCCTAACTGAAAAAATTATGACAATTTGATTCCACTTGTTTAAATTAGTATGAATAGATTGCTAGGTTTCTAATTTTAAAAATAGATATGTGACAAGTAACAAAGGTTTGCTGTACAGCGTGGGGAACTATTGTCAATATCTTGTAATAACCTACAATGGAAAATATAAAAAATAATATATGTGTTTATGTATAACTCAATCACACAAAAAAAGAATTCTACATTTTGAAATTTTGTAATGTTTATCTTTTTGCCAGTTTTTCTAAATGTCCTATGGACATCTAATAACGTATGAGATACAAAATTTTAAATATTTTATGTAAGATATAAGGTTAATATAAATTAATATAAGTAGAAATCCATTATATTTAAATTACTAATGACATCATTCAAGATGCTATTTTTATTTTTTCTGCACTTGATAAAATATTCTCAGAGAAATATTAATATGTCTCACCATGATTATATATTTTTTCTTTTCCCTTATATTTCTTCTGATTTTTACTTTATGTATCTTTGTTTCTTTGTTGTTATGTGTCAAATGGTTTTATGATGTCTATCTTCTTTGTGAACTGTACTTTTTATCATTAAAAGTATTCATCTTTGTTTCATTTAAAAATAAATAAAATTTAAAAAGAAGCAAATATTTAAAAAAAAGAAACAAGTTTGAAACATAAAGACACAATATTGAAAGCACAAGATGGAAAAGATAGCCTATACAATTACTGAGCATAAAATACTCATGCCAATATACTGATACCAGACAAAGCAGACTTCAAGAAGATAACTGCCTTAGAGAAGAGAGGGACCTTTCACAACAATAACACCATAAATTCATCAAGAAGATAAATCAATCTTCTTGTATTGATTTGTATGTTCTCAATAAAACCTTCCAAATACATGAAATTGACAGAACTAAAAGGAAAAAGACAGATCCACAAAAGTGATCGGAAACTTTAATATCCTTCTTTTAATAACTGATTGAATGAGTAGACAGAGAAAAAAAGGATATATCAACTGACTCAACTTAACTCACAAGTATAGCATATGACACTCAACAAAAGTGTATTACACATTCTTAAGTGCAAACAAAATATTCACTAACAGACCATATGCTAGACCATAAGACAAGTGTCAACAAATTCAAAGGGTAAAAATCATACAGAATATATTCTCTGACTAAATGTAATATTAGAAATCAATAACAAAAGATACTCAGAAAATCTCCAAATATTCGTAAATGAAACAACAGACTTCTAAATTACTCATGGATCAAACACAAGAAAATGTCAAGTATTTTTAACAAAAAGTGCAACCTATCAGATTTTGTGTAAGAAACTAGAGCAGTGCTTAGAAACAAATTTGTGGTTTTTAATGCATGTATAAGAAAAGTGACTGAACTGAACTGAACTGATAAGAAAAGACAAGTATAAAATCATTGATCTATGCTTTCATCTAAGAAGACAGAATAAGAAGAGTGGATTAAACCATATTAGGCAGATGAAGGGAAATAACAAGAGTGGAAATGAATGAAACAAAAAATGAACAAAAATTAGAGAAAGTAAGCCAAGTCAAAAGTTCGTTCTTTGAAAAGATTAATAAAATTCATAAACCTCTAGCAAGAATAATAAAAAAAAAAATCAATGTGAATTATCTACACAGAAATTAAAAAGCAGGCAGGCATCACTACAAATACTACAAACCTGGTGGGACCATCAGTCAATATTATAAACTTTACACCAATATATTCAACAACCTAGAGGAAACGACCAAATTTATTTAAATATACGAATTAACAAAAATGACACAAGATGAAGAAGAAAATCTGAACAATCTTATATACATTAAAGAAATTGGGAGCTTTTCTGGTAGTCCAGTGGTTAAGAACTTACCTTGCAATGCAAGGGACACTGGTTTGATCCTTGGTCTGGGAAGAGCCCACATGCTGCGGAGCAATTGAGCCCATGCACCGCAACTCCTGGGCCTGTACGCCTAGAGCCCATGCTCTGCAACAAGAGAAGCCACCGCACTGAGAAGCCCTTGCTCTACAATGACACAGTAGCCACCGCTTGCCACAACTAGAGAAAGCCCATGAGCAGCAACAAAGGCTGAGCACAGCCAAAAATAAATAAATTTTCTTTTAAAGAAACTGAATTAATAACATTAAAACTTCCCACAAAACAAAGCAATGAACCCAGATGGCTTTAATGGTGAAGTCTATCAAAAAATTAAGGAAGAATTAATGCCTATACTATACAAAGCCCTTCAGAAAGCAGAGGGGAAGGCATCTGTTCCAACCTGGTTATAAGCCCAGCAAGCAGGACTCGGAACCAGACCAGCAAAACCAGACAGAAATCCAGACAAGAACATCACAAGGGGAAAAAAGCAGACTAACATCCTTCATGAACACAGACCCCCAAACTCTTAACAAAACATTAGCCAACTGCATGCCTGCATTCAGCAAATACTGAAAGGTGACAAAACACGAACAAGTTTTTTTCAGGAACATAAGACTGACTTTACGTCAAAACCAGTAATCAACCACTTTAACAGAATAAAGGGGTTCTACTAAATGAACCATTTTAGCAGATGCAAAACAAGCATTTGACAAAATTTCAGGCCCATTCATAACAACACTCAATAAACTGAAAACAGAAGGAGATATCCTCAGCATGAAGAAAGACATCCCCAAACAACCCACAGCTAATGACAGGCTGACCGAGACGAGGCTGAGAAAACTCAGCCTCTGCAGGGCTAGTCAACACTGCCCTGGGGCTCAAGCCAGAGCGGTAATGACAGAAAACAAAGCAGAAGCCACAAGGATTAGAAACAGGAGAGATCCTGCCTCTGTGCTTGCAGCATGATTGTTCATATGGGAAATACTAGGAAATTTTAAAAACCTACTATGATTTGTAGGTGAATTCAGCTATGTTCCAAGAATATAAAGTGAAAATGCAAAATCAACTGTTATTTCTATACACTGGCAACAAGTGATTGGAAAATGAAACTTAAATAAATATTAATATCATTCACAACAGCATCCAAAAACAATCTATTGGTGGGAATAAATGTAAAAAAAAATGTGTAAACAAACAAACAAACAAAAATGTGTAAGAGCTGTACACAGAAAACTACAAAATACTGCTGAGAGAAGTTCAAGATCCAAATAATGGAAAGATATACTATAATGGTATATATATATATATCAGCACAAACACACACACACATATATGTGTGATATCTCCATTAATCCATGTGAAAGAACTAGAAGACTCAATATTGTTAAGATTAACTTCTCCCCAAATTGATCCAATATTTTATACAATCCCAAACAAAATTAAAGCAGGCTCTTTTTGAGGAAATGTCACAAAACAGTGTGAACTGATGAACAGACATTAGTGTAACAGATACTGACCCTCACAAAACGTCAAATGATTTGTGACAAGGTGCCAAAGTAATTCAATGGGGAAAGGAAAATTTTTTCAACAAATGGTGCTGGACGGCTGGTTACTCACATGGAATAAAAAGTGAACCTAGGACTTCCTTGGTGGTCCTGTGGTTAAAAATCCACCTGCCAATGCAGGAGACACAGGTTCAATCTCTGGTCCCAGCATCACACTACGGAGCCTGCACTCTAGAGCCCACAAGCCACAACTACTGAAGCTTGCAGCCCCTAGAGCCTGTGCTCCAGCACTGCAATAAGAAACTCGCGCACCCCACTTGCCACAACTAGAGAAAGCCTGTGCAAAAACGAAAACCTACTGCAGCCAAAAAAAGTGAAACCAGACTCACAGCATATGAAAAATTAATTAGAGATGGCTCACAGACCACCTGATGTGAAGAGCCAACTCACTGGAAAAGACCCTGATGCTGGGAAAGATTGAAGGCAGGAGGAGAAAGGGACCACAGAGGACAAGATGGTTGGATGGCATCACTGACTCAATGAAGCTAAGTTTGAGCAAGCTCTGGGAGATGGTAAAGGACAGGAAGGCCTGGTTTGCTGCAGTCTGACTGGGTTTTGCAGTCGCAAAGAGTCGGACACAACTGAGCAACTGAACAACACAGACCTAAACACAAAACTGAACCTATTAACTTTCTACAAGAAATTACAGGAGATTATCTTTGTGACTTTTGGTTGTGTGCATGCATGCTCAGTCGCTTCAGTTGTGTCCGACTCTGTGTGACCCTATGGACTACAGCCTGCCAGGTTCCTCTGTCCATGGGATTCTCCAGGCAAGAATACTGGAGTGGATTGCCATGCTCTCCTCCAGGGGATCTTCCCGACCTAAGGATCGCACCCATGTCTCTTCTGCCTACTTGCATCGGCAGGCAGGTTCTTTACCATGAGCACCACCTAGTAAGCCCATGATTTTTGGTTAGGCAAGTATTTTTAAATAGAACACAGAAAGCATGAACCAAAAAAGAAAAACAACTGATAAAATGAACTTCAACAATATTAAACACTTTTGCTCATTAAAATACACCATTATGGTGGATATAGTCTATGCATTTGCCAAAACCCACAGAAAGTTATAACATAGCATATACTTTAATATACGCAAAAAAATCTACAACACCCACCAGGGATGTCAGGACGGAAAGCAGACTGTGACCACCGAATCTAACTGTATCATAACGTATGACACTAACACACAGGAGGGGAGATGAGAGAGTGTTTAGAAAACACTCTTTAGAAACTGTTGAGACCAATGATAAGAAGAAACAGAATATAAAACATGGTACTCAAGTTGATAATTTTGTTCCTCAAGGTGGGGAGGTATATTGGTGAACAATTCTGAAACTGCTTTCTAAATGCACTGGGGTGGGACAAATAAGAAAATGATGGCAATGGTGGTGAGAAGGTTACACATAAGCACTTTTGTTACAGATCACAGGTTACAGACACACAGGTGAACAGCTATATACTTACCTATCTGCTAAGAGGCCTACAAGCAATGACACCCCAGCAGCAATGCCCACAAACCACTGCCTGGTTCCTGGTCTCTAAATCCCACTCTCCAATGAAATGAACTAGCACTCCTTGGAGAACTGTGGCAGGAACACTACAAGAGGAAGAGAAGCTGGAGTGGTTGGCAGTGTGAGAAAGGGAAGAAGTTCTTAAAAGTAGGATCTGGGGGTTGATGATGTCCTGGTGGTTAAGGCTGGAACAGGTGAGCAGCCAAACAGCACGGAGCTGGGTCCCCTCCAGAGTGCAGACACACACCCACAAGTCCGTCCTCCTCATGGAATTCCAGACCACATGGTGGGTTTTCCCTGAGCTTAGCTCCCACCCCCAGGAGGGTGGGCTGCCTCCCTGAGTGGCTGCCAAAGAGACCGGAGAACAGGACAAGAAGCAACCCTCCTTGGCAGACACCACCTGAGCCAGGTGACCAGGCTGACAGCTCCCGTGATGTCGTACAAATGTCAGCTGCCCTGATGTGATGTGACAAGAGGGTCACCTCTCTTCTGGGGTCCTCTTTCCAAAAACCCACAACCCCTGTCCAACCAGGAGAAAACACAGCAAACCCCAAACCAGGGACATGCTACAAACACCAGAGGAGTCCTCCTCATAGCTGTCAAGGCCACGAAAAGGTAGGATCCTGGATGGGATCCAGGGCAGAAAGAGGATCCTGGGGCAGCATGTGACCTGAAGCCTAGAGTGCCGGGAACAGTAACAGAGCACTGTCCTGTTTTAGCTTCCACAAATGTGCCTCAGTTTGCAACTTTTCTGTAAATCTAAAACTACTCCAAAAGATTTTAAGTTAATTTTTAAAAGACACCATTAATAATGTGAATAGGCAAGTTCAAACAATGGAAGGTAATATCTATCTATCTGTATTAAACCCCAGTGTCCTGTATTATAGGCAGATTCTTTACCAACTGAGCCAGGGCTTCCCAGGTAGCAGTAGTGGTAAATAATCCGCCTGCCAATGCAGGAAACATAAGAACTGTGGGTTCAATTCCTGGGGTGGGAAGATCCCCCGGAGTAGGAAATGGCAAGCTGATCCAGTATTCTTGCCTGGGAAATCCCATGGATGGAGGAACCTGGCAGGCTACAGTCTGTGAGATCGTAAAGAGTTGGACATGACTGAGCATACACACACACACACACACACACACACACACACGTCTCGGCTTGTACCCATGGATGGAGGAACCTGGCAGGCTACAGTCTGTGAGATCGTAAAGAGTTGGACATGACTGAGCATACACACACACACACACACACACACACACACGTCTCGGCTTGTACCCATGGATGGAGGAACCTGGCAGGCTACAGTCTGTGAGATCGTAAAGAGTTGGACATGACTGAGCATACACACACACACACACACACACACACACACACGTCTCAGCTTGTATCCAGAGACCTAAAGGACCTGCTCAGATGCCTTGAGTGGGCGCCACAGGCCCAGCATCAATGTTCAAGCACATGCAAATGGAAGACAAAAGCAAACACCTCTCTGTCCACCAGGCCCACACGGCAGTCTCATGCCCACAGAACACACATGGAAGAATGTGCACAACTCTGTCACCCAAGGCAATGTCAGGAACCCACCCAAGTGCCCTACAGGGACAGGCATCATGCTGAGGACAACCAAGGCCACTCCACAGACCACAAGGTCTAACACGGCACCACTAAGGAAAGTGGCAGAAGTCAGAAATGTGCCTGCTTCTGGGAGGCGGGTCTGGGAAGTCTCAGTTAGTCCAGGGCAGCATAGACAAGATGCTGCTCCTCACAGAACTGGGTCTGGGAGGCCAAAGATCCAGGTGCTGGCAGATCTGGGTTTGGTGAGGCCCTTTCTGGACTGCAGAAGATTTCCTTCTCAAGATCCTCCAGGCCCTTCCTTGGTGTGCGAGCAATTGTGTTCCTCCTGTTGCTAGGGTATTGATCCCCTCATGGGCCCCACCTCACCCTGAGCACGCCCAAGGGCCCAGCTGTAGACACCATCACATAGAGGTCAGGGCTTCCACCTGACAATCCAGAGGACACAACACGAGGGAGCTTTAGGGATGACAGAAGCGTCCTCTATCACCATAATGTGCCGGCTACACAGCTGTATACACTTGTCAAAATTGGTCAAAGTGTATCTATGCACCTCACTTATGAATTATACTTAATCATGAACTGAATAATTGCAATTCATTTTCAATTTTGAAAATCTTAGCCAAAAACCTAAGGAATTGGGTACAAAAACTTCTTCAAGGTAATTAAAAATTGGGTGAGAATTTAAATTGTACCATGTTTTCTTTCACAATTCATTTTTCCTTAGAGGAACTGGTTTCAAGGAAGAAGTCACTGTGATTTCTGAACAAATAACACTTAAGGTATCCAGGGGGAATTATTCTGGTCCATCAACTTCCTGATGCAGGGAAAAGCTGAGGTCAAGAGGAGAAGGGGGCAACAGAGGATGAGATGGTTGGATAGCATCACTGACTTAATGGACATGTGTTTGAGCAAACTCAGGGAGAAAGTGATGGACAGAGAAGCCTGGTGTGCTGCAGTTCATGGCGTTACAAACAGTCGGATGCGACTGAGCTACTGAACAACAACAACAACAACCAACTGGGGTTGGGTGCTGGCCAGAAAACCACACGAACGCCTTTCCAACAGGAGGCCCTGCCCGGGGGTTCACGATGGGAACGCACGCTTCGCCAACCTTCCCGGCGGCTGTGGCTGGAGAGCGGAGAGGGGCAGGGGGCCAACCGTTTGAAAGTTCACGTTGCTGATTTTTCTTTTGCTTCTCCCGCTGGATCTCCAGATCCTCAGTGAGGCCACCGCTCGTCAGCTTCTCAGCAAGCAAAGGGCGCCGAGGCGGAACGTGGACAGAATGAGAACATAGACTCCTCATTCACATGCTGCGCGTTCCGAAAATCCCCCCACGCTCATGGAGGATATCAGCGCAGTTATCGATCTGACCGCTATACAGAAAACACTCCAGGCTGCTGACACGCTCTGTGGCCTCAGCAGCGCCGAGACGGTGCTGCCGGAGGACCCCTGGAGACTTGCTGGAGGAGGTTCTTGGTCTTGGGGACGCAGGATTCTCAGTGATGCGGTGACCAGAGGGCGTTCTTCAAGTGACTTACCGGACAAATCCCTGCTTACCTCGCGGAACTGGGCAATGCAGGAGAGGCGGCAGCGCCCTCGGGGTGCCGGTGACCCCTCGAGGCGCGGCCGCTCCGCCTTTGGGAGGAGCGCCCGGGGCGGGGTGGGGCGCGCATGTGCCAGGAGAAACTTTCCGGAAAACCCGGGTTTTATTTCCTCCGAGGAGCTGGTGAGATCACTGTGGCGGTTCAGATTCCGGCTAACACAGACCTGTGGGGGTGCTGGGAGGAGCGCAGGACGGGACCCAGCGCTACCCCCGGCGCCGCAGGGGCCCCGGAACAGGACAAAAGGGTGGCCACCTGGGCGCTCGGGCACCTCCGAAGAGCGCGTTACCGCGAACGCGGCGCCTTGAAACGCTGTGAGACGCGCGTCCGAACCCCGGTATCAAATAAACGGAAAATAAGCGTCAATTAAATCGTCCTGATGACGACGCACACAGACCCCGCTGAGCCACAGTGGACACTCTAGGGGCGATAAACCCACCCTCTGGCCCTCCCGCGCGGCGGAGGCGTCCGGAGCCGGTGACGGGGGCGGGGGCCGCGGAGAAGCAGAGTGGCCGTACCCCGCGCCCCCGCCCCACCCCGCCACTGAAGCCTTGCCGGGGGGCCGCACCCTGAGGGCCGCCCCAGCCCCTGGCCCGCCCCCGCGCGCCCGCCCCCCCGGCCCCTCACTCACCCCCGCGCCCTTCGAGTTCCTCTTTCGTAACCCCCGCCCTCCAGGCGGTCGCCTTGTGCCCCCTGGGACTTGTAGTCTCTCCGCCACCCGAGCCAGAGCGCCAGGGAGCGTGGCTCCCAGCCCAAAACTACACCTCCCGGCGGTCCACGCTATAACCTGCCCGGTCACGTGGGTGACAGCCCAGAGTTCTCGCGAGATCTAAAGGTGCGCGCAGAGCGACCTGGGAAATGTAGTCTAGGGCCCTGATCAATTCAGTTCAGTTCGGTTCAGTTGCTCAGTCGTGTCGACTCTTTGCGACCCCCATGGACTGCAGCACACCAGGCTTCCCTGTCCATCACCAACTCCCGGAGCTTACTCAAACTCATGTCCATCAAGTCGGTGATGCCATCCAACCATCTCATCCTCTGTCGTCCCCTTCTCCTGCCTTCAGTCTTTCCCAGCATCAGGGTTTTTTCCAATGAGTCAGTTCTTCACATCAGGTGGCCAAAGGATTGGAGTTTCAGCTTCAGCATCAGTCCTTCCAATGAATATTCAGGACTGATTTTCTTTAGGATTGACTAGTTGGATCTCCTTGCAGTCCAAGGGACTCTCAAGAGTCTTCTCCAACACCACAGTTCAAAAGCATCAATTCTTCAGCGCTCAGCTTTCTTTATAGTCCAACTCTCACATCCATATGTGACTACTGGAAAAACCATAGCTTTGACTAGACCGACCTTTGTCGGCAAAGTAATGTCTCTGCTTTTTAATATGCTGTCTAGGTTGGTCATAGCTTTTCTTTCAAGGAGCAAGCATCTTTTAATTTCATGGCTTTAGTCACCATCTGCAGTGATTTTGGAGCCTGAAGAAATTAAGTCTCCGTTTCCATTGTTTCCCCGTCTATTTGCCATGAAGTGATGGGACCAGATGCCATGATCTTAGTTTTCTGAATGTTGAGTTTTAAGCCAACTTTTTCACTCTCCTCTTTCACTTTCATCAAGAGGCTCTTTAGTTCCTCTTTGCTTTCTGCCATAAGGGTGGTGTCATCTGCATATTAGAGGTTATTGATATTTCTCCTGGCAATCATGATTCCAGCCTATGCTTCATCCAGACCTGCATTTCACAAGATGTACTCTGCATATAAGTTAAATAAGCAGGGTGACAATATATAGCCTTGACATACTCCTTTCCCAATTTGGAACCAGTCTGTTGTTCCATGTCCAGTTCTAACTGTTGCTTCCTGACCTGCATACAGATTTCTCAGGAGGCAGGTAAGGTGGTCTTCTATTCACATCTCTTTAAGAATTTTCCAGAGTTTATTGTGATCCACACAGTCAAAGGCTTTGGCGTGGTCAATAAAACAGAAGTAGATGTTTTTTTCTGGAATTCTCTTGCTTTTTCTATGATCCAGTGGATGTTGGCAGTTTGATCTCTGGTTCCTCTGCCTTTTCTAAATCCATCTTGAACATCTGGGAGTTCTTAGTTCACGTACTGTTGAAGCCCAGCTTGGAGAATTTTGAGCATTACTTTGCTAGAGTGTGAGATGAGTGCAATTGTGCAGCTTTTGAACATTCTTTGGCATTGCCTTTCTTTGGGATTGGGATGAAAACTGATCTTTTTCAGTCCTGTGGCCACTGCTGAGTTTTCCAAATTTGCTGGCATATTGAGTGCAGCACTTTCACAGCATCATCTTTTAGGATTTGAAATAGCTCAGCTGGAATTCCACCACCTCCACCATCTTTGTTGGTAGTGATGCTTCCTAAGGCTCACTTGACTTTGCATTCCAGGATGTCTGGCCCTAGGTAAGTTATTATACCACCGTGGTTATCTGGGTCATGAAGATCTTTTTTGTATAGTTCTGTGTATTTTTGCCATGTCTTCTAATATCTCAGGGCCCTGATAGAGTAGCAGAAGCAAGGGGGGCCCATGCTGCCCAGGATCTCTCGTGCAGCTGTCTCTGGTGTTGCCAGGAGACCGGGGAGCCAGGCTGTCAGTGCCTGGACATCTGGCTCCCGGAGCTGGGGGGCCCAAAACCCCTCTGCGGACTCTCAGCCAGGCTTCTTGTCGGTGTCCAGCGGGGTAGCGATTCCCGAGACAGCACGGGATTACACAGACGTGTCCCGGGGTGTGACGCCAGGCTGCGAGCAGGGTCCCCACAGCATCTCTAGACTCG
The DNA here is from genome assembly GCF_033118175.1 of Dama dama. Lineage (NCBI taxonomy): Eukaryota > Metazoa > Chordata > Mammalia > Artiodactyla > Cervidae > Dama > Dama dama. The sequence continues at coordinate 48,338,946 of NC_083694.1, read as the reverse complement.
ACCTGGGGGCTGCTCCCCCTGCTGGGGCATGGTGGATGGCGGGGCCTAGAAAAGGCCTGTGTGGGGTTCGCGTCCTCTGTGTGTGATTCCCCAGGAAGGAAGCTATTCCCGGGCTGCCCTGCTCTGCCCCCTACCCCACCCCTGAGCCAGCTCTGCCACTTTCGTGGTACCAGGTGGAGCCTGTGGGGTTGGGGTACATGGGGCTCCCTGGGCCTGGTCTGCACTAAGGCTGTCCCTGGGGAAGGCTGTGCAGAGAGGAGCTTGGAGAAAAGAGAGGAAGATCAACCATCACCTTTTCGTGCTTTCTGTGCCGTTGCATGGGGGCCAACTTTTCTCAAGGGCAACTACTTGGAGAGGAGTGTCTGGGCCAGTGGGTCTGAATTGAGAGGCCTGGATGGGCTCCCATGCCGCACACTGCAGTCCGCAGGGACACATAAAACATGGGCTTTTCAGGTCTCTCTCGAACTTCCTTGTTCGATATGAATGGGGTGGATGAAATAGACCATGATCTCTGGTTTCTCTGAACTGGTGAAGCAGGTCCAACTGGTTACTCTTTCCATGAAAGCTCCACTCTGTGGCCTTGTGGTGCCTCCCAGGCGCTGGGAATGCTCCCCACAGTCTGTCCCTAAGACCATGGGGTCTAGGTGACAGGATGGTTGGCATCCCGGGTTGGTTTGTTCCGACAGGATGGTGCTGGAGGAATGTCTGCCTGTGTGATCTCAGTCTCTGCCTCTGTGCGTATGTCCTGCAGTCCTCACTTCTCAGCACACGGGATCACAGGTGTGCCGATGAAAGGATGGGGGCCCTGTGGGCATCCCTGGGAGTGTCCAGTGAGAGTGGGGTGCAGGCTAGGGTCAGGATCTACAGGTGTATGAGGTGCTGCATGACAGCTAGCATAAGCCCACACCTGACCCTGGGGCTCCCAGACTCCAAGACTGACACCGTCCCCACCCTCAGCTGGTTTCTGCCCCAACTGGCCATCTGGCCCGAATCCTGTGGGTTCTCTTCCCCGTGGGGTGCCGCCTCAGGACACTCATCCGAAGTTTGAATGTCCAGAGTTGAATGTCAACAGAGTGTCTATTTTGTGGTGTGGGGCTACTGCTCTCCTAGGAAGAGTACTGAGGGCTGGAGGTCGAGTCACATTTGTGTCTTCTCTTGAGGACTGTGGTCACTGAGTTTCTTTAGTTAGAGCCAGGCGCTCCCTCTCAGGATGGCCCTCGGGGGCCTCCGAGGCAGGAACTGATGTAAGCTCCAAGCATGACCTCATGGCACCTCGTTACCATACAGCAGAGCTGGGGGGGTCACGGACTACATGATTTTCATGACTACATGGTTTTCATGATGATGCGACTCTTGATGGTGACTGTAAAGTCTCTCAGGATGAAATCATGCCTGGGAATGTGACAGCTCCCGTGGGCCCATGCAGTCAGGAGGAACCTGGCCTGGCGTTACTGGGACGTACAAGAAACATCATGGGGTGGCATGGCAGCGTCTCTGCCACCTGTAGCTGCTCTGTGGCCCCACAGCTGCCCTGCCTGTCACAGAATCACTGTTCCCTTCCATTTCATCTGTTACCATTTTCTCAGTGGTTTTCTGAACCCCAGTGGAAACTGTTCTTCCAGGATCTTGTTACTTATCCCCGAGCCTGCCTGCTTCAGCCCCATGTGCCCCTAACATCAGGCTGTCCCTTAATAACAAATTATCTAGTATCAGAGGGTGATCTTTTCACTCTAGTGATTCTTAGGTCAAATGTGGGCTCCCTGAGAATGCTGCCAAAGAAGCCTGCAATGAGCCAAAGCAAGTATATTCTCGACTGAGTCTCTGCGGAGTCCCCATTGGGAGGCTGGGGTCTGGGTCAAGCTGGGCCTTCAGTGGGAAGGAGGCTTGGTTCAGATTGGGTAAAGGTCTCCAGGCTGGTGGACATTGCAAGGCAAAGAGGTCTGAGGAGTCTTTTCATGGGATCTATTGAAAGCCTAGGGTTTACATTTTTTCCCATAAAGTTTCTGAAATGAACAATAAAATTATCTGCAACTTTTTCTGTGTAGTAGTTTCTTTTTTTCTCTTTAATCTATTTTATTAATAAATCTGTAAATCCACTGAATCCCTGTTAAGACACTAAGAGGATTTCACTTTCACAATTTGACAAAAGCATTCAAAAGTCACCTGTGGGGAAAAATGTAGAAAAATAGGACAATTCTGTAAAAACTAGTAATAAAGCGAGGGCAGATCACAATGTGTAGGAGTTTCTTGAAGTCTCCTGTGACAAGTTGCCTCCTTGACACCTCTGCCTGGAAGTCTCATCTGTCCTTCATACCCATGGCCCACAGGGAGCCCCCATCTCACTTCTACTTGTTTTTTTTTTTGTTTGTTTGCTTTTTTGTTTTGTTTTAAACCAGGAATGGATGTTGGGTTTTGTCGAATGCTTTTTTAAAAAAATAACTATTGAGAAAAGTCTGTGTGGTGAATTATATTCTTTTTTTTTTTTTTTCTTTCCCCACCCCTTGAATTATGTTCTTTAACGGTAAACATCAGGGCTTCCCTGATGGTTCAGCTGGTAAAGAATCCGCCTGAAATTCAGGAAACCTGGGTTTGATCCCTGAGTTGGGAAGATCCCCTGGAGAAGGGAACAGCAACCCACTCCAGCATTCTGGTCTGGAGAATTCCATGGACTGTATAGTCCATGGAGTCTCAAAGAGTCGGACACAACTGAGTGACTTTCACTTTCAAAGTTAAACTAACCTTATATTCCTGAGGAAAAGCCCATCTGGTCATGTTACCCTTTTTATATATTGCTGTGTCAGTTTGCTAAAATTCTCTAAGAATTAATTTGCTAAGATTTTTGCATCTGTGTTGCAAGGGATGTGGTTTTCCTGGAAGGCCTTTGTTTGTCATCAGGGTCACACTGGACTCACAGAGGGTTAGAAGGTTTGCCCTACTCTTCAGTTTTCCAGAGCAGGTAGCAGGGAATTGCTCTTGACTCTTCCTTAAACACTTGGTAGAATTTTTACCAGTGAAACCATCTAGGCCTGGATTTCTCTTTATGAGAAGGTTTTTAACTATGAATTCAGCTTCTTAAGTGAAGTTATCTATTTTCTTTTGAGCATGCTTTGGCAGTCTTTGGCTGGTTGCTAGATGTGAATTTGACCTTGGTGTTGGACAGTTTTGTATTCCATCAATACTCCTGAACTCTATCTTGGGACGCACAAAAGTTTCTTGGAAACAGTTTGACCCTCTTGGACCTTTCTTTTGGGCTTTGTGAGGAGGTCCTGGGCACTCCAGCCATACTGGGTCCTCTGAACCATCAGCTCCATCTCCTGACTCTAAGGGCCCTGGGCCCTGCATCTGGGACTCACTGTCCTTGGTTGTCTGATGTCCAGTGCCTTGAGGGCAGTCATCTGAATCTTGTCTGGGTTTTAGCTGGTTGGGGGAGAGGTGATTGGTCCCTGTGACACCTCTGGCCAGGAGCGGAAGTCTGTCTCTATTTTTGTTTTTAATCTCGATTACACCTTTTCCTTCCAAACTCCCAATTCCCATTCCTTAGGGAAAACATCCCCCTGAATGTGCGTTGTGGTCCCCCTTGTAACCCCCTTCCTTCAGCAATACATGTGAAAGTTATGCTGACTTTTGGGGTCAGCCTCCAGCATTGGCTGTCAGATGTTTGTTCTGTGTAGCACCATGCTGGACACACCCCCAGCGGCCCCCACATAGGCCTGTCTCCTGGCAGCTGTGTCCAGCACCACACCATCAGGGGCGTGGAGTGCCACTCCCTGCTCCAGAAGGCAGGCAGGCAGGGGCTCACCTGGCCCCCTCCCAGGGCAGGGAGGGGCCCAGCAAGGCCTGGGGAGCAGTGCTGAGGGTGGGGGCACATCCTGAACAAGCCAGGTGGGTGTCTGCGGGCAGTGGTCCCGTGTGGCCCAGACGAGCCCAAGAAAGATGTTCTGGGACTTTCTGAGGAGTCCCGTTAGCTGCACGGTCCTGGCCCAGTTAGGCTGGTGGGGAATATGAGGACGTCTCTGAGGAGCCCGTCAGGTTGAAGGATAATTTCCAGGATAAAATGGAAAAATATGTTTACTGTCTTAAGGGCCACAAAAATACGAAATCCCCTACAGTGGTCACGTGGGGGAGGCTCCATGAAGGCCACAGGGAACAATGTGGGATGCCAGGGTCAGTGATGGATCTAGCCATCATCCCCCAGAAATCTCTGGGGTCAAGTTTACTGCCTGGGCCGCAAGCAGACTGCCTGTGAGTGGACACCTCCACACTGGGGGGTTTTCATTCAGTGTAGGGAGGGCTACAAGAAGCAAAGACTCAGGCACTGTTATTTATTTGTGTTGAAGGGAAATCAGTGAACATTTTGTGTTTGTCATGCAGAGATCTTTTCCTGTTGAGATGGTCAGCTTTGCGACTGAATCATCCTTCAAGAGAGGAAATTATTTACATTTGTTTCTTTAAGATGAAATCCTACAATCCTACTAAACTTATGTAAGTGTTGAAAATTTAAGAGAGTTTTTGGAGTAACCTACATATAATTTAATTAAAATAGGTATCTGTCAATTATTTGGGAGGATTTTGTTAATTCAGATGAAAAGGAAATAGAATGTCGGGAATTCCCTGGCAGTACAGTAGTTAGGACTCAGAGCTTTCACTGCTAAGGCCTGAGTTCAAGCTCTGGTCAAGGAACTAAGATCCCACAAGCTGTGCTGCACAGCCAAAAAAATATAAAAATAGGAGAGAGAGAGAGAAGGAAATAGAATATATTACATTTGCAAATAGTTTAAAATATTAGAAGGTGGGTGAGAGACATGAAGAGACATTTCACTGAAAAAGGAGTACAGATGGCAGAAAAGCACTTGTAAAGATGCTCAGCACCATTAGCCAGCAGAGAAATGCAAATTAAAACCACACAAGGCACCACCACTCACTCACCCATCAGAATGGCTAAGATTAAACATAGTGACAACACCGATGCTGTCAAGGTTCCGGAGACCGGATCACTCTTGCTGTGCTGGGAACGTGTAAAGGGGCAGGCCTGGAAAGACTGACTGACAATTTCTCATCAACCGAACATTACCACGGCAACCGGCAATGGAACTCCTGGGCATTTATCTTAGATAAACAAAGACTGATATCTACATAAAAAAAACTGTACAGACTGTTCACAGCAGCTTTGTCTGTAAAAGCCAAACCTGGTAATCACACAGGTGTCCCAGGTGGGACAGCAGCCCAGCCAGCTATGCGGCTGCCACACGGAGGAGCTGCAGGCGAAGAAAAGCTAATCTCAATGGCTCACGTAACCCCGAAATGACAGAATTATGGAGGAGTCGGAGAACAGCAACAGTGGGTGAGCGGGCAACTGGAAGGTTCCTTGTGGGGACTGCTCTGTGCCTGACAACAGATGCTCCCAGGATCACACGTGAAACAAGATGACAACTAAGCAGGCAGCCAGCAATGCTACAGTTTTGGGAAGGTGTTCCTGGCGGGGAATGGGGTGGCTTATCTGCCCCCGTCTGGCCTTGACCATTCCAGGGTTTTTGTTTCTGTTTCCTGAAACCCAGTGGCCTTTCTCATACTTTTCTTTTTCTGTAAGATGGCTGCTCAGACAAAGGACTCCCAGCCTGCTGCTGCAGAGAGGGAGGGCCCTCAGGCTGGGCCAGGGTTGCCCAGAGGATCCCAAGGCACAAACAGCCCGCATCACCCCCCCCCGCCCCCCGCCGGGCTCCCAGAGCGCCTATGGGGCCTTTCTGTTGCGTCAGCCCAGGAAGGCAGGTCCCTGGGCGCCCAGGGAGCAGGCCTGCCCAGGCTCGCCTCCTCCCGCGGTTTCCCGCTCCTGGAGGTGGGACTAGCAATTATCCGCTCTGCTCTGCGTTCCCCTGGGGGCTGCCCTCCCCTCCTCCTCCCCATTAAGAGAGTGTTTCCCACAGGTACTCGGAACCTGAGCAGGCATAGGCAGACTCAGGACCCCAGCCCAGTGCCTAGCGGCCCCCAGGATCCAACACTCAGATCCCCTTGGGCCTGTCCTCCCCCTTCCCAACCCCACCCCGCATCTGTGCAGCCCTTGAGACTGTCCCCCTTTCCCACCCACCCCACCCTCCCGCACCTTTGCAGCCCAAGGAGGAGCAGGTGAAGCTCCTTAGCTCTTTCCAAATAGCCCCTACGCTGGGGGAGGCTCAATCACCAGCTAATTAATCGCCTGCAATTAGAAGGAAGTCTTAATTGCTGTTTACAACCCTCCATCCCTACCAGGCTCTCCCCAGCCTGGTCCACTTCCCTGGGTGGTGGGCTTTGTGTGCAAATATCTGTGCAGACTGGTGGGTGGAGCTGTCATCTGAAGACCAGCAGGAAGCCTGCTGGGCCAGGTGCAGGAAGCACAGGCTCCACCCTGAGCTTGCCTTCTGGGGTCCTCACTGTGTGCAGACCAGACCGTGTGGTCACCGGTCACCTGGTGAAGGGCTGGGTGGGGACAGCACCTGGAGGGTGCCAGCCTCATGGACGCCATGCCTGCCAGGCTGACCTCTGGGCTCTGTGTGCTCCCCACTCATAGTTGAAAGCCCAAGAACACATTTGACCTTTGCTGGAAGCTTCTCAGAGCTCCAGACACCAGCCCAGCAGGGAAGCCGGTCTCCTGCTTGTCCTTAACAAACCTGGGGCCGACCACCCTGGGCTGGAGCCGCAGGGATCGCGCGTTCCTGAGTAGGCCTGTAGGTGGCGCCCTTGTCCAGCGGGCGATGGCCTGGACGGAGCCTGCCGCCGGCGCCTCCTCTGTCCAAGGCCCTCATGACAGTGGAGAGGGGCAGACCTGGGTCTGGACCCTTCCCCAAGGCGCAGAAATCGATGTGCTGATGCTCCAGGACTGGCACTGAGGCTCCCTTCCCTGGGGAGGAGAAAGGGACCCTGCCTCAATCTGTGACCCCAGTGCCTCCCCGTACCCGTTGCCCAAAACTCCCCATCATGGCTGCCTGGGGTGCCCAAAATCCTTAGACGTGCTAGGGGTAGCCCTGGCCAACTCAAGGCATTGGGCCTGCTGCCCACACAGGGCCCCGTGCTGGTCCTCTGTGTCGCCCCCAGGCCTCCAGGTGCTGCTCCTTCCCTGCAGCCGTGCTCCTGCCCCTCGTCTCAGACCCCCTCACCCGTGGATCACACAGCCCCTCGCTCTCACCCACGGGGGGGTTCCTGGCCACTTCCTGGGCCTGGACGCTGGGGCCCCCAGTGGCTCACATCCTCCGTGACCCAAGCCCAGGCCACCCCCTACCAGCTGAGCCCTATGTGGCCACAGCCACCTATCTACCCGGACGAAAGAGTCAGGGTCTCCAGAAACACAGACCTGCAGGAGGCACGTGGACAGACAGAGATTCATTATGAGGACTTGGCAGTCATGTAGGCTAAGACCCTTGGGATGTGCAGTCAGCCCACTGAAGGCCTAGAGAGGACGGGTCACTCCTGTCTAGAGGCAGGAACAGCAACCACCCCCCACCTCCACTGCTCTTAGTGGGGAGGGCTGGCCTTCTTGTTCCATTCAGGCCCTCCACGGATTGGACAAGGCCCACTCTCATGGGAGGGACACCTCCTTTCCTCCGTCCACCGATCTAAATGCTAATCTAATGGGAAAATGCCTCGGACAGGATCTGGCCATGTCCTTGGGCTCCCTGTAGCCCAGCCAAGCTGGCACAAAATCAGCCCAGACTGGCTCACCATGGGGACTTGAGGCCGCGTCAAAGAGGCTGCAAACAGGGACAAACACACAGGATGAGTGCACTCGTGTACCCATTAAATGTAGGGTGGGAAGCCTGATGATAAACATGTCCCCACGACTCTGTGGACAAGAAGCTGTGGGACAGCGGTGGCAGGAACCCCCATGTGGGAACAGGTGCTCCTGGCCTGGCATTCATAAGAGTTAGGTTGACGATAAATGTGCATCTTTTCAAAACTCCTCTTACTTTACAGTCTTACTTAACCAACCAACCGCCAGTCCATCAGCAAAAGCAAACAAATGCCCACCAATGGGATGAGCGGCTTCCAGGAAAAAAACCAAAAGTGCTGATCCTGACCAGCGCCCTCCCCTCCACCTTCCAGTTTACTTCTCCATGGCCACAATGTGAGGAAGGGAGAGATGGTATGTCCAGGGCTGGTCATTAGGTGGCTGTGGCCACCCCTGTGGGCAGCCTCATGCCACATCTGTTGCTCTGAGGTCCCCTGCTGTTTTCAGGCACCGTATTGGGGCTGTTTCATACCCAGTAGCACATGACTGACACAGTCTGCCTGGACGTGCCTTTTCCTGCCTTATCCCCTGTTGTTCAGGACAGGCCACGTTCTGGCGGAACTCTGAGGCAGACAATGCCCCTCCCCCGCCCCATGCACCTCGAGTTCCTAGGATTTCTGCTGCCCTGGTCCTCCTTGGTCTCTGGGGTGGCCTTTGCTCCGGGCTGGGGTCAGCTCTGCCTCCTGTCTGAACAGGGTGAATGGGAACACAGCCGGGCCAGCACCCCTACACCACCTGGGTCCTCCAGGATAGCCATGGGGTCCTCCGACTTTCAGCCCATTTAATACTTAACCCTGAGCACCAAGCCCCACCCTGGGCAAATATTTATTTGGCAATTAAGGGCTCACCAGGACGAAGGCCACAGAAGGTTCTCACAGCCGGGGAGGCAGCAGAGCAAACCGCCGTGGCTGACTGTCCAGGAAGGGTTGTCAACATGGGCCTTGGGAGGGAGCTGGCTGTACCTTGGGGCTTTCGGGCTGCATGGCGATGATGGCCCACTTAGCAGGAGGCCATGCTTGAGGGGCTTTGGACATCCGTCCTGGTGCAGAGGCACAGGATATGTCCTGGTGCCTAACCTCCATGTACTGATGCCGAGATAGCAAGCCTGGGAGCGTCTGTACCCTATGGGGGCAGAGGCCTGGAGAGATGCCCGAGGGCAGCAGATCTTCCAACCTGTCAGAGCCTCAGCCAGTGTTCACCTGCCCTGGGGGCAGCATGGCGCCCTTGCCCCAGAGTCAGGTACAGCAGTGGGACCTGCAGGCCCTCCTGATGGCAGCGCCCAGCTCTTGCTCACTGTGGAGGGGCCATGGTGGGGCCATGGTGGCTGCAGCGTGTCCTGCAGGGACCTCAACCAGGCAGACTCAAACACCAGGAAAGGGCTGCCCCGGGGCCACAGCTGACCTCTGCCTCTGCCGGCCACAGTGGCAAAGTGGCTGGAACTGAGCAGGGACAGACCCAGAGCTGGCTTCCGTCTGGATTTCAGCCAGGACTCCTCCTGCCCAGGCCCTGGAGCAAGAAGCTAGGCAGGGGTTGTGTCCCCATTCCGACCTCTGTCCTCTCAGGCCCCCAGGAATCTCCTGGGCAGATGCAGGTGCCACCAGGCAGACCCTGCTCCCCTCTGCCCTCTGGGCACTGGCCTGCACTCAGATGCACAGAGGGGTCACACTGCAGAGCCTGAACTACACTCTCTGTAGAGCTGAGCCATCCAGGGAATGATGAGCCTGGTCCAGTCAAGGGCCCAGAGAGCCCCAGGGTCCCAGGCAGAAACGAGAAGCACCACCAGTTGCAGACCTTGGCAGAGTCCCTTGGCACCTGGGGCGCAAGCACATATGCTGTGACTGGTGAGCATGCCCTGCAAGAGGGCAGTGGGAAGGCGCAGGCCAGGGGGCCCCAGAAGACCCCACAATTCTTACTGGGAGCAGCCCCAACCCCACCACACTGGGGCACTGGGCTGGGGGTGGTTCTAGTGTCCCCCGGGAGCAACACCAAAGGGGCTAGGGTGTCCACCCCTCCATGGGGTCCAGGATGCGGCTAGGCTGCAGAGCCTGGGGGCCAGAGCTCCGCCCACGCTGACCACACCTAGGAGGAACCAGGAGGCCTCCGTGTGGCTCATCTGTAAAGTGGACAGAAGCTGGAGACACCGGTGGGGAAGTCACCTGCCAGGGCGCTGGCTCTGAGCTCATTCCTGGAATTCTGACCAGAAAAGGAGGTGAGTGAGGTGCTCACCCGACACCCAGGAACCAACTTGTTATGCACACATAATACAGGCAGACCTTGGAGACCCTGCGTGTTCTGTTCCAGAGCCCCTGACACAGAGAATATCACAACAAATGAGTCATGCATTTGCTTTCCCAGTGCATGTAAGTTATATTTACACTGCACTGTAGTTTATTAAGTGTGTAATAGCATTATGTCTAAAACCCAATGTGCACACCTTGATTTTAACGCACTTTATTGCTAAAATCTGCTAACAGTTATTCGACAGTGCAGGGTTGGCACACAATTTTGGTTTGTGAATCACACAATACCCATGACATGAAGTGAAGACCATGGTGTGCCCACTTTGGTATGACACCTACCTGTACTATCAGGGAGGTGTCGTAACACCAAGTGAGAAGATATAGCGTGGCCTGGGATAGAACGAGCGAAATTGGGTTTGTTGTTGTTGTTTTTGGTTTTTTTTGCGAAATTGGGTTTTAACCCAGGATTTATTTGCTTAGATTTACATCAGTGCATAGAAAAAGGTTTGTAAGGAAGTGCACGGAGATGCCAGTAGGATCATATGGGGCTGGGCTGCCGGCAGTTCCTCCTCACAGTCCCAGGCATCTCCCCTGTGAGTACCGGCTTCACCACCACGGATAACCCGGCCATGTGCCAGCTGGTGAGCTCCTGCCAGCAGTGCAGCACCTCTGATCTGTCTACTGAGTGGTGACCCCTGGGTGCCCCATGGTCACCTCCCACTGGCCACTCACTGCGAAGGGCCCCTTTGTTAAACATGGGAATTGCTGATCACTTTTAAGAGCTGCCCCCTCCCAGGGCCAGGCCCCTCGGCCCCAAGGCGGTCCATGGACAACCGTGCATGTTTTGCCCATTTCTGGAGGCAGTGAAGTGCTGGGAGCAGCTGGTTCCCTTCTTGGCTTCCACGGCCTTGGCTGTGTCCTTTATCCCCAGGGCCTTGGCTGCCCGGCTGCTGCGCTGCCCAGAGTCTACCCAGGCCGGGGGCCCGGGCGCCCTGCCATGCATCAGATAGAGCTGGGGGTGGTCTCGGATTCCAGCCCATGGGCTCCTAGAGGCCACATCTCACCCAGAAGAAAACCCTGATGAGCCGAGGCTGCATCATCAAACGCCCCTCATCCCAGGGAGGCTACAGAAACTCAGCTCATGGCCCGTGGAAAAGGCCTTCTCCACCTCCAGGGTCACCACTTCTCTGCAGCCTCACAGGCACCCTGCCTGGCCCGAGACTCGAGGTGGGCTGGTGCTGGTGGAAGGGGTGCACACTGGCTGATCTGGGCCCGGGAAATGCTTAGCCTTTGGATTCTGAGGGATCTGACCCTGGGCAGACCCTAGGCTCCCCACCCCCCGAACTTCTGGCAGCCTGGATCTGGGCATGCCTCTCCAGACACACTTTACCAGCAGGGAGATGGACTGTCCTCAGTGGTCACAGACCAGGGCTAGACCTGGTCCTCAGTCACTCCCCATGGTGTGTGCGGTGGTGCACGCAAATGCACATACATGTGCATGCACGCATGCACACATGTGCACATGTTCCAAGGAGGTCCTGCCAGCCACCGGTCAGTGCTCTGTCACCACACATGCTGGAGGACATGGGAAGCTGCTTCTCCCATGTCCCCAAGAGCTGAAAGAGCCTCACAGTTGGTGCTGCCCTTTTCTATTCTGGGCATGTGAGACATCCCTGCAAGCAGAGAGGAAGGTCCCGGAAGCACAGGACGGACAGTTTGGTGTGGGGAGCCTGTCACCGTGTGGAGACTCCGACTTCAGCCCTGGTGCCAGGGCAGGGCCGGAGCCCCCTGGCCGGGGTCAGATCCTTGCCCCTGACCCAGTGCCTTCTCCAGGGAACACACTACACCTCTGACCCCTAGGCTGTCAGGGGTCATGGTCATGGTTCCCACCCTCCCTGGCCTGGACCTGCTGGTCACCCCATCCTCAGACTTGCTCCTGGACAGTGTGGTACCTCCTGGCCTTTGTTTGCTGCCTTAACTTGCCACTCCTGTCAGATGGGGGTGTCATCCTTTGCCGACTCCCATATGTGTGTGGTTTCCCCGCAGATCTGATCCTTCATGCTTCTGCACTGCCCGCCCCCCTGACATAAGTTCCCCTGAACTGGGTGACAGGGGCAAGCACACACCCCAAGATCCTGCCGCTGCACACCTTGGGTTTCTGCCGTGGTGCCCTGGCACCCCCAGCAACATTACGAGTCTGAACACACTTCTCTTTCAGATACTTTTTCTTGTGTTTCTCTGAATCTTAGTGCTGGATACTTGTCCAAGCGCAGCTTCCTAGGGGTACTTCCCTTGTGAAAAGATGTTATCTCAAAACCAGAGGATTTCAGTGTATCAGTTCTTCAAATATCTTTTTTTTTTTTTTTTTGGCCAAGCCTCACAACTGGCAGTATTTTAGTTCCCGGATCAGGGATTGAACCCATGCCCCCTGCAGAGGAGGCATGAAGCCCTAAGCACTGGACCACCAGGAAAGTCCCTCGAACACCTTATATGTCAGACAGTAAGCTCTCTTACTGATCTGTTTTCCCTTGAAAAAGATGAGCTGTGTTCCCTGTTTCCTGCATAGGATGACTTGTTTTCTAAAATGCTTTTTCTACTCTCTGCCCAGATTAACTGTCTAAGAACTGCATGAGCATTTTAAATGCCAGTGGAATTCACATCCTACAACAGCCTAACACCTGAGTCCCTTTGAGGACTCCATCATAGTCCCTCCAGTTTCAAAGGGACTTCATTAGGCCCCTGGATGTCAGGGAAGGAACCTACCCACCGTGTCCACTGCTGGACCCTGAGGCCCAGCACAGAGATGGGGAGTCAGGCTCTCTTCCTTGTGTTAGGAAGTTTGCTATTCAGTGTGCTGTGTCTTGGGCCAGCCCTGATTCCTCTCCCTTGCACACTTTACCATAGACGAGCAAAGGCTAAAAGGTCAGGGCTGAAGAAGATCAAACAGCACCCTGGGAAGGTGGGCCCTGCTGTGTCCCTGCAGTGAAGGGCATCTACAGTTTGCCTCTTATCATCCAGATCTTCTCTGTAACTAGTGAAATTCAAGTGTATTAAAAATAATACATCATGATCAAATGGGCATTGTAGGGCTTCCCTGACGGCTCAGTGGTAAAGAATCCACTTGCCAGTGCAGGAGACATAGGTTCAGTCCCTGGTCCAGGAGGATTTAACGTGCCGTGGAGCAACTAAGTCCATGTGCCACAACTATTGAGCCTGTGCTCTACAGCCCAGGAGCGGCAGCTACTGAGCCACGAGCCACAGCTACTGAAGCCCACAGGTCCTAGCGTCTGTGCTCTGCAACAAGAGAAGCCACTGCAATGAGAAACCTGCACACCACAACTAGAGAGAGCACTCCACTCGCTGCAACTAGAGAAAGCCCATGCAGCAATGAAGAACCAGCACAGAATTAACCAGATAACCAGAAATAAAATAACTAACTAAACAAAAATTGTTAAAAATCGGGCTTTGTCATAGGAAAGCAAAGATAGTTCGATAGAATAAAAAAGAAAATGTGGTTATCTTAACTGATTCAGGAAAAGTTTTACATAAAGTTCAAAACCTATTTGTAATTTTTAAAATAACTTTTAATAAACTGACCTTAAAAGTGAAGTTCAGTAACATGACAAATTTCACACATGAAAACCTCATAGCAAACTTTCCATTAACTGGAGAAACTTCCAATGCGTTCTCTTTAAGATCTGGATGGGACCAAGAGTGCTCCCATATCATGGCTACTGCCCAACATAGAACTGGAGATCATAGCCAACATAGTAAAGAAAGAAAAGTAGATGATGTGTATGATTATGAAAAGAGATAAAAATCAGTATAATTTGCAAAGGTACAATCATCTATCTAGAAAAGCCAGTAGAATAGATGGAAAAGTTTAGAATAAGAGTCCAATACAATTGCTGAGTAAAAGACCAATGAATAAAAATCAATAGTATTGATTAGGACATTCAGTTCAGTTCAGTTCAGTTGCTCAGTCAAGTCCAAATCTTTGAGACCCCATGGACTGCAGCACACCAAGCTTTCCTGTCCATCACCACCTCCCGGAGCTTGCTTAAACTCATGTCCATCAAGTCGGTGATGCCATCCAACCATCTCATCCTCTGTCGTCACCTTCTCCTCCTGCCTTCAATCTTTCCCTGCATCAGGGTCTTTTCCAATTAGTCCATTCTTCCCATTCTTCAGGTAGCCAAAGTATTGGGGTTTCAGCTTTCAGTATCAGTCCTTCCAATGAACACTCAGGGCTGATCTCATTTAGGATAGACTGGTTTGATCTCCTTGCAGTCCAAAGAACTCTCAAGAGCCTTCTCCAACACCAAAGTTCAAAAGCATCAATTCTTCCATGCTCAGTTTTCTTTATAGTCCAGCTCTCACATACATACATGACCACTGGAAAAACCATAGCTTTGACTAGACAGACCTTTGTTGGCAAAGCAATGTGTCTGCTTTTTAATATGCTGTCTAGGTTGGTCATAGCTTTTCTTCTAAGGAACAAACATCTTTTAATGTCATGGCTGCAGTCACCATCTGCAGTGTTTTGGAGCCCAAAAAGATAAAATCTGTCACTGTTTCCATTGTTTCCCCATCTATTTGCCATGAAGTGATAGGACTGGATGCTGTGATCTTAGTTTTCTGAATGTTGAGTTTTAAGCCAACTTTTTCACTCTCCTCTTTCACTTTCATCAAGAGGCTCTTTAGTTCCTCTTTGCTTTCTGCCATAAGGGTGATGTCATCTGTGTATCTGAGGTTATGATATTTCTCCCAGCAATCTTGATTCCAGCCTGTGCTTCATCCAGACAGGCATTTCAAATGGTGTACTCTGCATACAAGTTAAATAAGCAGGATGACAATATATAGCCTTGACATACTCCTTTCCCAATTTGGAACCAGTCTCTTGTTCCATGTCCGATTCTAACTGTTGCTTCTTGACCTGCATACAGATTTCTCAGGAGGCAGGTAAGGTGGTCTGCTATTCCCATCTCTTTAAGAAAGTTCCACAGTTTTTTGTGATCCACACAGTCAAAGGCTTTGGCATAGTCAATAAAGCAGAAGTAGATGTTTTTCTGGAACTCTCTTGCTTTTTCTATGATCCAACTGATGTTGGCAGTTTGATCTCTGGTTCCTCTGCCTTTTCTAAATCCCCCTTGAATATCTGAGAGTTCTTGGTTCACGTACTGTTGAAGCCTGGCTTGGAGAATTTTAAGCACTACTTTGCTAGAGTGTGAGATGAGTGCAATTGTGCGGTAGTTTGAGCATTCTTTGGCATTGCCTTTCTTTGGGGTTGGAATGAAAACTGACCTTTTCCAGTCCTGTGGCCACTGCTGAGTTTTCCAAATTTGCTGGTATATTGAGTGCAGCACTTTCGCAGCATCATCTTTTAGGATTTGAAACAGCTCAACTGGAATTCCATCACCTCCACTAGCTTTGTTGGTAGTGATGCTTCCTAAGGCCCACTCGACTTCGCATTACAGGATGTCTGGCTCCAGGGGAGTGATCACACCATCATGGTTATCTGGGTCATGAAGATCTTTTTTGTATAGTTCTTCTGTGTATTCTTGCCACCCCTTCTTAATCTCTTCTGCTAGGTCCATACCATTTCTGTCCTTTATCATGCCCATCCTTGCATGAAATGTTCCCTTGGTATCTCAAATTTTCTTGAAGAGATCTCTAGTCTTTCCCATTCTATTGTTTTCCTCTATTTCTTTTCATTGATCACCGAGGAAGGCTTTCTTATCGCGCCTTGCTTTTCTTTGGAACTCTGCATCTAGATGGGTATATCTTTCCTTTTCTCCTTTGCCTTTAGCTTCTCTTCTTTTCTCAGCTATTTTTAAGGCCTCCTCAGACAACCATTTTGCCTTTTTGCATTTCTTTTTCTTGGGGATGCTCTTGATCACTGCCTCCTGTACAATGTCACAAACCTCCATCCATAGTTCTTCAGGCACTCTATCAGATCTAATCCCTAGAATCTATTTGTCATGTCCACTGTATAATCATAAGGGATTTGATTTAGGTCATACCTGAACGGTCTAGTGGTTTTCCCTACTTTCTTCCATTTAAGTCTGAATTTTGCAATAAGGAATTCATGATCTGAGATAGAATCAGCTCCCAGTCTTGTTTTTGCTGACTGTACAAAGCAAAGCAGAGATTAGGACGTTAGGCTGAGTGAGATAAGCCAGTCACAAAAGGAGAAATAATTATGATTCCACTTATATGAGGTCCCTGGAGGAGTGAATCTCAAAGACTGAAAGTAGGAGGATGGGTGCTAGGGCCTGGAACAGGAGGGGCAGAGTAAGTTTAATGGGGACAGAGTAGCTTTTTAAAAAATTTATTTATTTATTTATTTATTTATTTATTTATTTATGGCCTTCTCCAGTTTTGGTGGGCAGGGGCTACTCTCTAGCTGCGGTGCATGAGTTTTTCATTGCAAAGGTTTCTCTCTTGTTGCAGAGCACAGGCTGTAGGGTGCTCTACGGTATGGGCTGTAGGATTTTTAGTAGTTGTGGCACATGGGCTAAGTTGTCCTGCAGCATGTGGGATCATCCCAGACCAGGGATTGAGCCCATGTGCCCTGCACTGGCAGACAGATTCCATACCCCTCCACCACCAGGGAAGTCCCAGGGATAGAGTTTTAATTTGGGAAGATGAAAAGGTCCTGGGGGTGGATGGTGGTGATGGTTGTACAACAGTATGAATGTGCTTAATGTCACTGAGCTGTGCACCTAAAAAATGGTTAAGTAGTAAATTTTACATTAGGTCTATTTTATAAAAATTAAAAAACAATAATATAGAAAAGAAGCCAGATAAGTCTCATAAGTCACATATTATATGTGTGAGTATGTGTGAGCCCATTTTTAAGAAATATCCAGAAGAGGCAAATCCATAGAAACAGAAAGCACACTGGGGGCTGTGGGGAGAATGGGAAATCACTGTGTAATTCATTTCAGGGTCCCTTGCAGTGGTGACATTTGAGGGGGGTGTGGTCACAAAACATTGTGAATGTACTAACTGCCACTGGAACAACCTACACTTTAAAATGGTTAATCTTATGTTAAGTAAATTTCACCCCAATTTCTTAAAATGAAAAAACAATAATATTGCTCTATACCAGCAATAACAAATTAGGAAAAAACAATTCACAATAGCAAGAGAGAAAATATAGCATCTAGGAATTAACTTAGGAGAAAATACACACAACCTCTATGGAGAGAGCTGTAAACTGAGATGAAGGCTGAAGTGCTGATTTGAGTCAGTAAAGGGTCCTTTGCCTTCTGGGAAGTGAGAGCAACGTGGCACAGATGTCAGTTCTTCCTAATTAATCTGTATGGTCCATTCAATCCTAGTCAAAATTACAGTTGGAGTTTTGCAGAAACTAGAAAAGCTTACTCTGAAATTTATGACAGAAAAAGGTATGAATAATGGAACAAACATTTAAAAAAGGGGAAGAGGAGAGCTTCGTCTCCCAGATGTTGGGGCACTTGACAGGGGTTAGTCACACAACCAGTCAGGGTAACAGTCACACAACCAGGCAGGGTGACAGTCACACAACCAGGCAAGCAGGAAGGACAAATGGGCCAAGGGATGGGAAAGGTGTGTCAGTGTGTGTTGGCAGGGCTGGCATGGGGGGCGTGGAGCATGTTTTCTCACTATTTGGGTAGGATTCCTCTCTTTCCTGTTAAATTGCAGGCATCCCTCGGCCACCTGGAAGAGCCCACCGGGAATGCCTGGTGGCCTGCGAGGGACAGGGAAGAGGCCTCAGATACCACCCCAAACACCCGAGCCCTCAGACAAACAGTGGATGCATTTGGTTATAAATATCAGGATTTCTGACCAATGAATGGGCAGAACTGGAAAAGATCATGGACTGTGCCCATCTGTAGGGACTCTAATCTAGGATGCGCAAGGAATTCTGCAATTTAACAGGAAGGAGAGGAATCCTACCCAAAAAGTGAGAAAATGGCCATGTTTCAGAAGACCTCATGTGGGGACACCTTCAAGCCCATTAGAGAAATGCACGTGAGTGGCCACCTCCCCATCAGACAGTCTGCTGGGGAAGACTGGAGCATATGCAGCCGTGGGACCCTGGGAGAGTGGATAGTCTGGCCAGGTGTGGACGCGGTAAGCAGCTGCAGCCAGGGTGGCTGGATATGATCAGGGTGGCCAGGTGTGGACAAGGCAGCCCAGCTGAGGATGTGGCCAGCTGGGTGATAACCTCCCCAAAGAGCTGTGTGGGGATTGCAGGCATTCCCAAGTGTGGATGGGCAGCTTGAAGGGGGCACCACACAGGGCCGGGAGCATGTCTGAATGCTCAGGGCTCTGCAGATGTGTCCCGAAATCCAAGGCTGAGTGAATGATGGTGGAGGAAGGAATGTGGGGTCTGCATTGCCAGCACCCCAAACAGCCAGTGCAGCCTGGAGGGAGCGGGGTGGGGCGGGAATAGGAGTGTGACCAGCACCCCCTGGCCCCTGGTCAGAAGGACTGGGGCCCTCTTTTTATTTATTTATTTATTTATTTATAGTTTTGGCTGCACTGGGTCTTCACACAGGCTTTCTCTAGTTGCGGTGAGGAGGGGTCTACTGTTTGTCGTGGTGCACAGGCTTCTCGTTGCAGTAGCTTCTCTTCTTGCGGAGCACAGGCTCTGCACGGGCTCCAGTTGTGGGCACAGGCTTAGTTGCTCCGAGGCATGTGGAATCGTCCCAGACCAGGGATTGAACCCATGTCCCCCGCATTGGCATGAGGATTCTTATCCACTATGCCACCAAGGAAGTCCGGACTAGGACCCTTTTACCCAAGGATCCCCAGCCATGCACACTCAACAGGCTGCCCTGGCCATCAGGGGTCCTGGCCTTGCAGGCTTGCCTGGGTTCTCTCTCCACTGCTCCCTAGGTGACCATCTTGCTGGCAGACAGGCCCTGAAGGGGGCCCCCCTGCAAGCTTGTGTGAGGTTTAATCCCAGCATGGGTCTGAATCAGTGGCCTACTCCTTGGCAGAGAGCCTGTGGCCACCCAATCCATCCCCCAGTCCACCTGCTGTCCCCAAGCAGTGCCTGGGGGTGTGGGGGTCACACGCACTATGGAGGAGTGTGGGGAGCCCAGGACAGGTGGTTGGTGGGAGCAGCCTCTCCTGGACCCCTCTGCCCAGGCTCTCATGTAGGCCTCTCTGGCTGGCCTCTCTGGCTGCTGCACAAGACCCCTCTCCCCCTACCCCCAACTAAGGTCAGCTTCTAAAGCACAAGGCTCTCCAAGGCGGGTCCCGGGGAGACCTGGGCGCCCAGTCCCCTATCCTTTGGGTGGTGATGATCCCACGTCCTGGGGGGCCAGTGCCCTCCTTCACGGGGTCTGCGGGCCTCACCTGGGTACCTTAAGCATTGATCACTCCTGTCCCAGTGCTGGAGAAACTCAGGGTCTTTTTAAAGGAAAACTCTGGTTTCTCAGCTCCCTGTGTAGCCATTTTGAGGGGGGCTGGCCAGGCTGTCCCCTCCTGTCGTGGCCACAGGGCTCATGGGAGCTCCGAGCGGACTTGCCACTGCAGCTGCAAGGTCACAGCCCCAAAGCTGGACGAGCGCAGAACTAACCCCAGTGTGGAAGGTGGACATGCTGGGTTCAGGGGTGGCGCCAGCTTGGCTCTGGCAGTTTGAAATATGAGGCTGTTGGAAGAAATCGCAGAACTGGGTGTGGGGTTAGAGGCTGGGGAGGTGGGGGCGGTCACCAACACAGCTTCATGTCCAAAGAGCAAGATGGGACCGGCCTGCTGCTGCTGCTGCTGGCTAGCTGGGTCCCCAGACACTTTCTTCTTCTGTTCTGTCTCTTCTTGCGACGAGGTGGGTTTTTTGTTATTACTGAGGACTCTGCTCCTATGCGGAAGGCCCTGGCATTCCATGTAGACAGACATGCACACAACCTTGGTTTTCTCTCGAGCAGAAGTTAAAGATTATTCAAGGCAGAATTCCTGGGCTGTGCTGCAGCAGTGGGTTGTACCAGGCAAAGGCTTCCACCGCATCCCCCGGCCAGGCCGTGATAAGGCAGCAGGAGCTGCACCTCGGTGACACTGCCTGCCGCCTCCATGGGACCAGGTAGGATTGAGACCCACAGCTGGTGCTGGGGAGAGCTTGTCTTGTGGGGGTCTGCGGTCACCCCACAGCCTCTGAACAGAGCTGACTCGAGAACTCCCCTCCCCCGACTTTGAAGCTTTTCTGCCTTCCAGTCCGCGGTCACTGGGTGCTGCCTGGGGCCAAGGGGGCCATTGCAGCTTTGAGCTCAGGGTCCGAGCACTGGGCCAGCATAGAGTTGCCTGCAGGGAAAGTGGGGGTCTTTGGAAGAGCCTGTTTTGGCTGGAGGGTTTTCTCTTTGCTGTTTGTTGGGCAAGGGGGTGGGGATCAGGTCTGTGGCACACCCTGGGGCCTGTGTGGAAACAGCGGGGCAGGCTGGGCTCTTCAGGGGCTGGAGGGGCGTTCCGCCCCTGTGAGGGGGTTCACGGGCCTCCCTCAGTGACATTGGTGGGTGTTTTCGAGCCTCTGGTGGGCAAGGATGACTGTTAAGGCCCAAAACTGTTCACGGAGCCTGCCTGTGATGTGGCCACCTCTGAGGATGACAGCCAGAACGCAGGCCCCATGGGAAGGGAGCAGGCCTGAGACACGTGAGTTTGCATGACAGTGACCACAAGGCTCTTGCAAGGAAACCGAACTCACTCCACGTATAAAGTCATGTGTACCTGTGAGTTCCCCCAGAGGTGTGGAATTCGGGATCGGCTAGAGCAGGACCAGCTTCCTTCACCAAAGCTGAAGTTCTATCCTGCCCAGGATGCCCCAGTAAGAAGAGGGTACAAAAGAAGTAAGACATGGGTCTAAGACCTGGGACAGCTCTGCCGCAGCGCTCACTCTGCGTGGCCTCGTGGGAAGATGGGCAGGGTGCAGGGAGGCCACGCCTGACCAGGGAGGTGGATGCTGTTTGGGGTGCTGGACCCCACGTGGCCATGTGATAGGAAAACCCAGAGAAATAGGAGCTGTCCCGGCAGAATCTCAAATGTCAGAGAAGAGGGGGAAGGCATGGCAAAAGCTTTCGGCTAGGTAATCAGAGGCATATCCTGAAAGAGAGCGACAGCAGACAGGTCCTTGTCCCAGTTTGCTTACAGGTCATTCCAAGGTTGTGGACACTGTTCCCAGACCTCAGAGGGTGGGAGGGCACTGACTCAGTTTTAATTTCATTTTTATCAGTGTTACACTTGTATGTGGTTTAAGAGTCAAACATGTCTACAAGGCTCAGACAAATATGCCCCGCCAGCCACCCATGCTGGCCCCAGAGGCAACTACTTCCCTCTCCCACATAATTCCTAGGCCCTTTACCAGCATTTGGGCGACAACATGATTGAATAACAGCTTCTCATTGTTTCAGGTTTAGGTATTGTCTATTGAATTCACCCCAGGGAAGCCAGTGTTTATTTCTTCCGCCTTTCCCCTTCCCCCACACACTCCGGTCCCCCTGTTTTTGCAACAGAATGACGTTCTAATTTTAATTAGCTCTGAATTCAGTGGTAAGGTCTTTCTGTGTTCACACCAGGTCTGGGGCAGGCCATGGTTGCTGTTCCAATCTGAACATGTGCAGTTTTCCCCAGAGTTAATCATCGCCTTCCTTTTTTCATGCTTGCTGAGTTTTCTCTGAACTCATGACTAATTCGTCCTCAGACTCTTGCTGTGGCTTCAGTTCAAACACACGGGCATTTCTGAGGCGGCGCCTCTGGGAGCCTCTGCCCTGGCCCCTTGGGGGCTGGTCCTCCTAGGTCTACAGGAGGGCTGGCACCCCGAGATCTCTCCTGGCCCTCACCTGGAAGATTTCCTTTGCTTCACCCTTGGGTTGAATTTTCCTGGACCCCACACCCTCCTCTTTCTGGGTTCACCCAGGTCCTGGTGAAGCACATCCTTCCTGAGAAAGGGCGCCCACAAACATGGGGCTTCCAATGCCTGTTCCTCCCCAACATGGAGGCCTGTTGCTGGGGGTGGCCCTCCAGCCCAGAACCTTGTCCCCCCATACTGGGACCCCAGCCTCTGATGCTACTGCGGGTGAATTCCATGTCACTTCAACTCCCGATCAGGAGGTCAACTGGCTTGTCAGTTCTTACTGGAAGTTTCAGGGCTCTCCTTGTCTCCAGTGTTCTGACGGTTCATGAAAATGGCCTTCGTGTGGGTTCCTTCTCACCCTCTACCACCAGCTCCGTGGCTCAGTGAGTCTGGAAATTCTCGCTCATTTCCAGGATATTTTCTTTAATCATTAATTTTAAATTGTTTCCCGGCTCCTGTTTTCTCTATTCCCTCTTTCATGGTAAATATCACTGGGACCTGGGAGCTCATAAACGGGCGGCGAGTGACCTGATCTCTTTTTCTGCGTGTTCAGCTTTAGTTTCCTTTGTTGAGGTTTGTACTTGGTCTCTGAATATTTATTTCTAAAGCACTCTGATCTTTTTCTGTGGTCTCTCTATTTTCTCTGCTCTCTTTGAAGAGATCAATAATAGTTGTTTATTTTTAAGTTTTTTTTCCCCTTGTACAGGCTCTGTCTGCAGAAATGCAATAAACAAATTTTCCCATAATCACACTTACTATATCAAAGTTAAAACTTAAACATAACAAGATAATCCATAGGTAAAGTCTGCAGACAAATCATCAATTTGAGAAAATATTTTAAAGCATACAAGTGATTACAAGATAAAAATTGTATTAAGAACTTATAAATTGTCAAGAAAAAGATAAGAAACTCCATGGAAAGATGAGTGAGGGCTGTGACTGGCAACCCACTAAGAAATCTGGGAGCTGTCTAATGAGAACACCTGATTTGCTGGCACCCAGGAAGCCAGAATCCCAGACATCGGATTAGTGTCCAAGGAGCAGAGCCTGGGACAGGGTCCTAGTGTGAGAGGGGACCCGGGAGCACCAACTGGCCCACCTCCGTGGGGGTCACCGTCCCAAGGGTGACTTCCCAGGAGGCCACTGAGAGCCTTTTTTGGGCTAGGGTGCCATGCACCTGCCAGAAGGGAGCATGAGTTGGGGCACCTGGCTTCTTTGGAGGTGAGCTGTCACCCAGAATGTGTCACTTGGGAAAAATGAAAAAGCAGAAACACAGATTGCCAGAGGGGCCAGAGGGAGGGGAGCTCGCTCTCGCATGTTGTAGAGGAATTCAGGGCCAGGCCGTCTGGTCATATCACATAATTAGAAGCATCTGCAAACCCTGACTCCACCGGGTTGTCTGCAAGGGTGCCAGGCAGGGGTGGTCCTGCGGCATCTCACAGCCCCTCTGGGGGTGGTGGTGCAGAGCGAGTGCGAGGTGTGTGGTTGCCCTGGGGACGCTGTAGCAAAGTGCCACAGATCCAGGGCTTAGAGAGTAAAAGTCACTTTCCTCCACTCCTGAAGGTGGGAAGTTGGGGGAGCTCTGAGCTCAGGGCTCTTCTGAGGCCACTTCCCCAAGTCCTCCCAGGGTCTGTATCTTGATTGCCTCTCTTTTTTTTTAAGTATGTATTTCTTAAAACAATTTTATTTATTTATTTATGGCTGTACTGGGTCTTTGTTGCTGTGAGGGCTTTCTCTAGTTGTGGCAAGCAGGGCTACTCTCTAGTTTCAGTGCACAGACTTCTTACTCTGAGGGCTTCTCTTCTTGTGGAGCACGGGCTCTGCAGTGTGTGGGCTTTAGTAGTTGTGGCTCCTAGGCTCTAGAGCACAGGCTCAGTAGTTGTGGCACACAGGCTTAGTTGCTCCATGGCATGTGGGATCCTCCCAAATCAGGGATTGAACCTGTGTCTCCTGCACCGGCAGGCAGATTCTTTACCACTGAGCCACCAGGGAAGACCCTGATTGCCACTTCTTACAAGGACACCAGTCAGATTAGATCAGAGCCCACTGGCCCTGTTTTACCTTAATTCCCTCTATAAAGGTCCCATCTCCAAACACAGTCACATTCTGAGCCCTGGGGGCCAGAGTTTCAACATATGACTCTGGGGAACCCAGTTCAGCACTTCCAAGGAGGGAAGGCATCCAGATGACTCAGGGGCATCACCACACAGGTGAGGAGTGACACGTCATGCTTGCAAACACTCCAGTAAAAACCCATAGTCACAGAAGTGTACCTGCAGATCACATGCGCTTGTGTTCTACGTGTAAGCATCAAGTTTTGTGCACAAGGAGAGCACATGAGAGATGATCCAGGCACGTGTGTCTGTATGAAGAACAAATATATCAAAATGCCTCCTACAGGAAGACAGAGGGCAGATGTATGGGCTCTGAGGGGTGACAAGGGGGAGGCTACATGGGGTCCCAGTGGTGGCTGGTCTATCCTGGGGTCCCACTGGGGGCTGGTCTGTCCTGGGGTCCCAGTGGGGGCTGGTCTGTCCCTGGGGGTCCCAGTAGGGGCCTGTTTCCTGGTTTTGGCCCCTGGTGTATCCTTCACACGTGGGGTCACTGTGAGGGCAACATTCCCACTGGATGGTGTCCTTTGCACGGGGAAGCCGGTGAGGGACTTGGGGCTGGCCAGTGAGCATGCCTTCCCCACCAGCCCAGGGCCTCAGAGGACCAAGCACCAAGCCAGCTGTCCCTGGTAGAGGAGGCCTTGTGCTAGACATGGTTTCCATTCCCAGACAGTGTGGGGAACAGCCGGTGGGACCATTCATGACTCCCTCCCGGCAGGATTAACCCCGGATGGGATCTTTAACAAGAAGTCGGCTCCTAACAAGGAGTGGCACTTTCCCTCTGACCCATCAGGTCATGCCGGGATTATCAGGAGCTTCAGGGACTGAAGGGTCACCCAGGGTGTTTTTCCACAAAAAGGTTTAGCAAAGGGCAGATCTGTCCCCAGTCTATTTGGACAAGTGCAGAGTTTCTGGAGTGTGGGCCCTTGGGTGCTGGTCTGGGGAGGGGCCGTGTCCTAGGATGTGGAATTTGTGTTCTGTTCTCCTAAAAAGGAACAATGTGATAAAGTGCCAGTCTTGGCTGCTGGCTCACCTTTGAGAAGCAAGGGGTCAGGAGGGCTGACATCTCTCCTACCTCAGACAGAAGCCTGGCGTGATCAGCATGGGGCCAATGCCTCACTGCCCACAGCCCCTCTCCATTCCAGGCCGTGGTGCTCCTCCACTCCACTCAGGCCAGCTCCCCCTCCTCCCTGCCCATCCCACTCTGCCAAAACCTTTTTTCACATTCTATTAATGCCAGTAACACCGGAGGGGCCGCTGGGCCCCCCGAGACATTACAGGTCTCCAGCAAGTGAGGTGCTTCAAGGGAGCAAAGGGTCCCCAAGCTTGGCGCTCCACACAGGTGGGCAGGATCTGGGCCACAGGGTCTCACCTTGTCCTGTGGACATGCCCACAGGACCCCAGGTTCCCTGCAGGAGGGGTACCAGTCTGTTCCAGCGTCCTGCTGAACAGATGTCCAGAACGTGGCCTCAGAGAGTGCCGAAGGAGGCAGCTACACCAGGGGCCCATGTCAGGACCCACGTTTGCTGGGGCAGAGATGGCCCCCAGGAAATGGCATTTGGAGTAAGGGTGGAGCCCACAGAAGTCATGGCCAGGGAAAGGACTTAGGAACAACAGGAGGGTTCAGTGGAGTAGGCCACTGTCCACCACTTCAACCTCTAGGCCTGTGGTCACTGTCTGCCGACCACTGAGCCCGGGGAAGAGGAAGCGTGGGAGCCATGCCCACCTCCTCATCTGGTTTCCTGTAGGCTGAGGAGGTAGGGGCCAGACTGCCTGCCCTTCCTGAGTTATGACTTCACTCCTGGTCCCCCTACCCCCGACTGGGGTCCCCAGGGCTGCTCCAACCTGGGACCAAACTGTCCACACCAGTGGATTCCCCAGGTTTTAACCTCCACTCTGCGAAGCTCTCCATGCCTGAGAGCCCATCCTGTGATTTCACCTCCCAGGGTCAGCAGCGTTCTCCCTGCAGCAAAGCTAGGTCCCAGGCCACCGCTCTAGCCACCAGGCCCGGGGCCATTGTCCACTGCTCCAACCACCAGGCCTGAGGCTGCCCAGGGTCATCCAGGTTGCCCTGTCCTTTGGACCTGCAAGAGCCCCGCAGGCCCACACCTAGTCCTGGGCAGTACTGGAGGGTCTGGAATGGGATGGCCCTGGACCACAGTGGGTTGTATGTTACTAGCGGCCCCAGGGGCTGGTTGTGGCATTTGCTCATTTCTATGGTGGAGACACCCACCACAGAGCTCAAGGCACTGAGGTGCAGTCAGCAGGCCCTGAGCTGGGGAGCAGTGTGGCGAGCTGAGTGGGGGCTTCCCAGACAGCCTGGGTGAGGAATCCAGGGCTTTCTGAGTCCTTCTCATGGGGGTCCTGGGTGGATCGAGAATCGTCGGAAGCATGGGTGTCCCCAGGTCTAAAAGTGGGGACCTCAGGGCTGTGTGGCTGTGGTCCTTGGTCCCAGCGAGACGGAGTAGGCCCCAGTTTCCATTGCCCCCCTACCCCTGTGAACTGGGGCAGGATGGGGGCGCGGCCCATGGTGAAATGGAGGGTGCAAAAGGGACAGCACATGGCCACACACCCTGTGAAGCTGAAAGGACCTGTGTGCTACCCTGCTCTCTGGGTGCCAGTGGGTAGGGGTTGGGGCAGACTCTGCGGCCTTTGACTTGTGGGGAGGGGCCCGCATAGCTCTGAGAAACATGGGAAGGGGACAGAGGAGGTGGCCCTGCAGGGCTCTCAGCTGAGTGTTTGGGGGGCAGTGAGTGGAGGACTACAGGACCCCCAGCCCTGGGGACGGGCTGAGGGGTCCACACCAGACAGGCAGGCTATGCTGGTGGGTGTTGAGCGGTTGCAGCCACCTTGTAGACAAGGGTGAGGTCAGCCATGTTCTCACTGGGGAGGCAGCAGGGAAAGGGGCTGTCGCAGCCCGTGAGGTGGGGGCCAGGGTGGACAGCCAACTCTGGAGCCAGGCTGTCTCCAGTGAGTCCTGAGGACAGTGAAAGCCTCACTGAGAGGAGCATCTCCCTGGAGCAGATCTGATCACCCCAAGCACAGAGCAAGGGGCGGGTGGTGCTCAGCTCTGGGGATGCAGCTGGACCCCAGGGCTTCTGGCAGTGTGGAGCGGGGAGGCTGCTGGGCAAGCACCTCACCCTGCCCTGAGCCTCTGATGTGAGCAGACAGATGCCTGCCTTCCACTGCAGCAGGGTGTGGGGGCTCTGGTCCTAATAAGGTCCCCACCTGGTCAAAGCTTGTAGGAAGACAGTGTATGGGGGGGTAATTTTTCTGGTGGGACTCATGCAATCCTGCCTCCCTTTTCCCAGTAGACTTGAGCGCAGGTGCAGGTCTGCAAACAAAGGTGCGGTCTGCCAGGCACTTAACGCTTCCCTGGGGTGGGGCAGCCAGTGGGGGCTGGGGGCCACTGGGGCCGGTAGTGCTTTGCCCTGGGCACTCGGCCACGTGCCCCTAGGTGGGGATAGTGGATCCTCGCACCTGTCCGCCACCACCCTCTTTGGTCTTGCAACAAACAATGCAAGCGGGCAGGGGCCCTGAAGTGGCCTCATTGTGGGGACCACTTCTCCCAGGGTGGGGAGGGCGTGGCTGGGCGAGAGCTGAGCTTTGCATAAGGAAACCTGAGCCAGCCAGGTGCCCAGGTGCAGGGGGCGGGTGCTGGGGGCTCAGGTCTGCATGCAGGAGGGGTGGGAGGGAGGGGCCGAGACTCCATGCCCCACCCCCACACCCGGGACCAGGGGGACCATGGGGGACTATGGGGGTCTACGGGGGATTACAGGGGACTAGGGGGACTACGGGGGACTACAGGTACTATGGGGGAGTACAGGGGACCATGGGGGACTATGGGGGACCACAGGGGACTATTGGGGACTAAAGGTACCATGGGGGACTATGGGGAACTAGGGGTACTATGGGAGGCCGGAGGCACTACGGGGAACTATGAGGGACTGGGGGATCAGGGGGACTACAGGGGCTATGGAGGAGTAGGGGGACCAGAGGGACTATGGGGTACTATGGGGAACTCAGAGACTACAGGGGACTACGGGTACTATGGTGGACTATGGGGGACTACAGGGGGGCTATGGGGGACTACGGGGACTATAGGTGACCTTGGGTACTATGGGGGACTATGGGGGGACTTGGAGCAGGATGCCAGTGTTCACTCCTCAGGGACCATCCCTGGGCCCACTCACTAAATCAGTATCAGAGATGGTTTCCAGGAAAGTCAGACCTTTAAGTTGAAGTGACCTTGCTGGTGGGGTGTCCTGGCTCCCTTCTGCCACCTTTCATCCCTTCTTGTTCCCTCCCCCTCCCCAGGCCTCTGTGGGATCCTGAGGCCCGCAGCCCTGGACTCCCCAGCCCTCTCCAGTGTCCAGAGCTATGGGTCCTCTGGGACCCCGGCCACATGCAGGGTCTTGGGGTACACCAGACCTGAGCCTGACTGTAGGGGTACTCCCTGGGGGGCCTCGGGAGGGGGTGGTTCTTGGAGAGAGGACTCCTCCCGCCCCACCTGGCCCACCCCAGGGGTGTGGCACAGCCTCTGGGTCCACGTTCAAACCACTGTGACCCTGGGGGAGGGTTCAGGCTCTAAAAGCTCCCAGGCACAGCCACACTCAGTGGGTCAGAGGTCAAGGGCCTGAACACCTCCACTGTCTGCTCTTCAGGCCCTGCTCCTGTCCCCTCCCCGTGGCTCTGCCTGCCTCTTCCTCTGGACTCCTCATGCTCCTGCATCCACACAATCCACATACATGCTTGGTCACACACCCACAGCCCCACATTCCCCAGGCACAGCCTCATGCACACATGTACACATGCACACACACTCAATCACACACCCACAACCCCACATTCCCCAGGCACAGTCTCATGCACACACACACATGCAGAGGAGTGTGCACCTGGGGCTGGCGGTCAGGGGACAGCACTGCAGATGCCCCCTGCCCACATTGTGGGTACTCTTCTCATTCAGCCCTTGGGATAGGGGCCTGACAGCCCCACAGCAGCCTCCCAGAGAGACAGTCTCAACAGGACAGTGCTGGTCTCACCAGGTGGGGCTCTCACTCACTCTTGGCCTGGCAGCCCCTCTCACCCACAAGCTCTGCCTGATTTAAGCCACCAGTTCCTTCCCACCTCCACCTTCAGGCTCTAAAAGCTCCCAGGCACAGCCACACTCAGTGGGTCAGAGGTCAAGGGCCTGAACACCTCCACTGTCTGCTCTTCAGGCCCTATTCTCTAGGAATAGGCCAAGACCCCCATTCCCCTACCTTCTGAAAACCCTCCCCGACTTCTCCCCAAGCTTCCATCACACATTGGACATTCAGCAACCTCGTCCACTCCCAATGAGAAGTGACAGAGCAGAGGACTCGGTGCATGGTGGGAGAGGGAGTAAGCAGGGGAGGGTGGTGCTGGCCCCAGGCCCTCCTCTGCTGGGGATCCTGGGCTGTGCAGCGCACCTGAGTTTCCAGGAAGCTGAGTTTACACTGCACCCCTTAGAGGCAGCCCCCGTGGTCCTGAGACTGCGTCCCCTCCACTTACTGCTGTGAACGCACTGTGTGCTCTGTAAGATATAGGCTGGTAGATAGTGGCATTTGTCAGTGTCCTTTTGGCCAGATAAACACATTTCCCAAAGTCCAGGACAGCGGAGCTGGTCTGCACTTTGAGGAGAGGAGCAGAACAGCAGCCAAACCTGGGCTCTGGTCAGATGGACAGATGGACGCGGTGCTCTGGACGTCTGGAGAGTCGAGGGGCAGCCTTGCCTGGGACCTGCAGGTTGGGAAGCCCAGGCATTGCCCAGCTGACCTCAAGGTGTCTCTGGCTTTGGGACAGCACTATCCTAAGTGTGGGTGGCCACTGGGAGGGTGGTCCTGGGGAAGTTGTGTTCAGGAGCCTAGGGGGCCCTGGGTGGTGGCTGCTGGCCTGAAGTCAAGACAGCTCACGCAGCATGATCTAAGAGGGCAGGACCACCAATCAGAATTGTGCTTTGTCTTTCAACTGCAATGTGTTTTGCTTCTGTTCACCAACTTGTATGACAACAAAAGGCCTTTGGCCAAACCCAAAGCTCTGGGCTTTCAGGATGTGAACCCTCTTCACTAGGGCTGCTTGTTGCTTCTGGCTCCAGCCCTCTCCTGGGATCAGTTTTTGAAAAGACAAATGGCAAAGGAAGGGGTACGACGAGGATTCAGGGAAGGAAGTTTCAGCAAAGGGGTGGGCAGCAGGGGCCTCAGCACCTCTGGGTCCTGCCTGAAGCAGGGCAGGGGGAGCTGACATCTGTCCTTTCTTCTACACCCCACTATTGCCCACCCCGCCCGAGCTGGCCTAGGGGTCCACAGACCCTCCTCCAGGATGCATCTCCTGACGGTCCCATCTCCACACCACCCTTCCCCACATAGCTCCCAGACCAGGGCGTTCCTGAAGCCCTCAGGGCCCACATCCCCCTAATCCCAGCAGACCCCTGCCCAAGGCCCCAGCACGTGAACTTGTCTCCTCTGGGTCCCCTGAGGAAACATATCACTTTCCAAACAGGACAGGAATGTGGAGGCTCATACCAGGTGGACCCACCTCTGCTGGGCACCTCCGATGGGCCGAGCTCAAACCCACAACCCCAAACAACAACACCCACTTCTCCTTTGCCATTCCAGTGCCCCGGGGACACCCCTGCATGCACCTGCCCTCATGTGCCTCACTGAGTTGATGATACATCTGTGTTGCACACGTGTGTGTGAGCCTTGGCCCCACAGCCTGCATCCCAACCCAGAGTTCTGTCAACACAGAGTCTGGGACCCAGACGAGCCCCTCACAGGTGCCCTCTGGGTCCATCCACAGGACTCAGGGCTGGAGTGCATCCTGTGCATGCCCACACCTGGCACACGAAGACCCTGGGGCAGACCAGACACAAGAAGGAGGTCAATTCCCTGAGGGTCTGGAGCAGCAGCCCGGGGTGATAGCCTGTCCCTCGAGGCAGGACCCCAATGGGGAGGAGCGGACCCTTCCCCAGATATATGACAACAGGGTGCGGACTGTGTTTGTGGGGCACTGTGCTCCATGGGGAGGGGGCATAGGGATGCAGCCTCCTCCCTCCTGGTGGGGCTCTCTTCTCATGGGGTGCTAGACCCCCAAAAGGCAGGACCCCCACATCTGACCATGAGGAGGGAAAGCCGGAGCAAAGGTGGGTAAAGACCCCACTTAACAAGACAGGTGTGCTGCCCCCAGGACTCCCGCCAGGGCTTGTTCTGGGGGAAGCAGGCTGGGCTATGCTTTGAGCCTCCAGTACATGAACCAGAAGTGGGTGTGGATGTGTTAAAGCACTGAAAACAGGGCAGGCAGTCCCTGTGTTCAGGGCCAGAGCTAAACCCAGGAGGCAGGTCTGGTCCTTGGCTATAGAGACTCAGGCAGCCCTCCCCACACACCCCGCCCCCCCATCCTTGCGTCGGCATTTCACTGTGGCAATAGCACTGAGATACCTCAATGCTTTACTCCCATGGTTCTAGATCAGGTGGGGCCATACTGGGCCCCCAGCACAGGCCAGTGGGCATCCTGCCCCACCTGGCTTTGTTCTCTGCAGCCCGGTTGCCCCTGACTGCGTTAGTTTGGCATCCAGCCCCACCCACCTGTGGCATGAGGCTCCAGGGACGGCCCCCCACGGGCTGGTAAATAACCAGACCAGGTGAGTGGAGGGTCTTCCAGAGGCTCCTGCACCCCTGGGGCCCTGATCCAGCCCCCGCCTGAATCTGAGGGTGTTGTAACTGTGGCAGAAACGTGGGGTCGCGGATGGCATAAGGAGACACTGGCTTGGGGTGTGAAGGTCTGTGTGCCTTGGTCCCTGAAGTGGTGCCAGGAAGGGCCTGCGCTGTCCCCAGACTGTGCCTAGACTGGCGGTTGGGGGGAGGGACCACTGCCAGCAAGGACGTGGGGTGCCACTCAGCCCACCTGTTCCTTCTGGCCAAGCATACAAGTTTGCTGCCTTCATCAGAGCAGCCCCAGCTTCTCCCTGCAACTGTACCCCACCCCGAAGACCTCCACTTTCAGAGCTGAGTGCTGGCACGTCGCCTCTCCCAGCCCCTCCCTTCCTGGGGGCCCCACCCATAGATGCCCCCCACTTGTTTCCTCATCCCTTGTCCACATGGTTTTCCTCACAAACATCTCTTACCTCATCCACTTGCCCTCCACCCATTCCCATCACCCTGGGTCAAGCGTCCAGTCCTGTCCAAAGGGGCCTTCCCACACCCTCTCACCGCTCATTATGTCCATGGGGGCCTCTCCACTGGCCCTCAGACCCTAGTCCCCCACCCATCCCCAGGCCTGCCCTCCTGGGCTGCAGCCTTTGGGGCCCCCACTGCCCCCTGCTCACTGTCCCTGAGGGTGAGTCTGTGCTGCCCTCCTCCACGGGCTCAGCCTCCAGAGCACAGGCCCCTGACTGCCCCTCAGAGGTCCCCTCCCTGTCACGGCTTCTGTCAGGTTCGCCCCTGGTCCCTGGGCCCCACCTGTGCCCGCTTCTCCGGGCACCACCTCAGCTCCCATGGCTGACCGACCATGGCTGCAGGAAACACCCCGTTTGGCAGCCTCCTCTCAACAGGGTCAGGCCCAAGCTATCCCTCCAGGTGAACACCATGCTCCTGTAAGGGGAGCTCCACTGGGCTGTTCAGAGGCCTCCTGGGGACCCTACTCTTCTACCATGTCATCTTTAAACAAAACCTGCCCTGACCCCAGCGGCCCCTCTAGCTCCTGTTCTACTTCCCCCTCCTTCCCCCTCTCCATTCCCCCTCCCTTCTCCCTCCTCCCTCCTCCCTCCTCCTGTCTGGCTCCTCCCTCCTGCTGCTCAGCCCCACTCTCTTCAAGGCCACAGTGACCTCCCTCCTTCTCCTAGCCTGGCCCTGGCTTTGTCCTCCCTCTTGGTGCTGTTCTCAGATGCTGCCAGGGCCCTCTGGCTCCCCCTACTTCTCCATCTGGGCCATCTCTGCCTCCCCCATCCCCCAGTCATGTTGCTGCCTGTTCTGACCAGGTCTCTTCCTTCTGCAGCTCCCACATCCCTGACCCAGGCCCACCAGGATGCTAGAATCCTGGGATGGAGTTCCTGCGTGTCTGGTCAGGCCAGACCCAGACCTAGTGCAGCCAGGCTTCTGTTCCCCGTTGCCCTGGGACCCTGGCCACAGTTCTAAGCAGAATCGCATCCACCAGGGAGGGAGGCTCACTAGACTTGGTCCTTCTCATCAGACGTCTCAGAATTTTTCTTAAAATATCAACTAACAGATTCTTCCCCAATTGCTGTCCTCACCTTGAGGGGTCTCAACTTTTGGTGCCACCCCCCCCGCCCCGTGCCCAGTGATGAGGAGGCTGGGCGCTCTTGTCCAGAGGCACAGACCCCTCAGCAATTAGCTCTGATATCCATGAATCTCATAGTAGCTGATCCTCTGGTCACTGACACCTTGGGGTCAGCCAGAGATCATTGCAGGCCACCCCTGGATTCCAGGCCCACAGACCCGCTTCCTGCCCTGGATCCCAGCTGATGTGTCTTACCATCATTTTGCACGTACTTGCCCA
Organism: Dama dama; assembly: GCF_033118175.1. Taxonomy (NCBI): domain Eukaryota; kingdom Metazoa; phylum Chordata; class Mammalia; order Artiodactyla; family Cervidae; genus Dama; species Dama dama. The sequence goes on along the minus strand of NC_083694.1, from coordinate 48,305,466 downwards.
AAGCTGGGACCTGGTTCCCCCAACCCTGCCCTCTCCCCTTTCAGTCACTCCAGTTGACCACACCCACCCAGGGACCCCTCACTCTCCAAGCTCCCTGCTGGCCCAAAACATAGCCCTTGCCAGCTTATCGCTGCCTCCTTTGCTTCCCGCAGGAGTCAGAGCCCAGACCATAAACAAGCAGTAGGTGACTGGACTCCACATTGCCTGTCGTCTGGCTCAAAGGGCAGGCAGGCGGAGATTTCCTGTTGGAACTTTCCGCAGCATGGGGGTGGGGGGACCGAACTGAGCTGTGGGCACGTGGGGGGCCCATTGACGCCCACAGAAAATGTGCTGATGGCGAGTCTGGGACACGGAGGCACAGAGGTGGATCCCAGGCTGGGGGCTACCTGCTGGGTTTTCCTTCAGGGGATGAAGATGTTCTGGAACCAAATACAGGTGGTGGCTGCACAGTGTCACAGAACTGTTGATTCTAAAATGGTTCATTTTACATGAATTTCACCTCGATTAAGAAAACAAAACTCCCTCGTGAAACACACCCTCACCCAGTCCCATCAGAACAGGATCCAGGGGCTGCACGGGTCCCTTCCCACCACTCACCCCAGAGGGCTCCCCACCACCATTTCTGTTTGGGGGAGCCCTGAATGAGCCCTGGGCTCAGGCAGGTCACCTTTACCCTGAAATCAGGGAAGCCAGTCTTCCCTCCTGTGCAGCTGACAAACAAACATGCTCAGCGCCAGGTGGGCGGCCCCAGAGCACAATTAGACTCCAGCGAGTGGAAAAACGGGGTGTAATTTTTCTCCAGTCCCATCCCCCGAGGCAGCCCCAGGCATCTTGGTGACACTTCCTTGCCTTTGGAGACCAATTACCCAGGTGGAGGGGATGAGCGGCCCAGCGGCCTCATTAACTCACTGCCTCCAAGGGAGGCAGCCCAGCGAGGGCGTCTGGTCCCGTAAGCACAGCTCTGCTGGCCCCAAGGGCCGGGAGGTGCAGAAGGAGCCTGGCTGTACCCTGCCCCCACATGGGCTAGGGGCCCTGCCAGCAGGAGCCACCCCGCCCCCCCCACCAGAGGCCAAGGGCGCCCAGCAGTGCCGGGCTGCAGAGCCTCCTCCCTGCTGTGGCAACAGCCCAGCTGCTGCCTGCCTTTCCTGGAGCCTGGTTGCATCAGACAAGGCCACCGCACAAGGCCCCAGCAGCCCTGAGGCCAAGATGTGCCCCACCCAGCACACCAGGCCGGAGCTGCCTGGGCAGGGCAGTGAGGGCCCCTGACTTGACTTGTGGGCTAGGCTCTGCCTCCTTGGGGTCCCCACAGCTGCCCTCCTGCCTGAGCTGATACATACCGGGCTTCCGGATGGTTCTCCTTCTGTCCTCTGTGAGGCAGCTGCTCAGACTCAGTTGGGGGCAGGGCCAAGCTACAGGCTGGCTCTGGTACAACTTCCCAAATGGCCATCAGCCCCTTGGAGGCCTCTCAAACTTCCTGTGGCAGGACCCAGGGCCCAGGGCCCAGAAGCAAGAACCCAGGGCCTTGTTTCCCGTTAACCCCTCGGAGGCACTGCCCAGGGCCTGACTCTGATGGGCCAAGACACTTCCTCTCTGTCCCCATCCAGGCAGAAGGGGCCACAGATGGGCATTTGTGGGCACAGGTGACATGGCCCTGGACCCTCCCCTGCTCAGGGCAGCTGTTCCCCACACAGAAGGCTCAGGTGGGGCTTACCCCACTGCATATCAAGGCTCCATGCCCCCTCTCCCTGGAGGTCACCCCGCCTGACCCCACACCCCTTTCACACTGGTCCCTAACACCCCTGCACCCACGACCACATCTGACTCTGACTCAAGGTACAGGACAAGTGTGCCCTGTTCATCCAGTCTACCCCCTCCCCATGCCCCACTACTCTATCCAGTCTGACTCCTAAGAGGAGACCCTGTAAAACAGGCCCCTGCAGGGAGAACATGGCAGAAGCAGTCAAGGGGCTCTCGGGAGCCGGAGTGGGGTGTCCCCAGGGGGGACCCAGGGACAGGATGGAGGGCGGGGGGCTTCAAAACCCAGAGTGAGCCCCAAGCTGATCCTGCCTGACCTCATGGCTGACCCCTTCTCACCTCACTGACCTCATCTGATCTTGATGACCCCTCCTGACTTTCACACTGACCTCACCTGACCTCCTTCTGACCCCTCCTGACCTCATTTGACCCCCTCTCTGACCCCCCTCCTGACGACACTGACCTCACCTGACCTCATGCTGACCTCATCTGACCCCTCTCTGACCCTCTCCTGACTTCACTGACCTCACCTGACCTCCTCCAACCCTCTTCTGACCTTCTCACTGACCTTACCTGACCCCCTCTGACCTCATGCTGACCTTACCTGACTTCCTCCTGGTCCCCTCCTGACCTTCATGCTGACTTCACCTGACCCCCTTTCTGACCCCCTCCTGACCTAATCACTGACCTCATCTGACCTCCTCCTGACCCTGGATTTCTGAGCCCCCACTTCTCACCATGGCTAGGGGTGGGGGGGGCTCACAGGGATAGAGAAGGGGACCCTCCCAGAGGAGGGGCAGTGCTTCCAATGGCCAGGAAGGCCCCTAGAAGCCATGGCTGGGACGGAGCCAAGCCAGCGCTGAGGGTCATGCAGAGCCATACACAGCAGGGGGTGGGACCTGGGCTGTGGGCAGCCACAAGGGCTGAGCCAGGCAAGGACGAGGGGCTGGAGGCCGAGGAGGCTGCAGACCCTGTGCCAGCCAGACCCCATTCAGAGCAGTGAGGGGAGCAATGGACATCCCTGAGGAGCCCACCACCCTCCCCACATCTGGTGGGCACTGGAGCCCACCCTCTGCCCGAATCTGAGTTTCCAGGCAAATTCGATGTCAGCAGTGGCTGCAGCTGATTTGGGACGCAAATCTGAACCAGCTGCACAGACACCGCCTCGCCCGGGTGCAGCCCGCACAGTGGCAGGTGCAGGGCAGGGTGGGAGGCAGGAGTTGGGGCAGGCTCTGCTCAGCTCAGGGTCCCCAGGAGGCAAAGTCACCCCTCTGGGTGATGGGGCCGCTGAAGTGTGGGCACCAGGAGGGACGAGCGTCCCTGAGGATCCTGGGACTCCCCTGTGCCCACCCAGTCCCTTCCTGCCTCAGGGGGACTCTGCCTCCTGCCTGCCACCCGCCACCCACCCTGTGGGGCCAGCATCACGCAGCCCTGCCCATGGGAGAGGACGCAGGTCCACTGCCACTGTTAGTAAAGCCAGCACCGCTGGAAGGTCACCTAGGACATTTTGCTGTTGCTTCACCTTCCCATGGGGAAGCGCCACTGCTACCTTGGCACCTGGTGCCAGCAAGAAGGACACAGAAGCCCACCCTCCCGTCTGGTGTGTTCTGGCCCAAAGCCAGGCCTAGGCAGCTTTGCGTGTCCCCTCACGGTGGTGGGAATTCCAGTGTCACTCATGCACTCTCTCAGTCAACACCTGTGTCCACAGGAGCGGCCATGCCCGGGCCTGGTTTGCCATGAAGCAGACAAGAGCGTAACTGACAGGCACGTCTGGGCGCGGCAGCTGGGCGCGGCGTGGGCGGGGCTTTAGACATAGGTGCCCAGGCTTCACTGAGAGGTCACGTGGGGCAGAGACACCCAGAGTGGGCACGAGAGGCTGTGGGGGAGGGGAGGCCGGTGGAGGACAGGGGCCAGTGGCCTGAAAGGGCAGATATGCAGGGGCGGCAGGGGCCGTAGCGCTGACCCTGGGCTGATGGCAGCGGTCAGAGATGATGGGCCAGCCCTTCTGGGCCTGGAGCTGCATAGTCCAGGGGGCCAGAGGGCTCCTGGTGGACACAAGGTGGGGTTGTGGCAGGCAGGTCCAGGAAGGTCAATGTTTATTAGACACACGGCGGCAGAGGGCACAGGGTCGGGAGATGGGAACTCCTGGATGCAGAGGCTGTGTGGTGCTTCTAGGGGGACCTTGTGCATAGGACAAAAACGCATGTGACAGGGTGAGGAGTATCCACTCTGAGGTGAGGAGTGTCACTCTCAAATGTCCCGAAGAAAGAAACGGTGTCTGCTATGGGCTGAGTTGTGTCCCCAGATCCTCAGTTGGAAGCCCTGACCCCTGTGGGCTGGTGTCTGCAGCTGGAGCCTCAGGGGTGCTCAGGGTGAGGCGGGGCCCATGAGAGGTGTGGTGCCCTTGTAACAAGAGGAACACAGAGGGATCACCTCCCTGCTCGCACACCAAGGCGAGGCCACCTGGAGACCAGGAAGAGCCTTACCAGACCCAGACCTGCCTGGATCTTGGGCCTCCCAGACCCAGTTCTGTGGGAACAGCGTCTTATCTATGCTGCCCTCGGCTGTAGTGATTTGTTACAGCCGCCCCAGCTGACTGATTCATACTGTCCCTGCCACTCTCCTCTAAGTTTGGACTTATTCCAAAAGAAAAAGGGTGAAACTGCCATGGAGGAAAGACTCTGAACAAAACAAGGCCCCAGTGAGTGCCGGGCCCTCCCCAGGCTCAGCAGTGCCTGGGGCAGGAGACAGTGGGGGTGCAGGGGCTCCAAGGTCACTCTTGCTTAGAGAAGGCAGCAGGGCCCGTGGCACGAAGCAAGGAGTGGAGAGGAGGCACTGACACCATCTGAGAACTGAGACCGGTGGCCTTGCAGAGCGTGATGCTGAGTGGGCTACAGGTTCCTAGAGATTCAGGGTGGGTGTGACTCAAGGAGGCCCCCAGAAGCCCAAGGGATCGCAGTGGGGGTTGGGGGAGGCCAGGCAGGAGAGGGCCTTGAGGGCTAGGGTGCCAGATTGCCCTGAGCAGGGGCAGTCAGGCTGGTGGTGGCCAGGGATGTGAGGTGCCATATAAAGGAGTAAAGATGTTGATTTGGGGATCCAGAGGCCCCATGACTGTGAAAAGGCATCTGGCACTCCCCCTTTCCAGGTGCAGATAAGGCCTGGGGCCTGGTCTGAGGCCACGAAGGGGACCAGTGAGTGTTGGATGGCTGGCAATACAGCTGGGGCTGTGCGAGCCTCCCCGGCCCCCCTCAACCCCTACTGCACCAGCATCCTGCTCCAGGCCCCGCTGAATGGTGGCGAAATGGGGCTTGGTGGATCTGCCTTGAGTGGGGGGACTGTGGCCCTATTTCAGAGGATTCCTGCCAGGTTGGCCTGTGGATCTGAGGTCCCTGTTGCACCCCCACAGATGGTTTTTATTTCAGTTAGACCCTGGGGAGGGGTTGAGAGGCAAGGGCCACCCTCCTTTCTTGAGTGCTGGGTTTGGGGCTGATGCCCCTGGAAGCAGGCTCTTGGGGAGATGGAGACCTTGCAAATCTCTAACTTTGGCCAAAGGTGGAACAGAGGGGTGGTAGGGCTGAGCATCTGGTCTCCTGGCACAGGGGTATGACCCCAAGCCGGCACCCCACCTGACAGGCCACCAGTGCAGATCCCCAGATCACTCCAGCCTCAGCACCAAAACCCCTGCTGCCCCCAGGATCTCTCTGTCTTCCTGAGGGGCTGCCGAGTCACTGGATCTGCCCTGCCCCATGAGTGCTGGACCCCAGGACAGGACAGGCCAAGTGTGGGCCTTATAGGGCAGGAGAGGGCAGGGTATGACCAGCCAGGTTCCTGCTGTCGGCCTGAACTCTGGCCTGGGGGTTCATGGGATCCCAAACTGTGGGGCTGTGAGGGAAGTGGAGTAGATGTCCTCCAGGGGGTTCAGATGAGGCCCCAGCTCTGTGGACAGCTCTCCCAGGACAAAGGGGCCACTGGGACCTGAGGCAGTCAGACCCTGAGCCAGTCTTTGCTCAGAGCCTCTGGGCAGGGGGTGCAGGGGAGCCCAGAGGCAGCTGGCCCCATCAGGCCTCAAGTGTCCAGAGTTCCACCAGGAACGTTCAGACCAGACCAGACAAGAGGCCTCAGGGACCCCCGAGCTCTAGGCGCCCCGCCAAGCCCATGCACAGGACGGGGTGGGGGTGGAAGCCAGAGGGACCTGGGACACAGCCCCCCTCGTGGCCTCAGATGGGTGCCAGAGCCAGAGGCCCCCAGCCCTTCCCAAGCTCGCCCCACCTTGGCTCCACCAATGCCTCTGTCCTCAGGTTCCCCTGACGCCTCGCCCACAGCTACGTGCTCTGTCCCCTGCTGCCCCCGGGACATCTGCCAGGGTTATGGTGGGACTCTTGCAGATATACTTAAATGAACTTCTTGTATCTGATAGTTTCAGACTGCAGAGCCATTGCAAGTTCCCCTGGGCCCACAGCCAGTTTCCTCTACTGTCAGGCCAGTGATGCCACTACAGCACGTTTCCATGGGCTCCCGTCCCACCTCACCCGGTTTCCTCATTTCCTACCCGGGACCCCATATGACATCAGTCGTCACGTATGCCTGGGCTCCTCTGACTGCGACAGGCCCCAGATCCCCCTTGTTTCTGTGACCTTGACCTGTGCAGGAGGTCTGGCCAGGTATATGTCCATCATGTGCCCCTCTGCTGGGCTTTGTCTAATGTTTTTCTCACACTTAGACTGGGGCAGGGCCTTGGGAGGAGCCACAGGGCTACTGCCCTGCTCATCACATCGAATTGGGGCACCTGTTCTCACATCACCAGTGGGACCTTTTTAATTTCAAATATTTTTAAACTCCACAGTTCTGGGTCAGCTACAGACCCCGACAGGGTCGACCCCTGCCCCTCCATCCCCACAGCACCAGAACCCAACCCATGGGCTCTCAGAGACGGGCAGGGCCAGGGTACCTTGGTCTCTGGTAGCCCAGTTGGGCAGAGGCTCTGCAAGCAGAGTGACCAGCCGCCAACATGCTGAGCACAGGAGCCCAGAGGGCTGACCACTGGATTTGGCGCCCTAGAGGCCAGTGGGGGCCTCAGTGTGTCTAAGAATGATGGACACAGGGTTTCAGACTTCTGGCCCAGTGTTTTCTGGACACCGTGACCAGGTGTGGCCCTCAGGGAGATGGGCTTGAAACAACACAGGTGCTTCTGGGTCTCAGGCACAGGGTCAAGATCAAGGCTGAGTCAGGCTGCCGGAGCACTGGCACAGCCTGTGGGTGTTGCCACCAGGCCCTGCCTAAACAATGGGGTCTGAGAACAACATGGCCCAGGGCAGGAAGGCGGGGACGAAATAGTCAGGACTCATCTAGGAGGGCCAGAGAGAAGTCCCAGCACTGGAGTAACCCCAGCCTGTCCGTGGGCACCAGCAAGCCTTCAGGGCAGCGTGTGGGGCTGTGAGGGACCTGGAGTGACAGTTGCTGAGCTTTCTGGATTGAACCCTTTGGCCCTGAGCTAGGGATAGCCAACAGGTCCTAGGTCCTTGGGTCAAGTGGGAGTCGCTGAGGCCAAAAGGAGTGGAAAAGTAGATCAAAAGGTAGAAGAAAGAGGGTCCCCTCTCAGTGCAGCAGTTGATTACGGCAGGGCCCAGCCTCCTGTGCTCACCTGTCAACACGGTGGGAGGAAGTGGCCTCTACGGGGAATACCTGGCCCCACGGATCAAGGACAGGAAGCCTCTGGAAAGCAGGTCCAGGGGTGCAGGCACTGCAGTCCCACCCCTACCCTGGAGCACAGCTCCCCAGCCTGGCCTTCCTGGGACGGGGTCTCCATGCTTCACATAGCTCCAGGTGGGAAGAGGTGGCCGAGCCATGCCCCACAAGGAGCCCTGTTCCTGGGCAGAACCTCCAAGTCCAGATCCCAGACACTAGCACCTGCCCTACAGGACCAGCAACTAGACCTTTCTCCCAGTTCCTGGAGCCAAGCTGCCTGTCTTCCAAGGCAGTACCGGTTGCAGTGACTGAAAGCAAAGTTAGCCACAGCCCCTCCCCAATCCAGGTAGGTCAACACCACTGACTTGGTGGAGGGCCAGGGAGGAGTGAGTGACAGAGCTTGCCCCCTCTGTGGGGGTGCTGACCCCTGGGACAGCTGCCCAAGTGGGCCCACAAGGGGCTGCTTGGTGACCCCCAGCATCTACCCACACCTGCCCCAGGTATTTGCTCTGCTGAGGTGAGGAGGTGAGTCAGAGGAGCTTGCAGAGGAGAAACAGCCCGTCCCAACCGGAAGTGCAGGGACTGGTAAGGCGACTCAGTAAGGTGTCCCCTGGGGAGCCCAGAGCTGGCTAAAAGCTGAGAGAGGTCCCATTCCCAAGTCCAAGGCTCAGGGGCTCCAGGGCCCTGCCCTTGCCCCAGCACAGTCGCAGTGGGAAGGCCATCCCTTGGCACCCGAGGTGGGACCCTCTTGGGCCTGGCTTCCAGGCTGAGGCTGAGCCCTGGAGGGCTCAAGGAGCCTGCAGCCGTCTGTGGCTGGCCGCCATGCAGGAAGTAGCCGCAGCCACAGCACAATGGCCCTTTGTCCTGCCTGCCCCGCCCTGTGAGGCCTCAGCCCCAGAGAGAGGGCTGAGGGGCTGGGGGCCAGCTCACCACCAGCTCTACCACCAGCCCAATTGTGTCCCCAAGTTGGAAGCGAGTGCTTTTGTCACCCCTCCCAGGTCAGGCTTCCCTGTCCCTGAACAGCCTGTCTTGCTGGCCCCGCCCCTTCCTGCTGCCATGGCAACATCTGCACCCAGCAGGTAGGCTGGGCCAGAACCTTTGTCTGGTGGCCACTGGTTTCTCCAGGGATCCCAGCACCCAGTATAGCTGCTGACCTCGGGCTGGGACAATGTGAGCCTGGTGTGCTATGGGGCAGCACCCCGCTGACCCTTCAGGGCCTGGGCACCTGGTTCTCGCTTTCCCCTTGGAGGAGGCCAGAGGCTCCGGGCCCGCCCACCCTTACTTCCTGGATACGCATCCTGGCCGTCTGGGAAGCGCTGCCCCAGAGGGACCAGGGCCTCTGCACAGGGAGGAGCCAACTGCTGCTCCACTAGGAGTGATGACCCCAGCTCAGACCTTGAGGTGGCCATCAGCAGAGCTCAGAGGTACCTGGGACCTCCACCTGGGCTGGTTAAGGTTGCCTGCAACGGGAACATCTCAACTGAACTTTTGTTGAAAACCGAGGGATGAAATGCATGCAAACCTGCCAAGACCTCCTCAGTCGTCTTGCCAGAACAGGGCCCAGTCTCACTCGGGTCATTTTTCCTTTTCAAGACTTAGGCAGAACAGACAAGGAGAGCACTGAGCGGTCACTGCAAGGTCAAGGGTGGGCAGTCAGCCAGACCAGAATAGCTCTCTTCAAAGTGATGCGCTGGGGGATGTTCCAAGTGGCTTTCACCGTGGGGGGTGGGGGCGGGCCTGGCTCCTGGGCCACAGGAATAGCTGAGCTGCTTTCTGACTTTTCTGACCCTGGGCTAAAAGCAGGCCTCAGTGGCACCACTGTGGCCAGCTAGGGTAGCCTCCATGGTAGGGGGTCCCCTTGCCGCAGGGAAGCTGCCCAGTAGAGCAGCCTCGGGAAGCCATGTGTGTGCCCAGATGTCTTTGAGTCTGGAGGAGCCTCTGAGTTGGCAGGAAAGGGTCCCCGCCTGGTGATGACAGGATCAGAGCTGCCAGGCAGGCCAGAAACTAAGAGGAGGTTTACTTCTGCCTCTTCTCAGGCCAAGCCACCAGTCGACCCTCAGATGCTCCCTTCCAGGGGCAGGGGCTCCTCCCATAACTGTCTCCCTTCCTGGACCTAACTCTGTGCTCCTTCCTGGCAGAGCTGAGCAGGCCCTTGGTCTCCACCGCATCCTGGCCCTCAGGGCTTAATGGAGAGGCCCGCCCCGCTGGCAGGCAGCACCGGGGAGGGCAGGGTGTGAGACTGAGGAGGAAGTCAGTTCGAACAGCCCTTCTTCCCACTTCTGTCCATTGACAGTGCCTCAAAAAGATGGTACTCATGGGATGCCTATGTCCTGCCTCACCCCTACACAAACGCAGACACCTGAGTGGGCATCAGGGCGGGTGGGCATCATGACAATCCCAAGGAGGGGCTGGGGCCCAAGGGTCGAGGATTAGAAGTCACTGCTGCTCCCAGGACTGCCTTCCAGACACCCCACACCAGGCCCAGGGGGCCAGACCAGCTCCAGGCCGCTCCCCATCCAGAGTCAGGGAGTGGAGCGGCCTGGAGTGTCCAGATGGCAGTGAACTCAGAACCATGCTTGAGGGGCCCATGGCAGATTTCTGGATCCCCCACTGTGACCCCACGATTGATTCTGGGGGCCGTACCCTCCTCTGCATCCCCCACGTGTGGGCACAGCACCCCTTGGAGTTGTGCAGCTGCCAGGGAGCCCTCTGGGGGTGACTCAGGGCTCTGGCCTCTTCCATCCCTGGAGGACAGCCTCTGGGCCACAGAGCCCCTCCCGGGGTGGAGTAAGGCCAGGGCCAGCAGCCCAGGGACAGCCCTGTCACATGAGTTTCCAGCACGGTTGCTGGGTTCATTATGGAGAGTAGCTGGGCCTTTGGGATCTCTCTACTGTTGGGCTAATTACTGGAATCACTGTCCTTTCATTACAGGCCCTTCCCTGGGGGCACACAGCAAACATGAAGTCCAGCTGGACTGGGGCCCTATCTCTCCCACCCTGGGAACCCCAACACAAAACCTTGCACCCCAGTCTAGGGGTCTAAAATGTGGCCCCCGGGGGCTGCCAAGGCCTTAGTCACCAGGCAGACCCCCCCACCCTTCTCAGCAGCCTGACTCCCCTAGCATGTGGGCTGGTATGACACGCGGCCTGATCCGGGCCACCTGACCATAGCGGTGGGCTGGGGGCAAACAGGAGAAGGATTCTGAGAGACCCACGCAAAGCAGACCCTCCACTTCTGCCACAACTGGGGCTGGGGGCCTGGAACCAAGAGGTCGTTTCCAGTCTCTGCCCTTGGTCAGCGGGAGGCCACCGCCCCAAGGGTCAGAGGCATCGCCAGAGCCATCTGAGGAAAAGCACGGGTGCAGAGCATGACGCTCCCTCCGCTCCCTCCCTGGTTCGGCAAGGCGGCCCCAGCGCCTGGACAGGAGCTGCTGCCCGGCCGCCCTGGCCACCGGCTCACACACTCCAGTGCAGTCCCTGCCGAAGCTCCTTGCCCTGGTTTTTGTTCAACCTGGCCGGCGGGTGAGTTGGGCGAGGCGGGGGCAGGAATGTGTGCAGGCCCCGCGCCCGCCCGGCCGCTGCGTCACTAGCTGCCTCCCTCCCGGCCTATGGGAGCCCGGGGGACACACCTGTCGGCCGCGGGGAGTGGAGATTGGTCGGCCTGGAGCAGGCACCTGCGTGGGGAGGGGGGGAGGCCCTACATGTAAGGCGAGCCGGGGCCTCGCCGCCTCTTCCCAGCCCTACCCGGCGCCGCCTCCATTGTTCCCAGTCGCTCTCAGAACTTCCCCCAAGGCCCAGCAAGCCATCCACTGCACACGCGTGGACCTCGGGTTCCTTTGTGCGGAGTTTCCACCGAAGGCAGTGGGCCTCGGGTCTGCCCAGGCGGCAGGCAGTTCTCTCGGTCGGGCCGAAGCCAGACCTGGGCGCCGGGGCCACGGACCAGGGGCTGACAGGTACTTGGGGAGACTGGTGCCAAGGCGACCCTGGTGTCCACACAGAGGCCTGGTGGGTCCCAGATACAGGGGCCCAGCTAGGCTCGGGCTGTGGGCAGAGGCGGGAGGGGCTCCTACCCTACTCCTCCAGGCCCAGAACTTGTTGGGGCAGGTTGGTGCGGGAGGTGGAGGAGCTGGAGGCAGCCACCCTGGGCTGAGAGCCTCCCTCGGGGCCCTTACCACCGACCTGGGGAGGATGGTGTGATGGTGGCGACAGCCGGTTGGCCACAGAGTCCAGTGGGGCCAGGACTCGGGGAAGGGTGGCCCTTCCTCTCCAAGGAGAAGGTGGGCCTCGGGGGTCGGGAGAGCAGGCTGGGGGGCCTGGAGCCACCCCATGGCCCAGGGCGGTCAGCGTACACAGGCCACGTCCATGGGACCAGTACTGGGTGGTGGGGGTCTTCCCTCCCAACCAGAGGGCCACGAGACCTTCAGGAAAGCCCTTTGCTGAGTCGGCCACTGAAGTGCCGGTTCTGAGGTGTCTTTTCACCCAGAGCGGGTGTCAGGGAGGCCTGAGACGCCGGCAGCTCTAAGCCGTTTCTGGGTTTCTGGGCTTTGCTTCTGGGCAGGGCTCAGTTTTGCCACTGGCCACATTGGGCTGGAGCCGGTCTGGCCCGGATTCGCCGCTGTTTCCTACCCACCCCTGTCTGAGGCGCCAGTAGAGCCAGAACCACCTCAGAGGAAGTGCAGGCCGGGTTGCCAGCGACGCATTATGGGGTCAGGTCCAAAGTCTGTCCTAAAGATTCTCCACCTAAACTCAAAGTAGCACCCTCGGCCGCACCCCCACAAACACCCTGTCCGGCAGTGAGGCCGCGGTGCCTCGGCCCCACACACTGGCCCTGAGCAAGCTGGCCTGAGAGCCTCCTTCACAGCCCAGGCATTGGTCTTCATGGGAAGGTTTGAAGTTTAGGAAATGAAACCTTGACGTGTCAGAGGTTAACCATCTTCGAGACATAGTATAGAGTTTACTGTTCCTGACGAACGAAACTTCTAGGGCAGAAGCACAGGATGTTTAATTAATCCACTGGGAGAACTTTCGGCCCTTTTAGGCTGAGCATCTGTAAAAATAGGTCGGGTTGGTTTCGTTTTCCTTTTTTTCTAGTAACTCAGATGAAATGCTTCAAAGTTAGAGCCATTGGCAGCAGATTGAAATAGGCAAAAGAAGTGTTGTATTCATGAAAATGGATGCAGTCTGCTGTGCATTTTCAGGCATGTTGGTCATCTGCAAATACCTTACTTACAAAATCTGGTGGATTTAGGAGTAGGTAAAATAGCCCACAGAAACTGCAGGCCTCCTGATGAGCCTGGTCTGTCCTCTGGTGTGGGGAGGGCACCCCAAAGGGCTCAGGGGGGATGGCGGCCAGGCCTCAGACGCACAGCTCCGACCATACCTGCGTGCAGATGGGCCAGCTTCGGGCCACCCCCGCCCCAGCCTCCCTGCCCAGCTGGCTGATCCGGCCGCGCAGAGGGGTTGGGTTTCTGTGCTTTGTTCTCTGCTCGGCCTCACCATTGATTAAGGCCCGTCGGGCAGGTTAACCAGCCTGCTGGTTTTTCACGCTGGGCTCGTGTTCCCCACCCCACCCTGTCCTGTGCAGGTGGGACCCGCCAGACCTGGCAGGCTGGGTGCCCCCCAGGTGGGCTATTTGCTCCGCAAACAGGAGATGCTCTGATTCCTAGATGTCCTCAGCCGAGCCGCGTTGGAATGGTGATGGTTAACCAGACCCTGCACCCAGGGACCACACGCTGGCTTCATTCCTACCAACAACTGGCCAAGAAAGCATCACTGGGGGCACTTGGAAACAGGGAACATTTATTTTCACTTTTCATGTCAACCAATAAGACTCACCGGCCTGCCCCAAGCAAGCCAGGCCCTCGGCACATATGAGAGCCAGACTGAGGCGCAGGCCAGGGCGTCAGTCTTTTCTTGTGGAATTCAGGTTCTGAGTTTAGGAGGAGAGTGAGATTCTGTCCTGGGGCTCAGAAGGGAGCACTCTGCTGCCCACCAGCCCCAGGTCTCTGCCTCCTAGTGAAAATGTAACAGCCAATGTGCTGGTAGGGAGCAGACAATGGGAGTAGCTCATCCATCCTCTTGTAGGTGGGCCGGCCAGGGCCTGTCGGGACTCCCAGGCCCTCATTGGCCCCCTAGCGCAGTTGGCCATGAGTAGCTGAGTGCACTGGAGGTCAGACAAGGGAGGCACCTGGCCCAAGTGATGGCTGCAAGGAGGGATCCTGGGCCCAGTCCCAGCCCCCATGGCCTGACCACTGGGAGTGGAGCCGAAATTTAACTCAGCTCTGAAGGTGAAGTCTAAACGACTTCACTTAGCTCAGAAAAAAGTGAACCGACTTTACAGGTCTGAAGGATGGACAATGAAAGGCAAGGTCGGGGCCAGAAGGTTGAAGGCCTAGATCCCAGCCAAGGGCACCACTCTCTGAGCCTGAACACAGTCACCTGGAGGGTCCAGGCACCTGTGAAACCCCATCCCTGTGTGTGTCCCCCAAAGGTAAAAGAAAGGCAAAGTGTTGGTCGCTCAGTTGTGTCCAGCTCTTTGTGACCCCATGGACTATAGCCCACCAGGCTCCTCTGTCCATGGGATTCTCCAGGCAAGAATACTGGAGTGAGTAGCCATTCCCTTCTCCAGGGGATCTTCCTGACCCAGGGATCAAACTGGGTCTCCTGCATTGCAGGCGGATTCTTTACCGTCTGAGCCACCAGGAAAGCCCCATGTCCCCCAAGACCAGGCCTAAGTCTGGTCAGCCCCTCTGAGAAATGTCAGCCCTTCTGGAGCATGAAGCCAGAGAACCAGGTGAACCCAGCTGAGGCCAGGGACTAGGTGGACACAGTCTTTGTTGTGGTCAGCCCAGGGTGGGGGGATCAGCACAGGGCTCACACCCTCTCCCTGCAAACTCTATGGGTAGAAGGTGCCAGAAAACTTCAGAAGCTGTTCTGGTTAGCTCTCCAGGCCAGTATGCTGCCTGTGTGGTGACAGGAGAGAGGACAGGACCCTTCAGAGCCTCAGAGCAGTGTTCTGGGGGTCTCTCAGCTCCCTGCAGGGGCCCCACATGCAGACTCTGAGCAGGATGGGACCCCAGAGCTGCCCACTTCCTCACCCCCAACCCTGAAGAGACATCCTGGGGTGCCTTCAAGATTGGCTCAGTCCCCGCATGTACCTGGGGGTTGTTGCCCTGTATTCTGTGTTTGGGGGCTGATGTTCCAAGTGCTCTGGGCACACAAGCCACAGTGACTGCCAGGCAGTTTGGACAGGCTGTCCCTCCTGCACCCCTCCTGTAGGCCCAGCACCATTTCACCCTGGACCTCAGAGCCAGCAGCAGCCAGAACCCCAGGGCTATGCCACAGTAGGGCGCTGGTGACAGGCTGCTCAGTGAGTTGGAGGGACCCCAGGCCCCGGGAACATCTGCTCGGCTCGGTGATGGGGCCAGAGGAGGACCAGGTCTTGGGAGCCACCCTCCATCCTGGCCCCAACCCTCATCTGAGCTCTTGACAAAGGCAGGGGGAGGGGCATGGGAGATTGTGTTTGGGAGCCTCAGACACACGCTCACCCAGGACCCCCACGGGCAGGGCCTTGCCCTGGGACCACCCAGAAAGAGGGTCTTGCCCTGCTCCTGCTCCCTGAACTCCCACCGCCTGTGGGCAGGACACCCTGACCCCCTAAGTTGCCCACCCCATGCCCAGAGCTGGTGGTCCCACCTGGCCAGCCAGAGCTGACTGGGCAGGGAGATCACCCTGTGGTCCTGGCCCCTGGGCGCTTCCAGGCACTGCAGGCCCGCCTCCCCTGAGTGGGGCCCCCACAGAGGGGATTACCTGGTGCTCTGGTCCCAGGGTATACACTTGCTCCAGCCCCAGCCATCCTGGCCCCTCCCCACCTCAGTGCATTAAGAAACCCTCATTGTACCTCAGGCTGCTGGGTGTCCTTTCATTGAGTCTTCTCTTGATCCCAGCTGGGCGGCCCCAAGACCCAATCCGGGGTGGCCATCGCCATCTTACTGGGCAGCATTGGATGGTGTCTGGTCTCTAATACTGCCTGGTAATGATGACGCTGGGGCCCTGCTCGCAGCGATGGGGCCGCCCTCCCGCAACTTGGCCTGCCCTATCCTCTCTGCCCAAGGCCCCACACTGCCACAGCCCCTGACACCCACAGTCAGCTGGCCCACGCAGTCCTGCCCCAGTGGCTTCCAGATGCAGCTCCAAGGCAGAAAGTTGACCTGGGGCAGGGCCCTCCCCCAGGTCCAGACATGTCTGCGCCCCTTCTTAGCCCCCAGAATCAAAGGCTTCCTGCAGCCACACCAGGCCCGCCCCCAGTGATCAGCAGTAGGACAGGCGGGTGTCTGGGCCCTGCCCATGGCGCCCAAGCAGGTGCTGCTGCCACCACACCTGACAGGTGTGGGTGGGATAGAGGGCAACAAAGGCTTTGGAGGGTGAAGGCCCAGCTGAGCCCAGCTGGGTGGGCCACCTTGCAGACCAACAACATCTCCAGCCTTGGCCCCAGGTCCTCGCCCCCACGCCTGGCTCTGGGAAAGTGAGGGGCAGCAAGCAGGCCTCCCTGCCTCCACTGGGCCCTGCCTGCAGGGAGTGCAGAACCCACATCCGTCCCACATCCTCGGGCCGAGGCGCACCGGGGCCTCTGTGGACATCTTACCGGACAGTGCTGGATTTCTCGGCTCAACTCTAACACTGTCTGGTAACGATGTTCAAAGGTGACCCACCACCCGCCGGGAAGTGGCCCGAGGACACGTGGTCCTGAGCTCCTGGACCCCAGAGCTGGGCCGAGGCCTGGTCAACTGGGGGCAGGCAAACAGCCTGTCTCAACTCTGCAGGCCGGCCCAAGCAGGGAGACCGCTGCCAAGTCCAGGTGCAGGGCCGGTTCTGCCACACTGGGGCCCTCGGGACTCCCCAAGAAACCCAGGACACCTGGACCTGGGAAGGGCCACCAGCCCGCAGGGGGCCCTGGGGAGTCCTGGCCTCTCGCACGTTCATAGGCTGTGACTGAGCCTAGGTTCTCCTCACAGAGTGGCCAGCAGGCACGTCAACGGCCACACAGGGAAATGGCCTTCTGGCTGGTACAGAGCTGGTAGCCCTCGCCTTCCCTTCCTGGCCTGGCCCATCTACCACACAGAGTCAGATGTTCACTACGGGTGTCCAGGGCCCCCAACACATCGCCACTGTCCAGGCCCTGCCCTCAGAGGTCCCAGGCAGCTGGGGCTGCGGGCAGTGGCCTCTTGCTCCACAAAGGAGGCCACACTCCCTCAGGCGACTGGGGCCACAGGGAGCACAGGGTGCATCCAGGCGCCCAGTGCAGTGGACATTCCGTGCCGCTCTCCTCCCATCCCCCGCAGCCTCGTAGGCGAGACTGGGAACATTGTCCCAAATCACTGAAGCCAGGATGGCCCTTTATTTTATCGTTCTGATCTGAAGCCAGGACACCCGCCCCAGACCCACTCAGCACAGGCACTGTGGCGGCCCTTCTGCCCTGGACCCCAGTGGCTCTCGCGCGGTGGGGAGGGCCTGCCCGGCCCTGCTGTTACTCATTAACTGGCTGAGAGCCATTCAGGAAGCCGCAGGGTGCCACAGACACCTTGACCGGGGATCCAGAGCAGGGAAGCCAGACTGCTCCCCAGCTGTTCTCTCAAACACGTGTACCTGTAGGGCCGCTCTGAAGACAGGTCTTCAGGAAAGCTCTCCTCGGGGTGATCCTGAGCTGGGCCACCGGGCCTCCTGGGGCAGCTCCACAGACTAGGAGGCTCCAGGGGTCCTGCCATCCAGCTGAACCCTCCTGCTTTCTCAAGGTGACGCAGGGCCGGTGGTGGGCGAAGCCCAGCCCCTCCCAGAAGGGCCACCGGACGAGACTGCCTGCACCAAAGCCGGCCGATGGGTGTCTTACCAGACACGGTTAGATCTGGTCCTTCTGTCTAATACTGTCTGGTAATGCCGTCCATCCCCGGCCTCATCACCGCCACAGGAGGGCCCTCACCAATGCTGGGGGGCGGGGGGGCCGGGGTCCGTGGGTCCCAGCAGTGCTACACTCCCGCCCAGGCCCAGGCCACACCTGACGCCCTAGCCCTGGGACCCCCAGAGGGCTTTCTGTCGCAGACACAATGGACTGTTGGTGTAATAAAGCATGGGGGCTCCTGTTCAGCTCAGGGGCACCGGCGATAGGCTCGTGCTGTTGGCACCGCCACTGGGCCATGAGAGACCTGGGCTGCAGCAGCCACACCCCCGGAGCCCCCCAGGAGCCTCTCCAGGGAGGCACCCTAATCGCTATGCCAGGAGTGGTGGGGGATGAGCAGTACAGGATAGAAGCAACCCCAGCTCCCTGTGCCCCCAGAGACACCCCAGGCCGCCCTCTCCCCCACCCCAGATGGCACCAGGACCCTGAGGGTGCTGGCCTTCCTCCCCTGGGTCCCCATAGACCTGACTTGGCTCTTGGGTGGTCGGGGGCCTCTCCAGGTACCAGGCCATCATGCCCCACACCCAGGTACCGCTGGAAGGCCTGTCGGTCCTGCCCCCTCCCCTCTGCTCCACATCCAGACATCGTCTGTCTACAGTGGATGCCAATCCCACTCACAGCCTCACAGCTGTGACCCCAGAACCTCTTCCTCCCCTGAGAATTCTAAGCAGGCCCTAGGGTCCCATTCCATGGCTGATGCCTCTGACCCAGGCTCTGCGGCCAGAGTCAGGGTAGAAGGGCCCCTCTCTCTGTCCCTTCCTCCCTCCTCAGTGCCCACTCTTTCCTGAGTGCCCTCGGAAAGCCAGTGCAGCTCCAGACACACTGGGGATGGGGGGAGGAGTGTCCCTGAGAAGGGGCCACAGAGAGCGAGAAGGCTCTGGGCAGGACATGTGGTCTGCAGGGCTGCCGGTGCTGCAGCAGCCGGAGCAGTAGAGGGGCTGCAGAGGTGGGGTGGGGGGCAGAAGTGGGGGTGCAGCAGAGGCAGGGGGATGGGTGGAGGGGATGCAGGGGTGGGGGTGGGGGGTCAGGGGTGGGGATGTAGCAGGGGTCGGGTGGGTGAGGGTGCTCAGGAAGGCCTCTCTGAGCAGAGGGGGCCAGAGGCTGCATGGGGGCCACTAAGGAGGACTTCCAGCCCTTGCAAAGGTGCCAGTTCCCCGTGGGAGGCCAGGAAGACCCTCAACTACCGCTGCAGGAGGGGCACTGGGCCTTTTCCCAGAGAGGGGCTGACTGTCCCCTACTGCCCTCAGGGTACTCAGCCCTCAGAGTACTCAGCCCTCAAAGCACAGCCAGGCCTGAGGAGAGGGGAGAGGCGTCTGCCCTGCAAGGCTAGCCACTTCATGCTGGGCTGCCTTGCTCCGGGCTGTAGATGTGACCAATGGCCTGTTGTGGGAAAGGCTGCCTCCAGGCTGGCTCCCTCACCAGCTTCAGGTTATAAAGCAGTTTTTGAGTCTGAGCTCTCGGTGGTACCACATGGGCAGGGGGCTGCCTCCTGAGAACCCATGGGGAGCCACAAGAGAACGGGGAGGTGGGCTGGCCCAGCTCCTAGGAGTCTCGGTCTCTAGAAGTGAAGGGACGGGGGCATGGACTCCTGGGGAGGACAGACTTCCAAAAGTCTTTGCTCGGGCCAGTGGGAAGACTGAGCGGCCTGCAGGTGACCAGGGGCCCCCCTGCACACTCAAGGGTGCTTGTCCCCTGCAGGCCCAGGCAGGGGCCCACCGCCCTGAGGTCAAGATGCCCCTCAGACAATAGCTTGGCTGGGGGAGCTCTCTCCCCTCCCACAGACTAACCCTTGGGCAAAGGGATTTCAGACCACAGTGCAGCAGAACTGAGCCCTGCAGGCCACCAGCACCTGGCACAGGCAGCACACAGCTGAGGGTGCATCAACCTCTCAGAGGAGTCAGAAGGAAGGGCTTCAGGGGTACATTAATTTCCTGAGGTGACCACAGCAAACTACACAAACTTGGTAGCTTAAAACAACAAAAGTGACTTCTCTCACGGTCCTAGAGGCCAAAAGTCAGAAGTCCAGGTATGAGCAGGGTCTCTCCTGCCTCTTCTCCAGGTGTACCTCCACAGGGCTTGTGGCCCTCTGGCCACTGTCCCACCTTCTGCTGGCTTCTCCCCTCTGTGTCTCCTGCTCTCTGCCTCCCTCTCACGAGGACACCGGTCGCTGGATTTAGAGCCCATCAGATGATCACATCTGCCAAGACCCTTTCTCCAAGTGAGGTCACATCCCCAGGTTCTGGGCCTTAGGACGTGGATACACACTGCAGGGGGCCACTGTCCACCCTACAGGAAGCAAGCGAAGGCATCCTAAGGGGAGACACCCTGCTGACCCATGCAAGGCTCTGGAGGGTGGAGGAAGGGGCCGTGCAGGGCAGCCAGAGGCCCTCCCAACGTCCCTGGACTCCCAGACCTGGCTGTCAGCCCCATCTACCCTTGGGGAGGCATGGGTCTGCAGAGCTCCACTTTCCGTTTTGTTAAGTGAGGGCTCCACATGCTGAGGCTGTGGTGAGAGGAGGTGAAGGGTAGCAACTGAAGCACGGTGGGTCAGGCCTGCGGTCTGGGCATGGACTTAGGGATCTTAAGAAGGCTCAGGAATGACCCTGGAGGATGGAGGATCCAGGTGGGAGCTGTGCATGTAACACCCCTCTTCCAACCTTAGTCATTCCCTGCCCCCGCCCCCAGGCCAGCCTCCAGCCCCTCCCCATCCATCTGCTCCCCTCTGGGCCACTGGGTCATGGTTGCTGGGAGACAGTTGCCTGGTCACCACTGTTGCTTCCCGGGCAGAGAGCTCACACCACCTTATGGGGCAGGTAAGAGGGACAGGCAGGCCACAGCGGGGTCCTGGCTGGGCATGAAGGCTGGAGCCAGCTGTGCCGTGGTCCTTACCTGGCCCCCCAGCCCCCAGGAGCCTTGTGGGTCCTCTAAGACTCTGTCCAGGAGTATAAGGGAGGGGAGGGAGAGGAGGGGAGGAGGGGCCTGGCTGGGCAGAGCCCCCTTTGAAGAGGGCCCAAGCACCCAGGGCCATAGGATGAGGAGCAGAGACGCCCAGGCCAGGCTGAGCAGGGTAGGCCTCCCAGAGGTGGCAGCCCCTTAGGACCAGCTGCTTTGCTCAAGACCAGGTCTGTCTCCCTGGACTGAACCCCAAAAAGATGGCCTCCTAAAAATCCACGGGGACCCACATCCCCCCAAGACAGCTTAACCCTAGCCAGAAAGCGCCACCCGGATGAGCAAAGTCAGTACTCAGCACCCGTGTGGCCAAGCGTATATCTGGGGATGGGCCCAGTTGGACATGGTGTCATCTCGTTTCTCGGACATCTCCTTCAGCTTCACCAAGGTCTTCCACTCGTCACAGCAGGGCGCCGTTTCCTGCGGGTCTTTTTACCTGACCAGGTAAACGGCTTCTTTAAAAGTTCATTATAAAGTTGGGTTTCCAATGACGGTCCCTGCTCTGCTGCAGCCCTCTCGGGAGTCCTGATGCCATCCTGCCTGTGGGGCCGCGGTTGCCCAAGCTGCATCTGCCAGTGATTACATTCCTTGAACATTTTCCAGCAAAAGCTTTCTATTTAGAATGAGTCTGTCAGAGAGATCCTGAGAAAGGCGATTGTGGACATCCCCCAGTGGTCCAGTGGTTAAGGTTTCACCTACCAATGCAAGAGTTGTGGGTTTGATCCTTGGTCCGGGAACTAAGATCTCACATGCTGTGGGGTGAGGTCAAAAAAAAAAAGCAATTGTTCAACAAAGGCTCTGGGAGCTGGAGCTGTGACCCTCCCTGACCCCGCCCACAACCCCACCAGCCATGTCCTGCAGGCCAGGGACATCACAGTCATCACACGTGTGCATGTCCAGGGTAGGGGTTCTTCTTAATCTTTGTTCATTTGAATGACAAGAAACTGTAATTCATGGCCTGTTTAATTCTTTGCAGAAGTAATAAAATATACAGGGTGAAGACAAGCCAGAGGCCCAGGCTTACAAGGCTTGTTCTGAAACCCACACCCTCACGCCCAATTCTGGGCTCCTGTTTCTGGCAGCGCCCACTGCTGTGTCCAGATGACAGGCAGAAGTTAGCCAGTGCTAGGCCGGGAGCTCCCTCCACACCCCCATGCTCATATGATAACCCTCAACAATGCCCCTGGGGGTGGCCACTGCTGGCAGCAGCCTGGCCTTCCCATCCTCACTGTTGTCAGGCCGGCCCTCCTGGAATACGGGTGACGAGGCAAGTGTCTGCACATGTCACGTGTAGGAACCGTCTTCACAGCAACCCCTTCGACTCTCTCTCAGGTGGGGAAACTGAGGCACAGAGCAACAGCCCAGAGAGCCCCAGCAACCTGTCCCCAGACCTCCGGCCACACTGGGCTGGCCGCAGAGCGTTACCTCCTGATCTGAGACTTCTCAAGGCTTTTTCCTTGTGTTCTTCTTCCCAACCCATTCCCCTGCCTTGAACTTACCACAAGGCTATACTGCGTTTTTAATTCCTACGAGCTGGTCCACCTTGTCTGTCCCCGTGTGCTAACCGTCCAGCCCTCTTCTCGGGTGAGGATGGCAGTCCTACCCTGGCGTGTCTCCAGGGCCACACCCCTGTGCCTTCTGCCCGCCCTCGCCACCCAGCCACGCTCTCCTCTCCTCTCTGAGCCTGACTGTGCAGCTGCTATCTCTATGTGTCGACCTGCTCACACCTAGGGGGGCCTCTGCCAGGTGTCTGGGAGTGTTGGGGGGTAGCACTGCCTGTCTTCCTCTCGGGGGCCTCCATCCCCAGAAGGTTTGGGTCTCAGGCAACGTGGAGACATGAACGCACCCCCCCCTGTCCTCAGCAGGCACCACTCCCCACCCCAGTCATGCTGGGCGGGGCCAGCCCCACTAAGGAGACCTCTCATTCTGGGAGGGGCAGGGCTGGGGAGGGGGCTCAAGGTCATCCACACGGCTTGGCCCACTCTTGGCAGAAGGCTGAGACCCTCCCTGCACCCAGCCACCGCCCAGCCCCCATCACTGGGTTGACAGCTGTCTCCAGTTTACCCTCTTCTGTCCTAAATGGGGACAAAGGTCTTGGTCAGCATCTCTAGGGTGACCAGTTGGTTTGTTTGCAAAGCGACTGTCCTCTTTGGAGGAGCCTCTCTGTGCCTGCCCACACTCCAGGCTGCTGGCCTTTCCACTGCTTGTAGCTCTTCAGTTTCAGAAAACCCTACCCTCCTGAGCAGCCCCCAATCTGGGAAGGACCTGTCAAGGAACAGCTAAAATTCTCTAAAATGTTCCCAACTCAGCCATTCAAGAAAGGTGCCCCAGGGAGGCATCGTTCTAAGGGCAGGGCCCACAGTCCCATTGACCCTGGGAGAGGCCCTCTGAAGGCCGTTCCCCCCCAACCCCACAGGCCTGACAGCAGCCCTCCTTACAGCCGGCCCCACAGCCGAGTACAGAGACACCGACCACCGACAAACCGTCCCTGCAGAGGAGGACTCGCCCCGGACAGACAGGATGCAGAGATGGCCCTGCCCCCAAGGGGCACCCGGCCCCAAAGTCACCACAGAGACCGGAACCAGACCAGAGTCCAGCACTCCAGGCAGCACCCCTCCCCGCACAGGGTGGGCCCGACCGGGTGCCCAGTTCAAGGGCTAGGACCACAGGTTGCCCGCAGAGCCCGCAGAGGAGTGGGGGCCATGTCTTCCCAGAGGTACCCCTGCCCAGGTACCCCAGTGTCTGTGGCCCGCAGCCACACCCACTTTCTCCACCGCCGAGGACTACCCCCTCGGACCCAAGTCGGCACAAAGAGAGGCAAGCGGTCAAGGATGGCAGGGATCCGGCGGGGCCACGCCCGGGCACCAGGTGAATGCAGCCAGGACCTTCCTGGGGACAGGCACCCCACCCCCAAGAAGGCCTTCTCACAGGGGACAACACAGCTCTGTCCTGGGAGAGTGGCTGGGAGGAGGTCAAGTGCAGGGTATGAGATCCAGGCTGGCCCAAGTAGGGCAGAGGCCAGCAGAGTCAGGGTCTAAACAGGCATAAACAGGGGTCTACCCTGACTGACATGGGTCACCCATGACATCATGATGGACATTGTGACCCCCACCCTCCTGGCCATGTCCCTGCCTCACGTGTGCCCCCAGCTCCAGCCTCAACCTCAGCTCTGCCCCCTGCCCTGTTGGTAAGGAGGGACACTGCCCACTCCAGAGCTGGCCCTTGATGATGGTGACTCTCCCCTCTTTCCTGGGAGGCCCTCTGGGCCTGAGATGGGCAGAGATGGGCCGAGATGGCTGGGGGACTGCCCAAGGACTCCGGCCAGATTCTGAGTGAACACCCTCCCCTCCGTTTGAACCTACCTTGTTCACAGGCTGGGCCCATGAGAGACCCATGGGGAGCCACGGACAGGAGGGGCTCCTGCATCAACTAAGCCAGCTGGACCAAGATGCAGGTGGGCTCGGGCAGGGCCCATCAGGGGGCAGGAAAGCTGCCGGGTGGGCCAGAGGCTCTGACTTCCCACCTGCCCACAGAGCTGGACGACTCTGAAGCCATTAGGCCCCAGGCCACCCTCCTAGAGAAGCACTTTCTGGAGGGGGAGAAGCAGCCACCCAGCACAGGGCAAGGCCCCTTCTTCTACATTGGAGGGACCAACGGGGCCTCCATGTGAGTGGAACCTCAATCCGGGCCCTGCCCCACCGCCGCCAGGCCCTACCCAGCTGTGCTACCCGGCTCCGCGGCCCCCAGGTCAGCACTGCCCTTCCCCTACAGAATCAGCTCCTACTGCAAGAGCAAGGGCTGGCGGCGCATCCAGGATAACCGGAGGGAAGACTACAAGCTCAAGTGGTGTGAGGTCAAGTGCAGAGACACCTACTGCAACTTCCGGGAAGGTAGGGGTGGGGCCGGGCTCAGTGGGCGGCCCTCAAACACAGGGTGCCACCGTGTGCTGCCCAGGCTCTGTTTTGCCAGGCAAGCAGCTGCTGTACCAGCTCCCCAACAACAAGCTCCTCACCACCAAGATTGGGCTGCTCAGCGCCCTGAGGGAGCACTCGAGAGTTCTGAGCAAGACCAGCAAACCAGCCCACTGCGCACAGACCAAGTGAGCCAGCCTGCCCCGCACCCCTGGCACCCACTCACCCAGCTGCACACCCCCACCCGATGGGTCAGTCCCTGGTCCTAACCACCCTCCACTTAGTCCATCCACCCACCTGCTTTCCCACTGACCCAGCTAATCTGTCTCCCCCCACAACACCTGCCACCATCCCACCCCCCTGCCACAGCCTCAGCAGTCCTCACACGCCCACTACAGAGCTACCCGCTGGCCTCCTGTACTGTCTCCACTGCCCACCACACCCCTGCTGTCCACCCCACACCCATTCCTGCCCCTTGGCCTGCCCACACCATGTGCCCACATCGTCACTCACCCGTCCACTCCACACCCACTCACTGCCCAGCCATTAACACGTCTGCCCACTCATCCAAACAACCAGCCACCATCTGGTCATCCACAAGGCCATCTTTACATCCTCGTGTCCAGCTGTCCACCTCCACCATTTCTGTCAGCAGCCCTGGACCATTGCCCTGTAGGCATCTGTCTATCCATCACACCACACACCACCAGGTTACCGTCAAGCCTCCACCCATGCCCCATCTCTTGACATCCCCCATCCATTCTCCACACACCGAGCAGCCACTCAAGCCAGGTCCTGTGTCCCCGTGGGGTGCAGATCTGGAAAGGACATGATACCCACCCTGGAACAGCTCCTGTGGATCAGCTCAGGACACTTGGGGCCAGAGAGGTAGACGTACTCAGCCACTATGCCCTAAACTGTAGGTCAGCCTGGAGGTCCATGAAAGGGCTGAAAGGCACCCCAGGCCAGGGGATCCGTGCCAACCACTCACTGCAAGCTGGTCAGTGTCCTTGCCTGGAGACCCAGCTCTGAACTGACCACTCCTGAAGACCTAAGAGCTGGGAGGTGGGAGGGGTCAGAGGCAGGTGAGGCGGCCTACAGAGAAGCCAGGTGTGCCTGAGTTGGCTAGGGAACAGAAGGTGCAAAGGTTCTGCAGAGGGAAGAGCTGGGGTGGCAGATATATGTTAGAGGACGCCAGAGGCTGCAGGGTGCCTGGAGCCCAGCCCCATTGAAAACTCTCCCTCCAACTGCCACGCCCCCACCCAGATCAGGCCCCTGGAATGGTCAGCCAAGCTGGGGGGAGGGGAAAACCCTCCCAGTGACTTCCCCACCCCCTACTTCCCCAGGGTCCTGAAAATGGAAGACTTTTTCCCAGAGACCTACCGTCTGGACATCAGGGACGAGAGAGAGGCTTTCTTCACCCTCTTTGATGGTGAGAAGTCACTGGACTCCAGGCCCACTCTGGGGAGACCAGTGCAGGACTGGACCAAAATGGGAGTGTGATTAGGGCAGGGCCAAGGTTCTGGCGAGATTGAGGGAGGGGCATGGTCAGGGAGGGGAAGGGTGGAGCCAGCCTGGGTGAGGACAAGGCTGGTACTAAGGTGATGCTAGGGAGGTGTCATGGCTGGACCTTAGTGGAGGTTAAGGAGGTTAAGGTTAAGCCCTGGCAGGCTCCAGGTCATGGCTAGGAGGAGTGTGGGCAGGGCTATGACTGGGAGAGCAGTCAGGGCTGGGAGGGGTGGGGCAGGGCAGAATCTAGCCCGCAGGCTCAGATGGCTCTCTCTGCAGAAACCGAAATGTGGATCTGCAAGCCCACAGCCTCCAACCAGGGCAAAGGCATCTTTCTGCTCCGGAACCAGGAGGAAGTCACCACCCTCCAGGCCAAGACCCAAAGCATCGAGGACGACCCCATCTACCGCAAGATGCCATTCCGGGCACCCCAGGCGCGGGTCGTGCAGAGGTTTTGCTCATGGTCCCCACGAGGGGCGTTGAATGGGTGGGGCTGACCCAAGCCCGCTGGTGCCTCTGAGGGTCCGTGGGGGTCGCAGGGCCCAAAGAGGAGTTCTTCATAGTGGAAGGTTCAGTGCCCCAAGCTGGGCCTCTGTGTAGCTAGGAAGGGGTGGGGTTTCTCCTGCTGTCAGGGCTGGAAGGAGATGTCCTGCACACACCACCCCCGACAACACACACCACAGGCTCCTGGACAGTGTGGGGCAGGGGGCACTCAGTTAGCTGTGCCCTGACCTGGGTCCTGCACACTGACCTGCAGGCAGCCCAGCCTCTCCCCTAGCCTCTCCCCCATTCCCCCTCAGCCAGCTGCAGCCTTCAGGCCCTCGGGCAGAGCTGACCCCCCACCTCCCGGGCTCCCTCTGCCTCTGGGTGAGGTCCAGACCCTCAGCCTCAAACCAGAGGCACAGTCCAGCCTCAGAAAGTTCCCTTTGGACTTCCCTCTCCACCAACGGGACCTCATTCCTGCCACAACTGCTGTCAGTCACCGTAAGCAGCCGCTCCCAGCCTCTGGGTCTCCAGACCTCAGTGCTCTCCACTGGGATATCCCTCCTTGTCTCTCCAAAGGCACCCGCCCTTTAAGGCCCAAGGTCATCCCTGCCTCCTCCTCTAGACAATCTTCCCTGACCATGGGGGCCAACCAGCTTCTGCCTCTCCAACTCTTAACAAGAGCTGTGCCCTGGGGTACCCCAGTCATACACCGGCAGGCTGAGCTCTAGGAGCCAGGCCCTCCTCCCCAGTTCCCTGACCTGTTCAGGCTCAGAAATGTCCCCTGATGAGGGGACATTACACTCAACTGGAGTAGGGGACCCAGAGCTCACAGCTGAGGCAGGTGGCAGGGGTGCTGGGGAACTAAGAGGTCCAGGTGGGGGCCCAGGCCAGGCTGACCACACCTCCCCAGGTACATCAAGAACCCGCTGCTGCTGGACGGGAAAAAGTTTGATGTGCGCTCCTACCTGCTCATCGCCTGTGCCATGCCCTACATGGTCTTCTTTGGCCACGGCTATGCTCGCCTCACCCTCGGCCTTTATGATCCCCATTCCAGTGACCTCAGTGGCCATTTAACCAACCAGGTAAATGCGCTGCACAGATGCAGCCTTGGACAAAATCGCTGTTCAAGAATGCAGACAAGAACCCAGCTGTAGACACAGCCCAGGCCTGGAGCTGGCTCTGCCTGCAGTCAGCAATGCCTCTCACCTTCAGCCACAGCAGGCACCCTGTGAAAGGACTGAAAGCCATGAGCCACCCCCCACCCTAGTTTGTCTCCCTCTGGGTGTGGATCAGGCACCTCTGGGTGTGGATCAGGCACCACAGGGGTGGGAGCAGAGGATGAGGGTCTTGGTGAGGACCTCAGTGCAGAGATGCTAAGGGAAGCAGTCTCCAAGGAAGGATATCAATGGGATGCGTCTGGGCAGCGGCCCCCCAGGGGGATCTGGGGGGGCTTCTCAAGGGTAGGAGTTGCTGGGGGAGGGTCTCAGGTGGCAGGGCCAGCCCAGGGCATCTAGGAGAAGCAGGCCCCCATGGGGGTGTGGCAACATCACGGTGATGCTCTCCACTGGGGCCTCCGTGGGGGACAGGCCTCCAGTTGCTGCACTTCCCCCCAGTTCATGCAGAAGAAGAGTCCCCTCTATGTGCTGCTCAAGGAGGACACGGTGTGGAGCATGGAGCACCTCAACCGTTACATCAACGACAAGTTCCACAAGACCAAGGGCCTCCCGAGAGACTGGGTCTTCACCACCTTCACGGTTTGTGTGTGCCCTGCCCACTTGGCGAGGGGAGGGGATGGGGGTCAGGACTGGGGTGGGGGGTGCTGGGCCACAGGCAGGTCCCTGGGCGGGGCTGCCTCTGGGTGTGCCCCCAGCAGTTGGCTGTAAGAGTCCTCTCCTCTCCCTTCTCAAATGGATCATTCATGCAAAACAAAGGTCACCCTGTGAAAGTGCACAGTTCAGTGATTCTCAGTGGATTCATAGAGTTGAACAATGATCACCACCCTCTGATTCCAGAACACTGTCAACACTGCCCTCCCCAGCCCCTGGCAACCACTAGTCCATTCTCCGTCCCCATGCATCTCCCTGTTCAGGACATGTCACATCAATGCCATCACACAACATGTGGGTTTTCCTGGCTTCTTTCACTGAGCATAACATTTTCAAGATTCATTTCGTTCCTTTTTATGACTGAATAATATTTCATTGTGTAAATGGACCATGATTTCTTTGGATAAACATTCATCAGTTGATAGACATTTGGGTTGTTTTTACTTTTTGTCAATCATGAGTAACGCTGCTATGAGTATTCACATACACGAATAGGTATTTCAGTTCTCTTGGATACAGGTCTAGGAAGGGAACTGCACGGTCGAATGGTCCCTCTTATGTTGACCTTTTTGAGGAACTGCCAACATTTTCCACAGTGGCTGCAATCGCTCCCACTCCCACCAGGAATGTCTGATGGTTCCAGTTTCTCTGTATCCTTGCCCATACTTACTATCTTTCTGTTTAATAGTTGTCCAGTGGGTATAAAAGAGTATTATCTCATTACAGGGTTGACTTGCATTTTTCTAATGATAATGATATTGAGCATCTTTTCATGTACTTAGCCATATCTGTATCTTCTTTAGAAAAATTTCTGTTACCTCCGTTGTCCACTCTTTGTTAGGCTGTGCATGCATGCTTGCCTAGTCACTTCAGTCATATCTAACTCTTTGCGGCCCTGTGGACTGAGCCTGCCAGGGTCTTCTGTCCATGGTATTCTCCAGGCAAGAATACTGGAGTGGGTTGCTGTGTCCTCCTCCAAGGGATCTTCCTGACTGAGGGATCAAACCCATATCTTTTGCATCTTCTGCATTGGCAGGCAGATTCTTTACCACTAGCACCACCTGGGGAGACCCTGTTAGGCTGTAGAGCTCTTTATTTATTGATTGCTATACCCTTATCGGATTGTGATTTGCAAATATTTTCTCCTGTGAGTTCTCTTTTCACTTTCTTGATAATGTCCTTTTTCATTTGTTTCACAACTTGCGGGATCTTAGTTCCCAAACCAAGGGTTGAACCAATGCCCTCTGCAACGGAAGTACAGAATCCTAACCACCAGACCACCAGGGGATTCCTGATAAGGTCCTTTTTTGCACAAAAGTTTTAAATTTTTATGACGTGCAATTTATCTGGTTTTGTTTGGTTATTCATGCTTTGATGTCATATTTAAGAATCCACTGCCAAATCCAAGTTGTAAAGATACATCTGCAATTTCTTCTAAAAGTCCTATGTTTTAACTCTGAGTTAATTATTGTGTATGGTGTGAGGTAAATGTCCCGCTTCAGTCTCTTGTGTGTAGCTACGCCATTGTCCCAGGACCATCTGTCAGACTGTTCTTGGCAAATTTTTGAAAATCAATTGACCAGATATATATGTGTTTATTTCCAGACTCTTAATTCTATTTTATTGATGTGTGTGTCTGTCTTTAAGCCAGCACCACACTGTTTGAGTTGCTGTAGCTTCATTCTCTTTCTCTTTTTTTTTGTGGGGGCGGGTGGTGCTGTGCTATGAGGCACATGGGAATCCTACTTCCCTGACAAAGGATCAAACCCATGTCCCCAGCATTGGAAACTTGGGAGTCTTAACCGCTGGACCTCCAGAGAAGTCCCTCATGTGTTAAATGAATCACTCTTGCATTTCTGGGATAGATCTCACTCAGACATAGCATATCGTCCTTTAAATATGCTGCTGAATTGGGTTTCTGAGTACTTCATTTAATATTTGTGTGTACCCTCATAAGCAATGTTGGTGCACAGCATTATTGTCTATTTGGTTTTGAACATGTTCCCTTCTATTCTATATTTGTAGTTTGTGAAATGTGCCATGTTAGTTGCTCAGTTGTGTCTGATTCTTTGCAATCCCATGGACTGTAGCCCACCAAGATCCTCTGTCCATGGAATTCTCCAGGCAAGAATACCAGAGTTAGTAGCCATTCTCTTCTCCAGGAGATATTCCTGACCCAGGGATCAAACCCAGGTCTCTTGCTTTACAGGCAGATTCTTTACCATCTGAGCCACCAGGGAGCCCTTAAATATTTGGAAGAATTCACCAGTCAAGCCACCTTACTGTGGCCTTTTTTTGTGGGAAGGATTATTTTTATTATTATTACTAACTCAACCTTTATTTATTAGAGGTAACTAAGATTATCTATTTCTTCTTGGGTCAAGTTTATCAGTTTGTCTTTCTAGGAATTTTTCCATTTCTTCTAAGTTACCTAATTTCTTTGGAATATAGGTTGCTCGTGGTATTTTATGAACAATTATAATCCTTTTCATAATCATTTTCATCTTTATGTAAAGTCTTTCTTTAAAAAAAAAATTTTTTTTTACTCTTTTGGCCACACCACCTGGCATATTGTATCTTAGTTCCCTGACACTGAAAGTGAAAGTGTTAGTCACTCACTCATGTCCAACTCTTCGCAACCCCATGGACTGAAGCCCACCAGGCTCCTCTGTCCATGGAATTTTCCAGGCAAGAATACTGGAGTGGGTTGCCATTTCCTTCTCCAGGGGATCTTTCTGAGCCAGGGATCGAACCTGGGTCTCCTGCATTGTGGGCAGACTACCGTCTGAGCCACCAGGGCCAGGTATCAAACCCATGCCCCCTGCACTGGCAGCATAGAGTCTTAACCACTGGACCACCAGGAAAGCCCCAAGGTCTTTCTTTCTGGATTTTAGTAATTTAAATCTTCTTTCCTCTCTTTCTTGGTCAGTTTAGCTAAGGGTTTGTCAGTTTTGTTGATTTTTTCAAAGAGCCAGCTTTTGGTTTCATTGATTTTCTCTATTGCTTTCTATTCTCTAATTCCACTTATATTCACTCTAATTTTTATTATTTCCTTATTCTACTTGCTTTGGGTTTAGTTTTCTCTCTTTTTTTTTCCTTAGGGTTGAAGATTGGCTTATTGATTTGATTTGAGATCTTTCTTCCTGTTTAATATAGGCATTTACAGTCATAAATTTCCCTTTGAGCACTGCTTTTACTGCATCCCATAAGATTTCGTGCATTCTGCTTTCATTTGTTGCTTAAGAGTGTGTTATCTTCCATACATTTGTGAATTTTCTAATTTTCTTTCTCCTATTGATTTCTAATTTCATTCCATTGTGGTCAGAAAACATACTTTGCATGACTTCAACCCTTTAAAAAGTATTGAAACTTGTTTCATGTTTTTTGTTTTGGCTACACTGGGTCTTCGTTGCTGAGTGAGGACTTTCTCTACTTGCAGCAAGTGGGGGCTACTCTTTGTTGTGATGCACAAGCTTCTCATTGTGGTGGCTTCTCTTGTTGTGGAGTACAGGCTCTAGAGCATGGACTCAGTAGCTGTGGTGTATAGATTTAGTTGCCCCTTGGCATGTGGGGTCTTCCTGGTCCAGAGATGAAACTCATGTCCTCCGCCTTGGCAGATAGATTCTTAACCACTGGACCATCAGCAAAGTCCCTATTTTATGTTTCAATATACTGTCTATCCTAAAAAATGTTCCATGCACACTGGAGAAGAATGTGTAGTCTGCTGTTGAGTGGAGTGTTCTATAGATATCTTTCAGGGTAGGTGATTTATAGTGTTGTTCAAGTCTTGTATTTACTTATTGATCTTCTATATAGCTGTTCTATCATTGAAAATGGCATAATGAAGTCCCCAACTATTATTATTGAATTGTCTATTTTTTTCAGTTCTGTCAGTTTTTGCTTCATGTATTTTTAGGCTCTGTTGGTAGGTGAATGTATAATTATTACATATTCTTGATTTATCATTAGAAAATATTCTCTTTTTTCTTAATGTCTTCAATTTTCATCTTAAACTCTATTTTCTCTGATATTTGTACAAATGTTCCAGCTCTCTTTTGGTTACTTTTTGCCTGATATATCTTTTTTTTTATTCTTTGACTTTCAACCTATCTTTGTCTTTGAATCTAAAGTGAGTCTCACAGAAAGCATATGGGGGTTGGGGGGATGCATTCTGCCAATCTTTGTCTTTTATTGGAAAGCTTAATCCATTTACATTTAATATAATTACTGATAAGTTAGGATTTACATCTGATCTTTTGCTATTTTCTGTATATCTTATATCTTTTTGTTTGTTTCTCCATTACTACCTACTTTTGTGTTAAATATTTTCTAATGTACCATTTCTAGTATTTCTTTCACTATACATTTTTGAGTTATTTTCTTATTGCTGCCCTTGTGATTACCATTAACATCTTAATTTAAAACTATCTAGTTTGGATTCAAACCAAGTTAATTTCAATAGTGGTTTTTTAAAATTTCTTCCTATATAGCTCTATCTCTTCATTTATGCTGTTACTGTCTATCAGCATAGATTCATAGTTGTTGTTTTATGCAATTGTCTTTTAAATAAAACAGAAGGAAAAAGGCAATTACCAAAAAATAAATGTGTAGTGTCTTTTATATTTAATTATGTAGTTACTTATAAAACAATGGAAACAGTGACAGACTTTATTTTCTTGGGCTCCAAAATCACTGCAGATGGTGACTAAAGCCATGAAATTAAAAGACGCTTGCTCCTTGGAAGAAAAGCTGTGACCAAACTAGACAGTATATTAAAGAGCAGAGACTTTACTTTGCTGACAAAGGTCCATCTAGTCAAAGCTATGGTTTTTCCAGCAGTCATATATGGATGTGAGAGTTGGACCATAAAGAAAGCTGAGCACCAAAGAATTGATGCTTTTGAACTGTGGTGTTGGAGAAGACTCTTCAGAGTCCCTTGGACTGCAAGGAGATCCAACCAGTCAATCCTAAAGGAAATCAGTCCTGAATATTCATTGGAAGGACTGATGCTGAAGCTGAAACTCCAACACTTTGGCCAGCTGATGCGAAGAACAGACTCATCAGAAAAGACACTGATGCTGGGAAAGATTGAAGGCAGGAGGAGAAGGGGACAACAGAGGATGAGTTGGTTGGAAGGCATCACTGACTTGATGGACATGAGTTTGAGCAAGCTCCAGGAGTTTGTGATGGACAGGGAAGCCTGGCATGCTGCGTGCAGTCCATGGACTTGCAGAGTTGGACACAACTGAGTGACTGAACTGAACTGATGTAGTTACTTCATGGATGCTCTTAATTTCTTAATGTGAATTCAAATTATTGTCTAGTGTCCTCTCATTTCAGTCCAAAGGACTGTAGAAATGTTCTACTACTGATAATCTATGTTTTTAAAATTTGGGAATGTCTTAATTTCTTTTTTATTTTTGAAGGATAATTTTGCTGTATATACAATTCTTGGTTGACAGTTATTTTTCTTTCAGTATTTTGAACATGTCAGCCCACTGCCTTCTGGACTCCATGGTTTTTAATGGGAAATTGGTTGCTCGTCTTATTGAGAAGCCCTTATGATAAGTCACTTCTATTTGCTGATTTCAACATCCTCTGTTTGTCTTTGTCTTTTAAAAGTTTGCTTATAATATGATGGATCTTTTTGAGCTTACCTACTTGGAGCTCATTGGCCTTAAATGTGTAAATTCTTTTTCATCAAATTTGAGAAGTCCCACTACCATTATTTCTTTAAATATTCTTCCTGCCTCTTCCTTTACTCTCTTTCTAGATCTCCTTCCATAGATCTTTGTAACTTCATTTTTCTTCATTCCTTTGACTTTCTGTTCCTTAGACTGGATAATCTCAACTGATCTATCTTCAGACAACTCAAATATCTTGTTCAATTATTATACTTTTCAACTCCAGAATTTCTGTTCAGCTCTCGTTTATAATTTCTGTCTCTTCACCGATATTCTCTATTTGGTAAGACATTGTTCCTGTATTTTCCTTTAGTTCAAGTGAGGTCTTCCAAGGAAACATCAGACATCACAACAAATGACTATACTCCTCTGCCAAACAGATTAATCCTGCTATCTCCAGTACCAAGAATGTAGGCTTTTTTCAAGGCATTGAGCTGGGATGCAGGGAATAGTATTAGAGCAGGTTAAACTACTACAAAACCTGCTGTTCCTACCAAGATGCAAGATTCTATTTGAATAAACATTCTTCAGGTGGCTGAACACTTTCAGTTAATTTCCAGCATTCTAAGGTTAATTTTGACGAATTTGGCCCATTTTGGCTGTTTTTATGGAATGGCTTATCTCTGGACCCCTTCCTCTGCCTGTTTTGTGATGCTCTCGTCTCTCTTGATGCTGCTCAGCAAGGCTTCTCCCTGTTGTCTCATTGAAATGCTCACCACAGTGACCTCCATGTTGTGAAACTCAGGGGTCAGTCCTGGTCCTCTTCTCCCTGACCTGTCAGCCAACTATGGACATAGCTCCTCACTCCCCATGGCTTCCAGGACCTTGCTCACTTCCTCTTAGCCCCCTGTGGGGCTCCCCACCATGGCTCTCTGGAGCCCAGTGTCCAGCCTGGCTCTACTCTTTATCTGCTTTTATCTACTCTTTGTCTTTATCAGATATCACTTGACTTTATTTTTTTTAAAACTTATTTTGTATTGGGGTAAAGCCAATTAACAAACAATGCCGTGATAGTTTCTGGTGAATAGCAAAGGAATTCAGCTGAATCTATACATGTATCCATTCTCCCCCAAACTCACCTCCCATCCATGCTGCCACATAATATTGGGCAGAGTTATTTGTGCTATACAGTAGGTCCTTGTTGGTTTTCCATTTTAAATATAACAGAGTGTACATGACCATCCCAAACTCCCTAACCATCCCTTCCCCGCTCCATTCCACCAGCAACCATGTTTGTTCTCTAAGTCTGTGGGTCTCTTTCTGTTTTGTAAGTTCGTCTGTATCATTGCTTATGTAAGGGATGTCATATGACATTTCTCTTTCTCAGACATCCCCTGACTTTAAATTCCATCTATGTGCTTAAGATTCCATATTAAACATGGACCCTGACCACTCTCCTGATCTTGAACTAAAGCCTGTCAGCACCCCGTCTGCAAGCTCACGGAGGTCTCAGTCTCCAGGGCCTTCTCTCCTTCTCAGTTGATGAGGGCTCCATCCTCCCAGAATCTCAGACCAAACATCTACAGATAGCCCTTCATTCTTGTTTCACAGCTCACATCCTTTCATCAGTTGCATTGGCTTTACCCCAAAATAGACCTAGCATCCATCCCACCACCTCGGCTTCTATAAGCCAGCATATTTCTCACCTAGACCCTTGCAACCGGCCCCTTCAGTCTCTCTCAGCATAGCAACCTGAGGACCCTGTGAGGGCACAGGTCAGATATGCCCTCCTGTGCACCACCTTCCACAGCTCTGATCTCAGGGTGAAAGACAAGGTCTTCCCACACCCTGAGAAGTGACTGGTGCCACTCTGGTCTCATCTCCTGCTGCTCCCTAGCTTGCTCCAGCCACAGCAGCATCACCCTGGTCCTCTGACACCTTGGGCATGCTTGAACTTACAGCTGTTGCTCCCGCCAGGTGTCCCATCCCCATCCCACAGCTCCCCCCTTCCATCTTCACCTGTTACTCACTCTTTTCTCAATGAGGCCCACCTGGATCATACCCCTTTCCCCACCACCCCGAACCCCCCACCTCTCACCCTGTTTAGCTTCCCCTCCTTTAGCATGTGTGGCTTTGTGCACCATACAAAGTGCATAATGATTTACACATCAAGTTTTTTGTCTCTCTCCTACGAGTGAACTGCTCAAGGGCAGAGACTCCTCGGAAGCTCTCTCCACTCTCCTGCCACACCAGTCCAGTACCTGTCACACAATAGGAGGGCCATACATTTGTTGGATGCATAAAATGAGAGTGAAGGAGTTTCTGGCTGTGAGCCTGTGACCCTGAGAATGTGACAGTAGGGGCACGATGGGAGCACAGGTGAGGGATGGGCTGTGGCTGCTCAGGCTTGGAGGGTGTAATCAAGGCCCACAGGTGACGTCCTATCCCCGCACAGAAGCGAATGCAGCAGATCGTGGCCCACTGTTTCCTGGCCGTCAAAGCCAAGCTGGAGTGCAAGCTGGGCTACTTTGACCTCATCGGCTGTGACTTCTTGATCGATGAAAACTTTAAGGTGCTGCTGAGGCTTTCCAGGGGGGTGGGCCTGGCAGGCAGGTGCAGGAGGCAGGGGCCCTCTGTGCACACCTGACCACTCAGGCAGGCCCCTGGGGTGGGCAGTCAGGTGCCCTCCCTAGCCCTGGAGGTGGTGTGTCCATAAGGTTTCACTCCTCCTACAGCTGGGGTGGCTCCTAAGGCCAGATTCTCAGACCCTCAAGAGTCTCAGCCCCTTGGGCAATTGGGGGAGTGAGGTCATGGAAAAGAAGTGACCTGATGGTCACGTGGCTTAATGGGGACCAGGGTCTCAGCTTTCTCCTGGCCAAGTGGTAGGTGGGGCGGGATGCTGAGCAGTGTTGGGCCCAGGTGTGGCTGCTGGAAATGAACTCCAACCCCGCCCTGCACACCAACTGTGAAGTCCTGAAAGAAGTGATTCCCGGCGTGGTCATGGAGACCCTGGGTGAGCCACCCCCCAGGACCCTCAAACTGCCCCCCTCTGCCTGCACATGCTCTCTGCAAGTTCAGACGCCCACAAACCCAGTTCTGCAGCACCCTGAGGGCTGCGTGGCAACCCCAGCCTCTGCTTATGCCCCTACCTCCCCGCCAGCGTGGTGCCATCCCACCCCTCACCACCCTGTCACCTCCAGACGGGGTGGAGGGTCCCCCCATCCCCCCCACCGCCCTTCCCCGCTCCGCATCCCGCTCACCCTCGACGACTCCTCAGACCTGGCGCTCGAGACCTTCCAGAAGAGCCTACGCAGCGAAAAGATGCTACCACTGCTGTCCCAGCGCCGCTTCGTGCTCCTGCACAACGGCGAGACGGACCTGTGGCCGTGCCTGGGGGGCTCCCGCAACGTCCCCCGCCCGCCGCTGCCCCCACTTCGGCCCACCTGCGACGCCGCGCCCCTCGAGCCCCCCCTGCTCCGCGCCACCGACAGGCCGGGCGCGCGCAGGCCCGCGCCACACCGGGACCTCGGCAGAGGGCCAGGGCGGCCCTCCTCCGCGCAGCGGCGCCCCCGGCCTCCCGTCCCCGCCCCCGACGGCGCCCTGAGTGGAGGCCCCGAGGCCCAGGGCGGTGGGCAGCCGCGAGTGGGCGACGAGGACCGGGTACGGGAGCTTTCCCCAGGGCCGGCAGAAGAGGAGCGCAAGACCGCGGGCCATCGCGGCTCCTAGCGGGCGGGCTACCAGCTCTCTCCCAGGGACCTATAAAAGCTACTTTGTTACAAGCACGGCCTCTGCCCCGCACACCCGGCCCCAAGACCCCCGCTGGCAGCCTCCCTGAACCCCGCGAGCCGCTACTTCACTGCTGGGACCCGTTCTTGGGGGAACATGGGGGTCGAGGGATGAGCCGCCGAATCTGAACCCCTGACTTTGCCCACCATGGGCTGCTTCCATCCGGTGAAGCTCTCCAGTTTCTGGGCCCCCACGCGTCACCTATAGCCCGCCTCCATCCGGACCCTGGGCCCCTGCAGCCTCACAGGTTACCTACCCCTGCTGCCTAGTCTGCGGTCCCTGGGAAAGGCAGCCAGTGTCTCCCAGGCAAGGGTCTGAGTCCCCAGGGGCCCCTCCAGATCCCCATAGGAGCGCTTTTTCACACCAGGCCCCACCCTGCCCAGGCTCAGCTCCTTTCTGGGGCTTCAGAGCACCAGGGCCCTGAGCTCCCCAACGGTGCCACAGTGGGAGCTATACAGAGGCAGAGCGTCGCAGAGGCCCCAAGGACTCAGGCTGTGGGCAACAGGTGCGTGGTTGTGCAGGAAGGCGCCCTGAGGGGTGTGCCGAGCCAGCATGTCCCCATGTTCCTTGTGGCCCCAACCTCGAGGCTGCTGGGAGAAACCCACTACCACCAAGCATCCTGGACCAGCCATAATCCCCTCTCCACACCCACCATCCCACACCGACCCCAGTCCAGACCCACCCCTATGCCCACTGCAGCTGGCACCCATCCTCCTGCACTGCCTTTCACATACCCTGCCCTCCCCTCTCCCATCAGTCATCACCAAGTCACATGCCCTCCCCCTGTCCTGCCCACCCTCACTTGTGACCCCAGTGGGCTCCACCACAGGTGGGAGGGGCTGCTGGGACCCTTGTTCTGCTCTGCATTGGAGTACGGGTAGGACCTAACGGGCAATAGGGCTTGTCTTCCCCTCCCCCATTGCCCCTCCCACTCCTTTCCCAGGGGAGCAAGGGCCAGAGCAAGCTAGAGGGCAGCTGAGCCACTGGCCAGTCCA
Source organism: Dama dama (assembly GCF_033118175.1). Taxonomy (NCBI): domain Eukaryota; kingdom Metazoa; phylum Chordata; class Mammalia; order Artiodactyla; family Cervidae; genus Dama; species Dama dama. Next base: position 48,266,989 of record NC_083694.1, on the reverse strand, counting down.
CGGAGATGTGCAGTCAGTCAGGGAGTCAGGGAGAGAACAGCCAAATGTAACCTGGGGCTGAGAGGTAGAGACAGTCCTCCCGGGCCACAGAGCCAGTGAGGACCCAGGCCAGGACCAAGCTGCCCTGTCACTCACAGCTCACCCACGCATCCCCACCACTGCACTCCCTCCTCGTCCTGCTGCTGTGGCCAGGAGTGTCGGGTCCCCAGGCCAGAAGCATGCTCATCACCGTGTGACAAGCCCACCCAGCGTGTCTGATGGGCTCTCCATGAGGCATCAAGCTCAGCACTGCCACTTCCGCAGCCCAGGGGCCAGCTCTGCACCCCGAGGCTGGGGAGGGTGAAAACCAGTCTCCATCAGGGAGAGGTGGCCCCCTGGGTGGGCAGAGCGCACCCACATCAGTGTCTTCAGGGTCTGTACCAGTCTTTCCTTACTGGGGTAAAGGTCACTGCACAGCCATGTCACCTCAGGCTCAGCCCCTGGTCACCCTGAGGGGCCTCTATACCCCATGTCTCAGCCTCCAGGCCTCTTCTGCCCCTTCCTCACATCCTGCCCACAGGGCCTTCGCCCACACTGTCCTGGGGCTCATGACTTGGCCCGTGGTAGAACAGTGCTGCCCCCTGGATGTTCCAGCTCTCCTCCAGCAGGACTGATCCCCAGCCAGTCAAGGCAGTATCTGCAGAGATGACCTGACACTCGAGGGGAAGCTGGCCTGAGGCCTCCACTGTCCCTGGGCCCTGAGTGGGTGCAGTGGCCCCCAGGGACCATGGTGGGGTGAGATGTGCATGTCCTTACTGGGCCCCCATCCCCAGGCAACCCCAAACCCTGGACTGTCTGTAGCTCTTGGGCCCCTGGTACCCGGAGAACCTGGGTGACAATAAATGAGGTTATCTTGCTGCTTGTTCATCCCCAGAGGTGATGGCCACATCCTTGCCCCCCATCTGGATCCTCCTGCAGTCCCTGGCAGTCAGGAATGTTTCCACTAAAGAGCCCACAGGACTCAGAGGACCCCCCCTCAAACCCCTCTTCCCTGCAATGTGTCTCCAAATAGAGGGGTTGGAACAGCCATGGCCCAAATCAATGTCTCTGGAAAGACTCCCCTCCATGGAGCATGGCCACTTCTTATTGGGAAGTGGGGGTTCGGGGCCCTGAAAATCACTGCAGAGCCAGAGCTCAGCCCAGTTGCAGAGGAGAGGTGCTGAAACCATGGTGGGGACTGAGGGGAGTGATGGCCCCAATTCCAGGTCAGGGCCCTTGAATGGCCAGACTTAGCACCATGGACCTATCTGATTGGTGAGGGGGCAGGCAGGGGCCACCTGCCCTTGGACAGCCCCCTGAAGCTGCCCTAGGACTGGGGCCGAGGGAGGTTAGACATCCGGTTCTGTCTAGGACAGGTTCCCTCCCTATGCCCACTATGGGTGTGTCTGTCTGCTTGGGAAGGTGTCCCACAGTGGCTGAGTCCAGATCTCAGGGAAGGAGGGGGTGGGGGGTCAGGGGCCTTTTCAAACAAGGTGAGGTGCTGTGGCTGGGTGGGACGCTGCTGTGGCCGGAAGCACTTCTGGGAACAGAGGATGGCCTCTGGGCCCTTATCTGAGGCTGCACACACACCCCGGAGCCTGACCGGGGAGGAGCTAAGCAGCTGGAGAGCCTCTCTGGTTGGGGTTGGGGAGTTCCCGGGGGGAGCAGCAAGGGGCTGGAGCTGGCCTGGGCAGAATCTAATCTTCGGGTCATTCTTGGGCTTGGTGACCTATACCTGTGCCCATCCCAGCACACTGGGCTGAGCAGGAGGGGGTGGGAGCCCCTCAACACACCAGCCCCCTCCGTTCCCCACATATCAGCACTCTTGAGTCTCCTGTGCATCCCACTACCCTGAGCTCTGCATCCCAGGCCCACCCAGGGCCTCCCTCCTCCCAACCTGGACTTGCTCAGGCCTCCCCTGGGCACACCCGGCCCTGGGCAACCCACCTGAGCCTCCTGCCTCCCCTCAGCCAAGCCCCTCCACGCCCCTTCCTGCTCTGTGGGATTTCAGCTGGGGCGCCTCAGTTCAACTCAGGTCCAGCTTGCTATCAGCTCCCAGGAGGCTGCCAGGGAAGGACATTAGTCCAGGAGTGGGGAGAACAGGGAGTGAGCGGAGGGAGCTGGGGTGACCAGTAGTGGGCAGGCCTGGTGGGGCAGAGGCACTCTGCAGGGAGGAGGGGAGCGTGGAGGGTGGGCCCAGTCCAGTGGCAGGGGCTCCCTGAGTCCTCCTCACCACCCACTCCCCCGCAAGCCTGGCCTCCCTCTTCCAGGCCCTGCGCTGAGCTGGGCAAATCCCCCTGTCCCCTGCCCGCTGCAGAGCAGGAATCCCCCGCTCGCTCCACATCACCCCACCACCTGGCGTCACCTCCCCACCCACGGGCTGACTTTCCGGGCACTCCTCCCACGCCGGATGGCCGCCCGTGAGGACTTTCCGCGCTGAGTCAGCGGAACACGCTCCCGCCCTCGAGGCTGTCTAGGACCTGACTCCTGGCCTCAGCAGGGGGCTGAGCCAGGGTGGGGACCGCTTCCCCACAGGTGGGGGAGGGGCAGTCAAGGGACCCAGGTGACGCTGAGGAGGGCCTTCCTGGAGGCGGGTGGGCGAGGGTTGGTGGGGGACAGGAGATCTGGCTTGAGGGCAGAGGAGGAGCCTATGGGTGTGGCAGCTGGTTGGCTCCCTGGGCCCCCAGAGCTAGGATCCTAGGGGCAGGCAGAGAGAAGCAGCTGAGGGGGTTGTTCTCCCCCTGTGAATGGTCATGAGCCGGCCACGCCCCTCCTTCCAGGCGGAAGCAGGCTGTGCCCCACAAGGGGTGGAATGCAGGGCACAGAGCCCCTCTCCCCTCCACTTCCTGCTCTGAGCTGGGCCCACCTGCACCCCTGGAACTAGGTGGGGGTGGGGACCAGTGAATCAAGGGGCTCTCCTGAGCCGCGTGCAGGTGGGTGGGGAGGGCGCAGTGAGCAGGGGAGAGGGGGACAGTGCTAGAACACTTGGGGCCACAGACAGCAGGGGGGCCAGGTGTACTGACACCTGGAGAGGGCCGCTGCCAAGACTGGTCTCCACTGGCCCGCCAGCCACGCCCTGGATGCAATGGAGACCTTATCAGACTCCCCAGGTATCATGTTGTCAAGAGGCTGAAAAACACTGCTCGCCTCCACTGGGCAAGACCCCAGGACAGTGCCCCAAGAGCGAGGGCCCTGTGAGGTGGTGGAGGCCAACAGGAGGGCTTGGGACAGAGGGCTAGAACCAGGCCATTCTGAGGCTGCCCACATCCACCAGGAAGTGTGGGCAGAAACTTACCTTGCCCCAGATTGGGGCCCAATGACCCAAGGGCAGGTACCCCACGGGGACAAGCAGGACGTGCAGCCAGCCTGGAACCAGAGTCTGGAGCACTCATGGCACAGAGACCCACACACACCAAGGACCCGGCTGCCCAAGCAACTGCCTGGCCAACCACCAGAGACTGGGTTTGGACAGGGCAGCCAAGAGGCACAGAGGGCAGGGTCCAACAAAACATGCCTCCCCTGTGGTCCCAGCTGAGGGCTTGTGCCGAGGACTGTAACCGTCCTGCTTCAGCCCCACCCCCACTCCCACCTCGGCTAGGAAGGGACTGTGGGCACTGGTGGGGGAAAATCCAGAACCTGTCCCTTCTCCCCCAGCACACATCCACTTAGGTCACTGGACAAGCTTTTATTGAGTGCTGCCTGTAGCCAGGTCCTTAGCCTCCTGTCCTGGGAACCAGGGGCCCACAGATGCGGCCCCAGTGGGGCAGCAAGAGAGGGAGGCAGCCACCGTGCATCTGGGTCTTCCACGGGATCCAGCCACAGCTGCTGCCTCTTCGGCATGATCCAGGGCACCAGTCACTGTCACCATTCCCCACCTGCTTCCACCATCGAGGGGAGCAGGGCTGGGCCCAGAGCTGGGGCCCCACCGCGGGGCCCAGAGCCCTTGCTCCTGAGGGCCAGCCTAGGCCAGCTCCAGGGAGAGCCTGGCATGGGCCCTCCGCACTTCACGCCCACAGGTCCTCCTGGTGGCCCTTGTTTTCTGACAGCCGCTCGCCCCGCTCCTCTTCAGGGAACTGGCAACTGCAGGCGTCCTCGGGCGGGGGTGGCGGGGCCTCCAGGAGCTGGGTCTCTGCAGAGGGGCTGCGATCATCAGGCAGACAGGGGACCCCCCCCTGCCCAAGGCACAACTGACCTGGGGGCCACACTCTTTGCCTCCTCAGCTGACAGATGTTCAGGCTCAGCTGGGTCACGGTCAGGGCAAGGATGCAGGCAGCCAGGGCAAGGATGACGATGGTCAGCAGGCTGGGTGGTTCAGTGGGCGGCAGTCCCAGGCTGCACACAGCATTGTGCGTCTTGTTCCCGGGGAACAGGGTGGGAAATCCAAGCTGGACGCAGCTGGGACACACGGACAGAGCCCTCGGTCAGCCCTCGGTGACCAAGCACTCCTCTGCACTGCTGGAGTCCTCTGAGCTGTTGGGGGTTACTGCACCAGAAAGGACAGCAGAGGCCCCGCCTTCAAGCCTGCCTGGACCTCCCGGCCACCAGAAGGCCCCACCAGCACTCACTCTGCCCAAGGTTTGCAGCGGCCCTCATGGCCCCCAGAGAAGGTCCCCACGGCACAGTCAACACACTCAAAGCCGAATTTGAAGTTGCCTGGAGACAAACATACACTGGCTGCAGGGGTGACTGGGGTGGGATCCTGCTGGTGTCCAGTTCCCCAGCAGAAGGACTCCCCTGCCACCTCATCCATTTGACAGGAGCCTCTGGTGCCCACAGGACCTGGGCCTGGGATAAATCAGGTCCCCAATGTGCCCCTTTCCAGGGCAGGCTGTGACTCAGGGCTGAGTGGAGGGTCCCTGAAGGGATATGGGGGAGGGGAGGGACCTGCTTGCAAACGATGGAGCCGGGCGGGGGGTGGGGGTTGGGTAGAAGCCTGGCAAGAGCCAGGCTGGGCCTTCGCTTGCTCCAGGAGGCTGGGGAGCAGGAGGTGGGTGAGGGCCCTGGAGATTGGGGTAAGGCTGTGCCCCAGTCACCCCTAGGCTCCCCTGCCCCAAAAACCTCACACAGTCCCCTGCCGCCCTCACTCCTCCAGCCCCCACGTGCTCAGGCAGGCCCCACTCCCCAGGTAAAGAGCCCCCTAAGAGGATGAGAGGCTCCTTCCAGAAAAGGGGCTGAACTCCAGACTGGGCTCCACGTGGAGCATCAGGGTGGGTATAGGACCTGGACATAGTCTGAGCCAGGGCCTAAGAGCCAGACAGTCCTGGACATCCCTCTGTTCCTCACAACTGGCCCTGAGGGCATCATCTCTGGACAAAGACACCTAGGCCAAGAGAGCCACACACACAGTGGGCGCTGTGCCTCCAGCAAGGGCTGAGATGCCAGAACAAGAGAACCGCCTGCCTGCCAGGGTTCCATAGGACCCCACACTGGCGCCCATCTGCCCAGAGGGTGTCCGTACCCCCACTTGCAAGCATTCTTCCACACCAGCTGCTATGAGCTCTGGCTGGGCCCTGTCAACACCCCTGGCCTGCACGGGCCACCCACACCGACAACTTACCTTCAGGTTGCACTCCCTGGCCAGGAGGACAGGAGTGGTACTTGCAGCTCTTACACTGTGGGTCTCCACAGTGGAACTCGGGTTGGATACACTGACAGTCCGGCTCAGGACAGGTCCCCTCATCTGGGCAGGAAACAAGCAGCTCTCTCAGAAGCTGAGGGGAGCACCCTCCCCAGGGCACCCCCTCTTAACCCCCAGGGAAATGGGGGGCAGGGCAGGGCTACCTCAGCTGGGCAGAGTACTGTCTGGGAACCAGGACCCTGGCTTGGTCCAGCTGTGCCCCTCCTTCCTGGGCACCCAGCTCCTTCACCCACCTGGCCTGGCTGCATCCCCCATTGCCCTGAAGCTGCTCTCACCCAGGGTGACCATGACTCAATGTGACCTGGAGCCATCCCAATGGACAAGGGGGTCGCCTGGGAGATCTACTCCCTGCCCCCTTTCCATCCTGCATGGCCCTCAGCTGCCAGGACCCTCCAGGCAGCCTGCCCATCCCTCCCTGACTGCTGTCCACAGTGCCCACGACACTGAGACCTGAACTCTAAGAGCCCCTTACCACCCCCCAGGTCCTGGCAGGGTGACACCCTGGTGTTTTCCCCAGGGATGTTTGTCCCCAAAATGACCCATTCCACTTTTCTCCCACCCAGATGTGCAGGTCCGAGGCAGGGAGCTGGCAGAAAGAGGGGTGCAAACCCAAACTGAGCCTGAGTGATGGCCACGGGCTCACTACCCACTCAGAAGGAACAGGGACAGCCCCTCCTCCACATTGGGACCCCTGACCTGTCTTAGGGAAGGTTCCCACACTCCCTGCCCCTGCCCCACCTCCCGGCCATCATCCCCCAACCCCCAGTCCCCAATCCCCAAGCCACTTCTGCCTCCGCCGCAGCCAGGTTGCTCTGGGATCAGGGCTTTGGACCCAGAAAACTTGCCCTGAGCACGGGGAGGCGCGCCGCGCTGCCGCCCTCCGCGCAGGGGCTCCCGCCTGCCTTACCTGGGGCGCAGCGGCAGCAGCGTGCCTGTGTCCCCGTCCCATGCAGAACTTGGCCAGGGCTGCATCTCAGATCGCCGAGGGAGCGCTGGCCCAGGCCCAGTGCGCAGAGCAGCGCGATACCGCGCAGGGCCACTCGCGCGCCCCTCGCCCCCATGGCGTCCCCCTGGCCGCGCGCCCCGCCGTTTTAGGGAAGCAGGCCCCTCCCAGACACGCCCAGATCCCGCCCCGCGGGCCGCTCCGCCTCGGCCACGCCCCAAAGATGCCAGAGGAACTGTTCCCATGCGTGACCCCCGAGACCCTGCGACTCAAAATCCAAGGCGTGGTTGGAGGTTTGGGGCAATGAGACTTCTCTGGAAGCTTAAGCGGCGAGGACGCGTCATCACTCGTCTGTCCAGAGCACAGGAGGATCCACTGGACGTGAACTCCAGACTCTGGGTTAGGATGACGTGTCAGTGCAGGTTTGTCTTTTGTAACAAATGCACTGTCCTCAGGGTTATTGAATTTTGCAGTAAGGAGTTCATGATCTGAGCCACAGTCAGCTCCCCCTCTTGAGCTTGCTCCTTGGAAGAAAAGCTGTGACAAACCTAGACAGCATATTAAAAAGCAGAGACATTACTTTGCCAACAAAGGTCCATCTTAGCCCCCAAAGCTATGGTTTTTACAGTAGTCATGTATGGATGTGAGAGTTGGACCATAAAGAAAGCTGAGCACTGAAGAATTGATGCTTTCGAACTGTGGTGTTGGAGAAGACTCCTGAGAGTTTCTTGGACTGCAAGGAGATCAAATCAGTCCATCCTAAAGGAAATCAGTCCTGAATATTCATTGGAAGGACTGATGCTGAAGCTGAAGCTCCAGTACTTTGGCCACCTGATATGAAGAACTGACTCATTGGAAAAGACCCTGATGCTGGGAAAGATTGAAGGCAGGAGAAGGGGATAGAGGATGAGATTGTTGGATGGCATCACCAAACATGGACATGAGTTTGAGCAAGCTCCAGGAGTTGGTGATGGACAGGGAAGCCAGGCGTGCTGCAGTCCACAGGGTCACAAAAAGTCAGACACAACTGAACGACTGAAGAGGGGGTATTGATGGGGGGAAGGTTCCCCCTCAGTTGCTGAGAACCTAAAACTGCTATAAAAAATACTTTTTTTTTTTTAATTCAAGGGATGGGAATTCCCTGGAAGTCCAGTTAATAGGACTCAGTGCTTTCACTGCCTTAGACAGGGTTAGGGTTAGGGTTCAATCTCTGATCAGGGAACTATGATCCCACAAGTTGTGTGCAACCAAAAAAAAGAAAAAAACAATTCAAGGGGTCCCAAAGGGACCCCAAGAGAGCAGGTATCATTGTAGGCCGCAGAGCAACTGACCACAGAGGACAAGACACCCAGTAGACCCATGTGTGAAGGTGACCTTGGGGGATTCCTAAGTGATCATGCTCTTTGGCCCAGGAATTCTTTTCCGGAAACTAAATGTGACCTAAATGTGTGCGCCTTGTCAGGGGAAACACCACTCATACCCCCAGCCACATCACAAGGAGGGTGGGCGGGGGTGGTCAGAAATATTTTCTATGTAAAACCTGCAGCCACCAGGCCTGAAGGAACTGGAGTGTGGGTTGGCGCCGGATGCGGGGTGGCAGACAGTACCCTGAGTCATTGGGGGTGGGGCACACCCCCAACAAGGACTGCTTCCTCACTGTGCCCCTTGGCTCCTGGCTGACCCCCTCTCCACCTCCAGCTTCCCCAGGGGGGCCCTGTGAGGCCCCTCCAACACCCCGAGCAGGTGGGATGAAATCCCTCATCCTCTGAAGCCTCCAGGCGAGGGATCCCACAACCTCCCAGAAGTCCTGGATTGCCAGCACTGAGCAGCCTCAGAACCTATTCAGGGGTCAGAAGAGTCCCTGTTTTCTGAGGATTAGAACAAGCCCCCCACTTTGGGAAATTAGCACAAGATTTCCCCACCCCCACCACCCCCCCACCTCCCACTCCCCACACCCCACCACCTCCCACACCCCACCCCACCCCACCCCCCACCCCTCAGCTTGGCCAAGGGGGCCTGGCCAGGCTCCAGACATCACACATACTGGAGGCTACAGCTGTGCTGACACCTGAGAGGAGGAGCAGCCAGCAAGGAGAAACCAGTCACTGGCTGAACCCTGCAGAGGGAGGAAGGGCCGTCCAGGCTGCAGCCCTGACAGCCCTGCAGGCTTCAACCCAGCTCTCCCCACTGGAATCCCATCAGCCCGTGGGGTTGTGCTGGCCCCTGATGGAGCGCTTGAGCTCTTGAGGCTGAGAACTCAGCCTCCAGAAACACCAAGTGAACCCTGAAGTCGGGAGGAAGGGCTGTCCAGGCTGCAGCTCGCCGTGAGACTGTCCCATGTCTCTATGAACCTTAATTTCTTCACCTTAGTTTCTGGGGCCCTGCCTCCTTCAGGAAGCCTCCCCAGATTGCTTGGCCCTCCAGTGGAAGCTTGATACAGGGGAAATGGGCAGAGATCCCTGGGAATGCTGTAGGGTGGGCAGTGGGGGTCCCAGGAGTGTGATTTTGGTGGCACCCACAGGTATGTTGAGGGCCATGACCTGGTGACCAGGGCAGACCCGTGAAACTTGGTTTGAGAATGATGGGGTTTGTGACTCAAGTCCCAGGATGTGCAAGGCCCTCCTCAGAGAAGCAACTGGGCCCTGCAGAAAAGGGAGGGCTCTGCGGGGGCTGTGGCTGTGGTTGCTAGAGGGCAAGGTGAGGCCCCTAGGACTGGCCCTCTCTGAGGACCCCCAGATTGCAGCTCAACTCCTAGATTGGAGGAGGGTTTGAGCCATCGCTGGACCCCAGGGCAAGGTGAGGAGTGGAGAACTGGGCGGTTCTGGACCTTCTGCCACTGCTCACTTTAAAGACCTGAACAGTCAGGTCTGTACCAGGTTGGCATCACCCCAATTCTGCTAAAAGCCTAAGAAAAAAATGATAAATCCCCTAAAATGATGCTTGTCCAACCAGGTCCTCTCTATTGACCCTTCTGGAAGCTGACCGGCATGCAGGCACCAGCGGGCAGCTGTCTGTGCAAAGGGAACTGCCACCTGCAGCAGCAGGAAACCAGAGGGAGGGTCGTGTGTGACAAGAGGCAAGAGTGACATCGGGGGTGGGGACCTGCGTCGCCTTCTGGTCCCCAAGGCTCCGGAAGGCTCCTCCTACGCGGCCGCAAACTGCGGAGTTTCTGTGACCTGGCACTGCGGGGGAGATCTCTATCTGCCAGCTGTATTTTCCAATACTTTTTGAGCAGCTCATCACATTTTTCATCACTTGTCTCAGCTCACACAAGTGATGCTCACTCAAGGGGCAGAGGGTCCCACATGGGGTCCAGGTGTTAATCAGGAGGGCTGAGGGGGGAGGATGGGGAGCCAGGTAGGGGCCTTGGAGCAGGGAGGGCCCAGTGTGGGCATATCAGGGGGCTGTCTGTGGGCCCAAGGGGTAGCTCAGCAGGGTTTAGGAGGCTTGGCAGCAGAGACAGGAGTGGAGAGTGTGCTTAGTGGCAGCATCAAAGCAAACTAAAAGTGATCAACCTCCGTCCGTCCATCTGTCAGCTGTTCAGAGGTGGAGCTGCCAGGCAAGGGGTCAGGTGGGGGGCTCATGGCTGAGGGAGCAGCTGGGAGGTTTGGGGAGGAAGCCCTTTCCCATGACCTTCGACCTTCCAGGCCCTAAGACTCTGGGCTCTCCCCTAGATCCCTCCGGCTTGTTCCGTAGCCTCTCTGCACAGCCTCTGCGCTGCCCAGGGACCACAGGCCCCTGACCAGTGGTGCCAATTTGTTGCCCGTTCCAAGGGCACAGGGTGTGTGTGTTCACTGCTGCATCCTGAGAGCCTTCCAAGAACACATGATAGTCCCATTGTCCCTTTCCCCAGGAGGCCACCAGGGGTCAGAGGTTTGAGGAGAGATGGATGGGCCTCCAGGGCAGCTCTGGGGAGAAAGCCAACCCAAGAAACTAGGGGTAGAGGGCAGGACGGCAGCCTGACACATGTGGCAGGAGGATCTTCAACTGCTGTAGGGCCCTCTTGGTGCAGCGATACCTGGGTCCTGGCCACCCGGCAGGGAAAGGTGTGAGAGCAAGCCAGGCGCTCATTTGCCAAGTGCACCAGGCAAGGCCTAGGGCTCTTGCCCAGATTTTCTCTGCTCCTCCACCCGCCCAACAGCAGCTAGGTAGTCTTTTATTTCGGTTCACTGTAGCTCTGCAATCTGTCTGAACACCCGGGGTGCAAATGTCTATGGGCTGTGGAGAGTTTCCACACTGACCTGGGATCCCTGAGCTATTTAACCTGCACACCTCAAGTGAGCCCTTGGCCACTCGCCCCAAGTCCACACCTCTGCCCAAGCCAGGGCCGCCCCCAGTGCTGACCAGCAGGACTGTCTGACCATGCAGGTTTTACAGCCCATTCTGCTGTCCATGGACACAGGTTTCCCACCTGGGAACCTTTTCACATAATGGTGCCTGTTCTGTTCCCACCCAGGGTGGATGAAGGATCAGCCCTGTCAGAAGACTCCAGTTTCCCCAACGGCACGGAGCTGGTCTCAGGGGGACTCAGGGGCCCTGCAGGTGTCATGGGGGTCGTAGGGTCACCATATACTTGGGTCTAGCAGGGCATGGGGTTTGAGAAGAGACAGACACTTGTGCCCTCTCCTGGGAGGAGCCCCAGCAACCCGAGGGGTGGCCCTAGATGACCTTTGGGGCCAGGGCCTCAGAGTTCCCATCAGTACTCAGCCCCTGCCAGCCCCTTCCAAGTGGCCCAGGGAAGGTCCTTAGGTTAGGGTCTCACGTGGCTGACAGGTGCAGCACTGACTCCCCAGGGCACTTATTTTGTCTCCCCCACCCCCCGCAGGTGCTGGGATGTGCCCAGGGAACAGGACAGCAGCCCTGGGATCTGTGAGGGATCCAGGGGAGCCCCTGCCCACCCCCAGCCCCAGGCAGCCCAGTCAGAGGCCCACATCTGCCAACGTCGTTTATTGGGGGCCCACCCTGGGCGGGGAGTATGCACAGCATACGTAGCAGAGCCCAGGGCCAGCCCAGGAGCACCTAAAACGGCACAGGCAGGGGTCAGGGCGCCACGTGCAGGGGTGACACGGGGGCAGCCTGCACCTGGGGGCCCCCACTGCCCCTCTGGGGCCCCAGCCTGGGGAGGGGTCACCGGCTCCCACCCCAGCAGACGTTGTTCAGATCTTGGCCAGGCTGGAGTTGGCATCAGTGTGCTCCTCTTGGATAGGGGTCCGGAAGCTGTTTCCCCCTAGGGAAGAGGTACGGGCAAGAGGTGGGAGGTGGGCAGGGGTCCCGCACCTTGGGAGGCCGTCTGGTCTGGGGCCCACCACAAGCACTCACCTGGGGGTTTGGGGGTGTTGGTCAGCAGCCTCCAGGCCCTGTGGTGGAGGAGCAGGGCCAGCGTGGCAGCCACAGGGGCAAGGAGGCCCAGGCCCAAGCCGAGGCCCAGGACAGCGGACAGCTCAGGGGCTGCAAGGAGGCAGGGCCTGCTGGGTGGGGTCCGCCAGGGGAAGGGACCCACCATAGGGAGGGCCCCACCAAGCCCAGAGGGAGTCTCTACTCCCATCCTCCCCACCCATCCCACTCCCCTTTTGGGTTGCGGGGAGGGCCCTGCTGGGGCAAGACCAGGTCCCCTTACCCTTGGGGGTCTCTGTGTGGGGCATGGATGGACCCTGTGAGGCCTTAGACCAGGAGGTGGTGGGCTTGGCAGTAGTGGACTGGACTGGGGGGCCCTGGGTCTCCCACGGTGGTGTGGCCGGGGGGCTCCTGTCCTCACAGATGGCATCCGAGCTGCTATTGGCCGCCCGCAGTGTTCGCTTTCCTAACAAGGTGCAGCTGAGGGGGCCAAGGGTGTTGATCAGGCCAGAGTCCCCCTCCTCCTCCCCCGTCAGTGGGATGGGCCCAGAACTGGGGCAGTACCAGGGAGATGTGGGACGCAATAGTCGTCCACACTGGTCACTCAGGCAGCATCAGAGTCCAGGCCAAAGGCGGCAAGGAGAGGGGCCATGGACTCTGCCGGGGCCTCCTGCGCTTACCCTGCTCCCACCTGCACCTTCCTCTCCCAAACCCCTGCCTACTCTTCCTGCTTGCACCAGCTCAGCCCGACCAGGACAGGAACCTCTCCAATGTGAGTGAGTGAGGCTCTCACACTCCCGGGGCCTGGGCTGGGGTCTCACAGGCTCCCTACTCTGACCCAGCAGGAAGGCCAGTGGGAGGCTGGGCCAGGGCTGAGCAGGGGTCGTGGTGGGGGCAGGGACATCACAGGGTGGGGCGGGGCAAGGGCCACGGGGAGTCAGGCCCAGGAGCTCCCAGCCAGCAGCTTCCTACTCCCAGACCTGACCCGGCTCCCAGACCGCAGGCCACCCAAGCCCTCCGGCCACAGGGACACTCACTTGGTCCAGGGCTGGCAGGCCTGGTCATTGCCTGGGGAGAAGTGTCCTGGTGGGCACGGGGCACAGTCTGCAACAGAGTCAGCAGGCTCTGCCCATCTGCCACCCCTGGGATGCCCAGAGGCTCACTCCCCAGAGTTTCCTAGAGCCCCTCCCCGTCTGCATGCCACCCGTGGGTCCTGACCTGGAAGACCCCCACCCCCATCTTGGTGTGATCTGCTGGGGAAGAGGCATTCAGCTGAGGCTGAGGTTGGGGCTCTGGGAGGAGCAGTGACAGCGTGTGAGGGACATGCTCCTTCCACATGGCTCCCAAGGCCCCCCCTCACCAACTCCACGCTTGTAGCCGTAGCTGTCCTGGGGCTGGCTGCCCGGCCTGCAGCCACAGACTGTGTCTCTGGTTGGTGTGCATCTCTGCTTGGGTTCACTCCCGCTTCCTGGGGGTTGGGTGGGGTGGGTGCAGTCAGTGGGGAGGCCAGAGCTGCAGAGCAGGCTGAGGATGGGGCCAAGGGTCCACAGCCACCTTCCTGACCAGCAGCCCCTCACGGCTGGGCAGCTTCTGGTTCTCTCTCACCGCGCACGCCACATCCCTCCTGGTCACACGGCCCCAGGGGTCACCCGCGGCAGCTCTGACCACCCTTCCAACACCCCTCCAGTCTGCTCAGGACCCTCCGCAGCCCTTGACTCTGGGTCTCACCCCACCCCCCCTCAGAGCCACATGGCCCTGGCCCCCTAGGAAGGGGAGGTGCCCTGTGGGTCGTTTCAGTTGGCTGTGGGGCCCCGGGGGGCAGGGCAGGCCCCCGCCACGGTCGAGTCTTGACGTGGGTGCCGGGCACCCGTGGTGCTCACTTTGGCTGCACTGGGTGCAGGGCTTGCAGGGCTCGTAGTTGACGGCCTCGTTGTAGTAGCCGGGCTTACACGGGCGGCACACTGTGTCCCGGTCATGGGTACAGCGGCTTTCCATCCCATAACCTGCTGAGGGAGGCCGGGGTCAGAGCCCTGCACGGCCCGGCGATCCCCCAGGAGCCCCACCCAGCTTCTGGCTGGCCCGTCATCCCAGGTGCGGCTCCAGATCACCCACTAACCCAACTACACTTGCCTCACGACACCTGCAGCGCGTGACCCCATCTGCAGGTTCCCGCCGCCCCATCCGTGTCCTCCGATCCTGTCTCCTGGTCCTAGGTCCCTGCAGGCACCTCTCCCCCACTCCATGTCCAGGCCACTCACCTGGCTGGCACTCTTTGCAGCACCTGTTGCCACTGGGGTAGGTGTCCCCAGGACAGCGGGGCTGGGCCGCAGCACCCAGCATGAGCCCAAGGAGCAGGAGGGCTGAGCCCGGCGCCCTGGGCGGCTGGGTCCCCACGCACATTCTCAGCTCCTCTCAGCTCCTCTCAGCTCCGAGGCTCTGGGAGTCTGGGGTTTTTCCTTGCAGGAAGTGGCTATAAGGGCTGCGGGGGAGGGGTGGGGAGGGCGAGGAGGGGACTAGGAGGGCCCCAGGAAGCGCTGGAAGGCAGCTAGTCTGGGAAGCCCACTCCCAGCCTTCTTTTCTGGCCCTGGGGCTCAGGGGCCCCGACCCCGCAACAATACCCATAGGCCTCAGCTCAGCCCAGCCAGCAGCTGTGGTGTGTAGACCCAGGGCCTGAGGGGGACCTGCAGCTCCCCCAGCCCTGCCAGGGCCAGGCCAGTTCTCCAGTCCAGCTGGTCTGCACCCACCACAGGACACTCTCACTCCTGTCTCACGGTAAAGTGGAGCCGGAGCCCTTTCGGCCAGGCATCTTGGCTGCCCCCCTGCCCTGCCTGGCCTAGCCAAGCTGCCCGGACCAGAATGGTCTTGGGATGCCTTCATGTGGCTTGCTGCTTCTAGACTCCCACTCTCTCTGCAGGGCCGAACCCTCAGGAGAAGTTGGCGGGGGGGGGTTGCCGCAGCCGCACTGATGCCAATCCTCACCCTTCGCTTCGCCAAAGGGTGCCCAGAGTCCGTGGGTGAGCCAGGGCAGCACATGGGGTCAGGCATCAACTATGGGGGAGGGGAGGTGGTACTGGGGGCTCTGGAGCATGGTCACCGGCCCAAGTGTCCAAAAGTAGCCCAAACCAATGCCAGCAGTTCTGATGGACCGGGCCCCTCCTGACCAGTACCCACAGTGAGCGCCAACATGGGCATGGGTGTGCAGGCGTGTGCAGGTGTGACAGAGCAGCTGCGTGTCCCTGAGCACAGCAGGCATCAGGGACTGAATTCACAGGCCACAACCCGCACGTGGAAGCCCGACCCTCATGAGGCTTATACTGGAAGAAGGGGCCTTTTAGGGGGCAAGGATGGCGTGGTGGGGTCACACGTGGGCCTGATCCAGTGTGGCTTGTGTCCATGTAAGAGGAGGTCAGAGCACAGACATGCACAGGACACAGAGAACAGAGCTGGCTACACGGCAACACCGGCCATGCCCACACCTGGGTCTCCGATGTCCAGCCTCCAGGACTGGAAGAGGATAAGCTGCCCACGCAGACCCAACACATGCTGCTGGTCAAGCACTGCCGGGTGTCCTGGGCGTGATGTGTGCCTGGGAGTGTGTGTCAATCACATGTGTGGCACGCATGTGTGGTGCTAGCCCCACGTGCCCGGACGTGTGTGTGCTGCCCCTGTGAACCCCTGGGCTTGTGTCTGGAAGGGGTGGCCCATGAGGACAGACCCTCTGCTCTGCCCCCTGGGTGGACAAGCGCTGCCTCTCCCAACACTCTGGAGGCCATGCCAGGCTCTCCCTGACCCCACAGCTACCCGGGTTTGGGGGGGACAGGAAAGACAAGCCCCAGGGCCCTCGGGACAGCAGGACGGCCAGTATGCCGTCACTGTGGGGCATGAGCGGAGATGAGCACAGACACGCATGCACACATGTGCACATGCTTCCTCCCACACAGAGCTCTCATCCTGGCGCCCCATGGCAGAGGCTGTTCATGTCTTCGGTGCCTTTAAAATCTGAACCAAGAGACAGGATTCTCTGCTTAACGGTTAACCTGAAGCTTCAGGCGGGGAGCCTCCCGCAGGGGCTGGAAATCCCCCTCCTCCTGGTGGTGACGGGCACAGGTAAGAAGTTCCCTCCCCACCTGCAGGAAATTCCACCAGCCGGCTCTGCCCGCAGGGGCCACCGCAGGTTGCTGGCTCAGCCTCCAGAGAGGGAGGGTCCACAGGGGAGGGGCAGAGCACCCAGGCAGCCTGCTATACACGCGTGTGCGTGTAAGTATTGTACCCCTCTCCCACTGAAGGTGAGAAAAACATTTTTAAGACAAACTATAGCTTCTGAGATGGCAATAACTCAGGGCCTGGCAGCACCCTACTCCTTACAGGACCACCCTGCCCTCTGCCCAAGGCCCTGACACCTGCCGCACACGGGGTCCACATGTGGCAGCCCATGGACCTAGCTGATTGACATCTCTGTCCCAGCTAAGTTACACCTGCTGGCGGCTGCCCGCCTACACGCTCAGCCCCAGCCACCGCCACGGCCCCGCACTCTGTCTCAGTTCTGAAAACATTCTTTCCTCTTGTTTGTCTGGAAACCAGCTCTGTCGCCGCGCCCTGCTCCTCTGGGGCAGCCCCTCCCCACACTGCTCGGAAGCAGGTCACATGGGCAGCTCAGGCTGGCCCAAATGCCCACCTGGCTGGAGCCCCCACCCCAGCCGAGGCCCACGCATACTATCTGGCCAGGTGAGCCATCCACTGAGGCCCCATGGGCTCAGGCCTCCGACGGTGCCCGGCAGGGGCCAGCTGGGAGGCCGCGAGCTTGGTGGTTGACCCTCCCTCAGTCATCTGACCCCCAGTGTGTCATCTCCTCCATCCCACACGGCAGCCACGCACCAGGCATGGCAGAACCTGGGAAGGGGCCAGTAGAGGGCCTGTTGCCTCATCTCCCCTACTGCAGGCTCCCAACTCCCCAGCCTCACCACAGCCCCCTGAGCTGCTCCTCCCCATCCCCCGCAGTAAGCCCCAGGCCAGGACTCCTGTGCTTTCCAAACTCTGTGAGTGCCCCTAGTTCTCCACCCCCATCCCTGGGAGCTCTCATCCTCAGAGCCTCCCTCCACCCTGAAGTTCCATTTCCTCCTGGTCCCTCCCAGGTGGCCTCACCCAGGCCTGGACTCTTGCTCCTGACTTTAAATTGGCAGCTGAGGCCCCACCAGATCACAGGTGAATGTCAACGCTAGGAAGCCCCGGGTTTTAACCAAACCGCCCACCGCAAAGCTTCAAGGGGAAGCCGCCTGGCCACAAACGTCCGAAGTAATCATCTACGTGGTTTTTCTTCCCATCAAAAAAATGAAGCTGAGAGAAAAAGGCAACTATATTTTGAAGTAAATTAATGTGATTCCTGTCACCAATACTCATGCTCCTCAGAGATTGAAGGCCATGGGCGGGCGGCTCTCATAGCTCTACCCAGCACCCCGCCCCACCCTGGTCACTGGCTGCCGGTTTCCAGCAAAGCTTCACCTTTCAGTTTTCGAGGGAACAGCAGGAGCTTCGTCGTTTCCCACGGTGGGGGAGCCCGCCGCCCTGATGTGGTCAGTGTCTCCGGCAGCAGGGCTCTGAGTTCTCAGAAGCGAGATGCAGCGATTACACTGGAATCAGAGTGCGGGCAGCCCGAGAGGTGCTGCGGGGGGTGGGGAGGGGGGCAGGGGATGCGGCGGTGGCTCAGAACTCCTCGTGCACGCTGCGGGCATAGTCCACCAGCTTGCTGCCCGTGAAGAACTCACTGTACTTCAGCACCTCCTCGGGCTCCAGGTAGTGATTCTGGTTCTCGTCAGCGATAGCGATCATCTGCTTGGCCTCATTGAGGGCACTGAACTCGTTCATGGGGTCCATGTAGTCCTGCAAGGGCAGCAGCTCAGCCCCGATGTACCCCGAACCCTCCCCGGGCCAGGCGCATTTCCTTATGTTCAGGCTGCACCCAGCTCCGCAGCCAAGACCCCCCTGAGGACACCCTGCACTCATGGGGCACCTGCGCCTCGGCTACAGCAGGCGGAGCCTGGCCTGAAACACCCATCGGCTGGTAGGACAGAAGCTGCGGAGCAAGGAGGTGGGCCTGTTCTGGAAGGCGGGCACCAGGCTGGAAGTGGCTCAGGGCCAGGCAGCCTCCACCTGTGTGGGCACCTCCCTGCCCATATCAGGGTGTCCAGCCACAGAAAGGCAGGGGGAAGGGAGGCCCTGGAGTGGGGCACATGCACACGAACTGCCAGGACGGCAGTGCTGACAGGCAGGGGTTCCCAAACCAGACATCCTGCCAGCTATGAGCAGGGATCAGGGGATTCTGAAATAAAATGCAATGACTCATCCAGCCACGGGAGAAAACAAGCCCATGCAGCACCTACACACGACATCAGGAAAGACACTGACGGGCAGGCAATGGGTCCAGCCTGTGCATAGCCCTCCTGCCCCAGAGTCTGGCCAGACTGCCCATGGGGCACAGCACACCCGGGCCCAAGAAGGGGAGCCCGTGACATCGGCTGCATAGCCCAGCTCAGAGGCTCCAGTTCCCCTGACCAGCGCCCAGCTGCAACCAGACCAACTCTGCCTCCCAGCACAGGATGGCCCCGCACCCACCTCCAACTCCGCCATGGTCACGATCCCATCGTGGTTGGCGTCGATCAGCTCCTCAAACTCTCTCTTCCTATCCCGCACCCAGCCGTCGTCAACATCCTGGCCCTGCTGGTTCTCCACAGTGCCCACAGGCAGAGAGATGAACTCAGACAGCGAGAGCTTCTTGTCACCGTCCTGGTCTGCGGGACAGGAGGGCAGATGTCAGACTCCAGTGGGCACAGGACCACCAAGGCCACTCGGGAGAAACTCAACTAATGGGGCTTTGCCACCAGGTTTTCAGTTTGTGTGGTTTCAGCGTGACCGAGAACAGCGACCACACAGTCCCCCAGGCCACCCAGTCTAGGACCGGCCCAGGCTGACCTCCGCGGCCAGGCCTCACCCAGGTCCCGGATGATCTCCTTGACCATGAACTGCAGCATGCCACGGCTGTGCTCGGGGTGCAGGAACGATAGGAACTCGCTCTCTGTCAGTAGCAGGTCCGGGGGCGGGTTGTCCGCCTGATACCAGCGGTCTTTGAGGTTCTCCAGGACTTCCTGTGCTGAGAGAGGTGTGTCCGTAAGGACCCAAGCACACAGGACCGCTGTGGACATCTGCAAAGTTCTGAGATGCACAGCCCAAGAGAAGGGGGCAGCTCGGGACACAGAGGTGCCAGGACAAGGACCTGGCCCTCAGAGGGGAACTCAGCCCCCAGAGAACAGATGCCCAGGCCCCCAAGACGCAGACGCAAACTCTCAACTAAACAGGACCCCCAACCCAGACACAGACCCCTTCAGACACAGACCCCACCCCCAACCCCTACTCGCTCCTGGGCAATGGAAAAAGTGCGGCAGCCTGGGGCGCCAGCTCTGCAGGAACAAAGGCACAGCATGATTCCCTTCCGTTTCCTCCCGTTCACTGGGTAGTGCTCTGAAGCAAAACCCAGTCTCCAGAGATAAGTCATGTGTCCCCCAAGCGACACTCACTCCCTCTGCCATGAGAAGGCCCAATGCAGGGAGTGGGGACCCTGGGGGCCAGTGGTCGGCAATGACCTACGTGTCCAGCGGGGGAGGGGGAAAAGCAAGCGCAGCACACCCAAAGCCTGCAAACGAGACCTGATTTGGAAAGAAGGTCTTTGCCGATATAATTGGTGAAAGGTTTTAAGGTGAGACCACTGGGATTCAGGTGGGACCTCAGCTCAGGTGTCCTCGTGCAGGAGGGGAGACTGGGGAGCAGTGGCCACGAGCAGGGACCTGGCAGCACCGGCTGGAGGCCTGGAAGGAGCCTGTCTGGGTGCACTGGGTGCCCGTCTGGGACAGCGGCCTTGGGGACCCACAGGGGCTCATCACTCAGCCCTCCCCCAATGCACTCTAGGGCCTCCAGGTGCCCCGACACTGCCCTTCACTTCTGATCCCCAGATCTGCGCACTCCCAGCCCAGACACACGAGCACAGGGGAGTCAGTTGAGGGCTGTGCAGACAGAGACTCCACAACCTCTAGATCCAGGAAGGACACATCCTGACCCACACACACCTCAGGGAAAGGGTGCTGAGGACAACCAGGCAGAAATAACTGGCAGCTGCCCGAGAAACCAGCGCCAAATCTCCAATGCTAGCAGGAGGACCAGGCCCCCAGCCACCTCTAAAGGACACCTTCAGGGGACTGTCTGAACCACAAGACAAACAATGAAAACACAAAATGGAGACATATAAAAATGGCCAATAGCCATTTTAGGAAGAAAATAAGGTTTAAAAACAACAGCAGAACCAAAATCCTGGGTGACATCACCTGCACAGGAAGGGGGCATCTATTCCACCCAGGAACAGATTGAAACACTCTCAACTTGTACTCTGTTAAGTTAAACGGGTGTCATCGTATGAGCAGGAAAAAGCAAAGCTATAAGATACAAACCCCTGCCCACAACAAGCAGCCCTCATGGGCACACCTGCAAAGCTGGGCACCCCCTTCACACCTGTCAGGCAGCCATGTGGGGTCATGTGACTGCTGAGAAAAGGAAAGTGGGGCATCTAAACCCCACATCAGCAGAGGGAAAGATGAAAGGGAAAAAAAGAAATAGAAACAGTAGTGAGCTTATCTCATGGATTACAAAGACAGACTGGCTCACAAAATAAAGCTAAACTTCATGTAGCCCACGAAAAAAGGAAATGCTTTGGAAAGACCAAGCCTCAAGGGCAGTTCACAGATGAATTCTACACATGTGAGGAGGAGGCCACATCAATCTCCACAACCTCTTCCAAAAGAGAGCACAGGGAACACTTCTTGACTCACTCTATGAGGTCCTAACCCAAACATAGAAAGCACACAACAAGAAAAGAAATCTACAGACCAGTACCTCACGTGAATACAAATGCAAAACACTCAACAAGATATTAGCAAATCCAACCCAACAATGTACACAAAGATCACAATCCAAGTCGGATTTATCCCAGAAAGGCAAGGTTGGTTCAACATCTGAAACTCAACTGATATTCACATCAACATGCTAATGAAGAAAAATCACATGATCCTACCAATAGATGCCAGCAAATTTGGAAAACTCACAGTGCCCACAGGACTGGAAAAGGTCAGTTTTCATTCCAATCCCAATGAAAGGCAATGCCAAAGAATGTTCAAACTACCGCACAATTACACTCATTTCACATGCTAGCAAGGTAATGCTCGAAATCCTTCAAGCTAGGCTTCAACAGTATGTGAACCAAGAACTTCCAGGTGTACAAGCTAAATTTTAAAAAGGCAGAAGAACCAGAGATCAAATTGCCAACAGCCACTGGATCATAGAAAAAGCAAAAGAATTCCAGAGAAATATCTACTTCTGCTTCATTGACTACACCAAAGCCTTTGACTATGTGGATCACAATAAACTGGAAAATTCTTATAAAGATGGGAATACCAGACCACCTTACCTGACTGCTGAGAAAACTGGACACATGTCAAGAAGCAACAGTTAGAACCAGACACGGAACAACAGACTGGTTCCAAATTGGGAAAGGAGTACATCAAGGCTGTATATTGTCACCCTTATTTAACTTCTGTGCAAGATACATCATGAGAAATGCCGGGCTGGATGAATCAAAAGCTGGAATCAAGATTGCCAAAAGAAATATCAACAACCTCCAATATGCAGATGATACCACTCTAAGGGCAGAAAGTAAAAAGGAACTGAAGAGCCTCTTGATGAGAGTGAAAGAGGAGAGTGAAAAAGCTGGCTTAAAACTCAACATTCAAAAAACTAAGATCCTGGCATCCAGTCCCATCACTTCATGACAAATAGCTAGGGAAAAAGTGGAAACAGTGGCAGATTTTGTTTTCCTGGACTTCAAAATCATTGTGGACAGTGACTGTAGCCACAAAATTAAAAGACGCTTGCTCCTTGGAAGAAAAACTATGACAAACCTAGACAGCATATTAAAAAGCAGAAACATTACTTTGCCAACAAAGGTCCATCTAGTCAAAGCTATGGTTTTTCCAGTAGTCATGTATGGATGTGAGAGTTGGACCATGAAGAAGGCTGAGCGCCAAAGAATTGATGCTTTTGAATTGTGATGTTGGAGAAGACTCTTGACAATCCCTTGGACAGCAAGCAGATCAAACCAGTTAATCCTAAAGGAAATCAACCCTAAAAATTCATTGGAAGGACTGATGCTGAAGCTCCAATACTTTGACCACTTGATGCAAAGAGCTGAAACATTGGGAAAGACCCTGATGCTGGGAAAGACTGAGGGCAAGAAAAGGAGGGTGACAGAGGATGAGTTGGTTAGAGGGCATCATGGACTCTATGGACATGATGTTAAGCAAGCTCTGGGAGATAGTGAAGCACAGGGAAGCCTGGTGTGCACCAATCTATGAGGTCGCAAAGAGTCAGCCATGACTTAGCAACTGAACAACAATGACAATGCAAAAATCATCTGACAAAATCCATTCATGAACACTCTCAGTAGACTAGGAACAGAGAGGACTCATCACCTTCATAAAGAACATCCACAAAACATCTATAGCGAACATCATACTAATAATTAATGGTGAGAAACTCAAAGCTTTCCCACTAAAATCAGATTTAAGGCAAGGATGCTCCTTTTCACCACTGCTTTTCAACATTGTATTGGAAGTCCTGATGCATTAGGACAAGAAAAGGAATAAAAGGGACAATGATTGGCAAAGAGGAAATACACCATCTTTGTTCAACAATGTCACAACTGCCTGTGTAGAAAACCCAAAAGAATAGACAAGAAACTCCTGGAACCACTGAGCAAGTACAGCAAGGTTGCAGGATGGAAGGCAGACATACAAAAGCCAGTCACTTTCCTGCACACCAGCAAGAACAAGTGAAACTGGGAATTAGAAACTAAAGAGGAACTTCTCTGGTCCAGTGGCTATGACTCTGTGCTCCCAATGCAGGGGGCCTGGGATTGATCTCTGGTGGGGGAACCAAATCCCAGATGCTACAACAAAAGATCTTGCAAGTCACAGCAAAGATCAAAACATCCCCATGTGCTGCAACCAATACCCGGCACAGCCAAATAAGTATTTTAAAATAATAACAATAAACCTAAAAAAAAAAAGCAAGTGCAAACAGAAAGAAGGCATGGATCGCACACTCAGTGGCAAAGAAGGGAGTCCAGTCCTAGAAACACCAACCCTGACAAAGAACAGTGGTGCCCACAGTGCATCTACAAATACACAACACAGCAGCAGCGGCCCTCACAAAGCAGAGGCAGGCAGGGCCACAGACACCCGCAGGAGGCCATGATACACTCAACCCCGATGGCCAAGTGGATACGAGACAAACAGGGAGCATCACAGGTACAGGGACACGCCAGAGAAAGTCCATCAAGAGAAGACAACACACTGGATGACAACGGCGGCAATGACATGCCGAGGAAAAGACTGAACAGGAGACCACAGGTGGCATGCTGCGCTCTGACAATGCCCATCGAGCCGAACCCAACACCTGGCTGTGAACAAACCCCCAGGGAGGGATGGGAGGGCGCAGAGCTGAAGATAGTAACCACTAATTGTCATAAGAATTCTTCAGTGATGCTTTAGAACTCAGCTAGCAAGTATCAAATTTTCTATCAGTGAGACAGGTTTTTAGAGGAACTTCTCTGAAAAGCTAAGGGGAGAGTTACATCTGTCGCCACACTCAATACCACGGTCACCAGGCACCGTGGGCAAGCACCCCCACAACCTCACTGACTCTCAGGGTCAGACTTCGTCCAGGGTTGAGGACCAGTCCCGGCCGAGACCTGCTTCCCAGTGCTCTGGTACCTTCTGCCACCTCCTCCCCGTAGCTCAAGCCACTAGAGACTGCCGTCTGTCCCTGGGCCTCCCCCGCACCATGCCTGAGGGTCCTGGAGGCTCTGCCTAAAGATCCTGCAGGAACACGGGCTGTGGCCATGTCTCACCCACACCCCTCCCGGCACCTGCACTGTCTCAGCGCCACACTGGCCATGGGAGCCAAGCACTCACTCTCCTCATCGATGTTCAGGTCCCACTTATTCTTTATCTTTTCAGCAACTTCTCTCTCATTGTGGCCTTTGGTCGCCAAAAACTTCACCTTGTATTCATCCCAAGATACGTGGCCTGAAAGAGCAGACCAACCTGTTAGGAACTTTAACAAGGAACCTTTTTTAAAAAGAGAATTTTAGTTATTTTAAGCCATCAGTCAAAAATCCTTGTGCCACGGGCAGCTATAGAGGCAGAAGCAGCAAAGCACCAGCTTCAAGCTTCATCCCTGAGCCCAGCCACAGGGTCTGCCTGAGCCCAGCCATGGGGTCCTCATCTGCACAGCCAGTGGGCCCCCCTCCTCTCCCTCCCTCGTCCTAGAGCCCCATTCCTGCCCATGAGCTGTCCTCTGCTGGCAGCCTCAGGCCCCTCAGGGTCAGGCCGTGGGCTGGCCGTACCGTCACCATCGGGGTCCACGGCTCGGAAGTGCGCCCTGCTCTCGGCAACAGCCTCCTGGAAGTGCTCAGCCGTCTTCTGCATGATCCAGTTCTGCATCTCCTTGGCGCTGATCCTCCTGTCGGTGTTCAAATCCACCCTGCGGGCCCACAGGCTGTATCAGACAAGGCCTCCAGGACCCCAAAAGACAGACAGAATGACGGCCAGAGGGGCTCCACAGGAAGTATGAAACCACCACAAACAGTAAAACACTCCAACCAACAGGGACACAGGAAAAGTTGAGTAGATATGGGGGAATCAGGGAGCACACTGGGCAGTGTGCCTGGTCCTACACCATCAGTCTTGGGACCACCTTGCTACAGGACGGGGAGAATCATCAACCCAGTTCTTCGGACCACACACTTGGGACGCAAGCCCGATGAGCCCCAGTAACAGGACTGGATTTCAGACACCAGAGGAAAGTCGACTTGACACACAGATACAGCCAGAGAGACAAAGAAACAGCTATAGATGCAGGTGTGTCCAGAGGTGTGCAGATGTGAGTGTGTACATGGCTAGTGCACACCCATGGACATGGGTCAGAACGCACATGCATGTGAGTTGGTACACACAAATGTACACACAGGTAAGTATGCACAGACATGTTATCAAGTCCATGGAGAGGACTACAAGCAATGACACCCCAGCAGCAATGCCCACACCCACTGCCTGGTTCCTTATCTCTAAATCCCACTCTCCAATGAAATAAACTAGCACTCCTTGGAGAACTGTGGCAGGAACATTACATAAGGAAGTGAAGCTGGAGTGCCTGACGGTGCAAGAAAGGGAGGAAGTGCTCAAAACAAGGAGCTGGGGGTTGATGATCTCCTGATGGCCAAGGCTGGAACGGATGAGCAGCGAAGGCTGGAACAGGGGAGTAGCCAGACAAACAGCACGGAGCTGGGTCCCCTCTAGGGTGCAAAAACACACCCACAAGTCCGTCGTCCTCACGGAATTCCAGACTACACGGTGGGTCTTCCCTGAGCTTAGCTCCCACCGCCAGCAGGGTGGGCTGCCTTTCCCTGAGTGGCTGCCAAAGAGATCAGAGAACAGGACAAGGAGCAACTCTCCTTGGCAGATACCACCTGAGCCAGGTGACCAGGCCTACAGCCCCCGTGATAGTCCAACCAGGAGAAAACACAGCAGACAAACCCCAAACAGGGACATGCTACAAACACCTGAGGAGTCCTCCTCATAGCTGTCAAGGCCACGAAAAGGTAGGATCCTGAATGGGATCCAGGGCAGAAAGAGGACCCCAGGGCAGCATGTGACCTGAAGTCTGGAGTGCTGGGAACAGTAACAGAACGCTGTTGTGTTTTAATTTCCACAAATGTGCCTCAGTTTGCAACTTTTCTGTAAATCTAAAACTGCTCCCAAAATAAAAACCTTGTGTAAGAAGTGCTGTGGCAACATTACTTCTGCTTGCTCAAAACTAGGTCCTGAGGCTTCTTGTTCGCTTTGGTCCAGGCGGGGACAGGCGAGGAGACAGCAGTTGGCATGTGGCAAAAACACGGGGCCCCACGTGGGAGAGACGGGTGTGTGGGGAGTCTGAGCAAGAAGGTAAATGCAGGCTATACACCCCCAGCCCCACGACAACCCCACCAGACACAGGATGTATAACAAAAATGTACAGTGTGGACGGACAGGGCTAGAGCACATCTGGTCAGCCCCAGGATGCCCGGTCCTTTGGAGGCCAGTTTCTGCATTTCCCCGCGACTTGGGGGGTTCCCCATGACCTGAACCCTACTCCCACCCCTGGGTGGGCACAGGGCACAGCTCAGGGCTGCACATCCATGGTTCAAATGCTGCCAACTTCCCAAGAGCACGTGTCAAGGCTCCACCTCCACAACACGACACCAAGCAGGGACTCGGTACAAAACCAGGGCGGGACCAACAGAGGGGCTGAGGCCAGCCACTCCCATGCTCCCCGCAGCCCCCACTGACACCCACTTGGAGAAGATGACCATCAGCTTCCTCCGGCTCTTCCGAGGCTCTGCGTCCTCCTCAAAGTCATCCATGTCCTTGCCCAGGAAGACTTCCTGGTGGAAATCTTTGTTGAGGTGCCCATCCATCTCCAGCTTCACCCCGTTCAGGTGGTCCGGGGGCAGGATCTCATTTTCCTCCCTATTACCTGCTCTCTCTCGAGCAGACGAGTGGTTGGCAGGCCGGGCAGATGCATCCATCAGAAGGACAATGCCCAGGAGCCAGAGGCAGCAAGGAGCCAGGCCACAGAGGGGAGCCTGCCTGGAGGCCATGGCCGCCGGGGTCTGCGCTGCGGGACAGGCTGCAAGTGTGGCCAGGAGCTGTGGAGAGAGAGGGGGGTGGGTAAAGAAGCGGGGAGGTGGCGACCACAGCCACCCACCACATCAGGCACTGCAGAAGGCCTTGCGGCTCATCCAGCACAGCTGCCCGCGGCCAACAGCTTGAGGCAGCCAGACCCCGACTAGCCCTTAAAGGTTTACAAGAGAATCCAGAGCCATCAGCCGATGGAGCCCCAGCAAATGCTTAGCTAAAGAGATGCTTACTTGGTAACATGAAATACAAGTCCTCAGTTTCCAGGGCCCGTGCTGGACGTCCTGTTTTCGTTTTCTCCAGTTCTTACTCCCTCCCCAAGGTACACCCTGCATCGCTAGCCCTCTCCCCCTTCAGGCCCACAGCCCAGTGCCCAGCACAGTCAGTCTCAACTTGCTGGCAAAGAAGCTGACCCCAGAGTCACAACTCACACTCCAGATGCCAGCTCAGCACTCAAGCCCTGGGACCAGAACTAAGGCACCAGAGCTCCTCAGCCTCAGGCTCCTGCCCAAAGGCTCTGTGACACCTGGGGCCAACAGAGCCCAAACCACCAAGTAGGGAGCCACCCCTCCCACTCGCCATCTCCGTGACTCTCGTGTACACGCATGTTCACACGTAAACACAGCATGTGCATGCACATGAGGCGTGCACATGTGCACTTGTGCACATATACACGTGCACACATATACGTACCTACACACATAAACCCACATGTGCTCACGTGCACACATAATACACTTGCTCCAGGGTCCCTCCCACCACAGGACTCCTCAGGACCTTCGTGCCCCTCAACGTGTTCCTCTTGGAGCCTGTCCACCAGGCAAACACCTTCTGACCCTTCCAGGTGCCTCAGAGGCCCCCTCCAGCAGGCTTGAGAGGGAGCAGCAGAGGGAAGCTCCTCAAGCCAGGGTGCTGTTGGCAGCCAAGCTGAGGCACAAAGGGTTCCTGAACCACGGTGCCCATCACCAGACCAAGGAGACCCCTGTGCTGGCCGCAGCATGACAGAGGCCAGGGCCATGGGCTCTCCCTGGCCAGCAGACACTTGCTTCTCTGATGCCTCTTTTCTGTTCTACATGCTCCTGGCTAACATCTCCCCTGGCAGGGGGACACCTCTGCACGTCACTCTGACGAGGACAGAGTAAAGAAACAAAGCAAGTAATTAAATAGTTAACCCCACCAAGGTATCATAAGTAAAGGAAAAAGTATGGGAGACCCCTGTAAGTTAATGATCACTTAAGAGAACAGGTCTGCCTAACCACAAAACCAAGCAGTCTCGAGTAGCAACAAAACCGTGCAACAGAAGCACAAGACATGCCCCAAAGCAATAAAACAATGGCGGAATAAGACCTACATCCTGCCTGCAAAGTCAGGAAGTTAATGATTCCTAGGACAAGCTCCTCTGGGCTCACTAAAAACAAAAATATAAGGAAAAGGTCACATTATACTGAAACCTGAGATGATTTACCATACTTAAAGTTACCACCTTTTTACTCAGTCCCACTGCACCAGGACAGCCCCAGTATGACCACATGGGGACAAGGCAACATGACCACAAGGGACAGGGCAGCTTGACCACGAGGGGATAGGACAGTTTGATCACGCGGGGACAGGACAGCGTAACCACACAGGGACAAGACAGTTTGACCAGCTAGGAACAAGAAGGTCCCCGCCCAACATGGAGGAGGAGCTGATGATGGAGGAGTGGCGTCTACTCAAGAACGAGGAAGAAGATGGTCTTCTCTCCCTCCCCACTGTCCTTTGGCTATAAAAACGTAGTAGCTTAATTCTCGGGGCAGAGTCGCCTTGCCTACCTGCTTGTATCTCTCATAAACGTCTTATACTATAAACTCTTTCCTCACCTGTCACCCTGGGGATCACTGAATTCTTCCTGCGCCAGACAAAAGAACCTCCACTTACTAAAGACGCATCTGTCGGTTTCATGTTCTCTGGGCCCAGATACCACCTGGACCCCTGGACGAGATCCTGCTCTCCTGGCTCAGCTAGCTCATTCCTTAGAGGGGAAACTGTCTCACGGATGGGCAGCCTTACGGCCCTCTTTCCATGTTTGAGAGCACCTGTACCCTCCTCACCGGAACCCACCTGCTGTGCACTCTGTGCTGCCGTCCCCTCAACCACGCCTGCTGGAACTCCAGTTTGTCCCCCTCTGAGAGCACTGTCCACGCAGCAGGCCTTTCCACTCCACCACCATGTGTACGTTTCCGGAGTTCCGAGCAAAGCAAGACAACTTCCTCCTGACCTAAACACCACCCTCGTGACTCATGGCCATAAACACACAGGTGTCCTGTCCAAACGGACTGGACTTCACTCCTGGAAAGAACGGTCAATGCCAGACTCTGCTTGTCTTGATGGTCGTACAGGGGGTGTTATTTACTTGATATTTTGCACAAAGAGTAAATGACCAGGTAGGTATCAGATTAGGTAGACTTCCTCCCCTTGGTTCACAACACCTTGTTTCTGCACCTTGTTGAGCACAGGAGTCAGTCGCTCACTTCTCTCCCGTCCCACGTGAAGGGATTTCAGAGCAGGGGCTGCCCTACAGACTGGGGGACCCTCCCTGGGCTCCTGAACACCCCTGGGGCCCACTCTGTGAAACAGGTAAGGCCACCGTCGTTAAAAAGCAAACGGTTTTTTAATAGATCCGTCCCCGGCTTCAGGAGTCGCACACGGCGTTGGCAACGACAGGCCCAGGCCGAGCCGGGTGTCCCGGGCCTTCAAGCGGATCGGATGCTCCCCACCCCCAACACGGCGGGGCCGCGACCCCTGACCCCGCTCCACCGACCCCCGACCCAGGCATCCGAGGGGCCCGGTCGGCGGTAGCTGCGGGCCGTCCGAGGCCCAGTCGGCTTGCGTGCCCCCTTCCCGCCGCCCCGGGGCCGGGCGGGAGCTGTCACGCCCCGCGGCCCTCACTCACCGGCCTCCCTCCCCTCACCCAGGATCCGCGAGCGCGGCCTGAGCGCCCGCTACGGCTCCAAAGGGCCTCCGCTTAGGCCGCAGCCATCTTTCTTCCGGGAAGAGGCGGGTCCGGTGGGGGCGGTACGAGCGGCGCGACCTCCCAACGCCGACACCGGCGCAGCCATCTTTTCGCCGGGCGGAAGCGGCCTCACAGCTCTCCGGAGCGGCCAATGAGAACAGCGCGGGGATCCACGTAGCCCGGCGGCGCGGCGCGGCCCCGGCCCTTCCCACGCGCGGCCCCGGTCCGCGGCGCTCCCCGCGCAATGAAGCTGCTGCGGCGCGCGTGGCGGCACCGGACGGCGCTGGGCCTGGGCGGCCTGGCACTGGGCGGCGTCGCGCTGCTCTACCTGGCGCGGTGCGCCGCGCCTCCCGACTCCGCGCTCGCCGGCCCCGCCGCACCGGTGCCCGTCGGCCCGGCGCGCGCCGCCGCCTTCCTGGCCGTGCTGGTGGCCAGCGCGCCGCGGGCGGCCGAGCGGCGCAGCGTGGTCCGCAGCACGTGGCTGGCGGCGCGGCGCGGCGGCCCCGGGGACGTGTGGGCGCG
This sequence comes from Dama dama, assembly GCF_033118175.1. NCBI lineage: Eukaryota > Metazoa > Chordata > Mammalia > Artiodactyla > Cervidae > Dama > Dama dama. Next base: position 48,236,711 of record NC_083694.1, on the reverse strand, counting down.
TTTCGCCGTGGGCACCAGCGGGCTGGGCGACAAGGAACGGCGCGCCCTGGAGCGGGAGCAGGCTCAGCATGGCGATCTGCTGCTGCTGCCCGGGGTGCGTGACGCGTACGAGAACCTCACGGCCAAGGTGCTGGCCATGCTGGCCTGGCTAGACGAGCACGTGGCCTTCGAATTCGTGCTCAAGGCGGACGACGACTCGTTCGCGCGCCTGGACGCAGTACTGGCCGAACTGCGCACCCGCGACCCTGCCCGCCGCCGCCGCCTCTACTGGGGCTTCTTCTCGGGCCGTGGCCGTGTCCGGCCCGGGGGCCGCTGGCGTGAGGCCGCTTGGCAGCTGTGTGACTACTACCTACCCTACGCGCTTGGCGGCGGCTACGTGCTCTCTGCCGACCTGGTGCGCTACCTGCGCCTCAGCCGCGAGTACCTGCGTGCCTGGCACAGCGAGGACGTGTCGTTGGGCGCCTGGCTGGCGCCAGTGGATGTGCAGCGAGAGCACGACCCGCGCTTTGACACCGAGTACAAGTCCCGCGGCTGCAATAACCAGTACCTGGTGACGCACAAGCAGAGCCTGGAGGACATGCTGGAGAAACACCGGACGCTGACGCACGAGGGCCGCCTGTGCAAGCGCGAGGTGCAGCTGCGCCTGTCCTACGTCTATGACTGGTCGGCACCGCCCTCGCAGTGCTGTCAGAGGAAAGAGGGCATCCCCTGACGGCCGAGCTGGCCCACGCGCCCACAGGACGCCAGGGTCTCGACCCCGCGAGAGGCGGTGCTGAAAGGCCTCCCATCGGCCTTCCGCTGGCAAAGCTGACAGCTTCTGCATGGTCCTTAGCATGAGGCAGGCTCTCGAGAGGACCCGGTTTACCTGGTGACAGCAGGCTCCGAGGAGATGCCTAGCAGCGGTGGATGACTCCTAAGCCCACAAACCAGTCCATGCCCACCGAGGGCATCTTGTTCTGTGTCTGGAACCAGCATCGTGTCCAGGCAGCCCCATGGGGCACGGGGCCTGTTCAGTTACCTTCCTCTCCCAGGCTGGTGCCAAGGAGCCAGAGGGTGGAGCTGGCAGGACTTGCAGGACCTGACTCCAAAGAAAAATTCCCAACCCCATCGGGGCAGTGGACAGTGTTATGTCCTGCAGCCACTGTACTGACCGTCCACCTGCACCAAGGGCCATGACCGCATAAACTGGGCCCTGGCACTTGGAGACTCGAGGTGTGATGCAACCCAACAGTTTTTATTGAAGTTACTTCACCTTGTGCAGTTAGGTCATCACTTGCGTCTCCTGCTGGTATCGTTTGTCACGTGTCATCTAGTATTTAAGTCTGTTGCGTGTGAATCAGCTTTCATGGTATTTTGGTCTGTGTCTGGAGTGAATTCGTGGTACATGTAATTCAGAGTTTGCCTGTGATTTATTTATAAATTTTGTAACTTTTGAATAGCTTTAAGTTGGGAGTGTATGGGTGTCTGTATGTTTTAAGTTATTTAAGAGAAGACTTTTCTATCAAAACTTGGAATTTATGGATTAATCTATTTTTCCAGCTTGCGTTGTAGACCCATTGCTGCTTGAGTGTTGAAACATGGAAGAATTCAAAAGTATCTATCTCTCTTCCATTTTCATGGAAGGTGACCCCACTTTCTCTCTCTAAAAACACTTCCCTTTCAGCCTTCCTCATGGCCACACAGGGCAGGTGTTTCTGGAAGCACTGACAAGCTTTCCCAAAGTCTGTCTTGACACAGCCCTGCTGGGCTACATCCCCTTGGGGGCAGCGGGTGTTCACAGCACCTTTGCACATACCCGAAGGTTGTTTTCCAGTTGATCAGTTGTATCTAACTTTGTGACCCCATGGACTGCTGCACACCAGGCTTCCATGTCCGTCACCAACTCCTAAAGCTTGCTCAAACTCATGTCCATCAAGTCAGCGATACCATCCAACCATCTCATCCTCTGTCATCCCCCTCTCCCGCCTTCAGTCTTTACCAGCATCAGGGTCTTTTCCAATGAGTCAGCTCTGTTCCTTGTTAAACATGGAGAATGAGCTCTATAGTCATGGCTGAAGTCAAATAAAGTGGCAATGGAGGCCCCTCCCCAGCTGGCTGGATTCTGCATTTTCTGTCTGTTAACCAGGCCCTGCTGCCCCCTGCCTGCAGCCTGCTCTGGGGCACTGGGAACCGGACGGAGGGTACACGCCTCTGACCCGCCCCTTGACTGCCATTCTCAGGCTGTGGATTTTAAGAATGGGTGTCTTGGCCCAGGCAGCTCACACAGTGGGTGGCTGTCTCATGGCTCTGAAGGCTGGGGTTCTGCAATCAGCTGCCGGCGTGGTCAGGTTCTGGTGACGCTTTCTTGCTGCTGTGCAGATGGCCACTTTCCCACTGTGCTGTGGTTACAAGGTGTAACTGACCCGGCTCTGGTTACAAGGTGTGGGCTTTGCTCCAGAACTGACCATGTGGCTAGACAAGGATTCAGGAGAGGACCCAGGTTTTGGGGACACCAGGGTGAGCAGGATGGGGCCCTGCCCCCTGCTAGGTGGGCGCTGGGGGATGCTGACCACAGCAGGACGCCATTCCTACTGACCGTATGGGATGATGGTCCTGGGATGTCTTGTCTCCACCTCAGGATCATCGGAGGAGTTGGGGGACACACATGTCTGTTTCTCAGGACAGGACTCATGGACGCCCACATGGCCAGCTCAGAGTCTCTGGACTTTCAGATCCCTGCCCAGCACCAATGTCTAAGTGCATGCATGTTCAGTTGTATCCAACTCTCTGCGACCCCATGGACTAGCCCACCAGGCTCCTTTGTCCATCAGATTCTCCAGGCAAGAATACTGGAGTGAGTAGCTATTTCCTTCTCCAGAGGATCTTCCCGACTCGGGAATCAAACATGTGTCTCCCAAATCTCCTGCATTGCAGGCAGAGTCTTTGCCGCTTGAACAAGATTGCTTAGTAAAAAGTCTACAACTCCCGGCATCTGTGTTGCGGGCAGGGCACTTGTGAGCTTTAGTATTTAGTTGAAGCCCGTGAAAGTGCCAGTATGTAGCCAGTTTTGACATTCAAAAGTACAAATTTTGTATTCATCCTAGAACATTAAATTTCAGAACACACTCTGGGCTGATGGTGATTCTCCACACTGTGGCTGATGAGATGTCAGCATGTTGGAGCTGAAGGCCAGGACCCCTTCCTGGAGCCCATGGACAGGCTACATGTGAACATCACAGAGCCCAGCCTGTCACAGACCTTGAGGAGTCTCCTGTCCTCTGCCTCTCTGCTCCTGTCCGCTGTCTGATCTGCAGATTCTCCCGGCTAAACGAGCCAAGCCCTCACCCTCTGTACCCCCTGGCTCTGTCCATTGCCTGTGGTCTGACCGCAGTGCCCCTCCCAGGCAGCCCTCCTGGTCTGCACTCCCACCTGCTGAGGCACTTGCCATGAAGTCCATGCTCTCTAGGCGTGAGTGCCCTGTGGACCTGGGGCCAGGCCAGGTTCAGAAGGCAGCAGACCTTTGGGGAGTGGGAAGTCAGACCACCAAACTGGTTTCTACAGGGGAATTTAGGATACAAGATACCTCAAGTGGTACACAGCACACAGAGCCAAAACTCAAAGCTTAATTTAAAAATATATACAATATCACTAATTAATAAAATAGAGAAACATGGGACCTGAGAGTCTGGAGGAGGCCATGTGCCCCAGGATGGTCCAGATCCAGTGAGTAGTCCTGGGGCACCCAACTGCTGGGTCACCACACAGTCTCGACTGGAACCCCCCATCCACCTCACCCCTCTAGACACCCCCAAAGCCTGAGTTCACCTGATGTGACTGAGCAAGACCAGGGAGGTAGTGGGCCAGGAGTTCGCCCAGGACATAGCTCCCAGGAGAGACCCTAGGACAGAAAGGGGGTGAGGCTCCCCTCAAGTGAGGCTAGAGGTGTGCCCACCCTCCGCATTTGCCTTCCCAGCTTCCAGGCCCTGCAGTGCAGGCCTGTGTGCAGCTTGGAGCTGGAGGAGCCAGCCACCCAGCTGCCCTCTTGTCCCTGTGCACTTGGCCAGCCCCTGATTCATCCCAGTGTTGCTGGATATACCAGGAGTAGACAGTAAGCTCTGGCCTTGGGAATATCCCCCAGCCTCATGTGCACATGATGAAAATAGATTCAAAGATCCCTGGTGTTTCAAGAGCTGCAACCCTGGAAGTCTGTGCCCCCTTGCTGGAAGCCTGGAAGGGAGATGTGGGGAGGGGGCGATGCAGCCGACCCCAAGATGCTGACATCGTCATATGGGGTGGGGGTCCTTCACCGACTTCACCACCTCCAACCAGCCACTGAGCTGTGGGGCTGCTGGGGACTGTCCGGAATGTGGGACCAGCCAAGCCAGCACTTGGAGTAGTAGGAGCCAGCGCTGGGACTTCCCTGGTGGTCCAGTGTTTAAGACCACTTCCACTGCAGGGGGCACGGTTTCCATCACTAGTAGGGAAACTTAAGATCCTGCATGCTGTGCTGTGCACCCAACAAGTGGAAAAAAAAATTTTGTAATAGGAGAAGCCAGCAGGGCAGCTGGGGACCCACAGCCGCTGCCCCGCAGCCTGAGCTGGCACATTGTGGGCTGTGTTTAGCCCTGCTGCCTGTCCCTCGGCAACCCCACACTCAGGCCCCTTTCCTGGGCTCCTGGCTGCAGCCTCCTCCGCCCTCCACACCAGGCTCACTCCTGCCCCAAGCCCCCACCAGCCCTGGTTTACTTGAACGTCACTTCCTCATCCTCGTTTGAGGTTGGTGTGGGGGTTGCTGTCCAGATCACCTACAACTGCTCTCACTGGTCTCAAGCCTTCCTCGGCCATCCTGGGAGTGAGCTGTCCTAGGAGTGAGCCATCCTGGGAACCTGGAGCTCTTCACCTGCTGCCTGCTGGGCCCTACTGTTCAAAAGACACCGGCAGAGAGGCAGAGCTGGTGCTGCCGGGCACGCTGGGTCCTTGGGAGGGGCCTGGGTGGCTGCCCTGGCCTCCCCAGTGGTCTTCCTAGGATGTGTCCCGCCCCCTCAGACCTTCTCCACCCATCCGCTTCAGTGTGTGGTGGGCCGCGGGGGTTGGGGGGGTGCGATCCCATGCTTGGCTGCACTGTATTCACAGAAGATGGGTTCAAGTCCCAGCCCAAGGACCTGGGAGTGGCCTGAGTGGGAAGTAGGGTCTTTGCAGGTGTAACCAAGGTGAGGACGGCAGGGGGCCTACTGCAGAATGACTGTCCTCATAGGAAGAGGAAGCAGAGGCTAGGGAGGAGAAGGCAGAGTCCAAGAAGGCTGCCAGCAGCTCCACCCCCAGTCTGCTGAGCCATGGATTTCATCAGCGCACTCCAGGGCAGACACCTCAGACAGCTCAGCTGCTGGCCGGGCCCAATCTCACCACCTCTCAGGGCTCAGCACAGACCCAGCTGTCTGGGGGCAGGCTTCCAATGTCCAGGCTTCAGGGTGGGAGCACGTGGCCTACGGCGATCACACTGGGGTCCCCACGGACTATGCCTCCTCTGCCTGGTCCCACGTTCCCTGCATCCCTTGGCCCCCTGCCCAGTATCTGCAGGTCTCACAGGGGCAGCCAACCCTCGTCTCAGGCCCCCTGCCCCCAGCACACATTCACGTCGTGAGACCACTGACTCTTGCCCATCCAGGGCCCAGGGAGCCCACCGCAGCTGCTGCAGACAGGCCTAAAGCATGGCAGGTGCCCAGTCCCCCACGGGGCCTCCAGCATCAGAGAACCCAGTGTCAAGATCGCGTCCAGTTGCTGCTTGATGCTTGCACTCTGGTCCAGGGTCGTGGCGAGGGGTGTGGGCTGGTTTCCCTCCCTAGAAACACACTCTGGGCTGAGCTGACATCTCTCTCCCACTCTGAGTCTAGGAAGCAGGTGAAAAGCCACCATCCACCCAGCCTCCTAGGCCTGGGTCTCCCCTGGGGATCGCTGTCCCCATAGCCCTGGGACCTGGAAGACCGCTCACCTATCACCTGGCCTCTGTGGGCTCCCACCAAGGCCAGCCCGGGCCCCCCAGACCACACCCGCTGTTCTGCTCCCACAGAAAGTGTGCATCAACCTCCCTCCAAGCCCCCTCAGCTCTCCCTGTCCCCTCCCCCCACTGGCCCCCAGCACCCTCCTCCATCTGTGGATGGCAGTACTGGCTCCCAGCCCTCCACTCCCCACCCGCCCAGACCTTCCCACCCTTACAGAGCCGTACCCCCAGCAGAGGAGGGACTACTCACCACCGCCACACTGCAGCCAGGAGACCCCTCCTCAGCCCTGACACTGGCCACCCCCCCGGGGTCCCCGGGTTCTCTCCTCTGCCGGGGTTCCCTGGAACCTTCCCCACCCTTCCTGATGACCCTGAACCTTCCCAGTCATGGAGCCCACCAGAAGGGTGACAGGAAGAGAACAGGAGGCGAGGGGGAGACTGCCAGCCTCAGGCCCCTGCTCGGGCCACGGTGACCAGTGAGACCCTCCTCGTGGCCTTGTGGCCATCCTGTGAATCATGGCTGCGGCACCGGCTCTGCCCAGGGCCCAGTTCTGGTAGGAATCAGCCAACATCTGAATCTTCACTGATGCCCCTCCCAGCTGCTGGGGCACCCGAACAGGACTCAGGGAATGAGTGAAATCAGGAAAGGTAAGCAGTTCCTGTGAGGCTGGGGCAGGGACCCCAAGGACCCTCCAACCTGGGCTAGGACCCAATCCCCCTCTGGATGTCAGCCTTAGTCACCCAGGTCGGAAGACTGCACACAGGCACACCCCCCCAGTCCAAGCACTGGCAGGCATGCCCAGGGCCACCAAGCCCCACCTGACTGACGAGATCTGCCCTCGCTGCCCCCAGGAGAGCCAGCCTTGGCTGGGGGGAGGGGAGGGACCCTCCTCACCACACCGTGCCCTGGGCTCACAGCTGGTGCCCCATCGCCCCTGACCCCAGGTCCCGGCACTTCCCCTGCCCACAGCCCCTGGGGCCGGCAGTGTCCACCAGACAGGGCTCTGCTGGCTGCGGTGCTGGGCAATGCTCAAGGCTGGGGAGGAACCTGGAGCCATGGCGGCCGTGGGGGCCTAGACGGGGGTGACTCTGTCCCTTAAACACTGAACCTCCATGGCCCTGCCCACAGGACAGGCGCCAGGGCAGGTCTCGGTCCAGCGCCCACCTCCCGCTGACCCCGGGTCTGACCCGGTCTGGTGACCCGAGAAGAAAGAAACCTGAGCTCTGCCCCTCCCTCCAGTGGCGTCTGAGGGTCTCAGCAGCCCAATCCCCAAGGGGCTCCTGCACCCCTGCCACCATCGCCCATGTGGCGCCCTGCAGAGTCCCAGGCAGATCCCAGTCTGCCCCTCTGGCCCCAGAGGAGGGACAGGGCAGCCTCCAGAGTGAAGGCCAGGCTGATTCCGCTGCAGGGCCTGGAGCAGGGCAGCTTCACTTCAGGTAACACCCCTTCCTGTTCAGTTCTGATCTCACACACCCAGGCCTCTGGAAGGGTGTGGGCACAGGTGGCCATCTAGGCTGGCCTGGCCACCACCCCAGGTGTGTGTGACACGCCGGCTGTTGCAACACCAATGTTATCATACCAGAGGAGTCTGTGAGTCACTGCCCTAGAGCAGGTTGCATCCAAATCCTCCAGAACAAAGGTCTTTTGTCCCTGTGCCCCCACCCTCCCATCCCCCAACACACCGTGGGCGCCATCTGACGTACCCTCAGATGCCCCCATTCTCCCAGCGCCCCCACCCTGTGGGCACCATCTGACGCACCCTCAGATGCCCCCAGCCCCCAGCCCCCTGACACCATGGGCGCTATCCGACACACCCTCAGATGCACTGAGGGGCAGGCATGCTGATAGAGGTGGTGGGCATAGACATGGACACGGGTCAAGGGGGAGGGTGTGCCCAGTAGCCAGCCAGGTGGGTTCCCCAGCCTGACTTGACCCAGCTCCAGGGGCTGAACTGGGGGAGATCCCAGGCTGCTGGAGGCCTCAGCTCCTGTATCAGCTCCTGGATCAGTCAGGTTGAGACTGAGCACCTCCAGGACCTGGGGCAGGGTTGGGCGGCCTGAACGTGGAGCCCAGAGGGCACGTGGCCAAGCCCAGTCAGTGAACACAGCCCCCCAGCACCACTGAGCGAGGGCCCCTGGGCACAGCCAGGTCCCAGGTCAGACCACCGAGTGCCGGCTGGGGGCCTCAGACGAGATAAGGCTCCCTGCGGCCCCTGAGGAGCTTCTGCCCCAGGTTGGGGGTCTGGAACCCCTCTCCCTTCACCCAGAGTCCCTGTTCGTCAGGGAGTCCAGCTTCCAGGTTCCAGGGAACTGATCCCTCCCCACCGGGATCAGTGATGGTGTGGTCACCAGCCCAAGTGTCCAGAACAACAGCCGCCAGAGCTGGACAATGCCAGTAGTTCTCCCAGTGCCAGGGACCCCGACTGCACTGACCTGAGCCCAGGGACTGCCTGGCCATGGGCGCAGGCCACCAGCGCCTGGACACCAACTCTGCATTCACCCCTGGGGGCCCCGTGATTCCAGCTCAGGAAAGCCTAAGCCCCAGGGCAGAGATGGAGGACACACAGAGGCCCCCAGACACACCACATAGACACCGGGGACTTTGGCGGGGTTCCACCTGGACCACAGAGTCACCATCACGATCAGCACTGGGATATTTGGGGTCCACCTGGGAGGCCGAGGAACACATAGGCCAGGAGGAGGTTCAGGGCCCCCCAGAGGACACATCCACCCAGGCCCCAAGAAACCCCCCCACACCCCACACCCCCACACCCTCAGGGCACTCTGGATCCTTGGCTGGGGTCACAGGAGTCAGCAGTCTAGTCTGGCTGAGGATGGGAGCCCTGGTGGGGAGAGGCAGTCCAAGAGGCCCTTGGAACAGGCCCCGCTCCCAGCCCAGGCCCAACCTGAGGGGAGGATGTCATACCCAAGGTTGGCCCTGGCCACAAAGAGCCCCTAAGGGCCCATGTGTCCTGGCTGCACCCTAAGGGCCACACCCTCCCTGGAGCCCCTGCCTGGGCAGTTGGGCAGCTCTTGGACAGGCCTCACCCCTACCCTGGCCCATCTGTAGCCCCCAGAGGGGACCATGAGGGTGGGGCCTGCCCACCCCTGTCCTCCCCATTTCCTGCCACAGCTATTCCCAGCCCCCAAGAGAACGTGCCACTTTCCTAAGCCAGAGGCCCATTTCCTGTCTGCACTCCAACCAGATAACAGCAGAGGGTGCTGGGAGCAGGTTCTGACCCGACTGGGAGACACGCCGGCCCCAGAACCTCAGGGACAGGCTCAGCCTCAGGGCCAGGAGGGATGGTCAAGGGCAGCTGGCCACAGCCCCAGGCCCAGGGCTCAGGGAGTGCCCTCCATCCCAGGAGCCCTGGCATGGCCAGTCCCCAGCTCTGGCTGCAGGCAGATCAACGGAGATTGAGGGCAGTGAGCCCTAGAAAAGCAAGGAAGGTCAGCCCAGCACCTCCTGTGGCTCCAGGGCAGGGCTCGATCAGGGCTCAAGCTGAGGCTGCCCAGTGCAGTGCTGGCCATCCCAAAGTCCAGCCTGGAAACCAGAGTCTGGGCCAGAAACAAGCCCTGTCCCCAGGCCCCCCACCCCAGACCCCAGTGAGCCCCCTACCCTGAGCAGCAACAGCTCCTGCAACCCACCTGAGGAGCCCCTGCTCAGGCCGTGCGGTTGTGACCCAAAGGGCCCAGGGCCCAGGGTCCTGCAAATCCCTTCAAGGCTCGGAGGCTTAGCAAACACCCAGTTTGGGTCTGGCTCCAGGAGATGGCAGAGCTGAGAGAAGATGATGCAGCTGGGTCCAAGGTGGAGTCTCATGGGGGCTTTACCCTGCACTGGTCCCTTATCTACACTGGGGGGTCAGCCTACGTCCTTAAAGGCCAGTGTGGGCCTGAACCCCCCGCCACCACACTCAGGCGCCTAGACCCGCCTATAACAGCCACTGCTGCCCACATCAGCCCCCCATTTATTTGCTCCTGCACCCCCAGTGCCATGCTGGGGGCTCATTTGGAGACCGCACATTCTGGGGGAATTACAGCTAAGTGGTTAATGACCTCCCATTAGGGGCAGAAGCCGGGAGGAAGACGAGACAGACCAGGAGGCGATGAACTCGGGCGCCAGCCCTGGCCACCTGCCCAAGGGAGCCCAGGCAGCTGGCCCGTCTGTCCTGTCCGTCTCTCTTCTCTTCATCTCCTGTCTCCCACCTGTCACCTCAGTGGGGCCTGGGCCGACCCCTCTCATCACAACTCCGCAACAGGACCAAGTGAGGAGGCAATCCCTGCCCCATCTCAGGCCAGGTTGGGTGAGGGATCTGAGAGGCCTCCTAAGCCAGAGGCCCATCTTCTGTCTGCACTCCAACCAGATAACAGCAGAGGGTGCAGGCTCTGAGCCAACTGGCAGACACGCCGGCCCCAGAACCTTAGGGACATTCTCAGCCTCAGGGCCAGGCGGGATGGTCAAGGGCAGCTTGGTGCCAAAGGACTGTCAGCAGAGCCCTGGGAACAGGGAGGAGTCTGGCTGTGCGTCCTGCCAGGCACAGCCTCAGTATCCCCCGTACACAGGCAGCAACACTGACCGGTACCTGCAGCCAAGCCGGACTCCAGACGGACGGCAGCCCCAGGAAGCCTGGGCTCTGGGGCCCACACAGGCCCTCAGTGATGTGGAGCAGCTTGCCCTGGCCTCCCCCGTTCTCCTCCCCCGCCCAGCAGAGAGACCCCAGCTTGGCACTCACACATCCCCCTAGCAGGGGTGGATACACTCCTCTTAGATCATGCCGCCATGAGGCTGAGAACCACCCCCAGACCCCTGGCTCCTGTTGCCACTGGGTGGGAAGTGGGGGGACGGGTCAGAGGCCAAGCCTGCGGCTGCAGGGACTGGCGCCTACCCGGCACCAGAGCTTTCCTGCCTCATTACCCAGCGGGCTGCAGGAGAGTCGGGGGAGCAGCTGGTAACCTGCCCGCTATCCCCCCCACACCCCACCCCTGCCCCTGAGCCCATGCTCTTCCCTGCAGCCTTGGAAGTGGGTCTCTGGGCCCCGCTACTGCAGAGCTGAGCGCCCCCTCACCCCCCCTCCAGGCTTATACAGAGGGGTCACGTGGGGCTGCCAGCTGGGGGCCCAGGGGCCAAGCAGAGATGGTATCTCGGCAGGTCTGCAGAGGCCTGAACCACGACCCACCACAATTTACATTCTTCAGTCTGAGTTTGCTGGGGCCACGAGGGGTGGGAGCCAGACCTCAGGGTGGCAGCTGCCAAGAAGGTAGTGAGAAGTCAGCTCCCTTAGGGAATGAGGGGATTTGAGGACCCTGGGGTTCATACAGGGGGCTGGCGGCCCTGTTCACCCACAGGCCCAGGCACCCTGGGGCACCCTGCCTCACCCTGCATTCCCTGACATGTACCATCCTGTACCCCAACCTCGAGTCCTCCATGGCCCTGCGAATGTCTTCAGACTGCTGCCCGCTGAGGTGGTACCGGCCCGAGCTGGCTGAGGGGCAGCCCCAGGTCATGGGCAGGGCCAAGTGGCGGCTTGAATGGACAGCTGTCCTTGTCCTCAGAGTAAACGTGGCCCTTAATAGAAGCAGGGGCTGTGGGGGCCACACCCATGCTGCCAGGGTGATTAGCTGGAGCTTCCACCTCCCTGGCCAAGCCCATACCCATACCCATGGCCACTCTGCCCCCTTCCCCTGCCCCTTCCCCATAATGACCCAGTGACCAGGCGATGGTGGGGTCTGGGGGACCTTTATTTATTGCTATGATCACAGGTCTACCAGCGGGCAGAGGGGTGGGGGAAGCAGGGTGACTTCTTTGAGGACTTGTCCATCCCTCATGGGCCCAGGAGCAGGCCAGAGAAGCTGGAGGTGCTCTGCACAGTGAGAGCTGCCCCAGAGCCATTGTCCACGAAGACGGAGGTGTACTGTCCAGCCTGCAGACACCCACAGTGGATGTCACCACCCACGGGGCCCAGCCGCTCTGCGGTCGACACCCAGCCCCACCAGGTGGCCCCTCCCCAGGCCTTGCAGTGCCCAGGCTGAGGCTTAGAGGTCCAGGACCCCACCCCAGTGGTCCTCTGACCCCCATCCCAGTGGCCCCCCTCACCTGCAACTGCAACAGCCCCTGCACGTGCATCGTGAAGACGCTGCCACTGTTCTCCAGGCCGGAGATGGCCTCCAGGGACCTGAACGTGGGGTTCAGGGGTGAGGGGCCAGGGCACAGTGGCCATGGGGGGAACACCCCTGTTGATGCCCAGAGACCTGCGTGCTCCCGCTTCAGGGCTCACCACAGTACTCTGTGTTCGGGGCAGCCCCCCTCTGTGGGCAAGGCAGTAGGCGGTCCCCTGCCCCTCAGGACACCCCAGGACCCCCGGGGGGCCCACTCACGTGTGGCGATGGCACAGGGACTCAATGCAGACCAGCACCCGCACTGTGTCCCGGGCCCTCGGCCGGACCCTGCCCTGCAGCTCCTTGGGATCTGGGGAGACAGGCCGGGTCTGCAGTGCCCACGGGGAGGACGGAGCAGAGGGGCAGGGGGCTGGGGGCCTTCGGGGCAGACTGTGGGCTGGGGAGGGTGGGCATGAGGGCTGTCCAATCCCCAGTGGGTGCAGGGTTGAGGCAGGAGGTGTCTCTGCAATGGGACTGAGGCCTGAGGTCTGTGACATTGGGGCCCACCTGGAGGGCCAGCCCCCCCCCACCCACACCCTGGCCAGATCCACTCACCCACATGCAGGCTGGCGGAAAACTGGAAGATGGCGGTCACTGGGGCTGTGAACCGACCAGAGGCCAGGCTCAGGCCAGACCCCCGCAGGAAGGCACCCTGGGCAGCAGGCTGGAGTGGGACAGCAGGGGGACACAGCTGCAGTCTGGAGCCTCACCTCCCACACCCAGCCTGGGGTAGGGGGGTGCCTGCAACCAACAGCCCTCAGCTCAAGCAGACCCCAGGTGGGCAGGACAGAAGGGTGACCCATGCATCTGTCCCCACCAGGACTCTGGGCACCAAGAAGCTCCACAAGGGAAGGCATCTCTGTCCCAACTTCCTCGTACCCTACCCCGAGCCTCGGTGCTGTGTGTGGAGGCCCAGGGTTGCCCCAGGGCCGCTGTGGCCTGCTCTCCTGTGGGGCCCACCCACCATGCCCACTCACGGCCTGGAAGCCCTGCAGTTCCACCAGTGTCTTCTTGTCCACCAGCAGCGGGCCCCTCAGTCGACAGTGGAAAGCCTCGGCCACCAGCTGCCTGCCTATCCCCTCAGGCAGCACAGGGCCCAGCAGCCCCAAGGACCGATGCTCGGTGGCCTCTGTGGGGACAACGGTGCAGGTGTGGCTCGCGTCAGCATGGGGTTCTCTCCCACACCCAGGAGGAGAGGGGGTGGAGGGGGCCTACCCTTCAGCATGTCCTGGAACTCCCGCAGTGCAGACTCCTGGGGGGCCTCCACACCTGGGTGGCCGGGGGGGCCAGAAAGGCCTCGCTGGGGGAGGCAGGAGAAAATGAAGCTCCTGAGGGGGCACTCACAGCCACCCCGACCTGAGCTCGGATCCTGGGGCTCACCAATTTCTTGTCCTGGCCTCGGCACCGCTTCTTTGAGGGCCCATGATCAGGGCGCCGGACAAAGTTCAGCCACGTCACATAGGCATCTGTAAACTCAGGCCCTGAGGCCTCGGACAGCTGAAGGGTCAGAGGACAAGGCTGTACACTGACCACCAGGCCCTGCTGGGTCCTGCCCCACCTCCCCCGGAGAACAACAGGAATCTTAGAGCCCAGGCTGCTGGGGTGGGACTCAGTGCAGACACAGGAAATAGGGCAACAGGGCACCGCAGGGCTCCCCTGGGGCTCAGGCCAGGGACCCGTGTCCAGAAGCCTCTGGTCTGCTGCCATATTGGGACCCGCATGGCCCCTCCTGCTGCTTTCTGTTCCCAGGCAGACAGGTACAGCCATGTGCACATGGAGCCAGCCCTGCCTGTCCCGACAGAGGGAACCCTGTCCTGTCCTGGCTGAGGCAGGCAATGGTGGACAGGAGTGTTTTCCAGAGTTGTGCAAGGCTGCAGAGAGTGGGCACAGGTCCTGCTCTGTGCTGGGCGCTGGGTGCGCAAGCTGGTGGCCCAGGATCAGACGCTCCAGACATCTCTCATAACACCCCATTTCTGCACCAGGGCAGTCAGAGGGATGGGAGCATACCCAGCCCCAAAGTCAGGGCTGAGTGAGGGGGTGCGAGCTGGGGGTTGGTCCCTCTCTGTATCCAAGTCTCACACGGGAGGTCCACAAAGTGACCAGGAGCGCAGCAGACACTGGCCTGGCGGGAGAGAGCTACTGCCACGAGGCCAGTGGAGCCCCGGCCACTCCTGGAGAGCAAACTGTCCAGGCAGACAGGCCAAGGGGTCCTGACCAGGTCTGGGGGGCTGGGAGGGCCAGGGTTCCTCCCTTCTGAAGTCCGCCTGTTCCTCCAGTCACCACAGACCTGAGCCATGGTGTGGGGTCCAGGGGGCAGGGGGAGCAGGAGCCCACTCTCAGCAGGAAGAGCGGGTGTCCAGATGCCTGCAGAGGGCTATCCTGGGGTAGGGGTGGCATGGACACCCCTTGTCTGCCCCCAGACTGCCTTGCCATGGCTCTGGAGGGGCAGCCCAGGCAGGTGGGGCCAGGCAGAGCAGGAACTGCCCCCCAGGATCCTCCCCCAAGCAGCTTTCCCAGAGCTTGCTGGCAGCCCATTCCCCTGGCAACAGGGCCAGAGGACTCGCTCTCCTCAGCCTGCCCAGCTGGAATATGGGGCCTCAGGCTCCAATGGGGTGCGTAGGCCGAGAGCAGCTGGGCTGGCCGCCATAGAGACGCCGGTGGGAGGCGAAGGCCAGGATCAAAGGCTCGAGGGCTGGCAGGGGGCCTGGCCCAGCAACCGCTGCTTCACTCCAAATCCAGCAGCCACCAGGCCCTTGCTGACCGGGTCAGCTCCTAGACCCCCTCAGGGAGCCCCAGCCCAAGAGGGTGGAGACCACAGGCTGAAACAGGTGCGAGGTGCTCTCTTAGAGGGGACGCCAGGGGGGTAGGCTGGAGCTAGGGGCCTCCCAGGACCCAGCCTCCCTTCCCATGCCAGAGGCCATAAGGGGTGCTGGCTACTCAGCAGTGGGTCAGGGCAGGGCTAGCCTTGGCCACCCCGGAAGCCAGAGTTGGAGCACCAGATTCCAGCAGGGGGTCTGAGCCAGCTGCCCAAAGCACCTCCTGTTTGCAGTCTCACCTCAGGGCAGGAGGTTACTCAGGGCATGATGGTCCTTAGGCTTCAGTGGATTCAATGTAGCCCCCACAGGAGCCCCTCCACCCCCCACTCCCTCCCCAGGCCCAGAGAGGGTCCCCTGATCCACACTGTTATGGTTCCTGCCCGAAGTCCCACCCCACTCTGACAGGGGAGGCGGGCTGAAGGATGGCCCACGTGGGCCCGTAACAGATCATGCATACCTTAGGGAAGCCCAGTAGCCCCTCGCTGCCCAGTGTGGTGGCGTTGGGGGCTATGGGGCGCTGGCTTGACTGCCGAGGCCTCTTGGGCTCCCGCCGGGCCCCGTTGCCCCCGAGGAACATGAGCTGTGGCCAGAGGAGGACTGTGGCGGCCACCCAGGCCCAGCGCATGTTGGCTGCTAGCTGCCGGATCCGGAGCCCGCAGCGGCTCAATGCTGTTGAGTCCAGGCAACCAGAGGCACTCAGAGTCTGAGCGTGGGGGCGCAGCCCCGAAGGACGCCTGACCGCCACTGGTGCATGTCTGCACAGGATGAGCTGGGCTAGTGAGGGACGCACCCCCGATCCTGCAGACTCCCTTGTGAGCAGTGCCCTCCCCGCCCGCGCTCCCCTCCTCCCCAAGGCTGGCGGGCTCCCCAAGGCTGGCGGGCTCCAAGGGGGCGGGCTCACAAGGGAAGAACCTCAGCCTCCCAGGCTTCAGGGGCCTGCCAGGGGGCGTGGATGGGGGCGGAACCCCACCGACAGACCACCCACCTCCCACACAGCTGCTGCCCAAGGGGAGAGGTTGTGCACTCCCCACCCCAGCCCCTTCAGGGTGGGGCCCAGCGACCCCAGGCGGGGACACACTCTGTCGGGGTTCATAGCCCCTTCCTATGACCTCACAGCCTGTCCCTCTGGCCCTGCTGCCCCAGGCCATAGCCCTGCTCCTGTGAGGGCTCCCAGCTGGTCCCAGCCTAGGTAACCCTGGGGGGGGGGGGGGGTTCCTCCACCACGGGCCAGTGGGGCTAGCAGGGAAGAGACCAGTTAACCTCTAAGCAAAGGCATGGCACACAGCTGCCCCTCCTCTTCTTGTGGTGCAGTCCCAACTCTCATTGAGGGGTTGCCTTCACCCAGCTGTGCCCCTTGGGCCCTCCAGTCCCCAGGCCTGTCCCCCCACTGGAGATCAGCAGAAAGCTGAGCCCCCAATGGCCATGCCCTGCCAGACGATCCACTCTGGCAATGGAGAGCAAGTGACAGTGGACAGGTCCCCAGGAAGAGCTGGGGCCCTTCCTTACCTTCCTACAAGCTGCAGGCAGCATGAAGCTGTGGCCAAGTGTGTTGATAGGCCCTGGTGGGGGCCCAACACCTAAGACAGGACCATCCCCCTTCACCAGCTGCCCCTCGGCTAGTGCCACCTGGGGCTAAGGGTGGTCAGAGCTGCAGCTGATCTGCTACTTGCAACTCAGACTTGAAAAAGGTGGGGCTCCCTGTCCCAGGGGCAGCACGGAAGACCGCTCCAGACCACCACCCGCCCCGCACTGGCAGAAGTCCAGCACGAACAATGTGGGCAGGAGCCAGCCAGCCCTGGGCCATGTGCAGGGTTGGCAGCTTCAGGCAGAACCACCTCAGAGACAAGCTGGGTGGGGACAATGTGAGGAGTGTCCGCCCAAGGACACCTGTCCCACTCCTTATTCAGGTAGATGTGGTCACCTCCCAGGACAACAGCAGCCAGTCTCAGTGAATCCTGAGCTCGCCACTGGAGCCTCAGCTCTCTCAAGTGTCCAGCTGATGAGCCCGGTCTCAAGGAGGTCATGCCACAGAAGCCCCTCTGCACCTGCCCGGTTAAAGCCTCCATGTGACCCTGGCCAACGCCCAGCAGGAAGGGACTGCCAGACAGACTCCTCCCCTCCAGGCTGAGCTCCTGCGTCCTGCTGGCCCAGAACATGTGGACACACCAGCTGTGCCAGCCTCCAGCAGTCCCCACGGGCCCCAGCCCCCCGGCTGACTGAGGTCAGAACCAGAGGGAGCCTGCTCTTGAGTTGTCCACGCCTCCTGGCCATAGCCACCAACTGCCCCCTGGAAGAGGCTCACGTCAGCTGACCTTGACCCAACAGTGAACACCCCAACTCCACACAGGAGGACAGGACCTTGGGAGTCCCCATTACAGTCCCCATCAGGCTGCCCACCCACTGCCCAAGGGAAGTGTCCCAGCCTCTCAAACCAACAAGAGGACAAAGTCATCTTTTATTCGGGGTCACATCAGACAGCAAGCCGCCATGGGCACCGGGGAGTCTCTGTACAGCATGGACCTGCTCCCACTGCCGGCTGAGAGTTTTTGAAAGTTAAGACTTCACACACGGGAAAAATGCATCTGCTCAATGTTCTGCCTCCTGAGTCCCTCAGGAGGGACACCTGGAAGGGGTAAAGACCTCCACAGAGATGCCCTCGGGCTGGCAGTGGATGGAGGGAGGCCCAGCAGAGCCACACACGCCAGCGGCTGGGCCCTGCAGCAAGCATAGGCAACAGGTCCACTGTTGGTCACAGGACGCCCAGCTCCTCAGCATACACAGCAGCTCTGGCCCCACAGGCCACCTCAGCACTGGGTGGAGATGGATTTGTGGTTCACAGACACCAAGAGCACAGAATTTAGGAACAAAGACAAAATGATTTTTTTCACAGGAGTGGGTCAAATACACAGAAGTGGTAAATCAAAGAGCAATTTTAAGTTGATCAAAAAACAAAGAATGCCGAAGATGCATCAATGCCCAGCTGCACGCAGTGAAGTCACCACCTGTTGCCTGGTGGCCCCCAGGCACAGCATCTTCCAAACACTAACTATGCAGGTGACATCATTAAGCAGAGACATAGAGGAGGAAGATGTTGGCGATTTAGGGAGTCATAGATCCTAAGCCTGAGAGGGTGCTCACCAGCCTTGCGCCTGAACCCAGCCATCCATCCCTCCTTCCCAGGCAGCCAGCCTCTAGGAACCAGACACGGATCTGCTGTGAAAGGAACTTGGGAGCCTGTCTCCAGGGCAAACAAAGTTCTGGACCACAAGTGCCGAGCCTGTGGAGCAGGTGGGACCCAGGGAACGGGCTGAGGGTCTCCTGCCACCAGCGCAGCACGTGGAAAGCTGCAGGTGTGAAGGGAAGAGGGCAGTGTGACCAGCTGGGCAAGACACACAGCTCAGCCTCAGTGAGAAAGCAGATGTTCAACTTCAGCACAACAGCCCGTGTGCTTCCCCAAGAGAAACCTGCTCATTTCTAGTGAACACAAGCATGTCTTAAACACTAAGGCCAGACAGAGCCCACACCCCCTGACCCACCCTTGGCCACCTGCCAGACCCCAGCCCTGCCTGCCGGGTCAGAGTTCTGCACTAAGAACGCACGCAGAGTGTTGGATAGGCATCGAGTTTTATATTTTTAAGTGACCAAATCTAATAAAATGAAAAACAGGTTACTAAAACAGGTCCAAAAGACAATACGGGAGATAAGCTATAAAACCAAAGCGTGAGGCCTCCTCGTGGATATGGAGCCCCGCAGCCCCTGCTGGATGCCATGGCGAGCATGGGGGCTGGGGATCTCACGTTTCCTCCAAATCCAAACTACACGCTTTGGTTCTTGTTTTCCTTTTAAAGGTTTTTAAAAAGCTAACCCCAGGAGTCAGCCAGGCCCGCCCTGTGCTCAGCGGCACGTCCAGCTAGCCCGCGTCGAGCTCGGGCCCAGCGTCCTGCGTGTCCGACCCCTCTGCTGGTCATGGTGGCGGCTCACTCCTGCGCTATGCTCCTCAGCACGTACTTGACCGTGTAGGCGAAGGCCGCAAACCCAACTATAACAAACAAGTTCGCCAGGGCCCCGCCCAGGAGTCCATGGTGCCGGTTGGCCTGCTGGAGCCCAGCCAGGTGCGGCCCGGCCCCCGGCGCGTGCCCATTGAGGAGCGGGAGCCCGTGCTGGCCGTGGTGCGTCTCCCCGTCTGGAACCACGTCCGGTAAGGGGAGAGCCTGGGGTCTGCTACTGAGTTCGTCTTGTGCTTTCTGTTTTTGCTTAATTTCCTAAGAGAAAAACAGCAAGAAACAAGGGTTGGTTTAAACAAGCCAGTTCCTTCAGTGCCTAGGAGCAGACTGTGGTATGCCACGGAGACCCTGCAGGGTCAGTGGTCTCCAGCTGCACCCATTTCATCCTGACAACTGCCCTAGAAGGCTGAGCTGCTGCTAATCCTAACAGACGCAAGGGCCTATGGGAACAGCCAGAATCACCATGCCTGTGCCTCAGGGACTGGGACTGAGCCAGGTCCGAGCTGCTCTGACCCACCAGGGCCCCAGCGTCCATGCAGCCCAGCCTCCCCTACTCACAGCCACATTTCTCTGCTCTGGCACCAAGACCAGGGAGTATGCCCGCCCCTCACTCTTGGCCACCTGGGACCTCAGCAGGCCCACCACCCTTTCCCTGACCTGCCCCTATCTCCGACTCACCCTTCAGCCCCAAGGTGCCCCAAGGAGAGGGGCAGCTCTGCAGCACCTGCCTGTTTGCACCTCAGTTCCCCTCTCCATGTTTGTAGCACAAGAACACACAGGAATACATTCTCTTGGAAAAAATAGAATCAAAGTGTTCCTGACTTGGGAAAGCAAACCCAATGGCAAACTCACTTTCTTACCTCCACAACTTCAGGAAATAATTCACAAAACACTTTGTCTTTTAAATTAAACACTAAACTTTGTGCAGCCAGTTGTCTTTTCTAGGAAGAAAAAGAAGGAAAATGTCAGCCTGATGGCTAATTTCAGTTCCTTCATGTTCCAGAAGCAGACTAAGGGACAGCTGAGCGACTAGTGTCTTCATGTTGTGGAAAGCAGTCCACAGCGTGCTCCACAGGACAGACTGACATGGAGTCTCCCAAGGTCGTTTTTACCTTTCTGTATCATCAACTGATCTTAGACTTGATGCCAACTAATAACGGAGGAGTCCCTGTCCTAACTGGGCTGAGGAGACCAAGCGTCCTCCCTTACCCCCCCCGCCAAGCTCACCGTGAAGTCTGATGTCTCGATGCTGCCCAGGGTGGGGCCCTTCTCCACCATAAAGCTCAGGAGCCCCGTCAGGATGGTGGAGACGGACCAGGCCGGGTTCCATGTGTCTGGGTGGAAATCCGTGATAGAAAGACACAGCCTGAAAAAGGGACCCAGTCAACAGGGCACAGGTTCCTCAGGACCCCAGTCCGGCATCCAAACGCACAGGGATGTCTTACCTTGTATTGCACTTAAATCTTCCATTGGGAGTTATCATATAAATACTAGGAGGTTTAAAAGGAAATTCTCTGGGAAAAATTAGTTTTCCGTGATAATAGCCACCTGCAACAGAAGAGAGAAGCAGCCTTGTCATTGCCACAGTAGAGGCAGCCCTCACAGTCCTCAGTCTCCTGCCCATCCTGCTCCTGCCCACAAGCCCTGGAACACACATGTCGTGCTGGCCATCTCACTGCGGCTCACGACTACCAACCTAGAGAGGCCTTACCACCCACCTCACCCCAAGCCAACCGCAAGCCCCTCTTCCCCCATTGCACACCTCTCTTCCCGAGAGCAGAACATTAAGACAGAATCTGCACAGGCTCCTCACTGGCCCTACCCCATATTCTGGTCCGCTCATTCCTGCACCTCTTGTCTCCCGTTCTCCACCAAACCACACCCAGCAACAGGTGAAAAGCCATCATTCCCCCCCACCAAAAAATGAGTAAACAACAAAAAGCTGACCCCTCCCCCTCCCTAAGCCCTGTGAGCTGCTCCCTCCCCTGGAGAGCCTCGGGCCCACCCAAGGGCCAGGCAGAAGAACGTCACTTGACAGGACTTTCAGCGACATGCACCTGTCTGTGCAAGTGTGTGCATGCACAATGAGGCTTGAGGGAGCTGCCATCTTCCCACTGGGGCTCCCTGCTGGCCCCCAGCCCCACAGGTCTCTGCCCAACTCTCTGACTGCCTGGGGCACTCTCCCATGGTGAAGGAGTGATGGAGGCAGAAGAGTGATGGTGGTGGAGGGGTGATGAGCAAGTGCCACCTGAGGCCAGGTCTGCATGTAGACAGGCCAGCCAGCGAGGGATTAACTCTAGAGATAACGCTGGAGCACACCCGCACCACGAGCACTGAGAAAAGCCAAACTGGAAAAAGCGCAGGTGGAAACAGGCGTTCAGCTCAGAGGAGCAGGAGCACCCACGCACATTAGTGGAGACCACTAAGTGGGCGCCTGGGCGCCCTCCCCCCCCCAACCTGCCTGGCCAATCCAGAGAGGCCATTCAGCAGCACCCGAAGCCGCTGGTCCCCAGCAGGAAGGCCTCCGCACGCAGTCACACACACTGAGGGGCTGGGGCAGAGCCACGAGCAGGGCCTGCAATTCTCCCAGCACCCAGGTGCCTGCTCTCCACCGCAGAGCATCTATCACAGGCCTGGGAGGTGGTGCATCTGAGGGTATGAGAGGCCGGGGGCGGGGGCGGGGGCAGCAGGAAGGAGGGGTCTCTCCTCTGGCTTCATTCCAAGGGTCCTGGCCAAGCCCTAGGACAGACACCACTGAGAGTGCCAGGCTCCAGAGGAGGGAGGCCTAGGAGAGGCACATCAGGGGCCACAGCAGTGCTGCCCCTGACCCACTGTCAGGGAGCTGAACCTGCACCTCCCTCCAGGGCCAGCACACCATCCAGTCAACATGATACCACCACGAGTCTCAGAACCAGGCACAGTGACTACTTCCACTTTATGATTTAAAAAAACCATTTTAGCTTCTCTGAGTCCCTCACCTTTCCATGTAAGTTTTAGAACCAATTTTTAGAATAAGCCTGTGTGCGCCTACAGAACACTCTCCTAGGGATTTAAAGGAATAAAACTTCTAAACACAAATCAACACTTGTGTGTCAGGAAGCCCACTTGAACTGTGAGCCTTGCAGGTCTGGAGCAGCACTGACAGAGCTCAGAGCAAAGACGGGGTCAGCGGGCAGCTGACATGGGACCAGTCAGATGTGGACGTGGGAGAGGGGCTAAGGAGACTGGGAGGGAAGGGTCAGAACACTCAAAAGTCAGAGGAGCAAACGAGGAGGGAGCCAGAGTCTACACTTCAGAATCCACACAGGCCCAGACACTGAGGCCCGAGAGCCGTCCATCACGTGCGGCAGCTGAGGGTCCCTTGGAGACCCTGATGGAGCAGAGTCATTGGAGGATGGCACTGTGGACAGCAGGGCCCTGAGCTGAGGAGGGGGACAGGCACCAGGAGGGACACGACAAGTGCTAAGGGGAAGGGGGAGGGTAGTGGCAAGGTGGGCAGCAGAAAAAGCCCTCATCTCTGAAGGAACCCTTCCAAGGAGGAAGTGGACTGTCCCAGCCCAAGGACCAGGAACAGCAGGACACACAGGAGAGCAGACCAGACCCAGGAGACCAGAGTGACGGGGCTGGGCTGGGGAAGAAGAGACTTTTATCGTCAGTCAGAGCAGCTGGGGGATAGGGAGGTTCCTGCAGTCAAGCCCCACACCCCTCTTATGTGGAAAACACTAAATCCACAAAGAATAAAAAACCTTTAAAACCAGGCATAACCCTACTTGCGAAAGAACACTGCTCGTTCTTAATGTCTCTTTAAGTTTGTTAAAAACACAGCATGTATTTGATAAGTATGATCCACACAGGCTGTCCTGCAGCCCATCTTCTGCCCTGTGGTCTGGAACCCCACACAAAGACATCACCAAGCCTGATACCCTGTGGTAAAAACGACATGCCTTCTGCACTGTTTCCTCAGGACAGGGGATTCCCGAGCCAGCAGAGTCCCATGAGGCTAGTGACGTTTCTGCCAGCCTACCCACAAGGCTTGTGAGTGGCTTGTGGGTCACCCCACCCTTCCTCCCAGCAGCACAAGTCCTCTAGGGAAATCGCATACAGAACCCCATGGCAGGAAGAAGCGAGCGGGCTGCTCCAGCCACCAGAAGTCAGGACCCAGGCCTAGAGAGCAGCCTGTCTGGCCACAGCTCTCCCCTGGGCTCCGGCTTCACCGGGAGGCTGGCTCTAGGGCTCAACTTGAGCCCTGGAGACTCGCTGACTGACAGCTCCAAGGCCTAATCACAAACACCGGAGGCCACTGGGTGGCAGCATCCAACTTTGCCAAGCCCTGCGAGCCCCCACGTTTTATGCCCCACCAACACAATGTGCCGCTCTGGAGCTCAGAGGACACTGCACAGAGCAAGCACTCGGGAAATGACTTCCTTTCCCTCAAAAATGCACACGCTGGTCTTCCTCTTCCCTGTCTGCTCTCCCAGCTTTGACTCCACTGAGGTAGGAGGCTGAGCAAACTTGATACTTGAGCAGTCCCTGAAGACAAAGAGGTGAAGTGAAGTGAAAGTCGCTCAGTCGTGTCTGACTCTTTGCGACCCCATGGACCACACAGTCCATGGAATTCTCCAGGCCAGAATACTAGAATGGGTAGCCATTCCCTTCTCCAGGGGATCTTCCCAACCCAGGGATTGAAGCTGAAGACGGAGACACATCAGCAAAACCAAACTGTGAGCAAACACCTCTAGGATTTGGAGGAAACCAGAACAAGCTCCATACGTGTGCAGTCTACTTCCTGCACATCCAAACCAGAAAGAGCATTACTGACAAACAGGAGTTTCTCGGGTAAGGTCTCTGTGGAACACAGACGCTGCCTCTTGTTCATCTAACTCAGAGCAAAGACTTACCTTCATAGGGAGTCATCTCAGGGCCTCGGACCACATAGTGCCTGAGGGAGGAGAGAAAATGAGTTGGCTTTGGGGATGGCATCACTCCAAGGTTGGGGTTTTTAGGGCCCACCTGAAACTAATACACTCACAGACATTCAGCAGGTGACTAAACTCAACCAGCTACACAGCTCCCTGCCTCTCCAACAGGATCAGAGAGGCTATGCCCTCCAAATTTTCTACAAAGTGCCTCTGAATCCACAACACAGTATATAAAAAGCTAATCCTCTCTGACCATTAACATCAACTGACAATTTAAAAATTCACTTCACAGGACTTCCCTGGAGGTCCAGAGGTTAAGACTCGGCACTTCCAATGCAGGGGGTGCAGGTTTCAATCCCTGGTTAGGGAACTTAAGATCCCACATGCCATGCAGTGTGGGGGCAAAAAAACAAACAAAAAAAAACCCCAAAATTCACAATTTATATTTGAGATGTACTTGAAATCTGATGTTTCTCAGTGTGCCCAAATATCATGCAGTAGCTCACCAGGAATAGCTGGAGACACGGAGAGACTGTGCCCCTGGCCCTGCCACCCTGGAAGACTCGGACGTGACCTCGAGAGCAGCTATCTTCCAGCAGGAGGGACAGGACAGTTCATGTTGGTCACCAAAGGCCTCACACAGAGGGACCACAGCCCTATGGACTCTGCTCTCCACACAAATAAACAACACTTCATCTCTATGGCAAGAAGCACTGGAACTGCTCGATTTTTTTTTTTTTTGGCTGCTCTATGTGGTTGATGGGATCTTAGTTCCCTGATGGAATCCAGGCCCTTGGCAGTGAGAGCTGAATCCTAACCACTGGACCATCAGGGAAGTCCTGAACTTATGAATTTTCAAAGAAAACAGAAAAGCACAAAGAAGAATACAGAACTAACCAGAAACACAAGACCAGACACAACTGCACACACATGAGTAACCACCTCTCCAAACACTACTTCCCACCAGGACGCTTTGACAACCCCTGCTCTCTACTGGCTGATAGGTTAGATTCAAAAAATACTGTCATCTTATGTCAGCAGACCAAGAACACACTGGGAAAGGTGGCCTTAAATTGGGGAATGTGGCCTTAATTTGTCACTGTTCCCAATTCCTGTGTCCAATCTGAGGACAACAGGAAGAGCCAGGCAAGCAGTGCTCTGAGAGTGCCTGACAGACCCAGGGCAGCAGAGTGAGGAAGGCCTAGAGTGCAGACCTCTCCAGAAGAATGCTCTCTTCTCCAGCGGCAGGGACAGACACCCTGGCTGGGAAGAGCACACACAGCAGGCCCAACACGGCCGTCCTCAGCCAGTGTCTGGAACTGGATGCCAGGGGGTCTCATCACCTTAACAGCACCTCGACCGTTTGGGCAAAAATGTGGTCAGTGCTGAAAGGAAGCCTGCTGTCCTGGAAGTATGGAATACTGGGGGGCTCCAGGCAGAGGTTCCTGTGACCCACTCCCCCTGAAATCTCTGGTGCTCAGTCCCAAAGGGGCTTCCCTGAGGACGACCCGCCAGTATACAGCATACAGCTTGTCACAGCTCATGGCAAGGAAGGGAAGCCTGTGTCTGGTCTCCAATGGACTCTGCCTCGCACCTCTCCCTCTGCAGTGGGTCTTCCTAGTGAACAGTAGAACCTGGGACCTGACCCCCACTCAGGAGGGTTCCCCACACGACGAGGATGTCCCCTAGACTGCCACAGAGCCCATCGTCCATCTGCTAGCTACATCCTGGGGGGGCGAGTTCTGCTGTGACATTGATGTCTCCCACACACACCAAGGCTGGACTCCCTGAGACCCTCTGCCCACCTGCCAGCACTGACCCTTCTCTGCAAGCCAAGGAATGTGGATCCAAAATCCTTGAACACCTGTCCAACCTGGAAAAGACTTTTTATTAACTCAGATCTCTTTCTTCTAGGTCTAAAAAATTTTTTACAGTATTTAAGATCAAAACATAAAATACTGAAAACCCTCCAAACAGAAAAAATGCTCCTTGATGTTTCAGCCCTACACTGTTTCTCACAAAATCACCAGCACACCTGATAAGGGCAGCGCCTCTGTGGCGTGGCAAGTTCCATGAAATGCACGTCCACAGGCACAGAGCGGGGTTCAGGACCCAATCCCCATCACAAACTTGCCAACGTAGGACAGGCCAGCTCACAGCATCAAGAAGCAAAGAGCAGAGAAGGAGAGTCAAGACAAGGAGCTTCTCCAACAGGCGTTGAGTCTGCAGGCCCCAAAGTCACCCCTAGGATGGACGCTCTCTCTGGCTCCAGCGTGCAGAGCTCAAAGACAGCCTGCCACATCCCGGGTTGCGGTCCATTGTGAAGACAACCAGAGAGCATCTGCAGGCCTCACAGTCCACTCACGCCTGATGAGGGTACAGGAACCCCCTTCCCAAGCTAAGAGGGCCCCTCCGGCCCTAAGCCCGTCAGGGAGAAGCCAGGTGGCAAGTGGTGCAGGGAAGTAGGCGGCAGAGCCTTACCACTCAAGGATGTTGGAAGGGAGGGGCTCGGCACAGATGTAAGGCACGGGGTCTTTCTTAATCCGGAGATAGTCCTGCTTCAGGCGCTGGGTCGCTGTCGTCGGTGCTCTCTTACCGCTGTTGCTGCTCATCTGTGGAGACAAGTCTACACTGACACAGGACAGAGCAAGGCAGCCCCCAGTGCCCACACCTCTGCCACCCAGAATCAAGGTCCCTGGGCCGCTCCAACTTGCCCGCCCTCTCAGACACCCATGAGCCTTGCAGAGTCTCCTTCCCCATGTGTCCCAGCAGGTCCTTCGCCAATGTGACTTTCGTCAGATACAAAGGTTAAGAGAGACCCTGCAAACTCACCTGCGTCCTTGAAGAACCTTGAGAGGGAGAAAGCCCTTGAATTCGACGGTCATGAGTGGAGGCGAGCTAAAGCCAGCCCCAGCCACCTGCCACGTGCGTGTCTCCCCCAGCGCTACGCAGGGTGGTGCCATGTCCCTCCCAGAGCTCCTTGTTAAACGTTTCCCAGGACATTTACCACTGGCCACAGGGGGGTGGGAGGAACAAGGGAATAGAGGAAGAGCCTCTTTCTAGGACTGGAGAGAGAGAGGGGACCCCAGAGAGACCCAGACACACGTGCAGGACAGAAGAGGAAGCAGGAGCAGCTGGACAGGCAAAGGTAAGGAAGTGTGCTGTGACCAGGGCACAGCACCGGGCCACCGCAGGAGCCAAAGCACTGAGAATGGCAGCTGACGAGGCCGACCAGGGACTCGAGGCCAGGCCGTCAGACGGCACCCCACAGAGTTTTTAGGCCCAAGTCTTAAGGCAAATCAGATCTTCCGTTAGAAAGGGCACTCTGGAGGCCCAACAGAGGATGACTGGGACAGACAAGATGGCACAGGAGGGACAGGACGGCACAGGACAGTACTGAAGGCTGGGATCGGAGGGAGGCAGCAGCCATCATTCAAAGGAAGAGATCTGGCCTGGGTCAGGGGACCTGGGACACCTCAGCTCTGCTCCAGAGACAGGGAGGCAGGACAGGGAAGTGGAAGACGGGCTCCCCACTCTCAGGGGCACCAGAACAGCTCCAGCTCCATCTACTTAACAAACTAGAACATCTCAGAGATGGAAATTAGGTGCATAAGCAAAAAAGTTCTACTGCTAAAAATAAAGCAGGAAAGCCACTGGTGTAAAACGTGGTGGAGATGGAGGACACACAAGGTGTGCAGCACAGGATGGAAAGAGAGGGGAGGCTGACTAGACAGGGCAGCAAGTGAGGAATCACTCTGCCCAACCCGTGTTTCCAGCCTGTCCCACCACAGCAGGACGTCAGCAGCCAAATCTCCATGCAGACCTCCCAGCCAGTACCCACTTTGCATTGCCCCCCGCACCAGGCCGGACCCCCCGCACCTCACTTGCACCTTTCCTCCCATCAGTCTCTGCTCACAGTGCCTCATGAGAGGCTATAGACTCCTGCCTAGTGTCCACGGGAGCCACCTCAGAGCACCCGCCCCTTCAGATGACAACCAGGGCCGGCTGTCTCACCGCACCCCCAGGGTGCCACAGTGGTCCCTCCACATGCCCAGCCCTGCTTCCTGCTCTGGGGTCCCTAGACCTCAGATACCCATATACCCCATACCCCAACTCTCTCCATCCCACCACACCCCCGATGCAGGGCCCACTACGCTGCCCAACAGTTATCACAAGATGTCCGACCAGCCTCTGGCTTCCAATCTCCCCCCATTTCAGTCCACCCTGTTCACTGAAGTCAACTGACCCTTCTCATCGCACAGTTCAGATCACAACCTTTAGGACTCACTCAGAACTGAGCAAATAAATGTCAACACCTCTGCCACCTGCCAAGTCCTCAGCCCCAGGCCACCCTCTATCCCCCAATTCAGAATCCCACAGCCCCCGACACTCCCACAGCCTGAGCCAACCCTGCCTCACCCCAACCACGTGGCCACACCCCAGCCCAGCCTCTACCAGTGGATGCCTCACCAAGGCCCTGCCCAGTCCAATGCCCGACTCCCCTGGTCAAATGCCTCCACATTCTGCCCTTTGCTGGCCTGCCACCCAGTTGCATATCGCACAGGTGCCATCAGGCCCCAGCAGACACTGCTGGCTGGGTTGCGCACTGCAGGTGGTTAGGGTTTAGCCTTATAGGGGAGCGCTCCCCCAGCACTACCCCCAAGTTCCAGCCAGAGACAGCAAGACGGCCAGGTGGTTCGCCATGGGCAACATCTAGTAACAAACACCATGACAAATCAAAAGCAAGACAAAAGCAAGACCACCACCCAGGACTTGTTTCCTTTAACTGTTCACCCTAAGTCTGACATTCTGCCACACACAAACCAATTCACTGGATAATTCAAACACACCTGTGCTTGAACTCAATTAAGTGGCCAACTTCAATGCTTCATGAAGGTTAGAGCACAGCCACACAAAACAAATAAAATAGATCCTGCCTGGGTCCTCACAAATGAACTTTCCTCTCCCTCTTGCTTTCGAAGTCATAATCTTTAGAAGCCTACTTACAATTCAATTGCTCCGTTTATTAAAGGAAAGGGTTCCCTTGGCCTCGCTCAGAGCAGTGCCCTCAGGCCCCTCCAGGTGACAGGTGAGCCAGTTTCTCCCTCTTCCCCGGGCACACAGGGTCCATATCGGGTGCTTCCACAGACCCCGAAGTTCATCTCAAGGCCCCTTTAGGGCAAGTGCTCACAGACAGAGCACAAGTGTTACGGGAGACATTCAAAAATAAAACAAGAAGCACAGTCCACATACAATACTTCAGTGCAGACAGCTTGAAGGCCAGTAGCCTGAACCAACATCCCAGCAAGAGTCCCTTCAGTACCACGTGGACACAGACTCACCCCCTCACCTAGCACTGCCCGCCCAGCGACTCTGGCTCCTTTCTCTCCGCCCAGAGACCTTGGTCTGACCCACCAGAGTGCATGTGACAGCCCCGTGCCCAGGACTCGCACGGAAGTCTCTCCCTTCACCAGTGGGATTGCTTCACAGGCTGGATGGAGGCCCGCTGCTGATGGGGGCCACCGCACCTGTCCCTCCCGCACCTGCAGAGACCGGCTCGGCTAATGTGTAGCAGATGACAGAGCACCAGTTCTAGGCACTGGCATCCAACTGTACCTGCAGAAAGGCTGGGCTTTTCAAGTAAGCAAGGCCCTAAAGTTACACCGTGGGTCCCTCACCCGGAAAGAACAGAGCCCTGATCACTGCCCAGAGAACTCTCAGGCCCTCACTAACTCCCCGGGGACTGCCCCGGGACCTCTCAAAGCACTTCCGGGCCGGGCCCGGCGTGAGTTTGAGAATGGATGTGAACTAAACACAGACCAGCTAAGTGGTGTTAACTGGGAAGGGGCTAGAAGCATACACCTGGCCAGGGGTGAACCGGGACAGGTAGCTGGCAGACGGGGAGAGCAGGCAGGCACAGGTGAGAAGGCGGCCCAGGGCCCTCTCCAGCCACCCAGCATGGAGCTTCCCAGTCTGACCGCCCGAACTTTCTGTTTCCACCCCAGACGTTCATTGCTCGGCGGACTTAAGAGGCGGTATGGAGTCCTAACCGATAGAGATGAAGCGGCAGCGGCGGCGGGCTCAACGGCAGCCAACCCACCCCGACACCGATTCCCAAGATACGTTTACAAACCAAGCTCTACGCCGGCTCGTCCTGGCGGCGCCCGCAAGTGTGCCACTAACGGGAGCCTTTCCATTGGACGTCAGCCGTGTGGCCACCCGAATCCCCAAGTTGGCCGGAGGGAGGACGACCCGGCCCGGAGCCCCGGGCGCCCCGCTGTAACCGACCTCGGGTTCCGCGCACAGAAGCTCCGGGCCGGGCTCCGCGAGCGCGGACGCGGGGAGGACGGACCGTGCGGAGGCCCCACGCTCCCCGCTCCGGCCGGCTCCGGGGGAGCGGACGCGCGGAAGAGGCGCCGGTGGAGGCCCGCGGCGCGCGCTCACCTCTCCCCGTCGCCGCGCGTGGGCCGCCGCCGCGCTCAGGCTCGCCGTGGTCGAGGCCGGAGCAGGGAGCGGAGAGTGGGGCCCGCGCCGCAGAGCTGCACCGCGCCGGGAGCGAGCCCACCCGACCGCAGCCGCTACCGCTACCGCCGCCGCCGCCGCTTCTGCTGCCGCCTCAGCTTCCAAGATGGCCGCCCACGGGGCGGGGCAAGCCCCACTTCCAGTTCCGGGGCGCGGTTAGCTGAGGCGGCCGCTCTAGACGGCCGGGCGGAGGTAGCCTGCATCTCGCTGTCGCCTTTAGTCCCGGGAGGCAAAAGCATTCGGCGCATGCGCACTGGTAGCAGCTCCGAGGGGCGGAGAACTAGCTCAGAGCAGGTCTGATCCAATCAGCCACGGCTGGCCCTCCTGTTGGTCTCTCGGCCACATCGCTGTCAGCGGCCGCAGGGGTCCGGGGCACCCTGCTGCGTTCCCCTTCTCATGATCCCCTGCCTTCCGCGGGAAAACAGGCTCAGTTAGAGGGTAACCCCCGAGATGCCGGGATGAGCCCCGCCCAAGTTCCCTGGTACCTCGACCCTCCCACTGCCCCCTTCCAAAGGATCGGCCCAGTCCCGCCTGGAGGACCCAGTTCTTGTGCCCACTTAACAGGGAAGCGCTCGAGGCAGTCCGCGTCCCCGGTGACCGAACCACCCGGGTCCCTGAGAATCGAATCCTGGGTGACCTTCTGTGACCGCAGTGATTGTGGAGCCAGGAGCCCCACTAGAACCTGTGCCAGGTGGGGTCCGGCGTAGGAATCCTGCCCAGCCCCTGCCCAGGGGGAGAGCTGTCCTCATAAAAGAGTTGCACTGTTTCCCGACTGAATTTTCCGCCCAGCTCATGAATAGGGTCATTATGTAGCAGTGGACGCTGCACTGAGGCTCACTTTCTGCTCCCACGGTCCCCTCCCAGGCCCTGGGGGAAGGGGAGGCAGAGCAGGAAGGTGGGCTGGCCAGGGAGGTCCCTGGGGAGCAGAGAGTATGTCTCTGGGACAGCACTGAGGCAACACTTTGGAGCAGGTGAGGATGGCATACGGGTGGGAGTCTGGATAAGGGAGGGCTGGGCAGTGGGCAGGCCAGCACGCTCCTCACCACCCTTCCTAGTGAGTGGGGGCTAGGGTGTGCCCCCACAGGGCTGTGCCAGGTCAGACACTGCACTGAATCTGAGACAGGCCTTGGTCATCAGCTGGGACCAATCCAGAGAGGCTGTCGCTAGGTAGATCTGGGGTTCAAACCCCAAAGTCTCACCCTTGACCACAACCCTGACTACCTCTCAGTATACACCACCGGTCAATGGGGTTACTAACCACATGACGATTGACAGTGGACTCCAAGCTCCAATGGGTCCAGCCATGGCCACTGGCAGAGGGCAGGCAGGGGGCCATGATCGCCACCAAATCTGGCCTACCCAGGGCACCTCAGACAAGATATGAGCAGTCACTGCAGGGCTGGCCCAGGCCCAGGGGCAGAAACAAGTGCCCATTGCCCCTCAGGCCAGCACTAGGCCAGCGAGCCTGGGGGAAGCAGCCTGCTACCTCCCCCAGCTGCAAGTGAGCTTCGCTGGCTCTGGCCTACCTTCCTCATGGGGAGGCTGGCGGTCCCAGTCCCCACCTCCTGCTGCCACACTTAGAAAACATCTCAGGCTTCCTTCTCTCCCCTGCCTCCTCTGGGCTCTGCCATCCCCACGCAGGGCGGGCCCAGCTGTTTTTAGCTTGAGGAGAGTTATGTAAGGGAGGCTGCCCTGAGGCGCTGGGTGTTTAAAGCGCAGGTGTGAGAGAGACACAAGACCAGACCCTGAGCCCCACATGGGCAACATCACACACT
Source organism: Dama dama (assembly GCF_033118175.1). NCBI lineage: Eukaryota > Metazoa > Chordata > Mammalia > Artiodactyla > Cervidae > Dama > Dama dama. The sequence continues at coordinate 48,204,542 of NC_083694.1, read as the reverse complement.
CGGCCCATCTCCAGTGGCCAGTACCTCAAGGAGCCCCCTCCGTGGTGGCTGGAACCCCTGCTTGACACTGCAGTCAGCACCTGGGGGACAGGGAGGTGCTGCAATAGCACTGAGGAGGCCTCCTACCTGTCAGTGGGCAGGGACTCCAGATGGTCCAGACCCCCAGGCCGGGGAGGACGCCCCCAGCCCCCAGAATCTGGGATACATGCAGAGCCCATTGGCTCAGACTTCATGGCTGCTGCACCAGAATCCCAGGGCCAACTCTTAGCTGTCTCTGAGGGTGGAGACACCCACGGGTGTGAAAGTGGAGCCCAGGGGTCCCATGAAGTGCTGGGTGCTCACAGTCTGGAAGGAGGCACATTGGTGTCCCTAGGTCCAGCTTCAGGGAAGGCCACTGCTTGAGGGCTCAATGGGGCCATGCTCAGCAGGCTGGGGCCAGCCGTCCCTCTGGAGAGAGGGTGGGGGACATAGGGCCCTAAATAATTTCCCTAATTCTCTCAACACACAGCTGTCAAGGAGCAGCCACATGAGCCCCTGTTGTGTGAGGAGTTGGAGATGCCCTGTCTGGTCCCAGCCAGCTCCTTCTGCTCCTCAAGGCACTGGAGGAGCCTGGGGAGGCAGGAGAGGGGTCAGGCAGGGAAGGGAGGAGGGCGCTGCTGGCCTCGCTGCCACTGGACACAGTCTCTGTGTCTCTGACCTCCCAAAGGTGGGTTCTAGGGCCTTCTCAGAAGCAGGAAGATGGGGCTCTGACGCTGGCCCCGTGACATCGGTTGGTCTCACCTTTGAGTCTCGAGTCTCAAGAGGAAACTCAGCCCCACTTTGTGCTTGAGGAAACGGGCTCAGAGAGGTTGAGTAATTTGTTCAACGTCACACAGCCGATGACTGAGGAAGCTGTGATTCGCACTCACACCTAGATGAGTCCAGGGCCAGCTCTTCCCTGTGCGTGACTTCCCTCTCCAGAGGTCCCCAACTGCCATCTGCCCCTTCCAAAGGCAGGAGGATGATGACCTCACTCCTCCTCAGAGCCAAGCCCCCACCAGAAGGGCCTAGCGAGGGTGGGGGCTTCCTCCCTCACTTCAGCACCCATTTGGGGTGGCCCGTCAGGAACCCAGAGCCTGTGTGGGAGGGGCAGAGGGCCAAGCGGAGGGTCTGGTCATTTGGGATGGCGAGGCCCTGGCCTCATGGAGCCCTGTTGAGTTCCCCGTGGGTCCTCCTGGGGGCTCTCCAGCCTTTCACACACTGTTTGGCCCTAGGCAAGCACTCTAGGGCTGAGGATTTCAGCCATGCGTTGGTGGACTTGGACCCTGAGTGTGATGTGTGGTTGGCGCAGAGTCTCTGGGCCTCCCAGGAGGCTGAGCCATGGGCACCACCTGCCCACCCAGGCCCCAACTCACTCCCACAGTAGGTGCCTGTCCCAGGGGCTGGGCATCCAGCACCAGGGGACACCTGTGTTCTGGGAGTGGAGGCCCCTGCCCATGGACCCCTGGCCACAAACACCTGTGGTTAGAGCTGGGCAAGTGGAGGTGAGCAAGCATTCTCCAAGGCCAGGCGGGAGGAGAGTGGATGGGGAGGGGGCCAGGCACCCCAGGGTCTACCAGTGTGGGGTCCCTCCTCACCCTCCAGAAACCTGGAGCCCCTCACCCACTGCCAGGGCCAGGCCCCCAGACCTCACTTCCAGAAACGCGAGCAAGAGAGCCTTACTGAGGTGAAGGACCCTCATCCCTGCCCCAAAGGCTTCCCCTTCCGGGACCAGAGCAGATGTGGCTGTCCCTGCCAGGCTCCGCCCCTCCACCTCGCCCCACGCCCAACCTGTTATAAACAGGAGGCTGCTTGGCCAGCCTTGGGCCACAGCCCGCTTTGTCACCTGCTAGAACTGCCACCAGCACTGCCATAGTCACCGCTGTTGCAGCCGCCAGCACCAGAGGATGGATGCCCATGCACAGGGAGGGTGCAGCCTCGAGGTACCAGGGCAGTCAGGGCGGGCCGTCACCAGGGTCTCCCCGGCTTGAGGTGGAGGGGTTGTGTCCCCCATGTTATCTGGAGCACAGGCACCGGAGGGGTGAGGGCAGAGGCTCCCATCCACGCCTTTGTCATGCACCCCTACTGAGAGAGGGCCTGCTGTGTGAGAGGAGTGTGTGTGTGTCTGTGAACAGCTGTGTACGTGTGTGTACTGCATGAAGGGGTGGCACACCCCCACTCCTGCTGTGGCCGAGGTGTCAGGGACCCTGCCCCCCATCTCAGGAAGCCACCCTCCTCCTGCCTGGCAGCCCCAGCCGGGGTGGGAGGTGGCCAGTCTGGAAACATGGTTACTGGGGTCAGAAAGAACCTTTTGGAGGCCCTTATCCCTTGCCTGTATCACGAAACTGAAGGTCCTGCTGCCCTGTGAGGGCTCCATGTGGTCACGGGACACCTGTGTAGGCAGCGCTCTGTGCCATAGGGGGCCAATCAGCACCCATGCTGGCACATTCTCCTGGCCTGGCTGCCTCCACAAACCTGAGGCCTGGGCTGACCACCCTCATCTCCTACCTGGGCCCCAGGCAGCTGGTGGGCGCTGGGTGTCCAGGCCAGCATGTGCTGGCTGAGACGCACCAGGCCCTTCTTTGGCTCAGCCCCCTCCTCAGGTATCAGCCCAGGCCTGGTTGCCTAGAGGGGCCAGAACCCAGGAGGCTACACCCCAAGTGCGAGAGGCCTAATGATTCAGACCAAGATGGGGACACTCTGGAAAGTCCGTAGGAAGCCCGGGCAGTGACTCAGTGTGTGTCCCGGGCCAGCCAGCCTGACCTGGTCTGGGTCCCACGGTCCTGTGCACTGAGGGACCAAGGTCCCCGGGATGCTGGAGCCTCTGGGTGGGAGTAGGGCCAAGCAGGCCTCAGGTCAACTTCCCTGGGGCCCTCAGGTCCCGACCATGTCTGGCCAGACTGCTGCCTACTTTTCTGGAAGCCTGAGGCCCACAGACAGAGCATCCCTGGACTCAGCTCTGTGGACAACACCCCCACCCAGGCCCACAGTGCCCAACAGGCTACAGACCTGACCCTTGGCCCCGATGTGGCCAGACCTGTGTGGCTCCATCGGCCCCAATCCAGCATGGCCATGCTGGCCACTGAGGGTTGTTGGAGGCTGTTGGGGCCCAGGGTTCAGTCAACCCCCAATGCTGGGCCCCAGGCCCACTCAGAGCAGGTCACCTGGTTGCCCCTCACCAGAGGCCCCTGCCCCACTTGGCAGATGGCAGCAGAGACCCACCCAAGCCTCCAGCCTCGAGCCACCTGCAGACAAGACCTGGTGCAGCCTGGCGTCTACGTCCCCTGCTGACCCTGCCCCACCACCCAGGCTCGGCTCTGGCCATGATAAGACATGCCTGTGGAGGCTGCCTGGTGCCCCGCTTGTCACCATGGGAGTGGGGGCAACAGAGTTGGTCCCTCGTTATGGACCAGCTTCCGATGGGGTTTTTATCAAGCGTCAGCAAGCCAGGCTAGGCCACTGGTGGCTGAGGGATGTGACAATTCCGGGAGTTCCCAGGGAGGGAGAAAGGAAGGCTGATGGCCCGGGTGGGGAGACCTGAGTGGGGTCAGGCCAAGTGGCAGGCTGGAGCATCGCTGAGTCTCACTTCTCAGATGCAGGCTGAAGGCACGGGCCAAACAGTGGGCGGGGGGCCAGGAACCTGGACGTGTTCCCAGGCACCCCCACCGACACTGCCCAAGGAAGAACGTGGAGAGAGGCTGGTAGAGCTGCACACCTCCTTCAGGGAGCTGGTCACCTTCTTCTGCACCAACTCCACTATCCACGGCACCATCCGCCTTGTCTGCTCCAGCCAGAACCGCCTCAAGACGGCCTCCTGGGGGCTACTGCTGGCAGGAGCCCTGGGCGTACTCTACTGGCAGTTCGCGCTCCTCTTCGAGCAGTACTGGCGTTACCCGGTCATCATGACAGTGTCCGTGCACTCGGAGCGCAAGCTCTTCCCATCAGTCACTCTGTGCGACATGAACCCACACCGGTGAGGGCTGGTCCAGCCTGGGGGCCCCTCCCCTGGTGCGGTCACAGCAGGACAACCCACCTCTTCCTGCTCTGTGCCCCAGGGGCAGGGCTAAAGGACAAGAAGAATAAGCTGAGTGTTACTGTGACCAGTGCCAGGCTGGAGGGACCTTCAAGAGTTAGGAAGCCCCGGAGGGGGAGGGGAGGAGAGCCAGGGGCTTTCCAGAAGAGCAGGTGCCCAGGAGAGGGGAGCAGGGTAACACTGCAGTGGAGAGTCAGCAGAGCAAAGACAGGGAAGGGCTATGAATGAGCCAGAGGAGGATGGGATCCCAGGGGTGGGAGGCAGGCCAGGCTGGGGGGTCTGACTTCCCTCTAAAGCCCCGGCTCCGTATTCAGAACCGCCTTCTAGGCTTCTGAGGATGGCAGGGGTTGGGGGGCTCCTGTCCTGTCCGTGATTGCAGGGTCAGTGCCTGGGGGCAAGCTTGGCTCTCTCCAAAGTGCTTGGCTCTCCAGTGTGCTAAGGGGGCCTGGCTCTGACTCTGCCTCCCGCCCACCCTGCCCCCAGGCCACACTTAGCCCGCCACCATCTGCGGGTTTTGGATGACTTTGCCCGGGAGAACATCTACTCCCTATATCAGTTCAACTTTAGTGACAGCAGGGACGCCCTGGGGGCCGAGGTCCCAGGTCCAGAGCCCGCCTTCCAGCTGGACCGTAGGATCCGCCTGCAGAGGCTGAGACCCTTGGATGGCCAGAACAGAGTGGGCTTCAAACTGGTGAGTGTCCAGCCCGGGGGGTCTGCATGGGACTCGGGCAGGCCAGTCGCGCCCACACTGACCCCATGCCCCACAGTGTAACAGCACTGGAGGCGACTGTGTTCAGCAAGCCTACTCCTCCGGCATGGTAGCCGCCCAGGAGTGGTACCGCTTCCACTACATAAACATCCTGGCCCTGCTGCCCACTGCCCATGAGGACAGCCACGGCAGCCACTTTGTCTTCTCCTGCCGCTACGACGACCGGGACTGCCATGCCCAGTGAGTACAGACCGGTGTTCGCTCCCCCCACCCCACGCAGTGGTCTGCCGGCCCCGCGGCTCCCTCCAGAGACAAGGCAGCTGTGCTCCCCTCCCCACAATCCCAGGCCACACACAGCAGGGTGATGGGTGGAGAGCGTGTGCTTGTCTGAACATGGCCCCTGGTTCCAGGCACTTCCAGACATCCCACCACCCCACCTACGGCAGCTGCTACACCTTCAACAGTGTCTGGGCCACACACCGGCCGGGCGTCACCCACAGTGAGTGCCAGCCGGGACTAGGTGCGGGCGGGGTGTCCGGGCCGACCTGGCCTCACCCCTGGCCTCCCCCAGGGATCAGCCTGGTCCTCAGGGCTGAGCAGCAGGACCACCTCCCTCTGCTGTCCACGAAGGCCGGCATCAAGGTCATGATCCATCCACAAGACCACACGCCCTTCCTGGAGCATCAGGGCTTCAGCATCCGGCCAGGGACGGAGACCACCATCGACATCCGTGAGGTGGGTCGCCCCTGCCTCCAGACTCTCGGCCTCTGTTTCAAACCCCGGGTGGGGCGCAGGACCTCCAGCTCAGGCAGCAGGACTGAGTAGCCCCCCTTCCCCCAGGATGAGGTGCACCGGCTCGGGAGCCCCTATGGGCAGTGCATGGACAGCACAGGCAGCGTGGACGTGCAGCTACTGTACAACACCTCCTATACCAGGCAGGTGAGTCTGGGCATGAGGGGCAGGAAGGCGGGGCAGGGACCCAGGGAGGGGGCTGGGGAGTGGGTGGGGGAGGCTAAGGAAAGGAGACCCTAAGGGACGCTGGTGGTGGGTGAGGGAACAGGCCAGTGGGAAGGAGGGGAGGCAGGCGGGCCGGGGAGAAAGGCGGCTGCCCCAGACCCTCAGCTTCAGCCCCCACTGTCCCCCTAGGCCTGCCTGGTCTCCTGCTTTCAGCAGCTGATGGTGCAGACCTGCTCCTGCGGCTACTTCTTCTACCCTCTGCCGGCGGGGGCCGAGTACTGCAGCTACATGCGGCACCCAGCCTGGGGTGAGCTCCCCGCCCCGCCCCTACCAGCCTGTTAGGCCAACAGCAGACCTCCCCACCGCCCCTGGGTCGCTTCTCATAGGTTCACCCGTGATTGTCTCCCCAGGTCACTGCTTCCACCACCTCTACCAGAAACTGAAGACCCATCAGCTTCCCTGCACCACCCGATGCCCGCAGCCTTGCAGGTGAGGGGGCATGCTGGGCTCCGTTTGGTCTGCCCGGGGCCAGCACACAGGGGTGTGATGGGGCTGTCTCTCCCAGGGAGTCGTCGTACAAGCTCTCTGCTGGGACCTCCAGATGGCCTTCCTCCACATCAGCCGTGAGTCCCCAAAGCAGGGGTGAGGGATGGACAAGTAGGGAGATCATGGGCAGAGAGCCCTCCCAGGACTGGCCTCTGTCGCTGCAGTCCTGCCCTCACACCACCTTGCAGTGCCCGAGGGCCAGGAGAAGCTACGGCCACAGCAAGTTTTGTGTATGCAGGACTGGGTCCTGGCTGTGCTGGGTGAGACAAGCCGACGGAACCCATGGCCACCTTCTGCTTCCATCAAGTCCTGGCCGCTGCCCCTGCCCTCCTCGCCCTCCAGGGCCTGCACAGAAGGCCCCACCAGCAGGTCTAGGGCTCAGCCCCTCTCACCTGTGCCCTGCCCCAGGATCAGCCTGGCCAAGGTGAACATTTTCTATCAGGAGCTCAACTACCGCATGGTGAACGAGACACCGGTCTACTCGGTGAGCTGCCTCCTGGGCCGGGGCCAGGAGGGGGCCGGGGCCAGCGCCCGGGCCTCTGCTCACCACTGCCAACACCCACAGGTGTCACAGCTGCTCTCAGCCATGGGCAGCCTCTGGAGCCTGTGGCTTGGCTCCTCCGTCCTCTCGGTCGTGGAGGTGCTAGAGCTGCTGCTGGACGCCATGGCTCTCACCCTGCTGCTGTGCTGCCGCTGGCTCCGTGGGTCTCAGGGCCAGCCCAGGGCGGCCACGAGGGTGCCCCCTCTAAGCCAGAGGCCAACCAGTGGACCAGTGGCTGCAGGCACAACATCGAATGCCCCGGGACCTGGCTGCCTTCGCCTCCCACGATGCTGCCGGGACTTTAGCAGGAGTCTTGGCTGAGGAGTTCAGCCAAGAGTGGGCCCCAGAGACCCCTGACACCTGAACCAGTCTGAACCTGGCCTGATCCTGGGAGCAGCGGCAGCAGTGGGCTCTCCTGACTGCCCAGGGCAGGCCAGTCCAGCCCCATGGGGCTTCCTGGGCCAACCAAGCCAAACCCAGGGCCCAGGAAGCAGCAGCATCAGAGCTGGGGGGTGGCTCGCCGCCAGGTACAGAGCAGAGAAGGATTTCTTGTTAGCCAAGCCACCCTGCCCTGCCCAGCGGTGGCCTCACAGGTCTCAAGGAGGCCCAGGGCAGGCAGGGAACAAGGGAGCATCCCCATCACTCTGGATTCCCGTGTTCTGGTCCTGATGGAGCATCTGCCCAAGTGGAGGACTGTGTGCCCATGTGTGGGGGGCGCTCCACATGGGCGTGTGTCTGTTTGGTGCCAGTGTCATATGTCCACGTGTTTCTGTGTCAGCAGGTCTGTCTGCACCTACATGTAGGTGTATGCAGGCATCAGGCAGAGCGCCACTCAGCTCAGGGCCAACGGGAGGAAGGGCAGGGCCAGGCCCAGGTACTCAGTGACCTGGGGCCACTTTGCAATAAAATGATTTCACCTGGTGGCTAGGGTGTTTTCTGCTGCCCTCCCCGTCCCGAGTGAGCTGAAAACCTCCAACCAGATCGTACTGCCACATCCTCAGTTACAGATGCTGTGGGGGTTGTGGGGCAGGGGACTCGGGGCAGAGTTTGCCTAGGGGACAAGGCTAGGTCCAGACCATCCTCGCCAGTTGGTGTCCATCCTAGGAAAGGGCGGGGCAGCCAGAGAGTGGAGTATCAAGAACTGATTTTAATCAATGGAGCCCAGGTTTCCATCAGGCAGGCTCCCAGGTTCCAGCTTACTGCACCTTTTGAGGGCACCACTGGTGCTGTCCCACGCAGGGCCACTCCTTGGGGAAGGCAGGTGACCCCCTCCACCCCAGCTGAGACAGAGCAGAGTGAGACGGGTGAGACGAGGCAGCGGGTGCAAGCGGCTGTTTATTAACTGTGATCTGGAGTGGAGGCGGATCCCGCCAGCTGAGGCCCTAGCAAAGGCCCTGGCGCAGGCAGTGGGGCGGGAGGTGGGGGCAGAGCTCAAGCAGGAAGAGAGGAAGGAGTTAATTCTGCTCTCTGGGGGTCACAGCCAGCAGGCGAGGGAGTTGGGGGCCCACCTTGCTGCCCATGGGACCTCCCTGGGCAGCCTTTGCATAGTGACCAGCCAACTGGCCTTGGACTGGCCGAGGGTTCGAGTTGGGGAGAGGCCCAGCCACTGCCCCAGGGCTCCAGGAAGGGGAATGCAGAAGGCATCAGAGGGCCCTGGGGGTGAGCTGAAGCCCCATGGGCTGAGCCAGGGGCAAGGCTGGTGAGGGGGCAGGGCTGAGCTGCAGAGTGCCCCCAGCAGCGGGCAGAGTTGGAGGTCAAGGTGGTCCTTGAGTCCAGAGAAAAGATGCGAGACAAAGTGAGAACGAGGTCATTGTAGAAAACCCCTCAGTCCGTGACAAAGGACATCAGATGCAGGGGTGGGAAGAGCGACGCACCTGCCACCCGCTCTGGGAAAAGGCAGGAACAGGTGGGGCTGCATGGCCAGCCACACGGCCTCAGGACGTCCGTGCCCAGTCAGGGCTGAGGCCCCAGGCCAGAGCCCCCAAGCACCCAAGAAGCCCAGCCTGGATGCTGGGGTCGCTAAGTGAGGTACACGGGTTGATTCCCTGGATGGGCGGTCCCTTCTGCCCTCACAAGGTGCCGGTGGCCAGCCACCAGCCCCAGGGCCCAGCGGAGGGGCTGGGGGCATGGGAGGGACCCAACTAGCAGGTCAGTGTCCTTGGGCAGTAAAGTGGGGGCACGAGGTGACACAGGCCCTGAGGGCAGAGTGGGGCACCAAGTGGCATGGGCCCAGGGATAGAGTGGCAGGAGGTGACACGGGCCTGGGGGAGCAGAGAGGAGCACAAGGTGACATGGGGCCTGGAGAGTGGTTTGTGACACGAGCAACCCAGGCCCCCCAGGGAGGGGTCACCTGAAGATACAGGGTCCCTGGAGGCGGGGAGTGATGCAACACCTCCTGGGGAAGACTGGAGCTTCAGAAGACTCAGTGCTGGTCCTGCTCTGGCCCGGGGTGGGGGCCGCTGGAGGAGGAGGGCAGAGCCGGCAGCAAGGGCTCCAGGAGCTCCAGAACACCAGTGCTCTCCGGAAACGGGCCTGTGGTGGGGGGGTCCCGCCCACCCCGCTGCCCTAGCTCTCGTCCAGGTGAAGGCTGATAAACTCCTGGATGCACCTGCGGTACTGGAGCTCAGTGGGGCTGCTGCCGGCCAGAGGACCCGGCTGGCCAGAAGGCGCCTCAGCCTCACGCATCTCCTCGGCCATGCGCGCCAGACGGAGCCTGGAGGAGGGCGGGCCTTATGAAGAGCCTAGCCCGCCCCCAGCCCATTGAGTCCCAGACCTGAGGAGGGCGGGCCTTATGAAGTGCTCCGCCCCGCCCACAGGGTCCCCCACCCACACCGCTCTCCCGCTCACAGCGTGACGATGTCGGCGTTTGCTTCCTGCACCGCAATGCTCAATGGGTCCTGCTGAGCGTGGTCCAAGGCGTGCTGGTCCGCCCCCCTCTTCAAGAACAGGCAGACCTGGCTGAGAGCGGAGGGGGCAAGTCAGGTCAGGCCTTGGGTAGGTACTGGTGGGCGGGCGACCCCGGCCCATGGGGCGGGGGGAAGTGAGGGGATGACCAGCCTACGACTCACCCAGTACGGCCAAGGAGCGTGGCGTGGTGGAGCGGAGCCCGGCCGTGGCTGTCTCTTTGGTTCACGTCCGCTCCGTTTTGCAGGAGGAATTCACAGATGATCAGGGAGCCCTGGGGAAGCCGGCGTGGGAAGGCGGTATGGTTCAGACGGAGCCAAGCCGCGGGAACGGTTCCTTGCAGGTCCCCTACCTCCCACCACGCCCCGACGCCTCTTCAAGCGTGCGCACCAAGGCAGAGCCGCTGTGAAGACGCTGCACCTGGGTCCGGGCGCAGCCGGGCGCCTACTTACCCCCAGCACGGCCTGCACCAGCGGTGTCTTTCCCTCGTCCTCCGCGTCAGCCCAGTTGACCTCCGCCCCGTGTGCCAGCGCCGCCGCCAGGGCGGGAAGGTCGCGGGTGCGCGCCGCGCGGTGCGCCAGCAGCCCCGGGTGCAGCTCACGCACGTCTGCCAGGCCCCAGGCCTCCCCCTCTCCGTCCGCCTCGCCGCTGGACTCCTCCGACTCTGCACCCTCTATGAGGACCGGGCGATAAGGGCCGGTAAGCCGGCCCGGAGCGGGGGAGGCGCAGGGCCGGGGATGGGGAGCCATGCACTCACCTTCCTCAGCGACGCGGTCCACCACAGAGCCCACGCCGAAGGCCAAGACATCTGAGCTGCCGTCGGAGCTGCCCCCTAAGCCGCTGTCGCTGCTCAGACCTGCAAAGTCCACAGCCAGAGGGGATCCTGAAAGCGTCTGGGGGAAGGCTGGAGGGCCGCCCACCCTCCCGGGGATGCTCCCTGGAGCAGGACCAGTCCCCACTCTGGGGGCAGAGGAGAGCCCTGCCCAGGATGGGAGGAAAGGAGAGAAAATCAAGTGACAGCTCAATGGAGTCAAGGATTAAGCGCCCCCTAGGAGCACAGCCATGGATGTGATCCCCTCCTCGCTCAGGTCGGCCCTAGCAGGACGGATGGGCCGAAGCGCCGCCATAATGCAAGCTGGGAGGTCTCCATCCAGACACGGCTCCAGGCAGCAGTGAGCGGCACCCAAGAGCAGCCCTCACAAAGAGCCCGGAGCAGCGAGGCAGCGCCCTCTGCTGCCCGAGGGCACCCACTCACCCCAGCAGCCCTGCCAATTCTTGGCCCCCGTCTATGCCCTCTGTCCACACTGCCCAGAAAGGCAGCCCAGACGCCCCAGGCCAGTGGGTGCTGATAGACACTTCACAGGCAGGCCCCGGGAGGGGGCGGGGAGGGCCCCAACCTGCAGCATGTGCCCCCCACCCCCACTCCAGATGCACACAATTGTCTTTCAGGAGCTGGTCTGGCACACAGCTGTCCACGAAGACACATGCATGTACACACACCCATGCATATACACACATGTACACACTCACATGTGTGTACCCATGTGCACAGTCAGGCCCCACACACACTCCTGTGTGCACACCGCACATGGGTCTCCCTGAGGGTCATGGCTCCAGCCTCCAAGTCAGTAGCTGAATTACCCCCAGCCCCTGGAGATACTGTCCCAGCCTTAGCCCTGCTTGGCCCCCAGACTCTCCCCATCCCTATACCAGTCCCTCCTGCAAGGAATGCCCATCCCTCCGGTCCCTGGGTGAGTGGCCACAGCTGTCCCGTACTTGTCCACCCTCTGAGTGAGCGCGCCTGGCCCCTGCTCTGCTGCCCTGGCTGAGCTGGGGGGTGGGCAGCAGGGGACTTACTGCGTGGGCCGGCCGCAGCAGCCCCTGCATCGAAGTAGGAGAAAAGGGAGTCCAGCTCGTCCGGGCAGAAGAGCGAGTCCCTGCGGAACCTGGGCTCCACGGAGCCTGTAGCAGGGCAGTAACCGGGCCAGGCTGGGAGGTGGGCAGAGCTCGGGGCTCTGCTTCTTCCTCCCCCCACCCCTGGCCTCCCTGGGGTTCATAGTCTGGAGGCTCACCCCCTGCCCAGGCCTGTGAGCTGGGGCGCACCTGCCGGCCCCCTCCCACCTGAGCACAGGGCAGCCACAGAGGGCAGAACGGGCTCCATCCGGACTTTGCTGCGGCGGGGGGCAGGGGCTCGGGGGGAGCTGTGGTGGCGCTGGCACTTCTGCACCCTCCAGCGCTGTGGGGCCTCCCGGGCTGGTGCCGAGGGTGGCCTCCGCACAAACTTCTTTTCCACATATTTGTCCTTGATCCAGGCCTCCTTGTCCTGTCTGGACCAGGACCAGACATGAGGCTGCACTTGTGGGCCAGGGCTCCCCAGGCCCTGCCTAGGCTACCCCACACCTCACCTGGGGCTGCTGGCTGTGGGCTTCTTGCTGCCCGGCCCCTCACACTGGGCCTCGTAGATCCGGTTCACGGTGCTGTTTCCAAGCTCACACATCAGCTGGCAGGAGATGGTGGGGCCAGCATCAGCCCAGCCCACAGACCTCCCCTCAAGTGGGCAGACCTGGCTCCTGTCTCCGTCTCCCCACCAGTCTCCTGGCAGCCTGCAATGGCCCCCACACACCTTCAGCAGCTCCGGTTCCCACGAGTCCAGGGTCAGGGACCGCACCTTGGAGCAGTGGACGCCCAGGCTCCTGGATGATGAGAGAGGAGGAGTTAGGGCGCGGCTCCACACCCCCTCCCCCCCCGCCCGGGCCGCCCAGGAGGCCCACCTGTGGATGCCTGAGCACTCGATGCAGAGCAGCACACCCAGGTTGATGCTGGCCCAGCGCGGGTCAGGTTGGCCGCAGTCACCACACTGGCTGTTGCCGGCCACGTTCTGCACCCGCTGCAGCACGCTCTCACCCTTGACGCTGCGTTCCCGAGAGTCCGTGGCAGAGTCAATGCTGCTTGTGGACGGGGACGCTGTGCGGTCCAGCCTCTGGGGACCGGGTGAGGGGTCACTCAGCCCTATGGGAGCTCCAGCCCCAGTCTCCCCAGTGGAGGCCCCATCTTTCTCCCCAGATACAGGGGCCAACACAGGCCAGGGTCCCTGAGGCACGAGCCTGCACCCCCATGTATGCACACACACTCATGTGTGCATACACAGAATGCACATGTGTGCTGGTGTGTGGCCTGCGGGAGCTGTACACGCATGTGCAGGGAGGGCCCACCTCACTGTAGCAGCTGTCAGGGCTCTCCCGATAGGCAGAGGCAATGCTGGCTTGCACCGCCTGAACCCAGGCCTGCCGTAGTTTCTCTGAGTCAGCCTGCAACATGCAGCTCCTGCAGGAAGGGGCCTGTCAGGCTGGGCAAGCAGAGGCTCCTGCCACATCACACCCTGGGCGGGACCTCCTTACTTGGTGGGCGACACGACCTCAAAGCAGAACCTCCGCTCGACGTCCTCACAGGGCTTCACAGAGCAGAGCCGGAGGTCGTCCACTACCACGGTCAGCACATCCTGCAGGCATGACCACCGTGGTCCTCGCACTCAGCACCCAGCTCTGCCCCACCCTGACCACCCGTTCACTGCTCTACCCAGGACACAGATTGCCTGGGGTTCAAGTGGTCTCTGTCCTTAGCCACTCAGGCTTTGGTGCCCATCCTTGTCCTCAGCCCCATGATACCAACCCCCCCAACCACCCACCCCCAGGCCAGGTGAGGAGGCCCAGGAGTCGCTGCCCTGGGCCCAGCGCACCTTGAGCTTCTTCTGGTAGACCAGCTGGCTGTTCTGGATGGAGAACCAGCGCCTGGGTGGGGAATGGGCCCGGAGGCGTCAGGCCGGGCTGGGCACCCTCCCCCCCCCATCTGTCTGCCCTGTAATCCCCTGAGAAAGGGCCTCCCTTACCTGTTCCACGTCTTGAAGGCATTGCTGGCCCTCTTGAAGAGGTAGCCTTCCATCACTACCCCACTGGGTGCATCCACGTCAAACTCCACCTTGGGCTCATCGTAGGAGAAGTCCTGGGAGCAGTTGGAGCCCAGCCCTCCATGAGCACCCACCCACTGCTGTGTGGACACGGCTGCCCTCCCAGCCTCCCCACAGCCCAGGTTGAGAGGGTGGGTCTTCACAGCCACTTCCTGACCCAAACCCCATGGGGGCAGATGCCTCCCACCACAGCTGGGGGGCTGAAGCGCTCCGGCTCCAACCCCCAGCTCCCCCCGCCCAGCACAAACAGCAAGCTCTGGGTAGGATCAGGAAGGAAGCCGCCTCCCCTGTCCTCAGTCCCCCATTCATGTTGCCAGCTGGGCTGCTCCAGCCAGCCTGACAGAGCTCCATTCACACGGGCCGGGGAGACACTGAGCGTTGTCCTGTGTGTCCAGCAGTGGGAGAGGAGGCCCAGCCACCTGCTCCCCTGGCTGAGTGGGGGCGGGAAGGGACAGCTGCAGCTGCTGCCGAAGGGGACTCGGTCCCAGCTCAGCAGCCTCCGCTGGTGCTGGGCGCGCCCCGGGAGGTGCTCAGGGTCGGAGCGCTGGGGCCTTGGAGGTGTCCTTGGTGCTGAAACGGGGCGGGGCGGACAGAGGCCCCACCCACCTGTACCCCCACCCCATCCCCGGGTGGGCGCCCACTCACCTGCAGCAGTGTCTGAGGGCGGGAGCGGGAGGAGCGGGAGGAGGGAGAGAGACAGCCAGTGAGTGAAGCCCTGCAGCCTCCTCCTGGGAACTAGCAGCTCCCACCAGCAGTCATCTCCGCCCAGGGCAGCGCCATGACAGCCGTCTGGCCAGGAGCAGAGAGGCCCCAGTAGGACCCTCCACCCAGCCCCAGCCCTAGCCCCTGTGGGCTGAGGGGGCTGGTCCTGGCCTCTAAGTGACCTCTCACTGTGCTGAGACCCTGAGGGATGAGGACTCCCACCTCTGTCTGCTCTTCCAAGGAGGATCAGAATCAACCTGAGCATGGGCAGGCCTGGGGAGGGACGGGGAGTGTGTCTTTGTGGCGGGCTCCCAGGTCCACACTTGGAGAGGGCTGAAGGGCCCCTCCACAGCCTCCCCGTAGGGCCTCACCCGTTGTTGGATGGCAGCATGTTTGCGCTCCATCTCCCGCTTCTCCACTGCCGAGTCGATCACCAACTGGTCCAGCTGTGGGGAGGGGTACAGAGAGGGAAGTGGACCCCTTCCCCTGACACGCTGGCCCTGGCTTCCCCTCCCCGCAGGCTCACCTCGGCCGCAAGCTTCTTCATGTAGGGGTCCAATTGGTGCAGCAGGCTGTAGCCCTGCTGGAAGAAGCTGTACTGGGCATGCATGAAGGACAGCATCTGGGGGGGTAGGGACACAGGTGAGGCCAGGCTACCAGCCACAGTTGCCAGGGCCCCCACCGGGTGCACCCAACCCCAGCACTCACAGAATCCAGAATCTCAAACTTCTTCTTAGCCTGGAGGACATTGATCTGCCAAGGAAGGAGTGAACAGGTGAAGCTATCAGGGCTGAGCTACGCCATGGCCTGGACCTTGCTCATGTCCACTCAGGGTGCTTGTGGCTCCCTGAGACCACCAGCTCATCTGATGCTCCCTACCCTGGTACCCATATCTCCTCTCATGGTTTCTCCATGGACAAAGCCATGAACTCTACCCCCTGCTCCAAGCCCTCCTGCAGCCTCCAGCCCTGGCTTGTCCCAAGCATGTCCCCACCTCTGGGTCTTTGCCCGGGGCATTCCCCACTCCAGATCCCTCCCCAAGCATCTGAAGTTTTCTCAGATCAGAGGAGCCCCTCCAGACACCAGGTCCGTGTCTGCAGCGACACCCAAGGCCCAGCGACTCACCTGGAGCACATAGTCCAGTGCCAGGTGGCGGAAACACTTTCGGGCAAGGATCAGGGCACCCGTAGCCTCCTCCACCTCGTGGGGCCGGTGCCTCGGGGCCTGGGCATTCCTCACCAGTGACAGCTCCATGTCCTCCCGAACCTTGTCAAACTGCTTCTTGGTCTCCTTGAACTTCCGCACATCCCTGGAGGCCGGCAGGTGTCAGGTCAGGGAGCCTGAGGAGGGGTGCACTGGGTTCCCCCCCCCCTTCAAAAAAGGCCCTCTTTCTGCTCCCAGCCCCTCTGTGCTCCACAACCTCCTTCCCCACCTCCCTGTTCTGGCCTCCCACCCCCCACAGCCAGCACTCCCTGCTGCCTCCTTCTCAGGTCCCTTTCCCAATCCAGGGCCCCCTTTCTCTTCACCACCTCACCCACAGGATTGGTCCAGCTTGGGGTGACCCCTAGCCTTACTCTGGACTCCAGATGCTCCACTTGGGGGATCCCCAACTATCACAGAGCACTGAGCTGAGACCCCCACCAAGTCCCCACCTCCTGCTCTGTGACCCCGACCTTGACCCTTCCATGGTCCCGCCTTCACCCCTGCCTGAGGGCCCCCTCGCTGCCCTCTGTGGTCCCTGCCCTCCAGCACTATTTCCTCAGCCCAGTCTTGGCCTACAATGAGCCCCCCACCCAGAGCCTGCAGGCCTTGTGTCAGGGCCCCAGACTCTCTCAGCTCAAACACCCCAGCATGGGGGAGAGAAGCCAGGCCTCCTTTGGGGCCACTCACTCTTTGACGAAGTTGTGGAGCTGCTGCCGCACAGACCTCTGGGCCTGGTCAAACAGAATCTGGGACCATAGAAAGGTGGAGGTATCAGAGACCTGCCCCCACATGACCCCAGAGGCCAGGCCCCTATCCCCTCAGGTAAGAACCAGAGAATGCCCTGTCCAGCCCCACTTAGGCCCCAGCTGGTCACCCTCACAGAGCCGGCCTCGCAGGGTCCAAGGGACCAGGTGCAGCCCCTAGGCCTGGGTTGGCGCCCAGAGGCAACAGCTGTGACCACCTGCCCATCTCCCCCACTTGGCTCTCAGTCAGATTCGAGGCCCAAGCTGTCCCCCTCCCATGGCCCAGTCAGGGCAGGCACACCCAGGGCCCCTAGTGACAGCCAGTGCCCCGGCCTGGGGAGAAGCCACCTTGAGGATGACCAGCCCTGCAGTTGGAAGGGTCCAGCTACAGCCTAAGCTCCTGAGTGATCTGGCCTGGGGGCAGGGTGAAGTGGTTGTTGGGGGCTGGAGGGGCCTCCCCCACAGCACTGACTGGACCCAGAATCAGATTCCCTCAACATGGGGAGAGGGCTGGGCCCTAACCAGAAGCAGACAGACACACAGACAGACTGCTGAGGCCGGACGAGCTGTCCAGCACTGGTTTATTTCTGAACTTCCCCTGTGGGGGAGGGGCCCCTTGTTTAGTCTGAGGCTCTGGTTTCCAGGCCACGGTCTGACCACCCACATGGGCCTCATTCTGTTCTGTGTGTCCATGCAGGGGACCCCTGAGAGGCTCAAGGTCAGACAGATCCATCCCGGGAAGCCATGGGGTCAGCCTGGCCAATGACCCCTGTCTGATGGCCCTGGATAACCCTCTAAGGCGACTATGCCAAGCCCCCACCACCCTCAGCCCCAGACAGGCAGGTTCCAGGCACCTCCCTGCTGGCTATCCGGCCCTCACCTGGCACACAGTAGAGTTTCAGCAATGTGGGCGCCCCCCGCCCCTAGACTGCAGGAGCAGAAACGTGGCCTCCCCCACAGCCCGCCCCTGCCAGCTCAGCTCTCCCAGAGCCAGCCCAGAGCCTTCCAGGCTGGGCGGGGCCTGCAGGAAGCCCAAGGGGTGGCTGCCTGGGAAGGGATGACAGTGATGATAAGCAGTGCCCCCCCACTACCCCCATCAGGGCTCACCATGTGGTAGGTGACCATCTCCTGCAGGCTGTCTCCAAACCTCTGCAGACATTCCTGGGGGTGGGTGGGGGAGACCCTTGCTTAAATGGGACTGCCGTGCCCCCAGTGTCAGCACCTCCCACCCACTAGCCACAGAGTAGCCCCTGTGGCCCAGCACAAACGCCCACCTGCTCCCAGGGCAGGGGCACCCTCGAGGGGCTGCCTGCCTGTGCCTGCCCCTGCCTAGAGGTCAGAGGTCAGCTGCCCCCTCACCGATATAACAGTGTCGCCCTGGCACTGCTGGGACAGGTCGCGGACGCCACTCACGAAGAGTCTGTTGGTGGTGACGTAGGCCTTTCCTGCCTCGATCATGCTGCTACATAACTTCACCAGCTGCAGACAGGACAGGACAGATGGGGGACACTCACGCCACCTGTGGCCCCAGCCCTCACCGCCACCAAGGCCAGACCACACAAGCTGGGACCCTGCCAGGGCAGCTGGAATTTAGCTCAGGGCCCATCAGTGCCCAGGACACAGCTGGGCAGCCCTAGGTGGAAAAGGAAGGCCACTGCCCACCACCTGTCCTTCTGAGCACACCTGGTGCTGGGGCAACAGCTTGGCACTGCCCAGGCCTTGGCTCCAGTGTGGGAGGTGGGAGCAAGAGAGGGAAGCCAGGGGCAGGGACCCCAGGGCCGGGGTGGGCATGCAGTCCTGGCCAAGGAACAGCAGGACCAGCCAGAAGGGGCTCAGGGATGCCACCCCGCCTCCCCTCCTGCCTGTGCCCCGGGCCCCTAACCCAGCTACTCAGAGGCACAGCCTCCCAGCAGCTGCCCCTGCCTCCCCCAAGACTCCCCTCCTTGGCGTGGCGAGAGGAAACCACACAGACACAGGTGTGTGTGCAGCATGTGCACCAGGACAGGTATGAAAGCCAGTGACAGCCAGGCCCATGTGCTACGCATAAACACACACTTGTGCTTGTATTGGTGGCCGCAAGTGAGCTGGACCGAGCCCTCTGTTCCCCCAGGACCTTCCCTCACCTTGTCCAGTTTGGCCTCGATCTCAACCACGTCCGTTTCCACCTCATCGATAGTTGCCCTGCGACGGGTAGAGGGTGGCTGGAGACCCGCCTGCAGCGAGCCTCCCCCACCGACTTAGCTGGTCTTCATCTCCCCAGGCACCTCCCCAAAGGGTCTGCAGTGGGAAGGGGCTGCTCTGTCGATAGCCACTGGCTCCCGCAGGCCCACCTTCCTCCACGCCCCCCTTGGACAGACTAAGACATGGAGACTGGGGTGGGGGCATGGAAGAGGGAGGAGAGGGGCAGGACTGGGACCATGACTCCAGGGCTGCAGAGCCTCCAGGGCCCACCACCATCCCAGGCAGAGAGAGGCCTAGTCGGCTGTGATGTCCCCAAATGGGGTCTGTGGACAGGGGAGGGGGTGGTCCCTAGCACAGAGGGAGGGGCCAGGGCCCTGTGGAGGGGGACATGCAGGGCCTCGCTGGTCACCGCCCCCAGGCCCAGCCCATACACCTCTCCAAGGCTCAGAGTTGACCCCAGACCCCATCTGGACCCCCCAACCCTTAGCTTCAGCTGTAGCCCACTCTGGCCTGGGGCTGGCAGACCCTGGGGCAGACCTGCGTCAGTAGAGCCTGCAAACCTGGGGCTGCTCCCTAGCACAGTGAGACACCCAGCAGAGGCATGCCCCTACCTCCCGACTACTCCCCCAACCTCAAATACCAAGTTGGCCCTGTCTGCCTGGAGGGAGCAGTGGGTCAGACCTTGGAGGAGCCCACTCCCACTGGGGCGGCCTGACAATGGGGCTGCCTTGGGGAGGGAAGAGTTAACGATGACATCACCAGAGAAGCCAGTGGACAGAGAATCCCGGAAGGCGAGGCGAGAGGCAGATGGATCAGGCACGTGACTCCCCCCCCCCTCCAATGCTCTGGGAACAGGAAACAGGGAAAGAGGGCCAGGATCCCAGGGCTCCCCCCAACCCACTCAGCTGGTGAGCTGGGCCCATCTGGCTTCCTGGGGACAAGGGATAACGCGGAATGGAGCTCAGACCAGGGGCTAGAGGCAGCCTCTAGGGCCAGGGCCAGGGTAGAGGAGGCTGTCCAGGTCTAGAGGCCCCTTGCTGCCCCGTGGCTGGTAGAAGAGGGCCATATTCCAGGGTTTCCCAGGCTTGGGGGAGAGGGACTTAGTCCCTCATGTGGGGGGCAGCTCGGTACTCCCTCAATTAGGAGCTGTGGGGGAGGGGGGTGCCAGGCTGCCTCGTCAGGGCCTTTGGAAGATCCCCTGTCCTCCTCCGCTCTGAGCAGCCCTTATCCCTGCCCCAGGGCTGAGGGGTCTCTGAATTCCAGAGCGGGAAGGGGTCAGAGGGGACGTCTGCTTGGACCAGTGTTGGCCCACGCCCAGCAGGATGCCCAGCCTGAGACTACAGGATCCTGACCATCAGTGTAGCCTCTCCCCTCCCCCCGACCCAGGGGCCCAGGGCACAGAAAGACAACCCGTCAGGAGAGGATACTACAGAGCGGAGCAGAGACATGGCCTCTGGAGCCCCAGTCACCCCAACTGCCCTGGGCAGATGTGTGGAGGGCCATCACCCCCGAGCCAGGGGGGCGGGGAGGGGGCAGTTGGTCCCTAGAGAGCTTGGGGGCACTGTACCAGATGGTGACAATGTGCTCATGGGGGCGAGGTGGGCACTCAGTAGAGAGCACCAATGTGCTCATGGGGGCCCCATGCCCCTCGTCTCTCTCCCCCCACCTCCATGGAACAAGGTCTCCTCTCCTGCCATCCCTCCAGGATTTCCTCAGCAGCTTGGAGTAGGAGGGTGAGGCTGGTTTCCCCACCAGAGCCATGACTCAGCACCTGAAGCCCCACCCAGGGGAGGGGGCACCATGAACAAGGGGTGGGTGGTGCCCCGGTGAGTCTGAGAGAGCCTGGAGCCCTCCAGCCATAGGCACCCAGGGCTGTGGGGCTCTGCCCAGGCCACGAGCATACAGACAGGGTCCCTCTTCCCCTGGGGCTGAGGTCATTTGGCCCTATATCCTGACCACATTCTCCCACCCAGCTCTACCCTAACCCTGGCCCCCCAGCTGGCCTCCAGGAAGTCCAGGTTACATCCTCAGCAGCATCTGAGGGCACATGGACAAGGGAACCTCAAAAAGGCCTCAAAACCTGGTTAAATCTCAGCCCAACCCCAAAACCCACACAATGCAGCTTCTGTGGCCCAAGGTCAGGGGCATCTCCCTGGCCCCCACCCTGGGGTCTTAGCTATGTACTTTGAAAGAAAACCTGGCAAAGCCCAGGCATCAGCTGCATCCACTGCCCCACTGTGGGTGCCCCCTGGCAAACAGGCTGGTGTGGGAGGGAGGGCCTGGAGCTGCCCACTGTGGGTGCCCCCAGCCCAGGATCATAGGTACCTGAGTTGCTCACATCCCCCCCCTCAACTGTCAGGAACATAAGATCAGAGAGCACAGAGATTATCATTAGCCCTCTGCCCAGGGCCGGGGGCCACTCTCTGGTCCAGCCTCTACCCCTCATCCAGTCTTTTCTGGCCTTCATTGCTGACTCTCTGTGAAGCGGCTGGGCAAGGGGCTGGCTCCAGGGACTCAGAGGTGACAGCACCGATGCTGAGGCCCACCAGGCACTGCACACAGGCCCTCTTGCTAACACACCCCAAAGACCTAGCACACACACATACACATGCATACGACCCAGCGCAAGTGTGCCAAGGCCTGACAGGCACATGTGCCATCAAACATGTATGCACGCAGAAGCACAACACACACAAAGCGTGTACTCATGGATTTGCTGCATAAACATGCACCCTGTGCTGGGGTACACGGGAACAAACTAACATGTGCCTAGTGCCTTAACTCATCCTTGCACGATAAACACCCACTCTATCTAGCAGCAGTCCAGGGGCGCAGCTCACCCACACATTCATGTCCAAGGTCTGGCACCTCAAGGGAGGGTGCAGAGGGGCAGAATTCACATGAGTGTACCCAAGCACAAGCATGAGCACCTGACACACAGGAGATGCCCCGTTAAAGAAGATTCGTGCACACCATGAACATGTCCACACGGATAAGCCCGCCTGCACTCCCAGGAAGGACTAAAAGCACAAACCCATGGCCGAGCACAGCCCAGAACCTCCACCAGTCTCTCGAATCCAGTCTGCTTAGGTAGCCCCCACCCTGCCAGGCATCTAGGTCACCTCTGCCAAGCAGCTGCCCCAAGCCCTAACTGTGGCTCCAGCTGCCCGCCCCCTTGACTACTCTGGGCACAGGAACCAAGACAGATTCCAGGGGCAGACACCCGACGCACCCAGACGACCCTAGCCAGAGTCGGGCTGCAGGGCCCGGCAAGGTCTCAGCCCTGTGCAGGTGGCCCGCAGAAGGTCTAGACACAAAGCGGGCGGACACTCCCACGGAGAGGTGGCCGTGCCGGAGGCCGCCCCGCCCCACGCGCGCACCCTTCGCGCGCGGCGACCAGCACAAGCGGCATCTTTTGTTCCGGGCTCTAGGGCCAGGGTTGCTGCGGGCTTTGTCCAAGGCGAGTCCTCCTGCTCTGGCCTCCAGCCCCGGCGCCGGGTACAAAGGCGGCACCGGCTCCCCCACCCTCGCCCCATCCCCCGGCGGTCCCGGGTGCCCCGAGGGGCTGCGAACCCGCGGATCACAAAGGGCCGCGCCGCGCCCTGGGGGCGCACCTGAAGCGCGGCGAGTCCTTGATGCACTCCTCGAACTCCACCGTCATGGCTGCGGCGGCGCGCGGCGCTCACTGGCACGAGGACCACGGCGGCCCGAGCGGCATCCCCGGCCTGCCTGCCCGCCCGCCCGCCCGCCCGCGCCGCGATCGGCGCCCGCCCGCCCCGGAACGAGGCCGCTGCGCCACCGCCCCGCCCCGCCTGTCACCACCGGGGAGCGTCGCCAAAGTCCTCCGTCCGCGCGCGCCGCCCGCTGTCACCGCCGGGGAGCGTCGCCAAACGCTTCGACGTCCCGCCCCCTTAGTCCCGGCAGCGGGTCGGAAGAGTGGATGGGCCCAGCAGCAGTCTCAGGAGCCGCCTGGCCGCGCGCGCTCCAGCGGTTTGGCCTTAGGCAACCTGGGGGATTGGCAATATGAGCTCATCCGGAGCGCGGCGGGAGGATTGGGGGCCTGCTAGTGGGGTGGGCGCGGGAGCTTGCGGGTCTGCGTGAAGCTGCGGCGGCGTTTTCCCTGGGTGGGCACTTTGCATCCGCTCCCTAAGTCTAGTCCCGCCTCGGCTCCCCCGCCCTGGGCAGCCTTGCTAGGCTGCCTGGGCGGGGCGAGAGCGCAAGCGCAAGCGCCGGAGCGGCCAGGGGGCGTAGACAGACGGGGTGCGCGGGCGCGTAGCCCCACGTGCGGTCCCAATCCACCTGGCTCTCCCCCTCTCACGTTCGGTTACTGAGGCTCCACAGCATCCAGTCTGGCTATGGGCGCGGGCTCGGTGCGGGCGCGCTACCTCGTGTACTTCCAGTACTTGGGAACGGACTTCAAGTACGTCCTCTGGGCCTCCTACCCGTGCCCGCGACCCCCTCGTGGATACCGGCGCCGCGGGGAGCACCCAAGCTCGAGCCGGAAAGCAGCCGTGGACTGGCGCCCGAGGGGATGGCGGAGGCTGAGTTTAGGGTCCTCACCTCCGGCCTCGGGCCCTGGTCTCCCAGGGCTGGAACAGCAGCCTTTGACCACAGAGGGCGGGGCGGGCGGGGCCCCTGGGCGAAGCAGCCTCCGCTCTCTAACTTCCACCTTCCCTACTTGCAGCGGGGTCGCGGCCGTCCGGGGCGTCCAGCGCGCCGTCGGAGTCCAGAACTACCTGGAGGTGAGCTCCGCAGGCCCATGCCCGGGAGGGAGGAGGGATGGGAGCCCGACCCATCTGTATCTTATACAACCCTAGGAGGCCGCAGAGCGGCTGAACTCGGTGGTACCGGTAAAGTTCACTATTTCCAGCCGCACGGATGCTGGGGTCCACGCTTTAAGCAACGCGGCGCACCTGGACATCCAGCGCCGCTCAGACCGGCCACCCTTCTCCCCTGAGGTCCTGACGGAAGCCCTCAACACCCACCTAAAGCACCCTGCGATCAGGTGAGCACCGCTCTCCTGGGATCGTACACTATGGCAGAGGCGGGAGGTGAGGACAGAACTCCTTGGGGTTGATGGGGGAGATGCCAAGGTGTCACATGACTGCGGCAGGGGGTCATTTCTGGTCTCGCTCCCACAGGGTACTACAGGCCTTCCGTGTACCCAGCCACTTCCATGCCCGCCATGCAGCCATATCCAGGACCTACCTGTACCGCCTAGCTACCGGCTGCCCCAGGCCTGACAGGCTGCCTGTATTTGAACGAAACCGGTGCTGGGCGCTTCAGGCAGAGTGAGTGGTTTGAGTGAGCAGGGGGCTTGTTAGGCCTGCCTGGCCAGCCATTTGCTCCTGACCCCTCATTTGGCTCCCTGCAGCTGCTTGGATGTGGCTGCCATGCAGGAAGCCGCCCAGCACCTCCTGGGGACACACGACTTCAGTGCCTTCCAGTCAGCCGGCAGCCCAGCCGCCAGCCCAGTGCGCACCTTGCGCCGGGCCTCTGTGTCTCCCGACCCCACCAGCCCCTTTGTCCTCCCCGAGGAACGCAGGTGAGAAGAGCAGCCCGCACTCTGGTCTGGAGGCTGCTAAGGCTGGATTTAGCTCCAGCACCTTCCCTAGTGCTGCACTTGGTGCTCCCTGGGTACCCACCCATTCAGCTTCTGGGGAGAAGAAGGTGCCTGTCAGCCATGGTGTGGGCCTTTTGGACCCATGAGCCTCGGTCCAGAAGGCAGAACACACTGCCTGCCCTGCCCAGAGCTCACCAACTCGTGGACGAATCCTCGTGGTCAAGGACAAGGTTCCCCTGGGGGAGAAACACCAAGCCGGTGGTTCTCGTCTAGGCTGACAAGGGTTGTTTCTACTGCCCCCCACCCCCACCCCCCCACTGTCCCAGGGCCTCCAGCCATCCAGCCAGATGGCAGCTACTGGATTCCAAAGCCTTCCCAGTTAGGCCCAGCCTCCAGCTCCTGCTGAAGAGCCCAGGGCCGCCTTCCAGTTGCCCCTGAGCCCACACCAGGACCTTAGCCCCGACGGCTCTACAGTCACCTCACGAGCACCAGTCATCTGGCTTTAGCCTCCCTTTCACTGGGCTCAGTAACAGTTAAGCGGGGTGGGGTGGGGGGCGTTTGGACCCCAGGGTGGAAAGCCATAGGTCCCACTGTGAGGCGTCCGTGTCCCCAGGCGGTTGCAGTTCTGGAGCCTGGAGTTTGAGAGCCAGTCCTTTCTGTACAAACAGGTGGGCTCCGTCCTGGGGCCTTCCCTGGGGGTGGGGCCTGGGGCTCGAGCAGCTGCAGCAGTGTTTGCTCTGGGTCACAGGTGCGGAGGATGACTGCTCTACTTGTAGCCGTGGGGCTGGGGGCTTTGATGCCTGCTCAGGTGAAAGCCATTCTGGACAGCCGGGACCCCCTGGGGAAACACCAGAGCCGTGTGGCCCCTGCCCATGGCTTGTTCCTGAAGTCGGTGCTCTACGAAGGCCTTGGTAAGAGGAAGTGGCCTTAGGAGGTCCCTGCGTGTACCCTGAGTGGCTGACCCTGCCCAAGGCTAAGCCTTCACCAGCAGAAGGGTGCTTGGTGGCAGTGCCATACCCCAGGAAAGCCCAAAGGCAGCCTGGAGTGGGTGCCACAGCCCCTCAGCCAAGCCCCGTCCTGACCTGGCCCGAGGGGAGGGACACCGAGAGGATGCAGACGGCAGCACTGGGTGGAGGGACATGAACTCTGGGGCAAAGGCAGGGGCTTGGCAGTTCCATGGAAGGCTCTTGCCCAGCCCCTGCAGAGACCTTCTTGCCCCCAGGATGACCTGGGGTCTGCCCATAGGTCCCACCTCCATGCAGCCTCCTTGCATGCCCTCAGAGACCCAGTACAGAAGTCACAGGTGACCCTCTGCTGCTCTGCTGCTTGACCCTGCCCTGCACCGTGCAGTGACCACAGCAAGCCTGTACCTGCCACAAGTCCCCACCTCCCTGGGTGCCTGCCCAGGTGGGTTGCCACAGAGGAGTGGTGCAGGAGAAAGGCAGAAGAATCAGAAAGGGAGACACCCAGACAGCCTGTGGTGGTTTTTATTGGAGATCAACACCCCAGGAGCCCCCACCCATCTCCTGGGAGGCCAGGAGTAGAAATAAAAGATGAAAAGCCTCCCAGATCCGTTTCTTTGGCCAAAAGCAACTCGAGCAGGTACATGGCCCTGTGTTCTCTACACAGATGAGCAGTGAGATCTACACCCAAGGACACAGGGAAGACAGGGGCATAGACTGTCCTGGAGCGGAAGCCAGGTCCCTCTACTGTCCACCGGGCTTCAGCTGGCCTGGGGCAGGCCCTTCTTGAGCAGAGATGTAAGGTAGCTTCCCAGCTCCTCGTCCTGCAGCCACAGGCAAGAACGGCTGTTGGTCTGTCCCCCTGACCCGCCCGCCCAGGGTGATAAGGAGACCCAACCAGTCCTGCCCTCACCTGGTAGGTCCAGGAGACCAGTAGCACCTTGGTGCCTGGGTCCTCAGAGTGGGCAGCAGCCTGGACTAAGATGGACTCCACGGTCACAGAGCCGTCAGGAAGGTGCTGCACGCAGTGGTCCTTGAGGACACTGCAAGGAGTCCCAGTGAGACCCGGCCTGGAGCCCCCACATGTGCCCTGCACCAATGTCTGGAAGGGCAGCCATGGTGTCTACCTCTTCAGGTGGCTGTACACGCGCATGGCCATCTCCTGCTCCTTGCGCGTGTCGTGCAGGTGCACACGGCAGGTGAAGCGCAGCTGGTGCTCGGCCAGGCCCAACTCCTTGAGGGCCTGCTCTGAGGACACGAGCCGGAAGTTCTGTGGGGCAAGAGTGGGTCAGAGCTGGCAGGGACAGCCCCCCAGCCCCACAGTGATTGCAGCACTCACGCTATCCTTCATGATCAGGGTGCCGTGCAAGAGCCGAGGCTTCTTGGCATCAGGGAGCAGCCCTGTGAGGACAGGGCACTGGTTGGCACTGTGAATGGGGCCACCTGCCCAGCAGCCGCCCAACCCCCACCCCAGCTGGCCTTGCCGCTCACCCTGTGCCATCTCCCGCTTCAGCAGCCCCAGTGAGATGCCCACAGGGATGCTGGGGCTCGTGGGCAGCGTCACTGTCTCACCATTGGCTGGCATGTAGCAGTTGACCCCTGGCCGGGAGATGGAGAGAGCCTCAGTCCAGGCTGGAGGGCCCCGTCTGCACCAGACCCCCACGCCCCTACCCTTGCCTGGACTGCCTACGGAATTCCTGCTCAATCTTCTGCTTTAGAAATTCCATCTTCTTGGCCTCGCCATGCACCAGCAGCACATTCTCTGGCTCCGCCTGGCCCACCAGCTGCATGATGCCCTTGGCATCCGCGTGGGCACTGAAGGACATGTACTCCACCTGCATCTTGACCTCCAGCTGCAACGTCGCAGCATGTGGGCCATCAGCACAGGTGGTGGTTCCGAGGGCCTCCACCCACCCAAGTGGGATCCACAGGGCTGGTGGAGAGAGGTGAGGACTCACCACCTGCCGCCCCTCCATCTCCAGCTTGCGCTGCCCACTGAGGATCTTGTGACCCACGGTGCCCTGGACGCAGTAGCCAGGCATGATGACCTGTGGGAGGGAGGGATAGATGAGTGGCTCCCCTGCACCTCCTGCCTCAGGGCTTCCTCTTGGGATATTCCCCCCACCCACCCTTCTGCCCACCTGAACCTGAACCCTTGAAGAAGGGCCCTCCCCTTCCAGGCCCACTGCAGACCCTAGAGAAGCAGGCTCAGTGGTCTCAGCACAAGCCCACCCAGGCCTGACCCCCATGACAGCCCTCAGGAAACCAGGGGCTTTCCTGCCTGGTGCAGATGATCCAAGACACAGAGTCAGCCTGGGTCAGACCTCAGGCACCAGGATGCCAAGCCTGTCCCTAATGACAGCAAGCCCCCAGCCAGGGCAGCCCCTGCACCCAAGGAGCCAGCCCTGGGGCCCAGACCCCTCACCATGTTCTTCTCGTTCCCTGCCCACTTCCGGAAGATCTGTAGTGACTGGCCAGCATGCAGCATCCCTGGGGTGGCAAACACGACCTGCGGGGCAAGTGCGGGGACAGTCAGGGCAGCAGATGCCCCTCCCGCCCTCAGAGCCTTCTGCCCTCCCATCTTCCTAACACAGAGGCACGCCGCGCCCTGCAAGCGAGCCCGAGCCTGGTGGAACTCCTGCCCTCCCCCACCAGCTGCACCGGGGCACACCATGGGTCCTGGGCTGTCGGCAAATGCCCGGTCAAAGGCCTTGATGTGCTTGAACTCAAACATGTTCCTCTGCACGAAGGTCTTCCGTATCTTCTGGTTGGTCCAGGGGATGAAGAGCTTGTAGTAGTGATTGGCCTTCTCTGTCAGGCCCGTGGAGAAGTAGATGGGGGCTTTCAGGTCCATGCGCTCCCTAGAGCCAGGACAGGGCATGGTGGGGAGACTGTGGGGCAGGGCCAGCCAGCGGCCCCCATGTGCCCTCAGCCTGGGTCAAGTCCAGTGCCAGGAAGGGCGTTCCCCCACCCACAGCTAGCAACACAGGGCTTAAAGCAACCATCATGGGCTGCACCTACCAGAAGGTCTCGAGCAGGATGCAGAGCTCCTGAGCACGGCCCAGCGCAAACACGGGGATCAGCACCTGTGGGGTGGGGCTGTGAGGCCAGCTTGGGCAGGAACCCCTGGCCATGCTGTCCCCCTCCAACTGTGTCAGGCCCAAACCTGCACACAGGTGCAGGCAGTTACTCCCTGTGGCCACCTTCTCAGAAGACCAGCCCTGCTGGCAGCTCTGGGGACTGGAGGCCCTGTGACAACTGTGTATAGCTCCTGTTCTGTCCCAGCAAAACTGACCAATGGTCAGCGGACACTCTGACCAGCCCTTCATTGGGATCTGAGGTATGAGGGGTGAATAAGCCCTGGCTGAAGGGTCTTCCCAGCGCTGAGCAAACCTTCCTCCCTCTGTGCCCAGAACACACAACATCCCTGCCCTGATCACATGCCAGAAAGCCAAAAGACCTGTGCAGCATGGCCGGGGGACATGTGGCAAGTCCCACCTGGGGCCCCTGCACCCTCACCAGCTACCTTCCCACCGCGCTCCACAGTCTCGTGGACCTTCTTCAGGAAGTCTCGCTCCCGACAGCGCTTGGAGTCACGGATGGTGGTGGCGTAGGTGGACTCTGTGATGAGTAGGTTGGGGCGGCACTTATCAATCCAGGCGGCTCTAGAACACAGGTGGGCATGGCCAGAGGGAGACAGTCCACACGGTAGCTAGGCTGTATATGGCCACGGCCCTCCTGGACCCTCTGGTGGGCAGCCTGCCTTCTCTGCACAGGCCCAGGCCATCGACTGTCATGGCAACACTTGAAGGGAGATAGGAGGACACCCGGGGGACAGTGATACAGACCACTCAGGTACCCGACACACCCCCTGAGGGTCACTATACCCTTACAGGGACTTCCATGAATGAAACAAATGCACAGGCCTACTTACCCCAAATGCCGATCTGGGGTCATGTTGTAGTCCCCCTGGCAAAGAATGTGGTGATGAGGAGGGGCCGCCTCCCGCTCCTCAACCAGGCAGCCCTCCCTGTGCCCCGAGTTTCCACTGACCGTGTACACCACAGACTCTGAGCCCACTTTAATCTGGAACATGGCCGCCCCTAGCACATGGCCTGCATAGTAAGCCTTGATTTCCAGCTCATCGTCCACCTGCAGAGAAGAGGGCTGACCTCAGGTCTGTGGGCTGCACCGGTCGGAGGGCAGGGAGGGGGAGTCTAGGGCAGCAGTGGGCATGAGTCGATGACATCATTCGAGCCTTTCACTATGCCTGTTTTTTTCCATATGCAACATCCAGTTCTGGTCAGAAGCAACTGGACACTGGAAATGGGACAATAGGGACGGAAATAGGAGAAAAAACAGTCTACAGAAGCAGACTCAGGGCACCTGGGGTTTTCAAGCACAGGCTTTAAAAGAATTGTTTTTAACACATTCAGAGAAAGAAAGAATTAAGAATATTAGCAAAAAACTAGAAACTATTAAATACAAGGGAAATCTTAAAACCAGAAACTATAATCCAAATTAAGAATTCAATAGAGCCATACTATAAGGCAATCTACATAGTCAGTGCAATCCCTATCAAAATACTGGGGCTTTCCAGGTGGCTCAGTAGTAAAAAATCTGCCTGCCAATGCAGGAGATGCAAGAGATGCAGGTTTGATCCCTGGGTTGGGAAGATCCCTGGGAGGAGGAAATGGTAACTCACTCCAGTATTCTTGCCTGGAGAATCCCATGGACACAGGAGCCTGGTGGGCTGCAGTCCATGGGACCACACAGAGTCAGATATGACTGAGCAGCTGAGCACACAGCACATCAACATAGCCATTTTTCACAGAACAAGAACAAATTTTTCACAGAAGAAGAACAAATAATTTTAAAATTTGTGTGGAAACACAAAAGACCCTAAAAACCCAAAACAATCTTGACAAAGAACATAGCTGAAGGAATCACTCCCCAATTTTAGACTATACTGAAAAGCTACAGTCATCAAAACTACATGGTAAATGGAGAGAAAAATGGAGAAAAACAGAGCTGGAGTTATCAGGCTCCCTGACTTCAGACTACTACAAAGCTACAGTAATCAAAGCAATCTGGTACTGGCACAAAAACAAATATAGATCAATGGAGCAGGAGAGAAAGTCCAGAAATAAACCCACACACTTATGGTCAATTAATTTATGACAAAGGAGGCAAGACCATACAATGGAGAAGAGAGAGTTTCTTCAAAAAATGGTGCTGTAAACACTGGACAGATACATGTAAAACAATGACATTAAAACATTAACACCACATATAAAAGTAAACTCAAAACAGATTAAAGGACTAAATGTTAAAGAGCAGACACCATAAAACCCTTAAAAGAAAACATGGACAGGATACTCTCCAGCATAAATAGCAGCAGTATCTTTTTGGGTCTGTCTCCTAGAGTAATGGAAATAACAAACAAATGGGACCTAAATTAAACTCAGAAGCTTTTGCATAGCAAAGGAAACCATAAACAAAACAAAAAGACAACCTACAGAATGGAAGAAAATATTTGCTTATGATGAAACTGACAAGGTATTAATCTCCAAAATACACAAACAGCTCACACAGGTCACTTATCAGAAAAACAACTCGGACTTCCCTGGTTATCCAATGGTTAAGAATCTGCCTGCTATTGCAGGGGACATGAGTTCAATCCCTGGTCCAAGAAGATTCCACACACTGCAGGGCAACTAAGCCCATGCACTACAACTCCTGAGCCCATGTGCCACAACTACTGAAGCTCTTGTGCCCGAGAGCCCGTGCTTTGCAACAAGAAGCCACTGCAATGAGAAGCCAACACACTGCAACCAGAAAGCAGTCCCTCGAAGGAAAAAAAAAAAAAAAGAAAGCAGTCCCTGCTCACCACAACTAGCGAAAAGTCTATGCACAGCAACAAAGACCAGTGCAGCCAAAAACAAAAATTATTTTAAAAATTAAAAAAAACCTTCCAAAATCCAAAAATGGGCAGAAGATCTAAACAGACATTTCTCCAAAGAAGACATACAGCTGGCCAACATGCTCATGAAAAGATACTTATCACTGCTAATTAATACAGAATTGCAAATCAAGACTATAATAAAGTACCACTTTACAAAAAAGTCTACAAATAATAAATGCTACAGAGGGTGTGGAGAAAAGTGAACCCTCCTACACTGTTGGTGGGAATGTAAATTGGTGCAGCCACTATGGAGAATGGTATGGAGGTTCCTTCAAAAAGCCAAAAATAAGAGTCGCCATATGATCCAGCAATCCTACTCCTGGGCATACATCCAGAGAAAACAATAATTCGAAAAGATAACATGCACCCAAATGTTTACTGTTTACAATAGCCAGGATATGGAATCAACCTAAACTGCCCCTCGACAGATGAATGGATAAAGATGTGGTATACACAGACACACAGGACTACTACTCATTTAAAAAATGAAATTTTGCCATTTATAGCAACATGGATGGACTTGGAAGGCATTTTGCTAAGTGAGATAAGTCAGATAGACAAATACTGTATTATATCACTTCATATGTGAAATATAAAAAATACAACTAGTGAATGTAACAAAAATGAAACAGATTCACAGACATAGAGAACAAACTACTAGCAGGGAGAGGGAAGAGAGAAAAGGTGAGAAGCACGGGGGATTAAGAGGTACAGGCTCTTATGTGTAAAATAAGCTACAAGGATATGTTGTACAGCACACAGAAGAGCGCCAATATTTTACAATAACTATACATGAAGTACATATATACATGCATATATACATATATATATATACATATATATATATATATATACATATATATATATACACCTCATGAGAAGAGATGACTCATTGGAAAAGACACTGATGCTGGGAGGGATTGGGGGCAGGAGGAGAAGGGAACAACAGAGGATGAGATGGCTGGATGGCATCACCGACTTGACGGAAGTGAATCTGAGTAAACTCCGGGAGCTGGTGATAGACAGGGAGGCCTGGCGTGCTGCGATTCATGGGGTCGCAAAGAGTCAGACGCAACTGAGCTACTGAACTGAACTGATACATGAAGTATAGCCTTTACTGATTTCCGTCCTGAGTATTCATTGGAAGGACTAATGCTGAAGCTGAAACTCCAACATTTTGGCCAACTGATGGGAAGAACTGCCTCATTGGAAAAGACCCTGAAGCTGGGAAAGATTGAAGAAAGCAGAAGGGGATGACAGAGGATGAGATGGTTGGATGGCATCACCGACTCAATGGACATGACTCTGAGCAAGCTCTGGGAGTTGGTGATGGACAGGGAAGCCTGGCATGCTGCAGTCTATGGGGTCCCAAAGAGTTGGACATGACTGAGCGACTGAACTGAACTGACTGATACATGAAGTATAGCTTTTACTAACTGTGAGTCACTATACTGCATATCTGCAACATATAACATTGTGAGTCAATTATATTTCAACTTTAAAAAGAAAATTCAACAGATGAATTTAACAGCACATTATATACAACCAAGAAGATAATTAATGAACTAAAATAAATAGAAAAGGCTATCCAGCATGAAATATAGACATGAGGACAATGGAGGGTCTGGAGGAGAAAGATCTCCATTCAGCCTGGAGGGAGCTGGGGGCAGCTCCAGGGCCTCACACCTGAGCAGGAAGGTAACAGGTCGAGCCAGCATGGCCACCTGCCAGAGTCTGCAGGAAAGGACAGAATCCCACAAGCCACCTGAGAGGATTCTCCTACAAATAGCAGACGGAAGATATGAATCCTGGTAGGACCTGCTGCCCTAGAATTCTGAACCTAAGGGAGAAAGTCTTTTGATGATAAAGGTGAAATAAACCCATCTGCAGACAAAGTTGAGAGCATTCATCACCAGCAGATCCATACTGATGCTCTTCATTGCAAATACAAAGTGAAGAACACGGGAAGGAGCAGGGACACAGCTAGGATAATGGAGATGGTACCTGGCAAATGGTGAGGGCCTTGGGGCCTCATAGGCTGACAAAATTAAAATCCTGCTAGGTGGAAATAAGAGCTGGTGAGTAGGAGAGGGGTAAGTGAATTTAAGATGCTCTGAGACGCTTTCATTGTCTAGGAAAGAGGCAAAAGTTCCAAGTACCTTAGAGCTGAGTTGTCATGGATGTGTTTTGTAATCTCTCCCACAGAAAGAATTACAAAAGAACATATAATTACTTACAAAATAAGAGGATAAATGGAGTTTTAAAAACTCAGTCCGGAAAAAGACAATAAAGGAAATAAAACATAGAACAGGATGGACAAGCTGGAAGTAAATGGAAAAAGATACACCTAAATCCCAAATTATTACATGTGGAGCACACACTTCTCCTATAGGACAGGCCATCAGGTTGCACTAAACCCAAGCCGTGGAAAAGAGTCACATTTAAAATATGATGCAGAGGGACTTCCCTAGTGGTCCAGTGGTTAAGACTCTGCACTTCCACTGCAAGGGGAGTGGGTCTGATCCTTGGTCAACAAACTAAGATCCCACATGCTACACAGTGCGGCCAAAAAAAAATAAAATATGCTGCAGAAAGGGTAAAAGTACTAAGAGCAAGGATTCAAGGTGTGGGAGGGGTGAGCTTTCACCAGAAAGGCAAACTCGAAGATAAAGCATTATTGAGGATATACAGAATGATTCAACTCAACAAAGGGTTCAACCTGAAAAATAAGACAACCCCAAATGTCAGACTCATGAATAACAAGCAAAACCTAGACTCCTTAGAAGAAACAGACAAGTCCATGATCCTTGTGATAAATTTTACATTTGATGTCACTCGCCTGCCTCAAGTCTTACCCCTCCAGCCTGAGTCAGTCCACTGCAACAAGCCCACCCTCTGGTCTCTGACCCGCCCGGCCTGCCCCTGTGTACTCAGATGCCACAGTGGCCCTCTTTGGCCTCTTCCACACTCTCAGGCAGAGCCAGGGAGTGGAAGGGGCCCTGCTCAGTGCTGGATCTGAGCTGCGCCCCACGCTCACCTTCTGCCTCCAAGGGTCCCTGGGATGGCAGCAGAGTGAGTTGGGGGTGGGGGGTGGGGCTGACCTGCACCGTCTGGTGGAGGTGGACGGCCACCACTTTCTTCATGCAGTCCTTGATCATCTGGGACGTGAAGAAGTTGGCCTCGCCCTTCTTATCCACGGCGATCTTGCGGTAGTCTTCCAGCAGGATGGGGCAGATGGCCTGGGTGGGCTGGGTCATGTAGATGGGCCCATCGTAGCCCACCATCTCACTGAAGTAGGGGAGTGCCCCGCAGTGGTCCAGGTGGAAGTGGCTGCAGGCGCAGCACCAGTCAGCTGGATGCCCCCCAACCTCCCACCCAGCAACCCTACCCCCATTCCTCTGCTCACTCAGAGCCCACTGTGTGTCAGACATGGCCCTGAACATGGGAGAGGGAGAGGGCAAAAGGGACTCAGGCCCAAGTATCTAGCGACGCCACCAGCAGGCAGTTACTGTGGATCAGCTTCACACTTCAGAAAGGAAGAAGGGGCTCAGGGCAACATGAATCAGGATGCCACTTGGGTGGGTGGTCGGTCTGGGGGTGGAGAGGGCACCCACCTGATGATCACACAGTCCAGAAAGTCAGTCAGTCGGCCACTGCGGGTGATGTAGGAGAAGTCAGGGAAGCGCCTCTGTGGGGGGAGAAGCGGAAGTGTCAGGATGCAGCCCGCCCAGGGCTCAGGTGACTGAGGGCAGCCAGGGCTGTGGGGGTGGTCCCTGGTCAGGGTGCATTTGAGTCTGACAGCCACACCCCGCAGGCCCACGGAGACCACCAACTGCTCAGAACCCCTGAGCATGTAGGGCAGAGGTCAGGCTGCTGAGCCAATACCTGAGAGCTGAGACCCCACAGCCGTGCCCTGGCTCCAGTACAGTCTGGCCCAGGCAGGTGCTCCACCTGTTGGGTGACAGTGGGGGCTGCCCTCCTACCAGTGCCCACTTGCCCCCCTGTTCCCCGTCTGTAGTCAGAGCCTGAGACTCCGAGGCCCAGGTCCCTCGGTGACGATGCCAAGAAGCAGGCTGGATGCCAGGCTGCCCATCCTTGAGACTCACGTCGTCGCTGAAGCCCATGTGCATCCCACAGTCCAGCATGACGTTCTTGCCCGCAATGGACACCAAAATGCAGCTTCGGCCCACATCCTGGCCAGCCCCTGCATGGGAGGACCAGTCAGAGGCATGGGCATGCCCCCCTCTCTCCCACTGCCCAGCGAGGATTTGGGGTAAAAGAAACAGTAGAAAGACAGGACTGTTCAAGAGTGAGTGGTGAGAAAGGTGCCACAGGGGGAAAGAGGCTGGAAGGAGGACCCTGCAGAGGCCCCTGGGGAGGAACCAGGTGAGAGGAGAGCCTGGGGCTGAAGCGGCCAGAGGGGAACCGGAGCCAACAGGTAGGAGAGGCATAAGGACATCTATGGCGGGGCGGGATGCGTGCTGTGCCCTGGTCGGCCAAGGGCAGGCCACTGCAGCGGGAGGCTGGGTGGGCTATTCTGAGGGTGCACCACAGAAGAGAGCATGTGGAGCTGTGGGGGCAACCCTGCTAGAAGATGCTGCGAATACATGGCCGTGGCAGGTTCCCGAAAAGCCCCCAGCACCTGTGCAGAGACCCTGGCTGTTCCGATTCTGAGTGACCTGCTGTACCTCCTTCGCACTGCTGTACGGTTTGGGCCTTTAAACTATGCACTTGTATCTTTCGCAAAAGGCAAGCTGGGGGGCCGGGGAGGGCGGGGCGGGGGACGACCTTGGTTTTGTTTTTAACGTTGCGCCGGTCAAGCAAAACAAGGGCTGACTGACGTGGGGGGAACGTCCCACGGGTAAACGGTGGCTGCAGGAAAGCGGGGACCGAGACATACGGAACAGGTGGATGGCAGCGAGTGCGCGAACGCAGAGGCAGGAGGAAGGTGCACTAAACAGTGGCGCCCGGTGGGGGGCCGCGCGGCGAGGAAGACACGTCCCGGGGTCCCCGGACCTCCGAGCCCCCCACCAGCCTTTCTCGGGCGCTGCTCGCGCCGCCCAGCACTCACCCAGGGGCGTGACCCTGATTTCGGGCATCCTGCCGGGCAAGCCAAGCCAGCGGGCGGGACCCCAGGGTCCCACGAGACCCCGGCGCCCGAGACCTGGCCCGGCCACGCGCGCCTGATTCGCGGCTACGCACTGCGCAGGTGCAATCCCAACGGCGCCAGCTTCCGGCGCGCCGGACGGAAACGCTGGCCCGCGCAACGGGCTTTCTGATTGGGCGGCCGGCAGCCAGTCCCGGGCGGCTGGGCGGTGGGACTGTGGCCGAGGGCCGGGCTGCCGGCCCCGCGGCTGCTGCGGCGGCACAGGTGAGCAGCGGCGGCGCAGGTGAGTGGAGCGCGACGGGCTCAAGGCGGCGCCAGGGAAACCCAGCCCAACCGAGCTGGGCCTGGGCCTTGCCGAGGGGTCGGAGCGGGACCCCCCAGGCGTGGGAGGAGGCGGCCGAGGACCCGGCTCCAACGCGGGTCCGGACCCCGAGCCCCAGTCCCCTCCCTAGGGACTCAGCTGGAGCAGGACCCGCGCAGGACAGGGGCCATACCCTACCCGAGTCCCGGGTCCCAGCGTGGCGCCACCTGGAGCCCCATTCTCAGGCGAGATTTCCAGGACTTCCCCACTCCCACCCGCTGGGCCTGGGGTGCCCGAGGGCCGCCCTCTTTTCCTGGGGACCTTCAGCTTGCCGTCAGCCTCAGGATGAGCCCTGACCTTGGGGCCATGGGCTGCCCCTGGGGGAGCCTTGGCGATTCCCTGCATCACCTCCCCAGAGCTGGCAGCCTGCCCGACCCCGCTGCACCGCCACTGCCCTTCCTGTTGTTTCCAAGCTCTGAAAGGCTGCTGGCACTTCCCGTTGGCTGCTGGCTCAGGTTCCGGGCAGGAAAGCCAGGCCCACCGGATGGCTGGTGACCAGAAAGGTAGCCCTGAGGGCCTCAGAGGCCATCTGCTTGGTGGACAGAACACTGAGGCCCTGAGAGAGGGGAGGAGTATTCTGGAAGCCTCCCAGTGTCTTCTTCCTAAGGCCAGGCACGGCTGTCCCCCACACCTGAAGACAGGGTGAGCTCACCGCGAGGCACTCCACCTAGTGCCAGGCACGTGACAAAGGCGTAGGGCCTGTAGGGCCTCAGCACCCACTGGGCCCCATCAGAGGCTCCCAGCAACCTGGGTGGTGGGTAGGGCAAGGTGTGCTGGCCCATTTTCCCTAAAGCTGTGGGACAGGATCTTAGGTCAGTGCATGACTTGCCCATGGTATGGAAGGCACCCACATGTGCTCTTTTGGCTGGGCTCTCACCACAGCTCGAATGGCCTCCTCCCATGCAGGCTCTCACAAGACTTCCAGCACTGAGGGCCAGGAACCTCTGTGCCCAAAGGGGTGAGAGCTTGTCCTGGACAATGAGATGAGATACAGCCTAGTCCCCAGGGCCCATCAGAGCCACACCACAGTGCAACCCTGGGCACCCAGGGAGGCAGGGGCTGGAGTGTCCAGGGGCACCTGCTAACCTCGGGCACTTGGGTGTTTGTGGCGTGACTATGGGAATGCCGGCAGAATCTAGAGGAGTTCTGTGGCCTGGGGCACTTCTGGAGTCCCTGGGACCAGGAGAGGGCCTGTGTCCAGCCTTCCTTCTGTGTGGGACATGACATCTCCTTGCCCTCTTCCTACATTCTCACCAGGCTCCAGTTACTGTAGGGATGGAACATCTGGTGTCTGTCCTCTGGCAAACGCTGACCCCCACAGCCTCTGTTCTGGGTTTGGGGATATAGCTTCAAGCATGGAAGGGCATGACCCCCCCCCCGCAACCCCGTTTCAGCCCACAGTCTTGTCTCTCCATGGTTGTCATCCTTTTACTTGCTGTGTTGGACTTCCTGTCTTTGTTAAAAACCACACACACACACACACCCACCACTAGGATGTCACCCCAGTGGGCTGGGCTGTTGGTTGCACTCACAGTGCACCCAGGTGGCTGCCTGGCTCTGCGTGGGGACTCAGCAAATACTTCTCCAGTTAGTAGGAACAGACACACCCTGGAGAGACACAGACTATAAGCAAGTAAGAAAACCCAAGCAGAGATGCTTTCCACAAGTGAGATGTATCAGGTTTGACAAGCCTGAGTTATGGGGGGCCATGCTAAAAGCAAAGGGCCCTGCTGGGCCCAAGCAGAGCAAGGTTGCTTCTGGGGAGGAGGGGCTGACCTGGGGGTGGGAGTCCTCATGGGTTTTCACTGGGGAGCCACGGGATCCCAGCTGTTTCTTTCCAACTGCCTTCACTCCCCCTCCCCAAAATAATGACCCAAAGAGGAGCCTTCTCGCCAGGAGACAACCCACAGCCCAACCCCCTGTGTGTTCCAGCTCCTGTTGAAAATGGATGACTTGGAGTCAGAGTTCAATCTGAAAGTCGTCCTGGTCAGTTTCAAGCAGTGTCTCAATGAGAAGGAGGAGGTGCTGCTGGAATACTACCTCGCTGGCTGGAGGGGGCTGGTCAGGTGCGCGAGGGGCTTCCCCGGCCACACGTCCCACATGTATCCCATTGGCCCAGTGCAGATCGGCCATCCTCACTTGCAGCCCAGGAGGTGGGAGTGGTCCTGCCCACACCCAGGCTGAGAGTGCCTGCTCTCTTCCTGCAGGTTCCTGAATAGTCTGGGCACCATCTTCTCATTCATCTCCAAGGACGTGGTGACAAAGCTGCAGATCATGGACCAGCTGCGAAGCGGCCCCCAACAGGAGCACTACAGCAGCCTGCAGACCATGGTTGCCTACGAAGTGGGCAACCAACTGGTGGACCTGGAGCGGCGCTCACGCCACCCCGACTCAGGCTGCCGGACGGTGCTACGGCTACACCGCGCACTGCGCTGGCTGCAGCTCTTCCTGGAGGGCGTCCGCACAAGCCCTGAGGACGCACGCACTTCTGCACTCTGCACCGACTCCTACAATGCCTCGCTGGCCACCTACCACCCCTGGATCATCCGCCGGGCTGTCACTGTGGCCTTCTGTGCGCTGCCCACACGCAAGGTCTTCCTGGAGTCCATGAACGTTGGGTCCTCCCAACAGGCTGTGGAGATGCTAGACGAGGCCCTGCCCTTTATTGAGCGTGTCTACAACATCTCCCAGAAGCTCTATGCCGAGCACGCCCTACTGGACCTGCCATAGGGGCTGGTGGGACCAGGTTGGGTGGGCTTCCCCTGATCCAGAGGTGGGCAGGGCAGCCAGGACCCATCAGTCCCACCATGGAACTTTCTGGGCTCCCCTGTGAGCTGAGCTTGTCGGGAGCCACTCAGATTGTGCACATGGGCCACAGACGGGCTTCAACAGAGAAGGCAGACATTGGCCATCTGCTCTGCACCCTGCCTCTCCCTTGCCCAGGCATCTCATCTTTATCCTCTACCAAGTTATACTCATGTAGTTAGGCCTCTCCTGGGTGGGTGAAGTGCTGGAGGCAGGGGCAGGCAGGATCAGTGTTCATGGAAAAGCTGCCCCTACTTGGGGGTCAAGTCTATGGGCTGGGGAAGTCACAGGGCCTGGGATGTAGTGTTTGCCCACCTGGGCTGCCTTGAGCCTTCTGTACCGGCTAGCTGACCCCAGGACAGGGAGAAAACCCCTGGGCAAGGGTCAGCTCTCCGGGAATTCTCCCTGCCCCTGGCCTCCTCCTTAGCTAGGGGCACATATGTCCTTGGCTGTGACAGCAGGACCCGAAGCCCCGAAGAAAGGCCTGCTCTACCTCCCCTGCCCTGCATGCACACAGCGGCCTCCTGCAGCCTCAAGTCTGCACAGCACAGCCCTGGATGAGATCCCTGGAGCCCAGGACTCCTCTGCCCAGTGCTTGCTTCTCCCTCCTCAGTGTCTACACATCCAGATGCTGTGTCCCTTCTTCCTGGCCCCATACTGCTCTGTCCCCATGTAGCTCAGGAGACCTAGAATGACACAACATGGGAGGAAACCTGGGCCACTTCGCCTCAGTGATAGGCTGACAGGTGACCACACCCAACCTGGCCATCATCCAGTGATTGGGGGTCTGGTCCCCCCCACATCCTCTTCTCTGTGAGCCCAAGATGTCAGGTGCCGAGGGGACAGTATCCACCAAGAGCAAATGTGTGTAAGTGAGCTTTCAGGGACCCTAGGCTCAGTAATACAGGTGATGGCTTTTCCAAAATAAAGAAATTGCACTTACAGAATGAGGTACTGCGCTCCAGGACAAGGGTGCTGCCAGGCCATCGGCAGTGTCAACCACAGGGGCATGAGGCATGTCCTGGCCACTGTTGGGGTCCTTCCCATCTCTGTGCAAGCTTGGTCCCTCAACCACTGCCAAGGTCTGAATTATCTTCATTGGACAGGTGAAAAGACAGTCACAGAATCATCTGAGTGGCTGAGTTGGAAGCGCAGATCTTAGGTCAGCTACATACCCTGTACAGAGAGGAAAATCTGCCGAGCTGCAGCCAGGCCTGGACAGAAAGAGGACACATGTCAGGCAGGGTCCTCGCAAACGCTGCCTGATGGCCAGAGCTGAATAGCAGTGCCCAGCACAAGCCACCTCCTGGTCTGCTGCTGCACCTGTCCAGCTCTAGCCATATCCGTGGGGGCCAGAGCCTGGAATGTTACTGACAAAGGCCAGAGAGCAAGGGTTGCACGTGTGCCTGTGTGCATACATGCTTGCCGGTGTAGGCACTGTGTGTGTGTGTGGTGTGCATTCTGTGTGTGCCGTGCCTCGTGCGCCCTCCCCAAGGGTGTGTGTTGTGTGTATGTGTGTGTTTGTGGTGAGCGTGCCGTCCATGTGTGCCCTCCCCAAGGCCATAGGTTCAGGCAAAGACCAGGTCCCTAAACCAATTCCATGAACATCTGCCAGGCCCCGCTGCACCCTCAAGGGCATCTCTAGCCTCCCCCAGCTCCCTTGGGTGCCTGTAGCCTGGTGTCAGTGAGGCCCCCAGACCCAGACTCGGGGAGACCAGTCCCCGGGCACCCAGTGGCTAAGCAGGAGCCACCAGCCTGTGGGCCTCAGGTCCATTGCCACACCTGGTGCTGGCACGACTGCTGCAGCCTATTTGGTTACAGCATTTCCTCCCTTGTTTGCATGCCTCCCCACCCAGGCCCAGCTGTGAGCTCTGTCCCTGAAGGAAAGCACCTGCCCTCTGAAGCCTTGGGGCCCCCAAAGCTTCTAGGCCACAGTCCCTCAAGGTGCACTGTTCCCAGGCAGGCTGAGGCCATGACCCCCACCTCGGGACCCTCCCCACACAGTTATGGGTGAGAGCCATGCTGGCCAGCCAGCCACTGTCCTTTTGATTGCAGGGCTGCGCGATACCCGCCTCAGGCTGCCCCTGGGCCTGCAGTCCACCCTGCTCCACCCCGACTATAGACAGTGCCTCCCTGGGCTGGGTGGGGGGTGGTGTGCTGCCCCACTGGCACCTCCATTACTGTCTCACATCAGCTGGAGACTCCAGGCCCCTCTGTCAAGCAGATCCAGGGTGACCCCTCCAGAAAAGCTGGGTACCAGGGGTTTGGACACAGGTAGCAATGTCGCAGGCAGCAAC
Organism: Dama dama; assembly: GCF_033118175.1. Taxonomy (NCBI): domain Eukaryota; kingdom Metazoa; phylum Chordata; class Mammalia; order Artiodactyla; family Cervidae; genus Dama; species Dama dama. The sequence goes on along the minus strand of NC_083694.1, from coordinate 48,162,981 downwards.
TGCTTAGAGCCTGCCTGCCCAGGTCACCATCACCTAGAGGGCCTGTTGGTGCCATCGGGATAAGAAGCCCAACATGAGCACACCTGAGGGGCCCAGGAGATGGGGGCAACTCCAGGGCCCCAAGGAGGCAGGTGAGCAGGCAAGCGCTTTGCTAAACAAATCCTGTGCCGCTCCCCACCTGACTCCCCATATCTGGGGCCCCATTCAGTCTGCCCACTTGCTACTGGAAGTGCAAGTGCAAGCAGTCTGTCCTGCTGCTGGAAGCTGCCACCTGCCATGCTGGGCCTGACTTTCCTGGGCCTCGTGGCTGCACTGGGTGTCAGGCTGGGGGCCCCATTGTGCCTGTCCCAGCAGCTCAGCCTGCCGGGGGACTATATTCTGGGTGGGCTTTTCCCTCTGGGCTCGGCCGAGGATACTGAGCTGGGTGACAGGATGCAGCCCAATGCCACCATGTGCACCAGGTAGGGAGGCCGGGAGTGAGGGCAGGGGAGGTGGGGCTGGGGGAGGTCGGTCAAGGGGAGAGGCGTCGGCCACCCGCAGCCACTGTGGCCCCAGGTTGTCCGTCCCCGGCCTGCTCTGGGCACTAGCCATGATGATGGCTGTGGAGGAGATCAACAACGCGTCCACCCTGCTCCCTGGGCTGCGTCTGGGCTATGACCTCTTCGACACATGCTCGGAGCCCGTGGTCGCCATGAAGCCCAGCCTGGTGTTCATGGCCAAAGCGGGCAGCCGCAGCATCGGCGCCTACTGTGACTACACGCAGTACCAACCCCGCGTGCTGGCTGTCGTCGGGCCCCACTCATCCGAGGTTGCCCTGGTCACTGGCAAGTTCTTCAGCTTCTTCCTCATGCCCCAGGTGCGTCCCCTCCCCACGTCCCATCCTCCCGCCCACCTCAGGAGCCCCAGTGTCAGGAGCCACCTTCGCCTGCAGGTCAGCTACGGCGCCACCACCGACCGGCTGAGCAACCGCGAGACGTTCCCATCCTTCTTCCGCACGGTGCCCAGCGACCGCGTGCAGGCAACAGCCATGGTAGAGCTGCTGCGGGAGCTACGCTGGAACTGGGTGGCCGCCGTGGGCAGTGACGATGAGTACGGCCGGCAGGGCCTGAGCCTCTTCTCCAGCCTGGCCAACGCCAAGGGCATCTGCATCGCTTATGAGGGCCTGATGCCGCTGCCCCGTGCCGGCGGCCCACGGCTGGGCTCTGTGCAGAGCCTGTTGCACCAGGTGAACCACAGCAGCGTGCAGGTGGTGGTGGTGTTCTCCTCCGCACACACCACCTACAGCCTCTTCAGCTATACCATCCACTACAAGCTCTCACCCAAGGTATGGGTGGCCAGCGAGGCCTGGCTGACCTCAAGCCTGGTTATGATGCTACCGGGCATGGAGCGGGTGGGCACGGTGCTTGGCTTCCTGCATCAGGGTGCTGAGATGCCCGAGTTCCGGTCCTATGTGCAGACCCGCCTGGCCCAGGCCGCCGAGCCTGCCTACTGCGCCTCGCTAGAGGCAGGGCGGCTGGGTCTGGAGGAACACGTGGTGGGACCACGCTGCCCCCAGTGTGACCGTGCCTCCCCGGAGAACGTGACTGATGGGCTGCTTTACCACCAAACCTTTGCCGCCTACGCAGCCGTGTATAGCGTGGCCCACGCGCTTCATAAAGCGCTGCTCTGCAACTCCTCGGGCTGCCCCACACAGGAGCCAGTGCGGCCCTGGCAGGTGAGGTCGCAGAAGCTGTGTCTCTTGGCTCATTCCCCAATCCACTGGCGCCCCTGAGGAGGAGGTGGGGGGCAGGGAGGGGGGGTCTGGCCAGTGGCGACTCCCTGCCCAGCCCTACTATCCCCTGATTCCCCCACCGCCCCCTGATCCCCTCACTGCCAGCTCCTGGAGAACATGTACAACATGAGTTTCCGTGCATACAACCGGACCCTGCAGTTCGACATCAGCGGGAATGTGGACCTGGCTTATGACCTGAAGCTGTGGGTGTGGCGGGACCAGATGCCCACGCTGCGCACCGTGGGCAGCTTCAACGGCAGCCTGGAGCTCCAGTTCTCCAACATGATCTGGCACACCCCGGGAAACCAAGTGAGCACCAGTCCTGTCCGGGGAGTGGGGGCAGCCCCTAGGGCTTGGGCCAGTGCAGCCAGCCATGCAGAGCCTCAGCCCTGCCGCCCGCCAGGAGCCCGTGTCCCAGTGCTCGCGGCAGTGCAGGGAGGGCCAGGTGCGCCGCGTGAAGGGCTTCCACTCCTGCTGCTACGACTGTGTGGACTGCAAGGCAGGCAGCTACCAGCGCCACCCAGGTGAGCCCTCGGGGTCCAGCCCATGCTGAGGCCCAAGTGAGGGCGGGTACCACAGGGTCGGGTCTGGGGCAGAGGCAAGGCCAGGGAAGCCAGTGGCCCCCAGCATACCCTCTCTCCTCCCTTGCCTCAGACGATGCCCTCTGCAGCAAGTGTGACCAGGACCAGTGGTCCCCAGACCGGAGTACCCGGTGCTTCCCCCGCAGGCCCAGGTTCCTGGCGTGGGGGGAGCCGGCAGTGCTTGGGCTGCTCCTGCTGCTGGGCATCGTTCTGGGTCTGGTGCTCCTGGTCCTGGGACTCTTCACCTGGCACCGGGACAGCCCACTAGTTCAGGCCGCAGGGGGGCCCCGAGCCTGCTTTGGCCTGGCCTGCCTGGGCCTGGTCTGCCTCAGTGTCCTCCTGTTCCCTGGCCGGCCCAGCACTGCCAGCTGCGTGGGCCAGCAGCTGCTGCTTCACCTCCCGCTCACCGGCTGCCTGAGCACACTATTCCTGCAGGCAGCCGAGATCTTTGTGGGCTCAGAGCTGCCACCCAGCTGGACAGACTGGCTCCACAGCCGCCTGCGGGGGCCCTGGGCCTGGCTGGTAGTGCTGCTTGCCATGCTGGCAGAGGCGGCGCTCTGTTCCTGGTACCTTGCAGTCTTCCCACCGATGGTGATAACAAACTGGCATGTGCTGCCCACGGAGGCACTAGTGCACTGCCGCGTGAGCTCCTGGATCAGCTTCGGAGTGGTGCATGCCACCAACGCCATGCTGGCCTTCCTCTGCTTCCTGGGCACCTTCCTGGTACAGAGCCGACCTGGCCGCTACAACGGTGCCCGCGGCCTGACCTTCGCCATGCTGGCCTACTTCATCACCTGGGTCTCCTACATCCCGCTCTTTGCCAATGTACACATGGTCTCCCACCCCCCTGTGCAGATGGGCACCATTCTCTTCTGTGTGCTGGGCATCCTGGCCACCTTCCACCTGCCTAAGTGCTACCTGCTGCTGTGGCGGCCAGACCTCAACACCCCCGAGTTCTTCTTGGGAGGGGGTCCCAGTGATGCCAGAGGGCAGGGCAGCAGTGGGGTCAGGGAGGAGACTCAGGGGAGAAACAAGTGACCCTTGAGTAGGTGGCGTCACCCCAGTGAACTCAGACCTCGTTGAGGCACCCCAAAATCAAGTTTCCATGCAGCAACCTGCAGACTGGGCCTTAACTCCACTGAGACTCACAGCCCTAGATTCTGCTCACCTTGACCCCAGAGTGACCTCCAGAGTGCATAAGCGGCCTCAGCCCAATGGGATCTCATCACCTGAGGGCCCAGAGTTAGGCTCTGTCTTGTCCTGGCCGAGCCCTAGCCTACACAGGTGACCCAGCCCCACTGTTCCAGTCAGAGGCCCATAGAGGGTTCTTGGGGCTCCATGAAGCTACACTGAGTGCTCAGGGCAGACCCCAGGGGCCACATGAAGGCAAAGCTGGGTATCACTTGCCTGCTTGGGCCCAGTGGAGGCCCCCACCCAGCATCCTCTCCAAGCATCACAAGAGTGGGATGTTGGGAGGTGGATGGGGCTTTCTCATCCTCTCTGCAAGAGTGTGTACCTGACCTGGACCCCAGCGCAAGGCAGAGGCCTCCTCAGAAGGGAGGGGGCACCCAGCTTACTTTTCTCTCCCTGGCCAGTGAGCCAGCAGAATGGGGGCCAGTCACCTCCAGCACCACAGACAGAGCCCAGGCAGGTGTGGGGAGGGGGTCAGCACTATGGCCAGCACCAGCCACAGGGATCCCTACCCCCTACCCCACCCCTGCCCCAGAGCCAGGAGCCAGCACTGCGGACAGAAGACTGCCTGCCAGGTCGGCTGTGGGCAGGGCCTTGGTGAGCTGGCACCCAGAGGACAGCACCAAGCCAGTCCTGGGTCAGTTCTCAGCTGGACCCTGGGGAAGTTGACCCAGCCCCTGCAGCCCAACCTCCTAAATTGGGGAAGAGACACAGGTCACACATCATTCCCATAAAATTAAACGCTTTTTAGTGTTTAAAATAGCATTTACACAGAAGCAGCTCTATTAACTATCTGGACGACGCTCCCAACTGGATATAGTATCTACAGTGCAGACATGTGCAGGCCAGAGATGCCGGACGGAAGCGACGTGCATGTGTGCGTGCGTGGGTGGGTTGGAGGCCACCCGAAGATCGCGAGGAAGGCTGAGCTGGCCACGCCCTCTGCTCTAAACCCTGCCCCTGCAGCAGCTGTGCGCGCCTGTGGCCCTCACTCTTAAGGGTCCCCCATCCTGCCGCCTCCCCCTCACTGTCCTCCCGCACACCTCCAGACACGACCTGTGTCCCTGCAGGGGGGACACACGAAACTGTTCCGGTGGCTGCGGTAGGGGACAGCTGTCTTGGCTGCCACCCCACAGAGCACACAGGCCAGACAATAAATAAATAAATTAGATCCCTACCTTGGGCAGCCACAGAGGGACCTTGGGGCTATGATTCTAACCCCAAGAGGACCCCCCCAATCCTGGCCTAGGCAAGATGGGTGGGGCCTGTGAACCCGGTGGGGCCCAGGCCTAGTGGCCACCTCAGCTCAGTTTGAGGCCCCGTGCGCAGCTCTGTGGGCAAGCTGGGGTCCCTGAGGCATACGCCAAGAGGGGTGGGTCAGACCTGCCCGAACACAGGGAGATGCCCCTCCTGCCCAGGGTCTGCACTGACAGCTCCAGCCAGGGGTGGATGAGCCGCCATCCAGATCACGGTGGTCTGGGCTGCCCTCAGCCCCTCCCCTCCAGCCTGCTGCCACTCTGTACAGGCCCAGACCCCATGGCAGCAAGCACAGGTCTGACCTGCGATGGCTGCTAAGGCAAGCCCACACAAGCTCTAGGAGCAGGGCCCTCCTGCAAGAGCAGGACCCTGGGCCTCCCCAGAGCAGGGCTGGGCTGAAGGCACTCTCGCCTCGGTCACATGATATCCACGAAGAACTCACAAGGGTTCCCCATGGCCTTCTGGAAGGACTGGCGGCTGCCCGTCAGCTCTGGCGGGACAGCGGCCAGCTCCCGGACAGGTGGCCCCCCAGGTGGCCCACCCACCACCGAGTAGGCCTTTGTCAGGGGGTACAGTGGGGGGAGCCCTGGGGCAGCAGCTGAGGCCTGGCTGCGTGGGCTGCTGCCACGGCTGAGCTGGCTAGGCGGACGCTCCCGCCAGCCACTGCCACCCGCCCCGCTTGGTGCTGTGTGGTCTGACTCGCTGCCACTGCCCCCAGCTCCAGCCGACCGGCTCTCCTTCTCACGGCCCAGGGCCCGACGGCTGCTCCCGCCAGCACTCCGGGTGGACCCACTGCTTTTGCTTCCTGAGGTCAAAAACAGGGGAGAGGAAGGGTATGGTCAGTACTAGGCCTTCCCTCTTCCAAGACAGAAGGCCATGGCCGGGACTGCCAGGGGCAGCACCAATGGTACTGAGCGGGTGCAGGTAGGGGTGGGCAGCCATGCAGACATGAGGGCCAGACTGGCCCAGCCCAGGGAAGTGGGAGCAGCTGCAGCAGGCAGAGGAGAAGAGATGCGGGGTAGGGCAGGGGCGGGGCAGTAGCAGACAGGCAGGGATGCTCCAGGGCCAGCTCGATCCCCACTCCTCACACCAGTGCCTGGACCGAGGGCCTGGTCTTGCAGCTGGGAAACGGAGGCCCAGAGGAGGCCGTGTGCCCGGGGCACTGCCAGCCATCATGGGCTCCCCACCCAAGACCCGCCTTTCATCTGCCCCCAGAGCCCTGGCCGGCTACTCAGCTCAGCCCCTCCTGGGCACTCAGGACATGTTGGGAACCTGAAGACGCCCACTGGCTGGGGATGTGCGGAGGGGGACGCCGAGCAGGACCCTGGCTTACCGGCCCCGAGGGTCCGCTCCGCTAGTCCTTCAGTCTAAGGCTTGCTCAGCACAAAGCAAGGGATAGAGGAGTTACACACCAGCGGCCAGGCACCCACACCACCAGCTGGGCCTGTGCAAGGTCCACTGGCACCCAACACGCTTCCCTTGGACATTGCTGCCCCTGCTCCACTGTTCTCTCTCCCCATCCCCTCCCGGGTCCATCAAGCCACCCACCAGACCTTTCCCCAGACGCTGGGGGCATGTGCCCACTGACCTCAGCACCCAACATGCTTCCCCTTGGACACTGCTGCCCCTGATCCACTGTCCTCTCTCCCCGTCCCCTTCTGGTTCCACCGAGTCACCCACCAGACCTCTCCCCTGATGCTTTTCGGGGCATGTGCCCATGGGCCTTGCTGTCCCCCCCACTCAGCCTCAGGACAGTGTCCCAACAGGTGCTCCTCTGTGACACCCCAACCCCCCTGCTCAGCTGTCCTTCACGTCCCAGCAGCGGGCTGCGGCTATCTGCGGAACTGTCACCTCTGCTCCCTGCTGTGCTGCAGGTGCTGGGGGGAGGGTCTCAGGGCCCCTCTGCTGCTCCCCCACCCTGGGCCATCACATCCCATGCCCCCATTCCCACACCATCTCTCTCTGCCTCTGCCACATCTGGACCACCAACACACCCACACAACCCCTGAAGACTCTAGGCTCTTCTCCCCAGCCTCTGACCACTCACCCCTTTCAGAAGAAGCCACCCAGGGCCCGAGCACAGAGCAGATGGGAGCGCAGGGCAGGGGGCGGGCACGCAGGGCAGAGCCAGGCTGTGGGGGAGGGGGCTGGGCTTGGAGGTAGGGGCCCTCACCTTCACTCTGCTGACTCCCGGCACTGCCGCTGCCGTAGCCGAAGCCAGGGTCCTGATATGCGGGCGGGAAGCAGGGCGGGGGTCCCGGGTACTGGTAGGGGTAGCCCTGACCCAGGGGCCAGGGGGCAGCCGGGTGGGGCAGCGGGGCCAGCGTGTCCTGATCGGAGGCCCCACTGGAGCCGCTGTTGAGGTTCAGGGCGGCAAGATCTGCGAGAGGGGAGGGCAGAGGGAGTGCGGGTGAGGGTGGGGAGGGTGGCCTTCCCTCGGGGACTCCGCTCCGCAGCCCCACTCACTGCTGCACAGGTCCCCGAAGACGTAGTAGCACTGCTCTGAGAAGGTGACCTTGTTGACCGTGTGCCGCAGGAAGCCACGCTTCAGCATGCTGCTGGCGTACTTGCGCGCCTCCCGCCGCTCACGGAAGCCCTCCAGGTGCGCGTACAGCCAGTCCACCACATCTGCCCCTGGGTGGCAGCAGGCGGCAGTCAGAGGCAGGGACCCGGTCCCACCCCCCACCCCCAACACCCTCCCCAACTCCCCCCCAAACCCCCCGCCCCGCCCACCACTTGCGGAAGCCCTCCAGGTGCACAGCCAGTCCACCACATCTGCGCCTGCGTGGCAGCGGGCAACAGTCGGGCAGGGACCCGGCCCCACCCCCACCCCCGGGTGCAGGACCCTCACCGATGACAGCGTTGGCGATGGTGATCTTGAGCCACATGCGGTCCCGGATCTCCAAGCCCGAGTCCGGCAGCTGCATGACCCGGACGACAGCACCCATGTCGCTCTTCACCGTCAGCGGCGCCTCCTCCAGCTCTGCAAGGCACGGCCCCCCTCCTCAGCCCGAGTGGCTGACGGGTGGCACAGGGCCAAAACAGACCCCAGGCCTGGCCTGCTTCCCCACTTCAGAGGCCAGGCTCTGCTGGCCGAGCAACTGTGGGGCTCAGGGACAGCGCTGAGTGGCCCCGCAGAGTCAGTGAGCAGGCACTGGGCGGGAGGCGTTTGGACCTTCATCTCCCACCCTGTCCGACCAGGGAAAGGCCCCCTGGCCCTGCAGACCAGAGCCCCAGGGGCCGATATCGGGCGTCCTCTACCCCCTCCCCTGCGAGCTGGGGCTGTTAGTCATGTTAGTGGCAGGAAAGCAGGGTGAGTGCCCCACACAGGCACCTGCCTCTCCCTGCCCCCGCCACACAGACCCCAGGGCTCGCCGAGCCCCTCCAGGCATCTCCCACTCCCACTGCTGGGACAGAGAGCAGGGAGGAGGGCAGGAGCAGGCACCCCCGCATCCGATCATGAGGACCCGGCAGCACCGTGAACACTCAAGGCTGGCGTGGCAACCGCACCCAGTGAGTGCCTGGCCAGGGCCTCGGTTCCCAACCTTATGAGCTGCCACTTACGCGGAGCGCCAGGCACAGAGCTGGTTAGTGAGGAGGAGCTGGTGCGCGTGACGGCGCTGGAGCAGGGGCTCGTACCATAGCGGGGCAGGGCTCCCGTCAACGCTGCCGTGTGGGACAGCCAGGCGGCTGGGTCGATGGGCCGAACTGGATCCGCTGGGCAGCCATAGCATGGCAACAGACGGACAGATGGACGGTGTGGGGGGAAGTGGAACACAGGACAGAGAAGAGGCCCTTCAGGCTGGGCTAGGTGCCCCACCCCCACCCCGCCGGCCCCAGGGGGTCACTCACCCCTCGGGATGGTGAAGTAGCTGCGGGGCGTTGGGTCCCAGCACTTGGCCACCGTAAGGCTGATGGGCCTGCGGGGTGGGCGGGTCACAAGATGACCCAGGCAGCCCCCTCCCCTCCGCTGTCCCACCCCTACACGCCTCACCCCCACATGCCTCACCCCGTCTGGGACACGATCTCCCGCAGGACCCGCACAGCATCATCGTTGCTCATGTTCTCGAAGTTGACATCGTTCACCTGGGGGCAAGAGGTCAGCATGGTGGGTGGGGGTGCTGCTCTTCCCACCCCCCCAGAAGCTCTCCCGGCCCGCACCTGCAGCAGCATGTCACCCGGCTCGATGCGGCCATCAGCAGCAACAGCTCCACCCTTCATGATGGAGCCGATGTAGATGCCACCGTCGCCCCGGTCATTGCTCTGGCCAACAATGCTGATGCCCAGGAAGTGATGCCTCTCTGAGGGGCAGGGGGGTGGTGAGCAGGTGTGCCCCCACCACCACTGTGCCCTGCCCAGCACCCCACAGAGGCCTCACCCATGTTGAGTGTGACGGTGATGATGTTGAGGGACATGGTGGAGTCCGTGATGCTGCTGAAAGAGGAGGCCTGCAGGGGACACCAGGTGAGGGGCTGTGAGTGGGACTCATCTGCCTGCCCCAGCCTACACCTGTCCAGTCCACAGCTGCTCAGTCCACACCTGACTGGTTCACACCTGCCAGCCCACACCTGCAAGATTCACACCTGCCTGGCCCTAATCTGACTGGTCTGGAACTACCTGGTTCACACCTGCCCAGTTCACACCTGCCTGGCGCACACCTGCAATATTCACACCTGCCTGGCCCACACCTGCGCAGTCCACACCTACCCGGTCTGTCTGCCGCAGGCGCTGTTTCCGCCGCCGACGCTTGTGTTTCCGGATGAGCCTGGAGGAGGTGCTCTGCTCCGTGGAGCTGCTCAGCCTGGGGGGGGCCCCAGAGTCAGGGTCTGGCCACCCCCCATATAGTTGAACTCAAAGGGGCAGAGGCAAGGCTGAACCTGGGGAAACCATCCCCACCCTGCAGACAGTGAGCAGCCAGCAGGGTCTCCTGCCCAGGTGCACATGCCCATGCATACATATATGTGTGGTCCAGGGCACACATCCTGCCGCACCTTGCACCCTCACCCTCACCCACCTGCTTGTGTTGTCATCTTCATCCGAGTCGATGAAGCTGCTGGACTCAAGTTCACTGCTCAGCACGGTGGACGCACTGTCAGGGGGCAGCCCCAGTTCCCGCCGCCGGTCTCCTCTTGGGTGCCCATTGGTCCGGGCTGCTGTGGGGACAGCAGGGATGGGGGCTGGCCATGGGATCCCCTGGAAGTCATGGGAGGCCCCTGCAACCTCAAGCACTCTTTCACCTGGGAGCTGGCAGGGTGACTGCAGGGCTGCTGAGGGGTCACTAGGGTCCAGGGTATTTGGATCTGGAACTCTGCCAAGGGACCCCCCACTGGAAGGGGGGCCAGGAGGGGCTTGGGGTGCCCACGGGGGCCCCAGGGAGGTCAAGGGCATGGCCTCATTACCCTCTTCACGGTTCCGGCGTCGGGCTCGCTCCCGCCGGTGGCTGACCAGTGACTCCGTGCCAGTCTCGTTGTCCATCCCATCACGGCTGCCGGCCACATTCGGGCTGTGCCGAGGAGGGCTGGGCTGGGGCGGCCAGGCCACTCATGCCTCAAACACCCTCTCAGCTCCTCTCCTCCCAACGTCCAGTGGGACCTCGATTCCAACAGAGCCCCCATCTACCCACCGGCCCACTCTGGGCCTCTCCACTTGCCCCTCCTCTGCTGACCAGCACCTACTGACCATGGGTCCCTGTTCAGATGCCCCTCCCCATTTCCAACAGGCTGGCAGGACGCAAGCCCTTCAGCTCCACTGGGCTCAGCACAGCCCCCCAGAATCCTTACTGGAAGGAGGGAGGCCGGGAGTCCCCGATGCCGCCTGTCCGCTCAAGAGGCGGGGGCAGGTCTGTGTGCCCATCAGTGCCCTGAGACCCTGCATCCGAGTGCGCGCCCTCAGCCAGGACCAGCTGTGGACAAGAGCAGGGTTCAGGAACCAGCGTCCAGGCGACCCCAGCAGAGCACTGGGCACGGGCAGTACCTTCTTCCACTCCCACCAGCCCAGGGCCCTCCGCCAGCATCCCATGGACTCACCCAGGAGACCACACGGCCGTTGAAGCAGGGTAGCTTGGCATTATCGTCAGAGATCTCCTCTTTTACAACCCTGCAGGCAGACACAGCTGTGAGGCAGCCACACTGGGGCCTGCTCCCACCGCTGGGCTCTGGACTAAGGCCCCCAGTTTGTCCGGGGTGTGGGTCACATGGGGCATCCGGCCACACACCCAGATGCCAGTCTGTGCGGATGCCCTCGCCCAGCATCTCCGCTTCTGGGGACTGTTACCATCCTTCCAAGGACCCCACCCAGGGCCCATGGGGCCCAGACACAAATGCAAGTATCCTCCTTGCTCTGTGTGACTCCCCCAGACTTCATATCGCGAGGGCAGGGCCCAGTTCACAGCAGGCTTCAGCACAAGTGGGGTGTGGGCAGACCCCCTGGGAGATGCACAGCACACAGACCCGCAAGCTCACACTCCAGGAGCGGGCTACCACCCTCCTGACCTGTTGGCCCAGCCAAGGAGACAGAAACAGACCCCCACTCACAACACTGGCCCAACTCGAAGGGCGGCCAAGTGCAGGGCCAGCAGGGCCCACGGAGAAGCCTCAGGCCCTGAAGGTCAGCAAGTGTCACCAGCTCTACCACTGCCCAATGGCTAGCCTGGCCTGTCCCTTCATGCTGCCCCCAGCAGGTGGGCCTGGACGGACAGGAGAGGCAGATGGCCAAGGCCCAGGGCAACTCTAACTTGGAAGGAAGCCAATGACCCTGGGGTCAGAAACAGGTTGGGGAGGTCCAGGAGTCAGGGTCTAAGGGGTGAGAAGGGCAGCAGGGAAGGGCCATGGGGCAGGGCAGACAGTGCTGTGGCCCAGACACATCCCACACTGTGGCCTCCCGGAGGCCTAGGGAGCAGGGTGGCCAGGGCAGGGCCAGCAGCAGGCCCCTGGAGCGCAGCCCTGCCCAGCACTGCAGATTTCCACACCTGGGATGAGGGCCCGGTGTAGAAACAGGAGCTGCAGACCAGGCAGGAAGTAGCCTCCTGGCCTATGGGCCCAGACACCTCAACTCAGCATGTCCAAGGCAGCAGCAGGGGGCAGAAGGCCCCCAAGAGCAAGGCTCCGGTCCACCCCACCCACCAGGAGAACCCCAAGACCTCAGGGCAGAGTGCACAGAGGAGACAGGGCAGCCTGGAGAGGGCACTCTGCCAGGGTCCTATGGTGACTCCATCAGATGCCTCCCAAGCCAGCCACACAGGCACAGATGAGGTGGACAGAACAATGGACACGAGTCATTTCTCAGGACCCCCTCTCCCCGGTGAGGAACAGACAAAGTGTCCGCAGCCCCCATCACGCACCACAGAGCTGAGCTCTGGGGTGGCCGAGATCCAGCCCGAGAGTCAGTCCAGGAGACCACACAGAAGGAGTCACCACAGGAAGACCTGCAGTGGCCTGGGGACACCTGAGGTTCTGCCGGCTGCAGCCAGGAGACAGGGGGTTGCAGCAAGTCCTCCAAGGGGCCCAGCGGGCCCCAAGCACCACCTCTGAGTGATTGCAGCAGAGACCCAGGGGGAACCTGGTTCTCACTTCACAGCCCAGGTGGCCTGGCCAGCAGCCTCCCCTCCCTCCCTGCACTCACGCCCCCACCCTTTTGACTCACAGCACAAGGTCCATGGGGCTTCCCAGAGGTGGACACCTCAGGCAGTACCCCGAACCCCCACTGCCTGCACGGCCAGTGCCTCCAGACAATCGGTCACCCAGAGCTGCCTGAGGCCCCCATGCAGCCCACCCACACATGAATGCCCCCCACCAGGGCCCAGAGGCCCTGCTTCCCCAGTCCTCCCCAGCCTGAGAGATATACACTTTCTGGCCAGAACTAAAGGGCACCCATCCTTCCCCCGGGGGTCAGGGCATCAAGGAGCAGCTAGTCAGGATAGCCAGGAGGGAGGGGGAGGGGAAAGGCCTCGCCCTCCCCAGGGGCAAGCCCAGCATCAGGGGCACGGTGCTGCCCATCCCTAGTGACGGCCAGGAACAGGGACGAGGTTGGGGGTGGAGTTGGGGGAGGCCTCAACCAAGCCTGGGGAAATGTCCCCCAATCCAGAGCGCCTTCCCTGAGCCTGAGAGTAGACCTCAGGAACTGTGGTCAGCAAAGACATGAACCCTCAGGGTGGCCACCCAGGGGAACCTCTGTTGGCATGTTGCCCCCAGCTCTGGGATTCCTGGTGAGATCCCCAATAACCTGGAACTTGGGCTGTCCAGCCCCACCCGCCACCCCCGCAGACGCACCCAAGCAAGGAATCTGCTCAGAGCAGGGCCCGTACAGAGCAGGGCTCCCTGCTCAGAGCCAGGAGCCCAGGGACCCTTGGGCTCCCAGAGACCCAGTGGGATGCCCCACCTATGTCCTCAGAGACACAGGGTTGCCCCAGGAGTCAGGGTCCTCAGTTCCCACAGAGCCTTCATCTGTCCCCCCACTGCCTCCTGACCAGGCTTGGGCTCTGCAGGCTCCAGGGTGAAGGGTCTAGACCGTAGACCCTCCATGCCTGACCACAAGCTCCAGGGGGTGAGGCATCTAGAACCTCCCAACACCAGGGTCACTGACTGCAGATGGCAGAGCTGCAGAGGGCAGAGTGGGAGCTCAGGCCGCCTGGACCAGGCCAAGCGCAGCTCCCACCACAGCCCCCAGGGCCCCCAGACAGATGGCCCCACAGACCAGAGCTCCTGGCCCAGAGATGCAGGGCCCAGGGCCACTGCCAAGTCCAGGGAGGCCTGGAGTCCACAAGGCAGCGGAAGCCTGTGAGCACGGCTGCACACCAAGCCCAACGCTGAGCACTTCTGGGTCAGCCCAGCACAGGCTCTGAGAGCCTCCCCAGCTTCACTGGGACACACAGCTATGACCTGCATAGGAAGAGTGGGAGGGAGGCACAGGACTCTCTACCCATTTGCCAAAGATGCTCTACCCACTTGCCAAAGATGCTCATGGACAGTGAGGCCCGGCCAGAGCAGTGGCTATGACCACACCTTAGACTTAGGAAGGTTTCCCTTCCTGGCCAGAGAGGCCAAGAACTGAGACGTCAGGAACAGAGGCCTCAGCAGGGTCAAGGGACCTCACAGTCCCCAATCTGAGACCACCCCTCTCATAAGGGGGCCACTTCCCCAGCCCAGCCAGGACCTGCCCCCTCTTTCTCCAACCTCCAGCTCTATCCATTAGGTAGCCTAGGTGAGACTAACTCTCATTTATACTAAAGTGTGAGTGACTAATCAGACACTCCCAGAGGAAATTTATTCCACTGAGTAAATGACTCTACAGAATAAGCAGAACCTGGAACTCTGTAGGTCGATCTCAAGAGAGGGAAGGAAGGAAGCAGATCCCCTCCAAGGGTCCCTGAGGCCAACAGGCCACCAATCACAGGTCTGGGGGTGGGGGTGGGGAATCAGATGAGCCTCCCCTGCTCTGTCCGCCCATGCCCACTGCACCTTCCAGAGTCACCCCAATCCCTCCCTCTGTCCCAGCCCAGCCTACCATCCTGGTCTTGTTCCCTCCCCCACATCCCAGTCATGCTCAGACAACCTGAAGAACTCCTACTCTTGCTTCAAGACCCAGATCTTGCCTGCCCACCATGACCTCCTGGGCCAGGGCACCCATGGGTCCTGAAAATCCTCTAGCAGGCACAGCCTCTGCTGGGAGTGTACCTCGAGTGGGGCAGGGGTCTCTGCAGCTCAGTGGCTATTAGACACAGGAGGAGGGTCAGGCCCCTCAGGCTGCATCCCAGATCATGATCCAAGGGCAGCAACCTGGGGGGGCTGGGCACACAGTGTGCCACACACTCCTCTCAGTGTGTGAAAGAGCATGTGTGATTTCAGTAATTTTTGTTAAAATGATAAACTAAGTTAAAAAACAAAAGCACCCTTTCACATACCTGATGCTCACAGCCAAAGCAGAGCAGGCTCAGAAAAGTGAGACTGTAGGCGACCAACCAGCTGAGGCGGGGTTTGGGGTGGGGGGGGGGGGGGACAGCCAGTGTCAAAGACCAGGCTCCCCAGTCTATGCCCTACCCTGTGCCCTGTGAAGCCTGGCCTGGGGGCAGCTCCTAACCTGAGCCCAGCAGGGCTGGCGGCTGCCAAGGCCCCATTCCCCGTTCTCTGCCTCTCCCTGGTGTTGAGGGCATAAGACAGTCTAGTTGCCGCCATGTCCCTCAGGCCTCTCTGGGAGCCACAAAGTGGCCTCAGCCTGACCAGACCTGGGATTGCCCAGGGTTAGTGCAAACCACAGAATCCAGGAAATGGCCTCAATGTCAAAGTCCCAAGACGCAACCACAGACAAGGACACGGGCTGCCTAAGGGCGCCCAAGCACACCTGCTCGGTCCAGGCGGCCTCTGGGTGCCCCCCCCCCCCCCCCCCGCCAGCACTGCCAAGCGGGGGACTCAGGTTACCCATGGTTGTGCTGGGTCAGGGCTCGAGAGTCCAGCCAGCCTCCAGTTCACCGCTCACCGTTCCAGAGGCCCGGCCCGGCACAAGCAGGAAGTCCCCTCAGCCGGGACAGCCACCACTAAGGGCAGACATGAGAACTCTGACCCAGAAGCTGCCCAAGTCAGCAGCTGGCCTGCACTGCTCTCAGGAACCCAAGTGGCATGTGGTTCAGCAGGGACACAGGCCCTGTGGCCAGCAACCTCAAGGCTGGGGTGGGTGGAATAAAGCCCCATGTTGCCCAGTGACCCTTGGCCCCTGCCCTGTCCTGAGGACCCTGGAGAAAGGGGCCAGGAGAATGCTGTTTTAAGCTTCCAGAAACTCCTGCAGACCCCGGCAGATAGATGTGTGCCCTTGCCCGGATCACCTCATTTCCCCTGTGCTAACTAGGAGACCCACTGGGTGGCTGGCACCCTATCCCCACCCTAACCCCTTCCTCCCAACGCTTGGAAACTCTTCTGACCCCAAGCCTCATGAATCCCACCCACCCTCCACATAAAGGGGGCAGTGGACTCTGAGTCTGACAGGTGCCAAGATGGGATTTCGGAGGTCCACTTCGACCACAGACCTCCACCGCAAGTCACACACTCAGAACAGGGCCCAGGGTGAATGGAGAAGCCAAGACCGCTCTCCGCCCACTGTCCAGTGCTCTCAGACCCCGGGGCAGGCAGTCAGGGGCCCAGGCGTCTTATGCTCAGAGCACAGACAGGTGGGACACACGCACCAGGGCGAGCAGACACCTCCCAGGTCACAGCCCCAGGATCCCCTGCCCTGCCTGGCCGGACAGGTGCCTGCCGCGCGCACCCGCGCACCGGCCCTACGGCCCACTGACCCGAAGTCCTGGTCCATGGACTTGAAGAAGAATTTGTAGGCGTGCACGGGCCGATTGCTGAGCACGTTCTTGAAGTCGGCCAGCGTGACGCGCTCGGGCGCCACTGGCAGCTTGACCAGGTACGGCGTCTCCTCCTCGTCCATGTGATAGATGATCTTGGTCTCCGCCATGGCGCGGCGCTCAGGCCCGACCCGGGCCTCGGACGCGGGCGCCTCCCCGCTGCCGGCCCGCGCCCCGCCCGCGCGCCGCTCCCGGCCCGGCCGCGACCAGGCCCCCGCGTCCCCGCCCGGCCGCTCCGGCCCCGCCCGCCCTGCCGGCCTCAGCCCCGGCCCTGGCCCCTGTTCCGACCCCGCGCGCACCCCGGCTGCTGTCCTGCCGCCCGCGGCCGCCCATGCGCCCCCGGCCCGGGACGCAGGCAGGGAGGGCGCGAGGCCCGCCGCGTCCGTGCGCCCCGCCGCCGCCCCCTCGGGCCGCGCGTTAAAGGGACCGCGGATCCAGCTACGAGCGGCCGCTGGGGGCACCCGAGAGCGGCGGGTCTGACGTCACCGGGCGGCCTGCGGCGTGGGGGCGGGGCTGCGCACGCGCGCTTGGGGAGGGCGGGGCGCGCTAGGGGGCGGGGCCTCCTGCAGAGGCCAGGCCCGGAGCCCAGGGCGCGCGCGCCCGGCCTTCGCCTCGCGCATCGAGGGGCAATCCGCAGGGTCAGGCTCCAGGCCTGTGGGCGGCAGGCGCGCCCGGCTGGGAGAAGGCGGGTGGGGGCCCTCAGGAAGCTCCGAGCCCGGCCTGGAGCCCTGAGGGGTTCTGCGCGGCCGGGCTCCGGTCTTCCACCTCTTCAGAGTCCGGCGGCGCCTTGGTCACACCGACGGGCTGCGGCGGCTACGCGGGAAGCTGAGAATTCTTGTGTCCGGACCGGAACCGATGACACTCTGTCACTTTGCCCCCCCACCCCCACCACGCGTCAGCTCCGAGTTGGCGCGCCCTCTGCCAGGTCGCACGGGGGCTCCAAGACACACGGGTCAAGCGTATGCGGGTCCCCGTGTGGACGCGACAGTAGGGTCAGCGCGAGCAGCTGTGCGCACGCAGGGGCACGGCCCTCCGGCAGCAGGTGTAGAATTTTTTTTTTCCCAGCCGCTGTCCATCAAACCTGCGTGGGGTTCTCCGTGGGGCAAGGGATACGAGGAGCAGCGCCCCCCTGGCTGTGAAGGGTCCAGCCACTGGGGAGAGCAGCTCTCCCTCTCCGACCAGGAGGAAAACTTGAGGCCACTAGAAGGAGGCCCACTCTGGCGAGAGTGAGATGGGAGAGGACCTAGGGTGGAGCCTGAGAGTGATGCGGGTGCTGCCCTCCTTGAAGTTGGCTTGGAGCCTGGACTCTCCCATCTGCCAGGTCTCTCCCATCTGACCATCCTCGCTCAGTGGACCAGCACAAGAAAAGGCCACATTAGTCCATCACTGACTGGAGGAGCCAGTTTTTCCATAAGTCCCTGAGTCCAGGCCAGGGACCACCCTCAGGTGAGCCTCTGCAGGGGGGTGTTGACATCCATTTTCCTGGGCTCTGAGGGCTCTGTGAGGTTGGCCCACTCAACAAAGCCTGGGCCTTCTTCCCTTGGGTCTCAGCCTCCCCAGAGGTGATCTGAGGAAGCCAGGAAGGATGGCCTTGAAGGAGGGGTCACCATGGCTCTCTGCTGGGTGTTCAGGGAAGGAGGAAGACAGTCCCTACCCTGAGAGCTCACTAGGGACCAGATCCTCCAGGCCAGATACAAATGGCTGCTGGTCACACTGATGCAGGGTCTCTGGGGCCCCAGCTTGAACCTCTCTCTCCTACCTGATCACCTAACTCTCAGCCCAAGTCACAGGACAGAGGCTGGTAGCCAGAGGCCAGTCCCAGGACCGATGCTCATGTGGTTGAGCTGGGGCTCTGCAAGGGACCTGAGTTTATGGCCAGAGCCTAAGCTCTGACAGAAAGGGCCTTGTCCAGTGGCAGTGTGGCCACTGTGAGTCGGGGGTCACTAGGCTGGGGGAGTCACAACTCCCTGCCCCAGCCTCCCTCCCTGCCTTTGCCACTTGGGGGTGTTCTTGAGAGGTGTGAAGAGAAAACAGCTATTTTGAATTGTTGCCCAGGCATTTTACTGCATGACAACCCTGCTCGTGTACAGAATCTGGACAGTTAGGTGAGGACCCAAGCTCAGGATCCCCACCACAAGTTCTTGCCTTGCTTTTCCCCCAGCACCTTTTACAGTGACCAGAGTCGAGCCCCTGACAGTCAGTGACCACTGCCCCAAGCGCCTTATAAGTTCTAGGTGCTTGCTACCCTGGGCTATCCATCTCCAGCTTGCTGGTGACCTGATAGAGAGCTGCCCTTCCCCTGGCTCACAGAGCATGTCCATCCCCCAACCAGGAACTGTAAGGGACAGATTTTGTGTGTCTCCTTTGTGTGACATCTTGAAACTGTGGCTTCATCAAAACGACCCCAGGGTTTCACCTTCGGCAGGTGAGAGTTCCAATGCTGGGAGAGCCACACGCGGAGTCCGTGTGGGTTGTTGTGCTTCCTCGCTCAGTGGGTCATGATTGGTGTGTTCTCAGTCCACCACTCTGGGTTTTCCAACTTAGGCTGACAGTTGCCCCTCCTGCCCCCAAGGGTCTTGGAAGACAGGGTCAGGGTTGGAGAAACAGGCTTCTTTCTACCTCATACTCCTGTTCCTGTCCCACTCTGAGGGCTCTCCCACTCACTGCTTCCTCCTCCTTTTTCCTCATGCACTGAAGCCCATCCTGGCACCTGCTTCTCTTTTCAGAGGACCGAACTAGTACAGCCCTCTGTCCTCATATCCCTCAACATGCTCCCCTCCCCCATGTCCAATAAACCCTCTGAAGAGGACCTGAGACCCCTCCCCAGGACACCCAGACCTTCCACCCAAAGGAAGGGGTGATGACAGTGCAACTTCAGATGAAAGAAAGCACTTTGAGGTCCCCAAGGCGCAGACTCTGCCCCCGGGGAGACGGAGGGGAGCAGCAGAGGCATCCTTGGGCCCAGGTCTAAAATCGATGTGGTCTTTATTGAGACGATAGCAATTCCCCAGGATGAGCAAGTGTGGGGTGTTGGGAGTGGCAGCACTGGCCACTCTAAGACCATCTTGACACCATCCTCTAGTCCTCGGCCAAAACAGAGTCAATGAGGCCTCGTCCCTGGACTCCAGCCCAGGGAAGGGCTGAGAGAAGGGGGTCAAGGTCAGAAGTCACGTGGAGCCCAGTGACTGTCAAGGCAGCTTGTTGGAAACGGGGCTGGAGCAGGGTAAGCAGAGAGGTGGCCCCAGGTGGCCAGATGCAGTGCAAAGAGACACTAGCCCCAGGCCTGGAATGCATAGGCTTTGGGTTGCCATGCAGAGCCTGCCACAGTCTGGCGGGGTAATGTGGGGTGCAGTCAAGGGGAGCCAGCAGGCAGCTCTCCTGAGGAAGGTAGGACTGCCAGCCCTGAGGCTGACCCAAACCCCAAGAATCCCCACTGAGCCTGTCCTGCCCGCACCCCTGCAGAGGGGGGGCTCCCAGCCCCTGGTGCGCAGAGGCCAGGAGAGCCTGAGGGACTGGTGAACATCAGCAGGGTCTTGGCCACGTGAGGGGAGAAGGGCACCTGGTAAGGGCTGCTGAAGGGGCGGGCTGCAGCACTGGCAGATTCCAGGGAGCCCACGAGCGTGTCGGAAGACTAGGTGGTCCTGAGGGCCTGGAGGCAGCCTCACTCTGCACCAGTCCAGGCCAAGTTCCTGGACAGCGGGACCAGCCGCTGGAAGGGGGGCCAGGTGAGCT
Organism: Dama dama; assembly: GCF_033118175.1. Classification (NCBI taxonomy): domain Eukaryota; kingdom Metazoa; phylum Chordata; class Mammalia; order Artiodactyla; family Cervidae; genus Dama; species Dama dama. Next base: position 48,143,111 of record NC_083694.1, on the reverse strand, counting down.
GCGTGGGGGTCAGGAAGAGTCCTCCGAGGTGGACAGACAAGAGTTGGCAGAGCTGCTGGCCCAGCCAGGAGCCTGGAGTCGCCTTATTTGCAGTACTCCTTCCTGAACTCTGGAAGCCAAAGGGACAGGTGGTGTCTGCCCTCTGCCCTGGTGAAATGGGCCGACTTCCATCGGGACCATCCAGGGACTTCTGGAACCCCGAGGGGGCAGGGGACTCCTGCTCGCAAGGCTGGCGGGTGTCTTGGGGCTCTGAGTGGATGGAAAGGGGGTACAGCCCAGCTCTAAGATGGGCAGGGGTCTCCTCCCTCCCCTCCACTAACCTTTGTCCAAGTCGATGTTCTTGGCAGGTGGGAGGCTGTGGGCCAGGTCAGCCCTCTCCTTCAGGATGTTGTTTTTGTAATCTGGAGCAGGAAGAGAGCAGGGTGAGGGCCCCCCAAAGACGTGCCTCCCTCATCCCAGGCCTGGGAGCCACAGTCTTGCCCCTTGGGTCTCCTCACCTAGTCGAATGTCCTCACTCCTGTAAAGAGCCGGGTCCCCGGAGGCCACAGCAAACTCTGCCATGTTCATGTCTTTCCTGGAGGCAGGAGGGTGGTGGGAGGTCAGAGGGTGGGTGAGTCTGCTGGGTCCCCTGGGAAGCCAGAAGGGACACTCACCCCTTTGACTTGGACTTCTTGTCGGAGTATTCGTAGCCTGGGGAGGGAGACTCGTGTTGGGGACAGCCTTGCGCACTCCCCAGCTCCTCCAGCCCAGAGGAACCCTCTGCTTTGGTCACTGTGCCCTAAGTCCCGCCTCCGGCTGAGAAAGGCTTTCTGGCACTGACCCCAGCCAGGCAATTGACTCACCTCCACGGCGGCGCTGCCGGGTGGCCAGAACGACCGTGATGAGCAGCAGGATGAAGAGCAGCAGGGTGGCCAGCACGTAACCCAGCTGCTGGAAGAAGTGGGCCCGGCCCTCTGGGACGATGACGTTGATAACGCTGCGGCCTCGCGTCAGCGTGGGATCTGCGGGGACCGTGCGCGGGACGACGTCAGGAAGCGCACCGTGCGCCCCGACGCAGCCGACCTCAGCCCGCTGGGGCCTCCCCCCAACACTGGAATCCCTGATTTGGGACGGGAGGGGGCCAGGTGGGTTGCTGCCCCGCAGACATACCTCCTGCACCTGGGCCGGGCGCGCCGCTGTGGCTGGAGCCATTGCCCGGGGAGTCCCGCGGGGGCGGGGGCGGCCGGGCGGCTGGCTCGGTGACTCTCAGGTGGAAGACGCGGCGCTCATGCAGGCCGCAGTAGTGGTGGTGCAGGTGGCAGGAGTAAGTGCCCTCGTCTGACGGCTCCAGCGGGTCGATGAGCAGCGAGAAGTCGCCGCGCGCGAACGCGTCCGCCTCCACCGCCACGCGATCGCGCAGGAAGGACGGCCCGTAGGCGCGGCGCTCGCCGGACGCGTAAAGGTCGAGCAGGCGGTCCGCACGGTCGTGCGGCACCCCAGGCGGCTGGCGGTCCCAGTGCACAACCTGCTGCGCTTCCTCCACGTGTTTGTCGGTCCACACGTGCGCGCGGTTCACGCACGTCAGCAGCGCAGGCGCGCCACGCTCCACAGCCAGCACCTCTTTCTCGCCGTCCCAGTGCGCGCCGGTGGCCCGGGCTGGAGAAGCAGGGCAGTCAGGGATCCCGAGCCGGGAGGGAGCCGGGACGGGGCGTCCAGGGTGGCAGGGGTGGAAGTGCACGGGCGGGATGTTGGGGGGGCACACTCACGGTCGTCGGTAACCTCGAGGCGCACGGCCACGGTCTCGTAGAAGTGGCAGTAATGGTGGTGAAGATTACAAGTGTACAGCCCCTCGTCAGTCTCCTCCACCGCTACGCACCGGGGGATGGGGGGGTGGGGAACTCAGCCATAAGCTCCGCGGCCCCGCCAGAGCCCCGGGGCCCCCGCCCCCCGCCGCGGTACCCCGGCCAGTACCTCGGATGAACAGCGAGAAGTTGCCATCTTTGAAGGCGGAGGAAGGCAGCAGGAGGCGGCCGCGGTCGCGCGGCTCGTACACGCGCTGCTTGCCCGCAGAGTACATATCCACCAGTCGGCGCGCGCGGCCGCCAGCCTGGCCGCCGCTGAGGTCCCAGTGGACGACGCGCTGGCGGTCGTGCAGCCGGTCTTGGGTCCACACCATGCGCGGGCTCTGGCAGTGCAGCACCGCCCGGGCGCCTGCTGCCCAGCTTACTGCGGACTCGGACACCACGGAGCTGTCGGAGGTCGCGGGCCCAGATGGCCCTGGTGGGGAGGAGGAGTCAGCGGGGAGGGATGAGACTCCAGAGGACAGTACAGGATGGGGCTAGCAAGGAGGCAAGGAGACTGACAGGTTCTTAGGGGAGGGTGATCACTAACCTGAGGACAGAAGGACGGCAGAACCTGAAATGAGAGGAAGTGAGGGTCAAACTGGGGAGGGGGTGACCTGAGCCTTTACATGTGGGTCACTCGCCGAAATCGGCCCCCCACTTGGCCCCTGGGTCCCTTCTAGAGTCCTAGTTGAGGTGGGTGCTAAGGACACCTTGTTAACAGGTAGGGGTAGGTCCAGAGAAGCCAGGAGGGCACAGTGGGGGGGGGGGGGTCTCCTATGCCCCTACCTCTCCCAGGCCCCCACTTAATCCTTGTGGCCACCTGCCCGGGCTGCAGGGACAGCACCTGCCTTTCTTGGGGTGACTGGTGGGGCCAGCCCAGCTCTGGATGTGTGCTTGTCACCAAGGGCCACCTTCAGGAATGATGGCTACCCTAACCATCACTGCAGCAAAGCCACAAGAGCATCAGTGCTGACACCTCGGCTGGTTTGGGGGCTCCTGCACATACATATGCAGTGTGGCACCTGTCCAGAGCCACGCTGCACGAACCCTCCAGGGGCCTCAGGCTGCTGGCACCCCACCGGGAGCCCCTCGGCCTTCAGAAAGGACAAGAAGGCTGGATGTGGGGAGTGACCCCACCATCTGCCACCCCACACGCCAAATTCCTGCTCCAGAGATGTGGCCTGGCGCCCGGGCTGGACGGAGGAATGTGCCGGGTCAGCAGGCCACCCCTGGGGAGCAGGTTCGGGGGGCCCGGGAACAGACCCTGTGAACCCCATGCTTCCCAGGTCCCCCTCAATCCTTCATCCATCCCCTCCTGACAACAGAGAAACACAGGCTGGAGGGGCATCCCAGAGAAGTAGGGGGTGCAAGGGACCCCAGGAGGAAGCCCCATGCTCGGCCTCCCTACCCTGTTCAGCCCTGTCTCTAGGGTCCAGTGAAGGGAAGTTCTGTAGGGATCTAACATCAGACCTCAGCCCTTCCGTGTCCTGGGGGCCTTCTCCTGGTGAGCAGCACCCTCTGAGGCCCCCAGACCCATCCACTTCCTGGTGGGGTGTCCCCTCACCCCAGAGTTCAGACAGGCTTAGCCCCAAACACGGACTGGCTCAGACTAGGTGTGACTCCGGCCACCCTACCCCCCATGAACTCACTCTGCAGAAGCACAAGTCTCCAGAGGAGGACCCAGGCCCGCAGCTCCATGGCGCCTGCCTGGCCCGCCGGCGCTTTGTCTCACTTGGTCTCAAACTCTGCAGAAAAACAGCCCGGCCCCCTCCTCCTCCCGCTCCTCAGCACCCGCCATGACATCACGGAGCCCTGGGCTGGCCGACAGTCTGCAGACCGCCCCCTCTGCTTCTGCCCGGCCCCTTGGCCTCCCCCAGTACTTGGCTGGCCTGGTGGGAGGGGTTGGGGCCTTGGCCACTGTGTCCCAGAGGGTGAGGGGAATCACTCTGGCTTGGGTCCTGGAGAAGGGGGCAGCAGCCCAGCCCTGGAGGGGCGGGGACCTGAGGGCATGGCCTCAGATACCTTGTGGGTGTTTGTGACAGACAGATCCCCACTGGGGCCACTGCAGGTCTAGGGTTCTGGGGGGAGCGTCTCCTCACCGGCACTCTATAGGGGGACCCCAACCAAGACATTCCCCCTCCCCCCCAACCCCTTGCAGGCCAGCAGAAAGGCCCAGGCTCCCTGGCCACCAGCTCTTCCTACTGGCTATGTGGTGACCCCTGGGGCTCCATTTTTTCAGTTGTGAGGCGGGGACAATAGTGCAGACCCTGGGGGTGCAGGGGCTCCCTCCTGGCAGCATGATGGGCACCACGGTCTATCAGTCAGCTTCAGCACCCAGAAAGCTGCCAGGGAGATGAGCGGCAGGGACCAGGGTCCCCTGTCTGGGTGCCCCCACCCTATCTGCCCGCCACCCAGACCCAGGTCCACTGCTCCCAGGAGCATCGCCCTCTCCTCCTGGAGGAGAGGGAAGGAAGCGGGGTATGGAAGCCTTCCCAACAGAAGGCACAAATTTGAAGCTCTGGGAAAACTTACAAAGTCACGTAAACAAATGTGAAATAACAGAGCATGCACTGTGTACCAAACCCACTCTTTCTAGTTAAGCAAACCTCAAGAAAAAGAAAGGAAAAATCCACTGAACAACCGCAAAACCCACGGTGCATTTTTGGACAGCCCATTTGGACTGAATTATGGTCACAGGTTCCAGGCCCTGGTGGGCTGGAGTCTCACTCTTGAACCCTGCCCTGGTCCCCAAGTTCTCAGATAAGCAAGGAGCCCAGCTCAGCCAGACTCCTGGGCTCCAGGCAAGGGGAGGAGGCTGCTGATGCGGCAGCAAGAAGGAATGAGGGATGACAGCAGGTAGGACCGGCTGGGAGGACACAGGACTGTGAGGACGCCCCACCCCCAATCTAACGGACCATTTCCTCAGCAGGATCCAGGCTCTGGTAGGCGGAGCCCTCTTTCCAAACTGGAATCAGGACTTGTCTCCACACCCCACCCCCAGCTCCTCCTGGGCCTTTCATTCTGGAAAAACAAGCCCTGCCTGGCTGGCCTTGAGGCCTGGCCGCTCCTCCTGTTTTTCTAACTGGTTTATATTAGTGCCGGTGGCCTCCCTCCCAGTCCAACTCCCTCCTCTGCGCTCCCCCCACCCACCCACCCTGCCATGTGTCTGTTTCTCTTCATGTGCCTCCACGGCTCTGTCCTCCATCTCAGCCCTCTGCCCCCACCTCTGGCTGCCGGGCTGTCTTTCTTCCACAGAAGGAAGTTGTCCAGGCAGGGAGGCAGACACCCAGGTCTGGCCTCTCAATCTGGAAGAGGACAGGTTCAGCTCCCAGCACTGAGCTAGGAGCCTGGAGGTGCTGGGTCCACACCCTGAACTCCCTGCAGAGCCCTCCACCCCCACCCACGACCAGGCCTGCGAGGCGGTTGGTGAGTTCGCGGCACCGCAGGTCCAGCCCTTGGCTCAGCCCCAGTGCAGAAGCCTGAAGGAGGAAGCAAACCCTGTGGCACCACTGGGCAGGATGGACAGGGCATGGAAGGCGGCGACACCCTCCTCCCCACTCCCTCCCTCTGCTTAAGCCCACCTCCCCCGTCCTTGGCAGGAAACACAAGTGAGAACAGAGGCCCAGGAGAGGACAGACCAGAACTAAATGACCACATCCCCTCTCCCAAAAGTCCAGGCCGGACAAGGCGGGTCAGCCAGGCAGCCCCATGGAGACTGAGACTCAGCCTCTGGCTCCAGTCCTGGGGACCCGGACATTCCAGGCAGCCAAGCTCATTGGGAGGAAAAACCACAGGCACTCAGAGGCACAACCCGACACAGACACGTGTTAACACGTGCTGTTCTGTCATCCAGCAGAGCTGAGCACCTACTGTGTGCCAGGCCCTGGGGTTCAGCACTTCACAGAGGCCAAGCTCCTGCCCTCTGGGAGTTGTTAGTGCAGAGGCAGCCGGCTCGCTGAGCAATGAGGTCATTTTAAAAGCAGCAAGGTTAAACCCTCTGCAAACTGACCTGGACAGCCTCCAAGGGACCCATTCCTCTGAGGACGGACCAGGACACCCTCTGAGGGACCCACACCCACAGCGAATGGCCAGGCAGGGGCTCAGGAAGCTGCCTGCCATAAGGGTTGGAGGGGGGAGGCATGCTGGGTGCGGAGGTCTGCGGGCCACACCCAGGCTCTCACGTGGAGCACAGGGAGGCCTGAAGGGGCCGGGTGGTCTGGTGATGCAAGAAATGCCAAATGGTTAGTTTAGAGCTGTCAGGGTTTACAAGAGCACACCAGGAAAATGGACATCTGAGGTCCAGGTGGTGGACGCAATCCGAGATGCTCCCCATGGCACCCGGCCCTGAGGGAGCCTGTGGCCAGACAACCCTTAGTGTCCAGATGACAGGTGCCTGCCAGTCACTCCTGAGGCAGAGTCTGCATTGCTGCCAAGGAGCCTCAGCTTCTTCTGAAACACTGAAACTCCCTCCCCCAAGAAGAAAACGGACCTCACACTGCTTTTCTGTTGGTCCGAGCAGTTCTCCTAAAAGCCATTTGTAGAACTTCCCTGGTGGTCCAGTGCCTAGGACTCAACTTTCCCAATGCAGGGGGCTTAGGTTTGATCCCCAGTCAGGGAACTAGATCCCACAGGCCACAATGAAGGTCCAACTAAGACCTGGTACAGCCAAATAAATGAATACATTTTTTAAAAAAGTCACTTGAGACTGTGTTTGGCCCTTCTTCTTGGTTCCTGCTGGCCTGCCTGGCCCCAAGAGGCAAGGGGACTCTGCAGCCCTCATGTCCGAGGACCCATGAATCCCGTGGAGGCTCTCTTCTTTGGCTGAGAAGACAGGGCTGTCCTCCACCATCTCCTAGAGTTTGCTGTAATTCATGTCCAATGAGATGGTGATGCTATCTAACCACCTCATCCTCTGCTGCCTCCTTCTCCTCCTGCCCTCAATCTTTCCCAGAATCAAGGACTTTTCCAAAGAGTCAGCTCTTCACAACAGGTGGCCAAAGTATTGGAGCTTCAGCTTCAGCATCTGTCCTTCCAATGAATATTCAGGGTTGATTTCCTTTAGGATGGACTGGTTTGATCTCCTTGCTATTCAAGAGACTCTCAGTAGTCTTCTCCAGCACTACAACTCAAAAACATCAATTGTTTAGTGCTCAGTCTTCTTTATGGTCCAACTTTCACATCTTGTACATGACTGCTGGGGTCCAGCCCCAGCGGGTCCAGGAATACATAAGGGATGAGTGGCGTCAGCAAGAAGAAGTGCACGGACTCTGGTTGCAATGCAAGAACTCGTCTACTTTATTTTTTAACAGCTCAGATTATATAGAATTGTTTTTCTTGCCTCCCCCTTACCATCACCCCATGTTATATCAGATGTTGGTTTCATACTCCCGTCAACATTTTCCCTCATATCTTTCCCAATGACTTCATCTGGAACAATCCCGATTACAGGGTTTTTTCCTTGAATGTCCCATACATAGTCTTCTTGCCTCAATGGCCTAACATTTTCACTCTGACAAAAACAATGTTCCATAGATTCCAGCTATAGTATGAATTCTTTGGACAATAAAACAATACATGGGAAGGGTTATGAAAAACATGTTTGACATTTCTGAGAATAGTACCATGAGAAAACCTTGATATTTTTCTTTGTCTAAGACCACAAAACCTCAGTCTACAATCTAACTATGAAGCAGCAAAACACCTCTGAAGCAGCAAAACACCTCTAATAATAGTGAAGTAATGGCAGTGAGGCTGGTTAATATAAATCTATTGAAATCCTATGTTACACATTTTCTAATTCTACAAAAATACCTGTAATATTCTATGTTTATTAAGGGAATGGAAACAGTGGACAAATAGCAGCACTGAAATAACAACAATGAAAACCCTCTTGACCAAAGAACATTAACCTATCGTACATCTGCTTCTGAATCTAAATACCTTTACTTTTTTATTTTTTGCCTTTACTCTTTTTTTTTTTTTTTTTTAAGAGTTGATGAATACTTTCTTAGCATGATAAATACACTTTGTTTTAAAGTCAGCATCCTTCTTTAAACAGGGAAACATTAGAGGCATTTTTACTAAACACATCAATTAAGACATTATTTGTTAACACTTGTCTTCCCTTATAGCTCAGTTGGTTAAGAATCCCTCTGCAATGCAGGAGACCCAGATTCAATTCCTGGGTGGGGAAGATCCACTGGAGAAGGGATAAGCTACCCACTCCAGTATTCTTGGGCTTCCCTGGTGGCTCAGCTGGTACAGAATACACCCGCAATGTGGGAGACCTGGGTTCAATCCCTGGGTTGGGAAGACCCGGGTTCTCCTGGAGAAGGGAACGGCTATCCACTCCAGTATTCCAGCTTGGAGAATTTCATGGACTACATAGTCCATGGGGTCGCAGAAAGTCAGTCACTTTCACTTCAGTTCAGTTCAGTCACTCAGTCGTGTCCAACTCTTTGTGACCCCATGGACTGCAGCACGCCAGGCCTCCCCGTCCAGCACCAACTCCTGGAGTTTACTCAAACTCATGTCCATTGAGTTGGTGATGCCATCCAATCATCTCATCTTCTGTCATCCCCTTCCCCTCCCGCCTTCAATCTTTCCCAGCATCAGTCTTTTCCAATGAGTCAGTTCTTCGCATCAGGTGGCCAAAGTATTAGAGTTTCAGCTTCACCATCAGTCCTTTCAAAGAACATTCAGGACTGATTTCCTTTAGGATGGACTGGTTGGATCTCCTTGCTGTCCAAGAGACTCTCAAGAGTCTTCTCCAACACCACAGTTCAAAAGCATCAATTCTTCAGCACTCAGCTTTCTTCACAGACCAACTCACATCCATACATGATTACTGGAGAAACCATAGCCTTGACTAGACAGACCTTTGTTGGCAAAGTAATGTCTCTGCTTTTTAATATACTGTCGAGGTTGATCATAACTTTTCTTCCAAGAAGCAAGCGTCTTTCAATTTCAAAGCTGCAGTCACCATCTGCAGTGATTTTGACACCCCAAAAAATAAAGTCTGACACTGTTTCCAATGTTTCCCCATCTATTCGCCATGAATTGATGGGACTGGATGCCATGATCTTAGTTTTCTGAATGCTGAGCTTTAACCCAACTTTTTCACTCTCCTCTTTCACTTTTATCAAGAGGCTCTTTAGTTCTTCACTTTCTGCCATAAGGGTGGTGTCACCTGCATATCTGAGGTTATTGATATTTCTCCCAGCAATGTTGATTGCAACATGTGCTTCGTCCAGCCCAGCGTTTCTCATGATGTACTCTGCATATAAGTTAAATAAGCAGGGTGACAATATACAGCCTTGATGTACTCCTTTTCCTATTTGGAACCAGTCTGTTGTTCATGTCCAGTTCTAACTGTTGCTTCCTGACTTGCATACAGGTTTCTCAAGAGGCAGATCAGGTGGTCTGGTATTCCCATCTTTTTCAGAATTTTCCACTGTTTGTTGTGAGCCTTTACTCTTTTTTAATCTAGAACATTATACTCTTCTAAGCAAGCAGCCAGTTTATACCTGTGGCCTTTTCCTTTTTGGCTTGGTACGGTGCTTATGGTCATGTCCTGGGCCATGAGCATTTCTTATGCCCTCCCAAGCATAACACCACTTGTGTGGTGAATGGTCTGTCACAGACCTAAACAGGCCTTTCATTCCTGGTTGGTCATAAGGTTCCCAATGCTCAGGAGGCAGAGTAGGCCTTGGCCTTAGGGAATCTTTCTTAATAAGATTGGACTTTTCTGGGGTGTCCTGATCACTGTATGTTACATTCCCAAGAGTTAATAGAAAACCCAACAACAGTAAGACAGAAAGAGGAAGGGGACATACTGGGCCCCCGGGGCGACCCTGAGGGGAAGAGCTGCCTTGCAGGTTCCTCTCTCGTCCCGTGACCTTGTCATGGTCTGGGCAAGTCCCAGTGAAGAACTGCCTTGCAGGTTCCTCTCGTCCCGTGACCTTGTCATGGTCTGGGCCCGTCCCAGCGGCTCCTGACACATGACTACTGGAAAAACCATAGCTTTGACTATACGGACCTTGGTTGACAAAGTGGTCTCTGCTTTTTACTGTCTAAGTTTGTCATAGCTTTCCTTCCAAGGATTAAGCATCTTTTAATTTTGCAACTGCAATCATTGTCTGCAGTGATTTTGGAGGCCAAGAAAAATCTGTCACTGCTTCCACTTTTTCCACTTCTATTTGCCATGAAGTGATGGGACTGGGTGCCATGATCTTAGTTTTCTGAATGTTAAATTTTAAGCCAGCTTTTTCACTCTCCTCTTTCACCTTCATCAAGAGGCTCTTTAGTTCCTCTTCACTTTCTGTTATTAGAGTAGTATCATCTGCATATCTGAAGTTGTTGGTATTTCTTCTGGCAGTCTTGATTCCAGCTTGTGATTCATCCTGCCTGGCATTTTGCATGATGTACTCTGCATATAAGTTAAATAAGCAGGGTGACAATATACAGCCTTGATGTATTCCTTTCCCAATTTTGAACCAGTTAGTTGTTCCATGTCTGGTTCTAACCATTGCTTATTGACCCTCATACAGGTTTCTCAGGAGACAGGTAAGGTGGTCTGGTACTCTCATCACTTTTAAGAATTTTCCACAGCTTGTTGTGATCCACACAAAGGCTTTAGCATATTCAAAGAAGCAGAAGTAGATGTTTTTCTGGAACGCCCTTGCTTTTTCCATGATCCAATAAATGTTGGCAATTTGATCTCTGGTTCCTCTGCCTCTTTGACACCCAGCTTGTACATCTGGAAGTTCTTGTTTCAGGGACTGCTGAAGCATAGCTTGAAGGATTCTGAGCATAACCTTGCTAGCATGTGAAATGAGCGCAATTGTGTGGTACATTCTTTGGCATTGCCGTTTTTGGGGATTAGCATGAAAACTAACCTTTTCCAGTCCTGTGGCCACTGCTGAGTTTTCCAAATTTGCTGACATGGGTGCAGCACTTCAACAGCATCATCATCATTTAGGATTTCCATCACCTCCACTAGCTTTGTTCACAGTAATGCATCCGAAGACCCATTTGACTTCCAGGATGTCTGACTCTAGGTGAGTGACCACACCATTGTGGTTATCTGGGTCACTAAGACCTTTTTTGTACAGTTCTATGTATTCTTGCCACCCCTTCTTAATCTCTTCTGCTTCTGTTAGGTCCTTACTCTTTCTGTCCTTTATCATGCCCACCATTGCATGAAATGTTCCCTTGATATCTCCAATCTTCTTGAAGAGGTCTCTTCTCTTTTCCATTTTATTGTTTTCCTCTATTTCTTTATATCATTCACTTAAGAAGGACTTCCTATCTCTCCTTGCTATTCTCTGGAACTCTACGTTCAGTTGGATGTATATTTCCCTTTCTCCCTTGCCTTTTGCTTCTCTTTTCTCAGCTATTTGTAAAGCCTCCTCAGATGACCACTTTGCCTTCTTGCATTTCTTTTTCTTTGGGATGGTTTTGGTCACTGCCTCCTGAACAATGCTACAAACATCTGTCCATAGTTCTTCAGGCAGTCTGTCTACCAGATCTGATCCCTTGAATCTATTTGTCACCTCCACTGTATAATCATAAGGGATTTGATTTAGGTCATACCTGAATGGTGTAGTGGTTTTCCCTACTTTCTTCAATTTAAGCCTGAATTTTGCAATACAGAGCTCATGATCTGAGCCACAGTCAGCTTCAGGTCTTGTTTTTACTGACTGTAGAGTTTCTCCAACTTTGGCTGCGAAGAACATAATCAATCTGATTTCAGTATTGACCATTTGGTTGGGTTGTTGGAAAGGGTGTTTGCTATGACCAGCATGTTCTCTTGACAAAACTGTTAGCCTTTGCCCTGCTTCATTTTGTACTCCAAGGCCAAACCTGCCAAGTATCTCGACTTCCTACTTTTGCATTCCAATCCCCTATGATGAAAAGGGTACCTATTTTTGGTGTTAGTTCTAGAAGGTGTTGTAGGTCTTCACAGAACCATTCAACTCCAGCTTCTTCAGCATCAGTGGTTGGGGTATAGACTTGGATTAAAATAATGTTGAACAGTTTGCCTTGGAAATGAACTGAGATTATTCTGTAATTTTTGAGAGTGCACCCAAGTAATGCATTTCAGACTCTTGTTGACTATGAGGGCTACTCCTCTTCTTCTAAGGGATTCTTGCCCACAGTAGTAGATATAATGGTCATCTGAATGGAATTCTCCCACGCCTATCCATTTTAGTTCACCAATTCCTAAGATGTTGATGTTCACTCTTGCTATTTTCTGCCTGACCATGTCCAGTTTACCTTGATTCATGGAAAGGAGAGTGAGAAAGCTGGCTTAAAACTAAGCATAAAAAAAAAAAAAAAAAAGATCGTGGCATCTGGTCCCATCACTTCATGGCAAATAGATGGGGAAGCAGTGGCAGATTTTATTTTCTTGGGCTCAAAATTCACTGCAGGTGATGACTACAGCCATTAAATTAAAAGACACTTACTTCTTGGAACAAAAGCCATGACAAACCTAGACAGCATATTAAAAAGCAGAGACATCACTTTCCTGACAAAGGTCTGTTTAGTCAAAGCTATGGCTTTTCCAGTAGTCACATATGGATATGAGAGTTGGACCATAAAGAAGGCTGAGTGCCAAAGAACTGATGCTTCTGAACTGTGATGCTGGAGAAGACTCTTGAGAGTCCCTTGGACTGCGAGGAGATCAAACCAGTCCACCCTAAAGGAGATCAGACCTGAATAGTCATTGGAAGGACAGATGCTAAAGCTGAAGCTCCAATACTTTAGCCACCTGATATGAAGAACTGACTCATTGGAAAAGACCCTGATGCTGGGAAAGACTGAAGGCAGGAGAAGTGGGTGATAAAAGATGGGATGGTTGGATGGCATCACCAACCATGAACATGCATTTGCGCAAGCTCCAAGAGTTGGTGATGGACAGGGAAGCCAGGCGTGCTGCATGCAGTCCATGGGGTCGCAAAGAGTTGGACATGACTTAGCAACTGAACAATGATCTTGAGGAACAGACATAGGATCCCTTCCATTTTTCCTTAGGTTGCTGCTCAGGTCATTGCTCTTTTTCACTTTCACCAGTACCTGGCTTCCTGTGTTGGAGGGATAAAAGGGAGCTTCCAGATGATGGGGAGATCTGTGGGACACACGCTCATGCATAGCGCTTAACAATTGTGAACACAGTGTTTAACTTTACCTCCTCTGTTAAAAATGTTTTTTACTCAGGACTAGAGAGTGGTCTCCTGTACATAATTTCATAAGGGCTCTATCCAAGACTGCTTCTAGGGGACACCAGTGTATGGAGAGCAATTTGCAAGACCATGTCCTGTGTTAGATGAGTTTTCTGGCATAGCCTGCAAGAGATGTCTTAATAATCTCAATATCTTTAGAAAAGATCCAGATATTTGCTGCATAAGCAACACAACCACAAGCTGGGGGAGGGATGAATGGTGGAGCACAGGGGGTTTCTCCAAGCAGAACAGGGAACAGGGAACTGTTCTGCATGACCCACAATCAGGGGACACATGGCACCATGCATTTATCAAGATCCAATGAACTGCATGGCACAAGGAGGGAAACTTAACATGTGAAAAGTCTAAAAAAACTCACACAGGTGATCAGGAAACCAAAATGTGGCCAAGAAACCTGCTGAGTCACACATGGAGTAACATCAAGTAAGGGGTGTGCGAGCACCAGCCTGAGCAACCTCAGGAGTAAACAGAGCCTGTGACTAAAGGAAGAGGGGCCTGCACACAGCACTGAGCTTGAGCTGGCAAAGCTGTTTCCTGCTGGCTATGGTTTATCACCTCCGCTACTGCCTATAGGATGTGGGCTAAACAATTAGATGAGAGGTTATGGAAAAGCAAGAGGGGGGCTGGGATGAACCACAAGGTCTGGATCACAGCTGGAGACGCTGCTGTGAACTCATGTTCAGCCTAACAAAAACACTGGTGGATGCTTGTGGCAGCAGTTTCCTCTGTGTGAACACATGGTCAACTGCCATCTGAGAAGGGCCCACAGCTGTGTGCACACCCAGCTCCAGATCTTGGTTTCTAAGAAAGAACAGGAACCAGGGCACCTTGGAGAAATGTCTGATTTTAGGGTTGTGTGAAAAAATACACAAAAGAAGTCTGTAGTGCCAAAAATAATGATGGGGGTGTCAAAGGTCACAGGGTCCAAAGCTGGAACCAGAGGAGCAATGAAGTCTAGGGGTACTGGACTGTGACCCAGAGCAGGAAGTGACCATCCATGCCCACACCCACAGGAACAAGTGACTGGACATAAACACAGCTTTTCCAGGCAGTAGAATCCCCAAGGTTGAGGTGGAGACAGAACAGGATCATGACTCTCACCCACACCAAGCACAGTGGGGTGCAGGGCTGATGTTGTCATCCTCTACTGCCCACAGTTCTGTGGGTCGGGAGTAGCTCCACATGGCATTGCTGTGATGGCTCGACCGGGCCTGGACGATCCACGTGCTTCTCTCTAGGAACTGGGGTCTTGGTGTGGCCATAGACTGGGTCCTCTGTCCATGTGGCCCCTTGTCACTCAGCAGTCTAAACCAGGCTTCCTTCCTGACAGAAGCTTCTGGGAGCCTTAAGGCCAAATCTCAAAAGCATCTGCCACTTCCGACTGGTCAAAGCAGGTTACAGCCCAGATTCCTGGGGAGGGAGACAGTCCCTGGCTTTGGTGGGGGGACCAAAGCAGGACCACAAGGCCGAGGGGTTTGTGTACAGGGAGGGGTTCTGACATCCGTAGTAACCATGTACCAGAGGTGAGAGGCAGGTAGCACAACGAAAAGCAAGTAGTTCAGAGCATGGCTCAGGTTTACCTGAACAAATCCTTTATAAACGATATCAGCTCGGACTTCTCTGGTGGTGGAGTGAACAAGAATCCACTTGCCAAATCAGGGGACATGGATTTGATCCCTGGCCTAAGGAAGATTCCACATGTGGTGGAGCAGCGAAGCCCATGTGGCACAATTACTGTGCCCGTGTTCTAGAGCCCCCAGCCACAAATACAGAACCCACGTGCTGCAACTACTGAAGCCCGAGCACTCTAGGGCCTGTAAGCCACAAAAACTAAAGCCTGGGCGCCCAGAACCTATTCTCAGCAGCAAGAGAAGCCACCGAAATGGGAAGCCCCAACACTGAAACAAAGAGTAATCCCTGCTCGCCACACCTGCAGAAAGTCCACACAAAGCACCAAAGACTCAGTGCAGTCAAAAATAATAAGTAAAAGAGATCAGCTGTTTTTTGTTTTTTTTTTTTTTTCTTTTTAAGGGAAAGGGGGTATAGGGACCTCATTGCTTTTCTTTTTAAAAAATATTTATTTATTTATTGTTGGCTGTGCTGGGTCTTTGTTCCCTTCCGTGTGCTTTCTCTAGTTGTGGCAAGTGAGGGCTACTCTCTAGTCAGAATGCAAGCTTCTCATTGTGGTGGCTTCTCCTGTTGTGGAGCATAGGTTCTAGGGTGAGCGGGCTCAGTAGGTGTGGCATGTGGGCTCAGCTGCCCTGGGGCATGTAGGATCTTCCTGGACCAGGGACTGAACTTGTGACCTTTGCATTGTACGGTGGACTCTTAACCACTGGACCACCAGGGAAGCCCAAGATCAGTTAATTTAATCAAATATAGTTAAACACAATACCAGACCACCTCATCTGCCTCCTGAGAAATCTGTATGCAGGTCAAGAAGCAACAGTTAGAACCAGACACGGAACAACGAACTGGTTCCAAATTGGGAAAGGAGTACATCAAGGCTGTATATTGTCACCCTACTTATTTAACTTATATGCAGAGTACATCATGCAAAATGCTGGGCTGGATGAAGCACAAGCTGGAATCAAGATTGCCAGGAGAAATATCAATAACCTCAGATATGCAAATGACACCACCCTCATAGCAGAAAGTGAAGAACTAAAGAGCCTCTTGATAAAAGTGAAAGAGTTGGCTTAAAACAACATTCAAAAAACTAAGATCATGGCATCTGGTCCCATCACTTCATGGCAAATAGATGGGGAAACAATGAAAACAGTGAAAGACTATTTTCTTGGGCTCCAAAATCACTGCAGATGGTGACTGCAGCCATGATATTAAAAGACGCTTGCTCCTTAAAAGAAAAGCTATGACCAACCTAGGCAGTATATTAGAAAGCAGAGGCATTACTTTGCTGACAAAGGTCCATCCAGTCAAAGCTATGGTTTTTCCAGTAGTCACGTGTGGATGTGAGAGTTGGACTATAAAGAAAGTTGAATGCTGAAGAACTGATGCTTTTGAACTGTGGTGTTGGAGAAGGCTCTTGAGAGTTCCTTGGACTGCAAGGAGATCCAACCAGTCCATCCTAAAGGAGATCAGTCCTGAATATTCATTGAAAAGACTGATGCTGAAGCTGAAACTCCAATAATTTGGCCACCTAATGTGAAGAACTGACTCTGGAAAAGATCCTGATGCTGGGAAAGATTGAAGGCGGGAGAAAGGGATGACAGGTGATGAGATGGTTGGATGGCTTTACCGACTTGATGGACATGAGTTTGAGTAAGCTCCAGGAGTTGGGGCTGGATAGAGAAGCTTGGCATGCTGCAGTCCATGGGGTCACAAAGAGACACGACTGAGCGACTGAACTGAACTGAGACACATGTGTTTACATTTTTATGATCTTAAATAGTTCTTGGAAAAAAATAACTTACCTGACCCATAAAAGCAGACTAAGAAATATAGGAAAGTTTAATTAAGCTTTGCATATGTAAATAAACCTAATTCTTCCATAATATTACATTATCTTTTCAGTGTTATGTTATGTATCAGGAGAAAGATATATAGTTGTTTAAGTCAAAATTATGGAATCAGTCTAATTTGGGGCTTTTCCTGGTGGCTCAGTAGTAAAGAATCTGCCTGCCAATGAAGGAGACACAGGTTTGGTCCCTGGTCCAGATGATCCCTTGGGGAAGGAAATGGCAATCCACTCCAGTATTCTTGCCTGGAAAATCCCATGGACAGAGGAGCCAGGTGGACTACGGTCCATGGGGTCGCAAAGAGTCAGACACAACTTAGCCACTAAACAACAATAACAGTTTAATTTGTTCAAGGATTCATCCTGATTAAAAACACTACATAAACTTTTTATAATATAGGTTGTTAAACTCCACATTTTCCACCCTGACATTTAAACAATATTAAATCAATGTTTCTATGCCATGAAGTCCTTGGCAATATTTGCTCTCTGCCAGAATTCACATCTCTCTGCTTCTTATCCAATGATCAACCACTGTCTCAGGTGTTTTGTTTTTTTTAAACTGAGGATTCTCCAAGAAAATGACTTTCTTTTAAAAGGTGAACACTTCTAAGGCATTGCTGTTTGCTCTTCAGTCGCTAGGTTGCATCCAACCCTGCGACCCCACAGATTATAGACCACCCGGCTCTTCTGTCCATGAGATTTCCCAGCAAGAAAACTGGAGTGGGTTGCCATTTCCTTCTCTAGGGACTCTTTCCGACCCAGGGATCAAACCCACATCTCCTGCTTGGCACACAGATTCTTTACCACTGAGCCACCTGGAAAGCTCTAAGCTGTTGTTAGAAATTCAGTTTCTCTTTTCTTTCTGGAATTCTCACATTCTCTAGTTTTTTTTTCTTTTAGCTTTTTAATCTGCTTTGGTTTCCAGGAAGATAGGGAGTTACACTAAAACACCCAGAGAATGCCTCCAGTCAGTCATCTGGAGACCCTGGGACTTGGGCCTTGTCCTCCACGGCTGCCCAGAGAACAGGTTTCAACACGTCATATGCTTCAGTCCAGTGTGGCTACTGCCCTCCTATGGTTCATCTTTGGCCAGCAAAGCCCTTTGCGCCCTCCCAACTCCTCCCATGGCCTCTGCCATGAAGAGACATGGTGGGCTCTCATGAATTTCCTGCCACAGGTCTGGCGTTAGGGCTGCCAGGTAAATACCACACGGGACATACTTATACTGAGAAATTTGTTGTATATCTGATATTCAGATCTAACTGGGAGACATGTATTTTTATTTGCTGAAGTTGGCAACCTTCCTGGAATCAGCCATAGTCCCCAGAGTCCTGGCTTCCACCTAAAGTGGGGTGGAGGGCACTTAAGAGCCACTGCTGGGGGGTCTCAGTTTGTAGACCCCACTCTCAAACATGAGCACATAGCCATGTGCCACCAGAGGAAGCCCACTATCATGGGAAGCAGAGGCTACAGTCCACAGACAGAGGGATGAACTGGGAATAAGTGGAAATGGGACTTGGTGGGGGAGGGGGATGGAGGAAATCCACAACATCAGTATTTTCACAGACCTGACCTGACCACACCCATGAAACAGACACACAGAAAACAAAGGGGTCTTAGAAATGAAGAACAAAGTAACAGAAACAAAAAAATTCATTACGTGTGTTAGAAGAAAATGTTGAGGGTGCCAATGAGATAGAATATAGAAAGTGACCCCAAAAAACAGGAGTTTCAGAAGAAAAGAAGTAGAGGGAAGGAAATGATAACAAAATGGTTCAAGAAAATGTCCTAGAACTGAAGGAGGGTTAGGCGTTTCCAGACAGAATTAGGCTCCCGTGGGGCAGACACAGACCCACAACAAAGCACACATCATGGGAGAGTTCACACCAGTGAGGAAAGAGGAGCTTTGAAAAAGTCACAGAGGCTCTGGAGCCAAAATGGTGCAGTTTTCTCAACAGCAACACTGGGAAAGGGAATAGGAGAGAATGACATCTGCAGAGGCTGGCAGGAAATAATTTCCAGCCTAGAATTCTATATCCAGCCAAACTGTCAACCAAGAAACAGGATCCAATAAAGTCATGTACAGATTTACAAAGTTTCAGAATTTCTCCTGTGTTTTTTTCTGCAGGAAACTATGGAGATGTGGGCTTCCCTCATAGCTCAGTTGGTAAAGAATTTGCCTGCAGTGCAGGAGACCCAGGTTCAATTCCTGGATTGGGAAGATCCCCTGGAGAAGGAAATGGCAACCCACTCCAGTATGCTTGCCTGGAGAGAAGCCTGGTGGGCTACAGTCCATGGGGTCATAAGACTTGGACACAACTTAGTGACTAAATTACCACCCACCATGAAGGATATGCTCTTTCAAAGTGAAGGAAGGAAAAAGAATTTAAAAACGTAAATGAACACGAGGGGTCAGGGGAGCAGAGAGTTTGAGAGAATCCCCAAGGTGAAAGCTGGGCCCAGAGGTGATGGGCAAGCAGCCAGCTGGACAGATGAGTGGTCCAGGAGAGACTTCAACTCAAGGTGAGTGAAGCTCAGCTGCTCTGAGAGGTGGGCTGAGAACTTGGTGTTGACGTTGTGATGAGGGCACAGAAAACTAAAGCAACCAAAAAGAATAAAAATAAGGCAATTAATGCTTCCAGGGAAAAGAAAAACAGGGAAGGAAGAGCAGTGAGTGTCTCCTTTTTATGGTTACAGGGACATGAACACACTCACGGCCCCCAACTCACAAATCAGAGGAGGGGCAGGAGGGGAGAGCAGAGGACACCTACAAGGAAAACGAACCAGAGAAACAAGCATGTTTAGTGCTGTATTTTCCAGAGTGAAAGTTAAGCCCCACGAACGAGTGTGAATTCAATTTAGTGGCTCACAAACACCATTTCTTAATGAAGTTGACTACAATAGAAAATGTCTGAGATTACTGTGCTTCAGTTCAGTCACACGGTCATGTCAGACTCTTTGTGACCCCATGGACTGCAACACCCAGGCCTCCCTGTCCATCACCAACTCCCGGAGTTTACTCAGACTCATGTCCATTGAGTAAGTGATGCCATCCAACCATCTCATCCTCTGTCATCCCCTTCTCCTCCCGTCTTCAATCTTTCCCAGCATCAAGGTCTTTTCCAATGAGGCAGCTCTTCATATCAGGTGGCCAAAGTATTGGAGTTTCAGTTTTAGCATCAGTCCTTCCAATGAATATTCAGGATTGATTTCCTTTAGGATGGACTGGTTGGATCTCCTTGCTGTCCAAGGGACACTCAAGGGTCTTCTCCAAAACCACACTTCAAAAGGATCAATTCTTCAGCGCTCAGCTTTCTTTATAGGCCAACTCTCACATCCACACATGACTACTGGAAAAAAAATAGCTTTGACTAGATGGACCTTTGTTGGCAAAGTAATGTCTTTGCTTTTTAATATACTGTCTAGGTTGGTCATAGCTTTTCTTCCAAGATGCAAGCATCTTTTAATTACATGGCTGCAGTCACCATCTGCAGTAATTTTGGGTCCCCCAAAATAAAGTCTGTCACTGTTTCCATTGTTTCCCCATCTATTTGCCATGAAGTAATGGGACCGGATGCCATGATCTTCATTTTCTGAATGTTGAGTTTTAAGGGAACATTTTCATTCTTCTCTTTCACTTTTATCAACAGGCTCTTTAGTTCTTCTTTGATTTCTGCCATAAGGGTGGTGTCATCTGCATATCTGAGGTTATTGATATTTCTCCCGGCAATCTTGATTTCAGCTTGTGCTTCATCCAGCCCAGCATTTTGCATGATGTACTCTGCATATAAGTTAAATAAGCAGGGTGACAATATACAGCCTTGACATACTCCTTTCCCAATTTTGAATCAGTCTGTTGTTCCATATCCAGTTCTAACTAACTGTTGCTTCTTGACCTGCATACAGATTTCTCAGGAGCATGTCAGTTGGTCTGGTATTCCCATCTCTTTTAAGAATTTTCCAGTTTGTTATGATTCACACAGTCAAAAGCTTTGGCATAGTCAATAAAGCAGAAGTAGATGTTTTTCTAGAACTCTCTTGCTTTTTTGATGATCCAACAGATGTTGGCAATTTGATCTCTGGTTCCTCTGCTTTTTCTAAATCCAGCTTGAACCCTCCTTTTCTTGGCGGGGGTCGGGCGTGCAGTCCCGATCCGCGTAATGTACGGAGGTAGAGGGAACGGGCTCTGGCCCCCTCGGCGTCATGTCTTCAATAAAGGCTCATTTAACCCCCCTCAAAAAAAAAAAAAAAAAATAAATCCAGCTTGAGCATCCATACTGCGTTTAGGAGGGCTATGTATTTTTTTCTAATTTTGTAGATGTGAGTGTGTACCAGGTAGTGATATATAAAATATATTTGAGTTTTGCTCAAAAAAGTCCAAAACCCACCAAGTTAGAGAAATGACATTAAACACCAAAAGAATCATCTAAAAGGGCTGATGTGCTTCTGGCAAAGGTGGTGTGGGGAAGAGAGACTGCTGTTCTCTTAAGCAGCACTGTTGAACTATTAAACTATTTACATATGTAGATATGCACTGACGTGATTTTTATAAAAATTGTTGTTCAGTCACTCAATCATGTCCGACTCTTTGAGACTCCATGGATTGCAGCACACCAGGCTTCCCTGTCTTTCACCATCTCCCAGAGCTTGCTCAAACTCCTGTCTATCAAGTTGGTGATGCCATCCAACCATCTCATCCTCTGTCGTCCCCTTCTCCTCCTGCCTTCAATCTTTCCCAGCAGGAGGGTCTTTTCCAGTAAGTCAGTTCTTCACATAAGGTGGCCAAAGTATTGGAGCTTCAGCTTCAAAATCAGTCCTTCCAAAGAATATTCAGGACTGATTTCCTTTAGGATGGACTGGTTTGATCTTCTTGCATTCCAAGGGACTCTCAATAGTCTTCTCCAACACCACAGTTCAAAAGCATCAATTCTTCAGCACTTAACTTTCTTTATAGTTCAACTCTCACATCCACACGACTACTGAAAAAACCATTGCTTTGACTTTGTCAGCAAAGTAATGTCTCTGCTTTTTAATATGCTGTCTAGGTTGGTCATAGCTTTTCTTTCAAGGAGCAAGCGTCTTTTAATTTCATGGCTGCAGTCACCATCTGCAGTGATTTTGGAGCCCAAGAAAATAGTCTTTCACTGTTGCCATTGTTTCCCCATATATTTGCCATGAAGTAATAGGACCAGATGCCATGATTTTCCATAGTTTGTTGTGGTCCACACAGTCAAAGGCTTTAGCATAGTCAATTAAGCAGGAGTAGATATTTTTCTGGCACTTTTTCTGTGATACACTTTTAAAAAAATAAGTTTTGGAGTCAGTCTGAGAGCTAATTCATGGCTTCTCAGTCACGTGACTGTGGGCAAGTTCATCTGTGTATTTAAGGGTCCTTCTTTATCAGACAAAGCTCATTATAGATTTGTTGTGAAATGAGATAGTCCTGTGAAGAACCTAGCACTCTGTAGGGGAAGGAATCACACCTACATCAGTTATTAATTGTTTAAAAACATAATTCTTATTCTGCCAACTGTCTCTCGGACACCTACTCTTGGAAAGCTACTATAGGATGTGCTCCATGAAGAAAAGGAAATAAACCACAAAACTGGAACACGCAGCATTCCAGAAACAGAGGCTCCAGCTTATGAGGCCAAGGGTATCCCAGAGAGACCTTACTGGTGCCACTGAGAACCCAGGGCAGCCCAGACGTGGCTCAGGAGGGTGGCTCCACCTGAAGAAGGTACTCAAGGAGCTGGACTGGACTGAGAGTTTTCAACTTCTGTCAGCATGTTTGGGGCTGAGTCAGTGACACAGAAAAACTTGCAAAAGTAAAAGCAAAACAAGGCAAAAATGCTGAACAAAGGAAATATATGAACTTTGTTCAGCATAAGTTTTGAGGCCATTTACACTGCCATGATGACACTGGGAGGAGGCAGAGGCTGAGGCCAGCATGCAGAGGTAGTGAAGTTGGTGCCCCTGGGACAGGTTCAGGGTAGGTGAGGTGAGTTGGGTGGGGTAAGCAGAAGCTGAGAACTCAACTGTATGCTGAGCCACATACAGTCCTACCTGTTCCATAAAATTAAGAAATAAGAATTCAACTGTAAATACACAGTAACAAAACCAACAAGAAAAAGGGAGCAGGCTCCTCTTGGCAGGGTTCATGGGGAAGCCCAGGTCTGAGTTCCAGAGAACCATGGGGTGATGCACCCCCTCCCCGTTCATGTGACAGCTTTGGTGTCCCAAGCCCTTGGGGACTGCAGGCCAGAGCCCCAGTTGTGGTAGCTTCTGGGGTTTCCTCCACCCACAGAGGCGCCAGAGGGAGGCCAGGTTCACTCAGCAGGAAGCCAGGCTGAATCAGTTCCGTCCCCTACACTGCAGACCATCTACACTAGGGCAAGGTCAGCCCACGTGGGCAAGGGTGTACAGTATCAGGTCACAGGGTGACCCCTGTCCTACTTTCCCAAATTCACTGGGTCAACCTACACTCCACATGGCACATGCATGATTCATGCCAGTGACCCGGTTCACCCTGGTCTTGAGTCTTGGCCATTGCCAAGAGGCTCCTAAGGACTTGGCACAACTCCCCCCACCAGCCCAAGTGTTGTCTCCCCTTCTCTTGGCCTCAAGAGGTCCTGACAGTCCTGTCGCTGCCACCGCTGAAATGAGGGGGCTGCAGGTCTGGTTCTACCCCACTGGGGCCTCCAGTGCTTCCCTCCCTACTCAGTCAGAAGGGGTCCTCAAAATACACACAGGCTACCCCACACCCCACACAGAGAACTCCAACCTCTGTGAGCGGCAAAGTCTCTGCAGAGGTTAACTCTAGCTCCAGGCCTACTGCTCAACTGACCCCCAAGTGAGGGGCCCAATGCCACAGCTCAGCCTTCTCATCCAAACACTGGCCCAGCAGTGCTCTGTGGGGCTGAGGTCAGTGCCAGGAAGATTCAACAGGGCATCTGGGTGCCCAGCCAGGCAGCGGGGCTGTCACCCTCCAAACCCCACCCTCAGGCTACCTCCAGTCCCAGGTCTGGACTGTTTCACTCCATCCTAGGGGCTGCAGCTCCACAGCCCTTCAGGAAAGTGAAAGTTGCTCAGTTGTGTCCAACTCTGTGACCCTATGGACTATATAGTCCATGGAATTCTCCAGGTCAGAATACTGGAGTGGGTAGCCTTTCCCTTCTCCATGGGATCTTTCTAACTCAGGGATCCAATCCAGGTCTCCTGCCCTGCAGGCAGATTCTTTACCAGCTGAGCCACAAGGGAAGCCCAAGAATACTGGAGTGAGTAGCCTATCCCTTCTGCAGCGGATCTTTCTGACCCAGGAATCAAACCAGGGTCTCCTGCATTACAGGCAGATTCTTTACCAACTAAGCTATCAGGGAAGCCTCAGCTCTTCAGGGGCTTTCTCCAAATCTCAGTCCCAGAGAGGAACCTTCTCTGCTTCCCTGTCCCCCAGGTTCCACTATTCTTGCAGCAAGTCCAGTGGGCATGGCCAGGCCAGGGGAGTGAGGCCTCCCTCTGCCCTATGCCTTGTCCCTCTGTCACCCTCGCCAGCCTGTGTGCTCCCCTGGGTGGTGGGGAGCACAGCCATTCACATGCAGGGTTTGAGGGGCACACATGTATGTGTGCACTGTGTCCGCCCCGTGCATCCAGCCTCACATCTTCCCCTAGGACTTGAACCACCTGGCTCCTTCCTTGGCCCATGGTGTGGGCACAAATGCCCAGGCCGGAAGAGCCTGGCCGTGCCCCAGAAGGAGCAGCAGAGCGACAGGCGTGGAGCAGAGTTGACTGCAGTGCCTGCCCTGGGTCCAAAAGGCAGCCACTCCAGCCCTGGAGCCTCTCCTCTGGCTGTACACATGCAAAGAACTGCTCCGAGAGGCTGTGGGGGGACTGACTGCAGGCCGGAACCACGTCACATAGGCGGGCCCCTCATTCTGTGTCCCTCTCGGGGGTGCCCAGGGCTAGAAGAGGAGCCAACACAGAGGAGCTGAGAGAGGGTGGAGGCCCCACAGGGAAGAAGCGAGAGGCAGCCTCCTGCGGTCTGGGAGAGCTAAAGAGTAAAAATAAAACCCTCAAACCACCTCCTGAGGTCATGGTTGGGGCCCAGGGCACCCGAATCACAGGCGGGACGAGGTCTGCACGTGAGCCAGGCAGGGCAGCGGCTGCCAGGTCCAGGCCGGGGGGAAGGGACTAAGGAGACCAGGAGTGCTGGGCCAGCTCAGGAGACAACCCGAAAGGATCAGTGACATCAGGAGCAGGGGCCTGGACGGCAGTCCCACTCACACATCAGGCTACCTGCTCTCAGTCAGGGGCTGCTCTGCTCTGTGCGCTGTAGGGCATTTCACAGCATCCCCAGCCTTGCCCACTGTGACCCCACCATAACAACCAAAACTGTCTCCAGACGCGGCCAAATGTCCACTTAAGAACCACTGCTCTGGAAGAATGGTGAGGCTGTGCAGTCTGGAGCCCCTGGGCAGCCTGCCTTCTAGGGGTGCCCCAGCTGGCACCCCCCCAGCGTGGAGGAGGCAGGGGCCCTGCAGCACTCTGCCAGGTGGATGCCTCCTGGCATCTGGGTCCGTGCCTCTCTGTATAGGCAGCCGGTTGCACCCCCAGCACTCACTGCCCCAGTTGAACTTCTGACGGACAGAGGCCTTGTCTCCAGACTCAGCATCTATTTCTCCCCCGCCAGTCAGGGAAGGGTGGAGTAAGCCGCAGGCAGCTCCGGAGCAGGGCTGGAAGGAAACACCAGGAGCAGCTGCTCGGCAGCCATGGGTATCAGCCAAGGGCAGCACTGGCAGGCTGAGGCCCTGCTGCATAGCCCGGTGGAGCTGGGGCCAGACTGACTACCAGGAGAGCATGGTCCGCTCCACCCCAGCGAGGCCCCACTGCCAAACCCTGGACCTTGGGAGCCCTGCCCCACCCGCAGCTGAGGAAACTGAAACCGAAGGATGCTTGTGTCCAGGTCCTCAGCAAAAACCCCTAGGGCTGCCAGGAGCCCAACCAGTGCCCCCTAGTGGTTGCTGGTGGAAGCAGTCCTGTGCCCCCAAAGGCCTCAGGTCCCCTCAAAGTCAGGGCCAGCTTCACTTTCCTGACATCCAACAGGTACATTTGCTCCATGAGCCCATCCCACTGACGGGCAGGGACCGAGATGGGCCCCTTGGCTAGAAGCCTGCTCACCTGGCCGGCGGGGCACACACAGGACAGGGCCCATCAGGCTCACCAAAGCATTGGGGTCGTCAGCGCCCTTCCAGGAGAACTTCTGAGAAGCCTGTGTCCAAGCACACTCCCTCCCTCCACATCTGCAGGGAACCCATCCCAGGCCCCAGACACATCTCCACAGCCCAGTGTGAAGCAGGACAGGGGCATCTCCAGGGCTCAGGAGAGGTGCACCTTCCCCTCCTTGCACATGGCGGTCAAGAGCAAGGCAGACACCTCATCTATGCTCACCTGAGCTCAGACTCTGACCAGGCTCCATGCCTGCAGCCCAATCCCCCAAGCCTGGATATGAGAGGCCCAGGCTCCCCACCTAATCCCCTACTATTAGACACAACACATTCCTCTCCACACAGACAGAATGTGGAATCCCTGGGGGCAACTGGTTTATAAGGCTCCAGGCTTCCCCAGATCCATAAAGGGCCCCCTCTCAGCCGGTCGCACCCTGAACCTGCCAGAGCAGGCCATCCCTTCCTGATGAGCCCCAGAAAGCGGCAGAGGCCAAGGAGCTCACAGCAGGCTAGGAGTCCCCTGCTGCAGCTGAGCAGGACCTGCCCACCATCCCTGAGGACAGGCGCCTTTGCTGCCTCCCTCCCTTCTGCCCAGTGAGGGCCTCCCTGACCCCCCAACTGTGTAGGTCCACTGTTTTTTTTTTTTTCAATCATCAGGTCCTATAGCAACACACGAGCCACAGCTGGTTGATCCCAAAACCAAAGAGATGGAGTGCTGACTATAAGCTCTGCTCAGGTTTCCAACTGCAAGAAGGATCAACGGTATACTCACTCCCTAATCCCCAGATGGTCCCTGTGCCATGCTCCCTGACTATGGGACAGGGCTGTGACTCTTCACAGATGTCCACAGCACTGGCTTTCCCTCCTGCAGCCACGGCACCAGGACAGGGCCTGCTGGGGAAAGGGGCTCTCAATCTGCCCTAGGGGTCTTGGGCTCCTGTAATACCAGAAGCTGGCACCAGCCTTCATCCCAGAACAGCTCACACCAAGCAGAAGAGGGTCCAGGCCAGTAGGGACAGTCGAGTTTCCAGAGCATTTATTATCGTCAGGCATCAGCAGTCACGGGGGTGGGAGACAGAGACTGGAGACTCATTTGCCCTTCAGGTAGATCTTGGGGGTCTGCCAGCCTGGGGGGGCTTCCTTCAGGCCTGCCTTCTGCCAGATGCGCCTCAGATCTCTCTCGAACTTCATCTGTGAGGGCAGAGGGAGTGACCACAAATAGGTCCGTGGCATAGCCACGTGCCCCAGCCACCCCACGTAGCTGCAGCCAAGGGCCACACTCACCTGCTTCCGTTTCAGACGTGCTTCCCTGACTTTCCGCCGCAGGAACCGGGTCCTCTTGACCAGCTTGCGGTACTTATGATGATTCATCTTCCGCCGGCGGATCTTGAGCACGTTTCTGCACTGCATCTGGGGCGCATCCCAGACGTCCTTACCGCCCTGCTCGACCCCTTCGCCCACCTGACTGGGCGGACACTCATAGAGTTGGGCTGGAGACACAGTCCCTGGTACCCCAGTGTCCAGTCTGGGTAGGAGGTAGCGAATGGTCAGCCAGCTCTCCAGGGGGCTGATGGACATCTTCCTTGGGACCAGCATCTCCTCAAGTTCCACGTGGACCCGCCTGCCAGGGAGAGAGGCAACCCTACTTGGGCCTGTTGGCTTCGTGCTATAGCAAGGCCTGCAGGCATGCCTGCCTAGCACCCCTAAGACAGGCCAGGGTCCATGGCAGCCTGCAGGAGACAAGAGAGCACAGTTAATTACTGCTTGTGGGGCTACATGACCTACACAGCCATGGGGCCTGTGGAGCAGAACCCCCTGAAGCCCTGCTGACATCCTCAGGCCAAGACTCGCCTTCTGTGACATCTGGATGTCTACAGGGTTGTCTGCTCTCATCCATCAGAGGGCAGACAGAATGAAAACTACAAGCACAGAAAACTAACCAAACTGATCACATGGATTACAGACTTGTCTAATTCAGTGAAACTAAGAAGAAGCTGTGGTACATATACACCATGGAATATTACTCAGCCGTTAAAAAGAATTCATTTGAACCAGTCCTAATGAGATGGATGAAACTGGAGCCCCTTATACAGAGTGAAGTAAGCCAGAAAGATAAACAACATTACAGCATACTAACACATATATATGGAATTTAGAAAGATGGTAACGATAACCCTATATGCAAAACAGAAAAAGAGACACAGAAATACAGAACAGACTTTTGAACTCTGTGGGAGAATGTGAGGGTGGGATGTTTCAAAAGAACAGCATGTATACTATCTATGGTGAAACAGATCACCAGCCCAGGTGGGATGCATGAGACAAGTGCTCGGGCCTGGTGCACTGGGAAGACCCAGAGGAATCGGGTGGAGAGGGAGGTGGGAGGGGGGATCGGGATGGGGAATACGTGTAAATCTATGGCTGATTCATATCAATGTATGACAAAACCCACTGAAATGTTGTGAAGTAATTAGCCTCCAACTAATAAAAAAAAAAAAAAAAGAAACTAAGAGCCATGCCGTGTAGGGCCACCTAAGACAGACGGGTCATGGTGGAGAGTTCTGACAAAACATGGCCACTGGAGAAGGGAATGGCAAACCACTTCAGTATTCTTATCTTGAGAACCCCATGAACAGTATGAAAAGACAAAAAGATAGAACACTAAAAAATGAACTCCCCAGGTCAGGAGGTGCCTGATAGGTTACTGGAGAAGAACAGAGAGAAAGCTCCAGAAGGAATGAAGAAGCTAAGACAAAATGGAAACAACGCCCAGGTGTGGATATATCTGGTGATGAAAGTTAAGTCCAATGCTATAGAGAACAATATTGCACAGGAACCTGGAATATTAGGTCCACGAATCAAAGTAAACTGGAAGTGGTCAAATAGGAGATGGCAAGAGTGAACATCGACATTTTTGGAATCAGTGAACTAAAATGGACCGGAATAGGAGAATTTAATTCAGATGACCATTATTTCTACCACTGTGGGCAAGAATCCCTTAAAGGAAACAGAGTAGCCCTCACAGTCAACTAAAGAGTCCGAAATGCAATACTTGGATGCAATCTCAAAAATGAAAGAATGATCTCTGTTTGTTTCTAAGGCAAACCATTCAGTATTACAGTAATCCAAGGCTATGCCCCAATCACTAATGCCAAAGAAGCTGAAGTTGAATGGTTCTATAAAGACCTACATGATCTTCTAGAACTAGCAACAAAAAAAGATGTCCTTTTCATCATAGGGGACTGGAATGCAAAAGTAGGAAGTCAAGAGATACCTGAAGTAACAGGCAAGTTTGGCCTGGGAGTACAAAATAAAGCAGGGCAAAGGCTAACAGAGTTTTGCCAAGAGAACACGCTGGTCATAGCAAACACCCGCATCCAACAACACAAAAAATGACTCTACACATGGACATCACCAGATGGTCTATACCGAAATCACATTGACTATATTCTTTGCAGCTGAAGATGGAGTAGTTCTATACAGTCAGTAAAAACAAGACTGGGAACTGACTGTGGCTCAGATCATGAACTCCTTATTGCCAAATTCAGATTTAAATGGAAAAAAGTAGGGAAAGGGAAAACCACTAGACTATTCAGGTATAACTTAAATCAAACCCCTTATGATTATACAGTGGAAGTGACAAATAGATTCAAGGGATTAGAGTTGATAGAGCATCTGAAGAACTATGGACAGAGGTTCGTAACACTGTACAGAAGACAGTGATTAAGACCATCCCCAGGAAATAAATGCAAAAAAGCAAATGGTTGTCTGAGGAGGCCTTGCAAATAGCTGAGAAAAGAAGAGAAGCAAAAGGCAAAGGAGAAAAGGAAAGATATACCCATCTGATAATGCAGAGTTCCAAAGAACAGCAAGGAGATATAAAAAAACCTACCTCAGTGATCAATGAAAAGAAATAGAGGAAAGCAATAGAATGGGAAAGACTAGAGAACTCTTCAAGAAAATTAGAGATACCAAAGGAACATTTCATGCAAAGATAGGCACAATAAAGGACAGAAATGGTATGGACCTAACAAAAACATAAGATATTAAGAAGAGGTGGCAAGAATACCCAGAAGAGACCTTCAGTCAGTTCAGTTCAGTCGCTCAGTCATGTTCGACTGTTTGCGACCCCATGGACTGCAGCACGCCAGGCTTCCCTGTCCATCACAAACTCCCGGAGCTTGCTCAAACTTATATCCATCAAGTCGGTGATGCCATCCAACCATCTCATCCTCTGTCGTCCCCTTCTCTTCTTGCCTTCAATCTTTCCCAGCATCAGGGTCTTTTCCAATGAGGCAGCTCTTCACATCAGGTGGTCAAAATTTTGGAGTTTCAGCTTCAGCATCAGTCCTTTCAATGAATATTCAGGACTGATTTCCTTTAGGATGGACTGGTTGGATCTCCTTGCTGTCCAAGGGACTCTGAAGAGTCTTCTCCAACACCACAGTTCAAATGCATCAATTCTTCAGCACTCAGCTTTCTTTATAGTCCAACTCTCATAGCCCTACATGACTACTGGAAAAACCATAGCTTTGACTAGATGGACCTTTGTCGGCAAAGTAATTGCCTCTGCTTTTTTTTTTTTTTTTTGCCTCTGCTTTTTAAAATGCTGTCTCGGTTTGACATAGCTTTCATTTCAAGGAGCAAGTGTCTTTTAATTTCATGGCTGCAGTCACCATCTGCAGTGACTTTGGAGCCCAAGAAAATAAAGTCTGTCACTGTTTCCATTGTTTCCCCATCTATTTGCCATGAAGTGATGGGACCAGATGCCATGATCTTCGTTTTCTGAATGTTGAGTTTTAAGTGAACTTTTTCACTCTCCTCTTTCACTTTCAT
This sequence comes from Dama dama, assembly GCF_033118175.1. NCBI lineage: Eukaryota > Metazoa > Chordata > Mammalia > Artiodactyla > Cervidae > Dama > Dama dama. Next base: position 48,112,504 of record NC_083694.1, on the reverse strand, counting down.
CAGGAGGCTCTTTAGTTCTTCTTTGATTTCTGCCATAAGGGTGGTGTCATCTGCATATCTGAAGTTATTGATATTTCTTCCAGGAATCTTGATTCCAGCTTGTGCTTCATCCAGCCCAGCATTCTGCATGATGTACTCTGCAAACCTTGACAGCGTATTAAAAAGCAGAGACATTACTTTGTCAACAAAGGTCTGTCTAGTCAAAGCTATGGTTTTTCCAGTAGTAATGTATGGATGTGAGATTTGGACCATAAAGAAAGCTGAGTGCGGAAGAATTGATGCTATTGAACTGTGGTGCTAGAGAAGACTCTTGAGAGTCCCCTGGACTGCAAGAAGATCAAACCAGTCAATCCTAAAGGAAATTCTGGAAGGACTGATGCTGAAGCACCAATATTTTGGCCACCTGACGTGAAAAGCTGACTCACTGGAAAAGACCTTGATGCTGGGACAGGTTGAAGGCAGAAGAGGATGACAGAGAAAGAGATGGTTGGATGGCACACCGACATGAGTTTGAGCAAGCTCGGGGAGATGGTGAAGGACAGGGAAGCCTGGCATGCTGCAGTCCATGGGGGTCAGAAAGAGTCCGACAGGACTGAGCGACTGAACAACAACAGGGCAGTTTGTGTGGCCTGGCCCCGCCTTCAGGTGGTGAGGAACAGCAGCGCAGGTAACAGAGTTGCTAACTCCATACTCCTAACCCAGGTGTGTATCTCGTCCATCTCCCCCCCACGGGGCTTCTTACCTGCCCTGGGAACAGCCCTGAGCAGCTGGGAAGTCAGGCGCATCAGAAACATGGTCTGTGCGTGGCTGTGGCCCCAGGCGATCAGCGGAGCTGGAACACAGGTGTGCGCAGAGGTCACTCTGGGGGTCCTGGTCTCGTTCGGATTCTCACACCCGGTCTCCCTAGCCACCCTCTCCCACCACGAGGATGCCACTTCGAGTACAGCTTCCTCCCTCAAAACCTCTGCCTCCGAGGGTCCCCAGCAGCGCGACTCTGGGCAGGTACTGGCCGTCCCTGAGCCTCAGCTTCACCCCAAGTCTCCCACCTCGCAGGTTGTGTCTACGATCGGGTCTCGGGCCCCGAGCCCCAGCCAGCCGCGGCCTCCTGGGCTGTCCGTGGAGCCCGCTCGCCGGGTGCTCACACAGACCCTGCCCAGACACCGCAAGGAAGTTCGATAAACCATACCTTCGCCTCGCTCAAGCACTTCCGGTCTGTTCCTAAGGCCGCCCCAGCCCGAGCGCAGCCGCCTGCGTGTTTTCACGCCCAGCTCCCCCTAGCGCCCCTCTGCGCCCCACTCCCAGTCGTCGCAGGTCCGGCCGGACCCAGAAAGCGACTGTTTCCGGCCGAAGGAACCGCCCCCCGTGCCCAGCCCCTCCCACAGCTCGCCGACTCCACCTGTCCCTCGCGGAGGCTAGAAAACTACACTTACCACAATCCCAAGGGTGTTCCCTCTGCGCCTGCGTGGCTCGAACTCTGGTCGCTCCCCGACAGTCAAGAGTCAGTCGCCCCGGGAAGCCGGAAATGGCGTTTTCCCAGCGACGGAAGAAGAGTTTGCGGGGGCGACGGAAGTGGCCCTAACTACTGCAGATGCCGGGGCGGGAGCCGGACTCGGAGCAACTCGTCTTGAGGGACGTTGTCTTCACCCCCGAGCCCGCCTCTTGGGGCGGGAAAGGTGGTAGACAGGTGCCAGGCGTTGGGCTAGAGCCGGGGCGTCGTCAGGAGTGACTTGGGTGTCTCGGACCCGCCACCCCTCCGCTTTGGCTTGCAGCCTCCGCTCTGCCAGTCTGGATAAGCAAAGGACGTCCCGCATGTACCGTGGGATAGATAGTACGACGCTTTTTGCATGGGTGGAGTATATTCCTTCCTTAAAGCAAACAGGCTCCTATGTTGTGTCCATGAGAAGTTTCTGTCTGAAAACCAGAAGCAGCATGGGGTTGAGCTAAGACCCAGTGTTGTTCCTCAGGGTAAGGGGCTCAAAGGGCCCACATAACCCGTGTAACACACAAAGGCTCTGTTGTCATGAGGTTGGCTAGGATGGACAGGATCCCCAGAATGGACCTGAAGGAGCTCCTGCTGGGACAAGGATGTATGTAGGGAGTCTCCTTGTCCTCCTGAGGCTTGCCCTGTTGAGGGTCTTCCAGTAAGTCTTAGTACGAAATGGCCAGGCCTAGCAACCCCCAGGCCCCAACTTAGCTAAGCAGGGAGTAGAGGATAGGCCAATGGGAGGGCAAAACTGCAGGATCTGGGCCCAGCTCTATAACTTAGTCACCAGAGGATTTACCCTTCAGCCTGAGGCACAGCTTCTAGTTCCCAGGTTGAAAGATCTCTGAACACATCCAGGAGCCTACCTCTCAGCCTCCGCAGGTTTTTATGGTTTGGTTCTAAGAGTGAGCCACCTGGACCCTGGATGTTGACCTTGCTGCTTTCACACCTTGGCTGTACTGACTTCAGGCACCTTTCTCCAGGCCACTGTCACCAGGAAGGGTGTGCCTTCCACCCATGAAGTGCCAGTCTGGAGAGAGCCAACATGGGGCATAGACAGGCCCCCCGAGTGCCTTTGATCTACACAGAGTGCACGCAGCACTTGGAGACAGCCCTGACCCACCCTGCTCTCCAGTACCACTGAGCTGTCCTCACCCATTCCCACAGAGGACCCCTCCAGGGTGATGCTCTTTGTCCTTTGCAAACCCTCCATTTACCCTGCTGGCAGCAGACAGCTCAGAGCGCTCACAAACCCTCAGAGAGGAGCAGATGCACAGAATTCAGTACAAAACCCAACACTGTAATCAGATCAGAGAGGGGACCAGATCAGAGAGGGGAGCGCAGACACACTGCTAGATTGGTGCTGCAGGCTCTGCAGGGAAGCAAACAATGAGAATGACAAATGACAATCCCTTTAACTTTCCAAATGTCCTGAGTAGAGAGAATTTATTTATTAACAACGTAAAATGCATATATAGGAAACTTCTCTAGGAGCTGGTGGCCTGCACTCAGCATCACACAGATAAAAATATACGACTTTCAACACAGATCTAAATACCTTCACATTTTAAAAATCAGAATTCTCTACACAAGTTTTAAGCTGACAGTTCAAGTTCTCAGTTTTCATATATAGCTTTAACTCGTATTAAACACGTTTATTTACAACGCGGACAGAGTAAGGGGCTATTAAGGCCATTTTCTCATTGTGAAACACTGCAAAATACATACATAGTATAACCTAATATAGGCAAAGGTTCGAAAAGTCACTTTCTTGGTTTAACGTAATTAAGTATGGGTTCGGGGGTGAACAGACAGCCTGTCGTAGCACCAAACCCCGCTGCTGGGACACGTGCCCCGCCTTCACATCTAGCAGGGCTGCTGCTGAGGCGCTGGGCAAGAGCCGGGGGCCGGGCCCAGGTCAGATGAAAGGGCACCTTGCCAGCCTCTCCATGCCATCTCCAAATTCATCACACGGTCCAGAGTCAACAATTATACCCAGAAAGGGTCACACCCCAGGGCCAGCAGCAGGTGTGGACACCGAGGGCCAAAGCACAGTCCTCCGGGGACCCCCACCCCTTCACCTCCGGTGCCTGCTATGCCCAGGGTGGTCCCGCTCATAGCGATGGCCTGTTCGCTCGTAAGACCGGGAACGCTCCCGTCGCTGGTCTCTATAGTAATGACTTTTTTTCTTGTATTTTCCAGAAGTATCCGCCCGCTCCCGTGAGCGGCTCCGAGAGCGGGAGGAGCTCCGGCTCCGGGACTTGTGTGGCTTCTGGGCAGAGTACTTGCAGTCCTTGGATCTCCGGTAGCTCCGCACCTTGGAGCCTTTGTAGGGGGCGCCCCGGTGGGCCTGTCGTGGTGGGGAGTCACTCCGGCTCCGTGAGCGGCTCTGTGACTTGGATCCACCAGATGTGGAGCCACTGTCACTTTTCCTGTGAAGGAGACCACCAGGCAGGTGACAACCCATCCCGACCATCTCAGGGTCAGGAGCAACTGTCCCCAAGGAGAGGCCACACCACTTCCCCAGGAAACATCCCGGTGCCTGCTGCAGCCCCATGCACCCAAGCAGCACACACCTTCTCTTAGGGGACGCGGAACGTGATGGGGACCTTGAGTAGCTCTGCTCGTGACTCCCGCTCCGACTTCGACTCCCCTGCCCTTTGGGCAAGCTGAGAATAGGGCAGAGAACAGTTGAGACCTCAAGTCTCTCTAGCCAACCCCAGTGCCATCTGGGCACGTGGATACTCACCCGTTCACCGGACTGTCTGCCTTGGTTTTCTTCACACCCTCCACTTTCCTCTTGGCGTTCTTCACAGAGAGTGGGGAAGGCTTGTTTCCTTTGCCTTCTTTGGGGGATTCCACTAGAATCAATCACAAGAAGTTACAACCCAACAACTGCTCTGGTGAGAAACGGGAAAGCCAAGCAAGGTGAGGCCACTCCCCAAGGGACTGCTGCTGCCAACTCTGACTTCTGGCTCCCAGCCCAGTTCAGGACCTCCAGATGCAGGAAGACCACCTGTCTCACTGGCCAGGCCTCTGGGACTGGGGACAGGCATCATGCTTAACTTTAGGATATAACAACAGGATCTACTCCTCCAGATTTATGAGACTTTCATCAAGGCAAACTACTTGGGTGGGCTGGGTAAGGAGAGCCATTTCAGGAGCCTGTCCATACCCCTTACTAATGAAAACACAAGAACGGACTTCATAGGAGCCCCTGCCTCACTTCAAAGATTATCTCCTGTTTGCTGAGGACTCTGGAGCCCTCAGGAGCGCTCAGACTAGCTGCAGATGTGATCCGAGAGAACTCAGGATGAGAGGGCCACCCCTGGGAGGAGACGCTTACCAGGCTTGGGGGCAGGCGAGAACCGCGATGCATTGTCCAGCACCTGGGTGCTGCCGGGCAGCAGGCCCTTGGCTTGTGCCTTCGCCTCGTCGAGGGCATGCCTGCGCTTCTCCACTTCACTCTCCAGGTGAGTCAGATCAACCTAGAAAAGCCAGAGTGCATGATTCAGACCAGATGCTTCCAGTCAAACACACAGGTGCACACGTTACACGAAAAGACACAGAACCTTTTTCCGAGTATACAGCTGCAGGATTTTTAAGCAGATTTCTTGAATTTCTTCTTCAGTTGCTCCAAACAAAAGAAACCAATGGGGACGATTGGGTAAAGGGATCTGTAAACACAGAGGCCATCACCATTAACCATTCTTCATAACCAACAAGATTCTCAGGGCAATAAAAACAAGCCTGATGGTCACCAACAAGTAGGCTTTTTATTGACACCAGTGAACATAACTTGAAGCATAGTACACAGTTTACTGAGGTTGGTGACTCCCCAGGTGGCCCCACACTGACCTCTAGCGTCCGGGCAGCGAGATAGATGCAGGCACAGGCGATGCTCTCAGGCTGGAACCTCACAAAAACATCTGTGCGAAGGCTGTCGTTCATGTAATTCCTAAAAACCAAACACAGGAAGAACTGAAACCGGTGGGGCACACACATGACACCCGTCTGCACTGTCGAGGTAAAGTCACTACTCCACTAACTAGTCTACAGCCAGGACTTAAGAGCTAGACAGTCCTGTGATTCTCACAAGTTCATGGAGAAACATCCCAACTGCTTTTTCTGAATACAGGATAGGAAGATAGGGAAACTACTGAAAAAAATCTTTTAAAGCTGGCTGAATGTCAGAGTACATGTTGCTATGAAAGAGAACCAACTTTAACTTTACTTTTCCCTCTCAACCTTTGGCCTGCTCTCATGCAAAACACAGTGCCTCAGAAAGATGTCTACTGTGGCAGTTCAACATATTTGATTAAGAAAATTTAAATGCTCAAAATCCATAGTGCAGAGAAACATGCAAACTCAAATGAACGGGCTGAGCACAAAGCCTGCGAGGGCCTTTCTGAGACAAGTCGTCCTCTTGCACTCCTTTTCCGGGAAGAGGTACTCGTGGCGTGGCTTCTTCCACACGGGAGTCCACTTGACAAGGGGGAAAAACTCCCTTAGGTACATGGGAACGTCATGCAGAGGGCTCAGTGCCCAAAGGGAAATCCTCTTCTCAGGTTTATCAAAGAACCGTTTCCAAATTGTCCCATTTCAATAAGGAGTCTTAAAATGAACATTCATAAAATCAGATAAAAGCAACAAAATACTACAAGTTTCATCACAATCAGTACATTTTAAAAAAATATCGTATTAGAAGATATAAAAATACAAAACATTTGCATTTCTTAAAAGGTTAGAATTCTAATGTTGGCTACATTTTCAGCAATTTCATTTAGATATGTTTCTCTAAGATTTAAAAGACCAAAAATCAAACCTCACATTAATTTTATCAATATTGCAAAAACACAAGAAAACAGAAAATATTGCAGAGATTCATTGCACAAGAGAACAGTTGAACAGTTCATACATTCATTGCTTCTAACATACCCCAATGATAGCAGGCTACACCCACGGGGGCAGCCAAGTCATGCTGCGGCCTAACTGATGCACCCCCCACCCTGGTTATCTCTGCCCCAAATCCTGGAGAAGGTGACTTACAAACCCATGGAGAGCTTTCTCAGTGATAAATTCTACATCTGCCCACTAGGAGCACCTGGCTCTTAAGACCTTGCTCCAGGTACCCAGAGGGGACCAAAAAAACCTTATGTGATGAAGCCAAGGCCATATGTCCCGAGAGTTGCAAGTAAACAGTTCAAACATTTAATAAACACAACCATCAGTAACTATTTCATTCTAATAAAAAAACATTTAGTACTCAGTTATAATATCATTAAACCATTAACTTTTATGTCCTTAAAAAAAACAAATGTCCTCAAAACATATATTTAAAGTTACTATTTTTAAAATTTTACAATATAAACAGTGTCCATGGAATGATTTAAAGATGCACACCTTTTACAAAAATGTGTCAACCCTTAGCTGCTGAAAAGAGCAACTTCAGGACTTCCAGAAATAAATAACACCACCCCACACTACAGTCTCAACTCCCACCAGCCAGTTTTCACAGCATCCCCTAGTTTGCTTTTTTTAAGAGAAAGGTACTGCATCTTTATTGCACAGGTAGAGCAGTTTCAAATGGACAAAATTTAAGTCAAGACAGTTATCAACTCTAATCAATACAATTACCAAGCACGACAGAGGATTAACAAGAAGCACAACCGTCAGAGAACCACAGCAGCAGTGGGCCAGCACTAGACTATCGTGCGCATACCACCATCTAGAGCCAGCCTTCGGTGGAGAGCCTGCACGGGGTTGGCTGAGGACGGCCGCTGTCCCCGCACCGAAGCGCTTGGACAGGAGAGGAGAAGTCTTAGTCACTTACCCTCAGAGGCTACCCTTTGATTGAAAGAGTACAGAAAAGAAAAGTCAAAATAGGTTCTCCATTAGCACAGCACAGCACCAGACAATTCAGGCAGCAAAAACATGACCCTTACAGACCTAACTCTGTGGGAAAGCACCCAGCACTGAACTGTTACTTCAGGCTTCACTTCTAGTATATTAGCACATTGTTAAAATCAGTCCCCAAATTGTAGGAAGGCCCTACACCCCCTCTTCCTCCCATACGATTTACTTAATTGAGGCAGTAAGCAGCAAGTTCACATTAGGTATGAAACCACTAAGTCCACACTGCCAGCTGTGGGAAAGATCCCGACGTGCCTAGTCAACAGCCCCCAAAGGGAAGCCCGCCGACTGCTCTCCTGGGGGGTGGGGGGGATGGGTCACCTTACCGTTCCACCAGTGCCTGATATTTTGGGAATCTGGTTGGAATTTACATGGCAGGAACACTGGGCACTTGGACAACTCCAGCCCACAAGCAAGTCATGGGACCGACTACCCACTGCCCAGGTGTCTCAAATCAACATACTCCTGCACTGCCCTGGCTGGTCTCATATAACAAGGAAGGTCAACTCACCATGAAGTCTGGACCAGGTGTTGGTTACGCTCACACTCTAACACCTGAAGGTACATAACGATTATCTGGAAGATACGGGTCAGGCAGTTATTACCGAGAACCTTGAGAACCCAGAATTCAGATTTTGAGGGCGTCCATGCAGCAAACAAGAGCCTCGTGCTAGATCCCAGGGTTGGCTCCGGTCACACGCCCAGTGCACAGTTCAGCTGGAGGGGAGTTTTTGCTGACGTGCCTGCTCCCTGCTTTTGAGCCAGGCACCAGGGAAGCACAGGAGGACCTAGCTGCACTGAGCTTCTTGCGGCCAGGACTCAGGCTCATTCTCATCTTCAACACATTCTCCGCCAGTGAGAGTAGCCTGCCTGGAACGTTTCTGTACCCCAGCCGCTAACTTATACAAAGCATGGCGTGAGAATACTTTCAGCAAATGAAGAAAAAGCTCTTAAATCTATGGTGAATTATTTAACAAGATTCTGAGATAATGCCAGAAAGTCACACAAGTGAGAAAGAAGCTATGAGGAAACCCCCAATAAAAAGGGGACAGAGAGAGATGAAAACAGCACTCTGCATTTGAGGGGAACATGGAAGATATGTGTGCTATCATATGCTCAACTGATACACGCTGCAAAACTCTCCTCCTTCACTTCCAAATAAACGGTTCAGAATTCTTCCAATCCCCCCATAAAAGAAAATAAAGTTATTACTTAAGCAGCTTTAGAAAATCAGCTGTTGAGAAAGAAACAGTAAACTGACAGATTTCATTCTTACAAGTTCTTATCACTATTTCTGAAAGCCCAAACTAAAAACAGATAACTTCCACCTCTAAAAAATATACTAGTAAAATTAACATAATATGAGCAGGCTGATGACAAAACAGTTATCTTTCACAATACAGGTATAAACTGGAAAACCAAATCAGGGACACATTTAATCCTTTGGAGTTCCCAATCTGGGTAGGAATGCAGCAGTCACTTTGGTGGGCCCACGTGGCAGCTGGGCCTCATACCCACCTTGTGAGGGTGCTTCACGTGGACGCAGAAACCCAGCTCCTTGAGAACTCGCCTTTCCGCCTTTATAATTTGATTCTTTAAGTTAACGTAATCTTGATCCAAGAGTAGAGGCACAGGTTTTCTACAAAGACAAAACACACAGTCTGCATAAGAATCAAACAAAACAGAGTCTATCAAATCCCACAGTTACCTCCAGTAACAATCTACCATACACACAACACAGATGGAGTCAGGAAGTTCACTTCCTTTAACCAGCAAAACCACAAAGTCTTCCTCAAACCCCATGCTAACCTACTTATGCCTCCTCAAAATAACCCTCTCCCTGTTTTCCTTACAGACGATAAACGTGGACTGAAGAGAGGAGGGTCTCACCATCTCATCGCACAAGGACTACACGTCCTTTGTTGGGCTCAAGACATAAGCAGATGCGCTGTGGATGAATGGAAATCCAAAGAACCCACAAAAGCACGATGCTTAAACAGCCAAAACTGTGTTTCACAAAGGACCTCCATTACCTGGAGCATTGGAAAGCCTGGGCCAAGGATGCTTCTAAATACCCTACAATACACATGAAATTCCCCACAACAAAGCCTCATCCAGCCCAAAATGTAAACAGTGCTGAGGTTGAGAACCAGCTCCAGAGCATCCAGGCTGACCAAACAGCCTGGTGAGCAACCAGGAAACCGATGTCAGCCAGACAACAGCCACAGTCCCCTTCCTGCTGACAATGGTTCCTTCACTAATTAACAGAATCTGAAGGGTACCTCCCAGCTGTCAGGCCTCCTTCTGGGCACAAGTGTAAAACCTCACACCCTAAATTTTGTCCCAAAAACTAGTGTAACTGAATAACTGCGAAAATATGGAGGCAGATGTCTATGACAGCGCTGATGGACTCACTTTTTCTCTCGCAGATGTCGAAGGCGATGAAACACGTTGATAACGTCCCGTATTCGCCTTGGAGCCTCTTCTATCTTGGAGGCCAGGTGAACACAGGCCATTGACACGTGCTGAAATGTAAGCAACGGGACAGAGATTCCTTCTAAGGACCAGTCTCCAACAGCTGAAGAACGGCGCTTAAGAGCAGAGGAGATACACCGGGAGAAAAAGGCCACTTGGGAGAGACCCCTCTACAGCACAGGTGGCTTCCCAACACACCCCACCCCAAATACACCGAGCATTACAATTGCCAAGGCCAGCACTCCTTCCTCTGAGAGACCGGCAACACCACAAACCCAGGTTTCCTGTCAGCACGTTTCTGTGGGGAAGAAAGACGGGGAGGAAGTCTCACCTCCATGGAATGCTTCACAAAGGACTTGGTGTAGAAGAACCGCTGGAACAACACCTGCCCGGTAGCCATGGCCACCTGCACAAGAGAAAGATTCCATCCTTTTCAACTGCCCACTTCATGGGTCTCGAATTAAACCACTGGGTTTCGCGAAACTCCTGATTAAGAACCAGAAGCTGAAACGTTTTCTGCATCCACAAAAGTTCTTTGCATCCCGCTGCCTCGCCTCCTTTATCACCTCTGGTGGGCTGCAGCAGGGGCTCTCCGGCCTTGGGTAGGCGCTGGGCCCAGGTCCCGAGTGGGGACACGAACGGGGTGGGAGCTGGGTTGTCGGTGAGAATAAGGAAAATGATCTGAGCCGGGTACCCGACGTCAGTAAGGAGTGGGGTTGGGATCCGGGTAGGGGGTCATTGCTGGGCCCGGATTCCGGGCAGGGACACGAAGCGAGCTCCGGGTCCGATTCCGGCCTCGCCGCCAACAAAGGGCCTGGCAGCCTTCCCGGAGCGGGCGCGGCGGTTACCTCGGCCCGAGGCTCGCGGCAGCTCCCTCACCTGCGGCAGGCGTAGCAGGATGCCGGCCGCCTGGATGAGCTCGCAGCCCACCACGCGGAGGTCGGTTTCCGTGTCGGTGTCGAGGCCACTCGACATGGACGGCGTGAAGCGGAGCTTGTCGTCGGGCAGAAGGCAGTTCTCCAGGGTGATGAGCACCCCGGAGTACAGCCGGTCCCCGATCAGCACCCCTTGTGACCCGGGGGCTGTGCCTCCAGAGCCCGGCGTGCCAGCCGCTACCGCGGGGGCCGTCGACCCTGAAGCCCCGGTCCCGGCCGCCGCCGCCATTTTGTGCCGCCGACTCCCTCTCTGGCTCCTTCCCGGCAGGGCGGCTCCTCGCGACGCTCTACGACCGCGACCGCCCCGCCCCGCCGCGTGCCATTGGTTCGACTGGCGGGCGGTTCGGGGTTCCCTTGCCCTGATTGGCTCTGCTGCCTGTCCGTCAGCGGCGCGACCGACGCCGGAACTCGGCGCGGGTGGGGGAACGGGCTCGTTACCCAGTAGGCCCTGCGGCGCCCTGGAGATACCGTCATCTCAATCCCGACCCGGAAGTAGTAATCGTAGTGGCCAGCTCCCGGCGACTTTCCGGGTCTAACCGTTCGGGGGTGTCTGTAGGGTCTGCGCAGAGATCCGGGAGCTCGCGAAGTTTCCACTGCAGCCCCAGGCTTCTTAGGGGTCAAGCGGGTGCCGAGGGAGGCTGAAGGGGCCCGCGGGCAGCCCCTGGTAAGTAGAGCCAGGGGAGACGCCCCTTGCCGCGAAGGCCCGCGGGGCGGGGGCGGGAGGCAGCTCTCCTTGAGTCTTTCGGGCGGGTGGTCCAGGACTTGAGTGGAGCTGTCAGACGTCTCCGAGGCCTCCGACCTTAAAGGATAGGCGCACGCGTGTTAAGTTTTCCCAGCCCGCGCCCAGCAGCAACGAGATGCTGTTTCCCCAGTTAATTTGTGGCTGCCGGCACGGTGTTTACTGAGTAGAGGTTTTGGAGTACAGGTATTAACGCCAGACTCCCGAAGATCTCGCCTTCAGAATTGAGCCTAGAAAGGAGAGAGATGGTAGCTGGAAACGTTTAATTCGATGTTTTACAAAGCACAGCAACTGCAAAGAGGCATGAAGCATGAGTTCCCCCTAGGTTGGCAGAAGAGCTAGGCTGCGATGCGGGGGTAGGAGGGCGCGGGCAGCACGGGAAGGGCTTGGACTCTTGTCTTAACAACAGCGGGGAGCCATCCAGGGGTTTGACCCTCCATTTTCTCATTGGTTGCACCAGGCGCTCTCAGGATTAGTGACTGCCAGCTTCTGGTGGGCGGTGGGGGTGGGGGTGCGGGAATGTGTGCCAGGAACAGCCCACAGTTGTCTGCCACTTCCCCACCTTCCTTTATCAAGATGAACAAAGAGAAAGCGGCTCTTCCGTAACAGTGCCTGTTACACAGAACTTCGTCCCCACGCCAGAGAGCTCCCTGTATCCTCCACCCTGTTGTCTTTCAACAAGATCCGTTTACTGACGAGGTATGGAGTCAGGCAACTGCATACGGTGTGACAGAACAGGACTTAGCTCCCTGCCTTCCAGTGCTTAGTCTAGTGGCCATCACTAGATATAACGAGGGCTAGAGGAGGCTTCCTCTTAGGAAGCCAGTGCAGTAATTGCAGCTGGAAAATACTTGCCACATGAGGATGGAGGGAAGTGGGCAGACTGTAAAGGTTGCCAGGCAGTCGGTGGCCAGGATTTGACTGGCCTCTTACTGAGTTGGAGGTGGGTGTGTCTGAGGAAGGAGTGACTTCCAGGGGTTGGCTGACAAAAGGATGGTGTTGCACAGGACCCAGTGTGGGAATTTTGAGGTGAAGGCAGGTAAGCGTAGGAGTCCACAGACAGCGACTACTATAGTGGGCCTGAAGAGCTCTCTTAGAGCAGAGGGTGTGAGGGTGAGATCAGAGTCCTGGAGGGTAGTGAGCCCGAGGTGGGAAGAGAGTGTATGTCACCCAGGGCTGATAGTATCCCTAGGTTGGGGGACTAGGAGATGGTTTTGGTGAGAGCTGTTAGGGAGTGGTGGGGCTGATCAGAGACCCAGTTACAGGAGGCCAAAGCTAGAGGGCTCAGCAGATGAGGCTCCCACAGAGGACCAGAGGAAGGCCCCATCACTGAGCAGGAGGGGAGACACCTCTGCGTGGCTGTGGTCAGAAGAGGTGGACAGGGCTGACCTGTGAAGCAGCCTCCATCAGCAGAGATTTCTGGTTTGATTCTGGAACGAATGAAGTCAAGTATTTGGGTGAGGAACCAGAAGCCTTACATTAAGGTTCCCCAGGTGACCTGTGGAGGCTAAAGTGAGTCAGGGATCAGGAGAACCACCCTGCCTGCTGCCACTGCTGGTCTACAGTGAGGGAAACCTGCTGCTGCTCAGTGGCTGAAGAGTTGAGCCAGGAGTCCCTACTGGAAACCAAAATGGGGTGGGGCGAGGCGGGGGCGGGGGGGGGGGGGCACTAGCAAGGCCAGTGTAAGACCTGGTGCACACCCCGCAGCCTTCAGGAGAATCTAAGGTTCCCAGAGGAAGCCTCGCCCTGGTAGCATCAACACCCAGTCAGGGCCCACCCAAGGCATTTGTTGATACCAAAGAACTTAAACACCACAGAAACTTTATTTACACAATCCATGTGAGATTTCTGAACCTGTGCCAATGAGGCAAGACAAGTCCTTTCCTCTCAGGCTTGTAACTGACATGTAAATTAACACAAATGCAAGTCAAACCTACACACTGTTGACAAATAACTTGTAGTCCCTATTTTAGTATTATCATCACAGGGGGATGCTCAAAGGGCCGTTGTTATCAGCATCCCCCTCAGTGGCGCTGTGCCACCCTGGAAAAAATTCCTTCAGGCTCCTTCCCATCCCCCAAGGCAGCAACAAATCCTTCTTCTCGCCTTCTTTTGGACAAAGCAGCCAAAGATTTAAATGTCTTTGGTTCATAGATGGCTAGATCTGCAAGTACTTTCCTGTTGAGCTCCACCTGGCACTGGGAAGAAAATCATAGTTAAATATTTAAGCATTTCGGTGAAACATAAAATGACTTGAGTGCAGCTAATCACCCTGTGATTTCAGTCACCAATACATACTGCTTGAGCACCAGTGGGGGAGAGGGCATGGTGAGTCTTGTCCAAGTAGGACAAATGAGTAGAAGGCAAGGGCGCAGCTCCCAATACCAGATTCCTGGCCTAAGTTATCCCTGTAAGTCAGGTGGGAAGAGGAAAGTACAATTCCCATTATATAAATGGTGAAAAACGAGACATGGAAAAGGTATGTGAGGCACAGAAGAACAAGGACCAAAACTGGGCATTCTGGGCTTCCCAGGTGGCTCAGTGGTATAAAGAATCTCCCTGCCAGTGCAGAAGACATGGTTTCGATCCCTAATCCGGGGAGATCCCACATGCAGTGGAACAACTAAGCCTGTGTTGGCCTAGTGCCTGTGCCCTATGAAAGAAGCCACTGCAATGAGAAGCCCAAGTGCCACAACTAGAGACTAGACCCTGTTCACCACTACTAGAGAAAGCCCACACGCAGCAACAAAGACCAAGCACAGCCAGAAATAAAACTGGGCATTACTAATTTCCACAAGAGAGCCAAAGTAAGTCACCTGTCGCGTAAGATAATAGAAAACCAATGGACAATGCCTGTGAGTCTGAGGTGCAGGAAAAAAGGGGGTGGTCTTGTGACATTAAATGCAGCTGTGCAGGAGTGCCTCCTATTCTACTACGGGACCCCTGTGCACAGTCCCTCTCCTTTCTGAGCCAGTTCCCCATGAGTAAAATGGACGTGTCACACCTACACGTGCCCTGAGGATCTCTGTGAAGTGCCAGGCCCACCTGGCACAGGAAGAAGCACAGCACCAACTCACCTACTCCCCGAGCTTTTTAAGAAAAAATTTAACTGCATAAGAAAGCAGTTGGTAGGGACAGACTTCCTGATGGTCCAGGGTTAAGTCTTCACACTTCACTGCAGGAGGTTCAGGTTTCATCCCTGGTTAGGGTTAGGAATTGAACCCTGGTTGGGGGGGGAAGTTCCATATGTCATAGGGTGGAGCCAAAAAAGCAGAGGAAGTGGCATACAGTCTAGATGTGAGTAACTGAGATCTCTGACACTTGCTTACTCTAACATTCCAAATGTTTCGCTCCATTTATGTTTCAACTTGATCTGCCAACCTTGTCATAATTTATTCAACATGAAAAATTTGACATTAAACTTCAGAGTTAAAGCCAAGTTTTTCTGCTTTTCATTCTTGATGGGGAAACAGCATGATTTGGTCTTGGTACCACACACCCTATTACTAATTCTGCTACCAGCAGGGCAATGAAAGAGCAAATGAGGTGAACCCCTCCCCAAGAGTGAAAGCAGTGGGCCCCAATGCCAACTCTTAAGTCCTCTGTAATCTTGGATTTCTCTAATATTAATAAAGACATCCCCCCCCCCCCAAAAAAAAAAAAAAAAGAAAACAGTGTTAGCCTGCTAACACTCCACGGTGGAGCCTGCTAGAGCATGAAATCTGGACGGGTTATAAAGACGGTTAATGTCTCGCGAGGACCACATCCTCGACCATACCTTAATCAAATTGAGGATGAATGCTGGGTATTTCAGACCGTGTTCCTGGGAGGCAGCTGTAATTCGATTAATCCAGAGCTGAAATGAGGAAACGTCGAAATGTTTTGAGAACCGGCTGTATATCACGTCCACACCTCCCAGCAAAGGTTCGGAATTAAAAATTTTTTTCGTAAAAGCAGATACAAAAGTCAGAGTCCTATTCAGGCTGCACTGCAAACAACAGTGAGCAAAGCCTGATGCCCTTTGTCCAAATGCCAGCTGTTAAGCTCACATCTCGCACATTCGAGCCAGAATACAAAAATCAGCGAGAGGTGCTGGGGCAGACACCGCTCCGGGTGCAGAAGAATCCATGTGTGGGGATTACGACGGCCACTGAGACGGGTGCTACCAGGCAGGAACGGAGCGCTCTCGGGTGGAAGCTTCAGGGAGGTGAGCAGCCTGGAGGGGAGGAAGCGGGAGCCCCGCGAACGGTCGGGGTTACGTGGAGAGTGGCGTCCGCTCCAGGGGCACCGAGGGGTAGGCACTGCAGGAAACTGCGTCCGTAAAGCTGCGAGGGCGGGTGGGTGACGCGGGAGCTCTGAGTGCTCGACAGGCTCTGCGCGCACCGCTGACACCCGCACATAGCGTCCTGCACAGCCGGCCCCCACGGGCTGCGAGCGGATGGGTGCACGGGAGAGTTCGCCGGGTCGGGGCCACCCACGGCAGCAGGGCGCCGCGGGCTCGGGAGGGCGGGGTGAGGCCCAGAGGGCCGCGCTTACCGTCCGCAGGTTCCTTTTCTTCAGACTGCGGGCTCGCGTGCATTGCACGAACGCTCGCGTCACAGCCCTGACGGCCAGCCGGTAGCACCGATTCTTCCTCCCCCGGAAGTGCTGGTTAAGAAAAGGGAGAGGAGGCGGTCGGCGGGGCCCGCGTGCGCCGGGCCGGCCAGGGGAGCGGGGCGCGCGGCACACTCACCCGCGCGTGCTTCAGCACCTCCTGAACCCTCCAGTAGCGGTCGGTGATGCGGTTCCGCAGCCAGAGCGGCGCACTGAGGAAAACCATGACGCCCGCACGGCGGTTCACCAAGGGGTGTGTTGCTCTTCCGCCACAACCCGCGAGAGCTTCCGGGTCAACTCCGCCCTCCTCAAGGGAACTTCCGGGTCGTTGCGCGTGCGCTTCGGGTCCGCAGCGCCAACCCGCCTCTGTACGCTTGCTCAGGCTCGGGGGCGGGGCGATGGAGGAAAGGGTTAGGGCCCAGGTGGGACCCACCACCCGCCACACCCGCGATGGAGCCCCCAGCAGCAGGGTAGCAAAGAGTGGTTCCTTCTGCGGAGCCGAGCAGCGCTGCTTTTCACAGGGGGCCAGGGTCTACATTGAGCCACTGAGCTGCGCCCTTTCAAATGATTGGAATGACAGGTTTTTATCCCGTGTGTATTTTGTCAGTATTTTACCACAGGCCAATGCAAGAGACGTCGCGTTTGTTCCCTGGGTAGGAAAGATCCCCTGGAGAAGGAAATGCAGCCCACTCCAATATTCTTGCCTGGGAACTCCCATGGACAGAGGAGCCTGGCGGGCTACAGTCCACGAGGGTCACAGAGTTGGACCCGACTTAGCGACTGAACAACAACCACTATATTACCATTATTACAGAAAATAGTGAAGCGGGGCAAAGTGGGAGTGTGCAATTTCTTAGTAACTTTTCATTTAAATGTAGTTTTCAGTTCGGTTCAGTCGCTCAGTTGTGTCCGACTCTGACACCATGGACTGCAGCACGCCAGGCTTCCCTGTCCATCACCAACTCCTGGAGCTTGCTCAAACTCCTGTCCATCCAGTAGGTGATGCCATCTAACCACCTCATCCTCTTCGTCCCCTTCTCCTCCTGCCTTCAATCTTTCCCAGCATCAGGGTCTTTTCCAATGAGTCAGTTCTTCGCATCAGGTGACCAGAGTATTGGAGTTTCAGCTTCAGCATCATCAGTCCTTCCAATGAATATTCAGGACTGATTTCCTTTAGGATGGACTGGTTGGATCTCCTTGCAGTCCAAGGAGCCTTCTCCAACACCACAGTTCAAAAGCATCAATTCTTCAGTGCTCAACTTTCTTTATAGTCCAACTCTCACATCCATACATGACTACTGGAAAAACCATAGCTTTGACTAGATGGACCTTTGTCAGCAAAGTAATGTCTCTGCTTTTTAATGTGCTGTCTAGGTTGGTCATAACTTTTCTTCCAAGGCACAAATGTCTTTTAATTTCATGGCTACAGTCACCATCTGCAGTGATTTTGGAACCCAAGAAAATGAACTCTGTCACAGTTTCCATTTTTCCCCATCTATTTGCCATGAAGTAATGGGACCAGATGACATGATCTTTGTTGTCTGAATGTTAAGTTTTAAGCTAGCTTTTTCACTCTCCTCTTTCGCTTTCATCAAGAGGCTCTTTAGTTCCTCTTCGCTTTCTGTCCTAAGGGTGGTGTCATCTGCATATCTGAGGTTATTGATATTTTTCTGGGCAATCTTTATTCTGGCTTGTGCTTCATCCAGCCCTGCATTTCACATGATGTGCTCTGCATCTCAGTTAAATAGGCAGGGTGACACTATAAGCCTTGATGTACTCCTTTCCCAATTTGGAACCTGTCCATTGTTCCATATCTGGTTCTAACTTACACAAAAGTTGGAAGACTAGTCCCAGAAACTCCCCAATATGCACTACCCAAATGCACCAATTGTTTACATTTGCTCCATTTTTTAATCACTCTCTCTATAATTGTTTACAAACACATTAGTGGGGTTTTCTTCTGGTCCATTCCAGAGGAAGTTGGAGACAGCTAAATACATCATGGTGCGTTTCCTGAGAACAAGGACATTCTGTTACAAATCACAGCACAATGATTGAAATTAGGAACTTTACCAGTAAAGCAATAATGCTGTCTAGTCCACACTCAGTTCTGTCTAAAGTTCTTACCACTTTTTTTCTTTGTCCAGGATCACACTCTGCATTTTCAGTCTTAATCTGGAATAGTTCCTCAACCTTTCTTTGTCTTTCTTGACCTTGGCATTCTTGAAGAGTACAGGCTAGTTATTTTGCAGAGTGCCTTTCAACCAGAGTTTGTGTGATGTTTCCTCGTGATTAGAATCATGTTACACATTTTCAGCAGAATACTGCAGAAATTATATTGTGTCCTTGGTATGGGGTATCAGGGCCATGATGGCAGCCTATCCCAACACAGGTAATGTCAGCTTTGACCACTTGGTTATGGTTGCCAGGTTTACATTTGAACTAATACATAGTTTGTAGGGAAATACTTCATGAGTCATCCCAGGCTTTCCTGTAAGCATGTGCAGAGGCCAGGTAGGAGTACAGAGGTGTACTGTGTCGTGCATGTGAGAGAGGGAGAATGCAGACTGGTCAGCATCTCGGCCAGCACAACAGTTCTGGAGCAAAGACTGCCTAGCAGGGAAGCCTTGTGTTGGGCAGAGATGGTCAGAGCCCTGCACCTGTGCTCACCCAGCATTGGGGCCACTAGGAGAAGTATGCCTTCAGCTTAAGTGCTGGCATGGACTTGAAGCTCCACAAGGTGTGGGGGGTGGGGCTTGAATGGATGTATGAGCAGCCTCTTTGTGGCCAGCAGGCTCTAAGACCACTTGCACTCACTCAGTTGGGTGTCCATCATTTGCCGGGGTCCAGCCTCGGCAGGATCCAGGGGATACCCTCAGCATGAATGGCGTCGGCGAGAGAGAGAGAGAGAGAGAGAGAGAGAGAGAGAGAGAGAGAGAGAGAAGACACGTGAGACCAGCCTTGGTAGGGCCAAGTCTGCGAGGGAGAGGGAGAGGGGGAGAGAGAGAATGACCAGACGGTGGTATTTGCAGGGTCTGGCAGAGTCTGGCAATGCTTTATTTTTTACCATAGCTTTTATAACCTAAGCTAGTACATTTCTAAGGGGAAGATAGTTTAACATTACTTCAGCTTGTCCTTCACAAAACCAGGGTGTTTTCTGCATACTTCTTTGTTTATGAGGGTCTTGTACATTATCTTCTGGCCTTGGGGCCTATTAACATTTTATGCAGGTCAGGTGAATGTAAACCTCTTTTCTGTTTCTATGGTGACCTTAACGGAAAGGTAGCAGTCTCATAGGGCAACAGTACAGAGTGGAAGTATAAACTTGTTAACACAAAAATTAATCCTTCTGCAGAAGTTGTCAGTTGCGTTTATCTAAGAAGTTTACCCCACACAGCTTCTGCGGCTTCGGTGAGGCAGCTTCTGCCTGGCACTCCTGGCTGACAATTAACAACCATCTCGTTGTTACGACACTAGGGTGGTATTTCTCTAGGCTCTTATTTCTCTAGATCTTTAGCTCTATTAACAGTGGTTTCTATAACACAACCTTAGCATATTAAAAGCAAAAACACAGCAAGCAAAATACAGCAAGCAAACGTCAACCCAATAACCACCTTTTGAATAATTTTTCTTATGTTTTCTAATAGGACTTCCTCACTCCCCAAAGGGCTCTATGTCTACTAGGGCCTTTATATGATCAGGTTCTTTATGCTATTTTATGATTAGGGTATTAATATAAACAATCATGCATATTTGTACCAAGGGCATAAATGCATTTGCCAAACAAACTAAAATACCAGCAAAGGAGTTTAAATTAAAACACTCCTTTCACCCTGGATAATCTCATAAAATACCACCACCTGGGAAACTTATTGATTAAAGTTCTAAATTGATTCTTATTTGGGAAGACACAGGGGGAAGGCCTGTGTCACAGAAATTAGGGAGTAGTCTATTAAGGCAGGCATCAGAAAGACAGATATCATCTTTAAGGTGAGCGCCGGGGGCAGCTTTTCAAAATCCCTGAAAACCTGATCCACCTTGCCTGTCAGGTTTTCTCCTCATGACCTTGTCATGAGTGGGATCTTGTGTGCCGGCTCCCGGCAATCATTGACTTTATAACTCTTTCCATATTTATTGCATTCTCTTTAAAGAAGAGCCTTCCCTTGGGGCTCTAGATAGTGTTGGAAGGATGCATCCAGAGGGTGGTGGTCCAGTGAAAGGAAAGTGTTGACTCAGCCAGAGGGTCAGCATGTGCCAGACCCAGTATGGGCAAGGTCAGCAAAAGGCCAGAGTGGTGGGAGCAGAGCCAGTGCAGGTCCAGGGCCAGTGAGCAAGTCAGCGGCCAGAGGCCAGCAACCGAGGCTGGTGAGGATGTAGGGGCCCTGGAGGTCGAGGAAGGACTCTGATGTCCTGGGTACCACGGGCTTCCTCATAGTATGGTGGCCACAGGGCAGGACCAGGCAGCCTGGTCACCTTCTCAGCCCACCCTGGAAGCATCACTTTGGCAGCGCTAGGGCACTGGACTAATCACAAAAGTCCGCTCAAAAGGAGACCCAGACTCCAGCTCTGGATGGGAGGAATAAGGGGATCCCACTGGAAGGAGTGCATTCAACAGCCAAGATCGCTGGGGTATCAACGAACACCATACACTATGTTTGGTCTACACTCCATGAGAGGGAGCCCCCTGGGGGATCATGCCATAGGATTATTGCTATTGTTCTGAGAAGAGCTCCCCAGGAGTCACAGGTTAAACCAGAAGATTGGTTTAGGCTGGGGGCAGGCACAGCTGACTGTTGCTGGCCTGGACGTGGTGGATGCAGTGGGAGAGGTGAGAGTTAGTCAGGCTGGGGGTGTGCTCTGAGGTTGAGCCCACAGGCTGTGCTGGAGATTGGTTGTGGGTCCATTCTGCAGCTTTAAAAACCATCCTGGGACTTCTCTGGTGGTCCAGTGGTTAAGACTCCATGCTTCCACTGCAGGGGGCAGAGGTTCCATCCCTGGTCATGGAACTAAGATGCTATAGATCCTACATGCCACACTATACAGTTGAAAAAGCACAACCATCCTTACTTTGATGACTCCAGAGATGTCACTTGAGCCCCACCTTTCCCCACATCTCATCTCCTGTGCATCTGCTCTCCCACCCACCCCTCCACCTAGCCCAGCCTCCCTAGGAGTCATTTTTATGTCTCCCTTTTCCTGGCCCCCCATGTTCAACCATCAGCAAGTCCAGAGGGCTGTGCCCACAGAATCACCCCAATTCTGCCTGCTTCTCCCACCTCCACTGCTGTGCTGCCACCATTTCACTGGTCTCCAGGGTTTCCCCTTCCTAGATATGGTCCACTTGGCACTTGCAAGCCTGGAACCAAAGAGACCATGTCACCAAAGGTTTACATTATCTTGTGAGTAAAATCCAAGTGCTCCCAGGGCTGCCGCACAGAGACGCTACTTTGGCACGACTCTCACTTTTGAAAGACAAAATCTGTCCTCTAGAGCTCTTCTTCTAGAAAAATAGAATAAGAGCACTGATTTTCTCTGAGGATATAGCGGTGGGCAATCAGAGACAGCTGTCCCTCTATATCTGTTGTACTGCAGAGATGACAGAGTGACGACAGGGAGAGGCTAAAGCCTTTGAAGACAGATTCTTATGCCTTATGTCACTGAAGGTGGGGGGCACACCACGCTGCACAGAGACATGGGCAGGAGCACTGGTGTCGACCAGGAGGCAGGAGCAGGGGCTCTGGGAAGGCTCAGGCCTTTATTGGGGTTCCGGCAGGAACGGCAGGGCAGGGCAGGGAAACAGTTTGGGACTAGTTTGTGTGATAATCCACTGGGCCTTGGTGCACAGAAGCATGTCTGGCCCTAGGTGATTCTGGGCAGGAGGACATCAGCTGGTAACATGAGAGAAGGCAATTTGGGGGTGGGTCAGGTGGCAGGGGAGAGGAGAACAGCTGGCCGTTCATTTGGCCCATCATTTGTGAGTGGGCACCAGCAGACAAACACTGAATCTAAGGAAACACAGTAAGCATGTCGGCATGCACAGAGGGCACACCGGGGGTGACACACCCACGGTGGACAGACAAAGCGGAGACCATCGGGTTTCAGTCAGTTCTGTCATGACTCAGTCTCTCCACTGCAGAGAGTGGAGAAGGTGTGAGCTGCAGGGGTGAATGGCTCTGGGAGTCAGTGGAGCTGCTCCAGGTCCAGTGACACACTTGTTGCTCAGGCTCCAGCCACTGCCTCTGTCTCCTCCAGGAACCTCTGGGCTCTTCTCCCCTGCACCAGTGGAGAGAAACCTGAGCACGCCCTGAAGGCCATGGAAGCCCGGAGCCTTTCGTCCTGCTTTGGCCTGCCACCCCAGGGCCCTGTGCCCCTAGGACTCCTCCTGCTCTCCACAGTGGGCAGGCCACAGGTCCTGGGCCACATCCCCCCACCGTGTCCGCAGGGTGGGGCTGGCCCCTCGGCTCAGCAAAAGCTCTGCGGTGGGGCCATGGCCATGCTCCATGGCGAGATGCAGGGGGGTCTTCTGGAGCCAGCCAGCGGCATTGACCTCTGCACCCCTGTCCAGGAGGTGGCCAGTGACCTCTATGTGGCCTCCCCGGGCAGCATGGTGCAGGGGGGTGAGGCCCAACTTGTCCTGAGAATCCACCTTTGCTCCCCAGGCGGCCAGCAGCTGGACAGCAAGCAGATGTCCACCAGCAGCAGCCCTGTGGAGTGCAGAGCGGCCATGCCTGTCCTTGAGGTTTGGATCTGCCCCGTGCTCAAGCAGCACCTCCATGTCCTGGAAGAGAAGGGGGCAGGGTCTAGGCTGCTGGCTGTGTTAACCATGTAGCACCCAGCTGCCCTTGGCCTCCCCTTTCTTGACACTGCTCCCTTATTTGGTCACCCTGATGCTGGGAAAGATTGAGGGCAAAAGGAGAAGAGGGTGGCAGAGGATGAGATGGTTGGATAGCATCACCAACTCAATGGACATCAACTTGGGCAAACTCCAGGAGATAGTGAGGAACAGGGAGGCCTGGCGTGCTGCAGTCCATGGGGTTGCAAAGAGTCAGACACAACTCAGTGACTGAGCAACAACAACAAATGACACCTATGTGGGCTTCCCAGGTGGCGCTGCAGTAAAGAACCTGCACGCCAATGCAAGAGACAGAAGAGATGCGGGTTCGATCCCTGGGTCAGGAAGATCCCCTGGAGGAGGGCATGGCAACACACTCCAGTATTCTTGCCTGGAGAATCCCACTAACAGAGGAGCCTGGAGAGCTACGGTCCATAGGGTCACAAATAGTAGGACACAACTGAATCAACTTAGCACTCAGGCATGACAACTGCAGAGGCTCTACTTGGAGACTGCCACTGCCCCCTAATGGTCCTGACTTGCCTGCCACCCATCCTCCCTGCTGGCTGAAACAGGCTTGCCCCTGGTGCCCAATAAATATTGGTGCTGCCATCGGGCTCCCTCCCTGGGCTTCCAGGAGCCAATATCCAAGGGCAGCGGGGGTTGGTGGCTGGCCCCTCTCCGCCACCCTTCTATCACTCGGAGGCTGGGCCAGGATTACCTGCCGGCGGCCCAGGCCGGCCGCGACGCCCAGCACAGTGGCCCCCACACCGTCCCGGGCGTCTACTGGAGCCCCTTGCGCCAGAAGGAGACGAAGCGCAGTTGCGCGCCCAGCCGCGGCAGCCACGAGCAGGACGCCGTCTAGACGCGCGCCACCGTTCGCCCCCAGCAGCTCGAGCACCGACAGCTGGCCTCCGGCGGCCGCCCAGTGCGCCGCCGTCCAGCCGCGCGCGTCTGCCACTGTCGGGCCCGGGTCCGGCGCCGTCAGCAGGTGCCCAGCCATCAGCGTGCGGCCTAGAGCGGCGGCCCAGTGCAGCGGCGTGAGGCCGGCCAGGCAGCGTGCATTCGCCGGCGCTCCGCGCCGCAGCAGCAGCTCTGCCACCCGCGACGGCGCGTGCCAGGCGGCTTCGTGCAGCGGTGTGCGCCCCGCGCGGTCTGCGGCTCCGACCTGGGCCCCGCGCTGCAGCAGGAGACGCACCAGCGACACCTGGCCCCGCAACACCGCCAGGTGGAGCGGAGTCCGCCCCGCGCGGTCCCTGTGGGGCAGGCCAGGGCGGTGAGGGCGGGGGCTGGATCTGGAGCCAGGCCACTGCCCCCGGCCCCTGCCCCCTGCTGGGGAAAGAAACTCAAACTGGCCACCTTTGCCCAGGAAGAACCCCCTCTACCCGCCGGGAACCCCTGCCTCCCCCTACCACTGAAGGGACAGCAGCCACCACCCCACCAGATACCTGTGAAGATACCGGGCCCTGCCCCAGGGCTCACCTCTCCTCCACACTGGCCCCTTGCCGCAGCAGCTGAGTCACCAGGCCCGTGTGACCCTTCCACACAGCCTGCAGCAAGTGCCCCCAGGCCTGTGGGGTGCTGGGCCCCTGTGTCCCAGGTCCCAGAGCCTCCTCAGAGCCCAGATCCAACCACCGCAGTTCCTGCTCCGCCCCTGCTTCTGTCAGGTCCTGCTCCCCAGGCTCTGAGACCCCAGAGTCCATCTGGAAAGAACATGAATCAGGCATGGTTGCTGGAGGCCCAGGCTGGCTCCAGTCGAGTCCTCTGGCTGGGGGTCCTCTGTATGCTGTCCTGGCCCAGCCACAGGCACTTTCCTGAAACTCCTTCTGAAGGAGCTGAGGTGGGAGATCTGTTCCAGGAAGGTAGGTAGCTGGGACTGCATTTGTAGGGGTGGGGGGAGAGGGGCGGGGCAGGGAAGGGAGGGCTTCTGGGGGCCAGGCGAAGGGCCAGCTCTCCACACTGTTTACCCAGCAACTTAGGGGGAGGCAGTACCTGCAGACCACAGCCTGTGTCCCAGCAGCCTTCAGCCCCTGCCAACCGCCAGGGCCTCTGACTTGTCCTCCCTCCCAGGAGATAAAGGCCAGGCAGGCAGGAACCTGCCCGTGGACTATAGCTCCTCGCAGAGCACAGCCTTTGATGTGCCACGATTTGCCCCCCCAGGAGGCACCGACATGCCTTTCCTTGGGTCCCTCCCTCTGGCCCTGCCCCCCAGCCCCACTCCTGTCCCTGCTGGCTGAAACCAGGCCAAGTAGACCGGGTGCCAGCAGCCGGCAAAAGCCAGAAAAACAAGGGTGTCCGCTCTGTGTCTGCACAGAATGACTGGGAAGATGCTGAAAGCAGAGGGCCAGATGACAGGACACAAGGACACAGGGTGGGGTGGGAAGGGCACCCTGTTGCTGAGGAGAAGCGCTCGTATCCTGGGGACTGGGGGACTATCCTATCCCTCATCAGAGCCAGGGAAGCTAAAAGCTGTCTCCTGGCGGCCTCTTCGCCGGCAGAAAGCAGCAAGAGTGGGCTGTGAGGCCTGTCCCCACAGCCTCTGCCACAGCCAGGGCACTGCAGCTTGCTCAGGTGACCACTGGATGTCAGGGTGCCTACACGGAGCTGTCCCCCAGGGGCAGAGGCCTCTGTTGGTCTCAAGCACGCTGGGCCCACAGCCGGAACTCAGCTGTTTGTTGAATGAGTGAATGAATGAATGGACGACCAGAGGAGAGGGTGGGGCTTAAAAGGAGATGAGACAGAGATCCTTGCTGTCTGAACTCTCTCCACCCAAAGGTTATCATCTGCAACATTTTTTTTTAACCCCAACTTCACTATCAGAAAGATCCCCTGGAGAAGGAAAAGGCTACCCACTCCAATATCCTGCCCTGGAGGATGCCATGGACTGTATAGTCCATGGGGTCACAGAGAGTCGGCCGGGACTGAGCAACTTTCACTTTCACTATCAGAATAAATAGTTACTGTGAGATCTTCCACATGTGCACCAGTGTAAATAGTTCAATTGCACACGTATGGGCAGCAGGACTTGGCATGCACTGCTGGGGACCTCAGCAGATTTCCCAGCCAGAGTGTCTCCACTGATGCTGAAAGCTCAGCTTTCAGCTGAACTTGGTTCCAAATCGAATCTCAGAGGCAGAGTTTGGGTTGAAGTAGAAAAGGATAACTTTATTGCTTTACCAGGCAAAGGGGGTCACAGCGGGCTAATGCTCTCAAAACCAGGTGTCCCAACTTGGGGAAAATAGTGACAAGTTTTATAGTAATTGTTTAAAGAGGGCATGATCAGTTTGTGGACGTTCTTCTGATGGGTTGGTGTTGAGGCAAGTAGGAGTCAGCATTTTTAACCTTCAGGTCCAACTGGTCTGGGGTCTACATGCTTGTGGGCAGTATTCCATTGCTAATTGTTAACTTCTCCCACCTGGACGGGGTTTCGTTATCTGCAAAATAACTCAAAGAAATTGTTGTGTGTATCCGTTGATGCGGAAACAGGACCTTGCCCCAAGGCTGCTCCTGATGGTTTCTCTCTGGTCTCTCATTCTCTCCCTTCCCTAATGAACAATGGCTTGAATCTGCCTATTAGAACTCAGGGAAGGTCATGGAAGCTGAGTGAAGGCTGTTCCCTATAATCAAAGAAATGGCGGACACAAAGGCTTTGTGCCCAAAAGCCCCACATGGTGTCACCACCAGTGTCCCTTGAACAAATTGTGCAGTCACTATCATTGTCTGCATCCCTGCCTGGTGATAGGGTGCTGGTGAACTTGAGAGACCTGGAAAATGTTAGG
This sequence comes from Dama dama, assembly GCF_033118175.1. NCBI lineage: Eukaryota > Metazoa > Chordata > Mammalia > Artiodactyla > Cervidae > Dama > Dama dama. Next base: position 48,085,755 of record NC_083694.1, on the reverse strand, counting down.
AATGGAAGGGATGAGGCAGACTGTGTGGGAAGGGAAAGAGAAACTTTCCCATGTGGTATCACCCAGCCTCCTTCGTCCAGCTCCCAGACAACCTACTCAGTGTTTTAAGTGTCAACTACTCACATAAGTGCCCTTTATTTTACTTTATTATTTTTTTCTAAGTGCCCTTTAAAATGCTGTAGGTTGTGCACAAAACCCCCAGGAGACTGTTAGGTGCTAACTATATTTTGGTAACATTTGGAGAAATTAGGGTTTTTGGAAGGGCTAGGAATGCTTTTCCCCCCTTACTTGAAATAATGGAGTACATGCTCCCCCTGTTTTCAGGATGGACTGGATTCTGACACAAAGGATGCCTGTGGTGGCAACTGCTGTTATTGAGCGCCTACTGTGTATTGAGTCCCACACTAAGCATTTCACATGCACTGCTCATGTGCCTTCTCAACAGGCCTGCATCTTTTGGGGCTGTTTCTCTGATGCTGAGAGGGACCAGGTGTGGGGGATGAAGGGACCAGACGGACTAGTGCTGAGAGGTGGGTCAAGTGTTGACCTCTCTGTGGCAGCTACTGATGGGGCAATTAATTGCCAGTTGAGACTGGTGAAATGAAGTCATTGTGTGCAGGGGCTGGAAGCAGGGAGAGGGCGGGACCCAGAGGGAGGAGGGCCCAGTGCAGAGTTGTCAGGACAGCTGTGAAGGCTCTGACCAGAGCACACAGGGGCTAGCAGAGAGACCGGCCAGGGCCAGAGCTGTAGGAACCTGGCAGAGAGAGAGGGTCAGCCTGGCAACAGGGACTTGCCGCTCACCCGTGGCCCTGGAGACGGATGGTCAGGGCTGGACCTACCTGGGCCAGGGTCCTGCCCTCGAGCGGGGTTCACTCTTCGGTTGCTGGAGTCTGAGCAGAAACCTGACCTGGTGACCTAGGGTTAAAAGGTTGCTAATCTGACGGGGGTGAGGGGCTTCAGTCCTGCCACGTGACTGCTGCTGTGAGCCCACCAGGCCCACTGCTGAGGGCATGAGTGATCAGGAGAGGGAGACAGAGGAGGATGAGGGAGGAGACCCTTCAGACACAGCACCCATGCTGCCCCGGAGGCTTCCTGATCGCCAGGCTTCAGACCTGATGTCCCCAGGGTGGGCAAGCCTGGCTGCCCAAGGCCTGGGGACTCTGCTGCTCCCAGGATGGGCCCTGGCCCGGCTCCTGCTCCACCTGCTGCTGCCTGCAGCCGTGTTCCTGCTGGTGCTGCTGCCTGCAGCTGCCGTCGTGTACCTGGGATTCCTGTGTCACTCGAGGGTGAGCTGAGCCTTCCCTGGGCAAACTGGGGAACTGTCCGGGGTCCTTGGGGAGTGTGGGTGCTCCTCCCTGAAGGGCCCTTTCTTCTGCCAAGCCCCCCGCCCTGCAACCAGCCACAGCAAAAAAGGGCTTTTGTTTGCCATCAAGGGGATGGCTGTCTCCCTTCTTTGAGGCCTCTCAGCCTTGTACCAGGGGCCACCAGGGCCTGGACAGCTGGGCAGGGTGAGGAGAGGAGAAGGCTTCCAGGAAGAGGAGATAAAGATATTGTCGGATTTAACCAGTCCACAGTCCCCACCCCTCAGGCCCCCCAACACAGCCCCTCTGAGGACCCCTCCTACCCGGGGATGGATTTCCCCACCTGTGGAATGGGCTACGGCTAGGTCTGGGATGGGGAGTGTATAGGCAGGTGGGCCCCGTGTCCCTCTTTTTGTAGGCATACAGCAGGGGAGGGGGACCAAACGTTGGCTGTAGAAGAGAAGGTTGACACCAGCTGGCAGCACCCAGAGGCAGGGCTTCGGGGTCAGATGCCAGCGAAGGGAAGGACCATGGAGAGCACAAAGGGGAGGAAGGCGGAGGTCGGGGAGCCAGACAGCTATTCTCTGAGCCTCCCCTCAGGGGACTCCTACTTGGGTCATTTACCGCCTGGGTCTCCCATCTCCCATCCTCGGCTAGGAAATGTCTGGCCCACAGCCAGCCCCAGCCCCCGCACCCCACCCACTTCCCTCTGGGCTCTGCCCGACCTCGGGCCCCGCCCCGGAACTGAGACCCCCCCCCCCCCACCGCCCCGCCTGACCATCCTCCCGGTTCTCAGGTCCACCCGGCGCCCGGCCCCGCGTGCCGGGCGCTGCTGTCCGACCGCGGCTCCGCGGCGCTCATCGTGTTGGGCTTCCTCTCGCTGCCTCCGCTGCTGGTGCTCGCTTCGGCCGCTCGCGCCCGCCTGGCTCGACGCCTCCACTCGCTGCTGCCGCCCCCCACTTGGAGCCCCGGACCCCGCCGCCAGCCCGACGGGGAGAAGCAGCTCTGCGCCTGGGTGTGACCCCACACGCCCCCTCAAATCCCGGAGGCCCCCGAACTACCCTGTGTCCCCCATCAGTGGCCCCAGGCTGGCGAGCTCAACGGTCTGCGTTCAAGTCCTTGACCGTCAAGCGCGTGCGCAGTGCTCCGACGTGCCGCGAGGTGGCAGCGGACTCCCCCGGAACTGGGCTGTCCTTCCCCGCCCTCGCCCGCCCCCGCACTCCCCGCAGCAGCCGAGGGGCTGGGACGCCCCCCAGGGAGCAGGGAAATGGTCCTCAGAGAAGGGGCGCGAGGCCAGACTCTGAGAAAAGTGGCCTTCCTGGCTTCTGCCTCGGACTGCCCAAGGCTCCTGTGCCCCGACAACGGGCAGACCCTGCGGGCCGCCGTCTGGTCAGCGAATTGTAGAGCTGGGGAGACTCGCTCCGGAAACTTCCACACTCCACGATCCCAGAGGTTCAACGGCCAGAGCGGCAGGGTGTGCAGGGCTCAGCCGGAGGCCTGCGTCAGCGTTAGAGCAAGGGCTCTGTCAGTTCCTCTGATTTTAAGATCTTTTCCGTCCTTTGTGTTTTTTTTTTTTGCTTTCAAGCATGTTTCTGGTTTATTCCTTTGGTACACACTGTGTTTGTTTCCCGTTCCTAGGGGTTTACATCTTTCATCAGGAATGGAGAATTCTCAACCATTATTTCTTCAATTCTGCCTCATTCATTCCACATAATCTTTATTGGGAAGCACCTATTACATTAATACTTCCTGTCGTCCTATTACTTCTGTCAGTTCATCTCTCTTCTGTGTCTTCCTTCTCCTTGTCTCCCTGCGCTGCACGTGTTTTGGGCAATTTCCTCATCTTCCTCTTCTAGTTCACTAAGCACTGGTTTTGTCTAATCTGCGGATTGTCCTCCTATCCAAAAGGAGCCTGGCGGGCTACAGTCTATGGGGTCCGGAAGAGTTGGACACGGCCGAGTGACTAAGCACACATCTACAAGTTATACTGCGTGTGTGCTAAATCGCATCCAATTCTTTGTGACCCTAGGAACACTAGCCTGCCAGGCTCCTCTGTCCATGGGATTCTCTAGGCATGAATACTGTAGTGGGTTGCCATGCCCCCCTCCAGGGGATCTTCCCAACCCAGGGATTGAACCCTTGTCTCAGGTCTCCTGCATTGACAGGTAGGTTGTTTACCACTAGCGCCACCTGGGAAGCTCAGAAGTTATACTGCTCACTTCTTATTCACATATGATCATTTTGATGATCATTTGGTCTCTTGGTGCGTGGTCGTGTTTTGGATTCCAGCAGGAACATTTCACACAAAGTTATTTTATAGTCTGCACTTAGCAACTACACTTCCTTTGCTTTGAGGTCTAAATCTGTTATTTGTTGTTTCTGCTGACTCAGTAATTGCATGTTGTTTCTTTGAATGTTTGTACTTGGTAAGCGTCAGCCCACACCTGTGAAAATTCTGTGGCCATGTCCCTCCAGAGAGGATGCCTTTGTGAGGGGTGCCCAGCCTGTGTCCCTATTAGGGACCTGGTTGGTAGCCTACCTTGCACTTGGGCCTGTGGCCCTCATGCGGTGTGGGTCTCCCTCCTGTGTTCAGGGAATTCTCTGCTTTCCTGTTTGTTTCACTTCAGCATCCTGGTTTCTGTTCACTATTCTTCTGTTTGTTTATTTATATACTTCTTTTTAGTGTTTCTTGGAGGGGAGCGGGCCTGGAGAGGTCTACTTCCTTGTAAGCCCAGCAGTGTATTAAAGATGTGTTTGTTGTAATTTGTCCAGAATCTAGTAATAGCTGGAAGACCTTGGGAAGGTCCTAGCACACTGTGTTGCCAGCAGGACTCCACCTGTGACCAGGAGACCAGGGTCTAGATGTGTCCAAGGTTCAGGCTCAGCTGTGGCTTGAACAGGGCCTAGAGCGGGGCTGGCTCAGGTCCAGCAGGAGTCCTTGGGGTTTTCCAGTTGTCTGTGACCAGTCACATGGGAGCCTGGCTGGCTGCCCCATGCCCAAGGAGAGCTTTCCCGGTCTGAGGCCGCCCTCCTTCCCCTCCTGCCTAGGGTCGGGCTGCTCTGGCCAAACGTTGAGGATAAGGGCTCTCCTGAGGATCCGTCTGGCCCCGGAGTCATCAAAACAACAGCTGGGCTTGGTGGGGGTGGGGAGGCCACCCCGGGGAGCTCAGCTGCTGAGCTGCCTTTCAGAAGGTGGATCCTGGCTTCCCAGGCCTACCCAAGCCCCACATGGCCTCCAGCTGGCCCCAGGGACAGCCTGCCTCAGCTCCAGCTACCACCCACTCGCAAAAGGAACGCTTGTGGGGGGCTGTGGAAGGTTGGCAGAGGAGCCTAGTGGTCTGCTTTAGGGCGTTAGCTGTCGGGGTGGGGAAAGTAGAAGGTAGAGGCCGTGAGCTCCTGGGTGGGCCAAGATAAGACCCTCACTTTGGGAAAAAAAAGTCTCTGCAAGCACCCTGGCCCTTGCCCAGCCATTGTGCACCTGGCTGTGGGTGCGTGTGCATGTGCATTTTGTATGGGTATACGTATGTGTGCATGTGAGGGCATGCCTGCATTCTGTCTGCCGGCCCTCACACCCCTGGCAGGGGTTTTCTCCAGACCCCACAGGTGTAGAGTCTGGGCTTTGCGAGGTTTCCTGATCTGCCCAGGGCCGTGTATTCATTCACAAAGTATTTCCTGGCAACTCAGGTGTCTGCAGGCACACCCTGAGTGGTGAGCAGCTAGGAGGGGCCCATTCTGTCCCCGTAGTCAGCACCCCAGTTGTGAGCCCTGCCCCCACGCAGGCATGTCAGCCAGAAACTGAGCTGTGGTGGGTGGGCTGGGGAGAACTAGGCAGAGCTCCCTGCTGGCTCTGGGGCCTGAGGTCCCTCCCCCTGCCCCAGGGCCTCATCCCCACCCCTGGGGAGCCCCCCCCACCAAGGTGTGGACACAAATCTGTCCTTCCTTCCTTGTTCTCTCCTTCCCCACACAAGCCTGCCAGGACCCTGCTTGGGGCTGAGACAGGGCATGGTGGTCACTCCCTGTTGCAGAAGGGTCCAGCACAGGGAACCCAAACTAGGGAGGGCGTCTCACCTCTTGAAGAGCACCACTGTGCAGTCCTTATGTTTCGGGCCCCTTCCAGGGCCCGAAACTGGGCTCTTGTCTAACATTCGGAAATGAATTGTCCGAGGAGACACATGCTGACAAAACGAGAGATTTTATTGGGAAAGGGCACCCGGGTGGAGAGCAGTAGGTAAGGGAACCCAGGAGAACTGCTCTGCCGTGTGGCTCGAAGTCTTGGGTTTTATGGTGATGGGATTAGTTTCTGGGTGGTCTTTGGCCAATCATTCTAATTCAGAGTCTTTCCTGGTGGCGCATGCATCGCTCAGCCAAGATGGATGCTAGCAAGAGGGATTCTGGGAAGTGGACGGACAGGCAGTGTCTCCTCTCAACCTTTCCTGAACTCTTCCGGCTGGTGGTGGCTTATTAGTTCCGTATTCCTTATCAGGATCTCCTGTCATAAAACAACTCATGCAAATGGTTACTATGGTGCCTGGCCAGGGTGGGCGGTTTCAATCAGTGTGCTTCCCCTAACACTTACACAGGCTGAAAACCCAGGAACAACTGGATGCCCTCCTGCCTTTTTGCCTCCAAGCTCTGCCTTTCTGCCTGTAGTCTTGATATCACCTGATATCACCCTCCCCCTGGGCCCTCGCCTCCCCAGTGAACACTGCCACTGCCCTTCTGCCTCCCAGGCCTCCTTACTGCCCTCATACATACTGGCAGGCCCTCATTCCGGAGCCCTGGTACTTCGTCTAGCTCCTGCCCACATGCTCTGACATGACCCCATCCTCCAAGAGGAAAATGAGTAGACACGCATTTTTGCAAGCTTGCCACTTCCCATCTCTCTTCTAGCTTGGCAGGGCTGGGAGGACATGGGCTGTGCCCAGGGCCTGCACGTCCCCAGGGCCTGTGCATACCCAGGGCAGAGTTTGTCATGTGAGTGGGCCCAGCATGGAGATGAAGGATAAATGCAGATGGGTTGGCACCCACTCTGTGACCAGGCTGCCCACCTGCCACCCTGGGTGTCGCTGGCTGAAAGATTGGGTAGGGGTTGTCTCTAGGGCCACAAGGGACAGGCTGGGGCACTTAGGAAGTGAAACAATGGGACAATCAGACCCCCAGGACTGGCCCTCAGGCCCTGGCATGTCCCTGACCACAAACAGGCAGGTTGAGTCTAAAAGAATGTGTGGGTGGGGCAGTGGGGCAAGTGGTGGTAGGCCACCCCCTCCCTCTGCTCTTCCCACTGCTGGGTGCAGTCAGGGGGCCTTGCGCTTGGCCACCCACCCCAGGCCCACAGGAGCTGCCCCCCACTTCCAGTTTCTGTGTCTCCCAGCCTGTCTGGGTGCCTGTGTGAGATACAACTGACATGAAAACCAGCAGCACAGGCACCCCCGCGGGATGGGGTGGGACCAGGCCACTCTGCCCCTCGGGCTCTAGGCTGGGGTCAGGGGTGGGGTCAGAGGCCCCGGGAGCTGCCCTTTTCCCTGGGGTCAACATGACCACAGCTAGCTGAGGACAAAAGGCCCTTCTTCTCTGCGTAGGCATGGATGGTGCGGAGGAGGGCGCATTCCCGTGGACTGGCTGGGGGCAGGGGCAGTGCCTTGGAGAGCATTGTTGTCCGTGAATTTTGTGGATCCCCATCCATCTGCCTGTGGACTGACAGGCAGGGTGGGCGAGTTCTGGGAAGTGACGACTGGGGACTCCCTGTCCCTCCTCCTCTTTTCCAGGACACCTGGGTCAGGCAGGGGCTGGCTCTTGTGGAGGGAGAGGCATGGGACTGGGGCCAGCTGTTTCCTGGCCCCCTCCGGTCCTTCTCTGCCCCTCCTGCCCCCAGGCCTGTCTTCCTTCAGAGAGGAGATTTCCAGGCCATTATAATTGTGCTTCCTCTGGTGTCTGCCTCAGGCCCAGCCCTGGCCTGGACTACTACACACCTTTGGCTGACCCCCACGTTCCCTAGAAACCTCTGTCTGCCCAGGTCTCTGCTCAGTGAGGGGCAGGGTAAAGGAGACTCGCCGTGGTGCTGGCAGCAGGGGTGGTGGAGCCGGCTGAGCCACAGGGCAGATCAGGGGGCCTGAGGGGCAGAGCTGACCCAGTGAGGGTGAGATGGTCTTGGTCTCTCGGGAATCAAGTCAGAGCTCAGCATGAGCATCAGGAGGGACTCTCAGCCAAAGCAGGTGGCTGAGCTCAGCCAAGACTGGAGAGAGGCCCTTGCCACCACTGCCGAGGCCAGGTCCCCTGTCCTTTCTCCCCCTGATGGAGAGCTGGAGGGAGGAGGACGCCTGCTTCCTCAAGGGCTTGAGTAGTGGCCAAGAAGAGCAGCTCAGTTTTTCCAGAAGGGAAACTTCCCTGTCAGCCCAGCAGCACAGCCGAGGTGTGACTCGGCCCACCGCTGGCCAGGAGTGGGGAGGCCACAAGGCAGAACCAGCATGGCCCGGTGCCCTGCTAGTGGGCGCCCAGCAAGGTGAAGGATGAGCCAAGTTGTGTCTGCATGCGTGTACCTGGGTCAGTCCCCCCGGGCCCCCAGATTGTCTTCAGCTGCCTCCCCTCATGGCCCCATATCCAGAGCAGCCCTGCTCAGCGTCATCTGCTGGAGGGGCTGGGGGCCAGGAGCCATCCCTCTGGGCGGTACACCCTGAACTTTGGGGGTTCAAGTCCACTGTTGCCCCCCGGGGCCCAGGCGGAAACACCAGGCAGTCTCTGGTCCTAGCTGAGGCCTGAGGTCTGTGGAGCTGAGCCAGCCCGGTCACTGCCAAGATTCCCGGCAAGGGGGGGGCTGTGGCAGGGACACAGTTCTCGCTTGTTCCTGCCCCAGCTACTCAGACTCAGCTGAGCTGCTTCCTTTTTTAGACAAAGTCAGAGCTCCAGACTGTCTCACAGCCTGGCGTCTCACCTGACAGAAAGGGAGGAAGGAAAACCATTGAGTTTCATCCGTCCCCTGGGCTGAGCACCTCCTGGCAGGGGGGAAGGGAGGGGACATCCTGGTAGAGATGGCCTGCCGCCTCCCCATGTGGACCTGTGCCCCGCCACCCCCCACCAAGCTCCTCAGAGGGGAGTGGCTGGGACAGGGCAGTGGTGACCCCACAGGAAGGCATCTTAGGAGGGAGGAGGGCAGTCCTGCCCACAGGACTCTGCCACCTCGCCTCACCTGAGGGCAAGGAATTTGCCCTGGTGTGGGTGGGGGTGAGGGCTGAGTGTCCCTCAGGATGCCCCCTGCAAGTGGCCACCTCTGCTCTGGTCCAGCCAAGATCCGAGATGCAAGGTTCCTGGTCACAGTGAGTCCCAGGAGGGCTTCCCCAGTGCGCTGCTGGGGAGGGTCTATCCTCAGTCCTGGAGTTTGGCCTCAGCCCTGGCCCTGGGCCTCTTACTGGGGACAGCTATAGGCCCAGCATGGTTACATAGGACAGGCCTGACTCAGCCATCCTCAGCTGTATGCCTCTTCCTCCAAGAAGCCTGGTGAGGTGGGGTCTTTGTGTCCCCTCAGAAACCCCTTCTTGAATGTCTGAGATTTTTTTCCCCTCTCCCACCGTTCTAAGTTCTGCCCTCCTGATCTTTGCTTTCATACACCTGACCCTTCCCAAGCCTTGTTTTTGGTGTCACCACCACACTGTCACACATCCTGGGGCTCTCTTGGACTTGGCTTCAGGGACTCCCAACGCTGAGGATATAAGGACAGCAAGCCTCGAGATGATCCAGCTTCGTGGCTCCCTGCTCTGCTCCTGGCTGGGGAAGGGGGCAGGGGGTAGAAGCAGGGCAGACTCCAAGGCCTTACAGCCCAAAGGGAGACCGAAGAGTTTGTGTGTGCATGCCACGCGCGTATGAATGGAGCGTGTGGCCGCGCGCCTGGGCCTTGCGAACGTGCGCCTTTCGAGAGCCAGTGCTCCTCCGCACGCGGGGCAGCTCGCGCGCGCCTCGGAGGGACCTCTGGGCGGGCCGCGGGGGGCGGAGCCTCCGGGGGGCGGGGCCCGGGTCCGACCCGCGCGGCCGCGCGCCCCACAACCCAGGAGCGAGCTAAACACCAGTGAAGGGAGAGCGCTGCCGTCCCGTCGCGCGCGATGCTGCCCTGGACGGTGATCGGCCTGGCCCTGAGCCTGCGGCTGGCTCGGAGCGGCGCGGAACGTGGTGAGTGAGGCGGGCTGCTGGGTCAAGCTCGGCTCTCTGTGCCCGTCCACCCTCTGATGTCCGCGCTGAGCCACGCTCTCCTTCCGCTGCTGCGGGGCGGGGGCGGCTGGCAGGGGACCCCACCCACGTGAGGCGCAGGCCCCGCCGGCAACTCGGCGGGATTTTAGGGCCTGATGGGGGGAGTGGGCGGTGCCAATCTGGGGGGCTTGTTCCTGCCTCAGTTCTCCCTTTGCTTGGAATGACCCTTAGACGAGGGATGGTAAGAGGGTTGGTTGGCGTCGTTCAACTAGGTTGAGGGAAACTGAGGCCCCAAGGCTAGACCCGGCCCGAGACACCCCAGGCCGCTGTTTGCTCGTGACCCAGGGGCCCATCTGCTCCCTGGGGAGCGGAGAGCAAGGCGTAGTCGCCTGAGGGGTGATCGGGCCCTCAGGCTGCTGCAGCAGGTAACCTGCTTCCTGGGTCCGGACAGAGCAGAGAGGATGGGGCCCAGGCAGGAATGACATCATCTGTAAGTGGGGTCAGGACTCCAACCCAGCCTTCTGGACTGTGGGAGAGGCTGCAGTCAGTGCTCTGTCTTCCCCGTGCCTCCTCCTCTGTCCTCAGTCTCCCCAGCTGCCAAATGCCTCCACCCCACCCCGCACCGGTTGCCTTACCTGGAGGGTGAGCTGTGTAGACTGCTTCTAGGAAGCCAGGCCCGGGTGGCCCAGACCTATCCACCCACCACTCCTGGGGGCGGGGCCAGGACACTGAGTTCCAGCCCGCCTAGATTCCGCTGAAGACAGGGAGGGGGTGGGGGTTTGAAGGGTTCAGCTTTCCTTTGCAGAAGAGACACAAGCCCAGAGGGACCCCCTGCTATGTGGCCAGGGTGTAGAACTGGAATTGCTGAGGGTTCGGACCTCCTGTTGGCTTTAGGGCCCCTCTCCCCCTGGGGTGCCATCCCAGGACCTTTGAGGTGTAAGCTGAGCTGGCCTTCTGGGCTTCCTTGGGTAAGGGCGAGTGCCAGCTTAGGGAAATTTCAGGCCCTGGGGGTTCTGCCCTGGGTGTGGGGCTGTCTGGGGGCCACCACCAGGGGCTGAACCCTCCCCTCTTCCCCAGGCCTTCCAGCATCTGCCCTTCAGGGGGACCTGCTGTTTCTGTTGGACAGTTCAGCCAGCGTATCTCATTATGAGTTTTCCCGAGTTCGGGAGTTTTTGGGGCGACTGGCAGCCCTGCTGCCCGTCGGTCCTGGGGCCCTGCGTGCCAGCCTGGTGCACGTGGGCAGCCGACCGCACACCGAGTTCCCCTTCGGCCAGCACAGCTCAGGCTCAGCTGTCCAGGACGCCATACGGGCTGCAGCCCAGCGCATGGGTGACACCAACACTGGCCTAGCACTGGCATATGCCAAGGAGCAACTGTTTGCCAAGGCGGCAGGGGCCCGGCCGGGGGTGCCCAAGGTGCTGGTGTGGGTGACAGACGGCGGCTCCAGCGACCCCGTGGGGCCCCCCATGCAGGAGCTGAAGGACCTGGGGGTCACCGTCTTCATTGTCAGCACTGGCCGGGGCAACCTCCTGGAGCTGTCTGCTGCTGCCTCGGCCCCCGCTGAGAAACACCTGCACTTCGTGGATGTGGATGACCTGCACATCATCACCCAGGCACTGAGGGGCTCCATCCTTGGTAGGTGGGAGGGGGCCTGGGGAACCCCAGCTGGGAACTCGGGAAGAGGGCTGGGAAGACTCCAGGAGGAACTCGCATGTCTGGAGCAGAGGCTAGGGATGCACACCCGGCTTCTCCTGGGACACACTCCAACTGGTCACCACAGGGGTCCCACCACCTGGGCTGAGGTGGGACAGAGGACAGGTCTGAGGAGACATCTCCAGGTGAGGCTTCCTACTGGAGAGTGGGGGGTTTGGTGAGGGCCGAGGGACCCAGGGGCTGGATCTGAGCAGATGTGGCTTGTGGCTATGTGAAGAGGTAGAGAAGGTTTCAAGCCTGAGAGCTCTGCCCATGGGCCCACCATGCCTGGAGGAAGGGGGAGAGCCAGGGCAGGAAGGGCAGAGAGTGCCCCCCCCCCCACCAGAGCTGGGTCACTACTTCCCCCAGGGGAAGGGGGTTTGAGCGGAACTGCATTGCTGGGGATTGCTGGAAAGGAGGCTGGGCCTGGGAGAGCCTGCTGCAGGGGCTAGCAGCTCCCCACGGACTTTCTTCTGGATCCCTCTGACCCAGCTAGGGAGAGGGACAGGGAGGGGAGGGAGGTGGAGTTAAAGGGCCTGGTCACTGGCAGGGTTGCTGTAGCCACTGAAAAAATGCCAACAACCCCAGGGTCTTCCTGAATTTTGGCCTGCAGTTAATCATCCATCTGAAAGTGGAAGGAGCTGGACTGTGGGTTGGAGCGAGGTAGAGGGTCTTTCTGAAGATCTGCTCCAGGGCACCTGGCCCTGGTGGCCCTTGGGTCTGCCGCTAGGGTTGAGCCTGAAGGGGACAGCAGGAGAAAGGGCAAGCAGCTAGACAGGAAAAGCCCAAGGCTGCAGGGCAGTGAGGCAGTAGGGTGGCTCTCCTGGGATTGGGGGCAGGGTCTGTGTGTGGCGATGGGCAAGGGGAGTGCCAGCCAGGCAGCTGGGCACCCAGCATTCACAGCATCAGGTCCTGACTTAACCCTGTGTAGACATCTGTTAGCCTCACCCACCTGCCAGGTCACTGAGATGACCCACTGGGGCTTGGCATCAAAGCTGAGGAGTAACGTTTGGGGGTCCCACCCTCTAGTCCCCCACCACACTCTCCTCCAGGTCTAGCTGCCCTTGGGCTTGTCACATCTCTCCTACCCCTCAGGGCATTCTCCAGTGGTCTCTCATCTCCTGGCTGTACTGTGGGCCCTCTTTTCCTTGACTCTCCAGAGCAGAACTGATCCTAGACCCTGTATTGGTCACTCCTGCTGCCCAGAGTGGTGGGGAGGGCATCCTCTGACATCATTTTGAATCCTGCCACCCTTGAGGGCCCTTTGTCCAGTCCACTGGACTGAGTGGTGGGTGAGAGGTGGCCGCTATAACTCTCCACTGCTCTGAGTTTGGAGCTGAGGTGGGGAGGGAGCTCCTGAAGCGGCCGAAGGCGGAGGGGGGCGGCGGGGGTGGGGGAGAGACTGGTCGCACTCACGTCCTTCCTCCAGCCTGGCGCCAGCAAGCTTTGGAGGATCCTTAGCATCTGGTAGGCGTGGCCTTAGCATCTGGTAGGCGTGGCCGAGGCTAGCCTTGCTCCCGGCGCTCCTGCTCCCCAAGCTCTGTGAGTCTACCCCGAGTCAGCAGTCAGAGACCAGCGGGAAAAGCCACCTCTGTCCTCTGACCCTCTGCACCCCCCTCAGATGCAATGTGGCCGCAGCAGCTCCATGCCTCCGAGGTTACGTCCAGCGGCTTCCGCCTGGCCTGGCCGTCCCTACTGACGGCAGACTCAGGCTATTACGTGTTGGAGCTGGCGTCCAGCACGGATCCGGGGGCCGCACGCCGTCAGCAGCTGCCAGGGAACGCCACGGGCTGGGCCTGGACCGGTCTGGACCCAGACACGGACTACGACGTAGCCCTGGTGCCGGAGTCCAACGTGCGGCTCTTAAGATCACAGCACCTGCGGGTGCACACGCTGCCAGGTGAGGCGGGGCACAGGGCCGGGCGGGCTAGGGGTACGGGTCCGGCTGGGCGCCGCGGCCCCCTCCCGCTCACGGGCACTTCTCGCACCCCCACCCCCACGCCCGCGCAGAGGAGACCGGGCCGGAGCTCATCGTCGTCTCGCACGCCAGGCCGCGCAGCTTGCGCGTGAGCTGGGCCCCGGCGCTGGGCCCGGACGCCGCGCTCGGTTACCACGTGCAGGTCGGGCCCCTGCGGGGCGGGGCCGCGCAGAGCGTGGAGGTACCCGCGGGCGAGAACAGCACCATGCTTCAGGGCCTGGCGCCCGGCACCGCCTACCTGGTGACCGTGACCGCAGCCTTCCGCTCGGGCCGCGAGAGGGCGCTGTCAGCCAAGGCCTGCACGCCTGAAGGCGAGCGCAGCCGCGCCCCGCGTCCCCAGCCGCAGAGGACTGGGGGCCGGGAACCGTGAGCCGGCCGCGCCCGCGCACCCGAGGGCCCTCTTCTCCAGAGCCCGGTGGGTCTTGCCCCGGGGATGGGATGCTGACCGGCCTTAGGCCTGCGGGACCCCCGCGCAGGAAGCGCGCCCCGCTCCGGCGTCCGCCCTCCAGGACGCAGCCTCGCCTCACCTTCCGCTGTAGCTATGGCAGCAGCGCGTGCCGTTGCGACTCCCTCCCCTGCCCGGTCCAGACCTGGGCACTCGGTGGTGTCCTTTGGGCAGGATTTAGCGGGGAGATGGACAAGGCGTCAGGGGACCCGTTGAGAACATCAGACTCCAGATGGCTCTGGACCCAGGGCCACAGGGCGTCTGGGCAGCCGGGCCTCCCACTTGTGTTAGAGGCCAGCCCGTCTGGTGGCAAAGGCTGGCATCTGTTTGAAGGAGCTTGGTCCAGATGGCAGTTCTGAGTTCCCACCAGCCACTCGGGTCCAGAGTGGGAAGGGAAGGAGCTGGCTCTGGCCAGGTCCCAAAGGTTCCCTGGAGGGGATAGTGTCCAGAAAAGGGGCGGGGAAGTGCTGGCAGTTGATCCTGTGGTTAGCAGCTGGGTGGCTGGAGAGGCAGTCTTCACTGGCATGCTCAGCTGGCTTGGGGGCAGTGCTTTGCTTGCTGGGAACAGTGGCCCTGCCTTCCTACCCAGAACCCTCCTGGGCCCAGCCACAGCCTCTGGAACCCAGGTGGCACCTTTTGGGAAGAATGTGACAAGAGCCTGGCATTCAGGACCCTGGATACAGGAGAGCCTGTTCCTGCAGGGCCCCAAGGCTGGCACTTGCAGGGGGCTTTCCCTGTGCTGGGCGGAGGACCTCTGTGTTGGGGCAGGGACAAGCAAGGTGCCTCTGGGTGCTGCACCCCAGCCACCCCTGCAGTGTCCACCTCCTGTCACTCCTTCTGTGCTGGGGCCACCAGACAAGTCCCAAGGGGGGGCAGTGCTGCTGCCACTCGGCCCCACAGGCACCTCCTCCACACCTGCGCTGACTCAGTGCTCACTTTTCATCTTCCCCACTAATGACCCAGCCTTTGAAATAAAATACAATAAATCAGATGTAAACTCAGCCCTGCAGTCTCCTGAGAGTGCTTTACTCCTTAAAACACGCCAGCCCCGTGAAAGGTTTCAAGAAAAAGAAAGGGCTCTGGTAGGAGAGGATGGTACCCCACCTGGTGCTGGGGAGGAAGGGGGAGTCGTCCCTTTGCAGCACTGGGTCGCAGGCCACTGTGGCCCCTCTGTGCACCTCCTCTTCAGAGAGCCCAGGCCGATTTCTGAGGGCATTGCTGGGATTCCCACCTCTGTTGGCACGGCTACTCCCTCAGCTGCAGTTTGGCTATGCTGTCCCCTGCTAATGGGAAGGAGAACCTCTAACCCAAACAACTGCAGGGCTGAGAAGTGGTCTTGGGGCGCCAGATGGCAACTCAGTCCACCTGGCCTGGTGAGTGTATTGGGGCGGGGGGTGACTTCTAGCAAACTGATCTGCCACCATTTTCCCAAACACCTACCTCTGAGCATCCCGTGGCCCCTGCCCATGCACCCAAGGCCTGCACCACCCACCAGTTCAGTGTGCTTGGCGTTCCTGTGCCCCCCCACCACCACACATACACACTGCCTGTGTGAGCAGGGTGGGGAGCAGGGCTCAGGTGGTGAGTTAACCCCAAGGCAGATGGTAGTGCCTGTCCAGGCCAGGTTTGAGGGGCCTACTTGATCGATGTTGTTTCTCCTCCATGTCCCCCCATCCCCTTGAGGCAGGCCCAGGGAAGCCTGACACCCACAGTGGCCTGTGCCACTGAAGGTTTCTGCTTACATCCTGACTGGTGCTCAGTCAGCTGAGGCTCAGAGGCTCCTGTGATCTTAGCAGCTGGCCTGGTCCCATGGCTGGTTAGCCTGAACATCAGGGTCCCGAGGTCCCAGACAGCACTGACCAGGGCCTGAACCTGGGTCTGATCCCCCCTGAGGGGCAGAATTTCCCCTGTGGAGGTCTGAGTTCCCCACCCTGATTCCTGGGTGCTCTGCAGGTGCCAGCCCACTAGACACCCAGAGAGGGCCTCCTTCCATGCTGCACCCACAAGCCCAGCTTGCAGCGCACTGCACAGGCAGCAGGAGAAAAAGCAGGAATACTGATGGGCAGTTTCCCAGTGGTTCAGTCACACGTTAAAGACGAGTGGCGAGCCCCTTCTCCCAAAACATGCTTCCATCCCTGAGAGAGGGCAGAACAGCTGGAAGATGCACTCCCACTCCCTGCCTCGCCTCATGTCTGCTGGACACTGAGGCCCAGAGAGAGGAGCCCCAGGTAATCTCCAGGCCTAGGAATGCCTCTCCTGGAAGCCTTTGTCTTGGAAGTGCGGCCCTTGCATCATCCCAGTCAGTTCTCAAAGGTCTTAGAGTCCAGGCTGCATCTGGAAAGTCTCTAGGAAACAGCTTTGTCCCAACCCCACCCCTGCCCTCCACCTCCCCTGACCACTTTGGGTCAGGGCCCAGGCTAAGGCCTGCAAGGACTTACACGTGCCACTTCCTAAGGCAACTCTGAGCATGCCCACGCACCTGAAAGTCAGGGCTGGGCAAGAGGTCGCGACCCACAGGGCCAGGTCCATGCAGCGGGAGTGGGCTGGGCAGGGGAGGAGCTGCTGCTTCCAGGGGACCCTCGAACAGAGGCTCCTCTAGTGTGCTGGGTGGGCACGGTTCTCACTCACATGTGACTGCTGCTCCCTAACTTGACAAGGATTTCCTGTGTGGGGTCTTCGCTGCAGCCCAGGACTTGCCTGACGGCAGGGGTTTGTGAGAGCCAGGTAATGGACAAAGGCCGTCTGTGAGGAGGCTGGATGGCCACTGGGTTTGGATCTAGGTCTCCAGGAGGTGGACGTCCAGGAGTGGGTGGTACGGCTGGCGGTGTCTCCCTGGAGCAGGAGCTGTTTCCACAGCAGCAGTAATAAACTCTGGGCCAGGGCCGGAAGCCCAGCCGCCCTGAGAGACGTGTGAGTCTTCATAGCCTCCTGCTGGGGTGAGGGGGCAGTTCAGGAAGCTAGAGGGTGACAGCTGTGTGTCTGTGCTTTTTTCCTGGGATGAAAATTTTTTTTCAACGTCCATTAAAACAAAAATGTCAGTGGAAGTCATAGCTCTCCCTAGAGGTGAGTGTGGTAAGGTGGGGACCCTCTGGGAAACCCCACCCCACAAGTTCCAGCCCTTGGGGGGGAGGCCGACGCAGCCCCAGCAGCTCAGTAGTTAGGGTGAGGTGTGCTTTTGGCTGCCAGCAGCGGACAGGGGGCTTTTGGGACAACCCCCTTCTCAAGGAGAGAGAGGGGCTGAGGTTTCCTGGGCAGGACCAAGTAGGGTAGATGCGACCTCTGCTCACTGACCAGGAATTAAAATCCCTGGTACTCATCACTCACATTTCAGAAGTGTCAAGGAACACACCCACGACAAATTATGTCACCCTAGCCACAGACTCGAGAGCCTGGCAGGAAGGAAAGTCCCCACCACCACCGTTCCCCTCAGGTGTGTGCACAAGCGCAGGGACAGTGGGGGCAGCCAGCAGCTTGCCTGAGCCCATGGTGGCAGTGTCTGCAGGAGCTGAGGCCTCGGCCACCCCACTCCATTGCCCCACAGCGCGTGGGGTGCTGCCCAGAGGAGGGGGGTGAAAGCCAACACTGTATGCCCACGGTCCCAGCCAGCTCCCATCTCCCTCCTTCCTCTGTTCCAGGGCCAGCCCCTGCTGGACGAGAGGGCACTCGAGGCCAAGCTGGGTGGCTCTTCCTCCGAGAATCACTCCCGCAGGCGCCACTCACCACCCTACCCCCCCCCCCCAGATGAGCTGGGGCTCTGTCAGTGCCACCGGGCTTGAAAACTTGCTTCCAAGTTCTGTCCAGATCATGCAGCTGACCCTGCTCTTCTCCTGGGAAGGGGAAGGCCAGCCAGTGCTCATGGCATGTCTCCTGGCCTCAGCGGAGTGGACAGGCAGCTGTGTGCCTGTGCTGAAGGCCCCCCACCCTCCATGCTTCTGGGGACAGCCTGGCTCTATTGACCTCTGTTGGATGAGCCTGTCGGTCCAGCTGTGGGATGGGGGATAGATGGGGCATGGCAGATGTGGGAGGACAGTGTCAGAGCATCTGAGTAGGTGGCCACTCATCAAGCTTCCCTGATGGCTCAGAGGGTAAAGCGTCTGCCCACAATGCGAGAGACCTGGGTTCGATCCCTAGGTCGGGAAGATCCCCTGGAGAAGGACATGGCAACCCCACTCCAGTATTCTTGCCTGGAGAATCCCATGGATGGAGGAGCCTGGTGGGCTATATATATATTCCATGGGGTCACAGAGAGTCGGACACAACTGAGCAACCTCACTCACTCACTCACCAAGGGCAAACAGTGCAGGAAGACAAGCCTGGGAGCAAAGAGCTTAGGCTTGGCCCCAGGACCCTCTCCACACCTAAGCCCAAGACAGCCCGTCTGAGGGCTCGGTGCTCAGCTCTTGTTCACCCCAGAGCCAGAAGGAGTGGTTGCAGGGGCCAGAGATCGCAGCACTGCTTTGGTGGGTAGGGTGGGGACTAGCAGCCAGGGGCCCTGCCCTGGGGGCTCAGGCCCAGTAGGGCCTGACTGAGCAGCTTTCCTTTCAGGGGGGCTGGGGCCTGCCAGGTGGGGGGCAGGCATGGGCATGCATGTAGAGGGGTTCTAGAGACTGAACTAGCAGCACATCTTTTGGAACCGAGGGAGAAACCAGGAGCCAGACGGGCCTGCCTGGATGAAAGGGAGAGACCAGCCCCTGCAGGCCCAACTGTCCTAGCTAGGAGAGCAAGCCAGAAGAGTGAGGGCCGGGGGCTCCAAGTTTAAGTGGACACGGGGCTTCTGTCCCTGGGAGACGCCAGGCAGCTGGCACTGGGAAGCCCTGGGGCCTGACAGGAAGGCTCCAGCTCACCAGAGGTCTGACCAGATGCACAGACTCGGAAGCCACACCTGCTGTGCAGGCTTTGGGGGCAGAGTCCTCTGCTCTGGGCCTGTGTGGGGCCCACTCTGCTCCTGCTGGCCTGGGCTCTCAGGGACAGCAGTGTCCCCCCTCTCTGACTCAAGGTCAGGTTGGAGGCCAAGCTGCACCTTTAATTTCTTCAGTCTTTCCTCCAGGTCTTCAAAGCTGGAAGACTCCCTCAGAGGGGGAAACAAAAAAGCCAGAGGGAACTGGGTGTTGGGGGAATCCCATCAGCAAAACAGTGCAGCTCGGCAGCTGAGTGCCCTGAGTTTGTCGACTAAACATGAATGCAGAGGGAGGGGACATATGGATACTTACCGCTGATTCACATGGTGTGGCAGAAACCAGCACAGCATTGTAAAGCAATTATCTTCCAGTTAAAAAGAAAATGAAAAGATCAGGTGGAAAGTGTCATCCTAATTTCCTTTTATTAACTTAGTGTATTTAGGAAAGTTGTGTCTATTTCCAGCCTAAGAATTTAAGTGACAAACATAAGTGGACTGATGTTCTGCACGGTCCATTGGAAATCAGAAAATGTCAGCAGTACTACTCTGATGAGGGAAGCTGGAGGGAAGCAGTTTCTTCCCTCAAAGAGAGGGCGTGTAACCACCTAAATCTTAAGATAGCAACCAATGCTTTCTGTTTTTTAATTTATCCAAGTTAAGGAAAACTGACTTTTTTGTGAAGCTGACTTTATGTTTTTTTTAATTTATATGGAAAACTGACTTTTTAAATGCAGAGCTTTATTTTCAGTTATTCCTTGTCATATAAAACTACCAGGCTTCCTTGCTGGCTCAGATGGTAAAGAATCTGCTTGCAGTGCAGGAAACCTGGTTTTGATTTCTGGGTCAGGAAGAGCCCCTGGAGAATGGAATGGCTACCCACTCCAGTATTCTTGCCTGGAGAATCGCTTGGGCAGAGGAGCCTGACAGGCTACAGTTCATGGGGTTGCAGAGTTGGACATGACTGAGTGACTAACACTATCATATAAAAGTCCATGTGCGTGCGTGTGTGCTTAGTCATGTCCAGCTCTGTGACCCTTGGACTGTAACCCGCCAGGCTCCTCTGTCCATGGGATTCTCCAGGCAAGGATACTGGAGTGGATTGCCGTGCCCTCCTCCAGGGGATCTTCCTGACCCAGGGATGGAACCTGGGTTCTTAAGTCTCCTGCTTTGGTAGGCAGGTTCTTTACCACTAGCACCACCTGGGAAGCCCCATAAAAGTACACAAGCTTGCCAACTGCTGGCCTTTGGATGGAACTAAACAGTTTCCTGTGGACATGGACTTCAATTCCCTTCCCCATTTCCTCTTTATTCAGCTCAGCCTGCCAGGAGTGCTACTGGATGTATATTTTCTGGCTGGTTCATAAGGATCTTGATGATGACCAATGAGCGACATCTGGCAGGAAAACTCCGTTGGTTTTTCTCATTTGGGGAAACAACAAACAACAAAACCCTGGCAGAATTATCTAAGAATTTTTCCCCCAATTTTTACTGAGGCTTAAAACTGTTTTCAAACTAGTGGAGAAAGTCCATATGATTCTGGGAACTCTACAAATTCCGTCAAGGAAAGAACACAGGGGCAACTTGGACACTGGCCCAAGAAGCAAACTTTGCTAACTTTAGGCGCTGCCCTGTGTCCATCCTTGTCTCCATCTGTCCCAGGCGTGTGGCCTGCACCTTGGTCCCTGAAGCAGAAACCTGGCTTTTGGAGTTCCCCAGAAGTCTCACCAGTCAGTAACCAGAGCCAGGACCCTTGGGCCCCCGAGGAGCTCTCCTCCCACGAAGGCGCCCTCTGTGGTGCTTCGGGACCTCTGCCGCCCCTTACTTCTGGAGTTAGAGAGCTCAGTCCCCTCACTTGGGACTTTACACGTGGGTCAGGGATAAAAAATCCGCCTGCCAATGCAGGAGGTGTCGGATTGGGTTCCATCCCTGGGTTGGGAAGATTCCCTCTGGAGAAGGAAACGGCAACCCACTCCAGTATTCTTGCCTGGAAAATGCCATGGACAAAGGAGCCTGGAAGGCTACACAGTCCATGGGGTCGCAGAGTCGGACAGGACTGAGCACGAACACACCCACGCATGTACGTCCCCTCTGTTGAGAGCCACTGCGCTGAGACGCTGAAGAGGAGGTTTGGGAGAGCCCATCATCCTACTGACGGTTGCTGGAGATGAGCCTGGGCCGCGCTTCCGTCCTTCCATCATTTCAACACCGAGACCCACCAAGCACCGGGCCCAGGCACTTCCCGCGCCGTCCGGCCCAAGGGCCCGGGGCCCATGTCCATTCTGCGCTGGACACGCCCAACCCGCTCTCTGCCATTCTAGGGGGCCGCTCAGCCAGGGGCGCCGGCACCTGCTTTCTGCCCCGGTCCCGCGACCCATCGCCCGCCGCCCGGTTCCTCCCCCGCTGACCGAGCACCTGTGGAGGACTCTTGCTCCCGCGGCCGCTCCCTCGGTCGGGACCGGACAAGAGCCTTCTGCTCCAGCACTTGCATCTCTGCTGCCCCCGTAGCCGGAACTCTGGACGCCCGTAGCAACCGGGCCAGTGTCATTGCCACGCTGACGTATTCAAGGGGGCGCACGCGCCCAGCTCCTCAATTTTGTCCCTGATCGGCCCCTGTCACCTGGTATCTCGCCCCGCCCCTCCGACGGCCTGCCCTCTGTGCCTGCTTCTACAATCGCGGTGGAGACACCATGATGTCACGACCCTCGTAGCCAATCCGAGGGCCGCATGGGGCACGGGGCCCTCATTCGCATCCATTGCCAGGGAGGAAGGGTCGCTGTTGCGCCTGCGCAGTCTTTGCCGCCGGCTCGCGGCGCGTGGAGCCTGCTGTGAGCCCCGCGAGTCCATTCGGCTGCAAGTCCCCGCGGCTGCGGCGCTTGTGGACCATGTCGTGGCTCTTCGGCATCAAGGGTTCCAAGGGCGAAGGCACGGGGCCACCTCTGCCCCTGCCGCCCGTACAGCCTGGGGGCGAAGGCAGCGGAGACCGCGGCGCGGGGGACCGGCCGGGGCCCAAGGACAAATGGAGCAACTTCGACCCGACGGGCCTGGAGCGCGCGGCCAAGGCGGCGCGAGAGCTGGAGCACTCGCGTGAGTGCGGCGGGTGGGCGCGGGCAGGGCGACCGGGCGGGGCGCTCGCGGGCAAGTGGTGAGTGGTCTGAGCGATCGAGCAGCAAGTGGTGGTCGGGGAAGGAAACCAGCCTGAAGCGATAAGCCCGCCGGAGCCACCCTGCGTGCAGGGGAAGTTCGGGATCCCCTGACCTTCTGGCATCTTCCCAGCTGCCACGCATTCTTTACGTGGGGAAACCGGTGCCGAGGGGATTCAGAGGGTACAGGCAGCAGGTGGCGGGACTGCACCCTGGTCTTACTTACCCTGGGTTACTGCTTCTTTCCGCCTCCACGTGGGACGGCCAAGGCAGGCCAGGTTGGGGATCCGTCTGTGCTAGTTGCTGTGTTTTCCATTTGAGAAGGGAGATGGGTTTGAGTGTCCTAAGCTTTAAGGAAAATGCATCAGGTTTTCATTTATTGTTGAAGAAGGTTAGCATTCAAATAGGTGAGGTCTGTAAGCAACAAATAAGGCCGGCCCAGGGCAGCAGATGACCTTCTTGGCTCCCACCCTCAAGGCATCAGCCCTTGAGAGTGCCTTTACTAAGCCTATGTATTTTCTCCCAACCTTCTTTTCTCCTGTGGATTTGGTGACGTCTCAAAAGTCTGGAATATAGCACATGCTGAGTAAATGTTAGTTGAAAGAATACAGCGACTTTCAAACTTGTAAGCAGAGGTGCTGTTTTCTTACCACCCTATGCTGCAGCCTTGTAAGCAGAGGTGAGCAGAGTCTTCCTATCCAGACTTAGTGGCTTAGTCTCTGCCCTTCCACGGGGGCCACAAGAACACCCCGGGCAAAGGTCTCCAGCCTGCTTGGTTCTCCAGTCCTGGGAGGAACACTGTGGAGATTTAGGCCTGGGCCCAGGGCAGCCTGTTTCCTTAGACCTACCTGGAACACTCCCTATCTCTGAGTGGGTGTTGAGTGTAATAGATGCATTAAGTTTGCAAGATAATAGAAGACAGCCTTGCTGAGGGGCTTGAGAGTAGTCAAGGTCTGATGCCTTGAGGGTGGGAGCCAAGAAGATCATCTGCTGCCCTGGGCCGGCCTTGTTTGTTGCTTACAGACCTCACCTATCTGAATGCTAATCTTCTCCAACAATAAGTGAAAACCTGATGTATTTTCCTTAAAGCTTAGGATGCTCAAGCCCATCTCCCTTCTCAAGACACCTTAGTGATCAAAGACTTTTTTGACATGAGACCTAATTTCTTAGGTTCATGTGTGGTGGGAGGTGGGAGGAAGTTCACCCTCATTTCTTTGGTTTGTGTGTGGGGGGCGAAGTTCACCTCATTTCTTAGGTGTGTGTGTGGGGAGTGGGAGGGTTCACCCTCATTTCTTAGGGGTGTGTGTGGGGTGGGGTGTGTGTGCGCGTGCGCATGTGGTGAGCGGGCTTCATCCATTCCCTGTCCTGGAATTTTACTGTTTTCCTCCCTTGGGAATCTGAAGCCTGACTCTTGGCCCCTCACACTCACACAGTTGTACAGGGCAGTGTGAATAGCCTGTGGTGTGCCTCAGGGTAGCAGCCAAGGGAACTCCCCGACTTCTGTCTGCTCATGCCTGTGAGCTGCTCCCAGGTCTCCTGCACCGGCTGCCCCAGAACATTCTCCACCTGGATCCGCAGGGTCTTGGCCTCTGCTCTCCCATCCCCCCACAGTCAGCATCTCCTGCAGAGCCTCTGCCTGCTACCACCTAGAGGCATTGTCTCCTAATCCATCTCTGTGTCTCGTGATGCTGTCCCAGGTGTGAACTCTACTTCACTTTTGTTCATGCCATCCTTCCTGGCTTCTCTGCTGGTCAGTGGGAGGGGTGTCACCCTGAGCTGCCTGTCCCCTCTGTCCCCAAACCCTCCTCCCCAGGGTGCATCAGGCCCCTCAGCCCCTCCCCAGGCCTGTCTTCTGGAGATGCTTCCAGTTCCCAGCTGGAGGCCTGCCCTGGTTGGCCTGTGCCCATTCTTGTTCACTCAGTGCTCTCCCATGCGAACCAGAGATACCCTCAGCTGCCCCTCACAGCCTAGCCACTGCCTGTGTCCCTTGGGGCCTAGCCTGATGCTGCTGGTTCCCCAGGGCTCCTCAGTCCTCCTTGGATGCCAGAGCAGCCCATTTAGCCTTAAGCTGTGTGCTCCACATGTTTATACGGTTCTGGGAAGAGTAACTTGCCTGTGGTGGGTGCATTTAACGCTGGGCCCATCTCCTAGTGCGGGACGACGTGAGGTGACAGTTGTCATTCTCAGCACTGAGCCCAAAGCTTGTGATTTAGCAGGGCTCCTGGGTGCCAGGCCCTGCACTAAGCAGTTTACCTGCTTTCAGATCATGAACTCCTTATTGCCAAATTCAAATCCAGCCATTTCACTCCACGAGTCGGAGGAGGGAGCGCCTGCTCTGCTTGCAGGTGAGGTGCTCGTGCTCAGAGTGGTCAGCCTGGATGCCATAGGTCACAGCTTGAGTCAACAGGCCAGCTGCAGGTCCTCCGCAAGCTCTGAAGCCAGACCGAGTGCCTCAGCTGACAGCTGAGCCTCAGAGCTGCCACCTGCCTCGCGTCTAATGTGGGGCATGCTGGGAGCCGGCAGCCCCAGGGGTTATGTTCTAGTCAGTGGCGTGTGGGCTGCAACTTGGGGGTGACAGGTCCTGGGATCTGCAGCCTACCTTGAAGGCCTCAAAATATAAGACAGATGGCGGGGGACAGAAGGGTGGACATGTGGTCAGCAACCTGGGAACGTGGTGGCATCAGAGAGGTGGGCTCATGGGCTCCCCAGCTTCTCTCTGTGCTTTTATGTGTTAGAAGGTTTTTGTGGTAAAGCGTGGACTTTATGGTGATGACACAGAGCTGTGTCATCAGGGGTCTCTTAGGCCCCATGTGAGGGTTTTTTAGCAAGGAGAGTGCTGGGATCCGTTCTAGAACATCCATGTATTGCCACATATTTCCACATGTGTCCCCTTATGAAGAGAACACACCTGGAAGATGTTAATTACACACATGTTTCTAACAGGCGGCCTGTGAAGAGCCGTCAGCCTGCAAGCATTGCCCTCTTTCTGGTTTAATCCTCCTTTGCTTCTTACTCAGATTCTCACCTGCCTGTGCTCAGTTGTAGAACCGTAACAGGTATCAAAGCCTGAAGAGAAACATTCGCACTTGAAAAATAGACAGTATAACCACAGGCTTGACTCTCCTGCTGTCAGTGGACAAGCGGTGGACAGCCTCTCTGCTGGAGCCCTCTGGGGTGTGACAGTCCCCTGGGGGCAGACCCCACATGTGGGTTTTCTGTTGGGGGTGGAACAGACAAAAGTGGCAAGATGGGGCAGTGTTCTTTTTAGCGGGGGCTCTCTGAGAGGATCTGACCAGGAACCAGTGTGGCCAAGCATGCTTTCAGGTTGCGGCTGTGGTGTCCTTGAGCACCCCTAGCCCGCATGAATGTTTGCCTGATGTCCTGATGCCTGCACATCCCTTCCCCCAGGACACGCCAAGGAGGCGCTGAGTCTGGCTCAGATGCAGGAGCAAACACTTCAACTGGAGCATCAAGCCAAGCTCAAGGTGGGTAAAGGTGGGCGCTGGGGGGCTGCGGAGAGGACCCGGGCAGAAAGGACACAGGCAGTGGATGCTGGGGGTGGGGAGGGGCCCAGAGAGGACACAGGCAATAGGTGCAAGATGGGTGCTAGGGGTTGGAGGGTGGAGAGGACGGGGTGATCGGTGAGGGTGGGTGCTGGGGAAGGGTGAGAGAACACAGGCAGGAGGTGGTTGCAGGGTGAGTGCACAGGCACCTCCTCAGGTTCAAGGGAAACGGGCATCAGCACAGGTGTGTGGCCTGAGTTCTGCACAGAACCTTCTGGAAGGCAGGTGTGGATGAGGTGTCTGGTTTCTCATAGGCAAGCCCTGCTCTGTGCTCCACCTGGGTTGTTGTAAAGCGAATCAGGAAGTGAGCAGCTGGCATAAGTACATGTGGGGGCTTGGGGTTGAGGGGGGACA
Organism: Dama dama; assembly: GCF_033118175.1. Lineage (NCBI taxonomy): Eukaryota > Metazoa > Chordata > Mammalia > Artiodactyla > Cervidae > Dama > Dama dama. The sequence continues at coordinate 48,060,210 of NC_083694.1, read as the reverse complement.
GGCACCCCAGGAGACTCTCTGGCTACTTTGGCATTGGCCCAGTCCATCTCCTGGCTTCTCTTTGCCTATGGGTCTGGGTCCTCCCGGGCCTTGGTGTGGTTGCAGCTGAGCACTCACAGGCCTGTGGGGGTGCGGAACAGGCTACATCGCTGTCCAGCCCCTTCGGAGCCCCCTCAGAGGGGGAAGAGGGGGCAGGAGGCCTGACCAGGCCCTGGCTCACAGCAGCTGGTGTGTCCTGCAGGAGTATGAGGCCGCAGTAGAGCAGCTGAAGGGCGATCAGATCCGAATGCAGGCTGAGGAGCGGAGGAAGACCCTGAGTGAGGAGACGCGGCAGCACCAGGCCGTAAGAGAGTGCGGCCGGGGAGGGGTGCTCATCAGGGACTGTGCCTGCGGGGTCCCAGCCTAGACCTTAGTTCCTGAGGCTGGGCTGTGTTCACACCGCCCTCTCCCTCCCTAGAGGGCCCAGTACCAGGACAAGCTGGCCCGGCAGCGCTACGAGGACCAGCTAAAGCAGCAGGTGAGCACTGCCTGGCCGCTCATCTTCCCCGAGGGTGCATGGGGGCCAGAGTCTGGGATCCTCTTGTCAGCAAGCTCTGGGTTGAGGGGCGGAGAGGGAGGGTTCCAACTGAGCTGCCCTGAGGGTCCCCAAGTGGGACTTGACTGATGAGTGAGTTTGTAGGGGGCATTGAAACACCGAGCCTGTTGGCATTTTAACTTCTAAATTCAACAGTTCGGCAAAAGGCCCATTTCATGAGGACAGCCGTGGGTCAGGGCCACCCTCAGGCTGAGCTGAGTGGGGGACCAAGGTTCCTTCCTGCCTTAGACTGTGCAGCCTGCAGGCCCCAGGGTGACTGACCGTCCCCAGGAGGTTGGAGCCCTAGGAGCGGTGGGGACATCTCCAAGGCCAGAGCAGCTAACCTGTTGGTGTGATATTGCCTGTTTCCTAATCTTGAAGCCCTTCCCTTCCCCTTGTGGCTCCTTCTCAGCAACTTCTCAATGAAGAGAACTTACGGAAGCAAGAGGAATCTGTGCAGAAGCAGGAGGCCCTGCGGCGAGGTAGGGCCCTGACTTGGAAGCTCACGGCCACTGGTCACACCCTTGCTTTAGGCCCTTCACTCCCCAAGCAGCATCAGGGGTGGGCCTGCTGAGACCCTGGGGGTGGAGGGCGCCCTGGCTCGCTTGTCCTATGTAGCAGCCCTGGGTTGGGGGCCATGGGCTGAGCACCACCCCTGCCCCCTCCCCGGGCAGCCACCGTGGAGCGGGAGATGGAGTTGCGGCACAAGAATGAGATGCTGCGGGTGGAGGCCGAGGCGCGTGCCCGGGCCAAGGCTGAGCGCGAGAACGCCGATATCATCCGCGAGCAAATCCGCCTGAAGGCCGCTGAGCACCGCCAGACCATCCTAGAGTCCATCAGGTGAGACCCTGCCTGGCAGGCTTCCGCTGCCCCTTTCCTACATGGGTGCCCTACCCCTCCCCTGACTGGTCCTTCGCAGTGCCCCTTGGGGCTGACCTGGGGGCCTCCAACCACGTGGCATGGCCACGTGGCACATGACACCTTCCGGGTCATGCCACTGCTCCCCTGCAGGACAGCAGGCACCCTGTTTGGTGAAGGGTTCCGTGCCTTTGTGACAGACTGGGACAAAGTGACAGCCACGGTAAGCGCCTTTGCCTTTTTCCCTTGGGTACTCTCACATGTCAGGGGCTCTTCAAGCCACTGGGGGTTGGTGCCTGTGCTGAGTGCTCACCTGTCCCCTACCAGAAAGGCACAAGTGACTTGGCCTTTGGGTTTGGGACACTTCAAACGACTCAGCGTCAACTTTGGTGGGGCAGGGGGGAGGGCGTTGGGGATGCCAGATGCCTGTTTCATCTCCCTGGTGCCAGCCCTTTGGTGCACCGATGCTGGTGGGCCTGGCAAGACTCCACAGTGGGGGAGCCAGGGGATGGGGTGAACCACCTGCCTCCTCTGCCCACTCTAGGTAGCTGGGCTGACACTGCTGGCTGTTGGGATCTATTCCGCCAAGAACGCCACGTCCGTCGCAGGGCGGTACTTTGAGTCCCGGCTGGGGAAGCCGTCCCTGGTGCGGGAGACGTCTCGCATCACAGTGCTGGAGGCGCTGAGGCACCCCATACAGGTAACCACAGGTCTTGGGGGCACACACCCAATGGCCCCTTCCTCCTCTTCTGCCCAGATGCCACCCTCCTCCTGTGTGCTGACTTGCATTGCCTCCTTGATGCTGCCCCTTGGGCCCTGTGATGTCAGCACCTGGGGACTCTCACTCTGGCCCACTCAGTCCTTCTGGGGGTCTGTCGGGGTGGCCATCCCCCTGGGTGGACCACCCCCCCTGCTTGTTTATAAACTCCTGGGGCTGCAGCGAGCCGTTCTCCCGGAAGAGAAGGTGTTGGAGTCAGCCTGGGGTCGACTCCCCTCAAGGGGAGCCAGGCTTTCCCTGCATCTTCTGGGCTGTACTGTGAGGTCAGCGCTAGAGGTCAGCGTTGTGGACAGTCTCCCCTGCCAGCCTTGTCCAAGAAAGCTGCTCGCTTGCGTTCTGGTGTGACCGCGCCATGGGCTCCACTGTTGACCCTCCCTACCCTCCCCCCAACCCGCAGGTCAGCAGGCGCCTCCTCAGTAAACCTCAGGATGCGTTGGAGGGCGTCGTCCTCAGCGTAAGTGGGGCTGCCCAACCTCCCAGGAGTTGGTTTGCTGGCTGAGTCCAGCCAGGGAGAGCGGCCTCTTGCACCAGCCCAGGCCCTCAGGAGGGATGGACTGGACAGCAGAGCGCCCCCAAACCGCTGTGTCCCCTGGCAGCCTAGCCTGGAGGCTCGCGTGCGGGACATCGCCATCGCCACAAGGAACACCAAGAAGAACAGAAGTCTGTACCGAAATGTCCTGATGTACGGGCCACCCGGGACTGGCAAAACGCTGTTTGCCAAGGTGAGGGCACAGGCGGGACTGAGGGTGGTGGCGTCTCACCTGCCTGGGACACATGTCCCTGTCCAGCTCTGCAGGCCAGGTGTCTCCACACACGTGGTCTGGCCCTGATGGCCAGGAGAGGTGGGGTGGAGGGTAGGTGGAGCAGCCCTTAAAGCCCCTTCCCCAAACGCCCAGAAACTGGCGCTGCACTCCGGTATGGACTACGCCATCATGACGGGCGGGGATGTGGCCCCCATGGGGCGGGACGGCGTGACGGCCATGCACAAGGTCTTCGACTGGGCCAGCACCAGCCGGCGAGGGTGAGCCGGGGCTCCTGCTGGGAAAGGGGTCGGTGCCTTCCCCACAGCCTGTCCCTGAGGTCCGAGGGCCTCTCGGTGTCGGTGACTTACCAGTGTTTAAGATGAGGGCTCACCAGCCCCTTTTTAGTTACTTTCCCCAACACTGGCACTGGACACATCCCGATCTGTAGCCAGGCTCTGGGTCCCAGAGGCCACTGGGGACAGTGCTAAGTGAGGGGTTTCCGCTGGGCTGTGCCCTGCCTGCCCTTACGTGGCCCTGCCCTCGCAGCCTCCTGCTGTTTGTGGATGAAGCGGATGCCTTTCTCAGGAAGCGAGCGACTGTAAGTGTCTAGAGGCCCCATCTGTCCTGAGCTGGGTTGGCTGCTGGGGAGCGGGTGGGTAGGTGGCCTGGGCCGCATCTACACTTACGGGAAGGTTGTTGGGAGCCTGCTCCACAGTCACACTTTGTTCATACGATTCATTTGAAAAGTGGAAGTTTAGCATCTTTTCAAAGCTAAGCTTCATTCAGCCTTTGAGCTTAGATCTGTGAAGGTCTTGCCATGTTTCTCTCCTGGATGAGGGATCCTGACTGTCTGCATGGCTGCTTACAGCTTGACCCTTCTCTGTACAGGAGAAGATCAGTGAAGACCTCAGGGCCACCCTGAATGCCTTCCTGCACCGCACGGGCCAGCACAGCAGCAAGTGAGAAAGGGTAGCCAGCAGCCCTGCCTTAGCTCATGTGGCTGCTGTGGGGTAGCCAGCCCACACGACCAGACAGCCTCCTGTGTCCTCCCTCCATGCAGTAGGATGGCCATTTGGGCACTAGGGAACATTTGTGGGCACCCCTGAGACATGCTGTAGGCTGAGGCTGAGCCCAGTGGCACATGCTTGTCCACAGGCCACTGCCCTTGGCACTTCTGACCGCCCCCGAGATGCATTGTCGGGCCACCACACCGTCAGGTGACCCTGGGTTGGGCTGGCCCTTCTGGGCCTCTAATCTTGTGCTCTGCGTGGGCAGGACCCCTCCAGCCCCCTGCCTGCTGCAGCTATTGCCCATGGAGAGCCCAGTCTGGCCGCTGGGAGGCGTGTTGACTTCCTCCTGGGTTGTGCCTCTGCTGGGCTGAGCGCCAGGCCTTGAGACCCTGCACTTGACTGGGGAGGGGCAAGGGTCTGTCTCCATCCCAGGTCCCTGGGTCCCTGCCCTTCCTGCACATGGAGGTTTCACGGCCCTCCCCCCAGGCTGGGCCATCAGTCAAGAGAAGTGGGAAATTGGGGCAAGACAGGGAGGGCAGGTGGTAGAGGGTGATGCCAGTCTCCCCAGTTTTGTGGGCTGAGAAGCTGCCCAGTAGACCCTGCTGGACATCAGCCCGCTCTCTTGCCGTGTGTCGGCTGCAGGTTCATGCTGGTCCTGGCCAGCAACCAGCCCGAGCAGTTTGACTGGGCCATCAACGACCGCATCGATGAGATGGTCAGCTTTGAGCTACCACAGCGGGAGGAGCGGGAGCGCCTGGTGAGAATGTATTTTGACAAGTATGTTCTTAAACCGGCTACAGAAGGAAAGCAGTAAGTGTCCTGCCACCATGGCACCCCCTGCCTGTCATGTTGGTCCCTCCCCCCAATGCCCACATGGGCACTTACCCTAACCCTGCCCCTGGGGTTTCACCACGGGGTCGTAACCACCCGTTATTGGAGGCTCTGCCCTCCTAGCCTATCCACTCATTGATTCCCTGCCTCCATCCTGCCTTCAGACTCCTCAGATCAAGGCCACACTTGGGTCCTGGTAGTGAGGGGCCGTGGCAGCCCACTTCTGGACTCTTTGAGCCTTGCTCTGGGCCCCTCACTGCACACAACGGGGCCCACTGGCTGGGGTAACCCTCCTTGCTCGTCCAGGATCCCCCTACCCCCCACAGCTGTGCTTTCAGGAATGCTCCAGATAAGCCTGCTCTATTTGTAACCCTCCCCGGGGACCGGATCTCAGCCCCACTGACCTGGATCCACCTGGCACGGCTGAGCCATCTTCTGTGCTCAGGCAGACTTTGCCAGTCCTCTGCTACCCGCCGCCCGCCCCCACCGCAAGCTCTCTTTCCTGGGCCTCTTTCCCCTTTTGCCCCAGCTGATCCCAGTCCCCTTAAGCTCCTGAAGGCACATCCTGGCCCAGCAGCAGCCCGGGTACTGTACACAACCTGAGGAGCTGAGGCTTTTCACAAGAGTTTGAGCGGTCTCTCTCGGGCTTTCAGCCAAGCCCAGTGGGGCGAGATCTGCATGCAGAGGGCTCAGGAGTGTCAGCTGCTGTCTGTGTGCTGGGGGGGTCCAGGGGGAGGGCACATGGCCCCCAGCCCCCTGGCCGGTGGTAGGGCTCGGAGCAGGCTGGGACCCCCACTGCCCATTCCTGCACATCCTGAGCAACCCCTTGACTGCCCCTGAGCACAGCCTGTGCCCCCACCATCCTTACACGGCCCCCGCCGGGGCCCCGTCTTGGGCTTCCCAGGGAAGGGACATGCCAGCAGGGGAGGAGGTGGAAGGGTCACACCTGTGGACATTGGTCAGAGTGTGGCTTATTACAGCAAGGGGCTCGGACACGCCTCCCTGGGGTTTCCCAGCGCAGGCTCCGCCCTGGTCTCTATTAATAGGAGCCAGGCCCTCACCGGCCTCTGGTCGCTCGTGGGTCTTATGGGCGCCCAGGCATCACTTGGGAACTCCTCACAGGCGCTTGAAGCTGGCCCAGTTTGACTACGGAAAGAAGTGCTCGGAGATTGCACAGCTGACGGAGGGCATGTCAGGCCGGGAGATCTCTCAGCTCGCCGTGGCGTGGCAGGTGAGCCAAGACATAACCCTGCAGGGCAGAGCCCAACCAAGCCAGGGACCCTCGGAGTGGTTGGAAGGCGGTTGGGCTGGTTCCTGAGCCCCCACTGGGGCGTTTCTGTAGGGTTTCTGGACAGATGTGACATGACGTCCTACTTCCCTGCCATCACCGTCCTGGGGCCCCTGTAAGGTGGGGAATGAGCCAGGGCCCTCTGCAGCTTCACATTTTCTGGCCTCCCTGTTGTCATTCTGGTCCAGGTCAAATGGGGCCCTCTAGATCAGTGGCATGTCCTGTGGCCAACATGTGCGCTGTCCCGGGAACCACTGGGCTTTGTCTCCAGCCAGGGCCCAGGACAGTTGGCACAGGTGATGGCACATGGTGCAGAGTCTGGGGCCCCAGCCTGGGAGGGCATGGCGCGTCCCAGGAGCTGTCTGTGGGCACAGGACAAGACTGACCTGATAGGGGGTTTCCTTCCTGGCTCCTTGCAGAAGCCCGCAGCCTTTAGGATGATCTGCAGGGCCGTGAAGGCAGTGGGTGTCCTGGCTTTCAGGACAGGTTTGTGGAGTCGCGAGGGCCTGGGGGCAGCGGAACGGTGGCTCTGGGCACACAGGTCAGAGTGGCCCTGGTCAATCCTGACACCAGGCTTTCTTCTGAGGCATCCTGGTGGCAGCTCCCTGCGTGTGGGGAGGGGAGCAGCCATTTAGCACGTTTCTCTGTGGTCCTTGCTGGGTGGAGTGTGCTGAGTGAGTTGTGTCTATGGCCACATGACAGCCTGGCCACTGTCAGCTGAGCATGAATGCATCTTTTATGAAATTAGGGGACATCTGTTGAATTTGAACATCCTCGTCCAGATACAGTGGTGGGGAGGAGTACACGACTAGGTTAGGATGAACTAGGTTGTGCTGTAACAAACAGCCCCAGATCGCAAACCCCACTGCGGGAGTCAGGGGCTCTTCGCCATGCTGGCCTCACTCAGGAAGCAGGCCTCACAAGATTGGCTGTTTCTGTGACCAGCCAAGTGACCAACAACCCAGGCGGCCGGGACAAAATGTACAGCCAGGGCTTGAACAAGTGTCACCTCGTGGTTCTGGAGGCTGGATGTCCTGCCTCAGGGTGCCAGTGAGGGGGTTCCTGTTGCTGTGAGGGCCCGCTTCCTGGCTGCCATGCAGCAGCCTCCTTGCCACTTGCTCACGAACAGCCCTGCAGGAGCAGGGTGCCATTCTGTGACCCCACCTGACCTGACCCGCCCGTTTCCAAGGGCAGCCATGCTGGGGTTAGCACTTCAGCGTGACCTGAGGGAGGACAAACAGGTGGTCCCAGCAGCAGGGATCCTGGTGCACCTCCCCTCCCTGCTTCTCTTCCCAGTTCATTGAGGAGGCCATGAGACAGGCCTGCATGTACTCTCAGGTGGGGAGCTGAGGGTCAGGAGACCCGGCGCAAGCACAGGAGGCTGGAGCCTGCAGGGAGCTCTCCCTGGGTATCCAGTCCCTGGTCAGCTGTGCACAGGGTGTGCCTGGTACTCATTACCACTTCCAGTATCTGTGAGGGCCCAAAATGCCACGGGGATTCCATCGCCTTGGACAGGACATGTCGGCATCACTCTTTGAAGTTTTCTCCCCTTGTGGCCCCAGGTGCTTGGGGCTGGGCTGTGGCAACTCCTGCCCACCCTCCCACTCTCTCCGGCTGAGCAGCCTGGGGACCTGGTACCTACTCTCCACTTTCTGGTATCGTGTGGGCTCTGTTGAAGCTGCCGCCCCTGTGCCGTGGTGTAACAGTCAGGTCTCTGCTTCTCACCATCCTACAGTTCGTTACCCATCATGGGAACCTGAACTTTTTAACATAAAATTCATCATCTTCACCATTTTTAAATGCACAGCTCAGTGGCATTGAGCACATTGGGGTTGTTGTGCAACTGTCCCCACCATCATCTCCAGGACTTTCTTATCTTCCCAAACTCTGTCCCCATTAAACACTCGCTCCCACCCCTGCCTCCCGCCCCCAGCCCCCACTCCCCTACTTGCTGTCTCTGAGAGTCTTGACTGTTCCAGGGACCTGTGAGGAATCATACTGGAATTGTCTTCTTAAAACTGACTTACTCACTGAGTACAGTGTCCTTGAGGTTCATCCGTGTTGTAACAGGTGTCATTCTCCTTTCTCGTCAGGCAGCCTGACACCCTGGAGTGCAGAGGACACACCTCATGCACCTCTCTGGCTGCAGGTGGACACTTGTGTTGTTTCTGTATATTTTAGATATTAACCTTTTATCAGACACATGGTTTTACAAATATTCCCGCCCCCCCCACCGTGGGTTGCCTTTTTGTATTCTCTTGGTAGTGTCCTGCTGCTGCTGCTAAGTTGCTTTAGTAGTATCTGACTCTGCAACGCTATGGACTGTAGCCCGCCAGACTCCTCTGTCCGTGGGATTTTGCAGGTATGAATACTGAAATGGATTGCCATGCCCTCCTCTAAGGGATCTTGCTGACCCAGGGATCAAATCTGTGTCTCTTGGGTCTCCTGCATTAGCAGGCTGGTTCTTTATCACTAGAGCCACCAGTGTCCTTTGAAGCACAAAAGTTTTTAATTTTGATGAAGTTGAATTTTTCTGTTTTTTTCTTTTGTCACCTGCTTTTAGTGTCACAGACAAGTCATTGCTAAATCCAATATCTGAAAGCTTCTCCCCTGTTTATTTCTACCAGTTTTATAGTTTGGAGTTTTCCCAGCACCATTTGTTGGAAAGACAGTCGTTTCCCCAGTGCATGGTCTCGGCCCCCTTGTTGGAGGTCACTGACAGTACACGTGAGGGTTTCTGTCTGGGCTTTCTGTTCTGTTCAGTTGGCCTGTGTCTGTCTTAGTGCCAGTACCACTGTCCGTTAGGTTTTAAAATGAGGAAATGTGAGAATTCTGATGTTCATGGCTGTTTTGGCTACTTGGGGGCCTTTGAGATTGCGTATGAATTTTAGGGTGGATTTTTTTTTTAATTTATGCAAAAAAATCATCATTGAAATTTTGATAGGGATTGCACTGAATCTGTAGATTGCCTTGGGAAGTATTGGTGTTGTTACAACATTGTCTTCCGTGCATGAACACAGACATCTTTGTATCTTCTGGTATCCTAGATTACAGTGACATTTTCTAGTTTTCCGTGTACAAGCCTCCCACCTCCTTGGGTAATTCCTAAGTATTTTATCCTTTTCGATGCTGTTATAAATGGATTTTTTTTTTTTTTTTACTTTAAAAAAAAGATTTATTTTTGGCTGTGCTGGTCTTTGTTGCTGTGCATGCTACTCTCTAGTTGTGGGGTGCGGGCTTCTCGTAGTGGTTTCTCTTGTTGCAGAGAATGGGCTCTCACTGCAAGAGCTTCAGTAGTGCGGCGCATGGACTCAGTTGTTTGAGGCATGTGGGATCTTCCTGGACGAGGAATCAAACCACTGTCCCTTGCATTGCAAAACAGATTCTTAACCACTGGAGTACCAGGGAAGCCCCTGTTTTCTTACTTTCTTTTCCAGTTTAGTGTTACTGTAGAGACACAAGTGGTTTTGTGTGTTACTTCTGTGTCCAGCAACTTTGTTGAGTTTATTACTTTTAACAATTTTGGGGGGATCTTTAGGGTTTACCGTATGTAATAAGATCACATCATCTACAGACAGATAATTTTATTTCTTCCTTTCCAATGTGATGTCTTTTATTTCTTTTTCTTGTCTAATTGATCTATCTGTCTATAATTTCTAGTGCTGTGTTGACCGGAAGTGCTAAAAGTGGGCATCCTTGCCTTGATCCCAGTCTTAGTGGAAAAGCTTTCAGTCTTTTACCATTGAGATGACGTTTGCTGTGAATTTTTCTTATATGGCCTCTATTAGGATGAAGACATTTTCTTATATTCCTGGTCTATTATTGGTTTGTCATGCCTCATGGCTTGCAGGATCTTTTTCTCCCCTGACCGCAGATCATACCAGGACCCTTGGCAGTGGAAGTGTGGAGTCCTCACCACTGGACCACCAGGGAATTCCCCCTGGTTTATTGTTTTCATCAAGAAAGGGTATTGGATTTTGCCAACTTTTTTTCTCATTAACTGAAACACTCATGTGGTTTTTGTCCATTTTGTTAATTATTTGCCTAGGTCAGTTTTCCTTAGGTGAGCCATCCTTGCACTCCAGGAATAAATGCCATTTGATTGTGATGTATAACCCTGTCAGTATGCTACTGAGTTTGGTTTGTTAGTATTTTGTTGAGGGTTTTACATCAGTATTCACAGAGGATCTGGACCTATAGTTTACATGTGGTGTTTTGTCTGGTTTTAGTATCAGGGTGATGCTGGCCTCAGAATGAGTTGGGAAGTGTTCCTTCCTCTTCAGTGTTTTGGAAGAGTTTGAGCAACATTAGTGTTAGTTCTCCTTTAAGGTTTTGTGTGTTTTTTTGTAACGAACTTCTAAATTTTTGAATAATTCCAAGTCACAAGGCCAGCACAGCCCCCACCACACTGTGAATGTCTCACCACATCCCTCAATTCCACTTTAGGCTTGATCTTACCCAGAACCCACCCAGATGTCCATGATATTCCATTCTACTGTCTCAGGCTCTTCTGGGTGGGCTGTTCTGAGCATGATCCTCAGGGTTTGAGGAGGGCTATAGAGTGTCCCTCCTCTGGTCTGTCTGGTGTCTTCGACTGGGATTGTGGGACTGTGGAGGAGACCCTAAAGGCGAGGTACCCATCTGGTCATGTCACATTGGGGCATCAGATGTCCAAACAACATCACGGGGATGTTGGCCTGGATCCCCTGGTTACGTGGTGCCCACCTGGCTTCTCCATGGTGATGTCACCGCATACCTCTTCCCACCATTGGATCTCCTCTGGCTGCCTCCACCCAGCCCGCCGCCTCTGCTGTTCTCATGTGTACCTCACAGGAGGCCACAGGGGCAGCCCCTCCCTCCTTGGCCTGGCTCAGGTGCTGAGGACAGCCGTGACTCGAGGCTGGGGCCACCTGGGTAAGCACAGTGACTGGTGGTTTCAGATGGTGGGAGCTTGCTCCCAATGTCCTGCGTGGCTGAACCTCCTCAGGGAGCTGGAGAGAAACAGTCAGCCTGGCTTGAGCCGCCTGCTTGGTGGGCACTTGAGTGCTATCCTCAGGATAGGCACATGTCAGCCACTGGCTGCGTGACTGGGAGCAGAAGGAATGCTGGGTCATCTGGGCGACATGTGGCCTGGCCAGAGGACCTGCTTTGGCAGCTGTAATGCTGTGGACCACACTGGGAACTGACTAGCAGAACTCTGGTTCCCCGAGCCACGTGCCAAGGCTGGGGTCCTGGGTATGGGGAATGCAACGCTGCCCACAGCAGCCCCACAGTTCTGGAAGCACCGTGTGTGGACAGTTGGGGGCCTTGTGAGGGCCAGGTCTTGGTGGACTGTGCATGTTCCCCATTTGACCCCTAGAGGGCTTTGCTTCCCTTTAGTGTCAGGCCTGTGGTGGTTCTGCTGACCATGCCCTGAACCTGGGGGGAGCTTGGTTATCCACAGAGCAGGGCCTGCAGTTGAGGGGTGGGGCTCCCTCCTGAAAGTAGTCCTCTGGGTTTCTATTTTTAGAAAGTCATTGAGAAACTTAGTGGAGCAGGCAGAACCACGGAATTGAGGGATGGCGGCCACACTGGGCTGCAGATCTGCCTGTGAGCACGTGTGTGTGGCACACTCTAGTACATAGGGAGTCAAGGCGTGTGCCGTTGCCACGTCTGTCTGCATGTGTGTCCTGCTGAGAGGCCAGGCCCCTCCTGAGTCTGAGCACAGGCCCATGGGAGCACTCTGGACTTTGCCCCTGCCTGCCCTGCCCACAAGAGGGCTTTGGGTTCTGTGGGGTGGGGGCATGTCTTCAAGGTGGGGGGTAAGTAGCAGCAAGGAAGGGGCTGGCCTATAGGCTGAGTGGTTCCTGGTGACTGGTGGGCCCTGACCAAGTCACCTGGGAGCCTCAGGCCTGGCCCTTTCCCTGTGCGGGCAGCCCCTCTGGTGCCCTGAGTCAGGACTCTTTTCTTCGCCAGGCCATGGCATATGCCTCTGAGGACGGGGTCCTCACTGAGGCCATGATGGACGCCCGGGTTCAGGATGCCATCCAGCAACACAGGCAGAAGATGCAGTGGCTGAAGGCAGAGGGGAGCCAGCCGCCGGCCCCGCACACACAAGCTGAATGAGCTGGCCTAGACACCCAGGCACACTGGCCAGATGGCTTCAGCAGGAAGAAACACCCAGGTGCCTGATCTCCTGGCAGTTTTCATCTTGGTCAGGAGCGGGGCAGTGTCAAAGGCCTCTGCTAGGGACCAGTTGCTGCTCAGGACCTGGGCATCTTTGAGGTGGGGTTGGTTCCTCTGCCCCCAACATCCAAGCTGGTGCTGGCTGGGGCCACCCCCAGGACACTGCTGGGAGATATGTCCCCTGACATATCTGGTGCCCAGACGGGAAGAAGGCACCGTTCTCCATGCCCAGGGGCAGCAGCCAAGCTAGCAGCACTGCTTCCCAGCAGGTGTTGGCTGTTTCAGCTGTGAACAGCAGTGGCGGCCTGGCCAAGGGAGGGGACCTGACTTTGCCGAGTCCCACCCAGGACCAGAACAGAGCTGATAGCTGTACTGCCGTGAGCAGAGCTGGTCCCTCTGCGGCCCAGTGGGGGTGCCCACTACTCTCCTCCGGAGGGCTGTGCCCCTCAGGTCTGTGAACCTGTAAACCCAGGGTTTGGGAACTAGCCCACCAAGACCTCATGGCCAAGGATGTCCAGCACAGGGGGACTGGCCAGCCCACAGAAGCCACAGCTCTCCCTGACTGGAGTTGGTGTCTTTTTAATCCAGAATCTAATAAAAAAAACAAAAAAAACTGGCAGATATCACCCAGTGTCTGTTTCATTCCTGCCGTGGGGGTCCCGGGGTCAGAGTTGAAAGGAGAGGCAGAGGCTGGAGCTTTCTGGAGAATTTACTGACCAGCAGGGGTGGGAGTCACAGTGAGGCGCCCGACCGGGATGCCCTGGGCAGGGTGGCCGCACTTGCCACAGCAGGGCTCGGGGGCCTTATTGCTGGGCCGGGGCTTACCCCGGGCCCCTGCCCCACGCCCCTACTGCGGGCCCTGTGAACGCACACGCCTCATGCACGTGCTCCCGTGTGCAGACGTGGGCGCACTGGTGTCCCACCCCTTCCCTGCCGCGCCCAGCTCCCGGCCGCGCTCCCCTCCAGCAGAGCTGGCTCCAGCTCCGGGAACCAGACAGATGGACGGAGAGACAGACGCAGGCGCACAGGAGGCCTCCGGCTTCAAGCGGCAGACATGGTTCCAGGCTGGGCACGCGGCCCCGCCTGCATCCCAGGTGCCGCCGTCCCCGCCCCACCCCGACCCCCTTTATAAAAAGAAGAGGAGACAGCACCTTCCGCCAGACGCGCCCGACGGCCTTGGGCGCCCTGGCCCCGGCCGGCCGTCCAGTCCCGTGAGCGTGGGCGCGGTGGCCGGCGGCCCCGCGAGTCCTGCGCGCGGCTCAGAGGTGCCGCGGGCTCGGGTGGCCGTTGTGGTAGAGTTTCTGCTTCACGTGCACCATGTTCCCGGCCGCCTCCTCGAAAGGCCTGTGCGGCCGCCGGCCCAGCTCCCGCAGGCTGCACAGCTTGGGCAGCCAGGTCCACGAACCGTCTGCGGGACAGGGGGCGCGGTCAGGGTGCGGGCGTGGTGAGCTGGGTTCGGGTGGGCGGGGCTTGGACTCGGGGAGGGGTGTGTGTGGGCGGGGCTCGGGTGGGGCGTGGCCCCGGCACGGTCAGAGCCCTGCCCGGGTGTCCGCGCCCGCACTCACCGTAGCGCCGGCCGGCCCTCCAGGCGCGCACGGCGCAGTGCAGGACGCCGTCCATCCACACCAGGAACCAGCTGATGCAGAAGCCGAGTAACAGCCCCAACATTAGGTCGATCTCCTGCTTGGTGACGTTGTCTGTCACGAAGTAATTCTCGGAGGCGTCCACCACAGACTGGTCCCCGTCGTACGGGATCACGTAGTGGACGTGGTGCCTGGGGGCGGCAGGGCGGGCTGGCACCTGTCCCGCGGGGCGGGCGGGGACCCCGCAGTAAGCCGTACCCGTTCACCTGCTGGGATCTTTGAAGCAGCCCTTGTGGGGAGCTGAGATCGGAAGGGGCCAGCGCACTCGCCTGGGACCCAGGTCACTGGTGGGTCCCAGGCGGGAGGCGGGAAGCTGCCCTGCCCAGAGGGTGGGAGTGTGCGAGGTCAGAGGTTAGCGTGAAGTTCAGTTGCCCGTACGCATACCCTCCTCCCTTCTCCCCCCAGCCCGGGGCTCAGTGGCGACCCCTACAAGGTCACAGGCACAAAGCGCAGGTAAAGGCGTTCCAGGATGAGAGCCCAGGCAGGGTATCCCCGCCCAGTGAGTCACAGCCCACCTGTGGGCCTGGCTCCTGGCCACTGCCCCCCTGGCCTCTCCCTCCCAACCCTGCAGTCACCCTGCCCTCTCCTCCAAGGAAAGCCACAAGTGATGAGCCTGCCTTGGGCGTCTGGTGCCCTTTGGCATCTGGTTCCCCATCCCTCTCAGGAACCTCCCCTGCCCCCACTGTCTGTGCTGGAAGCCCAAGGGCAACCCTGGACCTGCCCCACACAGGTTCCTGATCCTGGGATGGGAGCCGTAAATGACCTCCTGGACGACCACGGCCCCTGGCATCCCAGCACCCACCAAGGCTGGGCCATTCCCCTCAGCCTTCCCTCCCTCAACAGTCCAATCTGAGGCCACTGACCCTTCCAGGCCCTCTCCTGCCTCTGACAGACACAACGAACTTTCCCCACAAAGCTCTCTCCAGCCTGCCCAGATCCTCTCTTCCTCCAGGAAGCCCTCTGGGCCTAGCAATCCTGGGGATCCTAGGCGAGGTGGCCCTGCCCAGGAGACCAGTACCCAGGACACCAGACTCTGAACTCCAGGTCCTCCACTCTCACAGGAGAGCTGGAGAAAAGGACCTGCTGGCCTTGGGTGCCCAGTGCACCCTGAACCCCCAGTCACCCTCACCAGCTGTGGCCCCTCCTCTGGCTCTGAAGGGTCGTTGCCACCCTGGGGTCCTCCTGCCTGGTTCTCTTCCTACTGAGCCCATCAACTGGCTTCTTCAACCCTCCACCCCCACCAAGTCCCCACCTCCCCCCACCACGTCTGCTCCAAGCTCCAGCTGCCTACATGGCATCTCCACGTGGGATCTACAGACACCTCAAACTTGCACCTAAAAATAGCTCCTCCCTCCCCAAGCCCGCTTCTCCCCATCTTCCCTTCAATTACATGTCGACACCTCTGCTTGCCTCCAGCTAAGAGTCCCTGTCCCCACCTCACAACTGGACATGCTCCATGCCCCCTCCCCTGCAGAGGACCTTCTCAAAAACAGTAAGCCCTACAGGTCATCCCTGACCCCAGGCCCCTACAGTTCCTCCCTCACAGACACCCCCACGCTAGAAGGGGCCACCCAGCCCCTTCCTCCCAGTGGTGATGGCAGCCCCTTTTCACACCCCTCTGCTACCCCTGGGGACTCCTGGGGCCCATCCCCCTCAGCTAGTCTGGAGTGTGACCAGGCCTGGTGGTGGGGGGAGACACCTCAGCCACCACAGCCCCATAAGCAGACCCAGCTTATTTGGCAAGGACTGCCTGACACATGGCAGCCATAGCTCATGTGATCACATTTCACCAATAGCTCTTATCAGTCATCAGTGAGAGATGGAGAATTCTTGACTGCCCACAGTGTGTAGCAGTGGCTAGCCCCCAGGAGAGGATGCCCTTAGTCACCTGTTTGCAGTCCCATCGCCTTGACCAGGCCAGGCCTTCTGGCAGCTGAAAACACTGAGCCCCTGCCTCCTAGGCCCCCATAAGGAAGGTCATCCTCGGGACCACAACTTCCCACCCATGGACAGGGCAGGAAACTTGAAGATGGGATTGCTAAGGAAGCCAGAAATGCCCCTGCAAGTAAGACGAGGCCAGGGCCCCAATTTTACCTAGGGGCCTGGGACCTCCAGGGGATCGAAGGTCATGATCTGTGCCCCCATTGTTGGTCTGGCATCTGCCACTCATCCCCTGCCCCTTGCCCTCCTCCTTCCTCCAAGTCAGGCAGACCCTGGGGGGTGGGTGGGGGTTCAGGTCACCCATGTGCACACGTATTTCTGTGATGTGTACATACATACATGTGTCCTGCCTGGGCCACGCATGTTGCATGTGTCTACCTGAAGTTGGACGCATGTTGTGTATACACGCCAGCCACATGCACAGGACCCGGCGTGTATACCATGAATTCGGCCCATGAGCTCCACACTTGTGCATGGGCACACGCGCCTGGGGCCGAGCATGGTGCGTGTCGCATGGAGATGCACATGCACTGGGCTTGCACACAGCCCTCCTCTGTGGGCCCCACAGCATATGCACGGTGAGCGCCCACAGAAAGCCTATTGGCACGCATGCTCCACAGCATTTATACACGTTTCCTCTGCATAATATTCTCCATATTGGCATGTAGAAGGCACAAGTGTGTGTGCGCTTTCTCTGCACATGGGGTGTACACACAGGTAGACTCCATTGTGGCAGTGCATGTACATGGTTTGTACACAGAGGTCTCATATGCAAGCCTGTGCCCTGCAGACATTCACCACGCCCACAGGGTGCACACGGTGCTGTATATTGTTACACACATGTACTGCGCATACACATACATGTTGTCAGTGTACAAGAGTAGTTTGTACACTGAATTTTACATCCTGTATGCGGCAGTGTGTACAAAGCACACACACATGAACACATACACTCGCGGAAACACTCAACGCTACAGTTGGGTGACTCTTGTGTTGTTTGTGTCTAAACTGTGCACACGGGCCTCGCTGTGGCTTGCACTCCACGGGGATTTCTTTTACACCATCCATGTGTACTCTGGACATTAAATATGATGCATACACACACCCTGTCTGCCCAGACAGGCCCGTGGTGTGATGTTCCTGGCACATATGTGCCGGTCACACTACCACAGCCCTCACATGGAAAACGGGCCTTATAAATGTCAATGGAGCCGAAGCTTGGGCCGGTGCCGGGCACACCTCCAGTGTCCGGGAGGGTCTCGGGACCCTGCTCACACCCCAGTCCACGTTGGCCCAGTTAGTGTGGAGCTGACCTGCCATTCCTTGGCCTCGGAGTGTGTCTTGGGGCAGGAATACAGGGACCTCAGGGGGTGTGGCCACCCAGGCGACACTCAAGATGATTCTTGGCCAGCGCACGGCACACATGAGGGCCATTTACACGCCTGTCTCCACCTGCCCTGATGCCCGTGTTCTGCTTCAACACCCGGTCTGCACACACAGGCGTGTAGTGTGCTTAGTGAGGCATGAAACTGATCTCTCACACACACCCCTAGCCCAGTATGTGTGCACACATCCCTGGAGCAGGAGTGCAGGGCAGGGTCAAGAACACAAGTTCCCTACCGGCCACACAGCCTCAGACAAGTTCGTCTGCTCAGCCTCTGTCCACTCTCATGGCCCCAGCGTGTGGGCTTCCTGTGGGGCTGAGGGACTGCTGCGTGTGCGCACATGTATATGCACAGACGGTACACACATGCGCGTCTCATGAGAAGATGTTTATTTCATACATGGACATACAAACATGCATGGCCAGGAAGACTCCATCACTACATGTGCACAGAATTGGGGAGGGGTGTCACAAAGTGGGCACAGGGGCCTGGGCACTCCCCTCCCTCTGCTTGACCTTGAGCAGACTCCACCCCCGGCCTCAGTTCCTCCTGGACAACCGAAGGGGTTGGGCAGATGCCCCTCAACAGAGGCCTTGCCCACCTTGACCTTCTGCTCCTCCCCCTAGCTGGCTCCCAGGAAAGTTCAGGGACAGAGCTGGGGGCCCAGGGAGGAGGGTGTCCTCTGTGGGCAGGAGCCCTCCTGGGACACCAAGCTGGGTAGCTGCTCTCCTGGCCTCCAGGCCTTGGACCAGTTCTGCACATCACCCTGCGGGCCCTTTCTCTAAAGGCCATATGGGAGGGGGTCCTCTCCCCTCCCGGAACACCCTGTGCGGATGGAGCCTGGCAGGTCCTTCCCCCACCCAGCCTGGCAGAGCCTCGGCAGCCCCCACCAACCTAGCCCAGCTGGGCCCTGCAGCCCGGCCTGCGTGGGGCTCGCCACTTCCACCGACATGTGTGATCACGCGTGTGCCCCTCTGGGCGCAGACTCACCGGCCACAGTTGCAGTGACAGACGCGGTCCTCGCCCCGCAGGTGCGGGAGGATGTAGTTGTGGAATCGGTCCAGCAGCGCGTTCATGTCCATCAAGCACGCGATGGCCTGGAAGAGCCCATGACCGGTCAGCGCCGAGGAGCGAGCGGCTGGGCCGGGGCCCCCAGGCCGGGGCCGGCGCACTGGGGACTGGGGAGCGCAGGGCAGCCGGGGATGGGGGAGCGCAGGCCGCGCGGGCCCGTAAACAAGGCGCGGGAGGGGGAGGCGGTGCGCGGGCGCGGGAGGCGGGAGCGGGGAGCGGGCGCGCGGGAAGCCCCTCCGCTCACCATCACGATCGACGCCCCCAGAATCATGAAGATCATGGTGTTCGCGCTCATGGACATCGGGCGGGGCCGGGCCGGGCCGGAGCGCCGCCCCCCGGCCCCGGCGCCCCCCCGGCCCCGGCCCGATGCTGAGCCCCCGCCGCCTCCGCAGAGGTCAGCCCGCCGCGCACCCACCGCTGCTGGCCGGGGAGGAGGCGCGGAGCCGGCGCGGGGCAGGGGACGCGGCGCTCCTGGGGTCCTCGGCCGCCCGGCCCGCGCGCTCGCCGCGCCCGCCGCGCTCCGCTCCGCCCTCGGCCCTGCCTCCCGCCCTGCGCGCGGCGCGGCTCCGGCCCCCTCCCCCTGCGGCCTCCCCCGCGCCCGCCTCCCGGGAGGGACCTCGCCGCCCGCGGCCGCCCGCCCCCGAGACGCCGGCCGGACCCCTCCCCGGGGGCCGCAGGGCCCGCTGGCCCCCATGTGGCCAGGGCCGGCCCTGGCTGCCAGCCCAGAGCCCCGGGACCGCGGGCCGCGTCCCGTTCCGACCCGCCGGGGCGATCCTGGAGAGGCCCGGGCTTCCTTCCGCTCTCCTCCTCCCTACTTCTCAGCTGGAGGCCCCTCCTCCCCGCCGCCCGGGGTCGCGGGGTGAGGGGCTGCGAACCGGCTGGTCGGCACCCAGCCCACTATGGCAAGAGGCTGCCTTTAGCGGAGGGGCTGCCGGGCGGCTGCCAGCTAGATCACTCCAGAGCCATGGCCACACGGCCCAACGACCAAGCTCAGAAAAGGCCAAAGAATCCCCCGTTGCGGGGGGGCAGGGCCAGCCTCAGCTCCAGCTCTCCTTAGGGGTCCACCTGGAAAGTCAGAGGCCTGGTCTGGCTGCCCCATTATGCTGGAGGATGAGGAGGGGGCCCTGGGCCAACCTGTCATCTGCAGCCCAGGACAGCACTGCTTACACAGGACCACTCTCCCCAACCCCCGCCCCCCAACTCCCTGCCCAGCTTCCTGCAGGAACTCGAGATTTTCCACTGCTGCAGAAATCAAGAGGGCTCACCAGAACAGTGGTCCCAAAACCCCGGGGCAGAGGCTATATTCCTGGCGCAGGGGCTTGTGAACAGAAAGCCCTCTGGATGGTGCCAGGGAACTCCCCGTGACCCACATGCCTGGGACTGTTGTCCAAGGGCCCTGACTGGAGGGCCAGGCAACTCAGGATGAAGCCAAGGTGACCATCAACATCTATTTATTGGACAATGGCAGGTTCTTTCCCAAAAAGTACAGCCTGTTGCTTTATTCAGGGATTTGTACATTCCAGCCAGTTAGGGTAGCCAGGAAAGGGATGCTCAGTGAGAAGCGGATGTCTTGGGGGACATGTGCTATCAACCGTCTTTTTTTTTTTTTTTCAGTTAAAGAAAAACTATAATCAAGATCCCACTCCTAAATGAAAGTGGGATGGGAAAAACTTGATTGTTTGTGATCTGGCATGTATGTATCTTCTCATTTCATATGTACAGTTTATTGGGTACTGCTACCGTCCACCGGCAGAATACCTAAAGGTAAAAACAAATATCAGGGAGGAAAAAGTATTAACAAAACGAAGTTCAAAAAGATGGCTTCAAGCGGGTGGCGCCCGGACGCCGGGCGGGCTCAGTAGAAGCAGACAGTGTGCAGGAAGGTCCTGCCGCTCTTCTCCTCGAACTCCTGCAGCAGCTCGTCGATCTCATTCTCCATGTCCTCTGTGTGCTGGATCTGGAGTGGACAAGAGACCCACCTTGAGCCGCTGTGCTGTGAGGGGAACCCACCAGGGACAGGGACACAGAGCAGCAGCAGCCAGAGGCCAGCCTCAGAGCTCAAGCGAACACACACTTCAGACACTCGCCGCTGCGCTGTCCCCACAAACAGCAGACCCAACCTGCCCGTTGTCTCTCCGCGAGGAAGCCCGAAGGCCGCCCTGTGCACAGAGGGTGTCGGGCAGCACCGGTGCACCCCCTGCCAGCTGCCACTAGTGTCTCCCGGCTGAGGCCCACTGTGCGTGCAGACGTGGTGAGATGGTCCCTGGTGGAGAACCACTGCCTTGGGAGGAGGAGGCATGACCAGGGGCAGCCCTGGGGTGGCCTGGGGCTGGCCTAAGGCCAAGGCAGCTTGGTGCCCTAGTCTCACCCTGCAAGCACTGCCTCTCCTCTGCAAGTTCTCACAAGCATGAACCAAGTGGGTGTCATGTGTGCTATTTCTAGGACTTGTCATCCCCTTCAGCCCCTTCTCTTGCATGATGGCCAGATCATAAGTGCAACGGCTGGAGCTTCAGCAGCCACCCTGGACCATGTGACACAATGGGAACAGAAGTTGTGCTGGGCACAGTAACAGGAGAGCAGGGGCCTGGGCCCCTCACACAGCAAACACATTCACGCCTGCCTGTCTATATTTCTTGGTTAAGCCACTTGTTTTCCTCATTTTCCAATCACTGAGTTAGCTGGCCTAAATGCAGAAACCGCGGGTGAAGGTAAGACAAAGCATAGCAGTTTCTCCTTGGATGGGTTCTTTTGCACCTCTAAGAGGAAATGTCTGGCTCTGAGCACAGCTACACAGCAGCCGTGAAAGAATCTGAGGTTTCCTGTAGAAGGGAGGATGTCCAGGCCACTTGTGGAGGGCCAGATGTCTGGAATAATAAGCCCAGAGGAAGAGGACCAGCACCCTTTTAACACCATCTCTGGGGCCCCCAAGCTTTGCTAGGTGTTAGGGTACTGGCAGGAGGCATGTGTCCATGGAACCAGCCCCTGGTGAGGCGCTCTCACCTGATCAGCCTAAAATGCTGAGAGGGGAATTCTGTAGCCAGAACCAATTTGCTGACCCTCATACTTGTGGGCACCTCCACAATTCTGGGTTGTAACCTTTGGAAATAACCTGAACATGAACTGAGTGGCTCCTCAGTTTCCTGCTGAAGCCCTGGTGTGCAGGAGGCAGCCGGGGCAGGCCGATACTCACACACTGGCAGAGCTCACAGATGAGGAATGCCCCCAGCGTGGCCTCCTCGTGGTTGTCTTGGATGTCCACGTTGATCACGTGCACGGGCTGGCAGGTCTCCTGCTCCCTGGAATTCAGATCTGACCATAACAGAAGGACAGAAGTAAGAGGCTTTGGAATCAGAGCGCAGAAGGGTCTGTGATACCCAACTACCCTGGCCTCTGGGAACTACAATTAAGGACCCACATCAGGCATCTAACCAGGCTGCACACTCCCTGCCACCCTGGAGCCTCATGCTGAACACAGCTGTGCTGGGAGGAAAGCTTGTGCTCAAGTGGGATCCCTAGCTGCTTGGTCACACTCACAAACACCAACCAGCCTACCGTGCAGGGGGCAGTAACAATGCCCTCACTCGCGAAGGACCAGGCCCCGGTTCCTCTGCACCAAAGAGACCCTTAACACACATGATGCTGTCGCCAGCATGGGTGGTTTTGCCCCTATGAACATAATCATCCAGAAGGACACCATCTCCTGTCCAGGGCCCACAAAGGTCAAGGATCCTCTGTCCACCTCTCTGTGGCCTCACCCAACTTCCCCTGCTCACAGGAGCCCACAGACACATTAACTCTTTAAGACCCCATGGACTGTAGCCCGCCGGGCTCCTCCATCCATGGGATTCGCTAGGCAAGAGTACTGGAGTGGGTTGCCATGCCCTCCTCCAGGGACAGACACCAGGAATCCTTAATCAGCCCTGGGTCAGGACCAGGGACCGCCCACAGGAGCTGGGATGCATCAGAAGCACTGGATATACAGCAGGCTGGAGGGTGTGGCCTAGGTCAGCTCCACAGTGCAGGGGCTGGCCCTGGGGCTGGCTCACCTTCCACCACCTGGTCGTACACTCGCTCTTCACAGGTGAGGATCAGGTCAAACAGGTCTTTGCAGTTCTGGAACCTTTCTGGCCGGGGCTTGATCCTCTTATTTCTGTCCAGCATGTGTAAAATGCCGTTCTGCGTATAGCTGAGTACTCGAATTAAGGAACTTTCGATAAAGACCCTTGTCATTAAGTGCAGCAGCCCCACACCCCAGCGAGCTCAGCACCCCAGGCAGAGCCACCTCTCCAGCAGGAGCATCAGGGTGGTGCAGGTGCGGGGCGGGGGCAGGAGGGGGTGGCACGCAGAATTACAGTCCCTGGAGAGGCCGAGTCAGGTGGGGGTGAGTGCCCCCAGCTCAGTGTCTGGACACACGCCCCTCAGTCTTCCAGGCTGCCTTTAGACTCACACCTTTCCAGAAAGCAGACCAAGTGTCTACAGCCTTCTCTTCTGTGTCCCCCAGATCACAGATAGAACCCCTGCCCCCTGTACTGGAAGTGCGGAAATAAGGTCCCTAATGGCTTCTTTTGTCCTACAGCATCTTGGCCAGCGCCCCAATGAACTGCAGCCCTTTGGCAAAGACTGAGCTCACATGGACACCCAAGTCTGGCTCAGTCACCGCAGTGAGGAGATCCAGAAATCCACCCAAGAAAGGACACGTCAGTGGCAAGAAGTGTGTCCAGGAGAGAGAAGCCTTGGGTTAACTGAGGGCAGAGTCAAGGAGGCCCAGGCCCAGGTCCCTCAGAGCTTGGATAGGCCACACGGATCTCACAGTCAGGGTCTGTGCCAAGCAGGTGGCCCCAAGCTGGAGATGCCTCCCCAGGGATCCACACAGGGCCCCACCCAAAGGCCAATAGCTGTGTCCTTGGCCCCACGGGAGGGCTCACCGCTCCAAAGATAGGGCCTGTAGTCTCTAAGGGTCATTCTGGATAGTGTGGGACAAGCATCTCACCCACTCTACTCAGGAACACAGATTAGCTGATTTATGAACTCTGAGTGGTACATTTACTGTCTTTCCCAGATTTTAAATTAAGATAATTTATTTAAACAAGCTCATATTACTCAAAACACATTTCCTACCATCCTGGATGGTGAAAACTACCTTTAACATGTATTTAGTTTTTACTTGAAAAGATACCTGTTAGTGGGGAGGGGGGACGGGGGGGGGGGTGTTTTTGGCTCTGGCCATTTTCTAGAAGAGTGTAATGACTCTGGCACTGCACTCTGGCCTGCTTCCCTGGCTGCCCGCCGCGATTGTGCTGCCACACCGAGGTCAGCCTTCCCAGAACCCGGTCTTTTGGACGCCTGGCACCCATGTCTAGGGAACATGGGCCGGCCTGGCATCCATGTCCTGTGGAACACAGGCCAGGGAGGCCCTACGTGGGGCAGCCTGGTGGAGAAGGCGCCTTTATCCCCATGCTGGCTGAGACCTGCTGCCAGACAGCCCAGCTTTGGGGGACACTGAGACTCACAGTGACAACCACAAGAAGGCCACGAGGCACTCAGGGAGCTGCTCATCAGGGTTCCCAGCAGCCCTGCAAAGCCCCTCCTCCTTTCCTCGACCCTCAGGTATTCACAGAGATGACCTAACAGATGAAATTCAGGTGCTGTAACTAAGGAGAAAGGGCTGAGTTGAGAGGTCAAACCCGCTCCCTGGTCAGTGCAACAGGAGAGGGGTAATGGTGGCCTCTGGGGCTATTATCCAGCAAATTTCTGAGATGCAAGGCCCAGGCCATGCTGGGCAGGACCAAGGCCAGCATGTGCTTGAAGCCCTTGAGGGTGAAACTGCAAACCACTGGATTCACAGGGACTCAACTGAACTCCCACTTCACACATGGGGGACAGGAAAAGTGCGAAACAGAACAGGAGTCATCTGCCACCAAGATGAAGCCTTTATTACGGTCTGGCTTCTGAGGGAAGGCCCACCCATCTGGGGTCTGACCAGGCCGGAAGGACGTGTTAGGCCCCTAGGACTACCCCCACAGATCCTCAGGTGGCCAGTGGTGACCCTGGGCCCAGGTGCAATGGTGAGCCTGGCTGAGTATAGTGGGTCAAGGGTCACCTGACCCGCCACGGCAGGGAGCCTCCTCGAGGGAGGGAAGTTGGCTGGGACCTCCCCTGGAGCCCACACACTTGTCAGAAACTAACCCCTTGACAGGTGTGGAAAGTGAAAGTGAAAGTTGCTCAGTCTTGTCCAACACTTTGCAACCCCATGGACTGTACAGTCCATGGAATTCTCCAGGCCAGAATATTGGAGTGGGTAGCCTTTCCCTTCTCCAGGGGATCTTCCCAACCCAGGGATCGAACACAAGCCTCCCACATTACAGGTGGATTTTTTACCAACTGAAATATGAGGGAAATCCAAGCAGGCTCAAAAGTCCAGTTCAGGTGAATGGAGGCCCCGGTGGGTGTGGGCAGAGAATGCAGCGTCCAGGCTCCCACCCCGACTCCAGCTCCACTCCATTTCCAGGGGTGGCAGCCATGCACCCCCAGCTCCTTGGCCTTCAGACAGCGCATCCCAACTACTCTCACCTGGGGCTGGTGAAGGATGACTGGGGCGCCTCCCCTGCTGTGTGATCAGCGGCATCTCAGGGTGGGGGCCGGGGGGGTGGTCCTGGGGGAAGACAGGAGGGTCTGCCTCCTGCCAAGGGAAGCACAAGTACAGAGGATGGTTTTGAGACACTCGGGGGTCTCAAGCCATCGAAAGACACATACCCTGTTGTTAGAAGAGATGTGCTCTTTAACAGCTTCTCCATGAACCATGGGTCACCAAAGCAACCCCACAGGGGAGTGCCTGGTTCAGGATGGGGTCCTCAGGGACTGTCCTGACAGTGCAATAAAACACAGCAGGCACAGGGTGGCTCATCTCCAAAGTTCAAGAGCAAAAGGAAAAAAAAAAGAGCAAAAGGCAGGCACACTGATGAGTTGGAGACACACCCGTGGGCACCACGGGCTGGCCTGAAGGCCGCCTGCTAGGAGAGCCGCACCTGCTCATGATTGGAATGTCCAGGGCCTCCGGCCTGTTCTAGCTCAAGGTAGCTTTTCAGAAGTGAGGTTTGGCCCTTACACATGTGTCCTCGGCTCACAAAACAGGTTCAGTTGAATGTTTTTGCCTCAATAGCAATTCTCAGAGAAACGGGTCTCAACAGTCCACCTGGCAACCATGACAGATGGACATCCACGGGCAGCACCTTACCGAGCCCTCAGCAGCAGTGTGAGGCAGCCGACCCTGTGGAACGCAAGCACGTGGCTGCTCCTGCCTCCTCAGGAGCGGGGCAAGGGGGGGGTGGTCAGCTCAGCTGTGCAGAGATTCCCATCAGACAAGGGCCCAGGAGGGTGGGCCGAGGGGGCCGGGCAGACACAGAGCAGGGCCCTGGCACACAGCCCATGCTGGGAGCCAGGGGTCCAAGCAGAGATGTGCCCATGAAGGCAGACAGCTGAGGGCAGGGTGGGGGTGGGGGATGAGCAAAAGTGAAAGTGTTAGTTGCTCAGCTGTGTCCAACTCTTCGCGATCCCATGGACTGTAGCCCACCAGACTCCGCTGTCTATGGAACACTCCAGGCCAGATGCACGAGGCAGACAGAGAGATTCCAGGGAGGGTAGAGACACCAGAAGAATCCCAAGTCGGGGTCAGATGCTCCCCTGAAGGGTATGGGTTTAAGAGTGGAGCCTGGACCCCATGTCCCCACTCAGCCCAGAGGCCTGCCAGGGTCTGGCTTCCCCAGGGATGGAGACACTTCCCAGGTGAGAAACACTTCCCAGGAGGTGAGACAGCTCAGTCTGAATTCCCACAAACATCACCCAGTGCACAAGATGGAGACAAACCCAGGTAAAGCAGAGCTCAGAACACTGAGACGAGAAGCAGGGTCTCCGGGAAGAGACAGAACCCTGAGGAGGAAGGTGGAGGGCCAGGGCGGTGCAGCTCAACACCAGTCGGAAAGGGGCTTCAGGACAATACTGTCCACCACCACCCATGTTCACTCCCCACAAGCAGGCTCTGGAGCCCAGCTCTGACCACGCACTGGGGTCTCTCGGGTAGGGCAGGTGGGGCGACTTGGGCAGGTCCCAATCTGACTACCGTGATGGGAGCTTCACCAAGAAAGGATGACTCGGTCTGACCACCATGATGGGAGCTTTGCCAAGAGAGGACACCCTTGTCCAAGCTGCGCCCTGGACACTGACCTGTCAGAGCCGGAGGACATCCTGGCCCATCTACATCAGGACCTCTGCTCCTGCACACCACCAGGCCAAACCTGTCATTTCCTGTTTTGGAGCTGAGCCTGGGATGTGAACCCTGATCCTTTGGCTGGGCTTGCCAGGTGGGCTGTGACCCCAGAGGACACTCAGTCCAGGCATCCTCCTACCTGACATGACTTCCAGTTCTGAGCTCATTCCAACTTTAACGGAAACTGCAAAACTCCTCACATAGGGGCCCAATGCTTCTGGGGAAGGTACTTGAAGGCAGGGACAAGCCTCCAGCTGCGGCGCTCAGGCACCTCGCTGCCCTGGACAGGTGACAACTGGCCGGCCACGCCCTGGGCAAGAGCTGAGGCTTCTGCAAACCCTGCCGGGCCAAGCTCAGCACCAAGGTCAGCAGGACCTTGTACCCCTGGAAGCCCACAGTAACCTCCCAACTCCAAGTTCAGCGGTCTGGAGCTCTGGTAAGCTGCCCTGCTCTCTTCTCTGCTGATTCAAGAGGGTCAAGATTACCCTCAGACCCCTTCCGGTCCTGAGGGAGGCAGCCAGGAGCCCCTTCCCTGCACATGAAGCCTCCAGGCACGGAGGGATGGCCAGCTCAGCAGGGAAATGAGCCTCCCACTGCATCTGGGAACAATTCAATCGTTTCACTCAAATTTTAGCCTCATTACATAGCAACAACCTTGCCACCTTCACTTT
The DNA here is from genome assembly GCF_033118175.1 of Dama dama. Taxonomy (NCBI): domain Eukaryota; kingdom Metazoa; phylum Chordata; class Mammalia; order Artiodactyla; family Cervidae; genus Dama; species Dama dama. The sequence goes on along the minus strand of NC_083694.1, from coordinate 48,032,989 downwards.
GGATGAGCACTGAGGCTGCACAGGGCCAACCCTTGCCCATGGCTTCCCCATGCCACCTACAATCTGCTGTCACAACAACCCCAGGGTTTTGTGTCAAAGCCACTGGCCTGGTAAGGACCTGTAAAAAAACACAAACCCAAGAAGCACAGGTGCTGGCCACTGTGGGGCAGGCTGGGCCCAACCCTGTCTCCATGGGACCATCTGTGACAACCACACACTTGTTAAACAGTCACATCCCCAGAGAGAAGACTTCAGATCACAACGGGTGTCTCAAACACACGTGCTGCAAACGGGACACCCTAGAGGACAGCACAGGGCAACACGGGAAGTGTAACTGTGCCATTTTTAGAAATAGGTATTATGTAGAAAAAGGATAAAAATCAGAAAAGCAAACCTCTTGGACAGAGAGAGTGCTCCAAACAGCTGGAGGCCGCAGGGGCAAGAGGGGACCACCCGAGGGGACTGGGCCCGGGCTGGCGGGGCTACAGGAAGCTGGGAAAAGGCAGGGTAGATGGAAGCAGAGACCCAGCCACAACTCCCCAAACTGCAACTTGGTAGCACAGCCGTTGTGGTTGGGCCAAAGTCAGTCAAGAATGGACTGGAAAGCAGCAAATACATTTCATTTGTAATCATGTTCTACATGTAACCAGCTGCACCACACTATTCACAGGCCTGGGCTCCAGGGCATGGTTGCCCCCATCCCCTGCACACACACACACCTGGAACTCAGCCTGGGCTCGCAGGTGAGGGTCTGATCAACCAGCACTAGCCCCAGCGCTCCCTGAATGGGCACAGCATCTGAGGGACTCCACGCGCCTGGCCACCTCCGCATGGGTCCTGGCGGGGTGAGAAACCACTGTATCTCTTCTTCATAGGAAACACTACCATCTGCACCCCCCCCCCCCGCCCCCACTGCCCCAAATGGTGTTAAAAACAAAACTGGGCCAGAAGAACAGACTGCGACCCTCAGTGTAACTGGAAGGATCCATGAGGTCAAAGGTCAGGGTCTCATTCTTAAGTCAGCCTGAAAGGAGCAGGTGACAAGCTTATCGTTAAACCAGAGCTGGTTATCAGCAGACTTTTAAACAAGGTCGACCACTATCCAAATCAGGTAAAAGGCTATGGTCATTTGAGAGAAAGCTCAAGAAAACAGAACTTTAAAAAAATAAATTAGCTGGATAAATAAAAATGCAATGGGGAATATATCTTTTAGTCTTAGTGTTTTGTTTTAAATAGAAACATACCAACCCACTCCAGTATTCTTGCCTGGAAAAATCCATGGACAGGAGTCTGGCGGGCTGAAGTCCATGGGATTACATGACTGAGCATGTGTGCATGAGGGTGGAGGGAGATGGGTTGGTAGCAATAAACTGGTAGAACTAAAAAAAAAAACAGAAACATACCTGTACCCCAGCTATCTGTGTGCAACATCATAGAAATGTTAAACTCGAAACAAAAGAGAAAGCTTGAGTCCTAGGTTGGAGAATTTCAGTGATAATTAACTTATTTTTAAAAAACTTCTTGAGAAAAAAATCCTCAGATGATGAATTAAGTCTACAAACATCAAATCACTTCTACACAGAATGGTTTGAAAACAGAAGAGATCCCAAGCACTATACAGTGGGTGGGGGCAGGGGCATGTGGTGACACTCCAGGAGCCGCTCTTCTGGCCATCTACCACCGCCCACCCTCCCAGCAGCACCGGGCAGGAGATCTGCCCCCAAACACTTTGAGTTCAAGGAGAAATTAAATGACCCCCTCCCTCACTGAAATTCCAGTTACTGTCTGAAGCAGAAACAGCCCGAAGCCCAGGATGGCCTCTGACCCAAATGCCCCCAACTGAGTCCGCTCAGAGAGGGTTGAGCTTGGCCCTCGAGACAATGCAATTGGCATGAGAAAATGAACTGTCTGGATAAGAAGAGGGTTGGGGACTGGTCCCAGACACCAGTGGTCACTGCAAACTGACCCACCTGTGCCCAGCGGGGCTCCCCTTGGGGACCTGTGGGAGCAGCCAGGGTCCGGAGGTGTCTGGGAAGCATGGCAGCGAAGGGAAGAAGGGCCGTGAGCCCCAAGGGCAGGACAGAAGCTGAGAGGAGGCCATGGGAGGAGAGGTGCTGCCCCATGTTCCCTGGTACCTATGGGACCCTAACCCAAAAGTGGCCCGGCAGAGCCTGTCCCAATAGGTCTCCCGTTTTTTTCGGAGGTCATGGTGACAGCACGTGCCCTGACAGGGCAGCTATGCCCCTCAACATGAGTCAGGGAGATGCTCCACCAAGTAGTCACAGAGAAGGGTTCCATGCCAGAGAAAAGCCCTCCCCAAGAGCACCTGTGACACCCCTCGACCTCCACCCACTCCTGGAGTGGACATGTGCTCCAAAGATACCCTGGACAGGTCCCTCACTTCAGAGGATGGCGTTGGGAAGGTACAGGTTCACCTGTGGACAGGGGATGTGGGGCCGGTGCGGGGAGCACCTGCTGGCAACACAGCTCTGGCCTGAGACTTCAGGTGTGCTCTCCCCTCCAGTCCACATCACCTCGAGGAGGGATCAGTGCTGGAGAGGACATAGCTACACCAGCACCCCAGCTCAGGGATTCCTCAGCAGACTGCCCCCACCAAGGTCAGAGAAAGCCATGTCCACTGTGTTCACACAGTGCTGGGGCCCAGGCCCACACCCACCCTCAGCATGGCCCATCCAGCCCTCTCCCACACCTCCTGCTCCTTGCAGCCCCAGGCCCAGCCCCAGGGTGGGGGGTAGAACACACTGTTGATGCCTACCCAGCCCCCACCTCACACCCGTCACAGCTCACTGGGCTTCCCAGCCAGCCAGCCCTCTGACACTGGTCACAGGCTACCTGGAGTTCAGATTCCAGATGCAAGTCAAGTGCCACTAGGAGTGGACCAGAGGCTGACTGTGCCCCCTCCCCCTGGAGAGCCCTGATGACCCCTCACCTGCTGTGGATGCAGGAGGCACCCTCTCCCCTTGGCACCCAGTCCATCTCTTCACAGAAAAGCGCTGAGCAGCAGCAGGAGGGTCTCCCTTGGGCCTTGGGGCTGGGGCAGCAGGGCTGGGCTGCAGCTCCTGTGGCCAAGTCAGCCCTTCCTCCCCAGGGGCTGGGGATAGGCCAGGGTTCCAGGAACGGGTGGCAGTTGGGGGGTGGCGCAGCTGCTATGTGTCATCATGAGAACACACTCAGCCCACCGTTGTCAGGGGGCTGCCCTCCACACATAGGTGTGAGCAAGGCCAAGAGCAGATGGCTCTAGACCAGGATGGTCTCAGGGGCCAAGATGGCTGTGGCACTCCTGGAACATGCCCTGAGGACTGCTCAGCACAAGCTGTCACATGGAACTTGCTTGTGCTGAAAAAAATATTCATCAGGGTGATTGCAGCCGCCCTGCAATGAGCACCTGGCAAGCCCTGGAGGAAGCTCCCAAGGCCGCTGAGCTGCCGAGCGCCTGTCCCTCTGCTGCCCAGAGCTAGTAGCAGGCACGCTGGCACCGAGGTCTGCAATGGCCTCACCACCCTGGACACCAGGCAGAGAGAAAACACTGGCGTGGGCCACAGTGTCACCCAGTCTACACACCTGCTGCAGGCTGCAGGGATCAGGCCTGCGGCTCCGTATTCACTCGGAAGGGACCCAGCTGGCCACTCAACTTGGGGCATCATCTGGCAGACGTGAGAGCTACTCTTCTGGCCTCATCTATCTTAAGGCCGTAATTTTTATTTTAAGCATGAGTGCTTTTTTGAAACCCAACAGCTTAAGTATCAGCAAAACTGGATCAGAACTTCCCTGGGCACCAGTGTCTGGCTTAGGAACACGCTCCCATGTTAAACAGACACCATTTTCAAAAACCACTTGAGACCACAGCTGCCAACCAGGATGAAATGAGATGGGGCCAGACAGGCAAGTTTGTGTCCAGGCAGGTACAGGGCCAGGGAAGGTGACCAGGGACTGTGAGTAAGGTGGGCAGGCGGGACACGCCGACGGTGGGAACCCGAGGGAGCCTGGGCTTCAGGTGCAGAGAGCATCTCCAGGGCAAGGGCCAGGAGCTGCGCAGCCACCCCTCCACACCTCCCTCCCCGAGCACAGCACGAGAAGGTGGTAAGAGTCTGAGAGACCACAAGAACAAGGTTCTGGAAAAGCCTAGGGGCCTTGGAACAGGACGGAACTGCTGTGTCCACTAACCTCGAACCCAGGATGGAGTCCTGGAGGCTGTGGGATTTACAATCTTAGAAATCACCTTTATTTTTATCTTTTAGCCCAAGATAACAAAAAGTACACAGTGGAGAAGTGAGTGTAGACATAAATCTAAGGCCTAAAAAACAATGAAACTGAGAAGATGAAAATGAATTGTTAAAAAAAATCTAAACCCCAAAGGTAATTAATTACAAAAGATCCACAAGATAAACTGGGCAAGTCTGCTAGATACAGCTAAACAGGCAGCCTCCAACTCTGAAGACAAGTTGGGATCTGGGAACGTGTTATAGTTACACCAGCACTTCAGCTCACCATTTGGGGAGCAAAGTGGTCACACATATTAGAAATCACATTAACTGCATTTATAGCCACACATTTCCATGCTAAGACACGTGGTTTTATAATTCACAAAGCAATTACTTGAAACATATATATAGAGATGACCCTCTATAAGGAGCCCCAAGGACCCCACCTGCCTCTCCTTTCTGGGTGGCCCCTCCCGTGACTGGGCCCATGGACCCTGTTCATCAGGTCGCAGGCAGGCCATCCTTACATTTAGAAGAAAACCACTTCTCTCTCCCCAAAGGTGGCCAGCAGGCTGAGGCTAAGCCAGAGTCCACATAGCCGATGCTGGGAGCTAGGGAGGAAGTGCAGTTGTGGAAACTGGCTCTGGCAGCAAACAAAAAAAACCTGGATGCCTCCACCAACTTGATCCCAGAGCCACATTAAAGCCCCACGTGGAACACCAAGTTTGCAGTGGGTCTGTTTTCAAAAGGACTCCAAGGCAGAGGGGATAAAGAAATTAAGGTCAAGGGGGAATTTACACTTAAGGCCAGCTGAGTACCCGCTAAAACTTGTACAAACTTCAGGTGTCAGGCAGAAGCCAGCTGCTACAGACTCAAATCATATGACCTGACGGGTAGGGGTGGGCCAGAGGCTGTGGTGGCTTCCTGGGGTGAGAACCTTCTCTGTCTGCTGGTTGTACAATCCTAGGACCCACACACTTGGAAGTGGACGGACCTCCTTATAGTTAAGGACAGGTCCCACCTTAGAGGCGGCCGTGTCTGGGAGGGTGAGGTGAACCTAGACTTCCTGCACTACTGAGGACACTTCACCAGGTGTCTGGCTCTACTTAATGGCTGAGCGACATTCAGCAGGTGCTCTTGTCACCACACCTGTCGCCAGAGGCTCAAAGCAGGCAGGCCCCCAACCCCACTCCTGTTTGTGGACAGAAAACCAGAATCAAAACCTCTACTTCTAGCCAAATAATTAATATCACTGAGGGCTCAAGAACCACAGGGTCCTCAGCCCTCTCTTATCCCCACCAGCACCTTGGTCTCAACTCCTGCCTCTGCCCAATGACTGGCTTTTTTCTCCCCTGAAAATGTGAACATTTACTTAACGTTGGTTTACATCTTACAGTATTTTCCTAGCTTTTCATTGCAAATTACAAGAACCACCACTTCTGCAACAGTCCCAGCATTCATGCTACAGTCCTGGGTTTTCAGCTAGTCTGCTGTGTCCCAAACACGTGGGGACATGGGGCTCCCAGTCCCACTTGTGATCACCAACCTGCCCAAGTCAGCAGACCCTCACCCTGCCATTCCCTTTATGAATGGAGGCCTCAGATCCCCCACACTCCTCCTTTAAAGGTCAAAGGCTGACTTAGGAAGAGCCAAGCACTGCATGTCTTGCCCCTTTCCCACCCCAGCTAGGTGGCAGAAATCCCACCCAAGTGAAGACAGTTAACCAATGGTCCCTCCCAGAGCCTCATGAGGGCGCCGACAAGGCAGTCAATGGGTATGACTGCCGACAGCGAAGACAGCCGTCCCCTGGACACTCCCGGGGGCAGAGGCCTGTGCAGTCGCCCTGGAGGAGCATCTGAGCACTCAAGAGGCTGGTCCCTGCCCCTTCGTCTCAAGCCACCAGGGGCACACACACGACACCTCCAGATTTGGTCTCGTGTGTGAATGCTTATTCCCAGAGAGCACTCTGATGTGAGAGAACCTGAGTTACAGTAACAAAGGGAGCACAAGTGCACTATTACCTGTTTCATTTCTCTTGTTGAGTTTAAGAGCTTTTAAAATATGAATGGTGCTAACAATAATCTTCAAAAATAGACAAGGTCTCAAGATAAGCTATCAACACGGAGTGCTTGCGGTGCAAGTACCAAAAGCGTGGAGTCAGGCTCCCAGCTCTGCCCTGGGGCAAGGCCAGGGTGGCTCTCACCGCTCAGACCTCAGCGAAGTCTCTACCAGAGCCCGTCACCACCACGGAGGCCAGGACACACCTGGCAGCTCCCCGGAAGTGCTCCCAACTGTTTCTAATGTGGGTTCTGGGGCTTCTGAGAAGGGGACGTGGGGCAGGTGCACTGGGGAGCCCTGGGGACTGTGCAGAGAGCGAGTCCCAGACCCAGGCATCAGTGCCTGGCCTAAGTGCTGACAAGAAACACCTGTCTCTGCCCTGATGCTCCCAGCCGACGTTCCCCCTGCAACTGGGAAGGAACAGGTGCAGTGACGGGGCATGCAGCAACCGCCTGCGTCCAGCGCTGTTGCTGGAATGGCCTCTGGGGTCCCTCGCACCTAACTAACTTACAGGTGTACAGAGGACATTCATAGTTTATTAAGACTGCAAGGGTGCCAACGTGAAGACAGCTTTCCACATGGCATCTACACTCCTTCACTTGGAACATGTCCGGGCTCCACCCCGAGAATCACCATCACTTGAGGTAACGCGAGGAAGCCCAGGAACCTAAAGCACTGGGGGTGACCCTGAATGCCCTGGCCAAAACCCAGCCAGCAAGGACGGCCTTGCCGCCCGCAGCCTGTGGTCACGTGCACAAGAATCTGGTGAGTCTCAGGGAGCAGACCCAGTCTGCTTTGTGCCTTCCTGCAATGAGATGCTCTCAGATTACCTGCTTCTAACATGCTTCCTCTGCAGCCACCGCGGCCCTCTTGTGATCTCCAGACCACCACCAGAGTGGGAGGCACCCCTGTGGACCAGGGCACACCCGCACGCACACCTACCTGCAGTGCGCGAAGCCACAGGGTTCGGGCTCCCACCTTCCTCACCTAAGCTGCTCTAACACCGCACCAGAACCTTAACCGACTGTGTCCACGTGCTCTCCAACCCCTGGACTGTCCCGTAAGCACAGGGACAGAAACCCAGTGACCCCGCACACCTCACACGGGCCGCCGCATCCCCCGCCTCACAGGTGCCCCTGAGGGGTGCCCACAGGTGACATGCGCCAGAGACAAGCCCTCGGGGTTAAAGGGCAACCACTGGGATGCAGTTCTTTGTCTTTCCTAAGGAGATCGTTGTACATCTGGTCATATGTGGTTTTGAAATCATAAACGTTTGGTTTGTCGGGTGCTGGTCCTGGAAGCTTCACATGAGTTCCTGTTCCGAAGGACCGGACGCTGAATCCTCGTTTGCTGAAAGACACAAGAGGACAGAGAATCACCGTTGGATTAAACAAGACAGAAAATGCTAAAAGGGAATAGTGGACTTGAACAATTATACCATCCTCAGAGAAAATGTTCCTCAGTTGTTGTTTTTTTTTTGATGTGAACCATTTTTAAAATCTTCATCGATTTTGCTACATTATCATTTCTGTTTTACGTTTTGGATTCCTGGCCATGAGGCATGTGGGATTGAAGCTCCCCTGACCAGGGACTGAACACACATCCCCTGCATTGGAAGGTGAAGTCTCAGCCACTGGACCACCAGGGAAGTCCCTCCATTTTTAAGTATTTTATACTCAAATTTTAAAAAATCCTGCAGCACATTACACAAGCTAGATGAAGCCAATCCAAGCACAAGACAAAGAATTAATGGATTCCGGGGAACGAGGCAGCTATCTGTGAAAGCCAAGGGCAGACACACAGTCGAACGAAGATTCACCTAGAAAACCCTGTTTCTGATTGTTGTGTGACTTTTGTGTGTGTGTGTGTGACTCTTAAAAGGAAATTGTTTGCCCAGGTTCCCAGCTGCCCTGATGCTGGCTTCCCAGGACCTAGACAGAGGCCCCAGAGCCCCCAGCGCAGGAAAAGCACCCCCACAATGGCCTCCTGCCTCAAGGCAACGCCTGTGAGGCCTAAAGACAAGGGGACGGCTGAGTGTCTCCTGATAAATGGTCAGGCAGGCAGCACCCACAAGCCGCACATGGCACCCACGTGGCCCCGTGGCTGTCCTCACTCTAGGGGCTCTGCTGCAGACCCCGTGTCCTCTCAAACTCACAGGATGGGAGTGCTCAAAGTGTCTGCATCAAACAGCCCGCTCACCCTAACCTTGTGTTCACACACCACTGCACGTCCATGTGGATGTGTCCCTGCCCACCGACTTGGTAGCTGACCCCAGGACTGGTAGCACTGATGTCTTCCTCACAGTGCTGTGGGCTCTGCGGCCGCCTCTCAATGTCTCAAGCTTTTCTGTACATTTTATTGTAACTCAGGGGTCTGGCTGCTTCTGGAGGGATTTTTGGTTGTCACAACGGGAGGCCCACGGAGGAGCCAGTGCATCTGGACACTCGAGGCCCAGCACCCAGAGAAGTGCCAGCCTGCAGTCCCTCCCCACCACGTGGGCACCCTTGCCAGTCGCTCTCTGCTGAAAGATGGACGGAGGAGGAAAACCTCACTGGGCTGTGGTGCCCATGGGGCGAGACCCACGGTCCCTTCCCACTAGACACAGCATTTCCAGAAGCCCAGTTGAGTCACTGTTCTCCCAGAGAGGCAGGAAGGACCTGCAGGTCACTCAGGGGTGCCACCGTGCAGATCAGGGGTCCAGGGGCACAGCCACCATGCTTGGCACCACAGAGCATCATGGGCATACGTTTTAAAAGCATCTCATCAGGTCTCTGTCAAACACCTTGCCCGAGCCCTCTGAGGTTGGTAAAAGCCGAGCCCTGTCCTTCCACCCCTGGATGGCCCAAGCTGTGCCCCCAACCCAAGCCCCGGATGTTGCCCATGATGGAGAACATGGACGACAGCAGAGATGACTGAGCATACAGGGCCATGGCCACTTGAGATGTAAATAGACCTCAAAGAAGGGTGGCTGGGATGCAAGGGCCCCCAGCAGATGCCCGCAGACCATGGCGGGCTGAACCCATTTCCTCAGCAGGTCAGAAATGTACAATAGAAGAAATGTTTTCTGTCAGAGCACCAACAAGCTGGGGATGAAGGTCTCCCTGACAACAGCACAGGAGCCACTCCCTCCCAACATGGTGACAGAGATGGGTCACAGTCATGTCCCCACAGGAGCACAGAGCAGGGGCCATGCTGGTCTTGCTGGCTTCACGATGGCCGCTACTCCACAATAACTGCCCAAAACAATCACTGTATCCTCATAGAGCCAACTCTCCCCATCCTGGAAATACCCTGGAGGGAACAGGTCCACCAGGGAGGAATGTGTGCTATGAAAAAACACGTACCCACAGAAACACAGTCTCCGGGGACTTGGGGCTGAGTCCAGTTCCCAAAGAGAGAGCCTAAGGTGTGACACCATCAGGAGGCAAGCCGGGGGCTGCGTGAGCACAGCTGTTGGACAACCATCTAGGACCACCCTGGGTCTGTCCCAAAGTCGCACAGGTGCGCACAGGATCTGGGGAGAAAGGCCTGTCCTTTGGTGGCAGCCCTGATTCTTTTAAACAAGTCATCTGAGACCAAATAATGATAAATTAATTATGTGAGAGTGCCTGTGAGGTCAGACTAAGAAACCATGACTTCTCTCAGCTAGCTATCTATGAAGTTGACTCCAAAAGGGGTCCCCAAAATCATTCTGGGGAACAATGGGAGAAATAAAACATTTCCCAACAAAGGTACATGAAAGATTCATTTAGACACAGCTCCTCCATCACTCTTTTTAAAAAAAAAAGTATCTCTATATCTCAGTCATTTCCTTGTGGTCATTCTTTTGAAATATTTATCCGTTATTAAAGAACTTATTTACATGAGCTTAACTCTTAAATCTGGGGCTTCCCTAGTGGCTCAGATGGTAAAGAGTCTGCCTGCAATGCAGGAGACCTGGGTTTGATCCCTGGGTCTGGAAGATCCCCTGAAGGAGGGCATGGCAACCCACTTCAGTGTTCTTGCCTGGAGAATTCCTCAGACAGAGTAGCCTGGCGGGCTCACAGAGCTGCAAAGAGTCAGACACGACTGAGTGACTAACACAACTGTTAGATAAGTTCAAATTCGTTAAAACGGGTCCAGGTACAACTACTCTTGAAACACATTAATAATGAAATACAGTGAACAAACCTTAATTTAGCCCGGCATCAGCGAAAGAGATTATTAAAACCCCAATGGCTGAGGTTTTAAGGAAAACAATCGCCATTTCTACTAGTGGTAGGTCTGTCATAACACCTTGATCCAGGAGTATTTTCTGGAGCTTGCTATGTGCTGGGATTCAGCAGCGATCAAGAGACCCAAACCCCCTCCTCAGATACTCTGGGAGCATGGCATAAAGGGACCCTCCAGGACCCAGGTGGCGGGAAACACAGGGACAGCAAAGCCGTGGCACAGGGGTGACAGGAGAGTGGGAAACAGGGTGCCCTGGGGGCCCCGGCACACACTGTACCTGTAATGCAGACCCCAAATAGGACCCCAGGTCATGTCAGGTTGGGGCAGGGCAAGGCTGCCACTGAAAAGCTGCCCACAGGGTTTCCAGGAGATGGAGAGTCCCCAGCACAGGGTCTCTTGTGCCCACCTACCCTGTTACTGCTGGGGCAGCAAGTCTGAGCTGCCTGGGTGGGTCACCTCCTCTCTTCCTCTCCTATCACAGGGGAGCCTGAGGTTGGAGTTAGGGCCCAAAGGAAACACTGTCCATATCCTCAAAGCAAACTACCCCAAAGATAATCTAGGCTAATCTTTCAGCCGGCTGACCCCCACCAGGGTGTTTCAGAGGATGCCTGCTGGTGTCTGAAGGCTAGGTGCCGCTCTCCCCACTAGACTATCTGGCCGGGGGCGGGGGGTGTGTGTGTGTGTGCCAGCTGTGCCCTCTCCTTGCTGCCTCCCCAACTGCCTTAACAGTCAGTTACCCAAACATATTTAAAAATAAAATGAAACCCCCCAAAACAGGAATTCACTGGCAGAATTTAAACCACACACACAAAAAAAGAAACTCAGCTTGTTCTTCCCCCAACAAAATGTTCACAAGTGGCAGAAAGGCTAGTTAGCAACAGAAGTGCTATCTCTTCTAAGCTCACGTGGCTGACAACACAGCTTGTGTGACTGTGCACAGTGACGTGTTTCTTACATAAACGGACTGAGCGCTATAAAAGTATTCCTGACAACCAAAAAGCTTTGACTCAAGGGCCAATTATTTCGTATGTTAAATAAATCTTCCAGACAAGTTTTTAGCAAACTTGTTTTTATAAAGGTATCAAAAAACTATCACTATCTGAGACATATACTTTTAATAATGTTAAATATTAAGATATAAAAATGTTAAGTTAGAAAAAATATTATAGTATCATATAAAATGCTGAATTCTGGGAAACAGAATTGTTTCAACTATAATCCTGATGTCTAAAGGTAAAATAATAAGTTAAAATGAACACTGATCATGAAAACACACAAATTATCAGCATAGGTTATGGGTTATGGTATTTTCCCTATTTTCTGTACTTATTAACCTAATTCAAAGCATTATTTTGGCTAAGACTGAAATCCTAGACCACTGCCAAACTTCTGAAAGTACGACCTGTCTCTAAGTAGGACACAATGTGCTTACAATCATGTCACCTTTAGTACAGGTAAAATCATCCACGACTTAGTCAGCCTAGTTTCTAGCTATACAATGACCCCATGTTTACCCAACACAAATCAACTGCTCACACACCATCACACTTCCAATGTCTGCCTGCAATTTCACTGTGGATCAGCTGCAAGCTTGAGATCAACTTCCTGAAATGTTAACATTCCAGTAAGGTTGATGTCACTACTAGCAAAACACTTCTCAGTAAATGTTTTCTAGGATTTATTTTATTCCTGCCATCCCACAAGGTCAAGAAGAAACCAAGAGGCTTCTCAGCATGAGGTCACCGTGCACAGAGCTTGTGACAGACATATATTATTTTCCCCACGAGAACTCCTGCTTGGATGTCCCTGCTCTAGGCTGGCTCTTCCTCCACTCTGGCTTTTCGAAGGTCAACTTGCTCTTCTGGTCACCGCTGGCCTCCCCAGTGTGGGGGCCAGCACAGAGTAGGTTCTCAAAATCTAAACTTGAGTCGTCCCAGCCCCAACACTGCGCTAAGCACTGTTTATCATAGTGAACCCGCCCAACTATCTTCTCTGGGCTTGACCTGTTCTCGCCTATATAAGGTTGGTGATGATCCTTAAGGCAGGGAAAATGTTTTAGCTGCTGAAGCTGATACTATGCTTGGTCTACCCAGTTTCGTCTCAATGTTAAGAACCAAACAGAAATCTACCTTCTTCCAACCAATCCTTCTGGTCTTATTTCTGCCCCCTTAAGACAAAAAGCAAAACACAATGCAACATCCCTTAAGATCTATTAAGGCAAACGTGTCCCCTGTAGGCACCTCTTCTGCCATCCTTAAAGACACGATTTCAAATCCTTCCACCTCCCCAAATGGTCTCCAGTTCACCTTTGCCAAGTGTACCCAGAAAGGAAATATAAAAAATGAAGCCCAAGGGGCCTTGGGCAGAGCTAACCATCCCTCTCTGGTTTAGGACAAGACAAGGGAGAGTTCAGCACCATCATGGGGAGTGTGCTGTGTCGAGTGGCCCAGGGTTCAGATCCCAGGAACCCCTGGGAGAAGAGGTCTGAGCACCTCCATCCCACTGTGGTTGGGCCACACACTCCACTGAGGACACTGAGAGTTGAGCGCCCCACCGCAGATCGGAGCATCACAGGGCCGCAGGTGCCTGCTGCATCCCCCCACCCCGGATCTTTCTCCAGCCCGTCAGATGTTACTTGTCCATCAGACTGGAGCCCCGTGTCCAGATCCTTGCTGTTACTCACCAGCTGGGGCTTCTGGCTCTGGGTCTTATCCCCTCACCTGTGTCGTGTGGACATCTTAAGAGTTTTGAGGATGAAATGACATGTGCATTTATAAAGTACTTGGCACAGAGGAGCTAAAGAGATGACTCTAACCTTCTTTCTTCCACATTTGAAGCCTGTCTGCTTATCTTCCCCAAATCACACTACCCAGGAAGTTACGATTGAAAACAGACTGAGAATTCACTTCAGTAGGTTTTACAAATCTTTAAAATTTGCTTTTAATTACTACAATTAAATATATAGCTTTCAAAAATCAACATGCCCCTTAACATCCAGAGATAGTTTGGAACAAACAAGTAATTTAATTGGCACCAAAGGGACATCTTAATCTGCAGAGTACAAAGAATGGGAGGCTCTGTAGAAACAAACAGTCTTCCTACACTCCTTTTGAAAACCTAAAGAATTCCCAGGACTAGTATTTCAAATAATTTAGTCTCAAAAGATCAAAAATGATCACCCTAGGGAAATTATGGCTAGCTCTAGAAAATGCCAACCTTTGTTAACACTTGCATTCAACATGTCAGAAAAATACAGCCTGAGCTGATTTTCAACAGGGCGAAAAAACTGGATTTCAGTAGTAAACAATCTAGCATGCATTTGTTTGGTCTGACAGTTAAGACTCCATGTTCCCGATGCAGGGGGCTAGGGTTGATCCCTGCTCAAGGAACTAGATCCCACATGCTGCAACTGAGACCCAGAGTAGCCTAAAAAAACCTGTATTCCCTTTGACAGTTCATTTCAGAAGTTTTCCTAAGCACAGTTTTATGCAGTTGTAACCAAACTGCAAATGCAATTTTCCTGTTTTCACTATCATACATTTTTGTTGGCCATGCCAAGGCAGGAGGACCTTAGTTCCCTCAGCAGGGATGGAACCTGTGCCCACTGCACTGGAAGTGCGGAATCTTAACCACTGCTGCACCAGGGAGTCCCTTATCATGTCTTTTTTTTTTTTTTTTCCATTTATTTTTATTAGTTGGAGGCTAATTACTTTACAATATTGTAGTGGTTTTTGTCATACATTGACATGAATCAGCCATGTATCATGGTCATTTTTAAGTACTTTTCACAATTATCTTTAAGACCTACGTCTCATGTCTCTAAATCTATAAGCTCCCCTGCTTGTAGCAAAAGTCATCATATACATTATTTAAAGATGCTATTAAACCTTGTAAATTATCCAAATGGAGATACTACCATAAATTAGTTTCAAAAGTGAAAAATGACATGAAAATTTGTTCAACCTCAATAGCAATTTTAAAACTAAAGAAAAGGCAAGGTTCTTATTTTGCCCCAGCAGCATGAAAAGATGTAAATAACGTCCATATTGTGAGGAAACGGGGAGTTCTGTAAATAGGCACTTTTCTGGAAAGCAGTCTGGCAGAATGTAGGAAAATGCAAAATATGCCTACCTTTTGATTCAGCAAGTCTACCTCCAGCAATTTATGGCAAGGAAATAACTAGAAAAGTGTACAGAGACATGAATGGCACAAGAATTTGGATATTATAAAACTGAGAAACAACCCCACGTCTGTCACTGGGGATGATTACCAAAGTGACTACTGCACAGGACTGCTTGCTACTCAATCACGGTTTTGAAACCACTGCCATTACTCAATCTGAACAGGTATGTTTAAATCCAATATACTAAAATAAAAGCAAAAATGAACATTGAAATTAAACTACGTTCACATCCTGTGAAGAGATTACAGAACAGTATTTTGATCTCTCTTAAGTGTGTGTATGTATATACAGAAAACATCCAGAAAGAAGAATGTACACTGAAACGGTACTTCGAGTGATTCTTATCTTTTCCATCTTATATAGCAAGAATGTTTTGCAACATGTAAACACAATTATTTTAAAAAGGAAGACAGTCCCCCAAATGTAAACATCTTAGGAATTAAGATTCATGTCTAAGATAACTTCACACTGATGACGTAAATAATGTATGTTACTCTAAACTTACCTCCTTTGGCCCTCATTCTTGATTAAATTTGAAAGACAGTAAAATGGGTAAAAGTACACAAGCATTCCTACGTGGTGATTATCTGCAGGGGCTCTTCACCCTCCTTTCCACAGGAGTACCTAGGCTATACCAGCTACTTCAAACTAAGGAAGGGCTTGTATTTTGCAGTGACTGAGGACTATTAGCTAGGCAAAACTTTAGAAATGATTTAACAAATTTGCTAGAGGAGATTCAAAAACACCTCCTTTCGTAAGATTCCATCCCAACTTTGTTATGCAAAGAGCTTAAAACAAAGGATCCAGAACCAGCCAGAGCCAGCAGAATGAGGTGGTCTCCAGGTCACTTGTTATTCTAACTGAAGATATTAAATTTCATTTTTCTTGAATAATTTTTCCAGGAATGTGAACTTTGCAGTCTTTCCTTTATATTTACCACTAAAATATACATATTTTAGTGACTCTGAACAGATATACTCAGTTTGGGGATCAGATCAAGCACACTGTAATCCTCGGACTTTCCAAATTTTAAAACAACTTTAATTTAAAAAATTCTAGTTTAGAAACAAATTCCACATTAATTTGTTAGGTTCCAAGCATACCACACTCGACCAAAAAACACATTAACTGAATACTGTGGATAGTGTGGTATACGTTAGGGAAGAATTAAACTCTTAACTAGCAGATCATGGACACCTGGTATGTCCAGCTTCATAAAGAATGAGGGGTGCAGGAAAACTCTGATTTCACTGGGAGAGTCAAAGCTGACTGCCGCGGTAGGGGAAGCGAAGCATGGCTGTCCTTTAACGTCCAAGTAAGCAAACTTCGGGAGAAAAGCAATTTCAACTTTGTTTTACTATCAAAGTTGACATGTACACCTAACTTTTAACTGTAACACAAGGCGTTAATCTCACATTCTGTGAAGTGCTTTTGAACGAAAAAAACTATCAAATGGGAATAAACTTTTATTAAAGGTACACAAGAGAGTCGCAAAAAGGGAGTTACCACTGAAATATAAACTAAACGCGTGAAACCAAATTCACGTGTGGTTCAGAAATTGTCGACTGGAGATTTTCCAAAGGAGAAAGGAATTCTTTGCATGGGACTTGAAAAATGTAAACAGGAGTAAACACACAAATGCATTAAAACAGGCCACTTTCGTGTTTTTAACGACTTGTTCTATCCTGAGGTTCTGTTGTGCAAGTTTTCCACGTTTGATACCAGGCGACACGCCCTGGACAGAGCCGGCCTGTCCTCTCGTGGACCCTAAGCTTCGGCTTGAAACTTACCACCTCACTGCAGAGCATTTAAAGGAGATCACTGTTTTCAGATATAGATGTGAGTACTAAGGAGACACGAATAGCATAAGCCTTTCAGGTTTACTAGCAGCTTTTGAGGTTCCCGTGACCCGGAAACATTTCGGCTCACATTCTGAATTTTTCGTGATGCTAGGCACATATGGAGGAAACCGGACGGACCGAGCTTTCTCGAGTCCTCGCACCACACGGGCCCGGAGCCAGTGAGCCCGGACGCGGCGCGGCCTCTACGGCCGTCCTTCGGGAGCCGCCACGTACCGCCCGCCTGAGAACCCGGGATGCCCAGCACCGGTCGGGGAGAACCGGGGCTGGTAACCGCCGTCACCCAGAACTGGTCGGGAAGCCGGGATTGCCTGGCACGGGTCAGTACGAGCCCAGGATCCGGGGCCGCAGCCCAGCATGGACCGGGGAGGGCCGGGGCCAGCAACTGCGGCCGCCACCACCCAACACGGGCCAGGAACCTGGACCGCCCAGCACGGGCCAGCTAGGTCCGAGACTAGGAACCAGGACTGCCCATCACGGGCCGGAGCCGGAAGGACGGCCTGTCGGCCGGCGTCCGTGGGGCGCGCTGGACCAGGGCGGAGGCCCCAACTACCTGAGGATGTTGTGCGCCTCCATGCTCCGGTTCTGGTTGCTCGAGCACACCACCGCCACCCGCAGTGGCGACGACGGCATGGCGGCAGCCGCACAATCTGCGACTCCCGCTTCAGAACTCCCACCCAGCCGCGCCGCTTCCGCGCGAGCAAGATGGCGGCCTCCACGCCCGGAAGTCATGACGCGAAGCGGGGGCGCCGGGACGTAGCGCGTCAGGACGCGCGGCGGGGGCGTATGTGCGGCGTCCCTGCGGCCTCCCTAGACCGCCCCAGACCGCTGGGCCGCGGACCGAGGGAGGCCCCACCCACTGGGTGCCGGGCTGGCCGGCGAGCGCTCAACCGCTTCGAGCGTGAGGGCCAGGGCCCGCACTCGGCAAGGGAGCCGCCTGGCGCCTCGAACTGACGTCCTGACGTCGCAAGCCGCCGTCGCCGGGACTGACGCGCTAGGCGTCGCGCCGGCAAAAGTGACGTCACGCGCGCCCTCGCCGTCGCCGGGAGTGACGTACGAGGCGTCGCGGCAGCTGGGACGTACGTTGAAGGTTGCTGGTCTCCGCCGGCTTCTCTCCTTAGCGTGGAGTCAGCCCCGGTTGTTTTCACACCTACCGCCGGAGCCGCCGTACCTCCAGCGCTCTAGGCCGAACCCCGTGCCCCGTGGATGACTGCCCCAGCCTCTTACTAGCCTCTCGCAAACACCAGCGCGTGGGTGTCCTTTAAAAACCCTGCAAAGTTTGACATTTAAGTGAAGTTGTGAAAGTATTTGCAGAGACAATTAGAAATGAGAGTAGGAGGTATGAGGAGACCTCCTGGGTTGGGAGAGCAAATTGACTTAAATCCTTGGGTTTGTTTGGAGGCACTGGCACAGTCTTTAAGAATCTGCCTGCCGATGCAGGAGAGGCGGGTTCGATCCCTGGGTGGGGAATGTCCCCTGGAGTAGGAAGTGGCAACCCACTCCAGTAGTCTTGCCTGGAAAATTCGACGGACAGAGGAACCTGGAGTGCTACAGTTCATGAGATCGCCAAGAGTCGGAGGTGACTGAGCACGCACGCGGTGCGACCAGAGGTTTGGGGTCATGATATGACGGTGGAACTAGTCAACTCGGTTTTGTTGTCCTCCAGCCGCTTGGAGTGGCCACTGAGTTGATGTTTTGCAATGGAGGCGCAACAAAGGGAGGGGGCAAGGGAATGGCGATGCTCCACTATGGATCCAGAAGTGGTGAGAAAGGAGGACGTGAAGGGGTGGCAGCAGTGAAAAGGTACTGTGTGTTCTGAATTGGGGATCCCTATGGAAAAAATGTCACTGGAGCCAAACAGGTAGAACAGGATGCTTCAAACAGTGTGTGGGGAGGGGACCGCATTTTATATCTCTGTAGACTAAGTGTGACCATGGGCACCAGTAGAAGATAGTCTTCCTGTTGGAGAAACTCAGAAACCAGGGCAGTGAGTGACCACCCTTACTGATGTTCCAGTGTCCCATTACTACTGATGTTTTCACAGAAGAAAAGGCTGAGAACCAGACCCCTAGAGTATTTAAGGACCCTTGAGCATAGTGTGGGGGGACCCGGGACAGTGCATGACTGCAACAAGGAATCATTTACTTGGAAAGACCAGGTTGAGGGGGTGGTGTGAAAGATGAATGAGGAGGAATGAGGGCCCCTCTGCTCTCTATATATTTAAATATACTTATAGCATAAGTCTAGGAGGACATAACACTGAGGCAGTGAGAACCGGGGCAGTAGGGTTGTGGGTGCTTTGAATAAAGCACCATTGACTTTGTGTTTTATGTTGAACATGTATTTCTCTTACACCCACCACAAATAATAGCGCTGTTTACATTTTGAAAACAACACCTCCCCCCACCAATGTGCTTTCCCAATATGCTCCTGAATTCAAAGACAGTATGGTCTGACCATCCCAGTGCAATACTGAGCTCTCCTACCTCACATTTCCCAGCTTCCTGTTTAGAACTTAAGGGACTACCGGCTGAAAACTGCTTGTCCATTACCTTTTTTACCTCTGCATAAGCCAACCTCATACCTCAGGTCTTAGTCCAGGCCCTGAGAGTTGCAGACAGATGTCACGGGCTTCAAGAAAGCTCACCCTTGTTGTTGTCTTCTCCCCCTGGCCGTTCTATGCTTCCAGTAGCACCCTTAACTTGCTCTTATGGCTCTGAACAGTTTTTAGCACTCTGCTTCTCTTTCCCACTGCTTTCACAGACTCTGAGTCAAAGGGGCTCGGGCCCCCTTTTCTAGCCAAGATGGCTGTGTTGCGTATGTCCAATATATTTAGAAATATCGTTCCTCTGGAGACATTGACCAAGTGCTCATCTAGCAGATACCTGAGGGAGAAGGTGCCCAGGTGGGTGAAAGAACGTTCTGTGCTTAGGCTACCAGCATCTCTTTGAGGTTTAATTTTATACTTTGTTCATGGCATGGGAACCCCAAGCTGAAATAAAAAATATACTTGGTCTTGGACCATTGGAATCTCCAGGGCCCCAGTATAAACAGGACCCAATGTTCCCTTAGGACACATCCATCACCAGGGTCACATGGGACAAAGAACACTCCATGAGCAAGTTTTACCAATAAAAGAAAGCAGGGTGAGCTCCCACAAGGTAACTTGCATGTTCATCAAGCAGGATAATTAATTCCTCAAAAGCTGGAGAATATAAAACAACCTGAGATGGATAAATAAGACAATTCAATGACATATAACTAGACATTTAAAGGGTAGTGTTTGACGAGTTCTGACATGTGTACATCCATGTGACAGTAGTAACAACGGCAGTCCCATGGTTAAGATTCTGCTTCCACAGCAGGGGACATAGGTTCTGTCCCTGGTGGGGGAAGGTCCTGTATGTCATAAAATAAATACAATGGTAACATGTATCACCCTCAACAGTTTCCTATACCCCTTTGTAATTCCTCCTTGGGCTCCCCTCCACCTGCCCGCCACCACCACCCCCCCCAATCTCATCAGGTGACCACTGAGCTGTTTCCTGTTGCATAGCTTAGTTTGTATTTTCTAGAATTTTACATAAATGGAATCATAGAGTATGTACTCTTTTTTTTTGTGGGGGGCAGTCCCTCAGCACATTCATTTTGAGATTCACCAATAATATTGCACATATAAATAGTTGGTTCATTTCTGTTGCTGAGAAGTATTCCAGTGTATGGGTGTTCCCCATTTCATTTATCCATTCACCTGTTGATGGACATTTGGGTTGTTTCTAGCTTCTAGCTACTACAGTGAAGACTGCTGTAAATATCCATGAATGAAACTTCATATGGACATGTTCTTTCATATCTCTTCAGTTAATGTTTGAGCACAGGATGATTAGATCACATGTTCAAATGTACGTTTAACTTCTTAAGGCACTGCTGCCGAATTGTTTGCAAAGCGGATGTACTATTTTACATTCCCACAAGCAGTGTTCCAGTTTCTCCACATCCTTGCCAGCATTTGATGTGATTAATCTTTTCAGTTTTAAATGTTTTTAATAGCTGATGTCTCATGGTATCTCAGTGTGTTTTTGATGTATATTTACCTAGTTACTAATGAAATGAAGCACAGTTTCAGAGCTTATTTGCTGTTGCTCTGTCATCTCCGATGAGGTGTCCAAATCACGTGTGGTTTATCGTTGTGCTGTGTGCTCAGTCGCTTCAGTCGTGCCCAGCTCTTTGCGGCCCCACGGACTGCAGCCCGCCAGGCTCCTCTGTCCACAGGATTCTCCAGGCAAGAATACTGGAGTGGGTTGCCATGCCCTTCTCCAGGGGATCTTCCCAACCCAGGGATTGAACCAGGGTTTCTTGTGTCTCCTGCATTGCAGGCAGATTCTTCACACTAACCTACTTGGGGAGCTCCAGTTAAGTTATGTGTGTATATATGTATTTTCCAGATATGTGATTAATTTTCCTCCTTGGAGTTTGTCTTGTTCTCTGATCAGTGTCTTTCGAAGTCAAAAGTTAAGTTTGATAAAGTATAATTTATCAATTGTTCTTTTATAGATGGCACTAAAATATTTGCTATGAAAAATATACTGATGGGATTAATGGTAGATTAGAGATTGAAGAAGAGAAGGGTATTAAATAGAAGATATACAGATAGAAAGTATAAATGAAACAGAAAAAATGAACAATATCAGTGAGCTATGGGGCAGCCTCCAGCAGCTGATATACATGGAATCAGTGTCCCCAGTGGGTGGGTTGGCACTCTGGCTGGTTGGTAGAGACACTGCTCCTGGCCCTGCTTGAACTCAGGAATTTTGCCTCTAATTCCATTTGTTGCTTCTTTTCTTGGCCCGGTGATTCCCTCACACACACCAGTCAGTCCTAAGCTACAGATCTTTATGTCCTCTTCTTCCAATTTCTGCCCCTCAATCTCCAGCCATCTTGGCCTCCCAGAGCCATCCACTCAATTCAGGACAGTACTGGGCTCTGCCTGAGTCCCTTCTCTGTGCTCTGCATCCTGAAAGTCATCCAGACAGTAAGCTGGAACAGTCACAGAACTCAGTTCATTTCTTTGCTTTCTCATTAGGGGTCATGGCCCTTCATTGCATGATAGCCAATGTATTTAGAACTGTTGTTTCACATATTTTGTATGGTTTTTTAGTTGCTTCAGGTGAAAGAGTAATTCTGATCCCTGTTACTTCATTTTGGCTGGAATCATAAGTCTCACTGAATCCATTTTAAAGAGAGGGAAATGTGGAAACTCACCCTACAGATGTTAAGATTATAATAATAAGACTAATAGAGTACAACAATAGGAAAAGGCAATCAGATCAATGCCTGTAAAGAGACCCATGCACATGTGGGGATGTGATATGTAATGTGGGGCTATCCATATACTGGAAAAGGATGGATTGTTTCTGCAGATCAGATTGGGGTACTGATATAAAATGTTGGATCCCTACCTCACAACATATAGAAAGATGCCCTCTAGGCAATTAAAGACATAAACATAAAAAGTAAAGTCATAAAGCCAGTTGAAAGAAATATTTTATGGGGACCACTTAACGTATTCTTTGGGTATGCAAGAATTGCTTAAGACCAAAAAAAGACATACAACTTACAGGGAAAAAAGGATAGGTCTGATATCATTAAAATTAAGGATATGTTTTCAACAAAGGACACTGCTGACAATGTTAACAGTATAGGAGAAAATATTTGTGACATCTAAAATGGTCAAAGGTATGTATCTAGAACTATGCTGTTCAGTATAGCCCCCACTAAACATATACAGATATTTAAACTTAACACTTAAATTAATTAAAACTTATGATGCAATTTCTCGGTTACACCAGCCACAGTATCCACAATGACTAATAGCTACTGACTAGTGACCATTGTGATTGAATTGTGTTCCTCGAAAGAATAAGTTGATACCCTAACTCCTGGTATCTGTGGGTGTGCCCTTATTTGAAAATAGGGGTCTTTGGACTTCCCTGGTGTCCAAATGGTTTTAACCATCCATTTTTAACCATCCAGTGGTTAAAAATCCACCTGCCAATGCATGGAGCATGGGTTTGATCCCTGATCTGGGAAGATTCCATATGCCGAAGGGCAGTTAAGCCTGTGGGTCACTACTAGTGAAGCTGGAGTGCCCTAGAGCCTCTGCCCTGCAACCAGAGAAGCCATTGCAATGAGAAGCCCGTGGACCACAACTAGAGAAAGCCCACATACAGCAACGAAAACCCAGCACAACAAAAAATAATATTTTTTTAAAAAAGGGTCTTTGCAGATTCAATCAAATTATAATGGATTAAAGTGAGCAATAATACAGTGAGTGGTATTATTGCTGTCTCTCAATGGTCCAGTGACACTCGCAAAAGGTTTCAGGTCTCCAGCCTCCAGAACTGTGAGAAGACAAATTCCTGTTCTGAGACACCCAGTTTGAGGTTTTGTTGGGGCAGCCCCAGGACACTAAGACAGCACAGATAAAGTACATCTTCACAATTTCAGAAAGTCCTATTGGACACTACTGGGTATTTGCAGAGCTCTTGAAAACCAAGGGGGAGAAGCCATAGTGATGGGAAGTTGTACAAGAACGTGAATGAGCAGTTCATCCTAGGGGAGATTCAAACAGCTGATAGGACTGGGGAGTGGTAGGCAGCCTCTCCAGTGAGCAAAACAGACTCAAATCCAGTCCCTGCTGCACCGGTGACAGATGAGCACAAGATAGAACACACTGGTGCGGAGCACCTGTGAGACAGTAAGTCAAAACCTCCCTGCATGGCTTTAGCCATTAAAAACAAGCTGAAAATATTGGTGAAATGAGGTACATACACCCCTAAGATCCACGGTTCTCACCTAGAAAAATCCTCACACAGGTCCCTGAGAAGTATGGACAAGGGTTTTCATGGCGACACAGTGATCAGCATGGCAGCCACTCGTGTTCCTCCAGGGGTGAGGACAAGTCAGCCTGAGGGACACACACTAGAAATTGCACATAATGGACAGAAACAAAATATTTGTGCATTCTGCAGCATGGATAAATCTCAAAGACACGGTACAGAGTTAAAAAAAACAAAAGGTGAGCAGCACAACATCAGAGTGATTGCCAGGAGGGACAGGAACAGGCATGGGGAGAATTTGTCAGACTGGAGTCCTAATTGAGCAGAACAGAGACACCGGGGCAAAGGAAGGAGAGAGTCCAGATAAAAGTTGGGGAGGAAAAGAAAGGCAGGTCCCAGACAGGTGAGGCCATGTAATTAACACATGGTTAATAGAGCTGGGACGTTATAGACACCATCCCAGCCTGCCCACTCCCCACCTAAGAGTGAGGGAAACCTGGCTCTGTTATATGTGACCAAGAGGACAAAGCAGTGACTGACTCAACATCCAGACTCAAGAAAAAAAGGGACTTCCCTGGTGGTCCAGTGGCTAAGACTTAATTCCCAATGCAAGGAGGCCTGAGTTCAATCCTTGGTCAGGGAACTAGATATCACATACTGTAACTAAAGATTCCACATGCGGAAACTAAAACCCAGCACAGCCAAATATATTTTAAGAAAGAAAAAAGAAGCATGCTGACGTCCCTATAGATAGAGAAGACAAACCAGAAAGACATGCCCCCCAAACAGACATTTTAACCAAATATTTCATTGTAAGCCAAACAGGAAAAGGATAGGAGTTATGCATCAGAAGTGAAGGGGACATTTTACTGAGACCACTGGAAAAAATGAAGATTTGAAAAGACAGCCAATACAATGTAGAAATGAACTAGCATCTCTAAAGTGAAAGTGAAGAAAGTGAAGTCGCTCAGTCGTGTCCGACTCTGGGACCCCATGGACTGTAACCTACCAGGCTCCTCTGTTCATGGGATTTTCCAGGCAAGAGTACTGGAGTGGGTTGCCATTTCCTTCTCCAGGGGATCTTCCCAACCCAGGGATTGAACCCAGGTCTCTCACATTGTAGGCAGATGCTTTACCATCTGAGCTGCATCTCTAACGGAGAAGGAAATCTGGGCCCTTGAAAGAAGTCTGTGCATGTGGCCCCTGGGTTCCTGCCTTCAGGTCAGGTGCAGCCTGACCCCCTCCCTGGAAGGGGGCTGCTACCTTCCCTCTCAGCAGGCTCGGGGAGGACACACTCCTGGTCCCCAAAAAGCTGCAGCGAGGCTGGAGGAGGCTCTTGCTGTCAGGGCCCAGAACTCTCTAGACTCTCTAAGCTGAAGTGACCAAACTGCACATCCCCCAGGCCACAGTCTCCAGTGGCTCCCTGGCTGTCCCTCTGAACCAAATCCAACATCCCAGACCAATGATCTGAGATCTCCAGGGAAACGCTTGCCCCACACCCTGCCCCCATGGAGGGATGTTTCCTCCACTGCACCCAATCCTGTCTGCACATTTTTGTGTCCCATAGCTGACCAGCCCCCAGGAACATGAGGTCCTCACAGGCCAGCACAGATGAACTGGTTTCTCCTAAGAGGACGGAGGCCAGAATATCCAGTGGACCAATGGCACAAGCAGCTGCCTGGGGGCTGTGGGGAGGGGCCTGAGCAGGCAGGCAAGCAAGCAAGCATCTAGCCTCCAGGTGTCATTGCCAGGGCTTCAGTGCCAGCCACACAGGGCAATGGGCACGTGTTCACAGAATGACTGTGGATCCCTCCTGCTGGCTGAGTGTGGAACACAAACTGTGGGGCAGGTCTGGGCAGCAGAGGGCGTGTGTTTGGTAGTGGAATCTCAAGGACCCCAGGATTCTGAGCAGGATCAGGCTATGCATGCAGCCCTGGGGATCTCGGCCAAGATGCATGTCAGGTCATGGCATGGACAGTAACAGGTACAGACACTTAACTCTTCTCTGCCTGGCTGACCTCATGTAAGCCTCCAAACAGGCCTCTGAGTCTGGTCTTATGACTGCACTTCACAGATGAGACAAAAGGCGCTGATGGCTGTGTGGGGCTCTTTAAAGGCCAGGCCAGGCCTACAGCCAGGCAACCCTTCAGTGTTTCAGAAGCCTAACAGTTCTTTCTGCCCCACAGCAGAAAAATCACAAGCTTAGGGAAGTAACCTTCAGGCACCAGTGAGGAGGGCGAAGTCCTGACCAAGGAATGGGCATCAGGACCCTACCTCCAGGGCACAGGGAAGACGCATGTCCCCCCACCAGCCTTGCATGAGTCAGAGAGGGTGGTGGGGAAAGGAGAGAGAGGCTCCTCCAGGACATGGTGGGGATGGAGGACTGGAGACTCGGTAGGGCAGAAGCCTGAGTGTCCCTTGCACCCCCTAGGGAGAACCGAGGGGCCACTGGGGAAAGGAGCAGTTTCAGAAATGGCAAGGGTTCAGAAGTGGTCTTCCTGAACACCAGCTCCAGATTGTTTCCGGAGCCTCTGCTCCCCCTGCCCCACAGCCCTGAGCTGGGCGCTAGGCCTCTAAGAAGCCCCTGAACAGAGCCCTGTGAAGTCATTTCTGAAGCAGAAGCCTGCAGGTTAGGGCTGACCAGTCTGAAGAATCAGCTGGGAGGATAGGCCTGAGGCTCCACCTGACATGAATTCAATCAGGGCCACAGACCAGATTGGGTGCAGGGTGAGGAAAGGGTCCAGGGCAGACCTCCAACAACTTCATGGTGGTCCCAGCTCTGAAACCGGCTGCACAAAGGAGCTGGAGGCTGGACTGCCCGCCTGTGGAAGACACCTGAGGGCCCTCACAGGTGGCAGGGGGATGCAGAAGGTCCCCAGGAAGCCAGGATGAAGTAAAACCCCTCCCACTCCCAGGGCTGTCTAGACACTGCACTACACCCCCGCCCCCTGGTGGCAGGGATGAGTCACTCCTCAGAGCCTGGCCCGCCCACAGTTGTGTTTGCTCAGAAGGGTCACTGCCAGCTGCAGAATCTCAAGGACACCCTGGCCTAGGTGGGGGAGGCCCAGCGTGGGGGTGAGGGAAGGGCCAAAGGGGCCCTGCTTGTGACCTGTGCCCCCCAGCCCAGCTCCAGCACCACGTGGGGAGACCCAGGCCAGGGAGGGGGCCCACCTGGAGGCCCCTAATTGCAGCTTGTCTTAGCTCCAGTAGATCATCCCTGAGACTGGGCTCTTTCTAACTGCAGCAGTGCCACCCTGCCCCCACCCAACAGAGCAGGCCGGGAGATGCTTTCCCCAGCTCCCTGGGTGGACAGGCCAGCCAGGGACACGCCGCCTGTTCCTCCGCCACAAACTGCAAGGGCAGCATGCCTGTGCCCCTGGCCTGTGCTGACCCCAGGTGACCTGGCAAAGGGTCCAGGGCCAGCCACTGGACTGACTGATGCCTGAGGAGCCAGGAAAAGGGGCTCAACTTCCCCCCTACCCCTTCTCTCCCCTGTCACAAATAAGTACACAAAACAGTGGTTTTGGTCTAAGAATGATGGGCATTTAGACACTGGCACCAGGCTCACACCTGGCCAGTGCCACACCAGGGATGGGCAGAGCAAGGACAGAGAGGTAGGGAGTGGGCATTGCGGGGGCACCAGCCAGGCTGCTGGTGTGGAGGTCACTGGTGGCTGCTGGGGGGAGCGGGGAGGAGTTAGCCACAGTGACTCCAGAAGTGCCAGGTCCAGGATGGCCAGAGTCAGGGGCTCACACAGAGCCCGGCGTTGTCATGTGATTGGTGCCCACAGAGGGGCGAGGCCGGTCTTCAGTCCGTGGTGAGAGGGTGGAGGGGCCCGGCAGGCAGCAGCATCTCCAGCAGGTCTAGGAGGGGGTGGACCATACCGTCCGTCATGCTGTGGTTGAGGCTTGGGATCCAGACCACAGTGGCAGGTCCAGCCGGGCAAGGTTGGCATCTGTCCTGTGCCCTCTGCACACAACACTGTTTTTTCAGACCAGTCCCATCTTCCCAGCCACCTGCCCCCAGTCACCAAGGCAAGTCCTTGCCAGAAACGCAAAAGGAAAGGGAAGGAACCCAGCCCAGGCAAAGCACCAGCTTCCCCCCAAGGTCAGGGACACTCACCCTGGATACAACAGCTGAACGCTGGGCCGCCTGCTGAGCTAAGCCGTGGCTTCCAGCCTGTAGGATGCTCAGAGGAGGAAACGCGGCAGTACCCTGCTTCCCCAGGCCAATCGCTCCTGCAAAGCTTGAAGGGAGGGTCCCCAGGGGGCTCTAGCCAGAAGCACACACGAGCTGCCAGCATCGGGGCCGCAGATCCTTTCGGACAGTACTGGACGGGTGGCTGGCTCCCGCAATGGGCCCGAGATACTAAGGCACGAAGCTACCTAAACCCACTGGGGCGGGGCGGGGAGAGGACAGGCTCCGAGGGCCCTTGAGTTGGTCAAGTACACAGTGACCAAGCCATGACGACAGCCTGGCTTTTTCCAACTCGGCACGGGCTGGAGGCGCAGGGTGACGGCCAGGGGCTGCCGATGGCTCTTCTGAAAAGGGGCTCTGTGGTCTCACGGCCCCGCCAAAGGCCTCTGGAGAGCAGGGAGAGCCCTGGACACGGCTGGCACCTCTCCTCAGGCCCAAGGGCCAGTCCCGAACTGGAATCTGGGAGTCAGCTGCTCGGCTGGGAAGGTCGTCCGGTAACTCCAGGCCCTGGTAAGGGCCGGTGCCCCATCCATCTCCAGAAGGCCCTGTGTGGAGGTCCTAAAGAGGGAGCAGGAGCGACGAGGGGAGAGCGGGCCGAGGGCTCGGGGCCTCCTGCGCCCTAGTCGGGCAGGCAGAGCCCGGGCGGGCAGGCGTCTCGCGCTTCAAGGCTGCCTGCGTAGGCCCGGGCGCCCGAAGGCCGGGTGCATGAGGTTCTCGGTGATGTAGGCCACGAGCAGGCAGATGACCACGAGCATAACGCAGATAGAACCACCCACCGCCGTCATGGCCACCACGATCTCCCGCATGCCGGCAGGCTCGGCGGCGAACTCCACACACTCGGCGGGTGCGGCGGGCTCCGGGGCGCCTGCCGGCTCGGCTCGAAGCGGCAGCGGCTGCAGGCAAAGGCGGTAACGCACGCCGTCGTGCACGTCTGGCAGCAGGTAGTCGCGGCAGGAGGCGCCGAGCAGCACGCGCTCGCATGGGAAGCGCGTGTAGGCGCCACGCCACGAGCAGTTGAGCGCGAAGGCGCGCACGCGGCGCGCCTCGGCCGGCCCCAGGCGCCACTGCAGCAACACGCTGCGGTTGCGCAGGACGCTGGCGCGCAGTGAGCGGCCGGCCGAGGCGTGCGCCGCGCAGCCGGGCGCCTGGCAGCGGAAGCCGCGCGCGGGGCTGCGGAAGCACAGGCGCCCGCCTCCCGCCTCGGGGCCCTCGGGCAGCACCTTGTAGGGACACCAGGGCGCGTCGGCCGCCGGCTCCCAGCCCGGCGGCGTCGGGGCGGCCGTGGCACAGGGCGGCGGCGCGCAGGCAGCCAGCAGCAGCAACAGCGGCGGGGCGCGCATCCTGCGGCTGGGCCGGGCGGCGGCGGGGCGCGGGCTCGCGGGCGCGGGCGGTGGGTCACGCGGGCCGCGCCGCCGCTCCCCGCGCTCGCCCGGCGCGCCGCGCCCTCCGCCGCCGCCCGCTCCGACCCGCCCCCGCGCCCCGTGCGCGCTCGGACCCGGCGCGGCGGCGGAGGCGGGGCCGCCCCACGTCCCGCCCCCCTTAACCCTCGCTGGGCCGCAGCCACCCGGAGATCGGATCTCGGAGAGGGGGCGGCCACGCGAGTGGGGCGGGGGCCGGCTGTGGCCAGCTGCGCCGAGGCCGCTGTGCCTGTTGGCCTCTTGCCGTGTGAGCGCCCTTCGGAGCCCTGCCACTTCTCGCCCTGCCAGGCTTTTCTAGGGCTTTTCCGTGGCTTTGGCGGACTGGGGTCTCGAGTCGTGGCCCACGGGGGCAGCTCCGCGACTCTCTGGCCATGCCCGGCGAAGACGCGGTGTGCCTCTGGGTAGGGGGAACCAGCGGCCTGGAGCGCGCGCGGCTTCATTCCGCCGCATCCCAGACCCACGGTGGCGACCGGCAAAGAAAGGGTCCCACATGCCCTAACTTGGAGGGGGTGAGGATGGAAACGCCCCCCCATCCCCCTCCCCGAGCAGAAGCTCCTTGAGAGGTGGACTGCGCCGACCTGGGAGGGGCGCCAGCGAGAAGAGGCTTCTTCATCTGAAAACTATTCATTCTGCACCAAAGAGGCAGCTACAGGGTGGGCCACTCTAATTAATCTTTCCCTCAGCTCCTCGCAGATAGGGCCCTCGGGCAGCCCTCTGGATCTCCGAGAAGAGAGCAGAACTGCACAAAAGGAACAACCCTCCATAAGCCCACCCGATGCAGCAGGAGGACCTCACTACCCCGGAAAGGAAGGGCACACACCTCCCCCTACTCCTGTCTTCAGCATGGGCCCGAGACCGAGACCGGAGCCCGCCCCCCTTGGTCGGGATGCCTCTCCAGGGCCGGGGGGCGCCTAGCCAAGCCTGCCTAACCTGACTGGATGTGAAGCAGGAGCGCCTCACGTGCAGGGAACACAGCTCTGAGCAGCGAGGGGGGAGGCCACTGTCCTGTGGACCCTGGTCACCCCCGCAGCCCCTTCCAGGTGCTGCTCTCACCTGAGAACACAGGGGAGGGACGAGGTGGTCTCCAGCACTCACTGAGTCCTTGCTCCCCATGCACCTGCCCATGGAGCATCCTACTTCCACCCCCCCTCACCACTTCCTGGTCATCCCTCTGAATTCTGTGTCAGCACTGGATAGCAAGACCTCAACCCGAGCCTGAAGCCAGGGCTTAACGGCCCCCCTACCCAGGCCCAACACTCCTACCCCTCAACACCTCAACAGGTCTCTCTGGCTCCTTCAGATCCCGAGCAGGGTCTCCCCAGTTCTCTGCACCTGCTGGGGGTGGGGTTGGGTGAGGATTTAGAGAGATGTACCCTGGCCTTGCCTCTGGCCTCTGCTCTCTCTGCAGGTGGGGATGGGGCTGGGTTCAGCCTCTTGCCCAGCGTCATGGGGAACTCAGGAGCTCCCCCAGGAAGGCAGAAAGTTACAGGGACCCCCATGTCCTCACCCTCAGCTTCCTGGGGCCTGGATCAGCTTGCTCACACCAGGTTTCCAGAGGGAGCTGAGGCTGCTGCAGTTGCTCTGCCCGAGGGGTTAGTGGTCAGAGGGGGCCATGCTCTGTGGTGGTCCCCGTCTCCACTACCAGGCCCTCTGGGCCAGAGAGCAGCTGAGTAACCACTTCACCTGCCCACACCTGAGATGGGTGGAAACAGGACTGTTCAGAGCTTTTGCAGCTGATCGGGGGTGAGGGGAAAAGTCCAGTTAGATCCAACCTCAGACGTCCCTGGGGAGCCTAGCACCCATGCCTTGAGTTTGTTCTGTGGTTGGGGGCTCACACACCAAATGCTGAGCTTCCTGGTCTGGCAGCTCGTGGCTGGAGGGATGGGCCATGCATGGGGTTGCGGGCTCTGCTGTTTCCCCATCTGGGTTTGACTCTGCACAGCATGTCTGGGCAAAGAGCAGGTTGGGGAGGGGCATGTTCTGCTTGTCCTATCCACGGTTGTGGAGCTGCTGCAGGCTTGGGGGTGGGGGGGCAAGTGTGACAAAGCCCTGCTTCCCAGCGGAGGGTTCTGGGCTGGTAAAGCAAACAAACTCACCCAGAAATCCACCCTTCACCTCACATCAGCCCCCACACCCACCTCTGCAGCTGTCCCTGCCAGTGGCCAGCAGGGTCGCCATCTCTAGTTCTGCAAAGTCCCGGTCCTAGGGCTCAGCTCTGCAGAGGGGCTGGAACCCCCTCTGTCACCAGCCATAGCCTGTGAGGAATGTGGGTGGATTCTGGCTCCCTTCTCCTAGCCCCACAGAGATGGCCCCTCTCAGATCCTGGATCCACCAGCCCTGAGATCCCCTCTCCAGAGCCCCTGCCTGACAGCCCCCCACCCAGAAGCAGGAGCTCATGGAGTTTGCAGGAGCAGCTGGAGCTTCTGTCATTCCTTCCCCACTAAGGGAAGGGGAGAAGAAGTTAAGGTCAGCACTCATGGCCCTCATGTAGCCAAGTGTGGCCCTGGTGGCCTCTCTCCCAACCAGAAAGGGCAAATGGGCAAGACTGCAAAGACCAGAGGGCCCGCCTTTAACCAACCCATCATGGTTGCTCCCTCCCCACAAAGAGACCCTACTTTGGCTGGAACCAGCTTCCTGGGCATTCCTACTGGAGACCAGAAGACAGAGCCTGGGCTATGCAGACATTGAGGCTGGCTGCTGGGCACAGGGAACAGGGGAGAGTCAGCAGACAGAGAGGAACCAGCATGTGAACTAAAACCAAACCCAACACCCCCACCCCCACCACGTCTTGGGCGGGTAGCACCTGCCTGCCCCACGTTTGTTCTGCCTTCCAGTGCCAGTGCCTCCAGTGCCAGCTCAGGCACACTTCCGTTTCCCTTTTGGGGGCCTCCGTTCTCCACTCTCGGGCTGTGGGGCTTTAGGTGGGTTCACCCACCTTACCCAGGGGTTGGAGGAGCACCCAACCTGGCCAGTCAGACGGTCCGCCTGGCCTGAAGGCCTTTGCCGAAGCTCACAGAAAGTGTGGTTGCTCCCCTGGCAAGGGTAGACATCCAGCTGCTGACCGGAAGGTGTTGTGGGAAGAGTTGGTCTGTGGATGAAGTCACCCCCAGAGAGAGGCAAGAAACCTACCAGAGTATTTGCACCAGGTGTCTGGATCCAACTTGTCTGAAGCAAGCCCACCTCTGAACTTCACAGTCACAGAGGCCAGGAAAACCCCTCTTGTTTAAATACTAGAACACCAGTTTTCTCGCTACTGCAACTGAGTTCCACAAATGCGTGGCCTGCAGGCCCCACTGACTTCCCCAACTTGACCTCCCACCCTCCACCCTGACCCCTCTCTTTCCAAGAACCCCAGGTCACTCCTTCTGCCTAACACCTCCTCCCTGAACACGTGAGCATCTTCCCTCAGCCCTACTTGCCCCTACCCTGGCTGGGGTCTCGGGGCCTCAGACAGCAGGTGGGCAGCCTGACCCGCTGTCCCTTGGCTCCAGCTGTGAACTGTGGACACAGACTGATCAGGGGGCTGAGCTGCCTGCGAGGGGCCAGCGAGGCAAGGGGGAGGCCATGGCCAGTGATTGTGAGCAAGAGCGCAGGAAACAGGAAGCCATTTCTGGGCAAGGAAAACGTGGTTTCTCGGATCCCCTGTTGGGAGATCCAGCTGGGGCTGGCCCTGAGGACGTGGCAGGCAGGGAGGGGACAGGCCTTCATCCAGCCCCCACAGGTCCAGCTCAGGCACACTTCCCTGCCTGAAGCTCCACTTTCTGGTTGTCAATATATTTGGTGGCTCAGATAGTAAAGAATCTACCTGCAATACAGGAGACCCAGGTTCAATCCCTGGGTCGGGAAGATCCCTTGGAGAAGGGACTGTCAGCCCACTCCAATGTTCTTGTCTGGGGATCCCGTGGACAGAGGAGCCTGGCGGGCTAAGGTCCATGGGGTCATAAACAGTCAGACACGACTAAGCAACTAACACTTTGACTTTTACCAGCCGTGTGGTTATTTGCTGGATGTTCTTTTTAAATCCAGTCAGAGGAGACTTCATATCACGACCACAAATAGAAGAAAACTCAGTGTAGGATGGTCTTGGCTTCCTCCTTGGAGACTCAGGCTACCGTCTAAGGGTGACCCCAGAAGCCTCCGTGGCCTTCATTCTCTCCACGTGCCACCTGCCCCCTCAGATCCCTGGAGGCTGCTGGTCACCCATGGTGTCCCTGTGGTCCCTGCCCCTACTAGGGGAGGGGCATCCAGGGGAGCCCACCCAGCTCACACCTCATATCGGGGCCGATCTCCAGGACCTGTGGGAAATGCTTCCGCCAAGCAGTGGTGGGGCAGGGGGTGGTTGACCAGGCTGGAGCAACCACAGGGTCTTCCAGGAAACCTCTTGGGGGAGCGCTTCTAGACAGGGTGGCCCCCTGCACCCCATCAGGGTCCTGAGAGAGCAGCTGGCATGGGGCCCCTCAGACTCCGAACACGGAGGGTCATGGGATGAGCAGGTGACCGTGTTGTTTGGGTTGTCCGAGCAAGAGAGGGTCGGGGCGGCAGCTGCCCTCCTCGGCCTCTGTGTTCATGGGAACCTCCCTCTCCACTGCCTTGGCATCCCGGGCTGGGTCCTGTCTTCATGGGGCCAGCCTCTGTTCATGCCCCGGAGGACCACAGAAGGACTGCTCCTGCGGGGTGGGGTGGGGGCCTGACATCCGAGGAAGGGGACCTTTTTTGGGGGTGCAGTGTTCTCCTCTCGACAGATCTGGGCTCTGAGAAACAAGTTGTCAAGCCCAGGTTGGCCTCTGTGGGGCCATGTTTCTCACGATGCGGCCGGCCGCCCTCCTCCCCTGCAGGACCCAAAGGTGCCTCCGTCACTGGCTGGACAGCCTGGGCCTCTCTGCAGCCTTTGGGGCCTCCCGCCCCGCAGTGGCCCATCCTTAACCAGTGACCTGAGGGGGATAATCCGCACCTTGTGGGGAGGGAGAGCGGAGGGGATGCTAGAGAGAGGACCCCCACACACCACCACTGGGGTGTGTCGAGAGCCTCTGCACAACTCACCACCCCCTTTGCCTTTGCAGTAAGGTGGCTGGGGCGGCTCTGGCACCCACCCACCCATCCAGCACCCACCCACCCATCCAGCACCCAGCCCCGGCACCCACCTAGCCTCTGCACCCAGCCCCAGCTGTCTCCCTACCCAGAGCCCCTGCTTCTTTGCTCCCTGAGAACAGAGATGAGCTGGGAGGCTGCAAGCATATCCCCAGGGCTGCGTGGCAGTGGACTGGTGTCTGTTTTCTCACCTGCAGAGGCGGGAGGTAAGTTTGGGCCTCCAGGAGCCCCTACCAGGGAGCTGGCCCACAAGGTTTGGAGCTTGGAATGGCCGGCTTCTCCGGGCCTCCAGTGATTCTATCAGGACAGCATGTTGTGGACTATTGGGGCAGACCCGGTTCCCGGGCTCCCAGGACATGCAGGACGGGACCTGGCCTGGGACCTGGCTCCTTTCCCTCCCTAGAGTGGACGAACAGAGAGTTGGCAGTATGCAGGGCAGCAGTTGGGCCCAAGCTTGCCTGATCACGAGCTTGGCAACTGGCAGAGGCAGAACTGAGGCTTGGGGTTCCATGAGCCTGGGATGTGGGGCAGTTCCCACCCGGGGGTCTTCCCTGTGGAGGGCTCCCAGTGGGTCCCTCCTCCCAGAACAGATCAGTACAGGCATCAGCAATATGGCAGTTTTTGCTGGAAGCACACTGAATTGAGCAAAGAGGTGTTGAACAGAGTGGAGAGGGCCTCCAGTGCGGAGGCCCCTGTGTGAAGTCATTTGGGTTCCCTTTGGCTTGTTTCTGCTTTTGTACAGAGACCCTCTTGGAGCCCATTGTGGCCGAGGGCCCCAGGGAGGCTGACGAGGGCTAAGCCTCACTGGTCAGCCTGGGCTTAGGGCATCAGCAGATCTGCTGGCCCTGATCAGCCTGGACACTTTACTGGCTTGAAACTATTCAGACGTCCTAGGAAGTTGTATATCTTGTTTATGTTTCCAGACTTATTGGCATGAAAACTCCCACAGTGCTCTCGCTCCTGCAAGACATGCAACTATGTTCTTTCCATTCCTAACACGAAAGAGAAAGGTACCGCTCACCACTTACAGCATGTGTTTAGAAAGGGTCTGCTCTGCCCTTTGCTAATCTCAGCAAGTGTGAGCTCTGTAGGCCCCTATTTCTGGAATGATAACTGGGGCTATCCAGCCTCTGACCAGCTTAGTTCCCAGCTGCTGGGGCAGGGGTGGAGGGAGAGGAGTTTAGAAGGGCAGTGGGAGGGAGAGGCTCAGCCACCCCTGACCTGCTGCATCCTCAGAATTTCTGATTCTGAGGACATTCATGTCCCTCCTCTCTAGTCAGTGTGGTGAATGGGGAGAAGAACTTTTGTTCTTCTGATGCTATAAAGCTGCCCCCACTCCCCAGCTGCCTGCAGGTGGCACAAAGGCACCTCCTCGACACCCGGACTTTCAAGAGTGGACCCATGTCCCCCCAGATTCAGCCTCCTGATCGGGGCTTTGCCTGGATAACACTGAGCTGACATCTGTCAGTGTGATGAGTCGGCCTGGTCTCTGTGGGCATCCACCTCACTACTCCATGGCCAGGAACAAAAAGGTGACAGTGCACTCCTCAACCTCATCTTTAGAGTCTTGCAAACTAGATCTTGGCTTCAAGTGTGGCTTTAGCCACAGGTGAGTATGTGAATAGAGGGCGATCTCCTTGCTTTTGATGAGTATGTGTGTGTGTTAGTCGCTCAGTTGTGTCCGACTCTTTGCAACCCCATGGACTGTAGCCCACCAGGCTCCTCTGTCCATGAAATTCTCCAGGCAAGAATACTGGAATGGGTAGCCATTCCCTTCTCCATGGGATCTTCCTGACCCAGGGATCAAACTCAGGTCTCCTGCATTGCAGGTGGATTCTTTATGTCTGCCACCAGCAAAGCACTTTTGATGAGTTTATAAATCTCATATTAGGAGATGCAGAAGAGATTCATTCAAAAATAAGGTCAAGGAAACAACAAGGTGAATCATGCTAGAAGAGTATAACATTACTCTGCTCCAAAGTGTCTCCAGCCAGAAATTATCAGTGAAGTGAGAAATTTTTGGGAATGTGAAACAGTTTTTTTAGGCATCTGAAACATTTACTCATATTGTTTATTTTACTGCTGCATGGTTGATTTATGGTATTAGTTTCAGGTGGATAACATAGTGATTCAACATTTTAATGGATTATACTCCATTTAAAGTGATTACCAAATAATGGCTATATTTTCCTGTGCTGTACAGTAAATCCCTGTTGCTTATCTATTTTATACAAAGTAGTTTGTATCTATTAATCCTATACTCCTGTCTTGCCCCTCTCCCTCCCTTCTCCCCACTGGTAGCCATTAGTTTGTTCTCATATATGTGAGTCTGATTCTGTTTAAATGTATTCACTAGTTTGTTTTATTTTGAAGTTTCCATATACAGGGAATTCCCTGGTGGTCCAGTGGTTAAGACTCAGTGCTTTCACTGTGGGGACCCAGGTTCAATTCCTGGTTGGAGAACTAAGATCCTGCAAACTTCACGGCCAAAAAAAGGCATCACATATAAGTAATAACATGTAGTATTTGTCTTTTCCTATCTGACTGATTTCACTAAGCATAGTAATCTCTATGTCTATCCACATTATTGTAAATTGCAGAATTTCAGTCTTTTTATGGCTGAGTAATATTCCATTGAGTTAACACATTTTCTTTTTAAAATATTTATTTATTTACTTGACTGTGCCAGATCTTGGTTGCGGCATGCAATCTCTTAGCTGTAGCATGTGGTATCTAGTTCCCTGAACAGGGATCAAACCCAGGCCCCCTGCACTGGGAACTCAGAGTCTTAATCACTGGACCACCAGGAAAGTCTTCAGTATACCACATCTTCTTTATCCTTTCACCTGTTGTTTTTTTCCCAACAAAAGGTCTCACATATTTATCACTAAGCCAAAGCTCTAGCGCAGAAACACTGATACAAAGAGAAGAATCATTTCCCACTAAAACTCATCCAGCTTTTCAGACAGTAGTGATGTTCTCAGAGTGATACAGTAAGATGCAAGTGACCTTGACACAGCATAAATCTGTGCCACCTCCCAAGGGGGCTCCTTATAGACCCAGCCTGGTTCTTCTCCAATGTCTTCTCTTGTAGTTGTACCTGATTTTATTACCAGTTTTCATTTAAATCCTTTGAGGAATGGGACAAT
This sequence comes from Dama dama, assembly GCF_033118175.1. Classification (NCBI taxonomy): domain Eukaryota; kingdom Metazoa; phylum Chordata; class Mammalia; order Artiodactyla; family Cervidae; genus Dama; species Dama dama. The sequence continues at coordinate 47,995,763 of NC_083694.1, read as the reverse complement.
CCTGCTTTTGCTTCTTGTCTAGGAATTACTCGATCCTGAAAGTCTTGTGAGAAGACCTGGCAAGGAGTAAATTCAACTCTGATAGGATATGGCAGAGAAGAGACGAGATCCATTCATCTGTTGATGGACACAGGTTCAAAACATTTGTTCATATGATTTTGATCACACTTATGTCAAATGACAACAAATGCTGTGGAATTGTTTTTATTTTTTAAAAAAGAAAAAGAGTAAGTTATCTATTATTTCTTATGGGCACCTGTGCAATTTCTTAGTGAAACCAGAAGAAAGCTCTGGAATTCCTTCTTTTCTCTTTGTGCAAAAAGTTATGCCAAATCTCACAGTTCTGTTGGTTTCCTTAGAGTCAAGAGTCTGTTTCCTTTCAGACTCAGATGTTTTCTTGGATGTGTCATGATTAGGAATACTCCTCCAGGACACATTTCTGGGTCAGCTAGCTGGGCTGTCCTGTTCATTCTGTGTCCCCAGCTCCTTCCTCTGTAAACCTTCAGCCTGAGTAGCCAGAAGTCTTCACAGGCAGAATCTACTCACTTGACATGTAGTTATTTTAAAGTGCTAGGCCCCCACTGGGCTGGGAGAAATGGGAATGAATACAGAATCCCGCCCTGTTGATAAGCCCAGTGGTGTCCTCAGCCTCACCCCCTACCCTGACCTGCAGTTAACCTCACATTCTGCTTGGGTCCACTCCTCCCTGCCTGTCCCCTCCTCCTGCTGCTCCTCCAACACACAGGCACATCCTGGGGCTCAGCCCCCTCTTATGGTCCCCCTTTTAAAAAATTATTTGCTTATTATTTTTGGCTGCCCTGGGTTTTTGTTCCTGCCTGAGGGCTTTCTGTAGTTGCAGAGAGCAGGGGTTACTCTTCCTTGGGGGCGCTGGCTTCAGTAGTTGTGTCTGGCAGGATTTGTTACTCCACTGCATGTGGGATCTTCCAGGACCAGGGGTTGAACCCGTGTCCCCTGCATTGGCAGGTGGATTCTTAACCACTGGACCACCAGGGAAGCCCTATGATTCCGATTTCATTATGTTTGGGCTTGCTATTTCCCTCCTGTTCTTTCTCTCAATTTGGCCATGCATTTAAAAGGACGCTTTCTGTATTTCATACAGATTTTCCATCCTTTCAATGAGAAGGCCTTGCCAGTGACTGAAAACACCTCGTTGCTGAAAATGGGGCTCCTCGTTCCTAATCGTTGATTTATCTTTGGCTATAAACGCGCTAAAAAAAAAAAAAAAAAAAAGTGTATTGGATGAACCGGCTCCCTACTCCTCAGCCCTAGGCCCCGCCGTGGTCCAAGGCTCCGGTTTCCCGCACAGGCAGCTTCAGGGGCTGGAGAGGGGGTGTTCCCCCCACCCCGTGCTCAGAGAGGCAGCCTAGTAACTGCTTCCCACTCTGGCCTGAGGGTACACGTGGAGGCTGTGAGGTAGCGCCCATGGATGAAGGACCAGCCCTTTGCGTTCAGTTTCTGGGTCCCGAGCAACTCGGGGCATCGCGGGGAGAGTTGCCTCCACGTGCACCTGCAGGAAGCCGCGCCTCCGGGAGTCGCCAGCAGGAGGCGGGCGGCTGCTGCCCGTCGGGGTTGGCAGCACCGCCACCTGCTGGCCGCGCGGTGAATTGAGGCTGCGCGGGCCCTGCGCTCCCAGCGTCCCGGGGGACTGCAGGGTTCTTCCTTCAGAAAGTACCTGGACTTTCCCTGGGAAGTCTGAGCCGCCCTGTGCCAGGAGTTCACAGGGGGTCCTCCTCTGTTCCGCCCTCGGCTGCTCCACCCTGCTTTAGCTCCGGGTGTGAAGACGCTCTACTCTCTGTAAGGCGAGGGCCCCTTCAGGACTTGCATTTTTCCAGAAGCATTCTGGGTGTTCTTGCTTTTTAAAATTTATTTTATTCAAGTATAGTTGATTCACAATGTTGTAGTTGATTTTACAATGTTGTAGTTGATTTATAGTGTTGTGTTAATTTCTTTCTTCCTTTTTTTTGGTGGGGGGAGGCCTCTCAATGCAGCATGTGGGATCTTAGTTCCGCAGCCAGGGATTGATCCTATGCCCTCTGCATTGGAAACATGGAGTCTTAACCACTAGACCATCAGGGAAGTCCCTGTTCTTGCTTTTTAATGTATTAATTTTATCTACCTTTTGAAAAGGTTATTGAAGTATGATTTTTAAAGTGAAATGCTTCCATTTCTAGAGTACAGTCAGATGAGTCAACAAATGTATAGCTGAAACGTCCCCAGCCGCTCCTCTCTGCCCCATCGACTCACTGGAGTCTCACCTGTTTCTGGATTTCATGTAAATGGAATCCTGCTGTCCATCCCCTTGCATGTCAGGCTTGTTCTCTCAGCATAAGGGGGTCCAGATCCTTCCAGGGTGCTGCTCCTTTCAGCAGTTCACTGCCTTGTACCCCAAGCAGCACCTAACCCACCACTCAGCTTGTGCTTCCTTCCCTGCTGGTGGACGCTGGGCGGGGTTTGCCTGGTGGATGAGCTGCTACCAGCAAGCATGTTCAGGGCTGTGTGTTTCTGTGCTTCCAGTTATCTTAACTGAAGACCTGGGTGCAGTGGAGTTTAGGGGATGTGGGGTATGGAATATGACTGACACTGTCATATCTGCCAGATCGTTTTCCTAAGTGGCTCTTGTATAGTTTACATATTTTATATTTCACCAGCAAGGTGTGAAACCTCCAGTTGCTCTACCTCCTGGTTAACACTAGGGATTTCCGGTCTTTTTAATGTGTATTTATTTCTTTGGCTGTGCTGGGTCTTAGTTGTGGCGCACAGGATCTTTGTTGCATAGTGTGGGATCCTTAGTTGCGGCATTCTAACTCTTAGCTGGGGCACACAAACTCTTAGTTGCTACAGCATGTGGGATCTAGTTCCCTGCCCATGGATTGAACTAGGGGCCCATGCCCTGGGAGCACTGGACCACCAGTTCAGTTCAGTTCAGTTCAGTTGCTCAATCCTGTCCAACTCTTTGTGACCCCATGAACCGCAGCACACCAGGCCTCCCTGTCCATCACCAACTCCTGGAGTCCACCCAAACCCATGTCCATTGAGTTGGTGATGCCATCCAACCATCTCATCCCCTGTCGTCCCCTTCTCCTCCTGCCCTCAGTCTTTCCCAGCATCAGGGTCTTTTCAAATGAGTCAACTCTTCGCATCAGGAAAAGTCCCTATTTTGGTCTTTATAAAGCTAGCAAGTATTCTCCAATAAAAAGAATAAAAGAAAAAAAATAAAGATAGTGAGTGGGTAGTGATGCCCCATTGTGTGTGTCCTGGTTTTTATTTGGAAAATAATTTAAGATCTCAGAAAAGTTGAGAAATTAGTAGAGAGAGTTCCCGTATACCCTCCGCCTAGGTTCTCCTGGGCTTCCCTGGTGGCTCAGATGGTAAAGAATTCACCTGCAATGCAAGAGACATAGGTTCAATCCCTGGGTCAGGAAGATTCCCCAGAGAAGGAAATGGCAACCCACTCCAGTATTCTTTTCTGGAAAACTCCATGGACAGAGGAGCCTGGCAGGCTACAGTCCACAGGGTCGCGAAGAGTTGGACACGACTGAGCAACCAAACACCACCACCAGGTTCTCCTAATGCTCGCAACTAACACAGCCTTACGAGATTCTGAAAAGCGGGCAGCTGACGAACACAGCACTGGTCACTACAAGACTTACTCAGGTGTGGATAGCTTTCCCATAATGCCCTTTGCCCCGGACCCACATGGCCTTTGGTCATCATGGCCCTTTGTCCATTCCAGTCAGTCCTGGATATTCAGGGTTTGCCTGTTGCCCATGACCTTGACACTTCTGAAGTTATTTTGTTGATTCCCCCTTAACTTGGACATGTCTAATGTTTTCTCCAGATTACAATGAGCTCATACATTTTGGCAAGAAGTGCTGTGTCCTTGGGCATCATAATGGGGATAACACAGCATCCATCTGTCTCTTGGCCAGCAACGTTCACCTTGATATCATGGTAAGGTGGATTTCTCTGCGGTAAAGTCACTATAATCAATAAATATCCAGTAGGAAGCTACTTAGAGACTCTGACAACATCCTCTTTCTCATCACACATCCTCATCACTAATTTCAGCATCTACCCATGGGCCTTGTCTACAGTTCTCACTGTTGTGGAGCGCCCTACCAAGATCACAGGTGTGAAGCCTTGTACCAAGGTCACAAGTGTGGAGCCCTGCACCAAGGTCATCTCCAGAACTGACTGAACCCCAGAGCAACCATTGCCATGAGCCCCTTGGATCTAAACCAGCCAGTTCTCAAGCCCCATATTAGGTAAAAAATACCTGCCCTAACTGTTACGTAGTTAGAGTAGGAAAAAGGAATCCAAAATGGCGGTGGCAAAAAGACAAAGAAGGGAAAAGCCCATGAAAATAGAACAAAGGAATGTCCCAGGACCAGAGTGAGGACCTCAGGTAAAACAAACCTCACTCCTGGCTAGCCCAATTTACATGGGGCAGACTCAGGGGGTAGGAGACAAATATATAAAAGGAAGAAGCCTAGAAGGATTGGGGGCTTCTCTTCTCTTCACATCTTTCGAGTCAGCCCGCCCTCACGCCTCAAGGATATATTTTCCTTTGCTTTCTAAATAAAACTGAGCTGTAACATGGAGCTATAACACTGGTCTGTCTAAGGAAATTACATGGGGCTGTAACACAGGTCCATCCGTCACTTCAAATTTTTGCTGTGGTGAGACAGAACCGAGGCAATTACACATTCCCCCAAAGCTAACCAGTCACCTAATGCCAGCCTTCCAGCAGGAATGTTCTCTGTCTTGAGACTATAAACATTGGCTACTAGCCCAGGGAAGGGGTTGGCTCTCCCTTAAGCCTGCCTGCAGTTTTAACAGTGGGCTCTCCCTGGCCTGTCAGGGGGTTGGCCTGCTGTGCTTGAAGTGCCCTCATCATCTCCACTCTTTGTTCTGAATAAACTCACTCCTTTCTGAAATACTCTATGTCTGGAAATTCTTTTCCACCTTGAGCTCAGACCAGGACAACTGTGCTGTTTGTCTACTGGTGTTTTCTTTTTCTTTCATTCCTTCTATATTTATTAGAGTTTTCCAGGTAGGGGCTTCCCTGGTGGCTCATATGGTAAAGAATCTGCCTGCAATGTGGGAGACCTGGGTTCAATCCCTGGGTTGGGAAGATCCCCTGGAGAAGGAAACGGCTACCCTCTCCAGTATTCTTGCCTGGAGAATTCCGCAGACAGAGGAGCCTGGCAGTCTACAGTCCATGGGGTGGCCAAAGAGTCGGACCTGACTGAGAAACTTTCACTTCACTTCACTTCCAGGTAAGGAAGAGCTGTGTCTTCTCCCCCACTAACTTATTTATTCCTTATAGCAATATGGAATCTTACACATTTAACTTGTTCTATGAGTTATAGTACTTATTTTATCATTATTTATTGTATTGCTCAGATTGACCTTTGCCCTTTGGGAGCTATTTCAATTGGCTCCTATGTCCTTTCGACAGACCTCCATTATTTGTTTTTAATGTAGGTGAAATTCACACAACATAAAATTAACTGTTTTCATGTGTATCATTCAGTGGCATTTCTCTCATTCACAATAATTTGCTACTGGTTACCACCAGTAACTAGTTCCCAAATGTCATCACGCCAAAAGGAGACCCCACAGCTGTTAGCATTTTCCAATCACTCTCCCTCTTGGTCCCTGGATTTATCTGTTCTAGATATTTCATTTCGTGTAAACAGGATCATCAGTGTGTGATATTTCATGTCTGGTTATTTCACTGAAACTGCTGTTAGAGGTTCTTCCTGTAACCTGTGTCAGGCTGCATCCCTCTGTGGCTGAGTAACACTCCTTGGATGGAGGGATCATGCTCTGTTTATCCTTCATCCTCTGATAGGTGCTTTGGTTGCTGCCACCTTTTGGTTCTTGTGAGTAGTGTAGCTGTGAACATGTGCACAGGTGTGTGTTTGGGTACCCATTTTCAACTGAGTATTTACCTAGGAGTGGAACTGCTGGTCATTCTATGTTTAAGTGTTTACCACATCAACTGCGCCATATTGCGTTCCCACCAGCAATGTACAAGGGTGCCAATTTTGTTGACTCCTCACCAACGCTTGTTATTATTTCTTTTTAAAAAGTATACTTATCCTAGTAGGTATGAAGTGTTGCCTAAATAATTTTATTTATATTTATTAATTTATTATGTTTGTCTGCCTTGGGTCTTTGTTGTTGCATATGGGCTTTCTCTGGTAGCAGCGAATGACAAATACTCTCTAGCTGCGGAGTGCAGGCTTCTCCTTGAGGTGGCTTCTCCTTGAGGTGGCGTCTCCTGGTGTGGAGCAGGGGCTCAGCAGTTATGGCACAGGGGCTTAGTTGCCCCTTGGCATGTGGGATCCCATTTCTGTGTCCATGGATTGAACCCACGTCCCCTGCATTTGCAGGCAGATTCTTAACTACTGGACCACCAGGGAAGTCTTTGCATTTCTGTAATTACTAATGATGTTGAAAATCTTTCCACATGCTTCTGCCCACCTGTATGACTTCTTTGGGAAATTGTCTTTGTAGTCTAGTCCTCTATCCATTTTTTAGTTGGGTTGTTTGTCTTTCTGTTAGGTAAGAGTTCTGTATGTATTCTGAATATTAGACCCTTAGAAATGTGATTTGTAAATATTTCCTCCCATTCTGTGGGTCATCTCTTCACTTTTTGGATAACATCCTTTAATGCACAAAAGCATTTAATTTTGATGAAATCCAATTTACCTTTTTTTAATTTTATTGACCATTCTTTTGGTATCATATTTAAGAATGCACTGTCAAATTCAAGTCATAGGGACTTCCCTGATAGTCCAGTGGTTAAGACTCCATCTGCCAATGCAGGGGACACAGGTTTAGTCCCTGGTCAGGGAAGATACTGCATGCCACAGAGCACCTGAAACCATGAGCCACAACTACTGAATCTGCCTGCTGCAACTACTGAAGCCCATGTGCCTAGAGCCCATGCTCTGCAACAAGAGTAAACACTGCAATGAAAAGCCTGTGGACTGCAATGAAGAGTAGCTCCTGCTCAAAACTAGAGAAAGCCTGCCTGCAGCAACAAAGACCCAGCACAGCCAAAAATAAAATAAATAAATCCTCTAAAAAATTGCAAGGTCATATGCACACACTGCTGTATTTTATAGTTAACCAAAAAGACCATCTGCATAGCACAGGGAACTCTCCTCAGTATTATGTAACAACCTAAATGGGAAAAGAACTTGAAAAAGAATAAGATACATATTTAGGTATAACTAAATCACTTTGCTGTACATATGAAACTAACAACATTGTTAATCAACTATACTCCAGTATAAAATAAAAAGTTAAGAAAATGATAAAAAAATTCAAGATCATGAAAACTTATCCTATATTTTCTTCTTAGAGTTTTATAGTGTTAGGTCTTACATTTAGGCCGTTAGTCTATTCTAATTTTTGTGGGTGGTGGGAAGTTAAGGTCCAACTTCATTCTTTTGCATGTGGCTAGCCAGTTGTCTGGCTTCTCAGGTAGCTCATAAAGAATCTGCTTGCCGAGCAGGAGATGTGCATTCAATCCCTGAGTAGGGAAGATACTCAGGAGAAGGAAATGGAAATCTGCTGGGGTCCAGCCCCGTTGGAGTCCAGGGGTTCCCTTCGGATGAGCGGCGTCAGCAAAGAAAAGAAAGGAGTCGAGTCTTGGTTGAGTGCAGAATCAAGACAACTTTATTCATCAGTGCTTATACACCCTAAAACCAATAATTGTTTAAAGAGGTTTAAGGAGGGGGGAATGATAAGATTGTACCAGGTGCATAATCACGGGTTACATCATAAAGAACTTTCCAGAACAGTCAATACCTACACATAACTTTTAAACAATTCAATGGCAGCAGCTAGTCAACTGTGAAAAGCCATCTACAAACCTTATCTTGGGAAGCTCAGCCCCAGGAGGACTTAGCTCTGGTATGTAATCCTACAGGTCAGAGGTCTCATGAATTCCCTCCTGATCACACCCTAAGGAATTTTTTCAATCTCGTAATGGACTCTTTATCTACTTTTGTTTATGGGATAGATAGGCCTGTTGCTAGCAGACTTGGTTTTGTGCTGGAAGGGTTTTTGTGCAGTCATGAGCATTTTAGATTCTAAATTGGCAATCATAATTCCAACAGAGCCAGAAGAGGCAGGATATCCTGTGTAATATTTTCCTTACCTCTGGCCTGTTTATTGGGACCCATGTGTCCCCAGGGACTGTGTTGCTGCCATGCCAAGGTTTCAAGGAGGGATTTTAGGTAAGAGTCAGATTAGTTTTTAGGGAACATAGAAGAACGCCAAGCATCAGAAGATGAAAGGACGAAGGCCTGGGAGTCGATGGTGGGGCCGTCCCGAGAAACCCCCAGAGGTCCAGACGCCTTTGCGTGCCAGCTCCTTGAACCCAGACCTTGTCACAGGCGGGGTTTCTCTCTGCCGGCTCCCGACAGAAATCCATTCCAGTATTCTTGCCTGGGAAATCCCATGGATAAAGGAACCTAGTGAGCTACAGTCCATGGGGTGACAAAGAGTTGGACACAACTTAGTGACTAAACAACAACAGCCAGTTGCCCAGCACCATTTGTAGAAGAGGAAGTTTTTTCTGCATTAAATGGTCCTGGAACCCTTGGTGAAAACCAATTTGCCATAGTTATATGTTATTTCCAGACACTTGGTCCTAGCCCATTGATCTCTGTTATCTGTCCTATGCTGTTTTGATCATAGTAACTTTGTAAGTTTTGAGATAAGTATGTCTTCCAATTGAAAAAGACATATTGTTTTGGATATTCAGAGGCCCTTGCAGTTACATGTGAATTTTAGGATCAATTTTTCCATTTCTGCAAAAAAAAAAAGAAAAAAAAAAAAAGATGTAGGAATCTTAATAGGGATTCCAGTGAATCTATAGACAGTTTTGGGGAGGTACTGCTCCCTTACCAAAGCTTCCCAGGTGGTGCTAGTGGTAAAGAACCTACCTGCCAATGCAGAAGACATAAGAGACTCAGGTTCAAATTCTGGGTTTGGAAGATCCCCTTGAGGAGGATATGGCAACCCCCTTGGGTTGGGAAGATCCCCTGGAGGAGGGCATGGCAACCCACTCCAGTATTCTTGCCTGAAGAGTCCCATGGACAGAGGAGCCTGGTGGGCTACAGTCCGTGGGGTAGCACAGAGTCAGACATGACTGAGCGACTAAGCATGAACACCCCTTTACCAATATTAAGTCCTTCAACCCACGAATGTAGGATGGATGTCTTTGCATTTATTTTTATCTTCTTTAATTTCTTTCAGCAATCATGTGTAGTTTCTGATGTCATTTACTTCCTTGGTTAAATTTGTTCATAGGTATTTTATTCTTTTGAATGCTATTATAAATGGACCTTTTCAGGTTGCTCATCATGATTGTATAGAAATATAACCCATTTTGTGTGTTGATTTTGTGTTCTGAAATTTTGTTAAATATGCTTATTAGCTGTAGTAGTTACGGGAGAATTGTTTATGACTTTTCTATGTATGAGATCAAGTCACCTGTGAACACTGATAGTTTTACTTCTGCCTTTCCAATTTGGTTGCCTTTTTTCCTTTCTTTCTTTTCTTTTTGCTTTTAATTGCTCTGGTGAGAATTTCCAATACAATATTGAACAGAAGTGGTGAGAGGGCAGTTTATCTGTTTGTATTCATGTTTTAAGTTTTGCTACAGAGAACAAGGAAAGGACATCCAAAAGGCCACAAGCCATTCCGAAAAGTTGGAAAGTTATTGGAAAAGAGACAGAGAAAGCAAAAATTCTCTGTTTTATCATGGGACAGAGAAAAATGTGTCATTGTGACTTTTATTAAATATGAATATCTGTTTAATTAATCCTATTTATTTATGTTCTCTTTTATATATGTCTTACATTTATATATATTAAGAATACAAAATATTATTATTATGGCCAACAGATTTTTTATATAAAAAGTTAAAATAATAGACAAGATAAATTAATATATCAAGAATAAAAAACATCATAAAATATTGTTGTGTTTAACAAATATTTTTGTTTAATTAGTCCTACTATTGATTACTACTAATGCCATGTTAGTTAGTCATTGTTATTGTTTAAAAATAGCATTTATGGGAATTGCCTGGTGGTCTAGTGTTTAGGACGCCCCACCAAGATCCCACAAGTCTTACACTGTGGCCTAAATAAATAAAAGTGCATTCATGTAACTGAGAAGTGAATAATATGGACAAATATATAGTTTAAAAAACTCTGTTTCTCACATTTTTATGTTAAGATAACAACAGGTATTATACTGTATTATGTAATTGTTTATTATGTATTTGGTACATATGTTGTTTTGTTTTGTTTGTTTGTTTGTTTTGTTTTCTCTTTTGGATTTTAGTTCCCTGACCAGGGTTTGAACCTACACACTTGGTAGTGAATGTAAGTAGTCTTAACCACTGGACCACCAGGGAATTCCCTATGTGCTGTTTTAGGTATTGAGCATGGTAGGAGACGTCACAGGGCTGGGTCCCTGGTTGGACATCAAGAGGCTGGTCCTGAAGGTGGGAGCGAGCCTCAGGCACCACCCGGAGCAGACGTCTCGGGAGGTGTGCTTCTCTCTGGCCCAAGTGTGGCCATGCAGGAGCCCTGAGAGAGGATCCAGGAGAGAGGATGGGAGGGGTCACCAGGGAACCCCACAAAGCTTGGGACAGACAGCAGTGCCCGCATGCAGGGACTGTGTCCCTCCTGCCCCAGGGTGCCTGCCCCTCCTGGGCAGGCAGGGTTCACTTCCCACTTCTACCCCTCTTCTGCTTCTAGAAGGAAACCTCCCAGGCTTCACATGGGGGAGAAAGGGAACTGTCTCAGAAGAAACAGAAAAGACGGTCAGCTCCAGGGGGTGGAGAATTCTTCACACCCCTGGGCTTCTGGAGGTGTCCCAGGTGGTGAGCCCAGCCCACCAGTATCTGAGAACAGAGTCCCCAGCCTCCTTTGCCTTTGAGTAACTCCACCTGGAGCTGATCCATGTCCTTACTTTCCCAGCAGGTGGGCCAAGAAGTTCTGGCCGGGGGATGTTGGCCATAGAGACCTCCCTCCTCCTTCTCCATCCTCAGCTCACAGGTGGGACATGAAGCTGGACAGGATCCCCTGACAAGGATCCAAGAAAGAGAGTCAGATGGGGTCCCAAGTCTTGGGGACCCCTCACCCAGCCCTAGACCACCACTACTGAAGAGGGGAAACGTCTGCAGCCTTTTAAAGCCACTTCAATTAGGTAGGTTCCCGAAACTGTCAGTCGAGCTGCATCCCCCAAGGAAAATTCCTAAGACAGCAGGGTGAGAGGAGACTAGAGAAGACACAGGACAGGAGCCTGGGTGGAAGTGTCAGTGCAGAATGCAAAAGAAAGGCCTTTAGAAATCTGTAATTGCACTAAAATGGGGGGAGGGGGAGCTGTACTTGTGAAGGAACATTATCCATGAGAAAGTCAGAAAAAACCAACATGAACTCAGAGAGGTAAACAACCCAGCCATTCTCCACCTCTCTGAGGACACTGACCCCCATCCTATAGTTTAACTCAATTTTTTAAAACCAAATGAATTAAGAGCTTTATTAACATCACAGTATACTCAGGAATAATTTTAAAACATTACAGCTGAAAGAGAATGACATGTTTATGATTTTGTCATGCACTGTTTTCTTTGAAAAGAAAGTAATACAAAGAAATCCTATTGAGTAACTTGGAGCAGCATTTGGGGAAAAAGTACTTCTATTTACAAATTTAAAAAATTATGATTTCACCTACACAGTCACTATGTTCCTCTATAATGAGACAAGCCCTTAAAGCTCATGTGACTTTGTTAACATCATGGCATTGTCATCACATAATTTCTTGGTGTTTTCCATTTAGAGGGTTGATCATACTGAATAGGACTGATCCCACTAAGGTTTCCATGCAGCTCATCAGTTTTGCTACCATCTGGACTCCTTTTGGACTGGACCATTGGTCTGCCTGTCCCTCCAGCAACTGTCCTGCTCTGTCCTGACATCCTGTGTCACAGGATGGCCTGTGATTTCCTTTCAAGGCTGCTTCCCTTAGCCCTCTTCCTCCTTCTGATCCTTACACTAGACAGTTTGCTTTCACTCTACAAATAATAAATGTTGGAGAGGGTGTGGGGAAAAGGAAACCCTTCTACACTGTTGCTGGAAATATAAGTTGTTGCAGCCACTGTGAAAAACAGTGTGGAGGTTCCTCAGGAAACTAAAAAGAGATTGCCATATGACCCAGGAATCCCACTCCTGGACATCTATCCAGAAAAACTCTAATCCTAAAAGGTACATGCATTATTCACAATAGCCAAGACATGAACACAATCCAAATGTCCATGAACCGATAAATGGATAAAGAAGATGTATATATACACAATGAAATACTTCTCAGCCATAAAAAAGTATGAAATAATGTTGTTTGCAGCAACATGAATATTCTTAGAGATTATTGTACTAAGTTAATTATGTCAGACAAAGAAAGACAGATACCATGATATCACTCATGTGTGGAATCTAAAATATGGCACAAATGAACTTATCTACAAAACAAAAACAAACCCACAGACATAGAGAACAGAGTTGTGGTTGCCAAGGGGGAGGGGCTGAAGGAAGGATGAAGTGGGAGTTTGGGGTTAGTGGCTGCAAACTAGTATATATATATATAGTATACTAGAATGGATAAAAAATAAGGTCCTACTGTATAACACAGGGAACTATATTCAATATCCTATGATAAACCATAGTGAAAAAGAATATTTAAAAATGCTTGTATATGTATAACTGAATTACTTTGCTGTACAGCAAAAATCAACACAACGTTGTAAATCAAGTATACTTCAAGTTAAAAAAAAAGTGGGACTTCCTTGGTAGCACACTGGCTAAGAATCTTCCTGCCAATGCAGGGTACACAGGTTAGAAGAAAAAAAGAATTCAAGACTGTTACTGCCTTGATTCTTATAACATTCCCTGACCAAGAGCACGTCTATAAGACCTCTCCCTATTCTCCAGGGAAGGGGCACAGTTCTTGAGGCACTAGCCTCCTGTGTTACCCCTTTGCCTGGCAAAGAAATAAAGCCATTCTTTCCTTCTCCTCCATAACTATGTATTTCTGTTCAGCATCCATGCACAGACAGCCAAGATTTTGGTAGCATTTCCCATCCACAGACTATATACTGCAGTTGTCTACAACGCCCTCCTCAGGTTTAATGAATTTGCTAGGGCTGCTTATAGAACACAGGAAAGCAGTTTACTTCATAGATCAACAGTTTATTATATAATAAAAAGATGTAACTCAGGAATGGCCAGATGGCACAGGTATGTAGGGCCAGGTGTATGAGACAGGCATGGAGCTTCCATGTTCTCTCTAGGCACAACATTCCCTGAATTTCTGCATGTTCACCAATCCAGAAGCACTCCCAACCCTATCCTTTGGGTTTTTATGGGCATAACTGGTTAATTAGCCATTGGTGATTGAGTTCAATATTCAGCGCCCCTGCCACCCTCCCCAGAGGTCAGAGGGTGAGGCTGAGAGTCCCAACCATCTAATCACTCGGATGGTTCTCCTGGCAACCAGCCCCCACCCCTAGGAGCTTTCCAAAGACCACGTTGTTAAAATAAACTCAGGTGGGATTGAAAGAGGCATGTTATGAATATCAAAATGCACCTTTATGACTCTTCTGACTTAGAAATTTTAAGGGTTTTAGGAACATTGTGTCAGAAGCTAGGGATCAAAGAGCTTAACTAACAAAAAGAAGGGATGAAAGGTAAATTTAAGAATATCTACTGGAGGCCTTCCTTGGTGGCCCAGTAGTTAAGAATCTACCTGCCAGTACAGGGGACATGGGTTTGACCCCTAGTCTGGGAAGATCCCAAATGCTACTTGGGGCTTTCCTGGTAGCTCATTGGTAAAGAATCTGCCTGCAAAGTGTGAGACCTGGTTCAATCCCTGGGATGGGAAGATCCCCATCTGGGAGAAGGAAATGGCAACCCACTCCAGCATTCTTGCCTGGAGAATTCCAGGGACAGAGGAGCCTGTGGGCTACGGTCCATGGGGTCACAAAGAGTTGGACATGACTGAGTGACTAACACTCACTGGGAAGATCCCAAATGCCACAGAGCAACAAAGCCTATGTGCCACAACTACTGAGCTCACATGCCAAGGGCCCATGCTCCACAACAACAGAAACTACCACAATGAGAAGCAAAGTAGAGTGGCCACAGCTTGCTGCAACTAGAGAAAGTCTGAGAAGCAATGAAGACCCAGTGCATCCAAAAGTATTAATAAATAAAACTTTTAAAAAAGACTATCTACCAGAAATAGAGGTAAACAGTATGTGAGAACAGAAAATTAAAATTAGAGGTCCAGTCAGAATGTAAAAGGAATTTCATCAAGACAGAACATAGACTATGGAAGGGGCTTGTTCTTCACAAAGTTCCAAAACTAAAGGATATGGACATGTAGAATGGAGAGAACCACCGTGCGGACAGTACCATGAGTAAGGCCCACATCTACTGTGTTATTTGAGAACACCAAGAATAAAGATGTGATGAGAGAGTTGGACTATAAAGAAAGCTGAGTGCTGAAGAATTGATGCTTTTGAACTGTAGTGTTGGAGAAGACTCTTCAGAGTCCCTTGGACTGCAAGAATATCCAACCAGTCCATCCTAAAGGAAATCAGCCCAGAATATTCATTGGAAGGATTGATGCTGAAGCTTAAACTCCAATACTTTGGCCACCTGATGCAAAGAACTGACTCATTGGAAAAGACCGTGATGCTGGGAAAGATTGAAGGCAGGAGGAGAAAGAGATGACAGAGGATGACATGGTTGGATGGGATCACTGACTCAATGGACATGAATTTGAGCAAGCTCTGGGAGTTGGTGATGGACAGGGAAGCCTGGTGTGCTGCAGCCCATGGGGTCACAAAGAGTCGGACACTACTGAGCTACTGAACTGAACTGAAGGATAACGAGAAAATCCTAAAATCTTTCAGAGAGAACAAATATCACACACAAGTGGTGAGGAATCATAATGACTTTGACCTTTTACACAGCAGCCCTGGAAGCCAACAGTTAAAAACTATGACTTCAGAAAGGTTGAAGGAAAAGTATTTCCAATTTAGAATTCTATACCCTACCAAACTATCCATAGGAGATGAGTAGAATAAGCACATTTCAAACAAGCACCCTTCTCAGGAAGCTACTGACTTCAGCAAAATAAGAGAGTAAACCACAAAGTGGTTCCAGGAAAAGGGAACCAGACAGGAGAAAGGCCAAGAGTCAGAGGGATGACAACAGAGGAAGGGTCAAGAGGGCAGTGCTGTGTAGTAGGTTGAGAATGCCATCAGTCTGGAGTGAAAAGGGGCTTCCAGAAATTAAATGGTTCTGATGTGTTTGAGCCTTTGGAAAATGTTATTGATAAGCAGGTGACAAAGAAAACTAGCCACATAAAATTCCAGGCACAAGAGAAATACTAGGTCACTATGAAAGGAAAGAATATTTCCCTGGTGGCTCAATGGTAAAGAGTCTGCCCGCCAATGCAGGAGACACACGAATTAGAATCCTGGGTCAGGAAGATCCCCTGAAGGAGGAAATGGAAATGCACCCCAATATTCTTGCCTGGAAACTACCATGGACAGAGGAGCCAGTAGGCTACAGTTCATGTGGTCCCAAAGAGTCAGAGATAACTTAGCGAGCAAAACAAATGACGAGAAAGAAGAGGAGGAGGTGTGGTTTTTATGCCCTCATTGTGAACAGTCGTGAAAATGTGGGGGTGGGGAGAGGTGGGCAGAGGTGTTTGGAGAGCATGCTTCTCCTTGACCTTCTTGGGAAGTCCATAGAAATGTCTAAATTTGTTCTATGTTTTTTACTTTTTATAACATAGTCACAAATATATTATATATTTGGCTGCACTGGGTCTTAGTTGTGTGCAAGTGGGATCCATTTTCCTGAGCAGGTATCAAACCCGGGCCTCTGCATTTGGAGCATGGAGTCTTAGCCACTGGACGATCAGGTTCAGTTCAGTCATGTCTGACCCCTTGCCACACCGTGGCCTGCAGCACGCCAGGCTTCCCTGTCCATCACCAGCTCCCAGAGCTTGCTCAAATTCATGTCCATCGAGTTGGTGATGCCATACAACCATCTCATCCTCTGTTATCCCTTTCTCCTGCTGCCTTCAATCTTTCCCAGCATCAGGGTCTTTTCCAATGAGGCAGTTCTTTGCATCAGGTGGCCAAAGTATTGGAGCTTCAGCTTCAGTCCTTCCAATGAACATTCAGGACTGATTTCCTTTAGGATGGACTGCTTGGATCTCCTTGCAGTCCAAGGGACTTGCAACAGTCTTCTCCAACACTACAGTTCAAATGCATCAATTCTTCAATGCTCAGCTTTATTTATGATCCAACTCTCACATCCATACATGACTACTGGAAAAACTATAGCTTTGACTAGATGGACCTTTGTCAGCAAAGTAATGTCTCTGCTTTTTAATATGCTGTCTAGGTTTGCCATGGCTTTTCTTCCAAGGAGCAAGCGTCTTTTAATTTCATGGCTGCAGTCAACATCTGCAGTGATCCTGAAGCCCAAAAAAGTAAAGTCTGTCACAGTTTCCACTGTTTCCCCATCTATTTGCCATGAAGTGATGGGACCAGATTCCATGATCTTTGTTTTTTGAGTGCTGAGTTTTAAGCCAGCTTTCTCACTCTCCTCTTTCACTTTCATAAGAGGCTCTTTAGTTCCTCTTCACTTTCTGTCATAAGGGTAGTGTCATCTGCATATTTGAGGTTATTGATATTTCTCCAGGCAATCTTGTTTCCAGCTTGTGCTTCATTCAGCCCAGCATTTCACATTATGTACTCCACATGTAAGTTAAATAAGCAGGGTGACAATATATAGCCTTGACGTACTCCTTTCCCAATTTGGAACCAGTCTGTTGTTACATGTACAGTTCTCATGATTGCTTCTTGACCTGCATACAGATTTCTCACGAAGCAGGTAAGGTGGTCTGGTATTCCCATCGCTTTAAGATTTTTCCACAAAAAAGATCTTCATGACCCAGATAACCACGATGGTGTGATCACTCACTTAGAGACAGACATCCTGGAGTCTGAAGTCAAGTGAACTTTGACTTCAAAGGCTTTGGCGTAGTCAAAGCAGTAGTAGATATTTTTCTGGAACTCTCTTGCTTTTTCAATAATCCAATGGACATTGGCAATTCGATTTCTGCTTCCTCTGCCTTTTCTAAATCCAGCTTGAACATCTGGAAGTTCTCGGCTCATGTACTGTTGAAGCGTTGATTGAAGTATTTTGAGCATTACTTTCCTAGTGTGTGAGATGAGTGCAATTGTGCGGTAGTTTGAACACTTTTTTTTTGGCATTGCCTTTCTTTGGGATTGGAATGAAAACTGACCTTTTACAGTCCTGTGGCCACTGTTGAGTTTTCCAAATTTGCCGACATATTGAGTGCAGCGCTTTGACGGCATTATCTTTCAGGACTTGAAATAGCTCCACTGGAATTCCATCACTTCCACTAGCTTTGTGTGTAGTGATGCTTCCTAAGGCCCACTTGACTTCGCATTCCAGGATGTCTCGCTCTAAGTAAGTGATCACACCATCGTGGTTATCTGGGTCATGAAGATCTTTTTTGTATGGTTCTGTGTATTCTTGCCACTTTTTCTTAATATCTTCTGCTTCTGATAGGTCCATACTGTTTCTGTCCTTTATTGTGTCCGTCTTTACATGAAATGTTCCTTTGGTATCTCTAATTTTTTAAGGAGATCTCTAGTCTTTCCCATTCTGTTTTCGTCTCTTTCTTTGCATTGATCACTGAGGAAGTCTTTCTTATCTCTCCTTGCTATTCTTTGGAACTCTGCATTCAAATGGGTACATCTTTCCTTTTCTCCTTTGCCTTTTGCTTATCTTCTTTTCTCAGCTATTTGTAAAGCCTCCTCAGACAACCATTTTGCTTTTTTGCATTTTTCTTGGGGATGGTCTTGATCCCTGCTTCATGTAGAATTTCACAAACCTCCATCCATAGTTCTTCAGGCACTCTATCAGATCTAATCCCTTGAATCTATTTGTCACCTCTACTGTATAATCAATCATAAAGGATTCGATTTAGGTCATACCTGAATGGCCTAGTGGTTTTCTCCACTTTCTTTAAGTCTGAATTTGCCAATAAGGAGTTCATGATCTGAGCTACAGTCAGCTTCTGGGCTTGTTTTTGCTGATTGTATAGCGCCTCTCGATCTTTGGCTACAAAGAATATAGTCAATCTGATTTCGGTATTGACATCTGGTGATGTCCATGTGTAGAGTTCTCTCTCTTATGTTGTAGGAAGAGGGTGTTTGCTATGACAAGTGCATTCTCTTGGCAAAACTGTTAGCCTTTACCCTGCTTCATTTTGTACTCCAAAGGCAATCTTGCCTGTTACTCCAGGTATCTCTAGATTTTCCAGTTTTGCAATCCAGTCCTGTGTGATGAAAATTACATCTTTTTTTGGTGTTAGTTCTACAAGGTCTTGTAGATCATCATAGAGGAACTGTTCAACTTCAGCTTCTTCAGCATTAGCTGTCGGGGCATAGACTTGGATTACTGTGATATTGAATGGTTTGCTTGGAAACGAACAGAGATCATACTTTCATTTCTGAGATTGTACCCAAGTACTGAATTTCAGACTCTTTTGTTGACTATGAGGGCTACTCCATTTCTTCTAAGGGATTCTTGCCCACAGTAGTAGTTACAATGGTCATCTGAATTAAACTTGCCCATTCTAGTCCATTTTAGGTCACTGATTCCTAAAATTTTGATGTACATTCTTGCCATCTCCTATTTGATCACTTCCAATTTACCTTGATTCATGGGTTAACATTCCAGGTTCCTATGCAATATTGTTCTTTACAGCATCAGGCTTTACTTCCACCACTAGTCACATCCACAACTGGGCACTGTTTTCGCTTTGGACCATCAGAGAAGTCCCAAAAATGTCTAAATTTAATACATCAAAAACTAGTCTTCTCTGGCTGAGAAACGTAGGGGTTCTGTCAGAAGAAAAGCTATTACAAGGGTTGGAAGTATTTGCCTCTGGGGGAGACTGGCTTGTGACAGATGTTTTTCACTGTCTTCATTTCTGCCAGAATTAAAACCACACACACACACACACACACACACACACACACACACACACACACACCATGCACTGGTGTAACTCTGATTTTAAAATATATCAAGTTAAAAAAGTTGTGAAAACGCCTCATCGCTACACCCAGAAGACGCAGCAAACCGTCTCCACAGCAACCCAACGCGGCTCTGAAACCAGCTGCGCCACGTAGGGCCAGGCGAGGGTGACGCACTTCCGCATCTGGCCCCGCCCCTCCGCCGCAGGGGCGTGGTGGTCTGGTCATCTCTTTCCCGGCCTACGCGTGCGCAGTCTTCCGAAGCCGGGCGCTTGGGGTGCCAGTGTCCCCACGCCGCCCTGGCCGCAGCCCCACGCATTGAGAGGCACGAGAATTGCCGTAGTTTGCAGTCTGCATTCGTCTCACAACTTGTGCACACGTTGTCAGACGCGAGAGCGGACCCGAATCATTCTCGCGGAGGCAAGGCTAGCGGCTCCCCTCCCTGTCGGGGCGGGGCTAGGGCCGTAGCTCAGCCCTCACTCCCCTTACGTCACGGCTCTGCTGGTCCTCCTGGGAGTTGTGGTTCGGGCCCGCCCCTCGGCCGTGGTCCCAGGGGGCTGCGGACTACGGGTCCCGGCAGGCCTCGCGTTGGCCCCTGAGCCCCTCGCGCCGGGGGCTTCGGGCGGCCTCAGCCAGTGGGCTCTGGCTCTGCGCGGCACAGCTGAGCACCTGGCAGGTTGGCTGGCTCAGAGAAGTCTAGCTCGCGGGTGGGCCGCCCCCACACTGAGGCCGCAGCCGACCGACTGACAGACTCGGCCCTTCTCAGGCCCCCGGAGCCTAGGCGCAGAGCGGCCCGGACGCAAACTTCCGGGCAAGTGGAAGGGTCGACAGGGCCACCAGGCCCGGGGTCGGCAGCGGCGGGGGCCCGGGGAGGTTTCCCGAGGAAGGTGACGAATGACGGGCGGGACGCACCCGAACGAGTGAGGAAGGGGTCACTTTCAGGGTGGGCGCCCGGCTCAGCCTGTCCAGCCCCGCCCCCCCGCAGGCCAGCTGCTGGAGTCCAAGGCGCAGCGCTGAGCTCTGACGTCGGCTGAGCCGGGTCCGCCAGCCCTCCGGTCCCTACCCCGGCGGCCCTAGACCCTCGGAGCCCTGCAGGGTAGGAGGCAGGCCCTTGGGGGCAGCTCTGGGGTCGTGAGCGTGGGCCGGGCATGGTCGTGTAGACAAACCAGCGAGGCGCTGATTGTGCGTCTTGGCATTCCCCCCCTGCCTCCACCGCCGCCGCAGGGTCTGATGGCTCAGGGCTTGAGCCAAAGGTTAAAGGCCAACCCCCAAGTCTCCAGGCTTCAGGGCTGCAGCCCACCTGTCTGTAGGCGAGCGGGGGGCGATTGGACAGCTAGATAAGAGAGCTCTTGAGGGGCTCAGATTTTGTCTGATGCCGCGTCAGAGAGGTTTTGCTTGTTTTTGAATGTGTCTAGGGTGTTGGGGTGTGAATAATCCTGCCTCTCTCCTTTTGAGTTCAGAACCAATAGAGAAAATAAGTAAAGGTGCCAGACAGGCTCCTGGTGGGCATCAGCGGGGCAGGGGTTGCGGCAGCGTTACAGTGGAAACACTGGCACACCAGGTCCTTCCTGGCGGGTCCCCTCCTCTCTCTCTCCCTCTGGCCTGTTGCTCCAGGTGCAACAAGTATCTGAATGTCATGCTCCCGCCCAAGACTGGCCCTGTGCAGTGGTTGGGTGGTGACTGCCCTGTCTGCAGAGTGCCTGAGGGCTTCTGTCTGGGTCGCCAGAATTAGGGTGATGGCCTCCCTCTACTTCCTTTAGGCCTTCTTCCAGCAGGTGACTGACAGGCCAGACTCCCTGGCCACTCAGGATGTCCACCTCGGCTTCAGCCAGAGCTGCCACATGACTGGAGCCTGTGATTCGCCAAGTCTTGCCAGTTGACTGTGCCACACGTGGTGCAGATTTAAACTCCATCATTAGACCAGCCGGAGGTGCCCAGAAAGGAGTGGCAGCCTCTGGTGGCCAGCATTCAGCACCCAAGTTGATTCTTCTCAATAAAGACAGTTTGCCAACTTACTAGCTAAATGGGATTTACTCTTTGCAGCTTTTTAAAGTTTTTTTCATAAAATAATCAAAATAGTGCAAATACTTTATTTCTATATTGTCTAAACGTGTGCTTTAGAAATACTTCTGCCTTCCAAAGAGAAACTAGTAAACCAACAGAGCAGACCCAGGTGTCCACCCATTTGGTTGGAGTGGTAAATGCTAAAAGTGTAAGACTGCCTTTTAAAACCCATTTTTCCCCAGACCTGCTGACTGGCTACCTGTTTGGTTTGCTGTGCTCTGTGTCAGCCATGGATTCCAATCTCCAACAGGAAATCTTGGTGGCTGAGCAAAATTGTGACCCGAGAAACAGCAACTAAGCATTTGGGATGCTGACAAGAGGCTGGTGTATACGCTAAGGTAAGTGCCAGCTGCTCATGCCCTGAGTGCCTCTGTGTTCACACTTCGCCATGTCCTACTGTTGGCGACCCCATGAATTGCTGGTCATCAGGCACCTCT
This sequence comes from Dama dama, assembly GCF_033118175.1. NCBI lineage: Eukaryota > Metazoa > Chordata > Mammalia > Artiodactyla > Cervidae > Dama > Dama dama. The sequence continues at coordinate 47,974,049 of NC_083694.1, read as the reverse complement.
GTCCTTGAAGTTTTCCAGGCAAGAATACTGGAGTGGGTTGCATTTCCTACTCCAGGGGATCTTCTCCACTGAGGGATGGAACCCCCATCTCCTTTGTCTCCTGCATTGGCAGGATTCTTTAGCATCGCACCACCTGGGAAACCCTCAGGGTCATCATAAACCTTTGCAGGGTTCTGGTGCCACCAGGTGCCTGGGTTGTAAGCTCTGAGGAAGATGTTAGAGTACTGTGTTTCTGCCAAAAGGAGAAAAAGGAAGAGCGCTCTGGGTGAATTTCTCACTGAAACAAGAGTTCCTTTCCTCCCTATCCCCTCCCTTCCCCTGACCCCGGTCTATTTCCCACTTGCCATCCCCTCCCTTCACACCCTGGGAGAACTTCTGAGGTGAGATAGTGAGCCCTGATTGTGGAAGGGCTGGGGACCTGGAGGTCACATGGAGCATGAATGGCCATGTCCTGGGTCTTGGTGACAACAGTGACAAAGACCAGGCAGGGAGGCAGGTGGCAGAGTAGCAGAGAGGCCTGGAAAGCCTCTGGGCTGCTTCACGGGTGTCCTACAATGCTGTGCCCGAGCATCAAGGTCTGGGAGCCAGGAGGGCAAGCAGGGGGCATTGTTGGGGGCCCTGCTCAGACCCAGCTGGGGTGATGCCAGGCTGGATGGAGGTGCTGTGGCACAGGATCCACCTGGGCACCTGGGGTGGAGTGTGGAGGGGAGGACTGCTCTTCTCTGTTCACTCTCTTCCTTCAGGGGAACTGGTCTGAGCGGGAGAAAGCCCGAGGCTCAGCATGTCCATTCAGCTCTGTCCCCCATGGGCTAGTGGGCTCCCAGGGGCACATACTTAGGGAGCATGGCAGGTTGCTGGCCAGCACTGGAGAACTGCCTGGCCGTGCTATAAATAGGGATGTGAACACGACAGGTGCTGGTCAGAGGCACTTCTTGTGACAGGCTGGACTTTGCTGGTGACCTAGTAGAGCCACTGCTGGCTGAGTCTTGGTCCTCTTTTCCCACAGACCTTGCTGGGCGCCTTCCACCCCCAACCATTCTCTGCCTATCCCCCTGAGGGCAGAGTCAGGCACTGGCCACACCTGCTCTCCTGCTTAAGGTGTCCAATCACCCTAAGTCTTGTTGGAGACAGTCTGCGGCCCTTGGCCAGTGGATCTGTAGGCCTACAGGAAGGGTGGATGCAGCAGCCGACCAGGTGGGCTGAGAGGCTGGGCTCACAGGCTACAGAATAACTGTGGTGCTGACTCTTGGGAGAGTGCCCTTTCCTGCCCCTTTATCTCAGTCCAGGGCCAGTTTCTGAGCCTTGCAGGTGGCATGTCCCCTGCGAGCAGGCACTCTCGCTGCCTATCGGCCCACACTTGTTTGGGTATGTGGCTGCCTGGCTGACTAGCTCAGCAGGAGCGCCTGGGAAGAGTAGGGGGCAGCTCAGCCCTGCCCGGGAGCCATGGCAACCCTGGAGGCTCCCTGAAGGGCAGTGCCTCCTCCCTGCCGTTGGGCCAGTGGCTCAGGCTGGGCTGCCCTGCCCGCTTGCACATGAGTGGCAGTTGCTGACAGACGCCAGGCAGGAGGCAGAGGCCACACGTGAACAGCCCTCTGACAAGGCAGCAGCCCACAGGCCCTGCCCTTGTCTGGGGCTCGCTGGCACCAAAGAGCCACAGATATCCTCATGTGGGCTTCTCGCTGTGGCTAGCAGGACAGGAAAACCCTGGTGCCCCGTCTTCAGTGGGTCCAGAGGCCGTCGGGGGAGGGTGGCTGGAGGGCAGCGGGAGCGGGAGGCCTCATAACCCCTGCGGGGCAGCCATCAGGTGAAGGAGCAGTGGGGTGTCTTGCTGAGATTAGGCCTCGAGTCGGAAAGACTCGTCATTTTGGAAGGTCCATCTGTATCTGGAAGCCTTGGCAGTCCTGGGCGGGGTGAGGAGGGAGTGAGCACAGGCACCTGTGGGGGCAGGGGAGGACTCGTAGAAGGCTGAGCTGGCTGAGCAGTTCATACCACTGAGAATCTGAGGGTCATTCACTTGGACTCTAGGCTGGGTGTGGCCCAGGAGCCTCGCCCTGTAGGCAGTGCCCCTCCCCTGCGTACTCTGTGCCCGGCGCTGGCCTGCAGGTGAGACTGAACAGAGGGTGGCCGTCAGGTGACCTGTGAGCTCAGGCCTGGGATGCTGATTGTTGGGCTGGGGTTGCGGGGGGTGGTCCAGGTGCAGGGGTGACGCGTGGGTCTCCTTCCCTGTTGCTGGCCGAGCCTTGGGCTGGCCTGGCGGCCTATGGCTGCTCTGAGCCACTGGACACTAGAGGGAGCAGCTATACCCCAGCAGGCCTCAGGCTCTCCTCTGGCCTTCCAGGAGCCCTGCAGTGCAGTGAGTTTCATTCAGGGATCCAGGCCTGCATCTTCCCCAGCCTTGGGATCCTCATGCTGGGGAGGCAGTCTCCAGAGATGGAGGGGTGACTGCTCTCTTACAGTCCTGGGGCCCCGAAATCCCTCCCTCTTCACTACTATCTTGCGGGGCCCCGAGTCCCCTCCCACTTCAGGTTCTATTGCTTTAAACTCTTAGGGGTTGTTCAAATCCATTCATGTTAAACCAATTTTATTGAGGAATCACATAATACCAGGAGGCACAGGTCATGAGTAATCCAGCTTTGCAAAGTGAACACACGTGTAATTGGCACCCAGATGGGGAAAGAGCATGTCCCCAGTTCCAAGCCCCGGTGACTGCCTCAGCCACTGTCGCCCTGCCTCCAGCGCCCTGGGTTTGCTTGTTCTGTTTGTGAGCTTCCTGTCGGTGGGGTCAGGTGCACTGCTCCTCTCCCTTAGCGTCTGTTTGTGAGCTCTGTTGTGTAGTGTGGTGGGTCATGCTCCTTTGAAAGTAAATCTTGTCAGGATCTGGTTCACCCTTGAGCCTGCAAGGCGGGCCCTGCTGTGAACAGTGCCTCCTCCTGCCTGGGGTGGCCAGGCCACACCTCTCAGAAGAAGGCCCAGCAGTGAGGCCCAAGTGACGGCGCACTGCTCACCGGGCTGTGGGTAGCATCAGTCCCCAAGTGTGTTAGGTGCTGGAGGTACCCAGGGTTTTCCTGTTTTCTGTCAGATAGTCTGCTTTGTGCATGAGGTCAGCAGGCTCTCTTTCCTCACTCTGGGTACACCAGTCTTAAGTGCCGGCCAGTGTTTCTTCGGAAAGTTTTGTCTTACCTTGCATATTGATGTCTGCAGTCCTAGTAGCCCCTCCCCCCGCCCCCATGCCAGCTACCCAGAACCTGATCTGCTGGTGTGTAGTCCTCCTGACCAGATCTTATTCCCTGGTCCCTGGGGATCTGAAGTCCCATCACCAGGACTGCCCCCACACTACTGCTCCAGCTCCCCGCAGCTGCTGGGGAAGGGGTCCCTTTCCAGAGAGGTGTCCCACCTGCCCTCCAGCCTCAGGGCATTCCAACGTGCCCCTTCCCCCACAGTGGTTTCCGTCTCTCCCTGGCAGTCCTCTGGTGTGACCTCGTGTGGCTTTCTCCATGTGGCCCGATGGTCCCCTCTCCCCGCAGGTCTCCACCATGGACCCAGACCCCCAAGCGGGCGTGCAGGTGGGCATGCGCGTGGTGCGCGGCGTGGACTGGAAGTGGGGCCAGCAGGACGGCGGCGAGGGCGGCGTGGGCACGGTGGTGGAGCTCGGCCGCCACGGCAGCCCTTCGACCCCTGACCGCACAGTGGTCGTGCAGTGGGACCACGGCACCCGCACCAACTACCGCGCTGGCTACCAGGGCGCACACGACCTGCTGCTCTATGACAACGCCCAAATCGGTGCGGGCCCCGGGGGCGGGGCTGGGGCGGAGCTGGGCTGGGGGCGGGCCGGCGGCGCACCTGACGCTGCACCCCGCAGGTGTCCGCCACCCCAACATCATCTGCGACTGCTGCAAGAAGCACGGGCTACGGGGCATGCGCTGGAAATGCCGTATCTGCTTTGACTACGACCTCTGCACGCAATGCTACATGCACAACAAGCACGACCTGGCCCATGCCTTCGAGCGCTACGAGACAGCCCACTCGCGCCCGTGAGTCCCCCCAGCCTCCCCAGTGTCCCACCCCACCGGCCAGTGTCCAGGACCTCCTGAGAATGCCTCCGACACACGATGAGCCTCAGTCCGGGAGGGCTGGAGCTGCCTCCTGCTGACTGCTCTGCTGCAGGTCAGGTCTGTCCTGAGCCATTTCCTGGAGGAGTGACCAGGCTCGTGATCACCCCAGGGGCCTGGGCATTGACACCAGCCCTAACCCCCTACAGAAGGCGACTGTGTCCACCTAGCAGGTCTGTGGAGGTCGGTGCTGTGGATGGGGCCTCCTCACCCTGTCCCTTCCTCTCGCCAGGCTCTCGCTGGCCCCCCAGTGCTGCCTGACTGGGGCTCTGAGAGTGGCCTGTGTGGGGTGTGCTGCTTGCATCTGCTGTGGTCAGGAGGGCCCATGCTAGGGAGGATGGGCACCCAGAGGCGCACCCCTGCCACCTGCACTGTCGCCCTCACCTCCTTGACACCCCTACCCGGGGAGGGGAGGGATGTGCTGGCTAGCGAGGGAGCTGGGAGCAGCCATCCGACACCTCTGGCCAAGCCTGCCTTCCTCACGCCCGCGTTTCCCACATGCTGAACCCTCCCCAGGCCAGGCCAGGTGCTGAGCTCTGGGCATAGCTCTGACAGGATACCTAGCTCTCCAGGAGGTGGCAGATGTGGTGTGACCACACACAGGAACCATGCGGTGAGGGTGGGCCTGGAGCACCCGTCCAACATGGTGTCATGAAAGGCCCCTGGAGGGAACCAGTCGGCAGCCCCACTCGAGGTCCAGTGTGGAGGGCACTGGCCTGGGGGGCCTTCTGTTCCAGGGGAAGAGAACCCGGAGTGGGAATGGGGAGCAGGGCTGCCAGAGCAGAGGGTCTGCTCCTGGCACTACTGCCCTTCATGGCCTGGGACCCACTCTGTCTCCTATAGGGTCATGCTGAGTCCCCGCCAGGGCCTCCCAAGGATCCCGTTAAGGGGCATCTTCCAAGGGGCGAAGGTGGTTCGGGGCCCCGACTGGGAGTGGGGCTCACAGGATGGTGAGTGGGGGCCAGGTGGGAAGGTGGGGGGCTCACAGGATGGTGAGTGAGAGGGCGGGAAGGTGGGGGTTTCACAGGATGTTGGGGGGTGGGGTGGGAAGGTGGGGGCGCAGTTGTGGGAGGCGGTTGCCACCAGCTGTGGCTCATCCTTGTGGCGTGGGTTTACCCTGCTGGTGGGGCCACTGTCTTCCTAGGAGGAGAAGGAAAGCCAGGCCGAGTGGTGGACATCCGTGGCTGGGATGTGGAGACAGGCCGGAGCGTGGCCAGTGTGACGTGGGCCGATGGCACCACCAACGTGTACCGTGTGGGCCACAAAGGCAAGGTGGACCTCAAGTGTGTGGGCGAGGCAGCTGGCGGCTTCTACTACAGGGAGCACCTCCCAAGGCTTGGTATGGGTGGGCCGTCCACCACGTGCCCCCCCCCCCCCATTTGCCCTCCGTCCTGCCCTGGACCTGGGGGTGGTCTCTGGAGTCACTGAGGTGAGTGGTGTGGGCAGAAGGAACCGCCTGAGCCAGCCCTGCTGCACCCCCCACCCCCAGGCAAGCCTGCAGAGCTGCAGCGCAGGGTCAGTGCTGACGGCCAGCCCTTCCAGCGTGGGGACAAGGTCAAGTGTCTGCTGGACACGGACGTGCTGAGGGAGATGCAGGAAGGCCACGGCGGGTGGAACCCCCGGATGGCCAAGGTGAGATGCCCCACCTGGTGAGTTCCCGTGCCCACCCTCCCCATGTCCTCTGGCCCCCCGCCCTCCCTGCCCCACCTGGCCACTGCCTCCATGACCCGCCACAGTTTATCGGACAGACGGGCACCGTGCACCGCATCACAGACCGTGGGGACGTGCGTGTGCAGTTCAGCCACAAGACCCGCTGGACCTTCCACCCTGGGGCTCTCACCAAGGTGCATGGGGGGGCTGAGCTGAGCCCCTTCTGCTCACTTCTGCACCCCCTTTCATGTACCTTCTTGGCCCTGGGAGTGCCTTCCTCTAGCCCTGAAGGACGAGGTCAGGGCCTGGTGGGTTTAAAGGGGATTCAGTCCACGAAGAGGGACCTAGATGTGAAGGGGAGGCCCACGGCGTTGTTGGAAGTGGGGGGGGGCAGGAGACCAGGCCCCAGCATGTGTTCTGAGGGCCAGGGGAGCTTCGCGGGCTGCAGGTGGCATGGTTGGGCAGAGTTCCTAGAATGCTCCCATGGGTGCTGCCTGAAGGGTGGGAAGGCCCCTTAGGACAGGGGTGGATCTTTAGGACACCACCCTGAATCAGGGTGGTGGGGCATGGTGAGAGCTGTTTGAGCAGTATTTCTCAGAAGCAGGAGGGAGGAGGTGGAGGGCAGGTGGCAGAGCATCCGGTGATGACCCCTGGACAGAATGCAGAGCCAGCACTCAGCTCAAGCTGGAGACACCTGGGACATGTGGGCCTTCAAGGAGGATTTGTGGTGGGGGTCACAGGACAGGTGGTTTATAGAGTGAGTTCTGTCTGTGCAGGTGAGGGCACAGGTGTGGATAAAGTTGCCAGGGAAGGTTTGGGGTGCGGGAGGAGCAGCCCCTGGCCCCGCCATGTTCAGGCTCTGTCCCCAGTCATCCTGGCGCCCCTCCTCCAAGCTTGGCTGGGCTGGTCTTGGTCATACTGCCCACCCCCCCATCAGCCCGTGGTCAGGCCTGCCCCAGCCTGAACACCCCTGAGCTGGCTCTGACCATCACCCCTGTGGCTCTGAGGCTGGGCCGGCAGGGCTGTCCTGGTCACCTGTCACCCTTATTGGGTGAGACCCTCTGGTTGTGTTTTCAGGCAGGGGCTGGGGTCCTGATGAGGTGGAACTGAACGAGGGTGGGGGCCTTCCTGCTCTCCGACTCTGGGCAGCCATGCCCACTGGGGCTCCTCATGTGCTTCTCTCGTGCTCCTCTGTCACTCAGCAAAACTGCCTGGTGGGTGAGGTGGTGCGGGTTATCGACGACCTTGACACGGTGAAGCGGCTGCAGGCTGGCCATGGGGAGTGGACTGATGACATGGCCCCTGTGAGTCTCCCACCCTTACTTCCATGCCTATCACACTTACCCCTGGGAGGCACGCTTGTGACCCCCACCCTCTCCTCATTCAGGCTCTGGGCCGCATTGGGAGAGTGCTGAAGGTTTTCGGAGATGGGAACGTGGGTGTGCTGGTCAGTGGGAAGCTGTGGACCTTCAGCCCCTCCTGCCTGGTGGCCTACCGGCCTGAGGAAGATGCCAACCTGGACGTAGCTGGGCGAGCCCGGGAGAACAAAAGTGAGGGCATCCAGTGAGCAGCTGGTTGGGGCAGAGCTGCCCTGGCCACCACTGACCCTCAACCCCACCTTCCCCAGGCTCCCTGAGCGTTGTCCTGGACAAGCTTCGAGCCCAGAAGAGTGACCTGGAGCACCCAGGGAGGCTGGTGGTGGAGGTGGCTCTGGGCAATGTGGCCCGGGCTCTGGACCTGCTGCGGCGGCACCCGGAACAGGCGAGCCCGAGACCTGCCTCCCGGCCCAGCCAGCCCCAGTGAGGGGGCCAAGGGCCAGGGACTGACCCTCTGCCTCTCCCGGCAGGTGGACACCAAGAATCAGGGCAGGACTGCCCTGCAGATGGCCACCTACCTAGGCCAGGTGGAGCTGGTGCGGCTGCTGCTGCAGGCTCAGGCGGGCGTTGACCTGCCGGATGACGAGGGCAACACAGCACTGCACTACGCAGCCCTGGGGTGAGGCCCGGCCAGAGTGCGAGGGGGCTGGGCCTACAGGTCCAGCCAGCGGGCACAACGCCCCTCCTGCTTCCTATCCTGCCAGGAACCAACCCGAGGCTGCCCGGGTACTCTTGAGCTCAGGTTGTGGGGCCAATGCTCTGAACAGCACTCGGAGCTCAGCACTGCATGTGGCCGTGCAGAGGGGCTTCCTGGAGGTGGTGAAGGTCCTCTGTGAGTGTGGCTGTGACGTCAACCTGCCTGTGAGTGCTGGGTCCCCCGGCTCTGGCCCTGGGGTCAAGGAGGTCGTGGCTGAGACTTCCTTGCCAAGTGATCACTGGCCTACCACCGGCAGGATGCCCATGCTGACACACCCCTGCACTGCGCCATCTCAGCGGGCACTGGTGCCAGCGGCATTGTGGAGGTCCTCACCGAGGTGCCGGGCATCGATGTCACTGCCACCAACAGCCAGGGCTTCACCCTGCTGCACCACGCGTCCCTCAAAGGCCACACACTGTGAGTTTGGGGTGACACACAACTCCTGCTGTACCACTGGGCCACGGGGTCGCCCCCAACCCCAGAGGCATCTCCCTGCTCCCACAGAGCTGTCAGGAGGATTCTGGCGCGGGCCCGGCAGCTGGTGGACGCCAAGAAGGAGGATGGGTTCACGGCACTGCACCTGGCCGCCTTCAACAACCACAGGGAGGTGGCCCAAGTTCTTATCCGAGAGGTGTGGACAGAGTCCCCTGGGCCGTGGACTGGGGTGTCAGGGCCCACCAGGGTCCCTGGGTTGAGCCCGTGCCCACCCCTCCCCAGGGCCACTGTGATGTGAACGCTCGCAACCGTAAGCTGCAGTCCCCGCTGCACCTGGCTGTGCAGCAGGCCCATGTGGGGCTGGTGCCACTGCTGGTGGATGCCGGCTGCAGCATCAACGCGGAGGATGAGGAGGGGGACACGGCTCTGCACGTGGCACTGCAGCGCCACCAGCTGCTGCCTCTGGCAGCTGATGGGGGCGCAGGGGACCCGGGTCCCCTGCAGCTGCTGTCCAGGGTGAGGAATTGTGACTCTGGGTGCTGGGGAGGGGGACGCAGAACTGGGCCACAGGTTCCTCTGCCCTCTCTCCCCTCAGGATGGCCGGACCAGGCCTCGTAGGGTGGGCAGGCTGGGCCACAGTGGTTTGTTCTGTGACCCTGGTCACCACTGCTGGCACAATGTTCCTGAGAGTCTGACCAGCTTGGGAGAGGGAGTGGGGTCTAGTAGGGCTTGGCCCTGCCATAGGCCGAGTGGTGTATCAGAACACGGCCTCCGTGCCACTGGCTGCCCAGTGGGGCCCTTTGCCTTTGGCTCCAGGGGCCTCAGGGAGCAGGTGCTCAGGCCTCTGCAGCCAGGTACCAGCAGAGGCTTCCTTCAGGCCAGCATTCCCAGGCGCTCGCCCTCACCAGCGTCTGTCCTGCCATCCAGCTACAGGCCTCGGGCCTTCCGGGCAGCGCGGAGCTGACGGCAGGCGCAGCGATCGCCTACTTCTTAGCGCTGGAGGGCGCCGACCTGAGCTATGCCAACCACCGCGGCCGGAGCCCCCTGGACCTGGCTGCTGAGGGTCGCCTGCTCAAAGCCCTGCAGGGCTGTGCTCAGCGCTTCCGGTGAGCCGGCGGGGCGGGGGGCGGGATCGAAGCTCCGGGCCCTTTCAAGACCCCTGTCCCCACGCAGGGAGCGGCAGGCTGGCGGCGGTGGCAGCGGGGGCTCGGCCCAGGGCCCAAGACTGGTGCTCAGTGCTCCGAACACTGTGACCAACCTGCATGTGGCCGCGTCGACGGGGCCCGAGGCCGCCGAGTGCCTAGTGTGCTCGGAGCTGGCGCTGCTGGTGCTGTTCTCGCCCTGCCAGCATCGCACAGTGTGCGAGGGTGAGTGCGGGGTGGGGAGGGGGGCGCGGCAGCCGGGCTGGACGGCCCCTCACTCAACCGTGGCCTCCCCCCGTAGAGTGCGCACGCAGGATGAAGAAGTGCATCAGGTGCCAGGTGGTCATCAGCAAGAAGCTGCGCCCAGGTGGGGCCCGGCGCCCGCCCCGCCCCACTGCCCCCAGGTGTGGGCCGCTGCACCCGCCCGCGGCCCCGCTCGATGTCCACGGCCCCGCCCCCTTTCGTGGCTCACATTCTATTCGCGGTTCTCTCGCAAGACCTCGGCCCCAAGCCCCCGCCCCTGACCTGGACCTCTTCCGCAGACGGCACGGAGGTGGTCAACGCAGCCCTCGCGCCCGGCCCGCCGCGGCAGCTGGTGGAGGAGCTGCAGAGCCGCTATCGGCAGATGGAGGAGCGCATCACCTGCCCGATTTGCATCGACAGCCACATCCGCCTCGTGTTCCAGTGTGGCCATGGCGCGTGCGCGCCCTGTGGCGCGGCGCTCAGCGCCTGCCCCATCTGCCGCCAGCCCATCCGCGACCGCATCCAGATCTTCGTGTAGCCCGCGCCCCCCGCCTCGTTCCGGGGCCATGCCCCGCGGCCACCCTCGCGAGCCCTTTCTCTGTGTTTTATAAAGAGATTGCTGGACTTTGTGTCTGGTTGCCTGTCTGGGGCGGGGCCGTGCGGGTCCCCTACCGCGGACCATTCTGACCGCACCCCTTACACCGTTGGCCCAGCGCTGGGTTCTGCGCTTTGGCCAGAGGCCTTGCAAGGCCTCTCCCGACCCGTGTATTCTGCCCTTCTTCCCAGGACTCACGGGTCCAGAGTGCGGCCCGGACCCTGGCCAGAAAGAACGGGGCCCCGGGCTTGCGGTGTCGTCCAGAGGCACTGAATGGACCGAAACCCCAGCAATAGCCACCTCCCTGCCCCTGGGGTGGGCTGCAGAGTCGGATTTTGGCTAAAGCAGGACCTGGTCTCGCGGCAGACTGTGCGGTCCTGGCTAAGTGGGGAGTTGGGCGAGGCCTCCGGTTTCAAGCCAGGAGACCCGGCAGGGTCTCAGGACCGCTGAGCGTGGGCGGAATATGGATTTGGGGAGAGGGCAGGACATAGGACGGAGAGGGTCGGTGTGTTGGCTCGAACTTAGTCATGAAGTGAGGGAGGGGGACTGCCCTCGTCTGGACCCAGCGGCCGGGCGCTTTCCAAGAACCACCAAAATGCTCCCCTGGAGCCTCAAGGCTGTCCGCCAGCCACTTGGCGCTGACCCTGCTGGCCCGGCGCGCCACTGTCACTCTGGGCTCGAAGCCTGGATGGAGAATAGGGAGGGCCCGCACCCCCGGCCTCCTCTGGCTGGGCGCCTCTCCACTAGGAGCAATTCCCCCAGCCCCCATCCCGTCTCCCCTCCCCGCAGTCCGCTCCGCCCCGGCGGGCCTCCCGCCCGGCCCTGGATCCCGGTTCCCCCAGCCCAGAGGCGCCCGCGCCTACCTCCCGCCTAGCTCGGCTCCTCAGCCAGGGGCAGCCTGAAAGCCGTCCCGTCGAGTCTTCTGCTCTTAGGACACCCGGCCCCCAGCCCCTACTCAGAACTGTCCATACTTCGGTCCTGCTTGCGCTCCGCAGGGAGCGCCTGGTGCAGACTCCTGGCTCCTATGGCCCCCACCCCCGCACCTTGTGAGCTTTCCCTGTCGCCCGCCAGGTCCTTCCGCTGGCCCCGGCCGGTCCCTCTCCCTCCTGGCACACAAACTTCGCTCCGCAGGCGCCGTCCCTCTTCCTCAGCCTGGTACTCACTTGCCACGTCCCCTCCCGTCGCGTCCCTCCCCTCTTGCGGGGTCCCTGTCGCCAGCGCCTGCGGGGGATATGTCCTCAGCTGACCAGGATGGAGTTTCCACTGCCGGGTCTCATGCGGTGTCGAGGGGCTTGGGGGGACTCCGTTTGGGAGAAAAGTTGCCGAGTCATTCAACTTCCAGCGCGTTTGGGGACCCCAGCTGACATTCCCGCCTAAGCTTGAGTCCCTGGCGTCTGTCCCTTCCCTGGCGTCCGGGGCCCTCCTCGCCCCCCCACTGCCAAGTGACCCCGCCCAGCGGGCCCTGCCCAGGCCACCGCCACCGACCCAGAGGCTCAGGTCCCCGCGCCCCAGGCTGGAGGCGGCGGGGGTGCTCCCGACAGTGGGCGGCCAGCTGGTTCCCTTCAGGGGCGGCCGCGCGCCCTCCCCCCGGGGCTGTAATCCGAGCCGCTGCCGCGCCGCCCCGCTGCCCCAGCCCCGACAGCGAGTCCGCAGGCGCCATGGGCCGCGGGGCCTGCGTCCCCTTGGCGGCGTCGGGGGCCAGCGACCCGGCCCGCCGGCTTGGAGCCGTGCTGGGCGCGCTGTGCCTCTTCCCCGCGCTCGTGCTGTTGGCCTGGCCAGGGACCCCGACGAACGGGGCCGGGGCGAGAGCAGCGCAGGTGAGAGCGGGCGCGGGAACGGGTGGGTCCGGCCCCAGCTCCACGGTCCGGCCGTGAGTCCGCGTGTCCGCGGATGCGGGGGGAGGGGCCGGTGGGGGGCAAATCTGCCGCCAGCTCCGCCCACTCCGACCTGGCGTGTTTTTAGTAACTTTTTCTGTTAAGTAAACCCGGCACAGGGTAGAAAACCAGAAACAGCCGAAAGGCAGAAAGAGGGGCCATCAGCACTCCCTGGAGCGCGCCCCCTTTCCAGGCTCTTCTCCTCGAGACCTGGGACTTGGGGACAGTCCCTACTGCCTCCCCACGGGGCACTTGCTTCCCTTCAAGGGCGACGCTGCGCCCCAGACTTCGGGCGTCCTGGCCTCCGGGAGCCTCGGTCCGCCGCACCCCCTGGCGCCCCGCAGACGCCGCTACACGCTGACCCCGGCCAGGCTGCGTTGGGAACACTTCAACCTTACATACAAGTGCGGCCCTGGCCCTGGCCCTGGAAGGTGGGGGGAGCACGGTGTCTCCGGCCGCCACCCCTGACCGTGACTCCTACCCCAGGATCCTCTCCTTTCCGAGAAACCTGCTCAGCCCCAGTGAGACTCGGCGGGGTCTGGCTGCCGCCTTCCGCATGTGGAGTGACGTGTCCCCCTTCAGCTTCCGCGAGGTGGCCCCCGAGCAGCCCAGCGATCTCCGCATAGGTGGGCGCCGTGCCCCTGCCCCCGCCCCACCCAGAGGCCCTCTCTCAGGCCCGTGCTCCCCCAGGCTTCTACCCCATCAACCACACGGACTGCCTGGTCTCCCCGCTGCACCACTGCTTCGACGGCCCCACGGGCGAGCTGGCCCACGCCTTCTTTCCCCCACACGGCGGCATCCACTTTGACGACAGCGAGTACTGGGTCCTGGGCCCCACACGCTACAGCTGGAAGAAAGGTGACGCGGTCCTGGCCTCCCATGGGGCCCTCCACTACATGGGAACAGCGGGGGGTCTTTGAGGGGTCGTGCAGGGGATTTGAGGTCTGGCTGGCGGGGAGGGGAAGGCTGGTTGGAGGCTGTAGGCCTGGATTCTGGGAGTCCTGAAGCCCCCCCCCCACCCCCACACCACTGGAGCCGGAGCCGGAGCCGCATTCCTGGGGGCCAGCTCACCGCCTCGCCGGCCTGGAACATTCTTATCTTCGGTGGCTGCGGCGGGGAGGCTCCCTGCGCTGCAGCAGCTGTGCAGGCCGCGGGGAGCAAGGAGGCAGGGTGGGGGTGGTTGCTGGGCTGGGTACCGGGCGCTGATCGGCCGGGCCCGCAGGCGTGTGGCTCACCGACCTGGTGCACGTGGCGGCCCATGAGATTGGCCACGCGCTGGGCCTGATGCACTCCCAGCACGGCCGGGCGCTCATGCACCTCAACGCCACGCTGCGCGGCTGGAAGGCACTGTCGCAGGACGAGCTGTGGGGGCTTCACCGGCTCTACGGTGAGTGCGGGGCCGGTGGTGGGCTGCGGGAGGCGGGCGGGGGCGGCCGCGTCCTGAGGTCAGTCTGCCTCCGCAGGCTGCCTGGACCGGCTGTTCGTGTGCGCGTCCTGGGCTCGGAGGGGTTTCTGCGATGCCCGCCGGCGACTCATGAAAAGGCTGTGCCCCAGCAGCTGCGACTTCTGCTATGGTGAGGTCGGGTGTCCGCCTGGCCTGGGTGCGCGGGGGCGCCCGGCGCTGATCTGGCTCCCCCACCCCGAGCAGAGTTCCCCTTTCCCACGGTGGCCGCCACCCCGCCGCCCCCCAGGACCAAAACCAAGCTAGTGCCCGAGGGCAGGAATGTGACCTTCCGCTGTGGTCAGAAGATCCTCCACAAGAAAGGCAAAGTATAGTGAGTGACCCGGCCCCGGCGCCCGACTGGGGGCGCGGGGCGGGGGGGGGGGGGGGGGGGGGCGCGAAGAGGGGAGGGCAGGACCCTCCCTGCCCAGCCCTCCGCCCTCTCCGCAGCTGGTACAAGGACCAGGAGCCCCTGGAGTTCTCCTACCCTGGCTATCTGGCCCTGGGCGAGGCGCACCTGAGCATCATCGCCAACGCCATCAACGAGGGCACCTACACGTGTGTGGTGCGCCGGCGGCAGCGCGTGCTCAGCACCTACTCCTGGCGCATCCGCGTGCGGAGTTGAGCGCCGCGCTTCGGGCTGAGGCCGCTGATAAAGTACTTTGTCTCTCAAGTCTCCTTGCCCTTTCTTGGGATGGTGGGTGGCTGTTCTTGCGGGTGGGGAGCCTGCTGAACAGGCTGACCACTAGAGCCATGATCTGGCATGTGCTCATTGCTGGGGAGGCAGGGCCCCCGTGGCTGCAAGGCTTCCCTGAAGAGTGGGGTGATCTGGGGAGCGGGGCTGGGGGCACCAGCAAAAGGAACTAGTTTGGAGCAGGTGGGGGCCCCAGACAAATCCTGTCCAGCCAGACTAGTAGCTGGAGGTCATGCAAGTCAGGAAGAGATGGGTCCAAGTGGGGTTGGAGGCCTCCCTTTATCCCCGCCTCCTCTCAAGAATGTGGGGGCCCTGGCTCCCCACACCCCCAGGGAGCACTAGTTCAGGATCCAGCACAGGACTAGCCGCTTAAAGAAGGATATATCAGACCTTTCCTCCAAGAATATTTTACTACATCTTAAAACACAGTAACAACCTTGTACAAAAACCCACTGTGGCTTAGAGTTCACATGCCTGGTTCTAGGGGCCCTGCGTTGAGGAGCAGGAAGGAGCCCCAGCAGCGGCCTGAAGATTTAAAAACAACAAAAATCTCCACAGTTCTGATCCTAGTGCCAGCGGTGACAGCCCGGCATGGCCCCTCCATGGCCAAGTGTGTGGGGGGTACAAATGCCCCCCCTCCCCTCACAGGGCAAGTCCAATTCATATGAAAAAATACAGCCTTTCCTCCCACAGCAAGGAAAATGTGATTTAATTCTACAAATTTACAAGGCAAGATAAAATAAAAAGAAAACGTGGAAAACCCCACGAGGCCAGCAGTCCAAGACTTGAGGTTGTACCCGTGGCAGCCCTGTGGCAGTGGCGCCCCGGTCCACAGTCTGGACCCAGACAGCGCCTCCAGCGCCTGCGCGGTCGGTGCTCCCCAGGGTGGGTCCAGGTCGGCTGGGAGCCTCAGAACTTGAGGCTGAAGCCCGGGCCCGCAGCTGAGGCCCCCTGGTTTGTGGTGGTGAGGTGGAAGCCCGTCTCCTTCAGGTCGTCGTCGCCCTGTGGACACAAGGGCATGTAGGGCCCAGGCTGGGCCAGTCTTGCCTTGGGGAGCCCCCACCCCAGCACCTGACAACCCTTTACCAGCTGGCTGTAGCCCAGGCCTCCCTCTGGAGGTCGCGGGCTGGTGCCTCGCTTCACCCTCTGCTGTTCGCTCTTGGCCGGCCACGTGGGGAACATGGAGGGGTCGATGGGGAGAGGGGTCTCGCGGAAATACTCATGCTTGAGGCCGTCTTCCGCGTTGACTCTCCGCCCAGGGAAATATGTCAGAAACCTGGGAGAAAAAGGCACTAGGTGCCATCAATAGGGCAGCTTGGGGGCAGGACCGAGGTGGGCAGGGGTGGGGCACAGGGCAGGACGCACTTGTTCATGAGGTCGAAGCCCTGGTCTGAGAGCAGAGCCCCGAAGCGCTTGCGGAGGTTGTTATAGGGGTACTCAGTGAAGGTCATCTTCTTGACAGCTGGGAGGTCGTTGTAGCCAGGCCAGATTTTCTCACTGGGGGTCCCCAGGTCCTAGAAGAGGGAGCATCTCAAGACACTCAGGTTGTGCAGGGAAGGGTGGACTGGCCTGGGCACCTGCACATGCCCCCAGTGGGCACCTACCTTGAACACTTTGTTGATCTGATCAATTTCTGACTTCCCAGGGAATAGCGGCTTCTGAGTCAGCAGCTCCCCAAAGATGCAGCCCACCGACCACATGTCCACGGCTGTGGAGTACTCCTGGGGGGTCAGGCAGGGGTCAGGGAGTGCTCAGGGGGCTGAGGGCCGGCGTGCCCTGGGGGCTCCGGAATACCCACACTCACCTTGGCACCCAGCAAAAGCTCAGGGGCTCGGTACCACAGCGTCACGACCACTGGGGTGTAGGCCTTCAGAGGGGACCCATACTCCCGTGCCAGCCCGAAGTCCCCCACCTGCGAGGGGAGAGGGTGGGCTGCAGATGGCTCGAGGCTGGGAGCTGTTTTGTCCCCAGCCACCCAGCAGGGCTCACCTTGAGGATGCCTGCGTGGCTCAGCAGCAGGTTGGACGTCTTGAGGTCTCGGTGCAGGATCCAGTTGTCATGCAGGTGCTTCACTCCACGCAGCAGCTGGATCATCAGCGTCTTCACCTCCCCTGTGGCAACGGGCAGCAGGGGGCTGGTGCCTGGCTACTCGCCACCACAGCAGCCACTGGCCTTTCCAGCATATGCACACCCAGTGGGATAGGGTCACAGTTCAATGTCAGCAGCCCCCACACCCCCACCCCCAACAGCCCGAGAGTGGGACATCCCTCAGGGGATGTGGGTCCAGGGTCACCCCATGGGACTGACTGGGACCCACCTGGCAGGAAAGGCTGCTTCATGGTCTCCATGAGGCTCTTGAGGTCATGCTCCACGTAGTTCATGACGATGTAGATCTTGTCCATGTTGCTGCCCACGACGATCTCCTAGGAAACAACAGCAGGTCCGAGAGGTCAGGGCCGCAGCCAGCCCTGCCACCACCAGCGCTCCCAAGAGACGTGAGATCCCAGGCCCGGATACCCGGTGACAGGGAGCCCCCAAGTGTGATGGCCACTAAGGGTGCGGCACTGGGGCCCCTGGGGGCAGAGGTGCATGGGCCTCACCCTGACAGTGACGATATTGGGGTGCTGTGCCTTGAGGATGGTGTTGATCTCCCTCAGTGACGTGATTGGGAAGCCCTCCTTCTCCTTCTCCATCTTCAATCGCTTCAGAGCCACAATTTCATCTGAAAAGAAAGTCACCAGAAGACAGACACTGACGAGACCTTCTTCTACCCAAATGCTCCCATTTACGGCTATCCCCTGGAATCACAGGACATGGCCAACTGGCCTCCCTGGGAGCTCAGAGCCTGGACCGCCTCCGTCTCTGAGGCCCTGGCCCCCGGGCACACACCTGCTCAGGTGCTGTCACTCCAGGCCTGGCCTGGTGGACTCCATACTCACAAGCAGCACAGAGCTTCTTGGTCAGGCTGACTTCTGTGGGTGCCAAGAGCCTGTTGCTCAGGTGTGCACCAGCCAGGTGAGGCCCCGTGAGGGCCAGCACCAGGGGAGGGGTGGCTCCTGGGATCAGAAGGAACTATGCCCAGTGACTTTGACACTGAAGGTGACAGGGCCCTGTACACAGCCAGGGGCCTGTGGTGCTGGCTGGCACTCTGGGCCACCTGGTCCATGCCCTACACCCCCTTCCCTGTGGGGGACCATCCTGGGCTGCGTCCCACCTGTCTTCTTGTCCTTTGCTCTGTACACCACCCCGTAGGTGCCTTCCTCAATCCTGTTCAGACACTGGAACTCCTCGACACTCCGACAACCCTAGGGGAGGCACCAGCATGAGGGCATGGTAGCCAGGCTCACAGCCCACAGCAAAGCCTCAACTAGACATCTCCAGAAGCCCAGACAGTGCTCAGGCAGGACCTGGGAGGAATCATCTTCTCAGCCTCTGCTTGCTCCTTCAGCGAGCAGGCACCCTCTATCCAACAGTGGGCCCTGGGCACCAGCCCCCCGCCACACCTCCAGCCACTGATCCCAAGATGATGCCAAGACAGCAGGGATCCTCTGTGCTGCACCCTCAGCTGGCGCAGCAGCCCCTCAGGTGCAGTGGACCCTCAGTGCACCTTGGGCCCTCACCCTCTTGGGACCTGCCCCTCCCCCAAGTCCCTCCCTGCAGCACTTTGGTTACTGAATTGCAGGCCAACATGCACCACTGCCCTCTGACCCCTACAGGGCAACAAGGCAAGGGAAGTCAAGGGCCCATCTTCCCAGGCCGAGGCAGAAGTGACTGCAGAGCTGACTGCACGCGAGGCGGCCTGACTCTTATGCATGGGGCCCCTTGTGGGCGTCCTGGCTGCAGTTGCACAAGCTTTCCTCCAGCAAGCTTGTTGGACAAGAGCCCAGACCATGACAGGGACCATGATGGAGGCTAGGGGCCAGGCCTGGCCAGAGACAGACACCCACAGTGAGGACCCAGCTTCTGCTCTCAGCCACCAGCCCTGTCCATGGGCAGCAAAGGGGAAGTGCCTCACCTGCAGGGCAGGCAGGTACTTGGGCAGCTCCTGCTTGAGCTCGATGGGCGACAGGGCTGGGGAGTCAGGCACAAAGTCCCCTTCGGTGAGGGCGCTGCTCTGAGGGGTGCCCTCACCCACCTCCTCTTCCCCCTCTTCACTCTCTCCAGAATCGTGGTCAAACCGTGACTCTGGAACTTCAGAAATTAAATCCAATTTCAGAACCAGAAACAGACAAGTGTCACAACCCTCACCCATTCTGGGGGGACTATGAGCACAAGAGCCTCCAGGGGCCAGGACATACTGTGTCCCATTGCCCTGGACAGAGGGCGCTGTGTCTTGGGGCCACTGGCCAGGCCGGGACCACTGTGAGCTAATGACCAGTTGTCTGAGAAGGCCGGCCCAGAATAGGCGTCCAGTGGCCCAAAGCCTTGGCCTGGCTATTGGCAGAGGCCACAAAGTCCCATGCCAGTGACTGGTCTGTGGTCAGAGCCCAGCTGGCGTTTTCCAGTTCCTATCCCAATGTCCAGGCTGAGCAGTACCCAGAAGGGTGCCCAGGGAACCAGCAGCTGGGTCCTTAGCAGCTGGGTGTCCCTGTGGCTTCTGGGTGGGGCGTGCCACAGACAAGGGTTATTTGTGGGTCACAGTCCCACCACAACTCAGACACGGGTCAAGCACCCAGGTCAGAGGTGGACGAGGAAGAGGTGAACCACCACTTGGGGGCTTCTCACCAACCAAGACGTGGTTTTCATTCTCTCGCTCCTCATCTTCACTCATTTCTTCTTCACTCACTTCTTCTGCAAGAGAAACAGGCATCAGCGAAGACCATCTACAAGAGGTAGCAAAGGGCCCTCACATGATCACTGGGGGTCTCATATGGTCCCAGTCAGCAAGGCATTTTCATGATGGGTATTTGTTTACATAGACTTTATTGTTCTGTAACTTCTAAGCTCATATCACATTAAGCCTCAGGCTTGAGCTCACCAGCTGACTGTCCGGACACATCCTCAGAGTTGCTTCCAGTCTCCTCCTCCTCCTCTTCTTCCTCTTCCTCCTCCTCCTCCTCCGACTCTTCACTGCTGCTTCCCTCTTCCTCCTCCTCCTCCTCCTCCTCCTCCTCAGAACCTGACCCTGACTCCGCTTTAGGAAGAAAACAGGTGGGAGTGAACTTGGGGCCCGCCCTGTGGTGGCCAAGTTGGGCAGGGCCGGGCGAGCAGTCACCTGACGAGGACTCTGCGGAGCTGGTCTTCCTCTCGCTGTCGCTGACGTCCTGCAGGTCAGACAGCAGGTCTCTCTCTTCCACTTTTTCTTCTTTCACTTATAAAATAAACCACTGAAGGTGAATGTGGGGCAATGTTTTTAAAATAACATTAGATGGTGCTTCTCATATAAGAGGACCAGCTCATCTACAGACAGTTGGGAGGAAGACAAGTCTTCAAATGCTCCAGCGCATGAACTTACACAGATAGCCCTTCACACACACAGGTGCTGCAGCACCCCATGATGTTGTGAAGCATCAGCCAGCCTATGAGCTCAGGTGTTCCCCTAGCAAAGACCACCCCGCGCTGGGCCCGCAGGCGCTGTGCGGCCTTACCTGGCTTCCGGCTGTCCCCCAGCTCAAGCCTTTCTCGAGGCGGCCGGAGAGGGCTCCGGCTCCAGTGGCTGGCTTTCACCTTGTCGCTGTAGTCGTCTCTCACGGTCCGGTGATGTGCAGACACTGCGCAAGAAGAGCACAGGGGCTGGGGCCAGTCCCCTTTTCCTCTAGGAGTACACATGCCT
Organism: Dama dama; assembly: GCF_033118175.1. NCBI lineage: Eukaryota > Metazoa > Chordata > Mammalia > Artiodactyla > Cervidae > Dama > Dama dama. The sequence continues at coordinate 47,954,020 of NC_083694.1, read as the reverse complement.
ACAGCTGGCGAAAGAGCCCAGGAAACCACCAGAGGACCCAGGTGGGCATTCTAGACTGCTCTCTACTGGTCAAAGGAAGGGGACAGAACCCGCCTCCTCAAACCCAGGCCTATCACCCACTGGGCATTAGGCAGGTGGACACCAGACATGGCTATCCAGGATGCACAGCTCACACTCCAGGACCTGCAGCGTCACCTAGCCCTCTCGCTCACCCCCGCCCACCTCCGGCCTTCCCCCACCCTCCCGCCCCGCCCACACCCCGGGCCCCGCCCACCTCCGGGCCCCGCCCACCTTCCCGCCGGGCCTCCCGCTCCTTGCGCCTCTCCTCGGCCCGCCGCTCCCGCTCCTTCTGCTCCCGCTGCTCCTTCTGCTGCTCCCGCATCTTGCGTTCCCGTTCTCGCTTTCTCTCTAACTGCTCGAGGCGGTCCCTGGAACAGGAGCACGCCAAATCTTTTCTCACCCCCGAAACCGGAAGCTTTCTTTTTGGCCCTCAGTGCTTTTTCCTCGCATTTATAAACTGCCCCTCTGGCAAGCCATTTCAGTATTCTTGCCTTGAGAACCCCATGAACAGTATGAAACGGCAGAAAGCTATAACAGTGAAAGATGCACTCCCCAGGTCGGTAGGTGCCCAATATGCGACTGGAGAAGAGTGGAGAAATACCTCTAGAAAGAATGAAGTGAAGGAGCCAAAGCGAAAACACCACCCAGTTGTGGATGTGACTGGTGATGGAGGTACACAGTCCGAGGCTGTAAAAAACACTACTGCATAGGAACCTGGAATGTTAGGTCCCTGAATTAAGGTAAATTAGAAGTGGTCAAACAGGAGATGACAAGAGTGAACATCAGCATTTTAGGAATCCGTGAACTGAAATGGACAGGAATGGGAGAATTTAATTCAGATGACCATTGTATCTACTACTGTGGGCAAGAATCCCTTAGAAGAAATGGATGTCCATCACCAACTCCCGTAGCTTGCTCAAACTCATGTCCGTGGAGTCAGTGATGCCATCCAACCATCTCATCCTCTGTTGTCCTCTTCTCCTGCTGCCTTCAATCTTTCCCAGCATCCAGGTCTTTTCCAACCTGTCGGCTCCTCCCATCAGGTGGCCAAAGGATTGGAACTTCAGCTTCAGCATCAGTCCTTCCAATGAATATTCAGGACTGATTTCCTTTAGGATGGACTGGTTTGCTCTCCTTGCAGTCCAAGGGACTCTCAAGAGTCTTCTCCAACACCACAGATCAAAAGCATCAATTCTTCAGTGCTCAGCTTTCTTTATGGTCCAACTCTCACATCCATACATGACTACTGGAAAAACCATAGCTTTGACTAGACAAAATTTAGTTGGCAAAGTAATGTCTCTGCTTTTTAATATGCTATGTAGGTTGGTTATAGCTTTTCTTCCAAGGAGCAAGCGTCTTTTAATTTCATGGCCGCAGTCAGTCACCATCTGCAGTGATTTTGGAGCCCAAGAAAATTAAGCTGTCACTGTTTCTATTGTCTCCCCATCTATTTGCCATGAAATGATGGGACCGGATGCCATGATCTTTGTTTTTTGACTGTTGGATTTTAAGCCAGCTTTTTCACTCTCCTCTTTCACTTTCATCAAGAGGCTATTTAGTTCCTTTTCGTTTTCTGCCATAAGGGTGGTGTCATCTGCATATCCGAGGTTATTGATATTTCTCCCAGCAATCTTGATGCCAGCTTATGCTTCATAAAGCCCAGCATTTCACATGATGTACTCTGCATATAAGTTAAATACAGTATGTGGGTGCAATCTCAAAAATGACAGAATGATCTCTGTTCGTTTCCAAGGCAAACCATTCAATAACACAGTAATCCAAGTCTATGCCCCAACCAGTAATGCTGAAGAAGCTGAAGTTGAATGGCTCTATGATGACCTACAAGACCTTTTAGAACTAACACCAAAAAAAAGATGTCCTTTTCATCATAAGGGGCTGGAATGCAAAAGTAGGAAGTCAAGAGATACCTGGAGTAAGAGGCAAGTTTGGCCTTAGAGTACAGAATGAAGCAGGGCAAAGGCTAACAGAGTTTTGCCAAGAGAATGCACTGATCATAGCAAACACCCTCTTCCAACACAAGAGACTACTCTACACATGGACATCACCAGATGATCAACACCGAAATCAGACTGATTATATTCTTTGCAGCCAGAGATGAAGAAGCTCTATACAGTCAGCAAAAACAAGACCGGGAGCTGACTGTGGCTCAGATCATGAACTCCTTACTGCCAAATTCAGACTTAAATGCAGGAAAGTAGGGAAAACCACTAGGCCATTCAGGTATGACCTAAATCAAATCCATTACAATTATACAGTGGAAGTGACAAATAGATTCAAGGGATTAGATCTGATAGACAGAGTGCCTGAAGATCTATGGATGGAGGTTCGTGACATTCTACAGGAGGCAGGGATCAAGACCATCCCCAAGAAAAAGAAATGCAAAAAGGCAAAATGGTTGTCTTAGGAGGCCTTACAAATAGCTGAGAAAAGAAGAGAAGCGAAAGGCAAAGGAGAAAAGGGAAGATATACCCATCTTAATGCAGAGTTCCTAAGAATAGCAAGGAAAGATAAGAAAGCCTTCCTCAGTGATCAATGCAAAGAAATAGACAAAAACAACTGAATGGGAAAGGCTAGAGATCTCTTTAAGAAAATTAGAGATACCAAGGGAACATTTCATGCCAAGACGGGCGCAATAAAAGACAGAAACGGCATGGACCTAACAGAAGCAGAAGATATTAAGAAGTGGCAATAATACACAGAACTATACAAAAAAGATCTTAATGACCTAGATAACCACGATGGTGTGATCACTTACCAAAGCCAGATATCCTGGAATCCAAAGTCAAGTGGGCCTTAGGAAGCATCACTACACACAAAGCTAGTGGAAGTGATGGAATTCCAATGGAGCTATTTCAAGTCCTGAAAGATGTTGTCAAAGTGCTGCACTCAATATGCCAGCAAATTTGCAAAACTCAGCAGTGGCCACAGGACTGGAAAAGGTCAGTTTTCATTCCAATCTCAAAGAAAGGCAATGCCAAAGAATGTTCAAACTACCACACAATTGTACTCATTTCACATGCTAGGAAAGTAATGCTCAAAATGCTCCAATCGAGGCTTCCATAGTACATGAACCAAGAACTTCCAGATGTTCAAGCTGGATTTAGAAAAGGCAGAGGAAGGAGAGATCAACTTGCCAACGTCCGCTGGATTATCGAAAAAGCAAGAGAGTTCCAGAAAAACATCTACTATTGCTTTATTGAGTGCACCAAAGCCTTTGACTATGTGGATCACAACAAACTGTGGAAAATTCTTCAAGAGATGGAAATACCAGACCACCTTACCTGCCTCCTGAGAAATCTGTATGCAGGTCAAGAAGCAACAGTGAGAACCAGACATGAAACAACGGACTGGTTCCAAATTGGGAAAGGAGTATGCCAAGGCTGTATAATGTCACCCTGCTTATTTAATTTATATGCAGAATATATCATGTGAAGTGCTGGGCTGGATGACGCACAAGCTGAAATCAAGACTGCCGGGAGAAATATCAATAACCTCAGATATGCAGATGATACCACCCTTATGGCAGAAAGCAACGAATTAAAGAGCCTCTTGTGAAAGTGAAAGAGGAGAGTGAAAAAGCTGGCTTAAAATTCAACAGTCAAAGAACTAAGATCATGGCATCTGGTCCCATCACTTCATGACAAATAGATGGGAAAAATGTGGAAACAGTGAGACTTCATTTTTCTGGGCTCCAAAATCGCTGCAGATAGTAACTGCAGCCATGAAATTAAAAGACACTTGCTCCTTGGAAGAAAAGCTATAACCAACCTAGACAGCATATTAAAAAGCAGAGACATTACTTTGCCAACGAAGTTTCGTCTAGTCAAAGCTATGGTTTTTCCAGTAGTCACGTATGGATGTGAGAGTTAGAAAGCTCTCATAAAGAAAGCTGAGCACTGAAGAATTGATGCATTTGAATTGTGGTACTGGAGAAGACTCTTGAGAGTCCCTTAGACTGCAAGGAGATCAAACCAATCAATCCTAACGGAAATCAGTCCTGTATATTCATTGGAAGGACTGATGCTGAAGCTGAAACTCCAATACTTTGGACACCTGATGCAAAGAAATGACTCTTTGGAAAAAAGACCCTGATGCTGGGGAAGATTGAAGGCAGCAGGAGAAGGGGACGACAGAGGATGAGATGGTTGGATGGCATCACTGACTCGATGGACAGGAGTCTCAGCAAGCTCTGGGAGTTGGTGATGGACAGGGAAGTCTGGCGTTTTGCAATCAGTGGGGTGCATAGTCCAACACGACTGAGCGACTGAACTGAACTGGGTTTTTCAGCCCACCAAGGGCTTTTAAAAACCAGAACTCAAGTCCTGTTAACCCCATCCCTAACGATGGGCAGAGAGGGAAGTTCTGGCCAAAGGAGGTTAACTGCCTGGGGCTGACACCCCACTTGGTCCAGAACATTCTGCTCATCTGATGCTCTGAGATGCACCAAGGCTTTCCTCAGGTGCACACAATTTTAATCCACTTCTGCTAGGAGGCAAATCTTCCTGAGCCTCCCGTCTAAGGAAAGGAGGGGAGCCGCAGCCCCTGCAGGGCTCTGGTTCAGGTGCTTGCAGCCGGAACACTGCACTGCACGTGCAAGGGCAGCCGCAGCCCCAGGTCCCCACAGCGCCTCTGTTCTCATTCAGTGCAAACCGCCGTCAGGGAGCCCCGGGGGCCCAGGGGTCAGGGCCGGGCGCGTCCACCGGCGGGGCCTGGGTGCGATCCCTGGTCAGGGAACTGAGATCCCACAAGCTGTGCGTATTTTTTGGCCCCGAAAAATTAAAAATCAGATATTTTATATTTTTCCTCATCATTTCTTGTGAAGGCCATAGGTTTTTCAGAAATGGGTTGTTGGATTTCAAACATCTGAGGATACCCCGCCTGGTCCAGTTTCTTTCTGTTGCTAACTTTAATTGAACTCTTCTGTGATAAGAGGGCATACTTTTTTTAGCCTCAATTCTTTTGAGACTCCTTACACAGCTTGGAGTTTTGTGGAAACACATCCTAGAAGCTTTCAGATGATGTGTGTCCTACAGCTGCATTGCTGTGCCCACCTGTCATGACGTTTGGCTGGTAGCATCTTCCAAATTATATATATCCTTGCTGATTTTCTCCAGCTTTACTACTGATGACTGGCATGGGACCCCAATGCTTCCACCCAGAGTCAATGGACTAGTATTCCCTTCAGTTGTGTTCAGGTTGGGGTCCAATGCCAGGTGCCAAAACATTTATCCTGGTCGCATCTTCCTGCTCTGCATTTATGTCGTCACGAGGGTCTCTACCTTCAGTGTCTCTTGTAACATCCATTTTGTCTGACGTCAGTGTAGCCACTCAGGCCCTTTTACCGTTGTTGTGTGCATGGGCCATCCTTTCCCATCATTTCATTTTCTGGCTGCCACATAGGGTGTGGGATCCTAGTTCCACGACCAGGGATCGAACCTGCACCCCTTGCATTGGAAGCATGGAATCCTACCCACTGGACTTTCAGCAAAGTCCTCCTCATTTACTTTCAACCTACTCCAACTCTAAGATGTCCCTTTGACATAGCACATAGCTGGATCTTGCTTTTCTGTCTGACAGGCTCTCCCATATTTGGTGCAGAGACCATCTCTCACTGAATGTAACTATGGATACAGCTGGTGCTGCCCCCCGTAACCCCACCTTCTTTTGTCTTGTTTTTTGGTTTCTCTGTTTCTCCCAGTTGGGATGGGTTCTTTTTTGGCTTCACCATGAGGCATACAGAATCTTAATTTCCCAACCAGGGATCAAAACCAGGCCCCCTGCGGCAGAAGAGGGAGTCCTAATCACTGGATTACCAGGCAGTTACCCATTTGGGGTTTAAATGAGGATTTTTAGCAAACCATTTTAATTCCTCTATTTACTATTTTTTAGAAGTTGCTCTAGAGATTGCAGTGTGCATCTTATGAGATCAAGCTCCAGGAAATGCAGATCTTGTTCACATACAGCCCCCAATCTTATTTCCTCCTGCAATTTATACACCTTATGGCTACTTGACCACAGTGTTTTAATCATTGTTTTATGCAATCCTGTGTCTCTTGTAGTAATTCAGACAAGATGGGAGAAGAAGCATGTTTACAGGGGCTTTCGTCCTAACCTGCAATTCAGCCACACCCAGGGCTGGCCTTTTCTTCTGGTGTCATTTCTGCTCAGCTTGAAGGCTGTCCTTAAGCATTTCCCGGAAGGCCCACGTTGCTGGCAGAGAGCCTCTGCTCACCTGCCCCTCACTTGTGAGGCAGGCTGTGATGGACACAGAATTCTGGGGTACCAGTATTCCTGCCCTTCCCCAATTTCTCACTGGTTTTCCCGGTGCCACTGTTACTTTGTACTTATCCTATTCAGGGTTCACTGAGCTTCTCTGATATGTAGATAAATATTTTTCATCAAATTTGGGACATTTTCAGCTGTTCCCCCTTCCTTCCAAGAATACCGCTGTGCATATGCTGGTCCCGTAGACACTGTCCCTTGGTTCTTGAGTCTCTCTCAGCTTTTCTTCAACCTTTTCCTCACTGTCATTAGAAGGCACGATGTCCATCTTCAAGTTCCATGCTTCCAGGTCTTCGCTAAGTCTGGAACACACTGTTTCTATGGTGTTTTTCTTCCTTAAAAAGGGTTAAACCTTATTTCTTTGTCTCAGAGCTGTGTTGAACACTGGACATTCTAGACAATGTCCTGCAGCAACCATGCCTTCCAACCTTTCCTTCCAGTTGCTGCCATTCAGGGACTGTGAGGCTAACCCTGTCAGCTCGTGTCGCCTTGTATAGTGTGGCCACTGCTGCACTGTTCCATGTGCTTCTCTTTATTTTCAAGCATGGCTTCCTTGGGGTTACTACTGTGTCTGCATAGTTGTGTGCCCAAACCACACTGGGCCTGCAAACATAGACCATTCTCACACCTGCCTTCCCTGTCCTTTGTGGGGCCCCAGCTGCTGGGAATGTCCACACCTTTCACCCTGCTACTCCCCTCCTGTAGAGCAGCCCAGCTCCCAAGCTCTCCCTGGAAATGACCACAGGACACAGAGGTAGTCGAGGGGTCACGCCTAGGCCATGGAGGATAGACCTGGGTTAACAGACGCTCCTCTGGGACTCTGAGCCCACAGAGAGGCCCCTGGAGACAAAAGCACCAGAGGCTGGTGTCCTAGCTCCTGGCCATTTCAGGGCCTTTGGGGTTTCTTTTTCTTTTTTGTTTGTTTGTTTGGAAGAACTTGAGTCTATTTCTGTTGTAACCCCGGGAACCCTAAGCAATATGCCTTGTCGGACAGTCTTCCTGGACAAGGTCCCTAGAACAGAGCAGGTGCCTGGCACACACTCACCAACCAAGCAGGCAGTGAGTCACTCACACCGAAGCCCCTCCTCGCCGATTGTGCTGCAGGTGGTACATGCAGGGACGGACCGCTTCCAGGACGGCTCCACTGGGATGGGACAGCGGCCTAGCCCGCCTCGCTCCAGGCTCGTCCCTTACCAATCCCACACGGACGTCGTCTCAGGGTGTGGACAGCCCCCCACCTCCTATTGGCCGCCACCCCGCCCTACTCTCCTTCCCCCACTGCTGCAAGTCTGAACCTCTCAGAAGCTTCACTCCTCACCTCTCAGCTCCTCCTAGACCCCCAGCTCCCTCCAGCAGTATCCCTCCCTGAGGGACCACCTCAAAAGCTGAGGCGGGGACTCTGCCTTGAGTCCGGACCACACTCTTTCGCCCGCTCAGCCGGGCTTCTGGGCACCTGAGCAGCCTCCGCCTCGAGGAAGCCGGTGCACAGGTTTTTGTTCCCCTCGTCCACTTCTGTCACCTCACACGTGCAGTCCCATGTGCAGGGAACCCTCGCTTCCTCCGGGACAAGCCTCTGGGCCGCTTCCTGCCCAGTTCCCGTCCGTGTATGACCTGCCTGCCCACATCCTGCTGTTGTCAGGGCACCTACCTCTCCCTGCGCGAGTGCTCCCGAGCCAGCTCCCTCCGCTTCTGCCGCTCCCACTCCCTCCGAGCCTTGTCCTGCTCCTCCCGGTGCCGCTTCCGGCGCTCGTGCTCCCGCTCCTTCTCTTTCACTCTGGCATGCTTCCCTGTGGGCAAACAGCATGTGTCGTGAGAGGAGACTTAACCTCCAAAAGTCAACGATACCCAGTGAAAAAAAGAAAAAATATCTAATCAGTGACTTGGAGAGGGACTTCCCTGGTGGTACAGGGGTTAAGAATATGCCTGCCAATGCAGGGGACAAGGGTTCGATCCCCAGTCCAGGAAGATCCCACATGCTGCGGAGCAATTAAGCCCGTGTGCCTCAACTACTGAAGCCTGTGTGCCCTAGAGCCCGTGCTCTGCAATAAGAGAAGCCACTGCAATGAGAAACCTGCACTGCAACAAAGAGTAGCCCCTGCTTGTTGCAACTAGAGAAAGCCTGAGTAGCAATGAAGACCCAGTGCAGCCAAAAATAATTAAAAAAAAAAAGACTTGGAGAAACAACCATGACTTTTGTTTAAAAAAAAAAAAAAAAAAGATGAAGACATAAAACTCTACGTCATACACCTGAAGTTAAGGAAAAAACAAAAATAATGTGATTATCACTGAACAGAACTGTGGTCTCTATCTTCTCTTCTTAATTTTCTGTATTAAATAAGCTGTATTATTAGGCTACATCAGTCTCGTGATTTTAAAAAAGTCATCACTTGTAAAGAACACAAGACAAAGCTTAACTTCTTTTAGTTTCTGCATCACATTATAAACCACATTAAACCAACTGCATTTAACAAGATTTACATCAGGCCCAGGTTCATTTTCTCAACACCCCTAAGAAGCTCTTGATAATGGTGTGACAGCAAACCCACTACTTGGACTTTATCAAGCATCTGTTTCTTAAAAGCAATTGAGCACTAAAGAGTGGCTTTCCCACGCTGAATTAAAACAATTTTATAGACAGACCAGCTTTCCCAGAACAATGCAGTGAGGGGAAAACACACCAGAAGGAAAATGAAGTATCTATTCAGAATGATCTATAATAAATTTATACTTTTAGCTAAAATTTTATTCTCTTCTCTCTCAGCTGTGCTCTGAAGAACGTAGCAGATCATGAAGTAGGAAGGAGACCACATCTGAACACAACACAAAATGAAACAAATGCTCTGTACCCCCTTCTGCTGAGTGACTGCGATGCCTACGTTTCTCTTTTCTCTTTTCGTCTTTCCTGTGATGTGCTTTTTCCTTCCGAGACATCTGCTGGGGTGGTTTGATAGCCAAAGAATCATCTTCCTCTCCTCTGCAATGAGACACCATGGCATTGTCACCTGAGAGGGACGTAGGGAGCACCAGGGCAACAGAGAGTCTCCCCAACCCAGGGAAAGGAAGGGTTCAGAACATAAAGGAGAGCCTCAACCATCAGCTCAAAGACTGTGCTCATTATAACACTCAGACTTCCCTGGTGGCTCAGCTGTAAAGAACGCGCCTGCCAATGCAGGAGACGTGTGTTCCATCCCTGGGTAGGGAAGATCCCCTGGAGAAGGAAATGGCAATTCACTCCAGTATTCTTGCTTGGGAAATCCCAAGGACAGAGGAGCCTGGTGGGTTATAGTCCGCTGGGGTCGCAAAAGAGCCAAACACGACTTAGTGACTTTAACAACGATTATGAAACTTAAGCCCAAACTGTATATTAAACACAGATTCAGATGGAAAGTACAGTGGAAATCAGTGTGCTACATGGAACAAAAATGCTCTCTGAGGAAACTCTAAGGTGTGACAGACATGCAGTGTTAATTATCTTGATCATGTACAACAACTTATCGAACTGCATACATTAAATCTGTGCAGTCTCTCACTTACAAAAGCTGTTAAAAAAGAAGGTCCCACAATTTTAGTCAAACTTAATGATCTCAAAAGGTCATTTCATATTCTCAACTGAGTATAAAACCAAAGCCTTGGGAGAATGCAGAGTCTATACCTTTTTGCCTTAATTTCTGGTTATAGTGTTTTTGGTTGTTTGATGATGGACATGAAGGAAAAAAACTGAGGAGAAGCCAAAGAATAGGAAGAAATGTCAGAGGTACAGCTTTGGCAGGACTGCTTCTGTTTCTCCTAGGCCTCACTCAAGTATCTTTCAGCAGCAACTCTAGTTTATTTGTAGATAATTTTAGACAGTACTTATAGAAATCATCACACACACAATTCCTTAAATGTCCTATGTGAGTTGTGCTGACTTCACTGAAGAGCAATCACAAAGGAACACACACTCACACTTCTCCTAAGCAGAGTGGGGAGCTGGTACCTGACACCACACAAGGCTCATTTCCATGGAGGTCATGACCTCCAACTTACAAAATCACACTGAGAAGGGCCAGCCGGGGTCACACACAGTCAGATGTGAGCGCACCTGCAGCTTTCGGGCTCTTCGGGGCCACACCCCACTCACCTGTCTTCCATGGAGTCCTCTCTTCTGTACGGCGAGTTCCTTATTGTTATCTCCATGCGGTGGTCCCTCAGCTCCCCCTCCTCAAGGGAATCCCGCTTGGAATCCCGGTCATCAGACTAAGAAGCAAGGAGAGAGTACTTTTCCTTACTGATAAGCCTATTTTTAATAAGACGCAAACCTTGCCAACATCCCCAAACCAACTTTCATACACACTTTTTCATATGACCAATGTGATAAAATCTAAAAAACTGTCATTCAAATCCCATGACATCAGACTTACAAGTAACTCTGTAAACCAGAACCTGAGAAATTAAAACCAGCATATATGTAAAGGGACATTAGACTCTATGCCAAGTATGTTAGTTGTTTATATGAGCCAAAACTGAGCCTTAAAGCATACTTCATACACCAAATAATTTGCAATATCTCATAAATATGTAAGAAAAGTCTGTTGCTAATTTTAAATAAGAGGTATTTCTTTCAATGCTCCTCATTAAATCACTAAAGTTTTCCTATGTTATTAGGCAAACCAAGAAAGGTGTAAAACATTAATTTCAAGGCAACTTCCTACTATAGTAAAAATACTTGGAAATGGTATCATGAATATAATGATGAAATGAGAAAAATTAGTTCAACCGCACTAATGATTTTAGGTTCAAAATACTTCATTTTCCATGTAGCTGTGGTCATCTATATGCAGCTTTTTAGTAAGTTATCAACCTGTCTTCAAAGTAAACTGAGCATCTGAATGTTTTTGTTAATTTTTAGAATAGATTTTGGGCTCACCTGAGACATTTGGAAGTACAAAAGAACTTCACCGAAGAAGCGTTGTTCTAATGGAAAAACGAGGGCAAAGAAATTAAATCTCCTTTAAAATAAAAACACTTACTTAAAAAACATGGCTTACATTTTTTAAGCGTTTTATCTCTGCTTTCTCCTCTTGTTCCTTCCGTCGTTTCTTTTCCTGAAGAATTTCATCTAAAGTTTTCACTTTCCAAGAGTCCTTTTCATCACCCATTTGAGTTAAAACACTGCAAAAAGACAAGAATTCAAACTGCGTCAGGACACAGCAAGCTATGGTTTGATGCTATGCTGTTCCTGAACATTTTTGCCTCACCACTTTTGAGTGCTTCAGTAGAAATCTTTGTTAAGAAGGATGGGCTATGCCAGAAATAAACCCACATGCCCACAGTCAATTATTCTTCAACAAAGGAGGCAAGAATATACCATGGGGAAAAGACAATCTCTTCAGCAAGTGGTGCTGGAAAAGTTAGACAGCTGAATATAAATCAATGAAATTCAAACACATCCTCACACCATACACAAAAGTAAACTCAAAATGGCTTAAAGACTTAAACATAAGACATGACACCCTAAAACTCCTGGAAGATATCACAGGCAAAACAATATCTGACATAAATCATACCAATGTTTCCTTAGTAAGTCTCCAAGGCAATAGAAATAAAAGCAAAACTAAACAAATGGGATGTGATCAAACTTACAAGCTTTTGCACAGCAAAGAAAATGATGAACAAAACGAAAAGACAACCTATGGGCTGGGAGAAAATATCTGCAAACAATGTGACTGACAAGGTTTAATTTCCAAAATATACAAACAGCTCACACAACTCAATAACAAAACCCAAAAAACTCAATCGAAAAATGGACTGAAGACCTGAATAGACATTTCTCCAAAGAAGAAATACAAATGACCAATAGGCACATGCAGAGACGCTCAACATCACTAATTATCAGAGAAATGTAAATAAAAAATACAATGAGGTATCACCTCACACTAGTCAGGATGGCCGTCATTATTGGTTCATTTATTCTGAAAATTGTTAAAGGCAAAGAGTCGACTCATTGGAAAAGACTGATGCTGGGCAAGATTGAAGGCAGGAGGAGAAAGGGACGACAGGGGATGAGATGGTTGGATGGCATCACTGACTCAATGGACATGAGTGTGAGCAAGCTCCGAGAGATCATGAAGGACAGGGAAGTCTGGCGTGTCTGTCCATAGGGTCGCAAAGAGTAAGACATGACTGACTGACTGAACAATAACAAATAACAAATGCTGGAGAGGGTGTGGAGAAAACGGAACCCTCCTACACTGTTGGTGGGAATGTAAATTTGTGCAGCCACTATGGAGAACAGAATGGAAGCTCCTCAAAAAACTAAAAAAAAAAACACAAAAAACTAAAAACAGAGCTACCCTATGACCCAGCAATCCCGCTCCTGAGCATATATCCAGACAAAACTATAATTAAGAAAGTTACACACACACCTTCTATGTTCACAGCAGCACTGTTTACAATAGCCAAGACATGGAAAAAATCTAAATGTGTACTGACAGATGATTGGATAAAGATGTGGTATATATACCTATATATGCCTTACACACACACACACACATATACACTGGAATACCACTTAGCCATAAAAAAAAAAAAAAAAAAAATGAAATGCCATTTGCAGCAACATAGATGGACCTAGAGATTATCATCCTAAGTCAGAAAGAGAAAGACTAATACTTTATGATATCACTTATATGTGGACTCGAACATACGACATAAGTGAATTTATCTATGAAACAAAAACAGACTCACAGACATATACAACAGACTGGGGTTTACCAAGGGGAAGGGATGGAAATGAGATGGAGTGGGACTTTGGAGTTAGCAGATGCAAACTAGTATATATACGATGGATAAACAGCCAAATCCAACTGTACAGCACAGGGAACTATTTTCAATTTCTTGTGATAAATCATAATGGAAAAGAATATGAAAACATGTGTGTGTGTGTGTATATATAAAAAACTGAATCACTCTGCTGTACAGCAGAAACATTCACATTTACAACACTGTAAATCAACTATAATTTTTAACAACTGAAAATAAAGGGGGGAAAAAAGTTTTCAAAAAAAAAGAGTGATGGGTCGCGGAAAGCGACTGCTTGTACTCCAATCTCTTTTATGTCATTCCTGTACGGTCTAGGAAAAGTTACCTCACCTCAGTTTACCATTCTGTAAACGGTAAGAAAACCACCTATATGACGGTATCATAGAGGATTAAGTGAGACCTCCCAGGTAAAGCTCGTAGTTAGGTATCTGGTACTCACCAAGCACTGTTCTCGCCGTCAGGAGGATTTATTTGAAAGACCACCTGGGCCGAGTGGGCCACTGGCCCATATGACGGCAGCAGCCCCATCACAAGATTAGGGGAGGTCTGGGAGTGAAGTACTCGAAGGGCGCGCTCGCAAACCAGGAAGCGGTTCCCGGTTTTGGAGTTTCAGTTGTGCTAATCCGGGGTTCGGCCGGGCTGCAGTTAGCTCGGGGAAAGCCTGGGCCCGCCGCGTCCACAACTCCGAGTTCCGCGTAGGGCGAGATGGACCAGGGAGGCGAGGAGTGTAGCCCAGCCTGGTCCACGCGCCCGAGGCCCGCCAGGACCGGAGAGATCGAGTGAGCTAGCTGGTCGCGCCATGGCCCTTGCCCAGCCCCGCCCCCCCCCGCCTCTACTTACCCCTGCGCCGCCGCCGCCGCCGGTCCCGGAGCCTGAGAAGAAACAGCGCCCGGCGCGCGACAGGAATGTCGTCACTTCCTGCGTCGGCGACGGGCTGATGACGAGCTAAGACGCGTCTCCGCCGCCGACTCCCGACCTTAACAGAGCGCCGGGAGTGCGCTGCGCGTCACTTCCGGCTTTGGCGCAGGCTGGTGACAACTTTAGGGGCGGATGATCGGAGCCGGCAGGCATCTGGGCCAGCCTGGTTGGGTGGTTGTGACTGCGTCCTCTCTCCCCGCTCCCGTGACCCCGGGGCAAGACCCTGAATCTTCCTAAGAGAAGACGAATCTTGCTTACGGAGCGGGGCGGGAGAGCAGTTACCGCAGGATTTTAAGTTGCGCGAAGACCAGGGATGATTCAAAGTTAGTGCTTACTCAGGCTCGCCTGCGAAGGTTTTTAAAGACGTTGAATCCTGAGGTTCGGCCTCAAACCTGCTCAGGTTCAAGCAAATTATTCTTCGAACCTTTGTGGTCACAGAAAAATGGTAATGCGACATCGTGAATCTCAGGAAGAGAACGGTGAACAAGTATCATTCACTTGCAGTGTGTGCAAGTCGTGTCCGACTCTGTGCGACCCCATGGGCTGTAGCTCACCGGGCTCCTCTGTTCATGGAATTTTCCAGGCAAGAATACTGGAGTGAGTTGCCATTTCCTCCTTCTGGGGATCTTCCCAACCCAGTGACTGAACCTTCCTCTCTTGCATCTCCTGCTTTGGGAAGCGAATTCTTTACCACTTAACGCCACCTCCAGTTTACTACCTGGCCAGAAATGGAAAATGTAGAAAAATTCTGACCAGCAATTAGGGCCCAAAGAGGGTGTGTGGAAGTGAAATTCTTTCTCTTCCCAGAAAGAATTGTTTTTTTCTGTGCCCAAGCTCTTGTTTTGCTTCCTGAGTTTTTGGTGACAGGAAAAACCTTCAAAAAACAGATGAAGGCAGTAAGAACCCACCCATGTTCATTTCAGTAGCCCAAACACTTGAGACTTACACAAAGGAGAAAACAAAGTACACATTGAACATTTATTTTACTTTTGTAGAACAAGAGTCCTAGATAGTTGCTACCATGGTAGCTTAATTTGGACAAAGTAACCAGTAGGCATCCACAGGATTAATTATACAGCATTGATGTATAGCAGAATACACAGTGACTCACTAAATTATATAACCACCATTTTTCTAGGAAAAATTGATCTAATTGCATAAATACTGGAATAGGTGAAATAAAAAACACTAAAATTTTGAATAATGTACTTTTAGTTCTCCACAGTTTTTTTTTTTTGTTTGTTTGTTTTTTTTGGTGTAAAGCAAGTATAATTTGGTTCTGATATAGACAATTTATTCATATAATTTTCAAGTTTTTCAGTATGGGAAAGTCACCCTCACTGTGACCCTCTGCAATGATGGGTCCACAATACTCCCTGGGTGGGTTCAGACTCAACTCACACATCTACAGTCTAGAAATGGCACATCAACTGAATGCCAGTTTCCCTCAAGTGAAAAGCAAGAAAAAAAAGACTTTGCCAATTAGAACAATTTCCAAGTCAGTCTGGACATCTAGGCAAGGATGCAATGGCAGCATCCGAGCCCTCCGGAGAAGAGGAGGAAATACTACAGAGAGAGAAAACTGGAAGGTTTTATACCCAGAGCATCAGGGTGAGCAAGCCAAGTGATGGTTGGCACAGCCACCTGGTTGCTCTTTGCTCTTCAGGAGAGAGAAACAGGCCAACTCATCAGGGAAGTAGGAACATTCTTATTATAAGCTAGGAAAATGAAGAGGTCCCAACCAGGGCATGAACGTATTCTGGAAAAGAACAGAGCCCTTACTACAACATTGGTCACAGGCAAACAGAAGAGGGTTTCTACCTGTAATAGCATCCTTGTTTAATTTTTCCAACCTAGGTAAATAGTGAAAACACTTCCAGGCCTCAGGAAGCACATCCCCAGGACAGATGTAGAAAGTCATGTTGTGTTTCTGTGGTCTCTGCTGATCTGTCTATAAATGACCATCCACAGGATAGTCAGTGCCACACGGGAGGCAAAGTCCCTCAGTTTGGGTCAAGTATTTTAAGGGCCTGTGGATAGCGCGGTTCCACGTGGCTTACTCTTCGTGCAGCACTTTTTTATTGTGCAATTTACAAATTAAAGACACATTTTGGATTATGCAAGAGTATTCTCAGCTTTCCAAGGCGATGATTTTAATGCTAATATGCAGGAAGTTATGACTATCAGAATTCTTTTTTTTTTTTAAAAAAAAAGCCTTTCATGCCACTCAACAGTGGAAATTTCCTTGAAAGCCAGAGATCTCTAAGTATTGATGCAAGCAAGCAGATGACCAGAGTCGGAAGCCTGGTTCATGAGTTTGTTTACAAAGACATGGACAACGACCATGGACCCAGAGGAAATGGACCTAGTCTTAGCGTTGGTACAAGCTGGCCTGCGACGGTTCAGTGAAAGGAACATACTAGAAAACTACTAGGCAAAGTTAATTAAAAAACATGTCTGTACAGTTATTAAGCAAACGCCCACGCAGGCTGTGGGGTTTGACTCTCCTCCCAGAAACGCCCACCATGTGGATGACTTGGGGCAGAGTCAATGGACGGAATGTGGCCATAGCATGTGTCCCGTGGGCGCCAGGCCCTGGATTCCCTGCTGGGGATGAGGGATGGGGGATGCCCCAGAAGCAGCTTTGCTAGAAACTGCCTCATTTACTAATAATTTAGGAAAATCTTTCTGGTCCCCAGATCTGGAAAATCAAAACAGGCCCCTAACAACACTCAGACACAAGCAGCTGGTACCTGATCACTCTCAGATGACAGTCTGCACCTGGTGACACACACGCTCCCCTTCTTCATGTCTCGCCCGCAGCTGCAGGTGTTGTGGCCCCAGTCTGAGGTCAGAGGCTAGAGCCCCCCGGAAGTGGTGCTTTCCCTCTGGTCCTCACAGAGCAATGTGCCGCCCCAACCACTGCCCCAGTCCTCTTTAGCTTTGTTTAGGGGTAAACAGAAAAAGAGGAAAGGGGGAAAACCTGGGAAAGACACCAGCTACCCCTGCACAGGGAAGCTGCGTGTGACCTGCCGACCTCTGAGCAAGGAGGTCAGCTTCATAAAAGGTTGTAGTTAAAAGGCCCCATTTTTAATCCCTCATCACAACAGACTTTCAAAGTCAGCAGAACTTAATGAGACGCACTTATTGCTCTTTGTTTCCAAGAGACTTGCTCTCCAGGAAGGGCTGGTTTATATTTTCCAGTTGAGAAGCCAACCAGAAAACCAGAGAAGCAATTAAGGTGCCGGGGCCTGGACAGCAGGGACTGTTCCCAAGACTCGTGGACCACTTGTGCCCTCGGGTCGCTCCGTCCCGCAGGCCGGCTAGAGATGGGCAGGTGGCCAGCCCACGGCCCTTGAGTTGGGCTGTGCCTGACAAGTCCCAGAGCTCGAGTCTGGTAGGTGGAAGAGGGGCTGCACCCTGACCAGAAGTTCCAACAGGATGTGGGGCGAGGAGTAAAGAGAGAGGTGGAGCCTCAAACACCTGTCTGTCTGTCTGTCTGCCCTGGGGGAGGAGGGCCGGGCTGGGTCTGACTCTGGTTTACCCGGCACACTCCATGCATTCCAGAAGCCATCTGTGCCTCTGTTTCCTTTTAAAACCTACACTGTCATTTAAAATGCAGCATAACAAAAGTGTAAACACTCCACATTCGTCCTGCTCATTCATGAGGGGGAAATCGTTAACACCCTTGTCAATGAGACCAGGAGGCTCCAGACTGGCTGGGTGGAAACAGGGGATCCTGGAGCCCCTTAGAAGAGCCTGCCTCTAACCTACGAGTATGGGAACAGAAGGGACACAGGCCCGCCCTGCCTTGTGGCCATCTACCTGCAGCTTTCAGGCCAGAAACCACATCTGGGTCTCGGAGGGGCAACCTGGCTGCCCACAAGGGACAGGACCCTCTGGAGGTGGGAGGCTCAGCATAGCAGATGCGGGGAGGGGCAGCCCGCCTTCCCTAAGTGGTACTGATGTGACAGCCCTGCCTTGGGTAGAGGAGATGGACACCCTGCTCTCAGGAGCAGGAAACCCCAGGTTCTCACCCTATCTGTACTGTGCCACTCTCTGCCCACTGCAGTGGCCTCTGTGCCCTGGCCCTGGGGGCCTCAGCCTGGCCGAGCCCAGCAGAGCGCCCAGCGGCCAAGGAGCAGGGTGGACTCCAGCAACCGCTGATGGCTGGCATGCAGGAGCCGGTTCCCTACACTGGGAATGTACAAATGAGGGGGTGCCTGCTGGCACCTGGACACAGCTCCAGCTTCACAGCTGTCCCAAGTGGTCATCACTCACAGAGGAGTTAGGGCCTGGCCTGGCTGCTGGGGTGCGGAGGCTGCCGGGAGGAGGTTGTCAGGGCGCTCGGCCATGGCTCAGTGGCAGCTGTGTTCTCCAACCCAATTCAAGTTCCTGCCAGTTCTGACTCACAGCCCCAGAAAAAAGCAGAAAAGGCTGCCCACCTTGCCTCCCACAATGACTATGACCCATGGAGCCAGGTGGTCCCACACCCGCTGTCCACGGGGAGGGAGAGGCAAAGGGGGTCCCCCGTCAGCGAAGAAGCGAAGAGCGGGTGGTGTGGTGCCCCCATGGCTTCGGGGCTCAGTGGTGTGGCCGGGGGTCCTGGGGGAGCAGTGGCTCAGAGCTGCCATCCGGGGGCTGGGTGGTGGCCGAGGCCAGGCTCTGCATGGCCTCGCGCTGCTGTTGCTTGGCCTTATTGTAGAGCAGGACGCCAGCTGTGACCAGCACGGTGCCCACAGCTGACAGGCTGGTGACTTTGTTACCGAAAACGATGACGCTGAGCCAGATGGACAGGGCATGCTTTACGGTGCTGGCAACGCTGCAGGAGGGCAGGGAGGTCAGCGGGGCCAGGGGTGCCTCCGCCAACCCCCCTTTGTGTCGGGGTCCTACCTACTAAAACAAATCACAGAGAAGGGGGACCGCAGAGCTGGGTGCCATCTTCAGGCTCAGCCTTGTGCCTTACTTTGTCCTTTCTTTGACGGAAATACTTCTAAGTGAACTGGACGCATCACAACCTTTCACCCCAACACTGCAGCCTACTCTCCAGAGTGGGAAGTGTTCCCTTAGGAAAGCTGTCTGGGAGTGACACCATGCTGCTTGCTCACTGCTGGGACCTCGTGAGGATGCAGTGACCACAAGGGTTTGCCATTTTGGATGATTTAAAGTTAACTTTTGTATTTTTCTGCCGTAAGCTATTTTCCTTAAAAAGAACCAGTTTCCTGTCTTTATATGGACCATCACTAACAACCCCTGAAAAGCAAAGTTTCAGGGATATTTGGAAATAATTCCTGCTGTCCTACAGGAAACAGACCCATCAAACATACTGACAGTGTGAACGTCAGGGCACGTGTCACTCAGGCGGCCGCAATAGTGCTGAGGCCCCTCCCCCGGGATGTGGGAAGAGTGCTGCCAGGTCTGAGAGCAGCATGAGGCCCCTGAGCCCCTCAGTTCTGAGGACAATCCCGCTCTCCCATGACTGTTCTGAAGTTAAAGGACAAAGCTCCGCTAAAAGGTTTCCACAACAATATGACAGCCAAATCCAAGGACAATCACTAGGGGGGGGTTTCAGGCTTGCTGGTGACCTGGGCTCCTTCCTTTCTGTTACCAAAATCCCTCTGCTGTCAAATCAGCACTTAGTCTGTCCAGTTAGGGAAGAAGCTCATGAGACCCAAGCTTGGGGCTGAGTTCCCAGCAGAGAGTCAGTGGCCACGTGGGGCTGCTGAGTGTGAGCTGATTAAAGTCAGAAAAACAGACTTCAACTCCTCAGCACTTGGCCAGTTCCAGGTGCTCAGGATCCACACATGGCCAGGGGCTCCCACCCTCCATCATCCCAGGAGATTCCCCGGACAGTGCTGTTCTGGGGAGAAGTACCTCACGATACTGCAAGGAACTCTCCTCTGTGCACAGATTCCCAGTGGGGAGCCCCCGAAAAATCCATTTTACGGACTTTCCTATTCATGTTTCAAATGGCACCGATACAGAATGGCCAAGTAATTACGACCCCTGGCCACAGCGATCACTACATTTGTGACCCACAATCACAGGGCCCTCTGATAAAAACGTCAGATGGCAAGCGTTCCCCTCAATGTGACCCGGATGCACCGCATCTCCTGTCCTTACCTGAAGGTCACAGGGGAGATCCTCCCCATGAGTGCGTAGGCCGTGACGCTCTGCAGGTGGAACAGCACGCCGTCCGCCAGCAGCAGCAGCACCACGTCCTGGCTGTAGCGGAAGCTCCTCCCACTCCTCCCGATCACCGGCAGGTCCTGCACCAGAGCCAGAGGGAAGCCTGCTGCACGGACCCAGGGGGAACTCCAGTGGCATCTGTGCCCCAGGGTCTGGGTCAAGGGAGTGACACCGCGGAGGGCTCTGGGGCCGCACGTGGATGGCAGTGATCAAATCTTTACACACGAAACACACACAGCCTCTAAGCATGGGACAAGATGCCCAACATCACTGACCATCAGGGAAGAACAAATCAAAACTACAACGAGGGGGCTTCCCTGGTAGTCCAGTGGCTTAGAGTTTGCCTACCAATGCATGGGACATGGGCTCCGTCCCAGTCAGGGAACGAAGATCCCACATGCCACATCGCGACCATGCCCACGTGCCACAGCTGAGCCCGCAGTCCAGGGCCTGTGCTCCGCAACCAGAGAAGCTACCACAATGAGACGCCCAAGCATAGCAACGAAGACCCAGTGCAGACAAAACAAACAAATAAAAAGAAAGCCTCAGGGGAAAAAAAGTACAACGAGGTACCAGCTCACACACATCGGGATGACTACCATCAAAAAAACAAAAACCAGAAAACAACAAGCACTGGTGAGGAAAGGGGAAGTTGGATCCTGAGCACTGCAGATAGGAATGCAAAATAGTGCAACTGCCGTGGGAAAACAGACTAGTCAACCCTCAAAAAATTACACACAGAACTGCCATGTGATCCAGGACTCCACTTGTGGTCTGTACCCTGAAGAGATGATAGCAGAGTCTTGAAAAAGTACTTACACACTCACATTCAGAGCAACATTACTTACAACAGCCTAAAAGTGGAAGCAACCCAAATGTCCATCATTGGAAGATTGGTAAACAAAATGTGGTCTAGCCATACATCTATTCAGCCTTAAAACAGGGAAGAGGTCCTGACACCTGCTCCATCGTGGATGGCCCTTATGACACGAAGTTGAGTGAAATGAACTAGATGTTAGAGGACAAATCTTATGTGATTCCATTTCTATGAGGTCCCTGGAGGAGTCAGAGTCACAGAGACACAAGGTAGGAGGGTGGGAGCCAGGGGCGAGGGAGGGGGTAACAAAATTCAGAACCTCTCCCCCAACGTATGCCTCTTTGGCATAAGAATCGTTTTTGAGCTGAAGGCACTGAGAAAACAGCAGGTGCCAGAAGAGTGCTCTAATCTCCCTTTTCCTTCCCAGAAGCAGGAGACAAACCCCACATGGGAGCTGCCCCTTCCCCCCAAGGAGAGGGGATTCAGGGGCCTTGTCATCATTCCCCTCGTCCCCCTTCAGCCGCCCCAGTGTCTCAGTCACTTGCCCACAATCACCTCTTCATTCAACCTGACGTGGAAGCACTCACTGAGGTCTGCCACTTGTTTGGGGCTTCATTTGCTCTGGCATCACATGAAGCTAGTATTAAATGAACCTATGTGCTTATCTCCTGTTGATCTAAGTCAGTTTAACTCTCAGGCCCAGCTGGAACTCAGGCAGGGTGGGGTAAGTCTTGTCCCCTCCACCTGGTGGGGTGGAGTGGGGTGAGGAATTAGCATTTAATGGGTCAGAGCTTCAGTTTGAGACGATAAAAAAATTGGGGTAATGGTTGCACAATGATGTGAATGCGTACCTGAAATACACTGAAAAATGGCTAGAATAGTAAATTTGATAGATATTTTATCATAATAAAATAAGTTTAGATGTGCATGTTCTTTTACTCAACCATTCCAATCCAAGAACACAACCCAGAGAAACATCCTCACCCACTAAAGACATGACACAAGGAGTTCCCTGTTATGTGCTGCATGTACAGAGCAGTGGCAGGGCCAGACCACCACATCCGGTGGGTCAGGGCAGAGCTTGGACTGGACAGCCCAGCACCACTGTGTTGAGAAGACAGGTCCACACAGACGCACATCTGCACTCCTACGGGACTCACGACACACGCAAGCAGGTTTGTGGCCACACAGACACACTGAGGGAGCAGCTCCACTAGGAGGGGGCCTGCGAGGGGCTGGGGAGAGGCCACTCTGTTTTACATGTTTCTGTCCTGTGACTTATTCTATGGTGGTCACAATGTTTTTAAGTAAGAGAAGAAATAAGAAACAACTGCAGGAGTTCCCTGTTGGCCTGGTGGTTGGGACTCAGCTCTTCCACTGCTGTGCCCAGGGTTTAATCCCTGGTTGGGGAACAAAGATCCTGCAAGCCATGAGGTGCAGCCAAAAAGCAACAACACAAGAGTGTGCCTAACATCCTCCTGCCAAAGTTTCCAGAACTGGGGCTGTAGCCCGGCCCTCACGGGCACCAGACCTGCTTGGGTTTGCATCGGTCAGGCCCCCTCGGGCGCAGGGCAGCCACACAGTGCCAGGCTCACCCCTTGAAGGTGACTGTGATGGTGGGACTCACCATGAAGAAGATCCAGGCTGGGATGAGCATAGCCACGGCCGCTGTGCTAGTGTAGAACTGCAGCTCCGCAGCCCTGCGGGACAGGGCAGGTGTCTGAGCCTCCCACGCCCTGCAGCCTCACCCCGGCCTACCCTACCCTGCCCCTAGCCTCGCTACCCCCTTCTCCCTTGCTATGGGACAGTGACAGATCCCTGGCCGAGGGCAACTGGAAACAGGTGGGTTTTTCTGCCCAGTTTCAACAAGGTTCTTTTAAAAGCACCGGGGAAATGGGAGGGTCAGAGCTGGGGCACAGGGAACTCTGGGAGGTTCGGGGCTGGGGTCTAGGACACTCTGGGAGTGTTGGGGCTGGGGTCCAGAGCTCTCTGAAAGTGTTGGGGCTGGGGTCCAGGGCTCTCTGAGAGTGTTGGGGCTGGGGTCCAGGGCTCTCTGGGAGGGTTAGGGCTGGGGTCCAGGGCACTCTGGTCTCTGTGGGGCAGTGACACTTACGAGAATCTATATTTGTCCCCACTGAGGAGTTTTTTGGAGAAAACGTTCTGCAAACTAGAAGAAAGAAGAGAAAAGATTATGTGAGCTCAGAGGCCACCTTATACAAAGTGCCTTGTCGTCTGGAAACGGGTACACATGGAGGTCCTTGAAGACAGCCCTGGGCATCCACGAGCCAGGCTGAGCTGCCCCTTTCACAGGTGGGTAAGCTGAGGTCTCGGAGGTGGAGGGCATGCCTGGGGTTACCCAGCTCTGCACAGAACCCCTCTTGGCACCCAGAGCTCCCACAAATCAGCTGTAGCCACAGGACAGACAATATGAGCACAGGAAGACCCAGGGAAACAGAGATAGAACTCCTGGCTGGGAAGGCCAGTGGTGGCTGAGAGGAGACAGGACAGTGTCCAGCTTCCAGACCACCAACACTGCCCCCAGCTCTGGCCAAGGGAACTTGAACCAAAGTGAGGCTGGGGGAGACACTCACAGGCCCCCCCCCCCTCTAGGGCTGACACTGCAGGCCAGTGGGAAACCTGGCGGGACTTGTGCGAGGATGGTCCCTGCAGGATAGCGGCCAGGAGGTCTGACGCATCTGCAGGTGAGTGAGGAGGCCTCTGAGACCATACTGTGCTGGAGTTAACAGGTAAGATGCAAACTGGGACTGAGCTGGGCGATGTTTCTGGGAATTAGAGAGGCAGAGAAGGCTGAAGGAAACAGCAAGTGTCAGATGGAATGAAAGGTGGTTTCTTGTTTTACTCATGCACCACTCAGAAACCCTCTGGTCTCTCTGGAAGTACCAGCAATGACACAAGCTTAGACACAAGAGCCGCTGCCGCCTCCCTTCTCCCCTCAGAGACAGTGACGCACAAGGAGCAGGTTGCGTGGAGCTGTCAGCCATCGGGCCTGATGCCCGCACTCCGGCAGTGGGACACGGGGCCCCACGTGCCCAGCTCCCACCCTACAGACTCACCAGTCCATGATGTTGGTGGACAAGGCGGCTGAGAACCCCAGGAAGTTGAAGCTCATCTCGGTGGCCGTGCACAGTGCCAGGCCACCCATGACAGGGATGAGGGAAAGGTTGACCAGTAGCCCTGCAGGGGGAGAGCACATGGCTGGGCTGCAGTGCCCCCCAGTGGACCCAGCTGCCCCCCAGGGGTGGTCTGCTTGCTTACTTCTCACTGGAGGGAAAAAATAGCACATGCCTGTCACCCACTCTGGCCAGACACGTGGGGCAGAGGGCTCCACACTGGAGTCGCCAGCTCCAAGCCCCGCTTTCTGCACCCCACCCCACAGTCCCCAAGCTCTCACTTGTGAAACAAAGGGGCTGAAGGGTGGTCTCCAGGGAAGGCCAGGGGAGGAAGGAGGCCCCATACCTCAGGGCATCCAGCCCTCCTGCCTTCATAACCAACAGTCTTGACAGGAGGGTAGAAAGTCCTTTCGGGACAACAGAAAACCTTGTCACTGGGTACAAGGCCTTCAGCTCCCCCTACCCCCCATGCCTCTACTTTGATTTCGGACATGGCATTTCATTAATCTTGAAATTCAAAGCAGACAAAGGGACAAGCCTTTCACACTTAGCAAAAGAGCGCAGAAGTGCAGCCCTCCGACAATCTGGTAACCTCGTGAGACCGTGGCCACTACCCCGCCCAGGACAGTGCTGTCCACACAGCAAATCCATGGGCCTATGAGGCCTCGAGTGTCACCATGGAAGGAGGTGTCTGCTGGGCGCGGCCCACACGCAGGGCCATGGCTGGGAGGCCGCCAAGGAGGCAGATGCCTGCGCTGTGGGCGGTGGTGGGTTCAGGGCTCTGCTGGGGCTGTGCCCCTTGACAGACCCCATGAGGTTGCTCTGCTAGGGTGCCTTCAGGGGTCACCCCTCTGGGGACTCCACACCTTGGCCCCACAAGTCTGGGTATCTCAGTCATTCTCCCCAACAAATTGCATTTTATCAAGATTTCCTAATTGTTCCAGCAAAACACTGTCTTCCCCATGGCCCGATGTTCTTAAGGCCTTTGAAGTCCCCTCTGCATGGTGAAGGCAGCAGTGTGGTCAGGCTGTTTCCTGCTGCGTGGGATTGCAGGACCTGTGGTCACACTTTGATCCGACTCTACTTTACCATCACCTGCACATCGGCCTGGCTCCAGGGGCCGGTCTGCGAGATGCCCAGCTGTGCCCCCTCCCCACCACCTCCTCCCCAGGGTGCCGGGCACTGCCTTGTTTTACCTTCTGGTCATTTCCTAATTGAAGCCAACTCAGCTCCCTCTCCGAGCAGCACTCCTACCCCCAGGGCAGACATATGTCACGTGATGAGTCTGCTCATCACAGAACCCCACCCCCTACAGGCTGGCAGGACAGTCAGGGACATGTGTGCAGCTGGACAGTGCCTGCCCCGGCCCAGCTTAGAGATCTGTGATTGCGTCCCATCTGCTGAGCCTTGGGGGAACAAAAGGCGCAATGAGGGCCGGGCGTGGGGGGCTGCTCACCAGTGTGCTCCCCCAGGACCGTCCGTGACAGGATCACAGTGAAGATGGGAGCCGAGCTCTTCACGGTCTCAGCAAAGGACACCGCCACATTTTTCAGGCTGACTAGACCCAACACCACTGTTGCAAACCTAAGACAATCAAAAGCATCACAAATCAGTGCATTCCCTCTCTCAGGAGTCAGCCTGGAGGGTCTGCCCCCACCCTGCTCCCCACTCCCAGGATCACCTGATGCTAATAGCCAGCTGGGGGAAGAGATTTCACAAAAACAAAAAACTCAGACACCCAACCTGAAATGTCAGTGGGCTTACCTCATCAGACCTACGAACAGCATGGTCATGATGAAATTGGGTGGGTAAGAAAGCCGAGTTTTGTGCTGATACAAGCAGCAGGGAACAAATATTTTAACACAGCCGATAAGCGTGGTTGAGAGCATCTGCACAGCCCCTGGAGGAGACGAGGCCCGTGAGCAGAGGGGTTCCCCGGGGCTCTGTCCCCACCAGCCCGGGCAGGTACCTAGTGAGCAGAGGGGTTCCCCGGGGCTCCGTCCCCACCAGCCTGGGCGGGTACCTAGCATGCTGGGTTCCCCTTCCAGCAGGGACAGGATGTACTTGTTGAGAAACAGGGTGCAGAAGCTAAAGAAGAACCAGAGCGTGAGGTAGGTCAGGGCGCGGGCGCCCCACACGCCCAGGTCTGCCTCGATGACGGTAGTCTCCGTGACGGTGACCGTGAGCACCTGCTCCTCAGGGCTGCCATCGCTCTGGCCGAATGCGATCTTCTCACTCCGGTGGCTGAACACGGGGGCCCAGGCCAGGAGCGGCCGTCCCCCAGGCTTCTCGCCAGGGCCCGGGTCCAGCTCCACCAGGGCTGGGGGTTTCGCGGACGCCGACATCTCAGGGGTGGCAGAAGGCTTGGGTCAGGGACCCAAGGACAGAAGTGGCAGCCATGGTGACACCAGGCAGGGCGAGGGCTGGAGCTGAAGGAAAGGACGGGACGAGGTTGTCCTGAGTGGCCAAGGTCCTGCCAGGTTCAATCACCCCCTTAACAGTAACTTAAAGCACAAACTCGGGACCACGGTCGGCCACGCACCCAGGAGCCCCAAAGGAGCAGGAGCGGGCGCCCCGCTGAGACCATGGCCTACACCAGCCTAGCCTCCATTCCCTCCCTACACACCTGACCCTCCAGTAAGTTCCACTCAAACTTTTCTAAAGCACCTGGTGATCTGGCCTCCTCCAGCTGCCCTCCTCCCTCGGCCTCTCCCTCAGCTCAGCGAGACCTGTGTCTTCACTGCCCCCTGCCCCCACCTCAGAAGCCATCTCCAGTGCTCTGCATTTCTCTCCACCCACCAGGACCAGACGGAGCCCAGAAGGGGCTGCCCTGAGCTCCCTCCCACCCAGCTGGCTCTCCAGCGCACAGCACCCTCCCCCGCCTTGATGTTTCATCCAGAGTTTTGAGCTGTCCTTGGTGGGAGGGCTGACCAAACCAGCTTGTTCCCCTTGACTTTCCATTCCTCCTTTGCATCATCTCTTTCATGGTCCAACAGTTCATCACCCAGGACCTGACATTACAGTCCTCATCCTTCAGTGGTCAGCCGCCTCCAGCTTGAGGGGGCAGTTTCTGAGCACACACCCTGGGAGGAGACTCCTCTTGGACCTGAGGGCCTGCCTGCGGGCGGGCAGGGCGCTGCCTCTGTCTTGCAGCCAGGAAAGCACACTGCTTCCTCCACAGACTCACACCTCTTGGCTTCTCCAGAGAGGCCTCGCTCAGCCCTGAGACCACACGCAGTCAGACCCAGCCTCTCACGTGCGCTGGTGGGTGGGTGCTTCAAGTTTTGGCTTTGTCCCCCGCTGTGCCACACAACTTGTGGGATATTAATTCCCCAAACAGGGATTAAACTCGAGCCCCAGCAATGAGAGCACAGAGTCCTAATCGCTGGACCTCCAGGAAGTTCCCAGTTTGGGCTATAAGCAGTGTCTCAGTGACGACCACCAGCCCAGGAGGCCTGGCTGCTCCTCCCCAGTGACACCAAACAGGAGGTCCCAGCCCCCTGGCCCCTCCCTCAAGCAGCCAAGCCGGCCGACGATGTCCTGATCCCTCAGATGCTGGCGTTTGGGGGATGCCCATCGTGTTTTCACCTAACTGCCAGGTTTATGTAGAAGAGGCATCAGGTATTTAGCTTGCTGTGCCACCCACCAAAAGGGCTGGCTCCTCTACCATTACCGCCCCAGGCCCAGTTCTGCTCAGGCTCGTGTGAGCCAGATAGACTCATGACCTCCGGCTCCCACCCAGGGCAGGGCTCCTGGCTAAGCTGCCCCCGGCTCCCAGTGTCCAATCAGTGTCCTCAGTCACTCCACAAGCTCAGCAATGCTTGGTCTCGCCGGGCACCCAAGCCTCCACATGCACACCAACCCTGGGGACACCACAGCCGTCCCGACGCAGCCCAGACCAGGACGGGTGCACCCAGCCCTCCTGTGGGCTCTACTTCCCCACAAGACGCACAAGCCCTTCGACCCCTCTGGCACTGCCGGGGTCAGATCTCTACTAACACCCCGTCCTCCCTCCTCTTCCTGGCCTGTGGCCCATTCCCTCTGGACAATACCATGCTGGGAGCTGCACCTCCACGGGCAGCCCTGGGCTTCTGGTCACCCTTCAGTGCCTTGGCACCTAAGCCAAGGAGGAGATGGCAGGGGCCAAGTACCCATTGAAAAGCGGGAGGTGCTGCTCTAAAAGTCACCAGAAGAGGGTCCCCTGGGAACAAAGACGAGGGCAGGAGAGACAGAAACCTCACCCAGGGTATCAGGCTCCCAGGGAGCTCGACTCAGGCGGGCCTGCACGTGGGCGCTCCAAGGACCCCCAGCAGCACACAAGGAACGCGAAGGGGTAGGCAGCAGACAGCAGGGACCACACTGACCAGGATCCTGCCTCTGGACACAGCCTGTAGGTGCTGAAGCGGACCAGCCGAGAGGGAGGAGTCGGGTGCCCTAGAGAACCAATTCCAACTCAGTCTGAGGACATTCCTGGGTGAGGATCAAAGATCAGCAATCACCCTGCCAGTGGGGGAGGAGCCACCTCCCGGAAACTCAAGGAGAGACAGAAGTAAACTCAAGGAGGGACAGAAGGCAGGACGCAGTCCTGCAGACAGACAAGAAATTGTCAGGAACAGATCAGTGGGATGAAAAAAGTGGAAAGCCTAGAGAGGAAACGTCCACGACCCCACAACCCCTCAACCCCATGGCGGCCTCAGACTATCTCCCAGCAGGGTGTTAACCAGTGACCAGAGGCCATCACAACTTTACTCCCCAGAGAAACAAGCGGTTGCCCCGCCATGGAGGCACCAAAGTGGAACCCCCAGGGATGAGACAGACACCATGTGTCCTGATCCACCATGCTGAACCTGGTGCTGCTGCAGTTTCCCTGCCACGAGCACAACTCTGACGGTGAGAGAGTTAGGGTCTTGAAAGAAAGCGGAGCAGAGGAGGCTGGACGGCAGAGGCCCGAGCGCCAGGCGAGGCTGTAGATCCACACAGCAACCACGCCCCGGATCCCGCCAATGCCAGCACTTTCTAAACACTTATGCCCTTGGGAACCAGGTCCATGCTCCACGTGCTTAAAAAACAAAAATGCCCACATCAATAACATGTCTAGAAACAAAATCTCTAATGTGCGATACAGATAGAAATACCTAAATCAAAGCACAGCTCAGAAGAACAACTTCAGCCCATTGAGAAGCGAAGGGAAGGAAGTGACTTAGGAGCCTGAGCATGGGCGCTGGGGTCAAGTGCAGGTTCCAGACGAGACCTGGGCGAGTCTGGGGGGCAGCACGTAAGGAGGGGCAGACAAGGAGTGGGCTGCACGAAAGCAGGGGGGCACAGTGCGCCTGCTTCCACATCCACTCGCAACTCTGCCCACGCGGAGGCCTGGAACAGGGACGCCCCTGCAGCAGGGGTGGTGCTGGTTTCCAAACCTCTGCTCTGCTGAACTGTCTCCTCGCAGAGATGGCTGAGATCAGGGCTGGGGCCACAGCTGGGCCGGGAGGAGGGTGGGCTCCTGGATGGCATGAGGCCCATGTGAGGGGTGCCTGCCAGCGAAATTCAGGTGGATTGAGAGAAAGTAAATAACAGCAAAGGGCCAGCACACAGACGACCACCAGGATCAACAAATGGGAAAAGCTGTTCCTTCAGGTAGAGGGTCACATGACTGACGTGACTAGATGTGCCACCAGGCCCCTGCTGCAGCCCCTGGCGAGACCCACCAGCAGAGGCTGGAAGCTGGTGAAAGTTCAGCAGTGACAGGATGTTCAGTCTTAGTTACATCCTTACAAGGTACTGGGCAACTACAAAAAGCATGATGGAGGCACAAAAGGGAGAAGGAAAAGAGACTCTCCTGGAGAAAGGGGGCTGCCCCCAGACACTTGGATGGGGCCACGTGCTGCACTGGTGCAGAGACATGTAAACAAGCTGGGATGCAGGGCCCAGGGTCTGTGCACAGGTAGGACCTGGACCCAAGGCAGAGCGGGGCTGTGGCTTCTAGGAGAAGGTGGCCTGACTCCCTGACACCAGGATGGCTGTCATCCACGCCAGTAAAGAGAGACTGGATCCTGGCCTCACAGCTCCAGACACACGCTACCAATTCACAACATCCACAGGGCACTTCCCAGGAACCAGGCAGGGTCTGACCCAGCAGGGCACACATCATGACTCCATGGCTCTTCCCAACAATCCTGGGGAGGCATGCTGTCACCGTGTGAGACACAGCTTCTGGCCAGAGTTGAACCTGGGAGGCTGGGCTGTGGAATGCAACCGTGTGAAACCTCACACTTAGAAGAAAACACAGGGAGTATCTTCCTGATCCTGGGGTAAGAAAAGAGTACTGTTTTTTTGGCTGTGCTGCACAGCCTGTGGCACCTTAGTTCCCTCAACAGGGGCTGAATGCAGGCCCAGCAGTGAAAATGCCAAATCCTACATTGGACCACAGGGAATTCCCAGAAAAGAGCATCTTAAACCAGTCCCCAAAGCATTACCCACAAATATAACCAATCCGATGAGGCTGCTAAAGGAAGAGCTCCTGTGCTTTCACAGTGATCACAATGTAACGTCAACACACTAAACATGCTAAATGACAAGTGACACCTGGAGGGGTCATAACAGCACGACAGGGAGAGAGGATGGATCCCTACAATCAGCAGGAAACGTGGGTAACACACCAGGAGGGAGAAGATGTCCACACGCCCAATGAGTACGAGAGGAGCCGTCAGCTCTGCACCTCTGGACAACGCACACCCAGCTGAAGGCTCAGAGCACTCGTGATCCCACAGATTCTGTGGTCCAGACAGTCGACCAGCATGATGGCGGAAGGGGCTGGGGTCTCACCTCCAAGCCCACACATGCAGCTCCAGCAGCTATGAGGGGAAGACCCTCCACAGGGCTGTGTGCACAGGCTCCAGGCTGTGGGCTGGCGGCTGAGAGCCAGCGCCCGTGGAGGCCGAGTCTTCTTGGAACCTTGGCCCCTTAGCATTTGCTGGACAGCGCTCATGAGAAGCCCACCCTCAAGGAAGGGGGCTACAGAGGGTGAGAACATCAGGAGGCAGGGTCACAGGTATTACCTTGGAGGTCGCTGACCAAAGGTGCTGACCTCATCCATGGTCAGGGAGATGGACACACCACCCACTCCTACTGCCAAAAGCCATCAGGTCTGACAACACCCAGAGCTGCTGGGAGGTGCAGATCCAGAGGCCTGAACACGGCTACAGTGAGGGCTGGTAACGGAACCTGGGAGAGGACTGGGCACCACGCTGAGAGAGACACACCGGCACACCCTACAAACCAGAACCTCCATCCTTGAGGGTCCCCCAGAGATGTCCAGCAGGAGTGCCCAGGGCGGGACTGCTGGTCACCACCACTAGGAGGTGCAACTATCCACCCATGAGGAGTGAGAAATACCTGGTGGCACCCACAGCTGACGGTCAGCCAGGTCCTCTTGCTCAGACAGCAGGCGGGCACATAGCACTTACCGCTGGTCACTGGCCAGAGCGGCAGTCCTGTGCAGAAGGCCTGCTCCCAGGTACAGTGAAGCCCCTCAGCAGCTGTACTGGCATCGCATGTGGAGGCCGGGGGCAGTGGCCCAGAACCCAGCAGGTCCAGCTCAGGCAGGCCCACTGGGATCCCAGCTGCCCTCCCTGGCTCTGACCGCCGTCTTCTTTCTCAGTCTCTGTGACTCAAGGCACCTTCATGAGAGGCGGTTCTCATCCTGTGAAAAGCCAAAGGTCAGCAGCCCAAACTGATAACGAAAACTGACCTCACCCAGGGTGGCCTGGAGATGGGGTGGACCAGGCTGAGCGCAGGGCTTGTGGGGCCCCCCACCTCCAGGTCCCTGGTGACACAGGTCTGAATTACCGCCCTCTGGGCTTATAGCACAAATGACAAGAATTGTAATGTAGCCTCTTCCACTCAGCTTGGAGCCAGCAGCCTATGAGGCGGGGGTTGACTCCACTGCGCTCCTGTCCAGAGCCTCTGCAGGACAGGGTCCAGGCGGGCCACTGAAAGGAAACCAGCATCATGTTGCAAAAAGCACACACGTGATGTTTTCATCACATGCAGGCACTGAGACCCTCCCAGCCTCCACCAACCCTGCAACAAGGGCTCTAGACCCTGGGGAGGCTGCCTGGTTCTGAAATGTGGGCGGCCAGGACCACCAGGGCACATTAACCACTGAAGGGAAGCTCGGGGTAGAAGTTACTGACAGGAAGTTTCAACTTTCCCATCCAGTTTTGCAGAACCCTGAATTCTGAGGCCCATGAGTCAGAGGTCAAGAGTCTCTGTTCCACAACAAGCAACTCAGGATGCTCTAAAACACCTGGTGAGGAAATCTAGGTCGGTTCACATTGTCAGCAGGGCAGTTTAGATAAAATACACTGAAAGTCTACAAATTTCATACTCTTAATTCAGAAATTCCACCTCTAGGGCTTTATCCTAAAGAAATAATCCAACAAAGGCCCAGGCTTGTACATACAAAGATGTTCAAAAGCTTTGTTTTTAAGACTGAGAAGCTGACACTGGCCAAGTGTCAGATTAAAAAAACTGTAACAAACTCTGTCACATAATGGGACACTGTAACCCTACCAGTTGTGACAAAAATATATTTGTCATACAGAAAGTCAGAGTAAAGTTACAAGCTCTCTGTACATGTGTTCAGGTTTAAAAAGTGCCAAAGGTTCAGAAGAACACAGCCCAAGGTAACAACTGTGGTCAACTCTCAGAGGCAGAATCTCAGATCCTTCCTTTTGTGTGTGTGTTCTCTCCATTTTCTAATTTATTTGCATTGAAAATGGATTTTTTTAACAAGACCTACTATATAAAAACAGGGAACCATAGCCAGTATCTTATAATAACCTATGACAGGATGGAAAAGAATGACAAAGAATGTTACGTATGTACAACCGAATCACTTTACCATACACCAGCAACAAACACAACTCTGTAAATCAACTATACTTCAATTTTAAGACAAAAATAATTTCTTTAATGTAAAAACTTTTCCTGTTCCCTCTCTTAATGTTCCTTTTCAGGCAGTTTAATATTATTTCATTCTGCTTTAAAATGTTACTTGCAAGTTAAAGGATTTTGGGTAAACAACATTACACTCTACTGAAAAACAAAGAACTTTAAGCCATTAAACAAAGAGTCTGCTTCTAAATAGTTTTGTTTTTTTTTTTTTTTTAAAACAGCAGCGGCGGGTGAGCAAGGTTTTCAAGGCTTCAGAGCGTGAGCGCTGGGGGAGGAGCGGGCGGCACTGCAGGCCCCGTAAAACCCAGTACAGAAAGTAGGCTGAGAACGACAATGAAGTCTTAGCTCTGGGCCTGACTGGGAGTTTCCCAACCCAATTTACAAAATAACAGTTCGCTAGGACCGGCGCCTGGCAGGACGTCAGTCATTATGTAATTTCCAGTTTTTTTAAAATCCTGCGAAGACACCAACTGCAATGAATTTGCTGCGGGCGACTGTGCCCGGAGCGGACAGAGCACCTTTGCTGGTTCTTTCAGGAGCGGCTGCACCTGCTGCGCCAGGGCCGTGCTCGGGGCGCATCGGTGGGGGGCGGTGTTAAAACGCAAGGGCAAACAAACAAACAAACAAAAAAACCGCAAGGGCGCCGACCCTGTGTCCCCACCTCCGCCTCTGACAGTACCCCCAGGTATCCAGGCGCTGCGGGCCCCGCGGACCCCCAGCTCCCGCCCCACCTGTGCCCCGCCCGCCGCGGGCAGATTTGGAGCGGGAACGTGGCGCCGGCCTCGGAGGCCTAAGGTCCACTTGGACGCCTGTAAGGCGTGGCGGGGGCCCACATGGTGGACGCTGCAGGAGCGGACCCGGCGTGAAAGTGCTAGGAACGGTTCCCTTCCACCCCCGGGCGGCCTCGGACGCCCAGGCGCGCGTGCCAAGGCCCGGGGTTGGCTGAGTTGGAAGGGGAAGCGGGGGGTCGGCACGGACTCAAAGGGCGACCCCCGGGGGTGACCCGCCCCGCCAACTTTATTTAGCCCTTCACCCACCAAGGAGACCCCGGGTAGATGCCGAGCGGGCCCCGCAGCCTCAGGGACGTGGGCCCGGCCCCGGCCCCGCAGCCGGGCGGGGTCCCAGCGCGCCGGGACGGAAGGAGCGGTCATCCAGGGCCTCGCCGCCCCCTACTCCACACAGCAACCCGCCCTCATTCCGTTGACTGCGGCTCACGGAGCCGAAGGCTGCGGGTCGGGCTGGGTGGGCGGACCCGGAGAAAACCCGCAGGTCCCGGCGGGCGACAGGGCGGGGCCAGAGGCGGAGAGAAGCCGCTACTGGCCCGGAAGCCACGCGCCGGAAGTGACGCGTCTGAAGTCCGCCGCGGCTCCTAGCCGTCCCGTGTGACCCATCCCACGGGACTCGTTCCGAAGTGTCCTGAGGGTCTGGGCTTCTCAGCTGCCGCGTGGGTGCTGGGAGCGGGGACTCCCTGCTAAGCGATTCCCGTCGTGGTCGTCCCCTTGGCACCCCCCTGGGCCGTACCACATCAGCCCACATGGGAATAGTGCTGTTGGGCGATGGCGACCCCCGTGGTCATCCCCTTGGCACCCTTCGGGCCGTACCTCATCAGCCCAGGTGGAGGTGGTGCTGCTGGGCGATGGCGGCGCGCGGCCTTGGTACCCTCCGGGCCGTAACGCGTGGCCCAGGCGAGGGTGGTGCAACTGGGCGATGGCGGCCCCCGCTGTCTTGGTCCCCTCCGGGTTGTAGCACCTCGGCCCAGGCTGGGGTGCTGCTGGGCGATGGCGCCCCCTCGCGGTTGTTCTCTTGGCACCTTCCGGGCCATACCATCTCGGCCAGCGGGGCAGGTGCTTCTGGATAATGGCACACGGTCGTCCCCTTGGTATCCTCCGGGCCGTACCAATTCAGCCCAGTCAGGGGTGGTGCTTCTGGGAACCGCCCTCCCCTTGATACCTTCTAGGCCGTACCACCGCGACCGAGGAGGGGCGGCAAGTTCGTGGAGGAACCGACCTATAAGCTGGCTCTGAGTTTTGGTTTCAAGAGACAGAAATTTCAGCCTCAAGGAGCCGCCCTCAGAAGAGGAAAGACAAAGGGACTGTCCTAGCTGAGAAAGCCAGCGACGGAGGTTCTCTAGGGGCAGCTCGATTCCGAGGCCACGCCCCTGACGAGGACGCTGGTTGGCTGAGTTTGGGGAGTTCCACCAGGGGGCGTGGCCTTGGACCAAGTGGGTGAGGGGCTTCAGTGGGATGGTCTTGCCTGCACGCGCGCCCCTATCCCCCCACTCATTCCTGGCACCATGCGCAGCATCTTCCTGGCCCGATTTTCCTCCTGGCTTACATTATTAATTTTTAGCTAAAAAAAAATTTTTTTTAAGTCGTGCCTCACTGCTGTGGGATCTTAGTTCCCGAACAGGGATTGAACCCAGGCTCTTGCAGTGAAAGCTAGGAGTCCTAGCCACTGGACTGCCAGGGAATTCTCTCCACTTACTTTTAAAGGTAATTTTTAGGAGCGAGGTTGCTGCTAATGGGCTCTTCTTCCTCTTCATTTTAATATTTATTTTTATTTGTCTGCATGTGGGACCTAGTTCCCTGACCAGGAATTGAATCCATGCCGTCTGCTTTGGAAGCTCGGTGTCTTAGCTAGTCAGCCACCAGAGAAGTTTCTAATGGGCTCTTCTCAGGGCCTACTTAAAAAATTATTTATTTCGGTTGCACTGGGCACATGTTGCTGCCCTGGGGCTTTCTCTAGTTGTGGCGAGCAGGGGCTACTCTGTTGCAGTGTGTGGGCCTCTCATTGTGGTGGCTTTTCTTGTTGTGGAGCACACAGGGGCCAGGAGCATGGGCTCCAGTAGTTGGGTGCACCCAGTTTTTAGTTGCTCTGTGGCATGCAGAATCTGTCTGGACCAGGGATCAAACACGTGCCCCTGCACTGGCAGGTGGATTATTATCCACTGTACCACTAGGGAAGTCCAAGGCCTATTCTTCTTGTCAGACTTTCATATATTTTGCTTCATAGTGTTTTAAAATTAAGTTTCTCCTTTAGATCTTAGGCAGAGGGTCAGTTAATGGATGGTGGTATCTGCCTACTCCTGGCGTCTACAGGCAGGGTTTGGGCCACAAGGTACAGGGGAAGGGTTTTCCTTGGGATCCTCCAGAGGGTGTGACAGGAGGAAAGGCCTGGACACCCCAGGGGTTGGTCAGGGGCCTGGGCCTAAAATGCAAAAAAGAAAGCAAAAGTGAAGTTCTCTTAACATCTGTATCTTGGAGCAGAATATGACACCATCATCATCCCTGAAAGTGAGTATTCAGGACCCTGAACAGTTTATGGGGTAGATTTTCCTACTTTGCACAGAACTCTGAGATGCTTGATGACTGCCCAGCAGCACTGGTTGTTGCTGGTCAGTGAGTTACTTGTACTCAAATAATTTCAAAAGCAATTGTATGAAAAGTAGCAAAAACTTTATAGCTGAGTCTTTCTTACATTTTATCTGAGACAGTTCTTTTTAACAATTCTGAAATGACGTCGGGGTGCCACATCACCTTACCCTCTTGGGCTGGCCACTCCAGCACAGAGGACAGTGTTACCCAGTCCTTTGACCATGGCTGGAGGAAGTCTTTGCTCCGTGGTCACACTTCCAGAGTTTGTATCCTGCCCCCTTTTCTTTGTCTTGTTAATGATTTTTCACCTGAAACAAAGCAAAAAAACAGCCAGTTATTTTACCAGAAAGTCAGGTTTGTTTCCCTTGTGGCTCAGCTGTTAAAGAATCTGCCTGCAATGTGGGAGACCTGGGTTCGATCCCTGGGTTGGGAAGATCCCCTGGAGAAGGGAAAGGCTACCCACTCCAGTATTCTGGCCTGGAGAATTCCATGGACTGAATAGCCCATGGGGTCCCAAAGAGTCAGACACGA
Organism: Dama dama; assembly: GCF_033118175.1. Classification (NCBI taxonomy): domain Eukaryota; kingdom Metazoa; phylum Chordata; class Mammalia; order Artiodactyla; family Cervidae; genus Dama; species Dama dama. The sequence continues at coordinate 47,916,941 of NC_083694.1, read as the reverse complement.
CTGAGTGACTTTCACTTTGTTTCAGGTTTGTTTGGCAGCAGCAAAGAATTATAACTCAGGACATGCAACTGTGATAACCACATGCAAGTCTGGTAAAGCAGAGAGGACACTCTTTTATAGAGAAGGAAGGGAAGTTGTTATTAACAAGCAGTCCATTAAAGGAAACATTGGAGTTTAAATAAGGTGGCTTCTCATTGGCTGAGCCGTTGCCAGGCAAAAAGATCTGCCTGGTAGTGGCGGTGAGGTGGCTGCTCTGGCCACAGGTGCTGGGACTCTCTTCCTCTCTGGTTCTGTGTGGACATCGGGGATAAATGCCTGAGGACTTCTACCTTGTGGCCTCCCAACTCCATTTTAGTTGAGGTGTCCCTTGATTAATTTTCAGATAATTCTTCTCTAAATATTTGCAGGAGACATGGCTTTGCTGCCTGTGAAGGGCTGTGTGTGACTTCCAGTATCAGAGAAGCCACAGGAAGGATCTGAGTGGTTTTACCGACGTTTGCTGGAGTTTCGACTTATTCCTTTGACTTGATGCCAAGTAGAATTTGGGGTAAAAGACAGTAGACCAACCAGGATTCTTCACACCCTTGTCATCTTCAAATAAGATCGTTTCAGCCTGTTTGCTTATTTGCAAGTTAAATACAATACCTGTTAGGAAGTTGTTCTTATGAAGGAGCCCTAGCCAACCCCCCTACCCTGGCCCCGCTCCCTGAAACATCCTGCACAGCCCCTTCCCTCGCATCCCCCCATGGCATGCTGGTGTCTGCTGGACCCTCTCAGTCCTTCCCTACCGCCAAGCCGGTCCCCTGCCCCTCGCACAGGCTTGGCCTGTATCCATATCTTGGTCTGAAGTGATGGCTGCACTCAGGTGGGCCCAGTGGAGCCCATGTTTCGAGGGAAACATGAGATAGCAGCAGATGTGGACCTGGGCCCAGGAGCCCACAGGGTCCCGAGAACCGGGTCGTGATCGGAGGGTGGGAGAAAGGGTATGGGCCCCCCACCTCGAACCTCCAGACCCACTACAGCACTGACCCACATGATGTAGCTTCCAGGGCGCCCATCCTGACCACAGCCCCTCCAGGCCCATTTTCTATCGCTGCACATTAGGCCTCAAGGTGTCTCTGTGTTGCACGCCATCCACATTTGTTAGGCCTCACCACACCTTGGGGTGCTTCTGGGCACCTCTACTGGCCTCCCCTAATTAAGACATTCTGGATGAGGGCAGGTGGAGTGGTCAGCAGTGTGGGGTCATCAGAGCTGCCAGGGCAGAAGGTGGCGAAGGCTCAGACCAGGGGCAGGTAGCCCTTGGGCACCCAAGGCATTGGGGTCTGAGCCTGTTCTGGGTGTCTGAGGGTGGCGGGATCCCAGGACATGGTCCCCTGGGAAAGGACTTCACAGATCTTGAGTACCATCCCAAGCATGCGGGCCTTCAGACCCAGCTAGCAGGCAGGGCCTGGAGGGGAGCCCCACCGTCAGGTGAGCCCACTGGGGTCTGTCTGGGCCTGGGCTGGGCCCCTGGCCTCCCCAGGTTACTTGACTGGAGGGAGTTGAGGTGTCTGGTACCTTCCTGGGTTTCCTTCCAGGCTCTGGGACGCTCCCTCGGGATGGCCAAGCAGCCCTTCTGGATGCTTCCCCTGGTCCTGTGGGTCCACTCACCTGCCATCCTGGCTATCACCTCAGCCAGTTGCTTCAGGGGAGCCAGGTTTCCGTCTAGTATGGGCACTGTGCCTTGCATATGGAGGTGGGGGCTGCCACAGCTGCAGCCGCTAGGGCCTCTGGCTCGTCTTGACTGGCAGGTGGGGAAACAGGGACAGCACCACTTTGGCTGCCCTTTGGGTACCCTTTCCACATGCCCAGTGGCATGACCCCTGCCCTGGCTGACCCCCCCCCCCCCCAAGTCCCCACCTTGGCCTGACCCTGGGGCTCAGCCTGTGAACTCCATGGGGGTGGGAGGGGACATCTTAAAGTGGCATGACCCCTGCCCTGGCTGACCCCCCCCCCCCCAAGTCCCCACCTTGGCCTGACCCTGGGGCTCAGCCTGTGAACTCCATGGGGGTGGGAGGGGACATCTTAAAGTCACCCACCGGGCCCCAGGGTGGCAGGTGGCCCCTTGCCACTTCAGACCAGTGTCCAGGAGTGTCCTGGGGACCCAGGGGCCTCACCAAGCTCCCAGGAAGTTGAGCTGAGGTCAGGCTGTCCATCTGTCCCCAAGGCTGCCTGTCTGGAGCTTCTGGGGGCGAAAGGCCCTCCCCATAGCATGCCCAGACCAGCCCTGAGTCCTCTGTGGGCTCCTCCCCCTCCTTGGCCTCGCCCACCCTGACCTCACCTCTTTCACCAAATATTCTGGTGTTTCCTGGTTTGGACGCAGCCCAAGCTCCAGCCTGGCCCTTCTGAGGTGAAATGTGCGAACAGTGGCCAACTCCCTGATGTGATGACTCAAGTACCCCCACCCCTGTTCCCAACACCCCGTTCCCAACTTCTCTGGGCTCCTCCGATAGGCTCCCCCTGCCCCCACAGGGCCTCCATCTCCACTGCAGTTCTCCCTCCCAGTTGGCACCCTGGCACTTCCAGCGTCCTTCTCGCCAGTGGCTTCTGGGTGTGGGAACCTCAGCAGGACAGGCCTGGCCCAGTCTGCCCCAGGGCAGGAACTGCTGGACGTGGAGCCTGATCTGAGATAGAAGGGAAATCAGCTGGGTGGGTGCCCAGCACTGAGGCCTGGGAGGAGGTCAAACAGGCCAGGAAAGGCCACCACCCTGACAATTGGGATGTCTGTGGGACCAAAGGCCTGAGCCCACAGAAATGCCCTTCCGTCCTGCGGCCTCTGTGCCTCCAGCTCGCCGCCCCCTTCCATGTGCTCCGCAAAGCCCGGAAGGTCAAGGTTCAGAGATCAACAGCCTTTGGCAAGAACAGTGACCCTGCAGGTGGTGCCTGTGCCCACAGAGCCTGCACCTGCAGTCCAGAGACCCCGGCCAGTGGGCTGACTCCTGCCCTCAGGTAGACTCTCTGCTCCTGGAGCAGCAGAGCCCAGCCTGGGGTCCACGCATGCTCAGCTAAGTCCACAGAAACTCGGGCTCCGACAGCACGCCTGCCCCACTGCCTGCAGACACACTGGCTTCCTGGCAGACATGCTGGCCACGGAGCCCCACTGCAGAGGAGATAGCAGAGGTCTTACAGCCACTGAGACTCCTGGGCAAGATGGGGTCATGCTCCCATGTGCGCCTGAATGCGAAGGGAGCCGGGGAGGCAACCACACACACATGCCTCTGACCCCGACAGGCAGGCCCTGGGCTGCTCCACAGCTGGGGCACCCACTGTGCCTGTCCTGTGCTGGCCTCACAGCAGTGCCCACAGGGTGCTTGTCCCAGCTCCCAGGCTCCAGCCCACAAGGCTGTGTCTGCGTCCAAAGTACCTGCTCAGGCTCTTGGCAAAGCCTGGCCCCAGGCCCGAGACGGGGAGGCCCAGAACCAGAGAGGGGACCATGCTCCCACTGGCCTCCGTGGGGCACCCTTGGCCCAGAGCTTGGGCTCCTCCTGCAGGACAGGCCTGGAAGCCTGTCCCCAGGATGTGACAGGTGGGGTGCTGCTGGAGTGTGACCCCCCACACCCTACAGGTGTGCCAGGGGTAGACTCAGTGCATCTGGACTCCCCAGGCCTGCCCACCGACTCTGTGTTTTGGTGTTGGTTACAAAGAACCAAATAAAGTTGTCGCTAAACCCCAAATTTTTAAACAAGTCTGTTTATTGAAAGAATCTGAAAATAGTAATAAGGCTTTCAACATTTAACAAATTTCAAGATATTAACAATATGAAACATTAAGAATTTACTTCAAAAACCCAAAGTTTCCTAGGTCATTCCCCATCATTCTGCAGGACTTGGTCTGCACCTGCTCTGTTGTCTGAATGTGTGACCTGCGCTCTGACCACTCTTCTAGACCTAAAGCTGGGGGTGTCACCCCCTCAGCCTGTGGGAGGCCTGGTGGGCCACTCTCTGTGCTGGAGCTCACGGGCAGAGGGTAGGAGCCCACCTCCATCCCCAGCACTGGCTGAGCTGTCCAGACAGCCACTCGGGTGGATAGCACCCAACAGATATGTGAACCGTGGCCACAGTGCTCAGGCTGCAGGGCCAGCCCTAGAGACCCCAGATGCCCTCCTATCAGACCATCATGTTCCAGACAGGCAGAGCTCAACCTCCCGGCGCCCAGCCCTCCAGAAGTGAGTTTGAGAAAGTACAGGCCCTCCATTCTTTCTGGCCAATTTCACAGGTGAAAATGCAGCTCAGAAAGAAATCAAATACTCAAAACCAGGACGCCCATTAGGCACCAGTAACCAGAGGCCCACTGACCACAGCCCCCACCAGACTCCATGTGGGCCCAGCCCCAGGCAGCTGGTCAGCCAGCAATAGAGGCATAGGGGCTGGAATGACAGACATGCACTTGAAGCCAGGCCCCTGGGGAGAAGCCAGAGCAGCAGCAGTGCCTCCCCGGCCCACCAAGCGCCAAACCCTCTGAGCAGAGCCACCCAGCTCTCTAGATGGCCACTTGGGCAGCACAGAATGGTCCCACTTCACAGCACAAGCCCTCCCGCAGAAATCTCACAGTGTGTACAAAAAAATCTGTACGTAAGCACTCTCAGAAAAGTTTAAAAGAATCTCTAAAAAGTAGACACAGGATTGAAAACACCTTCCAGGGTGGGGAGGCACGCCCCTGCTTCCCGAGGAATGTGTGTGGTCCGGCCCCTGCCTGCCGCGGCATCACCAGAAGCAGGGAGGAGACCAGGCCTGGGGACCGAGGCAGGAGGCCCGGCAGATTCAAGATGAATGCCGAGCTGGGGAGCGGCTCTCGGCACAAACTCCCCCCAGTGGCTTTCAGGGACGTTGTGAAGCTGAAGGGAGATTTTTGGCCGTGAGACGTTTATTTTCAAGACTGTAGGATAGACCGGTTCATTCTGATCCCCTCTCAATTTCAATAGACTGATTCGTGGAAGTTTCCTGACAAGGAATCACAAGGAGCCCACCACCTGGCTCAGCCATAACCACCCGGCTTGGCCATCCCCGACTGGACTGGGCTCTGTTTGCCTAGTGGGTGTGCCTGGGCTGACTTCAGAGCTTGTGTGGCCTGCTCACTGGCTTGTTTAGAAATGCAGAAAAGTCAGATTTAAAACGTTAAAAACAACTGATCTGGTCGACACAAGGCAGACTGCAGGCCCTTCCTCTGGTCAGAGACAAGTGGCACAGGGCCCGTGACATTCACAGAGCGCAGACAGGCCACCGGCCTAGCTCCCCGCCCGCTCCTCCCCGCCCTCCTCGTCCGCATCCTCCTCGTCCTCCGGGAAGTGGGCCTGCTTCTTCCGCACATTCCAGTGCAGACACTGCGCCAGGCTCTCGAACCAGTCGCTCACAGGGTCGCGGACACAGATGGAGGGAAGGGGGTAGCAAGAGGTCGTGATGCTAATGCTGCAGCAGAAAGGAGATGAACGTGGCCCCTCCTGGAACTGAGCCCCCTCATGGAACTGAGCTCCCTCGCTGCCCACTGAGCAGGACCCTCGACAGCCTGGCGGGTGGACCACCTCAGCTCTGCTTGCACCACCTGCCGTGCGGCCTGGGCCCCATGTCCTCTGGTGTCATGGGCACCTGGCCATTTTCCAGTCTGGCCCTGAGGACAGCCAGGCTAGGGGCTCAGTGGTGCTGTTGTGCTCCCCAGGACAGAGCCGTGGACCCCCTCACTCCTCCCAGGTCCATGAAGGGGACCCCCAGGGCAAGGTAGTGGGAAGACGAGGAGCAGGTGCAGCTGGCAGGGTGCCATCACCCAGGCAGAGGTCCACAACTTAAAGCCACCCTAGGCCCACCTGCCCCGGCCGCTGCATCCCACAGTCCACATACCTGTCTCCGTGGCGGATCTCCTGTCTCTTTCGTCCATCGAAAGACACCCATGCAGTGTTCCTTGCCTCTGGTGACAGCATGATCTGAAGGGTCAAGCAGCACATGAGTGGGGGGCTCAGAGGACTCTGATTCTGAGGGTCAGATGCATTCTGAGCACAGCTAAGTACCACGGACCCCACCCTGGGGCACAGCACCGGCCAGGAGCAACTCATAGGCAACACAGTGCCCACTGCATGCCAAGGTCAGCTCCAGGCCATGAAGTCACTGCACTATGCGGACACCAGCCACAGGGTACAGAGGCCTGGAGCTGTGTCCGGCAGATGTAGCCCTGCCCGCCAAGGTTCACACCAAGGACGTGCTGGCCCGGGGTGGCCTGTAGCAGGGAGCTAGGACCAGGGAAAGAAGAGGTGGATGTAGAAGGGCAGTGAGGCCAGTCAGACACCAGAATGTGGCCCCAAGGGTGTGCCAGGCAGCAGTGGTTAATCGCCTGAGGGCCTCCCCACCCCATTCCCACCACAAGACTGTCCCCACCCACTCAGGCTGAGCGCCCTGCCCCACCAACCAGACCCTCTGGGGCGCAGGACACATGATGAAAGGCCAGAGTGGACAAAGTCCCTCCCGCCCCCAGCAGGGCAGGCAGGCAGGCAGCCCCACAAGGGCTCCATCAGACAAGGGTGGGGGCTCTGACCTTCAGCTCAACCCCCGCGGGCACCACAATGGGCCGAAAGGACAGCGAGTGGGGGCAGATGGGCGTGACCATGATGGCGGGCACGTTGGGGTGGATCATGGATGCCCCCGCGGCGGCTGCATACGCCGTGCTGCCCGTCGGGGTGGAGACGATCACGCCTGCGGGATAGGCTGCAGGTCAGGCTCGGGCACCGCCCCCACGCCCCACCCCCGGGCAGGCCCGATGCCCACTTACCATCACCCTGTACTGTGGTGATGAGGTGCCCATCCAGGTAGACGTCCACGTTGGACAGGTAAGAGGAGGGGCCTCTGTCGATCACCACCTCGTTCAGGACCTGGGGGCGGGACCAGAGCACCCTGAGCAGGCAGGGCAGCACAGGGGCTGCCCCCGGGCTCCCGAGGAGATCCGGCCCAAAGTCCCCGCCCTGCACCCCCTGCCTGAGGGCAAGGCCGGCACCGGGTGAGGGAGGGGCAGGCCCACAGACCTGGTACTGCACAGCCTGCTTCCCAACCTCCATGTCCAGGCTTGCAGCCAGCAACCCGTTCTCGCTGATGCCATTGGGCACGGCCACCTTCTTCCCTCGGGGCTCCTTCACGACCCTGACCTTCAGCCGGCTCCGGAGAACAACAGCTGCGTTCCCTGGAGGCCAGCAGGGGTCACGCCCAGGGAAGTCAGCAAGTGGGGACAGTCATGCCACAGGAGAGCTCCCCGCTCCCCCAACCAGGGACCCCCTCCCATCTTCACACAAATGGAGGTCAACACCCTGGGCTCCTGTGGAAATCAATCCATTGCCGCCCGACACAGCTGGCAGCTGAACTGTGGCGGCTTCAGCTCCTCTCTGTGAGGACAAGGCGTCTGACCCTCAGAATCAGAATCCTCTGAGCCCCAAACACTCAGCGCTACTCTCAGCATTATTAAAAACCTCCCAAACCAAGCAGGATGACTATCCCACATGGGAACTGCTCTCGGGCTCAGGAACATTCCAACTCACCCTGTATCACCTGAGTAACTTGCGACTGAAAGTTCTCGAAGTTGAAGGGGGTCAGGAAGCCCAGGGAGCCCAGATGGAATGCCATGACTGGAGGCACGCTACCCTGCAAGCCAATGAGGCAGGTCACTCGCTGGCCAGTCCACGCGCAAGGCACGCGAGCACCAGCCCAAATGGACCTGCGCCCGGACGGTCCCTGGGAGAGCTGGGGGTTGGGGGAGCGGAGCGCTGCTGACACATGGGGCACAGGGTCAGCCAAACGCCGGGGAGCCAGAAGAAGGACAGCTGGAGAGCCGACGAGAAACGGGGGCAGGGGGACTGACCACTGGACACAGAGGACAGGAAGGTGCGGCAGGGCAGGATATGGGGGCTCTGACACACAGAGGCCATGCCCAGCAGGCTTGGGAGGGCAGTGGGCCCCCACGGAGATGCCAGGGAAGAGCATGGGCAGCCGGGGCAGGAAGCCTAGGGTGGGACTCAGGTCCCACCAGGTGGCTCTGCAGCCACTTCCCCTGAGGAGGCTCCCAAGGGAGAACGAGAGCTCTGAGCAGGTGGGACACCCCAGGACCTTCAACCTCGGCCTCTGCCAGTCGCTGCTGCCACAGGCCCTGCTGGACCCTACCCTCCTGCCCCACTGGCTCCCTCCCACTCCCAGGTGTCGCTCTGGGTGCCCACCCAACCTCCTAACACACCCTAGCAAGGTCCCTCCCCGGCAGATCCCTGCGATCTGCAGCCTCCACAGTCCCTCCCCCACCACACCTCCCAGTCAGCCTGGGGCTGCTGCTCTCATCTGCTTCTGACTCTTGGCCCCCTTACTCAGCCCACATGCCAGCTCTCCCAGGGGTCGCCCTCCTCCCAGCCGAGCCCCTGGGCCCCCATGCACCATCAGCTGGCCTGGCACAGCTTCCAGCACCCGCAGCAGTCCCAGTTCTGTGTCCTATCGCCTGCAGCCCTACAGCCTCAGGTACTGGGGGCCTCACCTGGAAGAGGGAGGAGGCGTACAGCAGGGTCCCATCACCCCCCAGGCAGATGATGAGGTCAATCTGATTGGAGATGTCATCGTAATCTGGAAGACACAGGAGACGTCAAGCACCCCAAAGGCTGGGCACAGGGCGAGGCAGGGGTACCAGAGGTCCCACGGGTTGGGGGCAGCACCCTGCCACCCAGGGACAACTTGCCTTCTCTGAAGGTGCAGAACTTCCTCTTCACTGGCCCGAAGTGGTCATCGCTCAGGAGGGCGGGGTCTTCCAGAACCTTCTTCTCCACATACACGACCATGTTGTTCTCCTGGAAGGACATGGCGGCATCATCCCCGCCAGGAAGACAGGTCAGGGCGCCAGTCTTCTAGAAGCCTCCTTCTGCATCTCAGGCTTTTCTGATAGGGGTGGGGGAGAGGGGCACGATTCCTCTGTCTCTCGGAGGCAAAGTGCCTTTGTTGTGCTCAAGGTACACACTTCTGAGCTCCTGCGCCTGGCTTATGAAGCCTCCTGACTTGAGCAGATGGGAGGAGAGCCCAGAGTCCGCCCCACTAACCTCCATCAGGTACGCGCAGAGCTCCTTGAAGGGCTGCAGCAGGCTGGCGTCCCGGATCTTCTTGATGACGAGAACACTCTTTGGGGACTTGTTCCACGTCAACCTCTGGCTGGCAGGGTCTTGGATGTGCCTTTGAGAGGAAAGGAGCACTCACACAGGCCCCAGGCTGACCCACTGGTACCTGCACAATGTAGAGACCCTCCCCATGCCCAGCTGTGCCCCTGCCCGAGGTTCCTTCGGGACAAGGCTCACACAGGGACCTGCTTAGAGGACGGCCCACGTGCACCCAGACTAGCCAATAGAGACTTGGGCTTCCTGCTGACCCAGGTCCACACCGCTGTGTGAGCAACTCAGAGGACCTTTGCCTCCACAGGTAAAACTCAGTGGACCTTCGTCTCCATGGGTAAAACTCAGTGGACCTTCACTTCTACAGTAAAAGCCTCTTTTAAAGCCAGTGGCACAATCTGGAGCAGTGAGACTGTGCCGTGTCATTTCAATGGCGAGGACATGTCACCACGCGTGTCCACGACCCTGATGTGAAAAAGACTCTGGTGACGATGACGCGTCAGCACAAGTTCATTGTTTGTCACAAATGCACCGGCTTCGGGGATGATGACGGTGGGGAGGCTAGGAGGAGTGCAACAGGGAGCTCTGCACCTTCTTCTCACTTTTGCTGCGAACCCAAAACTCCTCAAAAAATTAAAAAACAAAAACCAAAAGAAGTCAGCTGGGCCTGCCTGCTGACAACAGTTCCAAGAGTCCCGTGGCGCCCAACCTTGGTCACTGGTGTCGTAAGGGCCTGGTACGGTCTGTGGGCAGCAGGTCCTCCCCCAGGGGCAGGGGTGTCCGAGGCCGAGCCCTCATATGGGGGCGGGCCCCCAAGCAGCACCTCCGCCTGTTGGGAAACAGCCCTGAGGGCTGCAGGTCATGGGAACAGTCCTTCTGATGCAAGTTCCCCCACCAAGACACCTGCTCCAGATCATGCCCCATGGCCGGTGCCTCCCTGAGAACCTGATGGCCCCACCAGCAACTTTCCACACCATGATGAGAACCACTAAACACGTGGTGGGTCCCTGGCTGCAGGCTGTAATTGACTGACCATCACTCACCCTCTCCAGGCGTTTCTGCAAAGGAGCGGGTCACTCATGACCCTCTGCCGGCGTCTCCACCAGCCTGGGTCACACACGGAGCTTGGCGGAGGGTGGTGCTGGGTGCCCAGCATCTCAGTCATGCTTCACTAATGGCGGGAGTGCGATGCACCCCAGCCCCCCCAAGACTCCCCAAGTGTGCACTGGCACCTTAACCCTGCTGTCTGTCTCCTCATAACTGAAAGCAAAACATAAAGTAAAGTGACTTGCTAAAGGCTGCATAAAACAAGTGCAGAACTTCCTAAAATGAAAACTCAAACCAAACAAACTGTATTTGATCTTACTGCTCACACCATCCTCTTGTCCAATCGCCTCTAACAGCAAAGGGGCCAGACCTCAGACAACTGCTCCTCACCAGCTGGCCGCTGAGCTTTGCCGCCCTGGGCAGTCAGGACGGGCCCTGTCCAGCTGCAGACAACAGCACTGGGCTGCAGAACCGGCTTGGCCCAAGGGAGGGGCCTACATGTGGAGGGCGGGCACTTGCAGGCCTCTTGTCACTCCACCTGGCCCTGGGCCTAGAAGGAGGGCAGGTGGAAGTCTGCCTGGTTGCTGAGGTAGACGTTGAAGCCCCCTCCCCACTGAGCAGGCAGGTGAGGCTCACAGCCCCTCCAGACCTGTGAGTCTGCCACGCCTAGCCACTGCAGCGCCATTGGCTCAGTCTTAGGCGCCAACTGGTTACTCAACTTCCTGCTGGGTCACTGCAAAGAGGGATGCTGACCCCTCCCAAGGAGGCTCTGGGCGCCGGGCAGCATGGCCAGACACCCATGTGAGCCACAGTTTCAAAAGCCGAAGGCATCAGATGCTGGTAATTCCACACGTTTCAACATAACAGAAAACACGCACTCATTGGTGGGATATGAGACAACCAAGTAGAAGATAAGACTCTCGTAACCAGCTCCTCTACACTGTCAGGGGAGAAGTCAGGTTAGCACACAACCCCTGCCCCTGGCCAGGCTGTAGGAGGGGCAGGGACCAGTCGGGGAAGGGATCCCACCCTACCAGGGTGCTCAGCCTATCTGACTGGGCTGAGCCAGGACCAGGGGGCAGAGAAAGTTGCTTGCTCAGCCCTCGACACTTCTGGGGCACCTGCTCCTCTGCTTGGAGCACCCCACAACCCCACCTGACCTTGGGGAGCAGCTCAGATGCCGCCCTGAGACCCCACCCAAGGCCTGTGAGGGCAAAGCACACACACCTGGGCTGCTGTGGGCTGGGTAGGACGGCAACGGCCAGTTATGGTTGGATGGCCAAGGGCCACCAGGGTGCACGGAGGCCAGGCTGTGAGTGATGAGGCGGGCGTGGCAGTGCAGGGCTGGGACGCAGGGAGGGGTCTGGGCAGCCAGCGAAGGCCACACAGGGCGGGCACACAGCAGGGCGCAGCCAGGCGAGGGGTTTGGGGGGCCAGCTGCCAGTGTGGCTGCTGTGCTGGGTGTGGCCCTTAGCCTGCCCCCCATAGAAGTCAACATTCCACAGCTCCCCCGAGGAGGGGGCACGGATGGTCCATGCAGCAGGCAGCCCACCGCCAGGCCTGACAGCAGAGCTGGTTGGAACTCTGCAGTTTCCTCACCAAGCTCTGGTGGCCAGAGCCATTTGCGCGTCTTCTCCCCAAGACAGACTGCACAGAGACAACAGACAACAACAGCCCCTCTTTGGCAGTGTCCAGCGCTAGGAGGCGGCACTGGACGGGTGGAGAAGACAGCCTAGGTCTAAGTGTCTGTGAAATAACCCAAACTGCTTAGTTTTTAACTAGTTTCTCAGGTGGCAGCTGTTGCTAAAATGCAGGCTTATCTTAAAAAAAAAAAAGCCATGCCCACAAGGCGGGACTCAAACAAGTCAACTCAGATTTTCAAAAAACACCAACTGACATCTCTGCATTTCAAGAGTAATGAAGAGAAACATATGTGAGTCACCAAATGCATCAGCATGCAATACGATGTTTTTTCTCCTTGAGTTTTTCCTGTCGAAGCTCCTATGTCCCACTGTGCCCAAGGAGCAGGCCCCACCACCTTCTCACCTGTGGGAGTCGGGGACATTGCCACGTGGCTGCCAGGCCTATGCCCTGCTCCCTGGAGCATCAGAACCTCCCATAGCTCCCCCTCCCCGTGAAGCCCCCCGCTGACTCACATGATGGTCTGGGGATTCTGTAGCACGCAGGCCTTTGGTCCAAATGTGGTCACTGGGCACGGCCCATGCAGGGAGCGGGTCCTCCTGTGGGAGAGGACGCAGGACGGGCCCTCAGTCACTGAGAGACACGCATGTGGACGAGGCACTAGCTCAGACTCTCTGCCATCTTCACTCCAACAGCCTGAGCACCGCCCTCTGCCAGCACCCAAGCAACGGTCCCAGAACACTCACCTGATCCCCAGAGACGCCCTAAGGGTCACATGCTATGGCACTGCCCTCAGAGGGGGTTCCCAGAAACTCCTTACAACAAATGACCCAAACCAGGGCAGGCACCCGGGCTCCACCCCAGAAGAAGGGGATGTACCATGGGGCACGGGCCTGAGGCTCTGAATTCTTGTCCAGGCAAGTCTACTTGAGGACCAGTTGTTGGGCTTGTCCTTGGGAATCAAGACCTCAGATACCAGCCCCCAGCCATCCAGGTTCTAACAAAACGCCCATTCTGAGTTGTACTGTCGACAAAGAAGACAGCACTTGAGTGGCTCAGCATTTCCAGCCACAACTGAATCACAGGGCACCGTGGCCAGCACATGTCCTAGGGACGACACCGCTCAGTGGCCTTCCCTGTCCTCCCCTCAGGGTCCAGCGCCGGTCCTTGGGAGCCATGTGGACGCCCCACAGTGAGAGGACGGAGGTGTGTCCATCCTCACAGAGTGCCAGCTCCAGAGGCTTCGTGGTCCCTTTGGTTATTTTTTGTTAATTTTTGGCCACACCACATGACTTGTGCAATTTTAGTTCCCTGACCAGGGATGTATGCCACCTCCCCACTGGACCACAGGGAGGTCCCCTCATGGTCCCTTTCTGCACCAAAAATACTGGCACAAAGACAGCCAAACAGATGGCAAACTTGCTTTCGTCTCTGCCCATCTCAAGGCTCAATAAACGCCAAATCCCCACATGGACAAGGCAGATTTCCTATTGTCTCGTGAAGGGCAACCGAGCCCAGGAGAGTCAGTCTGGTCAAGGGCTCCCCCAACTCCCCAGCTCAAGAACGTGCAAGAGCGGCCGTGGGCCATGGCCTGGCCTCTAGGGAAATGCTGTTCACAGCAGGTTTCTCTAAGTCTGCATCACAGTCAACCTTTGAGAGCCACCTCTGACCTGCTGCCACTGCACCAAGTTCAACGTTCTCTGAGGCGAAAGGGCGGGAACGCCCCACCCCACAGAACCGGCAGCCAAGGTCACCCACCCGCCCTCTGGGACTCTGACACAGGAGGGTGACCAGCTGTCCACATGGAAGCTTCTATCATCCTCGGGCCCTGCACCCATGGCAGTGCTGGCTAGGACAGCTTCGCCCTGGACTTGAGTGATGTTCATATGACCAAGGCCGGCACAGCTTCCCCACTGCCCACTGTGTGCCCAGGGCTTGGGGCCACGCTGGGCAGCACCCCCACACCTCAGCCTCCACAGTGAGGATGGGCACTAGCCGGGGGGAGGTTGGCTGGGAGTGCCCTCTGGGAGGCCATGCCAAGCCAGCACAACCCCCTCCTGCCTCCTGAACGCCCCCACAGGCCCAGGAGGCCAGTACCTGAACTCGCGGGCGCTGGCCAGGACAGGCGCGGCCGACAGGCTGCGGGACTTGGCGCGGCCCCGGAGTGGGTGGCCCGGGCCCCAGTCCTCGTCCCCATGGCACGCGGAACAGCGGTACGAGGACGCCTCTGCACTCGGCTCCTTGTTCCCATTGACTTTTTCTTGTTCCATTTCTGCAATTGATGGATGTGGAGGACTTTGGCACGAAAACCCAGGATGCCTTGATTTAATAAAATAAATATTATTATTATTGTTTTAATAAAATAAAGCAATGTACACACACACCTATACCCCTCATCAGGGAAAATGGCTGAAGTCCAGCCTACCCAGTCTGGGAAGTCTGTTTTCGTCCCAAAGGCACTTAACAACTCCGGAATCTACCTGTGGTTTTCCATGAATCCAGAAGGGCTGGGAGTCCAAGAGTCAAGAAACAACCAGCAGCCTAGCACGCAGCCACATGCTGGGACTTTGATGAGAGAATTAATGGTCATGCGGTACCTCTCACCCAAAAAAGTCTGGGTGAACACGACTGAAGACCAACCATGGGCAAACACTGCACCCTCGTCCTGCAAACAAAGCCACGCTTTCCTCCAGTGCCAAAGAAACACTTGCCCAAACTGACTTATTTGGTCCTCAAAGAAAACTTCAATTTTCAAGAGCTTCATCTCCCAACCACATGCAGTAAAGCAGGAAAAGATGGAAGCAGACGCAAAACAACAGTCCTCAACCACCTGGGAACATCTCAACTTCCTCCTAAGCCACTGAGGGCACACAACCGCACCCATACCCATGTGACGCTGCAGTTAAGAGGGAGCACAAGCCTGGTCCACGAGCCCATCCAGACCCACGTGATGTTATAGCAAAGAAGGAGTGCAGGCCGGGTCCACACACCCACCGAGCTGCCCCCAGGTCCTTGAGAACAGCGGTCAGCAGCGGAGGCCTAGTCAGAGAGCCGGAGCAGCAATCAAAAAAGTGTAAGAGAAGTGACAGAAATATGGCAGAATCCAGAGCGATGACAAGTAGAAAGAGCAGAGCAGAGCTTGGGCAGAAACCACATGAAGAAGCCAGTTTGGATGACTCTGAGAATTTGGGCCAAAAGGTCATTTTCTTAGGAAAGTGCTAACAGGAGAGGCCTGGCCTTGCTGCTGGGGCCATGGGACCTGCCTGTCCTCCGCGCTCACAAAGGCCCAGCAGCTCATCCTGCCTCATGGCTCATGATGCCCTGAGGACAAGGAAGGGGAACGGGGCGGGACCACAAGGCAGGTGCTGGCATCAGAAGGGACAATGCAGGGGCCACAGAGAAGCCCGGGGCCTCTACGACGAGGTTAAAGGTGAGGGTCCCTGAGTCCCCTGTCTCCACCTGCACTTCACAATCACATCAGGAGCTTGTGAAATACTAACTCCCACACCCAACCCAGACCAAAGGCTCCAGCAGTCATTAAAAGCTCCTGAGACAGGGTGTTCCCAGGTGGCTCTGTGTTTTCACTGCGAGGGCCCAGGTTCGATCCCTGGTCAGGGAACTAAGATCCCACAAGCTTTGTGATGTGGCCAAAAAAAGAAGAAAAATGAAAGAAACTGAAGCTTAAATATACCATTTACAGTAGCACTAAGATATAACACATGTAGGGATGTAGTTGGCAAAAAGGAGAGTAAGCCTTACTTCCAGTTGTAAACTCGGTCAGTCACGGAGTGTAGTGCACACTGTGGTGGCTCTGGTCAGTGATGCTGTTGTGCTTATCTGAAAGGTGCCGAGAGGGGAAGTCTTCAAAGTTCCCATGAGAAAAAAGCCTGGTGATTAAACGTGGTGACAGACTGACTGCGGTGGTCACTTCACAACACATACAAATACTGAATCACTAGGCTTCATGTAACTGAGGGTCGTGTGTCAACTCTACCTCAGTTTTAAAGCACCGTGGACAGAACTGAAAGGAAACAAGTCAGTGGAGAGACATACCATGTTCATAGACCAGAGAACACGATATTGTTAAGATCTCAATTCTTTCAAGCCCAGCCTTTTCTATCGGAAGTAACAAGCTGATTCTAAAATTTAGCTGGAAACTGGAAACTTAAAAGCTCAAAAAAAAAAAAAAAAAAAAGCCCTGCTGGAGGACAAATGCTACCTGATTTGATGACCTGCTATAAAGCTGCTGCAACCAGACTGTGTGGTACTGACACAGAGACATACACATAGACAAAGGACCCACACGACAGTCAGGTCTTCTCAACGGAGGTGCTGAGGAGAGTCAACAGGGAGAGGACAATCTTTCCTCCGACCATTCCAGGTACATTCCACAGCCACACCTAACACTATGAAGTTCAGTTCTCCTCACAAGTTGGCAAAGGTCAGCTCATGATGGATTATACACCTAAATGTAAGAATAAAAGGTATAAAACTTTCAAAAAAAAAGCAGTAGAGAAAATCTTCATGGCCATGGATTTGGCAAAGATTTCTTAAATAGGATAAAAAAAGTACAAAGTTTAAAACCTGACAAACTGAATTTCACTAAAATTCAAATCTTGTACCCTTCATAAGACACTGTTTAGAAAATGAAAATATGAGATGACAAAAATCTCAATGAAAATATGAGATTGACAAAAAATATTTGCTAAATGTATATATGACACAGGACTTGCTTCCAAAATATATAAAGAATTCTTAAAGCTTAGTAAGAAAACAACTCAACTAAAAAACAGGCAAAAGATAGCAACTTTGGGCAACTTCCCCAAAGATACATTGATTGCATCATGAAAAGCACATGAAAAGATGCTCAACATCCTTAGTCACTGGAGAAATGCAAATTAAAAACAGGAGACATCATCTCACACCTACGGAGAACGGCTGAAATGTAAGAAAACTGACCATGTCAAGTGTCGCGGAGCCTGAGGAAGAAATGGAACACTCAGACAGCACTGGTGGAATGAAAACAAGGCAACCAGTTTGGAAAACAGTTTGGTGGTTTCTTAAAATGTTAATTAAGCATGGTTCATCCTAAAGGAGATCAGTTCTGGGTGTTCATTGGAAGGACTGATGCTGAAGCTGAAACTCCCAACACTTTGGCCACCTCATGCGAAGAGCTGACTCATTGGAAAAGACCCTGATGCTGGGAGGGATTGGGGGCAGGAGGAGAAGGGGATGACAGAGGATGAGATGGCTGGATGGCATCACCGACTCGATGGACATGAGTCTGAGTAAACTCCAGGAGTTGGTGATGGACAGGGAGGCCTGGCGTGCTGCGATTCATGGGGTTGCAAAGAGTCGACACAACTGAGCAACTACTGAAGCATGGTTCTGCCATCTACTACAGCCCTTCCACTCTGAGACATTTACCCAACAAAAAAGAAAGCATGGCCACACGACTTGTTGAGACACCTCAGCCGTGACACGACCGTCCCTCGGATCTGTGCTCAGATGCCACCTGCTCAAGAGAACATCTGTACCTCCCACTCCTACCCACGCCCAGTTCCTTTTCTCTGCAACCCTGACCACCACCTGCTGCCGAGTTCCTCTTCACAGGGGTCTGACTCCCTCGCAGCCTGAGGAGGGACGCTGCAGAAACTCTGCATCTCTTGGGCCTGACTTCACGTGATCACTACTGGCCAAGGGGAGATGACGTGCTGGCAGCTAACAGTTCAAGCCTAGAGCTTGGGGACATGTGGGGCTGGGCTCTGTCAGCACATGGTAACACTGACAACCATAGAACCAGACAGGCTCTCAGGACTGAACCCAGGGCATGCCAAATGGATGGGTCTGGATAAGAGTCTGGGGGAATCCTGGAATGCTTAGTGGAGAACGCAAGAGTGCTAGGGTGCTGGGATGGAGAGCCCGAGGCAGCCCCAAGTGCTAGGAGATGAGGACAAGACCACCAGCCGTGGGGTGGGGTGGGGGCAGAG
This sequence comes from Dama dama, assembly GCF_033118175.1. NCBI lineage: Eukaryota > Metazoa > Chordata > Mammalia > Artiodactyla > Cervidae > Dama > Dama dama. The sequence continues at coordinate 47,899,115 of NC_083694.1, read as the reverse complement.
TGAGTTCACGAGTCTGGCTACACAGAAGGGTCACGAGGCCTGAAAGGACACAGGACAAATTTGCAAGTAGTACAAGAAGGCAGGTTTGGGCTCAGTTAAAATACAAAAACTATGTACACGTTTCCCTCATTTCAGTAAAAACTGCCCAAGATAAAAATGCAATCACTAACCTCACTGCTTGCCTTCTCGTGCTGGCCATGCCCTGACTGCCTCACTCATGTATATCACTTAATCCCCAGGAGGACCCCACAAAACTGCTGTGATGGACCATGAATTCACAACCTAAAGAAGAAACATTGTTTTAATAAAAACAAAAAACTTGCTTTAAGCTGTTACTAAGAGGCCTGGTAGTGGCTTCACTCTGAGACCTGGAAAAGGGGGTTGCAGAGGATGAGATGGTTGGATAGCATTACCAACTCAGTGGACATGAATCTGAGCAAACTCTGGAAGATATTGGAGGATAGAAGAACCTGGCATTCAGCAGTCCATGGGGTCACAGAGTCAGATATGACTTAGCCACTGAACAAGAATAACATGAAGAATAGCTGTCACAGCGTAGGAGTGTAGACGCTTACCCCAGACTAGGACGACCAGCCACAGGGAAGAGCAGGCCAAGGAGGCCAGGATCACAGTGTGGGAGTGTGAACACTCACTCCAGGCCAGGAAGACCAGCAAGCAGCAGAACCAGTGCCGACACTGCCAGGCCCTGTCCAAGCACTTGACTCAAACTGCCTGACTTGCCCTCGCAAGGAGCTGCGTGGGGATGTCCAGCAGACCAAAGCCCTAGGTGACACAGTGAGGAGGGCAGAGCTGGTATCTGGGCCTCTGGCATGACCTCAGTGACACAGACGACAGAACCCAGCAGAGAGGCTCAGGGTCCTGGGAGGAGAGAGGACCCTTCCCGCCTCATGTTCTGGAAAACAGGCCTTTGACGTAGCCCATCCTGAATGACAATAAGGTTCTCTCAGGGCACACATCCCAGGCTCCAGTAACACGTAAGATCAAGAGACAACAATTACAGGCAGTGATGTCAGAACCATGGCCAAACAGAACGTGAGGACCATTATCCTGGCGCTGCACCAGCTGCAAGAAGCTGAAACCTGCTTGCCAGGAAAGTGAGAAGTGAAAGCTGCTCAGTTATGTCTGACTCTTTGCGACCCCATGGACTGTAGCCTGCCAGGCTCCTCCATGGAATTCTCCAGGCCAGAATACTGGAGTGGGTAGCTGTTCCCTTCTTCAGGAGAGCTTCCCAACCCAGGGATCGAACCCAGGTCTTCCGCATTGCAGGCAGACTCTTTACTGTCTGAGCCACCAAGCTGCCTTAAAGCCAGCTGAGCATGCAGGTGATGTGGTAATCCTAGGAGTGTGTGGAAAACTCTACCATCCCAAGAAAACACAGAAATAACTATCTAATTAGAGCAGTACAATCCTGAGAAGGTATGGATGAAGAAGCAGGTGATATGGTAATCCTAGGAGGTGTGGAAAATTCTACCACCCCAAGATTGAGACACAGAAGTAACTAGTTAGATTACTATAATCCAGTTAGATTACTATAAACCTGGGAAAATACAGACAAGGAAATAATTAAATCCTACGATGCTGAAATTTTCAAAAGTCTTATAGCTGATTATATAATCATCGGATTTTTACATACTTTGTTTGCTATTATGGGCAATATATTCATTCAAAAGAACAAATCATTCTCCAAAGTAATTCTCATCTAAATGGCTGAGATGAATTTATGTTTGTTAACAATGTTTCAAATGCTGCCCCCATCCCCACCAGGGACGTCCACCAACAAGCAGTGCAGAACCTTCTGAGCTGCTCATTGACCAGGGCCCAAATCTCTCCAGTAGCCTCTCAACCAACTCTGGGCCAAGTGCTGAGATGTCATTTCTTCTGCAGCTAAGTATGCCAGGGATGCTGTCTCAGCTTCTACTTGCAGTTTAAGAATTACATCACACTGACTCTCAGCGTAATGCGTTATTTCACACATCCTCAACACGGACACAACACAGAATGTTTAAAAAGGATCGATCGACACCACGTGGGGCGTATCCCAGGAACGCAAGGCTGGCTCAGTCAGTGTAACCCATCACATACACCAACTGATGGGCAAGAAAGTGGAAAAAATTCAACACCTGACGGTGGTAAAAATTCTCAGCAATTAGGAATCAAGGGTAACTTCTTCAGCTTGGTAAGGAGCACCTACAAAAAAGCTACCCCTGCTATTAACTTGATGGTGAAAACATGACTGGGAGCCAGGCAAGGATGTCCGTTCTGACCACCCTTAATCAGCACAGTTCTGCATGTCTGAGTCACAGCAACAGGCAAAGAAGGTAGAGTCTGAAGTTAGAGACAGTATCATCTACAGTCACTGAAAAAATACTTGGATGAAATATAACAAAATACACAGAGGACTTGTATGCTGAATGTATTTTAAACACTCTGATGAAAGAAATCAAAGAAGATGTAACTGAGAGATGCCCTTAATCATGGATCAGAAGACTCAATGCAGCAGAGATGTCAGTTTTCCCCACATTGATCTACAGGGTTAGTGTAATTTCTACACAAATCCCAGCAAGATTTCTTGGCAGATATGGCCAAGTTTATTCTAAAATGTATGTGGAAAAAGCAAACATACTAAGACTTTTTTTTTTTTTAAAGAAGGATAAAGGGAGATGAGTGACTCTGAAGGCTTCTCTTTAGCTGTAATAGTCAAGACTGTGGCCTTGGGGGAGGTCAGATACAAGTCAATGGAGAACAGAGAGCCCATAAACACAACCACACAAACACACTTGATTAATTTTTGACAAATGTACACAATCAGTTCAAGGAAGGAAAAACAATTTTTTCAACAAAGGGTGCTGGAGTCATTCACATCTATAGGCAAAAAAAGTAAACCTCGGCCTAACCTTCACACCTGACACAAAAATTAACTCCACATAAACTAGAAAGCCTTGATAATAAAATACAGAAGAGAGGATTCCCTGGTTGTCCAGTGGTTAGGGCTGTGAGCTTTCACTGTTGAGGGCACAGGCTTGATCTCTGGTCAGGGAACTAAGGTCCAGCAAGCCACATGGCATGGCCATGAATAAATACACAAGTAAATAAAACGTAGGAGAAAGTTTTGGGGACCTAAAGTTAGAATCTTTTTTTTTAGACAGAATCTTTTTTGTACATGATTGCAGTTTAAGAATTACATCGCACTGACTCTCAGCGTGCAGTTTAAGAATTACATCACATTGACTCTTCAAAAAGCACACTTCGTAAAGTTTAAAAAAATTGGTAAACTGGGCTTCTTAGAAACTTGCTCTGTGGAACCCTGTTAAGAAAGCAAAAAAAAAAAAAAAATCAAGCTATAGACAGAAAATATTTTCAAACTAGATATCCAACAGAAGATCTGTACCTATAAAACAGCAAAACTATCAAAATTCAACAGTAAAAAACAGTCCAATTAGAAAGTGGACAAGAGATGACCGGACAGATGAGATGTGCCCATGGTAAAGAAGCAGGTGAAAAGATGCTCCATGTGATGGGCCAGAAGGAACTAAAAGCACAATGAGATGCCACTGCACACTGACCAGAACAACCAAACAATTCAGCGCTGGAGAGGCTGCAGAGAAACACCTGCTCACACACCACCCAGGACCAGAACACATTCAGACACTCTGGAAAGGGCTGACGCCTTCTTATAAAAACTAAAAACTAAACAGACAGTTTAGTAAGTGAATGTGGGCATTTACCCCAGAGAAACACTGATGCTCACAGAAAAACCTGCGCCTCAACATTCACAGCAGCTTTTTATTTGCAGCAGCCAAACACCACAGACAGTCCAAGAGTCCCCACTGGTGAGGGGGCCCGGTCATCAGAGGGAGTGGACATGGACTCCGAAACCAGCTGGGTGCCCCAGGCTGACTGCAGGGCGAGGAAGGTCACATGATAAACGTTCCCATTTACACAACTTGCTTTTCATCCTTTCTTTCTTTCTTTTTTGGGGCATACCACACAGCATGTGAGATCTTAGTTCTCCACCAGGGCCCCGTGAAGTGGAAGCTCAGAGTCCTAAGCACTGGACCACCAGGGAAGTCCCTTACACAACTTTCTTGAAATGACAAAACACAAGCGCGTGGAGAACAGATCACTGGTGGCCAGGGAGTGTGGGGAGCCTGGGGTGGGCTCCCTAGGTGACACCAGCTCTGAGTCTGTGGTGGCGGACACACAGCTGTGCCCCGGGAAAGTGGTGAACCCCAGTAAGGGGTGTGACAGAGGTGCCAGGGTTCACATCACTGTGCCACGGATGTGGGGTAAGTGCAGGAGTTCCTCTGTATTGTTTTTCACAACTTTCTGGGAGTCTAGAATTATTTCAGTTCATTTTCAAAAAACATCCGCACTGGGAAGTTTTAACAGGAAAGTGTTGGAGCATAATAACCAAGATAAAGAACTTCCCCAGAAGGAAAGGAGACACACCGTGATGCCCCTAAGTAAAAGTCACACACACAAATATAAACATAATAACATGATGCCCAGTGCGAGCTCTCAACATACACCTGCTGAAATACTGAATGAAAAACCAAAGTTTATCCCTCCTTAACACTGAGGCGATAAAAGGTACCTATTAAATCTCCCCTCTCCCGCCGGTAGGTGATGCCCAGTGCTGGCCAGGACCTGACAGAACTCAGCCCGCAGAGGGGCAGAGCCTGGTGGGCGGAAGAACAGGATCAGAGACGCCAGGGGGGCTCCAAGGTGGCAGACCCCTCCCCCGGGAGAGGACGCGCTTGGACTGAGGCAGGTATTTGCACACCTGGCTCCCTGCAAAAACAGCCCGCCTCCGGGCCACCTTCACCCAGTTCCTCTTTTCACCAACAGTCTACACACGCATTTGCCCGGCCCCACGCACTGAACTCGGGGCTGTGCGACCGCGGGTCGGGAAGACATCGCAAACGACGAGCCGGCAGCCCCACCCGCAGGACTGGGCCCCGTGCCCTGTCGGTCAGCGCCTGTGGGGCGGCCCGCAGCCCCCGCAGAGAACAGACCCCTCTCATCATCCTGCGGGTGAACCCGGCCTCCCTTCCAGCCCGGCCCGTCCACACCCGAAGCCGACTCGGGCCCATCCCACACCCACCTAAACGGCAGGCCCAGGACACCTGGCCACCCGAGCCCCAGGGCCGTAGCCCGCCTGCCGCACCTGCGGGTCCCTGTCCTCCTCCTCGAGTTCCCGCAACGGGGCAAAGATCACGGCCAGAGCCCAGGGCGCCGTCCAGCAGGAAGTGCGTACGCCTGGGCTCAGGCCCGGTCCCCGGCGGGTGAAGAGGCTCCACGAGAACCAGAGCGCGCCGGACACAGAGGCAGAAAGACCGGGGGCTCGGACCCGGCTCAGGCGGTCCAGTCGCCGGCCTCAGGGGTCGTCGGCTGGGCGCTGGGTTCAGAGCACAGAGGCGCTTTCCGAGAATGAATACCGCAACTTGGACCCCTAACTGACCGCTCCGCGTGAGGGCCGGGCCCGCCACCTCGTTCACAGTGCGGTCGCGGAGGTCGAGGTCTGGCCACCCGGACACCTGCGCCGGCGTCCGGGGCAGGGTGTGGCCAGTCAGTGGGCAGGGTCGTTCCCGCCCCGCCCCCACGACCCTGACCCCACGACCCCGACCCCACGACCCCGGGCAGAGGGCTGGGCTCACCGTTCGCTGCCCCGAGCGCCTGCGGGGCCGTCTCCTCGCCAGGCCGCACCCGCGGGTCCCGGCGCCCCGCCGCCGCTCGCCGTCACTAGCCGGCTCCTGGAGCCGCGGCCGCCCCCTGCCCCATGGCCGCCCCCGGCCCCACGGCCACCCGGCCCGCCGAGCAGCAATACCGCCTCGCCGCCAGTACGCACGCGCACTCCGCGCCCTGCGCATGCGCGCCCTGCGCCCTACGCATGCGCTGCGCGCTCGTCCCGCCCCTCGCAGGGGGGGAGCCCCTCTTTGACGCTGGACCCGGACAGGGGCGGGACCGAGGCCTGGGTTGGGGGCACTGTGCGCAGAGTGCGCGCAGGCTAGGTGTTGCCGTCTGGGGAGGAGCGGGGACCTCAGGGCTACCCTAGCTGCCCACTCACCTCACTGTGTCCTAAGCACGTTCGCCAACCCGGACCCCCCGCCCCTCCCGCATCCCTCCCGGTGGGCTTACTGCGGCCCAGCGAGTGCAGACACGACCTGCCGCGGACTCCTTAACCACTGCTTAGAAGGAAAGTACTGTGGAATAGAAATGCGGCCCTTGGCTGCCAGCACAGGGCACAGGTGGAGGCAGTGGCCTGGTCGTGCCGTCGTGGGCCTGGCCCACCCCAAGCAGCCCGGCGGGTCCTTGCACACTCCCAGGACCTGAGGGACTCTGGGCAAGGTCTCAAGCGGGGCCCCTCGAGGGTGACCTGCCAACACTGTGCTTTCTTACTGGAGGACGTAGAGAGGGAGGGAGGAAGGGGCCAAGAGGGAACTGCTCTCCTGCACCCCCAAGTCCAAGCATGGTGGGTTACCCAAGTCTTGCTGAATTGACACCACCAGGGCAGTGAGTCAAGTGTCCCAGTGGTGTGGTGGGTTCCTGGATGTGATGATGCAGGGCCTCTGTAAATGAGCCCAGGTGAGCCACCTTTTTCCTCTCCCACTAGGCCTCCTGGACAGAGCTCCTGGCCCAGGCCATGTGCAGACAACGAGGTCTTTTGCAGCAGCCTGGCCTCTAAATTTCTGCATCTCCATACCTGCTACTGACATCTTCTCTGGCTGGGAACTCCTGGCCGTGTATTCAGAGACCTCGAACACACCTGGGCACAGCAAAGGACACCTCTTACATGACCACGGGACCATGGGGTCATCAAGGGTGAATGGCAAGTGGGGCAAGGATGGCGGGAATTTGGGAGGATTTCTCAAGCTCCAAACTTCCCCTTATCTGGTTATTTTGTAAACCCAACCACTTCCTCAAAGTGACCCCCAGCCACACCCACAGAAAAGAAAAGCCTTTTGAGTTGCATTTTTTGGATATTATTAGCATAATAATACGAATGCTTGGCTAGGCCCCCCAAGAACCTTCTAGAGCAAGCAGAGTATGCAGAGAAGGAAGCTCTGGCCTGGTAATTAGCCAAGGTCACCCAGCAGGCACCCTTCCTGTGCACCCTTCTCTAAAGGGAACTTGTGTGGTGTGTGTTTGTGACCATGGAGGTCTGTCCACCCAGGACCTCAGGCAGGAGCGCTTCCGCATTTCAGAGATGAGATGGGGCTGTGGCTTCCCTCAACTGAACCTGTTGTGCAATTTCTCCCAGCAGGCCCTGAGGCTGCCCTGGGACCTCGGAGCCTCCAGCTTACACCCTGTGGTCCAGAAGGACAGTGCAGGGAGGGGCACTTTAGGCCTCTGGAAGTTTCCCGGAGGAGATCTTGCTTGGGCTGAGAGCAGGGCTGAGCTGAAATGAGCTGGGCCAGGGGGCAGAGGGAAGGATCAGCAGCAGGAATGCAGGCAGGTGTAGGGATGGGGGATTGATGCCAGTCAGGCCCACGTGGGCTGGGCAGGGATGCTGGTGCGCCTCAGAGGGGCTGAGGGTTCAGGAAAGGCCATGGGCGTGACCTTTCGCAGTGCCACACTGCGGGACTCTAATGTTTGTGTTCTTTTCTGTAAACATGGCTCCCCTACCATGTAAGCTTTAGATACCCCAAACCTGGACCTCTCCTTTTCCACGTGTGGAAAGATGGGGGACAGCAAGGGTGGGGGATGGAAATGGAGGAAGTGGGGCTATAGAGGGAGCAGACAGGGCTGCCTGCCCAGAGCTGGACTCATTCAGGCAGGAAGCACCTTTGGATTTGGGTGCAGGGTCTGGAGACAGCACTTCTCTTTGGGGTCCTGCTCCAAGCTCTTGGGGAAGTAGGCCTCAGCTCTGCCTGGCTGCGGGGGACAGAGTGGAGGGAGGTTGCCCAACACCTGAAGGGGGAAGTGGCTGAGAGACATGGGGTCTCCCTGTGGACAGGGGGTGTCCCCCAGTGCTGGCCTCCAGCCAACAGGCCCTGGTTGCTGACCCCTCCTGTCCCACCCTTCCCAAACCTTCAGGTGCAGGGGTGTGTGTGTGTGTGTGTGCCTGTGTGTGTGTGTGTGTGCCTGTGTGTGTGTGTGTGCCTGTGTGTGTGTGTGTGCGCCCTGCCGCACCAGCAGGTGTGTGTGTGTGTGTGTGCGCCCTGCCGCACCAGCAGGTGTGTGTGTGTGTGTGTGCGCCCTGCCGCACCAGCAGGTGTGTGTGTGTGTGTGTGTGTGTGTGCGCCCTGCTGCACCAGCAGGTGTGTGTGTGTGTGTGTGTGTGTGCGCGCGCGCGCGCGTGCCCTGCTGCACCAGCAGAGGGAGCAGACAGCACGGGCCTGCGGTGGGGGCGGGGGTTCTCTGACAGCCGCTCCAGCACCTCACACGTGTGGGACTCACCAGGTTCTCACAGGGCCTCTCAAAGCAGGTGCTTTCTCACAGGGAATCTCAGGCACAGAGAGGCCAAGTAACTGGCCCCAGGTCACACCGGAAGGATGTGAAAGAACAGGATTTTCTGCCCCTTCCATTTGGCTGGACTCCAGGAGTTGGGAATGGTGGAGATGTGGGGGAGTTGGAGCAAGAGTGGCGGGGGCAGGGCAGCCTTTTCCTGCTCTCACAGGTCAGGTGGACCTCCCTATGTGCTCCCCGTGGAGGGTCAGGAATTGTGTGGGTGCTGGTGCTGGGTGGGGTGGACACCACGCGTGCACTTGAGAACCGAGGTGGGGGCCCAGGTAATCCCAGGCTCCCTGCAAGGACTCAGTTTGTGTCCAGCAACTGAGGGTCCGGGGCAGAGTATGGACATCACACCAGATACAGGAATGCCCTCCAGAGTCAGCGGAGCCGCTAGGGACAGAGGCTGTGGGATGAGGCTGGAGGAAGAAAGAACAGGCGCCCTGGAGGGGAGGTGGGACAGGAGGATGTCACTTCCCAGGTGCATCCAGGCCCTGGGAGCCATGTGCTTGCGCCTCCCAAGGGTCCTGGGCTTCCAGCATCAAGTCCGAGGTTCACTCCGGGCAGCACAGTGCCAGTGGTGTCACTTAACACCTCTGGCTGCCTGCCCTCAGCGTCCCCAACACATTTTCAGTGACCACTTTCCTGAGGTGGGCCAGTGGTGTCAAGGCAGCAGAAGGCTCAGTCTCAGCATCCCCGGCCCCAGCTCAGAGGATCCCTGGGTGAGCTGGCCCTCGCAGAGGCTCCTGTGCCCACCTGCTCCCTCTGCAGGTGGCCAGCAGCAGGTGTGCCCTGTGCCAGAATAAAGGCTTGCTTCCTGACCCCAGGAGACCCTCCCTCCCCCACCTCAGGCTACCAGCCCAGGGAGCACCTCAGATGCTCTCTGGCATTCTGTGAGGCAGTTGGCAGTTAAAACATTCAAGTAACAGATTTATTCCAAAGAGAAGTGGGGGCGGAGGTTGAAACCAGGCGAACCCACTGTTCAGGCTGTCAGTCACCCAAAAACTGCACCCATGGTCCTTGCAGAAGCAACCCGAGAAGGTACCAGTCCCAGCCACCCCTCCCCAGGGGCAAAGCTGGGGGTGGGGGTCGGTGTGGACCTGATGCCTGTGTCTTCCTGATCCTCGGAAATGGGAGATTCAGGCGGGAACGCTTCCCACTGAGAGCAGTCTTCGCTTATTTATGAACCTGACCCAGGGGAATACTGAGGCAGCCTTCATAACCTTATGGAACACCGAGGGCTGAAGGAAAACTATTTCCTGCAGCAGAAGCAGGTCTGGATCCTGTGGCGGGGGCGGAGGGTGGAGTGAGGGGTTCTCCTCACTGAAGTGCACTTTCTCTCACATGTGGGGGGCTGATGCTCATTCTTTCTTGTAAGACGCAGTTCTCTTCATTCAAAGATGAAAACGGTCTGATCTGAAGAGAAGTATTGTCTATTGAGTAAGGTCCTAAGTATTCTTGGGGAGTGGAGGGAAGGGGGTGTGTGGCTCAGGCTCAGAAGAGGAAAGGACAGACTGCTACCCAGGGATGAAGGGCCAGGGCTCACAGGACACCACTGCTCTGCAGGGCCATCTGAGGACCAGCCACACTTTTCATGGGTAAACTCCTGGAGTTGGTGATGGACAGGGAGGCCTGGTGTGCTACGGTTCATGGGGTCCCAGAGTCGGACACGACTGAGCGACTGAACTGAGCTGAACTGTGATGGGGACAAGGGACATGAACAGAAGAGTGGGCAGCAGGGGAAGCAACTGCCTCTGACACCGAAACAGCCCCACAAATGAGCAGTCACGCCAAGATCCCTCATGTCAAACTGCTTTATTACATCTTAAATAACAGTACAGTTGAATATAGGATCTATCTTGCATCCAGCTTCCTTGCAGTACATTGACTTTAAAATTAAATACAAAAGGTGAGGGACAGGGTGCAGAGAGCTCTACAGAGGTGCCGACGGGGGCGGGGGCTCATCCCACTCTCTGCGGGTCCAGGGCACAGGGCGCACAGGATGGTGCAAACACAGGTGGAGAAGCCACTGCTGCCGCTACGGGGGCGCTGGTGCGGGGAGGAGGCCCGCGTTGTCCCAGCACCGCTGCCCAACACTGGACGCGCACGGAACCAGGGACATCTGCATGTTAGAAAAGTGGTCTGCCTCAGCACAAAGGCTGGTTCCCGGGAGAGGCGGGCCGTGAGGAATCCACAAGGGAGGCCGGGGACTCCGTTCCCTGTACACCCCCCACCCCATCCAACAACAATTTTGGAACAGGACTTGTTTTTTAAAGAAAGAAAGAAAACAGTGACATCTCGCCAGGCGAGCGTGTAGAGCCGCTAACTGCACGGCCTCCAATGCGATGCGTGTGCACAGAGGAGCGACGCGAAGTGGACAGAGCGCGACGTCACAACTTCAAAGAGGTTATTTCTTAAAAGAAAAAGAACATCTAAGGACTGAGTCCTATATGCACTGTGAGCATTTCTTTTTTTTTTTTTTTTTCACTGTGAGCATTTCTACAGCATGCGGTTCTAAGAGCAAACCCACCCCATATGGCAAACGATCAGGTTTTTTAAAATTTAACTTAGAAAGTTTGAGATCATTATTTTCAAAACATTGATTTGTACATTGTTTCATACACAAATAACTGACTGACTCTCCACGCACAGGACGGCACCGCTCTTGAGGACGGAGGCTCGTGATGGCCGGGTGGGGCACAGGGTAGTGTTGCGCTGTTCTGTCAGCCTCCCTCCAACTTCACAAGGAGACCGGGTGAGACTAAAAACCGAACTGAGGGGAGAGGGTGGGTCAGGGGAAAGGCGCCTGACGCGGTCACTGTTTGTCCACGTGCTCAGTTCCTTGACTTCTCAGCATCATCCTTCTACACCATGCGCACGACAGTCATGTGACACGAGACAAGAAGTAAAAAAAACCAGGGACTAAATTTACATCATTAACAATTTGAGAGAGGCCACACCAGACCCTCCTTCTCTGTTTAACTACAAGCAAAAAGAAATGTATTTTAAGAAGGAAATATGAATCATGTCTGCAAAATCCTGTTACAAACACAATCTAGAATTCAGAGTCAATTACAAGATGAAGTCCTCAACTTGGTTTGCATGAATATCACCAAAGAGGATTACTGATCAATATTTCAAATAAACTAGTAAAAAGTTGTCTGTCTTACAATTACACTTAAGTTTACCTTCTCGTTAACATTTTTATTATAGTATTTCCTTTTAAATTCATTCAAAACAAACAAAAAAAAAAAGAAAACAAAGACAATGGTCCCAGAAGGAATGCACGATTCGTTTTAGTTACAGCACAGAGATTCTTCTCTCAGTGGGAATTGTGCTCTTGGTTTCAGCAATAAGTGAGGGGAAGGTCTTGCCCTTTTGAAGTTCTGAGGGGTGCAGGGCGTCCGCGTTAGTAGGGGTGGATGGGAAATGCTATCTGCAACGCTCCAAGGCTGGAATGGTCTTCCAGTCACTGTGGCGTCCACCTGCTGCTTTAAACAGAATTGAGAGACCATGAAGAGAAACGCAGCACCTGGCCCAGGTGCAGAGTGGCATGGTAGCTGCACCCGCTCAGGATGGGGGCACAGCAAGTACTCAGGCTAACCGCAGAGCTCACCTGCCTGAGAGCCCAGAGAAGCCACATCCAAATGACCCCAGGAGCTCCAACCCACAGCTCTCTCCATGTTGTAAGAAACATGGAGTCGCAAGCAGGGAAGGGTGTGGGCTGCCTCTTACCTGTCAGGGTTAGTTCCAGATTTTGAGGAAGCTGTCCCAGGACCCCGTCGCCACGGCCATCCCGTCATCAGTTACCCCCAGGCAGCTCACGCGGTTGTCATGCCCGGCCAAGACCCCTGGGGGCCGAGGACAGTGTGGTCAGCCTGGGGTCCAACCACTTGCTGAAGTGGACCCAGAAACCCCCACTTCCAGTCCCTGCCAGGCCTTGGTGGTGAGGAAAGGATCCCAACACAGAGGGCTCGTGAGGGACGCAGAGGGTGGTCCTTTAGGACAGGCACAGTGATCCCCCTCCCCCCAAACAGGGCACCCCGTGACAGTCAGTGGTCAGTGCTTGGAGGATCATCAGCCACATCTTTCCAGAGGGACCTGAGGCTGTATCTCAGAGCACCCTGTGCTGTCAGGACAGAGGCCGCAGACCTGGAGGCACTTGGGGGAGCAGGAGAGGCTCTGGGGGCCCCCCCAGAGCAGGAGCTCTACAATGGGAGGGTGCTACAAGGACGCGGCTGGCCCGGTCCTGCCTGAGTGAGCCACACGGTACCGCCAAGAACTTCTCGTGCTGGGGCCTGGCTCCTGTCCCTCTGCCAGCCCACATGTCGCAGGTGATGTGTACCCTATCCCTTTGCAGACCTGGTGAGGCCCGGCAACTGCCTACCTGCCCTGTCGGCCTTGAGGGCGTCCCAGACGTTGCAGTTGAAGTCGTCGTACCCTGCGAGAAGGAGGCGTCCGCTCTTGGAGAAGGAGACGGAGGTGATCCCGCAGATGATGTTGTCATGGGAGTAAGTCATGAGCTCCTGGTCCGCACGGAGGTCAAACAGCCGGCAGGTGGCGTCGTCTGAGCCGGTGGCAAATGCGTTGCCATTTGGGAAGAACTGGAAAGAGCAAGCAAGCCAAGACAGTTTGCCAACGGACAGAAAGACACACTGGAAATGCAGACTGCCCGATGCAGGGTACTATGGGCACAGGAGCTGAAGACCAGCTAGGACCAGGCTCTGGCTGGAACAGCAGACGCTGCGCAGGGACCAGGAGGGACCAGACCTCGGCGAAGAGTTGGCTTCCCGTCACCACCATGGTCCCAAGGGAACAGCAGGAGTGTGGCTGTCACCCATGGCTGGGTGCCCACAGGCGCTGGAGTCAGGCTTCCTGCATGGAGGACGACTCAGCAAGCAGACACTTTCTCCCCCTCCCCACCTCCGGCTCCTCAGATGGCCAGGCCCTCCTGTCAGGGCAACGTGGACAAGGGCAGGCTCCCTCCACTGCTGTGCCCCCAGGGCCCCGCGGAGGCTGGGCTGACAGGGTCAGTTACGGGACTATTTGCCCCCAACAGGAGGAAGCCTCACGGTCAGTCACTGGTCACCCTGGGAGTGGGACACATGCGGGCCTCGCTGGGACAGAGCGAATCACAGCCAAGCCTCCCACAGGGAGATTTTGTCCATTCGACTGTATTTGCATAGAAAAGACAGAACACCTAACCCTGAAAACATTTTCCAACTGGCTGACACAGCTGCAGCTCCTGAGGACTCTAACCTGCTGACCGCCAGCCAGGGGCCCTGACCCACACCTATAACCTCAACTCACACAGATGGCGTTGATGTCAGACTCGTGGCCGGTGAAGGTTTGCCGGCACATCCCTTCTCGCACGTCCCAGAGTTTGGCTGAAGCGTCACAAGCACCAGAGACAAACAGTCTGGTGTCCGGAGCGAGCGAAAGGCTCATGACGTCCCCGGTGTGTCCAGTGAACGTGGTCGTCTGCTGGCCAGTCTCGATGTCCCACAGGGCACTGGGACAGAGCAATGACAGGGGTTACTGCCTTGCTTGGAAGACCAGATACACAAACAAACTCCCTCAAACCCCCAGGCCTGCAGCAAGCATCCACGCTTCACCTAAGACAGATCCCCATCCAGTAGTGACTTTGCTCAAATGGGTTGTTACAGAGCCAAGCACACACATGACATGGATGAGTCCGCCCGGGGCTTCTCTGATTCTCACACCAGCTCACACATCAGCAGAAGAGGGAGCCGAGTCCCTGTCCAGCGGGGACACTTGTGGACTGGGCCGCACACCTGGGCCCCACAAGGACTCATGAGGGGCAGCAGAAGGCCTCCAGTTGGTGCCCCTGCTGGACAGCTCCATGCCCGCCAGAGCCCAGAGGCTGGGTCACTCCGTGGGGCAGAGCCAAGCGTGGGGCCCATGGCCATCAGCTTGAGAGGCTACTCCAGGCCAGAGAAAGGGGAGACACGGCAGCGTGGCGAGGACGCATGCATGGTTTCTGTGCTTCGCCCACAGAAGCAAGGCCATCAGATGCTACTCGTCCCCTGTCAGCCTCACAGAAAACCAGCTCAACTCAGCCCCCACATCCAAGCATGGCGGACCCCTCTCTAGGGCCTGAAGGATAAGCAGGAAGGAAGGAAGACAACCTCCCCCACCCCAGTCCAAAAAACATCCTTCCCAAGTGAAAAAGCTTCCAAAAATACCTTCTAATACAGAGGTTCTTCCTAAACTGGCAGTCAAGACAGACTGCAAATCTTCAGTGCGCGCACACACAAAGGACACCTCACCAGGCAGGGCTGGCCAAGGCGCACCTGCCCCTCCCGTGTGGCTTGCTGGCTCTCGGCCACCACACCTTGCCTCAAAGAGCCAGAAAAACCCACAGGGACAGTTTAAGCCTGAAATGACTCAACTTCTCGATGATTTTAGAGGAGATGTTTTGGTGCCCCACAAGTGAACACTTCACAGAGTTTCAGTGTCTTCCACCAATAAGGCGAAACTCCTATGACACCTGCTACTTTGAAGCTGTGCTCAGAGTCCACAGGGAGGCAGTGCTCACCTGAGGGGGGCTGAAGCGCACCCCCCAAGGCTAGTAACTGTGGCCCACAAAGGCGAACTGTGAGGAAGAGACAAGCCGGTGTTTCACGCAGAGTTCTAGTTTCAAAATCAGTTCTTAGTTGTTCAAAACTGCACCTTCCCATCTACACAGAGCACCATGAACTGGTCCACCTCTTGGCACCTGAGTCTGAAGCCCCGGGGCCACGTCCAGTTACAGTGGCTTAGCTGAGGACTTCCCTGAGGCTCAGCTGCGCAGCGAGGAGGGCAGTGTGAGACAGGTTCAGCGCGCTGGGACTCACCAGGTGGTGTCTCCAGAGCTGGTAACGATCTGATTGTCATCCAGAAAACGGCAGCAGGACAGGTAACCTGGAAAACAGACCCAACAATGGCCTCAGCACCTGACTCTACATCTTGTAAATGGAGTGACCACAGTGGGAAGGCCCAGGCAAGGTGAGGCAAATGTCATGTCCACCACCTCTGGCCCTGCCCTATGTGCTGGAAAGAGGAACAAAGCCACACAGACTGCAGGCACTGTGGGCAAGAGCAGAGCCACAGGACTGGGCACCAGGAGGAAGGAGGCACTCTGAGCACACGCGCGTCCTGCCAGCCCTTGACATGGCAGGAGCCGCCAGGATGGTGGGTCTGCAAGGGCAAGAGACTGGGGTGCAGGGCTGGGGGCAGACTTGTTTTCTGTGGGACAAGTGCGTGGTCAGCGTGGAAACTGCTGTGTGTCACTCAGTTCCGCACCCCCCACCAGCATGAGAGGCCCCAGCCTGCATCCCCTTTTGGAATAAGGAAGGGCAAATACAATGAAGATCCATTCTGTAGAGCCTACATTTGATTTCTCCTGAATAAGCCCTGTTCACCACCATCTCTGTTTTCTTAGCACAAGTGACTCTGAGGACTGCACGTACGGAGTGAGCACCCCACCCGGGAGGCCCAGGGACAGTGTCAGGGCAGCCCCTGACCCCAGCCGGCAGGGCTCCTACCAAGTCTTCCCAGGCCACACAGAGCCACGTGTTATGCTGTGTCACTCAGTAAAACCGAAGACAAAATACACAGCGAGAGAGGAGGAGCCCACTGACAGCTGCTGATGTGGAAAGCATAAGGTTGTTGGGAAAACAAAGCCTATACCTAACATATTACCTCACTGTCTCCCATAGAAGAAACAGAGACAACAGTTTCAGAATATCAGTTCTGTGCCTAGACAAGGACATGTGGTCAAGTGCTCCCTAGAGCCCACATCATGTCCACATAGGGGACCACATGGCTGCCACCCTCAGCCTCCCCCAGGGGTTCCTCCCAAGGTCCCTGAGCTCCTCCTCTCCAAGAACAGCACTCACTTCCTGGCACACTGCCACCCTCATACAAGCCAGTCTTCCAGGATCCAGTCCTGGAGCCTCCAGCACTACCCTGTCTGACTGGTGAGCACAGCCGACTGGAAACAGCACTGTGGAGACCCCTGCCCCACCGGCATTGCACACAGGGTCAGACATAGGCACTCCTACGTCAATGACACAAAGAAACACGCCCTCAAAGATGACCTCTGTCCATTTCCTGCAGGTGGTGGTCACACGGAGCCCATGAGCTTCCTGCCCCAAGAACCAGCAGCTGAATGTTACGGCCACGGCCTTCGAGCACTGGCAACGAGCTCTGGCCTCTTCAGGGCCCAGAAGGTCAGCACACATCAGCTGGTGGATCCTTAGGAACCAGGCAGGCTATGTGTGCCTTCACCAGAACCCCTTGCCTGTGGAGATGTGTGCGTGTAGGTGCCCTCAGCAGAACTCCTTCCCATCCTGTGTGCGTGTGTGTATGTGTGTGTGCCCTTAACAAAATCCCTTCCTCGTAGGTATATATGAGTTTATGTGCACCTGTATGTGTGCGCCCTCATCAGAACCCCTTCCTCATGGGTGTGTGTGTTTGTGCATTTGTGTGCACCCTAAGTAGAAACCCTTTCCCAAGAGTGTGGGTGAGTGCACGTGAGTGTGCCTGTGTGCCCTCAGCAGGACCTCTTCCCCATAGTTTGTGTGTGCACGTGTGTCCCTGTGTGTGTCCTCAGCAGAAAGGTGGCTGGCCCAGGCACTGGTGCCTTTCCAGAGCCCCAGAGGGTCAGACAAACATGGCACCAAGTGGGGGTGTGCCAAGGCCTCTTTGAGACCACAAGTGGCAGGGGGATGGCCTGGTGCAGGGATGAGCAGGCCATAGCCCAGAGGGAGGAGGCCTGGAATGAAGCAGGACAGGCCCTCTTTCCTCCTACAGCCCAGCCTGCTGGCTCCTATCAAGGGAAAAAGAACAGGCTGGGGGCCCCGGACAGCAAGGACAGCCCAGCCCAGCCCACAAACATGAAGCGCTAGCCACCTCAGGAGGGGCAGGCCATCACGGCCCCAAGGAAGTTCTGGCTAAACTCCTGACCAGGTGATCCCAGGAAGACACCATGTCTGCACTGGGATGGGAGGTTCAGGGAAGAAGGCGGCACTTTCAGGGCATTACTGATTTTTCAAATACACGATCTAATAATGCCTTTTTGCCAAAACAGCACTCTAAAGGTTATTCTGTATGTCATGTAGTCACAACAACAACAAATACTCCGTCTCAAGGCTGGAAGCTCAGTCCCTGAGCCATTTCCAGAGGGCACCTTGCACTCTGCAGGACAGACAACTTAGAAGGAAAGATGAGACACCAGAGGACAGAGCACCGTCTGACAGGTGCTCCCTCAGCTCCGCAAGCACTCCCACAGCCTGGGAGGCCAACTCGAGAGAAGGAACCTCGGCTTGCTCCAAATGGGCCCTGTATCTCATGGCAACAACAACACGAAACTGATCCCAGGAGCCTCCTTCCTGAGGCTGCACAAGCTTGATGCCCACCCCGACTCTGCAGACACCACCAAGCATGAGGGTCTGCTGACAATAGCACCCAGATGGGTTTTATTGCAATTGAGTTCTAAGATCCTTCGAGAAAATGTTCCAACACCAGCTTAACAGAGAGTCCTCAGTTAATGCTCAGGCCTGAGACGCCCGAATGAGGGGTACCAATGCCCTCAGATGAAGTTAGGAACGACAGAGACAAGACAGACCACACGTGCTCAAATCTGCTGAGTCCACTGACCTTTGACACCCTCGCCTGACTAAAGGGAGGCTACATGAAGCTCATCGAACGTTAACCTTTATTGATATGAAGCATCATGTCTGAAAAGTTACAAATACCCTTAAGATGTAGAATGTTTAAAACACACCACTCAGCTCTCAAGAAGTAAGAGTTCACAATGCATGAAGGAAACACAATTTCTAATGCATTCAAATACTAGTTTTATTTTTTCTTTCAGCAAACAAGTGCTAAAAAATGTAAAAGATTTAATTAAAAAATGGAAGTCCATACGCTGAACTGGATATAAGAGATTAATAAACAGTAAGAATGTTTTTTAAGTGTTGCAAGTTCGCTGATGCTGGAAGCAAAGTGGCTTATGAAGGGTACTCACTGGACAGAAGCCCTGTTCACAAGGATGGGGCAGGCAGGCCAGCCTGGGTTCCACCCCCAGGAGTAGCCTTCCCCCACAAAACTACTATGAGCGCTGGACAAATATAAAAACAAACTCCTACAAACACTGGAAGCAGCAGCAGACAAACTGAAGGGGAACCTGCACTTGGAGGCATTGGGGGACCTTATTTTTCAGGTGCTGTGCCTGTAGGCAGGTCCCCTCCTGTGACAGCCACAACCACGCAGCCACACCTCAGACAGCACATCTGTGGCCCAACTTTCCTGAGCAGCCAGTAAAGGGTTCTGGGCAACCACAGCCAGAAAGTGAAAGAAGAAAACCTAGAAAGGAGAAAGCCATACAAGGCCCTAAAAAAAAAAATCACGCACCAACTCCCCCACATCTGTCCAAACCACACACAGGCAAGAGAGCTGAGCCCACACAGCATGGCTGCTCCCCACAGGACCACACAGCAGGATTCCAGGAGAGTAGTCTGCACAACACAACAGCCGCAAAAGCCCAGGATGCAAGTCAAATCACTAGATGCACCAACAAGCAGGAAAATGTCATCTACATTCAAGAGGAACGAGCCACCAAGACCAACCTCAAGGGACTGACTCCTAGAACTGGCAGACAAGAATTTTAAAGGCAGCTCTTGGAACTGCTCACAAAGATCCTAACTATGCTTGTTATAAATAAAAAAAGACAGGAAATCTCAGCAGAGAAACAAGAACTATTTTTTAAAAAGCAAATAAATTCTAGAACTGAAGTGAACATCTGACTTAAATGGCTTGCTGGGTGGTCTTAACAACACCATGGAGGTGACAGAAGTCACATGCCCTAGAGGACGGCTCTGGGGAAGCGGGAGATGGAATCTAAGAGATGAAGTGAATGCACAAAAGAAGAGAGCACCAAGAACAGAAAGTGGACCTCTAAAATTTCCCCAATTTAGTGAAAGACAGAACTTTACGAAGTCAAGGTGTTAAAGCACAATAAACAAAGAAAATCACTCCAAGGCATGTCAGTCAAACAGCTGAAAAATAAAGAAAAATCTTCGAAATGCTAAAAGAAAATAATACCAACCCAAAATTAAATACATCAGCAAAAATATTCTTCAGAGATGAAGGATAGTCAGTATTTTCAGGTCAGGACAGACAGAATTCCTTGGTGAGATCCACACCAACTGTAGGAAGCACTAAAGCAAGCCCCTCAGGCTGAAGGGCACCCAGGAGAAAGCACATGTCTTCAGGAAGAAATGAGCACCAGAAATGGTACAGACTTGAGTAAATGTAAAAGACTATTCAATTTTCTTCAAATGGCTAAGCACGTTTAAAGGAAAAAGTGTAACAATATATTGGGGGCTTATAACACACAAGGATGCAAGACCTAGAAAAAGAAAACTTTGTAAAGGATGAGGAAGGGCAGGCAATGGGACATTTATGGCTACAAGACTCTTGTCTTTCACATAACTGGATACAACATACCTGGCTGAACCTTAAGAATTGTGAACGTATGCTGTAATCCCTACATAAACCCTAAAATATAATTCAAAGAAGTAACCAAAAGCCAACAGCTAAAACTATAAAATATTATTCTAAACAATCAGGTAACCCAAAAGAAGGCGGGAAAGGAGAGGTCATCATAAACCCCAGTGCATCCGCAATGCAGGAAGCAGACACGAAGCTCACACAATTAGAGAGGCAGAGACATGTACAGTAGACAAGGGACTGTGTTTATAAATACAGTTACACAGACGGAAGAAATACACCATGCAAACAGCCCAAGAAGGCTGGAATGGCTGCAAGAACATCAGATAAAGCCCACTTTCCAGCAGAGGTTCTGAGACAGGAAGAGGGTCAGTTCATCAGGAAGAAATGACAGTCACGAACATAACTGCTTCCACTGAAAGAAGTCAGAATACAAGAAGCAGAAATTTCCAGAATGAAGGGAGAAAGAGAGAAATCCATCCCACCTCAGCAACTTAGAAACTAAAGACACAGAAAATGTGAATAGTGTCAAAGTCCTGCTCTGACAAACACGCTGAGAACTGCCCCACAACCTGGCCTCCTGAGCACATGCAGCGTGTCCTTGTCAGACCACCTGCTCCTCAGGAAGTGAACCTCCACAAATGAGAAAAACTCAACCAATACAGAACATTGTTTCTGAACATAACTGCATTTAATCAGAAACCACAACAGGTTATCAAAATGGTGTTAAAAATGTTTCCCACTTAATGACAACATAGCTAAAGCCACACTTGGAGGAGAGTTTACAGCTTTAAAGGCTCAATTTGAACAAGAAGGAAGGCCTAAGGTTCCACCTTAATAAGAAGCTAGAGAGTTAAGAAGGAAGCAACCCCAAAGCCAACAAAAGGCAGGAAATGACACAGGACAGAAATCAGTGCAATACAGGCAGTGTATCTTTAAAAGTTTAAAGATATACAATTAACCGGCCAGAATAAATTTAACAGACTGCCTGAATGAAGTCAAAAGGACACCAGTAACTATGATAATTCTCTGGTTGCATGTGAAGTACATGAGCAGAGGGTGTAGTTTTGAAAAAGAATACAGCAAGAGAAGTAAAATACTGGGGTGAGACCTTCTTTTCCAGAAATGTTATGTCTTTTGTAATAAATAATAACTGTCACAGGTAAATTGAACTTGGCAAAACAACCCACTATCTAACAGTTCCAGCAGGCTCTGTTCAGGAGACCTGGGCCTATAGGAATGTTCTGTCCTGTGCAGCATGAGTGCTGGTCAGTAATCAGGGTGCGTGTGTGTGTGTGCACAAGTGGACACAGGTGTATGTACATGGAGTCAGGGTGCATGTGTGTGCACACATGGAGACAGTTGTGTGTACTTGGGAGTCAGGGTGTGCATGTGTGTGTACATGTGGAGACAGGTATGTGTAACATGCATGTTTAGATTAGGAAACCATTGTGGAAAAGTGCTCAAGAGAATGAATTATGTCATGCTGATATGGAAAGAAGTTGTCCACCAGCTACTACACAGTGACCCAAGTACCCAGGATCCTTGAAAACCAGACACTATAGTGACTTAAACCAAAAGGCTTCCAACTGGTAAAAGTATATCAAGGCCTGTCTTTGATTTCACTTTCAGAGTATCTCCGGCCATTACTGTAGCCAATCTCATAAAACAACTACTGAGAAGAGACAAGTGTCCACAGCACAGTACTAATGCCTGGCTACAGCACACATGACTGTGACTTTATTGATGAGAATGTGTACCTGTGTGTCCAGCCAGCTCACGACTCACACGTACATTCCCTTCACGAGTTTTCAGATTGTAAATGGAGCAGATGTTATCCAGGCCTCCGCAGGCCACGTAGTTCCCAGAAGGGGCATAAGCGCATGTCATGACCCACGAGGAGCGCAGAGGGATGGCATGGACCTGAAGGACAGAACACACATGATGTGAGCACGCAGGTCAGACACATCACCTACTGACACTGTGATCCTGCTTCTTGTCTTCAACTGTCACTGCCCCAGAGGTGACACAGCAAGACACTGGCCAAAATTAGTTTAAAATAATTTTTATGGGTGGCCAAATGAAGGTAAAATTTAATTAGAAATTCAGTGCTGCACAACAATTTAATGTAGAGTTTTTATTTTAACTGCTGCACTGCTTGGCTTTTAGGATTAGTTTCCTGACCAGGGATCAAACCCTGGCCCTTGGCAGTGAAAATGTGGAGTCATAACCACTGGCCCACCAGAGAATCCCAAATGCAGATTTATTACAGTAAAGCAGGCACTTCAGGAATACCAGCAAAGCCCCCAAATTGAAATTACACATTAAGAGGAAAACATTTCATTGGCCTATCAAAATGACTATAAAATTAATTCACAAACTCAAGTATTTTTAGTGAAGTAATCAAACTAGACATTACTATAATTAATCCTACCACACACCTCCCTGTGTCTGAGATTTAAGTACCGCAATCTTTTTAAACACATTTGGTATTCTCCAGCAAAATATAACTGAATTTTGTCTGTTATACACATTTAGACCAATGACAATACTTTTTTCATTCAGTATGGATTGAACAATCTTGGATTAAATTTTTAAAATAATTTATACTTTAAAGTACAGTATCTTTCAGATTATTTCTTGTGAAAACCAGTCACTAATGGAAAGCTATACCTCTGCATTTTTAAATAAAACATGAGATTTCCCATGAGCTAAAATTGGATTCCTGGCTCCTAAAAACATGGAGGAGGCCCTCCCTCCACCTGCTTTGCAAGAAGACCAACCATGGCATAAGAGTGTAGCCTGGCAGCACAGGCCACACGTGCCAGCTACATGACCAGGTTTCCATTTGGCCCAAACAACTTTACTCTAAAAGCGACACCCCCGTGCTCCTCTGCCCTCTCCTTTACAAACTGTGCATAAGTGAACCCAGAGTTTAAACACCTGCCTTTGCCCAGGCTGGTCTTCAGGGCATGGTCTGCAGTGCCTACCTTGTTTGTGGTGTAGCTGTCCCAGATAATAAGTTTACCATCCTGCGAGGCACTGACTAGAAGCCTGGAGCAAAGAGACAAAAGCAAACCCGTCAGCAACACAGGAGCCTCCCCGAAGACAGCAAATGAAAACTAAATTCTCACAACAACTAACACATACTTCAATGTTACATTCGCTTGAGATAATCCCCAGCAAAATTCTAATTGTTAGACCAACTCTGAAAGCATGAAAAGAAAACACTTTCACAGGTAAGAGTGCAGGCCTGATGGTGCCTGTCTTCAGGTGCAGCCCCAGCCGCAGCCCCTCAGCTATTCAGACAAGACACACTGGTTGCCTAGCGCTGCTCTCTCAGGGTTTCTGGTCACCATATACCAGATCTGATGCCCACAGATCTTTCATGAGTCAAAGGTGGTAGGAAATATTTAGTATATAATTTTATGTTCCATTCTGACACATAAAAAGCATAAACATACAGGACTAATAAGTTTTTAGATACTCAGAATTTATAAGCCATTTCTCACCAAAAAGGGAATCCAGGTCTCCTAGAACCATGAAGAACTGCCTTCCCACCTGCCTTGAAAAGAGATGCCAATCTAAAGCAAGCTGTGCCTGTCCCACAAGAGCCTAATGAACATTTTTTGTGCCAAGTTTCTTGCTCTGGTCAGTTGGGCTAAGTGTGGACCCTGTGTGTTGAAGAGGTGCTTTGTCTGCATTTTCAGAGAGGTACAAGGATATTGCCAAAGGAAAGCATGACCAATAGGCAAACGAACTGCAAACACAAGTACTCCAGGAACCAGCCCCTCGTGGACACCCTGGGGACTCTGCCCTACAGGCGACGCTGCTCTGGGATGGGCGAGAAGGTACCCATGGAGAGACCTATGTCAGTGGGGTAGACAAGGAGAAGGGTCTGCTGTTTCAGAGACTGCATCAAAACATGGTCTCAACCATCTCAGACACAAGTGCATTTGGCTTCTTGAACTGCTCAAACCTGGAGGTATTATCACTTGAGTCACTCTGACAAGTGACCTTATGTTCTGATGCACAGACGCCATCACGTGGAGTCTGGCAGGAACACACACATGTTTGGCTCTGCATGACAACACTAATTCCAGTGCAGGCTCCAACTTTATTATTTTGGGGATGCAATTTCTTAGAGCAAATCCCTGCCTTGAGGTGCAGTTATAAATACATCAGGCACTTGAAAGACCCTGTGTATCAGATCAAGGGTCACTTGGCGGCTCTATTACTTTCAGGCCCCTCTAAGTACAGGTTGGCTGGAACATCAGAGCCAACGTAAAGAAGCTCATCCCCTGGAAAGGTCACCTCTACAAAGGTCTCCTCATCAGAAAGCTTAATATTTGCTGACGTGCCCAGGGATGGAGAACCTTTAAGCAGCCCTGATCCCCCAGAAGGTGAGAGAAGACACACCTCTTAATCCCCAAGAGGACTGCCATGAGGACCTGGCTCCTCCTGTCTCCCACCTCCTCGGAGCACAGAGGCAGAGCTAGGAGAAGGCCCAAAGCCCCAGTCCAGGTCCCAAGGCCTCCCCCTTCCTGCACACTCACAGACCTGGATGGATTAGCAGTGTTTCCCTCTCAATTGTATCACTTTGGCAGATTTTAGAAAAGGGAGAAAAGGTTTAACATTAATTCACATGATTGAAAGAAGACTCTCAAACATTATAAAAAGTAGACTTTATGTATAAAAATTACAATATATTGATAAACATATCATAAATGCACATATATGTACTGACACAAGCACACCCATAAGCCTCACTGTAGGCACCTCCTAGAGCTTTCTCTCTCCCTGAAAATTTTCTAAATTTATTCACTTGTTTTTAAAGTATTTATTTGGCTGTGCCGGGTCTTAGCTATGGCATGTAGGATCTCCAAGCTTCGTTGGGGCATGTGAACTCTTAGTTTTGGCATGTGGGATCTAGTTCCCTGACCAGGAATCAAATACAGGCCCCTGCACTGGGAACGTGGAGTCTTACCTACTAGACCACCAGGCAAGTCCCTCTCCTATAGTTTTAAAATACAACCAGCTAACCACTGTGATAGTCTGAGAATATCCATGAACCACACAAACATAATAAAATAACTGGTATTCCCAAATTATTATTATGACTCATTAACCTTGAGTCATGAAAAGAAGTTGTATAATAAACTTTGATGTCTATGAAGATTCCATAAACAAAATGTACATCCAAAACATTAAAAAAAAAAAAATTTCTGATGTTAAAGAAGAAAATTGTAGTCTCCAGAAAACATGGCTATCTAGGGGAAAAAAATCTCCAAAGGGCTCTGGATAGCAGGAGTTCTCCTTGGCATCATTTTTTGTTTTCCTGGTTTATAAGACAGCCCTCGTGTAAGGACATTATACCAGTAATTGCCATTTGAAGAGCAGCTGTACAACACACGTCCATGTACCCTACACCGTCCAAGAAAGTGAACAAGCCAGGTGGTGCCCAGCAGCCTCCCCAGTACTCTGCCTCACCCTGCTCCGTGGGCTCCATGACCCTGAACCGGTGCTGCTGCTTCCTCATGTTTGCACCTTCCACCACTGGATTCCCGAGCACAGTTTGTGTTCAAACCAGAGGGCATGCAGAGCCTTGAGGATGTACTCAGGACACCTGCATGATCTACGGGCTCCCTGCCCCTAAGGCCCTCTCTTCATTGTCACAGCTCTGGCCACACACTTGCCATAGTTCTTCAAACACAGCTCTCGGTCACCTCTCAGGACACAAGTGACACATCACTGTCCATCCAACTTCCTGTCTAACCAGGACACTGATGTTCCCAAAGATCAGGAAAGACCCCAAAGATAAGATACTATATGATTACCGTCTACTTTTTGAGAATAGAATCTAAGATGGATGGATTAGTAAGGGCAATTTTCCTTTTTTCCTCTTCTATTCTTTCTGATCATTGCCATCATTAACAGGATCTAAGTTAGCTCTCATTTGCATTTGGAATTATATGGGATACTGTACAGAACAAACTAAAAATAGAATCTTTTGTTCTATAGCTGTTGACACACTAAAGCAGCCAATTTCACGAACAAAGAAAAAAAATACCAAGCAGAAAATTCCTCTCTGACAATTAAAACATGAAAAAAATGCAACTCAGAGAAAAGCATCTAATCCTCAAAGTATAACATGTTAGTTATTTGAAAAAACACATTACAGTCACAACATCACATGGCTTTTTCTTTAATTATTTGAGAGGAAAAGTGGAGAAAGATTACCCAGTACCCTCCAACAGGAAGACAGAAGGAGCTGGATGGATTTCATTTCAGCAATGCTGCAGGTGAAGGGAAATAGGACGAGGAAGGGGAAGGAGGCCCAGAGAGCAATGGTGACTAGTCATTTAGAAAGAGGTGTGAACACAGGCAGAATTCAAGGAACAGAGGGATTGCTAGAGAAAAGGGGGTGGGGTGGGCAGGCAAGGGAGAGGCAGAGACAACACCTCTCATGTACATGCTCTGTGCCCCAGTGCAGCCCTCAGGACACACGCATCACTGTTTTAACTCTCCCGACACCACATGGACTGGCTTCTGATCCCTGAACCAGATCACCAAAACCACGAGAGGGTGTGGCCATGAGGTCACAAGGAACGGGCTGGAAAGAAGAGCCACGGCATAGTGGGCAGGTCACCCCTCAAGATGGCACAGAGGGGACAGGTCAGCCCCCCCCGGTTACACAGAGAGGACAGGTCACAGCTCAAGGTGACAGAGGGGACAGGTCACCTCCCCCAGGGGACACAGAGGACAGGTACCGCCCCCCCCGAGGTGGCACGGGCACTGTGCCATGGAGCTGGGAAGACAAAGATGAGGGGAAGGTGGTGACAAGGGAACGGCAGCATGGCGAGCTGTCCTGCCTGCTACACATCTGACAGCAGTGCCCAGTTTTTTCTTTACCAATCCCAGCCTGTGAGCTCTGGCCCCACCCTCCCACCATGAATGCCCATGTTCCTGCCCACACACCTGGAGTCGGTGCCCCAGTGCATGGCATAGATCTTGGCCAAGTGTCCCCTCAGCGTCCTCCTGGTGCGCATCTGGATTCTTCCCACAGGGTCAATGTTGTTTGTGATCTTAAAAATAAAAGTTACCAAGAATTAACTCCATGGGAGGCACACTCTCCCCCTGTCACCCCCCTCCACCAAAGTCTCCTTCATGCCCACCCTGCTCAGTGACACCACTGCCCTGGATGGCTGTGCCTGCCTGGCTCCTGCCAGTCAGCCCATTGTGTAGCAAGTCAGCCTTGCTCCATCGTGAGGCCCCACCCCAGGCGCAAC
Source organism: Dama dama (assembly GCF_033118175.1). Lineage (NCBI taxonomy): Eukaryota > Metazoa > Chordata > Mammalia > Artiodactyla > Cervidae > Dama > Dama dama. The sequence goes on along the minus strand of NC_083694.1, from coordinate 47,871,837 downwards.
AGCTTAGTGCTGGCCCAGAGCCTCCTCCCCCCACCCCCATCAGCACGCTAACTGGCCATCCAAGTCCAGCTCTTCCTGCCTCTGTTCGGCCCTGGAAGGCTGCTCTTCCTCCTAACAGGGCTCACCATCTAACAGGGCTCCAGGAACATAGACTGCTTGGTGCTGTGTGTGCTGAGCTGGACAACAATGGTCATATCTTCTGCACTCTGGAGTTTAAGGCACAAAATTGCATGTGCACACTACTGTTCACCCAACACACAAGAACCTGATGTTCATGACTCTGGGTTTACAAATGGAGTAAGTGTGTCACAACAGTGGGCTTTAAAAAACGTAGAGTCCAAAGTAAATCTGAGAATTCAAATGTAGGTGATCCCGGCATTCTAACTTTTAACTTATTGTTTAACCCCATAAACGGTAGCTTCTAAAGCACTGAGATGATGTAAAGAATGTAATCATCCTCAACAGAAGGAATATAATTTTTCTTTCACATTTCTGTTCAGTGTTTGAGACAAAAAAATTTTTTTTCAATGAGGTGAAATTCACCATCTGAAAGGATATAATTTAGCAATATTTAGTATATTCACAACATTGTTCCACTATCAGTGGTATCTGGTTTCAAACCATCTTCATCATTACCCCCAGAGGAAGCCCCTCATCCACTAAGCAGTCACTCCCTACAGCCTCCTCCTCAACCCTGGGCAAGCATGAATTTATTTTCTGTTTCTACAGGGTGACCTGTTCTGGACAGTTCATGTACACAGAATCACACGCCGTGACCTCCTCTCACTGAGCACACGTGTCTCAAGGTTCACCCTTCTATGGCTGAGTAAGTCCCACTGTGTGGACAGGCTGTGTCTGGCCCTGATCTCATCCCCCAAGGGCACACAGCTGCTGGGAGCAGTGCCTCCGGGAGCATTCGGACACCGGCTGATCTGAGCATCAGCTCTAGTCTCTCTGGGTGCATACCTAGGAGTGGAACCATGGGTCATAACTCGGGTTTCAATCTCTGAGAATGTGCCAAACTGGACCTTAGAAATTAAGGTTCTAAGGCAGACCTAATTAGGGAGAGGAACTTCAAAACATCCATATTGAAACTGTAATAATATTTAGGACTCTGACCTCTGTAAGAGGACATAATTACTTAAGGCTAGAGAGATATTTATTTTTTATCTAAAACTCACCACAGCCTATGCCCAGCATTGACAATGACCTGCAAATGAGAACCTTCAAAGAGGGGCCCCACCCTTACTGTGCACAAAGTCAGAGCAGCTCCTTCCGAGGCCCAGAGCACCAGCCTCTATAGCAAATCAGTGACTGCATCAATGGTCCTTACCTGAGAGAGAGTCGCGTCTGCACACGCCTTCCGAGCATCCTGGGAAATGACAAGGACAATGAGACATTAGTGCTGCTCCCAGTACAGGCTCCCCCAGACCCAGGCTGCAGCTTCAATCAAAGTGAAAGTCGCTCAGTCATGTCCAACTCTTTGTGACCCCATGGATATACAGTCCATGGAATTCTCCAGGCCAGAATACTAGAGTGGGTAGTCGTTCCTTTCTCCAAGTGATCTTCCAATCCAGGGATCGAACCCAGGTCTCCTGTGATACAGGCGGATTCTTTACCAGCTGAGCCACCAGGGAAGCCCAGGAAATACTGAAGTGAGTAGCCTGTGCCTTCTCCAGGGAACCTTCCTGACTCAGGAATCGGGGTGTCCTGCATTGCAGGTGGATTCTTTACCAGCTGAGCTACACAAGGGAAGCAGTCTCAGAGCCTCTACCAAGAGCCTCCCCACCCTGCCTTGAGCCCAGGGCATGTTGGACACAGAACCAGACACACACGGACATGTCTCAGCCTGCAGATCACCCCCCTAACGCACAACACCCCCGTGCTCACACTCCTGCCTGCAGCCTCCAGCACCTTCCTACAGCACTGCACCGGCGTCCTGAGTCGTGGGGCCCAGAAAAACAATGTCTAGAAAGCAGTGAATGGCCAGCCCAGGGAATCTTTCTTCTAGAATGCATTAACTCAGGACTGTGTTTTCAAGCCAAACAATCCTGATGCTGACCTCTATGGAAAGGAGCAAAGGGTCTGGAGTCAAGGCAACCAAATCTCTGGCTGGTCACATCCTGCTGCTTGCTTTCTTATCTGTGAAAAGACTTTGTGAAGCAGGCAAGAAATGTAATACAAAAGGCTGTTCCTCAAGCTAATGAAGATGTCCTTGTTGTTCCTAAGCGATCCAAGCTGCTAGAAAATAAATCTGGAAATCTCAAATCTGGATATGACTTTTACAAACAGAAAGCCATACATTATGAAGGGAAATGAGACACTGGCTTTGAAAGGATAAGACTCTGAATGTAGGAGTGGGGCCTAAGAAGAAAATTGGGTGTAGGAATAATTTCAAAGGAAACTGACAATTTCTCATAAAACTCTGCCACTGTGTAGCCATCTGCCCACCCGCGCTCACTGATACACATCTGAAGGCTCATGTGAACACTCCTGAAGGCGTCCAGGAGACCTTCTCCAGGGGCAAACAACCTCACTGCTAATTATTTTTACTTCATGAAGCTGGTGGTAGTATTTGTCAATCTAGAACATGGAGATATACTCAAAGAGATTGCTATTATAAATGTACCAAATAGCTAGATTCCAAATTCAACTTAAATTATCCTATTAGAAGCCATTCTGCTCAGTTAATTCTGCATATTTAATTACACAATTAAAACAGGAAAATTATATAATTGAGTATTTCTGTGCCAGCACCTATTCTGGTGTCAGGACCAGGCAGAAGGGCGATCCCAAGCAGGTCTCCCATGGGTGGTTTTGTTACGGTCCCTACGTTCAGTATTAACTTCTGAATACCGTTCTTACTGATGTTATACATGGCTTTCAATTTTAAAAAATAACAAGAATTTTAAAAAGTTTTTGGCCATGTCATATGTGGCCTGTGGGGTCTTAGTTCCCTGACCAGGGACTGAACCCAGACCACCGCAGTGAAAGCCTACAGTCCTGACTACCAGACACCAGGGAAGGCCCTGGTCGGGACTCTAGACAAGAATTATTTTAAAAGAAAAAGCAAACCAAGGACATAAGCAGCTTTGCCCTGGTTAGTGTCCAGAGATTAAAATGGATTTTGTAACGTCCATAGCAGACTGTGGTGACACAAGAGAACAGAAAAAAATCATTTTAGAAACTAAACACAGGACCCACAAGTGCTGGTGTAAAAGTCTGCAGCACTCCTCAGGACAAGCACCTACACTGTGGAGACAGCCTTCTCATGGGAGCCATCTCTGCAGCTGCTTAAGACTGACAGCGCTGTCCAGCACTCTTCAGACTCAATTCCAACTAAACGGCCTGGGGCTTTGTTCACAATGCCTTATTGTTTAGCCAAGGCTCCTGTCTGTCTGTGCTGAGAAAAATCACCACCCTGCCCCTCCGCAGAGGAGCACACCCTGGCCCGCAGTCAGTTAGGCTGTATCTGGGTGGATGTCCCGCTGGCACAGGACAGCACGTGGTGAGGCCGTCCACTCAGGCCACAGTAACTGCAGTGCCTGCACATGCCGCACGGCCTGGGGTGCTCACAGGCAGGGTTAATCCTGGAGCTCTCCTTCATCTGTCAGAAGCTCTCATGTCTAAGACACATCACGTTTCAGTCAGCATTCCTCACAGACACTACCACAGGTCAGAAGAGATGGTGCCTTGGGGTCTTTCAGCTGAAATACCAAGCTAGGAAAAAGAGACCCTCCTAGCATCATCCACCATCTGTTGGACTCACTGTGTCTGCTTTCTTTAACAAGTATGTGTTTCTTCGGCAAGCAGGAAAAAAGGTTTTCCTTTGTTAGAGAAAGTCTTCCATTCCTGTTTGGTGTACAGCCAATTCTGTTTTGTGCAAAGAAAAAGAAACCAGAAGGGCTTCAAAGGCAGGGCTGTTCAGCTCGTCAGCTCTCCTGGGGACGGTCCATTGGAAGGGGATGCCACGGAGATGCCAGAGGTGCAGTGAGGCAGTTTTGTGCCAGAGACACCGAATTGGCAAGACTGAGCACCAACAGAACGTAATGCAATAAACGTACTTATTAATTACGTGTCAATATGGTAATCTTTTATATACACTGGTTTAGATACAGTTGGTAAAAATTAATCCTACCGGTTTCCCTGTACTGATTTCAAGTCCATATGTGGCTCACAGGACAGACCTGTCCCCTGTGAGGAGGGCGGCAAGTGCTTCACAGAAAATGGGTTGAGATGCAACACTTACTTTCCAAAACCTTTATTTTTTTCCCACAATATTTGGATTTTTTTTTAAACCTATACAAACTTTATTTGCTACAAATAGATCTAAACCCACTATTTACGAACAACAACTTCTTGTCAGAAAATCAAAGTTCTGATTTCTATATTCCAGAGTGTGGCTGGACGTATTAAACAAATCTGCTAAGTCTTCCTTATTCTTACTGAGCTACACTGTATCTTTTAAATATTGAGATTGGAAATTCTTACAGTAGAAGGATCTCTTCTGTCTCCTCTTTGGTGCATATCTCAGATAATCTCCTTATCTTTTCTCAAGCTCAGTTAAGAAGCTGGCTAAAATGACACTGGTCTTTCCTTCCAATTACCATCAGGCCTTTGGAGCATATAACTGGTCATTTAAAAGGAAATAATTAGGTTCCCCCTTGAAATACCCGTGGCTTTGCAGCACACCTCTACAAACCCACCAGCAGACTGCATGGAGGGGTGGTGAGGAGGTTCTGGACAACTCTGCAACTGTCCTTCTTTCCAACAGGCAGCTGGACAGGACCCAGCCATTTTTATCTTCAAGTCAGTGTCTCTGTTCTAACAGTCAAAACCCTCCCTAAAGAGCACTCAAGAACAAATCACCCACACCTAGAATACCTCTATTGTTCTTGTTGACATTCTTGCTTTCTTAAACAAGTTTCCTGCCCTCAACTCAGAGGTCACAGTGGGGAAACAGACACCACACTCTGTATGGTGACCAAAAGAAGGTCCCAAAGCTAATTCCCAAGGTTAAGAAAAGAGGCTCTGAAAGATGTCTGTAAATTTCTATGAAAACATTCTAGGTGTATTCAAGTAACAATATACTAGAAAAAAATCCTGAAAATAAGGTACTAGGCCAAACCTCTGGATCTATAGTTTCTACATCCTGGGCCAATTAAGATTCAATTTCAATCCAAAACAAGGAATAGCCATTCTGAAACCCATCTTTCCTTAAAACGGTAACATCACACCTGAAATTCAAATGATGAACAAAATGAAGCACACAGGTAGTTTACGTACTCTAATTTGGTTTTTAAGCTGTTCGGCCTCCTGCCGTAACTGGTCAAGTTCACTCATCTTCTAATGTTAGTGCTCTTCAAAGCCACCTCAAAGAATCTGAGATCTGAAAGAGAAAAACAAGTACCAAAATGAATAAACAATGACTGAGTCACTTAACGAAGCTGGTGAGAAAAGGGAATTGAAATTTTGAGAGCTGTGGTTTCATTACAAGTCAGAGAACTTTTCTTTAGCCTTCATCAGAACATGTAAAATGCCCAAAAGGGCTGGGTCAACAGAGTGTAACTACTGTTGTACATGAGCCTCAAAAAATGACAGTGTCCAGCAGACTGTGCAGAAGGTGGTGGTGGGCTAAAAGAGAGAAAGTCTGTCTAGAAGCAGTTTTCATGGAGGATCTGGACCTCACTATAAACTCAAGAACCTAAGAGTGATATTTAGAACAGCTCTCACGTGAAAACTCAGGGCAGTTAGTTCAGGATGGGGCACAGTGGCCACCTGGCAACCTAGCACCTCAAAGGCATGTCGATGACCCTGAACCCATGACTGCCCAGAGGACATCAGCAGGTCACACAACAATCCCAGAAGGACTCAGCCTGGTGTCCAGCAGGCCTTTCATTCAGAACAACTTACTCTCCCACCAAAATGGGCTCTGGGATCCCAGGAGACTCAGAAGCAACACCACAGCCCTTCCAGGCAAAGGCCCAAGAGGGCTCGGTACAAGCAACCCTGCTGCCCGCTCCTGTCCCAGCCCCACCCCTAGGCTCATGAGACATTATTCTTGAAATCACTGTCAAAACAAAATTACCTGTTAAACAAGAGCAGTATTTTCCCGGGGGAATGCCATAGTTGGGGGTTGCATTTCTGACCAAGAACATAGCTGTTAAGTCCATCCTAACTGTGACCAACATATCACAAAGCCAAAGAAACAATCACAAACATCTTTTAATCACTTAAGAACACAATTAGCTCCCACCTGCAAGCACAGCATATTTCAAGGGCCTCAATTTCCTATGCAAATACAAAGGGGAAGATTCTTCCATCCTAGATTTTGTGTGAAAGTCACAGGGTTACTGTAATATACACCAGATATTTAATTAACAGTGGTCCCTTCTTTATTTTCTTGAGACTGGAGCACATCTGGGGGAAATTATCTGGATGACCCAAGAAACACAGTTGTTAGTTCCCAATCTAGAGAGTCTTTAGACTTTCTTTTTCTTCACAAAAGCATTCAAAGTAATTGTGATATGGTTTGTGTTGATGTATATTTATTGAGAAAATAAGAACACTTCCTGGTTGCTGCCCTCACCTGCCCCTGCAGCCCTGGTCTACTCACGGAACAAATCTCTCTGGCTGCTGGGCGCATCGCGCAGGAAGCACAGAAGTGCTGGGCTTCCACAGAGAGCAAGGCCCTAGCACTGACCCTAAAAGGAGAGCCGCACCACTGCCAGGAAAGCACTAACGGGGCCAGGACGTGGGGCTGAGGCATCTCGGTCAGTCAAAGACAGGGGAGGCAAGGCCAGTGACAAGAGAGGCGTTGCTTCAAGGGGGTGCTGTAAGTTTCACTCTCGCAGACCCCCGGCATCTCCCTGGACAAGTAGAGCCCGGCTGAAGTTACCCTCCACGATAACTGGGCTGATTCTCTCGTCTTCACATGTAAACTCAAAGGACTACAGCTGATGAATATTAATGTGTGAAATAACAGGGCCAAGAGAACACGAAATCATTTTAAAATAGAAAGCTGTGCTGATGCGCCCCTGAGCTTCCAGACTGTGCTGCACACCCCACCCTCCTGAGCATGTGCATCCACACGTGATCAGTTATTATTATAAGGAACAGTCCGCTGAGTCGGGGGTAGTTTTGCCCCAGTAACACCCCCGCCCCCATCAGTAAAGAACTGTTCTTAGTCTGTGGATAAGCGACTTCCTTCAATCCTTCCAAAATCTGCATGAAGAAAACAGCTAACATTATCATGAGGTACACTGAACTAAATGGTGAGTTTTAATCAATAAACCATACATTCTGATCTTAGTTTAAACACTAAAAAGCTGAGCTAGTTTTTAAAGTAAGAAAAAACCAATAAACTCCTAGGATCAAGATAAACAGGTCAAGACCCAAATTCTAGTATTAGGTGGAATCGCTCTTGAGATCTTAAAATTAAATATTTCTTGTAACTAGATGATTTTTTTACATATTATAAAAGAATATATACATGATAATCATCCAGATGTATTGCTTCAAACTAGAGAAATTAGTTTATTGAAATTTATTAATTTATTGAAAACCTAAGTATCTTTAAAATGACAAACTCCAACTCAGTTACCTCACAAAATTTCAGAAGCAGTAACAGTACTTGCTGACTTCAACCTTCAGCCACAAGCAAAGAGAAGAAAACCAGATCTATTTCTTTCATCATTAAATTATTAATATTGCCTTTTGATTACAGCTCTGTCTATGATCAGTGGCCACAGTTAAATCTCAAGAGACCCAAAATTCGTATTTGTTAATATTTAAAGAAAAGGTGCTCAGTAATGTCCCACTCTTTGCCACCTTGTGGACTGCAGCCTGCCAGGCTCCTCTGTCCATTGGATTTTCCAGGCAAGAATACTGGAGTGGGTCGCCATTTCCTTCTCCAAGGGAATCTTCCCCACCCAGGGATAAAACCTGGGTCTCCGGTGTTGCAAGAAGATTCTTTAACCAACTAAGCGACCAGGCTACTACCAATAAAAATAAGAGTCCAGAAAGGTCCAAAATTTTTTATCTCACAGCCTGGTGAGAAAGAGAAATCTACTGGCAGACATTTAAAACAAAATTCAACCACATTCTATATTCTGCATGTTGAAGAAGTTGTCTGTAGAGGGACTTTCCCTGATGAAGGGGCACCCAGGGGCCCTGGGGTTCACTCTGACCTGGCACCATCCAGGGCCTCCTCCTTCCCGGGCTAATACTGGCCTCACAGGATGTGCATGAAAGGACCAGGCAGTCAGGGCTCCCCCAAAGAGAAGCCGGCACCCCAAGGACAGCAAGGAGCATGCACACACATGCAGAGCAAACTGACAGGAAGCAGGACAACTCGGAACTCCCACAAACTGAAAGTTCACCCCAAATGCTCTTCTGTGAAGAGACAGCAAATGAAATAAATGGGGTACAGGAATGTACATAAATGATGAAACTTCTCCTTTTGTGTCTATAAAAAGAATACACATCTATGCTCATATAAGTAAGCAATCTTTTTTCTACATACATGAGAAAATTTTAATGGTTATTTTTGGAGAAACAGAGGAATGTGGGCAGTTCTGATTTTTCACATTATCATATATATATATGGATGGATAAGGGGAAAAGAAAAATTATATATATATGTATATATGTAAATTAACCAGTTATCTGGGCCTTGAACAAAAAAGCACTCACAATTTTTCCTCCATTTTTCAGTTAAAAAAAAAAAGCAAACTAATTGATATTAACTTTTTACTGGATGAACTATTAAATATCACTGATAACAATAACGAAGACAGCATAAAAACCCCGAAAAATGCTCATTATATGTGAAATGAAAAACAAATGTGTGTGTAATAATTTTAGCTATTTTAAGACCAAAACATAAGAACAGCATTTTTGTTAGAATTACTGGTCATACTTTCCTCTTTTTTCCAAAGGCTGGACATGCTATTCATATTCCTTCGATGACAAAGACGAATGAACACTGAAGGTTTCACTTACATGTGACGCCTCTGCTGCTCTCTTCACTGTCCTCAGTCCCCCAGAGCCTCCAGGAAGCCCACCATCGATTACGTGGCCTAGGCTCCTTCTCTCCTCCAGGGCCAAAGTCACAACTAAGTACTGGCCATGCTGACTCAGCGCCCTGATCAGTCTAATCCACTAAGACAGGACCTGCTGAGAGCCTCACTTCTGTTCTTTGTGACCCACATCTGCCACTAGCTTTCACCTGTTTAGGAAACATTTTCCACAGAAATGTAACATAAAAGCAAGTACTGTGAAATGATATGTCCAGCAGCGGCTTCGAGCAGCTTCACAGCCTAGCAAGAGCCCAGTCCTCTCCACTGTATCAAAGTATAATTTGGGTTCTGGTTCTGCACAGACAAGGAAGGTGACGTCCACCCACTCACTCTCCACTCTGGTGTGCAAGTGCTGGGGTGGAAAAGAGCACTAGCGAGACCACTGCAAAGGGCTCCAGAAGCCTTTCTGTGATCAGCGATCAGATCACGGAGTGCACCCTCCACAGAGCAGCCAAGAAAGAACAGTCGGGCTCAGCCCACTGAAGAGCAGGCGGCCAAGACACCAACCACCAGGGCCCCTGCTGCACTTGACTGCCTGAGGAAGCAGCAGCCCTGATGGTATCCTGTGCCCCAGGGGCAGGAGTCTGCTGACCTGCTTGGCCAAAACGGGTTCCACACCTCACCTCCAGATAGAGCAGCATTTGGAGAGAGGAGTTTTGCGTGAGGCATTTAAACCAATTTCACCAGCTTTTCTGTTTTTTTCCTTCATTCCCAAATCCAAGTTAACCTCCAGAATTGAGGTGGCACAACTCCACAGGGCGAAGGGCAGGGCACAGGACACCTCCTCCCAGGGCACCCCTAGGCTTCCCTGGGGTGGGGGATAGATGCTGACAGAGTTAAGAATAAAATGCTGGGTCTGAAATTTGATTTAAAAAAACTGAGGAGGGAAACGGGAAGGCATAGAAAAACACGTCCGGCCAAAAGTTGGTAATTGCTTTAGTCTGGTGATAGGAGTTCCTTATGCTATTTATTAACTTTTTCTATATTTCAATTTTCCATTAGAATAGTTTCTTTTTAAATGTTAAGAGACCTTGAATCGATTTAAAATCCAAATGTACAGAAAAAAACAGGACAACCTGAATATGGTCTGGGTATCCGATGACAGGGAGTGGCAGCTCTTCTGTTCGTTGTCAGAATGAAGCTAAAACCTGTAACTATTAGACATGCTTCTTACTTCTGAGGGAAATGAGACTCTGATAGGAAGAAGGGAGGTTAAACAAAACTAGGAGAGTTCTGTTCGAGCTGCGTGATTTTAGGTAATATTCTTCTTTTAATCTGTTTGAACATTCTCTTAAAATTTTTTTTATACAGTCATTATTTCTTAGTACTGTTTGACTCCAAGTATATATGAAATTTGTCATGTATCTTGTTTTAAAAATATAGACACATAGGTATTCCTCAAGCAGATTCTGTTGTATTTTGACATGGATTACACTGCCATGTTAGCTAGTTGTTCGTGAGAGTCAGTCCCAATAATGCCCAAATTTGTCTGAACTCAATGGTTGACCCTGGAGGCTTATATGATTCAACAGTGATAAAAAGTAAGTTTTGATGAAACATTCATTACATTATCTTCTAAGAAGTAGCAGATATCAACATATTCAACACTCAGTAAGCCATAACTAGCTTTTATATAAGTAAAAGATGGTAATGAAGACTAAGATAGGAGATCCCATTACATCTAGAATTCTCATCTGGCTCTGGATTTAAAAAGCATCCAAGAAAATTGTTACACATGTTCTTTGACACTGTGTTACATTTTCTTAGAATGCAATGACTTACGACACCCCTGGTGGTCCAAGGGATAGGAATATGCCTGCCAATGCAGGGGGCATGGGTTCCATCCCTGGTATGGGAAGATCCCACATGCCACAAGTCAACTGAGCCCATGCACTGCAACAAGAGAAGCCAGCACAACTAGAAAGCAGTCCCTGCTCATCCCAACTACAGAAAGCCCACACACAGTAATGAAGACTCAGAGCAGCCAAAAATAATAAAACATTTTTAAAAGAATGCAATGATTTAAATAGTCTGCCCCCAACATCTAAGCTATCTCATGAGATTTGCCTGTTTCTCAATTTTCTGATGCAAATTTTACTTATTTTTTAGCCAAACCACACGGCAGGTATGTGAGATCTTAGTTCCCCGATCAGGGATCAAATCCACAAACCCTGCATTAGAAGTGCAGAGTCTTAAGTACAGAGTCTTAACTGCTGGATTGCCAGGGAAGTCCCCCAAATACAAGTTTTTAAAGAAAAAGCACAACCCCCACTTAGTGTTTACTGCTAGACAATGCATACAGGGAAGACTTGCTTCTCACACTTTACATTTACAACAATGTAGCATAGCCTCCTTCTCAATCTACTATCTAAGGCCAATTTAAGCATATTCCCTGAAGCACCAGTACAATGTAAAAATGTAACCATTCTCACCAGAAATCAGTTGATACAATGATAGTATATTAGTTCTGTAAATTGAAAAAAAAAAAGATACAAGATAGACTCTATAGGGAAAGTGAATTTACCTATTAGTGCTACAAAGGTCTGACTGGCTCCAAGCCCCCAGCTGATGTTCTCTAAGCACAAAGAGGAGTCTCAGTGTGTGCTGAATCACTTCAGTCCTGTCCTACTCTTTGCGACCCCATGAACTGCAGTCCATCAGGTTCCTCTGTCCATGGGATTCTCCACGCAAGAATACTGGAGTGGGTTGCCATGCCCTCCTCCAGGGAATCTTCCTGACCCAGGGACTGAAACCACATCTCTTATATCTCCTGCATTGGCAAGCAGGTTCTTTACCACTAGCGCCACATAGGAAGCCCTTTCAGCTTACTACCTTTTGAAAATAAATGTTCTTATACTTTCAAAATCATAATAAAACGTACACAGATAAATTCACAAAGTCACTGACAGCTAAAAGCCACTTCCACGCAAACTGAATTTCAGAGAACCTGTGTATCAACTTAAGAAATCCACACAAACCCAGACATCAGGGCAGAGGAAAAGCCCCTGGTGCCATGCAGGCATCTGGTCTGCTGCCTGGAAGTGGCTCCCACACCCTCCAGCCACACACTTCCCTGGTTTCTCAAGACCTGGCACCAGTCCTTGAGCGAGAGGGACCATCACAGGGCTAAAAGCACCCAGAGGGGTTTACTGTGTAACAAAAACTAACCACACACCAGGAACTCCCCAGCACTCCAGTGGTCAGGGCTTGGCACTTTGCTTGTCAGGCTCATGTTTGCTCCTTGGCTGGGGAACTGAAATCCCACAAGCTGCACAAAGCCACCTCCTCCCACCAAAATAATTTCTTTAAAAAAACCAACCATGTACCTGGAGACAGTAGGAAAATACTCCAGCTCCATGGACAGACTGCAGAGCACACAGAAAGTAAAAAAGTACCTTTTGTAAGGCCGTTCCATCCTCCCTACACAGAGATGGTATCAAGTACTGCCCATTCCTTATTTTGTTTACTAAAGCCCATCACTCAGAAGGCACTATCTAGTTTTACCACCATACAGAAGGTAATTATGGCTCCTATGCAATGTCACATTTGGAAATAGTAGTTTTTCTATCTTCAAAATAGTAAAATGCAAATGAAGAATTTACATTTCATAACATTAAAACATCTAATAAGAAGCATGTTATAGAAAGCTTTTAAAAAGTTGCAAACATATGCTATTGCACTGAATAATTTAAAACTCAGACTTATTTAACCTAGCACATGAATACTATTTTGTGCCTGTTAAGAAAATTCTTGAACCAGAAAGGAACATGCATCTCAGTCCACCTTGCATTTATACGTAACAAAGCATCGGAGCAGACCTAGGAGACCCCAGGGCCCTGGCAGCACTGCACAGTGGGAGCTGAGGAGCCCAAGCAGGCAGGGCTGTAGGGTGCAGTGGGCAGGTTCCAAAAGGGGAGAGCCGACCTGCTGCCCAGAGCCCACCTTTGCAGGCTGTCGCTCCCACAACCTGTGTGTCCAGGAAGCCTCTGCAGCTTCCAAATGCTCAATGGTTCATGGGGAGGCCCCCCTCCCCAGTACTCAGATCTCCCCAGACGCCCTGTGAGAGTCAGGAAGTTCCACTTTAATGATTTCACAGCCAAGTTTAATACACAATGGACGCCACCTAAGACGCCCGCACCCAGAAGGAAGGAAGGGATAAACAGGAAAGGTGGTCGGACTGGAAGTCAGCCACACGCGACAGAGGCCCCCTCTGAGAGGCTGCCACCCTCAGGCTGGGGGAAGACTGCTCTCCACCGTGCCACATGCACACCACTGTGCAGATAATCTGTCTTTACACTCACTTCTGGCAAACTACGATGAACTCCACTGGGTGTCCCACGTGCCTTAGCAGGCCTTGCTGGTGGAGGCAGTGCGGCCGCACGTGGCAGGGGTTGCACATTCATCCCCCAGGCCTGACACTCGTCAGCAGGTGTAACCCCTCTGAGTCTGGCTTTTGGTCTGAAAATGGAGACACAAACAATCCCTACCTCACAGGCCACAAGGACTCAATGAGGATCCACAAAAGGTCTTTAACACCTGACTGAACCACAGCAAAGTTTCACTAAATAGAACTTGTTACAAAAGCAGTTAACAGGATTTTCCACCTGAAACGCTTTAGTAACAGAAAACCACCTCTTCCATCCCCTGCCGCACTTCCTACCCAGCCAGTGAAATAGGTCTCTACAGAGGTGGAACTATGCCTAACAGTGGCTGCCAGGGTAACCAACCAGGGACTCATCAGACTGAGGCCGGGGCAGCTCATCAGCTCATATGCTAACAGTTCCTTCCATTTAAAAAATATTTTTTGAAAGTAAGTAACACAACAAAACAGATAGTTTGATACATTCTGAAAGATTAACACACCTCTGAAACCACACCTCCCTGAAGACAACCAACATGGCCACACCCCGCCTCCCATGCCCCTCTGTAACTGCCCCCACCCCCAGCAACCACAAGTCTGCTTTCTGTCACTTTACACACGTGAATCCCACAGGACGCACCCTCCCGTGCTCTAGCTGTGCGCCCTCAGCATGGTCTCTACATGGACACCTGCCCTCATCTCTCCTGGGTAAGCACCAGGAGTGGAACGGCGGGATCATATATAACAAGCATGTACTCAACATATTCGGGAACTGCTGAGCTGTTTTCAACACGGCTGCACCATTTTCCACGCCCACCATCCGTGCCCTGGAGCCTGATACGGCACACCCTCGGTAGCACTTGGGTGCGGGCAGTCTTCTCCACTTTAGCCACTGGCGTAGGTGGTTAGTGGTGTCTCGATGTGGCTTTAATTTGCATTTCCCCAATGGCTAATAATTCTGACCATCTTTTCACGTGCTCATCTGCTATCTCATTATATTCTCTGGTGAAGTGAATATGAAGTGAAGTGTCTGCTCAAATCACTTGCTTTTGTACTAGGTTGTTTGTTTTCTTAATAATGAATTTTAAGAGTGCTTTACTTATTCTGGATACAGGTTACCTAGAAGACATGCGATCTGTTAATATTTTCTGTGGCTTGTCTTTTCATTCTCTTAAGTATCTTAGAAGGAGCAGGCATTTTAAAATTTGTCACCATGTCCAATTTAAAAATGTTCTCTTTAATGGACTGTGTCTTTGACGTCACTAAGAAATCCTTGCCTCAGAATTCCCCGGCAGTACAGTGGTTAGGACTCCGTACTTTCACTGCTGAGGACAGGGTCTGATCCCTGGCTGGGGAACCAAGATCCCACAAGTTGCATGGTGGCCAAAAAGAAAAAAGGAAAAGAAATCCTTGCTTAACCTGAAGTCTCAGTGATTTTCTATGTTTTCGTTTAGAGGTTTTCTAGTATTAGGCTTTACGTTAAGTTCTATGATTCATCTTGGGTTAATTCCTGTCTGTGGTGTCAAGTTCACCTTTTATATAAGGATTCCCAACTGTCCGAGCACCTAACTCATTTAATTTAGTCTTGCTTTCTAATTTTAAATTATTTCAACTTACAAAGAGTCGGAAGAAAAACACAAAGAACTAGATGCCCTCACCTAGTCACCCCTGACAACTGGGACACTTTTGCTTTCTCTCTCCCACCTCGTACAAACATACTGGAGTTTTTTCTGGATTTCATGGCTTCACCTTCAATCTGTATCATCAGCTGGTACTCCAACTAAGACTTGATTACAAAGGGGCTCTCCAGCTTTCTCCTGGAAGAAGTTGGAGAAATACTGCTCTTGTCCAGAATGTGGACCATCATCTCCAGAACCTTACCCCTCCATGCTGAACAACGGAGGGAGCCTTGGAAGAAAACACCTTTCTCTGGATCAGTCTATTCTGAAAACCAACACTGGTTTAAAGATGGGCAAAACTAACAAAAACCCGGTTCTTAAAAAGAAGAAACCCTGAAGAAATGTAAACATTCTACTTTAAAAACTGATAAAATCAAATTATATCAAAATTACCTTAATTCAGAAGTGCTGCTGGTCTGTTCTCCCAAACATGTAAAATTGTCTGCAACAGAGAAAAGGCTGTATTTGCATTGATTAAGGTTGTGAGACACAATATTCCATACACTTTAAGAAGCTATGAATTCACCCCTTCCCTGTCACCATTTCTTTCCCCCAAATCACTGAACAGTACTTTGTATTAGTATCATTAAGTTCTTTAATGTGCAGAAGAAGAAAGATGATCTCAATTTCTTAAAAAAAAAAAAAAAAAAAACTTAAAAATGCCTCAGGGAAAACACTTTGAATTAAACTGGAAAGAATCAGGGGCAAGGGGTATTACCAGAAAAATTACAGCAACAACAAAAACAGAAAAATCACTGTAATTCAACACACTTCTAAGAGTAACCTCCCCCAGAAGATCTTATGTGAATGTCCCCTCAGAGCAGGCAAGTCCACCTAGACAGACACCCTGCCCACCCCTCCAGCTGCCTCGGTACTGTCCAAAACGGACCTCCTGTCCAGGATGCCAGAGAAGAAGACATGGCAATAAGCCTCTGGACCTGCCTCTCATCATACTGCAGCCAGCACAAAAATAAATTTCATTCTAGATTTCTTTGGAAATATGTGCTTGTTCTTTCCCAGAAACTAAGTTTCAATACATTTTAAAATGCTCTGGTAATCTCTCCAAATGACACTCTATCTGGAAAGGCCACTTTGGGATGTTTCGCAGGTTACTTCCTGCCTAGTGATCAATTCACTATTATGTTTAGAAACTCCCATACATGCATCTAATCTGGGCGTTGGAACAGGCATCAACAAGCTGAAATGTCCCCCAGCTGAACTGTGAATTCTAAGGCATTTATTTAACAAAATAGTTTTATTGTAGAATTATGCTGCATATGTTATAAGCAAGCACATGCTACTTATCTGGCAATAAAAGTACGGAAGAAACAGTGTGGGGATTCCTCAAAAAGTTAATCACAGACCCACCACACGACCCAGCAATTCTACTTGTAGTTATACACCTGAAAGAACTGAAAATAGGTACTCAGTCCCCACACATAAATGTTCACAGCAGCACTAGTCACAACTGCCAAAAGGTGGCAACAGCCCAAATATCGGCAGATGAACAGATAAACAAAATGAGGCCCAGCCACACAATGGAATCTTGTTTGTCCATAGAACAGAATGAATGCTGATACATGGACAACACCTTGAAAACATTATGCTATGTCAAAAAGCCAGACACAAAAGGTCACATACTGTATGATTCTGTTTATGTGAAACACCCAAAACAGGCAAACCCACGAAGACAGAAGGCAGGGGTTGCAGGGACTCTGAACAATAACAAGGACACAGGCTCCTCCTGAGAAGATGAAGGTGTTCTGGAGTTAGGGAGATGCAGCAGCTGCACAGCTCTGTGAATTACTAAAATGCCACTGATAGTCCACTTCAAAATGTTTTTAAGAATTTTACCTCGGATGGGAGGAGGAAAAAGTGCTGTTAAAGGTGCATGGAAAACAAAACCAGGGACTTCCCTGGTGGTTCAGTGGTGGAGACTTCGCACTGCGGATACAGGAGGCAGAGGTTGATCTCTGGTGAGGGAACAAAGGTCCCACATGTCTTGGAGGCCAAAAGATCAGAGAGAGGGAAAAGAAAAAAAAACAAAACCCAAACCAGCAGGTATGGAATAAGAGGGAGACAGGGTAGACTATGGCTCACCCTCACAAACCTACTGAGCGGAGCTCTGAGGAGTGGGCACTGAAGGCTTCACCCAGACATCAAATTTAAAAGAGGGGAACCCAGTCTTGGCACAGCTGACTTTTGAGACTGGCTTGTTCTTTGTGGTGGGGGCTGCCCCATCTCCTGGGAGGTATTCAGCAGTTGGCTGGCCCCAGCACCCCTTCCCCAGCTGCAACAATCCCCAATCTCCAGACACCACTAGTCATTCTATGGGGAGAGCAATACTGGCCCCAGGTGACAGCCACTCCTTCAGGGTGACTGCTGCCCTCAACTGGATCTCCAAATGCAAGTCCTTTCAGGGATTTTTCACATCAAGAGACAGGAACACAAAAGTATAAAAGTCAGAAAAATGTATCACAGTCTGATCTAATTCAAAGGCCTAGACTGTCTTGTGGCCCAAGGCATGAAACAGTTCAAGATGCCTATTCTGTGGGAGCCAAGAGCATTTACCCTCTAGCTACAGAGGGTGCTGAGAGCACCTCCAAACCCCTCCCATTCCCACCCCACTGCCCGAGATTCACAGGGAGTCCTGCCCAGACTCATTTCTGGCTGAATACAAGACCCAACTGTGGGTCTTCTTCTGACCGCCCAGCCCATAGAACCCAGTAGAAAGAACAAGATCACAGTCTCAGACAGCAGTATATATTCAGTTCAGTCGCTCAGTCATGTCCAACTCTTTGTGACCCCATGGACTGTGGCATGCCAGGCTTCCCTGTCCATCACCAACTCCCAGAGCTTATTCAAACTCATGTCCATTGAGTTGGTGATGCCATCCAACCATCTCATCCTCTGTCGTCCCCTTCTCCTCCCACCTTCAATCTTTCCCAGCATCAGGGTCTTTTCCAATGAGTCAATTCTTCGCATCAGGTGGCCAAAGTTTTGGAGTTTCAGCTTCAGTGTCAGTCCTTCCAAAGAATATTCAGGACTGACCTCCTTTAGGATGGACTGGTTGGATCTTCTTGCTGTCCAAGGGACTCTCAAGAGTCTTCTCCAACATCACAGTTCAAAAGCATCAATTCTTTGGCCCTCAGCTTTCCTTATAGTCCAACTCTCACATCCATACATGACTACGTGATCCTACACCAGAAGCACCACTTTTACAGGGAATCAGACAAACAGGGATTTAAAAACCCAAAGCCTACATTTTACCAAGCCACCACACTGACCAGAGGCAAAAGCACAGTAGCGGGTGAGCCACACCTTGGACCCCTCAGAGCCCAGCACCTCAGACTGCTCCACTGAGCCTGGCTGACTGGCTCACAGGGGAGTGTGCAGCGAACAGCACAGTCAGAAGGAAGCATGGCCCCTGGGCAGCAGGCGGGCGTGCGGACACTCCAGTTACCCTGAAGCCCACCAGGAGGGTGCGGCTACAGAGGGGAGGTAAGGGGTGGTATGAGCACATGCTGAGTATTTCTTCTTTAATCTTCTTAGAAAGCAATCCAGTTAGAAAGAGAAGTTGGAGGAAAATACAAACGTAAACTTCAAGAAAAAGGCTCCAACATTTAAAGATCCACTTTTAGTCAAATATAAAGTATGTAAAATAAAATTCAAATTATAGATTCAACAGGGTAAACCACACAACTGTAAAGTCAATTTTACAAGCAAACCAAACATTTTTAATACCCCAAATAAACAACGCTTCACCGATCCTGACACTGCTTTTAGACAGTCTTCCTCTGACGAGTGGCGCGCCTCCAGGAAGAGGGGTGTGAGCCCTGTGTCCCTCCCTCTGGTCCTCTATGGATGGTCCAGCTAATTAAACCTATGCAGCACGAAGTTTCCAGACCACTCCCTCGCAGGGACAGACAGCTGCACACCACACCCCTCCCAGCTCTGGTCTTGGAAGTCAAATCCCTTGGACATCCATTCACTCAAGTAATTTCCATGCCTGTAATGTGAGACAGTGTGCCAGACACTGAAAACACAAGGCAACAAAACCAATGTGTGTGCCACCTGCCTGGGTCCTGCTACAATGCAGAGGAGAAAGCATGAGAAACTATCCCAGGAAGCAGAGGACCAACACAACCAGACTAACACAGTCCAGAGCAGAGAGGCCACTGCACAAAAGCGAGGGGCGGGGTACTCAGCCGTTCTCAGGGCCACAGACACCTGGTTCCCTTAGTCAAGGTGCTCAAATGCAAGTGTACTAGGCTAATATCCTCAGAGCAGATTTTCAGAAATGCAATTATTATTATTATGTCAAAGATTAGGCACTTAAACAGTCTTGATAAGATCAACTAAGCCAATGTTTTGATTCAGTGTAGTTGTTAATTTAGCAATATTAAATATCTCTGTGATGAATTTCTTTGTACATATTCCAGTACATCATGAGATTTTAAGTACCAAATACTAGTAACTGTATGACTATTGTTTGTTTTTTTCAGCATTTTTCAAAATCTAAAACCCAAACCCTCTATAGAGACATACCTAGAGAATTCCTTTACTGATGATGTTAAAATTTCAGATCAAGGGAAGTTCCTGGGAATGACTCCTCCTATATCCAACACAACCCCAAGACAGCAAGAGCATGCAGGTGCCCGGTTTCTTCTCTGCAGTTCTGAGTTACCCATACCTGGCCAGAGCAGGCATGAGGACAATGATCAGTCCTTACTCTGCTCAATGTGAACAGTCGTGTATTCTGTCACAAACTTTGAGGTGTCTAAGTCCTACTGGTGGCACTGAAAATATGACACACACACACACCCCTTCATCTTTCTAAAACCTGAAAAAGGTTGAATTCCAGAACAATCAAATCCTAACAGTTCTGCAAAAAGGATTGGGCGCTTGTACGAGACAAAGTAAACTTCTCAGTTCTGATTAATTCTTTAGCGCAAAACTGTTCTTAAGAGTGGGAAATGATAATGTGAAGAAGGTACCCTAACCAAATTTAGGAGTAAGTCTGAGGGTAAAAAGGAATAATAACTATAACAGAATATATCTTACTGGAAACACACACACACACACATACACAATAATACTCAAATAACAGATAAATAAGACAGAAAGAAGAAGAGGTAAAGCTTTTTACAGGAGACTACAAAATGTAGCAGCCCTCAGGAGACATGACAACAAAATGTACACTTGAACTTGGTTAAACCCTGAATTCAAAAAAGGGCATGAAGACATTCTGAAGAAAACAGGAAATTTAAATGTGGACTGGATTTGGCATCACTGAATCCATGTTCAGATTTTGGGATAAGTGTAAAAGAACATCCTTGTTCTTGGGACAGGCTGAAGTTGTAAAGATATAGTATCATGACACCTACAACAACCAAATGGTTCACCAGAAAGCACACAGAGAAAGAAAATGTTAGAAACTACTAAATCTTGGTCAAAGTACAGAATGTTCACTGCTCCATTTAGCTTCAAAAGTTATTCAAAACTAGGTGTATAATACAATCGACATTTATTATAGAAAAACTTCAAGCAAGGGATTTAATCAACATGTATTTGAATTATTCAAGGGCTTCCCTGGTGGCCCAGATGGTAAAGAACCTGCCTGCAAAGCAACAGACCTGGGTTCAATTCCTGGGTTGGGAAGATCCCCTAGAGAAGAAAATGGCTACCCACTCCAGCACTCTTGACTGGAGAACCCCATGGACAGAGAAACCTGGAGGGCTATAGTTCATGGGGTTGCAAAGTTCAGACATGACTATGCAACTAATACATAGAGTGCTCAAGTGATCAGCTTAAACTCCCTCCCCAATATTTAGCGGGATGCAAAAATAAAAACTCTCCTTCAACTGTTAAACAAATAAATAAAACTAGGTGTCTCAGTGGTCAAGATTTTACCTGCCAATGCAAGTTCAATCCCTGGTATCCCACACACCTCAGAGCAACTAAGCTCGTGTGCCACAACTACTGAAGCCTGCGCCCTAGAGCCGAGCGCATGCTATGCAGCAAGAGAAGCCACTGCGATGAGAAGCCGGAGCACTGCAACTAGATAGTCCACTTGCCACTACAGAAAAGCCTGCGCAGCAACAAAGACCCAACACAGCCAAAAATAAATGAATAAAAATAACATTAAAAAAAAAAAAAAGCTAGGGGAGGGAAATAATATGGCCAACCAACAGCAAACATAGATTTAAAAAGCTTCTGTAGTAGCTGGAAAACTTGGCACAATAATACATTCATGATTTAACAGCTCAACCAATGCATTTTAAGAGTACATTTTTAAAAAGATGAATTAATACTTAACTTTTAGTTTTTCATATTTCATTAATTTTTCTTCATTTTAACAGTGTTTTAAGTGCTATTTTTCTCAGGCTGGCTAGAGGTTTATCAATTTGATTTTTTCAAAGAACCAATATTCAGTTTCACTGATTTTCTCTACTGTGTTTCTACGTTCAGTTCCACATAATTCTGCTCTTGTCATTATTGTCCTCCTCCTGCTTGTTTTAAAATCAATCTGCTCTTCTTTTAGCTTCTTACAGTAGAAGTTTAGACCGGTAAGACCACTGTTTTCTGTAGTCAGCATTTAATTCTTTCTATTTCCCTATAAGCACTGCTTTCACTATGCTCCACAAATGCTGCTATGCTTTGTTTTTGCTTTCATTCAAATTAAAATACTTTCAAGTTTCCCTTATGATGTAATCTTTGTTGAATTTACAAATATTTGGGGACTTTCCAGACAGTGTTCTGTTACTGGTCGCTAGTTTAACTCCACTGTAAAGCCCCTGACAGCTCCAACCGCTGGGTCCTTTCCAAGTCTGACCAGCCTGTAGAACACTACCAAGCCACACGTCGTGGTGACGTGGTACAGTGACATGTCAGGAGTCTCATGTCCGTACCATCATTCTTGAGCAGTGTGAAAATGAAAGAACGCGTTGGCCTGCCATTCCCACCATCACAGTCTGGGGTGAGCCAGCTCCATGTGAAGGTGCAAGTGGCGCCCAGGAATGCCTGTGATGCTCCAACCAGAAACAGTTCTGGCTAACTTCAGCTGTCGAATAAAAAACTTCTAACCAAGTTCAGTTGTTTTTCAAATTATCCTGTATTTTCTTGCGTTCATTAAAAGCTTTAAAAAAGTCACATTTCAAAACCATGCATGTGGTTTCCACATGTGACAATAAATCTCTTGGGGAAAAGTTATGAGGGAAAGTACTTATTTTTTGCAGAAGGGTGGTAACCTGTGCAATATGACCTGCAAAGAGCTCCAACTTTCTCCCAATTTAGGTCTGCCTAGGAGAATAGCTCAAATGTTTGCAATAAAAGAGTAACTTTACCATCAAGCAAAGCAGTAACTACGGAGCATTTAACACATTCTTGGAGGACGAGCTTTGGAAATATATAGCCAGGGATACATCAGTGTGGGAAAATGAATGAAAACAGCAATATGCTCGGAGCACAACTACACCACCACCTCTTCCTGGCATTGATCATTTCCTCCTGGAACTATCTCAATCTCCAGGTGGAAAAGACGCACCATGGGCCAAGCATAATGAATGAAAAGACACCACTATCAAGATACATCGTGTTTCAGAACACCAGAGGCAGGACCCTCAAAGTTTCCAGATGGAACAAATGTGCTACACAGATCAAGAGTCAGCAGCATCTTACTTCCCAACAGCAACACTGGGTCTAACAAGTGCGTACTGCTATCATCCTTCCTTGGCATTTCAATTCTACAAAATTACAGAAAAGATACCTAAGGCAGAGGAAGGTCAGTAACTGGGCTCAAAGCTAAGACCAAAGGGCAGAGCTGGTATGACACCCGGCACCTGGATTTGAGCCCAGGGGCTTACCCTGACACAATACTTACTGTCATTTAAAAACAAGTCGGTGTGCAATTTTTAAAAGAAAATCAGATAAAAAATTATATGTGTTCCTCTGCTCAGAATGTCCTTGCCCTCTCTTCCCCTCTGCCAGGAAACAGCACTCGATCTCGAGACAGAGCTGATCACACCTCCCTGACCACCACGCTCCCCAGCCACCTGGCTCATCCAGTTCTCTGACCACTGCCGCGCTGACCCCAAGAGGCAGTACCTTGGATGGTGCCAAGCGTTCACAGCTGTTCTAGAGGGAAGGGGCCTGTCAGCTTACAAACCGAGTTCCTAAGAGCTGCCCTAACTGCTCCTCTTCCAAAACCTGGTCTCAGGACTGTCCCAGGCTCCCCATCACCCCAGTCAGAGCTGACCACACCAAGGACAAGTACCCTCCAGCCAATGTCAGATCAAACTGTGTCCCCTGATGCTGTGGAAATAGAAGCAGCAAGTGAGACATGAACTTGAGGCCTGTGGCAGCCCACCCACCACAGCTTGGACTAAGCAGCAAAAAGACGAGCAACATGGACACACAGGAGGGGCACACTCCCCACGGCTCCTGTCCTGTCCCAGGGCTTCTGCATTCCAGACTTATAATTAATTCTTCTTGCTTTTCTTAATCTTGACTTCAGCTGGTTTGTTTCTTCCAATCAAGTGCCTCTAGTAAAAATGCCTGGACATCACCCCATACCAGCACCAGGGCAGCCACTCCCTAAGTGCTAGCAAGTCAGGCCATGACCTCTTTCCTCATTTTATGGCTTCACCAAAAGTGTCTCTGAAATTCCCACCTGTCCTAGCCTCCAATCACATAACCCATGCCTCCCACCTGGGTAATGGCAACCGCGGACCTTGGTCCCCTTACTTTTGTACGAGCAACACCTGGCATGCCAGTCACCTCCTGCTCCCTGAACACCAGGTGAGGCGACCCTGCTCTCCCTGCTGCGCCCTTTCCTGGCTGCACCCCAGGTCCTGCACTCTCAGGCTCAATCCCATCACAATCACAGGCTTGCCTTTCCAAACCCCCCGACAGTCCATTCTCCACCCTCTTCAGCACAGAAAACTCTACCCCAAGCTGCCACCCAATCCCACCAATCTCCCTTTCTCCCACCCTGGACTCACTCCCACTGCTGGCCTCCTTCCAGCTCAGTTTTCACGGAGCCTACTATTAACTCACTCCCCAGCCACCTCTTTTTCTCTCCAACCATCTTATTCATCATCACCTGATTTAACTTTCTAAAGGAGAGCTCTGACATCTGACTCCTCCTATGGAAGAAAGTTGAAAGGACTTGTACCTTACCCACCACACATCTGGGCACCTTCCCCAGGACTCGGATTCACTGAGTCTGAAGACGGCCAAACACATGGACACAAACGCTCCAGGTGAACTTGGGTCTCTCTGCCAGATTTGAACCATGATCCTGATCATTAGTCCCTCACAAAGAAACCTGAGAAACATGAGTGTATTCTTCCCTTGAAGAGTTATTAGAGACAAATTTTAAAAAGTAAAATATTCCCCCACATTCAAGAATAGGGACCTGCTTCCAAAACTTACAGGCTGAAGACATGAACATATTTCCTATAAAAATGGAAACATGGAAGGCACTCTGAGTTGAAGTGTCTCTGAAGCCACTGGCACTTATAAGGGGACCTGGAAGGGCGCAGGAACAAACTCTGTGCCTTCAGGCGGTTCAGAAGCCGGCAGTGCTCTGCACTGTACAGTTTAGCTGATGTCTGTATGGATCACGTGGTCTCTGTCAGAAACGCATTCTGCAAACCCAGCCCTGTGCGGGCGCAGGTTCAGGACAGACTGAGGCAGGAGCACATACAGGCAGACTGCTTGACTGCACTTGGAGATACTGCATTTTTTTTACAAACTGAAGGGCTGTGGCAGGCTTGCCCGTGTTGAGCAAGTCTATTGGCGCCATTTTTTCCAACAGCATTTGCTCACTTTGTGTCTCTGTGTCACATTTTGGAATTCTTGAAATATTTCAAACCTCTTAATTACTACTGTATTTGTCATGGTTATCAGTGATCCCTGCTGTTACTAATTTGACTCACTGAAGGCTCAAACAATGGTCAGCACTCTTTAGCAGTGAAGTGTTTCTCATTTCAGGTCTGCACAGCTGTTTAGAGAGCACGCTATTGCACACTTAGTGCACACTTACAGTGCACGGCAAACACAACTGTCACTTGACTGGGAACCCACAGAGTTGTGTGGCTTGTTTTACTGAGGGAGCAGGACCGAGCCCACAGGAGCCCCTAGCTGTGCCTGGACTTCCAGTTTGAAAACACAGCCACACTGTCCAGCAGCACTGAAGCAGGACAGAAGCTGTAAACTGATTACAGAACCTCCAGCAATGAATGGTCTATGAGCCTTCATTCACGCACTCAACACATCTCTGCCTGGTGCCAGGCACTGAAGCAGGGGTCCACACACCGACCTGCTCCCGCACTTAAGGCTCTCACCTGCGTAAACTAAACCCTGATGGACGCAGACAGGAACAGACACAGTAACTTTGTTTTCCCCACTCCTGAATGTACTCCAATTGCCATCCCTCTCTTAAATGCAAACTTGTTGGTACAAAAAAGTTCAGTCATCAAAAAAAAAAGGAGAAAAAGGGTAGGGAGGGAGAAGGGGGTCACAGAAAAGAAGTGGAAACACAGCAAAGAAATGGGCATCAAAAGTCTGTTTCAAGAAGGATCTATACACATCATACACATATCATTTTGGTCCCAGACTTTCCTTCCTAATTAAACTTTAAGGAAGCAAATACTCAAATACTCTTTGATCAAAGAATCATTAGTCGTAGGAATTCACCAAGAAGCTTACTAAATATAAGAAAACCAAGGAAAAAAAAAAGAAAACCAAGGTATAAAAATCAAAGTTCCATCCAAGTTACTCATTTATTAGGAAAGATTAACAAGTATATGACATAAATAACTCCCCTCCCCTCACAGGAGTAATAAACACTCGGCCACTGTGCTTATGTCCAGGGTAAGGAAAGCACTCCTTGGAGAGAAGCTGGCATTTCCCTGGCCATGACAGAAGGACGAGGGCAGATCTTTGCACAGAACTAGATGCTGTGAGCTCCTGATCTACAAGAGTTAAGTGAGGACACATAATTTCGGAGACCTGAGAGGAAAAGTATCCGCACACGCATAGCCTGGCACAGGGGCGCAGTCATCGGACTCTTCACCCTACTCTTGATGCCAAAGAGTCTAGCATCAAGGGGCCTCCCAAATATTTTAACATTTCTTCACTTTTTTCTTTAGTGGACGGTATTTCCTCCTCCCAATCATACTAATGTAGTAATTAACAATTTGGTGAAACAAGGGATGATTAAGAATGTAAATTCTGACAGTTATTTTTCTTTTAAAGCCAAAAATAACATTGGGGCTTCCCTGGTGGTAAAGACCAGGGGCAGTCCCAGGCGGCTGCCAATAAGGGGACATGGGTTCGATCCCTGATCTGGGAAGATCCCACATGATGCGGAGCAACTAAGCCTGTACACCACAACTACTGAGCCTGTGCTCTGGAGCCCAGGAGCCGCAACTACTGAAGCCCGTGCACCCTAGAGCCCCTGCTCCAAAACAAGAAGCCACTGCAATGAGAAGGCTGTATATTGCAACCAAGAGGGGGCCCCACTCTCTGCAACTAGAGAAAAGACTGCACAGCAAGAAGATCCAGGACAGTCAAAAATAAAATAAAGTTATATTTTATTTTATTTTTTTTTAAGTTATATTTTAAAGAAAGAAAAATCACATTAATTCAGAAAGGAAAGGGAAAAGATTCACATACTGTTGAACCTTCTGAGGGATGTGTCCTGGAAAACAATGACACAATGAAGACATTCAAGAAAACCACGTTACATGAACAGCATATTCTGACTTTTAATCATTTCGTATTTTCATATATTATCAGTTCAGTCACTCAGTTGTCAACTCTTTGCGACCCCTTGGACTGCAGCATGCCAGGCTTCCCTGTCCATCATCAACTCCCGGAGCTTGCTCAAACTCATGTCAATCAAGTCAGTGACGCTATCCAACCATCTCATCCTCTGTCGTCCCCTTCTCCTCCTGCTTTCAATCTTTCCCAGCATCAGGATCTTTTACAATGAGTCAGTTCTTCCCATCAGGTGGCCAAAGTTTTGGAGTTTCAGCTTCAGTGTCAGTCCTTCCAATGAATATTCAGGACTGATCTCCTTTAGGATGGACTGGTTGGATCTCCTTGCAGTCCAAGGGACTCTCAAGAGTCTTCTCCAACACCACAGTTCAAAAGCATCAATTCTTTGGCCCTCAGCTTTCTTTATAGTCCAACTCTCACATCCATACGTGACTACTGGAAAAACCATAGCTTTGACCAGATGGACCTTTGTTGGCAAAGTAATGTCTCTGCTTTTTCATATGCTGACTAGGTTGGTCATAGCTTTTCTTCCAAGGAGCAAGCGTCTTTTACTTTCATGGCTGCGGTCACCATCTACAGTGATTTTGGAACTCCCCAAAATAAAGTCTCTCACTGTTTCCATTGTTTCCCCATCTATTTACTATCTACTTCATATTATCGACTACGTATATAGTCACTGGATAAATAAATACACTGTCCAATTACCTGTGCCATTTGTCAATGGTGGGGGGACATAAAGAAAAAAAAGAACTCTGACATTACTAAGGACTACATCTTTTAGGAAATGGTTACTTCTAGATACGAAAAAATGACTTGACTTCCCCTACCCTCAACCCACCAGAAGGTTTAACTGGTCTAGTCAAGGCTCTTTTGTTTGCCAAAAAGAGAAAATTCCCATGGGCAATGGAGGAATCCGACAGGTCCCAGGACAAGCACAACAGCCTCAGGGTGTGGCACTGGACACGAGAAAACAGGATGCAGCACCCAGTGACTGGCTCCTGGCAATCCTTCTGAAGTTTGGCTGGGGGCACTTTCCCTATCTTTCACCCTCTGTCTTAACCTGTGTGTGGGCCAAAGCTGACTGCAACCCAGGAGGGGATGGCTGCCCCTGAGATGGGGTAGGTCCCTAGAAAAGAACACAGGTTGGACAAAAAAAGACTAGTGTCTTTAATACAGCAATACACTTCTCCCTGCAAGTTACATCTGTATGTAACTTGCTGTATGTTAGTTACATCTGTAAGCTGTAACTCTTCTCTCTGGTACCATTTAACTAGTTGGCAAAGAGGAGTCATAAAGCATCATACATAAACCCAAATATATACAGCAAGTAATAATTCAGTTCTCAAAAACTTAGTCAACACATGCAGCCCTAAAAGAAAAAAAAAATCTGCAGAATCTAATATAATTTTTCTTTAAAGCACTCATGGCTGTCCCCACTTACATGTCAAGAACAGGACAAAGGGCCATGGCCAGAATCAGGGCATCTAACAAAGACAGCCACTGTTATCTTGTTAAGTCATTTATGTTTTCAGTTCATTTGTCACAATTGTCAAGAAAAATTACAGGCTACTGAAGGTCGATTTTTAAGTTCCTTAGATGATAAATTTCACTTTTTCCATAAAACACACATTATAAATGCCAGTAAAACCTCTTTATAAAAAAAAAAAAAAAAACTCTTTATATTTGACATCACTAGTTTTCCTGCAGGTCCTTCAACTTCCCCTCTGGGGAAACAGTCCAGAATGACTGAAATTTGATTCCTGGACAGGAAAAGGTCCCGCCTTCCACCTTCACCTGGCTCCTCCAGGGGGTAAGCCCCTTCTCCTGGAAGCCCCCGAGTCCCAAATCTGCAAGGATTAGTTCAAGCCGACTGTGAGCTATTAAAACCACAGTACTCAAACTGCATGGAAAGATGCAGCAAACTCCCAGGTTGTAAGACAGTTTGAAGTTGAGACGAGCACAGAGTAACCTGAGAGGTGACAGACAGCATGGAAGCAGCTAGCTCGAGACGGTACACAGTTCCAACAGCAGGTGGTGCTACAGCCTTTCTGATGACGTCATATCCTTATAAAGCGGGGTTTCCGCGGTTGCTTAGAGAAAACAGCACTGCCCAAGAATCCAAGAACCAGGAAACAAAGACAGTCATGTCCTGGCACGTTCTTTTTTTTTTTTTTTTTCTGGCACATTCTGAGTGTGAGAAGCTATACTGCCCATTGGCTAACAACAATGGTTTGTAGTTGCTGTTCATCTGCTAAGTCGTGTCTCTTTGCAACCCCACGGACTGCAGCATGCCAGGCTTCCCTGTACTTCACCATCTCCCAGAGTTTGCTTAAACTCATGTCCACTGATAGTCAGTGATGCCAC
Source organism: Dama dama (assembly GCF_033118175.1). Lineage (NCBI taxonomy): Eukaryota > Metazoa > Chordata > Mammalia > Artiodactyla > Cervidae > Dama > Dama dama. The sequence continues at coordinate 47,842,567 of NC_083694.1, read as the reverse complement.
CCAACCATTTATCCTCTGTCGCCCCTTCTCCTACTGCCCAGCGAGTCAGCTCTTCAAGTCAGGTGGCCGAAGTATTGGAGCTTCAGCTTCAGCATCAGTCCTTCCAATGAATATTCACGGTTATTTCCTTTAAGATTGACTGCTCTGATTTCCTTGAAGTCCAAGGGACTCTATAAAGAGTCTTCTCCAGCATCACAATTCAAAAGCATCAATTCTTCGGCGCTCAGCTTTCTTTATGGTTAAGAATAAAAAAAGTTTCCTCCAATTTATGGGTATTACATTCTCAAAGGGCTATAAGTTCTTTTTTTTTTTTTTTTTAAGGGCTATAAGTTCTTAAGACATAAATACTTATAATGAACCTAAGGTCTCAGTGCAAAGAAATAGACAAAAACAACAGAATGGGAAAGACTAGAGATCTTCAAGAAAATTAAAGATACCAAGGGAACATTTCATGCAAAGATGGGCTCAATAAAGGACAGAAACATTTTGGAACTAACAGAAGCAGAAGATATTAAGAAAAACTGGCAAGAATACAAAGAACCACAGAAAAAAGACCTTAATGACCTGAATAACCACAATGATGCGGTAACCTAGAGCTGGACATCCTGGAGGGTGAAGTGGGCCCTAGGAAGCATTACCACAAACAAAGCTGGTGGAGGTGACTGAATTCTAATTGAGCTATTTGAAATCCTAAACATGATGCTGTAAAAGTGCTGTACTCAATATGCCAGCAAATGTGAAAAACTCAGAAGCAGCCACCGGACTGGACAAGGTCAGTTTTCATTCCAATCCCAAAGAAAGGCAACGCCACAGAATCTTTAAACTACCGCACAATTGCACTCATCTCACATGCTAGCAAAGTAATGCTCAAAATTCTCCAAGCTAGGCCTCAACAGTACATGAACTGAGAACTTCCAGATGTTCAAGCGGGATACAGAAAAGGCAGAGGAGGCAGAGATCAAATTACCAACATCTGCTGGATCATTGACAAAGAGAACTCCAGAAAAACATCTACTTCTGCTTCACTGACTATGCCAAAGCCTTTGACTATGTGGACCACAACAAACTGTGGGAAGTTTTTTAAGAGATGGGAATACCAGACCAACTTACCTGCCTGCTATGAAACCTGTATGCAGGTCAAGAAATAACAGAACCGGACATGGAACAACAGACTAGTTCCAAACTGGGAAAGGAGTACATCAAGGCTGTGTACTGTCACCCTGCTTATTTAACTTACATGCAGAGTACATCATGGGAAATACTGGGCTGGATGAAGCACAAGCTGGAATCAAGACTGCTGGGAGAAATATCAATAACCTCAGATATGCAGATGTCACCACCCTTATGGCAGAAAGCGAAGAGGAACTAAAGAGCTTCTTGATGAAAAAGAGGAGAGTGAAAAAGCTGGCTTAAAAGTCAACAGTCAAAAAACTAAGACCATGGCGTCCAGTCCCATCACTTCATGGCAAATAGATGGGGAAACAATGGGAAAAGTGACAGATTTTATTTTCTTGGGCTACAAAATCACTGTAGATGGTGACTGCAAAGCCATGAAATTAAAAGACGCTTGCTCCTTGGAAGAAAAGTTATGACAAACTTAGCATATTAAAAAGCAGAGACGGGAAAAAAAAAAAAAGCAGAGATGCTCCTTTACCAACAAAGGTCCATACAGTCAAAGCTATGGTTTTTCCAGTAGTCACGTATGGATGTGAGAGTTGGACTATAAAGAAAGCTGAGGGCCAAAGAATTGATGCTTTTGAACTGTGGTGTTGGACAAGACTTGAGAGTCCCCTGGACTGCAAGGAGGTCAAATCAATCAATCCTAAAGGAAATCAGTCCTGAATGTTCATTGGAAGGACTGATGCTGAAGCTGAAGCTCTGATACTCTGGCCACCTGATGCAAAGAACTGACTCACGGGAAAAGACCCTGATGCTGGGAAAGATTGAAAGCAGGAGGAAAAGGGGACGACAGAGGATGAGATGGTTGGGTGGCATCTCCAACTTGATAAACATGAGTTTGAGCAAGTTCTGGGGGTTGGTGATGGACAGGGAAGCCTGGTGTGCTGCAGTTCATAGGTTGGCAAAGAGGTGGACACGACTAAGTGACTTAACTGAAGGACTCAATAAAGGAAACTTTTAGGCATTTATTTTAGCCTGGGGCATTGTGAAAACCCCAGGGACACTAAAGGTGCCATGAACTGGGGAGTCTCTTCATGAAGACTCAGAGGAAAGTGGAAGGGATGAGAGGGAGGGGAGGCAGAGTAGCAGGGAGGGGTGCCCCACAAACCACCACTGTGGGTCCCACCTCCACCCAGAGCCTCACCCGGCTCTCCGTCCCCCTGCTCTAGGTATGGGCTGTAAAACTGGACAATAACCATAAATTCACCAAGAGTCAAGAAGTGACTTCCTAATCTTTGTGTTCCCGGAACAACACTCAAGAGGAACTCAGTAACTGATTACTGGAGGGTACATCCCAGGGCAGCTGGGACATGTATCCTGAGGGATGCACACACGGCCCTGAGGGCAGGTGCTCACAGGGACCTGCCATCCCTGCAGGGAGCTGGTGCTGAGGGACCAGGAGATGGGGTTCGGGCCAGACCCTCCAGGTGGCACAGAGAGCATCAGAAACACTCACCAGAGAAGGCCCAGGATGCAGTACTTGTGTGGTATCCTGCCCCAAACACAAAATCTAAATCTAACCCTGAGAAAGCCCAGACAGACCCAAAGAAGGGTCATTCTCCAGGACAGCCAGTCTGCACTCTTTAAAATGTCAAGGAAAAGAAGAACAAAGGCAGGCTGTTTCTGATTTAAAAAGAACAGACCTGACCTCTAGATGCAACACGTGTTCCCGGACTAACTAGAGCCAGACAGGGAGGAACAGATGTAAAGACAGTACAGGGACAACCAAGGAAATGTGGAGAAAGTAGACAGCTCTCAGTGTTCAACTTACTGATATTAATAGCTGAACTGTGCTTATATAAAAATATGTCTGTGTTCTCAAAACATATGCACTGAAGTATTTAGTGGTAATGGGGGGGAAGTGATGTAAATTTTGCACTCTACTTCATGATATATTTACTTTTGTTTTAAAATACAGTGGCGTGTGCACTAGGAGAGGAGGCACACAGGGCCTGGCTGGCAGTAAGGAGCACGTCCTCCACCGGGTGACAGCTGGAACCCGTGGCCCCCTTCTGGCAGCACCCCCAGAGCCAGGCCTTTGTGTGGGGGAGGTGACCTTACCAGGGCTGGCTCTTTGCTCAGAAGTGCAGTGTTCCTCGAAGAGGCCCGGGGCGACAGGAGGCAGTAAGGTGCTGAGCCCTCTCCCTGGTTCACTACCCACTGTTGTAAAGAAAAACTTTGTTTTTCTGGAAGTTGATGGAACACGTCTAGCAGAGAGAGGAAGAATCTAAGGAGAGCTCAGTGGAGGAAACAGATTTGCAGAAATACACGGGCAGGGGACGCCCAAGGCCACACAGCGCCCTGACAGCCCTGCCATGCACCAGCCCCACGCCAGGCCTCACCTGGCTGAGGTATCCTGGGCCTGCAGGGTGCTGGGCCGTGCCCCCCACAAGTTTCAACAACTACAAATGTCCCTCCCTGCCACAGGCCAGCAGAGCAGACTGCAGGCTCCCGACAAGCTGAGGGCAGCAGAGGCGGCAGCACGGCACGGGGGCGTTACCAGGTAAGCTACCAGCATGGAGCAACTTCACGGGCACATGATGGAGTCAGACCCCTGCCTCCGTGAGAGCACATGGGCAAATCCAGACAGGTGCCGCCCAAGTGCCTGCTACCTTGGAAAGGAGGTGGGGGCTGCTGGCCACCAGAGCACACACACGAACACTTGACAGAGATAACTAAACGCTCTACCAAATGCCCCCTGAGGAGATCCAAATGCCTTTCTTGTGACTGGATCCACAGTGCTCACGTTCTGGTATCTTTCACATACTGCTGTCCTGTTAACTACAAGAGAATTTAAAATTAAACCAAAGAACAAACTCCTTGCCCTCAAAGAGGTTATTTTTAGACCCTCCTCAGCACAACTTCAACAGAGGAATTCTCCTTCCAAGGTACTTCTAGTATTGATACACGGACATTCCAATTTCAGGTATCACAGTGAGATTTCTAAGGGAATTTAATTTGGAAGAATTTAGAAAACTTATCTATTCTTCTTGTGTACAGAATGCCCCATTAGCTTAGTGTACATTAGCATACAACTGGTAACAGAAGATCTTAAAATAAGACACAGAATGCTTTTTCTGTGGAGGCTGTGCTGCACAGCAGTTAAAATCAAAGGTTCTGAGACTCCAGGCTGCTGCTCTGCTGGTGAGGCCTGCAGATGCCACGCTGACCAAGAGATCGGCTCAGGAGTGGTGGCAGTTTCCTGTAGAGGCCCAGAGACACGTGCCACAATTCTGGGTGCATTTTCCCACCGCAAAAGCAGCCACAGACAACACACAGAACAGACGTGGGCACTCCAATGAAACTGTCTATGAACACAAACTTTAATTTCGTATTACTTACTCATGCCACAAAATAGCCTCCTTTCCATTTTTTCACTATTTTAAAAAGGAAAAACCATTCTGAGCTCATAGGACACACACACACACAAAGAGATGGCAGGCCAGAGTTTGCCAACCTCTGGTCACAGGACAGTCCCAAGCAACTATTATCTGGGAAAACAGCCTGTAAATCCCAGTCTCAGACCCAACACCTGGCCCCCACTTTTATCACAATGGTGTTCCCTTGCTGGCCAAATCTGCTCCTACTGCTCTGCAGTGGTGTCTGTCAAACCGAGGAGTACATGCACACTTCATGCCAGTACATGCCAGAGGTATCTGGCACTCCTACAGTCCAGGAGACAGGCTTTGAGTCTTTAAATCAAGCTATGCAATCTTGCCAATTAACTGTGGAAAACCCACTATACAAAAGATTCCCCCGCTACACGCAAATGAACACCTCAAGTAGAATTCTACCTCTGACAATTTACACTACTGGCAAAGAAGCTCCATTTCGGATGACTGTCCCCTGTGCCCTGGAGGCTCATTACAGCTGTTCATAGGTCTCTCCACTCTATGACTGTGACTTCAAGTTGTTACAGCCACCAGGACCTTGACCAAATACAAGTACACTTCACGTGGTCTTCAGTTCTGCCATACTGCCCCCTGAAGCCTTCCTGAAGAGTGTTACTATCTAACACTGAGAAGTACTGTCACTAAAAACCAATAGATTGCAGTTGTGGTGTCAATGAAAACACACAAAAAGCATCCACTGCATTCATTCTCATACAACAACTAGTGAAAGGATGCAGGAAAAAACAGGAATATAAGACGCCACAAGAGAATTTCAAGGTGGTCCAGCAGTTAGCACACCACACTCTCACTGCTGCAGATCCAGGTTCCAACCCTAGAAGGGGAATGAAAATCCCACAAGCCATGCAGCATGGCCAAAACAAAAAGTGCTACAAAGGAGCAGAGTACAGCACCAAAAGTACTTTTTTACCTCAAAGGCAAACTTATTCAATTATACCTTAACAAAAATAAAGGCAAACAAACCAAGACTGTGACATTTGTAAAATATGCTCATTACAATCAAGCTAACTTTGAGAGCTTCTAATACTTTCAAACGTAAATAATCTGCTTTTAAACTTCTTCCGAAGTGAAAATATCTTTTTCCTAATAGTCATGATCTTGGTGCTTTTCCACAGAAAAATACAGATAAAGCATTACCTTACTGTACAACATGTTCTTGTCCCCACCTACTCCCAAGAAACAACACCCATTCCACAGGATGAACAGGGGTGTGTACTTCCCTTCAGACCCTGTTTGCTGCACTGTGGTCATCTCCTCAGGACAATGAAGAAGGGCCACCTCAACTCTTTGAGCAGCCCCACAGGGTTCTGCGTGCACCTTAGTCTAACCAGTCCCTGCAGATGGGCTCTCAGACTCACCTACTCAGTCTTCCAAGTGTTTTTGAAATGTACTATGTTTTAGGCATTGTTCTAGGATATGTCAGGGAATAAAAAAGACAACGATCTATACCCCCTGGAAATATATTAAAAATATATTGAGATACATACAAGTACATAAAACATAATGCCATTTATGTTTAAATAAAAACTACCCATGGACTTCCCTTGGAGAAGGCAATGGCACCCCACTCCAGTACTCCTGCCTGGAAAATCCCATGGATGGAGGAGCCTGGTGGGCTGCAGTCCATGGGGTCGCGAAGAGTCAGACACAACTGAGCGATTTCACTTTCATGCACTGGGGAAGGAACTGGCAACCCACTCCAGTGTTCTTGCTTGGAGAATCCCAGGGACGGCAGAGCCCGGTGGGCTACCGTCTATGGGGCCGCAGAGTCGGACACGACTGAAGCACTTAGCAGCAGCAGCGACTTCCCTGGTGACTCAGTGGTAAAGAAACTGCCTGCCCATGCAGGAGACATGAGTTTCATCCCTGACCTGGGAAGACCCCACGTGCTGTGGAGCAACCAAATTTGTGCACCACAACTATTGAGCTGGTTCTCTAGAGCCCGGGAGCCACAACTACTGCAGTCCTTGAGCTCTAGAGCCCATGCTCTGCAACAAGAGAAGCCACGACAATGAGAAGCCAGAGCACCACCACAACAGAGTAGCCCGTGCTCACTGCAAATAGAGAAAAAGCCCGAGCAGCAATGAAGACCCAGAACAGTCAAAAATAAGACCAAGTATAGCCAAATAAATGTTTCTTTTTTAAAAAACTACCAATGTGTATATTTTAAAGAAAGATCTGTGGGGACTTCCCTGGCCGTCCAGTGGTTAAGACTCCGAACTTCCAATGCATGGGGCACAGTTGGATGGATCCCTGGTCTAGGAACTAAGTTTAAGTTTCCACATGCAATTCGGTACAACCAAAAAAAATGTTTTTACAAAAAAAGAAAAGATCTCTGCCCTTATGGAACTTATGGGCTTCACTGGTGGCTCAGTGGTAAAGAATCCACTTGCCAGTGCAGGAGACATGGATTTGATCCCTGGGTCAAGACGACCTGAAGAAGGAAATAGCAACCCATTCCAGTATTCTTGCCTGGCAAACCCCACAGACAGAGGAGCCTGGTGGGCTATAATCCAAACTATTGACAATTTTTTATTTTCTGATAAAAAATTCTAGGTGAAGATTTCTAACAAACTTTTTAATATTTTATTTTTATAACAAATGTCATAATAAGCATTTTCTTTATTCCTCCACAAATAATTTCGAAAAATAAACTTGCTGAACAATTTAGTTTGGAAATGTTTTTATACTAAGCATATTAATCTCTTATCATATATATGTCTATTTCTAATATTTTCTCCAATTTGCTTGTCATTGAACTACAGTTCGTCTATTATCGGGGCTTCCCAAGTGGTCCAGTGGTTAGGACTCTGCCCTTCCACTGTAAAGGGCACAGGTTTAATCCTTGGTTGGGGAACTAAGATTCCACATGCAGAGTGGCACAGCCAATGCCCCCCCTAAAAAAGTTCCTCTATTAGATGTCTTTTGCTACAGGTACGTTCTGAGTATTCAAGCAGATAATCTATTATGGCTTAGAGCCTTAGTATCACACTAAGAACCCTTTCCCTAAACACCCTACCTCAAAGGCTATGAAACATTTCTTGTGATATTTTTTAATATTTCCATGTTTTTAATTTTTACATTTCAATCTTTAATTTAGTCAGAATCTCTATGTGCCACAAAACATATAGAGCTTTCAAATATTTTTTCCAATAGACTGCCAATGATTCAACATCTTATCCATTCCCAACCAATTTAAAATGCTGCATTAATCATGAACTAAATTCTGATAAATACATAGATCATCATCTAGACTTTTTTCTACCTACCTATGCTTTATGGAACTTTCCTGTTCATATCTAATAGAACAATTCCCCCTCATCTTTCTTTTATAAAACTGACTCCGGACTTCCCTGGTGGTCCACTGGCTAAGGCTCCATGCTCCCAATGCAGGGGGCCCAGGGTTCGATCCCTGGTCAGGGAAATAGATCCCACATGCTGCAACTAAGACCGTGCCCAGTCAAATAAATAAATAAAAATAAATATTAAAAAAAAAAAAAAAAAAAAACTGACTCCTCGCAAATATTTATTCCTCCAGATTAGGTGACATTTAAAAAATATCCCAGCATGTACATACAGGAAAACTGCATTCAAATTCTGTAATCAGGTCAATTCAAGTTCTTTTCTCTCTTCAATAATGCATCTAAGTTAGGTTTTCTAGCTGACTTAAACATGTTTTCCTCTGAAAAAGGAGGAAAGTTTTAGGCTTCACAATCATAAGAAATGACATTGGCCAATTTTCCTAAGAACCCCAAAAAATTATTTCTAAAGTTAGTTTCTATAAAGGAGTAAGTTATTTACCAAAATAAGCAAGCTTCTGTAAGACCTGTGGGTCTTGTCAATGAACCTCTGCTCTTGGATTTTCTGACCATTCATTACCTTAGAGTGGTTCAAATTACTGACCTCCATATTGACACTAAAAACAGCAGCTCACTCTAAAGCAACCATAAAGTTTATTTCAGGTAATCATTCGGGGCAGAGAGCTTAACTGCAGGCATGGACTGTGGCCCTGGTCTTTCTCCCTGAGTATCTCCGAGGTAGACAAGGTCACGGGAGGGCAGGCGCAGCAGCACAGGTGCACCTGGAGCTGCAGCCTTCTTCTCGGGCCCTGCTTCCTCCCCGGGGCATCTCAGCCATCTCAGCCGCAGGAATAATACATAGGAAAGACAAGGGGGTGGCAGTGAGAGGAACTTGTTTGTCTAATCACAGTTATCCACCAAGTACCTGGTTCCTCCTTTCTGCCTCTCCCTCCAGATGACCCAATTACCCTCACACTTTCTCCCCCAAGAATGCCCCCAATTTTGTAAGAGGCCAGTATGTAAAAAGCTTCAGAGCTACTTATGTTCAGTTTATCAGGGAATATCTGTTAGCCTGCACCTATTTATAATGATGTTTTGCTGTATGTCTCAGATTAAAAAAATCTTTTAAGTTTAATTCCTCCCCATCCCAATCAAAGCCATCTTTCTTGATCTCACCTTGTCTCTTCCAAATCTTAAAATTCTGAGCTTAGCAAGCATTCTATGCAGACTATTAAGTATAGCAGAGTTGCTGAAATGACAATAAAGTATTGTTTACTGAAAGTTAACTAATTAAATTTATTTTTTCAGACATAACTTCAATCTGATGCTAATTCAAGCTGCTGTTTAACCTCACAAGAGTTAATGAAAATAGGTCTATCACATGTCCCATGTCACTGGAAACTTGCTCAGTTGGAGGGAGTGGCATACCAATTAGCATGAATTTTGAAACCATGAGACAAACTGAAACAAAAGCCAATCCAAAGAGCTGGTGCCAGCAATGAGGTAGGTAAGAATATCGTCCCCCTAGCTTTCCTAAGGCGTTTAGCCTTCCATTACAGCACCAGTGTCCTCTCCCAGCCAGCTTCTAACATCAGCAGTGCTTGCTTCTCCGAGTGTGGCCCAGGGCCCAGCACCACCAGAGGCACCTGGGGACTTGTTAGGGAAGTGCACTCACTTGCCTCCCCCCACCCCCAGCTGAATTAGGATCTGCATCTAACAACATCCCAGGGGATTCATTCTCAGCTGCACCCAATTAAACACATGACTTAGGATCTCCCTATTTAAAAACAGAACTCTCCACTGTTTCCACATCACCCACCAACTATGGAGCCCGTTCCTTGGCCCCCTCCTCCCACAACTAACCTTCCTGAAGCCACATCTACACAGGTGGTCGCTCCTACCTCAACTCTTATGTTTTAACTCCCCGAAATCTGGCTTTCACTCCCACCACCTGGGACCTACAGGTCCTAAGTCTAGGGGACCCTTTCTCCTCACCCCTCATCAGCACTCTATGCAGTGATCCCCACCCTCCTCTTGGGGATCCCCATCTCTCCTTCCTTCAGTGGCTGGGTATCTATCCCCTCCTCACTTTATTGCCCATGCGCAGGTGAGAGTCTCCATTCATAAGAACTGAAGTCTACCTATGACCTTCAGTCTCAATTCCAGGCCACTACACTTATGAGCCAACACTTGCCTGGTTTTCTATGTCCATTTCAAGTGTCCTAAGCATAACTCTCTCATCCCCAGTGGACGCCAAACAAGCCTGCACCACCCATCTGGCCTCATCTCAGCACCTGACATAACTGGCTCCTAAGTTTGCAAAGCAAGCACTTAAGAACTGCCATAGGAGAATTCCCTGGCAGTCCAGTGGTTAGGCCTCTGTGCTTCTGCTGCAGGGGGGCACAGCTTCAACCTCTGGTTGGGGAACTAAGATCCCATATCTCACACTGCACAGCCCCCCAAAAAATAACCATTCTCGGTCATCAGCACAATAGCTGGCTTGAGATCCACAGAAGAAATGAGTCTATCCACTTATATCCCTTTCCTCAACCCACAGGCTTGGCCAAGTCACATCATTTCTCATCAAGTCTCCTTTAAATGATTCTTGCTTCTATTTTCACCACAACAATCCATTCTTCACTCGGCAATCTGAACCGTCTTTTAAAATTCACATCTTGTCACAGTTCTGCTTAAAACTGTTCACTGGTGTCCCACTGCACCAAAGGGAAAAATACCAATGTTCTTCCATAGCACAGCAACCATAAAACGTACTGTCCACACCAGGGCACTCCTAACAGTCACAGCAGGCACTCCCCTCTTGAATCCTGGCTCACCAGGAGTAAACTGACGCTGTCCTGGGCAACCCGGCCAGGTGACCAAAGCCAGCTTCCTCTCCAAGCCGGACTCCCACCATCCTGCTCCTGGGCACCCAGTTTCAGCACACTTGCCTCTCACCTCGGGGCCTTTGCAGTCACTGTTCTCTGTACCTGAAGTGACCAGGCTCTCCTCCTACCTGGCTTCTCCCTCTGTCAGGGGCCATTTACTCAGAACGGCCTTCGCCTAACCAAGTGCCCTCTCTCCACTCTGGTCTCAGGGCACTCATCACAGGTCTGAAACTTGCTTATTCCCTAGTCCGCAATCTCCCCAAAAAGAATAAAAGATGAGCAGCTACTAACCAGTACTTGCACAGCACCAATCACAGTGTCCTGCTGAAAGTAAGTACATGGCAAATATCTGTTAAACAAACATGCCTTTAAGGAGTTCATTCCTGGAATCCATTCCACAGAAAATTTGACAGTAACTGGACATCCTGAAGCAGACAATTCTAAATGTCATGATACAGAGAGCTCTGTGATAGATTAAAAAAAACACAGCCAGATTCTTTGCCGCTCCTCCTGTAAGAACCAGAGTCTACTTCCCTCCACTTCCGGTCTGAGCTGAGCCTCATAAGCTGAGTGGCCAACAGGCCGTAACATGCGTGACACTGTGTGACTTCTACAGATGGCCGCAAACAGCCGAGCACCTTCTGCTCCTGGCCCTTGGAACTCAGTTACCATGAGACGCCTTAATCAGCCCTCTGCAGAGGCCACATGGAGAACAGAGGTGCAGCCTGGCCAAAGTCCATGCAGATAAGGTGGTCCCGGAAGTGCAGACCCAGCCCTTGTGCCAGCTGACTGCAAATGCACAGCCCCCCACACAGGGTGAGCTGAGCTCTGAGGCCCTGACCTAACTGGCAAGGGGGAACACACAGCTATTGTGTGAAGTCATCAGGCTTGGGGGCCAGTTTGTGAGGCAGCAACAGGAAACTGATGGAAGGCCTCGAGGAAGAAGTTTTTCACAAGCAGAATGCATGTTAGTCGAAGTCACAGTTCTCACTCTTGGCCCTGTGATGTTCTGGGCTGGCTCCCCCTTGGCGGTTAAGCAACAACCCTGTAGCCCAACCGCGCCTTATGACAAGTAACTACCGGTGTCCCCAGACAAGAAACAACAAACCCAGAAGCAAGGGGAGAGCACTGCCAGGGCCCGGGGGCCGGGCGCTTCCACGAGGGACGGAAGGGGCAGAAGGGGTGCCCTGTGCCATCTCCCTCTCCATTTCTGATCTGGATCGACCCGTGTGTCCCTTTTCCTCCTCCCTGGTCCTCAAAGGACAGCTGGTAGAATGAACACTGGCAGCAGCCTCTACCGATTCCTGTGAAAATTACCCCCAAGGACATCATTCTTTTGTTCCCATGACAGAAAAACAAGACAGCCACAAAAAAACAAAACTTGGCTTAAGAGCCCTTCCAGCACAGGGCCTGTCTTAGCTCCCCAGACACTCAAAACCCTAGCTGGTGAATGGGCTCCACAGACCCAGAAAACAGAGTTGACTGCCGCTAGCCAAAATGAACATGCTTTAAGCCCAGCAAGTTTAGGAACCCTGTGTATTTTTTTTAAAAAAAAGCAAAATATTTAAAAGTAAATCTGATTACAGGAAAGGAGAAATATCGTATGATATCCCTCATACAGAGAATCAAAGAGACTCACAGACAAAGAAAGTACTTATGGTTGCCACAGGGAAGGGATAGTCAGGGAGTTCTCTACACACTGCTATACTTAACATGGATAACCAACAAGAACCTGTCGTAGAGCACATGGAACTCTGCTCAATGCTATGTGCTGGCCTGGACAGGAGGGGAGTTTGGAGGAGTATGGATATCTGTATGGATGGCCAAGTTCCTTCACTGTTCACCTGAAACTATCACAATATTACTAATTGGCTATACTATAATACAAAAGAAACGGGCCGCAGAGGATGAGATAGATAGATAGCATCACCAACTCAATGGACATGAACTTGAGCAAAGTCCGGGAGATAGTGGAAGACAGAGGAGCCTGGTCTACGGCCACACCACCCTGAACGCGCCCGATCTCATCTGATCTCGGAAGCTAAGCAGGGTCGGGCCTGGTTAGTACTTGGATGGGAGACAGAGGAGCCTGGTGTGCTACAGTCCATGGGGTTGCAAAGAATCAGACACGACTGAGCAACTGATCAACAAAACAAAAAGTTTAAAAAAAAAATAAATAAATAAATCTGACCAGCAAAACTCCAATTATATATACAAACTCTTCTTTAAAATATACATTTATCAATCATGTTTGATCAACACTCCAAGATTTACAAAAGAATATAGGTTCCTAACCTCAGATACTGTAGAAGGGAATGGCAACCCACTCCATATTCTTGCCTGGAAAATTCCATGGACAGAGGAGCCTGGCAGACTACAGTCCAGAGGGTCGCAAAGTCAGACATGACTGAGCAACTAATACTTTGTTACAAGAAAGGAGAGAATGGATACTAGGGGACAATGAGTCATTCCCAGCACTGACCCTGAATGGAGGGAATAGATGTGGCACAGTAGACAAGGAAAAAGCAGTTGGACATCTGAAAAACAAGGCAGTAGCCTGAGGAAAAGATGTACTCCATCTTGAGCCAGGCAATTGGAAGCATATTAAGTTGTGTTTTATGAAGGAAACGAGACCCATTGTTGCGCCCCAGAGGGTAGCTGTATAAATCCTCTGGGTCCTATTTCCTCATTTGTAAAATGGGGAGATAAGACTGACATCTCAGGGCTGTTGTGAGAATTAAATGTGGCACTGGTATGTACAGATTTTATAAATTCTAAAATGGAGGTTAAGTGCAAGCTCTTATGATTATACAATTATAAGATAAAAATTTGTTGTTTCTGGTGGTCTGTGAGGAAGGCAAGTGTCCGAATAGAGCACTTGGTGGTAAAGTTGTTTGTGCTTTCCTCATGGGCTCAATGAACTAGCTAACTAGCCTTCCTTTAATATTCCTTAGCTATAAATTCTCTGATCACATGACAGCCACTGGTGGTGTTAAAAGACAAAGGACACAACTTTAGGAAGGGGTTTTGTATTTCAGAAAGGTCTATACAAACACAAGGCTTCCCAGGTGGTGCAATGGTAAAGAATCTGCCTGCCAAAGCAGGCAACAAGGATTTGATCCCTGGGTCAGGGAGATCCCTGGAGAAGGAAATGGCAACCCACTCCACTATTCTTGCCTGGAAAATTCCACGGAGAGAGGAGCCTGGTGATCTACAGTCCATGGGTTTCAAAGAGTTGGACACAACTGAGCACACAGGAGCAACTCAGATATACAAAGGCTGCTAAATATTAGGTCCTAAACAGATTTTAATTTTCCCAATTCTCACCCTCTTATATGAAGACTTTTCCTCAGATCTCCCAGATCTCTACAGGACCATGCTATCCACTATGGCTATTTTTGCCACGTGTTTTTGTTTTTATTTTAATTTAACCACGTATGCGTGCCTGCCTGCTACAATGCTTCAGTCAAGTCTGGCTCTTTGTGACCCCATGGACTGTAGACCACCAGGCTCCTCTGTCCATGGGATTCTCCAGGCAAGAATACTGGAGTGGGTTGCCATGTCCTCCTCCAAAGTATCTTCCCAATCCAGGGATCGAACCTGAGTCTCCTGTGTCTCCTGCACTGCAGGTGATTTTTTTTTTTTTTTTTTTTTTTTACTGCTGAGCCATCCAGGAAGCCCCTCATTTAACCATGAAAGTGAAAGTGAAAGTCACTCAGTCGTGTCCAACTCTTTGTGACCCCATGGACTACACAGTCCATGGAATTCTCCAGGCCGGAATACTGGAGTGGGTAGCCTTTCCCTTCTCCAGGGCATCTTCCCAACCCAGGGATCAAACCCAGGTCTCCTGCACTGCAGGCAGATTCTTTACCAGCTAAGCCACAAGGGAAGTCCAGGAATACTGGAATGAGTAACCTATCCCTGCTCCAGTGGATCTTCCTGACCCAGGAATCAAACCGGGGTCTCGTGCATTGCAGATGGATTCTTTACCAACTGAGCTATCAAGCAAGCCCATATTAAAGCTAAAAAGTCACACAGGTGACATTTCAACAGCTACATGTGGCTACCATATTATATAATACAGACTACAAAATATCTCCACCTCTGAAAAAAATTCTACTGTTCAAAGCTCATTTAAACTACAGAAATTAAAAGCAAAAGTCAAAAAACTTTTGCCTGTGATAGGGAAATTACCACTTTCAGGAGCAGAGGTTTTCCCCTTCTATATCTACTAAATAATTTCAGGTTACCAAATGGTTAGAATTGTTCACCCCCTGAATCTCAGCAGCACCCCAGCAACTCCAGGTGCTCTCTTTGTCCAACCAGCATCACCTCAATCTGTGAGTACATGTTCAGACCAGAAGAGATGCTGCTGTAAAGCTGAAGAGCAGCGCGCTACCAGCAGTTTAGCCTTTTCCTGAATATGTCATGTTTTAAATTATGGGAAATGTATGCACTCAATTCCCATATCTTAAGAAATTGTACAGAGGATATGACAGTCTGTTACTGATTCAGAAGCACGTTTTAAATGCCAAGCCAATTAGTGTCCAGCCTCAAGTCCATCGGTTCCCATGAAGGCTCCATGCCCCTTCCATTACCTCTAGGATCTACAGCAGCCACCCCCAAGCCCACCCCTCAGCGGTTAAGCCATCTCAAGCCTTTCCAGCAGCCCCTTGTCCACTCTCAGGAAAACTGCCTGCAATTCAGGTCTCCTCAACCTGACTGTGTGGCACAGGTGCTCACGGCGCTCCTCTAACCCACCCGAGTCTCAGGCTTACAGATGGACTGATGGACTTTCAGGAGGTCTGACTCAGTCAAGTCCAAGAACTAACCCTGCCCACACAAATAGTCCCAAACGGGTGCAGCCTCTACTTCCAGCCTGTGCTAGGGGAGGGTAAGAGACAGGGCTTCACAACTCGGCACCATGAGGCAGTAACTGTGCTCAATCAACATGACCAAAAGCAACACTGGTGGCCAGAAAGAGCCTCTCTGAGGAGCTGCCACTCAGGCTGAGAACTAAAGGATCAAGGACTTAGTAATGAAAACAGCAAAAGGAAGGAGACTTCAGGTGGACAGGCAGGCAGACCAGCCTGGAGGTCTGAAAGGCTGCGGTAGAGATACAAATTTAAGAATCATCGAAACTCTCAGTAAATAGCATTTAAAACAGACAAGAACAGATGGGAATGGCCACGATCACCTAAAGACACCCCCCAATAACAGAGGGAAACCTGGACTCAGGATGGAGAAAGACCAGACCACTGAGGGTATGCAGGGCTGGCCAGAGAGGAACCTCGGAAGGCAACCAAGAAGGACAAACAAGACGGCAGAAGGAGAACCAGGAACCAAGAGAAGAGTGTGATGGGCAGAACATGCTGAAAACAGAACATGACCATTTCAGGGCTCTTTCCTCACTGTGCAGGTGGCCTGGCACACACAGAGAATGGACGAGAGCAAGGCAGGGACTCTCCAGGGTCTCCATCCTCTGAGACCACCCTGGACTAAAAAGCCCAGCTCTGTTCCTGAACTTTGGTTCCATGAGACACCCAGAATCCTGATAAGACATTTATCTTTTCTACCTAAGTTCTCTCTATTGGTTTCTTCAAACTGCAACTAAAATTCTCTTTATAAGCTCAGCCATGAAAGGAAGGGAAAGACGTGGGCCACTGGGAACCAGGAAGGCGAGGGGAACAGGCCTGGGAGGAAGCTCCAGGTAACTGAAGTCAGTTGAAAAGAGGCCCTCAAATATTCTTGTCCACTTGAAACATACGAAAGTGATTTGGGAAAAAAAAGGTCTTTGCAGGTATAATTAGTTTTAACTCACAATGAGGTCACATTGGATTAGTCCCTCATCCAATGACTGGTGTTCTTACAAGACCAGAGACAGACTGAGAGAAGGCCATGTGAAAGAGGCAGAAACTGGATCGCCAACAACCACCCAAAGCCAGAAAGAGGCACCCAAGGGAACTGTCCTGCAAACACCTGGATTTCAGACTTCCAGCCTTTGAAACTCTGAGAGAACACATTTCTGCTGGTTAAGCCCCTCAGTCTGTGGTAATGTTACTGCAGCCCCAGGAAACTAACACTTCAGAGCCAAACAGAAGAACCCCTGAAAACCTTAAGTGAGACAGCATCCACAAAGACAGAAATAAAGAGCAGGGGTCAGATTGGAGAAGCACGTGAGGAAAGGAAGAAGGCAAACAAGGTAGAGGTCACCAGCAGGGGTGGTAAAGGAAGCGGACATGCCAGTGCTTGCACCACACTAGGCACGGGGTAAGCATTCCATTTGCACCATCTCAATTCATCCTCACCACTCTCCTGGAGATGGGGAAACTAGGAGAGGAGTTAAATAACCTGCTTATGGCCTCAAAGCTCAGACTGCAGAGCCAGGATGTCCAGTTCATGAGCACAGGGAAGCCAGGGAGGAAGCAACGCCATCAACAGTTGCGCAGTTAATAGTTGTGTTTTCAAAGATGACCTTTAGAAATACACGTAATGTATTAACAAAGTAGAGCAGAATTTAAAAATCTAAGTATACAGTGTGACCTCCAATCTGGAGAGGTATCTCTGAACACATGTGCACGAGCAATACAAAAGACTAAAGGGAAATACAATATTACAAGGTTATTTCCAGATAGGTCAATGATTGATTTTCCCCTCATTTTTATAATACTAATGTTGTACTATAAACAATTAAACACTTTTATTATTAAAATAAAAAATTTAAAGATAAAAACTGGAGACAATAAAATAGACTTGCTGAAAGGACATTTTTATAAAAATAACAACAGTGCTGGCTCAGGGGGAACAGGAACAGGCCCTCAAAGGAAGAGGACAGGAGGGACGGAGGAACTGAGGTAGTGGAGACAGACCGCCTGTCCAGAGAGTTTAATTTTAAATAGAGAGAGAAAAAAAAAAGAATAATGGCTGAAAAGGACACCAAGATTAACTGGGAGATTGAGTTATATAAGACTTATTAGTCACATTTGAAGGTAGAACAGAAAGAGCCCCAAAGAAGAAACTAAAGATAAAAGTGTAGGTGAGCACATCCTCAAGTGGAAGAACCTTCTCTTTAATAATCTATGAAGGAGGCAGAGGCAGACACAATAGTCCTAAGAGATGGGAGACTGGAGAGGCATGCATGCTAGATGGTCCATGGTGTAACAGGTAAGAGCTCTGGAAGCAAATAACTAACATTCAGATATGGGTCCAGCAGATTTCTAGCTGTAACTCTGGCCAATTACCTAATCTCCCTGACAGGTTTAGCCATCTGTGAAATGGGTCTACTCACAGGACCAGGCTCAGAACTGATGAGTAGATCAGAGTGTAATACCATCAAGCTCTTGGCATGGCATCTAGCTAACAGACTAGGTGCCTAACAAGCATGAGCTAACAACACTGGTCACCTGCAAAATGCAAATTCATCTACTGCCGAGGGAACTGCAGGTGGAGGATGGAAGGGCCATGGTTTGAAGTACTTTATTTCAACAGGGTTATCTTCAACCACCTCTTCCAACACATTTTATATATAGGAACATCTATGCCAAATGGAAAGTAACATCCATCTCCCAAGCCTTCATTTCAGTTCCTAGCTCAGTCCTGTCTTAGGGCTTCTCCCTTTGTCCAGGTATCTGCCTGGTTCATCCCCTAACCTCCTCCTGCACTCGACCTCAAATGTTTCCACCATCCTTTTCTTTAAAAAAAAAAAAAAGAAAAAAAAAATTTATTTATTTGGCTGCACCGGGTCTTGGTTGTGGCATGCAGGATCTAATTCCGTGACCAGGGATTGAACCAGGGCCCCTGCTATGGGACCACGCAGTCTTAGCCACTGGACCACCCAGAGAAGTCCCTCTACCACCTTTTAAAAGGAAATCCCAGCCATCTCTGAAGCCCTGCCCTAACTTCTTTTTCAGCACCTTTTTCCTTTTCCTGCTCACCAGCCATCAAACAGATACTTCCCTTGTGGTCCAGTGGTTAAGGCTGCACTTCTACTGCAGAAGGCAAGGGTTCAATCCATGGTCAGAGAACAAAGATCTCACATGCCACACAGCACGGTCAAAAAAGAAAAAATAAGTAAAATTAATCCCCTTCCTTCAGAGCCTCCCCCTACCCCACTGCCACTCATCGGACCTGGGAAGTCCTGACCACTGAACCCTCGACGACTTCTCATTCCCAACCAAACCTGCTTCTCTGATACTTCCCTCCCCCCGCCCCCCAGAGATGCTCACAGGAGCTGACACTACTATGATGTTCTTCCAACTCTTTTCACTCCTCTGAGCAGCTTTGCCTCTGCCCATCCTGCTACACGCAAGCTGCACCCGTGGGTCTTCAACCTTTAGAGAATCTCCAGGTGGTTCTTCTCCCTGGGAAAAGGCACAACCCTACACCTTAAGGACACATCAGGCCAGGGTGCCTGTCTCCAGAGAAGGGTCTCACTGGTCCCTGCAGGCGCCTGGCCAAGGCCCTCAAGTGGTCCTTCAAGGTAAGCACTGCACTCCTCTCCCATCGTGCTGCTTGGAGGCCGAGGCTCAGGCTTCCTGTACGTTCTTCACTAGTGAGGACCCCAGGGGCTCTTGTTTACATAGGTTAGATCAACGGGTATTTACTCTGTGAGAAACTAAAG
This sequence comes from Dama dama, assembly GCF_033118175.1. Lineage (NCBI taxonomy): Eukaryota > Metazoa > Chordata > Mammalia > Artiodactyla > Cervidae > Dama > Dama dama. The sequence continues at coordinate 47,823,174 of NC_083694.1, read as the reverse complement.
CAGAGACTTTCTAAAAACGTTCAATAAGCACACTGCCTGTTACCAAAAACAATATTTTTACAAAGTATAACCAGAAAAATAACTTGGAGAGAGGAGTGGCAACATTGTACACGTGAGCAAAGCTGTTAAGTGTCTGCCCAGGGGTGGGAGGGGGGAAGCAACAGGTCAATCTGGTGCCACACTTTGTCCAGTTGAAGGAGGTGAGGAACATTCTCACACAAATACATGGTAGGAAAAGGGAGTGACTTAGCCTTTTCAAATAAATGTCGACTGTCTTCTTTGATACTACATCAAAACTTGAAAAGTGGTAAGTTTCTTAAAGTTCTGATGTGGAATCTGAAACCCTGTCAGTTAACTGTTCACTGTTCACACTGTTACATCAAACACCAGGGGCCTCACTCCACTCTGATGCTTTGAATGAATCTTTTACCTATCCCTGAGTTCCAAGCATCACATACTGGCCATCAGAAAACATCACCTCCCTGAGTTAAGCAGATCTTCCCAACGTTGACACATTTTATTATATAACATTAAAAAAAGAAACATTTCCTTAACATCTCCACCTATCTTGAAAGAAAAGTACCAGGAAGCTGTCAAGCTCATGGTAGCAGAATCAAGTTTTCCAAAATTCAAATTTCCATCTGAAAGCTCAAATTTTATCACTGCCAACAATGTCAGTTATTTTCCTTGAAGTATCTGGTTCACTTCATTCGTTTTTAAGAAAATATCTGCCAAGTTCCCCTGTCTAAACAGGGCAAGTAATGGCATAGCTGCTGTCCAGACTCTCATAGGTGAAGATGCTACGTTAGGATCAGTGCTTTATGCTGACTTCCCATTTTGTCACAGAGACCAGTAAAAAGATGAGTACTCAGGTTGCAGTTTAATAAAACTGACTTTTATTGCTTCATCAAAGACATTAAACTGGATTTTTTTTTTTACCACAAGTTCACAGCGGTGAAGAATACTATGACTACAATAACCATCAAGAACTCCCAGATGTACAAGCTATAATTAGAAACGACAAAGGAACCAGAGATCAAATTGCCAACATCCTCTGGATCATAGAAAAAGCTAGAGAATTCCAGAAAAACATCTACTTACGCGTCATTGACTACGTTAAAGCCTTTGACCGTGGATCACAACGAACTGTGGAACATTCTTCAAGAGATGGGAATATCAGACCACCTTACCTACCTGCTATGAAACCTGTATGCAGGTCAAGAAGCAACAGTTAGAACCAGACATGGAACAACGGACTGGTTCCAAATTGGGAAACAAGTACGTCAAGACTGTAAATTGTCACCCTGCTTATTTAACCTATATGCATAGTACATCACGTGACATGCCGGACTAGATGAAGCACAAGCTGGAATCTCAAGAGAGCTGGGAGAAATATCAATAACCTCAGATATGCAGATGACACCACCCTTATGGCAGAGAGCAAAAAGGAACTAAAAAGCCTCCTGATGAAAGTGAAAGAGGAGAGTGAAAAAGCTGGCTTAAAGCTCAACATTCAAAAAATGAAGATCATGGCATCCAGTCCCATCACTTCACAGCAAGTAGATGGAGAAAAAATGAAAACTGACAGACTCTTTTCTTGGGCTCCAAAATCACTGTGGACAGTGACTGCTGCCATGAAATTAAAGGACCCTTACTCCCTGGAAGAAAAGTAATGACAAATCTAGACAGCATATTCGAAAGCAGAGACATCACTTTGCCTACAAAGGTCTGTATAGCCAAAGGTATGATTTTTCCAGTAGTCATGTACAGATGTGAGAGCTGCACAATAAAAAAGGCTGAGCACCGAAGAACTGATGCCTTCGAACTGTGGTGCTAGAGAAGACTCTTGAGAGTCCCTTGGACAGCAAGGAGATCAAACCAGTCAATCCTAAAGGAAATCAGTCCTGAATATTCATTGGAAGGACTGATGTTAAAGCTGAAGCTTCAATACTTTGGCCACCAGATCCGAAGAGCCAACTCATTGGGAAAGACCCTAATGCTGGGAAAGATTGAAGGCAGGAGGAGAAGAGGACAACAGAGGATGAGATGGTTGGATGGCATCACTGACTCAATGACTTTGAGCAAACTCAGGAAGATGGTGATGGACAGGAAAGCCTGGCATGCTGCAGTCCATGAGGTCGCAAAGAGTTGGACATGACTAAGCAACTGAACAACAACAACAATCACTGTAAATGGCTTGGTACCACAGCCCTGATTTGCGCTACAGAACCAGCAGTGTCAACCACCACTGCTTTTGTACCATCAGTGGGAATGTCAACACAGTGAAAGTCAAATGACATCTTAATATGATCCTAACAGTGCAAGTGTTAGTTGCTCAGTCCTGTCCAACTCTTCGTGATCCCACGGACTGTAGCCCTCCAGGCTCTTCTGTCCATGGGATTCTCCAGGCAAGAATACTGGAGTGGGTTGCCATCTCCTTCTCCAGGGGATCTTCCTGACTCAGGGATTGAACCTGGGTCTCCCACACTGCAGGCGGATTCTTTACTGTCTGGGCCATTAGGGAAGCCCAGATCATGACACTATCTTGGACCTAATGAGTCCCAGAGTCCACAGATGGTACTCTTCAGACCCCTCACTCTAAGTAACGGTGACACCCAAGACTTCAACCACCATCTAAATACTAATAATTCATTCAGACCACTCCTCCAGGGCTCTACATTCACAAGTAACAAAAGTCAACAATTCGACAAACACTTCAGCGTTTCGGAGACTGGTAATACTGCAGTTGAACCAAAGTGCCTGTCTTCATGGAGCTTAGACCTAGTGGGCAGATCAACATAAAGATTAGGGGGACAGAGCAAGGGAAGAAAGAGATTAACAGGAGTGGAGAATGGCCTCAAGGATGGGATATGGGTACAAAGACCTTAATGAAGGGAGTGGAGGGTACCAACAAACCTCCAGAAGAGCTTTGCAAAGAGGAGTAGAAAGAATAAGAGCTGGTGTGTTCTGATGCAGAATATGGGAATGTCTCCTGGGGTCCTCAAAACCAAGGTGTAAAGTTCACTGTGTCTTCTCAGCAAACCACTGCTCATTTTAGTAAATTCAAGACGGCCACCCAGATATCCAGGACAGAAACCTGTACTCACTCATTCCCTTCTGACCTTCCACTAAGTCATCAAGGAATCTCAGTCACCAGCTACCAGCTTTTCAACTCTGACCCAGACTCCCTTCCTCTTTATAGTATCCCATCTGAAATCTGACCTGTCTTCCTCCTTCCTCTGAGCATGCTCCAAGTTCAAGTACCAAGTGACTCATTCCTGATCAGGTAAATCGTCTTAAAACCCTTTGAAAGTTTCCTAGAGCCCTCAAGGTAAAGGTGCAAATTCTTTACCAAGGCTCTGACCTCTTGGGTGTCCGTTTCTCACCACTCTCCAGCTCTGTGGAACTTATGTCCCTGGATGAATCATGTTTTTTCATTCCGTAATTTTACTGAGCACCTATCCTGCAATATGGGCTTCCCTTGTGGCTCAGCTGGTAAAGAATCTGCCTGCAATACAGGAGACCAGGGTTCGATCCCTGGGTTGGGAAGATCCCCTGGAGAAGGGAAAGGCTACCCACTCCAGTATTCTGGCCTAGAGAATTCCATGGACTGTATAGTCCATGAGGTTGCAAAGAGTCGGACACGACTGAGCAACTTTCACTTCACTTCATATCTTGCAATACAGGGCTTCCCAGGTGACGGAGTGGTAAAGAACATGTCTGCCAGTGCAGGAGATGCAAGAGATGCAAGTTTGATCCCTGTGTTGGAAAGATCCCCTAGAGAAGGAAATGGCAACTCACTCCAGTATTCTTGCCTCGAAAATCCCATGAACAGAAGAGCCTAGCAGGCTCTTGGGGTCCAAAAAGCCAGACACGACTTAGTGACTAAACAACATCTTACACTACCTGGTTCTAGGTGTTGGAGGCAGTGAGTGAAGGCGGCCAACTGGTTGCATGAAAAATACGGTCCATCTCCTCAGCCTGAAACACTCTTTCCTTCTGCTTCACGCACCAGGCAGGATCCAACTGGAGAATCCTTCCAGTCTCAACATTTTCCAGCAAACCTGCAAGATGGTGGCAGCCCTGCTGCTCCAGCCCCTTGCCTACCTGCCTGCCCCCTACCTGCCTGCCCCCTGGGAGCTGTCAGCTTTGGCTTGGCACTCACACGAGACTGCAGCTGATTCTTATGAAAATCCCTGAAACCTGGGGTCCCCTGGCAAGACATCTAAAAATGTTGGAACCGGATGGGTGGGGGCTCCAGTGTGTAGTGATGAAATGAAAATACAGATTAAACTGGATTAAAAGAGAAAGATGGTGAACACTAGATTTAAAATATTTGGCTGTGGTTCTGCCACTCCCAGCAACTGGTCAGTCCCTGAATGGGTGAACGGGACGATGGTGGAGGAAGCCTCTACCATGAAGAACACAGATACCGCCAAGGAACTCTGCCTTCTGCCTGTGGAACTGCACTACTCCACACTGGCCAGAGAGGTCATCAAAGCCGCCCTGGCTGACTACAAACTCAAACAAGAAAGAAGAGGACAAGTAGAAACGAGCCCTTGGGGAAGCCTTTTGCAGATCACATGGGGGTGCTCCCCACTCCCACTCTGCAGTTCCTTGCACATAGGTGTTCAGAAGCCCTAGCAATGAAACCAGAGATGCGGGGCTTGGACAGCACCTGCTGCTCACGCTGATTCTAGTGCAAGAGACACAGCGAGCTTCAAGTCTGCACAGTCATGAAGCACACAACTATCTAGTGTTCCTGAATCCATTTGGGGGAAGATTACCAGTAGAATACCTTGGCAAGACTATTTGATAAAACTGAGCAAATATATAACACAGGCCTGCATGTATGTAATAAATCAAGAAATGTAAGACTCTCCCCAAAAGAAACATTTTCCCTAGGAAGCCATCGCTGAACTCTAAAGTAGGTTAGGTGCCCCTGTGACCCATCTCCCTGTTTTTCACTTTGTAACATAAGGCCCTGGGCCACGCCCATTCTACAACAATTTACACTCGATAGGGAGCAGCAAAGGTGCTGAATAAGACACAAATTTCAAGTTATGGCACTTTTGAGAACATATGAAAAATATTTCATTGTCACTAGTTGACAAATTAAGGGATGCCAAAAACTGTTTTGTGAACTCTCAAATAATTTGGCATCATAAACGAGGGGGGGGGGCGGAGTGAGATCTTTAAAACATAATCGTTTTACCAATTTCAAAATAAATTATAGGATCAAAATTACCCTTTAAAGGTAAAAGAAAGCCTTTTGAACAAAACGAAACTAGACACAAAGCTATTCATACGATGCACAGAGAACCAGTGGTGGCCAGAAAGGGGCGGGGGGCAAAGTACGTGAAGGGGAGACAAGCTGCAGGGGCATAACATACAGAGTAAGAAAATGGTCAATACGGGAATTCCCTGGCGGTCCCATGGTTAAGACTCCAAGAGGCGGGGGTCAGGAAATTAATATCCCACCTGCTGGGCCCTGTGGCCAAAAAAAAAAAAAAATGTTACAAAGCAAGGTCAACAGCAACAGAAATGATGCTCTCAGCACAGAGAACTGCCAGTCAAGCAGTGTTCCAAGTGCTGCACACACTCCTTACAACCACCCTAGGAAGGAGGGGCTTGTGTGCCTGCTTTACACATGAGGAAACAGAGACATGGAAGTCAAAACCAAATCCAAACCTGCAAGTTACAGAACTGAGTTCTAACTCAGACAGTCTCAGTCCTTTGAGAAACGAGTGCATTTCTTTCTGTCCCTGATATTCAGAAATTATCTTAAAGTTCCTATGACAATTTTTGGAGGAAACCTATTGTAGAAACTTTAATACTCTCTTGTCTAGTTAGAAGTGTTCAAATTTTTTTAAAATATTTATTTATTTGGCTGTGCCAGGTGTTAGTTGCGGCAGGCAGGATCTTTACTTGCAGTATGTGAACTGTTAGTTGTGGGAAATGGAATCTAGTTCCCTGACCAGAGATGGCCCTGCATTGGGAGCATGGAGTTTTAGCCAGTGGACCACCAGGGAAGGCCCCAGAATTTTTTAAAGCTTTACCAACTACAACACTTGGACAGGTAAAGAGAATCTGTATCTGCATCAGGAATATATTTTACAGTTGCCACAGGACTGAGTCAAAAGACACACAGACAAGCATAAAGACACAACAACCCACAAGTAAACAAGAATATATTCGACCAAATCCCTTAGTACTCTAGTCCAGACAGATTAAAGAACAGCTTTGACCCCTTGATAAAATATACTACTAAGCCTGGAGCAGGAATTCCCTGGCAGTTCAGTGGTTGGGACTCCTGGGCCCAGGTTCAATTCCTAGTCAGGGAACTAAGATCCTGCAAGTCACAAGGTGGCCAAAAAACAAAGGGGGATCCTGGGGCAACTCATTATTAAATTGTCAACTTTTATCAGTGGCAATATGGATTCAACTTGATAATCTCTTAGAATTATTATTTTAGATAATCTTGACTTGGTCTTTTTAATCAGTGAGTTTTTAAAAATGTTTTTTTCCCCAGAATTTTTACTTAGTCAAATAAGGGAACCCTCAAGTTTCTAAAAGAAAGAAAAGAAAGCAACATTGCTCTATAAAATGGGAAGCTTTTCTATCATTGGAAGTGAGCAGTAATTTCCATGGATAACTGCGGCACCTAAAGGCAAGCACTGCTACAAGAACAAGGGGGCTAAAAGGTTTTAAATGCTATTAGCATTCCTCTAATCCACTGACCAATTCAAGTGTCTACAGAATTGCCTGTATTTCTTAAATGAGAGTTTAAGTCTGGAACAAAACCCACAGCTCTAAAAAGAAGTGGGACTCCATTCTTTTCCCAGAAGAGTCAACGTGCTGTTCCATTACTCAATACACAGCCACTCTCTCCACGTACATTTGGACCTATCTGGACCGTGTCTTCTTCCAGTAATGTTACACAATCAGTTTTGTAAATTACTTCTCTGATATCAGTTTCAATTTCAATTTCTTTTTACCCCCTCATTCTATGTTCACTACACCACTCACTCAACTGAACTGCCTGCTTCATAAATTCTCAAACCACTCTTATCTACAAATGCAAACCTGAGATCAGAATTTACACCAACGTTAAAAAATTCAGAGTCTGACTCTGTGATCACATGAACTGTAGTCCACCAGGCTCCTCTGTCCATGGAATTCTCCAGGCAAGAATACTGGAGTGGGTTGCCATCTCCTTCTCCAGGAAATCTTCCTGACCCAGGGATTGAACCCAGGTCTCCCACACTGCAGGCAGACTCTACTGACTGAGCCACCAGGGACGCCTAAAAAATGCTAAATTTTTTCTGTTCAATGCTTTATTAGACTCATGCTAAATAAGGCTTTTAAAATAATATGGCATGCCATATGGTCAAGCCGAGATAATAAAATTGAGAATATCTATTACCAATCCACTAATACTAAAAGCCAAAGTCTGTAGACAGTAAGAACTTAATCCCATTTAGAAACCAACATGAGCCAAATCTTTTGGGCATAGAAAAAAACAATCAAATGAAGACACTACAATAAATGCCAATACTGCATGTCAACGTTATCCATTAAGGTGCTCGCTAAGAAAACTGATTGTAGGCAAGTCTACATAAAGACCCCTTTCAAAGGTATTTTTAGAAATACAACTTTTCCAAGTAAGCTAAAGGATAAAAAACAGAAAATTTTAGCAAAATAAAAGGTAACAGAACAAAACTTTGAGAAATAAATGAACTCCTCATAGAATCAGTGCTCTTCTCACGTGGTCAACATTAGACCTAGGTGATCCAAGCTTTGAAATCAAAGTCACTAAGCATGAAAAAGACTTGACAGCCTTTTGACAATCCTTCAAATCTCTTCTGAGATTAAAAGGAAATCTGAGGAAATTTACTTGAACTCCTCCCAAAACAGAAGTAACTCAAGACATCAAACAAAGAGAAATCCTTATTAAGGTATCACTAAAGAAGACATTCCTCTTAGTACTTGCCAGATAATGTAAATATGGCTGTGTCATAAACTCAGGTAACATACAAACAGAATGGTTCCTACCTGGTGGGTGTTTTCATTTAAGAAAGTGTCAATTCTGAAGCAAAACTGCAGAGTTGAACGATATTCTCTATTAGCATACTCTTGCTCCATTTCTGCAGAAGAGAGGCAGGCCTAACACGCGCCCCCAGGCAGAATTGGGAATGAGCCGCAGGCACAACCATAAAACTCTGCTTTCCTCAACTCACACTTTCTAAAGAAAAACTTGCAGCAATCACAAGGTCTGTGAAACCAGAGGCTTGGTGTGACAGAGGGAGTGAGTCCTGGGAGGAGAGAGGTCCGGCAGTCCAGCCTCACAGCAGCCGGAAATCTTCCCCAACAGGATCCTGCCAGGGCGCCCTCTGACCCTTCCAGTTGCACTCCATTTCTGACAGCTCTGTCAGAAAGTTCAATCCGGCCAAAAGCTCCCACCCGGTTCTGCAGTCTGGAGGTTCTCAGACCTGTTTCCATGTTGGTGGCAAGCAGCCCTGTCCCCAGCCACACACACGTTATTAGTAAGGAAGCAAAAAAGGAACTGCCTGTTCGCTTTCTTTTTGCAATGTGTACCTTCCGGAAGAAATCCAGAACAGGCCCTATCTATCTAAATAGGACTCAAACTAAAACCTTCCTTTGACATAAGAACCCCCTCCAAACCAAAAAAAGACTACAGCCTCAAATTAGAAAACGAGGACTCAGGTAAAAATCTTACGGATAACAATGGTCTTCAGACCTTATCTAGGGTCTGGGGTTGAAGGAACTTCTCATAAAGCTAAAACTTCCATTTATTTGCTTATCATGAAAAATAGCTATATATTTTTCCTAATAATCTCGGAGGCAACTGCTTAATCATTAAATATTACTTGAGATCACTGTGTTAAACAAGTAGCAACATGGAAATAGAAAAACAAAAACAAAAGGCCTCTAACCTAAACCAAAACTACAGATGAAAATATATACATCGTGTATGCATAAACTCAGTAATGTCCTCTTTAACTGTAAATGTCCACCAACTTCCTTTGCCCAAATAAACACCCGTTTCCCCAAATAAATACACTGCTGTTTTCCTTCAGGCCGTGAGTCTCCCAAACCTAACTCAAAAGGGTCCATGAAAAAGACACTAATCACAGAAGCTCCCGCTACTCAGGTATACTAACTCGGTAATTTAAAGGACACTAGAAACGTGTGTACACCATTGGAGTCAAATAGCAACTCGCAAGAAAAAGACAGGGTTTTCAAAGTCCGATGGCTCAGCGACCCCCGGGAGGAATCTTCAGCGCTCCCCCCCTCTCCGGGGTCAAGGGGGGCCCCGGGCGGCGCCCCCGGGCGGCGCCCCCGGAGCCCCGCGGCGCGGGCGGCGGCTCACAAAGGCCGCGCGGCGGACGCGCCATCTTGCCGGGCCGCCGAGGGCCATTCATTCGGCGCGAGGCGCGGGGGCCCGGCCGCCGCCCGCAGGCTGCGCGCCGGCACCGGGGCTTCGGGCGGCCCCGCTCGGGCCGGGCGGCGACCGTGGGGCCGGGGCTCGCGCTCGCTGGGCGCTTTGTCCGCCCCGCGCGCCCTCGGCGCCGCTTCCTCATTTCTCCGCCGCGGCGACGCCGGCCTCTCCTCCAGCCGCCGAAAGGCCGCTTTTCTCGCAGCCCGTCCTCCCGTGGCCAAGGATGGCGCCCACCGCCCAGCGCGGGACAGGGCCGCCACCGCCTTTGTTCTCGGACCATTCGGAGCCCCTCCTCCAGGCCACCTCCCAGGCGCCGGTGGAGGGGCGCCGGCCCCAGACCCCCAAACCACGGAGTCTCCGGCCCCGCCCCCACCGCGGACCCCAGGACCCGGACCGCAGGCCTGCACCAGGGACCCCAGACCAGAGGCCCGGACCTGGACTCCAGACGCCGGCGCCCCAACTCCCGGCCCCGAGCCCAGGACTTCGGCCCCAGGCCCCGCCGAAGCCCGCGGGGTCCTCGTCGCCCCCGCCCGGAGGACCCCACCCGGGCGGGGCAGAAAGACTCGGACAGGCAGCCGGGTGGGGGCGGGGAGGTCCTGGCGGGCGGGCGACCCGGGGGCGATGGGGAAGGCTGGTGGTGGGGAAGACGGTCAGGGCTAGGGGTCTGGGACAGAGGTCGCAGTTAAGGATGGGGCCGTCGCACTCACCTCGACGCCGCGTCCCGCCTGCCGCGCCCGCTCCCCGCCGCCTCGGCCGCCGCTCCAGGAGGTGGTCGCGCTCCGGCCGCTCCGCGGGCGCTGCGTGCAGGTGCGCCAGCGAAGCTCGGTCCGGTCGGTCCCGCGGCGGCTGCTCCGCTCCCGCGCCCGCTCCCGCTCCCGCTCCCGCCGCCGCCGCCTCCGTCCGCCCCTCAGACGCCTCCAGCCATCGGGATGGGCGCGGCGGCCCCTGCCCGCAGCCTCGGGAAACCCCACGGTCGCGTCACCGCGCACGCCGCGCGCGCACGCCCCGCTCGGCTGAGTCTCCGGCGCGCGCGCGCTTCGTCCCTCCGCCAGCCCCCCCGCGCGCGTGCGCGAGCCGCTTAAAGGGGCAGCGCCGTACCCTCGCGGAACCTCCCTAGTAGCCTCCAAGTCAGACCCGCCTCTCCCCCTGCCAGGCTCCGCTCCGCAGAGGCCGGAGCGCGGGGCACTGCGTAGGGTGGTCTGCCCACTGTCGACTCAATAGGTTCCCAGCCAAGTGGACTTAGATGAAGGACGCAGGGCGGGAGCCTGCCACCGCACCCGGCGCTCAGCATCTGAACTCCGCTCCCCTGTACACGCGCACGTAAAGCCCCGGGCGCTCCACATCTGCATTGTGCACCCGGCACACACACCAGCATACCCCCAACCCATGCTGACCCATACCCACGCTGTGTCGGCCTCAGGGACGCCTGGCTTCCGCCTGCCCGCAGAGTGGACCCCCTGCAGCCCAGGGTCAGGGCTGTCCTCAGAGGTGCCCGTGGGGCTCCAGTGAGCTGGGCAGGTGCGGGCAGTGTGGCTTCGGTAGTCAAGGTTCTCCTGTCTGGAATGGCCACCTGAGCATGGAGGTGTGACCACGAGAACGAGAAGGACTGTCAGTAGGGACCGATAGTCTGCTCCCGGCAGATAGTCTGCTGCGGCAGAGTTAGCCATGGAGCTGAGAATCAAAGACCCCCTGGTGGGGGAGAGGGAAGGAGGTGGCGATCAGGGGGAAGGAGGTCAGCTGTGAGCAGCCAGCAGTCTCCGGTGTCCTCAGACCCCTTCTGGATGTTTCTGATTGGGGCCCTTAGCCCACCAGCTTCCACCTTTCCATCTGACCTCCGCCTCCCCAGTTCCAACAACTCCTGACACCCTCGTCCTTCACTGCAAGAGCCTGGGGTCCCCACCCTAATCACCTCCTTGCAACCACATTGGCTCCCTGCCACATCGGCTCCCTGCCAGCAGCCCTCCCTGTGCTGCCCTCTCCTCCCCGTGGCCTGCATAGCAGAAGAACACGCAGGCAATGCAGCTGGCCCCATAAACCTCAAGGGGCCCTGTAGACCCTCCCTCCGCAGCCTCTTTCACAGCTGCAGCAGACTGTTTCCTTTTGTGTGTGAGCCTGTCTGTCTGTATAGGGTGGCCCTGGACCCCAGCTTGGAGCCCATGCCTTCCCACCCACTCTGGGGCTGTGCCCCTTGTCTGTCTCCTCCCCCCCCCCCCCCCCACACACACACACTAATTCATCCTACCAGCACACAGGCATGTCTCCACTTTCCTGGGAGCCCTTCCTCAATTGCTGGCACAAGAAGCTCCAGGCTTGTCTCAGGTCCTCCCTGCCCCAGCCTTGACCTAACCTGTTCTTCAAGGGGCCCTGTTTCCTTCCGGTGGAGCAGGTATTTAGAAGCCTACATTCAGGCCCAGGCTGTGCTTGCTGCTCCTGGAGTGCCATTGCTTCTGGTCCCCGACAGCGGACTAAAGAACATGTGCATGTACAAGCATACATATATATGTTCATACACAGACCACCCCCTCCCACCGGTAACAAATCTTCCATGCTCACCAGCCCCTCGTCTGTGTGCTGACTGAAGCAGAGATGTCCACCCTGCTCAACTGAGCCAGAATTGAACATCAGCAGGATTGCTCCTCTGTTTCAAACCACTGGCAGCTCCTACTGCCCTTCTGTTCCATCCTCCTCACTGCCTGGCATCTGGCTCCTCTCCGCTCTTTAAACACTCAGTCTCCATATTCCATGCTCTGGCCTTTGGTCCTTGTGGCTCTACCTGCCTGTGAGGGGCTCCCCCATAACCTAAAGTCCCCTCTGCAGAGCAGCCTCCCCCAGCCCACCCCAGCCCCCCAGTGCTACTCTGGCTCCCGTGACCTCACGTGGTTCATGCCCAGGCTGCTTGCTCCTTGTCCTGCTTGCCTACGGAAAACAGGGCTGGACTCCCTTGCCCACTGCTCCACCTGTGTACAAGGGCGGGGGGCACACAGAGGGACCTCCAGAAGTGTTGATGAGTGGGGGAAGGGGTGTGGGCAACATGCTGTGTTCCAGGCAAGGGGGACATGACTCAGACTGAGGATGGGGTTGGGAGTGGGGGAGCAGGGAGAATCAGAATGGAGTGGTCACTGTGTCCAGGACAAGGGCTGGGGAGATGAGACAGCAGCACTGCCCACTGCTCAAGAGGAGGAGAGGAAAAAAAAAAAAAAGTATTTCCTGGTGGTCCAGTAGCTAGGACTCCACACTCCCAGTGCAGGGGCACAGGTTCAATCCCTGGTCAAGGAACTAGATCCCACATGCTGGAACTGGGAGTTTACATGCCTCAACTGAAGATCTGGCATGCTGCAATAACTAGATAAATATTAAAAATAAAAAGTAAATAGAATTATCAGGTGGCCCAGTGATTGGGACTCTGAGCTTTCACTGCTAAGAGCCTAGTCTGATCCCTGGTTAGCAAACTGAGATCCCATATGCCTTGGCAGATGGGTCCCAAGGCCCCAGACTTGGGATCAGAGAGGGACATCCCGGAGAGTCCAGAGGGTGTCATGCTGTCCCAACCTCTATGCCCACCTAAGTCCAGGGACTGAAAAGTAGAGAGGAGGAGCAGGGAAGGGAGAGGGGCAGGAGAAAGGGGTGGTGGCTGGAGGAGGGGGAGAGCAAGAAAGATGAGGGGGAGGCAGAGCAGAAAGAACTGGGCAGCAGGGTGAGTGGTCTCTACGGAGCCCACTCTGTGCTGCTGTGGGGATGGCAGGAAAACCCCCATCCTGTCATCTTGGGTCCCTGCATGCCCATCTGAGGGTGGAACTAGGGCTCCCCTGTCCCACAGGCCACCATCAGCCTGATCAGGCCCTTCCTCAGGGACATCAAGGCCGCAGGGCAAGGCCACGCATCAGGACACCAGGCCAGTGACTGCCCCAGCTGTCTGAAGTTTTGGGGTGCAGCCCTGTTGCCCCTGGATAGTCCGTAGGTCTTCAGGGTGTGGCAAGGCCTTCCCTGGAACTTGCCCTGTGGCCGGGGCCTAGAGCCCTATTTATATGTTTATGGACCGGGTGTGAGGGCAAAGTTGAGGGGAATGCAGGAGGGAGGGGACGGGGCTACAGGGCCCCCATTCCCAAATTCCCTGCCTGGTCTCGTCTCCATGTGAAGCACACAGGCCTCAGAGGCCCCAGGCAGCAGGGCCCTGTGGCCCTGAAGATATATGCCCTGGGCCTTGATCAGCTCTCAGGGTCCCTGAGACCCCAAGGGTCTACAGGATGCTCTGGGGACCCTGCCCTCCCCACCCACCCTCCACTCCTGCTGCACTGGCCTCTTGCATTTTGGGGCCCCCACCCACCACCCAGCCCTTCTCAGTGGGGCATAAACCGGGGCCCCTCTTGGAGACCTCATGCCTGGCCAGGAGGCCAGGCTTCTCCTGACTTCCCGGAGATACTCCCTCCCTCTTGATAAGTGGCTTAGAGCCTAGCCTGTGGTCCCGAGTCCACTGCCACACCCGGTCAGCCGTATCCGGCAAGGGCCAGGCCAGCTGGGTCCCAGTGCCTGGCTCAGAGCCCAGCTCCACTAAAACCTGGGGAGCACGAATGCATAATTCAGATGCCCTGGCCCCATCTGCTCTCCAGCAGGAAATGGTCTGACGGGAAAGTAGGTCTTTTAAAATCTGAATTATTCAAACAATCCGTGCACACGACCAGACTGCCCCTGGGGGGGCGGGGGCCCAGCTCCAAGCCTGGCTTTGCAGGTTCAGGGCTGCAGGGGCGGCTCCCACTGGGTCTGTCTTGTCCTCCAGTAAGCAAGCTGGGGCCTGACCCTGCCTCCCAGCTCTGGAAGACAGAAGATGAGGACAGACTGTGAGGGGAGGGAGGTGGAATGTAGGTAATCCAGAAGAAGCCTAATTAGATCCTGCTGGTGTGCAGAGGTGGGGGCTGCTGGCAGAACAGGGTCAGGTGAGAAGGTGGCTCCCGCCCCTCTCTAGCTGAACTCACCGAGGGGAGCGCCCACTGGGTGCCAGGATGGCATGATGTGGGACGGGTCTGCAGAAGGGTGTGGGGAGAGCAGGGGGCAGTTTTATGTGGGGTGGATGGTGGGAAGGGACAGTCAAGCAGACCCTACAGCTGACAGAGAGGGAGGGAGCCACATGAGTGCCAAGGCCCCAGGGAAGGTTCGAGGCCCAAGGTGGGCATAAAATGGACCAGGTCATGGGTAGTGTACCCAGAAGGCTAACATGGTGGGCTGACTGAACCTCATTGGCCTTGGGGAAGGGCTAGTCATTGCCCTTTGGCTGCCAGCAGATCTTGGAGCACCCCTGGACCCTTCGCCTGGGCAATGGAAGCAGCCCCTTCCTCTCCCAGGGCAAAACTTGCCTCTTCTCCTTGCCTCTTGTGACCTGACCTCTGAGCCTGGGACCCTCCTCATCACCCTCCTTTGGTAAAAAACCAGACATCCCTGGGGGGGCACCAAAACATGGGGGGCAGTGGGGAATTGGGAAGTGCCACCTGGTGGGGGGCCACCATGGGTGTGGGTGGCTTGCTCTTGGCTGGGCAACTGCATCACAGGAGCATGCCCCCTTCCAAGTTCTGGAGCAGACACCCTAGGGAAGTCCCCAGTGGCCTTCTTGCCACTCCCAGAAGGGGCTGTCCTGGGGGGCTGAGACCCAGGGGCAGTGCAGACCATCAGCTCCAGCAGATGCCCACACATCCTTCCCTGGGGACGCGGAACAGGAGAGCCCACCCTCCTCCTTGGGTGTTCCCATAGCAGCTGCATCCAGTCAACCTGGGACTGCGCTTGTGGAGTTGGAAATCCTGGCCCCACAGATGGCTCTGGGGCCACAGCAAACCTCACAAGGGGCTCTTCAGTATCATTTGTGGAGGGAGATGTCTTTGGTTGAATACTTAGGAAGCAAGATGCAACCATGAGTGGGGATATAATCCCCACACATCCCCCCAGAAACGTGTGCACCCACAGGTATGCAAACAACACATGCGAGAGTTGGATCAGCCAGGACTCAGGGTAGGAAGAGGCAGAAACTCAAATAGCTTATCTGGAAAGAGGCTCAGACCCTGAGCTTCAGGCTCAGCTAGGCTCAGGGAGGCTTCTGCTGGGCTCCACCTCCAGAGCAGGGCCTCCTGCGTGGAATGGGGATGTCTGCTGGGGCTGCCTCCCCACCACCCAGCTAAGCAGCCAAGTGCTCCAGAGACTCTGCAATGCTACTGCATGGACCCCAGAAAGGCCCTGAAAGGCCTCGCTCGGATTTCATATGGCCCTGGAGACAGGGGATGGAGGGCCCCTGGCCCTCTTGGACAACATGCACACCGAGAAAAAGCAAATGCTGTCACCAGCAGGCGGAGGGCTGGTGGACAGGGGAAAACATGGGAAAAAAAGCAGGGTTTGGGCAACAGCTGAGACACTCATCAACCAAGCCACGGTGGGTGGGCGGGTTCAAGGCCCACAAGGCCCAGGTTCCGGCTCCTCCTGGTAGAGGCCAGGCAGCCCCAGCCTCTGGCCTGCTCCATCCTGAAACTGGATGCTGGGGGTAGAGCCTAGAGGCAGGCTCTCACCTCCCTTGCTCCCCCCCACCCCCACCCCCACACCCCCGAAGCTATCTCCAGGGCCTCCCTAGCAGGCATCAAGGGTGTGCTCCTGCCGGCCCAGCCCCCAGTCCTGTTTCCTCTCTGGTCTGGGTGGCGCCCTTGGCAGGGAGGCCTCGATTCTTCTGCACTGGAGCTTCCCCAGCTGCCTGCAGAAGGCCGGGCAGTCACCCGCCCAGCCCTGGACCGCAGTTGCCAGAAATGCCTTAGCACACCCTGGGCCAGGATGGGAATTCTGAAACCAAGAGAGAAGATTTCAAACCAGGGGTTGAAGCAGAAACCGTGAGATCCTGAAAGAGCCCCAGGGCTGGAGTGGGGGCACACACAGGCCCCGACACCCACACAGATGAGAAAGGGGAGCCCAGGCAGGTGCCAGAGAGGTGAGGGGAGAGGGAGGCCTCAGTGTCCAGTGTGGGAGGATAGGCCATGGGAGCCTAGTAGATGGGGAGGCCGGAGGGCAGTGAGGAGGTATGGTGGCTCAGAGGCAGCCTCTGCCCCAGAGATGCCTTAGGGCTCTGAGCCCCCAGACCCCTTCTGGGCCCCCACCCTTCTCCCCAGCCTGGCAAGCCTCCTGTCCTCAGTTGCCATCTAGAGGCCTGGCCAGGCTCAGAGAGGGGTCCCTGGGGCCGAGAAGCTGGGACAGGCCCCTAGCTGGCCTGGCAGCACATACCCAGGTGGGCCGACCCTGGCTGAAGCCCAAGCTTGACTGCCCCTAGGGGGGAGCGGCCTGCAGACTGCCTGGCTCCCAGTTCCCGCTGCGGACAGGAGCACAGTTGATGGGGTGGTGGCAGGGGAAACCTGTCCGGGGAAGTGGGGGGCTGCTCTCAGGGCCACCGGGTTCGCCCTGTCTCCAGCTCCCCTTGCCTCCCTCTGCCAGGCCCTGCCTGGGGGAGGGCGCCCAGCTGTTCTGGGATTCCGCTCCCTGCAGGTGGTGCCCTCAGACTCAGCTCCACCAGCACCTGCTAGGTAAACAGCTTGCACCTGCGGCACCGGTTCAAGCCTGAGGGTGCCTGTGACCCCGTACTCCACAGGGCCCTCTCACCCCATCCTGAAGTCATGTGATCCAGAGAAGCCTTGCAGGGCCTCTTCCAGCAGGGCAGCCTGCTGAGCAGAGGGGAAGGGGCAGGAAATCCTCAAGGCCACACGGGCCCAGAGCTGCCCTGCCCCCCTGACCCCATGACCACGGACAGGGCTCCATGCCACCTCATGCCACATAATGCTGGCCACACCGTGTTACCTGCCATATCTCGTCACCAAGTGCCACACCACATCTGCCAGCCCACCCCAGGATTGACACAGTGGTAGAGCTTTGTGCCTGATGCCTGGTAGGAAGGGCCCTAACCTCTGGGCCTACACCCTGGTCACTGTCTTGACTGTCCCACAGCCTTGTCTCAGGTCCTGCCCTGGAGGAACTGTCCCTTCCAACAGAAGACCCCCACCATGCTGCCCCTCCATGAGAGGGAGCAGAGACCCAGCCCATGGCCAGCAACCAGGGTTTCCGCCCTGGCTCCCTAGCTCTGGGAGGTGTCTCTACCAGAAGTCCCTCTTGCAGGGCAGCTCCCATTCCTGTCAGAAGGGAGATGCCTCAGGAGCTCCTGGGGACTCAAAGTTCCCCCAGAGAGGTTCTCCCTCATGAGCTACTTTGGTTTTGAATCCTGGTAGAACACACCTAATGTGAAATTGACCATTAAACCCCCTTTTTAAAAAAATATGGAACGTGTCTCGAATTTGCATGTCATCCTTGCCCAGGGGCCATGCTAATCTTCTCTGTACCTGTTCCAGTTTTAGTAGGCACTAACCCCTTTTGATGTACACAGTTCATTTAGCAGGTTCCTCATTGTGCAGCCACCCCCTGCATCCACTCCGAGAACATGGTCTTCACCTCAGGAGGAAGCCCTACCCCCATTAAGCAGTCCCTCCCTGTGCCCTCCCCCCAGCGCCCCCCCTCAACCACTAGTCTCCTGTCTGTCTGGATTTGCCTGTTCTAAGTATTAATACTTCGCATAAGTGGGATCATGCAGCATTCACACAACGTGTGTCCTGCGTCTGGCTTCTCTCACCGAGTGCTGTGTTCTCAAGGCTCATCCATGTTGGAGCAGGTGTCAGGGCTTCATTCGTTTTGATGGCTGCATGACCCACTGGGTGGACACATCGCCCTCTGTGTATCAGTCATCCGCTGGTGGCCATTTGGGCTGTTTCCCCCTTCTGGTTGTGGTGAATAGCGCTGCTGTGAACATTCGTGTACACATTTTTGTTTGAACACCTGTTCCTAGTTCTCTTGCATATTTACCTGGGAGTGGGATTGCAGGGTCATACAGTAACTCTATATTTAGTTAGCCATCGAACTGCTTTCCACAGCAGCTGAGCTATATTACATTCCCACCAGAAGTGTACAAGGGCTCTGACCACTCCACGTCCACACCAAGATATACACCTTTTTGATTCTAGCCATTCTAGGTGGTGAGAAGTGATATCTCATTGTGGTTTGATTTGCATTTCTCTTGTGACCAGGGACGCTGAGCATCTTTTCATGTGCTAACTGGCCATTTGAATGTCTTCTTTGGAGAAATATCTATTTAAGTCCTTTACCCTTTTTTAAACTTGTTTTTTCTTGTGCTTGTTGTTGAGTGGCATGCTCTCTCTGTATATTCTGGACATGAGATCCTTAATAGGGTTACAAAATATGTAATTTTGCAAATATTTTCTCCCATTCTGTCAGTTGTTTTTTTCACTCTATTGGTAGTGTCCTTTATGCATAAAAGTTTTTAGTTTTGCTGAAGTCCAATTTAATTTTTTTCCTTTTTTGCTTGTGTTTTTGATGTTATAGCTAAGAAACCATTGCCAAATATAAGTTAATGAAGATCTACTCCTATGTTTTCGTCTAAGAATGTTATAGTTTTGACCCTTAAGTTTAGGTTTCATCCACTTTGAGTTGATTTTTGTATATGGTGTGAGGTAGGGGTTCAAATTCATTCTTATTCTTTCCCTTTTTTTGGCCATGATGCTCAGCATGCGGGATCTTAGTTCTCTGACCAGGGATCAGACCCATAATCCCTGCACTGGAAGCACAGTCTTAACCACTGGACCACCAGGGAAGTTCTGAAATCCATTCTTTTTCATGTGAATATTCAGTTTTCCCAGCACCATTTGTTGAAAAGCTGTCCTTTCCCCATTTAATGACCTTGACATCCTTGTCAAAAATCATTTGACTAAACATGTGAGGGTTTATTTCTGGGCTCTCTGTCCTATTCTGTTGGTCTATATGTCTGTCTTTATACCAGTACCACATTGTTAAGATCACTGTAGCTTTGTAATAAGTTTTTAAGTTTGGGAATTTGAGTCCTCCAACTCTGGTCTTCTTTTTAAAGATCATTTTGGCTACTCAGGGTCCCTTGCAATTCTGTATGAATTTGAGGAGTGACTTTTCCTCAGTGGCAAAAAAAAAAAAAAAAAAAAAAAGCCATTGGCATTTATCAGCTACTTCTTAAAAATATAAGCTCTGTGAGGAGGCCATGGTGGTAGCTTAGTCCTTTTGCCCTGGGCAGTGGTCAGCTTGCTCAGGTCCTGTGGTGGTGAGGAGGGTAGGTCCTATAGGGAGATGGGGACCACTGGGGGATTCTGAGCAGTGGTGCACCCCCACAGCTGTTGTGGGGCAGGTGAGCCTGAAGCAGGCAGTGCAGTGGTCTGGGGAAGCTAGACAGGGCCAAGTCTGGAGTGATGTGGCTTGTGGTGGTCCAAGGATGGGTGCACAGAGGAGTCAGGGGTGACACCAGGGTGTCTCTCCTCACAGCTGGACAGTGAGCTGAGAGGACGGGAGGGGCAAATGGGTGGGCAGTCCTGGTGGGCCAGAGGGAGGAGATGCTGTGCTCTGGGCCTTTTCAGCCTAAGATGCTGTAGATGTTGGCTGAGAAGTAGTCCTGCAGTGGGTTTGGAGAGCCATGCACGGGCCACTGAGGGGCCATGGGGGAGTCAAGGTAGCCAAGGATGTCTGGGGCTGCCAATGCCCTCCAATGGGAGAGTGGGAAGAAGAGAAGGAGGAGAATCCCAGAGAGAGGCAGGAACTTTGCAGACAACAGATTTATGTGGCCAGGGCAGCAGGGACTAGCATGGCATGGAGTCCCTTGGGAGCTGCAGGGTCCAGAGCTGGCCTAGGTGGATATGTGTGAACACAGCCAGGAGCCAGGACAGAGCTATAGTCAAGGGAGAGGCTATGAATCCTGGACCTGGGGGCACCTCAGAAGGAAGGAAGGGGCCCTTCCTGTCACTTGCCCCACCCCCACACTGCCCTTTTCCACTTCTTGGCAGCAGCTCCTTATTCACTAGTTCATGGCTTTTCCTGGGCAGTGGAGATCTCTCCGCAATCTGAGCAGGGCCTGGAGCTGGCAGGAGTAAAGGCAGCACAGCCAGCCATTGGCCACACGGGCAGGGTCTAGCTCTCTGGAGGCCCCCTTAGTCCCATTGGGCACCTGGGGACACTTCAGCCTGGAGCAGGACAACCCCTCTCTGGTCTCCTCTTCCTCCTCTTCCCATCCCCCTCCCTGGGCCAGCTGCCCCTCACCCCTGGCATGAGTCCAGCCCGTGAGGCCAATGGAACTGCCCAGGGAGAGCTTGCTAGGACCCAGGGGCAGCCCCAGCACCCAGAGACCCAAGGCCACCTTCCGAGGTGGGGGTGGGCTCCGGGGTAGCTGTGGGGGTGTCTGCAGTTCGATATGGGCTGGGCCAGCAAGTGGACAGCTAAACAGCAAGTGGAGGGGGGCTTGCTGGGTACTGTACTCTTCACCCCCACCTACCCTCCACCTCCAGGCTCTGCTCCAAGTCAGGAGGGCACGTTACACTTGGGCTGGGCACCACTGCATGTGTTTGGGGGCAGGCATGGGGGAGGGAGATGGCATCTGACCCCTGCAGGGCCATCCAGGCTTCCCGGAGCCTCAGCCCTGCGGTCCTCGGCAGAGGGCCCTTTATCCTGAGGATGTAGCTCTCCTCCATTTGGGAGGGCCTTTGGGGCCTGAGGGCTGTTTGTCAAGAATCCTGTCCCTGAGGCCAGCCCACTTGTCACCTGGGAGGTGATGCAAGCTGTGCCTGCAAGGGGCAATGAGAGGCAGGTGTGAGGCCAGCGACCCTGGAGCTTGGCAGAATCCCAGGATGGTGGTCTTGGAGGTGGGCAGGTATGGGACCCAAGGAGAAGAAAGAGGAAGTGGTGGGTGGGGACCCCAGGCAGTAGGAGTGCAGGCTGAGCATGGAGCACATGCTGGTCCCCTGGGCTGGCCCTCCTGGGGCAGCCTGGCCTGCAGGCACTGGGTGTTTTGGAAACCAGCAGGCCTGCATGGCACGTTGGGGGTGGTAGCGCTGCCTGGAGCCAGGGCCCTGGAGCTCTCACAGTGACGTCCATCTGGGACCTGCCAGGCGCCCACTACGTTCCCCTGGGCAGATGCCTGGTGCTCGTGCCCAGGCCTGCTCTGGGGCGCCAGGGGGTGGCTCAGCCTGAGGATCAGACTTCTAAGGACTTGTCTGTCCTGTCCTATTGTCCCTCCAGGAGCCCCTGGTGGCCATGGGGGTGAGGCCTTGCGTTGGGTGAACACTCCCTCTGAGACAGACCACAGAGATGAAGCCCCAGAGATAATGCAAGTGCAAGGGGAGGTGGGTCATCCCCACTGGGCACCACCAGGGGCACTACTGAGGACAGGGTCATGCAAGCCTCACCCTTCCTGGGGGGCCCTGTCTGCCAAGGCTGATGGGCCCTGCCCTCATGGGTGTTGCCCCCAGGCTCTGTGGGCAGAATTCTCTTCCTCCAGCATCAGCATCCCCTCCGTGTGGGACAGACCTCCAGGCTCCTGCCGCCCTCTGGCCGCTGGGCCCCCTGAAACCAGAGAGGTGTGAGGCTCTTTTCATTGACTTAAGAGGACAAGGAAGAGCCCTTAGAATGTAGGAGTGCCCTGAGCCCTCAGGGGTGAGGGGACACAGGGCTGTCAGGGTCAGCTGGGAGCCCCCGGAGCCTGAGCAAAGCAGGGGCCGGCCACACTGGGTCACCTGGTGGCTTTGCCGAGCAGTGGGCACGAGCACGGCTGGCCAGCCTCTCAGGACCACACGGTCCAGGGCCCACCCCCTGCCCTTGAGTAAAGGTGGTGAGCGGTGGCTCCATTTCCGCAGTCGGCACTCTGACCTCCCCCTCTCCCCACCTACCGCAAGCTGGGTTGTACTTATGCCTGATTTTGTGCTCACAATTGAGGGAACAGAAAAATGAGTCTTCTAGTGCAGGGTTTTAAAGGAGGGATGGACAGAGGCCGGGCCGGGGAGGCCCGGGGAGGCGACCGGGGAAGGCGACCCCGCCCAGCTCCAAACTCAGGAGGGCCGCCCTCAAACGCAAGTGCCCGCCCAGCGGCACGCCCAGTCCGGGTTTCGCGCGGCCCGCGAGCGCCGCCTGGTGCACACGCGCGGAGTGGACGCCCCAGGCGCAGCTTCCGGGCCGGGGATGGGGCGGGTCCGGTGGAAGGGCCGGGGCGGGGCCTAGTGGAGGAAAGCGGGGCGGGGCGGGGCCCAGTGTCGGGGGCGGAGCCGGGAGAAGGGCCCGGGTGGGGCCGAGGACGGGGCGGGCAACTACAGGGCGGAGTGTCGGGAGCGGGGCCGGGGTTTGAGCGACTCTCCTCCGGACTCCGCCCTCCAGAGTGAACTGGCGGTTTTGCATTTCCCACGAAGAACTCAGGAGGACCACTTAACCTGTTTCCAGATCCGCCTATGATTTTGCTAAAACCGTCCTTAGTTTTCCGGGCTATTATCGCTCAGCGCGCCCCGCCCGCTTTTCGCGGAAACAAGCCCTTTCAGCTCTTAACTGTTTCCTGTGTTTCTGTTTTGTTCTGGTATTTTTTGGCCGCGCCCCGGACTTGTGGGATCTTAGTTCCCGGACCAGGGATCGAACCCTCACCTCCAGTGGAAGAACGGAGTCTTATTAACTGCCCAACCGCCAGAGAACTTCCTCCTCTGGTCTTGATTTAGAAATTGGTGGAGGGATTTCCCTGGTGGTCCAGTGCCTAAGACTCCAAGGTCCCAATGCAGGGGGCCCCGGTTCAATCTCTGGTCAGGGAACTAGAACCCACACGCCATAACTAAGAGTTCACATGCTGCAACTAAAACGGTCCCAAATGCCGCAACAAAGACCCAGTGCAGCCAAATAATTTTTTTTTTTTCAAATAAATACTTTTTAAAAGATAAGAAATTGGTGGAACTCGGTAGTCGGAGAAAGTGATCAATATGAGGCTGATCTTTAGTGTTGAGATTTCTTTGTGGATCAACAAATGATGGAATTTTAGAGGAATGCGGGGTTTCTAGGAAAGGATGTCTTGAGGTTATGACCTCAGACCCATCCAGTGCGTGGAGCCCTGGGCCCAGAGGGCTGGGGCTCTTGGGACATGCCCAGCAGAGAGGGCGCTGGGGGCCCTGAGGGCTGGCCTTTCAGTAGGCTGTGTCTGTGGAGAGGGAGCATCTGGGCTTTTTATCCAGGTAGGCAAATCAATCGCCTTTTAAGTGGCGATTGTTTTAAATGGAACAATGCTGCTATGAATATGGATATGCAAACACCTTTGAGACCCTGCTTTTGATTCTTTGGGGAATAGGCCCAGAAATGGAATTGCTGCGTCCCATGGAGCTTCTATGTCTACTTTTTTTTGAGGCACCTCTGTAGGACCTTCCACCATTCTACATTCCCACCAGCCGTGCTCAAGGGTTCCAGTTTCTCTATGTCCTCACCAACATGTCTTGTTTCCTGGTTTTTGATAGTAGCAGTCCTGACGGGTGTGCTGTGCTGTTTCTCACTGTGCTGTTGATTTGTGTTCCCTGATGATCAGTGATGTTGAGCATCTTGTCATGGGCTTGTTGGCTGTCTGTCTCCTTTGGAGAAAGTTCTGTTCAGGCTCTTTGCCCATTGTTTGAATGAGGTTATTTTTGTGTTGAGTGATAGTAGTTCTTTGCATTTTCTGAGTATTAATCCCATATCAGATGTATGGTTTGCTAGTGTCCTCTCCCATCCTGTGGACTGCCTGTTCTCTCTGATGATGGTTGGTTGTGATGCACAATGGTATTTATTGTACACTTTGGTGGTTATAACCCAATATGACTTGGTTATTTTCTTGCTTATATATTTTCAGCTTTGGCCCCTGGGAACTCTGTCAGGTGGCTGGGTTTACTTTATTCTTCCAATTTTACTGAAGTATAATTGACATACATACAGCACGGTGTAAGTTTAAGGTGTGCAGCATAATGATTTGATGTACATACATCAGATATGCAGATGACACCACCCTTATGGCAGAAAGCGAAGAGGAACAAAAGAGCCTCTTGATGAGAGTTAAAGAGGAGAGTGAAAAAGCTGGCTTAAAACTCAACATTCAAAAAACAAAGATCATGGCATCCGGTCCCATCACTTAATGGCAAATAGATGGAGAAAAAATGGAAAAATAAAGTCCGTGACAGATTTTATTTTCTTGGGCTCCAAAATCACTGCAGACTCTGACTACAGCCATAAGGTTAAAAGACACTTGCTCCTTGGAAGAAAAGCAATGACAAACCTAGACAGCGTATTAAAAAGTAGAGTCATTTTGTCAACAAATGTCTGTGTAGTCAAAGCTATGATTTTTCCAGTAGTTATGTACAGATGTGAGAGTTGGACCATAAAGAAGCTGAGCACCGAAGAACTGATGCTTTCAAACTGTGGTGCTAGAGAAGACTCTTGAGAATCCCTTGGACTGCAAGGAGATCAAACCAGTCAATCTTAAAGGAAATCAGTCCTGAATATTCATTGGAAGGACTGATGCTGAAGCTGAAGCTCCAATCCTTTGGTCACCTGATGTGAAGAGCTGACTCATTAAAAAAGACCCTGATGCTGGGAAAGATTGTGGGCAGGAGGAGAAGCGGGTGACAGAGGATGAGATGGTGGCTGGCATCATTGACTTAATGGACATGAGTTTGAGTAAACTCAGGAAGATAGTGAAGGACAGGGAAGTCTGGTGTGCTGCAGTCCGTGGGGTCGCAGAGTTGGACACAACTGAGCGACTGAACAACAGCATCATGAACTGTCGCCACAATGAGTTTAGTGAGCATCCATCATCTCATATAGATACAAAATTAAAGAAATAGAAAAAAGCTTTTTTCCTTGTGATGAGAACTTAGGATTTTCTCTCTTAACAACTTTCATACATAACATGCAGAAAATTGATTACATTTATCATGTTGTATATCTCTAGTACTTTACTTTTCTAATAATTGGAAGTTTTTCCCTTTGACTGCTTTCCTCCAATTCCTTGTCCCTGCCCCCACCTGCATTTACCTTTATTATGTTACCTTTTGCTTCCTAGCTATGCTGCCTTTCCCTTATTTATTTTTATTTTTGGCTGTGATGTGTAGGGATCTTAGTTCCCTGACCAGGGATCAAACCCAGACCCTTGACAGTGAGAGTGCAGTCCTAGCTACTGGACCACCAGCGAAGTTCCCGTCACACTGCTTTCTTATGCTTCTTTCTCCCTGCTTGTGTTCTACGAGGTACATTACATTTTCTTTAGTCTTTTTTCCTTCCACAGATGTGGAAGTCACACAACCTATTTCTGTTATTTTAGTGGTTATTGTAAGTGTTTTACATTATATTTTAATCTCAGTCACTGGCACTGGCCATTTCCTGAACACTACCAGATCTTATGCTTGCATCCCTCTCCCTTCCGTGGTTGGTGGTCTGGGTTTGGGGTTTCTTAGACATCCCTTGTCCAGGCTGCGCGGCCCCCAAGCAGGCCATGTGATAAGGGCTCAGGACGAGGGGAGGCAGGCTTTCCTTGGGGGTGAAGGAAGTAAGACGGGATGGAGGGGGCATTCCGAGAGCTGGGCTGAGCAGGGGGCTCAGTCCACCAGGACCTGGGGAAACTGTCACGGTGCAGCTATCACCCATGGGTGAGGAGGCTGGGGGTTTCAGCAGAGCCCAGGGTGACAGCCCCCATGCAGCAGCCCCAGGCTGGCTGAGTGAAGCTCAGGCCAAGGCTGTGGGGAAGTGTGGAGGGGTCTGAGAAGCCCTGTGCCCCCCACCCCCAGCTTATGCTTCAGACCCTACAGGGAGCCCCCAGGCCTAGATGTGCTCGCCTGCCTCCTGCCAGCAGGGCTACCAGGTCCCTTTATCCACCCACGTCAGGTCCAACTTGTCCTCAGCTGTCTCAGCTGCAATTATGGGGCCTTTCCCCCACTCTGTCTCATGTGACCTACTGCAGGGACAGTCCCCACTCCTGGCGCCTCGTGGCAACTGGGCAGCAAGGGATCCATCTCCAAAACTCATGTGGTTGCAGCTTGGTCCTCCAGAAGCTGACCCCGAGGTGGGGTCTGGGGTACAGGCTCTGTGTTAGAGGTCAGGTCCAGCTGTCTTGCGAGAAGCCTTGGGCCAGCCATAGGCTCTGGAGGGAGCACCCTTCAGAGTCCCGTGTGGGGCCACAGTGTCTGGTGAGCCAGGTCTGTACCAGCGGCCACCCTGGAGGGATGGGGTGGCAGCGCCTGTGGGTCTCTTGTCTGGGAGCAGGTGACTGGTCTGCACTGTGAGAGGAGGGGGCACTGAGGGAGGGCCTGAGGTCTCCCTGCTGCACACGCAGTCTTTCCTCTCCCCTGGCCTGGGTTTTCAGTGTGCAGGTGTCGCTCTTCTCTTTGGGAGCCCACAGCCCCACCCAGACCTGTCCAGAGAACATCCCAGGTGCCTTGAAGTGGGGGAGCTGCCCCAGCACCTGTGCACAGACACCTGGGTGCAGGGAGCACACTGCTCTGGCCTTCCTGGCTCCCTGCTCCTGGTCACTGAATTGGTAAGGGTTCTGCAAAGAAACAGACCAATGGGAGAGAGCAGGAGGGAGGGAGGGAGACCATCTTATTTAAAGGAATTGGTTCATGTGCTTGTGACTTGTCCAGTACCTGGAGACCCAAGGAGGAGCTCCAGGCCAGAGGTGGTGTGCAGAGCGTCCCTTCTTCCCTGAGACCTCAGATTTTCCCCTTAAGGCCTTCCACTCATTGGATGAGACCCATCCACATTATCAGGGTCATCTGCTTTACTTAAAATCTACAGATTTAAATGTTAATCACCTTGGATTAAACCCCTCATGACTCCCATGTTCACTGCAGAATTATTCATGTAGCGAAGAGATGGAAGCAACCTAAATGTCCATGGATTGTTGGAGAAACAAAATGCAGTCAGTCCATCCAGTGAAATATTATTCAACCTTAAGAAGGAAATATTGACACCTGCTAAAAGATGGATGAACCTAGAGGACATGATGCTGGGTGAAGTAAGCCAGACACAAAAGGACAGATCCTATCTCATGTCACTTATAAGAGGTCTCCAGAGGGGTCATATCCACACACAGAGAGGAGGAGAGTGGGTGTCATGCAGGAAGTGGGATGGGGAGTAAGTGTTTAGTGGAGACAGAGTTTGGGTTTGGGAAGATGAAAAGGTCCTGGAGGTCTGCTGCCTAACAAGGCCAGTGTAGTTCATGCTACTGATCCGCACACTTGCAGTTAAGTGATACAACCATGGTGTGGTGATTCAGTCGCTCAGTTGTGTCCGACTCCTTGCGACCCCATGGACTGTAACCCGCCAGGCTTCTCTGTTCATAGGATTTCCCAGGCAAGAATACTGGAGTGGGTTGTCATTTCCTTCTCCAGGGGATCTTCCCGACCCAGGGATCGAACCAGGGTCTCTCACATTGCAGGTGGATTCTTTACTGACTGAGCTATGAGGAAAGCCCCCAAAACAGTTAAGATGGTTAATTTTACGTTATGGGCTTTGTACCACAAACAATACCAAAAAAGAACAAACAGAAAGATTGTGGTTCATAATAGGTGATCAATATATTAGTTCTCTTTTTTGAGTAATATTTTAGGCGAATTTCACCACAGTAGTCAATACATACATGAAAAAACACACCTTCACAGCCACACCTAGATGAGTGTTTGGGAAAACAACTAGCCTTGCAGCCTGGCTATCGGATGCAAAACTGACGCTCAGGCCTCTTTCTCTGCAGGCCCTTGTCCCCCGGCTCCCACCATCATTGTGTTGCACCCCCTTTCTGGTCCAGAAATATAGATGGTACCAGTTTCCTTGAAATGGCTTGGTAATTTTTGAGGGGAGCGGTGGGAAAGTTCTTCTCACCATCACACAGCCAGAAGCCATAACCAGGAGCAGCCAGGACGAAGGCAGGGCAGCCACAGCCGGCTTCTTCTTCATCTCAGCCCAGGGCCGCTGGCCTGGAGCCTGCTGGAGTCATTTTGTCCCCGTCAGCACAAATCTTGCGGCCTCAGCAGCTATCCTGGGCCTCAGCAGGCAGCGTCCCTGTGGCTTCCATACTCTGGCAGGCCGAGGGCCAAGGGCTGAGGCCCAAGGGCCAGCCAGGCCGGCGGGGGACAGGGCACACCCCACCTGCTCAGATTTGTCAGGTGGTCACAGGGCTGGGGCAGGTGTGTGTCTGCCTGTGAGACTCTGGGGGCCATGCAGGTGGTGAAGGGAACTGTGGGGGCCTGTCTGTTCCTGGGGCAGGAGCTGGAGGGGAGATGGGAGCAGACCCTTCAGCCCCAGTTTGGAACCACACACCTCCGAGTGCCATGGCCAGGCCAGTAGGCCACTGCCTAGAGGGGAGCCTGAGGACCTGGGCCCCAAGCTCAGGGGGGCGGAGCCACTGCCCCAGGTCGAAGTATGTGTGTGTGTCTAAGGGTCAAGCACACACGTGCAGGGCTGTGTGCTGCTGTGGCGTCTTGTTACTAAACCTGGCCACGGAGCTCCCCCGGGAGCCAGCTTTGCTGTTCCGAGCAAGAGGGAGGTCAGGTTTCCCTGAGAATAGCCCCTGACTGCCCAGGGGGAACCTGGCTTGACCTCCCTGTGGCCAGTCTGGCCCCCTGGTCCTGTCTGCCCTGCCCTCTCTTGCCCCCTGCTCATGGCCAGCTGTCTTCTCCTTGGACTGTGGACCCCCAGCCTCCTCTGCACAGGGTGGCCAGAGGGGGTCCCAAATGTATTTGTTTATTGATCTTGTCTTTAGAGGGTGACTGCAAAGTGCTGGCACCACGCTGGGCCCTGGGTCCTTGGGGATGCAAGGCAGTCACCTGGACAGGGAGGCCATCAGCAAGAACCCTCACCAAGAAGTGATGACAGCCCCACTGCAGCCTGGGGGGAAGGCGGCTGCATGGGGAAAGGGGAACAGCCCCCTCACCTGCCCTGGCTCACAGTGTCCATCCTTGCTGCAGCCCAGGAGGGCCTTGGCTAGGACCCAGGGTCGCAGAGGGAGCTCTGGGGTGAGGGGTTGCTCAGGCCATGAAGGGCCACATGGGGAAGGGTCAACTGTCCCAAAACAGGGCTGAGAGGATCTCCTGGCCATAAAAGGCTCTTGGAATCTGGGACCCCTGGGACCTTGGGCTGCTGGGCCCTGCTAAAACTTAGATGCCCCCTCCGCCCCTTGAACTCAACCCACAGCAGCTTGTGTGCCACAGTGCAGGGTCCTCTCAGCTGGCACAGACATGGCAAAGCTGCTATGGGTGCCTGGTGGAGGAGCCCCAGTGGGCTGGCTGGGTGGCCCAGCGGGAGCTGGGACAGCGCCCGCGGGAAAGGGTGGGCAGGCCTCTAGACCCGGGGATCAGCTGGGGCTGTGCCCGAAGGTGTAAGGGTCTCTGGGAACCTGAGGAAGAAGTTCAATGAATCTGGACAAGAGCACAGATTCCCCAAGGCCAGACCCTTCCAGCCACTGGGGCCGCCCTTGCTCTGGGGGGCCAGGTCAGAGCAGCCCTTTCTGAAAGCTGTCATGGTGGTGAAAGACGGGGTGGCCAGGCACTGGGCTATCCCTCTGGGATGCCAGAGCAGGCTGGGGCTTTCACCCTACCCCCCGGGCAGACTTCTCCCACATTGGTCCATGGTGTTCTCCCCTGGTCTCACTGGGTACCCACTGCTGCCCCGACTGCTTTCACATGGCTGGTCTGCCCCAGTCCCGGCTCCTTCACCCCCAGCCCCAGCCTTGGTGTCCTGCTCTCCCTTCAAGATCCGCCCCTCATGCTGCCTTTTCTGAAGCCTGCTCTGGGCTGGGGCTGAGTGCCATGGGCCTCGTGCCCCAGGCCCTTCAGCCTCCCCTGGACTGAAGGGGTGGAGGAGCCCCTGGTGAGTCTGGGCTCGTGTTCCCACAGACGGAGCGCCTGTCACAGGGCAGATCCAGGATTACAAGGGGGTCTCTGAAATGTTCGATGAGGAGGGCAGAGGGCAGGTGAAGATGGATGAGCTGGAGCAGCTCATGAGTTTCCTGGGCATCAACTCCACCAAGAGTGAGTTGGCCTCCACGGCTAAGGACGTGGACAGAGTTAGTAAGGCCGACAGGGACAATGGGGCAGGCAGGGGTCCCCTATGCATGACGAGGGGTGCGCCATCCTCACCGGCCACTTACTCCCCACAGAGAAAGGGCTCTTCAACTGCAGCAACTTCCTGGCCCTGATGGGAGGTGTAATTGGAGAAGGCCCAGAACCAAGAGGGTGAGCTGAGGGCAGCCTTCTGCGTCTTTGACAAGGAGGCTAAGGGCTACATTGACTGGGACATGATCAAGTAGGGCCCAGGCCAGGTGGGGCGCGGGGCAGGGGGCCGGGGAGGTGGGTGCCTTGCTGGCTGCTGCTCAGTGCGAGGGGGGCCCCTGCACGTATGTGCTTATGAACGTAGGTGAGCCCCTCAAAGAGGTGGAGGCTGAGCAGATGATGAAGGAAGCTGACGAGAATGGGGATGGGACCCTCGACTACGAGGGTGAGCAGAGGATGGGCCCCGGGACCCTGGAGGCCGGTCAGTCTGGCCGGGCTGCTGACCTGTCCCTCTGCTCTCAGAGTTCATGTCATGATGACTAGGGAGTCCTTCAAGCTGGTTCAGTAGGAGGAGCCGCTGGGGCTGAGGGAGGTCTGCTGGCAGAAGCCTACTACCCGCTACTGTCCACCCCACCCCAGTTCCGCAGCCAATAAATACTCCAGCCAGACTCATGTGTGCATCACTGTCCTCAGGCTGGAAAGAAGGGACTTCAAAGCTGTGGGTCTGGAGAAGGTAGAGGATTCTCCCGAGTCGACCATGGCACTTGGCCCGTCACTTCTGTGGGATACCTGACATGGCCCACAGCCCAGTCTTGGGCTCTGGACACCAGGTGGGCTCTGGAAGGCCAGACTGGGCCTAGGTCGAGGACCACACACCCTGCCCTTGGCCCTGGGAGGTGCTGCCCAAGGGCCCCTCCTGGGGCCCTTTCCTCCATGCAGAGATTACTTAGATACAAACTTTATTTTCTCTCTGAGAAGCTGCGGACATCACAGCAAGCCCTGAGCCCTGAGGCTTAGGCCTGTGGGGCCTCCTCTGGGCTGAGGGCCTGCTGGGGCTGGGCTAGGGGCCAGGGCTGGATGTAACAGCATGTGTATGTGTGTGGCCAACACAGGGCCAGTCAGCTTGGCTGTCCAGTGTTACACAGCAACGAGTCCAGGGCTGCAGCAATGTGCTGGATGGCTGGCCTTCCTGGGGAAAGGATGGTGGGGATGCGCTGGGTGCCCTTGCACAGTCCCCTGTGAGCAAAGAGGAGCCGGTGGCATTGGGAGGCTTGGGAGAGCTATCCTGCCCCCTCTGTGGGACATCAGGGCCACAGCCAGGGGTGCTGAGCATTAGGGCCTGGCTCCGGGAGCCCTGGAGGGGTCTCGAGGCATGAGGCCCCAGGGGAGGCTGGGTTACAGGGAGGGAGGTGGCTCTTCCTGTCTGGTCTTTGTCATCTTGATGACCTCCTCATAGGAAGGCGGCGGCTCAGGGGCGTACAGGCTGTAGGCCGGAGGGGTCGTGGTGTCGAGGTCCAGCTCCCCGAAGGGCAGGGGTAGTTGCATACCCAGTGGGCACTGCACGGAGCTGTAGGCTGCAGGGACCCAGGATGGGTTTGTGGGGGTGGGCCTGGCCCTCACCGGTCCCCTGCCACCCCTGCAGGTGGGTGGGTCACCAGGAGAGGTGTGCCAGCACTCACAGGTCACAGTGCTGTGCACTGGGCTGTCACTGTTCACGGGGATGGCTGTCAGGTCGCAGGGCTCAGGTGCCGGTGGTAGGTGTGGCTGCGTGTGTGCCCGCTTCCGGAGGTGGCAGAACCGGACACAGCTGGCCGAGACCCCACAGAGCAGCAGCAGGAGGGCAGTGAGCAGGATAAGCCTGGGCAGGGAGGAGCAAGACCCCTACCGCTGGACTGCCCCCTGGTCTCTGGGCACCTGTTCCCAGGGGGCAGTCACAGCCCAGTTGCTCAAGGCAAAGCACTGCACAGGATAAAAGAACCAGGACTGCCTCTCCAGGCCAGACACCTCCTTCCTGGCCAGAGTTGGGCCTGAGGATCTGGCTTGACCTGGTCTCCTGCTGCTGGGCCTGCCCTGGCTGTCTCTCCAGGGCTGGCCACAAGTGGCCTTGGGTTCCTTCCCAGGACACACTGCCCCAGGCCAGCTACAGAGTACCGTGCTCAGACCAATGACCATGTTCAAGGGACCTCCCACAGGGACGAGGAGTGAGGGAATGGGAAGTGGGCTACCAAGGGAAGTCAGTCAAGGGCCCAGGGGTGTCCTCAGCCATGAGGAACTCAGGCAGGACCCATGCCGGATGTTGCCTGGGTGCTGGGAGAGGAACCTGGGATCCGTATGCCAGGCTGCTGGGGGCCTCAGAACCTTCCCGCCAGCGGCCCAGGATGGGGACAGTGGTGGTGACTCCTCAGCCGTGGAACCAAGTGGGTGGGGGTCTGGTGGACTGACCCAGGGGAGGACCGTAGCACCCAGCTGCGCGCTGCGCCCTCCACTTACCCCACGTGCCACAGGCTGCTCCAGCGGGCCTGGGGCGGGCACCTGTGGGACGGCGGCACCTGGAGCCGGTGGGGAAAGGCCAGGCCCACTGTCCCGCCCGAGCCTCCCCGAAGGAGGACCCCGGGTCCTCCCTACCCCCGCTCCTTCCCTCCGTCCAACCCTTCTCGCCGCCTCCCCGCTCCCCCGCCCCCGACTTACTGGTCCGAGGGGCCGCAGCTGCCTTCCACGAAACCCAGCGCCACCTGCGGGGACACGGGTGAGCCCGGGCCATGGCGCGCCGAGCGCAGACCCGCCCCGCGGTGTCGGAGCCGAGCACCCCGCGACCCACCTGCTGCAGTGGCAGGAGTGGCGGCAGTAACAGGAGCCCGCGGTCGGCCGGCGCCCGGGAGAACATGCTCGGCGCCCACAGCGGTAGCGAGCCCGGAGGCCCCGCGGCTATATGAGGGCCACGCCCCTGGGCCGCTCCCAGCGCAAACCCCGCCCTCCAGAGACTGCGTCCATTGGAGGACTGGCCTTGTAGCCACGCCCAGGTCCCCGCCCTAACCCTTCCCCCAAGATCAGCCGCGCCCTCTAGAGGCCCCGCCTCCGACAGGCTTGGCGCCCCGCAGGCCCTTGATTACTTCAGGGTCCCACCCACGCAATTCCCTCCCCATGGTCCTCTCACCAGGTCCGTCCACTCCAAGTTTCCTTAGCATAGGGTCACGGGGTGGCGGGCGGTCTTGCCCTTTGGCGTCCTGCAGTCGGGCTCAGGGTGGACGGAGGCGTCCCATGGACAGTTATGCTTGGGTGTGGCCTCGGAGGGTGGCGGCCACGCCTCTCACACACCCGGGTGCTCAAGGTCAGGGTTGCAGCAGTCAAAGACGCTGGGGCGTTCCAAGAGCGTAGTTCAGCGACATTAATTGTGCACCCTCGCTGCCCTCTGCCCTCTGCTCCTCCGTCGGGCGGTCAGGCTAAAGGAATTGGTCCGCATGGCAAGGGGCCTTGTCTGGGGAGGGAGGGAGAGGAAGCTGCCCTGTGTGTCTTTCTTCACTGCAATCAGGACACGCTCCTCAAGCGTCTACCCCCTGGAGGGGAACTGACTGCAGCTCTTTGAGGGCAGGGTCTCCTCCGCTTGTGCTGTCCTGATAGCTCAGTTGGTAAAGAATTCGCCTCCAATGCAGGAGACCCTGGTTCGATCCCTGGGTAGGGAAGATCCTCTGGCAAAGGGATAGGCTACCCACTCCGGTTTTCTTGGGCTTCCCTTGTGGCTCAGCTGGTAGAGAATCTGCCGCAATGCGGGAGACCTGGGTTCGATCCCTGGGTTGGGATCCCCTGGAAAAGGGAAAGGCTACCCACTCCAGTATTCTGGCCTGGAGAATTCCATGGACTGTATAGTCCTTGGGGTTGCAGAGTGGGACATGACTGAGTGGCTTTCACTTTCACCTCCTCAGGTTGACTCTATCCTGGCTGCACTTGCCAGGCCCGTTGCATGATCTCTGCCTAAGCTCTGTCCTGAAGCTGTCCTGTGCCTCCGGGCTGAACGGTGGCCCCCAGCTCACCCTGCTCCAGCCAGGCTCCTGGCTCAGGAGTGGGAAGGAGAAGGATGGGCAGAAGTGCAGCCAGCATGCAGAAGTGCAGGCAGGACCTGGGCCAGTAAATGCCAAGGCCCGCTGGTTCTAAACCCCAGGAGTTTAGAAGAGAGGGGCCTACCTGAGGAGGAGGTGGGGCAGTGCCCTGCAGGGAGGACTCTGAGGCCTGACCTGGTTGCAGGACCTGGATTTCTCTCCCATCTGGTGAGCAGCAGCCTGGTGAGGGTCTGCCCACCGGATAGAAGTCCCACAAAAGGCTGCTCTACGGCCATTGTTGTGGGCTGAGGGTTAGGGAGAGGGCAGATTTCTAGATGCCAAGGGCACTGAGGAAGTAGGGTGAGGACTCCAGGCTGGTGTCCCGAGGCCTGTGCCCAGGAGAAGCCCTGGATGCAGCTGACCCTCCACTCCTGCCAGGGAAGGCTGCATTTGGTCGCCTAGGGCTGGCACAGGCTGGGCATGCTGGGCTGTACACGGGGCCTGGCTGGGTGAGCTCTGTGGGGACAGTGTCTACCCTGCCACTCTCCAGAAGGCAGGGGCTGGTACAGGCACCATTCTGAGCTCCCAGCAAGGTCTCATGGGCTGGGAGAGGGGGCTTCTCCCTTGAAGAGCTGGTCAGGAACCAGAAGGCTGAGCCTGGACTCACTTCAGAACACTGGAAAACCAAACTGACAGGTGGGCCTCCCCTGGACCCTGACTGGGCCGTGTGGGAGGATGCAGTGAGGGCTCACTCCTTGCTTGGGGCCTCAGGGACTTGGGAGCAGCAGGGGGCTAAGGGGCTGCCTGGACGTTGGAGTCGGAAGCCCCCACCCTGCTCGCTGGCCTCTCCAGGTGGGTTGTGGGTGGGCCTCAACTCCATCCCTACCCCCCACCAGCCGTTTCCCCAGGGCTCTAGTTGTCTAGGCTGAGTTCATTGTTTTATGGGCTGACTTGTGTGTGTGGGCAGGGGCAGCCCCCCACCTGCTCACTGCAGCCCACACTGCAGGCACAAGAGGCACAGATTCACACAGGGTTTATTGACAGGTCTGTGGGGGCAGCTGTTCCCCACCAGGACCTCGAAAGGCTGGGTGGGTGCTGGTGGGGCTGGGGACCCGCAGGGCTCAGGTTGGGAGCAGGCTGTGGTCGGGACTGGCCTCTTCGCTGGTTCTGACGTGGGGCTGGGATGGGAGCTGGAGCCAGGACAGCAGGAGTGCCCCGGGGGGCCATGCAGGAGGCTGCCCTTTTGAAACTGCCCAGGTTCCAGGCCCCTGGGTGGTTCCCACAGACCAGGGGAAGGCTTCGAGGGTGGCAGGAAGGAGGGCTTCAGGGGGCTCTGTGGAGAGACTCCTGTGGCCTCAGGGGCCGGTCACCACCTGGGCTACAAAGAGGACCTTGTAGGTCTCCTTCACATCCCCCCTGAGCTGCAGCAGGGCCGATGCCACGAGTGGGTGGTCTGGCTGGAAGGGGAGAGGTGGGAACAGAGGGGGATCCTCAGTCAGGGGGCGCAGCAGGCACGTGTTTTCTCTTGGCAGCACTGCCCACCTCACCCGCCTAGGCCCCCCCAGGCACCCACATCAAAGTCGATGGGTGGCATCCAGGAGATGCTGATGGCCTTGGTCTGGCCGCGCTCCACAGAGCCTTTGGAGGGTTCAATGGTGAAGCCCTTGTGCTGCAGGGCCACGATGTTGTCCATGCTGAACTCAACAGTCTGCAGGCATTGGTGCTGTCAGCGGGCAGGCGGGTGGGCACAGCTCCCGGGAACCAGCAACCCTGCCCCCGGCCCTGACCAGCAGGCTGCCCACCCCTCAACTACAGAGAGGCAAGGCCAGCAGAGGCCCGAGCTGCCCGGGCAGTGGTGGCTGCAGCGGTGCCAGGGAGGCCAGGGCAGTGCTGTGGTCACCTTCTTTGCGGACAGCTGGGTTGTCCGGATGCAGCCCACCTGCAGTTCTCGGGTGGCAGGTGGGGCCTGTGTGTCTGGGTCCAGCTGGGCGTAGTCCAGGGTCACCAGGATGGGCTTTAGCTCCTCAGCTTCTGGAGAGGGAGGGCCTGGCGGGGGTCTCGGGGGTGGGGGTACCGCGGAGGGAGTGCGGGGGTCCCTGGGGTCAGGCAGGGATCCTCTGAGCAGGGCTGGCCCACTAGCCCTGCCCCCACCTGTGGGGGATGGGCCAGGAATGCCTGCCCTCTCTACAGACTCTAAGGGCCAAGGGTCCGCTTCTGCCACCCTGCCCACCTCGGGGCTCTCCGCCCTCAGAGGGCTCACCCTCTCTGTGCTCCAGGTCAAAGGCAGGGATCATGGTCAGGGACTCCACAGGCACATCCAGGGGGTCTCCGCCCTCCACGAACATCATGTGTTCGCGGGCCGCGCCCTTCAGGAGGATGCAGTGGGACACTTTCTGGGGGCAGGAGCACAGCGGTTTGCGACCCTGCGTGTGGGGCTCTGGGGGGGGGCGGGGCTGTGATGTGGGCCTGTGGGACCCCAGACATTGGTCTCTCCACCTGATGACCCCCAACCTGATGTGGAGGCCCCCAGGCACCAAGCTCCAACGTGTGGCCGCTCAGGCAGCTGAAGGGCTTGGACAAGTGGACATTTGGGTGGGGAGGAGGGCTCCAAGCTGGGTCGGAGTCCTACCTTTTCAAAGAGCACGACCTGTAGCCGGTCAGAAAAGTACAGGCTCTCGTGGTCTGGACTGAAGGTCACAGTGAAGTCCTGAGCCTTGCCGGGCTCCATGATGCCCTTGACCGGGACCACGCTGAACACACTCTGGCCACTGTAGTTCTGCGTGCCTGGGAGCAAGGCGGCCAGGTTGGTCTGGATCCCCCTGCAGCGCCCAGCACTCCCTGGCCACCCCTCCTCCATGGCCCACATGATCCCCCCAGCTGGCCAGCTTACCCACGACTTCCGTCCTCTGGTCCGGTGAGGCCAGGAACTGTGGCAGGCGGTGCTGGTCTCTGCTCCTGGAGGAGAGGCTGTCCAGCTGCATGGAGAACTTGATGGGCAGCAGGGAGTTGTTCTGCAGCTGCAGGGAGCAGGGCTGGGTCACTGGGGCAGCTGGGCTGGCCAGCCGGGGAGCAGGCCACTGCCGCCAGGTCTCAGCCCCCTCCTGCCCCGTCAGGCTCAGGCTAGCCTTCAGTAGAACCAGCATCCCACCCCAGTTCTCTCCTGCCTCCCCCTCTTCCCAGGAGAACGCTGCATCCCTCTAAAATCCCATGGAACCGGGCCCTGGGGTCTGCTGTCAGAACCTGGACTAAGCTAAGTGAAGAAGCAGGGGTCCCATTGGCAACTTCAGCCCAAGGCCACCTCAGATGCGGGGGAGCAGAAAAAGCCAGGCCTGCCTGCCTGCGTGGGGGTAGGAGCCCGCTTGGCCCCTTGAGGGGGATGGCCTACATCCCATGCAGAGGCCCTGGGGCAGAAAGATGGGAGCAGTGAGAAGACCTGGGCAGCAGTGGAGGGGTGGAGGGAGGGGCGTCCTCAGCAGCCCCTCCCCACTGGCTGAAGGGGCCAGTGAAGTGACAGCTGCTGGGGGTGGTGGGGGAGGGGGCAGTGGGAGCGGCCTCTGCTGGCTCCCTGACTGAGGCAGGGTGGATGCCTCCTGGGAACCTCTCCCAGGCGATGGGAAGCACTAGGCCCCGCCACATGCTTTACCTTGAAGCCCAAGGAGACAGACTCTCTGGCGATCACGTAGCCCATGTTGAGGACATCACCTTCAATGGAGCATGTGATCGTGGACGCCACACCCGTGCCCATGAGGGCCAGGGAGAGCGTGCCTTTCTTGGTGATGATGTCCAGTGTTTCTTGGGCCTGCAGAGACCACGTCCCTTAGCGTGAAACAGACGCTGGCAGAGGCAGGTGTGGGAGCTCTGTCTTGGAGCAGCTGGGTCAGGGCATGGGGGACCTGAGATGGCTTGGAGCTCCCTGGCCACCACCTCCTCCTCCTTCCAGTGAGAGGCCAGGGCCCAGGAGGACCAGTGGCTCCCAGGCCCAGAGTGCTGGATGGCATGTAGAGCAGGGAGTAGGGCTGCAATGGAGCTCGGGTGGGCTGGGACTCACCAGGATACTCTCACGCGGGGAGAAGGACAGATCTAGGACCTGGGTCTCGCCAGAGGGCAACCTCATGGTGGGGTTCAGCAGGACGAAGGGGCCATCGGGGTTCAGCATGGAGTACTCCAGCTGAGGGCCCAGCGTCAAGGAGGGGGTGAGAATGGGGCCTCAGCCCTTCACAGTCCCCTTCTCTCTGCCCCCTCCCGCCACCCCCCCCCCACCCCTGCTACAAGCTGCCTGGGCAGCGTGGGCAGGATACGTTGAGATCCTCGGGGGAGATGTTCTGGATGGAGACCTTCTTTATGCCCCGGTGTCCTGAAATGGGGGGTCAGTCAGGTCACAGCCCCAGGCCTGGGAGTGGGTGTGGGAGCCCAGATGAAAAGAAGGGTGCCTGGATCCCTGTGGGTGGGGGTGTGCATGGGGGCTGGGCTCCGATCAGGACACACCTGCAGCAATGTCACCGAAGTTAATGACGGTCTTGCCTTTGTCGGACGTTACCACGATAGACGGCGCTACCGCTGGACACCACAGCTCCAGGTACAGTGTGTTGTGGGGACTGGGAATGGTGGGGATTTGCTGAGGGCAGTGCCAGACCCTGAGCCGGCCCCACCAGGATCTGGGTGGCTATTGGCAGGGAGAGTGACCACCCTGCCCCCCTGCCCAGAGCATCGCACCTGAAGCTCAGCATTTCTGTCCCCTTCCTGTCTTTGGTGTCGCCACTGGCAACAACACAGGGAACCACAAACTTGTCAAACTTCCCCTGGAAAGACCTGATTAGGGAGGCCTGTGCCAACTGGTACTCTTGAGAGCTGGAATAGAACCGGCAAGGTACACTCATGCGCTGTCCCCACACTGCCCCCAGCACCCAGGAGGCTGTGCCCTGCCCTCCATGGAGGGCCCTGTAAGGCCGCACCTGCTTCCCAGGGCCCTGGGCCAGAGAGTACAGGGCAGTGGGGGTGGCAGCCTGGGGGCCACGTTGTGGACCAGGCTGTGGTTGTCACAGATTTGTCTGACCAACTGGCTTTTGCATCCCTTCCCTGGTCCCTGTGGGGGCCTCTCCTCTCCCAGGGTACCCGTCAGGCACCACCAGACAACCGAGTTCCTGGGGCCACAGCAAGGATCCAGGGCTGACAAGTGGCTCAAGCCTGTCAGAGCTCCCTGGAGCTCATGTGGCAGCTGGGGAGGCTGGGCTGCTGAGCTGGGAACATGGGGATCAGGGGCTCAGCATCCCCCAGCCCCTGGACTGAGACTTTTCACAGGGGCTCTGGGCCCAGGGGAACTGAGGTGAGCAGATAGCCAGGACAGCAGAACCTGAGGGGCCTCAAGGCAGCTCCTGGTTCCAGCTGTGCCTGAAGCCAGCTGTGCTCTGGACTTGCAGTCATAAGGCCCTGGAGCGTAGGGGGACATCTCTGTGGGGCCGGAGGCGGGGGTAGCCTTCTCTCGGGCCCACCTGGATGCGAGGTCCTCCTTCTGCAGCTCCGGGGGCTGAGAGGCTGAGGCCTGGAGCAGCCGGTCTTGGTTCTGCAGCCGCAGCATGGAGAAAGACGGTCTCTGCTGGTCCTTCCTCTGGGTGACCGTCTCCTTTAGGGACTGCCAGGGGAGTCTGACTGTGGTGCTGCCCTTGGGACTCTGCTGGGCTGGCAGACTGCCCAGGGCAGGAACCCGGGACCCAGACCCCAAGCAGCTCCTTAAGGGAGACCGATGACAGGTGCGGAGACCCCTGTGGGCTCATGCACCACCCCCAGTGTCTGCCCTCCCCATCAGGAAGGGGAGGCTTAAGGTGAGGCAGAGGGCTGGCCGAAACGGGGGTTCTTGCCCTTGTGCCCTGCCCCCATGTCTCGCTGCCCTCTGGCAGGCTGAAGGCATGTGCCCCTTCCTTCTGTGTGTGCTGTGATAGCAGGGCTGCTTGGACACTGAGGAGTAACTGCTGGGGGCCCCTGCATCTCCAGGGCAGCAGCGGGTGGGCGGGGCTCTGGGCCATGACTACCCAGCAGTATCGGATGCTCCTTCTGGGCAGGAGCCTGGGGCAACTGCTTCTCCAGGCCTGAACTCCCTCAGATTCACAGGCCCTTTGATGTTTTGTTTGTTCCCCTTCACTGTAAGCACAAGCCCCTGCTGAGCAGTGCGGAGGACCTGGCCCACCCTCCTAGACCATGGGACCAGAGTCTGGGGCTCTTCCCTGCCTGGCGATGCTCTCAAGAGAGGAGGGAGGGGCTTTGCCAAGAAAAAGTGCTAACCTCTTAAAACACCCCTAGTGCTCTAGTAAAGTGTTCCCAGGGCTCCTGCCCCCCAGCCCTGGGTGCCCCCGACCTCAAGGCGGGGTGGGGGTGTTTGTTCCCAAGACTTTGTGCAAGGGCCTCATGCAAAGTGGGCAGCCCCAAGCCCCCCAGCCCCCTTCCCACCACACACCAATTTGATCTCAGCTTTTCTGCTCAGGGCCTGGAAGGCCTCCTGGTGGATCAGCTCGCTGGGGAGCACTGGCCGGAAGGCCACTCGGACCAGGCACCTCTGTGGGAGGAAAGGTTCATGCTCTCGGACATGTTGGGGTCTTAGCTTAGAAGAGCCCTCCTGGGAGGTCCTGCCTGATCTCTGTCCCTGGAAGCTGGGTGGCTGCAGGCCCGATCACCAGGCCCCTCTCACCATGTGGGGGCAGGGTCCCTGTGATGGACCTGGCACGCTGCCCTCGGTGGGTAGCAGCCCACAGGGCATGAGTGAGAAGGGGAGGTTCATGTTCAGGTTCTGAGACCTGGAGGTGGTTCCTGCACCCCCGTCTGTCCCCATCCCACGAGAGGAACAGCAGCCCACCCCCAGGATGACCCTGGGCCCCACAAGGGCTCCCTCACCACAGCCTCCCCTGTGCTCAGTACAGCAAGGGAGCGAGGGGGAAGCTCTTAACAGCTGCAGTAACCCCCTTGGAGAAGAGAACCATTTCTTAAGCCTAATTTGCTCACTTTACTATGATGCATTTCTGTGACGGCAGGGCCTGCATATCCCTGCCCATCCTCACTCAGCTCAGAGATGCTGTGAGGGCCCGGGGGAGTCCCTGCCTTGAGGTCTGGCTCTTTCTGCTTCATCGGGAGAAGCAAAGGTGGGAAACCCTGTGCTCCTGGTGACCAGGTGCTGCGCAGCCTCTGTGACCATCTGCTGTGACATCCAGGGCTGCACACCCTCGCTTGGTCTGAACTGATGGAGCCCCCAGCCAGGGGCCTGTGGGGTCAGCTGCCCTTGGGTGCCCTGCCTTTGGGGCCAGGCTGGGGTGGGTAGAGGGCAGGAGGGCCCACTCAGCTCTGATGAGGACCCAGGTTGATCTCTACCATCTGTTGTCTGGTTGAACCACTGTGGTCCAGGGTGGGCAGAGCCAGGCATCCCAGGGTGGCCCTGCCCCCGCCCCCCAGCCCATCTGTAGGGCTTACACCTACCTTTCCTGGCCACACGGTGCCCACTAGGGGTGAGATGGTGATGGGCGAATCTGGGGGCAGCAGGAACTCGAAAGAGGTGGGCCCAACCGGAAAAGCGTCCTCTGAGCCAATGCGAGGCACTGAGTGGGTCAGTGAGTTCATGCTCTGGTGGGAGTTGATGACGTACAGGGTGGCCACAGATGTGTCGTACAAGGAGGTGGCTGCAAACTTGATCTGGTGGTGGGACAGCTCCAGGGGCGGGTAGACCCCCACAGCCCGGCATGCCAGCTTGAAGCACCTGGAAGTGACAGTGTGGGTGGCTCAGCCACGGGCTGAGCAAGGAGGCGTCCAGCACAGGGATGCCCAGGCCCGGGACAGCAGGTGTCACAGGTTTCGTTTCCTACCCCATTAATGAGTTTTAGTAAATTTTCAAAATACCATTTACCCTTGTGCACATTTTTGTTTTAAATTACTCAAAAATGCTTCATTTTTTATTTAGCTTTCTGACTCTGTGCTTATGCTTTCAACACTCTCACAACGATCTTCTGCTCCTCAGTAAGGAAAGCGTGCTTGATCCTGTCATGGACACATTTAGCACACATGGAACCACCATGTTTCAGACAACCTCATGAGAACTTTAGGTCTCTCAGCATGAACGCCTCTAAGTTACCCTGGGCACACACCATATGCAGATTTTGGTGCTTTCCCAACCTTCTTGGTATAAATGTAAACAATTCT
This sequence comes from Dama dama, assembly GCF_033118175.1. Taxonomy (NCBI): domain Eukaryota; kingdom Metazoa; phylum Chordata; class Mammalia; order Artiodactyla; family Cervidae; genus Dama; species Dama dama. The sequence goes on along the minus strand of NC_083694.1, from coordinate 47,780,608 downwards.
ATTACCAGGGGTTCGGGACAGCCTGGTTTTGTTAGAGGCTGTATTGTAGAACAGCCTACGATGGTATGTCAGATGCTCCACCGTCCTGAATGCCTCTAGATGCTGTCCCTGGAAGAGGCCCCTGTGCACATTTTAACTGGATAGTTAAACTTTTCATCACAAGTTTAAACAGTTGCAATGGAAGTTGCAATGGAGGTTTCTGACTTATTTCCTTAAATATTCAGTGATATTTAAAAGGACTTCCCAGGTAACTCAGTGGTAAAGAATCTGCCTAGCAATGCAGGAGACGCAAGAGACATAGGTTTGATTCCTGGGTTGGGAAGGTCCCCTGGAGAAGGAAATGGCTATCCACTCCAGTATTCTTGCCTGGAGAATTCCATGGACAGAGGAGCCTGGAGGGCTATAGTTCATGGAGTCGCAAAGAGTTGGACACGACTGAGCACAAGCATGTGCATGACATTTAAAAATAAAATGACAAGAGCTTCCCTAGGTGCTCAGTGGTAAAGAATCCACCTGTCAATGCAGGAAATATAGGTTTGATCCCTGGTCCAGGAAGACTCCACAGTGTGGAGCGACTAGGTCCATGTGCCATAACTATTGAGCCTGTGCTTTAGAGCCCAGGAACCACAGCTACTGAGTCCACATGCCCTAGAGCCTGTGCTCTGCAACAAGAGAAGCCGCCACAATGAGAAGCCCATGCAACACAACTAGAGAAAAGCCCACACAGCAACAAAGACCCAGCACAGCCAAAAATACATAAAATTAAAAGATAAAACTGATAAATTACTTTTTAAACATAAGCATGGGAATCTGTAAGCCATAATGAATTGATTCCTGCCATTATCCATGAAAAAAACCCTGATATTTGGTATTTTAATCGCTAGAAAATTTACATTCTGTATTTCTTTGAACTCCTGTTCCCACGGCACTCTTGTCACAGAATTTTACCCTAATTTCATATATTTTAATGCTTCATGAGGTGATGTCGATGACCCTGTCATTCTTGTCTGTAACAAAAATGTGTTCATATGCCGAAATATTTCAGTGTATATTTCTGCGTCCTGTAAGCACAGGCTCTAAACAGTAAAAAAAAAAAAAAAAATCCTTCTGGGTGGAGAAGTCATTGAGGTTATTATTAGAATTTGATTAATAGAAAAAGCATATATGTGTATAATGTGATAATTATTACATACAAAAATAAGAGGTGCTTGGAGTCACGTCAGGAAGGTGCCTATGAAGGGCGTGGCTTTGGCCTTGCTCGACTGACCAGAGAACAGGGGACAGCTGGGGGGCGTGCCTCGAGTCTGTCAACCCTGCAACCCCTTCCTTTACATTCTCGCTTGTCCCTCTGAAGATCTCCCTTGCAGTTCTCTCATGTTCTGCTCCACTTTCCTTTGATAAAAGGCTGTCTGGGGACGTCCCTGGTGGTCCAGGGGCTACGACTTTGCACTCCCCAAGCAAGGGGCCCAGGTTTGATACTTGGTTGGGAAATGAGATCCTTCATGCTACAACTAAAGGTCCCATCTGCCACCACAAAGACCTGGCGCAGCCAAATAAATAAAGAAATATTACAAAAAAAAAAAAAAAAAAGACTGTCGGGTCCAATCACCCGGACTTAGCTAGAGGCTGTCGCCCTGTGACCTAGAGGCATTGAATTCAGTGGAGACACAAAAGGTCCTGCCACTCAGCACCACCACATTTGCTGAGAACATGTGCTTATCTCTGAGTGTGTTTTACATGTTTCTCTCCCCACCCAAACCGCCGAGGTGAGACGAGCCCATCAACTTGTGGGGGATGTTCTTCTGACTTCAGAGGCAGACATGCAATATGTCTGGCCTCCCCACCTGGTTGCAAGCTTCCATCTTCCTTTATCTGATTACATAGGTGGCTGGTGCCAGTTACCAGGGCCAGGCTCCAGGGAGCCTCAGCCCTGCTCTGGGCATGTGCTCAACCTCCAGAATGTCATCACCATCACTACCATCATCATTACCACCACCACCATCACCACCATTATCATCACCATCACCACCACCACCACCATCATCACCATCATCATCACTACCATCACCACCATCACCATCACCATCATATCATCAACATCATCATCATCAAAACTACCCCCATTGGCAGCAGCATCAATGGGCCAAGGGTAGTGAGGTTTCTCTTCTTCTCCTGTTCTCTAGAAGATCTGTTTAAGATTGGCATCATTTTTTCGTTAAATGTTTGGAAGAACTCATTAGTGAAGTCATCTGCAACTTTCGTTGTGGGAAGCTCTTAAGCTTTGTTTTAATTTTTTCATTTAAAATATATTTATTGCCAATTTTTATTTCCTTTTCTGTCATATATTTAAATTTTTTGCCCATTTATTTTATTTTCTTCCAGATTTATTGATATGTAATTGACACACAGCTCTGCATTAGTTTGAGGTGTGCAGCAAAATGATTTGACTTATATATACTGTGAAATGATATTCACAGTAAGTTTAGTGAAAATCCATCATCTCACATAGATACAAAATTAAAGAAATAAGTATTTTTTTTCCTTTGTGATGAGAATACTTTGGGTTTACTCTCTTACCGTTTCTGCATAACATACAAGAAGGGCTAATTATATTTAGCACTTTGAACATTACATCCTTAGTTGTTTGTTGCTGTTCAGTTGCTAAGTCATGTCTGACGCTTTGTGACCTCATGGACTGCAGCACGCCAAGCTCCTCTGTCCGCCACTGTCTCCTGGAGTTTGCTCAAATTCATGTCCACCGTGTTGGTAATGCTATGTAACCATCCTCTCCCGCCCCCTTCTCCTTTTGCCTTTAATCTTTCCCAGCATCAAGGTCTCTTCCAGTGAGTTGGGTGACCAAAGAATTGGAGCTTCAGCTTCAATATCAGTCCTTCCAATAAACTTTCAGGGTCGATCTCCTTTAGGATTGATTGGTTTGATCTCTTTGGTGTCCAAGGAACTCTCAAGAGGCTTCTCCAGCACGACAGTTGAAAAGCATCAATTCTTTGATGATCAGCATTCTTTATGGTCCATCTCTCACATCTGCACATGACTACTGGAAATATCAGAACTTTGACTATATGGAGCTTAATTGGCAAAATGATTTTACTACGCTGTCTAGTTTGGTCGTAATTTTTCTTCCAAGGAGCAAGCAAGCATCTTTTAATTTCATGGCTGCAGTCACTGTCTTCAGTGATTTGGGAACTCAAGAAAATCTGTCACTGCTTCCATGATTTTCCCCTTCTGTTTGCCATGAGTGATGGGACCAGATGTCATGATCTTAGTTTTTCAAATGTTGAGTTACAAGACAGCTTTTTCACTCTCTTTCACTTTCATCAAGAGGCTCTTTAGTTCCTCTTCACTTTCTGTCGTTAGAGTGGTGTCATCCGGACATCTGAGATTGTTGATATTTCTCCCGGCAATCTTGATTCCAGTTTCTGAGTTGTCCAGCCCAGCATTTTGCATGATGTACTCTGCACACAGGTTAAATAAGCAGAGTGACAATATACAGCCTTGACGTACTCAATTTTCCCAATTTTGAACCATTCAGTTGTTCTATGTCTGGTTCTGTTTCTTCTTGAGCCACATACAGGTTTCTCGGGAGACAAGTAAGGCGGTCTGGTATTCCCATGTCTTTAAGAATTTTCCAGTTTATTGTGATCAACACAAAGTCAATGAAGCAGAAGTAGATGTTCTCCTGGGATTCCCTTGCTTTCTCTATGATCCAATGAATGCTGGCAATTTGATCTCTGGTTCCTTTGCCTTTTCTAAACCCAGCTTGCACATCTAGAAGTTCTTGGTTCACATACTGCTGAAGCCTAGCTTGATGGATTTTGAGCATAACCTTATGAGCATGAGAAATGAGTGTAACAGTCTGGTTGTTTGAACATTCTTTGGCATTCCTCTTCTTTGGCGTTGGAATGAAAACTGACCTTTTCCAGTCTGGTGGTCACTGCTGAGTTTTCCAAATTTGCTGATATATTGAGTGCAGCACTTTAACAGCATCATCATTTAGGATTTGAAATAGCTCAGCTGGAATTCTATCACCTCCACCAGCTTTGTTTATAGTAATGCTTTCTAAGGCCAACTTGACTTCACACTTCATGATGTCCAGCTCTAGGTGACCATATCATTGTGGTTATCCAGGTCATTAGGGCCTTTTTTTGTATGATTCTTCTGTGCATTCTTGCCACCTCTTCTTAATATTTTCTGCTTCTGTTAGTTCCTTATCATTTCTGTCCTTTGTTGTGCCCATCTTTGCAAGAAATGTGCCCTTGGTATCTCCAATTTTCTTGACGAGGTCTCTAGTCTTTCCCATTCTGTTGTTTTCCTCTATTTCTTTGCATTGACCACTGAGGAAGGCTTTCTTATTTCTCCTTGCTATGCTTTGGAACTCTGCATTCAGTTGGGTATATGTTTCATTTTCTACTTTGCCTTTCGCTTCTCTTATTTTCTCAGCTATTTGTAAAGCCTCCTTAGACAACCACTTAGCCTACTTGCATGTCTTTTTCTTTTGGATGGTTTTGGTCTCTGCCTCCTGTGCAGTGTTACAAACCTCTGTCCATAGTTCTTCAGGCACTGTGTCTACCAGATCTAATCCCTTGAATCTATTTGTCACTTCCACTCTATAATCATAAGGGATTTGATTTAGGTCATACCTGAATGGACTAGTGGTTTTCCCTACTTTCTTCAATTTTTAAGTCTGAATTTTGCAATAAGGAGCTGATGATCTGAGCTAGTCAAAGCTATGTTTTTTTTTTTTTCCAGTAGTCATGTATGGATGTGAGAGTTGGACCATAAACAAAGCTGAGCACTGAAGAATTGATGCTTTTCAACTGTAGTGAAGACTCCTGAGAGTCCCTTGGATTGCAAGGAGATCAAACCAGTGAGTCCTAAAGGAAATCAGTCCTTTGATTTCCAAATCAGTCCAAAGAATATTCTTTGGAAGGACTGATGCTAAAGCTGAAGCTCCAATACTTTGGCCACCTGATGCAAAGAACTGACTCATTTTGGAAAAGACCCTGATGCTGGGAAAGACTGAAGGCAGGAGGAGAAGGGGACAACAGAGGATGAGATGGTTGGATGCCATCACCGATTCAATGGACATGAGTTTGAGCAAGCTCCGGGAGTTGGTGATAGACAGAGAAGCCTGGAGTGCTGCAGTCCATAGGGTCGTTAAGAGTCAGACATGACTGAACTGAATTGAACTGATTGAGCCACAGTCAGCTCCAGGCCTTGTTTTTGCTGAGTGTATAGAGCTTCTCTATCTTCAGCTGAAAAGAATATAATCAATCTTATTTTGGTATTGACCATCTGGTGACATCCATGTGTAGAGACGTCACTTGTGTTGTTGGAAAAGGGTGCTTCCTATTACCAGTGTGTTCTCTTGACAAAATTCTGTTAGCCTTTTTCCTGCTTCATTTTGTACTCTAAGGCCAAACTTGCCTGTTGCTCAAGGTATCTCTTGACTTCCTACTTTTCCAATCTCCTGTGATGAAAGGACATCTTTTTGGTGTGTGTTAGTTTTAGAAGGTCTTGTAGGGCTTCACAGAACTGGTCAACTTCAGCTTCTTTGGCATCAGTGTTTGAGGCATAGACTTGGATTACTGTGATGTTGAATGGTTTGCTTTGGAATGAACCAAGATCATTCTGTCATTTTTGAGGTTGCACCCAAGTACTGTATTTCAGACTCTTGTTGACTATGAGGGCTACTCCATTTCTTCTAAGGGATTCTTGCCCACAGTAGTAGATATAATGGTCTTAGAATTAAATTTGTCCATTCCTATCCATTTTATTTCACTGATTCCTAAGATGTTGATGTTCATTCTTGCCATCTCCTGCTTGACCACATCCAATTTATCTTGATTCATGGGCCAAACATTCCAGGTTCCTATGCAATATTGTTATTTACAGCATCCGACTTTACTTTCACCACTAGATACATTCACAGCTGAGTGTCATTTCCACTTTGGCTCCGCTGCTTCATTCTTTCTGGAGCTGTTTCTCTGGTCTTCCCCAGTAGCATATTGAACACCTTTGAATGTAGGGGGCTCATCTTCTGGTGTCATATCCTTTTTGCCTTTGCATACTGTTCATGGGCAAGAATACTCTCACGGTAAGAATACTGGAGTGGGTTGCCATTCCCACCTCTGGTGGACCACATTTTGTCAGAACTCTTCACTTTGACCTGTCTTGGGTGGTCCTGCATGGTATGACTCATAGCTTCACTGAGTTACGCAAGCCCCGTTGCCATGACAAGGTTGTGATCATTAAGGGACATCCCTACTAGTTATTATAACTGGAAGTTTCTATAAGAGGGTTTAAAATTTGCATTTGATTTCCCTCATAGTTATTGAACTATTCAGATTTCCTCTTTTTTCTCCATGTCAGTTTTGGCAAGTTTTTGTTTTTTAGAAAATTGTTCATTATATCCAAACTGTCACATTTACTGGAGTAAAGTTGTTCATAACATTAAAAAAAAAATCTTTCTGATGTTTGTAGGATCTGTGATGTGTCCCCTTTCATACCCGAGACTGACAATTTGTGTTTTTTTTGTCCCCTCTCTTTTAAAAAAAAAATCTTGATTGGTCTTGCTAAGAGTAATGAATTTACTAATTTCTAGAACAGACTTTTAGTTTTATTATTTTCTCTTTTGGATACCTCATTTATTTCACTGGTTTACACTGTTATCTTTATTACATTTTTTCCTTCTACTTTCTTTGGGTTTAATCTGCTGTGCTCTCTTCCCAGTTCTTGAAACAGAAGGTTAAATAATTGATTTTGCACACTCTCTCCTCTTCTTCATATGCATTTGGAGCTAGAAACTTCCTACTAAGCACTGCTTTTGGTGGTTCACAAGCCCTCCAACTTAACATGTCCACAGTCAAATCCTTAGATGTATTCACGTGGTTCAGGTACTCCCATAGAGTTGGGGGGAAAAGCAGAAGCAAGAAGTAGATCGCTATGTGGAGTCTGACACCACCCATGTCACCAATGTGGGGTGTCACACTCCCCCACCCCTGACCACCTGCAGCTCCCCTGGCGTTAGTGCTGAAGTCCCACATCCTGGGAACCCCTCCTTCCTGGACAACCTGACCTGGCTAGTCACCTTGCGTTTACATAAATTTAGGTCTCCAGCATTGCAGGCAGATTCTTTATTGTCTGAGCCACCAGGGAAGCCCCAGGAATACATACAAACAATAAATATGCCAATAGGAAGTGAAAATCAGACACCCAGAATTTGGAAGGACCCTGAGGATTCTGGCAGTGGGAGGCTCTGGGGAGGGAGGGGGTCTGCATGTCACTTGTTGCAAGCAGATGGTCTATTTCTGTAACAAAGGGAAACTGGAGGCAAACATGATAAAAATGTAAGAGCCACTATTGTGGGTGGAGGGTACAGCAAGCTGGTTCTGGGATCCTCTGAAAACAGAAGGGAGGGCTTAGAGGAGGTGGCCCTAAGGAAGTTGCTGACCCCCATATACTGAAGAGGGCACCCCAGAGCCACGAAGGAGCGAAGTGTGAACTGGGCTCTCAAAGCTGAGGAGAAGCTACCATTTGCAAAAATGAGCAGCGGGAAAGGACCCAGATCAAACCACAAATAAAGCTGTTAAAAGAGAAAAAGGAACAGAATAAATAAAATTCATATAGACAGTAAAACATGCCAGAGAGATGTGCCCACAAGAGAATTGAAAACTGCAATGTGATCATTCAAAGTGAGCTTAACAGACTTGAGAAAAGAATACAACATATGAAAAAACAAACAGATCAGAATCATAAGAAGTCAGAAGCGAGGGATTAAAATTTAGGAAAGGGGACTTCCCTGGTAGTTCGGTGGCTAGGACTCTGTGCTTCCACTGCAGGAAGAATTGGATCCCTGGTTGCGGGGCTAAGATCCCACAGACTGTGTGGTGTGGCCAAAACAAAAAACCCACAAACGACTCAGAAAAGAATTATAAATAAAAGAAATTTAGAAACAGAAACTCAGAAGGGAACCATGAATAAAGAAACACGGAAGATAATTCTTTAAGAGAAAGAAGAGATAAGAGTGGAAATATCTAAAAAAATGATGAGGGGGACTTGCTTGGTCATCCAGTGGGTAAGACTGCAGGCTCCCAGTACAGGCGGCCCGGGTTCCACCCCTGGTCAGGGGGCTGGATCCCACATGCCGCAACTAAAGATCATGCGTGCCACAACGAAGATTGAAGATTCCACATACCACAACTAAGGATATTTGGGCCAGAGTGAGGAAAGCAGGAGAGACTCCATCTTGAAGCTTGTCATCCATCTTAAAGACAGGATGTAAACTGGGCCTGAAGCCTGCCCAAGAGTAAGGAAACTGTTGCCAATGAAAACCAGGTCTCCCGGAGACTTCCCTCCCTACAGACAGCAAACAGAGATTGTAGTTGAGGTCAGGCTGACCCTGTTAGGTTAACCGTGTGGACATCCCCCCTTGATGTATAATCATTGTCTACCCCCACTTTAACCTTAATTGTTGGTTCTCCTAGACATACTTATTGTAAAACTCAGTCATATACAACAAAGAGGTTGCTAACATGTAACCAGTCATGTGGGGTGGGAGGTGGTAATAAAACTGGGCCTCTCAGAAACATCAGGGTACTTGTTGGGAACTGATTCCCCTTGGACCCACTGGCGTAATAAACCATACTCCACTATCCTGAGTGTCCTCTGAGGTGTGTTTGAGACTCTGGATTACACAATAATACCTGGTGCGCCCAAATAAATAAAGAAATCATATTTTTAAAATGAGGAAAAGGATCCAAGAAAAAGTGGCAAAAGTGAACAAAGCAAAGACAAGTCATTATATTTATTTCAGGAGGCTCCCAGGAGGAAAACCGAAGGACAAGAATAAAGCACGTGTTTTAAGGACTAAAATTCAAGGAAGTGTTCCTGAAATTTAAAAAAAAAAAAAAGATTTGAAAAGCACCATGTACCTGGGAAAATCAATTGATAACAACCAACACGAAGTGTGTTCTTATAAAATTACTGGATTTTAGATAAGACGTTGTTGTTGTTCAGTCACACAGTCGTGTCTGACTCTTTACAACCCCAAGGACTGCAGCAGACCAGGCTTCCCTGTCCTTCGCCATTTCCCAGAGTTTGCTCAAAATCACGTTCATTGGGTCGATGATGCGATCCAACCATCTCATCTGTTGCCCCTTCTACTCTTGCCCTCAATCTTTCCTAGCACCAGGGTCTTTTCCAATGAGTCGGTTCTTTGCATCGGGTGGCCAAAGGATTGGAGCTTCAGCTTCAGCATCAGTCCTTCCAATGAACATTCAGAATTGATTTCCTTTAGGGTTGACTGGTTTGACCTCCTTAATATCCAAAGGGCTCTCTAGAGTCTTATCCAGCACCATAGTTTGAAAGCATCAATTCTTCAGTGCTCAGTCTTCTTTACGTTCCAACTCTCCTATCTGTACCTGACTACTGGAAAAACCAGAAATTTGACGATAGGGACCTTTGTCAACAAAGTGATATCTCTGCTTTTTACTGGGCTGTCTAGGTTTGTCATAGCTTTTCTCCCAAGGAGCAAGCATCTTTTAATTTCATGGCTGCAATCACCGTCCACAATGATTTTGGAGCCCAAGAAAAATGAATCTGTCACTGTTTCCATTTTCCCCCCATCTATCTGCCATGAAGTGATGGGACTGAATGCCATGATCTTAGTTTTTTGAATGTTGAATTTCAAGTCAGCTTTTTCAGGCTCCTCTTTCACTTTCATCAAGAGGCTCTTTAGTTTCTCTTTGTTTTCTGATATTAGGGTGGTGTCATGTGCATATCTGAGGTTACTGATATTTCTCCTGGCAATCTTGATTCCAGCTTGAGCTTCATCCAGTCTGGCATTTTGAATGATGTACTCTGCATGAGCAGGGTGACAATATACAGGCTTGACGTACTCCTTTCCTAATTTTGAATCAGTCCATTGCTCCATGTCTGGTTCTGTTACTTCTTGACCTGCATACAGGTTTCTTAGGAGGCAAGTAAAGTGGTCTGGTCTTCTCACCTCTTTAAGAATTTTCCACAGTTCGTTGTGATCCACACAGTCAAAGGCAGTCAATGAAGCAGAAGTAGATGTTTTTCTGGAATTCCCTTGCTTTCTCTATGAAGAAGTAGGTCCCTTAAGCACTGGGTTGCCATCAGACTTGTACAGGCACATTTTATTCCAAAAGAGAGTGGATTCGCTAATGTGTTGGCATTTAAGGTACTCAGGAAAGAAAGGTTTTTTCACGTAAATTGACTTTCAGGTGTAAAGGCTGTGCAGAGTGTCCCCAGTGTGAGGGGATGGGCTCTGCCCTCTGCTACTGTCTCAGTGATGCTGCTGGAGTCACTGGAAACCCTTCAGCTTCATGCTGTATCTCACACCTGATGCAATGACTCAGCAAAGTAAAACAAATGCACAAGTAAGATGTAAATTTGTAAATTTTTAGAAGAAACCTTTGTGACTTTAGGTTAGGGAAAAAAATTCTTAGATATGATACCAAACTCAAGATCCAAAACCAAAAGTTGATAAAGAGGATTTGTTGTTCAGTCAGTCAGTCAGTCATGTCCAACTCTTTACAGCCCCATGGACTGTAGCATGCCAGGCTTCCCTATCCTTTATCATTTCTTGGAGTTTGCTCAAACTCATTTCCATTGAGTCAGTGATTCCATCCAACCCTCTCATCCTCTGTCGCCCCCTTCTCCTCTTGCCCTCAGTCTTTCCAGCATCAAGGTCTTTTCCAGTGAGTTGGCTCTTCACATCAGGTGGCTGAAGTATTGGAGCTTTAGCTTCAGCATCAGTCCTTCCAATGAATATTCAGGACTGATTTTCTTTGGGATTGACTGGTTTGATTTTCTTGCAGTGCAAGGGACTCTCAAGAGTCTTCTCCAACACCACAGCTCAAAAGCATCAATTCATAGGCGTTCAGCCTTCTTTACGTCCAACTCTCACATGGCCACTGGAAAAGCCATCAGTTCAGTTCAGTTCAGTTCAGTCGCTCAGTCATGTCTGACTCTTCGCAACCCCATGAATCGCAGCACGCCAGGCCTCCCTGTCCATCACCAACTCCCGGAGTCCACCCAAACCCATGTCCATCGAGTTGGTGATGCCATCCAGCCATCTCATCCTCTGTCGTCCCCTTCTCCTCCTGCCCTCAATCTTTCCCAGCATCAGGGTCTTTTCAAATGAATCAGTTCTTCGCATCAGGTGGCCCAAGTTTTGGAGTTTCAGCTTCAACATCAGTCCTTCCAACGAACACCCAGGACTGATCTCCTTTAGGATGGACTGGTTGGGTCTCCTTTCAGTCCAAGGGACTCTCAACAGTCTTCTCCAATACCACAGTTCAAAAGCATCAATTCTTTGGCCCTCAGCTTTCTCTATAGTCCAACTCTCACATCCATACATAACCACTGGAAAAACCATAGCCTTGACTAGACAGACCTTTGTTGGCAAAGTAATGTCTCTGCTTTTTAATATGCTGTCTAGGTTGGTCATAACTTTCCTTCCAAGGAGCAAGTGTCTTTTAATTTCATGGCTGCAATCACCATCTGCAGTGATTTTGGAGTCCAGAAAAATAGTTAGCCACTGTTTCCACTGTTTCCCCATCTATTTGCCATGAATTGATGGGAACGGATGCCATGATCTTAGTTTTCTGAATGTTGAGCTTTAAGCCAACTTTTTCACTCTCCTCTTTCACTTTCATCAAGAGCCTCTTTAGTTCTTCTTCACTTTCTGCCATAAGGGTGGTGTCATCTGTATATTTGAGGTTATTGACATTTCTCCCGGCAATCTTGATTCCAGCTTGTGCTTCTTCCAGCCCAGCGTTTCTCATGATGGACTCTGCATATAAGTTAAGTAAGCAGGGTGACAACATACAGCCTTGACATACTCCTTTTGCTACTTGGAACCAGTCTGTTGTTCCATGTCCAGTTCTAACTGTTGCTTCCTGACCTGCATACAGATTTCTCGCGAGGCAGGTCAGGTGGTCTGGTAATCCCATCTCTTTAAGAATTTTCCACAGTTTAAAAAAAAAAAAAGAATTTTCCACAGTTTAATATGATCCACACAGTCAAAGGCTTTGGCATAGTCAATAAAGCAGAAATAGATGTTTTTTGGGAACTCTCTTGCTTTTTCCATGATCCAGTGGATGTTGGCAATTTGATTTCTGGTTCCTCTGTCTTTTCTAAAACCAGCTTGAACATCTGGAAGTTCACGGTTCACGTATTGCTGAAGCCTGGCTTGGAGAATTTTGAGCATTACTTTACTAGCGTGTGAGATGAGTGCAATTGTGCGGTAGTTTGAGCATTCTTTGGGATTGCCTTTCTTTGGGATTGAAATGAAAACTGCCCTTTTCCAGTCCTGTGGCCACTGCTGAGTTTTCCAAATTTGCTGGCATATTGAGTGAAGCACTTTCACAGCATCAGCTTTCAGCATTTGAAACAGCTCAACTGGAATTCCATCATATCCACTAGCTTTGTAGTGATGCTTCCTAAGGCCCACTTAACTTCACATTCCAGGATGTCTGGCTCTAGGTGAGTGATCACACCATCGTGATTATCTGGATCATGAAGATCTTTTTTGTACAGTTCTTCTGTGTATTCTTGCCACCTTTTCTTAATATCTTCTGCTTCTGTTAGGTCCCTACCATTTCTGTCCTTTATTGAGCCCATCTTTGCATGAAATGTTACCTTGGTATCTCTAATTTTCTTGAAGAGATCTCTAGTCTTTCCCATTCTATTGTTTTCCTTTATTTCTTTGCATTGATGGCTGAGGAAGGCTTTCTTATCTCTCCTTGCTATTCTTTGGAACTCTGCATTCAAATGGGTATATCTTTCCTTTTCTCCTTTGCTTTTTCTTTCCCTTCTTTTCACAGCTATTTGTAAGGCCTCCTCAGACAGCCATTTTGCTTTTTTGCATTTCTTTCTCTTCGGGATGGTCTTGATTCCTGTCTCCTGTACAATGTCACGAACCTCCATCCATAGTTCATCAGGCACTCTGTCTATCAGATTTAGCCCCTTAAATCTATTTCTCACTTCCATTGTATAGTCATAAGGAATTTGATTTAGGTCATACCTGAATGGTCTAGTGGTTTTCTCCATTTTCTTCAATTTCAGTCTGAATTTGGCAATAAGAAGTTCATGATCTGAGCCACAGTCAGCTCCTGCTCTTGTTTTTGCTGACTGTATAGAGCTTCTCCATCTTTGGCTGCAAAGAATATAATCAGTCTGATTTCAGTGCTGACCCTCTGGTGATGTCCATGTGTAGAGTCTTCTCTTGTGTTGTTGGAAGAGGGTGTTTGCTATGGCCAGTGCATTCTCTTGGCAGAACTCTATTAGCCTTTGCCCTGCTTCATTCTGTACTCCAAGGCCAAATTTGCCTGTTACTCCAGGTGCTTCTTGACTTCCTACTTTTGCATTCCAGTCCCCTATAATGAAAAGGACATCTTTTTGGGGTGTTAGTTCTAGAAGGTCTTGTAGGTCTTCATATAACTGTTCAACTTCAGCTTCTTCAGTGTTACTCGTTGGGACATAGACTTGGATTACCGTGATATTGAATGGTTTGCCTTGGAAATGAACAGAGATCATTTTGTCATTTTTGAGATCACATCCAAGTATTGCATTTTGGACTCTTTTGTTGACTATGATGGCTACTCCATTTCTTCTAAGGGATTCCTGCCCACAGTAGTAGATATAATGGTCATCTGAGTTAAATTCCCCCATTCCAGTTCATCTTAGTTCGCTGATTCCTAGAATGTCATTGTTCACTCCTGTCATCTCCTGTTTGACCACTTCCAATTTGCCTTGATTCATGGACCTAACATTCCAGGTTCCTATGCAATATTGCTCTTTACAGCATCGGACCTTGCTTCTATCACCAGTCCCATCCACAACTGGGTGTTGTTTTTGCTTTGGCTCCATCCCTTCATTCTTTCTGGAGTTATTTCTCCACTGATCTTTAGTAGCATATTGGGTACCTACCGACCTGGGGAGTTCATCTTTCAGTGTCCTATCTTTTTCCCTTTTCATGAAAAGCCATAGCTTTGACTGTATGGACTTTTGTCGGCAAAGTAATGTCTCTACTTTTTAATGTGTTGTCTAGGTTTGTCATAGCTTCTTTTCCAAGAAGCAAGCGTCTTTTAACTGTGTGGCTGCAGTCACCATCTGCAGTGATTTTGGAGCCCAAGAAAATAAAGTCTCTCACTGTTTCCATTGTTTTCACATCTATCTGCCCTGCAGTGATGGGACCGGATGCCATGATTTTTGTGTTTTGAGTGTTGAGTTTTAATCCAGCTTTTTCACTCTCTTTCACCTTCATCAAGGGGCTCTTTAGTTCCTCTTCGCTTTTGGCCATAAGGGCAGTGTCCTTTGCATATCCAGGCAATCTTGATTCCAGCTTGTGCTTCATCCAGTCCAGCATTTCGCATGATGTACGAAATCAAACCAGTCAGTCCTAAAGGAAATCAGTCCTGAATATTCATTGGATGGACTGATGCTGAAGCTGAATCTCCAATATTTTGGCCACGTGATGCAAAGAACTGAATCACTGGAAAAGACCCTGATGCTGGGAAAGATTGAAGGCAGGAGGAGAAGGGGCAACAGACAAACTGAACTGAACTCTGCATATAAGTTTAATAAGCAGGGTGAAAATATACAGCCTTGATGTACTTCTTTCCCAATTACTCAAAGTTTAAAAATTTTGCTTTATGAGATGACAGTGTGAAGAGATTGAGACAAGCCACAGACCAGGGAAATTTTTTGCAAATCTGACAAGAAACTGCTATCAGAGTATATAAATAACACTCAAAACTCCATAAAAACCTGATTTTTAAAAATAGACAAAAACCTGAAAATACTTTTCACTAAAAACATACATGGAGAGCAAATAAGCTCCAAGCTGTCAGTCGTTGGAAACACGAGTCAGTGAGACACTGTCACACACCTCTCAGGATGCCTCTCCATCGAGTAAACAAGGAAACCTGACATTACCCGCAGCTGGAAGGGGTGCAGCAGCCAGACACCCAGACGTCATGGGGGAGAACATAAAATTGAAAAGAAACTGACACTGTGGCCTGGCAACTCCCCTCCTAGACACTAAGCCATGCACGATGAGAACGCAGGCTCACCCAGAAATCTGCTGGGGACCTGTGCCAAACTCAGTGTCCTTTGAAGGTGGGCTGCATGAACACGTCCCCAGGGGGTGGGGGCCGTGGGGGAGGGGAAGCGGAATGTGGGCTTTGGAGCCCTGGCATCCAGGTGGGGGGTGGGGTGATTCAGGTCAGTCTTCAAGGTAGAGCCAACAGGCCTTACTGACGACTTAGTTGTGCGACTGGAGGAAAGGAGTCAGGACGGGGCCACGCTTGTGGCTGGTGCTCAGGCGGTGGTGCTGGGCACAGTCCCAGCTCTCAGGTCTGGGAGCCCATGGGCAGCCACCCTCTGTGGGGGGGCAGTGGGGTAGGGGGGGTGTGTGCCGCTGGGTCTCCCTGGGCTCCCGAACACTGCTTTATTCCCTGAGGCCTCACAGTTTTATCATTGCTAGCCTTTCCAAGGTGGCTCTTAGATAAGCTTTTGTGGAAATTTCAATTTATTTGTAGATAGTTCTTGAAGAAAATTAAATGCTCATTCAATCAACAAACATCTAAGGAGCTTCTTCCATAGGCCGGAGCCCATTCTGGGCACTGAGATTATTTTGCAACCCCCCTTCTTACGGGGCTATTTCCCAGAGGCTGAAAGAGTTGTGAGCAAACCCTGGAGGGGCCCAGCCCAGGGTGGCTCAGTGGAGCCGAGGGGAAGGGCAGGTGGTGGGGGCCACAGCTGGGCAGAGCCTATGCCTGGGTTTCCTCCAGGGGTTCTCGCTCTGCGTTGGCTCCTTAAAATCACCACCTGTAGACCCCTTCCCGCTTCCCCACGGCCACCCACCTGGCTGGAGGGTGCTAACCCTCCCTCCACCCCACAACCCAGGGCTGCCAGGTCCCCAGCCAGAACCAAAGAGCAGACAGGAGAGAAAGGGAAGGAGGGGGCAGGTGGGCCAGCTCCACGAGGGGTTGGCCTGACAACAGGAGGGTGTCCCAGCACGTTCCTCCCTGGAGGCTGATGATTGAGAATCATCAAGAGCTGGCCCTCATGCCAGACCCTGTCGTCCAGTCCATTTCCCCCTGCCCACTGCCTTCTCAGCCCCAGTTCTCAGGGTGGACATGGAGGCCTGGGATCACACAGTGCATGAGGGCAGGTGAGGCTTGTGCCCAGGGGATGCTCCGCACACTCATGCACGCTCACAGGTGCATGCACACATGTGCACATCTCACACGCCTGCAAGGTGGCCTGGACCCAGGTGTGCCGAGCTTTCTGAGGTTGGCACTGCCGCCCAGCCCTGCAGTCAGCCTGGCCAGCCTGGGGCTGACACTCCCAGCTGGCTGCCCGGGCCCTGCACGCACCCCCGTGTCAGGCTCACCGGTTAATCTCTGACTTGCAGATGAGCTCAAAGTTGTACTCCTTGGCCTTGGTGGGCTGAAAGATCACATCGAGCTGCAGTGTTTCCAGTGGCAGGATTGTCCCGAACCCGTCGTTGGGCTGGATGTCCACAAACTGGTAAAAGGAAGACCACGGACGGCAAAGCGAAAATGTGATGATCTGCTGGGGAGTGCCATGGGGAGCAACATGGACAGGCGTGTGGCAGAGCACAAATGAATGTGTGTCTGGTGACACGTATGTAAATGTGTTACGCCGGTGTGAGTCTGTCTCTGTGTATGTGATCATGTGTGCAAGTGAGTACATGTGAGAGGGTGGTGTGTTTGTGTGTGTCTGCATGCATGTGAGCACAGGTATGTACGTGAATGTGTGTATGCATGTGAGCACAGGTATGTGTATCTATGTGTGTATGAGTGTGTGTGCATGCATGTGAGCACAGGTGTATGTGTGTATGAGTGTGTACATGCATGTGAGCACAGGTGTATGTGAGTATGTGTGTGTGCATGTGAGCACAGTTGTATGAGTGTGTACATGCATGTGAGCACAGGTGTGAGTATATGAATGTGTGTGCATGCATGTGTGCACAGGTGAGTATGTGAACGTGTCTGCATACATGGGGGTAGACAATGGGTCTCTGGTGGGGCAGCCCGGAGGACTGAGGGAAACCAGGCCTGGGCCTCTCTTGGCTGCCCTGCAGGGTCAGTCAGGCCGGAGTCTCAGGAGGGAGGTAGGGGAGAGAACTCTGGGTGCTGTGCGTGCAGCAGGTGGAGAGAGCTCGAAAGGGGCAGGGTGAGGTGGGGACAGTCAGAGACCCTGGCTGAGGTGCCTGGGAGTGAGCATGGAGTCTGCAGGTGGGTGAGGCCTGGCCAGGCACCAGGACTCAGGGTAGCAGCCCCTCGTCCCTCACTGCCCAGTACCTCCCACTTTGACCACATGAGCGAGGCACCTTGGGGAGTCCGACGAACCCAAACTCCTGGGGCAGGAGGGAATGATTGCAGAGGCTGATTTGGGTCCTGATGGCCTCGTAGATGGTACAGTAGCCAAAGTCCAGCCCCGCGGGGCTGAACTCCAGGTCCGAGGTGGTGACTACAGCATGGACAGTAAACCCCACCGGTTTGATCTGAAGTGCAGAGGGCAGGGCCATTCGGTCATTGCGGTCAGTTAGGGAAGTGTCTCCAAAACTGAGAAGAGCACCAGTCCTGCTGTGAGCTGGCACTGACTCTGCACCTTTCATGGACACACCTGCTTCCTGTTGGCCTCAGCATGGCACGGGCAGCACAGGTGGGCAGGGGGCAGGAGGGTACGTGTGCACACACATGTGCATCTGCATGTCGGTGCATTGTGTGTGCACACGATGACATGTGTACCCAGGATGTGCACACCCTGGACACCTGGGTCTGAATTGTACGAATGTGAGGGTCTGGGTGCCCCGGGGACAGCCCTGCCCATCCAGGGGCCTCTCTGATCCACAAGCCCCTCCCTCTGTCTCCCCTGTGCAGGGGGCCAATGAGGATGGGCTCCAAGAGCCAGGGCAGAACAGCTTTGCTCCCCCAGGGTGCCTGGCATCCAGATGAGCCCCACACAGACCTGGTCAGCCACCCGGATAGTCATTGGGGCCTCCAGAACCCTGGTCTCCTTGTCAAAATACTTCCCTGCGTCTTCTGGGAGGGAGTGTCTGCAAGAGACAGGGGGCACTTGAATGTTCTTTTCTTCTTTATATTTGAGAAATGACAAAAGGCTCAACTGTGAGGGTGCTAGAGCCACAGGGTACACATAAGGTCAGAAATACAGGAGCCTGGGGCTGGCTTCCTGCTGTGACTCAGGACCCCCCACCACCAGGGAGGAGCGGACCCCCGCTGGGCACATCACCTGGGCAGGAACTTGAGCTGCACTGAGTAGGATGACAGCGCCTGGATGTAGCCAGTCTCAGGCAGGAGCTCCATGTGGCCCCGCAGTTCCTTGCACACCTCGAACTTTAGGCGCAACGCGGCCTTCGACCTGCAGCATCCAAGGGAGGGCCGGACAACGACTTGAGGTCAGTCCTTGCCCCACAGGGCCCAGCGCACCCCCTCCAGGCACAGCCCTGCTGGGCACAGCCCCCACTTTCTACCCCCACTGTCAGAGAGGCTTCAGAGCCCTGCTCACAGGGGCAGGTTTTCCTGAAATGACATTGGCTGAGGGATCCTTACAAATAAAAACATCACAACTGAAAGTCACCCCGGTCGGTTCTCAGAACCTGAGTGTTTTCTGGGAAGCGCCTCACAGGCCAGGAGGGGTCAGGAGAAGGGGCCCTGTTCCTCCTAGAGTTCTGCCCTTCCACGCTCAGACACAGGCTCTCTTGCAGGATGCTTGGGAGGCCCCAGGTGGCCAGGCCTTGGTCAGTGACGGCAGCTTCCCCAATTTTTGTCCTTGCTTTCAACTCAGGACCCGCTAGAGAAAGCCAGGTGTGCCCCCAGTCAACCATGTGGGGTGTCCCATCCTAGCCAGCCCCCAGGCTACAGCCCCATCAGGACAGCCCCTCCCCACCTGCTCTCCAGTCTCCAGAAAGAGAGGCAGTGTGTGAGCTGCCCCAGGCCTGTAGAGGAGACCACCCCCGGGGGCCACCAGGGACCCCAGGCCATGGTCCAGAGCCTCTCAGGCCTCCTGGTGTCTCCTTAACTGCCCGGGATGATTCTCACAGCCCCTCTGCATGGGGAACCCAGGGCCGATCGGGACCGTGAGTGACCCATGGGCTCCTGAGATCACAAGGGAAGGTCTCTCTTCTCTCAACTTTGACCTCTGGCCCCAGTGTCACCCAGCACTGGATGTCCCCTACCAGGCAAGGTGTTCAGACTGGGCCCTCCCACCCTGGTTTCTGCTGTGGCTGAGCTCCCCTCAGGCAACTACAACCAGGGTCTTTGTGAACTCACTCCCTTGCTACCCCTGTATCCATAAAACTGGTAATAACATTGAATTCTAAAATCATTCAACAAACCTAAGAGGTCGAGTGTGTGCCTCAGAGGACAGGCTGAGAAAGCACAGCTCCCATGCTCCCTGTCCCCCCACCCTCCCCAGGGGTGGACACACTTTGCACCGAGGTAAACTGACCAGACCCCGTTAAACCCTGGTTTCCCGAACAATCCATCTGAACTCTGCTCCGAGACCCCAGCCCCCGGGAAAAGCAGGTCCCCCGATGTTTGCAGCACTGACATCTGGGGACCCAGCAGCTGGCAGGTGCCAGCCCAATTGCACCCAGGCTGACATCGCCCCAACCTACGGAGAGAAGCGGGACCCTGGGTGCAGCAGCCGGCCAAGTACACAGCTGTGTTTGGTTAGTGAAGATCCACTAAGCTCTAACTGTTGGGCTTGCCTCTTTTTTCCACTTAATTGAACTTCAGTTAAAAAAAAAGGGGAGAGTAAAAAAGAAATGACAACCATGGTGTCTGGACACCCTTGCAAAATTCTGTGAATGAAACATGCTTCTTTTCTTGGAACTCCACCTATGTTCCTTCAGAGGACCAGCCCCCTCTCCTGTCTGTGTCTGCGAGGGGCCTGACCTGGCATGCGGGGTGCTGACCTCCCACAGACAGGGGTGATGACACCGATTTATCCTCATGGTCCTGGAAGTCAGGCCCAGACACCATGTCCCAGGGCTGAAACCCAGCTGCAGGCAGGTCTGGTTCCCCTGGAGGCTCCACAGAGAACGCTCTCCTGGCTTTTCCAGTTTCTGGGGATGCCACGTCCCTTGGTTTGTAGCCTCTCTTCCGTTTTCAAGGCCAGCAGCCCGGCACCTGTCAGCCTCTGTCTGACACTGACCCTCGGGCTTCCATTCTATGACGGCCCTGGGGTTCCAGTGGGCTCTCAGGGCAACCCCTGGAGACCCTTACCTTGAGGTCTCGGATCTCACCTCGCCAGGGCTCACCGTGTGTGGACGAGGATCGAGTCCTGGTACAGCCGGTCGTACATGCAGATCTTCAGGTCCACGTTGGGCTTCGGCACCCAGACAGGCACATCGATAGCCACGCCGACGACTTTGAAATATAACTGAATTTGAACACGAAAATCCAACAACATGCATGTTCATCAGCAGAGCAGGCAGTGCTTGTGAGAGCTAACACAGAACTCAGCAGCATGGTCTGTAATTCTTACAAGTACCGCATGCCCAGTTGTGTACGACTCTGTGCGACCCCAAGGGCTGTAGCTCGCCAGGCTCCTTTGTCTATGGGATCTTCTCCAGGCAAGAATACTGGAGTGGTTTGCCATGCCCTTCCCCAGGGGATCTTCTGAACCCAGGGATAGAACCTGTCTTTTGCATCTCCTGCATTGGCAGGTGGGTTCTGTACCACTAGCGCTACCTGGGAAGCCCCAGCTCTTACAAGTATTGGAAGGTTAATAATTAAATTGTCCATTGGGACTTCCCTGGTGGTCCAGTGGCAAGACTATGCACTCCCAATGTGGGGGATCCAGGTTGGATCCCTGGTCAGAGAACTAGATCTCACATGCCACAGTTAAGACCTGTTGCAGCCAAATATATATTAAAAAATTACACTGGCCATGTTTTTGAGATCTATGGCAGTTTTCACATTAGATAATTTTTTTTAATGGGCAGAGCTCTATTTATTTTTTGGTCGTGCTTTGTGGCATGTGGGATCTTAGTTCCCTGACCAGGAACTGAACATTGGCAGTGAGAGCTCAGCATCCTAACCACTGAACCTAACCACTGAGCATCCTAACCAGGGAAGTCCTTCACATCATATACTTTTTTTTTAAAAGTCTTTATAGTATTTGTTACAATATTGCTTCTGTTTTACATTTTGTTTTGTTTTGTTTTTTGGTCACGAGGCATGTGAGATCTTAGTTTCCCGATAAAGGATCAAACCCCACATTCCCTGAATTGGAAGGTGGATTCTTAACCACTGGACCACCAGGGAGGTCCCCACATCATATAATTTAAATAATCCTGTTTATTTTCAAAATTTTTAAACATGAGAAGGTAGACTGGTACAATGAGTTTTCACAAAAACATGTCACGCAGCTTCCTAAATATCCACATTTTTAGCAGTTTAGAAAAACCCTTTTGCTACAGAATCGTGTGTCACACGGCCAACACAGATGGAAGGCCAGGTTTCTCAAGGGCCCAGACACAGAGGTGCTTCTCCCTGCAGTCAGACCCCAAGTCCTGGTCTCAGAGCTGGGCTTTGTGGGTATCCTGCCAGGTGAGTGTGTGCACAGCAGCACCCCCAGGGTGGCACCAGGGACCACCAACCCACAAG
Source organism: Dama dama (assembly GCF_033118175.1). Classification (NCBI taxonomy): domain Eukaryota; kingdom Metazoa; phylum Chordata; class Mammalia; order Artiodactyla; family Cervidae; genus Dama; species Dama dama. The sequence continues at coordinate 47,758,892 of NC_083694.1, read as the reverse complement.
ACTGGGTGGGGGGCCTTCCTTCCTACCACCTGCAGGACTGTGACCTCAGAACACAGCTGCACCAGATCCAAGGCCACTGGGTCGCCAAAACACACAGCCCATTTCCAGGGCCAGAGACAGACTGGACAGAATAAATAGAAAGCAGGTCCAGGGAGATGGACCTGCTGGGGCAGTCAGGAGAGGGTTTGAGGACAAAGGTGACCTCTTCTGTTAGAGGCAGTGGGGGTGGGCTGGGGCAGTGGCTGAGAGGCTTGGAGGCCCTGAGCAGCATCCTGGCTGCAAGGCCAGGCAGGTCACAGAGAGGCCGATCTTGCCAGCGCCTGAATCAGCTCCAGGTGAGCAGATGGACTCGGGGGTGACATGTGACAAATGAGGGCGAAGAAAGACCCAGGCCTTGGAGTTCAGATGTCCACGAAGGGGGGCAGGGAAGCCCCCATCTACGGCAGAGCCATCAGGGTGGGAGAGGCTTGGACATGGAATGGGGGCTGTCCTTATGGGGAGACGGCAACAGGGCCCCCAGACCCCTGGATGGTAAGGGGCTGCAGGCTGGCAGATTCCAGCCCTGTCATAAGGGGCCTGGTCTCAGGAAAACAGGCAGGCAGGATGGGGAGTCCAGACTCCTGCTCACCCAAGGAGGCCGACAGCTGCACAGTGGCTGCATGTGTGGTCCCGATTCTGGTTGGGAGAAGTCAGTGGGTGGGGAGCAGTCAAGGTGTTCATTGCCCTCCACACTAAGCAGGGCCCCCATGGGCTGGCGCATCCTTGATTCAAAGTCACAGCCCCGGCCAGGCTGTCCTCTCTTGAGTGGTTGGTTACCCAGCACTGGCCCGTGTTCCTTCCTGTCACAGAGCAGGGTCTCTGTGGGGTCCTGTAGGGTCCTCTGAGGCTCTAAGGGACTCCAATTGGCACTGCTGACAGTGGGCAGTGTTGAGTATTGTGGAACACTATGGGGTACTGTAGGGCATGGCCCATTCCTTGGGGTTTCTGTTACAAACAAATGAGTGTCTTGTCTCAAATCTCTGGCCACTGAATAGGAACATGGCAGAGCAGAGCCTCCTGAAGCAGTGAGCAGAGGACAGTGCAGTGAGCACAGATGCATCAAGTGGTCACAGCTGGAAAGGACCACCTGCCCAGGAACGTGGACCATGGTGTCAGGTCAGAACTTCTAAAGCAGTGGCAGCAGGTTCAGAGGAGATTCTAATAATTCCAGTGAAACTTAAGTGAAACTCAGACACTGAAGGCCAAGAAAGAAGGTCAGTAAGAGGGATACAATGTCACACTGTATTTTGGTCATAAGGAAGTGCTGGCCGAGTGTCCTGCTGGGCACTGTCTGTCCTGGAGGGTTTTCCTCTTCCATTTAAGAAGTAGAAAGTCATGTGGGATTTGGGGGCTGAAAGTGGAGGGGACTGTTCATGGAATGGAAAGTCGAATTTCCAAATAACAGGAAGAAAAGGAATAAGTAGCAACTTGATTAAACCAACCAAAACAATAAAATTGAAAGTGAGGAAATAATATCATAAAATGAATAGTCAATACAACTAATAGAAGAAGTAAAACAAAGTGTGTCAATATTTTGGAGATTAATTCTTTGTCAGTTGTAGTAACAGTGGTAAGAGTGGGCACTCATGTTCCTGATTTTAGAGGTAATGCTTTCAATTTTTTGAGAAAAATTTAGCTCTTTAGCTCTTTTGCCCACTTTTTGATTGGGTTGTTCATTTTTCTGGTATTGAGCTTCATGAGCTGCTTGTATATTTTGGAGATTACGTGTGTCAGTATTATGCTGTGAACACACTGGAGTCTCCCCATAAAGACAGACAGCATTAGTAGGATCCACACACAAAACCTGGCTCCTTAAAAGATATAGGGTTATTAAAAAAGGATGACTATGGGAGGGGACACAGGGAAATGAGGCTAAGGGGAAGCAGAGGAGAACAGGGTGGCTCTGTCATTACTGTGGGAGCAGCTGTTGTTAGAGGTGTCTGAGCAGCGGTGGGGAAGAGGCCTGTTTGGTTCTGGTGGAAGGCATAGTTCACTATAAGAAAATAACCACAAACCCTCGTGCATCAAAGCATTAGGCAGCTGTACAGAGCCCTCTGTGAGGCATGTAAGGAGAACCTGTCAAAGACTGTGTCACTGGGAAGGTGGACATGGAAGGAACATGGAGGGAAGCCAAAGCACCTTGAAAGAGAGGAACGGAGCTGGAGGATTCACTCTTTCTGACTCCAGACTATATTGCAAAGCTACAGTCATCAAAACTGCATGGCACTGGTGCAAAAAACGGCACACAGACCAATGCAACAGGATAGAGCACCCAGAAATAAACCCATGTACCTATGGTTACCTAATTTATGACAAAGGGGAAAAGAACATACAATGTAGAAAAGACAGTCTCTTTAATAAATGGTGCTGGGAAAACTGGACAGCTACAAGTAAAAGAGTGAAATTAGAACATTCTCTAACACCACATACAAAAATAAACTCAAAATGGATTAAATTCCTAAATATAAGACCAGAAACCATTAAACTCCTAGAAGGAAACACAGGCAGGACACTCTTTGCCATAAATTGCAGCAATATTTTTTCAGATTTGTGTCCAAAGGCAAAGGAAACAAAAGCAAAAGCAAACAAATGGGATTTAATGAAACATAAAAGCTTTTGCACAGCAAAGGAAACCATTGACAAAATTGAAAAGACAACCTACTGGATAGGAGAAAGTGTTTGCAAATGATATGACTGATAAGAGATTAATATCCAAAATATTGGGTTGGCCAAAAAGTTCTTTTTGGTTTTTCTATAATACAGGCCCCACGTGGTTGGGTGGATGGAAAGTGGAGGGCAGGATCCCATGCCTGGGGAGCAGCATGGTACTCACAGTTGGGCACTGCTGATTCTTAAACACGACCTTGAAACTGTTATAGACCGTTCCCGGGACGATCGGGGTGAAGATGACGGGCACCTTGATGGAGCTGAAGGGGCCTATGTCCCCCTCTGTTATCTGCAGGGAAGAGAGGCGGCAGGCTGATCAGCCTTCACATTCTGGTCAAGGTACCTCCCATGGCCTCACCGTGGCCAGTCCCTGTGTGGGTGCGAGGTGGCCGCAGCCTTGTGTGCACTTGCTCTCCTGATGACCTGGTCCTTGCACACACGCATGAACACACATGAACACACAGTGCACATGTGGACACACACCCACAGACACACACGCACACATATGTGGACCCCACCCCCACCCCTGCCGCTCTGGCCAGGGAGGCCCCACGTGGAAGTCTCCTCTGTGCTCAACTAAACAGGGGCACCCAGGTGTGCTTCTTTGGCTCTGGGACTGACTTAGCCCAGTCAGGGATGGGGTGGCCAGATATGGGCTGAGATAGCTATCGCCCAGAGGCTGCAAGGCCGGTGACCAGACTAGTCTCATCCAGCTCTGGTCAGATGGACAGGCCACCCCAGGGCTGGAGGAAGGCGGGCCTTGCTGACCTCTCCCAGCGAGAACTCCATCTGTTCCTCATTGGGAGGTATAGTCATGATGGTGGTCAAGGTCACGCCCTCTGATTCTGGAAGAGAAGGGGGTTCACAGGTGAGGCTGGCCAGGCCAGGCCAGGAGAGCTACGGCACCAGGGCCCCTTCCTCTCCCAGACCAGGTGCTGTCCTGGAGTTTGTAGAGGCCACCTCAGCCCTCCTGAACAGATGGCTCATCCTGACAATATCACGTGCTGCCCCCACCCACCTGTCCCCAGGGCTGGCGAGGGCCCTCACAGGGGGCACCCTCACCCAGGCAGGGCCTCTACCCTTCCCCCTGACCCAGCTCTGCAAAGAAGGGCCACGTGGTGGCACAGGAGGACCAGAGTGGAGTGGGGTTGTGCCCCAGGCCTGGGCAGGGCATCCTGACCTTTCTGTGCCAGGACAGGGGTCACAGGGCAGTAGGGTCAGTGCAGGTAGACAGCCTGGCTCTTTGGCACAAAAGGCTGTCACTGTGGCCCCAGGTTTACACGGATGTGTTTCCACTCTCGCAGCTCCCATGGCCATCTCCTGCATGGGGGCCTTGGGAACTCAGGGACCCCCAACTTCAATGCCATGTGTGATCCCAGGCCTGGGGTTTCTTGGGTGGACTCAGACAGTGGGCACTGTGGCTTCTGGAGTGGGAGGCCTGGGTGGGAGAAGGTCCTGAGTTGCTCAAAATGGCCTAAGAGCAGCATGTCTGAGAGAGGACAGCGGAGAAGAGTGGGGAGGCTGAGAAGTGGACCATCTGAGGCTTTGCTTCAAGGCAGGAGGAGCTGAAAGTGGACTTGAGAAGTTTGTATCAAGAGGAGAAAATGGTAGAAAGCTGTGTGAGGGCTCAGTCATGTTGGGGTGGGGGGGAGGATGGGGGGGCCAGGCTGGGATGGTAGGGGGAGGGGGGCTGCCAAGTCCTGGAAAGGTAACACAGTACCCCATCTAGCCTGTTTTCACAGTTGTTTGGCCTTGTCTGTGCGGATGTGCTCTAAGTGGCTCCTGGAATCTGTCCTCTGGGGCCCTCTGACCCAACCTGCAGCCCCTCTGCCTGTCACACAGCTGGGACTCTGGGCCGCTGTGCTGAGGGGCCCAGGGCTGCATGCTGAGTGCCGCCTCTCTGTCCATCACATGGCTAGGACTCGGGGCCCCTGTGCCAAGGAGCCCAGGGCTGCATGCTGAGTGCAGGCCATGGGCCCAGCTCACCAATGGGGTGCCCCTCCTCTTGCTCCTTCACGTCCAGCTTTCCAGACTCCTTCTGGCTTGGTACATCTGTAGGGGATGACTCATTGCCCTCCGTCTGATGTTCAGAAAAACTGGTGGTGATTTTATCATAAAAACTTTTGTCTTCATATATGAAGATACTACTCTGAAAAGAGAACATGATACCTTTAGTGCAGTCCATTTGCCTTTCCCATTAGCTGCCCAGATCCACCATCCCTGAGGTGCCACATTGAGAGCCTGGTCATGATCTGGGCTGGGGACCACAGGATCCTGCATGACCTCCTTGGCAGCTCTCCATTAACCTGTGCTGAACTTGCCTGGGGCTCAGGGCCTCCTCTAATGCAGGTGGTTTCTCCTCAGACCCCTCCTAGAGACTCTGCACACAGGCATGAGGCTGAATTCCTTCAGGACACCTGCTGCTCTCCACTGTGAGCTTGGGTCCCCCCCAAGCTCCAGCCCAGAGCTCTCCTGACTTTGGCCCAGACCCCTGCAGACTGACTTCATTTCTGCTCCTTTCCCAGAGGGCACTGACCCGCAGGCCTCTCCCCTGGGCTCAGGAACAGACTGGCTGAGTGCCTGCTGCGTGTGACTCAGGGTCCATGGGGGACATGCAGGGTGTTGCCCTGGTGGAGCTGCTGTCCAGCTGCTCAGACACTCACTGAGACAGAGAGCCAGTGCCTGTGGAGAGCCTGAGGGCCTGGGCGCTTGTCCTCCCTCCATAAGCCTGGCTCCTGTGCCCCCTCTTCCCTCATTATCCCATGCTCTGGGTTCACACCCCAGTCCCAACCTCTGTTGCAGCAGCTGGCCCATGTTGCTGTTCAGGGGACTTCTGCCTTCTCTCTCTCCAGGGGAGACCCTTCTAGGACCTTTGCTGAAACCCCTTAATGCAGCGGAGAAAACAGACTAAGTGCTTTTTATAGGAAAGTTTCAACTAACTTAGACATATATTTTGAGGCAAACTTTCTCTCTCTGTGCTCACCCCCAAATGATCACCACCCCCTTCCCTGTCCACTGGCTATTTTGGAAGTTGTCTCCATGGATGGGGTCTCTCCTGTTTCTGTTTCCTTGGCAGCATGTGCACAGCCTTCCCGTGAGAGGACCAGGGCCTCCCTCATACTTTTGAGAGAGGTATGGGTGCAGGGCAGGGTTTGCTGAGCTTTTCAGCCTGAGGGGTCTGGGATGTCCCCACCCTGAGAATGCTTGGCCACTGCCTTGCCAACACACATGACAGGGGACAGTGTCCTGCTGCCAAGGTTGCTCCCTACAGAGTTTGAGCACTTCCAGATGGACTGGAGGCTGTCCTGCCACCCCTCCTCGTCCCACTCACATCAACAGGCTCCTTTGACTCATGGCCCACTTCACACTCATGGGACTGTATCTTGGGCAGGAAATATCACGTGCTGCCCTTGGCTGAGCAGCCACAGCATTGACCAGGAGCAGCAGCACACTCACTAATTTTACGGCCGACTGGGTGGTGTCCATCTCACAGGACTCTGATGCCAGAAGAAATCTGAATTTGGTGCCCAAGCCCCCAGTGTTGGTCAGCGTGATGGTCCGGATTGCAGTCTCACCCACTGTGTAGCTGCCAAAGTCGATGAGCTCCTTGTCGAGGGACAGCTGCCAGAAGACCTTGAGTGAGATAGGGTGACCAGAGCAGGTCTCCTCTCCCACCTGTCACCCCACAGCTGAGGGGACACGGAGCTCTGACCCTGTCCTCACACTCATGGATAAGGTCTGCATCTGGCTCCATGGGGGAGAGGCAAGGTCTCTGCACCACTCATGAACACAATTCACATGCCAGAAATCATAAACTTGTGTATTGATCATGACATTGGGGAGCACCTGAGTCCAATTTTTTAAAAATCAAGCCAGCTAAAAAGAAATGAGCTATCAAACCATAAAAAAACATGGAGGAAACTTAGATGTGTATAGCTACATAAGTGAAAGAAGTCTGTCTGAAAAGTTTTCAAACTGTATGATTCCAACTATACAGCATTCTGGAAAAGGCTAAACTATGGAAACAATAAAAAGATCAATGGTTGTATATTAATAAAAGATTCACCATAGCAAGAAGATATAACAATTATAATCAGTTATGCATCTGGCAGACTATCAAAAATACATGAAGCAAGAACTGAGGAAATTGAAGGAGAAATATATAGCTCTACAATACTCTTCTCATAATAAACAGAACAACCAGACAGAAGATAAGTAAGGAAATACAGAACTTAAGTAGCACAATAAACCATGGGATCTAAGAGATGTGTACAGAATACTTCACCCAACAACAATACATATATTTTTGTCAGGTGCACACAAGACATTTTCTAGGACTGACCATAAGTTAGGCCACAAAAGACTCAACAGGCTTTAAAAGAGAGATATCATACAAAGTATCTACTCTGACCACAACAGGATAAAGTTAAAAATCAAAAACATAAAGAAAACAAGAAAATTCACAAAATTATGGAAATTAGGCAAAAAATCAAAGATGAAATCACAAGAGGAATTATAAAATAAATAGAGATGAATGAAAACAAAAACACAATATACCAAAACTCATGGGATGCAGTGGAAGGGGCACTGAAGGGGAAATTTATAGCTATAAAAACTTACATTAATAAATAAGACAGATCTAAAATAAACAATTTATGTCTACAACTCAAGAAATTAGGAAAAGAACAAACTAAACTCCAAAACTAGCAGACAAAATAAAATAAGGATCAGAGCAGAGACAAAGTAGAGAATAGAAAAATAATAGAGAAAATTAATGAAACCAAAAGTTGGTTATTCAAAAAGATCAACAAGATCGACAAACTTTTGCCTAGATGGACTAAGAAAATAAACACTGAAGGTAGTAAAATCAGAAATGAAAATGGGGACATTAATACTGATTCTGCAGAAGTAAAAAGAATTCTAAGAAAGTACATGGGCTTCCCTTATGGCTCAGCTGGTAAAGAATCCACCTGCAGTGTGGGAGACCTGGGTTTGATCCCTGGGTTAGGAAAATCCCCTGGAGAAGGGAAAGGCTCCTCACTCCAGTATTCTGGCCTGGAGAATTCCATGGACTGTATAGTCTATGGGGTTACAAAGAGTCGGACATGACTGAGTGACTTTCACTTTCATTTCAAGAAAGTACTACCCTTGTACCAACAAACTGGATAACCCAGATGAAATATACAAATTCCTAGAAACACAAAACCTTCCAACACTAAACCACAAAGCGATAAGACAATTTGAATAGACCTATAACTAATAAGACTGATTCTGTAATAAAACTTTTCCTGACAAGGCCCTGACCTGATGATCAGAATGTGCATTGCAGGGTCCCAGGAGGAGGAGAGAAAAGGGCTGGGGGAATATTTAAAAAAAAAAACAATGGCCGAAAAAGAGGGGCAATCGACAGTAACACAATAATAGTAGGGGACCTTAATATCCTACTTATACCAAAGGACAGATCATCAAAACAGAGAGTCAATAAGGAAACACAAACCTTAAATGAAACATTAGTCCAAATGGACCTAATTGATATACTCAGGACTTTCCATCCAAATGCAGAAGAATACGCCCTCAAGTGCACACGGAACCAGGATAGACCACATGTTGGGCCACAAATCAAGCCTCAGTAAATTTAAGAAAACTGAAATTGTACCAAGTATTTTCTCTGATCACAATGTTGTAAGACTAGATATCGACTATAGGGAAAAAAACTGCAAAAAACAAACTCATGGAGATTGAACAATACATTACTAAACAACAAAGAGGTCACTGAAGAAATAAGAAGGGAAATCAAGATTCCTAGAAACAAATTACAATGAAAACACAAGGACCCAAAACCTATGGGATTCAGCAAAAACAGCTCTAAGAGGGAAGTTTATAGCAACACAATCCTACCTCAAGAAACAAGAAAAGCATCAAACAGACAACCTAACTCTACATCTAAAGCACCTGGAAAAAGAAGAACAAAAAACCCCCAATGTCAGCAGAAGGAAATAAATCATAAATTTCTGAGCAGAAATAAATGAAAAAGAAACGAAGGGAATACTAGCAAAGATTAAAAGCAAAAAATAAAACTAAAATCTGGTTCTTTGAGAAGATAAAATTGACAAACCACTAGCCAGATGCATCAAGAAAAAAGAGGGAGAAAAGTCAAATCAACAAAATTAGAAATGAGAAAGGAGAGGTTAAAACAGACAATACAGAATACAAAGGATCATAAAAGAATATTACGAGCAACGATATGTTAACAAAATGGACAACCTAGAGGAAATGGACAGATCCTTAGAAAAGTTCAACCTCCCAAGACTGGACCAGGAAGAAACAGAAATTATGAACAACCCAATTAAACACTGAAATCCAAACAGTGATTAAATATCTCCCCAAAAACAAAAGCCAGGACCAGATGACTTCACAGGGGAGATCTGTAAAACATTTAAAGAAGAGCTAATGCTTATTTTTCTGAAACCCTTCCAAAAAACTGCAGAGGAAGGAACATTTCCAAACTCATTCTATGAGGCCCCCATCACCCTGATACCAAAACCAGGCAAAGACAACACACAAAAAGAAAATTACAGGCAAATATTACTGATGAATATAGATACAAAAATCCCCAACAAAATTTTAGCAAACATAATTCAACAACATGTTAAAAAGCTCATACACCATGATCAAGTCAGGTTTATTCCAGGGATGTAAGGATTCTTCAATATATGCAAATCAATCAATGTGATACACCATATTAACAAACTGAAAGATATAAACCATATGATCATCTCAATAGATGCAGAAAAAAACCTTTGACAAAATTCAGCACCCATTTATGGTAAAAATAATGCTTCAAAAAATGGGCAAAAAAGGAACGTCAACATAGTAAAGGCCATATATGATAATCCCAAAGCAAACATTATTTCCAGTGGTGAAAAACTAAAAGCATTCCCTCCAAGATCAGGAACAACACAAGGGTGTCCACTCTCACCACTATTATTCAACATAGTTTTGGAAGTTCTAGCTATGACAATTAGAGAAGAAAAAGAAATAAAAAGAATCCAGATCAGAAATGAAGAAGTAAAACTCTCATAGTTTGCAGATGACATGATACTATACATAGAAAACCCAAAAGAAACTATCAGAAAATTACTAGTGAATTCAGCAAAGTTGCAGAATACAAAGGTTAATACACAGAAATCACTTGTATTCCTATACACTAACAATGAAAAATCAGAAAGAGAACTTAAGGAATCAATTCCACTCACCGCTGCAACAAAAAGAATAAAATTTCTAGGAATAAACCTACCTAAGGAGACAAAAGAACTATATATGGAAAAGTATAAGATACTGATGAAAGAAATCAAAGATGACATAAACAGATGGAGAGATGTTCATGTTCCTGGGTAGGAAGAATCACTATTGTGAAAATGGCTATACTACCAAATGCAATCTACAGATTCAATGTGATCCCTATCAAATTACCAATGGCATTTTTCACAGAACTAGAACAAAAATTTTCACAATTCATATGGAAACACAAAAGATCCTGAATAGCCGAAGCAGTCTTGAGAAAGAAGAATGGAGCTGGAGGAATCAACCCTCCTGACTTCAGATTATACTACAAAGATACAGTCATCAAGACAGTATGGTACTAGCACAAAAACAGAAATATAGACCAATGGAACAAGATAGAAAGCTCAGAAATAAACCCACGCACCTATGGGTGCCTTATTTTTTGACAAAGGAGGCAAGAATATACTATGGGGCAAAGACAGCCTCTTCAATAAATGGTGCTGGGAAAACTGGACAGACAGCTACATGTAAAAGAATGAAATTAGGACAGTTCCTAACACCATACACAAAGATAAACTCAAAATGAATTAAAGACCTAAATGTAAGACTAGAAACTATAAAACTCTTAGAGGAAAACATAGGCAGAACACTTGCTGACACAAATCAAAGCAAGATCCTCTACGACCCACCTCCTAGATTAATGGAAATAAAAACAAAAGTAAACAAGTGGGACCTGATTAAACTTAAAAGCTTTTGCACAGCAAAGGAAACTAAAAGCAAGGTGAAAAGACAACCCTCAGAATGGGAGAAGGTAATAGCAAATGAAACAACTGATAAAGGATTAGTTTCCAAAATATACAAGCAACTCATACAACTCAATACCAGAAAAACAAACAACCCAATCAAAAAGTGGGAAAAAGACCTAAACAGACATTTCTTCAAAGAAGACATACAGATGGCTAACAAACACATGAAAAGATGCTTAACATTGCTCATTATGAGAGAAATGCAAATCAAAACTACAATGAGATATCACCTCACACTGGTGAGAATGGCCATCATCAAAAAGTCTGCAAACAATAAATGCTGGAGAGGGTGTGGAGAAAATCGAATCCTCTTGCACTGTTGGTAGGAATGTAAATTGATACAGCCACTATGGAAGATGGTATGGCGACGCCTTAAAAAACTAGGAATAAAACCACCATATGACCCAGCAATCCCACCCCTAGACATATACCCAGTTCAGTTCAGTTCAGTTCAGTCGCTCAGTCGTGTCTGACTCTTTGTGACCCCATGAATCACAGCATGCCAGGCCTCCCTGTCCATCACCAACTCCCGGAGTCTACCCAAATCCATGCCCATCGAGTTGGTGATGCCATCCAGCCATCTCATCCTCTGTCGTCCCCTTCTCTTCCTGCCCCCAATCCCTCCCAGCATCAGGGTCTTTTCCAAGGAGTCAACACTTCGCATGAGGTGGCCAAAGTATTGGAGTTTCAGCTTCAGCATCAGTCCTTCCAATGAACACTCAGGACTGATCTCCTTTAGGATGGACTGGTTGGATCTCCTTGCAGTCCAAGGGACTCTCAACAGTCTTCTCCAACACCACAGTTCAAAACCATCAATTTTTCGGCGCTCAGCTTTCTTCGCAGTCCAACTCTCACATCCATACATGACCTCTGGAAAAACCATAGCCTTGACTAGACGGACCTTTGTTGGCAAAGTGATGTCTCCGCTTTTTAATATGCTATCTAGGTTGGTCATAAATTTCCTTCCAAGGAGTAACTGTCTTTTAATTTCATGGCTGCAGTCACCATCTTCAGTGATTTTGGAGCCCAAAAAAATGAAGTCTGACACTGTTTCCACTGTCTCCCCATCTATTTCCCATGAGGTGATGGGACCAGATGCCATGATCTTAGTTTTCTGAATGTTAAGCTTTAAGCCAACTTTTTCACTCTCCTCTTTCACTTTCATCAAGAGGCTTTTTAGTTCCTCTTCACTTTCTGCCATAAGGGTGGTGTCATCTGCATATTTGAGGTTATTGATATTTCTCCCGGCAATCTTGATTCTAGCTTGTGCTTCATCCAGCCCAGTGTTTCTCATGATGTACTCTGCATTAAGTTAAATAAGCAGGGTGACAATATACAGCCTTAATGTACTCCTTTTCCTATTTGGAACCAGTCTGTTGTTCCATGTCCAGTTCTAACTGTTGCTTCCTGACCTGCATACAGGTTTCTCAAGAGGCAGGTCAGGTGGTCTGGTATTCCCATCTCTTTCAGAATTTTCCACAGTTTATTGTGATTCACACAGTCGAAGGCTTTGGCATAGTCAATAAAGCAGAAATAGATGTTTTTCTGGAACTCTCTTGCTTTTTCTATGATCCAGCGGATATTGGCAATTTGATCTCTGGTTCCTCTGCCTTTCCTAAAACCAGCTTGAACATCTGGAAGTTCATGGTTCACGTATTGCTGAAGCCTGGCTTGGAGAATTTTGAGCATTACTTTACTAGCGTGTGAGATGAGTGCAATTGTGCGGTAGTTTGAGCATTCTTTGGGATTGCCTTTCTTTGGGATTGAAATGAAAACTGCCCTTTTCCAGTCCTGTGGCCACTGCTGAGTTTTCCAAATTTGCTGGCATATTGAGTGAAGCACTTTCACAGCATCAGCTTTCAGCATTTGAAATAGCTCAACTGGAATTCCATTACCTCCACTAGCTTTGTTCGTAGTGATGCTTTCAAAGGCCCACTTGACTTCACATTCCAGGATGTCTGGCTCTAGGTGAGTGATCACACCATTGTGATTATCTGGGTCGTGAAGATCTTTTTTGTACAGTTCTTCTGTGTATTCTTGCCACCTCTTCTTAGTATCTTCTGCTTCTGTTAGGTCCCTACCATTTCTGTCCTTTATTGAGCCCATCTTTGCATGAAATGTTACCTTGGTATCTCTAATTTTCTTGATGAGATCTCTATTCTTTCCTATTCTGTTGTTTTCCTCTATTTCTTTGCATTGATTGCTGAGGAAGGCTTTCTTATCTCTCCTGGCTATTCTTTGGACCTCTGCATTCAAATGGGAATATCTTTCCTTTTCTCCTTTGCTTTTCGCTTCTCTTCTTTTCACAGCTATTTGTAAGACCTCCTCAGACAGTCATTTTGCCTTTTTGCATTCCTTTTCCATGGGAATGGTCTTGATCCCTGTCTCCTGTACACTGTGAGAACGAATCCCTTAGAAGAAATGGAGTAGCCATCATGGTCAACAAAAGAGTCCGAAATGCAGTACTTGGATGCAATCTCAAAAATGACAGAATGATCTCTGTTTGTGCCCAAGGCAAACCATTCAATACCACAATAATCCAAGCCTATGCCCCAACCAGTAATGCTGAAGAAGCTGAAGTTGAACAGTTCTATGAAGACCTACAAGACCTTTTAGAACTAACACCCAAAAAAGATGTCCTTTTCATTATAGGGGACTGGAATGCAAAAGTAGGAAGTCAAGAAACACCTGGAGTAACAGGCAAATTTGGCCTTGGAGTACACAGTGAAGCAGGGCAAAGGCTAATAGAGTTTTGCCAAGAGAATGAACTGGTCATAGCAAACACCCTAGACCACTAGACCATTCAGGCATATACCTAGAGGAAACCAAAATTGGAAAAGACACATGTATACCAATGTTCACTGCAGCACTATTTACAATAGCTAGAACATGGAAGCAACCTAGATGTCCATCGACAGATGAATGGATAAAGCAGCTGTGGTATTCCATATATACAATGTAATGCTACTCAGCCATAAAAAGGAATGCATCTGAGTCAGTTCTAATGAGGTGGACAAACCTAGAGCCTATTATACAGAGTGAAGTGAGTCAGAAAGAGAAATATAAATATCATATACTGATACAGACATATGGAATCTAAAAAGATGGTATTGATGAATTTATTTTCAGGACAGCAATGGAGAAACAGACATAGAGAACAGACTATGGACATGAGGGGAGGGGAGGAGGGAGAAGGTGAGATGTATGGAGAGAGTAACATGGAAATTTACAGGACCATATGTAAAATAGATAGCCAATGGGAATTTGCTATGTGATTCAGGGAACTGAAACAGGGGCTCTGTGACAGGCTGAAGGGTGGGATGGGGCCAGATGGGAGGGAAGTTCGGGAAGGAGAGGACATGAGTGTACTTATGGCTGATTCTTGTAGATGTATGACAGAAAACCACAAAATTCTGAAAAGCAATTATCCTTCAATTAAAAAAAATTTTAAAAGTGGTCGAAAGTTCCCCACCTTCGATGAAAGACATGATTACAAACACCTAAGAGGTTCAATAACCTCTGAGGAGGATGAATTCAAAGAGACTTGTGCTGAGACACCTTGTAATCAGACTGTTAAAGGCCAGAGAAAAAGTGAGAACCTTGAAAGTAGGAGGAGAGAAATGATCTGTCACACACAAGGGAGCCTCAGTAAGATCATGGCAGATTTCTCAAAAAATACCTTGGAGGAGAGAGGGCCAGGAGCTGATCTGCTCCAGGAAGAAAAATGTCAGTCGAGAATCCTAAACTTTCAAAACTGTCCTTCAGGGGCTTCCCTGGTGGCTCAGTGGTAAAGAATCGCCTGTCAGTGCAGGGGACAAGGGTTCAATGCCTGGCCCGGGAAGATCCCACATGCCACGGAGGAACTAAGCCCATGCACCAACTACTGAGCCAGTGCTCTAGAGCTGCAACTACTGAGCCCACGTGCCATGACTACTGAAGCGTGCACTCCTAGAGCCCATGCTCCACAACAAGAGAAACCACCACGATAAGAAGCCTGAGCACCACAACGAACAGTAGCCCCCATTTACTGCAACTAGAGGAAAAAGCCTGCACAGCAATGAAGATCCAGCATAGGCAAAGATAATTAAATAAATAAAATCATCAAAAAAAAAAACCCTGTCCTTCAAAAGACAGTCCCAGATGGACAAGAGCTGCAGGAGTTCTGCCTGCAGGAAATGCCTCAGCCCGTCGCGCAGGCGAGAGGAAAGGACCCCAGACAGTAACCCCGGGCTCTGGAAAGGAAGACACGCAGTGCTGGTGTCAGTCATGATGGTTTGTAACAGCAATTTTAGTTTCTTACACGATTTAAGATGCTAACATAGTCTTTTAAAAAGCATTTTTTAGCCTAAAAGCTCATGTTATTGTAACTTTGGTTTATAACTCCACATTTTGCTTTCTGTAGAACTAAGAAACTGATGTATCTACAAATTTCTATTTGTGTTACTGGACATGCAAGTAATACAAGTAATTTTGTGACATCAACAACAGATCCGAGTGGGACAAAGCTGTAAAGGAGTGGAGTTTTCGTGAGCTGTTAATGTCAGACTAATACAAACCCAGATAGGATAGTTGTGACTTTAGGATGCTAAATGTAATCCTACCACAAAGAAGATACACAGAAGGGAATGAAAAAGGAATTTGAGCATTTCATAACATAAAGGTCAGTTAAACATAAAGATGACAGCACTGCAGGAGATGAGGGACAAAAGAACTTACAGGGCATGAAAACAAACAGCAAAACACCAAAGGCAGAGCCCTCCACAGTACTTAGCCTCAAAAGGACATTCTGACACGGGTTGCAGCATGGACGGACCTGGAGGGCACTGCACTCAGTGAAAGAAGCTGTTCACAAGAGGAGACATGCCCTGTGATCCCACTTACATAAGGTACTTAAAGTCATTAAGTTCGCAGAGACAGAAAGGAGAATGGTGGGTGCCAGGGGCTGGGGGAGAGTAGGGAGTGAGCGTTTAATAAGAAGAGCTCTAGTTTTGCAAGATGGAGACTCTGAGACAGATGGTGGTGAGGGCTCACAGCGCTGTGAATGTATATAATAACCCTGGGCTGTGCACTTACAGGCAGTTAAGGTGGTATATCTATGCCATGTGTGGTGCTGGTGGTGGTGTAGTCACTAAGCTGTGTCTAGCTCTTTTGACCCCATGGACTAAAGCCTGCCAGGCTCCTCTGTCCATGGCACTTCCTACATATATCATGTCTAGGTGTGTATTTGACTAGAATTAAAGCCTGAAAGAAAAGAGACTTAAGAGCATAATAATCAAATGCAATATGTGAGCTTGATTGTACCTCAGCTCAAAAAATCACAATTGTAGAAGGTGGTTTGGGGACAACTCAGTACATCTGAATGTGGACTGGGTGGGAGGTGATGACTAGGAATGTGGTTAATTTTATTTGAGATGATGATTTTTTTTTTTTAATTTCTTTTTTCTTTTTTTTGGTTAGCGATGAGAGGCTGACTGCACCCGAGGCCAGCTGACCACGTGAGAGGCCCGAGACCCCACAAGAAACCCAGTTTGGTGGTTTGGACCCGCCATGAAGGGTGCTTTTGCACTTGGCCCTGTTATTCGTGGCGGCTCTGTTCTATGGTGGTGGTGGTTTAGTCGCTCAGTCGTGTCCGACCCTTGCGACCCCATGGACTACAGCCTGCCAGGCTCCTCTGTCCATGGGATTCTCCAGGCAAGAATACTGGAGTGGGTTGCCATTTCCTTCTCTAAGAGATGCTGATGTTTTATAAGGATGGTTGTTGAACATTAGGAAATTGCTGATTCATTCTGAAGTGGACCAGGTAAGCAGAGAGATAGACAGAAGAAGTGACCATGGCAAATGTTGACAGTGATTGGATTCAGGAAGTGATTATATGGATACACACTGCATTCTTTCTGCTTTTCTTTAATACGAAAATTTTCTTAATTAAAAGAAAATATCAATTCCATGTAACGAAGGAGATTACAAACAAAATGAAAAAGCAGCTCATGGAATGGGAGAAAATCATTACAAATCACATTGATAAGGGGTTGATATCTAAAATATGTAAAAAATTCACACAACTGAATAGCAAAAAAACAAACCTACCCAACCAATACGATTTAAAAACAGGCAGAGGAATTGAATAGATATTTTTCCAAACAAGACATACAAATGGCCAACATGCACATGAAAGGTCCTCATGAAAGCATCACTGATCATCAGGGAAATGCAAATCAAAACCACAGCTCTGTGTTGTCTTGTACCGTTAGAATGTTGTTGCTGTTTAATCACTGAGTTGTGTCTGACTCTTTGCAACCCCAAGGACTGTAGCCTGCCAGGCTTTTCTGTCCATGGGATTTCTCAGGCAAGAATACTGCAGTGGATTGCCACTTCCTTCTCCAGGGGGTCTTGCCTACCCAGGGATCAACCCTGCATCTCCATGTGTCCTGCATTAGCAGGCAGATTCTTTACCACTGAACCACCAGGGAAGCCATACCATTAGAATAGCTATTATCAAAAAGAAAGAAGTAATAAGTGCTGGCAAGGATGTGGAGAAAAAGGAACCTCGTGCACTGCTGGTAGGAATGTAAATCGGTGCAGCCACTGTGGAGAACAGTATGGAGACTCCTCAAATAATTAAAAACAGAATTACAATATGACTCAGTGATCCCAGTTCTGGGTATTCATCCAAATGAATGAAACCAGTATCATCAGAAGAGTTGTCTGCATGCTCATATTCACTGTAGCACTATTTACAAAAGCCAAGACGTGAAAGCAACCTAAGTGTCTATCGACAGATGGATGGATAAAGAAATGAAATTGTGATGCATATAAAATGGAATATTATTCAGCCACAAAAAGGAAACCTTGCCATTTGGGATAATGTGAATGGCATTATGGCATGTGAAATAAGTCAGGTAGAAAAGATGGGTACTGTATGATTACACTTACAGTGGAATCTGAAAAAAAAATGGAGCTCACAGATACCAAAAAAAAAATAACCAGAAGTGGTTCCAGAGGCGGGGGTGTGGGTGGTAGAATGGGTAGAGGGATCAGAAGGCACGAGCTCCAGTTACAAGCTCTGGGGATGTGAGAGCTGCATGGTGACTGTAGTTTACAAAAGAAACCCATCAGGTGACACTACAGAGCTTCTGGGAGGAGCAGGTCTCCTGAGACGAGTCCGAGGGTCTCCTCTGACCCGGGGGTCCTACAAGCTGGGTGCTGCCCTACGCAGACTCTCTAAATGTTTGCAACATGGGCGTGGGTACCCACTTTCCCAGACAGCAGCCTCAGACCCACCCTCCCCCCACACCCCCAATGCTTAGCACAAACTCACAGAGCATTTCTTTGTTGAACATTTCAGTGGAACAGAAAATCTGCCTGTCTGAGCCAGAAACGAGACATTTCCTTCCAGATCTTTGTTTATCTAAAAAATAAAACCCCCGACCACCCACACATTTGCAGCTTCCGTGTGACGCGTGCTATCTGGACAACCCACCCCCCACTGCTGCCTAAGGGAGGGGCCTGCAGCCCATCCCACTGGACCCGTGGGCAGCCGCGGTCACACTTGCTGCCCAGGGATGCAGAAGGGTCTCTGTGTCACCCTGTCTGAGCTGAGGAAGAGTCTCCAGCATGTTTTGGAAATTAGCCAAGTGGAGGCCACGTCACTCCCTCTGCATTGCAGTGCGTCCTTCCTCCATCACAACATCTTGTGGAGCCTGGGGCAGCGGAGACCCCGATTCCACCCACCACCCTCTCGAAATGGTAGAAAACCCCTTTTTCCACAGCTTGGTTTTTGGACTGACACTCACCATGGGCTTGAAGGTGACAAGCACTTCGCAGGACATGCCAGCTGATAGCGGGCCTGGGGGGTCAAAGCTGCAGGAACAACAATGGAGCAGGGCTGAGCCTCCTACCTTCATGGACCACAGCTGGGCTGGAGCCACTGTCCCAGATAGCCAGTGCCAGGGCAGGCCGTCAAGAACCTCCTTCTTGCCCTATCCTAGGGGCTGAGTCCCTGCTGCCTCCCTGGGGCTCAGTCCACAGGAGAAGCTTCAGGGACATCTGAGTGTCAGTTGTGGGAAGGGAGGGAGGGAAGGAGGGGAGGGGGAAGGGAAAGGGAAGGAGGGACAGAAGGAGGGGCCAGTCCCAGAGGGTGCAGATGCTGTGGGGTGAGCAGCAGTCATGGTTCCCTGGGGGCATAAGCCAGGCCTGGAACCAAGGGTCTAGGACTTTGGTTTCAAGGTGAGGGGCTGTGAGCCAGGTAGGGAGCTGGGACTGAAGGCGCTGCATTCAACTGGAGCCATCCGAGTCTCACTTCAAGTAAAAGGATCAGGAAAACAGCCCCATGTTCCCAGTGATTCTGGAAGGACTTTGAATTTGTCTGAAAAAAAGGAGCCCCCCACAAAATTGCTAACACAAAACATGAGGTCCATTTTCACAAGCTTGGATTTTACCTCTTGTACTTTGCTTAGAAAACACAAGCAAAAACTTAATATTAAAATCTGTCTCTGGCTGGCTTGAGCCCCTTGAGCGTCCCAGGGGCTCAAGGCAGAAGCAGACCCGAGCTCCTCGTGTTGGGAGGGAAGTGTTCTGGTGTCAGACTAACAGAGTCCCAGACTGGCATCTTGCCAGTGGGTGGGTCAAAACCCAGACCTGAAAGCTGCGCACAAACCGACAGGGACATGGCAAGGGGCAGGGCCAGACCCCAGGACCTCAGGCAGTAGAATTACTGAAAGGAGACTTTTACAGACAGGAGAAAAGAACCAGAAATATCAGCTCATCTGAAAGGGAGCTTGGGACTTTCAGAAATGAGGAATATGGCAACTGGAATTGGAAATGAAATTAGCAATTTCAATGGCCGATTAAATACCATCAAAGAGAGAAAAAGTGAATGAAGGGACAGACCCCAGAAACTTGCTCAGACAGATAACGGTGAAGGGGAGGGGGGAGGCGGTGTGATACAGGTGTCAGGAAGCGTGGGGGTGCAGAGCAGACAGGTTTCAAGTCAAGCACACAGAGGGCCGGTCCGTGAGGATGGATGGGGACAGTGTGTGAAGGGCCAGAGTGGAGAGATGTCCACAGTTGTTGGCAGAGCCTGACCAGGAAGCACAGGGAGTTCTAAGCAGCTCTAGGAGACAGCGATCCACAGTAGATATGGTGGTGGACATGCTGGACCCCAAGGGCCCAGCGACCTCACGGCAATCAGAGGAGGCTGGATAACCTATGAAGCAGGGGACTGGCCAGAAAGCTGACTTCCAACAGCAACAGCATAAGCCAGCAGACAGAGAGGACTATCCTCGTGGTGTTGAGAGAAAACGCTGCCTGCCCATTAAATGTTCCTGATCCAGGCTGGGGAGGGTGACCACCCGACTATGCACCCCCGCCCACTCCTCCAGAAACCACAGATTCACAGGGAGAACTAGCCACACGGGAAAGCCCCGCTGTCAGCATGCCTAGACAGTGGAGGACGCACTGGTGATAAACATGGAACAAGGGAAGACAGAAAAGGGAACGAAGATCCTGCGTCTGGCTCACAAGCCACACAGAATGGACAGCGAGTCCAATGGGGAGACTGACCAGAGCCCCGGCCAGTGGCACAGCCCCAGGAGGCACTGCGGGCAGTGGGCAGGGCCTCGGAGGCTGCAGCTCTCACACAGAAGGAGCCATGCAGACCTGGGTACTTAGAGCCCGGGGGACCTCCCCACTGGTGACGAGGAGGAGCAGCAGAAGCCAGGAGGGGGAGGAGAAAAAACCCTTAACGAAGAAGTCAAAATGCTTAAGGAGCAGAAGAGCAGAGGGCGGTGCAGAGAGATACAGTAACGGTCGTTATGAGGAAAATGAGGAAAAACAAAATAGGAAGAGAGGATTCCGGGGACCAAAAGGGATCACAGACAAGAGGATCCGACTCAGGCATCAGCAGGGTCTCAAGAGAAGAAACCTGAAACTCTGGAGCAGACTGAAAATTTAAACAGAGTTCAAGTACACAGTCCTGAAATAAAAAGGCTTTTCTCTTTACTTTGAGGAGGCACGAGGCCCCCTAGGGAGCTCTCACTCAGAGCCACTGACCTCAAAACACAGAGGAGGAAATGTCAAGCCATTCATCAGGGAAAAGGAGGCTGGCCTGAGGAAGGGGGCGGAGACACTTCAGAAAATGCCCACAGGCCCCAAGTGTGGTTCAAACAAAGAGGCTCTGGGAGCAGCTGCAGGGACTAAGGCCCCGCCCACTGCCGCCCCACTGCCTACTCCACGTGGACGAAGTCCTGCAGGCTCTCCTCCACGCCCACCAGCTTGCAGTAGTTAATCGTGTAGGTGGCGTTGATCAGCGTGATCTTCTTCTTGTACACTTTGCCGACATCAAAGTCCTAGGAAAAGCGAGTGAAAAGTTAATACTCAAAGCTCTCTGGTGGCTGCTTCTCGGCACCTGACAGCCATGCCTGGGAGACCAGGACGTCTCCCTGTTCTCCCAGGACCTCCGCCTCGGGCAGGAAGGGGGTGCCTGGGAACCAGAGGGTGTGAGTCCCCCAGCAAAGGGTTGGGTGGTGCCTGGCTCCTCCAGGGGGACTGGGAAGTTGTGACGTCCCAGCCTCCCTAGGACCAGTGCCTTCCTGGGCTGGTGCCTGAGCCCTTCCATGGGACCCTGTCACCCTCGGTCCCAGGTGAGGACACGTACTGGGACCCTGGGCTCACCTTGAAGTGGATGAACTTGGGCTTGCTGTTGAAGGGGCACCCTCTGAACTCACGCCCTGATGCCACCTGTTTGTGGATCAGCCCACTGCGTAGCCGTTGCGTAGTCCGCGCCAGGATGTCCTTGTCCATCTTTGTTCCGCCCACCGGCTTCCGGTCCACGTCCTCCTTGGCTACCTGGGGATTGACAGGGCCATCTGGAAAGCCTGGCCAGGCCTCCCTGAGGGCAGCTGGGGAGTGAGGGACATGAACAGCCAGGGTCACTGAGGCCGCATGGGGCGGAGAGGGAGCCACATGGGGAGGGGGGCATGCAACATCCAAGGTGGGACACCAGCAAGGTGGTGGGGGTGGGGGACAAGAGGCTGAGCAGAGCCATCCATGACCTAGAGGATTTCTGGAAAATAATGGCAGAGGGGGGTTTTCTAGGTTTTTTGTTCTTGTTCAGTTGCTCAGTCGTGTCCCACTCTTTGCGACCCCATGGACTGTAGCACACTAGGCTTCCCTGTCCTTCACCATCTTCCAGAGTTTGCTCAAACTCATGTTCATTGAGTCAGTGATGCCATCCAAGTATCTCATCCTCTGTTGTCCCCTTCTCCTCCTGCCCTCAATCTTTCCTAGCATCAGGGTCTTTTCCAATGAGTCAGCTCTTCACAACAATTGGCCAAAATATTGGAATTTCAACATCAGTCCTTCCAATGAATATTCAGGGTTGATTTCCTTTAGGACTGACTGACTGGTTTGATCTCTTTGCAGTCCAACGGACTCTCAAAAGTATTTCCACTACTACAGTTCGAAAGCATTTTAAAATCAGGCCAAGAAAAAGTTTTTGAAAATTTCTACAGGAAGCAACATTTTTTCAAGGGGCACAAAGGTGCGGCCTTGACAGTCTCAGTGATTTAGAGAGGGAGCTTCTGGGGGCCTGGCTCTGGTGCCGGGGCTGACCCAGGGACTGGTACCCTCCTGCCTTCTCACTCCGGGATGGAAGCTGGCCTGCTGACCGGTGACCCCTGTGCAGTGGCCAAGTCTGAGTGGGATAAGTGCCTAGCTCCGGCCCAGTCAGCCAGGCCTCCTCAGAACCAGCAGAACCAAATGGCGTGGCCCTCAGAATGATGGGAATGAGTTTGCCCACAGATAAGGCCAATGCCCTCCCGGGTGGCCATAAACAGAGCTGGGGCCAGCATCCTGCTGCGTGCACTGGACACTTGCCAATTTCATGGCTCATGGAGCTATGCCTGCTGGGATGACCACTGCCCTGGACAGAAGGCTGTCAAAGGAAGTGTGAGCAGGCCTTCCAGCTACAGGTTTCCCAGTGGTAAGTGCAGGAATCAGGGCTCACTCCCCAACCCCGAGCCCCAGCCTGCACCTACTGTGTGCGGCCCCTGCCGGCCTGTGTGCTATGGGGGAGGGAGGCAGTCAGGAGGAGCCACGGAGCAGCATCCATGAGCGAGGCCCCAGCAGTCACCAGGACAGGGTCAGGGTGGGTAGGGGAGATGGGGCTGTGTCTGTGTCCGAGGAGCTACCTGGAAAGGCTTGTAGTCCTCCTTCCAGAGCCCAGGGATCTCCGGCCAAGCCAGTGTGTCCTCCTCCCCGCCGAGGCTGCTCCCATCCCCCTGGACAGACTCACTGGAGATGGCCGTCAGCAGTGGAGAGGACTGGTAGGATCTGGGCCTGTTCTCCTGGAGTTGGGGGAGAAAGACACGGCTCATTCTAGAAAAGAGAACACACTGATGGGAGGAGGACCCTCAGGACCCCAGGCCCCTCACACACAGATGGGAAGGAGGACCCCGGGACCCCAGGCCCCACTCTACATTGGAGACCAGAGCACACATCATTTGTCACTTCCATTTAAAGTACAAGTGTCTACAAATCATGAAAGCCTTTCTCCAGGGCCCACATATGTGCCAGAATCCCCTTCACAGACCTTTATCTGCTCTTGGGCTGGACCTGGCCTCTGTCCAGGGACATCAGGCTGGAATAGGGATGAAGGTGGAGGTTGAGGTTGCTGCAGGTGAGAGAAAGGCCCCCCATGGAGAAGAGCAGGAGCACTCTGGGTGGTTGGCAGGTGTGAGACAACAGGGAGGAGGCAGCAGGAGGTGCAGGTGGGCACTGCCCAGGACGGCAGGGCAGAGAGGGGCACTGAGAAGAGTGGAGACCTGGGGGGGGGGGGGAGCAACACGAAATGAAGCCTGGGGGCTCAGCCGGCAGCACCCTTGTTGGAGCCAGTGAGCTGGGCCTTCAGGTTGGGGGTGCACAGGGCAGAAGTGGAAGAGCCACCCGGGCTCAGGACAGGGCCCCGAGATCCCTGTCCCACATCTTCAGGCACAGTTAAGCAGGTCACCGACACGGTGCACATGTAAGGCGGCAAGAGACGATCCTGTTTAGGGTACGCATGGCTGTGGGGTCTGCCTCCCAGGTAGGTCAGGCACCAGAGACCGGGGGCTGCCTGCCTGTACCTGCGCTGTTACCAGGGGAGGCTGCCACGCTGCCTGCCTTGGGAAGGAGCCTCGAGGCCATCCATATCCCTGGTGGTGGGGGTGGGGCATCAGATGCAAGCACCGGGGAGGAAAGGTCCTGGGGCCAGGGCGCTCTCCGTGGTGCTGATCTTGGCTGGCAGGCACGGTCCTGTGCTGCCAGGGCATCCGCTCACCAGGGGACAGCAGGGCGGGGCCTCTGTGCTCTGCCCATCGCAGAAGGTGGCCACGTAGCTCCAGGTCTGGTCCCTCAGGCTCCGCTGGCCTGTGGGTCTGGGGGGCTCGGGCCGTGGCCTCCTCCTGTCCTCCACAGCCTCCTCCTTCAAGAGCCGACTCACAATCTCCTGTTTCCTGCGCTTCTGCTCCTCCTCGAAGGCGCTGCAGGGAATGCTGTCTGGGCCGAGAGCCAGACACACCCCCGACCCGAGAGGCTGGGCCCACTGGGCTCCAGGGGAGCAGATGAGGAGGCCCAAGGGTGGCCGGGCCAGAGACCCGGGGCACCAACCTTGGGCTCTTGTGTCCCCGCTCTCCTAGTCCCCAGGCTGCTGGGGCCCAGCTGAGGCTCAAACCAGGGCAGCCTTGGGTGGGAGGGTGCTGCTCCTCACTTGTCCCTCCCATGTGTCAGGACTGAGAGCCTCAGATGCTGAGGAGCTGCTCCCCGACCCCGAGACTCCTGCAGGCGGGGCAATGGTATGACTAGGGAACACTCCTAGCAGCAGGACCAGGAGGTCACAGGTGGGCAGATGCTAACAGTGACCACAACGGGTGGGGCTAGGAAGCGGGGGGAAGGGAAGAGCCTCCAGCAGGAAGAGGAGACACAGAGCCTACTGTGCAACGCTGGGCTGAGGTGGGAGAGCTGCGAACTTGCTCTAGCATCTTGGGAAGCCCTCCAGAGGACCCTTTTCTCTCAGAGCAGGTGCAGCCTGGGGACCTGTGAATGGGGACCTTGAAGGTCCAGGGGTTCTGGGGGATGATGGAGTGCAGCATGGACTGAGGCATCACTGAGCACCTGAGACCAAAAAGTGAGCCCAGGTTACCCTTGCCTTCCAGGAGGGAGGAGAGGGCCGGTGGGGGCTGGGGTGTGCAGAGACAAAGGAGTGAGCCACTTGTCGTGGGGGCATGCCAGGTGGCAGAGTCAGGAGGGGCTGTGCTCTGAGGCCCAGGAGAGGTACCTCGCATGGGGTGGGGGTGGAGGGGAGATGCAGGGCGAGAGGCAGCCTCACTGGTTGTGGCAGAAGTGCCCCCGCTGTCCTGGGGTGCCCCCAGCATGCTCACCGGTTCTGGGCCTCCAACTCCTGGCGCCTGCGCTGATGGCACAGGTGCTTGAAGGCGTCCCCACCTTGGGCCAGGATGGCCTTCTTCTCGGCCTGGGCCTTCTGTTCTGCCAGCTCTGTCTTGGCCTGGCCCCACGCTTGAAATTTCCGGAGCGTTTCCTTGGGAAAGGAGAACATGGAGGCTCCAGCGTCTGCAGGTGTATGCGGGCACACTGGAATTTATGGGGTGGGTGACCTTACACTGTACTAGAGACATAGGTGGTGAGGATGTCACCACCGCTCCTCCCACACCCCCAGTTTGCCTCTCCTGAAAATCCTCCAGGGCTTCCCTTGCAGATCCCTTCTCACATCCCTGGCCTAACTGACCCCCAGGCCCCACTTTCCCCAGGAAGGCCTGGGACCCCAGCACACGGCATGCTTAGCCTGAGAGGCTGTCCAAGGGCAGGTGGGTGCACGCAGTCCCGCCTGGATCCCGGAAGGGCTCCTACCCGGTTGGCAGAGATACTGTTCTTCAGGGCCAGCACTGCGTCCATGCGCCTGCGCATGTGCTCTCGGGTCTCCAGCTCCTCCTTCTGCTGCTGCTCGCGGATCCTGAAGGGAGGGCCTGGTCAGCACTTGAGCAGCCTCAAGGCTGGGAGAAGCCCCAAGGAAACAGCCAAGTGCAAGCGGGAAAGAGAGCTGCGCTGCACATGAGCCGCGAGAAAATGGTGAGATCAATTTCTCTAGACCAGTCCTTGTCTGAAAACAGCAGCTGTCAGCTCAAAACTGAAAACACACGATGACGTGAGGGTTCAATGATAAAATCAAGAGAATTTCAACATAAAGGCCAGTGACCCACTTTCTCAGGCTTGCCCTTGGCGGGGGTGAGGCGGACACAAGGAGACTGGGGAGAAGGAAAGACGTACTTCCCCAATGAGGCCTTCAGGAACCTCAGGGCCTTCCGGTGGTTCTTCTGGGCCTCCTCCACCAGCTTCTGCTGCCGGAGTCCAAGCTCCTTCTGCAGGTGCACGCATCTCCTGCAGGGGCAGGGGGTGGGAAGGATGAGAACATGTGCTGTGGAGAAGGGGGGACAGGAACACGTGCTGTACAGACCCGGAGGGGACTAAGGCCAAATGCATGAGGGACGACCCTGCACTGTGCCTGGCGGGGGCAGGGATATGGGGACCCTGCAGGTGTCCACGGGCTTAGATTCCACAGAAGCAGGAGATCCGGTGACAGGTAGAGTGGAAGCTGGAGGAAACCTGTGAAGGTGGGATGGGGGACAGGGACCCCCCTGGGGTGGGAGGTCGGGCCCCCTGGCCTGCGGCACACCTTGTCCTCCTGCTCTGTGCTCAGAAGGGGCTGCCCCTGGGGAGTGGGCAGTGTCAGACCTCAGGGAGGATGGGCTGAAGGAGTGGCCAGAGCAGAGAAAATGGCTGGGTGTCCAGGAGGAAGCCACTGTCAGGTCAGGGAGTGGGCATGGCTCCAGCCACTCTGGCCGGGGCTGGGAGGGTGGGCATGGGCGGGCAGGCAGGGGAGGGGGCAGGCAGGACCCCAGGCCTGGACCCACCGGGCCCGCAGCAGCCGGTTCCGCTCTGCCTTCCTCGAGGCCCCCATCTCCCGGTGCAGCTGCTTGGCTGCCCGCTCCTGAAGGCCTCTCCTGGCGGCTGCAGCCTCTTCCTGGGCTGACTTGCGGGTGTCCTCCAGCTGCCCTTCCTGGACCTCGATCTGCCACAGGGTGCTCCTGGCAGGCGGGGGTGTTCACGTCAGCCAGGGGTGGGAGACTGGGCTGCCCCTCTGAGCTGTGGCCACTCCAGGGATGTGGCACTGCATCTGACTGATGACACCCGGGCCCCTGCCACCCGCAGCTCTGCTCTCTGGGTACAGGGGAGCAGAGGCCCCACCACATGGCGCCCACCTGCCTCTTACCATGCCCCACCACCCCCCATGATACAGGCTCCTCGCAGCAGGGTGTTCTGGGGTTTTACTCACTGACGACACCTAAGTGCTGGGATCAACCCCTAAGTGCTGGGATCAGGGTCTGGCACTCAGCAGGTGCTCGGGGACAGTGAGTGACTCTGTCTGAGCTCCCAACCCCCAAGGTCAGGTGCGGCACTCCAGATGGAGTGGCACATGAGCACCCCCGGAGGACGGCCTTGGGGACAGCTGACACTTGCTCTGTGGCCTGCCCACGCTCAGCTGACACTGCGAATTGGGGGGCTCGTCGACATCCCTGTGGCCTGAGGTGCCCTTGATTGTGGGCACACAGACTCCAGCAGCAACACCGAGGGCCCTGAAGGCACATCCCCCTGAGTACAGGTTCAAGGGTGACTTCTGGTTAGTCACAGGCCCGGGACAGGGCTGCCAGGGGTCAGCACGTGACACCCCTGGTGTGACTGCCGTGGGCACAGGCTTGGATACACTGACCTAGAGGTGGTGGCTGGCTCAGGGAAGCACCAAGCAGTGGACAGGTCTATTTATGAAGACTTGGTGCCCACGGAGCAACGTCCGAGGAAGAACCAACAATGAGGCCGTGGAGCTGAAAGCTGAAGCTGATGACTGCACCAGAGGACAGAGGGTCCACTATGCTGTCCAAGGGTGACACTGACTAGGTCATGGAACTGAGTGGGCTTCCAAGAGGAGCCAGGAGAGGCCTGGGCGGCCCCACTTAGCTGTGACGCAAACGGCAGTGGACTCTGCAGCCATGAAGGAGGTGCCTTGTGGCTGCTGTGTAGGGAGGAGGAGTGGGCGCAAGGCAGGCCGGTGCTGCTAACGGATGGGATGCACGAGGGGACATCTGATGTGCGTTTTCTTGCATGTAAATTAGACCTTAGCTGATTAGTAAGAAAGTATGTGGGCATTGGCCACGCCCACATGAGGAGGGGCAGGCAGCTGGGCTCCCTGGGTCAGGGCCTGAGGAGCAGGCAGCTGGGCATGGTCATCAGACTGGCACTTGTTGGGAGGAGAAATGAGTGAAAACACAGAGGAAGATGAGCGGCAAGTTTCTGAAGGTCAGAGAAGAGACAGGACAGATCAGACAGGAGACGAGGGTGAGCCTCTGAAGGTCAGAGAAGAGACAGGACAGGTCAGACGGGAGACGAGGGTGAGCCTCTGAAGGTCAGAGAAGAGACAGGACAGGTCAGACAGGAGACGACGGTGAGCCTCTGGTTTTGTTGGAGCTGGACTTCCAGGCATGAACTGTTTCAGCAGACACACAGAAGAACATGTGCTTCCCAGTTCTGTCTGAAAGACAGCCTGGAGCAGTGGGTCCCCCTGGTACCCATCCTGGATCCCTAAACACCATTCTCTCCGCAAGACACCAGGTTCTGGGCACACCTGGCAGGTCCAGGGCTGGGAAACAATAAACAAGCAAGCCTAGAACTTGTTATTACCCCCAGAAAGTGCTGGAAGAACGACAGGGAGCCAGCTTGAAAGAGGTACCACTGGCCAAACTGGGGATGATGAGAGCATCGAAACGAATGAAGACGGAGCAGGAACAAGTCACTGAGCAGAAAAGAAGTTGGAGAGTCTGCACTGACACAGAAAGACATGAAGACAGCATTGCGCTCTACAGCAGGATGAGAACTCGCACATTTAGAAAGACTCACAGAATTAGAACACTGCTCGCAGGGACCTCCCTGGCGGTCCAGTGGTGAGGACTCTGCTCCCACCACGGGTGGTCAGGGAACTAAGGTCCACATGCCACACACAAAAAATAAGAATGAAAATCGCCCTTTGGCAGCCATCATCATAACCGATTCAAGCGAGAAGCATCAGTAAATGCAAAACGGGAGTGTGAGAGGGGCGGGGAGGTGCTGTCCAGGTTCACACAGTGCACCACAAGTTCCAGCAAGTTCCCACAGAAAAAGCGTGGCTGTGCAGAAGGAACCCTGCAGACCGCCTCTCCATCAAGGGACTGAAATCTACCCCTGCAGAAAAGGGAACAGTGGCCATCAGGACCCTTGCTGGGGGGCACCAGGTGGGGGATCCTAGGCCGCCGTCCTGAGGCGACATCACACAAAGGCAATTTGGGGGGCCCTTCCGGGGGCGGAATCTTCAGAAATATTGAGGTCAGAAGGTCTTTCCTACTGGAAGCAGGACAACCCTCTGTAACCACCCCAGGGGGGACCCTCTTGCTGTAAAGTGTCACCAGATAATGGGGGGAAGGGAGACACTGGGGATTCTTCGGGCTGTTTCTGCAAGTCTTCTGTAAACTTGAAATTCTTTCCAAAAGTTAGAAGCTTTAAAAAATGAAATGGACGATACAGTGGACAAAGGCAGAGCTGCCAGGGGTGTCCCAGGCGGGGGAGGAGCAGCCCAGGTGCTGGCTGGCGCACAGCGGGGCTGCCAGGACAAGCTCCTGGTGGAGCATCTCTCTATGGGGTGGGGTCTGGGGGGATGCTTGTAGAAAAGGCGTAAAGATTTAAAAATCATTTTGGTTGTTCCATGGTGGCACAAAGAGCAGAAAAAAAAATCAGAAGAAGCTGATTTCATGGTTCCTAAGAACTCAAGCAAACGTGGAGAAAGTGAAAAACACTGAACAAAAGGGAAGTCTTGACTACCCTTCCATTTTTAGGCAGCTTGAAAGTCAAGTGCCAAGTGTGGTTCTCTGTCTCAAGGCCCCACCACCAGCCCCAGCTGGCCTGGACTCACTCGTTCTGCTGTAGCACTGCCATCATCTGCGCCTGCAGGTCCCGCTCGTTCTCCAGCTCCGAGCACAGGCGCTGCAACGCTGCCTCCAGGCGTCCCATGGCTGCCCTGGGGACCACAGGGACAGCGGCAGTCAGGGCCCAGGGCTGGGGTTGCCAGCCCCCAGCCAGCCATGCCTTCACCTGATTTTTTCACTTGCAGGAGATGAGTGGTCAGCGGGGTGGGCAGAAACGTGGCCGAAGGCAGGCTTCTACTGGGCCTACCCTCACTGATCTGACCACGCTGCCTTTACTGGCTCCGCTGGCCTCTCTAACAAGGATGGGGAGCTGGCTCCTGGTTGCCAGATCCTCAGAGAAGCAGGCGCAGCCTGCTTTTGGCCCAGGAAGGACTGAGCATACTCACTTGCCAACCAGAAGCATCTCGAGGACAAAAGCCACCGAGAGACCCCCTTGGCCAAGGCCCCCTTGGTGGGGGGTCGCTTCAAGAAATCCCCTTGAAATTTCTACTTCAAGTCCCTCTGACCCCCAGTCATCTGAGCCCAGTTATGCTCTGATGAATGGGGTGGGTGGGGATGGCATAGGACACACAGATACACCACCCCTGCCCCTAAATACCCCCTCTAAGGGCAGAAGTGGGTGGGGTCATCTCTATGAGAATGGCCTTGAGTGACACTGACCAGATGGCTCTGGTCTGTAGGCCTGTGACCTGGTGCCATCTGGGGCCCTGTGCTGGATGCTCCTCCGCACCCCTACCTAGCCCATCCTGGTGTTCCTGCTCCAGGGCCGTGTGGCTGCTGTTTCTATCACTCAGGTCCTAGCCTGTGGGTCGGCTTCTCAGGGAGGTCCCCCTGGACACCTGTATCAAAGTGACCGCCCTTCTGGGTCGTGGCCACCTGCCTCCTGGTGTCTGCTGCTGCTGTCAGATTCCCACAAGGGCAGGAGATGGGTCCATTCCCTTGCCACCCAGGTGCAGTGGGCACTAGATGCGGGTAACAATTGGGTGGACACGGCTCCTTGCTCACACACTGGCCCCAAGGCCCCACCTCCAACCTCCGACCTACATGTTGTTGGCTGCCCTCTCTGCAGCCATCTCGGCAGCCATGCTCTCCTGCTGCTTGACCAGGAGTTCCATCCTCCTTCGACACGCACGTAGCTCCCCCCTGGAAGTTGAGCCAGAACCAGGGTGAGTGGTCCCGCGTACCCCAGGCCTCAGTCTCCCTCTCCTTGAGTGGGACAGGCCCGGGGCGGCTGACACAGCCTCTCCTCCTCCATCTCACACATTCAGGAGTGAAGTTTCATGTCATCCACATGGCAGTGTCACGGCTGGTCAGATAGGAGTGGAGGGCAGAGAACCCCCACGGCCAGGGCACCCGCACAGCCTGGGGCAGGGGACCAACTGGCCCACTCACCTTGTCTTCTGGATGAAAAGGTCCTTCTCTTCATGCAGCTGGTCCAGGTGTCTCAAGTCCCTGCGCAGCTGGGAGGCCTGCATTTTTTTCTGGGCCGTCAACCTCAGCTTCTGCTTGTCCTTGCTCTGCTCTATTCCTGGACTTCACGCGGAAAGGACACCTGCCACCCTTGTGTGGGGGCCATGTCCCCCCACCATACTGTCCAGAACACAGAGGTCCCCTCACCCTGTCCTCACCCGGGTCAGTTACCAGGAGCTTCCCAGGCCGGCCTTCTGCTCAGCCTCCCTTGGGACACAGTCCAGCACAACCTCCGGGTCCTCCAGCTCCTCTGTGTCTAGACGGCAAGCAGGAGAAAGCAGATGAGACCCTCAAGCCTGAGGCTCCTGGATAAATCCTGACAGGTGCAGCAGTTCTCAAAACGTGGCCCTGGGAACCCTTTCTAGGGGTCGGCACGTCAAAGCTATTTTCATAACAATAGTAAGACACTACGTGTCTCTTCCACCCTGAGCTTGGTGAGTGTGGCATGAAGTTGACAGGGTAACAGCGGTCTCCAAACAGAGGAAATACACTGCAAGTGTCAGACATTTTTTATCTCTCCCTTAAGCAGCAGGAGGAAACAAACTACAAGTATCACATTTTTTTTCCTTCTCTGTGCAAAATTAAAAGGAGGTTTCTCTTAAAATTCTGTGTGGCCATGATGACACCTGGTTCCACTTGAACTTAACTTTTCTCAAACCTTGAGCTAACCAATGAGTTTTCCTTACGTAAATGTTTTTCTTAAACTATGTTAATGAAACTATGTATTTGCTTTGGAATTTGCCTTTCTTCAAAATGGTTCCACCTAAGACTAACTTTTTTCTTTTCTCAAACCTTGGGCTGATAATAGCTCAACAAACCAGTATTCATATTAGTTGTTTTATGACTGGGGGGAGGATACACCTCGGGCTGTCCTATCTCAAAAATGCGTGTTGTGGGAGAGGGGCCTGGTGAAACTCCCTCAGCCTTGAGGTGTGTCTTTCTTATCTGATTAATACCTTTCTAACAGACATAAAACAGCTTGTTAAAACTAGCAAGGGGGGGCACTCTTTCTGCCCCCTTCTGATGTCTATGTCAGAAGCTTTGTCTATCTCTTTTATACTTTAATAAAATGGTATTACACAAAAGCTCTGAGCGATCAAGCCTTGTCACTGGGCCCAGATAAAATCCCTCTCCTCTGGAGGCCAAGAATCCTGGCGTCTTTCACGGCTCAGCAACAACCTTTCAGAGTTTTCCAGAGGCCATATGACACAGGACACCACACCAGACTAGTGAGAGGCAGACATCTGCTCTTAGGCCAGGCTCTGCATGTTACACCCAGCAGGTTCATTACTGCTATTTTAAGTGAGTAAATAAATTTTCTTTTAGCTTTAGTTCTTAATGCAGTAAACATTGAAAGGTATAACTGATGTAAACCAGAGTTCTTTGGGTCTTCAGTAATTTTTTAGAAATATAATGGAGTTTGCTGACAAAAAAGTGTGAGAATTATTGCCTTTGAGAATCACTGCCAATTTCCAGCAAAACACGGCTTATCTCCAGTCCTTCACTAAAGTTCAGCAAAAATGACTGAAAAGAAGTTCTGAAAGGCATGAATCTACAGTCATGAGATGGGGGGCAGTAGGAGGGAGAAGGCAGCACAGCATAGGGGCAGGGGCTCTCAGGCATGCAGGTGGGTCCTAGGGGGGCAGGGACATCAGTGTCCCTGTAAAGCTATCCTGCTGGTGTCCAGCACTAGCCCAAACCAAAGCACATCTTAGAGGAACTGCAGATCATAGGACTTTTTTTTTTTTATCCAAAAGTTTCCAGGAAAATAAAACAAGAACAGATCACATTCAAAGGACTGGAGTAAACATGGCACCGGATTCCTCGACAGAGGCGTTGGAAACCACAGTCGCCACATTCATGGTCTCCGCCACACGGACCCTTCCTCCAATTAAAGACAGAATACTATAGGCTGCCTTTTTGAGAAAAATGTGAGCTTAAAAAAATGTAGTTTCTGTGAAAAAAAGGGAATTAAAGGGCCCCTATCAAGCCCACCCTGTGCCTTCTGTGCTGTGAAATGTATGTTCTTTGTGAGGGGACCCTTTTTAATTACCGTCTTCCACGAGCGGCTTGTCATCCAAAAGCTTCTCGTCTTCTTCCATCCTGGGGCAAAATCAGCTGCAAAAAGTCTACCAAGTACAGAGATGGATTTAAAAAACATTGAAAAAAAAACTGGATTTCAAAGAATTAACCATTTCTCTTCTAAAAAGACATTAAGAAGATGAAGAGAGGCCATAGAATATGAGAAATTATCTGCAGTACACAGATCTGAGAAAGGTCTCACACCTAGAATATTACAGACATGTAAGGATTAGATCAGCAGGAAAGACAGTCTACAATCAAAGACGTAAAGGAGGACCCTCAATGGGTGGGGTGGGGGCAAAGTCGTGGTGCATCAAGACCCACGCCTGGGGGGAACCCCAAATTGAAGGACCATCATAATTGCAGAGGTTCTCCCCAAGGAATGGGGTCCAAGCCCCATGTCAGGCTCCCCATCCTGGGGGTCGGCACCAGGAAGACAGGCCCCTGGACATCTGGCTTTGAAGGTCAGCATGGACTTCCCTTTGGGAGAGGCAGAGGGCTGTGGGAATAGCAACCCTGCTCTTAGAGGACTTGCACAAAGTCCCACACACTCGGGGCCCCAAGCAGAAACAGGAAACTGACAGGAGCCTGGGCCAGACCCACTGCTGACCTCAGGAAACCTCCTGGAGAGGCCGGAGGTGCAGGCAGCTCACCCTGGGAACAGGGACGCTGCCGGCAGCTGTTCTTGGGGAGCTGGCTCCAACATTTGGACACAGGGCAGCGAGTGCCACGTCACACTCCTCCCTCAGGCTTATCAGTGCCAAGACCCGGCCCGCACACCAGTGAGCTGACACAACTACTCCAGGACCCCCAGGCCCTGCTGCCAGGCCCACCATTGGCTTGACACCAATTCTGGAAGCCCTGGGCCCCAGCCCTGCCCTCCAATGGGCAGATGCCAGACCAGAACTACCACAGCCCTATGCCATGCCATGTCAGGACCCAGCTTGCCCACCTGCAGGCCAACATCAGCTCCAAGACACCTCAGCCAGCCACCGCAGGATCTGGTCCCACTCACCTGCAGGCCAACATCAGTTTGGGACGCTTCAGCCCCACCCACCAGTGGCATGTATACACACACACACAAACACACACACATCTGGGCCTCCTTAGTGGCTCAGGTGGTAAAGAATCTGCCTGTGATACAGGAGACTGAGGTTCAATCCCTGAGTCAGAAAGATCCCCTGGAGAAGAGAATGGCTACCCACTTAGTATTCTTGCCTGGAGAATTCCATGAACAGAGGAGCCTGGTGTGCTACAGTCCATGGAGTTGCAAAGAGTCAGACACAACTGGGCAACTAACACACACATATACACACTGCTATATATGAGTCTCATGGTAACCACAAACTAAAAATCTGTAATAGATACATACATACAAAAGAGAAAGGAATCCAGAGAAAACACTAAAGATAGTCATCAAATCATAAGAGAGGAGAACAAAAGAAGAAAAGAACAAAATAGAACTAAAAACACAGCCCTCAAACAACTAACTAAATAGTAAGAAGTACATACCTATCAGTAACTACTTTACATGCAAATGGACTAAATGCCCTAATTAAAAGACACAGAGTGACTGAATGGGCCCACATATATGCTGCCTCATAGCTCAGCTGGTAAAGAATCTGCCTGCAATGCAGGAGCCTCCAGTTCAATTCCTAGGCCGGAAAGATGCCCTGGATAAGGGACAGGCTACCCACTCCAGTATTCATGGGCTTCCCTAGTGGCTCAGATGGTAAGGAATCTGCCTGCAATGAGAGAGACCTGGGTTCGATCCCTGAGTTGGGACTATCTGGGTTGGGAAGATCCCTGGAGGAGGGTATGGCAACCCACTCCAGTAAAGAGCTTCCCTGGTAACTCAGCTGGTAAAGAAGCCACCTGCAGTGCAGGAGACCCTGGTTCAATTCCTGGGATGGGAAGATTCCCTAGAGAAGGGATAGGCTACCCACTCCAGTATTCTTGGGCTACCATGGTGGCTCAGATGGTAAAGAATCCACCTGCAATGCAGGGAGACCTGGGTTTGATCCCTGGGTTGGGAAGATCCCCAGGAGAAGGGAATGGCTACCCACTCAAGTATTCTTGCCTGGAGAATTCCATGGGCAGAGGAGCCTGGCAGGCTAGAGTCCATGGGGCCACAAAGAGTTGGACACAACTGAGAGACTTTCACTTCACAAGAGACTCACTTCAGATCTAGAGACACATACAGACTGAAAGACATGATGGGAGAAAGTATTCCATGCAAAATGGAAATGAAAAGAAAGCTGGGTTATCAATAGTTATATCAGACAAAGTGGACTTTAAAACAAAGACTGTTATAAGAAACAAAGAAGGACCCTACATAATGATCGAAGGATCAAACCAAGAAGATTAACAATTGTAAACAAATATGCACCCAATATAGGAGCCCCTAAAGACATAAAGCAAGTATTAATAGCAACAAACACAAAAGGAGAAACTGATAGTAACACAATAATAGTTAATGTAAGGGGGGACTTTAACGCCCCACTTACATTAATGGACAGGTCATCCAGACAGAAAATCAATAAGAAAACACTGACCTTAAATGACACATTAGACCAAACGAACTTAATAGATCTATATAAAATATTCCATCCAAAAATAGCAAATAATTTCAAGTGTACAAGAAACAGTCTCTAGGGCAGATCACAGGATAGGCCACATATCAAGTCTCAACAAATCTAAGAAAATTTAAATCATATCAGGCATCCTTTCTGACCACACAACTATGTGACTAAAAATCAACTACAAGGAAAAAACCACAGGAAACACAAACACGAGGAGGCTAAACAATACACTACTAAACAACAAATGGATCACTGAAGAAATCAAAGAAGAAATAAAAAATTTCTTCTAGGGACAAATGAAAACAAACCAACAAAATCCAAAATCTGTGGGATGCAGCAAAAGCAGTGATAGGATGTAAGTTTATAGACATACAGGCTTACCTTGGGAAACAAGAGAAATCTCAAATAAACAGCCTAAACACACACCTGAAGCAATTAGAGAAAGAACAAGCAAAACCCATTTAGCAGAAGGAAAGAAATCATGAAGATCAGAACAGAAATAAATGAAGTAGAGACTTAAATAAAAAATATCAGTGAAACTGAGCTGGTTCTGTGAAAAGATAAACAGAATTGATAAATCTTGAGGCCAACTCATCAAGAGAAAAACAGAGAGGGCTCAAATCTAGAAATCAGAATTAAAAAAGAAGTTACAACCAGAAACACAAATCAATGCAACAGAATAGAAAGCCCAGAAATAAACTCACACATTTATGGTTAATGATGGTGATTGCAGCCATGAAATTAAAAGACGCTTACTCCTTGGAAGGAAAGTTATGACCAAATTAGATAGCATATTAAAAAGCAGAGACATTACTTTGCCAACAAAGGTCCGTCTAGTCAAGGCTATGGTTTTTCCAGTGGTCATGTATGGATGTGAGAGTTGGACCATAAAGAAAGCTGAGTGCTGAAGAATTGATGCTTTTGAACTGTGGTGTTAGAGAAGACTTTTTTTTTTTTTTTGGAGAAGACTTTTTTTTTCAATTGGAAATAATTCCTTTATTAAATAAGCTTCATTTGGGAGCTGACTGCCACAGACCGCAGGAGAAAATGCATCTAGCTTTTGCAGAGATCAACATAGTTCAGCAATGCCCAAGCTCCTCTTTCAGAGAGGTGAACCTCAGCTTAGAGGAAGGGCTGAGGAGGCTTCCACACTGAAGGTGACATGGAGAAGACATAGTAATCACATGGGAGCCAGTCCAGGAGCAAACCGAGTGCATGGCCACCTGCTGCTTCCCTGTGCCCTGCCAGGAGAGCGCTGCAAAGCAGAGGCATCCGGGTTCCCAAGCGGGCACCAGCAACACCTCCAAGGCAGACCTGAGGAACCTGAGGATGAGGTTCCAAAAGTAGTCCCTGCAGAGGCTAACAGTCTGATCAGGAATAAAAGTAGATGGGGGTGGGGGCGTGGTGTGTGTGTGTTCACACACACGTGTCTGACTCTGCAACCCCATGGAAGCCCACCAGGCTCCTCTGTCCATGGAATTTTCCAGGCAAAAATACTGGAGTGGGTTGCCATTTCCTTCTCCATGGAGAAGACTGTTGAGAGTTCCTTGGACTGCAAGGAGATCCAACCAGTCCATCCTAAAGGAGATCAGTCCTGGGTGTTCATTGGAAGGACTGATGCTGAAGCTGAAACTCCAATACTTTGGCCACCTCATGAAAAGAGTTCACTCATTTGGAAAGACCCTGATGCTGGGAGGGGTTGGGGGCAGGAGGAGAAGGGGTCGACAGAGGATGAGATGACTGAATGGCATCACCGACTCGATGGATATGAGTTTGGGTAAACTTCGGGAGTTGGTGATGGACAGGGAGGCCTGGCGTGCTGCAATTCATGGGGTCACAAAGAGTTGGACACGACTGAGCAACTGAACTGAACTGAACTGAATCTACAACAAAGGAGGTAAGAATATACAATGGAGAAAAGACAGTCTCTTCAATAAATGGTTCTGGAAAAACTGAACAGTTACATGCAAAATAATGAAATTAGAACTCTCATACTACACACAAAAATAAATTAAAAATGGATTAAAGACCTAAATATAAGACTGGATACTATAAAACTCTTAGAGGAAAATACAGGCAGAATACTCTTTGACACAAATTGCAACATCTTTTTTGAACCACCTCCTAGAGTAATGAAAATAAAAACAAAAATAAACAAATAGGACTTAACTGAACTTTAAAGCTTTTGCACAGCACAGAAAAGGAAACCATAAACAAAAAGAAAAGATAGCTCAGAGAATGGGAGAAAATATTTGCAAATGAAGCAACCAAGGAATTCATCTCCAAAATATACAAACAGCTCATGAAGCACAATATAAAAAACAAACAACCAGAAAGACAAAGAACATTACAGCATACTAACACATATATATGGAATTTAGAAAGATGGTAATGATAACCCTATATGCAAAACAGAGAAAGAGACACAGAAATACAGAACAGACTTTTGAACTCTGTGGGAGAAGGCGAGGGTGGGATGTTTTGAGAGGAATCGGGTGGAGAGGGAGGTGGGAGGGGGGATTGGGATGGGGAAGACGTGTAAATCCATGGCTGATTCATATCAATGTATGACAAAACCCACTGAAATGTTGTGAAGTAATTAGCCTCCAACTAATAAAAAAATTAAAAAAAAAAAAAAACAACTGCGGAGTGCCCTGCCAGTCCAATGGTTAGGACACTGTGCTTCCACTGTAGGGGGCACGGGTTCAATCCCTGGTTGCTTGGTCAGGGAAGTAAGATCCTGCACGCTTGCAGCATGGCCAAAACAACACACACACACACACACACACACACACACAAAACCCCACAAACAAACCCAATAAAAAAATGGGCAGACCTAAATAGACATTTCTCCAAAGAAGAAATACAGATGGCCAACAAACACATGAAAAGATGCTCAACATCACTGATTATTAGAGAAATGAAAATCAAAAACTATATGAGGTATCACCGCACATTGTAAGAATGGCCATCATCAAAAAGCATATGAATGATAAATGCTAGAGAGGGTGTGGAGAAAAGGGAACTCTCCTGCACTGTTGGTGGAAATGTAAATTGGTACAGTCACTATGAAGAATAGTATGGAAGTTCCATAAAAACTGAAAATAGGACTACCATGTGATCCAGCAATCCCACTGGTGGGCATCTATCTAGAGAAAACCATAATTTGAAGATACATACATCCCAGTGTTCATAGCAGCACTATATACAATAGCCAAGACATAGAAGCAACTTAATGGTCCAGTGACAGATGAATGGAAAAAGAATATGATGGAATATTACTCAGCCTTTAAAAAAAGAATGAAATAATGCCATTTGCAGTGACATGGACCTAGAGACATCCATTCTAAGTGAAGTAAGTCAGAAAAAGATGAATATTATATGATCTCACTTATATGTGGCATCTAAAAAAACACAATACAAATGAAATTATTTACAAAATAGCAACAGACTCACAGACTTTGAAAACAAACTTATGGTTACCAAAGGGGATACATGGCAGGAAGAGATAAAGTAGGAGTTTGGAATTAACATACACACAATAATATATGTAAAATAGACAGTTAACAAGGATCTACTATATAGCACCGGGAACTATACTCAATATTCTGTAAAAAATTATATGGGAAAAGAATCTGAAAAAGAATTGATATACGCATATCTGAATCACTTTGCTTTACAACCTGAAACTAACACAACACAGTAAATAAACTATACTTCAACATAAAAATTAGGGGACTTCCCTGGTGAACCAGTGGTTAAGAATCTGACTTTCAACGCAAGGAATGTGGGTTCAATCTCTGTCAGGGAACTAAGATCCCACATACTGCTGGGCAACTAAGCCTGAGCACCCCAACTATAGAGCCCACATGCAGGATCCCATGCACCGCAACTAGACAGAAGCCTGTGTGCCACCATGAAGAGCCTGTGCACTGCAACTAAGACCTGATGCAGCCAAAAATAAATAAGTAAATGAATAATTCCAAAAATTGTAAAATAAAAAAAATAAAAAATGTTACAACTGGCATCATAGAAATACAAAGCACCATAAGAGATTTCCACAAAAAGCTATTTAAAAAAATACTGCCAACAAACAAAACTCCAGGAGCAGATGGCTTCACAGGTGAATGCTACCAAACATTAAAGAGAAGAGTTAACACTTATCCTTCTCAAACTATTCCAAAAAAATGCAGAGGAAGGAATGCTTCTGAACTCATCTATGAGGCCAGCATCACCCTAATACTAAAACCAGACAAAGATATTATACACAAAAAATTATGGGTCAGTATAATTGATGAATATAGATGCAAATATCCTCAACAAAATACCAGCAAACTGAATCCAAGAATATGTTAAAAGGACCACACACCACGATCAAGTGGGATTTATCCCAGGGATGCAAGGATGTTTCAGTATCCACAAATCAATAAATGTGCATACTCATTAGAAGGACTGATGCTGAAACTGAAGCTCCAATACTTTAGCCATCTGTGTGAAGGAGCTGACTCACTGGAAAAGACCGAGATGCTGGGCAAGATAGAAGGCAAAAGGAGAAGGGGGCAGCAGAGGATGAGATGGTTAAATAGCATCACTGACTCAATGGACATGAATTTGAGCAAACTCTGGGAGATAATGAAGGATAGGGAAGCTTGGTGTGCTACAGTCCATGGGGTTGCAGAGTTGGACGTGACTTAGTGACTGAACAAAACAACACAGTCAAAGGCTTTAGTGTAGTCAATGAAGCAGATGTAGATATCTTTCTGGAATTCCCTTGCTTTCTCTATAATCCAACAAATGTTGGTAATTTGATCTCTGACTTCTCTGTCTTTTCTAAGCCCAGTTTGTACATCTGGAAGTTCTCAGTTCATATACTGCTGAGGCCTAGCTTGATGGATTTTGAGCATTACCTTGTTAGCATGTGAAATCAGTGCAGTTGTACGGTAGTCTGAACATTTTTTGGCATTGCTCTTCTTTGGGATTGGAATGAAAAAACTTTTTCAGACCTGTGACCACTGCTGAGTTTTCCCAATTAGCTGACATTTGTGTCAGCTGTCAGTTAAAATGAGTGCAGCATTTTAACAAAATCATCTTTTAGGATTTTAAATAACTCAGCTGGAATTCCATCACCTCCACCAGCTTTGTTCATAGTAAAGCTTCCTAAGGTCCAGTTGAAGTCACACTCCAGGATATCTAGTTCTAGGTGAGTGATCACACCATCATGGTTACCTGGGTCATTAAGATCTTTTTTGTATAGTTCTTCTGTGTATTCTTGCCAATTCTTCTTAATCTCTTCTGCTTCTGTTAAGTCCTTGCCATTTCTGTCCTTTATTGTGACCATCATCGCATGAAAGTTTCTCTTGATAACTCTAAATTTCTTGAAGAGATCTGTAGTCTTTCCCATTCTACTATTTTCCTCTATATCTTTGAATTGTTCATTGAAGAAGGCTTTCTTATCTCTCCTTGCTATTCTTTGGAACTCTGAATTCAGATGGGTAAATCTTTCCCTTTCTCTATTGCCTTTTGCTTCTCTTCTTTTCTCAGCAATTTGTAAGGCCTTGCAGACAATCACTTTGCCTTCTTGAACTTCTTTTTCTTTAGGATGATGTTGGTCACTGCCTCCTGTACAGTGTTACAAACTTCTGTCCATAGTTCTTCAGGCACTGTGTCGACCATATGTCCCTTGAATCTGTTTGTCACCTTCACTGTATGATCATAAGCGATTTGATTTAGGTTATACCTGAATGGCCTAATGGTTTTCCTTACTTACTGCAATTTAAGTCTGGATTTTGCAATAAGGAGCTCATGAGCTGAGCCACAGTCAGCTCCAGGTCTTGTGTTCCCTGACTATACAGAGCTTCTCCATCTTCGGCTGCAAAGAATATAATCAGTCTGATTTTGGTACTGACCATTTGGTAATGTCCATGTGTAGAGATGTTTCTAGTGTTGTTGGAAAGGGTGTCTGCTATGACCAGTGTGTTCTCCTGACAGAACTTGTTAGCCTTTGCCCTGCTTCACTGTGTACTCCAAGGCCAAATTTGCCTGTTACTCCAGGTATCTCTTGACTTCCTACTTTGCATTCCAGTCCCCTGTGATGAAAAGAACATCTGGGGAGGAACAAGATGGTGGAGGAGTAGGTGGTTGTGGAGTACATCTCTCTCCATGGATACATCAGGAATACACCTTCAGACACAGAAGGGCTTGCAGAACATCAGCTGAGAGTGGACAGGAGTACCTGACCAGTAGAAAAGAATATATAGAACCACGCAAAACTTGGTAGGAGGAAGGAACTAGGGGGAAAAACAGGAGTGTTAGTAGGACTGGACCTGCCCTCGGTGGGTGGGAGAACTGAAGAAGGGGTCCAACCCCCACATCGGGGCAATTGTCTAAGTCAGAGGAGAAACATTTATTAAGGCTGAGAGTGAAACAGCTGATCTGTGACAGCCTAAATGGAATCAAGAACTGAGAATCAGACAGTTCTTGCCGCAGCCATACATACCCCAGACAGGGGGGCAGGTCCTCTAGAAGGTGCAGCGCCTGGGAGCTGGGGCGTAGGGATTGTGGAGCAATCCCAAGGTGAGGCCTGCTATTGATTGCAGAGAGATGGGCGAAAGGGACGTGAGGGAGGAGACTGTGGTGGGAAATGCCTTTGGAGGAAAGCCAGGCAGCCATGGAAGTACTGTTGAGTCATGTGTAGGGGGTGGAGCCATTACTCTAGCCTCTTTCTTCCCACAGGCCAGCAAAGGCAACTGAACAATAGACAGGCTGTCCAATCAAGCACCTGACCACCAAACTACAGAGTAGGACCCCACCCAGGGTACCCCTTTCAGTGCCTGATGCGTGGAACAACAGAGAAGGACCCCAGGCAAGGGATCCCTCTAAGTGCCTGAATGGGCGGGGCTACAGAGAAAGATTAGGAAAGAGGCCTTCTGATCACCAGCTACCAGATGCTCAAAAAAAATGACTCTGATAGGGCCATAACCCTGCAGCTGCGGCAGTCTGTGTCCCTGCACACTTGGCACTGCCAGGATCCCTGCAACCCAAGCAGCTGTGCCACTTTCACGCTCAACCCTCACTGGGGCAGAGCTGCCACAGGCAAAAAAAAGTCTTGCGTCTATGCATGCGGGGTTGCTTGGGTTGTGTCCAACTCTTTGCAACCCTGTGGCCTGCTAGGCTTCTTTGTCAGTGGGGTTCTCCAGGCAAGAATACTGGAGTGTACTGTCCAATACTGGTTGCCATACCCTTCTGTCAGAGAACGTTTGACAGGAGGATTCCTGTGGGCTGTTTTCTGTCTCTCATAAAGCCTCTGTTCCTTATCAGCTCCTGGTAACAGGAACGAGGGCAACGGCATGCTGCTCCCAGGACTGAGGTCATAGGATGAGACACATGCATGGATTTCCTTCAGTAAACATTCTCCTTACGACAAAATTGCTTAGTCACAACCCTCTTTCTTGAGATAGGGATTGTCTTCTGACCTTATGACCATTGTTAATTCCTTGTTCCCTTGATAATGGTTGCTATACGTTTGGTTTTCTGATCTTTATCATTGTCAAAAGAAATTCCTTGTACAACAGCCTATATATACTCACAGAAAGATCATTAAAACACCCTTGCTCCACCAGAGACTTGGGTCCCCGTGTCTTTCTTTCTCTCTCTCTCCCTCCAGCTAATTCTCTGGAGCGTGGAAACCTGCTGAGCTCACTCTCCTGCCCGGACTTTCAAGACCTCTTCGAGCGGGTGCCCTGTGCCTCCGTGAGTGGTACAAGCTCTGTCCTAGGGCTTTATTGGTTCTCTGCATAAGCCAGAGAACATTAGCTTCTTTCTCTTTCACTTTCTTATCATCAACTCTGGACCACCAGGTTCTGGTCCATTAAAGGACCCCAACACCCTTCTAGAGCACTATATTTCCTGATGCCCTAGCTGCTAACTCCCCTGAATGCCTGGTGCTGGCAGAACCCCTGCAACCCAAGCAGCTGCACCACCTCCACACCTGGCTCTCACAGGGACAAACCCAAGTCCTCCAGGGCTGCCTCAGGAGCAAACCCCAGTGGATGACCCACATTCAGAGGTGGAAACAAAACCAAAATTGAAACCCAGGGGCACTGTGGCTAAGGAAGAAGACCCAAACCCTTCCCACCAGCTGTACAAGCTTCAGATTAAATCTACACAATCAACTAGGCAGACTCTGTTTCTATTGAATATATGAAAGGACACTGAAAGCTCCAACAAAAGAAAACACATTAGTTCTGATAGCTGTGGACATTGGAGGCAAGAACACACAGGAGTAGAACCAGATTAAAGTCTGAGATGCCCCCAAAGAGGATCCAGAGACCAGCACAGTGTTGGAGGGCATCCCAGGGAGGCAAGGTGGGCTGTGACTCCCAGTGAAGGAAAGGAAGCTGACAGCAGAAATTCAAG
Organism: Dama dama; assembly: GCF_033118175.1. NCBI lineage: Eukaryota > Metazoa > Chordata > Mammalia > Artiodactyla > Cervidae > Dama > Dama dama. The sequence continues at coordinate 47,714,489 of NC_083694.1, read as the reverse complement.
TAAAACATTTATTATTCTTATATTTTGACTTGTTCTGTAGTTTCTTTTGGATTTTTTATCTTTCTTTTCTTTTTTTTTTATCTTCTGTTGTAGTTGTCGATTTATTAGCACTATGAAATCTAATTAAACTTTTGAGTTTTTTTTCCAGTCACACTTTTTATTGCTGTTTTAAACCTCTGCCTCTAAGTTGGCCTTTAACTATAGAGTTCTATGGAGTTCTATAGAGGTTTCCTTTTTTATTTAATTAAAAAAAAATTAAACCAATTATTATATTTTCTACATTTAGCCTTTCGTTTGCTTTTCCTACTGTTCTTTTCCCCTTGAAGTTAATCTTTAATATATATAAATCTTCTTTATCAACCTCTATTTAACTTTGCATTTCTATTCTTTCTTTTCTTTCTTTCCTTTATTTTTCTCACCACATTTGTTAGTTTTGTTTTCATTGCTTTATTCCCCAGTTGGCACCTTGCTTTAGCTTTGTTTTCCAGTTTGTGCTTTAGTTAGTTTTGCTCTTACCTGGTGGATATCATTTTTGGTTTCCTTTGTTCACCTGGTCAACTATTGTACCTTATTTTTGTTGGACTGTTTTTATTTTGCTTACGGGTATATATGTATATGTGCATATTTCATTATTTTAATTCTTATTTGCCTGATTTTGTAACTGCCATTTGTCTGGGGTTCATCTTTGGTTTCTCATTTATGGGTATTTGTTTTAATCCCATTTAATGCCTTAACAAACCACCTGTGGAATCTCCTTTCCTGGCCAGAGATCAAGCCCTGAGCCTTTGGAGTGGGAGCACTAACTCCAAGACCCTAGACTACCAAAGAACTCCTAACCCTAGGGAGTATCAAATAGTGAGAACTCCCACAAAGGAAACCACTTGAATACAAGACCTGGCATCACCCAACCATCATCCTGTGCAGGATGCCTTATCCAAACAACAAACAAGACAAAAATACAAACCCAATCATCAGCAGATTACCACCTTATTCAGCCCTGCCCATCAGAGGAAAAAAAAAAAAAAAAACAGCACAAACCTCACCCTACACAAAGCTTACACAAACCACTGGACCAACCTTAGGAGGGCAGAAACCAAAAGGAAGAAAGAATTCAACCTTGAAGCCTGGGAAAAGGAGACCTCAAACACAATAAGTTAAAAAAAATAATGAAAAGGCACAGAAATACTTCACAAATGAAGGAATAAACTAGAAACACACAAGTCCAAGTAAATGAAGAGGAAATAGGCAAATTACCTGAAAAAGAATTCAGAATAATGATAGTAAAGATGATCAAAAACCTTGAAAATAGAATGGAGAAAGTGCAAGAATCAATTAACAAAGACCTAGAAGAATGAAAGAGTAAACATACACAGACAAACAGCACAATAACTGAAATTAAAAATACTCTAGAAGGAATCAATAGCAGAATATCTGAAGCAGAAGAACGGATCAGTGAGCTAGAACCCAGAAATAAACCCATGCACCTATGGGTACCTTATTTATGACAAAGGAGGCAAGAATATACAATAGGGAAAAGATAGCCTCTTCAATAAGTGGTGCTGGGAAAATTGGACAGCTACATGTAAAAGAAGGAAATTGGAACACTTCCTAACACCATACACAAAGATAAACTCAAAATGAATTAAAGACCTAAATGTAAGACTAGAAACTATAAAATTCTTAGAGGAAAACATAGGCAGAACACTTGCTGACACAAATCAAAGCAAAATCCTCTATGACCCACCTCCTAGAGTAATGGAAATAAAAACAAAAGTAAACAAGTGGGACCTAATGAAACTTAAAAGCTTTTGCACGTCAAAGGAAACTACAAACAAGGTGAAAAGACAACCCTCAGAATGGGAGAAGGTAATAGCAAAGGAAACAACTGACAAAGGATTAATTTCCAAAATATATGAGGAGCTCATACAACTCAATACCAGAAAAACAAACAACCCAATCAAAAAGTGGGAAAAAGACCTAAACAGACATTTCTCCAAAGAAGTGGCTAACAAGCACATGAAAAGATGCTTAATATCACTCATTATGAGAGAAATGCAGATCAAAACTACAATGAGATATCACCTCACATTGGTGAGAATGGTCATCATTAAAAAGTCTACAAACAATAAACGCTGGAGAGGATGTGGAAAAAAACAAACCCTCTTGCACTGTTGGTGGGAATGTAAATTGATACAGCCACTATGGAAGATGGTATGGAGATTCCTTTAAAAACTAGGAATAAAAGCACCATATGACTCAGCAATCTCACTCCTAGGCATATACCCTGAGGAAACCAAAATTTAAAAAGACACATGTACCCCAGTGTTCACTAAAACACTATTTGCAATAGCTAGAACATGGAAGCAACCTAGATGTCCAGTGACAGATGAATGGATAAAGAATTTGTGGTACATATAAACAATGGAATATTGCTCAATCATAAAAAGAAACACATTTGAGTCAGTGCTAATGAGGTGGATGAACCTAGGGCCTATTATATAGAGTTAAGTCAGAAAGAGAAAGATAAATATTGTATACTGATACATATATATGGAATCTAAAAAGATGGTACCGCAGAATTTATTTTCAGGGCAGCAATGGAGAAACAGACATAGAGAACAGACTTATGGACATGGGGAGAGGGGAGGAGAGGGTTTGATGTATGGAGAGAGTGACATGGAAACTTACATTAGTCAGTCAGTCAGTTCAGTTGCTCAGTCGTGTCTGACTCTTTGCGACCCCATAAATCACAGCATGCCAGGCTTCCCTGTCCATCACCAACTCCTGGAGTTTGCCCAAACTCATATCCATCGAGTCGGTGATGCCATCCAGTCATCTCATCCTCTGTCATCCCCTTCTTCTCCTGCCCCCAATCCCTCCCAGCATCAGGGTCTTTCCAAATGAGTGAACTCTTTGCATGAGGTGGCCAAAGTATTGGAGTTTCAGCTTCAGCATCAGTCCTTCCAATGAACACCCAGGACTGATCTCCTTTAGGATGGACTGGTTGGATCTCCTTGCAGTCCAAGGAACTCTCAACAGTCTTCTCCAACACCACAGTTCAAAACCATCAATTCTTCATGCTCAGCTTTCTTCACAGTTCAACTCTCACATCCATACATGACCACTGGAAAAACCATAGCCTTGACTAGACGGACCTTTGCTGGCAAAGTGATGTCTCTGCTTTTTAATATGCTATCTAGGTTGGTCATAACTTTCCTTCCAAGGAGCAAGCGTCTTTTAATTTCATGGCTGCAATCACCATCTGCAGTGATTTTGGAGCCCCCAAATATAAAGTCTGACACTGTTTCCACTGTTTCCCCATCTATTTCCCATGAAGTGATGAGACCAGATGCCATGATCTTAGTTTTCTGAATGTTGAGCTTTAAGCCAACTTTTTCACTCTCCTCTTTCACTTTCATCAAGAGGCTTTTTAGTTCCTCTTCACTTTCTGCCATAAGGGTGGTGTCATCTGCGTATTTGAGGTTATTGATATTTCTCCCGGCAGTCTTGATTCCAGCTTTTGCTCCTTCCAGCCCAGTGTTTCTCATGATGTACTCTGCATTAAGTTAAATAAGCAGGGTGACAATATACAGCCTTAATGTACTCCTTTTCCTATTTGGAACCAGTCTGTTGTTCCATGTCCAGTTCTAACTGTTGCTTCCTGACCTGCATACAGGTTTCTCAAGAGGCAGGTCAGGTGGTCTGGTATTCCCATCTCTTTCAGAATTTTCCACAGTTTATTGTGATCCACACAGTCGAAGACTTTGGCATAGTCAATAAAGCAGAAATAGATGTTTTTCTGGAACTCTCTTGCTTTTTCTATGATCCAGAGGATGTTGGCAATTTGATCTCTGGTTCCTCTGCCTTTTCTAAAACCAGCTTAAACATCTAGAAGTTCACAGTTCACGTATTGCTGAAGCCTGGCTTGAGAATTTTGAGCATTACCTTACTAGTGTATGAGATGAGTGCAATTGTGCGGTAGTTTGAAACTTACATTATGATATGTAAAAGAGATAGCCAATGGGAATTTGTTCTTTGTCTCAGGGAACTCAAACAGGGGCTCTGCATCAACCTAGAGGGGTGGGATGGGGAGGAACATAGGAGGGAGGTTCAAGAGGAAGGGGACATATATATACCTATGGCTGATTCATGTTGAGGTTTGACAGAAAACCAAAATTCTGTAAAGCAATTATCCTTCAATTAAAAATTATATAAATTAAGAAAATAAATTACTTTTTTATAATACACACACACACACACACACACACACATCTGTTTTTGGTGTTAGTTCAAGAAGGTCTTGTAGTTAGTTCTTCATAGAACCGGTCAACTTCAGCTGCTTCTGCTTCGGTGGTTGGAGCATAGACTTGGATTACTGTGATGCTGAATGGTTTGCCCTGGAAATGAACTGAGATCATTCTGTTGTTTTTGAGAAGGTACCAAAATACAAAAGACTGTTTAGGACACTTCTTTTGACTAAAGAGGGCTACTCCATTTCTTCCAAGGGATTCTGGTCTACAGTAGTAGATATAACGGTCATCTGAATTACATTCACCCATTCCCATCCATTTTAGTTCACTGATTCCTAAGATGCTGATGTTCACTCTTGCCATCTCTTGCGTGACCATGTCCAACTTACCTTGATTTATGGACCTAACATTTCAGGTTCCTATGCAATGTTGTTCTTTATAGAATCAGACTTTACTGTCACTACCAGACACATCTGCAACTGAGCATCATTTCCACTTTGGCCCAGCCGCTTCATTCTTTCTGGAGCTATTAGAAATTGTCCTCCACTCTTCCCCACTAGCATATTGGATATTTTTCGACCTGGGGGGGCCATCTTTTGGTATTATATATTTTTGCCTTTTCATAGTGTTAATGGGGTTCTCACAGCAAGAATACTGAAGTGGTTTGCACTCCCGCCTCCAGTGGACACGTTTTGTCAGAACTCTTCACTATCACCACTGGGCCTCCTAGGAAGCCCAGTCATACAAGAAAAAGAAATAAAAGGAATACAAATTGGAGATGAAGAAGTAAAACTGTCACTATTTGCAGATGACATGATACAATACACAGAAAATCCTAAAGAACCCACCAAAAAGTTACTGGAACTCATCAATGAATTCAGTAAAGTTGCAGGATACAAAATTAATACACAGAAACCTGTTGCATTTCTATACACCAACAAACTATCAGAAAGAGAAATGAAGAAAACAATCCCATTTACAATCACACCAAAAAAAGACTAAAACACCCAGGACTAACTAAATGAGGAAGTAAAACACCTGTAATCAGAAAATTATGAGACACTGAAGAAAGAAATTAAAGATGACACAAACGGATGCAAAGACATACCATGCTCATGGATTGGAAGAATATTGTTAAAATGACCATACTACCCAAGGCAATCTACAGATTCAGTGCAATCCCTATCAAAATACCAATGGTGTTTTTCACAGAACTAGAATAAAGAATTTTAAAATTTGTATGGTAGCTCAAAGACCCCAAATAGCCAAAACAATCTCAAGAAAGAATGAAGCTAGAGGAATCATGCTCCCTGATTTCAAACTGTAGTCCAAATCCCCAATAATAAAAACAGTATGGTACTGGTACAAAAAAAGACACATAGATCAATGGGATAGAGTCCAGAAAAGAACCACACTTACATGGCAATTAATCTGCAACAAAGGAGGCAAGAATATACAGTGATGGAAAGACAGCCTCTTCAACAAATGGTTTTTGGAATACTGAACAGCTACATGCAAAAGATTCAAACTGAACTACTTTCCTATATCATATACAAAAATAAACTCAAAATGGATGAAAGGCTCAAATGTAAGACCTGAAGCCATACAACTTGTAAAAGAAAGCATAGGCAATAAGCTCTTTGACAATGGACTTAGTGATATTTTTTCAGATTTGTCTCCGCAGGCAAGGGAAACAAAAGCAAAACTAAACAGATGAGACTATCAAACTAAAAAGCTTTTGTATAGTGAAGGACACTATTAACAAAATAAAAGGCCAACTACTGAATGGAAGAAGATATTTTCACACAATATCTCTGATAAGGGGTTAATATCCAAAGTATACACAAATTTATACAACTCAACATCAACTGAACAACTTGATTAAAAGATGGGCAGAGGATCTGAATAGACATTTTTCTGAAGAAGATATACAAATTTCAGCAGAATATGGAGAGAAGGGAACCCTCTTGCACTGTTCTTGGGAATGTAAATTGATGTAGTCACTGTGGAGAACAGTATGGAAATTACCACAAAAATTTAAAATAGAACTACCATAAGAACCAGAAATTTCACTCCTGAGTATTTATTAAGGAAAAAAAACCCTAAACACACAGAAAGACATATGCACCCTTTTCTTTCATTGTAGTATCATTTACAAATAGCCAAGATATGTAAGCAATGTTAAGTGCCCATAAACAGGTGAGAGGATAAAGTAGATGTAGTATATATACATAATGGAATGTTACTCAGCCATTTAAAAGAATAAAATATTATAATTTGCAACAATATGAGTGGACCTGGAGGGAATTATGCTAAGTGAAATAAATCAGAAAGAGGAAGACAAACACTAAAATTTCACTTATATGTGGAACCTAAAAAACAAAACAAATGAACAAACAATGCAAAACAGAAACAGAGTCATAGATACAGAGAACAAACAGGGGTGGCCGGGGTGGTGGGGTGAGGAGGAGACAAATAGGTGAGAGAGATTGGAAGGCACAAACTTCCTGTGGCAAAATAAATGAATCACAGGGATGGAATGCACAGTGTGGGGAACACAGCAGCGACTACATAGTATCTTTGTGTGGTGACCTGTCATGTGATCATTTTGAAATGTATAGAAATATAAATTATCATGTCATGTAACAGGAACTAACACAAGTAGGTCAATTATACTTCAAAAACAAGCAAATTCATAGAAAAAGAGGTCAGATTTGTGGTTACCAGAGGCAGGAGACTGGGGAAAAGGGAACTGGATGAAGATGGGCAAAAGGTACAAACTCCCAGTTACAGCATTGGTCCCCAAGCACTGGGCCATGAACTGGTACCCATCCGTGGCCTGTTAGGAACCAGGCTGCACAGCAGGTGAGTGGTGGAAGAGTAAAATAAGCTTCAGCTGTGTTGACAGCCACTCCCCATCGCTTGCATCCCTCCTGTCTGTGGAAAAATTGTATTCCACAAAACTAGTCCCCGGTGCCAAAAAGGTTAGGGACTGCTGAGTTATAAGATAGGTAAATACCAATAATGTAATTTACAGCATGATAAATATAATTAATGCTGCTGTACATTATATATGAAAGTTGTTAAGAAAGTAGATACTGAGTTATCACAAGGAAAACAGTATTTTCTATTTAATTTTGTATCTACATGAGATATGGATGTTCACAAAATATGTCATTATCATCATTTTATGACGTATATAAATCAAATCATTATGCTGTGTACCTTAAGCTTACACGTGCTGTATTTCAATTATATTCCAATAAAACTGGAAGAATAAAAAGAAATATAGAACTATAAATTCACCTAGTTTTTGAAAATAAGAAATAAATTTCTAAATAACCCATGGACCAAAGAAAAAAATCATAATAGAAATTTTAAAATGCTTTCAACTGAGTTATAATGAAAATATCATACATTAAGCTGAATGCAGCCAAGGTGAAGTGAAGTCACTAAGTTGTGTCCGACTCTTTGCAACCCCATGGAATGTAGCCTACCAGGCTCCTCTGTCCATGGGATTTTCCCAGGCAAGAGTACTGGAGTGATTTGCTAGTTCCTTCTCCAGGGGATCTTCCCGACCCAGGGATCGAACCCAGGTCTCCTACATTGTAGGCAGACGCTTTACCATCTGAGCCACCAGGGAATTCAAGGTAGAACTGAGTAAATTTGTAATTCTAAATGTTCATATCAGGAAAGGAGATAGGCTAAAACTTAATGTGCTAAACATCCAACCCAAGGGGTTATAAAAAGAGCTGTGATATAAACCCGAAGAAAGCAGAAAAACAAAAAAGATCAGAAATTAAGGCTGCAAAACAAATATGTAATAAAGATGTTTCTCAAAGCCAAAAGTTTTTACTTTTGGAAGATTTATAAAATTGACAAATCTCCAATGAAAACGATAAATAAAGGAGGAGAAACAAATCATCCATATTAAGAAGAAAAGGGTCTGTAACCACAGACATGAAAAAAAAATGTAACAATGTCATCAACAACTCTACAGCAATAAATTTGAAAATTGAGACAATTGACAAATTATTAGAAAAATAGTACTAAACAAAATTCTTTTGAGAACAAAAACTAGAAAAACAAACTATTAGAAAAAAGTACTAAACAAAATTGTTTTGAGAACAAAAACTAGAAAACTTAAAAATTCCTGTAGGTGTAAAAGAAATTCAATCAATAAGCAAACAGGTTTCCTCCAAGAAAACTCTAGGCTCTGAGGCTTCCCTGTCCCATTCTGTGAGATGCCTGAGGTTCAGAATGTTCCAGTCTTACACACATTCTTCCGGGAAAGAGAGGCAAAAGGCCCACTCCCTGGCTCATTTCACAAAATCATTCAGCTTTTGCTACCAGAGCCTGACAGTGAAAACAGGGAAAGAAAAATCACAGCCCAGACTCACTCTCCAGTTGAAGAACCACCAGGCTCAGCCACACACACAGACAGGACGACACATCACAACCAAGATGGATTTGTTCAGCCTTAGAAACCAGGTCAATTCACCACAGGAACAGATTAGAGAAGAGAAGTGCGTGACCAACTCAGTCCATGCAGAAAATGGCATTGAGGAGAGTGCACATCCCACACATGCTTCTTAAAAACTTAGCAAATTTGCCTTAGAAATGAACTTTTTTAACATGGTAAGGAATGTCTGCCAACAAGGGGCTTTCCTGGTGGTCTCCTTCCACTGCAGGTGGCACAGGTTTGATCCCCATTGGGAAAACTAAGATCCCGCAAGCCACTTGGCAAGACCAAAAAAACATAATTATTGAAAGCATTTCCTTTAAGACTGAGAACAAAGCGAGGGTGCTCTCTAAAGCCACTGGGTCTTCCAACAGGAACATGCAGAGAAGAAAGAAACACAAGGCATGATGAGTAGAAGGGGAAATAGTGGTTAATTTCAGATAATATGACTGGTATGTAGAAAATCCAAATGAATACAGACATAAACTGTTAATATTATTAAGACAATTTAGTAATGTTGCTAGATACAAATTCAATAATAAAAATCAAAGATAGTCCTTATCAGAACAAATGATGAGAATAAGATTTGGAAAACTTATCATTTACAATCACACCAGTAAAACCATAGTTCTTGGGAATAAATGCAACAAAAGATGAGTAAGACCCCTGATGAGAAAATGATGAAGCCCATTAGGTGACAATAAACTGAAAGTGTTAGTTGCTCAGCTATGTTCGACTCTGTGCAACCCGATGAACTGCAGCCTGCCAGACTTCTCTATCCATGGGATTTTCCAGGCAAAAATACCAGACTGGATTGCCACTTCCTTCTCCAGGGGATCTTTCCAACCTAGGAATTGAACCTGGGTCTCCTGCATTCCAGGCAGATTCTTTACCAGCTGAGCCAGCAGGGAAGCCCTGGGTAACATTAAATAAGACGTAAATAAAGGTGGCACAGTGGTAAAGAATCTGCCTCCTAATGCAGGAATCACAGGAGATGCAGGTTTGATCCCTGGTTGGGAAGATCCCTTGGAGGATGGAATGGCAACCCACTCCAGTACTCTTGCCTGGGAAATCCCATGGACAGAGGAGCCTGGTGAGCTACAGTCCATGGGGTCACAAAGAGTGGGACACAACTGAGAATGCACACAAATAAAAAATAAATGGAACGAATGACCTGGTTTCATCAACAAACAGAAGTCACTAGGCGATGTGAAAGGGAAGAGGGGCTGTTTTAAATGTAAAAGGCTTAAGAGACAAGCCAACCATTTGCAGGGTGGGGGTCTCATTTGGATCCTAAGTCAAGCAAGAAACTGTAAAAGACATTTTTGAGACAAAGTGTGGAAACAAACACCAGTTGGTATTAGATTTTATTAAGAAATAATGTTAATTTTGTTGGGGTCAATGACGAGTTTGTGGTTATGCTAAAATGAATTTTTATCCGTTAGAATTGTGTACTAAAGTGTTCACAGGTGAAACAGTGTACCTGGGATTTTCCTCAAAACATATCAGCCCAGTGCTAAAACTGAGGAGCAGTAGAAGCAATAGGTCCCTTCATGGATCACTGCCTTGTCACGGCGAAGGGGCTTGCATAATTCAATGAAGCTATGAGCCATGCACGGCAGCCGCAATGGTGCAGAAGCGTGGCTGAGAGAAGCTACCCAACATCCAAGGTCAGGATCAGTGGCTGCGTTTTGCTGGAGCAGCCGTGAAGAGATACCCTCACGTCCAAGGTAAGAGAAACCCAAGTAAGACAGTAGGCACTGAGAGAGAGCATCAGAGGGCAGAAAGACTGAAACACAATCACAGACAACTAGCCAATCTGATCACACGGACCACAGCCTTGTCTAACTCAGTGAAACTAAGCCATGCCGTGTGGGGCCACCCAAGACAGACGGGTCATGGTGGAGAGGTCTGAAAGAATGTGGTCCACTGGAGAAGGGAATGGCAAACCACTTCAGTATTCTTGCCTTGAGAATCCCATGAACAGTATGAAAAGGCAAAAAGAGGACACTGAAAGATGAACTCCCCAGGTCGGTAGGTACCCAATATGCTACTAAAGATCAGTGGAGAAATAACTCCAGAAAGAATGAAGGGATGGAGCCAAAGCAAAAACAACACCCAGTTGTGGATGGGACTGGTGATAGAAGCAAGGTCCGATGCTGTAAAGGGCAATATTGCATAGGAACCTGGAATGTTAGGTCCATGAATCAAGGCAAATTGGAAGTGGTCAAACAGGAGATGACAGGAGTGAACATTGACATTCTAGGAATCAGCGAACTAAGATGAACTGGAATGGGGGAATTTAACTCAGATGACCATTATATCTACTACTGTGGGCAGGAATCCCTTAGAAGAAATGGAGTAGCCATCATAGTCAACAAAAGAGTCCAAAATGCAATACTTGGATGTGATCTCAAAAATGACAAAATGATCTCTGTTCATTTCCAAGGCAAACCATTCAATATCACAGTAAACCAAGTCTATGTTCCAACGAGTAACACTGAAGAAGCTGAAGTTGAACAGTTATATGAAGACCTACAAGACCTTCTAGAACTAACACCCCAAAAAGATGTCCTTTTCATTATAGGGGACTGGAATGCAAAAGTAGGAAGTCAAGAAGCACCTGGAGTAACAGGCAAATTTGGCCTTGGAGTACAGAATGAAGCAGGGCAAAGGCTAATAGAGTTCTGCCAAGAGAATGCACTGGCCATAGCAAACACCCTCTTCCAACAACACAAGAGAAGACTCTACACATGGACATCACCAGAGGGTCAACACTGAAATCAGACTGATTATATTCTTTGCAGCCAAAGATGGAGAAGCTCTATACAGTCAGCAAAAACAAGAGCAGGAGCTGACTGTGGCTCAGATCATGAACTTCTTATTGCCAAATTCAGACTGAAATTGAAGAAAATGGAGAAAACCACTAGACCATTCAGGTATGACCTAAATCAAATCCCTTATGACTATACAGTGGAAGTGAGAAACAGATTTAAGGACTAAATCTGATAGAGTGCCTGATGAACTATGGATGGAGGTTCGTGACATTGTACAGGAGACAGGAATCAAGACCATCCCGAAGAGAAAGAAATGCAAAAAAGCAAAATGGCTGTCTGAGGAGGCCTTACAAATAGCTGTGAAAAGAAGGGAAGGAAAAAGCAAAGGAGAAAAGGAAAGATATACCCATTTGAATGCAGAGTTCCAAAGAATAGCAAGGAGAGATAAGAAAGCCTTCCTCAGCAATCAATGCAAAGAAATAGAGGAAAACAATAGAATGGGAAAGACTAGAGATCTCTTCAAGAAAATTAGAGATACCAAGGGAATATTTCACGCAAGTGAAGTGAAGAAGTGAAGTCGCTCAGTCGTGTCCGACTCTTTGCGACCCCATGAGCTGTAGCCTACCAGGATACTCAGTCCACGGGATTTTCCAGGCAAGAATACTGGAGTGGGTTGCCATTTCCTTCTCCATGCAAAGATGGGCTCAATAAAGGACAGAAATGGTAGGGACCTAACAGAAGCAGAAGATACTAAGAAGAGGTGGCAAGAATACACAGAAGAACTGTACAAAAAAGATCTTCAAGACCCAGATAATCACGATGGTGTGATCACTCACCTAGAGCCAGACATCCTAGAATGCGAAGTCAAGTGGGCCTTAGGAAGCATCACTACAAACAAAGCTAGTAGAAGTGATGGAATTCCAGTTGAGCTATTTCAAATCCTGAAAGACGAGGCTGTGAAAGTGCTGCACTCAATATGCCAGCAAATTTGGAAAACTCAGCAGTGGCCACAGGACTGGAAAAGGGCAGTTTTCATTCCAATGCCAAAGAATGCTCAAACTACTGCACAGTTGCACTCATCTCACACGCTAATAAAGTGATGCTTAAAATTCTCCAAGCCAGGCTTCAGCAATACGTGAACCGTGAACTTCCAGATGTTCAAGCTGGTTTTAGAAAAGGCAGAGGAACCAGAGATCAAACTGCAACATCCGCTGGATCATAGAAAAAGCAACAGAGTTCCAGAAAAACATCTATTTCTCCTTTATTGACTATGCCAAAGCTTTTGACTGTGCGGATCACAATAAACGGTGGAAAATTCTTAAAGAGATGGGAATACCAGACCATCTGACCTGCCTCATGAGAAACTTATATGCAGGTCAGGAAGCAACAGTTAGAACTGGACATGGAACAACAGACTGGTTCCAAACAGGAAAAGGAGTATGTCAACGCTGTATATTGTCACCCTGCTTATTTAACTTATATGCAGAGTACATCATGAGAACTGCTGGGCTGGAAGAAGCACAAGCTGGAATCAAGATTGCCAGGAGAAATATCAATAACCTCAGATATACAGATGACACCACCCTTATGGCAGAATGTGAAGAAGAACTAAAGAGGCTCTTGATGAAAGTGAAAGAGGAGAGTGAAAAAGTTGGCTTAAAGCTCAATATTCAGAAAACTAAGATCATGGCATCTGGTCCCAATCACTTCATGGCAAATAGATGGAGAAACAGTGGAAACAGTGGCTGACTTTATTTTTCTGAGTTCCAAAATCACTGCAGATGGTGATTGCAGCCATGAAATTAAAAGACGCTTACTCCTTAGAAGGAAAGTTATGACCAACCTAGACAGCATATTTGAAAAGCAGAGACATTACTTTGTCAACAAAGGTCTGTCTAGTCAAGGCTATGGTTTTTCTAGTGGTCATGTATGGATGTGAGAGTTGGACTGTGAAGAAAGCTGAGCGCCGAAGAATTGATGCTTTTGAATTGTGGTATTGGAGAAGACTGTTGAGAGTCCCTTGGACTGCAAGGAGATCCAAGCAGTCCATCCTAAAGGAGATCAGTCCTGGGTGTTCACTGGAAGGACTGATGTTGAAGCTGAAATTCCAATATTTTGGCCACCTGATGCGAAGAGCTGACTCATTTGAAAAGACCCTGATGCTGGGAAAGATTGAGGGCAGGAGGAGAGTAGGATGACAGAGGATGAGATGGTTGGATGGCATCACCAACTCAATGGACATGGGTTTGGGTGGACTCCGGGAGTTGGTGATGGACAGGGAGGCCTGACATGCTGCGGTTCATGGGGTCGCAAAGAGTCCGAAACGACTAAGTGACTAAACTGAACTGAATGAGTCATGCAGTGCAGGCCACCCAAGATGGACAGGTCATAGCAAAGAGTTCAGACAAAACATAATCCACTGGAGGAGGGAATGGCAAACCATCCCAGTATACTTGCTGTGAGAAGTTCACTGTATAAAAGACCAAAAAGATATGACACCAAAAGATGAGTCCTCATTCTGAAGGTGTCTAATATGCTATTGGGGAAGAGCAGAGGAGAATTATCAATAGGCCCAGAATGAATGAAGCAGGTGGGCCAAAACAGATACTATGCTCAGGTGTGGATGTGTCTGGTGATGAAAGTAAAACCTGATGCTGCAAAGAACAGTATTATATAGGAACCTGGAATAGGTCCATGAATCAGGGAAAACTGGATGTGGTGAAGCAAGAGATGGTAAAAATAAATATCCTAGGAATAGCAAACTAAAATGGACAGGAATGGGTGAATTTAATTCAGATGGCCATTATATCTACTACTATAGGCAAGAATCCCATAGAAGAAATGGAGTAGCCCTCATAATCAACAAAAGAGTCCATAATACACTATTTGGGTGCAACCTCAAAAATGACAGAATGATCTTGGTTCATTTCCAAGGCAAGCCATTCAAGAAACATCACAGTAACCCAAGTCTATGCCCCTACCACTGATACTGAAGAAGCTGTAGTTGATCAGTTCTATGAAGACCTAGAAGACCTCCTAGAACTAACACCTAAAATGATGTTCTACTCATCATCAGGGATTAGAGTGCAAAAGTAGGAAGTCAAGATACACCTGGAATAACAGGCAAGTTTGGCCTTGGAGAACAAAATGAAGCAGGGCAAAGGTTAACTGAATTCTGCATTAGAATGCACTAGTCATAGCAAATATCCTTTTTCAACAACACAAGAGACAACTCTACACATGGACATCACCAAATGGTCAATACTGAAATCAAATTGATTACATTTTTTATAGCTGAAGATGGACAGGCTGTATACAGTCAGCAAAAACAAGACCTGGAGCTGACTGTGGCTCAGATCATCAGCTTCTCATAGCAAATTTCAGGCTTAAACTAAAGAAAACTGGGAAAAACAATAGGCCAGCCAGTTATGACTTAAATCAAATCCTGTATGAATTCACAGTAGAGGTAATGAATAGATTCAAGGGACTAGATCTAATTAACAGTGTATCTGAAGAACTATGGACAGAGGTCCATAATATTGTACAGGAGATGGTGAATAAAATCATCCAAAAGAAAAAGAAAAGCAAGAAGGCAAAGTGGTTATCTGAGGTGGCTTTACAAATAGTGGAAGAATGAAGAGAAGAGAAAAGCAAAGGAGAGAGGGAAATGCACATCCAATTAAATGCAAGGTTCCAAAAAATAGCTAGAAGAGACAACAAGACCTTCTTCAATGAACAATGCTTGATGACAGAAGAAAACAACAAAAGGGGAAAGACTAGAGGTCTCTTCAGGAAAATTGGAAACATCAAAGGAGCATTCCATCCAAAGGCAGGCACAATAAAGGATAAAAATGGTGGAGACCTAGTAGATGCTGAAGAGATCAAGAAGCAATGGAAAGAATACATGAAAGAATGATATAAAAAAGATGTTAATGAACTGATTACTAGGACGGTGTGGTTAGTCACCCAGAGTCAGACATTCTGGAGTGTGAAGTCAAGTGGGCCTTAAGAAGCACTGCTATTAATAAAGTTGGTGGATTCGATGAACTTCCAGCAGAACTATTCAAATCCCTAAAGGATGATGAGATCAAGGTTTTGCATTCATTATGTCAGCAAATCTGGAAGACCCAGCAATGGCCACGGGATTGGAAAAGGTCAATCCTCATCCCAATTCCCAAGTAGTGTAATACCAAAGAATGTGCTAACCATCAGACAATTACACTCATTTCCCATGCTAGTAAGGACATGCTCAAAATCTTGTGTGCTAGGCTTCAGCATTATGCAAACCAAGAACTTCCAGATGTCCAAGCAGGGTTTAGAAAAGGAAGAGGACGTAAGAAATCAAATTGCTAACATTCACTGGATTATAGACAAAATAAGTGAATTTCAGAAAAACATCTATCTCTGTTTCATTGACTACGTTAAAGCCTTTGACTGTGTGGAACATGACAAACTGTGGAAAGTTCTAGAGAGATGGGAATACCAGACCATCTTACCTGTCTCCCGAGAAACCTGATGCAAGTCAAGAAGCAACTGTTAAAACCCTGTATGGAATAATTGATTGGTTCAAGATTGAGAAAGGAGTATAACAGGGCTGTCTGCTGTCACCCTATTTGTTTAACCTATATGCTGAGCACATGATGAGAAATGCTGGGCTGGATGAGTTATAAGCTGGAATCAAGATAGGAGGGAGAAACATCAACAACCTCAGATATGTGGATGATACCACTTCTAAGTTGAAGCTCCAATACTTTGACCACCTGATGCAAAGAATTGACTCATTTGAAAAGACCCTGATGCTGGGAAAGACTGAAGGCAGGAGAAGGGGACAAGAGAGGGTGAGATGGTTGGATGGCATCTCTGACTCGATGGACATGAGTTTAAGCAAGCTCCAAGAGTTGGTGATGGACAGGGAAGCCTGGCGTGCTGCAGTCCATGTGGTTGCAAAGAGTTGGATATGACTGAGCGAGTGAACTGAACCACTCTAATGGCAGAAAGTGAAGAGGAACTATAAACAGCCTCTTGGTAAGGGTGAAGGTGGAGAGTCAAAGAGTCAGCTTAAGACTAAATATTAAAAAAAAAAACTAAGACCATAGCATCTGGCCCCATTATTGCATGGCAAATAGAAGGGGAAAAGGTGGAAGTAGTGGCAGAATTCCTCTTCTTGGTCTCCAAAATCACTGATGACAGTGACTGGAGCCATGAAATCAGAAGACAATTGCTTCTTGGCAGGGAAGCAATGACAAATCTAGACTGTGTTGAAAAGCAGAGACGTTACTCTGCCGACAAAGACAGTTCAATTCAGTCGCTCAGTCGTGTCCGACTCTTTGCGAGCCCATGGAGTGCAGCATGCCAGGCCTCCCTGTCCATCACCAACTCCCGGAGTCCACCCAAACCCATGTCCATCGAGTTGGTGATGCCATCTAACCATCTCATCCTCTGTCATCCCCTTCTCCTGCCTTCAGTCTTTCCCAGCATCAGGGTCTTTTCCAGTGAGTCAGTTCTTTGCATCAGGTTGCCCAAGTATTGGAGCTTCAGCTTCAGCATCAGTCCTTCCAATAAATATCAGGACTGATTTCCTTTAGGATTGACTGGTTTGATCTTCTTGCAGTCCAAGGGACTCTCAAGAGTCTTCTCCAGCACCATAGTTCAAAAGCATCAATTCTTCGGTGCTCAGCTTTCTTTATGGTCCAACTCTCACACCCATACATGACTACTGGAAAAACCATAGCTTTGAATAGACGGACATTTAATGCCGACAAAGGTCCATCTAGTCAATGCTATGAGGTCCGTATAGTCAAGGCTATGGTCTTCCAGTAGTCACATATGGTTGTGAGAGCTGGACTGTAAAGAAGGCAGAATGCCAAAGAATTGATGCCTTTGAACTGTGGTGCTGGAGAAGACTCCTGAAAGTCCCTTGGACAGCAAGGAGATCAAACCAGTCAATCTTAACGGAGGTCAACCCTGAATATTCATTGGAAGGACTGATGCTGAAGCTGAAGCTCCAGTATTTTGGTCATCCAGTGACACCCAAAGGAGAATTCAAGAAAAGCTACACAAAATGGATTAAAGATCTAAATGTAAGACCAGAAACTATAAAACTCCTAGAGGAGAACATAGGCAAAACACTCTCCGACATAAACCACAGCAAGATCCTCTATGACCCACCTCCCAGAATATTGGAAATAAAAGCAAAACTAAACAAATGGGACCTAATGAAACTTAAAAGCTTTTGCACAACAAAGGAAACTATAAGTAAGGTGAAAAGACAGCCCTCAGATTGGGAGAAAATAATAGCAAATGAAGCAACAGACAAAGGATTAATCTCAAAAATATACAAGCAACTCTTGAAGCTCAATTCCAGAAAAATAAATGACCCAATCAAAAAATGGGCCAAAGAACTAAACAGACATTTCTCCAAAGAAGACATACAGATGGCTAACAAACACATGAAAAGATGCTCAACATCACTCATTATCAGAGAAATGCAAATCAAAACCACAATGAGGTACCATTACATGCCAGTCAGGATGGCTGCTATCCAAAAGTCTACAAGCAATAAATGCTGGAGAGGGTGTGGAGAAAAGGGAACCCTCTTACACTGTTGGTGGGAATGCAAACTAGTACAGCCGCTATGGAGAACAGTGTGGAGATTTCTTAAAAAACTGGAAATAGAACTGCCATATGACCCAGCAATCCCACTTCTGGGCATACACACTGAGGAAACCAGATCTGAAAGAGACACGTGCACCCCAATGTTCATTGCAGCACTGTTTATAATAGCCAGGACATGGAAGCAACCTAGATGCCCATCAGCAGATGAATGGATAAGGAAGCTGTGGTACATATACACCATGGAATATTACTCAGCCGTTAAAAAGAATTCATTTGAACCAGTTCTAATGAGATGGATGAAACTGGAGCCCATTATATAGAGTGAAGTAAGCCAGAAAGATAAAGAACATTACAGCATACTAACACATATATATGGAATTTAGAAAGATGGTAACGACAACCCTTTATGCAAAACAGAAAAAGAGACACAGAAGTACAGAACAGACTTTTGAACTCTGTGGGAGAAGGTGAGGGTGGGATGTTGCGAAAGAACAGCATGTATACAATCTATGGTGAAACAGATCACCAGCCTAGGTGGGATGCATGAGACAAGTGTCGGGCCTGGTGCACTGGGAAGACCCAGAGGAATCGGGTGGAGAGGGAGGTGGGAGCGGGGATCGAGATGGGGAATACTTGTAAATCTATTGCTGATTCATGTCAATGTATGACAAAACCCACTGAAAAAATAAATTAAAAAAAAAAAAGAAAAGCTACAAACTAGAGGAAGATAAATGCAACACATCTCCCATCATGACAGGTAAGGAACATCCATGGATCAACACAGAGGAAGATGAATGACAGCAAAACAGTGGAACTTAAACAGGCTGGTCACAAAAAGGGACATTCAAGAGGCCAACGTTTGTAACCAGTTTGTCTGCGTGTCCTGACTCCTGCCTGTGTTCCTGGCGTTGTCAACAGTGATCCCTTTAACTCTTCTAACAGAGTTCTGGTTGGACAATGAGCTCAACCTCATCTGTAATGAGGGACATGCAGAGTAAAGCCATGTAAACTATTACTGCACAGTCATCAGTCTGAGGAACACATTAGAAGCCTGAGGACACCAGGTGCCAGCAAGGACAGGAAGCAGCGGGAAGGTGTGTTCACTCATGGTGGGAGTGGAAACTGGGGCAGATGCTTTCAAAAGAGTTCAGCATCGCCTCGTAAAGTTAAAAATATAATGCCGTCTGCACTAGGATCTGATCGCTGCTGTGAGAAACTGCCACACACTCAGTAACTTAACACAAATGCGTTATTATCCTGCAACTCTGGAGGTCGGAAGTCTGAAATGAGCCCCACGGAGCTAAAACCAAGATGTCAGCTGGGCTGCCCTCCTCTTCAGCAGCTCTGGGGCACAGTCTGTCTGCTTGCCTTTTCTGGTTTGCAGAGGTCGCCCAGAGGGCTTGGCCAAAGCCCATCATACCAACTTCAAAGCCACTCAAGTCAGGTGGGCCTTCTCCTCTGCGCTTCCTGGCTCCCCCCTGCCCTCTGTTCTACCAAAGTGAATAAGTGAAATCACTCAGTCGTGTCCAACCCTTTGCGACCCCATGGAGCGTACCAGGCTCCTCTGTCCATGGGATTTTCCAGGCAAGAATACTGGAGTGGGTTGCCCCTCTAATTGCTCTGGTCCCAGCCGGTTAACCCAGCACAGTCTCCTGGTTCAGTCAGCTGACCAACAGCCCAGATTCCCGCCGCCTGTAACCTAACACACGCACAGGTTCCGAGGGTCAGCATGGGGCTGTTTCTGGGGCTGCTATTTTGTATACCAAGCCCTCTGACTCAGCACTTCCTCTTCCAGGCAATCACCTGACAGAAACTCTTAGATGCTGAGAGGGTAACAGGCAGGAAGGCCAGAGGTCCCCAAGTGGCAAGAGGAAATAAACTGGAAGTGTCAAACATTTTTCCTTCACTACACAGAATTAATCAGCAATACGTGAACCATGAACTTCCAGATGTTCAAGCTGGTTTTAGAAAAGGCAGAGAAATCAGAGATCAAATTGCCAATATCCGCTGGATCATCGAAAAAGCAAGAGAGTTCCAGAAAAATATCTATTTCTGCTTTATTGACTACGCCAAAGCCTTCGACTGTGTGGATCATAATAAACTGTGGAAAATTCTGAAAGAGATGGGAATACCAGACCACCTGACCTGCCTCTTGAGAAACCTATATGCAGGTCAGGAAGCGACAGTTAGAACTAGACATGGAACAACAGACTGGTTCCAAATAGGAAAAGGAGTACATCAAGGCTGTATATTGTCACCCTGCTTATTTAACTTATATGCAGAGTACATCATGAGAACTGCTGGGCTGGAAGAAGCACAAGCTGGAATCAAGACTGCCGGGAGAAATATCAATAACCTCAGATATGCAGATGATACCACTCTTACGGCAGAGAGTAAAGAGGAACTAAAAAGCCTCTTGATGAAAGTGAAAGAGGAGAGTGAAAAAGTTGGCTTAAAGCTTAACATTCAGAAAACTAAGATCATGGCATCTGGTTCCATCACCTCATGGGAAATAGATGGGGAGACAGTGGAAACAGTGTCAGACTTCATTTTTTTGGGCTCCAAAATCACTGCAGATGGTGAATGCAGACATGAAATTAAAAGACGCTTACTCCTTAGAAGGAGAGTTATGACCAACCTAGATAGCATATTAAAAAGCAGACATTACTTTGCCAACAAAGGTCCGTCTGGTCAAGGCTATGGTTTTTCCAGAGGTCATGTATGGATGTGAGAGTTGGACTGCGAAGAAAGCTGAGCGCCGAAAAATTGATGGTTTTGAACTGTGGTGTTGGAGAAGACTGTTGAGAGTCCCTTGGACTGCAAGGAGATCCAACCAGTCCATCCTAAAGGAGATCAGTCCTGGGTGTTCATTGGAAGGACTGATGCTGAAGCTGAAACTCCAATACTTTGGCCACCTCATGCGAAGAGTTGACTCCTTGGAAAAGACCCTGATGCTGGGAGGGATTGGGGGCAGGAGGAGAAGGGGACGACAGAGGATGAGATGGCTGGATGGCATCACCAACTCGATGGGCATGAGTTTGAGTAAACTCCGGGAGTTGGTGATGGACAGGGAGGCCTGGCGTGCTGCGATTCATGGGGTCGCAAAGAGTCAGACACGACTGAGTGACTGAACTGAACTGAACTGAACTGAACACAGAATTAAAAGAGGCTTCTTTTAATTAAAAGAGGCTTCTTTTAATTCTGTGTAGAAGATACCTGGTTCTGCCTTGAGCTAACCAATGCATTTTTCTCATGCAAATGTTTTTCTTAAGCTATGTTAATGAAACTATGTATTTGCTATGGAATTTGCCTTTCTGCAAAATGGTTCCACCTAACTTTTTTTCCCTTTTCTCAAACCCTGGGTTGATAATGCCTCCACAAACCACCATTTCTGTCAATTGTTTTACGGTGGGGGCAGGGATGGGGAATGACACACCTTGCGCCATCCCATCTCAAAAATGCATATTGTGGGAGAGGGGCTTGGTGAAACTCCCTCAGCCTTGAGGTGTCTCTCTTATCTGATTAATACCTTGCTAAAAACTAGAAAGGGGTACTCTTTCTGTCCCCTTCTGACGTCTGTGTCAGAAGCTTTCCCTATCTTTATTAAACTTTAATAAAACTTTGCTACACAAAAAGCTCCAAGTAGTCAAGCCTTGTCTCTGACCCCGGATGGAAATCCTCTCCTCCGGAGGACAAGAATCCCACTGTTAACACACACCTCACAGTAGCAACCTTTCAACGCTGTACTCCTTTCTGGAGGCTGCCACAGCAAAGTGCCACGGACTGGCTGTCTTATTTTTTTTTTTAATATTTATTTATTTGGCTGAGCCAGGTCTTAGTTGGTGCATGCAGGATCTTTAGTTGTGGCATGTGGGACCTAGTTCCCTGACCAGGGATCGAACCCTGGCCCCGTGCATTGGGGTGTGGAGTCTTAGCCACTGAACCACCAGGGAAGTCCCAGACTGGCTGTCTTAGAACAAGACGACGGTATTATCTCATAGTTCTGGAGGCCAGAAGCCTGATATCAAGATGCCAGCTCCCTCTGACGTGCTGAGCAAGGCCCTCATACAGACTCCTCTCCTCGGTCCTCGTTCCCAGGCTCATGGCAGTGCAGCTCCAGTCCATGTTGTTAGGCGAACCACTGACCGAAACCGCCAACCCTCAGCAGGCACCACAGTAACCACTTGCATGAGGTATCTTAAACAGGAGGTCCTGGTAAGGAACACAGAACTAACAAGCTACCACCAACCACAGGAATTCAGCAAAGGTCAAAAGGAGAGGGAAACGACAGTGCATGTGTCCTACCAACCTCCCAGAATCCTCCTCACTGGAATCCATCTTGGCTGATGTGCACCACCAGTCCAGTCAGAGACAACTCGGAAATTAACCCCATCACCGGAAAACCGAGACTGTGAGCATGTGGCAGAGCTGTTCTGGTTCCCTCACCCTGCTGCCCTCCGCCCAGGTGCCCCTTCCCAATAAAGGCTCTTGCTTGGTCAGTTTGTGTGTCTCCATGGACAGCTCTTCCGAGTGTTAGACAAGAGCCCACTCTCGGGCCCTGGAAGGGGTCCCCTTTCCTGTAACACTGGCATTCTCCCTGTGTGCACATGTCTGCGTCCAAATCCCCCCCTTTATATAGACACTTGTCATGACGGATGAGGGGCCTGCCTGCCTCAGTTTGACATCATCTTAACCAGTTATTTCCAAATGAGGCCACATGCTGAGACACTTGGAGAAGGAAATGCCAACCCACTCCAGTACTCTTGCCTGGAAAATCCCATGGATGGAGGAGCCTGGTAGGCTACAGTCCATGGGGTCATGAAGAGTCGGACACGACTGAGCGACTTCACTTTCACTTTTCACTTTCATGCATTGGAGAAGGAAATGGCAACCCACTCCAGTATTCTTGCCTGGAGAATCCCAGCGATGGGGGAGCCTGGTGGGCTGCCATCTATGGGGTCGCACAGAGTCGGACACTACTGAAGTGACTTAGCAGCAGCAGCAGCAGCTGAGACACTGGGGGTTCGCACATCAAAGTACTTTTGTTGTTGAGGAGACAGAACTCCCCTCCTAACACATAAATAACAGGAACTATACAAGAGCTTGCAGAGCAGAGTTCGTTAAGAGCAGTAACTCTGGAAACAACCCTGGCCAGCAGCAACAGAACACACCGTGAGATCCACCCTGGGCGAGCTGGGTGGTGACAAACATGAGTGACCTACAGCTTGTGCAAGAGTGTGGATGGGTCTCTCACACAGCGGGGAGGGAGGAAGACATGAGCACATGCTGCTTCCCTTCCCCCTTCCCCTGCCCAAGTGGGCAGGATTCACAGCAGCCCAGACTGGGCATCAGAGCCTGTGTGGAGGAAGGCAGTGAGCCTAGAGTTGGGTAAAAGTCCAGTCGGGGCCAGGGTGGGGGTCGATGTCCACAGTGTGCTCCACCCGCTCAAGCCTGTGAGGCCTGACATGGCATCAGGGCCTCATAATATCCCGACAAAACAGGTGTCCATTACAAAGGCTGAAGTGACTTCCCAGGGGAGATGCAGGCAGACACCACCTTAAACAAGTGGTCAGAGCAGAGTGACACGTGGCACCACTTCTGTGACCTTCCTGCCAAAGACACATAATGGGAATTTGATTTTGAAGAAACACCAGACAAACCCAAATGGAGGGGCTTTCCACAAAAGCCACTGGACTCTAACCTTCAAAGGTGTCAAGATCATGGAGCCAAGGAAAGCCTGATTGGAAGAGACTGAAGAAACACGTTAATAGCTCAGTGTGCTTGGGGAGCCCAGACTGGACCCTTTCTGGTCTGTGACTTTATAGGATCAGCTGGCAGAAGGTGTTTGTCTGTGGCCAATGATCAGATGTCCTGACATGTCCGAGTCACCCTCCCAACTCTGATGGTCATGTGTGGTTGTGCTGGAGACTGCCCTGACGTGCAGAAATGCGAACCGAAGTGTCTGCAGGTGACAGAGCATCACGTAGGCAACTTATTCTCAAATACTCCAGGAAGACAAGGTTGTTGATGCTGAACTTGCAACTTTTAGGTAAGTTCGAGATTATTTCAAAAATTAAAAAAGAATACATAGTGTTATTCCATTGATATATATATATGGATTAAAACAGGTTAAACTTATATTGTTTAGAAATGGTAAAACTAAAGGAAATCAAGAAGTCAGGCTGTGGTCATGGGGAAGGGGGTCTGCTGTGGGGCAAGGGAGGGGTTGGGGCACTCGGGGTGCTGACAAGGTTCCATTTCTGGCCTTGGGCACTGGCTACTGATGCAGTACTGTGAATCCCCGCGCCAGCTCTGCAGAGACAACTATCTGGGAATTCTCTCAACTGTCGGGACCTAGGCAGGCCTGCCCCTCACCTAGTTCAGTACTTGGTTCACAGTGGATGTTCAAGGAGTGTCTGCCCGATACATAACGTGAGCACATAAAACGAATATTTGTTTATGGAAAACAAAATAATAGAAGTTTCCAGAAACAGGCTAATCATTACAAACCAAACGGAGATGATCTCGGAGTTCCTTCCTTAGCCCGGACACTCTGGGTCCCTCTTCACCAGCGCGCTCGCCCTCGAGTTTTCCCAACGGTTTCCTAGATTTGCAAGGACAGCATAGCCAAGTCCGCCCGGAACCTGCACGGAGCCCGGAACCCAGGCTGCACCTGCACGCGGGGGGTTCTTGAAACCTGCGGGGGCGGGGCCTGAAACCGATGGGGAAGGTCCTGAAACCGGCGAGGGGGTCACGAAACCGGTGGCGGGAGGGGGGGTGGTGGTCTGAAACTTGCCGCGGGGACGAGGGGCAGCTGAAACCGGCCCGGGGCCGTCCGAAGGCCCAGAAATCGGCCGGGGCGACCCCCTCACTAGGAGTTATTTCTCAGGCAGAACTTCCATGGCGGAGGTGCTGATTTGTGCCTCGGGGGTGGCCATAGTTCCCAAGCCCAACCGCAGGCTCCGGGGCCAACGGACCCACCTCTCAGCGGCCCCACTGGGTCGGACCAGCGCGGGATCTGGGCGGAGAAGCTCCTCTGAGTCTGCTGGCGGCGCGGTTTGGAGTGGGTAGCTCCATGGCAACGGACGGCTCCATCGCAGGGCGGGGGTGCCCGCTCACCCCCCGCCAAGGCGATGGCTCTCCCCGGCGGCACCCCCGCGCAGGCGCAGTGCTGCCGAGGCTGCACAGTGCAACCGGAGCGCCAGACGGACGGACGGACGCTGGTACGCTGCTGGTGGTTACTGCCGGAGACTAGCGCGCTGGGCCGAGCAGAGACCGCGAGCGGAGGGTCGCGGGGCACCCGGACTACCAGGCTGTGGCGGAGGAGACTGACGCTGCTTGGTAGTACGGCTGCAGCCCCAGGCTGCCTCCTCTGGTTTGGCCCAAGCGGGTTGAAGAACGGATTAGTTGTTAATTTTAGTGACTGTAGAGTTCACGTAAAATAGAGGTTTCTCACTTCTCTTTTTGAGACCAGAGACCTGGAACAATATGCCACGCTGGGCTGGAGCTGAACTGAGTCCTCCCTGCTCACTGTGCACGCCCCTGCCTTGTCTGGGGTCAGCGTGGTTCATTTCCACCTGTCCCGAGGGTGTGTGTTTGCAGTCTGGACTCAGGGTGTGAGGAAGGTGTTGAGTCTTGCCCCAAAGCCACAGGTGCGAAGCCTCGCACCAAGGCCATAGAAGCGGAGCCCACGACCAAGGTCACCTCTGAAACTGACTGAACCCCTTTGTAACTTGCCCAAAGCCCCTGATGACCACTAGGGAGCTTCCTAACTCTCCATTAGGCAGATGCCCACTCTAGTAAGCACCCTATAGAGCCCCAACCAATCACCTAAAGCTAACCGTCCAGCAGGAATTTTGTCTTGAGGCTACTAAAAAATTGGTTATTAATCCAAGAAAACTGTCCGTTTTCCCTGTTTGTCAGGAGGTTCACATGCTGTGCTCGCAGTGCCCACATTATCCCTGCTCTTGGTTCTTAATAAACTGACTCCCTTCTGAAATGCTCTGTGTCTGGAAATTCTTTTCCAACATGCACTCGGACTGCCTCAACAGAAGGATCCCTCTAGCCAGTGCAGTTGGTGCTGGGTCCTGAACCCCCGGCTGATGGGTATATTCCCTGCCCTCAGGGAGCCCAGTAACTTCTAGCATGCCTGCACCTTGCATGGCTGCTGGCCCTGCTGGCCAGTCGCTGGCTTTGTCCAGCGGCTCCTGATGCCACAGTGGGACCCAGGAAGTCCTGTAGTTTCATTCTGGGATGGCAAGATCGGTCAGAGCCATCCAGCATCTCTGAGAA
The DNA here is from genome assembly GCF_033118175.1 of Dama dama. Lineage (NCBI taxonomy): Eukaryota > Metazoa > Chordata > Mammalia > Artiodactyla > Cervidae > Dama > Dama dama. The sequence goes on along the minus strand of NC_083694.1, from coordinate 47,688,093 downwards.
CTGGGAACTTCATCGGGATAGTGATCACCTCTGTAGTCCTCCCCCTGCAGTGCTGCCCAGACCTCGTCCCTCCTGGATTGAGGAATAGAACTGACTCAGCAGAACAGCCCAGAACAGATGTTCTAAGAAAAACTGTTCTCGTTCCCACCTCACCCAAATTATGGGGTTTTTCCTTTTCAGGTTTGCTTCTCTGCGCCTGTCCATGTTAATGACTAATATACTTTCTACTAAAGAACAGAAGGACAGCAAAAGGCTGAAAACAGCCCCTGTGTCCACCAGTAGGAGCTGGTTGAGGTCCAGCTGCACTGCCAAAGGCTGGGAAAGGTACAAGGACTGTCTCTGTGTTCTGCCCCGGAGTGACCCATGGGCAGAAGACATGGTTAAGCGGAAAACACTAAGATGCAGAACAGCTGATACAGTGTTTTATCCGAGAAGGGGCAGGGCCACTAAGAATGTACTCACTCTTTTTTTACATTATAAAGTAACATTACAATGGTTGCCAACCAGGCATAGGAGGGTCAGCAGTAGAAACGACGTTTCTCTAAATGTGCTTATACATTTGGCTTGGAACTGTGTAATTATAAAACCCAAAATAAATCAAAACAGAGAAAAAAACCTCCCAAGATTTGCAAACAAATGGGTGTAAAAAGAAGAAACCAATTGTATGTCAGCTTGGTGGCGTAACCAACAGAAAAGGATAATTTCAAGTGACTTTAAAACCCAACAATCTTATTGTGCATACCTAATAGACTGTATACTAAAGACAAAAAGAGTTGCAAAGAAATCTTAAACTATTTCCAGTGATCCTGGTCTTTGTAATAATATTGATGCTGTTATTCTAGAACTATATAAAGTGGGGTAAAACAAATAAGTAGCATAGTAATATTAGGAAACATTATTTTTCACTTGACAGAATAGCTAGAAATATAAAATAAATGGAAAAACCTATACTGCTGGAATTGGATATGAAATATTAGTATGAATTAATATAATTTGTAAAATGTATTGCTTAGCTTTGTCCACCGAAATTGTCTAGAACTATTCAATATGGTACCCACTGGACACGTGGCTATTTAAATTTAACTGAATTAAAATTAAACACTTGGACAAATATTTTTACACTTATGTTCACAAAAGCACTACACATATCACAATAGCCAGGAGCTGGAAACAATCCAAATGTCCATCAATGGATGGCTATAATGCGATAAATATATTAAAATTAAATGTGATAGATATATATGGTGGAATGTTACTAAGCCTTTTGAAAAGAATGAAATTCTGACACCTGCTACAACATGGGTGAACCTCCAAGATGTGATGATAAGGGAAACAAGGCAGTCACAAAAGAACAAGTATTATTTGTTTTCACTCATATGACCTACACAGTCAAGTTTATAGAGACAGAGAGAAGACTGTGGTTGTCAGGAATGGAGTTAGGGTGGTGAAGTCTAGGGTGAGTGTTTAGTGGTGACAGAGTTTCAGTCTGGAAAGATGAAAAGGTTCTGGAGGCAGACGGTGGTGATGGCTGCACCACAAAGTGAATGCACTTCCTGCTGCTGAACTGTACACTTAAAAATGGGCACAGGGGTAGTTTTAGGTTTTGTATATTTTACCTCTTTTTTTTTTTTGGCCATGTCTGGTGCTATGGTAAATAATCCACCTGCCAATGCAGGAGATGCAAGAAATGTGGGTTTGATCCTTGGGTTGGGAAGATCACCTGGAGAAGGAAACAGCAACCCACTCCTGTATTCTTGCCTGGAAAGTCCCATGGACAGAGGAACTTGGCAGGTTACAGTCCATGGGGCTGCAAAAAGTCGGACACAATGGAGCGACTAACACATGCATGTTATGGGATCTTAGTTCCCTGAGCAGGGATTGAAAAAGAAATGCAAAATTTCTTTTTTTTTTTGCAAAACAGGGATCGAAAAAGAAAATGCAAGGGAACATTTCATGCAAAGATGGGCACAATAAAGGACAGAAATGGTATGGACCTAACAGAAGCAGAAGATATTAAGAAGAGGTGGCAAGAATACAAGAAGAACTATACAAAAAAGATCTTCATGACCCAGATAACCACGATGGTATGATCACTCACCTAGAGCCAGACATCCTGGAATGTGAAGTCAAGTGGACCTTAGGAAGCATCACTACGGACAAAGCTAGTGGAAGTGATGGAATGCCAGTTGAGTTATTTCAAATCCTAAAAGATGATGCTGTGAAAGTGCTGCACTCAGTATGCGAGCAAATTTGAAAAACTCAGCAGTGGCCACAGGACTGGAAAAGGGCAGTTTTCATTCCAATCCCAAAGAAAGACAATGCCAAAGAATGTTCAAACTACCACACAACTGCACTCATTTCACACGCTAGTAAAGTGATGCTCAAAATTCTCCAAGCCAGGCTTCAACAGTACATGAACTGTGAACTTCCAGATGTTCAAGCTGGTTTTAGAAAAGGCAGAGGAACCAGAGATCAAATTGCCAACATCTGTTGGATCATCGAAAAAGCAACAGAGTTCCAGAAAAATATCTACTTCTGCTTTATTGACTATGCCAAAGCCTTTGACTGTGTGGATCACAACAAACTGTGGAAAATTCTTAAAGAGATGGGAATACCAGACCACCGTACCTGCCTTCTGAGAAATCTGTATGTAGGTCAAGAAGCAACAGTTAGAACTGGACATGGAACAATAGACTGGTTCCAAATCAGGAAAGAAGTACGTCAAGGCTGTATCTTGTCACCACATGTGTCCCACATGCCTGCTGCCAAAAGTCAAAACATAAAACAGAAGCAGTATTGTAACAAACTTAGTAAAGACTTAAAAAATGGTCCACATCAAAAAAATCTAAAAAAGGAATTTATTTTTATTTATTTATCTGTGCCAGCTCATAATTGTAGCATGTGGGATCTAGTTCCCTGGCCAGGGATGGAACCAGGGCCCCTTGCATTGTGAGTGCAGATTCTTAGCCACTAGACCACCAGGGAAGTCACTGTAAACTCTATTTCAATAAAGCTGACTAAAAATAAAACAAACCTAGATAACAGTCTGCATCTACTGGACCACACATGACCTGGCTTCTGCCTACCTTGCTCCACAACCCTCACTCCCTCCCTCCTTCCCAGACCCACTGGCCTTGCCTTGCTCCTGCCTCGCGGCTTTTGCACATTCCATTCTCTGCCCAGAACACTTACCTGGCTCTGGATGGGGCTGCCTTTTCCTCCAGAAGGGACAGAATCGAATCCAAGCCTCAGCTCAGATGTTACCCCTCAGGATGGTCCTCCCTGTCTGAACTGCCTACCCTCCTCATTACTTTTATCATTCTCCTCATTATTTTTATCTTTCTGAGATTCCTTCCCAGCATGCATTATACTTGAAATGATCTCTTTTGTCTGTTTTGTTGTTGTTGTTCAATCGCTGAGTCATGTCCAACTCTTTGGGACCCTATGGACTACAGCACACCAGGCTTCCCTGTCCTTCACTATCTCCCAGAGCTTGCTCAAACTCATGTCCATTGAGTCAGTGATGCCATCCAAACATATCTTCTGCCACCCCTTTCTTCTCCCACCCTCAATCTTTCCCAGCATCAGGGTCTTATCCAATGAGTCAGCTCTTCTCATCAAGTGGCCAAAATATTGGAGCTTCAGCTTCAGCATCAGTCCTTCCAATGAATATTCGGAGTTGATTTCCTTTAGGATTGACTGGTTCGATCTCCTTGCTGTCCAAGGGACCCTTAAGAGTCTTCTCCAGCACCACAATTTGAAAGCATCAGTTCTTTGGCACTCAGCCTTCTTTATGGTCCCACTCTCACATCCGTACATGACTACTGGAAACACCAAAGCTTTGACTATACGGACCTTTGTTGGCAAAGTAATGTCTCTGCTTTTTGATACACCATCTGGGTTTATCGTAGCTTGTTTGTTTACTCACGATTGTCCCTGTTCTTCCTCCTAGAAGGCGAGGCCACTAAAGGCAGGGACCTTTTAAATCTTATTCAGATCCAACATCTAGACCAGTATTTCACAGAGTCAGATGAATAATTCCTTAAATGGTTAGATGTTGGTTAAATGAATGTTGATCTGTGTTGGGGCCTTTCTTGAGGAAGTTTAATCAAAGCATCCATATATCAAGTGTGAAAAAGGTTACAAAAAAAAAAAACAGATTACAGCAAACCTCCTGCTTTTATTTCTCCAACATCCTACCCAGGGGATCAGCATGTCAGAGCAGAGAGAGGCTCAGGGAGCTAGGTTGACTTCCTCAGACAGTCTGGGGAGCACAGCTGCCTGACATTTGGGACACTCTGCCAGCAGCCCGGTCAGGACTTTCACATTGATTCAGTCTTGCTGTGCCGTGCTAAGTTAGCCCAGTTGTGCCCAACTCTGTGTGACCCTATGGTGGCCTGCCAGGCTCCTCCGTCCATGGGATTCTCCCGGCAAGAATACTGGAGTGGGTTGCCATGCCCTTCTCCAGGGTTTCTTCCCGATCCAGGGATCAAGCCAGCCTGTATTATGTCTAACCTGCATTGGCAGATGGATTCTTTACCACTAGTGCCACCTGGGAAGCCCTTGATTCAGTCTTGCTGGCCCCTAAAGCTGAGTCTCACTTGATAGGCAGAACTTTGTCAGTAGTGTTAATCTGTGTTTAGTGTTTTCCATCAGGTGAAAGAATCTCCACTTTAAAAAACATAAGATAGGAGAATAGAATTCTGACTTTTCCTCACTACATGTGAGCAATTGTACTTGGACATCTATTTATCTTGTGGAGAAAAAATTCTCTAAATGGTCAAGTTTGATCACTTACTGGTCTTCAGGGCCTCAATGACTAAAAGAAGCCATGAAACCCAGCTTCCTCGTGCATCCTTTGTTTGAGTAGACATTGATCTCAGGCTGCTGCAAGGATTTTGCATGTGGTCCTTTCTGCCAAGTAGTCTCTGCTTCTCCAAATGAATGAATTCCATCTGGAAATCATGGGATTAATAATTACACTCTAAGCTCAGGAATATTTTTCTGTGTCACTGCCATCTCCTCTATTTGGTGCATTTTCCCAGGAAAATAATAAAACAGCGTCACCAATGTATCAAGCAGGGATTTTAAAATTAGCAAGTACAGTCTCCCCTCCCGGGTCCCCATGACTCACCTCTACCTCCCGGGGCCCATCCTGCTGCTGCAAGGGACTCAGGCCAGCTCTCTGCCCAAGCTCTGGACTCGGTGCCATGGCTTCCCAGACATTGAGAGCAAACAGCAAAGCCATCACCCCAAAGGAACAGGGCAAAACAGGAGCAGGCTGAGGATCTCAAGAGTCAAGCAGACCCCAAACCACACTTCCCAGTTCCCTAGACACTTCCCCGTGGTCTTGTCACCCAGATAAGTGTCGAGTTGGTGACCCTGGGGCAACCACGGAAGCAGAGTTTCCACACCTTCTAGGGCCAAGTGTGTGATGCCCCGCTCAGCACCATATGGGGAGAACAGAACGCCTCCCTGCACGGAACAGGAGGGAGGGACGGAAGCTGACACCCGGAGACTGTAACCAGAGCGCTCTGCATGCATCATGCAGCCGAGAAGCTGCCGTGTTACCTGTGAAATAAGAGGAAGGGGAGGGTGTGGGTGAGTTAACTAGACCCACAGGGACCACAGGCCTCACCATTCGGGCTTCCTGTTTATTCCTGTCTGCAGGCATGGACACCAGGTCCCTGACTGTGGTCTTGGTGTCCAGACACAGGGGTGGGACCATCATGTATCTGGGCAAAGAGCACAGACCTCACCTGAAGTGGACAGAGGCCCTTCGTCTGACTGATTTGGAAAGTTTCAGCACAGTCAGACATGGTGTGTGGAGTTCTACTTCCCCCCTAAAAAAAAATCACAGAGTGAATAAAGATGGGGAGACCCTACACTATTTTCCAGAGAAGGTGGAAGAGCCTGAGCACATACAAATTAGACCTCTGTCTTTAGTGAAGACAGTCCCTTTCTTTGTAACGGGTTCAGCCATGTGGACCTGTGCTCAGGACACCCATTGCTGAGCAGCCCCTCCTTCAGCAAATGAATAAAACAAAGCCCGGAGAAGTTACTCCCTGAGGCCACACAGCCAGTTAGGAGCAGGACTGGGACTAGTTCCCAGACCTCTGACTTGAGGTCATTTCCTGAATGATCAAAATGGGGGGAGAAGTGGACTGTTAGCACTTCCCTGGGGCTTGCCTCAGCAGCAGGCCGACCACCCAGCACTGAGGTCCTGGCTTCCTGAACTTTGGTGGGGCTGCCTGAACAGGCTTCCTCATCTTGGGGTATCTGGAGCTTGTCTGGGTGAAGCAGAAGACGAGGCTGGGGAGACCAACAGGGGGCACATCATAGGCTGTGACTGAGGTTCAGGAGAGTGACTAAGTGATTCTTGAGGAAGGAGCAATGAAGCTTCTCATTCTTGAGATCCAAGCTGAAACCAATTAGGGGCAAAGTAGAACTGGAATAAAGCTTGTAGACTCTGGGGGAGAAATTTTGATTTAAGCTCAGTGAACAGCGGGCACCCCAGGAGGAGGTGGGAGGGAGGTGTGGTGTCATGGGGCCTGCAGGCGTGCTGAGCACTGCTTGACCTCTTTCTCTAGTCCTGGCTTTGAGTCCTGCTTCCTCCAGGGCTCAAGGAAGAAAAGGCAATTGCTCTTTATTTTGTTGTTGTTGTTTTTTAGACTGCACCATGCACTCCAGTAGCTTCCCTAGTGGCTCAGACGGTAAAGAATCTGCCTGCAGTGCAGGAGACCCGGGTTTGATCCCTGGGTTGGGAAGATCCTCTAGAGAAGGGAAGGACAACCCACTGCAGTATTCTTACCTGGGAAATTCCATGGACAGAGGAGCCTGGCGGGCTACAGTTCACGGGGTCACTAAGAGTCGGACACGACTGAAGCGGCTTAACACACACATACACGCAGCATGTGCGATCTTGTCCCTCCACCAGGGAAGAATCCCCCAACCAATGCACTGGGAGCATAGACTCCTAACCAGTGGACTGCCAGGGAAGTCCCAGAAGAGATGCTGCACCCAGCACCCCGAGCTACAGCTGAGACGCCCGTGCAGGGAGTTCTCCGGGGAAAGCTCAGTATTAATGTTATGCCTCAGATAATAGAGGAGCATGTAGAAAACTGCAATAATCTGGTTCACTCTGAACCAACTGAATCAGGTGATTCAAGGTCAGCAATATTTCTCAGAGGCCCTCAGCACCTGGATCTTCTCAGATCCAAGAAAAGAGTGTGACAGGATAGATGACCAGTGCAAGTTCAATGCATGAAGCAGGGCACCCAAAGCCAGTGCTCTGGAACAACCCAAAGGGATAGGGTGGGGAGAGTGGGAGGGGGGTTCAGGATGGGGGGACACATGTGTACCTGTGGCCGATTCATGTTGATGTACGGCAAAAACCATCACAATATTGTAGAGTAATTATCTTCCAATTAAAAAAAAAAGAAAAGAGTGTGACAGGAGGCCAAGCACAAGAGCCAGAGCCTGGACCAGCACAGAGACCAGAACTTGGCGCCGTGCAGTCCCGAGCAGCCCTGAGCAGGTCTGACCACACCCTCTGTGCTGGCTGTCCTTGACTCTGAGCCTAAATTTTCCCACAGTTATTAAGCACCTATCATAACAGAGGCTGTTAGACCCAAGGGCTGCTTTGAAGAAGCAGACAGACAAGATCTCTATCCAGAGGAGGAATAAGGAAAAGGATCCGCTCTCCACACTTTCTCTTGGATTAATTTCTCAACTTCCCATCAGGCCTGTGGGAGGACATGTGGGAATGTGTCCAGAGAAGCACCCAGGACACCATAACAGGCACAGTAGGGCAGCACTTCCAGGTCCCAGAAGATCCTCCCAAGAGGCAGGGTTGGGGGGGCAGGGAGGGGCATTTATGCTGGGACCTGCCTGCCTGTCTTAGGTCTGGGTGACTTTAACAGAGAAAGCTGAGTGGGTCTCAGCTTTGATCTGTGGCCCTCAGGACTGGAAATTCCCAGCAATGAAGCCTTTTCTACCTCCCCCCACTCTGCCCCCACTCAAGCCAAATGTCCACATTCACCCACAGGACCCAACCCACTGCCAGACCAGTTTGCCCAGTTTTAAGATGAGGTGGTTGGACGGCATCACCAACTTGATGGACATGAGTCTGAGTAAGTTCTGGGAGTTGGTGATGGACAGAGAAGTTGGTGACAGGCAGTGCTGCAGTCCATGGGGTCGCAAAGAGTCGGCCCCGACTGAGTGACTGAACTGCACGAGAGGCTCATTTCCGGTTGTCAGATGATATTCATTCAGTCCAGAAGTTAATGGACGAGACCAAACCATTAAAGTCTGTGGTCAGCTTTTGGGGGAAACTGCAGAGCTTTACGTTGAGAAGAGTCATCCTAGAGAATTCGAGGCCTTGGCCTTCTCATCAGGTCCGTGGGGGTGGGGGTGGGGATGGGGTGGGGTGGGATGGGGGCGTCATCACGTCAGAGCCGGCCCTTCCGCTTGCCCTCGGACGGCATGTGGGCAGGTGTGGTGGAGCTTGGCTCGGCCAGGCGGAGAAGTCCCTGCGTCCGGCGACCAGCGCCGGGGTTCTGACTGCAGAACCGCGGGCAGCGGAACGGCAGCACGGCCACCCTCGCTCCCCTCACCACCCACCCAGCCTAGGTGGGCGAGGCGCAGGCCTGAGGGTTTTGGAAGGAGCTGCGCGTGTTGGGGGTAGGTATCTCGTCGGGTGGAAGGTGGAGGCTTCTGAGGCGCTGGAACCCTCGTCACCCCGAACCTGCTCCCGGGGGCCGTGACCCCACAAATAGTCGACCTCCAACTTTTCCCAGGGCGGAGGTCCGGCCGCGCCCGTCGGTCCGCAGGCATCTGGCCGGCAGCGGGAGGCCGCGCCACGCTGGTCTTTCGCCTGGGTCGCCTCCGGATAGACGCGCGGAGGGACTGTTTGTGGTCGGCAAGGGCAGTGGCGACCGGACGGGGCGTGCCAGACCCCCCGCGGGACTGCGGCCCTCGGAGAGGGGCTGGCAGAGGGGGCGGGGCGCGGCAGGCGGGGCGGGGCGGCCCGAGTTGGGGGGCGGGGCGGCCGGCGCGGGGGGCGCGGCCCGGTTCGGGGCGGGGCGGCTCCGGGTTCCGCGCTCCGTCCGCCCTCGCTCCCGCGCCGCGCGCCCTCCGGCTCCCACCCGCCTGTGCCGCCACCGCGGCAGCCGGCGAAGCAACTTCCCGAGCGCCCGCGACCGCCGGACCCCGGCGCCGCCCCCGGCCCAGCGCACCGCCGGCCGAGGCCATGGACGCGCTGGCCTGGCTGCTGCCCCCGCTCCTGCTGCTCTGCGCGCAGCACCGCGGCGCCAGGTGAGCGAGAGCCGGTCCGCCCTGCGGCCGCCCTCGGTGCGGATCCCGCGCCGCCGCGCCCGGGCTGAGAGATGGAGCCCCGCGCGAAACCTGGTCTTCAGGGCCCCGGTCTGTCCCCCGCCCACCGGTTCCCACCGTGTCTGCCCCCATCCCCTCCTCCACGACTCTCCCCGCGCCGGCCCTCCTCTCTCCAAACTCGCCGCGACGATGCCCTTGGGCGCGGGCAGCTGCGTGTTCTAGGTTCCGGCTGCCCCGGTGCTGTCCGCCGTCCCGGTGCTGAACCCGACCGCGGGGCCGGTCGAGGGCGTCACAGCAGCTCTCCGTTCCTCCCCAGCCGGGGCTCTCCTGCTGAGCTCGGGTTCCTCGGCCCCGGCCGCCACTTGGCCGGTCCCTGGCTGGCTGTTGTCCTTCCAGGCGCGGCTTGAGCGCTCAGCATGGAAGAAAGGAGGGGTCCTGAGAACACGGGGAGCAGGTTGTGCCCCTTCCCCTGACAGCATCGCTCCCGCAGCAGCTTCCGTGCAGCTAGCAGTCTGGGGTGGACACGAAGGCGCGTCCTGATAGCGGGTCTGGTTGTGGGTCTCCCTTCTGGGGCCATTTCAAATGCCACCCAACTCTAGAGCATGCGAGCGGGGGAGCCAGGTGCCCCTGGCAGGAGAGAGACTCCAGATTTCTCCTTAATTCTGTCAGGAGAGCGGATGAGGTGCCCTGTCTGCCCTAGAGAGGGAAGCGGCTAAGAAAGGTCCCTGTGCTGGGGCTCCCTCGCTGGCTCCCAGGGCCAGTGCAGTCCCAGCTTCGCTTTTTGCATCTCTGCAGGCTGGACTTGACGTGGGCCCCGGGTCACCCAGTGTCCTGAGCACTGAGTCTGGTCACCTTTGAGGGGCCTTTTTGAAAATCAGCTGGGTACAAGGGCTGCAGAAAAAGCAGGGCAAAGCCAGCTCTCCCCACCCTCTTCCCCAGCATTCCAGACTTCATGGTCAACCAGCTGATGCCCCAGACTTTAAAAGCTAGAAATGGTTGAACGCTGACCTGTGTTTTGGCTGTAGGTGCTCGGTCAACATGTAGCATGACTCTGTGTGTGTGTGTGGTCTTACCTTCCTTGTTGGTGGGTAGGCATAGAGTCAGGAGGGCCTGGGTCTGGCTGGAGAGGCGGACATCCTGCTGAGGTCACAGGCAGTGCTGATGTGGCCCCTGTCCCATGCCTTGTTTTTATCAAGCCCGATGGGCCGTTCTCCTCTCTCTTCTCCCGTTTCATGGTCCCAGGAAGGACAAAGTGTCCTGGTGTGGCCATGGGCAGATGTGGGAGCTGGGTGGGGTCAGCTGCTGGCTCAAGCCCCCAGTCTTGTAGCCCCAGTTCTGAAATACAAGCTGCTCTGAACTCCCAAGTCTTTACCCAAGTTTGACACCAAAACTCACCTGGCAGCAAAGCCTGCCCTGCTCATTTTGTCTTTATTCATGCTACTCATGGGGCATATTTACATGTTTCCTGCTGGGAAATTCTCCAAACACCTCTTTCTCCCAACCAAATCCATAAGTGCCTCATATCGCCCTTCACCAGTGTTCTGAACTCTGGCCCCATCTGGATCCTAGGTTGTGGGGTGAGGGGGACCTGTCTGCCTGCAGGAAGGCTGAGGCCCCAGTTGGGACAAGAACCTCCAGGCTTTGGGGGCCTTCGTCCATTCAGGCCTCCTTTCCTATCTGCTCTGTGTCCCTCCGCTCAAAAACCAGAGGAACAGTGTCCTCACTTCCTTCATCACCTCCCCCCACCGGGGCAGTGTGGGGGTGGGCCGTGGGGCCAAGGGAAGGCCCTCTCTGCTGCAGCTACTAAGCCAGATCCAAGGGCTTCTGGTGGGATGAGAAGGGGGTGAGCCTCACAGACTTTGTGTGTCGGGTCAAGGCCGTGCGTCCCTGAGTTTGAAGGTCGGCTCACACAGCGGCCACCCAAGCTTGCCGGCTGCACACCTGAGTGGGTGGCCTCCCCAGCTGCTGGCACCTCCGTCTCCCTGGAGAAGCTGCGCCTGCGGCTCCTGCCCGCCTTCACCTCCCGTGCGAGCATTGTGGTGTTTGCCTTGGTAACTGAGGTGCCAGCACGGTGGTGGCTGCTCTAGAAGCAGAGCTGTCAGGGATCTGTGGGCTCTCATGTGCACGGGGGAGGCTCCTGGGGGGCACCTGCCGCCTTGCTCAGCTACGCCCACCTTCCCTTCCAGTCCCCAGGGACACAGACAAGTGATGGGTTGGGCTCTCTCTCAGGAGAGAGGAGAGGAGAGTGAGGCCAGGAGAGGGCGGGGCCTGGCTACAGCAGGGGTAGCCAGGGTGGAAGCTGCCTGTGATTTCAAGGCACCTGCTTTGTTCAGGAGCTTGAGCCTGGCATGTCTCTGAGCTCTAGGCCAGCGCTGGCCAGGACCCTTCTCAGGATAAGGTCGATGCCCCCGCTTTCTAACTCCATGCAGAGCTCCCCCCAGTGGAGCCAGTTCCTGGCCCACCCCCACTGCCTCTGCCTGAACCAGTGGTGGTGGGCGGGGTCCTCCAGGACTCCGAGCAGCATGGCCCTCGGGCCGCCCCAGCCCAGCATCCCTTCACAGCTGCCGAAACAGCCATCCTCATCCCAGGAGAGATGTGACCCAGGGGAGCCTGCTCCCTTCTCGCCCCTGGAGACGGCTGAGGCTGACTGGGGTCCTGACACCTTCTGGTGAGCTTCAGGGGGGTGCTGCCCTTGACCTTGCCTCTGTGCCCCTGAGTGGATGTGGGGGCCCTGGCCAAGGGCAGGTGTATCCACATGTGTGTCAGCCTGAGCTCAGGAAGGATGGTGTCTCCTAACAGCCCAGCTGCAGGTAGGCCAGCCACTGCACAAGATGGCATCTGGGCCGGTCCAAAAATAAAGCCTTGTTCAATCCCTTCACATCCGACCTTCAGGGTGACCTCCATTTGCATTTTTAATTGTGCTTTACTAGGGATCAGGGCTTCAGTTAATTCTGTCTTTTACTTTGTCACCAAAGAACCTGCCCTGTCCACACGCCCCACCCAGCCTTGCCTGGAGGGACCCTGTAGGCCTGCAGGGTGGGGCAGACTTCGCGGGGCTCACTAGCTGAGGTCCTCCTGTCATGGTCAGCCTCTGCATAGGCACCCGGCCTGTTGCTTCCCAAGCCCCTGGCAGCCCCCAGGGCTTCTTGAGCCCGTCTGTGTGGATGGCTTCAGGGCTGGTCCAGCGGGTTTCTCAGCCCCACCGACTGCAGTGGAGCTTGCTCCTGGCCCTCTCTTCCCACCACCCCCCGGTTGGTCTGGACTAGGCCCCTTCCTGTCTCCAAGGCCTGGCCAACCCAACCCAGCTTCCCACACCTCCACGACGGCCCCCAGTTTATCCCCAGGACACTCCCCAGCCCCTCCCTCACCAGTACCAGTTCCCCACCTCCGGCCCCCCCCCCCCCCCCCCGTCCACCCCTCTCCACTCTCTGCCCAATGCCTCCCGCTGCCCTCCAGGCCCCTCCCAGGGCCCCCCATGTGGAGTCCTTGCCTGCGTCCCACCTCTTCCCATCCCTGAGACTCCCATTCTCTCTCTCTTTGGGCTCTGATGTCATTTTTCCCAGGGGGCTGGTGAGGGGTGGCTGTCCCTGCCTCCCCAGCCAGAGGACTCCTGACCTCACCTTTCAGTGACTCTGTTCACACTCACAGCCCTTGAGTTGTCACCCCTCATGGACACTGACCGTGTTGGGCTTGGCCCACAATTGACCTTGCCTGGCTCAGCCACATCCCTGGAGTAGGGCGGCACCGAGGGTCTCGCCTGCCAGATGAAGGGTGGATGAATAAAGGAGTAACCAGGCAGCTTCCTGCAGGGCCAAGAGCAGGACCAGGAGAGGGATGGGGTCAGTGGAGGTGGGGGGAGTCAGCTTGAAGACGTGGGTGTGGTCAGAGTTAGGGCTGGAGAAAGAGGGGGGGCAGAGGGCAAAGTCTGGAAGATGAAGCAGGCTTCTAAGAGGGGAGATGGGAGAGGCGAGTCAGGAAGCACTGCAGCCTGGGGGTGCTGGGGTGAGGGCAGAGCTGGGAGGGGTGGGGATCAGCCCCGAGGGGGCCAGTGGGGCCAGGGGTCTCCTCAAGGTGGCCAGAAGGGCCCAGAGTGGGGACCTGGGCATGCAGCCACACCTGACTCGGGGACAGGGAGGAACAGCCTCAAGGCTCCTTGCAACCCTCATCCAGAACTGGCTGGTCATGCATGTCCCCTCTCCCATGGGCAGTGGCCAGGCTCTGGCCAAGATGACCTGGAGGCCTTCTCTGCTCAAGGGGATGGAAGTGACTCAGGGGGAAACTCAAGGGTTGCTCCTAAATGTCCCTTCTCCTTCTGACTGTCCGGTTTAGGAGAAATGCCCCTCCCCCACGGTGGGCGGGAAGAGGAAGGGAGTGTGAGGGTCCCACGGCTGCTGTAACAGTGGCTGCAAGCTGGGGGATGTAACAGGAATTTATCCTCCAGTAATTCTGGGGCCGGAAGTCTGAAGCCAAGATTTTGACAGGGCTGGGAGAGTCTGTCCATGCCTCTCCCCAGCCCCTGGGAATGCTGGAGTCCCCTGTGTCCCTTGGCTTGTGGCCGCATCACTCAGACCCCCGCCTCTGTGGGCACGTGGCTTCTCCCTGGATGTCCATTTCCTCTTCTTGTAAGGATATCCGTCCTGGATTTAGAGCCCACCTAGTCTAGCATGACCTTATTGTAATTAATAACGTCTGTCAAGTCCCTATCTCCTGTTAGGGTTCCATTCTGGGGTTCTGGGTGAATATGAATCTGGGGGGCACTGTTCCCCAGAGGATAGGTGAGCAGAGGAGAGGTGGGCCAGCAGAGCCACTGGGACATCCCGGCAGTCAGCGTGTCCAGGCCACAAGATGCCTGTGTGTGTGTGTGTCCCTGTGCGGCACCCCTAGGGACAAATATCACCAGCACCAGCGGACAGTAGGCTTCACCTGAACCAGCGGACACGGCCCACGGCTGCTCCAGGGTCAGGCTGAGCCCCAGAGGCACGTGGTAATTTAGGGACTTCTGGGGCCTGCCTAGGAGGGGACAGACAGAGCTGGAAGCCAGACTGTGGCCTCCCCATGGGCCCCGGCCCAGCCCTGGGTCTCTCCCTGCCCCCAGCCTTTAGCCTCCTGGTCACACATTTTTTTTCTCCCATCACCTCCTACGGGACACTTGGCCCTCAGAGATGAATGAGAGGCCATGTGCTCTTCATGGGGTCCCCCAAGGCCAACTTGTTGAGGAACCCCAGAAGTGGAGGTGCAGTCTGGTTATGGAGGGAGGCTGGGGCCTCTGCCTGACCCGGCATCCATCCTTAGGGCCAGGGAGAGGGGGTGGGGGAAGAGGTCAAGGAGTTCTGGGTCCTGCACCTCCCGGGGTCCCTGTGTCCCTGGAGGGCCTTCTCCCTGTCCACTCCTGGCCTAGCTGACCAGGATAGGCTCTGTCCCTGGTGCCCTGCCTGTGAGCAGTGGACCTTGTGTTTCTAGGGCAATGAATGACATTGGCGACTATGTTGGCTCCAACCTGGAGATATCCTGGCTCCCAAACCTGGACGGCCTGATAGAGGGCTACGCTCGCAACTTTCGGCCCGGTATTGGAGGTGAGAGTGGCTACCGGACTCGGGCAGACCCTGGGTCCAGCCATAATGTGAACCCTGCTGGGCTCTGGGCTGGGGCAGACCCTGGGTCCCCAAGAGCGCATCAGAGCACCAGTCCCCAGGAAGCCGGCTGGGAAGGTGAGTCTGCTCAGGTCTGCGCAGGTCTGCACCAAGACAGCCTCCCCTGCCAATCCCCCAGCTGTTCCCTGTCCTGCCCGTGGGGGCATTTGCTGGCCTGGCCAAGTACTCGGGGATGCTGGGGCCTGGGCTCAGCCCAACCTGCCTCCAACCCTGCTCCTTCCTTGCAGGCCCCCCTGTGAACGTGGCACTCGCCATCGAGGTGGCCAGCATTGACCACATCTCGGAGGTGAACATGGTAGGTCCCATTGGCACCCCGCCCCTGCCCCAGCTGTGCGCCCCCAGGAGCGGAGGGACTGACGGCCAGGCCTCTGCACCCCCAGGAGTACACCATGACGGTGTTCTTGCACCAGAGCTGGCGTGACAGCAGGCTGTCCTACAACCACACCAATGAGACCCTGGGCTTGGACAGCCGCTTCGTGGACAAGCTGTGGCTCCCAGACACCTTCATTGTGAACGCCAAGTCCGCCTGGTTCCACGACGTGACCGTGGAGAACAAGCTCATCCGGCTGCAGCCCGACGGGGTGATTCTCTACAGCATCCGGTGGGCTGCCTGCGAGCGCCGCTGGGAGCTGGGGGTGGGGTTGGGGGGGACGGGGTGGTATTTATATCCCCAACAACCAGCAGCTGTGCAGGAAGCAGAGGTTGCTGGCCAGCAGCCAGCAGAGGCCGCTTTTTGGCTAACACATGCCCTTTCCTTTTTAAATTGAGGTGAAGTTCACATAGCACCAAATCAAGCATTTAAAAGTGAACAATTCCGTGATTTTAGTACACTCCCCACGGTGTGCAAACACCACCTCCAGCCAGTTCTAACACACTTCACCCTCAAAAGGAGACCCTATCCCCATCAGCAGTCACCCTCTTCCCTCCTCCTGGCTCCAGAACTGCCAATCTGCTTTCCAGCTCATAGATTTGCCAATTCTGCACATTTCACACAAAATTAATCCTACGCCACGTGACCTTTCATGTTTGCTTTTTTCCACTTAGTGTAGTGTTTTCGGGGTTCATCTGTACTGTAACATTTATCAGAATTTCCTAACTCTTTATGGCTGAACCACATTCCATTGTGTGGACACACCAGTTTGTGTATCCACTTCTCCATCAATGGACAGCTGTGCTGCTGTGGACACACGTGTATGTGCATTTGTTTGTTTTCTGATACATGCCATTTAAAAGTGGACTTAATCGCCAACATTTTAAAAATTAGGAGATTTACACAAAAACCTCAATTCTCTTGGAAAATCAGCCTTTTTCCAGGCTGCAGGGTCAGTGGGGACACCTTGAAGCCATCCCCTGTGATAGGCAGGGGGAGGACACTCAGGGTGGACCTGCCTTCTTGGCTCCTGACTTAGACAGGTGTTCTGAAGGATGAGTAAAGTGAACAAAATCCAGTTATTGATCCCTGAAGCGAGACCCGCAAATATCTGTAAAGTGGCCACAGTTTCTGCCCAGATGTCAGCAGCTTGCTGACAAAACCCGAGGCAACCTGGCCACTGCCCCCGCAGAAAGGTCCCACTGGCCGTATGCAGGGGCATCTCTGCCGTGGGGGGCAGGGGAGCCACCCGTGGCCCTGGGCTGGCCTCACCCCGGCAGACTGGTGTTGTCTGGGCAGAATCACGTCCACGGTGGCCTGCGACATGGACCTGGCCAAGTATCCCATGGATGAACAGGAGTGCATGCTGCACCTGGAGAGTTGTGAGTGTGGCTGGCCTGCCGGTAGGAGGGAGAGGTTGCAGGGGGTGGGGGTGGGGGCAGGGCACCGGAGGTGGGGGAAGGGGACTGGGTGGGGAGGTGGGCAGGGGGTGCTGGGGGATGGGGGTGGGGTGCATGTGGGGGATGGGGGTGGCGCACCGGAGGTGGCGGTGGGGGGGGGGGGAAGGAGGCAGGGGGCACTGGGAGAGGGGTGCGCTGGCCTGGGGGTGCATGGGGAGAGGTGGGGGCATGGGAGAGGGGCAGTGGGGTGGGGATGGGGGTAGAAGCATAAGGAAGAGAAGGGAGCAGCCTGGCCCTCCTTCCTTGGGTCAGTGTTCTGCCCTAGACAGCCAGCCCCAGAGCCCAGATGAGACAGATATGTATGTCATTGTCCAGTATGGTGGCTCCTGTGGGCCACCTGGCAAGGGTGGCCTGCATTTTTGCCAGCTCCTCTGGACTCGCCCACCTTTCCAAGGCCCCAGGTGTGGTCCCGGGCCGCTTGCTCCCTGTGTCTGTGTATCAGACCCAGGGCAGTCCTGCAGGGGCCACCAGGGGCTGGGGAGGGGAGCTGCCAGGGGCTGGGGAGGGGGCTGCCAGGGGCTGGGGAGGGCGTTCCAGGCCCTGCAGCCCATCCACGGCCTCTCCTGCAGACGGCTACTCATCCGAGGACATCGTCTACTACTGGTCCGAGAACCAGGAGCAGATCCACGGGCTGGACAAGCTGCAGCTAGCCCAGTTCACCATCACCAGCTACCGCTTCACCACAGAGCTGATGAACTTCAAGTCAGGTAATGTGGTCTCTTCCTGTGAGCCCTACTGCTAGTTTTCTAGTGCTTTCCATGGGGCCCCTAGTCAGCTCTGAGGGCCCCGAGGTTGCAGCTAGAAAATTGCTGGTCGGTGCAGGCCGTGCCTGGCCTAGCTGCTCGGGACAGGCTGCAGTGCAAGCCCAGGTCAGGTTTCCCCCATCTTGCTCCTCGGCCCTTCATTGCCTCCCAGGGTTTGGGGGGTATCTGGTGGGGTTGGGGGTACCTGGGGGGTACATTGTCTCCTGGCCTCTTCTGCGCCTTCCCACTCTTGCTGCGCAGTCATTGGAGTCAGTGAGCCCAGACTGGCTCTTTCTTGGTGCGCAGTTGTGTACAGGGAGGGTGGAGAGACAGGGGTGGGGGGCCGTGCCCAGGAAGGGTTCTGGCCTGCCAGCAGCCACACTGGGCTCTCCTCTCCTTCCTCTAGTGGCCCCGCAGCAAGGCTGGCCCTTTCCTGACCCATCAGGCTGTCGGGGAGGTGGGGATGAGGGCCCTCCTTCCTTCGGAGGCTGACAGTCGCCCTGACGCTCCCCCAGCCCTCCTCTCCCGGCACTGCTGTGGGTGGTGGGCGTGGTGCTAATGCTGTGGGGGGCTCTCCGGCAGCTGGCCAGTTCCCCCGGCTCAGCCTGCACTTCCACCTGCGGAGGAACCGCGGCGTCTACATCATCCAGTCCTACATGCCCTCTGTCCTACTGGTCGCCATGTCCTGGGTCTCCTTCTGGATCAGCCAGGCAGCGGTGCCTGCCAGGGTGTCTCTAGGTAGAGGGCCCTGGCCTGTCCTCCAAGGGAGCTGGTGGGAGGGTGGGAGTCGGGCCTGGACCCATCCTGAGCACTGGCCCACATCCTGGGGCAGAGGCCGGCCAGGCCAGACCTGGAAAGAGGAGCCTGACCTGCACTCAGGTTGGGTGGGGTGGCAGGGCTCTAGGGATGGCACCCTCTGTGCCCCCAGGCATCACCACAGTGCTGACCATGACCACGCTGATGGTCAGCGCCCGCTCCTCCCTCCCACGGGCGTCGGCCATTAAGGCATTGGATGTGTACTTCTGGATCTGCTATGTCTTTGTGTTCGCCGCCCTGGTGGAGTATGCCTTTGCCCACTTCAATGCTGACTACCGGAAGAAACAGAAAACCAAGGTCAAGGTTAAGGAGCAGAGGGCTGAGGTGAGGCTGGGCAGGGCAAAGGACAGTCCCTCCCCCACCCCAGCACCGCCAAGGGCCAGCATTGCTGGCAGGGTGGGGGGCATTTTGTCCTGGGCTCAGCCCGGCCCCCCTCTCCATGCACATAGCAGGAGCCACTGGTTGGGTTGGGGTCCCCCCTACTGGCTGGGTCAGGGGTCCCCCTGCTGGCTAAGTTGGGGGTCTCTCTGGCTGTCTGGGTTGGGTTCCTGCCCCTCGCTGTCAGGGTCTGGGCCCCCCTGCTGGCTGGGTTGGGGTCCCTGCTTCCCGCTTCCCGGTGCTCAGCCTGCCCCCTCCCCATGCAGATGGACGTGAAGAATGCCATCGTGCTCTTCTCCCTCTCCGCTGCGGGCGTCACTCAGGAACTGGCCGTGTCCCGCCGGCCTTGCCGCGTGCCCAGGAACCTCATGGGCTCCTACAGGTCTGTGGAGGTGGAGACAGGGGAGACAAAGAAGCAGGGGGTCCAAGGGGGCCTCCGTGGGCTTCTCAAACCCATCGACGCGGACACCATTGACATCTATGCCCGTGCTGTGTTCCCCGCGGCCTTCGCCGCTGTCAATGTCATCTACTGGGCCGCATACACCATGTGAGGCCCACGGGGGGCTTCACCGGCCGAGGACCTCCTGGGGGAAGGATCCTGGGCAGCTCTGAGTACTTCAGAGGAGGCAGGACCACGGGCCAGATGAGATGAGAGGAAAGCTTAGGCCTCACTCAGCGCCCTGAGGCTCTGACCCCACATTTGCCAGGACCCTGTCTGCAGACACCTCCTCTCCAGCAGCCCAGACGCCTGACCCAGGAGCCAGGCAGGCACGGCCCTGGGAGCTTCACATCAACCTGGAGAAGGATCCTGACTCTGGGACTGGCTTTGTGGGTCTGGACCAGGGAGGGGGAGGAGGCCGGGTGAGGATGGTGCTCAAGTCTCGCGAGACCTTGGGAAAGGCATTCCCAGGCCTTGGGTCCCAGCATGAAATAAAACGGAGTCTTAAAAAAAAAAAAAACAACGGAGTCTTTGGCCATCGCTCACACTGTGGCTGTGGCCTCCTCTCCTGTGGCCTGCACGGCTCTCCTCCACTGCGGGTTCCACAGGTTTGGGACAGAGGGGCTCCGGGTTGGGATGTGGGGGCTGAAGGTGTCCCTGAGGCTCATGGCAAGGTGCCACCATGGTGCCTTCTGAACATGGTGTTGGGACAACAGTGGCCACCAAGTCCCCACAAACGCCCAGCCCCTCCCACCTCTGCTGCCACCAGGGACTCAGGGTGACAGGGCCACTGCTCTCAGAAGGGCTCCAGGTGCTCCCACACCAGAGCAGAGCAGGTTGTCACACCGGAGGGAACAGAGACGACCGTGGGGCAGCTGT
This sequence comes from Dama dama, assembly GCF_033118175.1. NCBI lineage: Eukaryota > Metazoa > Chordata > Mammalia > Artiodactyla > Cervidae > Dama > Dama dama. Next base: position 47,668,024 of record NC_083694.1, on the reverse strand, counting down.
GGGTGAGCCGTCTACTGCAGGGTGGGGAATGCCAAGCCCAGGGCTCTGCTGTGATCAGGTGGCAGCCAGGCCACGACCCCACTGGCCTGAGGTGCTCCCCAAGCCACCTTGACGGGTATGTGACAGTGACTTTGTGGGAATCAGAAAGGCTACCTGCTGGGCCACCTGCCCTCAGCCAGCACACATGCCCAGGACGTGCAGTGTCCCCAGGCTCTGGGGGCAGTTGCTGGGGACCCTCACCACGGGCAGGCTCAGCTGGCTGAGTGACCCCTGAGGCCAGCTGAGCCCACAGTGGGCTCCCACAGGAACAGCCGTGTCTGAGGCCTGTACCTTCCCAGGGCCCACACCTCCAGCTTGAAGACCTTACCTCCTGAAGATGCCTTCCTGAAGGGCTGCCCTCTGGGCCTCTGCTCTAAAGGACTGGCCTGCAGCGCTGGGCAGGGTCATCCCAGGGGCAGGATCGGCCAGGGAGTGGGACCCCCCCAGGCCCCAGCATGACCCATGTGGGAGCAGGAGAAAGCAGGAGGCAAAGCCTGGACACACAGGCCCCAGGCCAACTCCGGACAGCGGGGGTGGCAGGCCATACCCGGCCAGCTCTGAGAATGAGGACAGTGAGACCTTTTTCTCTACCTCCCAGATGGGTACCTTCTGGCCTGCATGCCCAGCAGGGTCACTGCCCCCTCCTCCTAGAAGGTGGAGCATGGCCTGGGGGTGAGACATCAAGGCCCAGCTGGCACCCCGAAGCTACTGAGCCGGATCACAGCACCCCCAACCCTGGCACCTAGGGTTCTGCCCCAAGGCCTGCCTTCCCCATGACCTCTGATGGCCACACAGGTGGGTCCAAGATTTCTGGAACTGCTGTCCTTACTTGGTTCCAGAAGCCGGTGAGCCAACCCCCCTCTGCTGCCTGGACCCTGCCCACTCGGCGCCACCTCTCCGCACTGTCCCCACCATTCCCAGGCTGCCCTCTTTCTGCTGCACGTACCCACAGGAGCTATTTAAAGCCAGCTTTGTGACTGCCTCGGGCACCCACGCAGTGAGGCCCGCCCGGGCAGGAGCCTTCTGATTCCACAGCCAGCAATCACTCCCTCTAGCCTGCAGGCTGCTATTTCTGCCCACGTGTTTACAGGGCTGGAAAGAGGGATGGGAAGGGCTGATGCTCTTTAAACGCAGTTCTGTGCTGGTGCTGTTGACTCGAGCAGACTGAAGGCCAGGGGTGGATGTAGGTTTGCAGTTGAGAGGAGCCGAGTCGGACAGGGGGGCAGTATTTCCTGCAGGGGCACCCGGGCTGGGAGTGGGGTGGGGTGGCTGGGAGGGGGCCTGGACTCTGTTTATGGGGACTGGTGACTTTCTTTGCGACCGCAAGGGCTGTAGCCCATCAGGCTCCTCTGTCCATGGAATTTTCCAGGCAAGAATACTGGAGCAGGTTGTCATTTCCTACTCCAGGGGATCTTCCCCATCCAGGGATTGAATCCACATTTCCTGTGTCTCCTGCATTGGCGGCCAGGTTCTTTACCACTAGCGCCACCTGGGCTTCCTTGTCTGTGGTCTCCTGCAGAGGCTGGGACACCTGTGTTGTCTGGGTAGATGCCCAAATGCTTCCCTGAGAGCTAGACCAGCTCTTCCCCAAGGTTGGAGGGGCCGCAGTGTCGGGGGACAGGGCCTCAGCTTCCCTCCGCCCCCACTCACCCTTCCCTCTCCCTCCCTGTGAGGCTGACAGCCTGCCCACTGGGCGGAGCCCACACCTGGGTTGGGGAGGGGGGGCATCGCTTGAGACAAGGACCTGGTGCAGGGTGTTTATTTGGGGGAAGATGTTTCCTTGGGTGGCTGTTACAGAGTACCACAGACTGGCGGGCTTAAAATTCAGAAATTCAGGGACTTCCCTGGTGGCCCAGCAATCAGCACTCTAAACTTGCGGTACCTTAGCCTGGGTTTGACCCCTGCTTGATGAGGAAGTAAGATCCCACGAGCTGCGAGGCACAGCCAAAAAATAGAAAAAGAAAAAAAATGAAGACTTGGTGCTGTCAGAGTTCTGGGGGCCAGGTGTCCAGGACCCAGATGTGGGCAGGCGGGGCTCCCGAAGGCTGATGGCAAACCTGCCCCAGGCCTCTGCCCAGCTCCCCGTGCTGCTGGCCATTGCTGGTGCCCCCGGATTGTGGATGCATCACCCCGTCTCCGCCTCCGTCATCATGTGAGCTCTCTGTGTGCCCCTCCTCTCCTTGTAAAGGCAGCTCTCATCCAATCTGGGGCCTCGTAATCCAGTGTGCTTCATCTTAAGTCATCACAGCCATGACCCTATTTCCAAATACGGTCACATTCTGAGGTTCTGTGTGGAAGTGAACTGGGGGGTCACTGTTTAACCCAGTACAGAGGATGACACCCCAGACACAGGAGCAGGGGTGGGGGGCGCAGAGGTAGAAGGGAAGTGCACAGGTGCTGGACTAGCCTGTGGACCCCTACAAAGCCCTCGGCGTGGGCCCCAAATTGTCCTTTTGAAGAAGGAGAGGCTGGGGCTTCACCACCGACTCCCACCCCCAGGCTGCCTGCCTGCCAGCTGAGTGGCACTCTGGACACTCTGGAGGGCACTTGGGGGGGCTGCTGCTTATAGCAGCAGGGGCAGTGACAGGCAGTTACCCCCATGGTGCTCACGTCTACCAGGACGGCACTGGTCCATCAAGGTGGTGTCTGTCACAGCAGCAGCAGCAAAAAAAAAAAAAAAAAAGCGAGATTTAGTGGAACAAGCCATAGTTCGTGCCGCGGTGCCACCAGCTGGGGCTGTAATCAGCCATCCTCCCCTCCTCCCCTACTGTCCCCAGCCAGCACTTCTGCTTGCTTAGGTCACCTCCTGGAGCAGCGGCCAGACCCTGATCCCCAGGGGAAAGCCTCGGTCCTTTTGCCCTCGCCAGGTGTCTGTCTCCGTGGCCCACCCTGTGCCCACAGGCCGTGGGAGCCCGAGAGGTGAATCCTGTAAAATTGAAAGAGTGCCACTCAGATTTCTGCCTGGGGCAGGGGAGAGGGACTCTCCACCTGCCACTGTCACCAATGTTCTTTGACTGTACCCTTGGGCAGGGCTAGCGGCCACCACAGTCCACTGGCACCTCTGATGGATGCGGAGCTGGTACCTCTGTGAACCAGGGTGCCTTCTCTGTCACTTGGTTTAGGGGCTCAGCCCCCCATGAGGCCACCAATTCGAGCTGAGCCAACCTGTCTGTGCCACGGCGTCCAGGTAGCTCTTAACGTTAACTTCTTCACCCTAGAGACTCACTTGGTGCTAAACTGCAGTGATCGTCCCCACTGTTGCTGAACAGGGCTGTGCTAACTTGGCAACCTCAGCAGGCAGTGGGCAGCTCCTGGCGTGTCAGCACCCTCATTCCGAGATCAGGCACCCAGCCCCCCACCTTGAGGGCCTGGTCGCACTCTGGGAGCCGCTTTCATATGTGAACCAGTCTTCATGCCAGAGGTTCTGCTCACCCCAGACACTCCCCAGCTGGGCTTTAGCACCAGGTCAGAGGGTCCAGAGGGCAGGATGTCCTCACCCCAGCCCAGACCACAAGGTCTATGAACCAGGGCTGCGGTTTCCTTGAGGCCCTTCCTCCCACTGCCATAACTGCACTCTAGTTGCCTGGATGGCTACAGGCTGCAGGGCTCTGCTCTCTCGGGACCCCAGGGTGTGTTTTCCCATCCACATGGCCACTCAGGCCAGTGCACCTTGCACTCCTTGGCAGCCCTGAACCCTCTTGATCACACTTTCTTGTTGTTTCAGTGAAAGGCCTGTCTCCTAGACCCTCTTGGGGGCCCAGCAGGTGGTGGTTCCAGTGGATTCATCCTCACAGTGCCTCCTGCTCCCCACCCCTGAGTCTTCAAGCTCCTCACACACAGCCCAGGGTCTCCACCATCATATTCCAGCTTCAGGGAGCTGCCCCAACTGTACGAGGTGCCACCTCCCTTGGATGGTCCACCCCAGTCATAGGTGAGCACTCACACCAATAAACTGTCCCCTTTCCAGCCTTACATCCACCCCATCCCCATTCCAACATCCTGGAGATGGAAGGCGGGGGGAGGGGGGCAGATTTTGAAGAGCATGAGATAGTGGGGTGAACTGTGTCCCCCAGAAGATGCCTTAAGACCTCTTTGTGGTACCTGTGAGAGTGACATTGGGAAAAGGGTCTCAGAAGATGCATTTAAGATGCAGGTTTAGAGGAAGTCCTGCTGGATTAGGGTAGGCCCAAGACCCACCCCCCACAACCTCAGTGAAGGAGAGGACACAGTGAGATGGGATAGAGGCAGGGAGGCATCCACAGGCCAAGGAGCCTGAGGGAGGGGCTGGCAGGGGTTCTCCCTGGAGAAGCTTCCAGCCTGCCCCACTCTCACCGCGGACTTCTGCCCTCGACCGTGGGAACAGAGTTCTGCTGTTTTCAAGACTCCCTGGTCCGTGGTCCTTTGTTACAGCAGCAGTCCCCAACCTTTCTGGCACCAGGGACTGGTTTTGTGGAAGACGATTTCTTCCACAGAGAAGGAGTTGGTTTCAGGATGATTCTCACAAGGAGCAGGCAAACTAGATCCCTCATGTGAGCAAGTCACAGTTTACAGTAGTGTTTCCGCTCTTTGAGGGTCTGATGCTGCCACGGATCTGACAGGAGGCAGAGCTCCCCATATGAGCGATGGGGAGCGGCTGTGAACACAGACAAAGCTTCACTCCCTCCCCTGCCTGCCACTCACCTCCCGCTGTGCAACCCGGCTCCTAACAGAACCAGTACTGGTCTAGGGGTCTAGGGATTGGGAACCCCGGATTACAGCATCCATAGGAATCTCATACGGCAAGCACCCTTTGACAAAGATATTGTTGCTGAGTCACTCAGTTGTGTCTGACTCTTTGGGGCCCTATGGACTGTAGCCCCCCAGGCTCCTCTCTCCATGGGATTTCCCAGGCAAGAATATTGGAGTGGGTTTTCATTCCCTTCTCCAGGGAATCTTCCTGACCCAGGGATGAAACCTGCTTCTCCTGCGTTGGAAGGTGGGTTCTTTACTGCTGAGCCACCTGGGAACCCTGCGTGTATTTTTAGGGACTCCCAAACAAGGGCGATACGACTAGGGGTACAAGACCCTCAGGTGGACTCACTTATATGGACCGTGAACCTCAGGCCTATGCCTCCAGTCCAGGTCTGGATCTTAGCACAAGGCCTGGCAAGGGCTCAGGTCAGCCCTCTTGAGGGTCAAGGACTGGACCTGATGTGACATCAGTACCGCCTGCCCTCCAACTGCAGGAGATGGGGTGACCTGGAGAACTTGCTGGCTCTCCCTGCCCCCAAGGCCGCAGCTGGCTCTGGACACAGCAGCGGGAGGTGTGCAAGCCTCTTCTCACCTCCCACATCCAACAGCAGAGCTGGACCCTTGGTGTCACCCTCGAGCAGCAACCCCAGGTCTCTTCCAGGACCCAGCAGTGCATCAGCCTCAAGGACCTCAGTATGTGCAGTGACCTTGGGAAGTGACCCCAGGAGGCAGGAGCAAGCTGGGGCTGGGGGGAGATGGAGGGAAAGCTGGGAGAGTGTGGTCTCCATCCCCGGAGCCCCTGAAGGGCCCCTCGCCACTGCCCTCTGAGGGTGATCAGCTGGGTCTCTTACCCCTGGCCAAGGGCCGCCCCTAGGGATGTTAACCCCCACCCTTTCAGGGTGCCCCATCCCGGGCTGAGCAGGTCCCCGGTGGGACAGTTGTGGAGAGAGGGCACTGGCTGTGTGCCCAGGGACTGTCCACCTGCTGCTGAGGATGGAGGCGAGCTGAGGGGACCTGGCTGAGAGCCAAGAACCCCCACAACTAGGAGGTTCTGGATTTCTTGTGTCACAGGTAACGTCTGCAGGGAAAATGAACGCGTTTTCTCCTGTGCCCACCCTCTACTCCCCGCCCAGTGTGGCTCCTTGGTTGAGAAGTCCTAGAATATGGAGGCTGCAGTGTGGGCTCCTGACCCGGTGCCTCTCACGTAAACTTGGGAGGTGACTCACCCACCGGGGGACCCTCAGCTGTTAAGTAGGAGATGACGGTGTGTGGTCATTGTGAATGTGAACTGCTGTAAATAATAAAAAGAATCTGCAACAGTGCTTGCAGCCTGCTTCATTCAGTTGCTGTTGAGTTGCTAAGTTGTGCCTGACTCTTTTGCAACCCTATGGACGGCAGCCCACCAGGCTCTACTCAGTAGGTGCTATTTAACAGTTGTTGTTGCCCAAGGGCACCCATCTGCCTGGCTGGGAGGCGATTAGCCAGGTGGAGGAGACCTGCAGGAGAGCTTGGCTAGTGCTTGGGTTTGTTGTTGTTGTTCAGTCATGTCCAACTCTTTGCGACCCCATAGACTGCAGCATGCCAGGTTCCCCTGTCCTTCACTATCTCCTGGAGTTTGCTCAAACTCATGTCCACTCAGTCGGTGATGCCAACCAACCATCTCATCCTCTGTCTCCCCCTTCTCCTCCTGCCTTCAATCTCTCCCAGCATCAGTGTCTTTTCTGAGTCGGCTCTTTGCATCAGGTGGTCAAAGAGCTTGGAGCTGCAGCTACATCCTGTCTTTCCAATGAATATTCAGGGTAGATTTCCTTTAGGACTGACTGGTTTGATCTCCTTGCAGTCCAAGGGACTCTCAAGAGTCTTCTCCAACACCGCAGTTCAAAAGCATCAATTCTTGGATGTTCAGCCTTCTTTATGGTCCAACTCTTACATCTGTACATGGCTACTGGAAAAACTATAGCCTTAACTGTTCTTCACTTTGTGACTAGTCACTTTGTATCTACTACTTCCCTTCACAAAGTGACTATTCACCACTTTGTCAGCAAAGGGATGTTTCTGCTTTTAAACACTAAGTTTGTCATAGCTTTTCTTCCAAGAAGCAAGTGTCTTTTAATTTCATGGCTGCAGTCACCATCCACAGTGATTTGGGTTTAGACACTCGAAATAGGGTTTGCAGCGAAGACAGTGGACTTGCAATCTGGGCTGTCTTGAAAATTCCCTGAAGACTTTTAGCTCCTGTCTAGCAGAGCAAGGGCACCTCCAGATGTTGGCCTCTTCCTCAGAGGGGGCTGCACTGCCTTCTGAAGAAGGATTAGTCCTGAGAAATGGGGGAGCCCCCTCTCCCAGCCTGGGAAGCTCTACTCCCATTTCCTGCTGGGAGGCCACTCTCCTTGGGGCTCAGGTCTCTGCACCTCTTAGGACCAAGGTGCCACCTGCCTGTCGCCCTGCAGGGTCTCTCCAAGGAGGCCTGTGCCCACTCAGCGTGCATCAACCCCTTGGGAGAAGCAGGTTGTCTGCCTAGTATAAACCCCTGGGTTCCTGGAGCTCAGGTTCATCTCCTGTAAGGGACCCACTGTGCATGCAGCGCTCACCAGGGCTGCCTCCCTCAGGTGCCCACTGGGGGGGCCCAGGTGCCCGAGTTCCTGGATGGGGTGGCCGTGGGTGTCAAGTCCTCAGCCTGGGGAGCCTGCAGCCCCACTCTGCTGGGTAAAAGGGGCCCAGGCCTGGCCTTCATGGGTCCTGGGAACTCTCTGGCCAGGCTTCCTCTCAGAGTTACCCTGAGGCACCAGGCTGGGGGGTCAGCGGGGGCATGGAGGGGCCCGCCTTCAATCTGTGCTAGACCCTCGCAGGGCCTCAGAGCCCCACTCACCCACCTGGGAGGAGTTGCGGAGATGAAGTGCCGTGTGTCCTGAGGGCATCTGTCAACTCCAGCTGCTCTGCCCGGTGAGCGCCACCAGGGGTCCGCAAGGGCTGAGGGTGCAGCTGGCGGTCCCAAGGGGACAGTAGTGAGAGAATCAATTCCTAAGTAGGTTGATAAGAAGTCCAGGGTTCCCGAGGAGGAGTGAGGGGTCTGGGGTTCTCGAGGAAGAGGAAAGAACATTTTTTTCTGCATTGCTTTGTCTTAGTCAATATAACAGTGTATTTCTCCTTAACAAGAGCCTTCTGACTAATCCTGTTGTCTTCAAATGTATGTTGTGGGAGTGGGTCTGGTAAGACCTGTCTATTGTTAGTTCTAATCTTGTTAATTTAAGATGTATGTTGTGAGAGTGGGTCTGGTAAAAGTATATAAGGCCTTAATAAGGCTAGTAAGTGGGGACACTCTCTGTCCCCCTTCTGATGTCTTGTCAGAAGCTTTCTCTGTCCCTTTTTCACTTTAATAAAACTCTGCTACACAAAAGCTCTTGAGTGATCAAGCCTGGTCCCTGGTCCTGAAGCTAAATCTTTGGAGATCATGAATCCAACATGGTTCACCGTAAGCTATCAGTAGCCAGGGCCATGCCCAGAGGAGGCTGCTGACCCTGGGTGATGATGAGACCCCAGAGGGTCTTCTCCCTGTGTAGGAAAACACCTTCCTCAGACTGATGCCTGCACACAGCCGGGTTGGAGCTTCCTGCTGGGCAGGGTCCTGCTTGTCCATCTGTTGGCCTGCCTGGGCTACTCGGCAGGGGTGCTGGCGGTGCTGCTCCTGCCTGGCCACGTGTGCTGCATTGCATGTGTGTGTGCATGCCCGAGTGTGCACCTTTCTATCAAAGGGTCACACGGAGCCTGCAGCCAGGCAGGTCACCTCCCACCTTGGACCCTACAGCTGACGGGGGGACGTCTGGTTCGGAACTGTTGGCACTTCCAGTTCTTTCCTTAAAGCAGATCTCCAGGAGCAGAATGACGGGACCTGACGATGCAGGCGTGCTCTGTGCACTTGTCTCTGGAAGGCGGACCCCGCTGCGCCTTCCCTGCTGGATGGGGGCCTTCTGCCTGCCCCCAACCCCCACCCCAGGGTTAAAGACAGCAGTTCAGAAGCAATGATGGGCTTCCAGCCTCGCCCGCCCACCTCGGGCTCCCATGGGCCAGGCTCAGTGATGTGGGGGCAGTGCAGCCAGGTGGGTCCTGACGCAGGTGGCCCACTGGGCAAGGGGCTTGGGCGGAGAGCTGGGGACCTGTCCCAGCTCTGCACCACGTCTCCCTGTGACGCCTCGTGGCTAAAATAGCCCTGGCTCAGTATTGCCATGGCGACCGTGCTGGGTGCTGCCTCCCCAGCTCGCTTTGGGTTTTAAATATAATCCCAGGCAGCTGAGGGGATGGGGGAGCGGCTGTTTCCCACAGGAGGGGGAGCACCCCTCCCCCACAGTGCTCTGATGGCTCATCTTAGGTCTCGTCCAGTGGGCACATCCAGCCTGAAGGGAGAGATGTGTGTGTGTCCCCACTGGCCTGGGTAGGGCTGATCTCAGCCCTGAGAACCTGGACAAAGCACTGGCCAACCTGACCTCAGTGTCCCCCTCTGGAGAGAGGCCATGTCCTAGGTAGGTGCCCAGGGCTGAAGCTGGCATAGGGCCTGCCCTGGGGTGCCTTGCCCAGTGATCCTCAGCTGGGTAATGGACAGCGTGAGGTCAGCCATGAGCGTGTGGGACGGGTCTGCTCTGCAGAGACCAGCCCTTGCCAGCAAAGCAGTCAGTGTCCTGCCGGTCCCCCTCCAACCTGGACACAGCCTGGACACTCACCCTCCCACCCTCTCCTCCCACTCCGCTGTCCTGCATCTGCAGACACGGCCTCTCCCAGCACCTCCAGCAGCACATGCATGTGGAAATACATGCAGGCCCACAATCATACACCACAGCACACACACACAAACTGTCTGGGTCCACAGACAAGCCTCATGGTGCCTTCAGACAGGGACCATGAGTGTAACTGGCGGCTGAGCTGAGAATGCATCCCTGTGGGGGGAAGACAAGGCTGATGCCCTCGGAGAGATAAACCTGCAGGGGCCCCTCCCAGGTGGACTGGTGGTCTGAGCATATGGTGGAGAACATCCTTAGCCCTGCACCCAGGACTCCCGCCGTGTCCAGCTGCGCCCTCTGCTGGGAACTCGCAGCACTGCGCCTGCGGGAAGGCACTCGAGGTGAGGGAGGCCCAGATGCTCCTCCACACCTGCAAGGCACTGGGTCACAATGGTGACCCACCCGATCCAAGTGCTGGCGGTGCTGGGGGAGAGACCCTCAGCGTCACCTGCAAGGAACCCCATCTAGGGTCACAGGTAGGAAACGGTGCCTCTGAGTCTGAGAGACACACGGCTGCCCAGACATACACAGACATGTCTGCATGGACATCCTCCCAACCTCCCTGCTCCCCAGGACCTAGGGCCACAGGCTCCTCCACCCCCCACTCCTCACATCCTCAGGTCCCCTGAGCAGGGTCCCTTCCAAGGCTGTGGGCAGACCCTACCGTCTCCTGTCTCTCTGCCAGGTCTGACCTGCCCTGCGCCACCTGGGTCCAGGCTCTTATCTGCACGGTCAACAGAATGAAGGAGCAGGTGAAATGAATGTTGTCACTGAGCCAGTCTCTCCAGACTGTGAGGTCCCAAACAAGGAAAGGAAGCACCTTCAGTCGTCCCCCTGACAGCTGTGTGCCCAATGCCTGTCAGCGGGTGCCTGGGCTTTCCGGTGACCTGTGTGGTCCTCACCTGGCCCTGCTCGGGTCAGTGTCACACCTGAAAGGATGACCAGACCCAACCCCCTAACTTCCAGGCTCAGGGAGATGCCAGCTCTGCCAGTCACCTCTTCCTGGGCTGCCCCAGGGCTGACTTGGCACAAATGTAGCCTGTGAACTTTGCTGAGAAAAGGGTCCCCAGGGGTGGGTGCTGAGACCAGCCCCTCGGATGGGACCACCGACCCCCCCAGTGGAGGCCTTTGCTTCTGTCTGATGGGGCTCACTGAGCATAAACTCCACCTGACTTTTACCTTTCACCTAAAAGGTCTCAGTTGTTGATATTATTTCATAAAGAACATTTATCAAAGAAAATAAGGAGGCCAGCCATGCACCAGGGGCGGGGGGCACTCTGTCTTGCTCACCTCCTCCCAAAGGGCCCACAGTGGGTGGGGCGCACATGCAGCAACCCTGCCCTGGGTCCCAGGTGACAGGAAGGGACAGAAGGCCCAGTTGGGTTTGGGAGGGGGGTCAGGGCAGGGAGGAGGTCTTCTCTGCCTGCACCTACTGCTGTCAGAGCTCCACAGTGAGCCTCTGTCACTTTTAAAACCAGCTAAAAACAACACACCTTTGTACTTTCCACTTTGGAGATAATACATATTTGTGATCATGAAAGTTTATGAGATCTTTGTGGAAAATTGGGAAATAGAGAAACTGCCCAGAGGTGAAAAGGACTGGCGCTCAGCAGCCAGGCTGTTCTCAGGTCTGTCTCCGCTGTTCCACACCCAGGCGCCAGGCGAGTCCTTTCATGACGTCATCACACTGCAGCCTGCTGGCAGGTGATCCCCAGAACAGGCCCAGGGTCCAAGGGTAAACTAGCCTCAGAGTTTCCAAGGGGTCTCCACCCACTCACTCATCATTCACTCCAGCTGTGCCAGACGCTGGACACAGCAGTGACTCAGGCTGATAGAGTCACCAGCCCGCCAACCACTGGAACACCCTGTGCCTGTGGCCGGGATGCAGGGTGAACGGTGGACACCAGGCAGGCACACCTGCCTGTCACTCACTGGGGACCAGCCCTATGCCCTCAAGGCCCTGGGGGGGTGGGAGACTCAGCGACCTCACCCTCTGGAGGCAGGTCCATTGGCCTGGGCTGCCTGGAGTTGTTTTGCAAAGCTTGTTGGGGGGTGTGGGAGGGGCTCAGGGAAGCGTTCTGGGCATTCTGGACAACCCATGTACCCTCACCAGGGCCTGGGGCTGGTTATGGTCAGAGATCCCCATCCCAGAATAGGCCTTTCCCCTCCCCCAACCCTCATGGAGAACAGAGGCCCCACCCTCCAAACCCACCTGACCCCGAGCAGACAGCGACAGCCCCCATTGGACTTCCTCACCAAGACTGGTGGCCCCAGCTTCCAGCCTCCTGGATGGAGGGTCCCACGTGGCACTCAGGTCTTCAGGCAGAGGCCAGTATCCATGGGGCCACTTGGATGCGGAGGCTCCCATCGCGGCCAGGGCTTCCCTCCTTAGAAAGGGCTCTTGTGTTTGGTGGAGCCTTGGATGGAGCAGGTCCAGGAGATAGTGCCCAGGGAAGGGCCTCGGCTGGCCAGTGCTGCCTTCAGTGGGCATCAAGGACGGGACCCACTGACCCCTCCTCCTCTATCTCCATCCCACTCTGGGGCAGGAACGTGGTGGGAGGGTGCAGTGGGGCATCTTGCCCAAGGCCGCATGCCAGGCTGGGCTGCCGATAGCCCAGGGGACACAGCCCCAGTGCTGGCCATGGGGCCAGGAGAGGGGGGCTGGGGGCTGCATCCCACACTCTCACCCCTGGGCTGCAGCTTCCTGCTCCCTCGGGTGGTGGGCGTGGAGGGGTGCCCATGGGGTGGGGCTGGGAGCAGACTCACATGGGTGTCAGAAATGTTGAGTGGGCGCTGGAAGGAAGTGTGGGTCTGGGCAAAAGTGCCACCATATACACAAAGGCCTGGAGGCGGAGGCAGCTGGGGGCTGGTGGGGATGAACCAGAATGGGGCTGGTGGGAGACAGGGCAGGAAGGCCCGGGGTCCCTAAGGATGACGGGACCACTGCAACTCCTACATCCAGAGAGATGGACATGGATGGACTTAGGTTTTAGGGAAACAGAAGGCTGATGCAAAAATCCCAGTTGGACCAGGTGGCAGCAGTGGATGTAATCACCAAACGGAGGTGACCACCCAGCACCAGGGAACTCTGAGCTGAGAATGGGAAAAGAATGGGTGGGCACCCTGAGATGGAGAAGGGCCTATCTGAGGGAGGCCTGGTGGGATGAGAGATGGCGGGGGCAGGGCGGGTGTGGTCAGCCCAGTGGGGCCATCAAGCTTGGGAACGAATCTTGAGCCTTAAGTGGACACGAGCAGCTCAAGGGCCTGAGAAGCACCAAAGGCGGAGGTGGAGGTGGTGGGGGTGCAATTCCAGGCTGCGGGAGGAAGCGGCAGAGGGAGGTGCAGGAGAGGTGGGAGACAGCAGTGTTCAGGGGTGAGTATGCTGCCAGGGGTCAGTTCAGGAAAAAGCAGAGAATTGGCCAGTGTGTGTAAAACACAGGAACTGACAGTGACAGTGGGGGACGAGGAGGGCTGAGAAAGTGGAGATGAGGCTGCAGACAGTTGTGGGGGGAGGCAGGCGGGGATTATGTTGTAAAGAAGAGCAGAGAAGTGGGCAGGTGGGTGGAGGGGTGTGGTATAGAGAAGGCTTTGTTTTTTTTAGGATGGGGAGTTCAAACCACCCTAACTAGGAGAGAGGTGGGCTGTCAACAGATTTGTGTGTCCATCTCTAGGGAGGACATAGGTTCTACGACCATAGGGACGTGGCTCTTCAGGGACACCCAGCACCGTGTGCTGGGAGGCGCCAGGAAATGTCTGTGGAATGAAAGAGTGAATGAGAAAGCCTCACACTATCCAGAGGAGGAGTTATGAGGGCTTAGCCAGGACTGGAGGCGAGAGTCAGAGGTTGCCAACGGGGTGGCGGTGGGGGAGGGGAAGGAGGCAGGCAACAGGGGGGTGGCCCAGCGGAGGACCGGACTTGATCCGGGAGGCAGGAATGCCGGGTCTGCAGATCCCCGAGCCCGGATGGGTACCTGGTACCCGGCTGAGGTCCCACAAATTGCAGATTTGGGTCCCTGTGGATGCAACCAGTTAAGGTCGTGCTCCTTAGGGAAAACCTCATCCCAAAGTTAAGGGGAATGGGCCCAGGATAGAGGCACCTGGGGGGTGGCGGAGAGTGTTCCAAAGAGACAGTCCGGAACAAACGCCCGGTGTTAGTAAGACCCAGAGAGGATGTGGATTCAGAGGCGAAGGTCTCCGGCGGCCTGGACAAACGCAGCCCTTTTGTCCCGGGCCGAGGAGTGAAGTGGAGCAGAGGGAGCAAGCTAGCGAGTGTAGCCAAACCTTCCGCACGGAGAGGATGGCCGCTGAGTCCGGACCTGCCGGCTGTGACCTTCGCCGGGCTCTCGGCTCTTTGCAGTCTGTCTCCCCGTCTCCAAGCTGGTCGAACGCAGGTCACTCATTCCGAGCGCCGTTCGGAATCCAGGGTCGAAGGGGCGACACGTTGCCGCCGTCCCCTAGCCTAGCAGCTCGCAGACTCGCGCTCACCTGAATTACCCGGACTGTGAGCTCAGACTGCTGGAGTTTCAATTCAGCGAGTCTGAGCTGGAACCTGTATTTCCAACAAGTTCTCGAGACGCTCAGCGCGGGAGCCCACCTGGGAACTGCGGCCCCGGGAGCCCACTACACCCGGGAGCAGACGTGCCGGGCGGGCAGGGGGCGCGCGTGGCCGGGCGGAGCCGGGCCACGCGCGCTCCCATTGGCCGCAGGTGGGGCCGCACCCCGCCCGACAGGTATTCCGCCCCGCGCCCCGCCATTGGGCCGCAGCTGCGGGGTCCCCCGGGGATTGGCCCAGGTGGCGGCCCCACCTCGCCCTCATTGGCCGCAGGTGCCACCGCCCCCGCCCCGGGACCGCCCGCCCCGCCGATTGGCCGCCGGCGGGGCCTTGGGTCGGCCATGTTCGGACACCCCCCGCCCCCGCGAGGCCTGACGCTAGACTCCGTGCGCGCCCCCCAGCGCGCGCCCGCCGGCCGCGCCCCCGCCGCTCCCCGCCCCGCCAGCCGCCAAGTTTCTAGAGTTGGCTGGACCCGTGTCCCTCGGTTCGTGCGCCGCGCGCTCCCTTCCGCGTTCCGCCGTCGGCCCCACCTGCGGCCCGGCTCGGCCGCTGGGGCCCCACGCCATGGCCCGAGCGTGCGGGGCGCGGCGCTGACGGCGACCGGCGCAGCGCGCAATGCCCAGCAGGACGGGCCCCAAGATGGACGGGAGCGGCGGCCGTGTCCGCCTAAAGGCGCACTACAGCGGGTAAGCGCGAGCGCCCGACGGCGGGGCTCGGCCGGGGCGGGGGGCGTGCGCGTCGAGGCGGCGCGGCCGAGTGCAGAGCCGGGCGCAGGAAGCTGCCCCCGACCGCACTGGCCGTCGGGGACCGTGCCGCCTCCGCTTCGGGAGGCCGAGGTTTCGGGGCAGCGGGCGGTGGCGCGGGAGGGCGGGGACAGCGAGGCCCCTCCGGGCCCAGGGGGTCCCAGGAGCTTTGGACGCGCCAAAGCTTAGAGACTGCCCTGGGCGATGCGGGAGCACCGGCCTCATTTGGACTTCACAGACGGAAAAGCTTGCGGGCAGGACTGGGTCAGCCTGCACCCGCCCTGCCGCCCCGACCCCGGCTCGGAGTCGCCGGCCCAGCTCCGACCGCCGCTGCCTCTCGGGTCAGTGGGTCTCTCCCCGCCCCGACGGGATTGTCCTGGGCTGGAACTTGCCCGGAGGGGCCGGTGGCGCGGAAGACGGGCACCTTGACTCTCCGCGTCCCCGGGCCCCGTGTTGACATTCTCCCTGGGAAGTTGGCCGGTATCGGTGCTCTGGATTTGACCTGCCTCCCTGTGAAATGGGGCGAACCGGCGTCCACAGGGGTCAGTGGCCAGAACCCTGGACCGGCCCCGGAGCGCTCGCTGGATTCTTGGCGGCTGGACAGCCCTGGTGGGGATGGAGGAGGCTGCAGCCGGCAGCGCTGTGCCGCGGTGTGCACGCAGAGACTGGAGGAGAATGAGGCTATTTGGCTGTTGCAGCTTTCTGCTCCTGTTGGTCTCCAAGAGCCCCCAAATCCGGCGGCTGCCCCTAGGGTCACCTCTGCGGCGTTGGGGGGTGGGGAAGCTGAACGCCACCTGCAGTTGTACTTGGTGGTTGGGCTGTAGGGCCTGGGGAACCGCAGCTCTTGACCTGGAGAGCACACTTTATTTGGGGTGTAGGTCAGGTTGTGCCTGCCCTCTCTGCTGTCCTCAGCCTGACCACCTTGGGAGCGTGGGGGTGGGGTGGGATGGGGTGGTGGGAGGGGAATTGGTGGCGGTACCCTAGAGAATAAGAATTTGTTGGGGGGGATGACTGGCCATCCCACCTGAAGAGGTTGAGGGGTCGTATCTTCTGGCCTGTCAAGGTGGACTGCAGTCTGAAGCTGGTGAGGTGTCAGCTGGGTCCCGGCCTCAGGCCTCCGCTTGTCCGAGAGGGAGGGGTGGCAGTCAAACATCAGACAGTCCTCTTTCCTGTCCGGAACCGTGGGATTGAGCAACTAGTGACTGACTGTGAAAATCAGAGCCGATCCTTAGCCAGAGGAAGTCCACACCCGGAGAGGCAGAGGGCAGGTGGGAACCAGACCCCCAGCCCTCCACCCAGGGACCAGTTCCAGTCTGCGCCCGGGGAGGGGAGGGGAGGGGAGGTGGAGGTGGACTCGGCCGGTGTCCCGGCAGTGCTCTGGGAGTGCTGGCCGAGCAGCCTGTTTAGCCACCCCTCCCCATCCACCCCAAGCTTGGGCCCCTGGAGAGTGCTTTGGTTACCTTGGGAAATGTGACCTGTTGAGTCTGGTTTCCTGGAGATGAGGCCACACCTTACACTCTTCCCTCTTCTTCCCCTTCCAACCCGCGCCCCTTCCTCTCTCCTCCCCAGCCCCCTCCTTTCCTCCCCTCCCCCTCTTCGTTCCTCTTCTTTCCGCCCCACTGAGGCTCCCACCTGTTTATGCCTCCTCCCTCCTTCTGCGTCCACCTTTCTCTTTTCTGCCCCAGGCTGACTGTCCCATCCCTGTCTGAGCTCCTCTCTCTTCCCAGTGCTTTTCCTAAAGGCTGTACACTGTCACCTGGGGAGGGGCCTGGGTTGGGAAACTTAGTCCTCAGGGACGGTAGATCTGACGCAGGCTCCAGAAAGTGTCCACCAGAATCCTCGCTCACTTATCCAAACCCCGAGGTCCAAGTGAAATTTTGTCCCTGCCCTGTGGCCCATGGAGGGAGGTTCTGTTTAAGCACCCAGGCCAGGAGCTGAGGATCAGATACACTGGAGAAGCTACTGTTAAAAATAGGGGTCTTTAGGGCCCCCCCCAGAATGGCTTCTGCGATCGCCCTTTCCCGTCCTTTCTCCTTCCCAGGCCCTCCGGAAGCTTGAGATCAGGGTCACCCCCTCGCGAATGGGGCCTTTGGAGGGTGTGGTCACTGGAATCTCAAGGGGTGTCCTGTGTTTTGGGGGGTTTCTGGGTGATGTGTGCTGAGTTTGGAGACCCTGCTCTGCCTGGTTTTCTGAGATCACAGAAACACCCTGGCTGGATCTTCTCTCCAGCTCAAGCCTGGTTTCCAGAACTCAAAGCTTGGGCTGCATGTGAGGCTTGGGTGGCCCCATGGGTGCTGCCCCTGCCCAGGGCTCTGTCTGAGCTGTTTGCTCAGGAGGCTGCCTGATTCCGGTTTGGGGTGATGCTCGGGGTGGTGGTCAGAGATCTGGTCAGGGAGTGGGACAACCTTTCCCCGCTGTGCTCAGGTTGTGCGGTGGAGGGAAGAGCTAAAGTGCTATCACTGGGTGATGAGCTCAGAGCCCAGGGGTCCGACCTGGTGTCGGTTGCCTCCAAACCTCTGGGGAGCCATTCTCCTGACCCCTAGGCCCTGAAGCACAGGGCAGGGGGACGAGCTGCCACCTGGGGGTGGAACTGTGGGGGAGGGTCATGGGGCAGGGACAGATCAGGCGATGGGGTGGCAAACTCAGTTCCAGAGCTCCCCGTGGCAGGAGGACTGATGGCTGTGCCGGGTGGCACAGGTACGAGGTCTGGGAGATGTGGTGGGCGTGGGAGGGCTTGGTCTCTGGGGCCCCCACTGATGAGCTGTGAGACCCCTCTATGCCTCAGTCTCCCCATTTGCCAAGATGCCACAGGCTGTGGTGAGCTTGGGGCCCTGGGGTGGGCGCTGAGGGTCTGAGCAAATGGGGTGGGTTCCAACTGTGTCTCCCCACCCCCTCGGGAGTAGGCCATGGGCTGGACACGGGCTGCCATGGGCACCCAGCAGATGGATCTTGGATCTTGGTGGCCCTGGGTCTGTTACCTGGTGGACCGAGAGGCTCTGTCAACACACGTTTGATGGAATTCAGAAGCCAGTGGTGTTAATGCTCAGTGGACCCTGTGTTTCTCTTGTTGGGGGTGTTTCAAAACTTTTTTCAGAGGCTCCCATCCTTGTGGTGTCAGATGTGGGTAAACTTCCCCCTACCTTCAGTGTATCCTGTGTGATTCCTGCCCACAGTCTCAGCAGACATACGTTTACCCATGTCAGCACCAGCCTTGCTTTGGGTGGTAGGTGATGTGGGGACAGTGCATGGGGGGGTCTGAACATCCCTCCCTCCCTGTCCTAGGGAGTCGAGTGTTCCCTGGTGCTGACTTGCCTTACCTCTAAAGGCCGTTCTCAAAGGCTAACCATGAATCCCTGGGTTGTCTTCAGCCATCCAGATTTTATCCCAAGTGTGGATGAAAAGATAAAAGGCAGTGGCATTCTGGGACTTGGTTTTCCCAAAAAACGGGGTCTGGAATTATGTTGTGGCCCTACCAAAGGCAATTGTCGAATGGTCTCTCCAGGGTTTCAAGAGGCTATGGCACTGGGGTAATAAGTTATTCGCTCTCCCCATACCCCCCACCACTTCCCACTTCTCAAAGGTCCCACACCCTGGATACTGTGTGGCCCTGTTGGCACCATCGAGGTAGTGGGACGATGTAATGAGGCCTGTGGGCTTGAACTGAACCTTCTGTGTCCAGTTGCACCCACCCCTCCTGGGTGACTGCCTCTTACCCTGTCCCTCTGCCCCTCGGAGGCATGTTCAGGTGCCGGGATGGGTGTTTCTGCAGGGTACTCATGGTGTAATTCACATGTCCTGTGGGCAGTGGTTCCAGGGTTGGGGGGGAGCTGTCATACCCTTGGGGACAACATAGCTTTTCTGTATTTCATGTGACTTAAACGTGCTCCCTGGTGAAACCTGTGTGTCCTCTCTGCCCAGGGACCTCCTCATCACCAGCCTGGACTCTGCCACCACCTTCGACGAGCTCTGCGCAGAGGTGCGGGAGATGTGCCGGCTGCACCCAGGCCACCCGCTCACCCTTAAGTGGGTGGACAGTGAAGGTGGGCCTGGGGGGTGTGGTGGTTGGGCACTGTCCCTCTAAACCTGGGCGCGGCCCCTTCCCTGGGGAGGTGGACAGTCCTGGGATTATGCTGATTCAAATTAACTAGCTTCCTGTTTCCAGGGAAGAGGCGGAGCAACTAGGGGGTGGGGGTGAGGGTCCTTTGGGGGTAGCTGTCCTCCCACAAGGCCAGCTCTGGTGCTGGGCCCCAGGAAGAGGCTGCAGGAGTCCCCCCACCTTGTGTGCCTGACCTTCCTGACCCCCTTCCTCATGTTCTGGGTTTTTCTGGTGGGTGATTTGCTAGCTGAGCTGTTGTTTCTCAGGGAAGTGGGGAGGGGAGGGTGGCCAGCGCCCTAGGGTCCACCTCTCTTTTCCTTTCCCTCCCTCCTTTCCTGTAGCCAGACACACGTCTGAGATGGTGGAGGGTTTGGAAGACAGTTAAGGAGAGCCTGCCCACCAGCTCTCAGCCTGGACATGGGAGTGGAGGAGGGTGGGGGCAGGCAGACCTCTGGCCACGCCCCTTCCCGCTGAAGCCAGGCCACATTGTCCTGGCTGTGGCTGTCCAAGCATCTGTGCTCCTGTCCAGCCTCAGTAGACAAGGAGTCCTTCCTTCTGGTATAGGACTGGATAGGAATGGTGCTCATTCTCTCCCAGGCCAGGAAACCTGCCCAGCTCGGCTCCCTATGTGGAGCTGTGGGTGACTTCATTGCCATTCTGGGGCTCGTTCGTTCTGACTTGGGCCTTTGGGTTGGGGGGTGACTCACTCTGGGACCGGCCAACTTTGCCCTGGGCGGCTGGTCACCAGCAACAACACTTTGCCCTTCCAAAGTTGGGTGCCCACCACCGTGAACCCCTTTGCCTTGGGCCTGCAGTGGCCTCAGCTGTGTCTCTTGTCCGCCTAGGTGACCCCTGCACTGTGTCCTCCCAGATGGAGCTGGAGGAGGCCTTCCGCCTGTCCTGTCAGCACAAGGACGAAGGGCTCACCCTTCACGGTCAGTGCCGGCCAGTGCCGGCCAGTGGGTGGTTTGGGGGTGGGGGTGGGCACTTGGGCACTTTGTCAGACCAGAAGCCACACAGATCACAGTTTAAGACCTTAGGATGCAGAGGATTTGAGAACGTGAAACAGGAAGCAATTTGGTTTTATTTTTTGCTCTTAGGTCTCATTATCCCAGATAAAAACCGCTCTTACTTGCTAGGAGTCAGTAAGGTGTCCTCTCACTGGACACGGAAGCCTGGGTTCTGGTGGTCAGCCCTCACTGCCTGTCCATGTGCAGGGTTTCCAAGGTTTTGCCTTAATAATCATCTGGCAAGAGCAGGCCATGGGGCTCCATGGGCAGTCAGACTCAGTGCAGGGCTCCTTGTAAGGCCACGGTGGTCACTGACCTTCACTCTCTCTCTGGCTTTCTCTGCATGCAGTTTTCCCGAGCATCCCCAAGGAGCCAGGCATGCCCTGTCCCGGTGAAGACAGTGAGTACCGTCCTCCTATGACGCATGTCCTGGTTGTGGGTTGATGTGTCTGTTATGCCAGGGAGGGGAGGATGGGAGCCCGGTGGCCTGGGGCTCAGTGCTCCTCGTGAAGTGTGTGAGGGCAGAGTGGGCAGCTGGTGTGGCCTCAGGAGGGGTTCTCACTGGTGCCCCTGCCCTTGGCTGAGCGTGTTCAGGCACCAGTGCCACCATTGGACAGGTTGTCGGCTTGGTCATCGGTGCCATGAGAAAACATCCGGAAACACCCTGACCTCCCCAGGAGGCAGGACCCTGGCTGGGATGGCTGGATGAGGCTCCCGTGTGTCTGTCCCCACTCTTACTGGCCCCATTCTCCTTCGTGGAGGGTCTGTGGGTTGAAGGTGAGATCCCAGGGGCAGTGGGTCAGAGAAGAGCTTCTGACCACACCCCAGAGGCCCCTGACCCTGGGCAGTTTGGTCCACCTTGTCCTTCAGGGCAGTCTCTACTGACTGGAGCACAGAGAAGCTTACAGGACTGTGCTTGGCCCCTGGCATGGGGCTGAGAGCATGCCATGGTGCTGGGGGAGTTAGCTCAGCGCCTTTCCCGGCAGGGGTCCTGGGTGGGCTCTGGGTGCAGCAGTGCCGCAAGGGTGGGAGCAGATTCCAGCAGAGGCCAGGCTGAGTTTGTGTGCACCCAGAGATATTCAGTGGGCCCTTGTGTGTGTGAGTCCTGGATTTAGGGGAGAAATCAGGGCTAAAGAGAGGTTTGGGGGTCGTTGAGACCGAGGGTCGGAGTGGCCGGTGAACAGGGCTGGCCCAGGGTCCCACGAGGAGAACAGGGGACCCTGAAGGAGTACCAGCAAGGCTGGGAAACCAGCAAGGTTGGGAAACCAGCAGGCTGGATTCTTGATTTGTGGAATCCTGGCAGGAGGGGAGCAGGCAGCCTGAAGAGGCCGGAGCAGCCCAGGGCTTGGCAGGAGGTGCTGCCCCAGTGGTGGTCGTGGGGGTGGACGTGAGGGGCAGTTTTGGGGGGGCAATGTGAGGAGCCCCAGGTCCCAGCTGGTGTCAGACTATGGTAAATAAAGCTAGAGGCGGCAGGGGGAGGGGGCCTAGAGATTCTGAGGCCTAGGAGTCACCCTGAGAAGTGGGGGTGGGGGGCGGTAACCAGTTCTGCAGGTGAGACTTTCCAGCCAGAGTGGGAGGGGCTGATGGGAGGCACCTATGCACATGTGTAGTTTTGCTGTGAGTATACGTGAACCTGCAAGGATGTGGTCAAAGCAGGACCTTGGGGGGTGGGGTGGGTGGCCAGAGAGGAGCCTGTTCGTGGGGGACTCAGAGATGGGTGGGCTGCATGGGGGTTTCGGGGTCCTCATCCCCGTGTGGCTGCCCCTGCCTGGACTTCTGCCCGGGTGCCCATGTCTCCTGGAAGGGGCAGCATCACACTTGGGAGAGCTCACCTGTGTTTTCAGACACACGGAAAGGTAAAATGAGAGAGATGTTCCTGTTGGAGACGAGGTCCTTTCCACTGTGCTCTGTGGGCGACTCTCAGCCACAGTGACAGGCTGGCTCACTGTCTGCCCAGAGCCGTCTCCAGCAGCCAGAGCTGGCCCGGAACACCTCTGCATCTCAGCATCCCCGAGGCAGGAGCCAGCCATTGGCTTAGCTCAGGGCCCTGGATGTGCTGCCTGAGGGCTCAAGTCTGCCCTTTCTGTCCCCACATTGGTGCCCTCCTGGCTTGATCCTCACTCATGTGGACGCTGCCCCATCTGGGGTCTCACACAGGGGATGGCAGTGGGAGCTGCACTCAAGCACCCCGGTGACGTGGGGTCACGGGGTCTCTGCTGGAGCTTGACATGGGATAACGTGTGGTCAGGGCCGTGTCCCTGTGTGGGTATTCAGGGAATGTGGT
Organism: Dama dama; assembly: GCF_033118175.1. Taxonomy (NCBI): domain Eukaryota; kingdom Metazoa; phylum Chordata; class Mammalia; order Artiodactyla; family Cervidae; genus Dama; species Dama dama. The sequence continues at coordinate 47,645,797 of NC_083694.1, read as the reverse complement.
GCCGTCTCTGCTCGCCAGCAGGTCCTTGAGATGCTCACCCGGGGCGGCTCCGAGGCTCCAGGCCCCTCGGTGTTGTTGGAACATTCCAGCAGTGCTGTGGAGGATGGGGTGGGGGGGGTTGGGCAGAGAGGAAAGTGGACAGAGAGTGAGAATTGGCATCTCCTCCGCATTCTGCTCATCCGGCTCCATTGTGATGCTGCCCTTGGGCAGTCAGGATGGCCCACCCTGGTCCCCTCGGGCAGTCAGGACGACTCCCACAGGTCCCATCATGGCCCAGCTACGGGTGTGATTCTAGCACCTGCATCTGTGTTCACTGCCAAGGTCGTGGCCAGTGAGAAGGGTCAGGCTGGTGGGATCAATGGCAGTCACGATCCGGATCAGGACCCCATGCGGAGGGCTGACGGTGTGACAAGCCGTGGCTGGAGGACATGCTGCAGAGATACAGCTACGGGGGTGCCTGGGCACATCGGCCGGAAGGGCCACGTCACACCTGCCAGGGCTGTGTTCCTGGCAGCAAAGCCCCTTCTGTGCACGTCCACGGCCTGAATTTAATTGGTTCTCTCGAGTTTTTAAAAAACTGTAAAGCACACCTAACATAAAACTTAATTATTTTAACCACTTTGAACAAATTTGGTGGCATTTAGTAAGTCCACCACCTCTGCCTGCTTCTGAAATGCGTTCGGGAAGAAAAACTTGAGCCCACGAGCAGTCACATCTCCTCTCTGCACCCCCTGATGGCCAGCAGACTGTGCCATCTCTACGGAGTCACCTGGTGTGGACATTGCGTGAAACGGAATGTACGATATGTGGTCTTTTGTGATGGCTTTTTTCACTGAGTGTGATATTTCTGAAGTTCATCCATGTTGTAACATGTATCAGAACTTCATTCCTTTTTTCTTCCAACTTTTAGTACAATGATGAAGTACACGTAAAGTAAATTCACCATCTTAACTTTTTAAATATAGAGTTTGTTGATATTAATTAAATTCACATTGTTGTGCAGCCATCCCCACTATCATCTCCAGAACTTCCTCATCTTCCCAAACCGAAGCTCTGTCCCCATGAAACACGCACTCCCCACCCCACTCCCAGCCCTTGGCCCCCACCCTCCCACTCTCTGTTTCTATGATTTTGACTCCAGGGACCTCCTAGAAGTGGGAACATATAGGATTTTTTTCTTTTGTGTCTGGCTTGTTTCATTCAGCATCATGTCCTCAGGGTTTATTTGTGCTGGAGCAGGTGTCAGATTCTCCTCACTTTTTAATGCTGAGACATATTCTGTTGTATGGACAGACTGCAGTCTGTTTATCTGTCATCTGATCATGGACACCTGGGTTACTTCGTGTTTTAGCTACTCTGAATAACTGTGAACACAGGTGTGCAAATATCTCCTTGAGACTCTGCTCTCAGTTCTTTTGGGTATATATATGCAAATGGAATTGCTAGGTTAGGGGATGAAATGGTTGGATGGCATCGCTGACTCAATGGACATGAGTTTGAGCAAACTCCGGGAGATGGTGAAGGACAGGGAAGCCTGGCATGCTCTCCACAGGGTCGCAAAGAGTCGGACACGACTTAGTGACTGAACAACAGCAGTGCTGGTTCTGTTTGTAATTTTTTGAGCAGCTGCTGTACTGTTGTCTGTGGTGGCAGCACCGCCTTCCATCCCGCCAGCAGTGCAGACAGAGGCGCTCCTTGCCCCCTGTTTTCACCAGTGCTCATCCTGTTTCTGACACTGGTCTCTCTGGGCTGTGCGGAATCTTCATTGCTGCCCTTGAGACCTTCCTTGTGCAACATGGGATCTCTTGTTATAGTTGGGGTGTGCAAACCCTTTGCTGTGGCATGTGGGATCCAGTTCCCTGACGGGAGATGGAATCTGGGCCTCCTGCGTTGGGGTCTTGAAGTCTTAATCACTGGCCCACCAGCATAGTTCCTCCCCAGTGCTTGTTGTTTTCTGTTTTGTTGATGGTACCCTTCCTGATGGATGTTAGGTGGTATCTCATTGTGGTTTTGATTTTTGTTTTTCTGATGGTCAGTGATATTCAGCATCTTTTTAGTTCTTGTTGGCCATTTCTTTGGAGAAATGTCTACTCAAGTTTTTTGCCCACTTTGAACTGGGTTGTTTTGTTGTTGAGTTTTAGAAGTTCTCTACCTACTTAGCATATCAGATACACAATTTGCAAGTATTTTCTCATGTTCTGAGGTTTCTTCCCTACTTCATTTGTGGTGACAAAATTATAAAATTTTCATGAACTCCAATTTGTTCTTCTTTTGTTGCATGTTTTGTTGTTGTTCAGTCGATAAGTTGTGTTGGACTCTGCAATCCCTTGGACTGAGGCACACCAGGCTTCCCTGTCCTTCACTGTCTCCCGGAGTTTGCTCAAACTCATGTCCCTTGAATCTGTGATGCTATCCAACCATCTCATTCTCTTTTGCCCCCTTCTTCTCCTGCCCTCAATCTTTTCCAGCATCAGGGTCTTTTCTAATGAGTCAGTTCTTTGCATCAGATGGCCAAAGTGTTGTAGCTTTGGCTTCAGTCCTTCCAATGAACATTTAGGCTTGATTTCCTTGAGTTTTGACTGATTTGATCTCCTTGCTGTCCAAGGGACTCTAAAGAGTCTTCAACACCACAGTTCAAAAGTATCAATTCTTTGGTGCTCAGCCTTCTTTATGGTCCAACTCTCACATCCATGCATGACTACTGGAAAACCAGAGCTTTGACTATATGGACCTTGGTCAGTAAAGTGATGTCTCTGTTTTTTAATATGCTGTCTAGGTTTCTCATAGCTTTCCTTGTGAGAAATCATTGCCAAATCCCCTGTGGGGAGGCTTTGGTCCTTTGTTTTCTTCTTAGGGTCTTTGGTACATTTTGAGTTGACTTTTGCACATGATGTTAGATAAAGCTCTGGCTTTGTTCTGTTCCATGTGTAGGTCCAGTTTTCCCAGCACCATTTCTTGAGAAGACTGTCCTTTCCCCATTGAATGGTCCTGGCACCCTTGTTGGAAATCATTTGACCAAACTTGTGAGGGTTTATTTCTGGGCTTTCTGTTCTGGCTCATTGGTCCATATGTCTTGTCTGTATGCAGCACCACAGTTTAGATCACTGTAGCTTTGCAGTAATATTTGAAACCAGAGAGTATGTGTCTTCCAACTTTGTTCTTTTTCAAGATTGTTTTGGCTGTTGTGGATCCCTTGTGATACCATATGAATTTTAGGATGTTTTTATGCAAAAAAAAAAAAGGGATTTTGGTAGGGAGTACACTGACTCTTTAGATTACTGTGAGTAGTATTGGGACTTCCTTGGCTCAGACCGTAAAGAATCCACCTGCAATGCAGGAGACCTTGGTTTGATCTCTGAGTGGGGAAGATCCTCTGGAGGAGGAAATGGCAACCCACTCCAGTATTCTTGCCTAGAGAATCCCATGGACAAAGGAGCCTGGCAGGTTATAGTCCATGAGGTCACAAAGAGTTGGACATGACTGAGCGACTAACACTTTATTGATGTCTCAACAATATTAAATCTTCTGGTCCATAGACATGAGATCTCTTTCTGCTTGTTTATGTCATTTAATTTCTTTCAGCCCTGTCTTAACAGTTTTCAGTGTACAAGTCTGTCACCTCCTTGTTAGATAATATTGTTAAGTATTTTATTCTTTTTTAAAAATGATTTTATTTTTGGCTATGCTGGGTCTTCATTGCTGCATGGGCTTTTCTCTAGTTCTGACAAGCTGTTAAGCTGTTTTGGTGAATTCGTTTATTAGTTCTAACATTGTTTGGAATTTTAGGGTTTTCTATGTTATATGTGGAGAGAGATAATTTTACTTTTCAGTTGCTATTGCTTTTTATCTCTTTTTCTTGCCTGATTGCTCTGGTTAGAACCTCTAGTACTTTGTTGAATAGAAATGATGATACTGGGCATCCCTGTCTTGTTCTTGGAGGAAAAGCTTTCAGCCTTTTTCCATTGAGTGTGGTATTTCCTATGGGTTTTTTTGTGTATAGTATTTCTTGTGTTGAGGTGGTTTCCTCCTGTGGTATAAGAAGTGTTTATGGTCCTCCTCCCTGGTTTATGGCAGGGAGCTCCTGAAACCCTTGGAATCTCTTGAGTTATAGGTGTGTCTTGTCATTCATTAGCAGTTGATTCTGGGTAGGGCCCTTAATAGCCTGAGGATGGGGCTGGTCACTGGAAACACCCAGAGATTAGAGGGCTGGAACCTGACCTCCAGGGAGAGGCAGGGGGCAAGTTGAACTAATCTCTGGTGGCCTATGATTTAATCTATCGTGCCTCTGTGATGAAGCCTCCATAAAACCCCAAAAGGATGGGGTACCGAGGCTCTCCAGTCAGTGAATACATGGAGATTTGTGGGGAGTGACTCCAGGAGAGCCTCGCACCTCCCTGGTGCATCTTGCTTCTGGCTGTTCCTGAATAATCTGAGTTCTGTGCTCTGCTCTAGCAAATTAATCGAATTGAGGAGGGGGTTGTGAGCCTGTAGCCTGTGGGTCAGACCTAGACAGCATATTAAAAAGCAGAGATGTTGCTTTGCGGACAAAGGTTCATCTCGTCAAAGGTATGGTTTTTTTCCAGTTGTCATGTATGTATGTGAGAGTTAGACCATAAAGAAAGCTGAGCACCGAAGAATTGATGCTTGTCAACTGTAGTAAAGACTCTTGAGAGGCGCTTAGACTGCAAGGAGATCAAACCAGTCAATCCTAAAGGAAATAAGTCCTGAGTATTCATTGGAAGGACTGATGCTGAAGCTCCAATACTTTGGCCACCTGATGCGAAGAACTGACTCATTGGAAAAGACCCCAATGCTGGGAAAGATTGAAGGCAGGAGGAGAAAGGGACGACAGAGGATGAGATGGTTGGATGGCATCACCAACTCTATGGACATGAGTTTGAGCAAGCTCTGGGAGTTGGTGATGGACAGAGAAACCTGGCGTGCTGCAGTCCATGGGGTCGCAAAGAGTTGGACACAACTGAGCGACTGAATTGAACTGATCCTGTGGGTCAGAAGCCCAGGCATCAGCCTGGACTGGCGGTTGGTGTCTGTAGTTGGGTTGGAGGGCAGTCTTGTAGAATTGAGCTCTTAATGTAGGGGATCTGCCACTGCCTGCAGGTAGATGGTGTCAGAATTGGTAGTATGAGAAAAAACCAGATCAGGTACCTGCTGTTCCTAGTTTGTTGAATATTTTTATCATGAAAGGATTTTCAGCTTTGTCAAATGCCCTTTCTGCATCAATTGAAATGATCATTTTTTTCCCCTTTGTTCTATTAATGTGGTTTGTCACTTTGATTGTTTGTCTTTTTATTCTAAGAGTAAATCTGACTTGGTCATGGTGTATAGTTCTTTTAATATGCTGCTGGATTTGGTTTGCTAGTATTTTGTTGAGGATTTTTCAAAAGGTATGTTGGTTTTTTTCTTCTTTTTCTTGTAGTGTCTTTGTCTGACTCTAGCATTAGGGTAAATCCACCTTCTAGAATAAGTTAGGAAGTGTTCCTTCCTCTTAAGTTTTTTGGAAAAGGAAGATTGGTGTTAGTTCTTCTTTAAATGTTTGGTAGAATTCACCAGCGTAGCTCTCAGGTCCAGGACTGTCCTTTGTCAGGAGATTATTTTTTTTTTTTTTAATTACTGATTCACCTTACTAGTTATTTGTTCTTGTTCAGTTGCTCAGTTGTGTCCAACTCTTTGCAACCCCATGGACTGCAGCACGCCAGGCTTCCTTCTCCTTCAGTTTCCTGGAGTTTGCTCAAACTCCTCCTGTCCATTGAGTCAATGATGGCATCCAACCATCTCATCCTCTGTCACCTGCTTCTCTTCCTACCCTCAATCTTTCTCAGCATCAGGGTCTTTTCCAATGAGTCGGCCTGGCAACTAATGTAACTGGTTACAGGTCTATTCAGATTGTCTGTTTCCTAGTGATTTAATCTTGGTAGGTTCTTTGTTTCTAGGAAACACAGAATTTGTGCATTTCTCAATTTGTGCATGTCTCAGTTATCCAGTTTGTTGGTATACAATTGTTTACAGTGCTCCCTTACAGTCCTTTTTATTTATGTGAAATCAGTAGTAATGTTCCCACTTTCATTTCTGATTTTAGTAATTTGAGCCTTTCTTTTTTCCATCTAGCTGAAAGGTGATCAGTTTTGATGGTTTCACTGATTTTCCTTTGTTTTTCTATTCTCTTTTGTTTATCTCTGCTCTGATCTTTATTGTTTCCTTTTGCTAACTGTGAGATGGTGAAGGACAGGGAAGCCTGGTGCGCTGCAGTCTATGGGGTTGGAAAGAGTCAGACACAACTTAGCCACTGAAAAACGACATAGTTTCGGATCTTAAGCTGTATAGTTAGACTGTTGATCTAAGATCTTTCTTGCTTTTAAAAGAAAGCATTTATAGCTGTCAATTTCCACTTAGCTTCACTTTCTCTGTATCCTTTGGGTTTTGGTATGCTGTGTTTTTGTTTGTCTCTGAGTATTTTCTTATTTCCCTTGTGATTTCTTCTTTGATCCATTGGTTGTTTGAATGTGTTGTTTAATTTCCACACATTTGTGAATTTTCCAGGTTTCTTTCCTGTTGCTCATTTCTAACTTGATTCTTCCATGGTCGGAGAAGATAGTTTGTGTGATATCTGTCCTTTGAAACTTGATTGAGACTTACTGTGTGGCCTGACATGGTCTGTCCTGGAAAATGTCCCTTTGTACCTGAGGACATGTGTGCTGCTGTTGGGGGTGGTTCTCTGTGTGTGTCCATCACGTCACCTTGGCTTGTTGTGTTGTTCAAGCCCTTGATCTCATCATTTGTTTCCTGTCTGACTGCACCGTCATTGCTTCTTATGGCTGAGTAGTATTCCACTGGGTGTTTTGTCATATCTTACGTATCCATTCATTCATTGACGGACATTTGGGTTGTTTCTGCATCTCGGGTATTGTGGACATTCATGCAGAGATTATAGGTTTTTGAAACGCTGAATTGGTAATAATTTTGTTCTGGCCACAGCACAAACAATTTTTCGAGTCTGTATGTGTAGAAGCGCCATTAAGAGTAAACTGTCAGCAGAGCCCGCGAGGTGCCCACTTTAAAGGGGTCTGACTCCCGTCCAGTTCCTGGGTGAGTAGAGCCCCGTGTTGCCTGGGGGGCACAGGCAATGGAGGTGAACAGGCCATTGGCTCAGCCAGAGAGCCGTGCTCCCTGGTGTGGCAGCTGGGGGCTGGGTGGCTCCCTGCCACCAAATGGAAGCACGTTTCTGGGGCTTTTGGGGTTGGGGGCCCGGCAGGATAAGGTGGTCTTGGTGGTTGGTGGGCTGGGTCTTTGTGGGGAGAGGTGAGCTGGCCGGTGAGATCCCTGGCCCAGGCGGAACCCCTGGCCAGTGGTGGCTCTGGGCGGCTTGCTGGAGCCCAGGAATGACGTGGCAGTGCAGGGGCCTGGGGGGGCCACCTGCTGGCTCTGGACAGGGGCAGCTGCAGCACAGAGGGGCTTTGTGACCTCATGGCCCCCAGCAGGCTTGTGTCAGCCCCTCTGTGCATTGTCCGTCCTGCACTGGTGGCGGGGAGGGGGGGGGGCTCCTCTGTCGTGTGTGTCGTCCTGCCTCTGTTCACATGGAGACGTTCATGTTTGATTTTTGTGTTAAATACCGTCAGATCTGTTTCACATTTTCCCATTGCCTGTGCTGGCCACTTGTGTACAGACTGTGGGTCCTCCAGCACAGAGCAGGCCCGGCAGGGGATAAGCATGGCCGAGGCCTTCAGCCCTGCTTCCAGGGACGCTGACGTCCTGCTGCCCACTGCCCCGTTGGCCCCTCTGATGGCCACTGTCCTTAACAGCCAGCCACACTCCCCACAATGTGACTGGACCCCCATCGGCCACTCCTGCCAGCCCTTCCTCCATAGAGCCTCTTTCTAGGAACCTGACTCCAGCCTGGGGGTGGGGTGGAGTGGCCTCCCTTGGTAGGTATGGGCTGCATGTGTGCGGCTGGGAATCAGGCAAGTGTTCAGGCGGCGGCTGGGGCTCCACCAGTGAGCAGTTGACGGGCCCAGTGTTACCCATAAACTGGGGTCGTGGGGCTGTGAGTCAGACGTTGTGAGAATGCTGACAGCTCTGTGGGGTGAGCGGTCACTCAGTGTGTCCTGAAGGACAGCTGGGGGGCACTTGCAAAGCAGAATAGATGCAGTAAAGAAGCCCTTTCCGTCAACTTGAGGATCTCCCTGTGGGTGGTGAGCGTTGGCCCCAGGAAGGCTTCCTGGAGGAGGAGTTGTGCCAGAGGCCCTGTCACAGGGAGCTAGCCACGGACACTGGGTGCTCAGGTGACCGCCTGGGAAGGGGTGAAGAAAGGAGGGCTTCTCAGTCCTTAATAGTCTCAGAGAAAAGCTGAACCTGGGGGGGCGGCGTGTGGCGCTGCAGCCTGTCTTAAAGCCGGGGGTGTCCCTCGAGGCCATGGGAACCAGGCCCTGGCAGCCTGAGTGCTTCGTGTCCTTGGCCCCGCCCTGTCCGCGCGCTCAAGTGAGGAGGCGTCCCTGGATGGCGGGTGGACTGGCTGGTGTAGGATGGCCCCTCTCCAGCCTGCTCCCTGGAGGCAGGCAGCCCTGCAGAGGACCCTACTTGTCACCTGGGTGGCTGACATGTGGGACTGGTGCCCAGGGCAAGGAGACTGTTCCTGGTCAGACCCTGAGGAGCCAGGACCCTGTCCAGCTCTACTCCTCTGGTCCGGAGGTGCAGTCTGAGGGGGTCAGGGGCTGTTTGACCCCTGGCTTTGCCCACAGATGTGCCCCTGCCAGCCCCCATGGCCCAGGACTGAGTTGGGCTTCCTAGCCTGTCAAGAGTCCTGGCCTTTGGGGCTTTCGAAGTCCTCTAGCCCCTTATCAGTGAGGCTGGGGAGGTGACAGGCTCACCCCTGCTGTCCCTGCATCTGGAACCCAAGCCATTCCCTTTTCTACTCCAGCCACAAGGAAGCTTTCACAGCCCACTGTTAAAGAAGGTACATGCCAGTCAGCCTGTGTAGGGGGAGCTGAAGGGATATTCACTTGGGCTCACCTGGGCAGGTTCCTCCCGAAGCCCAGAGGAGTGGTGACCATGGAGTGGGGCCAGGTGGGGGCTAGTGGGGTCAGCACGGGCCACAGGAGCCATGGTGGGGTGCAGAGGAAGGGGTGGCCTTTCCAGAGGCTGTGGGGAAGGATGGGGCTCATGCTGCAGCCCACCCCTCTTGCTCATGCCCCCTCCCAGTGGGCCCAGAACTGCTCTCTGTCTCTTCTCTGGCTCTGAAGCTTTGTGTGCTTCCCAGCCATGCTGGACACCCACCCAGGAGCAGAGCCGTGCAGGAGAGGCCATGCTGAGGCACGTCTCCCATGGCCACAACCCACCCAGGCAAGCAGGGGTCAGTTCTGTGGACGCAGGCGTGTTTGTGAGACCGCAGAAGGGGGTGCTTCTGTGTGCTGGGGCCAGACCCCGACTCTGGGCAGGCGGGGGCGGCTTTCTGTGCCTCAGCTCCCCCTGCTGTGTAAAGGCTCTGGAGTGACTGCCCCCTCCGGCGCCGTGTGAGCAATAAGAGAGCTAGAAGGGCTTCAAGAATGGGCTGAGCGCATGGTGAGGTCAGCTCTCTGCCTCCCCTGCCCCCACTGGTGGGTTGCAGGGAGCAAGCTGCCCCGTCGTCGTGTGCTCAAGGCCACCCAGCCTCCTTGGATGAGAGAACAAGAACCAGACCCAGCCTGGGTGGGGGGCCAGGGGGCACTTGGGGTGGGGGGTCAAACTGGCAGGGCTGGACTGGTTACCACTGAATCCTTCCAAGGTAACGGATGCCTGCTATTCCCTGGTATTTATATGTGTGTGTATTGCTTTATTAAAAATCCAGTTTCATTCAGCTCTGTCTCAAATTATCTGCAACCTAGAAAAGCTACTTTTCCATCTAAAATAGGCTGCCATTAAAATGAACAGTCCCCCAGTTCAGGCTGGGTTTTCTAGAGCTCTGTAAAGCCGCACGTTTGGACTGTCTTGAGGAGAGTGGGCTGAAAGGTGGTGACTGTGATGTCCAGCTCACCTTACTTGGGTTTGCCTGTTGGACTCGGGGTAGATGCGTTTCCCATTGAAGCCCCCAGTAGAGGTGGTGGGTCTGTGATTTTGTGGTTTGATAGCCTGAGGGTGATGCATACATTTCCAGTAAAGGTCCAGTAATGAACCTTTGGTCTTGGGCATTCATGTGCCATGCTGTGTGAAATCAGCCCCCGTGCAGAAACGGGAGGTGAGTGGGGAACAGTGTCCCCACAAGGTGTCGTCAGTGGACAGTTTCTTGTGTCTTCTGGGGACCTTCTATTCCACTGGTGCTTCCGAAGTCACCTGAGTTTCAGACGCCAGCACCTGATGACTCAACTCTCCCTGGTGACGTTAGGCCAGAGTGAGGGAAGGAGCTGGGTTTTGAACCCAGAGCTTTGGCCAGATTCTGTGCTGGGAACACAGGTAAGTGTAGACTCCTGAGCTGGCCACCTGCCTAGAACCCATTGCAGAAGGGTCGCTCCCCTTCCCAGCCCTGGTGTCGCCTAGAGATTGGGGGGAGAAGCTTCCCAGACCTCTTGGGCCCCAAGTGTGGAGCCTGGCTGCACAGGTCAGCCCAGGCAGTTGGGGGTCTAGGCAGGGTCAGCATAGGCTCCTGGGGGTCCAGGGAGGTCGGCTGAGTCCCCTCGTGATTTTGGAATTGGAAGGAGAAGCTGGCAAGGACCAGATGTCACATGGGGGAGCTCAGAGTGACTGTTGGGGCCGAGGGTCTTCTCTGGCCGTAGCCAGCACAACAAAGGCCACCTGCTGGGGGCCCACCTCTTACCTCAGGCTGGAGTGGGTGTGATTCCAGGCTGGTCGCCCCAATACTCATCTCTCTGGGACCTTTGTTCCCTCATCTCTGCCCTTCCTGCTGCCCCCACCCCCACCCCTCAGAGGAGCAGCGGCACCCAGACACCTCCCGACCTGGGTCCAGTTCACCTCACTGACCAGAACCAGGCCTTCCCTCTTCTCCTCCTCCCAGCCATGGCACCCGGGGGCTTGGGACCTGTGAGCATTTGTGTTGGACCCGTTCTTGGCCTCTGCAGATGCAGGTCAGAGGTCACCCACAATCCGGGGGCCACTGCCACTCAGCCAGCGATCCTGGCATGCGACAGGCTGGGGCCCCACTGGGTCTGTTCCCCACAGACGCCGCGTCCGGGAGACTCAGAGGCCAAGCTGCTGCCCCGGCTCCTGAGGTCCGTCTCCACGCAGAGACGCTGTGCTCCCGTGACGTCAGCTCCTCGGCATCCAGGCCATGTTTTAGTCGGTGCCTCAGCTGCCGGCTCCAGCTTCCCCGGGGAGCCGGGTACCACCCGGGCCTGGAGACATGAGGAGGCAGGGATGTGAGAGGCGGGGGTCGGGCCGGCCAGCCTTCCTTTAAATATCCATCTGCCCTAGTGTGTGAACCCCCCGCCTATTGTCAGGGCCCACGGGGAGCAGAGGGCAGCGTCCGCGCGTTCGCGGAAGGAGGATGCCTTCTTTCACGCCCACCGCTCCGTAGAGCATAAAGAATCTGCCGAGGAGGCAGGAGAAGAAAGCCCGGTGAGTAATGCGCATCGCCCGGTTGTGTACGGACGCAGCCTCCCTGCTGCATGGATGCTTCAGACCCGGGCATGCTGGTGCTGCTGGCCCGGGCAGGGATGTGGCCGCCGCAGCTCCGAGCTGAGCCGCGGGGGGAGCAGCACTGAGGGGTGACAGGTTTTAGAAAAACAAGCCCCAGGAGAGCCTGCCCAGCGAGGGATGCGGCTGATGCGGGGGTGGGGGAGGAAATGCGCCCCCTGAGATGGACAGTGTGTGCCCGAGGCCTGGCGGCTGGTTGGCTCCGGGAGCAGCCTCATTTTCATCCGACACCCTGGCCCGGGGGCCCTGCTCGCTCGCTCCTGGGAGTCCTGCTGCTGGGCTCCCCTGCGGAGGGCCTGGGCGCGAGTGTGCATGCTCTGCTCAGCGCTTCGCGTCGCTGCCGCCCGAGTGTGGGCAGCTACCGAGATGGGGCCGCCCAGGCTGACCGTGGCCGGCACCTGTTTCCCCGCCCTGAGCCCTGTCCACAGAGCGGCTGCGCTTCTGCGGCCCTGGCAGTCCCGTGGACAGCGGGTCGTGTCAGTGTGGCTCTTCCACCCGGCCCTGGACTGTCGGCAGCGAGTGCGGCTGGGTCTCTGCTTCTTCGTCCTGACATGGTGGGAGGTACACGCGGATGCTGGGGCTGCAAGTCGCTGGTGGGGACAGGGGAATGTGGGTGCTCTTCTGACGTCCATTTTGCAAGATGTTTTTGTAAAAAACAAAAGCAGCAGGAGGCAGCCCCCTACCAGGCTGGTGGGGAGCAGGTCCCCCCATGTGGACGGTGCTGGGGTGATGGGAGGCTGTTCAGGCAGGGCCACCTCTCCCCCAGAAGCAGGACCCTTGAAATACTGGCCACTCTGCAGCCAGTCCGGGGTGCGGGGGTGACTCGTTTGTTTTGGATAAATCGCAGAATTTGGGATGCACTGGAGGGGTGCGTGGCAAGGGAGATGGAGCGGGAGTTGCTCGCATGTGTGTAGCCACGGAGCAGAAATTAGCTGTGTCATAGTTTCTCCGGGCCGTCTCCGCCTGTTCCCGTTCATGTGATCACGCGCTGCCCGTGCAGGGCTGGTGGGACCCTTGGTGCAGGCAGGCTGCCCGGGGGTCCAGGACATGGCCTCAGGGCCCAGCGTCTCAGCTGGGTTTAGTCAAAGCCTTGAATGGGGGACATGTTGGAGGAGTGAGCCCCCCAGAACCACAGCCATCCTGTCTGCGTTGGCGCGGCCAGGTGGGGTTGTGGCGGGGCCCACCTGTATCCGTATCCTGGTCCCATCTGTGTGGCTTCCCCACTCCTGTCTCCACTGCGTCAGCCACCGATGGACCGCCTTCACAAAGTTGAGAGCCGCTGACACTTACGTAAGGAGCGTGAGCTCTGTAACCTTCCTGACTTTACCTCCAGGTTGCCTGCTGTTCAGTGGGTCACATGGAGCAGCGAGGAGCCCTCCTGGGCAGATGCCACCCTCAGGCCCCCTCCCTGAGCGCTGGCCTGGGGCCCCACAGAGAAAGCCTGCTTCAGAAGATCCCCGTCTTCCTGTCTTGTCCCTTTTCACATTTGTGCAGTGAGTCTGGGGGCTGTGTCTTTGCCCTAGAACGAAGCAGGGCCCACGGCAGTGCATCTGTCATGAGTCCTGTCCTTCTCAGTGCTCCAGTTGGCAGGTGCCTGGCTCAGGCCCCAAGCCCCACTGAACGTCCCAAGGCCCAGGGCCACCTGTCTCCTGCTGCTGTTGGGCAGCCCAGGGTGAGGGGGCTATCCTGAGCGCTGCCCTTGGAGCCAGGGCCTGGTGACGCCAGCCCCTGGAGGACAGACCCTCCTTCCAGGTGTCGTGTCACTGTGTCTACGGCTAAGAACAGAGATTAGTTCCTTTCTGTATTTCCCTGTATTTCTTGGGAATGGCACGTTTGGGGTGGGGAGCCAGTAGGTCTGGCCCCGCCTTGATAAATGCCTTGTGCCGCTGGGCCTCTGCTTTTGGGGGGCGGGTAGCACTTGGTACCACAGCTCCAAGAGGGTCAGATGTGTGTTTCCTGCTGGGGTGGAGGTGGGGCACCAGGCAGGCTCTCTGACTGTAAAAGCTGGCTGTTCTGTGTGAGGGGCAGGAACAGCTTTGTCCAAGATTAGCCACCTGAACCAGCTACTCATCCAGCGTTCGAGTTGTTTTGGTCCCAAAATCGTGGCTGTTATCTTTCACTCAGGAGGTGGCACTGCAGAATCCCCGCCATGCTTGTGGACGTGGCGGTTTATTTTTAGGATCATCCTAAAAAATGTGGAGTAGGCCACCTTGTTCATTCTGCCTGGGCCCAGTCAGATTCCACACCTCATCACCCTCAACCCCAGTTGCCGCACCACGAGCCTGCAAGTCTGTTTCCTCCAAGAGGCCTCCGGTCAGGAGGGGTGAGGATCCAAGTTGACAACTAACCAGCCTTCTTGGAGATTATCTTGGAGGCTGTTATCTGATGGCCATGGAGGCTGCTTCATCTTCGTTTTACTCCGTGATGGTTTATGGGGTGAACAAGAAATTGTGCCCGGGATGCTGGAGCTGGGGGGACCCTGAGTTTGTGTTTTATTGTTTAATTTGGTAGTTACGTGTCTGGTCTTTTTAAAGGTTGCTCTTTTTCATGTGTTTTGTGCAGGAAGTTGAAGAGTTGATTTGCAGCAGCAAGGAGTGTCTCTGTGTGTGGGCAGCACCCTAGGGCTGCCCTGGTCACCTGCCGCATGACCCCCTGCTCTGTGCTTTGGTTTCCTTTTCTTTGACGTGGGATTGTCAGGAGGCTGGAACGAGGTCATGTCAAACAGGGTGGACGCCTCGTCCTGGTCGGGACATGCTTGTGTGTATGGTTCACATGATATATTGTTTTCACATCTTGAATTTAATTTTGAGTTTTATATATTTCTATTTTGAGGTGCTGAATAGTCCATGTGGCTTGAAGAGAGAAAACTGGTATCACTGCCCCTCCCCCACCCTTGGCACATGTTTTTGCATTTCTGAATCTTGCATTTCTGTTAGAGGTGTTCCTTGTTCTGCTGTGTCTCTGGACACGGCAGTGCAGCACTCCCTCCCTCTGCCCCCAGTGGGGTTGTTTAGTCACTGACCGTTTATGTCTTGTGGATAACATAAACATTCATGTAGGTTATTCATGGGGCTTCCCTGGTGGCTCAGTGGTAAAGAACTTGCCTGCCAAAGCAGGAGATACAGGTTCAGTCCCTGGGTCAGGAAGATCCCCTACAGACAGATTTGGAAACCCACTCCAGTATTCTTGCCTGAGAAATCCCAGCGACAGAGGAGCCTGGCAGGCTACAGTCCACCGCATCGCAAGAGAGACAGACATAATTTAGTGACTAAACAACAACTCAGTGCACAAGTAAATGTTTAAGAGCCACCAGCGTTGTATTTCCTGTCTTGCACAACTTGTAGTTTCTCTTGCTATTGATACTTGTCTTGATTTTCTTCCTTAGAATTTTCTAGAAGTCCTGCCTGAAATATTCCCATCATCTTCTCAGTATATGGGCAGCACTCCTTTGCACACCCAGGACCTCTCTTTGATTTTATCCTGTGGATCTCCCGCTGCTCTTCTGTATCTGCCTCTCCCATACCTGGTCCATCCTCCACCCTGTGATTTGGGAAAATGACCTGACCTTTCTGTGCCTTGCCCCCTGGCCCCTTTCTTGGCCTGATCTCCAGTTAAGATGTTCTCCAGATACGTTCTGAGAAAGGGGTCTGGAGGGAGAGGAGAGTAAGTCTTTCGAGGCCTGGTGTGGAAGCACGTCTACCCGAGTGGAACATTTGGTGACAGTTTAGCTGGGTATGGAAGCCTGTGTTAGAATCGCCCCCATTGGCACATTGAAGGGACTGACCACGGCCCTCTGGTCTCTGGTCTGATCATGAAGTCAGAGACCAGTTTGATTGTTGTGGGATTTTTTTTCTGCTGAAGGTTTCTAGGATCTTTTGATTCCTATATCCTCGAGTTTCATGATGACGTGCTTTGATGAGAGGTGTTTTGTTTCCTATGCTGGAACTTTCAGCATGAACACTCCAGGCATTCCTGGTGGGACACTTCTGTCAGTTATTCCTTTGATGGTTCACTCCCCTCTGGTACCCTTTTCTAGAATGTCCACCAGTGGTTTGTTGGAACTCCTGGACTGGTTCTCTGATTTTCTGTTTTCCACTTCTGTTTTATTTTCTAGGTGATACCTTTAATTTTTCTTGACCAAACCATCTATTAAGTGTGTTGTTTTGTCCTTATTTTTTAAGAGCTCTGTTTTGTTCTCTGAAGGTTCATTTCTGGAATAGACTGTCCTGCCCTTGTTTCAGAGTTGGACGATCATAGTGTTTCTTTGAGGTTATTAATTGTGGCGAGAGGCGCCGTCATACACAGTGAGTCACTGAGCACTTTGATGGCTTTAAGGCTTCACACACATGAACGCTTTAGTCCTCACGATCCTCTCTGGGCACTTGTTGCTGTTTCTGTGTTCTGTAGAGAGAATGCCACCCAAGGCACAGAGAGGTCAGATCATTTTCCCAAATCACACAGCTGTTCCTGGCAGAGCTGGGATTCATCTTCTGCAGGCTGAGTCCAAGTCCAGGCTCTCTGCTGAGAGTCTGGCTCCCACTCAGACACTCTTAAATGGAGTGTGATCGTGGGCTCAAGTCCCCGCCACTTGGAGGACCTGGTTCGTGAATGAGGCACTGGCACCCATAGCCATCTGAGCAGAGGGGAGTGGGTGAAAGAGGAGCTGGTATCTTCATTCTAAACATGTTCTTCATCCCTTCCCATGACTCCATGTTCACCCAGGTTCTTTCTCTCAGCTTATTTTGCCAGGAGGTTTCCCTCGGCCCCTGTGACCCACGGTCACCAGCCCATAGGGACGGGCAGTTTGGTATCCCCACTGGGCTGCTTCCAGGAGGCTGGGGTCTCATACTGTGTGACCAGGTTGCCACTGTCCCCCTGGGTCGGGCCCTCATTCCATCTGCTGCCCAGGTGAGGATGGGGGTCTTCTCCTTAGAATCTAGGAGTCTCCGAGTCATGGCCTCAGGGGCTCCTCCCTGTCCCGTCTCCTGTGACCGCACTTGGGTGGCTGCCTTCCGGGGTTCCATGTGGTGTCGTCACCCCCCTCCTCTTTGCTGTGTTGGGTTTATCAGTGTTTCTTTTCCTTTGACTGTGGTCTTGGAGGGAACATAGTAAATGACTGTGTTCCTGCTGCTGTTTGCCTGGACACCTTCTGTTAATAGATGGTTAAAACTGCAGAAGAACCTTGGCTGGCCAGGCCTTCATGAGTGAACGTGGGTGGGTGTGGATGTTGGGAATCAGTGCTTCCAAGGGCCCAAGTGCCCGTGGGACAAGGACTGGTGCTGACAGAGAGGTGAGGGTGAGCAGGGGAGCCCCCGGTGGCTGGAGGTGGCAGAGCTGGTACATTGTGGTTCTTCCCATCCCAGCTCTGCCTGTGGGTTGATATACACTATGTTTTAGAGCAGGCTTGGGTTTAGGGAGGGTCGGGATGGTGGTGCGGGACACCGTACCACCAGTGTGTGTGTGAGTCATGGCTAATGATACCGTGTTGGCGTGTTTCCATGGGCTCGTGTCCCACCTCACCCGGTTTCCTCATTTCCCACCCATGACCCCATGTGACATCAGTCATCATGTGTGCTCGTCTTCTCTGGCTGCGACAGGCCCCAGACCCCCGTTGTTTCTGTGACCTTGGCCTGTGCAGGAGGGCTGGCCGGTGTCCATCAAGTGCCCCTCTGCTGGGCTTTGTCTGATGTTTTTCTCATGCTTAGACTGGGGCAGGGCCTCAGGAGGAACCACAGGACTACCACCCTGCTTATCACATCACACCAGGGCACCTGCTTTCTCACTTGTGCTCACATCACCAGGCGACGTGGCCTTGCACACCTGGCTGAGGCGTCTCTGTCAGGTGTCCCCTTGTAGAGTCCCTCTTTCCCCTTCTCACCCTGTTTTCTGAGGAAGGTTGTCAGCACAGCCCACCATGAGGGGAGGGGGTATCCACATGGATTTTCTGGACTTTTCTACTCGAGGTGTTTGATGTCACGCCCATTTCTTTATTTATGTTGGTCTGTCTGGACTCACAGATGGTAATTTCATGCTCCTGTTTTGTTCTTCTTGTCTGCATTATTCCAATTTTGACCACTGGGAGCTTGTCAGATGGGCCTGGGGAGCAGAAGGGCCAGACCCTGGCCAGTAGGGTGATGCTGGGTGCTCAGTGGTGGGTGGTGGGCCTGGAGCCCCCCCATGGAGGGGCAAGGCAGGGGGCTCTCCAACCCCCACAGGCAGGGACACAGACTTCCCTTAAGTCCCATCGTCCGGGAGAGGTGGCCAGGGCTCGAGGGTGTGGAGGGCAGCGCACAGGGTCTTCCCAGCAAGCACGGTCAGTTCTCTTCCACCTGTCCTCCTGTTAAGTGGTGGTGGTGACACAGGCTGATCTGGCTATCACGGCTCCAGGCGAGTCCCCAGGTCAGACGCTGCAGTGCTGCCCCAGGAGAGCCCAGACATATTCTGGCCTGAGCCAGAGTGGCTGCATGTGGCTCCCTTCAACCCTGGCTGCCTCCCCCACCTCCATCTCTGGTGCTGTCTGGGGAGGGAACCTGAGCGGGTAACCCTGTGGGGAGCTGGGGCTGCGGAGCAGTCATCCAGGATCAACCAGGCAGGGGCACCTTTCCTCTGGTGCCATGTGTCCCTCGGCCGGTGCGGGGTGAGTTTGCAGGAGACTATGGGGGTAGCTGACTAAGCATCAGTGACGGTTTTGCACTGGAGGTGGCTGAGCGCTCGGAACGTGTAAGCTTGCTCTCCGATGTCGTTCCTGCCCATTTCCCTGGTGTCAGTGCCGCTGCTGCGGCCGACCTCGAGCTGCCCGGTGACCTGACTGCAGGCAGGAGATGCACAGTCATCACAGAAGGTCAGAGGGCAACTCGGACACCGGGTCCCAGCTGGTTGATCCCCGCAGCTCAGAAATGCCACTTCCCCAGGCTGCCCACTTCAGAGCAGTACCCACTGCTGTTCACAGTCGATGGGTGAGCCTAGTGGTGGGTGACTCCCTGGAGCAGTCCTGAGGACGTGCGCAGGGGCAGAGCGCCTGCATGGTGACAGGACTGACTGAAGCCGTGGTGAGGGTTGTCACACTGCAGAGACCAGCTTTAAACACCCCGTTACCAGGCTAGCGTTCCACGTGTTGCTCTCCTGAAAGAACTGAGTCTCAGAACAGACCGTGTGGACCACGTACTCCTCCTCTTCTCGCCACACTGTGCTGTTCATCACATTTTTTCCAAATCCTTTGTTATCCGGAGCAGCCTTTCCAAGCCGGTGCCACCCGCTCTGTGGTCCCGCTTCTAGCACCAGTGTCTCAGGTCCATGGAATGAGGGGAGGCTGGGGTTGTGTGTCTGCCGCACATGGTGTCGGCCTCTGTGGGAGGGTTGTTATTGTTGGGGCACTCATGTAGCCGGTTTCTCTTTCCGTCACTCCCTTTCCTGGTGGTGGTGTTGTTTAGTGGCTCAACTGTGTTGTACTCTTTCGCAAGCCCATGGACTGTACAGCTCCCAGGCTCCTCTGTCTATGGGATTTCCCAGGCAAGAATACTGGAGTGGGTTGCCATTTCCTCTTCAGGGGATCTTTCCTGACCCCGGGTTCGAACCCATGTCTCCTGTATTGACAGGCAGATTCTTTATTGCTGAGCCACCAGGGAAGCCCTTACCAGTGTTAGTTGGCATTTTGTGCCGTAAGGAAGAGCTGTCCCCTGCCTTCCTGTTTAAAACCAACATTGTATCCATGTGGACTGGGATTTTTCTGAATTGTGAGTTTATTAAAATTCGTTTTCATCATTCCTTTTGAGGCTCCAATTTGCTGCATTTGGCTGGCAGGGCCTGCAGAAGTGGCTTCTGCCAGCGTGGGGCACGTTCCCCCAGCATTTAAGGGGGTCCCCACTTTCTGGCACAGTTGCTTCTGGGACTAGCAGGCACGGTCCTCGTCCAGCCTGGAGCTGCTCCGGGGACCTGGCCTCCTTGGGGTGGAGGGGACTTTTGGAGGCAGGTCTGGGCTCTCTGTGCCCCTCACACCCAGGAGTGGGGCCTGGGCTCGTGCTCTGACCCTCAAGCTCCCACCTGGACTGGAACTGCCCTGGTTCCAGACGCGTGCTCCAGGCCTCCTGGGCTCCTCGGCCCCAGTCCACTGCAACAGGACACGTGTGCCCTGCCTACGTGCCAACATGCCTCCCTTGCAGCCTTGGTCCTTGGACTCAGCTACCCTGACATGGCTTCAGTTCAAGTGTGGCTCCTGGGGGGTCACCTGGGCCCCATGGCCCCCATGGGTGTTGTCGATACAATGGTCAGCTGGGTTGGTTTATTTCTGTCTGCACTCACTTTTAGGATATGTCCCCATCTTTGTTTATTGAGGAATTCTGTGATATTACATGAAATGAATAAAAAATAAAAACTCTGTACATAGATTCCTAGTCATGTACCTTCAGCCCATGTGCAACCAATTTCATTCATCTTTTGTGCTTATTCTTCCTGTGTTTCTTTTTGAAAAAATAGGTGTGTCTGTGTGTGTGTTGGTGGTGGTGGTGGTTTAGTTGCTAAGTTGTGTCTGACTCTTGAGACCCCATGGACTGTAGCCCTCCAGGCTCCTCTGCCCATGGGATTCTCCAGGCAGGAATACTGGAGTGGGTTGCCTTTTCCTTTTCTCCTTCTCCCAAGGAGGAAGTGTGTGTTTTGTTTACCCTTTTTTGCTGCATGAGGAGTAGCCTGGTACATGTACACTTGTTTGCTTGTACTTTCTGCACTTGTCTGCTTTTACACATGTATGTGCATTTGTATTTAGTATGAGAAGTAAAGCTAAATGATAACTTTTAAAATACGAACAGCATCCCAAAATCTTAAAAAATCACCTTAATTAGACTCATCATTAAATATCTGCTTGGCATGATCCTATAATACATTTCTCCCAATATTTTCTAGGTGAAAACACTTTACTTTTCTTCTCAAATGACAGTTTTGCAATATTTCCTATAGAGAAACCTCAAAGATAATTACTTCAGTCTTTCCCATTGTATAGGGTTTCCCTTGTGGCTCAGACAGTAAAGAATCCACCTACAATGCGGGAGACCCTGGTTCGATTACTGGGTCAGAAGATCCACTGGAGAAGGGATTGGCTACCCACTCCAGTAGTCTTGGGCTTCCCTGGTGGCTCAGCAGGTAAAGAATCCGCCTGCAGTGCGGGAAACCTGGGTTCCATCCCTGGGTTGGGAAGACCTGGAGGAGGGCCTGGCAAGCTACAGTCCATGGGGTTACAAAGAGACACGACTGAGGGACTTTCACTTTCCTGTGGTATAGTTGACAAAAGTTTACTTTTGGGCCATTTAGAAAAAAATTTTTTTTCACCCCCACAAACTATTATTGGAGGGACTTCCCTGGTGTCCAGTGGCTAAGACTTCACACTCCCAGTGCAGGGGGTGTGGGTTCGATCCCTGGTCAGGGAACTAGATCCCACATAAGGAAGAGTTTGCATGCTGGAGCTAAAAGACCAAAAAGAACTCTATTCCATAAAAAAAAAAAGTTATTATTGGAAATGTCATGTCTATTTTTAGGACTGTTTTCTAATTTTGGAAAAACCTCAGTTTCTTTCATTTTTGACTTGTAAGACTTTAGAACATTTCAAATTTTCTCATGCAGTGATTCATCTTAAGTATTTTTTGAGATGATAATCATGCATTTACCATTTTGCTGTCCAGGTCCTCATTATAGATGCACACTGCATGAATTTTGTGTTACCTTCATTCACATTGTAGTTTTTAGAGATGCTTACAGTGTGTGACTTGACTCAGTATTTCTGTAAGTGTGTGAAGCACGGTGAGTCACACAGAAGCACCAGCAGCCCCTGGCCCTGCTGGAGACTTGTGCCCACAAACGTGATGATGCGTCAAAGCTGGGATGGAGGTGCTGGTCACTGTCCTGCAGAGCAGCTGGGAGCAGCCAACTCCAGAGCATCCACGACACCCCACGACCCCCTTGTCCCTCATACATCTCCTTCAGTCAGCCGTCGCCGCTTAACACAGGACATAAAAATCACCGTCTCAATCCTGTTTAGGATTCTCTTTTAAAGAAAAGGTTTTATTTTCTAGGGCAAGTTTAGGTTCGCAGCAAAATTGAGAGAGATACAGAGAGTTCCCATACATGCCCCACCACACACACAGCCTGCCCATTATCGACACCCTCACCAGAGGGTACCTTGTTACATCTCCCAGATCCCACAGTTTACGCTGGTGGTCACTCTCGGTGTTATGCATTCTGTGTGTTGGGACAAATGTACAGTGATGTGTACCCACCATTGTTGTATCACACACAGCATTTCACTGCCCTGAAAGCCCTCTGTGCTCCCCCTGGTGACCCCTCCTGCAGCAACCACTCATCTTTTACTGTCTCCAGCATTTTTCCTTTTCCAGATTATCTTACTGTTGGAATTATTCAGTATGTAGCCTTTTCAGATTGGCATCTTTCACTTAGTCATATGCATTTAAGTTTCTTCCATGTCTTTTCATGACTTGATGGTTCATTTCCTTTTTTAAAAAAAAATTATTTTTGGCTGCCCTGGGTCTTTGTTGCTGCACATGGGCCTTCTCTTGTTGCGGCAAGTGGGGCTGCTCTCTAATCGTGGTCCACAGGCTTCTCTTTGCTGTGGAGCATGGGCTTAGGAGTTGCCACTGTCAGACTCTAGAGCATGGACCCAGTAGTTGTTGTGCACGGGCTTAGTTGCTCTGTGGCATGTGGGATCTTCCCGGACCAGGGCTTCAACCAACATCTCCTGCATTGGCAGGTGGATCCTTTACTACTACACCACCAGGGAAACCCAGCTCATTTATTTTTAGCTGGATAATATTTCCGTTGTCTGGCTAGAACAGTTTATTTGTCCATCACCCACTGAAAGGTACCTTCATTGCTTCCAAGTTTTGACGGATATGAATAAAGCTATTGTAAACATCTAAGGGCACGTTTTTGTACAGACATGGTCTTCAGCTCCTTTGGGTAGACACCAAGGAGTGTGGCTGCTGGCTTGTCTGGTAAGACTGTGTTTAGTTTCATAAGAAAACTCTGAACTGTCTTCCCAAGTGGCTGCACCATCTGCATTCCCATCAGCGGCCAGCAAAGAGTTTCTCTTGCTCCAGTCCTCACCCGCATTTGGTGCCGTTGTGTTCTGGGTTTTGGTCGTCTTAGCAGGGCATCTTAACCACTTTTAGTGTGTGGTTCAGGGGTGTTAACCGTATTCCCATGTTGGACAGCAGAGCCTGAGAACTCGTTCATCTTCTCATCTGCTTTTAAACAGAGTTCTGTGAGAAACAGAATAAAAGACAGGTTTGCCGCCTCATAGCTTAGAGTCATGGTGTTGTCATAGGCTGACCGTGCCCACAGCTGGGCAGAGCCCTGCCTCCCAGAGAGCAGGGGTGTTAGCACCTTTGACGGGGACCTGAGATGCCAGGTGGTCCTTGCACTTACAAGCCACTGGTAAGACCTTTGCTCAAAAGCATTTTAATGATTCCCTTGTTCTTGCATAATTTGGGGGTTTGGGGAGGGGAGGGGACATTTTTTTGGTCTTATCTCATCATCCAGAAATTCTTGTTGTTAGTACAAGGCTCTGACAAGGAATCTGAGCAGTGTGTGTGTTACATCATCAAGACTTGTGGGAAGAATAAATGAATAAGCCCAGGTGGTTTTTCTTCTGAAGCCGGCATTTAGGGGGTTGGGGTGCCATCTTTCTGCCCCCGTGTGTGGAGAAGTGACTCCCTGAGGAAGGATGTGTGACCTAATGGGGCAGGATCATCCCATCCTGCCAGCCTCCAGGGAGCTCGTGCCCCCAGGGAGCTCGTGCCTGGCATGGAGGCCCTGAGGGCAGCAGTGGAGGCAGTGTCCAGGCAGCCGTCGGGGGAGCCCTGGCTTCGAGGTGGGGCTGCAGGTGGGCTGCGGGGATGGCATGAGGGGCCAGCTGCCTGGTGACTGGCACGTGTTGGCCGCCTGGACACGTGGCCTGAAGGCATCCTTTGTTCAGCTGGGGCAGAGCCATGGCTGAATAGCGGCTTTCTCTGCGCCCTTCATTTCTCTGTGGCCTTTACTACCTCCATCCTGCTCTTTCCCTCTCTTGTGACCTGAGGACAGTCACAGCCTCTCCAGGTCTACCTGGCCCAGGCTCCGCCCCCTTACCTGATGACCCTGCCCCTACAGGCTGACAGAGCCTGTAAATGGGCTCTCCCTGGGCTATGACTACCCATGACTCCCCACCTCCATCTCGCCAGGGTCGGGGGCCCTCGCTGCCCCAACCCCCACCTCCCTCTGCAAAGGCAGCTTGTGTCAGGAGGTTTGCAGGCCTCCCCCTTCCACCCTTGTCTCTCTCCCCACCACCTTCCACCCCATCTCCTTCCCCACCCCCTCCCATCCCTGTCTCCCTCCCACCCTCTCCCACCCCCACCCCCATCTCCCTCCCCACCCCCTCCCAGCCCCGTATCCCTCCCCACCTCTTCCATACTGTCCTCCTCTTCATGAAGACCCCCCACAGTTTGTCCTCCCCCCCCAGTACACAGACTCTTGTGCTAGAGGTTGGAATAGGCCTGCTTTGATCTCAAGTGCAGTCTCCCTGGGCATTTATCAGATGGGCTTCTGTGAAGATGTCCCCTTCTTACACCAAAGGTCCCCCAACCCCGGGACTGGTCAGCAATGGGCTGCACATGCTGCCCGCTGCCCGGGAGGACTGGCAGCCCTGCTATGTGGGTCAGCCTGCCAGGGACTCGAGCCAACCAGGGCTGGGTCACGTGTGCTGTCCCCTGAAGCTTCTGCCACCGCAGCATCTTCACTCGCCATCTTGGGGGAACGGTGGTGACCGGGAGTGGACAAAAAGGCCACATCAGACAGACAGGACTTTCCAGTTTGTATTTAGACAGCATTTCTGGTTGAAACGACAAGCACATGTTGGCCGCAGAAAATTTGAAACAGGCAATAAAACAGAAAGGAAAAATTTTAATTGCCCTTTCTGGAGCTACCCAGTGAGTAGATCCTTTTAAATTCTAATCTAGTCTCACGTGCTTACTAATGGTGCTATGGAGACTTCACGTTAGTTAAAATTCCTCCCCATCTTCAGCTTGGCTGCAGGCAGGTAGCAGCTGCTAGTGGCCCGGGGGCGGCAGGGTCCCCTGGGCTGCGCTGTGTCAGCCCCTCTGGTCGACTCATCATTGCCTTGGTGCAGAATCCCAGACCAGCAATCACTCTGGCCAGGAACATCAATGTATTTTAATCATTCAGAATCATTTTATAAAGCCACCAGTCATTCGGATCAGGGGACACCCTGTGACCTCATTCTAACTTCAGACATCTGCAGCGACCCTATTTCCAAATGAGGGCATGGTCTGAGGTACTGGGGGTCAGGACTTAGCATTTGGGTTTGGGGGGATGCAATTCGGCCAGAATGGGACCTGCAGAAGTTGAATCCTGGGGTTCCCACAGGCTCACAGCCTGGCAGGTCTACAATCCTTGTGGTCAGCTGTTGTTGGTGTCCTCTCCCAGTTGGGAACAAGAAAAATGCCTGAGGATTTATAGTGAACGGTGCGTGACTGACCACAGAGGACCCTGCTGACCAGGACCCCAAGCCCAGTGTCCCCAGGGTCCATCACACCACCCAGAGGACGTGGCCAGGCTGTGACGTCCTACTCTGCAGCTGCCCCTTCCCAGACAGGAGGGCCCGGTCACTGGGCAGAGTCCTGAGCTCATGTGGTCGTGAAGAAACCCCTGACACTTCTCCAGGGAGGCCATTGCACATGTAGGAATGAAGGGTTGCACCTCATTTCCTGTGTCCAGCATGCGGTTTGCTCTTCAGATCTCACATGGCTGAAGTGTCAGAGAGAGCCTGTCCAGATATTTCCACCATGTTAGTTTAGTTTTCCGTACAGTCTGCAGAACCTCATTTTTCTTGACATTGTGATCTAAGCAGATCATTGAATACACTTTGTCAAGACCACTTTTAAAGACCAGCCAATGTACCATCACATGGGCACACTTTAAAAAAAGGATTAGAGAACTATGGCCCATGCACCAAATCCAGCCCACCATTGTTTTTTGTTGTTTTAAAAAATCGTGGTGAAAACACACTTGATCCCATGATCATGGCATCCGGTCCCATCATTTCATGCAAATAGAAGGGGAAAAAGTGGAAACAGTGACAGACTTTATTTTCTTGGGCTCCAGAATCACTGCAGATGGTGACTGCAGCCATGAAATTAAAAGACACTTGTTCCTTGGAAGAAAAGCTATGACAAACCTAGACAGCATATTAAAAAGCAGAGAGAGACCTCACTTTGCCGACAAAGGTCCATATAGCCAAAGCTATGATTTTTTCCAGTAGTCATGCAGAGATGTGAGAGTTGAACCATATTGAAGGCTGAGTGCCAAAGAATTGATGCTTTCGAAATGTGCTGGAGAAGACTCTGCAGAGTCCCTTAGACTGCACGGAGATCAAAGCAGTCAATCCTGAAGAAAATCAACCCTGACTATACATTGGAATGACTGATGCTGAAGCTGAAGCTCCAGTACTTTGGCCATCTAATGTGAAGAGCTGACTCAGTGGAAAAGACCCTGATGCTGGGAAAGATAGAGGGCAGAAGGAGAAGGGGATGACAGAGGATGAGATGGTTGGATGGCATCACTGACTGAATGGACATGAGTTTGAGCAAACTCCAGGAGATAGTCAAGGACAAGGGAGCCTGGCGTGCTGCAGTCCATCGGGTTGCAAAGAGTCAGACATGACTAAGTGAACAACAAGAAAAAAATACGCTTAATATAAAACTTACCATTTTAGCCATTTTTAAGTATGCAGTTCAGTAGTTAACGTATATTCACATAGTTGTGTAACCATCACCATGATCCGTCTCCAGAACTTTTTCCTCTTCCCAAATTGAAACTCTGTCTATCCCATTAAACACTCCCCACCCCCTCCCCTCTGACACCCACCTTCCAGGTCCTTATAGAAGTGGGATCTTACACTGTGTGTTCCTTCATGTCTGCTGTGTCATTTAGCATCTTGTCCTCGAGGTTCACCCATGTTTCAGTGGGTGTCAGACTCTCCTCCTTTTTAAGACTGAATCATCATCCATCATGTGGATGGACCACATTTCACTTATCCATCATCCACTGATGGACACTTGGTTTGCTTCTATCTTTTGGCTGTTGTGAATAACTCTGCTCTGAACATGGGTGTACAAATACCTTTTCAAGTCCCTGCTTTCAGTTCTTTTGGGAATACACACAACTGGAATTGCTGGATCATAGGATAATTCCATTTTTAATTCTTTGAGGAACCACCAGACTGTTTTCCAAAGGAGCCGCACTAATTTACATTCCTACCAACAGTGCACAGGCTTCACTTTCTCACCAACAGTTGGTTTCTGGTCTTATTTTCTGGGAGCCACCCTATTGGGTGTGAGGTGGTGTCTCATGGTGGTTTTGGTTGGCGTTTCCCTAGTGGTCAGTAATGTTGAGCATCTTTCCTCATGTTCATCAGCTGCCAGTCTGTCTTCTTTGGAGAAATATCTGTTCAGGTCCTTTGCCCATTTTAGAATGGGATTGTGTGCCTGTGTGTTTGTTGGTTGTCCTGGTCGGTGTATAATGACACACCCACTGTTGTGCACTTTGGGCTCAGCCTTCTCTACTTGAACCCACTGGTTGACACATCAGAGCAAGGTTGTCCAAGGAATTGACTTCAGGTGGAGAACAGACGGGCATCTGTGATGTTATTGCGAAGATGGACCAGTTTTCCTTCTCTTTTCCTTCTGATATTTTCCATGTCTCTTACCACCTATTTTTATAGCATAAAAATTCATTACAAAGGAGAAAGGCTCAAGTGGAGGAGGGACTCTTGAATCAGAAGGTACTTGGGGGCCCGTGAGTCAATCAGTCCGTCCCCATGAAGACGTCCTTCTTCGTGCTCCTGCAGGGTCTGCCCAGTGGTGGCTACCCTCTCTGTCCAGAACCCCCAGATGCTTGGTGATGTCAGCAATCCCCCCGGCCCCCAGCATGTTTTGCTACATGAAGCGACCCAGCGGGATAACAGAATGAGATGGAGTGAGTCTGGGGCCCTGGGCCGTCTGTGGGGTGACAGGGCACACCTGGGGTTGAGGAAGGAAGCCCTGCACCCGGTGGGCCGCTCAGCTGGGAGGAGAGCAGGCAGCGGGGTCCCACCTTGGGACAGCCCAGGGGAGCAGGGCCCAGAGCAGGCTCCTCCCTCCGCTCTGGCCCCCTTGGGAGCACCTGCTGGTGAATGCAGACCACCTTCGCCTTCTCAGCTTTGGGGCAGTGGAGACTCACCAGGGTCCTGTGGATCTGAAGGCCTTGGGTTCATTTACAACGGAGACTGGAGACTTCGCTGAGCTCTGCAGTGACATTCTTGGGAGTGAACAGAACAAGCATAAATTATTCATGGATTTTAGCTGATCCGTTTTTGTACAAAGGGAGCTTTTAAAAGTTAATTATTTTTAAGCAGTAGAGGATGGTTTATCTGAGAAAGCTGGAGGCGCGGTTTTCAAGGTGAGCAGATGGCAGGGGGGCGGGGCACGGGATGGGGGTCTGGGCCCTGTGCTCAGAAAGGAGAGAGGCCCAGATGTCGGGAAGAGCTTGTGGGTAGCTCTGTGTTCAGTCCCGGCCAAGACTTTAAACTCAGCTCCACCATCTTAAACCTTCCAGGCCTCTGATGCACCAACCCCCACAGTGGGGGAAGGCCGTACCGCTCTCCAGGTGCTGCCCTGCGGCCCAGGTGTAGACGCAGCCCTAGTGCACCAGAATGCCCTGTGGTGGGTCTTGGGAAACAGATGCACAGAGATGTTGCAGTGCCTGCGAGGGTCTCCCGCCAGGAGGGAAGCTGAAGCCGGAGCCTCTGCAATCCCTGCCCAGTGGGGAGGAGGCGGGCAGCCCATGGGCTGAGCTGGCAGCTGCTGTTCCTTTGAAAAGTGCTTCCTCCTGGGATTAGACAGGTGTGGGCGGGTGCAGACACCATGTGGACGTGACGTGGTCGGGCGTGGGTGCTGGGTAGACAGGTGTGGACATGCTGGACATGGATGGTGTGGACAGAGGGCCTGCAGCACTTGGTCCCCTCCATTCCAGATGCCTGCCCACACTTGGATAGCCTTGGAGTGGGGTGCACCAGGTAATCACAGGTGTGGACACAGATGCTTGCATGTGGGCACAAGGGAGGGGCCTCAGTGCCAGGTCCAGTCCACACGTCCCTTGTCCAGTCTGACTTGGGGGCCATGTCCCCTGCCAGACACCCCCTTGTCACAACTGCTGTGGGTGATTTCCCAGTTTGTCACATCAGAGACTTCCCAGTGACTTCCTGGTTTGTCACGTCATAGCAGCCGCCTTCCAAGAGAGCCCACATGTCCTTCCATTTCGATGTACAGTGTCGGGGTTCTCCTTTGCCATCACCTCTCCACCCTTGGGGGGCAGCCCCCCTTCTGTCTCTAGACACCGTCTTTGGTGAGAAGTGAAAGAAACCTGGTTCCAGCCTGAACTGCATGTCCCAGGGCCCGTGGCCTCCGTGTGGTCTCCCCATGTGGCCGTGTTCTTGTGTGTGATGTGCTGGCCCACAGCGTGGACAGTGGTCACCAAGGGGTAATTAGGTCTTTTCTGAGGCTCCTGCTGCGGCACTCCCCCAGCCACCCCACCACAGCCCAGCTCCCGCCTCCCATATTGGCTGTTTTTGGCCTTGAATTAATTTCTTGTTCCCCAGTCATTTTTCTTAAAGCTCAGTTTTGGTCTCTTTCAGTCTCTTGTCTATAACAAGCTCTGCCCAGTTTCCCCTGGGCTCCCTGCTATTCTTGTGGTCTCCCACGACCCCCTCGGTTCGGTTGGCGGTGGCTGTGAAAGAGCTGCTCCTTTCTTTCTGGGACCCTGGGGCTTTGTCCCTCTGACGGGGCAGGGGTTTCCGTGTGTCTGGGGCACTCAGGCCAACCGCTAGGGATCAGAGCTCGGGTCTCAGTGTCCAGCAGCCCTCACTTCCCCCTCTGGTCTTGGGTCTCTTCTGGTCCTCCTCAGAAGGCAGATGTAGACACAGGCAATGGAGTCACATGGATTTTGTGAAGCTTGTCTTTTTTTTTTTTTTTTTGCAGCACAGCCTTTTTTATTCAGAAAAACAAAAATGTTTTCCAACCACACACAGGAGGGGTATGGGTTGGGGGCAGAGGTGTCTGTCCATCCAGCGCAGGCCCCTAGCCCATGTGGTTTGGGCAGCAATAAGGGGTGTGGGGTAATGGCCCCCAAAATAAAAATGGTGTGTGTGAGGGGGAGTCGGGGGGGGAGAAGAGGGGTGCAAAAGCACTGGGGAGTGGTGTGGGGAGGGCCAGACGAGGTCTGTGCTGGGAATGCCGCAGGTGAGAGGCCACTTCATCACATACCGCCGTGGACACCTTCTTTGCCCATCAGCAGGACTAGTGTCTTGACAGTCATGGTGACAATGGTAAAAAATATGGAATGCCTCATGAATTTGCGTGTCATTCTTGCGCAGGGGCCATGCTAATCTTCTCTGTATCTGTGAAGCTTGTCTTCAGTGGGTGCTCAAAAGCGACACTAGTGTGTTAGAGTTGTTGACGTATTTCTGAGCAGTGGTTGACAGTTCTGGGGGAAGTGGCTTCTGTGCTGCTCCCACAGTGTTTCCGATGGGAATTAGAAATGGTCCTGGGCTGCAAGTTGGGAGTCAGAAAACGTGGAGGCAGCAAGACCCCAGGTCTACTTCTGACTCCTGACTTCTCCTCTTGCAGAGCCAGGGGTCCACTCTGGCCTCAGTCTCTGCTGTGTCCTCAGCCCGAGTGTTAGCAGCACACGCGTGTACACACACAGACACACACCATATACATACACACATGCACACCACACACAGACGCATACATACATACACACATGCCGCACACAGACACACACACACACCACATGCACACACAGACACATGCACACATACATACACCCCCCCACAATACATGTACAGACACACAACACACATACATACACACACCACACACACATACATTCACAGACACACACAGAGACACAGACACACACAGAGACACAGACACACACATGCATCCACACTGCGCAGAGACATGTGCACACCACACATAGACCCACCACACACATATACACACCACACATACACACACACACACCCAGGAACGGGAATCCTTGCACAAAGGGCTCTACTGCTGGCAGTGCAGGGAAGCTATGACTCGCCCTTGTGTTGTGTTTTGCAGTGTTTAGGGAAGAGGACTGTCAGGAAGACTGATCAGCTGATGTGCACGAGTAACTGGTTTGTGTCAGTTGTCACGACAGAGGCAGGTCCTGCTGGCTTGTCACTGAGGGCATCCTTTGATGTCACCACTGATCAGGTCCCCGTGGCCCTGAGGAGGCGCGGGCAGCAAGCTGGCTCTGAGCTTTGCCTGCTCTACACACATGGGGAATGGGAGGCTTCAGGGCCCAGCTGGGGAGCAGCAGAGGATCAGCAAGATGCTGTGGATCCACCAGGGGTCGAGGGAAGGAGTAGGGCAGGCTGACTCCATCTAGGCTTTGCCGTCTGGCCCTCCATTGTTCATGGAGGAGGGCAGGTCCCTCTAGGATTTTGACAGAGGTCCAGAGTGCTGCCTGGTTCTGGGCCCACCCCTTGACCCTTTGGTGTAGAAGGAGCATGGCACCCTGACCAGCCTTGGCTCCTGGCCCTGGATGGACCCATCCAGCACCCTGTGCTATTCCTGCTGCCTGTTGGCGGGGGGTGGTTGTCAGGTGGACGCTAGTGGGGGGTGGAGGGCTGGCACAGGCTGCAACCCCCCAGGAGCTGGTGGACTTGGATCCCCCTCCCAGGCGTTGGTGGACTTGGACATACACACATCCCCAGGAGCTGTTGGACTTGGATCCCTGGCCCCAGGAGCTGGTGAACTTGGTACCAACCCCCACCCCCACCCCCAGGAGCTGGGAGGAATTAGATTTCACTTCTCAGGATGGTGGGGACACACCCACAGCCTGTGTGTGAAATACCATGTGGTCTTCCAGGAGGAGTGGTTGTTCTGGGTCCTGGGGGCCTCTCTTGGGGACCTGGGAGGAAGAAGAAACAACTCAGCTGATGAGGATGAGGGAGGGGTGGTGGGTCCCTGCTGTCTGCCCCCCTGCCTGGGAGCCCTGGTAAGAGGGCAGTGCTGCCGCAGCCAGGTTGAGCCCAGGACCCCTGGCAGCTCCTCCCTGGAACGCAGCCTGTGAGACCCAGGTCTTCAGGCCATTTCTCTAAACTCAGGAGATGCTTTACTTAAACACCCTGGGAAACATGAATGTCGGGTGCACTCTGTTCCCATGGGTGCTGTGCTCCTGTCTGAAGCCTCCATCATGGGGGCAGCACTGGTCTAAGGAGCTGACTGCCATCTGGGGTTCTCTCAGAGGGTGGGGTGGGCTGGATGAGGGCGGTGGGTGGCTTGTGATTCTGCTTCCAAACAACCCCTCATGCCTGTCCTCGAAGCTGCAGGGTCAGGTTTAAACTTCGGATTTCCCGGTGCCTGGACTCACAGATTCATCTAATAATAAGGCTCCTGCTGCCTTGGACCAGCTCGGCACTGCCTCTGGGGGGGTGGGGGGGATCTGTTCTGAGACCAAAGACTCCTCCCCCTCTGCACCCCCACACCCTCCTTCCTGCACCAGAATGGCAGGGACACCCTGTCCCCAGGAGTTGCGAGAATGAATTAGGAGATCTATATGGAATTACAGTGCATGGAGCCGGAGCAGGTGTTTTGCTGATATGAGCCTCAGTTTTCCTCCCTCCCTCTCTCCATCCCTTCCCTCCCTCCCTCCCTTCTCCCTCCCTCCTTTCCCTCCTCCCTCCTTCTTCCTTCCTTTCCCTTCTCCTTTCCCACATCTGAGCGGTGTGGCCCCAGATTCCAGGCCAGGCAGATACTGAGAGAACCATGACATAGAGGATGTGCTCCTAGTCTCACCTGGTTAATGAGCACATGTGCAGAAACAGATAAAGTTGCAGGTTGTAGTGAATGTAAGTGACACCAAGATGGAAACACCGGATGGGGAAGGGCTGGTGCTGGGGGCCCAGAAAGGAGGGGTAACACCTGAGGTGAGGACTCGCTAACCTGGCCATGGAAAGAGACCGGCAAGGTTCCTGAAGGGTGGGGACCGTGGCCCCTCAGAGGAACTGGGAGAACCTGCTGGTAGAACCCCTGAGGAGGCCATGGTGGGGGCGGGGCCACACAGGAGTCTCTGGTCACCCCTTAGTCCTATGTTTTGTGAGCCTGTGAGGTATTGGTTCAATAGCCCTGAATCCCAGTTATGACCTACTTGCTGTTCCAGTTAAGCTGAAAATCATTTGTCCACATCCAGCTAAATCAAATGACTTGCAAGGAGCAGAGAAACCTTGAAATGCATTTTTAAAGCAATGAAAGTGAGACGAGGATTTTTTCTGAGGGAAAATGCAACACTCGAGGGTGGCCCAATGGTTGAGAGTCCGCCTGCCAATGCAGGGGACATGGGGTCGATCCCTGGTCCAGGAAGATCCCACATGCCGCAGAGCAGCTAAGCCCATGCACCGCAGCTGCTGAGGCCCACGCGCTTTAGAGCCTGTGCTCCGCAACAAGAGAGGCCAGTGCAATGAGAAGCCCACAACGAGAGAGTAGCTCCCGCTCCCACAACTAGAGAAAGCCTGAGCACAGCAACCAAGACCCAGTACAGCCAAAAATAAGTAAGTCTGGAAAAAGGAAGAGAGAACACTCGGATTCCGCACCCTGGTGGCAGCGAGCTGTGTGCGCCTGCTCTGAACCAGCTGGTTAAAACCCTGTGTTACTTCTTGTCCCTGTGAAACATGCAGGCACTCCAGGGTCTTCTCCCGCCCCCACCCCCTCTTCCTGTGATCATGGCCCTGGAGCAAAGGAGGAACTGGTCTCAGCTCCCTGGGCTGACTCTTCATTCCAGGCTTTTCTTCGGTTTTATTTTATTTTGCAGTGATAGAGGCTCTCTTGCTAAAATTATTTCAAAATCTGCCACCTGGAAAAACAGACCCATTGTGGGACCATCCATCTGCGGCACCGGGGCTTCAGCTTTTGTGCTGGCGTTTGCTTTTTCACCCTGCTTGCTCCTGTCCCCACCCCCGAGGCCCCGAGCTACCCTTTCCTCCTGGCCCCTGCCTGGTCCCCCGAGGTATGTGGTTTGCTTCCAAGGCTCTGCCTGTGGATCTTCAGGCTGCACCCTCTCCGTGGACAACCCCCCAGGGTCGCCATCATGGGGGTCAGTGCCTGTGGTTGAGGATGTCTGTGTGTCACATTTTGGTAATTCTCACAGCATTTCAAGCTTCATTATTACTGCGTTAGTTGTGGTGATCTGTGATCTGTGTCATTGTTTCGGGGCCACGAACCACACCCCTTAAGATGGTGAACTTCACCCATCAACGTGCTGTGTTCTGCCTGTCCCACTGATTGGCCATCCCCCCCATCTACCTCCCTCTCCTTGGGCCTTCCTGTTCCCTGACACAACAATATTGAAATCAGGACAATAAATAACCCCGCAATGGGGGGACTTCCTTCGTGGTCCAGTGGTTAAGATGCCACACTTCCACTGTTGTGGGCCCCGGCTCCATCCCTGGTCAGGGATCTAAGATCCTGCAAGCTATGTGGCATGGCCCCAAAAAACCCAAACCAGGACAAAACGAACCTTGAAGTGGCCTCTTAAGTGTTCAAGTAAAAGGAAGAGTCACACGTCTCTCAGTTTTAATCAAAAGGTAGAAATGGTTAAGCTTAGTGAAGAAGGCAAGTCAAAAGCCAAAGACTGAAAGCTGGGTCACTTGCACCAAACAATTAGCCAAGTCATGAATACCAAGAAAAGCCCTGAAGGAAATTAAAAATGCTGCTGCTGTGAATGCAGAAATGGTAAGAGAGCGAAACAGCCTTATCGCTGATGCGGAGGTTTTAGTGGCCCCGATAGAAGATCAAACCAGCTACAGTATTCCCTTAATACAGTATTCCCTCATGCAGAGCAAGGCCCTGACTCTTCAGTTCTGTGAAGGCTGAGAGAGGGGAGGAAGCTGCAGAAGAAAAGTCTGAAGCCACAGGGGTTGGTTCATGAAGTTTAAGGAAAGAAGCCATTTTTACAGCGTAAGGGGCAAAATGAAGCAGGAAGTGCTGATGGAGAAGCTGCAGCAAGTTTTCCAGAAGATCCAGCTCAGAGCATGAAGGGGCCACAAGTGCATGTGTGCTCAATCGCTCAGTCATGTCCAACTCTTTGCGACCCCATGGACTGTAGCCCACCAGGCTCCTCTGTCCATGGAATTTCCCAGGCAACAATACTGAAGTAGGTTGCCATTTCTTCCTCCAGGGGATCTTCCTGACCCAGGGATCGAACTCGTGTCTCTTGAATTGGCAGGTGGATTCTTTACCACTTAGCCACCTGGGAGTCCCCCACACAAGTGAAGGGGCCCTTAAGAATTAAGCTAAATGCACTGTGCGTGTGCTTTGGAAATGGGATAACAAAGCCTGAATGACAGCACATCTGTTTACCACATGGTTTCCTGCAAGATTTTAGGCCCATTGTTGAGACCTTCTGCTCAGAAAAAGATTCCTTTTAAAATGTCAGTGCTCATTGACCACACACATGGTCATGCAAAGCTCTGATGGAGATGGACAACAAGATTCATGTTGTTTTCATGCTGCAAACACAGCATCCATTCCGCATCCATGGACCAGGAAGGAATTTCAAATTCAAGTCATGTTATTTAAGAAATCCATTGTATAAAGCTATAGCTGCCATAGGTGGTGATTCCTCTGTTGTTTCTGGGAAAAGTCAACTGAAAACCTCCTGGAAAGATTCACTATTCTAGATTCCATTAAGAACATTCATGATTCATGGGAATATCAACAAAATACCAACGTTCACAGGAACTTGGAGGGGCTTCCCAAGTGGCACAGTGGTAAAGAATCCACCTGCCAATACAGGAGATGCAGGAGACTCTGATTCGATCTCTGGCTCGGGAAGATCCCCTAGAGGAGGAAGTGGCAACCTATACCAGTACACTTGCCTGGGAAATCCCATGGACAGAGGAGCCTGGGGGCTACATTCCATGGGGTCACAAGAGAGTTGGACACAACTTAGTGACTAAACAACAACAGGAGTTTGGAGGAAGTTGATTCCAGTGCTCATGGATGACTTTGAGGAGTTCCAGACTTCAGTGGAGGAAGCAACTACAGATGTGGTGGAAACAGCAAGAGAGCTGGAATTAGAAGTGGGGCCTGCACTTCAATGAGAAGCCCCCACACAGCACCAGAGTAGCTGCTGCTCGCCACAACTAGAGAGAGCCTAGTGCAGCAATAAAGACCCAGCACAGCCAAAAATCATAATTAATTAATGCAGCTACAAAATTAAAATACACTTGCTCCTTGGAGGAAAAGCTGTGACAAACCTAGACAGCATATTAAAAGGCAGAGACATCACTTTGCCAACAAAGGTCCATATAATTAAAGCTGTGGTGTTTCCAGTAGTCATGTACAGATGTGAGAGTTGGACCATAAAGAAGGCTGAACTTTCCAACTTTTCTGAAGAAGACTCTTGAGAGTCTCTTGGACTGCAGGGAGATCAAACCAGTCAATCCTAAAGGAAATCAACCCTGAGTATTCACTGAAGCTTCAGCTTCGATACTTTGGCCATTGATTCAAAGAGTTTACTTGTTGGAAAAGACCCTCATGCTGGGGAAGACTGAGGGCAGGAGGAGAAAGGGGTGACAGATGAGATGGCTAGATGGTGTCACTGAATCAATGGACATGAGTTTGAACAAACTCCAAGAGATAGTGAAGGACAGGGGAGCCTGCCATGCTGCAGTCCATGGGGTTGCAAGTGACTTAGTGACTTGTTCAGTTGCTCAGTCATGACAAAAGGTTTTAGCATAGTCAGTGAAGCAGAAGTAGATGTTTTCCTGGAATTCTCTTGCTCTTTCTGTGATCCAGCGGATGTTGGCGATTTGATCTCTGGTTCCCATGCCTTTTCTAAATCCACCTTATACATCTGGCTGTTCTTGGTTCACGTACTGTTGAAGCCTAGCTTAGAGAATTTTGAGCATTACCTTACTAGAATATGAAATGAGTGCAATTGTGTGGTAGTTTAAACATTCTTTAGCATTGCCCTTCTTTGGGATTGGAATGAAAACTGACCTTTTCCAGTCCTATGGCCACTGCTGAATTTTCCAAACTTTTTGGCATATTGAGTGCAGAACTTTCACAGCATCATCTTTTAGGGTTTGAAATAGCTCAGCTGGAATTCCATCACCTCCATTAGCTTTCTTCATAGTGATGCTTCCTAAGGTCCACTTGACTTTGCACTCTAGGATGTCTGACTCTAGGTGAGTGATCGCACCATCATGGTTATCCAGGTCATTAAGATCTTTTTTGTGTAGTTTTGTGTATTCTTGCCACCTCTTCTTAATATCTTCTGTTTCTGTTAGGTCCAAACCATTTCTATCCTTCATTGTGCCCATCTTTGCATGAAATGTTCCCTTGGTAGTTGTGATTTTCTTGAAGAAATCTCTAATGACTTAGTGACTGGACAACAACAGATTGATTAAAAAAAAAAGAAGTTGGGCTGAAGACGTGGCTGAATTGCTGCATCTCAGGATAAAACTCTAACAGATGAGGAGTTGTTTTTTGTGGACAACAAGGAAGGTGGTTTCTTGAGATGGAATCTGCTCTTGGTGAAGATGCTGTGAAGATTGTTGACACGACAGCAGAGGATTTAGAATAAGAGGTAAACTTAGCTGAAAAAGCAGCATCGAGATTTGTGTTGCCTACCTCCCATTTTGAAGGAAGTTCTCCCACGTGTAAGATACTGTCAACCAGCATTACTGCTGTAGAGCAGTTGTGAATGAAGAATCCATCGATTTGGCAAACTTCATTGTTCTCATATTTTAAGAAATTGCTGCAGCCAGCCCAGCCTTCAGCAACCAGCACCCTGATCAATCAGCAGCCATCGGCATGGAGACTAGACCATTCTCCAGTGGAAAAAAAAAAGAGAGAGAGAGATTTGCTGAAGGCTAAGATGACGCTTACCATTTTTCAGCAATAAAATATTTTTTATCTGAGGTATGTACATTCTTTTTAAACATAATGCTGTTGCAACACTTAATAGGCTACAGTATAGTATAAATGTAACTTTGCACCGAGAAACCAAAAAATTTGTGTGAATCACTTTATCATGATACTTACTTTATGTTTGCTTGAACCAAACCCATAGCATCCCTGAGGTGTGCCTGTGCTGATACGTGATGTTTCCTGGCGTGCTGTCCCTGTGTGATGTCTCGCCTCCTGGAAGCCCTGGGCTCCTGGATTCCTTAGGTCTGACTTTCTAAAATGAGCAGGACAGGGAGGAAATACTTTATTTTGTAAAAAGACATTAAAAGGTTCTCTGTTGTGTGTGGGGGAATCCCTAGGGGGCTCCTCTGGTGCCGGCCCCACCCCTCCTCTTTCCCCCACCCTCGGGTCCTCTCCTTCTCTCTCTCTCTATATATATATGTAAATCACACATCAAAATTTAGTTGTGACAGCTTGGGGCTTCCCCCCACCCCCTTCCCCTGATAAATTCTTAAAGCCTTTCAGAAGGCTTAATCTCAAGGAGAAGCCGGCCTCTTGTGTGTGTTTAATCACCAAAGCTGTTTTCAGTCTCAGACGTGATTTAAGAAACCTGGAAACTTGCAGCAGCTGAGTCCTCCGACCAGAGGACCAGAGGGAGGCTGGTGGGTGTCATCCCTCCCCCTTCCCAGGCGGCCCAGGCTTTCCCAGGGCACTGTCCCCCCTCCCCTTCTCTCCCTTTGACCTGGTCATGAGACCCCGGGAAGACCTCCGTGGGGGTCTGAGGCTGTTTGCTTTGTTCTTTCTTCAGCTTGTGTGTTTCATTTATTCACTCATTCATTCGAGCTCAGCTGTCAAGACCACGGCCAGGCACCTTGGGCTGAGCTGGCCTGAGTCAACTCTGGCTGGAGGAAGCAGGACAAGGTTCCCTGAGCCTCAGTTTCCTTTCTTGTGAGATAGGCGCAGGAGGGGCTGCTTCGCAGGGGAGGTGGGCAGGCCCAGCACCTGCCCCCACTCTCCGCCCCTGCCCTGCTTTGCGCCATTTCTCCCCAGCGGTAGTCACAGCTCCCTGACTGTTTGTCCCTCACCCCCTAGAATGAGACACTAGGACAAGAGCCAAGCACAGGGACACAGGCCTCGGCCAGGCTGATGGGACTTCCGCCATTAGTGTGCGTTTTCCTGTCCACTGTGTGTTCTTCATGTCTGTTGCTCTGTTACTTGGAGGTTAAGGATGAAACCGAGTTTGGAAATACCGGGCTGACCTGGAGTCTAGATGCTGTCCTGCAGGCCTGCCTGTGAAACAGATGTCAGTGCTTGCCCCTTCAGAGGCCTGTGAGGGGATGTGGGTTCAGTGAGTCCTTGGTCTAGATCAGCATCTGATACAGTAGAGTGGACACATCCCAGGTTATATGTAGCAGAGACACAGAGTCTCAGGCATGGTCACAGGCATATAGTACATGCAGAGTAGATACATAATAGATACAGAGTGACTCATAGATACAGAACAGATACATCATAGACGTGTGGTATAGAATAGATATGTAGTAGATACATAGTAGATACAGAATGGATACATCATAGACACATAGTAGATACAGTATAGACATGTGGTAGATACATAGTAGATAGAGTATATACATCATAGACACATAGTAGATACATATTAGATATGTAATATATAGTAGCTACAGAATAGATATATCACAGACATACAGTACATACAGAGTGAAGTGAAGTCGCTCAGTCGTGTCCAACTCTTCGCAACCCCATGGACTGCAGCCTACCAGGCTCCTCCATCCATGGAATTTTCTAGGCAAGAGTACTGGAGTGGGTTGCCATTTCCTTCTCCAGAGGATCTTCCTGACCCAGGGATCGAACCCGGGTCTCCCACATTGCAGGCAGCTTCCTTATCATCTGAGCCACCAGGGAAGTCCAAGTAGATAGATATAAACAGATACAGATTAACTCCATCATAGATACATAGTAGATACAGAATAGATATATAATAGATACATGGTAGACACAGTAGATACATCATTGGCACATAGTAGATGCAGTGTAGATATAAGATAGATAGTGGACACAGAGCAGATATATCATAGACATGGTGTAGATATATAATAGATACGTGGTAGACACAGAGCAGATACATCATAGGCACATACAGCAGAAATGCAACTATAGCAGACATATCACTGGTTCGTACACTGAAGGATTAATGTGTGCTAATAGTGGATCACGAATGTCCTGCATGGGGTTCACATCATTGTGGGATCCTTTTCACTGGGGAGGACTGTGATGGGAGTTTAGGAAAACATCCAGTTTTCTCTCCCTGTCCCCCTTTTCCTTTTTATCAGACACAGCAGAGCTGTGCTTCCTGTCTGGTGGGTGGAGGCTCATCCTTCTGGTTGGGCGCTAAGGTCAGAAGGGTGATGGGCCAGGCTGGGAGGGTTGGGGGTGGTCCCAGAGCCAGTCCTCTCCCCACCCCACCCCTTGCTCTGCCACAGGAGTCTTTTGAATTTACATTTTTTTCCTTCAGAGTCTGCTGTAGGCTTTTCAAGGTCTGCTTACAAGTTTTTGTCGGTTTGTTTCTAGATTCATAGGAACTGTTTGTATTTTGCTCTCTTTTTTACTACAATTTTGCAGAAGAGTCTAAAACGCAGCTCCTCCTCGCCTTACTAAAGGGCCGCAAAGCAAAGATGTGCAGCCAACTGTGGGGTAAATGGCCCCACCATCACTTTTTCTGTTACTGTTTTTCTCATAAAGAGGCCTCTACTTCTGGGGAGAGGGCAGAGCTTTTCTTGACCGGGGATGTGTACACTACTGGGAAGGTGTGGAGAAAAAGCAGGTGTGTCTGTGGGGCCTAGGAGATGCTCTCACGCCCAGTGGGGGAGTGCACCACCCCTCCCGAACACATGTGAGGTGGTTGTGGACACGTAGCCCCGGTGCTCTTTCTAACTGTCTCTCAAATCAATTCACATCACATTGACATGACAAATCTTTAACATGACGGTTGAATAAGCCGTTTTCTGTGGGAAGCCGTCCCCAGTGGGTGGGGCTGCAGTTTGCTCCTTAGTCCCTCTTGGGGTGGGGAGGGGGCTTGACTGGCAGGTGCTGCTTGTCCGTTTAGCCCTTGCTTCTGCTGCTCACCTGGAAGACACATGAACTCAGCTCCTGCCCCTGGGAAACCCACGGGCCAGGAGGAGAGTAATTCCTGGGGCTGCTGTGGGACTCGAGGGGCCAGTGTCTCCCAGGTTCCTGTTTGGGCAGCAGCGAGAGGCAGTGGAGGGGGGCACTGCACGCCCTGTGACCCCGGCTCTACAGGGTGCCTGTCCTGTTCACGTCATGAGACGCATGGGAGAGCCATGGGCTCTCAAGCTGGTCCCTGATGACTGGAGGGGGCAGCTTGGGTTTCAGTTTTGGGGAGGGGGTGAGCCAGGCTGGGGCATTCAGGGTGTGAACCTCCCCCTCCCACCCCCTCCTCTAGGCTTTCTGTCAGTCCCCCCACCCCACCCCGAAACGTGGCAGGAAAGGCAGGGGGTGGAGGCTGTCAACTGCTGAGCATCACAGGTTACCTTCTCTGTGGCTGAAACCAGACGTGGGGCCTCAGAGCCGCAGGGGCTGGTGCGGTGGCCATGGATGCTGGGCCCTTCCCGCAGGGCAGCAAGGAGAGGGTGGGCCTTGCTGCTCACAGGCTGCCCTGCCCGCACCTCTCTGCTTCTGTGTGCAAGGCCTCTGTAACCCGTGTCTGGTTCAGGGACCAGGTGTGCCACCTGTCCACGTGGAGCCTGTGCTCTGGAGGGGGGAGGACATACAGGTGCCAGAAGGTCACAGGGGGCTGCTGCCACCCCAGGGAGATGCGGTTTTAGCTGAGATAAGAGGTGGGGTGGGGGTGGGATGGGGCAGGCCTGGGCCCTGGTGTGGACAGAGTTTGGATGCTGAGGGACCTGGTGTGGCTGGAGAAGGAGAAGGAAGCCTGGTGTGGCTGTGAGGTGGAACTGCATGGTTGGGGTGGGGACCAGGTGGGCACCCTGCTGCAGAGTGGGTTGGGGCCAGCAGGCCTGTGGGGCCCACTGCTGCCCACAAGGCCAAAGACAGTGGGGCCAAGGGTCAGGGAAAGGGAAAAGGGGCAGGAGTCCAGTGCCGAGAGAAGATTGGCAGGACCTGGGAGGACCAGGAAAGGGAGAACTGGGGGGTGGGTCCTATGTGAACCATGTGGGTAAGTGTGGGCGGCTAAGTGTGGACTGATGAGCATGGACAGGTGAGTGTGAGTAGGTGTGTGTGGGCAGGTGATTGTGGACAGGTGAGTGTGTTCAGGTGGGTGCAGGCAGGTTAACATGGGCATAGACAGGTGTGCAAGCCCCATCTCTCCAGTGAGGGGAGAAGCCATTGGGATTGGAGGTGTTGACTCTGCACGCACAGTCCCTGTTTGAGGACAGATGTGTCCAAGGCACTTATTCAGCCAGGGACACCGGCCTCGGCAGGAGCTGCTGGGCTGACCCTGGGTTACTCCTGTCTCCTGCGTAGCCACCGTGTGCATTTGTGCATTGTGGCACTATTTTGGCGAGGGTGCTGAGGACTTGGCATTGGTGGGAAGGTGGTCTTGTAACCGGCCCTGCAGATGACCAGGAGCCAGCTTGTTCCTGGCTGGGGAGATGGGACCCATAGGCCACCTGCACGAACAGCTTAAAAGGAGCTGGTGGGGGCTGGGAAACGGCAGCTGTGGGTGCACTCGGGGCTCACAGTTGATGGAACGGGGCTTTTCTCCTGTGGCCTGGGAGTGACCAAATGCAGCATGGGTGGTGTGTGCAGTTCTCCCTAAGTGGTCGTCTGAGCAAATGGATTTGGGATGAGGTGGTCATATGAGGCTAAGAGCTGCAAGGAGGAGCTGACTGGCTGCTTTGAGACATTGAGTGGGGATGGAGATCCTTCCTTTGGGGTGAACAGGGCTGTCAAGGAGGGCCCTGCCTGGCCCCCAGCATGGTTCCAGGACTGCAGCAGAAGGAAGGGAGTGGAGGCCAGTCATCTCTCTGTCTCTCTTGGAGGCCTCCTTCTTGTTCCTTATTGGACCAGATGTGGTTGGGGCAGACGAGCCCCTGGGGGCCGAGTGAGTGAGGAACATACCCTGAGGCTTCTGTCCTCATGTCTTCCCTCTGACTTGACCCTCCTGCTTCTCCCTTAGGAAGACCTTGTGATGACACTAACCCCCAGATAATCCAGGATCACCCCCTCCCAGAGTCCTTACCTTAATTGCAGCAGCAGCAGAGTCCTTGCCCCTGTGTGAGGAGGCTCAGGCTGGGGATTAGGACGGGACGTCCCTGGGGGCAGATACTTAGCCAATTGGTGCTTTTGGTTTCTGGCCTCCAGGGAGGGATTCCTGGGGTGAGACCCAGACAGAGAGCACCGACAGGAGCCCTGGGAGTGGTGGGGGCAGCCGGGACCCCAGGCCTTGGGTGGCTTCAGTTTGTTCATCTGTAAAGGGAAGTCACAGTAGCCGCCCCTTTCTCCTCTGATGATGAGCAGATGTCATCACAGGCATTCAAACACGCTGGGCTGAGCTGCATCAGGACACCCACAGAAGGCCTGAGGAAGGGGGGAGTGTGACAGCAGCTCTGACTCGGTGGCTGACACGGGGGGTGCCAGGTCTGGGCTCTGCCACCTTGCAGCCCTGTCTGCACACCATCTTACAGACCCACCTCGGGGCAGGGGGAGCCCACAGCATGGCCTGGGGGTGTGTGGATCCCTGAGACTTGATTGTGTCAGTGCT
Organism: Dama dama; assembly: GCF_033118175.1. Taxonomy (NCBI): domain Eukaryota; kingdom Metazoa; phylum Chordata; class Mammalia; order Artiodactyla; family Cervidae; genus Dama; species Dama dama. Next base: position 47,602,354 of record NC_083694.1, on the reverse strand, counting down.
GAGAACCACATGGGACAGGCTGGGACCTGGGGCCCCGGTGACGGGGGCGAATCAAGAGTCATCTGAAGGCAGAACCAGTGGATGTGGGTGCAGGCTGGGCACTCAGGGAGGGCAGGTTTCTGCCAGGGGAGCTGTGGCAGGGGAAGAGCTGGACAGGAGAGGGCTTTCGTTAGGGCTCTTGTGAGTGAATGGAAACTGAAGACAGATCTCTAGTCTGGAAAGACTGGAAACCCAATGGCCAGGAGTGAGCTGGCTCATCCTGGGGCGGCCGGACCTGCTTCTCTCTCTGCATGCTGACTTCCTCGGAGCAGTCACCCTCCATCAGGTGCCTCATCAGGGTCCCCTGGCTACTGGGTCACACTGATGCCTCATGCCCTTAGTCACTTGTCCACCTCAAACCACTGGTGGAAAACCCCACAGGTGGCCTGGACTGAGCTGGTGGGAGTGAAGCCTGCAGGGCTGTCAGGAGAGGGACTCCCACCTTCTGCATCCTCTGCTCTGGCCTTTTTCTCTTCTAGGAAGGACACTAATCCGTTTGTGAGAGCCCCACCTACCTGACCACATCTAAACCCAGTCACCTCCTAAGTATTATCACTGGAGTGGGCTTCAACACAGGAATTTAGGGGGACACAGACATTCAATCTGTAACAGCAGGTCAGGTGGAAAAAGATTAGGAAGGTATTTTGGGATCACCTAGGAGGTCAAGCCCACTCTGGTACTCTTGCCTGGAAAATCCCACGGCCGGAGGAGCCTGGTAGGCTGCAGTCCATGGGGTCGCTAAGAGTCGGACACTGAGCAACTTCACTTTCACTTTCATGCATTGGGGAAGGAGATGGCAACCCACTCCAGTGTTCTTGCCTGGAGAATTCCAGGGATGGGGGAGCCTGATGGGCTGCCGTCTATGGGGTTGCAGAGTTGGACACGACTGAAGTGACTTAGCAGCAACAGCAGCAGGGGTTCAAAAGAGGACCACACATCAGCCAAAAAGTAGCAGTGGAGCGGAGAGCCAGGGAGCCAGACAGGGGAGATGGGAGCTGATGTGAGGGTCTTGGGGAAGGGAAGGGGGAGAAAGGGGATGCACCCTGGAGGTTGCAGGTACACTTGGGGTCTGTGGACAAGCTAGGGTCTGGGGGCCTGAGAGCGATGCGGAGGGGTGGAGATTTAGAGAAGATGAGATGTGACCAGTGCGGAGTCCAGGGCGGGAAGGAGTGATGGCGAAGGACTTGAGTGGGGGGGAGGCAGCCCAGCCCGCTGGGTCAGTTCCAGTTAGGAGCCCCACCCACACCCACACCCCCGCCCCCTCATCTGGTTTTGGATCTGCTCCTACGGGCTGGTTCATGCAGCAGAACCATCCTCCTCGCTCCTCGCTCGCTGCTGCCCCTGTGGGTGGCCCCAGCCTGCATTCTAAGGACACTCGCTCTTGAGCACTGCTTCCCCTCTCCCCCCAATTCCCCAGCTCAGCTTGGACCCAGTTTGGACCACAGCCCTGCCTGGGATGAAGCCCACCCTTGCCAGACCCTTTCTGAGCTCCTGCATCATGAGTTGCAGATCCTCTCCCCAGACCTCATTCCTTATGATTCATCCTCAGACTCAGGATTTACAAAACTTGGCATGTGCGTGTGTCCAACCTGCTGCCCAACCATCTGTCCATCGAGGTTCCTAAATGTCCACCCAAGTGGAAGAGATCAGCAAAGGGTGAAGGGCAGGCTGGCTTCCTTTCAGGGGGGCCGGGAGTACCCCCCAACACCCGGTTCATTCTATCAGGTCTAAAGTGGCTGAAACTGAGTGCATCCTGCAGCCTGGAGTTCCCGTTTAGTTGGCAGTGTCATTTTCTATCTTTCTGGTCCATAAGATCACGGTGTTTCGGAGAGTCATGGTCTCTGAGGTTGGATGAGGGCTGGCATCCGGGCAGAGGGAAAGTTGGGTACAGCACAAATGCAGGCCTGGAAAGTGGATGGCTCTGAGGGATGTGGGTCTGAGGTGTAGACGAAGACAGGGAAGGTCAGGGCCATCGATGTTGACAGAGATGGGGACCTGTGCCCAGATCTTTGAGGTCAGGATAGACAGTGTTGAAAGTGTATGGAGACAGGGGAGGAACGTGGCTGTATGGACAGCCCACTGACCGTCTGTGACCCAGAGTCAGGCATGACCTTCTGTCCCTCTCACCTCCCCAGAGGTCAGGTGTGGGGCTGGAAGTTCTGACCTTCTGATCTTTCCTTGGACTTTGACGACCAACCCCCAACCTGAAGCCAGTCTCATCAGCTTACAAAGGATGCTCAGAGACTCCTGGGGTCTCAGGAGGCACGTGTCAGGAGCCCAGCTGTGATGACCATCCACCTTCATCCCTGGGCTCTGGGGTCCCGCTCCCTGTCCTCCCCAGCCCTGGGGTTGTCAGAGCTCTCTGCCATCAGAGTAGACCTGTGAGTGGTATCACATCGTGGCCATGGTCTGCGTTTCCTCTTTGCCCCCAAAGCTGAGCGTCTTCTCACTTATAGGCTGTTTAAGACCCACTGCTGTCAGCTGCTCCTCCAAGTCTTTTCCTCAGTTTCAGATTCAGGTTGTTTAAAAAACAACTTAATGGGCCATGTGTCTACTTTACTGATTTGTAGGAACTCTGTGTGTTCTGTGTATTTGTGACACTGCTGGCATCTCACTCAGAGGCTTGCCTTTCCACTCTTGGTAAACAAAAATGGACACTTCCTTTACAGTGTGTGCCTTTTGTTAGAGAAACTGCCCCTGAACCCCAGGTCCTGAGTGTTTTCCCTCCTGACAGAATCATAACCCTCATTAGTCCTACCACACTTGGGAGTAAACTGTGTATGGTGTGAGGTTCCCCCGCCCCTGCTCCCTGTGGTGATAGCCAGTTGAGCCAGGACCACTTACAGGAAAAAGCATCCTCCTCTCGCCATGATTCAGTGATGTCTTTATTATCGACTGTTGGGGGCGGGGGCATTTCTGGACTTCTGTCCCTTTGGCCTTTTGCGCAATATCACATGGTTTTAACTTGGCTTTATAATAACTCTTAATATCATGTATTTTTTGTTTTTCTTCAAGGGTATCTTTCTTGGTGGTGGTTGTTAAGATTTTTTTTTGGATGTTCAGTTCAGTTCAGTCGCTCAGTTGTGTCCGACTCTTTGCGACCCCATGGACTATTGAACGCCAGGCCTCCCTGTCCATCACCAACTCACAGAGTTTACTCAAACTCATGTCCATTGAGTCGATGATGCCATCCAACCATCTTATCCTCTGTTGTCCCCTTCTCCTCCTACCTTCAGTCTTTCTCAGCATCGTGGTCTTTTCTAATGAGTCAGTTCTTTGCATCAGGTGACTAAAGTATTGGAGTTTTGGCTTCAGCATCAGTACTCCCAATGAATATTCAGGACTGATTTCCTTTAGGATGGACTGGTTGGATTTCTTTTCAGTCCGAGGGACTCTCAAGAGTCTTTTCCAATACTACAGTTTTTGATGTGGACCATTTTTAAAGTCTTTATTGAATTTGTGACAATATTGCTTCTGGTTTTTTTGTGGGTTTTTTTCTTTTTTTTTTTTGGCATGTGGAATCTTAGTTCCTTGACCAGGGATCAAACCCACAGCCCCAGCATTGGACGGCAAAGTCTTAACCCCTGGACCACCAGGGAAGTCCTTCTTGGTTGTTTTTTTCTTTTTCCATTTCTATACAAATTTTACAACTGGTTTTAAGTTCTCCAAAACCCAATGAGATTTTTTATTTAGATTACATTTGAATTCATAGATCAGCATGGGAGAATGGACATCTTTGCAGCCTTGAGCCATGAACATACACTCAACTCTTCTTCAGATTTTTCCGGTGACATCTGCATCTTCTGTGGAGCTGTCCTGCACATTTTTTGCTGGAGCACTCCACTGCCATTTGGCTTTTCTATGCTGCTTTAAGTGGTGTTCCTTTTACCATTTTATTTCCCATTTGTTTGCTTATAGAAACATATGGAGAAATACAGTTGACTGTTGATATCGAACCCTTGTCCAGCAGCCGTGTTAAATTCATGTATTCATCCTAGGACTTTATCTGCGGGTTCCTTTGGGTTTCCTCTGTACACTTCCAGCTGACCAGTGTGTTTTATTTCTCTTTCCAAACCTTCATCTGTTACCTTGCATCACTGGCACTGTTTATCTTTCCAAAACACTGTGGAACAGAAGTGCTGACCACAGGCAGCCTCTTGTTCTAGATTTCAGTGGAAGGTTTTCAGAATTTTGCCATTAAGGATCTTGTTTGCTGAATGACTCTTCTTTCTCTTGTAAATTCCCATCATCAAATTTAGGAGGTTCTATTCTGTTCCTTGTTGAGGATTTTTATCCTGAATGACATAAGATTTTATTAAAGCGTCTTTTTCCCTTCATCTGTTGACATGCTTTTCTCTTTTATTCTATTAATAAGGTGAATTATACTATTTGACTTTGTTTAACCAAACTTGCATTCCCTTAGTTCATCCTGTTTGGCTATAATGTGTTGTTTTTTCTATATTTTGCTGGATTCAGTTTGCGAACACTTACTTGGTATTTTTGCAATTGTTTGAAAGAAGTTGACCTGTCACTTTGTTTCTTTCTTTTTTGGTAACTTTGTTTTCACAGTTAAACATGGGAGGTTATTTTTGTTATTCTTTGCAACCCCGTGGACTGCAGCACTCCAGGTTTCCCTGTCCTTCACCATCTTCCGGAGCCTATTCAAACTCATCGAGTTGGTGGTGCCATCCAACCATCTCATCCTCTGTCGTCGCCTTCTCCTCCTGCCTTCAGTCTTTCGCAGCATCAGGGTCTTTTCCAGTGAGTCAGCTCTTCACATCATGTGGCCAAAGTATTGGAGCTTCAGCTTCAGCATCAGTCCTTCCAGTGACTATTCAGGACTGATTTCCTTTAGGATTGACTGGTTTGCTCTCCTTGCTGCCCAAGGGATTCTCAAGAGTCATCTCCAGCATCACAATTAGAAAGCATCAATTCTTCAGTGCTCAGCCTTCTTTATGGTCCAATTCTCACATCCATACATCACTACTGGAAAAACTATAGCTTGGACCTTGGTCAGCAAAAGTGCTGTCTCTGGTTTTTAATACACTGTCTAAATTTGTCATTGTTTCCCTTCCAAGGAGCAAGCATTTTAATTTCATGGTTGCAGTTACTGTCTGCAGTTATTTTGGAGCCCAAGAAGATAAAATCTGTCATTGCTTTCACTTTTTCACTTTCTTTTTGCCATGAAGTGATAGGACTAGATGCCATGGTCTTAGTTTTTTTTTAATGTTGAGGTATATTTGCCTTAAAAAATTAATTGAGCTTTTTTTTTTTAGTTCTTGGGAAGATTTATGTTAAGATTAATATTATTTCTAAATTAATTACTTGAAAGAATTCACAACAAAGGTCTGTGTTCCTTTGTGGGAATGTTTTAAATTCTAGATTTAATTTTTGAAATACAGATTATTCAGGTTTTGTATTTCTTCTTTTGTCACCTTTAGTAAGTTGTGTTTTTAAGGAAATTTTCAAGTCTGAAAGTGAAAAGAAAAAGTGAAAGTCATTCAGTCGTGTCCAGCTCTTTCCAACCCCCTATAGATTTTCAGGTCTAAACATACTTATTGGCGTAGTGTGTTTCTTTATTACCTTTAGAATATCTTTACTATTTATAGACATTAAATTATTACAGATTTGTCTTCTCTCTCTCTCTCTTTTTTAATGTACAACTTCTCCTTTTTTTTTTCCCCACTCCCACCATGTTCAAGCCATTGGGTGTTTTAGTTTTCTGTGGTTAACATTTTAAATTTAATTGTGTTTCACTTATTTTTTGGTTCACTACTGTATTTCTTACTGAGGTAACTTTGGTTTATAACATTATTACAAGTTTCATGTGTATAACATTATGTTTCTACTTTGTTATATTTCTACCACAGCATGATCACCACCAAAAATTTAGTTTTCATTTGTTATCATACAGTTGATCCCCTTGACCCATTTGGAGATGTGTCTTTTTCCTTTTGTTTTCCTTCATGTATTTTGTGCTTTATTAGGTGCATACAAACCTACGATCATTATATCTTCCTTTAAATGCGACACTTTTATCATCATGAAATTTTGCTCTTTTAGATGAAAAGGTATTATGACATTTAAGTCTCCTTTGTCTGACATCAGTACAACTATGCCTCTGTGTGTGTGTGTGTATGTGTGTGTGGCAGAGCGAGGGAGACATATTGTTCATGTGGTATATTTTTTCCATCCTATACTCTCAACTTCTGTGTATCATGTTTTGGAAATGGCTCTTATAAACAGAAGTTAATTGTTGTTTTTAACCTAGCATGAAATCTGTATCTTTTAACTGAAGCATTAGTTTATTTACACTTAATGTTATTCTGGTAAATTACAATTTAAATCTATCATCTTACTGTTTATTTTGTAATTGAGCAATATGTTCTTTCTTTTAGCCTTCCTTTCTTGCCTTCTTTTGGTTTAATCAAGTGTTATTTTTCCACCTCCACCCCCACCTTTTATTATATTTGCTAAGTAATAATTTTTAAAAAATATTCCAGCTACCTTAGGAATTATACAAAACATTCTTGGAATGTACCTTAAGTTATTCCTTTTACTGTTTCCAGATAATGCAAGAACCTTACAATGCTTTAGTCTTATTTATCCCTTTATCGATTTTTATGCTGTTGTCTTATGTGTAAACTCTACTTATATTTTAAGCCCCACAACCACTATTAATGTTGTTTTAAATAGCGTTCATTCAGATTCCCCTTCTCACGGGCCCATTTCTTCCTGAAGGACTGTGCTTATGTCCAAGACCATTTTCCTTCCTGAAGTGCTCCTTTTAGTAGTTCTCCTAACGGAGGTTTGCTGGGTTTTGGTTCGTGCAGACGTCTTTTGCCTGCCTTCATTTTTGAGGCTGTTTTCTCTGGGTGTGTTGCCCAGGGGGCAGTGATGCTCTCTCTGCATGCCTGGGGCTTGGTCTCTTGGCCGTGGCTGTGTTACTGTGTCTCTTGGAGACTTGCCTGACCACTCTGTTACTCCCTAGGAGGGGGTGCTTCTCTTTCTTCTCTGGCTGCCTGAAAAATGGTCTTTGGCCAAATTTGCCAAATTATATTCAAAATTACTAAATTGCATTTAAATTTCTTGTATTTATAAATGTGAGAAAATCATATCCCATGACCTGTTCTTAACTTAGTCTTCAGAGTGTGTGAACTCATGTTTCATCTGTCAGACATGATATTTATTTTACATAATTGTCCTTCTTACACATATGAGCTTCAAAATCTTGGAAGCCAGACTGTGTTTTTATAGCTTGAGTGCCTTGGTCAAGCAACTTAGTCTCTTTATCCCTTAGTTTCTGTGAGTTTTAGAAAAATTTTAGGATACTTGAAACTTCATTGTAAGTGTGGGTCATGTTTAATGCGGTATTTCTGTAAAAAGCTTGAAAGTGAACATCACTCAGTCTTGTCTGACTTTCTCTAATCCCATGGACTGTAGCCCACCAGGCTCTTCTGTCCATGGAATTCTCCAGGCAAGAATATTAGAGTGGGTAGCCATCCCCTTCTCCAGGGGATCTTCCCAACCTAGGGATCAAACCTGGCTCTCCTGTACTGCAGGCAGATTCTTGACTGACTGAACCATCAGGGAAGTCTAGTAAAAAGCTTAGATGGATACTTTTATATAAATGCTTAATAAATATTATCAGTGATTTCAATGAAAAGAACAGCTTTCGTTCTTCTGTTTCAACAGACTTGACAAAGAGGGGGAATATTGACTTTACCTTGAGATTATGATCGTCTCATCTTGGGCACAGAGTCTCTTATCTCCACCGTAAGGTGTCAGTCCAGTCCTTTCAGGTGCTGCCCGGCCTCTCCCCGCTTGCCGCTACCCCCTCAGACTCCAAATCCGCATCCCTGTCTTCTCACCGGGTCCCACGGGCCCTTTTGCTCTCTTCTGCACTTCCTTCCATCCTACTTTCCCCTCTCTGTGTCTGAATCTTCTCATCTGAAAGTGAAAGTCGCTCATTCATGTCCAACTCTTTGCGATCCCATGGACTATACAGTCCATGGAATTCTCCAGGCCAAAATACTGGGATTTATATCCTTTCCCTTCCCCAGGGGATGATCTCAAACCAGGAATCGAACTGGGGTCTCCTGCATTGCAGGTGAATTCTTTACCAGCTGAGCTACCAGGGAAGTTCTGAATCTTCTACTGTCTCTTATTTTATCTAACCTGTTCTTTTTAAATTTTTAAATTTATTTTTCTGTGCTTGGTCTTCCTTGCCTCATGGACTTTTCTCTAGTTGCAGTGGGCAGGGGCTACTCTCTAGTTGCAGTGTCCAGGCTCCTCACTGCGATGGCTTCTCTTGTTGCGGAGCACAGGCTCTAGGGTGAGCAGGCTTCCATAGTTGTGGCATATGGACTCAAGTAGTTTTGGCTCCCAGGCTTAGTTGCTCTGCAGCATGTGGGATCTTCCTGGACCAAGGATTGAACCCACGTCTCCTGCAGTGTCAGGTGGATTCTTTATCACTGAGCCACCAGGGAAGCCCTAGCCTATTCTTAAATCTGTCTCCTGAATTATTAATTTCAGATGCTGTATTTTCACTTGGAGAATTTCTAAAATCCTAGGGTCTTTAGAATTTGACTCCTTTTTCAATAGATCCAGTTCTTGGGTAAAATTCTGTCCTTTTACTATCTTTTTCAATGTGCGTTGACTATCTGGCTCTCCTGTGAGTCTGTTTCTATTAACTGTTGGACCAAATGCTCCTGCTTTTTGGCCGGCCTGGTGATTTCTGAATATCGGATCCTGTGTTTGCAAAGTAGCAGGAGCTCTGAGTGATGTTATTTCCTCCTGAAGGGACTTGATCTCATCCTGGCAGATGGACTGTGGATGGGTCACCTGGACTCCGCTGATGCTGGTCTGTTCCTCATTTTCCTTTAATGTCTTGTAGTAATTGTAGCTGGAAAAGTCTGGAGGGGTGACTAGGACCCCAGTCTCCATCTTTTGTCTCCCCAACACCATGAGTCAGCCAAAAATCTCGTATTGGGCTTTTTTTCCCCATTTAACAGCTGTGTAGCTTCGTTTCTTGGCCTTCTGCCCTGAACTCCACAGCGTAGGACTTGACAGTTGCCTCGAAGGGAAGCCTGGATTTTAGGTTCATTTCTTCACATTCCTATTTCCTCGGGGAGTTTGCGAGAGCCCCATAGTGGGGGTCACCCCGATCCTCCAGTGAGGCTGGGGGACAGCGTCAAACCAGGTGGGTCATTCTTGAGCCTCATAGAGCCAGTGGACTTGCCTTGCCAAGTGTGGGCTCCCTGGGGACCTGTTGCTTTCCCTGCTTTTCCATTCGTCCTTTTGGAGCGGGATAGGCCATCCTCTTCCTGTCCAGTGTTGCTTTTTTTTTTTTCTCTTGCCACGCTGCATGGCTTGTGGGATCTTAGTTCCCTGAACAGGGATTGAACCTGGGCCCCAGCAGGCAGAGCACTGAGTCCTACCCACTGGACCGCCAGGAAGTTCCCCCAGCATTGCATTTTGGAAACACAGCTTATCTGGTCTAACAGGTCTGAACTGGGGCTGGGTGAGGGGTGGGGGTGGAGGTAGATTTCCTCAGGACAAATTACAGCTGAGTGTCAGTTCTGCAATTTAGATAATTTTTAATGAGGCTGTGGATGTCAGAGTTGCTGCTGGAGTGGAGCCTCGGAGCTGTTGGCTAGAGTGTTTTGCGTGCAAGAGAAGCATGAATCTGGGGGGACCAGGAGCAGATTGTTTGGGACCAAATGTGACCCTCAAAGTCCTGTGCAGAAGCCCCGCCCCCAAATGTGTGTGAGGCCATGAGGACTTTGGGAGGTAATAGTTGGGATTGGAGGGGGCTTGTACCCCGTGAGAGGAGACCCTGGGGAGAGGCCATCGTCAGAACCCAGATCTCCAGCCCCCAGACCCTGCTGGAGGCAGCCTGTGGGTCTGTCACACGTCTAGGTGGACTGAGGTGACCCCTCAGGGAGGCTTGTCTCTGCTGCCCTGAACCCCAGTTGTTTTTGTTTTTTATTTTTTTTAAATTTTAACTATAGTTGATTTACAATGTCATGTTAGTTTCACATGTACAGCAAAGTGATTTGGTTATACGTATATATATTTTTTCTTTTCCTGTTTGGTTTATTATAGTGTATTAAATGTAGTTCCCCATAAACCCCAGCTTTTATCTACAGTTGGTTCCCACAAGCTGCGGGCCTTCCTCTTCGCTTGGCCTCCCAGGAACCAGCCTCGTCTCCTGCTCTGACCTGCACATCTGGCTGTGATGTGGGCGTCATTTTCACTGTGGCCCAGCGATCTCCCGCTGACCTTCAGAGGGCTGCATCCCCAGTCTCTGCCCATTGTTTCCCCGGGGCCATGCGGGGCTCATGTTCTCCAGCCAGGGCTGCGTCTCTGTCGGCCTGGCCCTGTGCTCCCAGCCGTGGATGCAGCAGGTAACACTGGCCCTGACAGTACAGGTGGGCCGTGAGCAGCTCCAGGACTTGTGCTGTTTTTGAAAGTGAGTCCGTAAGGAAAGCCTACAGATGGAGATGGGCTGGTTCGGCGTGAGCTCACTGGCAGTAGGTGACTCGCAAGTCTCTGTGTTCTTTCAGGAGCTCTGAGAACACACTGGTCTTGGTCAGCTGTTTCATCAAAACTGAACTCACTTCATGACAATTTGTCTCTTTGTGATGAAACTTGTTAGAAAGTGGAACTGTTATAATACCCCACCCCCCAGAATGCCTCTTAGGTTGGCTTCCTTGTTTTTGCTTGTGCTGGGTCTTCATTGCTGTGCAGGCTTTTCTCTAGTTGTGGTGAGCAGGAGCTACTCTCTAGTTGTGATGCCTGGGCTTCTCACTGCAGTGGCTTCTTTCATGGAGTGTGGGCTCAGTTGCTCCACGGCATGTGGGATCTTCCGGGACCAGGGCTCAAATCCCTGTCTGCATTGGCAGACAGATTCTTTACCACTGAACCACCAGGCAAGTCCAGGGTTGGGCTTCATAATGGTCACTAATGGTGTCGGGGGGCAGAGGGACAGATTGAGGAGCCCAGGTAGGTGGCCTGCACCTCTTGGGACCCCCGAGGCTGTGACCCTGGTCTCCACTGCCTGAGCCTCATCAAAGTCTTTTTCTTTGATGGAGCATCGGGTCCTGTGATGGCAACTGAGCTGATGGGGATGGGCCTTGGGGTCTTGGTAGCTGGGCTGCCCTGGACCCTGGTGCACGGTGCTGGCCAGGCCCTGGCTCTACACGGAGGTCGCTGTCCTGGCCTCGGGAAGCAGAAGGCTTTGTTCCACTGAAGCGTTTCTCTTTACAAACATCAGAACCCTTGTCCTGTGCCAGTCTCTCATCACCTTTGTGGGAGTGAACCCACTCTCAGGGCCTCTCCTGTTGTCTTCCCTCAAGGGAGACATGAAGGCTTCCTGCCTCGAGGGCCACCTTGCCCTCCTCCCCTCCCCACCTTGGCTGCTCCGGGACTCCCACAGCCACTCTTCTGTCTACGGAACCTAGAGTCCAGACCTTCAGCTGTTGTGTCCTCATAGACACGACGCAGATGTCCATCTTGGCCACTGGGTGCGGGGAGTGTCCAGCGGGTAAACTCTGGGGACATGTCTGCCCCACTGCTCGGCACACAGGGTGTTGCATTGGGTGGGGCCCCTGCACCTCTTCTCTCTGCTGCATGCGAGGCCCCAGGAGACAGGACATGGTCTGGCCCCAGGCTTCCCAGGGGAGGTTCCGTAGTGCACCCTCCAGTGCTGCTGGCCTTGCTGCTGGCCTTGCTGCTGGCAGGTGCTCCACAGACCTCCGGGCCCACAGCTGATGGAGGTTGTCCCCACAGCATGTGTCCAGAGGTGGCGGCGTGAGGTGGGTCCAGCCAAGCCCAGCCCCAGTCACTCCATCTTCCCATGGCTATTGCAGGACTGACCCGCCTTGTCCACGCAGCCAGCCATGCCGGGCCCTGTGTCCCTGCTTCTCTGGCCAGCAGGGGTGGCCAGCCTGGGGGAGGGAGGAAGCCTGCAGCCTGATTGGGTGGTTTTGGTCACCTGATGGCCCCAAGGCCAGTCACATGCCAGGGTTGTCCTTCTTGGGTTGTGGTAAACCCAGGTGAGATCAGCTCCCTGCCAGCAATGTCAAGGCTTAGGAACCACGTCAGGACCATGTGAGGAGGACCAGGCTTTGTGGGAGCCAGCCTGCTGAGGGGACCAAACTGCTACCATCCCCACGTGGCTTACTTCCTGCCATAGCAGCTCTGAGACCCTTCCCAGTCTGCATCTGTGGCCTTGCGCCCCTTCACTCACCTCTCAGGGCAGCGGGACACAGTTCAGAGTGAGAAGCAGGAAGCCATGTGAGAGAGGACCACGGAGGAGTACCCCCCCATCAGCCCAGCCACGTCCTGCTCACTGCTGCCCTGCCCCCGTCATGACCTGCAGGGCTGCAGGGAGACATGGGTCTGGGTCATATGGCTCTAGGGGCAGTGTCAGGTCCCTCCCTCCTGAGACAGGTCACCTGGTGTGCCTAGCAGTGGGCGGCCGGATCCACGGTCAGGTGACACCAGCCCTTGGGGGAAGGCCCACAAGCTGTATGGCTCCATGGGCTTCATGGGGCTTGTGTCCACTCTCACTGTGTCCTTCAGGGATGCCCAGCCTGTGCGGCCACCAGGTTCCACAGCAGCTCCAGACATGTCCCCCAGTTCAGGCCAGCATCCCACCTAAATCTCAGACTTCTTTTTTTCAGATGGTCACATGCAGCCTGTAGTAGGAGGGTTTTGGTGGAACATGTGGTTGGTGAGGACAGGGCAACCTGAGTGAATGCCCTGCTGCCTGGGGCCTGGATCCCAGGGGACACGGCTCCCCCGCAGGAAGCCAGGCCTGGAGGCAGCAGCACTGATCTGCCAAGGACCCTAGCCCCAGCCCAGCCCCAGGGCTGTGGGTACCTCCCAGCTCCCTGGCCTTGCCTTGGGCTGGTCAGCAGCCTAGAACTGCCAGGGAGGCATTCAGCTGACAAAGTGCCCTGCTGCAGGTGCGTTCCTGCTGTAGTTCTGAATCTACGGGACTGTCTGGGGGCTGTGCTGGCTGGGCCAGTCACCTGGGTGGTGAGTCCATGTCGAGCAAAAAGCCAGAGAGGCCTCTGAGCGCATCATGACCTGCCCTGCAAGTTCAGCACTCCTCATGCCCTCCCCCAATCTAGGGGCTGCCTGGTTTGTTTCGACGTCTGTTGCTCTAAGCTCCCTTTTTAAAGTGTATTTTTTTCACCTTGTCAGAGCCCTCATGATGCTAGATTGCCATAGAAACAGAGCTCATTAAAGTTCCCTGCAGCCACCCTAATTATAGAATTCTAAAGACAAGCAGCGAGCTTCTCTGGGGGTGTCGCTGAAGCTGAGCGAAGGTACCAGAGTGGCCGAGCACAGGGGCCATGAGGACTGCAGTTGTCCCCACTCTGCACTCAGATTGCAGGCACCCTGGAGACGACGGGATGCTTCCAAGTTGGACTGTGGCTTTGAGCAGCTCCAACTCTGAACTCAGCCGTGACACAGTGACTAAGGTGGAGCCTCCTGCTCCTCTGGGTGGAGCCGCCACGGGGTCAGCTGGGGTCACCCACCAGGGCCGCTTCTTGTGGAGGTCTTGCCAGCTACCCCCACCCACCCCTGGCTGGTTTTCAGGACTGTTTACCACTGAGAGCAGCTGCATGGGAAGGTGGACAAGCAGGGCCCGCGGCGGGGGCGGGGGAAGGGGCAGGTCATCCCCTGTATGCCTGGCCCTCAAGCGCTCTGCACACGCGTGTGCTCTGCACACCTGCCCTTCTCCTTTTCCTGTTGTGTAGGGTGGGTCAGGATTCACACACACGTGTGCTCTGGGCACACATGTGTGCCCTTGTCCGTTTCCTGTTGGGTGAGTTGACACACACGTGTGCACAACACACACGTGTGCCCTGCTCCATTTCCTGTTGTGTGGCGTGAGTCAGGATCTGCACAGACATGTGTTCTGCACATTTCGTGTTGTGTGAGGTGAGTCAGGATCCGAATGTGCTTCCGTTCTTCGCTTTCTGCCATTAGAGTGGTTCAGTTCAGTCGCTCAGTCATGTCCAACTCTTTGTGACCCCATGGACTGCAGCACGCCAGGCTTCCCTGTCCATCACCAACTCTTGGAGCCTGCTCAAAATCATGTTCATCGAGTCGGTAATGCCATCCAACCATCTCATGCTCTGTCGTCCCCTTCCCCTTCCTTCAATCTTTCCCAGCATCAGGGCCTTTTCAGATGAGTCAGATCTTTGCATCAGGTGGCCAAAGTATTGGAGCTTCAGCTTAGAGTGGTATCATCCACATATCTGAGATTGTTGATATGTGGATGTTGTTGAGGCTGTTGATGTTTCTCCCTCCTATCTTGATTCTGCTTGTAATTCATCCAGCCTGGCATTTCTCACATGTGGTCAGTGTATAGGTTAAACAAGCAGGGTGACAGCAGACAGCCCCATCATACTCCTTTTTCGACCTTGAACCAATCAGTTGTTCCATACAGGGTTCTAACTGTTGCTTCTTGACCCACATCCAGGTTTCTCAGAAGATAGGTAAGATGATCTTGGTATTCCCATCTCTCTAAGAGCTTTCCACAGTTTGTCATGATCCACACAGTCAAAGGCTTTAGCATAGTTAATGAAATAGATGTTTTTCTCAAATTCCCTCACTTTCTCTATAATCCAGCAAATGTTGGCAATTTGATCTCTATATCCTCTTCCTTTTCGAAACCCTGCCTGGACATCTGGAAGTTCTTGGTTCGCATAATGCTGAAGCATGGCATGCAAGATTTTAAGCATGACCTTACTAGCACAGGAGATGAGTGCAATTGTCTGATGATTAACACATTCTTTAGTACTATCCTTCTTGGAAATTGGGATGAGGATTGACCTTTTCCAGTCCTGTGGCCACTTCTGGGTCTTCCAGATTTGTTGACATAATGAATGCAAAACCTTGACAGCATCATCCTTTAGGAATCTGAATAGTTTTGCTGGAATTTCGTCACATCCACTAGCTTTATTAACAGCAGTGCTTCTTAAGGCCCACTTGACTTGGCACTCCAGAATGTAAGTGTGAAATGGGGACTTTCCTAGCAGTCCATTGGTTAAGACTGCCTTCCAGTGCAGGGGGCACAGGTTTGATCCCACATGCCATGCAGTGTCCCTCCCCGCTCCAAAAAAAAAAAAATGGTATGGGATTCCCTGTGGTCCCTCATGGTTCCTTATTAGTCCACAGGGCACTGCTTTCCAGGTGGCAGTGTGGGTGTGGGTTGGACACCCAGGGGCTCCTGTGCCTCTGCTGGGATTGGGGCCAGGGTCTGCCCTGCTGGGCTCTGACATCTCCCCATCCCTGCCAGGAGAGTCGTTATTGTAAGGAGCCTGCTCACAGGGTCATGGAGGATGCAAGTCAGGCCCGCAGGCTGGAAATGTGGGAGGAGCTGCTGCCGTGGTCCAGGTCCAAAGCTGTCTGCCGCAGTATCCCTCTCGCTAGGGGAAGGCGGCCTTTCAGTCTGTTCAGGCTGTCATCACGACAGAGGATGAGACAGTTGAATGGCATCACTAACTCAATAGACATGAATCTGAGCAAATGCCAAGAGATAGTGAGGGACAGGAAAGCCTGGCATGCTGTAGTCCATGAGATCACAAAGAGTCAGACATGGCTGAGCGACTGAACAAAGCCGTCACCCGATCAGATGAAGCCCACCCGTGGGGGGCAATCTGCTCCACTCCAAGGCCATTGATTTAAATGTTCATCTCATCTGGAAGCACACTCATAGAAACATCCAAGATATTTTGACCACAAATCTGGGCACTGTGGTCCACCTAGCTGACACATGAAATGAACCATCACATCCCCACTCCCCACTGCCAAGAGGTGCCTCCTGAATCCACACTCAGTCTCCTGCTAAAGACAACAGCACAGTCACACCTCTGTCCGACATGTGTCTGTCCTGCATGTGCTGGACATACACTGACCCCTCCCCCAGGAGGGCTGGTTGTCTTCTGGGGCTTGGAGGATGCCACTTTCCTCCCATCTGCTCAATACTTCCTCCCTGCTTCTCCCTGAACTTACACACCTGCAACCTCTGCCACCTGGGAGCCGTGTTGCATCTGTCCTGTGGCTCCCCGAACCCACCCCTCTGGCCAGTGTCCTCCCACGGTGTGGAGCGTGTGTCTGCAGGCACTGCTCCCCACTGGTCAGGGCACAAGCAGCAGCGGCATGGACATGGTTCCTGCAGTGGGCTCACAGCAACAGCTGGAGCCTCTGTGCAGAGACAACCCAGTGTTTCTACTAGGATCTGAGATTCGTTTATAACCATGTCGTTGTTGCCACCTCTGGCCCCTCCCTGTGTTTTTACAGTTCCTATTGTATATTGTTTACTGCAGCCTTTGAGGCACCCCAAGAACATGGGAATCACACATGTTATGAAATATACAGTGGAGTGGACATGCACACCCTTAGTAGCCAACCTGCCCAACACTGACGCACTGTCCCAGTCTTCCACTTACTAGGATGATGTCCCTTTATGAACATGCATCCTGAAACATCACACTGTCCATTTTCTTGATTTTTAGTTTGATCCTGTGGACTGTAGACCTCCAGGCTCCTCTCTCCATGGTATTCTCCAGGCAAGAATACTGGAGTGGGTTGCCATTCCCTCTCCATAGGATCTTCCCCACCCAGGGGTTGAACCCAGGTCTCCTGCATTGTGTGCAGAATCTTTACTGTCTGAGCCACCGGGCAAGCCCTTTTAGTTTAACAGGCATTGTTTTACAGAGCCCATTTCATATACATCAGTCTGTCATTTTATAATTTAAAATTTTTTTTGTTTATTTGTTTACCTTTGGCTGTGCTGGTTCTTTGTTGCTGCACGGGCTTTTCCCTGGTTGTGGTGAGCGGGGTCTACTCACTAGTTGTGGTGCACAGGCTTCTCATTGCAGTGGCTTCTCTTGTTGTGGAGCACAGACTCTGGGGCACTCGGGCTTCAGTAGTTGTGGCTCCTGGGCTCTAGAGCAAGGCTCAGTAGTTGTAGTGTACAGGCTTAGCTGCTCCACGGCATGTGGGGTCTTCCTGGATCAGGGATCAAACCCATGTCTCCTGCATTGGCAGGTGGATTCTTTACCATTGAGCCGCTAGGGAAGCCCCTGTGATTTTATACTGATTTTTTTTATTTGGTTTTGGAAGATGCGTTTGTGTGGCCGAAGGCGGCTCAAGCTGGGTTATGACTGAGAGTCCTCCCGGACAGCCTTGCCCAGGTCACCTGTCCTCTTGGACCTGGGTGGCCGCAGACATCCTCGATGGCCGTGAGCCCACATATGAGGCCTGTCAGGTGCTGGTCTAGGAGCAGTGTGACTGCTGTGTCCCGGGGAAGCACACGTGCCCTCGACCATTGATTCTGGCCATGGTTAAACTCCCCCAGAAGGACAGGCGACTTCAGTTTACTCTGATCCTTGACAGTATTTGATGTCACGGGAGACTCGTCTTCCGTTCCCGTTTCTGTTTTCCCTCATTGACTTGTGGGCATGCCTCCTATATCCTGAATCATTAGCCCATGTGGCATGGCTGATAAGGAGACGGGGGTTTGTCTGGCCTCACGTGGCCTTAGGGTGAATGTGCCTCCTCTCCTCCTTTTGTTTTCAGGGTTTTCCCCACCTTCAATTAAGATCGTCCACGTTTCCTTCTAAGACTTGTCATTTTGCCCCTAGTTTCAGTCCTTATCTTTTTTTAGATGAATGTATTTGTGTGGTGGCACCAGGTCTTGGTTGTGGCATGTGGGATCTAGTCCCCTGACCAGGAATTGAACTTGAGCCCCTGCATTCGGAGCACAGAGTCTTAGCCGCTGGACCACCAGGGAAGTCCCTCAGTCCTTATGTACTGAGGGGATGATTTGTGTGTGGAGTGAAGCAGGCATCTGGTCTGCTCGAGCCACTGTCACAATACACTGGATGCAGCAAAGACCACAAGACCTCGCTTCTCAGGATCTGGGGGTGGACGGCTGAGCTCCGGGTGCCAGAAGGGTCGGGGCCTGGTGAGCACCCTCTTCGTGGCTTATAGACACTGCCCCAGCTGGGTCTCCATGCAGTGGAGACAGAGGTCGGGTGTCTCCTCCTCTTCTTATGAGGGTACTGATCCCATCAGGGGGCCCCACACAGGGGCCCCGCTCCCAAATACAGCCATGCATGGGGCTGGAGAGAGGGGCTGGAGGGGGCGGTCAGGGCTTCCATGTGTAATCAGGAAAGACACAACAGCGGGGTCCCGGCTTCTCTCACTGTGGACAACGGGACATTGCCCATGTTCCCTCGGCCCTGCTCAACGCATAAGAGTCCCGAAGGACTCTGTTCTGTCCCCTCACCTAGCTTTCCGGTCTGCTGGGGGCGCCCTTGGACTCTGCTTGGACATCTTTGAGTTCCTTATTTCGGGTGGCTTTACCGAAATGTGAAGGGCGTCCTGTGGATGCATTTTCAGGCTTTCGTGCTGTGTGTGTGTGCTGAACACTGGAAGGAGCCAGAGCCTTGTCCCACCGAGTCCCTGCCTGACAACCTGGCTCCCTCTGTGTCTCGGGGTCTGTCACTCGGTGCCTTACCCTGCCACGTGCAGGGATGGCTGGGGCTGGTGAATGGCGCACACAGGGCAGTCAGCCCTGTGGATGTCAGCAGGGACCTGCCGGGGACCAGACTTCCCCCAGCTCTGGCTGGGAGGGCCACGCCCTGTGATCAGGCAGGGGCCCTGGGGCATCAGCAGGAACCCCTTGGAGCCCAGGGCAATATAGGCAGGGGAGCCCCATTCTGTCTGCATGTTGGCGTCTTGGCTTCCCCCTGCACCTCTCATTTAATGGGAGGGGAGCCGGTTTTGCAGTCACTGTGACCAGGTTTCGCAGGTTCCAGCCAGAGCTGGTCATTTGCTTATTTTAAAAACACTCCGTTACAGTTTCCACTTCTGTATGTTCCTGGCAGCTCCCTGACTCTCATGAAAGTCGCCTTCACTACGGAGCTCTGTAAAAGCACAAAGCTTCCCGTTGTAGCCCAAGTATTTTGTTTTCACATACTTTCAAAGCGTTGGGAAGGAGCAAAGTTGGAAATGTTTTTGAGGAGGAATGAAACCGCCCGCCCTGGTCATACGTGTAGCTCGGCGTGTTTCATGAGCCGCTGCTTCCACACAAGTCTGGTGCAGGTTGGGAACGTGTTTTTGGTGACTTTCAACTCAGCATAAGTGTGCGGTTGGTTTTGCTTTGTTTCTGCCCCTAGGTTTGTTCTTGAAGGGGAGCCGGGGGAGTGGGGCGGTGCTGGCTGGACGCCTGCCTCAGGCTGACCGTGGATTTCCCAGCGGCCAGGGTCCCTCCCCGGACAATTGGGCGTAAAGGTCCGGAGAGCCCTTAGCTCCCATGTAGCCCGTCCCCATGTGGAATGGGACCTGGTTTTCATGCCCAGAGAGAAGGGAGTGGACAGGAAGCCCATGGGGGGGTACACAGGCCCCGGTGGCCTCACAGCCTGACCCCCTGCAGACAGCCGTCCTTGTGGTCGTCTGGGGCACCGTCTCCCCACCCGGCAGTGTGGAACAGCTACGAGGGTGCTGGCGTCTCAGCTCCGCGGCCACTGCCCCAGGCCGCCTGAACTGGAGGCCTGTCCCCACTGCCCCCCATGTGGTAGAGCTGGGCTCACAGCCCCAGGGCCGTTTCTTTACGCTCTTCTCCTGTTCTTTCCAGAATCCATCTACCGCCGTGGAGCCAGAAGATGGCGGAAGCTGTACCGCGCCAACGGCCACCTCTTCCAGGCCAAGCGCTTTAACAGGGTGAGTGCCCCCCGGGAGGAGATGCCAGGCTCTGCTCCACATTCAGCCCTGGACGACCACAAGCCCTTCACGAGCTCCCTGAGCCGGCAAGGCGCCAGCTCAGGTCTTTTCTGACAAACGTGACCTGTGTGTCCCTGTCGCGTGACCCCCGTCTAGGTACCGTGTCCCGTCATGTGACCCTAGTCCTGGCACTAGGACTCCATGGGCATTCAGAAGGGACCCTGGACTTGTCCCATAACCAGGATGCATGTGTTACCACACAGTGTCCCCTGCTGGTTGCAAGGGTGTCCTGTGAAGCCCAGGGCCCGATAACGGCCCTCCATCCGTTGGCCCCGCTGCCCAGCTCACTCGGAAGGCTTTATAGCTACACGTATGGTGTTTCTCCTCATGCTGCCCTGTGTCCTGTAGAGACCATGGGGCTCACATGGCTTTGTCATTGTCCTGTTGCCACGTGGAAAGGAGGTGCCTGCAGAGGCCCCATGGCTGAAGACTGCCTGCCCCAGGGCTGCCCACATAGAGCGCCACAGACTAGGTGCTTAGCCGGTCGGTCTGGTGTCTGAAGTCCAAAACAAGGACTGCTCTCAGGGCCGGGCTGCTCTCAGGGAGAGTCCTTCCTGCCTCGGTGTAGCTTCTAGGGTCGCTGCCATCCTCAGAAGCTCTGGGCTGGGAGCATAGCCCTCCAGCCTCTGCCGCCTCCTGTCTCTGCACCCCACCCCCACCCCTCCCCAACCCCCCACCCCTGGGATACCAGTCATGACAAGGACCCAATCATTTCTGGGTGGACATGAGTTTGGGGGACACCACTGAGTCCCATACAGCAGCCGAGCACCTGCTGACCTGGGGCCCCACGCATGCCAGGTACCCTGCCCTGATGGCTGGCCCCTGCACCTGGCATGCAGCAGGCACACACACAGCGTGGCGGTGTGTCGTTCCCTGTAATGGATGATTGGAGGAAAGGGCACCCTGGGGGCTGTGTCAGGAGCGAGGGAGGAATGAAGCATGTCTGTTGGGAAGGAGGGGGCCCTGGGGCCTCCGACAACGACAAGAGGACACGCGGTCCTTGGGGCATCAGATACCATGGGGAGGCTGGGCATCACTGTGCGTGGACAGAGGGCGGGGGCTGCAGGGATGATAGGCCACCCGATGGGTGTGGACGTGAGACTGTGGTGAACCACCCAGACAGACAAGATGAAACCTAAAGAAACCAAAACTTCCAGCCCCGACGACATGAGGTACCACTGTCTGCCCTCCGATGTTTATTTAAGAAACAGATGACCGACCAGCCTGTGGCCAGGCAGCTTCTCTCCTGTGTCTCTGGGCACCAGCTCAGTTCTGGCCAGAGATGGTCTCAGGCAGATGGGCCAGGCCACCCTGAAGGACCTCAGGACGCCCTTCTTGACAGAGTGACTCACTGGCCCACGATGAAGCCCACCCACTTGGCAAGGCTGCTCGGAGGGGCCTGGCCTCTCCTGCCTACAGGTTCTAGGAGGAAAACGCATTTCTCTGTTCATCAGGTGCAGAACCTGGCACTCTTCCTGCCACCCCCTCCCCAAAATTGTGGGCAAGGCTTTTCCTCTCTAAGGAAGAGCAGGAATTTAGGGTGAGGGTACCCACTCTAGCCCTCTCCCATCTGCTCTCCCCCCGAGCACCGACAAGCTTTTAACAAACACCATGAGGCCAAGGAGGGAGCCAACCCTGATACCCGCAGCCTTTCGGCAGCTGGCTGTTCACAGGTGGGGAAGTGGGCGTGTCGCCGTTCGTCCCCAGGCTGGTTTCCCACCTGGGTTCCCCAGACTGCATGTCTGGAGGCCACACCATCCACCTGTGTTCGCTGGGCAGTCACTCCACATGTCTCAGGAGCTGCATGCCTGGCTCTGCAGGGTCAGCAGGGCTCACAGGGACAAGCTGACGAAGGAGGTCACGTCTCTCCATCTTTGCTGGTGACCTAAGGACGAAAGCAAGGGCTGTCAGCCTCCCGGGCCAGAGCTCCCTTCACTGGACACAGCTGATCTTCTCGAGCAGAGAGAGGGGCTCGACCAAGGACTTGCAGAGAGAGGAGAGGGGGGCAATGTCCTCCCCAGAACAGGAAGCACGAGGGGGCCGACGGGGGCCCCAGTCTGTGGGATGGAACTGACGGTCAGAGCCTGGCCCTGAGACCCAGGATGCGAGTGTTTCCTGTAAGGGTGGAGGGTCATCCAGTCCATCCCAGGGAGATACTGGTTGAGTATGGGTCAGCAGGGAGGGGCTGTCCAGGGCTGGGTTCACGGCCGAGTGAGTCGGGGTGGATCATCAGGGAAGGTGTTCACTGGCGTGGCCCGGTTTGGGACTAAGATCCCACAAGCCATGCAGTGCCACACACACACACACACACACATAGAATCAAAACCTAGAAGCGCTGCGGGGCTCTAGGGAAACCTGGCAGTGGGAAGCAGGGGGAGTGGGTCTTCAGACTCAGCCATAGGCACTTGCCAGCTGTCTGCAGCCCCCAAACGTTGAACACGAAACACACGCAGGGAAGATGTTTGTAGCAAAACCTGGAATAAGAGATCAAGACAGTATGTGTGTTTAGTACCAAAGAGCTCTGGCCTTTTGCTAAATGCCTAAAATCAGAAGTTGGGCAAGGGTGTGAGTGGTCAGTTAGAACAAGAGTGGTTGCTGCACATGAATGCAGTCACCCTTACCTTGTTGGTGACCAGAGAAACGCAGGACATTCAGAGCTGCCAGTGCCCCAGGCTGCTGTTTACACAGTGACAGTCCTCGTACTTCCAGGGGTGCAGACCCAGACCCCTGCTTTCTGGAAAGCAGTTGGGGAAAAGCTCGGTGGCTCTAAGGTGCCCTGTCCTGCTGTCCCTGCAGTGAGTCCATCCTAGAGGAGTGGCCACATCACTGTCATAGGCGGGCAGCATCTGAGCACCTTCCCTGTGCTGTGAGAACCCCCTGCCCTTAACCCCCCAGTGCAGGGGCTTGAGCCTCGGCACTGTATATGCCCCCTTCCCATCCTGGGGCAACTGGAGGGGCCTCTGCTAGTGGCACATGGGCCACCTGTGCTGCAGGGCTGGCTGGGTGGATGGTTCAGGAACTGCAGCCTTTATTATGAGCAGAGAGTCCTGCGGGGAGGGACAGTATGGAGCGAGAGGCGGGCAGGGAGACCCAGGTGAAGACACCAGCAGGGCTGGCCGTGCTGGTCAAGGATTTCTCCTGGGCTTTTCGAGCTGAGGAAACCTCCCCTGCAAAGGGCCAGAGAATAAATGTTTCAGGCTTTGTGGGCCATGCAGTCTCTGTCACAACTGCACAACTCTGCGGTCAGTGTGACCACATATGAGCAGCCCCAGAGGTTGATGACTGAAAACATGGCCAGCCAAGCAGCATGTGAGACAGACTGAAAAATACTTTCACCCATTAGTCTGTTAATTCATGTGATTTTCTGAGATGAAGCTTTATTTTTTTGTTATTATTTTTATTATTTTATTAATCAATTTTTTAATATTTTATATTTATTTTTCTTTATTATTACTACTCCTTTTCGGCTATGCCACACAGCTTGAGGGATCTTGGTTCCCTGATCCGGGATTGAACCTGTGTCTGCTGCGTTGCAAGACAGATTCTCAGACTGCCAGGGAAGTCCCCATGGATGTAAATTTTTTTAATGGTTCCATGAATGCTGACAAACAGGGCTGGAAACAGGGGTGAAAGCACTCTTGGGCTTGACACTCCCTCCTTAGATCCTGGATTTGCTCATGAGCAGTCACCCTTCTGGAGGCACCAGTGCCAGTATTAAACTGGACTGGCCAGAGTCAGAGCTCTCAGGAGGGGTGACCCTGGGGCTGGCCTCCCATCTGGCCTTCGCGGCCATCCACTGTCTCTTGGGCCATTCCCAGAGGGACCCCCATCACCCATATTTGCCTCCCTGGGGCAGGACAACTCAAGCAGTGTGGGGGACTGGGATACATGCTTCTTTTCCTGAAGTTGTAAGCAGTGGGGTGTGTGTGTGTGTGTGTGTGTGTGTGTGTGTGTGTGTGTGCGCGCGCGTGCGTGTGCATGCATGGACTTGTCTTCAGCAGAGCTTTACTGGGCTCCCACTGTGTGCTGGGTACCATCCCAGGTGCTGTGGCTGTGACTGAGATGTACATGCTCTGTGTGGGGGAGAGGCTCCTTCCTGGGGGGAAATGAGTTCCTTGTGCCCACTGGCTGCCAGTAGCTGGTCCTGCACCCTTGGCTCACACTTGGGGAAGATTCGCTCTGGTCAGCGCCGGTACAGTGCATCCTTTCTGTTCTCCAGGAGTAATTTGAAACTTTCTCGAAGGAAAGAAATTTGTTAAACATGGCAAAAGAGGGTAAAACATGTAAATGAGATATGGCTGGAACAGAAGTAAGCGGGAGACTGCCAATGTACGGACACCATGTAACCAAGGAGACGACTTGGGCTCCAAGTGGTGGGTGGGTGACCCCACTTCTGGACACACTCATCTTTGCATTTTGGGACTTCTAAAATCACAAAAACCTCACCAAACGAGCCAGTCATGATCATGAGTTTCAAGTGTTTATAACCAAGAGGAACAAAGATTGACTACTTAAAATCTTTTTAGAATGCTGAGAAAAATACAAGGGTGGACTAGTACTAGCATGGACATTCACAGACAAGTCTGGGTCAGTCTCTTGTGGGGTCATTGCTCCTTTGTCCTGGGTCCTGGAGTGCACAAGGTTTTGTTTGTGCCCTCCAAGAGTCTGTTTCCCCAGTCCTGTGTAAGTTCTGACAGCTCTATGGCAGGGTTAATGGCGACCTCCTCCAAGAGAGCTTATACCACACCCAGGTCTGCTGCACCCAGAGTCCCTGCCCCTGTCACAGGCCACTGCTGACCTGTACCTCTGCAGGTGACACTCAAACACTCAAAGGCACTGTGGTACTAAAGACTCTTGAGAGTCCCTTGGACAGCAAGGAGATCAAACCAGTCAATCCTAAAGGAAATCAGTCCTGAATATTCATTGGAAGGACTGATGCTGAAGCTGATACTCCAATACCTTGGCCACATGATGCAAAGAACTGACTCACTGGAAAAGATTCTGATGCTGGGCAAGATTGAAGGCAGGAGGAGAAGGGGACGACAGAGGATGAGATGGTTGGATGGCATGACTGATTCAATGGACATGAATTTGAGCTAGCTCCAGGAGTTGGTGATGGACAGGGAGGCCTGGCATGCTGCAGCCCATGGGGTCGCAAAGAGTTGGACACAACTGAGCAACTGAACTGAACTGAATTGCATGGAACCCCAGAGCGGTTCAGAATCCAGATGCATTCAGTTGCCAAGCATGGTCGCCTCTCTGTTCATCATGCAGGGGTCATGAGGGGGTTTGGACGAGGGTCATGCAGTGGTCAGGCTCCCCCACAGCCTTCTCACCTAGGTCACTCCACTCAGGTGGGGCCCCTCAGCTGTTCTGAGCACAGCCAGGCTGGATTTGCAACCCCGCTCCAAGTCCTGCAGGCAAGGAGGCCCTGCCCATGGAGAGGTCTCATTACCTGCCCACAAGGTCCCATGGGGGCATAGCCCCAGCCCCTCGGGGCCTTGGTTCCCCCAACCTTGGGAGAGACCCAAGCTGGGGCTCCTGGGCCTGGGTGGGGCCTGTTACCAGGTGTGAAGAGGCTTCTTCCTGGCCTGGCTGCATGTCCCCTCAGTGTGGAGGGACCACGGAGACACAGGCCTGGCTGCGTGTTGTTACAGGGCAGTGTGTCCCCTTGGTGTGGAAGAACCACGGGGGCACCAGGCCTGGCTTATGGTGCCTGTTCTTGTCCATGCAGAGAGCGTACTGCGGCCAGTGCAGCGAGAGGATATGGGGCCTCGCGAGGCAGGGCTACAGGTGCATCCACTGCAAACTACTGGTCCATAAGCGCTGCTACGTGCTCGTCCCACTGACCTGCAGCAGGCATATGGTGAGTGGACACCTCGGCCAGCTGGGGTGCAGTCCACACTGCTGCCCCTGGGACCCTCGGCCTCCCCCTGCCCAGCTTGGGTCCTAACCCCGTCCCTGCTACCCATGAGATGAGAAGAGGGGGTGACGTAGGGGTTGCAGAGTGACGGCCCGGGTCAGCAGTTGGGCCAGGCCTTGTTCCCAAGCCCCAGGAGTCCCCCAGCACTCTTGGGGCCCCAGGGCCCACCAATAGGGAGCTGCCTCAATTGTGATGTCAGCCATGGAACCTGGAGCTGGGGCCTGACTGTGGCCGCTGTGCAATGAGGGCAGGGCTGAGGGGACTAAGCGTTACTATGTGAAAAGACACATTTTATAAGCACCTTCTGGAAGGGTGGAACCTGAGGGCTGAGCGGCCACCTCCGCCTGTGGAAACGCAGGTAATTTCAGTGCTCATCTTGCCATGTTCAGGGCGATGCTGTAACAGGTGAATGATGTGTGTTGTGATGTCACAGTGTGTGTGACAGGTGACTCCCGGTCACGCAGTGTCTCCAGAAGCCCCGTGTGGTGCTGCCTAGTCACTCGGCCTGTCTCTCTGCAGGATTCCGTCATGCCTTCCCAGGAGCCTGCAGTGGATGACAAGAGCGATGACGTGGACCTTCCCTCTGAGGAGAGTGATGGAAGTAGGGCTGCTGCTCACACCCCCAGAACCCTTTCTAGATCCTCCTCCCTCCCAAGCCAGGGCCTGTGAGCACGGCCGCTTGCTGCAGGGCTGGGATGGGCTCTCTAGAGCAGGGGTGGGCGGGTTGGCCTGCCCTGGGTGCCCACATCTCTGAGCTGCTGCCCGTGGGAGTCGGGGTGGAGGGTGGGGTTCCCTCTATTCCAACCTCGGGAGTTCTAGGAGGCACTAGTGCAGTGGCCGCCACAGATATGCGTCTCTGGAAAGGCCTGCCGTGCCCAGTGTTGCATATTTCTTGGGTTTTAGTAGGTTTGTTTTTTTTTGGTTGTGGAGAGTTGGTTTTTGTTTTTGTTTTTTTTTTTGCTAAGAAGCATTCAGAGAGCAATTTTTATTCCATTTGGACTGATGGCCCTGCTCTGAGCTTCTGCAGTTCTGTGCATGGTCACAAGGGTGTACGAGGACCTAGGCCTCACTCGATAAACACTTGTTCTTTCCCCAGGAGTGACATGAGGCCATGGAGCACAAAGTAGTACAGCACCTCATGTAAAGGAGACTCCCAACCACCACCCACCTGTCCACCCACCATCTACACATGTCCACTCACTCTCCACCCACCCCCACCATCCACACACATCCACCCACCACCCACCTACCCACCATATACACACATCCACCCACCCACCATCCACACGTATCTACCCACTCTCCACCCACCTCCACCATCCACACACATCCACCCACCACCCACCCACCCACCATTCACCCACCCACCCACCATCTACACCTATCTACCCACTCTCCACCCACCCCCACCATCCACACACATCCACCCACCACCCACCTACCCACCATATACACACATCCACCCACCCACCATCTACACCTATCTACCCACTCTCCACCCACCCCCACCATCCACACACATCCACCCACCACCCACCCACCCACCATCTACACCTGTCTACCCACTCTCCACCCACCCCCACCATCCACACACATCCACCCACCACCCACCTACCCACCATATACGCACATCCACCCACCCACCATCCACCCACCCACCATCTACACATATCTACCCACTCTCCACCCACCCACCCACCATCTACACACATCCACGCACCACCCACCTACCATCTACACACATCCACCCACTCTCCACCCACCCCTACCATCTACACACCACCCACCCACCATCTATCCACCTGCCCACCTGTCTACCCACCCATCTGCACACCTTGAGAATAGAGACTGGAAGGCTTAACATCAAATCCTCTGCTCTCTCACTTCTAGAAGAACCATGAGGGAAAGTTGTCACAAATGCAGATTTCCAGGCCTTGGCCCCAGAAGCTGAGAGTCAGCAGATGGGGATGGGCTCTGGAAGCTGTGTTCTCCCAAGTCTCTGGTTGAGGCAGAAGTAGCTGCTCCAGGCCTTCCGCCTGAGCACCCGGTGGCCTGGCCTGGCCTGGCACTGCGTGTCCACAGAGGGACAGAGGCCGTGGGAGTCCCTGGGTCCTGGGCCACATCCCTGATGATGGCTTTGACCCCCTCCCCTTTTTCTTTCTCTTCACCAGTTGCTTATATTTCTTCAACCCGGAAACATGACAACATTAAAGATGATTCTGAGGTGAGTAGACAATGGCTCGTTGGTGTCTGTGTCTGTTATAGAGGTTCATCAGCTCATTTCTGGGGCCACTGTGGGAACTTAAAGGTGAACTAGGAGTGTCCAGGGGCCTGGTGGGCATCGGGGATTGCGTACACCGAGGCGGCGGGGTCACAGATCTGAGAAGTCTTTGAGACTTTTGGCAGAGGTGATCTCCGAACAGGAGGTGGGACTGACCCTCTAATCCCCGGGCTGGTTCCCCTGGCAACCAGCCACACCCTCAGGTGACCTAGAGGCTTCCCTCTAGGCACTTCGTTAACATGACAAAGGGACACTTGCTGGCTGTCTGCACCTGGAACCCCCTGGGGTTAGGAGCTCTGTGCCAGGAATGGGGCCCTGGAACAAGTAGGGACTTTGTATTACCAACCACAACATCACAGTTCAACTCTGGGTGATAAATGAGGCTTGAGAAGCTTGGTGCCGAGCAAGGGCGGTTCCAGCTGGAGCTTCTGTCCACAGAACCACCGAGAAGGGCAGTACCTAGCGAGGCCACGCCTTTCCCAAAGTGCTTGTCCCCTCTGGACTTGAGCTCTTTCTCCCTGGTCATCTGTGTGTGCAATGAGTCAGGAGCACTCGGTTACCTTTCCTCCAGCACAGAACCCTCTTCAGAGAGAGTCCTCAGGAGGGGTGCATGTGCTCACGTGGCCTTTCCCTGCCGTTGAGGGTCACTAGAGTGACGCTTGCTGTGGCGGGTCTCCTGAGGCATTAGCAGGTTATGGTTTGTGCCCCCCGGGGAGGGCCAGGTGAGCTTCTGATCCCAGCACCGATTGCCCTGGGGTGTGTGAGCCCATGGTCACCTCCTCAGCAGTCAGGGCAGGCTGGCCCTGCACATCCCTCCTGGCTCACAGAGGGGCCACCTGTGACTGGCGATGGCTCCTGGATCTCTGCTCCTTCCATCAGAAGCTCTAGGGGTCTGCTCCTGGGTGGGGAGGGCATGGGTGATGATGAGTCCCCTCCCGCTTCCTCCCATCTTGTCCACCCCCATCAGGACCTCAAACCAGTCATCGACGGGATGGACGGGATCAAGATATCTCAGGGGCTTGGGCTGCAGGACTTCGACCTGATCAGGGTCATCGGGCGCGGGAGCTACGCCAAGGTCCTTCTGGTGCGGCTGAAGAAGAACGACCAGGTCTACGCCATGAAGGTGGTAAAGAAGGAGCTGGTCCATGACGATGAGGTGAGACTGCATCTGTCCCCCGTTGTTGTTGTTCAGTTGCCAAGTCGTATCCAACTCTGTGACACATGGCCTGCAGCACGTCAGGCCTCCCTGTCTGCTCCTCTGCGTGCAAGTAACGCACAGAACAAAATGTGTGCTTTTTCCGCTTTCCAGTGTAAAGTTTAGTGACTTTTAGCACATTCACGGTATTGGGTAACCGGTTACTGCCCAGCCCACGACGTTTCCTCCCCATGAGCAGTCCCTCCCCAGTCTCTTCCGGTCCCACAGTGCCTGGCCGCTTCTGTCTCTGTGCATTTGCCTGTTCTGGACGCTGCATGTAAATGGAACCATGCGCTGTGGGACCTTCTATGTCTGGCTTCTCTGACGGAGCATCTCGTTCTCACGGTCCATCCAAGTGTATCGAGGCGCGGCACCTCCTCTTTCTTTTCTAGGCCTCAGTCGTGTTCTGTTTTATGGACAGGCCCCGTTTGGCATGTGTGTCTGTCCCTGATGAGCACATGGCTTGTCTCCATTTCTGGCTGCCGTGAACGTCTATGCGGCTGCCTGAGTCCCTGTTTTCACTCCTCTGGGTTTTCACCCGGGAGAGGACTACCAAGTTGTAGGGTCATCTTGTGTTTCACTCTGAGGAACAACTGAACTGTTCCCCTGTGTCATTTTACGTCCCCACCAGCAACACATGAGGGTCCCACTTCTGCCCATTCTTGCCAATACTGGTTGTGTTCTATTTTTTGATTATCGCTCTTCTAGCGGGTGTTTAGTGGCTTTGACAGGCATTCAGCACCTTTTCATGGGCTTCTTGGCTTTGTGTACTTTTGATCTGTTCTTTGACCCCTGAACAAGGGTTAAATCCCTTAGAAGCAGAGAGTGACTTCAGAGGGAGCAATGATGATGTCACTGTGCGACAACTTGATACACATGGAGTGGGGGCCACGGGAGGGCTGCCTAGGCTTGCATCTCAGAGGGCAGAGCCAGGGCTTCACCAAGTCCCCACCTGCCCTCCCAGCAGTGCATTTGTGTAGTGCACACACCACCCAGTTGGCCACCAGCCCCCGGTGCTGAGCTCACAACTGAGCTGGTGCAACCCTGCCTCTCAGCTGAGGAAGCGGAGCCCTGGGGAGGTGTGGAACCCAGCCGGCGTCTTCACTGATGGGAGGTGTGGGGCCCAGCCAGCATCTTCACTGATGGTCACAGCCCTGCAAGGTGATTCCAAGTCTCTGCCCAGTGCACGGCTGGCTGGAGGGTTGATGGTGTCTTTGGGGGTAGGGCAGTTTCTAGAATGCTGAGAGGAGAGGTCTCCAGGGAGGTTTACTGCTGTAGTTGATCCTGGCATCATCACATAGCCAGGGCCAGGGCTGGAGTCTGGACTTTGAGGTGGTCTCAGGAGAAGGAGACACTAGGAGCCGGCAGATGGGCCAGCTGTTTGCATTCTGAAACTCTGCCATCCTGTGGCCCCGGCCCTGGGCCCTGGTTGGTGGACTGCCCTCATCTGATCCCCGGAACCTGTGAGCAGGACTTTATTTGGCGAGAAGTGATTACGGATCCTGGGATGGTCATTCTAGATTATCTGGAGGGGCCCTAAATCCAGGGACAAGTGTCCTTTTAGAGAAAGGCAGGGAAAGATTTGAGACAGAAGGAAGGAAAAACACAGTGAAACTGTTAAGAGGGAGGCAGACAGGAGCCAGAGGCCCCTGGAGGTGCAGGAAGGACTCTCCGTGGGGACCTGGGCGAGAGCGTGGCCCTGCCCACACCTGAGCTCAGGCTTCTGCCTCAAAACAACGAGAGGATGCAATCTGGAGTGTTAAAGCCCAGCAGTCTGTGGCATTTTGTTACAACAACCTGGAGAGTCCAGCAGGCGGGAGGAAGGCAGACCGGGGGGCTTGGCCTCCGTGTGGGGGAGGGGGTATCATGTACCCACTGAGGTTTCCTTCCTGAGCACCTGGGTGGCCAGGCACCCTGGAGAACAGACAGGGATGGTTGGCTGTGTTTAAGGCTGGGTTTGCACTTGAGACTCTGAGTGGAGATGCCAGTTGGCCATCACTTGAGCAAGCAGAGCTGGGGTGGGTAGGGCTGGTCAGATGAAGCCATTCCTCCCAGAGCATCTCCTTGGGGGGGTGGAGGTCAGAGGGATCAGGACCCAGCCTACGATGAGGAACCCAGACGATCTTTGGCCCTCCAAATGTGTGCTAACTGAGAGTTTGCTAATTTTTCCCAGATACCTTGGGGGAAGGCAGGCTACTCTGAACACATCTCATTCCCTCTCACTTTCCCTGAAAGAAGGGGTTTAAGTTAGAGAATTTGGGAGCCTGGCCCTCATGCAGTTCTTCTTTCTTGGGTTGGAATGGAACCAAAGCTTGGACTGTCAAGCTGACTTTTCTCCAGGTTTCAGCGTTTACTGTGAGGGAGACAATCCTATTGTGGGAGCTGGTGCTTGGGAGATGAGTGTGGGGTTTGGGGAATCCTCCACTCTCTGTTCCTCCCTTCTTAAGTGGAGATGATATTACAAACCTTCCATGGCACCATGGGCAACACATGAGGCCAACTCACAGCTGGCGATGGTGGCTTTAGTGATGCTTTGGTAGAAATGGTGATAAATGATGATGGTGATAGCTGATAAGGTAATAGAGATGGTGATTGTGGTGGTGATGATGGTAAAGGCAATGGAGATGATAGTGATGATGGTGGGGATGGAGATGGTGGTCAGGGTGGTGGTGATGGTGATGGTGGGGATGATGGTGGTGGTGGTGATGGTAAGGATAGTGTTGATGATAGTGATGGTGATAGTGGTAAGGATGGTGGTGAGGATGGTGATGGTGATAGTGTTGATAGCGATGGTGATGACAGTGAAGGTGGCAGATGGTAATAGGGACAATGGTGGGGATGGAGAATGTCTTAGTGGGCACTTTCTTTCCTCTCTGCATTGTCTCCCCTCAAGCAGAGTTGACAGAGTTCCTCTCTTGCCTCCCCTTCCCCAGGATGTCTGTGAAGTATTCACGCTCGCTGGCTTCTATTTCAGGATATTGACTGGGTACAGACAGAGAAGCACGTGTTTGAACAGGCATCCAGCAACCCTTTCCTGGTCGGCTTACACTCCTGCTTCCAGACAACAAGTCGGTAAGACAAGGGGTGTTTCTCGGATTCTGCTGCTCTCTAGTCTGAACTGCAGAGAGGCTGAGTTGGCATGAGGTTTCCGCTCTCATCTGTGGGGCCCTCCCATTTGCAAGTGTGGGGGCTTTTTGGTTCATCACATAACTTTGTTCTCAGCTGGTGTCATATAACTTCAATTTCATACAAATGAAGCTAAATTCTTTCATTCTATTTACAAAATATTTATTGAACACCTCCCACTGCATAGGATACAAGCATGGGATTGGGTGCTGGTATGGCCCTGTGAGTGGGAGGTCTATCTCTGTGCTTGTGGGTCTCACTGATAGTAGAATAAAGTAATAAACACCAGGAGCTTTACTTAAAAGCTTTGTATATGTTAGATTTCTGCTTTAAAATGGTTGGAACTACTGGTCTATGATATTCAGGGTATACTCAATTTGGAATTTTCTTGGCCAGATGACTTTAACTCACACAATTTGTTTTATTTGAAAAATTACCGTGTTCTGGGTCAGAGTCCTCAGGGCCCACCCCCAGGTTCGGTGACTTAGGAGAACTCGCAGGACTTAACACATTGTCGAATTCAGGGCTGAGACTTACTGCTGGGAAAGGGTATAAAGCAAAATTGGCAAAAGACAAAGATGCTTGAGGTAAAGTTGGGAGGAACCTGAGCATGCACTGGCCAGAGTCCCTTCACGTGGGGTCCCATGGGACTCCTTGAATTCCTCTGGAAGGAATCGTGAAACCTGGAGTTAACTGGGGTGAGTCATGTAGGCACCTCTGCCTAACACGTGCCAAATCCCAGGCTCACAGTAAGCAGCAGGTGTCCAGGGCAGATGCGGTGTTTCTGCAATGTGATCGCATGAAGCAAGCTCACGTTTAGGGAGGGTTTGCATCAGCACAGGGAGCCGGTGACTCCACTGGAGTTGGCGTACGGCAGGGCGGTCTCAGCCCTGCTGTGCTCACTGTCTTTGCTCAGGGTCCCCTGTGAACGAGCAGTGAGTCACCCCCCACCCCCGTGTGCCCCCTCACCTCCCCCATCTCCACCCCCCTGTTCCCACAGAACTGGCCTTTCCCCAGGTCTGCAGTTGTCCCCTGGCCCTGTCCCCAAGCTCAGTGATTCTGCCTCCTGAGAGGGTTTCAGCTTCCTCCGTCTCCTCCCCCTGAATCCTGGCCACAGCCTCTCGGGGCATCCGGTCCCTGGGGCACCAGGTTGTCAGTTCCCCCACACAGAAACTGAGCCATGTTTGAAAACACGGATCCGAAACTTCTGACCCTGACCACTTTCCCAGTTGCTTCTGGGGAACATCCAGGCTCCTAGGCATGTGGATGAGGCCCTGCGACCAGGCTCCACCCCAGTCTGTCCATCTTTGCCATGCAGCCCTTCCCTCACCTCTTCTTCCCCATCCCGGGGTGCATGAAGAGCCCAGCGCTTGTGTCCGGTGTACTTTCCACGCCTCTGTTTGTCCCTGACCAGTCTCTGGGATACGGGACAGACCCTAAGGAGGGCGTCCTCCTGACTTCACTCTTCCTAAATGGATTCTAAAACGGGTTTCAAAAAAAAAAAAAACGGGTTTCACTGTGATGTTCTGTTAACTTTACTACATGGAACATGAAGAGTGTGGACAGACAGGGGTCAGACATTTCAGCCTCACTTCCAGCTTGATTGCTGGGAGCACAGCACCTTCTGAGCTCACACCCTGGCAACCCTCCAGTTCACATGCTCCCAGGTACATTAAAGTTAGGATCACCCCTGTGCGATCCCCGCAATACGGGCGCGCATGATACTGCCTTTCCAGACCACCATGAGAAGACTCGTATAGAGCCTTCAGCACCATAGCCGGGAGGCACCCTGGAGCAGTTATCTTCTGTGTCTAGTTTCCTTGCCTCTAACGTTACAGAACCCAGTAGTAACCTCTAGAAGCACCTGAAACCTGGATGGTTGGAGCAGGTGTCTTTCCGGGCTGTTTCTCGGTGCCTGCTTAGACCCAGCCCCTCAGTGTGAACTCCCTAAGAACTGGGCTACGCAGGCTTTTCTCATGCTTCGAGCAGTTGGTTGATCCTGGCACCTTATGGGCAGTCACAATATTAAAGGATGATTCTGTAAGTGCAGTCATATTCTCAGTAAAGAGGCACAGTGAGTGTGTGTCAGAGTTCACGTGACTCTCTGATTAATGAGAAAATAGTAAGAGTTCATGACCTGCCCACAGGAGTTCCAGGTCCCGTATGTGTCAACTGACAGGGACCTTGGAATGGACAGACACCCAGTGCAGAGCGGGCTGAGGGCCGGGAGGGGTCTGCACTGGGCAGACCTCCTTTGTAAGTCTGTGGATGGCATTTTTGGCATAGAACCCACCGAGTCAGAAAGCATCTGACAAGTGCAGCCACCAAGACCCCCACGCAGACCAGAGTGGACCCTGCAGGGGGCAGCGAGGCCTAGGGCATTCAGGACGGCTGTGGGGATGTGGCTGGGGCAGCTGCCGGCTGCTGCACCATCTCCTCCAGGCTCCTCATGAGTTGTAACCCCTGAGCACCTGCCGTGGGGCCAGGGGCCCACTGAGTCCTTGCAGTGCTGCCAAACAGTGGACACCTGCTCAAGCTGAGCTGTGCCTGTGGGCTCCCAGCAACAAAAACCTGGTGAATAAGGCCCAGCTTCTCATGAGCAGTTACCAGAAGGGGAGCAGGTGGACCTGCAGTGAGCAGACCCAGGGCCCAGCGTGATCACCTACTCCTGATGGGGGTTGGGGAGAACTGGTTCCTGGGGACCCTGGAGATGGTGGAGGTGCTCACGGTACACACCAGCAGCCATGATGCAAGAACCTGCACAAGAGGCTGTGAACCCAACAGGAATCAGCTTTGACCTTGAGAGGACAGGTGCCCCCTCCCTAGCATCACGAGTCATGGTACTTTCAAAAGGTAGAGCATTTGTTCCTGTCATAATTTAAACCCAGAATAGAAAGCGGGGTGCTGAGTGACAGCGGGTGTGGGCGGAGCCACGTCAGCCTCTCTTCTCCATGCAGATCCCCTGAAATGGTCCACGTGCAGCCCCGACCCCATGGGCTAGAGTCTCAGCATGAGGGCGCATGTGGGGAGAGGGGCGTACCAGAAGGTGGCTTCCTTGCTTCCCAGTTTTGCTTGCTGTACTTTTCACATTTTCTAGGTAGTGATATCCTCAGTGTCCTGCGGCTGCTTCACTGTTTTGGTCTCTCCTACTTTGCCTGATTTCATCGTCAGGCATGTCTTCTGTGAACGTGCGGTTCACGTGTGATAGCACCTGCTATCACATGTGATAGCACCTGCATTTGAGCTGGACTCAGCCCAGTCGTACTCGCCTTGGAGCTCGAACATGTGTTGGGTGGTGTGTTGGGCACACGTCCTTTACGGGGAAGTGGGAGCTTTTTGTCCTCTCATCAAGGAGGAGGTTTCTCTGGGCCAGTTCATCAATTTCTTCTCTGTCAGTGTCTGTCCCTGAGCCGTGGTCTCTTGTCTGCTTGCTCACAGTGAGCAAGTGAGCAAGCAGGGTCATGTGAGCATCCTTCTGAGTCAGGGACTAGGTTCTGATCACGTGGGTCCAGGGGTTGCCTAGCGTTTCTGATCTGTGCTTTCTTTGGGAACAAGGCTGGTCCATCCTGAGATGCCCCTTTGGCTTTTGACTTCCTTTCTTGTCTGTCCTTCATCATCGGAAGCCCGGGCCCTTGTCTGCTTCCTCTGTTCCTTTCTTCTGTCCCCTACCTCCAAGGGGACAGGGGCAGCCACCCTGTGATTGGGGGGTCTATAACTGGAAGTCATGCTCCAGGTGCGGGTTCTGGATTCCTCCAAGCCGCCCAGTATCAGATCTCATAGACAGTAACTGTGGTCCTGGGAAAATTCCTTGACCTCCCAGCATCTCAATGTTCCTATCTGTAAAATAAGGAAACTCCTAGAACCTACCGTGCGGTTCTTGGGTTAAGTTTCATACACAGGTGTGCTTAGAACAGCACCTGACATTTTGTGAGAGTTGTGAGAACTGTGTTCTTGTTATTTTTTATAACGGGGGTCAGCACTTTTTCTCAGAAGACCAGATAGTAGTATCACCTTTGAGGGCCACATGGTCTCTATGACAACTACTCACTGGGGTGCAGACAGACACAGGCAGTGTTCCAGTAAAGCCTTACTGACAGACACGGGTTGGGGAGTGGGTGTGGTCAGATGCTGGTGGCATTACTCTTGATCTCAGCACTGTCCCATGACATCTGGGTCTCCTCTGAGTGAGGCTGGTGATCTACCCCATAGGGTAGGGAGGCTGGCCTGACTTGGCCCTGAGATGAGGAAAGCTTCTCAGGTGGTCCCCTCCTGCCCCCTGGCACCCTTGACCCTCAGAGGGGCTGGCATTCCAGGTTTATCCTGGGTGAGAGGTTGGGTGGGTAGCGTCTCTGGCCCCCACTCTGCAGCCTGGCTCCTGCCCTGGTCTCTGGCCCAGGAGTGGACTGTGGTGTTTACACCGCTTTCTGTCTCCAGCTCTTGATGAATCCTGTTTTGTGAGTTTTTATTATGTTCTGCTTAACTATATTTAGTTAAGTACTAAGGAAACATGACCTGCTGTCTCAGCCCGGGTGGGGGGGAGGGCGGAGCTTCTTTCTTGTCGTGGCATCACACATGTGCCAACCAAGCCATGCAATCTGGGGCTCACAGGCAGAGCCCCAGTCATGGAGCCTGGAGACAGGCCCTTGGCTGTGCTTGGCCATGGACACTGGGGTGTTTGTCACAGCAGCCAGCTTATCTGAGTCACTTGAAGCGTCATCATTGGGGTGAATCAGCCCCTGGTGGCTCTTGGGGGGTTTGCTGCAAAGAAATGTTGAAGGTAGTACACCCAAACTAAGACAACATCGTAAGTCAACTAGACTCCAATATACATTTTTTTTAAATGTCAAAAGTAGTGTTAATGTTTATCTGTAGAAGGAAGAAAACATCAGGGAACTGGGAACCCATGTGCCACATGGCGCAGCCAAAAATATAGGGGAAAAAAACCATTCTGCCCTGTTGTTATAGCTGATCAGTGTTGCAAATTAAGTGAATTCCTTGATCAGTGACTTACCTGAGACCTGGGGCCCCAGGTGACAGTCACAGACCAGCCGAGTGTGCCTCTGTGTTCACTCCAGTCACATGGCTTCTGTTGAAACCCCCGTTATAGGCTTTCCTCCAGATCCAGAAAGGAAGCCACCATTGCTGCTACTTTCCTCAGTTTTTAAACATCTCTCCTGCTCCCTGAGGCCTCATGTTGGTGTCTGTCTTCAGCACCAGGATGGCACTTCTTTGTGTCCATGTGAGCGGCCACCATCCATTCCCTGGGGAACATCCACATAGGGTGGACACGTCCCTGGGGCAGCCCAACCCCTGCTCACCGTGGCAAATATCATCCTGTTCTTTGAAGTACAGCATTCTGAATAAGCGCTCTTGTTTTTTAGCGGCGAGGCCCTGGGCCTCTCCCCAGGGCTTGAGCACCTGCACAGTGTTTCCCCCCAGGGTGGCTGCCAGGGTTCAATGTGCACACATGTTGGAACAGTGCGCGAAGGTCTGTGGGGGCTGTGCAGCCATCCTTGTCCTGTTTGTGCCACATCGGCAAGCCTTTTCCGTCTCTCACCTCTGTTACAGCGTGAAAGCAGCCACAGGCAAATGTGTGAGTAAAACAGCTACGGTGCAGACCGCCCGGTGTCAGGGTCAGTGTCACTGGGCCCTCTGCGAGCGTGAGAGCCACCCCACCCTGCAGGACCACATGGAAAGCTCTGGCTGCTCCCCCAGTACTCAGCCCTCAGTCTCCATGTCTGCTGTGTGCGTTTAGGAATTGTTCCTTGTGTAAATATGTGATCAGAGGCTTGGTGGGCGGTCTGTAGCTTGTTCACATGCTCCACGTGTGGGGCGTCACCATCATCGCACCAGTGATGCAGACAGGCTGCCAGTGCTCAGAGGGGCTCCCTCTGTGCTCTCAACTCTCTGAAAGCCGCCCCGCTCCATGCCCAGAGGAACTATTGACCTAAAAATCCACAATGCCGGCCTCAGCAGGGCATTTCAGGGAAATTGTGTGTGAACTTAATTTTGAAAATGACACCTTATTGTGAGGAGGATCCTATCAAGGAGGGAAACCACAAGGTAAATTGTCTGGGGACCCGAAGAGCCCTGCCTGCATCCAGAGGATGGGCCTGTCAATCACAGGCCTCTCCCACCAGCACCTCCACCCTCCTAGAGGCCTGTCAATCACCGGCCCCTCCAGCCAGCAGCCCCACCCTCCTTTGGGAGGCCGGTAGCATTGCAGATTCCCAGGGGCCAGGTCCGCGTGTCTGACCCTCTAACTCTGGACCTGCAGCTTGGGGTGGGTCCTATGGGAGGGGTGCATGGGACCATCCCATGGTTCCAGCCAGCCCTTCCTCTCCTGACTGCTCACCCCACTGGCCATTTTGTGGGCTCTGCCTCAGGCCCTCCAGGCCAGCCACACCAGGAGGCTGAGCACCTCCTCCCCTTTGGCCTGCCCATCTCCCTGCCCCAGGTCCACCCAGACAGTGGCCAGAGGGCCACTGGCGTCCCCCAGATGGTGCACCCGCCCTTCTGGCTTCTCCAGCTGAACCAGGCCCCTCAACTTGCAGGGTTGTCCCTCAGCTCTGCCCTCCCCCACCTCTCCCTACACACCGTCCAGGCCTCTGCTCCCTGGGGAGGCCTTCCACAGCCACCAGCCACATAGCACCCTCCCAGCCCCAGTGAGCCCCCAGCCCTGCCTTGTTTTTACATTTTTACCCCAAAGGCAGGCCAGGCATCATTGAAAGTGAAAAGTGAGAGTCACTCAATCATATCTGACTCTTTGCAACCCCATGGACTGTGGCTTGCCAGGCTCTTCTGTCCATGGAATTCTCCAGGCCAGAACACTGGAGTGGGTAACGGTTCCCTTCTCCAGGGGATCTTCCCAACCCAGGGATCGAACTCAGGTCTCCCACATTACAGGTGGATTCTTTACCATCTGAGCCACCAGGGAAGCCGTCTAAAGGCATCACTGGGAGAGTAAATAACTGTGTTGAATGACATGAGTGGTGGACGAGAGTTTCTCTCCCAAGTTTTATTTCATCAGGATCAGAGCTGAGGGGCTCCTGCCACTGACCCCAGAGTTGGATGGCCTGGTCACTGCCTGCCTGGGCCTCTCAGGACGAGGGTGACCCCAGCCTGTGTGTCCTGCAGGTTGTTTCTGGTCATCGAGTATGTCAACGGGGGCGACCTCATGTTCCACATGCAGAGGCAGAGGAAGCTGCCCGAGGAGCATGCCAGGTGGGTGCAGCTGAGGTGGGCACGGGGGTGGGGGGCAGGGCAGGGGAGGCCAGGCCACAGCCCGGAGGGTCCTGGGAGTGACCCGGCCTTGGTCCCAACCCTCGGTGTGCAGAGTGCACAGTGGCACCGTCCGGCCTCAGAGGACGATCTTTGTTTTTAAATGATTCTCAGGGACACTGACCACATTGCCCCCACCCCCACCCCCTGCAGCCTGGGCCTCACAGGCGGGTGGGGCGTTTATTTCCACCCCATACACATCTCTTTCCTGTTTTCCCATACTTTTTTCCCTTTTCCTCATTTCCTCACTTAAAAATAATCCCATGTGGCACTGTGAGTCACCACCATAGGTCCTTTTTGGGGAGAGGCAAGTAATAAATCAAGAACCCCATACGCTCATGTTTTCCTTTTTTAATTGTGGAAAAATACGCATAACATAAAATTCCCACCTCAACCATTTTTAAGTGCACAGTCAGTGGCATTGGGCACATTCACATTGCTGTGCAGCCATGCCCACCACCGTCTCCAGGACTTTCATCGCCAGGACTTTCTCTTCTTCCTGGACCGAAGCTCTCCCCATAAAACACTCGCTCCACACCCCCTCCCACAACCCACACTCTCCTACTTTGTCTCTGTGACTCTGACTCCTCCAGGGACCTCAGAGAAGTGGAATCCCATAGGATGCGTCCTCCCTCATCTGGTTTGTTTCACTCTGTGTCATGTCCTAAGGTCCATCCATGTTGGAGCAGGTGTCAGTGTCGGGACCTCCTCCCTTTTCAAGGCTGGATCCTATCCTATCACAGGAATGGGCCACATTTTATCCTCATCTTTTGATGAAAACTTGGGTTGCTTCCATGATTTAGCTACTGTGAATAGTACTGCTGTGAACAAGGGGGTACAAATACCCATTTGAGCCCCTGTTTTCAATTCTTTCGAGTTATTCACAGAAGTGGAATTGCTGAGTCACATGGTAATTCTATTTTTAATGTTTTGAGGACCTTCCAAGCTATTTCCCACAGCAGCTGCACCATTTTACATCCCAACCAGCAGTTCATGAGGGTTGCAGTTTCTCCACATCCTTGCCAGCACTTGTCATTTTCTGTTCGGAGGGATGGGGGGCCCGTTGTCTATTGGCTGTCCTGGTAGGTGTGAGGTGGTATCTCATGGTAGGTTTGGTTTGTGTCTCCCTGACCACAGGGATGCTGCATGCCTTTCCTGGTCCTGTGGGCCCATGTGTGTCTTGCCCAGTCCTGTTGGCCCATGAGCTCATCAGTGGAGAATTCCGACATCTTGTGTCCTCCTGTCCAGGTTCCTGGTTGGGTTCTCTCTGCTGATGACAGGTGTCGCCCCCTCCCTAGGTTCTATGCTGCTGAGATTTGTATCGCACTCAACTTCCTACACGAAAGAGGGATTATCTACCGGGACCTGAAGCTGGACAATGTCCTCCTTGACGCCGACGGCCACATCAAGCTGACAGACTACGGCATGTGCAAGGTGAGCATCCCACCCACTGCTCCTGCCCACCCGCCTCCCGGGGTCATGGCCAGCCTGGCGCCCGCACCGTCTCACCCATGCCTGATCTCCACATGACCATGCATTCTCCCACCAGTGGGGGCGTGTCTGGGGGGTGCCCTCCCTCCTAGTAATTAGCTTTGTCCCCACAGGAAGGCCTGGGCCCCGGTGACACAACAAGCACTTTCTGCGGAACCCCGAACTACATCGCCCCCGAAATCCTGCGGGGAGAGGAGTATGGTGAGCACGGGTGGGACAGGCACTCGGCTCCAAGGTGGGAGTGGACCAGGACACTCTGAGGCCTGGGAGCCTCCTCTGCCTGGGGAAGCCTCCTCTGCCCAGGGACTTGGCTCTGAGTCTGGAGTGGACCAGGACAGCCTGAGCCCTGGGAGCTGCCTCTGCCAGAGACTCTGTGATGGAGCAGACAGCGAAGGAGGCAATCCTAGTGGGGCTGACCCTGCTGGGGTCCTAACCAGGGTTTCTGGGGAGCTGGCCCAGCTGCCAGGAAGAAGGTTTCCTGACCAGACTGCATTAAAACACACACCCTTACTTCGCCAGCCCCAGGTCATCACATGGCCTCAGTCCCAGCTGTTGTCCCATGTGTCCACCTGAGTGTCCCCTGGGGAGGTCACTGGGCAGGATCCCTCTGGTCAAGGAGCCCAAAAGGCTTGGGAAGGAGAAAACAATGCAAAGACAGGCCCCAAGCAGGGGTCCCAAGTCACTGGTGCCACCCACAGGTGTGGGTTCCCTAAACCCACCAGAACCACCCACAGCCCCTGTGACACTGGACTGTGTCCACCCTCTCCTTTTCTGGGTGTGAAATGAAAATGAGATTAGAACATGTGTACATGTGTGTCTGTGTGTGCACACCCCCTGCATTTTTGGGCTCTTCTGTTTTCCCATCACAAATACGCTTTCAAATATTTCCACATATTTTCTTTGCCGTTGCAATTGGGGGGTGGGTAGGTTCTCACCCCCTCAGATCCCTCGGCACCTGGGAGGCCAATACGTGATTGAAGTCACTTAGTAACCAAACAAGGAGGATGGACAGCAGCCATGGTCCAGAGCAGAGTCTATAGCCCTCCCAAGATGGGGGCCCTATGTGTGATGGAGCTGCACACCTTTGGACACCAGGGGCAGCTGGCTGTCCCTGGGCTTCCTTGACATGAAGATAGCTTTGCAACCCCCAGAAGAGTGGACAGAGGGGAGGCCAGGCCGCTTGGGAGATGCTGGGGACACCCAGCCTCAGCTGTGGTCCAGGTCCAGGTCACAGCTGTTGCCCCGTGACTGGACAGCACAAATGGAGAGTCCTGGCCTGACCAGCCTGGCTCTTCCCCAGGGTTCAGTGTGGACTGGTGGGCACTGGGTGTGCTGATGTTCGAGATGATGGCAGGCCGCTCCCCTTTCGACATCATCACCGACAACCCCGACAT
The DNA here is from genome assembly GCF_033118175.1 of Dama dama. Classification (NCBI taxonomy): domain Eukaryota; kingdom Metazoa; phylum Chordata; class Mammalia; order Artiodactyla; family Cervidae; genus Dama; species Dama dama. The sequence goes on along the minus strand of NC_083694.1, from coordinate 47,559,809 downwards.
GAACACTGAAGACTACCTTTTCCAAGGTGCGCGGGCCATACATCAAGCTCCCTCCGTGCTCTGCGGGTTTTCCCCTTTTAGAAGTGGGGGTGAAAGGGTCCCCTGACTGGTCACCGTGGCTGCCACAGACTAGGTGTGGCCACCTGTCCACTACTGGCTCTCAGGGAGCAAAGCATGGTGGGCAGGGGGATACTGGTCTTTCACATCCACGGGAAAGAATCTGTCCTGATTTAGCCGAGGCCCCCTTCTCCCCACCTCCGGTGTGCCCCTGAGTCCTGGACAGGGGCTGTGCTCAGCCTCAGCTCCTTGCCATCTGGGCCCCTGGACCAGAACTGACTGCCCCCAGGATGCTGGCCCAGGCTGTCCCCACAGTGCTTTCTTGTGCCTGTGGATGTGGGGAGACTGTCCCACAGTGCTCTCTTGCACCTGTGGATGTGGAGAGACTGTCCCCACGGTGCTCTCCTGTGCCTGTGGACGTGGGGAGACTGTCCCCATGGTGCTCTCCTGGGCCTGTGGACGTGGGGAAGCTGTCCAACAGTGTTGTCTTGCACCTGTGGACGTGGGCACATAGGGCCAGCTGAGCTGCTGTTGGTTCATCCCTGATCATGAGCATGCCTGACCGTGGGCACCGGGGCCTCTGAGGCCTGGAGGCCCTGCTGGGGTACAGGAAGAGGCCCAGGCCACCGTGACTGCCCCGACCCTCCTGCCCAGAAAAGGTTCCCCAGTGCCCGGCAGGCTGCTTGGCAGAGCTGACAGGCTGGGGGCAGGGAAGGAGGAGCTGGCGGAGGGGCAGCAGAAGGAACGACTCTCTCCTTCGGTCCTGCAGTCATCCTGGAGAAGCCCATCCGGATCCCCCGGTTCCTCTCTGTCAAGGCCTCCCACGTGTTGAAAGGATTTTTAAACAAGGTACACTTGTGGCCCCCTGTGGCACCCCAGCGGCCATGGCCACAGCCCTTCCTCAGCTACTGGGGTTGAGGCTTTACCACCTGGTCTGCTAGTTCAGTGCCGGACATGGGTGTGACTCTGCTTCCTTCCTTGGTGGTCCTGTGGATGCTTATTCAGACGTGACAAAAGATAATGAGGAGAAATTATGCCAGAGAGGCATTTCCTGAAGGAGCTTAACCCGCTGGGAGGAAGCAGTTTCACCTGGGTAGGGGGCTGGCCACGGGTGGTTTGCTGATGGTGTTTAAGACCCGCTACTGACTTGGGCTGCCCTGCTCTGTGCTGATTCGTCCTCATTTGAACTCTGACCTCCCCAGGACCCCAAGGAGAGGCTCGGCTGCCGGCCGCAGACTGGATTTTCCGATATCAAGTCTCACGCCTTCTTCCGCAGTATAGACTGGGACCTGGTAAAGTGGTTGGAACCTGATACCTGCCTCCCCGGGGGAGAGGGGCCTCCAGGGAGCAGGATGGGTGGAAATGGGGGTGCCTTGGGAAACACTGATTTAGAACAAGGAGGCAGGCTATGACAAGGCCCTGGGGGCAGTGCTTCCTGAAGGTCCTGAGAGCAGCCTTGCTGGGGCGTCCAATTCATGCTATGCTGGGTGTCCTGTCGGGGTGTGTTTGGGTAGATGAGCCCAGCCAGACACGCATTGATTGAGCTCCATGTCCACGCCCTGAGTCAGCTCACAGACACTTCCACTTAACCATCTAGCTAGTCCCAGCTAGACACCCAGGTGCGCTGTGGCCCCTCCCCCTTCGGTGGCCCTTGACCCACCCATTCCTGGGGACTCAACCTTCTGGGTCTGGGCCTTCTCTCACCCCCACTGCTGCCACCTGGGCCTGAGCTGCCCACATCCTGGACAGTCCCCTGCTTCCTGCCTGGGCCCTGCCAGCAGCCACCTCCTCCACTGGGCCTGTAGGAGTCCCTCGCTGCCCCGACACACTGGGCCCACTCCTGCCTCAGGGCCATGACACAGCTCTGCCCCTCCCAACCTCCACCCGTCACCTCCTTCAGACTGCCTCAGCGCACTCACTCCCAGCCCCTTTGGGCCTCCTCTTTCCCATCACACCTCAGGGCTAAGTGGCGGGACTCTGGGGTGTCACTCTAGGGCAGTACCATTCCAGTTCATTGCTTTTCACTGAGGGAAGAAGAGGTGACACTGTGTGCGGGGAGGTGGGGGGGCAGCCATGTGGCCAGGGATGGGGGGTGGTCTTGGAGGACCCCAGGCCAGCACCTGGCTGCATTTTCCTCATGGTCTGTTCTGACTTGATATTTAAATCTCTTTAAAGCAGCCTGGGACCTAAAGTAGGGAAAATAGTACAAGAGAAATGCTCCTTTTTCTCCTTTTTATCTGAATATATTTCACGCTGACAAGAATATGGAAATCTGCCTGACAGAGAGAAAGCCAGGGGAGAAGGGAAGGCCTTGTGTCCCCAGAACAGTGTCCAGGGTGTGGCCATGCCCACCAGCTCCTGTAGCCCTGGGATCACAGCGTGCACATGGGCGTGTGGGCACATGCACACATGCACACACACTGGTAGCCCCCTTCTGCCAGTGGGTCAGCCCGTCCCCTCTGTTCTGCACCTGCCTCCTGCATCCTCTGGGTGACAGTGATGGGCATGCCTCTCCAGGTGGCTACCGGGCGTGACTGGGGGATTCATCTCTGTGACATTCACTCTTCCTGCACCAACTTCATTAGCAGAACCTGTGTGTTCAGCTTTCCAAATCCCCCAAACTTATAGGACCTGTCTCAACCTTCCAGGCCCAGTTTGCTTTTGTTGCCATAAGTGGTGTTCCTAAGGGCCCTGGCCCCATAGTGCAAAGACGGGGTGTGAGCTGGGGTGGACTGGAGGCTTATTTCTGACTTGGTTGGAGCTCTCTCCCTACACAGGGCCTTGGGACAGTTCCATTTCTCCAACCGGGTCACATGGAGGCCCCACCCAGGCGGGGGTTTCCAGGTTGGCTCATTCAGACCCTCCAAGGGAAGGCGGCAGCCAGTCGTGAAAGACCAGGATCATCCACCCCTTGAATCAAGCTGCCCTGGCTGTGAGAGCATAGTGGTCCAACCAGAGGGCTGGCTCCTGCCTGTCCTCTGGTTCCAGCTTCCCTTGTGACTGGGACGGTCCCTCCGGGCAGAGACCCCATGCCTCAGTGTGGCTCTATCTGAGGTCTGAGGAGCAGGCCTGGCCCAGCACCTGTGTGCAGCACACACCTGAGGGGAAGGGAGAGGATGTAGTGTGTGAACGTGGGGGCCCAGGTGCCCCCCTTCGGTAACCGGAGCCACTCTGAGTTGCTCCACCTCCTCCACGTGACTCTGCCCTCTCCAGACACCACTGTGTCTCAGCCCCCAAGATGACAACTGGGAGGCAGGGTCTGGGTCCTCATGTGCCCCATTTCCTGCCTGACAAACCTTTCAATGCCATGCATCCCTTTGGGTTTAGGAACACTAGTCAGAAATGGCCATTTAAGACTTCTCGGGAGGAGGGGTACCAGTGGAACACAGGTATCCCCACCAAGCCCCAGCGCTCTCACGACCAGGGTTCCAAGATTAAAACTCCCCAAACCAGTCTCCTTTGGTTTAAGGAGCGGGGTTGCAGGCCCTTGATGGCGTGGGGTATGTCTCTCATGGCCTGTGCTTTTCAGCTCAAGTAGTTTTTCTGACTTTGAGGGAAATTTCTACACTTTAGAGAAAAACAATTGGCCATCAAATGAGGCTTATATACTTAAGCACCATTTTTTCTGTTTGATTCTGTGGTTTGAGTTTGCGCAGCGCCGAGTCTCTGACCGTGTATCTTCCTGCAGCTGGGGAAGAAGCAGGCCCTCCCGCCCTTCCAGCCGCAGATCACGGATGACTATGGCCTGGACAACTTCGATACGCAGTTCACCAGCGAGCCGGTGCAGCTGACCCCTGACGACGAGTAAGGCCTGCAGCATGGTGGGGTGGGGTGTCCAGCTGCAGGGCCGGGACTGCAGGGGGAGGAAGAGTCCCAGGTGGAGGCCCGGCGTCCTGAACTGCTGGGGGCGGGGGGCGGGGGGCGGGGGTGGTCGGGGCGAGACAGGGCCCGATCTCAAACACGCCCACTGAGCCTTCTCTGTCTGGCGCCACAGGGACGTAATCAAGAGGATCGACCAGTCGGAGTTTGAAGGGTTCGAGTACATCAACCCACTGCTGCTGTCCACCGAGGAGTCCGTGTGAGGCACCGCGCTCTCGTCATGGACGCGTGGATGGCGCTGGCCCTGGCCCTGGCCCTGACCCCTGCGCATGCATGCGGGGCCGGGCGTGGGTGGGTGCCCAGGGCAGAACAACCTCCCCGTGCGGCCCGCGGGCCTTAGGCCCAGAGGAACTTGCTTCTCACGCCCGCGCCGCGGGGGCCGCGGCGACCGTGTCCGAGGGAGAAACTGCCCCCAACTTCGAAGGTGCACACTTTCCACAGAAGCAGAACTGACCTGCTCCACCAGGAGTTGGCCTGTAATGTCCCGAGGAATAAAGTGTCCCTCTGATGCTGGCGCTTCCCTCTGATGCCTTTTTTCCGCGGGGGGCACCCGCCCATAGTCGCAGGCGCGGCCCACGCGGAGGAGGCACGTCCGGAATGTAAGTGCCTGCGCAGTGGAGAGTTTATACAAATTCGGAACATTTTCTAAATCCTGGTAAGTTCCTGTTGTTAATATTTAACAAGTATTTTCATACCGAGCATGTCAGCAGCTTGTGGTCTGACGCCCAGGTCACACCTTCACCAGGTGGGCTCCATTGGTCCCAACCCGGGCCTTAGACTGACCAGGAAAATTGGGTCATAGAGGTTCTAAAACAAGTCTCACCAAAGCACCCGCAAACCAAAAAAAAAAAAAAAAACACAAAGTTGAAAACGAAATCTGCACAAAATATATTTCTGGAAACACTAAGCAGTGCCTACATATGTCTTGTGTTATGTATCAGATTTTTGGAGAGTATTTTTATCAGGAATAATAATGCTCAGAATTAGACATTTTAAGAGGGTATGTGTATGATGGGCCCTAGCCTTAAAGTAAAGGAATAAATTTAGCCCCCCCTGCTGGCAGGGCTCACCTCCTCCCTCCCATGACCTGCAGGGGGCACAGTCACTCGGCCACCCTCCTCCTTAGGTAAAAAGCTGAACCCAAGGTTTTCTAGAAAGAGGTAAATCATGTGGGTTTTTTAAGTCCCTGATATTGTCAAGTGTGGCTCAGGCCAGGCAAAGTGGGGAGGAGGGCCTTGTCCACCCTCAGGACAGCGGTCCCTGATGTCCCTTGTGGGTGTGGGTCCCATGTAGCCATGCATCCTTGGGCCTCACTTCTCCCAATGTGGCAGCAGCCTGGTGCAGATCACAGTTAAAAGCTAAATAAAGAAGCTGCTGGCTTGGCCCAACCCAGCACAGACACACCAGCCTCCCCGGGTGCCCCCAGATTCCCTGGGCACCCCAGCCAGGCCCCGATGGCAGAGCAGCATCTCTAGAACGTGGAGACTTGCACACACACACCCTCTCCACCCCCCCACCCCGCCCCCGGAAATGGAAGTGAAGGACCCTGGGACAGAGTCAGGGTGGCCTAGGCCTGGTGGGCGTTCTGACCCTGTGGTGATGACATCAGGAGGGCTATGCAGTCACCTAGGGAGACCCCAGTGTGCCCGCAACGGGGTCCCGTGCCGCCTCAGGGATGGTAACACCTCTGCTCAGACAGTACAGGGGCCGTGGATTTGTTCACACTGACGGCATTGATGTCAGTGCTGCAGTGGTGCCAGGTACAGCCTCCCAGTCACCAGTGTGGTTGCTGGTGTACAGACCTGTATGTAACCTGGGCTCCCAGGCAGGGTGATTTTGTGCATGGTCCTATGCTTTTATAAATTTAGAAGGCGAAGGATGTGCTCAGGTGGGTCCAGTGGCTCCAGTCACAACACAGTATATCCTCTGATATGGTTCTTGGAAACGGGCGCCTTCAGGACTGTGAAGCAGGAGACACGTCCTGTGGTTTTGTACAGTGAGCAGTGGGCCATGGCCCTGGCCTGCCTTCTGCAGAGGGCATGCCCACAAAGGCCACGGCTGTTCAAGTCTTGCACATTATTAAAGACTTTAATGACAATGCGTGCTGTCATCATTTTCATTAAAAGTAGGTGTCTCCAGGAACAAAGGCTTCTAAAGATGATTTTTAAAAACAAGTTTTATTTTTCAGAGCAGTTTTAGGTCCCTCACTTCCATTTCTGGTGGGGAGGAAGACAGAGACCCCTTCTCCCCCTGTTACATTCCCAGGGGGTGCACTTGTTGCAAACGAGAGGCTGCACTGACATGTCAGGTCATAAAGTTTTTCTGCCCTAAAAATCCTCTGTGCTCTGCCTGTTTATACCCTCTCCCCACTAATCCCTGATAACCACTGATCTTTTTGCTGTCTCCATGCGTTCTGCCTTTTCCAGAACAGCCTAGAGTTGGAATTGCTCAGCTTGTAGCCTTTCAGTGTACCGTGTGCACAGAGTTTTCCTCCATGTCTTTTCATGGCTTGCCTGAAGCCTTTCCTGAAAATACTGACTTCTGGATGGTAACCTTAGACTTTTGCAGCCATGGCTGAGCTGGAGATGAGGCTCTTCCAGAACCTGTGGACTGACGGCACAGGAGAGAAGACCCCCCTGCACAGGGCCTCTGAGACAAAGCTCACACAGGACGTCAGCAGACGGACCTGATCCCTCTCCGCAAATTCCAGGGGCTGCTCTGCATCCCTGCAGCTGCAGGAGCAGGTTGACCTGGGGATTCAAACATGGTCATGAAGCCCGAGTCAAGTTCACGGAGTCAGCAAAGCGTCCATTCCCAAGCCACCCTGAGTTCAAATACTCACACTGCTGGCGACACTGTCCCTGTTACCCACCTGGGGTTAGTCCGTCTGCTGGGTGGCTCTGTCCACCTCAGTCATCACATCGCTCAGCATCAGCAAAAAAGGAAAAAGGACTCAATGTTTCAGTATCAACACAAAGAGATGGGACATGAGCACTTCACACCGATGCACTTGAACATGCAGTTTTTGGGGACACAGCAGAGAGGAGGTGGCCCAGCCAGGCGGGGGAGGCACTGGCCAGGCTGCTCACCACTCTATGTCGTCCGTGCTGTCTGCCAGGCACTGGGCCAGGTGGCTGTCGACATCCAGCTGCGCCAGCCTGTGAGCAGAGGAGAGGGGAGGGTCATCGGCGGGGAGGGCGCCCAGCCAGAGTATGTGTCTTGCACTTCCACGCCCCTCCTGGGAGCTGACTACATGAAAACCCGGGATGGTGCCCTCAGCTGGCAGAACAGGGGGCAGGGGTCCCCCCAATGAAAAAGGGCCTTTCCAAACCCTGTTCCTGGGTCCAAGGTCCCCAGGGCACCAGACTCCTCAAGCGCCTGCATCTGAGGGCTGGGACCCTGTGTCTGAAAAACCCCAAGAACCCACCTGCGGGTGAAGGGTGTGGGTGGGCTCAGCAGAATCGGCCCCAAGGTGGACATCGGGGTCTTCCCACCCCCTCCCAGGCAGAAGCCCTATCTCATCAATCAGACAAACTCTCTGGGTGTTTCTGCCGCCACACGTGCCCCAGGCGACCCTTCCCTCCTCTGAAGGCCACTGGGAAAAGACAGGGTGTGAAGGGTGGCGCCTCGGAGAGCGGTCACTATGAGGATGGGCGTACACCTCCGGCCAGACTCAGCCCTGCTGGGGAGAGGATGGCCCATGAGGGTCTGGGCGTTGCCTGTGCTGTCCCTCAGTGGGGAGCACTGTCTGGGCTTTCCTCAGAACCCCCTCAACGAGAGCTCTGAGGTGGATCCCACTTGAGCCCAAAGCCTGCTGTGTGGACTGATGGTCCAGACCCTCCAGGACACCCAGCAGTGCAAGGGGCCTAGGGACCAGTGAGACCCCATGGGCCGACCTGGGTCTCGTGCAAATGCAGGCACCCATCTCATGTCTAAAATGGCAGGTGGAGCCAGTCTTCCTGACCACCCCGGAGCTCGTGGTACAGGGACCTGGAGGGGTGCTCACATGCAGTCTGTGGCATCCACCACGTGACAGCCCTTGGGTCAGAGAGGAAGCTCTAGAACTACCGGTTCTGAGTGACCTGGAAGCACTAGGCTGCCCAAAGCGCCCAGACTGCCCATGCCTCCTGCAGACCAGCAGCCCACCTCCCACTCGCCTCACCCCGCTGCTCAGAAGGTGGCAAGGCTTCCACCTCTGGTCACAAACATTGCCCAGAATCCTGAAAGCAAACAAGACTCATTTCGGCTCCCTTGTGCCCTGGCCTGTCCACAAGGAGGGGGGTCCCCAAGTCACTCTGCAGCCTTGGGGTGGGGCCTGGGCAGGGCACGCTCTCCTTAATCAAAGGGAAGAACGTGTAAGAAGCACTCCAGTTGCATGGAGACCTGGACCGCCCACACCAACACCTACGTTGAGGCACTCTGCCAAGGCTTAATCTGACTGCTCAAAGAGCTCAGACTGGAACATCCTTCCAAAGTCTTAGGAACTCCTTCTTAGACGTTTAGAAAAGCAAGCGATCCAAAAACAAAAGCTGCCCCTACAACAGAGAGGCAGAGCTGGGGTGCCCTGACAGTGTCAGGAAGCTTCAAGGGCATCTTCTGCCAAGAAAATGAATTTCCCTCCAGGGCTTCCAATGACATTTCTGTCCCTGGGTTTCTCTCAACCGGTACGAATCAAGGGGACTTAGTATTTTCAAAAGTGTTCACGGCTTCCTCAGGACGGGCAAGGGAGTGGGTGTCTTCAGACCACAACCATCCAACAGCCTCAATATGGGACAAGAGGTGTGTTCGGTGAAACACTGGGTCTGAGGACGTTTTACAAATTCTCCAGAGCACAGGCATCTCAGCGCAGCCGCCACACCTGCCCTCCCACCATGCCAGACCTGTGCCTACTGGGGGGGTTTCACCACAGGTCCTCCTGGGGACAGTCACCCCCCTTGCCCTCACTCCCTGCACACTGAGCTGTCCAAGCTCTCAAAGGCTTGGTTCCTATAAAACATCACCATTGGAGGAGCCTGGATATCTGAATACAGACCGTGTTTCTTCTCCCCTCTGCAGTCTGTGCTGCACATTTTGCTAACTGTTTTGATGACTTTTGTCATCAGCTGCCATTCCCTTCACCACTAGGGCCGGTTTTGTTTCCAAAAAACCAGGGATGAGGCACATAATTCAACACAGTCTCCAGGCCACAGGACACACAAAGACCAGGTACCAAAAACCTGCCATCTATCCCCTACATCCGACCAAGCTCCTTCCTGCTGTCCTGACCCCCACGATCCCCATGCCTGTGTCCTTAGCTATGTGACACGTGGCTCAAAAGCTGGGCAGGTGGGACTTCTTAGCAAAGTCAAATTCCATCACCTTACTTTACAAAATGCATATATGTTGGATTTCTAAAACAAAAAAGGCATCTCTAGACACTGAAAGTCTTCATTTCTAAAACTGGCAGTCCACCCACGGGGAAGGTTGCCAGAGGGACCATAACAAAAAACTGCTCTGTGACCCACAGCCCAAACTGGCCCTGGAGGCAGTCTCACCAGAGGATGCCAGTCACCACCAAGTTCCCAGATGTCAGTGTGGACCCCATTAGAGCCAGAGTCTCCCTGCCCTCCCACTGTAGGGGCCACGTCTGGGAGGCTGCAGCCTGTCAGCAGGGCCCCAGGTCGGTGTACCTGCAGGGGGGACCTTCAAACCCAGCCCTGTGCCCTCTGGCTGATCAGCACCACCTCTGCACTCTGCCAACTTTCTATGCATGAAATTTCACTTCAAAAAGCCAAAGTTGAGCTCAAGTACCCTAGCCTTCAGAAACTGCCTGTGGTTTCCAAACAGGGCAGGGGCCACGGGGGTGGCAGTGGAGGGGAGGGAGGCCCAGGGGGCCACTCACCCGGGGGCGAAGTCGACTTGGCACATGGGACACCTCTGCAGGGTTGTCTCCGTGTCCACGGACGGCTGTCGCTGGGAGGGCTGCTCCTCCGACGGCTGCTCCTCAGCGCTGGGGGTTCCGCGGAGCTGGGGCGCTGGGTGTTTTGGGGGGGACCCCGTGCGCCCCCGGACCGCGCTGAGCACAAGGTCGGAGCCGCCCGAGTCCCCGCCTCGCCCCGGCGGGGGCGGCGGGAAAGGCGTCCAGAAGAAGGTCTCGGTTCCCACGGTGAATCTTTCCGGGGGCGGGCGCTCAGGGCTGCGACTGGGCTCCTGCAAGAAGAGGTCGTCGGACCGCGCCCGCCTGCCCGCCCTGGCCCAGCTGGAGACCCGGGGCCACGCGGGGGCCACTGCACACGCACCTGGCCGGGGAAGGCGGGCAGCGGCGGCATCTCGCCGTCCACGTTCAGGTCTGCGCTTGCGATGCGCAGCAACTGAGTCCACAGCTTCGCGCACTCGCCGCCGTCCGGGAGGGACCCGGGGGGATTGCTCGGAGGCCTGGGGCGGCGAGGGTGGGCATAATAACTCAGCGCGGGGGAAGCGGGGCCCTCGGGGAACAGAAAGGAGGACTCAGCGGGGAGAGACTAGGGGTGCAGCTCTGCAGCCGGGAGGGAGTGGGGTGGGAGGAGGGCTGACGGGGCGGGATCGAGGCGGGTTCCAGGAAGCACGTGGGGGTGTGACACCCGGCTACCACTTGGCCGGGGACACGAGGCCCCACCCGGGACGCTTCCCGCCCCCAGCCCCGCGCCATCCCCAGCCCCAGCCCCCGACCTCACCTGGCCCCCGAGGGTGGCTTCCGACGGCTCAAACTCAGCCGCGACCTCCGCGTAGCCTCCATCCGCCCAGACGCCGCGCGTCCGGCGGAAATGAGCGGCTGGCGCGCCAGACCCCGCCCCCGACACAGACCCCGCCCACAAGAAGACACACCCCCCAGGACCCGCCCCGGGCAGCCCCGCCCAGATAAGACAGGTCCCAGGGGCCCCCTCTTCAATGCCCCAGCACCACCCAAAGACCTCTGTGGACCCAAACTCTCACTCCCACCGGGGCGCTGGACTCGACCCCGAGACTGTGGAGTGACCTCCCTCTTGTGGCAGTATCGGAGGGAGGTAGACGGAGGCCAGGGTTGCTCCTTCCCCCGCGATGGCAGGACTGAGGTCGCGAGGCTGCCTTGCCCTGAGGGAGACATTTTCCAGCTGAGCCAGGGGTTGCCGCCCTCACCCCTTAGGCCCGGGTCTGCAGAGACCTCCGAGGAGGAGGAACTGGGCAGGAAGGCGGCCGGGGGCCCTGGCGTCCCCACCGGCCGCTGGTCCTGACTCTGCCCCCTTCCTCTCCCTGGACAATCCTGAGCCTGGGAGATCGTTTCCAGGACGTCCGCGTTTCCTTACAGGAGGGAGGAGCCTAGTTTCCTTAATTAAGAGACGGAGAAGTGAGAAGACCAGGACCCGGGTCCTCGGAGGGCCTGAGAGGGGCTTCCTGGACACCGGGGGCCCTGGGCGCTCTCTGAGCCAGCGACCTTGCAATCCGCCGCTTGGTGGCAGCAGATGCCCAGCCACCCTCGTCCGTTCCTCTGGTGCAGTCGGTGCCCTGGGGTCCCACCAGGGCTGAGAGGTGCAGGGGGTACTGGGTGGCAGCCGGCTCCTCTCCAGACCACAGGCAGATGCTGCCGTGGTTATGGGCTCTCCCTGGCTCCTCCCCAGCCCGACAGCTTCGGGGACTCTGTTCTGCACCCCCTTCTGCTGGAGTTACCATAGCCCCCTCACCTCTGCCCCTCTTCACATCACAGACTGCCTTTTCCAACTCGGGTCTGTGGCACTCCCCATGTGGCACATTCCAGCCCCTGGGCACCCCAGTCCCCAAGCTGAGGCCACCCAAGTGACCTCCATCCAGCTGCCACGCAGACCTCCAGAGCAGAGTGGACTCTCCTGGGCCAGGGACTGGTCTAGAAGCTGAAGACGCCTGGGGGAGCGAATGAGACAGAGCTCTCACCTGGAGCCTGCCAGCTCCTGGGAAACAGCCTGTGCATGTCTAAACAAGGGTACTGCTACAGTGGGTGGTCTCGGAGCCCCAGAGGAGGTGACCTGCCACTTTCCCAGGTGAGAGAAGCCCACGTGAGGGGATTCACAGGCGGGCCTGGAATGTCTCAGGGACTGGTTGACTGAGGACCCCCAAATGGCTCGTGTCTGTGATCCCCAGCCACAGCCCCGCTACCCTCTCCCTGGCTTCAGTCTCCACTGCTTCAGAGCTGTTCCTGGAAGCGTCACTGCATATCTGCATGCCCTCCTGGAGACTCCCAGGAGGAACACCAGTCCTCCCCAAGGCAAGCAGGACCTACCAGGCCTCAGACAGCCAGCCTGTGCCCAGCTCTCAGGGCATGCTGGGAAGCTATGTGGAGACATCTCTGTGAGCAGCTGATCCCCACAACAGGAACCCTGGGGTCTTCAGCGTCCCAGCCACTTCCTCTAAGGACCTCACACCGCCAGCTCTCAGACCCAGGAAAGGTAGCTTGAGGAAGGAGCCAGGGGGGTCTCAGGTGGACCCAAGACAACAGGGAGGCCTGAGGGCAGGTGCCCCAAGGAGGTGCAGGTCCTGGGGGCTGCCAGGGGCTGGCTGAGCCTGGCTCCAGCCTTCAGCACGAGGTGAGCAGGCACCCACTCTCCTTTGGCCTTAACCACCCCAGGGGTCTCCTTTACCCTGGGCTGCTGGAGAGGGCAGAACGGAGGCCCTCAGGGCCTGCATGTGGAGATGGCAGAGCCAGAGCGACATGTCGAGGCTGTCTCCGGGGGCTTCTCCTCTCTGGTTTCATCCGGCTGCTGGGGATTAACTCCCCCATCATCACCAGGACCTCCAGCCTGGGACACTTCCACCAAGAACAGATCCGGGGTGACCCCTGTGCCAAGCACACGGCAGGTGCCGGCCCCGGCAGGAGTCCTAGCCCCTCGGCCGGCGCTCTCCTGACAGCTGCCCACCGCCTGCCCAGCCTGCATGGGGACCTTCTGGAGGTGGAAGGAGACTACCTTGTCCCAGCTGTCCCGGCGCTATAAGCAAGATGCAGTGCCAGGAGAGGGGCTGGAGGAAGTTTAAAAGTTGAACTTGATTAAAAGGCTCCCTTTTTCTGAGCCATCTGCTGCAGTGAGGGGCCATGGGCTTTACTGGGAAATAATTTCTGATTGGGACCGATGCTGCACTACGGAAATGAGATTTTTACAAGCCAAATTCATGTTTACAGAGAATGTTTCAGCGTTCTGAAGGAGGCACCCCTCCAATGAAGCAGAAAGGGCTCCAGTGGGCGGGGGTGAGGGGTGACAACCCCACCCTGCAGTCACAGGCAAGGCCCAGCTGAGAGACTGCCACTCTCTGGTGCTCTGGCTTCATCTGTGATGGCGAACCAAGTCCCCTCTCCCCTTTCCTCTCCTCCCAGAATCAGGGTGCTGTCTGCTGCCAGCTGGTCAGGGTCCAGACCTCTCCAGCACCTTCCGACAACCAAGAGCCATAGGTGTCTGGGCTCCTGGTATCCTCGGAGCCTGGTGACTCTGCTCCGCCCTCCTCTCCATGGAGTGGGTCTTGCCACTGACTGACCCACACCAAGGCCTCCAACTCCAAGGCAGGCCGGCAGGGTAAGACCTGTCGACTGGGCCCCAGCCGGCTGGCGAGGTCCGAGCCCCACATGGCTTCTCCATACCCTCCTTTGGTTGCTTGAGGGCCAGTTCTGCCATCAGGGCACCCGGCAAGTGGGGTCAAGACGGCGCAGGCAGGCAGAGTAGGGCCTGAGGCTGGCGGGCACAACCAGCCCTGTGGAGCAGCGGCAGCCTCCGACTGCCAAGTGGAAGTGGGGACTGGGCTCCTGTATTCCATGTGGGTGCTCTGTTGGTGCCTGCGTCACCCAACCTGGCCTTGAGAGCTGAGCCCAGCTTTCCCAGGTGGCCACACCTGCTGGCCTGTGAGTGCCAAGCGGGCAAGCCGGCCTGGAGCCAGGTGGTGGCATTCGTGGGCATGCGGAGCTCCAGGCAAACAGGCTGGGTTGAGACAGTTGCCTGGGAAACATCGAAGGATCCACTGGGCAGCAGAGAGAGAGCTCAGGGCCCACTCACCCTTGTGGAAGTGAGGGCACCACGGCTTCCTCAGGGCCCCTCGTCACAGCTGCAGAGGAGTGGGTAGGCTCTGTAGCCAGGAGCCGCCACTGACAGCAGGCTAAAGCCAAGGACCAGCTGGGCCTCCAGCCCCCACTTCAAGAGCCTGAAAGTCGCGGGGCAGTCAGGAGGCGGCGGGGAAGAGATGGTGGCCTGTGACCAGGAGTCCACCCTGGCTACCACCTCTCGCCTGGACAGCCACCCTCTCCCAGCATGCATAGCGAACCTCGTCCTCCCTGAGGTCCCCACCGCTCCTGCCCCAACACCCTCCTCTGCTGCTGCCCTGTGCTCCCCGGCCCCGTCTCTGTCCCCGCATCTCCACTCCTACTGACCCCCAGGCTCTCCTCTGGGGCCTGCCTGCAGAGAAGCCCTCCTGACCCTCCCCAACCCCATCGCCTGGCTGGGTTCTCCTGCCCCCCAGTGGGACTCATGGGGCCAGGGTGCCATGTCCTTCCCACGGTGTCCCCAAGCTTCAGGAGTGCCGGGCCCAGAGGAGGGAGCGTGGGAGCCGGCGGGGACACCACCTTAGCTCCTGTGGAGAACGTCGGTCCGGCAGAGACCAAGCCTTGAGGCTACTGGGCTGAACAGTGTCCCTGGGAACATGAGACTGTGACTTTGCTAGAAATGGAGTATTTGCAGCTGGAATAAGGTTCAGACAGTGCCGTGCTGGGTCAGGGTGGGCCCTGAGTCCAGCACGACTGGTGTCCTTGCATGAAGATGTGTGGCTGGACACAGCCACATAGAGACCAGCCAGGCAGCAGGGGAGGCAGCGGGCAGAGGGGTGCGGCAACGAACCTAGGAACACAGAGCCGCAGAAAGCCGGAGGTGGTAGGAAGTGTCCTCCCCAGTGCCTCCAGGGGGCTGGGGCCCCAGCAACACCCTGAGTGTGGAATTCTGGCCTCCAGAGTGTGAGGGTGGACCCCGTCGCTGAGGCCCCCAGCTGGTCATTTGTGCAGCAGCCACTGGACTCGGACACAGGGACTCTCCAAGCTGTCAGCACCACATTCGGCTTGAAGACCCCGAGGTCTTCAAGGGGCAGCAGGGTGTCCTCTCTCGCCCAGGGTCCCATCAGCATCCCCTGGACGGGGGAAGCTGCTGTCCTGTGGCTGAGAACGTGGCCTGAGGAAAGCCAGCTCTGCAAGTGTCCTGGGGAGAAGGCCGGGTCCAGGGTGGGGCAGGACCCTCCCTTCCCCTCCACTGCCCCGCCTCTCCCCCTCCTTCCCCCTCCCCCTGCCTCTCCCCTCCCCCTGCCTCTCCCCTCCCCCTCCCCCTCCTAGAGATGGCGGCCTCTCCAGATGGAGACCCGGGAGTGGCCTGGCTCCTCACTGCAGTGGCCTCTCACCTGCTTACAGCTGATCTGTTGGGCGAAGCCTGGCCTTCTAGGCCCCCACTGCATCACTCCCCTCCCCCGTTTCTGTGGAAGCCATCTCTGATCTCCCCTGCAGGGGGCCTGACATGGAAAGCTCCAAGCCCCTCCCTGGGGGCTTCTCGGGGCAGGGCCGTCTTGGGCAGGGCTGGGCATCCCCCCAGAGGTGCTGCTGGGCTCAGCTGCATCCTCTCCCTGCTCCCCCTCCTCCCGCTCCTCCTCCCTTCCCCTCCCCCACCAGCCCCCTCCTCTTTTCACAAGGGCACAAAGGCTTTAGCCCCTCCTCGTATGGACTCAGAGGCTAGGTCAGGGGTCAGCAGACGGTTGTTTGGCCTCCCTGGCAGGCCAATGGGTAGGGGTGTGTTGAGGGCCCCCCACCACAAGCGGCTGTGCACCTGGAGTTATTTAACCTGCTTCTGAGTCTCACAGGGACCCCAGCCTTTAGCCACCAGAGGTCCCAGCAGCAACCACAGGTCATGAGTCACAGCCTGAGACTCTGCAAGAGACGCTAGCCCCTGGCAGAGGACCTGTGTCTCTTCTTTCCACTGCCAGGTTTGGGGCAGCAGCTGGTCAGGGCATGGCTGTCTGTGTCTGGTCTGGAGGTGGGGGGCAGGAGGGGGTGAAGCCAGCTCTCTGACCTGAGACTCCTTGGCCTCACCATCCAGGAGGCAGGAAGCAGGACCCTGAGGTCCCACCTCCCATTGCCCTGGGTACTGGGCTGCTCCAGCCTCAGCTGCCACACGGCCCCCAGGGGCCTGGCAACCCCCCAGGCCAGAGGGAAGCCCAGGTCCTGAGTGTCCCTTTTGAAGCCTGCAGTGGACTGTCCAGCCAGTGAGAGCCGTGGCTGCGGCCCTGTGAGTCACTTCTCTGAACAGGCTTCACTCTGGCCTGAAGCCCAAGGTGGGGCCAAGCAGGACGTGGCTGGAGTCAAGCCAGATGGCCAGTAGGTACCACCCAGGCAGCCCCCCTCCTGCCCAAGCCTCCTCGGCCACTGAGACCACCCTGCCCTCTGCTCCTAGGGCCTCCATCTCCCCTCCTCCTCCTCCTGGGGCCTCCACCCCCTCAGCCATTCCACAGGGCCTGAGTGGGATGTTGGCAGGAGGGAGGGAGGGTTCCCAGCCGGGGCAGAAGCCCAGGGAGAGAGCAGGCCCTGCTCAGTCCCAAGGCACCTTCAGGCCCATCTGGCTGCTGAGAAGGGCGGGGGAGGAGACCAGGAGGCAGGGACAGGGCACTTGTGTTGGGCCATTCTCCACCTCCCTGAGCTGCTGTGCCCACCTGCCGAGAGAGCAGTACCCCCGTCCCCAACATGACTGGGCCCCCAGTTGGGGCACTGAGGGCCCACTAGGGGTTCAGTAGGCTCTGGAGAAAGGGTGCAGACCCCTCCTCCCCTGCCATGTCCTTCCTCTCCCTTGGGAGCAACCAGGGGCCCTCTGTGGCCAAGTCCTCCCGATCACATCACTGGTCACCCCACTTGGGCTGGGCGCAGCTGGGCCAGCCTTCTTGGCAGCCCCGGCACACATGGGTACCCCTCTCTGGGGCCAACTGAGCCCACACGGTCCTCTTCTGGGCTCAGCCCGGCATTGACTGTCCACCCACTCAGGAGGGGAGGTGAGGCAGGTCCCTGATGGCTCAGGACCACCAAGATGCAGGGCTTGGGGGCCGCATCAGGACCACAGCTGTGGAAGCTACTGGACAGGACTGGCAGCTGGGCGGCCTCCCCGAGCTGCTTCCCCCACACCTGGCCCACAGGCAGCCCAGTTCAGGGCTCACTTCTGGGGGTACCCACCCTATGTCAGAGGTGCCATGCCTGCCCCGGCTGCCAGCCCCCATCATCAGCTGTGCTGATGAGCCCTGAGCTCTGAGCGGGGACTTGAGCCCAAGTCTTCTGTGCTGCTGCCTGGCTGGTGGCCTTGCTGACTCGTTGCCCCTGAGTGGCCACCTCGGGGGTGAAAGTGGTACAGGTGCTCCCAGCACTGCAGGGGGACAAGGGGCAGCTTCTCTGGCCTGGGAGACCCAGGCCAGTAACAGGCAGACAGTGAAGCCAACTCCTTCCATCCTGGGTGCCCATTTGTCCCACAGGCTGTTCCTGAGCTAGGAGAGGCCCCCCGAGGCCCTTGGGGAGAGGATTACCCACCCTGACTGCCCACATGCAGCCACCCCAACTGCCAGGGTCTGCTGACCTGCAGATGGTGTGTGTGGCCAGTGTCCCTCTGGTGTCCCCAGGCCTGGGCACCTGGCCTGCCCCTCGGTTAATAAAGACTGCCCCAAATCTCCTGGACCACCACCTCCCTTGAGGGAGCCGTTCCCCACTAGGTGCCCTGGAGAAGTCGGTCCCCTGGAATAGCAAATTTTCCTCCCCACATGATGAGAATGGCTGGCCAGGTGGGCAGGGAGGATGAGGTTGAGACCTGGGGCCACCCAGGACTTCAGGCAGTAGTGGGCGATGGGCCTGCACAAAGCTTCCCAGGGTACCCTGCACCATGGGACCCTATGAATCAACCCAAATGGCATGGCCCTCGCCAGGTCCTCAGCTCCTGCTCCCAGTGCTATCCCGGGGCTGCAGTCAGTTGTCTCCAACTTGCCCCCTGTCCCCGTGCCCTTCTCTGACCTGCCCTCTCCCTCCCAGCCTTCGTCTGTCTTCCTGCTCCTCCTCTTGGGTCACTCAAAATTAGAGCAGCCATCCCTGAAAAGGGAAAAGGAGAGAGAAATTCATCATAAAAATATATTTCATTTTAACCCAACGTATCTAAAATACTGCCTTTCAACATGGAATCATATGTAAATTATTAGTATGTTTTCACACATTCTTCTCTTTACACTGGGCCTTTGCATTCAGAGTACAACTCCAGGAGCCCAGCTGATATATGGCTGCCTCCTGGGAAGGTGCCTGGGCACACAAGAGCCCCTGCCAGGTGCCCACTGGAGCCCATGGTGGAGATCCAGGCTCCCTCTGACATGTCAGGGCTGCAGGCTCCAAGGAGGCTCTCCTATGAGCATGTGTGCTGTCACTTCAGGCGTGTCCGCCTCTCTGCAACCCTATGGACTGTGGCCTGCCAGGCTCCTCTGTCCATAGGATTCTCCAGGCAAAAATACTAGAGTGGATTGCCATGCTCACTCCTAGGGTATCTTTCTGACCCAGGGATCGAACCTGCATCTCTTACATCTCTTGCATTGGCAGGCGAGTTCTTTACCACTAGTGCCACCTGGGAAGTCTGAGACTCTCCTGACTGCCCCCCAGATACCACATCAGGGTGCCAGAGAATGCTGAGATGGGCAGCAGGAGCCCCCTCAAGGCCTGCCTTCTGTCCCTCACCTGTGGGCTGGCCTGGGCCCCGCACCTTGGAAACACCCTCCAGGCAGGGAAGATGAGTGACCACAGGCCTCGGTTTCCCTGTTTCCTTTCAGCCTGGCCTGAGATCTGATGCCCACTGGCAGGGACAGAGATGCCAGGTGTCTTATTCTGTTTGGGCTATTGTAACAAGATACCACAGATGGCCACTGTAGAGAGCATAGATTTCTGTCTTGTTCCTGGAGGCTGGCAGTCTGAGGTTGGATGTCAGCATGGTTGGGTTCTGGTGAGACCACATCCAGGTCCTGTTCCTCATGGGGTAGGGCACAGCTGTGAGGGCGCTAATTCTGCTACTGAGGGCCCCACCCTCGAGACCCAGACACTTCCCAGAGGCCCTACCTTCCCGACTGGGATTAGGTCTCAACATAGGAATTTGGGGGCCTCAAGCGTTCAGGCCCCAGCATCTGTGTGGCTCTCAGGCCCCCTGCAGCCACGTTCTAGGTGCTTTCATCACAGGCACCCTCTGGGGTAGGGGAGGAATAGATGCCCCTATGGATTCCCTTGCAGGCCTGCCTGCAGACACTAGGTGATGGCCCAGCTTCCTCCTGGGAAGCAAAGTCTCTTGTCCCAGAGACCTGAGTCCCCCTGCAAGCCCGCACAGCACCGTCAAACACACGCTCTGAAGGGAAGATCCTCACGCTGTCCAGGCTCCTTGCCAAGCCCGCCAGCCAGGCCATGAGTCCAAACGCTCAGACAGAGACGCTGCTGTCAGGGCCGGACTCTGACTCCCAAGAGGAAGTTCAAAATGAAACAGTTTCACTAGTGAAAGAAAAGTTGCAGAGCCAAGCGCAGATACCAGAAGTGGGAAAGCACCGCTCTGAGTGCTTCCACCAGATGGTGTGACTTGGTGAGGATCCCTCCCCTGGGCAAGGCACCCCACTCCACCAGCTGCCAGATGCCCACCCAGCCAGCGCTGGTGGCCTGTCCTGAAGGTGGGGTACAGGGTTTTATGATACAGGCCCCCAGTGCCCCAGGGGTAGACAGGACAAACTACCTGGTTGGAGAGGAGTGTATTTCTCCCCAGGAAATACATGCTTATGGAAAAGAAACTGAGAACTTCGATTGCTACATTCCAGAACAGAGGCAGCTTTTTACCTGGCATGATGGAGCAGCCCCAGACTCAAGGACTGCTGACAGGGCCGGGTCCTGGTTGAGGCGAGTAGGCCCCACGTGGCTTGGAGAGCCAGGGTGACCTGTCCCCTAGATGAGGGAGCCAGGGCCTCTCCGCTTGGTCCTCCAGATCAGGACCTGCCAGGGTCCCCTCTGCCTTCTTAGGTGTGGACGGGTGGACACCTAGAGCCAGGAGAGGTTCTGTGTTCCCAAACTCTATTGGGGCAGCCACTGCCAGAAAGTGGCCACGTTTCCCAGGGGAAAGGAGGGCACACTAGTGGGGCCCTGCCCAGCTGGGCACTGGGTGGTCAATTCTGCATGCATAGACCTCAGGAGGGCCCTGGCCTGCCTGCCCTCCCAGCCAGCTGGACCTCGGTTGTGCTCCTGCCTGAGGGTTTTTCCATCTTGTGCTGAAGCCTCAGCGTTGCAGGCAGGCCATTCTGCTCAAAACCACAAGTTCTGCGTGTGGATCTGTGTGTTTGTATGTGTGTATGGCTCTGTGTGTGTGTATGGGTCTCTGTGTGTGTATGGGTCTCTGTGTGTGTGGGTATATGTGGGTGACTGCATGCGTACATCTTGTGTTCTCTGCCCCAGAGTTGAGTCCAAGGCTCACCCTGAACGAGGTGCTTCCTGAAGGGAGGGAGGCCAAGGCTTAGGGGCTGCCCGGTGTGCTGGGCGGTGCTGGGCCCCTCCTGGGAGCCTCCCTGGGGTGCTGGTCTCAGGCCCGCCTCCTGCCCTCCTTTCTTCCTCTCAACTTTGCCCTCACTCCCCTTCCCCCACTCCTTCCTGGCAAGCAGATGCAATCCAAACTTGTTGTGAATGTCTCCCCTGCAGTTGTCCACCAGCTCGTCCAAGTTAAATATTACTCACCGAGATGCGAGCCCTCTGGACAGTGCTGGCCTGGAGGTGGACCGGTCTGGGGAAGGTGCTGGGCAGAGGCCAGTGCCAGGCCTGTGGCGTCTGTGGG
The DNA here is from genome assembly GCF_033118175.1 of Dama dama. NCBI lineage: Eukaryota > Metazoa > Chordata > Mammalia > Artiodactyla > Cervidae > Dama > Dama dama. The sequence continues at coordinate 47,539,038 of NC_083694.1, read as the reverse complement.
TGCTGGGGGTGGGGCTGGGGTGGCAGCCAGGAGCCCGCCAGCCTCCGCCTCGCCCTTTGAAGGGGCTGTTTCCTTAACCCCTGCACTGTGCCCAGAGCAGGCAGGAGAGCCGGCAGTGGGTCCCTGGGCAGGGCGGGGCGTGGAGGGGCCACCCAGGGACCGAGAGGGGCTTGGACTGGGCTGGGCAATGGCTTTCCTCCTGGTTGGTGGCTCCTGCCCTGTGCCAGGCTGGGGGCGGGACTAGGAACAAAGTGCTCGGAAGAATAGCCTGTCTCTTTCAGATCAACCCCTTTCCTGGCCCACGGTTCTTCCTAGCAGCAAAGTAAAGGAACTGGGGTCTGGTGGCTGGACCCCTCCTCCTCTGGGGAAGAACCAGCTGCTTCCCCTGGCAGCTTCTCCATCCACCTACCAGCGACGGGCTGCAGCTCTGGGGTCCTCCCCAGCTGGCTCAGAGCAGACTGCCATCCTCTGCGGGCAGCAAAGCTGGGGGAGTCACCAGGGCCAACCTCCCCTCACCACCTGCTCTACTCTCTGCATGGACCCCAACAGGATCTGACCACACCCAGCCTCAGGGCCTTGGCACCTACTGTGCCCTGCACTCACCTCTTACCCATCACAGTGCCCATGGACCTCATGAGGAACACTATCCCCCTCGCTTCGTACCCCACCCACCTCCCCCTGGTCTGTTCTTAAAAGCATATGCCCCCGACTAATACAGAACATGTGGAAGTTTCATTTTTCATTGTCTCCCATGAAAACAGAAGCACGTGAGAACAGGAATTCCTTTCTGCTTGTCGACATGCGTATCACAGTTTGGCCCTTGATAAACCTGGTGGAGGAGACCGATTCCACAGTCATGCCTGGTATGGGGGTCTCACCCACAGCCACACATCGCCTCTCAGGGCCAGAGCCCCTGGCCCGCACTTGAATCTCAGCTTAGGGTCCAAGAACTCCGAACAGGGCTCCCTGTGAGAGGCCTGCAGGGTGCAAAGGAAACGCGGGGCCGTGGCTGTCCCGGAAGTCTGAGCCACCACATAAAACCCTGTGGGAGGGAGCTGCCTGGTGGCCTAATGGTTAGGATTCCTGGCTTCACTACCTGGAAACCCTGACCAAGGAACTGAGATCCCTCAAGCTATGCAGAGTAGCCAATAAAATAAAATAAAATATTAAAAACAAAAACAAAAGCAAGAAAGAGAGTAGAAGAACAGAGTCCATGCAGTCACCTGTGGTAATAGTGGGGCTGCCCCTGACGTGTTCCAGGGCCACAGGCCTTTCATCCTTAATCTTCACACCTGTAGCATGAAGCCTGCCCCCCACCCCTCACTGTCCAAAGCCCCTCAGACCTGTGTCTCCTGTGGAGCTTGCAGGGGTGGGTGCTTAACTGGACAAAGCCACATGTCCCTCCTGCTGGAGCCACCTCCACTCAGGGAGCAGAGTAGATCCAGGCACCCAGAACCCAGTGCCTGGGTCTGCACCGGCCTAGGCCCACTCTCGAGGGGCCTCCTCCAGGCCTGAGCCCTTCCAGGGACCCAGCCTCAGGACGGGGAGGCCGCTGTGGGAGCCGTGGAAGGCCCACCTGTGCCCCCTGAAAGTTCTCTGCACACCTCTGTGCACGAGTCCGCATGGGGCTCTGGAGACAGGGCCGCCCACCTGCCTGCCTCCTGCCCAGACCTGCGAGTGTGCCTGCCGGTGTGGACGGGGGCGAGTTGGGACTTCGCACCTGAAATCCAGCAGGAGGGCAGGAATGTGAGTCTTGAAACTACCTTCCTGCTGTGTCTGTCGTTTCTGGGAGCAGACATGGCAGCTCACGGCTACCCCCAGTGTCTTCTCTGCCCTTCTAGATGCTGGCAAGACAGCAAGTGACCACGACCCTCGGCCTGGCCCATGCCAGCACCTCTGACCCTCACAGAGCAGCCCTGCCTGCCCGCCCTCCCTTCGGCCCCAGACCCAGCATCTGCTTTCTGACTGAGGCTGGTGGGGGTGGGGCTGGGTTACTTTGGCCCCGGGCCCTGTGGGGTGATGGGAGGAGCAGACCCTCTGCAGGTCCAGGGCTGGCCCTCCAGGCTCCTCCGTGGAAGGAAAAGCTCCTTCTGACTGTGGCAAGGACATAGGGAATGTGGGCTCTCCAAGCCTTGCCTGTCCATTCTGCAAGGCCCTGCTGAGATGTCGTGGGCCTTTTGGCAAATGTCTGAGTCCGCAGGAGTAGGGTGGGCCTCCAGTCCTGAGTGCCCCCACCGTCGGTCTGGGCTGAGGGCAGCCCTCAGGCTGAGTGTTGAAGGGACAGTTGGGTAAAGTGTGGCCCAGATAGAGACACAGCCTCGTGACCAACTACAGGACACCTCGGCCAGGGGGAGGGACCATGGCCCCCCAATCCTGCAGTCAGACTAGGCCCAAGGTGTGGAGCCTGAGACCTGCAGACCACACACTGGGGATGGGGGAGGCAGCAACCCTGGAGCGGGGGGCAGTGTGACAGCTGGTGTGTATCAGACCAGGCCACAGGGCCTCCCTATGCTCCTGCCATCCTGATGGCCCAGCATGGTCACCAGAAGGGCTTCAGGGGCAAAGCCAATGAAGCCTGCCCCCTGGGCCGCCAGGGTTGCAGCAGCTCCCACAGGCACTGGCGTGGCAGGGAGCCCAGGCCTAGGGCCCCGGGGAAGGGCCTGGCTGGTGGGCAGCAGGCATGGGGAGGCAGCAGGGCCCACAGCTCTGGGGCTCAGGCGGGCGGGAGGCGGGGAGTGGCCGGGGCGGCCCCGTGGCAGCGGCTGGAGGCCTGGGCGGCAGGAAAGGGACAGGTGACGTCATTGCCGCCTGGAATCTGCTGTTTGGAGGCGTCGCCATGGAGACCGGAAGGCTCAGGGTGGGTAAAAATAGCAAACCCAAGAGGGTGTAAGTTCCAAGAACGCGAGTCTGAAAAGAAAGGAAAACACGGTCTCCTTCCCTGTTTCTTGAGGAGGACAGAGACCCAGGGCTGCAAGCTGCAGGAGGGGCCTTGAGGCTTCCGGCTCGGCCCCACTGCAGCCCATAGTCCTGGGGTCCCAGCCGCCTACCCTCCCAGAGCTTTGTCCCCAAGCAGGGCGTGGCGCAGCCAGGCTCCAGCGGGAATGTCTGGAGTCCGCTTTCTCCAGGCGGCGGAGGCATCGCTGCAGCCACTTTCCTCTCCTCTCCTCCCGTGGCAGAGGAAGCTCGAGGCAGGAGCTCGGGAAGCCCGGCGGCCTCGATAAGCAGTCCGCATGGAGCCCCAAGGCTCAGTTGCCCAGGCCTGGGGGAGTGGGGGAGGGGCGTCCCAGGGGAGAAGCAGCAGTGGGTCCCTCCGGCCCCATGGCCACCCCTCTCCGAGTTTCCCTGAGGGGACTTGTCTTGCTCCTCTCCAGGCCAGGAGCCAGCATGACTCCGAAACACCCAGCACATGCTGTCTGGACACCCCTTCAGCTGCAGCCTCTGGGGGCCTGCTGTGTCCTCATGGTCCCAGGACACAGAAATGAGGCAGGAGGTCTGAGGTCCCTGGGCTCTTCTCCCCTGAATCCTGAGAGGACCCTGCAGCCTCAAGGGACTCCTGTATTGGTGCCCACCTCCAGGAAACAGAGCTGCCCTGCTGGAAGCTCTGGTGGCACTTTGTGGGGAGGGGTCCTCTGTCCTGACCAAAGGGGACTCTGATTGCTACTCCTTCCAAGAACACAAGTCCTGGCTGAAATGTTGGGCTCAGGGCCCACGGATGAACCAGGTGCTCTCAGAGGGGCCAAGAGCACCAGGTAGGGGTGCTAAAAGCACAGCAGTGGGCCACTCCCAGGCTCAGAGGGAAGGCAATCCACCCCATTTGCTGTGCCCTGGGGAAATCCCTTCCTTCTCCCCCTCCCGCCTAGACTGGCAGTGGGGCTGCATCTCTGCCCACAGCCCCTCAACGAATCTGGAAGAACCTGTAGTCTCTTCTCTTACACCTTTGTTCTGCAGGGTTTGGGGAGCCCTCTCCCAACATGGGAGGGGCCCTGGGAGTGCAGGGGTCTTGCCTCTGGTGCCCAGATGCCCTTGGCTGGTGGCGGACGATGGCTGCAGAAGCGAGGGGGGAATGGAGCCCCGTACAGGGGGAGCTTGTTCCCCCAAGAAATAGCTCAGATGCCTTATGTAAGGGTGAGCTCACTGCAGAGTCTGCCAGGAATGACGGCAGGAGGGCGGGGGGGGCTGCTTAGGCCGGAGTGTGGCTCCGATTTACGAGGAGAGAGGGGCCCAGGGCCTGGCGGCAGGAGGGGGCTGCTGGCCGGCCTAGGATGCAGAGCCGGGGCACAGGTCCTCCTGGGGCTGGAGGGGCCAGGGAGGGACCAGGCCCACGTGCTGTGGATGGGCCTGGGGTTCTCAGACTGAGATCCACCCTGCTCCCCCATCCACCGGGCACCAGTAGGAGTGTGGTCAGAGCAGGGGCCCCTAAGTGACCAAGATTCTCTGGGAGCAGCCTGGGGAGCCTTGGATGGGGGTGGGCACCAGCTGCCCTCTGTCTTCCAGCCCCTTCCCCAGATGCTCAGCCAGGGGGATGTGGTCTCCCTGTTCTTTCTTCCCTGCTGGAGGCCTGGTCCGCCACCCCTTGGTGTCCCCTCCCCTCTGGGGTGTGCAGCATCCCTCACCCACTGCGGGACAGGTCCAAACCTCAGAGCCAGCCCAGCAGCCCTGTCTCCTGGAGAGGCAACCTCAGGCCCAGAGGGGAGGGGCTCAGAGAAGCCGCAGTGGGTATGCCCAGGGCCCCGGAGCAATCCACCCCACCCTCCCCAGTAGGAACCAGCTCCCAAAGCAGCCAGCTTGTGGACCTCTGACCCCCTTGGTTGCCTGGACTGGAGGAAGGTCCCTTGTCCCATGAAATTTCCATCAGATGTCCACTAATAGGTACCCAGAGTGCTTGCTCCTCACTGGAAAGGGCAGGTCACAAGCTAGAAGACATGACCCCAGGGCCTGGGGGGCGGTACACAGAGGACCTAGGAGAGGGCTGGGAGCTCAGGGTAGGCAGACCCTGCTCCTAGGAAGTGTGGCTAGAAAGGACGGTGAGAAGGAGGCAGCTGGAGGGGCCATGGGCCCAGGAGATGGGAGGTAGGACCTATTCTAGTGCTGGGGGATGTCGGGGTGAAGGTGGGAGAGGCTGGCGGTCCCTCTGGATCTCAGGCTTTACCTGGCTGCTGGGAGATCAACTGGGTGTGTCCTAAGGTAGGGGCTCCTTGTTGCCCCATGCTCCACGAGGGTCCCTGGGGTCTCTGAGTGGCCCTCAGAGCAGTCCCCTGCCTGGACGGCTCATCAGATCCCCCGTCCAACACCTGCTCTGGGTGGCAGGGCCTCACCTGGGTGCCCATGTCCTCCCCACACAGTGCCCTGGGCAGGCTCCAGGCCTCCAGAGCCCCTGTGTGCCCTGCCATGATGCAGGAAGTGACATCATGCCCTCAGAGCTGTGAGTGTAGGTGTGTGTATCACAGCAGCCCTGGCAACTGGTCTGGAGAGGCCATCCTGACCACCAGGCTCTACTGTCAATACCAACAGCGGGCAGCTCAGTCCCGGAGTCTTTGGAGTGTTTGGTGGGAAACTTCCTGCAGGCAAGGAGCTGCCTTTCCACCTGTCATGTCCCTGGTGCCCACCAGGCACCACTCAGCAGTGTCTGCTTGGCAAGGGAACATTAGGGGGTCCTTGAAGGGCTTGGCTCCCTGCTCCTTGCAGTTCAGCACCCTGGCTCCTCATCCCAGGGCCCAGGGCTAAAGGCCATAGGCGGCCACCCTGTGATCGGTGGGGTGTGGCCAGCAAGGGGCACGTTCCGCTTGGAGCAGCACAGGGCGCTTCAGGGGAAAGGGTCCTGTTGGGCGGGGGTGAGGCCGCAGGGCAGGCGCCCACAGAGCACCCTGCAGGGTGAGGCCACATGCCCAGAGGCTGGGGCCAGGCCTGCTACAGTGAGGGGAGTGGATAGGGCTTCAGGGCCATGTGGTGGGCATTTGGGTGGCTGAGGCTGGCATGGGAAAGGGGCCCACTCCAGGAAGACGGTGACAGCTCCTGGGTGGGAGCAGGGTTTGGGGCTGCTGCCTGCAGTGGGGATGGGCAGGACCTGGGGCTCCAGGGGAGGCAGCCCCACCCTCTGCCAGCCTCTGCGGTGGCGTGCTGGACTCACCCTCACGGCCATTGGCGTTTCCCATGCCCTGTGGCCCAGTGCTCAGCTCAGCTTTCCAAGCACCACTCCAGTTGACCCCCATGAAGCAGGTCTGGGCTGAGTACTGGGTGCCAGACCCACGTGGGACCCAGCCTAGGCCTTGGCCCCCGACTACCCAGGTAAGGCACGCATACCCTTGGCCCCTGGGTGAGTAGTTCTTACACAGGCCAGGAGGCTGACCCTATGGAAGGTTCCATGGGGGGAGGGGAGAATCCTTCCCAGACAGAATGATCCAAAAGAAATGAGAGGAAAGGTCAACAAGACTGAAGCAGCTTCTTTGGAAAACCGGAAAATGCAGGTGAGCACGAAGAAATTTAAAATATCTGTGGTTCCCCCACTTGGGAAAAACTACTTTCTTGTTTCTGACACAGAAACTGAGGACCATAAATGTCTGAGCACTACGTCAGCTGCACCCATGATTGAAAGTGTTCCATTGACTTTCAATTGAAAACTTGTGATTTCCATTTTGATTCCTTCTTTAATTGATGACTTATTCAAAGTGTATTCTTTTTTTTTTTTTTTTTTTAACTTTAATCAGCCATAGATTTACACGTATTCCCCATCCCGATCCCCCCTCCCACCTCCCTCTCCACCCGATTCCTCTGGGTCTTCCCAGTGCACCAGGTCCGAGCACTTGTCTCACGCATCCCACCTGGGCTGGTGATCTGTTTCACCACAGATAGTATACATGCTGTTCTTTTGAAATATCCCACCCTCACATTCCCCCACAGAGTTCAAAAGTCTGTTCTGTATTTCTGTGTCTCTTTTTCTGTTTTGCATATAGGGTTATCGTTACCATCTTTCTAAATTCCATATATATGTGTTAGTATGCTGTAATGTTCTTTATCTTTCTGGCTTACTTCACTCTGTATAAGGGGCTCCAGCTTCATCCATCTCATTAGGACTGGTTCAAATGAATTCTTTTTAACGGCTGAGTAATATTCCACGGTGTATATGTACCACCAAAGTGTATTCTTTAATGTCCCAAACTGCATCATTTTGAGGGGGGAATGTGAGGATGAGATGGTTGGATGGCATCACTGACTCAATGGACATGAATTTGAGCAAACTAAAAGAGATGGTGAAGGACAGGGAAGCCTGTTGTGCTGCAGCATGGGGTTGCAAACAGTCAAACACGACTGAGCATCTGAACAGCGACAATAACAACAACACACAACCACGTCTTTTTGTTGTTACTTATTTGTAGTTTAGAGTTCCGCTCTGTTTGCTTGAATTCTTATCAAAGAAAGATGCAAAGATGAAAGGAACAAAAAGAACCCAAGAGGTTAGGATGCTCTGGACATGTCTGTAGTGGTCACTGAGCCACCTCCCCCTGACCCTGGGTCCAGTGGCCTGGCCTCAGCCTCTCTCAATTCTTTCAGCTGTTCCTTCTCTGATTTTTCTCCATTTTTCTGAATTATGTGCTCATGCTGCTCCTTTCTTCAAGTTTTGGACTCTGTGACACATCACTGGAGCAGCTCTGATCCAACACCACCTGCCCCTGCCTAACTTTCTCTTCCTTTCTCCCCTCAAATGCACTAAGTTGTTGTTTACACTATTATAACTCTGTCAATACATCCACTGCTTAAGCCAAGTGGTGAACTCTACTTAGATTTTCCCTTTGTTTTTCCTGGAGTTAATATTTGCCTTGCTTTCTTTTTCAACTGCTGAGCTTGTGCCTAGAGCTAATACTTTCCACCTCACCCAGCAGGCCCTCCATACAGTTGCTTGCTTGCTGAGTCACTTCAGTCATGTCCAGCTCTTTGTGCGACCCCATGGACTGTAGCCCACCATGCTCCTCTGTCCGTGGGATTCTCCAGGTAAGAGTACTGAAGTGGGCTGCCATGCCCTTCTCTAAGGCATCCTCCTGACCTGTGTCTCTTACATGTCCTGCATTAGCAGGTAGGTTCTTTACCACTAGTGCCACCTGGAAAGCCCTCCATACAGTTTGGAACTAGTCAAATGCATTCTATAGTCCATCACATCCTGGCACCCTCTGCTCTCTTGTCCTGCTCTGGGCTGGTTGCTTTCTGGGCTCCTCCTCTGGGCTGCTGGGAAGAATCTCTACATCCCGTTCAGGAACCAGACAGCCCCTTCTGAGCCTGTGTGGTCATGCTGGAAGCCTGGTTCCAGCTCCCATTTGAGAAATGGCCTGTGGCCTCAGCTGCATCCCATGGTGGCCTTAAGTCTCTGTCCTCGGGGGCATGAGGGCAGCTCCAAGCCCCAGGTAGGCTGCTCGGTCTCCACCCTGCTCCACCATGGGTCTTGCCTTCTGTCCTTGTCTCCAGGCCTGCAGAGTGCCTGCCTTCTGTCTTTTCACAGAACATTTAAAGAGCAGACCTATGTTCTCCAGTACACATTCATGTTGGGCCAGGAAGGGGTCCAGCTCATCTGCCATCTCAGCTGGAGTTGCAGCAGACACTCGTGGAGTCTCACCTGCCTTGCCTGACTGGAGGGCTTTCAGTGGCCCTAGGCTGGTGTCCACTCCATTGGGCAGCTCAGGCTCACAGGACCCAACAGAGAACCCATGCCTCCTCCCTGTGACATTCTTAGAAATAAACTGGGTGTCTTCTAACAATCTCAGGTTAACAGAGAAGTTAGTTGCAAGAATAGTACAGGAACACACCCTCCCCAAACCCCACGTGCCATGTGACAGTGAACTGCTGGCATGGGACTCCATCACACCCTGCAGTGCCATGTCCTGGGCAGGGCTGCTGCCCTAGGCTCCTCAGACACATTCTAGGCTTCTCTAATAACATTGTTGGCAGTAACCGTGTCCAGCCAGGGACCACACATTGCCCTGAGCCTTTATATCTTTCTTCTTCATCTGTCCGGAATATTCTTTGGCCTTTGTCTGTCAGGACCCTGATGCCTTTGAAGGTTCCAGGCCCGCCTTTCTGTACAAAGTCCTTCTGTGTGGGTGCTGGAGGTTCAGCATGGTCAGATGCAGGCTATGCCTCTTTGGCAGGATAGAGGGGAGTGACTCCCCACCCCCGCCTACCCCACAGTCAGGTGGTGCAGGGTCACAATTAATCTGATGATCGCTGGTGTCCACTTGGATGACTGGGTTTGGGCAGTGCCTGCCAGTATCCCCCCCTAGGAACTTACTCATCTTCCCTTTGCAGATGATGGGAACCTTGTGGGGAAGAACTGTAAAACAAGGCAAATAGACCATTTCTCACCAAACTTTCAAGTTACAAATATTATTATTTTAATACACATTTAAATACGTTGGTTATGCACAGCCCTCTGGTTTTCTATTTTGTTTTGTGGTTATGATCCCCTACCACTGTGAGCATCTCTGACTTGCCAGTGGGGGCCCATCCTCTTGAAGCGGCTACACAGTCTCTCTTGACCAGTCCCTGTTATCCTTTGGATTTTCCTACTTCCTGACACGATAAGATGTTTCAGACTCTGTCTTCCCTCTCTCTGCCCAAGCCCTATGACTAACTGTTTCTCCAAAGGACCCTGCTTCCTTTTAATGGAGGATGGCACTTAGAAGCCAAGACACAGCTTCTCAGGGTGCTTGATGCTGTTGGGGGTGTTTCTCCTCTCAGGGCCTCTCCCTGGGGAGAGCTCGGGGTTATACGGATGCCTGCACAAACATGCATCCACTTTTACAGTTTCATGGGTCCACATGGATAAGTCCAATCCAATGCCATGCACTTATTTATTCCTTTCCATTTTTAAATTCCCATCTGACTTGTCACCAATAATTCGTTTCCTTATTGGCTCAATCCCATAAGTACTCAAGCTGCCTGCCCAGGAGATGTCTTTTTCCTCCTTGGGCTCTGAGCTCAATCAGGACTGCCCCATGGAATGGCTCTGGGCCCCACAATCCAGTTCCAGGAGGCTGAAGTGACAGGCTGGTTACACACATGCCTTCTCTCCGCCCACCTTCCTCTCACCTGGAAACATCTCCCAGACACACTGTTTGGACCCAAATCTTTGTCTCAGGATCTGCTTCAGTGGAACCCAAGCTAAGATAAGGGGGTTAAGTTTTTATTAAACTTGTGTTACTTACGTGATATTTTTTTCAAATTTAAAGTTTTAAAACAGTATCTTAGAGACTTTCCCCAGTGGCGTAGTGGATAAGAATCTGCCTGCCAAAGCAGGGGACATAGGCTCAGTCCCTGGCCCGGGAAGATTCCACATGCCACAGAGCAACAAAGCTTGTGTACCACAACCACTGGGCCACGCCCTAGAGTCTGCGACAAAAGAAGCCACCGCAAGGAGAAGCCAAGCACTGCAATGAATGGTAGCCCCTGCTTGCGGCTAAGCAACGAAGACCCAGCACAGCCAAAAATCAAACAAACAAACCACTAAATAAAATAAAAATAAACAGGATCTTAGCCCTTTCCTGACAATGGCAGTCTGTGCTTGTCTGAGGCCAGGTGTTTTCTTCCCAAGGAACAGGGTACTCCGTAGGGAGCAGGTGGGACCAAGGAGGGCAGGGTTGGTCCTCTGGGGAAGCTGTCTGTGGGCGTCTCTGTAAGGACCTGCTGACCTGAGTCTTCCAGTCCATTCCCCCAGCTGGGCCTCTGAGCTGTTCCCTGTGGCAATGGATACCACATCATCGCCAGCATGCTCATCTCCTGGGTCCTGGGGCACTGCCAGCTCTGAAGCCAGCACCCAACTGCTAGAGGCCTCTGAGGGGCCTGAATGGCTTTGCTCCCTTACAAGCAGGTTTGTCCATCCCTGGCCTCCCTGGCTGCAGGAGATGGATGCCACCCAGGGCAGGATTTGACCTCCTTCCCCACTGGTCCCAAAGCTTGGCTCGTGCCCATCGGGGTACGCATCCCACAAGTGCGTGCTTATCTCTCGAGCGAACATGTGCATGACCAGCTGCCTACACCCATCAGCGCAGCAAGGGCTGGGGAGTGAGCTGGGTGGCCTGGTGCACTGGGTTCCTCCTCTGCCCCCCAACATGGCTGTGCCTGTGGCCTGGCCCCTCCACCTGCCAGTGGGGTGAGTGGCCTGTGGCAGTGGTCAGTGGGAGGAGTAGGCCACTGGCCAGGATAGCTGCAGTGATAAGTTGATGGGAGGAAGGTCAGCAGGTGGGGCCCCAGCTGGGCTTGTGGAGAAGACAGGACTGGGCTGACTCTCTAGGCACAGCTGTCCTGGTCCATGGTGGTTGGGGTGGGCTCGGCTGCTCTAGAAACTCCAACATCTTTTGGGGAAGGAAACCTCAAAGTCCACTGAAGCAGTGAAGTTTTACAGACCAGTCCAGGCCCTTTCCTGAATCTCAGGGCCCTTCACCCCCCATCTGTCCCCCTCACCTATGCACAGTCACTTTGGCTTCAATCTGGGTTCTCAAGCTCCAGAAGTGTTGGCTCCTCCACCTGGTCCCCTCTTAAGACCCCTTCCTGGAGCAATGCAAAGCCAGAGGGCAGAGGGGAGGGGACCCCCGGGAGTCAGGCACTGCCCATCCAGGGGCGCTCAGGCTCTGGGCCCTCCTGAGAATGCTGACTTGGCTGAAGGAGCAGGAGGAATCGAGCATTTGTTTGACTGAAAACCCTTCCTGTCCAACCCTCCAACCACCTTCTTTCTATTACAAGTCACCTGATTGTATGGGAGTCAAAGCCATGTAGAAGGAATAGACTCAGGTACAACAGAAAATTTTTGGTCTGGATGTTGTTGTTTACTTGTGAAGCCATGTCTGACTCTTTGTGACCCCATGGACTGCAGCATGCCAGGCTTCCCTGTTCTCCTTCACCATCTCCCAGAGTGCTCAAACTCATGTCCATTGAGTCGGCGCTGACATCCAACCGTCTCATCCTCTGATGCACCCTTCTCCTCCTGCTGTCAATCTTTCCCAGCATCAGGGTCTTCTCCAGTGAGTCAGTTCTTCGCATCAGGTGGCTGAAGTATTGGATCTTCAGCTTCAGCTTCAGTCCTTCTAATGAGTATTCAGGGTTGATTTCCTTTAGGATTGACTGGTTTGATTTCCTTGAAGTCCAAGAGACACACAACAATCTTCTCCAGCACCATGGAGTCTGCAAAAGCAAAGACGTCTCTTGTTTTGTGTGGACCCCTTTCCTAGTTTTCCTGTGTTGGCAGCCATAGGAAAACCTGGTGTTGGCAGTACTGGAGTGAAGAGTGGACGTGTGGGTGGGAGAGGGTTCACGTCCATGGTAGGGAGCTGTCAGTTCTTCAGACGTGGAGCAATGCACCCTGAACCACAAGGTCCCCCTGTGAGATTCTGTGGCCATACAGGTATGGGGTCTCTGCCCATTCTTGCCGCCTCTCTGGACACCTGTCCATGCCTGTAGAGACACCCAGTCAGCTCCCCGGGGCAGGAGTGCTGGTTTGGGGTCAGTTTCAGCCTCCACTCGGGAGTCAGGAGCAGTGAGGGCCAAGCTGAAGGTCACACAGGCTGAAGTGGGTGGGCCCCCCATGTGTCCTCCAGTACCTGGGCCAGCTTGGCTGCCCTGGTCCTGTGGAAGAAAAGACACCACTGCCTAGCTGGGCTGGACTGTCCCTCTGCCCTTGAGTTGAGCACAACCAGAACTGTCTTCTAGATATCTCAAGTCCGCAGTCCCCAGGACTCTGCTAGACACTGTTTCCTCGGGGGGCCACCGGGTCAGCCTGTCCAACCTCAGGCCCTTGTCTTGTCCCACCCAGCGCTTTCTGGTCTGTCCATCCCTCTTGATAGAGCCAGGGTTCAGAAGGATGGACAGAGTGGTCTCATACTGGCCCTGCCCTGGGTGCCCTGCAGATGTATAAATGGCTCTTTGGGCCTGGGGGTTGTAGGGTAAGGGTCGGGCCAGCGTGCTGGGGGCACAGGCAGGAGACAGGTTCCTGAGGAGCCTGGGCCTCGCGGTAACCTGGACGCAAGCCCTGCCCTGGAAGTGGCGGTGGGCGCACCAAGTGTCTGTGTTGGGGACCATGGTGCAGGGTCATTGGGGTGGTCGGCCCTGCGGCCAGTCATCCTTTGGGGGTTGCTGTGTCGCGCCTGCATCGCTCGGGGGGACCCCCAGAACAGTCTGCACGGTGTCTGTCTCCAGTGTGGGGTCTCTGGGGTGTTGCCATCTTGTAGTAATCCACATCCTCTGGCTCGGTGTCCCAGTCCTGCGTGGGACTTGGGTCATATTGCCTGGCGTCCCCATCACGTGCGTGGGGAACCCGGGGGCTGGGCTGGGAGGCGTGCGGTAGAGGGTGCGCAGGCCCCATCCGCCCGCCCCTCAGCTGGTTTGCGGTTGTGGTGGGGGGCCCTGTGTGGGTTTCTGGGCTCTGGCGGCGACACGGCGGCGGGACGGGCGCCTTCGCAGCCGCGCAGGAAGCGGCCTCCACCGGATGGGGGGCCCGGGGCGCAGCCACCGCCCCCGCCGACCGACCTTCCGGCGGGCTGGTCCGAACGGAGCCGAACGGGGCTGAGTCCCGGACGGGCGGGGCCGAGCGTAGCCGAGCGAAGCCGAGTCGCGGCCGGGCAGGCCCGAGATCAGCCGAGCGGATCCGAGTCCCCGGCCGGAGGGCGGACCCGAACGCGGCCGAGTGAGGCGGAGTGCCGAGCGCGGGCGGGGGGAGCGCGCGTTCCTGGAAGAGCCGGGCCGGGGCGGGGGGGCGGGCGCATTCCTGGCTGGCGCTCGGCTGAGGTCGACGCGCGGCCCCAGACGACGCTTGGGGCGGGGCGGCGGCGCGGGGCGGGGCGGGACGCGGGGCGGGGCGGCGGCGTGAGCTCAGCGCCCGGCGCTCAGTCCGAGCTGGAGCGAGCCGCCGGGAGGATGTGCGCCGAGCCCCGCGCCGCCGCCGCCGCCGCGGTCTGAGGCCGCCCCACAGGCGCTCCGCCGCCCCGGAAGCCGCGCGCGTGGGCGGGCGGGCGGGTGGGCAGGCCGCGGAGCCGGGCGCGGGCGCCGGGGTGGGCGCGGGCCGGGCCGGGAGGCCGGCGGTGGGCGCAACGCGGCCGGCCAGCGCCGCCGGGACGAGCCGGGCGGGCGCCGCGCGGTGGGAGGAGCGGGGCGGCGGCGGCGCGCCGCGCGAGGACGGCCCGGCGGGCCCCGCGCCCGCGCCCCCGCTCCTCCCGGGCCCCTCGGCCTCGGCCGCCGCGGCGATTCGCGCCTCGCGGCGCCGGCACCTGCCCGCGCGCCCCCCGCGAGCCCCGGGCCCGCGAGCGTTGGCGTTGGCGTTGGCGGCGCGCGCTGGGGCATGCCCCGCGCCTAGGGCCCGGGGGGCGCGCGGGGGGCGCGCGGGGGGCCCGGGCGGCGGCGGGCGCGGCGCGGGGCGCGTGGATGTGGCGCCGGGCCCGGGCGGCGGCGGCGGGCTCCAGCGGCGGGACCCCTTCGCCCCGCCCGCCTTCCCGTTCGCGCCCCCGGGCGAGGCCGAGGCCGCGGCCGTAATCGGCCGGGAGCCGGCGGCGGGGGGCGGCCGGGGCCGGGGCCGGGGGCGCCGCCGGGGCGCGCGGGGCGGCGGCGGGGGCCGCGGGGGCCCGGGCACGCGGGAGCGGGAGCGGCCTGGGGAGCCGGAGCGCACCATGGAGGCGGCGGCCGGCGGCCGCGGCGGCTTCCAACCGCACCCGGGGCTGCAGAAGACGCTGGAGCAGTTCCACCTCAGCTCCATGAGCTCGCTGGGCGGCCCGGCTGCCTTCTCGGCGCGCTGGGCGCAGGAGGCCTACAAGAAGGAGAGCGCCAAGGAGGCGGGCGCGGCCGCGGTGCCGGCGCCGGTGCCCGCGGCCGCCGAACCCCCGCCGGTGCTGCACCTGCCCGCCATCCAGCCGCCGCCGCCCGTGCTACCCGGGCCCTTCTTCATGCCGTCCGACCGCTCCACGGAGCGCTGCGAGACCGTGCTGGAGGGCGAGACCATCTCGTGTTTCGTGGTGGGCGGCGAGAAGCGGCTGTGTCTGCCGCAGATCCTCAACTCCGTGCTGCGCGACTTCTCTCTGCAGCAGATCAACTCGGTGTGCGACGAGCTTCACATCTACTGCTCGCGCTGCACGGCCGACCAGCTGGAGATCCTCAAAGTCATGGGCATCCTGCCCTTCTCGGCGCCCTCGTGCGGGCTCATCACCAAGACGGACGCCGAGCGCCTGTGCAACGCGCTGCTGTACGGCGGCGCCTACCCGCCGCCCTGCAAGAAGGAGCTGGCGGCCAGCCTGGCGCTGGGCCTGGAGCTGAGCGAGCGCAGTGTGCGTGTGTACCACGAGTGCTTCGGCAAGTGCAAAGGGTTGCTGGTGCCCGAGCTCTACAGCAGCCCGAGCGCCGCCTGCATCCAGTGCCTCGACTGTCGCCTCATGTACCCGCCGCACAAGTTCGTGGTGCATTCGCACAAGGCCCTGGAAAACCGGACCTGCCACTGGGGCTTCGACTCGGCCAACTGGCGGGCCTACATCCTGCTCAGCCAGGACTACACGGGCAAGGAGGAGCAGGCGCGGCTCGGCCGCTGTCTGGACGACGTCAAGGAGAAGTTCGACTATGGCAACAAGTACAAGCGGCGGGTGCCCCGGGTGAGTGTCCCTTGGCAGCTGTGCCTGGGGAGTGGGAGCAGGGCCTGGAGAGGGCGGGGTGCCCTCCTGGCTTGGGGGCTCAGCCGCCCCCATACGTTTAAGGGCTAGGTTTTGTTTTCTGGAAACTTGGTGGTGATGTTGGCGTCCCTGTACGCTGATCCGTATTGGGAGGAAGGTCCTTTGGTCTGACTCCTAGGATTAGCTCCTTGCCTGGTTGGGAGCCTGGGGGGCAGGCCTGGGGAGTGAAGCCCTCCTGAGGCCCACAGCTGTTGCCCAGCTGGGTCGGGAGGGGCAGGCCTTTCCTGCCCTTAGTCCCAGGAAGTTTGATCCTGCCCAGTTCCAGTCTGGAGCCTCCAGCCCAGGCCTTCCTGGGGACCAGGGGGGTGTCGACGCTGAGTGGGGGGCAGGGAACCGCCCTGGCCTTCCCACTCCCGGGCTGGCACACAGAGGGGCGCCTGCCCGTGTCCCCAGCAGGCGGAACTTGGCTGGGCAGGGCCTGTTTGTGCCTTGAAGTCTTGGGAGACAGACTCCAAAGCGAAGCCAGGTGTCTGGGCTGTGGTGGCCGGGGGCCGAGACTCGGCGACTCCAGCTCTGTGTGTGTGCCTGGCCTGCCAGAGAGTGAGTCTCAGAGTCCCCCGTGTGGGGGCGAGGGCCACTTGGCACCAGGCTCGGGGACTGGTCAGCGGGCGCCTGAGGATCTGAGTATTAGGGGAGCCATTGGCCTGTGGTTTGTTTTGGATGTGCACGTTTTCTCCTGTCCTTTCCTCTGAGACGCAAAGGGCGAGGTGGGGAGGGCTGCCTGTGTGGGGTCTGTTTGTTCACCAGACAGTGGATCCATGTGATCCAGCCTGCTAGCTCCTGGCCACTCACTGGGGTCCACACCAGCTTTGCATGGCACCTCCCCAAGTATTTGTAACTTTTCTTTTGAGTATCCAGGCTTATTAAATTGCACACACAGAATGCTGCATTGGCTCTGCTATTCTTGGGAGGCCTAATTAATTCAGCTATTGCATCTAACTTTTTTTTCCGAATCTGTGAATAGATGTTCCCGCCCGGTTTTCTCTGGGCGCCCCTCCAGCGGAGTGTCAGAGTCTCTGGGAGCGGAGGAGGGGAGGGGAAGCCAGGCCTGTCGCCTGCGCTCGGGAGGCCCTTGTGCGCTCGTGGATGTGCTGGTTTTCCTGCCCTCTGCTCGGCTGGCGCCCAGGTGGCAGCTGTCTGCAGACCAGGGCTGGGATTGGGCGGGAGGGACGGTCTGAGTGGGCATTGTGGGTGGGGGAGGGTGCCGGTGGCAGGTCCCAGCAGGCTGATCGGGCCCCTCGTTTCAGACTGGGACCTGGTTTCAGACTGGGAGCTGGCCGTGTGTGGCATGAGGGGTGTTCCCAGTGAACTGGAGGCCTCTCTGTTTGGGGTGCCTGCCCCCTCGACAGCCATTGTGGCCCGAGGGCACCCCGTGTGCAGGATTGTGGTGGGTTCTGGCCGCCTGGATAAGCCTGTGGTTGAAAGGCTGTGGCAGGTCACTTAGTGCAGGGTGGACAGGAGACGGTCTTGTCTGCAGGGTGTGTCTGTGTTTGTGTCCGAATCTGGGTCATGTGTGTTTGTGGTTGTCTTCCTGGGGTCGGCTGTGGCAGCTGCGGGCCCAGGCCTTGGCTCCCTTGCAGAAGGCCTTGCTGTTCTGGACATGAGTGTCCGTAGGCTCAGGGAAGGCCTGGCCTCAGCTTGTGGGCCCAGGCACTGCCAGGCGAGTGGGCAAGACGGCCCCCTGAGCCCCAGCCTCAGAGAGGGGTCCAGAGTGAACTATGGTGTCTAGTGATTCCCCAGATGGTCAGTGCCGCCCTTTCCTCTTGTGCCCCCCCCAGCGCTGCTCAGAGCTCTCATTGATTCAGAAGGCTCCCCCGGGATGCTGATGGTGATGTGATCATCCTGAGAGTTTGGGGTCTCCAGACTGTGTGTCAGTACCACGTGTCGTCACAGTGGGGCCTGGGCCGGTGGTCCCATGTGCCTCCTTCCAGGCCTCGGCTGTGCCACTGTCCGCGCTGGCTCCTGTGCCCTCCCGTCGCCCCCAGCTCAGTTGTCCTGTTCTCTGGCCTCTGCCCATGGCTTTGGCTCTGTGATCGTGCACTTGGGAGTCCTGGGGTGTGTGGTCCTTTTCAGGTCTCCCCAGCACAGCCTGTCTGTGCACCAGGGACACCACCCCAAGAGTGGGAAGGGGATTTCGGCCTCAGGGTGGGGAACTCATGGGGAGTTTTGGAAAAAGCTGCAGGGGAGGACCCCCTCCCCAGGCTGCGGGTCTCTGTTTGCTCCACCCACTCCTGACAGATTATTCATGGGATACGTTTTGATTTCTCCACTTCTTTCTGTAGTTCATTTTAATATTTTTGATCTCTTGAGGCCCAGGACAAAAAGCAGCAGAGACGTGCTGGAACTGCTCTTTGTGGGGGCCTCAGGTTGTGGTGAGATGAAGTGAGCTGATGTTCTTCCTGGGTACTGAGGGCTGCGGGGGCCACCTGGCTCTCTTGCCGCCAGCACTGGGGGGCCCTCAAGGGGGCCTCCTGGGGTCCAGTTGCCTTCACCTGCCCTTCTGTGCCTACAGCCTGAGCACAGCGGGGTGGCGGTCCCTGTGGTCGCCCCAGCATCGGGACAGGGCTCCAGCCTGAGCCTGGAAACCCTTGAAGGTGGTGTGTCTGTGCGTGCTGGCCGAGGGGGGGGGGGGGCGGGTGGTGCTCCTCAGTGATGCCCCTCACACCACAGGGGCCCCCAGGATGTGCCTCTGGTCATCCAGCCGCTGTCAGGGCTGCTGGGCCCTGGTGCCCTGCGCTGGGCGGGTCTGACCGTGGAAGTCCTCGGGGCTGCTCCTGTGTCTTCGCTCTGTCCCTCCCTGGCTGCCTGACTGAGCAAGCATGCACCTCAGTTTCTGCGTGTTGAAACAGGGACAGTATGCATAGCAGTTGTTGGCAGTGTGTTGGGGGCATGTTTGGGTGATGAATGTTGTAGGTGGGCAAGGATGTGTGTTTTTGCTGCTGGACCGTGTAGTAGTGAGTTGGGAGTCTCAGCCTTCCCACGCCCCCTTCCCTTGTCTTCTGCTTGGTTCCCTCCCTTAGTCCTTGGACTAAGCTGGACCTGTTAGTCATGGAAGGGGCATTGGGATGTGTCCCTCGTTTTGAGGGATGGCTGCTCATGGGTCAGGTGGGCAGTGGGGGTGCGCTGCCCGCCCTGGGCTGGAACTGGCCCGGCCCCTGCGTGGTTGAGAAACAGGCCTTTGGGAACTGCTCACTTTCTGAAGGTCCTGCTTCCCAGGGTGGAGACCGGGGATGCTGTTTGTTCATGGGGCCTCGTCCTTCAATGCTGAGTCCCTGCAGGAGTGTTTCCACAGAACTGCCTGCCTGGCGGGGCTCGTGGACTGAGGGTCCCCATGCTGTGTGAGCGTCCAGAGTGGAGTCTGTGTGAACTCCCAGCAGTGGAGCGGTTTCCCCTGTCACCTGGAATGGCCAGGCCATCGGCGTGGAGGAGCGTGGACTCTCATAGTCCCTGCTGGGCAACAGCTGAGGCTTTGGTGAGGGAGATAGGCCATAAGGATTCCGCTAAGGGGGCACGTGTTGTATGGTCAAGCTCAAGTGGCCATGGGAGAGATGGTGTCAAGAATGTCCATTGGGCTGGAAGGGACTTTGGCCAGCCTGCTTTTCCTAGGACCACCTCTTTATCGTGGGGCTAGGCTCACAGATGCCCTCAGTCTGGGCACAGGTGTAGAGGCTTGGCTGTTCCTTCGTCCACTGGCTTTGCTCGAGGTTTTTGTGGGCCCCATTGTGATTTCCTGGCTCCTGACGCTTTGCTGAGAAGGTGGGGTGCTGTTGGTGCTCTGCAGCCAGGCTCCTCGATGGGCCCAGCCCCGTGTGCAGGAGAATAGAATCCGCAAGTTGGGCTGGTTCTCAGTGAAGGCCCCAGAGCGAAGGCCCGGGACTCATCAAACGGGAAACAGCAGCCTCTGGTCAGCTGAGTGTGAGTGAGGGAGGGTGTGGGGGGCCGGCTGAGTGCCATCATCTGTGTGTGGTGAGCAGGGCCACGTTGAGGTGGTCCTCCAGGTCGAGGCTGTCAGCCCATCAGCCCGTCTTCAGCCATCCTGCTAGTTTCCAGCACTTCTCTTTGTAACTGGGCGGGGCTGTCGGGTTGCCGGGGGCAGCAAGTTCCCTGAGTGGCCCTTGCCTCTCTCCCTGCTGCCTGTCTGGGGACCCTCGACCAATGCAGGGCTTTGAGAGTAGAGCCGTTGGCTCCCAACCTTGCTCACAGCCCGTCCGAGTGCTGTCTGTCTGAGATGCCAAGCGAGGCCCACGAGGAAGTCTGGGGAGGTGACCGCCGGGCGCCGGGAGGGCCTGGGGGAGGTGGTGCTTCCGGGCCCTGCACCCTGGCCGTCTGGCGGGAGGTGTTGGTGGCCGGCGGCCGGACTCTCTGTGGCTCAGAGACTGTTACACAAGCAGCAATAATGTGTCTCTTTCTAAGGATTGCGAAAGCTGGGGAGGATTTCTCCACTGGAAGAATTATGCAAGTTTCAACTGAAATGTTTTTAAAAAGTTTCTTTGTTTTGAGTCAAAATACAGAGGCTGAATTATTTCCTTAAGATCTGTGAGAGCTGCGGGAGAGGGAGAAGCCTCCACTCTTCCCAGGGCCCTGCTTGCTTGCTTGCTTCCTTCCTTCCCTCCGGCTGCCCGTCACAGGGGATGGGGCGTGTTCGGGGGAGGTTGGGCGCCGAGGTCACGAGTGGGAGCTCCTGGCCACACGTGTCCGTGGGTTAGCAGGGGCCTGTCAGAGCCCCAAGTAGGGATGGGAAGTCATTTCTGGGAGTGTGAAGCTGTCGCAGCGGGGTCTGAGGCGGGTTCCTGTTGGTGTCGGGTTAGAGCTGTGACTGGTGTCTGTGTGTCCATGTGAGTGGAGTGGGGCGGGTGGGGACTCAGGCTGTGTGTCCACAGTGTGGCCAGCGTGGCTCGGGCCCTGCAGGGTCCCAGGACGGGCGGAGGAGCCCGCATTGTGACCCACCTCTGTGCATGCAGGGCCGGCTTCTCTGGTGGCCCGGGAGCAGCCGGGGTGCTGTCGGGTTTATGGCGTTTGAGTCTCCTCTGATTTTACGTTTTTCACTTAGAACTAAGAACGCTGTGACTTCTTGATTTTGCAGCTACAGATAATAATTCAGGAAGTCTCGGCGTGGCTCTGTGGCCGCACAGCCCGCAGCGGTCGGGCCTGCCCCGCGGTCTGGGCTCTCCGGGGAGACCTTTTTGCGGCCGACCTGGGGGTTGTGTGTTTGTGGTTGTGTTGTTGGCTTCGTGTGGGCCCCCAGTTCCGGGCCCGGAATAAATACTTGTCAAATGACTCACGGAGACATGAAATCACTAATGTCAAGGTTTATTGGCAGCTCGGCGCTCGCTGGCTAGAAACGGAAGGAGCGAGCGCTTTCCCTGGAGTGCACGGAGCCGTCCTGTGGGGCCTCAGGGCTGCTGGGGGTTCAGAGAGGGCTCCACCTGGACAGGCCCCGATGTGGCTCCCGCTTGGACGTTGGTTGGCTACTCTGAAAGGAATGTCTCTTATTGAAAACAGGCTTCTCAGGGGCTACCACGCTGCTTGTCACAGAAAACGCAGTGACGGGTGGTGAGGGGGCTTTGTGGCTGTGGGGGAAGGAAGCTGGAGCCACTGGGCCTCAGGGTTGACAGGACCGCGGGTGGTTGGAGCGGAGGGGGTCTGAGGGCCCCGGGCACCCGTGAGACCTCACTCAACCCCTGAGCCCCTGTGAGGGGTGTTGCCGAGTGGAGGTGACCATCACGTGATGGGGAGGGTCTGGACCCCTGGGACAGGGCTGGCAGTGAGGAATGGGGCTGGGCTTCGGGACTGCAGGTGGGCGTCACCTGTGTGTTGGGGGTCACCCACTGGGTGGCCCTGTGTGCCTGCGCTCACCTCCCTCTGCCCCAGGAGCTGTTGGCCACGTCTTCATAGGAGCCAGGCGGTGTGATTGGTGTCTGAGGACCTGGCTGGAACCTGGGCCTTCTCTGCACCCCACTCTCACCTGGTGCATCTCCTGGGCCGCATAGTGTCCCAGGAGGGCTGAGGGTCCAGGTTTGTGTGCAGTACACAACCCCCAATACCAGAGCCCCACCATGTGTGGCGCTCGCCAGTGACAGCCACGTGGGCCCTGAGCCCCGGGGAGCCTGGCGGCCCTGCTGGCCTGGAGGGTGGTGGGGGCTGTGACTGGGCCTGCGTGTGGCCAGCTTTCTCTGTGCACGTCTGTCACCTTGGCTCTGTCGTGACCCCACGGCACTGGTTTGTGGTTCAGGCCTGGTGGTGTGGCATCCACGCACCGTGCTGTGGTCCTCCGGTCCACGTGAGCTGCCTTCAGAGCCTGACCTGCTTGCTGACTGGGGTCACTGTGGTCCCCATGGTGCTGGTGGTTCTCTTACGGCTGTCATGGTTCCTCCGGCCCGCCCCCGTGGATGCCTCCTGTTTGCCTGATGGTCTCCTCTTGCTGCCCTTCAACTGTTGGAACAAGAGGGGCCCTTGGTCCTGGGCACCCCCTTGCCCTGCGCGGGGCTGGGGCTTCTCTTGCAGGGACCCATGGGTCCGGCCATGGACAGAGAGCTGCAGAGTCTTCACAGAGAGCCTTGGGGCCTGGCTGGCCTCCCCTGCGCCTCCCAGCCCAGCCGCTGTGGTTGTCTGGGTCTGACTGTTGCCCCCAGTGGGGCAAGTGTCTCAAGTGTTCTCTGAGTCCCTGGAGGAGGTGGGGCGGGGGCCGCGGTGCTGCCCTGGGAGGAGGGCAGGTGCGTGTGTCCACGGGTGGTTGTGGAAGCTCCTGCCCAGCTCCCACCTCCAGGTCAAGGCAGGGGGGAGTCTCTGCTGGCCTTGCCTCTCCCTCCACTTGGTGTGGGGACCCTGGGTCTGGCGTGGTCCCTGGGGTGCAGCCTCTGCACGTACAGGGAGGGCAGGCTGGACGTGCAGAGGCTGCTGGCTTCCCCCACCTGCCGCCTCCCACTTCCTGGTGTTAGAACCACGTTGCCCAAACCATTAAAAAAATTATACTCCCATGTTGAATGATATGCAAATGTAGTCAATTAAGCGAGGGGATTTTAATTAGCAGTTTAAGTTCATGTGTGAAGTGCCTAGCCTTAATTACTTGACAGTTTTGTTGTAAATTTGCTAAGTTTTTTTTTGCAGAACTATCAAAACTGTGATTTTTTTTTAACATCCTTGTATGTAATAAGTGTCGCCCAGCTTGCCTGACCCTAGTGGGTCTTGTCTGCATTTACAAAGCTCCTTAATCTGTGAAAACAAGGTAGGCCCTGGGCTGACTCCATGCGGGGCTCCAATAGTTAAACTGTGTTCTGAGTGGCCGAGGGGTCCTGGGCTCCTGGGTGGTGGACCTGGGACCCTCCTCCCAGCTGGGGTCTGGCTGCCTGCAGTGGAGCTGGGGCTGGGCAGTGTACCGTGGGACCGCAGAGGACTGAGGCTGCAGCCCCTGCCCAGCACCGTGAGCGGCGCACGTGCACTGTGTGGCCCAGTCCCAAAGTCCCACCCTGAGAGCCCTGGTCCCTTGCTGCTGAGGACCTGGAATTCCCAAATTCCCAATCTTGCTCCTTCCCCACCTCCAGGAAGGAGGACCCACTCCTGCTGCCGCGTACTCCCCACCCCCACTCCATTCTTCTGATGATGCAGCCCACCCAGCCTGGTGTCCAGTTTCTACTGAGGGAGAGGAGATGTGTGCTTGTTTGTTGGATTCGGATTCGTGTTGGACTCTTCTCCCCTTTGGGGAGGATCTGCTCTAATTTTCTTATTGCTGTTTTTGAGGTAGTCTCAAGTCATCCAGGGGTCTTCTGTGGTTTTTAGTGCCCCTCCCAGGTTTTATTATCTGAGCTCTGGGTGTTTCACATATGCAGTTAGGATTTTAAGTGTTTTCTTGAACTACTTTGTGATTTCTCTCAGCAGTCAATGTGACAGGGGCCCTGGCCGGGACCCTGCAGAGCAGGCGGCTGTGAGTTGGGGAGGGATGGGGCGCAGGCCTTCTGAGGGGCTCGAGGGAGAGCTGTGGAGCTCCGAGCCACCTGGGCCTCTGCCTTTGCTTGCTTAAGCTTTGAGGGGTGAGCAGAGTGGGCCCAAAGGGTGATCCCAGTCCAGGTTCCTGCCCAACAGTGAGCACCCAACCCCCAAAGGGCCAGCATGTGTGTGGACTTAACAGTGGGTGGTGGTGTGAGGGCAGATTCAGGTGCCCGCGAGTGGGGAAGTGGTTCATGCAGACACGTTCCTGGTTCCACACCTGCTTTCATCTCACTCATTTCCTCTAATGCCTTCTCGCTAAAGCAGACCCCAAGCATCATTTCACACGTGAGTGTTTCAGTATCCGTCTAACAGATACGGGATCGTGGGAAATCATTACCTTGGGGCTGTTAGCGTGTCTGGCAGAGTTGACAACAGTGTCTGAATGCCTGCGGGTCCCCAGCCTGTGTTCAGATCCCACATCTCAGACATGGCTCTGCAGGCCTCCCTCATCCACGCCCCTGTGTACACGTGTGTCATGTGCACGGCTGTGCCTGTGGGCAGCCACAGAGCACTTTGGTGAGCAGTCTGTGGTGTTGAGGGTCCTGGAATGTCTTTCACATCCAGGGACTGGGCTGTGTTGTTGTTATGCTGGAGTCTTCAGAGAGTGTCTTAATGTGGACTCCTCCCAGGAGCCTCAGGGCAGCAGTGCGGAAGGTCAAGTACACTTTCCACCAGCTTCCAGCGCCCCCCGCCCCCAACTCCACCATCCTGAACGTCCCTGTGTCTGGACCTGTGTCCAGCGCGTGTGTGGCCCTCACCTCCACCTCGTAGCTGGGGCTGGTCCCTGCTCTTGTGTGATTGGCGTCGGGCCTCCCGTGCGGGTGCCTATGGATGGGACTGTGGTGCATCCTTGCTGCAGGCGTGTGTCTGGGTCAGAGGTCACGCTCAATTGTTTTCTGCAGGGAGGGTGGGACCTGTGTCCCGAGGGGCCTCAGGTCAGTGGTCACTGCGGGCACATCTCCTCTGATGCCCAAGACTTGAGCTGAGGCTCTCATAGGAGATTTGGCGGCTCAGAGCGAGCTCCTGACCTTGTTGGTCGCATTTTCGTTTGTTCCATTTGGTTGCTCACACACAGGGTGCCTGTACTTCTCTGGGTATTCCCTTGGGAGACTGACCCAGAGAGGCAGGTCATCTTCATGGATTCTTGATTTTGTTGCCAAGATTCTCCCTCTTAACAGCATCAGGTGCCTGCCTACCTTCCTCCATCCTCACAGCCTTACTCACTGTCATTCAGAATAGCCTTGTTAAAGGGAAATAGCTCATTGATCCATTTTTTCCTAAAGGAGTTGGCCATTTTATTATTTTTAGTATTTTTTTTTTCCTTTAATTTTCCTTGTGTGTGTTGTTCTTTATTGTGGTAAAATGACACTTACCATAAAATCCACCCTCCTCCTTTTTTTAAGTGCATAGCTCAGTGGTGTCGGGCACATTATCGTTGTTGGGCGGCCATGCCCACCATCATCTCCAGGACTTTCTCCTCTTCCCAAACTGAAGCTCCGCCCCCACCCTCCTGCTTTGTGTCTCTATGACTCTAACTCCTCCAGGGACCTCAGAGAAGTGGAATCGCATAGGATATCTCCTCTTAGATCTGGTTTGTTTCACTCTGCGTCGTGTCCTAAGGTCTGTCCACGTTGGAGCAGGTGTCAGTGTCAGGACTGCCTCCCTGTTTAAGGCTGGATCCTGTTCTGTTGCATGGATGGACCACATTCTGTTTGTCCGTCATCTGACGACGGGCACCTGGGTTGCTTCTGTGTTTCGGTTGCTGTGCACGGGGCAAGTCCCTGCTCTCAGTTCTGCTGGGCACATCCTCACAGGTGGAATTGCCGGGTCGCATGGTAGTTCTGTGTCTGCTCCTTGAGGAACCTCTGTCCTGGCTTCCTCGGCAGTGGTGCCCCTGCGTCCCAGATTCCCCATGTCCTCGCCAGCACTGGTTTCTGGTTTTGACAGTATTTGTCCTGACGGGTGTGAGGCTGTCTTGCTGTGCTGTTGATTTGTGTCCCCTGATGATCAGTGATGTTGAGCATCTTGTCATGGGCTTGTTGGTTGTGTGAGTACCCTGGCCTCTGAAGGGTGGCCAGTGAGCTTGACGTGAGACTGTTCTCTCTGAAGTCTATGTCCTGCCCCTGTTTCTTGAGAAAGTTCTTCAGAGAGGAAGCGGCAGTCTTCTCATGCTTTTCCCCACACTGAGACCAGAAGTCATGCTTTCCCCCTTGCAGAGACCGGAGTCTCTGCCTTTTAATCTTGTCACCACATGGGGGTTGCATGTTGGGCCCAGAGCAGGGGGACACCCACCTGTGTCCTGGATAGCCTGAGGGCAGTTCTGGGCAGGAGAGCCTGCCGGCTGGATGTGGACTTTCCCTCTGGCTCCGGGACAGCCAGGAGCCCACGCCCAGGACCGCCGGCCACTTGGCATTCTCCCTCCGCCTTGGACATAGTTTCCTGAATGACTGGTGCGTGCGCCCCTCTCATAGGCTTTGGGTCCAGCCCAGCGTCCAACCGTGATTTCCACTAGTTTGTCTCCGTTGGTTTCAGGAGGCCACAGTGACAGGTGGCCCGGGAGACACAGGTTGTCCAGGCAGATCAGGCTGCTCTGGGCCCTGACTGGTGGCCCTGGTCAGGGTGGGCTGTGCCTGCACTGCCAGAGCAGTTGAGCGGCCTCTGAACCAACCCAGATGTTTGGTTTCCAGACGCCCCCATCTTGGCCTCTTGCAGGAGCAGGAGTGGGCGTGGACCCGAAGGCCAGGGGCCGGGAGAAGTGACCTTCTGCTTCTGTGTCCACTTTGTCTTAGCTGTTGAATATTGATGAGCGTCTGGGGTGTGAGGGCGCCCTGCCGCGTAGCTCTTGAAAGGAGGGTCCTCGATTTTTGTTTTGCAAATACTGCCAGGTCTGCCTGCTGGGTGGGGGTGACGCCACTGGTTGGATTCAAAAGGAAGGCCTGGTGGTGGGAACCTGGGCAGGGCCCGTAGGGACCTCAGTGAGGGTGGCTCTTTGTGCTCTGGCTGAAGAAAGAAAGAGGAGTTGGAAACCGCTTGGGGTGGGAGGGCCCCTCTCTGCCCCACCTGCTGCCCACAGTGAGCAGAAAGCACTGTCTTTGGATCTAATTTTAACCTCTTTCTTATCCCATTTTCTCTGTGCAGATGTTAGCAAGTATAATTTTTTGGTATCTGGTGAAGTCCAAGTTTCTAGAAGTCTAGAGAGGCAACATTGCTTAATGGATAGGGGCAGGGATCCTTAAACTTGATTGCTGGGAATTCCCTGGCGGTCTAGTGGATAGGATGTAGCCTTTTCACTGCCAAGGGCATGGGTTTGATCCCTGGTCAGGTGAACTAAGATGCTT
Organism: Dama dama; assembly: GCF_033118175.1. NCBI lineage: Eukaryota > Metazoa > Chordata > Mammalia > Artiodactyla > Cervidae > Dama > Dama dama. Next base: position 47,512,031 of record NC_083694.1, on the reverse strand, counting down.
CAAGACACGTAGTGTGGCAAAAACAAAAAGGAAAAAGAGAAAACATTGGCTTTTTTTTTCTTTTTTGTAAAAAAACCAGATATAGCCCACTTGATTCCTGGGGCCAGATCCTGGCTCAACCAACTTCTCATTTGTATTAGAGGCTTCCTCAGTTCCCTGGGCCCTGGTGTCCCCGTCTGTAAAGTGGGTGGGGGGGTGGGGTGCTTCCTCTCATTGGTCATTACGAAGGCCCAGCACTGTGCCCGGCCCTGTCTCTCCCTTCCTAAGCCGGGGCATTTGACAGGAGGCAGCAGGCCGGACAGGCCATCCCAGGAGCCCGGCCGGGCCCACGTGTGGGCATCTGCAGGCTGGCACAGTGGCCTCCTTGCAGCCAAGTGGGCCAGCGGATGGGCGCCAGCAGGTGCTCTGAGCGGAGCCGGGCAGCCAGGCTCCCTGTGCCAGCAGTAGCTCCGGGTAGCCTGGGCCTGTGTGGTGCGTGGTCAGTGTGCCCACGCTGGCTGCCCTGATGGACTCGTAGAGTCTCGGCCGACTTCCATGCTGGGCCCCAGATGAGGCAGGTGCTGGTGCGTTTGGCCCCTGTGTTGGGGTCCTGTTGGAATGCTGGGAGCTGCTCGTCCTGGGTTCCCTGGGCTCTGTATGCAGCCAGGCGTGTGAGTGCGGACCCAGGTGTCCACTGCAGCATGGTGCGTGCTGACAGGCTGAGGGAGTCCCTTCTCTGTCAGGTGCAGCCTCCAGGTGGCCCCCTGGACGGAGGGAGGACCTGCATCCTGTCAGAGCAGGGCAGGTGGTTCGGGTTTTCAGATGGGAAGATGGGAAGACTGGGGGTAACTCTTCACGTGGGGACTTGGGTAAACAGCCAACAGCGGTCAGCGCTTTGTCCGCAGCCTTGGTCTCAGTGGAGCAGCACTGATCCCAGAGCCGTTCTTACCCAGAAAGATGTTTTCTGGAAAGCAGAAACAAGGCAGTGTGTTGAGAACCCTCTTAGGAGGCTCACTCGTTCCCGTCCTGCTCTTGGGGCAGAGCCTCAGGAGGGAGGAGCCCAGGGGCAGCGCCCAGGGTCCAGGGTCTTGGCTGGGGGTTGGCGAGGGGAGGGTCCCATCCACCTGCTCCTTGTTGCTACAGGTCCTCACATGCTGGATTATGCATCACCCTTGCAGAGAGTTGAACAGAATTGGAGACCTTTTTTTCAAACTAGGGTTTGTTACTGTTCAGGAAAACTTGGAATTTTGAGAGGTTTTTTCATGCTATTGTTTCATTTCTGATGCTTTTGGGTCCGATTTAGAAAAACCACTCAGCGTGGCTTACATGTTGCAAGATGTCATTGCCCTGCCCAAGCTGGGCGTCCCCAGAGCGCCGCTGTCCCTTCTTGGCACATGTTCTTGTGTCCTTATGCCAGGGGGTGTCCACGCCCCTACGGACAGCTTCCATGCCCCTGCAGACAGAGGAGCAGACAGTCACCCGTTGGTGAATCTGCCGCCTCTCCTTGGTTCAGGGTTTTTTATTTTTTAATTTGTTGTGTACTTGGCTGCGCCGAGTCTTTGTTGTGGCACTCAAGATCTTTTAGCTGTGGTGTGTGGGATCTATCCCTGATGAGGGATCGAACGCGGGTCCCCTGCACTGGGAGCACAGAATCTTACCCACTGGATCACCAGGGAAGTCCCTGGGGCTTTTTTTATTATAAGAAATTTTCAAACCTTCAGTGAAGCTTTGAGGCAGGTTCCTGAGGGTTCACTGCCATCGTCCTGCTGCATTGGAGGAAGAGTGTCTGACGCTGTGGTCCTTGGTATGTGACCGTGGGGGCCCGGCTGCAGCACCGTCATGCTTCTCGCCCACTTAGCCCTCCCGTCTAGTTTGCTTCTGCCCAGGACCCACTAGGATGGGCCCTGCGATCTGGCGTCTCTGTCTGAGCCTGTCTGCTGGGATCCCCCCACCTGTGGTCCTGAGGGCGAGGGGCTGTCCTGTGGGCACGTGCCTCGTGTGTCTCCTGGCTGGTGTCGGTGGCAGGCTGGGAGCGAGCCCACCTCCCCTCGGAGACGGCAGCTTCGCTCACACTCGTGGGTGAGTCTGCTTCTTCCCTCTGTGGTTAATAAATAATCTGTGGGCAGACTTTAGACCCTGGCGGTGTCTGGTCCCCTTGAACTTTCTCCTGGTGGGTTGGCTGTCCCTCCAGGATGCTGCCTGACCGGCAACAGGCAGCTGGCCTGCTGCTCCTCTCCCGCCTCCCCTCCCCCCACCCCTCCTCTTCCCTCCCCCTTCCTCCTCCCCTCCCTCCTCCTCTGGCTGGTTGGTGTCACCAGATTAGCCCCAGACAGTGCTGTGGTCATTCCTGCCATTATTTGATGCCTCAGTCATCCTCTTTGGGCCACCTGCTAGGGACTCAGTGTCTCCCAATGGCTTTTCTCTGACCCCCGACACGTGCCCGACGCCCCCACACCTCCCTGCAGCATGTGGCCCATCCCCTCCTGACTGTAAGGCAGCTGGTCACTGGGGGTTTAGACACAGATGCAGCCCCTTAATGTGGTCACACCTGCCCCCTAGCAGGAGCCCCTGGGGGGGTGGGTGGGTTCCAGTCTCAGGGTTGTGTCACGGTGGGGCAGCAGTCGGTGGCTGCTGACAGTAGAGGGTCTCACTGCCCGTGAAAAGTTGGGCCATTTTCCGAGTCTTGTGGGTCATGGATGAGACCTGAGCCACTTCCCCTGATTTCTGTCCTGGGCCTCCCATGGCCTACATCTGTTGCCATTTCAACTCTGAGCCCAGATGCTATGTCTGTGCCTCTGTTCACTCCACTCTGGATGTGCCCTGACCTGGGATCACTCACGCTCTTCCTGCCTGGGGTGCTCCCAGGTTCCCATGTGACACATGGGGTCAGGAGGGGAAGGCGCCTGGTGGGCTGCACGCCCTCCAGATTCCTGTTACTTCAGTTTGAGGTGAAATGGAGAGGATTGAAAACTGTCCCTTTTTCCATTTTAAAAACGAATATTCTACCTCAAATCTCTGAAAGCTCTGTAAAGTTAAAAAAGTAATAATAAGGGTTGATTCATTTTAGCAGCCCTAATAAGAAAGATGTTGTTGTTCAGTCACTAAGTTGTGTCCGACTCTTTGTGACTCCAAGGACTGCAGCATGCCAGGCTTCCTTGCCTTTCACTATCTCCTGGAGTTTGCTCAGACTTGTGTCCATTGAGTCAGTGATGCCGTCTAACCGTCTCATCCTCTGTCACCCCTTCTCCTTCTGCCTTCAGTCTTTTCAGACATCAGGGTCTTTTTCAATGAGTCAGCTGTTCACATCAAGTGACCAAAGTATTGAAGCTTCAACATGAGTCATTCCAATGAATATTCAGGGCTTATTTCCTTTAGGATTGACTGGTTTGATCTCCTTGCTGCCCATGAGACTCTCAATCTTCCCCAGCACCACAATTTGAAAGCATCAGTTCTTGGTGCTTAGCCTTCTTTATGGTCCAGCTGTCACATCCATACAAGACTACTAGGAAAACCAGAGCTTTGAGTACAAGTGTCTTGAGAGCAGTAGTCACTGTTCTGGGATGAGGTCCTGCCTTTGGTGTGACCTGATGGTCTGAAGGTCCTCTGGGTCATGGCGGGGGGTGTTGGGGGTCACAATCCCAACAGGTGGCCCAAGACCTCTGTGGCTGGGAAGGTGACCCCAAGTTCTGGGCCCTGTGCTGGGACACAGCCTCCCAGGGAGCGTGGGTGGAGTTCTTGAAGGCTCCAGTGCTCTGTACCTGCTGAGAGCTTCTGTCTCTGTCAGCTGCTGACCACAGAGTGATGCGAGAGCCTGAATGCAAGGACAGACACCTAAGAGAAGACAGACCTTGAAGACACACTGGGCCATGGCCACCTTGCCCTCCAGTCTTCCCATATAGTCCATGGCCCTCCAGAGAGGACCGAGCCCGTGTCCCCACAGCCCCTCCCAGCTTGAGGCTGGTTCCTTGGTGAGGCCAGTGTTGGGCCAGTGCCAGGCTCTGCCAGGAGTACCTGTGGGTCTAGCTATCGGCAGAAGGTTCTAAATACTGAGCCTCACAGGGACATAAGGATGGCCTGATTGGAATGAATGTTTAGGATCTAATGTGATTACAGCTGCTTTGGCCAATCTGTGGGGTACTGTGCACCATGAGTCACAGCCTCACTCGTCCCGATTTGCAGACAAGCACTCCGCCAGCACCACCACCACCCACCACGGTCAGTGAGCATGGGCCTCGTGGGGCTGGGGGCCTCAGGTCCTCCCCAGCGAGGCTCCCAAAGCAGCATGTGTGCTTGTTTTCCACGTACCCTGTGTGTATCCCTGTGTCCAGGCCTCCAGGGAGGGGAGAGGGACATTGTGTGTGTGGGTCTGTCTTTAGAAGGGCCCTTCGAGGAGACAGCCTGTGAAGCCAAATTCTCTCAAACCTTCCTGCACACGTGCCTGGTAACCAAGGCTGCCGCCTCCACCAGGGGCCTTGCTTTTATTCACGAGGACTTGTTCCCAGCATGCATGTATGTAGTCACTCAGTTGAGTCGACTCTCTGTGACCCCATGGGCTGTAGCCCGCCAGGCTCCTCTGTCCATGGGATCGTGCATTTGTCAGTAAGTGAGCACATACTCCAAGCCTGGGAGTGAGGTGGAGGCTGAGACAGGCCCCTTGGGGATGAGGAGGAGCTGGCTCTGGCTGTGCTTCCAGCTGGGTGCCATGTGCAGGCCTGGCCTGCCTGCCGCTTGCAGGGCCCATGGGGGTGGGGGGCGGCGTGTGTGAGTAGCGGGAAGAGCAGGGCCTCCCTGTGGTGCTTTCTGTCGCCTGAGGCCCCAGAGCCATTAGTCCAGGGCCTTGCCCCCACCTTGCCTGGGCGTCAGGTTCTGTGTGGCTCACGTGGAGCTGAGGGACCTTCATTCGGAAGCTGGAGGATATGTGGCCCTGGGAAGTCCAGCATGAGTGGGAAGAAGCCTCACAGCTGCCCGGTGGCGTGAGGGGTACAGAGGGGTGGGGGCGACCCGTCAGCCAAGGCCTTGGCCAGGCGTGGCGCTGGTGGCCCCTGTCTGTCGTGGGCTGAAGTGGACCCCCGGGGACTGCTGCAGGGCGGTGCTGCCTTCTGGATGCCTCACACCTACCCTACTCATCCCCTGCGAGGCCTGCTCTGATGGGGAGCCACCCCAGGCCCAATGTACACCCAGCATGCCTGCCACCTTGGCGGTGCCGCCTAGCCCTTGCCATGGGAGGGGACTGTGGACTGTGCTCACTGGATCTCCTCTGCCTCCCGCCCCTGCAGTCAAGAGAAGGGCTGGAGGTACCAGATGTCCCTGCGCCCCGGAGGACCCCGACAGTGGCAGGGGAGGTCGAGGGCCATGTGAGCAGCCTTTGGGCTGCAGTCCTGCAGGTCTGAGTGCCTGTGGCCAGGAGCTGTCCTGAACTGTGGTACGGTGTTTCAGGCACCCCAGGCATGTTCCTTGGTGGGTCCAGGGGAACTTCTCTGTCTCCGAGACTTTCTGAGACACGTGGGAGCTTCTCGTCCATCTCTAGATGCTGATTCTGTAGAGTCGGGAGGGCCCGCCGTGTTGACTGGGCTGTTATTCTGCAAGGTGCACCTGCTTGGAGTGCTGGCCAGCCTCTTGCCGACCCCTCTACCCTTAGATGAAGCACCATCCAGCTGTGATGGACTTGTTTCCAGTTTTGGCACTGATGGAAGGGCTGACCCAGGCTCTCCTGCCCATCGGGGAAACACCAGGGTGCAAGAACCCCTTGCAAGGACCACTGCTATCTGTCTCGTTGCTCTGTCCCTTGAGTCACCCTGCAGTGGAACTGCCTCCTCCCAGGAACGGCCAGACCGAAAGGTCAGGATCTTTGTCGGCTGCTGTCCATTTTGGTTTACGTGGTGCTCAGTCTGGACATGCTGACGTGCCCCCTCTGGCTGTCAGACAGCCCTTGTGTGCGCTCCTGCTCGTCACTGTGGCCTCTGGGCGGGAGCAGAGTTTGGACCTTCTGTTTGCTTCTGATGTCCTCAGGGTCTAGGCCAGCCGACTCTGGCTGTGACTCAGCCTTTGCAGGTGGGATCGTGATGTCCTGGGTGGGCACGGCCATGGCGGCTCTTCTTCCTCCAGATGCCCTGTCCCCCTGTGGGGCACAGGTGGGACCTTTAGCCCCTTGTTGCCCAGTAAGGCCCACTTTATTAAGTGGTAGGAGGTGTAGGCTTGTACCCCCCCTCCCCAGGCACACGGACATCATTTCTTCATCTGCCTGGGGTTTGAGGGTTTGATATTTATTTTTACCATTACACAGGTGTCCTCTTACAGCTAAAGGGCAGAAGGCCCAAACTCAGTGTCCCTGTTGTGTCTTCCCCACTTGGCATTGGGCAGGGGCTTCCTGTGGTTCCCAGCTTATCCTCTGTTGACTCCATGTTTCTCAGTCACCTCCAGGCCTGCCCAAGCCTGTGTGTCTCAGGTCTGGATAAATCGACCCTTCATGCTGACCACTGTGACTGTGGGACTGTTTACCCTGAGCTGATGGACAGTTCTGATCTCACTTCCTGTCTGCTCTAGGTCCTGCATGCTGACAGGTCCCACGTTCTGACCTCACTTCCTGTCTGCTCTAGGTCCCGTGTTCTGACCTCCCTTCTTGTCTGCTCTGCGTCCTCCATCCTGGCAGGTCCCTTGGTTCTGACCTGTCTGCTCTAGGTCCTGCATTCTGACCTCACTTCCTGTCTGCTCTGTTTTCCACATCCTGACATCACTTCCTGTCTGTCTGTCGTGTGTCTTGGGTTGGTCAGTCACTGTTTCCTGCTCCCGTGTCGGTGCTGTCCCCTCTCGGAGGCCGAGGTGCTGGACCTGGTGTGTGCCCTGCCTCTTCCTCCTGGGCCCAGCATCCGACAGGTGGCTACGCAGGCCTGGTGCGGGTGCCTGCCCCTTTTGGGGTGCCTGGTGGCATGTCCCAGATGTTGGTCCACTGCTCTCCGGTGACCTGGAGAGCCTTCTGGCTGGATGTTGGCCTCTCTGTCTCTTGGTGTCACTTTCTGGAGATTTCCTCCAGTTTATTGTCGTGTTCATTTTTATTTCTAATTTTTATATTTTAAATTTATTTTTGGCTGTGCTGGGTCTTCACTGCTGTGCAGGGGTTTTCTAGTTGCAGTAAGTAGTGGCTACTCTCTAGTTGCTCTGCGAGGGCTTCTCATTGTGAGAGTTCTCATCACAGAGCCCAGGTTGGTTGTGGCTCATGGGCTTAGTTGCTTCAAGCATGTGGGATATCCCTGGATTAGGGATCGAACTGGTGTTGGCGGGCGGATTCTTAACCATTGGACTACCAGGGAAGTCCTGTGGTGTTCATCTGTAATACTTCTTTTGTTGTTGTTGTTTCTTCTGTAAAAGTGCTCACTTGTTCTGTTCCATGGCTTGTCTCCTAGCCCCAGGGGTATTGGCTGTGGTTTCCTCTGAAGTCAGCTTTCAGGGCCTGCTTTTCCCTCGATGGTGGTTCTCAACCATATGGTTTTATCATGGGGAAGCGTAGTGGGCATCAGGGCGGGGCAGGGCCGGGCACTTAGAGTCCACCGAACTGTTTCTGGTGATGTTCTCAAGAAACGTCCTCCTGTGGTCGCAGGTGCCTGCATCCTGTGCCTGTCCACTCGGTCCCTGATCCTTCTCTGTGCTGTCCGCCCAGCCCCCTCCCACCCCCACATTTGTGCCTTTGCTGGAGAGCGGGGGCTTTGGCAGTTTCTGAGAGGAGAGCAAGGTTGAAGTATCTTTGTTCTTCCATCTTGAAACGAATTTTCTTTCGTTAGCATTTTAATTATTCTGTCTTGATGTGTTTCTCTGAATTTGTAGAAGGTTTTGGCATTTTAAGCATTCAGGAAGGAAGGGCATAAAGAGCTGCTTTAAAAAGGAAGATGCGTTGTTGCCAGTTATTTGTGATCTTAACCAGAAGTAACCTTCAAATAAGCAAGATTTATTTTCTGAAAGTGTTTTATTTCTTGCTAGTGTGTGTGTGTGCATGTGTGTGCACGTGTGTGCGTGCGTGTCCACACAGGGTTCACTGCCATTGAAGGTCTCACACTCAGCGTCACTGGCTGAGTGTGGTCTTGACTGATGTTTGGACAAATGACTCAGACCCCTTATTCTAAGACTTAATCATCCCTGAAGGATGACTAAGTTCCAGATCCTGCCGAGCAGAGTGCAGTCAAGGGAGAATGTGAACCAGGACAATTTTAGAACTGCTTTTTAAAAATGGGTTGAAAACTCTTTGTCAAGAAGCGAAAAGAACCAGCAGGAGCTGTTTAGTAATAGAGGTTTGTCAGGATGAATCTCGTTTTCTTTTCTCTCTTTTTTTTTTGAAATTTTCTCCCTTGGTTATTCTAAGTCAACACACGTGTTTTATCACAGACTGCCCCAGACCTTGGCTCTCCTCTGTGGACCGTGGTATGCAGCTGTAACGTGCTCATTCTTGGCTCTGGATCAGTCCCTCTGTCTTGCTGGTTTTCTAGGGCAGAGGTTCTAAAGCTTGAGCTTCAGAATTCTTCAGTGATGAGCCTGTGGGTTCCACCCTGGAGTTTCAGATTCCTGGGTCTGGGGTGGGTGCTGAGACTTTGCATTTCTAACAAGTTCCCAGGTGAGGCTGTTGCTGGGCCCCCCACCCCGGCCCCAGAAGAAGCCCTGGGCCGAGGCCAGCCCCCACCGTCTGTGTAGATAAAGCTGTATCTACTCGCTCCTCGCCCCTGGCGTCCACTTGGCCTGTGGCTGCTTTTGTGGGAGTCTGGAGCAGCTGGAGTGAGAATGCACACCCTGAAAAGCCAAAAAAAAAAAAAAAAAAAAAAGCCAAAAAGACAGTTTTTCCTTTGCAAGGGAGTACGTGCTGGTTCTGATCTGGACAAAGAAATGACTTGAATGCATGGCGACGGCATTTTTGTGAATCTTTTTGGGACAGTAAAGGGCATGTTTGGGATCGACCTCAGAAGAAATGGCGGCATGTGCTGCTCGTGTACACATGTCACTGACCTGTGGGGGTTGTTTCAAACCGTGGAACAAACGAGTCCTGGAATATAAAAGCTCTGGTTGGGGTAATTGCTGTATAGTTATTTTAAAGGCAGCTTTTTAAAGGTATAATTAACATAATAAGCTGTGCACATTTAAAACATACAGTTTGATAACGTTGACGAATGTGTACGCACGTGAGGCCATTGCTGCAGTCGAGGAGGAGGAGCTGTCCGTCACCCGCAGGGTGTCCCATGCCCCTCGGTCCCTCCCCCACCCCTCCCCCACCCCAAACAGCTGCCAAGCCAGCTTCCTTCGCTCTAGATGGGTTTCCTTGTCTAGAGCTTTATGGGAAGGAAATCTTTTTTTTTTCTTTTGGGTCTCACTTCTTCCACTCAGCACAATTATCTCAAGATTCTTCTGTGTGGTTGTGTCAGTGCTTGGTTTGTTTTGTTTTTGGCCCACTGTGGGAATTGCCATGGTTTCTTTCTTCATTCACCTGTGGACTGATGGGATCCTTCCCATTTCTCGGCTGTTACTCACAAAGCTGCTGTGAACACTCCTTGCGAGTTTTGTTGGGACACACACATCTCACTCCCTTGTAGACACCTCGATGTGAATGGCTGGGTCCTGTGTGTGCAGGTTGGCTTTTCTGGAAATGCTGAGCTGGCCTAGGCATCCCCATCGACTCCCGCGTCCTCACCAGCACTGTTGCTCTCTTTGGGTTCAGTTCTTTTAACAGGTATGGAGAGATATCTCTCTTTGTGGTTTTAAGTTGCATTTCCCTAATGACTAATGGCTTTGGACATCTTTTCGTGGGCATATATGCCGTCGTCTATGTACTATGGTGAAGTGTCTCTTGAAGTTTTTGTTTGTTATTTGAGTGGAGTTGTTATTGGTGAATTTTGAGAATTCTATATGTATTCCGAGTGCAAGTCCCTTTTCACATTTATGCTTTGCAAAGCTTTCTCCCTGTCTGTGGCTTTCTCTTTTTGCCCTTTTGAAGAGTAGAATTTGAACGTTTTCATCAACTCCAGTGTATCGATTGGTTCTTTTGGATTGGAGTTTTGATGTTCTAGATGAGAAATCTTCTCTGATGCAAGGTCACAAAGGTGTTTCTCTTCTGTTTTCTTCTAGGAATTTGTGGCTTTAAGATTTACATTTGATGCAAGGTCTGCATCCAAGTTCACCTTTTTGCATGTGGATGACTATTCCAGTCCTGTTTGTCATAGAGACTATACTTTCCTAATTGTGTTATCTTTCCACTTTTGTCAAAAATCAGTTGTGTGTGTGAGTTTATTTCTGGACTGTATTATGTTCATTTGTAGTCGATGTGTCTGTATCAATGCTGTGCTGTTTTTGCTTATTATAGCTTTATAGTTCTTGAAATCAGGCGACATTAGCTCTCCAACTCTGTTCCTTTTCAGAGTTGTTGTGGCTATTTTAGGTCCTCTGCATTTCTATGTGAATTTTAGAATCAGTTTGTCAATTTCTGTGAAAAACATCTTGCTGAAATTTTGATTGGGATTGAATTGAGTTACAGGTAACTTGGGAAGAACTGAGATTTTAACACTTTTTCATTTCCATCTCCTAGTCAAGTTACATTGCTGCATTTATTTAAGTTGTTCTTTGTTTCTCTTAGTAGTATTTTTGTAGTTTTCAGGGCATAGGTCTTTGATGCCTTTGGTCAGATTCATTGACTTATCTCTAAGCTTTCTCTTTTTCTTTTTTGGTGTTATTGTGATGATTATTGGTGTTTTGAAATCAATCTACTTGACCATATTAAAGGAGAAATATCATATGATCATCTCAGTTGATCCAAGAATATGTGATAAAACTGTTCATCAAATTGGGCTTCCCAGGTGGTGCTAGTGGTAAAGAACCCATCTGCCAATGCAGGAGACATAAGAGACACTAGTTTGATCCCTAGGTTGGGAAGATCCCCTGGAGGGGGGCATGGCAACCCTCTCCAGTATTCTTGGCTGGAAAATCTCATGGACAGAGAAGCCTGGTGGGCTACAGTCCATAGGGTCGCAAAGAGTCAGACATGACTAAAGCGACCTAGCACACATACATGTACCATCAAATTAATGGTGCAGACTCTTGTCAAATTAGAACTAGAATTTTGTTTCCTAATAAAGGGGGTGTACCAAATACCTATAGCAAATAGTTGCCATAATTAACACTGAAATGTTAAAATCATCCTTTTTTAAAAAGCCTTTTTATTTTGCGTTGGAGTATAGCCGATTAACAATGTTGTGATAGTTTCAGGTGCAGAGCAGAGGGACTCAGCCATACTTATGGATGTATTCATTGTCCCCCAAAGTCCTCTCCCATCCAGGCTGCCACATACCATGGAGCAGAGTTCCCAGTGCTGTACAGTAGGTCCTTGCTAATTACCCATTTTAAATAGAGCAGTGTGTACATGTACCTTGCTTTTAAAAAAAAATTATTTCCTGATTATAAGTTGCTGGTACAATTGATTTTTGTATATTGATTTTGCATCTTGCAACTCCTTCTAGTAGCCTTTTTATAGATCCCTCAGGGTTTCCATCTGTGAGTAAAGACAGTGTTGCTTCCTCTCTGACTTGGACGCCTTTTCTTTGTCTTGCCTGATTGCACTGGCTGGAGCCTCCAGTGTTCTGAGAGCAGACAGCCCTGCTGCTGGCCTTGGGGGAGGCGTGGTGTCTCACTGTCAGGCATGCTGTTAATAGGTTGCTGGGTTTTGTAGACGCTCTTCAGGAGACTGGAGAAGTTCCTGCAGTTCTGTCCTTTATTTTGGCCAGGGATGGATGTTGGGTTTTGTCCAGTGCTTTTTTTTTTCTTTGCATTTATTGATATTATTAACATGGTGAATATCTTTTTTTAGTTTATTAACATGGCGAGTTGCACTGGCTAATTCTTGAATCCAGTGAACCTTTCATTCCCAGGATAAACCTCCCTGGTCGTGGTGTCTCATACTGTTAGAATGTTGTTGAGTTTGACTTGATAAAATTTCATGTATAGCTTTTCCAATTGTATTCATTATGAACATTTGGCTGTAGTTTTGTTTTTTTTCTTCTTGTAATAGTCTGGTTTTTGTATCAGAGAAATGTTGGATTCACATAATTATTTGGGAAGTATTCCCTCCATAAACTTTCTGAAAGAACTAGTAATTCTTTTAGAAATACTTGGTAGCATGTATTTTTGAAGCCTATTTAGGTTTGGAGGTTATTTTTTGGGGGAAGTTTTTTAACTATTCAGATTATCTATTCTTGGTTGAGAGGTTTTTTGTTTGTTTGTATTTTAATGAGTAATTGCCCAGTTCATTTGAATTGTCAAATTTATTGGCATGGGCTGTTGACAGTGTTTTCCTGTTGCCCTTTCATAGTTGTAGAATTCAGGGCGATGGCACCTCTCATATTCCTGATGCTGATCAATTTTCTTTTTTTATTTTCCTGATCAGTCTGCGTAGAGGTTTATCAGTGTTACTGGTCTTCTCAAAGAACCAGTTTGGGTTCACTGTTTTCTTCTGTTATTTTTCTGCTGTCTGTTTGTATTGATTTTTGTTTTAGTTTTTATGTTTCCCTTTCTTTGACTTGCTTTGTGTTAAGTTTGTCCTTTTTTTAGTTTCATACGGTGGATGTGGAGCCATTTGTTTGTGACCTTTCTTTTCTTTTTTTTGTGGTCTAAATGTTTGGTTTTCTCCTGAGTCCTGTTTTAAGGGAAGTGTACATTCTGATGCATTGTTTTCATTTTCATTCTGTTTAAAGCTCTTCTAATTACTTTTCAAAGTCATCTAAATAATGAGAGGAATCAATGTATTTAGGTATGTGGTAATCGTTTCTTGCTCTGCTCTTCCTTTGTGTAGTAGACACAAGTTTCCATCTGGGGGTGTTTTTCCTCTGTTAGAAGGATGTCCTTCCACATTCTTTGTTGGTATAGGACAGCTGGTGATGAGTTTATGTATAAAGCGCATTTACTTCCACCTCTTTTTTGAAAGATATTTGCAGTGGGTGTAGAATTCTAGGTTGATAGTTTTTTTCCAAGAAGAGGTGGCAAGAATACACAGAAGAACTAGGCAAAACAGATCTTAATGACCCAGATAATCACGATGTGATCAACCACCTAGAGCCAGACATCCTGGAGTGCAAAGTCAAGTGGGCCTTAGGAAGCATCACTACAAACAATAGTGGAGGTGATGGAATTCCAGCTGAACTATTTCAGATCCTAAAAGATGATGCTGTGAAAGTGCTGCACTCAATATGCCAGCAAATTTGGAAAACTCAGCAGTGGCCCCCGGACTAGAAAAGGTCAGTTTTCATTCCAATCCCAAAGCAAGGAGATGCTAAAGAATGTTCAAACTACTGCACAATTTGCACTTACCTCACACGCTAGCAAAGTAATGCTCAAAATTCTCCAAGCGAGGCTTCAACAGTTTGTGAACCGAGAACTTCCAGACTTTAAAGGTGGGTTTAGAAAAGGTAGAGGAACCAGAGATCAAATTGCCAACATCTGCTAGATCATAGAAAAAGCAAGAGAATTCCAGAAAAACATCTACTTCTGCTTCATTGACTACACTAAAGCCTTTGACTCTGGATCACAACAAGCTGTGGAAAATTCTTAAAGATTTGGGAATACCAGACCACCTGACCTGCCTCCTGTGAAATCTGTATGCAAGTCAAGAAGCTACAGTTAGAACTGGACATGGAACAACAGACTGGTTCCAAATTGGGAAAGGAGTATGTCAAGGCTGTATGTTGCCACCCTGCTTATTTAACTTATATGCAGGGTACATCATGCGAAATGCCAGGCTGGATGAAGCATAAGCTGGAATCAAGATTGCTGGGAGAAATATTAATAACCTCAGATATGCAGATGATACCATCCTTATGGCAGAAAATGAAGAGGAACTAAAGAGCCTCTTGATGGAGGAGAGTGAAAAAGCTGGCTTAAAACTCAACATTCAAAAAACAAAGATAATGGCATCTGGTCCCATCACTTCATGGCAAATAGATGAGGAAATAGTGACAGACTTATAAAGAAGGCTGAGCACTGAAGAACTGATGCTTTTGAACTGTGGTGTTGGAGAAGACTCTTGAGAGTTCCTTGGACAACAAGGAGATCAAACCAGTCAATCCTAAAGGAAATCAGTCCTGAATATTCTTTGGAAGGACTGATGCTGAAGCTCCAATACTTTGGCCACCTGATTAGAAGAGCCAACTCATTAGAAAAGACTGTTGTTGAGAAAGATTGAAGGCAAGTATTGAGGGTACAGTAGAAGACGAGATGGTTGGATGGCATCACCGACTCAATGGACATGAGTTTGAGAAAACTCTGGGAGATGGTGAAGGACAGGGAGGCCTGGCATGCTGCAGTCCATGGGGTCGCAAAGAATCATACACGGCTGATTGACTGAACAACAACTACCTTGAAAGTACTGATATTCTGTGGTTCTTCATTCCTCTCTCTGGGATATCTTTATGATTTTCATTTTTATTAGCCACTTCCCAGGTAGTGCTAGTGGTAAAGAACTCACCTGCCAGTGCAGGTAGATGTAAGAGATGTGGGTTCGATCCCTGGGTTGGGAAGATCCCCTGGAGGAGGGCACGGTAACCCGTTCCAGTATTCTTGCCTGGAGAATGCCATGGACAGAGGAGCCTGGTGGACTACAGTCCATTGGGTTGCAGAGTTGGACTTGATCAAAGCGACTTAGGATGCACGCACGCATGCACTGCTTTTGAGCATCTTGATTTTAATGCACTTTGCTGTAGCTTTCTTTAGATTGCATGTGTTTGGGGTTTATTGAGCTTTTGGGGCTCATAGTTTTGAAGTTTGGAGGGTTTCTGGTCAGTGTTTCTGAAGACTTTCTGCTCCCCCGCCGCCTGCAGGAACTCCAGGCACCCGTTGAGTCACTGTTTGAAGTAGCCCAGCGCAGGGGTGCTCTTCCCTTCGCTCTCTGTTCTGTTCTGAGCAGTTTGTTACCAGCCCCTCGGGCTCACCTGTGTCCCCTCAGCACATCCGCTCTGCCAGACCATCCAGTGTTGTCTTCATCTCGTGGGCGCTTGACTTCACAGACCTTCTGCATCTCTGTTTAACTCCTTGAATGTGTGGAGTTTGGCCTCAGTACATGTGTGTCAGTTCCGACCTGCCTTGGAGGGTTCATGAATCTCCTTGTGGTGGCTCATGTTTTCCCGCTTCCTTGGCTGTAGACGTGCTGATGCCAAGTGTCCTGAATTCCTGTGAATCTCCTCCGGCTTTGTCCTGGGTCACTTACTCTGAGGCAATTTAATTCTTACAGGTCTTGCTTCTCTGTTTTGGTAGGTTGCTCCACTGTCCCCTCGAGTACTTCTGGTGGGTGTTTCCCAGCCTCTGGCAGTCCTCACACACATGTGTGAAGGGGCTCCTTCAGGTCCCCCTGGACCATCAGCTCTGTCTCTGATTCTAGGGCCTTGGGCCCCACCTGGATCCCCTCCCTGCACTGCTGCCTGGGGGCTCAAGGCAGTGGGCTGGGTGGCCGGGAGCTCCCCATGAGAGCTTCTGCATCTGGGGTCACTGTCCTCGGTCGCCTGATGTCCAGTGCCATGAGGGCGATTGTCTCCTGGATCTTGTCTGAGTTTTAGCTGGATGTTGGAGGGGGTGATTAGTTCCTTTGATGCCATTTGGGCCACAGGTGCGTCCTCTCCCCGTGGTGTGGTTACTGCCCCCAAGTTGGCTTCCAGCTTGTCTAATCAGGCTCTCTTTTCATAAACAGCATTAGAAAAACGAGATCAAGAGTTTAAAATTGCCATTATCTCACCTGATGCTGGCATCTGCATCCGAGGGGCTTCCCTGCCCCGGGGAGCCCTGGTGGGGGACAGCCCGGTGCCACCAGAACCCACAAAAAGCAAAAACGACTGGGGACTGGAGTAGCAGAGCCTCGGGTCATCTCGACTACAGGAAGGAGGGGAGCATGTCCAGCTCTGAGGTAGAAGGTTTTGAAAGCTCTCTGAATTGTGCTGACTGGCATGTCCATTGTGAGCAGATATGTTTTCCTTTCTGCAGTAATTTTGGCTACATTAGATTCGTTTTTGTTAACATCTTCATTACTGCCTTTTCAATTTTAGTCAGAATTGATTATGAACAAAGTGCCGTGATTTTGACTATTCAGAGTAGCAGCTGTGTGGAGCCAGCACTTAACCAGCCTAGTGACAGACTTGTGTCCACACACTCCCTTGGCGGCTGCGCGAACAGGCTTGTGTCCACATGCTCCCGTAGCGCCTATGAGAAGGGGGACGTCCTGTCCACGCGCTCCCCTGGCGACTGCACAAACAGGCTCGTGTCCGCGCGTTTTTTATGGCACCTACCAGAAGGGGCTTGTGTCTGCACGTCCCCCTGGTGGACCCCCCACCCCCACCCCCCAGAAGGGCAGCACTCACAGTTGAGGCCTTGGCCACTGGGGAAGGGGGTTATCAGCTGCCACTCACTTGAGCTTGAGCAGAGGCAGAGTTGAAAGTCCTGAATTTCAGACACTCCCAGGCGATGTGGTCCCTTTCAGAGGAGGAGATGTACGCTGGTGACCGTCTGGATGGAGCAGGGCTGTGAACAGTGCCTCTGTGCCCTCGTGTCCTCACCCTAGAACACCACATCTGTCCAGACCCTTCCTTTAGGTGTAGAGGCACGGTCAGTAGTTTGGGGTCCAGCCAGACCACGGGGGAGCCGTGTTCTCCTGAGACTCTGAGAGGGAGGGGCTCAGGCCAGAAGGTCAGCACTGCGCTGTGGTCTCGCTGGGGGAGGGGCTGCACGACTGTGCCCGCGGTGGGCCCTGGGCATCCAGGCACAGTGGGCGAGGGTCATGGGCCTCCTGCATCCAGTGCCCCTTACCCTGTCTCTGCCCAGAGGTGCATTGGAGAGGCTTCACCAGGCAGCTTGAGCTCTGGGGTCAAGGGGTCCGGTTGCTGTGGTGGTCTGGGCACCAGGTGGGGAGCCCCTCGGCAGGGGTCACCCGCCCTGGACACCCATCCCCTGGTGCCTGGCTCAGGCCCAGGGCTCCGGCTCAGTGCGTTGCACAGCAGGACCTCAGCCCTGTTGGGTTCAGGGTGGGCTGAGGCCCCGGGGCACCTGATGAGTGGAGGGCCTCTGAGGGGTGGAGGTGGGGGGAGGTGCTGCCATGGCTTGGTTGCCAGGGGCGTTTTCCTTACCGAGTCAGGAAGGCCCCTCGAGGGCACATGACTGCCTGGAAAGTTGTGTCCAGGGCACAGGGCCCAATGTGCTGAGCTGACCACAGGGCAGCCGTGGGACGGGAGGCTGGGAATGCTGGTGGTGACAAGGAAGGAGGGAAGGAGGCAGGGCCAGCTGAGACGCCAACCCTGTGCAGACTTCTCGTAGCTGCTGCAGGCCCCCGAGTGACTGGAGGGCCATCTGAGCCATATTTAAGATCATTTCCAGGGGTGGAAAAGAAAGCTTGAGTGCTGAAGAATAGATGCTATTGAACTGTGGTGTTGGAGAAGACTCTTGAAGAGTCCCTTGGATTGCAAGGAGATCAAACCAGTCCATCCTAAAAGAAATCAGTCCTGGATATTCATTGGAAGGACCGATGTTGTAGCTGAAACTCCAACACTTTGGCCATCTGATACAAAGAACTGACTCATTTGAAAAGACTCTGATGGTGGGAAAGATTGAGGGTGGGAGGAGAAGGGGACGACAGGATGAGATGGTTGGATGGCATCACCGACTTGATGGACACGAGTTTGAGTAAACTCCGGGAGTTGGTGATGGACAGGGAGGCCTGGCGTGCTGCAGTCCATGTGGTCGCAGAATCGGACACGACTGAATGACTGAACTGAACTGAACCAGGGGTAGGGGTGAGGTTCCCTGCCCAGTTTAGAGCATGATCCTGCCCCTGGTCCTGGGGTATCGAACCTAATTTAATTTGCTCATGAAGGCTGCAGAGCAGAAGGGTCGAGGGGTGGTGGGCGAACACGTGGAGGGGGAGGCCTGGGAAGCTGCACTCACCCACTTGGGACCCCCTCGGTTCTGGCTCAGGGGTCCCTTCATGCTGGGCCCTCAGTGTGGCTGTGCTACTGGGGATTCTGGATGAGTGTGGTCCATTTGGGACCTGCTGTGATGTCCGGCGTGTCCTTCTGGACAGCAGGTCCCCAAGAGCCATTGCCTGCAAGTCCTCCGCAGGCCACGGGGCTGTTTAGGATGATGCCAGGTCTCACATGGGTGGTCGATGACCTGGAGGAGGAGTGGCAGTGAGTGTTAGGGCTCCCAGCCTTGCCCCCGGGAGAGGACCAGGTTCCAGGGGTATCTGGTGTCTGGGATGATGATGTGCTGCTTGTCCTCAACCCCTAGGAGAGGGGGTCACTGTACTGATGGTGCTTGGCTTCCTCCTGGCCTGGCCTGGGCTGAGGGAGCCACCCTGTCAGGGTGGGGGTGAGGGTCAGTCTGCACACGGAGTCCTGGGTGTCTTGCCGTGTCCACTCCCATGGCCATGCCTGGAGAGGTGGCCTGGCCATGGAAGTGCCGTCAGGCAGGCTCTGAGCAGCGGGGCCTGTGCTTCTTCCTACCCTGTTCCCACTGGCAGGCTGACTTCTTTTCGGTTCTCACACAGCAGGTCTAGGAGACACTGGCTCATCACCCTGAGGCCAGAGCTGGATGGAGCCCTGGTGACCTTCGCTGGCCCCTCCCAGGTGGGGCTGTAGCCGCAGGTCCTTGCTGAGGTCAGGCAGTCACTGCGACTGAGGAGGCCTGCGGGCCCTGGGCCGCCATCTGGCGATTGTAAAACGGGCCCTACGGGGTTCTGGAGTGGGGTTGGTGGTGTCGCCCCTCCCCTCCCGCTGCCGCGGGCAGACACCTCTGAGCCCTGCTCTCTGGTGTCTGTGCTGAGGGTGAAAAGTTCAGGCCACCAGCCCTAGGGATGGGGGTGGGGCAGCGCCATGCCTGCTCTCCGCCTGGGCACTGGACTCCTCTCAGGAGGCGCAGTTTCAGGACCCAGAGTGGGTGCCAGGAGTTTGGGCACCAGGGACGTGCCTTCCTGTGTGGTCAGCCTTCTGGCTGCCCCATGACTCTGGGTGGAGGGCACCCACCCCCTGTAGGGGCTTTTAGGAGGCCCCTATCCTGTGTTCTGTCACCTAGTTCTCAGGGAATGAGGGGCTGGTCTGGGCACTTGGAGCCACGGGACCCTCGGCACAAAGGCCTGGTGCTACCGACTGAGACCCAGATGCTGCTTTGTGCTGAGTGTGTCCTGCCCACGGGAACCTTTGTTCCTCTGGGCCCGCCAGTGCCTGGTCCCCTCTGCCCACAGGACCTCTGGGCTGAGATTCAGCCCTTGTCCTCAAGGCTCCTGGTGGCTGCCTGTACCATGGGGACTTGGGGGACCCTGGGGTGCCCATCCTCCCATCCGGGCCATTGCTGAAGGGCCAGGAGGCGCTGATGACCTTTGTGCAGATGGCCTGAGAGGATGGTGCCGGGGGAAGGCCTACCCAGCTTACAGAAGTGTCTTCTGGGAAAGGGGACTTGGTCCCCCAAACAGTCAGTGTCCTGGGGCCAAGCGCTGTGGGGTGGGTGTGCCAGCCCCATGGGCTTGTGTCTTCTCCCCAGGGGCACTGGCCCCCATGGGCAGGTGCAGGGTCAGCCAGCCCCTCCGGGGAGAGGCGCCCCACCCCCAGTGCTCTCTAGCAGCCTGGCCCTGTGGAGAGGCCAGGTCGAAAGGTCACTGCCCTGATTCTTACGCCATGTCGTGTGTTCTCATGACCCCTCGCCCTCTGCACAGACAGCTTTTCAGGGGCTGAAAGGCCTGGATTGTAGCTCCCAAAGTGAAACGTTTCAGTAGCTGCAAAATGGGGCTAAAACTGAGAACACACACAGGAACACACACACACACACACACACACACACACACACACACACACACACACACACACACACACATCTGGATTGTAGCTCCCAAAGTGAAACGTTTCAGTAGCTGCAAAATGGGGCTAAAACTGAGAACACACACAGGAACACACACACACACACACACACACACACACACACACATCTGGATTGTAGCTCCCAAAGTGAAACGTTTCAGTAGCTGCAAAATGGGGCTAAAACTGAGAACACACACAGGAACACACACACACACACACACACACACACACACACACACACATCTGGATTGTAGCTCCCAAAGTGAAACGTTTCAGTAGCTGCAAAATGGGGCTAAAACTGAGAACACACACAGGAACACACACACACACACACACACACACACACACACACACACACACACACATCTGGATTGTAGCTCCCAAAGTGAAACGTTTCAGTAGCTGCAAAATGGGGCTAAAACTGAGAACACACACAGGAACACACACACACACACACACACACACACACACACACACACACACACACATCTGGATTGTAGCTCCCAAAGTGAAACGTTTCAGTAGCTGCAAAATGGGGCTAAAACTGAGAACACACACAGGAACACACACACACACACACACACACACACACACACATCTGGATTGTAGCTCCCAAAGTGAAACGTTTCAGTAGCTGCAAAATGGGGCTAAAACTGAGAACACACACAGGAACACACACACACACACACACACACACACACACACATCTGGATTGTAGCTCCCAAAGTGAAACGTTTCAGTAGCTGGAAAATGGGGCTAAAACTGAGAACACACACACACACACACACACACACACACACACACACCTGGATTGTAGCTCCCAAAGTGAAACGTTTCAGTAGCTGCAAAATGGGGCTAAAACTGAGAACACACACACACACCTGGATTGTAGCTCCCAAAGTGAAACGTTTCAGTAGCTGCAAAATGGGGCTAAAACTGAGAACACACACACGAACACACACACACACACACACACACACACACACATCTGGATTGTAGCTCCCAAAGTGAACCGTTTCAGTAGCTGCAAAATGGGGCTAAAACTGAGAACACACACACGAACACACACACACACACACACACACACACATCTGGATTGTAGCTCCCAAAGTGAAACGTTTCAGTAGCTGGAAAATGGGGCTAAAACTGAGAACACACACACACACACACACACACACACACACACACACACACCTGGATTGTAGCTCCCAAAGTGAAACGTTTCAGTAGCTGCAAAATGGGGCTAAAACTGAGAACACACACACACACACACACACACACGTCTCTGTTTAGGACAAAGAGAAGCCAGGACGGCTCTGGACGACACCACCTGCTAAAGCAGAGTGAGGTGGGAAGGCCAGGTGGGGGGCCGCACCAGGAGCTCGTCCAGATGTGCAGGGTGAGAGGGCCCGGCTCGAGAAAGGCCTCCAGGACGTGCCTGAAACCGGGGCGAGTGGGCGAACTGGTGTTTCTGCGTGGTGACCATTCTGCCGCCGTGTCCTCTTGGTATAGCCCTTGACGTAACTCCCATGTTGTGCCAAGCCCAAGACTCCCTGCTTTTCTGGCTTCCGTCCACGCGTGTTTCCGCAGTGTGGGACCCTCACCTCCCTGGAGCGGGTGAGGTGTGCTGCTCCCAGGATGACCCTGGTTCCTTTCTGAACCAAGTCATCACTCTGCTCGCGGCCAAGGTGACAGGGGCCTGGGTCTCAGGTCTGGGGAGTGCCCACTGACTTCTCCTCTGAGGGGACTTGGATTACATGGCTGAGAGTGTGCCAGGCCTGGGCATCAGGGCAAGTGGCCTTGGAGGCAGGCACGGTAGGTAGCCTTCAGGGGATGAGGTGCTGAGGGTCCTGGGAGGGCCGGGTGGATGGGGCCCTCCCCTCCTGCCCTGCCCAACCCCCAGCTCTGTCCCTCATTCTCCCTGTCACTGGGGGCAGGGAAGTGGTTCCACGCTGGAAAGGCTCATGTGTTTGGGGAAGCCTCCCTCTCACATCTGTTCTGGTCTCTCCTGTGGCTTCCAGGCATTTGTGCAGTGAAACCTGCACGCCCTCCCTGCTCTCGCACCTTTCATGCGCTCATGTCCACCCGGGAGCTCTACATCCACATCCCGGCCACACGCTCCGTGTTTCTAGAAGTGGGAGTCTGGTTGGGACCCAGGGTGTGAGGGACGTCAAGGTGAACACACTGGGCCGGTTCCAGGAGGATGCGGTAATGGGGTTTCAGTCTCGTCCCCTCTCCGCATCCATCCATCATCACTCTCTGACCATTACGGGTGGCATCCACGGCCTGTAGGCTGTTTTGGGGACATGGCACCGTGGTCATGTCCGAGCTTCACTGCCCTTGGCTTTCTGGTCTTTGAGGGTCCCTCCCGCCCAGGGGACCTGCACCCACCAGGTCTTTGGTTTTTTTTTGCGCACCCTACTGCATCTGTCCTTAAACATTTGCTGGAAGCTGTGGCGGGGCCTTGAGGACCCTGAGCATGCCTTGGAGATGGGGTCGTGCGCACCTTTGCTCTCCGGCCTTTACCCTTGGGCCAGGGGGTGGTTGCTCAGAGCTGGCTTTGGCTTAGCTGTGGCTCGATCCTCCTTCCCCTGTCATGCCCACGGCCTGGTTTCAAGTTTCAGCCCACACTGCCAGCGTGCTGGAGGGAGTGGTCTGTCCTGGCACTCGCGCCCAAGGAGGCGGTGGGCCGAGCACACCCCAGGGGCACCGACCCCCTTCTCTGTGCTCTCCGGCCATTGTCTGCTCCAGGAATTGTACTCTTGGTGCCCAACATTTCACTCCAAAAGACGAGGCCCCAAGGTGAAAAGAGAAGCTTGGGCGACTGGGCCCTTGGGGATGTTGGACCCCTGGCTCTGCTGCTCCCTGGTAGAAAGGGCCCACCGGCAGGGCCTGCACTCCCGAGGTCCTGGCCCCAGCCCTAGATGCTGCGACCTCCTCTCGTCTGTCGGAGGACTGGTGCTCTTGTCAGCTCTGTGGATTCTCCATGGAAAAGGTGGAAAGCCTCCCAGGAGCCTCAGGGTTCCCAGCCTTGAGGTGTTTCTCTCTTGTTATGAGATTCAGGAGGTTCTCGGGCCATCATGTCCACACGTGCATTTGCAGTGGGCGTCACGTGTGTGCCTGGCCTTCAACTGCTCCCCCAGCAAGAATGGGCGTGGCCGTGGATGCAGCTGGGCTCCCCCAGAGGTGAGGAGGTGGGTGCCCATGACCACCAAGCCCTGCACTGGGGGAAGGGTTTCTGGCTGACCATAGAGAAAACAATTCTGTTTAGAAAGAAAGGCTTTTAAAAACCTTCCATGCTTAAAAAACTGAGACCTTTCAAACTGAAGTCCCTCTGCGCATGCAGAGCACACACAGTGTGCTTACCTCTCTGGCGAGTGCAGCCTGGAGGCAGGAACCCCATCCTCACTGATGTTATGCATGCTTGCCGCCTCTTGACCCAAAGAGCAAAGAGGCTGTTCAGGCCACCCTTCACACCCATGCACAGGAGAGGCTGTCACCCAGGGCAGGATGGAGTCTTGTGGCCTTAGGTCATTGCAGGGAGTCCTTTCAGTTAAGCAGGGTGTGCTGGCTGCAAGTCCAGCCATGCTAGCCCCTGTCTGGCCTCCTCTGTCCTTGCCGGGAGGCCTTGCAGGGTGGCAGCTAAGATGGGCCCCGGGGCCAGACTAGTGGCTTTTATGGAGCCATTCTCACAAACTGCAGATTCCTAAACTTGCTTTGAAGATGATTCCCAGTGAGGTCCCCACGTGGTCACTCTCTATTTGGTCACTCCCCAAGCAGAATCACGTCGTCTTCACATGTCCTTCTCCCTTCACCCCGCCCTTCTCAGAGCAGGGGCCTGACCTTCCTGTTCTAAAGACAGAGGCATGGGTCCTGGCAGATTAGGGGGAGACGGAGGTGCTCTGAGGCTAAACAGAAATAGGGTGCTAGTCAGAGCCATGCATGGTCAATGGGGATGCAGCCTCAAGTGGCCACTGTGGTGTTTTGGTTTTTGACAGGTAAACAATGGAGGTTGCACGCTGGCCTATGGGGCTTTGGCCTTTTCTCTGCCTGCTGCCCTGGGTGGTGGGCGGAAGCCCTGATGAGTCCCAGGGTGGCTGTGGAGATCAGCCTGGCCTTGGGTGGGGATCCTGATCATCTAAGCCGATCTAAGCTGGGCTTCCTGCCAAAGGAAGAAACCATCCGGCCTCCGTCTGGCTCCAGCGCCTGCCAAAGGGCCAGCCTGGAGATGGGGCTCCCAGTACACGGGGCTGTGGCCTGAGGTTTTTTTGACAGCCATCAACCTCGACCCTCAGGAAACTCAGACAGCCTTGTGTCCCCAGGACACCTAGGGCCTTGAGACGGCTGTAGCCTGGCTGCATGAGACAGATGGACATGGCCTGTGTGGACCCCAGGGTGGCCCGGCAAGGTTCTTGTGGCCTCCCGGGGCATTGCAGCCCTGGCTGGGCTCCTCTCTCCGTGAGCCGGGTAGGAATCTCGTCCTGCCCTTGACTACACAGTTAGACTTGGATATCCAAGTCCTGCCTGGCCTGCAGGGGTTGGGGGTGTTGTCATCACAGCCGGGTGGGAGGAGTGGCCACCCATCCCCCGGGGCTCTGGTCATTCTGGGCGCTGCTTGCAGCACAGGTTTCCTGGAGCAGTTGTCACAGACCTGGTATCCAGAGGCCCTGGGCTGCCCCCATGAGCAGCACAGAGCTGCCCTGGGGCAACTCTCCCAGTCTAGCTGGGGCTGCTGAGATGCTGGGTTGGGTGGCAGAGCCCTGCTGACTGGATAGTCACCTACCTCCTGGCTCCCTGGCATCTCTGTTTCCCTGAGCGTCTCCCACAGTCCTGGTGCCAGGACCCCCACTCAACTGCCCCTGGTCCTGGCCTCCTGTGTTCGTGGGTGCCATGGGTCTGGCGGATGCCCCAGGTGGGGAGACCCCAACATAGAGCCCCTCTCACCTCGTCAGCCTTCTTGGAGCCAAGTCCTCCTACCCCCTACTTCCAAGCCCCTTCCCATCCGTGCCGCCTCCTGTCCTTGGGGCTTGGCATGGAGATTGGAGGGGGACACAGGAAATGCCTCCTTCCTTCCAAGGACCGCTCCAGCTGCAAGTGCAGGGGTGGGGGAGGGGTGCGGGTGCAGAGAGTTGTCTTCCCCGCATCCCCTGTCCCCTTGCTGAGGCCACCCCGCACCTTCGCCCTGCACACATGGGGCACCTTGCCAGGGGGACTGTGGCTGGAGGCTAGCGGGCTCCTCCTATCCTCCTAGAAGCTGTATGTCCTTTTCCTGTTTCAGGTGGGGTTTGATTCTGTGGTGACGCCCCGTGTCCTTACTGTTGAGGAGACACGTTAGTGGCCAGGGTGGAGCCTGCTCCTGTGTGGGCGGACGTCCCTTCTCCAGGAGGCACCCAGGTCACTGTCACTGAGGCAGGGCTGGTGTCCCGATGTGGCAGCAGGAACCTGGCCGCTGTGCCCGTGTGTGTCTGAGCCCCAGAACAGCCCTGGCCTGCAGAGAGGAGATTGTGTTCCCTCACAGCGCATGGCGCACCTTTGGTGATGGTGAACCCGCCTAAAGACAGCAGTGAACACAGGCCGCAGCGTGGTGGTTGGAAACTCAGACAGGAGACCCTAGTCTTCCTAATTAGATAATGTGAACTCAGGTCTCAGGTCAGTGAGGGTCAGAGACAGGTTGGATTGGGAGGTGGGCCATGGGCTCTGGTCCCTCTGCCTCAGTGAGCAGACCAGACCTGGAGCCAGGTGAGGGGGCACTCACCAGCTCTGAAGGTGGCTGCAGCCCTTCGCCCTTGAAGGCCAGATCGGGCCCGCGAAGGGCTGCAGGTCCTCCCTCCTGCCCCCACCCACACACAGGAGAAGGCACCAGAAGGCCCTGTCCTGTTCCCCACCCAGGCTTCAGGCACACCCCTCCTTCCCTGTGGGTTCTTCAACTTCATGCATCGAGGAGAAGGGGGCCTGGCAGGGCGTGTGGCAGTGAGGAGACATTGCTGGGTGGGGCAGGGGTCAGGTCCCCTGGTGCAGCTGTGTCACCCGGCCACTGGCCTGGCAACGCTGGGGGAACCTTGTGCCTGGGCCCCGGCCTCCTGCACCTGCCAGGCCCTGTACCCCTCCATTTGCTGGGATGATCCACAGGAGGGGGAGTGTCAGGGGTTTCTGGTCGCTGACCAGCTCACCAGTGGTGGGCATCCTGCAGCTGAGGGTCAGCTGTGGATGGCGTGGTTCCTGCCGTGGGTGGATGTGTGGGGTTAGTGACCCCAGTGCTTTCTGCTCTGAAGCAGCAGAACCTGTGTCCCCCACTTCTCAGATGAAAGATAGGAGTGGGTTCTGTAACCTTGTCCCATGCTCACCTTGTTGACCTTGTCCTGGCTCTCCTGGGCCTGGTGTGGCCCACGCAGCCCCTTCCCCACCCCAGCCTATCTCCCAGGCAGTGATGAACCTTGAACAGGAAGGGCCAGGCCCCCTGGGAGACCCTTATCTAAGTGTGAAAGTGACACGGTGTGCTTCACACGATGTGACCTGCGCTTTCCTCGGGACTCACTCTGGCGGCCCTGCCTTCCTGGGAGCTGGTCGGTGCTAACCACAGGCCCGTGGATTCTCAGCTCCGTCTCCACGTGAGCTGTCTTCCAGCTGGGACTCTGGGAATGTGCCAGGGACACACCGTGGTGACTTCCCCGGTCCCTCGCCAGCCCCAGTGCCTCAGCCCGGAAGTGGAGGCAGCCGCCGCGCCAGCTCTGAGCTGCTCCGAGGCCAGGCAGCGCCACCGTCCACCACGCTGGCCCGGGTGCTGGGCTCAGTGTTGTGTCGGTTTCTATGGAGAGAAAACAACCGGGGCTGCCGCAGCCAGGAGAGGGAGGGGTGGGGAGGAGGCACCGAGGAAGCAAAACAGACCCGGCTGGGTGGGCGGGGCCTTGGGGCCACTTCCTGGCTGGGAAGCTGGCGAGAAAGTGGTCTGTCTCTTGAGCTGGCCGCTGAGGCCAGGACGCTCTCAAGAGCCAGGCTGGGCCTTGTCGGCTTTCTCTGCACATGCGGTGCCCAGGGGAGGAAGACCTGCCTCTGGCGGCCCTTCAGGCTGCTGCAGAGTTGGGGCAGCTCCCCTGGGACCCCTCCCACTGGCAGGAAAGGCCACAGAGGGTCTGGCCCTGTTGTGGATGACCGCCAGGTACAGCGTGTCTTCCCTTCTGCCCACGCCACCCCACTGGCCCCACCGCCCACACCTGCCCTTCTGCAGCCTCCTCAGCACTGGGTCACCCTGCTTTTTCTTTGTGCTGCTTGCAGGTGTGGGTGAGGGGCCAGGCTGCACCTCCTCCGCCTTGCCGTGTGTCTCCGGCTTGGTCGAGTTCCCCTCCTTTCCCCCAGGAGACCTGTGCCCAGAGGAGGGAGGTGGGGGCAGACGGCCACCCTCCTCTGGGGGCACCTGCCTGACAGGCCACACCCATCCAGGGGCTGTGGCCATTGCAGCCGGAAGTGGGGTGGGTGCTCCACGCGGGTCCTGCGACTGCATCTCCGTCAGTGATCAGCGTGGACCGGGGATTTAAGGGCCCATGTGTGTGCTTTCCTGGACAAAAGCATCCCCAACAGTAAAAAGAAGGGACTTGTTTTGTTGTTTGAATTGGTAGTACAGAAAGCTCTTTGGCTCTGTGTTGTGTTTGGGCTGTGGCAGGCGGCCTGTGTGGTGTCGTGCTCTGATTCAGACGCCTGGGGTTTCTGCAGGCTTGACCCACCTCCACCGTGAGTTTCCATCTCCTTGCCGTCACCAGCCGTCTGCATGCACTTGGGGTATGTTAACAGATGGGCTTTTAAAACTCTTTTGGAGGATCTTTCTTCTTACCAGGTTAGAAAGCAGTTTCCAAGTTCCCTCGCAAGGCTGCGCTCCACAGCTGGGGGTGCCCTTGACCTCGGGTCCCTGAGGACCGAGCAGCCGTTGCTGAGTCTCTGCAGTCGCGCACTTGGCAGGTCCAGGTGACTGTATGTCTTGCGGGTTCTGGCCGGCTATGTAACTAGCCTTTTGTCCGGGAAGCAGAAAGAAGGGCTAAGATCTCTGACAGACTTGTCTTGGGGGTTTTTGTTGCTAATTAATGCCATTTCAAATAAAAATAAGCTGTTTTGAGTTATCGCTCTTAAGTTCTTCCGTTCCTCTTTGTTCTGTGCGGTGCAGATGGGTGCGTCTGAGGTGTGTGTGGGGAGCTGCGGCGGGCTCTCGAATTCTGTCCTTGCTTTGTGAGCACGGGGCCTCTGCAGCTCCCTCTGCCACCCTCTGAGGAGCAGAGGGCGGGACGATGACAACCTGGGAGCCTGACTCTCCTCTGGGCCGGGGTGGGGAGCGAGTGGCCCCCTCAGTCTGAAGGAAAGCCCAGACCCTTGGGGTCTCGTGCTGTCTCGCTCTACGCCTGCACTCTCGTCCCGTTGGATTTCATCTACCAAGCATCAGGTTTGAGTTGACCCCAGCCGGGCGTCGGCCGTCATGTGTCCTGGGACGCAGCCCCAGTGTCTCATCCTCAGGTTAGAAAGCCTCTTGAGAGGCCTCCTGGGGCCTCCTCCTCCACCCGCCTCCTGCCCCGGGGCGCTATGGGAGTCTGGCGTCAGGCTCCAGAGAGCCAGGCAGAGCCCCTTTCTGTGTGGAGATGGGCCTCATGCGACCTTTGGGTGGACACCACATATGGGTGTTTTTGCTTAGACTCTGAAGACAGGGAGCATGTTCCCCAGACAGGAGAAATCCTGACTTGGAGAGGAACAGGAATCTCCCTACATGGGTGGTTTGGACGCTGAGAACATTGTTAGCAGGCTGTCTGCCTGAGGACAGCGCAGGCTCTGTGGCTCCTATGAGGTAGGCAGGTCTGCCCCCATGGACTTGAGATGCTGGAAGGTGGGGCCTGAGCGAGGGGCTCCCCTCAGTGGGTTGGAGTGTGGGGTCGTGGACCTTGTCCATGTGGGGCCTCCTGGGGCACAGGGAGTCAGGCCAGCTGGAGTGAGGGGGTCGTTGGAAAGCAAGGCTCCCCATCTCTCGCTCCCGCTGTGTCTTGTGAGGCCCCCGCCAGCTCCTGCATGGTCAGCACGTCTGGTCAGCAGATCTGTTTCCCTCTGGCCTCTCAGGATGCGCCTAGCTGGGTCCATCGTAGTGCCCTCTCCCAGTACCAGGTCTCATTCCTGGAGTCACGCCTGCCCGCTCAGAGGTCAGGGCATGCTTGATCAGTGGGGGTCATGTCAGTGCCCTCAGGACACAGATGGTGGCCAGGATCCGGGCATGGAGCTCTTGGTCCTCCAGCCTCCACCACAGAACCGACCAGCCCCTGCACTGGGTCACCTCCTCCCGATGCCAGGCTTCCTGGTCCTCCTCCCATCACACAGGGACTTGGTGCTGCCCACCCTGCCCGTGCTGCCCTGGCGGCCCCTCCGCAGGAATGGGTCATGGGTGAGATGGTGGGGGCGCCTCTGGGGACACAGCCCCGGCTGCTTCTGCCTCTGACCACGTGTGCTCCGCGGCAGGATTCTGAGCAGTCCTCAGCCTCGTCCTCGCTGGGTCCCGTCCCGCTTGGCTCTCAGCTGAGGCGCAGGCCAGTAGAGGCTGAGGCCCTCAGTGGGCATGAGGCTGGCGTTCGGAGGAGCAGGAAGACCCCTTACTGGAAGGAGGCGGGGCTGCTGGGTCCCAGCGGCCTCTCATTGCTTGTGGCTCCCGTTTCCAGTGACGCTGTGGCTTAGCGGTGCCCCCCTGCCCCCAGTCAGCATCTGGGTCATTGTCTGACTGACAAGACCAGTTGCGGGGGGGCTCTCTTCCACCAGGCCCTGTCTCGGGGCCACCTGGACACCGCCCCCCCACCCCCCAGCCTGCCGGGTTTAGGGCTTTGCTCTGGGTAAGGCCTGTTGGGCCTCGCCCGTCCCCCTCCTGACCCCATCCCCTAAGCTGACTCCCACCTGCCCCCTGCCTGGGGTTCTGTCTGAGGCTCTCACCTGGGGCAGTTGACGGATTACACATGAGAGTGTGCAGGCTGCATGTACACCCCCTGTGCACCCACACACATATGCTCCCCCACACGTGCCCTGACCTTGTCCTGACAACCAGTGCCCCTGTGAGTCCAGGAGCACGTTGGGGTGCTCTGTAGGTGTAGGGAGCAGAGGGTGGCCCAGAGCCGCCGCTGGGCAGAGCTTGCAGCTCTGAGGAAGAGGAGGCCGGTTAGTGGAAGCAGAGAGGGGCGGGGACCACACCCCCATGAGCCTCAAGGGAGATGCCGTGGGTGTGGTGAGGTGCCATGGCACCCCTGGTGGCAGATGCAGGTGTGAGAGGAGCGGCTGGGGGGCAGATCCGGGTCAGGAGGCGTCAGGGGAGTGACCCTGCAGAGCGGCCGCCTGGCCTTCATCAGGGGACGGCACCCACGCATCCATCCTGGTTCCTGTGTTGGAGGCCAGTTGGGGGTCAAGAGGGTGGTTGAGCCTCCTGAGGGCCTGGCGGGGCCAGGGCTGCCCACGTGGACCACAGTGTGTCCAGCCCCCCTCCTGCCCTGTGAACTGTTCTCTCCTGGTGAGGCCGGGGCTCAGTCACCCTCCAGGAAGGGCGGCCGCTTTTCCTTTCTCGTTCTGGGTGGACAGTCTTGTTTGTCCCCCTCCCTCTCCCGGGGCTGGAGGCCTGCGTCCACTCCACACTGGCCAGTCAGGGTGCTCACCACCCTTTAAAATCAAGAATGGTGTTGTAGGAGTAAAATAAGCCCCCAAAACAAGAACCATAGATTTTCAGAACAGCTTCATTGTTCTTGGGTTCTGGTTGTTTGGGGTTTTTTGAAAGTCTTTTTACGGTTACTTTCCAGTGACTGCAAAGGAAAAGAAAGGTTCCATTCCCCTTGCCCGGTCCGGCGGGACTTTCCCCGACTTTCTGATTCTCAGAGGCCAGTTGTGCAGGGGCGGCGGGTGTGGGCGGCCTGGTACGGAGCTGGTGGCAGGGCTGTGGCGTGTGGGGACAAGGGCACCAGAGGCCTCTTGTGGTCAGGACAGACGTCCGGGGTGTTCAAGGACACACACCCCCGAGCCCTTCCCCCACCCCCTACAGTTTCCATGGGGGGGTGCCAGCCACAGCTAGGGGGTGGTCTTGGGGCCTGCAGACAGTTCACCTGCCCAGGGTTCCTTCTGAGTGGTGTCCAGGGCTCCTTGGGGAGGGAAGGCCCCACCCCTGCCCCCACCCTTGCCAGCCGAGAGCTGCTGAGGTTTGGTTCGTGGGGGAGGGGCAGTGACTTTCATTAGAAAAGTCTTAACTTATTCTCATCAACGATGTGGAAGTAACAGAAAAGATGACCTACTTAAATTTAAAAAAATCAAAGTGAATCTGTAAAATTGCTATTTTCACTTCATTTTGGGGTTTGGGGTTGTCTTGCAAATTTAATCTGCTTCCTCTGTACCACAATAATCAGAAAATAGGTTAATTTAAGGGTAATATGAAACATGAATGATCACGTGGAAAATATTAATGGTACTTACAAAAATAGCTTGGCAGTTTCTGGAACTGTAAAATCTCCCGGACTGTCCACGACACAGCCCTGGGCTGGACTTAGAGACGGTGGTCTGGAGCGCGGGGCCGAGAGCTGCCCTCCGGAGACCTGGGTGCTGTTGGCAGGGCTTAGTCTTGAAGCCTGGCTGGGACGTGGTAGCCCAGAGCTCCACGCCCACCCGGGGGCCACACTGTCCTCTGCAGCTGCCCTCCCTTGGGGTGGGCACCCCTGCAGGAAGAAGCCTGTGGGTTCCTGCTGTGCCCATCCCAGATGGGGGCATTCTGGGCGTGGCAGGGCTGGCCCTGGTCTTGAGTGGGGGGGTTGTCCACCTGCTGGAGCAGGGTTGACCCCCTGCCCCTGTGGGGCCTCGTGCCTGCCCGGAGCTGAGGCCGGTCCACATGAGGTTTCCCTGTGTCCACTCCTTGCAGGCTGGGACTCTTTGGGCGTTTCCACCCTGTTTTCTTGCAGGGTCTGGGCATCTGCGTGGTGCTGCCCCTCACCCTGTTCCTCCCAGGGGTCTGTGCAGGCCTGAGGTAATGAGTTCTTGAGAGACTTTCCCTGCATGGCGGGCATGGGTCCTGGGATGCCCACTGCCCACCACAGGGTTTAGGATGTGGGGATCTGGTGGTCCTCAGGAATTAGGGGCCACCCCCTGTGCCTGGCCTCTGCGTTTGTGTGCAGCCCACCACCCCCACCTCAGAACCCCAACCAGGTCCATGCTGTTGTCCTGGACGTGTCCTGGCTGCGCAGCCAGGGGCCAAGTGGATGCCAGCCCCACTGGGACCTTCCCTGACCTCTGACGCCCTCTGGGCCCTGTGGGTCAGAGTGGTCCTGTGGGCGTGGGGCCATTACCCCTTCCAGGGCCAGCCACAAGTGGCTCCCCAGGCATCTTGCTCTGTCCTTTGCTGGAAGGACGGTGAGTCAGGAACCATTGATCCTCGGTGGTTTGGTTTTTCAACCAACAGTTCATTTCATTTTTATAATAGGTAGTTTTAATAATAGCTTTATGGAGATGTAATTCACGTGCCATAAAGTCCACCCTTTCTGAGAGCACGACTCCATGCTCAGTCACCAGTGTCTAGTCTCAGCACATGTCCATCACCTGGAAGGAAACCATACCCCATGGGCCCCCAGGGCCCACTAGTGCACTTCCTGTCTGTGGATCTGCCTGTTCTGGATGGTCCACGAGAACGGGGCTGGAACAGTGTGGCCTCTTGGGTCTGCTCCTCTTGCTGGGCTCCCGGTGTCAGATGTCAGAGCCTTGCACCTCACTGGGACCAAGGGGTGCTCTGCGGTGTAGATGGATGGACCACGTTTTGTTTACTCCTTCGCCCACTGATGGACATGTGGGACTTTCCACTCCTTGGCTGTTAGGAACAATGCTGCTGTGAACACGTCTCATTTTTTTGTGGATCTGTTTTCAGTGATCTTGAGTGTGTCCATCCAGGAGTGGCACTGCTGGGTCGTGGGCTGTTCTTTGCTTTTGAGGAATTGCTGGGCTGTCCCATGACTGTTCCCCTCCAGTAGCATGGGGTTCCAGTTTTTCCACGTCCTCCCCAACGATGCCACGTATTGTCCATCCTTGAAACAGCTCCAGCCGTCCTCGTGAGTGTGAGGGGCACTCTGCAGGTTATTTAAATTCTCTTTCTTATTGAGGTGATTGTGGATTCACGTGTGGGTGTAATAGATGTTCTTGTGCACTTTGTCTGGATTCCTGCAGGTTCTGGTCCCAGGCTGAGCCCTTGTCTCCAGTCCTCTAGGTGTTTACTGTGCTCACGGGGTGGTTCTACATTCAGCTGTGCGGCGGCTGCCTGGATCACGTCCCCAACAGCAACACACAAGCTCCCGCTTTCTCTCCTGCCTCCCAACACATGCTTTCCGGTTGTGATTGCAGTCACCTGGTGGCCGTGAGGTGCATCGCCGTAATGTGAGACACCGAGTGTCTTCACACGCTTGACGGCCGTGTGTCCTCCTTGGAGACACGCCTGTTCGAGTCCTTTTCCCTGGACTTGGGTTGTTTTCAGAGTCTTTCTTCCATTCTCTGGGTTGTCTTCACTTTCTTGGTGGTGTCCTTTCAGGCACAAATGTTCTGATTATGCTGGATTCCCCCTTTGCTATCTCACCTTTGGTTCCTTGTGCTTCAGCATCATTGGGGGTTCGTGGGGGTGGGGTTCACCCCTTTAGACCCTTGGTTTCTTCAGACGGTTCACCTTCAGGTTTCCTCTGAGCTGGTGTAAGGTTCTCCACGTTAGCTGCCGCCTGGTGAAAGAGGGCGCAGAAGCAGTTTGCTGGACAGGGTGGTAGAGACGGTGCAGGCAGGCGTGTTGTACAGCAGAGCTGGTGTGTCTGGAAGGCAGGCCCAGCTTAATGTGAGCTTCACGTGGGGTTTCCTGCTCACCTGGAGGCTGTGTGCACACGCCAGCCATGTTGGGACATGGTCCTCAGCTGAGCTGTGAAGCTGCCTCTGGGGAGAGGCTGACAGTCCCCCAGCGTCTGATGGTGGGAGGCACGTGTGCCACTGGGGCTTGGCCAGGGCGGCCGTGCAGGCACTGAGTCTGGGGGGATCCGGTGGTTGACAGCAAGGCTGACATTGTCCTTCGAATCAGTTGATGACCAGCGTCTGGCGGCTGGACAGTGCGTTTCACTCCCTGGTTGAGTGCAGTGCCTAGCTAGACCCTCATCTGGGCCTGGTCCCCAGATGGCAGAACTCTCGTCCCCAGCAAGGAATCCAGGGAGCTGAGTGTCATTTTCTCCGTGGAGTGGGTCTTCCATCCAGGTTGTGCTCCTCAGCCCTAGTGCAGTTCTCATCGGAGACTCTCCCGCTCGGTTCCCCAGCCACATCGCCCGGTGCCGCTGGACCCTCAGAGGGTGTGTGGGTGCTGGCTGCCCTCAGCCCTGCAGAGCGCCCAGGGTAGCGTGCATCCTGGCCTTAGGCCCCGAGGCCCCAGGGGACACCTTTGTGCTGGAGAGAACAGACCCACCCAGCTCAGGGGTGGGGATGGGGGGCACTGTTCTTTTCTGGGTGCCTGTGCATGCGGACTCCCCACTGAGCTCTGCGTGTGCACGACTGTGAACAGGGGCGTGTGCCCCCATGGGGAAGGTGCAAGGAGTCTCCACATCCTGACCACCCAGGGTGCCCTGGACAGGCACCCTGGACAGATACCCAGCTGTACTCAGGTGGCATTTCTCAGGGCAGCACAGCGCTTGCCTGGGTAGGTGGAGCCCGGTCACCTCATGTTCCGGGGCCTCAGCCCAAAGCCCACAAGGGCTTGGGGATGAAATTGTGGACCTGGGTGGGGAGGTGACCCCAAGTGGCCTCCCTCCTGCCAGGCAGCCACCTGGGTGGTCTCCGGATGTGCCGACCCGCTGCGCCGTACTCCGGCGGCGTCTCCCTCCACCCTGCCTCGTGTTCATGTGCAGGCTGAGAGTCTGACCTTCCTCCTGGAGCCCGGGGCTGTTCGGGCCTGGTCCTGCCTCGTGCTGAGCTTCTCTCACTCCGGCCCATCCAGGTTGGCGCTGGGTGGCTGTGGGCCCGGCTGGGCCCCAGCTCTGCCTTTTGGTCAGAGAGAGCCTCTCGTCTGCACTACCCAGTCACCCCAGAGCCAGGGGCCTGGGGGATGGGCCAGTCAGCGCTCCTGTGTGCAGAGCTCACACTGGGTGCTCTGGCCGTAGTCCGGTGCCGTGGGCCAGTGTCAGGAATGTTCTCCTCTTCCTTCCTCCCCCATGTACGCTTTCTCTTTCTGTTTAAGGTGGACAGGGTGGGGCCTCGGAAATGGAGTGTGGAGCCGGGGCTCACAGTGCAGAAGCCAGGGAGGAAAAACTGAGACAGCTTCGTCCTCAGTGGCCTGAAGCCCTCCTTTCCCCCAGGAGCCCCCTGCCTGCAGAGAGGACCCCAGGTTTGCCTGGCTGAGCTGGCCTGCATGACCTTTGGGGCTCAGACACTGAGTACAGCCCTTGTGAGCACGAGGGGGGCTGCCAGGAGCCACCCCTGCTCTGCCTGTTGCCCCCTGGGCTGATCTCCAGGGTGGCCATGGCCTCAGCAGCCGTGCGCACCCTGCTCTACCCATATGCAGCGGGCTCCACGGTTTGGGGCCTCTGACCTGGGAGGACAGGAAGGTCATGGGGGTGACGTCACCCCCAGTTGTACCCCAGATCTTGCACACGTATGCAGGTCCATGGGTGATGCACAGGCTCCACAGTGATAGACATGCGTGGCCTCTGAGCAGTCCCTGGTGGGGGCTCCCTGTGGCACCAGGGGGTTTCTCCTGGAACCCACATCTCCGCGCTGTCCCCGCAGGCTTCTCTGTAAGGCAGGACGTGTATCTTGGAGTGTGGGGAAGCTGCCTCAGGCTCCCAATGCCCCTGCTGCTCGAGTGCGTCCTGGATTTCCAGGGTCCAGCAGGGTCAGGAGCTAGAGGCCACAGGCTCGCCCCCCACAGAGGTGGCCATGCGGCTATCACCACACACATGGCTGTGTCTCCGACCTTCTGCCATCTCCGTGGCCCATCCTTCCTGGGCTTTGAAGAGGGGTCACTCCCTCAGGCCCTGGTGGCCATGCCTCCTCCTCTGCTGCTTCCTCATTCCCATAACTAGCCAGCTGGACTTTGTGGAGAGCGCACTGGGCTTTCCTTGGACGGAGTCTCCGAGGTTGCTCGGCTCCTGCATCCCGGGTGGACCAGGGCTCAGGCAGGTTGGGGGGGCAGGAGGCTCCAGCCTTTCTACCCAGCAGGAAGCCGCCCCCGCCGTGTGGTGGGGCTTGCTGGCCGCGTGGGGGTGGCCTGCGGCCCGGGTCGTCTGACACCTCCCACGAGGGCTCCCTGAGGTTTCTCGGAATCGGAGGAGCCAGCAGGGCGCTGTGGCTTCTCTCCCGTGAGAACTCGGCTCAGACAGGAAGCCCCACCCTTGCGGGCGGCGCCCGGTCCAGCGCTGTGCACCAAGCTTGGGAGGCCCCCAGGCATCACCCAACTCCTTTCCCCTCCACACCCCCACCAAGAGTACCAAGTGTGTTCAGGTCTGAGTTGTCTGTCCATGCCGTCTGAAGGACCCTCGACCAGTCTCCTAGGGGCTGGGGGGGCAGGCTGAGGGGGCAGCCACCCTGTGCTGGGACCAAGGCCAGAGCATGCTGCCCAGCCCCATGGGTCTGGGCCCGAGGGTTGCGCGTTTCCTGGAGTGGAGTTAGGGAGCCTCGGCGGTGGGGTTGGGAGTGGCCCCTGCACACACCCAGAAGTGTGGGCTCTGTTGCCCTGGCAGCCTTGCACCCAGTTGGCTCCGTCCCTTGAGTTTTGTTGTGATGACCCTGCTGAGCATGGCAGCTGACCGACCACTTCCTCCCCAACAGACCTGGAAGCGCCGGCCCCTCAGGGCCAGTTCTGGGGTTCGGTATTCTCTCCAGGTGCTCCCTGGGGCCAGCAGGCAGGGGGCAGTTTGACACCAGCCCTGGAGGCCACCCTGGCTACAGTATCTAGCAGACACGAGGCTGTGTCCCAAGCTTCCTTCCCCGACCCGAGACTTTGGGGACGTCCAGGGGCTTTCTCAGCGGGCTGAGTGCACTCAGTTCATGTTGGGGCTGTTTCCTTCCAGCAGGGATGGGGCATGGCCTGAGCTTTCTGCTCACCCGTCATGCAGCTGGCCCAGCCCCACAAGTAGTTTCTAAAATTAGTACCATGTGGTGAAATCCAGGGCTCTGGGGGCGCTACGTGTGACGCCCCTGGTAAGCTCTGGGCAGCTCCAAGAAGGCCCTGTGCTCAGCCTGCGAGCCTGCCTGCCGCTGCCCCTTCCAGACCTGTCAGCCCGAGTTGGGGCAGGGAGCGGCAGGGGTCCCTTCTGAACTGACATGCTGTGGGTCCTTGGCCTCTGCCAGCTATCAGGCCTGCGTGGGGCCAGGTGCACCATGCATTGTGTGCTTGAGGGGTCTGCGTGTCCCTGGGCATGCCTTGTATGTGGCTGCATCCTACCCAGCGTGTCAGCGGGAATTTCTGTGTCGCTCACAGGTCTCTGATCCCCCGGCCTCTGTAAGAAAAGCAGATGACGCCCCCTCCCAGCACCCCACGTCCTCCGAGAAGGACAAGCAGCCCGGCTGGCTGCGGACCCTGGCCGGCTCCTCCAGCAAGGTGTGGCTCGCGGCCCTGGCAGGCGGGGCGGGGGCGGGGTGGCCTGGGGCCCCCCTCTGACAGCCCCTGTTCCCACAGAGCCTGGGCTGTGTCCACCCTCGCCAGCGCCTATCCGCCTTCCGACCCTGGTCCCCTGCGGTTTCTGCGAGTGACAAAGAGCTCTCCCCGCACCTCCCGGCCCTGATTCGAGACAGGTGAGTGCCCACCCGCCATGACCACCAGCCCTGACCCACGGGGCTTGCGGACCAGCCAGAGACGCAGATTCCTGCTTTTATCGTCCCTGAGTTTGGTGGGCAGGCGGTCTGGAGGCCTCGTGTCAGGCCCCAGCTGTCTGGGCGAGGCAGTCGCAGAAGTGCTGGTCCTTTGGGGGTATGGGGGAGGGTGTCTAGATTTTCTGTGCTCTAAACTTGGCGGCACACAATGCTGGTGTGGCCTGTCCCACGTATGGCAGCTGGGGGCCGTGTTCCAGCTGCCCCCGGCTGAAGTGTTCGCTCCCTCACACTGTCTGCGGGAGCAGGGCCTGTGATGGGGGGGGCGTGCAGGGGCCGGGGCAGCTGCCAAGGACCCCAGCGCCTGCTCTGTCCCCACAGCTTCTACTCCTATAAGAGCTTTGAGACGGGCGTGGCCCCCAACGTGGCCCTGGCCCCGCCAGCCCAGCACAAGGCAGTGAGCAGCCCGCCCTGCACCACAGTCGTCTCCCGGGCCCCCGAGCCCCTCCCCGCCTGCATCCAGCCCCGGAAGCGGAAGCTGCCTGCGGATACCCCTGGAGCCCCGGAGACGCCAGCACCTGGGCCCGCCCCCGAGGAGGACAAGGACTCGGAGGCCGAGGTGGAGGTGGAGAGCCGAGAGGAGTGTGAGTGCCCACGCCCCTCTGCCCTCGGGGGCGGTCGGTCCTCCCGGGAGGGGCCCATCCCGGGAGAGGAAGCTCTGCTAACTTGCATCTCCGTCTGTCTGTCTCTGCAGTCACCTCCTCCCTGTCCTCGCTGTCCTCTCCATCCTTTACCTCATCCAGCTCTGCCAAGGACCTGAGCTCCCCGGGCCTGCTTGCCCCGCCCGTGGCCCCCTCTGCCCCTGATGCCGCGGCCCCTGCCGATGCCCCGAGCAGCGGGCTGGAGGCGGAGCTTGAGCACCTGCGGCAGGCCCTGGAGGGCGGCCTGGACACCAAGGAAGCCAAAGAGAAGTTCCTGCACGAGGTGGTGAAGATGCGTGTGAAGCAGGAGGAGAAGCTGAGCGCCGCCCTGCAGGCCAAGCGCAGTCTGCACCAGGTGAGCGGCTGCACACCCGTCCCCACACTGGGCCCCAGGCCACTCCCCTGGGGCACATACTTGCTTTCCAAGAGGCTCCTGCTGGCCTTCTCTGCCCACCTGACTTGATTGATGATGAGTCCTCAGCACTCGGGAGGGTGGGGCTGTCACCCAGGGCTCTGTGGCCTGGGCCCCCTGGTCTCTCTGCTCTCACACCTCAGCCAATGTCTGGCATGTAGGCTTGCTCAGCACAGCCCTGCCAGCCCCAGAGCCCGCTTGCAACCACTTGCTCGCTCAGCACCCCTGCGTCTCCCTGGTTCTGGTTGGAGGTGTGATTTCCCATATGCATATTCATGAGCATGTTTGTGGGGGCGGGGCTGAGTCCCCAGAACGGCCACCTCCTCTCCATCTGGCCATGGGGCCTCTGGGGCCCTCAGATGGTGCGGTGCCTGGGTGAGCCCCTCCCTGGCTCTTGAGGATACCCCTGGGGGCTGTGGGCAGTGCTCGGAGGGGACAGGGACCTATGGGGCAGGAGGGTGCTGGGGTGGCCTGGTGTGGGGGCACCCCTGAGCTGGCCCCTCACTCCAGGAGCTGGAGTTCCTGCGCGTGGCCAAGAAGGAGAAGCTGCGGGAGGCCACAGAGGCCAAGCGCAGCCTGCGGAAGGAGATCGAGCGGCTCCGCGCGGAGAACGAGAAGAAGATGAAGGAGGCCAACGAGGCGCGGCTGCGCCTGAAGCGGGAGCTGGAGCAGGCACGGCAAGCCCGCGTGTGTGACAAGGGCTGCGAGGCTGGCCGCCTGCGGGCCAAGTACTCGGCCCAGGTGCGCAGGGAGCCGCGGGAGGCAGAGGCTGCGGGCGCGCCCTTGGCATAGCGGGGTCCCTCCCCTCCTCGCCGGGCCATCTGGGTGTGGGGAGCTGCTGGGCTTTGGGCCCATCCTCCATGGGGTGGTGGTGTGGCCCCAGGCTTTCCTCTCCTGTCCTGGAGGAGGGCTGAGCTCATCCTCACATGCCCATGAAAGTCTCAGCCAGTTCCCATTGGCCATCCTGCCGTCTGGGGGCCGGGGCTGGGCAGCAGGCTCCCAGGGGTGGGGGGTGGGTGTCGTCCCCTGTCTCAGGGTCTTTGGAGACTGTGCTGGTCCTCCTACCGAGCTCACCAGCCTAGGTCCAGTGGGTGGCGTGGGAGGCGAGCCTGTGATGGCCGGAGGGTCAGCCCGGGGCCAGGGCAGCGTCAGGGTGGGTGGGGAGCAGCTGGCTAATGCAGGCGTCCCTTTCAGATCGAGGATCTGCAGGTGAAGCTGCAGCATGCAGAGGCTGATCGTGAGCAGCTGCGGGCTGACCTGCTGCGAGAGCGGGAGGCCCGGGAGCACCTGGAGAAGGTGGTGAAGGGGCTGCAGGAGCAGCTGTGGCCGCGGCCCCGCTCCGAGGCTGCAGGTGGCGAGAGCACGGCTGAGCTGGAGCCCTAGTGGAACCCACTGTCTGCTGCGCAGGGCGGATGCCGCAGGGCGGGCGGGCGGCGGGGTTGGGGCTCCGTGCCAGCGGGGCGCCCCCCTCCAGTCCTTATAGCACAACGTCTTACTGTGCCTAGAACCAAGCAAGTGTTTGGAACCACATACTTTTGGAATCCACTGCAAAATTTTCTACTGGCCAAGTTCAAACGTGCAAGCCGGTTCCCAACTGCCCCGGAGACGAGGCCAGCTCGGTGGCTGTGGCTGGCCCTCCGCTTGCCGGAACGTTCTAACATTTACACTTTTGTTATAAGCTATTTAAAACCAATAAGGAGACTTGATATTCAGAAAAATCAACACATTTTTTAATGACTAACTTTTAAAAGCCCCACCCTCACGTGATGCCCCCCGAGGACCCACATGGGAGCCGGGGTGGTCCCCGTCCTGCCCCTCGAAGCCATCGCAGCTCGTCTGCACCCGCGGCCGCGTGACCACACGAAGGGTTTTTCTCCAGAGTCTATTTTTTCAGCGACAAGGACCCGTCTCCCGCACTGTCAGGGGAGGACCCGGGGAGTGCCGCGCGCACGCGAGCTGGAACACTGCCGCCTTACCCGCCTACCGCCCCCGCCGCCCGCAGGGGCGTCCGCAGGGGCGTCCTCAGGGGTGCTTGGGCAGGCGGTGGGGGCGGGTCCGCGCTGGCCGGGCATGTGCCCTCCTCCACGCGCCCCTCCGTCCGGCTGGCAGCCCGCAGGGGCATTTGCAGGGGTGCTTGGGGGAGCGGCGGAGGCGGGTCTGCGCTGGCCAGGCACACGCCCTCCTCGTGCCCCTCCATCTGGCCGGCGGCGCGCCTTCTGTTTGGGCCGAGGCTGCAGCATTGCAACAAACACAGCATTATTTCAGTTTTTCTTTTTCCTTTTGTTTGTTCGTTCATTTAAACGTATACTTAGAACTGCACTTTGTCAAAAACCTTCCCCTTCTCTTTTTATTCCCCAGTTAACTGAGGTTTTTACTTTCAGATACTGCAAACCGATTTCTAGAGCATCCACATCCTAAGTGCTCGAGTGTCTAGAAACCCCTCTGGTGCTTGGTTGAACAAGGGAATCACACGAAAACGAAAACGCAAAAACTGAACTTCGGGGGGTGGTTCTGTGCCTTCCAGCGTCTTGTACAGCAAACCCTGACTCGTCTTCTTCCCCCAGAATACGTCTCCAGTAGCTGTTGGATCTGCCATGATCACAATGAGTTACCTGCATTTATTCCAAATAATCGCGTTTACTCTCAACTGTATGCGAATTGTGTAAGGTTTTTTATGCCCAAGCTTGAAAAATGATTT
The DNA here is from genome assembly GCF_033118175.1 of Dama dama. NCBI lineage: Eukaryota > Metazoa > Chordata > Mammalia > Artiodactyla > Cervidae > Dama > Dama dama. The sequence goes on along the minus strand of NC_083694.1, from coordinate 47,470,616 downwards.
CCTAGTAGACCAGGTGGCTCCCTGACCTAAATCATGGTATTTATTTACGTGGAGAGACCTGACCAGAACTCTCTGCTCGTGTCCGTCCCAGCACCCAGCAGCTGTGGCCATGGGAGGTGGTGCCATGGCCGCCGAGTAGAGCAGAGTTCGGGTGACCACGTCGGTGGTGGGGTTCTGCCCTTGGTTTGCTGGGTGGGGGCTGGGTGCTGCCAGCCCCCCTTCTAAAGTGCAATGCAAAAGGGACACCGTGTATATGCAGCGTGCGTTTGGTTGTTTTTCTTTTTTCTTTTTAAAAAATTTTTTTGCTTCTGTTTTTCTTTGCAGTTATTAAATCTGTATGCATGGACTTTTAAACCTCTGCCATACGTATATCCACCGATGGGCATTATTACCGTGTCGTGTAGAGGGTCGGTTGTGTCACGCAACACTCAGAATGCTGTGTTTACCCTTGTTTTTCCAGAGTTGTGTTTTCCAGTCATTTCTTCAAGGGAAACTAAATGATTTAGTTGGAGCAAAGCTTTGAGTGTGTCAGTGTGCTTCTGTGCAGCTGTGCTCTGTCGCCGTCTGAACCTGCAGTGAGGTTGCAGGGCCCCCGGGACCCGCCACCTGAGGCCGCTGGGTTTGCTCCATTCACTTTCTGAGTTTTTAGACTCCAGAGGGAGACACATTTTTCCAAGTTGCGCATGGGGGCAATGTGTCTCCTCACCTCCCTTCCGCTCACCTGCACATCTGACCATCGGCTCGGTCTGCCCCTCCACCATGCAGCTTGGTCCCTGATATCGGGAAGAGCTGAGGTACAGCCGTGGGGTCAGGCAGCCTCATCCTCCCCACCCCAGGCCCACTGTGAGGGTCCCATGACCTCCCAGAGCCAGTGGCAGCCGTGGGCGAGGTCGGCGTGGGGCTCTCTGTCCTCGTCCCTGTCCTCGGAGGCAGGGTCCCCGGGCTCCCACCTTGCAGCTGCAGTTGCATTTCTTTCAGAAGAGGCATCTCTCCGTAGGCTGTTGACTCTCCCCGTGTGTAATACCCATTACCAGAATGACCGTGTATTCAGTTTAATCACTCATTATTTCTATGCTGAAAGAAGATTTTTAACGAAGGGAAAAAACAACAGCAATAACATTCATATCTATGGAGCAGCTAACTCACTCACATAGTGTCCTGCTTTTCGTACAGAACTCGCCAGTGTACAAAGCGACCGTGTAAATACTCTCTCCTCTTACACTCGTGTATCATACGTGTACATGGTGGGTCCTCCCCCGGGACTCTCTCCTTAACCAGTAGCTGTCCTATTTTCTGGGTTATTTCTAACAGAGGAAGAACACGCCCACCGGCTCACCCGGCTTCCTGGGCAACCCCACCTGTCCTTCATGCCTGCTCAGCGGGCTTGGGGGGCTGTCTTGTTCTTGCTTTAAGTCAGGAGTCACAAACGACACTTTTTTTTTTTTTCAATTAAGGAAAAAAACCACAGCTCCACCCTGGTGCCCGCCAGGAGCGTCCGCATCGCCGTCCCCTTCTCTCCTTTGCTGCTGCTAATGACAATATGACGACTTACTCTACTATTCGAAAACTATTTTTATGTAATTAATGTATGCTTTCTTGTTTATAAATGCCTGATTTAAAAAGAAAAAAGAAAGAGCTTGGCATATTTCTCTATTTCTCTGTGTACCCGTCAGTCCTTCGACGCCCCCCCTCCCCCAAACAGATGACATGGCACGATCAAGGTCAATGTTGGCCCTGCCCCTCCCTGGGCACCACCCAGGCCTGAGCCCAAGAAGAGTAAGGGGGTGCCTGTCTTCCCATCAGACCCTGGGGTCTTTCAGTTTCCACCGACTCCGGGTTGACAAGTGGCGGGTCCTGGCTGGGGCCCTCTGTCCCTCCCTCTTGGTCATGCTAAACTGTGTCTCATCCTTGTCCTGTGGGCATCCACTGGGGACGCCTCATCTGCCTGCTACAGTCCCCTGCAGAGCTGTCTCATGTCTTAATGGGGAGGGAGCTGGCGGCCTCAGAACTGCAGACCCCAATGTGCTGCCCTAAAAGATAAGCGGAGCCCCTCCCTCTACCTGTGTCTCTCTGGGGGTTTCTCCAGACCCCTTGCCCCTTGATGCTGGACCTCACCTCGCTAGGCTGCCTTTCACCACCCGGGCCCAGCCTCCCAGCCCAGATCCCAGGGCCTCACAGGTCACCTGGAGGAACAGACCTCAGCCTGGGAGACCTCCTGGGTCCCTACCCCCCCCCCCATCCTTAGTAAGCACCCCAGAGCTGGGCCCAGGGGTGTTCCTCTGGAGCCCCTGGGGGGAAGCAGGATGGGCTTTGGTGTGGACAAGGAAGCAGATTCCACCCCACCCAGGGGTGGAAATCCACCCAGGCCAGGCAGGGGGCAGCGGGGCCCAGGGTTGCCGGGCGTCACCTTGGGTCTGAAAGGTCAGGCTGGGGACAGGTCAGGGGAAGGGAAGCAGGGGCCCCGAGGTGTGGGTGACAGACCAACCCCACTCATGGGGTATGACCAGGACCCCCATACCCTCTGCCCCCTAGACACAGGTGTCACCTGGGTCTGACTCCCACTGAGCTGAGGGCCCCGGTAGGGCTGGACCTTTGGGCACTGCCCTGCATGAGGTGAGGTGAGCACGGCCCCTGGGCACTCCTGGCCCCGTGTGCCCAGGGTGGGAGGGTAGGGGAGAAAGGTCGGCGACTGCATGTCCCCGTTACTTGGTTGGGCAGCCCTTCTGTCCTCCTGACCACTGCCTTATGCCCGGACATCCAGGGCGCCACCCAGTACTGTCTTCTCAGGTCTCCTGAGTGGACAGCCGTCCACTGTGGCCTGTAGAGGGTATTGGGGGTGCCCCTGCAAGTGTGGATGCAAGTCAAGAGCAGCTGAAGCCTTGTTCACTTGTGATGCCAAATACACACACCTTCCTCAAGACCTGCACGAAGCCCAGCAGAGTGGGCAGTGTGATGGGGGGGCAACTGTCCATGTCCAGACCCCCCATCCCCGCAGGGCCCCATCCCCACCACTCATCCCCATCTGGATACCACGTGGTCCACAGCCTAAGCTTGTCCCCAGAGATGGGTGCAAGGGCCTTTCCTCATCTGTGCCCAGCACCTGGGGCCTCCTGGCTCCACCCGGGGGGCCTCCTTGTTCCACCTGGCTCACCGCTGTGACGGTCCATGTCTCACCTGAGGTCTTGACCACAGGGAGGTGCGGGTGGGGAAGAGGTGTCCCCAAGGGAGGCTGGGGAGCCTGCTGGAGGGCCGTGTGTGTGTGCGCACGCGCGTGCGTGTGTGTGCATGGGCACACGTGTGCAGTCAGGGTCTTCACAGACAGCGCGCTGCTTATCCTGTCGCGAGGGGCCTCGGAGCTGGGCCAAGCGCGGTCCCTGGGACTCCAGGCTCATCACCTTCTCTGGCCTTCATCTCTGGATGTGACCTTTCACCTCTGAATGTGACCTGCCAGCACTAAAGGGCCCTGGGCACCCCAGCCCAGAGAAGACAGAGTGGGGGCCATCTGACCTCAAAACCCCCTTCCTGAGCCCTCGCTGAAGGGGTCAGAGAGCCTCAGGGAGAGAAGGGCCCCTCCTTGGGGATTCCTGGCAGCCCCCCACCCCCACTTCTGGTCCCCAGGCTCGGGACTGCCACACCAGCCAGGGCCTCTGTAGGGACCCCCTGGTCCCGTCCCCTAGACTGGCCTGTGCCCCCTGCCCACGTTGGTGCCAGTTCCCAGGCCCTTCCCCTGAGGCTTAGCGTGAAGTGAGCCTGGGGCAGGGGTGCTCCTGGGAACCTACTCAGCTCCCCAGCTTCTGTCCCTGCCCTGTGGCCCCCACCCCCAGCTTTCACTTCTGCTCGGTCACAGGCAGCACGGGGCCCCACCCCAGCCCCCTGGGCTCTCAGCTGTCCCTGCCTGTCTCTGTCCTGGGGTCCCCACCCCTCCCCTAGGCTGCCGGCCCCAGAGCCTCAGTTTGGCCCCCCCGCCCCCACCCAGCATCCTGTGGTCAAGGGGGCTGACCGCAGGCCGAGAGCTGGGCCCTTGTCTGGGGAGGCGGGTGCCAGGCGCGCCGTGTGGAAAGAGGAAGCCGCCTGCCCTTTACAGAAACAGCTGGCACAGCCTGTCCTCCCTCCTCTGACCCCTGGCCCTCAGTGTGGCCCCCAGTTCCACCCCACCCATACCCCCAGCACAGCCCAACTCTGGCCAGCAGCCCCCTCCCTGGCCCACCTGGCCCCAGACCCCAGCCTGCTCTTAACCCCCACTACCTACTCCCTCGTCTCTGGTAGTCTTGTCCCAGGGTCACTCCTTGTTGGCCAGGGAGAGAACGGCTGGAACATGCCACGAGAAGGTCCTGGTCAAATCAGGCTGCTTCACGACGTCCCAAGGCCTCTCCCCACACCATGCTCACCAGGGAGGGGGTGACCCGCTGCAGGGAAGTGGAATCCCATAGGAAAAAAGCCGGGCTGGTCTGCGCCTCTGGCCTGGCCCCCAGGCCAGTCTGTGCCCTCAGGAAACGGTGTGGCCGTCAGCAGGATGTGAAACCAGGGCATGGAGGGAATCCTGTGTCCTCCCCACAGAAACCCCTGTGCTCAGGGGACAGCAACCCTGCACCCTCCTGTGTCTGTCCTGCCTGCTGATGGGCGACCCTGGGAAGGGTGGGGGCAGAACTCTGGGGACCTCGGTGCCTGCTGGCCCCTGCCCCCAAGGGTTGAAGATGTTGGCCCTGCAGGCAGCCCCCCACATGGGGCCATCTGTGCCCAGGCCTGTGCCAGGGCTGGGGCCGCTGGGCGGGACTCCCAGCCCTGGAGCAGGTGGCCCCGTGGCAGGGGGTGGGCAGGCAGGTGGACCTGGCTTGTTGGAGCATCCTGTGCCAGTCAGGTGTCCGGCTGGGCTGGGGTCGGGTCTTCCTGCTCTGCGCCCGGCCTGGCAGGCGCCCTGCTGGCAGGAAGCTTGGCCCAGGCTCTCGCACGGGTCACTCCTGCTGCCATGGAGGCCTGTTCCGGAACCCTCAAGGGATAAGGCACCTTGTGCCGGAAGGACTTTGAGGTCACCCTCTCTGTAAGGCCCGGTTGCGCATGTGTGTCCAGGGCCACTTGGGTTCAGCAGAGAGGGCAAGCAGGTACCTGGCTGAGCCCTCATCATGGTGCAGCTTTGCAGCCCTAGGGAGGCGGGTGGTGTCAGGTCCCCCCATCCCTCTCCGGGCACCCAGGCAGGCTGTGGGTGTGGCCGTGGGGCCCACACCCTGGCAGCTGAGTGTCGGGGTGCCTGCCCTCCCCCTCCTTGTCCCCACTTCTGCCCCTCAGGTTCCCTCCCCCCATTCTCCTCTCTCACACCAAGTCAGAAGGTGGTGCCAGGTGCCCTGCCAGCTGGAGATCAAGTGTGCACAGACTCGGGGCAGAGCCCACCCCACAAGCCCTCCTAGGCTCCACCTTCTGTCACCCTGAGGCCCCCAGGTCCACAGCGAGGGCTGGGGTGGGGGCCTGCCTGAAAGCCTCCAAAACCAAACCTCCCTGTTCTGGCCAGGAGGGTGGGGGCAGGCAGCTGCTGACCCTGGCTGGACCTTGAGCATGTCTAGGCCGGGTGGGCAGAAGTGGCTAGGAGGGCTGGGTTGGGCGTCCAGGGCTGTGTCCACAGTATCCCTCCATGGGGGGCCCACCAGAGTGGCTGGCAGTGGGACTGCCAGGACAGGTGCCCTGAACACAAGGTGTCAGACAAAGGCAGAAGTGGAGACCCGGACCCTGTCCAGTGAAACCCCTAGGGCTCTGCTGGAGAAGAGGCAGGGCTGGGCCCCCAGAGGCTGGATGGGAGACCCAGGTCCTCAGGCCCAGGACAGGCACGGCCCCTTGTCTGGAGCTGGTGGTGTCCTGGCCTTGCCAGCAGGCTCTGCTCCAGTGAGTGTGCACACTTGCTCACGTTTAAGGACAGGCCTGGTGGCAGGGCCGGAAGGAGAGCACCAGTACCCCTGCTCCACACGCCTGGGGTTGCCTTCGTGGAGGTGGCAACAACAGGCTGAGTGACCCAGAGGTGGGGCTGCAGCCGCATGGGCTGCAGAGCCGGGGCGGCCAGGCCCCGCTTCTCCTGTTCCCCTCCCCTCTTCTGCCACCGTCCACCCTTTGGCTTCGATCGGGCGCCGAGAGCTGCAGGGGTTAGGCAGGGTGGCGCATTCCCATGGGTCCAAACCCCCACCATGCTCTGCCGACGGCGGGGCCTTGACCTGCGGGACGTGTGGCCCACACCCCAACTTCCTGTTTCTAAGAAAAAACAGTCCCAGAAAAGGCTCTGGTGGTGTGTGGAGGAGGCTCCCTGCCAAGGCCGGGCCGGCGGGGAGCGGAGTTGCTGCGTGCAGAGGGCAGTAGCCGGCGGGCCAGGCAGGTGTCACCGGCCCGTCACCGGGGGTGTCTGCCTTCCCCACGGCTGCTTCCCTGGCGGGAAAACAGCGGCGGCTAAGACACGCCCAGCGCCGGGAGGCCCAGCTGGTCCGGGCTCCTCCGCCCAGTGCGGCCTCCCTGCCTGGACGCGGGGCGCACCCCAACCCTGCTGTGCCCTCGGGCCTGAGGGAGGCGGTGGGCCCGGAGCCCGGGACGGAAGGCAGCGCCGTGGGGCGCCCGGGTCTCCCTCGGCCTGGATTTACCCCAGAACCCGTGAGATCGCGACCCGGCCAGACGCCAGGGTTGCCTCAGCCCTGGAGTACCACCCCCTCCTCTGAGGCAGACGAGGCCCCGCCCCTTTCCCCGCCCCCTCTGGGCGGAGGGCGGGCTGGAGCGGAGAAGCCTCGGGAGAATTATAACTCCGGTTCCAAACATTCCAAATTCCTGCTCCTTCCGGCCTGGCCGGAAGCCGGGCTGGGGAGGGTGCGCAGGCCCGGGGGTGGGGAATGGTTGCAGGCCGTTTTGGGGTGAACCTGAGCCCCTCTGCCACCTCCCTCCAGGTTCCCGGTGCCGAGTCTAGGGCGGCGGGTACGGGGGCCACGCCCTACTGGGCAGAGGCTGGACACACCCCAAGGCTGCACGGCACCCCAGAAGGCCTCTCCCAAGTCACGCGGGTCTCAGACGCCCCGCAAACGCACCGATGGGGGTACATAACGTGAACCCGAGATACACCCCAGTACTGGGTGTCCGTATGGGGCACGACGCCCAGTGAGTCAGGCAGAGTGGGTGTCACCGCCGGAGTGAGTCACCGAGAGGGTGTGCGCCCCTCGTGGGCGGTGCCAGGAGCCCGGCCCGCCCCAGGAAGACCACGCCCCAGTTGGGGACTAGGCAGATTCCCCCCACTTCCTTCCGCGAAGCTTCCTTCTGCGATCCAACGAGGCTGTTGAGGGCCGGGGAGGGGCGAGTGTTGCGCCCCATCCCGCGGCCGAGGGGCTTCCCGGGAAGGGCGGGGGCGCCGGGAACGCTGGCGGCCGGGTCCGGAAGGGCCGCGCGGCTGCCGCGCCCCCGCCCCGCGGCCCCAGTTTCCGATGACGCGTCTGCAGAAACCCCGACGCGGCCCCAGGCTCCGCTGCCCGGTTTCACTTCCCCTCCCCCTGCCCGGCGTGGGGCGCGGGGCTCAGTCCGCCTCGGATTCCGACGGGGGTGGGCGCGGGGGCGCTTCCGGCCGTGGGGCGGGGTCGACGAAGGGGTTACGACGGGGCGGCCCGCCTCCGCACAGGCCCCTCCTCTCCACGCCTGCGCTGGCACCGGGGGTGGGGCCGCGCGATACCCCGCCGCCGCGAGATCGATCCCCTCCCCCGCGAGGGGCGGGATCAGGTTCAGGCCCCGTTGGGGGCCGAGCGGGCCGCGACAACCCCCACTCCGCAGCCTGGGCGCGCGGTTCGGGGGCCCGGAGGCGGTGCGCGCTCGGGAAGGAGGGGGCGGGCTGCAGGAAGTGCGCCCTCCCACCGCGTCCTGAGCGCAGTGACCACCTCCCGCCCGGCGCGCGGGGGAGAATTGGGATGGCGGGAGAGAGAGGGGTACTCTGGGGAGGCGGCGCCTCGCGGGCACGTTGCGCTGGAGCGAGCCCTCGCTCAGGGGTAGGGTGGTGGCTCCCCGGTTCTCTGAGCGTCTTCCTTGCGGGGGCGGACGGGCGCTGACGTGTCCACGCGTCTGAGTGTAGCTAGGTTTGGGGGGGTCGGGAGGGGTGTCGGCGCGGCCCCCGGCGGCGGAGGTGGGAACTGCAGCTCCCGACCGAGCGCGGGGAGGGGCGCGCCCTGGGGGTCCACATTCGAATAGAGGTTTCAGCTCAGCTTGGGTGCTGTTTTTCTGTGGGGGGTCGCTTGCCTAGTATGCCAGTTTCGAAGGAAAACCCGATCCTTTAAAATCCCTTGAATTCTGGGAGCGCGATCCCACTGGTGTGGAAAAGCATCCCTGTGCCAAAACCTTGCCCTACTCAGTACAGGCCCTTGGCCCCATTTCTCTGCAGTGTTCTCCAGCCAGGTCCCTCATCCAGGCCGGACTTTATCCTAGTCCCTGCTAGGCGGCTAAGCGCTTCCTCTGGAGGGGCAACCCCAGGGCACCCCAGCAGCCAGGGTTGGAGGTGGGATGGGCCTTGAAGGACGTGACCAAAGAAGGCCTTACTGACCTTCCCCTGCGTTACACTCCCTCCCTGTTTTCTCTAGGCCTGATTATCTCTGTCCCTAAGCCTCTCCGTCATCAGGATGGTAACCCCCTAGTCCACATGGCTTACCTCTCTCTGGCACTGTCCAACACATGGACCCCCCACCCCACTGGCTTCCTGCCCTCCACCAGCTCACCACAGCTGGCCAGCTCCTTCCCCAGCCCTCCAGTGCAACGCTGGCCAGCAGGTTCTTGCCTAATCAGCACTTGTGTGGTGCCCAGGTGCACCCCAGCCCTGACCCTGGCATCTGCCTGATGGCTACCCTTTATGTCTGCTCCATCTTTTCTAGCGGTGTCCTTAAGAGGAGCTCACCACGGATGAGCCCACAGGATGGGAAACTCCTGGAGGGCCAGCCTGGCCTGACCTGGTGCAGAGGTCCCCATGACTGCTGTGGCCAGGCTGGCACCTGTGCAGGGGGGAGGGCCAGGGAGCACTGAGGGGTTGGGGGCTGGGCAGTGCTCCTCCAGCCTGCCCCTGGAGGCAGGACTCCCATCCGGTCCACCCTGCTGGGCTCTGCAGCCCCATCTGTGGGAGGGCCTCTTCTGGTGTCGGGGCGGGGGGCAGTAGGACAAAAGGGGTGACACCCCTGTGGGCAGTGACCAGGAGAACGGGTAGGAGGGCTGGCCTGCTGGCTCAGTATACCGTACATCTGGCGCATGGTCAGGCTGCCTCCGACTGATGACAGTCCTATTTATAGCCTCCGCCAGAGAACGTCCCTGGCCGTGGCAGCGGGCACCCGCCTGCGCCTCGAGACCTCGGGCCTCCCGCCAGGAGGAGCCTGGGCGGGGGCCACTGTGGCCAGTGCGGGTCACTGCCTGGCTCGCTGCCTGCCCCGGCCGCTCCCCAGGCCTACTGAGGGGCCGAACCTCAGGGTTCCCAGCCTGAGGAGAGGGCCTACTGGAGCCACCACCCACCCATCTCCCAAGGTCCCCTGTGCCCAACCCAGCCTGGCTCTTCCATCAGAGAGGCCCTGGGTTGTTCTCAGTGGCTGACTGTGCCCTGCAGGGATGGGGCAGGAAGGAAGAGGCCTTGGGCAGCTGGCGTATGCCCCAGTGATCTGGCTGAAACAGGCCCAGAGACCCCTGCTGATGCTCCGAGGACCGAAGTTCCCAGGGTGCCTCGAGTCTGCAGTGAGCTGGCCACGCTGCACAGGCGCCAGACTGGTAGGCTGGTCCCCCTGCACCCTCCAGGAAGCTCTGCTTGGGGTGGCGGGAGGTGGTTCTCCACAGCTGGCCTCGCCACCTGCCTGGCACCGAGACTCGGCTGCCTGCCTAGGATGTGGAGAAGGGAGGCCTCCCCCGGCAGCATCCTGGGTGACCCACGGACCAGTGGGAGGGGAGGCCAGGAGGCGCTGCCTGTGCCAGGCTCTGTCCTGTGCTGACTGCTACGCCGCTGCTAATGGTCTGAGGGGCCGTGCCTGCCAAGGCTCTACAGGGAAGTGGGCTGAACAGAGGGCAGATACCCCCACCTCTCTCGTCTCTTTGTCTCTGCGTCTCTTGTCTGTGGCTCCAGACTTCAGTCAAGGAAGGAAGACATTCTGTGTTTCTGGTGGTTCCTGACTCAGGACTCAGGCTCGTGCTTGTCACTCAGTAAATGTCCATTACATGAGTGGACCATCTGGAGCCGATGTTGCCACCCTTTCAGAAGTCAGAGGGCAGGAGGAGGGCCCACGGGGGACACTGAGGCCCCAGGGGAAAAGGTGCCCTCCTTGGGGTGTGAGGCACGTGGGGGCAGCCTCATGGCACCTCTACAACCACCTCTGTCTGCCTGCCCCTCACCCTGGCATGGAGGTGGGTGGCTTGGGGGCCCACCTGGCCTGTGGGAGGCCCCAGGAGGCCTGCTTCCTCTGAGAAGGTGGCGCCAGGGTCTTCAGGCCAGGGGCAGATGCAGAGTCCCCCCAGGGAGGCAGGCCTGATGGAGCCCAGCCGTCTGATGCTCTGGCTCTTCATGGTCCAGGCTGGATGCCGCCCTCTCAGGACCCTCCTTCTCCCTACTCAGCTCCTCCTCCAGCCGACATGATGGCCAGGCCAGCACCTCTGGCTGCTGCTGACTCTCCCTCTTTTTTTGGTGTTTTTTTTTGAGAATTCAGATTTTGTACAGATTTGTCTGTGGGACACAGGATTGGGGGGTCCTGTCAGGGTAGGGGCAGTACCTCTTTGAGCCTCCAGCTCCCCCACACCTTCAGCCGAAGTCCAGTGGGTTCCTGAGGCCATGGCCCCTAAAAGACCTGCTGGTCATCAACTCAGGTGCACTGGCCAGGAGTGGTGCCCATGCCCCACCCAGGACTCCTGCCAGGGGGTGGGCACGGGGTGGGGCAGGGGAAGTGCCTTTCACTCGGGACCAGAACTGTCACGGGTTCCCCACCTCCCAGACTCCGAGCCGCCCCTGATTTCAGGCTTTGGAAAGTATAGAGGTTTCACTGGTCTGCATTTGGAAGTCAGCTTTGCTCCAAGCTGCAGGGGCCCCACATGGGGAGCCCCTGCCTGCGTCCGAGTAGGCCTGTGTCCTCATGAGACCGGCCCTGAGCTTGCAGCCCTGAGCTTGGTGACTGGAAACCATGATGCCGGTCTGGAGTTCAACCCCAGAAGATGCCTCCTGACCGGGGCATGCGGGAGACAGCAGCTGCTTCTGTTTCCAGCGTTTTTGTTTTCTAAATTGAAACATCATTTTCATTGTTTTCCTTTTGACAGAAATGTGGTTTCATCTTGAGGAGAAGGAAGAGCTGCAGAGAGTTTGCTGTCTCAGGCGTGCCGGGTGGACTGTGGTGCCCGGAGGAAGTGGTCTCAGGGGGCTTTCAGGGGCACGTGGCCCTTTGGCTCCTGGCCCCACACTTGGGGTCCTGCTCGGAATCTGCCCCCACATTCATGCAGCCAAGTGTGGACACTGCTACCCCCCTCACCCCACAGCTCACCTGCACCCCCTTCTGGAGAGGACTGTCCTGCAGTCCCCTCTAGCTACCTCCATGCACTTTGGGCAGGACAGAGACCCCTGGGGCTCAGACACAACACAGGAGTCAGAGCTTCCCGAGAACAGGCCCCTCTGGGGACTCATTGCTGGGACACCATGGCCTATTACTCTCCTAACAGATATTCAGAGGTCGAGGCCTGGCTGGACCAGGCTGACATCATCAGAGGCTGCTTGAGCTCCTGGAACAGAAAGAGGCCAGCAGGTGCGGCTTGCTCCAGGTGCCCAGCACCCCTCCCCCCCCCCCCCCCCCACTTCTTAGACTCAGAACTAGGTCAGCCCTCTTTTTCCTGGACCCCCTTTTCCTCCTTGGCTGTCATTCCTCTCTGTTCTGTTGTCTCAGCTAGCCCTTTGGGGGCTCAGTGCCCAGCTGCCCCACCTGCTCTGGGAGCCGGGGCCCAGCAGAGGCAGAGGTCACCTGGTTCTGCAGGGGGACCAGCTCCACCCCAGCTGCCCCTACTGCTAGCTGTGACTGTGTTGAGGCAGGTGTGTTGAGGGGAATTGGGTGGGAACCTACTAAGAGACAAGCAGCAATGGTGATGTCCAAGGACATGACTGGAATGGTTCTGGTCATCAGACTCCTCTGGCTTTTCATGTGAGAACATAATTATCCCACGTAGTGTGGTATTAGTCTTCAGTTATGTCCAATTCTTTGCGACCCCATGGACTACTGTAGCCCTCCAGGCTCCTCTGTGGGATTCTCCAGGCAGGAATACTGGAGTGGGTTGCCATACCCTCCTCCAGACGTACCTCTTGGATCCATCCATCCATAATTACATCCATCCCCACCCACCATCACTCCATCTGTCTGCTCTCTGCCTGTTCTTCCAGCTGTCCTCTGCCTCCTGCCCCGTCCTGCACACCTCCTCTGCCTGTTTGTCTCCAGTGCCTCTGGACACGTCTCAGAGTGGCTGCTGCACCAGCTGGGCGCTCCACGTCCACCCATTGGTTACAAGTACCTTCTGGGCACCTCCTGTAGGCCGCACACTTCACCAGGTGCCAAGCTGTGCTGGTGAACAGAACTGAAGAAGTGCCTGGCCTTCAGGAGATTCCTGTGTGAGATGCGTGGCATGCTGGCCCGTAACACGTGTAGGGGAGGAGAGAGGTGGTGGCATGGGTGGGGGGGTGGGCAGTGTTGCTGGATGTGGGGCAAGGCTTTGGAGCAGGTGACCTAGGAAGGTCTTGTGAGCAGGTGAAAAGAAAGTGTTAGTTGCTCAGTCGTGTCTGACTCTTTGTGACCTCATGGATTGTAGCCTGCCAGGCTCTTCTGTCCATGGGATTCTCCAGGCAAAAATACTGGAGTGGGTTGCCATTTCCTTCTCCAGAGGATCTTCCCGACCCAGGGATGGAACCAGGGTCTCCTGCATTGTAGGCAGATTCCTCACCCACCAAGCAGGTGAAGGGCACATGCAGAGGCCATGAGGCAGAGCATACCTGGCTCAGCTGAAGGGCTGCAGGGAGCGGGGGGCTGTGGGGGTCAGGGCAGTGAGCGGTGAGGACCAGCTCTGGTTGGGCCTGCGGTCCTGGTCATGACATGGCCCGACAGCCCCTTGTGTTGGGGAGGGGCACCGTGGTGAGATGGGTCGTGCTGCAGATGCACCTTGAGCACCCGTAGGATCATTGGGGGCAGGGTGGGGATGTGACTCACAGAGCCAGAGAACAGTCGGATGCTGACGGTTTGGGCCTTGACAACAGAAGGTTGTGGTGTTCTCCGTGGAGCAGGAAGAGCTAGTATGGGACACGTCAGGTCTGAAGGGCCCTGGACTCCTGCCCAAGGGGGCTGCCCCACCATTGCTGCTGGCCATGCCGCTGGGAGAGATCAAGAACCTGGGAGAGGGAGCGGGCTCTGGGCCCCAAGGCTGAGTCGGGGGTGGGGGGCGGGGCATACCAGGGCCAAGAGTGATGTCTGGAGCTCCTTGGGGCGTGCTGGGTAGAGAGGAGGCAGGGAGCCCTGCTGGGAGTACTCATGGGTGGGATAGGGTGTTCATGGGGGAGAAGGAGGGCGTCGACGACCATAGGTGTGGGAGGGCAGTGGATGCTGGACGGAGGGTGATGGTCAGGAGGGCCTTTAGGATGGGAGATGGCAGCTGGGGCTTCAGTGGCCAGTCCACCCTGGCCCAGAGGTGACTGCTGGCCAGGACCAGAGGGCTCTGGGTGTCCCTTTCCCCATTCCATGAAGGAAGCAGGTGGTCAGAGGAGAGGCTGGGGATGAGCTCGTTCCTTTTGGATGCAGGGAGGTGGGGGTCCTTGGATCTGAGGCTGGGGTGTGGTCAGCCCCAAGTAGAGGGTTGGCTGCCCCCAGGCTTCCCGGTGTGCTGGGCTTCTATCCCTGACCTGAGGCCTGGTTTATCCGCTGGGGTTGCATTTCAGAGGCTGCTGTAACATCTGAGAAGCGATCCCTGCAGACAAGGCCTCTCAGTTCAGCGTGTGACCCAGTCATCAGCCGGTGGCCTCTTGATTTCCCATTTGGGAGCTGTCGTGGCCCCCAGATTTGGGAAGGCCCCTGAGCCACCCTCCAGGGCAGGGATGGCAGGAAGCAGGCGCTGGCTGGCCTGGGCTCACCCTGGGGAAAGCATGGATGGTGCAGCTGAGACAGCGGAGAAGGGCACTGGTCACACCACCCGCCCAGCCTCGGGAGGCCCAGATGAGCCAGCATGGGTCTAGGTGTTCGGGCAGGGGCCGCGCCCTCTGGTTAGCACTCAGAAGTGGTTGTTGAGCATTTTATTAAAGCCAGTGGCAGGAGTCTCAGACACACCTCTAGCTCAGGGCTTCCGGGTCTTCTCTGGGGACGTGGGGCTGTTGGCCTGCCCCCCTTGCCAAGACCCGAAGGTGTTTGAAGGCCGTGGGCAGCGTGTGGCTCAGGAATGGAGGGGTGGTCACGTCGCGAATCATGAGGACGTACTCGCCTGCAAGAGATGGGCACGTGGGCTCAGCTCCTGCCACCCTCAGATCCTCTGCTCCCACCCTCAGGGCCCCCAGCTCGGTGCCTGGTCTAGGGCGGCAGGCCTTTCTCTTCCAGGGGTGCTGGGGGTACAATGTAAGTAAGTGCACTGGGGGTGAGTGAAGCCACCTCCCATCTCAGGACACAGGCCCAGCGATGGTTCTGTGTCCTCGGGCGGAGTAGGGGCCACACCAGGGATGCAGACCCAGCTCTGCAAGGTGCGCCCGGCTCAAGGCCTCCCGTCCCCGCCAGTGGGGCCGTGTGGCTGAGGGCAGGGGTTCTTTTGAAAATACTTTCCTATCTTTTTAGGAGAAAAATAATTAACTTCCTCTAGAATGTTTTTTAAAAATAATTAGCCTCTGAAGACATGGCTGTCTGGCTTGTTTTGTGGGAAGGGGCAGCTCTGGGGGTGGGGTGGGGGGCCGCCCACTGGGGGACGTGGGGAGAGAAGGAAGTACTTTTCCTCCATAGTCTGTAAACTGTCTGGAGAGCTTCAAAGTTGGAGAAACCATAAAAAAGAAAATAAGAAATAACAGAAAGTGAGGTTGCCGTGGAAACCGTCCTCTCCCGCCCGAGCCCGCGGGGGCTGGCACCAGATCGCGGAAAAAGCTCGCCGGGCTGGCCGGGGCTCCCACCAGGAATGCAGCCGCGGCCGAGGGGGGCGCGGAGGTCCTCTCCCACCGTCAGGGAACATTCCAGCACCCGGGCCTGGAAAACAGGCCGCCTCCCTGGCTGCGCGGCTGCCCTCCGACTCAGGCCAGCCTGGGGGCCCGTGGCTGCCCCGTGTTCCCCGGGGCAGACGAGAAAGGGCCTCTGGGGCTGGCAGGAATTTGCTCAGCCTTGAGTCAGTTCCTTCAGAAGAAACCACGGTTCTGGGGGGCCGGGGGACCAGGAGGGGGCCCACATTCCGCAGCCGGGGCACCGGGCCTCCCTGGCCAGTCTGGAGGAAAACTGCGCATGGCAACGCAGAGTGTTTCCAAGCAGCCGGTTTCTAGGTGTTCCCGGGAACATGCAGCCACTCCAGCCGCGGCCGAGGGCGCCGACCGGTGGGGGAGTGGCCTCAGAGCCGAGCCCTAGCCCTCAGCTGACCTTGTTCCTGAGGCCGCCCTTCTCCCAGCAGATGGGAAAGGCCTGGCTGGGGGCCCCCTTGCCTGCCTCAGAAACCACCCGAGGCCTGGCCCCAACCGCCACAACCGCCACGTGGTCCTGCCATGGGCCCGGAGCCCAGCCTGGCCTGGCCCGGCCTGACCCACGTTTCAGAGCCGTCCACCTGGCTTTGCCCCTCACAGCCTGGACATCCAGCCTATCCCCTGCTGGCCTCCCCCAGGTGGTGCATGGGGTGGGGTGGGGGCAGTGTCTCCACTGCCTCCTTAGCATGCAGGGGTCCTAGGGTTCTGCTGGGGGTGACCTCGGTGCTGACCCTACTGGCTAGTTGGTAGGCATGTGTGGCTGTTGGGGCAGCGAGCACCAGCCCAAAGGAAAGATGGGGGGCCTGCCCCGCACAAGGGCCTTTCTGGCTGCAGTCAGCCTGCAGGGCTTGCTGACACTCACCGCTGCACGAGGGGTGGGGGGGGGGGGGCCCACACCTGAAGGCCTCCTGGCCTTCTGATCAGGATCCCAGAGATAGGAGCCAGGGTTTTTCACGTTGGCTGAGGGGACAGGAGGCACCCTGGCCTGGCATATGCAGTCCTTTGAAGGGACCAAGGCTTGGGAGGACCCTCGGCCCGTTGGCACACCCTCCTCCTGCCCAGGCCCTCTTGGTGCTTCTTCGGAGGGCCCGGAGAGCATGGTTGGGGGCAGCTTCATGCGCCCCAAGGCCCACCCGGAGCCCCAGAGCTGCCCTTTCTGATGATGTGCTCAGGGGTTGACGCAAAGGGTCTGCTGGGATGGTGGAGTGACAGCTGGGGATGCCCTACCTGACCGTGTTCGCCAGCTGCCTGCCTACCTGGGAAGGCCTCCGCTGCTGTCTCCACCGTGGCCACCCCATCAAGCCTGCAGGGAGAGAGGAGGAGGCTCTGAATGTACAGCCCAGCACCTGAGTCCGGGCCCCTGGCATCCAGGCCCGAGGATGGCAGAGGCCGCAGGCTGGCCCTTGTGTGACCATCCTGTCCTCCCAGGCCCACTGCTGTCAGCTTCTCTTCGCTCTGCCTGCACCTGGTGGCAGGAGGTGTCCCTGTGAGGCTCTGAGTCCTCAGCCCCTGAACCCCACCATCTAATCCCAGACATGCCCATGGACGGATGGAGCTGGAGACGGACAAACCCGGTCCCGCCCACCCCACAGGCACTGCACGTGCAGAATGCATGCAGAATCCAGGGGCAGCTCTGAGAAGTGGGCACCAGAGCCGCAGCAGGCCTCGCGGACACGCAGTCTGTGTGGAGGGGACGTGAGAGCTATGCTTATTTTCCAGCAGGAAGTGATGAGCGGCAGCCAGGACTCAGCGGGGGCGGGGCCGTGGGGCACTGGCACCCCCCGCGTGAGGCGGGAGAGGAGAGGCAGCGGGTGAAGACAGGAGGGGCCAGGCCCACACGTCTGAGGGCTGGAGACCCTCACCTGTGGCGGCAGCTGCCACAGCTGTTCCCCTTGAGGCCCAGTCTCAGCGTGTCTGTCTCGACCACTCCAGCTTCCGCTCTGCTGTGTGACAGGCTCACCCTGCCTGCCCGCAGGGGAGGGTCACCTGCTCAGGAGGACCCAACTGTGTCCCTGTGTCCCTGGCAAGGACCACCTGGCATCGTCTCCAGGGAAATGCAGGTTGCCCACACGGGGCCCTGTGCCCAGCTAAGTCCTGGCCGCCTCCTCCGTTTCTCCTCTGGGTCAGACCCTCAGGCCCCCCACACATCCTTGGGGGACAAGGGAGCCAGCAACGTGTGGATGGCCACCCCGGATCCTCTCTGGGAGGCAGAGTCCGAGGTGCCAATTATCCTGAATTATTTGCCCTGAATTATCCTCCAAAGGGACCTGGGGGAACCAGGCAACACCCACCCCTGTCCTCCTTGGCCAGCGGTTTCCTGTTCTCAGAGCCCGGGGGGGCTCCTTGCGCAGGCTTGGTGACCCACCAGGTTCTGACCCCTTGCCAAGCTTCGATACCACATGCATGGTTTGGGTGATAAAAAATTAAAGACAAAAGATTTCAAAATTATTTCATTTCGAGTAGGGGAAAATGGGCCTTGGCTTGGACCCAGGAGCCACGTTAAAGATTTTGAAGTGCGGGTAAGGAGGGGAGGCGGATAAATAATTCAGCTCTAAGAATAACCAGAGCCTGTCAGGCTGCCAGCTTTAAGAGAAATAAACCGGGTTACAAGAATCCTGAGAGTTTTTACAGAACCCCCAGGGCTTCAAGAAAACAGAGGCAGAGTCAGGAAGGAGCCGCCGGAGGTGCAGGTTAACTGACGGTTCTGGTGGACCTGTGGGCGCAGCTGCAGCCAGGGCGGTGTGTGAGGTGGTGGTTCTGTCTGGGCCCAGAAGTGCCGACTGGGCCCCCCTGGTGTACACAGCACTGGAATCAGGAGGGCTTGGAGCTGGGACACTTAACGGGCTGCCTCTCAGACTCCACCTGGACCCCAGGTCGGTGGGAAAGCACATGGGGGAGACCCATGACTCGGGTTTGGCGTGGGGTGGGGAGGGATGCGGGAGGGGCTGGGTGTACCCCAAGGTCTTGCAGTCCCCCGCCCTGTGGTTAGAGTCTTTGTGCTCCTTTTTCTTGTGCTTCGGGTTCTTCATTGTCTGGTACCTGTGGGTTCATAGTTGTCATCAAATTTGAAAAACTCCTGGCCATTATTTCTTCAAATATTTTTTCCGTCTCCTCCTCACCGCATCACTTTGGAAGCTCTGATTTTTGTGTCTATTTGGCTTCTTGAAGTCGTCTCACGGGTTCAGTAAGCAGGATTGGTTTACTGGGTCTGGTCGTGTCTTTCTTGCTGGGTTTCACTTTGGATCCACTTGCCCTCTTTACAGCTGTTACCCCTCCCTCGGACATTGCAGTTTCAACCTCCGGACGTTTGATTCAGTCTTTTCATACCTTCCATGTCCTGTCCAGTTATCACCCATCCAGCGTCCTTGTCTACAGATTCTTTCAGCTCTGTCATTCAGGCTCAGTTTTGATTGATGGTTTTACTCTCATTATGGGGCCTGCCTTCCTGCATTCCCTGCATGCCTGGTGATCTTTGAAAAGATGCCAGACACTGGGGTTACCTTCTTGCAGGCTGGATACTTTCTATTCTTCTACCTATCCTCTGTGCTGTTACGCTGCTTAAAAACAGTTTGATTCCTGTGGGTCTTTCTTTGAAGGTTCAGTGGGGTTTAAGATAGGACCCTTGTGAGTATTATGCCAACCGACACTCTGTGAATTCAGCCTGCTGTGAGAATGAGCCCCCACTTTTCACATCTTGCTTGAGCTCTGGGCATGACTCCTTTTGACCCTCTTGGTGGGTCTTTCCTGGCCTCCAGCATGATCGATCCTCACATGCACGGGTTGATCTGTGCTCTGCAGACTCCAGGGCTCCCTCCTCTCCAGGGCTTCTGTCCAGCAAACTCGCAGTGCCTTGGCTTTCCAGGCCTCCCACTCTGTGTTCCCCCTCGGGGGCACTCCTGAACCTGCCCGAGTCCCCTTCCTGCGCCACAGTTGGAGACTCTGGGGGCAGCATGCTGGGGGCTGGTGGGCTCATCATGATGGATCCCCACCCTTCAACATCAGATGTGAAATGTCTCCAGCTCTGTTGTATATCTTGTCCAGTTAATTACATGTGTCTTCGTGGGAGAGCAAGTCCGGCCCCTCGCAATCCACCTTGGCTGGAAGCAGAAGTCTGAACGGACCAAACCGAGGCCTGGCACCCAGAGAGCCCCAGCTTGTCTCCCAGTGACCTGCCCTGAAGGGTGGGACTTCTTGGTGAAGGGCGGCCTCCAACTCTTGCCCCCTCACCCTGCGCCTGCTGCGTGGGGTTGTCCTTCCAGGCCCCCCAGTGGCATCTCGATCTGAAGGATGTGTCCCTGTGAGACGATGCTTGTAGTGAAGCCCCTGGTCTCCCCCCAGCCCCCCAGGAGGACCGGAGGCCTTGCCCTCTGCCAGTCCACTGGCTGTCCCCTGGCCGTGCCTTTCCCTTCCGGAGGCCCAGAGAGCATCCTTCTGGAGCTGGCGCTACACAGGACTGCACCGGCATCACAGAGGCCCCAGGAGTCTGCCCTGGGTCCTGTCCACAGAAATGACCACAAGCACATCTGTCCCCCAGCAGAGCCATTGCCAAGGCGATGCCCACTGATCCTGGGTACAGTGTGGGTGCCACAGCCAAGCTCCATGTTCTGTGGCTTCTCAGTGCTTTTCCTCATGTCTCAGGTTGAGAGAGCCAATGGGTAGAGATGAGAAAAGGGCCCTGATTGGATAAGAAGCTTGAGGCTGGTTGGCCAGACCCTGGCGAGTGGGGCACCTGCACACACCCCATTCTTTGGCTGGAGCAGAGTGGAGGCAGGCAGTGGGCTTCCCTGGCCAGGTGCACCGAGGGCAGTGGCGAAGTGGTTCACATTCTGGGGAAACTGGTTCCCTAGTGGGTCAGGGGTTCCCAGCGGCCCTGTCCACCACAGACCGACAGGGCAGGGGGCTTGGGGCATGGGTTCTGGCCCTTGTGACTGTCAGTTTTCCAAGCTCTGAAATGGACACATAGGCAGGGCATGGGGTGTGGATCCCCAGACCTGATCTGGCCATGGCAACCAGTCTGTGAGGCAGACTGGCTGCGAGAGGGCAGGGGCCCCCTCCTGCAGCCTGATCAGGGGACAACCCTGGGCAGTCTGGGTTGAGTCCAGACCTTGGCAGTGGTGGTGGTGGGGAAGGATCAAACCGGCACTCATGGGAACCCAGTCAAGACATGAATCAGGGAAATCGTTGCCCTGATGGTCTGCAGCTCACGGGGGCCGTGGACCCAGGGCTTCTGTGGCCCCCACTGAGAACCTGTAAGAAACTTCCAAAATTGTTAAGTCGGCTAATTGCAGCATTGCAGCTGACCCTGATTTGGGGCCAAGCTGGAAACTGTCACTGCCTCCCGAGGGCCCCCGAGAAACAGGAGCCGCAGGCCACGAGCTCCAAGCCCCGGCCCAGGCGCAGGCCCGGTGTCTGGCCCGGCTCCTCTCCCGGGGAGCTCGGCCTCGTCTGCAGAGGCTCTCCTGTCCCACAGGGCACCTGCCGGTACTCAGCTCTGGGCCCTGGACAGTCTGTAGGGTGCTTTCTGTTTGGGGGTGCCTGCCTGCCTGCTGCAGGGGTCCCCCCCCAGGGGGAACTGTGGGTTGTACCTGTCAGGAGGTGTGTGAAGGGTTAAGGGCGCTGCCCGGCCTCCAGCTTCTCCATCTGCCTTGGGAGTGATTCTTCCAGGCCTGCGTCAGGCGGGAAACATCCTGCCGTGCCGGGGGTGGGGGGGCAGTCGGGGCGCCAGAGCCACACGGCCTGGCCAGCTGTTCCCACCCGGCCCCCACACCTGCTCTGGTTTGTTATTCCCACTCCGACAAGGCTCACTTCTCAGTCTTTGAAAGTAGCTAATGGCGGTGCAGTGGTAAAGAACCTGCCTGCCCATGCAGGAGACGCGGGCTCGATCCCTAGATCAGGAAGATCCCCTGAAGAAGGAAATGGCAACCCACTCCAGTATTGTTGCTTGAGAAATCCCATGGACAGAGGAGCCTGGCAGGCTACAATCCATGGGTTCGCAAAGAGTCAGACACAACTAAGCAACTAACAACAACAGAAAGAAGTTTCTGTTTTTCTTATTTTCCAGAGGCTCTCCTAACTGGGGTGGGGCGGGGGTGGGGAAGAGGGCCTTCGCCCTGGTCCTCATGTGGGGATTCTTAGGGTCATCTGAGATTCAGTTCTAGAGAATTTGCCTGCACACTCCAGGGCTGAGCTCTGGGTAGGACACAGAGAGGGGAGTTTGTTGTTGTTCAGTCATTAAGTCGTGTCCGACTCTTTGTGACCCTATGGACTGCAGCATGCCAGGTTCCCTGTCCTTCACTATCACCCAGGGTTTGCTCAAACTAGTGTCCATTGAGTCGATGATGCCATCCAACCTCTGTTGCCCCCTCAACTCCTGCCCTCAATCTTCCCCAGCATCAGGGTCTTTTCCAATAAGTCGGCTCTTTGCATCAGGTGGCCAAAGTATCAGAGCTTCAGCTTCATCAGTAGTGCCTTCAATGAATGTTCAGGGCTTATTTCCCTTAGGATTGACTGGTTTGATTTCCTTGCTGTTCAAGGGACTCTCAAGAGTCTTTTTCAGCATCACAGTTCAAAAGCCTCATTTTTTTGGCTCTCAACCTTCTTTATGGTCCAACTCTCACATCTGTACGTGACTCCTGGAAAAACCATAGTTTTGACTACAGGGACTTTTGTCGGCAAAGTGATGTCTCTGCTTTTTAATACGCTGTCTAGGCTGGTCAGGATGCCCAGAGTTGGCTCCCAGAAGCAAAGGGTGCAGGGAGAAGCCTGGGGGCTGAGGGAGGCAGGCAGCCCCTGGCCCATGGCCATGGGGGGAGTTGCCTGTTTACTCAGTCATGGGGGCTGAGGTGGGCCCCATTCCTACCCCATGGCTAGGGGTGCACCTCTCTCAAGTCTGCCTGCCTGGCCTCACCAGGCCTGCCCCACTGGGCCCTGCACACCACGGACGGGGTGCTGACGCTCAAGACAGCCCCAGTGCCCCCAGGGCTGTCTGGGACTTGGCAGGCAGGGGGACAGCAGGCAGGACACAGGCTCAGGGCGGGTAGCCTTTCGGGGGGATGAGAGCCTGTCCTAGGTGCTTGGCGGTCACGGCGACCCTGCATGGAGGTGGGGCTCGTGGGCCTCGGGCATCAACTATCTGTTCAAGTAAAAAATTGTCTCCATCTGTGTTGGCTAATGACTGATTAAATGACTAATCACGGAAGTCTTAATTAAACCCATTTTTCTCCGAGCGAGCGGGGGAGGGGCCCTATTCCCGGCATGTGTTAGGCTCTGACCGGTCCTCCGCGGAGCAGTTATGGGCAAGGTCAGTGCAGTCACTGCGCTGATAGGGCTGCAGTCGTGTCTTCCGGTGGCGGAGCCAGTGATCTGGATTTCGGGGAGGATGCGGCTGGAGCCACACGCCGTGCGTTTTGACGGGAGTCCGCTGTGTGGCCGGGCAGGCTCAAGGCCACGGTTCTGAGATGGAACCGGTCTTGTGCAGTGAGCGGACAGTCTCACGTCAGCCAGGAACTGCCGGGGCTCTGTGTCACGCTGTGAAATTCCGTAGCATGCCAGGAATGTCTCCACAGGAATGCGGCGGGGCCTGGGCTCGCCTCAGAAGCAGCACCGTGCAGGGCTGCCCGCCGGCCTCCCTGGTCCTGGGGCCGCCCTGTGTGCATACCGTCTCTCCCAACCCGGAGCTCAGAGCTGGGCGACCCGGGCAGGCTCCCCTAATCGTGCTGAGCCAGCCACTCAGGAACCAGACTTGAGATGTGACGAAGCCGCGAGTGTGATTGCAAGGAAGGGCCGGAGCCCTGTGGACACAGGCCATTCCCAGGGGAGGAGGAGGTCAGGGAGGCCACACCTGTCTGTGACCCCCAGGCTCAGGCCCTCCAGGGTTGTGCACGCACAAGGCCCCTTCCAGGCCTTGACTTTCTGGGGGTGGGGTCTGTGGTGGGGGGTCCCAGTGCGCTGAGGCCTGGGAGCCCCAGGACTTGGCAGTACCTGGGCACCTCTTATCTGAAATTGGGGCACTCACCCCAAGACCAAACATTCTGTCTTTGCCCAGACCCCCAGGCCAAGGGTGCTAGTCTGCCCAGTGGACCCCTTCCTCCACTGTGTTTAGGGAACATGAAGGGAGTTTAATTAGACCTCAACATTGTGACAAAAGGCCAGAAGTTCCTCCTGAAGGCACCCCCTCATCGTGTGAAATAAAGACCCACTCGGCCATGAAGTTGGGGGCCCGTGTCTTGCCAGACCTTGTGGGGATGAAGAGACAGTGTTTCAAACCTTCCTGTTCTTGGAACCCCTTGATGATGACGATGGGTGAAACTAACACATGACCATGTGAGGTGTCCTGTGGCTCTGGGGGGTTACCAGGTGAGGACACACGGGGGCCCCAGGGCAGCAGGGTAAGGAAGGCGGTGACTGAATTTGGGGCCATGCAGGTTGTGGGCCGCCGGAGCCTGCTCTGAGGGTCAGGTGGCCCCGGGGCCTCAAGGTTGGCCTGTCCGGGGCCCAGCCCCGCAGTTGGCCGCCTGGGCCCCTTCCTTGGTCACCAGAAGCTGAGGAACAGCTGGCCTGCCCTTGATCTCCTCCTGGGCCACCACATGAATTCAGCAGCTTCTTCCACCCTTCCTGGACCTTGGGATCTGACATCGAGAGGCCAAAACCGCGGGCCAGCCTGGAGGCTCCAGGGTCATGGCCGAACTCGGGCCTGTGGATGGGGCATGGACAAACTCGGGCCCCATGGGCGGGATTTTGGGGGAAAATGGAAGGGTTTTAAGTGCCAGCTGCTGCATGCCCACTGACCAGACATCAGAGGTGGGCTGGGTTGTGCCCTGCTGGGCACTCCGTGCTCCTGTCTCGCTCCTTGCAGGTGGTCAGGAGGACTGTCCCTTTGCCCCGTCACGTCATGGGGAAGATCTGTGCAAACATCCTGCCCCCGGTGGGGGTTGGCATCAGTGTGTGCTAAGTTGCTTTAGTTGTATCCAACTCTTTGCGACCCCATGGACTATAACCTACCAGGCTCCTCTCTCCATGGGATCCTCCAGGTAAGAATACTGGAGTGAGTTGCCATTTCCTTCTCCAGGGGATCCTCCTGATCCAGGGATCGAACCCACATCTCCTGCATCTCTGGCATTGCAAAGGGATTCTTTACCACTGAGCCCCTGGGGAAGTCCCAGCAGGCCCAGCTGAAACAAAGTGTCCACAACCTCACAGGGAGTCTCAGTGCAAACCAGGTGCTTCTCATTTGCCTGAGCCAGTTGCTGGAAAGGATGGATTTCTCAGAAAACCTAAAAGTGGGCTTTTAGGGTCCAGAGCCAGGTTTGGATGCTGAACACGTGTGAGGAAGTAGTGGCGGGGATGGTGGATCAGGAGGCCCTGGGGGCCTCGGGCAGGCTCCCCGCCTCTTCTCTGGGTGGGAGCCTCGGACATACAGACACCCATTGGGGTGGGGGCTCAGGGGCACAGAGCTGGGCCTGGATTCAGGAGGTCTGGAGACCAGTGCCCGCAGGAAGGAAAGGCGCTCACGGCTGCAAAAGCCTGGCCCGGGGCCTCAGAGGCAGGCTCAGGCTGGGTAGGAGGGCTTGGGCCGGGGCGCTGTGGCCAGGCCAGGGTTGCCTGTCCACGCTGGCTTGTGTCTTTAACCAAGGTAACTCCAGGCCCATGGGGAGCTCTGTACATGGACACCTGTCTGTCCACAGCCAGCACGGCTGGGGGGTGGGGTGACCCGGGAGCTTTGGGAGAATATCTCCCAAGAACAAGCTCAGAGGGGCTCCCCAGGGAAAATGGGCCAGACTGCCCCTCGGGCCAAGATGAGGGAATGCAGCAGAGCACAGGGACCCTCTGCGATGGTCCCAGCCTGGGTGAGGACACTGCATTTCAAGAGCTTGGAGAGCCCTTGGCAGAGCGAACGGTGGGAGGAGGAGCTGGCTGCTCCTGTCTTCTCAGAAGAGGACAACAGTGAAAGGCTCCTTTTTTGCTGAAATCAGACATTTCCACATCAGCCTCAGCTGCCGAGTTGCCACAGTTACTGAATCCAGCACACACTTCGCTGTGAGCATCTGGGCCTGGGCTGTGTTGTGAGTTAGTCCTGGGGGTGTTTCAGCCTTTGGCCGGCTCGCACGTCTCTAAGACCGAAACACCGGGTGACGTGGGGTCTCCGTGTCTTGCAGGAGCCTTTTCTTTTTTGGAGCCTGTGCTTCTTTGGTTGTTGTGTGAAGTGAGCTTCATATTTAGTTCACACACCATGACTCAGAACGATGCTGAAGGGTGGCCCCTTCCTCTGGAAATGGCGCATCCCCACTCAGCCTGCGACCCCGTGCCAGCCTCCGAGTGTCCCGGCTGGCCCACGCCCGCTGGCGTCATCATCACTGATGAGCAAGCTAATTGCAGAGTGTTGGTGGATGCAGTGGCTCAAGGCCACTCGCCCCCTGCCCGTTTGGCCTGCATTTCTCATTTTCCTAGAGTTTTGTGGCCGCGTCTCTGCCTGCTGGCCTCTGCTCTTTTGCATGGCTGTTTCCATGTGTGCCCTAGGCTGGTGGCAAGAGGTGTCCATGGCACCCCGACCATGACTCTCAAGGGCTGACGAGCCTCATGCTGGGGTTGGAGGCCAGACCTTGGTGGGAAGTGGGAGTCTCGGAGGGCCTGAATGGCCACATCCTCCCCTGGGTCTTGGTCTCTTCTCCAGAAGGAAGGTTCCTGTCTTTGGGGTTCCGTGGCCGAATTGCCAGCCAGGTCTTCTTTGCCTGGCCACACCTCACAGGTTCCACCCCAGAAGGAAACCTCAGGTGGGGGTGTGCTGGTGGCTCCTTGGGGGCTGCCCGGTGCTCAGGGCTCTCAGGTGGATGAGGATCAGTCCCGCCTGAACCTCTGGAGCTGTGGGGCTTGGTGGGGAGGTAGGGGGCAAGGGGCTCCCAGGAATTTCTCTGGAATCCAGCCTTCTCCTGAGAAGGAACAGCTGAGGGATGCCCCCTCGCCTCCCCCCAGACCCCCATGCAGCCCTGCCTGCTTCTTCAGACAGAAACCTGAACTCAGCCTGGGTGAGCTCTGGTCTCCTTGCCTACAGGCCGGGTGGCTGTGGCCCTGGGTGTGTGACAGCCTGCACAGACAGAAAGGGAGGCACACAGACAAACTCCAGGCCACGGTGCCTGACGTCTGAGGGCCTGCTGCCCACCCGGTGGCCCCGGCCTCTGTCCATATGCCAGAGTGACTGCAGGCCCCTTGAGGGAGGGGACCCCCTGTGACCACTCTGCTCCCCTGGCCTCAGGCCTGCCTGGGTGAATCCCTACGGGGACAGCTGCGGGACGTGGGTGGGCTCCACCCAGCTGCCCGCTCCCAGGCAAGGCCCTTGGTGCAGGAAGATCGCCATCCTAGACCAGGCCCCGGGCTCCATGGCGTTCGAGTCATCTCAGGCCCCAGGGATACCGGGCAGGCAGGTGGAGAAGGCCCCCGTCCTGGGATGCACACACCTGGGAGGCCTGGCTGTGGCCCAGCTGATGGGGAGGCCAGAGCAACCCCAGCGCCGATGAGTGCTCTTACCTGCTGCCTCCTGGCAGGCCTTGTGCTATGGGCGTCGTCCCCCCGTGGTCCTGGCCTCTGGGCCTGCTGCCCACCTTTTAGAAGCAGCGGGTGGGGGCAGGGTTCAGCTCCCAGCTCCCCCATGCATGGCCTTGGTGTCAGGCTGAGCCCTGTCGGGGGTGTCCCGCCCCTACCTCGCGGAGGCCCTCCAAAAACAGGACGGCGTGGTACCCTGGTGGTGGGGGCCCAAGGCGGACATCGGAGAACTGGACGCAGCCTTGCTTTGCTCGCCGACGGTTCCCGGGACAGCGGGGCTCGTGTCTCCCAGCTGAGGGGAAAGAGGATTCCAGAAAAACAAAGGAAAAGGCCCTTTAAGTATCACAAAACAAAAGTCAGAAAGGGCATTTCCTGTGGCCTCTCTGAAGTAAGACTTGTGTGGCTGAGGTTGTTGGGCCATGGATGGCCACATGGGCCCGGAGGGGGGGCCTGGCGCTACCGCCCAGAGTGCCGGCCACATGGCCATCTCCAGGGGAGTGGCTGGGTTGGCATAGACAGAGGGCTCCATGGGGCGTGGTTTTGGGTCCACCGCCCCTTGGTGCCCCTTTGTCTGCGGTCCACCACCAGGCCTGACAGGTGATGCTTTGGGGCTGAGGGGGCCTCCTGTCACAACACCTGTGCCACTGAGGCCCTGGGGGTCCTGGACAGGACTGGACAGGCCCCGGGTCAGAGGCCTTGTGCTCAGCCAGGCAAAGCCTGGTGCCCTCTTCTGAACAGTATGACCGGAGGACATGCCTCCTTAATGAGGGCTGCCCCATGTGGTGACGTCAGACCACACCCATGACAAGCACAGAGCATGGAAGGGCCCACAGCCACCAGCCCAAGGGTTGGCTGCCCGCCCAGGGGACCGGAAACCCTCTAGTGCCAGAGAACGTCAGAGGGCTGGATTTAATCTGCCTGTCCTGCCCTGGGGACCCCACTGGGACCCTTGCCCACTCTAGCTCCCTCCAGCCCCTCCCCCAGGAGTCCTAAGGTGTGACAGCCACAGGGAATGCTTCTACCCCTCCCCTTCCCCATGTCTCTTCTGCCTGCGGGGGACCCTGCGGTGTGGTGCTGTGCAGGGCCGCCCCAAGACCATCCCAAACAGGCGCACATCAGGCTTGTTCTCATATGGGGTTGGACTCAGGGCTCTCCTGACACCCTGTGCCCCAAGGGCCCTGCCCACGTGTACACAAGTGGGGAGGGGCCTCGGGGAGGTGGCTGGACACTCCTGCCAGCCAACTCTGCAGGGTGGACCCTTCATCAGCCCCCTCGGTGGGGGTCTGGGTGAGTGGAGGGGTCTCTCCTCCATACTCTGGATGGGACCCTGGGGTGCAGGCATTAACACCCCTTCCCTGGAGCCCAGCTTCTGCAGGAAGAGGTGGAGAAGGACCCCAGAAGTATTTCCAAATTACAGGTGGGGAATTATTTCTCTCGGCGGGGTATTAATCTCATCGTTACAGCGCATTATAAAAGCAGAGTCTTTGCTCCCGCAAGGACGTCCTCTGTGCATGCCGTCTCCCTGTCAGCTCGGCTGCCCGGGCACCGTGGATGTCCTAGGCAGCGACGGGAACGCGCTGCTGACGGAATGGTTTCCAGCTCTTAACGCACCACGGCTTCTGTGCGGCTTCGTGGGAGCTAACGTCTCCCACCTTTGGACAGTAAAGACCCCGCGCTGTGTTCTCTGCCAAGGTGACCGGCTAGTGGGCCCCAGATGGAGCTGGGCTTTCTGAGGCCATGGTTCCTCCTGGGCAGCAACCAGACCTAGGCCCGCAAAGCACCGTATCGGGGTGCTGGGGACTAGGGGCCTGTGTGGAAACACAGCTGGTGTGCAAGTTCGTGCACGTCCACACCAAGCCCGAGCTGCCGCCCCCTGGCTCTGGGCACCGATGGGGCTGCAGGAAGAGGACGGTCAGTCCTCCCGACCCTGCAGGACGCCTGGAGCACAGATGCTCTTGTGTCTGCCCCGCGAGTGAGGAGGGACTGAGGAACCGAGGCTGGACCGTGGAGTGAGACCCCAGTGCTCTGGGTGCACACACGACCCTGAAACCAAGCAGGCGGATGTGGCGAGGAGGGGACGCCGAAACCCTCCCTGACAGCGGCTCAAGACTGCCTCCACCTGAGCCACCCTGACCCCCAGGAAGCCTGCTTACTGTCCAAAGACAGAAGAGGGAGGGCTCTAAGACCTTTTAGTTGCGAGTGACAGAACCCGGCTCTGTCTAGCTGAAATCCCATAGGCAGCTCTACCTGCAGTCCTAGGAGGGAACCTTCTAGATTCGGGGACATGTGGACCCTGGCCTGGGGCTGGGGGCTGGGGCGGCGTCACCAAGGGGGCAGGAAGGCTGCCTTTGGAGTTGGGATCAGGGACACAGGAGACGGGGGAGGGGTGTCCATCCGCACAGACGTGCACTGCCCATGCTGGACGGCTGGCAACTTCCTGCCACCTCCGCTCATGGGTCTCATACCTTTCAGGGGGACCCCCCAGCTGCCCACTGCCCTCCCTGGTGATTGCCACCCCACTGAGCCTTTCAGCTTGGCTCTAGGCTCTGGATGTCCAGTCTACCCCTCATGCTCCAGTGCATGGATCCATCTCTGCCTGTACCCTGAGCACAAGCTGATCCTATCCTTGCTCATGGCTGAGTGGTGCTGAGCCCTCTGGTCCTTGGTGCTGCTGGCCTCTGCCCACACTTCCCCATCAGGTCCTTGCTGTGGGCACGATGACCCCTCCCCACCCTGTCTGCCCTGTGTCCAACCTGGTCCCGAGAGTTTCAACCATCCATAGGAGAGGTGGGTGCCCCACGGGAGGGAAGACCCCACTTCTGACAACAGACTCAGCCACAGAGACCCTGTCAGGCCCCTGGCTGCCCACTGCCTTCCCTGGTGGGGACAGGCTAGCCGTTCTCCTGGCCGAGTGTGCATGGGCCAAGTGGCCACTTCAAGTGTACCCGAGTCCTGAGGATGCTGCAGGAGAGAGAGAGAGCCCCTACCCCTCGTGTCCTGAAAGGGTCATCACTCCTGGGTGAGGGTCCTGCCTGGGCCTCCGGGGCCCTTGAGGCGGCTCCTGGCATGTTTCTGCAGCCTCCCCAGCCAGGCGGCCCCGCGAGCAGGTTCGCGACTCCAGCTCTCTGGAGTGACTTCCGAACCTTTCTGTCGATTTTAATTACATCAATTATGGCTTTATCAGCAAGATAAAGGTCACCGTGCTGCCTCCAGGGAGCAGGAGGCCGAGCTGGCCAGGGAGAGCGGGCAGCTTGACCTCTCCGGGAGGGAAATGCCAATTAATTATCTTTTTACAGCCGACTCAATTAGACTCCCTAATCACCTGTGTAGGACACAGAGGAGGCGCAGAGACCTCGGGAATAAGCACCGCTGCTGTGGGCCCGGTGTCTCCCAGACAGCTGGCTCCTGGCGGGATGTTTGCTCTCTCTCAAGACTTGAGCCCCTAGGAGGTTATCAGCCTGAAGAGGACGAGCTGGCCCATCTGTTGGTGACCAGACACACCATGCCAGTCTCAGGGTGGACTCCACCAGCAAGGGGCTGGTGGATGGCACCACAGAGACGGACACCTGGGCAGCTGGCAGTCAGGGAAGCAGGGATGTCCAAGCGGGAAGGACACCTGGGGCCCTGGGTCTTGATGGCCAGGGGCAGGCGAGGCAGCCTGAGGGCTGGGGGCCTCCCCACCCTTCTCCAGCTGCCTAAGACCTGGGCGACAGCTCCCTCTGAGTTGTGTGCCAGCCCTCTGGGCCCCGTTTGTCCCTGGGTGCACACAACTCTGCAGGGGCCTGGAGTCTGGCTTGGAGGGTCTGCCTTCAGCAGGTCAGCTGCCTCCCCACCTGGCACAGGTGCGCACACACACGTACATGCGCACACACAAGTCCCGACTCTCGCATGTCCCTGCCCAAGAGGCCTCCAGCCCCAGGGCCACCGCACTGTGACCCTCTCCACGGGCTGCTTGGTGCCAACCTGTGGGTGTGGTTGAGGGTGCCGACCCCACCCCTTAACAACTAAGCTGCCCCCACAGACCAGGCCTCGGTCCTGTCAGTGGTGTTTGCCTGGGAGGGCTTCCTAATGTCTGTCGAAAAACCTCTTGAGCCTCCCCACAGGGCCCCTCCTCAGGCCTGCCGTGGTTCCTGTGGGAAGGGGAGGGGGAGGAAAGAGGAAGTGCCACCCCCCACAGTCATTGGATGCTGCCCAGGCTCCTCCATGTACATTTGGTGAACCAGCCGGAGGGAGCAACCTGGATGCCTGGGTGAGCTCCCCCAACACCCGTCCTGGCGGCCATCCTGCAGAGCTGTCTGGGCTTCACTTCCCATGCAGTAGGCCCGAGAGCCGGGGTTCCTGCAGCAGTGGACCCACGCTCCTGTCCAGGGAGACGACAGTGACAGAAACACTGGAGTCAGGGATGAGCGGCTCTGAGCTGCTGACATCTGAGGGGTCAGTCTGTCCTGTTGGCTGATGGGGTGAGCGGTGTAGCTGGGAGAGTCAAGTGCACCCTGAACCCCCCAGGTGACCAGAGATGGAGTAGGGACCCCTAGCCCCTCTCAGTCCTGCCCTCCTGACCTTGCAGCCAGGAGTCATTTCTGGTGCCTGTGAACCACTTGATACCAGGAGTTGGTCCAGGAAAGGAGGAGGTAAGAAAGGCCGTGGGTCTTGGTTGTTTGAGGCCAAAACTGCCTCAAAACCCTGCAGGTGGGTCCATGTGGCAGGGACCAGAATGGATGGGCCACTGTGCCCCAAGCATGGCTGACATTCACTCAGAGTCCTCCTTTCTGACCCCACCTGGCACCCCCTGGACAACACATCCTCTCTAAGGTTAGGCTGTGAGCATCCTTCACTAAGTGGGGATTGTTTCTGTACAGAAAACAAAGCCAGAGCCTCATCCATTTCCTCCTGGCTCCTCCCCATCTCCCAGGGTCCCTGTCTACCTGGGCCTTTCTCCAGCTTCACTGTTGCTCACCTCTGCTGGCTCCTCCAACCCCAAACATGCTCCTCCCTAGACCTCCTTTCACACCTTGTTTGGATGCTGATACCCTGAGGAGTGAAGCCTGCTTCTCCTGGACAGTCCCTCCTGGCTCTTATGGCCTCAGTTCTTAGGTGTCCTTGGGACCAGCTCTGCCTGCTGCATTGTCCTCACCACCCTGGCTACCACCATCATCCCCATCACCATCATCCTCATCACCACCACTTCACCATCTTCATCACCATCACCACCATATCATCACCATAACCACCACCATCATCACCACCGTCATCACTGTCATCACCACCATGACTGTTCTCACCTCCACGGTAGGGTCACTCTGCACTCTCCAGGGGCCAGGTCCTTTGCTAAGCTCTTCCCAGGTGGTTTACACACATGGAACCCTCACCTCAGCCTAGAAGAGGAGCCATCGTCTCCCTGTTTACAGAGGAGGAAACTGAGGACAGCCAGCTCTGGCCAAGGTGCGTGCTGCTCTGCTGGTGCCACCAGGGTGGAGGCAGGCGCACAGAGCTTGTCTTTGAAGAGCCCCAGGCTGGGCCTGCAGGTCCCTCAGGAGCCCCCGCAAGGACGCCCTCCTCCATCTTGGTTGTACTTGTCCAGGCTTCCTGCACCTGAGATGGAGACATGGGCCTAAGATCAGCCATAGAAATAAATTCTCCGTGTGGGGAACATGGAGCCTTATCTGTAACTGGGCCCTCTTCCTAGCTGGGGGACTCAGCTTGTTTTTTTAGTAAGAGATTTCCAAACTCAAGAATTTCCAGGCCAGCCAGGGGACTGTCACCTGGCTTGGCCTGGCCTGGGAGGGGTGGGCATGTGGAACCTCCAGTTCCCCTGGTGGGCAGCTGCAGATCATATACAGCCTTGACATACTCCTTTTCCAATTTTGAACCAGTCTGTTCCATGTCTGGTTGTAACTGTTGCTTCTTGACCCACATACAGGTTTCTCAGGAGATAGGTAAGGTGGTCTGGTACTCCCATCTCTAAGAATTTTCCACAGTTTGCTGTGATCCACACAATCAAAGGCTTTAATGTAGTCAATGAAGATGTTTTTCTGGAACTCCCTTTCTTTCTCCATAATCCAGTGAATGTTGGCAATTTGATCTCTGGTTCCTCTGCCTTTTCTTAATCTAGCTTGCACATCAGGGAATTCTCGGTTCAGGTACTATTGAAGCCTAGCTTGAAGGATTTTGAGCACAACCTTGCTAGTGTGTGAAATGAGTGCAATTGTATGGTAGTTTGAACATTCTTTGGCATTGCCCTTCTTTGGGATTGGAATAAAAACCAACCTTTTCCAGTCTTGTGGCCACTGCTGAGTTTTCCAAATTTGCTGGCACGTTGAGTGCCGCATTGTAGCAGCTCCTAGAGATGCCCACTAGCCCACAGGTTCCCATCCATCCTCCAGTCCTTGGCCAGAGACTGAAAAGCAGCCAATGGCCCCTGGGTGTTCCCTGTGTGTTCACTTTGTCTCGTGCAGGTGGCTCGCTAAGCAGCAGTCTCGTCCTGGCTGGAGGAGGAGTTGGGGTGGGGTGGGGCCCAGACCCCAGGAGTGGCCCAAGGACGCTTGCCCAAGGTCTTTCCTATAGAGATGTGTCCTTTCACATGCTGGGAACTTGCCGTTTCTGAAGCTGCCACTTTGATGACAACCATCTGGGGGTCTCAGATGGCCCTGGTCAGAGGCCTCAGGGGCCATGAAGCGGCCTGAAGCAGGGCAACTGGCAGCTGCTTTCCACCATGAGGGTCACTGAGGGGAGCAGTCAGCAGGCAGGGAGGCTGGATAGCTGCAGGGGAGGCCTGGGGTCTCCAGGGGCAGAAGCTCCTCTCTCTGAGTGATTGAGTCAGCCTCAGACTGGGTGGGGCTTGTACTTTTCACAAGAAGGAACTCACATGCTTCTGTTCTTCCAGAGAAGAATGGAGGGGTGTTCTGGCTGGCATGTGGGGCCTGGCCTAGGTCATGCTGTCGCTGCCTCCAGCCCCCTCCTGCACAGGGCAGGGCTGGTACAAGACCCTAGGCTCTGAGGAAGGAAGGAACTGAGTTAGCAAACTGCCTTTAAAGAGAAAAAGTGGGACTTCCCTGGTGGTCCAGCGGTTAAGAATCTCCCTTCCAATGCAGGGGACACAGGTTTGATCCTTTGTCAGGGAACTAAGATTTACATGACATGGGACAAGTAAGCCTGTGGGCTACAACTACTGAGCCCACACTCTAAAACCTACACACCACAACTAGAGAGACAGCTGTGTTCCACAGGAAAGACCCAGCACAGCTGAGAAAAGGTGCTGATTCGGAGGCTTTGCGAAAAGGCTTGTAGGGGCTCCAGCCACCAGGCGCCGGGGAGCAGCTGGTGGTGAGTGGGTGGGGTCGGGGGTTTTGGGGGGCGAGGGGGTTGGCGGGCGGGACCTGAGGAGGCCACGAGACTCACCCTCTTCCCTGCGCTGCTCTGGGAAGCATGCCCTGACTGAGGGGTGAGAGTGCACGGTCACACACACACAGAGCATGCATACACTCACACTCATTCACACACGGGACTCAGTCACAGGGAGAACACCCTCCCTGGTGCAAGGCCCCCAGACTCCAATGCGCACACACACATACGCGTGTACAGAGACTTACGTGTGCACACACACCCCCACAAGTGCAGCCCCTCACCTGGCCCAGGCACCCAGTCCTGACTCTGCCCCCATCCCTGGGGCCCGGCTCAGGCCTGCCCTGCTGCCCCCGGGACCACAGTAACCCCCCCAAGTAGACCCCTTCCTCCATCCCGGGTGCCTTTGGCATGCGCTTCCTGACAGAGGCCGGGTCCTGGCCTCTCGTGGGAGCCCTGGACAAGTTAGGGCACCCACCTTGCCTCCAGTCCTCCATAGTCTCCTGGCTGAAGCTGCTACTGGACCCCAGGGGCCAGACACTATACCATGAGCCCCCGTGCCTCCCCTCTGGGCCATGGACCCATTGACCAGCCACGGCATCTCAGTCAGTCAGTGCAGGAGCCTGACCCAGCACTGAGTTCTGGGTGTCCCCTGTGGACAGGGGCCTGCAGGCAGCATTTTGGCTGACGGAGGAAGCCATGGGTTCGGTGACATAGTGGGGTCCCCTGGGGTGAGGCTGCAGACAGGCGGGGGCTCTGACCACAGAAGCCATGGGTTCGGTGACATAGTGGGAACCCCTGGGGTGAGGCTGCAGACAGGCGGGGGCTCTGACCACAGAAGAAGGGCAGCCCCACGGGGGGCGCCCTGGTGGGAGGCAGAAGGGGTGACGGAGGGGGACAGCCACCCCATTTGATCCTGGAAGCTGCCAGCAGCCACTGGCTAGTTAGTTGGCTTCTTCATCAGAATCTGAACATGAGGGAGACCAGGAAGCAAATAAGTGACCACCCTGGCTGGTCTGGTGGTTCTAAGTGGCCTGGGCCCCCATGACTCCCAAGGTCATGAAGAGAGCCCACTGGACGATCCCAGCAGTGGGGTCCTTGCGTCAGAGGCTGTGACCCGGGGCTGAGATGGGGGTCAGGCTGGTGCCGTGTTGCCGGGAGGCTCACTCGGGCCACCCACGGTTCAGTCCTTTCTAAGGACACAGGTGTACCCAGCGTGAGCATCCACATGGGTGCAGGTTCGTGGCCATGCCAGACCTTGGCTGCACAGGGAGCCTGGGTGCACACTCGCCTCCCTTTATCTCTCCACTTCGTGCCGCCCACTGGACAGATGCCAGAGACCCACCGTCAGGGGCCAAAGGGCATAGGGTGTCTGAGACAGCATCAGAGTCCTTCTGCTGCCCGTGCCCATGGGGCTGCAAAACACACGAAGGGGCTGGTGTCCCACAGTTCCTGGCCGGCCCCAGACCAGGCGTCCAGTCATGGGAAGGAGGAGCTGGCAGGGGCTCCCATTGGACGCTGGAGGTCAGGCCCCCACTGCCCTGCAGAAGGGCCCCTCTTACTCCCTGGGCTCCCAGATCGCAGGATTGCCACAGGGCCAGAGGGCTGTGTCCAGGAGAGCCAGCAGCGAGGGCACCCCCTGAGGCCCCGGCTCCCAGAAGCTGTGGTCTCGGGGGCCTGCAGACCCTACCCCTCTGATGCCAGTTCCAGGCAGACAGCCCCCTCCCATCTAAGTTCACTTCCCTTGTCCTCCATGGCATCGGCCCTGGAAGCAGCGCGGAATCTTTTTATATTTCTCTGGGACGTTCCTTCTAGCTGGGACAATTCCTAGATAAGAAATTTATAGCACAAATTTCCCTTTAAAAATATGGATCTTTCATGCTATTCTGCCATAATTAACCATAGACAATTAATATTAAAATGCGTTATCACCCCAAGAGGCAATGAAATTTCCA
This sequence comes from Dama dama, assembly GCF_033118175.1. Lineage (NCBI taxonomy): Eukaryota > Metazoa > Chordata > Mammalia > Artiodactyla > Cervidae > Dama > Dama dama. Next base: position 47,434,619 of record NC_083694.1, on the reverse strand, counting down.
GAAGATCTCTGCTATGCGTTCCGTCACTTTTATTGGCAAGACCGGATTAGTGGCAAAGGGCACCTTGATTTTTAAGATCGTCTCACAGATCCCCTCTGATGGACACTCAAAACCATGTTCAACAGTGAAAATGAGGGCCATTCAGATTAACTGGAAACATTTCCTGGTAGGGTTTTGTGCATTAAGAAAAAAAACCCCGAAAACACAAAACAGCAATCTGAGGTTCTCCCTCCCTGCTTTGGCATTTTTTTAAGGTTCCCAAATCCAATTTACAGGGGATTGTCTGAGGCACCCGGGCTCTGCCAGCCTGACAATGTCCCTCCAGCAATTAGCAGCACCTGCATTAGGATTCAATGGACTTAAATTACTCGGGGGCGAGGCAGACACCCCACTGACAACAATTAACACAAAAGCCCTGCACCGTTTAAAGCTGTGGGTGGGAATTACAAAAGGTTAAGAGACTAAATATAAAAAAAATTTTTGAATATAAAATCAATGTGCTTTGTTACTAAAATCTGGGTGCTATAATTTAACCAAATTAGGGTTTAGAATATCTGGCAATGGTCCACGTCTATGACATCGTCTTTTATTCTCAACAAAAAGCAACTTGTCTATTCAAAAGTTAAAAACAATTAAACAACTGAAATATTTCATGTCAACAAAATAATAAAACACAGAGTTTTGAATTACGTACTACTGACATTAGGCCTTTGGAAAGGGAAAGCATTTTCTCTCCTCGTTTCACTTATTTGTGTAATTGGAAGCCAAGTTCTCAGAGGTTCAGTTTTCTTAATTGCCTGCCTGATGCGGGAGTAGAGTGCTGACCCGCCATCTGTGAGAGCCTGGCCCCGCTGGGGCTGGGGCAGGTGAGGGCTAAGCCCCCAGGGTAGGGGGCCTGCAGGAGGCTGGAGTGGGGGGTGAGACCCTGGGTGGGGGTGCTTCCCAGTGGCCCCTCCTTTGCAAACAGGCATTGGCTCTGGGCACCCACAGTTCTGAACCACTGACCAGGAGGCTACATTTTCTTCTGCCCAGAGAAGTCTGGGGTGCAGGGTGGGGGCGCAGGGGTGCTGAGCCCCTGTAGCTGCTCCTGCTGGCTGGGGTCTGTGCTCATGCACATCTGGGCTGTCAGAACAAGTTGAAACAGGAAAGCTGCTTTAAAATTAAGATGATGCGGGTTCCTTTCTAACTTGTGGTCAGCCTCAGCTTCGAGGCTTCTGCTCAGGGCCGTCTTTCCTCCCGGGGCAGCTGACCTCTGGGAGACCCCTAACCACTCCAGGGTTTGAACCTGACCTTGTGCTCCAGGGTGGGAAGGGGGGTGGGCAGGAGGCCACAGCAGCTCCCCCATCCGCTCGCTGAATGCAGCGCTTCCTCCAGGATCAGGGTTGCGGGTGCCCCTGCCAGGGTCCGTTAGACATGCCCACTGGGGCTTCAGTTCAGGGCAGGGCCCGGGGTTGGTGGCTCCTGACCCCCAGCACTCAGCCCTGGCTGGCCTGCCCCACTGAGTAGGCCTGGGGGGGCCCTCGTCAGCTCCCGAGACTGCGACAACCCCATGGCACAACCACTCCATCTCCCTCGGTACCTGCTGGTTGAACAGAATCAGCATCTTCACCACCAGCCCATTTTACCAAACCCGTTAACCACAGCCTACAGTCCTGTCATGGGGCTGGAGGGTGAGGTTGGGGGCAGGCAGGGGTCACAAATGGGCCTGCTTTCTACAAGGAGATGTGGGGGGAGGTGGGGGTACCTGCATGGAGGTGGCAGGAGGCCCAGATCCTTGCCCACAGGCTGTGTCCCATCCAGCTCTGTGCCCTCCAGGGCCTGTTGGTGCAGCGAGATGATGGGGTTTCTGATTTGGCCTTCAAACCTTTTGGCAGATGACGAGAAATATCCAGCCTCCACTTTTTCTCTGGTAGCAGAACCTGGTCCAAGCTGGCAAACTGCTTCTTGTTTCTGCATGGCCTAGTGGGGTCCTGTGACCAAGTTCTGGCCAGTGAGGTGTAGGTGGCAGTGGGAATGATAACCTCAGGAAGCTTTTTAGAAGGGAAAGGCTTCTGACTCCTTATGCTTCCCTCTTCCTACTAGCTGCAACATGGCAATGATGGCTGGCACTTGTGCAACCCTCAAGGGCCACGAGGTAGTGCACAGAGTAGCAGAACAGGAAACCGAAGCAGGAGTCCTTGGTCACTGAGAGATGGGTGACCACAGTGGGGCTGCCCGATGAGCGCAAGGGGCCGGGTGACTAGGCTTTGGTGAGAGCCGCCCCATATCCGGCTGTGCTGGTCACAACAGGCAATCAGTAGTGCTCGCAACTCTGGGGGGGAAGCTGGATGCTTCACTGGACTCTTCTGGTTGGGGGCGGGGTCCCTGTAAATCGCTTCAGTATGAACAGTAACCTCAGAGGTTCTACTGGCCTAAGTTTCTCCCAGGACTTGTGATGGGTTATCTTTGATCTGAAACCCACTGGGCTGTTCTTGAGACCTGTTTGTGCAGGGATCCTGGCTGCGGCCGGCAACCTGAAGAGACGTCCTCCAGGCTGGGCCCATGGCAATGCCCCTGAGCTCAGACTCAGCAGGGACTGCCCTCCGTGCTGTGTCCTGCCCCTCTCAGACCTCACCCAGCGGAGCATGCAGGCAGAGACAGCCACCCGAGACCCCTGGGGCCCTCAACAGGCTGGAGAAAGGGCTCTGGTCCCTGGTGAAGGTCTGGGTCTAAGAACCAAGCAAGAAAGGGTCATGGCTGTGTGGGGTGAGCATGAGGGGGACAGGGCTTAGTTTCCTGGTTCTGAGATACAGACATTCACCCGATGTGGAAAGGACTCCTGGTTTGTGACGCCCTTATGGTGAGCTGCCCCAGAACACTGTGCTCTCTGCTTTCCTTCCAGACAAGGGAGAGATAAAGAAAACTTGAAAGTTAAAAATATCTATCCTCATATAGCTGGGCTTCCCAGGTGGTGCAATGGTAAAGAATCCACCTGCAATATGGGAGACACAGGAGATGTGGGTTTGATCCCTGAGTGAGGAAGATCCCCTGGAGGAGGGAATGGCTGTCCACTCCAGTATTCTTGCCTGGGAAATCCTGTGGACAATGGAGCCTGGCAGGCTATATAGTTCATGTGTTCGGACATGACTGAATGACTGAGCACATATACACACATCCCCATAGAGTCACTAAAGGAGGTTTTATCAGAGCCAGGAAAGGCCTGGTCACCCCTCTGGCCATTTCAGGGCTTTGCTCCACCCACCAGGGTCCTAGGTCTGACTGGGTGCCCCCCAGACCCCCTGCAACTCTGGGCCCTCCTTCCTGCTGACCGTGTATATGACCCACAAGTTTTAACCATTATTGTTGTTGTTGTTGTTCAGTCGCTCAGTTGTGTCTGACTCTTTGTGACCCCGTGGACTGCAGCACACCAGGCTTCCATGTCCTTCACCATCTCCCGGAGCTTGTTCAAACTCATAGCCATCAAGTCGGTGATGCCATCCAACCACCTCATCCTCTGTTGTTCCCTTCTCCTCCTGCCTTCAATCTTTCCCAGCATCAGGGTATTTTCTAATGAGTCGGCTCTGCGCATCAGGTGGCCAAAGTGTTGGAGCTTCAGCTTTAGCATCAGTCCTTCCAGTGAACATTCAGGATGGGTGTTCTGTTATTATCTTAGGGTTTCTCTCACTGGAGGCTGACCGCTCACCTCCTTGCAGCAGAGCTGGAGTGTGTACCACAGGACAGACAGATGCAGCATGTTCACCACCCTGGGCTGACCCAGGCTCCCTAGCAACAGGCCCGAGGGACTTGGGTATGGGGAGGGGGTGAGTGTCGTCGTGGGGGTGGGGACTTTCACCAGGAAGGGTCCCACGTGAACCCACTCCCGCGAGGGGCAGGCTGAGTCCTAAGAGGGGCAGAAACAGGAGGAGTGTTCTTGCCCTCTAGAGGGGGGCCCTGCTCCCTCCTCAGGGCACCGTCCAGGGCCAGACCTGGTGGCGGGGCAGAGGGTGCAGGGGAGCTCAGTCCATCGTCCTGCAGGCAGATGCTGAGGGCACCTCATTTTGTAGAAGAGGAGCTGAGCCCCAGGGAGGTTCAGGCGGAAAGGGACGGAGTCGCTCCTGCTGAGCACCCAGGCCCTGCGACTCGGCAGCGAACGCCAAAGGGGCTGGAGCTGACTGGGTGCGGACCCCTCGGCTTCCCCACGGGCCATTTTCTATGGCTTGACACCCACATGCTGGGTCCAGTCCATGGGCCTGCACATGGTCACTGACGCGTGGCTCACACTTGGGCTGGCAGAGAGCCTGCCGCCCAGTGAGTGCCTTCATGTAGAAATACCAGCACATTCTCCGATAATGACAATGACGATGACAACGCAGCTAAATTTGCTTCCGTAAACAGAGGGGGACGCAGAGACAGGGTCCTGGGCCAGGTCACCAAGGGTCCCCTGAACCAGCCAGCCCTGCCCACCCTGGGAGGGAGGGACCCAGGCCTCGGTCTGGACGCTGCTCCATGTGACCCTGGCCCTGGACGCGGCAAGTCTGTGCCCCCACCCACCCGGGGCATGCCCAGGCCGAAGGAGAGTGTGAGGCCCTAAATTGAAGAGTGTGCACCTGCCCAGTGGGAACTCCAGCTCCAATTACCCCGGGGCCCTCCCAGAAGGGTTGAGGACCTGGGGTACCAGGTGGGACCCCCATGGCTGGGACACTGCTCTCCCGTAACTAAAACGCACCCCCTCCCGACCAAGACAAGAGCCCCAGGTTTGCAAGAGGATTCGATTCTCAGCTCTAACTGCAGAGATTAAAAACAGACAGCCTCACTCTGCATTCACGGCCACAAGGGACTTGCTCGTGCAGCGCGCAGGACAGCGGTGCGGCGGCCCGGACCACTCACCCCCTCACCCCTCCCCGCCGGGGACTCAGGATCTGCACTGTGAGCACGTCCAGCAGCCTGGACGCCGGGTCGGCCACCCCCAGCCCGCCTTCAAAACCCCGGCCACAGTGACTGCCCTCGGAACTGTCTGGCCAGGGCCTGGGTGTGTCTTCCCGGGACATCCCAGGTCTCCCAGATCCGCTGTTCTCAGGGGTCAACTTCACTTCCTCCTGCCCAGGTCTGGGGGACACTGCTGTCAGCCGTGCCTCCCTGAGCTCATGTTGCCCACCGCAGACCCCTCAGTTAGCCCCACTCACCAGGCGGGCCACCGGGGTCCCCCTCAGGGAACGGTGAGTCAGCGCTGGCACTTTCCAGGGCAGCTCTGGGCTCCGGGCCCCCGGACTCGGGGCTGGACAGAGGGTAGGATATGCACTGGAATCCACTGTGGAGGGAAGGATAGTGTCACCCAGCTGCAGAGACATGGGGTCCAGGGAGGAGAAAGGGCCGGGGTGGCTCCTCAGAGGCCAGGGGGTAGGGAGGAAGGAGGGAGGGGATGGTGTCTAACTTGGCCTCCCTGCCTCGCTGCCCTTGGCCCAGGACCCCTGTCTTGCTCCGCCACCACTGTCAGAAGAGGCCTCGGTTTCCCCTCCACCAGACCAGTGTGTGGGGACCCCATTGCCCACGTCTTGGTGTGAGGACTGGGCAGGGACAGTCCCAGCCAACCCTCCGTAGAGTAGAGGAGGGACCGCTCCTGCCATGCCTGCCCAGGTGCCGCCCAGGGCCACCCTTACTCACAACGGGGTCTGGATGGGCGTCTGCCTGAGGTCGTCGTCCACTCTGAAAAAGCTGACCTCCGAGTAGGCTGGGAGCTGCACGTACCGGACGCCTGCGGAGATCTCCAACTCCCGGCCGTCCTCACCTTCCAGAAGGAGAGAGAGGTTGCTGAGGGCCGTGAGGGGGGAGTGGCACGACATGGGCCCCCGTCTCCCTGGGCCTTTGTGAGGAGCAGGGCAATGGATGGGGCTGCGACCAGGCTCACCTTGCCCCACCCTTGCATTCCTGGACCCTCGGCTCCACCCTACCCTCAGCCAAGCTGCCCACGGCCCAGAGGAAAAGGACATTTATATAGAGACGTGAAGGCAGACTTCTCGGGGTAAACAGCACAGAGAGGCAACCCCACGAGGCAGTGGAAGATGAGCTGGGATCCTTGACATGGTAACAAAACCATGACACAGGAGAGCTGAGAGAACTTATCACTAGCAGATGTACGTGACAAGAAATGTTAAAAGTTAAGTCCTTTGGGCAGAAGGAAAATGGCAGCAATGGAAACCTGGGTCTACAGGAAGCCGTGAGGGCCAGAAATGGTACCTAGAAACAGATGAAACTTCCTTTTCTGTTTGTCAGCTACTCCCCAAAAGATAAACAACTGTTTAAACAAAAATGATCTATGTGTTATAAAGCTTATTAGATACTTGAATGTAAAATGTACTGAAACAAAAGCATAAAGATTGTATTGTAGACAGGAAGTATAAACTGTAAAGCTCTTATACGGTCCATGAAGGAGTATGATACCACTTGGAATTAGACTGATAATTTAAAGATGTATATTTACATCTTTAAGTAAACCTTAAAGTATCCTCTAAAATGACACAGAAAAGAGTTACAATTGATAATCCAGAAGAGGAGATAAATGGAATTAAAAAAAAAAACTCAATGAATCCAAAAAAGAAAGGGATAGAATATAAGGGAAAAAAAACCAGCCAGGGAAAATAGAGAAGAAATAGTAAAATGGTAAGTTTGAACCTACTATATAAAAAATTATATTAAATGTGAATGGTGTAAACCATTTAGTTAAAAGAGAGATCGTTAGACTGGATAAAAAAGTAAGACCTAGGTATATGCTGCCTACAAAATAATATATTTAAACTATAAAGACGTGAATAGGTTAAAGATAAAAGCATGGATAAGGATGCTGATACCAGTCAAAAGAAAACTGAGTGACTGCATTAGTATCAATGAAAGTAGGTGTCAGAGCATAGACTATTAGCAGGGGTAAAGAAGATAATTTCACAATGATATGGTCAATTAATTAAATGACATAAAAATACTAAATGTTTATGCCCCTAATAACAGAGTTTCAAAATACATGAAGCTAAAATTGATAGAAATGAAAGCAGAAATAAACAGAAACACAAGCATAATCAGAGATTTCAATATACCACTGTCAATAACTGATGGAACAAACAGAGATAAAATCAGTAAGGATACAGCAAACTCAACAAAAATATCAACACAGTTTACTTGATTGACGTTTATAGAATATCCTATCCAATTCCACTCAAGAACAGAATCCACACTCTTCTCAAAGTGAACTCAAAACATTTCCCAAAACAGACCATATTTTGAGCCACAAGTCTCAAAAATTTTAGAGAATTTAAGATACAAAGTATGACTCTAACCACATAGAATTAAGTTAGAATCAGTAACAGAAAGATCTCTGGAAAATCTTCAAATATTTGGAAGTGAAACAACACACTTCTAAATAACTCTTGGGTCTCAAAGGAAATCAAAAGGGAAATCAGAAAGTATTTCAAATTGAATGAAAATGAAAGCATACCACATCAAAATTTGCAGGATGCAGTTAAAGTAGTACTAAGGGGGAAATTTATAGCAAACTTCTATATTAGAAAAGTCTGAAATAACCTTGGAAACAATTCCACCTTAACAAGTGAAAAAAGAAAATAAAATTCAACCCAAACTAAGCAGAGGCAAGGAAGTAATAAGATCGAAATAGGAATTAATGAAATAAAAAGCAGACAATAGAGAAATGGAAGGAAACCAAAAGTAGGCTATTTATCAATGAAACTGATAACGTCTCACTATACTATTCAGGAATAAAAAAAAAAAAAAGACAGCTGTAATCCATATTAGGAACAAGAGAGGTGATATCAGTTCATTAAGTGGGGAGCAACGGTATATGCAGAGTATATCATGAGAAACACTGGGCTGGAAGAAGCACAAGCTGGAATCAAGATTGCCAGGAGAAATATCAATAACCTCAAATATGCAGATGACACCACCATTATGGCAGAAAATGAAGAGGAACTAAAAAATGTCTTGATGAAAGTGAAAGAAGAGAGTGAAAAAGTTGGCTTAAAGCTCAACATTTAGAAAACTAAGATCATGGCATCCGGTCCCATCACTGCATGGGAAATAGATGGGGAAACAGTGGAAACAGTGTCAGACTTTATTTTTTGGGGTTCCAAAATCACTGCAGATGGTGATTGCAGCCATGAAATTAAAAGATGCTTATTCCTGGGAAGGAAAGTTATGACCAACCTAGATAGCATATAAAAAAGCAGAGACATTACTTTGCCAACAAAGGTCTGTCTAGTCAAGGCTATGATTTTTCCAGTGGTCATGTATGGATGTGAGAGTTGGATTGTGAAGAAAGCTGAGTGCTGAAGAATTGATGGTTTTGAACTGTGGTGTTGGAGAAGACTCTTGAGAGTCCCTTGGACTGCAAGGAGATCCAATCAGTCCATCCTAAAGGAGATCAGTCCTGGGTGTTCATTGGAGGGATTGATGTTGAAGCTGTAACTCCAATACTTTGGCCACCTCATGCGAAGAGTTGACTCATTGGAAAAGACCCTGATGCTGGGAGGGATTGGGGTCAGGAGGAGAAGGGGAAGACAGAGGATGAGATGGCTGGATGGCATTACTGACTCGATGAACTTCAGTTGAGTGAACTCCGGGAGTTGGTGATGGACAGGGAGGCCTGGCGTGCTGCGATTTATGGGGTCGCAAAGAGTCGGACACGACTGAGCGACTGAACTGACTGAACTGAAGAGAATGTCATCAACATTCAAGAAATCGGACAACTTGGAAGACACAAAACACCAAGGCTCACTCGAGAGCAAACAGATAATCTGAACAGCCTTATATGTGAGGGAAATGGGATTAGTAGTTAACAATCTTCCCACAGAGAAATCTCCAGGCCCAGGTGGGCTTCGTATTAAATTCTACAAACATTTAAGAAACAACACTAATCTGACACAAACTCTTCCAGGAAATTAAAGAGGAGGGAATTTCCCCAACTTACTTTATGAGGTTGGTAATATCCTGATACCAAAACCAGACAAAGACATCACAAGGAAAAAAAAAATTAAGACCAATTTCCTTATGAACAGGCATACAAATATGTGAAACAAAATGCAGCAAACTGAATGCCCAGGTAATTCAAGGGGGGAAGAGAGGAAAGAACAGTCTTTTAACAAACGAAGATGGGACAACTGGATATCCACTTGCAAGAGGGGATGAAGTTGGACCCCAGCCTCACACTATATACAAAAGTTAACTCCAGATAGACATTAGGCTAAATGTAAGAGCTAAAAATATAAAATTCTTAGAAGAAAACAGAGGAATAAAACTTCATGACTCTGGGTTAGGCAGTCTTCTTAGATATGACACCAAAAGTACAAGCAACAAGAGAAATAAAAATAAACTGAACTTCATCAAAATTTAAACTTTTGTGTTTAAAGGACACAGTCAAGAAACCGCATGACAACCCACAAAACAGGGAAAAATATCTTCAAACAGATATCTGATATGGCGCTTGTATCCAGAATATATAAGGAACTCTAGATTACTCAGAATAAAAAGACAAGTTTCCCAGTGTTTTAACGGGCAAAAGATCTGAATAGATTTTTCTTCAGAGAAGATCCACAGATGGCCAGCAAGTGCATAAAAAGATGCTGCACACATCATTACTTGTTAGGGAAAGGCAAGTCAAAACCGCAGTGAGACACCAGGACAACTAAAACCAGAAAAACAGAGTAACTGGGCTGGTGAGGAGGTGGAGCAACTGAGGCCCTCAGCCACTGCTGGCGGGAATGAAAAGGAAGAAAAGCAAATTGCATTTATTTGTAGATGACATGATCCTTTGTACAGAAAATCCTAAGAAATCCTCAGAAAAATTAGTAGGAACAAACAAGCTCAGCAAGGTTATAAAACATACATAAATCAGCTGTAGTCTTGCGATTTCTGAAGCGAAGATAACAAAACAATTCCATTTGTAATAACATAAGAAGATATAACAAATATATCAATAAACAAACTATAATTGAATAATGATAATTTTTGTTGTTGTTCAGTTGCTAAGTATCTGATTCTTTGAAACCGCATGGACTGCAGCATGCTAGGCTTCCTCTTTACCATCTCCTAAGTTTGCTCAAACTTGTTTTTTGCTAACTACAGAGCTTCTCCATCTTCAGCTGTAAAGAACATAATCAATCTGATTTTGGTATTTACCATCTGGTGATATCCATGTGTAGAGCTGTCTCTTATGTTGGTGGAAAAGAGTGTCTGCTATGACCAGTGTGTTTTCTTGACAAAATTCTGTTAGCCTTTGCCCTGCTTCATTTTGTACTCCAAGGCCAAACTTGCCTGTTACTCCAGGTATCTCTTGACTTCCTACTTTTGCATTCCAGTCCCCTATGATGAAAAGGACATCTTTTTCTTGGTGTTAGTTCTAGAAGGTCTTGTAGGTCATCACAGAACCGTTCAACTTCAGCTTCTTCGGCATTAGTGGTTGAAGCATAGACTTGGATTACTGTGATGTTGAATGGTTTGCCCTGGAAATGAACCAAGATCATGCTGTCTTTTTTGGGGTTGTACCCAAGTACTGCATTTCACACTCTCTTGTTGACTATGAGTGCTACTCCATTTCTTCCAAGGGATTCTTGCTCACAGTAGTAGATATAACGGTCATCTGAGTTAGATTCCTGTCCATTTTAGTTCATGGATTCCTAAGATGTTGACCACTTGATTTACCACTCCAATTTACCTTGATTCATGGAACAAACAATCCAGGTTCCTATGCAAATTATTATTTATTAATAAGTTTACCAAAAGAGTGAGACTTGCACACTGAAAAATACTAACATTGATGAGCCTGAAGATAAATAGATGAAGAGATGTTTCAAGGTCAATCAGAAGAGCCAGCTTCTCCCGGCTGGTTCAACCCATCCCAGACAGAATCCCAAAGAAGGCAGGCTTGCTTTTTTCCCTTTTTTGGGGCAAAAATTGACAAGTTGATCCCAGAATATTCAAACAGAAATACGAAGGTCCCAGAATAGCCAAAACAATTTTGAAACAGAAGAAAAGGCTGGAGGAATCTCCAGTTTCAAAGCATGTGCTGTGTGCTCGCTCAGATGCTCAGGCGTGTCTGACTCTGCAACCTTATGGACTGTAGCTCACCAGGCTCCTCTGTCCATGGGATTTCCCAGGCAAGAATACTGGAGTGGGTAGCCATTCCCTTCTCCAGGGGATCGTCCCGATCCAGGGATCGATCTTGTGTCTCCTGCATTGGCAGGCAGATTTTTGTTTTTAACTGCTGAGCTTCTCGTGAAGCCCTTCAAAGCTTACTGGAAGGCTATGGTATAAGGACAGACATATTGATGGATGGAGTGGAAGTGACATCCATCCACATGTAAACCTTTACACTTACAGTCAAGTCACTTCTGACCCAGGTGCCCAGGCAATTCTGCAGGGAAAGGACAGTCTTTTCAACACATGGCACTGGTACAGCTGGAATCCATGTGAGAAAAGATGAATTTAGACCTTCATCTGATCCACGAAAATTAACTCGAACCAAAGTTGTAAAAGAAAAGAGGAGAAAAATCTCTGTAAACTTGGGTTAAGAATCCTCAGATGCATGACTAAGACTGTAGTCGGTAAAAGAAGAAACTGACAAACTGGGCTGCATCAGAATTTTCAAACTTTGGGGACTTCTCTGGCAGTACAGTGGTTAGGACTCTGCGCTTCCACTGTAGGGGGCACGGGTTTGATCCCTGGTCGGGGAACTAAGTAAGATCCCACAGGCTGTATGGCAAGAAAAAAAAAAAAAAAAGAACTTTCAAAACTTTGAACATTAAAAGACAATGTTAACCAAAGAAGAAGAGAGCAGCAGAGGATGAGATGGTTGGATGGCATCACCGACTCAATGGACATGAATTTGAGCAAACTCTGGGAGATAGTGGAGGACAGGGGAGCCTGGTGTGCTGCAGCCCATGGGGTCATGAAGAGTGGGACACAACTGAGCGACTGAACAACAACAACAAAAAGGTCACATTGAAAGAAAATATCTGCAAAGATACATGTGACAAAGGACTCCTATCCAGAACACATATAGAACTTGTATACAAGTAAAAAACTAAGACGAAACACCTAATTTTTTAAAAAAACTGGGAGAAATACGTGAATAAACATTTCTCTGTGAAGACATACAAATGGCCAATAAGCACATGAAGAGCTGCTCAACATCATTAGTTTTGGGTTAACACGGATCAAAACCGTGAGGTGGTGCCCCTGGACACCCTGAGGATGGCCTCTCCCTGGCGAGGACACGGAGAAGTCAGAACCTCGTATGTTGCTGACGGGACTGTAAAATGGTGCCGCCACTTTGGAAAACCGTTTGGCTGTTTCTTTAGAAATTTAAATGCCAACCTGCCACATGACCCAGCAAGTCTACTCATGAGTGTGTGCCTGAGAGAAATGAAACATGTTTACACCAGGCCCTGCGCACAAATGTCCACCACAGCCAAGTGCCCAGGACAGGACCGGCCCCCCGGGGATGCAGGATAAGAGATGTGCGGCCCATGGAGGGGCGAGCAGGGCTGCATGGGTGGGCTGAGGGGCAGAGCGTGGCCACAGGCGGGATCCCATCCACGAGCAGCTTTTGGGAACAGGCATTGGTGGTGCCCAGGGTGGAGGGTGGGTATGGGGCAGGAGCCAGGGGTCTCTCTGGGCAGAAGGAAATGCTCCAAAACAGAGTGGGTACGGTGATGGTTGCCCAACTCTGCAAGTTTACTACAAATCGTTGGCTCACTGAATATAGATGAGTTTTACGGTATGTAAGTGACACTGTGATGAAGTTGTTAAAATAAACCAATTGTGACTAAATATACTTGCTTTATGCTACACACTATGCCTCCTCACAGAGCTACGGAGCCGAGGTGAACCAGTAGTGACTATCCCTGGTGGTCCTTCCCTGTCCCTCTGCCCCCAGCAGACCAGGGGCCTGCTCTGCTCATGGGTGAGGAGCCTGGTGGTCCTGCCCTGTCCCTCTGCCCCCAGCAGACCAGGGGTCTGCTCTGCTCATGGGTGAGAAGCCTGGTGGTCCCTCTGCTTGGCCGCAGGGCTGACCGAGCATCTAAATGCAGCCTGGATGGATGGGCGTCTGTCCACCTTGGTTACCCCATGAGGAGTGAGAGAAGCCCTCTCCTGGCAGGCTGGACGGCTGGCCCTGACCTCTCACAACCTCCCCATCCGCTGACTCTGAGTGAGCGTCAGGGAGGGCTGCCCATGTGCACACACACAGACATACACATGCTCACACACAGAGTTCACGTGCTTACATACATGCATGTGGAGGCACACAGAGAGCCCAGGCACTCACACACACAGAGCCCACGTGCTCACACACACGCATATGGAAGCATGCATGGAGCCCATGCACTCAAACACACACAGGCATACATGGAGGCACGCACGGAGCCCTCATGCTCACATGCACACGCAGGCCCCATAAGGCTGGCTGCCTCCCGCCAGCTGGAGGCTCGCACCCTGCCACCCTTTCTGCCAGGGCCCCAGCAGCAAGAACTCAAAGACGGGGCACCTAGGCGGAGCCCCGATGCTAGGAGCCACCTGCGGCATCTTGAGTCAACAGTTGCTCGTTTTTCTGAAGAGCTCGCTGTCTTCCTGGAGACACTTACTCGTGGCCACTTCCCCATTGTCCTGCTGCAGCTGAACGGTCAACGTGAGGGAAGACCCTTGGGCTGTGTCCATCACCTCTGGACCCAAAATCACGATCCTTGTGGCTTGTGCTGCAGAGAACAGAGCACACGTGTGTGTGTGTGGGGGTGGGGCGGGGGCTCTGGGTCTGCATCGGCACCCCACACGCCCTGAGCAGGGGCTCAGCCCCGTCCCCGGGGCACCTGGGTGAGGGGGGTGTGGATGGCACGGCCGTCAGGGCTGGGGTCTCTCATGGAGGCTACGAACCCTATCCTGAGGGTCAGCCCTGAACCCACCTGATGGTGTTGGGGGAGGGCAGGGCAGAGGTGACCGCTGAGTGCAGGTGACCACCCAGCAGTGTCCGGTGCACACGGCCTCCTGCTCACCATTCTGACCTGGGCCCTGCCTTCATTGTGTTCGAGTCCATGACCTGACATGTGCTGGATGAGGCTGCGACCACCTGCCTGGAAGCTGGCCTGGCCAGGGGGCCACCTGCAGCTCTGAGCGAGCAGCTGCACCCATGGATCTGGTACCAAGGTTCTGATCATGGACTCGAGTCCCCAGCCAGACTGACCGCTATGGTGGTGCCCTTGTCCTGGAGGCTAACAGAAGGTCCTCACACATGCCCGGGGAGCAATTCAGGGTCGGGGGAGGCCCCAGCAGAGGACCTGGCAGGCCCCAGGCCACCTAAGGTCACATGCAGTGCAGAGAGCTCAGGGTAGGGGCAGGACGGAGACCGGGCAGGGGGCCAGGCACCCAGAGCCCTGAGGCTGGGAGAGTCCCAGACTGGCAGACCCTGTGCTTGGAAGGCCTGCCTGCAGCAGGACCACGCGGCTCCAGAGTCCAGGGGCCTCTGTGTGTCTTGGGCCCGGTGAGACCACACAGAGCATGAACTTCTCAAAAGGGGATTGTAGATCCCTCTTCATCCCAGCCCCCTGGGCCACTTCTCCCGTGAAGCTGCCCAGCGCCAACCAGGAGAGGACATGGCCCGACCCAGATGTGACCCCTGGGAGGACTCCGTGAGGCCAGCAGCAAAGCTGGGGCACCTACCCATGGGGTGACCATTGATCCACATCCCTCGGTAGATGACCCCGGAGCAGTGGGCCATGCTGCCCTGTCCACTGAACACATCACTGTGCCACTGTCCCTGCGGAGAGAACCGTGGGCTCAGGCGGGCTAGGGCCCGAGGACACTTGGCCCTCCAGCTTTCAGGGGCCCCCAGGGACACAGGCTGAGGGGGACCCAATTTGCTCCACACGGTGCACTCTCTCGTGAATTGGGAGTTTAGGGACAATGGCCCGAATACAAAATGCAAGCAAAATACGGCTCCAAATACTTTACAGCACAAAACGCTTTTAGTACAAAGATGCTGCGTTTGTGCAGAGGCTCACAGGAGGCCTGTGGGGTGGGGGAGCTGAGCGCTCTGGCTCATTCCTTGATGATGAAAGGGCCAATTAAAAGCTCAGCGTGAACCCGCACAGCCCACCTGGGCAATGCCGGCTCATGCACACCGCAGCCCCGCTGCCCCATAACAAGCCTGCTTTGTAACCAATACACACGACAGAGTGGAAGAAGGATGGAAAATAGCAGAAAGATTATTTTCATGGAAAGTTCAAGATCTTAATGGTGTTTTACTGACTATGAATTGCTCCTGTTAGAAGAAGAATCAGCCCAAGGAATGTTTGGTGCAGAAGCTGACTGGGGTCCCACTTTCGTGGCCTGCCCTTCGAGGCCCCAAGGTCACCCAGCAGCTGGGCCCTGCAGCAGGCACTCTTGGCCCCTGGGACAGACCAGTAGGTGGGAACGGCCCCTGAAGGCTGCAGCCCTAAAGAGCTCAGATGCCCCCAGACCTGGGGGAGGAGGTTCCAAGGCTGTTTGGAGCAAGTAGCCACTGCGATCTCATTGTGAGTTGATGGGAAGGGCGTGGCCAAGGCTCACCCTCCAGCTGGGGCGTTGGGCAACTGTGGTGCCCAGTAGGTCAGCCCATGGCTTCAGGAGGAGCCAGGCAACCGGCTAGGTGGAAGGTGGGCAGAGGTCTGGCTCTCCTGGAGCTGAGGGGCAGTCTTGTCCCTTCAGCCCCCACACCCAGAGGGCAGAGCCAGCCAGATAGTGGCTGGGGCCTTCCCAAGACTGCCGTGGGCTGTGTTCCCAGAAAGCTCAGGGCTGGCTCGATGACCTGACAGTTGGTATATCGCATCCCTTAAGATGCACCTCACATCTGCAGGTAGCTGGCCAGGCTAAAGTGGGGGCGATGCCTCAGGTATCACAGCAGGTGGGGACTGCAACCAGCATGGAGGCCCTTGCTGCCATCCGGGCTAGGGGTGGAGCCCCAGAGTTGCCTGCTGACCATCTCTGGAAATGGCATGGCCTCTGAGGAGCATCTTCTGGGCTTGACGCCTGCTCCTAGGAAAGACCCCTGTGCACATGTGCATGCACTCAGGCTTCTGTGTTGTGAATCTGCATGCATCATTGTGTCATGCCATGTGTTGGCATGTGTGTGCCTGAGCTGGGCTGCCATCCCCCGAGTTGGGGTGGGGACAGCCCTGGGACGGCAGGGTGGCCTCCCAGGCACGTGGGGCAGGGTAACGTGGGCACCAGACCTTTCCCTTGCTCGAGCCCCAGCAGTCTGTTGGCTGGGGGCGGCGGTGACACTCGTGGATGAAGAACTCACTGGGACGCTCTGCTCTTTTCACTCAGGACACCGTCCCCAGACCTGACAGGTCACCAGCTTGCACTTGGGGAAGCAGGATCCCTGGCTGGTCAGACGCAGACCTCTCATGAGCCAAACTGAACTTGTCGCCCTTGCCCCGCCCCCTCAGCTCTTCTGCTTTGACGTCCGCGCCCTCTTCTGTGGCTCCGCACTGGGGAACAGAAGCCACCCTGGCTCAGGCCCCAGGCTTGGGCTCAGCAGATAGTCTAATGGGATGCACTCTGGCCTATGGCTCTGGGAAGGGTGGCCGCCTTCACAAAGCCCTCCTGTGGGGCTGCACTGCCCTTCGCCTCCACGTTTCTGTGGCAGGGGCTGCGCTCACTTTGCGCTGGGGTGTGTTGTCTGCCTGGGTGGCCGCAGGCCTCATCCTTGTCCCGCGTAGTGGTGCTGGGGTCACCTCCCCTCCCCCCACCCCACTGGGCTGGACGCCAGGCCCCCAGAGTCGGGCCACATGCCGAGGATGTCCAGGGGCAGGTGGGAGGCTGGGAGTCCAGCCGCAGAAAGCGGGAGGGAGCTCAGTGTACATGGCCCTTCCCCAATGTGACTGCCTGGGCCTCCCCTCCGAGGGTCTCCATCACATGACCCCAAATCTTACTGCCATGGGAGGCCAAGCTCTGTGCCCATCGGCCCCTCCCTTCCCTCCCCATCGTGGCCATGGCCTGTCTGTCTGGTCAGGACACGAGCATCCTGGTGGCAGGGATCACACTTCCCTCAGAGGCCTCCTGAGACAATCAGGACAGGGATGCACACATGCTGACACTCTGACAGTGCTCTGGACCCAGGGCCACTCAACTATGACGGGGTCAGGGGTGGAGGGTTGAGATGAGATGTGGGTTTTCACAAGTATGAAGGCAGAGCCTTGGGCTTAGCCAGAAGCAGATGCAGACAAATCCAGCACGCAGCACCTTGGAGGGCGGCTGGGGGCACACAGACTGCCAAGTAGACGGAATGTGAACCTGCACATCAGACCAGGAGCCCTCCACCGAGTGTAGCAGGATCAGCTCCCTGTGAGGTCTCTGTCCAGTGCTCGCTGTCTACTTGTCACCGGGGTCCTTCCCGACCCCTGACCGGCCATTAATCACACTCCTGGAATCTGGGCCGCTCTCCTTTCCCACCAGCTTAGGCTTTGACAAAGAACTCACTTGGGACAGAAAGACCCCAGCAAGGTAACTAATGCAACAGTGTAGAATCTAATTACCGTTACAAATCATGCCTTTGAAAATTCTGCCCTTTCTCAATCAGCCAACATGCTCCCAAGCTGGAACAAACATGGGTTAACCCATCTTACAGAGGAGGCCAGCCCCCACTGCCCCCGGTCCAGGTGAGGACCCGTGCCTGCTAGCGAGGGGCAGGGAGGAAGTGAGGAGGAGAGGGCCACACAGGCCTCCGTTCACACCACACTTAAAGCCAGACGGGCATGGGGCCCCTGTTAGGACACAGGAGGGGACAGGGGTCCCTGTTAGGACATGGAAGGAGGGCCACAGGGGTCCCATTGGGACATGGGAGGAGGGCACGGAGGGCCCCATTAGGACACAGGGGAGGACGGGGGTCCCTGTTAGGACATGGAAGGAGGGCCACAAGGGTCCCATTGGGACATGGAAGGGGGGCACGGAGGGCCCCATTAGGACACAGGAGGGGACGGGGACACAGAAGGAGATGGTCGCCAGCACTAAGTGAGCCACACCTTGTGGCAGATGGTTCCTGGGGGGCCCAGGGTCTCTCAGCTGCAGAATGGGGATGTACGTGTTCATAACTCCTTCCCTGGCCTTTTACTTGAGGAGCTGAGTCCCCTTCTCCTCCTGCCTTCAATCTTTCCCAGCATCAGGGTCTTTTCAAATGAGTCAGTTCTTCCCATCAGGTGGCCAAAGTATTGGGAGTTTCAGCTTTAGCATCAGTCCTTCCAATGAATATTCAGGACTGATTTCCTTTAGGATGTATTGGTTTGATCTCCTTGCTGTCCAAGGGACTCTCAAGAGTCTTCTCTAACACCACAGTTCTAGCAAGGAGAGATAAGAAAGCCTTCCATTCTCCAGTTAACTGATGCTTTTTCCTTCCCGGGGAAAGTGCTGGTGGCTTTCCTGGAATTGTTTTTGTGGTTGTGTTGTCCCCTCTTGCGTTGTTGGCACTCGCAGGCACACTCTGAATCTCTGCCCTGGTCAGAAGGCCACCCTCCTGGCTCTTCAGTCTCTTCTTCACCTCCAGGTCTCCCCAGGGCACTGGGGTCTTGACGACACATCAGAGGGTCCAGCTCTGCAATGCCTGCCTTAATGGCATCTGCAGTCTGGAGGGGGCAGCCCCCACCGTCACCAAACTCACTCCTGGAGCAGGTGGTGGCTTTCCTGAGGCCTTGGCTCCCAGACCAGGCAGGGGTGTGGCCCTAGTCACCTGCCTGAGCCTGACTGCAGGGGCCAGGGTCTCCAGATTTCGAGGTGGGCTGCTGGGGCCACAGTGACCATGCAGGCCAGTGTTGGTGGCCCTGCCTGTCAGTCTCAGCAGACACAAGGCCCCTCACTTTCCTAAGGCATCAACTTTGGCCACCACGATCCTGGTCAAAAGTTCCTCGGGTTTCAAAGTATGACAAGTTCTGCTTATGCAAAAACAAGCTGCCTCCGTGGGTCCATCTGCATCTACCCTCCTCACCCGGGCCTGCAGGGTGGTGCGGGTTCCACTCTGGCAGCCCAGGCCCCTCCTCTGGTGATGCTACAACTGGCTGATACCTCTCATGGTGCTCCTAGGGTGAGGGCTCCCATTCCTAGACTGGCCTCTGGCTGGGCACTCAGGACTCTGGCATTCCTGTGGATGCTCAGGTGAGAAGCAGGTGAGGATGCGCACAAGGCCACCACCTGCTCTGTGCAGTGAGCAGGTGTACCGACCAGCAGGCTTCCCTCCAGGAAAGCCAACACGAGAAATGCAGCCAATGTGCACGGAGGTGCCCCGGGGACGGATGGAAGCCGGCGGAACCATGTGCTACTGTTGCACAGGGAGAAATGATCCATGTGCACCCAAGGCTAAGCCTCAGTGGACAGCAAGCCTATGTCCCCTCTGCCTGGCATGTGCTCACCTCCACAGCCAACGATCATTCCCTGCGCTCACAGAGGTGGCTCCAAGGATGCCACTCTCCCAGGGGCTGCCTGGCGCTCCTGGGGGTCACCAGCCCACGCCACATCCTCAGGAAGAGCGATGAGCTTGCTGCTGCTGGGCATGTGTGTCCCCACCTCCCTTGGCAGGGGAGCAGCACAGTCTGGCACATGCCAGAGACACCCTCAGGCCCCAGGATGCACCAGATGACCTGGCTGCTGCAAACTATGGCCACCCAGCCTGACTGCCTGCCTGGCCCCACTGCAAGGCAGTAGGAGTCAGTTTGGGTTTGGGATTCATTGTTCTTACTTTACAACAGAAGCAGCTTTATTGCATTGATTTTCAGGGATACAATTTTTCTAGAACTAATTTTTTTAAAGTTTCCCTGAGAAGCTCGGCTTTAGGAGGCACCGGGGACAAGGCAGCAGGGGCCCTTGTGCAGTGACGCCAGGGCTCTGGCTGCCCTTCTCCTGGGCCTTCCTGATCTCCACACTGGACGTTTTCCCATTGGATGGGTTGGGCTGCTGGAAGAGAGGCAGGGGCAGGGAACTCAGGGCGGGGTGTGGGGGGGTGCACCTCTGACACAAAAACACTCACCGAAGACAAACTGTCTGTCTTCTGGAAAATCAAATCACTGCAGGAGAGATAAAGAGCAGTACACCGGGGGGTCTGCAGTGAAGGGAGCCCAGAATGGCTTTCTGGAGCAATGGGGTGCTGGGGAGGGTGCAGTCCGAGGAGGCCCGGGCCTCACTTTGGGGCAAAGACTCTGAGGGTGGAAGTCAAAAGGTGGAGGAACCCCCACCAAACACACGAAGCATCTCACACATCCCTAGATAATGAGCATGTGCTTCAAGCGGGGAACAGCTGTACCTGGGGCCGGCCTCAGGATATACCCCAGAGAGGGGAGAGCAGGGAGTCCCCCAGAAGGTTTGGCAGAGGCCAGACAGCCAAGCAGAGGCCACAGCTGCAGTGGACAAGGCTCACCTCCTGATCACCTTATTGCTGGGCTGACAGCCAGCACCCGGGTTGTTTAGAAAACAGAAAACACAAGCGTCGAGAGGATGTGGGGGAACTGGAACACTGGTGCTGCCAGTGGGGATGGAAAATGATGTGGAGTCTCCTCTAAAAGTTACAAATAGAATCACCATGTGACCCAGCAGGTGCACTGTTCTCAGGGAAGGTGGGAGTGGGACAGGCTGACAGCAGCGTCACTCACAGGAGGATGCCAAGGCCGGGACAGGCTGGGTGTCCATCATTGGACGAGCGGCCGGATGCATTGTGGACGGGTCATCTGTGCGATGGAGCAGGACCCAGTCTCAAACAGGGAGGAAGTCCTAACACCTGCTCCAACGTGGATGGACCTTAGGACATGATGCTGAGTGAGACAAACCCGGGGACAAATCCTATGTGATCCCAGTTCTCTGAGGTCCCTGGAGCAGTCAGAGTCACAGACTCTGGAGGGTGGGGGTGGAGCTTCAGTTTGGGAAGAGGAGAAAGTCCTAGAGATGATGGTGGGGGTGGCTGCCCAACATCAATGGGCCCGATGCCACTGAGCTGTGTGCTGAATTAAAATGATAAATTCTATGTTATTTGTATTTTACAATAAAATTAAAAAATAGAAAGCTAGCTGTTTGCCTAGTGACAGCCTGGGGACAGCTGTGCCCTCACGGGAGATGCGCCAACTCCTTGTGGCGGGTCCGCCTCTGACGGGTGACCCCTCACGCCCAGAGGTCAGACCAGCAGGCAGCCCTACAGCTCAGAAGTGGGCACTGAGACCCGGAGCCCATGTCTATGCGGTTCTGTCCTCCCACCAGCCCTGACCCCACAACCCTGAGTGAGCGGGCCTGGCCTGTGTCCAGGGTGTCAGGAAACCATTTGGCAAAGGTGGCCTGAGGGCCTGGGGGATTTGAGGGCCTGGGTGTCTGCCCCAGGTGGGGGCTGTGACCATGGTGGGGGGTGGGAGGACAGGCGGCACTTCCTGAGCATTCAGGCGATCAGGGCCTGGGTGGAGGGCAGGTCATCAGAGCACAAGGCCCTGAGGCTGGGAACTGCTAAACAATGGGAACACAGGCGGACAGTTCAAATCCTGGAGAAGGACTCTTGCTCACCTGTAAAGCGCCTAGGGGTGGAGGGGTGGGGATGGGGCTGCCGCCCCCTGGTGCTCTACCCTTTCCATCTGACATCCAGCTCAGAGCCCAGCTCCGCACTGGAGAAGCCCCTGTGGGGACAGCAGCTGGCAGGGCTGGGCTGCCCCCTGGTGGAGGGCAGTGGGGTGGGCAGCTGAACTGAGACCTGCAAGGGAGGCAGAGAGGGGGAACCCAGGATGGCCCTGGAGGCACCCGCAGAGTCTCTGGGGGCAGGGCACGTGGGGTGGAGGTGGGGGCAAAGTCTTATGGGGCTCTCTGGGAGAAGGTGGGGTCTCTGCCACCCTCTGGTAGTAAGGCCTCCTCGTCTCTGAGTTGGGTTGTGAGAGTCAGCGAGGCCCTGAGGACAGTGTGGGGTGCTGTGATCCCTTGGTCGCCAGAGGTATGGACGCTGTGGGGGTTCTCTGGGTCCCCCTGTGTTTCTTCCACAGAAACTCTGCAGAATTCAGGCTGTGGCTGCCCAGGGGGAGCCCTAAAGGGCTCCATGAGGATAGACAGACATCCCCCTGGGGAGAAGAGACAAAGCTGTGGCTGGGTCACAGTGGCCTCTGCAAATAGGCTCCAGTGCAGACTGTCAACTGCAGCAGCCCAGGCACCAGCCAGCAGCAGCGTGGACACAACATCCCGGGAGCAGCTAGCAGCTGGACCAGGGCCTGGGAGGTGGTGGTTCCTGAGCAGAGCACTATTTTACCAGCATGTCAGGGAGCACGCTGTGAGGAGCTTTGCGGCCAGGGCAGGACTCTAAGATCCCCACCAGGCCACTCCATCTCAGGAAGGGCCCCGGTCAGTTACCAGTTTACCACCTCTCAGCCCCAAATCCATCCTTCTTGCCCAGCTCTGTGCTTTGGGAGACTCTGAAACATGTCCCTTCACTGGCTGGTGCCATCCTGGGCAGGCACTGCAGGGACGCTGGGGGAAGGGGCTTCCCTTGGGCTCCAGCGTGCCCTCTCCTGACCCCTCAGGCTTAGCGGTTTGTGCTCGGTGAGCTCCTCTGCGTCCCAGGTTTCCTGCACACACGCCTGGCGCCCTGGGCAGCTCCCCAACCCGGTGGGCTGTGGCCGCAGCCTGCCTGCGTCTCCAAAGGGGCTGGGCTTCCCTTGTGTCCTGGGACTTCCTTTCCAAACTTTGCTCTAACTTTCACATGAGAAAATTGGCAAAGATGTGAATTCAACTGACAGCCTAATCCTGCAACCCACATGATCAAATTCTATTTGAGCCCCGAGACTATGAGACAGGAGGGCCTCTTGGGGCTGCGGTGGAGTTGAACACAGACCTGAGCTTACATCATCTCCCTGAAAGTGTCCAGGACACCAGGGGCCTCATGGCCACTGTCACTCATTCACAGCCGTCCCGTCACAGCCAAGCACGATGGCAGCTTGGTCACTCCTAAAGCTGCGGCCACAAGTCACTCACATCTCCCAGGCACTCAGCCCGGTGGTTGGGCCCAAGTATGCAGCCAAGCCAGTCCCAAAACACCACCTTTGGGGGCACCTCCTAGGCCAGTTTCACATTTCCCTTTTCCATATTCCTGCTTCCACCCCTTGCAGTATCTTCTTCCCTTTCACTCGTTAACATTTTCAATTGATGGTGTGGCTCCTGTCCCCTGGTTCAGGTTCAGGCATCACTGCCATCTATCAATGTGGGGACATCCTCTCTTTTGCTCTTGTCAAATAGTCTGACATCTTTACCTTCAAACCACCCCAAGTTTGGTCCCACACCCCACACTGGTTGCCATCACCTCTTTTCATGAGTGAGAAACAGAGAGACCTTTCAAACACAGGGATCAGGCCACCAACTTCTTCCAGCACTTTCCATGATGCTTAGAATAAAACTCCAACCCCTTGTGGCTCCAGGGCCTACACGTGAGACTGCCCCGACCTCCCGCCTTGTTGCTCCTACACTGCTCAGGCCATGAAGACTTCTTCCTGCCCTGTAGCCCAGTCTCACCCTGCTCTGCCTGCAGTGCCCTTCCATGCTGCCTGCATGCACAGCCTCTCCCATCCTTCAGGCCGGGCTCACATGATACTCTCTGACCCTGGGCATCTCTGCAGAGCTGGAGGGGCTCCTCATCCACCGGGTGGGCTGCTGGGCTGTCCCTGCCAGCCAACCACTAGACAGGACACACATCCTGGGAGCCAACATCTTGGCTCCCAGCCAGACACATGGGCTGGAGTCCAGGAAGCACAAGGATGACGGATTCTGGGGACCAAGAAGGTCTTCCCATGTGCCTGCCCCTCTTGGCCTCATGGCACCTGAACCCCATCGACCCGAGAGCAGCAGCTGCCATGATGTGGGGAGGGGGCACAGAGCCCTGTTTGTGAGGAGGGGGAGGGCCTTGCTTGCTTCCCCAGGTCTCTGGCTCACTGGGACTCCCGGGCATGTTCCCTCAAAAAGGCATCACCAACTGTTCCCACAGGCGACAGTGTTGGTCACAGGGTAGATCAGGAACCAGATGGATGAAGAGGTGTGAATGGCTGGACCTTAAGTTCCCTGAACCTCAGCCTTCTCATCAGTGAAATGGGAAGAGGGGCTATCCCTACCCCACGGGGTCAGAAGGCCAACATCTGGCTGCACCTGGGGTGCCCAGGGCAGAGGACACTGGCTGGTTGGCCCCCAGTACCTCATAGGTGGAGCCATCCACGAGCCGCAGCATCCCATGGCCCTGGCGCTGGTCCTGGACCCAGTTGCCCTCGTATTCGTCTCCATTCCTGGGGGTAAGCGCAGAGGCTGCTCTCAGGCCGGGAAGGCCAGGTGGCTGCGCTGACGCAGACCGGCTCCCCGGCTGAGCCCCAGCGCATGTCCCCGGGACTGAGGCAAAAATAGGCCCAGAACAGATGGCATGAGCCACAGCCTTGCCAGGACCTGGCGGAGGGGCAGGCAGCCTAGGTGCCCGGTAGGGTGCAGTGACAGGCGGCCCTGCTTGCCGGGTCCCAGGTGTGAAGATTGGGGAGGATGGTGGGGAAGGAAGTGCAAAGAGGGAGGGACCCTGCAAATCCCAGGGCAGGATTTTGCATGAAAACTGCCCAGAATTTGGAAGATGCCCAGCCATAGGCCTGAAGGAGAGATCTGGGGGGGCATGCTCTCAGCCCCACTCTACGCGCCCCCCAACCTCCACCTTCCTACCAGATATTTTATTTGTGGGATGGAGAAGGGAGGTGGAGATTGATATTTTTTCTACTAAACACACATAGAACCAAGTTCAATAACTGAGAGAGAAATTATAGAATCCCTTCAAGGCACACAGACCCTCCTTTCAGGGCTAGGTGCTCAAGACGGGATGGCCCGCTGGCCTGTGAACTCACCGGAAGATCATCCGCCCTCGGCCGTGACGCTTGTTGTCGTGAAACGACCCCAAGTACACTTGTCTGTCTGCGTCCACCAGACACCCGTGTCCTGGAGAAGGAGCCCAGAGCAGAAATCACCTTGTGCCTCCTTTAAGGGAGGGGATTGTCTGGAGGAAGCTAGCGTTGGCACCCCTGGGGACTGAGCTGCGTGGGGTCCCTTGGCCCCAAGATCTGATCTGGGACAGCTGGGCAGCCACATGCAGCGGGAATATCTCTGGGTTCAGTTCTCAAGGTACTAAGTGAGGGTGGGGGTGCCATTCAAGGGCCACGATCCCCCAGAATAGAGACTGAAATGCTGCTGTCCTGCTCGGGTGGTGCTGCGGGGTAGTCAAGGCCAGCTCGCAGAAGTGAGTTCATCCTGAGGATACATGGCCATCCTGGGCCTCCACCATCTACTCAAAGGACCCAGAGACCAGAGAAATTGCCATCATAGACACGGTGTCTCCAGGATCTGGACACTCAAGGAGGGGAGAACATCCAGACTCCATGGGGAGGCCTTGGAGGAGGCAGGGCCTTTTGCAGGGTGTGGGCTGTTGGGGGCGTAGCCACTCCCCTCACTCCCCGGGGCCTCACTCACACTGGCCTCCCACCAATGTGGCCTCCTGACCAGCGCTGATCCCCACCATGGTGGCCTCCTGACTGGCGCTGTTCCCCTCCATGTGGCCTACTGACTCACGCTGTCCTCCCTTCCCAACACGTGGCCTCCTGACTGGCTCGGCCTGGCAAGATGTGGAGACGACAACTGAGTGGAGGATCAGGAGGGGCCATCTGCCTCTCGCCCCAGGAGACCCACAGCCCTGCTCAAGGGCTGCGACCCTCCATGAGGCCAGAAGACCTGCCCAGCTGAGCCCAGACCAGCCCAGGATTGAGCACAAGGACAGAACGGGGACCTGAGTCACCAGATCTGGGTGGCTTGCTATAAACCCCTTACTCTGAACCTCAGTGGACAGGGGAGCATGCTGGTGCCGGACCGTCCAGGCCCTGAGTCAGAATCCCAGGAGGGCTAGGTCTAGGCCCTGCAGTGCCTGCCCCACAGCCCACACCCTGCACCTTCCTGCGGACACCCGACCTTCTCTCAGGCCATGGAAGAGCTCCCCTTCGTAATGTCCGCCGGCTTGGTACTTCATGACGCCGTGTCCCTGGGGCTCTCCCAGAACAAACTGTCCAGTGTAGGTGTTCCCTGGATGGGAGGTGGGAAGCCAAGTCTAGGGTTAGAGCCGCTTCCTGAGTTCCTCAGGGTGATGATTACCCAGTTCTCACTTGACTCCTGGGCAGCAGTGGTCACAGAGCAGGGTATACGTTTATCTCACAGCTCACGCTGGTAGACGAGGGAGATGGGACAGAGCGTGTACGGTCCCATTACCTACGATCCTCTCCCTCTCTCCTAGGGACCCTCTCGGGTCTGTATGCCTGGAACAGAGGCCCCTCCAGGCCAGAATCTGTGGGGTAACACTTCTCTCCACCAAAAATCCACTTCACGCTTGCCCGTGAGGGTCTGAGGTCCTGCAGGCAGCACCGGGGCTGTCCCGCCCCAGGCTGGCACAAGGCTGCTACGAGACACCTTTGGGGAGCCAGGGGTCCTCAGGTTCTGGACACAAGTGCCTTCTGCATCCAGAAAGGAGGGGGCAGCTCACAGCAGGGTGGGTTCAGGAGGAAGGGCTGGAAAGCTGACCTGTCAGTGCCCAGTGCCGACAGCCCTCTCCTGTGATCTCTCCGTCCACAAAGTCGCCTTCGTAGTAACTCCCATCTTTAAACAGCAGCTTCCCCCGACCTGGTGAAAGACATCATCTTGATGTCAGGCTGTGGCTGGGAGTGACCGCTGAGGCCTGTGTGTGGCTGGGCTCGTTTCTCAGGGAGAAGAGCAGGTTGCAAGGTCTTTGTATTTGCTTCTGTCCGGGCCATCAAAAGCTCAGGGATCCTGCCTCTAGATCTCCTCAGAGGGCACTTGATGGCCACCTTGCCTCTGTCAGCACAGGTGCAGAGGGACGTTGTGGGGAGAGAGAGAGAGAGAGAGAGAGAGAGAGAGAGAGAGAGAGAGAGAGAGAGAGAAAGGGCGAGAGAGAGAAAAGCATGGGGTGACACTGAAAAATACATTTTTAAAAGAAGGGACCACTTTGTCCAGGTCAGGAAGAGACTCACAGATTTCAGCACAAAAGGGAGAAACACCCGTGTGGCAAAAACACTCCCATAAAAGTCAAAAGTCTCAAAATACACTGGTAGCCAACTGATAAAGAAATAGTTCATGAGAAAATACTGGAAGATCAATCCTCTGGCAGAAAAATAGGCAGAGGCTTCCAGCAGACAGAACCCCAAATGGGCATAAAACTGTGATGGTAAACTTTGGAAAGTCCAGGTCTGCCTCTGGGGTGGACGCCAGGGGACTCTCACTTGCTACTTGCTCTCCTTGCTATTTAGATTTTTTTAATAAAAATGGTCAGGTTCTTCATATTCAAGGAAAAAATAAAGACAGTTTTCATCAGCACCAAGGCGGCTGTCTGGGTCCCCCACTCTGCAGGAGATGGCCCCTCATGGGTACGAGTGAGGGCCTGGTGCGGCAGGCATGAGTGAGGGCCTGGTGCGGCGGGCACGAGTGAGGGCCTGGTGCGGCGGGCACGAGTGAGGGCCTGGTGTGGCAGGCACTCACGTGGCCCCAGCTCCTCTGGGACGTGTGCTGTCAGTGGAATGGGAATGGCTACAGCAAGAGGCCATAGCCTGTCCTTACCGTGTTTCTTGCCTCCTCTCCATTCTCCTTCATATCGAAAGAAAGAATTTGGATAAACGTAGACCCCATAACCTGAAGGTTGAAAGGACACCCAGGTGAGCACCAGGTACAGATGACGTGGCTGACGACCAGCACACACATTCCAGGTGTCTGTCTTGACCTCTTAGTGAGCCTCACCCCCACTGCTCCCCAAAGGCTGTTTGGGTCACAGCTCTCCCTGTTCATCCGTTTATACAGCAGACATGCTGAGCGCCCAACCGTGCAGAGGCGCCCACCCCGCCAACCTGGGTCTGGGGAGGTCCTCAGTCCCTCCCGACTGGGTCTCCAGGCCCCAGCCGGTTCTGCTATTCGGGGCCTGGGACCCCGCCCATACCATGGGCACCCAAACACCTGAGTTGGGGACGACAAAGCTCCCAGGGGTGCGAGCTGGGTTCGTAGTGAAGGTGCGGGAATGCTCAGCGAGTGCCCGGACCTGTCCGCCTCCCTCCCTTCCCGACGGAGGCCCGGTGGTGTAGTCGGCCGTTACCCTCCCGCGGTGGCCTCCCTGGAAGCTCCCGGCGCGGCATGCAGGTGGTCGCGCGTCCCTCACTGGCGGACGCCATCTTGCCGCTAGAGGTTTCCATTAGCAACCGCATAGTTCTTCTCTACTGGCTCGTTGGTTGTGAGGGGGCGTGGCCTCTAGTCAGTCCTTGGGCGTTACCAAGTTCTGGAGCTGAACTATCTGGGCCGGGAACCAGAGGACTAGAATGCGCTTGCGCAGCACGGCGAATTTCCGCCGCTTACGTCTCTTCCGCCGACGTGACAGCCCAGCCAACGGCCTAGGCTCTCGCACCGGAAGCGGAAATGGTTGGAGGCTCTCGGCCCCGCCTCGGCGGCCATCTTGGAAGCCCGGGAGGCGGTGCCGCGCAGGACTGAGCGGAAGTGCTCGGTCGCCCCTTCCCGGACCTAGCGAAACGCCGGCGCGGCAGCCACCCGCGTCCTCCTTCCCGCGGCCCCCGGGAGACCGCGCTCGGCCGCAGTGGACCGCGAGGTGCTGGCGGGCGGGGCGGGGGTCAGGCTGGCGCCATGGTCCTGAGGGGCGCGCGTGAG
The DNA here is from genome assembly GCF_033118175.1 of Dama dama. Classification (NCBI taxonomy): domain Eukaryota; kingdom Metazoa; phylum Chordata; class Mammalia; order Artiodactyla; family Cervidae; genus Dama; species Dama dama. The sequence goes on along the minus strand of NC_083694.1, from coordinate 47,405,894 downwards.
GCTGGGGCCGGGCCGGACCCCAGGGGTCGCCGCGGTGACCGGCCCCAGTCCCCTGGTAGCGCGTCCTGGGAGGGGTCGGCTGCCTGCCCGGGGCCGTGGGACTTCGGTGTCCTCGCCGGTCCAGGGTGGCCTGCGGGATTTGGGTAGGAAACGCCGCGGTGGACTTGGGTCTCTCGGGGTCGAGTCCTGGCCCTTCTGCAAACCGAAGCTCCCGAGCGCTCGGGCTGACCCGCCCGACGGCGCCCCGCCTGTCCCACAGCTGCCTCCGGAAACCTGCCCCAGGCACCTGGGCCTGGGAGCGTCCCGGGGCGCCTGCTACTTGGTCGGGTTGGTCTCACTCCCGGAGATGTGTAAGGTGGCGCACTCCTCGTAGGTGAATATAGGGCCCCCAGGTCTTGGTGGTGCAGGTGTGGTGGAGACGGGAAGGTGGTCATGCCCAGGGAAAGGAGCCGGCCGTGATCCCTGGCCGAGTACTCGGGTGTATGAGGTCTGGAAGGGTTTTTCAGCGAAGGGAACAGCATCGGAGGATGAAAGTGTGGGAAATTACCAGGCTCGGGACCCAGGGGAAAGGGTCGGGGGAATGAGGGGAGACATAGAGGGTGCCAGGCAGGACTGTTCTCTGTGTGGGATGCGTCTGTGTGGGGACAGCTTCACAGACAGGTGCAGTGATGACTCTGATACTCTGCACACAAACTCGCAGAAGTGATACTCCTGGTCTCTGTTTGGAACAGTTTGATCTTGCTTTTTTCTTTGTTTCCTTTGTGGCTGAGCCTGTCAGTGACATCTGACAGAGAACTTAACCCACTGCTAGGTCTGTCCTGGGCATGGTGGATATCGGGACCGGCAGCAGAGGGACAAGGCTCCCTCTCCAGGAGCTTGCATTTTAGTAAGAGGAAATAGAGAAATGAGGCAGAAAGCAGTCAGAAGTGATTGTCCCACAAAATAGAACAGGGTGATGTGATCTGAGTGACAGGCGCCAGTTGGACAGTCACGGAAGGCCTCTTTGAACTGCCGAGGACTACAGACAGCCCAGCTGTGTGAGGGCCACCCTGACTGGAAACAAGTCCAAACAAGGCCAGCTTGCTGCCTTCGTCCCCGGGGCTGCTTCTGGTTAGAACTGGGCCCTACACTGGTTCTAACAAGGCTGGCTGCTGACTCCCCACTGAAAGCCTGGGAGGGGGTGCTGAGATGCTGTGGCCCTGTTTCACAGAGTGGAGTGGGGAGGGCCACAGTGGCCTGCGAGTCACGCCATAGACAGGCCATTTGATCCAAAGTTCATCTTCTTAATGTTGATGGGAGTTCAGCCAAAGCGTGGAGTTATGTTAATGTATATGTCTTATGTCAGGTAATCTGAAGTGGGTCAACATGTCGTGGGAAGATCTTTCACACATTCAGTTAAGAGAACGAGACTTAGAAGGGGTTGTCTCTGTGTAGGGCGTACTTTAGAGGAATAGCAGGTGTTTCTCTAATGTTAATTTTAATACCTCAATTCAAGTAAAGGCATTTAAATGGTAGACACTTTGGTCATAAAAAAGTAAAACAGGGAAAAATTTGTATGGACTCGTAGGATAAATGATGTTACTGATGTGGTTTTCTTCTGGCCTGACTTTGGTCTAAATAGGGTGGCTGGCCTTCTCTAATTTAGCCCTTTTGAAAATAGGAAATTTTTCCCAGTTGAATATAGAGGCAAACTTCCCCAAAAGACAGGGCTAGGAGCCACAGTTCACCTGTTCAGTTCACTGCGGCTCCCAGGAAAGCAAAGGGCATTTCTGGGTCTCCTTGGCATGCTGCCCCTCCACTGTGGGGCTCCAGGAAATGGTGTTACGGAATCAGAGCAGACGTTCTAGCACAGATGTGCTGGTGCTTGTGGGACTGCTCAGGTTATCTTCATATCAAAGTTGTACTGTTGACCCTTGAACAACATGGGTTTGGACTGGATGGGTCCAGTCTCATGTGGATTTTTTTCACGAGAACAGTACCGTAGTACTGCATGATCTGCGATTGGTTGAACTGCAGGTCCAGAGACTGACTAAAGTTATACTTGGATCGTTGACTGCTGGGGCCGACGCCCCTGCATTTGTTCAAGGACCCACTGCAATTGGTACTGTGTTCCATCTGGGATCTAGGATTATGTTGTGAGCCTGCTAACTAGCGGGTGCATGCAGGAAGAATGTGCAGATCCAGGCTCCAGCCTGGCCATGAACAGGCCAAGCAAGGGGGTGGCTTAGGCCGTTGGAAGCCTCAGGTATCTGCCCAAATGGGAAGGGCTGCTGTGCCAGCAGACGCCGCCTTCCAGATGAGGGATGGCGGCCTCATGATCATAACCACTCAAGGGCGGTGAAACAGACTCCATGTTGGAGTCCACTTCTGGTCCCCAGCCCTGCCATGGTGCCACATGCGGGAGGAAGCCGCCCGTGGTATGGGGGCAGCGAGAGCTTGGCCCCAGCATCTTCACCAGCTTTGGACTGGCGTGGCCTTCTGCCCTCTGCGTCCTTTTTGTTCTGCGGTTCAGATGGGGCCCATGCGGGGCTGCAAGAGCCAAGGCCAGAGCTGCTCTTGACTTTGAGCAAGTGGCCTGGACTGTCTGAGGCTGATGTGCTGCTGTGGCCTAGGGGTGATGGTGCCCACCCTTCTCTTGGCGATCTGGGCTCTCATGTGCTGAGTCCTCATGGAGTCACGTGGCCGGACGAAGTAGTCAGGAGCAGATAGGGTTACCTCCACACACAGATAAGGAACTGGGGTTCAGACAGACTACTACTGGGAATCCTGACCATGGAGTGGGGACCTGGTCTGGACAGGGCCGGGTACCATGGGGGCGGTCTGGACAGAGACCAGGTGGGGCCTAGAGAAGGGGGGCCACTTAGGAGCCTGTGGAGTGGCAGGAGGAGATGCTGGCAGTGGGTGAGTCTGGAGAGCCCTGGGGAGGTGGGCGTAGCCGCCTGTGCTGCAGACTGGCCCCAGGGAAGTGGACACAAATGTGTCCACAGGACTTTGCAGCCAGCGGGGCGGCCCTGGGACTGGTGGGAGGAGTGTGAGCAGGTGACAGGAGCGGAAATGAAAGTCCACCGGTGCTGCTTTGCATGTCACATGGCCTCCTGGCTCTCCACCAGAGCATGTCGCTGGCTTTTTTCTCTTTCCTGGATGACTCGTGGTAAAGACACAGGCCGGAAGCCTCGGTGTGTGTGAAATAGTGAATACTGGAAAAACCTGCTCAATGGTGTTGATGGAAATAGGGTAAGGTGATTAGGTCCTTGAATGCTGTATATTTAATATAAAAGTGTTTTGTGTTTTTTTTGTTTACAGAATGTCTGAAGGTGACAGTGTGGGAGATTCTGTCCATGGGAAGCCGTCTGTGGTCTACAGATTTTTCACACGACTTGGACAGGTTGGTTTTGGGTTGCAGAGCTGTATACACATTTAAGGAGAAGGCAGTGGCAACCCACTCCAGTATTCTTGCCTGGAAAATCCCATGGACAGAGGAGCCTGGTAGGCTGCAGTCCATGGGGTCACTAGGAGTCAAACACAACTTCACTTTCACTTTCACTTTTCACTTTCATGCATTGGAGAAAGAAATGGCAACCTACTCCAGTATTCTTGCCTGGAGAATCTCAGGGACAGGGGAGCCTGGTGGGCTGCTGTCTATGGGGTCTCACAGAGTCGGACAGGACTAAAGCGACTTAGCAGCAGCATACACATTTAAATGAGACTTGACCCTGGGGCATTTCCCTGTGGAGCATAAGTGTGCTGGCAGCTCCCCTGGGCGGGGGACAACTCCTTCAGTCTCGCTTACACTCAGGCTTCTTGTCTTGTTACTGTGAGGATGCTGGGTCTCCTGTGGTTCAGACCACATACTTGTCTTCTGCGTTTTCTCAACAGCTCTGAAAATGTGAAAACCTTGATTCTTAGCAGACACGGCTGCTCTGCCTCTGCCCCGCTGTCCCCCTGCTTAGCTACCCACATCCACCCTCGCCCACGTCTCCTCAACCCCCTGCCCCCAGGTCCATGCTCCACTGCGGGACCACCCCTCAGACCACAGCAAGGCCTGTGAGTGTCTGTCTTGGAGGAAGAAGTCTGACTTGGTAGAGAATCATACAGACTGACATAGGGCTCAGAACTAAAACTGTGTTGACTTTTAAAAGAAAAAAGCATCTGGAAAACTTGATAATTATTGAAGCCAGGTCATGGGCCTCTGTGGCTCATATTCTCTCTTATGAATGACTAAAATTTTTCATAATTAGAATTTCAAAATGGGAATTAATTTCAAATTAAAACGAGAACACAGACATGTATATTAGTTAAATGTACAGATGTACACACGTATGTAGACGTGTGCACATGTGTGAATCTAGGAATTTGGCCATCTGCTCTGCAGCTGTGTCCATTCTCCGCCCCCTGCCCCCCCACTGCTGGGTGGGTGGGACCAGCTCCAGGGTAAGTGGCTATGAGACGGGGACCTGCCACTGAGTCCCAGGTGTGGAATGGTAACATTCCCCTGTCTCTGCTGTCCTCTCTGTCTCCCCACAATGGCCCCTTGGGCCGATGCTGTGGGACCATCGACTGTGAGAGACAGATCCGTAATTATCTTTGATTAAAGGACAAGTGCATCTCCAAAACTGTTGCAAGTAACTTTTGGATTAACTGTAGTCACTGCTCGGCACAAAGGTCAGCAACAGGCGTGCTGCGCAGCGGGAACTGCAGGGCGGCTGTAACATAGGCTGTGTCTCTCCTAGATCTACCAGTCCTGGCTGGACAAGTCTACGCCACACACGGCCGTGAGATGGGTGGTGACGCTGGGCTTGAGCTTCATCTACATGATCCGCGTTTACCTGCTGCAGGTCGGTGGGGCGGGACCTGGCCTTGTGTGTAGGTGGGAGGGTTGTTTCTCCTTCTGTCTCTGGGGTAGAAGTGTCCTGGTCTGCTCAGGGGACCTCCTGGCGCCCCTTGTGTGGGCCTCCTGGGGACTGGGGACAAAATCACCTTCTGTGCTGGCCACCTCATTCCCTGAGTGCGTGAGATAGGCTGGCGTCTGAGGAGGATCAGGTGAGGTGACTGAGGACTCTCCCTGAGGGGACGGGCATCCTTTCTGACCCCTGCTGACTGCCTGGGTCCCAGGTGGGAGTCCCTGTGGACCCTGAGAACAGGGAGGCTCAGGCCTCATCCAGAGCTTTTTTCCCTGGGCAGGACAGCTGTTTCCTCCATGAGAGCAGACCCATCCTCTTGGGTGTCTCCTAGGTTTAGAAGGATGTGGGTGTGAGGACAGGTACTTCACCCACTGGATACTGCCCTGCGTCCAGCCCTGGGGGAAACTCTCCCCTCAGCTGAGTGTAGAGACTCATCCTTGGTGGTGGTGGTTGTGTCTGTGTTTCCGAGAGGAAGCCTAACCCTGGCTTAGTACAAAGGTGGCAGGCATGGTGCATCTCTGTAGCAGGCACAGTTTGTGTCGGCAGTCTACAATTAATGTTGTTTGCTGTGATTGGGTCTAGGTGTTCTTAAGAAATTGGACCTTGGTCCAGTCTTCATGGAAAGAGTGACCTTGAAACCTTGAATTGGGGGATTTGGGCAGGATGTGGGTGCGTTTCGTACAGGCTAGTTTCCCAGGTTAGACTCATCAAGTGCCTGGTTTGACATCCCTCCAGCCTCAGCCCTGCTACCAGGAGCTGGGTAAACACTCAGCTGTTAATTTTTCACATCTAGGATTTTGTTGTCTCACTTGAACATTTTTTAAGGTATCAGGACATCAAATGCCAGCATGATAGATCTCAACTGGTTTGTGTGAAAATGTTTGGGCTTTTAGAATTGGTCATGCAGTGCAGTCTGGTTCTGCCTGGATAAACTCACTCCTTTAAGAATGAGCTGAGGACTTCCCTGGCAGTCCAGTGGTTAGGACCACCAGTGCAGGGGCCCAGGTTCAATCCTTGGTCGGGGAACTAAGATGCCACATGCTGTGCGGCCAAGAAGCCCAGTGGCAGATACACCTCCTTCTCTGTGTCTCCTGGGGAAGGTTTTTCTCTGTAATACTCTGTGACTTGTTGGTTTCCTGAGGTTCTGGATTTCTTTTGGGCAGAGGTTGTGAGCAGTCCTTGCACGATGTGTGTGATGCCAGCCACCTGCTGGAAGGAGCTGAACCCTCAGGTCTTGGGCTGGTTTGGGGCCCGTGTCCAGGTTGGGGGCTGCCGGCAAGGACAAACCTGTGACCTGGGTGTGTGGCTTTGTGAAGCACCCCATATCTGCTGTCTTCCAGGGCTCTGGTGGCTTTAAGTGTTGGGTGCATCTAACTGGACACTGGCTTGTCCATGCTCAGGACCCAAAATGCAGCCTGAGACTCGCTGTCACTGTGGACGCTCACTGCTCTTCTATCACTTGTTCTGAGCTCATGTCCATGTGGGTTCAGTCCAGATGAGGACTGGGTTCGGGGTGGCCTCACTGACTGTGTCCCTTCTCTTCCAGGGTTGGTACATCGTGACCTATGCCTTGGGAATCTACCACCTGAATCTCTTCATAGCTTTCCTTTCTCCAAAAGTGGACCCTTCGTTAATGGAAGATTCAGGTATGGTGGAGCATGCCTCCTTCGCTGTCTGGGGAGAATTGTGATTTTATGTGCTTCATAGAACTGCTGTTTCCTCCAGAAACATTTGAAATCTCAACTTTGGAGACTGTTCTTTAGGTGTTTAAAATGTACCTGGAACTTCTGTGATCCTAGCAAGTTTGTTTGTAGAAGGACTGGTTAAACCCTTGTTAAACAGTCACAGGCGGCGGGTTCTTCTTTCTGTGTTTGGCAGATGAGGAAACTGAGCCTTGGGGCTGTGTATCCTGTGCGGGGGTGGGATTGGGGGGTAGGGTGGGGTGAGCCGGGGCCTGCCTTCTGGGCAGCTGGCCTAGCCAAGGTCCCTTCTCGCAAAAGCAGGCATCCATACCGCTTGGCGTGGCTCACTGAGGCTGCTGGCCCCTTGATGTCCCAGGACAGTGGGTTGGAAAGTTCTTGGCTCTGGCTGTTCCCGGCATACCTGGGCCAGATGGACGCCTCAGTGCATGCCTACCGGCCAGCTGGGGATGAGGCAGTGCACAACCAGATGCCGAGGCCTTCATTTGGGCTGACGCTGCCGTGTTGGTAACACCCGCTACAGTTCCTGTGGAGCCTGTGGGATCCTGCTTGTTGTGGCAGAGACCACTGTCCAGACTGCAGATCGTGACTAGAACCATGTGTTTTCTCTGTGGAGTATCTGATAGAAATACCAAAGGGAACAACCCTTTCATTTACTGTTGCCAATTGGGGAATTAGAAAGCAAGAGGCCTGTCTGTAGGCCTCAGTTTCTCGATGTGTCACTGGGGAGGGCACCTTCCCAGGTGGGGTGGGGTGGGATTCCCGGCTCGTGGAGGAGGCGGCTGTCCCGAGCCTTGCACCCCCAGAGCCAACACAGCTCTCGCCTCTGCCTGCTCATGGCTGTGTGTGCTTATCTCTCCCCTTCCCTTCAGGTCTCAGGTTGTCTGGTTGATGGGTTCCTGAAAATCGGCGTTGGGGGTGAATTTTTTACACGGTCATTTGAAGTGGTCTTAACAAGAAATTCTCATACAAATCTTCTAAAGCTGTGAATCGGTTTCTAAATCAGCTGAAATCCCCATTTTGTGTTTGGTTAAAGTCTGGGTTAAATGTCAGGGCTGTTGGTTCAAAGCCCTAGGGGAGCTTAGAGCTGTAGGAAGGACGGGACTGCCCGCCTCACCCTGCTGACTCTCTCCTTTCAGACGATGGCCCCTCATTACCCACCAAACAGAACGAGGAGTTCCGACCCTTCATCAGGAGGCTCCCAGAGTTTAAGTTCTGGTGAGTCCCTCATCCCCCGTGTTCCTGCCCCCATGCTCATCTCGCCCCACCCTTGTACCACCCCCCCGTGCTCCTCCCCGCATGTTCCCCCTTTTCTTGCACATGCTCCTCCTCATGTGCTTGTTCCTCTGTGCTGCCCCCCCCCCAACCCTAAGGTCCCCCCTGCCCTGTGCTCCTCCCCCCGCCCTGTGCTCCTCCCGCCGTGCTCATTCCCACTTGTGGCTCTGAGCTGGGCATGTGTCTTGGTTCTGGCAAGCTGGCAGCCTAGACTCCTCAGAGAAACACCAGCTCTGGTGTGTTTCCCTGTCTTGGACGTCATCTCACCCAGAATGTGAGATGTGCCTGCTGGGCATGGGGGGTTCTAGGGGCCTCCAGGGCCCACCCTGCTCTGGGTTGCAAAGTAACACCATTGTGCCTTGAAGCCACAAAAAGGGGGCTGCTTCGGGGTGGAGGGTCCTGAGTAGGTGACTGACTTGGCCTCTGGGGGTACACTGCTCTGCACTGAAGGACTAGCTCCCTCCCCGCTCAGTCCTTGGATGACCTGGGCACAGGGCAGGTGTTGGTGTGAAGGGGGGTTGACTTGTCTGTAGGCCTCTTGGAGGTGGTCCCGTGTGTGTGATGTAATGATGAGTGTGATGGGGTGGAGATGACCCTGCTGGCTGGGGAAGTGGGAGGGTCTGTGAGTGTGTCTGTCCTGTCCTGTCCTTCACCCTGCCCTCCTGGTGCAGGTGCAGTCCCGGTGGGGTGTGAAGTGCTGGACCCAGGGCTGCGGGGGGAGGGGTGGGAAGCCGGCAAGGCTGGATCCTATGTGCCCTCTGGGGTAGCCTTTGCTTGCTAGAAAGGGAGAGCCAGGCGGACTCAAGTAGGGCTGCGACCCTGGAGGGTTTGGCCCTGAGCTGGAGGGCAGGTGGCCCTGAGGTCTAACTGCACCTGTTTTTTACGGGATGCTGCTTCGTCACTGGGAGACAGCCTGCTGGGCATGTGGGACTTGGACTGGGGACTAGGTTTCTAGACATGACCCTGCAGCACACGGCATCCCGGTCCAGCCACCAGCCTGAGCAGCAACAGCACCCCCACTGCTCATTTTACGCTTTGTGTCTGTCACATGCAGTACGTGACACATGCCACACGTAGTTCCCACCCCGCTTCTGGAGGAGACACCGCCGCTCCCCCAGGGCCGCCTCCTGTACTGACCACTGATCTTCTCTCCTGCTGCAGGCACGCGGCGACCAAGGGCATCCTGGTGGCCATGGTGTGCACCTTCTTTGAGGCCTTCAATGTCCCAGTGTTCTGGCCCATCCTGGTGATGTACTTCATCATGCTGTTCTGTATCACCATGAAGAGGCAGATAAAGGTAAAGCCCAGCTGCTGCTGTGCCGTGAGACAGCATGCCTGGTGTGAGGAGCTCTGAGCCAGGCTTCAGTCTGAGACACTGGGGCTGTGCACACCCTGCTCTCTGTGCAGTCTGGTGGGTGTGTGCGCTTGCCATGGGCATGAGTCGCAACTGCTGTGTCTGGTCCGTGTACAGGGCCGGGCCCTCAGCACAGCCTTAAGTCACACCGTCAGGTGATGAAGTACATCACCGTCTGGCGCATCATCCAGGGACAGTCAGGCCCCAGGACGTGCTGTGTGATGCCAGCATCACCCTAAGCTGTCCTCGGTGACAGGGCGGCTCCGCTTTGTCCTCTTCTCCCCCAGTCCCAGGTTCCCAGCTCAGTAGCTCTAGCTCGTCCTGCACACAGGGTGGGGATTACGAAACCTGTCCCCTACCCTTGGGGTTTTCAGCAGCTCAGCTGGCTCAGCCAGGCTGGGCCCCCTGAGCAGGGGGACAGGGGTGTCTGAGGAGCCCTGGCTTCCCACCTGCACGCAGCAAAGATGGGGCTCAGAGCTGGAGGGGAGGTGGGCCATGGGGAGGCCATGCTGAGACTCGTCTGTCTGTCTGTCCCAGCACATGATCAAGTACCGGTACATCCCATTCACGCACGGCAAGAGGACATACAAGGGCAAAGAGGACGCGGGCAAGACATTCGCCAGCTAGACGGCCGCCTGCCACCTGACGGCGCCTTCTCTTCTCACATACAGTAGTTGAGTACAAGGGAGTTATTTTCTTTCTAAAAAGAAGCTTCGATTATTTGTAACTGAAGTATCAGGTTTTTGAAGAAACTGGCATTTAAACCGAATCGCATTGATTTATTTTCCAGCCGGTCAGGTGTGCAGACGCCGGACTTGTAGTGGAACGCAGGCTGGGGGACAGCCAGGCGGTCTGGGGAGGGCGGGCGGCCAGCCGGCGGTGGGGTCAGGCCCGCGGAGGGATCTAGGATGCCCGACTGCTGCCTCTGAGGACGCCTGCCGCCTGCGTGGAGGATACGCGCCCGCCGGAGGAGCCACTCCCTTAGCTGCGGGTTCTAATGCCAGTTTCCCAGTTCATCTCACGGGAGATGTGTCGAGTTGGCCTCTACCATGATGACTCAAAACTTTGTTCTTAACCACCATGATTGCTTTTGAGGGCCTGGAATTATAAATATATATTTTAATTGTTTGAGATTATTTTGACACCTTTCTTTGATACGTCAAGAGTTGTTTTAAGTGTGTTCTCGGCAGCAGCCCCTTTCAGAGACACCTGGCAGGAGGGCCAGTGCCATGGGCTTTAACACACGGCTTCTTACTTTCTACGGGGAAACAACTTTGACCTGCATGTCAGCTTTTTTGATGTGATAAAAACCAATACTCGTAAACATTTTACTAAGTGACTTTTTAATTCCAACTTTATTAAAGACAATGTCCCCGCTCTCGTGTAGTCTCTATCTAACCCACCACAGCTCCTGCACCATGAGGGCCTGTGGGGTGCCCAGCCGCCCTGGGAGGCAGTCACACTGCCACACCGTTGACTCCCGGCTCCAAGCGCCATTTCCATCTGTCTCAGTTTTGGACCTCAAGTGTTCCCCTCGTGGCTTCTCTTTTGCCAGTTTTTGCAAATGTGAAGTAAGCAGCTCTTGCTTTTAAGAGGCCACATGAAGATCTTTGTGTACCTGACCCTGAATTTTAAACTTCACACGTAAATGACGTTCGGATCGGTGCCCGTTACCAGGCCGTGGCACCTGCAGTGCTCGTGCTCTAGACCTGTTTCATACTGTTGTCCCGGTAAGCGCACTGGTGTGAGACTCGATGGGAAGTTGCAGCCACTCGGTGCCCGTGTGAGGAGGGGGGCTTAGGACCCATGGAGCCTCTCTCTGTGCTCCTGCCTGCCTGGAGCAGGGCCCGCGCGGTCACAGCCGGTCTCTGGGGCTGACCTCCGCCTCTTGAGGAGGGCCTTGGCCAGCAAGTCACGTGGAGAAGAGGCCCTCCCACATGGGTGTGTGCACCGCTCACAGTGTCAGCACACCAGCACTTCTGTGGAAATGGTGCTGTAAGGGTGCCTACACCAAAATCCAGTCTGCAGGATTTAAGTAGATCTAAAAACCTGAAGATAACAAAGGTGGCAGGAAGCAGGCTGGCCACAGCGGTGAGTGGTGATGGCAAGCTGGCCGGGCCTGCCAGGTGCTCCACGTGGGAGGAGACCCCTCCTGTGGTGAGGCCGGAATGCACATTGCCATGTTCTAGAATGGGAAGCAGACTTGACCATTCACTAGATGGCACGTGCCAGAGGTGTTAGGGTTGATGACAACTTCTGGCTTTCTGGGAACAGTTGTGCTCCCACCCTCCAAAGCCAGCTCCAGTGACAAGGGTGAGGTCTGTAGGTCTTTGGGCTGGAGGACTATCATGCTGGGAAGGCAAACTGCTGGTGCTCGGCGGCTGCAGGTCAGTCACGCCCCGCCCTATGAGTGACTGGGGAAGGGAGGGGCGTTCTGAGGGTGGACTGGCTGCCCCGCAGGTCCCCACCCACCCTGCATTAGCCAGGTCCAAGTCCAGGTCCAGCACCCATCCTCCTGGCAGCTGGCATGGTATCACATGTGACAAAAGTCTCAAGAATTTCTCGATGTCTGTGCAGGAGAAGTTGACGAGAATAAGACTGCTCTTCCTGCAAGAGGTCAGCGGTAGTGCCGCAGGTAGACCAGCTTCTGGGGAAGGAACTTCTCCCTGCAGAGGGGACACTCCGTCTGGGGAGAGTGGGGGACAGTCACAGGCCGCACCCAGCACAGCATCTCCAATAAAACAGGGATGTACCCATGTCTCTTAGAGAAAGCGTTTTTTGAGACACTGCAAGTGGTCGGGGCGCAGGGCAGGGACAGTGACCAAAGGGGATGATCAGGCCACAGGTGATGTGGGATGGGGAGGGCACTTGGCCATTGAAGGACCATGGCCACCCAGAGCCTCTCAGGAGTCTTGGGGTGTGAACTCAAGTGTTCTGTCCCCACTGCTCGGGACTGGGTCCCTCCTGTGAGGGCGGGTGCCCCACCTGGGCCATGTAGGGAGGCAGGGCCTGTGCTCTTTGGGCCTCTGCAGGGCGGCCTGGACCCCGGGAGGAGGCTGCAGCACCCCCACCCCTGGGGCCCTGTGGGCTCTGAGGAACCAGGTGGGCTGGGCCTCAGGCCCCCGGAAGAGATGGGGAGGTACACAGGGGCCCAGGGGTTGCCCCTCCTCGGAACCATCACAGGCCTAAGATCTAAGTGCCCTGCTCTGGCCCCCTGGCTTGCTGGACCCCACACTCCAAGGTCTCAAGGCCGAGCTCTGGCCCTAGGACTCTAGGGCCTTCCTTTCTGGGTCGGAGCTTCCCCAGCTTCCACCAGTGCAGTGCCCTGACTCCAGACATGGCCCCAGGTCCAGCCTACCTGGGGGCTTCTAGGAACAAGCCCCTACCCCAAATGACAGGCAGTTTTGGGGACAGGCACACTCCAGATGCCCACCTTGGTGTCGCCCCAGTGGGTGATACACTCCCAGCAGAACAGGTGGCCGCAGGGCGTGGCTGTCGAATGCCTGCGTTCCTCCAAGCACAGCGTGCACAGTGGGTTTCTGGAAATTGCTCTCTCCTCTGCATGGCTCCTGGCAGGAGTAGGTGGATGGGACACAACTGAGCTGGCGTCCCGCCGGGCACCTGGGGAGCCAGCCCCTGCCCCGCGCCCCCGCCCTGCCCCACGCACCTGCGGTGGGACAGGCCGCGCTGCAGCCTCCACTCCCTCCGGGCACGCTGTTTCTGCTGGAAGCTGTAGAGCTGCAGGCCTGCGGCCAGCACCAGGTGCAGCAGGGACACCAACCCCAGCAGCTGGTAGCTGGCGCGAACCCGAGGGTCCTCTGCGAGTGGGTGGCGGACACGGAGCTGTCAGGGATCCGGGGGACAGTCACATGGTCAGAGGGCGTGAGGCGCTGAGCAGCCCAAGGGCCCAGCCTCATGGGTGGCATTAAGCCAAGGCCTGCCCTCTGGCTACGGGAGGGCGCAGGAATGCCTGGTGAGCCCAGCACTGAGCAAGGAGGGTGGCGATGGAGCCTGCGGGTCACTGGTTGCAAGCAAGGCATTGTGGGAAGGGGAAATTGCTAGGCACCTAAGCCTCACAGAAAAGGAACCAGCAAAGAGGCCTGAGCGGGGGAGCCCTGTGTGGCGGATCCACTACTCAGCCCCATCCGAAAACAGAAGCTCCTGCTTGTATCAAGGCCCTGGGACTCCCAGCCACATCCTCCAATGGGAAGCTACTTGCCCTCCACTGCTGTCTCCTTCCCTAGCTGGAAGCAGGGACTGTCAGGTTAGCCAGACCAGCCAGAGCCCAAGAGATGGGGCCCTGGTATCTGTGGAGGAAGAGCCCCCGTGGCCACCCCGAGGCCCTGAGTGGGTTGCAGTAGCTCGGCAGACACCTGATGTAACGGGTACTGCAAGTGCAGTGAGGACTCGAGCTGGGAGAAGAAGGGGTAGAGGCGCTGGATACCCCTGTCAAGGGAGGCGAGGGGGTGGGGGAGAGCCTGGAGACCTTGGGGAGGCGGGGCCCAAGGGAAGGCCTTCCGGATGAACCTTGAAGCCAGGGCATCAGCTGAGACCCAGCAGGGTTGGAGTGCCCATGGTGGGCGGATACCACCAGGTCTGGAGACCACCAGACCTCCCCAGGTGGGAGGCCAGCAGGGATGCTGGTGGCACCAGGGTCCCTGTGGTTGCTATCGGGTCTCCCTCAGGGGCATGTCCCCAAATCTTACCCTCTGTCAGGGTGGCCTGGAAGGGGTGGGCATACGGCCCGGGAGCCCAGGTATACAGCAAGGTGGCCACAGGTGCTGGCGGTGGAAAACAGACTCACCCCACCCTCGTCAGGGTTTTTGGAAATCAGACTTCCTCTGGTCTTTTAGTAAAACAGGACCCGACAAGACCCATGCTTCCAGTGGGGATTTCAGCTCCGGCCCTGTGACTGTTTGTGGGCATAGTCCCCAAAGAACAGCCTCTGCAGATGAGCCAGACCTGTTACTTACGTAGGTGATGCCCGTGAACCTCTTGGCCAGGTGGTAGAAGGTGCCATGTATGTAGAACCAGGCCACATGGAGACGCTGGAGGCACCCAAGGCTCTGCTTGAGCACTGACACGGCCCGCAGGAGCACCCCCTGCTGCTGTTCCGTCAGGGTGGCCACGAACCGGTGCACCCAGCGCCTCATCCCTGACTGGCTGCTGGGGGCCAGACTGCCCCGTAAGGGCCAGGTGCTGTCGCCAGTGGCCTGCAGCTCGTGCTCCAGGTGGAGCAGGGCCTTATCCAGCAGGTAGGGCAGGACGGTGTGCAGCGCCACCAGGATCCCGCGTCGCAGCTTCGAGGGCACGTGGCGCTGTGATGGGCCCACCTGCACGACGCTGACGTATTCCTCCCCAAGGGTCTGGTAGCCTGCAGGGAGAAGGGCCTCAGCCATCTCCTCTACTGGGTTCCCACCTCCCCTCCAAAGGACGATCCTCACAGCCCACACCCTGTGGCAGGGCGCAATGCTGGGACCCCTCTTGGGCCACGGGTTCAGCTGTGGAGAAACAGCCCCAGACAGACATGACAGGGAACCTCAGGGCTTCCAGAGGCCCGGACTGGACTCAGGGCCTGGACCCCACCTAGGGAGGGGTTTGGGCCCCTTCCTTCCCAGAGGCTGCATGCGGGCCAGTTGGGGGACACTGTGAAGCACCTTCAGAAAACTCCCTCTGCAGGCAGCCCTCTCCTGTCCTCAGGGCTCCTCAGGAGGTCGCGCTGTGGCCACTACCTGCTAGTGTGGTGAGGCTGAAGTAGGCGAGATCCGACACCAGTTCTACCTCTCTCCTCCACTCCAGCCACTTCTTCGCACCTAAGAGGAGGAACTGTACGTGTTATTCTTGAGGGCCTGGGGGCGGTGGGGCATGAGGGTCAGAACAATCCTCGCTCCTGCTGCCCAGGCCCAGCCCTGCAGCCCCTGACTCGCCCCCCACACTCTGCTCGCTCCCTGGACTCTCACGCTGTTCACACTTTCCATTGACACCTGCCTTGCCTGGGCCCTGAGTGTCCTGAGAACCTACCCACCTGCAGCCATGCCCCCTCCAGGATCCACCTAGGCAACTGCTCTAGAACCCAGAGAACCACAAGGACAGGCAGTGTAACACAGTGACCTGGAGCTCAAGCCAAGACCACTGACCAGCATCAAACCCCAGCTCCCACACTGCTGGCTGTGAGCTCAGGTGAGTTACATCTCTGGGATCCCCATTTCTCTGTCTCTGAGGAGGGTAATAGCAACAGGTCCTCCAGGCAGGCATGTATTAACAAAACGAGTTAATGTTCTGAAGCACGGAGAGCAGTGTCTCGTATGGAGTAAGTGAATCTGTTAGCAAAATTAATACACGGGCCATTTGTTTTGATCCGGCGTGTTCCTCTCACGCTCAAAGCCGGCCCATGGCCACCCGGCCCCAGTGTACAGTCCAGCCTCCCTTCAGCTGCTCCGAAGGAGCCCGCTGTCGGCTGGAATCTACCCACGCTCTTGCCCCTACACTGGACTCCAACGCCCCTGCTCCACTGTAGCCTCGTGTCAGCAGAGCCGTGGACTCTTGAGCGCCTGCTGCCTGGCCCCCACCCCCGCCCTCTGCAGCAGGGGTCAAAGACCGGAGCACCCGCTCCTTCCTTCAGCTCAGGCCTCTGGGGGCGCGCAGGGTCAGGCCGAGCCTGCAGAGGGCTGACCGGCGGGCCTGGGGCTCTTCTCCCCGCCTCGCGCCCCCACGGCCCGTACGGCCCCCAAGACACCCCGCATCGGCCCTCACCTGCCAGGTTGTGGAGGGCGCCGCCCGCCGCGCTCCGCAGCCCGCCGCGGTAGTAGTCGTCCTTCTGCGCCGCGCGGACCACCTCCGGGGGGCTGGCGGCCGCGGAAGCCATGGTCAAGGGTTGCAGGGCCGCGGGGACCTTGGGGACCGGGAGACGGGGAGGCGACGCAGGGACCCAGGTAGCCTCGCCCACCCGGCGGCGCCAGATGACTGAGCTGCGTTCGGCGTTCGGCGCAGACCTTGAGCGTCACTGAGGGCGGGGCCTGGGGCGGGCCCTGGGGCCTGGGGCGGGGCGGGGCTGACGGAACGGCGGGGTCCAAGCGGCGCGAACGAAGCCCAGGGTGCAGACTCAAGGCTGGAGGGGGGGAGCGGGTGAGCCAGGGACTGGTGAGCGGCACAGTGTGGGGATTGGCCGCGGGGACAGCCCCCTGAAACTGGGAGAGGCGTCAGAGCCACAGCAGGTGCTGACTCCCTTTGGTGGGGCACTTGGCCGCCCCCGGCGCCGGAAGTAAGGTTGGCTGTGGTCTCCCCCCGCTCCCTGCAGTGCTCTCTGCGGGGCGCTGGCGCCCCTGTGCTCTAATCCCCGCGAAGCGCCTGTGGGCCCAGGGAAGGTGCTCTGGGGCCCGGGAGAGGGCAGGGAGCGCGGATTCTTGAACCGCGTTGTTTATACTGGCGGCTGCCCCACGTGCAGACCCCGGACTCCTCTCAACTGCTCTCATCAGAACAGGGACCAAAGAGGGCCGCGGGGGGGTGGGGAGACTGGGATGCCATGCACCAGAGGGGACAGAGCTAGGAGATCCCTGTGCCCAGGCACAGGCCACAGCTGGACTTGAGCTGCAGTTCAGGGCCCCGGGAGGGGTCTGGGGAGAGGGCAGTGAGAGGAGGCAGTTGGGGTGTCCTAAGGGCTCTGGGTCTGTAGCAGGTTGTGTGTGTGTGTGCTTGTTCAGTCTGTCCAACTCTTTGCCACCCCGTGGACTGTCGCCCGCCAGGCTCCTCTGTCCATGGAATACTCCAGACAAGAATGCTGGAGTGGGTTGCCATTTCCTCCTCCAGGGGATCTTCACCACCGAGGGGTCGAACCAGAGTCTTCTGTGTCTCATGCATTAGCAGGGGGCTTCTTTACCACTGAGTCACTTGAGAAGTGAGCAGGTCATCAGTTCAAACACTCGGTCGTGTCCGACTCTTTGTGTCCCCATGAACTGCAGCATCATAGCATCTGTATGTGTGCCTCAGTGGAGGGGGGTGCAGGGGCGCCCCACAAGGACCAGAGGGCCTTGTCCTTTCGGACCTAAGGGGTAGGAGAGAAAGGAGGCAGGTGACCCGAGGGCGTAGGGGAACCACCAGGGCCCTGACTTTGGCCTGGAGGGTGTGGGCTGAGACGGGCTGCAGCTCCTACCTCACTTTTGCTCCCACATGGATGTCAGTGTGGGTATGTACCCAGGAAGCACAGCTCGGCTGCACGGAGCCAGCCTGGGGACAGACTCAGGTCTCGTTGGGCTCCACCAGGTGCAGGCAGGCCCCACCTAGAGGGAAGGGACAGGACCTGGGTGGTCCCACAGTCCCTCCTGCTACTGAAGCCCCAGTGACCCTTGGAGTGGTGCCTTTGTCTGTGTACCCTGGTCGCAGGGGCCACCCACTGCTTTGGTTTGTAGTCCGGGGTGGACCCCCGGGCAGGGGCCAGGTGGAGACACAGGCCTCACTAGTTTCTGGCCAACTCTCATCAAACAGGCTGGCCCCAGAGACACCCTGGCCTGTGGGTTTGCACAGACAGACAGTGTCCACCAGCACCAAGTTGGATTTGAAGAGGTTTTGTCCCCTTCCTCAGGGTTACCACCTGGCTCCTTCAGAACCCTGAGGGGCGGGCCTAACCTGGGTCACCTCCCCCACTGGCTGGTTCCACCTCCCTGCCCCGCACTGCATGTCCAGGTCTTCCCACCAGCGCTGCCACACTGGGCAAGGCAAGGCCAGAAACTGTTACTGTGTGACTGTTCTCAGGGAAGTGGGGCCTGGGATCCAGCTGGGTCCAGGCCACCCCCAGTGTCTTCACGTGCCATGGAGCTGGTTAGTTGGGGTCCGAGGGCCCCTACAGCGACTTGAGTTTTTTGGGAGGAGGGTCAGAGCCCAGAATGGCCAGCAGGTGGCGCCATCGGCCCACCTGCTCCACCAGGGTAGCGGGTAGACTTGCAGGGGACTGGTTAGTGAGTCTCACCCTAAAGAGTGAATCTGGATCAAAACCAAAGAAGAAGGAGTGAGGCTAGCAGGGTGCAGAGATGGCCACATGGCCAAGGAGGAGGATGAGACAGTTTCAGAAGGAAGTCGGGGTGGATGGGAAGTCCCAGCCTGGTCAAGAGTCAGCTGTCCTTGTCCCCTGGTGGCCAGGCAAGTTGGAGCCCCAGGTGTGGGATGGTCTCCTGCTGGATGCCTCACACTGTGACTTCTGACCAACTCTGGTTCCTGGGACAGGAAGGGGAAGACCCGCAAGGACTTGGCCACTGGGACCAGGCAGATATCTAACCGGGTGTAGACCCTGCGTGGGGCCCAGATGTCCTCCATTTCATTTGGCTCCCTTTCTGCAGAAGCAGCTGAGCCAGGAACCTGCTGTGACCTCAGCTGTGTGACCTCGTCTACATGAACTCACCTGCTCCCTCTGACACCTCTGGGCCTCAGTTTTCTGGTCTGCGGAATGGGGATGCAGATATAAGGAGCTGATGCTTATAAAGTGCCTATTCTGTGTGCATCAACAGCCGCAGGCTTGGGCAGAGCTGGGTCTGGGTCAATGGGAGTGGGGTCCTCACCTCGCTGCTAATTCAGTCACTTCCTCACACTGTCGGTCACTCCTTTGGGACACTTGTATGGCTCCTCATTGAGCCCAGCTTGGGGGGCAGCCCTATACACACTCTCTTGGTTCCCCTGCTCATCTCCCATCCTCCCCCAGCCCCACCCAGCAGCCAGGTGGTCAGGTTGGCCAGCTGGTCTGTGTCCCTCTGCTGAGGGACCAGCTTCACTGGACACACCTTGCTTGGGCAGCTGCTGTGCCCTCAAGCCCAGCTCAGGAATACCTGTCCAGAGAAGGAAGGAGGGGCATGGTGGGTCAGCTTGCAGCACTTGATTGTTGCCAAGGTGGTCTCGCTGTGTGACCCCCTCCTCCCGAATCTCCAGGGCATGGGGTCTTCCAAGCATGGCAGGATACCTGGCTGGGTGCACTGCTACCCTGGGACTAGGTGTGGTCTGCTCCCAGCAGAGCCTTTCCTGGAACCCTCGATCCCCTGGCACATCCTATGGAGGGAGCAGGTGCTTCTCATCATCTGAGGATGGCTGAGGAGCCAGTGAGACTGAGATGCCAACCTGGAGGTGGCGTGGGGAGACGCAGATGGCTGGGGACCTTGGGTCAGCTTAGCTGTCGGGCCTGGGTCCTTGATTGAGCAGGCACTTTGTGGGGCGTGGAGCAGAGGTGCTCACTGCTGCCCCTGGTGGGAAAGTGGGGGTAGAATGGGGGGTGGGCTGCTGCAGTTCTGGCCCCAGGTGTGGGGTTGGACTGGCCCAGCTCTCCCCTTCCCTACAGCCCCTTAGGGCGCAGCTCTCCCTGGGGACAAACCTGGAGAACAGGTTCCTCTAGCTGGTGTGCTGCTGGGCTGGGAGCACACCTTACCCGCCAGGCAGCTGCCTTCTGAGGGTGGCCCCCCAGAACTGAGTTGGGACTCCCACCAGCCCCTGGGGCAGAGGCCTCCCCAACCCCCTCGACTCCCTGTCACAGGACCCAGAGCAGTGCCCAGCCTGGGGCTTGTTGGGAGAGGGGACAGGACAGGGGCTGCCTGGGGCTTGAGCTGGCCTGGGAAGTAATGTCGAGAGATTTCGGGGCACAGGTGCTGGCCAGGGACTCTGCCAGTGGCCAGGGCCAGTGTGATTCCTGGCTCAATGGGGTGCTTGGACTCTGGGGCCCTGGGCCTCTGTCAGGCTTCAAGGGGGAATGGGGCAGGAATCTGGAGCTTGAGGGGCCAAGGTGTGAAGTGGTACCATCCTTGTGGCAGAGCTGCGACTGAGCTCGGAGAGGCCATGTCTAGTCCAAGGCAAGTGCAAGGTGAACCCCAAGTCTGTCTGGTCCCACATTTGGATCTTGATGGTTTTTCCTGATGCTGGGGAGAAAGTGGAGGTGTGAGTGCAGCCATCATCCTAGGGTTGAGCTGGTTGATAACTAGGGCCTGGACACTAAGGGCCCAAGGAAAAGGAGATCTGGGAGGACTTCCTGGAGGAAGAGGTTTTGCACTGGCATGTAAGAGAGGGGCTCCACCCAGACCAGAGGCCATTCTTCCAACCTCCCAGGGGGCAAAGGGAGGACCCTGCAAGGTGGGGAACCCACAAGACGGAGGATCCGTGGGCATCAGGCAAGGCCAGGGAGGCCTAAAGAGGGTGGCCTGAGAAAGGCCCCTGGCTGGGCACAGGTCACCCACACACACTCCCGTGACTCCAGCCCGGGGAGCAGCATCCACTAGGGGTGCCATGTGTGGACAGTCTCAGGGAGGTCAGTCCTGTCCTGCGAGCTCATCTGCTGTAGGCTCCCTGGAGAAGTACCCCCGACCCTGTGTCACTGTCTCCATCACAGTGTCCTCCTAACAGGGCGGGCACTGGGGCTGCCACCTCTGCGCTGTAGGTGTGAGCTCAGCAGGTCCTCACCACCCTGGGTCTCAGGATCCTCACCTGCCAAATGGGGGATAGGAAGTCTTACCCACCACGGGCTCCACGTGTGTCCAGTGTGGGCGGCATGGGGCAGACTAAGGGTCGAGGCTCGCTGTGGTTCTTCTTGTGAGCAGCCTGGGGCTGGGTGGCTCAGGGTTTGCAGGGAGGTGGAGCAGCAGGTGGTAAAGGCCTCAGGGGTTTGCAGGCTTCTCAGCAGCAGAAATGCTTTGTCTGTGACTCCAGTGGTGGTGCCGAGAGGGCAAGTCCAGAGGATGTCTCCTATCTGGCCCCCTCATCTGTTGGCAGTGGGCGCCCGGTGGGCAGCAGTGCTTGGAGGTCTGTGTGGACCAAGCTGCGAGGCCAGGGAGAGTGGATGCGGCTGGATGCACAGCGGGCATGGTCCCCAGCTCGTGCTCATCGGGAAGTGAGGCCGTGGCCTGTCTCCCCATCCCCCTGCTGGCTGGGGCTCCGGAGGGAACCGCGGTGCGCTGGTTTGGACCTCCAAGTCCACTTGGTTCTGAATTTGGGTTTGGGGCACGGGCTGTCCTGACTCACAGTGGCTGGTAGCTGCCAATGACTAGCTCTTCTCACAGCCCCTCTGCAGCCTTGAGGCTGCGCTGAGCACCCCCAAGGAGGGATGTTTATTTTTGAAGTACAAGAGCAGAGGCTGAAGGCCCGCAGCCTCCTCACCTGGGGTGTGAGGGTCGGGAAGTGACCATGGCCTGTGGGCTGTGAGCGTGCTCCGCAAGGGCTCCCCAGGCAGGACACAGGAGTGCGGTCCGGTGGCTTCTCTTGTGAGCACCCGGCGAGGCATTGTGCAGACAGAGTAGCTTCTGTCTGGTGGAGGCCAGGGATCAGGAGCTGAGTCCCTCCCAGGAGGCTCTGGGTGTCCTGTGCATCCACAGGCTCCCTGATGTGGCCTGTCTGGGAGCTGTAAAATGACAGTTTACAGTGGAACCTGCCAAGACCCGTCCCCAAGACCAGGCTGAGGGGGATCCCCATGAGGCGTCTTTAGTGTTCTCCCCCTGTGCAAGTCTTCCCTTGCATTTGGGAGCTGTGGCGTCTTTAGTGTTCTCCCCCTGTGCAAGTCTTCCCTTGCATTTGGGAGCTGTGGCTGCATCCTCACTGCCCAGTGCCACCCAGTGCCCTCTTGACTGACTGGCGCACAGCTGACCAATCGTGTTCATCCTACCCGGTACCCCCAGGGTGCGCTCTGGTGGTGTTCAGTGCCCATCTTTGGTTCTAGTTATTTTTCAGAATGCATAGTGTGTTTTGTTGCAATCACCTTAAAAGCTTTTAAATACAATTTTAAAGACTATACTCCATTTACAATTATTGCAAAATATTGGCTGTATTCCCTGTGTTGTACAATGTATCCTTGTAGACTGTCTTGCACTGAATAACTTGTACCTCCCAGTCCTCTGTCCCCATGTGATCCCTCCTCCCAACTAGTAACCACGAGTTTGTTCTCTATATACTTAGTATAATCTCTAAGTCCATCCATGTTGCTGCAAATGGCACTATTTCATTCTTTTTATGGCTGAGTAATATTCTGTTGTATATATGTAGCATGCATGCATGCATGCTCAGTCACTTTAGTCATGTCTGACTCTTTGCAATCCTATGAACTGTAGCCTGCCAGGCTCCCCTGTCCATGGGATTCTCCAGGCAAGAAGTGGAGTGGATTGCCATGCCCTCTAGGCCATCTTCCTGACCCAGGAATCTCACTCGTATCTCCTGCATTACAGGCAGATTCTTTACCCCTGAGCCACCAGGGAAGCCCATCTATGTACCACATCTTCTTTATCCATTCATCTGTTGATGGACATGATGGATACAGATTGCTTCCACATTTTGTGTTGTAATTACTTTTTAAAATTTATTTTTAATAAATAATTGCTTTACAATGCTGTATTGGTTTCTGTTGTACAACAAGGTGAATCAGCTTTAAGTATACATTTATCCTCTCTTGAGGGTCCTTCCCACCCCCTGCAATTACTTTGGATTCATATCTATATTAGGGGTGCAGAGGTTTTTGGTCTCTGTATCCCTTTCCACTCTGAACAATTGTTGGGGACCCCAAAGAGGCAGAGCTGGTGAGAGCTGGCTGTGAGCTCTTCAGTAATTCTGTGAGCTGGTTGGTAAACATAGCCATTATTAAAATCAAATTATGAAAATGAATAACCAAAAAGGTCCTAATGTACATCACAGGAAACTCTGTTCAGTGTTGTGTGGCAGCGTGGATGGGAGGGGAGTCTGGGGGAGAATGGATCCTGGGGGAGAATGGATACATGTGCTTGTATGGCTGAGTCCCTTTGCTGTCCACCTGAAACTTTATAGTCAGAGCTATGGTTTTTCCAGTAGTCATGTACAGATGTGAGAGTTGGACCATAAAGAAGGCTGAGTGCCAAAGAATTGATGCTTTTGAATTGTGGTGCTGGAGAAGTCTCTTGAGAGTCCCTTGGACAGCAAGGAGATCAACCCAGTCAATCCTAAAGGAAATTAACCCTTAATATTCACTGGGAGGACTGATATTGAAGCTGAAGCTCTAATACTTGGCTACCTGATGCAAAGAGCTAACTCATTGGAAAAGACCCTGATGCTGGGAACGATTGAAGGCAGGAGGAGACAGGGATGACAGAGGACGAGATGGTTGGATGGTATCACTGACTCAATGGACAGGAGTTTGAGCAAACTCCAGGAGATGGTGAAGGACAGGGAAGCCTGGCGTGCTGCAGTTCATGGGGTTACAAAGAGTAGGACAGGACTTAGCAACTGAACAACCACAACAACATGTATGCCTCAGTCCCTTCACTGTCCACTTGAAATTTCACAACGTTGTTAATTGGTTATACTCCAATACAAAATAAAATGTTAAAAACGAAAAAAAAAAATCAAATTATATAAACCATATAAGTTATATAAAAACACAAGCAATCAACATTCAAAATTTAGCACTTCCTAATTATTCACTTCTTACTATAGATAGGATCTGTGTCTGTTCCATCTAAGGACTGGCAATCCCAGGGGATGGAATGTGCCCATTTCTTCCCAACTCCTTGCTCCTGAATCTCATGGTCGTAGCTTGAAATTGGCCGAGGCAGGCACACTTAGAGCACAGACATCAGCGAGCATGACCCGCAGGGCTTTCCTCCCCAGAGAGCTGGTGGTCAGGCTTGACCTGCACACCCTGGGTTATGAGCTTCTGACAGTTTCCACAAAGAACATAAAAGTGATCGTTTAAAACAATAGCTATGGGGGACTTCCTGCGTGGTCCAGTGGTTAAGAATCTGCCTTGCAGTGCATGGGGATGTGGGTTCGATTCCTGGTCGGGGAACTAGGATCCCTCATGCTGCGGGGGCAGCTAAGCCTGTGCACTGTGATTGGAAGCCCCTGCATACCGCATGGAAGACCCAGCATAGCAAAAGAAAAAAAAGAAAAGTTCTGGATGGAGTCTTACTAAAAATAACAATCAACACATTGCATGTTAATATAAATAACATTTTATGAAATAACTACGGTTTTTCCAAACAAAAAATTCAGCAAGAAGAGTGACATTTTTTACATTGCTGCAAATCTCCGTAATGTTTGGGTAGAGAAGAGAAGACAGCTCCATCTGCCCTACTGGTTGTGGTAAAGAATTCGAAGAAATCTTCTGATTCAGGTGTGTGCGTGCTAGTTCACTTCAGTTCAGTTCAGTTCAGTTGCTCAGTCGTGTCCAACTCTTTGGGGCCCCAAGGACTGTAGCCCACCAGGTTCCTCTGTCCATGGGATTTCCCAGGCAGGAATACTAGAGTGAGTAGCCATTTCCTGCTCCAAGGGATCTTCCCGACCCAGGGATTGAACCCACGTCTCCTGCATTGGCAGGTGGATTCTTTACCAACTGTTCTACAGGGGAAGCCCAAGTAACGGTGGGTATTCTTCAATGAGTTGCCAAAAGGGAACCAATGAGAGCTTCTTTAAGAAGTTGAGATGTGAAAGCTGCAACCAAGGGGAACTTCTCTGGTGGTCCAGTGTTTAAGAATCCGCCTGCCAATGGAGGGGACATGGGTTTGATCCCTGGTCAGAGAACTAAGATCCCACATGCAGCAGGGCAACTAAGCCACAACACAGGATCCCTTGTGCCACAACTAAGACCTGATGCAGCCAAGCAGATAAATAAATATATTTTTAAAAAGTTGTAGCTGAATCAGTGGCCATCAGGGATTCTATTCCACCAACACCCACTGGTCCAGTTTTCACTTGCAAAGGATCTTCACCATGATTTTGGACTATCCTGCTTTGGTCATTTGGGAAATACTCATTTTCTGGATTTTCCAAGTGTTGACACATTTCATTAGACCATATTAACACCACCAATCTCATGAGGAAAAAGCCATCACTGATGGGAAGCTGTCAGACCCACAGTGGTGGGTACGAGTTCTCCCCAAAAGCTGATGTTCACTTAAGCTCTGACTTTTTAGCGTTGGCGGCAGCTCTTGTCATTTCATTTCTTTTCCTCTGAAGTGGCGGACTCACTCCATTTGTTTTTGAGAGCAGCTGGTAGATGTCTGCACACCCATACGGCAGGGCCAGCTGTTCTTCCGGGTAAAACGCGGTGTCTGTGGGCTGCATCCGTGGCCGGTTCAGGGGCGGCAGCTTTGCATGCATGTGGGAGCCCCTCGTCGTCGTCTTGAACAGAAAACTAGAAAGATGCGAACCCAGAGCTGAGGTTTCACGGGATGCATCCTTCTTACTGCTTTGTTGAGGACGTGCTCAGGGAGACAGGCTTTCATTTGTTCAATCCTGAGCACGTGGTGATGCAGGGCATGAGGATGTGGCCCTGCAGCCTTGATCCGTGCAGAGCGAGCGCTACCCCCTGCCCCTGTTGGTGCACACATCTGAGCGGGGAAGGAGAAGGAATCGTGAGAACAGTTCTGACCTTGTGGGCCCCTGAAAGGTTCCGGGCACCCTGGGGTTCCGTGGGCTGCACTTTGGGAAGCAGCGCTCAGGGGCATGGCCTTGGTCGGCCGCTCCTCTGATCTCCGCTCCTTCGCTTGACGCTGTGCTCTCACTCACCGTGCACGTCTCTCCCATGAGACGTCTCTCTTTTTCCTTCTGATGTTGTTTTCCAAGTGTGTGACTTCCAGCACCCAGGTCCCTTGGGGCCTGGAGGGGTTTTCTCTGTGGCAGAGCGGCTGGGTCCCAGGCTGCACACACGGGCCCTGGCTGAGTGATCTCCACTCGTACTCAGGACTTGCCCTCAACTGAAGCCCTTCCCTCCTTTCCCGGGCGTGGGTCCTGTTCCATGAAGCCCCTGGACCCAGACGTGTGGGTATGTTACCTGGTCACTCCTACCTAGCCTCGGGGTCAGGGCACAGGCCCAGATAGACTGGAGGGTGGCCAGCCAAGCCCATATGTGCAGACGGCAATGCCCACACCCAGACCAGCAGACTCCCCTGCCTACAGTGGCCAATGCCCAGCCTTGAGGCTGGGCTGAAGTGGCTGCCAAGGAGTAGTTCCTGGTGCATCAACAGCAGCCCCTACCCTCCCGCCCTGCCCTGGCTGGCCTCTGAGGGACAGGGGTCCAGTGGGCCTTGTGACCCCGTCCCCACCTACTCAGCCTGATTCTTAATGATGTCATGCTGACTGCACACCCGTGGGCAGTGGCCAGTTCCCAGGCCTGTCACTGGCATCTGGGCTGGGGTCTGGGCAGAGGCTGGAGGTCTGAGTTGGGAGGTGTCCCCTCCTTAGCTGGGGGTCAGCCTGTGAGAGGAGGAAGGGCCGAGCTGGGGACCCTCCCCATGGGGGCTGGAGTGGCTGGAATGAGGGGCACCACCAGGGTCCTGGCATAGCTCGGGGGCAGGGCCGGCAGTGAGGGCTCACGGCGCCGGTGCTGACCTCACAGTCCTCTGCGGCCTCGCCTCGGCGCGCAGTGGGTGCTGCTGCCTAATTAGGTTCTGCTGTGCCAACCCGAGCCCCACGCCCGGCCCCGCTCCGGCAGACGTGTCCGGGCACAGCTCCTGGGCTCCTGCCGCGGCAGGAAGCACAGGCCTGCTCGGAATCCCGGCAGCAGCCGGCACGGTGGCCGGAGCAGTGCCTGCCTCTTGGGCTGTGTGGCCAAGGGGCCGTGGGGGTCCAGTCGCCTCAGAGAAGCTACCTGCAGGTGAGCCGGGGGTCTGGGCCATGGTAAGGGGGGCCCAGGATGGGAGGTAGGCCTGTGGAGGGCAAGGGTGGGCCCAGCCCGGCTGGGGTGGATGAGGCCTTTGGGCTGGACGGAGGGCTGTGTGGCATTCCCCCTGCGCTCGTGGGATGAGTAGGACCCTGGGGAACTCCTGGGTGAGCAGGGCGGGATGAGCAAGGCTGGGGTGGGGGACCCTGGCGGTTGAGTCTGGGGAGTGGCAGCCTATTCTGGGGGGGCTGCTGCTGATCTTGGGGTGGGGCAAGAGAAGAGACTGCGGGGGGTGGATTGTAGCCTGCCGGAGTGGAGGAGGGGCCCTTCTTCCTGGGGGGGGGGACTGGAGAAGGGACACAAAGTAGGGCTGCTCTGAGGGGCCCTTGGGGGGGTGCTGCCCCCACCCCCAGCTGTTTCTTCCCCCTTGGGCAGAGTGTGGCTCCCAGGGTCTCAGGGCCTAGGTGTCCCGATGTCCCTCCCAGGGCCAGGCCTCAGAAATTCTGTCCTGTGCACGTCAGGAGAGCTCCAGATCCCAGTGGCCGAGGCCCCTATCAGGCCTCTGTGATCTCTCTGTGCCCCCAGGGAGGAGGCTCAGAGGAGGGAGTGGGCACTGAGGATGTCTATGGAAGGACATGGCCTGGCGAGTGAGGAGCTGGGTAGATGCGGGGGAGGTGGGGGGGTGGCACACAGGGGCCTAAACAGAGGCCCGGGGCGCGACAGAGCCTATGTGGAGGTTGCAAGGAGGCTGGGTGGGGCCTGGGCCCACTCGGGGTGGTGAGAGCCCGGTCAGTCAGCCCAGGGGCAGGGGGCAGCCTGAGAGGCCAGCACGGCCTTGAGCCACTGCCCAGACCGAGTGGTGGCTGGGAGGGCCCGAGACCAGAGACCTGGGGGTGACAGTGCAGTGGGACCTGAGGGCTGGAGAAAGGGCAGAGGGGGGCCTAGCTGTGCCTTGGGCTCCCCCTGTGGTCTGTGGGGCCCCTGCGTGGCCAGGGCATCCAGCACCATCACAGCAGAAGGGGCAGTCTGGTTTCTGTTAAAACATCCCCTGTTTTGCCTTTGAAATTTATCGAGCTGTGGGACAAGTCCCAGCAGAGAGATGTAGTCGCACTTGGGTGATGAGGCCATTGATATGGTCCCGGCCTCTGGTTACACTTGTGCATGTACATGCGTGCTCAGCGTGTCCGCCTCTGTGCGACCCGGTGGACGGTAGCCCTCCAGCTCCTCTGTCCATGGGATTTTCCAGGCAAGAATCCTGGAGTGAGTTGCCATTTCCTTCTCCAGGGGATCTTCCCCTGCCCCAGGGATCAGACCTGGTCTCCTGCATCTCCTACACTGGCAGGTGGATTCTTTACCACTGAGCCCCCTGGGAAGCCCTTGGCTGCACCGGCTCCTCCCCCAAAGCCTTGATACTCGGGGCGGGTGGGGTCGCCCTCCTGCCTGACTCCCTCCAGGCTGCCCTGCACCCTGCCCTGGACAGGGAGTGGGGCTGGACTGCTGTTCAGCTGCCTCCTGCCCTCGTGCCCCAGCATTAACCTGGACGGCTGGACAGGCCTCACCCCACCAGCCCCGTGGCCCCTGCCTCTTGAGGTGTGGTGAGGGGCAGGCCCAGATTCCATCTGGGCAGGGGACATGGTGGGGGCCCTCAAGCAGAGGGACCTCAGTGCAGCCCCTCCCTGCCTCCTGCAGATGGCCGGCCTCTGCTACTAATCCAGGCCAGCCCTTCCTCTCTCCTGCTGCCCCACCACTGAGAGTCAAGGTCCCTCTGCAATGGCGCCCTCGCCCGAGGACCCGGGCCCTGATCTGGAGAACAGACGGTCTTTCCTGAGTACCAACATCGTGCCCGTGGGTGAGTGCAGTCTCCAGCCAGACGGTGATGTGGTTCTGAGCTCACCCGGCAGGTGTGATGTCCTGGTCCCAGCTGGGGAAAGGGTTAGGCCCGCTCCTCTGGAACGGTGGGGGGTGCCGTGGGCTGCCAGGAGTGGGACCTCTTCTGGGACAGGGGAAGCAGCACAAGCAGACTTATTATGAAGACAGCTTGGGGGCTGCCAGCTCTCTCTCCGGCTCCATCCGGCTCGGTCAGACCCCTGTGAGCCACGCGCTGGCTTGGGGGGTCCTCAGCTGGTCTGGGCCTTCTATGACCACGTGCCGTGCCTCCAGTCCTGGCCCTTGGTGTGCATTTCCTGGTGTTCTGTGGCCTGTTGGCTGGGACACTCATGACCTCAGAAGTGGGTGGTGTGGGTTGAAGAGCCCGCTGTCGTCTCGATTTTAAAAACCACGGAAGTTTCGTGTCCAGACTGGAAAGTACCCAGACCTCACGGGCATAGCTGGGTGCAGTCACGCAGCTGGAATCATGGTCTCCACCTGCCCCCACACCCCGGCTCTCCGCTCTTCTCACGTCCATCACCCAACATCTGTCTGCTGCATCTCGACTTCTAACTTTCAGAATCAGGGAGGTGTGTGGGTGGACCTGGCCAGGTGTGAGCCCTTGCCTAAGGGGAGGGTGGGCGCCTGTCTGTGCCCTGCTCCTCCCTGGGCCACCTAGGTTCCACATCCCGCCAGACAGACCATGCCCGCAGCCCTCCGTGTGGCAGACTTACAGGGAGGTGGGGGGCTTGTCCATTCCCCACCCAGGGCAGTTGGCTGCTGTCTGCCCCGAGGTCCAGCATGCTGGGCTGAGTTGAGGTTGCCATAGCGTGTGTGCCCCTCCCTGCTCTGGGCCTGCCAGCCCCGAGCCAGGAGCTGCAGGATGAGGGGGGCTGAGCCCACCTGGGAGGGGGGTGGGTGGGTCGTGGGGGCAGTACTCTGGGGCCCGGCGCACTGCATCTCGGCAGTGTTTCCTTCTCAGGTGTGTGGTTGGCCTGGTGCCCGGGGGCGGTCTCTCGCCCACCCAGAGGGAGAGACTCTGGGGTGCAGATTTCTGGCTGGTTGGCTGGGCCCTCTGCTGTGCAGCGTGTCTGTCTCTGCCTGTTGTTGGGGGGCGGGGGGCTCTTCCTGGCGCCTCCTTGGCAGCTCAGGGGACCCTGGCTCTCCTGGGATGTCCTGGGTGGGGGTCTGCATGGTGCCTGGCTAGCACCAGGCTGTGGGCGTGATGACGGGTTTGTGTCTCAGTAGGGCGTGCCTGTGTGTGCTCGTGCAGACGAGGGCCTGCTCTTCCCGGGGGGCCATGCCACAGCAGAGCGCCTGGAGCTGAGAGTGTGTGCACACCTGTGGGCGTTACGCTCCCTGTCTCCCCACTCCTGGGCCCCGAGGGAGCCACCCACCTCATTCCTCCACATTCCCTGGATGCGCCCAGACAAGCCTTCTCTGCCTGAGGGGGTGTCTGCTTGGAGGCACGTGGTCCCCTGCCTGGGCTCAGGGCCTTCCTTTCACCTCAGTCTGGGATGGACACCCAAGGAAGGGGTGCTTGGACAGGGGAGTGGAGGGGAGGGGAGGCCTCTGGGCCCCTGGCAGTTCTGGCTGTTGGGAGGGGCTGTGATGTTGAGGAAAGGGGGCCGCACCCTCAGACTGATGCCCCTCCCCCTGCTCCAGCCCCCACCCCCATGCTTTCCTGTCTCCCCCACGCCTGGCTTGCTGATGCTGACGTCAGGCTAGGTCCTGTGCTGGGTGTGGGGCAGAGGGCAGGGCTGGCAGGCTTGGGCGGGGGCCTGATCTGGCCTGGAAGTCCTTCCAGACTGTCCTGAGGCAGCCCTGGTGAGCACGGGAGGGTAGGGGTGGCCCGTGGGCTGGGTGACAGGCTCAGAGCTGGCGAGGCAGGCCAGTGTGTCCTGGAGGCTATCTGGGATGGTCAGGAGGCTCCTTCTTACCTTGGACTGAAGCATGTCTGGGCTCCTGCGGGCCACAGAGGTTGCCCTGGCCAGGCCAGTTCTGTCCCCAAGTGGAAACCAGTGTGGTGGGTGGGGCAGAGGCACCCAGGAAGTGGGGGCCTGGGGGCTGCTCTGGAGTCCTGGTCGCTCGGGCTGTGGGGCCAGCGACACACCTGGTGCCCCCTCGGTGCCACCCACACTGGACTTGTGTCCATGGTGTCCGCGATGGGGGCAGGCCCTGCTCCAGTCTGGGCAGTGCGTGTGGCTGGTGTGGCTCACGTTCTGTGGCTCTCATCTCGGCCTAGGGCTCTTGGCCCAGAGCAGACCACATGCACCAACTCCTACTGGGCCTGGGCGGGTGGACAGGGTGGAGCCAGGCCCCACCCCCACAGCGTGGTCTCCTACCCAGGTTCTCCTGCATTTAGAGTTACTTAATCCCATGCAACAGGGAGGACAGTGCAAATGAGCCGCCCTGAGGTTATGGATCTGGGGGTGCCGTGGGAGGGGCTCGAGGCGTGGGTCTGGCCCCCCTTCACCCTAGGGCTTGCAGTGCTTGGGGAGTGGAGTGAGTGTCCTTGCTGACCTGGGGCCGGAGGGTCTGTGGCGGCTGTGGCCTCTGGGCCATGAGGCTGGTGGTGGGGACTGGAGTGAGTCTATATGGCAGGAGGGCTTCGAAGTGTGTTCAGACTGCCTGCTTTACTTGGGAGTTGGTTCCCCCTGTGCTGGCCTTGCTGTGTTTCTTTTCTGCTGAGGGAGGAAGCAGGACTTGCTGGAGGAGATGGTCTGGAGGCACAGAACACAGCCTTCCCTGAACCTCTGTGTGCAGGCTCTAGCTGCTGTAGGTCACCACCTGTGCCTCTCGCTGTCCTGCTCCCTCCTGTCGAGCCCTGCCCTGGGAGCCTAGACTTGTGGCTCCCTTCTAACCTTCGCATCTTCTTCCAGAGCATGAATCTTCCCGGCTGCCTCACTCTGGTGGACGCGGTGCCTCGGCCGTCACCGAGCACCTAGTGAGCCTGTGATCGCTGGCAGTTATGCAGGCATCTCAGTCTGCACCTCTGGTTGTTTCCTTGGAGGCGCCATGGTCTTGGCATTTGATGTGCGCCAAGCTCTTTGAAGCTCTTGCCTTCAGCTTCCTGGGCAGCCTTGGCATCTGCTGCCCTTGTTCCGGCCTCCCCAGCCACTTTTCCTTGCTTGGGGCAGGGCCATGGGCCTTTTTGGAGGAGGCAGGACTCATGGACTCACCTTCAGGACGATCTGCATCTGGGCAAAGTGACTGTGGTTCCTTGGACAATAGCAGCTTTGGGCTCCTTCATTCTCTGGACACCCCTGGGGGCCTCTGGGCAGGGGTGCGCTCCCCTCATGAAGAGTCCTTATCCTCAGGAATCCAGAATGCAGCCTGGTTTAGAGAAGCAAAACCAAACCCTGCCTGTGAGTAGACGACGTAGACATTATAAAGTCCAAGTACTGTGAGCTCATCCACTTCCCTCAGGTGCTCACTCGTGGCCTATTAACTCTTCATTTACACACAGTTTCTAACAGGTGGCCCAGAGGGTGAGCAGGCCAATTGGACTCCCCAGTCTTGGAGTGTGTGGTGAAGGTATTTCCTCTAGTAAATGCCCCACCCAAGCAAGTGGAGGAGCCCTCGACTGCAGGGTTTCCTGGCCAGGTGGACAGGGGGAGAGAACCTTTCTGATCATGTCCTCTGATCCTGTAGGCCCCTCTTCCTGGTGCCACGTGCACTGACGCTTCTTGTCATCATGAATCCTGGGCTGGTTGTGTAGATGAAGCCATGAGTTGTTTTGGTCCTGGGCATCCACCCAGGGCCTGGGTGTAGAGGGATACCCCAGCCTCCACACCTGGGGTGGAATGGGGGTCCCCCATGCTCAGAGCTTCTGCACAGGGGAAATTTCTTCTGACAAGTGTGGGACCTGCAGCTCCTAACCACCTGTGCACCAGAAACCCAGCACACGTCAGAGCTGGGCCGGGCTCTGGGACAGAGACCTGGCTGTGATGGCGGGTGGGGAGGCAGATGCCCCCAGACCATCCCGCTGGGTCTACGGGGAGGCGGGCACCCCAGGGCAGTGCGGAAACGGGGGCCGGACCACTGAACTCTGATCAGGAGAAGGGAAGGGGCCGCGGCTTTAGAAGCAGGGGATGGAGTGGCCGGTCCAGTGTCTGGGTCCAGTGGATAGTTGGGGGCTGCAGCCAGTAGCCTGGGAGCTGCTTCCTGTGGGAGGAAACCTGGTCTTAGGGGTTTCCAGAGTGAGGCCAGGGGAGCAGGGGGCCTCATGCACTGGACACAGGACACGGCTGAGTTGACCAGTGCTGGTGGCTCACTCTCCAAGCACCGTACCAACCATCCTGGCCAGGGGAAGCCAGCCATGCTAGTAGCAAGCTCAGCAGAAGTCGTTTGGGTTTTGCTGAGGCCAGAGGGTGTATGAATGTGTTTGTGAGGTGAGGGGTGTTAGGGGTAGCAGGTGGGGAGCTCTCTGCAGGGACTGGTGAGGGAGCTGGTCCAATCTCTCCTGAGTTTGGCTAGATGAGGAGGGTTGGGGCCAGGAAGGACACCCTTCAGGTGGGAGTGGCTGTGGGGGTGAGGGGAGTGAAGTCCTGCTTGGCCCCTCCCAGGACCTACCCCGGAGCACAGTGCCCAGGGCTTCTGTCCTCCCACTGAGCTGGGCAGCCATGTGGGCAGGGGATAGGTAGCTCTCAGTGTGTGCGGGCACAGGACCCCAGACCCGAGCCGGTGGGAGAGGGAGCATGTAGTCCAGACCTGGCCCCTGGATGACAGCTTCGGGGTCTGCTTTCCACCCAGCTGGCCACGAGGTGGGCACCTGGGCAGCAGCAGGGTGCCACTCTGCCAGTTCAGACCCCCTGCTCTCTGAGCATGGTTGCCCACCTCAGAGACTTGAGGTCCACTCTCCACTCCCACCAGGGGTCACCCCACTCAAGATGCCCAGGCCCCCCTCCTGGCCAGGTGCACCATGGACCTCCCAAGGCCAGTCAGATGGCTCTGCCTGAATCTCAGACTTGTCAGCTTGAGAATTTGATGTCAGCTCAGTTTGAGAGGACAGGACCACCCCCAAGGTCCAGGAGCCCAAGTCCTGCTCCTCAATGTCTCGGGTCCCCACACTTTTCTCCATGCCCATGGCCCTGACTGTCTGAACCACCTGGGTGTCCATGTCTGCCTAACAAGACCTGCAGCCAGACCTCTTTTTGCACAGCCTCCCATCTCCCCTCTCCTGCCCCCTCCCCACTAGCCACCTGTCTTACTTATCTTCTGGACCTGACCCGAGAACACCCCCTCACTTTTGTCTCTAAGACCCTCTGTGATCTGGCCCCTGCATCCCTTTCCTATCTCGCACCTCCAAGCCCTTCTCCCTCTGCTCAGCCCCTCCACTCTGAGGATCTCTCCTGCTGTGCTCCATCCAGGAAGCTGCCTAGGGTCAGCAGTGACAGTTTTCATCAACCAGGGTGCAAGGCGAGTTGGTTGGCTCATGTTGGTCAGTGGGCAGAGGCCTCTAGGGCAGGGGTCTTGGTATGGGGGCCCACTGAATTCCCAGTCATCCCACTGGGCACCCTGGGGACTCACAAAGAATGTCTGTCAGTGGTTACAGGACTGAAGGAACAAACAAATGAGGGAATGAATGAATGGGCTGGCCGCTGCATGGGAGCCATATTTGGTTCATAAGAGTGGTGGGTGGAATAGGCCAGGGGCTTGGGTATGGGGTAAGAAGAGGGGCAGGCCCCAATGTCTCCTGGTCCAGAGACCCCCTTGGGGTGGCCCTGGGGAGGGTCTCTCTGCTAGGACCACCCTCCTGTGCTCTGGCCACTCTCTCTCTGTCCCTCCCCACTATCCAAGGCACACTCCCCTCCCCGACCCATCTCCCTCCTTGTCACCCAGGTCCTTCCCTGCTGCTCCCGGGCCAGTGACCCCCAGCTAGGTGAGAAGGCAGTGGTGGGCACCGAGAGTGGGTTGGGGTGCCTTCAGGGAAGATGGGGAGGGTGCTGTGCTCCTTCATCCTGTCCTGTTCCCCACCCGGGGCAGGAGAGGGCACCTCCAGCCACCCCTGGCTTGGGCAGGTCAAGAACTCTGCCCTCCCCTCCCCAGCCCAGCCCAGCCCCATCCATACCTCCTCCCTGACCTGCTGACATTCACATCCATGCTGCCGTGAGCTGCAGCCACTGACTGTTTTCTCCCCAGTTGACCTCGGCTCCTGCTCTGGAAGCAGCCCTCTGCCCCACCCCTGCCTATCCACCAGCCTCCCACCCTTCCTGTCCACAGGCAGCTCCCTTGCAGGTCCCAGGACTTGAGAGTCCCTGGTTGGGGGGTTGCTCATGTGCTCTACCTCCTTCATCTAGATGCGGACTGTGCTGCCCGACCCACGGGTTCAGGCTGGCCTGGCCCTGTGGATGGCCACATTATACATGGCTTGGACCAGGCTCCCTGAGTCCTGACCCAGCTCAGGCACCCTCCCTGTCCTGCCAGACCCAGATGTAAGTGCTCACCCTTGCCAATGAAAAAAGCACTTTGGGGGCCAAATACCTGGTCTCTGGTGGGGGAGGCCTGGGGCAGGTGCCTTCCTCTTCCTGCACCTCAGCTCCCTCTCCAAGGAAAAGCAGGGTCAGGAATTGATGAGCAGAGCCTCTAGAGACCTCCAGCCCATCAGAGATCCCCCCAGTCAGCGCCATCTTGGGGCAGCAAAGTTCCCGGGAGGTCTGGGGTCAGCTCACCCACTCCCCTTCCGGTGCCCATGGAGATGGCTGGTTGCCCTGGCCCGGCCAGGGCTGCCCCCTGAGCTGTATGTAGAGGCGGGAGATGGGTGAGCTGGCTCTGATCCTGCATGTTGTCTCGAGTTCTGATGGAGAACGAGATGTCTTAAGACCAGATGCTGGTGAAAACTGAAACACTTTCTAAATTTAGTGGGTGAGAATTGCACATTTACCCAATTACGCTTATTGATCTGGTGAGCGTGCCCTTGCTCTGCCCATGGCGTGCGCTGTGCCTCTCGCCGCCTCTATGTGTGTGTTTCTGGGCCTCTGCCCTCAGGGGTGACCTTGGGCTCTTGCCTGGACCACCTGCTGCTCCCAGAGCCAGGCAATGCTGCCCATGGAGATGGTTTCCAGGTGCCTGGGGCAGCGGGTCAGTCTGGAGAGCAGATGTGCCTGAGGCCACCTGCAGCCAGAGAGGCTGGTGTGTTTGGGGGAGCAGTGGGCACAGGGTGCCCTGCCTTCAGGGCCCTCATCATCTTGCTGAAGACAGACTGGAAACAAGAGCAAAGCCCCTGTGACATCTCAAGGGAAGTTCTGTGTGGCAGTCCCAGAGGAAGTGAGCCCGGAGGATGAGGGAACCAGGGAAGGCTTCCTGGAGGAGGGGTCTCACTCCAGGCCTTGGGAGCCAAGTGACAGGGGTGGAGGCCAGTGGGTGGGGCCCCCTGGGCATCAGGCTGAGCGGCTGAGTGGTCTGCGTTGAGTGACAAGAGAGCAGAGTCCCTGAGGGTTTGCAGCCAGAGCAGCCCGCTCAGGCCTGTGTAGGAGAAGCAGGGGTAGGGTGCCTTGGAGGGAGGCCCTGAGGCCAGAGGGGGTGATGGGGAGGCCTGCATGGCAGCCAGCCAGGGACACCCGGGTAAGGAAGGGTGGCCAGGGTGGTCTCAGTGCGGGCACAGGTGGGTGAGGGGGGAGCAGGCTGTCCATCCTGGCTGCTGAGGCTGCCCCCAGAGGATCTGGAGGGCATGTCCATACAGATACCACATGCCGAGTGCAGTAGGCGTGTCCACACAGACCCCGCACACTGTGTGTGGCCGGTGTATCCATACACAGACACCCCATGCTTTGTGCGGCCTCCTTGTTTGGAGGCCCGGAGTCCCAGAGCTTCTGTGGTCCTCTTTGGGGATTCTTGGAGTCTCTGGCTCAGGATGGAGCCTTCTTTCAAGGCTTCCAATTTGCATTTAAGTTTTGGCTTCCTGTGCGAGCAAGCCCAGTTTTCCTGTCTCATCGTTACCTTGGTTTCTGCGTGTCTGGGTGTCTCCGTGTCTCTCTGTCCCTGGGTCCTGGGCTCTCAGTGTGTCCCCTGGGGATGGAGGGTGCATCTATGTGGGGGGTGGGGGCATGCCCTGACTGCTGCCTCTGTAGCTCTGGATGCATCTCTCTGACTGGAAGATGCATCTCTCTGACTGGAAGTGCATCTCTCTGGGGGCGGGGTGGGGGGGGGGCGGGTGCGGTCTTTGTCTCCAGTTTGCAGCCCAGTGGGAGAGCCTGATGCCTGGGAGAGCCTGAGCAGAGGCTGCCAGAGCCAGGTCAGCCTTGACTAGATGAGCATCCCCAAGTACTTGTCTGGTTGCAGCTCCTAGTGCAGGTGTGTGGGCGGGGCTGGGAGCAGGAGTTCAGCCCTTGTCCGGTGCACCGGGAAAGCAGAAATCTCGGGAGATAGGCTGGCCCTGGCCAGTGTCAGCATGCTGTCTCTCGGGGGTCAGCGAGGCCCTGCCTGGGAGGGATCTTGAGGTCCATCCCGCTGTCTGTGGCACATCATGGCACCTACCATGCAGCCTGGGGAAAGTTGAGCCCCTCCAGGCTGCAACAGTCAATGGGTCTTATATTCAGGGAAACTGAGGCCCAGAGAGGGGAGAGGTTGAGCTGAGGTTACATCTGCACCGGTCTGTGGGGAGCCTGGACCCGAGCCTGCATCTTATCTCCTGTCATTACTAGACCAGGGCCGGCAGGTGGGATCTCGGCCTCTCTGGACATGGGTGCCTGGCTGGACCTGTTCTCTGACCGGCCTGTCCCTGCCTCCTCCACTGCAGTAGAAAGGGGCAGTGGGGCACTCTCAGGAAGCCTGATCTGGCTGGGAGGTCCCACGAAGGAGAGATTAGGGTCCAGAGCCTGTGTGTCACTGCTTAGGGGACCCCTGAGGACCTGGAACTTTGATAAGGAGTGTGCTGGGGCAGCTGCTAGGGAGTGTTGTCCTTTGTGGCCGGCAGGCAGTGGGCAGATCCACTGCTGCCCCTGGTGTCCAGGCTCTCTCCCGACTGCGGGGGGCGGGGTGGGGGGGGGAAGTGTTGCAGTTTCCAAGACAGCGGCAGCTAAGCGCCCCTCCTCCCCTCCTCCGACTCAGGGCCCTCGGCCCCCTGATGTGAGCTGAGGGTGGGGGGGTGCCTGGTGTCCTGCCCAGGAACCGCTCCGGGGCTGGGCCGCCACCCCTCCTTCACCAGCTCCAGGCACTCCTGCAGGTTTCTGCACGTGCCACCTTACGCCTTGGGTGAGGGGTGGCCCAGGTCCCTGCTTCAAGCACCAGGGTGGCGGTGGATGGGAGTGTGGTGGGAGGGCAACGCCTGGCACATATCCGTCTCACGGAGCCAGCTGCCGGCTCCACAAGTGCGCTGCCTCGGCATGGGGAAGCGGTTCTCGGCCCCGCCCCCTTCCCGGTCCCGCGGCCCGGGCGTACCCGAGGCCCGGAGAGGGGGGAGTGGGGGCGGGGCGGGGAGGCTGCCGGCGCATCCTTGCCCCGAATGTATTATACTTTGGCCGGGCCGGCGTGGGGCCCGCCGGTTGGTCCCACTATGCGCCCGGCGCCCGGCGCTCTGCGCTCCGGCTCCACGGCCCGCGCCCGCAGCTCTGCGCCGTCGCGAGCCCGCGCCCCCGGCCCCCTCCCCGCGCGGGGCGGGCAGGGGGTGTGGTGCGGGAGGCACGAGTGACAGCGCTCTCCGCGCGCGGCGCCTCCAC
This sequence comes from Dama dama, assembly GCF_033118175.1. Taxonomy (NCBI): domain Eukaryota; kingdom Metazoa; phylum Chordata; class Mammalia; order Artiodactyla; family Cervidae; genus Dama; species Dama dama. The sequence continues at coordinate 47,367,561 of NC_083694.1, read as the reverse complement.
GGGGCGCAGTGTCAGCGCGCCGAGCCCGCCGCGGGCTTCAGAGTCGGCGGGGCGATGCCGCCCGAGCTTGAGCCCCAGCCCCAGCCCAAGCCCCGGGCCGGCCGCTGACAGCGCCCCAGCCCGGACTGCCGCGGCCCCCCGCCGCCGCCGCCGCTTCGGAGACAATGGACGCGGGAGCCGCCCCGCGGAAGCACAGTAGGTGCCGCGCCGCTCCTGTTGCTGCGCCCGGGGCTCCGTGGACGCGCGGGGGCGCCGCTGCCCTGGGCGGCGGGTCCGGGCCCCAGCGGGGAGGGGGCGCGAGCGGCTCCCCTCTTGCCGGCCTCTGCCGCCGCCTGGTGGGTCGAGCTGCTTCTGAGGTCCAGACCTCGCGAGGGGGCCCTGATCTTGGAGGGGTCGGGCCGGGGTGTGGGTGTAGAATGGCATGGGAAAGGTCCTGGGCTCTTTTGGAGGCTGCAGGTGTGGGCTGAGGGATCTGGGGGCCTCCCCCTGCAAACTTTCCTGCCCTGGTTGGGGATGGATGTCTGAGCTGAGACTGCGCCCCCCAGAGCCCTGGTCCAGAGGCCATGTTCTCTAGCTGGGTATGGACGGCGCAATAGGGGCCCTGCCTTTTGGGTGCTGGGTGGACATTGCGCAGAGAGGGGGCTGGCATGTCTCCTGGGGCTGCCGGTGCCGCTTCTGGCCTTGGACCAGCCTCTCCCAGTGCTGGCAGGCAGGGGTGTGTGTGGTGGGCGCTGCTGTGGCTGGCAGGACACAGCCAGGCTCAGGGAAAGCTCTGCCCAGGTGGTCTGCTGGTGGGGGTGGGAGAAGCAGGCCTTCCTGGGGCCCGGGGCCTGCGAGTGGAGCTAGGGGGCCAGTGTCATTTTGGGGATGTGGACACCTCTGTGGCTGGCAGAGGGAGGAAGCCCAGGAAGCAGAAGGCCTCCCCACCCCTCTCTTCCATCCTGTCTTGCTCAGGGACTCTTGAGCAGCACAGAGTGACCACAGACCCCCTGCCCAGGCTGTCCTTTCCCCATGGCCTTCACCCCTGAAAATGTGCGGGCTCTGTGTCCTCTCTGTTCCTTTGTGCCTGACCCCTGACAGGTGACACTGGGGCACCTGGGGCCCGAAGGCTGCACTCACGGCAGCATTTGTGATCAGACAGGGTCCTCTGAGCCCACAGCCCAGTCAGAGGGCTGCAGCCCCAGAGGGGGTTGACAGAGGTCAGATGTCATCATTTCCTTTCCTGGGTGGTGAGAACAGGAGCCAGCAGGCCTGTCTCCCTTAGGATTCTGGGATAAGCAGCCCCCCCACTCCCATCTGCATTTAACCCATAGCCACATCCTCTATGCGGCCCTGTGGGGGAGGATCAGAGGTTCCGGAAAGTGCGGGGAGGCAGGTGGAGCGTGTGCCCTTGGACCGTGGCTGAAGGGTCCCCACAGCCCCCTTTCCCAAGGTCCAACAGCTCGGTGGCCCTGGCATGTGCCTGACCAGAGGCTGTGACCCTGTGCCCGTGGTGGGAGAGGGGTCCCCCTTTCTCAGGCCAGGCAGTGTGTGCTGTGCCTGGGTGCCCTGGCCGGAGGTGGGGCGGTCTGCTGGCCTTGACCTCTTGTATGAGGCACGTCCAGGGAGTGCAGTGAGCCTGAGGCTGGGCTGGGGTCCCCAGGGTTGGGCCTGTCACCCAGCCACCGGCAGAGCTGATGCGGCTGCTGTCAGGGGGCCGCTGGGGGCACTGGGAAGACAACCAGCAGGCTGGCAGCGACCCCTCCTGGGGGTGGCCAGGCAGGGACTCCCTCAACTGGCATTTGGGGCAGGTCTGTGGGATCCCTTAGGTGCCAGAGGGGCCAGTGGATAGACCCGGCAGCGGGTGGATAGACCTCGGAGGTTTCTCGAGGCCCTCACTCCTTGCAGCTGAGAGCTCAGCTTACATAATCCCCCACCCTGCACACAGGTTGCCGTAAGCGGCAGCAGCCAGGTTTGACAATACGAGTTGTAATTGGATTTTAATTTTTAATGTCTGCAGTAGATGAAGAGCTGTGGGCCAATTTGTATATATTCTGCTACCTTGCACTTGTTTGGACTACTTCATTAGCTGGTAACTATCCTGCCCGCCCTGCCGGCTGCTCCCTGGAAGGAAGGGAGTCTGGGCTCGGGACCCATGGGTGGGTCCCCTGCTGCTCCCCACCTGCTCCCCTCCTGTCACTGCTGGGTCGACTGTCCCCTACCCTGTCCTGCACCCATGTCCACTGTAGCCCCCAGGCCCCACATGCTGGGAGCCACTGGGAAAGGACAGCCCTCAGGGGCTCGGGGCACATACCCACTGAACCTGCAGCTTTCTTGCAGCCCAGGAGGACTTTTGACCTCAAGGGCCACTGGACAGACAGGGCCCTGGGCCTTCTAGGGCTCTGCCTGCCCCTCCCAACTGCCAGACCTGTCCTGGGAGCCAGGGTTGGGGTGGGAGTCAGGACTCCACTGCCCAGTCTCCCAGGTGCTGGGGGTGGGAATGCCCCGGGGTGTCCCCGAGCCTCCAGACAGACCCCAGCCCCGGGCAGCAGCAGGACCTACATGCCATTGACTCCACCCGCTGCCGCAGCTCTAGGGGTCCCGGGAGGCAGGACGGCCTTCTCCCTGCACTGCCCGTCCTCCGGATTATTCTTAGGTCTGTTGTGTAACAGGCCCGCATCCACAGAACGGGGAGGGAGGGCTCCTGGGAGATGTCTCCAGCGCAGCCGCCAGCCAGCCAGTTTGTCCCTTCGCAGCCCAGCACAAAGGGACAAAGGAGCCCGCCTGGCTACCCAGCCCAGCCCGACCCGGGGAGAGGGCCTGGCCCGAGAGCATGTGCTCCCTGGGGCTCATCTGGCCTGGGTTCCAGCCCCTGCAGCTATGTGTGTGTGTGTGTATCCCTCTGGGGCAGAGTGGTCTAGGGGTCCACTCTGCTCCCAGTCTGTCCCCCAAGGCTCTTCTTCCTACTTCTTCCCCGCTCTGTGTTCCCAGCAGCCTCTGGGGTTGATCACAGGGTCTCCACCCCCGCAGATCAGAGCAGACTCTTCACGCCTCTTTTCGCAGCTCTTGCTCCGCATCAGACAGGTTGGGCCAGGGGCTCCAGGAGGCTCAGGCTGAATGGCAAACAAGCCCATCCAGGTGGCCGTGAAAATGTGTGGGGAAGGCCCCGAAAGGCTCCCCTTGCCTGCATCCACTTCACTGGGGGGTCAGCAACCACTTCACTGCCTCCATCCCTGTGGTGCCTGCGGAGACGTGCATGGACCCTGGCTCTTGTGCAGGGTCTCGCTCCCAGACCCCGGGGAAGAGGGTGAATGGCTGGCGTGTTGGAGGCACCCACCACGGGTCCGTCCCACCGGTTAACGGGACCAAGCAGCTGGATGGATGTGCGGAGCACAGAGACATGTGAGCCAGACAGGAAAGCTGTGATGGAGGGAGGCAGGGACCACCTGTGTGGGTCGAGGGGTGGGCTATGACCTTGGGCTTCATTTATGACTGAGACCTCAACCCCAGGAGGCAGGAGGGCAGGGAAGGTGGTGGGAGGGGCAGGCTCTGAAATGTCCCTGCCCTCTCATGCAGGGAGGGAGAGCCTGGGGGAAACTCTGACTTGAGCGAGGCACTGGTTCTCCTGTCTGGCCTTCCCTGGTCCCTGAGCTGCCTCCATCCTCCGAGTCATTCTTTAAAGGGCTCCCTTTAAAGGGAGGCCAGGTGGGAGGCTCCTGGGCCTGAGGTCACTGTGGTCCTCGTCCTGGTGGCTCCCAGACAGTCAGACCCTGGCAGAGGCCTCAAGAAGATGTCTCGTTTCCTGAACCCACAAGCCCAGAAGGTAGCATGAATGCCCTGGGGCTTCTGGAACAAATGACCACAGACTGGGGGGCTTCAAATTACTGGTGCTATTCTCACACGTCCTGGAGGTGGGAAGTCTGAGGTCAAGGTGTCGGCAGGAGCTCACTCCCTCTGAAGCCTGCAGCTGTATCCTCCAGCCTCGGCCTCTGTCCTCATTTGGCCTGGTCCTCTGTGCGTCCTGTCCCCCCTCTTCTTATAAGGACACTTGTTGGATTTAGGCTCCTTTGGGTAATCCAGGATGGCCTTGTCTCAAGATCCTTAACTTGATTACATCTGCAAAGACTTTTTTCCAAATAAGATCTGGGGTGTAGACACATCTTTTGGGGGCCACCATTCAGCACCCCACATTGGTTGTGTTGTCTGTCTACTGCACCCACTGGTGGACACATGTGAGCCAGGGCCTGGATCTCACCCCTCTGGGCCCCCCAGGATAAGGACGAGGCTGGCGTGGGGTTCTCTGACATATGAGCAGGGCTGCCCAGCTGTGGAGCCCTGCCTGGCTGCCTCCTGGTTTCCGACACCCCCGTCTCTCCTTGGCTGAGAGACGGGGATGCGAACTGACTTCAGAGGCTCCTGGGGGAAGGTGCGGAGGAGGCTCTGGAGGTCCTGGCCTCCTGGGGGGTGTGGAGGCTGGGTGTGTCCTGGGCAGGGGCTTCATCCTCTTAGTGAATGGCTGCTCCCAGATCCCACCAGCCATTGGTCACAGCATCCCCTGCTGGGGGGCGGGGGTGGTGGTTCTCCCAAATGCCCCCACGTCAGAGCCTGACCCTTGCAGCCAGTGGTTTGGGTGCTCTAGTGCCTCAGTCAGCTGCTCTGACCAGGCCCTTCTGGCCCCGGTGTGGCCCCTTGCGGCCCCAGAACTGTGTGTAGCGGGCTTTAGGTGTTAGCTGAGAGCATGGAAAACACAGACTCAAGAGAGGTATGGGCTACTAAATACGCGTTGTAAACAGGATGCCAGGTCAGGGATGGGTGGAGACCAGGTCTGCAGGTAGCTCTGCTTCCTGGGAGCGCCGTCTGCTCTGGGCTGGCCTTCCCAGGATGGCTGGGATGAGGGGTGGGAGGGCCCCGCCCCCCCGCCCCAGGGTGGGAAGGCCTGGCTCAGCTCCAGTTCTCCAGCCTCTCTGTGGCCTCCGGCAGGGACTCAACCTCAGTGTCTTCACCTCTGAAATGGGGAAGTAACAGCCTGCAGTGCAGCAAAGGAGAAGCTGTTTGTGTGTGTAGCTCTCTGCCCCACCCCAGCGGGGACCCCCTTGCCACTGCCCCCCACTTGGCTCTTGCCTGAAGAACCACCCCCCTTGGCCTCTGATGCTTCCGAGTGCCTAGCACTGAGCGATGGCTGCTGGTAGCCTGCAGGTCTTGGAACTTGGGTGAGTACGGTCACTTCTCTGTACCCAGAGCTCAGCGGAGCCCAGCCTTCACCAGGGCCCCTAAGGGATTGCATAACAGCTTCCCTGCAGTGGCCTGCATCCTGAGGCTGGTTGGAGGGCTTGTCCCCTCCCGTGGCGGAGCTGAGGGCCTGGCTCTCCATCTGGAGTGAAGCCGGGGCCTCCTGCACCTCCTGCCTCCCAGGAGACCTTCTGTGTCCTCCGGGCTCCCTTCCTTCCTGGGTGGAAGGAAGGCCTTTCAGCACAGGGCGTTGCTCTGGCCTCCCAGGAGGCCTGGTGTAGTCTTCAGAAAACGGAGAGGGGCGAATCCACAGCCTGGTCCTGAGCCCCACCGTCTCCCAGCATTCCCGGACCTGCAGCTCCCTGGGCTGTGGGTTCCTGGGCCAGATGCTGGTTCCCCAAGCCTCATCATCTTCACCTGTCACAAGGGGTGTGGGTGATGGCAGAATGAGTAAGTTAACCTGTAGCCAAGGTGAGGAGCCTGCCAGAAGGTGGCAATTACTCCACTTGAGCTGAGGCTTCCTTGCTCTCCCCAGGGGACATGGGTTCCTGTCGCTCGGCCCCTCGAAGCAGGACCCAGGGTGCCAGGCAGTAGTTGGCGGATGGGGCCTGGTGGTCCAGGATGGAGGCCTCTGTTGGCTTCCACATTGCCAAGGGGCCACGGGCTCCCAACCCCCCAGGTCCCACCATCTCTGGATGGAGGCGGAGTGGTGGGCCTGCCCCAGCTCCTCTGGGGGTCTGGAGTCCAGAGCTGTGTGAGCTCAGATGGGCTGCCACCCCTCACAGTTATTTGAGGGGATGTCCATCGGTTGCAGCCTTCAGCAACAGGCCAGAAACTGTCACCAAGAATATGGCTTATGAAGATGGCTTTGGGGGCAGTGTTGGCCATATACTCCTGCTCCCCAGAAGCCCCCTGCCCCCTGTCTGGTAGCTTCTCTTCAGCCCCAGGAACTGGCTCCATGGGCCAAAGCTCACTCCTGGAACTGTAACCCTCACCATTCCTCAGGAGAAGGGCCATGGGAAGCCCTGTTGGTTGGCATTGTGGGACCCTTACCCAGTGCAGGGGCCGCCTGGAGAGGGTCCCCTGCGCTCAGAGCAGAAAGTTCCCCTGTAACTGTGGATCAACCCCTCAGTGGATGGCCTCTGCCTCCTGCGTCCATGGGCTCTGGGCCCCCAGCCCAGCCTGGCCCCCGCCCCCTACTGGGACTGCCGGGAGGTGATGATTCAGGCTGAGCTGGGGGGAGGCGCTGGCACCCAGCACTCCCTGTGCCAGTGTCTGTTCACACAGAAAACACGTTCCGAGCCCGGGATCTTGTCACCCTTCAAAAATGCCAAGCCTGGGCAGTGGGGGTTGTGTTCCCCGCAGCCTGGAGGGCAGGCTGAGCAGGGCCTCTCTGGGAGGGGGCACCCCTGGGGACCCCATGGGGCTGTGGCAGTCACTGTCTCGCCCCCGGGCACCATGTCCACCTGGGTTTGCAAAAGGAGAGGTGAGCCCAGGGGACAGCTGGGCCTGGGTGCTGGATGGAGCCTTCAGGGAGCAAACAGGAGCTTCCCAGAGCAGTGCTGGGCTGAGGTCCCCGGGACCCACCCTGCGTGCAGGAGAGCAGTCTGGTGGGAGGATTTAATGTCAGTTTAGAGGCAGCGCTAACCTGGAGTGATCCCTGGGGAGAGGGCTGGCCAGAGGCAGGCTGCCCCTGCCTCATGTCGCCTTCCCCCACCTCGCCCTCCCCTCCGGCCTGGAGAGGCACCTAAATAATTCCTGTGTGGGGAGGCTTGGCCAGGGCTCTCCAGTCAGGTCCAGGGGCCTCGTCCCTCCATCTAGGTCTTGGGAAACCCCCTTATGTGTGTTTTTTCCAGGCCTAGAGGCCTTGGTCCTGTTATTGCCCCATTTAAAAGTTGAGGACATGGAGGCTTGGTTGGGGTGATCTGCTGGGGTCTCAGGGCAGCAGGTGGAGGCGTAGGTGAGACCCGTGGCGGCCGGTTAACTAGGACAGTCTGTGCACACAGTAGGAACTCACCGGGCACTGGTTCCTCTTCCTTTCATGGAAGGGGCCATGGGGCCTGGTCATGCTGGCTGTGGTGCGGGGGTTGGGACCACTGCTCCTGGCACAAACAGGACCCTCCACCTTCGGTGCTGCCCTCTGTCCCCCCACCTAGAGGGGAGCCGTGCCCTGGGATCCAGTCCTGCCGCCCTGCTGGAGTTCTCATTCCTGTGCACCCTGCCCCTGGGGTGCTGTCATCCCACTCCTGCTGACCCCAGCAGTGGACCCTGCCTGGGTGTGTGTGCCCCCCTCCCCCAGCTGGGGTGGGCTGCTGCAGCTGCCAGCGTCCCCAGGACTGTGGCCCACACCGGGCCAGGGATTGCTGGGAAATCCTTTTCTGCATTCCTCAGGTGGGGTGGGGTAGCAAAGGGAGCCCCCAGCCCCCGGTGAGCCCGAGGCTTGGAGTCCTCCGTACCCAGCACCTCCTGAGCCTTGCTGGGGGTGGGGCAGGCAGTGAGCATGGGATCTGGGCCGCTGGGGTCTGCTCCCCCAGGGGTGCAGAAGCGGATGGTTGGGAGCCCCACCCCAGGTCCAGGCACCTCAGCAGCACGCGGCTCCCGCAGGCCATCTGCTGCAGAGCAGACCCCGTGACCACGGAGCGTTTCTGAGCAACCGCTTTCCAGGCCAGGCCATGGCCCACTTCTCAGCTGCAGCCGGATTGGTGCAGTGGAATTCCAGAGCAGCAGGTGGCCATCCACTCCGGCCCTCAGGCAGCAGCAAGGGCCGGGCTCCAGCGAACCTCTGCTTGCCTAGATGGGCTTGGGGTTGGCGGGGCCAGGCAGGGGGTCTGCTTCCCCAGAGCAAAGCCAGCCTGTGCCCCTCTGGGCGAAGCTATGTCCCAAGGGATTGAGCAAATGGCCTGTCCCTATTGCCGTCACCCTTCCAGCCTGCGTGGGGTGTGGCCTGCATGGCTGCCCTCCCAGGATGGCTCAATGAGGGGTCATTCCGTGGAGGCTGCAGGTGTCCAAGTCCCAGCCCCTCATTCTGCCGGGGCTGGACCGGCAATGCCCTGGGTGGGCCTGGCCCCTTTACCAGGAGCAGGTGGCTTGATGGCTGACCTAGCCTTCCTGGGAATCCTGTGGTTGTGATCCTGGGATGTGGGGACCATGAGGGCCCTTAGAGCACCCCTCACGGATGAAGCCCCTGAGTTTGGGGAGGGGAGGACTTAGGCACCAGTGAGCTTCTCCTGACATTCAGGGGGTTCTGGGTTGGCCTCTGCAGTGTCTGGGCCCTGCTGTCCTTTCAGTAGCTAAAGAGCTGCTAGACTGGGTTTCTCAGATGCAGCCCTGGGGCTGTGGGTGCAGGGAGCCAGCCAGGTCCAGGACCTTCTGGTGTGGAAGCCGAGGCCGGTGGGCATCTGGGACTGAGCACCAGAGGCCGAGTCGGCGTCTCCTCCACCTGCCTCAGGCAGACATGCACCCGTCCTGGGAGAGGCCCACCGTCCCCCAGCAGAGTTGAGGATGGCCCCCTGAAAGGCCCACCTGTACCTCCCTTGGCCGTGGTGGGCATTGGCGGCCCCTTGAGATGGCGGGGGTGGTGGCAAAGGAGAGGAGGAGGGGGCTGAGGGCCCAAGATGGGGCTGGGCTGGGTCGGGGAAGGTGGAGGTCCAGGCAGCCACGCCTTCCAGCAGAGGGGAGCTCGCCCAGGGCACCGCCCCCCTCACTGGCCTCCCCGCTGGGGTAGCATCATCCCATGAGGTCTTAGGGGCAGGGTTGGGAAAGGCTGGGGGTCAGAGCCGCGGTCAGGAGTGCAAGAGCACATTCGGGTGCCCTGTGCACCCCTCCACCTGTGCTGCTGCCTGGGGGCTCCTGTCAGCCCCTGGGGTCCCCCTCCTGCCTGTGGCCCCACCTTCACCCCCTACCTGCTGTGGGCCGGGCAGGCATCCTCGAAGCAGGTTTGTGTGTGTTTGCATGTGCGTGTTTAGAGTATTTTTAAAGCGACTCTGCAGCTGTGCTCTGCTCGGCTACATTCTCCGGTGGGTGCTTGGCACGTGGCGCATTGTGGGGTTATTTTGGGCTTGGCATTATTGGGAGTTATATTCTGTGTCTGTAAGGAAACAGCATCAACACAGGCTGAGTTGGGGGGTACTTGATGCGTCTAAGGAAGCGGAGCCCAGAGTGAGATGGGGCCCTTGGAGGCTATAAGAGGGGCAGGGCAGGCGTCTCCCTGGGGCTGCCCACTTCCTCTGGCCCATGGGTTCTGACGGCCCTGCCTGGCGAGTCCTTCCCTGGTCCCCCTCACAGGGGCTGCTCTGCAGAGACCTGCCGGCTTGAGTTGGACAGCCGAGGAGCCAGACAGGACAGACTCTGGCTGGTGCCTGGCTCTGGGGGACTTTTCTCAGGAGAGCAGACAGGCAGATGGACAGGGGCCGACAGAGGCCCAGGGAGAGTCAGTATGGCCAGAGGGGGACATTAGGCACAGGGAGGCCACCAGCCCATACCCCTCGGTCTGTAGTCACAGTCAGGGTCAGCCAGCCACCTGACCAGATGATACATCAGACCACAGCGCCAGACCCCTGCTAGCCTCTGACCTCCTCCGCCTGCTGCCCAGGACAGAATAGGAGTGCGATGGGGGCTGCTGGGCCGCCCCTCCTAGAAAGACACTCAAAGAGCCACAGCTGGTCTCTAGGACCCAACCCCCCCAGTCATGCAGCAAGGCTCACCCGGCTCCACCAGCCCAGCAAGCCCATCACATACCCCACCTCTGGGGTGCCTGCTCCCACCCCATCAAGGCCCCATGCTGCATCTGTGGCCCTCCGCCCGCAGGAGCTGGGGGCCTCCCGTTGAGGGGGGGACACATGGCTGCGTGCTTAGTCCTGACCTCGTGTTCTCTATCACGTGTTCTCCCGTCTCCTCAAAAAGACCTAAATTGCCCCCTTGCACTCAACTGTGCCTGAAAAAGCCCTGGGAGGTGACTCAGCCGTCACCACTGGGCCCCGCTCCTGGTGACACACAAGGTCACCGGGGCTGCTCAGCCCATCTGAAAGCCGCCGGCTCGTCAGGTGGGGGCCCAGGCAGCCCCCAGCAGTTGGCCTCCCGCAGAGCCCAGACTGCATTTGTGAGTGCCCCTTGGCCCTGCAGGGCAGGAGGGAAGATGGAAGGGCAGGGTGATGGTCCATGTGGAGGACCGGGCTGGAAGCCGCCAGCACCTCCGGCGCCTTCCCCTCACCTGGGCTTGTCCAGGGGTCTGGGTGGGAGGTGGGCCCTGGCTTGTAGCCCACCTAGTCCTCCGAGGACAACCCCTCCCATCCTTTCCTGGGCTGGGGGAGGGCTGTGCTCGGTAGGCGGAGAGTGGGTCCCAGGGCCACATCGGCTCCCAGGCGGAAAAAGACCGTGGGGTTGGCCCCCATGACTGGGGCACTGCAGGGTGGTCGGCACCATCCCTGGGCCTTTGCTTCGGGTCCTCTGTCCAGCCTGGGTCCCTGGCTGCCATCCCCTTTCCTAAGGAGCCATCTCCAGGCTATTGTAGTGGCTTTCGGTCCTGCCCTGATGGTCATCACAGTGGTCAGTCCTTACCCAAGTGGTCTGGGGATAGGACACTCACAGATCTCTCAGGATGGGCCAGGTGGGGCCACCCGCGGAAGCCAGCCTGGACCAATGGGCTGGTGGCTCCATCCTAGGTGAACAGGAGTGCAGTCTGGCCCTGAGGGGCTGTTCTGGGTCAGCCCGCCCTGGCTTGCTGGAATTCCAGCCTGCGGTCAGTTGGCCGGTTGCCCACTTGGTGGTCGGGGGCAGGTGCAGCAATGGGGTTGGGGGCTGTGAGGGACCTGGGGTTTGGGGGGCCTTGTGCCTCGGCAGCCCCGAGGGCTATGATATGGGGTTCCTGACCCCTCTGCCCTCATTTCCAGCTGCCAACAGTGGGTCACTCAGAAGTATGAGGCTCAGCTGCTCCCTAGGGAACCATGGTCTGCTGAAGTGGGGGATGCCCTCTTCTTGAGCCTACTTGATGACTTCTCACCTCTGAGGGGCACCCGGAGATTGCAGGTGGTCAGTGAGGACTCCCTGGAGGAGGCAGCTTTCCTTGGAGCGACTAGCCAGAGGCTGACCAGCGTTCCTTCTGTGTCAAGGTGGCACCTGCAGGGGTGGGGGGTGGGGCCATTCCCATCCCCACTGCAAGGTGCTGGGGGTTGCTCCCCGCCTCTGCTTGAACACCCCCAGTGACTCACCCGCTGGATAGGCCAACCTTCTTGCTTTTCTTTTTTTGTGCCCTAAGAGAAAATAAACATTTGCGTGTGTAGCACTTGATGGCTGCGGGGGCCCACACAGTTGCAGGGGGGCTGGGGTGCACAGGGCAGGGGGAGAGCAGGAGGCCAAGGGCATGGCGCCTGGGCTCCCAGTGCTATGTCTGTCCAGGGCTTGATGCCCTGGGCTGTGGGCAGAAATGCATGTGGAGGGAACCTGGGTGGCGATCACCATGTGTCAGGGGAGTGACCTGTCACCACCCCAGGTTGTCGTCCCTGGGAGCCTGAAAGCAAACGAGAGGCGACTGCCTAGGGTTGAGGCTCAGGGAAGCTGAGAAGGAGGCTGATGGACACAGGGACCCAGAGTGCCTGTTCTGTGGGCAGTGTCCTCTGCACAGAGTCATGAGAGGGGCCGCCCCACATCCCACCAGGCCCTCAACCCTCGGCGACCTGGGGGGACCCCTGGTCCATTTGGATCTTGGTGTCTCTGTCTGAACGTGAGGGAAAGTATGATTTCCAGGTGTCCTGGTTCTGAATTGTGTGTTCACACCTTTCCCAGCTGTGTGTTCACACTTTACCTGGCCTGTGCGTTCATACCTCCCCCAGCAGTGTGTCCCCACCTTCCGCAGCTGTGTGTTCACACTTCTCCCAGCTGTGTGTTCACACCTTCCCTAGCTTTGTGTCCCCACCTCCCCCCAACTGTGTGTTCACATCTCCCCCAGTTGTGTGTTCACACTTCTCCCAGCTGTGTGTTCACACCTCCCCCAGCTGTGTATTCACACCTTCCCCAGCTATGTGTCCCCACCTCCCCAAGCTGTGTGTTCACACCTCCTCCCAGCTGTGTGTTCACACCTCTCCCAGCTGTGTTTTCACACCCCCACTTATCTCTTGAGCTGTGTTCACACCCCCCTTCCTGAACTGTGTTCACTCTCCCAGCTGTGCTCACACTTGCTCCCAGACACCCTGCACCCCTCTTGCTCAGGGCATTGCCCACCTCTCTGAAGGAGGAGGGTAATGATTAGGGCCCCACTAACTCCAGTGTGGGGCGGGAGTGTGGAGTGACAGTGGTTCTGTTTGGCACCTCCTGGGCAGACTTGTGCTCTCAAAACCTGGTGCCCACCCCACAGACCCGTCTTCATGGGACAGTCCCGATTTCATTCCCCACATCCGCCTCCTGGAGTCTTGCTGGGTTTGAACACTTGTGTGGATGCAAGCATCGTCCTGCTGGTGGAAAGCTGACTGTCTGGAGTGTCATGGTGCTAGTGGCTAACTCCTTGCTCTGGGGCCCCCTCTCCCAGTGAATGGGGTGGCCCTTGGCCACCGGTCAGGATTTGGTGACACCTAGAGTGTCCTTGCCCACACGCTGACCGTGGCTTCATAGGGACCTGGCTTCTCTTTGTAAAGGGTCAGTCCTGAAGGCCCCTTGTGGTCTGTGTCCAGACTGAGTTCAGCATGTGCTGCGGGAAAACTGGGAATCTGGTGGGTGCCGCGAGCTTGCAGGGTGCTCTCCACGTGCCTGGAGCCCCTAGGGCTAAACCGTGAGCCTTTCCCTCCTGGCCCTGTTCCAGTGGCCTCACCTTCCCCCTACAAGTCATCAGGACAGACTCTACCCTCATCGTAAACGCTTTCTAATTTGCTTATTCAGTTTTGTGGTTGGAGATGCATGTGCTAGTGCCCAGGATTTTTAAATGGTTTCCATTCTACCAATGAACACCCAGCAAGTGGCCGTCTGGATATAGCAATGGAGTAAATTTAGAAATAATTTGTACATGAAATTGCACCTCCGGGAAGACTGGGGCAGGCAGCGTTTAGAGGACAGTTTCAGGCCAGCACCAGTGACAGGACTGTCTGTTTGTCCTTGGTGGGAGCAGGGAGGGAGCTGATGGCCAAGGAGGGGTCCAGTAATCCCCACCCCACTCACCCCCCTCTGACTCCTCTGTGCCCTGAGCTGGGTCCTGGGCCCAGAACTCATCTCACTGTGGTGAATGTGGTCCAGCTGAAATCTCTGCTTCTGTTCTGGCCTCCTTGTGCCCTCAGCCCCATCTCTGCCCAGTCTGGGCCCAGCCTGAGGAGCAGCTCCCCAACCCTGTCAGAGGCGCCCCCGCCCCCCCACTGCCAGTGCAGTGACCTGTCCTCTCCCAGGGTTTGCAAACGCTGCCAGGCTCCAGGGGTCCCCTACTCTGCATACCCAACCCACGGCTCTCCCAAGAACCTGGGACTCCTGGCCACTCCTCCACCTTCCCTGAACCGCAAGCTCCCTGAGGGCATGGGCTGCTTCCACTTCACTCATCACTCCCTTCCCAGCCCCAAGCGCAATGCCTGGCACACAGCAGGTGCTTAATAAACATTGGCTGTTGGCTGGGATGGGGGTCTGTGTGTAGCAGTGGAACAGGTTGGGGGAAGGGCGAGGAAGGACAGCCCAGGGACACGGGTGGCCGAATGTGGCCAGAGCATGGGGATGCATGCCACCTGTGCCTCTCTGACCCAGGAGGATATCCAAGGCTTGCGGGCCTGGTGGCCAAAGGCTGGGCTTGGCATGCACGTGCTTCTAATTTCAAAGATGTGTATAGTTTTAGTTGATGCAAGTGGCCAAGTGGCTTTCCGTCCCCGTGCCCAGGGGCACACAGGTGCCAAGATGGTGCACAGCTTGGTGAGGCTGAAGAGGACGCCCAGGTCCTGGGGGCTGGCCCAGCCTGCTATGGGATCAATGGTAGGCCACTTCTGGGGTGTTGGGGGTTGCCTTGGGTGGGCTGGGCCAGCGGCTCTGTGGCCACATTTAGCCTGGAAACCAGCCCACTGCTTGGTGCCAGGCGGCCATGGCTCTGCCCAGCTCTGCATGAGGGCGCAGAATCTAGGTCAGGTTGATGCAGGGCGGCAACGCCGGGCAGTGAGGACAGTGCTGTTCCCGCGGGCTGTGTCTGGGGGGCCGCAGCAGCCTGGGGCTGGGCCCTGACCCAGTGACCTCGCCAGGCCCCTCTGGTGATCTAGGCACAAGACTGTCCCAGGGGAAGGGTGTGGGGAGGTGAGTGGATGTGTGTCATCGCTGTGGTGCCCCTGCCTGAGTGGGGACCGGGCCCCTGGGCAGCTGGGGGCCTGCACGTGAGGGTGTGGCCTTGGCCATTCAGGCAAAACCTTCTGGGAACTCCTTCTTCCTCCCCGCTGTCTATGTCCTCCTCTCTCTGCCAGCCTATTTTTCCTGCCTCCTCCCACGGGTTGACCTGAGGTCCTAGGGATCTGGCCACATTGGGGCCTTGGCCCTCATCCTGCCCGGTGACCCTTGAGGCAGCTGTGGCGACGGGAACCTCCCTTGTCAGTGGGACTCCACCGCCCCTATTGCCCCCTGAATCCACCGACCTCAAACCCAGCCCCTCCTTGCTGTGTGTGACTCTGTTTATCCCTCTCCTGCCTGGGGATCGAGTGACGATGTTCCTTTCGAAGGGTCGCTTGGCTCCGCCGGGCTTGGGGCCCCAGAAGGCAGGTTCATGCCCTTGTAGGGAGCTGGCGTGGGAGTGTGGGGGGTGGAGTGTGGTGGGGATGCTAGGCCCAGAGCAGCACCCTTCCCACCCAGGATGTCTGTGTCGGGGTCTCCCTGGCTGTTCACCCTGTACCCCACGATTCTGTCCAGTTCTTGGTTCCTTGGGTTCCACTTTCTCAGTCATCTTCCCAGATGCTCTCTGGAGCTTGGCCTGAGATGGCCGCACACCTCACTGCTACCTCACACCCTGCCCCCATCTCTTCCCATGGCCTGTGGTCACTCTGGGCAGCTGTGGTCACTCCAGGCAGCTTGGTCAGGCTGCTTGCTCTTGGCCAGTCCTCTCCAGCCAGGCCAAGTGCTCCTCTGTGACTGCAACCTCAGGCCCAAGCCCTGGGCTCAGCTCATCACAGGGGTGACCCCATGGATCAGGGCCTGAGGGAGCAGGAAATCTTCATAGGGGGACATCTCAGGGCCCAGACAGCGGGGCTGACCCCTGCCTGGCCTCCGTGTGCCACTTGCCTCTGCCTCCCCGGCTACTTCCCAAGGCAGGATGTTGCTCAGCCCGTACTGGTGTGTTGAGTGCGTATCTAAGATGGTGTGGGTGCATCAGGCCACCCATGAAGGCCTCCCGGGCTTCTCAGTCCCTTAACAGAAGCCGTAATGTTTACAGAACTCTCAAACCAACCAAGAAAGCGACACTAAATTGGTTTCATTGTTGAATAATTAATAAAACTTCCCCAGTGCCGCTGCTGGGCTGTGTGTCACTCCCAGCAGCGGGGCTGTCAGTACCGCCTTATTGCCCAAGGGGCCTCCTTTCCATCTTTAAACAAGCGCTCGACTCCTCGCAGAGGTGATTAAGACATGCGTGTGCGCGCTGGGCCATGGCGCCCACACTGGAGGCGGCAGCAGGGGCCAGTGTGACTGTTGGGGTGACCCATCTGGACGGGGTGCTGCCTGGGGGCAGGACCTAGGTCCTGGTCTCTGCTCTGCCTCTGCCTGGCCGTGAACCATGGGTGAGACCCCTCTGCTTGGTTTTCCTTGTGGAAAAGAAGAGACGTTGGACCCGGTGCCTTGAGGGCCCTGCTAACTGGGATATTCCGAAGCAGCCTTGGAGAAGCAGAATCAGGGACCCACCAGGGCCTCTCTGCTGTGCGCTGGATCCCTGGTGACTATGGGCCCTCGGCAGAGCCTCACAGGCAACTGGGCTGTGGCCGCACGCTGGTGTCCTGCAGAGGGTCCTGGGGCACATCTCCCTGGAGGTTCATGTAGGAGTCGGAAGCCGGAACCTTGAGGTGCCCCGTGAAGGTTTCTGAGGGTTTCTTACTCCACCAGTGGGAAGGCGATTCCTCAAGGCTGTCTGCTCCTGAGGGCCATCCAGCTCCTTGGCCACTGTGGCCCAGGCTGCCCAGCTGTCCTGCAGCCCAGGCACTGCTCAGGGCTGGGCTCCTCCCACAGCAGCCCCCACGAGGGGTGTCGCACTTGGACCTGTGGGACAAGATGGCCTGGCTGCAGCTACAATCCCTCCTGGTGCCCACTGCTCCTCATTGCCCTCCAGACCTTCATCCATGGCCTCAGCTGGGGCTCCAGGCTGGCCACCCCCTCAGAACTGCTGGAACTTCCTCAGTTACAGATGGGGTAGCTGAGGCCGGAGGGTCAGGTAGAGGCTGCCACAGGCTGTGCACAGGGGTACCCTCTAGCCCCGGGGCACACACATGTGCATTCACATAGGCCGTTGGGGGTCCCCTGAGCCCGAAGAGACTCTGTCCTGGTCATGGCCCAGGTCTCCAACCTTGCTCAGGGACAGGCTGCCTGATGCATTTTTGGGGATCATAGTTTGCAGGACCTCTTCTGGCAGGACCACAGGACAGGGGCTGTGCCATCCCCTTTAAGTAAACCGCGAAACTCTTAAGTGGGAGGTGGGTTTCAGGCTGTGGAAGGGCACTGGTGGGCCGTGGGAGCTGGGGACCAGGTTCTGCCCTCTGAGACCCTGGGCGGCCCCGCGCCTCTCAGAGTCTCTCCAGTCTTTAGAGCCTCCCATCCCCAGCAGAGACAGAGCTAAGTGGAGACACTGTAGGGTCAGGGGTGATGGCAGTATACACGCATGACACAGCATGGCGTTAGCAGGAGGCGACCCCTGGTTCATGTTGGGGGGGATCAGGGCCAGCTCAGGTCTGGTCAGGGAGCCTGAGGCAGGGAGGATGGGCTCGGCAGGGTCCTGAGGTGGCCCTGGCTATCAGGAGCTGGTAGTGAGTGGCTGCCCCCATCCAGAGTCTGGTCCTGGGGACACATGTGCAGTGTTTCCAGTTCGGGTAGGGAAACCAAGGTGGCATGTGAGGTCTGCCCAACCTGCAGGCCTGCCTGGAAACCAAGGGCTCTGGGTCCAAGGCGCAGGCTGGTGCCCGTGTCTTAGGGCACAGTCTCCTGACTCCTCCCAGCAGTGCTTGGGCACTGAAGTTTGAACCCAACTGGAGCTCATGACCAGATCCAACCTCAGACCAGCCCCTGCCAGACACAACGTTTTAGAGCTGGGATGCGGCCCCGCCCTAGAGAGTGGGGTAGAGGGGCCACAGTGCTGGGCTTGGTCCTCGTCAA
Organism: Dama dama; assembly: GCF_033118175.1. NCBI lineage: Eukaryota > Metazoa > Chordata > Mammalia > Artiodactyla > Cervidae > Dama > Dama dama. Next base: position 47,350,065 of record NC_083694.1, on the reverse strand, counting down.
CTGTTCTGACCTGTGGGGCCAAATGCACCGCCCAGCTCTGGGTGTCCAGGTCTTGGCTCTGTCCCCAGGGCTTGGGAAGCCCCTTCCTTCCTTGTAACCCCAGGCCCGAGCAAGGCCCTTGGTCCCCCAGTCAAGCCGAAGCAGGTTGAGGCAGCCGGGCCCGATCCCAAAGCAGGAGTGTCACACATGGGAGGGGGGCGGGGGAGAGGGCAGTGCGCCCAGCCTGGAGGACAGAATTGAGGCTCAGGGGCACAGGGCACCCACCCCAGAGAGGGGGCTTGGGCAGGGGCCCTGTGCCCACTCCCCATCACCTGACTGTCCTCCTGTTTGCTTCTTCAAACAAGAAGGAAATCAAACTCCTGAACTGGAGGCTGGTGGCCCTTCCTCCACGTGCAGCCCCACCCACACTAGCCAGGCCACATCACATGCTCCCAAAGGCGGAATTTTGCTTAAATGCCCAGAAAGGAGATTTAGGAGATCAGAATCTTAAGCAAATTAACATGTGCAGCAGGCAGCTTTTAATCACCGCCTTTAATCGCAGGCCCCAGTAACGGAAATCATCTCGCTGGGCTGAGCTCAGTGGGCGGGGCTGGCGACACCGATGGATTATTCATTAGAACCCGAACTTGAGTTTCATCCGGCTGCTCTGCAGGGGAGGGCTAAGGGGCCTTTGGTCCACTCCAGGGAGATGTGCTGGGCTTTCCAGAACCCCGCACCCAGGGCCCTGTGATTCCCCAACACCCCTGCCCCCCGTCCCCCACCTGGCACGTTCTCCATCTCAGATCTGGTTTAGCCTGTCATCTCCTCTCCCTTGTTCCCCCCTTCCTGCCCCGGTTTCTCCCCTTCTGAGAGTTTGGGACTGCTGGCCCATCCCCAGTGGGGATCGGACTTACCAAGCCCAGGTGTGGCTGCTGGACTGCCTCTCCCCGCTTTGCTCCCTGCCCTCTCAGGGGGCCGGGCAGGTGACCCTGGGCCCTCCCTGGGGAGGGTCCAGGTGGTGGTGGTGACAGCCCATGTGGCTCCATTCCCCATCCATACTTGGGGGCCTCGCCTGGCAGGAAGCCATCAGCCCCTGGGGAGGCAGTGGCTCAGAGAGCCCCGAGGAGCCCCCAGTCCTCCTGCTCAGGCCCTTTGCCTGCCTGGCCCCAGGCCGAGCTCCCTCATCCCTGTAAACCTCCCCAGGATGCCCCTGGGCTGTGGGTCAGCCCTGTCAGATGGGGCTTCGGGCAGAAGCAGCAGCTTTCAAAGCAGCACCCGAGGGAGAGAAACCTCTTGTGTTGATCTGGGAAGTGTTTTTTCCCTGCGATGGTGCTACAGCAGGTCAAACTGGAGCACTGCCGGAGAGGCAGGCTTTGCTGGGGGTCGGGGCTGAGGCGGGGGTGTTGCTCCACACTTGTCCTCCTGAGACTGTGCCCCTGCTTGGCTCCTGGCAGGGCCTGCCCTGGGCTGCATGCTAGGGGACTATTCTCTGGTACCCCACAGCCCCACCGCCTCCCAGACCCCACAGACTTTGGTAGGCAGGGGAGGGGACAGGAAGGATTTGGATGCTAATAGACTGGGCTGTCACCAGGGGCTCCTGGACCCCCACTGTTGTCATCCTGCACAACCCCCACCAGGACAGCCAGTGAAATGTCACCCCTGAAGTGCTGAACCTTCATGGGGGCCCCTTGTGGGGCAGAGTGACTTGTCCTGGATCCAGCCCACCTGCCTGGGAAGGGGCTGTGCAGTGACATCGGGGGATGCCAGCTGGGGCCACATTTGGCTCCTGGGAGAGTTGCATGCAGCTGCCCCTTCTGGTAGGAGGGGGGGCGCAGAGGATGGGAGTGAGGTCAGGGACAGCCAGGGGTGCCTGAAGCCTCTGCTGGAGAAGTGTCTCCCTCATGCCAATCCCCACCCCCACCCCTGCCCAGGGTGCTCCATCCCACCCTCTGTGGTTCCCAGCCTGGCCTTGGCAGTGGCAGTGAAGGGTTAAGGCGGGCGGGGCTCCCGCGGGAGGGGCGGTCCCGGCAGCAGCGGCAGCTCTGGCAGCACTCAGCTCGTTGATCGGGCATGGGCGCGCAAGGGGCACCCGGTTCTGACGGACTCACGGGGACAGCACGCTGCCTGGGGACCCCTCAAGCTGTTCCGGTAGCGGTGGGGGTGGCGCCTGCGGGCCATGGAAGCACCTGGGGACCCCGGCGGGCTCAGCCGGGACCAAGGTAAGGGGTCGGGAGGGGCTGGAGGAAGGCTGCGGTCAGCTCCGGAGCCCAGGACCGGGTGCTGAGATGCCCATTGGTGACCCTCTGACCCCACGTGGGCAATGCTTAACTCCCACCCACCCCCTACTCTGATCGAAGATCTCTGGGGCGATCCCATTCACACCAACACACGCACATCCCCCCCTCTGCTCGCCCCTTGGCCGCACATCGTCCCTACCTGTGCTGGCATCCCACTCTCATGGGCAATGGGAAGAGGTGCCTGGCAGAGCCAACACAGTCCCCGACTGCCAGCCTGCCCCCAGTGGACAGCAGCCTTGGTGGGGGTTCAAATCTGGGGTGTTCTGACCTGAAGGACCCTGGGGCTGAGCCTGTTCACCCCCACCCCCATCCAGGGCGGTGGAGGCAGCCCCAACCCTCTATCAGCACCATGGACAGGGCAGCGGTAGCCTCTGCCTGAGGGACCTGCCCGTTGCTGCTGAACTCTGGCACCTATGTGGGCGATTTCCTGCTCAAATCTGTCATGCTGTGTTGACCCAGGGGCCTGGGCACTGCCCTGGGCAGACAACCCAAGCCAGCAGGGGTGGCAGGAGTCCTCTGAGGCTGCCCAGAGCTTCCTGGCACAAGGAACTTGAGTGTAGAGGGGCCAAGTGCTGGGTGACGGGGTCTATCCTGCAGGGATGGGATGGACAGAACTTCTCCAAAGAGAGTCTCTATGTGTCCCCAGTGCAGCACTTGGTCTGGATCAGGGGTGGGAGAGGCAGGGAGGGAAGGGGGCCAGCCCCACGGCTGCAGCAGGAGTGACTCTGGCCAGACAACATAAGAACTGGGATTCTAAGTTAAGGGCTGGGATTCCAAGGACAGCAGGAGCAGCCTTCTGGTGACTTGTCTGGATCCGGTTGTTCTAGACCCAGTTTGTTCTGCCCTCTGATTGGCATGGGCATGAGGGAGGGCCGGGGTTGGGGGGAAGGCCTTGGAGAGCCTGTGTAGAAGACAGGGGCTTTATTGCCAGCAGACTGAGCATGGGTCCCTGGTGGTGCCTCTGATGAGCTGTGTGACCTCAAGCAAGGCACTGGCCCTCTCTCAGCCTCTCGTGGAAGAGAAGGGCAGCATGGGATTGCCAGCATAGGGTGGCCTTGAGAAGAGTGTGCCTGGCCCATGTGGCTGCTCCAGGATTGCCTGTCCCCTCTCCTGTCCCTCCCCCCACTCCCCCGAGCTGAGTTACCTTTTATGAGTGGAGGACAGTGTGGCTGGTGGTACAGATGCAATGGTGGTACAGTTCCTGGCCTGGCTGCATGCTCATGCCACCCTGGGAGCACCCACTCCCTGACCGCAGCCCCCAGTGCAGGGCAGGGCTCCCATGGATGGGTGGTCCCTGGGGAGGGCCTGACCCAGCATGTTCCTGCCAGTCTGACCTGCGGGGAGCTCTGGCCTGACCCAGCCTCCTTCAGAGCCTCAGGGTACAGGGTGCCTGCCTGCAGACTGTGTGGGCATGGCTGCTGCCACGTGGCCCTAAGACCTCAAGGTCAAGGTAGCCCCGACATGGCCAGGGTCTGCCACCAGCAAGGGAGGAGACTGGTCCTGGGAGGGGAGTGGGCTGTCAACAGCAGGACCCATTGGGAGCCCACCCTCCGTGCCCCATCCTTTGGGCAGAGGGCTTGGACAGCTCAAGTTGGGGGGCACGCAGCCTGGCCCTTCTCTGCTGGGGTCCCTCTCTGGGGAGAGAACAGCCTCAAACGTGCAGCCGAGGATGGAGCAGATGGTTGGAGTTTTGGGTCCAGCTTCCATCTGCCCAGCTAATGAGCGGATGGCGGTGGTTTGGGGCTCCTGGAAAGTCAGAGGCCCGGCCCCCACCGGGAAGTGCTTCTCTCCTGGGGTGGGATTGGGGGTGGGCGGTTGAGGGGCTCGGGGCCCCTCCTGTGCTGAGCCCAGGCCGGCTCCACGCTCACTGAGGGCTGTGGTGGGAGGGGCATTGAGGAGGGGTATGAGTAATCGGAAACGTCTGTTTCTACCCGGGACTTCACTTTCTGCTCTGCTACGTGGGCTCCCACCGGCTGGACGGCCTTCCTGTGTGGGGCAGGCCAGTGGGTGTGGGCCTCCAGGTGGGACAGCGGGCTCCCTCCCCAGGACAGGCTGCTTCCCCACTCCTGGGAAGTGTGGGGAGAGGAAGTGGGCCAGGGTTTCCACCCCCGCTGGGCAGCCTGCGTGGAGGGGCCCAAGGTGGGTCAGCCAAGGGGGGGTGAGCAGCTCTGAGTCCACCTGCTCCCGTTGCACCAGGACCCCTGGACCCCCTCTAGTTCTGTGTCCCAAGGGTGGGGAACACAGGCATGGTGGCCCAGGAAGTCTCCGAGCCATGAGGAAGTCACCCCACAACCAGGTCCCGGGGGGGTTTCTTCAGCCTGCTCAGATCCAGGGACCCACAGACAGGCTTCGAGGTGACTCAGGGTGGTCTCTATTTCACATTGAACAGGACCCAGCCTGGCCCAGGCCTCGGCGTGCCTCAGCCAAGCTCTGTTTCCTTCCGAAACTCCTCCTGGAGGTCAGGGCCCTGTGGTGGCCCTGCCAGTGGGACAGGTTCAGTGTCCCCCTCGGTCAGCAAGTGGTATGAGTATGGGGTCCACCGGGCCCCCAGAGCAGGAGGCAGGAGTGGGCTGTTGGGCCAGCCCTTGGTGGGGAGGGTGGGCAGCTTCAGGAAGTCAGACTCCGGGGGCCCGCCCGATCCTGGGACATCTTCTCGGTGCCCAGGCCCCAGGGTTCTCGAGGAAGCTGCCTGGAGGTGGCCAGTGCCCTGGCTGGGAGGCGTGGCTGGGCTGGGGGACGGGCCTGGGCGTCCTCTGTTTCTCTGCTTCTCCGTGGCTCTGTGCCCACTCTGCCTGGGGGCCATCCAGCCCACAGCTGCTGCGCGGCCTCCCCACAGGGCCTGGGTGGGTATAGGGTGGGGGCAGGACAGGCTCGTCAGTACACAAGGACCCCTCCTTCGGAGCTGCCCGCCCCCCCCCGCCCCCGCCCCAGCACGGCAGGAGTTTCCTCTCTTCCCCCCAGGTAGGCCAGGTTCCATCTGGTGACTTTTCAGGAAAGTGCCCCCCCTCCAGTGCCGCTGTGAGCTGCTCCCTGCCCCTCCAGCCACTCCCAGTGGCTCCCCGGGACCCATCCTGACGTGTGCTGGCCCACATGGCCTCACAGCCTTGCCCAGTGATGCCACGAGGGGACTTGGGAGCCCTCAGTACATGGCACTGGGGTGCGTTTGGGGGCTGGAGATCATGAACACTGCTAGCGGAGTCCTCTCCCGAAATCTGTGGAATGGGATGAGTGCCGCTATAGCCGGGCAGGGGACCTGGGGCTGGCACTGTCCCTGGCTGGTGCAAGGCGACTCTGGTTCTGCTGTGTGGGCAGAGGAAGGTTGAATGTTGGAAACGGTGGTGCTCAGATGGCTCCAGGACAGTGTGGGGGCACACTGTGTGGTAAGGGGCTTCTCCAGGGTGCAGGTGCAGGGCGCCGGACACCCCCTGCCCCAGAAAGTGTCCTGTCCACCGTGCCCACTGCCACAGGAGGCTGTGGGACAGCTGTGGACAGCTTTGATCCCCGTGTGTGTTTCAGCTCCGCTTTCTGTTGGTTGGTGGACAGAAAGATTCCGCAGGCCCTCCTGGGACTGATCCTGGCGGGAACTTGGGCCACCGGCTGCAGAGGGAGCAGGGTGGTAGGGAGGCTGCTGCTGTCCCCGGCCAGAGCAGGAGCACCAAGGGCCTCTGGGCAGGTGGAAGGGACAAGCTCAGCCCGACTGGCCTGCTGGATGGGGCAAGGCTGGCCGTCAGTCTGTCCCCATCCTCTAGAACACTCTTGATCCCCAGCTTCCTGAGATCCAGTGCGCAGGCTAGCAGAGGGCTGGTAGTCAGAAGCAGCCCGAGATGGCAGAGCAGAGCCTGGCCGCTCACCCCTGCCCCCACTGACCCTCCTCACTGCCCAGCTGGGTGAGACACCCGGGCCAGGCCCCCAGCCACCAAAGGCTCCTCTTTCTGCTGGAGGACCAAGCTGCCTGCCTGCGGGAGGGGCCCTGCGGGAGGAAAAGGGCACAGCCTGGTGACAGTGTCTCCCTCCCCGGCAGCTGCCCCCGCCACCAGCCCTCAGCCCTACCCCAGGACTGTCGGGGGCCAGGCCCAGGCCTTGCTGACCTGGTGAAGTGACCCTTCAACTCCACTGCCTGGTGTGGACCCCTCGGGCCAGCCTGGGCTCTGTGCCCCCAGGCCTTGGGCACAGCTTCCCCGAGGTCTTGCCTGGGAGGGTGGACTTGAAGGCGCCAGCTCACACTGCCTGGTAAAATAAAAATAGTTGGGGAGGAGGCTCCCAGACGTGCGGGGGGATGCGCTGCTTCTAGACGTTTAAATAATCTCCGCCATATGTGAGTGGGCCCGTCCCTCCCTCCTGGAGGCGCCGGCCAGGGGCTGAGGCCCCGTGGGCGCTGGAGCCCAGCACACTGGCCCTGTCCTCCTTCCCCTTCTCCAGCCAAGCACTGTCTGAGCGCCCACTGCATGCTGAGCTGGGCCCTCCATGCAGTATGGGGAGAGGGCGGAGGGCTGAGGACCCAGTGGGGGCCTGCAGTGGGGGCAGGGCCAGAGCAGCCTTGGGCCCATGTGTCCCACTGTCGCTGACCACTCTGAGCAGAGTGGATGCAGGAATGGCCTGTTCAAAGGTTCTTCAGGAAAGTGCAGAAGCCTCAGAGGAGGGAGGGGCTGGAGGCAGGCGAGCAGGAGGGGAGATGCAGGTTTGCCCCTGAAAGGCGAGTGGACAAGGCAGATGCCCCGTGTGGAGAGCCCGGGCGCCGCAAGAGTCCGTGTGCATGCATGCGTGTGTGTGTGTGTGCGTGTGTGTGTGTGTGCTCGCGCCAGGAAGACTGTGGGTGTAATTTGTGGGTTTTGTTGGAAGATTAAATTGATTTTCCTGTCTTCCCAAGGGGGAGGTGGAGGTGCTGGCTGCCGTGTTAGGACAAGATCGATCTTGGCCATAAAAACAAAATTAAGCCAGAGCCGCCCAGCTTCTGACCAGACCGTGAGGGCACTCCCTCCTCAAAGCAGCGGCCGCTCGTGTCCCGTGGCCGCCGTCCTCCTCAAGGCTTGGGGAAGGAAGGAGGGGAGGGCTGGGGGCCGCCTTCTGACAGTCGGCGGAACAGAGGCGGGGGCAAGGTGAGGTGCCTGAGGCCTCCACTTCCTGGCAGGTGCCATAGCCAGGCGTCCCGGCCAGCAGTCCTGCCGTGGGGCAGCAGCTGAGGCGGGGTGGGCCCCTGGGGCCTCTCTTCCGGGGGTTGCTGTGGGATCGAGGGCACTGTGCTCTCTCCCTGCCTCAGGAGGTGCCCGCCCCCCTGTCTGCTGTGTCCGCTGACCAGGGTCCCCCAGGGCTGCAGCTGGGGGAGTTGGCGCTGCCTCAGGAGGCTGAGCCTTAGAAGGTTGGACGGCTGGGCCAGACGCTGGCTCTGTGTCACCTCCTGGAGCTGGCTTGGTGGCCTGGGCCCTGTGCCCACCCACACTCGGGTGCCAAGTCCCAGCCAGTGCAGGGGCAGAGCAGGACAGGCTTGGGCTTCCTTGCCCGGAGGTGGGGATTGCAGAGGTGAATACACAGTCCCATCAGTAGCTGCAAGGTGGATGAGGAGCCTTGAAAGAGTCCCCGGGGTCACAGGACAGAGGACTCCAAACCCTGGAGGGGGTTTCTCAGGTCCTGAGCCCCAAGTGTAACTCTGATGGAGTGAAGGGTGGGATTGGCTCAGGTGACTGTGTGGATGTGGGTTCCCAGATGGTGTTGCCAGCCTGGCGCCCTTGGTGGGGGGTGGTGAGAAGCAGGGGACCCAGGCCTCCTGGTTTGGGGGACTGAGCCACTTGGGCTTGGGGCCTGTCGTGGGTTCAAGCCCAGCTTGGCAATTACCTGGGGCATAGCTTTTGCACCTAGTGTCCTCAGGTGCACCATGGGGGTGATGCAGCGCTCCTGGGTGGAGGCTCCCCTCAGGGTCCTGCAGCCTTGCACAGTGGCTGCAGTCCTGTGCCCACCTGTCTCATGGAGCGTCAGGGGTGGTGTGGGTCCCCTGGGCGGTAGAGGAGCCCTGGCTGCAGAGCCCAAAGTGAAGCTGGATTAGCCCGACCTCATCTGCCTGGTCAGTGCAGGATTACAGCTTGGGGTAGCCATGACGACGCAGGGAGTCTGGGACTCAGAAGTTGTGCCCTCTCCCAGAGGCCCTGCCCAAGAAGATGGGGACCCAAGGCCCCCAGGTGGTGGTAGTAGGAGACCCTTGATCAGCTGAGAGCCCAAGGGCGTGACCTGAGCGGGGAGCCTTGGACGGGGTGGAAGGGGAGGACACCCCCAGACTGGAGCCAGTGAGGTTCCCCATTGAGCCAATGAGGACCCCAGCGGGTGTTCCAGGCTGCCTGGTTTCCGGCGCCCTCTGTCCCGGTCTCCGTGGCCCAGGTCTGGCCCTGACCGTCTGTGCTGGGGAGGGAAGGCTGACGCACCGCCCAGGAGCTGTGGGGTTTATGGCAATGAGGACTCAGGGGTGCCGGCCCAGCACTGTCGCTGTCCCTGCGGGCCTGGGTGGGGACACAGGGTGGCTGGGGCTTATGGGCCAGGGGCAAGAGGAACGTGAGGTCCTCCCTGGGGTCAGCTGCTGTGACTCAGTGGGGTTCTGCCCTTCAGCCTGTGCCCCGTTGTCTGCCAGGCTGGCCTGCCCTGGAAGCTCCAGACACCCGGCGGTCCCTGGCCCACAAGAGGAGGGTGTGCTCTCTGCTTCACCTCTCCTGCTGCCCCAGAGCTGCCCACAGAGCAGTTGGCTCCTTCTGGGCTTGGCTGTGCCCAGCCACTCTTGTCTGGGCCTTGGCTGGGTGGCCTTGACTGGGCCTTGTGTCCGGTCAGCGGGCAGAGGCTGGTCCTTCCTGGGCCCAGCCCTCCTCCTTCAGGACCGATCAGTTGTAAGCCAGGCAGCCAACCCTGCTGGCTGGGGCAGGGCCTCCTGCATGGGAAGGGTGGGGGACACTGCCTCTGAGGGCCTGAGAGTGTGCTCCAGTGATGGTCCTGTGAGGATCGTCACCCCAGGCCTCACAGCTGTGTTCTCTGGGTCCCCAGGGAGACCACCCATCTGTCCTGCCTGTCCTTACTCAGCCGGTTGTAGGGGCTGGTGACTTGGGGCCTCGGACGACACTGCCAGTCCCTGCCGGTCCCCAGCTGGGAGTTCCCTTGGCCTAAATCCTCTGGCCAGCTGGGCCGGATCCAGGCTTGGATTAGCGCAGGGGATTGGACAGAGGGTAGGCGGGGCGGGCAGCAGTGCTGCGGCTCTTCCACCTCCAGACCCTGCGTTGCAGCTTCTCCCAGGACCCCTCCGTGGCCCTGGAAGGGGGGCGGACTGGCACAGGGGCCATCAGAGACAGCGGGTGACAGTCAGGCCAATGCCAGAGGTGCCTGGGAGCAGCCCTGCGGGGGAGCTAGAGGCCAGCGAAGAGGGAAAGAAGAAGCCGTGGAGAGAAGGGGGCCCTGTGGAGCCCCGGGGCTGCCCGCCACTACCTGACCCACTGCCTAGGTAGGGTGGGGGGCACTGGTCCTCCCTGGCCTCTGTGAACCCACCCAGGCCATCATCGGGGCATGTCCGTCCCCTGGCCGCTTACTCCCAGCCGGACCAAGGGAACCGTGGCCTGCCTGGCAGAGGCCCTCCTCTGGGTCGGCGGAAGCGTGGCTGTGTCCCCGCAGTGGCAGCTTGGTCCACTAGGTAAGGGGGCTGGCCTGCCCGCTTGGTCGTCTGGGGCGGGGACTGGTTTGCTCCTCCCTCCCAGAGCCCTGCCCAGCCCCAGGGTCACTGGAATCAGGAGGGTGGGGCTGCTCCTTGGGGTGTGAAAAGCCTGGGAGCTCCCACCACCCCCCATGCAAACCTGTAACCTCCCAACCCTTCGGTTTCCCCCTGAGGGTCTTGGGACTCTGAGAGCATCCCCCGGTCTGCCTCTCTGACCCCCCCACCTCAGGGTCTGGAGACTGAACCCCAGGCGGGCAGTGGGGAAGGAAGGGGTGGGGGAATCAGGGGCAAGGAGGGGCCAGGGGCATGGTGCTGGTGGATGTGCTGGCCGGACACTCTCTGAGGGGGTTCCTGGTACTTTGGGGTCAGTGGCACCTTCAGCCCCAGTGGGGCAAGGCCAGCATGTTGGGGTCAGAGGTGTCGGCCTGGGAGGCTGGCAGAGTGGGTGCTCTTGACTGTGGTGAGACTCCGGGGAGGATGGGATGGTAGTGTCTGTCCCAGAGGGGCTGGCCTGGCTCAGTTGTTCTAGGCCCCTGGACTGTCCCTGTCCTCACCCCCAGCCTCCTCCCTCCACCTGCTACTATGTCCCCACGGCCATGCCATCCCCTCACCTCCTGGTGTCTCAGCGGAGCCCACCACCCTGTGCCCCCGTCCCTGCTGTGTGCCCCCGCCCACCCCCCGCAGCCCACCATGCCTGCAGCTCAAGAACAGAGGTTGGCTTCCTCTGAGAAGCTCCCACTGCTTTGCCCCTTGGGGCTGGCACTGCTACAGGCCTCCACACCACCTAAGGGCCCCTCATCAGGGGATCCTGTGGGTTAATGACTTGGTGCTTCCCCAGAGGGCACCTCCTGGTCCTAGGCCTTCCATAAGCAGCTGTGAAGGGCCCAAAGGGGGCCTGGGACTGTCCTGTCCCTGGGACTTCAGGAGCCCGCTACCTCTCCAGCCCTGGGGGCCACTGTCCTGGCCAGTATCCCCTCCCCTGGGACATGGGAGATGTGCAGGCTGCAGACAGGAGGCTGAATGGATGGAGGAGGGAGGGGTTGGGGGGCAGTTAGGCCCTGTGAGGGAGGTGAGGGCTAAGCACCTTCTGGGACTTGTGCCCTTGGGTGCACCCTGGGCCTCATGGATCCTGGCTGGGCAGAGCTGGTCCAAACTCTGTGTGGACTCTGGCCACTGAGCAGGGTCTCAGATTGGATCTGTGGCCTGGGCCAGCACCTGGGGTCACAGGCAGCCCTGGAAGGGTCTGAGTTTGGTGCCCTGAGGGTGGGGGGTAGTCTCTGCACCCCGTGAGCACTTGGGGGTGCACCTGAGGCTGCGATGAGCAGGAGGCTGCCACAGCACTCACCGGTGCTCCGTCTGTCTGTCTGTGTCGGTCTGTCTGTGTGGCGGCTTGGCGGGCCTCCAGTGGAGCGATGTATGAGCGCCATGCAGGCGGGGACGCAGATGGTGAAGCTCCGGGGCAGCTCCAAGGGCCTGGTCCGCTTCTACTTCCTGGACGAGCATCGCTCCTGCATCCGCTGGCGGCCCTCACGCAAGAATGAGAAGGCCAAGAGTGAGTAGGGTGGTCCTGGGCGGGAGGTGGGGAGGGCAGGAGACCCTCCTCATGCAAGAATGAGAAGGCCAAGAGTGAGTGGGGCAGTCCTGGGGCAGGGGTGGGGGCAGGAGACCCTCCCAGAGCAGCCAACGGGCAGTGGGAGGGGCAGCAAGACCCTGAGCCCTGAAAGTCCCCAGGCCTGAAACACGGGCTCAGCTGGCCTTGGAGAGCTGCGGTGGCATCTAGATGCAGTTGGGGAGGGAGGGCCCCGGCCTTGCTGTCCACCCAGCAGATCCTCTGGGACTCTGTGGAGACTGGGTGGCACTCATGCCCAGTCCTGCGCCGGATGCTGGGAGGGGCTAAGAGGCAAAAAGACCTTTAGTCTGGCCCCCTGGGCACCCTGAGGACAGGACCCGGTGCCCAGGGCTGGCCCAGGCAGCCTGGGGTGTGAGCAGCTGGCAGGGGCATGGAGGCTGCAGGGCTGTCTGGATGGGTCAGGCGGGTAATGAGCTGTGAGGATTTGCGCAGGGACCATGCTGGGGGTCCTGGGAGTCAGGGAGGGACATGTGAGCCCTTTCAGGTGACAGAGGGGACTTTGCTGCCCCTCCTCTGGCTCTGGCAGCTGGAGAGATGCAGACGTGCCAGGGCAGGGCCTGAGCCCAGTGGTTGCTACGGGAGCTGCTGCCACCACGGGGCCCAGGAGAGACACACCGTGGAGCCCCCTGGGAGGGCATCTTGGAGGAAGGGGCTGGGACTGCTCTGTGGGCCCTGGGGAGGTAGAGTCGCCATGAGCCGTGCAGGCAGGAGCCCCTATGCTCCATTGGGAGGTGCTGTTCCTGTGCTGGGCTTGCTGTGGGAACTTAGCCCACGTGATTCTGGTCTTTGCGTGTGAGGTGGTGACATCACCTTATGGTGGGATAACTTCACATCGTGCTGAGTGATGAGGACACCGGATGGCAAATAGAGGGGAGAGGTGGACGGGGTCATGCTGGCCCCTCTGGGGAGGGGGTGGTAGGTCGAGGCCAGCAGGCTTAGGATGGGGGACACCAGCTGACTCTGCCTTGGAGAGGTCCCTGGGAGAGAGGAACGGGGTGAGAGGCAGCTGTTTCCTGACTGTCAGCATCCTCTAATCTGGGGGCCCCAAACCCCTGCCTCCTCGCCAAGGACATGTGAGCCACAGGGAGCTGGATGGAGAAGCAGGCAGGACAGGCCCCCTTCAGGCAGGGGGTGCAGGGGAAGCGGGAGCCCCTGAGGAGGGGGCAGTAGGGGCAGCGGACAGAGGAGTGAGGCCACCCTTCACAGTGTGAGGGGGGAGGCCCACCATTACTGCACCAGACACGGTAATGCCCACAGTGGTGCCAAGCCCGCCTCTGGGAGCAGGCACCGGGCGCTGGGGGTAGAGGCAGCAGGGTCCAGGCGGAGGGTACGATGCTAGGGGTCCCTGGTTATGCCGACTTCAGGGCACCTGCTCCCAGAGGGGCTGCTGGCTACCTGTGCCCTGGTATCTGTGAAAGGACCCTGCCGAATGCACAGGAACAGACCCTAAGGATGACCTCTGAACTCATCTCTTCCTGAGGATTCAGTCTCTGAACACAGGCTCCACGGAGCTCCAGGCGCTGTGGCCAGTAATGAAATTCTTCCTGCAGCCTGATCTGGCGCACGCGAAGCGGGACCCCACCACCCCCGGCCCCCACCTGCTGGCGCCAGAGTTTATCACAGAGGTCGCTGCAGGCTCTCGGCCGTGCTGGCCAGCAATTGCCTTCCCAGGATGAGAGGCAACTGGCCGGAGCTTGACAGATGGAATTGGCTTGTCTGGTTCTCCTCACTCTGGACGCAGAGGACAGACCCAGGGTGGCTGACCGGGGGAAGGCAGCCCTTCTCTTGGGGAGATTGGACCTCTTTCATGGCCAGAGGGAAGGCAGGCAAGGCAGACCCCAGAGTCAGAGAGGAGGGGGAAGAGGTGAGCTCACCAGCTCCAGCATATCTGTGGTTTTTCCTTCTCCCCAAGGGTGGCAAAGATTTCCCTGATGCTGGGAAAGATTGAGGGCAGGAGGCGAAGAGGGCAGCAGAGGATGAGATGGTTGGGTGATATCACTGACTCAATGGACATGAGTTTGAGCAAACTCCAGGAGATAGTGAAGGACAAGGAAGCCTGGGGTGCTGCAGTCCATGGGGTTGCAAAGAGTCAGACACAACCGAGTGACAGAACAGCAACACCAAGGGCCCCTTGAAATGTCCCCTCCCCTAGCTTCAGACAAGAGGGAAACCCTGGGGAGGGCCATGACCATGCTGCACCCCCCGACCTCTGCAGTCTCCATCGACTCCATCCAGGAGGTAAGCGAGGGGCGGCAGTCGGAGATCTTCCAGCGCTACCCTGACGGCAGCTTTGACCCTAACTGCTGCTTCAGCATCTACCATGGCAGCCACCGGGAGTCGCTGGACCTGGTCTCACCCAGTGGCGACGAGGCACGCACCTGGGTCACGGGCCTGCGCTACCTCATGGCCGGCATCAGCGATGAGGACAGCCTGGCCCGCCGCCAGCGCACCCGGGACCAATATCCTCGCGTGCAGCGGGCGGGAGGGCCCCAGGACGCACCCTTGCTGTCCACCTCAGTGGGCTTCCCGCCCCAGCTGGCTCATGTGTTTGGGGGAAGAGGCACTGGGGTGGGGTACTTCATGCCTTCCTGCCCGGGAATGGGAAGGGAGGGGAGGTATGGCTGGCCCTGCTGGACCCACGTTGGTCCCTAACTTGGCCCCAAAGTGGCTGAAGCAGACATTTGACGAAGCCGACAAGAATGGGGATGGCAGCTTGAGCATCGGCGAGGTTCTGCAGCTGCTGCACAAGCTGAACGTGAACCTGCCCCGGCAGAGGGTGAAACAGATGTTCAAGGTAAGCCCAGACCCAGGTGTGTGTCGGGAGCAGCCCCACCCTGTCTGAGCTGCAGAGGGTCCTGGCCGGTGCCGTCTGAGCTGAAGCAAATAGCGAGGTAGCAGCTGGTCTGGACCTTTGCGGGGCGGTCAGTCAGATACCCCAAGTTGCTGCCTCTGGCTGTGCTGGTTCCCTGAAGCAGCCCCCGGGGCCTCCCCTGGCCGATGGACTGGGCACGTGGCGGGTGCCTGGTCGGCAAAGGAAACCACTCACAGGGCCTGTACCCTCATCCCACCCCGCCCCACGACTCCCCAGCCCCGATGGCAGGCAGAAGCCCTGCCTTGCAGCAGCAGCGCTGGTCACCCGCCGCCTCCCCTGTGGTCCGCTGCCACTGCTGTTAGCAGTTTTGAAAATGCATCCTCAGCTGAGTGGCTGCCTTTATTGTCTGTAATGAGTTTCTCTCTTTCCGGAACCCCTGCTGTGATGGAAGAGGAAGCCAGGCCTTGTCAGCGGGTCCTGGTTCTGGGCGGGGCTGGGCCAGCAAAGCCTGCCCTCACTCAGGACTTGATGTCTCACTGCTGGCTGCCGGGGAAAGGGTTCTGTGAGCTTGAACGAGGTGCCATGCCCCAACACACATGCAACACATGCACACGCACACAGACACACAAACACAGAGAGACACACATGTGCACACACACACACACACAAACACACATGCATGCACACACACACATGCACACACACAGCCAGCTGCCCCTCCAGGCACAAGCCCTGGCGGCTCCCTCCTGGGCTCCTTTGATGGACAGGAGGTCATGTTCAGCTGGAGTGAGGGGAGCTGGCCAGCTCAGAGTGTGTGGGTCTGTGTAAATAGCAGGGGTGGGACAGGGGCTTGGTGAGTTGGATGATCTCAGATGCTGGTTGAGGACTGGGGGTCTCACATGGTCCATCCTGAAGGCCCAATGGGGACAGAGCCTGCCTGGGCAGTTAGGAACCGGCAGGTGGCTAAGGTTTGCAGAGCCATACCCCCACCCCATTCTCTGCCTGCTCTGCCTCAGGACAGCTCGGGTGTCTGCAGTCCCTTCCAGAACATGAGGCTGTGCCAGGGGCCAGGCAACAGGGCTCAGATCGGCCTCAGAGGCAGGATGAGAGATGAGTGCCCCTCATGGAGTGGGCACAGGCTCCTGGCACCTTAAGGTCAAGTCCTGGTTTGAAAATGTCCCTGCTGGGAGCTCCAGGGAGCCCACACCCCCGGCTCCTCTGGGCACAAGAGGGGCCCATACAGAGCCCCCTGAGCAGCCCCAGGCCAGGTGGTGTCTGGGCACTGTCCAGACCACTTTGAGAAGGACCTGGAGAGGTGGACTGGCAAGAGAGAAGGACCGGTAGGGATCTGGAGAGAGTCCAATGGGGGCTGTCACCAG
Organism: Dama dama; assembly: GCF_033118175.1. Taxonomy (NCBI): domain Eukaryota; kingdom Metazoa; phylum Chordata; class Mammalia; order Artiodactyla; family Cervidae; genus Dama; species Dama dama. Next base: position 47,334,293 of record NC_083694.1, on the reverse strand, counting down.
GAGTGCTGACCTTAGACCCTGGGCAGCTCTGCCCCCAGTGGTGGTTGTCCCCCGTGTCCCCTGAGCACCTGGGCCTCCTGGCCCATCTGCGTGGGGCCCTACATGGGCACTCGGGGGCCCAGGGAAAGAGGGCTGACCTCCAGCCAGGCAGAGCCACACTGATAATTAACATCAATTTTATTGTCAAGAAATCTCAATGTTGTTTCTACTGCCTGGAACTTCCCTAATCAAAGGATAGATCTGTGTGGTGGGTAAAGAGAGGCTTGAGCATAATTTCATTAAGTCTAAAATAACAGTGGAATGTGGGCGAGGCCAGTGTGGCCCCTGGGCCTCCTGCATGATGAGCACCCTGGGCGGCCCCAGGCCTGGCTCAGCAGCGCGGCTCCGGCCAGCGTGTGCTTTCAGCCATGGCAGTTTCCCTTTGTGGAGAAGAGAGTGGCCATAGGACCACATCGGGAGGCATTCTTCGGGCCCAGGGGTCGGGGCCAGAGGGCCTCATCATCCCAAAGGGTTTTCAGTCATGCCGTGAGTGTGCTGCCCAGCTCAGAGCCCACAGAGAGGCCAGGTGACCCTGTGGGTGGACGCTCAGCCGATGGGCATTCCTGCCAGCTCCAGCCTCGGTCCCAGGAAGTGCTCCCAGTCTGGCTCTGTCCCCAAGAGGCCCTTTGAACAGGGTGTGTCCTGCCAGCTCTGGACGCAGGGCCGCCCTCAAACCAGGCAGACATGGGGTCTTCACTGGCATCTGCTGGCCTCAGTACTGGTGACTCTGGGCTTGGTCCTGTTCCAGCCTTGGCGTGGGCACCCCATCTGGATGCCTGGTTCTGGAAGGAGACAGGCTTACTGGGCGCCCACCTTGGTGCCAGGCCACAGGGTCGGGAGAGGCAGGGCCAGACTTCCCGAGAGCCCCGCTCTCTCTGGGTCCGGGGACTTGGGGGTGTCTGTAGCCCCCTGGCTTGTGGGTGATTCTCCTTATTCAGAGGGGCCTGCTTCCAGCCATCCCAGATAGTGTGGCCACAGGAGGAAAGACGTGCAGACTGCGTGCAGGGCTGGCGAGCACTGCTGTCCATGGTGCTGAACCTGGTGTCGGTTTTTGCCAGGCAGTCACCTCCCCCCACATCCCCACCCCTACCCCGGCCGATGGGCCAAGGACCTGACCTCAGCACTCAGGGCCTGACTGCCCCATAGCACCTCTGGCATCCTCTGGGCAGCCTAGACTTCGTTACTGAGTACCCTTGTCCTCTGAGTCTGCCCCTGGCCTTGACTCTTGGTGTCCCCAGAGTCTGACATCTCAGTGCATGCTTCCTGAGCTAGTGGATTCATGAAGGAGCCTGTGGTGTCATTAGCAGCCCAGTGGGCTTGCCTGGGGCGGGGGTTCCTGTGGGTATCATGTGAGCTGTTCTCTGAAAAAAGTGAGGACAGTGGCTGAGATCAGGGGCCTGTCATTGCTGCTATAGAGGCTGAAGTCGGGGATTCCTGCATGCCCAGCAGTCCTGTGCTTTTCCAATCGATGGGCGACCAACTGTGATTACAGATCACAACTCAGTATGGGCACTGGGTGGGTGTTGTTGGCTGCAGGTGGGAAGACATTGCCGGATTCAGGTGCAGGTTGACTTTGGAAGGCTAGAGAAGGAGCCAGTGGGGTGAGATCTGTGTTAATGGATCATGTGGTGGCTTCTTGGTGGGAGAGGCAGAGTGAGGATGCTGCTGTAGGGCTTGGGGAGCGTGATGAGCCCCTCAGGAGCCTGTGATACAGGCAGTGGTGTTAGGAGGGGGAAAGGTGATTCTTGACTCAGGGTTGTCTGAGGAGTGGGGGGCTTGAAGACCTCTTCTCGGTCAAGGCCCAGGATGGGACATGAGGGGACGCAGAGGTGCTGCATTACAGGAGGCGGACACAGATGACCACCAGGGGACACTCGGCTTTGAGGAGTTCTGTGCCTTCTACAAGATGATGTCCACACGCCGGGACCTCTACCTGCTCATGCTCACCTACAGCAACCACAAGGACCACCTGGACACTGCTGACCTGCTACGCTTCCTAGAGGTGGAGCAGAAGGTGAGGGCACCCCAGCAGGAGCGAGGCTCCTGGTCGAGGTGGCCTCCCCTCAGCTTCCCTGGGCATTTGAGCCTGTCCACAGTGTGGGAGAAGGGTGGGCACCAGCCTGGTGTTTGAGGCCCATGTACTGGACCTGCCTAGGCTCTCATCAGCCACCCCGCCGCCAAGCAGGTGGGGAAGGAGGGCAGCTCAGCTCTGACCGTGCCCCAGCCCAGAGCTTGACCACAGTCCCGACTTTAGCATTGAGCATCTCCTGGCCTAGGATCCATGACCCAGCCTTCCCACCTGGGCTCACACCCCCAGGGTTCTGCGCCCATTGCCAACTCATTCAAACATTTGTCCAGCAGACATGTGGGTGCCTGTGGGGGCCAGCTGAGTATGCCTGCCCACTGTCCTAGACCCTGGGCAGCTCCATCCCTCCAAGGGGCATTGCCTAACTAAAGCTCAGGGACCTGAAACTCAGGGGTCTTCGTGGAGGCCAGGTGCTGCCCGCTCTGGTGGACGGAGGCTGGAAGTCCATGGAGGGGGAGGGGAAGGTCAGCATCCTCTGAGGAGACAGCACTCACCAAGGGGGTGGGGGATAGGGGTGCTCAGACACAGACTGCATAGACACTGCCCCCAGGCTGGTGGAAGAAGGCCATGGGGACCAAGGTCCAGGCCTGTAACTTCCCGGGACCCTTGCAGAGCTACTTTTAGGGTAACCTTCAGGCCCCAGCTGCCTTGCCCTTCTGGGGTCAGACTTCCTGACCCCAGAACTGCTCAGGGCTCTCATCCCACCTGCCTCATGTGCAGTGTCGGCTCATGGTGATGCGCTGGGGGTGACCGCCACTGGGAAGGGCTAGGGGCTGGGTGTTGGGAACCAGGAGAGGCTGTGGACTCATCCTGGGTCTGGGTGGTGGTCACCTTGGACCTCTTGCCAGTGTCCTGACCTGGGGAGCTGCCCCCCGCACTGTGCTCCTGGGTCCCCTCCCCCACCACTACCATCACGCAGTTTGCTGAGGCCTCCCTCCGGTCCTGCTGATGGGGACACGAGTTTGCCCAGGCAGGAGAGGTGGGTACCAGGCTGGCTGTGGGTAGCGTTGGCATGAGGCTGAGGGGCAACTGTCCCAACAGCTGGCATACCTGGGGTGGAAGAAGGGAATGCGGCCCAGTGTGGGAAGGGCAGCACTGACCCCTTGCTCCCTGACCTTTGCCCTAAGCTTTCCACAACTCTCCCTACAGTCTGGGACCCAAATCAGCTGGGTGGTTTGGCCTCCTGGGTCTGCAGCTCTGACCCCATCTGTCCACTCCACTATCCATACCTGCCCTAGATTCCTGGGGCTGTCCAGGAAGCCCTGCTGGTGGGCCTGTCTCCAAGAGCTGGGGGTTCCTGGGGCTGCACTGTGGGGCCCTAAGAATCGCTCAGCCTCTGACATGGGGCCACCTGGGCTCTGCTGTTGTGTGCAACTTTCTTGAGAGGGACTTGGGCAGATGGCAGGAGGGGCCAGGTGAGCCCCCTCCGCTCCTCCAAGATGGGACATGATCCTGGCCCTCCTGTGCCTTCTTATACCGGGCCTCACTCCTGCTAGCGCACCCTGGGGGTCCTGAGACCCCCAGAATGGCGTCAGCTGGGGATGGCCCAGCTGATGAGGCCAAAGACCCTCCCCCTGTCAGGGATCCTCAACCAGCACCAGCTCTTCCAAAGACAGGGGACCCTCTATCTTCTGCTGGCCATCGAGTCCCAAGTCTTGTGACACTAGGGGTGGCCAGTGAGCCTCCTGGTGGGGTGAGCACACTACAAGGAGCAGAGTCTCAGCCACGCCATGTCGGCCCCTGGGCGATGCAGCGGTCAGAGGTGGGGTGGGAGGGTTGGCCGTGGTGGAGGAGGACGAGGGGCTGCCTGAGGCCAGCTTGGTCTCAAGCCCCTGCTCTGGCCTAGATGACGGGCGTGACCCTTGAGAGCTGCCGCGACATCATTGAGCAGTTTGAACCCTGCCCAGAGAACAAGAGTAAAGGGGCAATGGGCATTGATGGTGAGTGGGTGCCACCCTGGCTGTGCTGCCAGGCCAGTGGGGTGCCAAGGGGGCCACATGCCTTGAGGGTGGGTGGTCTCGAGATGAGCCCAGTGCGGGACTGGCACACGGGGTCTAAACCCCTTGTTGCCCCCCCACGCTCCTCCCCACAGGCTTCACCAACTACACGCGGAGCCCCGCTGGTGACATCTTCAACCCGGAGCACCACTGCGTGCACCAGGACATGACACAGCCGCTGAGCCACTACTTCATCACCTCGTCTCACAACACCTACCTCGTGGGCGACCAGCTCATGTCCCAGTCGAGGGCGGATATGTACGCCTGGGTCCTGCAGGCCGGCTGCCGCTGCGTGGAGGGTAAGTGCTGGGCTCTGGGACCCTGCACCCCCGCTCAGCCCTGGGGGCCGGGCCTTGGCTGTGGGCTGGCCTCTCCGAGGAGCCCTGTGTCTGGCAGGTGCTGGCATAGGTCTCTCTTGCTGTTAACTGCGGAGCAAGAAGACTGCTTCCAGTTGGAGCCCATGGGCTGTGGGTCCCTGGGCCTTGGTGGTCCAGTCCCTGGAACCCACTGAGGTCTGCCTGCCTGCAGTGGACTGCTGGGACGGGCCTGATGGGGAGCCCATCGTGCACCACGGCTACACGCTGACCTCCAAGATCCTCTTCAAAGACGTCATTGAGACCATCAACAAGTACGCCTTCATCAAGAATGAGTGAGTGACTGGGACTGGGGGGCTGGCCCCCGGGGGGGAGGAGGGGGAGGGAATCAAGGGGTTCTTCCTGCCCTCCCCCATGTCCTTTCTGGGGAGCAGGGGTTGCAGTGGCCGTGGGGCTGGTTTCGGGCTTTCTTGTTGAGGATGAGGGGCAGGGAAGGGGTGGAGGAGGGGAGAGGTGGTGCGTGCAAGAGCAGCACGGGCTGGGAGGGGCGTGTGTGTCAGCAACCCCGCCCCCACACACTTGGTGGCAACACCAGGTGTCAGACGCCTCCAACAGTGGCTCTAGCACTGACTGTCCTTAAGAAGCTACTCGGCGTCCAGACTCACTTTGCTGTCACTCAGCTGTGGCTATAGACACTATTGAACAAAATCCAGTTTAGTGTCTGAAAATAGAAGACTGCCTCCCCACACTGTTGGTTACCCCAAATCAGCTAGGCTCACAGGCGAGGGAAGAGCTAATTGAATGAAGAGGAGAAGGAGGCTGACTTAAGAACTAGAAACAGAGGGGTTTCTCTGGGAGGACCTGGCCCAGGCTCTGTCTCGGAAGTGGGTGGGCATGAGGGCCCTCTGCAGAACAGCCTGGCCTCTGGAACTGTAGGTGCAGGGGCATCCTGGTTAGTGGGGCTGGGACACACAGGTCTCCTGAATCTGCCAAAGAGCCAGGGGCCTGCTGGGGTCTCAGGACGGGGACCTCACCTCCCATGCCAGCATCATGTTTACAGGCACTTGGTTCTCGCCTGAGAACTGAGGAGAGAAGCACCTTTGCCCCAGGCCCGGCCTCCCTGCATCACAGGATTCACCCGCCTCTTGCTCTAGTTTGTGACTTCTAGGTTGGGGTCACTTACATTTTCTAAAAGGATTATGTTGCCTTTTGGCAAAAATCCAAGTAACTGTGCACATGACTGAAAAGAATAAATCAAACAACTGAAGAGCCTATTACAAAAATGCCCACACTGCTCTCCTTACCTGCACCATGCAGGTCATAGCTGTGCCAGACTGCATCTCCCTCCTTATTGGGCCAACACTGGGCCCCAGGGCCACACACCGGACAGCGTCTCCAGGATCTCAGTGAATGGGAATCTTTCTCACAGTCTGTCCGTTGCTCCACATTCCACCTCAGTTCTTTTGACCCCATTTCATGATTTGCTTGAATGTTTCCTTTTGTTTTTCCTGGAGTTTCTAATTGCCTTTGATTTTTTTCTTGTGGGGAGAAGTACATGCCTTCTTTACCTACCCTCAAGGTCTCCTGGTTCCTATCCTCCACACTCAGTTGCTTTAAAAAATTTTTATTTATTTATTTCTTTTTGGCTGCACTGGGTGGATTCTCGTATTGCAGTGCACAGGTTCCAGGGCACTCAGGCTTCAGTAGTTGTGGCCTGTGGGCTTAGTTGCCCCAAGGCTTGTGGAATCTTCCCAGACCAGAGATTGAACCCATATCCTCTGCATTGGCAGGTGGAGTTTTAACTGCTGGGCCACAGGGAAAAGTCCTCACCCTCCCAGAGTGGCTGGCAGCCACATCTCTCCTGGGCTCCTGTGAAGACCCCCCCTTCCTCATACAGTGCTGCAGGTGACCTGTGGTCCTACATGGTGGGACCTGGCCTTCCCCCAGCCTCATCCTGCTCCTTCCATCTTGGGGCCACAGGTACCCAGTGATTCTGTCCATCGAGAACCACTGCAGTGTCATCCAGCAGAAGAAGATGGCCCAGTATCTGACCGACATTCTTGGGGACAAGCTGGACCTGTCATCAGTGAGCAGCGAGGATGCCACCATGCTGCCCTCTCCCCAGGTGCTCAAGGGCAAGATCCTGGTGAAGGTGAGACCCTGCCTGCCCTTCCTGGCGCCAGCATCCTGCTGAGCCTCTGACCTCCGACCTCTGACCCAGGGTCAGGGCAGGGTAGGGCCCCGCTCCAGACTGGCTGGGGTTCCACACCATCTGTGATAGATTTGAGGGGTCAGGACAAGACCTGCCCCTTCCCTGGCCTCCGTCTCCCCAGGGAGGTCCATCAACCTTGGGCCCTCGGCATGCACATCAGGGCATGTCCCTCCTGTGATGCTGCTGCAGGGCTGGCCCTGCCCCTGGCCCGAGAGCCACAAACAAGCTTGGGAAAGGCACCCACCCTTAGCTGCTGCTCCTGTGGGTACTGGCTTCCTAGCACTTCCCACAGGGCCCCTCTCATGGCCCACCTGCTCCCCCAGGGCAAGAAGCTCCCAGCCAACATCAGCGAGGATGCTGAGGAGGGCGAGGTGTCTGATGAGGACAGCGCAGATGAGATCGATGAGGACTGCAAGCTCCTCAATGGGGATGTGAGTGAGGAGGGGGGACCTTCTTCCCAGATGGGGGAGCCACAGCCCTGAAGGGCCAGCTCATGGCCTGGTTGTGGGATGGAGGCAGCAGGGACAGAGGGGCATGGGGCAGCTTGAGGGTAAGTTGCACATCTGCCAGGCTGCTGGGCATGCAGTCGGCCTGGGCCACAGGAGGCCCCCCCTGCCCAGCCACCCCCCCCACAGGATACAAACCCCGAGTTCCCAGTGAGTGACTGTCACCTCTTTTCCCAGCATCATGAGACTGGGGCAGTGCTGAGAGGCTGAGGAGTCAGCACCAGCCTCAAGCAGCAGAGGAATGGGCCATGGGGAGGTGGCCTTGGGGAGGTGGGGGGGCCTCTAATTAGCATCCTCCCTTTTCTGGGCGCTGCTGAGGTATTATTTCTCCCTGAGGGGCCATCGGATGAGAAAGCAATTGTGTGGAGCTCTCGGCCCTGCTGGCTAATTGTTTTAGAAAGCCCTGAGGCAGTGGATTCTTCCCGCTCTGGGTGGGCCTGCACATTTCCCTGCCTGGCCCGAGGCGACGGTAAACCCTACATCTGCACTGGCCCCTTTGCACCAACTGTACCCTGGGTGTGGGGGTGCCCAGATACCCTGCCACACTGGGGCTGCTCCCCACCCCCATTCATCTCCTCCAGACACAAGGCGGCTAGTGGTCAGTTTCCGATCTTGAGCTGCCCCGAGCGCATAGTGGCAGCTGGGTGCCCGTGATTCGCCTGCGGGTCCCACAGCAGCGTGGTGCAGCTGAAGGAGGCGGGTGTTGGAATCAGATGGGCCTGAGCCTGCTGGCACCATCTGGGGCCCCAGGACAAATTGCATACCTGCTGTGCACCCCGGGGGGAGCAGGGTGGGGGTGAGGACCAGCACCGTGATGCAGGAGTGAGCCTGACAGTGGCACTTGACAGTGCCAGTGCAGGAGTGGCACTTGACAGTGCCAAGTGTGAGAGGAGCGGAGGGGTGGCGCTGACCCTGCCGAGACCCCGGACGCTGTCCACACTGCTGCCCGCAGGCTGGGGATGAAGGCCAATGAGCTGGCTGTCTGCCTCTCGCAGGCCTCCACCAACCGGAAACGTGTGGAAAACATTGCCAAGAGGAAACTGGATTCCCTAATGAAGGAGTCCAAGATTCGGGACTGCGAGGACCCCAGCGACTTCACCGTGTCCACGCTGCCCCCACCTGGCAAACTTGGGCACAAGGCAGAGGCCAAAAAGGTGAGAGCCCAGAGGCCATGAGGGGACTTGCCTGCAGCTGGGAGAGGGGCTGGCACGTGAGGTCTCTGCACACCTGCATACACACCTGCACACACACCTGCACACATACACCTGCACACATACCTGCACACACACACCTACATACACCTGCACACTCACCTGCACACACACACACCTACATACACCTGCACACTCACCTGCACACTCACACCTACATACACCTGCACACTCACCTGCACACTCACACCTACATACACCTGCACACTCACCTGCACACACACACCTACATACACCTGCACACACACCTGCACACATACACCTGCACACTCACCTGCACACACACACCTACATACACCTGCACACTCATACCTGCACACACACACACCTACATCTGCACACACACACACCCATGCGCACATACACTGCCCCTGGTGCATATATCCACCTCGCGTCCTCCAGGAGCTCACACCTGGCTCTTCGGAGTCTCTTCTTGAGACACCTGCAGCCATCAGTGTCACAAGGCAGATGACCACGGTGGGGCCTCCCCATGCGTATGGCTGACAGTTTGTCCCCAGAGGTCTGTGGGCAACTCCTCTAGCCTCCACCCTCCCCACCTGTGGGCAGGAGTGGATGGCAGCCCCCGAGGCACCTCCAGCTCCTCCCAGAAGAGGACTTGGGCATGGCCTCGGGGGGTCTGGTGGTGACTGGGAGGGGCTCAGAGCGTTGAGTCTTGGCAGCTGTCCAGCTGCCTCCTGCCCAGAGGCCCCCAGCCTCACAGGGAAGCGCAGCTGAGCTCTGGGAAGTACCTTCGCAGGGAGAACAGTGTGGGGGCTGTCAGGGCAGACATAAAGCCTGGGGCCCAGGCTGGGCTGGCCAGGGCCAGCAGCTGTGGTGCCATCTGGCGGGACTGGCCAACATTGGAGGGGGGTCACATCAGCAGAGTGGTCTGGGGGGAAACCCGTGGGGGCTGTGATGGGCAAGGTGGCTGGCCCTAGGGCTAGGAGGGTGCCAGTTGGTCTTGCAGACCCCATTTTTCGAGATAAGATACATCCGGCTCTGTGTGCTGGTGGGAGGGGCTGACATGGCCCTGCTGCCCACACATCCCCACCACCGAGGACGGAGAGGCGTGCTGTCTCCCTGCCAAGCTGGGGTGCCAGGGGAGGGGTTGGGTGACAGCGGATTCCGGCCCTGGCCACAGCACTTCTTCAGGATGCCGGGCCAGCACGCACCTCTCTGCTCTGTGCCCAGATTCAGGGGGACTGCTATGCTGGGTGACCATGGGGTTTCAGGCGAGGGTTAAAGAGCCAAGAAGTGTGTCAGCCTTGCTGGCTGCAAACACTGTGAACACAGATTCCCACACCTCTGCCAGCTCATAGGTTTCCTGAGCACCTCCGTTACCCAGGGTCTGTAGCTTGGGCTTTGCCAGCGCCCTCCATGTAGCCTGCCAGCCGGTGGGAGACAGGACTCCCCAGTGGGGTGGAGGAGGGGACCGGGGTCAGAAGAGCAGCAGAATTGGTGGTGGTGGGGCGACTCCCGGGAGCCTCCTGACACTGCAGGCAGTGTCTCCAGCCAGGTGCCCCTTCTCTAGCACGTGAGCAGAGAAGGCATCTGGGGGAGTGGGCCTGTGGCTGTCCCCACCCCTCTTTGCTGGGCCTGAGGGTCTCCTATTCCTCGCTCCAGCTCCAGGCTCCCTGCTTGGTGACCAGAACCCAGACCTGAAGGGCTCTGCTCATCCGCTGGTTGAGGCCAGCGGACTGAGGGAGGAGTATGTGCAGGGGCGCCCCCCAGGGGTGTGTGTACAAGCTCACACGCAGGGTGTGTACGTCTGGCTGAAGCCCCTCCCTGACAGGGAACATCGGCTTCAAAACCAGCTCCTGCCATGGTGTGGTAGGCACACCCTGAACAAACCTGGGAGGGTTGTGGGGGCATCTGTGGAAGGGGCTGGGGGGGGGCAGTTGGTGGTGGCTGCAGCGAGTGGCCTCAGGGACTGGGCACTCCAGGGGTGTAACTGAGCTTCAGCATGGGCTTCCCTAGATGTCTCAGCAGGTAAAGAATCTGCCGGCAATGCAGGAGACCTGGGTTCGATCCCTGGGTTGAAAAGATCCCCTGGAGAAGGGAATGGCTACCCACTCCGATATTCTGGCCTGGAGAATTCCATGGACTGTATAGTCCATGTTGTCACAAAGAGTCAGACACCACAGAGTGACTTTCACTTTCATGGATGACAGCTTTGGGCTTCAATGACAGATGACAGAGGTGGACAGGCCACAGTGCTGCCAGGACTGGGCCCCCGCCTGGTGAAGGGGTCAGGGGCTGGGAAGGGAGCTGCCCACATGTGTGTTCTGTAAATGGTGGTGAGGAGGCTCGGTCCTGTGGCTTCAGGAGTCTCGCTGCGGCCCCGAGTGCAAGCAGTGGATGGCTACAGCCCTGGGGACTGTCTAAGGAGGTAATACCTCTGCCGCTGTGAGAAGCAGGTCAGGGCTCCTGAGCTTGGGATCCTTGAACGAGGATTACATAAGCAGGCACTCCACGGAATATTCCAGACACACTGATGGTATTCATTATGCAATCACCATCCATGGGGAAGAATCAGAACTGGGCACTTGGTGAGTTTAGAGCGGGACATTGTGGGGAGCTGATTTGGCCAGGCCCCTGCTCCTGGCAACCACCTCTTTGTACCCCATGTGGGTGGCGACTGTGCCTCCTGAGGGCCTGGGACAGCGGCCAGCCCAAGGTCCAGCTACCCCCTTCCTCCAGGCCCCTCTCAGCTCCTCCTCTTCCAGGAAGGAGCCACTGGGAGGAGCTGCATGCCCATGCCCCTGGCCTGGTCGGAGGCTGGGCTCACTTGGCCCCCTGTTTGTCTCTGCCTCCAGTTCGAGGAGGACGTGGAGATCAGGGAGGAGGCCGGAACCAGCCGTCGGAACAGCCGGCTCCTCGTGGGCAGCTTCTCCAAGCGCAAGGTCTGCCGGGCTCCCAGGCAGGGAGCCTGCCCCTATGTCCCCCAGCCAGAGGGGGGGTGGGGGCTTCTCCAGCCCTGAGGGCCCCCGGGATTCCTGGCTGCCTTCTCGGGCTACAGGTGCCAAGTGTGGAGCCTTGGTCAGGGCTGGATGAAGCAGGTGTCTCGATGGCCCTCCCTCGGTCGACAGTGGCCAATGCCCAGAGCTCAGGTCCTCCGGGGCCCAGGTTGAGCAGGGCACTGCAGAGGAGGGGCAGGCCCAGCTGCAGCATGGGTGCCAGGACCCCAGGTCAGCAGGTCCTTCTTTCCCCCAGCCTGAGGCTCCACCCATCTTGACTCTGCCCTCCTTCTGCACAGAAAAAGAGCAGCAAACTGAAGAAGGCGGCCAGTGTGGAGGAGGGGGACGAGGACCTGGACTCGCAAGGCAGCCAGAGCCGGGGGTCAGTGCCCACCTCCATCCTCCGCCCTTGAAGAGATGGCTGCATGCAAAGTGCTGAGGCCGTTGTTTCGGCAACAGCAGGCATCAGCTGTGCAGGCTCAGAGGGGGCATGGAGGTCCGAGGCAGGGACCCCGGGGTGCAGGGCCGGCAGCTCCTTAGGACTGGTCAGGGTCGGTGCTCTTCCGTAGGTTCAGCACCTGCCCCCTCCCCCAGCGTCTCCTCTCAGTGCATCCATGTGTGACCCGAGCCCTGGAATACTCGGGCACAGTGGGTGCCTGATGGACGCTCCCCAGAACTTCAAGGGGTGGAGTGCGACCCAGGTCCTGACCCCAACAACCCCCTTCCTCAGGGCTGCCCGGCAGAAGAAGACTATGAAGCTGTCTCGGGCCCTCTCGGACCTGGTCAAGTACACCAAGTCTGTGGGCACCCACGACGTGGAGACGGAGGGTGAGGGGCCGCTACAAGTGGGGCCCTGGGAGGAGCGGGGGCCATTGGGATGGGAGCATGGGGACAGGGCAAGGCCCTGAGGGCCCTCGGGGGCTGGGCCATTGGGGCGGGGCCGTGGGGGTTGAGCCATTGGGGGCAGGGCCCGGGGGCGTGGCCATGGATGTGGGCGGTGCCATAGAGGGGCGGGGTCATTGGGAACAGGGCCCGGGGAGGGGCAGGGCCACTGGGGCGGAGTCCAGAGGGGGTTGCTCCCAGACCCGGTGCCCTAACGGTGCCCCTTCGGCCCACAGTGGCGTCCAGTTGGCAGGTGTCCTCGTTCAGCGAGACCAAGGCTCAGCAGATCCTGCAGCAGAAGCCGGCGCAGTACTTGCGCTTCAACCAGCACCAGCTCTCGCGCATCTACCCCTCCTCCTACCGCGTGGACTCCAGCAACTACAACCCGCAGCCCTTCTGGAACGCCGGCTGCCAGATGGGTGGGTGCCTGGGCCCTGGGGCAGCAAAGGCGGCTGGGGCGGCGAGGGCGATGTGGCCGGATTCCGCAGTCGCTCTGCTTAGCTCTCTCGCCCTTGACTCTGGAGAATCTTGGAGGTATCCAGTCATCCTCACCAGGATGGCACTGGTGGGGGCCCTGAGGGCGGGGCCTTAGGACTCCAGGGTAAGGTGGTGAGAGACCCAGTCTGCCCGAGCTCTGCCCCTGCGCCGGGGCAGCTGTTTCGGCTCTAAGAAAGTCCTGCGAGGTCGCACGGCCCTGGTTGTGCCCAGTGTGACCCTGGCAGACTTGGGCTCACCGGCAGTGCAGAGGTGGCATGCGTGCACCTGGCGCTGACCCGGCCATCTCGCGTCCTTCCTGGCAGTCGCCCTGAACTACCAGTCGGAGGGGCGGATGCTGCAGCTGAACCGGGCCAAGTTCAGCGCCAACGGCAGCTGCGGCTACGTGCTCAAGCCTCAGTGCATGTGCCAGGGTGAGAACACGGCCCCGGAACCCCCACCATGCCAGGATCTGGAGCCCCTCCCCAGCCCGCCCCTACACGAAGGTCCCCGGGTGAGGAGCCCTTGAGCGAGGTCTGGCTGGGCACTTGCTCCTCCTTCTCAGACACCTCAGCTTCTCCCGTATGTGCTGAAAGCAACCTGTGGGTCTTTTCCTGCTGTCATCCTGGGCCCCATCCCTGGGCACCCAGTCCCCCATCCAGAGGCAGTGTGGCCTTGCACCCACGCTGAGCCCCTGTGGTTCACCCGTGGAGGAAACGAGCTGGGCCCACATCACGGGGTGGTCACAGAGGTGACCGGCCCCTCGACACCCCTGCACTGGAGCATTGCCTCCCCTCTCTGTCCTGCACCTGGGACTCCCGTCCGGTTGATGGGGGAGAGGTGGGAGTGGGTACCCTGGGGCTGCCCCAGTGAGCCAGTCAGGGGCTCACCCTGCCTTCTCATCCTCTTGCCCCGGCCCCCCATAGGCATCTTCAACCCTAACTCCGAGGACCCCCTGCCTGGGCAGCTCAAGAAGCAGCTGGTGCTGCGGATCATCAGTGGTCAGCAGCTGCCCAAGCCGCGGGACTCGATGCTGGGGGACCGAGGGGAGGTAGGCAGGAGGGCCTGGGTAGGCGGGAGGGCCTGGCTGTTGGCCTGGCCTGTGGTGCTACCCTGCCCTGTGTACCAGATCATCGACCCCTTCGTGGAGGTGGAGGTCATCGGGCTCCCGGTGGACTGCAACAAGGAGCAGACCCGAGTGGTGGACGACAATGGTGAGCATGTGGGCGGGTGGGGGTGCAGGAGGGGCGTGGGCACCCAGAGGCCAGCCTGTGCCCCCAGGCCCCATCACAGCTCCTGTGCTGGTGATGTTGGTCTGACCAGGTAGGGAAGGGCAAGGGCTGCAGCCTGTAACTCACATAACTGCCCAGGCTGCCCCCTTGGTGGGGAGCCCAGTGACAGCCACCTGGCCTTCCAGTGTTGCTTCTCTGTGTCAGTGGCCAGCCTAGGAGAAGCTGCTGGGAGAGGGTGTGGGCCCAGGTAGCCTCCGGGTTGGAGCTGTGACGGGGACAGGCCTGCCTGAGAGGTGGGGATGGGACAAAGGTGACAGACACCTCCTCCTGGTGGTCTCCAGGATTCAACCCCATGTGGGAGGAGACCCTGGTGTTCACGGTGCACATGCCTGAGATAGCGCTCGTACGCTTCCTCGTCTGGGACCACGACCCCATTGGGCGTGACTTCATCGGCCAAAGGACGCTGGCCTTCAGCAGCATGATGCCAGGTGCGCAGGAGTCCTGTGAGGGTGGGGGAGGGCAGAGCCTGGGGCCAGTGCCCCTACAGTGTGTCCCCTGAGGGCCAGCAGAGGGCTCTAGGATGGGGCGAGTTGGCTCCTGCCTCTCCTGGGCCTGGGGACACTGCGGGCGCTGAGGAGGAGGGTTCAAGGCCATAGCACTGTGTGGCTGGATGGGGGAGGCGAGCTCTAACCACAGAGCCCCTCAGCTCCCAGAGGAGAAAAAGATCCTTGCAGCTGAGGCGATCCTGTCCTGGGAGGCTTCCTGGAGGAAGCAGAGTCCCCAGGACCCAGCTCGTAGGTTGTAATCAGGGCCTCGGGACCTTTAAGTAGAGTGTGGCGCTGGGGTGAGCATGCCCCCTGCTGTTTCAGGCTATCGGCACGTGTACCTGGAGGGGATGGAAGAGGCCTCTATCTTTGTCCACGTGGCCGTCAGTGACATCAGTGGTAAGGTGAGTGCCACCTACAAGGTCACTTGTTGTAAGGGGCACACCAGCCCCACCCCACCCCTTCCATCCCTGTCCTTGGTGGATATCTTGATGGGCCTGTGTCTCCATCCAGGCAGGGGTTGGTGGGGCCCCTGATGAACCTCTGCCAGCCCTGCCTCCATGTCTGCCAGGATGTGGGAGCCATGGTCCTTCTCAGGCACCCTTGGTCCCTCCTGTCTCCCCTGAGCCCCCCTCTACTGCTTGGGGCCCCCGGTTCTGTGTCCATTGTTGAAGGCACCTGCCTGGCTTTGCCTCCTGTGTCCCCCTCATCCCAGCACATTTACCCCAGGAGAGGGTCTGCTCCCACTTCCCCAGTGTGCAGAGCCCAGGGGTCCCCGGATCTGTGTCTGGGGCCCAGCAGGGCTGTAGGAGGTGGTCTGTCAGGCACACACGGGGGCCCGCGCGTCTCCTGGCACTAACCGTCTCTCTCCTGCCTCGCTCCTCGGCCCCGGGTGCTGCCAGCGGGGACCCCGCAGGCCTCCCAGCTCCATCGTGCGTCCGTGGTCGCCCTGTCTGTCCTGTGTCTCCGTCTCCTCGCTGCACGCCTGCTGTCGGTGTCTCACGGCCTCACTCTGTCTCTTTGGTCTTGCAGTGGGCTTCTGTGTGTCCAAAGTCTACTTTTAGAAGCACAGCTCTGTTAGGAGCTCAAAGGTACCCCAGCGCGGGGGCGGCGTGGCCTGCCCGCCCCCACCTGCATGCTCAGGCCACCCCGTTAGCATCTGTGATTCCTGGTAGCATTTTGCAGACTGTCAGCTCACGTGACGTGGGTCGGGATGTGGTTCTGGGTCCCCGGGGCCATCCTCAGGCACAGAGCAGCATTTACGAGGCAGGTCCAGGACTTCAGCCAGGCCTCCTGTGTGTCCGCCCCGAGGTCCGGCCCGTCTCTTCTTGCCCCTCCCTGTGTCTGGTCCTCTAGCTGCCGGCCCTCCTGGCGCCTGTGCTCTTCCCTCCCCCTCCTTCTGTGTGCCCCCCCCACCCACAGCCTGCGTGCCCCTCTGATCTCTCTGTGCCTCGATGCCCCGTGCTAGGGGCGGGCAGGAGGGGAGAGGCCCCAGGGAGCAGGAGCTCTGAGCTTGAATTCTGGACCTTCCTCTAAATGACTTTCTTGCTAACTCTGACCAAATTGCTCTGGATTTGGGATCTTGAATCAGGCAGCTGATTCAAGTGCTGGCCACTAACGCCTCCACCCTGACGTGCTCCGTGTCGTGGGCACCGTGACTGTTTGCAGGGTCTCTGCATGCGAGGACCCAGTCGGCCTGTCCGGTGTTGACCGAGGCACTTGTCAGCCCGTCCTGGGGACCCTGGCTGCCCTCTGCAGGCAGGGAGGCTATGGGGAGAGGCCTTGCAGGGACTTCCTGGGCCCGGCTGCCCGGGAAGGCCCTGGACCAGCATTGGTTCAGTGGGCACCAAGTGAGCGTGGGCTCTGCTCCTGAGGCCCCATGACCAGAGAGCAGGGCAAGGCTGGAAGCATGGCCTGTCAGGAGCCTGGAAAGGCCTCCTGGAAGAAGCAGCACCTCCAGGCAATGGGCCGGGCAGGGGCCTGGGCGAGAGCACGGGGCTGCACCTGGCTGTGCTTGCTGCCTCGGCCACAGTGCCTGGGGTGGGTGAATGGGACCGGGGCTGCTCCATTGGGTTCTCACCCCGCCGCGCTCTCTGCACCAGCCCTGTGCCAGCCTGCCCTCAGAGCTGGGGGCTGAGGGCTGGAGGGGTGCAACGTGCTAGTGGGCACGGGGCTGGGGCCCAGGTCTCTGCTTAGGAGACCCTCCAGCCCTTCCTGGGACACTTGCCCTGAGACCTGCAGCCCCTCCGCCAGCGCCCACTCACTCCACCTGGTGCAGGCTGGGTTAAGGCTGCAGATGCAGCCGCTGCTGACCCTGGT
Organism: Dama dama; assembly: GCF_033118175.1. Lineage (NCBI taxonomy): Eukaryota > Metazoa > Chordata > Mammalia > Artiodactyla > Cervidae > Dama > Dama dama. The sequence continues at coordinate 47,317,519 of NC_083694.1, read as the reverse complement.
AGAGACGTCCCGGAGACCTTCCTCTTTAAGCTCAGTCCTGAGTGGTGCCTCAAAGCGAGCTGGTCTCTCAGGCTGCACCCTCTGGAGCTCAGCTGGATGGGGCTGGGCGGTCTCCAGCCCCCAGTGTCCGGCTGTCCCCTATGTATCTTCTTTTCTTGCAGGTCAAGCAGCCTCTGGGCCTAAAAGGCCTGTTCCTCCGAGGCCCAAAGCCCGGCTCCCTGGACAGTCATGCTGCTGGGCGGCCCCTGCCCCGGCCCTCCGTTAGCCAGCGGCTCCTGCGGCGCACGGCCAGCGCCCCAACCAAGAGTCAGAAGCCAGGCCGCAAGGCCTTCCCAGAGCTGGTCCTGGGCCTGCAGGACATGGGCTCTGAGGGGGAGGCTGGCAATGTGGCACCCTCCAGCCCTGGCCCCACCCCGGAGGCCCCAACCCGGGAGGAGCCGGGCAGCTGCAGCCCCCGAGGTAAGGCGCCGGCAGAGAGGAGTCCAGAGCAGGGGCGGCCCCCGCGGGTGCCCGCAGGCCCCGGGCCTGCCAGTATGGCTGCCACCTGCATGAAGTGTGTGGTGGGCTCCTGTGCTGGCGAGGATGCCGAGGGCCTGCGCAGGGGGCGGCTGCCCAGCCCGGGGCCTGAGGGCGGGCACTTGGCCATCAGCCAGCAGCCTCGTGCCTGGGAGGACTCGCAGGGGGCCCTCCACGCTGCCCCTGGGAGAAGCAGAGGGGCCCCCAAGGGCTCCAGGGCCCGGCAGCCTGGGCTGGGCGGCAGCGGCTCCGTGTCCTCGGACTCCAGCAGCCCGGGCAGCCCTGAGGGGGCCACCCGCTGGCCCGAGGGTGCCCGCAGGCAGGCAGGGGCCCTGCAGAGGGAGATGAACGCCCTGTTCATTCAAAAGCTGGAGGAGATTAGAAGTAAATCCCCCGTGTTCTCCACCGGTAAGACCAGACGCTCCTCGGCAGTGTCCCCGTGCTGGCCCCGCCCCGCCCCGCATGGCCTGGCCGGCATCCTGCTGCGCTTCCGTGTCTAGAACCGTGGCCTTTGTGTGCTGTCTGTGCTCCATCAGCTGGTCCCGCGGGCCCTGCTGCCCCCAGCTCCCTGTGTGTCCATGATGTGCCCTGTGGGCCTGACACCTCTGAGGCTGGGAAGTGACCCCAGGGTGGGGACTGAGGAGTCTGAGCTGGGCCCTGCTTGCCGAGGCCTGGAGGCCCAAGCGTGGCCTCTGAAGACCAGCTCCAGTGCTCAGCCCAGCCTCCCTCCTTGGCCTGACTGCCAGGATGCGAGGGCAGTTTCCAGGCCCTCTTGCCACCTCTCCCTAGCCCTGGCCTGCACCGCAGTCCACTGGGAAGACTGGCCTGGGCTCCTGGAAGGGGCTCGAAGCCTTGATACCAGGGTTTCAGCTTGCAAAGTGTGAGGGGAGCAGATTGCAGGTGGCCCTCAGCCCTGGGGACGGAGACACACGTGTGAGCAGCTCTGCTCTGGACCCTCCCCTTGCCCCTGCCCTTGGGGTGGTAGTGACAGACCTATTTGTGGCCCCTGCTTACTGGGAGTGGACCCTGGTCACAGGGAGCAGACCCAACCTGGGGAGGGTGCGTTAGAAGCTGAGCCTCCCTCCTGCACGTGCCCAGCCTCCCCTCCTGTGTTCATGGCCAGCCCCACACCCGCTGACCACCCTGTTCTCCTTTCTGTCCCCATGCTGCCTCCCTAGTTAGGAACTGAGAGCAGCCGAGTGCCAGGTAACAGGGCCCGGCCCCCGTATGCCCTGCTGCCCTGGCCTTGGGAGGCCGCTGCCTATGGGCATAGAACCCAGTTCCTTCCCCAGCAGCAGTAGAACCAGAGGGTGGGCTGGAGGGAGGGGGGCGTGGGGGCAGCTGTATGCACGTGGAGGAGCCTGAATGCGGGCGTCCTGTGGGCACGAAGCCCCAGGCCACCCCCGACACAGGCCTCTCTCTCTCCCCCACAGAGCCCCGCCCCTTCTCCATGCAGAGGTCGGTCTCCTCGCTGTGCAGCCTGGAAACCATTGCCGAGGAGCCAGCCCTGGGTCCTGGCCCCCTACTGCCAGGGGCAACTCCCCCCAGCCATGCCCCTGGAGGGCCCCAGTGCTCTGCAGGGCCCAGCGCCCACTCGGCGAGCCCCCCAAGGGCGGCTCTGGGAGCTCCCAGGCCCCTCCAGCTCCGGACAGGGAGCCAAGCGAGCGCTGAGCCAGCCCTGGGAAGCAGGCAGTGGGCGTGCAGCACTGGGGGCCCTGCTGGGGCCTGCAACGGGGCCCCCAGCGGCCATATAGACGGCAAGGGCCATCCCCGGGCTCTGGGCCATGTGCCCAGAAGGGCCAAGAGCGAGGGGCAGGTGCCCTCAGAGTCTCTGGGTGGACGGTGGCCTCTGGCCGGGCCCTGCCCCGCCGTGTCGTTGGATGCCACTGGAGGGGACCGGCTATGGCAGCGGCTGGAGCCAGGCAGCCACCGCGGCAGCGTGTCCTCGTCCTCCAGCCTGTCATCCAGTGACACGGTCATTGAGCTCGCTCTGCCGGGCCTGGGCCTGGGCCTGGGCTGCGACAGCCTCCCAGGGACCCTGGCGGGACGTCTGCCCTTGCGGCCCTGCTCAGGCCTGGTTGCCCGCCTGGACCCACCCGCTGTGACCAAGAGCAAATCCAACCCCAACCTGCGGGCTGCCGGCCAGCTGCCTGTGGGGCCCGACAGGCTGCAGCCCCCGCCCCTGGCCCCAGGGCCGCCCTGGCGCCGCTTCCCCCTGGCAGGCCTCCCGGACTGCACTGTGGCTGCCAAGTCTAAGAGCCTCGGGGACCTGACTGCGGATGACTTCACTCCCCGCATGGAGAGCCTGGGCCGCAGCCTGGGCCTGGCTGGAGAAAGACCGGCCAGGCGGAGGGCGCGGCCGGATGCCCTGACGGAGCAGCTGCGCTGGCTCACAGGGTTCCAGCAGGCCGGGGACATCACGTCGCCTACCAGCCTGGGACCCACCGGGGAGGGTGTGGTGGGCGCCCCAGGCTTCCTGCGGCGCTCCTCCTCCCGCAGCCAGAGCCGCGTGCGCGCCATCGCCAGCCGGGCCCGCCAGGCTCAGGAGCGGCAGCAGCGGCTGCGGGGTCCGCGGGGGCCTCCGGAGGAGGAGCGAGGCACCCCTGAGGGAGCCTGCTCTGTGGGCCAAGAGGGATGTGGGGATGTGCTGGCCCCTGCCAAGGGCGCCACCCACCAGCCCTTAGGTGCTGCCACCACCAGCCTTCTGCTCCGATTCTGACCAGCCCAGGTGCCCCCTGCCCCCCTCACTGCAGTCCGGGCCTTGGCAGGCCAGTGTTTGCTCAGGATGGGAGGCTGCCCGCCTGTCCCTGGTGTGGCTGTGCCCCTTAGCCCCCACCCCTCCTCCCGGGGAGGAAGGGACCCCCGTCCCAGGGCCGGGTAAAGCTTCCATGACCTTTTAAGATTTATGTACACATAGAGGGATATTTAAATTTTTTAGAGACAAAAGCTTCTACAATATGAAAATGGTGCCGTGTCCCTTCCCACTTTTCCCAGTCTCAGCCGTGTGGCGTGTGCGGGCACGCGTCTGCCCGGTCCTGCTGTGCCAGGCCTGCTGTGCTTGTCAGGCGCCCAGGGTGACCAGGGCATGGCCGTCTCCACAGACTGCTGGCTGGCTCTGCACAAACCCTGCTCTGTATGGGACGTTGTATACGCTTGTAAACTCCTGAACACAACTCCAATAAACACGTCCGTGCTTGCCCACGTGGGCTCCTGGCCCACTCCCTCTCTGGCCGCATACCCAGTGTTCCTGTCCACTTACCTCTGTCCATGGATGGTTTGGCTGGACTTTGCCCGGGACCAGGGCCACAACCCCAACTACCCTGTAGCCTGCCCCCCGACCTGAGCCCTGCTTGTCTTGTTGGGGGCAGATGTTGGCCCTGCCGGGGACCCCAGATTGAGGTCCCCAGAGAAGTTCTGTGCACACCCTTCCAGGACTGCCCCTCCCTGGAGAAGCTGGGGAGCTGGCAGGGTCATAAGGAAGTCTGTTCATTCTTCCTGCTGAGAATCTGGCTGGCACAGGAGCCAGCTGAGGTGTCAGGGGCCACTCCAAGCCCCTATGCAAGGGACAGTGCTCCTGGGGTACTGGGGTGGCCCTGTCCAGGCTCAGCTTGGGGAGGCCGCGGGCCCGCACCAGGACCAGCTCTGTGGTCTGGGCTGAGGCCCCGGAGGCCATGGGTGCCGGAACAGTGTCTGAAAGGCTGGGTGCTGGTGGGTGTGGATGGCCTGGGGTGGGTGTTCTCTTGCCATGTCCCTCGTAGGCCCCAGGGACCTGTGCTGGTCACTTGCCCATATTCAGCAAAGGCCTGGGGGTGGGCAGCTGTACTGGCTCGACTTTCCTCCCAGGCCCCACCAGGCCTCCGGGAACTGGCAAGGCTGCCTCCATCCTCTGGTTGGTCAGAGGGGCTCAGTCTGTGAAGCTGGAGCTCAGCCTCGGGAGGCAGGGGGCTCCAAGGCAGGGAATCTGGGCTCCCAGGGTCTCGGGAACAGTGGGGGTGTGGGCATGGAGGGACATAGCCTGGGCGATCTGTGGGGCTTCTTCAGCCCCAAGTGGGTGCTGCCTCTGTGGCCAGTTAACTTCCAGAGGCTGCCCCAAAGGGGTTCCTTCCAGAGGCTCCCGAAGGCCCAGGGCCCTTCTGCTCCAGCTGAGAAAGGGAATGGGGGTTGCAGGAGGAACAATGGGTGGGGCAGGTGCTCAGAGCCCTAAAGCCCTCTCTGTGCGGCCCCTCAGGCTGCCCTGGCCTGTCCAGTGATGCTCAGGGGCCCAGCCAGACAGGTGGGAAGACCTGGGGGGGGGGTCATGACCCAGGCCGAGTGGGGCTCTGATCAGACCCCTGGAGCCCTGCTGAGTGTCTGGGCCGGGCGCCCTCTGCACAGGGAGCCCCAGACCAACCAGGACAGTGCTGCCCTCCCACCAGGGAGAAGGGGAAGACAAGGGGCGGCCTAGGCAGAAGAGGGGCCAGGCCAGACTTCACAAAGGTAGCCACAGGAAGCTGAGCTGTGCCGGGGGTTGGGGGGAGTGTTGGGGTGGAGGTGGGGGAGCCCTGGAGGAAAGGGCCTCTCAGGGACCACACAGTGGGCAGCCCTGGCTGGGCCCTCTGCTCCCCCTGGCGGCTACTCACAAGAAAGCCGGCCCCTCTCTGCTGACCCAGTAGGAGCTCTGAGGTCCACCCAGGAGCAAGGCCAGCACCCAGGTCACCCAGGGTGGCTGCTGAGGTGCAAGACACGTTGCACACCTTGGGGTTAGGTTTAGGTCCCAGACCACCAAGCTGAGGCTCCTGGAATGGGGCTCCCCAGGCCCAGCAGCACAAGTGTGAGGGGGGTCTTGGGGAAAGAAGACCGGACCCTGGTCCCTGCAAGGACAGCCTCGCTGGCCTTCCTCATCCCGCCTGTCCACATGTTGCTGGGTTCTCTAGCCGCCCCGGGTGCTGGGCAGTTGGTCCTCCCCAGTGCACAGGGCTGTTCCAAGGCCGGAGCCCTGGCAGCAGGGCCTCACGTAACTCTTCACTCCCAAGACCCTGGCACATGCAGGCAGCCTCGCAGCTCCTCCACACCTTCTGCAGTGACCCAACATCTGCAGCTCAGGTCCGGCGCAGCCTGAGGGACGGGTCCAGAGGGAGAGGAGTAGCCCCAGAGCCAGGAAGGGCTCTGAGCCCAGTCGCCCATGTGGTCGGAGGTGCTCTGAGCAGAATGGACTCATCACTAGGCCCAAGAGCCCTTGAGGGTTCTCGAAGCCAGGGCCTCCTCTCAGCGGGCTCTTGAGTTAGGAGAGCTTCTCAGAGACCAATCTGTCCCTGAGGCCATGGAAGGCAGACATGGGGGTAGATCTCCAGACATGCTGGAGGCCACCTAGGGAGAGACCCCACTGCCGGACTCCCCAGGAGGGTGGAGGGGCCCCCGTCACAGGAGACAGCAAAGACAGAGGCGCTCTGTTCTCACTCTGGCAACTCTATTTGCTGAGCCCCGACCTCGGCATCCTGTCGGAGGCGGATGTGTATATATATTTATATATATATATATGTATATATATATAAAAGATTATTTAACAGTTAAATAGATTCCAATACGAATGTCTCATGTGACAAAAGTTGTGTCTCCCACCACGAACACGGCAGCATTAAAGGAACACTGAGCCCAAGGCCATGAGCGCTGGGCCCACCCTGGCGCACCCGGCTCCGAGTCACTGAAGCACAATATAAATATTTTGATTTGAATACGGTTCCCTGTTGCAGTCAAAATACATTCCTGACGCGTGACCAGCAGAGCAGCCCGGGGGCCGCGCCTCACTCAGCTGGGACCTCATACTTGAAGATGACACTGAAGAGCTGGCCACCCAGCCGCTCAGCCAGCCAGGAGTTCTTGATGACGGCCAGCTTGAGGCTCTCACAGCACAGTGCCGCATGGTAGTTGGTGTGGACGGCACGGCCCATGCCCTCGATGACCACCAGGTCGGCACCACGCTCCCGCACCAGCACGGCCAGCCCCTTGTCCAGGCGGCTTTGGGGAGGAAGGAGGCAGTGAGGGAGGTGCAGGCACGGGCCTCGAGCCCTGCACTGAGTCACACCCCGCTTCCTGCCAAAGGCAGTGACCCTGATCCCACCAACTTTGTGAACCCTGAGTCCAGCCTGCTCCCCAGACAACCAGTCAGGCAGCCGCCCTCCCAAGACCTGGGGATCAAGGCCTCAGGGACCCGCAGCAGCTGCGCTCTCATTTCTACAAGGCAGCTTGTCCTGAAAACTGGGCCTTCGTGATGCTTTTCTATTTGCATAGGGTTTTATTGTCCCCCCCCGACCCCCCATCCCCGCTTGGGAGGGATGAAGTCGACACCAGAGAGGCGTCACGAGAGATGGAGAGGCTGACACCTTTACATGGGTGGCACCACCTTCTAGGAGCCCTGGAGGGAGAGCTCTACAGCCATGAACTGATTATCTGAGGGCAACTACCCCCGGTGGGGAGCTGGCCCCGCCACTTACAGGGGGACAAAGGGCCCCTGCTCCCTCCACCCACCCTCCTAGGTCCCCTGCCACAGGGCTGCAGCCAGCCTGGCTGACCTCTGCTACGCCCAGGGAGCCCAGGGGTCCTGGGAGTGGAGGGCCACGTACCTGAGGTCCAGGCACGGGGAGCTGGAGCCTGTCTGTACCAGCAGGAGCCTCTCTTCTCTGAGTGCCGAGCTGCCAAGCACAGGAGTCGGCACTGTGAGGTGACGCCCCAGGAAGTGCCCCACCACGTCCTTGCCCCTGCCCCCTTGGGGTGCCAGGCCCAGCCTCCCCCCCAGCTTACTGGATGACGGGGTCCATGGCTGCAATGCGCTCAGCCACGATGAGGGACTCGTTGTAGGTCACGTCGTTCAAGGCGGGTCCCGAGTTGCACGCCAGGATGACCTGTGGCAGGACGCCCAGCTCTTTAGTAACCATGACGGTGCTGGGACAGCCTGGGCTCACCTGCCTGCCCCGCACCCCCCACCCAGGGGGCGCTGCTGGCCAAGAGCATGGCTTCTGGCGACCTCTCACAGCCTGGACAGCTCTCAGGTCAGGCTGACCAAGGTCAGGCTGACATAAGCCCTGGAACCCGACACATGGGGTCTCTTCCTCTCCTCCCGCCCTGCCGCCGCCTCCCTGGCACCTACCTGCGCACGGAGGAGCCCAGGGCAACGCCAACCCCACCGGGCGCAGGTGCGCGGGGCAAGGGTCCTGCCACGTGGCCCCCACACTCACCTCCGTCCCTCTAGAGAGAAGCTCCCTGACAAAGGGGAAGACTCCCAAAATGACGTCTACTCCACTGTTATCTGCGAAAATTAAGGCACATTTGTGAGGGGGCCCCTGTAAGACAAAACCAGGACGTTCAGTTGGGAACAGGCGCGTCCAAGCGTTCCAGACACCTCCACAGTCCACTCCCCACGGCCGGGCAAGGGCTGCCAGATCTGCCAGCGCCGGGGGCACAGGGCAGCCCCGGCCTCTTCCAGGACGGCTGGCCTGAAGGACCTCTGAGCTGAGGCCAGCGACCTCATGTCTGTCCTGTGGGAGTCAGGCTTGTAGCAGGGAAGTCACCTTGTACTCCCAGCTTGGGGGTGGGGGGAGACTCTAGGGAGCCCTGGCTTACCCCTGGTCCCCACCCTGGGCAGCTCTATGCCCATCCCCTGCACCGCCTCGCGTCCTGTGAACCCTGCTCAGCCCCCTGCCCCCGGGGGCACAGGACAGAGGTGTGGCAGCTCCGTGTACCTTCAGTCTCTGGAGCCACTTGCCGTAGGAGTCCACGAGCCAGGGCCGCTCTGTGGGAACAGAGACGAGGTCACCCGCTGCCCGTTTCTCACCTGCCCCTGGCTTGGTTGGGACGCGTGGCCCCCACTACTCTCCCCCGAGTCCCCGCACCAGAGGTGAGCCCTGGGTGCCCCTACCTTGCAGCTTCTTTTTCGCCTCCTCGAACCCAAACTGCGGGTCAGACTCAAGGACGCTGCACAGGGAGAAAAACAGTCACCCAAAGTCCAGACCTTAGCTTGGCCCTGACCTCAGCCCCCTGACCTCAGCCCCCAATCTCAGCTCCCTGACCTCAGCCCCCAATCTCAGTTCCCTGACCTCAGCTCCTGATCTCAGCTCCCTGACCTTAGCCTCTGACCTCAGCCCCCAATCTCAGCTTCCTGACCTCAGCCCCTGACCTTAGCCTCTGACCTCAGCCCCCAATGTCAGCTCCCTGACCTTAGCCTCTGACCTCAGCCCTGATCTCAGCTCCCTGACCTTAGCCTCTGACCTCAGCCCCTGATCTCAGCTCCCTGACCTTAGCCTCTGACCTCAGCTCTGCTCCCTGATCTTAGCCCCCGACCTCAGCCTCCCTGATCTTAGCCCCCAACCTCAGTCTGCCTGATCTTAGCCCCTGAACTCAGCCCTGGACCTCAGACCCCTGACATCAGCCTCCCTGATCTTAGCCCCGACCTCAGCCCTGGTCGCCCATGGCCCCGAGCTGGACAAGCACACGGTCACCATCACTGCCTCGTCCTCTTGGGATGGGGAGGTGGTGCAGGAACCTCCATGTTACAGCTGTGGGCTAGGCCCTGGGTGGTGCCGGCCACCAGCCTCACCTCAACATGCTGCCCAAGGGGTGGCCAGGGATGTGGGCAGGGAGGGAGGTGGCGGCTCTCCTAGGAGCCTGGGTCCAGGATCACCCAAGGGTGGACTAGGTGAGGCCCCTGCACGGAAGTGCTGCTTCTGCGGAGATGGAGGTGAGCCCAGGGAAGGCACTGAATGGGGCATGGGGGTCCTGGGAGACGCACCCCATGACCCAGGGCTGCTGAACTTGGTGAGGGACTTGCTTCCTCCACACACCCCGTACCATCTCCACCTACTCTACATGGTCACCATAAATGTGGAGTTTCCCACTGAAAAAACCCACACACCTGCTCTCCTATGGATGGGAAGGCTGACCCCTGTGCCTGTCCTGTCCACTTCCGAGGCCACAGGTGTCCAGCAGGCCCTGAGCTGTACCCCATCTGCTGAGACTCACTGCTGGTGGGCCAAGCTGAGCCAGCTGAGACCAGGGTTGGGGCTACCCAGGGCCACATGTGGCCGAGGGGCTGCGGCTCTGAGCCTGAGCTGGAAAAAGGGGGCGGGACAGGCCAGGGGCGGGGAGGCACCTACTCAGAGACAGCTTTTGCGCCCCAGTCAAAGACGTTGCCAGCCAGCAGCCCCTTCACCAAGGCCAGCTGCCTCTCCTCCCAGTCCAGGGCGTCCAGGGCACTGACCACCCTCTGGAAACACTTCAGCGCCACACCATTGTCCTTCTGCTTCACCTGTAGGGAGACGTGTGTGAAGATGCGGGCCAGCCTCCCCCAGCCCCGGCACCTTGCTGGGACCTGCAGGAACACCACCAACTGTGGGCCTGCCCGAGGGGACAGGAGACCCCAAGTGCCGTCATCACAGGAGACCAAACAAATCCAGGCCATGTCAGTTTAACAATGGCACTGACTCAGAACAGTGGGGGTGAGAAGAGCCAGGGGCGCTGGTCGGTGCAGGTTTCTGAGGCCCAGGGGTGACTGTGTCATGGCCAAGGGCAGGGCAGAGCAGAGGAGAGCCAGGGCGGGGGCCCAGATCCTCATGGGCACTGCTGATCTGACCATGAAATCCTCAGCACCCAGATCCTGTCCCAGACCCCCGTGTGCTGGGGAGAGGGTGGGGGGCAGAAGCCGACGTGTCATACTGGCCCTTGACCCCACCCACTGCCCCGGGGCTACCCACTGCTCCCGGGCATGTGGCCTCCTGGTCAAAGAGCCCAAGGAGGTGCTTCCAGGCTGCCCGCCAGGCCCTGGAAGGCTTGTCAGCAGGACAGACATCCTCAGGCACCAACTCCGAGCATCCGGGCCGACCTCAGGAGGCGCCATCACCCACACCCATACTGGCTGCTCGTCAGACCCACGACTCTGCTCTGCTGAGGTGGTCACCGTGCTGGCTGCGATTGATCCACAGCTGATGCTGCTGACAGGCCGCCCAGGGCTTCTAGGGGATGAGGCCTCACCAGGGTGACTCCAGGGTGCAGCTTGTCGCCAGGACCCCGTACCTCCCCACAAGCACGCACCTGCCCACCCACGAGACGGCAGTGCTTACCTTGGAATAGGGGTCTGGGAAGTTAAACTCGTTCAGACAGTGCTCTCTTGTGTCCAGAAGGCTGCGCACAGTCAGGGTCCCATAAGCGCTAGGGACAGAGCCAGGTGGAAGGCGGCTAAGCGGGCTGGACAGCGGAGTACCTGCCCATCGTGCCCTCCACCCCCAGAGACGTCCTCAAGGTGTCAGATGCCAACAGGAGAGGCCCAGGAAGCCAGTGGGTGGTGAGGCTAAGTAGGCACTGGGCTGTGCTTAGGGCCCCCAAGTGTGGGGGAAGGGCACCACCAGCTTCCGGAACCTGGCCTGGGCAGGTGCGGGGGCCACTCACAAAGGCTGGTGCCGCAGTGTCTGCAGCTTGTTCCAGTACTTCTGCCGGAACTTCTCGGCCCTCTCGGCTGCGTCCACAGAGCCCGGTTGGCTCGCCACAGCACGTTTCACGACCTGTCAAGGACAGGGTGGCCAGTGGTGCTTAGGGCAGCCCCAAGCCCATGGATGGCAGCCACTGGGGGCTTCCCCTGCCATGTGGAAACAGGGTCACCACTGCCCTGACCCAAAGCTCAGATTCATGTTCTCCAATATGATCCCCAGGGCCCACCGGCCACCAGCTCCCATCTGGCCAAGGGGACAGGCAATTCTGGACCATCTTCAGAGTCTGTGTGGGCAGAGTGTCCTCCCTCACTCTGAGGACAGACCCCATGGGCCTCTTTCAGGGGCTCCATGGAGAAGGAGGTGCTCCCAGGGGAGCTTTGTGGCGTGAGACATGACTAGCCTGAGTCCAGGGTCCAGCCCCTGCTGCTCCTGTGCCTCTGCAACCCACCTGCCTTCTCAGGAAACATGGGTTGCCGGGCGAGCCCAGGAGGATGAGCTTCGCTGACACCATGTCCCAACCAGATACGATGCAGAGTCACGTTTTTGAACTATAAACAACGCTGCAAATAAACGGATCCTGGAAAAGTCCCTGTCCTTCACCATGCCTCTCATGACCCCTTGGGAACGTGAGGCGATCAGAGATGGCTGTGATCAAAGGCCCACAGTCACCTTTCCTGACGGTTGGATGTCTTACTCCTGGGGGGATGTCCAGCTCCATCCCCATCTCTCACCCCATCCCCACCCCACCGGCTCTGGTCCTCACCCCGTCCAGGGCCTCCTCGAAGCAAGTGAGCCAGTACTTGCGGGCCAGGGCATCGTCTGTGAGGTCGACCGTGTCGGGCACATAGGAGGATGGGTCCAGAAGGAGAGGCAGGTTGACCAGTGGCCTCTCCAATCGGTCCATTTCCAGCAAGTCAAACTTAAAGGATGAGAAGCAGGTAGGTCCGTCAGTCATGTCTTTTCAGAAAAATTAAAACACGCTCCTACAAGTTCAAGAACTGGCTTCTCTGCACAGAGGGAAGCTGTCCCGTGGTAAGTGGACAGCCCCGTTCCCCCCATCTCTGGGCCCCTTGTGTCCTCTCTCAGGTTGGTGTCCCCTCCACTTGTCTGGGGCCTGAGCCTGATGCTCTGACCTCCTGGACACCCTCCGTCTTCCCGCTGCACCCCGTGTGCTGTGCTCTAAGCCTGGGACGCTGTGCACACAGCCACCTGTCTGGTCCTCACCTCTCCTGCTGGGGGCACCACTGCCACCGTCCTCACTCCCTGCCCAGAGCCAGTGCTCCTGCAAGGACACACTGCCCCTTCCCGAGGCCCCAGTGCTGAGCCACTGCTCCCACCGTGCTCTGCGAGGGCCTGGACACTCAAGGCTGATGCCAGTGTCATGGGAATAAAAGGTTCCATGTACTCGGCCCTGACCTTGGATGAGGACTGGGGTGGGCTGCCACTCCGAGGCCACAAGAGCGAGCTCAGGCTCGCCTGCCAGGCATCCCTGCAACCCTCCAGGGAGTTGCCCACCTACGAGCGCTTCTGACTGGCTCACTAGTGGGTTGGGGCAAGAGGCATGCTTGGAGCCAGGGATGGTCAGGATGAGAAGATCCACCCCATGAGAGAAAGATTGGTTTTGAGGACGCTCCTGAACGCATGTTCAGCAGAGTAAAAGCTGCTGTGTTCCCAGGTCAAAGGTGGCGGCCTCCAGCTGGGCTGGCCTGCAAGGGCTCCCCACCTCCTTGATGGGTGGGAGCTCAGATCTGAGCTGGACCTCATCTAGGCCACGGATACTCAGAGAAGCGGCTCCAGGACACAGTGGAGATCCCCACACCCACCCACAAGGCTGCAGGGAGCCCAGCACACCAGGTGGGCGCAGGTCCTGGAGGGTGACTGTGTGCACGTCAGGGCTGGCTTAAGGGTTTCTAGCTTTCCCACTTGCCCATTTAGTTTTGAAACCTGTAGAGCAGGGATCTGCATTGCCCGTCCTCGGAGAATCAGAAAAACGGGGCCTTCCTCTGAAAATCAGTCACAGCTCTGATCAGGCCTGGGCCTCACCACCCCTGCCCCAGGCACCTGCGCTCAGAAAGGACCCAGCTACCCTGCATGGCTGGGCTGGGTGTGAAGGACGCAGCGTGGAGCATAGGCCTCGCCTGGGAACCGGGGCTGCCGCATGTGGGGGGCTCTCCCAGGAGAGAGAGTGTGGATAAGGCACGTTTTTACCATGTTTATGCCAACTTTTTAGAAACTGCATCCGTAACTGAAAAGCAATCTTCCCTCCAAACAGCCCACAGGCTTATCCTGAAGGAGGTGCCCTGACCCGCGTGCCCAGACCCGGCTCCTGCAGGCTCGGCCTGTCCTCCTGCCCCATGTGGTTCTCACAACCGCTCCTGGGCTATTTGGGATGTGTTGTCAACAAGCCAGCAACAGCATTCAAACACTGCCCTGGGCCAGGGTGGGCCATGTGGGACCACCCAGTCCCACCTGGAAGCCCCACTTCACATCAGCTCCACAGGCCTCAGCCCAAGGGGAGACTGAGCAACAGGCAGTATTTCACAAGGACAGCAAGCTCCGCACACCTAGGACTGCCGTGGAGCTGTAGTGCAGAGAACTGACATAAGAGAAGGTGGCCCCACTGGGTTTTCACTTGATTGTGCTATGAACGGGCCAGAGCCCTGGGGAGAGATCCCCAGCTTCCCTAAACTTTATCTTTACTCTGCAAACATGGGGTGGACTGCATGGCTCTGGGGCTCCAGCTAAATGTCTGAAAAAGCTGAGATGTTATAGAAGGAGGAAGGAAAGTCAGCTGCAGGTACAAACATCGCTCCTTAGCCCCAGAGTATGTGGTTTGAGACTGGCCTGCACCAGGAAGGGGCAGGATTGAGCCCGGCTGCAGCAACACAGGGCCTCTCTTAGGGGACCACAGAGGTGGCGCACGTGGGACCCCAGGCCCCTGACCCCGTACTCACGGTCCCGCTCCTTGCCCGCTGGGTGGGGCAGAGCTCGGGTGATGAGCTCATGAGCCCAGAGCTGCCGGCGTAGTTTTCTCCCCAGCTGTACTGGTTTGGGTCTGCAGGACAAGAGACCCAACGTCAGGGGGCGAGCAGCTCGGCAAGCTACAAGCTGGGGGTGGCTGGGCCACGTCTGGGAGGACCAGCCACTGAAGGTCTCCCTGGCGCCAGGCAAGCCGGGGGGTTTGTTCTGCTGTGCTGTTTCTCATGGGCTCGGAGACCTGGCAAGATAATCACTGAGACCTTTCCAAGCTTCTGAAAGGTCTCCCTGGTTTATCTCATCTCACGTAAGAAACTGGACTCAAGGACACAGTGAGGGTCAGCCCATGCCACTCTGATTGGCGCTGATCCCAAAGAAGCCTGCCCTGTGCTTCTGGGGACAGAATCACACCTGTGATTCCTTCACGTGTCCTTCAAAGAGGACAGACTGGAAGCACATCTCAACAGCTGGAGAGACGGTGACAAGTGGCAAAGGGTGCAGGAGGGCCAACGTCACGTGTGTGGAGCCTCTGCATGAAGCCCGCCATGCATGAGGACCCTGTGGGCTGACTGCATGGCACCCATGTGAGTTGGTTTCCACTGGTTCCTCAGGGATCACAGGAAAGGTTCCTGCCACTGCTGGGAGGGGCCCACGAAGCCCCCACATCCCATTCACAGCCTCCCCGAAACCTCCCCTTCTGGAATTGCCAGACACGGGCCAGGAGCCATAGCCAGGCTGGACTCACTGTCTTGCTCAGCTCCTTTGAGAAAGGCTCCGATGGCGCCCAGGTAGCCTTCGTGCCTCAGGAACAGTGCCTGGACCTCCCCCTGCCACAGAAACACCCCTGAAGCCAGCCTCACACACGCAGTGCTTGGCCTAAGAACACACATCCACCTGAGGCAGGAGGCCTCCCTCCCAACATGGTGAAGGCTGCCCACAGTGCACTGGCCTCCGGGACTGTACGCACACACGTGTACTGGTCCCCAGGACTGTACGCACACATGGAATTTAAAAGCCCATCACCTAGAGCATGTGGAGGGTCTTCCACAAAAACAGACAGCCACCCAGTTTCCTGTGCTCACCAGGTCGCCCCCGCAGCACCCCAGCCTCAAAGTTCACCCAGAGCTCTCAGTGAGAGGCAGTCCCTGGACCTCTCCCTTAGCAACACGCTAAACTCAGGGACAGCCACGGCGCCCCAAACACAGGACACCCAAAGCTAGCGGGTGGGAAGGGGCTGGGGGCTGGGGTTTGGGGGCACTCAGCTTCTGGTCCTGCCTCGCTCGCCCCTCCCCTCAGGCCTGCTAGTTTTAGAGACACAGTAGAGGGGAGGCCAGGCTGAGGGCGGGCAGAGCCAGGAGGGCAGCGGAGCTTGTTACCTTGGAGAAGAAGTTGATGCTGTAGGTGATGGTGCGCATGGTGACTGGATGGCCGCGGATGAAGAAGCCGCCGAAGTACACGCGGTCCAGGCAGTGGAGCCTGGCGTAGAGGCAGGCGAGCTGCCCGATGTCATTGCTGATCATGTGCAGCAGGCTCTTGGCCATGTCCTCCTTGGAGAATTCTGGGGGACGGAAGCAGCGCGCTGGGCAGGCAGCCAGGCGGGCGCCATGCGCCGCGGTGAGCAAGAGCAGGCGCGGGGCCAGTACCTTGGTCCGCAGTGGCAGACTTCCCGAAGCTGCTGGCGATGAGGTTGCCGCTTAGCCCCAGGGTCTCGTGGGCCCCTCCATAGATGTCCTGAACCAGCATGTCCACGTTCGTGTGTTGGCCTCTGGAGGCCAGCTGCAGCAACTCATCAAACTTCTGGGGGACAGAGCAAGACGGGGTTGTCAGGGACCGAGAGCTGGCGGAGCTCCTCCGCTGGCCCCACAGCATGTGAAGGATGCCAGCTGCCAACTGGGGCCATCTCAAGACATGGGCCTGGGGGTATGGGGAGGGGGGAGGTGGGCACCCTCTTTGGAGCACCCAGCCAGGCGATGCTCTGGCTACTCAGATGCCCATCCTCCTGAGACTAAGTAACAGGAAGAGGCCAAGGAGAGAGCCACTTGCACACAACCCCCGCCAAGCACAGGCCCCAACCCCACAGCCTCCAGCCCTCTCCAGAGGGAACTGAAGCCGGAAGCATCCAACCCCAGTGGCCAAAATACCTTCGTCTTGGTGAGCAGAGCCCCAAGGCCCCAGAAGGTGCCACCCCCAATGGAGCTGCCGCCAATCCACTCGAACCTGTCCTCCGTCTCCACCTGGAGCAGAACAAGGGCAGATGCGTCAGCAAGCAGGCCCCCAGCCACCAGCCAGCAGATGTGGTGACTCGGGGTATCCCCTACCCAGGTGACAGCTCTCTTGGAGGCCAAGTCTGGGGATGCTTGGCAGGTGCTCATGGTGGAAGTAGAGACGCCACCTCCCCACAGACAGCCAGTGTCCAGCATTCTGCCTGTGGCCCATGAACACCGGAGCCAGGCCCACGTGTGTCCGTGTCCCTATGCCCAGCACGGCTCTGACACACGGCCAGGGCTTGACATGCCACTGTGGAAGCCCCGCCCTCTTCCACAAGCCAGGCCGCACCTTCACGATAGAGACCCCTGAGCCGATGTTGACCAGGAGATATGGGAAGATGTTGGGGTGGTTCGTCTGAAACCGGAACTCAGGGTCGGAGTCTTTCTGGTACACGAAGGCTTCGTGTGGGATGTTCTTCAGCACAAAGTTGCAGCCCTTGATCAGGCAGGTCATCACATCCTCCTTGTCAACCCTGAGAGGGAGAGGCCCGCTCACTGGAGCTGGTGTGCCCATGGACCCCAGAGTCTCCATCCAGTGGGCCAGGGAGCCTCATCACCGCGGGAGCAGGCAGACTCGGTCTCGGGGTTCCCCTCCCTTCCTTTCAGCCCTCGCCCCACCCTGCGTGGTTCCCTTCCTGAGGTTTGGCCACCCAAATCCCGCTGCAGCTGACCCAGAGCCTGACCGCAGGCCCATGGCCCCCTGGCAGCTCCCCAAAGCCTCATTGTGGTCGTGGGGTCTCAGAAGTCCCCAGAGCAGGGAGGAGGGGGTGTATAGCATCTGGGCCACTGTGGTCACTACTTCAGAGCCCGACCTGTGAGCCGAGGCCAACCAGCTTCCGAGCTCTCACCGTACCCCATCCTGAGGTCCACACTTACTTCAGCTGCAGCTTTTCTTCGATGAGGTCTTTGAACTTGTATGCACCGCCCCCAGTCGCCTGGATGACCTTGGTCTCAGTGTTGACGAGGTGGTCTTTAATGAAATCCAGGCAGGCTTCTATGTAGGTGTTTTCAAACTTTACAAAGTGCAGCCTGGCGGTTACCTCCTCTTGGACGGAGATCTCATAGGGTGGCTCGTGGTCCTGCTCTGTGTCCTGGGGAGAAGTTGGGGAACCACGTGTGTGCACTGCTTTGGGGAGGGGGCAACGCTCAGACACAGCCCCGAGCACCCTGAACAGTGCCGACGCAGGTGGGAGCCAGAGGCATGAGAGGGGGCAGAAGGGGAACTGAGCTAGGAGGCACAAAGGGGTGTCAGCATTCAACACTGCCAGGGCCTGCCCAGGCCCCTCCCAGAAGCTCACCTTGCCGGAGTAGTCGAAGGACCGCACCTTGGCGACTTTGTGCTGCACGGTGGAGTAGTAGGCCAGCTTGGTCAGTGACCCGCCTGCGGGGGAGACACGGACGCGGCAGATTCAGAAGCGGCTGGAAGGGACCTGAGGCTGCCCCTCCACAGGCCCTCCTCTGCCAGACCCGGGTCCTGCCCACGAGGAGTTTGGTGCTACTTGAACTTGAAAAGCCTGTAGGGCACCAAACAGAGAAAGGGAGTGAACTGTGAGACCCCAACCCTTTGCCTTCCTTGAAAAGAAAGGTCTGTTCTTCCTCGGGGCCCAGCTAAAGTGGAAACTGTCTCTCCTCGAGGAGCAAAGAGACAGGGCTGCTTCTGGGTGACCTCGGTGACTGCTGGTGGTTTAGGAAAATTCGGTTTCAAGCTTTGATCGTGAGGATGAACCAAAGGAAAAAGCTGACGAATCCACTGTTTTCACTAAAAAGCACACACTTCACAGTCCACGGAGAAGCAGTGGAGGAGGCGCTAAAAGAAGCATTTCTCAGAGTGGACGGCTGAGGGAGGGACTGTTTTCACCAGGAACATGGAAGGAAGGGCCCTGGGAGCAGCGGCCTGAGGCCTGGACTCGCCAGAGAGATTGGCAGCAGGACTTGTTAATGCCCTTGGCATGTGACTGAGAATGGAACATCAGGAAGCAGATGAGGCCTTTGGGCAAGTTAAAAAGATGCCCAGAGTGGTCCTTTCCGGAGTCAGAAAGGAGGCATCAGGGAGGCTCCAGGTGATGCAGGGCTGTGAAAGCAGCCAACCACACACAGAGTAGAGAGAAGCAAAGGCTCAGCTCTGCAAAGCGACTTTGGAACAAACTGTGCTTCTCAGAAGGCCCGACAAAAATATGGAGGAAGCCCTCATTGTGAGAGGAACTTAAAATCATCAACAACCACTGTTTTGTGACACAACACCAAGGGAGCATACCGGAAACGCTCAAGTCACAACACGTATCTGGAAACATCTCTGTACCCAAGGGCCACGGCTCTCCCACGTAACATAAATCAAAGCCCCATTTCTGAGACCAAGCGCACTATCCTGGTTGGAGCTGCCCGCATGGCAGTGTGGACAGGGCCTCCAGAGACATCCTGTGAGCCAGCCTCATCAGGCACAGAGGGGCCCACGTCCGGTGACTGAATCCACTGTCCTGGGCTTGCTCCCATCCTGAGGCCACGAGCTTAAGACACAGAACTTGGCTTTAAGCCTCCTTATCCCTCCTCCCTGCCCCCAATCCCAGCTTGGCCCGCAGCACCTTTCACTGAAATGCCTGTTGCCGGATTCACCTCTGTGAACAAATCCTTTCCTAACAAGAGGCAACACAGGACCTGCCTGGAGGTCCAGTGGTTAAGACAGCTCCCCCGGGTTCAGTCGATCCCTGATTGGGGAACTAAGATCCCACCTGCCACGTGGCATGGCCAAAAACACACATATGGCAAACGCAAAGGGATGAAGACCTATTTGAGAAGCTCATCAGGAGTTACTATCAACAAACTCTCTGGTCACAGCAATCCAACTGCAGATGGTGTGTTCTCTGGGTCAGCTACAAATCACAACCATGACTGCGATGGTTTGTGGGGGGCCCTGGGTGGGGGGGGGGGCGGTAAGCTGGGTTCTGTGCACTGCACATCATGTGCACCAATTGGGAGAAGCCTGGCCCTGCCCAGACTTGTCACCCAGCCCTGCTGAGAGCAGCAGAAGGGGTCAGTGGTGTGGCTGCAACCTTTGCTCTGTCTGAGCCCAGATGTGCCCACAGGGCAGCATGCAGGAGCCTTCGGGGACCAGGAAATTCCGTCTGCTCTCAGGTCCCCTGGGATTAGAGTGCACGTCAACCTGTCCTCCCCCCGGCTCCACACGCCACACCAGACAAGGGCAGTGACCAGCTGCACCCACAAAGCACTGTGCTTCTGGTAGACACCATGGGCTCTCCAGGCCTCCGGCCCCCCTGCTCCCACCCTGGGGGCCACAGCATCCCCGACTGATGGGAGGAACTGGAGCCAAGAGCTGTTTATCCAGATCCCTGGGGGCCTGGTGTGCGGCAGTCCCTCCTCTCTAGGCACCCAGAGGTGCAGGACATTACTGTGCACATTCCCGCCCTGGGGCCCCTTCCACTTCACCCAAGGAACCCTCCCTCCGCCCAGTAGAAACCTGGAGTCAAAGCTTCCCTGGTGGCACAGTGGATAAGAATCCACGTCTAGGAGACACAGGTTCGGTCCCTGGTCTGGGAAGACCCCAGGTGCCGAGGAGCAACTCAGCCTGTGAGCCACCATGACTGAGCCGGCCCTCTGCAGTGAGCTGCAACTAACTACTGAAGCCTGAGCACCCCGGAGCCCATGCTCTGCAACAAGGAAAGTCACCACAGTGAGAAGCCTACAACTAGAGAAAGCCCGTGCAGCAACATAGGCTGAGCGCAGCCAAAACTAAAAAAAAAAAAAAAAAAAGCCTGGAGTCAAATCAGCTTCAAGTATGTGTTGATACAAAGCCTCCCTGAGGCTTTGGAAGCAGGGACTCCACCAGCAGACAGGGGTGCCCCACCACAGAGAGGAAGGGGCTCTCTGAGGACCCTGCAGCTGAGCCCTCCTGGATGGAGAGGCTTGGGGAGGGGAGACAAAAGGGGGAGCCTGCTCGTAAACCGAACACTGACAAGCACTGGGGCTTTGCGGATTCCTGGGTGAGGACCACTGCCCCAAGTGGTCCTTCACCAGCTAGCTGCACTAGCAAAAGTCAGTCCTTACTAGCAATGAACGTGTCCTTACCAGAGACAGAGGACCCAGACCGAGGTGGTGGGGGTGGGGGGAGGCGGTGCGGCGGATTTCAGAGGAAATAAATACAAACACTGGAAACATCCGTTTGGGTCTGCCAAGAACCTTGATTAGGGAGGACAGGCAGACACTCCTCCCTTTGCAGAGAAAAGCTGGGGCCACACCAAACAACTGAAGTAAGACTTGTGGCCAGGAACTTTTGGGGAGCACTTCAGAAACATTAGGTGCGGACTGGCTGGAGCAGAACTCCCAGAGCTGGGGCAGCAGCACCAAGTCTAGAAGCTCAGAGCACAGGACCAGTGGACTGCGGTCACCTCCGGAGTGAGGAGGGCTCAGAGAACAGCGGTAGGGCTCACTCGAGCTCCCAGGCTGGGCCTCCGCTCACCGGCTTCCAGCCCAAAGTCCAGCAGGGCACCATTCTGGTGAGGTCTCTCCCAAGGAGGACGAGCTCCGGCTCACAGAGCTGCCCATGCCCGCCCTCTGCCAGGCTCCGCCCGGCCTCGCGCTTTGCAGGTTGGGACTCAAGGCGCTCCCCATTTCCCTAGATGCCCCCCACCCAAGTCCCTGATTCCGGGGGGGGGGGCGGGGCGGCCCGCCCAACCCTTCCAGGGAGAATCGCACGGTCAGTCCCAGCGTTTACTGAGCGGCCAGGCCTGGCCAGGCGCGTGGGAGTCCCGGGCGCTCAGGCTGCAGCCCGGACTGGCCACTGACCAGCCGGGTCTCCGCGCCTCAGCGACCACATCTGAGAAATCTGTCGCCGGCAGACGTCAGCGCGTCGGGGAGGGAGGAGGGCCCCGTGGGGGGCGGGTCCTCCAAAACCCTGGTCCCAGATACTGGGTCTCCGATCTCCCGCCAGCGGGGAGACGCCTCGCGCGCCACCCGAACCTCACCCCACTCCCGCCCCGAGGCGGGTGCCAGAGCGGCCGCCCAGCGGCTTCTCCCTCAGGACTGCGAGCCCCAGCATGCCTTGCTCCGGCCACGCGGCGCCTGCTGGGAGCTGCAGTCCGGTCGCCGCGGCAAGCGCGCGCGCGCCGGCAGCCCACAGACTACAAGGACCTACAGGCGGTACGCGCCGGCCGCCGCAGACCACAAGGCCCGACAGGCCGTGCGGCAGCAGAGGCCCGCGCCCCTCCCTTCGTCCTTGCCGCCACCCCGGCCCGCCGGCCCCGCCGCCGGCGCCTACGCCTGCCCCTGCCGCCCCGCTCCCTGTGCCAGCCCGCGGCGACCTATGTCTATGGCGAAGCGCTTGGCGTTCTCCAGGTTGCGGAAGATCTCGTCGGGGGGCAGCGTGATGCTCTTGTCCAGGCTGTCCCCGCTGCTCCCGCTGCCGCTCGCTCTACACTCCGCCATTTTGAAAGTGCCCGGCCAGCCTCATCAGCCATGGAGATATATGCGCATATATTTGACTGCTAAACGCCTCCCGCGCATATATTATGCTAATGAGCTCCCGCGCCGGCCCCGCCCCTCCCGCCGCCGCCGCGGTGAAGGCTGGGGGGCGGACACAGGCCGGCGGGCCGCGGGTCTTAAGAGACTCTTGAGGCCAGCGAAGCAACTGAACACAAAACCTCTGGGCTGTCGTCGTCTCTGTTCTTTCGCTGAGCTAGCCGGCTGCTGACCTCGTGTGATATGAGCTAGTGCAAAGAGGGCACCTGGAACGTGCAGACCACCAGAGAGACCAACTCCTGCACGCGAAGGCGCTTGTGACCTCACCAGACTGGTTCCCTAGGAGCACAGGCCCGTCGCTGCCAAAAATCCCATGCAAACGGGGGGAGTTGGGTACCTTGCTCTCTAGGAGCCCCTCCCCCACCCCACCGAGGTGGGAGATACCCTTGCAGCTGCGCAAGAAGTGTGTTTTAATGGAGAGATCCTCAGTGTGCAGGGGAAAGCATATTCCTCGTGAAAGATGGAGTCTGTGGGAGTTTGCAGGGAACAAGCTGAGAAAGCTCCCAGATGGTGTTGGGGACAGACTTCAGGGCCCTGGAAGGCTTGGAGACTCTTAAGGGGAGTGTACCCTGTAAAGGCAGTGGGAGCTTTGCGAAAGAGCCCAGTGTTGGAGGCAGACAGTGTGCCAGGTGTCTTTGGCACCTGCCTCCTAGGTGCCAAACTCCTGAGCCAGTTACTTTGGGTTTTGACCTCAGCCTCTTTCTGAGCATGCCACTGGCTGGCTGGCAAGGCCCACTGGAACCTAGACCTGTGAGCAGCACAGACTCAGAGCTCCAGGATGATTCAGGCAGGGGCTTCAGGAGAGGGAGGCAGCCTTGCCGGCTGGCCTGGCCAAAAGGCACACCCACAGGGACAGTTCAACCATGTATCTGCCACACAAACAATAAACGTGTGGGTGTGGGAGGGGCTGCTCCCAGGGCTCAGCAGGCACCTGAGGGCAGAGCAGAACTGTGCTCCTCCGGAAGGAGTGCTGTGGACCTCCTCTCCAGAGTGGACAGAAAGGGTTGGAAGGCGGGGCCAAGAGAGGTGCTGAGGAGGGAGGAGGGAGCCCCGGCCTGGGTGGTTCTGGGTCTCTTGCAGGTTCAACCAACACCCCGTGCCTGCCTAAAAATAGACAGCTGCCCTTTCTGAGTCGAGGGCTGGCCCTCCGGTTGCCAGCACTGCTCAGCCCTGGTGAGCAGTCCACCTGCAGGGAGGCAGGCCGGCCATCTCTGGGCTGGCCAGGAAGGTGCCCCAGGGGCTGGTCCAGGGACACAGGGGCTCCAGGTGTGCAGGGAGGACCGTGGAGGGGAGCGTCTCTCGTGTTTGGCACAACTAAACCCCTTTGGCTGTAGCGAGATTGCTCAGGCCGTGGGGTCCCTCTTAGCACTCCACCCCCACCTGCAGGGAGCTAGTGAGAGGTCCTGCAGGCCCCCCCAACGCCCCCCATACTGCACAAGGGGACACAAGGTGTTCAGAGACCCTCTCCCCTCCAGCCTGCCTCTCCCTTGTTTTCCTGTCTCTAGTCACTTCCTACCCCACCTACTTGTCCCCTCACTCCTCATTCCCAGCTTCTCTTCCCTCCCTGATGGTCAACTCTGCTTCCCAGCACCCCTGCTTCTCCTCTGCTTCCCCTCCTCCCTCCCTCCTCAGCCGGAGCCCAGCCCTTCTTCGGGTGTCCAGGGTCACTGGCAAGGACAGCGCCCACCTGTGGCTGCATATATCACAATAGTGCCTACTTCCCTTTATCCCTGCCGACCTGCCTGCCTGGTGGCTGCCAAGGACATGTGTGAGGCACAGAGACAGATCGCGAGGGGGCTGAACAGTCGGATTTTATTATCAGTCTGCAGAGCAGTCCTGTGGTTCCCACATGACCAAGAGTACAAATTCTGAGTACAAAGTCGTGCCCACGTGCACCCACCCACACAGAAATCCTTTAAGGATCACGGCGGAGACCCCCACCCGCCCCACACAGCCCACTGTGAGCCCCGACCAGACAACAAAGCAGATGTAGGGCCTTTCGGCCTGGCTCTGCCCAGCCCCACGCCCATCCTGGCTGGCGCTTTCCTTCCTATGAGGATACACCTTGAGTTCCGCCTTCACAAAAGGCAAATGCGGCCCGGCAGCACCGGATCTGAGAAAGCCCTCTACGCACAGCACGGGGCGCCGGCTGGCCGAGCCCCGCCATCTACAAATATCATAGAACCCCAGCAGTGGGGACTTCCCAGAAGTCACTTGCGGAAATGCAAACATAGAGCAACCCCATAGGGTCAGACATTTGGCAGAAGACGGGCCCCGATTGTCCTAAATGACAAGGACTCTGCACACATTCTCTGAGAATGACTCTCCTGCTGGCCGGCCAGCCTGGAGAGAGAGCCTTCCGGAGAAGGGGTGCATCCAAGCCTGAGGCCGCACAGCCGATGGGAAGGCTCTTCCCCCTCCAGAGGAACGCCCAGGCCCTCTTGTCCTCGGGGCTGGGCGGCCGCCCGCGGGTCTCGCCAGTCACCAAGGCCGCCAGAGGCCACAGGCGGGCTGTCGCGCAGTGGCGGCAGCGGCGGCCTTGGCCGGGGCAGGCGCGGGCGTGGGGCTGGGCGCCTTGGGCTCCTTGGCGGGCACGGCGGGCGTGGCCGGGGGTCGCTGGAAATGGTACAGCAGCTTCATCTGCGTGTCGCTGGCCGCGTGCAGCGTCAGGAACTGCACGGCCTCCTGCAGGCACCATGAGTAGCCTTCGCTGTAGTCCTGGTGCAAGCTCTTGGGGCCGGCGGCGGCGGCGGCGAAGGCTGCGGGGAGCGGGGGCCGCGGTGAGCCGGGCCGGGGGGTGCGGGGAGCGGGTTAGCGGGCAACGGGGCCGGGGGCGCAGGGAGGGGGGCAGCGGTGAGGGGGGCGCCGGTAAACGGGGTCAGGGAGCGCGGGGCGGCGGTGAGCCGGTCGCGCGGCCCGACTCCTGGACGCAGGGCGGCTCACCTTTGCTGTGTTTCAGGTAACTGACGGCCATCTCCAGGATGTCGGCCTTCTCCAGCTTGGAGTTGGGCTGGTGGCGCGCGAACTCCTGCTCCAGCAGCAGCTTCAACTGCTCGATGCTGCTGTTGATGCGGTCGCGGCGCATCTTCTCCACCACCGGTTTCCGCAGCTGCAGGCAGGAGGAGGGGGCGTCAGCCGGGCTCGGGCCACTCCGGCGCGGGGGCCGCGGGGACCGCGCACCAAGCCGGCCGCGCACTTACTCGGTTTTTCTCTTTGGGGCTGAGCAGCTCCACGGCCACGGTGCTGGGAGCCATGCCTGGCGCGGGGAGAGGCGAGGCGGCAAGGCGGCAGGGAGCGGAGCAGGCGCGTCCCGGGCTGGCGCGGACCCCGGCCCCTATATAGGCGCGGGCGGCGGGCTGGCGCCTGGGGCCCGGGTGCCGCGGCCGTTCCCACACTCCGCGGCCAATGACGGCGCGGGCCGCACAAAGGCGCCGGCCCATTAGCGCACGCTAAATTGCCTGTGAATTGGCGCGGGCACAATGGGCGCTCCCCGAGGAGCAGGTGGGCCGCGCGGCACAATGTCCGGGCTGTGGGAACGCGCTCGCCCTCATTAGCATCCCGGGGCCTGATGCTGGGAGCCCCGCGCCTCAATATGCTGCCTTTTCCCAGGCCGCAGGGACGAGGGCGGGGGGCAGGAAGGAGCGGCGCCCTCCCCGCCCCTCGCCTCCCCAGCCCCCTTCTCTCCCTACAGCCCTCTCCCCAGCGACTCCGCGCTGATGGCTTGCAGAGGCCAGGAGCGCAGATACGGAGAGAGCTCTAAAATGTACAAGTGCGGTAGCTTCCAGAGGGCTGGGGGTACCCTCCCAGGCAGGGACCTGCTGCCCTCAGGGGAGGGGGAACGGAGGAAGCAGACACAGCCACCTCCCTCTGCTCAGGTGGAAGAGGGGCTCTCAGCATCAGACCTACTGGCCTATGTGGCAAGTCCCCAGGCTGTCACCTGGGACATGTGACTTAGGAGCTGGAAAAGGGGCTGCTGCGCCTCCTAGGCTGAGCTTTGGGTCGCTTCAGGGAGCCAGAGTCCCTGAAATGCCTTCCAGGAGCTTCTGTGCCCCCTCCTCTGGGGAGCTAAGGCTTATCAGGCTGTAGCATCTGGGGTGCTCTGACCCAACAGGTGGCCGCCATGGCCCCACTCCACCCCCATCTGGATGGGATTCTGACCCTGGCTGTCACAGTGGCTCCAGGCATGCTCCTTACAGGTGTGTGGTCACTGCTCCCATGGGACAGGGGGGAAGCCTCAGCCACATGCTGTCCTATTCCAGCCCTGGGGGCACCCCTAAGGTCTGCTGTCCTTAAGCATTTTGCCAGTGGTGGGGAAGGGGTGCCAGGAGGCAGACATGAGGCCCCTGCCTGGAGCCCACATGAATGCTGTACCAGCTCAGACCCACTAGTGTAATGGCTGATCCTGGTCCCTGGTCAGTCCAGCTGAGGGCCAGTGATGACTTGGGGGCCAGCCCCACCCTGGGTCCCTAGGGGAGTGGCTGATTGGAGCCCCCCTCCACCCAGAACAGTCACTGTCCTCTGATTCTCTGCAGCCAGGAATCCTGTTCTGTAGGGACTGAGCGAGGGGGTGGGGCTGGGGCTGCCTTCTAGGGGCAGGGAAGGATCCAGGAAGGTCCAAGGGGGAGCAGGGCTTCAGTCTTGGGAGCCAGCAGTTGGCATCAGGGCGCATTAGCTGGAGTTCAAATCCAGGAGCACAGTTCCCTGGACAGCAGCCACGTCCGAGCGCGGCTGGGAATCACAGGGCCCTAACAAAGGTCTTGGCAGGGACTCGCAGCTTTGAGTGGCCTGCTTGGTGGACCTGCTCAAGAAGTCCACAGCACAGGAAGCCTTTGGTGACCCAGAGAGGGGCCCATCCAGGAAGCAGCAAGATAGTGGGCAGGCTTGGCTCGGAGTCAGCCCAAGACAGCCCTGAGAGCCCCTGGTCACCCCTGGGATGGATTAGGTGAGGGGCTCTGGGGGTGGAAATATCAGGTGACTTTGGATCGAGGTTGAAGGCAGCCCAACTTCACCCTTTGGCACTTGCTTCTCCCCTGAAGCACCTCTCCTGAAGGGGACACAGGCCCAGGTTGGCTCTGGGAGGCAGGTGAGCCTGAGGTTCCTGCCTGGGGCCTGGGCTCCTCTTTGAGCAGGGGGATCCCTGCCACAGATATCTGGCCATTTCTGGTTGATGCCAAAGGACAGAGTGTACCTGGGCAAAATGGGAGTGAGTGTGTGGAGGACACGTGCTCTGTACTTTGCTCCACAGCCTATTTGGCAGCTCCCACAGGCTGCAAGGGGGACCTGGTGACACTCAGCCAAAGTAGGGCTTATGCTGGGCGGCTGGCCTGCTTATGGACTCCCTGGGGGCCAGGCTGTGGGTGGAGAGCAGAGTGGCTGAGTCTCCTGTGTCCTCATTCCCACACCCTGCCAGCCCAGCACCCGGTGCCAAGGAGGAGCTTGGCCAGGAAAAGGGAACGCAGGAGTAAGGAGTGGGCCCTGACTGTAGCCCCCACCTGAGGCCATGTATGCCTGACTGCCCAGCTGCTGGCAGTGGCGCCCCAGAGTCCTGCCCAGAGCTGAGAGCAGCACCCAAGCTGGGACCTGTCCCCTGCCCCCCTGGCTTCAGAGGGGCAGTTGGCTGGGGGCGTGTGCCCTGCTCTGGCTGCCTCCCCCAAGCCAGCTTTCGGCCCAGAGGAGACACGTGCCAGCAGAAGTGGTCCGGCCCCCACCACCCCAACTGCATGCCCACCTGCAGTGGGCCGGGGTGGAGGTGAGGGTGGCGGGTGGTCCATGGGGAAGCTGCCTCCTCCCTCCCTCCACCCCTTCCCCCTGACAGGAGCAGCTTTGATCCAATTTTGAGTTGTGGGAAATATGAAATGAATGGTGTTAAATCTCAGCCCGGCCGGATGAAAGGCTCGCTGGCTCCCTCCCCGCGTGTGGGCCAGAT
Organism: Dama dama; assembly: GCF_033118175.1. NCBI lineage: Eukaryota > Metazoa > Chordata > Mammalia > Artiodactyla > Cervidae > Dama > Dama dama. The sequence continues at coordinate 47,289,851 of NC_083694.1, read as the reverse complement.
GGCAGCGCAGCCTCCGAGGCACACGCCTGGCCTTTGTGGGCCGCTTAACACTGTGAATGGGGCCAAAGTGTGGGAAAGTCGCTGGGCTCCCGGCTCACACGTCCGAGGTGAGTGGCCCAGCAGACTGGGGGGGCTGCCGAGGAGGGAGGGTTTGGGGGCAGGGGGAGAACCCAGGGCTGCTCCTGGCTGGCAGTCTTAGCGCAGAGGCAGCCCACGGTGTGGAGGGGGTCAGATCTTCGGCCTCAGCAGCCCCCAGCAGCTGGGGAAGAGAGAGGGGAGCTTGTCTTACCCCCACCCTGAAGAGCTCAAAAGTCTGGGATGGGGTATCTGGGAACAACCATTGAGACACCTTGCTGTGGATGTGGGGGCTCAGGCCAAACACACTAGCTGGGGGTGATTATGTTAGAATTCAGTAATCTAGGGCCACAACCCACACCCCAAGTCCACCCCTCCCAGGCTGACTGCAAAGCCAATAGCACCATGGGGAGGGCGTGCTCCAGGGGCATTTGCTCCCTGTGTTCAGGGAGGTCTTCTCGTTGGGAAGGCAAATGGTGCAAGCGGTGTGGAAAACAGTGTGGCAGTTCCTCCAAAGTTAAACAGAATCACCACGTGACCTGGCAATTCCACTCGTGCTCTGTACCCAAAATAATTGAAAGCGGGGTCTCAAAGAAACCCTTGAACACACACATTCACAGCAGCATATTCACAATTACCAAGAGGTAGAAACAACCTGTGTCCATCAATGGATGAATGGATAAGCTAAATGTGGTTCATCTATATGACAGAATATGATCCAGCCTTAAACAGGGAGGAGGTCCTGACACCTGTTACAATGTGGATGGACGTTAGGACATGAAGCTGAGTGAAATAAACCAGACACAGGAGGACACATCCTATGTGATTCCACTTCTCTGAGGTCCCTGGAGGAGTCAAAGACACAGAGACACAAAGTAGGAGTATGGTGGCCGGGGGAGGCGGAAGGGGTGGGGAGTGTTTGATGAGGACGGAGCTTTGATTTGGGAAGGTGAGAACATTCTAGAGACATGGGGACAACTGCACAACAACGTGAATGTCCTCAATGCCACTGAGCTGTGCACTTAAAAGTGGTTGAGATGGTACTCTAATGTTATGTGTACTTTACCACAGTTTTAAAATATATATAAATAAGGAGGACTCCATGATGAAGAGCCACACATTCACTCCCGCCCAGCCTTGTATTTGGCCCCAGGCGACTCTGCCCCGGACCTCCCAGTCCCCTGCAGGCAGGACTGGTCTGGAGGGGACACTGCCATACCCATTGGCCTCTGCCCAGCTCCAGACTGCCCCTCCACCCTGCCTGGAGCCAGATTCCCTAACAGGTTGTGCCATCCACAGGGCTGTATGAACCCCCAGTGTCTCAGGTACAGGAGGGTTTCCTCCTTGGCGTGTGGGGAGTGGGCAGGCTGGGGCAGGTAAGGAGCAAGGCTGGCCTTCTGGGAAAGCAGGGACTCCACCATCCACAGTGGTGCCCCCACATCCAGGGCCACCACAAGGACCCCAGGCTGTGCACAGGGCAGAGATGGGTACCCCCTGGGATTGTTCTGTGCCATGGCCCTCGCCCTGGGCCCATTCAAATGCAGCAAGCGCTGTGCTGCCTCCTACTGTCTAGTGGCTTCCAGCGAGTCCCCGGCCAGCCCTCCATCACCACCTGGACCACCTGCTGTGACCCCTGAGGGAGCACCCAGGACAGCAGGGAGGCACCCGGCTCATCTCCCCAAGTGTGAAGGGACAAGGCTGCCACTCAGAGTCACCCCCAGCCAGGCAGGCCCCTGAGGGCCCTGGATGGCCAGGGTCTGCAGGCTGTTGAGTCTGTTGAGGGGTGGGAAGGGCATTGGGGTCTCTCTGTGGGGATCCAAGCGGAGCTGGATGGGGATAAGAGTTTCAGTTTTTCAGCATCTACTAAGCACCACACAAGGAACAAAAATTTGCCTTCTTAGGACTGCCCAGGGAGGGGACTGTCCCTTCCCTGTTTGACAGGCAGCAACCAGGGGGTCACAGAGGTTAAATCTTGCCCACGGTCCCATGAACTCAGGGACAGCTAACATGATGGTGATGGTGGTGATTCCACGTTTTTGAGCATTTATTACTAGGTACGAGGCGGGGAGAGCTCATAGGCACACCGAGAGGTTGCTGAGGCCACAAGGAGGGTGAGGGTGGGAGCTGGGACTTGGACCTGCGGAGGTGGGGTTGGGGAGGGGAAGGAGTGCAGAGTCAGGGCTGGGGGCCTGGGGCGAGGACCTGAGTGGAGCCTGCTGTGGAGATGGGACTGGGGAGGGCCAACATGCTTCCCCCTCCCTTACCCCCGGGGGTGTGCGCGAGGGGGCACATTGATCGCTCCCTGGATCCCCTGGCTGGAGCCACGCTCCAGATGGCGGGTGGCCAGGACTCTGGACAAAGGGTGGCCGCAGCTCCCAGGCAGGCTGCGAGGCACGCGGGCTGCCTTTGTGGCTTGAAGGCGGAGGGTCCAGAGTGTGGGAACCTCTGGCTACGTGGCCGCACTGCGGTGGAGGCGCTCTGGGGGAGGAGTGCTCTGGGGCCCTCCACTGTCTGCTCTCTTCCACCCTAGCTCCCCGCACCCCCAGAACCAGACCAGGGAACTGGGTGTGAGAGAGGGCTCTTCTCCCCTCTTCCCACTGTGGATGCTTCCCTCTCCTTCCCTGGGTCAGCAGACACCTGGATGATGCACCTGGCCTGAGAGGGGACTGAGGCCTGGCCCCTGTCCTGGGGCTGGGGCGGGGCTAAAATTGGGTTGGGAGAGCTTACATGTAGGAGGTCACTTTGAGGGAGTAGTTAGCCCACCATGGAGTTACAGGGAAGAAAGAATGTCCACCTGACATTAGCAGAGAGGTGGGGAGAATCTTCCCAAATGCTGAGAGTTTGGGGTCAGAAACTTAGTTTTTCTTCTGTCTGCTTTCTTTAGATTTTCTGGAAGGAGCATCAGCTGCTTGTGTAATTTCTAAACAGGTACATTTAGGCTCGCTCGGGGCCCCAGGGAACCTGGGGCATCTTGGGGAAAGCCTGAGACACTGACATTTTTCAGAAGAGCCCTGGATTTAGAGGGCTGAAGAGAAAGGTGTGGGTACCAAGGGAGGACTTCCTGGAGGAGGCGGTGCCCAAGGAGGTCCTTGAAGGGAGACTGGCTGTGTGCCTGGTAAGGAATTCTGAGAAGCTTTATCCTGGTAAAGAGATTGGGAGGATACAGACTTGGGGGTGAGCCGAAGCAGGGATGGGAAGTCTCCAGGTCTGGCTGGAGGAGGCTTTCCCATGTGTGTGACATGCATGTGTGCCCTGGCATGCACACCCATGGATGTGCACCCATGCTTGGGCTCTGGAGGTAAAGGGCCTGGCACTGCCCCCAGCCCCTCAGCCTGACTCGCTTCCCTTGGTGGGTCAGTATGTGTACGCACCTCAGGCGTCCTCTCCTCCCTCCTGCGGCTTGGCATTAGGGGCCCCAACTGGAGGAGGACCCAAGTTGGGCTACTCTGGGTGCCCCCTCCTGAAGCAGGTGAACTCGGGGCTCCGGGTGGGTGTGGGAAGACCTTGTCTGTTAGCAACCCGCGACCTCAACTGTCTGGGGGTCAGTGCCCTCCCCAGGGCAGCACCACGTCTCACCCAGGCCTGCAGCAACATTTAGAGGCAGGAAAGATTATCCCCATCTCACAGGAGAAACTGAGGTGTTGAGTGCCATGGTCTACCACCACCCTACCTGGGGCTGGGCCTTGGTGCCGGGCCACATGGCGGGTCAGCCAGCCCCCCGAGCCCAGAAGGGGCTGAGGGTTCAGGGTGACTGGGGAGGATCCTCTCCCCAAGCACGACACTCAGAGCTCAGGACCAGTGCTCCCGGGTTGTGCTGGACCCGGGAGGTGGACTGGAAGTCCGGGGATGGCGGGCCAGGGTATGCTTTCAAACAGCAGGAAACCCGAGGCTCGGGGTGGAGGGGGCACACAGATGCCTCCTCCTGTCCCTCAGCCTGGAGCCCCCATAATAGAGGCAAGGTTGCAGAAAGGGGGGCCCCCAGCCCTCTCCCCAGGGCAGTTGGGGTTCCATAGACAGCTTCTTGGCCAATTCTGGGTGCTGCTGGGCAGGGAATCCAGGGGTACCCCCTTTTGCTCCAGGACAGAAAGCAGGCTGCAGGGGGTGATTCAGGAAGTGGGGGCGGTCTGCCATACTCTCTCCACATCTCCTCCTCCAGTCAACCTGGAGGCTGGGCCACCCCAGCTCACAGGGCACTAAAGTAAAGCCGGCATTTCCTGAGCGCCCACCGCATGCTGAGCCCCAGAGGAGAGGCTTGGCATCTAACTCTGGGATCCAAGGATGATTATTATCATGTCCATTGCACAGATGAGGAAACCGAGGCTTCAGAAGAGGAGGGGTTTGGCCCAAGGCCGCAGACTGAGCCAGACAGCCAAGGCCGTGCAGCTCCTCCTGCCCACAGGTCAGAGGAGGTGGCAGCTCCAGGGGCTGAAGCAGGAGCTGGCGGCTTTGTCTTCTGTACTCCTCTCTACCCACCCTTTGCTCCTGCTAGTTTCGCTCCTGTGCCCTAAGGCCGCAGAGCCCCTGCCCAAGCCTGCTTCTGGGGGTCAAGCTCTCAGCCCCAGGCTCAAAGTTCTCCAGGCTGGGTGCCCAGAAAACCATGAGACCCCCATCCAAAGTGGGGTGGTTTCCAGGGGCACTGCTGGGGGCACAGACAATGCCCTTCTCGGCTCTCACTCCGGGTGCTGGGTGGGACCAAGTTGCCCATCTTGTGGTGGGGCAACTCTGCAGCCAGCTCCCAGTTTCTGGGGTCTGTACTGCCCCTGCCTGTGTAGACACAGACCCCCCCACCCTCCACCACCCAGAAGATGGTCTCCTTCCCTTTGGCATTTCAGTAGTACACTGAGGGGAGCTGGTTTTGGGGGAGGAGGGACTGGGCAGGATGGGGACAGAGTGAGTCCAGGCCGAGGCTGGGCTCTGCTCTTGCCTTCTGTGCCTCGATTTAGGGCTTTCTAAATAGGATGGGCTTTCTCTGCCAAGACCACCTGAGGCAGGGGACTGGCTCCAGGTTGCTGGAGCTAACTGAGGGTGGCCAAAGGGGGGCTGGGCCAGGTCATAAACCTGACAACTGGATCAGATTCTGGAATCCGAGAGCTTGGACCCTCCCCAGAAGTTGCCCTTGGATGGCTGCCTGGCCTCCCCCACCCCTTACCTTTCTCATCTCATCAAGGTTATGCTCTACCCTGGGGTTGAAGCAAGGTGTCCAGAGATCTGAGGGACCCCTGCATTCCATGAGGGGGTGGGGGGTCAGCCCTAGGGACTGTAGATTTGGGGACCCCCTCCCCCGGATTTTGCGGACCAAACAGGCCCCAGGTTCCCAAAAGAACTTCCTGGCAGACTTGGCAGACAGGAGCACAGACCCCGGGCTCCATCAGCCCTTACTTCCCGGGCTTCAGTTTTCCAGGTGTAAGGTGGTGGTGGCGGGCGGCACAGGGGGGTGGCCACAGGGACGCGTGGAGGTGGGCGGTGGGAAAGCGCGGGAGCCGCGCGTCTCACGGCGCCTAGGGATTAGGGGCCGCGCGGGCCCACGTGGCCGCGCCCCGCCCCCGCCCCGCGAGGCCAGGGCAGGGCCAGGTCGCTGTCCCCAGCTGGTTAAAAACCCCGCGGTGTCAGAGAGCAGCTCGTTCCCAACCTCTGAAAGGCAGACAAGCCCTTTATTGCTCTATTATAACGCGGAGCCAGATGGTCTTTTGGGAGTTGCCCCCCCTCGCCCCCCGCGGCCGCCCTCATTCATTCAGGGGCAGACCCCGGCGCTAATGCCGCCGGGAGGCTGGGGGCGGGGGGAGCAGGCACGCTTCCGCGGCCGCCGCGCAGTGTGGGAACCGCCGGGCAGTGCGGACCCACAGCCTGCCCGCGGGGAGGGGCACCGATGGGCACGCACGGAGCTCCCGCGGGGCTGCTCGCGCCCGTGGAGAGCTCGCGGGCCTGGCTGGGCGGGAGGACTCCTGGCGGCCCTCACCGGGGAGCCTGAACCCTACCGTGCCTCAGTTTCCTCATCTGTAAAGCAGGGAGGATGCCTGCGCCCACCTACTAGATTTTGGAGTGCTGCACAGGGGCGGCCTTCCACCATTTTCATGCCTTCCGAGAAGAGCGCTGTTACATGTTTAAATCCTTGAAAAAAACATCCAAAGAAGAAAAATATTTTGAGACACGTGAAAATGAGATGAAATTCAAATTTCAGCATCCAGAAATAAAATATTACTGGACCACAGCCAGGCGATCCCTCTGCTATTAATATGAGGAGTGCTGTTCTCCTGGATGGAGGCAGACCCGAGTGGGTGAACCACAGACCCCCTAAACCCTGACATATTTTCTGTAGGGCAGGTTCGCTCACCTGCAGTCAGGAACGGCACCCACCACACGGTTGCTGTGTTAACTGCTATTCTTACCCGCTCCCCCAGCCCCAGCTCAGGGATAGGTCTTGCCCACCCACTCCATCCCTCTTGCTTCGGGGGCTGGTGTGGGAGCTCCACTCAGAGGGGACACCTTGCTGAGGGTGAGGGTTTTCATGGCCACTGTGCGTGCCAGGTTCCTCTGTCCATGGGATTCTCCAGGCAAGAATACTAGAGTGGGTTGCCATGCCCTCCTTCAGGGGATCTTCCTGATTCAGGGATCACACCAGGGATCAAATTCCAGTCTCTTAAGTCTCCTGCATTGGCAGGCAGATTCTTTACCACTAGTGCCACCTGGGAAGCCCTCATGCCCATTGTACAGGTAAGCAAACTGAGGCCCAGTTTGTGGCTAAGACCAGACTGGACCCTGGGTTAGGGCAGATGGGGCAGCAGAAAGCACCACGGTGGTCACTCAGCTCCTAGACCCCACTTGCATGTCTTCCACTGCCTGGGGGGGGATCTTCCCCTTCATAGCCATTGGGAGGAGTCCATGCCCCCCAGTACAGGTGCTGTTGTGCACCACAGAGAAGATCCGTTTTGTGCTAAAAGCACCCAGCTCCACCCCGCGCCCCCTGCCCGGGCTAAAGTTAGTTTTCACATGGCTGCCCCCATGGGCTCACTGGGGGCCCTAGGCTGGCTTGTCCAACCCCTTCCTCCACCGGCAGCCCAGATCTGGGCCTAGGTATCCCCACTGATGGTTGGATTGGTCTTGCTGATCTGTAAGGCGCTCGCCTGCCTTGTGCTTAGGTCACTGGGGGCTTGAGGGATGGGAAATACAGGGGGCAGCAGCTCAGAGGAAGGGGGCTTTGGGCAGGCCCATTGGGGCCTGCCTGCTGTTGGATCAATTATGGGGGGATGCCAAGGAGACCTGCAATTCTGGGGCACTGAGTTTGGAAATCCGTTCTCTTTGCCTCACTAGGCTGACCCGGCCCCATCCCCCTACCCTATGATGACTGAAAGGAGAAAAGAATCCAGCTCTGCAGGTACTGTCCCAGCCGGGACCCTCTGCTCCCAGGTATTATGGGGATCACAGATGTGAGGCTCCACATCCTTCTTGGTCATTCCTCCCTGATCCCTGGACCCTCAGTTCCTTCCCATCACCCCCACAGGACCCCTGTCCTGATGCCAAACTACTTCATCAGCATTCCCTGTGGGTACCTGCTGGCCCCCACCTCCTGCAGACCCAACGTTATAACTGGCAGTCAGAGCCCAATGCCAGGGGCTCCAGGCTTCCAGCCCACTGAGGGGGCCCCTCAATGAGGCTCAGCCGTGGCCCAGGGCACACTTGGTGCTCCCTGAGCCACTGGGCTGGGGAGTCTCCTTGGACCCACTCAGTGGGGCAGGGGACACGATGCCCAGTTCACAGGTGAAGGCAAGTGTGGCCAAACCAGTCTTGGGCTCCTGTCCAGCCAAAAGCTTAGGGGAGGGGGCAAAATCAAGCCTGCCCACTCCCAGCTACTTAAAGTGGTGGTTAAATGCCAGGCAGAGTGCCCAGAGCCTGGCCATGGGGTCTCTGCTCAGGTAGAGGTGAGGGCTCCCTTCTCTGGTTGTCCCTAGGTCTGGCAATGACCCCATCTTCGGTGTCCCGCCTCTAGCCTCTGGGACTCAGATGGCTCCTGGTCTCAATCACAGGTGTCCAGTAGGCGACCCCCTGGGTTCACCCAGTAGCTCTGGGCCCCATGGGGCAGCTGCCACCTACCCTGGAGCTCCTCGGTTTCCCTGCCTGTGGAACAAGACAGAGGGAACCCCATTGGTCTCGCTGGCCCTGTGGACCCCCTTCGTCGGATACTACTTGAGAAAGCCGGGGGGCCTGTGGGCAGGGGCCTGTGCTGCCCAAGCCTGATGCCGGCTCTTGGCTCTGGGGCTTTTTCTGAGCAGCCGCCCCGCAGCCCTGCCCACCCCCAGTCCGGGGGAATTTGGGTGGGAGGCCCGCTCCGGGTGGCTTCCCACACCCCACCCCCTGCTGGGGACATTCATCCAGCACAAAAGGCGCGTGCCCGGCGACAAACTCATTCACACAGGCTGCCGGGCTTTGTGTGCGGGGCTGCGGACCCAGAGGCCATCTGGGGAGCAGTCGTCCCAGCAGGGCGGGGCCCCGGGCTGCCTTTGAAGGTTGAGGAAGCAGCAGCGGCTGGAAGGCCACACATCTGGCCTGGCATCACCTTCTTGTCCCACAGCCCCCAGGGTGTCCCATGCATGCCCCAGCCTGGCACTGCTAGGATGACGAGGGGGCAAGAGGGATGTTTGCCTTCCCTCCCCAGCCCTTAGGATTGCTACCCTTTGGATGCACCCATCAGAGAGCCTCTGGGGGCAGCATGGCCTCAGGACAGGGCTGTGGGCTCAGGACTCAAACCCAGGCACTACGACTACTACTACCACTAGCAGTAGACCTCAGTTTCTTCATCTGTAAAATGGGACTAACAACAGTCCACCGCAGGACCATGCTGAGGACGAAGGGAGGGGATAAAGGCAGAGTATTCAGGTGGCCATGCAGGCACTGCTGGTACTAATGCCTTTGTTCCCACCCACCCCACTTGGTTCCATTTCTTGGGTTGGTGATCCCTGCCCACATCTGGGCCACATGAAAGCCACCTGATGGAACAGGAAAAGGCCAGGTGCAGGGCCAAGAAGCACCCAAGACGATGTGATCTCAGCAGTAGTGGGGCTGATCTGTCCTCTGTCCAGTAGAGCACAGGTGGGCCTGCCTCCATCTCAGGATTCCAAGCAATTCCAGGGAGAAGCCACATGTCCTGCTCAGTCTGCCTGCCATAGGCACTAAGTAAGTGTGCCCCACTCTCCCCATTCAGGCCCCCTGACCTCCACCCTGGGCCTGCCGTGAGTCAGCCCAGGGTGGGCACAGCCCCAAGCATACCCTTCTGCTGACCAGCCCCTGAAGGGCCAGGGACCTGGACAATCCGAGGGGAGAGCCCCGAGGGGCAGGGTGGGGGGCTCCCTGAAAACTCCACCTCATGTGGCAGGCGGTTCTGAGCCTGGCAGCTGGACGGCTGGGGGCAGGGAGCGGGGCGTCAGGGTTTCCCCCCCGCTCAGGGATCCTTCCTGTCCAAGGGGCTGTGGGGCCAGGGCTTAGCGGACAGGACCTCTGCAGAAGCGCCCTGCCCCCACCCCCGCCGGGAGGGATGTCCTTGAGAGGGTGTCCTGCAGGCCCCGAGATAATCCCTGCCTTTGAGAGGCTGTGAGAGGCTGGCCGCGGACTTTCCCACAGCCCCACATAAAGGCCGGCCGCCAGCTGCTCTCCCACAAAAGGCTCCCAGCCTTTCAGGGCCCGGCTGCGGGCGGGGTGAGCAGAGGCGCAGTGCAGCCTACCTGGCCACCCCCAGGCAGAGCTCACGACCATGGGGGTGGTGCCTGCCCACTGACCACCAGGGGCTGGGAGGTCCCTGGGCCTGGGAACTTGGGAGAGCCCTATGGGGCCACCAGGCCAGCCACCCGCCCCTCCCCTCCCTCTGCTGGAAGCTGGCATGGTTCTCGGGCCTGTCACTCATCCTTGGCTTCCTCCCTCGGACTGGCACACTCCCACTGCCGTGCCTGCCTCGCCACCGGGCTGTCCTCTCCCACTCCCCCGCTGGCCTCAGGTCACCCATCACCCTCTGGCACGCTGCCTTGCTGCTCTCACCTCCTTTTTACTTAGACACCCTCACCTGCCCCAGTCCCATTCTGCCACACCATGCAGGTGACAAGAGGGAGACATGGTGAAGGCAGAAGGCTGGGTGCAGCCTCCACCTTGACCTCAGCTTCCTCATCTGAGATGGGGGATAGCACTGCCACTTCCCTGGGCTGGTGTGAGAGCCCCCTAAATTCAGATGTTTCAAAATACCAAGTCCTGGAGGAAGCAGGGGGTGGGGTAAGGGAGGAGGGGAGGCAGGGTACCTGGCCTCAGGAATTAACTGCCCAGAGCACATCAGACAAGGACCAGCCTGGGGAGGCCAGGGGAGCTTCCTGGAGGAGATGGCAGCTGGAGGCTGGCTTCTCAAAAGCAAGGAGTGTGGGAACTCCTGGGGGCAGAGGCAATGGCCTCTCAGTGCAGCCCAGCTGGTAGGACCCTTTTCTGATTCAGGCCATGTCTCCATGGGGCTCCACATTTGAGGGACCCTGCACCAATTGCCACCCAGTGAGGATGGCCTTCTCCAGAAGGTCCCCTGACTGGGAGAGCTCCTGGTCAGGTGTGAGCCACTGGAGAGGTTCATAGGAGGACCAAATGTGTCACCAGAGGACAGACAGTGACCAGAATGTGGCCACTGGGGATGCCTGTTCTCAGTGTCCGGGAAGGAACTGATCAGTATTCCAAGACCCCAGGGAGGGACACTTTGCCTGGTCCTGAGTCCTGCAAGGCTGCTGCCGCTGGGGGCCGGGCCATGAGGCTTTGAGGACTGGTATCAGGAGCAAAGATATCCAGCTTGGGCCCACGTGTCCCCCAGCGCCCCGCCCACACCCCCACCTGCTGGGGGCGGAGGCACTTCCTTATCCCAGCTAGCGGCCTCTGGCGTCCGAGCTTCGTCCAACTCTGGCCTCCGATTGGCTGCTGAGTGAGCATGGGGAGGCGGGGAAGCGTGCCTGCCCTTGGGCCCCCTACCCTCGTCCCAACCCGGTCCCATAAAAGCACCGCCACTACCGCCTTCCTGCCGCCCTCCTGCACCAGGCGCCCCAGCCCTTGGCGTGACCCCGTGAGTACCCCCAGAGTGAACCCTGATCCGGGTCTGGTGAGACTGCAGCGCAGGGCGTCCCTGGGGGTTCCTGCAGGGTCCAGCGGACGCCTCGCGCTACAGCTCTGTTCTCCCTCCTGTTCGAGCAGTTTGCCCGGCGCTGTCAGGTCGGAGCCGGGGAAGGGACGTGCTGGAGATGGCGGTGGTACCATCCCTGGTGCACTTTGCGTCCGTCCTGGCGAGGGTCGCCGAGGGGTGTCACCCAAACCCGGAGGTCGGGCCCCAGATAGCCCTCGCTTCCCCCGCGCAGTCCCCAGCTGGGTTCACTCTCCCTGACACTGTTCACACTGCAGATGGATCCAGGGAAAGCGTGACCTGCGGCCTCCGAGAAGCTTTCCGGACCTCTCCCTGCACCAAGTGAGGATGGAGACCTAGGAGGAGCTGAAGAGAGACTTGCGGAAGAACCGCCGCCCCCGCCGCCCCCGCCGCCCCGGAGCCGCACGCGAACGCACTCCCCTCCCACTAGGGTGAGGATGAGGCCCAGGTCGGGGCTTAGCCGTGATAGCCAGGTGCAGTGCTCCTCCCGAAGAAGGCAATGTGGATCCCCCCCTTTTCCCGCCAAGACTGAGCAGCCCAACCTGCCACTGTCCACTGTGGGCTGTGCCCAGGTCTTCACCTTGAAAAGGAGTCCTGGGGACAAGGGTTTTGTATATTACAAAGGCGGTAAATGACCAAGTTTGTCCACGGCAGGGAGTGGGGTGGGGCTGGGGCGGGTGTGCCTGGTCATCCCAGCGGGGCCCTGCAGCTCCACCTCTCCTTCTTTCAGGCTGGGAGAGGACTGGATGCTTTATGTTAGAGAGGGAGTGAGGTGGTGGTGTGCTGTGCCCTTGAAGGGTGTGCCCACCTGCTGGACATCAGTGGGCTAAGGGGCACGTGCCATCTCCGTGGCATACAGGGGTATGCATTGCAGAGGCGCAGGGTTCATACCATGTGTGTCTCAGCACTGGACCACGTGGAGCTTGAATAAAGGTCCTGGTCTGCAGACTCCACCTGAGTCTCTGCCCCACCCTCAAGGGGACCACCACCCCTGAGATTCGGGGTCCCTGCCTAGGGCATGGGGAGGGGTCTGGGCCTCCAGGGGTGGGGCATTGTGCCAGGGTGTCCTGGGCTGGATCCCTGCTCTGCTGACCTCTTCCCTGGAACCGTGGTCATTGCCCAGTCCACTCCCTCAGCCTTTAAGGACAGAGAAGACCCTCTGTCTTCTGGGGCTGCTCTGAGCCAGGCCTCCTAGGGGAAGCCTCCTGTCTCTGTGAGCTCCCTATGGTGCCCACGATGTGGGTTCTGAGCCAGGGCGACATTGTCCCCAGTTCACGGCAGAGCATTCCTAGTGTGACCCAGCTGACCCAGGGACCCTGACAAGGACACACTGGGAATTGGGTGGGGGTGGGCTGGCCCTAACCTCCCTCCCTCCCTTTCTGCCCCTGCGGTGGCTGCCCAACGTTAGTGAGCAGAGCAAGTACTGGGGCTCCCCCAGGTACCTCTTCGTGGACCCCTCAGTCTTGCCCCCATCTGTTCCCCACGATTAGAGCCCCCTCCTCCCTTGGTGGCAAGGCTGAGAAGTCACGGGTCCTGGGCCCAGCCTGTGTCCTGCACTGAACCGGGATGGGAGGGGACGCGGGGTCACAATCTTAAAGGGAGTGTGGCCCCAGGCTCCTTCCCCCGCCCGCCCCTCCGTGCTCCTTGACTAAAGTCCATCCAGGAAAGACCGGGGCACAGATCTGGGGTTTGCTGCCCCCTGGCGTCTCCTGGCCTGGTCCTGCCGCCTGGCGGCTTCCAGAAGGGAAGGGGCTCTGAGTTCCCTCGCTTCTCAGTAGAGGTGGAGGTGGAGGGTCCCTGGGCCCAAGCCTGCCCCAGGCCCGGTGCAGACAAACAGCCAGGGGCCGCCCCCGCCTGGGCGGGACTTCAGTCAAGCTCTGGAAAAGGGGTGGGATTATGCGGAGAGCAAGCAGGAGTCAGAGAAGGTGTTCAGCGGGCAGAGGTGGTGACCACAGCAGCGGGCAGCAGCCTTGTGGATGGCGCCGCTGCCTCTGTGCCTGGAGTGGCTCCAGATGGTGGGGTTGTGAGCCATCCCCCACCCCTATGAAGGTTTCCACCTCTGAGCCCCCTGCTCCACACTCAGGGTTCCAGTTACTCCCCCTACCAGCAGGTCACTCCTCTGGGGGAGGGGGCAGCCACCAATGGGCCATCCCTCTGCCCCATTCCCCAGCATCCAGTAGGTGTTTAATAAATGTGGGTTACACAGAGCCTGGCTTCCTGGAGGCCTGAGGAGCCTGGACTCAGTGTAAGGCCCACTGGCTTAGAGCCCTCCAGTTTCCCTATCAAAGGTGGGCCGAGACCCTCAGCTGTGCAGCGGGTGACCGCCTGGTCCCTGGGCCCTGGAGGGCCCCCCTCCCCGCCAGCCTATCTGGGTACCTTGGCCCAGGGGCGGGACTGGGGCCGTGGACACGGTCCTCTGCTTCCGGGTCAATTGGGCAGTTGGTTAGCGTGGCTGGCTGGCGAATCCAGGGAGCCAATCTGTCATGTGTCAGATATCTCAGCAGCAGAATGTGGGGGATAGGTTGACCATGTCCATGTCACAGGCGGTGGAGACTCAGGGCTGCCTCACAAGTGCTGCTCAAAAGGGCAAGAACGCATGAGTTGAGGGTGGGGAGCCTCTCACCAGGCTGTGGCCACACAACATTCCCCTCAAGTCCCAGGTTTTCTTTGTGAAATGAAGCCTGTGACCACGTTGAAATAAAGGAGACAGGCCGGGGTGAGCATCTTTTAAATGTCCTGATAACAGTTCGGGGGAAGGACATGATCATGGTTCACATTTAAAAAGGAAACCATAGCTCTTGAAGGTGGACAACACCAGCTCCCAGGCCCTGGGGCCCCACCTGCCAGCGTCACCTCCTGGAGGCAGTGGTTCCTTTTTCTGGCCAAGGAAGGAAGCTGGAGCAACACCCTGGGGTGGCATCTCAAGGTGCAGGGTCCATGGCCCAGGAGCCTGGCTACCTGTTGGCCAACTCTTCCTGTGTGTAGCTGCAGAGCTTTAGTTCACATGCTTCCTTTTATTTATATTCTTTTAGTTGAATGTTTTGTGTGGAGATAATTCACAAGGAAATGTACAAAACAACACAGAAGGAGCTCATGCACCCTTTACCATCAGTAATACCTCACAAAACTATAGTGCAGGGGGACTTCCGTGGCTGGCCAGTGGTTAAGAATCCATGCTTTCGTTGCAGGGGTGAGGGGGCGTGGGTTTGATCCCTGGTCTCGCATGCTGCATGGCACGGTCAGGGGGTGGGGAGACCAACTATAGTATAGGGATCAGATTGGGGGTGCCGATTGGGTCCAGATATAGAACATTCTAAAACCGTGCGAGGATCACTCCTGCTTTCTTTGCAAACAAAACGTTATTGAATCATTAATTTCAGATTGTGATAAAACATACATACATACGACAAGTTACCACCTTAGCCATTTCTAAGTGTGTAATTCTGCGACCTTAAGGATATAAATATTGCTGTTCAGCCATCCGCACTATCCGTCTCCAGAACTTTTTCATCATCTCCATAGAAACTCTGTCCCCATTAAGCACTCACTCCCCTTCCCCCTCTTCACCTGCTATCTCTGTGGACTTGGCTGCTCTAGACGCTCACGTGACTGGAGTCATTCGGTGCTTGTCCCTTGACGTCAGCTTGTCACGTAGCATCATGTCCTCAAGGTTCATCCACACTGTGGCAGGTGCCGGAGCTTTATCCCTTCTTCTGGATGAATAACCCTCCCTTGTGTGGGGGTGCCATTCCTCTGTGGCTAGACTCCCAGGTGTCTTCCACCTTTTGGTGACAAAGGTGACTAACTGCTGTGCCACGTGAGTGAGCAGAGTGCTGGACATGGCCCCTGGGGGCAGGACTAGGCCTGATTCATTTCTGATTCCCACAGTCCAGGGCTGAGGAGTGGGGGCCCATTGTGGAGGGTAGGAAGTGGGGGGTGCAGCAGGCAAGGAATACCTGGCAAGACTTCCTTCTGGGGACAGTATGGGGCCCCCAGGGTTGTCCTGGTCACCTGGCCTTGACCAGCAGTGAATGTTAATCCATATCCTCATCAACTTTTTTCTTGTAAAAGTGAAAATGCAGTTCTGAAAACTCACAGCCCACAGAAGAGGATAGAGGAGAACGTGGAGGTTGTCTGCGGCAGCCCTTCCCCCTCCCCCCACACTCCTATCCCTCCATCCCCCATCCCCAGATCCAGAAGCTTTATCAGGCAAACGGGCCCATGGTGGGTGCCTTCCCTGAAAAACGGTGTCCCCACACAGGGGGATTTGGTGAGGAGTTTCACAGCAGTAGTTTAGGGGTGGGATTGCTAATAAGGATCAGGGTGCGGGCAGGGCCTGTACTCTTTTAATTTGGCCTCAGTTGCTCTCCTCCATTGTCCCCTTCCTTCCCTGATTAGCAACTGTCTGAATCTGCTCTTTGGAACTCAGGGAAGGTTATGGAAGCTAGAATCTATTCCTTACAAACAAGAAATGGTGGACACAGAAAGTTTTCCGTGCCTGGGAGCCCCAGAGGCTCTGATAGGTCTCACTGTCAGGGACACAGTAAGTGGATGATGGAGCATCTCAGTACATCCCGCTGAGCGGGTGGAGCGAGGCTGGAACTGAGGCTGAGGAAGGAAGGAGCAGCAGTCACTGCATCAGCAGGGTCACCTCTGTGGCCTGACTGCGATTGTCTTCCGTCTGTGGTCAGATCTGGTTGGTGTTGCAGTTGTGACCGTCTGCAGTCTGACCTAGTTGGCGTGTCTTTGTGGGCATTGGCTGTGCTGTGCTGTTGTTCTGTTCACTAGGAGAGCAGTGAGGTGGACAAGTGGCTTTCCTCGACCTCACTGTTGCCCATTAGGTTTGTTCTGAGTCTCTGCTCAGTGCCAGGTGCTGGGGACACAGACAACACTGAACGAGGGGGAAAGTTTGTGACCCTTGGGAATTGCATTCTGCTCCGAGACTGTTTGCCCTGAGTCCCATCCACTCTCAGGAGGTGGGTAGAAGGGAGGGGCGCTGGTCCCAGGGGACTGGTGTGCTCCTGAGAAGAGAGACATGGGGGATGTGGGTGAGGACATGGCAAGAAGGCGGCCATCTGCAAGTCAAGGAGGGAGGCCTCAGGCCAAACCTGGACACCTTGATCTCAGACTTCCAGCCTCAAGACCTGTGAAAAATGAGTTTCTTGTTTAAGCCCTCCAGACTCAGGTACATTGCCATGGCAGCCCTCACCACTAGCCCTGCCCCCTTCCAGGCAGGCCCCGGCCCCATTCAAGCATCCCTGATCTCTGTCACTCATGGTGACGTCTGCCTGCTCCCAGATTTCACATCAGTGCAGACATGCAGCCTGGCTCTTCACTCAGCATAGTGACTGCAGGGTTCCTCTGATGCTGTGTGCACCAAGACTCATTGTCTTATTGCTGAGTAGGGTCCCATTGTACGAACATGCCACGTTTTATGTGTCTACTCATCTATCTGGATGGTGTGCTGCTCTTGGTTGTTACTGGGAAAGCTGCTCTGGACTTCTGTAAACAAGTTCTGATGTGGGCTAGGTCGCTTTAGTCGTGTCTGACTCTGTCACCCTATGGACTGTATGTCGCCCTCCAGCCTCCTCTGTCCATGGGATCCTCCAGGCAAGAATACTGGAGTGGGTTGCCATTTCCTCCTCCATGGGATCTTCCCGACCCAGGGATCGAACAAGCGTCTCATGTCTCCTGCATCGGCAGACGGGTTCTTTACCACTAGGAACCACCTGGGAAGCCCTCTGGTGCGGACACGTCTTCTCACTTCTCTTCCCTATTTACCCAGGAGGGGAACTGCCCGGTCCTGTGTTAGGTGTGTCTGTAAGTTCCTAACAACTTGCCAGTCCGTGGTCCAAAGTGGCCGTTCCATGTTCCATTCATCCCTGGGAGTGTTGAGATTCCCAATGGCTCTGTGTGCTCGTCAGCATTTGGTCAGATGTTAATCTTGGCTATTCCGTTGGTTTCACTTTGCATTTCCCTGTTGACTCATGATGTTGCACCGCTTTGCCGGTGCTCTCTATTCATCTTCTTGGGTTTGACGGATTGTTCGAATCTCTGCAAATTGGATTGTCTTACTGTAACAATTCCCTGGTGGCTCAGATGGTAAAGAATCCACCTGCAATTCGGGAGACCTGGGTTTGATCTCTGGGTTGGGAAGATCCCCTGGAGGAGGGCATGACAACCCACTCTAGTATTCTTACCTGGAGAATCCCCATGGACAGAGGAGCCTGAAGGGCTACAGTCCTTGGGGTCGCAAAGAATCAGACATGACTGAACGACTAAGCGCAGACCCTGTAACAGTTATATCTTTTGGCTCCAAGATATTAATGTATGCGATGTATTTTTTCCCTGCAGGTGGTTTGCCTTTGCTCCAGCCCCTCTACAGGTTGGGCCATGGCCAGCAGTGTCACCACCCCCTCCAGATCTCACCAAGAGTGGACCCGGTCACACTGCTCAGCACATCCTTCCTCACTGTACACCTTTCTCACCTTGTCCCCCGGACTCCCGGGGCTCCTATTCATCCTTCAGAGCCCTGCCTGGCATCTGCTGCCCAGAAGTGAGCCTTCAGCACATGAAGCTACTTTGGCTTTTTAAAAAATTTTATTTTTTAAAAAAGATTTACTTATATTTTTGGCTGTCCTAGGTCTTTGTGTGCTGTGCACCGTGTTTGTCTAGTTGCAGCGAGTGGGGGCTGCTCTACTTGCTGTGTGAGGGCTTTCCTTTGAAGTGGTTTCTCTTGTTTTGGAGCGTGGGCTCTAGGTGCTCGGGCTCAGTAGTTGTAGCTCGTGGGCTCTAGAGCTCAGGCTCAATAGTTGTGGAACCTGGGGTTAGTTGCTCCACGGCACGTGGGATCTTTCCTGACCAGGGATTGAACCCGTGTCCCCTGCTTTGGCAGTGGACTTTTAACCACTAGACCACCACAAAAGCCTTACTTTGACTTTTAGACTTGGCTTTCTCACTAGACTATGAGCCCCAGGAGGCCATCCAAGGCCTTGCAACCCAATGCTGGTGTGTAGTGGTGAGGGGGTGGGGCAGGGGGAGGATGGTCCAGCCAGCAGTGCGGCTCCCCATTCAGGCTTCGACTCACTGATGCGTGTGGGTAATGTCGGAGCAGTCCAAGAGCAAGTTGGAAAAACATTTCCAGACACAGAGCATTTCAGAAGGGAGTGAGTTTATTAAGAACAAAGAGCAGAGATAATGTGGGCACTGCAAGCGCAGTGGGCCGACCTCCTGACAAACCAGGGAAAATGGACAGTTTTTGTGGGTTAATAGCCAATTGTTATAACAAAATTCCTGCTGGACGGTTGGCATTAGGTGATTGGTTAGGGAGCTATAGGGTGCTTACTGGAGTGGATCTTTGCCTAATGGGGAGTCAGGAAGCTCCTTAGTGATCATCAGGGGCTTTTGGCAACAGTTACAAAGGGGCTCAGTCAGTTTCAGAGGTGACCTTTGTTCTGGGCTCTGCTTCTGTGGCCTTGGGGGCAGGCCTCAACAGGTAAGTCCTGCTCCTTGCTGTGCCTCAGTTTCCCTACCTGCCCAGCATGGGCAGGGTGAATGAAACGATCTCTGAGGATGTATCAGATGTGGGGGGAATTCAAGATGTTGGGGTAGTCCCATCTGGAGAAGTACCCCAGGAGATGGGAGGACAGTGAGGGTGTGGGAGGGAGCAGAGGAGGTGCTAGCGCCCCAGACCAGGCCATAGACCCCTGCTGTACTATTGGGGTTCCAGAATGTTCTAAAGCACTCCTCAGCGTCCATCATGGCTGAGCCAAGGCTTCAGGGGGGCGCAACCTTCACTGGAAACCCCCAGGTGCCTTCAGGCAGCAGGGAGACAGTGTCTGTGTAAATAGTGGGGCAGGAGCCCAATCTGATGTACCCTCCCAGGGGGATGAGAGCTGTGTTGGTGGGCATCTCACAGGGGCTCCCAAGCTGCTGGGTCGAATGCCCTCCACGCTGCCTCCAACCCCTGGAGTCCATGGGGCTGGAGGCCGGTCTGGGGGCCAGCTCTGCCTCTGAGCTCTGGGAAGCTTTGCGGAACAGGAAGGTGGTCAATCCCTGCCTTACCCTCATGACTGAAACCCTGCCGTATCCCAGGTTCTCCTCCTCAGGCTCCCCTGGAAATGGAAGTAGGTGGTGACCATGAGCACGTGGTGGCTGCTAGCCAGTTCTACCAGCAGAACTCCTGCCTGGGGAGAGCTGGGCAAAAATGGCTGACCCATGTGCCTACAGCCTGGGGATGTGACCTTCCTGTGGAGTCCCACCCTCCCAGTGTCCTGCTGTGTGGGAAGCGGGGCTCCTCACACCCTCCTTCTGCAGCCCAGAGGTCCTTGTCCCTAGGCCTGCTCCCTGTCCATCTAAGGACTGCCGAGGCGCTGAGAAGCCTGGGTGGGGAGAGCCCCAAGACCAACTGAATGGGAAGATCGGGGTTCAGGTCTGAGCACAGGTGGCCAGGATTGTGGGAGAGTCTGGGCGAGGCCTGTCCCTTTCTGAGCCCCATCTCCCTTTCAGCAAAGTGGAGCAAAACTGTCCAGCCCAGCCCTTTTCAGAGAAAGGTGGGGGTGGACACAGTGGGGAGCCCCTGTGGTCATCAGAGATGGCTCAGTACACCCTGCTGCAGCTCATCCTCCGGTGGTCGGGGAGGAGCCACCCTTTGCAGAGCTGAGGGAAATGGGGTAAACAGCCAGAACCACAGCCTGGCAGAGGTGGGGACACGCACTGGGCATGCTGCATGGGGGCTGCTGGTGCTTCTCTGGAGGACTGGTTACCGTTTCTGCAGAGTCTGAGACAGGTAATCGGGAAGCCAAGCTGAGCTCCTTGGTGGGCTCAGTGTTGTGGGGAGGAGCAGGTGGGCTCTCTGGGGGTCAGAGCAAGGGGAGGGGCAGATGACTTTTGGGGGTCACCTGCTTCTATAGGAACTCTAATGCATGAGGGAGGGCCCAGGAAGCCAGTTTACTGGGTGAGGCAGGGGGAGGATCTGTGATTGTGGGGGGCCTCACCTCCCCACTTATGTGCCCCTCCTCTTGTGACTCAACCAGTAAAGAGAATTTCTGCAATGCAGGAGACCTGGGTTCAATCCCTGGGTCGGGAAGATCCCCTGGAGAAGGGCATGGCAACCCACTTAGTATTCTTGCCTGGCAAATCCCATGGACAGAGGAGCCTGGAGGGATATAGTCCATGGGGTCGCAGAGAGTCAGACACGACTGAGTGACTAACACTCACTTTCACTCTCCCTTCTTTGGCCTGGTCAGCTCCTGCTGCCCACACAGGCTGCACCCCTCCCAGCCTGACACTGGTCTCCCCACTGGTCTCTCCCCTGAGCATAGCCTGCACCTGACTCTGAGCTGTCAACGAGGGGCCTGCTCCATCGGTAGCTGTGGGCCCAGGGGACACTGGGGAATGGGGAGCAAACCCTTCCTGCCTCAGGTGACCCCTGTGTGGCTTTCCAGGGCACTGCAGCCAGGGTCTGAAGGGTCCTGAGGGGGGACATGGAGCCTCTGTGAGATGGGGTCCACCACTCTGGTGCCCGGGGCCCAAGGCTGACACTGGGAGCCTGGCGAGACCCCGAGCCTCTGCCTGTCTCACCAGCCAGCCCTGTCTCCACTCTTACCCCTTGGGTACACCCCAGGGACCCCCTCTCCCCCCAGTCCCTGCCTGGGCCATGTCCCTGTCCTGACCTCACTTGGCCTCTGTCCCCCAGAATCCAGATCTCCTGGATTGACCCATGTTGCTGGGGCCCAATCCCCCTGACCTCAGGAGAGCCAGACCCACCCTCAGCAGAAGACCCCTCTGTGGGCCCCTCCCCAACAGCTCCACTCAGGGGTCTCAGGTGACCCCACTGCAGGTAAGGGTGCTCCCTGGCCTGGCTGCACTTGGCTGGAATGTGCCTTGGGGTGGGGCCCTGTGGCTGGCGCCCATCTCCACCCCCAGCTGGCAGCCGGTCTTGGGTGATAAGCCTAGATACTCCTGCAGCCGGGTGGAGACCACCTGCTCCTGGCCAGTGTGGCTCCCCTGCCAGTCCAGCCGTCACTCCTCAGCGAGGCCCCTGACGGCCAGGCAGAACCCGCTCTGGAACTAGGACACCCCGGCGGGGCTTCTCCCAGCTCCCGGCTCAGAGCAGTCTGTCTCTCTTGCCGGCCGGGCCTGCTGAGCCCCAGGCCCAGTGCAGGACTGCAGGGAGGTTGATGAGCTGTCCAGCCTAGAGGGCCTTGGGATCCCTGGGGGTGGGGTTCCCACTCTGCCACAGGGAGGCTGTGGCCTGAGCAGGGCAGTCATACTCAGCCATTCCTGGAGCTGGTCTTGGGTCCACTGTGGCATTTCTGCAGAGCGTGGTCAGCGGCAGGGCTGCTGCCCCATTTCACAGAGATAGAGACTGAGGCCAGTGCCATCTCCCTTAGGTGCTGTACCACCTCCTCCTGCATCGCTGTGTCCTGGCGATGACCCTGGGCAAAGAGGAGGAGATGGGGGCTGGGTGCTGCCCGAGAGCAGCCCTGGAGGGACCTCCTCTGAGGGGCTGTTTCTGGGGGTCAGCACTATGCGCTGAGGGCAGACACCCCACCCCTCCGGGTCCAGGAGCCCCTCCATTCACAGTGCCCACCAGCAGCGGCATGAAGCTCCTGACTGGGGCACAGATAGGGGCACCCCTGTGGCTCCCATTCTTTCCCCCGAGATTCTCACAGCCACACTGCACTGGGAACCTGGCCTGGGTACCTGCCAGTTCATTTTTGGCCAGAGCCTGGGGCTCAGAGCGGCCCCTGTGAGAGAACCAGGCCCCACGAGGGCCTGACATTCTTGCAGAATGATCTGACATACCCCAGCAGGCTCACTGTGGGGCTAGGAAGAGCTCAGGTGCCTTTAGGTCCCTGTGGGTGGGGCGTACCTGCTGGAAGTATCCAGGTGGCAGTAGTGGGCGGGCCCCTTCGGCCCTGTCAGCCTGAGTGCCCTCGGACCCCTGGGTGGCAGGGTACCAGGTGAAACAGCCCTGGGGGGAGTTGCCTGGTATGCTGTGTGCTCCCCGCACCCTGGGGAAGCCCACCATCCCCCCCTCAATGCCTGATCAAGGATCTGCAGTGCCATCTGTGACCAGGGTAGGAAGCTGACCCTAACCCCGAAATCCTGCTGCCAACTGATGCATGCGCTTATTCCAGGCAGATGTGCTTCAGTACAGAGGGTACCACATGTGGCCGCCACCAAGACCACTTCTGTGATAGCAGGAATGGGAATGACCATCCTGGGGCTGGCCCCACGCCATCTGCAGAGCAGGCCAGAGGTCTCAGGAGAGAGGTGAGCTGAAGAGGCTGGGTGCCCTGATCCCCAGGTCTCTGGCCAGAACAAGAGCAGCCTAGTCCCCTGAAACCCTATGAAGACACAGACCCCAGATCCAAGCCTAAGGTGGCAAGCCCAGCTCCCCCTCCTGACCTGGGTCCTTGGGCCCCTCTGCCCGTCCCTCTCATTGCTCAGGCACTGAGTGGTAGGACAGGCTGTGAAAACTGCCCTCTTGGAATCCTCTCTCCTGCCAGGACCCTGGAGGAGTGCCAGCCCCAGACCCAGTAAGTGGTCCTCCTGGTCTTAGCCCCATGTTCCTGGGAGGTAAGGGCCCTCCCCCAGCAGAAAGCCCACAGGCCTCACCCTGGCTGCTCCCCGTCATATGCCAGCATCCAGAAGACGTCACCTGCACCCTGGGCTCACACACACATCACCCCAGCAGAGAGAGCCAGAGCCAGCAGATACCGGTTTCCTGGAGGTGGATGATGGCCCTTCTGTGGAGCGGATGCAGAGGGGTGCTGCTGCCCCTCCTGTGGTTCTGAGGTCAGGGCTGGGGGAGGGCTCCAGGGGTCCTGTAAGGGAGGTTCTGGAAGTGAGGACCCCTCTCCTGCAGCGGGACCCCCACAGGCTGATCCCCTGGCCCCCGAGCTGACCTGGGTGCTCAGAGACTCTGGAGGGAGCCTGCGGTCACCGGGCAGTGGGGGGACTGCCACAGTTAGGGAGTCTGAGGGTCCTCTCTTCCCACCCTGCACCCCTTTCCTCTTCCCAGGTCTGTCCCTCTGTCTGCGGCGTTGGCTCCAACCTGACACGGTTCTCTCCATACTCCTCCTCCTCTGGGTCTGTCTCTCTCCCACTCTGGGTCTTGAGGCCTCACTCTCCTCTCTTCCTTGCCCTCCCCTTTCCCATCTCTCCTTCCTCACTCCATCTTGTTCTCCCTCCTCCAGCTCCCTCCTCTTGTCCCCACCCCCACCTGCCACCCTCCACCCCAGCATGGGGGCTGGAAAGTCAGATAGACCTGCGTTCACACCCAGAGCTGCTCACTAACCATGTCACCCAGGCCACTGCCTCCGTCTCTCTGAGCCCAGCTGTGGGGCCGGGGACCCTTGTGGGCATATGAGCCTCAGGCCGTCCAGCTGCTTTATTCAGGGAAGAAAATCAGTGGATAAAGAGCTTGATGAGAAATAGGATATTTACACAGCCTCAACATGTCTCCTGAAGCAGGCTCATTGCTGGGAAGTGTCCTTGACTTCTCATGACTTCCCAGAAAGTTTGAGGGGAAACAGATTTATAGAATCTCAAATCATCTCCCTCCAAATATATCTTTTTAAAAATTAATTAAGTTTTGGTCATGCTAGGTCTTTGTTGCTGCGCAGGCTTTCTTGGGTTGTGGTGAGCAGGGGGCTAGTCTTTGTTGCAGAGCTCAGACTTCTCATTGCAGTGGTGGAGCATGGGCTCTAGGTGCAAGGGCTTCCGTGGCATGGCTGCCGGGCTCTAGAGGGCGGGCTCAGTAGCAGTGGCTCACGGGCTTAGCTGCTCCCCCGGCACGTGGAATCTTCCTGGACCAGGGATCAAGCCTGTGTCTCCTGCATTGGCAGGCAGATTCTTTACCACTGAGCCCCAAGGGAAGTCCCAAATATATTTTTCAATAACAAACTAAGGGAATTCCCTGGCTGTCCAGTGGTTAGAACTCGGGGCTTTCACTTCTGTGGACCCTGGTTGGAGATCTAAGGGGGCGCCCCGTCAGTGGCTCTGACAGTAAAGAGTCTGCCTGCAATGCAGGAGACCTGGGTTCGATCCTTGGGTTGGGAAGATCTCCTGGAAGAGGAAATGGCAACCCACCCTAATATTCTTGCCCGAAAGATCCCATGGACAGAGGAGCCTGGTAGGCTACAGTCCGTGGGGTCACAAGAGTCAGACATAACTTAGCGACTAAGCCACCAGAGGAGCCTAGTGGGCTACTGTCTATGGGGTCCTAAAGAGTTGGACATGACTGAGCGACTAACGCTTTCACTTTTTCTGGGGAACTAAGATCCTGCAAACTTCGTGGCCAAAACCCAACCAACCAACAAAACAAACAAACATAAGAAAGGAGGAAATGGAGCTGAACATGGCTCTTGTTTAGAAATCCCTTCCGAATGTGATATCCCTAAGAGGCTGCATTCAGGCCCACCCTGTCCAGTCCAGCCCCAGGAGGGAGGGGCCCAGAGAACTACTGGGGCTCAGGGGCTGGGGAAACAGGAGGGTGTGGCGCCACGAGGGGCTGGTGGTTGCCGCCTCACAGGGCTGGCTCAGTGCTTGCGCTGCTCAGGGGTGAGGGGCGGGCTCAGGCTGCCTGTGGCTGATGAGGATGTGGGTGGTGGTGGGGTCAAGCCCTTTGAGTAGTAGCCCCTTTCTCTGCAGGGTGGAGTCTGAAGCAAGCTCAGGAGGGGTCCCACCAGCTCCCTTTGCCTCCACACTTGGGCCTGGGTGACCTGAAGCCCCCAGCAGGCACGATCCGAGATACCTCAGGTGTCTGCGTCCTGGCCCCTTTGTCATCAGGTCGGCCCCTCCCAGTGACCTCGGTTGCTGTGCCCTCCACAGCCCCTGCAGTGACATCCAGCAGGGCCTGCAGCTCCTGGGGAGCCGTGTCCACTTTTTATCCTGTGGGATGCATTCATTAGGCTCGGCCCAGCTCCAGCCCCCAGGTGTCTCAGGGCCCCTGTTTCTAAGGGAGGAGCTGGGTCTCTCTTTCCAGGTTTTCAGGCAGATCTCTAGACAAAGGGCCCAGGAGCACCAGAGGCCTGGGAGCTTCTGCCCATCCTAGCAGCATCACCTGAGTTGGGTTGGAGGGACAGGCATTGTCACCTGGAGAGAGACTCTCCCTCTGATGGGTCTCCTGTGAAACAGATACACCTGTCAGGAGGGGCCAAGCAAAGATGGGGGCCTCTCCCCAAGAAACTGACCCTTTCAGAGACAGGTGAGGCCAGGGGGACAGGGCTGCTTGCCAGCCTGACCCCCAATGGCCCAGGGCACATGAAGAGATACAGGGGCAACCCTGCCCACTTCCTCACTGCCAAACCCTGGTGCCTAGCTTGCCCCAGTCTGACCATCAGGCACAGAGTAGCGGGTCAGCACTTCAGCGAGGAGGGTCCCTCCACCTTTCAAGGAGGACATTGAGTGCTGCCTGGCTAGCCTGCTTGGAGACTGGAACCCGGGCGACCCAGGGTGAGGACATAGCAAGGATGTGCTGACACACCCTGAGATGACTGCCGACCTCCCTATTTTGGCTATCATTGCTGAGAATCTGCTCCTCTTCGGGTGTGCACGGGGCTTCCTAAAGGCCAGAGCTGGGTCTACGCAGCCCAGATCCTGGTGTCCAGCTGGGACCTGGTGCAGACGAGGAGCCCAGGGCAGGGCAGGAAAGAGGAGAAGGGAATAAATGAACAAACACAGCCCTGCTCACAGGACTGCTACATCTTTATCCCAGTGCCTCTCCCAGCTGCTTGCAGCCTGCCCTGTGCCCCCACTGCCCCCTCAGGGTGGACAGGAGCTTGAAGTCCATGGCAGTGAGTGGGCATCAGGGAGGCAGAGAGCTCCTTGGGCAGAGGCTTCTGCATCCTATCCCCCCTGCCATCGAGAGACCTCACGACATGGTGGCTCTGGCTCCTCAGGAGGTCAGCATTCCCAAGGGGCAAGGAATGCTGGGGAGACTCTTGGGGTCTGCCTCCTCTGGGTCTGAGGGACGAAGCTTGGAGGGTCTCTGGGCTGTAACTCCTGGGGACCTGAGCCCGGATGGCCCACAGCTTTGCTCACCAGGTGACTTTCTGGTTTTCAGGCCTGGCCAGTGTATCATGCCAAGTCCCAGATGATAAACGCTCCAGGAGGAATGAGTCCTATGCCGTTGTGCTGTTGGTCCCAGGGCTTGCTTCCGTCTCAGAAGGGCTGCTGCACCCTGGAGAGACAAGAGGTGGGGTGTGGAACAACACACGTGGCACCTGGGTGCCCAATGCCCAGAGACCCCCAAGGTACCATGGCCTCCGGGGTTGCACTCCTGGCTTCGGGAACTGTGACATTTCCTGTTGTTTCTCCTTCCCTGGTGGACAAGGGGCTCCCTGCCACTGTTAGTCTCTGCATGGTCTTTCCTTCCTGCCTTCAATACCCAGAAAATGAAATCTTTCTCTTTTTGACATAGTAACTCAATTTTGGGGCCTGGACTTCCAGCCACCCCAGCACCCTCATCCTCCGAGGCCCAGGGGCAGGTTGGAGGCAGCAGCAGACATCTTGGGCCTTCCTGTTCCCCCTGTTGGGGGCCCTGTGGAATACAGTGAGGTAGCAAGATGGGGTGCCCCTCTTCCCAAACCCCCGGTGGGCTGCTGGCTGTCGTTTCCTTCTCCAGCCAAGTCTGGAGCCTGGAGCCGCCAGAAACCGCAGACTCTCCATGGGGGTCAGGGGACACCTAGGTGGGACTCCGCTGTCCGGCTTGCCTTGGCTCTACCTCTCAGCTTCCGTGCTAAGGGCCCTTGCTGACAAAGCTGAGCGATAGTGGAAGGCGTCGCAAGGCTGTGGCGAGGAATAAGACAAATTCACAAGGCACCTAGCAAACTGCTGTTGTTTCTTTCAGGTCTATTTCACCCAAAGTTTGGGGGTTAAAGCAGGTGTTTAGCTGGCATAATGGACAGTACTTTATGATGAAAGCCAGCACGGATGTGTAACTCAGAAAACGCTGCACTGTCATGGACATTCAAGATACGTTTTATCTTGGTCTTGTTAGACCACGGAAAAGCTAGGCCCTCGGGCTCCCTGGGCTCCTCCACCAGATGGGACCCCACCGGGATCCCAGGACCCTGGCCGCTCCGCCCCTTATCTTCTCGCACACCAGGATCCAGCCCGCTGCTCCGGGCAGAGCCCTGCACTCTGCCCTGGCGCGCCGCGTGCCTGGGGCTCGGTTGCCAAGCTCCGCCCGCTACCAGCGGCACCTTTGGCTGGCGGGCTCACGCATATACAAAACCAAAGCACTAACAAGTACTAAGCAGGCCCGACCCTGCTTAGCATCCGAGATCAGACGAGATCGAGATCTGGCGCGTTCAGGGTGGTATGGCCGTAGACATGAAATGCAGAGGCTATTTTGCATACGAGCCGCTGCAGTAGGCGGGGCCAGGGCGGAGCCAGGCCAGGGCGGAGCGGGGCCAGTGCCCTCCCACAGCGGGGCGGGGCGACACCTGGGGGCGTGCCCATGGCGGAGCGGGGCTAGCTCACGCCCAAATTGGGGCGGGGCGACGTAAGGGGCGTGCCTGGGGCGGAGTGGAGTTGCGCGCTGGACTGGAGGAGAGGGCTGTTGGGGACCCGGGCTCGCGGCTGAGATCTGGGGTGGTCGGCGCCATGAGCACCGTGGACCTTGCCCGTGTTGGCGCGTGTGTCCTGAAGCACGCGGTCACCGGGGAGGTGAGGCCGAGCGGGCTCAGGGCGGTGGGTGCGCCCCGGCACCTGGCAGCGGCATCCGAATCCCGCGTCTGGGCGGGGGGTGGTGGGGGTGGGGAGCTGGGCGCGATGGCTGGACGTGAGCGGCCCTGGCGCGGGGCTCGGGGTGCCGGAGACGAGCTCGGGGTGTGGACGTGCTCGCGGGCCGTGGTCTGGCGGCGCTACTTACCCGCCCACACGCAGGCCGTAGAGCTGCGGAGCCTGTGGCAGGAGCAGGCGTGCGTGGTGGCCGGCTTGCGGCGCTTCGGCTGCATGGTGTGTCGCTGGATCGCCCGGGACCTCAGCAACCTCAAGGGGCTCCTGGACCAGCACGGCGTGCGCCTGGTGGGCGTGGGGCCGGAGGCCCTAGGCCTGCAGGAGTTCCTGGATGGTGGCTACTTCACGGGAGGTGCCTGCGCTACCCACCCTCCTCCCCCAGCACGGGCCCCTCAACTGCCCAACCGCCCTGAGACCCCTCTTCTCCTCAGACTCAGGGCATTCGCTTGCCTCCTCCTCGTCCAGCCCTGACCCTTCTCTCTGCAGGAGCGGCTTTGACATGCTCCTGTGTCCTCTCCCCTCCCCTCCCCTCCTACTTCCACCCTTTCCCTTCCCCTGCCTCCTCCAGCTGTGGCCCCTACCTGCCTGCCCAGCCATGATGTTCCTCCTACTGTGGAGGCCTCAGTGGTGACTCTGGCCTGGAATCAAGACCAAAAGTCTTTACTGTGTCCTCTGCCAGTCTCCCACCTCCCCAGGAGCGATCCTGAACTTCCTCGGATGTTTCCCCACAAGCCCAGTAGGAGTGGCTGGGCCTAGAGCCCAGACTGCACCGGCTCCCACCCCACCCCTCTGGCCCACCTCTCTCTCCAACCTGTGATGTGCACTCACAGAGTCCTGCTCCTCCCTTTTCCCTTTGTCCCCTCTGGGCTTTTGCCCTTCTTCTTAACAGTGGGGACACTCAGCCCTGTTCTGCCTCTCCTGGTCATGGGTGGCTGAGCTGGGCACCAAGGGTGGACAGAGGGCCGGATGCAGAAGGGTGAGCCCTGGGGCGGGGGCTTGTGGGGGAGGGAAGACAGACCAGGGGCACACAACTGTGGTCTCTGCTTTCCAGAGCTCTACCTGGACGAAAGCAAGCAGTTTTACAAGGAGCTGGGCTTCAAGCGGTAAGCTGGGAGCTCCGGGTGTCACTGCTCCCCTCTTCTTCTGCCTGCCACCCTCTCCTTGGCCAAGTGGACTCTGGGGGCATCCACTGCTCCGGTCAGCCCTACTAGGCTCTCTCTTGGGTGCCTGTCTCTGTTATGGGCTATAGGTTAGGCTTCTCACCCAGGACTTCTCCCTAGCTGGTGGCAGTGGGCGCCTGGGCCTAGGGCGCCAGTCAGGGGCCCCTCAACTACCTTGGGTGCCTTGCTACAGGCTGGCTGCCTTGTCTGATTGGCGGTGCCAGCTGAGCCAGATCCCTGGACTCACCCCGTCCACACTCCCCACACCCTCTGTGCGGCCCCAGGCCTGCCAGCCGGTGGCTCTGGCAGCTGCTCCTGGGGCTGGGCCAGTTGCTGGCCTGGCTGCCACATGTCCTCTGAGCCCCTGGCGAGTTGGGGAGGGGCTTGCTTGTGGGAACTGGTGGGTACGTCTTGTGAAGTCCGGGTGGGGGTCAGGTTCTGGGGCCCAGTCTTTGGTGCAGAGTCAGAGCCTTCACGAGCCAGCTGTGTCTTGGCAGGTATAATAGCTTGAGCATCCTGCCGGCTGCCCTGGGGAAGCCTGTTCGCGATGTGGCTGCCAAGGTTTGTGAGGGCCAGGGTTGTATGGGGCTGGGGTGCAGGGCTTCTGTCTAGGACTTACCTGGGCTGCTCGCCTCCTCCAGGCCAAGGCTGTCGGCATCCAGGGGAATTTGTCCGGGGATCTACTGCAGAGCGGAGGGCTGCTCGTGGTTGCCAAAGGTGGGCTAGGGTACCGGTGTCAGGGGTTAATGTGTGGTCATGGGGTGGGGGTCGCGGGGCCACATGCTTAGGTGGGAAGGTCTTGCTGAACTTGACTCTGCCCTGACCCTTCCTCCCTCCCTCCCTCTGGCTTGCTAATCACAGTTTCCCTCTTTGCAGTGTGACCCAGCTCTCTGTCCTCTTAGCTGGGCAGGGTGTGGCCAGAGCAGCTCACGCATCTCTGTAACCAGGTGGGGCGGTGGCTGCACAGGGGCACCCTGACCACTCCATCCCCGCCCCCACCTGCTGCAGGTGG
Source organism: Dama dama (assembly GCF_033118175.1). Lineage (NCBI taxonomy): Eukaryota > Metazoa > Chordata > Mammalia > Artiodactyla > Cervidae > Dama > Dama dama. The sequence continues at coordinate 47,259,703 of NC_083694.1, read as the reverse complement.
TGATAAAGTGCTGCTGCACTTTGTCCAGAAGTCCCCGGGTGACTACGCCCCGCCGGAGAGCATCCTGCAGGCCTTGGGCATTTCTGCAGAGGTTGGCCCCAGCGAGCCGCCCCAGGTGAGCCCAGGCCTGGGGTGGGCACTGCAGTAAGAATGCCTCCCCCCCCAAACTCCCCAGGGTTGCGTGCTTGATGTGGCCATACTTTGAGCTGGACCTGGATGGCTTTAGGTGATTCTGTGCCCACGGCAGCCCCAGGATGTCACTGTCACCTGCCCCACTTTGTGGTGATGGGCCAGGGGCAGGGTGGCTGTATGGGTGGGCACAGCAGGGCCTCTTTGGAGGACAGGGGTCACTCAGGGGCTGCAGAGAAGAGGAGTGGCCTGTCCTCTCAGCCTAGGAGGGCCGGGGTTGTCCCAGGTGACGGTAACCCATATTAGCATGGTTCTAGTGGCCGACCTTCTGTGCCCCACATGGAGGGAACTGTCCAGCACGCTCCTCTTCCTACTTGGGCCTTATACCCTCCTGGAGGGTCTATGGCCCTGGATGGTGGGATGAGCGGCTCTTGGCCCCAGGGGCATGGCCTGCCTGATGGGGCCCCTGCTGCCTCCACAGTGCGATGAAGAGGCATGCTCAAGGTGAAGGTCCCAGGAGGTGTCGCCTGCCCCGGGCACACTGGGAGCTGGATGTGAGCAGACTCCAGAATATTTGGGCGACCTGGTCTGTGAGCAGCGATGAGCATTAAACTGCGGTTTCTGGGCAACGTTTCTTCATTGCCTCTGAATCTTGCACTCAGCAGCTGGGGCCTTGATCACTGTTGGTTTCATCTGAGCGGGCAGGTGGTCATGCGTCCTGAGGCTTCACTTTCCCCTCTAGGAGAGTCACTTTCCCTGGTGGGTTGGTGGTGGTGGACACGCCCCTGGCAGTTTCTCTGGAGACCCTGGGCCTTTGGTGCCTACAGGTTAGGGGTCTGCAAACAGGCCCAGGGTGTGGGAGACGAGGGTGGGATGGGCTCCATCTGATAGGAAGCACCCCAGGTGGGAGCCCAGCCTGGAGGGCTCAGGGTCAGAGTTCACGTCTGGTGGGAGCTAGCTGGGTTCTAGGGAGCACTGCTGGACAGCCGGGGACTTGTAGGGAAGCCGTCCTGGGGGAGGGAATTGCCTAGGGAAGGTCCAGCTTCCTGAGGCGCCGTCACGTGGGAGTGACCAGCACCTCAAAGTTGATAGGTACAGAGCAGAACTCCTGTCCTGCCCGGCTTCAGGGGCTCTCATCTGAGTCCAGATGAGTTTCTCGGCAGTGCCCCCCCTGCACCCGCCCTGCCCCATGTCCCTTGGTCTGGGCCTGGACAACCATGGGGGCTTTCTAGCTGTTCTCCCTGTCCACCCGACACCCTCACCCAGCCTCTCTGTGGTCAATTAAAACTCAGGGCATGTGACAAGATTTAATCCCTCACTGGCTTCCAGTTACACAAAACCCCACATCCAGATAGTGGGGTGCAACTTGCATCCCCTCTGCCCCATCCCCCATCTGAGTTCCTTCCTGAGTGAGGAGCCCCTTGCCTTGTCTGAACCCTTGGCATGGGGTGGGCATTTGGGGGCATCGTGGTCACTGCTGTGTGTCCAGCACAAGGACCCTGGGGGTCTGTCAGGAGTGCCCTGCCATGTCCCCGCTTGGCCTCCAGCTGTCAGTGGCAAGTGCAGCGGGAGAGGGGGCACTTTCTCGGGCACTGTCACACTGACGGCTCGCCCTGGGCCCTGCTACACAGACAAGGCAGCCGCTTCTTTAAAGCGTTTACTTAGCTGAAGTCTGAAGCTCGTGGACATCTGAGGAAGACGCACTTAGGAGAGCAGGCGGAAGACGGATAACTGCGTCTACAGGGCTGCAGTGGGCGGCTTAGACCCTTGCGGGCGGGCGCAGAGGCGGCGCCAGGAAGAGCGGCGCTCAACTCCTGTTGTCTGAGGCGCCAGCCGGTTGTCTGAGGCGCCAGCTGGGGTCCAGGCCCGGTGTGGAGGCCCGGTGTGGCGCGGGTGGGTCGGCTGCTGGCTGCGGGGTCCCCGCCGGTGGCACTGCCTCCGTGCGGATGGGACGCCTCAGGGCGGCGGGTGGGCGTGGGCCGCGCAGCGCGGCTCGGCCTTGGCTACCAGACACGGCATCGCACCTTTGGGTTCATGGGGGAGCCCTTCGTGCAGTGGAACGCATCTGCGAAGGCGCCCAGATTCTGCAGCGAGCCCAGCACCCTGCGGGTGGACGGGAGGGGCCTGAGACAGTGCCGACCTGGGCGCGGGGCGCGGGGATGCCAGGGCCACTTGCCTGTACTTCAGGGGACTGTGGACATCAGTCTTGATGGACTGGATGGCGAACTCTGGCCGGTAGGATCCGCACCACACCTGTGGGCGCATGAGGGGCGTGGCTGTGGAACTGGGAAATGGGCGGGGGTGGGATGGAGGGGTAAGGAGGACCAGAGGGGATGCCCCCACCTACACCCCAACAAGGGCCTGGGGAGGCGGGCTCCCCTAGGGCTGTGGCCGTGCGGGAGTGTGGTCTCCTTCCTCTAGGCTCAGAGGAGTTCCGCCAGGATCCCTTGCTCCTTGGGTAGGGAGAGGGAAGGCAGCCGGTTGCCCCCTCCCTCCACAGCTACATCTGAATCTTCCCCAGTCCCAGCTCCCCTGCCATCCTTTCCCTCCAGGAAGCCCTCTTGGCCCATTAGTTCTGGTTCTGCCTGGCTTGCTAGCCCACAGTGTCCCTGGAGGCACCCTGTAGTGAGGGCTCACCAAGGATAGGAGGTGGGAGCCAGTTCCCAGCGGTGGGTGAGGGGGCAAGTGGGGAGGGTGGGGGTAGGGGTGGGGAACTGACTCCCACCTGTGCATAGTTGATGAAGAACAGTTGCTGGTAGGTCAGTTCCAGGCCTGGCAGCTGCTGGTCCTTGCCACCTTCTGCCACCCACTTCAGGTAAGCCTGCAGGCACCAAACGGGTGCTGGGCCAGGGCCTGCCCTCCCGGGGGCAGCACCAGCCTGGTCAGGACTCCTGGTCCTTGGCTTGGGGCAGGATGGAGGTCTGGCTCCCAGGCCTCCCCTGGTAGGGGTCCTGCCTCTGCAGTGTGAAGCTTCTGAGCACCCCAGGGACCATCTGAGCATGGAGCCTGGCTAGGCTCTGTGGGGGCTCACTGCCTGGGCAGCCTGCCCCACAAATGAGCTCCTGACACCCAGTGCCCAAGGCTGTCAGTGCAGGAGTGTCGCTGAGGCTGGAACGTGTGCAGTGACTGTCAGTCTTATTTGGCAATGGACAGTGGTCTCCCCAGAGTGCAGAGGCCTCAGCTAAGATTGGAGTGAAGTGAGGGCCAAGTGGCTGTAGTCCTTACCCACCTGTGGCCAGCAGGCCCCCCCGGGCTCTGCTGCCTCCCCGTCAGATGAAGGGTCCCGGGATACACCTAGGCTTGGGCAGGGGACAGTCCCTGCCACACTGAGGGGCCTGTCCCTACCTGGGCCTGACCACTCCCTTCACCCACTTCCTCCGGGGGGCCTTACTTGGACCCACCTTGTATGCCTGCCGCACCCCTCCATTGTCGGCGATATTTTCCCCGAGTGTGCTGAAGCCATTCACCTACAGGCGGGAGACAGGATCAGGGGTGGGGAGTGCCTGGGCTGCCCTCCTCTGCCCTCCCCCAGGCCAGGGCTGCGGCGTTGTCCGGGGATGGCTGCTCACATTCTGGTCATCAGCCAGGTCCCAGGAGTAGTTGCCATATTGGTAGACCATGCACTCTGACTGCTCCCTGAAGTGCTGGGCGGAGAAGTTGCTCCACCAGTCCAGCATGTTCCCATTCTTGTCGAAGTTCCGGCCTGAATGGGGAGGTTAGGGGAGGGGTAGGCTACCCGTGATCCCCAGCGATCCCCAGCCTGCCCAGTGCCAGCCTCTCCCCCACATCCTTCTGGAACTCCCGTGTCTGGAGCTCATATGAGCAGAGAATGGGCCCAAGGTTGGGGCTGCTTAGGCCCTGGGGGACAGAAGGCTTCAGTGGTGTCCACGCCACCCCCAAGGTCAGGGTCAGGGGTCTCTCTCAGGTCACTGTGGACTAGTGACTCTTGCTGTGATGTCCAAACTCTCCAAACCCCAGGGGAGGGAGCATGGACCCTGGGGGCCCACGGCTGCCCTCAGAAGGTCTGGGTGGGTCAGCCCTAGGGGAAGGCCAGCCTCCCTGGGTGGCAGCTTGAGGCCCCTGGAAGCAGGTTGGGGGGGGGGTCCCCCAGGCAGTGGTGGGAGGAGTGAGTGTGTCACTGGAGGTGAGGCTCGGTGCCCCAGGCAGCCCCCCACCATTGTCGTCAAAGCCGTGGGTGATCTCGTGCCCGATCACCATCCCGATGCCCCCGAAGTTCAAGGCCTGTGGCTGCTCCTTGCTGAAAAAAGGGGGCTGGAGGATCCCGGCGGGGAACACTGTGGGGAGTGGGAGGTGGGGGGAGATAGAGTAAGCTGTAGGTGAGCACACCTGTGTGCGGGGCTCTGGGCGGGCACATCGAGGGGTCCTGCCATTTAACCCATGGCCGGGGAGGTAGAGGTTATGACCCCCCCCCCCCCCCATTTTACAGAGGAGAAAAACCAAGGCTCAGAAGGCGGGAGGGCAGGACTAGAGGAGCAGGGTGGAGAGGGAACGTACCAATCTGGTTTCGGTTTGGAGAATAGAAGGCATTCACCACGGCGGCCCCGATGATCCAGCTGTAGAAGACAGGTGCATTGTTCAGAGCCCAGCTCTCCTGGGCCTTCCCTCCAGGCCCCTCTACTTGGCTGACCAAAGCCCACTCTGACGCATGCGCAGCGTTCACGTCACAGGGCCAGCACTGCCAATGGCCAGGGCTGGGTCTGGGCCAGTCTGACCACCTGGTTTCTCCCTGGAGCCCCACAAACAGAGGGCAGGTGCAAGGGGCTCGGAGTCAGACCACTGCCCTCCCCAGCTGGCCTGGTGCCTGGCCCATCCCCCACCCCACACCATCTCCACTCACAGGTTCTGGTCCACCTTTTCCCTAAGCTTCTTGAGGCTCCGCTGGGCGCCAGCCTTCAGATTCTGCAGTCCGTTCTCAAAGTACAGGTGCTCTGAGAAGTTCAGCTATAGGAGAGAGGTGGTCATTTCTGGACATGCGTTCAGGGTCCTCGAGGGGCTGGCGGGGAAGGGAGGTCAAGGACGGCTACACAATGGCCTCAGGACTTGCCAGGCAGTCCTGCACGTGGCTCACAGGCTCTGGATACAGGTGGACTAAGGGCCAGCCCTGGCTCTGTGTGTTTACCAGGCAAGATCCAAGACCCTCCTGGCCTCAGTTTCCCCACTGGTAACGGAAGGTGATGCTGGAGCCCTGGCACATGGCCAGATGACTAAGTTAGGAGGGGTCCACCCCTGGTAGTTGAGGGCCCAAGGTCCCCTGGGCTGGTTCAGGGGCAGGTTGGGTTGTGGTGAGGGGACAGGTGGGGCTCTGGAGGGCCCCTGGCCTGGGGGTGGACCGGGGGGCCCCCACTGGAATACGCACATTGGAATACTCCTCATCCAGGTGTTTGTTTGCCTCCTCCAGGATGTAGTCGGGGTATCCAATCTGCTCCCGGATGTTCATGGCCTGGGGAGGAGAGGGGGCCAATTCATGCCCACCCCGCCATGGGCATCCTGGTTCTGCCCCCACCATGTGGGTCAGGGGCTAAGGGACTTGGCTTTCCTTGCAGGCTGGGGGGAGGCTAATGGGGACAGAACGTGGAAGGGCTTGACTGGAGACCAACCTTCACCACCGACCTTCATCCAGCCGCCAGCCAGGGTCTGGGGTAGGGGTAGGGCCGAGCTGCCATGCTGCCCTCTGTCATACGGGCCCAGAGGGACCCCTGCTTCTTGCAGCTGGGGGTGCTGGGGGAGGCCTCATATCTGTCCAAAGCCCCTTCCTGAGTGAGCCCCACCCCCCGCTCATTGCCCTCTCTCTGAAGTGGGTGTGGTGATGGTCACCCTGTGGCCATCACACTGGGGCCTCCCTCCCTGTCCTCCTTCCCACCTTCTCCTGGGCCTTCTTCTTGGATGACTCATCCATCCAGCTCAGCTCATCCAGAGTGTCCACGAACACTGCCCGCACCTTGTCAATGAGCTCTTTGACCTGCAGGAGTGCATGGCCCTGGTGCCTGGGGGGCCAGCACTGGGTCTCTGCAGTGGGCTGGTACCTCCGAATGTGGAGGGGGTTTGGGGTGGGATCCAACCCCCTGGGCACTTTGTCCAGGGTGGGCCTTCCGACCTCCTGGGCAGGGTCCCCGTGGCTGCACTTTGTCTGGGGTGGGCCTGTGGCCTGCTGGGCCCTGGACTCATGCCTTGTATGACTTGTCGCCCCTCCCAGGCAGGCCAGCAGGGCTGGGGGTGGGGCTGATGGTCCTATGGGGGGCACTGGGGCCAACACGTGCTCCCCAGTGTGCACAGGCGCTGCTGGACAAGCAGAAGCCCCTGACCAAGGGCCAGGAGGTCCCTGCAGGGAGGCTGCACCGGGCCCAGGGTGGGTCATGGAGCACCCACCACGTCCTTGCTGTCACCAGGGAAGGCCTCCTTGACGTAGAGCGAGCCCACGGCGCTCTCCATGTTGCTGTTGACGTAGCTGACGCACTCCCGCCAGCGAACCTCCTCCACCGTCGTGCCATAGAGTGCCTGGCATGGTTCACGTCGTCATCATATTTACTAACACCTACTCCCCTGGCCTCGGCCCCAGGGTGCCCAGGGACCAGTGGGGTACATGGGGAAACTCAGACACTCCCTTTGAACCCTGACCCCCAGGGGTGGGAAGACAGGGTGTGTGGCTTGGAGGGTGGGGCTCCCGGCCCAGGCTGGCCCACGGAGGCTGGGGACCCTCCTTGTTCCCTGTCCATGGCCTGATTGTCTGCTCTCCAGGAGTCCAGCCCCACCCGAAGCACAGGGTGGCATTGACCTTGGGGGCCTTGTCTAGCTCAACTGTGAGCCGCCAGTTGCCTGGGGCTCCGTTTTCCCATCTCCAAAGTGACGATGAGAATGCTTGTGGTCCTCGGGGACACAGGGCACAGCCCACCAGTCTCCTCTGTCCATGGGATTCTCCTGGCAAAAATACTGGAGTGGGTTGCCATTCCCTTCTCCAGGGGAATCTTCCTGACCCAGGGACTGAACCTGGGTATCCCACATTGTGGGCAAATTCTTTACCATCTAAGCCACCAGGGAACTGTCTGACTATATTTTTCCAGTTTCCAAAGTGATGCTGAGAATGTTTGCTGTCCTTGGGACACAGAGCACAAGATGGAAACGTTTCCCCTGTCAGATTTCCGGCTCCGAGTCCCGGCCAGCCTGGAGCTCTGGCCCCGCATCTGGCCCCACGCTTCAGGGCTGTGGGGTCTCCTGTCCCCAAAGCACTCTGACTCAGCTTCTCTCCACTGAGCTTCGGGCTCCACTCTCTTCCCCAGCTTGGGTGCTAGCGTCTCCAGCTTGGCTGCCCCAACCTGGCTACCACTCTTAACACCCTCAGGGCTCTCAGTGCCTGTGGAACCTGAGAGCTGCTCCGGCCCACAATTGCCGGTCCCCCACCTCATCTCCCTCCTTCCCCCATGTGACCCTGGGGTTGCTGTCCCAAGACCTCTGTACTGGCTATTTCTCTCCTGGGGAATCTGGCCGCGGTCTTTTCATGCCTGGGTCACCTTGTCGAAGGTCTCTACTGTCTACATGGAGAGGCCCTCCCTGCCCTCATCCCCTCCCTTCGCATCTTACTTGCTGGTTTTAAAGAGCAGATCAAGGTTTGTTCAGCTGGCCCAAGAGGACCAGTGCCTCGTCAGCCTCAATCGTGGCTCTGACCCCAGGGTGGGCTTTGGTGCTTGGCCCATGGCAGGTGGTCAGTGTCATAAAGGGACAAGTGGCAGGCCAGTTTCGGTGTACGGGGAGAGCCATGGGGGCGGGGTGTCACTCACCTTGCGGTAGCTTGCACGTGCTTCCTTAAACCTCTGGCTCAGGCTGCTGATACGGTCCAGCACCAGGCGCCAAATCAGGTAGTTCTGCATGGTCCTAGGGCAGGAGGCACAGGGAAACGGATGGAGCAGGTGGGTGGTGCTGGCCCAGGGAGAGGACGAGGTTTCCGGCCCTTGGACAGCAGGCTCCACACCAAGCAGGGCCTTCAGGGTGGTGGAGGAAACATCCAAGGCCACCCCCACATACATCCTGCCTGCCCCTGAATGCCTCAAGGAGGGGTTCGCGTCTCTAATGTAAGGTTCCATTGGCCACGAGCATTTACCCCCATTGTGTCCCTCACGCCTCAGAGTGATGCTTTATTGGGTCCTTTCCTGAGAGGAGGAGCTGTTAAGGAGGAGGAGAGAGTGGGGGAAAGATGCTGAGGCCTCTTGGGGCCTTCCTTGGCCCTACCTGGGTGAGTAGACATCGATGATGCCTTCAAGATTCTGGAGGTAGGGGATGCCATAGACCACCACTTCTTCATCAGGCAGCAGATCGATTTTGACAAAGGATAGCACGGATTGTATGAAGAGAGTCCAGTTAAATCCCTGGGGACAGAGGGATGGGGAGAAAAAAGGGGAGACACAGTTTTTAGGCATCCAAGAAACCCACCCCTACCAGAGTATTCTGGTGGAGAAGGTGGGTTTCCTGGTGGCTCAGATGGTAAAGAATCTGCCTGCAGTGAGGGAGACCTGGGTTTGATCCCTGGGTCAGGAAGATTCCCTGACAAAGGGAATGGCAACCCATTCCAGTATTCTTGCCTGGAGAATTCCATGGACAGAAGAGCTACAGTCCTTGGGGTTGCAAAGAGTCGGACACGACTAACATGTTCACTTTTTCAGGAAGAAGGTGCAGGTAATCAGAATCAGGAAAAAGGTGGATGACATTATTGCAAGCCTAAAAATGGTGAGAAGAGATTATGCAATATATTTGAAAACTCAAGTACAATGGAAGAATTCCTGGAAAAACGCACTTAGCAAAGATGAAAGAAGAAATAGAAAAAAAGTTTCATGTGTAATAATCTTGATGTGTGCATGCTCAGTTGTGCCTGACTCTTAGTAGCATGGACTATAGCTTGCCAGGCTCCTCTGTTGATGAAAATTTCCAGGCAGGAATACTGGAGTGGGTTGCCATTTCCTATCCCAGGGGATACTCCCAACCCAGGGATTGAACCCATGTCTCTGGTGTCTCCTACATTGGCAGATGGGTTCTTTACCATTGTGCCACCTGGGAAACCCAAAGACATACAAAGGTAGTAAACTGGATATTTAATTAAAATATTTTCACATAGAATTTTCCATACTTATCTGGCTTTTCTGGTGGATACTGACATTTAAGGAAGACATACTGTCAATTTTACTCAAACTTTTCAGAGAAGGGAAAAAGAAAAACCTGTTACACCTTGATTTATGAGATGAAGAATAATCTTGATATCAAATAAGGATATTACAAGAAAAGAAAACAATAGGCCAGGGACCTGCCAGGCAGTCCAGTGGGTTGAGACCTTTGCCTTTGGAAGCAGGGGGTGTGGATTCAAACCCTGGTTGGGGAGCTGAGATCCCACATGCTTCCCGGCCAAGGAATCAAAGCATATAACAGAAGCAATATTGTAGCGTGTTCAATAAAGACTTTAAAAAATGGTTCACATCAAAACATAAAAAAAAAAAAAATCTTAAAAATGCAATTAGAATTCATCCTTACCTGTATAAAATGATAATGCAACACCACCAAATTAGATTTACTCAAGGAATACAAGTGTGGTGTAACATTTGAGGATCAAATCAATGTTATTCTCTATGATAACTGAATACAGAAGAAAGATCACATGGTAATTTCAGCAGAGGCAGAAAAGTTGTTTAAAAATGGACTATCTATTCATGATAAAGACTCTGAGCAAATTAGGAATAGGAGATAAGTTCCATAATCTAATGAAATGATCTATACAACAGGCTAAAGAATGCTGAGTGCCAAAGAATTAATGCTTTTGAACCGTGGTGTTGGAGAAGACTCTTGAGAGTCCCTTGGACTGCAAGGAGCTCAAAGCAGTCAATCCTAAAGGAAATCAATTCTGAATATTCATTGGAAGGACTGATGCTGAAGGTGAAGCTCCAATACTTTGGTCATCTAATGCGAAGAACTGACTCATTAGAAAAGACCCCGATCCTGGGAAAGGTTAAAGGCAGGAGGAGAAGGGGACGACATAGGATGAGATGGTTGGATGGCATCACTGACTTCATGGACATGAGTTTGAGCAAGCTCCGGAAAATGGTGAAGGACAGGAAGTCTGGTGTGCTACAGTCTGTGGTGTTGCAAAGAGTCAGACATGACTGAGTGACCGAACAACGAATACAACAGCAACCGTGACAACAAATAGAACCCCACTCTACAGCAAATTAATTGAAAAAAATTAAGTGAAAGCTTGCAAAACGTTGCAAGCTTTTCTTCTGAGATCAGGAAGGAAACAAGATATCGACTGTCATGATTTTCGCATTATACTAGAAGTCCTAGCCAGTTCAATAAGATAAGAAAAAAATAAAATCAGTAAGGATTGAAAAGGAAAGAACACATTTTTCATAAAGGACATGATTTTGTGTATATAAAATATGAAAGGATAAACTATTGGAACTACTACATGCTTTGAGTAAAACTGCTATATACAAAGTATTTTTATTAATATATACCAGGAACAAGCAAGATATATTACAAAATGATACCATTTGCAATGATATTTTAAAAACCTAGGAATAAATCTATTGAGAGATATGTAAGGCCTTGACATAGAAAATTATAAAACTTATTGAGAGAAACAAGAGAAAACATAAATATATAGAAGTAAATATATATGGAAGGTTCATGGATCAGAAGATTCAACTTTGTAAAGATGTTGATCTTCCGCCAAATTGACACTTAGATTTGAAGCAATCCCTATCAAAAATCTCAGCAGCTTTGTGTATGTGTGTGTGTATGTGTATGTGTGTGTGTGTGTGTGTGTGTGTGTGTGTAATTGGCTAGCTGACTCTGAATCTTGTAAGAAATGTAAAAGTTCAAGAATAATCAGTTTGATCTTGAAGAACAGAGTTGGTAGACATCAAAACTTATCAAAAAGCTGTAGCAACAAAGGCAATGGGTGCTGGCATGTGAATAAACAGAGACCAATGGAACAGAAGAGAGTTCAGAGATAACACACGTAGGTACAAACACACAGACACAGACATGCACGCAGAGGCACACAAAGACACTCAGTCTTTAACAAAGGTGGCACACAGCGCAGAGGCTGATGATGGAGTCTTTTCAGTAAATGGTGCTAGATCATCTGGATGGCCACAGGGAGGAAATTAAACAATTCCTTCTCACTCTATATAAAAAACCAGGACCTCCTTGGTGGTGCAATGGATATGAGTTCGATCCCTGGTCTGGGAAGATTTCACACACTGTGGAGCAACTAAGCCCATGCACTGCAACTACTAAAGCCTGCAAACCTAAAGCCTGTGCTTCGCAGCAAGAGAAGCCACTGCAATGAGAAGCCCATGCACTGCAACGAAGAGCAGCCCCCACTCCCTGCAACTGGAGAAAGCCTGCTCAAAGCAATGAAGACCCAGAACAACCAAAAAGAAATAAATAAGTAAAATAAATCAGCTCAAGGTAGACTTCAACCTAAATGACCTGGACAGGCAAAGATTTCTTAAGCAGAATGCAAAGAATACTAGACATAGATACAGTATCCATCCAACTTTAATAAGTTGATAAACTGGACTGTTTTAAACCTCCTTAATAAAAAATAACCAGTATGAGAATAAAATATAAGGCTACCCAATGGAGAGGACATTCGATACACAGAAACTGACTCGGGGATCATATCCAGTGTCTATAAAGAACTAAAAACCAGTGAGAAAGCAGAGGTGGGAAGAGACTTGAACAGACACTTAGGAAAAGGGGGTCATTGCTGGCCAGATGGTGTGGAGTAGTTCAGGGAACATCAAATCCAACCCAGACAGAATTCCACAGCATATCCCTAGACTGGCTAAGATGGAAGGAATGGGCACACCCAAGCAACAGAGGGAGCGTTTCACTCCTGTTGGAGAGTGTAAATGGGTATGAGGCTTTGGAATGACCTGTGTCCTACCCCTGTGTGGATGCTTGGCAGAGATGCTTGCGTGTGTGTGCTAAAAGACATGCAAGAAATGAGTGCAGCAACATCGCTCAGAAAAGTCCAGAACTGGAACTGGCCCAGAGGTGCAGCAAGAGTAGAAGAGATGCACAAACTGTTGTATGTTCTTAGAATCTATCGTGCAGCGATCAGGACAAGTGGGAGGTCGCTGCTGCACCAGTGAGGTGAGATGTCGACTTGTCCAGGGAACGTAGAACAAGGCAACTGGTATGAGCGTGTGGTGGGAGAAGCAGGTGGCACTGTTTCAGGGGAGGGCAGGATGGGGGCTATGTGGATATGCTCACACATGACAGTTCTAAGCTTTATAAGCCCATTATCATCCAGACATTCTGAGCTCTGGGTTCCTGGATATGCCCCCTGCTGTTCCAGGGCTGTCTCCTGGGCAACTTCTGGCCATCTTGAATTCCCTTCCTCTCACTTCCCATGTTGAGTCCATTTGCAAGTCCTGCCCCATCTCCTTTCCAAATTAACCCACAGTCCAGGTCTCTCAGCACTTCTGCTGCTGCTGGTCCCAGGCTGCCACCTGTCTGGGTTGTGCATCAGCCTCCTGAGCTGTCTGTCTGCTTCTGGCCCTCGGTCCCCTCCCTGTGCCCTCAGCAGCCAGGTCCTCTTTGTGAGCCAAGTCCTGTCCCATCACAGCTGGAGCCTTCAGAATGGCCCCAGAGGCCCGACACGGTCCACCCCTCCCCGCTGGCCTCCACTTGCCCCCAGACATCCCGCAGCCCTGGCCTCAGGACCTTAGCACGCACTATACCTCTGTCTCCACCTTGCTGGCCCTCTGACATACTCTGTAGGCCACCTCTCTTTTTCCTGACCTTAACTCCAGGCAGGGGCTGCCTTCTTTGTTCATGGATGCAGCTAGTGCCAGAGCAGGGCTGGCCCCGAAAGTGCCCGCTGGGGAGTGGGTTGTGGATGAGGGGTGTCACAGCGGGCCATGGCTGAGAGCGGGGAAGGAAGAGTAGGATTGGGCGCCATGGGGCCTTCTAGAGCACCAGGTGCAGAGCCCCAGGCGGGGCCTCTCCTGAGTCCTGTCTTGTTCCCTTGAGTCCTGTCTTGTTCCCCAAGTCCTCCTCTCTTGTTCCCTGAGTCCCCTTATGTTCCGTGGCTCCAGACACTCAGGTTTTCTGGTCAGAGGAAGGAGCTTTCTGCTTCTGCCTTCCTCCTGCTGACTTGGTTCTGTTCCCAGCTGCACCCTCCTCTGACTTGGGCCTCAGTTGCTGCCTTCAGTTGGCAATGGCTAGAATGGCTTTCCTGTCCCTCCTCCCACTGGGGGAGGACCCTCTGACTGCTCAGGGTGGTCAGAGCAGGCTGTGGGTGGGTAGGGGGTGGGGAAGGGCCCAAAGCCAACCTCCCCTCTTCCTAGGCTGGGCTGCCTCTCCCCAGCCCCTGGCGCTGAGCATGAAGCTTGGCCAGTGGGGAGGGTAGGATTGGAGGGTCTGGCCACAGTGGGGGTCCTGAGCTGGGCCTGGGGACAGAAAGCCCCAGGTGGGGGTCTGCATGAATCAGCCAGATGAGTCCACAACCCCTACCAGGCTGTTTCCTGCTCAGAAAACTGGGGATGTTGCAGCAGCCACCTCATGGGAGGGTAGCCCCCCCATCCACAGACAGCCAGCTGATGTCTGTTGTCCTGGTGTGAAGGGGTCCCTGTTGAGTGACCGGTTCCACAGCTCCTCTCAGGGGGGCATGTATCTAGGGGTCTCATGGCTCCTCTTGAGGGGGTGTACCTGGGGGGGTCCCATCACCCCTTTCAGGGGGTGTCTTGAGGTTTAGACTGTCTTGGTGTGGAAGTAGCCTTGTTGAGTGTACCTAGGGGTCCCATGGCCCCTCTCAAAGGGGTCCCACGGCCTCTCTAGGGGGTATATCTAGGGGGTCCCACGGCCCCTCTTGGGAGGTATCTTGAGGTTTAGACTGTCCTGGTGTGGAAGTGTTCCTGTTGGGTGTATCTAGGGGTCCCATGGCCCCTCTTGAGGTGGGTATCTAGGGGTCCCAGGGCCCCTCTTGGGGGGTGTCTTGAGGTTTAGACTGTCCTGGTGTGGAAGTATCCCTGTTGGGTGTATCTAGGGGTCCCATGGCCCCTCTTGAGGGGGTGTATGGCCCTTCTTGGGGGGCGTATGTGGGGGGACATCCCACGGCCCCTCTTGGGGGGGAGTATCAAGGCTAAGAGGAGAGGCAGGCAGGCGGGGGCGGGGCTCACCTTTAGACCGAACCTGTTCTGGAGCTGCTCCAGGTCCATCCTGTGGTACAGGGCAGTGACGTCATGGCGCTCCTCCTGGGGGGCTGTGGCCTGCAGCAGGGCAGGTGGTCACAGGGGCCGGCATGGCCGGCCGGTCCCCCCGCACCCCCCCGCCCGGGGCACAGCCTCACGTTGGCCAGCTGTGTCTCCAGCTCCAGCACCTGGGCCATGTCTTCCTGCACCAGGTCGTTGTTCTCGGGGAGGTTCAAGTCCGCCCGCAGCATCGTGGCCACTGACACCATGAACTGCAGGTAAGCTTCCCGTACCTGGGCCAAAGGACGCAGGACAAAGTCTGGTGGCCTCGGCCGCCTTGGCCCCCATGGTGCTCTCTGTGGGGGTGGGGTGGGCATATGACAGAGAGCAGCCCTCAGGCGCTCACCCAGACAGGCATTGCAGACGGCTTGTGCCTCCCAGAACAGCGCCCTCAGTCCTGGGGCTCCCCACTAAGCCTGGGTGGGGGGCTGCGAGCTCTGTGTGGATGGCGCCTATGTGACCTGCATCAGGCACTCAGGGCCAGGCTTCCCGCTCCATCCCTCCGGTGTGTGACCAGGGCCTGAGACCTAATCCAGAGAACCGCACGGCCACATGGGAAGTGCAGGGCACACAGTAGGTGCTGGAAAAGGCCCAGGGTTCAGGGGGGCTGCCCCAGCCAGGCTGGCCACAGCTGGGCACTGGGAATCAGTCCTGAGGACGTGTGCCCGTCGTGGACCCGTCTTCTTTGTGACCCATCATCTGTGGGTGGGAACCACAGAGGCCTCCTCCTCCCAGTTGCCTGGCGTCAGGCTGGGCTAGTGCCCACACGCTAGTGTTGGTAGGCTCTGCTCCCTGGCTGCCAGGTGTGAGCCCATCCACATGCTCCAGCCCCTGCTGCTCTGAGCTGGGTTCCTTGGTCTGATCTCCTACCCCACAGCCCATCCACAGGTTCTGCTTTTGGTCACCCTTGTCCTTTCTCTTGGCTGGTCCCATCCTTCACAGCCTAGCTCACAGCCTGCCTCTTGCGGGAGGCCCATCATATTGCTTCCGGGTCATGGGTCATGTCACCTCCTGCCTTCCCAGCCCACTCCCAGTCTTTCCTCTCCAACTTCCCCCTCTTCCCCTCGCTGGCCCTGTCCTTGCCACTATTTGGTTCCCCATTTCTCTCCTCCTGCGTGCACAAGCAGGACAGCTCAGGGAGCAGACTTAGGGCCTAGTTGGTGGCTGTGTTCAGATCTCTACAGGCCCTGAGCTGGCCGCATGGACTCTAGTCCTGCCCTGGCAAGGGGGCAGGCAGGGTGTGCCCCTCAGGGCTGCAGGGCTGAGCTGATTGCCAAGCCTGGCTCCAGGGGTCCAAGGGCACCTCTGCAACAGTGACAAAGGCAGGGGTCCAAGTCTGCATGTCTAGCCCTCAGCACCGGAATTGAGCAATGCAGGTGCCCACAAAGGCTAGCTGTGGGACAAGGGTGGGGCAGACACACAGGGAGCTGGGCCTCAGCGGGCCCTCAAGTGACACGCAGGGGGCACCCGGAGCAGAGGGGGCAGGCAGGAAAGTGCCGGGGGTATGGGGCTGATCTAGCATTGGGCAGCCCCTGACTCACCTTCTGGTTGTTGCCCTCCTTGAAGTAGTACTCTCGGGATGGCATGCCCAGGGTGGGTTGGTCTATCTGCAGACAGAGCGTGGGAACCTGGGCCCGAAGCCAGGTCCCCAGCTTCGCCCCTCCCCCAGACTGTGCCCAGCAGGAACCTGAGCTCCATGTGGAGTGCTTGCAGGCACCAGCCCCAGCTCCTGCCCTGGGCTGGCCTGTGGGTGGGCTGAGGGTAGGCCTACCTGCAGGGCCTTGGGCACCCTCTCCCGCCCCCCAAAGTGAGGGCACATTCCACACGGGTCCTCTGTGGCCTTCTAGCTGTGGTCAGTGGTAGCTCTCTGAGGTCACACTTTCTGAGCTGGTGCCAAAGGCCTGGACAGAGTGTCCCGAAGACCAGCTCGGCACATGGACTTACTCCTGGTCAGGACCTGGGTCCCAGAAACCCAGATGGTCAGCACCGGTCCCCTGTGCTGCAGGTGTGGATGAGCGCAGGGCCCCTGAGCACACCAGGCCCACCCGGCCCTGCGGAGCCCCGCCTCCCCGGCCCCCTGGCTCGTACGTAGATGATGTGCCGGCTGGAGTTCTGGTCGTCGTTCCAGATGAAGAGGTCGATGAGCACCCGCCGGTTGAACTGTGCGTTCATCACGGCCAGCTGCTGTTCCAGCTCCCACTGGGGGCCTGAGGGTCAGGGCCTCATGCTGGAGACCCGCCGGCCTTGGGGTCTAGCCCAGCCCCTCGTCTGATGGGGAATCCCAGAATTCGGGGGTGTTGGGGACCCCAGCTTGTGGCAGCAAGCACAGCAGTGGACCTTGGAGGGGGGTTGGGGTCGCCCTTCCCTACATTGTCCGCAGGGAACAACAGTGCGGGAAGCAGAGCCTGCCCTGAGAGCTGGAGCCCTGGGTCTCTCCTTAGGGCTCTGGAAGGGATGCCACTCTGTAGAGCTGGAAGGGACTGGCTGCCCAGAGCCCACTAGCAGTTGCTGCACACTGCCCAGCTCAGGCCTAGAAGGCCTTGGCTCCAAGGAGCCCCTGGCCCAGGGCCACCTGCCCTGCCTTACCTACGCTCTTGTTCCACTTGTCCATGGCCACTGGCCAGCCTCCCACCACCTCTAGGATATTCAGCAGGGGCTGTGAGTCTCGCTTCTCTATCTCACCTGAAAGGGGAGGGAGCGGTCACTCACCCGATGCCCGAGGGGTGTGTGTATGTGTGTGACACCTGCTGCACACCCAGGTATGCTGATGCCCAACACTAAGTCCGACCCTCCCTACACAGACTCTGCAGAGTGGGACATATGGGGCCCTGGAAAGAGCAGAGATGGGACACAGGCAGGGAGGGGCCCAGGGTTGATGAAAGCCAGGGTGCCACCAGGACAAGGGTATAGGGGTCTGTGAACCAGAGCAGGTGGAACTCAAGAGGCCCAGGCAGCACTCTGGGCAGGGGTGGGGGACCAACTTGACGGTGGGAAGCCCTCGAGCCCTCCAGTCCCAGCATCGAGTGGTTGAACTGCTGACAGAGCTCGACACACAACCTCCCAGTGTGGTGGTTCAGGAAGTTTGGGAGAACCTGGGTCAAGAATCAGTGTAAGTGGGAACAGAGAGGCCTGTGGAGTAAGCAGAAACTTCGGGGTGGGGAGGGACTGACCAGTCACTTGATCTGGATGGGCTTGAGAACCGGCTGGTGGGGGAGTGGTCCAGGGGGAGGGGAACCAGGGCCTGGGGGAGTGAGAAGTATGGTATCCCACGTGGCTGGTGAGGGCACACTGGGTTTGCTTTCTTGGGTCCCAAGCTGAGAGCAGGTTCAAAACTTAGGGAATCCTGGCAGTCTCAGGCCGGTTGTGACAAGAGTCACCGGCTTGCTGGGTTAGTTCCCGCAGGTGATGGACTGGCCACCAGGCTGCAGGCCGTGGGTCACACCTGTACTTCTATACTCAGTCTGGCATTGTCCTTTTGGATATTTGGTCTCTCAGGTCAGAAACTCTATACACGTGGGAACCCAGGACACCTCCTTCACCTGGCAGGTGCCGGCCAGACCAGATCAGGTGACCTCTTGTTTCCATGGGGAGGAGGGAGTGCACCAGCCAGGGGTTGCAAAGAGACACCCAGATAATGCTGGGGTCCCCACAAGTCCCACTCAGGTACACCAGGAACAAGCCCCTCCTTCCAGAGACCTTGGGGAAACAGCCAGCCTTGAACCCTGGCACCGAGGAGCTGTCCTCAGAGCAGCCAAAAGCATGAGCTAGGCTTGAAAGCCCCAAGGCAGGTGGTCAAGGGGAGATGGCTGGAGGGGCCCAAGTGTGTGAATACTCCTAATAGGGACCAGCGCCCCGAGAAATCCCCCAATACCCCCCCAACATACACACAGGCATACACATACACACACAAATCACACAGACACACAGATACCTATGCATACACATACACACATATACACACAAGCATACAAAGACACACACAAACACATATGCCTATCACACAAAGACATACATATGCATATGTGTATAGAACATGCACACATATACACAGACACACACTACACATATCCACATATATATGTACACACATATACACACAAATGCATAAATACACAGACATACATACACCAATACACATTTAAACATATACACACACATTCCTACACATGCATATATACACAAGCACACACACAATAGACATACATTCGCATCTATGCACACACATGCATCCCTCACTATCTCTCTCCTGCCTCAAGATGTGCCGCCCACAAGGGTCAGGGTGTGAGCTGGTTCTGGGTAGCTGGCAGTCAGCCCATGCTCACAGGAAGCCTGGACCCTATGGTCAGGCAGTAGGGGCACACGGTCCCCCCAGATGAGTTTGGGGTGGTGCCCTGTCCCTTGCTCTGCCGAGGGCTGAGGGTCCTGGCAGGGAGGCCCCATTGGCCACTCACTCTCGTTCATGCAGGAGCGGTAGAGAACCTTGGCCTTCTGCACGGCCGGCCGGTCCTTGGAGGTGGAGTTCTCCAGCACCGCTGCGGGCAGAGAAGCCGAACAGAGGCCTCAGGTGATTGCTGGGGGGGGGGGAGGGTCAAAGTCCTAGCCCAGGGTGAGGCTTCATCCCAAGGGACTCCCTCTCCCCAGCCCGCTGGGTGAGGAGGGCTCTGCTGGCCATCCCCCTGCTCCCCGTGGTGGAGGCTGTGCTCACCTTTGAGGATGATCTCCAGCTCGTCCCGAAGGATGTCGAAGACGCTGTAGCGCGAGTTGGTCTCAGGGATCACGTGGCGCCGCAGCCAGCCCCCGCATGCGTACTGGTAGAAGTCGTCACACGGCTCCATGGACGGGTCCATGTTCTGGAGGATCCTAGCAGCTGTTCGTCCCCAGAGGGTGCGGAGGGAGAGGGGGGGCCCGGTGTGGATGGCCCGATGGGCAGTCAGATATTCAGTCACAGCCAAGTGCCCTCGGGAGCGTTAGTCACCCTGGGACCTCAGGGCGGTTGGAAGCAGGGGCTCCAGCTCTAGTGTGTGTTAGTCGCTCAGTCGTGTCTGACTCTTTGCGATTCCATGGACTGTAGCCCCCAGGCTCCTCTGTTCATGGGATTCTCCAGACATGAACACTGGAGTGGGTTGCCATTTCCTTCTCCAGGGGATCTTCCCAACCCAGGAATTGAACCCAGGTTTCCCACGCTGCAGGCAGATTCTTTACCGTCTGAGCCACCAGGGAAGCCCCCAGATCTAGGGACCCCAGTTATCAGCCACACAACCTTGGACCCCTGTGACCGCTCTTATCCTCCCCTTCCACATCTGCAAATCTGCGATGCCAGTGGTCTGGGCCCACCTGACTTGCAGCAAGTGCTCGACGCTGGCCCTGCCCCAGAGCCCTGTAATGGGTCACTGTGTCCTTGGGGGATGGTGGCTGTCATCCACTACGGGGCTTCATTTCCTGTTGGAGGGCTGTCTTTGTCCCCAGAACCCCAAGTGGCAGGGACAGTGGTGGGATGCTTTCAGCCGGGCTGGCCAGGCTGGACCCCCACCCAGGACCCTCCCTCACCTTCTGCTTTACATGGCTGGGACCTTGCAGGAGGCAGCACTACATGGGTCTCTCCACGGCCTCAGTGTGGGCTGAAGAATCACATTTCTGGGTTTTTACACTAGTGTTTCTTTGTACCCTTTTCACTGTGTTTTATCTGCAAATAGCTGCACGTGACACCCAATTTTAAGATGAATTCCTGGGAGAAAACTCGAGTGTGTGTGTGTGTGATCTTCTTTCTGTAAATGCGAAAAAGAGCATGTGGGGTCCCTGTGCTCGCTTCACTGTGGTCACAAGGGCCTCAGTGGGCAGGGAGCGACTTCCTGGGCAGAACAGCGGGTGAGACACCCACAGAGGAGTCCCTGCCTGTGTTCACAGCTGGGTCTGCCCACCAGCCCAGTGCCGTGTGTGTGTGTGTGTGTGTGTGTGTGTGTATACGTGTATATATGGGTTTATGTGTATATGTGTAGGTATGTGCATGGGTGTATATGTGTGTATGTATGTGTGTGTGTATGTGTATATGTGTGTGTGTGTGGCTCCTCCTGGCCTTGGACAGTGCCTATACCACCATCACCGCCACCCCCCTACCCGGGGCAACGCTCGGCAGGGAGGCGGGCTTACCTGCCATCACACAGCCAGGGGTGGTGCAGGTCTCAACCTTGTCCTTGGGGGTTTTGATCTCTGCAGGTAAGGAGCGCTGAGCGTGAGTGCAGGACGAGGACGGTCAGGTGCCAGTGGGGCAGGCAGGGGTGGGCGGGGCACCCGTGGGGCGGGGACGGCTGAAGTGGGCAGGGTCAAGCTTCAAAGTCATCTCACCCCCATGTGGCCCAGCCTGGGCCCTGAGGGCATCCTCCCCGGGTTGCCCAGGCCTGGGCCTTAAGTGAGGGTAAGCTCATTCTGGCTTGACCCCTGCAGTGACCCTGGAACCCCTTTACACCCTCTGAGCCCCCTCTGAGGGCTGAAGCCAGACATGGTGCCCTCCACCCTGTGGCCCACCCATTTCCCACCCATGAGCTGTCACCTCCTCCAGGCAGTCTGCTTGTGCTGCCCTGTCGCTGCACGCCCCTACTCTCTCCCTGCTCTCAACCCCCACCATCTGGCCATGTCCGTGGAGCAGCTCCCAGTAGGGCTGCAGTGTGACTCCTGCCGGTCCCCAGGCTTGGGGAAGCATCCTGCATCTAGCAGGTGCTCAAGACTGCATCCTTACCACTGCCTCCCCCCACCTCCCGGACACTGTGTCCTGGGCAGGACCACCTTCCTGCTGCACACTCCAGCTTGCAGTGGAACCCGGCCTGGCTATAGGCTCCCCGGCCCTTGCTGGTGGCTTGGCCCACGGGGGTGCAGATTCCTAGCCCCCTCCCCGTGTTGAGAGGGGAGGCAGGGCTACCTCGGGGTGCTCGTTTTACAGTGTTCTTCTCTTCCTTGGAGAAGCAAAGCCGGCTAGAAAAGAGTGGCAGCGGCTTCCCTGGGGAGAAACACAGCACTCAGCTCTGGGGTGGTAGGGCCTGTCTGGGGCAGTACAGGCATTCTCCTGCAGCAGTGGGGGGTGGAATCGTGCATGGTGGTGGCCCTTGCCCGCTGTAATGAGGGCAGGTCATCAGTCAACCAAGACAGGGGCCCCAGCAGAACTCAAATCAGAGTGGAGGGGGCGGAGCTCCCCTGGCTTGCCAGCCTCTCTCTCTGGGCCCACCTGCCTGGTGCCCCCCTCCCACTGCCGGACCCGTAGGGGTCCTGAGGCAGGATCTCTTCCCCTAATGAAGTGCCTTCTGACATCCTCCTTGACCGGGGGATCATGGGCCTCACCCAGGTCAGGGTGGGCAGCTTCAGGAGTCTGCTAAGGCAGGGACAATGCACTCCTTTAGGGTGAAAGGATGTCCTCTGGGGGGGTGGTGGGTAACTTCCTGACCCACCCTCCACACCCTCAGCTCCAGTTCCACCACTTTTACTGGCAGCTGAGAGTGCAAAGCTGCCCTCCATCATTTGTCTACTGCGTGGGAGGGACCACTGCTTGGTCAGCATCGGCCTGAAAGGGTTGTGAGAAGGACAGGCCAGTGGCAGGAGGGGGTTGATCAGGTCCAGGGAGAGTACCCACCAGCCCTGGCCACCTTCCCCACCAGGGAAACACACAGAGGGCCTTGTCCAGGTCAAGGCTGTGAGCACTACAACTATGCGGGGTGCAGGAGGCCCTGGACATTCTGGTGTCTCCTGGGGGCTATGATCTGGGATAGGGGTAGGGAGAGAAGTTTCCCTGCCATCTGTTTCTTTGTCCATGAGTCCAACTTGTGTTAATATTATCAACCAGTCCTGGTGCTGGACCCTGGAGAATCAGATCTAAGGCCCACACAAGCCCTGCCCTTAAGGGGCCCCCGGTTCAGTGGAAACAGGAGATAAGTGATACGTAGATTGAGGCAAATGGTTTAAAAGCAAATCTGAGCTTTGGAGATGAGGAGGACAGTCTCACAGATAAGAAACAGAAATGCAGTGCTGAGTGGGTGCAACATCTGTCTGCCCCATGGGCATGTGCCAATTACAAAAACCCACAGGGCCTCCAGACAAAGGCCATGCCTTTGTGGAAGAGTGGACTAGTTATCTGAGCTCTGGCCAAAGAGACAGTGGTGAATTGGGGGTGGCAGGGAGGACAGGGAGGAAGAGGCCTTTGCTTCTGATTAGGGCGTGGATTGTGGCTCCCACCTGAATAAGGACAGCAAGCTAGAGAAGCGACATGAGAATTTTAGAAAGCAGCAGAGAGCTGAAGACATAAAGAAACCCAAATGAATTCCACAAAGAGCCAAGCCCTCCTAGGACCAGAGGGACCTGTGGCTATTTCACCTGTGCCTGGGGCAGGGGGAGCGGCAGGGGGAGGGGCAGGGGGAGGAACATGCCTCCTACAGAGTGGAAGGGTTGGTAACAAGCCCTTTGCACCTGCTGGGCAGAGAATCCACCTGCAAAGCAGGAAACACAAGAGATGCGGTTTTGATCCCTGGGTCGGGAAGATCTCCTGGAGAAGGAAATGGCAACCCAGTCCAGTATTCTTGCCTGAAAAATCTCACAGACAGAGGAGCCTGGCGGGCTACAGTCCATGGAGTCCCAGAGAGTTGGACATGACTGAGTGACTAAGCATGCACGCCTGCATTGCACCTGCCCTTGGGCTGGTGGGAGGGATACTGGGTTCCAAGGAGCCCCTGTCATAAGGCTCTGTTTCTTTCTCTGGGGCCTCCCCTGATGCACTGCAGTGATGCAGATGAAGGCAGGGCCAGGGCAGGAAGGCTGGGAGAAATCCTCCCCCATGAGGAAGCAGGCAACTGTGACCCATAACCAAGAAAATAAACAAAAGCCCAAAGTGGATTTGTTGGTGAACAGATACCCGAGTTATTTAACTTATTTAACTTCTATGCAGAGTACATCATGCAAAATGCCAGGCTGGATGAATCACAAGCTGGAATAAAGATTGCTGGGAGAAATATCAACAACCTCAGATATGCAGATGATATCACTCTAATGGCAGAAAGTGAAGAGGAACTAAAGAGCCTCTTGATGAGGGTGAAAGAGGAGAGTGAAAAAGCTGGCTTAAAACTCAACATTCAAAAAACGAAGATCATGGCACCCAGTCCCATCACTTCATGGCAAATAGATGGGGAAAAATTGGAAACAGTGACAGATTTTATTTTCTTGGGCTCCAAAATCACTGTGGATGGTGACTACAGCCACGAAATTAAAAGATGCGTCTTCCTTGGAAGAAAAGCTATGACCAACCTAGACAGTGTATTGAAAAGCAGAGACATTTCTTTGCTGACAAAGGTTCATATAATCAAAGCTATGGTTTTTCCAGTAGTCATGCATGGATGTGAGAGTTGGACTATAAAGAAAGCTGACCACTGAAGAATTGGTGCTTTTGAACTGTGGTGTTGGAGAAGACTCTTGGGAGTCTCTTGGACTGCAAGGAGATCAAACCAGTCCATCCTAAAGGAACTCCAACCTGAATATTCATTGGAAGGACTGATGCTGAAGCTGAAGCTCCAATACTTTGGCTACCTGATGTGAAGAGCCGACTCATTGGAAAAGACCCTGCATAGTATACACTCTCTGGTATAAAGATCAATGCAACAAAATAGAGGATCCAGAAATGAACCCACACAAATATAGTCAACTGACATTTGACAGAGGCACAAAGGCAATTCAATGGAGAAAGTATAGCCATTCAATAAGTGTTTCAAAATGAACAACTGGACGTTCAAATACAAAAACAAACCAAAAAAATTAGACACAGGTGTTATGCTTTACACAAAAATTAACTCAAAATGAACCATAGAGATAAATATAATATACTCAGTTTTAGCATTTCTTGAAGTAGACAGGAGAAAATCTTACATGACCTTGGTGATGACCTTTAAAATAGGACACAAACTGTGGTCCAGGAAAAAAAATACTTGACAAATGAGACTTAAAGAATTAAACTGAGACTTAAGAATTAAAGTGAAAAACTTCTGCTCTGTGAAAGTCTTGCTAAGAATGAAAATATGAGCCACAAACTGAGAGAAAATATTTGCAAACACACATTTGATGAAACACTGGTATCCAAAAGTTACAAAGAACTCTTAAAACTCAAAAGTAAGAGAACATAAAAGATATGAAGACACCTAACCAAAGAAAATATACAGTTGAAAAGCAAACATATGAAAAGATGCTTAACACCATTTTTCATTAGGGAATGTACATTAAAACAACAGTGAGGTAACATAACAGACCTATTTGAATGGACAAAATAAGCAACTGATGATATCAACTGCTAGTGAGGGTACAGAGCACTGGGAACTCTCACTCATTGCTGGTGGGGATGAAAAATGCTACAGTTGGAACTGTTGTCTTAGAAGACAACCAGTTTGCCAGTTTCTTACAAAACCACAGTCTTACAACATGACCAGCAACTCCACTCCTAGGTGGCTACAGAACTGATTTCAAAACTTACGTCTATGCAAAAACCTAAATGTGAATATTTACAGCAGCTTTATCTATAACTTCAAAAAAACTAGAAGCAACCCTGATGTCCTTCAATAGGATAATGAATAAATTGCATTATATTTATTGAATGGAATTTTCATTCAGCAATAAAAAGGAAAAAGCTATCAAGTCACAAAAAGGTGTGAATGAATCTCAAGTTGTATATTGCTAAGTGAAAGAAGCCAAATTGAAAAAGCTACATACATTGATTCCGATTATATGACATTCCAGGAAAATAAAGCTATAGAGAAAGTAAACAATGATTGCCAGGGATTTGGTGGAAGGTATGAAGTAGAGGTGGTACTGGTGGATGCAGGAGAGGTGAAGCACAGGGAAATTTAGGGCAGTGAAACTATTCTTTCTAATACTGTAATGGTGGGTATGACATATTAAACACTTGCAAAACCCCACAGAACTTTATACCAGAGAGTGTAAACACTGATGTATATAAATTTTAAAAAGACCATTTAGAAGGTCATGAGACCCCAGGATGAAGTGCAGCATGAGAATTTAAATATATCACAATGAGTGCAGTAACCTCACTGAAAGGGGTGGGGGCACAACATGCTGAGCTCACTCACCTTGGAAATGAGTAGATTCCACAAGACTGAAGGCAAAAGAGCTGTATGCAGCACTGTGCTCTAGTTGATAAAGTTCTCCCCCATGGGAATACATGTTAACAATTCTGAAACCATGATATGAGTATGTTGGAATTGAATAAGCAGGCAAGTAAATAACAGAAGGCCAGGTGCATCAATGCTGCAAGAGGAGTTACAGATAAACAAGGAGAGGGGGCAGAATGATCCTTGTGGTCATGGAGTAGAGGTGGGGACATCAAAATAAATTCATGTTTAGCTTACATACACAGACAGATACATATACAAATGTTTATAGATAAAATGAAAGACATTAGCCTACAGATCCCAAAACTGCAATATATCTCAAGTAGGGCAAATACAAAGAAACTGCATGTAGCAGCATTAAAATCAAACTACTAAGAACTACACAGAGAGAGAGACATTTGTAAAGGCAGCCAGAGGAGAAAAAGACTTCAATTCACAGGAGCTACAAAAAACAGTGGGTCTTCCCTGGTGGCTCAGTGGTAAAGACTCTGCCTGCCAATGCGGGAGACGTGGGTTCAATCCCTGGGTTGGGTAGATTCCCGGGAGAAGGAAATGGCAACCTGCTCCAGTATTCTTGTCTGGGAAATCTCATGAACAGAGGAGCTTGGTGGGCTAAAGTCCATAGGGTTGCAAAGAGTTGGACACAACTTAGCAAATAAATGACAGCAACAATAAGATTAATGGCTGGCTTCTCATCACAAATAATGTTGGTCAGGAGAAGAGGCAATGAACCTTTGAATGGATGCATGAAGAAAACAAACTATCAACTTAGAATTCTATATTCAGCAAAAATTTAGTTAACAAGTGAAAATGAGATAAAGATATCTTAGGTAAAAATAGACAGAATTTGTCTCCATTACAGATGCACTCACTACAACAAACATTGGGTTGGCCAAAAAGTTCATTTGGGTGTTCTGTAGCATCTCACAAATGAACTTTTTGGCCTACCTAATACTAAAGAAAGGATTCCCACAGGAAGAACAGCTAACTAGTGGGAAGTACAGGTTTGTGGGAAGGAATGACCATGACCAGAAAGGAAATCACAGAGTAAATGGGGTGAATGAAGCATCATGGGGACCCAAACAGTGCATTTGTCTGACCTGCTGTCTGTCTAGTCAGACAAAACCAGAACCTATGACCAGCACTGTGGAGGTAAGTTCATTTCTTCTCCATGCTATGTCCCCCTCTCATTTCCTCCACTGCATTCCCAGCACAGGCTGCTGTAACTTTCTGAGTGGGGAACATTCCTGGGGTAAGTTCATGTGATGCTATAGCTCAAGAATTGCCCGAGGATGCAGTGGGATATTGACAAAATGTTTTTGAAATGGAATAAGGCAAGACCACTGTGTTTGTGCACATCACCTTTAACTTACACCACCTCATTTGTGTCACCACCTCCACTTGCCTAATGAAAAAACCAGCCAGCATGTGAGGTCATGCACCGATGGCCAGTCACTCACTAGTGAGTGGGCAAGTTTGGCCTTCCAGCCCCCATATTCTCATTCAGAATCTGTTCTTCTGAGCAAGAGAAAAAGCAAATCAGCAAGGGCTTGACACAAAAGCTGAACAGGAATGAAGTCTTCCTCTAAATCTAAAATAGGATCAATGGACACAAGCAAACAGACCCTCAAAAGGGATATTTCCCCATGGATTCCAGAAAGAAGTAGCCTTCCTTATACCAAATAGACATGTGTTCTTTGTTCTTTTTTATATAGGCTTGAATAACTTCTGTAATATACCAATTATTTTCATACAGACTCTCTACATTAAAAAATAACTAAATTTTCCTTTGAATGATCTGTTCTCCTAAAGGTTGTCCTTGATGTGAATAATTTGTTACCTCTTTCTGTTTCTCTGCTCTTCCTGTTTCTGTCTCTATATCTAACAAAAGAGGGCAAAGAAGAACTTTATTGGGTGGAAAACAACTGTCCTCCCTGGAGAATGTATACTCCCAGGCTGATTGTCATGCAGGTATGGAGCATGAGTCTACATGATCCTGTGTCAAGGAAACCTCAAGCTGAGAAATTAATTTTAGGCTGGTAGTGTCTCCAGGTGCCTGATGGAGATAAACACACATATTATCTGGAGGAAAACTTAGCTCAAGTAACAAAGGATTCTCACAGACAAAGCCAATTTGAACATGGTCTTAGGTTTATGAAAAGACCAGCTTCCATGAGTGAGAAACAGCTAACAGCAGGACTAGAAACCCAAGGATTCATATTTTGGGATTATCTGATCCAGAATGTGTGGAGGCTGGCATCACAGGTCCCAAACCTTGACATCCCTCTGCCTCTATGCCTTTGTAATTGCTACTCCCGAGGAGGCAGAAAATATGTCCTCCCTCCCTTCAGTGTGGGTTTGCCCCTGTAGCTTTGGTAATGATGTGTTCCAGTTCTGAGGCCAGGTCCTAAGTGTGCTCCTACTTGTCTCCATGAATTTGTACATGGAGAAGGATGTGCTTGCTTGTCCTCATAGGAAGATGAAGTTCATGGTACAGAGCTGCCCCAGCTGAGCCTGACCCACATTAGGTGAGCTGCCACCAACCCACTGATGAATGTGTGTCGTGATAAATAATTGTTGTTTTAAGCCCCTGAGTATGGGGGCAATTTGTTAGGCAGCAGTAGCTAGCTGATGTAGAAATAACTCAAGTATGTTTGAAATATTAAAAAAAAATAGAAAGAAATCAATTTGGAAAAGAATCACTTGGAAATTATAGAAATAAAAAATGTAATTGTTGAAATTAAATTTTAAAAAATCCAAAATGGATGGGCTAGTGGAAGATACAACAGAACTGAAGACAGATTTAGTCTTCAGATTTAGTAAATTTGAATGTAGTTCTAAAGAATTTACCCACAATGTGGGGCAAAATCAAAGAGATGGAAATTTTTCTCTAAAAGATATATGGAAGGTAGAGTGAGAAAAATTGAGTGCATACATAATCAGAATTTAAGAAGGAGAAAAAGAGATTACGTGGTAGCATGTGTATGTACTTGTGCTAAGTCGTTTCAGTCATGCCTGACTCTTTGTGACCCCATGGACTGTGGCTCACCAGGCTTCTGTCCATGGAATTCTCCAGGCAAGAATATTGGAGTGGGTTGCCATGCCCTTCTCCAGGGGATCCTCCCTACACAGGGATCGAACACACATCTCTTATGTCTCTTGCAATGGCATGTGGGTTGTTTACCTCTAGTGCCACCTGGGAAGCCACAATATTAAAAAGACAGTAGCAAAAAGTAAATAAATAAAAATAAAAAGACAGTAGCGACAAGTTTCCAAAATTAATAAATGTTATTAATGTTCAGATTCAAGAATCATAACAGACCCAAAACAGAATAAATAGAGTCTCATAGTTAGGCGCCTCATGGTAAAAATGCAGGATACCAAGGGGAAAACAGTTTAGTGAGGAAAACAGTTCATCTGACAAGAAGGACAACTCCTAACAGCAGCAGTGGAAGTCAGAGACAGTAAAGCTAAATCTTCAGGATACTAAGTCTATATGTCCAGATTTTTTAACCAGTTAAACTATTACTGAAGGATGAGTACCAAATAAAGTCATATTCAGTTAAACAAAACTAAGGTTTGCAATTGAAAAGAGTATTTCAAAGCTGTGCTCCCAAACCTGCTTGATCACAGGAAAGGCCTAACATGCTGGTTATATATAGTACAGTTTCAGAGTTCTTACCTTATAAGATTTCTTGGTTTTGCCCAGATGGAGGCCTATTATGGACTAAATGTTTGTCTCCCCCTCCCCACTCCTTATTAATGTGTTGAAGCCTTAACCCAAAATGTGACTGCATTAGGTGATGGCAGTCAGGAGGTGATGAAGGTTAAATGAGGCCATGTGGTGGGGTCCTGATCCACTGGGGCTGGTGCCTTATAAGAAGAGGAAGACAGCACAGAACTGACCCTCTCTGCCACATGAGGGCATAGTGAGAAGGTGGCTGTCCACAAGCCAAGAAGAGTCCTCACCAGGAACTGAATTGGCTGGTACCCCAACCTTGGACTTCTAGACTCGAGAACTTGGAGAAATAGATTTCTGTTGTTGAAGTCACCCCAACTATGGTATTTTGTTATGGTGGCCCAAGCAGTAACAGTTAGGACCAGACATGGAACAACTGAGTGGTTTGAAATTGAGAAAAGAGTATGACAAGGTGGTATATTGTCACCCTGCTTATTTATCTTCAATGCAGAGTGCATCATACAAAATGCAGGGCTGGATGAATCACAAGCTGGAATCAAGATTGCTGGGAGAAATATCAACAACCTCAGATATGCAGATGATACCACCCTAATGGTAGAACATGAAGAAGAACTAAAGAGCCTCTTGATGATGGTGAAAGAGGAAGTGAAAAAGCTGGCTTAAAACTCAGCATTCAAAAAACTAAGATCATGGCAATCCATCCCATTACTTCATGACAAATAGAAGGGGAAAAAGTGGGAACAGTGGCAGATTTTATTTTCTTGGGCTCCAAAATCACTGTGGACAGTGACTACAGCCATGAAATTAAAAGACGCTTGCTCCTTGGAAGGAAAGCTATAAGAAACCTAGACAGTGTATTAAAAAGCAGAGACATTATTTTGCCTACAAAGGTCTATCTAGTCAAAGCTATGGTTTTTCCAGTAGTTATGTATGGACATGAGAGTTGGACCATAAAAAGGCTGAGTGCCAAAGAATTGATGCTTTTGAATTATGGTGTTGGAGAAGACTCTCGAGAGTCCATTGAACTGTAAGGAGATAAAACCAGTCAATCTTAAAGGAAATCAGTCCTGAATATTCATTGGAAGGACTGATGCTGAAGCTGAAGCTCCAATACTCTGGCCACCTGATGTGAAGAGCCCACTCATTGGAAAAAAACCCTGTTGCTGGGAAAGAGTAAAGGCAAGAGGAAACGGGGATGATGAGAAGGCAAGAGGACAAGATGGTTGGATGGCATCACTGACTCAATGGACATGAGTTTGAGCAAGCTCTGGAAGATGGTAAAGGACAGGGAAGCCTAGTATGCTGCAGCCCATGGGGTCACAAAGAATTGGACACAACTTAGTGACTGAACAACAGCAAGTGGATTGAGATGGGGCCAGAGGTTCCTGGGAAGACAACTGCCCCAGGTTCCTCTGATTATCAAGCAAGTTCAGCAAATGCCACCCTAATCAGCGCTCCCCAAATTTAAGTGCAGAGGATCCCCTGGGGATTAGGTGTAGGTCCTCATTGAGCAGGCCTAGGGTGGGCCCTGAGTTTCTGAATTTCTAACAAACCCCAAGGTTAAACACTGTCTGTGGACACACTGTGAACAGGAGACTCCAAAAGCATGTACTTCAGAAAGAAGGAAAACTACTTCATAAGGTGGAAACCACGGACTTATCCACAACAATATGTGATCAGGGTGGAGGACAAGAAGAGTAGAACTACTCTAAATGCTTGTGTTATTTGGGAGAAACATGAAGATATTGACTAACTGAGTAAGTCAAATATGCAAATAAGATTTAAGGTATATTAGTTTAGCTTTCTGTTTATGACATCAAATGCCACAATAGAACATCATTCCCTTTGTAACAACAGGAAAATAGTCTACAGAAATCAATACTTTTCTGGAGACCTTCTAGGACCTGAGGTCAGAAGGGGACCCAGAAAACAGAGTGACAAGCCCCACCAAGCAGAGATGGGACTGTTATACCTTTGACAGGAGGAGTAAGAGACGGTCACCATACAAGTGGCAAAGTAAAAAGAAATCTGCTAACGTTTTAGTGAATTTTTTTAAAGGTCTGAAATGTTCTTTTTAAAACTATTTATTTTTGGCTGTGCTGGGTCTTCGTTGCTACACATGGGCTTTCTCTAGTTGTGGTGAGTGGGAGCTACTCTTTGTTGAGGTGCACAAGCTTCTCATTGCAGTGGCTTCTCTTGTTGCAGAGCACTGGCTCTAGGCTTCAGGAGTTGCGGGACGTGGACTCAGTAGTTGCGTTTCCCAGGCTCTAGAGCACAGGCTCAATAGTTGTGGCACATGAGCTTAGTTGCTCTGTGGCATGTGGGATCTTCCTGGATCAGGGATTGAACCCATATCTCCTGCATTGGCAGGTGGATTCTTTACCACTGATCCACCATGGAAGCCCCTTAAAGTGTTCTTGAAGGCTAAATGTGAGTTAGCCAGTGTGGAACAGCTGGAGCTTCAACACATGGGGATTTTGCATTTATTCCCCAGCTATTTCCATGAACCCTTACCAGGTGCTGATGAGAAAGAGTGGGGCAGTTCTCAGGAGGCCAGAGAGAGTCCCCCTCAGTGGCACAGGCATGCAGGAGATTATCTGCTTCTGCCACAGTGCCTGCACATGGTGTCTTATGCTTGCCCAGACTCTCCTCTTGTGGGAAGCAAGAACTTTACACCATTGAGAGGAAGGGCAGTAAACCCTCTCAGCCCCCAGGGACCAGGTGAAAATCTACTGGTCTGGAGGAGAGTCTGATGTAAAAATCCTCTGCTCATGGAAGAGGCAAAGGAGAGCCTTGTAGGCCCAGGATCTTAGCTGAGGTCTGCTGCTACTAGGTAAGTGGGAGGGGACTTAGGGAGACAGCAAAGTTTGATGGACATGAGGATCAGGGCAGGGATGCTGTGACAACTCCACTCCAAGACTGAGCCTGGACCAGGACACCAGAGCTCCCCCCCACCCCTTGCCAGCATAAGCCAAGCACTAAAGAGCAAGGGCCACCTACCACCTGTGGAGGGACAGAGGCACCGAGGAGAGAGAGAGACACAACTCTGTGTCACACACATCTAGGGACTGCTGATTTACTGAGGCTGGAGCAGGAGCAAAGTGGGGCCAGAGGTTCCTTCTCTAAGCACAAGTAATCATCACTCACAGCTGGAGAAAGGTGAAGTCTGCAGGGCACCGAGGGTGACAAGGGTGAAAACAAAACCCCAGATCAGCTGCCTCCTGACTAGATGGATTCAACCACTCACACTAAGACTGACAGAACAGGTGTGCTTATTTCTGGGTACAAGTACTGTTTACTCCAGTCTCTGCTCTTTCTTTAGATGTCCAGCATTCAGTAAAAATGTGTGACACAGAGATACACATACACACAGGGAAGAAAAAGCAATCCACTACCATGAGATAAATTAATCAATAAAACTAGACTCAGAGATAGCTCAGATACTGGCATTATCAGAAAAGGACTTCAGAATAATTATGATTAATATGTTAAAGGATCTAAGGGAAAAGGTGGATAATATACATGAACAGATAAGAAATTTCAGCAAAGAGATGGAAGCTAAAAAGTGGAAAATGGGAAACACCAGAAATATAAAGCATGTTATTAGAGATGAATTTAGAGTTTCTTTAACTGGCTGACCAGTCCAGTAGATACAGCTGAGGAAAGAGCCAGTGAACCTGAAGATTAATTAGGGTCAAATGTTTCAAATTGCATCACAGAGAGTAAAAGAATGAACAAAATCTGAACTTGGCATCCAAATACTGTGGGGTAATATCACACCATCCTACAGACATGTATGCAGAGTCTGAGGAGGGTGGAAGAAGCAAGAGAAAAATGAGAGTCCTTAAACAAGTTTGCTATTAGTTAAAAAAACAAAAGTAACAAGGAAAGGAAATATAATCCAGCTAGTCTTCATAGTTCAGCTATGAAAAATACTCACTCAGTAAAACTATTGTAGTGATGAATATGGATTTATCAAAGGCAATGATGTAGTTATACTGGGACCATAGAAGCCTGGGTGGCTTAAGGAGCCAAATCTGCCTCCCATTTGGGATGTCAATAATAATACTGATAGAGGATCAATGACAAATCTAACATTCTATTACAAAATCTGATCCTAATATCATGATAGACATTTTTCTAAGTGTTTTTGATGTATTAAATCATTGAACCCTCAAGTAAGCCTCTAACTATGTTATGTGCCATTTTACAGATAAGGAAACTGAAGCACAAAAGTGTGAGGAAAACCCTCCAAGGTCACATAGCTGGGATTTGGGGAGGCTGGCAAGCCCACCAGGCTGTCAGACTTTGGAGCCTGGGTATTAACCACAATCTTATAGTGCCTCCCTGTGATATAGCAATGAGTAGAGAGAGAAGAGTCCAGAGATGAAGTTTAGACATTCCAGTCCAGGGATTGGCAGTATTTTTCTGTAAAAGGCCAGATAAATATTTTAGCCTTTGTGAGTCACATACAGACCCTGTCTCACCTACCTGATTTAGCTCTTGTAGCATGAAAACATCCATAGGCAATATCCAAGTGAATGGACACAGCTGTGTTCCAATAAAACTTTATTTAGAAAAACAGGCAATGGGCCAGAGGTATCCAACCTCTGCACTAGACAATGAATATGACAGCTTCTGAGAAGCATAATTCCAGGATGGGCAGGAGTATAGGCCTGGGACTGTATTTGTTACTATAAATTTTATTTTAAAAAGTTGCTTTTATGAAAAAGGCTTATCTATAACTTTTGAAAAACATATTAAAATGAAAAAATCTGAGATAACCTTTAAAAGGATTAGAAATATAAAACTTTCAAGCTAGTTAAGGTAAAATGGAGTGAAAAATAATAACCCAATCCAAAAGAAGGTGAGGAAAAAAGAAAAAAGGCATTGAAGCACAAAAGAACACAACAGAAAAAAACATACATTTTTGTGTGAATAGACATAGTCTAAATCCTCCAGGTAGAAGACAGAGACCAAAATCCACCTATACATGGTTCCAAAAGACACACACGTAAAGCTAAAGAGACAAAGTTTCAAAGAAAAAGGATGGAGGAAATAGAGAGCAAATGCTAACTCCAATCAGATAAAACAGAATTTCAAACAAAACATAATAAGGCAAAAGGCATAGTAAGACATAAAAAGGCACTACACCATTATACAGACTTCCCTGCGGCTCGCTGTTAAAGAATCTTCCTGCAATGTGGGAGACCTGGGTTTGATCCCTGGGTTGGGAAGATCTCCTGGAAAAGGAAAAGGCTTCCCACTCCAGTATTCTGGCCTAGATAATCCCATGGACTGTATAGTCCATGGGGTGGCAAAGAGTCTGACACAACTGAGTGACTTCCACTTTCACACCATTACACTGAGTGAAGATACACTGATTCTAAATTTGTATCCGTATAATAATGTTGCTTTTTTTTTTTTTTTGTCATGCCCTTGGTACTGAAAGCATGGAGTCCTAACCACAGGACTGTCAGGGAATTCCCTTAATGTAGCCTGCCAGTGCAGGAGACTGAAGAGACTTGTGTTCGATCTCTGGGTTGGGAAGATTCCTTGAAGAACGGAATGGCAATTCACTCGGTGTTCTTGCCTGGAGAATCCCATGGACAGAGGAGCCCGGCGGGCTAAAGCCCACGGGGTTGCACAGAGTTGGACACGGCTGAAGTGATACAGCACACAGCACAGACAGTCTTAAAACAGGCAATTTAATACTTGACATAACTACAAGGAAAATTGAAAGTTCTCTAGGGCTAAGTTTTAGTACACACATCTTTAAATAATTAAAAGATCAAGAAAATGGAAAGAAGCAAATATATAGATTTGATTGACCTAATAGATGTACTAAGCCTCATCTGTGTCTCCACTTTCACCTAATGGTGATTGGGTGTATTCCACATGCACACATGGATTATTTATAAAACTGACCTTGTATTGGCCCTAAAACAAGTCTCAGCAAATACCAATGAATCAGTATCACGTAAACCATGGTTTCTGATGAAAATTCAATTAAGTTAGAGACCAATTACAAAAGGCAACTAAGAAAAAAAATCTCCATGTATCTAGAAATTTAAAAGAGAGATTTCTAAGTAATTCATGAATCAATGAAAAGAAAAAAAAAAAAAACAGTGGATGAGAAAGTACTTAAGAATAAACAATAACACAGCATATAAACCCTTCCACAGCCTCTATCAGGACCTGAGGCAGAGACTGGCTATGGGTCATTTGTGGGGGTAGGGGAGGACACAGGAGCCCTGGAAGATATTGTATACAATTGTTCCCTAAATACAATCCACTTGTATTTAGGGAACCAGGCGGAGGAAAGGCCATTACAGTCAGGGTGGGCTCACACTTCTCAGTACTGCCTAGATGAGGACTGGGGTGGGGTGGGGGGTCAGCCCAGTCCCCAGGAAGCCCCTCAGCTGGGTTTCTGCAGCCCAGTAGCTGTGAACAGAGGTTCCCTGGGGTCCCTCTGAGAGCTCTGTGATGCAGTGCTCATCTACCCTGACAGAAGACCCAGGGTGGCCAGAGACCAAAGCAGCTGGCAGGGTCCAGCCGAGCACCTGGTCAGGCAGGAGCAGCCCTGGGGGGAGGGGGAATGCCCACTACATCTGGGGGTGGTGCCCACTTTTGGTTCAGAGAAACAGCACTGCCCAGCAATGTCTGGATGGTCCCACAGCAGTGCAGGTGGCTCCGGTCAGTGAAGGAACATTCTAGTACAAAGACTGCCACTGCCCTATTGTTGAGGGTGCTGGGGTGGTGGTGGAGATGGTGTCTTTTCCTGCAGATCCTCCTGAGTCCTGAGCCTGCTGCCCACCCATCCGCCTGCAGGAGGAACCTAGAGCACCTCCCAGCTGGTGTCCACCCATTGCACATGCCCCTTGGGGCAGCAAGGTGCTCCAGTGGGGACAGTTGGCACCCCAGGGCTTGACCTGGGCTACCTGGTGCCCAGGTGCAGACACGTGAGCGCCTCCCCTTGTTTCCCATGCCTCGGGACCCCAGGAGGGGACAGTTTGGGCTCTGTGAGTGGGGGTGTCCCAGCAGGGCGTTCTCGCTCCCCCACCTCCCTAGGACCCCAGCCTGCTCCCACCCTCCCCTACAAGGGTCGAAAAGCAGAGCCTGAGACGCCAAGAGGCCGGGAAACCCAGGCCGTCAGGGGCCGAGGAGGAGGATCCCAGCGAGGTCCCTGCTGGCGGAAGCCAGGGAGGCGGCAGGTGAGCGCGGCGGCCCGAGGATGCTGCGCCCCGAGTCCCAGTGCCGGAGCGCGGGCTCCTGCTGCTGGGCCGGCCGGGAACTGCAGCGCTCTGTGCGGCAGCGGAGGGGAGGGGGCGCGCGGATGGGGCGGGGGACAGGGTCTACCGCTTCTCGGAAGTCCGGCAGAGGCCCGCCGAATCAGAACCAGCCTGGTGCCAGCCCGCGCCTGGGCAGAGCCTTCCAGAAAGGGCCCCAGTCCCCACAGGTCAGTGCCCCTCATCTCCAGGCTACAGCAGAGCCGGGCCGCCCGCGGTGCCCCGCGCAGACCCCGCCTGCCCTGCTCGTCAGGCGGGCTCATCCGAGTGGGCGGGCGCGCAGACCTTCCGGAGGTCGGGTGCGGGCGAGCGCAGTGAGCAGGATGCCCGTGACCCGTCCGGGGCAAGGGGGCGCCCCCACTCACCTCTGCTGTCGGCGTAGAGGAGGCCCAGGGTGACCAGGGCGCCGGTCACCAGGAGCAGCAGCAGCAGCAGCCCCGCCTCCAGGAAGCCTCGGTGCTTCTGCCCCGAGCGGCCGGCGATCTCCACCATCCCCACTGGGCTCTCGGGCTTGCCCATCGCAAGTCTCTAGACGGGGAAAGAGCACAGCGGAGGAGCCCCAAGGCCAAGGCAGGGGCGGCGTCCACCCGGGGTGGGGCGTCAGGGCAGCGGGGGCTGGGTGTGGCGCTAGGGAGGCCCTGCCCGAGGCTGGAGGGTGCTCGGCCCTTTTCTCCATCCCAGGTCCTGCGCCTGAGGGCTCTCCTCCCTCTCCCAGGGAGTCTGAGTGCCGGAGGCGGCCCGGGATGGGTCAGGCCCGGCCTTGGCCCATTGACAGTCCCTTTTGGAGGTTGGCCTCTCTAAGTCTGCTTTCGGGCAGAGATTGGTCTGGGGTCGCTCAGCTCACAGCTTGGGGTGGGCACGCAGGACCCAAGAGACCCAGCTCCCAAGTAATCGAGGGGCTTCTGCAGCGTATCCTGCCTGGGGCTCTTGTCCCGATTTGGGGGATGTCCTGGAGCTGTGGGCCCCCTGCATCAGGGACACCCTCTGGGAGATGGCTTGGGCCACTGGGCTCCCTGCTCACTGTTCTTGCCTGGAGCCCAAGGGGTCTAGGGGGAGGCGAGAGTGACTGTGGTGACCAGGTAAGCCAAGACAGGACACGGCAGGACAGCTTCAGCAGTTGTCCCCCCATCCTGTCACTACAGAGGGGATGCCTTCTCCAGCCGGCCAGGTGGTGACAGCCAGGCTCCGAGCAGCATGGAGGACACCCTGGGCTGCAGCTGTGGGCAGGAGAGGGTGCACTGCCCGGGTCAGTGAGGACAGTTCACAGAGGGCTGCATGAGTCCCCCGTGCATGTGAGTGTACGTGTGGATGCACGTGGGTGTGTGTGTAAGTGCATGGGATGAGTGTGTGAACATGCACGTGTGCATGTACACATGTGCACATGCTCCTGGGTGTATGTGTGTGTGTGCTCATGTGCACGCCCCTGTTGCTGGCACTCAGGGCCCTGACTGAGAAAGGTGCCTGGGTCCCCGGGGAGAGTGGGCTGCCCTCCCAGCTTCAGTCCTCATATGAGCTCACACTCCTGATGTCAGGACTGGGGCCCAGTCTACAACAGCACAGAGGATAGACCCAGTCTGGCCTGCTGGCAGATAAGCGTGGCCTGAGGTTGCCCATGACTGGATTAGCTGTTCTCAACGCCAACACGTGTCCAGACTCACTGTGGGGTGAGGGGTGGAGGGTGGGTCTCTCAGCCCTCTGACATCACTGCCACACAACCCAACCAGGGAGGAGCAGCCAGGCCTCTATCACTTCTCTCTGCTCCCCTCCCCTTCTGGAAGTCCCTGCTTGAGGTCCCCTTCGCCAGGCCTCCCCCAGTCTGGCCCACCCCCAGACCTGAACTGCTTCACCACCTCATCTGTGGTTCAGCCTCTACAGTCCTTATTTCTGTTCCCATTGCCCACCTCCCCATTGGGGGTGTCAGTGTGGGGGTCACAGGGCTCCTTCAACCTGGTCCTGAGGACCTAGGTGAGTGCCCATGACCCTGGAGGCATCCACTGACTTGAATGAATGAACCAAAGGATGAGTCTGGCTGACTGATCTGAGCCCAACTTAGCACCTGTGGCCCTGGTTTTGCCAGCATCTTCTCTGATCAGATCTAATGAGTCTACTCATCACTCAGTTAGTCCACTTTACTGTGTCCTGCTGACTCCAGGGCTCCACATAACAAAGATAGGCACACAGTAAAAACTCTCACTGAGGACTGAGGACAAAGCCAGGTGCTGACAGGGAGAGAAGCTGGGGACCCCACCTCCCCAGAGACACGGTCATGGCATCTTCAGGCCTCTGTAGCCAGCTGGGTGGACAGGGGTCCTTACAGGAGTTGGGGGGCTGTGCTGGGCTGCTTGTCTGTGGCCTGGACAGTGGGCTGGTGCTTGGAGGGTGTTCTCCTGGCTGCACTGCCCAGGAAAGCTGGCCCGGCAGTCAGGCCCCTTGCTCGGCTCACCTTTGGGTTACTCAGAGAGGCCACCACAGACATGTCTCAGAAGGCTGAGTCAGGAGGGCTCCCGGGGTGGGAGACAGTGGCTCCAGGCAGGGCCAGGAGAGGCTGGTGGGGCTTCCGGCCTCCTTTGTGATGCGAGCATGGGTTCTCTGGAGGCGGACCCCCTCCTGCGCACAGTTGGCAAGTTCCATCTAGGTTTGGTGTGGGGGAGGGGCCAAGAGCTGCTTAGGGGGCTCTAGGCTCCCTGCTGAGCAAGCGAAGTCTCTCAAGGCTGAGGCTCCCGCCTCCTGCCTTTCTTCCATCCTTCCTGTCCCCTGGGTTCAAAGAGGCCACAAGGCTCCTGGGAAGGAAGGCCAGGCCCTTCTCCTTACCCTGCCCACCTTGGCAGAGAGGTTGGAACCAAGAACCACCCTGGTCACGGGATTCCTTTCTCTTTTGTCTCCAGGGAGGGCCCAGTGAGGGTGGTGGGTTCTGGGGGCCTTGCTGTGCTGTGAGGGGAGCAGGCATCCCTGCTCATCATGATGGGGTGGGGGTGGGGCCGCCAGGGAGGGTCCCCACTCTGAGACACTGACCCCCAGAAGGCAGGTGGCCCTGACTGGGGGAACAGGAGAGGGCCTCCGGGGTTGGCAGGGGCACCCCAGTGCTTCAGTGTTAGTTAGGCACCCCTGGCCGATGATGGGGCCAGAGTTGGGGGCTCTGGGTAAAGGAGGCCCCAGTCAGAACTCAGATGTCTCTTCTCCAGGCCTGACTTGGTCACCAGCATGGTTCTGCTTCCATTTCAGAATCTCACAGATGGAGGGATCCCCTTGGGCTCCTGGGATTCTGTAAGAGTGTCCAAGGCTGGGGCCAGGCCACAGAACCAGGGATTTGGGGTAAACAACTGCTCACTCCATCCCCTCACCAGAAGACCCACCCTGGGTCCTGTTGGAATGTTCCAGTCCACGTTCTGGTGGTCTCTTAGGTTGGCCCCTGTGCTGGGGGGAGGGCCATGCTTCAGGGACTCAGATTCCAGAAACCAGCCCTAGCCCCCAGGCAAGGCTTGTCTCAGCCCCCTGGTTGTCCTGGCAGACCCCCAACCAAAGGCCCAGAGACACAGCCTGAGCAAGGATCTACCCAGGCTGCTGGTCTGAATGGGGACAAGGCCAAGGTCAGGGGACTGAGAAACAGGAACTGCCCTTCCCAGGAGCCAGGGCTGGGTCAGGGTTCAGCCTGCTGGCTAGAGATTCCTTTCCAGAGTGTGCTGGCTCTGGGGACCCATGCTCTGTGCCGTCCAACCAGAGGTGCCCCTCTCCCCGACCCAAGGCCACCTGGATGGTCTCTGGAGCTGAGCTGCACTTTCCCACTCACGCTGCCCCGTTCAGGGTCCTCCCTGTCTGTAGCTCTATCAATGAAAGAAATTGCATGAGCAACGGGCCTGGGCCCTGGCCTTGCCTCATGGTGGGCACTGCACTGAGGCCAGCAGGTTCTGGGGGAACCCAGCATAGTGGTACTGGGTGCCCTCCAAGAGAATCTGGAAAAGGGGGGCCCACAGGCTAAGGAGCTACAGACCTCCAGCCCAGTCCCTGGATGGGCCGTGACTTAGCTGCCTGGAACACAGCCCCCCCAAGGTGGACTTTAGTCCTTTCTCCTAGATGAGCTCAAGGGCCAGTGCAGGCTCCCTATCTACTCCTCCCCATCTCTTGGGCAGTAGATGTGGGAGGTGGAGGTCTGAGCCCAGCCTTAGTTCTGGGGTCCAAGGAGGCAGCACCTTCATGAGGGCAGGGAGTGGGTGCCCCTTCCCTCCCCAGTCCTGGGACCAGGGCAGGTCTAGAGGGAGTAACCTCTGGCCCTGGGGCTGCCCTCAGACCCTGCAGACACCTGCCCTTTACTGCTGGGTCCAGTCCTTCCCTGCCCCATGCCCTTGGGCTGGGCGGTTTGGGGCAGGTCCTATCCTCTGCCGGAAGCCCAGTGTCCCCTGGCAGGCATGTTTCTGGGCCTCAGCCCGGCGGGAAACAGACCTTCCCTGGGTCTGCCCACCCACATTCCAGGCAGGCAGGAGGTGCCCCGCTTGGAGAAGACAGGCTGGCTGGAAGAGATTAAGTATTTCAAGCAGTTGGAGAGCTGAGCTGAGAGCTGGGCCTCTGGGAGAGCCCCGAACACTGTCCTGCTTGCTGCCTCCTGGAGTCAAGTGGCAGGCATCCTAGACAGGAGGAGGGGGCGGGGCGGTCTGACTCTGCCCCAGGTCTCCCATCACCGAGCCCCGCCCCCAGTGCCAACAGCTGGAACATCAGACCCCTCCTCTATAAGATTTGTCTTGGAGTGGGGGTGAGGGGCAGGTGCAGAGGAGCTGAAGGGTGCACATGGTGGCTGACAGCCCATGCGGAAGGGCCAGTCATCTGTCTTGGAACTCAGGCTGCTACTTTTGTGATCCCTAGTTATTTTACTCCTGTATTCCTGATGCTAGGAGACTGAAGGCTAAAGGAGAAAGGGGCGGCAGAGGATGAGATGGTTAGATAGCATTACTGACTCAATGGACATGAGTTTGAACAAACTCTGGGAATAGTGGAGGATAGGGAAGCCTGGTGTGCTGCAGTCTATGGGGTTGCAAAGAGCCGGACACAAGTTAGT
Organism: Dama dama; assembly: GCF_033118175.1. Lineage (NCBI taxonomy): Eukaryota > Metazoa > Chordata > Mammalia > Artiodactyla > Cervidae > Dama > Dama dama. The sequence continues at coordinate 47,218,127 of NC_083694.1, read as the reverse complement.
GACCAAATTAACAACATAATTGAGACCCTCATAACTAACTGTTCTTTAAATTCTCACTATTTAAATCACGTGTGTGGTTTCTGTCTCCTAAGTGGACCCTGATGACACATGAATTGGCCACTAGGAATGGCCCCAGGAGGCGCCCCCAAACATGGAGTTTGGGAACCAGCCTGGTTGTATCCTTGGGCCTGACCGTGGGACTGAGTGCCTGGGAGACGTGACTCATGGCAGCGGCTTTAGGAGTGACCGAGCCACCACCATGCTCACTGTCACTGTGAAGTGAGCTGAATCTGGGCCCAGGGAGCGAGGGCTGCGTGCTGCTATGGTTGCGTGGCCCTGAGGCCCCTGGTGTCCTGCACACTCACGTGGAGACAACAGGAGCTCAGGTCTGGGCTCAGCTCCACCACAGCCCTGAGAGGCCCTCCTGTCTCACAAGCACAGGGCTGACAAGGCTGAAAGACAGACACAACATCTGCTCCTGTGAGTAGTACAATCAGTGCTGGGACTTTCACAGCCTTGCCAGGTTTCTTAGGAGAAAGTTCAGGCACTGATAGGGAAGGAATGGGACCCTGAAACTAGGAATGTGATGTCTGGTTGGCCTCAGATGGGGCTGAGAACCTCAAACCCCTGGGGCCTCTGAGCCACTCCCATGTCCAAGGAGACAAGCCCCTTTCACTAAAAACCCTGCGAGAACCTCCTGTGGACCAGATACTTAGAAAGAGGCTGCTCATTCTACTCGACATCCATAGTTAGCCCCCAGACCCACAAGTAGGGTCCAATCTCTGCATGCTCAGGGTGGGGGCAAGTACCCAGAATAAAACAGCTTACATTAATGGATCCAAACAATTTCCAGACATAATTAATGGACACCGAGAATCCTGGGGATTATGTGGGGATGGGTCAGGGGTGGCAGACCACAGTGGAGGGAGCACAGCACTAAGCTGGGTTGGCTCCATTCACATGGGTGCACCAGCCAGAGATTCTGAATTTGTGTGTTGGCCATGGGCTTCCCTGGGGTTCAGCGCTGAAGAATCTGCCTGCCAAAGCAGGAAATGCAAGAGACACGGGTTGGATCCCTGGGTTGGGATGATTGCCTGGAGGAGGAAATGGCAAGGAAATGGCAGTAATTCCAGTGTTCTTGCCTGGGACATCCAAGGGACAGAGGAGCCTGGTGAGCCAATGAAGCTGAGATGCCAGAACCTCTCCTGTGTAACGTAGAGGAAGGAACCCAAGGGCGCAGGGAGGTGACACATTGGAGAGGACTTATCATGCGTGACCCGTGCCTCTGATACAGCCCCTGGTATGGCCACAGAACTTTTCTTTCTTTAAGTATTTCTGTGGTTAACTATACAAACACATTTCCTGGTTTTGAAAAACCCTTGCATTCCCATGTACGTTGCTGTCAAACGTTTTGTTGAATTCAGGTTTGTTGGCACTTCATTTAGCGTTTCTGAACTGATAATTTGTAAATGAAATGGGTTTGTGGCTTTCATTTGGTTGAGATTATGCTTTCTAAAAAAAAAAAAGAAACTTGGAAGGGAACTATATTTGGTATTTTGTAATAAACTATAATGGAAAAGGATCGAAAAAAAGAATATAGATATGTACATATATACGTGTAACGGAATCTCTTTGCTGAGCCCCAGAAACTAACACTGTATTGTAAATCAACGATCCTTCAACAGAAAAAAATAACTTGGAAGCTTTTCTTCTTTTTCTTGGCTGCGAAGGAGTTTAAAGCAATTACGAGCTGACTGTTCTTTAAAGGCTGGCAGATCTCCCCGACACCATCTGGAACTGGAGCTGTTTTGGGGGAAGCTCCCTAACCCACCTTCTCTTTCCCTCCATGATAATTGTCCTGTGCAATTGTTACATCTACTCTGGAGTCAGTTCAGTTAAATAATATTTTCCTAGGAACCAACACGTTTTATCCAGGTCTTCCAACTTATTTGCATAGAGTTGAGAAAAGTGATGTCTTATGATTCTTTAAATTTCCCGTGTGTTGTTTTTACTTCTAAAAATTTTGTGGCTTTGTGCCTTTCCTGTCTTTCCAGATTAAGTCAGCTACTGGTTCATCTGTTTGATTTTTGAAGAACTGTATTTTGGATTTTTGAGATCTTTCCCTTTTCTATTCCTAATTCATTAACTTCTGCTTCCTGTTATTCATCCCTGCCTGTTAATTTTCTCTATTTCACTGTCCTTTTTAAACTTCTCAAGTTTAGGATGCACTTCATTTTGATTGGCTAGTGATGTACTCAGGGCATGAACTTTTCTCAGCACTGCAACAAATAGGGGTTCCCCTGGGCTGTTTTTTTTTTTTTTTTTTTAAACTATTTTTCCAATATTCTGCAATTCCAGTTTTGATTTCTTTTTGCATCCAAGAGGTGTTTCACCTGCAGGGAATTTTAAAACATCAATTTACAGCTTTATTGTCTTGAGAGTAGGTAATGCTCTTTGTGCCACATCATAAGCATTTTCTTGGTAACCTTGGATTTTGAGAAAACAAGGTGCAGCCTGTGTTCTCAGGGGGACAATCTGATTCATACGGAAACCACCAGATCATTCTGCTATGATGGAGGCCATCCAGGGCCTATGAGTTCTTGTCCACTTGGACGCCATGGTGGGAGGCTGGGATATGGCCTCACATGGACCTGCAAATGTGGTAACGACCCCTGGCCCACATAGAAGTGGATGGGGAGGACTCGGGGTGGGGGTCTCTGCCAGCTCAGCAGTGAGGAGCTGGGGGTGGGAGACTGGTTGGGGGCTCTTCGAAGACCATCAGCTCCTGGGAAGCTGTGGTGAGTCAGGCATCTGCGAGCTCACTGTGATGAGCTCTGGCCTTGAGTGGACAGATGAGGGCAGGACGTCTTGCGGGAAGGAGAGCAAATGCACCCTCTGTCCCTTGCTTTACTCGATGGCCTATCCAGCAGTTGTGTTCATGAACAGGAGAGAAAAACTGCACAACTCGGACCTGGCTTCTTTGAAACCAACAGCAATGGGACCACGGCTGGACTTCTCCACTCCCCTGAGGAGAGAAGGTTTTCCAAGGCAACTGTGGTGGGGGTGGGTAAGTCTAATCACATAGGAAGCACCTTTACATCCAACAGGAGATCGGATGCCAAGTAGATGCCTGGCTGCTCTGCTCACTGGGGGCCCCTTGGGGTAGGTATCTCTGCTTGGCAGGGGAGGGAGGCCATATCATCCTCCCAAGATGCTGGCTTCCCTAGAGAACAACCTTGATGAAAGCATAGGTTTTGGGCCCAGCTTGAGAGTTTTTTGCCCTTGAGGGGCTCCAGGCCCTGCAGGATGTCTGGCCAGAGGTCAGGCCAGGGTCAAGGCTGCTCCACATCTGGAGAAGGGTTTTCTGGGCTGTCACCATCTCCCCAGGGCTATGAGGGGCCAGCCTGAACCCCACTCAACCTGCAGGTCCCAAGCCAAGGACAAGGAAAAGGACTTCTCTCTAAGGCCCAAGCCCTACATGTGGGCCAAGAGGGCCCCAGCTTTGAGGACCAGGTAGCTGTTAAGGGAAGAGGCTCTGAGCTTCCTAGGATGGTTGCTCCAGGCAGGTGGGGAGCTCTCTCCTCTGCTGCCCAAGGCTGGCCATCTGCTAACCCACCCAAGTCTAGGAAGAGGGAGAGGGTGGGGGGAGCACCTCCTCGAGCAACCTCCCCAGGGACTGGACGAAGAATGACGATGACAGGGTGGCCCCACAGCTGGGCCCGTGGAGTGCTGGTCAGTGGAGCCGGCAGCCAGAGGACGCCTCCCTCCGGATTCTTGCCTTCAGCCTCTTCAGGCTGCTGTGCCCTGGGTCCAACAGGAGGCCGGCCTCGGCCGCCGTCCAGGCCTCGCTGTAGCGTTGCTCAACCAGGCAACACCGCGCCTGGCACAAGAGTATGTGGGTGGCTGGAGCCCGGCCTGGCCGCTCCCACAGGCTGCTCTTGGCCTGGGTGGGTGCCAGGTGGAGGGCCTGGGCGAAGGCCCCTGCAGCCCCAGCCTCATCCCCCAGACCCAGCAGCAGGCGGCCCCGGGAGCAGAAGTCCTCCACCTGTGTCTGGAGGTTGCTGTCCCTTGAGCCCTCTCGGAGCACGTGGTCTAGGTCCCCAAGTGCCCGGCTAAACTCCCGTAGCTCGGCCAGGCAGGTGGCCCGACGGCGTAGGTGACAGTTGCTGCTGCCGCCCGCCAGGACAGCCAGCGAGCAGTAGCCCAGCGCCTGGCGGGGCTGTCCCGAGTTCAGGAGGGTGTCAGCTTCCTGGGTTGCAGCCTGCACAGAGGGGACGGAGGGAGGGAGGTCAGGCCATCCCCTCCAAGCCCTGCACAGCCAGCCACTGCTTGCTCCCCTGTGCAAATGCTGTCTGCTTCTTCTGGGGGGTAGTGTATGGAGGCACAGGGCAGTGACCACCCCCTTGTAATCCCTTCACCCTGCTTCTCACAGCCCTACTGTCCCAACTGTGGTCCCAGCTCCTCTTACCTGGGTGACCTTCTCTCTTCCCTCTGCTCCTCCCACTCTGATGGGGCTGCAGCCAGCCTTCCCCCTTCCCCCAAGGCTGCCCAGCCCCAGGACAGCAGCAATTGCTCCTCTGCCCAGCCTGTTCCTGGAGCCCCCTCCTGGACCCCAGATCAGAAAGGCAGGGTCTGCTCTGTGCTAGCGCTCTTCTCACTTCACTAACCAACCAGTCCAGCGAAGACAGAGTCAAGGCCAGGGAGACACTCTCCAGGCGGCCCCGGTGTGCACAGGAAGGCTGTGGTGGACTCACCCTCTGCCCCGTGGATGCAGCAGGGAAGGGCCAGAGGTCAGAGGGCGCTGTCCATCCTAGTACTCTTGCCCTGGGGACTCCTGGACTGAGGCCCTGGCCTCCCCCGTCTGGGTGGAGCAGCTCCAAGGGCCAATGCCACCCCTCTGCCCCCCAGGCTCACTTTCCTTTCCTGAGTGTGGCGGAAGCCCACTCTTCAAACCTGCCAAAATGCCTTACCTCCTCTCGCCATCCGCCCCGGATAAATCCGCTTGCCTCCCTTGGCTCCTCCTGCTCTCAAGAACCCACAGTGGCTCCCCAAGGACTGATGGGGAACAAACCAGACGCTGCCTCTCCCGCTGTCCCTCCCTCTCCCATGCAGCCAGGTGATACCAACGCCCCCGGCCACCTCCTGTCCCCAGGAAAGCACAGTGCACCCAGCAGGTGAGCACGCGGTCTTGTCTTCCCGGCCGTGCCACAGAGGATCGGCGACTCTATCTCTCGGTGCAGCGCCCTCTCTACGGGGAGGTCAAGAGCATCAGCAAGAGAGTCAAACCCCCGCGCAGCCCAGGGCAACTATTCCACCTCTTCTTGCTTCACCTACGGGTTCTGCGAAATAGGAGTGGAAAGTGACAAGGCGACACCAGCGGCGCAGGCGTAGTATCGCCGGAACGGGGCGCCACTACTTCCGTCTTACTTCCGTGTTGGCCCGCGTCGCCCAGCAACGGCCCAGCGTCTCACGAATTCTCTCAGTAACGAAACCCGCCTCCCGGCGGCCCGGCTCAGCGCTCATCTCCCGGCCCAGCCCTTCTAAGAACTCAAAGACACACCTTTGCCCAGCCCTGTCTTGTGAACTCCGAGACCTCAACCTAGCTCCCTTCTCCTTGCTCACAGCCCTCCTCCCCTTCCTCTGGGCTCTGAGACTCTAGCCCAGGACCCGCCTCTGAGATCTCTGGGCTTCGCAGCCGCCCCTCTGGTTCTCAGTCCTGATAACACGCTCCTTGGTCTGCTCAGGGCTTCCTTGATATGTTCTTGGACTTCCCTTGTAGCTCAACTGGTAAAGAATCTGCCTGCAATGTGGGAGGCCTGCGTTCGATCCCTGGGTTGGGAAGATCCCCTGGAGAAGGGAAAGGCTACCCACTCTAGTATTCTGGCCTGGAGAATCAGTCCATGGGGTCGCAAAGAGCGCAAAGACATGACTGAGCGACTTTCACTATCAGTTTTGGCCTGCTCAGCCCTACAAGGGCTGCCCCCCTACATTGCTCATGGCTCCCTTAGCTCTTTCTGTCCCTAATGCCCATCCAGCCAACTTCCATAATTGACCCTTCGTTGAAACCCCTAGGTGGTTCTGTTTTCCTGATGGACCTGGAGTGACAGAGCCTGTGGAAGCATAAAGCAGTGAAATTCTTGCCCCAGGTCATGCAGGGGTTCTTGACTGGCCTGCTGATGCTCTTGGCTTCTACCACCTACTGGTCCCTTCACAGCCCACCCCGTCCCCTGCTCCCTCAAAAAAAAAAAAAAAAAGGTTAAATTCAGCCACTGCAGGGAAATCCATTCTGCTGTCTGCATTCCCCTCGTCCTCTTCCTGTACCTGCCTGGCTGCTTCTTCCTCCAGCAGGTGAAGGAAGGGGCCCTTCCCTCTGCCCCGACCCTGAACCTCTCCTCATGCCCCTTCCCCTGCACTCCACACCAGCTGCATTTCCCAATTCTTTTCTGCCTCCAGTCTTTTGCCTTGGTCTCTGTATTGCCATGGCGATCTCACCTCCAGAGCTGCCTCGCAACCCCACTGCCCTGTCTCATGGTCTTCCTACACTTTCACCCTCTGAAGTGAGCCCCCCCTTCCACTGTGGTACCCCCCTGAGATGCGAGGGCCATGGTGCTGGCAGTGGCTCCACCCAGGACCTGATGGAATGTGCTCTTACCTTCTCGTCAAATGAGTAGCTGAAGGAAAAATCCCCTACCCAAAGAGCCCCAGCCCAACATCCCTTCAGGGTCCCTTTTGGTTCACTAAGGGTTCACCTGCTTGCTCTCTGGATGGACGTCCTTCACCTGGCCTGACCAGGGGATTGGGGCAGGGTTCCAATGAGGGCCAAGTGTTCCTGCCTGGCTCAATCTGGCTCTGAGGGTGCCGTTCCCTCCCTCTCCTCAACCCCAAGTCAGCTTATATGTTTCAAGCGAAGAAGACACCCAGGGGGTGTCAGGGCTTGAGCTGGCCAGACCCAGATGCCTTCTCCTGATCAGGTGCAGGGGGGCTTGCAGTGCTGCTCAGGGCCTCAGACCTGGGGGTCTCACATCCCAGGTGCCGGAGAGGGGCTGGGCTGGGGACTCTGAGGGATGCTGTGCCCACCTGAGTGAGGCTCTGCCGCTCTGAAGCCTCCAGGAGACATAGTAGGAAGCCGAGGTCCTGGGCATCCATCTCTGCAAGGCACTGCAGGTCCTGTGCAGCGGCCACCACATCCCCCTTCTTGAGCCGGAGCAGCCCACGCCGGGCGCGGGCTGCCTCTGATGGAGGGGTAGGGTGCAGGACTTTTTGCAGATGGGCACCGGCCTCCTCAAAGCTGCCTGTCAGGGATTGGGGAAGGACAGTCACAGTGGGGCTAGGGAGGTGGTGGAGGGGGACACTAGGAAGCTCAGTACAGTATTTCTTGTTCAGCTCTGGCTCTGGGAGTGGCTGGTTAATGAAAGGCTTTAGTCCCAGAAGGAAGGAGCAGGGAACAGAGGGGCATAGTGACACCTTGTCGGTCACATGGATTCACCTGATGACCAAGCCCCCACCTAGGGGGTGTCATTAAACTCTATGACCCCCAGGTGGAGCAGCAGGACTCGGAGCTCCCTGACCATGGTCACTGAAAGGACCTGCTTTCTTTCCTGCGTAGGGCTGCATGGGATCAGAGCAGCCTCCGGGGTCCCCAAAGGCCTTGGTGGGAGCACCTCACAGGCTTGGAAGTGATGATGACATGCCCGGGAAATGCAGGTTGCAGAGAGAGCTCCCCGTTCAACTTAGGGCTGAAATATTCTCAGGATTTTGCAGTAAAGACCAATGTTTTGGCACATGTGGGCCTAAGACAGTCTCACCCAGAACAGGGAAGTCTGTAAACATCTGAATAAGTGCATAAGTTAAAGAGGAGGCCTAAGCATCTGAGCCTTTCACAAAACCCCAAATCATGGCTTCAGCTCATCTCCTGGTGGACAAAGTTGCACAGGGGACCCACATGGGAACAGGTCACGAGTCCTGGGACTCAGGGTGGGAGGTACCTTAGATGCCACTGAGTCCAGGGTCTTTCTCCCATTTTACACAAAAGAGTCCAGGGTGGGAGAAGTACAGACGATGCTCACGTCCTGTGTCTGGGCAGACACATACCCACTGCAGCGAGCGCATCTGCCAGGAGCATGTGCCAGAGGGGCTGCCTGGCATCAATTTCAATCAGTGCCTTCCCTGCAGCCAGGAGGTTCTGGGCGTCCTTGTCATTGAGGCGGGCCCCTGTGTCCGGCAGCTGATTCAGGAGGGCCCGGCAGTGGGAGGAGAGGCTCTGGGTGATAAGGGCCTGGGTCTCCGGCTTCAGAGAGCAGATCTCAGGAACTGCGGTTCTTGGGCTGAGCCTCAGAGCGGAGAGGATGTCGTCCACAGCCTCCTGCAAGGGGAGGAGGTCAGGGTTGGTGGCAGAAGTCATCCCATATTTGTTGTGTTCCTCTCAGTGCCCTAGTGTTGGGGACACCAGAACAGGCAGATGGTCCAGTCCCTGCCCTTTCACCATGGGGTGACGGTCAGTCAACAGGAGGGCCTGTAGGGTGAGCTGTCAAGGCAGTGTGTGGTGAAGTTACAGCAATGGTATCAGAGTTCTGGACAGGGGTGATGGTCTGGAGCCCCAAAAGGGCCATGCTGATCAAGAACCCACTATGGCACAGAGCGGGGCTTGGGCTGGCAGCAGAAGGGCCAGAGGCCAGGGGCTGAGCCTGCAGCTCGGAGGTGAGGAGGGGAAGAGGAGTTTGGAGGCCCTGATGATGCTGTGGAAGCACATGAGGTCCAGGGAGGCTGGGCCCTTTAGGAGAGCCTTGACCCTGGAGAGTTATTTGCATCTGACCTCTGACCTGGCCAATAGTCAGGAGCCATGAAACCACCCTCAGGTCCATCCTCCTGTTGGTTTTCTAGTTGTCCTTTCCTTTGTACTTTGATGTCTTTCCCCCTCCTTTTCTACCTTCTTTTGCGTTAATTGAATAGGTTTATTATTTTATTTTAGTTCCTCCTTTAGCCTCTTAGCTCTGCCTCTTTTTGGGAATTCCCTGACTACCCAGTGGTTAGGACTCTACATTCTACTTCAGGGGACACAGGTTTGATCTCTGGTCAGGGAACTAAGATCCTGCAAGCTGTGCTGTGGCCAAAACAAAAATACAACACAACAAAACAAAACAGGAAACTCTGCCTCTCTTTAACATTTTCTAGCTGTTGTCCTATAGGTTACAAAGTCTCTTGCTCAGCTGCTCAGTCATGATGTCCAACTCTTATGACCCTATGGACTGTGTAGCCAGCCAGGCTGCTCTGTCCATGGGGTTTTTCAGGCAAGAATGCTGAAGTGGCTTGCTGTTTCTTCCTCCAGGGGATCTTCTCGACCCAGGGATTGAACCTGCATTTTCTGCATTTCCTGCATTGGCCACTGAGCCACCTGGGAAGCCCATAAGTACAAAATGTGTCTCTAGAAATGCCATCCCATTGTTTTCTGGCTTCCATTGTTTCTATGAAAAGTCAGTCATTGCTCATACTGCTCTTCTGTTCAGTCGTCTCCGAGTCTGCAACCCCATGGACTGCAGCACGCCAGGCTTCCCTGTCCTTCACTATCTCCCGGAGTTTGCTCAAACTCATGTCTGTTGAGTTGGATTATTACTGTTGTTCTACTATATGTAGTATTTCTTTTTCTCTCTGGCTGCCTTGAATATGTTCTGTTTATCTTTTTTTTCAGAAATTTGATCAACGTGCGCCCAAGTGTGGTTCTCTTTGTGTTTATCATCTTGGGATTTGTTGAGCTTCTTGTAAAATTTTTGGGCATTATTTCTTCAAATACTTTTACAACAACAAATACATGTATTAATATAAATACATGCACATATATTTGCCCCATTGTTTCTCCTCTGGGACTATAATTATACATATGCTGGACTGCTTGGTATCATCCCAGAGGTCACTGAAGCCCCCTTCATTAAGAAGAAAATCATTTCCCCCACTCTGTTCTTCAGATTGGATAATTCCTACTGGTCCATCCTTAATTTTACTAACCTTTTCTTTGGCAGTTTCCAACCAGTTGTTAAGCGCATCTGGTAAATTTAAAATTTTAGATACACCTTTCAGCTCCAGAATTTCCACTTGATTCTTCTCTATAGTTTCTGTTTCTATGCTATGATTTTCCATCTCTTCACTCATTATGAAAAATTTTCCTTGACGTTCTTCACATGTTTATAATCCCTGTTTTAACACCCTTATCTATTAATTTCAACATTTGTACCATCTCAAGTTCTGTTTCTATTGAGTACTTAGTTTTCTGATTATTGGTCACATTTCCTGGTTCTCTGGGTGTTCAGCAGTTTTTTGATTTTGGGCTGGAAGTTGTGGATAATACATTGTAGAGTCTGGACTATGTCACCGTCTCATAAAGGAGGTTGTGTTTTATTCTGGTGGCTCATTTTGTTTCCGTTAGATTTGGTTTTGTTCCTTGTGAGGGCAGATCCATTTCAGTTTTGAACTTAGTCCTAAAATATGACCTTGACTTGGTCTCCCTCATGGCTCAGTGGTAAAAAAATCCGCCTGTCAAGCAGGAGACATTGATTCGATCCTTGGGTTGGGAAGGTCCCCTGAAGAAGGGAATGGCTACCCACTCCAGTGTTCTCACCTGGGAAATCCCATGGACAGAAAAGCCTGGTGGGCTATAGTTCATTGGGTCACAAGAGTCGGACATGACTGAAGTGACTAAAAACATGAACTTTACTTAGGGCATGGTCTCAGCTGAGTGCCTAAGGTATTCAGAAGAGTCTCTGCTCTGGCGGGGTCAGGATTCCAACGTCTCCTGCCACCTGTGAGCTCTGTGGGGCCCCTGCACTTGCAGATCAGCTCAGACAAGAACCCACTTGGAATCCCATGAAGGCTTCTCCCTTCTGCATAGCCCCAGTTTCTCCATTGCCCTTTGTTGCAAATTTCAGCTACCGCACCAGCCAGGAATCCCAGCCTCTGCCTCCTCAGCTCAGCAAGCCGACTGCCCCACCTCCTGGTGAGTAACAGGAAAGGCTCCCCAGGCAGAAAGTCAGGTTATTGTAAGGCTCCCCTGGGGCTCCTCTTTTATGGTTTCCCTTCTCTCAGGGATGGCAGGTCTTCACTGTCTGTTGTCCAGGATCTGAAGACAGTTGCCATGTATTTTATCTAGGTATTTTGTTTTTAGAAGCCCAGTATCTATTACCTCTTCTAGTCACACACTTTTGAAGTCCAGGAACGGGGTTCTCCTGGAGCAAATGTGTGGGGGACAAGGTCTTAGACAGAGTCCTTAGATGGCTGGATGAAAGTACGGTAATCTCTAATCCTCCCTAGACCATGACCTGGGTCCTACCTGACCCTGGTGCTGGCCAGTGGCAAACCTATTGGCTGGTTACCTTTGCAAGGAAAAAGTCCAATTCTGTGCTGGCTCATGGGAATTCCAGCTCCCACCCATGGAGCCCTCACTGAGGACCAGGCACCAGGCTGAATGGTCCTGAATGGCTGTTTCCCAGGGGGTGCAGTTGTAAAGAATTTACCTGCCAATGCAGGAGAGGAAAGAGAGGTGGATTTGACCCCTGGGTCAGGAAGGTCCCCTGGAGTAGGATATGGCAACCCACTCCAGTATTCTTGCTTGGAAAATTCCATGAACAGAGGAACCTGGCAGACTACAGTCCATAGGGTCTCAAAGAGTCGGACATGGCTGAGCACACTCGCATACATGAGGCTGAGTATCTGACAGCCTTGAATAAGCACTTCCCTCTCAAGGCTGAGGATCTGATGACCTTGAACAAGCACCCCTTCCCCCATTTTACTGATGTTGAAACAAAGCTCAGAGATGTTTCAGGATTTGCTCAGAAAATTGGAGGTGGGGGAGAAGGATTCTGGATTCTGGACCTTCGCAGGCTGACTCAGAGCTTCTCTCTTAGTGAAAGGCTGGAGGGCTTGTGGGCACTTGGCCTCAGTCCATCTCTAGGAGGAGGAAGTTTGGGGGGGACAAGGTGGGGTAGCCTCTGCTTAGAGATGTTTCTGAGGCTCTCAGAGGAGAGCTCTCAGAGGAGCTGCTGGCATGTTGGGAGCACCCAGGGGCGGGGTTCCAGGGGTTCGTCTCCTGGCTGAATCCCGTCTCTGTTTAGTGGGCTCGTCTCTGAGAACCCAGGTGCTTTCCCAGCACAGGAAGGGGCCTGCAGAGGGCTGGGCTCCCAACCACACGTGCGTGCCCAGGCTGGAACAGACACCGGGTGCCAGTGACCTCGGGGAAACGCGATACCCTGGCAGGCAGAAGCACCGTCTTCAGAGGCTCTCATTCCGGTGGTATCTTGGATGGATCTCTTTTCCTTGTCTTCTGTGACTCCAGTCCTTAAGGAATTCAGAAGCCTGGCAGGCTGGTTACCTCTGGGCTGTACTTTGACCCAGCGAAGCATCAGAGCAGACAGTGGTTTCAGTTTCTCACCCATGACATCACTCTTGGCTGCAAACTGCCCTTGTCCAGGGCTGTTTGGCTGTGGCTGCCTCTGAACACAGCTTCTCTGTGGAAAGTACCTACCCTGGGCCTGGCAATGGACTACCTCCCACCCTTGCCCCTGCATGCCAACCACCCGAAACCACAGGTCCTGTATAGATAGCTTAGGGTGGCACCCAAGAGGCAGCCAAGGTCTCTTTACTCCAAGGTGGGGTCCCCCCAGTAACCCTGAGACTTTGCATATCTATCCACATTGATGGAAGCTGGGAGCACAGGGACTCTTCAGATGAGAGCGAAAGGCTACCTGAAACCAGGGATGTGACGGTGAGGCTCCGTGAGCCCCAGAGTGGGCAGGGTTTTGATGCACATGTCACACTCGATGCCTGGTCCTGCGTCCTCTCTCCTGGGGGCTGAGAAGGAGTGCAGTGCCTCTCCTGAGCACCACCACCTGCCCTGTCCCAAGTGGGGAGCGTGGGGCTGGTACCTTCTGCTCATCCAAGGCCAGGTGCAGGAGTGCCCGGCCGCACAGTGCCTGTGCGTTCCCCGGCTCAGCCCTCAGCACGGAGGTGAAGTCAAACATGGCTGTCTTCTTCTGGCCCAGGAAGCCGTAACAGCGGGCTCGGGCGAGCAGGGACTCAGTGGCCCGATTTCCTGAAGGAAGGGGGTGTGGCGTCAGGATGTGACCTCTGCAGGGCACGGCCAGCTTCAGCGCGTCTGCCCTCACTCAGTAGTTTCTGCACCTGCCCTGGTGCCCAAAAGGTTGGGGGAAGGGGTGCACCAGCTCTGGGGTCACCTGGGGAGCTCACAGACTGCTGGGCACCAAGACACACTGGGGAGCAGTCTGGATTGGCCTGGGGGCCCTGGCTGTGGAACACAGACAGCCTGGCTCCAGGAGCCCAACCTGGATGGGTGGTGTCTGGGAGAGTTGGTGGACAGTCAGAGGGGGCTTCCCAGAGGAGGGGGCACTGCAGCTGCATTTGAGGTGAGATGAGGGGAGGTACGAGGTGGGGAAGGATCCGAGCAGCTGGTCATGGAATGGCTGCAGGCATGAAAGTGCCAGCCTGGTCCCCCTACCCTCAGGGCCTGGATGTGTGGCATGGAGCCCAGGATACAGGGAAGGGTCCCAGTTCAGGCCCCAGCTGGCTGGGCCCTCTCCTAGGCTTTAGCATGAAGGTGACCAGGGGTCAGGAAACACCTGTGAACCAAGCATGTGCTCAGACCGCTGGTGCCTGACAACACCCCTTCTCCATATGGCACAGGCTCCTCTTATCCCCAGGTACCTGGCAGAATGGGGTTGGGAGGAGGGGGGCGGGAGGCTCTTAACCTGAGGCAAAGATGGCCAGAGAGAGGTAGGCGATGGCCTCCCTGGTGTGGGCCCCGCCCTCGGCCCCTCCTGGTCGTGCCCGCAGGATGGCCAGGGCCTTCGCATGGCAGTGGCCCCAGAGCAGCTGCCGGTCCTCATGACAGAAGACGGCCAGGGTGGACTGGAGGCAGGCCGTGTCCCCTGACTGGACCACCTTCTTCACCAGCTGCAAGGGAAGGGGTGTCACCATTGGGCCCTCTCTGAGGCGGGCCCAGACAGCTCCACCCGCATCCTCCGCGCAGGGGTGTGGCTCAGGGATACGGCTTGCAAAGGCGTGGCTCATGGGGGCGTGGCTCTCGGGGGAGGGACTTCGGGCTGGGGTGGCGGCGGTGGTGGTGATGGTCTTAGCCTCCTAGAGCCGCGCCTCCTCCTCCATTACCCGCAGGCAGAGACCTGGCCTTACGGACCTGCGCACAGCAGGTCTGAGAAGTTCAGGGAAAGCGGGATTTCAAATTAATAAAGTGACAGAGGCCCGGGGAGTCCTTCAGAAGGCACCAGGAGGGACCCTGGGACTTGTCCCTGCTCTGGGCGGAGTGAGTGGGGAGGCGGCGGGACATAACTTCACAGCTACCCACCCGATACTGCCCCTGCCCGCTGCACATGTGTGGACGGACGCCCGTCCCAGAGCAGGACAGGCAGGACCCAGAGCATCCTTCCCTCCCACCCTTACGGCCCAACTCAGGGCTACCAGAGCCCAAGTGAGGCCAGAGCGGAAGAAGCAGGCTGACAGGTTCCACAGCCAGCCCTGCCCCAAAGCCTGACGTCTCTTTCCTGGGAACATGATCTTCTGCCCTCACAGGACCTGAGGGAGGCGAAGTCACACTGCCCCTGGGAGCCGAGTGGTCTCCAAGGGAGGAGAGCAGGGCTGGAGAGTCTGGGGGCTCCTCCACCCTGGGACAGGGTCATCAGCAAGCCTAGTTTACTTGGGAGATTTGGGACTAAGCTCCACTGACACTCAGCTCATGGCTTTTTCTTCATAGCAACAAAAGCAAATACAGAGCACTATCGCATGATGGAAGTCGACTGGGCTCTGGGGTACCTGCTGCAGCTAATTCTCATGAGAACCTGAAAGGCCAGGGTACAGTTGAGGAGACTGAGAGTCAGAGAGGTGAGGACTTGCTGGAGGTGGCAGAACTGGGGCTGAGACAAGCTGTGCCTGGGACAAGCTGGGGCTGGGACAAGTCTGGGTGCAGGGTGTTGAACGAGGGGCCAGTGGGGGCCTGGTGCCCTCCACAGCACTGTGCCCTGTGTCGAGCTGCCCTGCTGTGGCTTGCTGGGGCCCTCTCACCTGGTTGGCATTGTAGGAGAATCCCCTCCGGAGCTGCAGCAGGGCCAGCCGCGTCAGCACAGGGGCCGCCTGAGGCCTCCGGGAGAGGGCTGCCAGCAGGGCCTTGTGGGTGTCGTCCAGGCGGCCCAGGCGGTATAGGGCGTCAGCTGCCAGGAGGCGAGAAGCCTCATCCTCCGTGTCCAGTTCCATCAGGAGCGTGGCCAGCTGGTGCACGCCGTGCGCATCCCTGTGGAGAGAGCAGCTGGGGGAGAGCTGACCCTTCCTTACACCCCTTCCATCTGCCCAGGAGGTGGGCTGCAGGCAAATCCTACTTCCTGCACCTTGTCCAGGCAGCTCCCTTCCTGCTGCTTCTCAGAGACCAGGTTTCTACAGGAGGGTGCCAGCTCATGCTGGCCGCAGAGCCCGGAGCTGCCCTTTCTGACCCTCTCCCGCCCTATGGGGCAGGCATTTCACAGATGAGGAAGCAAGGCTGTATGCTGACCTCCAGCCCACTCTGCCCTAGTTTTCTTTTCTGCAAAAACAGGTAACAGTGTTGGCCTTGCAGGGCTCAGGTGTGTGGTCCGCAGAGCTAGATAATGCACAGGCTGCACTTGGAATGACCCCGGGGCCCTCTTGGGAATGAGCTTGAGCTCCTACTGGGACACAGCTGGAGCCTGGAATTGACGGTTCCCAAGAGAACAGGTATAAAGGGCCCCAAATCTCCTACAAGAAAATTCCTCCTCACCAGCAAATCAAAGCGATGCAAATGAAGGAACTGGGGCCGAGGAAGCCAGTGTGTGTGTGTGTGTGTGTGTGTGTGTGTGTGTATGTGTGTGAATGTGTGTATCTGTGTGTATGTGTGTGTATCTCTGTGTATGTGTGTGTATCTGCGTGTGTATGTGTGTGTATATCTGGGTATGTGTGTGTGGTGTGTGTGTGTGTGTATCTGTATGTGTGTGGGGTGTGTGTGTGTGTGTGTGTATCTGTGTATGTGTATGTGTGTGTGTATGTGTGTGTATCTGTGTATGTGTGTGTGGTGTGTGTGTGTGTATCTGTGTGTGTGGGGTGTGTGTGTGTGTATGTGTGTGTGTGTATCTGTGTATGTGTATGTGTGGTGTGTGTGTATGTATCTGTATGTGTGTGGGGTGTGTGTGTGTGTGTGTGTATCTGTATGTGTGGTGTGTGTGTATGTGTATCTGTATGTGTGTGTGTGTGGTGTGTGTGTATGTATCTGTATGTGTGTGTGGGGTGTGTGTGTGTGTGTATGTGTGTGTGTATCTGTGTATGTGTGTGGTGTGTATGTGTGTGTGCGTATCTGTGTATGTTTATGTGTGTGTGTATGTATCTGTATATGTGTGTGTGTGGTGTGTGTGTATGTGTATCTGTATGTGTGTGTGTATCTGTGTATGTGTGTGTGTGGAGTGTGTGTGTGTGTATCTGTATGTGTGTGTGGGGTGTGTGTGTGTGTATGTGTGTGTTTGTGTGTGTGTGTATCTGTATGTGTGTGTGGGGTGTGTATGTATCTGTGTATGTGTGTGTGTGGGGTGTGTGTGTATCTGTGTATGTGTGTGTGTGTGGTGTGTATGTGTGTATCTGTGTATGTGTGTGTGGGGTGTGTGTGTGTGTGGTGTAGGGATGAGGATGCTGACGTCAAACACACCAGGGCCCCCCTGCTCAGTGTTAGTTTTGCTAAAACACCTTCTCACCACCTCCCAGCAACCAGAGAAATGCCAATCAAAACATCTGCAGGTTCACCCACGGGGCTGCCGAAGAAATTTGCAGAAGGAGCATCAGGGCTGGAGCATGTGGCCTGATGGGCAGGTGGGCAGCTCCAAGGTCAAGGGCCTCACAGGGAGCTATGCCCTCTGACCCCAGAGCTCAGCTTCTGTTGAATCTTTAGGGCAGAATAGTCCAAGAGTGGATGTTACCACAGTAGCATTATAGCTAAGAGCAGAGGAGCTGGGAATGCTGGAAGCCCTGTTGGGATGTTCACAGGATGAGCTACCAGGCTGTCTGAGAAAGGTAAGTAGCAACAGAAGAAATGTTCATGATTCAGTGAGTAAAAACTTGGGTTATATTTGCATACTGAGCACAAATTCAGTTTTGTGAACTCTATTTTATATGTACAAAGAGAAACAAGGGAACGCAAACTGGGATGACGGGTAAGTTCTGTTTTTTCATTTCCATTTTTGAGTTTCTAATTTTCTAAGTGCATAATGTATCTGCCGTTTTGGACCAAGGGTCCAAGATCTGGGCTCCAGGACTACACCCCCAACCAGGGCCTTAGGGAAATCACCTAGCAACTCCCTGCTTCAGTTTACTCATCTATAAAGTAGTACGGCACACACCCCGACTACCTTGGAGCAGACCAGAATGAAGCAGCAGCCCCAGGTGGGTGCGCGGGGCTAGTGTTTACCCTTCCTGCACAGCAGGGCTGTCTGTCTCCGTGGCCTTAGTCCGGCGGCCCCGCCAGCTCTTGGGTCCTGGCTCTGGCCTCCGCTGCAGCATCTTGCGGCCCTCCTCGCGCAGCACGGTCAGCAGCAGCCCCCGTTGGTTCCAGGGCACGTAGGTCTTGGTGACAAGTAGAGTTTCCTCGGGGCCTAGGCGGCAGGCGGTAACGTAGTCCAGTGCACCCAGGAAGGCGCTGCCCGCCAGCACTCGCAGGAGCCCGCGGCCGCACAGGGCGCGCACGCAGCCACTCAAGTGAGGCGGTCCCAGCTCCACTACTGCCTGGAAGTCCTCCTGGGCGCTACCTGAGTCGCCAGAGTGTAGCGCGCAGAAGCCGCGCAGCGCCATCAGGGGCGCGCGGTCCCCGGCACGGTCCCCGGTGCGCGAGGGCCGGAGCAAGCGCTCACACAGCGCTCTGGCGCCCGCCGCGTCGCCTGCCAGCAGCAGGCACTCGGCCAGTCGGGCGCCCAGTGCGGGGCGCGCCCCGGGAGGGGCGACTCGACACAGGACCCGGAGCGCTTGGGTCACCGGGACCAGCAGTTCACGGCCAGAGTCCTCGCGGAGCTCGGGGCGACTCCGCACGGTCTCCTGGAAGTGGGAGAAACCCACGTCTGCAGCCTCCTGCACTTGGGCGTGCAAGCGCTCCCGGTCCCCGGCGGAGAGCACAGCCTGGAACTGCCTCCGAGCCCCTGAGGGGCTCTCCCGGAAGGCCTGGTGCAGGTCCCGAAGCAGGTCTTGGGCCCCGCTGTCTAGGAAAAAGGTCGCTGCAGCACGGGTGACCAAAAGGGTGGCCAGACGCTCGCCTGGGGAGAGAACAGAGGCGTTGGTCTGTCTGTTGGGCCATGTCCTCCAGGGGAACCACCTGTAGACTCCAACCCTCCAGTGGAGGACCCTCTGAAGCATCTCATGCCAAGCCCCTGGAGTCTCAGTGGCCAAGGACAGGGCATGAAGAGGATGAGGGCTGGCAGGAGGCTGGGAGCCCCTCAGAAGGTTTCTGGCCTCTAGAACACAGGCTCAATAGTTGAGCCACCAGGGAAACCCTGGGTCAATCTCTGTTGACTTCGTTATCTCCTGACTGTGGCTCACCTTTTATTTTCATTTCTTTGCATGTTTAGTAATTTTAAAAATTGTACACTAGACATCCGGTTGATTTTTTTGTAGAGACTCTGGGTTCAGTTATGTTTCTTTGAAGAGAACTGAATTTTGTTTTAGCAGGTAATGAGTGCTCATTGGAAGGACCGATGTTGAAGCTGACACTCCAATACTTTGGCTACCTGATGCGAAGATCTGACTCATTTGAAAAGACCTTGATGCTGGGAAAGATTGAAGACAGGAGGAGAAGGGGACGACAGAGGATAAGATGGTTGGATGGCATCACCGAATCAATGGGAGATGAATCTGAGTAGACTCTGGGAGTTGGTGATGGACATGGAGGCCTGGCATGCTGTGGTCCATGGGGTCTCGAAGAGTCAGACACGGCTGAGCGACTGAACTGAACTGAACTGAAACTGGCTAGGATCAAACTCCAAAATCTGTCTTCTCAAGTGGGAAGCAGCTGAAAATCCCATTTAGTTCTTGCAGCTTCCAGCTGTTCCTTTTTCAGGCCACCCAGTCTCTCTTGTCGGAGAAGGCAATGGCACCCCACTCCAGTACTCTTGCCTGGAAAATCCCATGGACAAAGGAGCCTGGTAGGCTGCAGTCCATGGGGTCGCTAAGAGTTGGACATGACTGAGTGACTTCACTTTCACTTTTCACTTTCATGCGCTGGAGAAGGAAATGGCAACCCACTCCAGTATTCTTGCCTGGAGAATCCCAGGGACAGGGGAGCCTGGTGGGCTGCCGTCTATGGGGTCGCACAGTCGGACACGACTCAAGTGACTTAGCAGCAGCAGCAGTCTCTCTTGTGTGCGCAGGTCAGTGGACAGCCAAAGGTTTAAGTGGATTTAATATACAGATTTAATCTCCTTGCAAGGAGACCAAACCAGTCATTCTTAAAGGAAATCAACCCTGAATATTCATTGGAAGGACTGATGCTGAAGCTGAAACTCCAATATTTGGTCACCTGATGCAAAGAACTGACTCACTGGAAAAGACCTTAATGCTGGGAAAGATTGAAGGCAAGAGGAGAAGGGAACAACAGAGGATGAGGTGGTTGGATGGCATCACTGACTGGATGGACATGTGTTTGAGCAGGCTCTGGGAGTTGGTGATGGACAGGGAAGCCTGGTGTGCTGTAATCCATGGGGTCATGACTTAGTGACTGAATAATGAAGAACAGCAATACATGGATTTGGGGTCTTATCTCTTTTCCTCCCTGAATGTGGCTCTATCCTTTTTAGGATTTCCCCTCTAACTTTGCAACTACTTTTCTCATCCCTGGTTTCTGTCATATGACATCTCAAATGAGTAAAATGGCAACTCTCTGTCCTATGTGGATTGAGGAGTCAAAAAGCTGCAAAACTACAAATCTCACCTTGTGTAGTCTTCATCTTTTAGGGTCAGTCTCTGGTTTCTGCCTGCATTTGGTCACTGTTCAACTGCCAGATATTTGCATTTTATATTTTGCCCCAATTTTATAATTATCCGTGGGACACACAGTTTAGTCTAGCTAGTTCAACATTATTGAAATCCAGAATCTTTTATTGTTAGATTAAAACATTTTGACAGTCTGGTGGTGAGGGGATATAACATGCTATAATGTTACCACTGTTGTTTTAATTTTCATTTTCCTGATTGCTGGTGAGGCTCATTTATTTAAAAATACGTTCTTGCCAATCTGGTGGGTAGAGAAAGTGGTATCTCATTGTTTTAATTTGCATTTGTATCATTACTATGATGTTGAATATTTTCCACATGTTTATTAGCCATCTGTGTTTTCTCTTTTGGGAAATGCATTTGCCAGTTCTTGTACTGGATTTTTTCTCCCTTATGGATATGTAGGAATTCTTTAAATACTCTGAGTACTCATCTTTTACCCACTGAATATTTTGGAAATATTTTCTCTCTGTTGTGGATTGTCCTCTCATTTTCTACAATTGTGGGCAAAATAGAAGTTTAAAAATTTCAATTCAATCAAATGTATCAAATTTTTTTTTATTGTTTCCATTACTTTTGCATCTTAAGAAGCCTAGCTGTACACAGAACCTTAAGATATTCTCTCATATTTTCTTTTAGAAAATGTAAAGCTTAGCTGTTAACATAATTCACCTGGAATTTACTTTTTTTGCATGGTTTGAGGTAGAGAATCGGTACTATGTATTGAATCATGGTCCTTTTTTTCCCCCTGTAGCTTTGCAATGCTTACTCTCATATATTAAGTTCCAGATAATTATAGGTCTGTTTCTGGGCTCTCTAATTTGTTTTATTAGTCCATCTATTCCTCAAGTCAATATCTTTCTGTATTGATTAGTATAGCTTTGTATTAACTGGTAGAGACAATCGTATACCACTGTCTTCTTCTCCCTCTTCTCCCCTCTCCACTCCCCTTCTCTTTCGGCTCTTACTCCTTCCTCTTTGTCTTGTCTATTATTGGTCCTTTGCTCTTCTACTATCATATCAAATATTTCTAACAGTAGACATTGGCTATCTCTCTGCTCACAGAGGCGTTATTTATTTTATTTTAATAAAGTTCTACAGAGTTCTCCATAAAGTCATATGGCTCATTGAAATAAATTATTTTCTTTTGCTACAGTAAAAGGTGTACTTTAAAACCATTAAGCTCCTATTCATTGTTGGTGTCTGTAAACATAAATACTTTTTGTATCTCCTGTTAAATTCTACTCCTATATCTAATACATTTTTGTTGTTTCTGTTGGGTTTCTACATAGCTAATCATATTGTCTGAAATAATGGTTGCTTTATCTCTTCCTTTCTAGCCTTATTATTTCCCCCTATTGCATTGGCTGGCATCTCTAAAGCAGTGATGTATAAATGGGGATGTGGGCAGCCACCACATTCTTGGTTCTAAAATATCACTATTAAGTATGATATTTAGGTAGGTTTTGATAGGTTTTATCTTTTCCAATTAAGTAAGTTTTCTTCTATTCCTGGTTGTTAAAATTTTGGAGATGTTAAATATTATAAAATACTCTCCCCTAATTTATTCCCTAATTTTTCTTCCATTAATTAATGTTATAAATTACATTATTATAGAAACATAAGCCTATAAGTCCTGTATTATTTAAGTCAGTTTTGGTTAAAGGATGCATCAAAAACCAATGCTTTGACTCAGTATACAGGTATATCAGCTACTGTTGCTATGTAACAAAATGCCACAAAACCTAATGACTTAAAGCAACAACTGTTTTCTATTTGCAGTGATTTTTCTTCAATTTGGGCTGAACTGGCAGTTCTGTTGGTCTTATCGGGGATCATTCCTGCGGCCAAGGCCATCTGGGGCTTGACTGGGCAGGCAGGTGTAAGGTGGCCTCACTCACATGTCTGGGGTCCTGGTGTTAGCCATAGGCTGAGCCTCCCTCCTGGTGTGGGCCCTCGTGATTCACTAGTTACCTTCTGTGCATGACACTGAGGAGGTTCCAGGAGGATGGAGGTGGAGCCTGGCTTCCAGAACCACACAGCATCACTTCTGCTGTTTTCTGCTGGTCCCAGCTAATCTCAAGGCCAAGCCAACTCTGTTTCCACGCTGGGTGAATCATGGCTATGTCTCTCACCTACCCCATTAGTTCTTAATGAGGAATCTTGAACAAACAGGATATGGCTCCTGGGGACTTTCCAAAGATAAGCAGTCAGGGAACTTCGACCCCTGGGAGATGTGGCTCTTGTTCTGTATCTTGTCCTCATGCACTGAGTGTCCCTGTATTGTTGTTGTTCAGTCGCTAAGCCATGTCCAACTCTTTGTGACCCTATGGACTGTAGCACGCCAGGCTCTCCTGTCCTTCACCATCCCCCAGAGTTTTCTCAGATTCATGTCCATTGAGTTGGTGATGTCATCCAACCATCTCATCCTCTGTTTCCCCTGTCTCCTCCTGCCCTCAATCTTTCCCAGCATCAGGGTCTTTTCCAATGAGTTGGCTCTTCACATCAGGTGGCCATAGTATTGGAGCTTCAGCTTCAGTATCAGTCCTTCCAAAGAATATTCAGAATTGATTTCCTTTAGGATTGACTGGTTTGATCTTGCAGTCCAAGGGACTCTCAAGAATCTTCTCTAGCACTACTATTCCCTGTATCTCCACCTACTAAGAAGGACTGAGCATATCCCCAAATATGGAAGACTTTGTTCAATGTTTCCAGGGACTTTGGATAAGTAGCCTTGAGATTAGAATGCATTTGTTATAGTAATCTGCATTTGTAAAAAGTCTGTTATAGCAAAATGTATTCATTCACATAGTAAGCTATGCTTGTGTGGTTGTGATAAGGTGGCTCCCAGTGACACAAGTGATTTTGGCCTAATTAAGGTAATGATTTGTAGGGAAGGTTCTCCTATCCATGGCAGAGCCCAGGCAGGACAGACAGCTTCCTGCAGTCTCTAGTGGGTGGGGAGCAGAGTTTTTCTAGAACATGTTCCTCGAGGCTGCAGCCCATTGGAGGCTCTGGATTTCTGCAGGGGCTCTGTTTTTTTGTGTTCAGTTGCTTCGGTTATGTCTGATTCTTTGCAACCCAGTAGACTGTAGCCTGCCAGTCTCCTTGTCCATGGGATTCTCCAGGCAAGAATACTGGAATGGGTTGTCATTTCCTTCTTCAGAGGGTCTTCCCAACTCAGGGGTTGAATCCAGACCTCTGCATTGCAGGCAGATTCTTTACTGATTGAGCCACCAGGGAACCCCAATACATCCAGGTTGTCACTGGTTCTTCTGACCAACTGGCTATAAATCAGAGGTTCCTCTGAACCCCTCTTTGTTTAGTTGCTCACTCCTGTTCAACTCTTTGTGACTCCACAGACTGTAGCCCGCCAGGCTCCTCTGTCCATGGAATTCTCCAGGCAAGAATACTGGAGTGGGTTGCCGTGTGCTCCTCCTAACCCAGGATCTTCCTAACCCAGGGACAGAACCTGAATCTTCTATGCTGCAGAAGAGGCAACGCCTCAGGTGCCCACTGAGGCACCTGCAGGGGCTCTACTGGCCATTAAAGTGAAAGACCTGCCCCTCACCCTGGGAGCTGCTGAACGACCCCAGCTCATAGGTCACTGTGTGTTTGTGCTTTGGGCACCAAGGGCCTCCTACTCAGGATTCTGTTGTGACTTTGTTGAGCATTTTTAGGTCATTGAAAGTAGGAGGACTGCAGGGTGTCTGCTCTGGCATATTCCTAGAAAGAAACCTGCTCACTTTTCAGTTCTGTCTGGTTCCCGTCTCACCTTGGCATCATCAGGAGCCTCCCAGGCACACTGGACAGACATGCCCTGCCCCCTCTGCATGGATTTGGCAGAGGCAGCTCTTTATCTCATAAACGCAGGTGTAATCACCCTGCGGGCTCCCGAGTTCCCTCCTCCTTCTTGTCCTCCTGTCCCATTTTGCTGGGTCCTCTTTTGTGGGGAGCAGTGTAGTGGGCAGTTAGGAGCACTGAAGGGCCAAATTCCAGCCTCTGTGAACACTCCGTGTGCCCTTGGCAGCCCCATTGATGGAGTAGATATGCCTGCATCCAGCTTCCAGCGGTGCTGTGTGGTGCAGTCTGAAAATGCTTTTCATACCCGAACGATGGGTCCGCTCACTGAATGTCAGCTCCCGGCCCCTGCCTCTAGGTGTCCAGCTGCCCCACTCTATCCTGGGGGCTCTCCCGATCTGGACCATGACCATCAATCTCTTCCTTGTGTGAATGATCCCCAAAAACCTTGAGACCATGCCCCCGGGATCTCAAGGCTCACGTGTCCAGCTGCCTAATGACACATCCAATTGATGGGCTCCAGGAACATTTTGGAAGAACTTAGTGGGTGATTGGAGAGCACTTAGCGGAGATACCATTTTCAGGGTTTGATACACAGTCTCACTGAATTTGCCCAGTAACCTTCAGAAGTGGGTGTGACCCCCACCCCCACATGTGCACAGGGAGGCCAGCGGGTGGCAGGGGGTTGGGAGTGGGGTGGCAGGCTGGTGTGTGGCTCCTGGGTGCTCCCAACCACAGCCCCACTACTTCCGCCACCACCAGAGGGAGGACCCAGCAAAGGGCAGGAGCAGCATCTCAAACTGGGGGTGTCTCCAGCCTTTGAGGCCCCCTTTCCTGTCTGCTCCTCTCTGTCCTCTGCCATCTAGCTGCTGCAAGTGAACTCTTAAAGTCATTCTTGATCCATCCCTGTGCCCCACTCTTCCCCTCCCTCACTACACCTGGCCAGTCTTATCATTTCTGTCTCAGTGTTAACTCAGACCTGGACTGCATCCAGCCTCTGGCAGTTTCTCTTCTCAGTCTGGCCCCCAGGGCACGTTCTGTGCACAGCAGACAAAAACTTGAAAATGCAGCTCAGAGCACCTCACTCCGGTTTAAAACCTCCCTGACTTCTTGCTTCTCTGAGGAGAAAATCGAAAGTCCTCAGCCAGAGGGCTTAGCTGCGACTACTGCTTTTAGAGCCTTCTGTTGCCCTCTGCCCCCACCCACAGCCCCCTGCCAGCCATGCTGGATCCATTCAGTGGCATGGACACCCCAATTTTTTCTCATATTCTGTTTCTGCTGCCAATCCTTCAGTCTCAGCTCAAATGACGCCTTCTCCAAGAAGCCTTCCCTGACCAGCGGGCTAAAACAGCACCTCACATAGTTGCACAGTGCTTTCTCAAAGCACAAATTTTGTCTTCTTTTCTTGGTGCTCTGTAAGGTGAGGGGCCTGTCCATTTTGTCACTGTGGTGTCCCAAACGCCAGCACAACCCCCACCCCCACCATGAGCAGGACTTAACCATGCAGTGAAGCGACAGCAGGAACAACTTTCAACCTGGTCCTTGGTGGGTATGGAGGGCATGCCTACCTTGGGGTCTGCACCCCGTTGGGGCGGCCTCCAGGGCCTGGCTGCAGGCTGCCCGGCAGTCCTCATACCTGCCATGCTGGAGCAGGGCTTCAGGCGACAGGGTGATGCTCCAGGTGCCCCCAGGGTCCAGGGCTGCAAGGAGTCCCTGGCAGTTGGTCACCTGTTGGCTGGCACCATCCCCAGCCTCCTGATGCTCTGAGATGTAGTCCTGGAGGGCTCTGACCAGAGCAGGGAGGTAGGGCTGCTGATGCATGCGAATGAAGGCCATGGTCCGGTCGGCGCTCTCCACAAAGGCCTGGAGGTAGCCGGCCACCCCAGTGTGCACCTGTGTTCCGGATAGGACCCAGGCCAGGGCGCGGGTCAGCCGCAACTCCAGGCTCTGCTGGGAGTGAGCGTCCAGCAGGACCCCGCAGCGCCGCACCACTTCCCCATGGTGCCCGTGTGCCAGCAGGCTGGCCAGGGAGTGCAGGGCCGCAACGGGGTGGTCGGGGCAGAGGGTGGCCAGGAAGGCGCAGGCCAGGGTCCCTGTCAGGGAGACCACCGCCATGCCATCCCAGTGGATGGCTGGGATCTGGCTGTCACCTCGGCACCAGGCCTCTAGGGTGGCCACCACAGATGAGCCCCGGGTCTCGGGCAGGGCAGCTCGGATGCTCCGCAGGGCCGAGGGAGCGTGGCAGCTGAAGGCAGCCAGATAGAAGGCGGTGGCCAGCGGGGTCTCCCCCAGGGCCAGGTGCTGGTCACCCTCTCGGCAGAGGCAGGCCACGAGCTCCTGGGCCGACATCACGCCCGCAACTCCGATGGGCCCATGTCCATCCTCACAGCACCTGGAGAGGGAGTATGGTTAGCGCGTATGTGGCCCACCTGGCCTACGGGCTCCCCAGTCCTGCTTCAGGGCTGCCCCCTGACCCTCCCCACTGAGACCTCAGAGTCAGCGTGGAGCCCCCGATTGAAGACAGGGTGAATTCAGACACCCAGGGGTGTCTGGGGTGCCTGCCCCACAGGCGTCTCCACCGGGCTGGGGCACATCTCCCAGGCCAGGCCCCCAGTCTCTGTTTGCCTCCAGGCCTCAGCTTCCTCCTCTGCAGAGGGGGCCATGACCGCGCTCAGTAATCAACACTCGATGGACGTCTGACTTCTGAGTATCCACATGGGGAGGAATCGGGCAACCTGAGGGGTCAGGGACCCCTGGCCCTCACTCCAACTGCTGCCCCTCCTAGCACAGCTGCTCCGAAGGTGGGCCCT
Source organism: Dama dama (assembly GCF_033118175.1). Taxonomy (NCBI): domain Eukaryota; kingdom Metazoa; phylum Chordata; class Mammalia; order Artiodactyla; family Cervidae; genus Dama; species Dama dama. Next base: position 47,191,479 of record NC_083694.1, on the reverse strand, counting down.
CCTGCCGCCCATCTGGGTCACATGGGCATCCCCTACACCTTCTCAGGGCTCTGAGTTTCCACTCACCGCCCAGCCTCAGGACCACAGCCTTGCCCACCTCCCACACCTGGGCAAGGCGGGGGGAGGGGGTGGTGCAGGTAAGGCTGGGGTGGTGAGGGGAACCTGGCCAGCTCTTGGGTGGGGTGGGAAGCCACGCTGGTGAGGGGGGCAGTTCTTGAGGTCAGTTCCAGGACCAGCCCTGCCGCAGGCCTCTCTCTGTCCCCAAACCTTCCAGCCTGAAGAAAGGCTCACTTGCTGGGGCTTTCTCTCCCGGTTCTCCAAATGCCTGCAAACACCCCCCCCCCCCAACCCCGCCCCCCACCTAATGTTTGCTCTCTGACACACACTGAGACACAGACACACACCCGTGTACATAGGTACGCACTCACATACATATGCACACACAGGGCACACACGGAGGTGGCTCCCAACCTGCACACGCGCTCACACTCGCCTGTGCTCCGAGGCTGTGCGGGGTGTGCGGGGAATGCGCGGAAGGAAAAGCCTCGCCACCCAGACTTGGGGGCGGCCAGGTGGAGGGGCTGTAGATGCGGCTCTGCCGGAGGGTCCGCGGATCTGGGCTCTCGGAGGCGCCCGGGGTTGAGAGGGCGGGTCCGTTTCCCTGGAGACTGTCAACAGCCCCGCGGTCTGGCAGCTCAGCCGCGCCCCCAGCGGCCCGGCGCGCCCCCGCCCCGGACCCCGCCCCCTGTGGCCCCTAGCCGCCCCTGCCAGACCAGGCTGGGCTAGGGTAGGGGGCCTCTGGACGCTGCGGGGGGAGCTGCCCGCAGTCTAGGGCGCACCCCCAGACCCATCCCCTCATAGGTGGTGAAGGAGCTCCGTGGAGGTGGGCGGGCCTGGGGGCCCCTGCCACCCCCAGAACTCTGCCTTGCTGCTTCAGTGCCCCTTTCGACCGTCCACGCCCCTCCTGCAGGGTGCTTCCGAGGAAACTGGCCCCCAGGTCACCTGTCCACCTGGTCTCCTGTGGATCTCCCTCCCGATAGCTACTCTCTGTTGAGCAAACAGACCAGACCCCCCTCCCTACCACACCCCGCCCCAGCAGGGGGCCCGTCCTCTCCTTGAGATGAGGCCTGGAAGGTGGCCCTAAGGGGCTGTGACATGCCCTGCTGGCCCAGGATCACCTGGACTGTGGTGGAGGAAGGCCGGTAGCATCAGCTGATATTTTAGGCATCAGCCCCCTCCCACTAGGGAGGGGGACGGGTGGGAGGAGGCAGCAGAGGTGGGCAGGGCAGAGCTGGACTGAGGCTGTTGCCCTGGGGTCTGAGATGCTGAACCCTGCCCTGGTGGGGCCCCTGGGGAGGTGGATGAGTTGCACCTGCCTGGAGGGGTGGTCCTGTTTAGGGTGAGGGCCCCTCCTAACTCAACATGCCAAGGTTCCCAGATGCCAGGTTCATCCCTGTTCTTGGGCTCAGGGGACCAGGTGGAGTGACCGCTCGGGCACTGGGTGCTATGGGGCAGGGATGTCCTCCCCAGGGTCCTGGTCCTCCCCCCTCCCGATAGGGGGGCTCCCAAGGAGGAGGCGGAGTCTGGGCTCTAGGTCTGCAAGGGTCAGGCAGCTGTGGTCAGCATGGCCTGGCCTCCCCGTCCGGCTCCTGGCCTGCTCTTCAGCTCCTTGACATTCACAAAGGCACGGCACCCAAATGAGCGAGTGGGGACCCAGCGGTGACAGCTTATGGAGAGATTTCCTGTGACTTTGATTATTTTCATTTTATTACCCTAATTAGGCGAGCCAGTAATGGAGCGGGGCTGTCGAAGGGCTGTGGGGAGGGCCTGGGGCATGGAGGCGCAGTGCTGCCTGACGTCCCCCATCACATTAGCCCGATGGGTCCCACGAGCCTCTGCCCTGGCGCATGGTGCCCACAGGCCCTTGGGCGCTGGCCAGATGAGCCCAGTGATCTCTGTGGGCCAGAAGCTGTGATGGTGGCCCCCACCTGGGAGCAGTGCATCTGGATACAGGTAACCTCAGGGCACCTTTGGGATGCAGAACCAGGAGCAGTTGTCCTGTATGCAGAAATGTGTTGCTTTAGGTGCCAATGTGATCACTAAATTCAAAAGGAAGGTGTTTCTTGTCTGCATCAGTGGGTTCTCACTGTTTCTGACTGGCGTTCAATTGGAGGTGATTCTGGGCACTTGCCCTTCGCACCGCTGTGGCCCTCAAAACCCTGACAGACCAGGCAACATCTTTGTGGGGAGTGTGCGGCTCTCCCACAGGTTTAGGGGGATGCGTGGGGTGTCACTGTGATGGAAGTGCTGAGGCTCCAATTGAACACTCTTGGTTGGATGCCCCGCAGAGCCAGGAACGGAGTAGGTGTCAACCCTGGGCCTGCAACCCCCAGCATCATCACTGCCCACCACAGGACACGGGCTCTGTCCACCAGCTGCCCCAGGGGATGGGGTTAGACCTGGGGGGGTTTAGGGTGCCGCCCAGTCCCCCGCAGAACTCCCTATGCTCCCCAAGATGGCCATGAGACAGCTGCCCTGAGGGACATGGGAGACACTGTCTCAGTCCCAGTGTTAGCATGTGGTTGCTTTTCTGGGTACATCCTAGTCATACCACTGACTAGGATGAAGGCTGCCAGCTGGAGAGAGTGCCAAGCCCCCATTTCCAGAACCGTCTTTGGTGTGAGCAGGGGCACAGCAGAGAAGTTGGAAATAGAAGGAGTTGGTGAAAGTGGTCAGGTGTTGATGGCTTTGCAACTGACCTTGTATTTGTGTGACTTTTACCTTGGGTGAGGTGGGGTGTGACGAGTGCTCCGGGTCCTTTTAGTAGGAAGACGCAGAGCAGTGGAGTTGCTTGCCTGGGGACCAGCTCCCTGGGCCCAACCAGAGCTCAATCTGAATTTTCAGAAGCCCCTCCCCTGGGGTTCCCCTAAGAGGAACTGGGGTGGGGGGGCACACTGGTTTACCCATCAGCTCCACTGAAGCAGGTGCTGGTCCATTTCCTGCCTGTACACTTGCCTCTCCAAGGTCAGGCCTGATCCCAGCGCTGGGCCCAGAAATCACAAGGCGGTGCCAGATGTGTCCCACTCCTACTTTGGCCCTGCCTGCAGACACCGCTGTGACCCCTGGAGGACAACGGGTTGGAGGCTGCTTCTCCTCTGCCTTCAAGGAGACTAGGCCTCCACGCCTGCGCCTCCTGAAGCTTGTGGGCTGCCTCCACCACTGGGCCTCCAAGCGGGGGTCTTGACACAACCCGGGAGGCAAGCTGGTTTTGTGCTCCCCTGGCCATTAGGGAGGAGGGACCAGGCATCCCCCACCTGTCTCCCTGGGAGCTACCCTGGGGACCCCTAGCCTACTGACTCCCTGACACCTGTCCCCTCCTCCCCAGGCGCCAGCTAGGAAGGCAGGCTCCTGGGGGCTCTGCCAACCTCAGTTAGAAAGTGCAGCTCTTAGCAACAGCCTGTGACTACTCCCAACGCTCCCAAAAGTGACCGTGGGTTCTCAGGGTGACTGCCTCTCTCCCTAGGAGCAGCTCTAGTCATCTCTCTGGGCTCAGTGGTCCCCAGCATCCTGGACTCCCCAGGGTGGTCTCCCAGGGTGTGTGAGCCACCCAGAGCCCCCTAGTTGCCAGGTTCAGGGTACCGTCACCCCTCTGTATAGCCCCTCCGTCAGCCCTGAGAGACTTACCTGTGGAGTAGCAGCCAAGTACACCAGTGCACTGGTGGGGAACACCAGCAGGATCCCGGGGACCAGGGTAGGTGAGAGTCTGGATGTCACCAGATGAAATTTCAGCTTCTCATCCCTGCTGCCCGCGGGCAGGAACTGTAGGCAGAGCACTTCTCTTGAGTCTGGAGCCCGGAGCCTGGGGAAGGGGGAGATCCATCAGCCTGGACCCCTCCCTCCACTGGCCTCACCCTGAGCTTACCGAAGGCCCGGCAGCCCTCAGACTGGCACAGGGGCTACACCTGTCCTGTGCATCATCCTTCATCAATAATGCAGTGGGGGAGGCGCATCCCCTCATCCACTGCCCACCTGTCTCTTAATTTCAATTACAGTGGCTGTGACTTGCCAAGGCCACCTCTGCCTTCCAGGCACTAGAGTGGGTGAAGCTTGTGTGTTTAGGAAGGAGCAGATGTGCGATGTCGAGGTCCTAGGCTTTTGGGGATGGGGCCCCTTTTTTATCAGGGAGACTTCTGGGGCTCCCCCAAACCCATACCTCCTGCCCGTGGGACCTGCCCTGCCCAGTACCCTGGTCATTCAGCCAAGCTGTACTGGTCCCCTTGTTGTGCCTACCCACCCTCCCCCACCCACTCCCGTACTCCTCTCCCTCCCCACAAGTCTGTTCCTGCCCCAGGGCCTTTGCACTCCCCTCACTTCCTTCTCTGACCCACTTCATCTGAAGTGACTCCCTAATCCCCTCTGTTCCCTTGCCTGCTTCACTGCCCGGCACTGTCCACTTGTCTGTTATTGGATTCTGTTGTTGGAATGTTGGCTCCAGGAGGGCGGGGTTGCCAAAGCCCAGCAGGTACCTACCTGACAGGTGGGAGGGGAGGAAGGAAGGAAGGAGCAAGGCCAGGCCTGGCTCCCAGAGAGGCAGCTGGCCTCATGTCACAGAGCTCCCTAAATTCGGCAACCTTAAACAGACACTAGCTGCTGTGGCTGTGAGAGCAGATTCTGAGGAACCAGCTCCTGAAAAGCAAGAAGTTTGGGAAGTTCACTCTTTTCCAAAGCCACCCAACTTTATCCTTTGCCTTTTGCCTTCGTCCAAAGCTTTTAGCCATCAGGGAATGGGGGAGATTGATGGGCTGAGTCCGTTGGCTGGTTTGTGCACAGAGCCTGTATTGGTTTCAACTAACCAAGTTTATCAACCAGGCACGGAATCATTAATCACACAGAAAAATAACACAGCGAAATGACTTTTCAAAATGTCGTTGGTATAATTATCAGCTTGCCCATTACACTAAATGCCGCCATTTATATCTGCGATGCTTAAGTATGCAAACAGTAATTAACGTGGTAATGAACTAGGGGCCCCAGAGCCTCCCCTCCCCAAGCTAATTTGCATGTTAATTATCATTAGCGACCAGGGAAACAAGTTATAAACAGCCTAATTAGCAGCCGGATCATTTTTACAAGAAATTGCCGTGCACTTTGACACGCAAGCGAGTGTTAGATTAATGGAGTCGGGCTGAGCTGCCCTACTAGGGGGAGGGGGTGCCCTCTTGGAGTTGGCACCACGGTACCACGTTGGATGCATTGCAGCTTGTTGGATGGGGGGGTCCGGACTCTCAGGCTGGCCCCCGGCTCTGTCCAGGGCACGGCCCCCTCCTTGTTGGCTGTGGTCTCAGGATGGATAGGAAGAGCCAGTGATCTGGTGGGGCCAGGTGTGACCAGGGTGGGGGTCACCATTAGAGAAAACATCCCTCTGACAAACAGCAAGGAAAGCTTCATTTCAGACTGCTGCAGCCAGGGAGAGGAGTCGGGCTCCTGTAACAGGATGAGGGGGTTACAGCCCAGGAGCAGGACTGGGGTGTGAGTGGATGGAAATTAGAAGAGCAGCCATCAAGGTGATGGGGCTCTTGCTGAAGGTGGACCAGGGTGATCAGGATGGAGGGGGGAGGGGATTGATTAAGTAGGGATGGTGATATGCTCCTGAGACTGGGGGCGTTCTCCCCTAACTAACTCAGCAGCTTTCCTGCTCCCCCTGGGTGTGGCAGGCTGAAGGCAGGGCCCAAGGACAAGGCCCAGTGGAGGATGGGGCTCCAGGAGGCTGCCTGTCCAGGATCCAGTCAAGAGGAGAGTCCGTGTTCTCCAGGTTTGCACCAGCTCCTGTGGGGACCTGCAGCTCCTCGGCCAGCACCAGCTCCAGTTGTGGGTCCCGCTCTGCACTGCTCTGCTTCTGGTGCCTTACACCCCTCCCCGACAGCACAGCCCTGTGAGTGGGTGGCTGTGGTGTCTGGAGAGCCCTGGGTCACCTATCTGACTGTACAACTCTCCAGGGGGGGTTCCTGCCCCAAGACCTTTGCACCTGCCTCTCTTGTCTCCCAAAGTTCCCACCCTCCAGATGCTGGTTTGGCTCACTTGTACCATTCTGTTAGGAATCTGTTGAGATTCTCATCTTCAGAGAGACTGCCCACTGCCCCGTCCAGAGCCCAGCCGGTCATACATTGTACTGTTTATCTCCCTAGCTGAAAGGTCACCTTACCAGGTCAGGGAGTTTCCCCTGGACCCCTGTCTTCCGAGCCCCTGGTACAGCCTGGCACATGGCAGGACTCAGGGAATTCTGGGAAGCTGAGGTAAAAAATGACTGAATGTTAATCCTGAGCAGGTGTGGCCTCAATAGTGAGGAGTATATGCTTCATGGGTCAAGTCTCTGTCCAACAACTGAACTCTGCCATTGGCGTACAGAGGCGGCCAGAGACAGTCATACTTGGTGGATGGGCTGTGCTGATAAAACTGGACACTGACACCAAATCTCATTATTTCCCTGAGTCACAACTTATTACTCTTATTTTAAAAATATTTTCCAACCATTAAGAAGTGTATAAAACATCATTAGTTCAAAAGACCAGACAGTAGGTGAGATTTGGGCATTCTCCTATGTTTTACTTTCCATGTGGACTTGAAAATAGGATTGGTTCTGGGACTTCCCTGTTGGTCCAGTGGTCCAGTGCTGGGGGGTGCAGATGTGATTGCTGGTCAGGGAGGGAAGGTCCCACATGCCTTGCAGCCAAAAAATCAAAGCATAAAACAGAAACAATATTTAACAAATTCAGTGAGGACTTTAAAAATGGTCCACATTAAAAAGCTTTAAAGATTGGTGCCAGTAAAAACTTGCATGGCATTTTAGGGGGACTGAAATTTTTTTGTATTGGAGTAGAGCTGATTTACAATATTGTGTTAGTTTCAGGTGTATAGCAAAGTGATTCAGTTATATGCATATATGTATCTGTTCTTTTCGAGATTCTTTTCCATTGTAGGTTATTACAAGGTATTAAATATAGTTCCCTTGCTATACAGTGAGTGAAATTTGCTCAGTCGTGTCCAGTTCTTTGTGACCCTGTGGACTATACAGTCCAAGGAATTCCCCAGGTTAGAATACTGGAGTGAGTAGCCTCTCCTTTCTCCAGGGGATCTTCCCAATCCAGGGATTGAACCCAGGTCTCCCTCATTGCAGGCAGATTCTTTACTAGCTGAGTTATGGGATTTTTATTAATTGCATTGATTAGTTCAGGAAGCCTGGCCAATTTCATTTAGCTCTTGCATGCTTCTGAATCACTCTCAGCTACTTAACCTTTTCCTGTTGCTATTTTATAGATATTCTCTCCCACTGTAGCTTCAGGTGGTTGTTTGCCTGTAAGAGAACCAAGAGTTTCTTTGCGTTAATTCTGACTCTGGCCATGTGGCTAATGATTTCTGTTGGCTTAGAACCACCTTTCACTGATTCAGAGGATTTTCCCAGTGCTGGATTATGACTCTGGAAGTGACTGGCTTTCTTTCCTCTTCTTCTTGTTTAGTTGCTCAGTCATGTTCTATACTTTGTGGCCCCATGGACTGTAGCCCTCCAGTCGCCTCTGTCCATGGGATTCTCCAGGCAGGAATACTGGAGTGGGTTGCCATGCCCTTCTACAGGAGATCTTCCTGACCCAGGGACCGAACCCACATCTCCTGTACTGGCCGATGAATTCTTTACTGCCGAGCCACCTAACGCCTCTGAAATCACTCTCCTGTCTGAGCATCACCTGAGCGCTGTCTGGGGCTGACTATTGGTGATGCAGCTTTCCCGTGTGGCCCTGTCAGCAATGACCTTGTTGGAGAGTCACTCTGGCTCCAGCCTCTGGGTTCTGCACCTGCTACTTCAGATGCCCCCAGGCTCTGTGCTGACCCTCCGGCCACACCTGCTCTTTTCCCAGCCACAGAGATGAGGGCTCTGACCCCTCCTGGCACTGGAGGGCCTCCTGCAGGGTGATGCCTAGAGTCTGCGGAAATGGACACTCCCAGGGTCAGGGGAGCTGAGATGGCCATCTCACCAATTCAATGGGCATGAGTTTGAGCAAACTCCAGGAGATGGTGAAAGACAGGGAAGCCTGGCCTGCTTCAGTCCATGGGGTCCCATGGGTGAGGTACATGGGGGCCTGGCCTGGTGACTGCCCACCCCACTGCCCTCAGCACTGCTCCCAGGTGAGGTAACAGCTGCAGAAAGCCTCACTATTAGGCTACTTTTTCTCTGGGGCCCAGACCAAGGTGGTCCTGGACTGCAGATCCTTGGGAGGGGGTGTTAGAACTGACCCTTTATTGGTCTGGGGCTCACTGAGGAGTGGGGCAGTGATACCACCAGACTGCAGCCCCTTCCTGTGGCTAAGGCTTTCACCTGGGGTCCAGGTGCAGTGGAAGGCGAGATGCTGGGCCTGCAGTAACCATGGCCACGACCTGAGCGAGTATAACAGTGGCGGTGAGGGATGTGGCTGATGGCCTCCTTGTCCTGTGCTGAAAGCCTCAGGGAGAGAAGACAGTGGGCTTGGGGGGCTGACGGATGGCAGGGCTGTGGGAGGGGAGGGACGCGGTCTTACCCGATCCCCTGGAAGCCATGGGCAGACTCCACTGAAAGCAGCCTAATGATGGGCAGCAGGGCTGCAATGGTGGCTGGGTGCTCAGCCTCCAAGGGTCTCCTGTGACAGGGAAGGTCCTCATAGCAGAGGAACAGATAGGTCCAGATAGCTCAGAGAACTGGACTGGGGATGTGCCGTGGGTGTGCTGGAGGCTCTTGACCCCAGGGTCCCTGGTGCTCCTGGCAGCAGAAGTAGGCCCCCACTCTGCAGAGGAGCACAGGCCTCTTCTCTGCCACAGGAGATCTCAGGAGATCTCAGCTGAGGCCGTACCTGCTGGGCACCCCTCTCTCCTGGGGCTCTCCCTATTGTCTGGGGTGAGCTCAACACTGCCCCAGAGGGATGTGGATGGAATTGCAGGACTGGCCAATGTACAGGATGGTGGACCATGTGGGCATGGACCCTGCAGATGCTGCGCTGGGCGTGTGGATGGGGCTGGCTGCCCATGTGGGTGTTCTGTAGCTTCTGAGTTCACGCTGTCAGAGGCTGTTGGGCAATTCCTTGGAGCATGTGAGGTGAAGATGCTGGAACTCATTCGTGTGGTCCTAATGGGGAGGGTCTGGGCAGCAGGGATGTTAGGACGCCCCCCAGGGAAGTGCTGTTCTCTATGGCAACCAGGACAAAGGGGTCGGTGGCGGGGACGAGAGAGTCGTTAAGGAGAACTGTTCACTGTGTGTAATGGTGGAGTCACATCCTCCCAAAAGATGTGCTGAAGTCATACTCACCCTCCCCCCCACCTCAGCATGTGACTATACTTGTAGATCTTGATGGAGGTAACTGAGTGAAAAGGAGGTTGTTAGGGTGGGACCCAATCCCATAGGACTGTCCTTGTAAAAAGGGGTAAATTTGAACCTAGACACCCACAGGGGGCATCACGTGAACACAGAGGAGAGGAATCAGGGTGATGCATCTACAAGCTACAGAACAGAATGCCAAGGGTTGCCAGAAGCCTTGGAAGCTGGGGAGAGGCTTGGACAAGATTCTTCCGTACAGCCTCCAAGGGGAACCAGCCATGCAAACACCTGGGTCTCGCTCAGACTCCCAGCCTCCAGACCGTGAGAAAGTCAAGTCCTGTTTAAACTACCAGGGAACAGACGTACTGAAACTCTGAGTGGGGATGGGGGCCAGGGTTGACAAGAAGCTTCTTCCCTCAGGGAACCAGTGATGGGGGAGGCTCTGGACCATCCTTGTAGGTGAGGCTGGAGCTCTGCTGCTGCTGCCGGGTCCTAGCTCTGGGCCTCAATGCTGGTGGAAACTCCAGAGCTGGGAAGCAGGGCCACGTTGGCTCCCAGAATGAGAAGTTTCAGCTCCCCTCTTGGTGCCCTGTGGGCTCCCCCAGCCTCACTGAAGGGGTCTGGTCCTCTGGAGAGGGGACCCCTGGCACCACTCCTAGTACATATAAGGCACTCAGTCATTGGTGGGGTGGGGCGTGGGGACACTGTTGCCCCCAGCACTTGGGGCCTCTGTTTGCTGCCCCTGATCAGCCTCCTGGTCTGCAGGGTGTCAAGGGGCCCTGCTCTTCAGGCAGGGGACCAGTACAGACGGCACCTTGGCCACCGTAGAGGTGGCCTTCCCTGAGGTCTTGCAGATGTGATCTGTTGTTGTTGAGTTGCTCAGTTGTGTCTGACTCTTTGGGACTCCGTGGACTGCAGCAGTCCAGGCTTCCCTGTCCTTCACCATCTTCTGGAGCTTGCTCAAACTCATGTCCATTGAGTCGGTGATGCCATCCAACCATCTCATCCTCTGCCAGCCCCTTATCCTCCTGCCCTCAATCTTTCCCAGCATCAAGGTCTTTTCCAATGAGTCAGTTCTTTGCATCAGGTGGCCAAAGGATTGGAGCTTCAGGTTCAGCATCAGTCCTTCCAATTAATATTCAGGACTGATTTTCTTTAGGACTGACTTGTTGGATCTCCTTGCAGCCCAAGGGACCCTCAAGAGTCTTCTCCACACCACAGTTCAAAAGCATGAATTCTTCAGCACTCAACCTTCTTTATGGTCCAACTCTCATATCCATGCATGACTACTGGAAAAATCATAGCTTTGACTAAATGGACCTGGGAGGACAATAAAACAGGGGGATGTCTGGGGGTAGAAGCAAGAGCCTGGATCATGGGGGTCAGGCTTGGCAGCTGCACTGGGTCAGGTTTGCTGATTGCTGATCTGTTTAATGGGAGGTCTTCAGGTCAGGGGAGCCCTGGTTCAGACACAGTCCCTCCACAAGGTTCTGGATTTGAAGCAGGAGGCCAGGATTGAAGGGACCTTGTAGGGTATTTTCAGGCATCAGGGAAGCAGATGTTTTTGACCACGTGTTGAGATAGGTGGTGGTCTTTCCCCACTACTGCTTGCTCCCTCCCATCACACCTGCTTCCCAGTGAGGGAGTAGCTTTCTTCCCCAGGGACATCAGGTGTGGCCACATGACAAGCTTTGAAAAATGGGATGTGAGCACACATGCCTTGTGGCTCCATCAGGAGGAGGTGAAACAGGATGTGCTTTGCCCCTCAGCCTGAGAGAGTTAATTCTTAGGTAGGTTGATAAGGAGTCAGGGGCCCTCAAGGAGGAGAAAGGGACAAACCTTTTTTTTTCTATATTCTTCATCTTAGTCATATAAGGATTTTTTTTTCCCCCTTAAGCTCTGAGTTGTTATGGCAACAATCTATTTCTTCTAAGGCTAACTTCGTTTGAGCCCAGAGCTAATGGTTGCACTACAAAGCAATACATCTTGCTCAAGGGTCTGTTTTTCCTTAAGCTCTGTACTAATGATTATATAACAACAATGTATCTTGCTCAAGGACCTGTTTCTCCTTCTTAAGAATCTTCTGACTAATCCTGTTATCTTAAAATGTATGTTGGGGGAGTGAGTCTGGTAAGACCTTTCTATTGTTAGTAACCAATTGAAAAAGTATACAAGGCCTTGGTAAGACTGGCGAGGGGGGCACTCTCTGCCCCCTTCTGGTGTCTATGTCAGAAATTTTCTCTGTCCCTTTCCACTTTAATAAAACTTTTGCCACACGAAGCTCTGAGTGACTGAAGCAGAGTCTTTGGTCCTGAAGCGAAATTTTCTCCTTCTGATCACGAATCCAATACCATTCATCTGTAAGTGATCAATCCCTTTCCTCTTCTGTCAGCTTCCTGCAAAAACATTGTCACAAATACGGTGGCATGATTCAGCTGGGTTAAGTGCTAAGTCACTTCAGTCCTGTCTGACTCTTTGCAACCCCATGGACTGTAACCTGCCAAGTTCCGCTGTCCATGGGATTCTCCAGACAAGAACACTGGAGTGAGTTGCCATGCCCTTCTTCAGGGGTTCTTCCTGACCCAGGGATCGAACTCTTGTCTTTTATTGCATTGGCAGGCGGGTTCTTTATCACTAGCACCATCTGGGAAGCACATAACCCAACTCAGTGGTAAAGAATCCATCTGCCAATGCAGGAGATGTGGGTTCGATCCCTGGGTTGGGAAGATCCCCTGGAAAAGGAAATGGCAACCCACTCCAGTATTCTTGCCTGGAGAACCCCGTGGACAGATGAACCTAGCAGACTACTGACTGTGGGACTGCAAAGAGCAGGACATGACTTAGTGACTGTGCTAATTTGCTTCAGTCATGTTCGACTCTTTGCGAACTCTTGGACAGTAGCCCTCCAGGTTCCTCTGTCCATGGTTCTCTAAGCAAGAATACTGGAGGGGGTTGCCGTTTCCTCCTCCAGGGAAACAACAACGATCCAATCAAAATTTCTTCTCCTATAGTTCTGGAGGTCAGATGTCCCAAATGGGCCAAAATCAAGGTGTGGGCAGGGCAGCTCCTCCTGGAATCTCCAAGAAGCATCTGTTTCTTGCCTCTCCCAGCTCCTAGAGGCGCCCACATCTCTCACCTTGCAACCCTTCATCTATCCTCACCATCAGCAGCCCAGCATCTCCTCCCAGGATGCTGCTCCCCTGTCATTTGTCCTCTTTGACTCGGACCCTCCTGGTCCCTGGAGACCCTCGTGATGACCCTGGACTCACTTGTATAATCCAGGATAGCCTGCTTCCCATCTGCAAAGTTCCTGTAAGGTAACTCTACAAGGATTCCAGGCATCAAGAGGTGGGTGTGTTTGGGAGGTCATTATCCTGTGCACCGCACCGCATACGAGATCATCATGGCCCAGATGGAGGCTACACCTCAGCCTGGGATCTGAAAAAAGAAGGTCAGATTGAGCAGAGTTGAGCCCAGCTCAGTCTTCCCCAGGAAGGTCTGGCGCGCTGCAGTCCATGGGGTCACAAAAAGTCGGACATGACTTAGGGACTGAACAACAATAACAACCGTCTTCTCCAGATGTGTCCTCTTCACCACGGTTTCTGCTAAGAGCACCTCCATCCCATCACTGGTCTTTTATAGACAGTGGGAACCCTGTTCCATGACCTGGTCTTTGTCCTCAGGCTGGGTCTTCATTTGAAATCTTTTGCTTTTATCCAAGAGGAGTTGCATCTTTGACCCCAGAATTTCTGGATGCCCCTTTCCCCCTCCTGTGAACAAACTTTCTTGCGGTGCTTTTGATCAGATGTAGCTGGTCAAGGACAACTCAGTGTCAATGATCCGCCTCTGAGCCTCTCCCCTGGGGCCACATGCTCGCTGGGTGCAGACCTACCCTTCCGGTTGTCTCTGGCATATGTTTTAGACATTGTTTGTCTACGTTGTGGCATGGTCATAGCTCTTGCAACCTCCTACAAGTTTTCCCTCTGCCAAAGCCAATGTTGAGATGCTGTCACGGTCATCATTCAGGTACCACTTTCTGCATCTGTCAGCTCAGGCTGCAGCACAGACACTCCCAGCATCTCAGATGCTCACAACAGCTGCTTATTTCTTGGTCACAGTCTGTGGGGACTGCAGGCTGACTGCATGTGTGCTCCACCTCCCTCAGTGAAGTACCCAAGTCAGGAGGATGGACAAGCTCTGCCCATGGGGGGTTTGGGAAAGGAGGGGGAACAGATAATTGTGAACAAATGATCAGTCATCAACAGGGGTTACATGAAAACAATGTAACATGGTGAATACAGGCTTAAATACAATTAAACGTGCTTTCTCACTGCAAGAATTCTCAGAAACTTTAATAGGCTAACTGTTTGGCATGTTCCCGAAGGGCACTCTGGAACAAAGCCTCTTATAGGTACCTTTAATCAGAACCATGCCCCTGACCCACAGGACTTACTGACATGCTGCCAGGCCCACCTGGGAGATGCTGGAAAGGGTGAGTTTGGAACTGACTTTAGGCACAGAAGAATTGCTGCTTTTGAACTGCGGTGCTAAAGAAGACTCTTGAGAGTCCCTTGGGCTGGTCAGACCAGTCAATCCTAAAGGAAATCAACTGAATATTCATTGGAAGGACTGATGCTGAGGCTAAAGCTCCAATACTTGATGAGAAGCACCGACTCATTGGAAAAGACTCTGATGCTGGGAAAGATTGAAGGCAAAAGAAAAAGGGGGTGAAAGAGGATGAGATGGTTGGATGGCATCACTGACTCAATGGACATGAGTTTGAGCAAACTCCGGGAGATGGTGAAGGACAGAGAAGCCTGGCGTGCTACAGTCCATGGGGTCGCAAAGACTCAAACACAACTTAGAGACTGAACAGGCACATTGGGATATTGTCAGTTTGGTTCCAGACCACGGCAACAAAACAACTATTGCAACAAAGCAAGCCATGTGAAGTTTTTGGTTTCCTAGTATGTATAAAATTTATGTTTATATCACACTGTCACCTACTAAACGTGTAATAGCATTAGGTCTAAAAAAACAATATATGTACCTTAACCAAAAAATATTTTATTGCTGAAAAATACTAAATGATTGCAATAGTAGCATCAAAGATCACACAACAAATATAGTAATAATAATGAAATAGTTTGAAGTGTTTCAAGAATTCCCAAAATGTGACTTGGAGACATGAAGTGAGCAAACGCTGTTGGAAAAAGGGTGTTGATAGACTTGCTTGGCACAGGGTAGCCACCAACCTTCAGTTTGTAAAGAAACCTGCGGTGCCTTCGAAGCTTAGTGCAGCCAGGAGTGCCTGTGCCCAGTGACGACATGATTATACAGAGACGTTGGGTGTAGCTATGTCAGCAGGGTCTGAAGCCAAGGGAGGTGGCAGAATCCAGAACGGTTTTATTTCCTATGGGAGCTGGGGTCCTGCCCCCTGGGGAAAGGGCTGGGTGAGAGGCTGTGACCTGGCTGAAGGACGTGACAACAGCATCCAGGGTCTGTGAGGGACGACATGACAGTGTCCAGGATCCAGTGCTCCAGCTCAGAAGATGCTTTTGTGTCCCCAGAGGGGCAGCGAAGGTGCACTGGTCACTCTGGCTTCAGGAACAGCCCAGCCCAGCATCTGGGTGGCTCACAACAGCTGTTTCTTTCTGGCTGTATCACACGAGGGCTTGGTTGACCCCAGCTATGCTGGGCTCTGCTGGTCTTGACCTACTGGATTCCAGGAGCACAGTCAGTCCTGGGCTGAGCAGGAGTGGCTGGCTTCCCCAAAGGCGCTGAGTGATGACTGGATTTAAACCTGTGGGCCTGGTCTGTGATTCCAACCCTTTTTAGGGCTGGAGCCTGCCATGGGGCGGCTATTAAAAGCTCGGCCGCTCGGATCATGAGAAAGGTCACTTGGGAGTGGGCAAGTCATGGTTCCCTGGTGAGTAACCATCCCTGTCCCCTTGGAGAACAGGAATCCAGTAAGGAGATGACAGTAAAGAGAAACTACCCACAGTAGTTTATTGTTAAATTTGGAAATAATTACTTTTTGGTATATTAAGTATTTGCAATATTTAAGCGATTCTGGGATATTCGATTACCCAACAGACTAGCCTTGTGCTTTTACTTTAAAGTTATAAATAATTGATTCAGGTTTGTAATTTTAAGTTGAATGACATAGGGCAACTTCACTAAGTGGTGAACGTATTGTAATTTGAAGAAGCTATTTTAATTTGAAGGTTTTTCTATTTTTATCAGTTTAATTTATGGGATTATATGGGTTCAATTCAGTTCAGTTCAGTCGCTCAGTTGTGTCTGACTCTTTGCGACCCCATGGACTGCAGCACGCCAGGCTTCCCTGTTCATCACCAACTCCCGGAGCTTACTTAAACTCATGTCCATCGAGTCGGTGATGCCATTCAACCACCTCATCCTCTGTCGTCCCCTTCTCCTCCTGCCTTCAATCTTTCCCAGCATCAGGATATTTTCCAATGAGTCACTTCTTCCCATCAGGTGACTAGAATATTGGAGTTTCAGCTTCAGCATTAGTTCTTCCAATGAATATTCAGGACTGATTTGCTTTAGGATTGACTGGTTTGATCTCCTTGCAGTCCAAGGGACTCTCAAGAGTCTTCTCCAATACCACAGGTCAAAAGCATCAATTCTTTGGCTCTCAGCTTTCTTTATAGTCCAATTCTCACATTCATACATGACTACTGGAAAAACTATAGCTCTGACTAGACGGACTTTTGTTGGCAAAGTATGTCTCTGCTTTTTAATATGCTGTCTAGGTTGGTCATAACTTTTCTCCCAAGGGGTAACTGTCTTTTAATTTCATGGCTGCAGTCACCATCTGCACTGATTTTGGAGCCCAAGGAAATAAGGTCTGTCACTGTTTCCATTGTCTCCCCATTCATTTGCCATGAAGTGATGGGACCAGATGCCGTGATCTTAGTTTTCTGAATGTTGAGTTTTTTTTTTTTTTGAATGTTGAGTTTTAAGCTGACATTTTTCACTCCTCTTTCACTTTCATCAAGAGAGTTTTTCTTGTTTTCTACCATAAGGGTGTAGACCATCTGTGTATCTGAGGTCATTGATATTTCTCCTGGCAATCTTGATTCCAGCTTGTGCTTCATCCAGCCCAGCATTTCACATGATGTATATAAGTTAAATAAGCAGGGTGACAATATACAGCCTTGACATACTCCTTTCCAGATTTGGAAACATTCTGTTGTTCCATGTCCAGTTCTAACTGTTGCTTCTTGACCTGCATACAGATTTCTCAAGAGGCAGGTCAGGTGGTCTGGTATTCCCATCTCTTGAAGAATTTGCCACAGTTTGTTGTGATCCACACAGTCAAAGGCTTTGGGATAGTCAGTAAAACAGAAGTAGATATTTTTCTGGAACTTTCTTGCTTTTTTGATAATCCAATGGATGTTGGCAATTTGATCTCTGGTTTCTCTTCCTTTTCTAAATCCAGCTTGAACATATACAGCTTATTTAACAAATAGTTAGAGGAGGTTTGTTTCATCATAATGTGGAAGTATTTCAAGAGGAAATGCAATTTACTCCCTTCATTGTTCATTGTTCTGTCGCTAAGTAGTGTCTGACTCTTTGCAACCCCATGGACTGCAGCATGCCAGGCTTCCCTATTCCTCACTATTTCCTGAAGTTTGCTCAAACTCACGTCCATTGAGTCAGTGACGCCATCCAACCATCTCATCCTCTCTTGCCCTTTCTCCTCCTGCCCTCAGTCTTTCCCAGCATCAGGGTCTTTTCCAATGATTCAGCTCTTTGCATCAAGTGGCCAAAGTATTGAAGCTTCAGCTTCAGCAGCAGTCCTTCCAATGAATATTTCAGCTTGATTTCCTTTCAGATTGACTGGTTTAATCTCCTCGCTGAGCACTCCATTATCAATGTCTAAAATGTTAACAGGAGTTTAGTAACTATCCCTTCTTTAAAAATTATGGTAGTGGGGCTCTTCCCTGGTGGTCTAGTGGTTAAGAATCCCCTGCCAATACAGGGGACAAGGGTCCAATTTCTGATCCTGGGAGATCTCACAGTCTCAGAGCAACTTACCCATGTGCCACAACTACCAAAGTCTGTGTGCCCTAGAGCCTGTGCCCCAGAACCAAAGAAGCCAACACAATGAGAAGCCTGACCACTACGACGAAGAGTAGTCCTGCTTGCTATAGCTACAGAAAGCCTGCATGCAGCAGTTAAGACCCACTGTGACTAAAAATGATAAATAAATCTTTAAAAATTATGGTTGCAATTTTAAAATAAGGTACAGAAATAGTAAGATTTCTGTGTGTTACTCAAGATCTTAAGAAACAGCTGGATTTTAACTTTCTAAGGATGAGACCACTGGGCTGGATGGCTGTGGCATGGAGTGGAGGTGGGTGGGAATTCAAACAAAGTATCTGATAGAAAAAGTTAATGTCATGTAAGAACAGCTGCACAAAAGCTCTTTCTATGTCTCGATACTTTAGAAAATGATGAGGAGGCTCCTATTTCTCCAAATATCTGTCTCTGACCCTTCTTCTCCAAGGGAACCCATCTGTTATCAGTTAGCTGCAGCTGCATAACAAACCGCCCCAATACTCAGAGCTTAAAATAATCAGTGCTTTCTATCATTCATGTCTCTTTGGTCTGCAGTGGGTCAGGTAAGGACCCTGCAGGCTGGGCTGGCTTCCCCCATCCTGTGCTCAGGGGTTGACTGGCTATAAACTGGACACCTCAGCCTCCTCCACAGGCCAGTCTGAACTGTTCTTGGAACAGAAGTATGGTGAGGAGAGAGGCAGAGAGAAAGAACAGATTTCCCAGGCTGCTTTGGACTAGCATACTGCTGCATCGCTCAGCCTGGATCCAAAGGGTGGAGGCGGGACTCTACCCTTGTGAGATGCTTGCAACACAGGCTTGCAAATGAGGCATTGGGCGCAGAGGGAAAGGCCAAGTTCTGTGGACTCTGAGACATTCTCTGTTTTTTAAAAAATTTTATTTTATTTTTAATTAGAGGATAGTTACAATATTGTGATGTTTTCTGCCATACACCAACATGAATCAGTCACAGGTATACATCGTTCTCCCTCCTCCTAAACTGCCCTCCCATCTCGTCCTCATCCCACCCCTCTAGGTCATCACAGAGCACCAGCTTTGAGTTCCCTGCATCGTATGACACTTTCTGTTTTTAAGGGACTGCTCTTGGTGTGCTGGCAACAAGCCATCATGGTCATTTAGAGTTTTCTGTTTGTTCCCTGGGTCTTGTGTGTTCTGCATGAAGATCCTCACTAGACTATAAATTCATTGATCCTTTTGCCACCCAGTACAAACTTCACCTTACTGGGGCTGGGGCTGAAATTCTTCCTGCACATGCTTTCCACGGCCATGTGGCTGTGGACTGTAGCTCCCATGGGCAGTCCATCTAGACTTCTGAGAAGCTCTGTGCAAATTCATAAACCCAGCATTTGAATCATTGACTCTGATCTCATGATATGAAAGGTGAGGTGTGGAATTTTCAGAAAGACTGAAATCATGGCAGTATACCAGAACGTCTTCTGGCGTCTTGGGTCTTAAATGTAGCATGGTATTATGGGATGCCAAGATACAGGGTCCTGGAGAGCAGAGGTGCCTTGCCTGGGCCGAGCCTGCTGCTCAGTGGAGCCCTGGCTTGCGGCTGTTGCTCCCCTGAGAAGCCCCATCAGTGCCTTCCCACGTTCCCAGGGATGAGGCCCAGCCTCCCCTCTAAGTCCACAGGCTCTCGCCTGCTGTGGCAGCTCTGACCTTGACTATGTAACCCTGCGGTGCGCCAGAGTGTCTGAGTACTTTTTGTTTTCAAACAAAGCCCTCTCTTGAGCTTGTCTGGGCAGGTGGGGGGTACATCACCCATCTCTTCTGGGAGTCCCCACCCTGCAGTGTTGCAGAAGCCGCCAGGCCTTTCTTAACTCAGAGCTGGGGCTGCACGTGCTGATCTCTGTTCTGACAGGCCCTTGGGAGCTGACTGGAGGCCTTGCTGCTGTGAGGGGGGTCCTCAAGACCCCCTTCATGGGCACTGCAGAGACCCAGGCCCCTCCTCCCTACTTTTTCTTTGCCCTTCTTCCTCCTCACCTGGATGCCCTGAGTGTCTCACAGCACCGGCAATGCAGACTCTGTACGTGTGTGTACATGTGTGTGAATCAGCATATGTGTGTCTGTAGGTGAGTATGTGGGTCTGTGTTTGTGTATGTGTGCATAGGCTGTGCATGTGAGTGTGTGCAAGTGTGTAGATGTGAGTGCGTGCTGCATTCAGTACACCCGTGTATATACACTCATGTGGACGTATGCACACATCTGTGGAGGTGTGCATTTGGGTATGGACCTAGATATGTGTGTGTGCACACAGGTGCATGTATCCAGGTGTGTGTGAATGTGTGCATGCTGTGTGTGAGTACCTGTGTTTCCAAGTGTGTGCCCATTGTACCTGTGAGAGCGCACACAAGTGTGCGTGCAGATACCTCAGGCTGAGTAAGAGCTCACACCTGTGCTTGTAGCCATGACCCTGAACTCACAGGAGCCGAAAGGCTCATGAAAATCTCTGTGTGGAGGGTCTCCTGGGGGTGAAAGTGGGATGTCTGTCCTGGTCCCCACTCATGCGCACAGGCAAGGATGGAGTGCTAGGACAGGGTCTGGGACCTGGGGACCAGGGAACCTTGCTGGGGATGGGTCCTGGGAACAAGGGGCTATGGGTCTGGGTGTTGGAGGTCTGGTGGGTGGGGTTTGGGGGAACAAGGGGTTATGGTGGAGGTCAGAAGGCTGGGAGGCTGGGGGCTGGGGTGTCAGGAGGCCTGCGGGGGTGGTGACCTCACACCCCCAGGGACCTGGGCCTCTGGGTGGTGGGGTGGGATCAGTCTTGGAGGCGCAGCCTGGCTGGAGCCGCGCCTGTGTTCTGCTGCAGCCCTCCCGGCCGCGATGGTGCAGCGGACAGAAACGGCCCAGCTTTTCCCATCAGGACAGATAAACAGTAGGCCTGCTGTTTATTTTTGCCAAGATCACCGGCTCCTCTCTCCAGAGTTGAGGGAGTCGCCCAGGATGTGATGAAAGAAGCTCTTCGTCTGCCTGGGACGGCGGGTCCTGCTGGCCGCCCGCTGGACCTGGTGCCCGGGGAATGTGGGGACGTGGTGGGGACTTGGGACCTGAAACCTCTGAGCCTGGCTCAGCTTTGGCTCTAGGGATCAGCACAGCCAGGCCGGGGCACCAGGGAAGGGGTACTGGGCCTCTGGGTGCCTCTGGTGGTGGGGGCGGCGCTGGACAGTGGTTGGTTGGGTCACAGCCTTGAACGCAGAGCCCACATCGGTGAGGGCTTGGGGAGGCACGCAGAACGGGGTCGACTGACCTGTTGTGGGGCTGGGAGGGGGCCTGCGGCAGGTGCCTCTCCCTTGCCTGTTCTGCCCCACCTGGGCTTCTGGCCCTGCCCACAGCTGCTGGGGATGGCATCTCAGGGGTGGGAGGGTGGTGTCTGGGGCCCACCTGCCAGGGTCCACCCTAGCCCCTGCTCCCTGTCCCCACTCCTCTCCCTCTCAAGCGCCCTAGACCAGCAGTCCCCCAACGATGACATGGCAGAGAGAAGAGTTATCGATCCGGCTGGCAGGTGACTGGGGGCCTCACACCTGTATTTCCACCTGGGTAGTGGGTGGAGGACGATTGACCACCCTGACGCCTGTGAGGTTCTCCCACCCTGTTGGGGGCTGGGTATCGGTGGCCTCTGGAGGGAGGGCCCCCGCCCGCCCGAGCAAGCCGCATCTCGGATCACTGTGTCTGCCCCTGTACGCGGTTTCCTTACCAATACAACAGTCTAATGATGCCACCTCTAGGCTGTGAGGGTGGGGGTCAGGGAGAACAGAAACCCTCCCCGGGACAGCTCAGTGCTGCCCTGCTCGTGGTGAGCACTTGGAAGATGCTGGCTCTGCCCACTGTGGTCAGCACTGAGCCTAAAGGGGTCACGTCTGCAGCTCTGGTCAGCCTAAGGGGTCAGCCTTCTGAGCCCCTTGGTACAAGGCCCAACCTTGTCAAAGCGGCAGCCAGATTCCCTCGCATGGTCATTGCACACAGGCACCAGCAGAGCGCGCCCGCGCTCCACACACAGCTTGGTCCTCCCAGCGGAGGCCGCCTGGGGTGTGCGGGAG
Source organism: Dama dama (assembly GCF_033118175.1). Classification (NCBI taxonomy): domain Eukaryota; kingdom Metazoa; phylum Chordata; class Mammalia; order Artiodactyla; family Cervidae; genus Dama; species Dama dama. The sequence continues at coordinate 47,169,993 of NC_083694.1, read as the reverse complement.
GCTGGGTGGGCAGCCCGCCTTGGACATGGACACGCAAAGGTGGGGGTGGGGTGGGGTGCTGCCTTCTGCAGGGACTGGGAGCTTGGGGCCTTGGACCTGGTCTCCGAGATGTCACCACGAATGGGGTGGGAGGGGCAGGGGTGAGGGGCTGCCGGCCCCAAGCCCTCCTGGCTAGCCTGCCTCTTGAGCATCCATGCTTGGCCCTGCAGGGCTACTTCTGGTGGGCAGCGCACAGAGGGGTGTCTGGGCCACCCCATGCTGCTCCACAGCGTGGGCGGGGAGACAGAGGCAGGCGGGCCAGGGGCTTGCTCAGGGCTACACAGCCTGCAGCTCTTTTGCTGTCTCAGACTGAACACTGAGTTGGCATCCCCTTCCAGGTTCTAACCATGGGGGTGGTCCAGGGATGGGAGAGGGGTTCTGACCTTTAACACCCACAGAGATGGCTTTTCTGCTCCGTTTTGTTTTGATCTCAGAGTCTCAGTTCCATGAGAACCAGTGTTGGTCCAACACACCTGGAGAGTGGTGGATGGGGGCTCTCTCACTGTGGCCTGCTCCACCTGGTCTGAGAGCAGCCACCCCTCCTGGCTGAGACTGGGTGGACAGAGGCCTAGGGGGTGCTCCTCAGACTCAGACTGTCTGCTGTGAGGCTGGTACTATTAGCACAGAAGAGCCCAGGTGAACGGTGGGCTCTGAGACCTGGGTGACACAGGCATGGGACCTGCCTCCAGCCGAGGGCAGCAACAGCCTCCACCGAAGTAAGCCAAGATGGGAGCAACTTGTCCTTCAAAGTTGGCTGGGACACCCTGGAATGGGCAGAAATGAGTATCCCTCCCAGGTCCAGAGCTGATGGGGTGGGGCTGGAACTTCTGGAAATCATCACAGAAAAATGTTTGGACTCAGAGACCCCGCTGCTGGGAATCCATGCAAAGGTAATAACGTGGGAAAGCATGGTGGGGGGGCGGTGGTCACTGAGAACCTGGATGTCCCTCAAAGGGTTATTTGTGAGTCCCCCCCAAAATGGCCAACACTGAAGGAATGGCTAAAGAATCGTTACATAATCATAACATGAAATTCTTTTTAAAATGCAGAGACATACTTTGCTGACAAAGGTCCATATAGTCAAAGCTATGGTTTTTCCAGTAGTCATGTACAGATGTGAGAGTTGGACCGTAAAGAAGGCTAAGTGCCGAATAATTGATGCTTGTGAATTGTGTTGGAGAAGACTCTTGAGAGTCCCTTGGACAGCAAGGAGATCAAATCAGTCAATCTTAAAGGAAATCAGTCCTGAATATTCATTGGAAGGACATGCTGACGTTGAAGCTCCAATACTTTGACCACCTGATGGGAAGAGCTGATTCATTGGAAAAGACCCTGATGCTGGGAAAGATTGAAGGCAAAAGGAGAAGCGGGCAGCAGAGGATGAAATGGTTAGATATAATTACTGACTCAGTGGACATGAGTTTGAGCAAACTCCAGGAGATAGTGAAAGACAGAGGAACCTGGTGTGCTTCAGTCCATGGGGTTGCAAAGGGTCGGAAACAACTTAGTGATTGAACAACAACAACAAAATTAGTCATATTAAGAGGGAAAAAAATCAGGATGTGTGTATTACTTGCCTGTAGCTGCTGTAACAAATTACCATGAACCCAGTATTTTAAAACAGCACATGTTTATTATCTCAGAATATTGGTGGTCAGATCCTGCAGGTGTGGATCAACTTGCGTCCCTCCTGGGACTCCAGGGAGATGTCTGCTTCCCCACATGTCCAGCTTCTAGAGGCACCTGCATTCCTTGACTCATGGTCCCATCCTGCACCTTGAAAGCCAGAAGCTCAGCATCTCCCAGTCTCTGTTTCCACCCTCACCCCTCCCTTTCAACTCTCACCCTCCTACCTCCCTCTCAGTGACCACGTTCAGTTCAGTTCAGTCACTCAGTCGTGTCTGACTCTTTGTGACCCCATGGACTGTAGCATGCCAGGCTTCCCTGTCCATCACCAACACCCAGAGCTTGCTCAAACTCATGTCCATTAAGTTGGTGATGCCATCCAACCATCTCATCCTCTATCTTCCCCTTCTCCTTCTGCCCTCAATCTTTCCCAGCATCTGGGTCTTTTCCAATGAGTCAGTTCTTTGCATCAGGTGGCCAAAGTATTGGAGTTTCAGCTTCAGCATCAGTCCTTCCAATGAATATTCAGGACTGATCTCCTTTAGGATGGACTGGTTTGATCTCCTTGCAGTCCAAGGGACTCTCAAGAGTCTTCTCCAGCACCACAGTTCAAAAGCATCAATTATTCTGTGCTCAGCTTTCTTTATGGTTCAACTCTCACATCCATAAATGACTACTGGAAAAACCATAGGTTTGACTAGGTGGACCTTTGTCAACAAAGTAATGTCTCTGCTTTTTAATATGCTGTCTAGGTTGGTCATAGCTTCTCTTCCAAGGAGCAAGCATCTTTTAATTTCATGGCTGCGGTCACCATCTGCAGTGATTTTGGAGCCCAAGAAAATGCTCTTACTCTCCTGCGTCCCTCTCTGACTCTCACCCTCACCCCCTCCGACTCTCATCCTCCTGCCCCTCTCTAATAAGGGCCCCAGTGACCACATTTGACCCATCTAATTAATTCAGGATGAATCCCGCACCCCCATCTCAAGGTCCTTAACTTTATCTCATCTGTCAAATCCTGTCGCCAGGGTGATGGTCGATTTTATGTGCCAGCCTGGCTGGGCCATGGGGTGCCTGGACATTGGGTCAAACATGAATCTGGGGTGTCTGTGAGTGTGTGTCTGGGTGAGATTAGTATTTCAGGTGGCAGATGGGGTGCAGCAGGCTGCCCTCCATAACATGGGTGGCCCCGGTCAGTCAGCTGAGCCCTGGAGAGAACCAAAGGCTGACCCTCCCCCAGGGGTAGGGAGCTCCTGTTCCTGATGACCTTTTAACCAGACTGCACTAGCACATTGCTCTCCTGGGTCTCCAGCTTGCTGACCTTGGGATTTTTGTCATCATTGAGTGGGCAAATTCCTTGTAATAAACTCTTTCTGTGTGCACATCCTTTTGGCCCAGTTTTTCTAGAAAACCCTGACATACACCAGGTGAACTGACACCGCAGGTTCTGAGGTCTTGCGTGTCTTTGGGGGCCGTTGTTGAGCTGACCGCGTGGGACGCCATCATCATGATTGTATCAGAAAATGCTGGAACTGGGCTCATCTCTGGGTGCTGGAGCTGCACCTGACTGTCCCCCTTCTTTCAATGTTCTGGGGTGTTTGGTCCTTCTGTTCTAATTGTTGTTTAGTTGCTCAGTCGGGTCTGACTCTGCGACCCCATGGACAGCAGCGCTGCAGGCTTCCCTGTCCTTTGCCATCTCTGGGAGTTTGCTCAAACTCATGTCCATTGAGTCAGTGTCGCCATCCAATCATCTCATCCTCTGTTGCCCCCTTCTCCTGCTGCCCTCAGTCTTTCCCAGCTTCAGACTCTTTTCCAATCAGTCGGCTCTTAAACATCAGGTGAACATAATAAAAAGTACTGTCCTAATGGGAAGACTAAATGCAGGTGGAGCATCCTGACCAAGGGGGATGCAAATACTGGGACCCAGTGGGTGGGATAGCCTTGCGTGTAGGGCTGCCCCCAGGAGCACCTGCCTCCCCTGAGCCCCGGCTAAGCCTCCCCCAGGTCTCGAGTCAGGACCCTCTGGAGTCACCGTGGTTCATTCTGCCTACAGAGGGTCCCTGTGGGCCCGGGGAACAGGAGACCCATGTGGATGCTTCCCTGAAGGATGCTGGGAGAGGAATCTTGGATCTGCTTCCTGGGGTGAGGAGCTCCCACTGCATCTAAGCTCCGGGCCAGGAGCCAGGAGTGTGTGTGGTGGGGCTTCCCCGGGGAAGGGGACGTCTCTGGTCCACAGGATGACTCCAGCTGTGGGGGACATGTGTGTGGCCACCTGCCTTCTTGATCTCAAGCCACTGTGCGAGGGGCATCTCTGGGGCCCAGTGCTCCTGTAACAAATACCGAGGACCAGGCGGCTTCAAGGGAGCTGTGTCCTGGAGTCTGGACGGAAGAGGTCGGTGTCTCAGGGCTGATTTCTTCCCTGGTCTCACAGCCTGTCACTGGAACATCTTCTTTTTTGGGGTCACCTGCCACCAGGCAGAGGCTGGGTGGGCAGAGAAGGGCACTTGCCAAAGGGGGGGCGGTCAAGTGAAAGCACTTTTGGGGCCAGAATGAGTCCGTTCACCTTTGAGTGGTGTTCAGGTTCTCTGAGTATCCCCGCCTCTGGGGCCAGCTTTTCCTCTGGAAGCCGCCTTCCTGTGGCCGTGAGTGGAGAGGTTCTCTGGCTGGTGACTCTGCAGGCTGCCTCTGTGGGGAGCAGGGAGGGCAGGCTCGCTACGCTGAACTGAGCATGTGCCTGTGTGTCCAGGAAACTCACAAAGTGCTGACTCCATGGAGCAGAGTAGAAAGCCAGCCGGATGCTGCTTCCAAGCCCTTTAGGTAGTGAGTGGTACACCAGGGTGTCACAAGGAGGGGGCACTTTAGTAGACTGCGACCCCATGGACTGCAGCATACCAGGCTTCTTTGTCCATCACCAACTCCCAGAGCCTGCTCAAACTCATGTCCATCCAGTCAGTGCTGCCATCCAACCATCTCATCCTCTGTCATCCCCTTCTCCTCCTGCCCTCAATCTTTCCCAGCATCAGGGTCTTTTCAAATGAGTCAGTTCTTTGCATCAGGTGGCCAAAGTATTGGAGTTTCAGCTTCAGAATCAGTCCTTCCAATGAATATTCAGGATTGATTTCCTTTAGGATTGACTGGTTTGATCTCCTAGCTGTCCAAGGGACTCTCAAGAGTCTTCTCCAACACCACAGTTCAAAAGCATTAATTCTTCAGCACTCAGCTTTCTTTATGGTCCAACTCTCACATCCATACTTGATTACTGGGAAAACCATAGCCTTGACTAGATGGACTTTTGTCAGCAAAGTAATGTCTCTGCTTTTTAATATGCTGTCTAGTTTTGTCATAGCTTTTCTTTCAAGGAGCAAGCGTCTTTTAATTTCATGGCTGCAGTTATCATCTTCAGTGATTTTGGAGCCCAAGAAAATAAAGTCTGTCACAGTTTTTGTTGCTTCCCCATCTATTTGCCATGAAGTGATAGGACTGGATGCCACGATTTTAGTTTTCTGAATGTTGAGTTTTAAGCCAACTTTTTCACTCTCCTCTTTCACTTTCATCAAGAGGCTCTTTAGTTCTTCTTCACTTTCTGCCATAAGGGTGGTGAAATAAGTAGGAAAAGTAGGAGGGGGACACAGCCCACATAACTGGGGTGCATAGGGACCGCACCATCTCAGGGGTCGAGGGGGTGCTGGATTCCAGCAGCAGGTGGGTGGCCTTCTCTATCTCCTGGGTGCGCCCCTCCCTGTCCTCACCTATGGGGAGCCCGGCTCCCTGAGCCAAAGCTGCTGCCTCATGCCCAATAATGAGCCTGGATTTGAGAGTGTGTCCCTGCCTCCCCAAACCCTGTCCCACTGGGATTCGTGAGGGTTTTGAGGAAAGGTTCTTTGAGCCCCAGTTTCCCAGGCCATCTACATTGCCTGGGGCCCGTCACATGGTCGGCTGCAGTTTAGGCGGTGTAGACTGGGCTTGGGGATGTCCCTCTCTCAGGTGAGCTGGGGAGCCTTTGATCTCATCCTTGAAGAGCTGCTGGGGTACCTGGGGTTGAGGACGCATGTCTGAGATGAGGGTAAGGTGGTGGAGGCCTGACGGGCCAGGCCCCAGCTGGGCAGAGGGTGGTCTGAGCCTTGGGGTGGTGGAGGTGGGGTCCCCAGCTGGAGCCCCACTAAGGTGAGTACACTGCCCGCAAGAAAGTCTGTCTGCTGGTGACCCTCACCCTGCCTCCTGGGCCACATGTGGTGTGTGTGGGGTCTGGATTGGGGACTCTCCCTCCCCTCTTTGCCCTGGGAGTCTCAGCTGCATGCCTGACCTCTGCCGGGAGTGGCCGGTGTACTTCCACCTTGGGGAAGCCAGACTCCTGACTGTGCTGTGTGTGCAGGCTAGACGGGAGGGGCCAGGTCCCAGGCCTCCAGATGAGTCGGGGCTGCGGGTCAACTTCAGGGTCCCCAAGAAGGGCACACTACTCTCCCACCTCTTGTTGCCTCTGGGAGCACCCGCGTTCACTCTGGTTGGGCAGGAAGAGGCACAAAGGATGCCCTTGGGATGGTCCCCATGTCTCCAGGTGGATAAAGGAACATTGAGACTTGCTGGCTCTGGAGGAAAGGGTGTGAGTACAGAGGGGCAGGGGAGAAGGGGAAAGGGAGGGGAGGAGGAAGGAAGGGGAGGGGAGGAGAGGGGAGGGGAAGGGTGGGGGGAAGGGAGGAGAGGAGGAGTCTATAGGTCTGAGGGTCCCTCAGCCTCGCTGCCCCCCTCGTCTGCTGCTCAGCAGCATGTGCTGAGCCTCCCATGAGCTGGACACGAGACCGGAAGTCCTTCCTCCAGTCTTGTCACGTTTGCCCAGCTGTCCCAGGCCTGAAGGAAAAGCCGTGCCTGCTCTGTCCACTCTTCTCTGGAACCCCCGAAGGATCCCAGGGACATTTCGTCTTGGTGTCTGGGAGAAGGGGCTCAGGTGGCCCAAAGTGCTAGGACAGTGGCTGTGGGGACCCTGTAAGGGACATGCCTGCAGGGCAGTGAGGACTCTGAGGCCCTGGGGGTGGGGACGGTCACTCGAGGTCACCCATAGGGCCATCGGGGCCTGAGCCCGGACCCCGCTTCTCCCCTCTCAGAGGAGGGTAGTGAGCACTTCTGTGCTGTTCTTGGGTCTCTCTATCACTACCCAGGCCCACTCAGGTCCCTGGGGAGCAGTAGAGGCCCCCGGGCGGGGGGTCCCTGGGTGGGGGTCTGGGGTCCCTGGACGGAGGTCTGGGCGGGGTCCCCTCCAGGACTGGCACCGTCACAGGGGCTCCTTTAACTAGCTGCACGTGTGCGCCCGGCTGGCTTCCTGCGCATTATGTCCGCGCCCAGAGCACGGATACTTTCTGGCGATGAAGAACTTGGCCCCTTTCCCCATGTGCCTGCCATGGGGGTCCCCACCCGGCAGCGAGTGTCTTGGCATATGAGTTTGCCAAATGCAGCTGGGGAAGCGCAGGGGGTGGCCCCTGGGCTGGGTGCACCCAAATTTGGGTGCAAATGCCCTGGTGGGGATGGTGGTATGGATGGAGAGGTGCCTGGTGGAGGGGCCATTAACTACCAGGTAACAGATTTGATTAATTTTGTGCCTGGAGGGTTTTTTTTTTTTTTTTCTTTTCCTAAAGAATCAGAGAAAACAAAATATTTTTCTAATTAAATAAATCTACGGTGCACGCTAATGGAGGCCGTCTGTGGGTTTGTGACAGGGAGGGGGAGACGTGGAATAATGATTTTATTTTTTCATTAAATAGAATTATAGGCAGTTACTCAAAGCAACGCTGAGCCTAATTGAAAGAAACCCATTTCTTCTTAATTTACTTTCACGGTTTTGGATGATAAAAGAGTGTGTTCGTTGGAAAATTAAATAAAAAACACACCACGAGGAAAGGGGTCTGTTTAGGTGCATTATTAGGTCCTCCCAGCTTTGTGTAATGGTCAGCAGGCCCAGGTGAGAGGCAGGGGTGCTCAGGCTGTGGGGTTCTGCCCGAGGGTCTCAGGGTTGGAGGAGGCTTGATGGCATCGAGACCCCAATACCACCAGGCTCTGTGGGGCCCCGGCTCCCCTCCCTGGGAGCCTGGCACATGCTGTCCTGCAAACACAGACTGTCTGCTGTTCGTCCCAGGTGGCCCCTCCCCTCTGACTTCCCTGGGGTCTGGACCTCCCTCCCAGACCTACTCTGCCCATCAGAACCCTCGAGAAGTGGACTGGCCTGGAAGCATGAGGCCACTCATTGGTCTTGCTCTGGGTATGGGTACACCTTGGTCACCATCACATCTGCCCCATCTCCTTGAAGGCCTCCCGCCTTCAGGGTCTGTGCTGATCAGGTGCCTCGACCATCTCCTCGCTCCCTCATCAATGCTCCACTTCCTCCAGGAAGCACCCTCTGACCAGCCCCTCCACACGGCTCATCCTGCTGTGCCCACCTCTGGGTGCACCCCTCCCCCATCCCTGCCACGGGCATTGAAAGAAGATGCAGTAAGCTCCTACTGTGTGCAGAGGAGCCCTTTGGGGTCTGGGGTGGGGGTTGCTGCTTAGCCTGCCTCGGTGGCCGAGGGCACCCGCCGGTGCGGGGCTTCCGAACTTCCTGGGATGCGAGGAGCACCCGGTGTTCTCCCTGTCCATGGGGCGGCCACGACTCCGAAGAGCAGACAAGCATTTGCGATGCAGTGGGAGTGACTCTGGCGCTAGATTTTAAATTGTATTTATTTTGGTTAGCTCAGATTGAAATCGCCGAGGTGGCTGGTGGCTACCATATCGCGCAGTAGTCCTCCTGCATTAGATACAATCTTCTGACACGTGGTGGCGGTCCCTGGTCTCTGTGACACACAACCTCCCCCCCCCACCCCGCCCATGCTCAGTTTTGGGGGCAAACAGCATTTCCTGGGTGAGAGGTATATACAGTCAGACAAGCGTGAGGATATTTATTTTTAATTGAATTGTATTTTTGAAAACATAATGCGAAGTTCAGAATATACAACACTCTCCAGTGAGGAGCAAGGACCCCCGCCCCCTACCCTGCCCCATCTGCTCTTCTGCGTCTCTTTTAATCCCTCGGGTCACAGCCACCGGGTGTGGTGCTGGGAAGGGCCGGCACTTCCCGGATCCCCACTGCTTAGTGGCCAGAGACATCACAGTGAAAATTGACAGCCCTTGAGGGACTCTCCTAGGTCAGGGTTGAGTAGGGCTCCAGCCTCCTTTGAAATCAGGGCTGCTCCTGGACGCTACAGACAGATGGATGGTGCCACCGCCCAAGGGCCTCATTGGGGTTTCTCTGGGCATTTCTGTTTGTGAGCCCCTGTTCTGTTTGTGAGCCCCTGTTCTGTTTGTGAGCCCCTGAGCTGCCGGGACAGAGACTTGACCAGGGCTGACCCAAGGTCAAGGGCCCTAGGGAGGGAGGAGCTGCTGCCGCAGGCCCTGGGCACTTGCCTCCCACTCCCCACCCCCCCCCCCGCCCCCCACCCCCCCCAGCCCTGAGCTCCTCCCGCCCCATCCTGCCTCCCTCCGCCCTTGAAGCGGGTCCTGGGGCTGGGAGCAGGCCTGGCCCCTGCAGGAGGGCCTGTCCATGCTGTTGTGGCCACGCGGTCACCTCTAGGGGAGGTCACCCCCTGGGGCCACTTGGCTGGGAGGCTCTGTTTCCACTCACAGCTTCTGCTACTTTTTACACTAACTGCTTCCCAGGCTGGACCCTGTGGCCATGGATAATGGTTCCCGTCTGTCTTCAAGCTTCTAGGCTGCTTTCCCTGCAGGCCCTCCCTCTCTAGCACCGGACCCCCAGAGCCCCTTAACCATGCTGCTTCTGTCCCCTGGAGGCGGCTGGGGAAGGCAGCATGGGGTCCTCACAGTAGCCACTTGCTGTCACGGGACCCAGGCTGGGCCTGCCTGAGTCAGGGGCCCCCCTGAGTTCTCCCCAAGCCCCTGGCAGGAGGCAGACAGTTCACAGAAGCTCTTTATGCAGGGCTCCCGGAGCCACCACAGAATTGTTAGGCATCTGCTACGTCCGGCTCTGTGCTGGTCCCCGAGCCCGGGGGGTGGCTGCATGACCATGGCCAGGAGCTGAGCAGCTGAGTCTGTGTTGTCACTTCCTTTCTAAGGGGACCATGGAGGGTCTCCAGGCCACCCCACCCTCAGTTCTGTTTCCCACAAGAAGTTCTGACGAATGGCCAAGTTTCTCCTTACACACCCGCTGTGATCACATCCTGACTCAGGGCCCAGTGGGTGGAACGGTTCTGGCTCTGTCCCAGCTCAGCAGAGAGGCACATGGGGACCTATTAGTGATGCCTGCCATGGGCATGGGCTAGAGAGGGAACCCCAGCAGAGCCCCAGGAATTTCTCCCGGCTCTTGGCCTTCACTGCCTTTGAGCTGCTGACCTTGGATGCTGCTGGGATGCCCATTCTGTGGCTGGGTCACCAGGTCCTTTCATCACAGCAGCATCTTCCCCAAAGTGTTCATTGATTTCACTGACCCTGCAACACGTATCCATGGGCACCTTGTGCAGAATGTAGCTGTGTGTGCTGGGGTGTTGTGGGGGGTGGGCAGGGAGACAAGAGGGGGACGTCAGCTTTGCTGGTCGGCTAGCAAGTTGGAGAGGTCCCTCTACCTGAGCTGAAGTGTGAGCTATAGCCTGGCTTTGAAGCCATACTTGGGGGCTCTGTACCCTACTTCCTCTGCCCAGAGGTGCTAGGGAGGGAGGGGCCATGATGGTCAGTGCCCTCCCCTTTCTAGAGCCTTCTGCCAATAGCCCTAGAGCCTGCCCCCTCCTGCTGGACCCAGGCTTCTGAGGGGTGAGACGTGGGCCTCTTGCCATCACAGCCATAATGGGGGTGAGGAGGGCCGAGGGGACCAGACAGCAAACCAAGGACAGCTTGCTCCCCATGGGCTCCCCGCAGAATGAGCGGGGAGGAAGGCTTTAGGGGCCTTGGTGCCCCAGTCTCGTCGGCACACCCTCCTCGTGGCCTCAGAGTCCTGGGGTGAGGCTGACCCCACAGGAGCACAGTGTGGGGGCTCATGGGGCCTGACGGGGGTGTGACGGATTGGGCGGTCATCCTGCTGGGCTGTGATGAACGTCCCTCTCTGTCGCAGGCTCACTTTGGACTCTAATACTCCTCGAAGGTGAAGGCCCATTTTTCCCCTGTAATCACAGCATTAAACTTTAATGTCCAGTATTAATAAAACATACTCTCCCTAATAGAGCCAGCGGGTGTGACGATGGTCCCTGAGTGACCATCTCTAACGCTCTCCTGGTGGCCGGGGGCTGGGGGGCAGCACTGGGGGAGAGCTTGACGCCCCCCCAATCACTGCACCAGGTCTCCTGGACAAGCATGGGGTGAGGGGCAGGGTTCTCCGAGTGATTGTGTAGGGGGCTGTGGCCTCCGGGGGTCATGGGTAGGTCTGTGTGCAGCTGGCAAGAGCATTCTCACCATTTGGGATGTTTTGTTTCTCCATCTCGGACTTTGTTTTGTGTATTTCATGTTATTTTTAAGATGTCATCATGCCTCACACGCACCCTTTCAGAGCACACAGTTGGATACACCTCCTGCTGATGGGTATTTATGGCCCCCAAATCCACCCCGTGGGCACCGGCAGAACTGTGAAAATTTTGAGTCACAGGTCACGTGTCCCTGGCTGAGCTTCAGCTCTCACTGGACAAGTGTCCTTCCCGTGGGTTGATTATCTGGTGCTGTTCTCCACCTTTCTGTGCTTTCCTTTGGTGATTTTGCTGTTTAAGGGCTTCCCAGGTGGTGCAGTGGTAAGGAATTTGCCTGCTGATGCAGGAGATGCAAGAGATATGGGTTTAATCCCTGGGCAGGAAAGATCTCCTGGAGGAGGAAATGGCAACCTACTCCAGTATTCTTGCCTGGAGAATCCCGTGGACAGAGGAACCTGAAGGGCTACAGTCCATGGGGTCGCAAAGAGCCGGACACGACTGAGCACGCAAGCATGCTGTTTGAAGTGGCCCCACCTGGTGTTGGGGCGCTGTGCTGCCTGTGTGGGGCCTCGTGCGGGCTGACTGTGTACAGACACAAGAGGGACACTGATCTAGCTGTGACTTGTGTGCCCACCAGGCAGTGAGAGAACCCAGTACCCCGTGGGTAACGCTATAACCACCTTCGATGGGCAGGTCCAGTCCCTCCTAGAGATCTGGGCCTGGGCGAATGGGGATTCAGGCCTCTCCTCCACCTCCTGTGGAGCCAGGAGGGGTCAGCGCCCCTACTCAGCCTGTCCTGGCCAGAGGGCACGAGGAAGGAGGCAGGACCCTTGAGTCTGCAGGCTGACTGTGGGCTGACGGGTTGAGTACTGCTGCCCTCAATGCCCCCAGGCTGCGAGGTTTAAGGTGTTTATGGAGGCAGAGGCAGCCAGGAAGCAGGGGACAAAGAGGCTTTGGCAGGAGTAGCGGCCAAAGGACAGGAAACGCTCTCGGAAAATCTGGACGTGGCTCTCGGTTCCCTGGAGGAAGGGCAGCGGGGAGGAGAACGGGGGCTTTGTGTGTGTGGCCCCCTCCCGGAGCCGCGCCCTGGCAGCATGTGGCTCCCCGCCTGCATTCCACCACCTGGAGCCTTCCAGAAGCTCGGCCTCCTGGCTGGAGCCGGGCTGTGTGGTTGGGGCATGAGACCCTGGGGACACCAGAGGCTCCAATTCCAAGATTGTGGATTTGGAGACTGGGTTTCAAGGCTGTGCCCTGGGGCTGGCTGGTGGGGAAGGGCGGGGGACGGGGCTGGAGTTGGGCTGTGGTGGGGCTGGTGGGCCAGGGGGGTCCAGCACCTAGGGGGCCATTTGGAATCAAGGCAAAGCTCCAAGGACCTGTGAGGTCATGCATAAAAATCAAAGTTAAGGGGATCTCACTGAGCACGGCGTTGGCCCCCAGTCCCTTAAATCTCACCATAGGATGTGAAACATCAAGTGGGTGGTCATTTTGGACAATTTTCAAACCAGAGTGGCCCCACACCTGGCCGGGCTGCCCCTCCCAGACCGGGTCCCCAGTTCTGGCACCCTGGGCCCCGAATGTCAAAACCACACAGTCCTGTAAAACCTGTTCTCGCCCTCTGCCACACCATCAGTCCCCCACCCCCGAGCACTGCCAGCCTGTCCCCTTCTCTCTTGGCCTTGGACCCAGCTTCCTGCAGGATGCTCCTTGGGTCACGGGTGGTCCCCAGCCACCTCTAGGGCTCTTCAGGTTGTGTGATGGTTTCAGATGAAAAAGTGAAGAAGCAGAAAGGTTCCTATACATTCACCAATGTGAAGTTTAAGATTAATTATGATTTCCGCAGAAATCCCATTATGCAAATCATAATCATTTTCTTCTGAAGGCTGCACGGGTGTGCGGGGCCGCAGTGTCCCCAGATGTGTCTCCCTCCCCGCAGGGCATTATCTGTTATGGAACTTTGTCAACTATGACCGGGAGCCCTTGAAGCTTTGGCCTCTTTTTCCAAAAAGCTCAGGGACCTCTGGGCAAATACAATTGTGTGTCTATTTTTTTTTTCTTTCATCAGAATAACTGCAAAATGCTTTTCAGGTTTAAGTGAAAGAATTGTGTTGCCAAAGGCTAAGAAGAGATGAAAATGCCACTGAAAACTGCACAGAATAAGCAGGCTGACCCATTGCAAAGAAGGTCTTAGGTGGAACCACAAAGCTGACATAAACTCTGGCCCTGCTGCCTCCCGGGCACACGGGGGTTGTGCTCGGGGGTCTTCGAGGCTGCTGTGGGGGCAGCTGGTGCCTGGCCCAGGTGATTGGGAGTGCCTCTAACCCTTTGTTATGGTGTCCCTGGGAGCTCCTCTGGCAGGAGGGACACGTCACCTCACTATCAGTATTTGTGAATGCTGCTGGGGGGCCTGCCAGAGTCGTGTGCCCCATACAGAGGCAGTGGCCACGGTGATTTCAGCTCAGAGGACCGAGCAGATGACCATCCCCTTCTGGTCATACTGCAGAGCTGAAGTCATGTCCAAAAGGGCTGAGTGCAGTCCCTGTGGCCACGAGCGGTTCTCTCTTCCACATGCTGTCCAGAGACCAGGGAACGTGGCCCCCAGTTCCTCGACTCGGGCCAGTGCCATGCTGCTCTGTGAAGTGACTCCATCATGCAGATGAATCTGAATCCCATGATCCCTGCGTGTGCATGGGGAATACACAGAGAACCTCGCTGGCATCGCTTTTGCACCTTCCTTCCCAAGGCAACTTCCGCCGTGACCTGCCAAGGCACACACTGGTTTTGCCTCCTTCTGAACTTAATGTGGGCGAGGTAACACTCATGGTCTCTCTTGTGTCCAGTTTCTTCCACTCGACATTAATCCATGCACCCGGGGCTAGAGTTGCCATGGTCTCTGTCCTCCTACTGCCGGTGGACACTTGGATCGTGCCTACCTTGGGCTACTGCTGGTTGTGCGGCTCTGAACACTGTGTATGTGTCGGTTGGTGGACGTGTCCATGGAGCACCCCCACGGAGTAGAATATCTGGATCACAGTGTACATGTCGGGTCAGCTTCAGTAAATATTGTGTCTCAGTTTTCCAAGGTTGCACCGATTTCCAGGGGCTCCACGGCCTCAGAACACTGGTGTCACCAGTCTAGAATTTTAGCCATTTTGGTAGGCATGTAGGGGTGTCCCATGGTGTTTTTAATTTGCATTTCCCTGATGTGTAATGACATTTCAGGGTGTTTTTTTTCTTTTCAATGGCTTCTAGGATAAATTTTTGTGAAATGCCTGTTCAAATCTTTTACCCATTTTTTGATAATTGGATGTCTTTTCTTTCTTACTGATTTGCAGAAGGTCAGTATTTGTTCTGGATAATATGAGTTCTGGATATATGCTTATTCTGTGGTTTGCCTTCTTACTTTCCTGCCTTATGGTCTGTGTTTATGTGTTCTCTGAGAGAAATCTTTGCCTACCCCAAAGCCATGTGAATTTTCTCCCAAGCTGTCTTCTGGGAATTTGTTGTTTAATCTTTCATACATAGAATTCACATTGTCCCATGAACTGGTATGTAAGAGTGGTGTGAGGAAGGGATCCAGGCTAGTTTTCTTTGTATGTTGCTACCCAGGAGACTCAGCTCTTTTTCTTGAAAAGCTGCCCTCCCCCATCTGCAGTGCAGTGTCACTTTTATCCTAGGCCAGGTGACCAGCTCTGTCTCCTGGGTTTACGTGTTCATCTTTGTACCAACACCACAATTCCTTATTGCAGCATCATGATAAATCTTGACTTTGGGTACTGCAGGCCTCTACATCGTTCTCCTGTAAGATTTTCTTGCTATTCCTGATCCTTTTCATTTCCATATCCACTTTAAAACTGGTTTGTCACCTTCCACCAATAATAACTTGTTGAAATTTCAAAATTAATATTGAATTCATGTGTTAATTTGGAGATAATTGACATCTTTACAATACTGCATCTTGACACAAAACCCAAATCCTACATTTATTTAGGTTCACCTTTATCTTTTAAGAATTTTTTTCTTCTAGTTTTACTGAGATATAATTGACATAGAGGAAAACAATAGAATGGGAAAGACTAGAGATCTTTTCAAGAAAATTAGAGATACCAAGGGAACATTTCATGCAAAGATGGGCACAATAAAGGTCAAAAATGGTATGGACCTAATAGAAGCAGAAGATATTAAGAAGAGGTGGCAAGAATACACAGAACTATACAAAGAAGATCTTCATGACTCAGATAACCACGATGATGTTATCGCTCACCTAGAGCCAGACATCCTGGAATGTGAAGTCAAGTGGGCCTTAGGAAGCATCATCACTACGAACAAAGCTAGTGGAGGTGATGGGATTTCAGCTGAGCTATTTCAAATCCTAAATGATGCTGTTAAAGTGCTCCACTCAATATACCAGCAAATTTGGAAATCTCAGCAGTGGCCACAGGACTGGAAAAAGTCAATTTTCATTCCAATCCCAAAGAAAGGCAATGCCAAAGAATGTTAAAACTATGGCACCATTGCACTCATCTCACACACTAGCAAAGTAATGCTCAAAATTCTCCAAGCCAGGCTTCAACAGTATGTGAACTGTGAATTTCCAGATGTTCAAGCTGGATTTAGAAAAGGCAGAGGAACCAGAGATCAAATTGCCAACATCTGTTGAATCATTGAAAAAGCAAGAGAGTTCCAGAAAAACGTCTATTCTGCTTTATTGACTATACCAAAGCCTTTGACTGTGTGGATCACAACAAACTGGAAAATTCTTCAAGAGACAGGAATATCAGACTACCTTACCTGCATCCTGAGAAATCTGTATGCAGATCAGGAAGCAAGAGTTAGAACTGGACATGGAACAGCTGACTGGTTCCAAATCGGGAGAGGAGTATGTCAAGGCTATATATTGTCACCCTGCTTATTTAACTTATATGCAGAGTACATCATGTGAAATGTTGGGTTGGATGAATCACAAGCTGGAATCAATATTGCTGGGAGAAATATCAATAACCTCAGATATGCAGATGACATCATCCTTATGGCAGCAAGCGAAGAAGAACTAAAGAGCCTTTTGATGAAAGTGAAAGAGGAGAGTGAAAAAACTGACTTAAAGCTCAACATTCAGAAAACTAAGATCATGGCATCTGGTCCCATCACTTCATGGCAAATAGATGGGGAAACAATGGAAACAGTGAGAAGCTTCATTTTCTTGGGCCCCCAAATCACTGTGGATGGTGACTGCAACCATGAAATTAAAAGACACTTCCTCCTTGGAAGGAAAGCTATGACAAACCTAGACAACATATTAAAAAAGCAGAGACATTACTTTGCCAACAGAGGTCTGTCTAGTCAAGGCTATGATTTTTCCAGTAGTCATGTATGGATGTGAGAGTTGGACTCTAAAGAAAGCTGTGTGCTGAAGAATTGATGCTTTTAAACTGTGGTGTTGGAGAAGATTTTCTTGAGAGTCCCTTGGACTGCAAGGAGATCAAATCAGTCAATCCCAAAGGAAATCAGTCCTGAATATTCACTGGAAGGACTGATGCTGAAGCAGAAATTCCAATATTTTGGCCACCTGATGGGAAGAAGTGACTCATTGGATAAGACCCTGATGCTGGGAAAGATTGAAGGCAGGAGGAGAAGGGGATGACAGAGGATGAGATGGTTGGATGGGATCAATGACTGGATGGACACGAGTTTAAGCAAGCTCTGGGAGTTGGTGATGGACAGGGAAGCCTGGTGTGCTGCAGTCCATGGGGTGGCAAAGAGTTGGACACGACTGGCGACTGGACTAACTGAACTGACATACAGCACTGTATAAATTTAAGATGTACAGCATGATGATGATATAATTTATAGACATCATGAAGTGATAATCACAATTAGTGAATACCCATAAATATATATGGCAACCCACTCCAGTACTCTTGCCTGGAAAATCCCATGGACAGAGGAGCCTGGTGGGCTGCAGTCCATGGGGTCGCTAGGAGTTGAACACGACTGAACGACTTCACTTTCGCTTTTCACTTTCATGCATTGGAGAAGGAAATGGCAACCCACTCCAGTGTTCTTGCCTGGAGAATCCCAGGGAGCCTGGTGGGCTGCCATCTATGGGGTCACACAGAGTCGGACACGACTGAAGTGACTAAGCAGCAGCAGCCTCATCATCTCATATAGATACAAAATTAAAGAAATAGAAAAAATATTTACTCTCAACAACTTTCATAAATATATATAGCAACATTAATATCATATTATAGTACATATTTAGTACCTATCATTGTATTTATCTAATAAATAAGATAAATTTGTGCCTTTCATCCAATTCCTCCTCTCTCCACCACAAACCTGATCTCTTTTTCTGAGTTTGTTTGTTTTCAAAATATAATTTACTTACAACTCTAAGTTAGTTCCTATTATACAACTTAGTATTCAATATTTCTATACTCAATATTTCTATATTTCAAAATGATCATAGATATGTCTAGTTATGATCTGTGACCATATAAAGATATTACATAGTTAATTGACTATATTCCTCATACTTAACACTTCATACCTGAGATTCATTTATTTTATAGCTGAAAGTTTGTAAATTTCAATCTCTCTCACCTACTTCTCTCCTCTCCCTACACCACCCCATCTGGCAACCACCTGTTAGTTTTCTATATCTATGAGTGTGTTTCTCTTTAGTTATGCTTGTTCATTTTTGTTTTTCAGATTCCATATATAAGTGAAATCATACACTATTTGTCCTTCTTCATTTGACTTATTTCACTTATCATAATACCCTCTAGGTCCATCTATATTCTGCCAAATGGCATAATTTCATTTTTTTTAATGACTGAGTAAGAGTCCATTGTATATATGTACCACATCTTCTCTATCCATTCCTCTATTCATGGACACCTAGGTTGATTCCATATCTTAGCTATTGTAAACAGTGCTGCTATAAACACCAGGGTGCATGTATCTTTTCTATTTAGTGTTTTTGTTTTCTTCAGACAAATACCCAGGAATGGAATTGCTGGATCATATGGTAGTTCTACATGATTGAATGTCATCATTGACTCAATGGACATGAGTTTGAGCAAACTCCAGGAGATAGCGAAGAACAAGGAAGCCTGGTATGCTGCATCCATGGGATCAGAAAGAGTCAGACATGACTGGGCAATTGAACAGCAATGGCAGTTCTATTTTTAATTTATTGAGGAATCTCCATTCTGTTTTCCACAGTGGCTGAACCCATTTAGATTTTTACCTACAGAGCAGGAGGGTTCCCTTTTCTCCACATTCATCATTGCCTTTTTAAAGCAATGTTTTGTAGTTTTCTGTGAGATATGTTGCACATGTAAGATAAGTACTTGACTTTTGGGTGTTCTAGTTTCAATAAACAATTGTTTATTGCTCCTGTAAGCCCTGGCCTGTACATGGGAACCCCCACCCTGTCCACTCCCTAACTATCATATGTTCCCAGGCCAGTCTTCTTTTCAAGCTCTTTCAAGCCATTTTCTGACCAGCCTGGGATCTAACCCTGCACTTCTCAGAAAGCCTCATTAATATGAGTAATTAACCTCCTCATATTAAAACTTAGTATTGAGGGCTTCCCTTTTAGCTCAGTCAGTAAAGAATCTGACTGCAATACAGAAGACCCAGGTTCAATTCCTGGGTTGAGAAGATCCCCTGGAGAAGGAAATGGCAACCCACTCCAGTATTCTTGCCTGGAGAATCCCATGAACAGAAGAGCCTGGCAGGCTACAGTCCATGGGGGTTGCAAAAACTTAGTATTAAAGAAGCTTAAAGCTCAATAGTAAAAAAAAAAAAAAAAAGATCATGGCATATGGTCTATCACTTCATGGCAAATAGATGGGGAGAAAGTGGAATCAGTGATAGATTTTCTCTTCTTGGGCTCTAAAATCACTGCAGATGGTGACTGCAGCCATGAAATTAGAAGACACTTGCTTCTTGGAAGGAAAGCTATGACAAACCTAATGAAAAGTGAAAGTGAAATTTGCTCAGTCGTGTCCAGCTCTTTGTGATCCCATGGACTATACAGTCCATGGAATTCTCCAGGCCAGAATATTGGAGTGGGTAGCTGTTCCCTTCTCCAGGGGATCTTCCCCACTCAGACAGTATATTAAAAAGCAAAGACATCCCTTTGCCCTCAAAGGTGTGTATAGTCAAAGCTATGGTCTTTCCAGTAGTCATGTATGGATATGAGAGTAGGCATAAGGAAGGCAGAGTGCCCAAGAATTGATGCTTTCAAACTATGGTGCTGGAGAAGACTCTTGAGAGTGCCTTGGACAGCAAGGAGATCAAACCAGTCAGTCCTAAAGGAAATCAACTCTGAATACTCACTGGAAAGAATGACGCTAAAGTTGAAGCTCCAATACTTTGGCCACCTGATATGAAGAGCTGACTCATTGGAAAAGACCCTGATGCTGGGAAAGATTGAAGGCAAAAGGAGAAGAGGGCAACAGAGGATGAGATGGTTGGGTGGCATCACTGATTCAATGGACATGAACTTGGGCAGACTCTAGGAGATAGTGAGGGATGGGGGGCCTGACGTGCTTCAGTCCATGGGGTCACAAAGAGTCAGGCATAACTTAGCGACTGAACAACAACAACAATAACAACAAACCTTCTCATATTCTTTAGGGATGTGTGTGTGTGATCAGCAGTATCTATATCCTGGACCAAATTTTACATAGGGTTCAGGTGGTCCATCTTGTTTATTCACTAGCTTATAGAAAATTTTATTTTTATATATTGACCTTGGACCCAGTGACCACAATGAATTTACTTAATTATGGTTTATCTGTGGATTCTTTAAGATTGCTTGCATATAAAATCACATTGTCTGCAAATAATAAATGTTTTACTTCTTCCCTTCCAACCAGATGCCTTTAATTTCTTTTTCTTGATGTACTGCATTGGCTGAGATCGGCAGTATAGCCTTAATAGAAGAAGAAGGAACAGACATTCTTGTTTCATTTCTAATAGCAGGGAAAGAAACCTTTGCTGCAAAGTGTAAAACATGTTCTAGTCTTTTTGCAGATGCTCTTTATCAGGTTAAAGCAGTTCCCTTTTGATGTTTTATGAGAGTTCTTCTTATTGTGAACATTTCCCAGCATTCTAGTTATCTTTAATTGACTTCTAGCCTAATTCCACTGTGATCGGTGATGAATATCTCTGTCATTGTTGAGGTCCCTTAATGGACTGGAACCTGGTGGTACGGAGTCGACGATAAGAAAGTGAAAGAGAGAAAGAGGCTGATATCCCTTGGTTTACGCAGAGGACCAATAAAGTCCTTGACACAGGACTTGCATCGCTCACGAGGGCACCAGGCGCCCTCTCGAGGGGGTCTTAGAAGCCCGGGCAGAAAAGTGAGCACGACGGGTTTCCACGCTCCAGAGAGTCAGCCAGAAAAAGAGAGAGAGAGAGAGAAAGAGAGAGAGAGAGAGACAAAAAAGACCCGGGGACCTAAGCTCTGATGAAGCAAAGGTGCTTTAATGATTTTCCTATGAGTATATATAGGCTGTGGTACAAGAAACTTCTTTCGGGAATGATAGAGATCAGAAAACCAAACGTACAGCAACCGTTAACAAGGGAACAAGGGGTAATGTTAGTCACAAGGTCAGGACACAATCCATATCTCAAGAAAGGGGAACGAGACTAAGCAGTTTTGTCCTAAAGAGAATGTTTACTAAAGGAGACCCAAGCCTGCCTCACACAATGACCTCAGTCCCTGGGAGCAGCGTGCTGTTCCGCTTGAAGAGGGACAAAGGACTCATGAGAGACAGCACGTAGGAATCCTCCCGTCAAACATTCCCTGACATATCTGTATATTTTGGAAGCCTTACCTGATTCCCCCTCATCCTGGCCCTGCCCTTGAAGTTTGTGAGGTCTGTGTTCTGCCACAGGAGATGACAAATTTTGATTAGTATTTCCTATGTACTTAGATAGACTGTGTATCCTGCAGTTTGTGGGTAAAATGTTGTATATATGTAATTGGGTGTCATCTAAATTCACATTTCAAACTGTCTATATTTTTACTGAACATCTGCTTTTTCTATCAATTATAGGTTTAGGCAGATGAACAATTTCCCATTACAGTGATAATTTTGCCAATTTTTCCTTTTACATCTCTCACTTGTTTCCTTATACGTTTTGAAATTAGTTGTATTATTGGTGTCACATATATTTAAAATGACTGTGCTTCCCTGAGGGAGTGATTATCTTTGCCTTCCTTGTTTGTCCCCCTTTATCTCTTGTCCAGCTTCTGTCCTTGATGTCTGCTTTATCTGGTATTTGTGCACTAAAAGCACCAGCTTTCTTTGGGCTATTTTTATAGGGCACAGATTTTTTACATCCTTTTCATTCTGAGTTTTTGCATCTTTATAATCAAAGTATATCACAAGCAGTATACAGTTGGTTGTTTTTTTACATACAGTTTGACAATCTTTATCTTTTTAAAAAACATGTATTTTCATTTATTTATTTATTTTACTGCAAAGCATCTTAGTTGCAGCACACAGAATCTTCAGTCTTCCTTGTGGTATGTGGAATCTCTAGTTTTGGCACACAAACTCTTATTTTGTGGCATGTGGGATCTAGTTCCCTGACCAGGGATTGAACCTGGGTCCCCTACATTGTAAGGCAAAGTCTTAAACATTGGACCATGAGGGAAGTCCCATAATCTTCATATTTTAATTGGAACATTTAGTACTTTTATGTATAATATAATCAATGATATTTTGGGGGTTTAAAGTTACCATCTGACTATCAGATTTTCTCTTGGGAATATATGTATTTTGACTCCCTTCCCCTTGTTTCAGTTCAGTTGCTCAGTTGTGTCCAACTCTTTGTGACCCCATGGACTGTAGCACGCCAGGCCTCCCTGTCCGTCACCAACTCCTGGAGCTTGCTCAAACCCATGTCCATCGAGTTGGTGATGCTATCCAACCATCTTATCCTTTGTTGTCCCCTTCTTCTGCCTTCAATCTTTCCCAGCATCAAGGTCTTTTCCAATGAGTCAGTCCCTTTGTTTACTGTCATTTTATTCCTTTCTCTCTCTGCTGACTTTTTTCTTGTTGTTTAATCGCTAAGTAATGTATGACTCTTTTGAGACCCCAATGACTATAGCCTGCTCCTCTGTCCGTGGGATTCCCAGGCAAGAATACTGGAATGGGTTGCCATTTCCTCCTCCAGGGGATCTTCCCAGACCAGGAATCGAACCCAAGTCTCCTGCATCCCCTTCATTACAGGCAGATTCTTTGCCACTGAACCACCTGAGAAGCCCCTGTTGACTTGTTAGACATCATCTATTTTATTCTTCTTTTAGTCATTACCCTAGAGGTGGAACCATGCATGCTTCATCTATTAGCTCTACTGTAACTGAGTACCATGTAGGTATCTTTAACTCTTCTGACCCTTTCTTGCATCTTGTGTTATTGCTGTGATATATGTTAATTCTACATATATTTAAAACCCTGTAAGTGAGTATCATTATTGTTTTATATAGAAAAAACTCATTTGTAGTTATTCACTTAGTTATCCTTTCTGTGCATGTAATTGTCTCATGAATTCATTTCTCCAGGTTGGGATAATTTTCCTTTTGTCTGAGAACTTTTTAATATTTATGTGCATGCGTGTGTGTTGTTGCCATGTCAGT
This sequence comes from Dama dama, assembly GCF_033118175.1. Classification (NCBI taxonomy): domain Eukaryota; kingdom Metazoa; phylum Chordata; class Mammalia; order Artiodactyla; family Cervidae; genus Dama; species Dama dama. The sequence goes on along the minus strand of NC_083694.1, from coordinate 47,147,241 downwards.
TTTTTCAGTTTGTGTCTGCAAAATTTTTTTTGGCCTTCCTTAAAAAAACAACTTTATTGAGCTTTATTTACATACCACTAAATTTGTGTTTTAAATACACAAGTCACTGAATTTTAGTATATTTGCAGAGTTGTACTACCATCACCACAAGCTAATATTAGAACATTTTCATCACCTTTGACAGAAACCTCCTGCCTATTTAAAATCACTCCTCTAGTATTTCCCCAGTGACCTAGTGGCTAAGACCCCAAGCTCCCAATGCAGGGGGCCCAGATTTGATCCCTGGTTGGGGGCACTACATCCCATATGCTGCAACTAAAATATACGGCATGCCACAACTAAGACATGGCACAGTGAAAGAAAGAGAGAGAGAGAGAATGAAATACAAAAAACAAACAAACAAAAAACCTAACTTGTTTTAAAAAAACCTAACTGGTCTTTAAAAAACAAGTGAAGTCACTCTTAGTTGCCTCTTTCAGCTCTCGGCAGCCACTAATCTACACTGTATCTCTAAACCTTTGATTTTTTGGGACCTTTTGTGTAAATGGAGTCACACAATATGTACCCTTTTGTGTCAGGCTTCTCTTAATGAGCATAATGTTTTTAAGGTTCATCCATGTTGTAGTGTGAATTTGTACTTTTTATGGCTTAATATACCCATTGCAATGATAGGCCCCATTTTGTTTACCATTCGATAGTCAATGGACATTTGAATTGCCTCTTATTTTAGGGATTTTGTGTATAAAGCAGCTGGAATGCTTGTGTACAGGTTTTGTGCAGATGTATGTTTTCATTTCTCTCGGGCATACAACTAGGAGTGGAGGTGCTGGGTTAGTCTGTGTGTAAATTTTTTAAGGAATTGTTGGCCTTTAATTTCAAAGTTATTTTCTCTTACATCACAATTCTAAGTTGGTAGTTATTTTATCTTAGCACTTCATAACTATTACAGTGTCTTCTGTCATTTCTGTTAAAAAGTCTGCTGTCAGTCCTATGAGGGCATTTTTTCCCCAGTTCTAGAATTTCTATATATGATTGTTCATGGATTCCAAATTTCTGGTGGAATTTTTCTATTTTCTTAAATATATATTTGTTAAGCCTTTTCTGATAACTCCAGTATCTGGATCACCTACGGGTCTGTTTCTATTGCCTGTTTTTATTTTTCCTCTCTTGGTTATGCCCAGGGTATCAGTTTCCTGGGGCTGTTGCAAAGAATTGCTACAAATCAGTGGGGGAAGTGCCCAAAACCAGCAGCATCTTACTCTTTCACAGTCCTGGGGGCCCAAGGTTCACAATCAAAGAGGAGGCCGGGCGGAATTCCCTCCAGGGGCTTGAGTGGAGGTTTTGTTTCTCGCCCCTTGAGACTTCTGATGGCTGCTTCCCTCCAGTCTCTGCTTCCATGGCCACATGGCACACACATTTTCCTCTTGTGTGTCTGGAATATATGTACTCCAGGGTTTAAAGCTATGTTGGGAGGAGAATTGGCCACCTGTAAGTTATAGTGGAATGGAAAATGTATGATACAGACATACACGCTTAGTTGCTTCAGTCATGTCCGACTCTTTGCGACCCCATGGACTGCAGCCCACCAGGCTCCTCTGTCCATGGGATTCTCCAGGCAAGAATACTGGAGTGGGTTTCCATGCCTTTCTCCAGAGGATCTTCCTGACCCAGGGATCAAACCTGTGTCTCCTGCATTTTAGGCAGATTTTTTTTACCAACTCAGCCATCAACATGTATGATACTATATAATAAATATACTATAAAACTAAAATTATTTTAATCCTGAGCAGGCACCAGTTATTTCTTTATAAAACTGAACTGTGTTGCATGTGATTCAACTACCAAAGGTAGGCCTTTTCCCTTTTCTTTAATTGAGAAATTAGTTGATAGGAAATATGGATCATATTTTAGAAGGACATCTCAACTCTGCAATGGATTGTGGAGAACTGTGTTGAAGAGGGAATGGGAATTCTTTGGCCTTGACTTCTCTGTCCATTTTACCTGCTCTTTCCAATATCACATCCAACATGGTAAGATACACAATATGGTGCTCTTAGCAGAGGTTCCAGACTCTGGCTGCCTCTCTCCGAGTCATTCCCACCCCCTCCCCAACTCCATAACTCACCTGTGCCTTGGTTTCCTCAACTCGAAACTGGGGGAATGCTAACAAACCTGCTGACGGACTTGTTGTAGGGATTAAATGTGGGCAGAGCATTAGAAGAATAGGCTCTTGACATAGGGTAAATGCTCAGCAAAAGACATCAAATCGTTTCTGCATAATTCTAGGTCTTCTTTTTATATGAATATCCAAAATCTTCCTTCAGATCAGTTCAGTTCAGTTGCTCAGTCGTGTCCAACTCTTTGCAACCCCATGGACTGTAGCACGCCAGGCTTCCCTGTTCATCACCAACTCCCAGAACTTACTCTAACTCATGTCCATTGAGTTGGTGAAGCTATCTGTAGGGGAAAAGGCAGTGGCAAACCACTTCAGTATTCTTGCCTTGAGAACCCCACGAATAGTATGAAAAGGAAAACATCTTCCTTCAGAACTGCCAAACCCATCTACCATTCTTGGGGACCTATAGTGAAAACAAACTTCTAATTTAACGGAAAGAAAGGGTTAGAAAAGACAAAAAGCATACAAGCACCTGCCTGCTGCCTCCAGCCCAGGTTGGTATCTCAGGAAGACACCTGCCACTCCCCTGACCCACCTGACTGCAATCCAGGCCACTAGGCCTTCCTGGGTCTCCTCCTCCACTGCTAATAGCTTCACCCCTCCCTCATCGGTCTATCTTAGTGGTGGTTTTGACCACATGATATCCTTACAGTGTAGACAGGGACTTAATCAGGGTCCATCAGGAATCTGTGTTGTGGAGCACAGAGTTGAAACAGGAGTCCAGAGCGTCCCGGGTCGGGGGCTTGGTTCTCAGTTCACTTGAGCAAATTTCTTTCTTTTCCACCTGAGCCAGGCATGCCCAGATCCTCCAACATGATGCTCGCCTCAGAGATGCCCAGGACTGGGGTGAGGCCAGGAGGCATCCAGGCTCTCATCTCAGGGATGGTGGGGGTAATCACTGGAAATGTGAAGTTTAAGTCTGTGTATCACCCAGGATCACTGGGCTATTGGAGGCTTTAAAAGTAAGCTGCAAATTCCCCTGACAACATAGCGTGGGTTTGTTTCTTCCTCATGTCACAGTCCCATGAGATCAGAGAGGGTCTCCTTGGTTGGAGTCCCAGGTGGTCTCAGGGACCCAGGCTGCTTCCTTCTGCAGCACATCTTGTAGGCCCTTGCTTCTGCCCTATGTATCAGGGTAGGGACCAGAGGGGTCAGGGCTCTGCCGGCTGCCCTCACTTCCTGCACCTCCTCCCGCCCCTGCCCTCATCTGGATTGCTATTGGCTGGACCCTGTCACATGACCAGCCTGGGCTGGGCTCAGTGATGACCAGTAGTTCCTGCCACTGTTTGCTTTGTGTGTGTGTGTGTGTGTGTGTGTGTGTGTGTTTTGTTTGTTTGTGTTTTTTTAACCAGAAAGTTCTGCCCTGCCACCTATGGTGACACAAGCTTGTGGCTCAAGGAGAGGAGAGGGCATGTTTCCAGATTCCCAAAGAAGGAGGAGAAAGAGCAACACCAGCAAGAAATGGACTGGGCTTCCCTGGGGGTTCAGTGGTTAAGAATCTGCCTGCCAATGCAGGGGACATGGGTTTGAGCCCTGGTCTGGGAAGATTCCACATGCTACGGAGCAACAACTCTCTTGCTCTAGAGGCCATGCCCAGTAACAAGAGAAGCCACCACTATGAGAAGCCTGCACACTCCAAGTAGGGAGAGCCCCTGCTCGCTGCAACTGGAGAAAGCCCCCATAGCAGCAAAGACCCAGTGCAGCCATAAAAAAAGACACTTATTGAAAAAAAAGAAGAAATGGGCTGAACTGTGCCCCCCCCCCGCCCCCCCGCCAGATTCTTATGTTGAAGCCCTGAACCCTCAATATCTCAGGTGTGTGTTAGTTGCTCAGTTGTGTCCAACTCTTTGTGATCCTATCGACTGTAGTCCACCAGGCTCCTCTGTCCATGAAATTCTCCAGGCAAGGACACTGGAGTGAGTTGCCATTTCCTTCTCCAGTGGGTCTTTCTGACCCAGGGGTTGAAACCAGGTCTCCTGCATTGAGGCGGATGCTTTATCATCTGAGTTACTAGGAAAGCCCATAAGGTTAACTAACTGGAGTAGGTAGCCTTTCCCTTCCCCAGGGAATCTTCCCAACCCAGGGACTGAACCCAGGGATCCCACATTGCAGGTGGATTCTTTACCAGCTGAGCCACAAGGGAAGCAGTGTCTCAGGACGTGACCATATTTGGAGCTGGGGTTTTTACAGGGTGATTAAGTTAAATGAGGTCATTAGGGTGAACCCTGATCTAATGCAACTGGTGTCCTAGTGGGAAGAAGAGGTCAGGACACAAACCCACATGGAGGGATGACCATATGAGGACACAGGGAGAAGACAGCCGTCTACACATCAGGGAGAGAGGACTCAGGAGAAACCAACGTGCTGACACATTGATATTGGACTCGGAATTAATAAGAGAATGAATTTCTGTTGTTTAAGCCACCTTATCTGTTGTACTTTTCTTTCTTTCTTTTTTTTGTTGTTGTTGTACTTTTCTTATGGAAACCTGAGCAGACAAGTACACACTGTTGATGCTGACATCAGCTACATCAATTGTGAAATGTACATACTGTTCACGTCTGCTGAAAAAAGCTTGCCATTGTTCATCAGGAAAGATATTTTTAAAAAGAAGAACCATGAGCCTACCGCTGTGATGCCTCCATGGCACCATCTCCTGGAGAGAATGCTCTTAGCCATGAAAAAATGGGTGCTCTCCAGATCTGGTTCCTCTGACCTTGTGACTGGTTGTTATTCTTAAGAACAGGAAGCAGGTACTCACGGGCATCTTCATGCTGACCAGGGGAAGAATCATCACCCAGACTTTGCTGTTGTTCCTCGGCTGTCCTGGCCATGCAGTGTCCTGAGCTGAGCCTGACCCAGCCCCGGCATCCAGCCAGCCCAGCGCCTGGCTTGCGCTTAGGATGTCTCAGTGCTTAGGATGGGGCCTGTTCTGAGTCAGGTCCCTATGATATTTGCTCCCTGAATGAAAGAGCCACAGTGTTCCAGACCCCAAGCTTATCTAACTCCACCCCAATCCTGTTTGTTTGTTCAGTTGCCCAGTCATGTCTGACTTTTTGTGACCCCATGGACTGCAGCATGCCAGAATTCTGTCCTTTGTGATCTCCTGCAATTTACTCAAACTCATGTCCAACGAGTCAGTGATGTCATCCAACCATCTCATCCTCTGTTGCCCCCTTCTCCTGCCCTCAATCTTTCCCAGCATCAGGGTCTTTTCCAGTCAGTTGGCTCTTCCCATTAGGTGGCCAAAGAATTGGAGCTTCAGCTTCAGCATCAGTCCTTCCAACAAATATTCGAGGCTTGATTTCCTTTAGGATTGACTAATTTGGTCTCCTTGCTGTCCAAGGGAATCTCAAGAGTCGTCTTGGGCACCACAGTTCAAAAGCATCAATCTTCGGCTCTCAGCTTTCTCTATGGTCCAACTCTCACATCCATACATGGTTACTGGAAAAACCATAGTTTTGACTATGTAGACCTTTGTCGGCAAAGTGATATCTCTACTTTTTAATACACTGTCCAGGTTTGTTATAGCTTTATTACAAAGAGCAAGTGTCCTTTAATTTCATGGCTGTAATCAATGTCAATAGTGATTTTGGAGCCCAAGAAAATAAAATCGGTCACTGTTTCCACTTTTCCTGCATCTATTTGCCATGAAGTGACGGGACTGGATGCCATGATCTTAGTTTTTGAAAGTTAAGTTTTAAGTCAGCTTTTTCACTCTCTTCTTTCACCCTCATCAAGAGGCTCTTTAGATCTTCTTTGTTTTCTGCCCTTAGTGTGGTATCATCTGCATATCTGAATGATCCCATTATCTAGCCATGAAGCAGACTGGCTGAGACCAGCAGAATCTCTGCCCACAGAGACAAGTGTTTGGGGGCAGAGGCTTGGGGCAAACTCAACAGGAGGGGCTGACCCTCCATAAAATACAGGCATGGCCTCCATGGAGCCTGGTTCCTACTCTGCTGCCCCCACCCCAGCTTCAGAGAATCCAGTTTTTTCTCTTGCACCCAGTGGTCCTTTGAGAATTGAAGAAACCAGTATGTGCCCTACCGAGGGTGACCAGAACTGTCCCAACTTTAAAACAGAAAGTCCTGCCTGCTGGAGACCCCTCAGTCCTGGATGAATTGGGTTGCTGTTTTCCCCGAGTCAGCTTCTCTGGTTCGTCGCCACACAGACTGTGGTCTGGGCCCCTGCCCCTCCTGTCCTCTTGTCTCTGGATGTGTTCTGGAGCCTAGAACTGCCCCAGGCGCTGGAGGGAAAGAGCCCTTGCCCACCTGACTGCTTCCCATCCTTTGGGTCCATCTTGATGTCAGAAATCATTCTGACATCCATCTTCTCAGAATGGATTTCTGCCCCCTGAAGACACTATCCTGTTATTCTCTCACCAAACTCTGCCCCCTTTCCTCTTGGACTCACCACAACACATGCAGAATACACCTGTTCTCACTGTTCCCTCGGCTTCAGTCCTGTTCCATGACTGTGGGCATCATGGGTCTGTTTTTTCATCCTTGTCACCAGCAGAAAGCACGGGGCTGGTGCTCTGAGGCATCTGGCCAGTCCTTGAGGGGTTGGGGGCATGAACCCTGATCCACCTTGGGCAACCCTGAGCAAGTCGTGGTTTCTCAGAACAACCCCCCTGCCCCAATCAAGCTGTAGTCATTCCCATCTCCCCAGAAACATCTCTCCATCCATTTGCAGACAATCCTCCCTCACCCTCCACCTTAGGCCACCCTGGGTCTGATTCCTATCGCTATAGATTCATTTTGATTCTTCTAGAGTTTTACATATGCTTGCGTGCTAAGTTGCTTCAGTCATGTCCAACTCTCTGTGACACTATGGGCCATAGCCCATCAGTCTTCTCTGTCCATGGGATTCTCCAGGCAAGAATACTAGAGTGGGTTGCCATTTCCTTCTCCAGGGGACCTTTCCAACCCAGGTTTGGAACCTGTGTCTCTTACATCTCCTCCACTGGCAGGCAAGTTCTTTACCACCAGTGTCACCTGGGAAGCCCTAAGTGGAGAATAATTTTGCATGTTTTTTAGTCTGACTTCCTTCTCCCAGTGTAGTTATTTTGTGGTTCATGTATGTTGCTATGTGTGTAGTTCATCACCCTTTCCACTGCTGAGTGGTGGTCATATGTGTCCATACATAGTTCCACCAGATCCATGTTTCCCCCCAATGTATCCATTGTATGTGTCCACCATACACTCATTAACCATATAGAGATACACTGTGTTAACTGTGGGGGCTTCCTAGGTAGCACTGAACCTGCTAGTGGTAAAGAATCTGCTTACCAATGCAGGAGACATAAGGGACATGGGTCCCATCCCCGTGTTGGGAAGATCCCCTAGAGGAGGGCACAGAACTTGCTCCAGTATTCTTACCTGGAGAATCCCATGGACAGAGGGCCTGGCAGGGTGCAGTCTTCGGGATCACAGAGTAGGACATGACTGAAGCAACTTAGCACACACCCACATGTTCACTGTAAGTATCCATTGTACATATCTATCCACTGTGTCTGTTTAGTCATTTCAGTCATGTCTGACTCTTTGTGACCCCATGGACTATAGCCTGCCAGGCCCCTCTGTCCATGGGATTCTCCAGGCAAGAATACTGGAGTGGGTTGCCGTGCTCTTCTCCAATGGATCTGCCTCACCCAGGGATCAAACCTGTATCTCCTGTGTCTCCTGCATTGCAGGCAGATTCTTTACTGCTGAACCACCTGAGAAGTCCTTCTATTATATGTAGACACATTGTATTCATTTTATGTAACCATCCATCCTATCTATTGTATATACCCATTGTCTATATCAATGTATTGTTTGCATTGTATGATATCTATTGCACAGCCCACTCATTGCATCTATTGCATGCATCTACCATATATTCAAGGCTTCCCTCGTAGCTCAGTCGGTAAAGAATCTGCCTGTGATGCAGGAGACCGGGGTTTGATCCCTGGGTTGGGACGATCCCCTGGAGAAGGAAATGGCAACCCACTCCAGTATTCTTGCCTGGAGAATCCCATGGCAGAGGAGTCTGGCAGGCTACAGTCCATGAGGTTTCAAGAGTTGGACATGACTTAGCGACTGAATCCCTCACCATATACTCATATACTAATGTTCACTGCATGTATCCATTATATGGATGGAACTCAGACTGTCTCGGAGAAGGCAATGGCATCCCACTCCAGTACTCTTGCCTGGAAAATCCCATGGACGGAGGAGCCTGGTAGGCTGCAGTCAATGGGGTCGCTAAGAGTTGGACATGAATGAGCGACTTCACTTTCACTTTTCACTTTCATGCATTGGAGAAGGATATGGCAACCCATTCCAGTGGTCTTGCCTGGAGAATCCCAGGGACAGGGGAGCCTGGTGGGCTGCTGTCTATGGGGTCGCACAGAGTCAGACACAACTGAAGTGACTTAGCAGCAGCAGCAGCAGCAGCAGCAGGCTGTCTATCATTACCTTGTTGATGGACTTCTGGGTTATTTCCATTGTGGGGTTACTATGCCTACAGTTAGCTTGAATGTTCACTTACATGTCTCTGGGAAGACACATGTTTTAATTTCTTGGGTACATACCTGGGCATGGAAATAGGTGGATCCTATGGTGCAAAGAAATAGAGGAAAACAATAGAATGGGAAAGCTTAGAGTTCTCATCAAGAAAATTAGAGATACCAAGGGAACATTTCATGCAAAGATGGGCACAATAAAGGACAAAAATGATATGGACCTAATAGAAGCAGAAGATATTAAGAAGAGGTAGCAAGAATACATAGAGGAACTATACAAAGAAGATTGTCATGACCCAGATAACCACGATGGTGTGATCACTCACCTAGAGCCAGACATCCTGGAATGTGAAATCAAGTGGGCCTTAGGAAGCATCACTACGAACAAAGTTAGTAGAATTGATGGAATTCCAGTTGAGCTATTTCAAATCCTTAAAGATGATGTTGTGAAAGTGCTGCACTCAATATGCCGGCAAATTTGCACAACCCAACAGTGGCCACAGGACTGGAAAAGGTCAGTTTTCATTCCAATCCCAAAGAAAGGCAATGCCAAACAATGTTCACACTATTGTACAATTACACACATCTCACACGCTAGCAAAGTAAATGCTCAAAATTCTCTAAGCTGGGCTTCAACAGTACGTGAACCGTGAAGTTCCAGATGTTCAAGCTGGATTTAGAAAAGGCAGTAAAACCAGAAATCAAATTGCCAACATCCATTGGATCATTGAAAAAGCAAAAGTGTTCCAGAAAAACATCTACTTCTGCTTTATTGACTATACCAAAACCTTTGACTGTGTGGATCACAACAAACTGTGGCAAATTCTTCAAGTGATGGGAATACCAGACCACCTTACCTGCCTCCTGAGAAACCTGTATGCAGGTCAAGAAATCACAGTTAGTACCAGACATCGAACAGCTGACTGGTTCCAAATCGGGAAAGGAGTATGTAAAGGCTGTATATTGTCACCTTGCTTATTTAACTTATATGCAGAGTACATAATGAAAAATGTCGGGCTGTATAAAGCACAAGCTAGAATCAAGATTTCTGGGAGAAATATCAATAACCTCAGATATGCAGATGACACCACCCTTATGGCAGAAAGCGAAGAAGAACTAAAGAGCCTCTTGATGAAAGTGAAAGAGGGGAGTGAAAAAGTTGGTTTAAAACTCAACATTCAGAAAACTAAGATCATGGCATCTGGCCCCATCAGTTCATGGCAAATAGATGGAGAAACAATGGAAACAGTGACAGACTTTATTTTCTTGGGCTGCAAAATCACTGCAGTTGGTGACTGCAGCCATGAAATTAAAAGATGCTTCCTCCTTGGAAAAAAAGCTATGACCAACTGAGACAGCATATTAAAAAGCAGAGACATTACTTTGCCAACAAAAGTCTATCTAGTCAAAACTATGGTTTTTCCAATAGTCATGTACGGATGTGAGAGTTGGACTATAAAGAAAACTGAGTGCCAAAGAATTGATGCTTGTGAATTGTGGGTGTTGGAGAAGACTCTTGAGAGTCCCTTTGACAGCAGGGAGATCAAACCAGTCAATCCTAAAGGAAATCAGTCCTGAATATTCATTGGAAAGACTGATGCTGGAGCTGAAACTCCAATACTTTGGCCACCTGATACAAAGAACTGAATCATTGAAAAAGACCCTGATGCTGGGAAAGATTGAAGGCGGGAGGAGAAGGGGACAACAGAGGATGAGATGGTTGGATGGGATCACCGACTTTATGGAGATGAGCTTGAGTAAGTTCTGGGAGTTGGTGATGGACAGGGAAGCCTGGCGTGCTGCAGTCCACGGAGTTGCAAAGAGTTGGACACGACTGAGCGACTGAACTGATGGTGCTTCCCTGCTGGCTCGGATGGTAAAGAGTCTGCCTGCAATACAAGAGACCCGGAATCAATCCCTGGGTTGGGAAGATCCCCTGTAGAAGGCAATGGCAACCCACTGCAGTATGCTTGCCTGGAGAATCCCACTGATGGAGGAGCCTGGCAGGTTATAGTCCATGGGGTCACAGAGAGTCAGACATGACTGAGTGACCACCCTTTCAGTTTCATGGAAATTTAGGCTTAACTTGAAAGGAAACGGTCAGATTGTTCCAGAGTGGCTGCACCACATCAGCTGAGCTCCAGTTGCTCTACATCCTTGTCAGCACTTCGCATGCTCAGTCTCTTCGATTTTAGCTGCTCTGACATTTTATTTTATTTTTATGATCATTATTTTTCTCTTCTGCTTTTGAGCAGGATCTGAGTCTTCCTATCTATCCTTCTCTTTGGTCTCCTCGTGGCGGTGACATCAGCTCAGTGCTGGGGCTGGGATGCTAAGACACAGCTCAAGGAGGGGTCTGGTCCTCCTGTTGGGGGCTCACCCCTACTGGGAGCTGAGACTTGCTTTCAGGAGATGACTCCTGGGATCCCTGGTCTGTACTATCTCCTGCCTGGAGGAGGCAGGTAAGGAGCTGAGCCTAAAGGCCACAAAAGGCTCCAATAGAGAATGGGAGGAGGGGAATGACTTTGGTAGGGGGCCAGATGTGTCCTGCTTAGGTCCAGGGCAAGGCAGTGCCATGTTGGACATTCTCTGAGCCAGTCCTCACCTTTCTTGCACTGGGAGGTAGAGCTGCAGGGACAGGTGAGAGAGCCAGGCTTGGAGCAGATTCCTGCATTCTGTGAAGGGGCAGCTGTGGGAAGGGGAATAGAAATGCATGAGGAGGAGCCAGCTCTTCAGGTTTGCGTACGGGACCTAATGCAGTGGCATGGCGGGTGCTGGAGACAGAGTGAGGCCAGGCAGCGAGTCCCTCGGGGCTCACCTGGGTGGCAGTCTCATTTGGCCCAGGAAGCTGGGGCTTTGAGGAACTGGCTCAGAGTAGCCTGTGATTTGGGTCACTGCATCCTGTCCTGAAGGACAGAGGTGCACAGAGCCTTCCAGGGGAGCATGTTGTGTGTGGGGGGTCCCACCTAGAAGCATCTTGGTTGGGATTTTCCTGTAGGGAGATGCTTCCTGCTCCATGGACTATTCTAGAAAAGCTGTGGCTGCTGGCCAGCGTGTGTGTGGAGGTGGGTGAGAGATACATACACCTCCCGCTTTATGACCAAGCTAGAAGCCGGCCACAAATCAAGGTCAAAGACAGCAGACCCTCACTCATGACCCTGCAACATGGCAGGCAGAAGCTTGGGCCCCTGCTTGGAGCTCTGGTGCCTATGGCTTAGCTGGGACCCCAGCTGGTCTGTAACAAGGGGAGGCCTGTCTCTCCTGCCTGCCCCCTCCCCACCTGGTCCCCAGCAGCGTGGCCCATTTCATCATTTCTCTTTCCTAGACTCCGGCTTTGGGGACTTGCCTTCATTAAGTAATGATTATTTCAGTTTCCCTTTAAAAAAATTAATCAGAGACATCCAAGCTGCCAGTGGAGGTCTGATCGGCTGTGATAACCAGTGTGCCCACACGGCGGTGATGGGATTCCAGCCCTGAGCATGGAAACTTGACATTCTTGACAGCCTGGAAATGTAGGATTTCCGTTTGGCTTGTGGTAACACTGAGGCAACCCCAGAGACCCTGTCTCTCCTGCTTGGCAGCAGCAGTATCCCCGCCACCAGGGGCTGGCTGGGGTGAGCAGCTTCAGCAGGGGGCATCCTGTCCTGGTGGGCTGCCCTGCTCCCCCTTTCCCTCTCTGCCCTTTCAGGAAGCTTCCAGAACCCCCCTCGACTCTGGCCCACGGGCCAGGGGCCGCGGAGCCTGGGCCCCCGGCCAGCCTTCTCGGCTCCCCATCTGCCCACGGAACTCACCGTTTCTGTGCTATCGTGCCCTCTATCGCCTTTGTGCAAAACGTAATCCACAAAATGCTTTCGTGGTAACCTTATCCGTCGCAGCCGGCGATAGCATCTCGCGGCCCCGTGACAGGCAGGAACTCGCAAGCATGGAGTTAATAATGCAGACTTTCAGAAAAGGAGGCTGGCAGAGGGGGCCGCGGCCGGGAATAAAAGAGGCCGGTGTGGCCGTAATTGGGACCATGTGAACTTCCTCGGAGGAGGATTAGGGGGAAGAGACAGGCCTTGCCCGCGAAGATTAGTTTCAATTAGATGGGCTGGAGGCGAAAGGCCGGGCTCGGTGGAAGATTAAAACAAGAAGGGGAAAGTTTCCGTGGCGGTGGCTCCGGGCCTGCAGCGCCCGGCGAGATCTGCTAATTGAAGGCAAAGCGTGCACGGCGTTCTTTCGGAAGAACTCGCGTTAATTGATTCGATGCCGGCTCTGCTGCGAGGCCTTTCCCTCGCTTGCCCCACCCCCACGCCCTTTCCAGATATTCATTTGTGCTGGAAACCACTTGGGGTGGGGTGGGCTGCGGTGCCCAGCTGGCTGGGGGTAGCAAGGGGCAGTGGTCCCCAGGCTGCTCTTGCTGGACACTGGTCCTGTCACTGGGGCTTCGTCCTTAGTAGCAGTGCTGATGCCACTACAGGGTCTGGAGGGCATGGAGGCCATCTTCCTTCCTTCCTGCTTTCTTTCCTTCCAGGACTGGCAGAGGTGTGGGGGGACCTGGTCCTAGCCGGTGGGTTGCAGTCCTGCCCTCTGCCCTAGTCCCTGGAGAGGCTCTGTGCTCCGCGGTGGACCCCCCGCACGGTGTCCTGAGGCTGGTGCTGTGTTCTGGCCTGGGAGCTGGAGGCAGGTGCCAGGTGTGGCTGGGGTGTTTGCTTGCACGTTGGGGGCAAACCCAGCTGCTTCCTGGAACTTCCTGGGGCTGCTCCCCTCCAGGCCTTCAAGCACGTAGTGTGCGCGTGTGTTTTATAAATCCTTCCCATTGTAATGACAGCTAAATTATGGAAAATGCATTTTCACAGCTGGTGAGAAAAGCCATTAGCATTAATCAAGGACCAACCTCGTTGGGGATTCTCGGAGTGAGTTTGTTGGTGAAGTTATGGACGTGCTCAACAGTCATTAATGGGATTCGTTCAAAATGGAGGCTGATCATTCATCTTTACACAGGGCTTGGGGAGCCTCCTTGCTTGGAGCTGGGGGCTGGGCTCACCGTGGGGTACCTTGAGGTCGTGCGTCCTCCACCTTTTCCTGGGTGGGGAGGCCTCTGGTTCTGGGGACCCACTCACAGCTGAGAGTCACCTTTGTCTCAGGAGCCAGGGGATGCGGTCCTGGTGACGTCTGTGGCCTCTGGTCCCCTAGTAGGGGACAGGCGTCAGTGGAGGTCCTCAAGGTCCTGGTATCAGCTAGATCCACTCACTGGATGTGTAGCTGGAGCCTCGGGGTCCTCTAAGCACAGGGTGCTTGCCAGTCCTTCAGATCCTCTGGGTCCCTGCAGCCTCTGACCTCAGTCCCCCTGGAGAACCCGTCATCCAGGGCACAGTAGGTGCTCAGAAGTGCCGGGGAGTGAATTGTGAATAGTCAAGCCATTGGTAAGTTCTAGATTTTGAACAGTGGCTCCATGAAGGCCCTGTGCTGGGGTAATTTAAAAAAATTTTGATTTTGGAATACTTTTAGATAAAAATTATTTTATTATAAAAATTTATAAAATAATTTTATTTTAGAGCAGAAAATTTACTAAGAATCTAGAGTTCCTGTGCAGCCTTCTTTCTGGGATATTTTCCAACCCCTAGTCCCTCCAGTGTAATTGCCAGAGGAACACCGGATGAGCTGAGGCTGATGGGCCTTCTCCAGGACACTGACTGCTCCTCTCGCAGACCATCCACACCCTGCCACCCTGTTAACGTCACCATGAGCACATGTCAGGGGATGACCCTGGCAAGACTTGGCAAGGGACCCCAGGCTCTACCCCAAGTCACCTGTTACTGTCCCACTTTGTGCCAGGACAGAGCCCTGTCCAGGCACTGGTCAGCGTATTGACTCCTAGTCTCATTAGGCCTGTGACAGCCCTGGGTCTTCTCTTGTTTTCCATGACTTTGTCAATCTTGAGGAAGATTGGTTGGCCGGGTGTCTGGAGGGTGTCCCCATTTTGGTTTTATCTGATGTTTTTCTCAAGGTTAGATGGGGGCTGTGGGTTTTGGGAAGAACATCCCTGAGGTGTGGTGCCCCCGTCACATCATGGGGGGCCCTGGGGTCACATGACATCACAGGGGATGTTGGCTTGGATTTTCTGGTTAATTAAGGCAGTGTCTGCCAGGTGTCAACTCTGTAAGGTTAGTATTGGGAGGGGCAGAGACTAAACGCTATCTCCTGTGGGGCTTGTCCACAAGAGGTATTTCTTAGCCAGAACCATTTGTCCATTCCCTTTATCTTTCTCTCCTTTTTCCCTTCCTCCCTCCTCTTTCTTCCTTTTTTCTTGCTTCTGTTGAGGCAGTCTGAGAACAGATGGGAAACGAATTTCCAGACATAGAGCACTTCAGAAGGGAGTGAGTTTATTAAGAACAAAGAGCAGAGATAATGTGGGCACTGCGAGCACAGCAGGCCTGGCAGACCAGGAGGAGTCGATAATTTTCATGGATTAATAGCCAATTTTTGTAGCCTCAAGACAAAGAAACTTCCTGCTGGGAGGGTGGCGTTAGGTGATCAGTTAGGGTGCTATATGGTGACTATCAGGGTGGGCATCTTTGCCTTTTTGTGGTCAGGAAGCCTGCAGGTGATCATCAGGGGATTTTGGCAACAGTTACAACAGGGCTCAGTCAGCCCGGGAGGTGACCTTGGTTCTGGGCTCCGCCTCTGTGGCCTTGGTGCGAGTCCTCACACCTGTGGCCTTGTGGTAGGATTCAACACCTTCCCTCCTTCCTTCCTCTCTTTTTCTTTCTTTCTTTCCTTTAATCATTTGTATCAGTGTGAACTCATAGACATCTATTTTATACTTTCAGTTACAATCCAGTATTGTGGTATTTGTTTTGTGGCTCAAGTTTTCCATCTTTGGCTATTGGAAGCTCATTCAGTTGACCCTATGTCTCTCTGACCTGCCCCATACTTGTGTTTTTCGAGCACTTTCTTATCCTCTGCACTGTGAAGTGCTCCAAGCACATCCACTTCTCTGAGGACTTCTGGTTCCTTTATTGGAGAAAGAATTAAAAACCAAGATTTGGGTGCTGTGGTGCTTGTAGCTGCTTGTGTCACTGCTGTGCCTCTCAGCAGACAGAACTAGGTAAGCTATGAATGTGTACCCACTGTGTATACATGCACATGTACTAACCTATGTACACACACGTGTACTAAGCCTTGTATGCACATGCATGTGTATACATATAACATGTGCTGTGTGCTCAGTCACTCAAATGTGTCTGACTCTTTGCAACCCCATGGACTGTAGAGTCCATGGAATTCTCCAGGCCAGAATACTGGAGTGGGTAGCCTTTCCCTTTTCCAGGGGATTTACCCAACCCAGGGATCAAACTCAGGTCTCCCGCATTGCAGGCGGATTCTTTAACAGCTGAGTCACCATGGAAGCCCATATGCATGTATACTAGCCCTCATATACATACATGTGTGTACTAACTCATGAATATACATGTGCCTATAGCTGTTAGGGTGGTTTTTAAAGGGCTGTGGAGAGACCTAGACTTGCTCTGAGAGAGTTGGGGGCAGATAGTCTGGTGTAATATATGCTGAGGGTCAGGGAGTCAGTGGTGACTCTGCAGGTGGGGATTCAAGCTGACCTTTGAGGGACAGGGTGGGGGAAGAGGTGAGTGTGACGCAGGTTTTGAGGGACAGAGAGGGCCAGGACTACGAAGACCTTCCAGGGGTCAATGAGTGGACCTCTTTAGTCCCATGAATTAGGGAAGAGTTGGGTCTGAGTGGCCTCCACCTCTGTGGGCCTCTGGCCATTTAAGAGCAGCTCAGCCTCTGTCCTCTGCCCAGTAAGGACAGCAGTGTTGTCCAGGCTCCAACCCTGCTCTGGGTGCTGGTTTCCATGGGAGGGGTGGCACCCTGAATTCTTGGGTCTGGCGAGCACTGGGGACCCCTGGGGCTCAAGACAAGCCTGGATAGAGGGCTGGGGGCTGGTAGACAGTGTCCTAAGTCGGGGCCTTGCCTGGGGTCCTGGCTTGGCCACCTGCCCCTGGTTGGCCTTGGATAAACAGTCAGATGTCTTCTCGCCTCCGTCTCCTCATGGGCAGATGGCATGATGGGAGGGGGTGGGCAGGGCAGGGCATGGGGTGAAGTGTAACCATTGGGCACACAGTTGGTGTCACTGTAACCAGCTCTGCTCTGGGCATGGTGGTGTTTCCTGGCTCTGGCTGACTGCGAAGGGAGGAGAGGGTCTGCACCATGCCCAGGACCCCCGCACAGCTGATTGCTGCTCTCCATGCCGTTCTGTCCCAGGAGGGGTACAGGAGGTGTTTGGCCACAGAGCTGGGGATGCGGGCATCACAGCCATAGCATCCTTTCCAGAGGCCACCCCTCCCAGCACTGTGGGATCTGGAGGGCATGTGGCTGGGTCTACAAGCCGTCTACAGGCATTGTGGCTTCAGGAACAACCAGGACCGTGTCTCCCTTGGGGGCACCACTTCCCTTCCAGGTGGGGAGGCCGGGAGGCTCAGGAGAAGGAGACAGTTTGTCCATTGGTGGCTATGAGCTGTCTGGAGGTCCCGGGTTTGGGCTCGAGTCTCTGGGACCACGATGTGATCCTGAGAGAGAGCTGGGCCCTTCAGGGGACACCTTCCCCTTTTCCCTAACTGAAGACGG
Organism: Dama dama; assembly: GCF_033118175.1. NCBI lineage: Eukaryota > Metazoa > Chordata > Mammalia > Artiodactyla > Cervidae > Dama > Dama dama. Next base: position 47,129,926 of record NC_083694.1, on the reverse strand, counting down.
GTTTCCTGGTTTAACTTCTTCCTCAATCATCTTCCATTAACAACAAAACCCATCACGTGGGGCTTCTCTCCTGTGTGTGGGACGGGGCCAAGTCCTCACCACTGAGTTCTCACTGCCCCCCGGCACCAGGAATCACGCTCCTGCCTCCCTTTCTTATGTTCCACACCCATCCCTGTCCCATCCAGCACTAGGGCAGTGTTCCTGTCTTGGAAGATGCTTCCCACCCCCAGGAGAGTTGGGAATGGTCTGAGGGGGGAGCGGCAGAGGCCCAGGAGCCCCGAGGAGGACCCCTTCTTCTGGGCAGGTGGAGTTGATGAGGTGCAGGGGAGTGGGGAGGCCCCAGGGGAGACAGACCCTGGTCCTGGGAGAGGTGACCCTGGAGGGAATGCGGGGGTACTGGGGTCTGCCTTGAGGTCCAGACATCTTGGCTTTTAGTGACATTGCCCTTTCCTCTAAGGGTCCAGGCCCAGGCAGCCCCTTTCCTGGTGGAGGCTGGTGCTCGCTCAGGGACTCCAGCTCCCGAGGCCTCCTCTGGGCCAAAGACACCCTGCTCCTTCTGAGGGTCAGCAGAAAAACACCCTGGACTCCCTGGGAGCTGGTGGAAGGAGCCCGGGGCACAGATCAGCCTCCCTGCTTTGCGGGAGGAGGATCTTGGTGGTCCTGCCTGTTGGGGCCACCTGGAACCGTCGGCATAGCCCCTGCATGCCGACCCTCTTCTTTTGAAGGCCAGCATGGCTGTCGGCAGGCAGGGCTGGCCCTCTGATCAGCCAGACATCATTCACTAACCCCCTTCCAGTCCCCTGACCCCCCACCAAAGGACCATCTCCTTGGAGCTGGCTCTGTGGAGGGAGAGTGACCCTACACAAAACCCACCCATAAAGCACCTCCCTGAACACCCATGGGGGGAGCCCAGAAGTCCAAAAGCCCTCTGCCCATCACTCCCCAAATGGAACTGGGAGGCCAACCGTATCTGTGTGCAGAGTCAGAGGACGTGGGCGGGCCCAGCCTGTGGGACAGGTGTTTTCTGGGGCAACGATCTTCCTCGGTCATCTACTCTCCATAAACCTGGGCATCTGCCCCGAGAGGCTGGTGCTGGCCAGCCGTGAGGGCATTGATTCCGTTACCAGGCAAGACTGAGATACGTGTTGCCGCCCCCTGGGATGATTTTCACTCCAGTTGGTGCCGCAATTCACACCCAGGATGTCTGGGTGCTGGGCTGGTCCTCACCCACCTCCAGATCCTGGATGCCCAGTGGACCCTGAGCGTGTGGGCGGTGGCCCCTCGGCTGGGTGCACAGGCCGGGGGCAGATTTCATTTGTTAAATTTGGTGTAAACTTACAGGCACAATTGAGGAGGGATTTTAAAGGTTCTTGTTCATTTGGGGCTGAAACAACAGTGTGTCAAGCTTTGAGCTGCTTGAAATTCTTCAAAGTAAACACAGTAATGATCAATTTGTTAGTGATCGCCAGCAATAAATACCTGATTACCCCATCTGGAGCGCCGGCTCTGGGCCCTGTGGGTGTGGGCTGATTGCTGGGTAAGGGGTGATGGCCTTGTGGCCCTGTCTCCCTAGGCCGCTCCCTCCTGGGCTGAGTGCCTCAGTCTTAGGGTAAGCTGACAGAACTGGGGTCTCCACCAGGGACCCACAAAAAAAAAAAAAAAAAACAAACTCCCCAGTGAGAAGAAGTCTGAGGGAGGCAGTTGGGGAGGTTTAAGAAGGAGATTCTCATCAGGCTGGGACCCTTGAGGGTGGGGTCAACTTGTATTGCTGGAGCCAGCAACCTGGGCCCCTCTAAAGCCTCCTTCTGTGGGTGGGTACGGGGGTGAATGCTTGTGGAGGTTCGCACGCAGGGACCAGCAGGCAGGCTTTCCAGCTAAGATGGGTCACATGATAGCCCCTCAGAAGAAAGAGCTGGGGGCTTCAGTCCCTGAAGCATCAGGGGCCTGCAGGTCTTTTATGGGGTCTTGGCTGTGACTGCAGACCCAGCTTGGGGTCTCTGCTTACCTTCCCCACACTGTGGCCCCCAGCTCCCCGAAGTTTTGACGAAGTCTGTGACTTGTGCAGAGGACTGTTCAGGTCAGGTCCAGCAGGAGGGAGAGAGGAGAGCAGGCCAGGGGTCACCAGCTCTGCCTCCCGGCAGTGAGGGACAGCTCAGATGCCCTGCGGGGGGCGACTCGGGGACCTGCCCCAGGGTGGCTCTGACCCCATCCCATCCTGTGACCTGAGAATCAAACCTGGAAGCCAGTCAAGTGCTGGTGCACCCGAACCAGAGGTGCCCACTGGCTGACCACTCATGGCGAGTCTGTGCTTGGAAAGGGGGGCTGCCCTGGGAAACAGGGAGGATGGGGTCTTCCCTGGGGATCCCCCTTCTCTGGCCAGGCCTCCCCAGATGCAATCCCTTATCCACTCCGGTGCCCAAGCCCCCATCCCACTGGGGGCCTTTCCTGAGCTTCCTCCCGAAGCAGGCTTTTAGTCACAGGGTTGGGGGCAGCTCTGGGGTTGGGGCTGCTGACTCCAGCGTTTCCCTGAATTGAGACGGACTAGTTTCCCCAGGAAGAGAAATGGATATCAACAAACTTCCATCCTGAAGATCAAACGCTTCCTCCCGCCCACCCGCCCCAAGGATCTCTCACAGCCTCCCCACTGCCCCTGGCCCCAGCCCTGCATGTGGGCGCTCAGGATAAGGAGGGCGGGGTGTGGAGGGGTGGGAGCCAGGCTGGCTGGACAGGAGAGGGGCTGTCCATGGCCCCTGTGCCCTTGACCCAAGGCCATGTCCATCAGGGCCTCTGAAACCCTGCCCCAGGAAAGGCCTGACCAGGTAGGGCAGGAATCAGTGTTCCCATCCTCAGAGCTGGGTGGCCTTGGGGTTTGGTGACAGCACCTCCCGCAGCGTGACACCCGAGGATCCTGGGTGGCTCAGCACAACACGCGGTTCCAAAGCCAGTGACCAGGATTTCTTGCTTAAAGTCTGCTCCAGGGATGTGCCCCACTGCCCCTGGTCCTGCCCCTCCTCCCGCCTTAGGGATCAGAGCATTTAGCATCTCCCATCACGGCTGTTTAGAAACCCACTGAGTGCAATGTGGGGGGTTCCTCCACACCCCCAATCTGTGAGCCTCTACTAACCAGGTACAGAAGTGCTCAAGTTGTGCCCCTCCTACAGAAGGCTCAGGGCCTTGCTGGCACAAGCTAGGCGGGGGTGCGGGAGGGGCTCTTGCCCACAGGAAGGCTCCCAGGGGCAACGGCCGAGGTGCTGGGCCCCAGGGCAGCCCAGATCCAGATGAAGGGCTCCTTGGTCTACCTGCTGCCCTGCACCCCCAGCCAGGCTTCTCCTGGGCTGTGTCCAGCTTGACAAAGCCAGGCCCCACCCTCTGCAAATGGGGCTCTGGGGACAGGTGGGAGCTGCCAGACCCCTTCGGGTCTTGGGTTTTGAGTAGGATGAAGCGGTGCCCTTGTAATCAGGGTGGGTGATGACACCTGTGGGGGCCCTGGACAGGCCAAGGTGAGGAAGGGGCAAGTGGGCGCTGACTGAGGATGTGGGAAGAGGCAGACACGGCCCCAGGAGGAGGCCTCCAAAGGGGGCTTGAGAGTCTCTCGTGAGACAGAGGTGACTGCTCCAAGACCACATGGGCACTGGAGCCAGGCTGGCTTCAACCCAGGTGTGCCCCCCTCGATGGGGCGAGGGGAGTGGTGGCATGGCTGCAATTTAGGGATGAGAGACGGCAGGGAGGTGGCGGGAAGAGAGATGGAGCTAGACAGAGGTAGAGACAGAAACAGAGAAACAGACAGAGGCAGAGGACAGGGCAGGATGCTGCCAAAATGGTGGTCCTGAGACCCTCACTTAGGGTCAGAGCCGCCCGCACCCCGCCGGGCCCCAACCCTCCCAGCCCTTCTTGGTCTGGACTGGGGCTCTGGACAGGCTTCCCTAGAGAGATGGCGGAAAGCCAGATGCCCCGGAATCTAATGCGGGGGGAGGGGGGCCTGGGAGGTGAGGTCGGAGGGGTGTCCAGGGCCTCAGCCAGTCCCTCCCACTCTGGCCTGAGTCTGGCTGGCTCTCTGGCCCTGGTTCTGTTGCAGTGGCTGGAGTAGTGACTGCTGTGATGGTGACCTTGGCCAGGCCTCTCTAGAGTGCAGCTCCACTGTGAGCCGGGGTGAGGGACCGGTTCCAGAACTTCACACCCACCCCCGTGCACCCCCAGCTGTGTCTCACTGCTGAGGAAGCCCAGGGTCTGAGAGAGGGGTGACCTCCGGGGAGCCCAGCCCCAGTGGTCAGCTGGGCCAAGCGTGCAGGACCCTGCCCAGGCCATGGTGACGTGCTAGATGGTACCCTGTTCCTACTCCACAGCCTGGTGCCCTGACAACAAGGCGGCGTCATTTACTCAATGGACATGACTTAGAGCAAACTCAGGGGAGGGTGAAGGACAGGGAAGCCTGGCGTGCTGCGGTCCAGGGGTTTGCAGAGAGTCAGACATGACTGAGCAATTGAACAACAACTCAGCTGTCACCTCCACCCTACGAGGATCAGAGAGATATGGATGTGCTCGGGGGCCCAGCTGCACATGGAGGGATGGGACCCTGCTGAGTGGGCGTCTCCACGGGGGGCTTGTGCACCCACAGCCCCTCGGCCCAAGGCCGCTGCCTGCCCGCAGGTTGATGGATTAGCCCGGCTGCCTGGCCCGGCTGGGCGCCCTCGCCCCTTCCTAGCTGGGAAGAGACGGCAGGCTCTGTTTATTTAGACTTTTCCTGAAGCTGACAGCTTGAATCAGCCTAATTTACCTGAAGTATACCAACCGTCCTTGTATTTATTTTACGACATTTCACCGGCGTAACTCAATCCCCGCCCTCCGCTGTCTTGTGACCTGGCCCAGGATGCATCTGTCTCCCATCCCCGCCGCCCGCCTCATGCTTCAAGGACACAGAGAGGCTTCCAGGGGAGAGCTGGGGGGCAGGCTTATGGGGGGGTAGCCCCAACAACAGCACAGGAGGTGCCATGCGCCTCTGGATTCGGGGTGAATCCAGGTCTCCAGTGCCCTGTGAGCGGGGGAGGCAATGTTGCCCCTGGAGGGGGGGGGGGGGGGTCCCAGCGAGTGGCTCAGCATGGTTCCCTGATCCTCACGTCATTTGCTGAGCTTCCCTCATGCTCGGGACTTGGGGCTGAGCACTCCATTGCGCCAGCTGATGACCCATTTTGCAGGAAGTAGAGTCCCTCACCCAGGGTCAGGCATGGCCGGCCTCAGAGCTGGGTGCCAGCCCGGGCCAGGCTGCTCTGGACAGCTTGGATGGCTCACAGGGTTGTGCTGCCCAGGTTCAGGGCACCAGCCGATGGGCAGACTGGACAATCTCCCCTAAGGATGGGGCGGGGCTGCTGGGGGCACTTACATGGGAGGAGGCACCACCCAGCTGGAGAAGGCTGTGCCTTGGACCTGGGAGTGCCAACTCAGGAGTCAGCTCTGGGAGCAGGGAGGCAGTGCCCGGAGATGCTGGTCACCCTAAACCTCTGTAGAGGAGGTGCAGGATGCTCTGCACACTCCCCTCCCCCAGGGCAGCGGTCACCCACCTCAGCCCAGCTGGCCCGGGACCAGCTCATTAGAGGGGCCTTGGAAGGCTGGACGGACGTGGGGACATGTGTTCATGGCCTGATTCCACAGATGCTTCTGAGAACAGTTCTGGGCTGGTCCCAGCAATGGGACACAACCGCTGATCAGAAGGCCCTCGCCTCACGCTCACCCTACGCGGGGGGCTGCCAGGACCGGGCAAACCACAAATGGACACACACTTTGCAGAGGAGAGTTGACAGAAACAAAATAGGGAAACACTAGGGCTCAGGTCAGTGGGGTGATCCCTGAGTCATGAGGAAGGGCTTCCTGGAGGAAAAGGCATCTGTGTTGAGGCCAGGACGCAGAGGGTGAGCCTCCACTGGAAGGTCTGGGCAGGAGTCTTGGGTGGTGGGAGAAGCTGGTGCAAAGGCCCTGTGGTGGGCCTGATCCTGGTGTTGGAGGAACAAGGTCTTCTTCCCCTAAAGTGTTAAACACAAACCCCAGAGCTGCCTGCTTCCCAGGAGTGGTGGTCCTGATGGAAAGGGGGGTTGCTTTGTTCATGGGGACCCTGTGGCCCTTGGCTCAGAGCCATGATCTGGGAGAGGCTGCCCCGCCTAACCCCCACTTCCCGCTGTGAACACCCCAAAGAGCACTGGAGGCCGTGCTCACAAGTGTGACAGACTAGGGCCTGCGACCCTGGGGAGCTGGGGGTGGGGGCTACCATGGGGAAGAGGGTAGTGGCTCTCAAATCAGAAGGCCTAGGATTCCGCCAGACCTGCCTTTTACTCTGAGGGCCTTGGACCGAGCCCCTCCCCTGCGATGGGGCAGAGGTCAGCGGCGGTGGGAGGGCCCAGGCCCTGGGTGGACGCGCGGCCGGTGTGCGTGCGGCCCTCTGTGAGCGCGCTCCCCCCGGGGAGGGGCCACGGCTGTACCGGGCCATACATCTCTGTCAAGATCTCTATGAATAAATTAACCTTTTTAAAGATTAGTGCACTCTAATACCTCAGGGTTTTTTAAACAGAACAAATGCTAAAAATATTTTGACAGAGCTTGCCGAGTTTGCACTCGGCTCATCAGCAGAGCTGGAACCCCATCCCCCGCCCCCAGAGAGAGGTGTCGCCCAGCGGAGTTGGTGGGGGGAGCAGGTGATGGCCACCCCAGGGGTCTGTCGTACGTTCTTTGTGTGGAGAGAGACAGGGTCAGGGGGCTGGCATCAGTGCCACTGGCCTCACTGTCCTGGCTGGCTGAGCCTGCTTTTGTGGGCCAGGAGGAGGTGGGCTTTAGAGCCTGTGGCTGGGGTGGGAGTGTCCCACCTGCAGGGGCGGAGGGAGGGAGGGAGGTGGTCCCAGGCTGGGCTCAGCATGTGTGGAGACCTGGAGCTGAGAAACAGACTCAGGGGAGCATGGGAGTGCGGGGCCAGGTCTGGGCCGTGGGTGTCCATGAGTGCAATGGGTTGGGGTCTCTGAGCTGGGCACCTGCATGCAGGTGGAGGAGGCTGACTCTCGGCCTCACCCAGAGAAGCTACCCGAGGCTGTGGAGGAAGGGTGACCAGGCAAAGCTAAGAGAAAGCATCGCAAGAGTGGTGGCCTGGGTGGTCCAGGTGAGGCTGAGGCCTGAGCTGGGGGCAGAGCCCCCAGAGGGGAAGGGAGGAGTCAGGAGGACCCCAGACCCCAAGTTTTCTCTGGGCTCCCAGGACATATTGCTTTTCTTCTGTTGGTCCTCAGCACCCAGAACCAGACTGGCCCTAGTAGATGCTTGGTACCCCATACTGGGGTAGGCTGGATCCCCATGGCCCCTTGAGCTGTAGTCCTCGCTCTGGCCCCAAACCCACTCACTTCGGGTCCGAAGGGCCCAGGGATGCAGAGCTAAGTCCTTGCTCTGACAGGTGCAGGGAGGAGGCCGCTTGCCTGGCAGGGGCAGGAACCTCTCCCTCATCAGCAGGTCTGTGGGAGGGGGACCTTCTTCAGCTGAGCTGGCGCTCTGAGGGGCTCAGTCTGGTCAGAGGGTCCTGGGGTCCTCTCTTCGCTGCTGGGAATGATTTCCAAGGACTGGGCCTTGCAGGGCAAGGAGGGCTCTGTCCTCACACCTGCCCCCTGTGGAGAGCTGGCTTCTGCCCTCAGGAGCGGGATGACCCATGGTGAGCGGGGGTGGGGACTAACAGCCTCTTCTCGGTCTGTGTGAAGCCCTTTGGGTCAGCCTTCACGGCTCTCTGCTTGTGTTTCAGTCTGACTTGGCCCCATCTTGGCCTGGCATTGTCATGACCCCTTTGTAAAAAAAGTGAGGTTCTGGGCCTCAACTGTCAGGAGGTAGCCAGGCCTGGCCTGGGATCCTTCCTGCCCCCTACCCCACCAGCTGCCTCTGGCCCTGGCCCTCCCTGGGTTTTTGGGTCTCCTGGATGCGGACTGTCCTCCCACTTCTTTCTTCATCCCTTGGTACCCAGCCAGCTCTTCTGCCTTCATTTAAATGCCTCTTCCTCCAGGAAGCCTTCCCTGATCCCCTGAGGCTGAGTTAGTTCTGCTGTATCTTGAAGACTTCCCAGGCCTTCCTCTCTTAGAAGATGCCCTTTCTGGACATGCTTTTCTGGAGGGAAGCCTTGGGCCTGGTCACTGCCCAGGTCCCCCCTGTGAGGCAGGCAGGGCAGGAGTGCTGGCCTAGCCTAGGGTCAGGGGGAGCCCTGTCACAGGAACCGTCTGGGAACAAGGACTGGGCAGCCAGGCAGAGGTGAAGCAATGGCAATCTTCCCCCAGGGGGTCCTACCTGGGGAGGGGCAGGTACATGGGAAGTAAGGTCTACCTTGTGTGAGCCCCCTGACCTACTGCTCACCTCTGGTTCAGGGACCCGGGTCCAGCCTGCACTGGCTTCCCTTGGGGAGGGATCTCTGGGCAGCCAGGGCTGTGAGCCGCTGCGTCCCACCTTGTGAACGTGAGAGCATCCCTCCTGGGCAGCACCGTCACACTCCTGACCTCCGCTGGGCAGGGCAGGTCTTGGTGGGGCGGAGGGCTCGGCCTTCCTTTTGGAGGGATGGGTCAAGGTCCAGCCTCACTGTCCCTGTGTTTGCTTTGCGGAGGAGTCCTGGGTTTCTCCATGGCCCCTGGGCATCTGGTTGCAAGGCATTGCCCAGTCCCTACCTTGAGGTGCTGAAATGCCACCTTAGCTTGAACTTAATTTTGCCCTGAGGATCCCCTGGGCACCACCCTAGGGAGGTTTTCTGGCCTGAGATGTATGGTGCCCCGGAATTCCCTGGTGGTCAAGGGGTAAGAATCCACCTGCTAACACAAGGTATAAGCGTTCATTCCCTGGTCCGGGAAGATCCCACTTCCCGGTCCAGAAGATGCCCACTCAGTTGACTCGGGGCAACTGAGCCTGTGAGCCACAACTACTGCAGCCTGTGCTCTAGAGCCCGTGTTCCACAACAAGAGAAGTCACTGTGATGAGAAGTCCTCGCAGTGCAGCTAGAGAGTAGCCCCCACTCTCCACAACTAGAGAAAGCCCGAGTGTAGCAACTTAGCCTCAGCATGGCCAAAAAAAAAAAAAAAAAATTGGTACAGCCTTAAAAAAAGAACATGGCACCCCAAATTGCTGAGTTATTTACTAAGTGATGTGATGATAGGGAACACGGCTTCCAGCTTGCTCCAAGGACCTCCGCAGCCCTCATGCCTGGGCCTAATCTGTCCAGCAATACCTATACCTGCCATCTGTCTGTCTTCTGGTCCTTCTCTCTGGAGGTGGGTTGGGTTTCCTGCTTTTCTGAAGGTGCCCTGGGCCAAGCTCAGTTCCTTCCCCAGGATGACTGTCCATGAAGGTGAAGGTCTGCCTGTTTTTCCAATTCCACCACCTCCAGGAAGTCCCCTGGAAAGCCCGAGACTGGACTCTCTTCTTTGAGTCCCTGCACCAGCTGAGGGGGCTGCTGAGTTTTCTCCTGTGTGAGGGTGACCCCTCCATGCCCCTGTTTGGCTGCCCAGCCTCTGCCCAAGCCTGGGACAGAGCAAGGACTTGGATGCAAGGATTGGGGGATGATGGGGATGCAAGTCTGTGATGACATACAGGTCAGCCATCAACACTCATGCCCCCAACACTGCCCTGGCATTCACGCTGTGTGCAGAGCTGGGTCTGCAAGCCAGGTGCTGGGCTGTGCTCTGCGGGGACCCTCAGGTCCCTTGGCTTCCCTGTTCTGCATGGGGATGATAGTCAGTCTGTGCTGGGGTGGTGCAAGTCTTAGCAAAGCACGTAAGGGTCAGTGTGAAGCCTTCATTTATGACAAAAGCCAACATAATTTCATTCTGAATATTTTATTTTGAAAGTCATACCACATACTTTCATATAGAAAATGACCAGGCCCTCCTGATGGGCCTTTGGTGCTAGGGACTAGGGGTGGGGGGTAGGTGGTGACGATGGTGGGGCTGGCAGGAGGAACAGATGAAGAAAGCACAGACCTCAGCCCTGAGTGGCTCAGAGCAGGAAGGAGCAGCCAGGGTTGGGGAGTTAAGCCAAAGAGGCTGCTTGGAAGAGGCAGCATCTGGGCTCAGAGCAGCCTCCAGGTTTACTCCTATGGCCTCTGTTTCAGTCTCCTTCCATCAGGATGATTAAGCCCCCAGATGCAGAGGGAGAATCCCTTTGCTACCCTCCTGGGTGGGGTTCAGAGATGCAGATGAGGGCAGGGTTGGGGAGGGAGGTGGACATGGGACACTCTGTTGAGGAGGTGACCCAGGCATCAGTGTTTCCAGGACAGAGGGACTCCAGGGCCGGTTGAGTGAGGGACGTGCATGCTGGAGAGAGGCTGGTCAGAGAGTCTCGAGTCCATAGATTTCTGCTCCTGTGACATGGTTCCAGTGCTGCCAGCTGGTCTCAGAGTGACCATTGAACTCAAGCCTCCTGCCAGTAAAAGTCCTGAAGACTCGACATTAGTGAGAAGGGGGCGCTGGGATCTCAGAGACCCCTGGGGGAATAGGGAAGAAAGTGTCTTCTCCTGGGGAATCCCTGGGGACTTTCCATTATTTGAATTTGTGGGACAACTAGGAAGGAGTGGTCCTGGGGATCTGGTGGACATCCAGCTGGATCTGGTCAGGTGGCCCTGGTTGGGCCCTGGACCCCTGGTTGGGCCCACCTGGGGTCCATCCCTGCCTGGAGGCAGGACCAAACTTTCCTGACCCACTGGCTGTGCCTGTGGTCTCCTGGCCTCTGTGGGCGACTGGGTTCTGGGGTGGGACTCCTGCAAAGGAAGAGCCTGATGGATCCTGCAGGGTGGGGATCACGGGGGTCCTGCTGGCAGCCCAGTCACCCAGCCCCACCCGGGACCGACAGGACACATGAAGCTGTCACAAAAGGTGATTCAACGAGCTTTGGACCAAATCCTGAAATTTGCTTCCCAGGACCTCTATTTATAGAACCTCCTTCTCCTTACTGGGGTTGGTCAGTCATCCACACCCTTTCAGGAGTTTATAACTCTTTTATTAAATTTAGAGCTGGCTGTGGTTTTAATTCAGAGTGAAAACTCTGAACCATGGGGGAGACTCGGAATTGGTTTCAGGGTGACTGCCAGCAAGCGTGTTTCCAGTGGTTACCCTGGAAACGGTCCTGGTGGGTCTGGGAGCCCTGACCTCAGACTTTCCGGAACCCTCTCGCAAAGCTGCTTGGGCAGCTTCCTGACTCCCGGCACGTCTGTCCCTTGGGTAGCCAGTGGGTTTACAAGCTTGAGTCCAGTAGCTCTTGGGGAAGCAGCAGCTCTGGGCTCTGTTAGCTTTGCCTTTGTATATGGGGGAGCTGCCTAAGGCTGGCTTCCGAGTTCTTGGTGCTGTGGCCAGGAAGGTGAATGGAGGCCTGGAGGGTGAGTGGAGGCCCGGAGGGTGAGTGGGGCCCGTGGCTAGGGATGGGGCAACTGGTGGACTCCAGACTGCCTTGCCCTGCATCATGTTCTCTGAGTGTCTGTTGTTCTAAGTCAATCTCTTTGGAGCAGCGTTGTGGTGGGGGCCGAGCCCTGGGTGTCCGAGGCGCTAGGAAGGGGAGGAATCAGCCTGGGGCTGCGTTATTCCCTCCCAGCTTCCCTTCCCTTCCCAGACTTTCAAATGATTACTGAACACTGCGTTGGTCCCTGTACCACCCATGTGCAAGCTCCCCTGGGAGAATGGCTTTCCAGCCCCTTGTCGAGCCACGGTGGTTGGGGGGTGGTTGGTAGGCAGCAGGAGGTGGTCAGAGGCCGGGCAGACAGCCACTGGCCAGTGCTGCTGGGAGTTGGTCCCAGAGCTCTGACCCCAGGAACCTGTGGCGGCTGCAGGACCTCACGGCAGGAAGGAGCGTCGAGGGACCCGCTCCCGGCCAGTAGGTGGTGTTCCCGGACTGCTTTCCCGGCCTCTGCTCTGCCTGCAGCCGGCCGCCCGCACCTCGGGCAAGCTGGGCACATCTGGAAATGTTTGGTTTGATAGAGTGTCGCTTTACATTGCAGAAATGAGCGTAAGCGGTTTCTTGACCCACCAAGTGAGAAATGTGATCTGGGTTTTACTGCCGACCCTTTAAATAAAAAACAGATCGCTTATTAAACCATTATCTATTGGGGATGAGGAGGGGCCCGTGTGGACCGTGCTTGGTGAGGATGGAAATGGATGAGGCAGGCGGGTGGGGCACAGGTCACCCAGGTCACTCCCAGGGGACAAAGGGAGGCTGGCACTTACTCCCTGCCCTGCCTGCCCCTTTGCCAGCTGCTAGAGGAGCTGGCCAGTGTCAGCGCCGATCACAGGACCCCGAATGGGGGCAGGAGAGACTGACTTGGCCTGCACGGCTGATGCTGAGGCCAGGGGTCCCCACAACCCCTATAGAGGGCTTTGAGCCTGGCTGTGCCTGAGGGCAGCCTCACCTACTGCTGAAGTGCTGTGGACGCAGGCACTTCTGCTCCTATGGGGTCTCTGTGACCCTGGCCTTGAGCACTTTGCTCTTGGGGAGCCATAGTGTCTGGGCTCTGGGCATGGTGCACAGGTGGCCAGGGTGCCCTTCTGCACTGCAGGCATCTTTATAGCGGGGGACCTGCCTTCTCCCTCAGCTTGTGCCAGCGGTCCTGGCTTGCCCGGGAACAGCCCAAGTGTGGTGGATAATGGCTCTCACTTCTATAGGGAGTTTCCTGTTTGAACTCTTTTTTCCCCTTGGACCCGGTGTGCTCTGATATCACCTCCTCTCTTTGTCCTGCAATATTTTCAGCAAATGAACCCCAATCCTGGCACCAGGGAAGGTCCTTAGTCAACTGACCAGAGGCCACTCAAGGTCACCTGAATGCTATCCCCGGGACACATGGTGTGTGAGCTGGTCCTCCACACGCCCTGGTCCTCCTCACCCCGTGGCTCCAGGGTTTCCTAAGCTGGAATCAGAGGCGGCATGGAGAAAACAGTCAGGCTGGCTCAGCCAGGGAGGGTCGGGGTGACACAGAGGGTGGCCTTGGGACCTCCAGGAGGACCAAGGCAGAGTGGACGGGAGGAGGTGGGGTTCAGGGAGACTGGTGGAACAGGGAGGTGTGATGACAGGATTGACAAGATGAAGGTGAGGGAAGAGTCACAGGAAAGGATGGAGCTTCAGTGGCTGGGCACCGCCCTGGGGTCTGCTCTGTTGTAGTTCCCAGGGGATCTGGCACTCCTGGGCCTGGGCACAGGTTCTGTGCTGGGGAGGCAGGAAGACTCAGGAAGATGCCCTGGTGCTGCGAGCTGCCTGGGTGGGAAGGACTCGCTGAGGGGGACCTCTGGGTGGGCGGCAGAGTACGGGCACACCCCTGTGCGTGCGGGCCATCATTACTGGGATTGTTGCTATTATTCTGCAAACCTCTGTGGGTGCAGAGGCCTGAGCTTGGGGCATCTCAGAGACCCAGGAGGGACCCCCCCAGTTTAACCTGGTGATTCTTCCCAACAGCAAGGCCTGAGGAGGTGGGGCGTTGGTGGTCCAGGTGGGGCCAGGTCTCAGGGCTCAGCAAGGGGGGCGGGCAGGAAGGGAGTGGGCTGAGAGGTGCTGAGGGACCCTGCAGTGGGAGAGGCATCCACTGGCCTCTGAGGGATTTATCAAGTTCCGAACTCGGGCGCTGCCGATGTGGCTGTGATGCTCATAAAGCCTGCCTTTCAGTTCAAGGCAGCGGTGGGGGGAGGTACTAGCCCCTGCTGTGCTAGGAGGAGAGGGAGGTCTCAGAGGGTCAGTGACTGGCCCAGGGTCACACAGCCAGCGAGTGACAACCTAAAATGTGGAGCCACAGGGCAGGGGCAGTGCAGGGTCTCAGGGGCTCTGAGTCTCACCCCAAACAGGCCTTGCTACTGGGGCTGCAGAGGCAGGAGGGCGAAGTGGCTTCTGCAGCTGTGGTGGCCACAGGTCACTCCTGCTGCCCTCCGGCCGTGGGGGCACTTGGTTCCGCAGTGCCCACCTCGGCTGGCTGCACCTTCCTTGCCACGGCCTGCTGCCCGCAGTGGATTGGCTGGCGTAGATTTATCTCTGCTGTCACAGCCAATAGAAATACGGCGCTGCCCGAGTGGCCGTGTTGTTACAGCGACAGCTGTGATTGGTCACCCGCGTGATGAATGGTCAATGCCGCACATGGCCGGGCGCTGGGCCTTCCCTGCGGCGGACCTCAGGGGCCGCTCTTGACCTTGAGTGAGGTCTCCAGCGGCAGCAGGGTGGGTGGGTGGGGGGTGCTAGGTCTGCCAGCACTGGTGAGGACTGTGACTTGGTGGCCTGCGGAGCACCTAGGCCTGGGGTGGCGGGGACGGGGTCTCCAGGTGACAGCCTGGATGTAAGGCTACATCTGACTCATAGAGATGGGGGTCCCAGCTCAGGGGGACCGAGGTCTGGGTTTGTGCTAAGATGGGAAGCTCCCCAGCTCTGCCTCTGTGTGGAACGCAGGATTGTCAGAATGGATGGCTCTGGGCCCCTGGGTGCACACAGACCCCAGTGGCGCCCTGTGGGGCTGCTCTGTTTTGCTCTGTGGAGAAGAGCCCTCCTACAGAACCGGCTGCTGTGGGCTCGAGGCTGGGGAATGCCGGGTGCCCACTGGGATGTGCTGTGTTCACAGGTTGGCCAGGTCTGCAGCAGGGGCAGAGATGTCGTGTGTGGCCCTGGATGCCTCTCTGCGCCCTCTGTGCCCCTGCTGGGCAGGACAGCCAGCCAGCTGTGTCCCTTCCGAGGATGCTCCCGCACGCCCATGGGGCAGGTGGGGAAACGGGGTGCAGAGAAAAGCTGGTGCGGCCTGCTCAGAACAAGCCCTCCCTCGAGGCCCTGGAGAGTTGCTGCAGAGTGAGGGCTGGGAGTCAGCACCTTGGCGTCTGAGCCCAGGCCGGAGGTGGGGGCCTGCTAGGTGAGCCCTAGGGCTGGTCCTAGATTCCAGCCAGATGGGCAGTGTGGGGGCGGCCAGAGGATGTGGAGAGACCAGTGTCCACAGGCAATGCGGTACCTGGTGCCTACCCAGGTAGAGCCCCCCCACCCCCATACTTCCCAGGGGAGGTGGAGAGCCCCTCCCGTGGGCTGAGGTCCAGGGAGATGGGCACAGAGGACAGTTGTGCTCCGGGGTGACCTTGGGCAGAAAGGTGGTATGCCAGGTGGTCAGCATAGCCTGAGGGTTGGGGGCTTCTCGGTGGAGTTGCTGCCTTTCAGGGTGTGGGTGTGAATAGGGGGCCAGGGGAGCTGTGAACCAGGCAAGGAAGGGTATCCTTGGAGGAGGGAACGACCTTGGTAAAGGCGCAGGGCTGGGAGAGGCCTCACACACCACCGTGACCCCTGACGCAGGCAGGGGGTGGCCAGCAGACCTGTGAGCTGAGGGGGTAGGGCAAGGCTCTTGGGGGTCTGAAGGCCGCCCCTTGGCCTAGTGGTCACACTGGACTGATTTTCAGCTGCTTTGCCCTAACTCTCCTTTGCCTCATGTGACATGACCGTGGGGGCCCACTTAGGGCGGGGACTGGATACGTTTCTTCATGAGGGAATCCCAGGGACACAGTAGGTGCCAAATAAGTGTTGGATGCACAGATGGAATGGGAAGAGGCAGCTGTCCCATGGCCACGTGACCTCTCCACCCTAGGCAGGCTCCTGGATGGAGCTGGTCCCAGACTTTGGTTCAGCAGGCGTACACACTGATGCACACATACGTGTGCACACGCGTGGCAGGTACGGGAGATCCTGCCCACGCAGCCTCGCACGCCCCCCTCCCCACTGGCATCTCCCTCTCACAGACCCACCCCGCACCCAGCCTGTCCTGGCTCCGCCACCTGTGGGGTTAGGTGCTGAGCACAGTCAGGATGTGTGTTGTTGTTTAGTCGCTCAAGCATATCTGACTCTTTGGGATCCCATGGACTGCAGCACGCCAGGCTTCCCTGTCCTTCACTATCTCCCAGAGTTTGCTCAAACTCATGTCTGTTGAGTCAGTGATGCCATCCACCATCTCATCCTCTGTCACTGTCTTCTCCTCCCGCCCTCAATCTTTCCCAGTATCAGGGTTTTTTCCCAGTGAGTCTGCTCTTTGATCGCATCAGGTGGCCAAAGTATGGAGCTTCAGCTTCAGCATCAGTCCTTCCAATGAATATTCAGGGTTGATTTCCTTTAGGATTGACTGGTTTGATCTTCTTGGTGTCCAAGGCACTCTCAAGAGTTAGGGAGCGTGTGTGCTAAGTCGCTTCAGTTGTGTCTGACTATTTGCAACCCCACAGACTGCAGCCCTCCAGGTTTCTCCGACCATGGGATTCTCCAGGCAAGAGCACTGGAAGAGAGTCAAGATAGATTATTCTAATTAGAACGTGTCTGTTTGGAGAGAAATTGTATCCAGAGGGCTCCCGGGGCAATTTTGGAGAGGTTCCACTCCTCAGTGATGGAAAACAGAAGAGACCAAGGGGTTTTAGTTGAGGGAAACCTGTTGGGAGTGGGTCAGTGGAAGAGTGTGGGGGAACTATGTGGCAGCTTGTTCAATGTTTGCATCTGGGAGGGAGGGCGGGCATCATGGGTCAGTGGGTGGGGGGCATGGGCCTGGTGGAGGGGTCTCAGGCCAGGCAGGGACACCCACCCTCTGGGAGCCTCCCCTCCTCAGGGGATGGGGAATCAGCAGCAGCTGAGATCAGAGAGGCCCTGGGGAGCTCTCTCTGCCCAGCAGGGTGTCTCCTGCCCCACCTCCCCCAAATATGGTCCTAGACAACCCTGGCCAGTCCTCCTGCCTAGGGCCCTAGCAGGCAGAGCCTGGTGGGGAGATCCCGGGCACCAGGCAGGGCAGAGATGGAGGACCTGCTGGCCATTCCTGGGAAGGCTCCTGGAGATGTGATGATTCTGGGACCGCCAACAGGGATCTCCACCCCGACACGGGCCTGCCTGCTTCCCCCAGGGAATTCTGTGATGAAATTGCATTGCTGCAGCCTCTTCAGGGCCAGAGTTACCAAGACTCTGGGGAGTGTGTCCCCACCCCTTCCTGCAGCCGGGCTGGGTACCCAGGGCAGCACGCAGGCCGTGCTCCAGGACCACCGCCCCGCACCTCTCGGCCTGCCCACGACGGTGAGCCTCAACAGGGGCCCTGACCCGGCTGTCTCCCTGGGCCGGGTCCATACAGCTGCCCAACAAGTATGTGCTGGATGAGAGCCCTGGAACGGCCCAGGGGTCTTCATCCCTTGTTTGTGAAATGCTGCTCCCAGACCGGGGGTTGGGGGTGGGGTGGGGCGGATTCTGCCAAGACAGGACGCCGACATGTCAGTGCTGTGAGCTCAGAGGGCACCTGACCTTTGGCTTCCACCCTCCCGTGTTACCGAGGGGCCCCGAGGGACGTGGGGGGCTGCGTGGGGCCCACTGACCCTACCTCGTCTCACACAGCACAGCTGCCTCAGGGGCCCAGGGCCTCATGGGGTCTGCTCCAAAGCACATCCTGCCCTCCCCGCTCAGCAGCCCTGGATTTCATGACCCCCAGGTCCTCCCAGCTCCGGAAAACAACCGACATGAAGCCCCTCCCTGCAGTGAGAGCCAGTCAGGCCTCTGCTTCCGTCGTCTGTTTCCACACTTCACAGCTACATGGGCAGGAGTGGGAGTCAGATGGACAAGGTCTGGGGAGAGACTCCAGGCAGTGCCATCCAGCCTGACCATCTCCTGGCCAGGCCAGATTGCAGCTCAGCTGGCAGGGCATTGCTGGGTGAAGACTTCCAGGGGCACAGGGTCATTGCCCCAAGGCCCAGAGCCCGTCTGGTCCCACCCCATATTGCTGTGGACACAATACCCTCTTGACAGGGAGCGTGACCATGTGGGAGATGGGAGGTAGTTGTCTTCCTTGAGGGCTCTCTCTGACCACGTGTCCATTTGAGCCGGTCTGAGGGGGCTCTTGGTTGGTCACCAGGGTGGCAGAGCCTGTTGCCCTCAAGGAAGGGGGACACTTCGGGTCAGGCAGTCCACCCGTCGGCCATGGGTGCCTCGATTTTCTGTCCCTGCCCCTTTAACGGCCTCCTCGGGCTGGGGCTATGAGCCCCTCCCGGCCGCTGCCCGAGCGGCTGAGCTTGGGAAAATCTATTACGGCCGAGTCATTAATCTGGGGCTGCCGCCGCGGGCGCTTTCAGGCCTCTATTTAATGGGTTGCTTCCTGAGCTCCGGAGCCGTGCTGCTTGCCTCTCTTGATCAGCTTTGTTTAATTATCAAAATATTTGATGCAGAAAATTGACATTAGTTTTGAAGGTTCTGCCCTCCTCCCCCCACCCAGCTCCCGGCGACACCGAGTGCCTCGCCTGAAATAGCATGGGCCGCCCAGCCTGTGCTCGGCCAGGCGGACGCGGAGCTGCCTCAGAGCCAATGTGGGTATGAGGCTGGGCGTGGGGCTGGGCACTGGGGTACACTCGGCCATGCCCCACTCCCATCCCCTTGTTTCTCCAGTGTCCCGGGGCGATGGGTGTGTGTGTGTGTGTGTGTGTGTGTGTCCCACAGTCAAGGGCAGAGATGGGGAGCCCTGGATCTGGGAACTCCTGTCCCTTCCTGCACACCCCTGAGCTGCAGGTCTGCCCAGGGCCACCCTGACTGTGAGCAGCCCAGGGCCCCGCGTTCTCGATAGATGGCAGCACTGGGTGATGACCACTGTGTCCTGCCATCTGGGTTGTTGTCAGCACATTGGCAGAGCCCCGTGGGGCCCAGTCGGGCAGGGGCCAGCCTCCCACCCCTCCTGAGAGCAGAGTCCCTCCTTAAGGGATGAGGTACAGGAAGGTCCTCTCAGCCAGCAGCCTGGGGATGAACCCATGAAGGCTCACGCGCCCTTGGGGCCGCTGTTTCTACCTTCGCTTCTGCCTGCAGCACCCAGAGTCTAAAGGCCTCAGCCTGGAGCGGCCACACTGTCCTCTTGGCACATGTTTCATTTATACTCCAGCCCATGTGTGCAGTCCCGTGCCCTCTGTGTGCCCACGCACGTGTGCACCACATGTGTGCCTGTGTGAGTCTTGTATGTGCTCATGTGTTTTCTCCTTGTGTGTGTGATCACATGTGCGTGTGTGCACGTATGTGTCTGTACCTGCCCGGTGCGTGCCTGTGTGTCCCAGGTACATGCATATACGTGTGCCCACATGTGTTCATCACAGGCTTACCCGGGGCAATTAGTGCCAGCCTCAAGGAAGCCTACCCCTTAATTTCTCACTGGCCCCACCCCTACTGCCTGATTCCTGGCTTGGGATCCATCCCTCTGTGTGAGAGTCCTTGCTTCCATAGGTCATCAGCCACCAGATTTGGCTTCCTGCTCCAGTGGTCACTTGGTGCTGGGGGCAGTGGGCCCCACGCGGGCTTTGAACGGGGGCTGGGGTATGAACATGCCTAGGGAGGAGTATTGGCCCAGCTTCACCAACAGCTGCATCAGCAGACTCAAAACTCATTTATTTATTTGCTCTTGGTTCCTCAGTCTTGGCTGCACAGGCCGGCATTTGTCCTTAGATACGGCTGGTTTTCAGATGTCAGATAATTTCCCAAACAGAAAGTAGTTTCAAGGTTGAGAAGGTACCATTATGGGAAACAAGTGGCAGTCAAACTCAGACGGTGGGTTTCACTTGCAATAAATGTCCCCCAGCAAGGCTTGGGACAAGGGGCCGGAGCACTTAGGGAGGGGGTGCAGTTATGGCTCATGTCCACATTCAGGGAAAGGGTGACAAGGGATAGGCATGGTCATGTGGACAGCAGTCTGGCTCCAGAACAAGGCCGGGTGCTGGGAAGTGCAGGATGGCTGTGGCACCTGGTGTGGCCCCTCCAGCTAAAGCCCCATTACGTCTCTCTTTGCACCACTGTGGCTGATGGAACATGAGTCCTTGCAGAAGTTGGAAACAATGCTGCCCTATTCTGTCCCTGTCTTGATGCCCACTTTCTGGGTCTCCCAGGGGAATCCTGGCCTGCCTTCACCACTGCCACATGGATCCCTGCCACCCATCATATCTGCCTGGCCACTTCCACACCAGGGGTCCCAAGAGGGTATTTAGCATGGGGAGCTTTGTTTTCTGGGGAATGGGGTTCTGGGCTCTGGGAACAGGAGCAAGGAAGGCCTCCTCTTCTGTACTGGGTGGATGCTTTTCCATCAAAATATTTCCAAGAATTTTTGCTGACTTCTGTGTGATAGGATGGGGCTTCCCAAGTGGCACTAGTGGTAAAGAACTCACCTGCCAATGCAGGAAATGCAAGAGACACGGGTTTGATCTCTGGGTCTGGAAGATCCCCTGGAGAAGAGCTTGGCAACCACGCCAGTATTCTTGTCTGGAAAATCCCATGGACACAAGAGCCTGGCGGGCTACAGTCCATGGGGTTGTATGGACTGGGACAGGACTGGAGCAACATAGCACACATTCCCATGAGACAGGGTGGGGGTCTAGGGGAACCCTGAAGTCTGTGGGAACTCACAGGGTAGGAACAGGGCTGATAAGGGTGTGTAGGGAAGCTTGGAGCAGTGTCCTGAAAACCTGGCTAGTTTCCCGGATTGTTGGAACCAAGTACCACAGACTAGGGGGCTTGAAATAAAAGCAGCTGATATTCTCACAGCCTGGGAGTCAGGGGTCTGAAATGAGGGAGTGGGCAGGGCTGGATGCCCTCCAGAGGCTCTAGTGGGAGCAGGGTCCTTCCTGCCTCTTTCAGCTCCTGGGGTTCCAGGTGTTCCTGGCTTGTGGCTGCCTCCCTCCAGCCCCTGTCCCCACCGTCACATGGCCATCTTCTTCCTGCGTGTCTCCTCTTCTCATAAGGACACCAGCCGTTGGAATATACCTTGTTGTTCAGTTGCTAAGTCGTGTCTGACTCTGAAACCCCATGGACTGCAGCACTCCAAGCTTCCCTGTCCTTCACTATCTTTGGGAGTTTGCTCAAATTTATGTCCATTGAGTCAGCAATGCATCCGACAATCTCATCCTGTCATCCGCTTCTCCTCCTGCATTCAGTCTTTCCCAGCATCAGGGTCTTTTCCAATGAGTTGATGCTTCATATCAGGTGGTGGAAGTATTGGAGCTTCAACTTCAGCATCAGTCCTTCCAATGAATATTTAGGGTTGATTTCCTTTAGGATGGACTGGTTTGAAGTCCTTGCAGTCCAAAGGACTCTCAAGAGTCTTCTCCAACACTACAGTTCGAAAACATCATCCTAAATGCAGGATAATTTCATCTTAAAATCCTTAACTAAGTTCACCGGTAGACCTGATTCCCAAATAAGGCTGCATTTTGGGGCTTGGGGTGGGTAGACGTGGATTGGGAGGGACAGTGTTCGACTAACCACACGTGAGAAGCAGTTTCCCTGTTTTTATCGAGAACCTTGGCGGGGCAGGGCCATCTGTGTGGTGACCGACTTGGAGTAATGGCTCTCCCCTCAGAGAAGTGCCCAGCTGGGCACCAGCACTTCCCGCGAAAGGGTCAGGGCCCAGGGGGACTCTCCCAGGGCTGGGCCGTGTGGGGCTGCCCTGGCCGGGAGGGCCTTGTTCGCCTGGTTGCCTGGAGTAGGGAGGCTGCAGGCAGGGGCTCTGCTGTGTTCACTGGGGCATCTATTATTGATACGAGTGAACACATAGAGACCACTCTTAAATCTTTGTTGAACTGGGCAGGGGGCGGGGGTGTGAATGAACAAACGAATAAATAACCATGGTAACGACCTGCCACCCCCACTCCTGGCTCCCTGGTCTTTGATCTCATTATTCTGGACCGTGCTTGGGGGAGGAGGGCAGGTGAGACATGCAGGGAGACATTGCATTTTCTCTGTGAAGGCGTGAAGGCACCGGCTTGCTGAGTGGGGGTGGGGAGGCTGCCCTCCTCCACGCCCAGCGCAATTCCCTGAGTCCCTCTGTTGAGTGGAGGCTGGGGGCTGCTGCCCTGGGCTGGGGTGAGGGGGTCTTCAGATGGCGGCAGTGGGATATTGGGAGGCTGTGCTTGTCTGTCCCTTAAAGGGACAGCCTCTGTGGCCGCCTGGGGGTTGGTGGGTGGGTCCCACTGCCCCGGCTGCCTGGATACTCGGGGGTTAAGCGTCCTCACACATCAGCACTGGCGCCCAGGGCCATTGTTTTCATTTATATTTGTTTGTGGTCAGAAGTCGTCACAGACCATGGCTGCGAGACCTTGACTTTCCCTGACACACAATTATTGCCGCCCCAGGGACCCATTTTCTGTGCGGCCGCCCGCTGATCCGGCCAAACACGGGTCTCGGCCATCCTGCTGCCCCTTGGCTGGCTTCTTCCCATCGTCCCACCCTCGACTGAGGACCTTGCCATCCCTGGGCCCAGGGCCTGCCCATAGCCCAGCGCCCCCACCCCAGATCTCCCCCTAAGATCCATCCTTGGAGGTCCTGTGTATCTAGTATGGCCGGACCCTCAGCGCCAGGCAGATCGATTGGCCCCACAGAACCTGAGCTAAACCAGATGCCTCTCTCCCAGCACCTCTGCTGCCGTCCAGAAGTGACTTTCCTGGTTAATATTACACTGGGGTGGGGTCTCCTCATGAGGGCTGAGGATGGGGAGAAGGGGGAGGGGAGGAGGGACACCTGGTCACCCACTGGCCTGCACTCCCACACGGGTCCAGATCTGTGCCTGGTGCCCACTGGGACAGCACGCTTTGGGGGCAGTGGCCTCCCCTCACTGCTAGTTCCCCAGTGCGAGCTTGGAGGTGCAGGGCCAGAGAGGTCAGGGCTGCCCTGGACTTACCCCTGTGGTCCTGACCTCAGCCCCTGGGTGCCCCCAGGCCTGGGCTCTGAGCTCAGGTCGGCCCCTGCCCCCTGAGGGCTGCAGAAAGCCACTGAGCATACCACCTCCCCCCTCCCTCCCCCCAACATTTGAAGCCCAGGCCAGCCCTGTGCTGGGGGCAGGTGGAGACCTCTGACGTCCGATTCTCTTTGAGGAGTGGCTGCTGGGGAGGGAGGGCTCCCCTCACTTCCATCCCCACCTGCATGATGTTCTGACAGGTCCAGTGAAAAGTCCCGAAGTCCCTCCAGCAACGGGACTCGGGGTGAGAGGTGCCCTAATTATTCCACTGGCCCACGGGGGAGCCTCCCTGTCCCACCCCATTTTCACTGTGGGATTCCAGGGAGAGGGGCTCCCCATGGCCGCTGCCCAGGGGTCAAAGGTGACCTGGTAGGGGCAGGCTGTGACCCTTCTCCAGGGAGCCCAGGCTCCAAGTGTTCCCCACTCTGGATGCTCCTCCTCCTCTGTGCCCCCAAATGCCTTCTCACCTGAGGTCATGACCCCTGCTGATGACCTTGGGGTGGACCCTGAGCCTTCACTCCTGCCCCTATTCCTGTGAGCCCCCCAGCCCCCATACCCCAAGGGGAAATTATCCCTGCCCCAAATGCCCCTCCAGACCTTCCTAAACTCTTGGTGGCCCCTACCATCCTGGAGCCCAGCATGGAGGTCCCTGCCCCCACCCCTCCCTCTGGCATCACCCTGCTGCTGAGTCCTGACGTCCCCTCTGCTGCTTGCTCACTGTCCAGGTGTCACTTCCCCAGACACTGCCACCCTCCCCTGTGGAACACCCTCCAACCCCGACCTTGGGCAAACCACTCAGCTGGCCACCAAAATGGGCAGGGCCTCTGCCTCAGCTGGGCTCCTGGAAACTCTGTGCTGGGCGGGGGGAGCCCAGCCCCTGTGAGCCTCATCCTCACCATGTCTCAGGGGCCTTACGGCCCACCTGGCGATGGCTCTGCATCCCCATGGCTCTGTGTCCCCACAGCTTTCCCTGGGACAGTCCTGCCCTCCTGGCACCACTGGGTCCAACCAGCATATACCTCCGGTTCAGACACCATCCTAGAGCCTCCAGCATCCGACCCGACTCTGCCCATGTCGCCCCAAGAGCAGGATTGGTCCACGCACTCTAGTCTTCACCTCTTGTCACTCTCCCGTTTACACACGCCTCAGCACACCCACATCGAGGGCCCCTGTGTGTGTGGGGCTGCACCGGGTGGGGACACCGTGTGTCCCATGTCTGGGCCCGCCCCCGCCCCTACTGAGGGGCATGTGGTGTGTGAAGGAGGCCCTGGGGCCCAGTAGAGGGGCCCCCGCAGGCCCCAGAAATGAGGGGCATCTAGGTGGACCTGGTAGGAGGGGCAGCCCTTTGCCAGCAGCAATGGGAGGACAGGGGTCCTGAGGGAGGGACAGCAGGCAGCCAGCCAGGAGCCAGGATGAGGGAGGGCAGTCTGGCCAGTGGCAGGGTGGACTGTGTCCTCCAGGTAGCTTCTCGGTGGAGCATGTGCACCGCACAGGGCTCTGAAGACAGGTGAGAGAGTTGAGTGGGGGCAGCCAGTGCCCCCTGGGAGGGCAGCAGGAACAAGGCTCTGGGACTCTTGGAGGAAGGATGCCTGTGCTGTTTCTGTACCTGGTGTTCACCCACAGGACTCACTCCTGGCCTCATCTGTGTGCGTCAGCCGCCTGTGCTGTGTAATAGAGCACTACGCACCAAGCGGCCGGAAAAAACACACATCTAGCACCTTGGTTTCCAAAGGTCAGGAGTCCAGTTTGGACTGCTGGGTCCTCTGCTCAGGGTAGCTCCAGGTGTCTGCCAGGCTGTGCTCTCACCCGTGGGGTCAATGGAGCAGGAGCCGCCTTCTGCTCATTCCAGGTGCTGACGGCATTCACTTCCCTGTGGTCGTAGGACAGGTCCCTGTCTTTCTGCTGGTTGGACACCAGGGGCCACTCCTGGCTCCTAGAGGCCACCCACAGCCCCAGTGCATGGGTCTCTCCTGGCAGCTCACGTCTCCAAGGCTGGCAGGTCAAGGTCACTCCCGGCGACTGGGATGAATCTTTCTTGCCTACATCACCTGATCAAGGGACTGGTTCCGGCACCTTTGCTGTATTCTATTGAAAGGGTTACTTACTCAGTCATGTCCGACTCTCTGTGACCCCATGGATTATAGCCCACCAGGCTCCTGTCCATGGAATTCTCCAGGAAAGAATACTGGAGTCGGTAACTATTACCTGTTCCAGGGGATCTTCCTGACGCAGGGATTGAGCTCATGTCTCCTGCATCTCCTGCATTGCAGGCAGATTCTTTATTATCTGAGCTACCAGAGAAGCCCTATATTTTATTGGCCAGGAGCAAGTCACAAGTTCTGCTTTTCCTCAAGAGGAGGGTGTGACTCAGGGTGGGTCTGGCACCCCCAGCAGCACCCCCAGATGCCAGACTTGGGGAAGAGCCACCACTACTGGGCTCCAGGGAGCTTGACCAGAGGGCCCAGGGTGAAGGTGGGGCTGGACACAGAGGTGATGGGGGTGGAGATGGGAGGGTAGCCCCCAGGCTCCTGCATCTCCGCCTAGCAGACACCACCTCCTCTGAGGGCAGGGGAAAGGTGTTATCTGTGTCCCCAACACCCAGGGCCATAGGAGGATGTCATCAATGCAGACGGTTTTTCTCGGTGGGATGGCCATGGGTTCTGTGGTATAGTCTGCAGGGCAGTGTGCCAGGGACCCTGCATGCAGGGCAAGGTCTCCCTCCACTGGGAGGTAGCCAGAGCTTCGTCAGAGTGACCAGAACCTTCCCTCGGTCCCCGTACTTTGAGGCAGGCTGGGAGGTGGTCTGGGGGCCTGGCTGCACCCTAAGTCAGGTGCGGGGCTTCCTGCTTGGCCATCTCAGCTTTGTGCACTCTCCAGTCCCCCAGCCCTTTCTCGGGGCTCCAGCAGGTGCAGGCAGAGGGTAGTTTCCTGTCAAGGGTCAGGCCATGTTGGGGATCTTGGGGACTGTGGGTTCAGGGTCTTGAGGGCTCCTCGGGGGAAAGAGGTCTTTTCAGGCAGCTTTAGGGGCCTTCAGAGTCTCCCCAGGGACTGCCTGCAGTGCAGAAGACCTGGTTTCAATCCCTGGGTTGAGTAGATTGCCTGGAGAAGGAATTGGCAACCCACTCCACTATTCTTGCCTGGAGAATCCCGTGAACAGAGGAGCCTGGTGGGCCACAGTCCATGGGGTCGCAAAGAGGTGGACACGACTGAGCGACTAACAGTTGGAAGGGGGCTGCATGCGGAGGTGGAGTGGGGACACTCCTTTAGGGGTCCCCAAATCAGGCACAATAGGGGGCTACTTACTGTTCCCTCTCTGGGCCCTGAGGACAGTTCGGGGGCAATGCTGGCAAGGTGTGGACGGTGCTGGCTGCAGCCCCGACGTTGGGTCCAGCAGGTTGCTGATGCTCAGGTGAGGCTGTTGAGGCTCAGGTGGGCGACTGGCCCTGGATGCTCAGGGCCACACCTATGGGTGGGCCTTGACGCTGAGCACTAGCGAGGCTCTCCGTGTGGACAGGGGAGGCACAAGTCTGGGCCCTGGGTACCCCACATGAAGAAGCAGGGGGCTAAGAACTGGGGAAGGGACCCAGAAGGGGTGGCCAGGCCAAGCAGAGGGGGCCAAACTGTGGGTAGTCGTGGCCTGTGTCAGAGGCTACCATGGGTCTGCCAGGGGAGATGGAGAAACAGGAGGGATTGGGGGGTGGGGCCCCCACTGACCCTGTCAGAACAGTTCTGGGCTGAGTGGTTCTGAAGGCTCGGTTGGGGGTTGAAGGGGGTGGAGGGCAGGGCTGGGGGTTGTGTGCCCCTGGCGTGAGGAGTCTTGCTGTAAGGGGTGTGGATTTTCTTGTTGTTGTCTCTTGATAGTGACGCTGATGATCCAGGAGGGACAGTCCTGTGTGGGGGCCCCCTGCCACCAGCAACCTCAACCAGGGGCCCAACCAAGACTCTCACCCAAACAAGGGGGTGGGGGACTAAGGACCTGGGTCCCCAAGGCCCAGGAACACCACGTGCAATCCTCCTGGGAGGAGGGGGCTCCCTTTAACAAGACCTGAAAGCATCCAAGGGGAGTGGGAGAGGGGTGTCCAGACCCTGAGCCACCCACACCGTCTGCCCCCATGGGCTGTGCTGTCCATAGGGACATGGGGTCTCGGTGGGGGTAGCTCCCCAGAGGGTCTGCAGGGACTCCTGTCTCATCCTGGAGCCTTCACCAGCCAGACAGGCCCTGGCATTTCCCCACCGGCCCAGCTCAGAGCCCGTTTCGATTTCTATTTACGGTTTTATGGCAGGACAGCAGGGACATTGTGGGCAGCGGGGCATCCCTATTATGATGATAGACAATGCATATTCCATGAGCATGTCAGTGTGAGGCTGGTGGGTGTGAAATGAGCCTTTTGGGGGTCCCAGGCTGCCCATGATCCATCATTGTCTAGCTTGGCCAGGAGCCTCGGTGGCTATTGCTCCTGGGTTTCAGACACACCCCAGGAGGCACACCTGGCCCCAGAGGAGAGAGGACTGGCCTCCCCTGGGTAGCTTCTGGGATGGGCCTTGGTCCTGGAAGCTAACCCAGGTCATCTCTTGACCCAGCCCTCCCGGCTGTGTGACCCACAGCTGCTCAACCTCTGAGCCCCAATGGCCCTTAGCAGCACCTGCCTCAGAGGCGAGGCCATATCCAGCCTTAGTCCAGCCCTAATACAAGGAGGGGGAGAATAAATGGTGCTTTTTCACTGATTGTGGAACCCCTCATGTTCCTAGGAACACGGTTTGGGAAGCACAGTCCACACATGTGATTCCCTGCAAAGTGGAGAGGAGCTGGCCTCCCTGAAGGGCAGGCTATTGGGACAGACGGCTATCAGCGTCAGCAGGCAGGGCTGGTGCTTTGACACCTGAGGGTTTTCCTGCAGAGCACGCCAGAGCTGCCCCTTTCCTGCAGATGGAAACACACTGGGAGCCTCTTCTGTCTCAGGTGGGTCCCCAGAAGGGGCGCAGTGGGACAGTGGGCAGCGGGTGCCCTGGGTGAGGGCTGGTCTGTGGGAAGGGTCAGTGCTGTTCCTACAACTGGGGCCCCCTGTGAGCCTCAGTCTTGTCGTGGACGGTGGCTCAGGACCCGGACGGGTCCTCAGTCAGACACAGTGAGTCCAGGTGGGCCTGACACCATCAAGGAGCATCTGCTCTTCCGCTGGTCCTGGCACAAGGCCCTCCATGTCTGCCTGTGTCCATCTGCTCCAGCTGGGGCACCCAGGACTGCCCATGGGTACCCTAAGCTCCACTGAGGCGAGACCACCCATCCTTGGCATTTCCCTTCCCACTTAACAAGTGCTGCTCTGTCTCTGGGGGTCCTGGGGTGAACAGCCCACTGTCAATCTGCCATGCGGCACTGGCAGAATGTCTCCCATGTGACTGGAACCTTCCAAGAAGCATGATGTGGAGTTAATGCACTAGGTCTTGGCCAGACCAGTGCTGGGGCTTAGGGTGGCCTTGGGCAGGGATGGGCGAGGATGAGGCCTGTGTCCCCAGCAGCCCCTAGTCCAGCAATGGCCAGGGGGCTCGGGGCTCTTCTCTGCGCACCCCTAACTATTTCCTCCATCACTGGCCGTGTTTATGGGGTGAGCTCAAAGAGGAGACTGAATGAGAAAATCTGGGGTCCCTGGGATGCAACGAGGTCTTTTGTTTTCTTTTTTAGGCTTAAAATTCCTAGACTTTGGGGTCCATGAGGGCGCCAGGTCACCTGGTTCTTTCTGTCTGCAGAGGAGGCTCCATGGAGAGGGCATGGCTTGGAGGCAGGGTGTCTGGGTGCTCTCGGGCCTCGCGGTGTCAATGGCAAGCCAGCCACCATGACGCCTGTCAGGCGCTTGTCCACCAGGGCTGGGCTGCTGTGGAAGACAAGCAGGTTCTTCTGCAGAACCGGGGTCCATGTCCTCCCCAGCCCCTGCCAGGGGAGCCAGACCAGTGAAATAAAACACAGGATGTCCAGGTACCCCTGGGATTGAGGTAAACGTGGGTAATTTTGGGGATGCCCCCAGGGCCACATGGGACCTACTTGTACCAAAAAGCAAGGTCTTGTTCGCCTGAAGTTCACGTGTGCTGTTGTCTTGCATTTTATCTGATGCTCTAGTTGGGAAGTTGCTCTCTGGCCACTGTGATCCCGGTCCAGCCTGTGGCGTCCATGCAGGGCCCCTTGAGGGAGGGCCTGGGCCAGCGTGCAGGATCCTTCCTTGGCAGCCGCGTGACCGGGGTCCCCGAGGAGGCCCTGTGCCCTCCCCTGAGGGGTCCCTGGGAGGACCTGCGTGTTCCTCCTGCTCAGGGGCTGGCAGTACAGGGGGCCTTCTGGGTGGGCCCAGGTGAGGGAGCCCCATGGCTGGAGGGCTGTCTGAAGTGCCTACAGAGCTAGAGGTGGGGTGGGCTGTACCTTCTCAGAGGGCTCAGACTTGCTAATGGCTCCTGACCCCACTCAGGCCCTGCCTATAGCCTCCTGCAAGTGACTGGGGTCCTACAGGCCTGGGACTTCACTGGCAGGGGGCTCACCCCATTCCATAGCTTGGAACCAGAGGAGGGGGACCTGGGCTGGGCCATGTGGGGACCACCATGCCATCAGGGTCTGGTTGGTGTGTGCCGGCCCATTTAGGGGACCCGTGGCCTGGCCTGGGCCCTGCTCCCTGGGCCACTGGCTGTCCGGCTGAGAGGCCAAGCGTGGGCAGGGTAGGGGGCAGCCCACCCACCAGCTGGCCCGGCAGGGCCTCCATACAGGCGCCACGAAAACGCCTTGGCCGCTGCCGCGGGGACGAGAGCAGAGCTGGGTTCCTGGAGCCCTTGCCGTTGATCCGTGGAGGCCGGGACGTCTCTGGGAGAGAAATGTGGAAGCAATTACTCTGAGAGCCGTCGTTTGGGTAATTCCCAAAGAGACACCAGGGCCGGTCCTTTCGAAGCCTGGTGCACAGCACCCTAATGAAGCAATTAAGGCAAGGATCCTCTGACTTTGATCTCGATGGGGTAATTTTTACAAAAACATCACGGAGTGATAGATACCCATAACTCAGGGTCCTTAATTGTACTTAATTTGTTTGGAATACGAATGTGCATTTAATTAAACCCCAGCTCGGCCCGCATGCTTCAAGCAGGGCTGTCAAGGAAAATTAAGACCCAGTTTGCTTTCAAAGTTACTGGTTTTTATCAGGCAAGGACAGCGGTCTTCGAATAGAAGGTTAGAGATAATTAGGCCGAGAGCTACAGCCCAGGAAAGTGGAGAGAAGGCACCACTGCCATGGGGGTGGGGAGGCTGGGGAGACCCTGGCCGGGCGGGTGGGCAACCCCTGCCCTCTGCAGGCCCAGAGCTTGGGGAGTTGGGTCTCCGCTGGAGGTGGAGCTGTGTTCACAGCCAGGATCTGCCCGAGGAGAGGCCTGCAGGGTGCCCCTCACGTGCCAGCCCTGGAGCGTGGCTTTGGAAGAGCTTGGGACGACCCAGTCGCCCCTCAGATCAGGTGAGGAGGCTGAGACTCAGTGAGAGCCCGGTGTCTCCTACGGCCACACAGCCCTTCTGGCATGGGATGGGGGTGTTGGCTTCCCCCTCTCCATCAGGCATCTCTCCTTCCTGCTGTCCAGGGTGTCCGTCCCTGGGGTGTCATCTTGCCTGGCTTGTGTGTGTGGCCCCATCGTTAGGGACTCTCTGGGGAAAGTGTTGAGGGGATTCTGAGCTCAGGAGACTTCCCCCATTGAACTTCAGCACCTCTCCCTAGGCCTGGGTGCAGATGAGAGAGGAGGGAGCCAGCACCTCGCCCATACCCGTCACACACCAGGCCTCCCGGACACATGGAGGTTTGCACTGAGACCTACAGGGAGATGTCTCTTCTCCATTCACACCCCCAGGCCTGCTGTCTGGGGAGCAGCCTGGTGGGCCTGGGCTGTCTGGGTGGGCAGCCAGGTCTATGTGGGGCTGGGGAAGAGGAGAGAGGGAGGGAGCGGGACCTCTTCTCTCCTTTCTGAGAGCGGCGGCATGCAGACCCGCAGCCACCCACCCACACACATGCACATGTACATACATGACAGAGTACTTGTGAGATGCATGTACACAGATGGGCACGGACATGACAACTGCACAGAACCGCCCCCAGCTGCCCCACTGTCCAGGCGTCTCATGAGGACAAGGTACAGAGACGGTCAAGGACCTTAGAAGGGCCCCCACCCTCTCATGTCCTATAAGACCCTCTGGAGAGTGAATCCATGTGCTGGGGTCAGGGGGGTGGCAGCTCTGAGTGGCTGGCTGTGGCCTGGACTCCCTCTGAATTTCCCACCCTCAGCATGAGGACCCCCAGGCCTCTAGTTCCCAGGGTCCTAGTGGTCTGCAGCCCAGAAGGGGCTTCTGGTGGTGCCGGGGCAGCTCTGGCCCCCGGCCTGTCCCAGGCATCCATGGAGCTGGGGGGCAGTTTCTACCCTGGGAGCCCCACTGGGTCCCCACTCCTAGCACCAGCACTATGTCCCCAACTGGTAATGCCTGGTCACGTCCTGGTCAGCACAGAGACCACCCTCTCTGGACACCCCCATTCCCTTGTTCTCCAGGTGCAGTGCGTCTCGGCTCAGTGATAACCCCATGAAGAACTACCATCCTGTTCAGCCAGGGTCTGGTCAGAAGCACAGACCAGAGGTGCTGGAGAGGCCCCGAGAGGTCACGGCGTGACCCAGGAGCAGGATCTGCAGGGAGACAGGAGCGAATCATTGGGACCCAGGAGCTGGGAGAGGGGCCCAGGGTTGGGAGACGTCTCTGAGCAGGGAATCTGCCTGGTGCCTGCTGGTGGCCCTGCTGCCAGATGAAGGTGGTGGCCGGAATCAGCCTCCGCCAACAGGACCAGGGGCCACTGCTTTGGACAAAAGTAACAGAAGAGGCATAGAAGCATCCCCTCCGCCAACACCTGCTTCCCCACCTCCATCCAGGTTCCTGATTGGCAGAGCCTCACAGGAAGCCAGTGGCCAGGGAGATGTGCCTGGGGTGGGGGTCCTCAACCATAGTCTAGCCTGTGGAAGGGTGGGCTGGGAGCCTGGAGACGACAGCCCAGACGGCCAGCACCATCCCCCCTTTAGCTACTCCCCTTGTACACAAGCCTCATACACGTTTGTATGTCGAACCCTTGTCTGACCATGGCAGCTGAGTGATTCTGTCTTATTGTTGTATAGTTGCTAAATCATGTCTGACTCTTTGTGACCCTATGGACAGTAGCCCACCAGGCTCCTCTGTCCATGGGATTCTCCAGGCAAGAATACTGGAGTGGGTTGCCAATTCCTCCTCCAGGGGATCGTCCCAACCCAGGGATTGAACTTGCATTTCTTATGTCTCCTGCACTGGCAGGTGGATCCTTTACCATTGAGCCACCTGGGAAGCCATAAGATGCAATTATCTGTCAGAAAAACAATTACCTGTCACCCTTTCTCCTTAAAGAGAGACAAACCCTGCATCTCGACATCCACTTCCTGGTGACATTGGTGGTATTCGTGTCTGGTGAAGCAGTTTCTCTTGTAGTTCATTTGTGAGATTGTGTTCTGTATGTTTTTGCATAAATATTTGTATGTCACTGTTTAGGAGTCACAGAATAGATTGTCAAGTTAACCACTGCTGACTGTATGCTGATCAGATAATGACAGGAAAGGAAGAAGGAGGGAGAAAGGAATCAGTGCACGCATGCATACACGCATAGGCCTGTATGAGAAAGCACAAGGACGTGATGGGGCTGCAGCCTCGGATTCCACACCCTGTCCCAAAACACAGCCCATTGTCACCAGTCATTCTCTCTGCTTTACTCACCAGCAAAGGACTTGTTAGGACTTGAATGTTTATTTTGGGAGTGGGACCCAATTCAGCCCATAACAATGACCCTCCTGGCCACTATGGCCACTCTGTGAGAGACCTGAGCTAGCCCCGGGGTGGCCAGGGAGAGAGGTCCTCCACCTCCCCCTGCCACTGAGAGCCTGCCTGGACCCTGAGAGCCTGTTCCTTGTGAATGCTCTTTGGTACACCCGATGAGGTGAACATCTTCACACCTGTTTGCTCCAGAAGGGCCACCCCATAGCCTCCCTTCAGGCTCCACATCACCAGCTTCCTCTTTCTCAGCCTCGGGTCACGCTGGGCAGCCACGGGTGTCTCTGTGGAATCACTGTCCATCCCACCTCCGGCCTCTCTGTCTTGACATTGCATCTCATTGTTGGAGCAGCACAAGAAAAATCAGCTTTCAAACAATTTCCTGGAGAGTTTGTAGCAAAGCCTTCCTCTTCTTTGGGTGTTTAAGTCAGGAGTCAGGACGAGACCCAGCTCAGCTGTGGCCTAGACAGGAGAGGGGGGATGCGGCTATACCTTGGGGAGACCAGGAGCCCCTCACCAAGTGTCTGCTTGGATGAGGTTGTGCCAGGGTCTCCCCACAATGGAGCTGAGTTTCTCTGACAGGGAGTGGGGGGTGGGTAGGGCTTGGTTCTCTTTCCAAGACACGGAGCCTGAGGGCTTCATCTCTGTCCATGTCTATCCAAAGAGCCCGGCTCCACTTCCTGGGCCCACATCCTTTCTAAGGGATTCCAGGGTCTTCTCAGAAGAGGCGCAGCAGACCCACAAGCCCATTGCACTGTGTGTCTTTGGTCTGTACATCAATCCGTGTTATTTGCTGAGGGCATCACCCCTGGGGCTAAAAGAAATGAGATGATTTCAGGACCGGCCATAACTGGAGCTCCTCACCAGCCTCAAGAGTCCCCCAGGGAGTGGACGTCTGTCCCGTTCACTCTCTGCAGTGAACGTTCACTCCTGCCATTACATTCAAGTGTGACTTCACCTTGTCCCCAAGGCCTGGACTTCAGAAAGAACCTAGGTGACAGCTTCATTGACAGCTTCATTCAGTGTGTGGGCCCATTTTCCTTGGTAAGGAGACGCAGTCAAGCTGTCCTGGGCCCTTGACATGGGCCATTGGGATCCTCGGGTCACTCCCGGCAGTGTGTCCGGTCAGGAACACTGGAACCGCCCTGTGTACCTAAGCGGGGGGAGAGGGGTGATGTGGGGACTGTCCTCAGCACAGGCCCATCCTGGGGCCCAGGTGGCCTTGGGTGCAGAGCTGAGAGGCTGGGGTTCTGCCGCTCAGGTCCTCGCAGAGCTGGCCCCCCCGCACAGGGAGCTCACACTGCCTTGCCCCACCCCCATTCCCCGCTCTTGCTCTGGGCTTTGTGGGGCTGGGAGTCACATGACAGGTGGTGGGTCCTGGGCCAGTTTCCCTGACTCAGACCACAGCCCTGGTCTCCTGTGCCCAGCACATCATGTCTTCCCTGTCTCCTCTGTTCATTATCCAGGTGAAGCTTGCATGAGGCACACGTGCCCCGACCCCAGACCAAGGGCAGGACACCCCACATCCACCTCCCTGAAGGGCCCCCTCGGCCCTGACATCCACCTGTGCGTTTGGCCCTGATTCACACTCGAGGCCCCACGGGATACTTGCCCATCACGTCTGCGGGCAAGTGACCTCACCCTGTTTGCAGAGTGTTCTCTGGTTCGTTTCTCTCTTCTTGTTGATTCTTGGGCTCTTTGTAGAGGGATGACTCTGTGAGATCCAGGGTCCTGTCTGCATCCTCAGGACTTGCCTCGGAGCCTGGGGCCTGGGAGGTGCCCTGGGGCATGTTTGCTGAACGAATGAATGAGGGAGTGCAGATTCACCAACACGGTAGGTCCAAGGGAACCATGGCCTCGCCCTCCCTGACTCCTGCCCTACAGCTGCTCCAGGGGCAGGGCGGAGGCAGACTTGGATTCCCAGGTGTGTTGACCTTATCAGCCCATTAATAATGGGAGTGAAGATTTGGAGAAACCAACCCCCACAAACAGGTGCGAACCTCACCTCTCATGTGACCCCTGCATTTGAGCCCTGCACTGCCCCAAGTGGCTGTGATCACTTGGCCCCACTGACTCCCTGAAAGGCCCCGAGCCCAATTTCCAGGGTGTCAGAAAGAGGAGATCAGTTAAATTCTGAGCACACATCCTGGACACATTCATTTCTGCTTACTCAAGAATGAGGAGGTTCATTTTGTGGCATAAACCTGGTTGGTGGTCTTCTCTTTCCAGAAGGCAGGCCTTAGGCCGGTGAGAGACCTCTCAGTGGTCTCTATCTCTGGGACCCAACTGGGATATAGAGTCTCCAAGCAGCTGGCTGGGGACATGGAGATGCTGGCTCAGTTTCCCCAGTCCAGCCTGTTTCCAAGCCACTCGCCCTGATCGATCCTTGAGCCCCAGAAGGGGGATCTCAGGCAGGGCTCCATTTGCAGGACTCCCAGGGTTCTTTGCATTTCATTCATTCACTCATCCAGTCATCAGCTCAGGGGGCAGCCTGGGTGCCTGACGTTCCTGCCCGTCTTCCCCTCTGATGGCTGCTGGTGTGGCGCCTCCACACAGAGGCCCAGAGGGTCTCGGCAGGGTCAGTCCTCTGATGATTCAGCTGTTACCCTAGGTGGGGTGGGCTGGACCCAAGTGGAAGAATCCAGGCCAACCTAGCAGTCCACGGTGACCAGGAAACAGGGCAGCCTCGCCCACTGGCTGGCAGTGTCCACCTGAAAAAAAAAAGCCAGCACAAGCCAGGCCTGCAGTGCTTGATATTGGCCCTGGCTGCTGAGCACCAGCAAGTCCCACAATGGTGGGCGGGTGAGGGCCATCAGGGCTGGTGAGCACCCACCGTGGGCAATACCCTTCAGCCCCTGCAGGCTGCTGTCCTCTCCACTGTCTGACTCGGCCCACAAGCCTGACCTGAAGGGACCTGTCTCTGCAGTGCTGCCTCTGGTTTCCTGGGGATTTTGGCTGATGAAGTCAGAGGGCAGGAGAGAGACCCATTTCCTCCTGGGCCGGAGGGTAACACCACTCCTGCTGTGTTCCTTGTCCCTTTCCCTGAGGCTGGGCCCTCAGCGCTGCCGCGCCCTGTGGAAGGTCTGTACAACCTCCCCTGCCTCCTGTGGGGCCCCGGCAGTCTCTTTCCTGCTAGGACTCTGACTCCTCCAGGTGGGTTTGGAGATGGCGCCCTAGCCATGGCTGACCCTCCAAGACTGGAGGGGCCCTCACAGGTGAGGCAGGGAGGAGGCTGCCCAGGGGTCACGCTAGGTGCTCGGCTGGGCGGTGCACCCACCGGAGCTGGCACCCCTCTCTGGGGTGAATCCATGTGCGCATGGAGCTCCAGTCTCGGGGCACCAACAGGGAAGGGGTTGGGGGACGCCACGTGGGAGCTCCCGTCTTCGCAAAGGGGCTCTCTGGGGTATAGCTCCTGGCACCGTAATCCGGGATTTTCCTAGCGTGTCGTCTTTAATAGATGTTATTACAGTCTGGAGTCTGATATGCTGGTAATTATCTTCCCGGGCTTCATCCTGAGCCCTTGTCACTCAGTCAGGGGTCTAATGTGTGAGTCTTAAAACAATGGTTATTACTGCGTGCCGTTCAACCCCTACGATCCCGACTCCTGTGCGGAGTCCTGGTCCAGGGAGGGTGGGGCGACCTGGGAGCTTCAGTGTCTCCTCTGACCCCTGGTGCCTCCCATCTGGCTTTGAGGTATGGCCAGGAAGGACTTGGGGTCAGGCCTTGGCTGAGCACTGCAGACTGGATCCAGACTGCCTGTGATGGAGCTGAGTCTGGCCAGGCCCCAGGGCCTGCATGCCACTGGGCAGCAGAAGGATCTGGAGCACCGTGTCCCTCCTGGCTCCACTGGGGCCCCATGTGTCACCTTAGCTGAGAGGGTCTCCTAACCGAGCCTGTAGACTGGGGACATGCAGATGCCCATCTCCAAACCTAGATGCATGTTACCAGGTAAGAGAGGCAACAGGTTGCTTGACTCCAGCCCTGAGACCCTCTGGAAAAGCCTATCTACGGCACAGTAAAGAGATCAGGGGTCCCCCAGGGGTGGGTGGGGAGGAATGAACAGGCAGAGAGCAGAGGACTGGGGAGCAGTGAAAGCTCTCTCT
This sequence comes from Dama dama, assembly GCF_033118175.1. Classification (NCBI taxonomy): domain Eukaryota; kingdom Metazoa; phylum Chordata; class Mammalia; order Artiodactyla; family Cervidae; genus Dama; species Dama dama. Next base: position 47,093,301 of record NC_083694.1, on the reverse strand, counting down.
GTGACACCATAATGGTGGGCACAGGTCTTCATACATTTGTCCAAATCCACAGAATGTACCACACCCAGAGTGAACCCCCACGTGTAGACTATGGACTCCGGGCAGCTGTGCATGTGGGGGGAGCTGTGCGTGTGTTGGGGGACTGTGTGTTGTCGGGGTTGTGCATATGGTAGGGGGCTGTGTGGTGGGGGGCTGTGCATGTGGTGGGGGCTGTGTGTGTTGTGGGGGCTGTGCATGCAGTAGGGGGCTACATGGGAAATCTCTGTACCTCCCCCTCAAATTTGCTGTGAACCTAAAACTGCTCTTAAAAAAGTTTATTTTAAAAGAGACAACCTTGTTGGGGATCAGTGAGGCTTGAACTCTGTCTCAGCGAGTTTTCAGAGCGGTAGCCGTGTGGCCTGCGTGGCTCCGGTCTCGGGACAGAGGAGACGTCGCTGGGGAGAGGCTGCCCTGTGCCCCCTCCGGGCCCCTCCCCTGCTCTTGGGGCTGGGGCTGCGGGAGGGAGTCCCCGGGGGCAGCGGTGCAGGCGGCTCTCCAAGTCCAGAGTCGGAGTGGAATCTTTGTTAGCGGCGGGGCATACATCTTTTAAATTATAAATCGATAAATAGTTAATTCAATAATAGAATGCTCTTGAATATTTCATGCAGCCCATGCACCGCAGCGCTCGCTCTGCCTGGATGTTGATGGAGCAGTGGAGAAGAATTGGAGGTGAACCTCCCCCAAACTCCTATTAACACAGTCGCAGACTCAGCAGGAGTTGGCGAGGGTCCCCTCCACTCACCTGGGGCTGTGCTGGTGCTTGTGTGATGCCCAGGGGGTGACCCTGGGGAGGCTGGGTTTCATCGCTATATATAAAACACCACTGCTCAGAGGAGGGATGAAGTTCAAAGAAAAGGAGGTGTAGTGGGTGTTTGTATCTCCCCAAATTTATAGGTTGAGACACCAAGCCCTGGTGCCTCAGGATGTGGTTGTATCTGGGTCTTTGAAGAGATGGTGGTGGTGCCCAATTCTATGTGATCCCATGGACTGTAGCCCGCCAGTCACTCTGTCCGTGGGATTTCTTAGGCAAGAATATTGGTGGGTTACTGTTTCCTTTTCCACTTTAAAGAGATAATTAAGATAAAATAATTAAGGGTGGGTCTTAATTTAATAGGACCTGACTACCGGCCCCAGAGGCACTCCCAGGGGAGCTGGGTTGAAAGGGTATTCAGTAGGTGCCAATCACGCCCCAGTGCATTTTCTCCTGATGGGACTCTGGACCAGGCGGGACTCCGGTGGCCAAGACTCAGGTGTGGCAGTGGGGATGGTCCCAGGGCAGCATCTATACGGCATTCAATCTGAGCTCACGCATTGCATAGGGGCCTGCAGGGGAGCTGCGGGTGAGGGTCTTCTCTGAGGATCTGAGCCTCCAGAGCCCACAAAGCTGCTCGCACTAAACCACCCTGATTTTTGCTTGGCCTGTGGCCAGTGGGGACCTGAGTCTGGTGGGAGACATGGCATCACCCTGGGTGAGGTTCTCATCCTTCTCTGGGCAGACAAGCCTGGGCCCCACGGGTGACCGAGTGTGGGGTTACATCCACCTCTCAGAAGAACAAACACCGTCCGGGAAATGGGGAGCTTGAGCCTTTGATCCACAGCCGTTATTCCGTGCCCCTGTGGCCAGTGGCCGCCTCGAGGACCTGTTGTGTCCCCAGGGAGGGCGGCAGCCCCTCCCAGCTGCGGTGGCCTGGGAGCAGACCCATGTGTGGTGCAGCCCGTCTGCTGTCATCCCCAAGGCGGCTCTGCCTCCGTGGCCTGTTAGCTCCGCTGACAGAGCTGTAACAGTGACAGTAGATTAATATCTCTTTAATCAGCCAAAATGAACATGGCACGCTGGTGACAGTCCAATTTTCTGCTAACAGATTGTAGCCCATCTAAACCCAGCGCTCAGCTGATTTTTATTTCTGCCGGAGATAAGTCAGTGCGGGAGGACCAGCCAGCGCCATCCCAGCTGCCGCCTCGCTGATCAATAAATCTCGCCACTGCGACGTTTCTCACCCACCTGTCAGGCGCCCGCAGCCTGGGGGACAGAATGCGGAGCGGTGGCATTTAGAGGCTGTGGCGGAGCTGGGAGGCATGCCTTCGAGCTGGGTCTACGTGTCTCTTCCCTCATTGGGAGACGCTGCTGAACGTCCTGGAGGTCATGGGAGAGCGAGGGCAGGAGCTATCAGAGTGCAGGCCCACGGGTGCACACATGTGGGGTCCCAACTTGGCCTCGGCTTCGTATAACTCTCTGGCTGCCCCTCCCCGGCCATGGGAAGTTGCTTCTCTTTTCATCTTCTCTGGGGGCTTGCAGAGAGTAACTCTCGTCCCACTGCTCCACTAGAGGTGTCCAGTGGTGTGAGAGGGGGTGCTAGGCTGAGGCCAGGGGCCCTGGAGCCTACTGTCTGGTGATGAGCCATCAGGGGCTTCCGGGTAGCTCCTCCCAGGGGATATTTTTCATTCCGAGGATAGAGGTCTTCCCTAAGTGTGACCGTGTCACTGGCAGGGCCCTTTATACCCACTGGCTGTTCTTTAAAGAGTACACGCAGCCTGCTGGCAGCCCTTCCTCGGAGGACCCATCTCGGAGGCTGCACTCCCGCTTTGCCTGGAGACCAAGCCCCAGACAGTCTGTGGGTTGTGAATTTCATTCCAGCAGCCAGGACCCCATGCTTTGACCATCCCTATGTCCATATCTTAATGACATGCTTCCTCTGCAGCTCCAAATGTGGGAAGGGAGGGGATCTCCTGGAGGCCAGATCCAGGCCTGAGTCGTGAAGAGCCCTTGCAGGGCCCTGGCACCACTCGGGGCCCAGTGAACTTCCCTCTCGGATCCTTGCCATTACCATAAAACCTTTATCTTAAAAAAAAAAAAAAAAAAAGATTGAGCATGAGAAGCAATAATTAGAGGTCAGGCTTGTAGTGTTTCCCCGTGAGCTGAAGCAGGGAGACAGCACCTGCAGGCAGCTGCAAATGGGAGGCGGGACACACCTCCGTCGGGTCCCGGCTCCATCTTCATCCTCCATCCTCCATCCTCTGAGCAGCGCTGGTCCTGCTTGCTGCCCACACTGGCACCTCTGATCGCCTTGCAGCTTTGTCCCATTCCTCCAGGGACCTCTGCTGACCTGGTTGACTGGGAAAGGGGAGATGGAGTGCTGGCAGGGGCTGCTTGCCTCCTGGGATGCCATTCCCGGGTGGTTTCATTGACTCACTCAGCAAACATTCCCTGAGTCCTCCTGGCCTTGATGTCTTCAACCAGCTCACTGTCCAGGACGTGTTCATGGCACAGATAAAGTGACCTCCCAGGCTCTGTCCTGTGCAGGGCTGCACCGTTAGGGCAGGGAAGGCCATCATGGTTCCTTCCCCTGTCTGGGCAGACATCACAAATCGAACGTGGCACTACTTTTCCTTGTGGAGCAATGCTGCTCCCTGCCCTTGGGTGAATCTTTTTCCAGGTGGATGTGGTTGGATCTTACTGGAGAACCTGGCTTATGCTGTGTCTTTTCCACCTAGCTGGGCCCCCTTCCTTTGCAAGCCCAGAGCTTCAGGCCCCGGCTCTGTGCTCTGTGCCCAGAAGGCTGTGGGTCCACCTGGCAGGCACACTGCTCAGTCAAACCCGAACATCAGGGGGCACTTGCACTGTGCCTGTGGCGTCTACTTGCTGGGTTATGGCAGTGCCTGCACCTAGTGGACCTCACCATGGCCCTCCCACCGCCCCTCCAGGCTGTTACCTCTCACCCCAGATGGGTTATAGGCCTTGCTGGGGTCACTCAGCTTGTACCTGTGACCATGAGCCATGCTCTGTTTTGAGGACATGCCTACCTTTGAAGAGCTGAAGGTGGGGGACAAGTGACCCCATGGTAGCCTCTCTGGCCACTTCCTCCTCTGAGATCTGGAGAGAGGAGAGCGTCCCTGATCACACCTGCATGGCCACCATGGGAACAGAATTGGCTTTGCCCATGGGGTCAGTCTGATGGCAGCCAGGCCCCATCAGGGGGCTCCCAGGATGGGAGCACTTGGCCAGGGCCTGCTGGGGTAGGTCAAGCGACAGGAAGAGGGGAAGGCCCCCAGCCTCTGGCACTCTGGCTCCAGAGCCAGCTCTTGGGGATATCTCTGTGACCTGGCCCCCAGCCTCTCAGGACCACTGCCCACCTGGGAAAGGCAAAGGCCCTCAGGGGCTCCGACTGGGGGCTGCAGTGTCCTGGCAGGGGCCAGACTTAGTGGGGTTTAATACGGGCTGCATAGGACCTGGCTACCCCTGACCTGGAGGGCAAGGGTGAAGAGAGGTGCCTGAGCAAGAAGAAGAAGGGTCTGGACAACCATGAGAGGAGTGGGGGCCTGGGGGTGGGGCAAGCCCAGCCAGGGGAAGCTGACAGCCCATGTGTTTCCCCTATGTGTTCCTCTGACGTCACCTGCATGGGTGTTCACTGGATGGAACCTTTCGGAAGTCAGAGGATGCAGGTGACATGGCTGCTCTCCATACCAGGGCATGGAGCAAAGAGGCAGAGCACAGACCCGAAGGGCAGACGGGCAGAGGTGCCCACGCTGTCTGCTTCCTCTGATGGCCGGTGGGCACCCCACATGGTTCTAGGCCTTTCTGCCTGTGCTGGGAGTACCACATTCCACCTGCCCCCAGCAGTGTCTCCCCAGGAAGCCTGACCAGCCCCAGCCCTGCCTTGCCTTTGCTGCCCCCTCTGCTGCCTGAGGAGCTTTCTCTGAGGGCATCTTGCTGTCTGCTCCAGGACACCTGGGCCATCTGCCTCCTTGGCCAGCATTGCTCTCACGCTACACGCATCCACTGGGCTCTGCTGGGAAGCTTCCTGAGCCGATTGATTCCAGCATCAAAGGCCCCTTCCCCGGGGGCCAGTGGCTCTGGAGGCCCCAAGAGCAGCTGGACAGTGAGGATCCTGCCTGAGGATTTATTCTGAAAACAAGGTGATGAGTCCAGTGGAGAGCCTGGGCTGTCAGCCGTGATTCCCGACAAGGCTGGGACCCTGCCTGCAGCTGTGCTGACAGCTGGCTTGGCTTGCAAGAGCCTCCGGAGATCCCTAGAGGGAGGCAGAAACTGCTTCTCCAGAAAATCTCCCAAGAAGGACGGAGACACAGGCCCAGACACTCATCCCCACGAGGGAGGACCCTGTGGCCTGCTCCTTCCCCTGGCGTGTGGGTGGGTGTGGGAATGGGCAGCCCATCCCGAGGCCAGACAAGTCCTCACAGGGCTGGGCAGTGCTGCTTGCTGCTGGGGGCCCTGGGTGCTTTCTAGCTCAGCCCCTACACGGGAAGTCCTTTTTAGGAGACCCCAGGCTGGGCAAGGCCGGGGAACAGCCTGGACCAGGTGGGACCCAGGCGGCCGAATGACATAAACTTGTCCCACTTCTCTGTCCCCAGATACCTGCCTCAAAACCTGGGTGGGAAGTCAGCCCCTTCCCTGTGCATCTCACTGGGTCTGTTCTAGTGTCTCCCCCAAGGCACTTAGACAGTGGACGGTATGGGGTGAGAGGGACAAGGTCCCCATGTATACACATGCACACGGACACAGAATATTCACATACATGCGCACACATGCGGAAAGAATACACACTCAGATGTGCATGCATACGTACTTGTGCATGGACATACGTGAACATTGACGTTACACAGATACACCTACATGTACACATATGTGTAGATGAGTGTGCACACTCATATGCACACACAAATGTGTACATAATCACACACACACACACGCTCACATTTGAACATATACTCAAAGGTGTACATACATGCATAGACACTCTTGGAGGGCTTACCCAGGACACAGGGCCTGGGGCCTCTCTGGCCCTCACAGGCCCAGGGGTGGGGGGCACACCTGGTGAGCCAACCTCGACATGTTCATGGGTGTGAGAGGCTGCACTTTGCCTTTGCATGTGAGAACCACAGCCCTACTCTGGGTGTGCACACATGGCCCCATCTGTGACACTTAAGCATCTGATCTGAACCTATGCTCAGGCCCCGGGGTGTGGGGCTGAGGCCATGGCTACCTGGACTAGTGGGCAGCCAGCCAGGGTTCTCTGGGCCGAGCCACCATGAAGACGGGCGGCATCTCCCAGCCTCCAGCCCTGGTCGGGGGCCTCGTTCCCCAGGCGGGTCCTGACCTGGGGCCGCCTGCGTCTCCTGGCCCTATCGTGGCTGACAGGGCTCTCTGGGCCGAGCCACTGTGGAGATAGGCAGCATCTCCCAGCCCCTGGGCCTGGTTGGGCCTCTTTCCCCAGGCGGGTCCTGACCCGGGGCCGCCTGCATCTCCCTGGCCCCATCGCGGCGACAGGCTGGCATTTCCCGTCCTGTTTGCTCTTTCTCCTCCCTGTCGTGTCGACAAGAACAATCATGTTCCCTGACAGACGGAAATATCAGCCCTCGAGCATGGGGACAAAGCAGGCTTTAAAGTTTAACGAGAGGCGTTAATGGAAATAAAATGTAAAAGTCTCCTTCAAATGTGGGGTTTCTGTTTTATCAGAGAAAAAGTGCCCTAAATAATACATAAACTATGTGTGTTTTAGTTCTTTTACATGCGTGAATATTTAAAACATGCAAAAATGTAGAGGACGCATTTGCCAGGAACAAAAGGAAACACTTATTTAAACCCCAAAATGAATAAATAAAAGAAGGTGTGTAGCAGGAGATGGCGAAACAGAGGAGATGTGTATTGACCCGGCAGTTTGGGGTGAGGGCTGCATGTGGGTGGGTCTGCAGGCTGGCTTCTGGGGGAGCAGGCCCCGGTCTGGGTGGCGGCCCCTGGGGTGGGTCCCTGGGGTCAGGCTGTGAGCACCAGCAGCTGCGGGTCCCTGGGGTCTGTCCCTGCATTTGCACCAACCATGGGTCTCCCTGGGTCAGGCCCTAAGCCCCACCAACTGAGGGTCTAGAGACTCTCAGTTGGTGGGGCTTAGGGCCTGCACCCCACCAGATGAAATGCTTGGCTGCAGCACCTGCTCCCCAAAGCCCAGGGATTCCTCCTCCTGTGTTTTGGCTTGCAGAAAACACAAACACACTCCCCTCCTGCCTCTTTCTGCCCTGTCATTCCTGTTCCGTGAACACCTGGGTACCCATGTTGACTTAGTACCACTGTGCTCCTTGAGCACCAGGTCACATGTGTGTCCCAGGACGGCCGGACGGCAGAGCACCACGGCTGGAGCTAAAAACAACAGAAGCTTGTTCTTCCCTGATCCAGAAGTGTGGAATCCCGACTTCAAGGTGTCTGAAGGGCTAACTCAACTGTGAAGGCGCCAGGTGAGGAGGCATCCTTCCTGCCTCATCCAGCTTCTGGGGGCTCCAGCGTCCCCTGGCTCGTGGCCGCATCACCTCAGCCTCTACGTCCACTGTTATGTGGGCTCTTTTCCCTGTGACTGCCTCCTTTTCCAGCAAGGACTCCAGTCATATCAGAGCAGGGCCTGCCCCATGCCCTCTTGTTGACCTGGTTACATCTGCAAAGACCCCATCTCCTATAAGATTCCGTCCACAGGTACTGGGGATGGGGCATCACCATGTCATCACTGGGGACACAGTTCAACCCCCAGTACCAGTGCACTGTGAGCCCTTCCAGAGCACTTATGAGCAGGAGCCTAAGGCTGAGGGGATAAAGTGACGTGCTCAAAGTCCCTCTGCCCGAGGGTGGGCTGTGGGGTCAGACAGATGAGGTCTCTGTGGGAGTCCTGCTGGGGATCCCAGGCTCCAGCTCCCAGCCTCATGCCAGCTGCAGGGTCTCTCCAATCAATGCGTATTTTCTGTCACATTGACACCTGGAATCCTGCATCTCAGAAGTGGGGGGAAGAGTTGTGAGGTCGTGGGTGATTGGGGCAGTCAGCTTTCACAACCTCGCTCTGCCTCTGCCCCCAGCTTGCTCCTGACAGCTTGCGCTGTCCAGGAGCTGCTGCAGGTCTGGCTCAGGGCTGTCCTGCCCCCAGCCTTGGCACAGATGTTTCAGCAGACGACACAGATAAGACCACCTTCACCTTGACGCTCTGGTCTTTGAGACTCCAGACGGCAGGCAGGGGGAGTGGAGGAGGGAATACCTAGCTGGTTTTGTCCTTTGTCCCTGTTGGGTGACCTGGGAAGCATGGTGGTTTCTGACCCACCTTTTCTCATCTGAAAAAGGGTGTCAAGCTGGACCCTGCCCCCTGCCTGCCTCCAGTGGTCAGTCCCTGGTTAAAAGGGAACTGAGTGGACGGACAGACCCACTTTCTGAGATTAATGTGGGCTCTGTCAGTTTTCCTGCGGAACTTTCTAGGAAACAGCCGTGCTTCCAGGCTCGGTCTGGCCCTTGTGCTGCTGCTAATGACCCGGCCACTGGATAAATGTTCTCCATTGGACGCTGGCATCTCGGCCGTCTGGCTCCCGAGGCACCTGCGGGAGATGGACCCCTATGGATCCCGTCTCGCATGAGCAGGGGACAAGAGAGAGAGCGGGTTGGGTGCTTGACTAGCATGGCCCTCCCTCTGTCCAGATCCTGTCTGGGGTCCCCGGGGGCTGTTTACCTGCACAGCCTCTCTGCCTGGTTACCCACAGCCCTGGGCTCCCAGTGCTGCTTTTAATATTTCCTCTGCTCCCCATGTAGAGGTTTCACGGTGTGATCGCTCAATTATTCATTGCCGTAGCCCCACCGGGTTGGAGAGGCGGCAGAAAGGTTCCATGTCTGGAGAACGCTTTCTGATGTCCGCGCATTAATTTTTAAACCCACTCATGTCGGTGACCAGCCTGAGCTGTGCACCTTTAGGGCCAATGGAAAAGTTGGGGACGGAAGGGCCTGTGTGTGCTCGAGTCTGTGGTTGAGGACGGCCCAGGGGTGTCCTCCGTTAGAGTGGAATTCCAGGTCCTGGGGGTGGGGAGGGAGAAGGACCTGGAAGCAAATTGGTCAGAGTGGGAACTTTCTACAGGCCTTTAGCCAAGGCAGGTATGTTGTCTCCGATTGTCACATGTACTCCTGTTTTCCCCGAGTCAGGAGAGAGGGCAAAGTGTACGAAGCTGCCCTGTTACAAGTGGGAAAGCTGAGCCATGTCCAGATGGGGTTCCCCCCAACCCTGAGCGGCTTTTTTAGGATGTCACTGGGGGTACCAGGTCCGTTCCATCCCCAGGCAGGACCCAGATAGCAAGCAGTCATGGAGGCTCCTGGGCCGGTGGCCACAGGGGCCCAGACAGTTCTCATTATGGCCAGGGAGAACCCGGTGAAATTATAACACTAACAACATCATTTATTTCAGCGACATGGGGCAAAACGACTTTACAATGGTGTTTTACGTGCTACATGTGCACCATAAATATTTCCATAAAAACATGCATTAAAATATAAAAGTGGGCCCCAAATATCAGAAGTCGGGAGGTAGGAAACCCATAGCAAAGCCCATGTGACGGCCGGCTCGCCAAGCAGCTGCGGTGGGGGTCTACCCTGCGGGTGGGGCAGTGAGCGTCACCCCCGCCCCCTCGCAGAGTGGGGCTGGCTCAGAACCCTGCCTACTGGCCTTGGCTTTGCTGAGGGGCTGTGTTGGGGAGGTGGTGCCCCCTCTACTCCTCAGGGTCTAGGGACAGCCCTCCCAGCCCCCCAGCTCCTGGTCCTGCTGGGCCTCTGCTCACAGGTATCCTCCTCAGCACCCCTGATCTCATGCACTCCCTTAGTCCAGAATTCCCAGTCAAGCCCACTATCACGGGGGGCTGTTGTAGCTGACTCGGGGGTTCCCCTGAGCATCCCCATTGGCCTCCTTTGTGACTGTTCTCTAACTTGGGGCCCCTGGTTGGTCCCCAGGGGCTGCCCCATGTTTGGTCCCTGCTGCCCTCCCTCCTCTCTGCCTGGTGGGTATGCTCCTGTCTGCGGCAGAAGGACATTCCCTGCAGGTTTCTGGAAGCCATGCTTGGACTGTGGACAAGTTAGATGCCTATTTGGAGTGAGGTGGGGAGGCTGACGGAAGGAGGGGAGCTGAGACACACCTCACCCGCCCCGCACCAACCACCACCCGCCCCTGGGCCCCAGCTCTGGGCTTGGAGAGCTGAGGACGAATTTTGTGCTAGAGCCTGAGGTGGGAGCAGGGAAGTCTGATGTCCTGGGTGCCTGGGGATCACCGGGGACGGAAGGGCAGGGCTGTCCACATGCACCCCTCCGGGTGATATGATGTCACCAAGCTCTCAGGAATGAACAGACTCAAACCCATCTAGAAACAGGACAGAATAAAGAACAGACACTGGGGTACCCTCACGGCCCCCATCTTGGCGTGTTGACCAGGAACCTCTGACTCTGCCTTGCAGCTGAGGGGTAGGGATCCCCCCGGTTTGGGGGTGTGCTGCCCACACTGGATCTTGTGCTGATTCTCCTGCTTCATGAAGGGCTGAGCTGAGCTGAGTATGGCTGCGGAAATGCTGAAGCAAAGCCAGTTCTGCATGAGGCTCCCCCCAACTCTGTCCCCAGACCCCAGGTCTAGGAAGGGTGGGAGCGGGGGTTGCCCAGCAGGAGCCCAGAAAGCCCTGGCACTCGGAGCCCCCTGGTGGTAAGTGGCTGTCACTGCAGATGCAGCGCTCTTGGGCAGGACCCCCAGGGGCCCAGTTCCATGCCCACAGGTGTCTCTGGGTTCCGCCCTCCCTGGGGTCATAGGAGCTGAGGGTGAGGCCCACACAGGGCTCCAGGCAGGGTGGTCAGATTTAGCAAATATAAATCCAGGACACCCAGTTAAATCTGAGACCGGCTCAATGAGTAACACTTTACTCTGTGTATTCCACAGACTATAAGGGCATAGCATGAAGTTAGCTTCATGCTATAGAGCTTCATGGCATGAAGCTCTTCCAATCTGAAATTCAGAAATAACTGGGCCTCCTAGGTGTTATCTGGCAATCCTAGCAGTGAGTGTTCCTGGAAAGAATAAAAGAAAGGACCTGGGACGAGCCCTGGAGAATCCTAACAACTGAGGGCTGATGCGTCCATGAAGGCCAGGTGGGGGGTGACGAAAGCCCCTGCCCCCAGGCACAGAAGGGCCCAGCTGGGGTCCAGATCAGTGCATCTGCCCCCCAAGGCAGTCATTTCTCTCACAATTTTCTTGAGTGCTAGTTGACAGGTTGCATAGCCCAGAAGTTTAAAGTCTGATTTCACAGACAACTTCAGAACACATTCATCAACCCAGACCTCCAATCCCTTCAGTCTCAGCCCCAACCACTACCTGCCTGCCAGCCCCTGGAAACCACAAATCTGCTCTTTGTCCCCATGGATTTGTCCGTCCTGGACATAGCCTGGAGTATCATCTCTTTCCTGGCCCCGGGCACCTCCTACTCGGCTGGCCTTGGTCATGGGGAAGCCAGGACTCTGGGCCAGTGGCGCCCACCGCCCACCGCCCACAAGCTGCCCTGTGCCCCAGGTGTGTACAGGTGTGCCCAGCTACACACAAGTGCACACAGGTACACACAGTTGTGCCCAGGTATGCACAGGTGCCGTGGGGCTGCGGGGCTGCCCAGGAGAATGTGTCAATTCCCAGCTGAGTTTGTCTCCTGCTGGGCTGAGGGGCTGCAGGTGGGGTTGGTGCTGGTCTCCTGGGGACTGGACCACCTCTGGGCAACATAAAAGGCCCCCTGAGTGGGGGACACCCAAATCACTAAGATTATGAGAGGGTCAGCCCCCCTCAGGGTGGGAGATCTGTGGAAGGAGATAGAAGGATCCTGGGTGCCCTGTCTCCCCTACCTTGCCTAGCTTAGCCCCCCAGGAGCCCCTGTAGAGACTTCATGAGCTGCAGTTGTCCAGGTTTGATTCCCAGGGTCTGAGATCAGCCAATGGCTGACAGAGGCTCTGGACCAAAGCCCTGGGCCTGACGGCCATCCTGCCCCGATCCTCTGTGGTCCAGTGCGGGGACTGGCCATACATCAGAGTCTTCATCCCCACATGGGGTGACACAGGGTGGAACCCATGGCATGGGGACAACAGAGCAAACGTGACATTACTGGCTTTGTCCTCCCTGCCCCAAGCCCCCAGGAACTGGCCTTGGAGGAGGTGTGGGTTGTGACTCAAGATGGTCCTCAGGGACAGACCATCTGCACTTGGTGACTCAGGTGTCCCCCGAGGTCAGCATCAACTTGAAGATGGCCCCCCTTCCCATCCTCTCTCTGCTGAGGGCTCAGTGATTAGATGGGGTGGTAGAGACCCCAGGAGGGTCTCACCATGAGGGTCTCACCCTGGGACTGAGGAAGGTCCCTGAGAGGACCTCTGGGGAGGCCGAGGGGCCAGCTTCCCCCACCCTGCTCCCCAGTCCTGGTCCCTCACTCCAAGGAGGCTCATGTGGGCCTAACTGCAAGGTCCCCTCTCCCTTGGAGCCCCGCCCCCCACCACAACCAGAAGGAAACATGTTCCTGGTCACTCCCTCACTGGTTGACCACAGAAAGACATTATGTTCCAGGACCTCCTGCTGCAGCTGAGCCCCAACTGGGCTGGCAGGAGAATGACGGCCAGGGATGTCCCAACCTCACCCTGGGAGCCGGCCGAGGGGCCAAGGGGCTGAGGGGCCCAGGTGTTGAGACTGGAGTTAAAGACAAGATGCCTTCCTGGTAGAAAGACACCCTCCCAGGAGTCAGGTCCCTGCGTGGCTGGAGGACCATGGAATCTGCCCAATGCCATGCAGAGCCACCACGCTGGGCGGGCCAGGTGGCACCAGGGAGTGGGTGGCATCAAACCTGTCCTGTCCTGTCCTGAGATGGGCGGTGGGTGACGTGAGAAGGGGCACAGGGGCTGCTGAGCCTGCCTCTTCACACTGGGCTTCTGCTTCCCCTGGGCTTCGGGCAGGGCCGGGTGCGTCGGCTCTCTGGCTGCACTCCTGCCTTGGGCTCCTGAGGAAGGGTCTGTCCTATTCCTAAGCCTGGTGCTCGGCTGGCCCCGAGGACAGGCAGCCCCCCAAGGCCCTCACCCGCAAGGCCTGCCCTCCTCCTGGGCCTCAGCTTCCTCATCTGCCAACCAGGTGGCCACTGCCCCCATCCGTGCAGCTGAGGGGACTTTTGCCTTGTGGGGGCAGCTCAGTGTGTTCCCAGCCCTCCCGTCTAGCCAAGAGTATGCTGTCAGGGTAAGGAAATGTTTACATTTACACTGTCAATGTTTCATTTATTTGTTTTGCCATTTATAGAATTATTCAGTGTGTTTCTTTGCTTGGGACAGGTTAATGGCTAGCAATGGGAATTTGGGGTTATATTGAGGTGGTAGAAGTTCACATGGAACCAGATCTCACAAGCGTAACATTTATTTCAGGGTGTGTGTGAGGAGCTGCCTTTTGTCCCCTCTGGGTGCAGCTGGCTTCGTGGAGCCCACGTCTCGGCGCCATCCCAAGTACACGGCGAGGAATCTTGGGGAATTCTTGGGCTGCAGGATTCCCAGGCTGACAGCTAACTCAGAGCCGGGAGTGAGCGGCTGCTCCTGGAGCAGGGGGTGCCCTCTGGTGCGGCTGCGAGACTGAGGGCAGGATGCCTCTGGAAGCCCCTCCCTTGGCTGCTGGTTGGCGGGACTTCTTGATCCACCTGGGAGCCTGCCACTCTGCCTACTCAGGGGCCTGCTTCTGGGCTCTTGGGGTTTCGGAGAGGAGAGAGGCTCTTCTGAGAGTTTAAGTGGCTACCTCACTCCAGCCTTCCTGGTATCAGGGGAGCCCTTTCCCAGGATGGAACAGAGTTGGGCCGAAAGTTTAGTCATTAGACAGTGGGCAGTGCCTGTGTTTCTTGAGTATTTTCTCTTCTGGGAAGTGTTGGGTACTGGGAAGACCCAGAGGGATGGGGTGGGGAGGGAGGTGGGAGGGGGGATCGGGATGGGGAACACATGTAAATCCATGGCTGATTCATGTCAATGTATGGCAAAAATCACTACAATATTGTAAAGTAATTAGCCTCCAACTAATAAAAATAAATGAAAAAAGAAAAAGAGTATTTTTGCTCCTGGGAAGGAGCAGAAGAGACTACTGGATTCCAGGCTCCAGGTGGCCTTGGAGCAGCCCCTTCCTCATGAATGCAGTGGGACGCCCAAGAGTGGACGTGAGGCTGGAGACTGGGGCTCCTGCCCAGTCTATCGGCCACCCTGCAGGTGGGACCCCCTGCCCTCCCTTCTTGGGGAAACATCACGGTCATCTCTGTGTTGTGTGATCTTAGCCTCTAAGATGGACAGTCTGTGTCAGAATGTGAAATTCACAAGGTGAAATCTCATTAACTGATTTCAAATGAAGGGTAGAAAGTGCCCTCATGATCCCACCTGATTCAGGCGGGCCCTGGTCTGAAGGAGGATCTGGACTCAGGATTCAAGCTCACCTCCGAAGAGCAGAACATGTTCACATTTTCAGCGGCTCCAGGATGTCTTCGAGCTGTCCTGTCTCTTCACGCAAGACTGGGGACCCAGCAGCACGGACATGTGTGATGATACTGTGATCTCTGCCCCCTTGAAGGAGAGGAAAAAAACAGTCTGTTTTTTTGTGCCAAACCACGACTCACGTGTATGTGTCTGTCATCCGCTACGTAATTTATAACAATGACCCCCCCAAGAGGACTCCATACTTCGTCCTGGGCCATGGGACACCCAGCTCCACTAGCCTTCTCGGTCTGGAGCCGGATGGCGCAATGCCCTCTGCGCACCCGGTGTTGGTGTCAGGAGCGATTCTCCACGCCGCGTAAAACATCTTAGGGCCGTTACTTTTCCCAGATTGTTTTACAGCAAAAGTCGGTGTCAATGTTATGCTTTGAAACATTTAAGAAACAACAGTTTACGGTCTCAGATCTTCACGGTTTGGAAGACCAAACACTCCGCTCGCCTTGGCCAAATTGATGTTTGAAATTCAGGAGAAAACCCATCATGTTACAACAGGAGAGAATGTCCGTGAAGAGAGAGCCCAAATCACTCCAGGATGTTTCAGGTTTCACGTCTCCCGCTCTCGACGGAAACCCGTTCGTGTTCTCAGGCGTGGAGTCAAAATACACAGAAAGGGGATATTTTTAGACAAGCACATTTGGAATCAGATCGCCTGCTGCAGTGTTCATGGAGGCCTCGCGGTGAGGGGGTTGGGGGGATGCAGCCGTGCCTCTTGGGGTCCTCTGTCGTGAGCTTGGGTGCCTCTCGGGGCTGGAGAAGGAGCGTGGCTGGACAGGCCCCATCCCTCGATGACACAGGGGCCTCTCTGGCTGTAGAACAACTTCTATGTGGTTTGTGTCCAAAGCACAGTCCACGCTGGGAGCCCCTTCTGGTCTATCCTTGTCCTTGGAGTGTGCAGGGCCTGGGGAGCATGTGCACATTGGTGCCTGCAGTCCGGGAGTGCACATGGGTGCCTGCAGTCTTGGGTGTGCACACGGGTGCCTTCAGTCCAGGCGTACACATGGGTGCCTGCAGTCTGGGAGTGCACACGGGTGCCTGCAGTCTTGGGTGTGCACACGGGGGCCTGCAGTATTAGGTGTGCATACATGTGCCTACAGTCTTGGGTGTGCACACGGGTGCCTGCAGTCTTGGGTGTGCACATGGGTGCCTGCAGTCTGGGAGTGCACATGGGTGCCTGCAGTCTTGGGTGTGCACATGGGTGCCTGTAGTCTTGGGTGTGCACACGGGTGCCTTCAGTCCGGGAGTGCACATGGGTGCCTGCAGTCTGGGAGTGCACATGGGTGCCTGCAGTCTTGGGTGTGCACATGGGTGCCTGTAGTCTTGGGTGTGCATGTGTGTGCCTGCAGTCTTGGGTGTGCACACGGGTGCCTGCAGTCTTGGGTGTGCACATGGGTGCCTGCAATCTTGAGTGTGCACATGGGTGCACCAGTTCGTGATGGGCTCCCCAGTCCAGGCCTGGTGGCTTGCTCGGCCTGGAGGAGGTGGGGACCCAGCTGGACATTTGTGCTGATGCGCCAGCTTTGCTGAGCTGCGGGTAAGACAGACCATGTTTTCAATCATAATAGGAGCAAACACAGCATGAAAATCATGGAGAGAGAATAAAGATGGAGCCCCAAGCTGTCTTCACGGAACCACTGCTGTTTTAATTGCTGCAGTAATTCATTTGAGCCTCGTTGCAAAGATTGGAGGCTGAGACCGTGGCACTTCTGGCCGGTTTAGGCGATCTCTGTGGCTTCTGGGGGACAGGGTCTGGCAGCCTCCACCCTTCCTCGCTCCTCCCATCACTGCTGGCCACCATGTCTGGCATGCTGGGAAGAATTCCGGCAAACCATGTCTCTGTGGGCTGGATGGCTGCTCAGAGCAGGCATCTGCTGCCCGAATGGACATTCCCAGACTTTTGACACCCCGACTTTCCTCCTCCCCAGGACTCCTGCTCTAAGTCCACAACCAACGTCTGTTTTCCCAACTCAGGAAAAGCCCAGACCATCCTTGAGAATCCTGAGACCCACATGCCTGACCACAGAGCTGGTGGCTCAGGGGTGACTCAGCTGGCCAGTGACAGACCGGGTGTCTGTGATGGGCAGCCTGCCCCATGTGGTGGCCACTGGCCAATGGGGTTAGGGCCCCTGTGTGTAGTCCAGGGGTGAGCCTTTGTCCCCAAAGCCAAGCAGTGGTTGGCCACAGGAAGAACCCAAGCTTTGTGCTGGATATGGGGTTGGGGAGACACATCTGGTGACCGCTGAAGAGAAGGCTCTATTGCCTGGAGAGGGGCGGGGAGGTGGCCCAGAAGGAGGACTACCAGTTAAATCTCAATTTAAGGAAATGACAGATGACTTTTTAGTCTAAGTCCGTGTATCAGTGCGTGCATGTTGTCACAACAAATACCAGAGTTGGGTGCCTTAGACAGCAGAAGTCCAGGATTGGGGTAGGTAGGGCCGGCTGCTCCTGAAGCCTCTTTCCCCAGTGTGTGGACGCCTTCTTCTCTCTGTGTCCCCCAATGGTTGTCCCTCTGTGTGTGCGTCTGTGTCCTGATCTCCTTTCTTCCTGACATCCAATCAGTCAGATTGGATCAGGGCCCATGCTAAGGAACTCACTTTAATTTGATTACCTCTATAAAGATCCAAACTCCAAACACCATTGCACTTTGGGCTCCTAATATTTTAAGGGGACACAATTCAACCCCTGACCATGTGTCTGGTGCAATATTTGGAGCATACTTAGGCCAAAAGATATTTGTTGCTTATTTAAAACACTGCTGTATTTCAAATGAGCCCCTTTATCTGGGAGGAGCTATGGCTGGAAAAGGAGAGGTGGGTTCTGGAGGCCTGTTCTTGACACCCCCAACACACACAAATATACATACACACATGCACACACACAAATACACCTAAACACACACAAACATGAACACATACACACAAACACATATATACATACACACACACACATGCACACACATACAGGAACATGAGCGGGACTCAGTCCACTTGCATGCAGAGGGATTAGAGGGTCTCAGGGGTGCTAACATGTGGCTCTGAGGCCCTCAGGAGATGTGACCATGCAGGTCCAATGACCTAGGATGATTGACACAGGATGTGAGGGCCAGGATAGCCTCTGGTTACAGTTTAGGAAAATGAGGGGCATCCAGGCCTCCAGTCCACAAGGCAGAGGCACCAGGGGTCATGGTGGACTGTGGTCTCTGGATGGTCTTCAGTCAGTCAGTTTCCTCACTCAGTCATGTCCAACTCTTTTCAACCCCATGGACTACAGCACACCAGGCCTCCTTGTCTGTCACCAACTGCCAGAGTCTACCCAAACCCATGTCCATTGAGTCGGTGATGCCATCCAATCATCTCATCCTCTGTTGCCCCCTTCTCCTCCTGCCCTCAATCTTTCCCAGCATCAGGGTCTTTTCCAATGAGTCAGTTCTTCACATCAAGTGGCCAAAGTATTGGAGCTTCAGCTTCAGCATCAGTCCTTCCAATGAATATTCAGGACTGATTTCCTTTAAGATCAACTGGTTTGATCTCGTTGCAGTTTAAGGGACTCTCAAGAGTCTTCTCCAATACCACAATTCACAAGCATCAATTCTTTGGCACTTAGCCTTCTTTATGGTCCAACTCTCATATCCATACCTGACTACTGGAAAAACCACAGCTCTGACTAGATGGACCTTTGTCGACAAAGTATGTCTCGGCTTTTTAATATGCTGTCTCAGTTGGTCATAGCTTTTCTTCCAAGGAGCAAGTCTTAATTTCATGGCTGCAGTCACAATCTGCAGTGATTTTGCAGCCCAAGAAAAGGAAGTCTGTCACTGTTTCCATTGTTTCCCCATCTATTTGCCATGAAGTGATGGGACTGGATGACATGATCTTTGTTTTTTGAATGTTGAGTTTTAAGCTAGTTTTTTCACTCTCCTTTCACCCTCATCAAGAGGCTCTTTAGTTCCTCTTTCCTTTCTGCCATTAGGATGGTGTCATCCTCATATCTGAAGTTATTGATATTTTCCCCTGCAATCTTGAATCCAGCTTGTGCTTCATCCAGCCCAACATTTAGCATGATGTACTCTGTATATAAGTTAAATAAGCAGGGTGACAACATACACCCTTGATGTATTCCTTTCTCAATTTGGAACCAGTCCGTTGTTCCATGTCTGGTTCTAACTGTTGCTTCTTGACCTGCATACAGATTTCTCAGGAGGTGGGTAAGGTGGTCTGGTATTCCCATCTCTTTAAGAATTTCTCTCTTAAAGGGAAGGTCTTCAGGGAACCCCAATCTGGCCTTGATGGAGGGGCAGTTAAATGGCTAGAACCCTAGTGCGGGACTGCAGGTGGGTGGGGGCAGGGTGGTTGGGAGCAGCTCAGTGACGGTGGGTCAGGGTCCCGACAACCACGTGGTAAGTGACCGCAAGTGCGGTGGATCCTGGGGCTATCAGCTGCCTGCTCCCTGGCCCAGCAGGCTGGGAGTGTCAACGCCAGAACGGTTTTCAGCTGAAAATCCTCCGAATTATTAACTTTGCTCCAGAAGCCAGTGCGTCTGTTATTTATGCTCCTTTGATCTAGAAAGCTGTTTGTTTACATTTTATTGCATTATAAATCCCGGGTAAGCAGGCGGGATATTTTTATGACACTCACTGAGGACTCTCCTGTGAGCGCGTCCAGGATGGGAGTCTTGACGGCTCTGCCGCTGGGGTCTTCCCTCCTGGAGTCTAGGGTCTGTGATCATCTGGACACATGCGGCCAGCAGATGTGTCTCTGCAGAACATCTGGGCTGGGGCGGAGGCTGCAGGCTTCGGAGAGTGTGGTGGGACCACAGTGCACAGGAGCCCTGTGGTCACGGGCAGCCTGTGCTGGCCTGGCGGGAGTGCCGGTCACCTGGAGGGCGGCTCCTTATGGCCAGGTGGGTCCGTGTGGCCGTCCAGCCTCTGGCCCAGGGTGAGGCTGTTCTGGCTGCAGTGCGGGTGTGGAACAGGGAGGTTGGTCTTTCAGCTCCAGCTCAGGGGGTCCATCCCCTGAAGCAGAGACAAGCAGTAGAGCAGCCTGGGAAGCTGGTCCAGTGCCCATGGGGCAGGAGACCACCGCACTTGTCCTCTTAGGGGACACTGATCACGTGCCTGCTCCAGTCCCCAGCCTGTGCTGGGGCTGCAAGCGCAGGGCTTTCTGCAGTTTGTGGACCAGTGTGGGGGGGCATGGAGCCGCCTGGGGATGCTGATGCTGGTTTGGGGCCAGAGCAGACTCTGCAGAGGGGGCGGGGGGCCAGACTCGGAAGAGCGAGGGGTCTTCAGTCAGGCAGTGCCCAGGTGTGTGGGGTGTGGAGGGTTTGGAAGTTTCCCTGGGAGCCTTGGATCCCTGTGGGGGACGGTAAGAGAGGCAGGCGGGTCCCTCCTGCCCTTTTCTTCCTTTTTTTTTTAAGGGCTCAGTTTCCTTTCTTCTTCCTTCTTCTTGAGTTTGCTCCTCAAGTTCATAATTGAGGAGCTGAGGCTGTGGCGGGGCTGGTGAGTCCGCGGTGGGTCCTTGGCGCCCCCAGCACCTGCAGTTTCTTACGGGAAGGAGGCTTTGTTGCCAGATTGCACATCCTGCGAGAACAGGGACTCTGTCTTGTCCAGTCCCTGGTACCTCGCAGCCACACACACCTGCTTATGGGGACACAGTTACTCAACAGTAAATAGGTGTTGAATAAATGAATGTGTGGAAAGAAGACACACTGGTGGGTTAACCCTTCAGGGCAGGGGACACA
This sequence comes from Dama dama, assembly GCF_033118175.1. Lineage (NCBI taxonomy): Eukaryota > Metazoa > Chordata > Mammalia > Artiodactyla > Cervidae > Dama > Dama dama. The sequence goes on along the minus strand of NC_083694.1, from coordinate 47,073,221 downwards.
CCCTTTCTGAGCCGGGTGGGTAACACAAGTGTGTAAGGTGTCTCAGCCCAGGCAGAAGGAGCCCATGGGGATTACTGCAGCAAGCAGTGCCTGCAGACTAAAGGCATTCAAATCCTGATTTTGCAAAACTGCCGACCAAGTGAGACGAATTGCTGGGGCTTGCCACGTCAGTGACCTCTGCCTCCTCCTGAGGCCACAGTGACTCTGTGGTCTAAACACCCAGTCTTCTTGTCGGCAGGGTCAGTAGTCCTGGTCTCCGGGTCCCAAGCTTTGCCTCGGGAAAAGACCTCTGCTCACCAACCCCCACCCCAGTTCTGAGTGGATGATGCTCCAAGGCAGGGATGTTTGCTCTCTAAATGTGGGGAGCCTTCCCCTTTGGGTTCTGGGACCCCCAGTCCCTGGCAGAGCCCTCTCCTGTGGGCCTTGGTTTGGAGCCCACTGGGAAAGTGATGGACACGAGGCAGGGAAAGTTTGAGGCCACATAGAGCGAAGCAGACACAGCAGCCTCCACCAGCCTGATTCCTTGTGGGGCTGCGGGGGTGGGGTGGGCTGTGAGGGGTTGCGGTCTGTTCTCCCCTTGACCTCCTGGAGCGAGGCTAAACCACAGTGTGTCCCAGGAGCACGCTCTCTTCAACTTTTATGCTGGAAGATTTTTCAGGTAGAAAAGGCAGTCAAATCCAATCCGGTTGGTAATGAAAAAAAATGACAGCGCGGGCGACACGTGTGTGTCTGTGATCCCGGCCGGAGCTGTGTACACACTCATTACACGCGAGCCGGAGGCGGGCCCCGGGCTCCAACGTGTCATCGGCTTTCAGGAAACTGGAACCTCAGAGTAAGTATCAGATGAGCTGCTAATGTTGGAAAAAAAGCGGAAAGCATGCGCAGGGTCTCTGTTTTACGGCCGCTCTTGAAGTCAGAATCTGCGATTGTAACCCAACCCGCCTCATCAGAAGTGTTTCCAGAACTGTCGGGGTGATTGAAAGTCCAGACAAATTTGGCTGTTGGGGCTGCAAGCAGCGGGTCCTTCATTGGCCCTCAAGGAGGAGTGGTCGAGCCGTCCGGCGGGGCTGTGCGGTTATGTGTCACCCCCACCGGCCCGCAGCAGCTGAGTCCCCTGCCCACTGTGGTCCTCAGGACCAGGCCCCACACAGAGGCTCCCTCCCTGCAGCTTTGGTGCAAAAGCCTGCTGACACCCTGGGTGGGCCTGGCTCTGTCACCGGGACCTTTAGAAGCAGAGCTTGGCCTGGGTCTGCTCCTTCTGTGGAGGCTCTTGGTGGGGGGCAGGGCCTTCAACGTGCTGGGGGACTCCTCGGTGTCTGCTATGGGCTGAATTGTACCCCAATTTGCACCTTGAAGTTTGAGGTACCTCAGAATGTGTCCTTATTTGGAAATGGGTCTTTGCCGATGAGCAAATGAAATGAGGTCTGAGGGGGGCCCTAACCCAGTAGGGCTCGTAAAAGAAGAAATGTGATGCACACACAGATGCACACACGGAGATGCCATGTGAAGACGATGCAGAGCTGGGTGATGTGTCCACAAGCCAAGAAGCCTCCAGGATCAAAAGCACACCTCCAGAATCCAAGGGAGGGGAAGGGGTCTTGGGATACCTCTGGACAAGGAGAGAGATATCCCTGCTGCCTGAGCCTTGCTGGGTGCCGGGGGTGGGTGACGCAGCCCTGGGACACACTGCACATGGCGGGCCAGTGCTCAGTGCAGCTGCACGAGGTCCGAAGAGCCTGCTCCGGCCAAGTGGGCATGCAGGGTAGAACTTGGAGCCCTTCTCTGGGGAGCTGGGAGCACTCAGCTTGAGGGGGAGGGGTCTCTGCTTGGTTTGATGCCTTCCCTGACTGTGTGACTCATGGCCCTGCCCTGGTCTACCAGCGGCCACTGACTCCACCCGAGGTCAGACTGCAGCCTCCAGTCATGTGGTCAACAGCTAAATGCCACCCTACCCCTTGCCCCATGATTGCCACCTTTGTAGAGTGAGAACTGCTTTGAGAAGGTGGGTGGGGGTGGGGGTGCACATCATGGCCTCAGACCTGTTGCCAACTGCTTTGCCACCTGATGCCCCAGAGCCCAAGGTGGGTTGGGCAGGGGGCCTGGGAGCCTGACTGTGCTGTTGGTTCCTGGTTTGGATTCAGCCAATGGGGGTCTTCCAAGTCACTGTGGGTCTTTCAAGGGCGTGGCGTCCCTTCCCCATGCCCACCCTCTTGCCAGGCCCAGTAACGGCCACCTGCCTGTCCCCTGCAGGGGCCCCACTGCTAAGAGCCCTGGGTGTACAAGCGCTGCCCCCTCCTGACCCAGCCCTGCCTGTGTCTTGTGTGTGACCCCTTGGTTAGCCTTCCTTGACTGACCCTGCAGAGAGAGCTACCAGCATCCTGTGAGGCCCCCGACCCACATGGAGAGCAACTTCCCCCCGCCCTTCCCCCCGTCTTTCCACCCCCTGAGCTGCAGACCCTGGTGGGTTGTTACATGATCATGTGATCTCACCTTTCTCATCCAGGCTTTGTTCACAGACCCAGACGTGTTTGTGGGATTGGGGGTGACATCATGACACGCTACCATGGGGACGTCACCCCAAGTCTTCTTCCCCAAACTAGTGGGCAGGACATGAACACAGGGCCAAGGAGATGTACTGGGTGAATCAGAAGAATCAAGCTAAACTGAGACAGTACTTTCTTGGCTTTTCTGTCTGTGGAGGATTTGGGGGAACATGTGACAAGACCACATGGGGCTGGCCCATCCCTCCACTCCTGACCTGGGAGTGCAGAGCACCCTGGGAGCCAGAACCTCAAACTCAGCCCTGACCCTCCTCCACCAGGCCACCTTGCACCCTGGGTCAGGGCGGCCCCCATCTTGGAGGGGTCACCTAAGCCCCCCAGCCTGAGCAGGCAGGACAAATGGCAGAGGGAGGCAGGAGCTGATGTGCCTGGGACTTTCTCAAAGTCCTGAAAGCCTGAAGTTACGGGGGAGACTGGTGTAGATGGCGCCAAGAGGGTCAAGCCCATGGCTGTGTGGGGGCACCGCTCCTGGCCAGGGGTAGATTTCACCACCAAGGGGTCGAGGGAACAAAGACATCTATCGCCTAGAGCCGGTAGTGCTTCAGAACCACTCTATGGTCTGGGACTACCCTGGGCTCTAGACATCCCTGGGGTGTTGGCAAGGCGGGAGCCGTAAACTAAATCACCTTACCCCTGAAATGACCAGATCCTTCCAGAATCGAAATCAAGTTAGTGTTAAAAGACAGATTCACTGTTTTGTTCATTGATGTTTCCTTGCCTGATTTTTGTGTCCAGTGATCCATGCACCCCTCTGATGGCGGCGGCGGGGGCCACAGCCATAGTCTCAGGGTAGGAGCAAAACCACGGCTGCACTGACCCGGGCGGAAGATTAAGTGGTGGGGAACGTGTCTGGGAAGGGACAGAGCCCCCTCCCCTTTCCGGTCCCTCGCTTCGTGCTGGCATCTCCCACTCACTTGAATTCATTACCTAGGAAATGTGCCAAGCAGGGGTGGTGGTGGGGGGGGGGAGCTGCCCCAGTCACACGTTTTTGCAATTAGCCATTCTCTGTACACCTGGGCCAGGGCTTCCAGAGAGGCAGAGAGGCCAGGAGAGGTTGGGGGTCCTGTGGGGGGACCACGCACCTCTAGGAAGGCGGTGTGAGCAGGAGAGGGAAAACCATTTTGGAACAATGGGCCAAAGGTGAGTACACGTGTGTATGCCCACAGCTTCCATCCTCAGCCTCTGTCCCCAGCCTCCATAACCAGCCTCCGTCCCCCAGCCCCTGTTCCCCAGCCTCCATCCTCCAGCCTCTGATCCCAGCCTCTGTTCCCCAGTTTCTGCTCCCCAGCCTCCATCCCCCAGCCTCTGTTCCCCAGACTCTGTCCCTCAGCCTCTGTTCCCCAGCCTCCATCCCCCAGTTGCTGGGGCTAACTCCCAACCGGGCAGGTCCACAGGGCCGGCTGCTGCGTGAATCGGACCTTTATAAGAGAAGCAGCGTTCACTGGGGAGATTCATGGGCCGGCGCCCTTGGACTCTGGGTTATGAATGGGGGTCTCAGCGACTTCCTTCTCATTTAATTTATCATTCGTGCCGTCTTTCAACACCAGGCCCAGGCGAGCAGTACTGGAATGTGGCCTGCACAGAATTGCTCCTGCAGCATGGCCTCCTTCCAGGGAGGGGCACAGTGTGGGCCCCTCGAGCCCATAGGGCGGGGCAGAGCTTGGCTCAGGGATGATGTGGCCCCAGGAAGCAGGCCATCTGCTGACCCCATGTCCTCGCTCTGCCCACGGTCCCTCGGATCCTCAACTCTCAGAGCAGAGACCCACAGGACCCAGCCTCCGGGGTGACATCAGTGTCCTCCTGGTTCGTGCTGGGTCACAGGATTGGCGTCTCCAGGACTTGGCTCGTGACCCCTGGGTCTGAGTGTTTCTCTTGTGTTTGGTTTAAGAGAGTTGGAATTCCCGCGGTCAGGAGATGTGGATGCAGAAGAAAGAGCCTGCTGGGCTGGATGGCCACATTTGGCTGGAGGGGGGAGGTAGGACCTTGGCCTCTGGGGGAGACGCCTGAGCAGAGACCCTCCGAGGGGCCTCACGGATCCAGGCAGTGCCGGCTTGCCTGCTGATTTCAGTGGACATTAGTGCTTTGTTGAGGGTGAGAAGGAACATCAATCCTCTCTATTTTTTAAAAAAGATTTTTTGGCTGCACCACACAATGTGCGGGATCTTAGTTCCCCTTCAGGGATTGAACTGTGCCTCCTGCAGTGAAAGCACGGAGTCCTAACCATTAGACCACCTGAAAATTTCCTCAATCCTCTGTATTTTCATTTTACTGTTTCTGCCCCCTTTCCTGACTCTTCAGTTAGCACTTTCGGGGACACCACCCACACACATGCATGCACTTGCATGCAGGCATGCACCTGGATACACATACGCGTGCGCGCGCGTGCACACACACACACACACACACACACACACACACCCGCACACCCCAACACACACTTCAGCAGGGAGCCTGGCCATGTAGAGAAGCCCTTTGCTCAGGAAGGTGAGAAACGGATGCCGGCCACGGGACTGGGAGAGCTGGAAACACTGGAGCTGGTGGTCAGGTCTCCCAGGGCGCCAGGAGGGGCCTTGTGAACATCAGACTCAAAGGTTCAGCTCGGAGCCCACCCTCCGCCCCTGAAGCCCGGCCTCACTTTTCACCTGCCTGAAGTCAGCTCCAACAGCGTGGGGTTCTGATGTGGCTCCTCTTGGCTCGGCCCCCTTCCCACGACCTCCAGACCCCCTGCAGGGGCTCCAACAGCATGGGGTTCCAATATGGTTCCTCTCATCTTGTCCCCCTTCTCACGACGCCCAGGCACCGCTGCATGTGCGGCCATGCAGCCGTTTCCCTGGAGACCCTGGGGGGAGTGTTTTGCAAAAGGAAGGACACGTTGCAGAAATGTTGGCTGTGTCCACTCTGCAAGGTTGGTGGGTGACAAGTCTTCCTGTGTGTCCCCACTTGTCCTCAGCCACCCAAAGATGTGCAGATGGGCATACAGCAGGGCCAAGCCATCCATCCTACTGTGGGCATGAGCTGGGGGCTTCCAGAAATGGACAAGAAGAGGGGCTGGCTGGCTGGCCCCAGTGTCCTGGGAGGAGCTTCTCCTGGAATTCACAACAGAGCCAAAACTGACTGACTCAGTGACAGACAGAGGCCCTTGTTCTTGCAAGGGGAGGTGGGATGGTGAGGCTGCAGAGGAGGGAAAAGAGGGTGGGGGTAGAAAATACAGGACTGAAATCTGAAATCCAGTTTGTCCCTTCTCAGCTCAGAGGAAGGTGGGCCTGGGAGATGCAGGTGTCTTGCCTTGCACCTCAGCTGTGTTCCCGGGAATCTGGCCTTCAGGTGCTGTTTGGATGGTCTGTCCAGCTCTCCCTATGGCCTGGCCGGGATTCGCACATTGGACTTTGCGTCAAGGGGGTCTGTTGACAGCAGCAATTCCACATAGTGCGGCTGGAAATCTGTTGGAAAATTCCAGCATCTCTGCGTTTCTGAGGACACGACTCCAGCGGGGTGGGAACAGCTCTAGGGACACAGAGGGACATGACCAAGAAGGTCATACCAGGGGGGACCTCAGATGGCCCTTCAGGAGCATGGCCCTGTGGTTCCCCACTTTCTTCTTTCTTCAGTTGGCTTTCTGAATTATACATGGAAATATTTTGTCAAAATGATACACTTACATAGTATAAGGCTAGTAGGGAGAGTGGATGACCCCGTACTTCTCATCAACCCTCTGATTCCTGCTGCCCCAAAACAGCCATTTCAGCTCCCTCAGAGTTTTATCTGCATTTATCTTTATGTTTCAAAATGGCATGTTTATACCTTGTTTCACTTAACTAGCCCTTTCAATCTTGTGCTTTCAGAGGATGACAGTTTAACCCTCTTCACACACAGCTGTCAGCTTAGTCCCCCCCACAATTTTTTATTACATCAGTTTTCAGGGCTTACTTTCTTAAGAATGTGTGGACAATATTCTCAGCCAAGCCATGGAAAGAACGATGATTTCATTTCCTTTCTTAAGCAAAGTTTAAATTTGCCTGTATTAGCAATTGCCTTGTATTTTCATTTGCATATATCTCTATGCAGCTGTCACTAATCACGTATCTGTAAGATTTCTCTAAAAGTGGCCATGTATATCCCCTTTCTGTGAGTTTCACTTATTAATTTTTCTTAGAGTTGACCCCTTGGATCCCTCCTTCATTTCTCTTCTTGCTGTTTTGGTTGCTCTTTAGTTACTATTTTACTTGGGACAGATCTGGGAAAAGAAAAGAGGCGCTATCAACAATTTTGCTCACCTCATCTCGAGGCCACCAGAGCAGTGGTTGTCTTGGTACTTGCTTTCACTGTCACCATGGGAATTTCTCTGCTTCTCTCTGGTTTTGAATTCCCTATTTTTTGGATCCCTTTGAATCTGTTTTTTGGTTTATGCCCTTGATTTACTGGAGTACATCCTCAAGTAATTTTCTGAGAAAAGGTTCCTGGGATATAAGTTTTTGAAGTCTTTTAATCTTTGACACTGTTTCTATTCTTACAACACTCTTGATATTATGTTTGCCTGGATCCTGGACTCTAGGCTGGAAATTACTTCCCTTGAAAATGTTGCTCCATTGTCTGATGCCATGTTATTCCTGATAATTTGTTCACAATCTGCTCCCCCACCCCCACCCTCGAAGCTTCCAAGTGCGTCTTTCCCCAATATTACAATTCATGATGGATGGTATTCTTTGGCAGGTAAATTCTTCCTCTTGAGTCTAGTGGTTGGACTTCTGAATCAAGCTTCTGATTTTTAATCCCATCTTCCTTTCAGAGAAGGAGGAGGGCTGGCTCCTGGTTGGATTCCAGCTCTGCCATGAACTTAGTGGAATATCCTTTGTCAGATCACTTAAACTCTTGGTGCCTCAACTTCCTCACCTGTAAAATGGACTTGGTCAACAGGGCTTCCCTCAAGAGCTCTTGGGGGTTAAGTGGAGCTGATCTGTGATGATGATTTCAAAGAGGTCTCCTCCAAAGCGGACCTTCAGAAGCAGTTAGATTTTAAGACAACCCCAACGGAGGAGAGCTCTGGGCTTGAGGGGGCTTGGGCAGGGAGACCTCACTCTCATGTGCTAGTCTGTTACTGCTGGTAGCGGGGTCCCCCAGGACACCAGCCTTCCCAGGAATGCTGCCTGGCCGTGGGCCCCTGATCCTCACTCCACGGTGTGCTCTTTCTCGGCTCCCTGGGTGGGGCCATGTGCCCACACGTCTCAGGGGCTTCATTCTGTTTTGGGGCTTTCCAGTGACTTTGGGCAAGTACCTCCCTGCTCGCCTCAGTATCCCCATTCAGAATCAGAATGGTCTCTCGTTCTGACCCCTGAGGGCCCCCTCACCTCTGCCCTCTGGATCAGGTGCTGCTCCGGGCACCGTGTTCACAGCCAATGGTCCCTCCAAACCCAGCCACCCCTCCGTGCAGCCCTTCCACTCACGAGGGCACATTCCTTCGTTATAAATGTCTAGCCCCACGCTAACCACAAAGTCACATTGGAGACAAAACTCATCCATTTCTGCTCGTGCCGCCAAAACTCATCCATTTCTGCTCGTGCCGCCGCCACCGGTCGCCAAGCCACCCTGGACGCGGGGCTGTGGCTCTCCCGTTGCCGTTGTCCGAGGCTCTCTCAGCCTTGGCGGGGCGCCAGTCTTGAAAGTTCCTGATTTATTGTTTTGAAATGACCCACAGATGTGGCTGCGTCTGCTGGCTGTTGCCAATTAAAGTGCTGGCGGGCACTGGCCCTCCTCGCCCGGCCCAGGCTTCCTTCTAGGGGCTCGGGGCTGGGTCAGCCGTGAGCGCTGGGTTGGACCTGCAGGGGCTCCTGGGGTCCCTGAGCCATGAGGGCAGTGGGTGGGACCTTTGGGCTATAGGGGGACACAAGGATGGCATGGCTTGTGGTCTACAGTTTGGATGCAGCCTCTGGTGCACCCTGTCACTCTGGATGCCCACTCTCACAGGCCCTTAGGACACCACCATGGGCACCATGACTCCCATGTAGGGGCACGATTTCAACCCCAGAAAGAAGTGTGCTTGGTGGTGAGAGAGAGACAGAGACACAGGGAGCACAACACCTGCACGTACGTGCACTGAGTGTACATGCACTGCATGTACACGTGACCACACGCACACGCAGCACATGTACACATGGCCACATGTACATGTAGTTGCATGTACACATGGCTGCACTTCGCTCCTGTGACATCACTGGCCTTTCTCTGCCTTGGCAAGGGCCACATGTTTTGACTCTCCCAGCCACACCGTTCGATGCAGACTTTCTACCTGATGCTGGGCTGAGACCACTGTTACACACCCACTTCAGACCTTCCCTCACCATCTGATGTTCATGCAACTTTCCTTTAAAAGTGAAAGTGACCCATTCAATACATACATGCTTGTTATTAACCCGCCTATGACATTTCCATATAAGTCCTCCCATCAGGAAACCCGTTGTGGTCCTGGCCTGTGTCCCCTTTGGTTGACCCTTGGCACCGTCTGGAGAGACCTTGGGCCGAGGTGGAGTTGACTGGAGCAATTTGACCTGAACTGTGGGGTTGTCCACTCCCACCTGGATGCCCCTTGGCCCTGGGGGAGCCCTGCGGGTTGGGGGCTTTCACAGGTGAGATCAGCATCAAGCACAGCCCTAAGCGTTCAGACTGGGAAGATGGAACCTGGCTGATTGAAAAGTTCTCTTCAGTGTCTCCCTAAAAAGGCTGTGTGTGAGTGTGTCCAAGTGTGAATGTGCATGTGTGTGCCAGAGTGTCAGTATTGTTGGTGTGTTTCAGCATCAACGTGTGCATGTGTGAGCATGGGTGTGCCTGTCAGTGTGCTAATGTGCATGTGTGAGCATGCGTGTCAGGATTCCTGGGGTGTGTGTGGTCACTGTGTTAATGTGCATGTGTGAGCATGTGTGTGTCAGTATTGTTGAGGTGTGTGTGTCAGCGTCCATGTGTACATGTGTGAGCACCTGTGTAATATATGTGAATGTGTGTGTGTGAGCAGGTGTGTGCGTGTCAGTGTGTGGGTGGCACTTGGCTTTCTTGAGGGACCCCTCTTGGCACAGACTGGACTGGGGGCCGTCCCTGAGTGCTCTTTGCCAGGACAGAGGATGGAGTTTATTTTAGAGGCAATCTGGGGTTAAAGTGTCTATCCAGATGTCTGACATCTGATAACCTGCCTTGGCTGAAATCTTAATAACCACATAAAAGACATTTTTTCTCTTAAGATTTAGCAAGTATTTTGTTATGAAAATGATCATGTGCATTTCTATAAATGTGCACAGGGTTTGGCCTGGATGGCCAGCTGTGAGCCTGGAGATTCTGGGAGCCTATGGTCAGGTCGGGCCTGGGGAGTGAGGGGTCCCATGAAGGGCTGCTGCCCTGGAGCTCCAGGCCCCTGATGGGCATCGGGGTTGGAATGCTCAGTTCGCTCGAGGGAAGCCATCCAGCCCTCTTGAACATGCTGTCCCCTCAGCAAAACACAGGCGGCTGCCTTCTGCAGGGTGGGGGAGCCCCAGGCGTGTCTCCCTCCAGATGCAAAGCTGCGTTCAGGGGCCGGCCAGTGCGATTTCACCCTCTGTCTGCTGCAGAATGCCTGCTGCTACCACCACACCCACCCCATGTCCAGGTGGAAATGTGTGCCGTACCCACCTGGCTGGACCCCTGGGAGCCCAGACCCCAGAACGCTATGGCAGCACCTGCAGATTTCACACTGTCTTTAACCCTTGGCCCCCTTCCCACCTGGCTCTGGTTGGAGCATCCTTCATGGAGCAGGCAGTCATCCCAGGCGGGTCACCACAGGAGGACCAGAAGCAGGTGGAGGCCTCAAGGCCCAGGGTAGGATTGCATGGGGCTGGCATGTGGGAGCCTATGTCTCGTGGAAAGAACAGTGTTGGGAACCTGGGAGGGTGGTAACCTGGAGGCAGGACCCCAGTGCTGCCCCTGGTCACTCCTGAAGCAGGGCCAGCCCTGCAGACCTGCATGAACCTTCCCTGAGGCATCCCGTCAGTGACCACAGAGCAGCGCACCTGTCTGTGTGGTTAGACACTTTAAAATTTCATTAAGACTTTGTCTACATGTACAAGCAAAAAAGCCCCAAACAACCAAAATGAAATCAAATTAGGGTGCCTGTGCTGTGATCTAAGACTTATTTCTTCTGCATGGTGAGGAAGAAATTCACATGGTGAGGAACTTTGGCCTCAGACCCTCAGTCCCCACGGGCTCCCTCACCCTTGGGGGTCAAAGCGGGTGACTCACCATTAGGACAGGGACTGCTCTGCTGCCCATTCTCGTGTCATTACCCAGGCCCAGAACCAGCGTGGGCAAGGAGGGAGCCCAGGGCCCGGCCACCCGGCCGCCCGGCCACCCTGCCCGGCTTTAATCACCATGGGTCACTGCTCATGGGGCTTGAATAACATGGGAGGTGGAGGTGTGGGGCGGCCGCAGCTTCTGTTTCTGATGGAGCCCTGGGCACCACGATTTAATGGATTAGTTAAAATGATGTGAAAAAATGGATCTCTGATTTATGACCTGCAATTTTTTGCTGACTGGGGCGTGTTTTTCCAAGTCCTGTGTTTTACAGTCTTGGGCACATAAGGCCTTTGTTGTTTCCCTGATTCTGCCCTCAGGGCTCATCCCGGGACCCTTTGCCCAAGGCCTCTCCAGACCTTTAAAACAGGAAGTTTAATTTTATAGAATTAAAAAAGAGAAAACGGTACTTAATTATCTGGCTGTGAAACAGCACTGCCCTTTCTTAATTTTAGTAGCTAATAAAAGGCCATTCCTGGAGTTAACTACTTCTGGTCCAAACGCCCTACAATCCCGGCTATTTGGATAGAATATTTTATGAACTGTTATATATTACACTACGGTTTTTAAGCTCTGCTATGACATATTTCTCTCAAGATTTATTAGGAATTTTTATTTAAAACAATATATTAAATAGGGGAGAAAAAGTAATCTTAGGTAAAATTCAAATATTAGCAAAACATAACATGGCCCAAAACCTCTTTTATTTGAAGTTGTCCTCCTCCTCCCTCCCCTGCCCGCCCCACTGCTGCTATAAAAATGGTTTGAGAAAAAACGACCATCAGCTGCATCATTAATTCAACATGGCTTCCAACCTGACTCCAATCTGGGACCAATTTCAAGGCCAGTTGCCACTTAAGTAACTCTATGGAAACAGAACAATGAACCGAGCCCGCCAAGACCCCCAGTGCCTTCCTGGTTTCCACCAGACTCTGAGGACGTCCACACAGGCCTCTGCTCTGCAATCCCTGAGGTCCCTCAAGGTCCCCCACCCAGAGGCTGACCCCTGGGCCAGCTCCTCAGAGGCGAGGAACTTGGGGACCACCTGGCCCGTGTGTCCTCAGCCGCAAGCCCTCAGGGAGCCTTCCGTGGCGTTTGGGGATCAGTCTTCCCTTCCCTGAGTGAGTATTCCTCATCCACAGAGGCCTTGGAGACCAAGCTTGGTGACATTCAGCCTTGGCGGTGGGCAGGAGGACTGTGCAGAGCCAGGGCCCCAGGGCGGGGGGCTGAGACCCCTCGGGGAGGGAGCCCCCAGAGTCCCATCGGACTGCAACAACTCAGCACAAAGTCAAAGGCAGCTCGTAAGGTGGGGACAGTGGAACACCAGCTGCGGCCCTTCTGGGCACAGGTCTCAGCCTGCAGGTCTCAGTCCTGTGCCGGCTGGGTGCCTTCGGGAGGGGACCACGTGGAGGCTTAGAGCAGAGCCTGGGATGTGGAGGCTCAGCCCAGAGTCGACAGCCCTCGGGTGGCCAAGCAGCTTCACACACACCTGGGGGCCCTGGAGTGGGTGGGACACTCCCAGCCCCCACCTGTGCTTTCTCTTCTCCCAGCAGCTGTCCACTACCCACCAGCCTAGTGCTCGGGGTTGAGGGCCTGCCAGGGAATGGGGCTGGATGAGCCCCCTTCCCCGTGGTCTGGATAAGAAGACTGATATTTAGAGCTTGTGGTTAAATGTGATGAAAACAAACAGGGTGGGGGGCAGGCCCGCAGGGGTGTCTGCATGGGGGCCCTTGACCGGAGGTCTGGGGTGGCTTGGATGAGGTGACATTTCTGCTGAGACCCCAGGGGTCAGCCCAGACAAGAGGTGTCCTGGCCACAGGGAGACCTGAGGGTGGAAGAGCCCAGGAGGCAGGTGTCTGCTGGGGACAGGGGGACAGTGCTTGGTGAGGATGGGGGGTGGGGGAGCTGGGTTTGGACCTTTCTTTGGGATCATGGGCCCAGCTCTGCTCCCGGGGCTGTGGGATGACCTCCAGGGCGGGTGTCCCAGGTAACACCTCCTCCTAGCTGGGCCCTTCCCGGGAAGGCAGCCTTGTTTGCAGACAGGCCGCCCTGGGGAGCACCTGTCGCTCTCCACGGTCACTGGGTGATGGGGCAGGCATGGGCCACTGCCCCACCCGCCTGAGCGCTGGCAATTAAAAGGCTATCATCCTTGTCAATTAAAGCCATAGCTGCTTCCGAGGAGGCCTCCTCCCCAGCTGAGTGCCTACCAGTTAGCCGTGTGTGGTTAGCTAATTTGCGGGCATTTGGGAGTTTGAGTAAATAATCTTCTGAGCCTTGTGGGGCCCCTTGAATCTGTCTGCGAGTTTTATTGGGCTCTCACGGGGCCTGTTCAGGGTTAGCAGGGTGCTGCATGATTAATCAACACCATTGAGGCCATCTTTGTACATCGGGGTGTTGCCACTGGGTTGGAGGTGGTCCCAGCTGCCGGGCTGGGCTAACGTCACAGGGGCTGGTGCTGGTAAGCACAGTGGTGGGCCTCATGTGCTGTCCATGCAGGACCAGCTTCTGACCCTAGTCATCACTTGGCCTGGCTGGCCAGGAGTGTCAGGAGCCCTGAGCGAGGAGGGATGGCCCAGTTCCAAGTTTCTGCCAGGCACACTCAACTAGCGACCCCACTGCCATTGAGCCCGGCAGCCCCTCCTGACCTGGGCCCACTCTAGGTGCCGTCCCACTCTAGGAAGGAGTCTAGGTGGTTCTCAGAGCGCTGTTCCCAGGTCCTGGGCGCAGGCAGGGAGTCTGGGCACACGCTGTGGGGGGGGGCTTGGCTGGCACCCAAGAGGAGATGGCTCCTGTCCTGGGGTAAGAATGTGTGTGTGCTCAGTCACTTCAGTTGTGTTCAACTCTTTGTGACCACATGGACTGCAGCCCACCAGGCGCCTCTGTCCGTGGGATTCTCCAGGCAAAAATATTGGAGGGGGTTGCCATGTCCACCTCCAGGGAATCTTCCTGACCCAGGGATTGAACCGGCATATATCTCCTGCATCTCCTACATTCCAGGAGGATTCTTTACTGCTGAGCCACTGGGGAAGTCCAAGGTGAACATGGTTCCCCCCAAATTCATGTCCACCCAGAATCTTAGAACATGACCTTGTTTAATTTGAAAGTTGGGGCTCTGCAGATGTTATTAGTTGGGATGAGGTCATGTTGGACTGCAGGACCCTGATCCTGTGAGATCAGGATCATGTGAGAGGCCATGTGGTCAGGAGGGAGGTCTGAGTGATGCGGCCACAAGCCAAGGAGTGCCTAGGCTTGCCAGCGGCCACCTGAGGCTGGGATAGACAAGGAGGGAGGGGCCCTTCCTGAGAGCCTCTGGAGGGAACACAGCCCTGCCCACACCTCAACTATGGGGTGCCTGGCTCTCAGACGGGGAGAGAATCCATTTCTGCTATTTACTGTCTCTAGGTTTATAGCACTTTGTCATCGCGGCTCCAAGAAACAGTTACAGCCCCAAACAGACTCTTTGGGTAGCTCCCCTTCCTAGCTCTCACGTTCTGGAGATTTCTGAAACCTGCCCAGTCGTGCGTCTGTTTCGCTGCAAAAGAGGAGCAATAGTTTCCACCTTGGGCAGAACCTGTGTCCCGGGTCTTCTGGGCTGGACTTGGCAGCAGGGAAGGGCATGTGAGCTTGTCCCCAGGGAAGAAGCAGATCTTGCAGGGAGAGAGAGAGGAAAGAACAGGAACCCAGACCTTGGGGGGCACCTGCAGGGAGGGGAGAGCGGTGGGGAGGAAATGGCTGCTGAGCGGCAAAGGATAAGTCCGGGCTCTCTGGGCCCCTGGCTTCTGGCTGGGCCCACCACACCCAGCCTGGGAGAGGTTTCCCTGGCAGCCAGCACAGGGCAGGTCCTGTGGGACCAACCTGAGAGGGTCTCCTGCCTGAGAGGCTGAGGGATTTCCCCTACCTCTTGGTAAGTTCTATGAGTAGTCTGGGGCAGTGATTGAGGTTGGTTTTGATTTCACTCAAACCAGTCCCGTCTTTACTCTGCGCTAAGTGGAGCCCCCGAGGATCTATTTCGGGTAACCTCCGAGCTGAAGCATACTTGTGGGATGAGACAAGCCTGCTGGTTGTGCATCCGATGTTATCCTCAAAGGCCAACTCAGAATGGAAACAGGATCCGGGACCCTGGGCAGGGTGGACAGAAGAGGCAGGTTTCCAAGCCAGACGAGGCCCCTAGTGAGCAGCAGGAGGATGAAGTCTAGTGACGGCGGGGGTGAAATTCCTGAATGTGGAGAGGCGGAGGGTGCAGGGTCCAGGAGAGTCATCCAGGATCAGACTCACCCAGAAAATCACTGCAGCTGTGCAGGCAGCCTGCTCGACTGGTCCTTGCCCGCCTTTCAACACTGCCGGCTGCCTGCCTCCACTGAGGTCAAGCCTGTGTGGGTGTGAGGGCAGGTGTTGGGGGTAGGAGCTGGCCTTCCAGTACATACATGGGGGCTTGGAAATTCAGGGAGCTGGCATCCCAGTGGGGGCTGCTCACAGCCCTGAACTGCAGACACCAACCAGGAGGGAGAGCTTCTGCCTCCTGCCTCCCCAGTCCTCCCACCCCCCATCCCCTTTCCCCTCACCCCCTCCAGCTCCCAGGACCCACCCACACCACCCTACCCCATCCCCTGAGAGCCCTCACCCCACTCCAAACACCTCACCCCTTTGACCCCACCCCCAACACCCACTCAGCAACAAGAAGGTGCTCCCTGTTCGAAAGTGGCCAAAGTAGCTGAGAAGCGGGGGGGACCTGCCACCGAGATGGCAGCCATGTCAACCCCATATGGAGATCATTATGGCCCTGGGGAAGCTTGTTTGGGGCCTCAGTGTCCAAGGTGATAGCCTGTGCTGCCAGGGTATGGGGGATGGTGAGGGGGGGAGGGACACAGTAGGGGAGGGGCTGCTGCAGGAGAAGGAGCCCCATCAAAAGCTGGGCAGAGACCCCAGCTCACAGGGTTTCCATCTGAGCTCCTAGACTGCAAGGCCAGGTCCATGAAGTTGGGGTGAAGTGAACAGGAAGAAAAGAGAGGGATTCAAAGGTGAGGATATGTGGAGGTGGGGGGTGGCCCTAACCAAGGGCAGTAGTGGGGAGGGCGGAGGGCACATGTGGCTATCTGCATCTCTCGGCTACTCTTCCTCCAGATTCTCCTTCCTTGGCGCAGGCCTCTTCCTGCTCTGTGCTTCTCTGCCTCCCTGGACCACCCATCTCCTCTCTACCCCCTATGTCTGTGTCTCTACCTGCTCCTCTCTCTCTCCCTCTCGCTCTCTCCACCAGCCCTTACCTCTCTCTTTCCTCTCAGCCACAGAGGTTCAGAGGTTTGGTTGATGGTGTCTGAGCCGGGTGATGAGGACCATGAGCAGGTGGCCTTGGTCAGTCAGCAGTGCTGTGGCTGTGGCAGACCAGGGCGGGCAGAGCAAGAGCTGCTGAGGGGCAGACATGAGGGATTCTTGTGTTTACCATTTCTTACCAGGGTATCCTTACACCCAAACTCACAGGTGAGTACCCCTTGGCTGTAGTTCTCTGGCCGCTCTGGCCCTTCTTGATGGTGCTCACTGTGCCTGGACCTATCTATGGGGGGATCTGGCTCCACCATCCAGTCTCCCTTCTGGCCTCAGTCAATGCCTCAGGCCTCAAGGCTTTGTGTGTGTGCTTCAGAAAATGAAGTGTGGGCCAGAGGAGAGCTTTTGTGCATAGTGATGGCAAATAGATAATTGAGATAAACCTTCCTAGTGAAGACAGACAAAACTGGTTTGAATCAGTCTGCTCCTTGGAAGAAAAGCTACGACAAACCTAGACAGTGTATTATAAAGCAGAGATATTACTTTGCCAACAAAAGTCCATGTAGTCAAAGCTATGGTTTTTCCAGTAGTCATGTGTGGATGTGAAAGTTGGACCATAAAGAAGGCTGAGTGCCAAAAAATTGATGCTTTTGAACTGTGATGTTGGGGAAGACTCTTGAGAGTCCCTTGGACTGCAAGGAGATCAAATCAATCAATCCTAAAGGAAATCAAACCTGAATATTCATTGGAAGGACTGATGCTGAAGCTCCAATACTTCAGCCACCTGATGCAAAGAGCCAACACATCAGAAAAGACCCGGATGTTGGGAAATACTGAAGGCAGGAGGAGAAGGGGACAACAGAGGACGAGACTGTTGGATGGCATCACCAACTCTATAGACATGAGCTTGAGGAAACTCTGGGAGATTATAAAGGACAGGGAAGCCTGATGTGCTGCAGTCCATGGGGTCACAGAGTCTGACATGACAGAGTGACTGAGCAACATCAGCAGAGTCTGGAAAGAAGTGGAGAGTTAGAACATAAAGTAGGAGACAGTCAAGGGGAGGTTAGCATTGGGTGGTGCCTCTCCCCTTGGGGCATCTCCCTGGGAGGCTGAAAGTGTATAAATTGTCTTGTTCCCCAAAATTGGATTAAGGTGGTCCTGGATTATGATGCCTTCTTCTGCTTGTCAGAAACAAACATACACCCTCTCTCGAGGATGATAACATAATTCTAAGCCTCAGATCATTTTTAATTATATTAAATATATGTAATATTTGGCACTCAACAAAAAAAATAACAGAGGGGATGAGACAGTGTAAATGAACACATTTTTTATTAGAGATAAAAGAAATGAGATAAAATAAAATGGGAATCTCTAAAAGAGATAAAATAAATGAGAATTTTACCAGCAAAGTAAAAGCTATATAAAAGAATCAAATGGAAAATCAAGAACCTAAAAAATATAATAATGAAGATTAAGTCAATGGGTGTGTTGAAGAAAAAATTAGACACAGATGGAGAGAAAATTAAAGAATGGGAAGATTGATAGGAGAAAAATGATCTGCAGGAGGAAGAAAGAAAACTCAGGAAAACATAGATAAGAATTTAAGATCAATAGGGAACAAGGTGAACAATTCTACAGACTTCTAATTGGATCCATGAGGAAAGAGAGAACAGAGAGAAGCAATATTTGCCTAGATAATGGATGAAAATTTCCTAAAATTGATGAAACGGTGTAACCACAGATTCATGAGGTCCCACAAGTCCCAAACAGTTCTAGGAAAGTTGAGGTTACAATTGTGAGGAGGGCTATGAAAAGATGGTGGAGGAGTTATCATGGTGAGGAATTGTCTCTCATCACCTTCACAGGGATGATGTTGCCTCTCTCTTTCTGTCCCTCTCTGTTTTCCACATTTCTGTCTTTCCTGGGCCATCTTAGTAAACTGCTGAAAACCAAAGAACAAGAGAAATCTTAAAAACCAGGAAATAAGGCCCATTATTCCAAAAGAGCCACAACTAGACCTAAAGCTAGTCAACAGACACAAGTCAGAAAACAGTGAAATAAAATCTTGGCACTTTAAAACAATGCATTTATCTATCTAGAATTAAATATGCAGCAATACTATATTTCAACAAAGAAAGCAAATAGACATTTCTAGACAAACAAAATTTGAAAACTTGTCACCTGCAGATGCTCACTGAAGAAAAGAGTGAAAAGTCCAAAAAGAGCACTGCCAACTGTAAACATATGGTTTCACTTATATGAATTCTGGCTGTATGAATGAAAATTAACAATGGGGTTTTACATATGTATATGATTAAAGTACATCATATAAGGACATGTAAATTTGGGAGAATAAAATGGAATTAAGCTATTCTAATGTCTTTGCATTGTCCTAGGAGAGGGTAAAAGTAACAAGTAATATTACCCTTTGACCTTGACTTCAAGGATAGATGCTGTAATCTCTAGAGTAACTGCTAAATGAATAGAAACATATATAAAAATAATGAGATAATGGGGGATGAGATCATTTTAAAAGCTGAAACAGTTGAAGAGAAATCGAGAAAGAAGAGGAAAAGGAGCATAGATTATTCAGGTCACCAAGAAAATAAATGAAAGATATATTTAATGCCAAATGGATCTTCAGTTTCATTAAATGCAAATATATTAGATGCTCTAATTAAAAGACAAAAATTGTCATGCTCAATAAAAATAAAATCCAGACATGTTTCATTTGTAAAAATACACACAAACAAAGTCCAAGTATAAATTATTTTTAAAAACTACAATCTGAGTATAAAGATACAAGCAAGTTGATATAAAAAGTTAAAAAAAGATGTGCCAGAAAGGACTTACATTAGAAAACTGGAGCAGCTGTGCTGAGACCAGATAAAGTAGACTTTAAGGCATAGAGCGTTACGAGACAGAAAGATGGACATTTTATTTTAATAAAGTGTTCAATTCACTGTGAAGATGTATGGATCCCAAATGCATAACTACCTAATAACATAGCCATTTAATAAAACGAAAATTGATGGAGTTAAAAGAAGAAATGGACATATCCAGCGTGGATCCAGACATAAACCTCTCAGTAACTAATTGAACAAGTAGACAAAATATCATGAAGGATATAGGAGATTTAAACAAAATGATCAGCAGCTTAACTTGATGGACATGGATAAGCCATGCACTTCCAAATGCTGATAGACATACATGTTCAGTAATTCAGTCAAGTCTGACTTTTTGCAACCCCATGGACTGTATCCCACCAGGCTCCTCTGTCTGTGGAATTTTCCAGTCAAGAATACTTGAGTGGGTTGCCACTTTCTACTCCAGGGGATCTTCTCAACCCAGGGATTGAACCCACGTCTCCTGCATCACAGGCAGATTCTTTACCATTGCACTACCTGGGAAACACAAACACACACACACACATTACACACACATATGTGTAATATATAACTGTGTGTGTAATATATATATTATATACATGAAACATTTAAAAATTAAGTTTATGCAGGGCCATAAGTTAAATTTAAAAACATTTCAGAGGATCTAAACTGTGTGGAATTAAACTGGAAATAAAAAACAAACAGATAACAATAATAAAATCCTTGCAAGTTTGGGAATTAAGAAAGGTATTTAAAAATAACGTATAAATTAAAGAAAACCATTCTGGAAATAAAAATATTTTAACTTTATTGAAAACAAAAAAGATATTACAACATAATGTGTGGCATGAAGCTAAAGTATTATTTGAAGGTAAATTTCTATCATTAAGTGTATTTAAAAAGAAAAGAGGAAAAGTGGAAATCAATTATATAAACAGTTACCTGAAGAAATAATTTAAAAAACTCCAAAGAATGTAAAAAGCAGAAAATGATAGAAGATGTTGATGAAATAGAAAATGAAGGTAAGAATATGAAGCCCAAAACTGATTGTTTGCAAAACTAATAAAATTAATAAACCTAAGAGAAAGAGAAAGGGCTTCCCTGGTGGCTCAGTGATAAAGAATCTGTCTGCAATGCAGGAGCCTCAGGAGACACAGGTTCGATCCCTGGGTCAGGAAGATCCCCTGGAGAAGGGAATAGCAACCCACTCCAGTATTCTTGCCTGGAGAATTCCATGGACAGAGGAGCCTGGCAGGCAAAGTCTGTGGGTTGCAAAGAGTCAGACATGACTGAAGCAACTTAGAGCAAGAGAAAGAGGGAGAGACAGTGAAAGTAAAAAAGTGCAAATAGCCAGTGCTAGGAAGGAATAGGGAATAAATTACTATGGATTCAGAAAGTATTTTTAAGAGATTTTATACTAATCAATTAGAATATGTGAATGGAATAAAGTTCTCAAAAAATAAAGTTAAAATCATCACAAGAAGAAACTGAAAATTTAAGCAATCATAAAACTGTTAAAGAAATTGTCTTTGGAATTAAAATCCTTCTCAAAAGGAAAATCTTAGGTATAGATTAATTTCCTTGCCTAATTCTATCAACAATTAAAAAATTGTGCCAATTTTACACAAACTCCCTCAAAGAATTAAAAAAGGTTACTTCTTGAACTTGGTTTACAAACCTAGCATGATCTTTATAGCAAAAAGGGACAAAAACATCACAGGAAATGTCACACAGAGCAATTGCTTGCCACTTCTGAACTTGGATTCAAAGATGCTATACTAACATTAATCAGCTCAAAATAATTTGTATATAAAGATAATGTAACTTGATGAATTAGATCTTTTTTCTAGGAATGAAAAATGGGGTTAAAATTAATCAATGTAATTAAGTACACAAATGGAATAGAGTGAAAATCATATGTTGATCTCAGTAGATTCAGTGAATGCATATGAGAAAATTCAATATCCATTCATGAGTTAAAAAAGTTGGCAAAATAGAAATTGAAGGCCATTTTCTTAACCTGATAAAGTAAATATACAAAACAAGGTGAATTGTTGAAAGCTCTCCAGGACTGGGAACAAGACAAGAATGCCTGATACTACAAGTTCTGTGAACTCCTAGACTAGTGACTCTAGCTAGTGCAATAATGCAAGAAAAAATAATTGTTATAACTACTAGAAAAGATACACTGTTGTCATAATTTACAGGTGATGTGATTATGTAAATAAAAAATTCAAGAGTCTATAGGTTCACTATGAATATTAATAAGTAAATTTAGCTAATATATATTATCTACCACGAGAAAGTAGAAAGTTTTTGAAGTTACCATTTGTAATAGTGTCAAAAATATCAAATGCTGAGTGATGAATCTAGGTAGAAGGTATGCCAACTTTTTTACAGGAAACTATAAGCCTTCATAAAAATTAAGGAAAGCATGAACTAATTAAGGGATCCACTGTACAGACTGTTCTACAGATTCAACACAACCATGATAAAAATCCCATCCATTCTCTGTGGAAACTTATAGCCTAAGTTCTGGCCCCAACAGATACAGAAGTCTTATGGAGCTGCAGTAATCAAGCAGTGTGGTATTATTGCAAGGATGGATAAGTAGATAAATGTCAGAGTAGAGACACAGAGTTACCCATATATGGACACCATGTGTATATGACATATGGCACAGTCCTAGGACCCTAGGCCCTGCTCCATCAGCACTGCCTTGGGGAGGGCAGAGCCTCCATCCCTAGGATCACATTAGATGGGCAGCAGAGTAGGAGACAGGACTGGAAACATCACTGCTTCCTCATGATGACCCCTGGGTCACCTTGTGAGCTAGGACCCAGTGGAGGGAGGCTCTCCTTCCCCTAGAATTTCCACAAGCAGCAGCATCTTCATCCCACAGTAGGGGCGTCTGCCACATTAGAAGTAGGAGATACATGACTACTGTCTGTGGGAAGCATTGCAATAACCAGGAATGTCTCCAACAACAAGAATGTGAGTGGCACCCCCGGCATTGTGCACTAGCTGGAGAGGTGAGGGAACAGTCCACCTCTCCTTCCAGGGAGCATGGGACATCCACATGGGCCTCCACATGGCTTCCTGGGCCTCCTTCTGCTCTATCCCAGGTGTTACTGTCACCATCTCAGTCCAGTGTGGTCACTGTGGGAATCGTGGGGTGGAAAAGGATGCTGGTCCTCGGATTGAAGTGGTTGAGAGGCAGGCAGCAGTGGTCCGAGCGTCCTGAGAGGCCAGCTCATCATGACAGGATCCCGGCAACAGCAGGAAGGGCTGCATATTTGCCTCAAAGGGAGAGATGAACATTGTACCTAGGCATTTTCATTCTTCCAGATTTTGCCCTGTTATAATTGTTAGATATCATTGAACCAAAATGTATTTAGTTAACCAAAGTATTCAGTTAAAAGCATCAAGGGATGTGATTAAAATTTAAAACTACAGCCATTAAGGAAGGGATCATGCCTTCATTGACCAAGTCTTAGGGGAGTTGGTGTGATTCTCCCAGGCCAGCGCAGGCAGCTAAATCTCACAGGGCACGTTCCCCCAGCCTCAACCAGGGATTGTGTCTTTGGCTGGTCATCTGTGAGTAGAGATGGCCCCTAAGCATCACCCCACAGGAGTCTCCCTGAGCTAGGGGAGCTTGCAGAGGGAGCCAAAGCAGGCCACCTCACCCCCAGGCCTTGGATGGAGCTGGCCTGCCCTCCCTTGGGGTGCCCAGAAGCGGGAGGGAGGAACATCTGCCTCTTGGAATTTTTGCAGGTGATGAGGCTGGCTGGCTACTGAGCCTTGGATAGTACAGCCAGATAAGCATTGCCTCCCTGTCCTTCTCACTGGCTGCCCCACCCTGCCCACTGGGTGCCTGGCTGGTCCAAGAGGACAAATGATCAAGGGTGCACACAGCAGAAGCCCTCGAAAAGACCCTCAGCATGTGAGCCAAGCAGAGCTGCCTCCCAGGCTGTCCTTTCCTCTGGGGCCTCTCCTCTGTGGTAGGTGCTTGTGCTTGAGGCTGTCTGTGGGGTCTCCAGGTCAGAGCAGAGCCTGGGAACATAGGGACATCAGCCTCCTTATCCTCGGCTCTTTGTGACAGAGTCAGAGGAGGGGGACAGCAGGATGGGCAAGGATGCCCTGGGGGGCTGGGGCACCGGGGTCACTGGCCACCTGTCTCCTGGGCTCCGGGATCACCCACCTGCAAGCCCTCCTTGGGGCACACTTGAGCGTATGAATGAGGTTCCCAGAGAAACCTGACCTCTCCTAACCCATTTCCAAACACAAGCTCCATTTTACATCAAAGAGTGTGAAACAGGCCTCCTCAGAGCACACCTGACGCCTGCCACAGGAGAGTTTCTGAGGGGTGCTGGCTTCTGGTTTGGGCCCTGGGTGTTTGGTGAACATCTTCCTTTTGGGTCCCTGTTTCTTGGCAAGTTCCCTCCTCCAGGGTTGGGGCACCAGTGCCCTCCTCTGCTGGGCATTTCTCTAAGAATCTCAAATTGCTGTTGAGGAGTCTGAACTGGGGAGGGCAGGCTTGTAGCCTTGGTGTGTGTGTCTGTGTTCATGATCTCCAAGTGCGTGGTCAACCTCCAAGTTGACCTCTTGAAACACAAGGCATCAGCCCAGCAACTGCAAGACACTAGAGTGACCAGCAAACCAGTTGCCAAACTCTGGCTCTGCTCAGCGTCTCACCAACGTCCCAACTTGTCTTCTGTTGGCTCACGCGACCTGACAGACCTGTGGGGGCTTTGGGCTCTGGAGATCTGGCTGGGTTAAAATCCTCTGAGTCCCTCCAACTCTGGAAGGACAGAGCCCACATGTTCAGCAAGCTCCTGTGTAAGGGGCTGAACTGTGTCTCCTGGAGTTTATATGTTGGAGTCCTAAATCCCAGGACCTCTGAATGTTTGGAGATGGGGTCTTTAAGGATGTGATTAAGTCTTCTCTGGTGGCTCAGACAGTAAAGAATCTGCCTGAAATGCAGGAGACCCAGGTTCAATCCCTGGGTTGGGAGGATCCTCTGGAGAAGAAAATGGAAACCCACCCCAGTATTCTTACCTGGAGGATTCCATGGACAGAGGAGCCTGGCAGACTATAGTCCATGGGATTGCATAGAGTTGGACACAGCTACACTTTCACCTTCAAGGTAAAATGAAGTCCTATGGGTGGGTCCTAATTCAAACACCAGTGTCCTTATGAGAAGAGGAGATCAGGACACACACATGCACAGAGGGACGACCCTTTGAGGACACGAGGAGAAGATGGCCATCTACAGGCTGGGGAGAGAGGCCTGGAGAGGCTCACCCTGACCTCAGATTCCAGCCTCCCGCTCTGGGAGAGGACTCATGTCCTGTTGAAGTCCCTGATCCGTGGTGCTTTGTTGCAGCAGCCAAACAGTGGGCCTGGGCTAGACCAATGGAAGGCATCCTGAGGCTGGGGCATCTCCCTGCCCACTGTTCCTGCCCAGCTGCTGGGAGGACATGGGGAGAAAGGGGGTAACAATGCCATGTGGATGGGAGAACAGACATCTGGGTGTCACTCTTGCCAAACAAATATTTGCTCAGCGCTTTCTAGAGGTGAGCGGTGTGGATACGGCCCTGGGCGGGTAGAGCCCACAGGCTATTAATGGAATGAATAGTCACTTAGAGAAGCTAACAGGAACATCTGTGACAGTTTGGCTTGTTGCTTGGCAAATGCTCACCCCTCCTCTTCAGGGTGGGTGGGGTGGCCCCTTCGTGAACTTTGGGCCAGTCCCTGTGGCTTCTTTGGATATGGCGGTGTGATCCTAGCAGAGGCCTCCCACCCATGGGCTGGGCACACACCCTGATGAGAGCAGGCCTGGGGCTTTCATGTCCTGCTGTGGAGAGACCAGAATGCACACAGCATGGCCCCCTGGCCATAGCCCTGAGCAGAACTGCCCAGCCGGGCCCTGCATGGCTTAGCTGGGCCATACCAGCCAGCTGGCTGTGGGTGTGAGGACAGGTGCCTGTGCTTTGGGGAGCTATGTTACATGGTGTGACTGTGGTCCTTGCTGACCGATCACCATATGTACATGATTTTTAGTTTGGTCAAGAAAGGGACAACTTGGGAGGGAATCTGTCCATGGTCTGTTAAATCCTGAGAGTCATTTATGGAATGAGCACATACATATTCATCAAACTGTAGAATATTACATTAAAAGGGACGTGTTCTCGCTTGGCTGGGTATTAACAAGTGACAGTTGATAGACCTAATCTGGCCTGTTATCTGATCTGGAGTGGACCCTAATCCAAGAATGATTTTTACATTTTTAAAAGGCTGAAAAGAACGAAGAATAAAATTTCACGCATATGAAGTTTATGTGAAATTCAAGCTCATGTCCATAAAGTTTTATTGGAACACGGCCACGCCTGTGTGTCTCGTGTTCCCCATGGCTGCCTTCATGGTACAGCAGCAGAGTCCAGTTCTTCAGGCCCACCAAGCCTGAACTGTCACTTTCTGGCTCTTTATGGGAAAATTGTCTGACCCTGTATGAGAGGAAATCTTAGGGCAAAGACCAGAAAGTGTCACCTTACCTAGTGGGGAGCACAGCTGCATTGTGATCCCGGAGCAAAGTGGAAACAGGCTTTGGGGCTTTCACAAACGTGCTCAGGCAGCCAGTGCCCAAGTCTGCTATGAGCCACGCCCCGTGAGAGCATGCCTGCGCCAGCCCCAGGAGGTAGAGTGGAAGCTTGATGCCATGTGCTCATTTCTTTTGCCTTGACGTGAGGGTTCAAACCTTCTTGCTTACCTGCTGTGTTCCCTGCTTTCCACGGTCTCCATCATCTACTACTCCCTGAACACCCTCCATGTGCAATGGTCTATGCCAAACCTGACCATTTACTCATCCATCCACCCATCCATCTATCCATCCATCCAACCAGCCATCCACCTACTCACCCACTCATCATCCACCCATCATCCATCTACTCATCCAGACACTAAGCATCCATTCACCTATTTACTTATCCATCCATCTGTTCATTCATCCACCCACTCATCCATCCATCATTCTTCCACACCTTCATTCAATGACTGTTTCTCAAGTGACCATTTATGAAGTACCATGTTGGCTTAAGGATTTGATGATGAACAAGCAAATAAGCAAAGATGGGCACAATAAAGGACAGAAATAGGATGGAACTAACAGAAGCAGACAATATTAAGAAGAGGTGGCAAGAATACACAGAAGAACTACAAAAAACAGTCTTCATGACCAAGATAACCACAATGGTATGATTGCTCACCTAGAGCCAGACATCCTGGAATGCAAACTCAAGTGGGCCTTAGGAAGCATCACTACGAACAAAGCTAGAGGACGTGATGGAATTCCAGTTAAGCTATTTCAAATCCTTAAAGATGATGCTGTTAAAGTGCTTCACTCAATATGCCAGTAAATTTGGATAACTCGGCAGTGGCCACAGGACTGGAAAAGGTCAATTTTCATTCTAATCCCAAAGAAAGGAAATGCCAAAGAATGTTCAAACTACTGCACAATTGCACTCATCTCACATGCTAGCAAAGTAATGCTCAAAATTCTCCAAGTGAGGCTTCAACAGTTAATGAACCAAGAACTTCCATATGTTCAAGATGGATTTAGAAAAGGTAGAGGAATCAGAGATCAAATTGCCAACATCCGTTGGATCATTGAAAAAGCAAGAGAGTTCCAGAAAAACATCTACTTCTGCCTTACTGACTATGCCAAAGCCTTTGGCTGTGTGGATCACAACAAACTGGAAAATTCTCAGTAAGATGGGAATACCAGACCACCTGACCTGCCCCCTGAGAAATCTGTATGCAGGTCAAGAATCAACAGTTAGAGCTGGACTGTTAGAGTGGAACAACAGACTGGTTCCAAATTGGGAAAGGAGTACATCAAGGCTGTATATTGTCACCCTGCTTATTTAACTTATATGCAGAGTGCATTATGCAAATTGCTGGGCTGGATGAAACACAGGCTGGAATCAAGGTTGCTGGGAGAAATATCAATAATCTCAGATATGCTGATGATACCACCATTAT
Source organism: Dama dama (assembly GCF_033118175.1). Lineage (NCBI taxonomy): Eukaryota > Metazoa > Chordata > Mammalia > Artiodactyla > Cervidae > Dama > Dama dama. The sequence goes on along the minus strand of NC_083694.1, from coordinate 47,046,160 downwards.
GGCAGAAAGTGAAGAGGAACTAAAGAGCCTCTTGATGAAAGTGAAAGAGGAGAGTGAAAGAGCTGGCTTAAAATTCAACATTCAAAAAACAAAGACCATGGCATCCAGTCCCATCACTTCATGGCAAATAGATGGGGAAACAATGGAAACAGTGACAGACTTTATTTTCTTAGGCTGCAAAATCACTGCAGGTGGTGACTGCAGCCATGAAATTAAAAGACGCTTGCTCCTTGGAAGAAAAGCTTTGACCATCCTAGATAGCATATTAGAAAGCAGAGATGTTACTTTGCTGACAAAGGTCCTTCTAATCAAATCTATGGTTTTTCCAGTAGTCATGTATAGATGTGAGAGTTGGACCATAAAGAAAATTGAGCACCAAAGAATTGATGCTTCTGAACTGTGGTATTAGAGAACACTCTTGAGAGTCCCTTGGACTGCAAGGAGATCCAACCAGTCAATTCTAAAGGATCTCAGTCCTGAATATTCATTGGAAGGCCTGATGCTGAAGCTGAAGCTCCAATACTTTGGCCACCTGATGCAAGGAGCCAACTCATTAGAAAAGACTCTGGGAAGATTGAAGGCAGGAGAAGGGGATGACAGAGGATGAGATGGCTGGATGGCATCACTGCCTCGATGGACATGAGTTTGAGCAAGCTCTGGGAGTTGGTGATGGACAGGGAAGCCTGGCATGCTGCAGTCCATGGGATTGCAAAGTGTTGGATGCGTCTGAGCAACTGAACTGACTGACTAAAGCAAATAAGCAAGTAGTCTGCCTTCATGGAGTTCAAGACTTAAAGGAATAGAAATAACCTAATCTATCATTACCAATTATGATGTGAGAACTAGAGCATGTGTTTCTGGGGAATGCAGTGGGAGGAGGACTTTCTGAGGTGGGGGCATGGTGTCCAGACATGTAGTTGAGGAGCACAAGGACACTTGAAGGATGAGAGGTCTGAGGTTGGACTAAGCTGCCCCTGCTGGTTTGGGGAGGGTCAAAGCAAGTGAGGGGCCTTGGCAGGGACCTGCAGCACGGACAAGTCACCCAGTGCCTGTGCTCAGAGCCCCCACTGTGGGACAGAACCGTGCTTCTGGGAAGTGGAGGCTGGAGAGGGTCAGTCTCCAGGGAAACTTGATTGCACACTGTAATGGATTGAACAGTGTTCCCCAGATTCACATCTGCCAGCACCTGTGAGGACTTCCCCAGTGGCACGGTGGTAAAGAATCACTGGTCAGGAAGATCCCCTGGAGGAGGAAATGGCAACCCACTCTCGTATTCTGGCCTGGAGAATCCCATGGACAGAAGAGCCTGGTGGGCCGTAGTCCATGGGGTTGCATGGAGCTAGACACGACTGAGCACGAGCACAAGCATCTTTGAAGGGCCTTATTTGAAAGTCAGGTCTTTGCAGGTGTGACCAAGTTCAGAGGAGGGCATTAGGGCGGCCCTGAGCCAGTGACTCTGTCATTTATATGAAGAGGGATGTTTGGACCCTCAAAGGAGACACACTCAGTGGATGCTGTGTGGGGATGGAGGGGTCTTTCCCAAAGGCTTTGGAGGGAGCACAGCCCTACTGATGCCTCAATTCAGACTTCTGGCCCCAGAACTGTGACAGAATAAATGTTTAGTTTGTAGGAATTTGTCTTGGCAGCCCTAAGACATGAATGCACCCCTCCCTCTTCCAAGACCAGCCTATTTACAGTCTTACCTTCCAATTTTCTAGGAAAATCTGCCCGTTGTGGCCAGGGAACCACCTTCCCCCACCTTGTTCCCCATCTTGAACCTGCCCCTCACCTCACGGTCCAGGCTGGACCTTACTGGCTTGTGTGGTTGGACAAGGAGTCTCCCTGGACAGAGACCCTCACCCACATGGGAGCTGAGACTTGGGTAGAATCCAGTTCCCACTCAAGGAGAAATGATTTATAAGACATTTGTAGGCCAAAGAGGTCACCTGGAAAGCAGGTGTGAGATCAAGTAATTTATCAGAAAATTTTAAGTGGCCGCCCGTAATGGTTAGGATGCCCATGGTCTTTCCTGGCCTGGGAACCTCCTGGCCTGACCCCACCCTGCTGCTACCTGGTCCCGGTTTGGCCAAGGGCTGAGCAGATGGGCAGTCAGCAGTCTGGTCATCATCACAGAACTGTTTGTTCCTCTGCCTCTGAGAAGGGGACCCCAAGCAGACTCCTGACGTCCTGGGCTGGTGTCTTGCTTGTGGTCCCGCCTTTTAGGGCCCAGCATACTGTGGGCTCCTCATGGTGACAGAGGGAGAAGAAATAGGATTATGGATGGAGCAGGTCCCCTGGTCGTGGGTGGTCAGGGAAGCCTGGAGTTCAAGAGAGTCGTGGCTACATCTCTGTGGGTCACTGCTGAGCTGTCCTTGGCTGGGTCCTCGGACAGTGAATACCCAGGTGGAGCCAACCCCTCCCTCCAGACACATGGCCACTTGCTGAGCAACCAACTGTGAGCTGACCCAGGCCAAAGGGCACTGGGCCTTGGGGTCCCTCTGCATGGAGTGACTGTCTTGAGGTTCAGGAGACAGTGCCAGGTTGTGTGTGGGGGTTCCTCCTCTTGCTAGTCCCTTCATGGACTGAGCTCAGGCCACATCTGCCTTCAGTAAAAGTTAGTGTAGCTTGAAGCCTCTGGAGGGGCCAGGCCACTTTCAGATTTAGGAATAAAGTTCAGATAAGTGTGGGGGTGTTCAACCCAGGCTGCCACAATGGGGCTGCACCCTTGGAATCTGGGAGGTTCCCTAACAACAGGGGGTGACCCAGGTGGACGGGAGCATCTATGCAGCCTGAGGTGGGCACCGCCCAGTTTCGGATACCCTGAAGGGGTCTGGCCGGATCCTGTGGCGCCTAGCCGCCTGTGAGTTTGCCCTGCTACTGTTTGGAGGGCGGTGTGCTCGACCTTAGGGCAGAAATAATTTAATACATCATCCACGTCACACTCAATATTCAGCAGTGGACGCTGATTTGGGAACCACTTCCCCAGATCCTTGTATGCCAGGCAAAAGTTTCAATTTGGAAAAGAGGATTTTTTTTTTTTTTTTCTTTGCATGAGTCATTTTCTCAGAGCGTGGAGAGATGGCCCGCCAGCCCTTATCTTTGAACTCCATGTACTTAACGCTTATTAAAATCAATACCGTCCATTAGCCGGCCACGTTTCCATTTTTAATCATCTATTGATATACGGCCTGTGCTTTTATAGGACTAAACAAATTTCCGCTCCCTGTGCCCCCTTGCAGCCCGGGGGCAGGCGGGTGCGCGCGGCCGCGGGACGTAAATGTTTATTTACTGCCTGCTTCCTGATTGAGAACATGCCTGGTCCACGGGCCTCAGATGGCTTTTACACGGGAGACTGAAGGCCACTTCCTGTTTTCCAGACACAGCACACCGTTTTTAAGGAGCGTAATGAATGCGAGGTATTGTGACGCCATCACCGGCCGTGCCCAGCCTGACCGGGAGGCAGTGCAGGAGCGGCAGGGTTTATTATTTATTTATCCCTCCGTTCCTTGCTGGGGGGCAGGGGGCACTGGTCACAGCTGGGCGGGGTCCCCGCTCTCTCCGGCTGCTAAAGATTTCTGTCCCAGGGCCTTTACTCAGGGGCAGGCAGGGAGGACTGGGTGACCTCAGAGAGAGTGTCCGTACATGGGAATCCTTTCAAAACAAGGGGCCGAATGGTTACTGTCTCCATCTGGCTTGTCCCCATGCTTTGGAGGCCCAGAGGCATCAGGGACCCGGGAGATGGTCCCCTGCCCTCCTCTCTGCTCACCTGTCTGTGTAACAGCAGCCTTGGCCCTACCCCCGGCCCCACCTCTGAGTTCTTCAGAGCCGTCCATCCACCAGCATCTTTAGAACCAGCACAACACTAGGTGCAGGGGAGTCAAAGCCAAGGAACGCTGCTCCAGCCTCTGGTCTCTGGAGGTGGCTGAGGCTCATGGAATTCAGAGAACAGGCCCTGCATTTGGTGGCTGTGCAGGACCTCTGGCCACGTGGAGAGGTCTCTGGGCACCCGAAGGTCGCGTCATCTGGGTGTGGGTGGCCGATCTGACTGCTGTCAGTTGCCCGAGGGGACTCTGGTCCTGGAACCAGAGGGACAAGGGGCCCCTGCCCACCTGTGCCCCATTCACCCAGCTCCTCCCAGCAGTCATCCAGCTTGTCCGGAAACTTCTTGTCAGGAATTAGCCTCGGCTGCAAGAGGGCTTGCCTCTAGCCGCCCCCCAGAGAGGCGACCATCCCCACTTGTACACAGCGGCTTAACCTGGTCGGTGTCCACATGGCCAAGCTCAGAGCAGAGGGCTCAGGAGACCTGCTGAAGGTGGGAGCTCGGTCTCTGGAACGAACGCCTCCTTCAGCCGCCGCTGTGCCATCACCTGTCCCGGCCCCCGGAGGGCTGAGCTGCGGGTCCTGCTGGCTGGCCATGTCCTGGTGCCCAAGGCTGGCTGTCAGGGCCTGGCTGCCATCCCCTCACTCGAGTCACGAAGCTGGAGGCACCCACAGGCCTCAGCCACCCAATGACTTCAGCTGTGTCTTAAGGCCCCCCCTGGGAATTGTGGGGCTCCAAGACCTCCTTGGGTGGGGCACAGGGTGGACAAACTGCTACTAGTCAGCTTCATTTCTGCCCTAATTTTGTTTTTACATGACTTGGTGGTTTGTGGGCAAACAGAATCCTGCTGCTGAAATAAGTTGAAAGTCAGTTGTCCACATAGCTGGCTTATCCTTGCCCCTGGGGGAACTGAGGCCAGAGCCAGGCCTGGGCTCATCTGGGGTCACATGGTTAAGGGAGCAGATCCTGACTTCCATCTGAGGTCTGCCCTGAGTCTCACCCCCCTCACACACCGGGGGCTCAGGGAGGGCGGGGTCCAGGCACAAGGACCCTCTCCTGGCACACAGGGTGGGCAGACAGACCTGCGGGCGCACAGCCGGCCACCCAGCGCCCGGCAGCAGGCCCGCGAGCCCGGCTGTGGGTTGGCGGAGCATCTGTGATCGGGGGCTTCATAAAACGCCTTCTAATGAAAGTAACACACAGCGGAGGGAGGGCCAGTCTTCACGCGGGCGCGTCGCGGAGAAATGTGCTTGTTAAAATGTGTAATGAGAGACATAACAAATCCCCAATATTGGGCAAAGCTGTCGTTAACTCCCTTAATGATAGCGGTCTTTTCTCTGGTGTGCCGCGCGGTCTTTATAAACCCATTTGGCGTGGTGGGAGGGGCAGAGGTGTAGGGGGCAGGGGGTCTGCAAAGGGCCTTTCTCGGAGGCTGAGACCCTCGAGCTGGTGGCTTTGTCTGAACAGCGGACGCTGAGGGCCAGAGCTGCAGCCGCGATGCTGCCATCTGCCTGCTGCTGGTTGGGGCTAGAGTTTTTGTCACTTGCCGTAGAGCGTCATAACTGCCCCTCTTGAGTCTCAGTCTCTCAGGGAAAGACTCTTTCCTCTGGCCTTCCCGGGCAGAGACGGCAGCAGTGGGCAGTCCAGCTGGGCCCCAAGCCTCTCTGGGCGTGAAACCTGTGCCCTGTTGGCCTTGACCTCTCTAAGGCCAGGGGTCCCACAAGCTCCCCCACAAAAGCAGCCCCCACAGTCTCTGCATCTCTGAGATGTCCCCAAGCCCTGGTGGGTCAAAGTTTTGAGTGACTGTCAGGAGGGTGGTCCCTGGCCTCCTTGGAAGCTAGCCTGGCCCCTAGCTTAGGGCTGAATCCTGGTCACGCCCCCACCCTGGCTGTGTGACCTTGGTGCCCCCCCGCCTCCCTTGCGGGCTCTGTGTTCTGTCTCCAGGGCCTGCCTGACTATGAAGGTTCCCATATGGTGCTCAATGTCCAGTGTCCCCCTGGGGCCCGGGACCAGGCTCATGGTGCAGTGGTGACACAGGGCAAGCCTCACCCCTGAGCCTACCAGACCACACCCCAATCTCAAGGAGCCCTGGGCCTCCCATCCTTCTCCCCCCGCAACAGTGCTGACCCAGTTTCTCACCAAAACATGTGTGTGCTTATGTGAGGCCATGCCCCGTGTGCACGCACACAGGGTTGCACACACGGACACGTGGACAGGCAGGCACATGGGCACACGTCCTATCTGAGGCCATGTCCCTCCCCACACACACGTCCACCTGCCTCTGAATCCGTGCCCTCCACCACCCAGTGCTCCTGGTCTCCAGTGGCTCTGGGGTTTGGGAGGAGGGGGCTGAGGGCTGGGAGGTGGGAGAGTCCCGGGATAGCCTAGACCACGAGCATCCATCACTCCCACCACACAGAAGTGATTGGATTTGACCTTGGAGGACAGTGGCCACCTGCTGTGAGCCTGGGGAGGTGCTGCCTCTGGCTGCCCCCATCTTCTTCACTGGGGTGTATGTTGGGCTGCCTGGTCCCCTGAGCTGCCCAGTGCTGAGGCCCGGGGAGCCAGCCGAGAAGCGTATGCTCCCCAGGTCCTGGGGGTGTGCATCTTCTCAGCCCTCAGATGCCTTGTTCCCACGGGACCCCCAAAGACTCAGTGCAATGCTCATGGGTGACCCGACTGGTGGGAAGTCTCTCCTGGGGCTGGGACCTCTGGCGGTGCTGTCAGGGCTGCCTGCCTGGCTGGGTGGGGTTGGAGTCCCGGGCTCCTGGGTCTCCCACCCCCACTGGGTTCAGCAGATGCTCTGCTGCATGTGCTCCACAGACGACCAGGAATATGGACTGTTCCTCCTGGGCAACCAGAAGGCCCTGTGCCAAAGAGCCAGGGCAGAGTCTCCCATGGGCTCAGGGACCCCCAAGGATGAGGATCCCTACCCCACCAGAGGCTGAGGCTGAGTTGGCGGAAGAGGGAACAGGGGCAGCCCCTGGGGCTCAGCTGACTGGCCTCTCCGCCCAGGCAGCGCAACATGGGCCGGCAGGACCCAGGTGTGGAGACTTTAACAGTCTGTGACCCGCCGTCCACTCTTGGCTGGGTGTTAATGGCCAAATGTTTTGCAAGTAAATTACCAGAAAGAATTATTCCTAAGAGGCAGAGGTCTGTGTGTGTGTGTGGGGGGGGGGGTGGGGTGGGGTGGGGGGTTGTGTGAAAGAACCGGACAGATGGCTGGTGTCTGTCCCCACCCACCATCCCTCTCGGCAGACAGCCCGAGAGCCCAGGCAGGCCTGCTTCCCCCTGATGGACCCCACCCCCAGGAGCTGCTCCCTCTGAAGAGAGTCTGGAATGAGGGCAGCATGGCCCAAAGTTCTCCCAAGTCCTCCCTAGAGGATGCTGGGCAGAACAGACATTCTCTACCCCTCTCACACCCTCCACCCCTGCTTCCTGCAAGGTGATCCGGGCACAGCCAGAGGGTAGGGCTCTGGACTGCCCATCTTGACCCCACCTGCACTCTGACTGCACCTTAGGCCTTGCATGAAGGAGCTTGTCTGTGCCCACCCCCCTGATGGGCAGGGGCTGCCTGCAGTCCACGCATGGCCTGAGAGCCTCCGGAAAGCCTGTGGACACTGTCTGGAGGGGCTGGGTCTCCCAGGACCCCCAGCTGCCCTGTGCTGGACGTGGTCTGTGAACTTTGTCCCTGGCCAAAGTGGAGGTTGTATGGCCCTGGGCTCTCAGTAGTGGTGGCCCCAGTGCTCACCTGGCTGGGTGCCCCATGCGGAGGTTCCTGGCCATCCCAGGGCCTGATGCAGACTCTGCACAAAGAGCATGTGATGACTGAGTTCTGGGCACTCTGACCCTAGAGTTGGCTGGTGTGTTGGTCACACGAACGTCCCCCCAGTGCCATCCAGAGGATGGGAACCGGCCCTGGGTCGGGCTGTGGCTGTGGCAGGGAAGTCCCTCCACTCCAGACCCCGCTGCTGGGACAGTGCAGTCACCAGTGATTGAATTTCCTGCCCCAGCTCAGCAGTGACCTCTGACTCCACAGCACGCTCTCTGCTCCTGGGAGCTGGAGGCCTGGTGACAAGGCCAGACTTGGGGAGGATGGGACGTGGGGGCACAGAGGGAGCACTGTCTAGGCTCTGTGGACTTGGCTTCCCGGGGCCTGGGACCCTTGGGCTCTCAGCAGCTCTGAGCCTCCCTGAGCCGTGTTGTTCCTGGCTGTGAAATGGGAGCTCTCTATGGGCTTTGTGAACACTAAATGAATTTGATGAGTGCACCTCGCCAGGTGTTATACGAGGTCAAGTGTGACCAGAGCCCCGGGGTGGATCCCCAAAGGGCTGCTCCCAAACGCTAGGTTGTGGAGCCCCCCTTGGGGGGCCAGGGCCCTCCTGGGGAGACTCATGCCCCCCCCCCCACCCGAGCCTGGACCAGAGTCATTGCCACTGCACTTTGGGGAGGCGGTGCTGTGGCCTGTGGGGCACCTGGGGCTCACCGGGTAATGCCTGGCCCCCATGGTTGGGGACACAGTCTTTTGTGTGCTCAGGAGAGAGCCCTGGGACCCTGCGGGAGAAGGTACAGGACACATGGACCCCTGAGAGCCCGAGGCTGCTCCACGCAGGCTTTCCCCGGACCCTGTGCCCTCCGCGAAGGGCTCACTGCGTCTTTAAGACGCTAATGGGCCCTTTTAAAAAAAAAATGACAGTTTGCTTGCACACTAACAGGTTCTCGTCTGACATCAGCAGGGAATCAAAGATATTTTATTATTTGGAAACTCCATATAGGGAAGGCAGCCTTGAAAGTCTGTCATTGCTCCAAAACCCACACCTCCCCTGGGAGTTAATTATTTTCTTAAAATGCAACTTGTACTGTTAGTTTAAAACATTCCAACTGTGTTCACACTCTTTAAATCTTCAGTAAACCTTAGAGTTTAAATCACTTGCAGATAAGAGTAATTCTATTAGGGAGAGAGGGGACGGACGCTCAGAGGAGGTGAAAGTAAATGGAATAGAAAGGCCATTGACTGTGGGAGCCATGGGCACCTCTGCCCTCACCCCCCAGGTCTCGGCTGCCCAGTGCCCTGGCCAGCACTGCCCACCCTGCTTCTTAGAGGGTGGACGCGGGCCCTTGGGCTGGGCCAAGGTCAGCTTCCTGATGGCTGAGGCAGGGCCACTTTTGGGGTGACCAGGGTGCTTGCCTGGGTAGAGCAGGGCCTCTGGCTCCCTGGGCTGCAGGGCTCCCAGGGCCCGTGTGGGGGCAGACGCCAGGGGTGGGCAGATTGGGGGTGTCTGCTCTGGTTCCCCGTCCTCACTCACCAACATCCTCTGGCCAGAGGAAGTCCTGGGGCCAAGGGGGACTGTTTGGATATCCCTGGGGGTTGATTCTCCTGAAGAGCCTGCTTTTCTCAAACAGACGACAACAAACCCACAAGTCGGCCTGCCGGAGACAGCGTGATGGGCTAGCTTCTCTCTGGCAGCCTCCGGACTTCTGAGGCTTTCAGGGACCCTGGGCTCTCCCTGCCACTTTGTCCTCCTAAGCCAGAGCCCGTGTCCCACTTGGGGACTGCCCCTCGCCCCGCGCTGCCCACCAGCCAGGAGCACACTGCACGGCTGGCTGGTGGCTCACTGCCTGGCCTAAGCTGCTAACCCTTCCCGCCATCCTTCCCTCTGTGCCAGCCTCCCCTCCTCGAACCACTTGGGTCTGGGGCTTCCTCTTCTCCCCAGCCCTATCTGTCCCTGTCCCAGCACTGGCCATACTAGACTATTACTGCAAGGCCCCTGGTCACCTCCCTACTGGACTGAGGCCGCACCTGCAGGCAGGGCAGAGCCGGGTTGTCCTTGGGTCCCCAGACCCTGAGCTGGGCCAGGAGCCCATCCGGGAGTTGGAGGGGACCGTGGGCTGAGGCTTGAGGACAGGTCTCCTCCACATGCACTCAAGTCTGCCTGTGCTGGGCCAGCAGGTCCACATCCACCCCAGGGGTGTCTGCAGCTGTCTGTCAGAGCCCTGTGTCTCCCTCAACAGAGCCCCCCAGGTGGGGTCCAGACACCCCCACCTACCTCCTTGGAGTCACTGGGCAGCAGTGGGGAGGGTGCGGTCCAGGGCAGCTCTGCTGGGCTCCTGGACAGGGGGCTGGTCAGGGTCCTCCTGGCTCCCTGGACCCTGCATTGCAGATCCCTAACTGAACTTCCTGCCTGGGGAAGAGCAGAGGGAGGCGGAACCTACCCTGAGATGCCCCTGCCCACATCCACATGGGTTGAGGGGGGCGTCCTTCCACCTCGCCTCTCCCCTCACCCTCCTTTTGCTCTCCAGTATTAATGAGGACGAGGAAGAGAAGGCAGGACAGCCTAGGACTGGATGCTGAGTAACAGGCTCTGAGAGGCGAGAGGGCTGGGCGCTTATGGAACTGGTGCCCCCCCACCCCACCCATTGCACACCTGGGCCAGCTGACTGCGGGGAGGACAGCTAGGAGCTAGGGGCAGGGCCAGGGGGACTCAGGGTATGTACATCATGAGTGTGAAGTGTCTGAGTGTGTGTGTGCTTGCACGTGTGTGGAGCTCACGTGCCTGCCGGTGCCTGTGCCTGGTCCCACCTGGGGGGCTGAGGGGATGGGAGATGGGGCCATGCCCAGAAAGTGAGGGGTAGCTTTGCCCACTCCCACTGCTCCCCAGTTCTCTGGGGGTTCAGGGTCTGGCTGTCCGGCCCTTCTCACTCCCGACACCACACGTCATGCCTGGAAGCCTGACTTCCCAGACGCCTTGGCTCCTTGGCTGCCCTGCCCTGCCCTGCCCTGCCCAAGGCTGCCCCGTGCTTGGCTTGCTAATGCTTCACACTCCATTTCCAGCAGATTTGCAGCTGCTTTGGGGCAGGGGTGTGTCAGTGCCCGGCTGTGTGGGGCCCTCTCTCTCGGACACTCACGCGTGTCCACTGCCCTCTGGCTGGGGGGACACTTCTGTGACCCCTCCCCCTCCTGGCATGACCAACTGGACCTCCCTCAGCAGAGGGCTGGTCAGCGCGGCAGGCTGTTCCATGGGTGGATGCCATGCTCCGGACACATGGCTATGAAAACTGGCTGTGCGGCAGGGCTGGCCATCAGCAGACAGCAGAGACATCCATCCCCTGCGCTCACCCCACTGGACTTTGAGGCCAGGCTCACACTGGGCTGTGGTGGACACCTCTCGCCTCCTTCCCGGGGATGTCCTCTGTCTCAGGGAGGTGCCTCGGGGCCTGCCGGGCAGGCAAGCCGCATTATCTCCATGTCCACTTTCTGTGTCCTTGGACCACCTGGCCTCAGACCCGGGGGCTGGGCCGAACTTGTGCTGAACCTAGGGTGCAGGATCCAAGTTCTGAGATCCCCCAAGGCTCGATGGAAGGGGAGCAGGTAGGGGTTGGAGATGGCACTCCCTACGCCGTCTGGGCGTTGGGAACTTCCTCTGGGCACCCCCTGGCAGGAGGCAGCTCCGCGGGGTGGAACTCTGTCTCGGCCCCGTGAGTCCTTCCAGGGTGGACCTGGCTGTTTGGCCAGCCCCGTGCAGCCCTCGAACATCGACTCCAGAGGCACCCTTGGTCTGGTCTCGCTCTTACCAAATAGCATTTTGATGAGTTAAGTGTGAGAGAATTAAAAACAACCCGATTAAATTTCCTTTATAAATACACATGGGTCTGGAAATCAAGGGGAAAAGCAGCTTTGGGCTAATAAAATGCTGTGTGCGTTTTCCCCACAAGTGTTAGGGCAACACGGCTGACAAGCCCTCAGAGTCCAGCCCCCCAGGTCCAGAGTCTCTCAAGGAGAGCCCTAAGCCCACTCCCTGGCCTGGGAGGGAGGCCGCACTGACTCTGGGGCTGGGGGAGGGGATGGCTTCCCCTCTCCTACCCTCTGACCCCCCTGACACCTGCGGGTGCTGCATTCCACCTGACCATCTCATCCAAGACCAGTGGCCATGGCCATGGGCACGCAGGAGAGTGAACCAAGGCAGGGAGACTGACATGCCAGGGGGCCTCCTAGCCTGCGGGAGAGAGCTGGGGAGGGCTGCTGGGCACACGGCATGGGGGTGGGGTCCAGGGCAGTGGAACATTTGAGGTCCTTGGAAAGGCAAACAGAGTCATTAACAGCTCCAAAAATAACCCAGCAAGAGAGAGGTCCCTGAGGGCTCCTCCAAGCAGTGGAGTTTGGATGGGGGGGGGGGCACCTGTATTGGAGTGCAGTGGGCAGGGCCCAGAGCTGGCCTTGGGGGCTGGCCAGGCCCCCAAGAGTCTCCCTCAGCAGGCCTAGGTGCCATCTGTGAAATGGGTCCACGTGAGAGCTGGTGGAGGCTGAGCTCATTCATTCGCTCATTCACCCCAATTTTAAAGAACTTGGGGCAATGCCAGCATGTAGGGCTGTGTACTGTCCCACGTCAGGTACTGTCCTGTGTCTTTTCAAAACAGCTCTGGGGGGGCTTTACTGGAGTATAGCTGACAGGCAGGAAGCCGCCCTGTTTAAGGTGTACGACTGTAGCTTCTGACATAGGTGTATGCCTGAGAAGCCATCACCATAATCAAGACTGAATGTCCACATCACCCCACAATCCCCCTGGGCCCCACTGTCACTTCCCCTCCTTACCAGCCCCCAGTTCGGGAAAGCACTGACCTGCGTCCTCTCTCTACAGCTTAGTTCATGTCTCCTAGAGTTCTGTCCAAATGTAATCACTCAGGATGGACTTCTCCTTGACTCACAGGAATTCCTTTGAGATTCACCCTGTTCTCATGTCCACCTCTTCTTCATATCTTCTGTGGTCAACAGTTCCTTCCCTTAAATGTTTCTGGTGGCTCGAGTTGGCCAGTGTTAAATTCGTTCAGCTTTTGTTTGTCTGAAAAAGTCTTTATTTCACTTCTGCATTGAAAAGCTATTTCCTTTCTAAATTCCATATATATGTGATAGTATGCTGTAATGTTCTTTATCTTTCTGGCTTACTTCACTCTGTATAAGGGGCTCCAGCTTCATCCATCTCATTAGGACTGGTTCAAATGAATTCTTTTTAATGGCTGAGTAATATTCCATGGTGTATATGTACCACAGCTTCCTTATCCATTCATCTGCTGATGGGCATCTAGGTTGCTTCCATGTCCTGGCTATTATAAACAGTGCTGCGATGAACACTGGGGTGCACGTGTCTCTTTCAGATCTGGTTTCCTCAGTGTGTATGCCCAGAAGTGGGATTGCTGGGTCATATGGCAGTTCTATTTCCAGTTTTTTAAGAAATCTCCACACTGTTTTCCATAGCGGCTGTACTAGTTTGCATTCCCACCAACAGTGTAAGAGGGTTCCCTTTTCTCCACACCCTCTCCAGCATTTATTGCTTGTAGACTTTTGGATAGCAGCCATCCTGACTGGCGTGTAATGGTACCTCATTGTGGTTTTGATTTGCATTTCTCTAATAATGAGTGATGTTGAGCATCTTTTCATGTGTTTGTTAGCCATCTGTATGTCTTCTTTGGAGAAATGTCTGTTTAGTTCTTTGGCCCATTTTTTGATTGGGTCATTTATATATGCAAAACAGAAAAAGAGACACAGAAATACAGAACAGACTTTTGAACTTTGTGGGAGAATGTGAGGGTGGGATATTTCAAAAGAACAGCATGTATACTATCTATGGTGAAACAGATCACCAGCCCAGGTGGGATGCATGAGACAAGTGCTCCGGCCTGGTGCACTGGGAAGACCCAGAGGAATCGGGTGGAGAGGGAGGTGGGAGGGGGGATCGGTATTGGGAATACATGTAAATCCATGGCTGATTCATATCAATGTATGACAAAACCCACTGGAAAAAAAAAAAAAACGATATACTTGAAGAAGAAAAAAAAAAAAAAAAAAAAAGAAAAGCTATTTCCACCAGGTGTGGAATTCTGAGCTCAGGAGGTTTTCTCCTTCTAGGACTCTCTCCACTGTCTTCTCACTAGCATTGTTTCTGACAGGTACTCTGCCATCCTCCTTCTTTTCCTGTTTCTGTGTTTGTTGTTAATGTTGTTCAGTTGCTAAGTTGTTCGTGTCCGACTCTTTGTAACCCCACGGACTGCAGCACACCAGGCTCTGCTGTCCTCCACTAGCTCCTGGAGTTTGCTCAAATGCATGTCGATTGAGTCAGTGATGCCATCCAACCATCTCATCCTCTGTTGCCCTCTTCTCCTCCTGCTCTCTGTCTTTCTCAGCATTGGTGTCTTTTCCAATGAGTCAGTTCTTCGCATCAGGTGGCCAAAGTATTGGAGCTTCAGCGTCAGCATCAGTCCTTCCAATGAATATTCAGGGTTGATTTACTTTAGGATTGTCTAAGTATCTTTTCCAAATGTCTCTTTGTTTGCTGCTTCTGAAAGGTTCCCATGTCCCTGGTTTGAGCCACTTGATTATGAACAGATTCTCTTTCTATATGTTAAATGGTTGAATCTTACCACCACCCTTTCAAATGAAAAGTAAGTAGATAATCAGAGGTGATGGGCATCTCGGTTCCTGTTCCAGGCGGGCAGGTGAAACAGATACAGCCTGGGCCATGTCCAGCTGTTTCCAGCACCTGAACTCCTGCTGGTGCCAGGCCTGGCCTGTGTGTTTGGATCCAGCGGAGTTACCCCACTCTGGGGCAGCAAGGCCCCTGGACTAGGGTTCCTGTGGCTGTGGCTGCAGGTGAGGAGGCCTACTGGGGTCCTCTGCCATCTCTGTGGCAAATTCTCGGCAGACACTTTTTAATTCTTAGGATGAGGTTTTCTTCACTCTAGAGTCCTTTTCTCTCTGCTGTTTGCTCAGGCCGAGCTGGGCAGGAGCCACTGTGAAGGCTACATTTGGAAAATCAGAGTGAGCCTGGTGTCTAGCACCAGCCACGTGGCCACTGAAGACTCCCTTCCTCTGTTCCTTCCTGGTCTCCTTTGGGCCAACGGACTGGAGAGACGAGGGCAGAGTGTCTGGGTCCTGTCCCTGTAGGACACCGTAGGGCTCATGCAGGTGGACGGCAGCAAGCAGACCAGAGAGAGAGAGGCTGAGTCTGGATGCTACAAGGATGCAGGTGACGTCACCAATTCCCTCACCAGGGGCTGTGGAAGGTCAGCCCTTTCTGGGGAACACATGGAGTCCTGGCCCTGAGGGGTGGTCAAGGGGAGCCAGGAGAAGACTCCCTGCAGAAAGGGACAGTGAGGCCAGGCATGCCCACAATACTGGTGTTTCTACACACACTGTCTGAAGCGGTGGGAGCAAGCAAGTGGGGGCCCAGGGATGAGATGTTCTAAGCCCCACAGAGGGGCTTCCCAGATGACACTAGTGGTAAAGAACCTGCCTGCCGTGCAGGAGATGTAAGGGAGGCGGGTTTGATCCCTGGGTCGGGAAGATCCCCTGGAGGAGGGTATGGCAACCCACTCCAGTATTCTTGCCTGGAGAATCCCATGGACAGAGTAGCCTGCCAGGCTACTGTCCATAGCGTCACAAAGAGTTGGACATGACTAAAGCGACTGAACATGCACGCACAGTGGGCAGCCCCCAGGCCCGTCCTGCCATTTATCGCTGAAGCATCACCCACCTTGGCCAGCCAGCTTGAGGCCCTGGAGAGCCCGCCCCCTCCAGCTTCCACTGGCAGCCTCTGTGTGAGCTGAGCGCTGAGAGCCTTTTTTTGAGCTGGATTGACTTGGTTTTCCCCTCCCAGCTGGGTCTGTTCCAGAGACGGCGAGTATATGAGGCTGCAAGAGAAGAGGCATCTTTGTTTCGTTAATTTTGCCCGTTGGAAAACTCCGGTATTAATATTTATGAGAAATGACCTAATATCCACACCGCCTGCCGTGTGTTTGCTTAACATATTTAACGTGATTTGGGGGCTATGTTGACTTTTTAACTGCCTCGGTAAGGGCGGCCTGACCCGTTTCCCCCCACCACGGAGGGAAGGTGATGGAGACTCCACAGCCTCCGAAGTTCACCTTTCAGTGGCTTTGGAAAGGCATCCTGGGGACCCCACTTCCCTGGCCCTCGGGAGGGGGCCCTGCTGGGATGGCCGGCGCCAGGTGGGGGTCCGGTGGGCTCCCCAGACGTGTGCCCTCCCAGCCCGAACCCAGCATACACGGGGCAGAGAGAAGGTGGATTTCTCCAGGAAAAGAAGGAAAAACATTGAACAGGGTCTGAAAATAGCTCCTTGGTTAGTTATAAGACAGCAATTTAAATAAGTGCTTCCACCCCGTTTCGCTTAAACATAAAGATAATTGTCTTTGCCCTGAAGTAGATGCCAGTTTTATCTTAAATTGATTTTTTTTCCTCTAATATCCTCTGTGCATTGCATTAGCTAATACGGTGCTGCAGGCCAGCCCTGTAGGAGTGGTGGGGACCACATGCCCGGCCTAGGCCTTTAGACCTGAAACCAGGGAGGGTGTGTCTGGGGGAAACCTGCTTGGCTGGAGTCCCAGGTCTGCTGCTGAAAGCTGTGTGACTTTGAACGGGTTGCTTCACCTCTCTGAGCCCCAGGTTCCCCTGGCACAAGTGAGAACAGGAAAGATTTCTGGCCTCAGGTGTTGTCCTGAGGGTTTGAAACCGCACCTGGTGTGGGCTCAGCCCTTCTACCAGGTGGGTAGACCCACTTCTGGGCTGGTGTGGGGACTTGGGCCCAGTGTCCAGTGGTGTTGCTCAAAAAAAAAAAACACCCCAAAACGTGCTCACAGAGGCCTGTGATGGGCCGTCTAACACGCCCCACACCCGCCGGGGGCCCCACACCCAGAAGATGCATCGAAGCAGAGGTTGACTGCTGGGCTCTGCCAGCTAGTTGCCCTGGAGCCCCTGAGGTGGATGGAGGGGGAGCTCTGGGCAGAGAGGGACCCTCACCAGGCACAGGCTTTGACTTCCAGGGTCTGGCCCCAGAACTTTGGAGACTACAGAGGACATGCTTGCCAGGTGCCATTTGTGAGCTCCAGACATGTGGGGGGTCTCTGCCATGAGAGATTGTGGGGCACCCCTGCTGGGAGACCCACGTTCTGAGCGCCTGCCTGATAGAAAGTAACAGAGGACCTCCCAGGTAACCCCTCCCAAATCACCAGGTGCTCTTTCCCTGGCACAAGCCTCACCTTCTGAGAGGTGGGGATGATGCTGGAAGTGGGGGAGGGGAGGGTGTCCCATGCAGCCTCTCTGCTGGGGGTCTGCAGCCAAGGTGGGATCTCCCCGTGATTGCAGAAACCCAGCAGGGTCGGGGCTCCATGTTCTGCCCCAGGAGGTGGGGGCAGGACGCCTGGCCAGTCTCTTCCTGGGTCCTGGTGTGGAGCTGAGCTCTCCCGCTGCTCCCACCCCACCCTTTGGGGCAGGCGGTAGCTCCGTTTTACAGCCTCAGCGCCAATGCATCAAGGAGTGACTCTGATGGAGCCCACAAGACCCACCCCCCACCCAGCCTCACAAATGCACCTGCTCACTCTGTGGCCTCAGACAGAAAGTAGACAGGACATCTGCCTCCCTTTCCAGCGTGTGGGTGAGGCTGCCTGCTCCTGACCCCACTGTCCCAGCCACGGCTGCCCTAATTCCCCATTGACCTTCCTCAGCTACCCTGCTGTCCTGTGTGGAGAAGCAGCAACTGCAGCCCACCCAGGAGCCAGGCTAGGAGGCAGGGCCGACCCTGGCAAGGATGTGCCCGGGTGCCAACCCTGGTGTGCTGGTCTGAAACGTGACCCCTCCATGCTCGTCTGCAGAGCTCTGCCCCATAGGGTGAAGATGCAGCTCCTGGACCAGGCACTGCTGAGAGACATAACCAGCTGCCCGCCGGGCCTGCTCAAGGCTGCTGGGAGAGGACCCCAGCACGCGTGATCAATCAGTCCCAACGACTCCCGACACGCTTCTCGAGTTACACACCACATGGGTGATGTCATAGCAGCCGCCAGCCGAGGCAGCGGAGAAAGAGGCCCCTCTGTTTCAAACCCAAGCACAAGGACAGGCTAGCTTCTTGATGTCTCAGAATTCCTCCCCCTCAGCCTTGGGAATGAGAGGGCTCGTGCTGGAATCATCGTCTATGTCAGATCATGAAAGTGATGTGTGCTTGCTGTAGAGGATGTGGGAAGTCTAGAAAAGCAAGAAGATACAGAAAATAATAAGAATTCCACTCCATTATACTGACTCCTAGTATCTTCCATCACATAGCTCTACTTACCTAGCTACTCCTCATTCACCCATGGACCCATCCATCCATCATCCATCCATCCTTCAATCCATCCATCCATCCATCAACCCACCCATCCATCCACCCATCCATCAATGATCCATCCATCAATCCATCCATCAATCCACCCATCCATCCATCCATCATCAATCTATCCATCAATCCATCCATCCACACATCCATCCATCTATGGCATATACATACACACATAGATTCATTACATCCATCATCCATCTATGCATAATCCTTTCTTCCATCCATCCATCCACTATCCACACACATATATGATGATTCATCCATCTATCCATCTATTCATACATCCTTTCTTCCACTCGTCCATAAATCTATCCATCTATCTTTTCAAACACCCTTTCTTTTTGACTGAACACCTCAGTTTCCCCAGATGTGTTTCCTAGATTTGGTATTTAACCAGGAAAAAAGCTTATCGTAAGTTTAATGTGCCAGTCATGGCGGGGTGGGAGTGGGGACGCTGTGGCATCTTCAGTTTTGTATGCTTAAGTGTGTGTATGTGTGTGTGTGTATGTGGGTGTGTGTTAAAGCATGTAAGTGAGAATGTTGGAGTGAGTGTGAATGTGTGTGAGTATGCTTGTGTGTCTCCAGGAGAGAGAGGGGTGTGTTGTGCCAGGCTGGCGTGAACTCTGCTCAGGCCTTCCATGAGAACTCTGGGTCCCACCATCTGCCCAGATGTCCATCTGCCCAGCCCCATGGAAGCTGCCCGCTTCCTGCTCCAGTGGGCGCATCAGCATCAAGATGGATGACAAGGCTACGCTTGTCACAGAGCCCACTCTGCCACACATGGTCCAAGTTAGCTGACCCCCTTGTGTCCACGAAGCACCTGGCCCCGGTGGTCAGTCGCGCCCCTCCCCCGCCAGCCCACCTCCACTTCTAATTGGGCCACAAAGCTGTTTAATGGTGTCTGCGCGGCTGCAGGGCTGCTGGGGCAGACAATGCGCTATTCATGTCCAAACAGAACATGAGCGATCGGGCTAATATCTTTAAGCTGAGAAGCGAGGCTTAATTGGAACAGATGCTGCAAATTCCAGTGCAAAAGGCCAGCTCCTCTGTGATCGAAACCAGGTATGTGCCAGGGGTTCATTTTAATAGTGGCTTTTATTTTTTTTATTGGCATATACAAAACTCACTAATACCCTACACACAGACAGTAACACCTCTCGGCAAATCTCGGCGAGACACCCACCACCCTGCCACTGTGTTCCGGTGGACGCCACTCTCGCCTCTCCCCTGGATTGAAGCTTCAGGCCTCCCAGAGCACCTGCCCAGCCCTGCTTTGAGGCTTCAGGTCCCACAGATGTGGCCTCCCATTGGTTAGGCTGCCTGCTCATCCAGACACCCGCCGTGTTCCTGCCGATGCACTGCTGCTCCTGCCTTTCCTCTTCTGAGAGTGCTTCCGCTTTTCATATCTTAAAGTGAGTCTTCCAGTCCAGAAGAAAGCTCCTAAGCCAGGGCTGATGGTGCTAACACACAGCTTTCAGTCCGTTGCTGAGCTGAACTGGCTTCGTTTGTCATGCCTTCTGCTTTTTCAGAGAAACATGCCAGGCCCATGGCTCCCAGGTTCTTTTGGGACCCAGAAAGAGCCTGTCTCCTGGTTGTCCTAAGGCCCCCGCCTGCCTGCCCCATCCTGCCAGGGTGGATGTCAGAAGACTGCTAAGAGGGAGCCTCAGATAGGGACCCAGAAGCCACCCAAAGGGTGCGCATTCAAAGCACTCCTGGTCTGGTGGTCCAGGTCTGGAAACTGCCTCAGGGTCCTTACAGCGTTGTTTCCATCACAAAAGCTAAAACAAGTGGGCTTTCTGGCTGGTAAGGACTTCCATTTGCCAGCACTCCTGAGAGCCTGAGGGAGCAGTGGGTAGGATTTATCTGAACAAATGTCTCAGGAGGAAAACTTGGCTTCAAGTAGAACCCAACCCTTCCATTCATCCCTCTATTCCCCCACCCATCCACGCATCCATTATCCATCCATCTACCCACTCATCCATCCATCCACCATGGTGGTCATCCATCCACTCATCCTTCCATCCACCATCCATGAATCCATCCACATATCTATCCATTCAATTAGTACTTAGTCAGCTCCTACTAAGCATTCAACTGGTGCATGGCCTCCCTCCCTCTTGGATTGGTGCACATGAAGTGGCTAGGTGGCCTGTGCCCATGGCTGGTGGCCCAGAGGATGCCAGAAGGACCAGGAAGTCAGTGTATCCACTTTTCATGGGCACAGAGGAGAGATAAAGAAGGGGTCCTCTGTCTGGGGCCGGGGGCCGGCACCTGGAGGCCTTTCCTGCGGGAAAGGATCTCCAGGTCCAAACAAAATCCCCCAAGAAATCCCTTCTCAGGCTCAGGGCTCTGGAAAACCTCCAGATAATTAGTGGGCGGAGGGGAGGGGGGGCTTAACACCTGGGGAAGTGAGAGTCAGGGGCCATTAACCAGGGGTGGGCCAGCCTTCCTGTCCTGCCCTCTGAGGGCCCCGGGCCAGGGAAATGCAGGTCAAGCAGGGTGGTGGCCCTCCTGTGACTCCGGCCCAAGGTCCCTGCCGTGGAAACCAGGGCCCAGTGTTCCGAGAGCTGCAGGGTCCTGCTGCCAGACCCTCCTGCGTTCAGGTAGCAGAGGATGTGCCCAGACTCACAGTGGGGATGGTCAGCGTCACCCAGGCTCACAAAAAGGATGGTCAGTGTCACCACAACCGAGGCCCAGGTGGCCCTACTCTCGAACTGGCTGAGAGCTGGCCCCATGGTCTGTCACCCCTCTGGGCAGAGCCTTTCTGGGCAGCGGGCATCCTGCCTGCCTTGCTGCAGGTGTCCTCTCGTTGGGTGCAGTGAGGGGGGCCAGGGAAGTCACTGCGGGCAGGGAGCTGGTGACCTGGGGAACTGGGGTCAGAACTCAGGCCTGTTCTCCTGGGGACCAGAGATGCCCCTTTAGGAAGCTGCTCCACAAGACACATCCCCTGGGGGTGATGAGCAAACCATGTCCCAGAGACCAGCTGGGGCTGTAGCCCCAGGTGTGAAGTGTTAAGGGGACTTGAGGACCGGTTTGCCAGGGAGAGGTGCACCTCCAAGGGTGGATGATGGGCGAGGAGGGCTCCCCCAGGAGAAGGGCATGGAGATGCTCTCTGAGGCACCTTCGTTTCCATGTCTGTGGCTTCTTCAAGGACTTTTCAGAAGCATGGAATCTTTCCAGAAAAAAGCATGGAGGATAGCATGCCAGACCCACCCACACTCACACTGTCTCCACCTTTTTCACACTGGTCACAAGGACGGCCCTCGATCCCATTCTGAGTCCACCGGGATCTCTCAGTGTGACTTTGACCTTCCCCAGGTCTGGTTTGCATCCTCCTGTTGGGGTCACATGCTCAGTTCTGCTTCATGTGTTGCTTGAAGGGCATGTGCTGGTGTTGGCTTCCCTAGCCATGCTGCTGTATGATGTTACAGGTCAGTGGATATGAACGCCCCAACCCCTGTGCTCACCCCATCTCCTGGGAATGGCATCCAGGGTCCTCCCCAGGTTCTGCTGTTGTGAATGATGCTAAGATGGACTTTCTTGCAAAGATTCCTTAACACATTCACATGAACTTTTTAAGAGTGAGGTTTCTGGGCAGGTGTATCTTCACCAACGAAACTTGCAAGTCACTTGGAGGTGTTGTGCCAAGATGGGTGACTCCAGCTGTGGGTGGTGTACCTGAGGTCCCCAGCACTGGTGTCAGTGGCTGGGGTTTGGGCGGCCTGTCACTCCTGTTTTGACAAGAATCTCCCTCAGGGCTCATGATGTTGAGGGTCTCTGTGTGGAGCTCAGACACTCATGTTACTGCCTCTATAAAAGCCCCTGGTGGCCTTTACCCAATTTTCTATTGGAATGTTTTGTCTTTTTGCTTTCTCTTATGTTTTTTAAATGAAAATTTTATTAAAAGACGACATACATGCAGAAAAATGCAGAAGTTGTAACTGCAACTGGGTGAATTTTCACAAAATGGGCACACCCATGTATTCAAAGCCCAGATCGAGAAACAGAATATTCTGGTCTGTCACCTTGGGTCCTTCTCATCATGACCCTACTTTTGGCGCCAAAGCTGGTTACTATCCAAATGTGACACCATGGATTTGCTCTGCGTTTCTGAACTTCAGGCAGGAGGAATTATGTGGTATAATAACATGGGTGAGGCTCTGGTTTCCTGTAGGGAGTAATTGCTGGTGGGTTCTTGTCCCCCTGAAGCATCCTCTTGTTTAAATGAAAGGTTTATCCATCCATTCTAATACTGAGTTGTCTCCAGTGTTATGGTATTTTGATGAAGGGTCTTATCCACTAATCTGTGATTGCCTGTGATATTCCTGTCAGGCATGAACATGGGGCGGGCACCCTGGGCCACATGTGTCCTGGTTCTGTAGGTTCTTTTCAGGCATCTCTGCAAGGCTTTGGCCTGATGTGGGCCCTTCTGGCCGTGTGGGAGGGTTCCTATTGCTCCCTGTTCTTGCCAACACTTGCCTTGTCAGTCTTTCCAACTGAGCCAAGCCAGAATAGCTCACGGTGGTCTAAATTTGCGTTTTCCTGAAGGCTGAGACAGCTGGGATTGTTTCATGCTTCTCAGGCATTTGCTGCCTCACCTTCATGGGAGCCTCGCTCACACGTGGCCATGTTTCTGTAAAGTTTTCCACGGATCCCTCCTGCCTTGTGCATGTTCCCTGTGACTCCAGGAGCCATCCTTTGGTCAGTGATGCTGATGCAAATGTCGTGGTCCATGCCCTTGCTTCTCTCACTCTCGTGATCATCTTCTATAATGGATGGAATCCCTTCACAACATATAGTTGAGCTTATTCATCTTCTCCTTCTGGTTAGTACTCTGGGTGCCCTGTTCAACATCTTGGCCTGAGGAGGTCATGAACATAGTCCATGAGAACACTAGAATCTTTATTGTTTCCCCTTTTCCAGTTAGAGCTGCCCTCCACCTAGAATATATATTTTTTGTGTTGTACAAGGTAAGGGCCAAGTTTCATGTTTTTGCTGTATGCCTATCCAGTTGATCCAGCACAATGATTGAAAATACCATCCTCTTCCTCCTTTTCTACCCCACCATCTTTGTCAGAGACAAGTGTCTGTATAAGCATGGACCTGTTCCTGAACTCTGTTCTGCTCCATGAGTCTGTGAGAATGAGGGTGAAACCAGCATGGAGTTGGTCAGTTGTAAAGAGAGATGGGCGTATCAGTCTCCTATGCTGTATAACAAATACCACACCCTTAGTGGCTGAGAACATCACCCAATATCTCAGAGTTCCTGTGGGTCAGGAATTCGGGTACAGCCCAGTTGTTCTCTGCTTAAGGTTGCACAAGGCTGTGGTCCAGGTGTCAGCTAGATTGGGTTCCTTTCTGAAGTTCTCGATTCTCTTTGGAGTTCCTGGCTATTGGCAGAAATCAGTTCCCTGTGGTCACAGAACTCAGGTCTTTGTTTTCTTGCTGGCTATCTGATAGGGTCTGGTCTCAGCTCCTAGTCCTCACTAGGTGGCCTCCTCATCCTCAAAACCAGCAATGAAGGCCATCCCTCAAGTCTAACTGCTCCCATGCTGCAAATCTCTTCCCCCTAAACTGCCCTGCTCCCTTCAAGGACTCATGTGAGTAGGTGAGGCATGGAGGAAATCCCCCCTCTACTGATTCAGCACCTTAATCACACTGGCAATTAAGTTCCTATTCTTCCCATGTGGGTTGTGTGTGTCGAGGTGGGTGACATGTTCCCCACTGTTCTACACACATCTGGGTAGAGGAACACACATCACTGACATAGCTTGGGCTTTAAGATGGTATAAAGAGTAGATGGAAATTCATTTGCTCTCGCAGCAATAGAATTGGTGGTTGTGAGCTAAGCCAATGACTGTCCAACCTCCCTTGCAGCTAGTTGTAGCCATGACAACTTGACCCACTGGAGTAGAAGTGAATAGGTGACTTCAGAATTGTGCACTTCAGGATGTTCTGATCTTTCTTGTGCCCTCTGTCTTACACAGACATGGGTGTGCAGTCTTGAATCTTCCTGGGTCAGGGAGCTATGGGTCATACCTTAGAGGTGGGGAGGACAAAGCAGAAGGAGCCCAGGTTCTTAGACAACTTCCTAAAGGAAACTGCCCTGCCAGTCATGGATGGCCTCTCTCCACCCCTGGGAGAATTAAACCTTATGTGTTTAAACTACTGTGTTTGACTTTTTTGCCAAATAGTTTACTAAGCCTAATTCATACTCACAGTGACTGATGTGAGTTAAACTTTCTAATATTAAACCAAGGAGGGCATGGCAACCCACTCCAGTATTCTTGCCTGGAGAATCCCATGGACAGAGGAGCCTGGAGGGCTACAGTTATGGGGTTGCCTAGTGTAGGACACAACTGAACATCTAAGCATGGCACACAGCAATGTTAAACCATTTGCATTGCTCTGATAAATCCAGTTAGGTGATGACATTTTTTCCCCATTTGTTTGTGTATTTCATGTTATTGGACTTAATTTTTGGCTGTATTATTTATGAATTTTTTTGAAAAATCTCTGTTCATAAGTGAATTTAGCCTATACTTTTCTTGCATTGCGTTTTTCAAAAGATTGTTTTTAGACAAGGACCATTTTTTAAAGTCTTTTTTGAATTTGTTACAATATTGCTTCTGTTTTATGTTTTGGGGGGTTTTTGGCCACAAGACATGCAGGATCTTATTTTCCCAACCAGGGACTGAACCCATAACCCCTGCATTGGTAGATGAAGTCTTAACCACAGGATTATCAGAGAATTCCCTTGTATAGCTCTTTTTTGATTTTTATTATCAAAGTGATTTTAACTTCATTAATGACTTGGGAGGGGCATTTCTTTGTTAATAATTTTTTAAATTGTTTAGAATTTGAACTTTATAATTACTGAGTATTTTGGGGACTACCCTCTAACAATGCTGTGATTCTAATGGTGTGTTGCGTGGGTATATTTTGTATTATCTTTAATGGTAAAGGATTTCTGCTGATGTTTGTATTTCTTTTTTAGTAAGTTTAAAAAAGGAAAACTAAATTCTAGGGAATTCTTCGGCCATCCAGTGGTTAGGACCCCGTGCTTCCTCTGCAGGGGGCATGAGTTCGATCCCTGGCCTTGCAAATAAGATCCTGCATGCTGCATATTTTTTTTCCTGTGTGGCCAAAATAAAACACACACACACACATACACACAACAAAAAACAAACATAAATTCTAGACCTCTTTTGGATTTCATCAGCATTCCCACTCAGGTGATTTTTCTGTCCCAGGATCCAATCCACTGTGTTTGGTTGGCATGCCTTCTTGGTCTCCTCTACTTTATCACACCCTTGTCTTTCCTTGTCATTCATGGACTGCAACACTTTTGAAGAGTACCAGTTAGGTATTTTGAAGAATGTCTACAAACTTGGGTTTGTTTTATTTTCTCATGATTTTTCATTTGTAATTAATAAATGTTTGAGGGGAAATACTTTGAGGCTATACAAATATCCTGTTTGTCCTTAAACTTTTACACACTAATATTAGCTTTTATTGGTGGATCCTGCTTACAGCAATTATTACTGTTGTTTCCTAATGGTGATTTTTAAATTTTCACCAGTTTATTTTAAACTTGTTAATTACAATATTTCTATAAGTAAAAGTTGCTATACTTCCACTTTCATTTATCTATTTAATCATATGTTTATGAACTCACGGATATATTCCCCTCTGGGTTTTAATCTAATACTATGATTATTTATTAGAGATCCCTAGGTGGCACAGTGGTAAAGAATCTGCCTGTCAATGCAGGAGATACAAGAGACACAGGTTCAATCTCTAGGTTAGGAAGATCCCCTGGAGAAGAAAATGGCAACCCACTCCAGTATTCTTGCCTGGAAAACCCCATAGACAGAGAAGCCTGGAAGGCTACAGTCCATGGGGTCGCAAAGAATCAGATATGGTTAAGAGACTATGCATGCATTTATTATATTACTCGAATTGTTTCAGTTTTGGCCATTGAAAGCTCTTTTGATAGGTTCCCATGTCCTTTAGACATATACCTCCTCCCCATTTTTTCTTTTTTTTCTTTAAGACTTTTGATTATGCTGGTTCCTTTGTATTTGCATATGAATTTTAGGATAAGATTGTCAATTACTGCTTCAAAAAAAGCCAACTGGGAACTTGATAGAGATTTCATTGACTCTCTGGACCAATTAGGGGAATATTGTCATTTTCACAATATTAAGTCTTCTGATCCCTGAACATGAATGCCTTACCATTATTTAGTTCTTTAATTTCCTTCAGCAGTGTTTTAGAATTTTCAGTGTACAAGTCACGAATATCTTTTGTTAAAATTTGTTCCTAAGGATTTCATTCTTTTTGAAGCTATTATACCTGAAATAGTTTCCTTAATTTCATTTTCAGAGAGTTCACTGCTAGTGTATAGAAATATAATTGCTTTTTGTATATTGATCTTGTGTCCTGCAACCAGCTGAACTTGTTTATTAGTTCTAACAGATTGCTTACTCCTTAGGATTTTCTATATACAGGACTATGTCATCTGTGAGTAAATATAGTTTTGCTTCCTCTCCAAAGTGAATGCCTTTTATTTCTTTTTCTTGCCTAATTACCCTGGCAATTATCCCTAGTACAATGTTGAATAGAAGTGATGGGAGCTGCCATCCTTGTTTATTTCTGATGTTAAGGAAAGATTTTTGGTGTTTTAGCATTAAGTATGATATTAGCTGTTGACTTTTCATAGATGTTCTTTTTCAGATTGAGGAAGTCTCCTTATATCCCTAGTTTGTTGAGTGTTTTTGCTTTGAAATGGTATTAAATATTGTCAAGTGATTTTTCTGTATTTATTAAGATGACCATGTTGTTTTTGTCCTTTATTCTATTAATTTGATGTATTAGGTTGATTTTCATAGGTCAGACTAGCCTTATTTTCTTGGCATAGATTCTTATTTGTCATAGTAAATTTTTTACATGTCATTGGATTCAAATTGCTTGTTGTGTTGGATGGTTTTAGTATTAATATTCATAAAGAATTCTAGTCTTTCCCCCTAGGTTCTAGTCTAGTTTTCTTTTCTTAGGATGTCTTTGTCTGGCTTTAATATAAGGACATTATTTTCTTCATAGAAAGAAAATATTCCCTCTTTTATTTTTGTAAGAGTTTATACAGATTTATCTTAAATATGTGAAGAAACTTGATAGCCAGGAGAGCTCATGGGTGTAGTAGCTCCATGGGCTGAGAGGCTCAAGACCCAGGAAGACCTACAGGAAAAGACTGACATCCCTTTCTGAAGGTGGTCAGGTTAAAGGTGTTCCCTCTTACTCATAGGAGGGTCAGACTTTTTGTTCTATTCAGGCCTTCAGCTGATTGGATGAGACCCACTTACTTCAGGGAGGGCAGCCTGCTTCACTGAGTTCACTGATTCAGATGTGAACCTCTCCAGAAACATCCTCACAGACACACTCAGAATCATGTTTCACCAAATCTCTGGGCCCCCTATGGCCCATCAAGTTGACATGCAGAATTAACCATCACACCTTCCTCCTCTCTGCATTAAGTTTGGTGCATCTCTTTTTCCACTGTATTAAGTTGGAAGTTTGGCTTAGTGACTTGAGAACTTTCTTTTTCAATATTGGTGTTTTAGACCTAACTCTATTTGCTGTTTTGGATGCATCCTATAAGATTTTGGTATGTTGTTTTCATTTTTATTCTTCTCAAAGTAATTTCTAATTTCCTTTCTGACTTCTTCATTGATCCATCAGTTATTTATAAGTGTGTTGTTTTATTTATTTCCATGTATTTGTGAGTTCCCCAATTTTTCTTCTTTTATTGAGTTGTACTATCGTTTCACTGTGATCTGAGAACATAATTTGTATGATTTCAGTCCTTTTAAAATTACTGAGACTTGTGTTATAACCTATTATGTTCTCTCAATGTTGTGGTGCTGGAGAAGACTCTTGAGAGTCCCTTGGACCCCAAGGAGATCCAACTGGTCAACCCTAAAGGAAATTGACACAGTGAATATTCATAGAAGGACTAATGCTGAAGCTGAAGCTCCAATACCTTGGCCACCTGATGCAAAGAGTTGACTCACTGGAGAAGACTCTGATTCTAGGAAAGATTGAGGGCAGGAGGAGAAGTGGGTGACAGAGGATGAGATGAGTGGATGGCTTCGCCGACTCAATGGCCTTGAGTTTGAGCAAACTCCAGCAGACAGTGAAGGACAGGGGAGCCTGGTGTGCTGAAATCCATGAGGTCATAAAGGGTCAGACATGACTTAACAACTGAACAACAACAAATGTTCTCTCCTGGAGAATGTTTTATGTGTACCTAGCAGAAAGTGTTTTCTGTGTTGCTGGGTGGAGTGTTCTGCAGATGGCTGTTAGGTGCAGATGTCTTAGCATGCTTTTGAAGTCTTCCATTTCCTTAGTGATCCTCTTCCCAAGTCTGCTGCTGCTGCTGCTAAGTCACGTCAGTCGTGTCCGACTCTGTGCGACCCCATAGACGGCAGCCCACCAGGCTCCCATCCCTGGGATTCTCCAGGCAAGAATACTGGAGTGGGTTGCCATTTCCTTCTCCAGTGCATGAAAGTGAAGAGTGAAAGTGAAGTCACTCAGTCGTGTCTGACTCTTTGCGACCCCATGGACTGTAGCCTATCAGGCTCCTCCGTCCATGGGATTTCCCAGGCAAGAGTACTGGAGTGGGGTGCCATCGCCTTTTCCGCCTTCCCAAGTCTATTCATTATCAAAAATTGGGGTATTGAAATCTCCAACTATTATTGTGATTGTCCATTTCTTTCTTCAGTTCTATCAGTTTTTGCTTCATGTATTTCAGGGCTCTGGTTTTAGATACATACGTGTTTATAGTTACTATCTTCCTGATGGATTCTTTTTATCATTAAGAAAATGTCCTTTGCTTATCATAACATTTTTGTCTTACATTTTGTCTCATCTAATATGAATACAGCCACTCCATCTTTTTTTGATTTCTGTTTGCATGGCTTATTTCCCCCATTTCTTTACTTTCAAACTGTTCACTTCTTTGACTCTGAAGTGTGTCTTTTGTACCCAGTGTATAGTTAGATTATGATTTTTAGAAATCTATTCTGCCAATCTCTGCCTTTTGATAGGGGGAGTTATTCCATTTACATTAAGTGTAGTTCAAATAATATACAATTTACTGTGATTTTACTGCTTGTTTTCTATATGTCTTATGTCATTTTTGTGGGCTTCTCTGGTGGCTCAAACAGTAAAGAATCCACCTGCAATACAAGAGACCTGAGTTCAGTCCCTAGATGGGGAAGATCCCCTGGAGAAAGGAATGGCTACCCACTCCAGTATTCTTGCCTGGAGAGTTCCATGAACAGAAGAACCTGGTGGGTACAGTCCATGACGTTGCAAAGAGAGACACCACTGAGTGACTAACACTTCATATCACTTTTGTTCCTGTGTTCCTCCGTCACCACTTTTTTTGGTGTAAAATAGGTATTTTCTGGTTTGTCTATTTAATTCTATTGTTGCTTCCTTTGCTGTATTTTCTCTGAGGATTACAATTAACATCTTTAAGATGATTATAAGCCAGTTAGAATTGATATCAACTGAATTTCTTTAGTATGTACAAGTTCTGCTTTTCTATATAGTTCTCTCTATTCACTCCCCCATTTGGTGCCATATTGTTGTTAAATTTACATCTTTATACATTTTAAGCCCATCAGCACAGTTTTATAAGTATTGTTGTGTACAGTTGTCTTTCAAATCAAATAGAATAAGAAAATAGTTACAAACAAAAAATACACATATACTGTCTTTTATATTTACCTTTGTCATTTTCTTTATAGTTTCTTTGTGTGGATTCAACTTATAGTGTCCTTTCATTCCAACTTGAAGAATTTCCTTTAGTGTTTCTTGTAGGGCAGTTCTGCTAGTGATAAATTGTTTTACTCTAACTTACTCATTTTTGAAGGATACCTTTTCTGTGTATAGATTCTTGGATGACAGCATGTTTTTTTCAGAGTTTTGAATATGTGATCCCACTGAGTTCTGACGTAAAAGTTTCTCATAGATTGTTAGCTCTTCTTTGCTGCTTTAACATTGCTTCTCTATCTGTCTTTTGGCAGTTTGACTGTGATGTGTCTTGGGGAGGAACTCTTGGGGTTTATTGTACTTGGAATTCATTGAATCACTTTGATGTATAGATTAATGTTTTTTATTCCATTTGGGAAATTTTGGCCATTATTTCTTCAAATGTCTTCCCTTTTCTCCTAATTCCAGGTCTTCCGTTGTATGTATGCTGCTGTATTTCATGGTATTTCACAGTTCTCTGAGACTCCATTCATTCTTTTTTTTTTTTTTTAAGTATTTTATCATTTATGTATATTGCTGCTTTGTGTCTTACTTGGCAGTTGGTGCGATCTTTAGCTGTGCCTATGAACTCTTAGTTGTGGCATATGGGATCTAGTTTCCTGCCTAGGGATTAAGCCTGGGCCCCTGCATTGGCAGCTTGGAGTCTTAGCTACTGGATCACCAAGGAAGTCTCTCTATTCATTCTTTTCAATTCATTTTCCTTTCTGTTCTTCAGAATGGATTATCTCAATATACCTAACTTGAAGTTCACTGATTCTTTCTTCTGGCAGCTAACCTCTGCTTTTGAGCATGTCTAGAGATTGTTTTCATTTCAGTCATTATAATTGCAACCTCAGAATTTCTATTTGATTATTTTTTTATAATTTCTATCTGTCTATTGGTATTCTTTACATGGTGAAATGTCATTCTCATGCTTCCTTTAATTTCTCTAGACATGATTCCCTTTAGTTCTTTGAACATATTTATAGTAGCTGATTTAAATCTTTGTCTAGTAAGTCCAATGCATGGGCTTTGTCAGGGGAAGTTTCTACTATTTTTTCTTTTTCTATTATGGGCCACACCGCTGTTTCTGTACATGTCTCATAACTTTTTGTTGAAAAATGAGCATTTTACATAATATAACAGCTCTGAAAATCAGACACCCATTGCCTTCATGTTTTTGCTCTCACTATTGTTTGTTTACTTAGAGACTTTCCTGAACGAATTCTATGAAGTCTGTGCTCTTTGTCACATGTGGTTACTGAAGTCTCTGCTCGGTTTGCTTAGTGGTCATTTAATATTTGGACAGAGATTTCCTTCATTACCTTTAATCAATAAGTCCTTGAGACTTTGCTGAGGGAACTTCAGTGCTCTATCAGGCAGGTAACAACCCTGCCTCAGTCTTCAATTCCTCCGTGTACAGAATTTCAAGGTCAGCTGGAGGTGAGAGGTTAGGGCCTTCTCAGATTTTTCCTGGGCATCTGCATAGCCCTACATACGCTCATGGTTTTCTAGATTAGCAGGAATGTGCTGGAAGCCCTCCTCCAGTGCCCACTGGGTTGCTGTTTTTCATAGCTATTGTGAGGGATATGCTGTTGCTTTTCAGACCACCACACTGTCAGGAGTGGGAGTAGGGTAGGGCAAGTTAACATGCCACAAAGCTTTCTGTTCTTGAGATTCAAGTATTTTATTGAACTAATACTCTTCAAATTGTTGGAGGCCTAAGGTGAATTTCTAGAGTCCTAAAAAAGGTTTTTTTTTTTTTTTTTTTTTTTTGACAATTTTTAAAAGTGTTCTTGCTTTTAGGGAGGAGCAGAGTTTTGGAGGTCCCTACTCCACTATTCTGGAAATGCCTCTCTTCAGAGTTTAAAATTTTCCATCTCAGTCAAGGTAAAGACTGATAAGCTCCCTTGTAATATTTGTGTGCTGCCAAGTAGATTTTGTTAATATCTGTTCCTTTTATTGAGTTGTATGGGGACCATAGCTTTATGCAGAAGTCTCAGTCCAAACAATTGCCCCTTTGGTGCCTATGGGTTTCATTCCCTGTCCTGGGAGCCCATTTCAAGCCCCTTATATCACAACCAGCATCTGGGAACCAGCCCCTAGGCAGCCACAGTGTTAGCTTACCTCACCTACTATTTTGGGTCATGTTATTCATTTTTGTGCCCCTGAAAATTTCCATTACTCTTCTGCAACCTCAGTTCTCCTTTTGAAAGATGTATATCATATTTGCCTGGCATTTCTAAGCTATTTTTTTTAAAAAATAAGAATGTTCTCAGGTTATCTTGATTGGCATATTCCTGGAAAAAAGAAGCACTCCATTTCAAAACTCACATAAACCTACACATATAGCCACCAAAATGCAATAGGTACAGGAAGGAAACATTAAACCATGACAAAGACAATTTGAATGTCTTGCAGGCAGATGAGTCTGACCTGAGTCCAGGGGTCTTCACTACCATCCAGTCCACCCGTGGTCCTCACTGGAGGTATTCGACGTGATGGGAGGGAAGAGTTTAGTTAGGCTGCTGCTGACAGCCAGGACTAAGGGAGCCGTGTCATCCCTGAGCCTCTGCCCATCCATAAAGAGATCTAATTTTCCTGAAGCAGCAGCCTGGAGCTTCAGGGACTATTGTCAGAACCTCAGGAGGCCCACCACCTTCATTGGCATTCGGAAATAGTGGGAGATTCATAGACCAATGTTCATTAGGAGACTACAGCAGTTACCAGGAGATGTTAGAAGAGACTGTAACAGACTGAATGTTCATGTCCTCCCACAAATCCTTATGTTGGAACCCTAAATCCTAATGTGATGGCATTAGGAATGAGGTCTTTGGGAGCTGATTAGTTCATGAAGGTGGAGCCCTCACGGATGGAATCAGTGCCCTTATAAAAGGGACCCCCAAGGAGCTCCCTCACCTTTCCACCACACATGAAGACACAGGAGAAGATGGGATCAATGAACCCAGAATTGAGCCTCCACCAGACGTTGAATCTGCCAGCACTTTGATCTTGGACTTCCAGCCTCCAGACTCTGAGAAATAAATGTCTACTCTTTATAAGCCCCCCAGCCTGTGACGTTCTGCCAAGTGGTCAGTTCTGACCAAGGCACAGGGGATTTCCCCTGGAGAGGCCAGGATGAAGTTGGTATCCCTGGAAGCTGATCTATTTGTATAAGGGAACTTTATAAACTGGGAATAAGGGTAATTGCTGGATTACCAAGGACTCTCCTTTGGTGCAAAGAATGCATCTATCTTACAGGTTTCAAAATCCAGCAGGGAGACATGTGTAGAGCAAGGCCACAGCAGGTGGCAAAATTGTTCAGAGGGTATATGTCTTCTTAGGAAAAATGTTTGGAGCTATCCCACTCATCAGGATGTAAGTACCACATTTCTCTCAACCCCATATATTCAGATGTGTATTTGAATATATATATCCACACAACTCCAGTTTTCTCTTTTTCCCCTGCTTTCCAACCATTTACTATTGTTGTAAGCTCTCAATTTAGAAATGCACAGAGGGCTGGGATCAGGCTCCATGCATCAAGGTAACTGGGGTCCTGTTTTTAGAGAAACTGGTGAGTGGATGGAGTCTGAGGTTGTTGTTGCTTTTGTCAGTCACTCAGTTAAGTCCATGAAATTAAAAGACGCTTACTCCTTGGAAGGAAAGTTATGACCAACCTAGATAGCATATTAAAAAGCAGAGACATTACTTTGCCAACAAAGGTCCATCTAGTCAAGGCTATGGTTTTTCCAGCGGTCATGTATGGATGTGAGAGTTGGACTGTGAAGAAAGCTGAGCACCGAAAAATTGATGCTTTTGAACTATGGTGTTGGAGAAGATTCTTGAGAGTCCCTTGGACTGCAAGGAGATCCAATCAGTCCATCCTAAAGGAGATCAGTCCTGGGTGTTGATTGGAAGGACTGATGCTAAAGCTGAAACTCCAATACTTTGGCCACCTCATGCGAAGAGTTGACTCATTGGAAAAGACCCTGATGCTGGGAGGGATTGGGGGCAGGAGGAGAAGGGGACGACAGAGGATGAAATGGCTGGATGGCATCACCAACTCAATGGGCATGAGTTTGAGTAAACTCCGGGAGTTGGTGATGGACAGGGAGGCCTGGCGTGCTGCGATTCATGGGGTCGCAAAAAGTCGGATACAACTGAGCGACTGAACTGAACTGAAGTTAAGTCCAACTCTTTGTAACCCCATGGACTGCAGCATGCCAGTCTCCCTGTCTTTTTTCTGCCTCCTGGAGTTTTCTCAAACTCATGCCCATTGAGCTGATGGTGCCATCCAACCATCTCATTGGGAGGTAGAGCCAATTTCCTCCTTATCGCTGTGTTATCAGTGACCACTGTGCCCAGAGCACTGATCAAGAGCAGGTGCTTTACCAAGTGCTTTAAGGGCACCGTGTTGGCCTCCTGGGGTTTCCATTATCCTCCATACTTTGTAAAGAGTGAGAGTTAAAGAGGGATGGGGGCAAGCTGCTTGTGGCCCCAGGGCTACAAAATTGCAGACCTGGGATGTGAACCCAGGGTTTACTCACTCTGTAGAGCATAGTGGTATCATCATGGTTTTTCCTGACCATTTCCTGAAATTCTAGTTGCCCATGCTCACATGTCTTCCTTGAGTCTGCTTCCCAAGATGCGGGGTGTGGCTGTGTGCATCAGGGATGTTCTCACCAGAAAAAGCCTGCAAGGGAGAAGTAGAAGCAGAGAAGGAGGGAGATGGTCCCTTGTGGTCCCAGCAGTCTCTGGAACGTAAGAGGATGGGCTCTAGCTTATACATAAAGTGTGCGGTAGAGACCATGGTCTGTCCTTTTATACCCCTACATTCATTTTTTCAGGATCCTGCGCTGGGGGCTACATGCCTTCCAGGACCTGAACGCAGTTCTCTGGAGAAGGAGGTGACACAAACCATCGGCACCCAACACTCAGGTAGCCAGGAGATTGTGCCATCAATCCAGGATCTGAATGGGGTCCCAGTAGCATCTACTACATTCCACCCTTTCCGGCTCAGAGTCACCTGTTTCTCAATTCAAACCCAGCCATCCATCCATAGGTTCTCCATGAGCCTGCTCTTCATTCCTGGGAAAATTTATAAGAAGAGGGTTAGTGTGATGAACTGTAGCCCCACAGCTACAGTGAACCTCACAATGCAACTGACTCATCATTTCCTTATTCTGGATGTCCTCCCCATGAACTCGTGCTCCTTCTGGTCTAGCTGACTTAACTAGTGAGAGGATCCACTAGATGTCATGGTTGCTATTTCTTTTAAGACCATAATTAGTGTACTTGTCCATTTACAGTTAACAGCATATTAAAAAGCAGAAACATCACTTTGCAGACAAAGGTCCATACAGTTAAAGCTGTGGTTTTTTCCCAGAAGTCATGTACAGATGTGAGAGTTGGGCCATAAAGAAGAAGGCTGAGTGCCAAAGCATTGGTGTTTTCGAACTGTGGTGTTGGAGAAGACTCTTGAGAGTCCCTTGGACTGCAAGGAGATCAAGCTGGTCAATCCTAATGGAAATCAACTGTGAATATTCATTGGAAGGACTAATGCTGAAGCTGAAGCTCCAATACTTTGGCCACCTGATTCGAAGAGCCAGCTCACTGGAAAAGACCCTGATGTGGGGAAATATTGAAGGCAAAAGAAGATGGCAGTGGCAGAGGATGAGATGGTTAGATAGCATCACTGACTCAATGGATGTGAATTTGAGCAAACTCTGGGAGACAGTGAAGGGCAGGGGAGCTGAGGTGCCCAGGAGATCCCGCATGCAGGAAAAGCAAACCCACACCTAGAACACACAACAATCCATCAAGATGAGTCCCTGGACTTTCCAGCAGGGAAATGGTTTCATGGAACCAACTGGCCACTGAGCGGCTGGTTGCCACCTTTGGGGGATATTGTGATGTCATGACAGATTTTTTTCATGTGATAGATTTTTTGATGTGGACCATTTTCAAAGTCTTTATTCAATATTTTACAACATTGTTTCTGTTTGATGTTTTGGTTTTTCAGCCTGGAGGCGTGTGGGATCTTAGCTCCCCAACCAGGGATTGAACTTGAATCCCCTGTGTTGGAAGGCAAAGTCTTAACCACTGGATCACCAAGAAGTTCCACTGCATCAAGAATTTGATTGTAAGGAGCAGATGACACCCCTGTGCAAAGATATGTGCGCAAGAACGTCCACTGCAGCACCATCTCCATGGGAAGTTATCTGCTCCTAGGAGCCCAAGCTAATGAGCAAAATTAATTCAGAAAACCTCGCCTCTACTGGGCTCCTGGGAGGCAAGAGTGAATCAGGCTAGCAATCTTGTGGGGTCCTGCCGCTTGGCTCCCTTGTAACTCACCCTGACTCTCCAGTGGGGAGAGAACCCCGGCAAGCCCACAAACCCTGCCCCCTGTCTACAGTGCGGGGTACAAGCCAGGGTGCTGGGGCCACTTGACAAAGCTGTAGGGCAGTGGCTGTTACAGATGGGGCCGCCAGGCCTCTCTGTGTGGGTTATGGCTTTCCTTGGATCTCCCTCCTTCAGAAGCCCAGGCCACCCAGCCACGTTCTGTGAAGAGGACCCTCCCTGACTGCGGGTGCACAGAGTGGGGGCTGAAGGCTAGGGGACCTGAGCCTGGGGCTCCTGGCTGCTCCAGCCCAGTCCAGCCCTGACCCAAAGTCCTGACTGCCCATCCCCGCCCCTCATCCACTGGCATTAGATGTGGGCCTTCCTCTCACTTGAATCCACCAGATTAGGGCTGATGGGGAAACGCCCTGAATTCGAGAGCCAGTGTCTATGGTGAGCAGAGAACTGGGAGGCCCAAGTCCTTCCTGCCCCAGGCCTCTGCCGACCCTGCCCCTTGTGCTGCTCCTTGCCATGCCCGAACGTTCTGCAGCCGGGTGCCCATGGTGCCCTCTGCCTAGCCTTTGGGGTCTCAGCTCAGTGGGGACATCCTCGACCACCTGTCCCTCGGCCCAGTTACCCGGCTCTAACACCATCCGGACAAGTATGTGTTACCTCGCCCCTGCCCACCCCACCACCCACCGAGTGTCCCCAGCAAACTCAGCCAGGCACTCGGTACGTGCCCTAGTGGGGTGTGAGGCCAAGGTGGGGACCCCAGGCTCATCCACACTAAACCTTTGAAACAGCATCCTCAAAGATTTGGCCCCTGAAGGACACAGGAAGGAGCAGCGCAGACCACCGCTCTCCCCCCAGCGCGGCAGACTCTGTCCCAGGTTCCTGGCACCCGCCAGGCTCCCATGGCTCTCCATCTGGCTGTTTCAGGCTAAGAGAGCTGCTGCTGCTAACTCGGGAACGTGCTGATAAGGGCCGAGCGTGGGTAACGCTTACCTCCCGGCTCTTGTGAGAACCGCGGGTACACGGGCTGTGTCAAGTGTCTGCCGCGGGGTTTCCAGGGGTCCCTCTCCTGGGAGTCTGGGCAGACAGGCGGGGTGTGGGGGATGGGCAGTTTCCATTTTTAGGATGAATTCCCTCCTGGAAAGCTGCAGGCACGTCTTTGGCACGGATGCCCAGCCGGGCTCGCCGAGGCTCACGTTCCCCCTTCGCCTGCCTCCTTAGGCCGGGATGGGGAGGGTGCTTGCACCCAGAGCAGCTCCACGTTTGGGGCTCCTTTGAGGAAAACACCAGCCAGGCCAGCCGTGAACATGCCCACACCAGGGAGCTTAGGACCCTGAACCGATGCTTGTGAGCTGGGCACAGGCAGGTGGGGCAGCCAGGTTTGCAGACACAAATTCAAGATGCCCAGTTAAATTGAACTTCAGATAAACCAGAGAAAATGCCTTGTGAGGGCAGGTCCTACATATGCGGCAACCCACCTCTGACAATAGGCTATGGTCAGAAAACCCGCACAGGGACACACCCCTGATTCACCAGCTATGTTGGGCAGTGCCGGGCGGGCTGCTCAGGAGTGGTCCTGGCAGGTGGGGTCCCAGACAGCACTGTCTACAGACCTCCATGCCCTAGTGGGCAGGCCCGCACGGTCATGGCCAGCCTGGCAGCCACCAGCTGCACGTGGCTACTGCCCAGTGGCCTGGGGCCCTGAGAGTGTGGGTGGACATGGTCACAGGAGGCTGTGGCCCCCCTGCTGGGCAGTGTGGTGGAGCGGGGAACCAGGAGGCCCCTTTGAGTCTCTGGGAGTTTGGAGGAAATTCTCTGCAAACTGGAGCAATGAGGCACTCCAACCATGAGGAGCCCAAGGAGGGCAAGTGTGGGGAGCAGGGTGAGCCAAGGGAGAGGTCGGGGAGGGAAGGCAGGGTCGGCTGGCCTCTGGACACGGTCTGGACACAGTCTGGGTGGGGATTTATTCAGACTGAAGGACTGAAGCGGTGACGACACCAGCTGATCCTTCCCCGTCTCGGGCAGTGGGTCTGGCCAGGTGCTTGCTGTGTCCACCAGCCCGGCTGTGTTTCCTGAGCAGTAAGGGCGGTTATCAGCCCTGAGGGAGGTGGGCAGACAAAGCACCAGAGAAGGGGGCTCGGGCCTGCAGTTTTCTCTGTGTTGGGGTAGGAAACCCCAGTTAGTTCCAGCCCCACCCCACCTACTCACCACCAAGACCTCAGACCCGTGACCCTGGCTCTGCCCAGAGAGGCCGCTCCTGAGCACCCTGGAGGGTCTCCCTTTTTTTTTTTTTTTTTGAGCATTTCTTTGAATTTTATTGAAAATTTACGTGTACATTAGAAAGATATTAAGCTAAACTGTGCTGGTTTGGGGTTGTTTCTCCTAGTGAAAGAAAGCCCCAGAGGAGCAACGACTGGTCACATTTCTGAGCAAAAAGAACAAAGGAGAAGAAAGGAAGAATGAACAGAGATTCTGGAAAACATGCAAATAGGCTGTCTTAGGAGACACGGGACAGTAGAATGGCAATGGTCATAGGGTTATATGGGGATGGGCACACTCAAATGGTATTTCAATGCAAGTTAAAGCAATGAATTCAGGACAGATTTATCAATATCAAAGCTCTCCCTCCAGGTCCCACACTGAGCAGAAACCTCTCTCAAAACCCCAACTGGCCTTGAAAGACTGAATGGAGTAATTTTGCTCTCACTAAGCTTAAACTCCCCCATCTCTCCTTTCCTTTCTCCACCTGAATGTCAGTAGATCCACTCACCCTGCTTGCTGAGGGGGTCTGCAGAAGGTCTGTGAATGCTGAAGAAGATATGAATGTTGCTTGACTTTCTCATCCATACTCAGAAATGTTTAATAGTGGCTGTAGACAACTGACCCATTGAACTGGAGAACTGGTATTTAAAAAGAAAAACAGAAAACTCAGATGAAAAGCTTGCAAATAGTACTTCCACACCCACAGCTGAGCTCTCCTGCCGCAGTCACTTACACTTGGGTGAGTCATCCTGCAGTCGTCTCTCTGAGGTTACATTGAGTCCATTCTCCAGCTTGGATGGATCTTTTCCTGCCTTGTTAGATTAGGACAAGACACTTTCATTTAAAATACCATGTAAGTTTGGAGAGAGCTTCTTGCCTGGACACTTGAAGACTTGTTAAGAGAGTGTGTGTGTGTGTGTGTGTGCATGCCCACGAGCACACGCGCACAATTTGGAGGGAGAGGGTATTGGTTGGTTTCTGATTTGAGATAATATGGAACCCTAACTCTTCTATAATGGTAGTCTTTTCATTTAGACTTAGTGCAGCTGCTGAAGACAAGATTAGAAAAAGCTTTTCTTCTCTTTGTCTCTTTTCAGAGTTTGTGAGCCTCCAGCCTGGGAGCCCTGGAACTGGAGCAGCTCGGCAGCCATCTTCCTCTGTTTGAAAGTGTTCACTTCGTCATCCAGGGATCTCTTCTTATTCTCTAGCTTCTTCTCATCCTGGTGTAGTTTCTTCAGACGGTCAAACTTGTCATGAAGCTCTTTCTCTGCCTCTTGAAGTTCAGCTTTTTTTTTTCCAGCCTTTTTCTCTTTGACTCTCTGGACGAAAATCTGTCTCATCTCCTCTTCTTTTTTTTTGGAGCTCCTCTATGAACTTGTTCCTTTTGACCTCATACGTCTCCTGTAAACTGAATGGTTTTCTGTCAGGGTCGGTGTCCTTGAAGCCCATCTCCTCCAGCTTACAGCGGTGGTACCGCTCATAGTGCAGGCCATGGGTCTGCTCTCAGAGATCCTCCATGTTGACTCAGATCAGCATCTCCTGCAGCTTCACAAAGTCACAGTGGGCTTCATTTTCAGCTTGTGCTGCAGGGATACTGCCACACTTTCATCATCTTGTCACCTATCTTCAGTTCTTTTGTGCTGCCCATGACAGCAAACGGCAGGTGGGCATTTATGATTCTGTTGATCTCTGCTGCTAACTTGTCATCTGTAGGGAATTGGTAGATCTGGACTCTGTTGCTGACAAGCTCGCTGGTGATTTTGATTTTGAACTTGGTTAGCTCACTCTTAGAAATGGCATCTGATTTGACGATGATGGAGATGATGTTCATCTTACTGTCCATGTTCTTCATAGTCACTAGGTCCAGAGACGTCAAGGAATGACCCATGTGGGTGATGAGGTACAAGCAGGCGAGGATGTGTGAGTCATGGTAGATGTGCAGTACCTACCTGAAGACCCTGCAGCTCTTCAGCTCCTACTACAGGTAGGCCTCAAACTGGGCATCGATGAATTCCACCATGGGCTTGTAGCTGTCCTCCTTGTTGATCTGGTCCCCGAAGCCCACCATGTTAACAATTGTCAGCTTTATCCCCATGTTGCTCTCTTGAAGGTCAGAGGTATCGGACCGGAGCTGGATTCCCGGCTGTGTGTGGGTGGCTGGCTCCCCCTCAACCTTGGTGTTGAACAGGGTGTCCATGAGGGTGGACTTGCCCAAACCTGTCTCTCCCATGCACAGGATGTTGAAGCAGAAGCCCTGGCTGACTGACTTATTCACCAGCTGATTGGGCAAGCTGTCAAACCCCACATGTCCAGCCAGGGGGACCGTTCGGCAACCTTTACCCACCTGGCGAGCTATATCGGTCACTGCCATCACTCCTGCATCCGCCAGGGCTGCCATGGGTGCTGCCGCAATGAGAGCTAGAGCACAGGAAACAGCCAGGGTCTCCCTCTTGATGGACCCACAATGTTTATTTCTACAGAAATGTTGTCTGAGCCCCTGGCAGTCTAGGTCTGTGTGGCTGGTTGCCTAGAGTCTGACGCTGCTGGGGGACAGTGAGATGTGACGTGGGACTGAGATGGGTTGGGGGGATCACCTCCCTCTCCTGAGAGTGCCTCCAAGATGCTCCAGGGCCTCTGCCACCCAAGCCAGAGATGAATTCTGAAAAGAGAGGTTGCCTTTTGGGTACCTTTTAAGAGAAGGTCCCATAGATTCTCGTAAAAAGAAAAAGAAAGCTAAGTCAGGACTGGGGAAATGGGTCATTTTAGAAAGGCAAGCTGGTGGGTGTTTCGTCCCGATGACATTCTGAGGCTGTGGGAAAGCTGCTGAGAAGTGTGTCCATTTGCTCCATGTGCCAGCGGCCACCTCCAGACAGCTCCTGGAAAGACTGCAGCTCACATAGGGGATGCTTTCTGTCACCAGTCACGACACCTGTGTGTGTGTGTGCTCAGTCATGTTCAATTCCGTGCAACCCCATGGACTGTAGCCCGCCAGGTTCCTCTGTCCACAGGATTTCCCAGGCAAGAATACTGGAGTGGCTTGCCATTTCCTCCTCCAGGGGATCTTCCTGACCCAGGTATCAAACCAGCATATCTTGCATCTCCTGCATTGGCACCTGTGTATACGTAACGCCAACAGATGGAGGCGTGTTGTAACTACACAACTGCTACACAACTCAGACCTCTGACGTTATCCTGTGAATCTTCCCCCCGATATTGTAAAAAAACACCAAAACGCGGGGGCAGGGGCTTAAAACAACAGAAATATGCTCTCGCACA
Organism: Dama dama; assembly: GCF_033118175.1. Classification (NCBI taxonomy): domain Eukaryota; kingdom Metazoa; phylum Chordata; class Mammalia; order Artiodactyla; family Cervidae; genus Dama; species Dama dama. The sequence continues at coordinate 47,004,469 of NC_083694.1, read as the reverse complement.
GTCTGAGGCTGGAATTCTGAATCCAGCTGTGGTCAGGGCTGGGTACTTCTTGGGGCTCTGAGGGACCACCTGCCTGAGGCCTCTCCTAGCATCTGGTGGGGCCACAGCCCTCAGCTTGTAGACATGTCACCCCGTTTCGATCATCACACGTCTCTCCCTGTGTGTCTCTGGTTTTCCTTCTTCCAAGGACATCAGTCATTGGAATTCTTGTCCATTCTAACCCAACACGATCTGATTGCATCTGCGGAGAGCCTATTTCCAAACACTGTCATATTCTGAGGTCCTGGGTGGCCTTGAATCTTGGGCCAACACTGACACAACACACTGGTTTGCACATCCTTCAGAACTGAGCCTGGATTCTCTGGCCAGTCTCAGCCACCTATCCAGTCTCTTGGGACCATCTCCTGGTGGCCCTGGCTGTCTTCCTGATGTGTAGATAAGGCCGGATGGGGGTGAGGCGGGGTGGGGGCTCCCTCCTCAGATGGGCCTCGGCCTCCGACCATGACAGGGACCACGCCATGGAGCCCCCAGAAGATTCGCAGGGGTGGCGTGGGGGACCGCGTCTGCATCAAGATGCTTCCATCTAGAAACCTGAGTTGTGGGGAGGGACGAGCATCGTCAGAGACGGGGCTTGTGAGGAAGCAACCTCACCGTGGACAAAAATCCTTTCACCTGGAGTCGAAACTCCAGGAGAGGATAAATCGTGTTCCCCCCTTGTCTGGCTTCAGCACCGATGCCACTTATAGTATGAAAAATGCTGCTGAGCGGGCTGGAAGCAGCACATGGTAAAAAGGTTAGTCCCGAACTTTGGGCTCCAGCCTGTCACCCTGCCCCCACCCGGAACACAAAGCCTTTTCTTTCTCCAGCTGGAAATGCGCACGGCCCATGAATGCAAAGAGCTCTTTCAACATTAGATTTTAAATTATTTGAATTAAATCTGGGATCCTTCCGGGCCCTGTGCGCTCCGGGTTATTTATCACTGGCTAAATGCAGAGGTCTGCCGGGCCTCTCCAGGGACGGCCCTCACTTAGACGCTGCCTCTGAAATGTTATAAACTATTTAAAACCGAAAGCTTGGCTGTGTCCGGCTTGGGGGGGGGGGGGGGGGGGCGGCGCGCACAGAGCCTGCTCTTCCGAGCTCTTCGGGAAAACGAGCGACTCACCACTCTGCACACTTGTTCATTTGCTCCGATTTTCCTCTGGGTAATCACTTTAATACACTTGAAAATAAACCTTGTCCCCACTGAGTCAGGGTGATTTTTTTCCCCCTATTTAGCAAACATTGATTTTTTTTTTTTCCTCCCCCCGGTGTCCTGCCTGCATGAAGCTAACAAGCCTCCTTTGTTCCCGCGCCCCGGCCCCGCCCCCGCCACCCCCACCGCCCCAGATCTCTCTATCGGCGGTTCCAGCAGGGCACCGGCAGGGGGCGAGAGACCCCCTTGTCTGAGGGCCGCGTGGGTGAGGGGGTGCCAGGCAGCTCAGAGACTCCAGGGTCAGGAGGCAGGGGGTGGGGTGGAGTGTGGAGGGAAAGATGTCACCCTAGGTTCCCCGGGATGTCCTAGATCAGGAAGGAGCATTCTGAAGCAATAAGAAGTGGCCGTGTTAGTGTTTTACATAAGCTACGCTGCCAGGGAGGGGTCCAGAAGAGGCTGTGCCCAACCAGGGTGCTCCTGCTGGTTGACCTGTGTCCCCCGCTCTCCCAAAACAGCCATGCACTGCTTTCCATTAAACGCCATTAGTGCCCTGAGTGGCCAGCAGAAGGCAGCATCTCTGCTGAGTTGAGTGGGTCTGCGCTGCCAGCCGGTGACCGTCCCTCCAGTCCTGGTGCTTCGGTCAGTGCCCAGGAGAGCAGCCTCCAAGATGGCCCTCAATGACCCCTTCTCCAGGCAACCCTCTTGCTCTGCCCTGGGCTGGCTCACTCTGACCAACAGGAACAGCAGGGGTCGTGATGAGACATCACCCCAAGATCAGCTTAAAGAGGATGATTCCGTCCTGGGTGCCCACCCCCAGCTGCTTCACTAAGAGAAGCCCGCTGCTGTGTCATGAGGCTTCTTGGGAGGGGGCGCAGGTGGTGGTCTGAGGCCCGCTGACGATTACATGGTGAACGGGAAGCTGAGCCCTTCTCACCTCCCAGCCACCCTTCAGATGTGACCGCAACCTGGCCGGCAGCCGAATGGCCACATGATGAGGGCCCACGGCGTGGCTCTGGGTGAGCCACGCCCAGATTCCAGCCCCTGGGGCTGCAAGGCAAGATGTGTCTGTTGTGAAAGGCCTTTGGGTGTGGCCCTTTGTCCCTGCTGCTCGAGGAGACTCCATGGCAGGTGCTGCCGATCTAACCATGCCCCTGCCTCTGGTTTTCCACGTGGCAGCTTTACAGCACCTGGACAGGCTAGGAGAGACCCTTTAGGACTCGCTCCATCGTCCTTCAAACATGGTGCCTCAGAACTTGTCCTTTTCTTCTAGGTTGTTCATTTTATTGACATCGAGTTGCTATGTCAATAGAGTTGCTAGTAGTAGTAGTTTCTTATGATCCTTTGTATTTCTGTGGTGTCAGTTGTAACTTTTTTTTTCATTTCTAATTTTATTGGTTTGAGTCTTTTCCTAAATGCCCATCAAGAGCTGAATGAATGGTTAAAGAAGATGTGGTAAATACACAATGGAATATTACTCAGCCATTGAAAAGAATGAAATAATATGATTTGCAGCAACATGGAAGGACCTAGAGATTGTCACACTAAGTGAAGTCAGTCAGTCAGAGAAAGACAAATACCATATGGCATCCCTTATATGTGGAATCTAAAAAGATGATATGAATGAACTTATTTACAAAACAGAAACAGACTCACAGACACAGAAAACAAACTTATGGTTACCATTTGGGATAGGTGGGGGGATAAACTGGGTGTTTGGGATTAGCATATACACACTGCTATATATAAAATAGATAATCAACAAAGACCTGCTTTAGAGCACAGAGAACCCTACTCAATATTCTGTAATAACCTATAATGGAAAAGACTGTATGTATATGTGTAACTGAATCACTTTGCTGTTCTCCTGAAACTAGCACAACATTGCAAATCAACTCTATTCCAATACAAAATAAAAACTAAATCTAAAAAATGGAGCTTCCGACCCTGACAGCTTCCCCCCATATTGTAAACATGTGCAGTCTTCCCTGTGTGGTTCCAAGGTAGCGTCCAATCCTCGACCACACCACGGGGATGGAGAGGGGTGTGTGGGAAACGACCGAGGCTTCATTTGTGATAGTTTTTTTAAAATCTGAAAAACATCAATAACTGAAAAATTCTTAAATGGGAAAGCTTCGTTAGAGATGGTTTGGAGGAATTCGGTCAGTTGGATGACAGGTCACTGAGAAGCACTGAGAAGGTCAAGGTCATGCTCATCAGGCTTGGGGACAAGGGCACAACACTCCCCGGGGGAGGGCAGAACAGTGTGTGTGGCTGCATGTGTTTTGCAGAAAAAGCCTATTTCTGGGTGTTTCCAGATGCACTTGTGCCTGGAGAACATCTGGAAGATTCGGACCCAACAGTGACTGTAGCCACATTTGGAGAAGCACCTGGATTGTCGGGGGTGGGTCTTTTCAGGCGGCTCAGCAATAAAGAATCCTCCTGCCAGTGCAGGAGACGCAGGAGATGTGGGTTAGATCCCTGGGTGGGGAAGGAAATGGCAACCCACTCCAGTATATTTCCACTCCAGGAAATCCCATGGACAGAAGAGTCTGGTAGGTGACAGTCCATGGGGTTGCAAAGATTTGGCTATGACTGAGCACACACATCATCGCATCACATCTGGGGGGGATGTGAGGAGGGGTCTTCCTCTATCACTCTACAGTGTCTGTCGCCTCAGTGCTTCCATCAGTAGCCTGTTACCTTTGGAGCAAAGCTGAAAGAATAAAAGCAAAAGGAACAGAACACACGACGAGGCCATCACTCTCCTACCCCAGCCGATGGAGCCTCTTGGGCTTGCCAAGCTGTGACCAGTGGCTGGTCCCAGGGCTGTCTCTGGTCTGCCCACCTCTGCTGCTTCTAATGGTTGCAGGGCCATGGCCCCCTCCACGTGTATGCATCATCTGGAAGGGGACATGTTGGGGCCCTGAGGTTTCCAAGTCCAGGAGGAGAGGGGACAGCTCTGCCCGAAAGCCTGTCTGTGGTTCCTCTGGAGGTGGGTGAGGCTCCTGGCTGCCCCAGCCCCCTCCACTGCTGTTCTCCCCTCTGGCTGCCTCCTCCTGCCCCTTCCCCTCTCCCCTCTGGCCTCCTGGGGAGATACTCCTGTGTCTCAGCACATCCAGGCTCTCTCTCTCACCCTCCTCTGTCCAGGCAACTCCCATCCGCCCTGTAGTGAGGTGAACCTGCCAGCAGGCTGTGAGGGCTGAGTCACTGATGGCTTAGGCCCCAGCAACCTTGCCTGCAGAGCAACACTCCTGCTCCCTTCTGCAGCAGGATGGACAGGACAGCCCCTACTATTGGCTGAATGTGTTCCCCCAGTTCCTATGTGGAAGCTCTGACTCCTAGTGCAATGGTATTTGGAGGCAGAGCCTTTGGGAGGCAATTAGGGTGAGGTAAGGTCAAGAGGGTGGGGACCCAGAATGGATTAGCACCCTTAGAAGAACAGGAAGAGACCCCCAGAGTCAGGTTTCTTGGCCCCATGGAGACACAGCAGGAGCCTGGGAAGCTGGACCCAACTGGGTCTTGGACATCCAACCTCCAGGCTATGAGGAGTAGGTGTCTACTGTGGGAGTACTGTGTCTACTGTCCAGCTGTAAGTCATGGCCGCCAAGCTGTGAGGGCAGAACCGCCCCAGACCGCCACCCCCCTCCTGCCCAGGTGGCAGTGCTGGGTCTCTGGACCACCCTGGTCTACGCCGGGAAGGCCAGCAAACCCGTGTCCACACTCCTGAGATGTGGGCTTGGGCCACTCAGCGTTTCAGATGGCCAACATGCAACTGACACCCCCGTCAGGAAAGGTTGCCTTCCAGATCTGCTGAGATCCGTGGGTTCTTGAGGAGCCCTGGATCTGCTGCAGGGTGGGGGGGCCTGTCCTGCTGGATCTAGAACCTGGGTCCCCAAAACCTCAGTCTTGGAGTTCCAGCCACACCTGTCCCAGGTGAGGGTCCACCTCTCTGTGTCTCCTGCCAGGTGGGAACTGGTCCCCTCCTGCTGTCCACAGAGGTACATGTCCTCTGAGGCTGTGATTGGTTTCAGAGCATCAGCAGTCTAGACACTTATAAGGCTCAATGGGCCAGCTGGTCACAGCGCGACCACAGGTTCATGGCCCATCAGCCACAGGTCTCTGCCATGCTCAGGAGTAAATATGGAGATAATGCAACAAGATAGTAAACTCTTCATCCAACACTCCCACCTACATGAAGAGGCCAGTTGTTACTTTGGAAGGACGTGATCAGGGACCTTTCACAGCAGCAAATAGGAGGTGACAATGGGGTTGAGTAGGGAGAATATTAGAAAGGGGAGTGGGAGAAGTGCAGACATCAGGAACCAGGGCTGGAGTGCAGGGGTGGGGGACGAGGGTGCAGGAGGCCAGCAGCCAGAGTAGTTCTCCCCTGCCACCTCCTGCACCTGCAACTAGAGGTGGCTGAAGTTCCAGGCTCTTGCCTGTCTTCCAGGTGGGGACCCCAGACTGCCTGGCCCCCTGGAGCCCCCCGAGAAATGCTGGTGGTGCTGGGCTAGAAGCACCAGCAGGAGACTGTGGTCACACAGGGCACCTCTGCAGGGGATCTGACCAGGCTGACCTCCACTGAAGAGTCTGGAGGCCAGTTCTGATCCTCAAGGAGCCTGCTGCAGGCTCTGCCCCGGGGTTGGGGGGGGCTCTGGAGACCCCACCTAGAAGGGGAGGGGAGCTGCCCCAGGTGAAGTCTGAGGTCCCTCCACATTCTCCCATCATCATTGCCGACCGCCACCCAGATGAGTGATGAACAAGGAAAGCCCTTGCCCTTGAGGCTGTGGACACACCCACGGGGTCCCATTATGACTGACGAGTGATCAGTCTCAGATATTCTCCCATGGCCCTGGGGCACTTGGCCCCTGAGCCAACAGCACCCCCAGTTCAACGCATGATCAAGAGCCCCTGAAATGCGAGAGAAACCCCACCACCCAAGAGCCCTTCATGGGCTCTGGATGTGGGGGTCTCTGCTTGGCCCCTCCCCAGGGCTCTGATGGAAGCTGCTGGGTTGGTCTGAGCAGTTGTGGCTAGGAAAAGTGAGGCAGGCAGGGTGGGAGGGACGCAAGCCTACGGGTCCCAGCGGGGAAGCACGGACCCCACAGAGGCAGCTCTGTAAGAACTCCAGCACACCGGCGGGATGCGGAGGATACGGACCACACAGGACAGTCAGACAAGGCATCACGTGGGAAAACGGGCATTCGGACATAGATACAGCTTGTCCTCCTTGGATTTTGAAATTGAAAAATCCCAAGGAGCATTCCAAGATGTGAGCAAAGTGGGGCCACTTGTACTTAATATTTGCTTTGCAATACTTTTCTTGTGTTTCCCAAATTTTTTGTGCATCCATCCACCCACCCACCTATCCATCATCTACCTAACCATCCATCCCACTTCAAGATTTAAAGATTTAAGTGCTCAGGACCAGAGTTCCATAAAAGTGAAGGGCAAAAAGCAGAAAGAGTTAGTCAGTCAGTCAGTCGTGTCCGACTCTTTGCAACCCCATGGACTGTAGCCTACCAGGCTTCTCCGTCCATGGGATTTCCCAGGCAAGAACACTGGAGTGAGTGGGTTGCCGTTTCCTTCTCCAAGGGATCTTCCTGACCCAGGGACAAAAAGCAGTGGTGGGGGTAATTGGTGGTCTGGCCTCAGACTTCCTCTCCCCTAAACAGATCTGCCTCACTTGACCACTTAGTGGGGTCTCCACTAAGCCATGCTGAGCCGTGGACAGCCCCACCAAGGGCTGCTTTACTAAGGTCCTCAGAGCATATTAGCTCAGTGCCAGTTCCTTCTTATTGCTCCACCAATACTGGCTTTCATTAGTGTCATGTGACTGACATCCAGTCCAGGTTAATGAGCCAGCCTCATGGGAGTCTGAGAGAGGAGTGACCTAGGGTGTTGTTCCTCTCCCAGCTGTCTTGACGAGAACAACAGAGCAGACAGGGCTCCCGGGTGCCATGATGAAGCTCAAAGGTCACCAAGAAGGGAGGTGGACAGCATGACTGGATGCACAGCTCAACTACTAAGAAAGGGAAGGTGGGTGGAAGGGCAGGAGGGAGGGGGGATGGAAGATAATTAAGCAGGAGACTGGGTGGATGAATGGATGGAGTTCGTGAATGAGTGGGTGGATGGGTGAAAGGGTTGGTGGGTAGATGGATGGTGGATGGGGTAAGTGAACGGATAGATGGATGGAAGAGTGGATGGTGAATTGGATGAATGGGTGGGTGGATGGATGGGTGAGTGGGTAGATGGATGGATAAATGGATGAATGGGTAGGTGGGTGGGTGAATGGATGGATGGGTGGGTAGGTGGATAGATGGATGGATGGCAGATGGAAAAATGGATGGGTGGAAAGGTGATACAAGTTCCCATCTAAGAGATTCAAAGGGACTAGTCTCCCACGAAGAGTGCCCGGGTCTCTGGGCTCATCTGAGAATGCCTGGGGCAGAGTGGTGGAAGAGAAGTCATCCTTGGGCAGGGGGCTAGATTCCCACAAGCTCCCTCCAACACATCCGCCATTCTCTTTCTCGCATAAGCAGTGCCTGTCTTGCCATCTACAGAGTCCTCCTGTTCCTTTAGGCTGGCAGCTGACCCTGGTCCAGACCTTCAGCAAGCAGGGTCTGGCCACCAGATGTCAGCCAGCTCTAATGAGCTCAGTCTGCTGGTCACTAATTGGCTAAGGCTCTGGGCACTGGTGACAGAGGAATGAGGGATGACAGGACAGACAGGGGCCCGGGCCCAGGGCTCAGCTGGCCTAGGCTCAGTAGCCAGGGCAGTGAGCAGCTGGGTGCCCAGCAGATCCAGGGTTAGCCATTCCCAAGGTCTAATGCCTGGCAACTGCCCAAGGCTGCCCAGTTGCTGTCCAACTCCCATCAAGGGCATGGGCCATGTGGGGGCTGGGGGGCTGCTGTTGGGTGTGACTACTGGGGCAGAAACCAGAGCAAGCTTTCCTTCACAGGGCGGAAGCGTGCCCTGCAGAGTCACCATGGTGTAAGCCTTGCCCCGCGAAGGAGATGGCGTCATGGACGGTTCTCCCGCAAACTCCGTCAAGCGATTTACGATTCATGACTGGCACTGGTTGGTGACAGGGCAGCCCTGGACAGAGGCTTCTGACTGGAGCTGGAAGAGGGGAACCATCTAGGATTAATAGCAAACACAACCCCACAGTGACTGCTCAGAACATTGCAGCCACTGAAGGGGCTGAGATAGCTGCAGCCATCCATGAGGACACGTGCACCGAGATACCCATGGCCCCTCCCCGGTGTCCAGACCAGGTGGCTGGAGGGATGAGTAGCAGACAGGGAGGAGGAAGGAGGGCTGGATGGAGGCTTCTGGGCACCTGAGCAGCATGAGTTGGAATTTCCGCCCAGAGGGGAGCTTGAACCCTGCAGAGCATCACATAGCTCATAAACCCACCGGTTTCTCAGTGACCACGTGGTGTCACCCCCAAGAGATTAGCCTACTTCTTGGCAGTGGGGTCTTCCTGCCTCTCTCCAGGTGATGGACAGTCTGTTAGCAGGTCAGACACTTTCAACAGTGGAGACAGAAGCCTTCCCAGAGCCTGGGACCGCTGAAACAGCACACCCAGGAGTGCGACAGGGGAGCTGAGTTCCTGCTGTGGTCCTCTCAGCCACATGCACAGAGTGGAGTACTGCAGGGGTCCACTCTGCAAGGCATGTGGCCCCCAGTGGTCATGGCCATTGTGGGTGGTCAGGAGTGAGAGGGTCTCAGACCCAGGGTGGAGGGCTGCCTGACTCTCAGGCTCAGCGGGGGGAGTGAAAACATTTAGGAAGCGGGGTCCTGGATCTCCTTAGACAGCTTCACTTGGAGACACAGCCTTGACAGCCGACCCAGCCTTCACAGCTCTCTCCTTGAGGGTCTGAGCTTGTCCGGGATGGGCAGGGGTGATGGAGGAATGGAGCACTGCCCACTACAGGTCTGGCACTGGTGGGAGGGCCGGGACCTGCCAGACAGGCCATCGTGCACACTGGGCCTTTGGAGATGGTGGAGGCAGTGCATCTTTGGAGATGGTGGGGCGCTGGCCTGGGCATCACTATGCATCATACTGTGTCATGTGACCTCAGACCACCACCACCCAGCTGGTCAGTCCAAGCTCTCGTGAGCATTTGTCCTCCCCGGCTCTGTTCCCCGACAAATGCCCACATCCCAGCCAGCCCTGGGCCCCCAGGACACAGCTCAGCCTTGGCATTTGACCTCTGCACCCATTATGCATATATCGCCACCCATGTGGGCCGCTTTTAGGGCCAATATCTAGAAACCTTGAGGTCACACTCCTGATTCAGCATGGAGTGTTTGGCAACAATGGGAAAGTTCTAGCAAAGCCTGAGAACCCAAGTGCACAGGGCTTTGTGACGCAATCAGGCTGGAATCCCCAAGACACTGCATTCTCTGACCATTCCCAGCCCAGCAGCCTCCAGGCACACAGGCTGCCTCAGCATCACAGCCTGCATCTTTGAGGTCCCCACAGTTCTGGGCTGTGTGGCTGAGGGTGGAGCATCACCCACCATCAACCCTGTGTGCATGTGATTCCGTCCTAAGGGGAGAATCTCAGTGACACTAAGTCTCTATTGATCCCTTCTAGGCTCAGCACTGGGGTGCCCACAAAGCTGGTCTACACAACACGTCTACAACACACACCCACACTGTGCATCAACACTACATGACTAGCACCTATTACCTTTTCGCTGGTGGCGGGGTAGGGGGGCTTCCCTTAAGGCTCAGCTGGTAAAGAATCCACCTGCAATGCAGAGGACCTGGGTTCGATCCCTGAGTTGGGAAGATTCCCTGGAGAAGGGAAAGGCTACCCACTCCTATATTCCGGCCTGGAAAATTCCACGGACTGTATAGTCCATGGGGTCACAAAGAGTTGGACACGTCTGAGCGACTCTCACTTTCACTTCACCTAAGGGTCAGCGGGACACACAGAGAGGGCCACCCATGGAGGTGTGGGTCTGGAAGGGTGGTGGTCCCCTGGGAGAGCATTCTGGAAGGGAAAGGAGCTTGCTGGGGGGAGGGGGGCAATGACTGTGGAAGTGACAGAATGTCAAGTCAGCATCCTGTTCACCAAGACTGGCTCCACCCTCAGCAAGAAAAAAGTCAACCCTGGGTCCCAGGTCTGTGCTCCCTTCCAGATTGTTCTTCCAGCTGGAACCAGCCCAGGGTGTGAGTGTGGGGCTATGGGAGCAGGTGGTCCCCATCCAGCCCCTTGTGGGCTTGGCTAAACCTGCAGCCTTGCCAGCCTCGGTGACCTGGTCACTTCTGACCATGCTTCAGTGGGCTTGGCCAACTGTCACAGACTAGAAACAGAGATGTCCCAGGCTTTGATCAGGGCTGCCCCACCATGAAACCTCAGACATCTGTCTTCACAGGTCATTGGGTTCCCGACATCTCGACCACTGGATTTGTGACAGTGCTTCTGGGGCTTCAGAGGACAAGGAGGGGCCCTGACATCAAACCAGAGCAGGGACACATGTGCCTGGAGAGAGAGCTATTAGGCCCAGAGGCCTCTTCTTAGCAGCTACCCTGTGAGACAGGGTCAGGGCTCATGGGGCAAAGAAAAGAGAAATCTCCAAGAGCTTCCTGGAAGAGTCTGAATTCCAAAAGTACATTCTGAGTGCCTGCGGTATTGGGGCCTTGGGCATTGCCCCTCCCACCTGGACCTGTGCCAGGTGCTTGGTCATCCCCTTTAGCAAAGAGAAGTGTGTTTGTCACCCTCCAGACAGGAGCTCCCTCCAGACAAAGGGCCAGAGACTCCAGATTTATGGGCTGCCCCTGGCTGGGCTGCTCCACTGGCTCTAAGGCCAGAGGGTCCCAGACCCGCAGGAACAGCTGGTCTTCCTGTCTGGAGTCTCACCAGTTGGGGCAGGTGTGTGCAGAGACTCTGGGCCCCCACCCCCGAAGGCCCTCTGATGTTGGCCAAGGACAATCGTTGCCTTGGCTGGATTGTTACATATGGGTCATCATCCCTGAAAATGCCTCAGCAGCCAGGCTTCCTGAGAGAAGAGCAGCTCTGCGAGGTGGGGATGGAGAGTTCTTGGGGACCGGCCGTCTGCTAGCCCTGCCTGGGAGACACCCCAAGACCGTGGAATCCTGCGCCTCGAAACTTCCAGAGGAGCCTCGTATGTCACAAAGTGGCCTGAGGGGCTTCCAGCTTATTTGGGGGGAGCACAGATGAGGATGCTGCAGGCATGTTTGACCCGCATGTATTAGACTGCCCAGCGGTGATTTTCGACAATGGGTCCGGGCTTTGCAAGGCAGGACTGTCTGGAGAGATTGGCCCCCGCCATGTTGTCAGCTCCGTCGTGGGGCACCCCAAGTTCAAGACGCCTTTGACAGGGGCCAACCAGAAGAAGTACTTTGTGGGGGAAGAGGCCCTGCACAGGCATGAGGTCCTTCACCTGCACTACCCCATTGAGCGCGGCCTGATCACAGGCTGGGACGACATGGAGAAGCTCTGGAAGCACCTGTTCGAGTGGGAGCTGGGAGTCAAGGCCAATGACCGGCCGGTGCTCATGACAGAGCCCTCCCTGAACCCCAGGGAGACCCGGGAGAAGATGGCCGAGGTGATGTTCGAGAGCTTCGATGTGCCCGCCTTCTACCTGTCAGACCAGGCCGTGCTGGCCCTCTACGCCTCGGCCTGCGTCACGGGCCTGGTGGTTGACAGTGGGGACGGGGTCACCTGCACTGTCCCCATCTTTGAGGGCTACTCCCTGCCCCACGCTGTCACCAAGCTCTATGTGGCGGGGAAGGACATCACGGAGCACCTCACCCGGCTCCTGCTGGCCAGCGGGAGGACCTTCCCGTGTGTGCTGGACAAAGCCCTGGTGGACGACATCAAGGAGAAGCTGTGTTATGTGGCCCTGGAGCCCGAGAAAGAGTTGTGCCGAAGGCCAGAGGAGGTCCTCCGCGAGTACAAGCTGCCCGACGGCAACATCGTTCCCATCGGGGACCAGCTGTACCAGGCACCCGAGGCCCTGTTCTCGCCTGAGCAGCTGGGCATCCAGAACCCGGGCCTGTCCAAGATGGTCTCCTGCAGCATCACCAAATGTGATGCTGACATCCAGAAGACCCTCTACGGGGAGATTGTGCTGTCCGGCGGCACCACACTCTTCCAGGGGCTGGACGACCGGCTTCTGAGGGAGCTGGAGCAGATGGCCTCCAAGGGGACCCCCATCAAGATCACGGCGCCGCCCGACCGCTGGTTCTCCACGTGGATCGGTGCCTCCATTGTCACCTCCCTGAGCAGCTTCAAGCAGATGTGGGTTACCTCTGCGGACTTCAAGGAGTTTGGGACATCCGTGGTTCAGAGAAGGTGCTTCTGAGGGGCCCCGAGTCCAGGGCAGTCTATAGATGGGATGTGTGTTCACCGTGTGGCATCCTCGGGATGTTCAATAAAAGACAAGACGGTGCAGTGTTTGGCCATGTCAGGCTCGGTTCATTCTCGGGGCACCAGAAAAATTTCTGACCCTGGTGGGGAATCTGTTTTCAGTGGTTCCATCCCCTGGCCCCCTTTCTCCCAAGAATGCCCTGGGTTATGAGTTGAGTGTCCTTATGTAGAGTTTGTGCCCAAAGCAAGGGCCCAGGGCTCCTGCCCAGAACCTGGAACTTGCATTTTAAACATGTGTCTTAGGTCTGTCGGGGCTGGGAGTGGAAACAAGCAGGAATGCTGTGCTGTTCTGAGGTCACAAAATCTTCCTTTGAGACAGCACCACAGGGTTTACACTCTGCCTAAACCTGGGGCGGGCAGCTGAGTGAGGTGGAAACTCTTGCCTGGGTGGAGGGATTCAGGAAGGAGCAGAAATTGCCATCGGTTTTCGGCTCTGTGAGGGTCCTCCTCCCAGTGGCAGTTTAAGAATCACCAGTTGATTATTGTGATGTTTCTGTTTGTTTTTACTTTCAAAGATGTTTATAGCATTGTTTGGTGGTAAATACCAGAGACAGAGTTAATGGCCATCAACAAAATCTCATTTGAATAAATTATGCATAAAAGGAATTTTTTCCACATTGATGGTGTGGAACTCTCTCAAAATATAATTGGGAGAGAAGTAGAAAATAATAGAGATATCTTTATAAAACGAATTCCCCTTTTTGGATAAAGAAAGCCGTAACACTTTAGCATGTATACCTGAGCAGGTTAGTATGTACAGGCATAAGTGAATATGTGTGTTATGGGGTTATAAGCACATGAAGAAAAGAATGAAGGGCAGATACCATGTGCTGGTGGGGGAAGGAAGGATTGAGAGGTAGTAGAGGGAGAGAAGAAATCTTTCCTTTAGGAAATTTTACTAAAGAAATTCTGCTTGAATGAAATAAACCCATTTATCTAAATTGTGTGTGTTTGTATGTTTAATGTTTGCCTGGTATATCTTTTCCCATCCGTTTACTTGCAAATTACCTAGGTCATATTTGAAATATGCATACAGTGTATCAAAAGATAGCACATAGTTGGATCGTGTCTGACTCTTTGTAACCACATAGACTTTAGCCCACCAGGCTCCTCTGTCCATGGAATTCTCCAGGCAAGAATACTGGAGTGGGTAGCCATTCCCTTCTTCAGGAGATCTTTCCGACCCAGGGATAGGACCCACGTCTCCCGCATTGCAGGCAGATTCTTTATCATCTGAGTCACCAGGGAATCCCACTTTTAAAAATCCAATATCTGTTTTTTAAAAAAAATAATAATTGATATATGTAGATATTATATGCAGATGGTTTACATTTAAGGTCCATCTTAAGTCTGCTGTTTCATCGTTTTGTTTCCTCTTTATTTTTTTCTTACCTTTGAAACCATGTCCCGTAGGGTTAAAAGAAACATGACTGGCAGAAATTCTCGAGCTTGTCTTAGAGCTTGTTAAAAACCCCTCTACTTGCAGCCTACCTTCACTTAATTATTCTATTGCAAATTGCATACCCTCCAAACTTCAGGTAGCCCAAACTATAAGATATTTGCCCTAGTTGTTTGCCAGGAGTTTTGAGTCAGCTGTGTCTAATTCAAGGTTGAGCCAGCTAAGACTTGTTGGGACCACTGACCCTAAAACTAGGCCTGAGTAGGTGTCCTACAAAGGAATTTTTGACTTCAGAGGACCAACACCTCCCCCTCATATCTTGCTAAGCACTGATATTTTTGAATATGCATCCCATGAGGAAGCAGGCAACTCAGATACACCTGCACAGAGCTCTGGTTACAACTTTTCCAGGCACCTTTCCTCACACTTAAGACCACCCCACTTCTTGATCCCACAAGTATCTCAAGACTCTGGCCTTTGTGTGGGGGAGGAATCTGAGACTGGTTCTCCCATCTCCTCACTTGGCTGCCTTGTGAATAAACCCTTTCTTGGTTGCAAAGTTCGGCATCTCTGCATTTGACTTGCTGTGAATTGGGCAAATGATCCTGCTTCAGTAACCCCTTCTTGCAAGTTACTTGAATGTTTTGGGGGGATTCCATCTTGATTTATTCCATATTTATTTATGGCTTTGTATTGATTTCTTCGTGGTTGCTCTGAGTAAACACCACCACCCCCTGGTATTACATTTTACCTCTAGGAGTAAAGTGTATTTAGGTCTCCTTACCCACCCAACTTTTAAATAGAATTGTTTTTTCTTTAACCAGCAAATGATTCCAGAAACTCAAGAGAATAGTCTAATATGATTACTGCTATTTTTACCCAATCCCACATTCTTTTGCCCTTTCTGGAGTTCCAAGCCATTCTTAGTAGGAACTTCCCTTAGCAGTTCTTTTAGGGTAGGTTTGTTAGCAACAGATTCTCTTAGTTTGCCAACATTTGAGAGTGTCTTTACTTCCCCATCACCCCTAAGGGATATTTTCGCTGGGTATAGAATTCACAGTTAGCCATTTTCTTTCAGCACTTGAAAAATATGGTGCTGATTCATTCTCCATCACCTCTGTGGGTTTCAGATCAGAAATCTTATTATTTGATTGGTGTTTCCCTTCAGGTAATGCATCATTTTTTCTTTGGCTGCTTTCAAGAGTTTTTTCATTATCTTTAGTTTTCAGGAGTTTAGTTGTGGTATGTTTTGGCCTGGATTTCTTGGATTTATCCTGTTGTTGTTGTTGTTCAGCCATTAAATCCTATCTGACTCTTTGTGAGCCCATGGACTACAGCATGCCAGTCTTCCCTGTCCTTCACCATCTCCTGGAGTTTGCTCAAACTCATGTCCATTGAGTCGGTGATGCTATCTAATTATCTCATCTTCTGTCACCCCCGTCTCCTCTTGCCCTCAATCTTTCCCAGCATGAGGGTCTTTTCCAATAAGCCAGCTCTTTCAATCAGGTGGCCAAAGTATTGGAACTTTAGCATCAGTCCTTCCAATAAATATTCAGGGTTGATTTCCTTTAGGATTGACTGGTTTGATCTCCTTGCTGTCCAAGGGACTCTCAAGAGTCTTCTCCAGCACCACAGTTTGAAAACATCGATTCTTCAGTGCTCAGCCTTCTTTATGGATTTATCATTTTGGGGATTTATCCAGTTTCTTGAACCTGCAGCCATGTCTTTTGTCAAACTTGGGGAAGTTTGTGCTATTATTTCTTCTAATATTTTTGTAGTTCAATCTAATTTCTCTCCTTCTGGGTCTCAATTTTTTTTCCTGTCCTTAGGCCACTTCCTTCATCATTTTCAAGTTTACATTCTGTGTTTTCAGATTGAATAAATTCTCTTCACCCATCCTGAAAGTTTCTGATTCTATCCTCTGCTATCACACTATTTTTGAGCCTTTCCAACACATTTTTTATTTGAGTTGTGTTTTACAGTTTGATAATTTCCACTTGGTTCTCGTCTTATAACCTCTAATTCTTTACTGAGAGTTTCCAATTTTGTATTTGTCTCAAGGGAATTTGTCATTGCCTGCTGAAATGTTTTTATGATGGAGGCTTTAAAACCTTTACCCAGATAACTCCAACATCTGGTCCATTTCCATCTGCTCTGACAATCACATCTGCTGATTGTCTTTTCTCATTCATGGTATGATTTTCCTGGTTCTTAGTATGATGAGTGATTTTCTGTTTTACCCTGAACATTTTGATGAGCCTCTGGATCCTATTTAATCTTTTTGTAGCATGCAATCACTCCTGTGGAGGTGAGGTGTGAGGGCTGGGTGGGTAGGTGGGACCCATGGATATCTCCCCATCAATATGGTCACTACTCATACACCCTTCTTGTAGACAGGTGGGGGGGGAGGTTCAGCTTCCCTCTCGGCCCCAGTAACCCTTCCTGGAGAAAGTGGGCTCTGACTAACACCTCCTCACTGCTCCTGAGTGGGAGGGGGGTAAATGCTCAGCTCTCTGCAGAGCCACCGTGATGCCAGTGGAGGGGGAGGCAGAGTGTCAACTAGCCCACTCCTGCCAACTTTCATCTTGTTCACACTGAGTGGGGTAGAGAGTCAGACCTCTGCAGGGCCCCACAGATATGGAGGTGGGGTAATGAAGCAGTGCTGACAAAACCCTGCTTACACACCTCCTCCAGTCTCATTGCTGCTGGGTGAGGCTAGGGTTCAAATCATGATGGCAATTGTCATGATGACGATGGTGATGTTGCTGCTACTGGTGATGATTGTGATGGTGATGACGATGGTGGTACTGATGATGGGGGTGATGGTGCTGCTGCTGATGGTGATGATGACGGTGATAGTGATAAAGCTGAAACTTCAATACTTTGGCCACCTGGGGTGAAGAGCCGACTCATTGAAAAAGACCCTGATGCTGGGAAAGATTGAGAGCAGGAGGAGAAGGGGATGATAGAGGATGAGATGATTAGATAGCGTCACCAACTCAATGGACATGAATCTGAGCAAACTGGGAGACAGTGGAGGGCAGAGGAACCTGGTGCTCTGTAGTCCATGGGGTCACAAAGATTTGGACACCACTTAGCAACTGAAAAACAACAACAGTGGAGATGATGATAGTGATGATGGTGATGATAATGGTGATGGTGGTGATGTTGATGATGATGATGATGATGATGGTGATGATGGTGGATATAATGGTGATGACTGTAGATTTCTGACCTCTAGGTCATCTTCAGCACTAAGTTTAATGTGCTGTTTGGGGTGTGGACAGGGAAAGTAACTCAAGATCCTGACAGAGTTTATATCAGAAGCTTTGAAACTGATCTGGCTTCTAATTCTGGCTTCCCTAAGCAGAGTGGGAGGTCCAGGGAAATGTCCAGTAGGCTAGGCTGCTGCTAATGAGGGAAGAGAATAGAGCTTGGCCCCTGCTTTGTCTACACGAAAGACCAAGTTTTGGGAATGAGGTAGGCTTAGTCCTGGAGGAGGAGGAGGAGCCCTTTGGCTTTGGGCTCCTCAGACCTTGCCTGCCAGGAGGCCAAAGAACAAATCTGAGCCAGTTTCCCATTTCTGAGATATGGCCTCCCACTCCCCACATCTTGCAGAGGCCTCTCCTGATTGCTTCTCATCCCCTTGGTCCTGGCCAAGATCTTTCTGTGAAGCAACATTTAGATGCAAGATGAGATGAAATACTGCAGGCAGGCAGGGAAGACATAGAGAGCCAGAACATGACCCTGGCTCTGAGTAGACCAACCCACCGGTATCCCCAGTGGGGACCAGATGCTGTCAATTTCTCCATCACCTTGCCAAAGGCATCTCTCCTGGCCCTGTGAGAGGTGATCACTCATGCCTCAGAGGCCAGTGATATGACTTTGGAGTCCAGGCCCCTCTGTGTCCTGAGGATGGACAATGCTCAGGGCCACCCCATCCTCTATGGTGGTTCCTACCATGATGCTCAATCTGCCACCCCCAAAGCTCAGCTCCCACTCTGGACTGCAGCCTTGGTTTCTGCAGGGAGCTTGGGAGTGGGTTCCGTGAAAGATCCCACCAGTGACTGTGGGATACCCACAAACCACATGATGTGGCGGTAACCAGACAGGAGCAATGCTGCCTGTCAGATAACCCCCATCGGCCACCCCATGGCACGCCTCCTGAGACATTGTGGAGGAGATCTGAAGGCGTCTCTGTCATCAGGGTTCCTGTGGCCCCAGACTCTGATTAAGAGTCAGGAATCTGGAGAGAATGGGGCCATTGTGAAGCAGGTGTTTGGGGGAACCTGGTGCATTAGGGCCCTTCACCCCTTGGCCAAACCCCAGGCCTCATTGTGGATGGTGTGGAGGCCGTGATGGCCACTGTGCGTGTCCACCAGGACCACAGCCTGTCCCTCCACATGATGTGAGCCAGAGGTTGAGACATCCCTGGTACCTGGGTCCTGCCGGAGTAGGGACGCCCTCTGCAGGCTGGACTGAGGATGAACTTGGGCAAGACACTAAGCAGACGGTGTCAGCCCCCAGAAGGGACTCAGGATGATGTGTGTGACTATGTCCTTCCCAGGGGCCACCCCACCTGGAACATAGGACCCCGAATTCACAGCCAGTCCCAACGGAGGGACCACGTGCAGCCAAGATGTCTACAGGACCTGCCAAGGAGCTGGACCGGGTGTGCAGATGTGCCCAAACTGCCCAGCGCTGCCCTGGCTGTCCTACTCCACAGGTGCTCTCTGCTCAGGTGTGGTCCACCCCTCAGGTGGGGGGTCACCCTTGAGGAGCTAAGTGCAGCCCTGCACCCTGACAGCACTTCTCCCAGGCAGGACTGGTCACCAGCAGGCCCCCAAACTCACTTGTTCATCCCACAGACCCTCCAAGTTCCAGGCGGGCTCCATGTGCCTGGGGTCCTGCAGGAAATGGCCACACTTCTTCATCCCCCAGCAGTGGGATATCCCCCAGCAGACGTGGCTGCTGAAGAGGAGATGGGGCCTTGGGCAGAGGTGTGAATTCAGATTGAACCCCAGACACCGCGGTGCGCTATGAAGGACACCTCAGGGTACAGTTGACAGGGCCGGGGAAGGGCAAGGGGCACTGCACATCTGGCAGCCAGCGGGCTCTGCATACAGACCCCCACCCTGATGTGGGTGCAGGTCCAGAGCTGTGAGCAGTGGTGTCCACTGTGTGCAGTGCCCGCCCCCTGCATGGACTAGGTGCGTCCAGCTCTTGAGCACTTCAGACCGGCATGGGACCCTCTCCCCAGGGCCTTCGGGCAGAGGGGGTTGCCTGGGAGGGGTGCTAGTCCTGGAGGAGGCAAGTAGACAGGAACAGGCTGAGCCTCCACAGGGTCCTTCCAGCACAGAGATGGATCCTGAGGCCCCACGGCCAACAGCTGAGTCAGGGGCCTTGGGGGCACCTTCAAGCCCTGTGTCCATCCTGCAACCCCTATGCTCCCCCTGCCCCTGCTCTTCCCCAGTGTGTGTGTTGAGGGGAGGCTCTCTGGCCCCAGGACAGCAGATCCCAAGCTCCCTGCCAGCACAAGTAACTTGTAAATAGGTGAGGCACAACTGTGGACAGTTAGAATATCATAAGCCAGGATCCTCCGCCAGGGTGACCTCATCCTGACACCACCCTCCAGGCTGTTCTGACCCCCCCTGGAGACCCAGGAGTGGCTCCCTTCTCTGTAGGGAGTCCAGCCACTCCGGGAACACCCGGCCCTGGGGTAGAGGAGGCTGATGTCCTAGACTCTCAAAAGGGATGGGCTGGACTCTCAGGCCACCAGGTCACCTGGTGCCCTAGGTTGTGGGCACATGTAGTAGTACTTGGGTGGTGGCAGCCTGGACCATGCAGCCCCAGTACTCAAGCCTACAGGGACAGAGGTGGGGGGTTCAGCAAGGGACGAGAAGGGAGTGGACATGGGGCTGTAGGGGCCGAATGGGCTGCACAAAGTCTGGTGCTTCCAGGAGATGCCATCAGTGCTGAGATCCTGGGAAGGAGAGGCCAGGGTCCAGGCAGGAGCGTCTCGCTGGGGCCTGGATCTGGCCTCAGTTTCCTCCCTTGAGGGCCAGGTGCCAGCACAGAGAGACTGTATTCTGAGGAGTGTGTCTGCTGCCAGCCACCATCTCATCCAGGGCACGGGCCAGAGAAGGTGCCTGTCCCTGGGTGAGGAGGTGTGTTTGAAGTTGCAAAGAGAGGGAGGGGCACAATGCCCAGGGTTTGGTGGGGGGGGCAGCAGGGACAGAGAGTCAGGCTCCCCTGCTCCCTACCTCCTGCCCGCCTGACCTGAAGCAGGATATGGGGAGTCAGGGCCAGGACAGCCTGCACGGGGCTCAGTCCTGCTCTTTCCATGGCTCCTGGAATGTTCATCTAAGCAGGAATGTCCCCGCCAGGTCCTGGGGGAGGGGTGGTTCTAGTCACCTGGGAGCTGGCGGAGGGGCAGGGGCTCTGCAGCAGGGACCTGGCTCCCTAGAAGATGGTGGGGCTTGGTCCCCTGGGATCTGGGGAGGTGTCAGCTCTTGTCTCAAGAGGTGACCTCCAAAAGCAGCTCCCGGATTCCTGGGTCACTAGCCTGCTCTCAGGCCGGGGGTCAGAGTTGGCTCCAGCCTCATAGTTCCGCTAAAAATGAAAACCCCTGTGCCCCCACACCCAAGGGCACCCTGGAACCTCCCACCGAGCCCTCCCACAAGCCCCAGGAAGCACTGTCACCCACCGAGCTATGAGGTAGCACTGTCAGCACAGGCCAGTCCCCCTCCCCCTCCTCGGCCCTCAGCCCAGGCCTAGGCTCTTGTCTTTCTGGGGATGCCCAGAACCAGCTCCATCATCCCACTTTCCCGTGAGTGTCAGTCTGCGTGTCTGGGGCCCCGTCCCCCAGTGACAATGCCCCACACTGGGAACAATGATCTTATTGTCACGGCCGGCCCTGGCTCGGAGCTCAGAAATGTTAGACGCCACGTCCCTGGTTATCACGCTCACAGGGAACAGGGCTGGGTTCCAGCTCGCACAAAGACATAATAATTTTCTCCCATTATTCAAATCTCCTGTTTCCCTTGCCCCACCTTTGGCGCGGCAGCCGAGGGGAGAGGGCGGCTGGCTGGTGAGGGCCCAGGACCCTGGGATGCCTTTGCACGTGGGCAGCTGGGCCATGTCGAGGTCCCACGAAGGCTGCAGCTGCGTCGCTGCTCACGAGGGGCCTGGCTGGAGACTAGGACACCGGGCAGAACACAGAGCATTTCCAGGATCAGCTCCCTCCCCACAGTTGTCTCTTGACCAGAGGCCCGCCGTGCTGGCAGGGCCAAGGATGACGCGGGACAGAGATGCAGTCAGTGGGTGGAGGCAACCCCGCCACCCGCTGCCACCCGTGCTGGCCAACTCTGCTCAGAGGTGACTGTTCCTGGCTCCCGGAGCTGGGGGCTCTGTCCCCTGCTGCCAGCCTGCCTACAGGGTCGGGGGCTGCCACAGGAGACCCCGCCCCACGCCTGGCACGAAGGGAACATTGGAGGCTGGTCCGCCCACCGCGGCCCCCGTTTGGGCCTCGCTGACAGGCGTCAGTGAGAGTAAGCGGATACCTCCCAGTTATGCAACCCGGGGTCGGCGAGGATGGGCCACTCTGGCAGCCAAAACAAGCACCGTCCGGGCTCCAGAGTGTGAAATTGTTGGGCCCTATTTAAGGGAGTCGGGGAGGCGGGCTGGGGGCTGGACACGGATCACAGCCTCCCTGTGACAGGCCTGCGCTGTGGGGTCTGGCCGAGGCCAGCCTGGCCCCAGGGCCACCCCAATGCCCTGGGGGGGATGGGGGTGGGGCTTCCAGAGTCTTCTCCCCTCCCCCTGCTGAACCGGGACATTTCACCCACAAACACTGCGTGTGTGTTGGGGGGGTCGGATGGAGAGGTTTCTGCCTCCCTTTTTCTGTGCCCTAGGGACGCTTTGTGTCCAGTCTATTCACTTAACACTTGCTCGTCCAGCAGCAGCTCTGTGCTGGGCCAGGTGGGCCCTAGAGGTTCCCGCAGGAGCCAGGGCAGCCCTGACCTCAGGGTCACAGCCTGGTTGTCACCAGAAATCCACAGCAGAGGGTCTGGGTCACCTGTGACTTGAGGGACCCCACTCTCCCTGAGGTGACTGAAGACTGGTAAAGGCCTGGAGCAGGGAGGATGCCCCCCAAATGGGCCACTAAGTGGGGGGGAATGCCGAGACACTGGGGGGAGCAGTCCAGGTCCTGGTCCTGCCAGGCAGGAGGGGCAGACAAGAGGAAGCACCCTTGTCCTGGGCCCTTAGTGTAGAGGGAGCTCTGGCCTTCCGGCCAATGTGTTTCCAAGCCTGGAATGGGCAGTAGGAACTGCAGGACCGGGTGAAGTATTGCCTGAGCCTGGGGATGAAGGGGTGGCGCCCTGCAGGGTCAGCAGGAAGAGGGGGAATGCGGGGGAACACGGGGCTCCTTGGGTGCCGCCAGCCCCCTGGCCCCCACTCCAGGCTGGAGTCTTGCCAGCAGGCTAAGGTGGTCCTGGCCACAAGTGCAGCCCCTGCCCTCCACCCACGCGGGAGGCTGGCCGGGCCAGGAAGCAGGGCTTTATGAAGACAGATGAGGGAGGAAGGAGACACTCCATCCCGCCAGAGAGGGCAGTCCTTTTATCTCACAGGGGCTTGGAGAATGCTCCACATAAAACATCCACAGGAGCATCAATCAGAAAGTGGAAGGAAGACTCTATAAAGACCTGAAAATATTGGCTGCGGCCTGTGCCTGTGGGCGGTAAGGCGCTTAACCAGAAAAACCTGTGAGTCCCTGAGAGGTTTGTTCCTAAGGCCCCAGGGAAGCTGGAAACGACACGCCCTTGACCCACGCCTAAGTTGCTCTAGGTCTGTGGGGATCGGGTGGGCTGCAGAGACTTTGGCCAACATGGCTCCTGCCCCGCATTACTCCCGCCTCATGTCACTCCCCACCTGATGACCAAAGCTCAGTGGGTAGTCCTGGAGGGTAGCAGCAACTCCTGATCAGAGCCCCTGTCCTGGCGGGAGCCCTGGTATCTCAGCTCCAAGTAGGCCCAAGGCTAATATGTCCCCACAAAATTTCCTCAGCCTCCGTGCTCAGAGCCAAGTGCAGCCCCCCTCAGAGTGAGGGCAAGGGAGTCAAGCAACATCTGTCCTCTTTTAGCAGAAAGAGGGGCACCCAGAATCCAGGACCCTCCCAGACCAGCAGCTGTTTGCAGGGAGCAGGAACATACCCACACTCCCCAGCCATGCACCCAAGCCAGCCCTGCAGCCAGAGATGAGGCTCCTGGGCTGGGAGCTATGGGCGGGTGGGCAGAGGTGACCATGGATCTGGGGAAGCCTTGGGAAAGACTGGGAGGAGGGCGGTCCTCTTTGGATTCAGGCACATCCCTTGATAGAGAAGCCTGGCCCTGGGTCCAGCCACCGTCATAGAGTGGCCACCCCAGGCTCTTGGTCCAGGGCCTGGCCCACTCTCCCCATGTTACTCTGGTCAGCAGCTTGGGCATCCCTGGTGATACAGCAATGCTGCCAGGTTCTGTGCACCACTTTTGAATTCTCCTGGGGGGGGGGGGGCTTGTGGGCCTGGAGCAGGGGGATGTATTAATACCTCCCCAAGGCAGTTTTCTGGTCACTCTTTGCTTTTCCTTCCCAGCTGTTCAGACAGACATTGGTGTGTGTCATGGAGGCTGCAGGGTTGGGAGTAGGGTGAGTGCCACTGGAAACCAAAGGTTCTCACCATTGCTAGAAAGACACACCAGTGATACATTTACCTGGTATCTCTGCCTCTATGGGCTGGTCTCATGGCTCCAGGCTCAGTGCCCAGGGTTCAAGCTTCCCAAGGCTTGAGCCCTTCCTCTCATCATTCCAGGGAGGTTGTTTTGGGGAGGGAGCTGGGGAAGAGGGCGTCAGGTTCTCCAGGGAGGAGGGACAAGCACCCCCATCCTCTCCCTGCTGGGACCACCCTCCTGAGCAGCCTGGAAAGCTCTTCCTGACCCTACAGCCATAGGGCCCCAGGCCAGGTGGCCAGGCCTCCAGAGCTGGTCAGCATGCTTGTCAACTGCTGCCTTTGTTTTCTTGGGAAGCTCGGTGCTGACTGTGGAGCTCAGAGCACGTTTTCTGCTTCCCATGTGTTGGCACGTCGGCAAGGAACTTGTGACCCTTTGACTAGGCCACGGTGCCCAGACACTGGGTCCCACGTGGGTCCTGACGTGCTGGGATGGTGCTTTGTAATAAGAGCAACATCTCAGTCAGTGGACTCTGAGTGAAACCCATTGCCCTGCGGACTGTGGTGGGCCTCGCCTGATCAGTTGAAGGCCTGGCTAGACCCGAGGCTGACTTCCCCCAGCAGGAAGAAGTTCTGCCTGCAGATGGCCTTTGGGCTTGAGCTGCCCAGTTCCCTGGTCTCCTTCTCGACACACACCCTAATACACACCCTAACATACACCCTAACACATACACAGACACACCACCCTAACACGCACACATACGCTCACACACACACACACACACACACACACCATAAAATACACCCTAACACACACAAAGACACACATACCCTAACACACACACATACGCTGACACACACACACACACAAACACACCATAAAATACACCTTAACACACACAAAGACACACATACCCTAACACACACACATATGCTGACACACACACACACAAACACACCATAAAATACACCCTAACACACACAAAGACACACATACCCTAACACACATAGCCTAACACACACACATACCCTAACATACACCCTAACACACACATAGATACACCACCCTAACACACACACACACAAACACACCCTAAAATACACCTTAACACACACAAAGACATACATACCCTAACACACACATACACACCCTAACACACACAAAGACACACATACCCTAACACCCACACATACCCTAAAACACACACACACACCCCCTAACATACACCCTAACACACACACAAACACACATACATTAACACACACACACCCTGACATAC
This sequence comes from Dama dama, assembly GCF_033118175.1. Taxonomy (NCBI): domain Eukaryota; kingdom Metazoa; phylum Chordata; class Mammalia; order Artiodactyla; family Cervidae; genus Dama; species Dama dama. The sequence continues at coordinate 46,979,485 of NC_083694.1, read as the reverse complement.
ACAGACACCCTAACACACAGACACATACACCCTAACACACACACATACCTTAAGACAAACAGACACCCTAACACACACACCCTAACACACCCTAACATACACCTTAACACACCCAAAGACACACATACCCTAACATACACACATACCCTAAAAGACACCCTAACACACACACAGACACACATACCTTAACACAAACACACACATACCCTAACATACACACACCCAAACACACATACACATCCTAACACACAACCCCTAACATACACACACCCCCTAGTGCACATGCACCCTAACGCACACACACCCTAACACACACAAAGACACATACACCCTAACACACACACACTGTAACATATACCCTAATACACACAAAGACACATATACCCTAACACACACACACTGTAACATATACCCTAATACACACAAAGACACATATACCCTAACACACACATACCTGAACACACACACCCTAACATACACACACACACACACACACACACACACTATTGCTTCTGTTTCTCTGGAGGACCTGACTAACATGGGTTGCAATGGAAAACGTTTATGACTTTAGTGCAACTTGCTTTTTGCTCAAAATGCCCCTCCTGGAAAGTGTGTCCCACCAGCAGGGATGCCAGGGATGACCCCAGGAGAGCCCTGGGCCTGAGCTGGGCAGGGCCAGTATCCAGGCTCTGCTGCACCCAGGCTTGGAGGTCGGAGTGTGTGCTCAGCAGTTGGGGTCCCTCTTCTGATCGCCAGCTCCCTGCTCACTGCTTGCTGCCAACCTGCTTTACTTGGCACTTTGGCCGCATCTTAGCTGTGGGCATTGTGGACACGTGGCCTGTGTGCCTCCATGGACCAGGCTCCTCTTATTTGTGCTCAGACCCCTGAGTCTCCAGAGGCGCCTGTGTCTGAGGGTGAAACATGCAGGAAGTGATGTCCGGTCACTGAGGAGTCCAGGGAGGGGCTGGACCTGAGCCATCAGGCGCCTCCCAGCCCTCTACGCCCCAAGCTCCCGTTAACAGAGACACAAACCTCACAGCACGTGATCCAGCCCCTTTGGCGGGACGTAGGAAACCAACTCACTTTTCTGAATGCAGGTGGGTAAGAGGCAGGTGTCAAGGTTTCAGAACACAGAACAAACATAATTTTTGCAACAAAACCACATCAAAGCCCAGGTTTGGGGGAAATCACTGCACTGTTCTTGAGAGTGACCCACGAACGTGCCTTGCCGTGGGCCTGGAGAGCATGAGCCGAGTGACTTTTGGCTGGTGGGTCTGCAGTGACTCAGCTGCTGGGCTGTGACTCTGGCCCCAACACTCGTGAGGACCCAGTGGCCCCTGACCCTGAGACCTGGTCCTCTCACCTGTCACCTCCTGGATCTCGGGGGTTCTCCTGACAGGTATGGGTGTGTTTCAGGCTGAGGGGGGGACACACATGCAGATTCACATTTACACACATGCACACATATGAGAGATATACATATGCACAAGTGTGCGAGGCATACAACCCACATGTACACATGTGTGCACACACATACACATGGGCACACACATGTAGCTGCAAACATACAGAGACACATGCACACAGGTGCACACACACCAAGTGAGCCCCCATAACAACAATTAGCTCCATGTCCTAGTTGCCAGGACTCCCCCCAGGCCCTGAGAGGGTCATTCCTTGCTGTGCAGATAAAGTGCCTTAGACTTGCAGGCTTGATGCATGTGACGAGCCAGTGACAGTGAAAACACAGACTCCTTGGCCTGAACCACCCTGAAGAGGCAGGGTTTCCCAGACAAGCCCAGAGCAGGGCGGGAGCTGTGGCCCCCCGCTGCATTCGGGCAGCACATGGCATCACCAAGCATGTGCAGGAGGTCCCCCTCCCATCTGAACTGGAGCACACTGTGGGAGTCTGGGGGGCCAGCAGATCAGGGATGCCCAGGGTGGCAGGACACCTAGCCTGGATACCCACAGAGGAATGGCGGGAACTAGTACGCAGATTCTACCACATGTTCCCACCCGGCTTCTGCCCCATGTCTGGTGGCCCTGGGAGGGGCAGTCATGGGGGGTGTGCTGACTTGGGTCGGGGCAGGAGATAGTTGCCAGGGAGCCCCGGGTGCTTGCTCTGCAGACCTGCTTTGAGGGTGGAGGGACTGAGGGGCTGGGGGCAGAACGTGGGGTGGAGGCTTCTCTGGTGGGGAGCTCAGACTCATGGCTTACAAAGCAGCCCCAGCGGTCAAGCCGGAAAGAAGCGTGTCAGGAATGGTAAGCATGTCCCTGCTTTGTGCTTGAATCTGGTTTCCAGGAGAGCTACGTAGAGTAGGAGGTCTCTTCTCATGATGGGTGTTGGGGGGTGCACCTGAGGGTGAAAGTTGCTCCTGGCCCCCTGGGGTGCTGCTTTAGCTTCTGGCCCAAGGACCTTAAGCAGAAGGTCCCAGTCCATCTCCCCACGTCCCTCCCACAGAGCATCTTCTCCTGTAGGGCTTGCTCACGGCAATTAGCTGGGGGCCAAGGCATGTGTGAACAGGGGCTCCTGACATGGAGACCAGAGCCATGAGGGTGCTGTTGGACTGGACCTCACATCTCACTGCTCCAACCAGCCTTCCAGAAGCCACATATGAAGACAGAAGAGAAACTCCCGCTCAGCTCTGTGTGATGATGACTCTGTGATCCAGTGTGTCCTGCTGTCCCATGGGCTCTCTCCTCCTCACCCCATCCAGTTGGCCCCTCCCCACCGGAAGCGTGTGTTCAGGTAGAGTCTGAAATGACTCCAGAATTTCTGCTGGGGTTTACATGAGACCAAAATCACTCTTTCTGCAAGGATCACACAACTGCTTTTATTCTAAATGCTTCTCTCTGTCCTGGGTGTCAGGAAACCTCCAGTTCTTAAAGCTTTGGCTGGAGGACAGAGGCTATTTCATGGGACAAAGCCAAGGGGACAGATGCAGCCTGGTCCATTTCCAGTGTTGGTGCCCAGATGAGGGTCTTCACCTTTGGAGCAACCCCTGCCTGGAGTGCTGGGGTGGGGGGAGCTGATGTGTCTCTGGAGGGGTCATAGGAGGGTCATGGAAAGGTGATGGGATTCTCTACCTGCCGATGAGCTGTGAGAGTGAGATGTCTCCCAATAAGAGACATATTTGAGGGCCAAAATGTTCTTTGGGAGTTTCAGAGATGCCTGGAGGGGAAACACAGGGAGAGATGGGAGTCACCCATTGGTATCCTGGGGGCAGTACTGCTGAAAGTCGGTGGTGGGGGGGCGGTGCTGGCTGTAGGGTGGGGGGTCTGCCATGCTCTGTCACAGATACCTTGGACTTGGGGCAGCCTGGTTGGGCACCTGCAGCCAGGGAGGTGATGTTTAGGCTCTTGAGGGGACCTGACCCCTACTTGGGATGCCTGAGGCTGTGGGAGAAGGCACAGCCCCCAGCAGCCTTGGGTCTCAGCAAGACCACATCCAAAGGCCTCTTCCTGGGGTGGGAGGATGGGTGGGATGGGAACCCAAGCCCACGTCAGAGCAGGGAGGCAGCCCCCCACACCCAGGACTCCCTCCTTGACCGTACTCTTCTGGGCCTTGGCCGTGGCCTGCTGAGCCCAAGTTTAGTAGCATCTCCTCACTCTGGATGCTTAACCAAGCTCCCCTTGGAAGCTCCCACCCACCGCCTGTCCATCCGCCCATAGCCTCCAGACCCTGCTGCCCCTGCTGTGCTGTGCCAGTCCTGCACTGGAGCCTTGCCCATGGTGCAGGATGGCATAGAAACCTTGTCCTGCTGACAGGTATCAGGCGCAATTTCTCTGTGACACCCCCAGATCCCAGACTTGGTGTAAGCATCTCAGCAGAGGAGCCGGGCCTCTTGGGGTCTCCTGGCTCCCTCTGAAGGACCAGAATCCAGTGTGTGGGAGGGCTTCTTATAGTCTCTACCCCCTAAAGCACCATCTCTGGGGACCAGCCCTCATTCGGCCCCTCGTCATTCTGTTTGCAGCTCACACGAAGCTGCCCCACAAGGCAGTGACTGCGGAGCTGAGCCCAGAGCAAAAAGCAGGAGGAAACAAGTGAAGGTGGTGGGAAGAGCACGTGCAAAGGGCCTGAGGCACAGGGAACCGCCCTGAGTCTCGCTTGGTTCCCCTTCTTACTGCACAGCCTGCCCAGCATCTAAGCCTTGGTGCCCCTCCTTGGTCTGTAAGTCAGTGACTCCAGCCTTCCTGTGTCCTCCCATGGCCCTGCCCCCTGAGATCCTGGGGTCTCTTCATTGTGCCTGTTGACCCTACTTTCCTTACCTGCCCAGGTGACTGAGAGCAGCTAAGAATCAGGTGTGGGGTTGGCCAGCAGTCTCGTGTCCAATGCTAACTGGCTCTGAGACCTCAGGCAGGTCATCTGGTTGCTCTGTGACTCTGCCTCCCCATCTATGAAGGCATAGAAAAATCTAGAAATTGTGGGAACCTGCTGAGAGACAGACTGAGGGCAGGTGAGGATGAACACAGAAGCCCATGTCACTGCCAGTCACACTGAGGTTCTAGGGTCCTTTTGCACCTGTCAGAACTGCCCCAGTGAGGGTCAGTTTGAGCCCCAGTTACCAGGGTTCAGGGGTGGGGGGGCGTCTCATGATCCGAGCCCCCTGTCCCTACCCCTTCTCCCATGTTCAGAGTCTGGACAGGTCAGGAGCCAGGGCCTGAGCTCTGTCCACCAGAGGAGTCAGGGCTGAAGCTAGGGATGTGGACGGGGAGGGGCCCAAGGGAAACCTGGCACCTGCTGAGACACATGGTGACAGACTGGTCCCTTTGGCACCTCACCTACTGCTAAAACCCCTGAACCCAGAGGAGGCACTCCCAGCCCTGGGGAAGGGGTGGGGCCTCTTTCCAGGGCTTTGTGGCTGCACACGGTGTGTGCACGTATGTATGTGCTATGTGTTTAATTTACTCTTGCCCTGTTGGTTTCACATACTTTTCAATCACTGGCATATTTTTAAAGATCTATCCGCCTGGCAGCACCAACCCCCAGACTTCTGTCTCTGGTAGTTCAGTGGTTTTCCTCCCTGCTCCCCACAGAGGGTACCCATGTCCCCCTGAGACAGGCACCCCCCAGTGCCTTCTCTGGAACTGGGAACAGGTCTCTGGAGCGGGTGACAGACGACAGAGCAGTTTCACTAAGCTCTGCCCGATTCTGCTCTGGACATGTCCACTTACAGGACAGGGGTCCCTGTCCCCACACTGTCTTCCTGCTGGGTATTATTTGACATTCAAATTTCTGCATTCAGTTCTACATTTGACATTCAAATGTCTGGGAGGTGGAAAACCTTTTTTAAAGTTTGCATCTGTATGATTACTATTGAGTCTGAAAAATCTCCATGCAAGTGTTGGCCACTAAAGTTTCCCCCGTGTGGATTCTTTCAGTCCTTTACAGTCTGAATTAATCACTCAGTCATTTTAGCTATAGCTTCTCATGCCACGAACTTTCCCCACCATATTCTTCACTAGACCAGATAGCTTTATCTATTTTGCCAAAGAATTAATGCTTTCGAATTGCGGTCCTAGAGAAGATTCTTGAGTCCCGGAGAGCAAGGAGATCAAATCAGTTGACCTAAAGGAAATTAACTCTGAATATTCTTTGGAAGGACTGTTGCTGAAGCTGAAATTCCAGTACTTTGGGTACTGATGTGAAGAACCAATTCATTGGAAATGACTCTGATGCTGGGAAAGACTGAGGGGAAAAGGAGAAAGGGCAACAGAGGATGAGATGGTTAGACAGCATCACCGAATCAATGGACATGAATTTGAGCAAACTCCAGGAGATAGTGAAGGACAGGGAAGCTTGGCAAGCTGCAGTTCATGGGGTTGCAAAGAGTCAGACACGACTGAGTGACTGAACAACAACAAATTTTTATTTTATATCTGTTTAAATCTCCAATTACAATGGAGCAAGATCCCTTAATTTCCAGCTACAAGGAAAGAATTTCCAGCTACAAGGTCTAATGTAAGAATTTATTACTGCCCCCCAGATGGCAAAGATATCACCCCCACATTTCCTTCCAGTAATAAAACTGATATCATTTTATCATTCACAACCAGGCCTTGATCCAACAAAAGAGCATGTGTGCACGATTTCCCCCCCTCCCCTCCACAGAGGGAGTCTGTTTTCCAAATGCACGCAGGCCACTGTCTGTCCCTTCTCCAGAAATGAGACCCATGGCCACCTACACCTCTTTCTGAGCTCTGTTCTCCATGCCACACTCACACCATGATCTCTTTCACTGGCTTTATTCTTGTAGTTTTGCAGTGGTCTAGTTTAGTGGGCTTTCCAGGGGGTGCTAGTGGTAAAGAACCCACCTGCCAATGCAGGCTAGATGTAAGAGACTTGGGTTCAATCTCTGGGTCAGGAAGATCCCCTGGAGGAGTGCATGGCCACTCACTCCAGTATTCTTGCCTGGGAATCCCATGGACAAAGAAGTCTTACGGGTTACAGTCTGTGGAGTCGCAAAGAGTTGGACACGACTGAAGTGACTTAGCACACACAGTGTTTAGTAGCCTTGCTCTTCTTTACAAAAATATCTTAACTGTTTTTAGCCATATCCCTATTGGCATAAATTAATGAGATCCTCCGAACACACTGATGAGATTTTGATTGGAATTGAATCGACTCTAAAGACAAAACAAAGAACTGCTGTCCCTACAATGTTGAGTTGTCCCTTCCATGTCACTTCTAGTCATCATGTTTCATGCTTTTTAATAGAGATTGAGCATTTTCCTGAAAAGTCTTGTGAATTCTTTATTAGACTAATTCCTAGGTACTCGGGAGACTTGTTTCTACTGTGAATGGCATCTTATTTTTTTATTACTTTTTCTGATTGATTGCTGTCAATGTAGAGAAGTGCTCTGAGTTAATCTCTAATCTGGAATCTTACTGAATTCACTTATTATTTTGTTGTTGTTGATGTTGTTTGTCTTTAGCTATTTAGAATTGTTATTATGAGTGACCACTATATAATCATTCTTGTTTTTCTTTTTTTGTTGTTATTCTATTTTATTCTTATGAATAACAGTAAGTCAATTCCTTCCTTTCATTCTTGATGCCTTATTTCTTGTTTGTTTATGATTGAGGTGTGAGGACCTTGAACAGTCATGGAGGGGCAGAGAGGATTCCGAAGTCTGTGACATGAGAAACCTGCTCTAGGTTATTTGAAGACCACCAAGTTAAGAAAGCTGCTTCTTATTCCTAGTTCTCTGAGCAGCTTTAGAAAGACCTGAAATGCTAAAGCTTCATCACATGCTCTTTCTGCACCTGTTAACTTTTCCTTAAGCCCTTAATGTGAATTGATCAATTTCCTGAGTTTAAACCATCTTTGCATTCCTGGAAGAGATAAACCATATTTGATCATGATTTATCTTTCCCAATATTTTATTACAAATATTTTCAAATATATTAAAAAAGCTGAATTTTCCATTGAACATCTATACACCTGCCATTGAGATTAATATATAACTAATAAAATGTACTAATATTGTATACCATTTATATTGATATTTTGCTAAATGTCTTTTATTACATAGCTATTCATCTGTCTTTCCCTCTGTCCATCCAATAATTCATTTTATGTTTTGATACATTTCAAGGTAAGTTGCAATCCTCAGCTCACTTTCCCCTAAATATTTCAGCAAGTATATCCTTAACTTCTCATGGACACGACTTAGTGACTAAACCACCACCATCCATAACTTGAGTTCAATATTTCTGAAGTGTCCTTTTTATTTCTTTTGTAGTAAAATTTATAAGTGGCTTTGCCTAAAGCACTCACCTCTGTGTGTGACCCAAATACAGGAGCTGCAGAACAGTCACCCCCCAAATCTCACTCACATTCCTATCCAGCTCATCTTCCCAGAGGTAAGCAGAGCTCTGATTTTTTCACCTTAATTAGTTTTCTTGCTCCAGAACTTCACATAAACTGAGTTATGTGGTAGGTACCCTTTTGTGTCTGGCTTCTTTAGTGGATATGAAGGTTTTTGGGTTTGCTGTGTCTTTAGGTGGATCAGCAGTCCAGCTGATTTCATGGTTTTAAGGAGAGTTTGATCCTCCCACTGATGGACACATGAAATGTTTCTGGCTTTTTGACATTATTATTACAATTGCTATGAGCATTCTTATGTTAAGTCATTTTCTGGACATGTTTTCATTTCTGTTGGGTAAACATCTTGAAGTGGAATTTCTGGGTCATGGGGTAATTATATGTTTAGATTTATAAGAAACCACCAGATCTTTCCCCCAAACACCCACCAGCACTGTTGGGAGCTCCAGCCACTCTACAGTCTCACTGGCATTTGGGGTTCAGTCTATCAAAATTCAGCCACTCTGGTGTGTGTGTATTTTAAAACACATGGTTGGATCCAGGGAGCCATTATTTTACTCAAGATTTTCCTGTCTGTGTGTAAAAAGATTCTAAGACCTTTACTTCCTTCCCTTTTGTTGTCCTGATCCAGATTTAGCACCAAACTGACCCCTGTCTCTTAAAATGAAACAGGTTGCTTTACCCCTTGTATTATTTTCTAGAAAAATGTATGTAAGAATTATTTGTTCCTTGAAAGAACTCATCTGTAAACTGTCTTGGCGTAATGCTCTTTTTTGAGAAGGGTACGGACTTTGATTCTCATTTTCTACTTAAGTTTTCTATTTCTTCAGAGAAAACTTTGTATTTTCCCAGAAACTTGCCCATATGATCTCAAAGTCTTCCTTAAATCTCTTGCCTATTAACTCAGCTGGGCATAAAGATAGATGTGGGGACTCACTAGGTGCTAGAAGATCAGGGGTAACTGCTCCCCAAGACCAATGTGGCTCAGGGGAGGGCAGGAGGCCTCAAGAAGGAGGTGAGTCTGGGGTGGGCTCTGAGCTCCTGAGAGCCTCCCAATGCATTGCCCTCTCCCCAGCCTTGGAGGAGCTGAAGGGGTGAGCTGTTTTCCCTCAAGGAAAATCCGGAAAGATGCCTACACTCTGTAGCTCTGAAATCTGTGTGAACTCCCAAAAGGCTCCTCCAGGGCCTTGCCTGGGGAATAGGCATGGCAATACCTGCCTCAGGTGTGTGCAGGGAACAAGGTGTGAATTGCAGTACCTCCCTCAGGTGTGTACACAGGCAAGGTCGATTGTGGTACACGCCTCACGTGTGTGCACGGGACAGAGTAGATTGTGGTAGCTGCCTCAGGTGTATATTGGGGACTAGATAGATTCAGTGAGATGAAGGTGAAAACACACCTCACAGCAGGTGTGTATTTCACAAAGATTCATTTCCTGCCTTCCTCCCTCAGGATATACATACAGTGGTAGTGAGGCTCTGAAGGTTTTCATTCCTATTTTTAAAGCACAAAGGAGTAAGTCTCTGGTAACATGATTTGACACTATGTGACCCTGAGTGGGAGGTCCCTGGAGCTTCATGAAAGTGAGAGTGAAAGTCACTCAATCCTGTCTGACTCTTTGAGACCCCATGCACTATACTGTGCATGGAATTCTCCAGACTAGAATACTGGAGTGGGTAGCCTTTCCCTTCTCCAGGGGATCTTCCTGACCCAGGAATCAAATCAGGGCCTCCTGCATTGCAGGCAGATTCTTTACCAACTGAGCTGTGAGGCAAGCCCCTGGAGCTCCAGTTATTTCAGTCGTGTCTGACTCTCTGCGACCCTATGGACCATGGTCCGCCAGGCTCCTCTATCCATGGGATTCTCCAGGCAAGAATACTGGAGTGGGTTGCCATTTCCTTCTCCAGTGATAAAGTATGAAATGAGTGAAGTGAAGTCGTTCAGCCATGTCCGATTCTTTGCGACCCCATGGACTGTAGCCTACCAGGTTCCTTTGTCCATGGGATTTTCCAGGCAAGAGTACTGGAGTGGGTTGCCATTTCCTTCTCCACTGGAGCTCCATGGTGCTCGTCAAAATGTACCACCTGCCCAGACAGGTGTGAGGTACTCTGTTTGTCTGAGTTTGTAATGAGTGTATGATTCCTCTGGCGCAGCTCACAGTCTGGAGAGAGTTTCCAGGCTTCAGGGCAGGGCAGGGAGTCTAAACGGAGCCCAGAGTTCCTGGTGAGCTGAGAGATGGGTCCTGAGTGTCCCACATTCTCACAATTGATGAAATTCAAGTGAAGGTATAGATAAGTCAATAGCATTGTGTCAAGATGATATTCCTGGCTTGCACAACTTTGTCAGGGTGAGGTACAGTGTTAACACAGGACAGGATGAACAAAGAGTATATTGAGACTCTGTGTGCTGTTTTGCAACTTTTTGAAGCACAAAATAAAATATAGCTTTATTTTTAATTACCAGACATGAAAAGAAGTGAGAATATATGCCTCATGACCAAGAGAAAAATCAATAACTAAGAATAGACCCAGATTTGACAAAAATGATAGAAACACAATAAATGAGCACTACAGAAACTAGTGTAAGTATAACCTATGTCATCAAAAAGGCAGAGGAAAATATAAACATGATGAGGAGAAAATAGAAGAGAGAGAAAAGACCCAAAATGAGCTTCTAGAGGTGAAAAAGTACATTATCTGAAATGGAAAAACACACTGAATGGGATTAAGACCGATGCTGTAGAAATTTTTTCAAAAAAGAAAAAAAGATCAATGGGATCTTTTAAGAGAGCAATAGAAATTATCCAAAGTTAGATACAGAAAAAAATGACTAAAAAAATGAAGAGAGCAACAGCGATCAGTGAGGTAATAAGAGCAGTCAAACACACATGTCATCAGCATCTCTGACAGGGAGGAAGGAGATGAAGGACAGGAAAGTATCTGGAGAAATCACTGCTGAAAATACTAAAAGTTTGATTAAAAACAATAACAACATTATAAACTCACAGATCCAAGGATCTCAGTAAATCCCAAGTGAAAACAAAACTAACAAACCCAAAGCATAAAAGCCCACAAAACAAACAAATAAACAAAATCACTGCAAAAAACAAATACAAAAAGAAAATCATACCAAGAATATCATAACCAAATTGCTAAGGAGATAAAGGGAAAATTTTACAAGCAGCCAGAGAATAAGATATATTGTGTACAAATGAGCAAAGATAGGTACATAAATATATTTCTCACCAGAAACTATGCAAACGAGAAAACAATGAACAGACTTCTTCAAAGTCTGAAGGAAAAAACTCTCAACCTTGAATTTTGTACCCAATAGAAATATCTCTCAAATGAAGGCAAAATAAATAATATTTCAGTTGAAATTAAGAGAGGAGAATTTATGGTCAGTATATCACCATAATATATATATGGTCCATATATATATGACCATATATTTATGGTCAGTATAGCACCATCAGTTCACCATAATAGCCATTAAATTACATTCTTCACACAAAAGAAAAAAGATGGCAGATAGAAATATGAACCCACACAAAGAAAGAATATTAGAAGTGATAACTATGTGGGTAGATAAAAGAGTATTTATTTAAATTTAAAAAAATTTAAAACATAATTAACTTCTTAGGAGAAAATAGTAACGATATATTAAAAGTTTTATAAGTGACATTTTTGATAATAGTACAAAGGACAGAAAAGGGGAAATGGAGGTGCACATTGTAAAGTTTTTACACTATATGTGAAGTGGTATAACATTCTTTGAAAGCATCTTGATAAGTTAAAGATGTGTATTGTAAACTCTAGAGCTGTCACTAAAAAGAAAAGGTAGTGCTAATAAGCTAATACTGTAGGTAAAATGGATATTTGAAAACATTCATTTAATTCAAGAGGGCAGTAAAATAAGAACAAAAAGAGAGAAATATGTGAAAACAAATAGTAAGATAGCATATTTAAACCCAACCATATATATAACCACATTAAATGTAAATGGCCTATACCTTCCAATTAAAAGAAAGAAATTGTAAGACTGGATTTAAAAAATCAAAATCCAACTATATGCTGTCTACAAGAAACTCATTTTAAATAAAAAAAAATAGATAAGTTAAAAGAGTGGAAAAAGATACACCATATGAACACCAACTAAAAGAAAGCAGGGGCTGCTATATTAGCATCAATAAAGGTTTATTTCAGAATAAGAAATACTATCATGGACAAGGAATGACATGTCATAATAATAAAGGAATCAGCATAAATATATATATATTTTTTTTTCCCTTATATTTCTTCTGATTTTTGCTTTATGTAACCTTGTTTCTTAATTGTTAGGTACCTGATGATGTATGATGTCTATCTTCTTTGCGAACTGTACCTTTTGTCATTAAAAATATTCATCTTTAAAAAATAAATAAAATAGAAGGTCAAAAAATAGTAAATGAACAGTTCTTGAAGAGGATACAGTGACCCCAAATGTGTCTGTACCCAACAATAGCAAAATACAAGTTTTTTCCATGTGCACATGAGAGAGTCACTCAGAGAGGCTGTATTCTGAGTCCTAAAACAAGTTCAAATATGCTTAAAAAGGACTAAAATCATGCAACATATGTTTTCTGACTACAGGAGAATTAAACTGGAAGTCAGTAATAGACAATCTCTGATCCCTAAATACTTGGAAACTAGCCAGCACACTTCTAAATAACTCAAGGGTCAGAAAATAAATCACAAAAAGGTTAGAAAATATTTTAAACTGAATAAAAATGAAAACACAATATTTTTAAATTGTGGGGTGCAGCTAGGCAGTTCTTGGAGGAAAACTTATTAAATTCTTAAATTGGAAGAGAAGAAAAATTTCAAATTAATAATCTAAGCTCCCTCTGTAAGAACTATAAAATGAGGAAAATTTAAATCCAAAGTAAGCAGAAGGAAATAATATTAATAAAGCTAAAAGAGAAAAATAAGTGAAATAGAAAACAGAAAGCAATAAGGAGAATCAATAAAACCAAAACCTGTTCTTGAAAAGTATTATTGATAAACCTTTAAACAAAATTATCAGGAAGAGAAATGAAATGATAAAAATGACGAATGCCTGAAATAAAAGAGGGGACATGACTACCAAGCCTACAGACACTGAAAGAATAATAAAGGAATGCTATGAGCAACTTTGTGCCAATACATTCGAAAACTGAGATGAAAAGTGTAAATTTCTCAAAAAACACAGACTACTAATGTTCTCTTAAGAAGAAATAGGTGGAACTAACATATTTATCTATACACAAAATCTAAAGGACACTACAAAAAAACTGCAAGAACTAATAAGTGAGTTAAGCAGGATCACACTGTACAAAAGGTCAATGTACAACAATTAATTGAACTTCTACATACCAGCAATGAACATTTGGAAATTAAATTTTTAAAAATCATAATAGGATAAAAATGATGCTTTTAGCAATCAGTTTAACCAAAGGGGGGAAAAAAGTGTGTGTGAGGCTCATACACTGAAAACTACCAAATATCACTGAAATACATTTTAAAAGATCTAAAGAAATGGAGAGATATACCATGTTCATGGATTGGAAGACTCAGTATTGTTAGAATTACATTTTTCCTGAAATTGATCTATAGACTCAAAGAAATAACTGCTAACAACCTAGAGTGACTTCTTATAGAAACTGACAAGTTAGTTTTAAAGTTAATGAGGAAACACTTTAGCACCTAAAGTAAGCTAATAATTTTGTAAAAGAAGAAAAAATTTGGAAGGCTTGCATGGTATCTCAAAGCTTATTGTAAAGCTAGAGTCATGACCGTGTGGTACTGATGAAAGGATGGACAAATAGATCAATGGAACAGAGTTCACAAATGACTCTTACATATTTGGTCAATTAATTTTCCACAAGGTTGCCAAGGCAGTTCAGTGGGAAAACTATAGACATTTCAACAAATGATGCTGTAACAACTGGACACGCAAATGCAAAGAAATGAACTTCAACCCTTACCACACACAAAAACAAATTCAAACTGGATCCCAGATCTAAGCAGAACTAAAACTAAAACTTTTAGAGAAGACACAGTAGAAAATTTTGGTAGCCTTGGATTGGACAAAGATTTTCTAAAACAGAAGCAAAAGTAAAAACTACGTCAAATTTTAAAAAATTTTACTGAAGTGTAGTTGATTTACAATGTTGTGTTAGCTTCTGCTGTATAGCAAAGTGACACATATATGTAATGTGTTATATATTATGTATTTATTAGATGTCATATATACACATATAACTGTATGTGTGTACAGTTATACATATATGTCATTCTTTCACTTTTAAATTTTAAGTTACTAAAATTAAGACTTGTTCTTCAAAAGACATTGTTGAGAAAATGAAAGGTCACGTCAGTTCCTGAAAAAATATATCCACAAGTCATGTGTCTGCAGAGGAGGCTTTGGATGATAAAATATCTGGGGTAACAGATGGGAAGGCTCCTGCCCAAAGTCCCTGGATACTCAGGGGCTGCACTGGCACCAAAACCAGGTATTCTGACCCAGCTGGGTTGAAGGTTCTGATGTTGTATTAGTGTTAGTCTCTTAACCATGTCCGACTCTTTGCAACCCCATGGACAGTAGCCAACCAAGCTCCTCTGTCCATGGAATTCTCTGGGCAAGAATACTGGAGTGGGTTGCCATTCCCTTCTTCAGGGGATCTTTCTGACCCAGGAATCAAACCCAGGTCTCCTGAATTGCAGGCAGATTCTTTACCATTGAGCCACCTGTGAAGCCCTTAAGCACAATCTAATCTTTTAGTGAATTTTCATTTTCCAAGTGTCTAAGCCTCTCACCATGTGCAATCATCGGCCAGAGGGTTCCTAGCTGGGCTGGTCTGCCCTCTCTTTTGGCTTCATTCTTCCCAGTGGGCAAGGTCCCCAGTCATCACCAGGACAAAGGGAGCAGGTGAACCCAGGATCCCTCCCTCCCCCACCTGAGTAGGGTGGTCAGCCAGTCTGCCAGCATGTCGACCCCAGCATGCTGGACCCCTGTCCTCCTGGGCTCCCAATGCCACCCACCAGGAGTGCCTTCAGGAGCTGGGGTTGCTCCCCTGGCTGCACAGGGCTGGCTTGAGCAGCTGCCGGACCAGTGCTTGAGGTGCCTTTGGAAGAAATCCACCTTGGGGGCAGTGTGGTTATTCTGGCAGAATCTGAAGAAAAAAATAACGTTGCCTTTATAAGTGAGTCAGCTGACCATTTTACAATTCTTCTCCAAACCGACGAAGCCATTTTCACAACATAAAATGAGTAAAAAATGTAATTATTTCAAGGTGTCCTTTACCTCGAACTCACTGGAGGCTCACAGCTTAGGGGTTTTAAAAAATACATATATTTAAAGCAAATATTATTGCAAATGACTACTCTGTAATTTGGATTAATTGCTTTTGGTTTTTTCTGGAAATAAAATCTTTAAGGCAAACCCATAAAAGCCCTGGAGCCCAGGGCGGCTGTTCCTTGCAGAATCTGGTTTACAGGGAGCTTGGGGCCACCCTCGGGGGACCTCAGTGGGTCATGGAGTCTCCTCTTGGGCCAAAGACCTTGGAGGAGGCTTGCCAAGCCTTGCAGAGCCCATAGCCAAGGATGACGCCGGCCCAAGAGGGCAGCCTGTGAGTCTCAGGGAGGGACCAGGAAAGGCCAGCCAGGTTCATCATGACCCCCTCTGCAGGGTGATGTCAGAACCCCAGCCAGGCCTTGCTGGGTTAGCTTCAGGGACACACAAGGGGCTGGGAAGAGCTGAGCCTGGGCTGGGCCAGGTGGTCATATGAAACACATGGCTGTGAGTTGGGCAGGAGGAGGGTGTGAAGGAAAGGGGACAGATGGGAGAATCTGGCACCACAGGGCACCTCCTCTGGGGCTTCCTGCCCTCTTTGGAGCAAGCTAGACTTGAGGCTTTGCTGACCCAGGAGTTCATCACAGGGAGGGGTCTCAGCAAGGCTGTGTGATGGGGGTATTCATTTTTGGAGGGAGCTGAACACCCATGTGTGATGCTGCAGGAGCACCAGGGAGACAATGATGGAGTAGGGGTCACTCAGAGATCTCTGGAGACCCTCAAGAGCAGTGTCAGCAGATCTGGGGAAGAGGGTAGGGTGTCTGAAAGGGGCGGGGCAGGAGTGTCATGCGACTGCCACTCACCTGGTCCCTTCAAGCCCATCACCTTATTTATTCTGAGTAGCTTTCTAGGTGGCTCAGTGGTAAAAGGAATCTGCCTGCCAATGCAGAAGATGCAGGAGACGCCTGTTCAATCCCTGGGTCAGAAAGATTCCCTGGAGGAGGACATGGCAACCCACTCCAGTATTCTTGCCTGGAGAATTCCATGGACAGAAGAGCCTGGTGGGCCACAGTCCTTGGGCTCACAAAGAGTCAGATACAGCTGAGCACACATGCACAGGAGCAACCCTGAGGTGGGCACCATCTTTCCTTTCCTGAGTACTGTGTCCAGGGTGACGTAGCCAGGAAGTGCAGACGGGGGAGTTGTGCTTCCTCCAGGTGCTGCAGAGGGAGGGGAGAAGGGGCAGGTCCTGGGCCCTGGAGGGCTCCATCCCCGGGCTAACAGCAGACACAAGACACAGGTCCCGCCTGCTTGTTAAGATGAAATTTGCTACTGCAGGCAGCTGGACAGGGAGGACAGAGGTCTGGGGCTCTGGGCCAGCTCGGGTGCCTTTGTGACCTTGAACAAGTTCTATCCCACCACTTGCTAGGCCTCAGTTTACCCAGTTCATTCTCAGTGTCATCATGAAATGCAATTTCCATCTTTCCTTGGACAGCGGATTCATCCATCCATCTGCCCATCCATCCATTCTTCATGCATCCATCCACCCATCTGTAAATCCATCCTCCAAGTAAATATCCGCCCACCCATCCATCCATCCAACCACCATCCAGCCATTCTTCATGCACCCATTCATTCACCCATCAGTAAATCCATCCTCCATGTATATATCCATTCATCCACCCATCCATCTATCCATCCATCCACCCAAAACTATCAGTCATCTCTCTCATGTCACACTGTCTGTCAGGCCCTGGAGGACATAGTGAAATAAAACAGGTGAGAAGCCCCTACATGAGTGACACCCTGAGAGTTGCATGGGGAGATAGAAGTTTGAGGACCAGGCAGGAGGTGTGTGCAGTAGGAGTGCGGGTGAGAGATGGGACAGCCTGGCAGAGGCGGCAGCAGAGGGTTCACACAGCAGGAGGTGAAAATGAATGGAAAATAGCTGCCCTTGTTGTTGGGGAATCACATCTGTGTCCTGGGCCATGCCTGGGAGTCCCACCAGACTGCCCCTCACATCTTGCCCATGGCCTCCTCCTGGCTGGCAGCTCCAAGGTCCTCATGTGCCCACAAGCAGGAGCATGTGAAGAGCCAGCACCAACTGCGGTGGTGCAGGAGGAGGGAGGGAAATGGCCGTCCTGGTGGCCCCAGACCTGAAGGCAACCAGACGTGTTCTGGCCCCTATGGGGCCCCCAGTCCTCTGTCCTGGAGAAGGTGTAGGAGGACTGGGTGCATGGGGTGCAGAGGGCAGTGAAGGAGCACCAGACAAGCCCCCTGAGAGGGGCAGGACAATCCATTCTGCTGCAGGAAGGGGAAGGCCACCCATCACAACCTCCATTTCTGGGCTTCAACGTGAGGCAGCCTGTCTCTGTGTGTTTTTTCATATGGGCCTCTTCTGACCACACAGTCCCACAGGGGCCTCTGATGGAGCTGGTTCTCTGAGCCAGGGGTGGGGTGTCAGTCTGTGACACCCTCCCATGGTGGCCCAGCTGTTCCTGGGCTCAGGAAGAACCCAGGTGGGTCCTGAGACAAGCAGACGACAGACAAGTTCCACTGGGCTGGAGAGGGTCAGGAGGGCTTCCTGGAGGAGGCGGCTCTGCATTTCTAGTAAACTCCCCTCCTATAATGCCCTCTGTGTCTGTGTCACAGGGAGGGCTCCCCTGGTTGAATGGAGCATCTGGAGCTCTCTAAGTGGATCTGTGCAGAGCCCACCCCAGTGTGGGGTGGCTATGAAGCATGGGCCCTCAAAGACTGAGCTGCTTCAGCCACAAGGCCCTTTCCCCAGGGGTTCCTGCCTGTGTTTACAAAGCCCCCCTTTACTCCTCAGGCTTGCTGCCTATGGCTCTGTCTGTGATGCCCACATCTCGAACCTCAGGTGAATCTCATTTTGTCACTTGTAAACATCTTAATGCCTGATGTCCAGAAGGAGCCTCGTCTGAGGTCTTCCAAGGGTCTGTTCTTTCAGGGGAGGCTGGGGTCCAGGATGTGGCCTTCCTTCCTTGGAGGATGCTGAGGCTGAGGGCTTGGCCTGGAGTCGAGAGAGTGGGGGAGGGTTCAGATTCCTACCCATCCAGGGGTCTCCCTGTGGGGAGAAGTTAGGAGCCCTTGGGCTGTGCCCCAAGCCCTGGCTAGCATGGCCATCTCAGGGACAGATCAGAACCAATTTTAAGTGTGTGGGTGGAGGCCAGTTGCTGCCCTCAAGCCCTCAGCAAAGAACCCTCGATTTCCTGTCCCCTGCAGGGCTCTGCCCCATCCCCTGTGTCCTCCTGGGGTCCAGGATGAGAAGGACCTGACCTGAGAGCTGTTGGAGCCCCCAGTACCCCTTGGGGTCTAGCATCAGGTGCTAGGAAAAAACCTCAAGTATGAGGTGAAGCTGTCCACTTGGTGTCAAGGTTGGGAACTTCTGGAGAGGGGTCCACCCTGACCCACTGAGGACAGGGTCAAATCAGATCAGACTCTGTGCAGCCTCCTGGAGCTCAGAGTCAGGAGGGAGAAGACAGACAGGCATGATGGAGTGTTTCCATCCCCAAAGATAACCCCAAAGAGGCCTGTAAGTCCCTCCCTGTGCCAAGGAAAGCAATACCACCCCCTAAGAGAGATGATGAAGACGAACATTGTTGAAAGCTGCTCGGGGAATCAGATGGACACTCCAGTGTCCATCCACAGCCTGATGGGTGACTGAGGTGTGTACAGCACACTCTGGGATGTCAGGCATCCTGACAAGGAAGGCGATTCTGACACCTGTTACAAGAGGATGAGGCTTGAGGACACTGTGCTCAGTGAAAAAGCCAGACACCAGAGGACAGATATTGTCTGGTGCCACTCATGGAGGTCCCTGGAGGAGTCAAATCCCTGGATAGAAAGGAGAAGAAGGGGGTCCAGGGGCTGGAGGAAGCGGGGAGTGAGTGAAAGTCACTCAGTCGTGTCTGACTCTTTGCGACCCCATGGACTATAGAGTCCATGGAATTCTTCAGGCCAGAATACTGCGGTGGGTGGCCTTTCTCTTCTCCAGGGGATCTTCCCAATCCAGGGTTCAAACCCAGGTCTCCCACATTGCAGGCAGATTCTTTACCAGCTGAGCCACAAGGGAAGCCCAAGAATCCTGGAGTGGGTAGCCTATCTCTTCTCCAGCAGATCTTCCCCATCCAGGAATCGAACCGAGGTCTCCTGAATTTCAGGCAGATTCTTTACCAACTGAGCTATGAGGGAAGCTATGGGGGAAAGGGAGAGCAAGTGTTTAATGGGGACAAAACTTTAGTTTGGGAAGATAAGGAAGCTCTGGAGACAGATGGTGGGGATGATTGCACACCAACATGAATGTGCTTAATGCTGCTGAACTGTGCACTCAAAAATGGTTAAAGTGGTCAATTTTATGTATAGATGCCCTTCTCAGGTATCAATGACCTTCACCCCACAGCAGTCCACAAGTGGGTGCTGTTCTCACATCTGCAGGTGAGGAGACCAAGACCTGAACAGGTCATGGGGTGGCGAGGGGCAGCTTGCCCCAGAGCCTGCACACCTGCTCCCCTCTCCCTATCTCCCTCCAGTCTTACACACCCTGATAGAAATGACACTTGAGCTCAGAAATCAAGTTAATATTTAGAAAATACAGTTGTATTTCATGTGCCTCTCATACACGCAGTGAGGGAGCAGTAGTGACAGTCCCATCAGGAGAAGCTCCAGGGAGGTGATGACTTCTGAGCTCATTCTCAAAAGACAGATAGGATTTTGTTCTTAATTTTAAACACTGTAGCAATTACATGACTAATATATACTCTCTGGAGAAAAATTTAAATGCACATAAGCATAAAAAGAGAAAAAAGTTATAATATCCTAAAGTCCCATCACTTGGAGAAAACCACTGTTGATATTTCAATTTATATCCCTGAAGGTCCCCCAGTCCTGAGTTTCAGAGACACATCAGTGGAACTAACTGGTTTCATAGATCAGCTCTTTCTTGCTGGAATTTGCTGTTGGGAAGGCTTTAGGGAATTTGCAGATCAGGATCCAGAAAATTTTGCTCAGGGAAGCTGGACCCTGCATGGTACCAGACCTGGACCTAAGAGCGGACACAACCTTTTCTCAAAGAACCACAAAACCTCTGATTAAGATGACAGATTAAACACATGTCACAGCACTTGTACTGCAAACCCACTTGAACCACAATAAAGAGATGATGAAAGACATTTACCCACAAGGTGGAGAGGACAGAGCAGCCACAAGTATCTGAAGGTCGAATTGCAGATGGAGCTGGGGTAACTGGGTCACAGACAAGAGAGAGACAGCCCTAAATGGAGAGTTGGAAGGTGAGATTTTGCCAGATTTAGGAGACAGAGCACCCCTGCTTGATCTCAGGATTGGCCATAAAAGCATCCCTGGATGAGGGATGCATGAGTGGCTATGGTCAGGAAGGCTATATGAAAGGGGACTATGAGGAGTCCTAGGTGGCCTCCTCCTCTAGCTGCCCCTCCCCCTCCAGTCACCCCTCCCCCATGTCAAGAAAGCCCGAAGTTATATTCCCTGGAATGCAGACAGGCTTGTGTGCCTGCTGACCAAAGAGACCCCTGTCTCCACCCCAGTGTGGCCCCCAGAAGGCTGGCAGCCAGACCCTGCCTCAATCTATGGGAACTGAATCGGTCCCTGAGGATGGTGTCACCAAGGGTTCCCAGAGTCACCCTTCTGCGAATCTCAAAAGCAAGGGCTTCTCACTCCCTCTCAGATCTTCCAGCCAGCTCTGTATGCCCCCCTTTGGATCATGGGCAGACAGCCAAGGAGCAGCAGATATTGGAGGAAAGACAGAGACTGAAACAGATAGAACAAAGCCATTAGGAGGAAACACAGACCACATGGGCAGAAGAAAACTTGATCCTAATTATCTTTCCAAAAACAAAGAACAGAGGAAATAAATTGTGGAAAATCAGCAACAAGACATTTCAAAAAACCTTCCCAGAACTGAAGAGTAAGCTTCCAGTTTGAAAGAAACCACTGTGGATGAGATGAGACATTTCAGGTGCATTGCTGTGAAATATTGCAACATTTGGGAAAAGGAGAATCTATAGATTCCAGTGACAGAAAAGCAAGTCACGTGCGCAGCATAAGGAAACAGAATCTCCTTGAACTTCTCAACAGCAACCCTTGAAGTAAGAAGACAATGGAGCCAAACTTAAAATTCTGGATGAAAATCATCTCCAGTCTAGAATTTTATACCCAGCCAGACTAGCATTCTGGTATGGTGGAGGAATAAAGACCTTTCTAGACATGTGTTGTCCTAAAAAATGTATCTTCCAGTTTATCAGAAGTTACTAAAGGATGTGCTCCACCAAAATGAGAAAGTAAGCCAGGAAAATACAGGCACTAGGGAGAAGGAGATGCAAAGGAATTAATTCCTCAGGGAATAACAGAGCTTCAAGGACTGTGGTTATGGGCAGGATGTCATGGGCCATATCAGAGCAGAGAGAATAAGGAATCAGATGTGAGGACCATCATGACCGGTACGCCTACAGCCACTGTTCCCTGGATTAACTTCAGGGAGCCTGGTTCAGACCTTTATCGTGACCTCACTTGTCTTGACCACAGATAGATAAAGGTCCTGCTCCTTGATGTATGAGATTCCTGTGATTGCTGTAATAAGTTATCACAAACACGGTGGCTTAACACAGCACAGACATATCATTTTACTATTCTGCAGGTCAGAAGTCTGAAATGAGTCTTGCTGGGTAAAAATCAAGGCACTATTGCTTGGGCTGCTTTCTTTTCTGGAGGGTCTAGAATAGATTTTCTTGTCTTTTCCATCTTCTAGAAATGCTGCCTGCCTTCCTTGGCTCCTGGCCCCTCCCATGTGCAAAGCCAACAGGTCTGTCTGAATCTTTCTGCTCCATCTACCACATTTAAAGACACGGCACCCAGCCACATAACCCATGAGATGCTTGCCCTACTTTGAGATCAGCTGATTAATCATCTTAATTCTGTCCACAACCTCAGTTTGCAGCCTCCAGCCCACTGCTCCCAATTGATTTCCTTTTCCTCTCCCTCTTTCCTTCTGCTCCGGCACTGGATGCTCTCACCTCTGGGCTCTGCAGTGGCTGTTCCCTTTGTCTAAATGCTGCTCCGATTGATGCACATGTGGCTACTTTCTCATTCACTCACATCCCCGCTCAAACACTACCATCTCAGAGAAGTCTCCCTGGGCCACCCTGTTGGGAATTGCACCCTCCTCACCCCTGATCCTTCACCTCTCTTCCTTATTCCAATAGCAGTGCAGCCTCCCACCTGCTGAATCTGGCTTGTCACTGCCTCCCCATGAGAAAGGGAGCTGGGTGGTGTGTGGAGGGGAATCTTTTGTGTTTCAGTCACACTGTATCCTTGGGGGTTATGACTGCCGTGGCAAATAGTAGGTATACAATGAATGTATGCTCTTGAATGAATTTATTGCCCACATTTCGAGGTCTGGGCACCTAACCTTGTGTGTGTGTGTGTGTGCATGCACTCAGTCACATTATACTCTTTGTGACCCCCACGGACTGTAACCCACCAGGCTTCTCTGTCCATGGAATTTTCCAGGCAAGAATATTGGAGTGGGTTACCACATCCTCCTCCAGGAAATCTTCTCGACTGAAGGATTAAACCCATGTCTCCTGCATTGGTAGGCAGATTCTTTATCACTGAGCCACCAGGTCAGCCCTATTTTCCTTCTGGCTGTTGGCTTCCGAATAAAGGTCTTCTGTCAACACCTGGGGCTGGAGCTGGACTTGAAACCTTTACCTGTTGAGATGCCACGGCTTTTCCTCCCGTGGCTAGGCAACCACTGAACTGTGCTCTGTCTCTCTGGACTTGCCTATTCTGGACACTTTGTATCAATGGCATTCTACAACATATGGCCTCTTGTGACCGGCTTCTCTCACTGAGCACCATGTTTTCAAGGGTCCTCTGTGCTGTAAAGTGTACAAGGACTCCATTCCCTTTGATGGCTGAGGTGCACACCACGGTTTGGATTCACCACGTTTCATGTACCCACTACTGGTGATTTTAACATTCTTCAGTCATTTCAACTTAAGAAAGCTGCTGTCAAATCAGTTAACTGTATAGGAAATCAGTCCTGAATATTCATTGGAAGGACTGATGCTAAAGCTAAAGTGCAAATACTCTGGACACTTGATGCAAAGAACTGACTCATTGGAAAAGACCCTGATGCTGGGAAGGATTGAAGGCAGAAGGCAGAAGGAGAAGGGGACGACAGAGGATAAGATAGTTGAATGGGATCACCGACTCAATGGACATGAGTTTGAGCAAGCTCCAGGAGTTGGAGATGGACAGGGAAGCATGGTGTGCTGCAGTCCATGAAGTCACAAAGGGTTGACATGACTGAGCAACTGAACTGAACTGAACTGAAGCTTCTGTGGCTGGTCTCCCATTTTCAGGGATCTGTCTTGGGTGATAAAACTGGAAAACAAGTCAAGGAGATAGTTAACACAAATACCTGTGGGGTGGTTACCTCTGGGCTTGTTGAAGGGGATGCAGTTAGGGGAAGGGGCTACACAGAGAACTTTGAAGAAAAATGATCACAAGCTCATGTTTCACTCAGGAGCTGGGGACAGTGCTCATGTGATACACGCACATGCAGTCTTACACACTCACCCATCTGTGTGATCATTTCAAAATAGAAAAAACTTTAAAATGAACATAAAGCTTTTTAAACATATGATCTCAGTAGTGATTTTTAAATAACAGATTTATTGAGATACAATTAACATAGTACGACGGTCTCCATTTTTAAGTGGGCTATCTGGGATGTTCCTGGTGGTCCAGTGGCTAAGACCCTGCTCTCCCAACACAGAGGACCCGGATTTGACCCCTAGATCCTACATGCTGCAACAAAGACTTTGCATGCTGCAACTAAAGATCCTGGATACTGCAATGAAGATCCTATGTGCTGCAACTAAGACCCGGTGCAGCCAATAAAAACAAACAAACAAGGAAGACTTTAGTAAATAAATAAAGTGGGCATCTGTTTCCAGAACATTTTCATCTTCCCAGAAGGAAATCCTGTGCCGAGGAAGCAGTCACCCACCACGTCCTCTCCCCTACCCTGGCAACCACTTGTTTCTTTTCTGTCTCTGTGGATTTGCCCATCCTGGACATGTCACGTAGGTGGAATGGAATGGTATGTGACCTGCTCTGACTCGCTTCGTTTGCCGACTTCGTGCACACTGTGGTCCACATCAGGGCTTCGTTCTTTGCTGTGACTGACATTTCTCCACTATACGGAGCGACCACATCTCATCTCCCCATCACAGGTGATGGTCGCGGTCCTCGCTCATTTCAATGTGATGACCCTGCAGCCAAACTCACCCTAGGCTCCGAGAGACCCCCAGGCTCCCCAGCTTCTGCTGGGGTCTGAGCAAATCCTTCAGGAAGCCTTAACAGTCTTTCAACTTAGAACTTGCATTTCAAAAACAAAGGCTTGAAATGCCATCTGTGGCATTGAATCTGTGCTCATCGTTTAGACCCAGTTGTGCTGATGCAGGGAGAGATCTTTCTGATGTCCTGGGCGGAGCAGAGAAAGAGAGCAGCCAGGATGCTAGCGCTGCTTTTCTTATTTCGCAAAAAGCACACACACAAAAGGAGAGTCACTAACCACTGATTTGATTGGGAAGGCAGCCTTCAGCGAATGACATCATTGGGAGAACATAAATCTTGGTTTGTATGATTTATTTATGTTAAGAAATCCACATATGATGCTGAGTTTTCAATGGCTTTGTTTAAGTGATAGTTTTTCCTTTTTAGTGAAAGTTGGAGCGATGATAAACAGCTCCAGCTGTAAAAATTAAAGGCGGAGGTGAAGCCAAGGTGATTATTACACAAAAAATCTGAGTTGGGGGGGCATTTGGCCCTTCTCTCCTCTAAAATGAAAATTACCCTCTGCCACCATGTGCCATGAACAATTACCTGCTGTTTATTAATTAACCTCTTTTAAAAGCACCACATTTCTACTTGAAACTGTTATTTCTCTAATGTGAAAACGGGCTTATTCGTGTTTATTAGAACAACCCTATCCCATGTGGTCCAGGCTCAGTGCACACTTAACTGACACATATATTTTTTCAAATGACACATTTCATGATTGGAAATTTCTTCCCAGAAGCCCAGATTCTAAGCCTGACTTGCTTGAAATGTTGGCTCCAAACCAGGCCCCCAAAGCCACTGGTCTGTGCACCAGAATGGCCCTGGGATGTCCACACTGAGAGGGGTCCTGACTCTCCAGCAACAGCTAGACTCTGAGGAAATACAAACTCTGGCAGCCAAGCCTTTCTGGACACAGGCAAATAAACATCTCGGTCATCGTCAGGATCCCCCTTTGGAGCTCACAATTCTGGCAGGGCATGAAACCAGGAAAGGTCCCAGACGGAAACCCCTCCCTCTGCAGACTTCCTTCGTGGGTCACCTGGAGCAGGGCTCTGTGTCAGCCAGGTGACTCCCACTGCCCTGCCTCCCGGGAAAGTCCTCGCTCCTCTGAGCACCAGTGTCTCCTCACTGGGGTTCCACGGTGTGGGATTAGGGCCATATGCACTGGGATGGAGCCCAAGGGTGGGAGTGACTGGGGCAGCCGCCAGCACCCTGCCTGGCTCTGGAGCCCCAGTACCCCTTAGGTTCCATACTCCAGGCCAGGGAACTTAGGGCCAGACCACATGTCTCCTGAGGATGCTCTTTCTGCCAGTGTCCGCTGTCCCCAGCACCCGGCTGACCCCACCCACTCACTCACCCCTGAGCAAGTGGTCTTCCCTTTTCCAAGTCATGCACTGCACATCAGGGCACTTGGGTGGTTTGCTCACTGCTGCATCCCTGTCACTTGACACAGGCTGCTTGATGCAGGGCAGGGAAAGGATGCTCAGCACAGGGCTGTGGCCCCATGGCCACGGCCTGGAAGGTCACCTGGACCTCCCCTCCCCCATTTCTAGGGCTGAGATCAGCCTTCGGGGATCCCAGGGTCACTTTCAACTCACTCAGCCCTCTTCATTCATTCATTCTTTCACTCACTGAGCTCCAAGCACAGTCGCAGGCACTGGGACCCTGGGGGAGCAGGGGGAGGGCAGGGTAAGATGCTCTGGAAGCTGCAGGTGTGCGGGAACAAACAGCCTTCACTTCAGCTCAGCACCGTGTGGCTGTAAGTTCAGGAGCCCCAGCCTTACCAGGGCTTCTGGCCATAAGTCAGTGACTGAATGAATAAATGCAGTCTGCACATGGTCTGAGAGCCTTGGCCTCTCAGCAGGCACATGGTGACCTGTGAGAGGCGCTGAAGGCAGGGTGGGCCTGACTCTGGGAACCCATGAAGAGCCGCAGGGGGAGGGGAACCCACAGCTCCCAGGAGCCCTGTCCTTCGTCCTGGTCCCACTGGCCCTCTGTATCCAGCAAGGGAGCAGGGAACAGCCCTCCATGAATCCAGGTCAGAGCCCGAGGAACAGGCTTTGGTTCTGGGAGAGGAGGGGTAGAGGGCGCAGGGAACCCTGCTGCTAGCTGTCCCAGCTCCAAAAACCTGAGCTCCCAGGAGGCACCAGGCAGCAAACTTGCCTGCAGCTACGCCCACAACACCCACTTTTTCACCTCCATATTACACTGTGGGAAACTGGGACGCCTAAGAAGCTGGAGGGGGGCTGCCCCGGAGCCCCGGGTGGAATGGGGAAGCCTCTGGCTCTGACTAAGCTAAGTTCCTCTGATCTGCTCCCTCCCCCCACCCCACAAAGCTGCCTGCTTGTCCTGGAAGGGAAGCAGGGGGCATCCTGTGTGAGTGGCGGGGGCAGTGTTCAGGCAGTCCCTCTGCTGCCCCCTACCCGGCAGGACACTCATAATAACTTCACTAATACCACAGCGGGGGTGGGGGGACTCCCGTGAGGGAGGGGCTGCTACCCTAGCCCCTCAGTTCTCAGTGAGGTCCCCTGACCTGCCACTCTGGCCACCACTGGTCCTTCCTTCACCAGGGAACCTCCTGCGGATGTGCGAGGGCGGAGGTGGAGGGAGCCCCACTGCCTCAGAGGTGGAGAAGTCCTGGCAGGGGCAGCGGAGCCAAGAACCGCGAGTGCCCGCTCCCTCCCTGCAGCCCCAGGGTTGTGGGCTCTGGGTGCCTGAAGCAGAAGCAGGCGGCCCTGCCCCAGGGGACGGTAATCCTCGACCGATTCCATCAGCTTCGGGTCAGGTAGCACGAGGGGTAATTTTTTCCCCTGCCTGGGGCGGTCCTGGGCTCTTCTGTTTTCTTGCTTGTTCACAAGAGCTTCCTGCAATGACTGGTTTAGCAGCAGGTAAAAGGGACCTGGGGAGAGGCTGTCCATTTGGTCCCCCCTGACCACCCGATTCCCCACCCCTTACCCTCCAATGGTCTTGTCCAGAAGCAGTGAGCAGTCTGGACATTTTAAGCAGGCCATGCCCCTCCCCTGAATGAAGGCATTCAGATCCTTAGTTCTCTCCCTTACGGCTCAGCTTCATAGTTTAAGGCTGATAGTTTTTTCTTTAATTTTAATCTTTTGGCCCTGCATCTTGGCATGTGGGATCTTAGCTCGCTGATCAGGGATCGGCTCTGCGCCCCTGCATTGCTAGGCAGACTCTTAACCACTGGACCACCAAGGAAGTCCCTAGGCTGATCTTTAAACCCAGGTCACAAGCCCCAGGGCCCCTCCCAGACAAGCTGGCCACCCCCTACGGTGGCATATGGAGGGGGTAGGGAGGGGTAAATTCCCTTCTAGGAGCTCAGCTGTAATCCTGTCCCCTCCCGGGGCAGTCCCATCACCCACCCTTTCCGAGATCTGGGGTGTCCGGTGGTACCACCCGGAGAGTAGGAGCCTGTTGCCTTAAAATCTTTCTGCACACGGGGCCTCAAAGGAACCTGAGAGAACCGCCCAGGGCTAGCAACACCCCGGCCAGAGGCTGAGCGGAGATGCCTAGGCGCCAAGCAGGACCCTCACACCTCCACCACGCGCCCCCGGAGAGGGGAGTTCCGGGGTGAGGGCGGCGGGGGGGTAGATGGAGGAGATGGGGGGAGGGCGGCGACCGCTAGGAGCAACCTGGGGCCCTTCTAGTCTGTGCACGACAGCTGAACCCCACCGGCGCAAACCTGGCCCCAAAAGGTGGGCAGAACTGGGCCCCGTCGGGTGTTTTCCAGGTTCTCTCTCCCCGCTAATCCCACATCAACCCCGGGAGGGGCGCAGGAACATATGGCTCCGTTGCACAGGTGGGGAAACAGGTTCAGAGAAGCATCTCCCCGCAGCTCCTCCTCCGAGGTCACGTCGGCAGCGGGACCAAAGGCGAAATTTGGTTTCCAAACTAACGGGGTCAGGGTCGGGGTCGGGGCGGGGGGGAGGGCGGTGTGGCAGGGACCAAGGTCCGGAGGAGAGGGCTTTGCAAACCGAGGCGTGGATTGCCGGCAAGCCGACTGGGGGAGTCTGCTCCGGTACCGGCGGCCCGGCGGTGAGCTCGCCTCTGGGGCGTCTAGGGACGCGGAGGACCGGCTCGCACCCAGAGGCTTCCGGGACTCCGACGTCCGGAAAGCAACGCTGCTCGCCGTTTTCGTTGTTTCTAGGGCTCTGCCCGCGCGCAGCCGGAACCGGGAGCAGAAGGCGGCGGCCGCGTCCACGCAGGCAGCGTTCTGGAGCGACCACAGTGCCACCTTTGCCGGGCGGAGCTCTGCCCGCGCCGCGGGGCCAGGGCGCTCAGGGGAACGAAGTTGCTCCCCGCGTGCGCGGGCGGGCGGCCCGGGGATGCGGGCGGCGCGAGGGTCCCCTTTCCAGGCGACGCGGGGTGAACGCGAGGCTCAGAATCCGCCTAAACTGGACGGCGGAATTCGTGAGCGGCTTTTGAAAGGCCCTGGGATGAAGAGGGAAACCGTGGGAAACCGATTCCGTTTACCGCTCTCCGAGGCCGGAGCCCGAGCCCGCGCGCGGTGACTGGAGCCGCGCGACTCAGCCGCGGAGTTCGGCCCGCTTGGCGCGCCGCGGGGAAGGAGTCGCCGGGCGCCTCCTGCGCTTCCTGGGGCGCCAGTTTGGGCCGGGATTCCGGAGCCATCTCCCACCTGGCTCAAAGGAGGGAGGTCAAGCCCACAGCCTCAATCTCCTTTTAAAAAAAAAGAAAAGAAAAAGAAAACGAAAGTCCCGGTTACACGCCTCCTCCCAAAGCCTGCGGCAGACCCCTGCTGCGATTCCCAGGCACCTGTGTCCTGAGCAGTGGCGCCCAGGCCAGGACTCCAGGACCAGGCAGAAGAGTCAGCAGGCCCTCCCAGGAGGTTGCCTGTGTACAGAAGACAGCGTCCCCCAGCCTCGGTTCCGAACATCTGGGGTTTGTTCAGAATCTGCTGCTTGGTTCACATTCCCGGGAAGTCTTGGTTGGAAGCGTCTGGACCCTCTCTGCAACCCACTACAGAAGCAGGGAGTTGGTGTGGGTGCCCAGCCAGGAGGCGTCTGCTCTGAGCTGCAGAGGGAACGGCTTTGGCACACGGCTTCTGAACTCGCTGGGCCAGAAATCAGGACCTGTGTCCTTCTGTCCTGTAACCTTGCCTGGGTCACAGCAAGTGTCTCTCGGTCTGGGGTAGGAAGAGGGTCAAACAGGGGCCTGAAATATCAGCCCCAGGGTCCAGGGAGGCGCCTATGGTTCCAGCTGAGGCGCAGTGCTGGGGTAGCACCCATGGCAGGCCGGTGTGGAGGTCCGGCTGGGGAAGAAAGGGCTCTGTGGGTTGTCTGTGCCCCCCACCCCCTTGCTGGACCAAACCCCGATCACCCTAGGCTGGAAGGCATTCAGTTCCCGAAGGGTCCCCTGCTGGGCTCCGAGACCATCTCTGTTTTCTTCTCTGTGTAGTTGGGGACCATACTGCTTGTCCCTAAGTGTCCCTCGTGGTCTTCCTCCTGCTGCTGCTCAAATAGGAGCCATTCCCATTCTGGGCAGAATGTGCCCAGAGAGGGAGACCTCCGTCTCAGCCGGACGCCTGGCCCCAAGTTGGGGGAGGGGCAAGACTGGCGGTCTGGACCCTCTCCTGGGGCAGTTCCAGAACTCAGAGAGGAGCTGGCTTATAAACTGATGGAGCCTGCTTTTATTTCCCCAGCTACTGTTTTTCAGAGCAGGAGTCTGAGGATGAACAAAACTTGACCCAGAATCCGATGGAGCTGGGAGACTGAGTACCTGAAGCCGGTGGTCAAGTTCAGCGAGCACAGAGGGGAAACCTAGCAGGGTCACTGCATCTGGTTCGTAGGCTGCCCATTCCCACCTCCCAGCCGCAGTCAGCAGAGGGGCTCTCTGGGCCTGAAGACCTTGACTGGGCAGCTGGGCATCTCGAACCCTGCAACTCCAGGCACTCAAACCTCATCATACAGACCTCCTCTCCAGAGACCAGGCCTCCACAAGTGGGCATGGGGCCCCTTCCTGGCCAGCAAAGGGACATTCTAGCCCCGCAGTGTGGACGCTGGGAGTGCACGACGCCTTGGTCTGGGCTTCCTGGGAGCCCCAGGTCCACAGAGGCTTCTGACAACCCTGCAGGGCTAACTTCACTTGCTCCCTTCCAAACCCAGCCTTTTCCCAAAGGAGTTCAGCTGGTCTTGGGTCTCCAACCACACTTCCTCTCTTGCTGGGAAGGCTGGGAGTGGGCTGAGCTCTGGGTTGAAGCAGGATTCTAGACTGTGGCAGAAGCTGCTGGGAAAAGTCCCCTCTCCGTGCATGCCCTAGACCCCAGGGTTGAAGTCCGCTCCCAAACTTCATAGGGTGTAGAGCACACGGCTGCCCACACCTCATCCACCCTCCGATGGTCTGACAGAGTTGGAAGTGCCCCTGAGGAGGGCACCAGGAACGACGGGGATGGGTGGCACTTCTGCACCCCCAACCCCAGTGCGGTGTCCCCAAGTCCCTGCACCAGCCGCGAGAATCCCCAAACCTTAGCTTACTTTGAAAAACGGCCTTTCAACCTTTTAGTACTATTGAAATGAAAACTGCCCCTCTTCTGCCTCCACTGGCCCAGCTTGTTTCCCCAAGACTCCTAATGTCAGCAGGGAGGGGGATAGTTGGGGGGGAAGGGGGACAGGACATGGAGCTGGGTGCCGGGAGGACCTGTCTCTGATTTTCTCTGTTCCACCCCTTCACTCCCAAGTACTCTCCCTGAAGCCTGACCTGCTTGCTCTTGGTCAGGTCTAAGTCTCACCACGCGGGGGCAGGGCCTGGCCAGGCCAGGGCCATGGCCATGGCCTTGGGGACGGCCTGCCGGGGCTTCTTTAGTTGACGAGGCTGATTTGAGAGAGTGCCCTGGGGGTGTCAGTACCTCAGCTGCCTTCCTGGCCATCCCTAATCGCTAGCTTACCCCTCCCCAGGCAGGCTCTGAGCTGAGCCCCTCCCCACCCTCCAGGGCCCTGGGGGACCACTGGAAAGAGACAAGGGCACCAACTGGCTCTCTCTCTGCAGGACACCTGCCCTCCTTCCCCGGGCTGGCGAGGGTGTGATCCCAGAGTCTGAACGGTGCTCCACAATTTTAATCACCTCTTGAGCTGAGGGAGGGAGCATGGAGAGGTCCTGAGTGAGCTGGAGCACCCCCAGAAGGAAGATGGGCCTTCCTGACCTCGGGTCCTGCTGGTGCCTTCCGGGTGGGAGAAACAGTGCAAAGGTGGGGATCAGGGTGGGGAAGGGACCCTCACAGCAGGTGGGGGTGCTTCATAGGAGCCATTGTAGCACCCTTGGCCTAAACGAGATGGGAGAATATGGGGTACGGAGGTATGAGGGTGACCTTGTGTTTTCTCTGGCCAGTGCCCAGCCCTGTTCTGCTCCAGCTGGAGCCTGCAGTGGTTGGGTGGGGCAGACAGTTCCAAATGAAGGACTCCAGCCACCTTCCTTCCTCTCCCAGCGACCCTTCCCCTCACACACCCTGGGCAGAGGGGCAGAGGGGAGGGCTGAGCCCACTAGGACCTGCAGCCATGCCCTACTCTCCTGCAAGCCCCGGAGGGGCCAGTAGCAAGGCCCAGGAACCCTCTGATCCCAGCGATTCTTTGCCCAGTCTCCAGGAAAGATGGTCAGGGTTTGGGACAGGACAAGGGTGGGGGGAGGCTGGGGGTGGGGGACAGGCAGCCGAAAGGCGGTGGGCCATGAGACTGAGCTGCGGGTGAATTCCGCGCTGCCACCACGGGCAACACTCACCGAGGGCTGGAAACAGTGAAGGTGGCAGCCGGTGGGCACCAGAGCCGGGCAGAGAGTGCCTTCTCCATCCTGGGCGGTGAGGGGGATCCAGCCCCTCCAGCAGTAGGGGCTCTGTCGGGGTTGGGATCCCGGCAGGGAAGCAATTCGGACTACAGAGAGGCCAGGGCGGAAGGCCCAGTGTGCTGCCGCTGGCTTTTGACAAGCGGGGCTTCTTCAGGCTTCTCCTCTGGGGTAGCGTGGGCCATGCACCCCTCGGCATCAGGGTGTCTCTGCTAGGACTCTGGGGTCTCGGGCTAGCTCCTTGGACACTGCCAGTTCACCTCCGTTTTGGCAAGGGCACAGGGCTCCGAATGTAGATCCCAGAGGAGGCCCCACTGGTCTCACTGCACAACAAAGGGGAGGGGGGCCGCCCGGACCCCCTCGGAGCAACGGAGACCCCGCACCGCTGCCCAGGGCCCCTCTCCAGCTCAGGCTGACTCTGCAGGCAGTTCCAAGTCCCGGAGCCTGGCGGAACCCCGGTACTTGAAAGGGCGCGGGGATGTCACCTCTTCCGTTTGCTTCCAATTCATTCTTGAATCCCAAACATGCTCGACAGGGCAATTCTCACCATCCCCACCAGGGCCCTGGGCCCCGACACCCGGCCTGCGCCAGCCTTGCCCCTCCGTTGCCGCACCTCCGAATTTGAGGGCTGCGGGGCAGAAGAAACACTCACCCAGTCGGCTCCCACCCGCACTCCGGCACCTGCTCCTCCACCCGCTCTCCAGTCCGAGACGCACCTGGGCCGCGAGAGGCGAGGGGGACGTGTCCCCAGAGGCTCCGGTCGCTCGAGGTGGCCCAGCTTGGGCGCTCGCGCCGCTGGGTACTCACCTAGGACCGCGGAGGCAGGAGAGCGCGGGCCTGCCCGAGGGAGGCGAGGTGTGGGGCGCCGGGCGTTGGGACGGCTGCCCGGGCGCCACCTCCCCAGTGCCCCGCGCGCTGCTCCCCGCAGCTCCGCGCGAGACCGAGGGCGGCGGGTCCGAGTCCCGCCCGCCGGCCGGGGCAGTGGCTGAGCGCGGAGCTGGCGGCGCTGCCGCTGTTGTTTTTGAGCCGCGAAGCCCGAAGCTAGAGCGGTTGGGTGGGGGCGAAGGGGAGGGGGCGGGGGCCGGGGAGGCCCGAGGGGGGCGGCGGGGCCCGAAAGAGGCTTCGGACGAGCCGGGTTCGGGAGATCGCGGGCCAGGGGCAGGGGCGGAGGGGAGAGCCAGGAGGAAAGCGGGCTGGGACGACAGTGAACGCGAAGCTTTTTAATTAGTAATAAAATGCAATAAAACGAAGCAAAACCAGCCAGACCCGCGTCAGAACTGTCGGCGCGTTTGCCCCCAGATCCAAGGAAGTCTCGAGGACAAACGCCGCCGCCACTCCATCTTCGGCCCAGCTGGGGCGGGAGCAGCCGCGCGACGCGACGCAGGGGAGGGGGGGAGTCACCTCGCCTCCGGGGCCACCTGGGTCTTTTTAAAGTGTCCGGGGTGCGGGCCCCGGGCGGGAGCGCCGAGCACGGAATGTTTTCTTAAAGGGCCAGTTCCGAGCTGCGCGGAAAAGGGGGGGGGGGGGAGGGAGGGAGGGGGCGGGGGGGGGGTGAGAGATAAGTGAGGTGAAGACCGGGAAGGCCGAGGAGAGCCCCCCAATCCCGCGCCGAGGCGGCGGCGGCGGCGGCGGCGGCGCGACGATGAAGACGATGAATACATTGCAAAGTTTTTTTGGCCCCGGCGAGGGGTGTCAGATTGAGTGCTCTGTGCGCATGTGCGAAGGTGTCCAAACTGACAATGCTGGGGAGATGAAGATAGTGTGTAGCTGCTTCTGGACTCAAGGAGGAGGAGAGAGGTTCCGCGAGCCGACACCATGCGATCCAAGGCGAGGGCGAGGAAGCTAGCCAAAAGTAAGTCTCCCGCGCTCGGCCGCGCCGCGCCGCCGGGCCCGGGCCGCGGGCCGGGGCGTCCGGGCCAGGGGTGCGCGTCGGGGCGCGGCCGGCGCGCCTCAGGCTCTCGGCCCCCGGATCGGCCGCGCGGCCCGGGGGCTGCTCCGCCTCCCGCGCTCCAGGGCGGCCGGGCTCGGCGCGGAGGCTCGGGGCGCTCGGGCCGCGCGCTCCCCGAAGGCGCCGGCCCCCTCCTCGCCGAACCCCCTCCCCCCCCCCCCCCCCCCCCAGTGTCAGGCGCTCGGGCCCGGGAACCCGAGGCGCGCGGTGGGGGCCGGGGAGGGGGGCGGAGGGGGAGGGCTGGGGGTGGAGGGGAGCGAAAAGCGAAAGTTAGTGAAAAGTTGACGAAAGGGGAGAGCAACTTTTTCCTCCTCGCTCGCTCTCTCCCTCTCTCTCCGAGTGGCTCTCAGTCCTGGTCAAATCATATTCCGGGCTTTTGAAATAGTGGGCGCTAGAGCACCGCCTTTGGCGTCCGCCAGCCGGGCGCAGAGGAGGGAGACCCCGAGTCGGGGAGGGGGCGGAGGAGGGGGCGCGGGCCGGCGCCCACCCGGCTCCGCGGGAGGAAAGGCAGGGGTGGTGTCGGCAGGATAGCCACAGCCACTGGGAGAGCAAAATGGAGATGTTTCCCTGGGCTTGGAACTGTGGTCGTGAAGTTTATTCCCAACTGGTGCCCCGTGCGGCGGCGGGCGCTTCTCTGCGACTCCGGCAGCCCGCGCGGCCGCCCCGGCGTCGGTGCCCCCGGCAGGAGGGTCCCCACCGGGCCGCCTTCCTCCCCGCCGCCACCCCGACCTCGGCCCCGCTCGGACCCTCCCGCTACCGCTCGCCTGGCACAGCCCCGAGGCCCGGCGGGGACTGAGCTGCCCCCGGCGAGACTGCCCGGTCCCCGGTCTTACTTTCTCTTTCGCTCCGTCTCGGGCCGAGCCCCGGGCTCCGCGCGCACAGCCCGCCGCCGGCCCGGTCCTCGCCGCCGGCCGGGTGCGCTCGCCGCCCGCCCCGCAGCCCGCCACGGCGCCTGGGGCCGCCCGCGCACCTTCCGCGCCCCGGTCGCTGGCGCCATTCACTGCCAGGCCCACCGGTCCGGGGCTGCGGCCCGAGAGGCGGGCAGGTGGGGGCAGCGGCGCCGCGGCCCGGCGAGCGCGGCTCCCGAAGCCCGGCCGCGGCCCGGCTGCAGCGAAGCGGCGAGCGTCGCCGGGAGCTTTCTCGGCGCCTCCAGCTCTCGCCGCCCCCTCCTCTTCGGCCGTCCGCCCACTCGCTCCCCCTTGGGAAATGCCTGAGGGACCCGCTCCCTTTGGGAATCCCTGCGGGACCACCAGGACTATCAGTCGGCTCCTCCTGGGCCAGACCCTGCCCGGCCGGCCCTCGCAGCGCCCAGGGCCGAGCCCCCAAGCGTGAGCCCAGGGGGCGCGAAACTCACGGCGGTTTTCCGAAGAAGTTCTACCCTCTCGGTTCGGTGGTCGGCCGGCTCGGCCCGACAGCCCCCGCTCCACGCTCAGTCGTAGGCCGCGCGTCGGGCCCGCAGGGGAAAAGCAACTTCCAGCCTCCACAGGACGCCCCTGGACCCGCCCGCGGCCGCTCGGGCCCCTCGCTGAAGCGCCCGTTTCCAGTCTTCTGTGCCCAGTGCTCCAGGTCTCGGCCTCCCTGGCCTTCTGTGACCTCTGGCCCCTCTTGGTGCGAACAAGGCCCTGTGTTTAGTGACTGGTGCGTCTGGACTGTGTGTGTGTTACCTGCCCGCCGGCTGACGCGTGGAGTGTGCGTGTTCGTGTGTATATCGGGTCTGTTTGTGCACCGCGAATCTTCTCAGTGACTCGGCTTCCCGGCGGCAGGCCGCCCGGGTCAGACTCCCCGAGGAAGGGCCCTAAGGTGGAGTGAGAAAGTGGAAGGCGACCGAATTCTCGCCCGGCCTTCGCTGCAAGCGAGAGGCCGGCTCTCTGCGCGGCCGCGGAAACTTCCGAGCGTCCCCCACCCGCCGGTCTGGCCCACAGCTCTCTGTGCTCCACCCCAGACAGGTGGGGAAGATTCCCAGTCTGGCTCTGCTGGGGCCTAGAATGGATGCCTGGCATAGACCTGCAGCCTGGCTCAGCGGCGGGAGAACTGAACTCAAGGGGAGGGCAGAGCACAGAGTTCCTTTTCCTGGGAGTCCTTATGGAGAAAAACCGCCGCGCCAAGCAGGTCTGTCAGGCCCAGACCCAGATGGAGCCACACTGGTGCGAGCTCTGGGAATTCCTCCTGCCTGGGTCACACAGCTAGGACAGCTGCCCCCAGCCTTCCCCAAGAAGGTGGTTCAGGCAGGCACGGGACCTCAATCCGTGCTGGACACAGAACACTGGGTCCACTGGGAAATTTCATTTCTTTGGACGATATTTTTGCCAGATGTGGACATCCCTGGGGACCTGACTCCATTACCTGAATCCCCACCGCAGCCGGGCAGTCCTAGTCCCCCAACAGAACCTCCGTCTGCAAGCTACATCCTGCCAGGGTCAGGGGGCTGGGGGAGGGGAAAGAGGTCATGGTTACAGGGCCAGTGTGCTGCACTGGGCTGTGCCTGCAGTCATGTGCCAGGCATGGAAGGACAGCCAGGTTGTGGTGGTGGTGAAGATCCCCTGATTCAGAGCTTGGGGACTGCTCCAGAGGGTGTATCTGGGGCTCTAACTTCATTTGTGTGTCCCCAGGACCCCTCTCCAGGGGCTCTCTTCTGCTTAGTCTACGTGTTGGATGAGCTGGTAGCATCTTTGGAGTCCGCATGGGGGCTCAGAGTTGCAGGGGCAGAGGCCACTGGGGCTCTCAGGCTGGGGCTACGGATCAGCTGCTGGAAGCCCTCTGTCTCAAGCTGCCTGGGAAGGCTGATCTGGGTGAGGACAGGTCTGGCAGGGTCCCCTCACACTCGGTGGGGCTTTGCTGGCCAGTGGGGAAATCCGGCGTCCCTGCCCTGCATTTAAAAATGAAATGGCACACAAAAGCTTTGTGTTTCTGGCGCTGTTGAGAGCCAGGTGGGCAGGTCAGCACAGCCATTGTGCCCTCCTGACCTCTTCACAGCACAGCTGGGGCACCCTGTGTGAGGGAGGATGTGCCCCCAAAACTGTGTCCAGCCCCCATGCGAGCACCCGTGAGACCTGATCCCCATGGAGGCAACAGACCCCGGAGTCGTAGATACGGTGTATTTCAGGCCTGGGAAGTTACCCTTCGAAGCTGCCAGCTACCACCTAGCCTCTGGGATGGGGGTGGGGGTGGGTGGGGGCTGTTACCCCTGCTACCTCCTTGGAAAGGGGTCTGTGCGACAGGGTTGGGGAGACTGGCTGCAGGCTGAGCTCCCAGCTGGTTCCTTCTCCCCAGCAGAAACAGACCAAGCTCCCGACTTGCTGGGCCCAGCCCTTCTCCCACCCTGGAGGAATCCTGCCCCTTCCACTAGTCCTCTTCCAGGAGCCGGGACAGCAGCCTCCCATCTGGACGCCTGGTAGGGCAGCAGCGCCAGGAAATGTCCAGCGGGAGTCTGGCGGCTCTCCCCGCTTCGGACGAAAATGAGGAGGCCGCGGTGGAGGGGCAGGGAGCAGGGCTGGCGGCCAAGGCCAGGTGCCCCGCGGTAGTGCGCGATGGCCCTCAGGCTCTGGCTGGCCAGGGGCCCCTCGGATGTGCCAGGGCAACGAGGCCTGCGGGAGGGGAGATGCGGATTCTTGGCGGGTGTGACCTCCCCCTGGGGCTACCTGGGGAAAGGGGAGCCGCTGGGCCCAGGGGCTGCTCAGAGCCACCGAGCCCCGTCACCTCAGGCTGCTCAGGGCTGCCGGCTTCTCTGCTGGCCTGGAGCAGGTGCGGGCTGAGCCTCCCCCACCCTCCAACGGCCCGAGTTCACCAGGCAGCTCCCCTCTAGGCAGAGTGCGGGGCAGGGGACCCAGTCCCGCGATTCTGTTGAGAGGCCTGGTGTGGGTGGTGGGGCCAGTCTGGGGGTCCCATCAAGGAGCCTCTTGGGGGAGGTGCGCCAGCGTGCTGGGCCTCCGTGGGCGCGATTAGTCCCCTGTTTTATTCAATTAGGAGGCAATTAGGGATCCTTGGGGGCTGGGCTAGTAATTAAGGTGCCATATAATTAGAGTTTTAACAAAAATTATCCAGGATTAAAAATCTTGTGAATAATTTCGTTAAAAAATTTCAAATAGCGTTAAATACAATTTATCAGATTTTGAATCAAACCCGTGTAACAAGTCTTGGACGCTGCAGCTCACGTAGCCGGTGCGGGAGGACGAGGAACAGCCGGGGCACCGTCCCCGCGCGGCAGAGAAACTTCTGGAGGCCAAGGCAGCCTGCCCGGCCTCGCCGCGGGCGCGGACTGCGGCTGTCCCGGGCTCCAGACGGCGCGGGCCGGAGTGCGGGGCCTGAGGACCCCGGGCTGAGCCGATAGTCACCGCGGCTTGGGGTTCGCCACGCACAAAGTCGCTGCAACTACGGCGGGCGTTGCGGGGCCCGCGTCTACACGCGCCCGAAGTCGGTGGCGGTAGCTCCGTCCGCCCGAGTTCCCCTGGTCTCAGCCCAGCCCACCTCTTCCGCGGCCGCAGTCCGGGCCCCAGGGCTCTCCGCCTCCCTCGATTTCCTGGACAGAAAAGGGCGGCCTCCGCAACCCCCGCCCCTCCACCCCTACTGCTGACCCTCGCCCAGACTCCGCGGGCTGCAGACCGTGTGCGGTTACAAGTCGCTTCGCGGATCTGGGACCCGAGATACGTGGGAGTGCGCCCGGAAGACTAGGTCTCAGTTGGGCGGGTGCGGGAAAACCGAGGTGAGGGTGGAGGTTCGGCTTTCCAGGAGCGATCTCTGCTTTCCGCCGAACTTGGCGCTGGGCCGTGCGCTCCCGCGCGCACCTGCAGGGAGACCCCCGAGCAGAGTAGGCTGCAGCCTGAGCCGCTGCCCAAATTTTTGTCGCCGCCGCAGCCTCGGGGAGACGGGCCTGTAGAGGTGCTCATGGTCCACTTGGGAGACTTCACTCACCCTCTTTCACTGACCCTGAGAAGGATAAAGTATGGTGAGCTGGCACCACTTTTCTGGGTAAGAAACCCAGGGCACAGAGAGGTCAAATAAC
This sequence comes from Dama dama, assembly GCF_033118175.1. Classification (NCBI taxonomy): domain Eukaryota; kingdom Metazoa; phylum Chordata; class Mammalia; order Artiodactyla; family Cervidae; genus Dama; species Dama dama. Next base: position 46,940,192 of record NC_083694.1, on the reverse strand, counting down.
CTGACAAGGTCACACAGCAAGTTAATGGTGAAACTGAATGTCATTTCAGTAAAGCCCTCCAGGGTTTTCTGTCTAGTACCCTGCCCCCCACCAGGCCACTGCCGGCTGCAGTTAATTCCAAGGATTTTTTTTTTTTTTTCTAGTATATCAGGTTTTAAGCATTTTCCCAGGGCCAGTGGTCAGCTTGTAACAAGTCTATTTGTAAAAAGACATCCGTGTGCATACAGCTTGTGAATGCAACTGGCTACCTTCAGCCTCCTTCAGACTGGATTCTTTCCCTACCCAGGACTGGACTCTTTCACTTTGCTCTCTCTACTCAGGCTGGGCAGAGGCCTTGTCTGGATGTCTCTAGCCCTTGGCTCTGGGAGTCCTCTCCCCAGGACAGGTGCAGGAAAGCTGGAACGTTGACCAGGGCTTGGTCTTGTCTGCACCCCAGTTATTGCCTTTTGCCTGGGCCACCCAGGGGGTGTTGGACCTGCTGGCTCACCTTCCTACCCCCACCCCCACCTCAAATCTGGATGCACGTAATCCTGCCCCTCCCCCAAGCAGTCAGGAAGAGGAGGAGCTGTGGCCATGGACCTGACTGACCCACAGGGCTGGCGGCTGCAGTTGCAGGTCCAGCCCGGAATCAGCCGCTGTTCCTCAAGTCTGGGCACTTCACAGGCTCCAGCCAGGGCCACGGTGGCCATTCTGGGCTGGCCAGTGCTCCTGAGCTCTCCGGGCTCCCAGGGCATTCTTGGGTGGCCTCTTCAGCTCTGACCACTCTGCTGTCTCTGGGTTTCCCGAGCCAGTGCTTCTCACTCTGGAGGTGCTCTGGCCAGGCTGTGGCCTCTCTCTGGACTCCGAGGAACAATGCCCTGGGGCTGCCGATAGGAGTGCGCCGGCCTGAGATACATATTTGTTTAATAGTTAACATTCTGTGAAAAAAAAAAAAAAAGGGAAGAAAGTCAGATTCTGGTGAAGGCTTTGCTTATTTTATATCCACTATAACTATTTCTGTCCATGAAAATTGGCTTAATTATATCAATGGAATGTTTCTTTTTCAATTCTGTATGCAATTAGTCCATCTTGCCGGCTGCAATTTATTTTAATAAAAAAATAAACCAGTGGTGTGTTCAGTTCCTCATCCCCTGGGGACAAATGCGATTGGTGTGTTTAATTTCATTAACTACAATGCGGCCTACTGGAAAAATGTATAAAATCAGCTTTATACAGCTTAAACACTGGCATTTGAAACAAATCATTATTGCATTAGCTGTCACACTGGTAATTCTAGAATCTAAGGAAAAAAATATATTATGGCTGTTTTTATAACCCTTTGCAAATGCACTGTTAAAATAATTTATAATCATTTTAAAACATAGCTAGGTCCTGGTGAATATTTTATCTCCTCCAAATAAGGCTCCGCGTTACCCTGTGCACGTTCTCTGTCTGACGAGTGTGCCATTCCCAACCCTGAACACGCATCTTTCGGGGTGGAGACAGCGGAGGCTGTCTTTAAACAAACCTGATGAGTGCCAGGTCCCTTTTTCATTCTAGCCTGACCCTGCCCTTGAGTTGGAATGGTTGACACAGACTCATCTGAAATTTGTCTCGGAGCAGAGGGCACCCCAAGATGCTGCAGAACCCTTAGCATACCCAGCCTCCCTCTCCAGGCCCCTCAGGTGGGAGGAGGGGGCCCACAAATAGGCTTTGCAGGTGTGGAAGCAAGGCCCCCCCATCCCATGCCCAGGGTTCCTGAGCTCCAGCCTGGAGAAGTGAGGGCAGCCCTTGCTATGCTCATCTCTGAAAAGAGAACCAGTTTCCCCGAGTACCCACTTTCTGCTTTTGCAAAATGAACTCGGTCAGGAAATTCACCAGATTTATGCTGTTTCTCAGTGGGTCACACACTTCCAGGATGGCGTGTGCATCCTGTCCAGCGAGGGGCACGTAAGGGGGTGAGCCCCAGAGTACACGTGCGTGAATGCGTGAGTGTGTGTGTGTGTGTGTGTGTGTGTGTGTGTGTTGGGATCCATGTTGCCCTCGGAAGTCCTGGCCTGGCCTGAGCTGCTCTGCGGCTCTGGGGCACGTGGCAGAGCAGGCTTGCTCCTCACTCCCACAGGCATGAGGCTGGAGATGCTCAGAGGCATCTGTGGGAGGGATGTGGGCAAAGTGCAGGGCCCGTCTCACCTGCTGCCTCCTGATTCTGAGATGCTTTTAGGAGACTTGAGTCAGGCCCCAAAGCCCCTGGTTCCCCAGCGTGGGGATGGGGAGGGGCAGGATACAGCGGCTCAACCTCCGCGCTCCTGTCATCATCCACCTGCTGGACCATGTGCTTCCCCTGGGGGAGGGTGGTGTCTCCCTCCCAGTCCCAGGAAGTGCCAAGGGGCATTAACAGGAAGAAAATAGCCCAGGAGGCTCTGAGACCAGGGCTGCTATCCTGATGTGGGATGAGAGGGGTTCCCGGAAGGTGCAGGGGTTTCCTAGGAAGGTTCCAAAAACATATTCAGGCCCTTCTGGCCACACTAAGAACTGTCTCCCTTCACTTTTGCCTCTTAACTCCCCTGGATAGATTCAGGTATATTTGTTTTTTGATATAAGCTTTATATTCTATTATGAATTTTTATGTGTAGGGGGACCTAGCACCTCCTCTCTGGGTCTGAAGCCCCCTCCTGTTTCTCAAGGAGGTGCCTGGAGAGGGTGGGCCAGGAGGACCCAGGCCGGGTCTCCTGAGACCCCTGGCTCTGGAGACCAGGCCATGTCACCATGACTGCATGAGCCCAGGGTGGTCATCAGGCGTGAGGTCTGCTCTCTTTTCAGGTTCTGCTGTGTTTGTTGAGAAATGAGTGTCTTTGTCCACTTTCTGACTTTAGAAAGAATAGCAGAGCTGCATCCTTGGTGAAAATAGGAAGGCTGTGCTCGAGGGGCCGCTGGACGCTGCTCCTGAGGCCACATGGGGGCCTCAACCCAGAGTCAGTCCTTGGACGGGCTTGGTGGCACATGGTTCTCAGGCCCCAGAATCTGCACTCCGTCCACGCTGACTCTGAGCTGGCTGTGTCCCCCTCATGACCCCCGTGCCTGCTGCAGCTCAGGACTACCAGACTCCCACCTTTGAAGCCAGGAAAGGTAGGCCATCTGGGAAAGTGAAAGTGAGTTATGACTCAGTGGAGAGACTGCGGGGTGTGGACATGTGGGTATTTGCTTCCTCCCTGGTTGCCTATGAAGAGGATAGCACAGAAGGTTCTGGAAGGGAGCATGATGTTTGGGGGGATGAGCATCAGGGGGGCTGGTGGTGCTGAGTCCAGATGTCCTCCTCCAAGTAGACAAAACCGAATGTCAGTTTTACCTCCTGGGCCTGCTTGGAGTGATACTTTGCTGGTCCTCTGCCTCTTTCCTCTGTGGGGGCTGTTTGGGGTCATGATAAAGCGTCCATGTAGGTGCTTTGGTTCTGGCCATCCAGCTCAGCCAGAAAATAAAGCCCACATGATCCTTAGTTCATGATTTTATTTTCAAGCTGAGTAGCACAGGTGCTGAGGTCTATTTTGGCCCCTGATGTCCAGCCGGGCCCCTCCCTCCAGCTCCACCTGGCCCCCCAGCCAGGCCAAACCTTTTCCATCCTCACTTCCACCTTTGAGGCTTCAACAGCTGGGGACGTCTGCTGGCTCTCTCCTCATCAGAGGCCTACCATGTCCTGCAGGGTCAGGTCTTCTGTCTGTTTTGATGGCACCTCTCCTTCCATTGGTTCATCCCTGCCTGCTGTTCGTGGGCCTCTTGTGTGCTGGGTGCTGAGACGTGCCCAAGGGCCCTGGGCAGCTGCAGGATGCTTGCCCAGGGTGGACCCTCTTGCCCCAGAGGAAAATGTGGTGATGTCACCATGCTCTGGGCAGTGTGGCGAGGTGGGGGGGGGGGCGGTGGGTGGGTGGAGGGGTGGGCCACAGATGCCCACAAGACTCTTGGTCCTCACTATCCCCAGCAAGTCCTTGCCCTGGGTGCTGGGCCTCTGTGTCTGAACTGTTTGGATGAGAAGTGAGCCCCCCCACCTCAGCACATTGGGAGACGCTCAGCTCTGGGGTCTCCAGGACCTTGGGTCTGTGCTAATGGAGAGTTGCTAGAGCCCCAACCAACTACTCTGTTTCAAGTTGTAAAGGCCAGAAGGGAGAGGGAGAGAGAGGGACGGAGGGGTGCAGAGAGGATGATTCCATTTCTGACATTGCTTCCCTGAGAGCCTCCCCCGCCCCGGCTTCGAATCCAGTGACTCAGCTGAGATTTGTGCAGCGTTTCTCTTTACCGATGGCAGGCAGGGCACCTCCAGTGTTTGAGTGCAAGTGGGAAGTGCCCAGCTCAGCCAGGGATGATGGGAGCTGAATAGCAATTATTTCCTGGGACACTGTTTAATCCCATGTCTGTGTTCAGGTGCTGCAGGTCAATACTGTGCCCAGATATGGATTCACATAACAGGCTCCCATCTAAGTTGCTCTTTCTTGCTGTGTCTCCGAGGGGAGGGAGCAAGCATTTAAAAATGCTTAGACGTTGGTGTCTGCTCAGTGGGCTGTAACGGCTTTTGCAGAGATGCCTGGTCACATCGGTCTTAAAATGTTGAAACAAAGAGCGAGAATCAGGCTCACCGGGAGCTGACCATAGGACAGCCCCGGGGTCCCTCCTTCCTCCTGGGTGCAGCCGAGCAGGGGGCCCCTTGTCGCTCGCTGGCACCGTTTTGCCCTCAGATGATGCTTCCTCCGGAAGGTTCAGAGTGAGGCCATGTCCCCAGAATTCGTATTTTCCCCTTGCAGGGTGCTTCCATCCTCCGACCAGGGGAAGCGAGTGAATCAGGTTCTGGCTGTGTTGGAATCAGTGTCTTGGGCCTGTGCCGACCTGACAGCCATTCCTAGCCCCCAAATTCAGACGTGGCTGTGGGTCACGCCTTGCCTCCCGTGATGCCCACTGTCATCAGAGTTGGATCAAGGGGTCCTGGCGCTATTTCTGGGGTGTCCGTGAGGAGGGGAAGGCCAGGCTTCCTGGGGACCCTCATGGAAGGAGCTTGTGATGCAGAGAACATGGGTCACTCTGTGAACATCGAGTCGCTCGGGGCTGCAGGCTATGCCACTTTCCAGCTCGCTGCCACCTGCTCACCCCGTGATACCTCCCTGGGAAGCCCAGTCTTCTTTGCAAACCACGCTCAGCTTATTCCTGGAAAAGCCAGTGCAATCTTGAACTGCCTGAAAGCCAGGGAGCATTTTCCTGGCCAGAGCCGATGCAACTCAAGGGAGACAGGGCCCCTGACCTGCACCCTTCCTCTGGGCAGTGAGCTGAGAGGGTCTCTGGGGAGTGTGCAGACCCAGCCATGTGTGTGCTGCATGTGCACACGGATGTGCGCACCTCTGGGTGAGCCTGGATCTGCCGTCCAAATGAGATGCACCTTCAGGCTGTTCTTTCTCATCAGCAGCATGGCACCTCCTGCGCGCTCGTACTTTGCAAGGACCCCCCTCACTTTCGCTGTCCCCCGATGCCGCTGAGCTCCCCAAGGCCTCTGAAATGGGGGTTGCGGCTGCCGGGCCTCCTGGCCCAGAGCCGTTCGCAGCTGTTTGTTGTGTGAGTGGAGACGGGAGAAGTTCAAATGTGAGAAGGGGCGATGTGCGAGCACTTTGCTGCAGTTTATAACCCCCACAAGAAACAAAGAGGAGCGAGGGCTGTTTAGATAATCCCGGGCCCTCGTGCTCACATTTAGAAAAATTAGGCCCTCTTGAAAAATTACAGAATTATGCTGCCAGTGTCAGGTTCCGAGATAATGATGTGTCTGTGTGCGAAAATATTAAATTGCAATAACACGCCCGTGAGTACCTCTCTGAATAGGGTATTCAGTTCCCAGCTTGGGCTGAACATAAAGCTTGTGACTGACAGAATACAAATGGTGTCATAAAACATTGGGGGGTTTACAGCCGGGCTCCGTCTTTCTGATCGGCTTCTCTATCTTGGCCCATCCAGCATCCTTTCCTTTAATGAAACAGCCCGACGATGTGGCTAATTATTTATTTATCACATTAGCAGGAGGAAAAGCTATCAGAGACAGATCAATTTTTCACTGGAAGTGATTTGAAGTGACTTTAAAAATAAGCCCCACGATGGGCTGCTGGGTGCTGTCCTTCAGCCTCTCAAAGTCCACACCATCCGCTCCGCTGATGTTGGTTGGTAAAGCATCCATTGGCTGCTCCTCCAGCTGAACCTATGCAGACTGGAGCCAGCCCAGCGCACTTTCCGAGCAGGAGCATCTCATAGGTTTCCGTCCGGAGAACCGGGGTCCCCGGCTTCTTCCAGGCGAGCGTAATGGGAGCAGCAACAAGTAACCCAGGGGCAACGGGAGGTTTTTCACGGTTTCCCAGGGCCTGCGGAGACTAGCGTCTCTGACAATAAGCCGGGTGAGATGGGGAGGCCGGACCCCGATGCTTGATGCTTGGCGCTCCCATGTGTGTTTACCAAGCTCGTGCTTGTGCAGGAGTGTGTCCCTGGGGGGAGGGGGTAGTTTCGGTGGCCGTGCATTTGGCTGAGTGTCGTTATGAACAAAAGAGCTAAAAAAAACCAGTGGAAAGTAAGATTGCTCAGAAATCCCTGGGCAGATCGCCGGCCCAAGGTGGGGCTCTCGTTTCACGGCTGGGAGTCAGACTTCCAAAGCGAAGGGGCCCCCAGTCTTAACTTTCTCTGCATCGAAGGTGTTAATCTTACCTTCCTAAGGTTAGATAAAGCCGCCCGAGGCTGCTGTTGGTTATCAGATCTCTCGGGACAGGCCCATCTCAGCCGTGCCACTGGTCCCCGCGGCCGGCAGCCCGGATAGGGAACCCAGGTCTCCATTTACCCGGGGTTTTAGGTTGCCTCCGGATCCTGATAGACTAGCTTCATTCAAAGAGGAGGGGCCCATGGCCATGGCGAGGTGAGAAGCCCATTACCAAAGCCCAGGGCCTTTCTGCTCCCCTGGGAGATCCCCCTTTGACCCACAGACTCCACGTGGCCGAGTGATGGGAGGGCCAGGCGTAGGGGGACGCTGCCTCGAGTTTTCTGACAAAGAGCCCCTGATTCTTTATCCACCAGACAGAGCACAAAGCTTGGCCTCACCTGGAGGGCCTATTGGCTATGGGGAGCGGGGAGAGAAGCCTTGGTTCAATGAAGTCTGTGGTGGGCGCGGCGGGACATGGGCCTCCCGGGAAACCATGGCCACATTGCTGGCTCTTGTCCCCGGGTGGTGGTCGCCAGCAGTGGGCGCAGCTTGGCCACAGTGGGCACAGGAAGGGCACTGCTGAGTTGGAGCCACATGACTGTCTCCCTTAAAGCAGCCCCCAACTGACACTGACCGAATCTGCGACAGCAAAACAAGCTGAACCCTCTGCGCCCTGCCTGCCTGGAGACAGAGGCCTCAGGGCCTTGGGCCAGCTGTCAGACCTGGGCCATGAGGCCAGGGTGCTGTGGGGATAGGGGAACATCCCAGAAATTGGCACCGGAGGCCCATCTATCCTGCTCCCAGCCCTGGGCTTGCAGACAGTCGGTCAGCTCTTGGTGTTTCGCTCCCTAAGTCCATCAGGGTGAGCAGCTCCATCATTTAGCTGACCTTGGACCAAACTAAAGGAACCTGGTGGGGCCACTGTGAGCTGTGTGTTGGTACCCAGGGTGGAAGGCTGGCCCTCGGGACTCCGGGCTACCAGGCAAAAGGAAGGGGGTTGGGGTGTCTGGGAATATGATGAAAGCGTGTGGCATCCTGTGGTCTCCAGGAGCCCCTCTAAGCCAGCTGGACCCGTCATGGAGATAGTGGCCCATCCTCACCTGGAGACTCTCTTGGCCATGGCGGAAACGGACAGGAGGGTTGTCCAAGTCAGGGGGTCTGGGGGCGACCAGACCCCGACCTGCTAGAGGGGGATGTAAAGACTGGGAGAACATCTGCAGATGCTTGGATAAAGTATTATTATCCTTGTTTTCTCTGCAGGATCCAGGCTGTCTTAGTCAGTGGCTACTTTGGGCTTCTGGCATTTTCTTGCACTTGGCAGAGGCAGATTTGTGTGTGAGTAGGTGAGTCGGACACGACTAAAGAACCAAGCACATATGCACACCCATGTGGGATTGAACAGTCTCCCCCAGGGGCCTCCGGATGGGCGTAGTGATTAAAAATCTCATTCAAACCCTGTTGTGATAAGTGGAGAGCAGGTGAATGCAAGATGCCTGGGCAGGTCACCGGGCCCTGGGAGGAGGCGTTTGGTCACCCTCACGAGGAGGTCTGCAGGGGTGTCTGGGGCAGCTCAGGCTGGTGTGCTCTCTGTGGGACCCAGGGGGGATATCTTTGTTGGGTTTGGGGGCTCCACCACCTAGTTTCTGGGAGGAGGGGAGCTGGGGCGGTGGAAGCCTCCTGCCTAGGGCCGCCCTCCAGCATCAGCCCCAGGCAGGGGGCAAGCACCCTCTGGGCACTGGAGTTCTGAGCCAACCTTGCCTTTTAGGGTCTCTTGTTTGCTTTAGTTCCAGGGTATTTGGGGTGCTGAGTAGCAGGTCCCAAAGCTGAAAGCGAGCAGTGTCTCCTCTCTGGGCTGACACTCTGACCTGTGACATTGTGTCTCTGATGTGGCCCAGGGGGACACCCCGAGGATTCATTCAGGTAACCACGGGGTACTGGGGCTTCGCTGTCATCAGTCTGTGCAAGCATTGCACATGCGTGTGCAGGCAACATGCACATACCTGCACAGGCACGCATGTGCAGGCACACACGTGCTCTGTGTGTGCACATAGTATGCATACATGTGCACACGTACGTACACATGCACACAGGTACATGCAGCGAACACACACATGCATATACTTGCACAAGTCGCACAGTGCAGTGTATGTGTGCAGCACGTGGATGCATGTACACAGGTACGTGCTCGTATAGAGTGCCCGTGCATACAGACATGGCTGCATGAACCAGACTCTTCTGTCAGTCTTGGATGATACAGGAGCTGATACGGTGATAGCAGAGGGGAGCATCCTTTGGGCAGGCGGAGGGGACCCTCATTCAGGGCACTGTCCCTGGGTCCACAGGCCTGTAGACGGAGCAAGAGGAGAGGGAGACTGGGACAGTGAGTCTGGATGCTGGTTGTGGGCTCCCTGAAGGAGAGGGAGTCTTGGCTTCTGCTAGGCCAGGGGAACCAGTCTTTCCCTCCTCCCCCAGGCCCCGAGGTGTCGGGAGCCCTTCCCTTTGGGGTGGGACAGGCAGTGGTCTCCAAATGCCAGGAGAGGCTGGATCTGGTGTCACATAGACCCAGGAGCAGGGGCAAAGGGTCCCCTCTGGCCCTTTCAAGGGGACATTCGATCTGAACCCGGGGGCCCAGTAAGGAGATTCCTGTGAACCCCTCGCTGATGGAGTCGAAAGCACTCAGCCGTTGGAGAAAGCACTTTGCAAGCCGGGCTCTGGCATGAGGCCCTTTGTGGGATTATCTGCCCCCCTGGGAGGCGTGGAATGCCGGGGGCGAGGGGCCACGCTGTATAGAGCTCGCGCGGCCACAGATAAAGCGGGCTGCTTTCCGCGGCTGTTCTGTCGCCGAAATTTGAGGTGCGGCCCCAGAGTGAATGCCGCTGGCCCAGGACATATGAGCCAGGGAGGCTCGGTCCGCTCTGCCCTGGCTCTGAAGAATTTGAGTCCAGACCGCGTCTGCCGGGGCTGGTACCCAGGGCTCGTTGCAAAAAGCAGTCTGGAGAGACGGGACAGCATCTTACTTTCCAGACAGGGCTGGTCGCAGGCCTCTCTGGGGACGCGCAGTGTGGGCCCGCTGGATGCAGCTGTTGTGGGGAGGGCAGGGGGCCCTTTCTGGGCCGGGAACTCTTGGGTGCCTGTGATGAGCTTCGGTCGGGAAGCCTGTGGGATCCTGGGTGGAGGCGCCAGGTGGACCCATACTCCTGCTGCTGAGGCTGGCGGGGCTTTCAGATGCTTAGAGTCTGTCTCCATCGATCCTCCAGGCCCCCTCTCCTAGCTCATCTCTTCCCAAATCGTTCCCGCACATCCAGCTGCTCCAGGCTGGTGCCCGGGACTCACTCCTGGCTCTAGAACACAAGTCCACGTGGACCTGGGTGCAACCACACCTGTGCATGTGTCACCGCAGCCTTAGAGACCCAGGGGTGTCTCAGCCAGATGCTGTGTTCAGGACCCGAGTGTGTTCTAAAGCTGAGTGAGTGGGGGTTGGGGGGAGGTCTCTGCCTCACCAGGTGGGATTCATCACTCAGCCCAAGGATGAACGTGTGCTGCAGAGTAGGGTCTGGGAAGACCAGTGATGTGTCAGGTTCACTTTGCTGAATGTGGCTCCGAGGAGGGCAGGGAGGATGGATGGAGGAGCTGGATGGCTCCTTTCTGCGTCTCCATCCCGGTGGGGCTTTGGGGCTTACCAGCTGGCTGTTAGGAAGCAGGTGGTTTAGCCTTGGGGCTCACAGAGACCCCTCCAAATCCTGTACCCACTTCCCACGAGCTGAGACCCTCCCTGAGCCTAGGGTTCCATTTGGGAAGCTGGTGACTCGTAACTTCTGGGGGTGAGATGAGTCAAAAGCCCATTTGCCTGTCCCTCCTGAAAACCAGGATCCTCCTCTGGGCACATTTGCCTCCTGGAACCCTGGCAGGGACCACAGTGGGTGCCGTGGCAGGTCTTCCCTGGGTGCCTGTGGGAGGCCTCAGGCAAGATGCCCCCGGCCTGCAGGACTCCAGGTGGGCACAGGCCTGAGATCTGATGCTGCAGACACATGGGCTGACTGGCGTTGGGCTGTCGTGTCTCTGGAGCTCTGAGGCTTTCTGCACCTGACCACAAACCCGCTGGTCTGGGCACAGTGCCGGCACTTTCCTTTAGCCTGAGTCAGGAGGGCCTCAGAAGTGGCCACAGGTGCCGCTGAAAGTCCTGGTGGCCAGGGGTGGCTGGGCAGCCGTCCCCCCCCCCCCCGGCCCCGTGTGGTTCACGAACCCCAGATCCCTTTTTCTTAGGGAGCAGGAAGGTTGGGGAAACCAAGGTGCACTTGGAACACACAGGAACACGGGAGTCTTTAGAAAAACTGTAGAGTGCTTGCCCTGCGAGGTCTCACTGCCAGGGCAGCCAGATGGACTCTGGGATCGCTGCTTCTGTCCCCCAAGCTCAGCGTCCCTTCAGCATGGAGTGGATGCTGCAGATAAATTTCCTTTTAGCCCCTGGTGTGGTGCTATAGGGTCTGCCTCTCCGGGTCAGGAAGGCTCCCCAAAGACCAGGCCTCCCCATGAGACATCTCCCCACTGTCTGCACACCCTCAGAACAGAGGTACCTTGAGTCCAGATCACTGGCCTGGCTCCCACCTGCTGGCCTGCAGCCTGACCCCTCCCCAGGCTACATTTTCATGTGGACATGCTGGTCTGTTTGGAAGCAGGAGCCCTGAGAGAGGCCAGGGGGCCGACCCAGCTGAGCCATGGGTGGGACCCCCGGAGTGCTGGGCCACGGAGCCTGACAGAGTGGACCCTATCCTCCGGGCTGACCCGAGGCGAGCTGCCGCTGTCCTCACCCCACGACCTTTCAGGTGGAGGTTTGCCTGAGTTCTCCCACCATCGAGGCATCCTCGTGGAGCTAATGGAGGATTCTTGGCGTGATCTGTCAGTGCTTGCCTTATTTATTTATTTCTATGAAGTATGCTGTGAATTAGGCGAAAGATCTGCAGAAATGTGCTCGCGCCTGGAGATTTCTGCGAAAAACGAGAACCCTCCTGAAATTTCCAGTAGTGAAGCAATTAGGGGATGGAATTCCGCAATCTAAACACGATATCATTCTCCTCTAACAAAAGTGGGGAGGGGGTGAAGGAAAGAGGAAGCTGAGGTCCAAGCAAAGGCAGCTTGCAGCCCAGCACCACGTGTGTGCAGCTGGGACTGGACCCTGGCCTATGCGAGTGGGGAGTCCCACACACTGCCCAGTCCCTCCGTGGAAGTGTCTGCTCCTTAGCAGGTGAAGGGTAAGGTGAGGTTTGCCTCTTAAAGGGCTGTGGCCAACCCACCAGTGTGAGTGGGGGGCTGGAGGGCAGGTGTCTTCCCATGACAGAAGCTGGATGGGGAGGGGTCTTTCTGCCTGTGCAGCCAGTCTGCATCAGAAAGAGACCCCGTGGCAGGACCCTCAAAGCCACGGTGCTGGGAATACCCGCTGGGCTCCAGCGTCTGGGTCAGTGTGCCACTCACATGGATGGGGGCAGGAGTGGGGGTCCCAATGGAGAAGTCATCCACATCAGGGTCAGGTCAAGGCTCCTTCCTTGCACTTGGCAGGCGACTCAACCCCAAATGAGGAAATTCACATTTCTCGGGTTTGTGGGAGGGAGTTTTTAGATCACAAGAGGAGATTTAAACCAACTTTGCTATTTTCTTTTTTTGCAAACAAATTCTTAGCCAGGGATCCCCTGTTCCCTTGGATGTTACAAACCCCACCTTTCTAGACCCTCCTTAGGTCCAGAGGCCAGCAGCCTCACCATTGTCGGAATCCCTTTTTTTCAAAAAAACATTTCTTGGTCCTGTAAGCTGTTGCCTATGGTTTTCATTGTTACTTTTTTTTTTTTTTTTTTTAAAAAACAACCTTGAGATGCCTTTGGACGAGTTGCTGGCTGTTGACAAATCAATTTTCCAGGGAGGGAGACGTGTTTCTGTCGCTGGCACTGGGGTCCGGCCTCTTGCTTGCGGTCGAGCAAAGATTAGCCTGAATTTCTCAGCGTGCTGTGTTTCCTCGGTCCCCCGCGACTTCCCTGCTCTCTGGCCTTCATGCTACATTCCTTTTCTCCCCTCATCTCGCTTTCTAATGTTGTTTCTCTCACCTTCTGAAGCCAGCCGGCTGCACGGCGGGGATTTATGAGCTTGAAGCTTCTAACAGGACGTCTATTTTATACGTTCTCGTCCGCTGCAGCCGCGACCTCGGTCCCTGCTCTCCGTGCAGTGTGTGCACACGGGTTCTGTTCGGCCGAGAAACCCCCTCTCGGAGTGTCTGTGGCATTAAATCAGGAGCTGGGGCCTGAGTCACTGAGGATGATCCAGAAACTAATGGCAAGCCCCCACCCTCGCCAAACTCCCTGGTGGGTTCTCGGGTGTTGGAGTAAACTTACAGCTGCTCCTTGGAGGAGGTGAGAGTGGGAGGCATGAAAAGCATTTGCGAAAGACCCTTCCCCGTCACTGCTCCCCACGCCCACACTCTCCCAGCCCCACTCCTCTGGGTGAGAATGGACAGGGGAGATTTTCTGGAAAGAAATGAGGCCGAGGCCAGTGGTGACCGAACACCAGCTCCCACGTCCCGGGTAGCTTTCTGGGCTTCCCACTCACACGAGGGCGCCCCTGGGCATCCCCTGCCTTTCCCCAATGCTATGACACAGATTTTCTAGTTCAGAACCCCAGTCCTGCTCTAGAAGGACTAGGGGACCTTCTCTGCCTATGTGCCTGGGAGAGGCACTTGGCCAGCTTTTGTCACCCCACTCATCCTCCCCTGGCTGAGTGTGTGTGTGTGTGTGTGTGTGTGTGTGTGTGTGCGCGCTTGCGCTGTGGTCTGATGGAATTCCACAGGTCCTGCCACGGATGGCAGAGGTGCTGTCCCTGTAGTTTTGCGCAGCCCCCCTGCCTGCACCGTGGTAGCCAGCTGAGAGCCCAGCCAAGCCTGGCTCCCTGAAAGATGTGGTCCCGGGGCCTTCCCCATCCAGCCCTGGGTCCCTGTGCACCTAAGCCACCTCTGCCTGGGCCTGCGTCCTCACAGGGTCGGCTGGAGAGGAGCCAGTCCACCTGATGCTGGAGGCAGTGTGCCAGTATCACTGACGGGGTGGGAGGTGGCAGGAGACCTCGGGGCACAGCAACTGCCGATGTTCTGTCCAGGAGAAACGAAATGTCCTCAGGCCATAAAGTGTGTGCTGGTCAATCAACCCTTTGACACAACAGTTTCCTCCTCGAAGCAGAAGCGCTTGCCAAGTGTGGGCCAGATGCCCTTGTCCTGTGCGCTTTGGCAAATTCCCACTTTACCACATCTCCAGGCCCAGCCTAGGCCTGAGATTCACCCCGAGGCCCCAGTCTGCTCCTTCTGATTTACTGAAGTTAGGAACAGCGAGTGTTGGCTTTCCTGCACAGCCAGTCACCTGGAGAGCATCCGAGTGACCATGATCGGGGCTCAAAGTCCCTCCACTCATCTCCCTGTCTGCCCACTCATTTCTTCAGTGATGGTGACTGGGCCCCCTGCTTCTCCAGATATCCAGGGCACTCTCTCCTGGCTGTCCAGGAGCTCACAGCCTAACCAGGCAGGTGAAGTAAAAGCACCCCCAAGTTACAGCCCGGGGGTCCGGAAGGCAAGGGAACCAGACTGGTGCTGATGGTACTCTCAGTGACCCCCGGGCATGGCATCCTCGTCCTATCCTGCTGGGAAATATGGAGGAGCTATTGGCATTTCTGAAGCAGCTCAGTTCACTGTCCTGGGAGAATGTGGGGGCGGTCCCCCAACAGTGGGATCTCCTTAGGAATCTAGCAGCCGGCTTGCCCCAAGAAGCCAAGCTGGCCCCTTGTGCCCCCTCCAGTCATGTGTCCCCTCAAGAGGTGGGCCAGGGGTGACCCTGCTGGGGCTGCTCATGACCAGTACACTCACTCTGGGATGTGTCTCAGGGCGGTCTTTAGGACCTCCAGCTCAGGGGGACCCCAGGCATGGCCCAGCATCTTCCTGCTCCCTCTGATGCAAATGGTAACCTCTCACTGAAACCCCAAACTTCCCCACCTCCAGCCTCTGACTGAGGCACCCGACTTTGAAAGGGGTCTCTCCTTGTAGCTGCGTCCATCCCCAGAGACCAAGCCCAGCATCTGATCCCAGGTTCCTGAAGCAGCAGCAGGATCCCCACTTGGGGGGACATGATGTGAAGGAGACCCTCGAGTTGAAAGCAGAACCTTTGGCACCGGCTCCCCCGGCTCGCAGGGTTGGGTTGCCCGTCTCCACTCCCGAGCCCAGTGTGGAGTCTGTAGGGAGCCAGACAGGACAGCTTCCCCAGGTTCCTCCCCAGAGCCCCGAGCTCTGGGGCTCTTGGGACAGGCCGAGGCCACCCAGCAGGACAGCCCCTTCTTATCCACCGATGCTTGGTGGAGGAGAAGGAGGCTTGGTCGTGGCCGCAAGAGAAGTCTCAATCCCCAGTCAAAGCCTGCCCTGCAGTCAGGGCTCCCGTCAGGATGGAGCTCTTGGCTCTAAAGTCTAAAGACCTGTCGATCACCTGATACCCACTGGGGTGGACAATGCAGGGGAGCAGAGATGGCTTGGCCATGGCTGCACTGGACTTCCTATGGGTGATGAGACCACGAGGCCAGTTGCTCCATCTTCTGAAGCTCCTCCTCCTGCTTTCCTCCAGTTTCAGAAGAGCTCACATCACTGTGGGAACTGATGGGAAAGGCTGGGGCCATGGCTACACGTCCTCCAGCCCATCTGCCCACCGAGTCGAGTGCCATCTCTTCCTGCAAGAGAGCCTGCCGAGTTTCTCCCATCTCCAGGGGCCTGCAAGGGGCTGGGGGCAGGGCCATCCCCCAGAGAGGTGGCCCCAGGAGGGCCCTGGGCTGGGACCACTGTTGATCTCCCTGAGCTGTTACCAGTCCTGGGGTCCTCTGGGCTCCTGCCCTGTGACCCCCGCTGTAGACACACGGGCATGGGGTCCCCTCTGCAGACACATGGGCGTGGGGCCCGCCTGCAGACACACAGGAAGCTGTCATCTCTGCTGTAGACACATGGCAGGAGCTCAGGGCCGGGCCACCTGCTTTCGCTGGTCACAGGTCACCGTGGAAGCCATTGAATCAGGGTTGAGAGTAAGGCAGGAGAGGAAGGGCGGGTCGTTGGGGTCAGGGCGAGCACACTGGCAAGTGGTCAGAGAGGAGGCCACTCAGCCGTGAGAACTGCCAAGAGACTCAGGGCGAGAGAGAGGAGGAGAGCAGGAAGAGTTGATTTGGTGGGCGGTTTGGGAAGGCCTCCTGGGGAAGGGACAACAGATCCAGCAGCTGACATGCAGGTCCCCCTGAAGGGCTCACATGTAGGCACACCCCAGCCCCGAGACCGCACTGATGATGGGATCCTCCATCCTGGGCTCTGGAGCTGGGCCTGAACCCTACAGGGGGCAGGAAAGGGGGCCTAGCAGGGATGGAGTTGTGTGAGGCCCCGGAGTGAACCCTGAGTCACACAGGGTGCTGTGTGACCCCGGGGGCCCAGCTGCCTTTCCCACTGCAGGTCCTAAGCCTTGCCCTGCCCACGGACCTGGTGGCCCTGAACTGGCCCCCAGCACCCACGGCATGCAATGGGTCCTGGGAGAGGGCTTTGTGGGCCTGGCCTAAGGGCAGTCCTTGAGCTTAGTCTGGAGTTCCATTTTTATTTCCAGGGTAAAATATGCCATTTAGTTTTTAAAAACCCAATGAATGCTCACCGACTATGGTCTGTGAGGGGGAAATAGAACCGGGTCAGCATGACTGGACCTCGCCTCCCACTGGGGATTCTGCGGACGGTTCTAGATGAGTCCCGAGTTGGGTGCCGCTGGGTGCGGAGACCTCCCCTCTAGGCCTGGTTAGCCCTTGCCTGGGTGCTGTGCTGTGTGGTGACGTGTCCGGGGGGCTGATACATTTCAGGGTCCCTAGACTGCTCTGGGCTGGAAATATGGGCGAGGGTGTGCCCATATTATAAGTGAGATAAGTGCTCCACTTATCTCAAGGAGGGCCATAACATCTCAGAGCGAAACCTTGAAAACTCAGGAAAGATGGTGAAGGCTTGCACTGTAATCACCTTTGAAACGAGTGATCAGAATGCTGCAGCAGGGCACTGGAAGTTCCGGCCAGGTGGGCCTTTTGGGTTCTGTGGAGTTTTCCGGCCTCTCGAGATGATGGCTTGGCTTTGGGGTGGTCCAGAACCAGCAGGGAGCCCTGGCTGACAGCCTCACTGTGGTTGACTCCCCTGGTGATACTCCTCCTGATCCGGCTGCGGGACGAGCCGGGAGTGGACTCTCACCCACTCATGGTCCTGTCCAGGGCCCAGGCGAGCCTGGTGACAGAGGCACGCAGTGTTAGGTGCCTGTCGATTCTCGGGGCAAATGTCAGCCCCTGCCTTGTTCATAGCAGCGCAGACGGGCTCCAGTGCAAGCAGGCTCTAGTGCACAGGGCAGGGTGGGGGATGCTTGGGGTGGGGTGGTTGGGGAGGCAGGTCTGTGCATCACCCACCCCCAGCCCCGCAACCTGCTTAAGCAAGTGAGTCAAGGAGTGAGTTCTTGGTAAATTTCCCTGAGCGTTGAGAATTTTTGCAAGTCGCCCCAGAATGTGGACTTCTGTGATTCTGTGGTCAGGCTGCTGTGTTCCAGGAAGCACCAGACAGAAGTGGTGACTCTGGCCAGTGACCGTGGTCTGGGGAAAAGCAGTGGCCACAGCCAGTGTGGTCTGTGGCTGCTGGTGACCTAGAAACCAACGTCTGAGTGTCAGGGCAGGAGGAACTCATAGCGCCAGGGCCAGGGGCTCGTGGGCAGGGGCGGGCACCAGGGCACCTGGAACAGCAAGGGGCCCAGAGCCACGCACTTGAGGGTCCCAGCCTGCCTTTCCGCTTTCTCTGGGCTCCTAAGCATCTCGAGAACGGCTGTGGAACTTACAGAATGAACTGACTTGAAAATAAATCCGTGTTAAGTTAAAGTGGGTTCTCCAGCCTCCCATCTCAGGACCCGTCTCCCTCAATCATAGGGGTGTTTGGGGAAATGAGGGTGACCAGGACCCAGAAGGCAGCACTCCTCAGCCCCTGGCAGGTCCAGTGCTGGCCCAGACACTGCTGAGGGTGGCAGCACCCACGCTGGGCCCCGGAGAGCAGTGATAGACGGGTGACTCCATGCTGGAGCGTTTTGTGCATGGGTGTGAGCATGCTGCTTTAGTGGTGAACACTGTCCTACCCGAGCTTGGCCGCACCTTCTGGACACACCCGGCTCAGCCCTCCCGTCCTTTCATTCCCACTCAAGTGGAGCCGGTGGAAATCTGCTATCAGTGCTGTCATTGTGGGGACTCCAGGCCATGCACCCTCTTCCTGGCCTTCCTGGGAGAATCTGTTGGGCCAAGAAAGGAACAGGGCTGCATCTGCTGGGCAGGGGCCTTCCCTCCTTCTTTTGCCTGGGGTGGGGGTACCGCCGAGGCCCAGAGCCCTGGGGTCTTACATCAGCCTGGGGAGCTGTCCGCGCTGGGTGAGACAAAGCAGGACCAAGGCGAGACTGGGGGCTGGGGTCTCTAGGACCCCTCTGCCCCTCCAGTTCCTCCCACACCCCTACCTTGCCTTGCACAGATGGCCAGCCCTGCTCAGCTGCTCCCTCCCACCTGGGAAAGTGAAGACCCGAGGGGTCCCCATGGGTCCTCCTTACTGGGCGCTGGCCAGGGTGCTGGGAGCCCTGCTGGCGAGTGGTCAGGGGTCTCCTGCTGCCCTGTCTGCCTGCTCGTGGTGTCAAGGCAGAAACACTCTCATCCTTGGCCCAGGAGCCCTGGGGGATCAGTGCAGCCTGAACACCCCATGGCTGCCCACCCACAAGAGGCCTGGGCTCACCCTCTGGGGTTCTCCGAGAATTCAGATTACTTGAGAACCAGTAAGCATTCAGTATTTTGGGGTGTGGTAAAGTGTGTGACCAGGCCTCAACCAGCGTGGTCTCAGAGGCCTCACTCCCTCCCAGGGCTGGAGGGCCTTGGCCTCCTGAGAGCCTTCCCACCATCCCCAGAGAGGTGGGACGGAGAGAGGATGAGGACCAGTTAGTTCTGGAGGATGAAGAGACGCCGTGAGGCCGAGCCGTGAGCTGTGGGAAGGGAAGCCGAGTTCTGGTCTCCCCCTGATCCCCCGGCCTCCCTGGGGTCAGCTTCCATCCCTGTGAGAGGACAGGGCTGCACAGATGGTCACTGTGGCCCCGGCTGCTGCTAACAGGCTCCAGCCAGCCAGTGCATGGTGTTTGGGGAGGCTCTTTTTGTTTTTGGTTTTGTTTGGGGGAAGCTCTCTTGGGCTTTTGGTTTTAATGTTTATGCTTATTTATTTATTTGGCTGCGCCAGGTCTTAGTTGCAGCATGTGAGATCTTTAGTTGTTGCACGTGGGACCCGGTTTCCTGACCAGGAGTCAAACCCAGGCCCCTGCACTGGGAGCACGGAGTCTCAGCTGCTGGACCAGCAGGGGAGTCTCAGCAGGTATATTTTGGACGAAGCCCAGGCTCCTCCTTGTCCAAGTCTGGGGGACCCTGTGCCCATTCCAGACTGGGCTGGCCTGGCAGGTGCCATGAACAGCAGGAGCTGAGTGGGGAGGTGACCTGTAGGGCACCCTCCCTTCCCACCTTTGCTCTACGAGTACCCAGTGACCTTTGTCCCTGGACCACCTCCCTGTGAAGCCCCAGGGATCTGCTCTCCTATCGCGCTTGGGCGAGTGTGGCCTGTGGCCTCTTGGCCTCTGTGCCCTGGTACCTGTCCACTGTGGGTGTGCAGTGGATCCGGCCCTACCACACCCTGGACCACATGCTTCAGGTCGCCCACCAGAGGGCAGGGCCCGTCTCTGCTTCTCATCATCACCAACCCTGCCCCTTGGGCCCCACACAGCATCCCCTCCTGCTACTCCCCATCAGGCTGTCCCTGTCCCAAACATCAGGTGAGAGGCAATGAGGTCACTGGAGGAGGGGGGATGTGCTGGGGACGGGTGCTTAGGAAGGGGAGGGTCTGGTTTTAGAACCCACACCTCGGCGCTCCTGGGCCCATGCTTCCCCTCAGGCCTGGCCTCTTCCTCTTTCCCGGCCCGGGCACTGTCTCTACCTTCACACGGTCAGCGCCAAGGGGCCTGGATGGCAGGTCTCCCTTCCCTGCTCCTGAATGAGGAAGGAGGCCCTGTCCCAGAGCTGGTGAGCCTCGGAAGCTTCCCGAGCCGGCAGCTGGGCCTCCGAGCTGGGGCGGACGGTGAGTAGGCTGAGAGGTGCGACGCTGGTCCCCCTGGCTTTCCCTTGGTGCTTCTAGGAGGGTGAGCCCAGTGGCCTCCACTGTGGGCCCCCCTGCCCCGCCTCCCAGTGAGGTGGACCAGCGGGGCCATTTGCTACCACTCCAGTGCCCCTGTGTCCTCTTCCTGCTGGCCACCTCTTCACTCTGTCGTCCAGGCTTTCCCTGAGATGTGTCTGCCCATGCGGGTGCCTGGGGTGTGTGTCCCTGGGGACCAGAAGGCTGGGGCTGGGGTGGGGATCAACAGTGCCACTGCCAGATGAGAAGAGCAATTCAGGGAAGCCGCCTGCATTGCCAAGGTCATGAGAAAGATCAAGGGCAGGGTGTCAGAGGCCTGGGTGAGCGGGAGGGCTTTGCTGGCCCTTCATTGACTGGGTGACCTCGGGCAGCACTCGTGAGCTCTCTGAGTCTTCCCTCATCTACAGTCCAGGGGTGAGGATGCTCCCAGGGAAGGCTCTGGGCAGAGGTGGGTTCTGCCAGGCTCTAGAGCACCACCCCCTCAGGTGTGATGATGCTGCAGCGGAGAGACAGCCGCCTCTGGATCTCTGGGTCCCCTGAGGTCCCGAGTTGGCAGGAGGCGGGGGGGTGGGGGAGCCATCAGATCCTCTCACCTCCCAGAAGCAGCATTGCCTAAACCACAGTCGAAATGCTCTGGGACACACATCACCCTCCCACTCACCCTCAAGACTCGTCCCTGAAACCCCCAGCTCCCAGCCGACCTCCCACCTGGTACTGCAACTCCGTCTCTGCCGGGGGTATTTCTGGGGTTCCTGGAGATATGGCCGCTGAGCCATGCAGGGGGCTGGGGAGACTCCTCAACCCGCAGCCAGGGTGCTGGCGGGGAGTGTGGGGCACGTGCCCAGCCCCAGGCAGAAGTGCCCAGGGTGGTCTAGGCACACAGCTCACAGGGCTGGAGGCAGGTGGGGAGGCTGAAGATGGCTTGAACCGAAGCCCCAGCTCTGGGGCTGCCACCACCATGGGTGGGAGTTCTATGGCCCCCACCCCTAGGTCTGCTCTCCTCGGTGCCCATCACTGTGACACCTGGGCGGGGTCCCCATCCGAAAAGGAGTTCACCTCCAGCGTCCAAGCAGCCCTCAGCCAGGACCCTTGGAGAGGGGGCCAGTTCTCAGTCACGGCCCCACCCCGACCCACACCCGGCCCAATGACTCCTTCACTGCCTGCGCTCACTTCACAGGCAGGGCCTTCAGTGAAGCCAAGGGTCCTTCCCAGTTTGTAAAGGGGCGCCCAGGCCTGAGTCATACCTTGCCCCCCGACCCCGGCCGAGGGCCCTGCAGACTGGTTCCAGCATCCCAGCCCTGCATTTGGTTCCCCAAACAAAGACGGATGGCCAGAGTTGGGGAGATCTCTGCCCGCCCCTGCTCCCCTTCCTCAACCGCAGCCCAGTGGGTCCTTCTGGGCTAGTGTTGCCACAAGCTGGGGCTGGAAGGGTGGGTTCTACCCTCAGGCACCCACGGGTGGGGACCCCCCGGCTGTGTGAGAGGGGCTTGCTGCTGGCCACTTCCCCTGAATGTCTGTGTTGGGACTGCTCAGTCCCCATGCCCACCTCTGCTCAGGTGCCTCCCACCAAACCCCACTGGCCGGGAATGAGGGATTCGCCAGGACTGGAGAGGAGCAGGTCTCCGGTCTCAGCGAGCAGGGAGCTTCCCCGTGGGCTAGGGTCACTCACAAGCTCCTCAAAGAGTCCCAGCTTCACTTGGGTGGACAGGGCTGCCCTCCAAAATCTCTTCCACCTCAGCCCAGGCAGAGGCTGTTTCCTCCGACTCCCAGTCGTATGGTCCAGGAGGATCTGGTGAGGGGCACCCAACAGGTGTTCACTGAGGGGAGAGGGGAGGGGACCCACCTGTGCCTTCTGAGCACTCGGTTAGAGTCCCTTGCCCTCCACCTGTGCAAGGAGGGGGCAAGTGGATACCTTAGGCTGGCTTTCCAATTTCATCGTCTTTGCAGTGAAATTCCAGGAACTGGTTCAGGCTAGGCTGTCCATGGTACGACCCATCTGCTGGGGTGGGCAGGGGATCTCTTCCTGCCTCTTGTGGCATTTTGAGGGTGGTCTTTGCCTCCCAAAGTAAGGTAGGGGGCCCAGGTACAGGAGCTGGTTGGACAGGGGCAGTTCTGTGGGTGTGGTTGGCCTCCTGCGGGGAGGCTGTGCCCAGTGAAAGGCCAAGCTCCCCCTATTTCAGACACCCCGTTTCCCCCCTTCGTCTGGATAAACCAGAAGTCAGCCACTTGGCCGAGATTTGTGGGCACTCACTGTATGCTGGGCACAAGTCAGGCAGGGGGCCCCCTGGCCTCAGGGTGGGACAGGCTGGTAGGAAAGACAGACAAGGCCCAGCTGTCCCACGAGATGGTCAGGAGGATTTGGGGAGAGCGAGGCCAAGCCAGTCCTACAGGTGGTGGGTGGGCCATGGGCAGGTGGCCTCAAGGGCCGCATCGCACCTGGGAATTTGACATGATGGTCATTTTTTAACTGTACTCTCCTTTGTGTGGCAAAACTTTTTTTAGTCACAACCTAGTTATTATCATGATCCTGGTTGGTTACTTTTAGTTTTTTGCTGTGCCGAGTGGCCTGTGGGATCTTAGTTCCCTGTCCAGGGATCGAACCTGTGTCCCTGGCAGTGGAAGCAGAGAGTCTTAACCACTGAATCACCAGGGAAGTCCCCACATTCATGGTTTTCTTGATTCATTCCTTTACCTTTAAAACAACTACTCCTAAAAAAAGAAGAAACCCCTGTGTTCATAACATTTAGACTTGGGACAGTTTCACAGTTTTATATTTTAGTCTCAGAGGGCATCCCCAGATGGCATCCCGCAGGTGGAGGTGGGCAGGGACTCCTGAGGCTCTCACAGGTGCGGTCAGTGCTGTTTCCCACCTCAGCTCTGTGGACTGGCAGGGCCACGACTGCCCGCCCCAAGTCCCAACCTCAGGAGGGGAGTTTGAGGGGCACTGTCTCTATGCCGAGCACGAACCTGGCAGGGAGGAGGGCACGTGCTGGGGTGGAGCTTCCTGGCGCCTTAGTCTAGCTGTGTCGCCGCAACCTTTGTGGGAACGCCCCAGACCACCAGTCCATGGGGCGGACGCTGGACCCCTGACCCTGCTCGGGGTGGCTGTGCATGGCAGTTATACAAGGCAGACAATAATCATCTTCCATTGCTGTTGTAAGTTCTCTGCCCAGAGCCTCCCTTGCAGGGCCCCACCTGGGCTACCCTCCTCTCTGACCCTGGGTGGAGGAATGCGTGCCCAGGCAGTGGGTGAGGGCTAAGCCAGACTGTCCAGGCAGTGGGCTGTTGGACCATGGGGACACTGCATGTTTGTGGTGTGAGGAGGGATGAAGTGACAGCTTGGGCAAGTGGTGATGTGAGAGGCAGGGGTCATCTGGGCAGTCAGGCTCTCTGGGGTAGGCCAGGTTCCTGGAGACAAGTCCCTCCTCCCTGGAGCATCTCCCCAGTGGAAGGGGCCATGGGAAATAAAGGGAAGGGGGGGTCCTCCACAGCCCAGTTCTGAAAGACCCCAGGGCTCAGTCCTGTGGGCTGGACTGGCCCCCAGGGGCCCTGGGTCCAATGGCCAAGCGGGGGCGGGGGTCAAGTGATGGACTAGGGGAGCCAGAGCTTGGCTTATAGTAACCTCAGGAGGCAGAGATAATATGTCAGTTCTTGTCCCCTGACTCCACCAAGGAAGTAGTTATGGTGATGAGTGGTGATGGGCGGCCACACCCTCCATGGATGCCTTGCAAACATCCACCCTCCTTTGGTGGATGGGCCCTTCACAGGGGCCTCCTGGGTGGTGGTGTCCTGGAGACACTGAGGGGGCCAGGTCGTCTGGGGCAGGTGCTCTGAAACCCCCACTGCCCCCTGGAGGCTCCACTCACCTCAGGGGCTCAGGGAATACCCTTGTAACTTTCCTTTGAGAAGGAGAGATGCCCCCTGGGTCAGTGTGAGGCCTCCCTGTTTCTTTCAGGGGGAAGGAGAGGTCTTGTGGGCATGGGAGACGATGGATAAGTGTGGTCCTCACCTTCTGAGGAGAAGGGAGACATGACAGGTGGTCCTGGGGACTGGGCTGCAGCTCCTCCAAGAGGCAGAGAGTGAGGCGGGGCCATCGGAAGGGGAGGAGCTCGGTTCAAGGTGACCTCTGGCATGGCCACATGCTGCCATTCTGGCCCGGAGCTTCCAGGGGGAGAGGGGGAGGCACTGGCCACAGGGTCCCCAGAAGGGGACAGGGCCTGGGCAGGTGTTCAGCTGCACCATCCGTGGGGGTGTGATCAGAGCAGAGGCAGCCTCCTGCTCAGGTGTGCGCCTACCTGGGCCCACCTGGGGCTGGAAAGGTGGTGGAGGGGAGGTCGTGGAGGGAACCGTCCTGGCGGCCGTGTCCCTCAGGGTGGGGGCGCAGAAGTGGTGCCTGGAGGAGCTCAACCTTCCCCTCCTCCCTGCCTGCCGGGACGGAGGTGCAGACGCGCCTCCTGAGAGAGATAGTGCTCCATCCAGGGCACCTCGCTAATCACCAGCATCGTGGGAACGGCCCGCACCGAGGGCCGAGCGGCAGCGCATTGTCTGGGGAGATTAAAGCCCCAGCGCGGTATTGTCTGCGCAGGGGATAAATCTTCGCGCTGTCACTCAGACCCTGAATTAAATCCCCCTCGTTTCTAAAGGGGTTTATCTGTGTGAATGGCGGCCACACCACAGCGGGAGCGGACGTGTTCGGGAGCGGCTGTCCTGGGCACCTTCAAGCCGGTGCATTGGGCGGTGTCTGTGCAGGACGGCTCCCCGCTGTGGGGAGGGTGGGCTCAGTCTGAGGTCCCCTCTACACCTTGGGACTCCCTCCGCACCTCCCCCGCCCCCCCCGAGGAGAGGAGGCTCCGAACCCTCGGGTCCCTGGCAGAGTTGCCCAGGGCAGAGGCCCAGAAAGGGCGTGAGCTTGGCAGGGTCAGAGGTGAGCCAGTAGTGGGAGAGGAGCTGCAGGGGTCCTCAGGGCAGCTTGGGCTGAGAAGGCGTTGACCTCGGCCACCTGGAACTTTCTAGAGAAGCCCCCCATCCCTAAGTCCCCACAGCCTGGGCGGACCCAGCAGTGGAGCCCTGGGTGGGGACAGGGAGCCCCCTGGCTGGGTGCATGCTCAAAGCAGCAGCACCCCTGCTGCCCCGTCTGCCTTGCATCTAAGGCAGGAGGGCAGGATAAAGGGGCTGTCTCCTGACGCTTTTAGTAAGAGGGCTCCTCCTAAACCTGAACCTCACTGGGGAGGGGGCAAATTTATTAAGTGGGTGTTGGGAGGAGGAGTGGGAACTCCTGGAGTCCCCGAGCCATGGCAATGCCCAGTTTAAGGCTGTTGGGATCCCCAGTGATGCCCATCTTACAGATTCAGAACTCTCATGAGACTGTGTGTTCAGAACATCCAGGCAATCCATGGCGGGGGCGAGGTGCCCATACCCCATCTTCCTGCAGGGCCAGGAAGAGGGTCCAGGGAGGGAGGGCTTGCAAATATGTGCCTCCCATGGAGTTGTCCCTGGTTTCTAGGAGTCTCGGCTGGGCCGGCTGTACACAGATCAGTCAACCGAGATGTCGTTGTGGAATGAACTAGTGCAGGAAGCAAAGGCTGTCACTGGCAGGCACCTCTGGGCTCCATGGGGCTCAGGGTACATGGGGGTCTTGGTTTAGAGTGTCTGCCGTCAGCCCATGAGGCACTGTCCCCAGCTCTGACCAGCAGGTTGGGGACCGCCGGCTCTTCTCCTGGAAGGCACTGTTGGATTCAGAATGCTCTGGGTTATTTGGGGAAGTGCTAATCGGGGCTTTCTGTGCTGAGTGTGAAGTTTCCCAGGTCAAGGGGCTTTGATGCTCTGATGTAGACATTTCTAGAACACCGCAGCCAACTTGGAGGGGGTCCCCAGCTGCCGCCTGAATGAGCAGGCTGGTTCCTGTTGCAGAGTTTCATGAGGTGATCGCAGAGCTAGAGCATGTGCAGTAGGACCCACGGCCTGCCAAGTCCAACTGCACCTGATGCAGACTTTCTAGGACATTTGTCTCCCCACCCGGCTCTCCCGCTTCTTGCTTCAGATGAGATGTGCCCGGTGGGCTGATAATTCTGGACTTGAGTGACAGCTTTGCAGTGGAGCAAGAGTACTGCTGTGTGAAACGAATACACCCCTTCCTCCAGACCGGTACTGCCGCCAGTCCTGTCCGCGGTGGTGACATCCACGTGGCTCATCTCAGTCTGGGGCGCAGATGCACCAGCACATCCTGCCTCACCCTGCGGGCGTGGCTGCAGCAGGATGGCTGGGCAGCTCTGGCCCCTCCCTGAGCTTGACGTGGACTCTATCCGGGGCGGCCCTGGTAGAGCACCGCACACGGGGCAGCCTGACCCACAAGACGTTTATCCTCTGCGCGTCCTGGAGGATGGACACCTGAGATTCAGGTGTGGGCCCAGCTGGTTTGTCCCGAGGCCTCTTTCCTGGGCGTGTCAACTGTCATCTCCTCCCCGTCCTCCCTGGTCATCCCCCTGTGCATGTTTGTGTTCTCGTCTCTTCTCACAAGAACGCTGGCCCTGTCGGGTCAGCGCCCACCCTGCATGCATGCTCAGTGGCTCAGGCGTGTCCAATGCTTGTGACCCCCATGGACTATAGCCCGCCAGGCTCCTCTGTCCATGGCATTCTCCAGTGGGTTACCTTGCTCTCCTCCAGGGGAACTTCCTGACCCAAGGATTGAACCCGCATCTCTTATGTCTCCTACACTGACAAGTGGGTTCTTTACAACTAGCTCCACCTAGGAAGGCGGGGGCCCAGCTATGACCCCATTTTACCTTATTCACCCTGTGAAGGTCTCACCTCCGAATACAGTCACACCCTGAGATCCCGGAATCAGGATTCCAACATCAAGTTTTGGGGTCGTAATATGACCTGAAAGAATGCCCTGCCCCACAATATATATTGATCTGAGGCTGCACTTGGTTTGGCTCTCAGGGCACCATTGTCTGTGGTAATATTCCAACACAACCCCACAAGCCAGATTGCAAATGGACCCCAGGATGGCCTGAGCCCTCGAGGGGTGGGGGGTGGGGGATGGGCTGGGGCAGGTTCACTTCACATGGGGGGTGTCCTGACCTCAGAGCCCGATCGAACACGGCGGGGCCTCTGGGTAGCCTGTGAGCAGATGTTCTAGGAGGGGCCAGAAATCTGCAATTAGCACAAATGCTCCTTTTTGAGGCCAAGAGAGCTTAAACGAGAGGCCTTGAACCTGAGAAACGTCCATGGAAATCAGAGCTTGACTGGAGAGCACAATTTTTCTCATTTTTGTGGGGTTGAGCCTTTTCAATAAGATTTCAAGAGAATAAAATCAACGGGCCCCAGGAAATTTGCATACGGCTACTTAACATCAATTCTGTATTTTTTTTTTTAAAGAAATAAACACATCCTCAAACCTCCCCATCCGCAGGGCGGGACTGCCCTGGGAGTTAACGGTTCAAACCTTTACAATTTTTTAAACCCAACAGCTTTCCATAACAAAGGGCAAATTTCACAAAGAAATTGCCTTCCTCCCCCCAAGGCTGCTCCTTGGCCGGGTGAAGGCGTGTTGACAACACACAGCTCCTTGGGTCACTGCTGAATGGCGGATCCCACGGAGACAGGCTCCCCTGAGGTCTGCTGAGAACTGCGAGGCTCGGGGGCCGAGCGCACGCTCTCCCCTCCGGTCTTTTCAGAAGACCAGCTAACGAGCGGCTTTGTGGGGACCTGGGAGGCGGCCTCCAGAAGGCAGGCCGGACTGTAGAGGCCGCCCAGGGACAGCATCCTTCCTGGAAGGGAGTGGAGGGCGGGGCCTTAGTGCCCAGGGCTGCCCATGTGCCTGCTGTGAAGGGGTGGAACTCATCCTAGGATGGGGGTGGTGGTGGAGAGGGGCTGATGGACAGCTATGGAGGGGCGGGGACAGTGTGGGCACCTCCAGTGGAGGGAGCCCCTTAACAGGGGCCTGGACCACTGTCCTGAGGACAGCCTGGGAGCGGGGAGCGAAGACTTACCTTCTCTCCTTGTCTGGCCCACCCATCCAGGGCTGTGTGCACCAATCAGAGGTCCAGTGGGATGGGGTGCCTGAGTTGACCCCCCAGAAACCCTCAGCCCCCTCAGAGAAAGGGATGCGGGAACAAGGAAGCCGATGTGGGCAAGTGAGAGGAGCCCGGAGTGCCCTCAGGTCCTCAGGGCGACCCCTCCCACACATTTGAAACGTAACCTCTCCCAGACCTTCCTTCTTGCGTCTGCTCCTCTTCCATGCAGGCCCCTCTCGGGAAGCCTTCCCTGGAACCCACACTCCCCTCCTCCACCAAGATGGTTTTCTTGTTCCTCCTGGCACCTTGCAGCTGAGTAAATGCTAATGGAAAGCATGATGAGAGATGGGGGTGGGTCTCAGGGCGAGTCCTAGGCTTCCCTGGGAGCTCAGTTGGTGAAGAATCCACCTGCAATGCAGGAGACCCTGGTTTGATTCCTGGATTGGGAAGATCTTCTGAAGAAGGGATAGGCTACCCACTCCAGTACTCATGGGTTTTCCTGGTGGCCCAGACGGTAAAGAATCTGCCTGAAATGAGGGAGACCTTGTTCGATCCCTGGGTTCGGAAAGATCCCCTGGAGAAAGGAATGGCAGCCCACTCCAGTATTCTTGCCTGGGAAACCCCATGGACAGAGGAGCCTGACAGGCTACAGTCTATGGGATGGCAAAGAGTCGGACACGATTGAGCAACTAATACCACCCTCAGGGTGAGTCCATCAGAAGGAAGGCACCGGCTGTGCAGGGGTGGAACCAGGGGGGCAGGACAGATTGTTCTGGAACGTGGCTGCAGGCATTGGCTCAGGGGTGCCCAGGTGGGAGGGCAGGCTGGCTCACCACCCCAGATAGCTGGGTCTCCCTGGACTGCATGGTGGGAGCTGGCTTGGGGGCAACAAGCTCTCCACCCAGGAGCGAGGGCAGCACTGGGGAGGCCGCAATCCAGCCACTCTCCTGCTGCCCACTCGCCTCCCCTGGCCCAGCCCTCCAGGCCTGCCCTGCCCCCAGGTATATTGTGTCCATTTTGTCCTGTCCGCCTATCCAGGCCATCATGGCTGTTCTGCCTCCTCCACGGCCCGGCCCAGAGCAGGACCCTAGCTGCTAACCTCTGGCCTAAACACCCCTCATTCCTACTGCTCATTCAAAGACAGACAGATGCTTGGGTGGGCAGCACGTCCTGGAAGATTCTGGGTGCTGTTCTGGCCAGTTGCCAGTCAGTGGGCTCTTCTGGCAGCTTGGTGGTGGGCAGAGTGCTTGGGCCTGCGTCGGCAGGGAGCAGGCCCTCCCACGGTCACTGGTCTGGACTCCAAAGGGTTAAGGCCAGTGTGGGGGCTTTGTTCCACGTCTCTGTGGTGTAACCCGCGGCCTGTCCCCAATCCCTTCCTCATGACCATGATTAGGCCGCACCCGGATGAATAGGCTGGCGATTCCTATGGTAACCTTCAAAATGCATTCCTGGGCAGGCCGGCCTCCTCGGTAATTACATTCCTAGCTCGGCCCACAAACAGCATGCTAATTAGCCCCTCGGAGGGGCTGCAGGTCCCTCCCTGAGAAAGGGGCAGGAGCCACTTCTGTCTCCAGCCCAGCCCCTGCCCCTCCCCTTCCTCAGAAGGGACGGAAGTGGGTGAGATGCTCTGGGCGGCTGGGCCAAGCTGGCCACGGAAGGGCCAGGAGGGGAGCCAGGCCACGAGAGGGGCCTGCGCAAGCCTCTCGCCCTCCCCCGATAGGACTGACCTCCGTGTGTCCCCGGGGCTTCACCTCTGCTGGGGGGCAGCCCCCACCCTCAGGGTTGCTCTTCCCAGGTTCCCCGTTGTCAGGGTTGGGGCAGGACCCATCCCAGGGGGAAAAAAATCTCAGCCAGCTCCTCGCATGGCACGAGCTGGGGGTGTGGGGAATGCAGAGGGAGCAGCCCCCAGGGAGGGCACCGCCCGTGGGCAGGGGACCAGACTGCCAATGTGCTCATGCCTGAGGATGACCAGGCCTGGGCTCCCCAGGTGAGGCAGGGGTCTGAGGTGGAGCCTGGAGGAGAGACCCAGGCTGCTGGAAGGAGGAGGCTGCCCCCGGGGATGGAGATGCTTGGCCTGGGCTGTGGAGAGAGTGATGCCCTGGGTTGCAGGAGGGGCTAGGGGGCGAGGGTCCGCCTGAGGAGACCAGCAGCTTTGCTTGAGGTGTGATGGAAGCCACCCAGAGGTGCTCCCCTCAGGGGCTTGATCTGAGCCTGGTCTTATTTGTTAGAGATCCCCCTGGTTCCAGCACAGAGAATAGAGGTGCCCAAGTGGTTGCAAGTAAGGGGGCTCCTCCTGCCTGGGGGAGGGGTGAGGATGGGCCAGGTGGGGCTGGAAGGTGCTAGAGGGCTGGAAGGAGGGCCTACAGGAGCTGCTGAAGGGCTGTGTGTGGGGTATGGGCAGGGAGGACACCCCCAGGTGTCTGTTCTGACCTGCTGGACCTGTAGGGTCACACCGAGCAGGAGGGCCCAGCCAGCTGCCTTCGGGTCTGCACAGGACGCAGGGTCCTGGCTGACCAGGCACCAGTGGGCCGCATAGAGCTGGGGCTGCAGGCCTGGTGGGCTGGCAGGTGTGTGTGGCCCTCTGACAACTCGTCCAGGGGGCCAGCCCAGCTGATGGGAAGTGGGGAGGGGTACCCCACATGTCCCTGTCCCTGCCCTGGTCAGAGAGGCAGGATTGCTGAATGGTTAGGAGGCCTGGGGTCAAGTCCAGCAGTGTGGAGTGGGCAGCCCAGACCTCATTAGGGCGGAGACAGTAGGAGCTCTATGGGTGTCCAGGGACACCACTGCTGTGGCCTCAGGGGCCTGGGCCCAGGAAGCAGGGCCGTGGGGAGTGCAGCCAAGTAGGTGTCTTGTGCTCAAAGGCAAAGCTGCTTGGTGTTGGGGAGGGAGCCACCCCGCTGTGGGGCTCCTGGAACCCACTGTGGGGAGGGTCCCTGCTCTGCAGGTCTTGGACAGTCTGGTGGACTGCAGACCAGCTTTCCCCTCACCCCAGCTGGGGGCTGAGGCAGAGAGCTGGGAGCTGGCGGAGCCCTGACTCGTGATTCTGTGCCCAGGTGGTTAGACCGCGAGGCTTACGCGGGGATTACCGGCCTGGGGATTTGGAAGCCGGCAATTCCTTGGTGTCAGTCTGCTGGACTAATTCTAATGTAAATAGAGCAATCCTTTAAGTATATATCATTTAATGCTCAACAGGGAGCCTGCAGATCTCCTTAACACCAACAGGCTCACAATACCTCTGGTCTCAGCCCATTTCCCCGACGGGTTGTGCTGGTGGTAAGCCCTGGTAGGGTGTCACGGTAATTATGGGAAGCGGCCCCGGAGGATTTTCAGTCCTTATTGTCCTCCCCGCTGGACTGACACCTCAGAACCACCTTTCCTTGTTAGAGACACACATGATCCCCGGGAGCTCTGTGGGCCCAACCCCACGTACTTCCCC
This sequence comes from Dama dama, assembly GCF_033118175.1. NCBI lineage: Eukaryota > Metazoa > Chordata > Mammalia > Artiodactyla > Cervidae > Dama > Dama dama. Next base: position 46,908,801 of record NC_083694.1, on the reverse strand, counting down.
AAGGCAGTCCCCAGAAGAGAAGGTCTCTGCTCTCACCCTCTGCCCCCGGGCTTGGCTGAGCGCCAGCCCCCAACCGCCACGCTGCCCTGTAGCCAGCCTGGGGCCCGACTCTGCTGGGAGCTTGTAAGCAGCCTGTATGTGGCTCCTTCCCTTGGGGGGTGGGAGGGACAGAGGCACCTGCCTGTATAATGGAGTCTTGGCCCTGCCAAGCTCTTGGGAACACGCCCACCACCCACTGCACACAGGGTTCAAGATCTTTCGCCTGTTGGCTGAAGGGAGCCCCGAGCAATCGGTCTTCTCTTGTGTCCTCCAGCATTTGTGTCTTATGTAACAAATCCTCCCTCTCTCCAGGTCAGATCCTCCCCCCACCCACACTTTCTTCTGGAAGTTTTGAAGTTTGACTTTCCATATTTAAATCCCTCAATTCCTCTTCTGGGACTGTATGTATGGCGTGAGGTCGGGATCTAACTTTATTTTATGCTGCATCTGGGTAGCCACCACTGTCTAAGCTGGTCTGGGGAGTGGCGGCGTTAGAGTCTGTGATCTGAGATGTCACCAGTTCACCTGCAGGGTCAGAGGCCGAAGTTCTGAACCTGTAGGGTCAGTTTCCAGATCTCCTGTCCCTTCTCAAGGGTCAGTTGGCCCCTAATGGAGCCGCCACAGTGAGGCACATGGATGGGAATGGACACAGTGCTGGGCACCAAGGTCCACCCTGAGAGGATGGCGAGGCCCAGAGTGGTCTGCACAGCCTCAATCTGCACTCACAGATCTAGAAGCCCTGCAGCCTCCAGGACTGCGTGCAGCGTGCGGACAGGCTCCAGGCCAGACTGCACTGCCAGGCTCTAGGGGCTGGGCCCCTGGTGCCAGTTCTCTTCTTGAACCCGAGGAGAGGGAACTCTGAAACAAGAAGGTCAAGGGAATAACCCCTTGTCACTCCAGGATCACCATGGATTGTTCCAAAGGGTATCAGAGCGTTTTTATCTTTATTTTTAAAATATTTATCTATTTGTCTGTGTTGGGTCTTAGTTGCGGCACGTGGGCTCTCTAGCTGTGGCTTGCAGGCACGGTAATTGTGGTGCTCAGGCTAGGTGCCCTGTGACATGTGGAATCTGTTTCCCGATCATGGATCAAACCCATGTCCCTGCATCGGAAGGTGAATTCTTAACCACTGGACCAACAGGGAAGTCCCAGAACATTTTTAAATGGATTTAAATGAAGTCACATACCTTGAGAACACAGGTGTATTGTGCTGTTGTGATCCCTAGAAAGGCTGGGGCTTCTGCCCACTCTCTGGGTGTCTCAGGTCATCCTCCTGGTAGGGCCACGTGTGCTTCCTGAGTTCATCAGTGTTTGCAGCTCAGTGAGCCGCCAGCTTCTTGGGCTAGACTGAATGTTACCGATAGGAACCTGTGTATACATTATTGTTGTTGTTGTTTTACTGGTAGCCAGAGGACGGCACCACTGGGAACAGCTGTGGCCCTGTAGCCCCAGGGAGGCAGGGCCCTTACTTCCTGTGTCCGGAGTGCCCACACGTAGCATGATTCTCTGTTGTTGCTAAGTTGTGTCCTACTCTTTATGACCCCATGGACTGTAGCCCACCAGGAGACATGGGATTCTCCAGGCAAGAATGCTGGAGTGGGTGGCCATTTCTTTCCCCAGGGAATCTTTCTGACCCAGGGGTCGAACCAGGGTCTCCCGCATTGCAGGCATATTCTTTACTGCTGAGCCACAGGGGAAGCCCCCTGGCTCTCTAAACGGATGTAAAATGATTCTGCTCCATGGAAATCCCAGAAGTCAGACATCTTTTAGTAACAGTCTCATACTTAATATTCCCCGGGGCCTAGTGACGCATCAAGAGACCAGGGTCCTCAGCCAAGGATTAATTGAATGGTGATTAGGGAATGGCTCTGTGTTGGGGCAGGAATGTGTGGTCCTCAATGAAGGGTGTGGCATTCACACTGGGGGAGGGGGGGAGGGAGGGTCTCGGGCTCCATCTAAGGTGCTGAAGTCGGGGTCCCTCCAAAGCCAGGTGTCCCCAGACACCCCAGCGTGGTGTCTGTGAGGAGAGCCGGTGTGCTCTGCGGGGAGCTCATCTTCCCAGACATTGGTTCCAGTTCCTGGGCGGTGGTGTCTCCCCTCCAGACGCAAGACATCTGCAGGCTTGCTATTTGAGGGGGAAGAGGGGTGCGTGGGGTGGTGCCTTAGACTTTCAGTCTTCACTTTCCCTCTAGCATCATCTGCACAGTAACCATGCATGTGGGCGACAGCCCTGTTTTCTTACTCATCATCACCTCTGCGACCCCCCAACCCCTGCCCCCCCTTGCCCACGAGGGTAAAGAAGTAGCTGGGGGAGGGTGTGGATGACTGGCTTGTGGGCACGTGGCTAGAGTCGGCTCAGGCTGTGAACTTGGTCTGTCCGACTCGAGGCATTTCATGATGCTGGGCTCCAGGCTCTGTCTGGCCTGGAGCCAGCATGCAAGATGTCCCCCACCCTGCCCCACCCCTGCATCCCCCCCACCCTTTGCCTTCCCCACCGCACCCAGGTTTCTGCTGGGTAGAGAGTAGCCTGCCTCCCTGGGCCCAGCTGCTCCCCTGAGAACACCTGGGCCAGCCCCTTGGGATGGAGAAGAGATACCAGCATCCTCTCAGAGGATGCTCTTGTGCTGAGTCTTAGGGCTCCTCAAGGTCCTGGACTCCACCCACTTCAACGCCTCTTCCAGGGGGCAGGGGGGCGGGGCTGTGTTGATGGAGACTGGGGGGACCTGGGGGCCTCTGCCCAGGGCTCCCCTGCTTGATCTACCTGAGGCTCTTTTCTGCCTCCCTAACATTCAGATTAGCGTATCTCAGTGAACAAGTTTGATCTAAAGTAGGCTGTTCCTCACAGTCCTGCAAGCCAATGTCCAAAGAGATGGTTTATTTTTGTTAGGAAGTCACGGTCGGCTTGGTGTGGTTTTCCTTCCCCTCGCATGGTGTGTCTAAATTGTGGGGTCCTGCACTCCCGGACAGAAGGCTGTAAACGCAATAGGCTTAGCACATTTTACTGGGATCGAGATCGCCAAGCTAGGCAGGTCCTGGCATAGTCATCTCCAGAGAAAGACGGGGCGGGGAGGGCAGTGCAAGGGGCCACAGGCTGAGAGTCGGGATGCAGGCTGGCCAGTGGATACGAATGGCTGCCCAGGCCTTGCCCTCCTGAGGCTTCCAGGGGGAGAAGTGTCAAAATCAAGAGAGGCAGAGACCCATGGTGTCTGGGCAGGATGGTGGCGAGGGGCTGGCCAGGCCAGAACGTCTGCTGCCTGTGTCTCCGCCAAGGAGGCCCTGGGTGGGGGAGGACCATGTGCTGGCTGTACCCTGGAGGGTCCTGGGTTTCCATGCTCCGCCCTGGGCACCGCCCCCACCACCTTCCCCACCGCCACTGGTCCCAGCTGGAAGCCTGCACCCACGCTCACAGCTAGCCCTGCCAGATCCCTAGGGGACTAGCTGACCGTGGGGGCGGGTCTGCACAGGGCTCTGTGTGTTCCCTGAGCTGGAGGGGCGGGGGGCGGTGTGCAGGACAGACAAGATCCTCCCACCGGAGAGGGTGCTGATGGGGAGGAATCTGCACACAGAGGCGGGATTCTTGTCAACAGGGCCAGAGCCAGGCAGTGACCTGAGTGACGACTGGGCTGTAGGGTTTCGGTGCGGAGGGTGGTGGGAGGGGGGAGAGGGAGAGAGAGAGGAGAGGAGGGAGGGGGAGGGGAGGGGAGGAAGGGAGGAAAGTAGAGGGAGAGGAAGAGGAGGAGGGGAGGATGCGGGGGAGGAGGGAGGGGAGGAGTGTGGGAGGAGGGAGAAGGGAAAGAGGGCAGGGGAGAGGTGGGCAGTGGTCAGCGGAGGGTGCTGAGGCCGCCTGACACATGTGGAGGAGGCGGGTCAGCCGCGCACACCCCCCTCGGGCGGCTCGGTCCGGCTTTCAGGTACCGGCCTTTTGTCTGCTGCCCGAGCTCGCCTGTCAGCCCCGCCGTCAGAGGCCTAATCTTTTTTTCTTCGCGGGCTGAAAAGGCCCAGCATCACATCAGGCAACATACTGCTGCCTATTCTCCTTCCCCACGGAACCCAATCACCGGACAGCGCGGCTGCAATTCACTCCCCAGCCCGCCCTTTGTCGAGGTGGGCCGCCTTGGCGCTGCTCGCCCAGCAAGATAAATCGTGTTCTCGAAATTAACTTGCATTGAAAGGGAGGGAGGAAGAAAGGCTGATGGCCGGCGCGGGCGGGAGCGGCCCGGCCTCGACAAATGTCAGCGCGATAATTTGGGGGCTGTGATTAAGATCTTATCTAGGTGGGAAGTAAATAGAAAAGACTTCCATAAAACTGCGACCCCCGTCCAGGTTACCCGCTCGGGAAGTCCCTTGATTTCCTTGTCGTTTCTTGGTTTCTTGTTTTTCCTTTACTTTTGCGGGGGATTGGAAGGAAATACCAGAAGGGTCTTAGGTGAAGGCAAAGTGGGACCTGGGGCATCGCTGGAGAGGCTTAAACAGACCTCAGGGAAGCCGGCGTCTCTCTTTGGCACAATGGACACTGGAAGCTGAGAGCAGGGCTGCCTTTGTCTCCGAATTCTACTTGGAGGAAACGCGGCTCGAGCAAGCATCAGGCCACCGAGGTGCCCTGCCGCCCAGCCTCTGAGTCCTGCTTTTCTTGAGTCATGAACACTATTTTGCTGTAGTAAAAGTTTTCCCAAATAAAACGAAACCGGAGCCCCGTGTGCAGACGGGCAGGGAGGTGGCGGGCCCATAAACGCTCTGTGCTTGGGAGCCATACCGCCTGCTTTTATGGGCCCGGCCTCTCACTCGCGGGTGTTTATTTTTGCTACTGATGACTTCAGCTCCCAGCGGCTCGAACCCTGTGCCCACGGCCCCAGCGATGACCAAACATGTGCTCCCCCAGCGGCCCCTCCCCGGTGGCCGTCGGGCAGCTGCTCTAGGCTGAGGGAAAGTCACACCTTACAGAAGAGATCTGTCTGAGTCGCAGCGCCCCTAACTGGAGTTTTTCAGGAAGGCAGAGGGCAGGACCACCAGCAGGGCGTCCTGTGGGGAAGGGCCCCAGGGACTATGAGGTCAGGCGTGCAGAGGGCTCAGCCCAGGCCCGCAGCTCACTCCAGGCTCAGCCAACCATTAGGAAGATTGGGACTGTCCCCCACTTGCAGGCGAGTCCCTCACAACTGGGGCAGCACCATCCTTGTCACCCAGTACCGTGAGCCTGCCCGAGGCAGAGCCTCTCCTTGGGGTCCGTCTGGATAGCTGTACCCATTCCCACTTGAGGTCAGAGGCATCTGGAGAAGGTCTGGGTGTCTGGACTCTGCAGAGGGGCCAGAATGCTCCACACACATGCTGGCCCAAAGCTCCACCTTCTGTGGTCCTGCTGTGCGCTGTGAGAGGGAGGCGGAGTTGCTGAGTGGAGGGTGGGTAGAAGGGTGGGAGGAAGAGGGATGTCTGCTCAACAGCCCCCAACCCAGGTCTGAGCCCCAGAGACTCAAAGCCCCGAATACAGTAGGTGCTCAATAAGAGTGCAGGAAGGAGGGAAAGAAGGAGGGAGGTGGGTTGGAGCAGACATATTCTGAGGCAGGGAGGCGGGCCCTGGGCAAGGGAGGAGGGCACCTATGCAGCAGGGCTTCTCACCCTGTGGGCAGTTTGTTCAGGAAGGTTTCTTGTCTTGGGCATCATGGGCATTGAGCAGCATCTCCTGCCCCCTACCCACTGGATGCCACCCAGGTACTAATGACCCCCATGCACCTCCCTGCACCACGGAAGCCCAGGTCCAGGCAGGGAGGGGTCAGTGCTGGTCCCCCGCAACCCCCCGCCCTGCCCCAACCCGCTATCTCTGAGCTCAGGGGCCGCAGCATCTAAGGAGTTATATTTTGACTTGAGAATATTTCCTATTTCTCCTTCTTTTATTTTAAACACTCGGGATGCATGGGGACAAACACTGGAGTAGTTTCCTCTGCCTGCCAATGTTTTGTTTGATTTTGTTTTTAAATCCCAAGTAATGTGTGGAGGAGTCTGAGCAACAAGTTTGCCAGGTTTTTAAACTGTCGACTGGCTTTTAGATGCTCCTTTGAAATGTCACAGTGTCGGTGTCATTTGCAGACAGCAGCATTTACTCCCACACGTGTGCACATACACACACACATGCATGTGTTACACACTCGTGCACTAATACACACATGTACACACTGATACATGCACACACTTGTGCTCACACATGCACACAAACATGCACACACTTGTGCTCACACATGCACACAAACATGCACACACTTGTGCTCACATGTGCACACACCCTCCCCCCTCACACAGTCTCACAGTCACACTCGGGAAGGCCGGCTGCCCCTGCTGCTGAGCTCCTGGGCCAGGAGGACCTCACACTGTTGTCCCCACTCTGTTCCCTGAACCTCACCAACCAGGCATCGCTCCCGCCTCCAAACACGAGACGCCCTGGGGACGAGAGGCAGAGCCCAGAAGTCAGGGAGGGGAGAGAGGAGGCCCCTGCAGATGCCCAGATGCTAGGTGCACAGACCGCTCGGACCCCAAGTGACAGGGGGAGCCCCTTCTGCACAGTGGGCCCAGCCGCTCCCTCCTCCAGTCACACCCCTGCTGGTCTGCCCACCCCCCAGCCCCTGCTTGGTGGGTGATAGCAGCCGCCCTGCCTCAGACGTGGCCTTTGGAGTCTGAGGCCCTTAATTCTCAACCTCAGCCAGGCCCTGCCTTGTTGTGTGACCCTGAGTCAGGAGCTGCCCCTCTCTGCCGTTGCCATGCTGTGTTGAAGACGGTGGGACTGGCTTCGTTCAGTAATTGAGGGGACCCTGGCTGGGGGATGATGCAGCTAAGTGGGTCCATGGTAATGGGACCCTTTCGTGAAAGCTGGGAGCCCTAGACAACCATCCCTGCAGCAAGGGGGTGGAGGACTCTGAGAACACAGCGGCCCCGTGAACGCCCGTCAGGGAAGGAGTGGGGGCAGGCTTGGAAAGTGGCAGATAAAGCAAATACCCCAGCTCCTAAACAAACCCAGCAGGACAGGGCAGATGACAAATGATGGGATTGTGTCAGCTTGAGAGCAGATTGGACTAATGGCATGCCGGACTCTGCACTCCGAGGATCAATATTCCATCAGGCAGGCCGTGCGAGCCGCGCTCCCGAGGACAAAGGGGCGATGGCGACCGTCCGCACATGCCGCCTGCAGCGCCGTCTTTGCTGCGAGCCCGCGTGAGGGGTGGCGCTGCCCGAGGGTCCAGCCCTGTCCACCTCCCCCGCTGCGGGGCAGTGCACTGGAGGGGCTGCCGATGCCCACTCCCGGGCTGGGGCTTCCGAAAGCTCCACCTGCCTCTTCTCTGGTCTCCCTGGCGACCTGGCCCTGTGGCCTTTCCACCCTGCATATAGCACTGGGAGCCGCTCTCCAGGCTGCCTTCCCGGTGGGCTCTGTGGCAGCTCCTGCCTGCCCTGGGGCTCCCCAGGATCCCAGGTTCAACAGCAGGTGCAAACCTCAGGCAGGTGTGCGGCCAGGCCCTCAGTGACACCAAGCCAAGTCCTCCTCAGGAGCCGGAAGAAGGACGGTCCCAGGCCCCTAGGCAGCCCTGCGTTCTAGAAGGTCACCCAGGAGAGGCTCTCTCACGCGTCCATCCCCTGGTGTGTTCACTTCACCTGTGTTGAGTGACTGCTGCATGCAAAACCAAAGTCAAAGCCAAGGACAGAAGAGCGTGTGAGAAGTGCAGGCGGTAAAGTGCTGGGGGCACCTGGCGGTGCCAGTCAGTCCGTTTCCCTGGTCTCTTCACCCCCGAGATGGCAGTTCGGTCTGGGTGCCACTGACCACCCTGCCAGGCCACTCTTTCTCCCTGCCTGCAATAGAGGCGCCTCATGAGGTCCCCAGCCTGGCTCTGATTACGGACACCACATGGGCACATTGACCCCAGGGCATCCCAAGCCGAGGCCAGGTATGATGGGGGTCTCTAGGCCAGGGCCTGACCTGGGGATAGACGAGAGGTCTGGTTGTCTGGCACTCAGGGCACCCAGGTTGGCTCTGCTCATGGGTCAGGCCCTGGTAGATGCCTGGGCTTAGGACTCCGACCCCAGCGGGCTGCCCCCTTGGCTTCAGCAAAGGTCACCGTGGCTTCTGTGGCTGTCACTCAGCTCAGCACCAGACACTTCAGAACAGATGCAAGGTTGTGAATGTAATAGAGCCCAGCAGCAAGCCGTTCTCTTGGCCACCCTACGGCCATGGCCCGGCAACAGCCAGTCTCCACACCACTCACACCTGGGGGCCACTGGGGGTTCTGGGTCCCCAGCTGTGAGAATTGGACCATAAAGAAGGCTGAGTGCCAAAGAATTGATGCTTCTGAACTGTGGTGTTGGAGAAGGCTCTTGAGAGTCCCTTGGACTGCAAGGAGATTAAATAAGTTGATCCTAAAGGAAATCAACCCCAAATATTCATTGGAAGGACTGATGCTGAAGCTGAAGCTCCAATATTTTGGCCACCTGATGCAAAGAACTGACCCATTGGTAAAGATCCTGATGCTGGGAAAGACTGAGGCAGGAGGAGAAGGGGGCAACAGAGGATGAGATGATTGGACGGCATCACCAACTCAATGGACACAAGTTTGAGCAAACTCTGGGATATAGTGAAGGACAGGGAAGACTGGCGTGCTGCAGTCCATGGGGTCAGAGTCGGACATGACTGAGTGACTAAACAGCAGTTGGTCCTGAGTGTGAGGAGAGCGAGTTTGTAGCTCTGGATGGAAGGGGAGGCCTGCCCTACAGACACCCATGGGGTTGGTGACAGGCTCCCCAGCACCGCCTGCAGGAAGTGGGCTCCCGTTTGGGGAGCAGTGTGTTCTTGGTGGGGTAGATCCCCCCCTCATGGTTTTCTGCTCTTAGTTTTTTAGCCATGGCTTTGCGGGCTCACATCCTCTTGGGATAATTCGTTCCTGGTCTTTCCATCCCTATGCCCAGCTTTGTGAGGCAGGCAGGTTTAAGGCCATTTTAAATACAAATATGGCACCAGGGGCCCCGCGGGTAGGCCCTTGTGTTCCTGCGGTCATGGCCACGGCCTTCTTCAGTGGGAGGAAATCAGATTAGACCATGCAGGGCCAGGGCCGATTGGAACCAGGGGTTTGGAAAGTCCATGTGGAGCGGCTGAGGGCTGACAGGGAGGCCACCTCGGAGCCAGGTCCCCGTCGTGCGGTGTCATCGCCAGTCCTCTGGGCTGGAGAGAAAGCCTTGGGATGGGTGCAGTCCTCGCTGGTCCTCCAGGCTGGAGGGAGAGCCTTGGGATGGGTGCAGGAGTGGGGCCCAGGTGTGGGGAGCTCGGAGCCACCTCACAAGGGCTGCCATGCAGGCCCATGGGGTCACCCAGACCGGAAAGACCTGGCTCTTTCTAGGGCCTCTGCGCGGCCATCTCCAGTGTGGTGAGCCGTGCTGAGGGGACGGCTTGCCCAGAGAGCCAGGTTGCACACGTGTTTGGGCCTCATGCTGACAGGGCAGCTGGAGCTGCAGACCTGGGGTCCTTGGGGGAATCTGAGCTCTCCTCGCCCTGACTCTTCAGTGGAGTCCTGAGCCTGGAGCTCGCTGGTCTTCCCAGGACTGTGAGCAGACTCTAGTGCTTTCCTTTGACTGAGAGGAGATCTGGGTGCTGGCTCCTTGGCCTCTGAGTGCTTCACCCTCTTGGGAAAGGAGCGTTCCGGCCGTGCTGGGAGATGGGAGCCTTTCTATATGGCTTTCCGACCTGTGTCTGGAGGGCGTTCTCTGACGGACGGGCAGCAAACTGTCAGGAGGACCCCTGGGCCAATGTGACCTCAGCTTCTAGGCAGGAGGCCTGGGGTGGGGAGGGAGCCACTGAGGGATGTGAGCAGCAGGCACACGGTGAGGCTCTGCTGGGACATGCACGGACATGTATCTGCACATGTGCAAGCGCATGCTGCACACACATGTGAACTTGTGGATGGGTGCATGTGTGTGCACATGAGTGAGTGCACATGCATGTTCATGTGTGCACACTGTGCACACACACATATGAGAGTGTAGGCACACACAGACACACAGTGTATGTGTGCACATGTGAATGCATTTGTGCACACCACACACACATGTAAATATGTGGGTGGGTGCATGTGTACATGTGTGAGTGCATGTGTGTGCACATGTTTGGAGTACGTATGCAGGCCTGTGGGCGGGAGGGCACGGGCAGTGTCTCTGTGGCTGGGTGGCACTGAGGACTCCTATTAGAGGAAGAACTGAAGAGTCCCCGCCCGGCTGTCCCTGGTCCCTGGAGGGAGGGATACTGGCCACCATGTCTGCAAGGTCTCAGCTCTCAGGATTGCTTGATTGCAAGGCAGACAGACCAGGACCTCAGCTATAGGCATGGTCGACCTGCAAGTTGGGGTCAGCATAGTTGGGGCACCCCTGGGCTGCTCTGGGCTGCCTCCACTCTGCTCACAGTGCCTCTTTCAAGCCAGGAGCCTTTGTGGGCAAACATGCTAGCCTGGTGACTCTGTCTCAGTGCCCATAGATCCACGAGGCTGGCGTGGTCAACCTTGCCTTCATCAGCAGCAGGCCGGCCTCCTCTTGCTTCAGCGGAGCTTCTTTTTAGGGTGTGGGTGGAGGTGAGTGAGCCGCCCCCATCTCTCATTGTGCATGGAGTGCAGCAACCAGACTGGCGCTGCCCAGTGGTGGCTCTTTGTGTAGCCAGGCAGGTGACCTGACTGCAGGCTTGGCCCTCTGAGGTCCAGTTAATTACCTTCCTCTGGACCCCAGCTTGAAAAGTCATTTCTCTGAAAGTAAACAGTGAGGGGAACTCTCCAGCCAGTCCCTGCCTCCCCATTGGTCTGGGTTGGGCTGGGGGCAGCAGGACCGGGTGCAGCTGCAGTGGTCCCAAGGCCTTGGCTCGGGGGCTGTGGCTGCGGCCACCCATTCCCTGGGGCCCCCTGCTCCGTGTCCTCTCTGCAGCCCTGAGTGGGGCTGGTCTGGGCAGCGTGTTGGGGCCGGGGTTCTAGAAGCCTGGGGCAGTGCACCCGGGCTGGCAGGAACCCGAGACCTGGGGCTGGAGAACGTGGGGGACGGAGGGTGTGCCAGGTTTTCCTGCCTGTACAATGAGATTTTGATGATTGATCCTTTTCCTTAATGTAAGCCATGGAGTTAAGTGTTTGAAAGTTGTTCCAGAAGCTGAGAAAGGCCTGCCCTCTGGTCACGCTGGATTGTCTCTTACTTAACAGCTGACAGGCCCATCTGCAGGCCTTGGGGGAGGGCGAAGGCTCAGCCTGCACCCCAATCCCTGCAGCCCCGAGAGCTGTGGGAGGGAGGACCCCTGCCCAGCCTGGGGGTCTAGGCTGCCATCTCGTCTCTGGGGAGCGGAGCAGGGAGCCCCCCTTCCCGGCCGGCAGCTCTGCCTGTTTGCCCTGAAATCTGAGCCCCACCCGATGTGGGCGGGTGCTGGAGGGGGGGCCTCTCACAGGTGGGGCCTTCCTTGTGCTTGGTGGGGGCTGAAGCGGTTTGTCGCCCATCCTTGGCCTGGGTCCATGGGTGCTCCTGTCAGCCATTGGGGAAGACAATGAGGGCCAGCCACTACCACCAGGCTCTTATCAGCTCGCAGCTTGAAATCCAAGCAATTAAGGGGCGGATTGAATCTTCTCCTCGCTGGTCCCACACCACATGGTTCCACAAATATCCAGTGTCCCCCATCCCCTCTCACAGCCTGCTGGCCACGCCTCCCCGAGCACTGGAAGGTCAGGGGATGAGGATGATGTGCTCAACTGCATTCAGGGTGCCATTGTCCCCACCCACCCCTGCCTGCCAGGAGATAGACAAAACATAAAGACAGGCGAGGAGTGGTGTGAAATCCCGCAGGTGCGAAGGGCCCCCACCCAGCCCAGGGTGTGACTGGAGGACTGACTGCAGGAGCCAAAGGGTGGCTGGTGCTGCATTCATCACCGAGATCACTCCTTTTCTTCCACTGAGTGACCTCAAAGGGTCATCCCCACCCAGATGGGCAGAGTGGAGCTCAGACCTTCTGCTCGTGCCCCATGGATCCCGGGAAGGACAGGGTGGGCTGGAGCCTCTGATGCCTTCAGTGGGAAGAGCCTGGGGCGGTGCTGGGGCGGCTGTCCAGGATTGGGGGGCCCCTGGGAGTGACCCTGACCAGCAGAGCAGGGGACCCTGGGCGGCCAGCTGAGCCTGGACCAGGAGCATAGGGAGGCTGCAGCCCCAGGGACCGTTAGGGCCGACTTCCCACTTCTGCAGGGGGAACTCGTTCCGTGTTTAGATTAGAAACAGGATATAATAAACTTGTTAACATGTCAGAATCTCGTGTTGGGACAACATAAGTGGGTGTTTTCTCCTCTGTCTTTCTGTTGTGCAGGAAAATGCCGCAATTAGTGCCCGGGCTCCGGAGGCTGGGCTGGGGGAGGCTGTGGAGGCCGTGAGCAGAGGGCAGCAGAGGACCCGGGGCCCGGCCTCCCTGCGAAGCCGCCGGCCACAGGGCAGCCTCCACCCTCCCCGTGCTGACCCAGCTGGCCTGGGCCCCTGGGGCCCACCCTCCCAGCAGGACCCGGGGGGCAACAGGAGCTCTGGTCCCGGCATCTGCCTGTGAAAACAACCCGGGTGGTGGGGGACAACATTACTTGTTTTTTAAAAAAGACTTTTACTTTAAAACCCTTATGTCCTGGAGGAGGGCAACGCGAAGCTATTTTCAGGAATGGGCTCAAAAAAGATCAGCTCTTAATTAAAACAAAACACAGTAAGATCAAGCCTTAGCCAGAGGCCCCCGACCGGAACAAAACTGTTCTGTCGAGACCTGCGGGAGTAGTGTGGCCGCTGGCCTGCAGGCCCACTGCCTGGCCCAAGTGTGGCTCCCTGGCCCCAGCCAGGGCCCGGGAGTAGGGGACAAAGGATGGCAGGGAAGAATGACCAGGGGATGCCGAGAAGTGGATTTGACTCTGGACAGGATGGGAGGACCAAGCATAGCCACGCAGGCTCGGAGGACTGTAGACCAGCCTAGACAATGGCCTGCAGCCCGGCCCAACCCAGCCAGGCCTGGGGAGGCGTCCCTTCAGCCAGGCCCCTGTCCCCAAGGCGCTGGAGACCCCTGGAATGCGAAGGCTGGGCGGGACGTGAAGGGAGGAGGGGCTGTGGCCACGTCAGTAACCTCAGTGATGTAGTGAGTGAAACATCGTGAAAAATGAAAGCAAATCCCGCTCTAATCTCCCCGAACAAAGGCCTTTCAGTGGGACCAGAGCTGCGCGGGCGGTGGGTATCGCCAGATCTTTTATATTAAACGCGCACCCGGAGGAATATGGATTCTATTAGGGAGCCCTGCTCACCGCCGCCCCTTCCGTGCACATGCCGAGGAGGTCAGGGCTCCATGGCGGCCAGCAGGGTGGCAGCACGGTCAGGATTGCCCCCCGCCCACCTTGCCCACCCATCTCTCCATCCATTGTGGCAGAAAGGCATCACCGGTTGCTGACTATTTCTAGTCTGCTCCTGCTACCTCGGCCCCAAGAGATACACTCTTTGCAGATCATCCTCTTTGTCTGATTTTACAACCTTAAGTCCGACCCCAGATGATCAAATTTGGCCACTGGGGTGAGAGAAGCTCCCAAAGGCACCAATCATGAGAAACCCAGCATTTGCAGGCTTCTTCAGGAAGGTCAGGTGTCCAGCTGGAGGTGTTGACCCTCTTATACCCTCAAGAGGCAAAGTCTGCCCCTCAGGGCAAGTGGGCCTCTCAGAAGGGCTGGCCCAGCCCGGGGCCGCTCAACAGCTCTGCACAGCCTTGTGGAGGAGTTACACGTTTGGGCAGAATGAGCGTAACTCACGTGCTGGCCAGGGAAAGAAAGGATCATTATATGAGTGAAAAAAATGAACCGTCTCCGCTCAGCAAATACCACAATCCCGTTTTCTTCCAGACTCGGACCCCCACCACCAAAACCAGCCTGGGAAAGGAAATCAAATTTAGGGGTTTCCCTTACTGGCCAGAATTTTTAATTTAATAAGGGGTGGAGAGATGCTGTTGTATTTTATTTTATTTCTACTTTGAACAGGTTGAATCTTCCTGTAGGGGCTCTAGGAAGGCGGCTGCCGGCAATGAGAACCAGCCCCAGCCTCACAAATTCAAACCAGGCTCCCTTCTTCCAGTGGCCCAGACTCTGAGCCAGGGGTAGGGGGGACCTTCTGCAAGGAGGGGCGAGGGGAGGCCGAGGCCTGGGAGGGTGTAGAGTGGCCAGGAACTCTGGTGGTGAACCAAGGGAGGGAGCCATCGGCCCCTCTGGGCCACTTGCCGCCTTTGGTGTTGCGGCCGAGCTGTGGAAGAGCGTTCATTCCATGTGCTGGCTGTGGCCGTAGCCCGGACAGAGTCAAGGGATCCCCATCTTTGCTACCTCCTCCTCTGTGGTTCCCATCCCTGTGTCGCTTACCTGGAAGCTGCGGCTGTCAGCTCGGAGCCCCGCCCCCAGTGCTGGGTGCCTCCCCTCCCACGTGGGACCAGAGGGCTGCAGAAGGTCACCTGGCCATGTCTTGGAACCTGTCTGCCTCCACAGGGGAAGGGAGGGGGCCTGGAGATGGTCAGAGGGGACCGGCGCTGACGGAGGGGCTGAGAGCAGTGTATCTTGAGGCATTGCTTGAGTCTGTAAACCCCCAAGTGAGGTGGGAGGTCAATGAAATGCTTTCCTCAGATTGTGGGTGGAGAGTGGCTGGAGCCCACACGGGGTCTTCCTGGAGGAGGTTCCATTCTGTGACTCGAGCTCCCACCCTCCTCTTTATTGCCCTTTGGTTCAGAGAGCAGCTTCCAGCTCCCAGGTGATGTGGGGCAGGCCAGCCCAGGCCCTGGGACGCTGGAGGCCATGGGCACAGTTCGGCTGGGGTCTGGGAGGCAGGGGTGGTTGGATGTGGGTTAAGTCACTCCACTTCTCCTCATCTGGGGGACAAAGAAGAACTCCTGTCCTTATCAGGCTGAACAAAGCAGCGCTTGTGAAATGGTCACCCAGGGTGGACGTCTGGGTCCCAGC
Source organism: Dama dama (assembly GCF_033118175.1). Lineage (NCBI taxonomy): Eukaryota > Metazoa > Chordata > Mammalia > Artiodactyla > Cervidae > Dama > Dama dama. Next base: position 46,893,784 of record NC_083694.1, on the reverse strand, counting down.
CATGGTCCTGGCTGCAAAGCCTCTGCACCCCACCCCCCGGCCCCCCGCAAGGCAGGTGTGGCTCTGCCTCCTCGGCCCCCTTACAGGACTTTGCCTCTGCCATTGGCGCCCTGGCAGGTGGCGGTGTCTCAGCACCAGGTGTGAGACCCCAGCCCCGTGGAGCTGGCACAGGGGCCCCAGGGGGGAGGCCTGGTTTCTTCTGCACCCCTGCAGGCTTCTCTGTGCTGCTGATGGCCTGGATGGGCTGGAGTTGACCTTTACCAGGGGGCTAGCTTCATGAGTGACTGTTGTCCAGTAACGGAGGACCAGGTAGGACAGAGGCAGCAGCCATGCCAGGGCCCTGGGTTCAAGGCTGACCTCCTTGCTGTACCAGCAGCCGCTTGCTGCATTCCAGGCCTGGCCTGACTTCTAGGCCACTGTGCCATCTTGCCAGTCCCCCTGGCAAGGAAGGAGGTGTGAGAGTTTGCGTCGTGGTGTGTCTGCCTGGCACTGCGGTGACCCTCTCAACTTCGGGGGGACGGGAGCAAGACGGGGTGATGGCTTCCTCTCCCTGGCTGATGTGCCAGCCCAGGGATCTGCAGCCCCTCCCCTGGGGCAGACCTGCAGGGAAGAAAGGAGCCCTGGAAGGAGGCAGCGCCTCCCCCGCCTTCCCTGGGGCAGGCAGATCCACCCCTGTACCCCTACCCCACACTGAGTCTGCCAGCATTGCCTCCCCCAGGCCCTCGGGCCTTGGTGTTCTCTGCTGCTGTTTCTGGGTCTCTGGAAAAACCCTGCTCAGCAGACCCAAACCAAACACAGCCCTAGCAGCTTCTCTTTGCGTAATGGCTCTGACATTTCAGCCTTGCTCAGGCTTCTCAGTGGCCAAAGGCAACAGCACCTGCAGTGGGAGCCCCTCTGGCATTGCACTTTCTTGGGAAGGCCCATCCTCCCCCCACCTGCACGCTTCAAGGGCCTGGAACCACTCAGGCCAAGTCCAGGCTCTCACTGCACAGCCCGGGCCTTAGAGGCCCCCAGACCTGACTGGGAGGCCGATTCGGTACCCTCCGACCAGAGTGGAAGGAGAGGGTGGGCCACTCTGGTATCTCTGGTTGGGGTCTGCTCAGCTCATGACCCTCTGAGGCAGCACCATCAGCACCAGGTCATACAGGGGAAACTGAGGTCCCAGAGAGGAGGCCACATGGTCCAGGCCATTGGCTTCCGCCCTAGGCTCCAAGGGACAGAGTGGCTAGCTGGCACAGCGGGACATGCCCTGAGCTAACTCAGGCCCCACACTGGCCTGGCTGACACTCGAGGAAGTTTCGGGGAGTTGTGAGTTTGCAAGGAGCTGCCATGTAGTGTTGGACCAGGGAGGGTTCTCAAGAAAAGAAAGAGTTGTGGCCCTGGGTTTCTGCCCTGTGCCCTCCATCCTGGCAAGTCCCAGCGTCTGTGCCGCTTCTGGTCAGCATGAGGGGCGCTGACCCCTCCGTGCCGGGCCCCTCGAGGGAGCGCAGTGCCCAGGGGAGGCACAGCCCGTGGTGCGGGGTCCCCACTCTAGCGACTCATTAAGGGCTGGGCTCCTTTGTGGGCCCCGAGCCCCAGGCCCATTGCTGTCAGCGGCTGTTACAGGCACAATGACGGGCATTAGAACCCCAAGAGCAATTAACAGGCTGCTTAATTAGCAGGAGGAATTACAGTCTGAGTGGCTGATCTTCACTTAAAGCCGAAACGAGCGGGCAGTTATCTGATTATGCATTGATCCCCGGCTCCCTCCTTAGGTCTCCCTCACCCCTCGCTGTAATCTGTGAATGTACAACTGTTTAAATATTCTCAACTCAACTGTCTCAATCAACATAGGGAGAAAGGGGCCCATTGTGGCCTCCCTTCCCGGCCCAGCTCCTCCGGCCGGTGGAGGCAGCGGTTGGTCCCCAGGCCTCGCCTGGCCAGCCCTGCTGTCCTGGGAACAGTGTCAGCCTGGCCCTGGCTGCCCGGGCGTGTCCTCCTCTGTGGGCCTCTCCCAGCTCCCAGTGGCTCAGTCCCTCCCTGTGCTGTGGGGAACGGCCTGAGTGGACCCATTGTAGAGATGAACATGGTGAGGCCTGGAGGTCGGATGGAGGTACACAGTGAGTGACAGGCCTGGTGACCTGTGGGCAGCATCTAGATTCTCTTGACCTTGTGGAGGGGCCTTTAGAAACAAGCTGCTCTGGCATCTGGTGTGGCTTTGGAGTCCCCGGGTGGGCTTTGGGAGGCCAGGGGTGCTGATTGAGGGTCTCTGGGAGGTGGAGGGTGGGGGGACAGGCAGACCAGTGCTTGCAGCCCCGGGCTCTCCTGTGGACCCTCCACTGTAGGGAAGATGCTTCCAGAGGGAGGAGAGGAGGAGCCCCAGCTCAGACTGGTCTTGGGAACAGCCTGTGTGAAGGCAACACGGCTGCCCTGCATCCCTGAACACGGGCAAGGAGCATTTCTGAAAGCCTCTTGATTCTGTGTGGCTGGTGCGTGGGGTGGGGCATGGGTCCAGTGTCAGGCCCAGTGCTTGCTCCTGGCTGCCAGATGCCCTCCCTGAGTGCCTGGCAGACTTAGGAGGGCTGGGGGCTTGCTCCATCCAGAAGCGGCTGGGAGGCGCCCGTGGCGCCCTGGAGCCGGGAATGGGCAGTGAGTGGACACTGGACACAGCTGCTGGGCTCCTGTCCTGACACCTTGGCTCGGCTCAGCTGGGCCTGGAGCTAGAGGCCAGCAGTGGGAATGAGGCTGGGACGCTGGTTTTAAAGGAGAAGGGAAAGGTCAGAGAGAAGAGATGGAGGGAGGGAGACAGGCCCTGACGGCCTCTTGTTTTGCAAAACTCAAAATAGATTTCAGCACCGTGCTTTTTAAAGACAAATCTCGGAGCGCCTCTGCAATCCTCGCCTGACCCTCCTGGTTTCTAGCCAGGGGAGCCTGCTACGATCTGGCATCGGCTGGTTTAAAATGCATAACAGCCGTGCACAGACTTGGCCAAAAGCTGATCTGTGCTGCTTTCGTGAACTTTGCTTTTCTAGTTTGCTACATCAGATATCATCTTACCCAGACGATGCCCTTGTGAGATAGATGCCCCCCCTACCCCTCAACTCTGGGGGTGTAGCCAACGTGCTCCATTCTGCTGCCTGCAGGATCTGTGGGTCTGGAGAGAAAGGACACTGGTTACCAGTGCGGCGCAGCCCGGATTCCCGGGCACTTGGGGAGTCTTTATCGAGCTCAAATGATTAGACCTGGTTTCTGGTTTCATTTTGGAAGGCTTGCTGCTAAGCAGATCCATTCCGCCTGTAAAATGATACAGATGCTCCGGGCCACCGCACTCCCTCTGTGCTGAGAGCCGGCCCCATCTCCACCGGCCAGAGGATGGTGGGACCTGGGTCAGAGCTGGCCGGCTCCCTGGGAGGAGGCAAGTTTGCCTCTGTGAGCGGAAGCAGTGGGCAAGTGGCCACCTGACCCCGGGCTGGGGAGGGCTGTCGGCCCCAGCTGCTCACCCAGGAGCCTGGAGAGTGGGATGGGGTGGTTGTAGGGATTCTGTGCCTACGGTCAGGTTCTGGACCTGGCCTTTGTCGGGAGGCTTCCAGCTGATTCCTGAGAAAAGGACCAGTATATTTCCAGCCACTTCAGTTGGTACTTGAATCAAAGCCTCCCGTCCTTCTGGTCAGTCCTACTGCTGAGGGATCAGGTCTGAGAGAGAGTCCCTGAGTGCTTTAACATTGAAAGAAAGGTTGGTTTGTCTGCCACGCACACTCAGCCTTTGGTAGAAGAATCATCTTTAGAGAGGGAGAAGCAGTGATCATCGGCTGTGACAGGCAGCTATCTGTTTATTGTTCTCCACCCCAATGCCTTGTGCAGGAAGCTGGAGGGCCGTGAAGTCCACTTTGGGTCCCGCTTTGTCCTGGGTAAAACAGGCCCGAGACTGTCATGGAGTCACTTCTTCATTCCTTTATGCCGGTAGTAACCACACCATCAGTCAGTTGGTATTTTCTGGGCAGTGATGTGCCAGGCTGGGCTCCGTGGGAACGAGCTGGACACAGAGATGTCATATTTGTCTGTGGTCCAGCAAGTGCCCTGCTGGGAGCTGGGGTTACTTGGCTCCTGCTTGGCACCACGGCTGCCAGCCTGGTGTCCTGTCTGGAAGGCGAGAGGGCCGTGTGAAATGAAAGGAGGGTGGCCGAGGGAGGCTGGTGTGGGCGTCATCACCTGCCCACTTCCTCCTTGGCATGGGGGCCGTCTGCAGGCCCTGATGTGGCAGCCAGAGGGGCATCCTGGGGTGTATGCATGTGCACGCGTGTGCACCCTTGTGCATGTGACCCATGCAGAGTGCAGCAGGTTCAGAGCACCCATGCATTTCAAACCCACATGGACCCGTCCTGAGGCTCACAGGCAGGTCCAGACTGGATGGGAGCTCAGAGACCTCTGTGGCAGATTCCTGTTCTCCTGTCTCCATGGAGAGCCTGGGAGCGTCTGTGCCTTGGGTGGGTAGGGCGGGGGGGTGTCTGCAGGTACTCGGTCCCAAACCCTGCAGAGCAGAAACTCCTAGAAGAAAAAAGGATTTGGTCTAGACTTGCCCTGCCCCAACCTGACAAATGCTCTTTCCCATGTGTTCCTCTCTGTGTTGTGTGTACACATGGACATATGTACGCATGTACAGCATGCAGTAAATATATGTATATGCAGTTTATTCTATTGTATTACATGTAATTTATCTAACATAACACATCACGTCATAGTTATTGGCAGTTTTCTCCAGATGAGATAAGAATCCTTGCTCTATGGAAATGATGAAGGGAGAGAAGGAAAAGCAGGCCTGTGGAAAGAAGGAGCCTGGCCAGGGCTTGAGAAGCCCCTGTTGCCCTTGGGCCTTAGGGCCTGGGAGGGTCACCCCCATTTGACCACCCCACCCAAGGGCCAGCTGGGCTTGCATGCAGAGGACCTACTCTGGCACAAGTGTTTCCACAATGATTTGAAGAAAGGTGAAAGGTGCTGAGACCCCAGACACACCCTCTCTGCTAAGTGGTCCCCAGAGTGCCAGGCCACGTGCCTTCCCTAGGGTACCCGGTGGCCTGCGAGTGGCCTGGGTCTCCCTGAAGTCGTCAAGGGTCAGTTCACTCCCACTTGTGTCCCCATCCCTGTGTGTCCTTGGCAGACCCCAAACGAGTCCCCAAATGCAGCAGCGACCTCCCGGGCTTCAGGAGAAAGGAATCAGGGGTCCTCATGTGGTCAGGGGCCAGGCACTTCCTTGAGTTTGGAAACCAAGCCATCTCGTCCCCACAGTGTCCCAAATCGTTGTTCAGCAGTCAGCTGTGGATGGAGTCCCCCCACCCACAAAGCCGATTTAATGAGTGTGTCTGGGGCTTGACTCCCAGCGTCCCCTCACCTGCCCACCCCCTGCCAGTCTTCCCCTAGGGACCCGCATCTTCAGCTCCTGAATTTTCAAGAGCTTACAAGGACTTCACCTTCCTTTCTTCATTTGTGGGGTAGAACTTTTGTATTTTATGTCAACTCATGACTCTAGTGCAGTTGGATACCTCGGTCTACTTCTACCTCACGTGAGACAATGCAAATATCATTTGCTTCTTTCCGGCTGTTTTGTGGGTTCCCAGGCTGTGTTGAGAACTTGGCCCCATGGGTCGCTGCTCTGATGCTTGGCTCGTGGTTGTGGAGACCGGGTGGGGTGGGGATCGTGGGAGGGTGTGGGGGTGGGGGGGTGTCTGGACCTCCAGACAGCCCTGACCTCCTGACTGCCTTGGTCGGAGTGTGGTTGGCTCTGCTCTGAGTTTCCTCCCACCTGCTCCTCACCACGAAATTCTCAACTAATTTATTTTTATTTGTATTATTTTTACACTGTACCTCAAATATTCAAATTCATGGACGAGCTTCGTTCTTCTCTGTTAAATATTGACTCTCACTGTCCAGTTTTATATCCACCCCCCACACCGAGAAAAACTTTGGAGTCATTTTTTTCAAGTTTAACAACAAAGACATTTTTTGTTTTGTTTTGTCATCTATTCCATTTATAGGTTAACGTTCAGGTGATAGAAAACTTTATGATTTCTAAAACTTTTTTAACCCTTCACATTTGAGAACGTGATCTATCTCTCCATTTAGTCAAGGTTTATTTTTTGAAAAAGGTTTTCACTAAAATCTTGTCATTTCGCTTGTAGCCATCCCAACCTATTTCTCATTCAGTTTACTTCAAAGGGTTTTTAAGCGTGAAAATAAAATAGTTGAACATGAAATTAATTCAAATTCTTATACCCACCTGCTGTCTCCAGTGCAGAGAGTTAAAGGTGATGAGACAGTTTTAGAAACAATAAGCTAACATTTGTGTGTGGTGGGCAATGTCAGCTGCCTGCCCCCCCCCCCCCCACACACAGGCCATGTCTGTGCCGACTCCAAGGTGCCAGCTCCCTGTCTGAGAACCCTGGGGCGATAGCCAGTGGGGTTGTTCCTAGCTCAGCAAGGGACCACAAGATGACCTTGGTCCTGAGCTCTGTCCTGGTGATGGGGCTGCCCTGGGGTTCTGGTCCCCTTCCTCATGGGCAGGAGGCCCTTCTCCTGCTGCTGGGGAGAAAGAGTCTTCCCCCTCCTCTAGGCCTCGCCCCTGTGGCCCACGTCCTAGATAAGCCTGTTAAATTAGCCTCATAATACTTAAAATGCTAGTCCGTTTAATATGTAAACAATGACAATTTTTTTCAAAGGGTTTAGGGTTTAAATTAGTTTTTTTAAAAACCCAATTACTGCCATTTAATTTGGAGGCGAGAGTTCTTTATGTGCTAATTATATAGCTGGGGAATGAGCAATCAGGGGCACAATGGGGCACGAAGAGCACTTTTTAAAGGTTTAAACTTATTTATTTAGTTTGGGGCTGGGTCTCTGCAGCCCCAGCAGCCGGAAGTCTGGGCGCCCAGGAGGGTGAATTTTGGAGCCCGCAGAAGGGCGGCAGGGCTGCATGGTGGAGAGAAATGTGTGGTCATTATGGCTGTTATTCAGTCACTAAGTCATGTCCAACTCTTTGTGACCCCATGGACTGCAGCACGCCAGGCTTCCCTGTCCATCACCATCTCCTGAAATTTGCCCAAACTCGTGTCCTTTAGTTGGTAATGCCATCCAACCATCTCATCCTCTGTCATCCCCTTCTCCTCCTGCCTTCAATCTTTCCCAGCATCAGGGTCTTTTCCAATGAGTCAGCTCTTCACATCATGTGGCCAAATTATTGGAGGTTCAGTTTCAGCATCAGTCCTTCCAATAACTATTCAGGGTTGATTTCCTTTAGGATTGACTGGTTTGATCTCCTTGCAGTCCAAGGGACTTTCAAGAGTCCTCTCCAGCATCACGGCCAAGTCATTATATCATCCTGTTATTGCAACGAGGTTTACAAAGTGTTAGAACCTAGACATGGGGCCTGGCCCTGCCCAGATGTCTCTGGCCAGCAGGCAAAGGAGAAGGGGCTGCTGGCTGGGGGTGGACAGGAAGCTGGGCCTGCTCAGAGCAGTGCCTTGGCCCTAAGGGGCCTACCCACACAGACCTTTCTGGAACTTTCCAGAACCTTCCAGAGGAGAGCACATGCCTCAAGAGGCAGAGGGGCTGTGTCCTGTACAACTCATCACCGCAGACCCAGGATTCTGGGAAAGGGTGGGAGGAGGCTTCTCCACCTGCTCCCATCACCCACACCCCCATCTTTCTGAGGGATCTTGCCTCTCTGGAGCCAGCAGGAGGGCAGAATATTCTAAAGCCATCCTGTCCATACTCTCCCTGCTTCCTAAGAGAGACAGGATGATTCATTTGAAACAGGACTTATCTCTAAAACAAAATGACCCTCATTTTGTCCCCAAGTTCTCTGAGGAGTTCCCTGCTGGGACAGGAAGGCAGGTTGGCTTAGGAACTTCCTGTTTCCCAAAAGGACACCGGGTGGCTTCGGCAGGGCTACCCAGGGCCCAGGCTTCTTGCAAACACAAATACTGTGCTTCTGCCCCCAATTTACGGAAAAACAGGCCTGTAATTAGCACCGAGCCGTGTTTAACTGCCCCAGGAGGGTGGATGTTTACAGAAGGCACCACAGCAGCACGCTCCAGAGAGGCTGGCGCGGCCTCGATGGTGGTCGGGGGCCCTCGTGTGTCCCAGGGTGGGTGGGTGGTGGGTGTGAGGTTCGCACACGTGCCCTCCCTGCACAGGCCAGGGGCACGTCCCGACTGAGTGCTGGAGGAGAGGAAACACCCTGAGCGCTTAGCTTAGCTGGCTCCGGTTGGCTTCAGGCACATGGCCCTTGGGTGGTGGCACCTAGGGCCGCCCCAGAGGAAGGCTGTACTGAAGCTGGCCCTGTGGGGGTACGGTAGGGGTCCTTCCACAAGAGCCTATGATCACAAGGGTCAGGGCCCTCCCAGTGCTTGCTACTCCTGGGTGTGGTTCCTGGCCTTACCCTCACCTTACCAAGTTCCCCGGGGTCACCTGGCTATTGCATTCCATCTCGGGTAACTGCTACAGAACCCACAGGGCACTGAGCTGCGGGCTTCACTTTGCAGAGAGGTTAAGGGCTCCCCTGAAACCAGTGATCCGACATCCAGGGAGCCAGGACCCGGGCTCAGTGCCGGGGCGGGAGAGGAGTGGCCCCGGCCTGCCCTTTGGAGCTGATGGCTTTTGGGAAGAGAGGCCGGGCCCCAGCCTCTGCCCGAATAATGGGAATTGTGTGGGAAGGACCGGGAGGCCAGCAGCGGGGGAGGAGATTGGCAGCTGAAGGCTCCCTGAAACATGGCACGCATCTTGATTCTTAAAGACGAGGACTTGGCTGGCGCAGGAGCTGCTGGCAGAGGGAGGGGACGCCAGGCAGAGGGCACAGCTGAGCAGCGGCCAGGAGCCGGGGGTGGTGCATGGACACAGGGCTGGGAGGATGGCGTGGATGGGTCTCCAGGACAAGACATGGCTGGTGGGGGTTGTGGGGGTCTCATCCACCACCGAGGCCAACGACCTCAGTCTGGGCTGTGCAGCCCGCCTGTGACACTGCAGTGGGGAGGGGGCGCAGGGAAAGACCGGCGAGCAGCACTGCTGGGACCTAATTGGGCCAGGAGGGCCAGCACCAGCACCTAGAGTGTTCAAAACAGTGAAGATTAAACTTAAAGCGATTAGAACCTATTTTCTTTTTCAGGACATTAGCTGGTCAAAAATGACAAAAATGTCCTTAAGCTGCGATGAGGCCGAGGCAGCGAACAGGCGGCCCTTTGTCCGGTGGAGGGGCCCGACCGCGCGGCCCGCGTGGGGCACCGGGGACCCACCTCCCCGAACCCTGGTGGAGGGAACCGGCCGCATTAGCCGGGGGATTAGACTGGCTGAGCTGCCAGGAGGCGGGGGCGCTGCCGGCCACCCACAGGCTGCGGCCTGGGGTCCCATATCCGCACACCGGCCTCCTGACGGGTCAAGGGAGGACGGGTGTCTTCCTGGCATTTGCTGGGTCACCCGCTTGTCTGGGAGGCTGCGGGGCACCCCGGAAACCAGGGTAGAGCCCCAGGGCTCTGGCCCAGCTCTGTCTGGGAAGGGGGGTGAACCCTGTGGTCCCTGCCCTGGTCTGAGAGACCCTGACCCAGTCAAATGCGACGCTGGGCACAGGTCCCCAGCCTGTCCCCCCAGGCCGGGCTGACAGCAGGTGGGGACCCTGGGGAGGGGCGCCTGGGGGAAGGGTGGGCCAGTATAGCCCTTCCCCTGCGCCTGGCTCTTCCTGTCTCGCAGACACCGTCCTTGGGCCCGACATTTTCTCAAGCAAAGAAAACACGAGCCCACATTTCTTATCTGAGGGCAAACAATGAGACTGCGCCTGCCGGCAAGGGACCGCTGCAGCACGTCCAGTGCGCCAGGAGCCGGGGCGGCCACAGCCAACCCGCTCCCTCCCCCTCCGCGCGGACAGGTGACACGCCAGCTGTGAGCCCGGTAACCGGAGCCCACCTGACGCAATGTGCCTGGCGTGGCAGTGACAATTGAAGGGTCTCTTCCCCGGCCTCCTTCCGAGCGCCAGCATTGTGGCCCCAGCACCCGCCCCCTGGGGCTCAGCCTAATTACAGGGTTGGGTTACCCCGAGAAACAGGCCCTGGCATTGTTCCGCCCTGCACTGGACCCCTGCTGCCCCTTCCCTTCCTTGCCCCTGGCTCCTTGGGCCAAGTCCCCCGAGTGCCATCCCCAGGGACCCTCCTTGGTGTCCTCCAGTGGCCCGGGGACGGTGGGGTCTGGGGAGAGGGCAGGGCCCCTCTTGGGGTGCTGAGTGGAGTGCCTGGAGAGTGAGTACTGGGGCGTCTCCTCTCATTTTCCAGCAGTTGAAATTAAACGTCCAGGTGTAATGAGCTTGTTTTGCTGGTATTGTCCCTGGAGCCACAGGACACCAGCAGGGGCGGAGCTGCCCCCACATTCCGCAGGGGCCGGCAGGGAAGGTGGAGGTGCTGAGCGACACCCCCAGGGGCTCACACATCAACTACTGTCCTCATGGCACATGGGAGCTCAGCTCTGGTGTCCCCCATCTTACTGGTAAAGGTGGAGGCCAGGGTGTTTCTCCAAGTACCACCATCTCCAAAGTGCTCACTTCTGGAAAGTGAAGCCAACGTGACTCTGCCCAGGCCCTGCCCCCACTGCTTCATTGTCAGTTTCTCTGGGTTGCAGAGTGGGCAGAGTGGGTTCCTAGTCTGGATCACAACGATTGTCACGTCCCTGTGTCTGAAAGCTCTGATGGGCCAGCTCTGAGAACCCCGAGCTGTCCCAGGTCCAGGGTGCTGGTTTCTCTGGGGAGCAGGTCCTCATCCTTGGTGTGGACGGAGGAACCAGGATGTGGACCAGGCCTACCTGAGCCGCCCACACCCCCACCTCCCACTCCTGGCAAACACCCTGATGTGTAGACCACTGCAGGCTCCTCCTCACCCTACACGGGAGCCCCTCCTTCGGGCATCCTGCAGACTGTACCCTGTCCTGCCTCGTGGCCAGCAGTGCTACAGCTCCAGTGCTTGGGCTGCCGGGAACTCGTTTACAGCCCTCATGCTGGCCCAGGTCACCAAGTGGGTCTCGGGATTGGGGCTTATCCCTGGGGTTGTGTCATCAGGTGATGGGATGGATGGAAGGGCCAGTAGAAGGAGTCCCATCCCATTTCACAGGTGAGGAAACTGAGTCAGAGTGAGGCTGACAGGAAGTGCAGTCAGTGGAGTCCAGCCCTACACTGGGATGTGCAGAGCAGACCTGAGATGGTCTCCACTGCCAGCCACTTCCAACCCGGGCGTCCAGGGGCCAAGGGCAGGCCCCGATCTGCAGTGGCACCCTCGGGCGGCCCCTGGGCCCCTCTCCCCTCTCCCTGACCTCACAGCCGCCTGGCCCAAGAGCCAGCATGTGAGATGGGTCACACGGTGCAGATTTAGACATGAGCCTGTCGTCAGGGAGCGAGGAATGCAAAGCTGACCCCTCCCTCCCGCAAAGCCTCATCATGTGTGAAATAAGTTCTGGGGACCGTGGTAGCCCCCCAGCCACCCAGGCAGAGTCCTTAGGATGTTTCTCTCAAATGCCCAAGAATCTTCTGGCAGTGAAGCCCCTTCCTGGAGTGCCTGCCTGCTAGCCAGGGAGGTGCTATGAGTCAGGGAGGATGTGGCTGGGTCCCGACGGGCCATCCTGGAGGGCTCCCTGGAGTAGGTAGCTCTGTGTGGATGCAGGATGGTGGAGATTTCCTGTGATGAACAAAGACTCGAGAAGGCTTCCTTCTTGGGTACATGAACCCGAGTTCCCTTCTCACCCCCATGTAGCAGCTGGGAATCAGGTTCCCTACAAAGTGGGCTCGTGAGGAATATCCCTGATGCAGAAGAAAATCCTACTTCAGAGAAGCCCCTGTAACCTTCCTGTTGGCAGCAGAGCCATCAGCCTGTGAACCGCAGCCCTCTGCCTCATCCCCCCAGCTGCTTGACCAGTGTGAGCAGCATCTAGTGGCTTCTGGGCTGAGGCCCCCGCAAGCGCTGAGATAGGGGGTGAGGGGCCCTGGCCAGGTGGGTATCAGGGAGGGTGCAGCCTAGTGAGAAGAGGCAGGAAAACCTCTATTCAAATAATTTTGTGTGTCCCCCTAGCCCACCCCATCTTCCACGTCAGAAAACTCTAATCTGGGAGCTCTGGGAGGAAGAGGGCGAGGCTGTGTCCATCCTGAGCTTTGTGTGAAATAAAGGACCCGCCATAGTTCTGACATTTAAGCTTTCTCACCCCCATCTCTTAGCGAAGGGAAAACCAAACCCACCAAAGCGATTCTTGGAGCCAGCCTTGAGGTGCCGGGTCAGTGAGGTTGTGTCTGGGGCCGTGCTCATCTTGTCCCCGGGAAGGCCGGCTCGGACCCCATGTCTGTCCCGCGTTGTGGCTGCACCCTCAGAGCACATGTGTTCTGGAGTGTCTGTCCTGTGTCATCCTCAAGGCGCAGCGGCATCCTCAGTGTCTCCTTGAAGATGCCCGGGTCCTTCCAGCCCACAAGCCCACATGTGCCCAGCCGAGCTGCCCACCGCTCTATCTCACCCTGGCACTGAGACCTGTGCAGGAGTTGGGGGCAAGGCTGGAAGGCAATCGAGAGGGTCTGACCTCCTGTCACAGCCCCTTCCTTCCAGAAAACAGCACCAGCACCCAGAACGAAGGTGGGAGAGACTCAGCCCAGAAAGTTCTGGAAAGTTCTGGAAGGTCTTCCTGCCCCAGCCAGCAGGTGCCAGGGCCCAGGCCTTCCAGCCACATGTGGGACGGGGTAAGGGGAACATGGCCATGAGGTTACTCAGCTGGAAAACCTTGGGGATGAGCCGACGCCCTGGATTGGGGCTGCCGAGTGGACTTGGCATTTTCTCCTTTTGTTGCTGTTCATGGTCCTTTTGTGAGGAGGATGAGGGATGAGGGCCATCCTCTGCATTGCCTCCTTACCTCCCCCTCGGCCAGTTTTCCTGGTGCTGTGGGCGTTCAACTTTGACCTTTGGGATGAGATAATAGTGCTTCTGTCCCCAGGGCCACTTCGGAGCTGGTGCCCAGAGACGCAGCGTGTCTCCGTGGCTTATCCTTAAACACAGCGTGTTTGGACTTCTCTTTGCTTCTCGTTTCAGAGGGGCGGGCTGGCTGAATGACTGGGGAAGAGGGATGACCCAGCTCTGGCCCTGCCCGGCACCACTACTGAGTCCTGACCTCCCCCAGGAAACTCAGCACAAAGCACTCCTCCGCCCTCGCGCTGGAGCCCTGCCTGCTGCCCCTGTCTCCCCTCCCCCAGGGCCCATCCGTTTCTGTGACGACCCTGGAGGCACAGGGCTTTCGCCGCTCTTGGTGACCCTGGGGTGCGGGGACTGGTGTTTCAACAATGAATCACCAGCCCCTTTGCCCAAAGAATGCCGCTGATTGATAGCTGATGGCTCGCTTTGCAAACTCCGGTCACCCGGCCGGGAGAGCAAGGGGACAGAGCAGTTAGCTGAGGGTGTGGAGGGGGGGTGTGATGGTCTGACTGGGGCTGCCCAACACCCCTGCGGGGCGCAGTCCCGCAGCATTGTGTTTTGGGGGGCTCGTGGGGGTTGGCTAGCTCACGGTCACTGTTGATACCCCCGCTGGCTGAGGTTGGCAGGGTCAGCTATTTCTGCTGTGGTTCACGTTCTCTCTGCCAGGCTGTGATTTCTCTTGTTGATGTGAGTGGAGAGCAGGAGCTGCTCTCACAGGAGAGCTCCCCCCTCAGAGGGGGCAGGGGGTGGACGCAGATGCTCAGGGGCTCAGCAGAAAGCCCACCGGGGGGTGGGGGCAGCTCCTTGCACTCCCCATCCCAGCTGTCCCCTCGCAGGTGCCCATGGGAACCGTGAACCCAGACCTTCAGCTCCTACGGCCCACCTGATGATGCCTGGCAGACACCCCTGGGTGTCGGATCCCTGCAGTCAGCCTGCCGACAGGTCTGCTGTGAGGAGCACTGTCGGTTCTGGTTTGTGACAAAGCCGTTGGTGAGCCCGGCGTCAGAGCAGCGTGCTGGCGGGAGACTGTGGTGTCGGGAGCACCCAGAGTGTCCCCCTCGGGCGGGCGAGGCTCCGGATGGCGCTCCGGCCTTGTATCTTTGTTTAGGAACCTGGTTTTTATTAAATTTAATTGCTTCCTTTTCTGGCCTTAAATCAAGGGTGGCCTCAAAGCAGGGACAGCATCAATTTAATTTAATTACTCTGCACCGCGGCCTTCCGAGTAGAAACGTGGCTACCGGAGGCTCCCACCAGGCCCCCAATCGGGATGAGCCCGGCGGCCTCAGGAGGGCTCGGACCCCAACCTCCCTGACTCCCACCCAGCCCTGCCGAGCACCCGCCCGGACCACCATTTTCACTCACTTATTGGTGTGTTTATTTTTCATTTGCCATTAAAACCGCGTCGGCTCTCTAACTCAGGGGCAATTCATTAAGGGCCATTTATCTTTCGCAGCGATATTTCACAAGCAGTGCCCAGCTCAGGGCTGTAAACACGGGCCAGCGTGGACACTGGTGGCTCCGAAGCGGCACACGGGACATGCCTGCTGCCCCCACACGCTGGGCTGTGGGTGGGGACCGCAGCCGGGCACCCCCTCCCTGCATCCTGAGCCCCGCAGCCCATCCGGTCCCGCCTCAGTTTCCGGAGCTCGCGGGTGGCTCTGTGCTGGGCTTGGCCTGAGTGAAGCTGTGACCGACATCTATCACCACAGAGAACCCTCGCTGCTGGGAGGCACCCATCAGGCAGGCAACCTTGGCCCACAGCTCCATGCGTGCTGGTACTCTGGGTTTTCATCCCTTTCCTGGACACGCAAAACCAGCGACAAAGGCAGCCTCGGAGGCCGACTCTGGCACATTTTATTAACCATCGGGGGTGGCGAGAGAGCATGGCACGATTGGTCCCTGCAGGCTGGGCTCCCCGGAACTCTGAGCAAAAACACTGGGAATTATTAAGATGATTTGTTAAATAATAGAAAATGTTTTTCATTTCCCAATTTCCAGCTCTTGCTAAAACCATCCTCCGACTGCCTGCTTCTCATTCCTTAATATTTAGACTTATGGGCCAATTTGAGGGTATTTCCTCTTTCTGCCATGATTAATGCTTCCATGAAACAATGTCATCACAAGTCACCTACCTACCCTGTCAGGCCGGCATCAATCTCGCTGGGCTGGGCGGTAATTTACGACTGGTGCCGGCAATTTGCAAACCTAATGGGGAGGAGGGGATGAGGAGCGGCTCTCAGCTCAGTCTGCAGCCTCCACGCTGCCCCCCCATTAGCAGAACAAATGGTGCAGACACCAGACATCATCTCCAAGGCTCGATAAATATTTTATCAGCCGTAATGGAAATTGTCAAATGGATCTAATTGTACAATACGTTATCAGTGAGATATCAAAGCTGGGCCTGGCCTCTCCCCGGACCCTCCTGCTCTCCCCCCCAACCCCTGGCTGCCAAGGATGCCAGTGAGGCAGTGGAGGGTGGATTCCCCACTCAGCGTAAATAATACCCCGGCCACTGCGGCCCTTTAAGGGGATGATAAATTTTGTGGAAATAAATAGCCTTATTTTGCTGTGCTTTGAGAGTCCTGATTTTTGAGCCCGAGGGAAAGAAAGAGAAGCAGAAAGACAGGGACGGTGGGACGCAGCAGAACTTTCCTGGGACTTGAGGTCTGTTCCCAGCCTCTAGCTTCTAGGTGGCGACAGTCCTTGACAAGTGGTCATGTAGTGGCCGAGCAAAGACCCGCCTGTCCCTGGGCATCCAGTGATGGGGGTGGGGGGGTGGCATGTGGAAGGGGACTTTTCTCCTGGCCCCCAGAAGCTGGTGGCCCTTGGGTCCACCTGGGGCAGCTGCTTCCTTAAACTCAGGGTCACACTTCACTGTCCACTGTGGTGGCAGACCCTGTGGCTTGAGCTAGACACAGGTCATCAGCCTGCAGAAGGGGAGCGCATTATGAGGCAAAGCTCTGGAGAAACCGAAAGTCTTGGCGTCCTGGTCTCCCCTCCCCCTGCCCGGCACATTCACGGGTCTGGTCCTGCAGGAAGGGGTGGGGGAGACTCGGGCGGGTGGCGGTCAGGCGTCTTTCACAGCCAGGCAAGACCTTTTGATTTCTAGAACAAACAGCGATGTCTTAGACCTGGAGCACATTTACAAACCGAGTGAAAACATCTGTGAACAAGCTCGGGACTCGCCGCCTGCCTGAGCGTGGGAGCCCTGCCTGGGCACTGGGGTTGGGACTGGCCAGCTCGGCTCCGGCCACGACTCTGCCCACGCCCTCCCAAGTCCTTTATCTGACTTTCAAAATTGCATCTGGGTCTCGGGGATGCGCAGGAGCAGGGGGTGTTCTCAGCCACTGCAGCAGATGGTGGAAGGCCATGGCTACAACTTGTGCGGCCCTCAGGGAGCCTGGGCGTCGGGACAGACAGCTCTTGTGTTGTGGGGGCTCCTGGACCTGGTGGCCCTGAGCCACACGCTCCCTGGAGAGTGGGCATTTACCCTGCTGTGCGCGACACTAGCGCGGGGACCGGGAGGTTCACATAATTGTCTGCCCGCTGAGCCGTGGCTAAGGTTTAAGAGCAGAGGAAATTGCTTCGGCCGCTGGGCCCTGGGGCATCTCCGCAGGCGAGGCTTAACCCAGGGTGCAGCACTGGTGTGGTTGCATTACACGCGCCCCCCACCCCCCGCCCCCGCCAGCTCCCGGGCTTCCTTGGCGGCACCCTGATCCATCAGTAGCAGCTTTTCTCTTAGGGAATCCTAAACATTTGCCTGGATGCAGGCTCCGGCTGTGTTTCTCATTAGATCACACGGGGGCTGGTGAACACGGGCACACGCGCTCACACACGGAAGCCTGCACTCTGTCTTTTCGGCTGCCTGTCATTTTAAATAAAAATAAAAAGAGAGCGTGTGTTGGTATAATGGGGCCTCGCTGGGTGACGTGGCTTGTTCGAGGCCCTTCCAGGACAGGGCAGAGTCGGCCCCCGCAGCCCAAGTGTCCAGGTTTCACCGGCTGTCAGGGTGAGGCTCACGGTGAGCGCTGGTTCCTCCGGCAGAGGGGACATGGTCTGGGCTTGGGGCTGGGAACTCCCCGCCTGCCGTCGGGCATCAGGACAGGTGGCAGCATCACCGGGCTGCTTCCTCCATAGGCTGTGGAAGCCCAGCTCTCCACCCGTCTCTGTCTCCTTTTCTTCTCACAGAAGCAG
This sequence comes from Dama dama, assembly GCF_033118175.1. Classification (NCBI taxonomy): domain Eukaryota; kingdom Metazoa; phylum Chordata; class Mammalia; order Artiodactyla; family Cervidae; genus Dama; species Dama dama. The sequence goes on along the minus strand of NC_083694.1, from coordinate 46,876,649 downwards.
AGGACAATGGTGTCTAAAACTATTTTTGATTCTTTTTTTTTTTTTTTTTGAACAGCAAGCTTCAGGGCAGGGGGCAGTGTCTGCAGCTTGGAGAGCAGGAAGGGGATGGACTGATCTTTGTCCCTGGGCTGTCAGCCAAGGGTCCTCACGGCAGACACTCAGCCAGCCTGTTTTAGGGGAGGGATCTCCCGTGCTGGGTCTGTAGACCATGGGCCCCTCCTGGCACATCAGGGCCCCTGACTTGGTGCTGCAGGCCCCCGTCTTGTGGAAAGGACACCTCCCTGAGCACTGGTCACTACCTGCATGTGACCAGCAGCAAGGGTTGGCCACTGCTGCCCACAGAGGATGGTGCTGGGGCTCCGAGATGAGGGCAGAAGAGCCCCCGGGAGGGAGTATGGGGCCCAGCCTTCCCAGATGGGCACTGGCCATCTGTGGGGTCAGTGCCAGAAGGTGGGTCCTCACCGGTGGGTACAGCTCCAGAACAGGCTTCTCCTGTCGTGGTGGTGCTGTTGCCCCATAATTCTTGTCCACTCGAGATGTTGTCCACTCCCACCCCGTCAGGCCAGACTGCAGCCTCCAGGGGAAGACTGTGGGGGAGCGGGCAGAGGGCCTGGGGGGTGGCAGCCTCAGGTAGGGAGGCTAGAGGAGGTGTCTGGTTCTGCCCTGTCCTGTGGTGACCTCTGCTCACAAACGGGGAGACTGAGGCCTCTTCTCTGGAGCCGCTTGGCAACCTGCACGAGGCCAAGACTTGAGAAAAGGGCACTTGCTTGTCCCCAAATTTTGTGAGTTCCAGGATGCCCTGGGCCAGGAGGTCAAGACTGGACTTGTCAGGAGTCCCCTCTGCTCTCCGCCAAGGTGAAGGCAGATGAATCCTCTGTTGTCGGTGGGGACAGCTGGCAGGTAACCCCAAGAATCCTCTCACCCCTTGTCCTACGGGGACCCAGAGGCCTCTGCATCAGAGATGCTTGTGGAGCTGACCCCTGGGATCTCCGTGCAGCCTGGCCTGCCATCCAGAGAACTTCTCCCCAGTCTCCTCCTCTGAGGTCACCCCAATCCAGCCACATCTATGGCTCCCTTCTTCTTGGCAGCAGAATCAAGCAGTTGAAATTCCTGGGCAAAGTACCAGGCTCACCACCCCCTCCCCAGGTGTTGCTGGTGGTCAGGGCCAGTGCAGGTGAGGCTTCACCCCTGCCCTCTGCACATCCTGCCCCTCCTCATCTCCCACCTCCACCCTCCACGAAGAGATCTTACCTGCAGGCAGGGGCCTGGGGCCTTCAGCTGACCAGACCAGGTCTCAGCTACATGGCGGGATCCTTATGACTCACCCAGGGCTCCCAATCACCTTGTTAAGAAAGTGTGCTCTATCTAGCCAGGGTCCAGTTAAGGGTCTAATTTATCTGAATGAGACCTTGCTCCCTACTGTCTGGCACGCAAGCAACCCCATCACCCTAAGGTCGGGACCCCCAGGTCAGGAAGAATGTGACACCACCTGGGGGGACTCCCATGACCTCCTCGCTGGGACTGGGCCTCCTGAGCCCTCTAAGAACCAGGGGCGGGACGGGGCTGCAGGTTTCTGCAGGACAGGGTTTGTTGGTGGGAAAACATTCTGAACACTCTCCCCAAACACATCACACATTGGGGTGTCCAAATTTTGTGTTGCAGCAAAGTCTTGGTTCCTGTATGCTCGGAGGTATCACCCCACCCCCATCATCGTCACCCGCTCAGGCAGAAATTGGGGCTCCACTAACAAGGGGGGCCGCACTGACTTTGTACTGTGAGAGCCCTCAGCTGGTGCCCTGGGCTCTGAGAAAGGCAAACTGTCTGGGGAGAATCAGATGGTCAGCTTGCGGTATACTCAGCCCCTACATCCACAGAGTCAACCCACCAAGGGTTGAAAATACTTGATAAAAAAGATCTCAGAAAGTTCCAAAGAGCAAAACTTAAATTTGTATGCCTCCACCAACTACTTGCATGGCACTTACATTACATTAAGTATTATAAGTTATTATACATATTAGAAGTAGGATAAGTAAGCTGTGTGTGCGTGCTAAGTCACTCAAGCATGTCCAGCTCTTTGTGACCCTATGGAACATAGCCCACCAGGCTCCTCTGTCCGTGGGATTATCCAGGCAAGACTACTGGAGTGGGTTGCCATGTACTTCTCCAGGGGATCTTCCTGACCCAGGGATCGAACCCATGTTTCTTATGTCTCTGCATCGGCAGGTGGGTTCTTTACTGCTAGTGCCACCTGGGAAGCCTAGATGTGATGAAAAATGTATGGGAGAATGTACGTAGGTTATGTTTAAATACTGTTGGATCCTGCTGGAAGTGAGTTATGAAGATCATGCTCTTTAAAACTAGTGTGAAGCCTGCAGTCAAGGACAGCACGAGTGTGAGGGTGTATGTTGGTATAAATATGTGCTTGTGCATATGCGTATGTGTGTGTGCATGTGACGTGTTCAGGTCTAAGCAGTGTGAGGACGCCTTCTCATGCTGGATAATCTTGGGCACAGAGAAGTAAAGGAAACACGTGGTCCCCATGGTCCCTCCGGCCCCTCGCATGTCTCTGCTGTCCCTTCTCAGGCAGACTTGGAAATACACAGGGAGACCGGGGCCTCCAAGGAGATGCCTTTGTGGCCCCCGTTTGCACGGTGGGGCTGTCTTGGACGAGGATCTCTGTAAACTGAGGTCGTAGAGGCTGAGGACGGCTCATGCATCACTTGCTGTCTGGTTTGTGCTATTTCCCTGTCTTCTCTCTGAGCAGCGGGCTCCAGGTGCTGGCATTGGTCTCCATGGCCCTTGCACATCCTGGTAAAGGGCGACACCCTAGTCTCACCTCTTCAGGGAGGCTCAGTTGCATCTGGTCCACATGGCGGTATTGCTCCCTAGTGAGGTGCCGGGCAGGGCGACTGGCTCTCGGAGGTGGGGGGCTGGGCGGGGTGTGGGTGGAGGGTCCCAGCAGGCACCACCTTGGTTTCCATCCTTGAGCCTGGGTCTCAGGCCAGGAGAAGAAGCCCGAGGCTCCAGGTTCCCCAAGTGAAGGTGGGTCCAACCTGCTCCAGCCAGGCCCAGTGGAATGTCTACTGTTTATTCATCAGGGTCTCATTCCTGTTTCATTTCATAAGATTCTTCCATTCAGATGCCGAGTGCCTGGGCCAGGCTGCATCAATAGCCCCCAGCTGGCCCTAGATTCTCTGATTCCAGTTGAGCTGATCCTGCTCTGTGAACCTCATTCTTCTGCTCACCTTTTGAGCTGCTGTTGGAGACCCCAGATGGGCAGCATTTGCTTTCAGCCTTCTAAGGGTGTCCCCTCTCCAGGGCCACACCCCACACCCCTTCCTGCCCCAGTGCCCTCAGGCAGGCCCCAGCACAGCTCTCTCAGCATGTGCGCTTGCAGAGTGGCGGGACAGGGCTGGGGGTTGGGCAGGAGCCCCCAGGAAATAGAGGAGTGCTGGGGGTGACATGGCGCCCCTGGGGGCCAGGACAGAGCAGTGTCCCAGAGGGAGGCCCTGTGGGGGTCCTACTCTAAGGGTGACCCTCCCCAGGCAGCACCCCTGGGGTACCGTTGGGCTGATACACTGGAGCTGCCAGTCGCCTTCCCTCCGAGCAGCCGGCCCGCTGTCCTTGAACGTCCCTCCCCGTCCTGAGAGGCAGGGCTCCCGGCAGCAGGTGGCCCTGGCCCTGAGGTAGCATTCTGGATTTTGGAGTCTAGGAGACGCCCAGCTGCCCTCTCATGTATGGGCTCTGTCCTGGCCCCCAAGGCACCCATGGATGCGGGTCTGCAAGTCTCATGTGGGCTGCCGTGTGTCCTGGCTGGGCCAGCCCCAGAGTTCTCTTTCTGACCAGAGTGTCCCCTGCACAGGGCTCAGTGACCAGTGTTTGCTGGAATGTGATGGCGGGGGCAGCTCCAGGCGTGGTCAGAAGGTGGGCAGGAACAGGCCTGCAAGGCTCTGCAACAGGCCACCATTCAGAGGGGCACCCATCCCACCCTCATCGGTGACGCTGATGGGCGAGCGGCCTCCCTGACACCCCCTATCCTGTCATCCCCGCCCAGTGGTGGGATAGGGAGGGGACCATGTTTAGCCAGGGGCCCATGTCTCTGGGACCCCAGAAGTATGCCCCGAGTCCCTGGAGCTTGGGGAGGAAGCAGTCAGGCAAGGAGGGCCAGGGAGGGTTTGCCGTCCATGATGTGCTCTCGGCCTGGTGTGTGGCCATCGCCCATCTGTTCTGCCTGCAGGTCTGCTTGGGAGCCTTGGCCGGGCCAGACCCGCGGCCTCCACCAGCACAGGAAATGTGGTACAGGTGTGCCTCACGCTTGCCCACCTACTGGAGGGCTCCCCCCAGCGTTGGTTCTCCGGCTTGCAACCTGCACTGGGCAGCCCTTCCCCCTACCAGTTTGCTCAGATTTAAACCATTTGATGAAACAGCCTTGTGGGCTTAAAATTCCCCAACAGCTGAAGACATCATTCTAAGCGTCAGGTCCTTTAGGATGGTTTGAGGAGGTACCCTCTACTGATTCGAATTCAAGGAACATTCTCCCTCTGGTTCCTCACCTGGCAAATCATTCTTGTCAGTTGAGTGTGTGACAGGCAGAGGTGGGGGATTGCCATGATGACCATGGATCAGTTGGAAGGTTCTGGTCAGCATCCTACTGGAGCAGGAACGGTCGTCTGTGGTCTTGGTTGCTGAGTGCAAAGACTTTGAATGACCTTGAGAGGGCCAGGCTTCAGTGGGATGGTCATGCTGGGTCAAAGACATCTCTTATGAGATGAGATTCTCCAGAATAATCCTGAGGGCATCTTCCCTGGGCAGCAGAGCAGGCTGCGGAGAAGGGGTGGCCAAGGGTTGGGAAGGCTCTCTGCCCACAGCTGCACGACCTGGCTTCCTGACCTCATCTACCTGGCTTCCTTAGGTCCCTTCCTCCAGGTAGTGCCCCCCATCCCCATCCTCCGACTTCTATTCCCAGTGGAATTGGAGCACTGAGTGGTTTTTAGGAATCCTCAGTTTCATCTCAGTCTGTAGAAGTGAAAATGGGGTGGGGGGAGGGGCAGCATATCTGTGAGTGATTCTAGGTTTTATAACAGGAGAGAGTCCCCTGAGAAAGGACTCCACCCCATTCCTCTGGGTTTGAAGCTACAAAGGTAAGAAGCCAATAGCGTTGGGACTAGATGTCCTGGAGGGGAGGGTCCGTGCTGAGTCTGATCACCAGGATGACACCAGCAGGTCCTCACCCCCATGAGCTGAGTGGCCGATGGGGTGAGGGCCTTCTCTGGGGCTGGGCTGGGGATCCTGGTGGCCCCAGTTCCCATCAGTCCCATAGTCTGCATCTCTCATTTTGCCCTATGTGTCGGTGTATCCAGTCGGGAGTCACCTGAGAGCAGGATGTACCTGGATACCAGGTAGGCAAGGCAGGGAGTCTGGGGGTTGGCCCAGGGCAGAGCTGGGACAGACCTCTAGTCACTCTCAGCCCTGCCCAGCCCCTCCTTGCCTGACATCCAGATGGACTCATCCCACCTTGGTACCCAGAGGGGTCTTGGCCTGAGTACCAGCTGCTCACGGGCATCTGTGGACCCTCACTCACAGCTCTACTTCCCTGAGAAATTGGCACCCACAGCATCTCCAACTTCCTCCTCTTTGCTTAGCTCTTGTCCAAAGTCCTCTACAAAGCCAGGCATCAGTGACTGTCTTTTAATCAGTGAGGAGTCACCATCCCTCCCCACACATTAGCTCTCCCTTGTGGAAAAATGTTGGCTTGGGGACCAGTAGGAAGCTGGGACATCCCTAACCCTGTATACCTGTGTCACCTTCAGGCTGTTGGGGCATCGGCCGCAGCAGCTCCAGGGTCCTGTCTACCCCGAAGTTCCATGGTCCAGCCCACAGTTCTGAAGCTGTGGCATCACTTGTAGCTGTTGGTGTGTGTCTGTGGATCCCCAGTGCAGGGGGGTCTGGGGAGTCAGGAATGCAGAGCTTGCCCTGAGCTGACATCACAGCTCCTCTGGCCAGGTTCTGTGCCGTCCAGGGTTTGTGCCCATGGCCTCGAAGGCCAGGCTAGCATTTGGGGGGCCCCAAGGGGTCAGCAGCAGCAGCAGCAAGAGATCACTAGCCCACAGGCATGGAACACCATTTTATGCCAAGACTTCGCCAGATTTTATTTCACCAGGAAGAAAAACTGACAGTTCGTGTTAACTTCTTGTGTAACTGAATTGCTCAGGAGGGAGAGTCCTGCCTGGGGCAGTGACTCCAGGGTGGGGAGTGGGGGTGGGGGGGAAACAGGGTCTGAGACGCCCTCAGGCCACTGTCACCTTGGAAGTGGATTCCTGTTCCCACTGGGCCTGGGACAGACTCCTGCTGGGAACGTGACGTTGGTCCTTGGTTTGGATACTCAGTACCCTATGGGGCCAGGAGGCTGGTGCCCACTCTAGATGCTCAGTGCTGGGATCCCCTGGTGTGGATGGGCAGCTCCTAAAAGGCCCAGTCAGCCGGGAGGGGTACAGACATCACTTTCCAGAGCTGTGGAGCCCAGGCCTGACTGCACAGGCCAAGTCTGAGGCCTCGGGTGTCCACTGGTTAGCCGAGGGGCTTTGGGGGAGCTGGGGAACCTCTGCGAACTTGTTTCCTCATCTGATCTGGACAGGAGGCCCCAGGCTGTCTGAGAAGCAGGCGTCTGCTCTCCTGTAAACATATGTGCGTGAACACTTGCCTTCCACCCCCGGGGAATCTGGGTGCCCCTCACTCAACCTGAACTCCAAATATAAAGAAAAAAGACTTAGGGGGAAGCCAGTTCACAATCAGCATTGCAGCTGAAGCTGAACCTTGCTCTTTAACCCCCGGGGCGTGTGAGGATATGGGAGGGGCTGCCTCAGGTGGGGAGCTGTGACTGTGGTTGAACCTTGACCTCCTCATCCTGGTGACTTCACCAGAATCTCAGGCCCCTGTGCTATCATCCAGTCATCTGGCTGCCTTTGTCTCTGGACATAGCCAATAGGGTCACAGTGCATCCCCTCACCAGGCACTGGACTCAGGGCCTTGGGGCACCCTTGTCTCCCTGTCTGGTCTGTAGAAAAGAGGACCACAGTCTAAAGCTTCCCAGAATCTGGAAAGAAGGGACCATAGGAGGAGCCTTTTGGAGTGATTCTATTACAGGCATCCAACCATTCACTTGTCTACCCATTCATCCACCCATCCATCTTTCTTTATTCCATCCATCCATCCACCATTCTTCTCTCCATCCATTCATCCCTCCATTCATCTTTCTATCAGTCCATCAATCCGTCCATCTGTCCACCATACATTCAGCCACCATCCATCCTTCTCTCCACCCATCCACTCATCTTTCTATCGTTCTATCCATCCATCCATTCACTGAGATGTATTAAGAGTCTTAACTTGGCAGGAACTGTCTCTGCTCTGGCCTGTTAAGCCTCTAAACAGGCACTATTCAGTCCCCAGCTCTGATAAAGAAGCAGGCTCGATGGAGGTATGGAGCATGTTGGATTCCTTCCCTACTGCGCCGCCTTCTCTGGCCCCAAGAGCACTTATTTATGGAGCCATGCTTCCCCCATGGGGTCTCTGAGAGCATGGGCCAGTGACCTCTAAGACAGCTGTTTGCTGCCCCACCTGCCTCTTAACCCCTGGGCTAGACCCCCTGCAGAAGGCTGTAAAGACACTACCCAGGCAGGTAGGACTCAGTCAGAGCACCGAGGCCACGATCCCAAGGAGTGTCCTGGAGGCCCCCACGGACTTTGCTAAGAGGCTGAGGCTAGTCCTTCATGTCTTCTTTCCTGCTGGGTCTCCTCTGTCCCTGCCGAGCCAAGGGCTGAGGACAGGCAAGGGAGCTGCCCCCAAGGAGAACCCTAACAAAGGCTGTTCCTAAAGGACCTTTAGCTGGGAGATGTCCAGGAAACACCAATCCAGAGGAGCTGACTGGACAGTCTTCAACTGAAGATCAGGCCAGGGCTGCTCCCCACTGGCATTGCCCCCTCTCTTCTGAGTGGGAGGAGTGGGTGAGCCCCATCTCTTCCCTGTTCAGGCTGCCGGTTTGCCCTCTCCTTCCACCTCCCCACCCCCCTCAGCCCTCCCCATCGCCAACACATCTTCATGTTCACAGGAGAGGCAAGACGGGGTGCAGGCTGTGGCAGGGCTGAGGCCCATGGTGGCTGGGATGAGGGTAAGGAGCACAACAGAAACAGCATGAGGTCCTGGGCTATGTGTGCACACACGTGTATACATACATGTGCATGCACGTTTCCACGCATGTACACGTGCATGTTCTGTGCCAAAACGCAGTCCGAGTTCAGTGGAACAGCATGCCCAGTGGGCAGCTGGCACTCCTGGGTGGGAAGGCTGGGCTCCCTCTCCTGGGGGCGGGCTGAATCAGAGTGGGTCACGGGGAATGCACTTGGGGAGAGCACACACAAGAACCTGCCTTGCATCTCTCGGAGGCCGATCCTCAGAGCTGGCAACAGCTTCTGTCGCTGATGTTTGGTCCCAGAGAGCCCGATTCCTCCTCTGGAAGAGGCCGTCCTGTTTGGATCAAAAAATAATTAGCAGAGCTTTAAGTGGGGGTTTCAAGTACACATTTAATTTGCTCTGATTAACAGTCATATGCTAAGTAAACACCAGCTGAATATTAAACTGTCACGTTGAGCAGTGCAGCGCGCACGGGTATAGAGAAAACTCCATGAATATGCCGTTTCTATAACTGGCAATTATATTAATAACATGCAACACTTGTCTTATAAAATTCAAATTAATACGCGCATCCTAGCACGGAGATCTGCACTCGGGCACTGTGGTTTAATGTGTTGCTGGGAGCCTTCATTCCCAAGCTCCACTTTACAGAAAGTCACAGTTTCCGAAGCAGTTAGGCTCATGAACAAAAAATAAAGTAAAATCCACCTTGGATTTCTCGCCCGCTTCCAACCCCGTCTCGTATCCGTGGGCCCTTTGTCTGTGTTTCTGTTGTTGAGCCGTGTCCCGTGGGCCCCGCCACCTCTTCCCTGCAAGCTGCTGCGCTGTCACCTGGCCCCGCGGGGCTTTCCCGTGATGAGCCATTAGGCTCTGCGTGGCTATCCACTGTCCTGTCCCTAAATGGGCTGATGGGGGCTGTCACCACACGCTGGCGTGCTCCCCCTCAAAGGGACGGACACTTTCCGGTGAGGGCTCTTGTCCCAACCGTCAGGCTTACAGGAGGGGCCGGGCCATCGGCATTCTACAGAGGTGGCTTGACCCTTCAGGGACTCAGATGCCAGGTGGGTGCTGTCAGAAGGGGCCTCGGCTACGCGGCCCATCCAGGTCAGGGATCTGGCCCTCCTGTGACCCTCCGGCTCCAGGTTCAGGCGGCTCCTTGGGGCTTTCTCCCCTCTTCTTGTCCCCCCATGGTCCCAGCTGGGCCCCGTGTCCTCAGGTCCTCCAGCACAGGTTGACTACTGGGGCATCCTTTACACCTGCCTGTTGTGGCCCAGGTGCAGACCCGAGGCCAGCCGGGGAGGGCCGAGGACAAACACTTATGAAAACTCCTGGAAAATCAGTCTTAGTAAAAGAAAAAGAAACCCAGATTCTGTCATTAAAAAACACACACAAATAAACCCACCAACACCAAAACTAAGTCTTTCATTCATGTGAGTGGATGGAGGTTCTTCATGAATCAACTCCTTCATCCCTTGTAGAAATTAACAATGCTCCTTCCCCAACCCCAGAGCCCCGCATTGGCTCCACGAGGGTCTGCAACATGGGGCCCAGAGCTCTGGGGCCAGAATCCTGGCCTGAGCATGGCTGGTGGCCTCCCTGACCCCCGAGATGTCCTGACTCTTCTCCAGGGACCCCTAGGTCACAGGGTTCTTGGGAATTTCCCAGGAAGGTCCCTGGGAGAGACTGCTCCTGGGTCTCTGGGCGGCAGTTCAACAGCCAGCTGGGGCAGGTGGTGGGCTGGAGGCCTGCAGATCCTTACTTGGAGTGTTTTAAAAGAAAGTAAAATGAGGAGAGAAAACCCAGACTGCTGGGCTTGGCCGCGGCCTCTGTGCCTGCCACCCTAGGTAGCACCGTCTCAGTACTCAGGCTTCGTCTCGCAGCATCCCTGCCTGCTCTCCAGTCATGCCGGGTTTGCCAGCAGTGCTGTGTTGTTGCAAGCTTGCTGTTCCCACCCTGAGGACCCACCTGCTCTCCCCCTTCCTCCATCCAGAAAGGACCAGCGTTCCCTGACCCACCGTGCCATCCCCAGCTCCTGAAAAATGAGATCACAACCGCCGTTTCCCACTTCGCAAAATGCACTTGCATTTGGGGGAAGCAAATGCTTCGTCTTTCACTGAAATGAAACCTCGGTGGTTGAAGGCTTCAGGGATCTGGGTGAGCCCAGCCCAACCTCGGCTTGGGGATGAAGCTGGGTTTCTCCTCTCCTTTCTCTGACCCTCAAGTGCTGGGGCCAGTCCTGCCTTACCCTTGTCGTCCTCCTCAGAGCTGTTTGGTATAATGGACTTCCTTAAATTAATAATGCGTAGAAGGAGATTTACAACACATTGCTAAAATATTGTCTCTGCCTTTTATTCATGCATTTGTCACCATGGCCTCTGATCGAGGTGCTCGGAGGAGGGATAAATAATGAAGAGAGAAAACGCTCTGTCATAATCCAGGACCATTTGCAAATTCATCACCGACATTCCTGGAGAAGGAGAGACAGAGGGATGACAAATACCCCACAGTGCTAATATATCTCGTTGATGTCCCCTCCGTTTATTCAGATAACCTACTTGGGCCGTGATAGAATGAGGGGCTGTGGCTGCCCAGCAACAGATGGGGCCAGGCCCGGGCGCACTGAGGGCTCCCCGGGGGAGGAACGGTGGTGACGCATTTGATCGGGGCTGGTTTGGATGTTAATTGTGGCCAATTTGATTTGGGGTGACTTTGGGGGAAATTGCTTTTGGAGGAGAAACGAGGAAGATGCCTCCTGCCGAGAGTCCTTCCGAGTCTCTATCTCTGTGGAGAAGAAAAGTAGCTGTTGCTTTTATTGACACTTTAGTGGCTGGGTCCCTTTAGGTCGATGACTGTTATTAGCAAGAAGTACTGGCCCAAACGCAGATCAATACCCCTGAGTGAGTCACACAGTGTGTTTCTGGTTTGGAGGCTTTGCTTGCTGGCTTTTCCCTCCTCCCAGCAAGGGTCTGAACCCTGCACTTGGTTGGGTTTTCACTGATAAGAACTGGAAAGGGGCAAAGATGTCTGTTTGGGGAGACTTTTCTCTACACCAGACAGGGCTAGACTTGTTCAGAGGCTCGGTGCTTCTGTGGTCGGTGGGGCCACCACCCCAGCGCCTCCCAGACCTGCTTCCAGGAATCAGACCAGTCTGTGGGGGTCTCTGCACCATCCATGTGGCCTCCAGGAGCCAGTGAGGGGGGGGATGTCAGTACTGGGGCAGTCTCCAACTGCCTTAGTGGGGCCAGTGGTTCCCAGAGGGCCTGGAGGGGGCCTGATGCTGTGGGGTCTGCACATGGCACCTTGTTGTAGGTCTCTGGGTCTCTGGGCAGTGACTGGGGCTGGGGGCGTGCAGAAGGGGCAGCCTAAAGGTCTGAGAGGCAAATGCTTGACCAGGGCTGGCCACGGTCACCCAGTCTCCCAGGCTGAGGTCCCAGGACAGGGTTTCAGCACCTGCTGGGTCAGTCTGCAGGGCTCACAAAGCAAGAAGTACCACAGGGAGGTCTCTGGGCACTGGTTGAGCCCAAGCCAGTAGCAGACCCCCAGGCAGGGGGCTGGAGTCAGCAGATGGAGCATCCAGGATGCCCAGTTACATTTGAATTCCAGATAAACAGTGTATAATCTTTCAGTAGATGTGTACCCCAAGGCCTGCAGGCTTTTTATTGTATCTATTGCATTTTAGGTATTGTATATTTAATGTATTTTAGCTGGCAGCCCTACCTCCAGGCTCCACGCCCTGTGATGACCCACTCGAAATAGAACGGTGTGTGTGTGAAGTGGGGGGCGGGTCTCTGATACCCGCTGACACAAGGCTCAGCCAGGTCCAGTCCAGCTGTTCGCAGGGACCGGGTGCACCTGTGCAGAAAAGCCACGCTGGAGTAGACACAGAAGAGAAGTCGAGACTGCAGAGAAGTTCTGGCTCACAGGTGACAGAAAACTTGGGCCCATTCTGAGGACAGTCATGTGCCTGAACAGACTCCTGAAAAGTTTCCAGATCTGACAGGGTGCCCGGTCAGCAGGTGTTTCAGGGAGGCTGTGCGTGGGTGGCTCAGACTTCTCTGGGAACCGAGACGGCCGAGGAGACACCCAGGAGGGCAGTATTCGGGAGGGTGACACAGCAGGTAACCCCCGGGGCGGCCAGGGACCCAGCGGCCACTCCTGCCCGGTCCCCTGCAGCCATGGGCTGCATGGAAAGCTCTGTTCTGTTGCCTGAAGGTTTAACATTTTGTAACACATTGTAAGAAATTGTAACATGTTATAAAAATTGTGAATATAATGAATGCTCATTGTAGAAAATACTAAAGCATATTTTAAAATGAAAAATCTCACATCCCACCACATAGAGGTAATATTTGGTTACTTTTCAGTCTTGTGTGTTTATCTTTTAGATATAGATACATGGATATGATAATATAAATTACCCAGTTTATATTTGTGCCTGTATGTTGTATATATGTACAGAGATACAGACAGATAAATTACTTCCTATACATAACACATGACTTAAGATCAGAGTGCCCCCACATCTTTGGCATCTAAACCTGTCCAGTCCATCTTAGCAACAACCACCAGTAGCCAGGGTCTCAAGATGGGGAAAGGAACCTCGTTTTTGTTGAATGGCCCTCATTCTCGATCATAAGACTCAGTCACACCCTGAGAAGCACCCTTACCATAGCAAAGATGAAAACACAAGACAACATAAAACTCTGGTCTTGTCCTCAAGGGGTCTACTTTGCAAAAGGTGAAACCAGACCCAATTTGGATCTTAAAACTTGTTTCTGTTTAAAATATACTACGATTATTTAAATGAGAAGTGCTTAAAATTGTTTTAATGTGTGTGTGTGTGTTCAATCTTGTACCTAAGTCATGGAGAGTTTAGGGTTTTTGCTGAGTCAGTTAAATTTTAAAATTGACATTTTCTTTAAAAGCTGAGAAGGCGTCCTCCCCCCACCCATGCCTGGAGAAGCTGATGCAGTGGGCGAGACCAGTTTCTGGGTTGGGGAAGGAGTCTGGGTGTCAGGATTTGTTAAATATTTTTTTTAGAAAAAGCATGAAGTTAGCCCCCCAGTGTGCCAGGCTGCAGCCCTACATGAACCAGGGGATGGCCCCAGACATGGCCCAGGGAAAGCAGGTAGGAGGGGGTCCCCCAAATGGCATGGGATGCACTTAGACTAAAAACTTGCCCGTTGTTTGTCTGCAGTTCAGGACTGACTGTGTGTCCTCTACTGTCATCTACTGAGACCCTTCCCATCCCCATGCCGAGGGGATGCATGTCACACCTTGCGTGTTCCTCAGGACCTGGTAGGGCCAGGAGGCTGCCCCCACCTGGGGCCAAGGGTCTCACCCGGCACATGGAGCTGGGGTCGGGGGGCCTGCTGGGGTCAGCCTCTGGGGGAAACTGTGGCATCTGGGTGGGCTTGGGAGGCAGCAAGTAGCTGCTGTGGGACTCTGGTTCCCTCCCCCCAACCCTGCCCGGAGTCCTGGGTCCCTGTGCTCACCCATCTGAAAATCACCCACTGATGGTCAGCCTGAGATGCCGGGTAACACTCTCCTTGCTCACTGATGGATGCGTGAGCTCACCAAGCATCCATGCAGTGCCTACTGTGTGCGCAGCCGCCCTGAAGCACCTCAGAGGGTGGGAAGGGACCTGGCCCCTCAAGGAAAGCCCTCCACCCCACTCCTGGGTCAGGAGACCTCGAGGGAAGGAGACAGAGAGCCCCCTGGGGCCCAAGGAGCAAACAGGGTCTACCCTCCTCTTGCTCAAGGCACAGGGAGGCCCCAGATAGCCTGGATCGGGATGCCTGTCCTGGTCAGCATCCTCAAGCCACACCCTCTGGGGACTGCGGGTGACGAAACCTCAATAGTGATGATGACCAAGGAGGCCTCTCTGCAGGAATCACCAACCTCCACTTCCAGATGAAGGAGCAGAGCTCAGAGATGTCAAGTGCCTGCCCAAGGCCACACAGCTAGGAAAAGGCTGGATTTGAGCCCTGTGCCACATCTCGGGCCAACTCTGCTATGGGTTGGGGGCTCCTCCTTCTTTTACTTTTCCTCCCCTGTGACGACATGGTCCCTCTAGTTTATGAGACCCTAAAAGGGAGAGAAAATGCAATGAAATCCCCTTTCCCAACCCCCAACAGCCTGGAGGGAGTGATGGACTGGACTTGACCTTCTGGGTCCTTTTCTGTCCCAAGAGAGGGGGTCACGGAGACCAGGTGACAGGTGAGGGAGGCCAGCTGGGGACGTTCCAGCAAAACAGAGCGGTTTGCAGAGTTTCTCAAAAGATGGCAAAGCTATGCTGCAGATCTACCAGAAAACACGCACAAAAAGCGCCCAGAGCGCCCAAGGAAAAGTTTACTGGAAACTTGGCCGCAGGGCCCGCGAGGCTTTTTGTTTGCTGGTCACAGGCTCACCGAGTGCAGAGCGAGGGGTTTCCCACATCTTGTCAAAGGCCTGCGTTTCCTCTCTCCTTTCTCCTCGGGCTGATTAGCCGCTCGGCGATGGCGTGAGGACATGTCGGGGGTAGGAAAATGGGGGTCATTTTGGAAAACCTCTTTGTGGATGGGTCGGGAATTGGGAGAAAATGAATAGTTATAAGCTCATTTCCATAGAAACTGTCTCATTATCATGCTGGCTGCCCCTGGAGGAGGCAGGGCTTCCTGCCAGCAAACGGGCCCACAATTAAGTGTCCCCTGCCCGCCTGGCTGCCAGAGAGGCCGGTCGCAGAGATGGCTCCCAACCCCAGCCAGCGCAGCCCAGAGGGCTGTCAACGCGCCTGCTTTCTTGAGCCATCAGACATCTGCGTGGGGATTTTTCTCGGCGTCTTAGAAAACAGAAGCTCGCTCCAGCTCACTACTGGGCACTGCCTCTGTTAGGCGATCCCAGACATAGGTCTTCCTGCAGTTTTCACTGGATGCAGTGTGAGCGGGTCCTGAAGATGCTGAACAAAAGACGTGGGAACAATTAGGTTTAAAATCACTTCCTGGGCTGTGCCCTTTGTCCCCTCGCTCGGGAGGCACTTTGTCACCGAGCTCTGGGGCTGGCAGGCTACTCCAGAGGCGGGTGGAGGGGCCTCTGTCCTCCACAAGGGACTCGGAGAAGCCATCCTGGGTCTGCAAGCCCTGCCCTGCCTGTACAGTCACCCCACTTGTGTCACTGGGTCTGGGAGAAGGGGAGCGAGTGTGCGACCTGGGTAAGAAGCAGGGTTTCTTCTGAAGGAGCCGGATAGAGGTGGAGCTAGGGAGGAGGAGGCGGGTGCTGAAGAACCGGCTTGTTTGTTCTTTCCGATTGCAGTGAAACAAGGGATCAGGGCTGTCATCTCGACCATTGGCAAGTGTGTGATTCGTGGCATTAAGTATGTCTCTGCAGGCATGGCTATCTCTGCGCTCTGTTCCAGAACTTTGTCATCAACTCCAACGAAAACTCCTTCCCATTAAATGGTCATCCTGCCCCTCCCCCAGCCCCTGGCACCCTCTCTTCCACTTTCTGTCTTATGGATGTGCTGGCTTATGTTTTCAAGATGGAACAGCATATCCCAGGGAAGCAGAGATCCTTGTAACTCCTCCCAGTCCACAGCACTGCGGGGTAGACATCCCCACGCAGACGTCTAATGGCTCAAGAGAGCCATGCCCTTGACTGGGTCATAGTCTCTGTGCATTTTTTTTTTTAACTGTTTCTTTTGTATTGGGGTGTAGCAGATTAACGATGTTGTGATAGTTTCCTGTGAACAGCAAAGGGACTCAGCCATATATACGCATATATCCATTCTCTCCCAAACTCTGTGCATTTATTCATTGCCTGTTTACCCTGATTTTGTGAGCGGCCTGTTTGGACAGAAATCACCCTGCCCCTGGGAAGGGAATGATTTAGGGCTGACCGCAGTGAACCAGCTGAGCAGGAAGACGCACGCCTGCCGAAGAGGGAGTAAGCCCACGGCATCACAGGAAAATAAGACCAGTGATGAGGAAAGTGCAGACGTATCCAGCAAGGGTCTGAACTCTGCTGTCCCTTAACCTTCAGGGCTAGCGATGAGGCAGGGGCTAGATTGTCTCTGTTGTACGACCTCAGACTTAACAGTGGCAGGAGTCGAGGGTTAAGGCTCAGAGCCATCCCAAGAGGGAGGGCCTGGGGATCTGCAGACACAGCTCCTAGAGGAGGGGGGCCTTGTGAAACCCCTCAGCACTGAGCCTCAGAGGGTATTTCAAAGAAATGCTGGCAGCTCGCTCAGCACAATCTTGAGTGTCCAAACTGCATGTCCATCCAGACGGCCTGAATTAGCATCGTGCATAGTGGATGCTGAGCTAGAAGCTATGAAGTGAAATCCGTCAGTGAGGATGGTGGGTGTGTTGGTTTCCACAGGAACCCCAGACGAGGGACTCAGATGGCAGGGAGGGGTCTCTCCCAGTCCTTGAGGCAGGAAGTCTGAGGTCCAAGTGTCATAGGGCCCCAGCCCCTCCCCTGGACTCCGGGGGTCTGCTGGCAATCCTTGGGTTCTGTGACTTGTGGATGTATCACCCTGTCTCTGCGTCGCCTTCACATGGACTCCCCCTCTTCCTGTCTTCATCCAAACTTCCCCCTTTATAAGGACTAGGTCTGGTGGGACTAGGGCCTCCTCAGACCTCATCTTTACTTCCCTAAATACACCTGCAGTGATCTTATTTCCAAACAAATCACACCCTGGGATGCTGGGAGATAGGGCTCCAACACTGGCTGCCTCTGGACCTAGTCTAACCTGTAACAACAAATAGTTGCCCAGTTCATCCTGCATGGAGCCATATTCCCTAGGAGGCCACTGGGGAGAGGTCTGCCCACCCAGGCCGGGCTTCTGCCAGTTGGCAGTGCTTCAAGCACCTGGGCACCCCCAGCTTCCTGTCCGGCCGGCTCACTGACCCCTCTGACACAATTGTTCCGGCCACCAGCCTCACCCCAGACCCATGTCTTCTACGGACTCCAGGGGCAGCCACCCCATGAATTCTGTGCCGCTCAGATGGCTGGCCAGTAGCTTAAGTATAATGTGTGATACACACAGGAGATCATTCTGTTCCGTGGTTTTCTAAGGTTTGAAAAGTGATTTAGAGTAATTTTAGGTTGTCCTGGGCTTGGCAGACAGTGTGATCGGCAATGCGAGAAGACGGGGTTCTTTAAACGCAAGCGTTCTGCTGCTTTGTTTCTAATCTTTAGAAACACGATCAGTGTCAGCAGAGGAGGAGGCCGACAGCGGTTTTCACACACGCAGGCCGCCGGGGCCTCGTGGGTGAGGGCTTCGGAGCCGCAGCTGCTGTGCTGCGTGTGAACGGCTCTCACTCTTCAAATTGGAAACCTGCACTCGGCCTCCCTCTGGCCAGTGTGTAATCCCGCAAGCAATCTGCTGATCGGACAGAAAACTTTTCCTTCATGTAGTCGGCTGTGTCGGGAGAGGATGGATTTGAAGTGTGAGGAATTGCTGGCTAAGTGCTGGTGGCAGCGGGTGGCCTGGACAGGGCGGGGGTGAGCAAAGTGACCTGCAAGAGAAATGAGGTCATGGCCCCGCGGCGGTGGCACCCGTGCAGACCTGGCCGCATTGATGGGATGAAATGGGGGACGCAGTTCCAGGGGAGGGGCCGTGCTGGGGGCTCCTGGGAAGTGCACTGTGGGTTGCGTCATCCACCTCCCGTGGGCTGCCAGCTCCCATGGGCTGCCAGCTCCTGTGGGTCAGTTGGGTGAGCCAGGACACAGGAGACCCTGACGGGCCAGCTCTCTACCTTTGCTATCTTGGGTCACATGCACAGGCCTGCTCCCAGCTGTGCAGGCTGGGGTCTCAGCCTTCCAGATGACTCCCACCAGCCTTCCTGTCTGTGACGCCGTGGAGAAGGGCTGTGCCTCTGCCAGGGGGCCCAGCCCACAAGGAGGTGCTCAGATGGGACTCGGGCCTGCTGGGTCCTCCTCTACTCAGCCCTCCCCAAGAGGATGTGGTCACAGGCAGGGAATCTCCTGGCATGACCACGCCCTGGGCCCAGAGATAGAGCTCAACTGGACTTAGGAATAGGGGTTCACCTGAGCCTCCCTGGACTCAGGGATGGGACTCACCTGGACTCAGGGGTGAGGGGCTCACCTGAACTCAGGGATGGGACTTACCTGGACTCAGGGGTGAGGGGCTCACCTGAACTCAGGGATGGGACTTACCTGGACTCAGGGGTGAGGGGCTAACCTGGACTCAGGGGTGGGATTCATCTGGATTCAGGGGTGTGGGGCTCACCTGTAGTCAGGGATGGGATTCATCTGGACTCAGGGATGGGACTCACCTGGACTCAGGGGTGGAATTCATCTGAACTCAGGAGTGAGGGGCTCACCTGGACTCAGGGATGGGACTTTACCTGGACTCAGGTTGTGGGGCTCACCTGGACTCACCTGGACTCAGGGATGGGGCTCACCTGGACTCAGGGGTGGGGGGCTCATCTGGACTCAGGGTGGAGGGGCTCACCTGGACTTAGGGGTGGGACTCACCTGGGCTCAGGGATGGAACTCACCTGGACTCAGAGATGGGGCTCACTTGGACTCAGGGATAAGGACTCACCTGGACTCAGGGATGGGGCTTCACCTACTCAGGGTTAGAGGCTCACCTGGACTTGGGAATGTGTCCAGCTTCCATTTCCTGTGGCTGCACTACAGGTGTGTTGAACACTCTGCAAAATGCAAGTTGAGAAGAGCCTTGGAGAGGGGCTTCCATAGGCTTCTGAGGGGGGCTGGAATGGCCAAACAACGCCCTCTCTTAGCCCCTGGTCCTTCCTGTGTCTGGATCTGAGGCCACAGTAGAGCCTCACCTTGCTTTCCGTTTGGCTGAAATTCATTAACTGCCAGGAAATCATGGATTTCCCAGCCCAGCTTTTTCCACAGACGTCCACTTAGCAGAGAAAATCAAATTGAAGCAAGCAACTAACAAGAAACAGCTCTGGAGAACTCTCCTGAGAAGTCAGACTGTCTGCCCTCCCGGTGCGGCTATGGCCGACATTACGGGGGTCATTTTGCAGACACCCTGGGGTCCACTCCAGGTGCGGTGGGCCACTCTGCAGCTTCTACAAGTGCCTCTGGGTAATTCTCAGAAGGAGAGTGAGTCTCCAGGCCCATGGTGGGCCCAGTTCAAATGTACCACCAGGGGCCTGGCTTTGGGCTCAGGCTCCCATTAAAGGGGATCTTTGCGGGGGTGCACCCCCAGGGGAGCATGTCACTAGTGGTTCACGGCTTCTCTTCAAAAGAAAAAGTGCTCATGTCGTAGAAACCCATGTGCACTGCCAGGAACCAGGGGCCTTGCTGGTAGTGGACACTGGACAGACTCCCTTAAGGGTCAGCTGGAGGTGGGTAGAAATGGGAGGTCACCCTGAGCCGAGTTCTTGGCCTGAATGACCTTAGGTCTCATCCGCAAAGTGGGACAGTCACCAGGCGAGCCATTCTGGTGGCCAGCGTGCTCAGAAGACCCCCTGCCTGTGTCAGTTCATTTCAGCCTCAGGGCAGCCCTGAGAAGCAGGTACTCGGGTTACCCTGCCATCTGGATGCTGCCACAAGGCCCAGAGACCTGAAGGCCGCTGTTGGAGAACACACAGTGGGCCGCGGTAAATAGCATCAGCCAGTGGTACAGTCTCACAGCTCTGCTGTCCCTGCCTCTCCTGCCCCGCCTTGGAAGGAGCTGAGGGGCTGGAGAGGGCCCAGTTGGTGCTGGTCTATACTGCACGCTACTACTACCAGCAGCGAGCCTGAGGTGTCCCGAGGATGTTATCAAGAGAAAAATAAGGAGGAGACTCCTCAAGAGCCCAGGGTCTCCACTCTGCATGAGCAGCCGCTGCTTACCCTCTACGTGAAAGGAATCTCCAAGAGCCACCACGTCCGGAGCCAGCCTGCTCCAGGGGCTTGAGTCGCAGGCTGTGGGAATGAGCAGACTTAGAGACAGGCCTGGAGACCAGCTGGACGCAGAGGGGCTAGGCCAGGTGTGGGTCATCAAGGGGTCCTCTGGGTGCTGGGGGGCGGCCGGGGGATGCGATGGAGGCATGGAAGGTGCCACCTCTGCGGTCCCTTTGGGCCTCCGTGGACCCCTGCCTGCTCTGCCCCCATGTCTGCTGGGAAACGGCTCCGGCACCCCACAAGTGAGCAAGGGGCAATTTCCCAGCTCGCCAGGCCCATGATGAAAGGAACAGGTGGAAAGATTGTGGAGATGTGTGAATTAGTCACTAATGAGGAAAATTAGGAAATTTGGTGAAGCATAAAAAATGAGAAGTCCAGAGAAAGAAGACAAATGGGTCGGGAGTTAGTCCCTCCCCCGCCCCCACCCCCACGCTTTCCAACTCCGGTTGAGACCAGACTGAAATACAGATCTGACGGCTGGGCTAATGGGAAGAAATTGGTTTAAAATGTAGAGATGATTAATTGGATTAATGTGCAAAAATGGTTAAAGTGGTGTCGGGGAGTGCGGGGGAGGGGCACTGTTTCCTGGGCCACCTGCCACCTGCCCGGCCCGTGTCCAGGGCTCTGCAGCTGCCCCGTCACTGGTGCCGCCAGGACTCTGACAGGTGGGCCTATGGCTCTCCTCTACAGAAGACGGGTGTCCAGCCCACACAGAGCCGTTTGCCCTCCCCGCTACCCCCTTCCCCATGGCCGACACTTTAGGTTCAAGGACCTGGAATGGGACCGTTTCCGGGGAACTCAAGGCTGCTGCCCCGGGTCTACAGTCACAGAGTCGAGCTGTTCTTGTGAGAAATCCCCAGAATCAGGCTGAGATATCCCCTCCTTGGGGTCTCCCAGCCCCAGTTTTACTTCTTCTGAGAGCAGCATCTTTCCTGCTCATCCTTTACCAAAACACACACAGTTTGGGACCCTCAGGAGCCAACAAACTTCGTGAGCATCAGATTTCTCAGGTTTGCGCATTTAGCCCCTCCATTCTGAGTACGTGCGATTGGAAAATATGTGTGTAAAGTTCGTTAGGAACCAAAGGAAAGCTCCACTGGCTTCCCTGGAGCCTCAGGGACCTTGGCACAGGGGTCTGAGCCAGAGCGGAGGCCACAGCTCATCAGGCCAGGATTGTAGTCCTGGTGCAGCCCCGCGGGCAGGTCCTGGCTTCTCAGCGCCTCTGTTTCCTGATCCATAAAATGGGGTGATGCTGGGCCTGGGTACGCACTTGGGGCTGTGTTTCAGGGAACAAGTCAGATTACTGTGTGAGCAACATCCATTGGTCGCCGCCTGGACCAGGAGGGTGACGGTAAAACAACACCCAAGGAAGAAATCCCGGGTTCTTGGCCCTTCCACCCCTGCCATCGTCAGGATCCCAGGGGCAGGAAGGGAGGGGCCGGGTGCCTGCTCCAGCTCCTGGGGCTCCCAGGGGCTGCACGGGCCTGTGCTGGAGCTGCGGGTCCCAGGCCGGCCGTGCTCGGGTCAGCAGCGAGCTAACGCCTTTGTCAGGGTGATTAATAGTGGTGGGATTGTCGTTAATTCACTGCCTAATGACTGCGGCCAGCGTGCTCCGAGTAATCGGGTGATGTATGTGGGGAGCGCCCACCTCATGGCAGAGGTGAAAATCATTTCGACAAGTCAAATATTGTCACAGGGAACAAATGGCTCTCCCTGTTAATAAAAATTAATGAATTTTTTTCTCTCTTTCTTTCTTTCTTTTTTTTTTCCTCGCCACTGGCCTGCTAAATGAAGCTGCAGAGGCGAGGAGCCGGGGGCCGGGCTTGGTGAAGTCAAGCACTTTATTTGATGGTTAAAACTATAAACGTCTTTATTAGAGTAGGAAGCAGCCCGAAGGATAGGGTGAGTGTTGGGCTGCCGACTGAAGCTGGAGGCTGGTCTGGGGTGGGAGTGGGGAGTGGGGTAGGGAAGTGGGCAGTCCCCTGGGGGCAGCAGGGGGCGACACTGCCAGAGGAGGGCTGCAGGTGCTGCTGGCTCTCTGGTCTAGATGACAGGGCACTCCCAGCGGATCCCTCATCCCTCTGGTCTGCAGCCTGTCGCCATTCGGATTAAAGAGGAGAGCAGAGGAGATGGAGAGAAGGTGCCTGGGCTGTGCAGTGACAAGGGGCAGGTCTTCACGCCCCCCCGAGAACTGAGGCACAAGAAGGAGCCACTTGCCTGGGGGTAGCCGAGAGGCCCTGAGCCCCCCGTCCTGGCCTCAGAGGGGCTCAGCTTAAGCAGTCCCCCAACCCCTGCCTGGGAGAAGGCAGAGCAGGGCAGGGGCCTTAAGGGAGGGGAGCCGGGGTGAAGGACCCTCACCTACCACCAGCCACTCCGTCTCCAGGGCTGGAGGCAGATGCACATGGCCGCCCCCTCCTCCAGCCCAGGTCCCATTCTCAGCACCTGAGCTTCTGGGAGTGCCACACCCGCGCTGATGGCCACTGAGGCCATGGAGCAGAAGCCCAGGAGGAAAGGGCTTTGCTTCCCAGACATCCGACTGATGGCATCTCCTGGCAGGGTCGTGTCCTCCCCTCCCACCCTGCCCGGAGCCCAGCCCCTCTCGCCTGCAACCCCATAGGCACCCCAGTCCCACTGGGACCCCAGGGAGGAAGAGGGAGGCACCCCTGGACCACTCTTAGCCGTTTCTGTTTCAGGCGACACTTGTCTGCTTGGTGGCCTATGAATGGAGCCGCCGGCAGGGTCGGTGGGAACTCCGGAGATAAATGAGTCTATAAATAGTGCGGTGGCCGTTGTCCGGTGTTGGCGCCATGTTAACCCGTTCCTCCTCAGTGGGGCCGCCCAGATGGGGGGAGCACAGAGGAAAATGGACTCCGCCAGGGGCATCCTCTTCACTCCGTCCCCCGTCCTCAGCTTCATCCCCCTCAAACCCTCTGCCCCTAGCCGGCTCGCAGCAAACAGAGGTGACTAACCAGGGCCAGGGGACCGTCCCCACCTTGGCCCACCCCTCAATGCTCTCATGTGTGTCAGGGTCCCTTCCCCCACCCGTCCTGGCCATGTGCTACCCTCCGAATCTTCTGGGCCCCTCCCCACTTCCTCCACCTGCAGAGGCCAGGACTCCATGGCTCTCAGGCCTCGAGGCTCCAGCGAAGCTGGCTGAGCAGGGGAGGAGCCCAAGGACCCTCCACTGGAGGAGGTGCCCTGTCTCCGCAGCCACCAGGCCCTGGTTCCAGCAAGGCCTTCAGAGCCCAGCTTGGATTTGTGTGTGTATATTAGTCGCTCAGTCATGTCCGACTCTGTGACCCTATGGACTGAAGCCCACCAGGCTCCTCTGTCCATGGGATTCTCCAGGCAAGAATACTGGAGTGGGTAGGCATACCCTTTTCCAGGGGATCTTCCCAATTCAGGGATCGAACCCCAGTCTCCTACTTTGAAGGTGGATTCTTTACCATCTGAGGCACCAGGGATGTCCCTGGCATGGATAAGGCCTCCTGAGATCACACAGTCACCCCCAGCACCATCGGCTGAGTGGCTTTCAGGGCTGTGCCCTCCAGCTCCTGTGGTCTGAGGCGGGTGAGTGTGGGCACCTGTGGGGCACAGAGGGACACTTGATGAGGATGGAGCCCAGCAGTGCTGTGGGCCCTGCTGGCAGCTGGCTCGGCCCCGTTCAGTGTGGGGCCCCTGAGGATCAGCAGTAACGGTGTTGAGGACAGTGTCCCACCTGGGAGCGTGTGGCTGCTTTGAACCTTCGAGCAGGTTAAATGTACCCGTCTTTAAGGGGGTTGGGGCTGAGGTCCAGAGGGCATATTGGAAGGAGAGCCAGTCTGCATTTACAGGACCCGAGAATCAACCAGGACTGTGAGGGAGGGAAGAGTCCGGGATCCGGATGAGGGGCTGACAGCGGGAATCAGCTTTCATTTTGGGCAAACAGCCTGTAAGAACATTCTCTTCTGTGGGTTATGATGATGCTCGAGGCACCGTAGACACAACACAGACCCTCGTGACTCAAGTTCACAGCAGCATCACTCGTGGTCTCCAGAAATGGGGAAGCAACCAAAGTATCCGTCATCAGATGGGTAAACAAAATGTGGTCCAGCCATACATCTAGCCTGAAACAGGGAGGAGGTCCTGACATCTGCTCCATCGTGGATGGACCTTAGGACAAGAAGCTGAGTGAAATGAACCAGACACAAGAGGACACATCCTATGTGATCCCAGTTCTGTGAGGTCTCTGGAGGAGTCAGAGTCACAGAGACCCAAAGTAGGAGGGTGGGAGCCGGGGGCTGAGGGAGGGATGGGGAGCGAGTGTTTCATGGGGACAGAGCTTCGGTTTGGGAAGATGAGAACATTCTGGACATGGTGGTGGGGTTGGCCACACAACAGCGAGAAGGTGTGTGATGCCACTGAGCACTCCAAAATAATTAAGGTGGTAAATTTTACTTTCCGTGTCTTTTATCTCAATTCTTTAAAAAGCTACACTGCACTGTTGCCAGATGTGGGGGTACAGGGTTGATATATGGTCCTCACTTCCCTTGGTATTGGGGGTGTCTTGGGGCCCGGGGCCCCTCTGATGCATTAACAGTATGGGAGGTGGCGGGTTAGGGGGACACCCCCTGATTGGGCCTCTAGCTCACACGGTGCTTAGCACGGGGCCAGGGAGAGTCGGCGGTGATTTAGAAGAAAAACAGTGAGATTTGAGCAATCTGTGGGCTACCTCGCTGCCCCCGGGGCTCGGGGAAGTGGTATATTAACCAAGGAATAAAGGAGAGGAAGAAAAAAGGCCAAATCACATCTCTCTGAAACAAAGAGGCTTTTTACCAGGAACAAGCCTTGATAAAAATTACAGTGGCATCGCAAGTCGTTCAGAGCCTGCCTGGGGCGATGGAGGCAGTGAGAAAATGGGGATGCGGGGCCTGAAATAGGCACGCTGCGTCCCTCGAGCATCACACGGATAAATAATCGTCTTAGAATAATGCACCAGCTCTAAGGATGGCCAGGTGGTCTGGGATGCAGGCGGAGCCCCCACAGTCCTGTGTCGGCTCGGCTGGACCATGTGGGTCTGGGGTCTGGTGTCCCTGAGCAGCCCCAGGGCACCGGGGCCAGGCTGTAGGCTGGATGCTGAGGAGGGTGCAGGGCCCCAGACGTGGGTGTGAGGCTCACCCAGCTTACCCGCTGGCCTCCTGTGCAGGAGGGGAGGGGGCAGAAGTAGCTCCTCTGGTTCCCCGTCTGGACTCAGGGTTCTCAGAGCTGTAGATTGACCCTGAGAGGTGAATCTGACCTTGAGGTCGGCTGAGCTTGGTGGTAGCCAGCCAGCAGCGGGAGACTCATGCAGTGGACGAGGCGAGGGCCTCACCTGGTCCTTTATCCTCTGGGCATCAGTTTCTTCATCTGCAGAATGGGTAGACTGTGATCTGCTACTCAGTGCTACGGGAAGGCTGAGAAGAGGGGAGCAGACAGGGGCTCTAGGGGGCCTGTGATGGGTGACAGCAGCCTTGGGCCATGCTCCATGGCTGGTTAGACCCTCCAGCCCTGCTCTTTGTATCTCTCCTTTGTGCATGTAACAAAGCTCCCCCAACAGAGGGCTTCAAACAGCAGAGGTTTACTGTCTTCCTTCTAGAGGCTTGGTCACCACGTGGCCGTCTCCCCTGGGGGTCTCTCCGTGTGACTGTCTCCTTTTCTTATCAGGACACCAGCCATTGGATCAGGGCCACACTGATGACCTCATCTTAACGTGATCATGCCCATAGAGACTTTATTTCCAAATCCAGTCATGGTCACAGGTACCGGGGGTTAGAACATCAACATATTTTGGGGACACAATTCAAGCTGTAACGTCCTTGGAGGACGTTACACCATCCATCCCGTTGGCACTGGCCATCCTGATTGTCATCAGGTGACAGGAGGCTGTGGGGCCAACAGGGCAGTCAGTCAGCCTAGTCAGAGGCCTGGATCTGCCACCGCCAGCTCAGGGCTTGAGACAGAATAAGTGTACGCGTGTGACAGCGGCCAGGAAAGTGGTTGCCGTCTTGTCAGGACTGAGAGAGGAAGAGGGACGCTGGCATCCTTTTGGGAAGTTCCCGTACCTCTGGCACTTGCGGGAGAGGCTGGGGCAGAGCGGTGAGGGAGACCCCAGACTCACCAGGCCCTAGTCAGGATGCAGCTCCATCAGCCTGGCAGCTGGGGCTCATTGCCCCGGGTCCCTGCAGGCGGTGTCCCAGGTGTGGCTTTGGGAATATAAACGATGACTGTTATTAATATTTAGCATGTTTGCAGGAATGTCTTTTCTGGGTGCTATTAATCTGCCGTGTTAATAACAGCCACGCTCTGCTCTGGGCTCAGCTCAGCGGTGCTGAGTAGGGGGGCAGGCCAGGAGACGAGGTGCCCACAGCAGCCACGATCCTGGGCAGCTTGGGCAGCCAGTGGGACCCTGGGTGGCCATGGTACCGGGCAGGGGCATTCCTGGAGTCAGGACTCCTAGTTCTTGTCTAAAAGCCAAGGTCCAGGGCTGGGGGAGGGGTCTCCGTGGTGGCTGCGGTTGATTAAAAGATCGAGAACAATAGCAAGACTGACCCTGTCAACTGCCAGCTTTCTCTTCCCAGCAAACCGTTTCCGGAAGTGGGGCTGTGGCTGAGGACCCTCCCACCACGGAGGGGCTTCCCCTCGCCCGCTATGCTAGACAGAGAGGTGGCTGCACGGATTCCTCCCTAGGAATCAAGGCATCTTATTTCACCCCTTTACCCAGTGGCTCCCCTAGACCCAGCTCATCTGAGTGTGCACGTCCCTCTGTCCTTCCCTCCCGCCCCAGCAGTGGCTAAGATGGCCCTCATGAGAGTCACAGATCACAGGGACTTCCAGGCTCTGGGGCAGGGGGAGGTTTGGGAGTCTCTGAGGGGCACAGCATACATTCATTCATCCATCCGTTCTCTGCTTGGCTCAAGAAGTCAAAAAAGTCAGAAGATGGGAACCAAAGTCCCACCTTATTTTTCCAAGAAGACTCATGTGGGAGGTGAGAAGGCTGGGGTTGGGGGAGGGCCTATGGCTGAGCCCAGCATCACAGACATGCCCCCCACCCGTGGAATGCTGGACCAGGCAGGCTACCCCACATGGGTGGAGGAGGGAAGCCATGAAAGAGCAGGGGAGATACCCGGCTCTCTTCACAGAGTTGGGGCTGGGCCAAGCCAGTCCAGGTATCATCTCAGATTAACCAATCAGATTCAAGCTCCTGTTACTGATAATTCATTTTAGGGAAGAAGAGTCAAGAGTGATGTGTGAGGGTTCCTGCCTTCCAGACTGCCACCTATCTCATTAAAAATTGTCTTCAAGATTCTCCTTACCCCCATCCATTTAGGCATCCATTCATCCACCATCCATCCATCCAGTCATCCACCCATCCATCCATCCATCCACTGTCTATCATCCATCCATCCATTCATCCATCTATCCATCCATCTAACCGTCCATCCACTACCTATCAATGCATCCATCCACCAACCACCTTTCCATTGATCCACCATTCATCCAAACATCATCCATCACCCATTGACTGCTATTGTACCATCCAGAATCCAACCACCATCATATATCATCCACCATCCATCTATCCATTTATCCATCTTCTTACTCATCTTTCCATCCACTCTCCCTTGCATTCATCCATGTATCTATTCCTCTATTTATCCATCTATCCATCTGCTTATCTACTCATCTACCCATCCACTAACCCAACCATCCACTCATAAATTTACCTGTTCATTTTATGGACACAAGGGAAGCCATCACTAAAGGCTGGACACTTTTTAAGGTGTTTTCTCATTGCAGTGGATCACTAGAGCTGTGTGATATGCTCGAGACTCTAATCAGCTCCTAGCTCTGCCCTGACTCGCCATGTGGCCTTGAGCAATTCATTGCTTCCTGAGCTTCCCTTCCATGATGTGAGGATGGGTGTCACAGGAATTAGAGCAATCATATTGCTGGTGTGTCTTCCCTGGGGCCCGTCAGCACCCAGCACACACAGGCCGGCAGAACCAAGGAGCAGACAGCATTTGGACCAGGCCCACCTGAGGTTCCCCCATTGCTTTCCCAGCCTCCCAAGACAGTCCTCGAATTGGGCAGCTGACCAGGGATGTGCTTCCCAAAGTCTCAGATCTGTTCTGTGTTCGACTTCACCTCGACTACCACGTTCCTTTGATAAATTGAGCTGAACAGTAACTTTAGTTAAAAAAAATTTTTTTTTGAACAGCAACTTTTAAATACTGCTTTTGATAGGCCTGGTGAAACTGATCTCTACTTGGACATTCAGACCTCGAGCTGGCCTTGGAGGGGGTGGGATATGACTGTGCCCCAGCCCGCCTGTTCCCGGGAGTGGCTGTGGTCTGGGGTCCTTGCTGTTGGTTGATATCACGGGGACTTCAGACCTGAGCCCATGCAGATCCTGGGGAGGGCTCTTCCTGCGGGTCTGCGGCCCATGTCTGCCGGCCTCTGTGTAGGAGGATTCTGTTGAGAAGACCTGAGAGGCCCGGCCAGGTCTCACTGAAATACGTCAGAGTGTTTCCTGGACAGTGCATGGGTCCTGTCCCTGCCAGCAATGCCAGGAAAAGGGGGAAGGCTCATGTTCTCTTTTATCCAAAAAACTCGTTAATAAAAGCAAGCGGCCAGGTCTGGGGCTGACCCTCTGGAGGCTACTCTACAGGCCGGGCAAGGGGAGGCTTTTGCTCTGTCCTTGGGAAGCTCTTGGCAAACCCCCACCTTCCTGCCCTGCCTGGTGGGGAGCACGAGGGTGGAACGGACCAGACAGGGACGAGCTCTGCCGGGATGGGCCATTTTAACAGAATTTTCCTCCTTCAAGTGCTTCTGTTGGAAACAGTCAGGTGTAGTCTGGATGGGATCGTGGGGATGATTGTGCTTCTCCTGCTGAGGGGCACAGTTTTGGTTGCTTGCAATGGGCAACTCCAATACTTTGGCCATCTGATGCAAAGAGCCAACTCATTGGAAGAGACCCTGATGCTGGGAACGATTGAAAGGGGGATGGCAGAGGATGAGACAGTTGGGTGGCATAATCGACTCAATGGACATGAGCTTGAGCAAACTCACCCAGGAGATAGTGTAGGACAGAGGAACAGTCTGAAGGCCATGGGGTTGCAAAGAGTCAGACATGTCTTAACAACTGAACAACAAAATGGGTCAGGGATGAATGAGATGGGGCTGTGTGGGTGTGCGCTGGTCTAGATCTCCAGGGTGAGCTCCTGGAGTGTTTAAGGAGACTGGCTCCCCTGGGGCTGAGTCCTGTCTCCCCAGATACCCCCTAGTTATTTGGGCACTTCAGACACACTGCCCCCACAGTGGTTCTTGCACTCAGCTGGCCCAGCCCCCCCCCCCCCCCCAGGTTCAGATCAAGCAGGTCTCCGGGGGGGCCCAGGAATTGCAGCTGTAGAAGTGCCCGGGGTGGGATGCCAGTGCCACTGGTCTGGGGACCCTGCTTTGCGACCCCTGAGCTAGAAGGGCAGAAAGCCTCCCAAATCCAGGCTGTGTCCACCTTTCTTCTCACTTTTCCCCTGCCCAGCCCACTCAGCTGGCTCCTGTCAGGAACCTGCAGGTCTGCACTATGGCTGCCCTGCTCTGCACCCTGGTGTCAATAGGCAGTGTAGATGCTCAGAGGACGTGTCCCCTGCTGCCAGTGACTTGCCTTTCAGACAGACTTGTCCTTTCTGGCAGTGCTCTGGGGGCCATCCCAGCCGGTCTGAGTTCCTTGGGCAGCTCTGGGTGCAGAGCTCCCTGGAACCCTGGTCCTGACCTCTCGCTGGACACCATGGCATATGATCTTATCTCCAGTGACATTTGGGGTCTGTCACTGTCTCCTAAATGTACCTGGGCTCCTTCACGCAAGGGGCTACACCTGAGGTTAGTTTCTAGCTCAGTTCAATTTACCTTCAACCTCACTCTGTGTGACACAGGAAATGCCCCTCAGCACCCAGTCCCCTGGTGGCTCAGACAGTAAAGAATCTGCCCACAGTGCGGGAGACCAGGGTTCAATCCCCTGGAGAAGGGAATGGCACCCCACTCCAGTTGTCTGAGAAATCCTGTAACCAGAGAAGCCTTGGGGTCACAAAGCCAGACACGACTGAGCGGTTAACACTGTCAACACCCAGTCCCCACATGTCCTTGTATGCAGTACCATGGGACCCAGGTTAGGTCTTTGCCGGTGGGCAGGCTGCTGGGTCTCCCATGGGAACTCCCGATCCTCCAAGAGGAGCTCTGTGGATTTGTCTGGTTCAGAGGTCATGGGGTGCAGCACTGCTGGGAGCTCCCGGCTCAGGGTCTGTGCTATGCCTGGTGGGGCTCCAGGAATGGGGCACCTTGCAAAGTATAGGAGTGGGCCTGATCTGACCTGGGCTTGTCCCTGGCTGAGGAAGAAGTCGCTAACAAACTTCAGCCCCAGATGTGTTCTTGGAGGGAGGAGTGGAGTGCCAAGAGCTTTGGGGGAGCCACCAGAGGCTGGGCCCGGCCATCACACCACACCCCAGCATGTGTCACCTTGCTGCCCAGGGAGAGTGTGGTTATTCTAATGTACATGCAGAAGGGGTCAGCTCTGTGGACCTGGCCACTTTCAGGGTGGCTGGCTGATGGCAGAGGGGCCAACCCAGGCCAGGCTACAGGGTCCTCCTCTGAGGATGAACCCAGGAGGCAGCCCTGTTGACTCTGAGGCCTGAGAAGGGGTGGGGCTTCCAGGGCTGGGGTTTTTGGGATGACCAGGGGCCTCCAGGCCTGGGGTCTGTGGGGTGACCGGCTGGTGGCACAGGGCAGGGAGGACCTCAGGCTGCAACCAGGAGGCAGGTGGCTGCCTGGCCTGTGTTGTCCCACTGGGCAGGGCCGAGCAGCCCAGGCCCACAGGGAACAGTGAAAGCTGAGGACTGACAGTGCAATGACCGCATGGGGCCTGGGTGGAGTCTGCCTGCTGCGGACTGACCTCCCCATCAGGGCTCCGTGAGCTGACCAAGCTCCGGGTCCAGCTTGGCCACTAGCACGGCACAACAGTGGTGTCCTGAGTCCCCTTTCCAGGTGGCTTGGCTCACGGGGGTCTCAGGGTCTCCTTTCCCCCCTTGTGTAAGGATCTCTTCTGTCCTATGGGGGGGCAGTGGCACCTCTCGATCCCAGTCAAGATCAAGTTGGCTGAAGACAATTTGCTTTTTACCCACCGACCCCAAGATCATTGCTGGACGGGCCAGCTCTGTGGGGAGCCAGCCAAGCCGCCTCATCCTACAAGCCGGGCCCTCAGGGCACTCTTCTGGAGCCTCTGCAGCCAGTCTGCCCTCCTGTGATGTTCACACACCCACTTCTAAGAGATGAGGGTGAGACACAGTTGAACTAGAAAGGAAACCCAGACCTGGATGCATTTTCAGTTTTACCCCAAAGTGTTGCCTGTGCTTACTGTTTGCATGGAGCGTGTTTCTCTTTTGCGTGAGGAAAGGAGGGTCTCACAGCATGTGCTGGAAGGGACGAAGCTCTGCGGCATTTGTAGGGTGAGGCCTGGCCAGCGTGGGCAGAGCTTACTGCTGGGCCCAGATGGCTTCCTCTGGGCACACCGTCCCTTGTTCCTGGCACCTCTGTTCTGGTGGCTGTGGGGTGGTGTGAGCACCCCCCAAATGAGAAGGCCTGCCTGGACCGGGGCAGTGTTGGGGGGCAGCCTGCCAGGCTAGGAGCTGGGATCCGGGCCCTGGTGCCTGGGCGCAGGGAGCATGTTCCTGGGGTGTGGGTCCCTCTGCTCTGCGCTCCCTGGCTCTGGAGGAGAGCGATGTGACCCCGTGTCCTGGGGGTCAGGAGGATAAGATAGGCTAGTTTCAAGGCCCTGACCTGCATGTGCTCTTCAGGACTGGCCTCCCGGCTCCCCCCCCCACCTCCTGAGAGACCACGTAGACACCTCCATCAGATTTCAGGGTCCAAGGTGACCCGAGGAGCCTCCGGGAAACTCCAGATTGGGGTAGATCGATTGATTGCTTTTAGCCCCCACTCACCTCCAGGAGTCTGCACCCCTCAGTGAACCACTTAAAGGTGGGGTCTTAGCTCACTCCTGCACTGGAGGGAGCCCCCGGGTTTTCAGGAAGCATCTTCTAATAACAGCCACTCTCCTAAGAAACATGTGACAGCTGGCCTCTCAGCAGGCTGCAGCAGGGTGACCCTGGGAACCTCCCAGCCCATGGTGGGGACTGCCTTGTGCTGGAGGGAGACAGGGCCCCCACAGAGGGGCTTTCTCCTCCCTTCTTTTCAGGGTCTCTGCACGGAGGCAGCCATGCCCTTCCACCACAGGACCATGCAAAGGCAAGGCTCTGACTGAGGTGGCCTCAGGCCTGCTGCTCAGGACTCATTGCTTCCGTTTACATGCTCAACACACACACCTGCTGTTACACATATGCACACTCACATGTGCTCACCTGTATGCACACACACTCTCTCACTCCCGGCTCCAGGGGGCGGCCCACAGTCTCCCAGCGCCCTGTGTGGTTTCATGGCTTCTCCTCCAAACCCTGCCCCTCAGTGAAGGAGGAACAGGAAAAAAACATCCCCTCATACCGACTCAGAGAAGCCCCCCTCATGCTCCCCCTGGCTGCAGGTCAAGGCTTAAATCTGCTGAGTCCCGGGTTACGAGCAGCCAGGAGCTACGGAATCAGGGAAGGGCCAGAGGTCTTTTCACCCTAATCACACCCCACTTAGGATGCTGTTTGTTTGGCCATGGCAGGGCCATCAGCCCCCTAGGGATGGTACAAGAAGGACCCTCTGCCTCGGCCAGTCGGGCATAACCTGCTCACTGGGGGCCTCCTCTCTCTCCAGACCCTGAAATCCTGGCCATGGGTTGGTGTTTGGATGGGGCTCCTGGGTGGGGAGGAGTGTCCTCAGCGATCTGGATGAGAGGGGCAGACAAGCTCCAAACTGGGTTTCGGCATGAAGTTTGCCCAGGGCCCGGCGCCCTGGCTGGGACCCGGCCCCACGGCAGGTGCCTTGTGGCTTCATCACTGTGGCCGTGGATCCTCTGTGGCTCTCCTCTTCTTCCTGATGCTGCCTGCACCTTCTCTTCTCCTCTCCTCTCTGCTTTTATTATTTGGGTTGATCTCCTGGGAGAAACTTTGGGATTGATGGACTCAGTCATGAACCCTGAGCCTAAAACAACCGCAAAACCCCAGTGAAGGACCTCAGTCCCCTGACGAGTGAATAACACACTGCGGCCCAGCCTAGATGCCAAGGTCATAAAAAGCTCCTGCTCTTGGCACTGCCTCCGGCCCTTCCAGAGAGCGTGGACTGGGAATGGGCCGGTGGTCAGAGGCCTGGGTAGCAGGGGGCAGGGGCCAGGGGCAATGACACCCCCTCCCTGGAAATACCTGCCAGCCCGGGGCTGAGGGGCTCCTCGACCACCAGGGTCTGGTGGTCCTGAGAACAGCCTGGCCGGGGCTCTGGGCCTTTCCATCCAGCCTCCCCGCTGCTCAGGGACCTCAGGGGAGGACAGTCTGTTCTCGTCCCACACAGGCTTCAGCAGCGTCCCGGCAGCCTTCTGCTTCTTGAGGGGCCTTGGGGGCTGTTCAGTTCATCTCCTATTCTCCAGGTGTTTTCTCTGCACCCTTAGGCCTCCTCTCAGCCACGTCCAAAAAAAGAGCCTCCCCACCATCCCCGCTGGCTATGGGGCAGCCGAACGAGACCTGGGCTTTCCTGGTGGCTCCAGGCAATCACTTAACCCCGGTGACCGCAGAGGGTGGGAGGCGGGCAATGCACAGCTTTCCTTTAATCAGCAGGAAACACCGCCTTCTCTCCTAAGCTGTTTGCTCGGCCAGTAAATTAAACATGCCCTTCAAGCGTTGATTTTCCTCCAGTAGGTGAGGAGTTTGGGGAAGTAGAATTCAAACAGAAAAAAAGAAAAACCACCCAGAAAAACAAAAAAGAGCCCTGAGATGGACATGCATGGATAGGAACAGGTCCTCCTTTCTGCCCAGCGCCTTCACAAGAGGGGTTGGGCTCCTCACCAGCTGGACGCAAAGGCATCAGACCCTGGGTGGGGGGGTGTCCCGGGTGGGGGCGGGTGTCCTACCCAAGTCTGCTGGAGCTCCGTGCAGTCACCGGGTCACATAATAAGGTGGCATGTTAATTACTCCTCCCAATTCACCTTGGTGTATGCACCCCGGGAAGGGCCGGGGGTGATCTTTCAGTCCTCAGCAGTCTTGGGTCCTTGGGATGGGTGCGCACCAGCTGCCGTTCTGTCGTTGCATTTTTGAAAGGATCCTACAAGTCAGTTAAAAAGGAACCGTTGGCCACTTAAAACATAATAATTACTTCTGTGAATGCTGCTAAATTAAATAAATGTTATCCCCATCATTTTTTAAGACTTTGGTTTCTTTTGAAAAGAAACATTTTGTGATTTCTCCCGCGGATCAGTTTGAGTCAGCGTGAGGACCCCGAAGTTCCTGTCTCCCTGGAGACATCCCTTCCACCCTCTGATGTCAGGGAGCGGGGAGGGGAACGCAAGACGAGAGCCAGAGTGACCACAGTGTTTGGGTCGCTCTCTGAGGTTTTCAAGTCCCAGAAGGAGGGCGGAAGCATCCGGATCAGAGGTCAGCAGACTCTGAGCAGGGAGCAGCTCTTCTGCCACGCCTCCCACCCCCAGCCCACTCCTCCTGTCTCTCTTCTCTGAGTTCTTTAATCGTACGAGTGAGATCCACCTCACATGAAAATGGACCATTTTAAAGTGTACCGTTCAGGGGCACGCTGGCCACCTTTGTCTGGTTCCAAAACATTTTCATCTCCCAGAGGAGGCCCTGGGTCCACCAACCATTCACCCCTACCCCACCATCATGGGTCCTGTCTCTATGGGTCTGTCTTTTGTCCATACATTCAGCATAAATGGAATCTTAGGACTCGTGGCCTTTTGCGGCTGGCCTCCTTCACTTGGTGTGACACTCGCGAGGCTCGCCTGTGTTGCCCCTGTGAGGTCAATCTTCTTCATCTATGTTAATATAAACAGCCTGTTGTGCGGCTGGACCATGTTTGTTGATCCTCTCATATGTTGCTCCCCTTGGGATGCCTGGGGGTTCACATTGGTGGGATCCTCACCCCCCAGCCTTCCTGTTTGCCGTGCTAAGGTCCATGCCAGGAGTGAAGCTGGTTTTCCAGCTGTTTGACCAGTTCGTTCGCTCCGCCCACTCTTTATTACCTCTTTTGTGCCTCAGGGCCACCCTCAAGTGAACTTCTAGGCGGCACTGTTTTGGGGACAACTGCCTCCTAGGCTGGACCCCAAAGAAAGGGCCACACCGGACAGACAAGCTGGAGACCCTTTTGCTCAGTCCCGTGATCTGCCCCCCTCCCAGGGCTCCCAAGTTCATGACTCAGCAGGCCTCTGTCCTAACCTGCCATTAAGTAGTCAGGGAACTTCTAGGAACCCTCCCCAGCCCCAGCACACCCCCACTTCACCCCCTTCCCAGAGCAGCCCAGATTTCACATAACTCAATTTCTGAGTCCCCCCAAGATCTTGGGACTTGCCCCATTCCCTGATTTCCAAGGCTGCAGACACAAACTGGTTCCAGAATGAATGCCTCATCACCAGCCCAGGGTGGGGCCCCCCAGAGTGTCTGCGTTCCCCACTGCCCCCATCGCATGGAGCGTGGGTGCCCCTCCTTTCCTAATGCAGGACGTCCTCAGTCATTGCCAGGGGCTTTGGGAACCTGGGGAGAACTCTGCTGACCCAAGGGGTCTGTGTTGTTGCCTGAGTGTTGCTGGAACATCCCCCTGGGAGCCCCTAGCAGAGGCCGCGCCTCCCAGGCAGTGGGGGGTGGCTGGCCCTTGTTTCTCTTCCGTCCCCTGTCCCAGGCGGTCCCCAAACTCGGGCCCCGGGAAGCGGAGCTACACAGGCTGACTCTGTGTTGTCTCCTCCAGGTGACGGCGACATTGTAAATAACATGTACGGGCCGGACCCCGACCTGCTGGCGGGCGAGAGCGCGGAGGATGAGACCGAGGACAGCATCATGTCCCCCATCCCCATGGGGCCGCCGTCCCCCTTCCCCACACCCAAGGAAGGCTCGCCATACGAGGCCCCGGTCTACATCCCCGAGGACATCCGCATCCCCCCGGGGTTCGAGCTCCGTGAGTCCTCCATCCCCGGCGCCGGCCTGGGCATCTGGGCCAAGAAGAAGATGGAGGTGGGGGAGCGGTTCGGCCCATACATGGTGGCGCCCCGGGCCACGCTGAACGAGGCGGACTTCGGATGGGAGGTGAGCCCTGCCGTGCGCGCGTGATTGATGGCGGCCGTTTGTCTCGCGGTCCATCTATTTATAAAGCCGGGTTGACGGTGCTGCCTGAGGCGGGAGGCTGGGTCGCAGAGAGTGCTGAATTTCCCAGGCTTATTTTATCCCGTGGCTTGTATGACGCGACTCCAAAAACACCAGAGGCCTAGTGGACGCTGGGCGGCCCCCGTCCGCCGCACCCGCTCTCTTCCCGGAAATGTGTCTTTAATGAGCTCATGTCTTAAACCCCTCAAGCTTCCGTCTGGATCTTAGATGCTAAGGCTGCCATCTCAGCAGGACCTTGGGGATTGATGGGAGTCTCCCAGAACAAGGTCTCTGCTCCCGGGAAAGTCCTCAGATGGGGGCCCAACTCTCCCCAGAGCAGCACGTGTCTGGTGGCCACACTGCCCCAGATGCCCCAGGTGCATCCATGCCCTGGGCCGCCTGCTGGTCTGCCCGGGTCAGCCAGCTCCCTAAGAGGAGCCTGCACTTCTCAGATTAGTGGGGGCAGAGAGGAGAGTCTTGTGGTTTTGATTTCCCTGATGATCCAGGCCTGGCTCAGCAGTCCTGGAGGCTATGTGTGACCTGGAGAGGGAGGCTGATTAGGTAGGGGGTGGGGGGTTGACAGTCGTGAAAGGGCCCTTCCTTCGGAAGCATTCTGCTCTGACCATGAGGGACACTGCGCCCCAGTTCAGGGGGCTTTCAAGGTGGTCTCCTAAGGACCAGGGCCCCACGAAAGCACACTCCCCTCTGGTCCTGACCTCTCTGCAGGCCCCACAGAGCCAGTGTGCAGCAGTATTTTGGGCAGGAACCCTGCCTGGATGGAAAACACAAGTGCCAACCCAGATTCCTCCTGGGTGTTTCACCACTTGCAAAAGTGTTCGGATGGTGGTCAGAGCTGGGAAGGGGAGAGCTGTCCAAGGAGGGAAGAGGGCCCTGTGGGGCCGGCAGCTGTGCCCCCTGCCAGTGGTTCAGGGTGGTGGGGCTTGAGGGGACCAACTCCCCCAACTGCTCGTTGGCTTTGGAAAAGTTCCCATGCTGTGTGGGACAGGTGTGTCTCTCAGGGTCTGTGGACAGAGAGGGGTGAGCTTGGGTCCATCTTTGCCCTCTGATGAGTCTTTACGATCTAGAAGGCTGCTCTTGGGGACATCACTGCTCCCTGAAGACTCGGGGAGCACAGTGCATGACCCTTGAGCAACCCCCAGGGGACCCTCAGCAGCCCTTGAACATCCCCCCCCCTCAGTCTGGTCCATCAGCTTTTGAAACCCTCTGAAAGGGTCTCACAGAGTCTGGCTGAGTCATGTGCTGGTGGTAGTACTGCAGACCTGAGACCCCCATTCCCTTCACAAGGGAGGACATGGGGGCACCCCAAATACTGGATCCCCTGATTCTCCTGCAGGTGGGTTTGTGGTAGTACATGAGGTATGGACATCAGGGGACACAGAAGCCCCCTACCAGGTGCCAGCTGACAGCCCAAGCTCTGTGGATGACTTTGAAGATTTAGAGGGGCAGTGGGTTGACCAGATGGATGAAGGAGCAGGCATGCCAGAATTCACCACAACTGAGTGGTAGAGGCCACAATTGCACTGTATGAACCGGCTTGTCTGTCCCCTGCTGTCCCCAGGTGGCTGACTCTGTGTGTGCCTCCCAAGGTCGCGTCACCTGCAGAACAGGTGGGAGGGAGCAAAGTGAGGAGTTGGGAGGTAAGGCCCTCTTGGGGGCAGCTCATGTGCTCTTCAGAGACCCACAGGGTTGCCCTCGCTGGGCCGAGAAGAGTGTGTTCACATGATGTGACCAGTAAGTGGCTTGGGCTGTAGGATGGCCTGTCCTATACTTCCCACCTGGTTATTTTCAGGAGGAATTTAGGGGTTTGTGTGATGTGCTTGGAAGGGCCCGGACTACTGAATTAGGAGACAGCTTCAGATGTTGGAGGGTAAACGAACCCCGCATGTAGCGTGATGGATGACCTTGAGGTGACCTGATTCTCATCGGCTCAGATGCAAGCCTCTGTTTGCTCTAATTTTAAAGAAACGGCCCGTATCACGGCCGCCCCGGGTGCCGGGCCTGGTACGGGTTGTGCTGTTATCTACCTGGCGCCTGTTGACTTTGTGATATTTGTCCTCCGTGTACGTGCAGGATCGCTCCCCTCCAAGGTGCCTCCTGCCCCACCCCAGGCAGCGCCTTGATTCCGGGGCCGAGACCTGACCACCACCTTTCCTGCCGACTCTGGCAGGTGTTTGTGCTGCATCCACATCCTCACGTCATGTTCCAGATGCACTGTGTGACTTGCCTGGCCTTGTCTCCTTGGTGAGTTCAGGCCTGACCACCTGCTCTGGGGCCATCTCTGGGCTTCCTGGTCTCCTATCCTGTCCCCTCCAACACAGTCATGAGCAGCTGTTGGTGTTGCCATAGTCATGGTCAAGCCCCAAGAGCAGAATCGGGCACCCCAAAACCCAGGGTGAACCTGCTTTGGCCTGAAATCAATCTAGCTCCCTGGATCTCTGGGCGGAAGTCAAACAGCCTCACTTATGTCCCCAAAGAGGAGACCGCTGTGTCACTTGGTTCCTATGTCCTCTTCGCGGTGACAGTGTTGGTCAGTGGGCCTCACTGCCCTTGAAGGGCAGGCATGGTCCTTGCCTTCACTCTGCTGCAAACAGGGTCCAGACCAGGAGTGGAGAAACCAGGCTCCAGAGTCTAGACCTTTCCATGGCTCCGGACAGCAGAGGGGCCTCCAGAGGAGCCCCGAGTCCCGAGTGAGGCGGCTGACTGTGTCCTTGAACCCTGCAAATGCCCGCCCTGGGCCTGTGGTCTGCTCGTCCCCGTGCAGGGCTGGGGACAAAGACGATCACTAGCAAAGCGTCAGTGTCTGAGCGTCCTGGCTGGGGACACCAGGCAGACTGAGGCCCGTCGTGGCAGGGCCCAGGGACAGCAACCGCAGGCCAACAATCCGGTCCTGAGTGTTGTATGTGTTGTTGCTCAGTGTCACCGTGGTACTTGAGCTTCATCAGTCAGTGTGATTTGATGTGACTACAGTTTACATGGCATTCAGTCCTTGAAGATGAACAGATCATCTTCTAGCAGAGATGGCAAAGCAGCTCCGAGAAGGAGCCAGGAAGGTTCTGGATCCCCAAGGGGCAGTGGGTGGCAGCAGGGCTTGTGTCCTAGCCTGGCTCAGAGTGTGGTTGCTCCCACGGGGTCTGGTCTGGGGGTGCAGCAGGAGAGGAGGATCCAGGGAGATCCCCTTGCAGACACAGGGCGGGTGTTCCTCGGAGGACAGGCTCAAAATCAAGGTCAAACCGATGATTCTTACTGTCATTTTGGGACTTCACTGAAACAATTTTCTTTCTACTGGGAGAACAGAATTCCTGTTCTGGACCATTCCACTGAACTGAAATCCAAGGGTCCCACATCATGTTCTCTTTCTGTGGTGAGGTTTCTGGTGACTCAGCCCTTCTGACAAAAACATTTCTGTCCCTGCTGGGGTGGCTTGAGTGACTTCGCACCTTTCAGGGTCAAGGTAGCAGGAGCATCTTGGCTTGTGCAGGAATTTTACTTCAATGAAACAGGAAGGCATGGGTTGGCCCCGTGGCTGGGTATCCTCCTCCTGCTGTTCACCTGCTTTGTCTTCACATGGGCATCAGGAACATTCGATGATTCTAGACATTTCCCCCACCCTGACCCTGGGTGTTCTGGGGGAGGCCAGGAGTGAGTCCCTCATTTTGGAAAAAAAGCACAACTCTGCTCTCCGTGCATCCAGACCTGGCAGCCGTGTCCTTGGACACAGACAGGAGCTTGGGGTGCATGGAACACAGCTCCCCGGGCTCCATTTCAAAGGGAGGTGTCTGTCCCCTGCCCAGGACTCCCGGCCCCTCCCCCCCAGACACAGCCTGCCCGCTGACACAGCCACCACTCAC
Organism: Dama dama; assembly: GCF_033118175.1. Taxonomy (NCBI): domain Eukaryota; kingdom Metazoa; phylum Chordata; class Mammalia; order Artiodactyla; family Cervidae; genus Dama; species Dama dama. The sequence goes on along the minus strand of NC_083694.1, from coordinate 46,836,427 downwards.
CCTCCCAGAATAAATCACTTCGTGATTGCATTCTATTGCCCCGGGGTCTGAAAAACAATGATTTTGATCATTTGTTGAGTAAATCATGACATTTATCATCGTGCTGTTTATTTTGCTAATTAAGAGATGGCTGCGAGTGGCAGGCCCGAGGGAACCGGCTATGGAACCCGCTCCTCCGAGGTGCCACCTGCCCCAAGGCGGGGCCCCGCAGCTGTGCTCAGGTTGGGGCGGCTGCACAGGCCCCCAAGGGGAGGCGCGGGAGCCATTTGCACATTGAAAGCGCCCGGCTCTGCTCATCTCCCCCAGAAAGCGGGCTCTCTGGTGCCCAGCGCGCTGCCCAGCCTGTAACCGACACTCAGGCAACGTCCGTCAAAAAAAAAAAAAAAAAAACACGTCTGCCTCTGTTTAAGGAGCTGGTGGAAAATGTTAACGTGAATTGATGGGGTTTCAATTATCTGAAGAATTTACTCGAGTGGATTACCTCATCCTTTTGGCCGTGGTTCCTGAATATTAATACACATGTTCATTTGCTCAATCAACAAACGTCTGTGTCTGGCCCAGGGACTGTGGGAAGTTCCAGGGTCGCAGGGGAAAGGCTGCCCCGTCTCTCCAGTGCTACAGTCACGCGGTCCCCAAGCCGGCACCTCTGGGGTCTCCACTCCCCCTGGATGGCTCTGGTGAGGGCAGGACCTTCCGGCCACCCCTGTGGACCACGGGCTGCCAGAACATCCAGAGATGCCAGGTAGGGATGTTCCAGGCCATGGCTGGTACCCAGCTCTGCATGCTTAGATTCTGAGACACTGTTGTGAATGTGAGACTGAGTGTTGATCCAGAACCCCTGACCTTGAAGAAGGGCATGGGGTTGAGGAAGTGAGCTCTGCTTGTGCCCACTGGTCCCCCTACATATATATATTTTTAGAAAAAATAATGCTTGCTCTTCCAAGCTGGGGCCATGTGTCCTTAAATTAAGGAGGAGCTGAAGGTCTATTTTTGGTCCAAAGTGGCAGGAAGACGATGAAGCCCAGTGGGGTGTGTATTCCCTGCGACTCAGGGTGTCAACACAGTGGGAGCTTGGCCTCTAACATCTCAAGGACAGGATATGGTGGGGTTTCCCAAGGCTCGTGACACATCCATAAACAAGTGGCATGGAGATCTGAGGACCCAGGACGCTTTTCCAGGTCTAAGGGCTGAGATCACATTCACTGAGACAGATAGAGGGGCAGGTGTTCTTGGGGGTCTGGCCTCTGTGCTCGGCCCCTAACACCTGCCCAAGCCTGGCTGGGGGTCAGGTGGGCACCCCAAGACTGCAACCAGACTGCAACTGAGCCCCTGATCCCCGTGGGGAACAGGCCCCCTCTTCTTTCTTCTGCACTTACACTCTGGCCTCAAGGACCCTGTCCTCTTTCCTGCTGAACTGGCCACAGATGTCAGCACAGACTCTCAAACACCCCAAGGCTCCCTGCCCCTCAGGCCATCAAGTCAATATTCCTGCTACAATGAAGCATCCACTTCCCCCTGGGACAGAGTTCCTGAGGCTCCTGGGAATGGGCTTCAAGCCGCTCTAGTTCCTGCTATGTAATGACTGAACAAGAAACCCCGGCCACCTAGAGACAAATGTGCATGCTTGACTCATCACCTAGACGAACTGGACACCCCTGGTGGCCCCAGAAGCATGAGCTTCCCAGTGCCACGCCCCCTGCATTGACCTCCCGGTGCTCTGCCCCCTCCTGCCTTCAAGTCCTGGTGCTGTGGGCTCCTGTCTGGCCCCCAGAGGGACAAGACCATGAGCAGCACCACAGCCAGAACAGCCATTCCCCAGGATTCAGGAAGGAAATGTCCATCCTCCAGAAGAAACACCAGCAGTGGCCAGCGGCGAGTCTGGACTCGCGGATGTTTCATCACCAGCAGCCCCTGTGGAAGCGGAGCTGCTGCTCAGCCAATGGACACCTCCTCTGCACCCCAGAATCATCAGCAGCCTCAGAATCTGGGTGCTTTCAGCCCTGGCCAGCCCTGTGGATGGATCCACAGCCCCAGAACAGCAGGAGAGGAAAGCTGGGCCCAGCAGCCCCTTCCGGCATTCCAGGTGACTCCGAGAGGAAGTTCACCTAGCCTGGGAGGAGGGGCAAGCCCTGACTCTGAACAACGGCCAGCTGCCAAGTTTGCAGAGAAAAATGTGACAGCTGGTACTTGAAGGTCAGGACTGTCCTTCAGGTGTTTCCAGGGCATCTGAGACCTGAGAGCAGAGATCTCTGTCAGTGGGTCTCATACCAAAACCTCCAGAGCATCAGAAATACAGGTCCCTAGACCCCACCCCAGAGATGCCAGACTTTGGCCAGATGGAGCGACCAGCTGTGTGTGTCTGTCCGGGACGGTCTTGGTTTTTGAACCAGAAGTTCCAACAACCCTCCCTGGGTTTGTGAAAGCTCCCAGGAACTTAGAATGTGCTGTGTGGGTGAGAGCAGCCAGTCTGGAAAGAGAGAGAGGGAGATCCTTTCAGGCCTGCAGCATCTGTGTTAGGGGCCCTGGCAGGAGGGGACAGCTAGGAGCACTGACGGAGCAGAGGTTTCGGAGAGGACCACCACCCTTCTCCCGCTGTGCTCCCTCCACTGGGGGGTCCAGGGAGGTGAGGGGGATGATTTGCCATGGGTCGCTGAGGGTAACCTGACAGCTTGTCCCAGAGGCACCCTGTGGCCCGAGTGCAGGCGGCCACGCTCTGTGATGCACACGCACACTTCCACACTCTTCCACACACATTTCCTGCAGGGACCACACTCCAGCATTTCTATGCATCCTTCACCCTAAAGCTGTCACGGTGTGTGCTCTTGCTGACATGCCCGGGGTGGGGGTGCACCTTGCTCCTTTTTATTTCACTCTTAGACCATCGTGTTGTGTTTACTCTTGGAATTCCAGCCGTGTAGGAAAGTACTGTGGCCAGGCTGGCACAGGGGGCCAGGACTGGTTTCAGCTCCAAAGACTGGGCCTCCTGCTGGTCCGATGGTCTCACTCGCAGGGCCTGGTGTTCTTGGTCCCTGTCCTTGCCTGTCCTTTCCCGTAGCACCAGAATGCACACTGGGACCTTCCTGGGCGCATCCCACTCCCCAGGGACTGGGAGCCCAGAGGCTGTCTGTACTCTGCCCTCCTCTGCCTGGCCGGCTAATTCACCCCTGACACTGACTCTGCTTCTGCGCTGTCTGGGGTTTATTTTAGGCCTAGCAACATGGCAGGGCTTTTCTCTTTCCATAGTGATTTTCTGAATGTGTTTAGGAGGCATCATGTATATTCAGAAAGCGTCCAAAGTCGTAAGTCACCGCTCAATGAACATTCACACCCATGGAAACAACACCTGGATGGTTAACAGGTCTGGGAACCTCTTCTCGGGCCGTCAGATAGGAACCCGGATTCGACAAGGGGGGCCATCCTGTGGGAACAGGGCTGAGTGGGAGGCGGCCTGGGAGCGCTGGGGCGGAGGGGTGGGGGACAAAGAGGCCTGCGCCATCTCGTTTCCCCAGGAACCGCTCCCAGCGCAGCTTCTCTGCCATCTCTCCCAAGCACCATGACATCAGGTCCAGACGTTTTTAGCCCAAGAATGCCATGAAACCCTGCACTATCTTCGGCCCAGCTCCGAGGCGCGGGTATATAAGGAATTTTCGGAAAAAGGACAGAGAATGACTAAGAATACCTCCCTGGTAGTTCTTCTTTATTTCCTTAAGGGGTAATAACTCAGCCACAGTCCAGCAGAGGGTACTTTCTTTAAATAGAGCATTCTGATTCACAAGCGAAAAAGGAAATAAATATTTTCTTTTCATATTCAAGAGACGTTCATGAATACCAACTTCTTAAATGGTATTTTACCATCCTCATGTCTCTCTCTCTCTCTCACACACATACACACACACACACACACACACACACACACATACACACACACATATACACACCAGTGACAACAAGCCCATCCTCACCCCAGAATGGCTGCTTGTGAACCAGAGATGTGGACTAGCCTCAGGTAGTCAGAAGGAAGTGAGGGGAAGGAAGATGGAGGGGATGATGTTCTCATCTCCGGGCTCACCCTTCCTGCTGGTGCTCTGTCTCCTCTTCTGCCCCTCCTGCTCCTTTTCACTTTTATCTTTAAGGGAAGTGGGGTCACACATTCAGGGATCATGACAAAGGCACCCTCCCTGTGCTGGTCAGGACTGGTGAGGCCGGGGCAGGCTGACCAGGCCAGGAGCGTGGACAATAGAGAAGCCCTGGCATTCATTAGGCACCTGCTGTATGCACATGCCAGCCATGCCAGGCTCTTTCTGATTCGTGATTCTCATTCTGTCTCATTATATCCCGTGCCCCAGCCCCGTGGACTGCATTGGAGACTGGCAGGCATTAATGCCTATCCCCTGAGTGCCCCACTGTGAAATTCTCCGGATCCCAGAGACAGCCTTCAGCCTTGCTGGAGCCAGGATTCTGAGATGGTCCCAAGGTGCCAGGAGCCTGGTTGGTGGGAGACGTGTTCAGTTCAAGCAGGATCTGTGGGGACCCCATCCCAGAAGGTCAGTCTGTGAGGCACAAAATCCAGATGCCGCCCCCCATCTGAAAGGAAATCTTTTTCACCTGTTTGCCTCAGGCTTGGATCCCGTGGAGCTACGGTTCTCAAGTGATTGTGTTGAGAAATCTTCAGGTGCCTTCAAAATGCAGGTTCAGGGCCCCATCCTGACCTGTGTGTGTGTGTGTGTGTGTGTGTGTGTGTGTGTGTGTGTGAGTCACTCAGTCATGTCTGACTCTTTGCGATCCCATGGTCTGTAGCCCATCAGGCTCCTCTGTCCCTGGAATTCTCCAGGTGAGAATACTGGAGTGGGTTGCCATTTCCTTCTCCAGAGGCTCTTCCTGACCCAGGGGTCAAACCCAGGTCTCTTGCACTGAAGGCAGATTCTTTACCATCTAAATTATCAGGGAAGCCCCACCCTTACCTAGTGGATTAGAATTCCTGATGGGGGTCCCCAGGAATCTGCATTCTAATTAACAGTGGAAGAGGGGGCACTAGGAGTTCTCCATTTATGGGTGGAAGCCCAGAGAAAGAGGCTTCACTTGTATCTACCTGCACCCCACCCACCCACCCTGTGTGTCCCACCACTGCTGGACCCCAGAGCCAGGAGCAGTCTGGCTGCCCCACTGTCCTCCAGAAGGACCTTTGGGCAGCAACAGAGGCTGGGGAAGGGGCTCCAGAAGGATTCCACCCCCACCGTATAGCTAGCTGTTGGCATGGCTCTCCTTGGGTGGGTAGCCGCCTGGAAACTGACAAGCAACAAGACCCCCCAACCAAGGGTATAGCAGTGATGGTCAAGGTTGGGGGGAGGGCCCAGACACCAACTGTCTATGTCATGCCTGGAGATTACTTGGGACATCATCATTTCTCACCTTCACTGTGCAGGTGGAAGGTCCAAGCCCTAGAGATGGAAGGGGGTCCCGCAGGATCATAGGGTAGTTAGTTTGGCACAGGGGCAAGAGACCAGGCAAGGGACCCTCAGGCAGCTTCCTTCGGCCCTGCCTCTTGACTCTGCAGTTCATGCAGACAGCATGTGCTGAGACCAGGGACTGGGCAGCCTCCTGACTCCTCCCTAGAAGTTAGAGCAGCCCCCAGCCCACGTGGGCACTCTATCCCCAACACTCTGTCCAGGCCTCAGCTCCTCCAGGGGAATGGGGACCAGTAAGGCAGGGAGTGGTCTAGACATAGCCCTTGGCCTCCTCTCTCTGCACCTGCACTGCCGGCCCAGCCAGAGTAGCTCTCAGGCTTTGCCTGGGCCGCCTGTGGCCACGCCTTCTCCAGGCTGACCCTGCCTTCAGGAAGCGTGTGGTGGGACCCACCTGCTGAGACTGAGGCATCTGCAGCATCGCTCATTTATACGGAAAGATTATGTCAAGTACTTTCCCAGCAGCGGCCTCTCATAGAGTATAACGGGCTGGAGGGCGGCCCCTCTGAGTGCGGGCAGCTACTGGCCAGGCAGCTCCCCCAGGACCCCCAGCATGGACTTGGCCAGCCTGTCATCCACTCCCTCCCTCCCTGCTGGTCAGATGAACATCCCAGGCCTCGCAGGCCATAAAAGGTCTCCCTGGGTCATGGGACAGGGTGTGGACCTACCCGCCAGGCCTGCTTATCAGAGTTTCTCTCGAGGTGAGAATTTTTGTGGGCTGGTCACCTCCAGGTTAGGAATGCGCTCTCATCATGTCACAGGCCACTTCGGCTCAGCCAGAAACCAGGGTGACCCAGCCACTCCCCGCCTGTTGAGGGGCAGTGGCCGCCGGAGGTCCCCTGCAGGACGTCCTCTCCTGCTCTGTCCAGGGCTGGCGTGGTGCTTCCTCTGCTCTCTTGGGCCCACAAGACACTGAGATGTGGCTGGGTTTGCTCTGATGGAGGCCAGGTCATGCCAGGACGCCCTTTGCATATGAGAGGTCAGCCTGGGCGCATGGCAGGAGGCCCCACAGGAACAGTCGGAGTCAGCGTCCTGGCGCATGGTGGCCCCTGCCTGCCTTCACATTGTTTAGAGCACAGAGAGCAAAATGATCTAAAGGTGATATTTCAAGTCAGCCGACGGGATGCCCGTTGGTGTAGGTGGTGGTGTCTCCTCCTTGGGGTGGGAAGATGCTGAGACAGGATGCCCTGTCATCACTCAGAAGTCAGCGTGCTGGTCCCTGCTCACCTGTGGCCCAGCTACCTGCGACACATGATGCTGTGTTTCCAGGCAGTGGCTTGAAGAGAGGCACCGGCCTCTGGGGCAGCGCCCAGGGTGTGCATGTGCCGCATCCTGCCCTTCTGTCCCAGCTGCGCACCCCTCTTCCTGGCCAGGCAGCGCGGGGCTGGGATCACCAGCCCCCAGTGGGCCGCGGGAAGTACCTTGCCTGGCTTTCAGGCTGCGTCCCTGCCTCCTGGGCTAATGCCCAGTCTAATTGCACATCCCATTGTGTCGTCCCTGTTCAATCATGTTCAGAAATACCTCCATCCCCTCCTTGCCCATTCAGATCTCTCTCAAGTCCATTCTGGCTTATCAGCACAGCCATTTCAGGAGCGGAGCTAAGATTTCTGCCATTTAGGCCTGAGGCATTGTCTGTCCCTGTGGCGGCGGAGATAAACCCTCACCCAGAACAAAGTCGCAATGACCTTTTACAAGTAGAAGCAGCCTTGTTTCCCTCCAGACTCATTTATCAGCCTTCCTTTCAGCCTGGCGCGCAGCAGAGGCCTGGGAGAGCGCTGCCAGGCGGGGGTGGACGGGGATTAGGACGCCCGGCTGCTTCGTCCTCCGAGGCCCCTTGGGGTCTATGGGGACAGAGCTGTGCGTGGCTCTGGGGAGGGGCGGCACTCACCAAAGAGGGTGGGGCCTGCGGTTGCTGGGCCTGGGCAAGGTGGCCATGTCCCCTGCCCTGACCTCCTTCAGGGCCAAAGTAAAACCTGTGGACCAAGCCTAGGCAGGCTGGACATAAGTGGCAATGATGCTGATGAAGTGGCCTGCATCTCTGGAGCCTCCAGGCTGGCCTCTGAGCTTTGCAGCGGCTCACAGGTTTGCCCCACGGACCCCAGACAGCCTCCTGGCATTGGGCCAGCTCAGCAGGAAGCTGGAAGGAGAGGTCTCTCCCAGGCTAGATACCACAAGAATCAACATGGGTGGTGCTTTGGGGCAGAGGCCCTTCCCAGGAAAGTGTTTCTAGAAGGTTCTGGTTGCCTTGGCTCCTGGAGCTTGGGTCGCATGGGAACAGCTCGTGGATGGACCATAATGAGCCTCATATGCGTGAAAAACCCCAGGACCCAAGGAGCGTGTGTGACCCCAGCCCAGCTGTGCCCCTTCTTTCAGCCAAGTGAGCTGGCTGAGCCCAGGGACACTGGAAGGCATGCCACCTGCCCCCACTCACTGCTGGTGGGCACCTCTGCAGGGAGGTCCCTGGTGTGCTGCTGCAGGTGCTGGCCAGAGGGGTGGCTTCTGCAGCATGAAGCCTCTTTCTCCTCTTCCAGTCCTAGACTCCCTTCCCCATGGGCAGGCCCTGGGCCCCTGCAGGCAGGGATGATGGTGACGACAGCAGCAGGACACCCTGGAGGGCAGCAGCCACAGTGACCAGATAGGTGGTCAAGGCCCTGAAGAGGGTGCTGGTGGGAAATTGAGAAGTCGTGAGGGTGCCCAAAGGTGCTGTCGGTGGGGGCTGGTAGGCTCTGGAGAGGGTCCCCACCCTGCATGAGGGCACTGAAGCCCTGACCCAAGAAGGGAGGAGGAGTGGGGAGACTCACTTGCCATCCAGGGCTGCCCACAACTCCTGCCCTGCACCATCTTCTTGGAAAGACCACGGTGGACCCCGTCTCAAGTCTGAGCTTTCAGAGGTGACTGGCACCCTCAGGGGTCCAGGCTTCAGCCCCACATCCTCTCTCCCCACCACCCCGAGAGACTGGAGGTTCAGGTCCTCAGGGTCAGTGGGGGCTGAGCTCTGGAACTCCTTGATACAGGTGGTAGGTCCTGGGGTGTCAGACACCCCTAAACTAGAGATGGGCCCCCTCGGCTTTCTCTCTTCCCCTGTCTTTGCAGCAGGGACCCCCCGGTGATGACTGCCCAGGCTCTGAGGGGTCCCCTTTTGTTGTGCAGCTGTGCAACCCGGGGCCTCTCGGGAGCGCTGGAGCAGGGGCCTCCCAGAAGCAGAGTTACTCTTGGCAGCCCCTGAGCCAAGGTGGAGGGCAGGCTCAGCTCACCTGCCAAAGTCGCCCTGGATGTGGCTGGAGTCTCTGTGGACCCACTGAAGCCCTCTATCGGAGGCTTGACTTTAGACTCAACATTAAGAAGAGACTGAACTTCCCTGGTAGCTCAGTTGGACTGAGACTGCAGGAGACTCAGGTTTGATTCCTGGGTCAGAATGATCCCCTGGAGGAAGGCATGGCAACCCACTTCAGTATTCTTGCTTGAAGAATTCCATGGACAGAGGAGCCTGGTGGGCTACAGTCCATGGGGTCACAGAGAGTGAGACACGACTGAGCGACAAAGCACAACACTAAGAAGAGACCACGAGGTCGCCCCTGGGATCTGAACAAGCTCGGGTCTCCCTGACAGTGTGCTGACTCCCCTGAAGACGCAGTGGAGGTTGGGGTGCTTGTCCTGCCCTGGGCCAGCCTGACCAGTGGCTCGGGGAGGAAAATCCTCCAGGAGATGACCGCCCAGAGGCTCCACCATCTTGTCCTTTTACTGGCTCCAAATACCCTACCAGGAGATGCCGCCTGCAGCCATTTGGCACGGACTTCAGTCCTGACCCTGTAGTGGACGGGAGAGAGTGAGTGATGGATGAAAGGCTGGGGGAATGGAAGAGGAGGAAGGGCAGGAGGAAGAATAAGAGGAAGAGGAGGACATCAGGGATGAGGGCCTGAGTGAGGACTCTGGGCAGGTGGCTCGGGAAGCATGAATCTTGTTGCCTTTGAGGAGGGAGATGGAAAAGGAGTCCATTTTGCATTTTGATAAAAACTCTTCAGACTCCACTGCTGCCGTCACAGGACTGCAGGAGGGGCACTTCCCTCATCTGTAAAGCCTGCTCTGGTGGGGATGACTCATGTGGTCCTGACTTGAAAGCTCGTCCGGGGATGGAGGTCATGAGCGCTGGACTGAGAGGGACTGACCTAGACATTCTGGGGGCAGCCCAGCCTGGGCCCCGCCTGTCCGAAGATTGCTGGGCCAGCTAGGCTTCCAGAGCCTCTGCTGCCTGCCCCGCACACCCAGTAGCCCTGGGGACCATTCCCTGGTTCGGACACTGGTCATCACGAGCTTCTGAGTCAGCCCTGAGGACAGATGAGGAACGGCCCCTTGGAGCAACAGGCTCTCAAAGGTCATCGCAGGACCGAGGGCAGTGGAGTTGCTAGTTCCCTGTGCCGCCCTCCCAGGCCTGGGTCCCTGCCGTCACCCACACTTGCTTCACTCAGACAGACACACAGTCCCTGTCAGGCCCCGACCCGACAGGCTCCCTCGGGAACCCACGACCCACTGACAGCCCACAGACAGCACCAGAATCCCTGACTTTTGAGGGTCTGTCTAGGATTGACCTCCTTATTTAATCCCCCTTGGAATCTAAAATACATTAAGGATGGGGTCCCCCAGGCAGTGGGCCAGTGGGTCCAGGGCAGGCTCTGGACATGGGGCTCCCACTCCCCATCCAGGACTGCATGGTCCTTGGGCCACTCCCAGCATCCCAGTGGGTCCTCCGAGCCTGGACAGAGGAGGCAGATTCTCTAGCCAGACATCCTGGGATGGGCAGCGTCCTGCTCTGGGTCAGCGCTTCTCCCCGCCTTGCCTCCACCTTTACTGAGCCGACAGACCCAGAGGATTCCCTCCTTTGCAGGCCTGGGGTCCAGCCCGTAGCGCGGATCCAGTACCTCTGGCTTTCTGCTTTAGCTGTCCCTGCCCAGGTCTACAGACATTACACGTCCACCAGGCAGGGCATTGAGGGGCCCACTGCCCCCTGGGGCATGACTGTCCTAAGTCCCCCTGGCCCCTGCCAGTGCCCTGCGCCTCTGGATCAGAGGTTGGAGATCAGGAAAGCTTTGCAGCTGCCCCTGCTTCAGGGAGAGAGAACACTTCCTGGGGCAGCCACCCAGCTACACAAGACCATCACGGTCCTCAGAGGCAGTAGCCTTTAAGGGTCCAGGCTTTGCCCCTCCAGCAGCCGATGTTGGTCTCAGGGTACATGGCCCCTCGAGGTGGCTCCCCTGGGGGTGTTATCTGGCCCTGCACATCACCACCTAGGGGGATGTTCCTCCTATTTTACAGAAGAGAAAACTGAGTCTTGGGAAGAGCGGCTGAGGTTACTGATAGAGCAACTGCCCCCTAGGACATCAGAGTCCTGCTCCCAACCTGGGGTTTGTTTTCAGGAAATGGAGGTGTGTCTCATGCTGAGGGATTCTAGACTTGGGGAGACTTAGAGAGATGTGGGACGACCCTGGGAGACACTGGGAGAATTCGGTAGACTTGGGGAGAGGCTGGCAAGGCCACCCCACCGGTTGCCTGGCACCCCGGGTGTCAGGGCTGTTCTTGGATCCTTTATCTGAAAGCACCTTTGAAATCCCAGGACAGGCAGGACCTGCCATGCCATTATCAGGGCGGTATCACCCCCATTAACACTGAGCAGGCGAGGGTTAGAATGGCCACTTCCAGCCTTTCTTTGTTTGTTCCTTTTAAACATCAGATAAATTCGTGAGGCTTTCTGAGAGGCAATGTACAGGTTACTAAGATGTTTGTGTCACAGGGGCTGGGGGACCAGAGAGTGGACAGAGACCCAAGTAGCCACCCCTCAGTTTCTTCACTTGTTAAGCAAGTGTTCAAGTGAATTGTCCTGAGGGCAGCTGTCATTTCAACCCTAAGAGATAGGGAAATGAAATGCTGGGGAGAGATTTCTTTGCTGGATCTGGGGGGAAAGAGTGGATAATTTTTCACTGGACATCCTTCCACCCACAACCTAGTGGTTGAAATTTCCCCCTAGAATCGTTTCTGTCTTTCCACCATGAGCTGAAGTGCACATGAGTCTTCATGACCTCTCAAATGCCTCTCTGGAGGACACAAATGCCCCTTTCTCTAATGTCCACATGGAGACTAGAAATGCTTATCTTCAGTGGGGCTTCCCCAGTGTCACAGTAGTAAAGAATCCATCTGCAGTGCAGGAGATGCAGGTTTGATCCCTGGGTCGGGAAGATCCCCTGGAGAAGGAAGTGGCCAGTATTCTTGCCCGGAGAATCCCCTGGAACAGAGGAGCCTGGTGGGCTACAGTCCATGGGGTCACAAGAGTTTGACATCACTTAGTGATTAAACCACTATCACCATATTTTTGATACTTTCAAAACATAGGTCAAGTTGTGTGAGCCCCACATGGCAACCTTTGACTTTACATATTCCTGTTAAGTCTGCTCCCCATGGCAGTCAAGGCTGGCACATCCTCTGAACTGAAGGGTCAACGTGGGGCCCTCAGGTGGCTCCTGCCGCAGCACCTGGCCGTGGTCTCTCCTCGCAGGAGGTCTGCCCCAGACAGCCTTCTCATCTCTGATGAGTTCCCTGGCCTTGAAGCCACAGAGACACATGGGAACAAACGCAGCCAGACTCCCTGCCGGCCCCCTCCTGAGTGGTGCAGAGAGCTGCATCCTGGTGTGTTTCCCGTGTTTCTCCAGGAAGTCACACAGGGGCGAGGGGGCATCCCTCAGACAGTCCCACCCAAATCCTCAGACACGGGATTTAGTGCACGAAGACTTCGACAATCACAGTGTGCCTGCCAATGTGGCCTTGGTGAATTCTTGCTCAGTGGCGGTTTTCAAATTGGCCAATTTAGAGGAAGACATTGGTCGAATTATTGTCAAACTGTGGTGCTGGAGAAGACTTTTGGAGAGTCTCTTGGACAGCAAGGAGATCAAACCAGTCAATTCTAAAGGAAATCAACCCTGAATATTCATTGAAAGGACTGATGCTGAAACTGAAGCTCCAATGCAAAGAGCCAACTCATTGGAAAAGACCCTGATGCTGGGAAAGAGTGAAGGTAAAAGAAGAAGGGGATGACAGAGGAGAAGATGGTGTCACTGACTGATTGGAGATGAGTTTCAGCAAACTCTGGGAGATAGTGAAGGACAGGGAAGCCTGGCGTGCTATAGTCTATGAGGTCGCAGGGAGTCGGACGCAACTGAGAAACTGAACCATGACAAATTGGTCAAATGGATACTGGAAACTGGAAGAATCTGCTACTGCACCCAGAGTCACCTGCAAAGTATCAGTGATGGGGCAGCTGCGCCCGGATGTTCACTCTCAGAGTCTGGAGGCTGGAGATCTCAAGTATGTAGCCCCTGGGGGAGGGAGGTGGAATCTGTCCCAGGCCTCTCTCCGGACCTTGGCGGTTGGCCGGATATATCTTTGGCTTATCCACATATCAGCCCAAGATCTTTGCCTATGTCCACGGGGGCTCTCTCTGTGGGCATGGGCATGTCTGGTCCCTTTCTGGAAGGACATCAGTTATATCAGGTTAGAGGCCCACCTGCCCTTGTATGGCCTCATCTTAACTGATTACATCTGTCAGGTGCTATTTCCACCTCAGGTCACATTAGGAGGCGCTAAGGATTAGGGCTCCAGCATAGGAAGAGTGGGGGGCACAGTTCAACCTGTCACAGACTCTCACACACCCAGGCTGTGTCATTCGCAGGTGCGGTGGGTGGCAGGAGCCCGTGGGTGGCAGCCAGGTACATACCTGGTCCTGTGTCCCTGTGTGGATGCTGGCGCCTGAGACCTACTGGCCAGGTGTCATAGGACACCAAGAGGAGGCTGCCTCATTTGGGGGGGCATGCAGGGTGGGGACTCAGGAGTGGTTTAGTTGGTGACAACCTTGAGAACCCAAGTCAGGGTCATCAGAGGCCTTCCCAGGGTCAGCATTTTTAGCCAGTTCCAATATCTTTCATTCAAAGATAAAACCAGTGACAGAAACATCAGGACTGGGTTGACTGCTCTTCGAAACCCCTCCTTATCTGCACCCTGTTGTGTGTGTGCGTGTGTGAGTGTGTGCATGAGCTTGGTGAACCTGCAACCGAGAAAACCTGAGGGAAGGTGGCTCCCTGCAAGCCCGAGAACGCTTTTTTTCAAGCAGAAGAAACTGGCTCCGGGGTAATAGACGTCACGTGGAGACTTCAGAAGGATGTGGTCATCAGGACCAAAGCTGTCTGAGATCCCAAAGAGCCCTGTAGCCCCGAGACAGCACTGCCGCTGCAGGAACATCTGGGCCTTGGCTGCCTGGAGTCCCTCGAGTCCCCTGAGGACAGTGTGGGGTGAGCCAGTGCGGTGGGGGCTGCCTGCTTCTGCCCAGTCTTCTGGTTTCAGACGAGTGCGACCCAAGCCCGGGTCGGCCGACCCGTCACTGCACTCTTCCCCGAGGGCCCTCGGGAGTCCAGTTCAAAAGGAAGTGGTTAAAAATGGACGGCCGGCAGGGAGGAGCGGGGAGGGACAGAGGCCCAGCAGTTGGCTAATTGGAGCGCGGCCCTGGCTTGGGGGGAGGCTGCGCCCCAGACAATGTGCTCCTGAGTTGGGAGCTGGGAAGGCCCGGCGGGATTGTTATCGAATTAGTTGAAGTCAGAACCCCCCTGAATGCAGGAAAGAGGAGAGGGGAAATGAAGGCCCGGGTATAATGCGGCCTAAGTGAGGGGCCCCATTCACTGCCCCTGAAAAGGCCGGCTTCCTTTCTCGGGGACAGAGGAGGCCAGCGCACTTTTGTCTGGTTGGGGGCGGGGCTGTGCTCGGAGGGTATACTTACCTACAGCCAGTGACAGGCGGGGCACGGGAAACGGAGGCATTGAAAATAAGTCCCAGTGCCAGCAGAGGGGTGACAGCGGACACAATCACTGTGCACTCATCAAGAGGCTCCAGTGAGCCCCCTTCTCGGGGACTTCCTGGGACTATGGGCCTGGTCCCCTGGGGGAGGGGGCCTTGCCCGCCAAGGATGCCTGACCGCCCCCCACCCTCCGCTGCGAGTTATGCAGCTAGGCCACTACGTTCTCTGTCTGCACTTAAAATCTGGAGATGTAATACGTGCTTCAGTGGCCGACCACGTGTGCAAGAAGTAGATCTTAATAGTTGAATTAGAGAATAATATTATTGAAAGTGGCAGTTAAACCTGTGAAATACAGAAACGGACCCGCCAAAAACCTGAACAGCCAAAAATAAGGGGGAGGGGATCATGCAGGTTATGTAAAAAATAAATACACAACAAAGTGCTATGCTCAGTAAATATTTGTTGAATTCACACATTAATTAATTTTCCAGATGAGATTTTCCTAATCCATGTTTTAAAGAGATTAGGGATTAGGAAGGAGGCAGGATCTGATTATGCAGTGGGCCCAGAGGAGATGAAAGGAGCATGGTGTGTGTGAGGTTTGGGGGCCTGGACAGCTCGGGGGGAGCCCAGGACAGACTGGCCCAGCCCTGGGTAATCCCCCTATCGGAGAGGCTGACTTGCTATTCACAGTCACCCCCACCCCATGGCGAGGGGACGGCTGCCTCGGCCACTCTACCCTTGGAGTGCGGGCAGCATGCCCTGGATTAGCCGCAGAATCTCCAGGTCCCTTGCAGTTAACCCTCTCATGGGGGAACTGAAAGGCCGGGGGGTGCAGAGGGCCCCAATTCCAGACTCCAGGGCTTTGCAGAAAGTGAGGCATCCAGCCGCCACCCCTGCCTGGTCCAGTGTTGCCCTGAAAAGCCCATGATGGTGCTCCCGTCCCCCAGTGGCTCCTGGAGTCAGGGCTGGGTTCATGGCACCTGCCTTGTCCCCGTTGCCGACAACACTAAGCGGCATCGCTGGCCCAGGTTTCTCAGCAAGGGCCCTTGTCGGGGTCACAGAGCTTCTGATGGTGGCCCTTGAGAGCCCATTGACCCCCATGGACCTGGACCTGGTCATAGCCCTCTCCTGTGTTGACCGCACAGGGCTGTCTGGGGAACACCAGGGGGTCCCAATGGGTAGCGACTGGGCATTTGGGAGGGAATCGGGCTGTTGGCCCTTTGACTTCGTGTTGGGGTGTCATGGGGAGTCTGACTGTGCCACTACCCAGTGGGGGCCATGTGTCCTTCCTGTCCAGGAATGGGGGTGGGCAGGCCTGCGAGGTGCCCTGCAAGGACAAAGCCAGTGTGGACAGCAAGTCTTGACCCTGTCAAGGTGCCTCGGGGCTGAGCCTCACCTCCCTGTTCTGGAACCTGCAAGGGCTGTCTGCCCAGCATTGCAGAGCAAGCATGTCTTTTGGGGTCTTTGATGTTGACGGGGACCTTGACCTGGACACTGGGGAGCAAACACAGCTGTGCCCAAGTCCTGGGCTCAGCCAGCTGTTTCCAGGAGAGGCCTCTGGGTGGGCTTGGACCTGCGCCCTTGGGACAAGCAAACACACGATTATTCATAGCAAGACACCCATGGTCCCCACGTGTGTCTGGCCTGGGGAGCAGGAGGGTCTCCTGGCAGCCCAAACTGCCCATCTCAGAGCAGACCTGGGGCTTCCAACCCAGGACAGTTTGTCAGGGCCTGTGGGGTGGACACCTGGCCACAGTAGGAAATGACATGTACTGTTTACTTTTCCTGGGGACCAGCAGTCTGTCTCCTTAGTGGCAGCAAGGAAATGGCCCCCAGGGAGGCGAGATGATGTGAACTGGGGACCAGGTCTGGGGTCCGATGAGAGGAGAGGCCTTTATGAAGGTGTTCAGCAACAGTGTTGGAGCAAGTGAACCTGTGACATGTTCCGGTTTCACTCGAGCCTCACGGAGGACGGGGGATGGAGACATTCCGAGTGCCCTCTGCGGGGAAGTCTCGGGCCTCGTATCTGGTCCAGGAAGGGAGCACCCATATGAGAAACTGAGCAGCCCACTTGGGGTACATGGAGGAGACCAGGCAACCTGTGCATTCCACCGTGTACCTACTCCCAGGAGGGCGGACGTGACCCACAGAAGGAGCAACTGGCCATGTTGGGACCAGAGTCTGAAGGATGGTCACGGTGGAGGAGGCCTTCAGCAGGGCGGATGTGTCCACACAGGTGCCAGGGCGCCAAGTTCGTCCATTTGCGTCTCCAAAAGAACTTCCCAGAAAGAGTTCTCACCCAGCGCCTTTATCCCCTTTTGATGACTTGGAAAGAAATTCGAGATTTCAAAATCCTAGGCCATTTAATTAACTCCACTCCTCCAAGTGCCCCTAGTGTGTGAGCACCCTGGACAGAGGGCCCTGGACTGGCTTCCTTTCCAGCAGCACGTTTGACAACCTTGGTGCCTCTGGCCTCCTCTTGGGTCATAGATCCTGAAGGTTTGGCCTCTGGGGAGGCCAGCACTGATCCCTTGACAGTTCCAAGGAGGAAACAAAGTACATTTGAAGTTCAGAGTCGCTGGACTGAGCTGATGTAGGAGTGATGCTGCTCTAAGGCAGCTGCCTTCAGACTGACCACCTTCCCTCCTTATGAACAGCAGCCGCCAGAAGCCCCATTGCCTGATTTGCTGGCCCGTGGCAGGGTGGCCCTGAGAGCAGTTTCCATAGCCCTGGATTTGAATCCTGGCTCTGCCATTTGTGGGGGCTTCCCTGGTAACTCAGATGGTAAAGCCCCTACCTGAAATGCAGGAGATTGAGGTTTGATCCCTGGGTTGGGAAGATCCCCTGGAGGGGGCGCATGGAAACCCATTTCAGTATTCTTGCCTGGAGAATCCCATGGAAAGAGGAGCCTGGTGGGCTACAGTCCATGGGGTCAAAAAGAGTTGGACACGGCTTTCACTTTCTGCCCTCTGTTAGCTGGGTGGCCTTGAAGACATCATGCTGCCTCAGGGTGCCTGTCTAAAGGCACCTGGCCTCTCTGGCTGTTGCAGTGATGGAGACCACAGGGAAACAGACAGATCAGCACCTGCCCAGTGTGTCTTGTGTCCAGAGGGCCGGTCCTTCTGCAGCCCATGAGGGTCCCACAGTCACAGTCAGAGTGTCAGCCCTCAGGGTCTCACCTCCAAGGGGTGGCAGGAGGCCAGTGGAGTGACCCTACAGAGGCACTTCTGGCTCTGTTGACCTGTGGGGCTCAGGACTCCCTATAGCAGGCGGTACAGGATATTCAACTCACCAGATGCCCGGAGTTCCCCACCCTGATCGTTGACAACCAAGTGTCTCCTGACATTGGCATTGCTGAGGTCTCCTGGGCAGCGGGACCCCCAGTGAGAACCTCAGGACTTGAGTGGGAGCCCATGACCTCCTTTCCAGCTTCTTCCTCTGAAACAGTTCCCTGTGCTGCTCTCAGCCAGGACCAGGAGTCCCCAGGAACCTGTGGGGCCTGCAGGTCCAGGAAGCCCAGCTCTCTGCCCTCACCTGCACCTCAAGTCCTGCCCTGGCCCTCTGTGGATCCCCCTGCCCAGTGACCAGCATCAGGAGACAAGTGAGTGTGATCAGCCCTTTTGAGGCAGGATCTGGGAGGTGACGCAGCCAGTGAGCTCAGGACCAGGCTGGGGGGGGTCCCATCCACATGGCCTCTGGCCTGCATATCACCGGTTCTCTATATGAAAGGTCTGGTCTGAATGGAAGCCCAGTTTGGGGGCCCCAGGTTTGTCCTGAGGCTGCAGATGTCCAAGAGACCACAGCTGAGTCATGGAGAGAGCGGGGAGAGGTCTCTTCCTGCTCCCTTATAGCCTTCTGTCCAGCTCTGAACAGGGACAAACAAGTGACCCATCCACTGGACGGCTGAGCAGGCGCAGGCCCTTCCAGACCCAGGAGTGTGCCAGGCCTGGGCAGGGCGGGGCCTCTGAGGGCACAGGGGATGTGGCTGACCTGGGTTGCCTGGGCACCACTGTGGCTTCCCTCCAGGACCGCATGGGAAGGCAGAAACTCTTGGTGATGGAAGGAGCCCTCACTCTTGGCGTTTTTCTTTTGCATGAACGGGTGTTCATGCTCTCATACAGGGTGGGAGGTGGCCCCTCTGTGGTCAGGGGAGACTTACTCTAGCCCTCCCTGTGCCTGGGGGATGGGGAGTGGCCATGAACGTAACTCTGCAGGATCCACACACACAAGGGTATCTTGGGATTCTGAGTCACTCAGAAGGGAGCACTCTGGGCTCTGGGGGTCCTTGGGGAAGGACCGATATTGAGTGGTATCCGGTGGCATTGAGTGTCTTAGTCAAAAGGGTGGGACGTTATGGCTCCAGTGACAAGAAAAAAGGAGTTGTTGACCTGGGGAGGGTTTATGCTGGAATAGGAAAGAGACAAAGAGATAAGGACATGAATAAACCATAGACTGGAATTCACCAGCATGGTCACTCTCAGAACCTCAGGAGTCCAGGCAACACCCTGCATTCAACAGCAGAAAATGCAGCTCCACTATGGTCCTGACAGGGCTATCCCAACCTCCACACCCCCTGCATCGTGACCTTGGACAGGCTGGAGCCAGTCTGGGCTCCCTTTTCCTGAGGGGTTTTGGGGATGTGACCTCTATACAGGGCACTTCTCAGGGGCCTGGCCAGCAGCACTGGGTGTGGAGTGGCTGTGGGGGGACTGTGTTTCCTCTCCATGTTTCAGCTGGAAGCACCCCAGGTGTGGGGGGAGCTAGGCATCCAGGTAGGCTTTCCGAGATCCCAGGTCAGGAGCCTTTGTCAACATCGATCTACTGCTACAAGTGCACCTTTTGTTTTGGAGTTTGCCTGCCAACTGACCCATGAGCCTCAGCCTCACCTCCCCATTCCCTGAATTCTGGGCCATGGAAGTGTCCTGTAGGCTGGGACTGTCTCCAGAATGGTCCAAACTGGATGAATAAGAAGGTCTGGTTAAGGATAATATTTTAGGAAAGTAGCGGCAACTAGTTGCCTTCTAACCTTCCAAAGCTAAGTTGTTGTTTTTCAGTCAGTAAGTCATGTCCAGCTGTTTGTGACCCCGTGGACTGCTGCATGCCAGGCCTCCCTGTCCATCACTAACTCCTAGAGCTTGCTTAAACATTGAGTTGGTGATGCCACCCAACCATCGAATCCTCTGCCGCCCCCTTCTCCTTTTGCCTTCAGTCTTTCCCGGCATCAGGGACTTTTCCAATGAGTCAGCTCTTTGCATCAGGTGGCCAAAATGTTGGAGCTCCAAAGCTAAGTGACCAGGCCCAAAACTTTCTCTGGTATTTATTTTCCTGCTGCTCCGTTAGCAGAATCCCTATTTCACACAGGAAATAAGGGAGCACTTCCTAGAGACATTTACAAGAAGGACCTCTGACACTTTCAGGCTGCTTTTTTTTTTTTCAACTACAGAAAAATCACTGATTTCTAGTTTCATCTTGTTTTAAAAAGTAACCCAGGTGTGAATATCCAGAACATGATTATATTGAATTGTTCTATCAGGAAAGAGTGTTTTATGTGCTGCATATACTTCTGCAGCTAAACTTGGCTGTTGTGGGCTTGCAGCCGGCTGGACTACAAGGGTGGTAGGACAGGCTTCCAGGTGGTATTGTCTCTATAACCCATCTAGCTCTGAGTTGTTGCCTGGGGAATCTTCTCTTTGTGACAGATGGGGAAACTGAGGTGAGGAAGGTGGTGCACCCTGTAGACTCAGAGTCTAGACCCCCAACCAGAGCACAGACCTGCAGGCAGCCTGAATCAGGCAGCACAGAAGGTTCTCAGAGGTGTGTGAGTGTGTGTTTGTGTTTGACATTCAGGTCCAATTTCAGTAGCTTAAGCCTCATGATAACGCTGATAAAATATTTCCAAGGCATGGTCTAAGGAACAGATACCATATGCTAAGCTAAAGGGATTAAAATCCAAGAGAATTTGAGGTTGACTCTGTGTCCTGGATTCATGGGGCTGGAAAGGGCTATATTTTAAATCTACTTTATTGAAATACAGTTGATTTGCGATGTTGTGTTATAATAATTTCTGCTGTACCACCAAGTTATACAAACATATGCATTCTTTTTCATATTCTTTTCCATTATGGTTTATTACAGACTAAATATGGGCTTCCCTCAGTTGGTAAAGAATCCACATGCAATACAGGAGACCCCAGTTCGATTCCTGGTCAGAAGATCCACTGGAGAAGGGATAAACTACCCACTCAGGCATTCTTGGGCTTCCCTTGTGGTTCAGCTGGTAAAGAATCTGCCTGCAATGCAAGAGTCCTGGGTTCAATCCCTGGGTTGGGAAGATCCCCTGGAGAAGAGAAAGGCTGCCCACTCCAGTATTCTGGCCTGGAGAATTCCATGGACTGTGTAGTCCATGGGGTTGCAAAGAGTCGTACAGGACTGAGCGACTTTCACTTTCACAGACTGAATATAGTTCACTGTGCTATACAGTAGGGCCTGATGTCTATCCTTCTGTATATAAAAGCCTACATCTGCTAACCCCAAACTCCCAGTCTCCCCCTCCCCAACCAGGCTCCCCCTTGGCAATATCAAGTCTGTTTTCTATGTCTGTGAGTCTGTTTCTGTTTTATAGATAAATTCACTTGTATCATATTTTAGCTTTCGTATATGTGATGTCACATGGCATTTGTTGTTTTCTTTCTGACTTACTTCATTTAGCGTGACAATCTCTAGTTGCATGCATGTTGTGGCTAATGGCATTCTTTCACTCTTTTTTATGGCCGAGTAGTATTCCATTGTGTATATGGACCACGTCTTCTGGAAGGGGCTATTGTTGACCTCTAGGTACATATTTGTTTACTTATTCATTAGATATTTATTCACTCACTAGACGTATATTCCTTTATTCACTTGGATATTTGTTTATTAACTTATTAGTGTTTCTTTACTTATCAGACAAGTACTTATTTTATTTGTTATTTGACGTCTGCTTTTGCCTGTTCTGTCTCGCCTTAGTTGTGTGTTGTTTAGAGGCTGCCGCCCGCTGGGTACCGGCCTGGTCACCGTGAGCCTTGTGGATTGCGTTTTCAGCACTGATTTCTTTCCAAGTAGCACAATCAGAAGTCAGTGTGAATTGCTCCCTGGAAGCATCCACCTCATCCACGAGAGGAGAAAAATATTGGCTTGACTGTGTGTCTCCTCTCTGGGCATAGGTCACCAGTTTAAGATGCATGGACTTGATCTATTTTAAAGTGAGCAACATGCGGGCTCTTAAGAAGAGATGGGTTTAGCTTACAATGAAATTTCTTGGTTGAATAGGGGGCTTCAGTGGATTCCATCTTGAAAACAAGTTTGTTTCTGCTCCGCTGGTCCTTCTGCTCCATGATAGTGGGACTATATCCCCAAGGGCTGACCTTTTCCTTGTTCTCCCAGGGGCTGCAGGAGGCCATTAGCCAGAGCAGTGGTAAAGCAGGGCAGGCTGCCCTCTGTGCCCACTCCACCCTTGTGGCCTCTTATGTTGGCATTTCAGCCACCAGCCAGCTTCGGCTCCTGGAGAACAATAAACATGCAGGAAACAGCAAAGAGTTCCTCCATGGTGTGTGTGCTTGTGCATGCACTTGTGTGTGCCTGTGCATGTGTGCATGCTTGTGTATGTGAGCATACTTATATGTGTGTGAGCATGCATGTGTGTGCATGTGTGCTTGTGTATATGCTGGTGTATGTGTGTACATACTTATGTGTGTGTTGCTTCATGTATGTGTGCTTGTGCATACTTATACATGTGCATGCATGTATGTGCATGTGTGCTTGTATATATGCTTTGTGTGTGTGTGTGCATACTCGTGTGTGTATGCATGTGGGTTCATGCATGTGTGCATACTTGTGTGCATGCATGTGTGTGCTTGTGTGCATACTTCTGTGTATGTGTGCCTGAATGCTTGTGGGTGCACATGTGTGTGTATTTATGTGTATGTGCATGTGTGTGCTTGTATATGTGCTTGTGTGTGCATACATGCTTGTATTGTCCTTATGTGTGCATGTTTGTGCATGTGTGTGCCTATATATATGCTTTGTGTACATGTATGTGCATATATGTGTGTGCTTATGCTTGAATGCATGCTTGTATGTGTGTGTGTATACATGCATGTGCATGCATGCCTGTGTGCTTATGCCTATGTGCATGGTTGAATGTGTGCATAGGTGCTTGTGTGTGGATGTGTGCGTGCCATGCCCGGCAGCTGGGGCCTGGGCTTGAGCCTGCAGGCAGGAGGGTATGCAGTGCTGCTCTGTCCCCTCGGAGCTGCGCACCGCAGTGGGCAAAATGGGCGACACATGAAGGGAAGACAATAAACAGCTTCCTACCTGCCCCGATAATGGGCGAGCTCTACGGATTGATTAGCCCTCACGTTGGCTCTGGACGTCAGTTTGGGAGTGACAGTAACAAGCCCCCCAAGGGCTCTGCTAATTTGCACCCCATTCACCACCCCGTGAAAGCCCATCAGAGCCGCGGAAGAGCTGCGCGCGCCCGACCTCATTCAATGGGGGCGATCGCTGGGAAAGGGGCCAGTTTTCACAAAGCCCAAAAGAGCAAATTGGCGGAAGCTTTGTTCTTCCTTTTCCCTTTCATGCCGTCTTGCACTAGTTAAGCTCCTCATTTGTCCCCGCCAGGGCTCAGGGCTTGGGTCACCCTCGGGCTGCCTTTTCAGGTGATCTCCCTGCCCCCCGCCCAGCCCAGGCCCAAATGGAAGGTGGGGGCAGGGTGGTCTGAGGTGGGGACACTGCAGGAATCTGGGCCTCCAGGCTGAGACTGGGCGGGGCTGGACCCTGATATGAATGCCAAAGGTGCCTGAAGTCTATCCTTCTCTTTGTCCTCGTGGGGTGGCCCCTCATCCCTACACTTCCGGAGTCTTGGAAGATGGAATGAAGGACAGCTTGTCCTCTGGCCTGAGTTGCAGCAGCCTTACTTGCGCCATGGAAATTACAATGAATGAGACAGTGGCCCTTGGCTCCCACCCAGCATGTGCTGTTCGGCTGCCCCTGTGCCTGGCCCTGTCCCTGCCCCCTTCCGTCCCCTCCTGATGTTCAGTGTCAAAGGGGCTGCTTTTAGGACTCGGCCCTGTAAGGGATCGTCCCCCTTGATCTTGGGATGGGACTCCTGGGTATTTGCTTTACTGGATTTCATGCCTCCCCTGCCCCCTCCCTCAGCACTGTTCTAAGTTCCAACCAGCAGCACTTCGGGTGGGAGCCTGGAGGGACTTCCTGCGATAAGACAGTGTCACCTAGGAAGGAAGGGGTGGGTGCGCCCCGCACCCAGTTGCCAGCTCCCAGGGAGCCTAGCCTGTGGAAGCTGCTGCCAATCCCATCCTTAGCGCTGGCAACACCCTGTTTGCCAGGCAGGGGCCACCAGGCCAATGGCATGAGCAAACACAGATTTTCGGATTCTTCAGATTAGCCAGCGATGAGGTGGGAAAAAAAGAAAAACACCCAAATCTTTATGCATTAAACATGGCAAACCCATCAAGCCATAGATACAACCATTGTTGCTTGGTTTGTGGACACAAATACCACCCCTCTCACTTTGTTGGGGGCCGGGGGTAGGGCTCTGGTTGTAATTGTAAAATTGTGGTGGCTGTAATTTGACGCTCGGGTTGTCACCAGCTGGGAAGCCACAAGTGGGCTGGTGCTGCCCAGCGGTTCAACTTGGGGAGTGATGGTGTAGAGTCCCCGTAAAGAGTCTGAGTTCACCTCCCAGGGGACCGGGCATCTAAACATCCAAGGGGTGGCCTGCACAGAGGTGTGGGTTACCAGCTGCCAGCTTTGTGCACAATCTGCTCTAAGCACCTCATGTTCCATCCTAAGGTCTCCCCAGGACCGGAGGAGGTGGGGCAACTCGTAAGTGGATCCACTCCGTCCAGGTGGGGAAGTAGGGTTTCCGGAACACCATGTCCACCCAAGGTCACCCACAAACAAAGTCACAGCCAGGCTGTAGACCAAGGACTCGCAAGGCCGGGCAGGCGCCCTCCCACAAGGCCTTGCTGCCCCTATTAATCCTGCAGTTCTAGATCACTATCAGGGCTGCTCTCCCAGTACATTAATTCAGAAGCACGCAGAGCAGAGGGCGTGGCCAGTTAGCCAAACGGAACAGCCAGGAGAGCTGTGCCCAGACACGTGTCTGAGTCTCGTGGTCACTGGGTCAGATGGGTCTGGAACCCACGGTCATGCCGTCACAGCCCCCTTTTCTTGGCACATGACCAGCCCTGGGGCAGGGGTTCAGCATTACTCAGTGAAAATGTTCTCCAGGGCCCCGTGAGCAAGGGAAGGCAGTTTCCCTACTAGATGGTGTCCTCTTCATCCTGGGCATGTCTGATGAAAACCTGAAACTCCTGGGTCTCAGGTGGGCCCACACCTGGCACCTGCCAGCCCCACTTTTCTCTTTGTCTAAGCAGCAATAATGCTTTTCTCAGTTCAAACTGGACAGGGAACCTAGAGTAACAGGCGGCTTTTAGGAGCTGGTTCCAAAGGTGGGAGCCCCAGTTGGCCTCACTGAGCCCCAAGGTCATAGCAGGAGTCACCCAAAACCCTCCTGGGGGAACCAGAGTGGCAGCCCCTACAATCAGAGCATCTTCAGAGGTGTACGCTGTCTCCAGACTCTTTTTCCACCCACATAGCATGTAGGGCACCGGCAAGAGATAAATAGACAGGGAGAGGGCAGCAACGACCTTGACCTTGGCCAAGGGGACCCCAGCCCAAGCTCTGCTGCAGACTTGCCCTTTCACCTGAGACCCTGGTGTGGTGCCCTGGTGTCTGCCTCTTGGATAGTCCCTTCAGGCCCTCGATCTGGTGAGTCGGCAGCAGCAGAACTAAGCCCAGGGGTCTGCGTAGACAGATAACACAGTTGTTGAAAGTGTTCGTTTCAGCTGACTGGGCTGTCATCACAAGGTCGCTCAAAGACACAGTCCCATCTGCTGACCGTCACTGCCCCTAGTCCTGACAGTCTGTCCTGAGCTCACAGTTGAGGGTCAGGCGCAGCCTAAGGGACATCCCCTGAGGAGTGGTTTCCTGTTAGAAAAATAAGTAAGTAGATAAATAGGGCAGGACGCGACGGGCTGGAATGAAATGGGACAGAACAGAATAGGCCGCTGGTGTGGGGGGTTGGCAGGTGCTCCTGGACTGTCTCTAGGAGAAAGTACCCATCTTGTGGATGCTCAGCAAGGCCCAGCTGAGGCCACAGCCCACTGTGGCCCCTCCAAGGTATGCTCTGGACCAGCCTCCCTTAGATGGGGGACAGCACCCCTCAGATGGGAGACAGCATACTTGGGAAGGTGGGAGCCAGCCAGCACTGCCAGGTGGGCTACACTGCCCATGTCCCCAGCACACTGGTCTCTGCTTGCTGTCGCTCCCTGGTCCCCTCCCGGAGTCCTGTCCTCGGAAGACCCTGCGTGCTGATGGCTCGGGCGCTGCGTTCCCCCTCCGGTCCTTTCCCACTGGGCGTGGAGGGATGGCCGTGGCCTCCTCCTGCCAGCCCTGCCCTCCGCCTCGGGGTGCCCTCGGGCCCTCTGATTTCCCCTCGGCTCTCACAGATTCTGCCCGTGTCCGCACCCTCATTAATCAATGTCAAGCACGGCATCGCCAACAAGGGCGGCATTCTTCCGCGGCCCTTCAGCTTCATACATCCCATTGTCCAGGACCGATTCAGATGGCTAGAAAACAGCCGATGCAGCACATAAAAGAGATGAGACAAAAATGAAAAGAATCGAGGGAGAAAAAAGAGGAGGCATTTTTCCCCCTGAAACACTCGAATAAATACTCGGCAATGATAATTTAAATTATTCATACATTTATGAAAACATCCATTGAAAAGTGAAGTGTATGATGCTCTTTGTCCATTTTGCTTGTCTCTTGTTTGGGATTAATCTTTACTGTAATCCGGGCTGGCCGTGCCCCCCTCACAAAGGCCACACTCTCTTTCCATGGGAAAAATGCGCCTGCCTATCCCAGGGAAAAGTCGGGGGGATATTTGTGCTGATGTGGCAGTTGCCAGGCCCTCACGATGCTGGACGGGCTATGTCCAAATAGTGTCCGACCAACAAAAAGCCCAGAGTAGTTCTCACGTCCATGCCAGCCCGGCGACACATCAACGCCACGGGCTGAGAGCTGGCCGCAATGGCCACTCAGAGCGCGCATGCGTGTGGGTCCCTGGGCTTCGGCCCCCTCCACTGAAGGATCATCAAAGCCCTTCGAGCAACAGCCCACCTAGGGAAGAGGGTTGGGCCATGCATGGCCACACTCCATCTGGGGACCCGTGGGTTTCGGGGGGTTGTGTGACTCAGTGGGACCCTGGGTGGGTCTCCCTGCTGGACCCGGCCTAGGTGGGTGGACCCCGTGCCTATTGCAGACTGTGTAGGTAGGCATCTCTGTGTCTGCCGGGACCTGGAGGAGGAGCCAGGGTACACATTGTCATTAGGGCCACATCTGGTCTCGTGGAACGAAGGCCCAGGCCCCGGCTTAAGGCTAAAGACATTTAAATCATTCTCCATGTCAAGGGGGTGGGATCGTGGCCAGCGGGTGTCAGCAGCACCCTGGAGCCAATAGATTTCTGACGGTCAGTCCAGGGACGAGCACCCACCGTCCACCCCCACCTCAACCCACTCTGCCACCCGGACCTTCCCAGGCCACCGCTGCCCCTGACGACCCAAACCCACTGTCTCGGATGGTGCTGGGCTCTTCATGTCATTAAATTCGGCGTCCAGCGCTTGTTCCTGGCTGGAATGCTGCAGAGACAGAGGGAGGAAGAACACCCAGCCTCAGGCCAGGGATGTCGTTTTTATGTAACGCCTCCCCTCCAGGGTTCCCCCATCCAAGTTTTGGTATTTTCGAAACTCCTTCCAAAGTGGGACAAGGCCCAAAATGGAATTCACCCCCACGCGGGATTTCGCGAGGAAGCTGTGGTTTTCGGTTGTGTGTGAGTTGTCCGGCAGCGATTTATTTTCCCTGGAAGTGACCCAGAATCTCCTCGGCTTGATGGCTGGTGCGCCAGCTCGCCAGTGTGGGGCCTGGCGTTGGGGGTAGGGTTGGGTGTGTCAGTGGGGCCGTTCGGAGGCTCCTGGTCCAGGGAACCGTGCGGAGGCTGTGAAGCTGCCCCCCACCTCCAGCTTTTCCAGACTTATTTGGTCTGGAATGGGAGCGGGACCCCATGGGAACAGCCCTCCTGGTTGGACTTGGATTTACGGCTCTCTGGTTTGGGCCAGGTCAGAACCCCAGAGGAAACCGCTGCTCTCTGTTCCTTGTTCTGGATGAAACTGACTGCTGGAGTGGCTGGAACATGGGCAGCCACTTGGGAACTTGGCGAGGACGCAGCTGGTACCCACACCAGTCCAGGGTGTGGATGGGGCGCCAGCCACCGCGGCCAGGCCCGTGGCTTCTGGGAGCAAACTGTTTTCACCCAAGTCACTGCTCCTCTGTCACCGCATCCAGTGCAGCTGTTTTTTTTTTTTTTTTCCCCTAACGTGGGAATGTTCTTGAGAGACTCAGCACGGCTCCTTCAAGTTCTCTGCAAGCTCTGTTAGGAGCTGGCTGGGTTGCCCTCTCTTCTACCCAGAAGCACCGGCATGCTGCCTCATTCCCCACTGCTGTCCCCCCAGACAAGGTGTTGAGGGACCCCTCAGCCACACCGTGTTGCCCCCCCAACCCCTTCTTGTCTTCCTCCCTCCTCCACCACCGACGTTGGGGTCTGGGAAGGTAGCCAAATGCCACCGAGGACACTGGAGCAATAAATCATCTCTCGTCCAACATCTGCAGGCCCCAGGGGCTAGCCCCTTGCGGCCGCAATCCCCCCACCCGGCCCCCTCTGACAAAACACCTATTGTCGTGGCCGAGTGAAGAAGACTCGATTCCACTTACAAAGGGCCTCTGAAGCCAAGTCGCGGGCTGCCAAAGGAGATGCCTGGCTCGCGGCGGGGAGCCCCCCGCACCGTCTTTCTTCCCCCCTGGTTCATGCTTTTCCTCTCTCGTGGGGGTCCCCCAAAGCCTTTCATTCTGGCTTCATATTCACATAAAGACATCAAGAAAAAAACCCAGTAGAAAGAATTATTAGGCATGGCTGTCAAATGCTTTATCAGGAAAGCAGGGAGGGGGAATAGGGTAACCCTTTATGCGCTGGCCTAACAGTCTTATTCTGGAGAGACCCCAGGGACCGCGGGGGAGCCAGGCCATCGTGGATCCCAGGGACTGGACACCAGTCCACAGCACAAGCACACACCCATGCGCAAGTCTGCCCAGAGGCTCACACACGTTCACGGGGACAGGCACACAAGCGCACAGGTGGGGATCTGTTTGTTAGCAGACTTCCAAATCGCTGCACTTGGTCAGAGGGTCCTAGGCCACTTTCCTCAGGGAAAGATGCTCTGGGCCTTCCCTGCAGCCCTTTATTCTTTGTTTCGATCTGCCAAGAGGTCTCCTGTCCTGTCCACCCTGGCGGGACCTCATCCTCTTCTACCTAACTGCCTGGGTCTTTTCCACCCTTGGCACTGAGACGTGACTGAAACTCCTGGCGCCCTGGAGGCCAGAGGACGGTGCTTCCGGGGTGTACGGTGGGACAAGGGCGTGCCATCCTCCACACATGAATTCAGAAATCGGATAACCCAGCTGGCTTTTCCAGAGAGTGTTCTGTGCTTAGGCAAGGTGTGGGCTGCCTGGTTCTTAACTCCTGATTTTCTGCTTCCCTCCTCCCAGCAAAGGGCTTCTCACCCAACAATTTTGCAACCTGCTCAGTTCTAATGGTTTTCTGAAGTGGGGCAGTGGCCACAGGGCCCAGCTTCCCTGAGGGGAGGAGGGCTCCCAGACGGGAGGGACGCCCAGGTCTGGGGTGAATGGCCAGGAAGGGGGCGTGTCCACACACTGCTGCCGTGGGGCCTGTAGGATTTGCAGTGAGGGGCACCCCAGGGTGGGCAGCTCTCGGGATGCGTTTTCGAGCCCGCCTCCTGGTGCACAGAAACCGAAAACCGCATGCCGACAAACGGCTCCCTCGGCAAACATTTTTATTTCCAATTAGCAAAAGAAAAATTGCTAATTTGCTGCAGTTGGACCAGGCTGATGTCTCAATCTGCAGAGTGTCAGTGCAGTGAAAGGAAGTGTTTCACACTGTGCCGGGGAGAGCGAGCGTCTCTAAAGAGGGTCAGGGCAGCGGGCCCAGAAACCAGATTGACTGGCCACCGCGCTAAATTACTCACACAAGACACACATTGTCTGCCGTGCCAGCCCCCGGAGGACCTGCTTTCCCATTCTCTCCCCTCGGAGCCGGGCGGGGGAAGCGCCCGAGCGTGGGAGGCAGGGCTGGGCTGGCGTGCCTTCGGGAGGGGCACGCTCATCTTCGGGAACGGAAAGAGGCAGGAGCCGGGTTAATGATCAGCCAGGCCTGTCTGCGGAGCTCAGGAACGGGACGATAAAATTCTCCCAGAGCCCAGCCGCAGCCCTGCACCCAGGAGATTCGAGGCCAGATAATGTCCTCCGAGAGTTAATAACTGAATAGGCCCTGGAGAGGGGCCGGCTGGATGCTGCCAGGCAGGGACACATAACCCGCCACTCTGGCCCCTACCCAGCTTTGCCCCCAGCCTCTGAGGTGGGGGTGGGGGGGTGGAGGCCCCTCAAATCGCACACACCGTGTCCCCAAAGTGGGCGAGACTCAGGTCCTAAAACAGCCGATCTCCTCTGCAGGACCCATGGTGTAGAATAAGGATCCAGACCGGTCAGGGCTCCTTGGGGAACTGGGGAGGCCACTGTGCGGGCCACAGATGTTTGGCGCAAAGGTAATAATAAACCTCTCCTGAAAACCATTGACCATGTAACCTCGGACAGTGAACGCCTGCGGCAGGGCTCCACAGAACAGGCTTGCCTGCGTGTGAGACCAGCGCCTCCTCCCACACAGAGGGTCCCTAGTCCCCGCGGGAGCGGAGCTGGGGAGGTGGGGGCTGCAGGCACTTTGTTCTGAGTGCAGCCCGTGCCTGCCCTCCACCTAAGGACCTTCCTCGCTGCCTCCAGATTCCAGATCTGCCTATCACCCCGGCTGGTTCACATGTATGGAGCCGGGCCTCTGTGCCTTAGCCATCAGCCAGTACAGCTCTCGGGCCTGATCCGGCTCGGAGGCACCTGCAGGGCTGGCCCAGTAGGTGCCTGCAGGCCTCCCCATGGCCTCTGCCTCTGGTCAGCTCAGTGGGCATTGGGCCAGCTCACCAGGGCCTGGGAAATCTCCAGACCAGCACCGGCTGACTCAGGCTGAACAAGTCCCACCGTCCTCAGGTCCTGCTTCCCACCCAGGGGATTCTCCTCTACTTGAAAGGCCAGGTGGATAGTGACCTTCAGAATGATCTAGAAGGGCCCAGCCTTGAAGCCGCTCTGGTGGATGGAGTCCTGCTGCCAGGCAAACAGGAGCACAGAGATGATGGTGGGCTGGAGGCTTGGAGGCCACTTGTTGACCTCCTGGGAGGCTGACGCTCCTCCCCACCTGGAGAAGGTCCTTGCCAAGACCTCTTAGAGACAGGCTGCCTGGGTGAGAAAGGACCACCCGCTCAGCCTGGCACAGCCCTGGGGAAACCGCTACGACCCCAGCAAATCCAGCATCTGCCAGCCACTCTATACCCTGCGGTTGGAGCGCACACTCTGGAGCAGGGCACTGGATCCCTGCAGTCAAGTCATCCAGATGGTGGTCATGGTGGTCATGGTCAGCCAGGGGCTGGCCCTGGCGTGGCCAAGACATTAGACTGCTGTGTGCAACGCTATTAATAGTAAGGAAGGAGACATTGGAGGAAGTCCGGCAGGGCCCCAGCCTCTGTCTCACTCTGATCCCTAGGGAACAGCCTCTGGACAACAGAAGCCAAGGCCTGGACTTGGTACCCCGGGTACTGGTGTATCTGCTGCTGTGTGGCCTTGGACAAGTTGCTCAACCTCACTGAGCTGCCTCACGGCATAAGAGGGACAATCAAACCAGATAATGTTATGTGGGACTTTTTTTTTGCAAGATGCAAACGGCTGCTTGGTCTTTGTGCAAATAAAGAAGAATGCCCTTTGTGTCATCCCTCCCCAGTAAGGGGTAGAGGCTCTCAGTCCACCGTCCACCGTCCCTCCTTTCTTCTGTAGGGGAGCCTGCTGGGATGTTCTAGACCCCTGCCAAGCAGCCTTGCTCCAGACCCCTTTCGGGGCAGGACCTGTCCTTGCCCTGACTGCACGCCAGAGTCACAAGACCTCTCACAAACTGAGACCCCCAGGCCTACACCCTGGACGAGCCTGCATTGTGGGACCCCTTTGTCCCAAGTGGACCTAGTCTGTATGCACTGTATTTTCTTCAGTTGAAATAGTTATTGCCCAGCTGTCAGTCATGGAAGAGTCTGGCCTCAGATGTACAGATACACAGCACTGTTCCTGAGGAGGCAGCATGGCGGTTTTGCATCCGGCCTCTCTGCACTCAGCCCCGAGCCCTTGGCATACACACATGCTCACAGGTGTAGCTAGGACACAAGTGTGTGCACGTGTGCACAGAGCACAGCCACACACACACGTGCACATACATGCATGCCTGCACACGTGAATCCCTCATGGAGAATCACTCTCCCACCATTCTGAGGCCCAGGACCCGGAAGCCCCTCTCTAAGTTTGCCTCATGAGGAGAAATGCGTGCATGCAGGAAAGCCTGCCAGGGATGGGGAGGTGGCACAGAAACCTCTTGACCGTGGCTCGTTGCTGTTCTGTTCCCCCAACCCCAGGGTCTGCTCTGGACATTGGGGAACTCATGGCTGCTCAACAGGGGCCCCATGAGGGGAGGGATGGAAGAGGCACCAACAGGGCCAGCCTCAGCAGCAAGCACTGTGACCTGGTGCTCAGGTCCCCGAGGGGCCACCCCCGACAAAGCAGGCAGCCCGGTAGGAGAGCTAAGGGCAGCAGCAGGAGGCAAGCTGCCCCCCAGCCTGCCGGTGGCTGCTCGGGAGCTCAGGCCTGGTTTGCACTCCCCGAGGCTCCTTGCAGGCCCAGTGCTTGGATTCCTCATTTCCCAGGAAGGCCTTGTTCTTTCCCTCCCCAGTAAGGGGTTGGGGCTCTCAGTCTACCGTCCACCATCCCTCCTTTCTTGGTGAGCTCCCGGTGTGGGAGCCTGTTGGGATGTTCTAGACCCCTGCTGAGCAGCCTCACTCCAGCCCCCGTTCAGGGCAGGGCCTGCCCTCACCCTGGCTGCATGCCAGAGTCATCGGGACCTCTCACAAACTGAGATACCCAGGCTATACCCATGACGTTCATGAGTTGGGGGTGGGCCCAGGCATCAGTGTTTTGCAAAGACTTTGGGTGTTTCCATCATAGGGCTGGGATCGGGAGCAAGAACCAGAGCTCAGCCCTCAGCACTGTGGCCACGGCAGGTTCTGTGCCTTCGACCTCATCCACCCTTGATGGTTTCCACACCTGATGGGGCATTTTGCATCAAAGGGGGACCAGAGAAAGTGTGCAGCTGGCCCACCCTGTCGTGGAAGCCTGGACCTGGGGGCCAGAGAGGCCCAAGGGGCCTTCAGATCAGCCATGCAGGCCGCAGCTCCAGGGCTCCCAGAGGTGAGACTGGGCCGAGCGTCTGCCCGTGGGACCACCTGCCCGCAGGTGTGCCACATCCACCGAGGGCCCAGATGAGGCCCACATGACCCCGACCTCCAGCCTCTGTCAGTGCCAAAATGAAGGCCTCTTTCTACCGTTAGGGAATTATCGCGTGAACGCAGCCGGGGCTAATCGTAACCAGGGCACGGCTAATCGCAGCGTTGATTATGGAGTCACTATTGATTTTCTCAGAGGCGAACGTTTCTCGCATTTACAACACCTGTTATCTTTTGACTAATAGAAATGACACTGATGAGTCGAAGTTCATCTCTGGACTCAGTTCCTTCCCAGCCCAGAGGGGCGGCACCTCCCCACGCAGGTGTGCGATTGCCACGTCTCCTCCACTACACGTTTTAAAAAGTTGTGACTCAGGAAGAAAGTCATTCTGGCCATCACAGTGTGTGGTGTTGAATCTAGAGTAAAATTGCTTGGATGTTTGGATGTTTTTTTCTTTGGATCCACTTAAACTTACCCCAAACCTGCTTTTCTTCTTGTGGGATGCAGGGAAGACTCCAGAATTTGAACATTTGGACCACACACTAATGTCACAGCCTGGGAACACATTTCTCAGTAAATCACAGACTTGATGTGAATGTCATGCGGCCCTGGTGCTCAGCTGTGGGATGGAGGATGTACAGCCAGAATAAGGAAACACTGTGCCCCCTGAGCTGCGCTCTGGGTTTTATCTCGTCACTTTCCTCAACTCTAAACGCCGTGAGTGGATGATAGAGAATTCCTGCTCCATCAGAAGCTGTACCTCCTTTTCTAAGTATTAAGATAAAAAAGGTGTACTTTGGAAATTTTTAAATATGAGAGAAAATCCATTGCACTGATCAAGAAATTTGTCTTTCAGGGAAGCTCTCATGTGAGGGAAGGAGGCAGTAATCCATCAACCCGATCTGCCCCTCAAATAGATAATCAATTTCCCTGAAAGCATCAATAATCAGAGTGGACATTTATTGCCCCTTGGATGGTTTATCTTTGGGGCTGGGGACAGCAGGACTGTGATGAATACCAAATCTGCCAGGGAACACAATTAAATGCCGTGAGGATAAAGGATTTTATATCGTGCACCAAAAAAAGCAATCAAATTCATAATTGAACTCCATCACAGGAAATCAGCCAGAAATAAATATCACACACCCCCGAAAGCAGGGCACTCAAGCCCCATGTTATAGGTCAGGCGCCAGTGTTGCCAGCACTGTGTTCGTTTATCCGCCTGGAGTGTGTCCGTCTCCCAGTGACCCAGCCAGCGAGTGGGACACGGTCCCCTCCTCCCAGGCAGGCACTCGGGGTGGCCACAGCCAGCTTCTTCTCTTAGTGGAGAGAAAACATTGTCCTGGACCAAAGCGTACTAAGCGGTATCAGGGTTGTGTGCTTACCTGGCTGCCGGCACTGGGCAGTCGTGAGGGGGAAGGGGAGGCAGAGGAGGTGGGCGACAGGTGGGGTCCAAGGCGTTTTGGGATCCCTGGGACCAGGGAGCCCCTGCCTGTCCTGGAGGAGCACTTGCCCTCTTATCCTCCAGGCAACTGGGGGCTGCATTCAAGGTGACCTTGAGCTGATCCAGTGAGAGCTCCAGGCAGGCCTCTCAAACCCTGGACCTGGGGGTTCTTGTCTCTGGTAAATGTGCTCATTTCCCACTGGACACAGTGTCAGGCGACTCCAGTGGAGGGGGGCGCAGTTGGACTCCCTCTTGGGGCAGAACTGCAAAGCTAAAAGCGGGGAGCAGAGGGTGTTGCCTGTCCTTCTGGTGCTGGATTTCTGGGGGAAGGAGAGGGGTGCTGGTTCCGGTTCAGGCCTGTTTGGACTTCACAAGCTTGATTTTTGAAAGAGCCTTGAACACGTTAGCGTTTAAGGTCATATACACTTGGCAAAATGTGGCTTTCAGTTTGGAAGGGAAAAAAGGCATAAAGGGCATTTTGGACACAAAATAGTTCTTTAAAACAGCATTTTGATGAGTTAAGTATAAATAAATCAGAAACACACGGATTTCATTTCCTTTAAAATACCCGAGGGCTCAAACACTAGCGGGAAAAGTGCCTGGCAACAGCGGTTTGGGATTTTGACAAACCCAAATATTTTGAAGAGGTTTCTGCAGTGTTTGCACCCAGGTCTCCTCGTCTGCCCTGCCTTCGTGTGAGCACCCAGTGGACTCGTGCCCACCTGCCTGTGATGGGCAGGTAGTCCATGTGCGTGTGTGTATGTATGCGTGTGTTCATGCATGTGTGTGCACAAGTGCATGAAGACACACAGCAGAGAATAACAGCAAGGGCAATCAGAAAAGAGATGAGTCTTTGAGACTTAAAGCATTTGAACTTTATTTTGAGATTGAATGGGGAAATAAAAGGCCTGAGAAACTAACTTGATGGAGTTGAGAAACGGCTTCATCCATCTAAAATGGGCCCTGGGATGAAGTCAGGGAGGTCTGCTCGTTGTCTGAACATCTGGGCTACAAGTGAGAACCCCAGCTCCACCCCCGGAAGTGTCGGATCTAGAGACAGAGCTCCTGGAGCAGCCAGACGTGTGAGCTGGGCGGACACAGCCAGTGGGCCACAGGCACCCCTGGGCACTGCAGGGGGGGCCGTCACCTCTGTGGACCAGTGGGATTCGGTGTGGGCAGTCTGCCTTTATCTGTGCTCCTGGGGTGCAGGAGCAGCCAGTCTGGGTCACTGCTGTGGCTTCACCTGGGGCAACTCGGCCCAGGGGGTGTGGGTGGTGCTGGGTAGGTAAGCCGGTGCCAGGGTGCTTTGATGAAACACCAGCTCCTCTTCTTAGGTGACTCAGGGGCCAGGAGGAAAGGCAGCGGACATCTTCCTTCCCATCCAAGCTGGAGGGTGGTCGGCGGGGAGATGCTCTAGACAATCCCTGGTGATGAGTTTTCTGGTCTCCTCATGAATAAACACAAATCGAGGGAGAGTTCGTGGGGCAGTTACTTATAGTCCCAGACCTTGCTCCACAGTATTACAAACTACTGAAGTTTGGGGCTCCCAAAGGGGAGCACAGATGCACACCATGGTTGCTTCCAACACGTGGCCCTCATGGTGAACCCCCAAGCCCAGTTGCTTAGATAGGACATGAGCTGGTTCTCGAGTCCTGGGTGCCATGCACACATGCAGTCCGAAGCCTGCAGCTCTTATCTAGAACATCTGGCCCCTTCGCGGCTGTCTCTGAGACTCTGAGACCGGGCTGTTCGCTCAGAGACGTAAACAGAGGAGCTGCCCGCCAAGGCCGGCCCTGACACGGCACTCCTCACAGTGTTCCTCTTGGCATTCGATTAGAAAAAGAAAAAAAAAACCTTGCAATCAATACTCAAAGTTGGATTTTGAGCTTTTCTGCAAAACGGGGCTTGGAGTGTTTAATAACAAGGTTCCTCACTGCTTGGCCTCTAGGTTTATAATAAAAATAAATATTTCCCCTTCCTGATGTTGAAGGCCATGCCAACAGCAGGGAGGAGCTTGGAGGCGAGAGGAAGCAATTGGAGACGCTTAAACGCTGCAAACATAAGCCCCTGGGGGTCTTTGGGGGATGGGTACCTTGACGGGACCCCAGGGATCGAGAATGTTCCCAGCTGAGTTCCGACCTCTTCTCTAATTGTACAGTGTAAACTAATCAGCGTCCAATGCCTTTTCTTTTTATGACCAAGACAGAACAAAGCCTCAAATTACTAATTACACAAATACAGTGTCTTTTGCTAATTGGATTGGTTAATGTTAGTTAATAAAGCACTTTAAAGATAGGCATGTGGTATGAAAGAGGCAATTCATACGTTTAATAATAGGCTAATAACTGTCAGTGATGGCTAATCAGCCCTTGTCGCATGTACCGACCGTCGGACTCTCTTTCCAGGCCTTTGGACGGCTGGTACAAATTAGTGCCTTCACAGGAGCCAGCAGGGCCGGGAGCCCCTGTCCGCCTGCAGCTCGCACCCCTTCCACCCCGTGAGGGCTTGGCAGTGCCTGCTGACCACAACCCCGGTGGCGGTTTGGGGCGTTCATCCTCTAAGGAAAACCGAAGCCCTGTTATTTCTATTATTTATGAAAGAGCCTTTGGTTAAATGATTAGGAAGAGGAACCAGAGGCCTGCGTCCTCGTCCCGAGGCCAGAGGCTGAGCCGTGTTACTTGGTGACCCCGGGCAAGCTCTTTGACCTTCACAGGCCTCAGTCAACTCAGCTGGAAAATCGGGTAAAAGGACTGTAGTGTCTCAGGCAGGAGCTGCTGAGTGGAGGTGCGCGGAGAGCAGACTGTGAGCCCCGAGCACAGGGGCCTGACCGTGGAGGGTCTACCGCGCCCGCTCAGGGCCAACACCAAAAGGAAAACAGGCTTTGTGGACCCCCAAATCAGGCCCCAGGACCTGGGACTCCGGGCCCCACTCTGGACTGGCTGGATGAGATGCAAAGACCAGGTTCCCTTGTTTCCGGCCGTGAACAGCTTCCTCCACGGGCTCCCGAAGCCAGGGCCGGCTGAGGGCAGGTGCTGGTCTGTGGTCGCTTTTGGAGCTGGCACTCTGTCCTGGCTCCCACACCCATAGGCACCCCGCGGGTCAGGTTTACACTCATCTGATCCTCTGTTTCAAGATGTGGCCTCCTTGCTGTATCCAAGGTTTAACTGATTCATCCAAGCAAAGCTTTTTCTGTTAGAGGAAAACCAGACCAGAACGAATCACCTACTGCGAGTTGCCCCGTGAGCTGGCATCACCAACTTCATCCACAGGGACCCCCTCTTCTAAAGCATCCCAAGGCAGGGGTTTCTGTCCAAGTCCAGAGGCACCTCCCGGGAGCAGAAGCCTGGAGAAGCCCCGGGTTTCCAGGGAGGAAACTCGAATAATTGAGCATGCGCAGATACTTTTGCTCCCGTAAATGAAATGCCCCAGGTGTGGATCCGGGGGAGGAAAGTGGCCCAAAGTTCTGCTTCCATCTGCCGGGTGGCTCTGCTAAGCTGGCAGCCCGCACGGAGCGGAATCTGTCTGTAAGAACATGAATGTGCCGTAATCAGGACCGCTAAACCAAACCAAGCACCAAAGTGAGGCTCGGGGGACAGAGGACTCGCCTGCCTCCTGGGTCCTGAACAGGGACTGGGGGAGGGGCCGTGCTATCCAGGGTAGGCAAAGGGGCCACTGGCACATGGGCCCATCTTGCGCCTCACCCCAAGTGCTGAGAAGTGGGACTTGTTTGTATGGACTTGTTTTTTCCGCATAGAGCTGGCCCAGCTTGAACCACAGGCCGAGCTGAGGCCACTTGGGCGTCCAGGCTTGAAAGCTCCACCTTGAGGAGCTCGGGCTATCCTGGCCCAGGAGCCCCCCACCCCCAAGTGCAGGCCAGCTGAGCTCTGCTGGTCAGACCTGGGTCTCTGTCCCTGTGCCCCAGCCCACCCTGGGGACCCTGGCTCCCTAGGGCCCCTGCCAGGTGGATTCTCGGGGGCCTGCTTGCGCTGTCTCTGTCTCTCCACGCGCCCAGCCCCATCTCTGTCTCCTCCATCTCTCTTTCCCGCTGTCTCTGTCTCCCTGTGTCTATCTCTTTCCCGTCTCGGTCTCTGTCTTTGTCTCTCTGCCTCTGTCTCCCACACCTCTCCCTGCCTCTGTCTCCTCCATCTCTCCCTGTCTCTATTTCCCAACACGGGTATGGGGCATGCTGGGCACCACCCCACCCCGACCCCGGCACAGGCAGCACTTGCTCAGACCTTCTGTGGTTCATATCCTGGCTGACCTCAGTTCTCTTCTCAGTCTTTGGAAAGAGCAAATAAATTATGCTGCCGAACAAAATCTCCCAACTCCAAGAATAGAGCTTTAAAAATCCTACCAAGAAAATTTCTGAGGACGTGGTCAGTGTTTCCCTGAGGCCATGTTCTCCCAGGCACGGGCTGGGTGGCCCTTCTCTGGCAACGCTGATGGCCCGCAGACCAGCTCAGAGCTGTGGGGCAGAACCGGAGAGGTACACAGCCTGCAGGGCCCCCGGGTGCCCTCCTGAGCATGCACCCCCACACAGCTCTGGGGACACACATGACCCTGTGCCCACTCTGCCCCCTGCAATAATGGGGGTCAGTTTTCTGAGACCATCCCACAGGCAGAGGGTGACCTTGTCATGTTAAAGTAACAGGCACGGCAGTGAGCATCAGCGTGACCCCACCATGTCCTCAAGCCTGTGTCCACTCTTGCTGCAGATCCCATGACTGATGGACGCCGTCCCTCCAGGTCCGCGGACGGGGTTCCAGATGCCCGGGCTTACCTCTGGCCATTGCAGGAAAACCAGAGAAGAGTTGAAGAGGCTCTTGCTTTGCTCTCAGGACTGCAAACAGGAAGGAAGGCAGCAGGTGTGCAGGTGTCCTGAGGTTTTGGCTGCTGGACTCAGGCCCCCAGGAGAGCAGTGGGATCCAGACCTCAGGGGTGGGGGGATGCAAGGGGTGATTTGTGCTCTCTGCATCGATGTGACCTCCTGTGCACCAGTGACTCATTGGAAAGTAGAGACATGGTGCACGCAGAGTAAAGTCACAGTTCACACAGAAGTCAGGATGCTCAGCAGGTGCTTCGAGTGCCAGTGTGTCACTGGTGACCATGTTGTCCGCGCTTCTAGGTATGTCACTGTGGCCCGAGGTGGGACGGGCACTTCCCTGGGTCCCTGCAGTGTCGTGGTAAAGTGGAGTTGACAGAAGACAGTTTCAGGCACTGAGCTCCCCTCCTGAGGTCTTGGGAGCCAGAACTGCCTGTGTGACAGCCTGGGTCCATCCCTGACCATCTAGGTAGCTCTCCAAAAGGCGATGGTGGCATGGGTGCAATCGGAATGCCGTCCAGGTTCCCCAGTGTCATGAGGACACACCCCCTACCCACACTTCCCAAGGCCCCCACACTTCCCAAGGCCCCCACGCTGAGAGCCTCGATGAGGCCCTGGTGGCCGCCAGGCCTGACCTCGGGAAGGGTCTCCCCATCTCAGGGGAGGTAAACGTCCCAGGATGCTGAGGGGCTTGAGGTAGAAGTCCCAGCAGGGGTTTGGAGATTTCCCTCGTGACAACTCTGAGCACATCTTGTTGGAAAACAGGAAAAAAGAAAGAAGAACAAGGAATGGGGTGGTTTCAAACTGCTTCCAATTTCACACCGTCTCTTCCCGGCGGGAGGCTGCAGCTGAGAATGCCTGCTAGGCGGGGGCTGGGCAGGCCGGGCGGCCGCGGCAGCTGTTTGCAGGATCAGGTGTTCTGGGAACCCAGCTCGCTAGCTGCCCCGTATCTTGGTCACTGAGCAGAGCTGCCTGGAGACAGGGGAACCTCCTCCAAGCTCACACAGCCTTCGGGAAGCATTGTGCCCACATCTCCGAGGACATGAGACCTCCCACCTCCGTCCTCCGGCCACGGTGTCTGCACTGGGCCGGGGGCCCACGTGCTGCTTCTGCTGAAGACCAGACAGTAACAGGCAGTCTTTTTGTTGCACGAGCCATCCCATCTCGTGTTCTGTATTTTCACCACCCTTTAATCATGTAATGGGCCTCATAGCTCACAGGACATGGGGACACAGGCCACAGGCTAGATTTACCCTGCCAACCCTTCCAGAGGCCAGGGCAGCCAGGGAGGCCCTCTGTTCCCTGCTGTGGTCTCTGAGCCCTCTTCTTGGTGGCTACTCCCTTCCCCCCACCCCAGGAGGGGGTTTCGGTGTCTGAGCCTGGGCAGTCACACACAACACAGGAAGTTATTTCCTCAGCAGGGCATCACTGTGCTCCTGGGGAACAGTCTGGTGCAGCACACATTCACGTGCCCCCACTTCTCAGATGAGCAAGCTGAAGCTGGTGAGCAGGAACACGTAGGTACCAAGGGCTGAAGAGTCATCTTTGAACTAGGAATCTCTGTGTTGCCCTGAGGCCTCTTCCGCCAGGCCAGGCACCTGAGGGAGGAGGGTCCAGCTGATGCCCCATGTCAGTCAGGAAGCCCTGAGAGGTGTCCCCAGGACAGGGACAGGCGGCCTGAGCCATGGGCTCGGCTGAGTCTGGGAAGTCCTCCCGAATTCCCTCTTGACCCTGAGCTGGAAATGCAGAAGGAGGGGGCCCTGGGGCAGGAGGTTGCTTGGGAATTCGAGGCCGAGTGGGGGTGGGTGGGCTGGCCTTGCTCTGCTGGTTCACCCTGCCCCCCCAGAGAGAGAGCCAGGGCCCTGGGGGCTCCTGGCTGCATGGCAGTTGCATGGATGCTGCAGGATTCCAGAGGCTGCCCATTTTTCACAGCGGATCAGCACGGAATTCCTCGACACAGCTGCTGCTGTAATTGGGTCCCATTAGGAAAGTGTGCGGTCTTGTTCGGCGGCTCCCCCGCCCCACCGCCCCCACGCACGGTGGTCTCGAGTTAGCGCGGCAGCTGTGACCGAAGCCCGGCTCTTGGGCTCTGCCATGCTGTCTCCTCCCCCCAGATTGGAAACATCCCTTTGTGGGAGAGAGAACCCGGCTCCTTTTCTCACCCTCCCTTCTCTCCTCCTCAGTGCCCCCCACCCACACCCCAAATGGAGCCAGTTCTGTGGAGGCCACACAATCTCCCAAGGGCTCCTGTATAACCTGGTTGGAATCCCAGCTGTGTGAGGCTGGATGAAGAAATCAACCTCTCTGAGCTCAGTGGGCACATGGGCATTGCTAGAGGTTATAGTGCCTCTGCAGTTGACAGTTTGGCTCCTATTACTGTCATTGCTACTTTATTACTGTCGGTGTTGGAAACGATGTACCTCTGGCTTCACCAGCTTGGAAGGTGGCCATCCTCAAAGTGAGAGGATCCTCAAATATTTGCAGAGTGAAGACCTGGACTAATTAAAGGGTGAGGATTGGATGAGGCCAGAATTGGATGGGGACGGGCCTTCGGCCCCGAGGTCATTGGCCCACAGGCACAGGGGCCACAGGGAGCTGCCTTTTCACATCGTGTCACTTCTTCGTGCCTTTGTGCTGCCTGACATGACTGTGGGGGTTGAAATGTACGCTGAAATGTAGGGTGATCACTTCTGACCTGCTCACCTTTGAGTTATTAAAGGTGACCCCAAACCCCAGTGGGAGGGGTGAGAATTCAGTGCCCAAGAAAAGCCTGAATCCCAAGGGATTCATGGTGGCGGGGGGGGGGGGGGGGGGGTCGTCACATTTCAGCATCAGCCCAGTTCCACCCCCGCCCCAACCTTGGGTCTCAGGACGTCAAACATGCGTGTGTCAAGCAGTCATTGCCGGGATCCTTGACCCTTTCTTCCTCACTTATGATTATTAAAGATCATCTAACAAATAAGTTATCGATAAGCAGGGTCAGGCTGTAGTGCATTAATATGATTCTGTCAATACACAGGTTATTTCTATAACTAAAAAGGGTTGAGGATAAAAGACAAATGTACGTGTAGAACCAATAATTGACCTGTGATTTATTTCCCCCTTGGGAGACGCTGAGGTGCAGAGTCACCAGGCTGCGGGGTCCCCCAGGCAGCTTCTCCAGATGGGCCGTCATCCAGGTGTCCAGGCAAAGTTGGGGTATGAGGCCATCGGAAGGCCAGGAAGCAGGTCACACCCATCCCACAGGGGTCCTGGGAGGATGCATTTTCAGACACGAGTGGGCAGAGCCACCTCCAGTTTGCAGTGGGCAGAGCCTGGTGGTGTTCAAGTGAACAGGAGTGAGCACAGCTGGGAAGCCGCAGAAGGCAAGTCCTACGCAGGCCTGACACCCACAATGGATAAACAGTGCTCTGGGGCTGCAGAAGGGTTGGCCAGTTAGGGACTCTGGGTTTTTGGAACATGAAAGAACATTCTAGAAAATTCAGGACTCTTCTGCAGGCCTCTGAGCCCACACGCTTCTTCCAGCTCTTGGCTTCTACCTCTTGAACCCAGACCCTCAGGAGGAGGCTCTGGTCCGTGAACCAGGAAC
The DNA here is from genome assembly GCF_033118175.1 of Dama dama. Classification (NCBI taxonomy): domain Eukaryota; kingdom Metazoa; phylum Chordata; class Mammalia; order Artiodactyla; family Cervidae; genus Dama; species Dama dama. The sequence goes on along the minus strand of NC_083694.1, from coordinate 46,793,668 downwards.
AGACAGTTCTGCGGAACCTTCTCCTGGTTTCCGGGGGCACGTGTCCAGGTCCCGGAGCTGGCTATCATAAGGCCCTTGGATGCACCAGTGGTTCCCCTTCTAAGGCTGAAAGTTAGAGCTTGTCACGAGTCATTGATCGGACGTGCCGCCCATCACCCTGCTCTTGTGATTTACGTGCACTTCCTCCAGGGACATTGATCTTCCGGAAGCAGGAGGAGGAAGCTGTCCCCTGAGGGCAGGTGCGACACTGGACAGGCATCTCCCCAGGACAAGGGCCTGCGGAGCCCCGAGCTGGGCTCAGCCCTCAGCTCACCGCCTGCCACAGGAGAGGCTCGGACCCTGACACAGTGTGGACCCAGCAGCTTCTTCCTGCCAGTCCTGCCTGGTCAGCACTCCCACCCTAGTTCCCTCATGGCCTGGGCTGTCAGCCTGTTCTCTCTGTGTCGAGAGCTCAACTGGACAGGAGCCCCCAGGTAGCACCTCTGGGAAAGAACTCCCGCTGGGGCCAGGACAAGAGGGCAGGGGCTCCTAGGCCGGGTCAGGGCTGGACCCAGCCCACCAGGTTCAGAAAGTGGTGACAGAAAGGGCTGAACAGCATCCAGGGGCTGGGGCTCTGAGACCCTGAGCCGCCCAGTGTATGCGGAGCCCGTTTTGGGCCTGGGGGAGAATTCAGAGCCTTGGTTGGAAGGGTTCTGCCAGAGGTTGGGTGTCCTGAGCTGGGGTAACCTGCACCTCTTCTCTCTTGAAAGGAATAGCTTTGGGGGGCATACCGGGGGAGCAGGAATCCTTGCAAGCAATCCTCCTACCACCAAAGACAACTGCCACCACAAAGGAAGGTGGTCAGCTTAAGCCCTGCCCCCAGCTTGGCTCATGTTCCCCCATGGCATCAGACACAGGGCATAAGGCAAGGTCACGGTGGGGGCAGGCCGAGGGGGCCTTGTGTTTCAGCCCTGGGAGCCTGGGGGAAAGGCCTAGGGAGGGTCTGGGTCTCCAGTTGCTTCCTGGGCCAGGAGCTGGCGGGAGTGACAGGCGAGACCCCTACCCAGATGGTTCAGAGGGGCCTGTGTTTCCAAGTTAAGGATCAAGGAATTGCCCTCTGCTGAAAGATGGTGCTGTGAAAGTGCTGCACTCAATATGCCAGCAAATTTGGAAAACTCAACAGTGGCCACAGGACTGGAAAAGGTCAGTTTTCATTCCAATCCCAAAGAAAGGCAATCCCAAAGAATGCTCAAACTACTGCACTCATCTCACACGCTAGTAAAGTGATGCTTAAAATTCTCCAAGCCAGGCTTCAGCAATACGTGAACCATGAACTTCCAGATGTTCAAGCTGGTTTTAGAAAAGGCAGAGGAACCAGAGATCAAATTGCCAACATCCTCTGGATCATCGAAAAAGCAAGAGAGTTCCAGAAAAACATCTATTTCTGCTTTGTTGACTATGCCAAAGCCTTTGACTGTGTAGATCACTGTAAACTGTGGAAAATTCTGAAAGAGATGGACATACCAGACTACCTGACCTGCTTCTTGAGAAACCTATATGCAGGTCAGGAAGCAACAGTTAGAACTGGACATGGAACAACAGACTGGTTCCAAATAGGAAAAGGAGTACGTCAAGACTGTATATCGTCACCCTGCTTATTTAACTTATATGCAGAGTACATCATGAGAAATGCTGGGCTGGAAGAAGCACAAGCTGGAATCGAGATTGCTGGGAGATATATCAATTACCTCAGATATGCAGATGACACCACCCTTATGGCAGAAAGTGAAGAGGAACTAAAAAGCCTCTTGATGAAAGTGAAAGAGGAGAGTGAAAAAGTTGGCTTAAAGCTCAACATTCAGAAAACTAAGATCATGGCACCTGGTCCCATCACTTCATGGGAAAGAGATGGGGAAACAGTGGAAACAGTGTCAGACTTTATTTTGGGGGGCTCCAAAATCACTGCAGATGGTGATTGCAACCATGAAATTAAAAGACGCTTCCTCCTTGGAAGGAAAGTTATGACCAACCTAGATAGCATATTAAAAAGCAGAGACATTACTTTGCCAACAAAGGTCCATCTAGTCAAGGCTACGGTTTTTCCAGTGGTTACATATGGATGTGAGAGTTGGACTGTGAAGAAAACTGAGTGCTGAAGAATTGATGCTTTTGAACTGTGGTGTTGGAGAAGACTCTTGAGAGTCCCTTGGACTGCAAGGAGCTCCAACCAGTCCATCCTAAAGGAGATCAGTCCTGAGTGTTCATTGGAAGGACTGACGCTGAAGCTGAAACTCCAATACTTTGGCCACCTCATGCTAAGAGTTGACTCATTGGAAAAGACCCTGATGCTGGGAGGGATTGGGGGCAGGAGGAGAAGGGGACGACAGAGGATGAGATGGCTGGATGGCATCACTGACTCGATGGACATGAGTTTGAGTAAACTCCGGGAGTTGGTGATGGACAGGGAGGCCTGGTGAGCTGTGACTCATGAGGTCGCAAAGAGTCGGACACGACTGAGCGACTGATCTGAACTGAGCTGAACTGGGGGAGTGCTTTCAGTGAGGACAGCTCAGGCACTGAGCAGTTAACAAGGTGGCTTGTGGGTGGCAAGGGGTTGGGGCACCGGGGGGTGGGGGTCACTGCCCTTATTTCTCTGGGCTCTTCATCAGCAAGCCAGGTGCAGGGGGCAACCTGCTCTGTCAGATGCCTGGGTGACCCGGAACCAGAGGCCAGGTGGTACACACCTGGGCTGCCTCCAGTCTTTCCTTTAAGAAGAAGCTGCACAGTCCCACCCTCTGTCTGTGCCCCTGACCCATCCTCTCAATCCCTGAGGAGCCGACAGCTCCCACTTCTGTCCTCCCTCACTGCTGTGCACATGTGGGAAGGTTAATCTACCTCTCTGAGCACCTTTCTCATCTATAAAGAGTGTGATGACAGCTCTTCCTCAGGCGGTCTGAATTTAATGCCTAGTGTGAGCCCAACTGGAGAAGACTCTTGAGAGTGCCTTAGACAGCAAGGTGATCAACCAGTCAATCCTGAAGGAAATCAACCTTGTATATTCATTGGAAGGACTGAAGCTGAAGCTCCGATACTTTGGTCATTTGATGCGAAGAGCTGACTCATTGGAAAAGACCCTGATCTTGGGAAAGATTGAAGGCAGGTGGAGAAGGGGCGAAAGAGGATGGGACGGTTGAATGGCATCACCGACTCAAAGAACATGAGTTTGAGCAAACTCTAGGAGATAGTGAAGGGCACAGAAGTCTGGCATGGTGCACTTCACGGGGCTGCAGTCAGACACAACTTAGTGACTGAACCACAACAGTGAGTCCACCATGGCACCCAGCCCTCCCAGTCCTCTGTTCTCTGCTGTTTTCACTGGTGTTCCTTTGGGCAGCCTCTTACAGGTCCCCAGCTGGTGGTGGGGAATGGGGCCCAGTGCCTGAGCTCTGTCCAGCGCCCCCCCAGCCCACCACCACCCAACCCCCTCACCACCCCAGAGCCCACCAGAGCACATCAGCACAAGTTGAGCAGGGAAGGCCCATGAACTGAAACCATGTCGAGTCCAGGCCTTACGCAAGGTGGCCCTCCTTCCCCCGTCTCTTCCTTCCCTGCTTCCTTGCTCCCTGCCCCCCATCCAGCTGCCGGCCAGCACCTGCATCCATATTCTCCCTCAGAGGCAAATTGAACCCCCACCTGGGACTCGAGGACACCCATGGTGCACCTTAGGTCCTGTCTGCACCTGGTGGCCGCTTCCCATCCCCAGGCCAGCTCTTCTGCCCCTGCCTCCCACCCTGCTCCCCTCCAATCCCACATTCTGGGGGTCCTCTGTGTTCTTGCTGCTGTTGTTGGAGGACAGAGTGGGCTTGAGCCACTGCCTCGTCCCCAGAGTAGCTGACGCTGGAATCAACGTGGTTTCAAGGTTTCTTTGAACGTCTCTAAGGCGCCTTCCAGGGGGCAGTGCAGACCAAAGGCATCCAGTGCTGCTTCTGGAAGGAGGCTATGAGGGGCCCAGGGCAGATTAGACCATAAACCTGGTGTGGGGTGAGAGATTCATTCACTTACTCAGTTGTCCATTGCGGAGAAGGGAAGGTGTGGTGCCTGATAGCCGTGGGCCAGTCAGGGTGTGTGGCAGAGGGGCTTGTGCCCGTGGTCCAGGGGGAAGTTGCCAGTGGACAGAGTGTTCTGGGCACATCTGACAGCAGCAAGCCATGCCCAGAGTTCTGGGGCCATGCAGGGCCGTGCAGGCCAGGAGGAGCCGTCTGCCCCAGACTCGTGCTAATGAGGCCCTGCCACTCCACAGAGGTCGAGACAGAGGCCCCCACTCCTGGCCAGCCGGGGGGTGGGGGGTCTGGGGAAACTGGGGTGAGTCTAGCTAAAGCCCTTGCACGGGGCTCGGGTTTTTTGTTGGCCAACAGAGAAAGCAGGCAAGGTAGGACTTGACTATCACTCAAGCTGGGCTGATTCCTCCTGTCTGATCTGGGAATGGGGGGGCTCCCAATACCCCAACTTTAGGGTCCTGAGCAGGAGACTTGGGAAGTGCCTCCTGGGAAGGGAGGGGAGGGCGGAGATGCAGGGCTGGGAATGTAAACAGCTTGCGGAGGAGACCTATATGCGTTTCAGGCCGGGCCCTCTGAAGGAGCCTGGTCCTTTTTCGTGCAGTACTTGACTGTGTAAATATTTTTCTTAGGAGTAAAGAGAGAGTCTCCATTCATTGGGTAGGATCTCACTTGAAAGAACTGAGAAGTATCTGTTTAGCCATAAAAGCGAAAAACAGTGTCCAAGCCGCCTTTCAAAAAAATCATTTCTGTAGCTCAAACACAGCCAAGTGGAGGTTTTTTTTTCTCCTTTTTTTTTTTTTAATGCAAAAAATAAATAAATATGACCCGCTCCCAGTTGAGAGCTCAAGAGTTTGTGTCAACACCGTTGGAGCCTTTGCTCTGGGAGCCAGAGTGGGCTGGCCGGTGACTAACTGCCCTGACGGTTCCCGGGGGCGCTGCCAGTAGGACACCACCCAGGCCACACCACTGCGGGGTGGGGGCGGGGTGGCAGGGGGCTCCTGCGAGCTTCTGGCTGGGGTTCAGGTGTGACTCTGGTCGGAAGGGTCAGTGTGTGGCTCCCTTCCACCCAATGCACCATCCGGCAGCCTCCCAGCCTGTTCCTCTGGATTCAGAAGGCCGGATTCGGACGTGGCCGCCAGCACCCCAGCAGCTCTTTGACCTTTGCCCTGTTGCTCTAACTCCCAAGACTCTGTCTCCTATCTCTAAAGCCGGGGTAACCCCAGCTTGCACCCAGATGGGGCTATCGGGAGCAGGACGGGGAAGCCGCCTTGGAGGCGCCCGAGCAGCAACCCCCCCAGAGCCCCCACCCGAGGCTCCCAGAACGACTGCCTGCACCGTTCTCCGGTCACCGCTACAGCCCAGCGCCGGCCACTGTGGCATTTACACCAGGGAATGTGGCTATCATGGTAGGACTTGGGCTTGGTCAGAAAACAGCCTGAGAATTGTTCTTGAGAAAGCTCGTCTTCCCAAGAAGGGAGGATGCACACGCGAGGTCGTGGGCATTCTTTGCAGGAATTAAGATGACCTGGCAACCGGGAGGTTTGATGGATTCTGATCGGCAGTTCATTGGGTCCATTTGAGGGCACTGCTTAGTTGGTCTAAAACCCTCCTATGACGGGAGGCCATGTGTGGTCCAAAGCAGCTCACCACGGGCTGGGAGTGGTGGTCACCAGCTTCAGGCTTGACCTGTCTGCCCGGAATGTGTCCCCCAGTCTCCTGGAGGGTGGCAGAGTGAGGCTCAGGGCTAGGCCAGCATGAGAGGGGGCTCCTTCCATCAACCCCTGGGGCCCTTGCCCTGCCTCCCAGGACAGCCTTGGGCAATGACCTGCACAGATGGCCCTAGCCCAGCCCACAGAGGCCCCTTCAAGGGGAGGGGCCTTGTAATCAACTTTTAGCCACTTCTAGACAGAGACACACCTCTTTGGGTAAAAATGTGGCTTTAGCATTGGACAGAGAGGAACAGGGTAGAGAGGCCTGGGCTTCAAAGCCAAGAGGAAGAGGTCAGTAAGTGAGAAGACTTGATGACCTCTTGGACCACAGGCCGGACTGGAGGAATGGGCACTTCATCTGCTTCTCTCTGGTTTTGGAAGCCACGTGTTCAGAGCTCTATCTGGGTTTCCTCCTGTGTGTACATTTTCAGATCCTTTAATAACAGACTATTTCGAAGGGAGAGAAACCTTCTGGGATTCGTTTGTGACACCGAGCAGAAAGCCTAGCCCCCTCAGGGGACATGCCAGAACTCCAGAGCTGTGAGCATATGGATGTCTGTGTATGTGTGTCTCCTCTGGGCTGACTTTTCGGAGAACAGAGGCTATTTATTTTAAGAGTCAAAAAAAGATGCTTTGAGCAATCCCACTTAGCTCAGTCCTGGCACCAAGACCCTTGAGAGAAGCAAATGCTCCAGGTCAAACCTCACTTTTTTGGCTAAACTACTTAATCAAAACACACCTAATACTTCTGCTGGTGCGGAGACGGGCTTGAGAGCAGAGACCACCACTGCCAACAGCCGGCTGGCCAGCAGTGCCTGTGCCGAGGGCTCGGCAAGCAAAATAAAGAGGGTTTTCAGCAAAGCGGTGGACTTGGCAGCGAGAAGGCTGGGACAGAGGCTCCAGAAGGGGTGCGTGAGGCAGACTTTCACCTGAGGTCAGAGGGTCAGTGAGGAGCAGGGGTGATGGTGGTCACACCTGCCAAGGTGGCCATCACATCAGGGGGAGGGGGAGGCAGAGAGAAGTTGCCGGGACAGGATGGTCCTGGGACCCACTCACATCTCCTGGCAGGAGGCTGACTTCCTCTGTATGGGAGTGTCGGCCAGCTTGGGCTTAACGCCCCAAGCTCTCTCTGTATCGCACTGTTGGATGGGTCTCCATTCTGCAGCCGAAGCACCCCAAGCTGGGCCTGTCCAAGGGGAGCCCAGGGCCAGGCTCAAAGGAGCAGCAGAGAGACCCTCATGTGCCTGGCCCCACCAGCCTGGCCCTGCACTGAGAGCCTCCTCTGTTCCATCTCTCTTGCTCCGCGTGTTGTACTGGCATCTTGACCTCCAGGGATAGTACCGTTGGAACACCCAGTTCTGCACCCCAAGCCTGGAGCTTTGCTACCAGCACAGGCCCTCTAGCCATGCGCAGGAAATGCTCTGAACACTCTTGTCTCCCAAAAGCAGCCTCCAGTTTCCAGCTGCCCCCCAAATCAATAGCGACTGTGGCAGTGCCATGAGCTGGGCCCGGCTGAGAAGTCCAACTCCTCAGTGTCCGCAGGACAGTGGCCTGGTGGTCAGCATGCTTGCTGGGCGTCTCTGCAGGAGGTCTCCGAGGCCCCTTCCCTGGGAGGGGTCGCAGCAGCAAGGCAACGAGGAGTGACGTCACCAGGTCTTCAGGCTCGGGCTCCTCCATGGCGGGCTTTGGGTGGGGACCTGCTTTGTCCTTCACAAGGGGACAGGATCCAGGAAGGGGAGTCGCTCAGATGGGTGGCCCCTTCCGCAGTTTTGCCCTGGGCCCTGGAGACTGTGAGGCTTAGAAAAATTAACACACAGTGTTTCTCCCTCTGATTCAAGCCACCCTGTCATAAGGGGCAAGTGGGTGAACTGCAGGACTTGGGGCCCGTGCTGGAACCTTCAGATCTGCGTGATGCTGACAAGGGTCTCCAGACGGGGTGCAGGCCTGAGCAACCTGGAGGAGGAGAGTGGTTCATCTCCTTCCCTGGGGGGCATGGCCTCTTCTTGGACAACACAGGCTCTCCTGGGACCCAGGCAGTCTGCCTCTCTCCTCTTGTCCCAGGGCTGACCGGGCTCCAGCCAACCTTCTTGGCTCTGAATTTGGGAGTGAAAAGCAGACAGACAAGAGGACTGCCTCACTGGCCTGTCTGCTGGCAGAGCTAAGCCCCCAGGTCTGAAGCTAGCTCGTCTCCCCCGGGCCCTGTCCACCCGGGTCCAGTAGGGCCTGAGTACCTAGGTACCTGACCTCTCGCTGGCCCTCCTGGAGAGACTTTCCTGGTGTGTCCGTGTCTGTCTCTTCTGCCTCATTCTCTGTTTTCACTCCTAGTCGCATTCCAAACCACAATTTCAGAATCTATTAAAAGAAACATAAAATCCCCAATTGGTTAGAATTCTCAACATTTAAAAATATGACTTATTGTTATTACAGCTGAGTCTGGGCAGATCTGCCAGCGTTTGGAACGGAGCGTCTTGGTCCTCTGACCTGACCTGCATGGTCACTGGCAGGCACTCTGCTCCGAGCTCGTCGTTCAAGAAGCAATGGTGTCATTATAAGGGGAGGGGGAGAAAAAACCCTGGGTTTGACCCCATTTCTCTTCTTATTCTCCAAATATTGGTTTCCATCTTGGTTTCTATTCTTACGGAAACGACATCACAAATTTATCTATGTGTCTGTGCAGGGTACTTGTGACCCAAAAGGGAAAATCCTGTTGATGCTGCTAATTTGTCAGTTTGCATAGCTTAGAAAGGACTCTGGGACCCGTCACTGAAACGTCACCCTCTGGAGTGGAACTGGGTGGTTTTGAAGAGGAGATGCCAGCCAGGCAAAACGCTACAGCTCTTCAGAGCTGAGCCAAGGAAAGCTCCAAGTCGAAGCCATTGGGTGGAAGAAAGACCCAGGGTGGCTAGCACTTTCCTCGATGCCCCAAGTCCATGTCCATGCCCCAAGTCCACCATCCCAGGGTGGGATGGTGGTGGGAGGAGAGAAGACTTCCTGCTGCTGCCACTGCCCACTGCTGGGGTAGGGGCTCACTCCAAGAAATAAGGAAGGAGCCCCTTACCTATTTCAAGCACCACAGTGCCCCTGACCACACATACAGTCTGTACCCAGTCACCACAGTGAGCTCCACAGTGTGGCTCCTCCCTGTGATCGGGGAGGACCCCAGTTCTCTTATTATGGAGAAGCCACCTGCCTTACCCCAATTATTTCAGAGCTCGCTTGCTCTGCCCACATGTGTATAGCCCACTGTAGCTCGAGGACCGTGCTTGGTCAGAAACTAACAACCCGTTTCCAAATTGTTTTGCAGCAAATGCTGACGGATGCGGAGGTGTCTTCGCAGGAGGGCTGCATCCAAAAGGTAGGCAAGCTGGTTCTGCGCCTTCTCCCCTCCTGTCGAGCCTGCACTCTGGTTGAGCCTGCGCTCCCGAGTGTGAGGCCATCTGTGGTTGGTCGAGCACGGGATTCCCCAGGGATCAAGACGAATGCTGGTTTTCATGGTGCAGCAGGTAGCAAGCAGCTTGCTTCACGGAACCAACCTGGTTCCGGAGAACCAAGGCGAGCCCCGTACGTGTGGGAATACTTTGGGCTAGTCGGTTGCATAGAAATGAAATAAATGCAGATTGTGTTTATTTAAATATCTTCACTGGATACTCACATGAAAAGAATATAGAGAAGAAAAGCACAATTGGCTGCAGATTCAACAAAGCTTTTCGCTGTACTCAGTCTCCGAAGATGGCTCAGGCACCTTGTTGAGTAAGCAAAGCGTCGGTCGACAGAAAAAGTGTCAATGTGGGCATTGTCCCCTGGTGATGGGTAACAACCGTTTGACAAACACAAGATCCGAAAGGCCCAGACAATGGGCCAGGCCCAGAAAAACAGCCCCCCACCCCAGGGAAGCACACACCCACAGGCAGGCACATTCCTGCATGTGCATGCTAGGCAGACAGCAGAGGGGAGGGGAAAATCACCTCAAACCCCGAAGCCATTTGTCAGCTGGAGTTCAACATCCAGAGAATTTGGGCCATCCTTGCATGAGTATATACATGTACACACACACATCCACACAGAGAGACACATGCACACATACACAAACACATAGACACACACTTGTAGAGACACAGACATGCACACAATACAGACACACAAACACACAGATATAAACACATGTGGTAGCTGATGCAGTCTTTGGGTTTTTCAGTAGCATTAAAATAGCCTTTTTTCTCCTGGCATCTTGACTTCAAAGCATCGTACAGACCAAGCTGAGAGAGTCCATCTTCTCAGGGTACCCAGACCACATCAGGCAGCACAGCACGGACGTCTGGGATGATGGGTCAGCACAAGGCTACCCAGCTGCTGTCAGGGGCTGTTTTCTTAGTGTCAGAATCGCCGAGCTATGCTCATGAGGTGCTGTCCCCCCTCCCAGGAGGGTCCAAAAACTGCCTGAGCATACACTGCTGTCATCATGAAAAGTCCTCTTTGGGTCTGGAAGTGACAAGAAAGCAATTTGCTGGTTCTGCCGATCTCTGTGACTTTCTTCCTGTGTCTGGCTGGCTGGTTAGGGTCGGGGCAACTGGGGGACCTGCCATCCCAGGGGACTGAGTCCTAAGAGCCGAGGCCTTCCCTTCTCACTAGGGTCAACCCCAGAGACATTGATTTCAGAGAAAACCATGTGATGGGGGATGTGGTCTGACCCTGCAGTGACCTCTGGCAGGGGTGACCTCTGGCAGGGGTGACCTTCGGCCTCATTTGTCTCCATAAGCGCGTCTGTGTCTGGCCCGGGGGGAAATTATGTCTGAGCAGAGCTGGGACAGAGTGTCCTCTCCCTGTCCACTGCCCAGGGGCCTGAGGCCTCTCTTCCTGGAAATGCATCCGCAGGCCCCAAAGTGAATCCCTGCCATGTCCCTCTCCCTCCCCCAACCCCCACCCTGACCCTGGGAGTGAACTCTGTTTTCTTAAAGAAGGAGGTGGCCAGAGCAACTTGAGCAGCTTCCTTGCGCCTTTCACAGCTTTCAGAGAATTGAAGTGCTTCCACCCCCCCACGCAGAGAAACCACAGTCAGCTCGTCTCTCAACTACTTAAAGGAACATGGAACCTCCATCTTCCCCGCTAAGAAGAAGCTCACACAGGGCGGGAGGTGAGAGGTGGGTCAGGAAGTCGGTTGTCCGGCCTGGGGACAAGCTTCAAGGCAGAAGGTCAAATGGTAGGGTCTAAGGTTAAGGTCGAGAGGAGGAAGGGATGCATCCTCTATCCCCTGAGGTGGTGCTGCCTCCAATGTGGTCTCTCCTTTTTACAAACGGTGGAGCTGGCGGGCCTTTGGATACTGTGGCCCAGACATCCTTCCGAGAGCTCCTCACGGGGTGGGCACAAGCGCCTTTCCGCCAGGGACCTGCTCACAACTGCCCAGCTTGGCACAGCCTCCCTTCAGATGCAGACCTTCGTAAGGCCCGTTGGAAGGGTGCCCACAGAACCAGACCAGACCCCTATGGCAGCTACAGTAGCTGGGAGAGGCCAGTGCCGGGCAGCAGAGCCGAAGGTGCCAGGGCTGTGGTTGCTCTGAGAGCCTCTCTCCCGTGCCCGGCCCCTGAGGCTCCGCCCTAAGGCTTTGTCCACCTCCCCCGATACCCCTGCCCTCACGGAGAAGTACTCCTCTGAATCCCCGGACTCTCCCATCCTCACACTAAACTTAGTGCGAGGCATTTGGGGCATCAAGTGTGATGGGGTGGGTGCCCTGGGTCATGTTGGTCGATGATCAAAACCTAAACCTGGTGTCTGGAGCCATTTGATTACTTCCCAGAGAGGGAAGGAGGTGCTGAGAGAGACTCAGGTGCAAAGGCAGCTGGGGTGCCATAGTGGGGGCCAGAGGACAGTCAGTGCAGACTTCTCTTGAGCTTCTTCCCAAGTGGAAGTTCGCAGCTGTGTCCCTTACAGCTTTGGAGATGCACATGTGCTTGTTACATGAGAGGACCGTATATGCCTCAGCATGCTAAGGACTAATTTAGGGTATTCCTTGGTGATAAGAGATAGATCCCATTTATCAGTGTTGTAGTTTAGGATTTTGGTGTCTGGATGAACAGGGCCTCTCCTCCTCCAAAGATACATCTGGGGACGTTAAGGTCCTCAAGGGAAGCGCTGAGGCTATGTAGCCTGGGGTTGGCCAGCTGACACCTCTGAGCATCACTTATTCCAACTTCAGGATTCACTGAATCACACTTTCTGCTCTTTATCAGCGTTATGGGACCCCATGAACTGTAGCCTGCCAGGCTCCTCTGTCCGTCGGATTCTCCAGGCAAGAACACTGGAGTGGGTAGCCATTCCCTTCACCAGGGGATATTCCTGACTCAGGGATCGAACCCAGGTTTTCCACGTTGCAGGCAGATTCTTTACTGTCTGAGCCACCAGGGAAACCCTCAGTGAAATGTAACTAAGGCTAACTAATTCAATCAGTGGCTGGACACAAGAGATGCAGAAAGGGTGATGTTTTGTAGGAAGCGGTCGTTATAAATTCTTGGTATTAAAGAACCAGGATGCTGAAGAGGCTGTGAACTCTACCTGTCAGAGTTTACAGGGCACAAAATCCAGGCCCAGGGAGGCTGGTGGTGCCTATATCCGCAAGGGAGGCAGGATTCTAAGCCAGGATCTCTGGTGCAGAGCTGGGCTCACACTGGAGAGAGAGCGGCTGCAGCCTGGGAGCCGGCCCCAGGCTTGGCCCTGCCTTGAGAACCCTCCTGCGCCCCTCCCTCAGGTTGCCTCCATCCCCAACCTGTCCTGGTCTCTTGTGTCCCTCTGTCCCCCAGTCCCCCCTGCTGCCCCCTGTGGTGCCACCAGTCCCTCTCCATTCCTCCCCCACCTCCACCCTGCCCCCTATCTTCACATTCTTGCATCCTCCTTCCACCGCCCACTGGTTCCCTGCGTCCCCTCCTCCTGTGTGCAGCACGCCCAAGTGCTCCTGCTCCACCGGGTGCCAGGCTGCCCCACACTCATCCCAGGTGTGCGTTCCGGATGCTCACGCACTTCCCTCCAAAAGTCACTTTGGCTGCAGGTCCAGCAGCATCGCCTTTTCTAGCCTCAGGCCGGGACCCCTGGGACTGCTGGCTGCAGCCGACTCTATTTAGTCTCTGTTTACTTAGAGGGAAAGCCCGGGGCTCCTGGAGAGCAAACATCTGCGGGAGATAATCTAGGAGCTGTCCATCCATCACTGGGGGCTCCTGGCTCCCTGGAGAGCCCGCCAGAGCCTGGAATAAAAAGGCCGGGCGAAGAGGCTTTGGGGACAAATAAAGAGCTGTGTTAAGGGCCCGCTGAAAATGGATGGAAGACATTATTAAGACTCAATGGCCGTCTTATCAAAATCCAATAGGATAGACATTTGGCAAAAGGCTTAAATTTATTCTTTGACTTTCTGGAGGGCTTGAATTTATCCGTTAACAAGAGTGTAGTCCACCCGGGGAGATGGTATCAGCTGAAAGAATTTTGATTCAATCTCTTTGGTGATATGAAAGGGGGAAACACCAGGCCCCCAGTGGCTGCCCCATTGTCTCACTTTATCTTGTTTTCTTTGACCATCTTGAAAAGGAAGGACATGTTAATACAGTACAACAGGCAGAAAATGCAGAGGGAAATGACCTTTTTCTTTTTTTATTTTTGTGTTTTCTTCTCCCCCGCTTCTCTACCCACACTGCCCCCCTGCCGCTCCAAAATAAATAAATGAATCAGGAATTCGCATCCGTGGGGCTGAGGTCTGAACCGGGACAGGTGCAGCTCCAGAGGCATTGTAGTTTGGAGTCACCTCAGCCAGCGAGCTAGGCCAGGGATGGGGAGCTCAAGGCTTGGAGGGAAAGTCAAAAATAAATTGAGCTAATAAAGCCCTGCTGTTGGAGTGGGACCATGATGAGTCCATAAATCTCTCCCTGTTATTCCGCACAAAATGCTACAGGTCATAAAAGTCATCCGATAGCCCAGCCTGGCGTTCTCCAATAGGGTGATGGATTGATAATTACGATAATTCTCGAAATGATTATTTGGACGTGAGGACCTTGGCCTGTCCCACTGGGCTGTTGTACGTGTGTGTTTTCTACAACCTGACCCAGGCGAAAAGCCTCCGGTTAGGGGCATCCCGAGGTCTCCTGGGTCCCTCCCTGGGGAACCTGGGGACTAATAAAGATGACCAGGAGCCAGGAAGACCAGGTAGGTGGGAGCAGAGATGGACAGGCAGCTGCCAAGTGTCTTGTGCAGCAATTAGTTGAGAAGGCTGCACACCCCAGGTCTCAGCCAGGCTGCCACCAGGCTGTGCCTTGGGGGTTTGAGTCCAGCACACAAACTATCCAGGTGTTTGTGATCTATGACCCTCTGTGGTTTATTCCCTTTGCGTTGTTTTTCCCCTGGAGGAAGCTAAGGTCTTTTCCAGGTGCCTGGAGGGAGAGGAAGGCAAGCGGTGAGGGAAGGACTGTGGCTGGAGCAAGAGCTGGGGAGACCAGTCAGCCCCGAGGCTCCAGGGCAAGGGGTCGGGGAGCATGCGTCCCAGTCAGTCGGTCTTACTGGGACCAGAACAAGCCAGACTGTCCCTGTTAGGCTTTGCCTGTGCCAGCAAGGTTACTTTTAGAAATCCTTTCTGTTCCCCTTTACCACCACCCCCCATCCCCCCCACCCTCACCCCCCACCCCAGGCTGCAACACCTAGGAGCCACCCAGGTGCTAGAATTCAATCTCTGTTTACCTACTATGCAAGTTCTTCCTGAAAAAAATTCCAGCAAAGTCCCAAGCCCTAAGAGGCCTGGGCTCACAATTAATAATTTGCATGTGGGATCGGTTATGTCTTTATGAAATCAAAGTGTGTTTAGCTGCCACGGAGACAGCTCCAAGTTGATTTTGATAATCTCAGGCTGAATAGACTCACTTCGTTCCAGCAAAGCCCCGGACAAAGGCTGGACAGTGGCTGAAAGCCCTTCGGAGACAGGCCTCCTTTTCCTTTGTCGGGGGGCTGCTGATAAAAGGGCCGGGAGTCCATTAATTCAGTGAATGAACATATAGTAAAGTCAGTCCCCTCTTGAGAACAATAATGTTGAGGTCAGCTTCGGTTGCCATAGAAACTAAGTACTCCTAAGAAGTTTGCATCCTTGATTTTGCTGAATCAAAGGCTGCAGAGTGGAGAGGTGTAATGGGGCCAAGACGCAGAAAGTCGGAAAGCCCTGCCCCCACTGGTCCCCTTCCCGCGAAGGCGGCTCCGGGCTGGTGGCCTTGGGGACCCTCAGCCGCTGGGGACCAGCCCCAGGTCTGGCTCTTACCCCTCCCCCGGCCCCTCCTGGAGGCCTCTTTTTTTCTCGACTGTAGAGGCTTATCTGAAGAGGCCCTTAGGCATGACTCTGGTGCCCGGGGCAGGGCAGAAAATCTAGCCTGAGGGAGGGGCCACAGCCTGAAAGCCTCCACCTCAGTGCCCCCGATGGACTCTGCCCTCTGGCCACCTCACAGCACCTGAACTTGGCCTCTGGTGGGCGGGTGTGGGGGCGGGAATGGCGGTGGTGCTGTGGCCCCTTCCCACCCCAAGCAGATAAGGGTGATTAATGGGCCAACAGCAGTAGGGAGGTGGAGGCTGAGTTACAGGCAGGTCTAGGCTGGGTGCCGATGTTTTAAATGTGAATTTTTGTATTCTGTCTCCCCAACAGTTGGGCTGATTTTACTTACCCTTCCCCCCAAGGGGTACCTGAAATCAGCTTAAACCATCAGATCAAGCTGGGAAGAGATGCAGGTATTATATTTCCTTTGCAGTAGTTTATTACCTACTGCAGACATGTGTATCTGAGGAAGGCTTCATCTTAGCTGGACTGGTCCTCAGTTTGAGGGGCAGGGACTCAGAGCAGGTAGAGAGAGGGGAAGTTGTTCAGACAGACCCACTCTACACTGAGGACCTTGCCTGGGGTTGGGGGAGGAATGAGAGGTGCGCATTTCTTCTTTTTTGCTGCTGAGAAAGCACGGAACCGATTTTCTTTCTTCTACTGAAGCAGCCCTTATGAAACCTGCTGAAAGACTTCTGGACTGCAGCTTGGGATGGAGGTCCTAGAGGAGGGAGGTGGGCATGAGTGGCCCAGAGCCCAGCAGGCAGAACACCCTCCTCGGGAGCTGGTGACATGGGGACTCCTCTCTGTGGTCAGGCCCTTTCCTCACCCTGCTGACACTCTGCTCAAACCTCAAAGCAGGACAGATAAAGTGTCACTGATTTCAAAGGACAAATTCAGAACTTGAAAATGCGCTTTACCCATAAAGTAGACAAAGGCCCCTCTCCTTCTCCCTGGAGACCTGGGGAGGCTGGGCTGGATCTGTCACACCTGAACCTGGCTCTGCCTTGGATGCTGTGACCCTGGGCCTTGAACCTCTGCATTTCTGTTTCCTCCTCTGTAACCGGGGAGATGATAGTCACAGTCTCCAGCACGCTGTGTGGCCTGGGTGTTGAGAAGATAGCAAATGGGCAGAGCTCTGGGCAGAGCCAGGCCTGCTGAATGGACAGTGGGGCCTGTGGCCCCTGTGGCTGGTGTGGGACAAGGGGGCCATTCGGCCCTGGATGGCCCCAGCTGGGGCACCAGGGGCTGGGCCCCATAGCAGACACCTGCCTCTGAGATGGTGACAACACCACCTGCAGCAGGTCAGAGGTCTCTTTGCTTGCTGGGAACCACACTGGCATCTTGGGGTGACCTGGAAGCCCATGCCGGACAGCCCAGGGGAAGGTGGCTGGGAGAGGTAGGCTCTGCTGTTAGCAGGCGATGAAGAGGATTTACTGTCCACATTACCGGCTTTATACGAGGCAGATGGTGGTGTCAATAACTCCATCATGTTCAGGTGGGTGCAATGGTGAGTTAATTAAATTGTGCCGTGCTATTAGGAGAGAAAAATATATCAGCTCGAGGCCTGCTCAGCGTCTTCTGCTTTGAAGGCAGACACATGTGTGTCCATGGCCGTTGCTGGCTCCAGGGCGTGTCCTCTGCCTGCGGCACCGGGAAGCCTCCAGACTCACCTTTGCTCCACAGACCCGCCGGCAGCTCATCAGTGCACTTGTTATCGGTCTGAGTGTAAGGTTGACTTCTGGTTTTACACACACTGACTGTCAAGATGGCCTGTCCCTCTCCAGGGTGAAAGGTGGCAGGGCGGGTGCACTGAACCCTGGGGCCCGTCCCATGAATGGTCTCCTTGAGCTGTGTGTCACTTCCCCCTGGGTTGCGGACAGAGCACCCAGGCCTCCGGGGAGGGCCAGTTTCCTGAGGTCCCCTTGTGCCTCTGATGGTGTCTCTGTGAAGGTCTTGGGGCCTGTGGGCATGTGGTTTCCAGGCAGGGCCCTGGGCGGCCCCCGGGCCGAAGAGGCTGCCGTTGCTTCTCTTGGCCCAGGACTCAGCTAGGCGAGGAGGGCCTCGTCCTCCCATGGGGGTGGCGTGTGGGGGTCTCTGAGGCTCACTTGGCAGGTGGTAACTCTGGGGAAGGCTGTGTCCTACCCCCCCTGCCCCGCCCTGAGAAGTCTCCTGCTGCCGCGGGCCTAGGGATCTGGCAGGGCCACTGGCCACTCAGGTCACCACCACTCATGACTTCTGTGAGGTGCGATGCTGGCTTCCTGAGTATGGGTGACACAGGTGTGCGTGTGAGGCACAGGTGTGTGTGAGGCATAGGTGTGAGAGGCACAAGCAGGTGTGATGCAGGTGTGTGTGTGGCACAGCTGTGTGTGATGCAGGTGTGTGAGGCACAGGTGTGTGTGAGGCATAGGTGTGTGAGGCACAGGTGTGTGTGTGGCCCAGGTGTGTGTGATGCAGGTGTGTGAGGCACAGGTGTGTGAGTTTAGGCGTGAGAGGCACAGGCAGGTGTGGCACAGGTGTGTCTGAGGCACAGGTGGCTGAGGGACAGGTGGGTGCTGGGGGAGGGGCCTGTGGGCTGGTCAGCACCTGGTCCTGAGCCCACAGGCTCTGCCCCGCTCCCTCAGCAGCTTCTGGGCTCACGTTGCTGTGGGCTGACGGTGCCTTGTGCTGATGTGCTGGGGGTTCGGGATGGGTGTTGGGGAAGAAGGGCAGCAGACACGTGAGAGGGAAAGTGGAATTTGAGCCTCGCTTGCCCCCAGCGAGGCTGCCCCTCCCACCACAAGCCCTGGGACCTGGGCACTGCTGGTGTTCTGGCCACTGTCGTGGTCCCTGTTTTCAGCCTGCCAGGCTCTTTACACGCGGCCACTCATTTACCCCAGTCTCCCCCAGGTACTATTACTCCCACTTCACTGCATAGAAGATTAAGTTGCAGACAGTTTGTCAGTTGCCTAAGGCCACAGGATTCAGTGGAGAAGCCAGGGATTTTCCAGGGTCAGCCACATGACCCCAAAGCAGGTATCCCTGAGTCTCACGTTATACAGTGTATTGCCCTCCAGACATGAAGACACAGCTCATCTAGACACTCCTTCAGGAAATGGGTTTGGATAAATATAAGTGAAAGGCTTCCCTCATAGCTCAGTTGGTAAAGAATCTGCCTGCAGTGCAGGAGAGCCAGGTTTAATCCCTTGCTTGGGAAGATACCCTGGAGAAGGAAACGGCAACCCATTCCAGTATTCTTGCCTGGAGGATCCCATGGACAGAGGAGCCTGGCAGACTACAGTCCATGGGGTCTCAAGAGTTGGACTCAACTTAGCAACTAAACCACCAAATATGAATGAACTCAGAGAAAGGCAAGAGTGGGTTGGGCTGGAGTAATTGAAGTTGGTTTATCAGTCAGCTATTACACAATGGCACTGTGTAACAAACCACCCCACACCCTTAACACAACACTCGGTGACCCTCACCCATGTGCAAGTTGGCTGACCTAGGCAGAGCTCGGCTGGGTTTAGTTCCAAGCTGAAGGTTGGGTCCAGTTTCCTGCCTGTCCAGTGGGGTTCAGGGGCGTGTTGTTCTGGTGATGATGGCAGGAGAGAAGGAGGAGGCGACACACGTCGACATCATGTCCAGGCACAGATGGTGTCCATGGCCGTTCTGCTCGTACCCGCTGAGGCCAACCACACAGGATGGGAAAGTGCTCTCTGCCTCCCACTGGAGGGGTGTAGTCACAGTAGACGGATTGGGGGGTAATGCGTTTATGGCAGCAGGCTTCCTGGAGGAGGTAGCCCTGGGGCTGACACAGGGCCAGTTCCCAGGCTCAGGCTGAAGCCGGGAGAATTACTCGAGGTATGTGGAAACAGAATGGAGCCTGTGGCAAAGCTCAGAAGAAAAACCAAAGCCCTCCCCTCCCCAAAAAAAAGAAAAAGAAAAACCAAAGCCCAGCCTGCTGCCCTTGTGCAGTCTGTCTCGTGGGTGCAGCTCTCCCACCCAGCCTTTCCACAGATCCCTTGGAGGCTCGTAACCCTTGAGAATGACTCTCTGGTCCTCAGAAGGAGGCTCGGTGCAAGTTGCCAGGGGAAAGCGATGCCGGGCTGGTTGTGGGAGATGTCTCAGGTCGCTTTGTTGGCAGGAATTCCGGAGGCCTGCATCTGGGAAGGAGACTGAAGAACCAGCCAGGCTTCCTCTGGTTGACGTTGACGGATGGGTCATGAGGCTGACGGAGGTAGGCAGGATAAACACGTCCCTGAAAGAGTCACTCGGATACCAGCAAAGAGAGCTTTGCTCTTAAGCCACAGAAGGACATGGAGGAACTCTAAATGCATATTATTAAGTGAAACAAGCCACTCTGAAAAGGCTACATGTGGTACCATTCCAACTCCATGAAATTCTGGAAAAGGCAAAACTATGGAAACAGTGAAATATTGGTGGGTTAGTGGGAGAGTGGGGTGAATATAGGAGCACAGAGGGTTTTCAGGGCAGTGGTGCTGTAGGATACCATACTTGTGGATCCATGTTATCATGGATTTATCCAAACCCCCAGCTGCACAACAGCAAGAATGAACCCTAGTGACAATCAGAGAGTTGAACAGATGATGTATCGATATTGGCTAAGTGGCTACACTAATGCAAGATGATAAAAATAGGAGAAGTGAGTGGCGGGTAATGGGAGGAGATGAGGGAGAAGACGGGGGGTGCATGGAAATTCTGCACATTCCACTCGTTTTCCCATAAACCGAAAACTGCTCTAAAAAAATGAAGGCTATTACTTTTTTAAAAAAGGATTTCAGAAAGTGGTGTATTATACACACACACATCTTATATAAAATATATACTCACAAGTAAGGATATACATAATATGGAAAGTCTGGAAGGAAATATACAAAAGTAGTAACATCACTCTTTGTGGTGATATAACGGATGATTTTTTTAAAATAGTATCTGTATGGGATATTTTCGTCATTAAATATGATAAGTTGAGTAAAGTGCTTACATGGTTCCTGGTCTGTGACAACACTCTAAGTGGCAAAGGACCTAATGCTTTGGTGACCATGGTCATTTCACAGGGAGCATTCCCGATAGTTAGGTTATTACCTCCGTGTGGTCCAGGGTTCCCCCTGCCTTCCTGCGGGCTCCATCAGTGCTGTTCACCCACGTGTGTGACTGTGCCTTCCAGAACCAAGGTAGGTTGGGCCTTCTGCCTGCCCTGTGGTAGGCTGAGCCATCTGGCCAGTGGCAATGAGAGATGCAGGTGATGTCTAGCTCAGCAACCAGTGGCCAGCAGGATACCCTGCAGTGGTCTCTGCGCTTAGACACTGCACCCAGAAAGCTCTGGATAACTCCAGATGACTGAGCAGAGCTGCCCTGTGCATCACACCAGCACACACGAGCAGCAGGAATGCAGCTTTGGTCAGGCTTCTGCATCTCAGAGGCTATTTGTTTAGGGGGCATAACCTCACTTACCCTGATTGATTTGTTTAGAGAATCACTGGTGCTTTATCCACTTCTGCATCATCTCAAAACACCCTTCATTCATTCACTCATTCACTCACTCATGCCTTCAACAAATGGTTGTGGCGATGGTGTTTTAGTCGATAAATTGTGTCCAACTCTTTGCAACCCCATGGATTATAGCCCTCCAGGCTCCTCTCTCTGTGGGATTTGCCGGGCAAGAATACAGGAGTGGGTTGCCATTTCCTTCTTCAGGGGATCTTCCTAACCCAGGGATGGAACCTTGTCTCCTGCACTGGCAGGTGGATTCTTAACCATGGAGCTACCGGTTCAACAGATGGATCCCAAGCACCTACTGTGAGCAGGACGCTGTCCCCGGTGCTGGAGACAGCAGGCTGTGTTCTAGCAGATCTCCGCCCCACGGCTCAGGTTCTGAGACCTGTCACCCGTGCAGAGGGGCTTCCACAGCCTTTGTCCTTTGTCCCCAGTTCCCTGGGGAGGCCCGGTTGCAATGCTCCAGGTCAGACACTCCTCTTGTGGTGGACGAGCTTCTGTAAGCCTCTTGTGCTGTTTGCACTGTGCATTTCGGGCAAAAATGCCCCATCTTGTCACATGGGCTTGTCCTTATCCATAGGTTGGTGCTTCTGTGTGCTCAGTCGCTAAGTTATGTCCAACTTGTTGTGACCTCATGGACTATAGCCCACAAGGCTCCTCTGTCCATAGGATTTTCCAGGCAAGAATACTAGAGTAGGTTGCCATTCCCTTCTACAGGGGATCTTTCCAACCCAGGGATCAAACTCGCATCTCCGGTGTCTCCTGCATTGGCAGGCAAACTCTTTACCACTGAGCCACCTGGGAAGCCCTTGGTGATGCTAAGGAGTTGTTATTCTGGGCCATTCCTCCTTAGCGGCCCCTGTCATAGATGGGGAGAAATTGTGAAGATAACAAATTGATTTGCACCAGAAGGAATGGGAATCTTAATCTACCAGATTTGGCATGAGGGCATCATTTTCTCACTTAATAACATCTCCTTTGAACAGTCTCACCTTCAGCACCAGCTCTCCATCTGCTGATGGGATGCATCATTCCAGCCGACACAACTCCCGACAGCCGGGGCCGTACTGGCCAACGGTCCCTTCTCACCAAGTTAACAAGATGTTTCTCCAGTACAGTGTTGATACATTAAGTCATAAAAGGCAGGACTTATTATTGTGTGTTGGAACCTCGCCTCTGTTGTCTCTGAGCAATGGCCAAGATTCAGAGTATGAGCCACAGAAATGTGTGCATTGCAGGGATGGAAAATTATTGCATAAAGGAGTCTGACGTGCTGTTCATCATGGATTAGCTGAGCGTAAGGAGAGATATTCACAGACAAAAAGCAATAATGAAAGTCCACCTCTCCCGACTTGGACCAGGTGCCACGGGGACCAGCCGAGCTCACGGGTCTCAGAGTCACCGAGGATGTCCATGTGCCATGGCCAGGCCGGCGCTTGCTTCTTGCCGCTCAAACGCCAGGCTCTGGGTTAGCAAGGCCCCGAAAGGGCAGATAATTATCGGAAGGGAATCTGAAGCGTGGGCACCCTGGAGAGCTACAAAAATAAAACGAGGAGGAGGAATTTTGAATAGATTTCCTCCCTTTGTATTTCTGTTTTGGACGAGAAATGCAGAGGCACAATAAAAGGGAACTGGCAAGGTGGAGAAAAACATCAAATTAGCCCTTGGAAAGGTCTGGACCAGTGGGCACATGGGGGGCTGATGGGCATCTTCGGCCCGTGTCTGTCCACGTGCGGCTTCTGGGAGGCAGGACCGGCCCCGGGGGAGGCTTGTGTCTCGCAAAGTTCACCCAGGAGGAGGGTCCAGGTGGGCACTGACTGGCAAGTCCCAGGACGCAACTTAACACCAAGTCCTCATCTGGCGAGGAGGACAGGCCTGTGTCCCAGGCAGTGACTGTGTCTCTTGTGAGCAAAGTCAGGCCACCTTGGGGCCCGGACCCGGGGGGTACAGAGGCCACATCTGGGCCCTATGGCTGTGTCCCTGAGCCTGGCAATGGTGGCAAACTTTGGTCATGTCTAGCGAATGTGGGGGCCCCACGGTCGCCCTGTGAGACAACTTCTCACCTTCCTGGGGTTCAGACAGGCGAGCTCACCCCCACAAGGCTTTGCAGACAGTACACAGGACACTTGCTCCACTAAAAGCCAGCAGGAAGGAGCCCAGCAAGGCACCACGCAGGACCACCCAACTTCCCTTCCAGGCCGTCCGTCCATGGTCCTCAGGGTCTGCTGGGAAGCGTGTGTCCCCAGGACCAGGCACCAGCTGTGGGCCTTCGGACGGGCAGGCTCCTGCCACCTCTCTGGTCGGTTTTACTGGTTGTCACATGCCGTGTCCCGTCTTCCTGACAGTTAGTGCAGAAGATGCTACTCATGTGTCCCTAACCCCCACTTCCTTATTAAACACCCATGATTTTCTTCCATGACTACCTTTTGGCCCCAGCGTGTCACTGCAGTACTCCTCAAGCCCCCAACCCACTCTAGTTCCCTGGTTTCGCAACACAACAAATCATTTGCCTCCTCGGGAGACCCCATGGCATAGGAGGAGGGGAGCTTTGTGTCCCCTGGCTGCCCCCTGCACCCTCACACTTGGGAGTTAGAGTAAAACCTTTGCCATGGTAGCCGGAGCGAGTACCCTGCCCGCCCACGAGAGTGCTTCCTAGACTGCCCCAATTCCTATGCTTCTGGGGCTGGACCCACAAAGAGCATCAGAGGCAGAGAGAGGTTTGCTCAGTCTGACTCCACAGCTGTTTCTCCACTCAGCCTCCCCTGAGCTGCCCCTCAGCACACGCAAGGGGCTGTCCACAGCACTTTCTGAGGGATGGGAGGATTTGGTGGTGAAAAGAACTTCCCAGAAGGAAAAAGACTGTCAGAGGACTTTATTATAGTCTTAGGACCTCGGTTTCCTCACCTTTAAACTAGAGATGCTAATAGTTCCTGCCACAGCATCGTGGTTAGTGATAACATGAGTTACTCTGTGCAAAGCACACTTAAAATAGTACCTGGCACATGCTTAGGGCCCAGAGTGAGACCAAAGAGACAGTGATGATAATGTGGGTGATGGTGAGGATGATGGTGGTGATGGTGATGAGAATGGTGGAAATGGTAACCATGGTGATGGAAATGATGAAGATGAGGATGGTGGTGATGGTGATGATTGTGAGGATGGCAAGGATTGTGTCAGTGATGATGATGGTGATGAATGGTGAGGATGGTGGTGATGGTAACCACGGTGATGGAAATGAGGATGGTGGTGATGGTGATCATGACCATAGAGATGGTGATGATAATGATGGTGATGATGATGGTAAGGATGGTGAGGATGGGGAAGACGATGGTGGTGATGATGATGGTGACAAAGATGAAGATGGTGGTGAGGATGGTAAAGATGATGGTGATGATGATGGTGATGAATAATGAGGATGATGGTGATGGTAACCACAGTGATGGAAATGATGGAGAGGAGGAAGGTGGTGGTGATAGAGATGTTGATAGTGATGACAGTGATGGTGATGAACCCTTGAGGTCCCACCAGACACCGTCATTCCACGAGGGAACCAAAGAGTCAGGAGAGGACGTCCACAGAGGGAACTGGACCGCAGGACCTCCCACACTGGCTCCGCTGTTCTGGGCGTGACCTGGGGCAAATCACTTAACCTCTCGGGGCCTTGGTTTCCGACCTGGCAATGCAGAGCAGACACTCTGTGCCCTGCTCAAGGGCCTGGTCTGGGAGGACCCTGGAGATAAGGCTCAGGGCAGCATGGTTTCGAGTCCCTTGCAAACAAGAGGCAGCCCGAAAAGAAAAAAACAACAGGAAGCGACGGAAAGAAAACTCGTAAATGTCCCTCACATGCTGGCCCTCCGCGGTGACCTCTCACCCAGAGAAGCAGGCCTTGGGGAGTTAATAAGAAATACAGGACTTCCTGCAAGATAGCAAGTGAATTGTGAGCCGCGAATTACTTTTTTCCTTTGAAAAATGATGTAGTCAGGTCAAAATATTTTTGCGTCTCAAACACTTGAGTTCCTTTGTCCTTGAGGCTGACATGACTCGGTTTCCATGCAGCCTCACAATGCGTGGAAACATCTTTTAACCGCCAGACGGCCCTTCTGATAAGCCGGCCAATTCATAATGTGCATTTGGAAAGCTGGACGGGTGAGAAAGCAGAGGCCTTTGGAAAGTCTGTTTACTCAGCAGTGAGAGGCCCCTCACCCCCTCTGGTAAACAGGGCCTGGAGCGCTGGGTATTGAGTGCCGGCCGGGCGGGGTCGGCACTCAGGACGGCACCCGCCCACCCTCACTCCCCACCCAGCCGGGCCCTCAGAGGGTGGGGACCAGCTCCGGCGCCCCTGGAGCCAGACTCCCAGATGACATGCCTGCCCCTGCAGGTGACATGCTGAGATTGGGGCTGTGACATCCTGGTCGGCCTGTTGGACGAGGCAAAGAGTCTGGGGGACCTGGTATTTCCTACATGGCCACTCTGTCCCCAGCTCAGATCTGTCCCCACAGGGCAGGCTTGTTCAGCTCACAGTGGGACTGGACCACGGCCTGCTTGACTTCTTGGTCAGAGGGAACTTGTCGGGGGCCTTCCTGGGCAGTCCAGTGATTAAGACTCTGTCTCCAGTGCAGGGGGCATGGGTTCGATCCCTGGTTGGGAAACTAAGATTCCCACGCACTGCACAACTCAGAAAGTGTAGTCGCTCAGTTGTGTCCAACTCTTTGCGACCCCATGGACTGTAGCCCACCAGGCTCCTCTGTCCATGGGATTCTCCAGGAGAGAATAATGGAGTGGGTTGCCGTTCCTTTCTCCAGGGGATCCTCCTGACCAAGGGATCGAACCCAGGTCTCCTGCATTGTAGGCAGATTCTTGACCGTCTGAGCCACAAAGAAAGCCCAAAAGAAATACATAAGTAAATAAATAAAATGCAAAGAAAGACATTTTACAAAGGGAGCTTGCGGTTCTGGGCCACAGGGCGGCAGGAAGACAAGGGTGTCCACCTCTCCATCCCCTTTCTGCTCCAAGCTGTCTGAAATTAAACTGAAGACTCCCATGCAGGGGGTTTTCCAGGGGAAGGCAGAACTAAGTGAGCCTGGGTGCTTATACCTGCTACAAAAGGCTGGCTGTGGGGCAACATGTGAGATAAATCAGAGCCCATTCTGTAGGCGAGTAAATGAGGCACAGAGAGGGTCAGTAACCTGCGCAGTGCCACACAGCTGAGAGGTTAGAGCCAGGGCCTGAGCCCCAGTTGTCTGGCTCCGGGCTTATAGCAAGAAAACGTGCTGCTCCTTGACAGACAAGGGTCTGTTTGCGCCATCAGTGTGGTGGCTGACTTGAGGGGCTCCCTGGACCCTGAAGACCCAGGACTCCCTCTGTCAGAGCACGGGGGAGGGGCTGCGGGGAGGGGTAGTCAGTACCCATTTATAAGCTGATGGCCCTTCCCAGCAGAGCCAGAAGGAGCCGGTCCGGCAAGGCCCTCACGGAGTGCCTGAGGTCATGCAGACCCAGAAATCTGGGCTGGGGCCTCCCCGGTGCCTCCAGGTGCCTGCACTCCCTCAGGGCTGCTACCAGTCACCCCCTCCCCAAAACTGGCTTCCATGCTGAGGGATCATGAGAAGAGCAGAGCTTGCAAAAACCCAGAGACAAGCCCCAAGCCCACACGAGTGCCCTTTGTAGAGGAAGTAGTATAGGGAAGCCCTAAAGTGAACAGGGTGACACCAGTAATAATAATAACAACAACAGCAGACAACAGGAGTGCCCTCCAGCCTGGGTCCTCCATCCATGGCAGCTCTGAGTTGGTCCACACCCTCCAAGTTGCTGCCAGGCATGGAACAGGCTGGAAGCTGTCCACTCTCTGCACTGTCCCCAGGGGCCCGCCTACCCGCATGCGGGAAGGTCTGTCTGTGGCAGGAGTGCTCCTGGGCCAAGGGCCTGCCCACACAGTGGCTCCTCTGGGCAGGGCCTCTGCTCCAATGCAGTCAGCACACACCTGAGCATCCCCTCAGGGCCTGGCCCCCCTCTGCCTCCAAGTGTGTCCCCCATGCTCCCCCAGGAGTGCTCCTTGTGCTCCCCCAGGATGTATCGCTGGCCCCAGAGTGGCATCTGCCTGGGTTCCAGTTGCACCAAAGGCCCAGGGGTGCGAAGGCTGTTCTGAGAACATGATTGGCTGACCAGGACCAGCATGACAGCCTGAGGATCCAATTGCCCTGAGGCCAGGTCTCCCCTCTCCCCCGGCTCTGCTGTGGCCTTACCCCAGGTGTGGGAAAGTGAAGCGCAGCCCGGAATTCCGGGACAATCCCAAATATGTAGGGAATGCTGCTCTCCTGTGGGACATCCAGACCAGACGGGACCACCTGTCGGGTGGTGGGAAAGCTGCTCCCACCACCCTGGGCACCTGCCGGCTGCAGGCTCAGAGCAAGGCCACTGTTGGCCACTGGGCCTCTGTCCCCTGGGCCTGGCCCCTACCAACACAGCCCCCAGAAAACCCAGACAAAGCTCCTCCCACAGTGGGTACCCCCCGTGTCCCACTGTGACTCCCTGAAGATGAGGCTCATGGCCCCTCTAGGCACAGCAGTCTCTCCCTGGCCAGCCTCATGCTTCACTCTGCAGAGAGCCTGCCCGGGTCAGACGGACACTGAGGGAAATAGCTCCTTAAATAGTGTAAATAAGAAATGCGGAGAACCCCTTAACACCCTCTGGAAGATTGATCGCTGGTCAGAGGCGGAGGCTGGTGGGACAGCAACATTCCTTCCTTCATTCACTGGCTCTGGAGACCCACCTGGCAGAGTCTCCTCTGCCTCGGCTCCATCCTGGGGTTGTCCCTGCCCTCAGCTTCACCCACAGGGTGGAAGGTCCCCACTGCAGACCAACGTTCTGAGCACGGAGTGGTGAGGACTTTGCCCGAAGCTCCCATGAGGCCGCCCATCCCTTGGGCCCTGAGCTGGTTCCTGCTTCACGTATTTATTGAGGATACACCACATGCCGGGCCCAAGTTGGGCTCTGAGCCGGTGGCTGTGACTGTCAGGCCCCTTC
Source organism: Dama dama (assembly GCF_033118175.1). Classification (NCBI taxonomy): domain Eukaryota; kingdom Metazoa; phylum Chordata; class Mammalia; order Artiodactyla; family Cervidae; genus Dama; species Dama dama. The sequence goes on along the minus strand of NC_083694.1, from coordinate 46,766,081 downwards.
CCATGGAGGCCCCTCCCATCTGTCTCGTTCTGCTCAGGACATTTTAACAAAAGAACCACAAACTAGGCTGGGGATCCCGGGCTATGGATGCTCCGAGGGGCGGAGGCTGCAGGGAGTCAACAGTGTAGGTGGTTGGAAAAAGGGAGGGAGCAGGGAGGTGACAGAAGTGACGTGTTTGGGGCATTTTGGAGGGAGAAGCATCAGTTTATGGACAAGAGGTGCCTAAGGTCCCCTGCAGGGGCAGCTGGATGGGGGTGCCATTTGCAGAGGGAGCCTGGGGGCAGGGGAGGCAGGTAGAGGGGGGATGTTGACTTGATACTTGGTGCACCTTACATCTGAGATGCACCAGAGACACCCCAGAGGGTGTCTGAGCACAGGGAACACTGGGGCTGGGGTGACCCTCTGGGTCATGTACGACAGATGGGGTCTGAGGGAGCCTGGGCTTCTCTGGAACTCTGAAAGCGAGGGGAGAGGTGGGGAGAGCCCTGGGGCTGAGGGTGACAGGAAGACAGGGACAAGCTGACTCTGGTCTCGGCATGTGACCTCTGGTCTGGACAACAGCATTGTCCTTGGGTGGGGACATCAGGGACCTGTGGTTTGAGGGACCTGTCTGATGCCCTGGGAAAGGGGTGCTGAGTCACTCTGGACAGAGGTGGTGAGTGAAGTCAACAGGACTGACTTTCTGGTCTGGGGGCCCTGAAATGACTTTGTAACTCTGTGCTCTGAAGCCTTGCCCAGGGGCAGCCCGGAGAAGGTGGATGATGGGGTCCATCTGGGAGGACGAGGCTGGGAGCTCGGGTGGCTTTGAAGAGATGAGGGTGACTCGGGCTGGAGGGGCTTTTGATCCAGCCCGTGTAGGCACCACGTGCTCGGTGTCCACTGCGGTCCCCAGGACACGTTTCTGGTCAGGCCAGGCCCCTCGGCTCTCTGATCACCTCACCCTCACGCTGAGCCCATCCGGCTCAGCTGGTCAAGCCCTGGCCTCCTCCCACTGCATCTTCAGCCCGGTGGCTCCAGCCCAGGTCAGGCCACGTGGTCACTTTTTTTTACCAGGTCACTGTGGTCTTGAGTCCAGGCGGGGAGGTGCGAGGCCCGCTCGCTGAGTCAGCAGGAATGGCTGTAAGCTCCGGTCGTCATAAATGCACACTTAATAACTATTTTCTTCTTGCCGCTTCAGAAGCTCAGAAATAGGTTCGCCCTTCAGCTGGTAATGAGAAGTTAATAAAAGTGGGATTTTGTGCAAGGCTGGCCCCCTGACATCTTAATCTTTATTAAAGAGACGTAAACTTGCAGGGAACAGGCGGGCTTGCCCGGCACAGCGGGATGCCTGGAGAGGATGCCAACACCATCCCCAGCCCCACCCTGGCTGCATCCATCACAGAGCAAGTGCATGGACCCCCGGTGCCCAGGTCCCTCCACTCACAAGGATCACTCATCCCCCCACCTCAGGAGCTGGGCAGCCCCTATGAATGGAGTGAAAGAGTAGAGAGGTGGGGGCTGCCATCTCCTCTACAGCACAGACAAATCAATTCTTTGAAGTGAACAATTTTGTGGCATTGAGTACATGTGTGAAGCTGTGCAGGTATAATCCCTAACTAGTTCTGGGCATTTTAGCCTCAAGAAGACCCTGTCCCCCCAGTAGCCACTCCTGCACACCCACCCCCACTCCCCCAACACGAGCCTGCCTCTGTCTCCATCTACAGTTTGCTTGCTCCAGATGCTTCGTATAAATGGAGTCACAGCTGTGGCCTTGGTGTCTGAAGGTTTTCACACAGCACCGTGTTTCTGAGGTTCACCTACGTCATAGCCTGTGTCAGTACTTTGTTCCTTTTTGTGGCTGAGTAAGAGCCCGCTGAGTGGACGGACCACCACGTCTTTACCTATTCGTCCATGGATGGGTGTCTGAGTTGGGCTCCATCTTTGCTCTTGTAATTAGGGCCGCAGTGAACCTGCATACTCCAGGGTCCAGGGTTTGAGCTCCTGGTTTCTATTCTCTCGGCTAAATACCTGGCCTGGACCTGCTGTCCTGTGGTGACTCTGGGTAACTTTGAGGGGAACCACCAGGTGGTCTCGCCAGCAGCTGTCCCATTTAACATTCCAGCGTCTACCTTCAGAGAAGCTCAAAATGAGAATGGGCCCCGCAGAGTGGCTGTAAGTCTGCTCCACTGACCCCTGAGTGATTGGAGCTCCTCTTCCTCCTTCTGCAGATGGAGTAGAGCAGGATACCAGTCCCTCCATCAGTGAGGAGGGGCCAGAGCAGGGTACCAACCCCTCCATCACTGAGATGAGGCCCAGCCTGGCCCACAGGAAGCCCCACTCACTCACAGGATGAAGGGCCTTGATGCTGGTTTTAAGCAAGTTATACAAGGAGGCCAAGCTGTCGTTTCAGGTCCTGCTTATATCGGGGTCAGGTTCGGCTGCAGCTTACAGACAACATTCATGAGAACAAGCTGACAGGCCCTGACCCTGGATGCGGCCAGCAGGCACCCACACCCCTGCTAGCCTGGGCCCTCCAACTGTGACCAGCCGTGGGTCCCATTCTCACACCCGTGTGAGTGCCTGGTGAGCAGGCCCCGGGTACAAGCCTGACCGCCCTGGGGCTTGAGTGGGGCCAACCGGAGCCCCAGCCGTGCCGTGGGTGCAGGCCCCATCCCTCAGCGAGCGTTGGGTGGGATGCATATTTGCCCGTGTGTTTGTCACTTGCTAATCCACCGGCGAAGGGGAAGAGGAGAGTCTTTGTCAGTCTCCAAGCAATTAGGATAATTAAAAAAGAAAGCTTATTGGGTAAACATGCTCTCGGATCGTGACCCCTTAATTAATGGACCACAGGGAGAAATTACAGCAGTGGCAAGATAATTAACACGTGCGTTTAAAGGAGAACCATTAGATGGGGCCTCAGAGGACAGGACACCCAGCTGTGTAGGGCGGGCCCTGGAGATGAAGGAGCCCAGCTGGGCATGCATGGCTTGTGGGGGGCAGCCCTGGCCGGCAGGCTGCCCCATGGCCCTGACTACCTGGGGCAGGTCAGAGAAAGTCTGTCCCTTTATAAAGAAAAATCCATGGGGCCTCCACAGCTCTCATCCTCCCAGTGATGATGAACAGGGTGGGAAGAGGGCTTGGGCACAGGAGCATCCTCCAAGGTGGGCCTTCCTCCCCCGAGCCCAACCCAAGAGTCTCCTGGGATACTCTTATATTCCCAAATACAGAAGGTATGGGACGGTCAGTGATGCCCTGGGTCAGGCTCCCAGCCCAGACCCCGCACCCTGTACCTCAGGGAGAGGGGGACTCCCACCCTCCACGTCCAATCCCAACTTCTCTGCTTCCATCTCTGGGGTCAGCCTGGTTCTGAGGCTGGCCTGGTGGGAGGTTTTGCCTCCTGCTGGGGGAAACCACTGGCTACCTGGGCCTCCTCCAGAGGTGCAGAGGCCCTGGGGCTGGAGACCTGCCCGGAGGATGCAGAGATCCCTGTCACCCAGCAAAGGATCCCATCCCAGCATCCTGGCCCACCGACTCTGCTAGATTCTTTGGAGACGGGCTTTCAGACTTGGGGGTCTTGGGTGTGTTTTTCACTTTTCCAGAGGGAACAGATACACATAGGTACAGCTTTCAGGTGCAGGGGAATGGATCAGCTGGCCATAGGTGGAGGGCCTGATAGATGGGCTTGGGCGGATGATGGCATGGCCTGGCTGCCTGCCCAGCCAGCCCCACCAATGCAAGGGAATCCTAATTTTAAGGGGAGTGTCTGGGCAGCCAAGTCCATTTGAGGTCCTGGAAGTCTCAAGGTCAAAATCAAAAGCCTACCCCACCCATGCTGGACACCCGAGAAGGAGGGGCTGAAATACTCCCCAGGTTGTGGAGGCAGCACCCCAAAGTTAAGCCCCACCCGGGGGGGCTCTTCTGCTGTTGCCACAGACCCCAGAGGTGCCAGCTAGCGGGGACTCCCCGATGGCCAACTGACCTCAGAGAACAATGACCGGTGGAAATTTGGGGTAAGGAATTCTCTCTCAAGTCACTACCGACCAAATCCAAGAATGACAGACAGTAGCCATGGGGCATCCCGCCCACCGAGAGGCTGTGTTCGCCCAGGTCCTGCAGCCAGCCCAGGACAGGGCCAGAATCAGCTCTGCCGCCAGAAAGGCTTGGCCTCAGAGCTGCCTGTGGCCGTAAATCAACTTACTATGCATTGAACTGACTGGAGACGAGGCTAGCAGGTGGGACTGGCCACCGGGACCACATGGATCCTGGGCCGCATCTCTCAGCTCTGGTTCTGGGGTGAGGCCAGGCCGTCCATCATGGTCAGTTGGAGGTAGACCCAGGTGGCAGGGAGAGTGTGTTCCTGCCTTGGAGGCCAAGCGACCCTGGCTTCACCTTGGCCTGGGTCTGCCCCTCGGACCTGAGGAAGCCGCCCTGCCACCATCCTTGGGAAGCCTGGGGTCTCCTCCTCTCCTCTGCCGTCTAAGCATACACACAAGCTTTAGCTCCTTGTCCACGGCTGTACAAGGTGGGATGGGTGGGACGGGTTGGACCAGTTACCTCCTCAGTCCTGCCCTGTAATGAGACCATGTCCCCACGAAGGGGCCCTCCACTTGCCTGTTCACTCTTTCAGGGGCAGCCCTCCAACCAGGGATGCCCAGATCAGAACTCAGGTCAGGCTGCAGAAGGATGGCAGCTTCTGGAAACTTCCAGAGACAGCTGGTGCCCAGGAGGTGCTCCAACCCTGGAGAATCTGGCTCACAGTCTCCTTCAGAGCAGATTCTACTAGGACTATTTTCGTGGATCCCATGGTCAGCTTGTGTCCGCAGGGTCTGGCTGCAGGGAGTCTGAGCCACTGCGGTCTGTGCATCGCAGGTCCCCCCTCCCCGCCATCTCTGACCAGGGACTGGATGCATTTCACTTGTAGTTCTTAGGACTCAGGAATAAAAACCTCAGCAGGTGAGGTGCAAGGCTGTCCTCTGAGTGCATGTGTAGCTGGCATCATGCAGCCAGAGATGTGGGTCTCCCCTGGGGCCTTGCTGCTCTGTCCATGCGGGGTCTGGACCCCATGGAGATTGTTGGGGGCTGGGTTTACTGAAGGGGCTCAGGACATGCCAGCTCCTGGGGCTAGCCCCCCTGCAGATATTCACCTTTCCCCTTGAACACAGGTGAGAATTTTAGAATAACTGGTGTATTGGCTGCATGTCCTTAGTTTTGCACTAGTGTGTGTGTCCAACTTCTTGCAACCCCATGGACTGCAACATGCCAAGCCTCCCTGTTCCTCACCATCTCCTGGAGTTTGCCCAAGTTCATGTCCATTGAACCAGTGATGCCATCCAACTATCTCATCCTCTGCCACCCCCTTCTCCTGCCCTCAATCTTTCCCAACATCAGGGTCTTTTCCCCTGAATTGGCTCTTTGCATCAGGTGGCTAAAGTATTGGATCTTCAGCTTCAGCCTCAATCCTTCCAACGAATATTCAGGATTGATTTCCTCTAGGATTGACAGGTTTGATTTTGCTGTCCAAGGAGCTCTCAAAAGTCTTCTCTAGCAGCAGAGTTTGAAAGCATCAATTCATCGGTGTTCACCCTTCTTCTGTATGTTTCAACTCTCACATCCGTACAAGACTACTGGAAAGACCACAGTCTTGACTATGCACTAGTTGAAGGAGATTCAAAAGCTCCTAGTGTGATGAGGGTTTGGGGAGGTGCTAAACTGGGGCTCCAAGGCTTCTGCCTTAATCTAGGGGTGGAGCTAGCATCCGAGGCCTGGGACAGGTGGACAAGGCCACGTTCCCCTGCCCTGTGCCCCCACCCCAAGAGTGAGGAATGGGCCCCTCATCTCTGTGCCCTCCCAACTGTAGCCATGTGAGCTGTGCCAATGAATGGGCACCTTGGCCAGGCCTGGGCCTGGGGGCACGTGGCCATCCAAAGCCTCAGGTGTCTTGCCCACCAAACAGTGGAGACTGTGGTCATGGGTCGTGTCCCATCATCCTCCTGGGCTTGCAGTGAGGCTGGAACAGGGCACACAGCCAGTGCCCTGCAAACATGAGGCTGTGACAGAATGTGACAGCACTGACTTTCCTCTGAGGGTTGGAGTTCCTCCACCCTGCCTTATCCCCCTCACTGGTTCTGTAGGGACAGAGCTATCCCTGCCCTTGACTCAGGGGACCCCACACATGGTGTGAGACATATGTACAGTCAACAGGGTACCCTCAGCATCGGGAAGCTAGGCCCATGGCGTTCCATCCTCTGGACTGGGTCCAAGGTGGGGCGGGGTTTCCCTGCATCCATCCATCCATCTACTTGTTCACTGACCACAGGTTTGTGCACATGTGTGGCCTGCGTGGCCCTGCCCTCACAGTCTGGGGTTTACACTGAGTCAGTGGGTGGAGCCAAAGCTCACTTGCTGTGGGCAATTGGGCAGCCAGGCGGTTTGAAGACAGGTGTGGGTGGGGCTGCAGAGGCTTCCAGGTGGGCAGGCTTGGGCAGGACCTGTAGGGTAGAGTGGAGCACCATTGGGACAGGTGTCCCCAGAATGTGGGAAGGCTGTGGGCAAAGGATGCTCTGCCTTGGGAGATGCCTTTGGGGGCAGAGGTGGTGAGTAAAGGGGGACCTCCTTCCACATCTACTGTGCCCTGAGAGCCCTCTGATCCCCGTGTGTTCAAGTGTGAGTGTGTACATGTGTGTGTGTGTGAGTTTGTATAGTGTGTGTATGCATGTTGTGTGTGTGTGTGTGCATGTATATGTGCGTGCATGTGTGTACATGCATATGGATGTGTGGGTGTGCGTTTGTGTGGGTGGCGGGGAAGTGTGGGCACCTGCATGCATGTGTGGATTTGGGGCCCTTTGTCCGTGAGTGTTGGGTGGATAGATTATGTGTGTCCACATGTGTGTGCCCCATGTACACACCCACACATGGGTGTGCATGCATATGCACATGTGTGGGTGGGTGTATCCAGAGTGCAGTGCCCTGACCGTGGACCAAGCATTGGGGAAGGAAGGAAGGAGCCACTAAAAGTGTAGCAATCACATCCATCTCTGATTGATGAATTAGGATCCAAAGTTTTAACTAATTGAGTACATTAAATACAAAGTCCCCCAAAAAGAAAAGGGAAAAAAGACTAATGTAAGACACTTTTCAAAGCGTCTTTAATAAAAAGTGTATTTGGGATTTGACCGTAATGGCTAGCCTTGCTTGCCAAAACCTGTCGCCCTGGCAGGTAACTCTCATCAGCGTATCTGAAATGGTACCTAAATGAATTAGCAATAAAATGGACTCAGGCCGAGCAGTGGGGACCTCCATTAATCTCGGGTTAATCACTAAAGAGGTGCCATTCACTTTTCTTAAGAAGTCACATTTTTCTCCCCTTGCTGGCGACCAGATTTCATAAAGTAACATATTTCTAATGAAAGGTCTCTGCTTGAATTAAACCCTGAAGGTTTATGCAGATTTCGTGTTTGATTACTGCTGGCATGGGCTCTTAGCCGGCTGCGGAAGGGAGGCCCTCTCTGAAAGGGCCCCAGCGTGCAGTTCATAATATTCTTTGAAATAAAATAGTGCACTTGTGCTTAGTGGCTTTAATCAGCCCTGACTTTTGATAGTCAAACAATAGCTAATTACAGTAACACCTGCCTTCCAGGGCCTGTCACGGCGGCTCCTGCCGGAGAGCGGCCTTGTCTCCGAGCGGGGCGATTATTACAGACTCTGCACAGAGTAACTCTAACTGACACTCAGCAAGTTTGGTAGCCATTAGGAAGGGTTTATTTTGCTGCCGCATTGCTGGCTTTTCCATTCCATTCTTCTCCTTTGTGTTTTCGGGGGGCGGCGGTGGCGAGGGCAGGGAGGAGAGGGCTGGGCCTTGGGTGCAGGCCTCGCGCCGACACTGTGCATTTGTTCCTATGGGCTTGGGTTTGGACATGGGTGTTTCAGATGCTGGAGCCACTGAGAGCTCACCATGTACAGACGGCAGTGTGAGGCCCCGCACCTTTCAGCGAAGGGCCAGGCAGAGCCCACCAGATAGCCCCCCTCTCGGCTTCCTAGGGTGTAGCGTTATTTCCAATGAAATGCACAGCGGCGCATGGGGAGACTGGCCCAGTGGAAGTCATAAATTACTATCTCGTTTAAGTCTTTCTTTTCTCATTAATTTTGTCTGGCAAATGAGCCCGAGTCTCCAGAACCCAGCCAAGTGAGTAACACCAGGCTGTCAGCCGTGGGCTTGACGGAGCCTCTAACAAGTTCCTGGAAATGAACAAAGAGATGGGCGTCCTGTCCCCCGGGCCCCCCAGCCCACACCCTTCCTTGCAGCTGCATGTTGCTGACCCCCCGTCCCCCCATGCCCCTTTGGCAGAACCCCTGAAGAAAGACAAACGCAGAGGGAGGAGGAAGGTCCAGCTGGGCCCGTCTGGGATCGGGGGCAGTTACAGACTGGAGGTCATCAGATGTGCCGGTGGTGGGCTTGACCCTGACGATGGCCCATCACCCCATCTTGCCACCAGGAGGGCTCTTTCAGGGACTTTCAGTTTTGGACGCAGCCAGGGACCAATAGCCAGGCCGGCCCTGCCCACTTTCCGAGTCCCTTAGGGACTCCATCCAGTTCCCTGGAGAAAGGATGCTTCTGGGCTCCTAGGCCTTCTTCCTGCACTCTGGGTGACCTTCAATGGGGAGGACATGAGGACAGGCAGGAGAGCCCTGTTGCCGGGATTCGCTGTTGCGGCGAAGGCCCATGGCTTCCTCACTCGAGGCCAGAGCCTCCAATGTACACCGAGCCATCTGCACCGCAGCCAAGACAAAGTTGCCTTTCGTCTGTGGTCGGGCACCCAGCGAGGGTGTGTGCACACACGTGAGCACACGCATGCCCAGGGGGCTGCATCCCGGGTCCCTCTCAGCTACGGGGCCATTTCCGTTCCCCTGGCTTCAGTCTCTGGACGCTGCACGGTGTTGACAATTACCCACAGCCAGGACTTGCCAAAACCTGGAGTTGAAAAGGCTTCAAGGAGGCAAAAACAACTGGAAAGCTGTTTTCTGTTAAGGCAGGTTTATTTTTCCTCGCAATTATGTCTGACTAAAACGTCCTTGTGCGGGAGGCACTTCCCCAAGAAAGGTCTGATTCATCCTGGCCTGGACGGTGAGAGCGGCAGCCCCCACCCGCCCTCAGGCCCCGAGCTCCTGGCCAGGGGGCTCCCTCCCTGCCGTCAGCCTGTGATGGGAGCCCTGGGCCTGGAGCAGCCACCTGGTGATGGCCCAGAAACTATGCTTCAGCGGAGGGAGCACCCGCTGGCACAGTGCTCTCCGGATCCTATCCAGGAAGGGGACAGCTACAGGCATCTGGGATCCCAGCAGCCAGTCCTGTCCCAGGAGCCCACCGTGCACAACCAGCCATAGGAACCAACACCAGCCAGCAGCCCTGACACCTTGGCAGGAAGGATGGCCCCCCAACTCTTTCAGTGGCATTCCACTCAAGGTCTCTAGTCCCTGGCCTGCAGGAAGCTCAAGACTTGGGTCACTGAGAAGCAGCAGGGCCCTCTCAAGGGGTCAGTGACTTGCCCCATCCCCCCTCCACCCCTGCCATCCACCGCTGGCTCCAGGTCTGTGGACAAAACATCGCAGAGAGACACGCCGAGTTCTGATTCCTCCCTGGAGAGGGAACTGGCCACCCTGCCCAGACTGTCCCTCCTCCGTGCTGATCTTGCATTTCCATCCCCCTGGCCTGCGCCTGCCAGGGCCACAAAGCCAGCATGGTCGCCAAAGGAGGGCAAGAGAGTCAGCGGGGCCTGACGGCAGTCAAGTTCAACATTCAGTATGCCATCCTCCCCTGGCCGCCCCTTGCCCGCCCCAGCACTGACCCCCAGCCTCCAGGCCGGCATCTGCCTCTCGTCTCCCCTGTTTGCCTGCCCTGATCAGCATGATTGATCATCTCTCGGCCACAGGTTGGTAATAAAGCTGCTCTGAGAGCCTCTCGCATTTCCTCGGGGCCCCGTTGGCATGACAGGCCTTGACACTGGCCATCCGTCACCTGCTGCCTGTGGTCACTGTGCTCGATGGCCAGCAGACAGACAGGAACCAGGCTTCAGGAGGGGCTGGCCTGCAGCCGGGGCGGCGTGGGGCAGACAGCTGTGTCTGCCGGCCGTCGGGCCCTCCGGAAGGTCAGGATGGTGCTCCGCCCAGTCTGTGGGCTAACTGTCCTGGACCAAGTGCCCTTGGGGGCCTCACCCAGCACCATAGGCTCAGACCTCGGGGATGCTGATGCTCGCCCTGCACACCTGGAGGGCCCCTGGGAGACCAGCAGGCCATCTGGCCACACAGATACCCAGGAGCCCATGTGGGAGGATCCACCCTCTCCACAGAGCACCCACCTCGGGTTTCTCCTCGGCACGTGGTTCCCCGGGCTAGTCTGCAGAGACAAAGGAACGTGGAGGCTGGCCCCAACCCTCCCTGTAGGGGAGGAAAAATGGGTTTATGATGTGAGTCTGCTGCCGCCCTGGGGTGTGGCCTAGGAATGGGGTGGGTGCAGACATCTCAGACACTGGGGCCTGGGCACCTCAGGAGCCACCCAGCACCAAGGGAGAGTCCCTTCACACACACACGTGTGCGTACACTCACAGAGTATAGGCCCACACCTTCTTAAGATGGTGAACCCCAGGCTCTGGGAGCTGTAGATGAACCTATGTTGCCGTTGAACCTGGGAGTCCTGTAACCCCAAAGGACAGAAGCCAGAGCAGGGGTTGGGGGCGTAGACTATAGGGATGTGGGAACCGGGTGTCTGGGGACTTTCCATTTCACATCAAGATGCTCCTGTTGGTCATCACAGTATCCCCCCTACCATCCAGGGGCCCTGTGACCCTGTGTAGCTGGCCTCTCCAAACTCAAGTTCCTTGCCTAGTTCTCGACCCGTTCCTCTACTTATGGCAGAGAAAACCCTTCAAGGTCTCCCGCGGTCTCCTCTGATTCCTCACTCCCTCCCCTGGACCACCCCCCAGGGAAATGTCCTTTCCCAGGGGTGGCCTGATACTGCCTCCTTGGACCAGTACTGAACACCCTCCCCCCATTTGGATGCCATTCAGGGGAGGGGGAGAAGTAAAGACCTGCCCCAGGCAGGAGCACCCACAGCCTGCAGAGCGCAAGGGGCTGGTGTGATTCCACATCTACACGGGGTGTCTCCACAGCAGCACTGAGCTGACTGCTGCAACCCAGGTGGTGTCTGGAGGTCCCCGCCATGTGCAGAGCACTGTGGTTAGCAAGCACGATGCACCAAGAACATCTCGGTGCGGGCAGGAGACACTGGCCTGCAGCCAGGAGGTCTCATTGGCCTCCACAGTGAGCCAGGATATTCAGGCGGCCATGGACGGGCCCCTGGCACCAGAGCTGTGGCTGGGGGCACCTCAGTGCAAAACCCATTCTGAAGATCTGCATCCTCAGGGACCTAGAATCCTGATCCCGGAGCTTCTCCAAATGCAGCAGTCAACCAACAGATGGTACGTTTCAGGAGACGCATGTCAGTTCAGGAAACCTCCGCTGTCTAAAGACAGAGACACAGGAGGGAGATGGTAACATCCCCAGCACAAACCACCCAGGCTCCCCGAAGCCCTCAGGCAGAACTATTCAAAGGCCCCCATGTCTCTCCAGTCCCCTCAGTACTTCCCGCCCCCGGAGTCAGAGCTTCAGCTGGTCCTGGGGAAATGCTGTGTGCACAGTGGGCTTTCTGTGTGTTGCCCACAGCCTGTCGCTGCCGTCAGGGCCCAGAGAGGCTGGCCTGCTCTGTGTTGTCTGTGCCATCTTTGCAAGAAAGCAGGTGTGGAAGAATTGATGAAAGCCGAAGAATTGATGCTTTTGAATTGTGGTGTTGGAGAAGACTCTTGAGAGTCCCTTGGACAGCAAGGAGATCAAACCAGTCAATCTTATAGGAAATCAATCCTGATATTCATTGGAAAGGCTGATGCTGAATCTGAAGCTCCAATAGTTTGGCCACCTGATGCAAAACTCTGACACATTGGAAAAGACCTTGATGCTGGGAAAGATCGAGGGCAGGAAGAGAAGGGGATGACAGAGGATGAGATGATTGGATGGCATCATCGACTGGATGGACATGAGTTTGAGCAAGCTCTGGGAGATGGTGAAGGACAGAGGAGCCTGGCATGCTACATCGCAAGAGTTGGACACAGCTGAGTGACTGAACAATAACAACAAGGTGTGGAATTTGCACCCATGGTCACCAGAGCAGCTCTGGGTCCCTCAAGCATGGGGTTGGGGAGGCTGCTCTGGGACCCACCCCCTGCCAAAGGGGCACTGAGGCCCCAGAGCCCTGCTCGTGTGCCCAGAAGGACCAGTGGCATCCTCAGCAAAAGAGGCAGGGCCTCTCCTGGCTGACCCGGGCCCGAGGGGCAGGGCAGGGCCCTCTGTTGGGCAGGTGCAAGGTGAACAGTGAGTGAGGTGCAGCCAGAGGCCAGGCCTGCACAGTGGAATGGGCATAAATGTGCTCGTGCCAGATCCTTAAAGAGAGTGGGAAGGGCAGGGCTCTCGGAGGGCCCGAGCTGGACGGGTCTGGGCCACCTGCCCAAGTGACATGCAGATGGGCCGGCCGGCAGGAGCTGTCCCGTCAGCAGCCAGGCCCCTCTTCTCTCCCTACCCTAGACCCCCTCCCTGGGCTCGCATCCTTCTGACCTGCCTTGGCTGGAGTTCTGTCTTGGCCAGTGGAGAGAAAAGACAATGGAAAGTAAGAGCCTCTGAGAAGAAGGCTACTGGCTAAGGAGATGGGGCAGCAGGAGGAGGAGGCCCCGCAGGGCAGAGTGAAGGAGCCAACAGAAGTGGGGGAGGGGCACAGGGAGGGCAGGACCAAGGCGGGTGGCTTTGCGCCTGTCCCCTGCCCAGATTCCCACAGAGCAGAGCCCACCCAGAGGTCCATGCACAGCCTGGAGCTGAGGTCAGACAGAGGGACTGCACAGCCTGGAGCTGAGGTCAGACAGAGAGACCACCAGGGGAGGTGACATGGAAGCCAGCCTGTGCCCAGATCGTCCCCTGAGCAGTGTCACCTGGAAGTCCAGCCCAAGCAGGACTGCCAGGGTTTCATCACCGAAGGGGTAGATGTTTTCTCCATTACGTCACCGGGAAAGCACGGAACCCCATCAGGACGAAACCATGTGGAATCCCGAGTCTCTTAAGAGGAATATTGACCTATCTCCCAAGCATGATAATACATATGCTTTCTGAGGCAATCGGGGTAAAAAGCAAGATTGTTTAAAAGGGAAAATCAAAACTACTCATGATTCCTCTCTAATCTGTAAAGATAAACACCCAAGTTCTAGGGAGAGACTGCTCACAGTTGGTGAGCAGCCACCAACAGTAGCTGAATGTGTGTCCATGGTCAGGTGTGCACCGACCTGTGCACATAGGCATTTGCGTGTGCTGGTGTGTGCAAGGGCAGTGTGGGCGTGCACACACATGCACTTAACATGTCTGCATGCTCCCATAAATGGGATCAACCTCAGACTGTCACCCTTTCATTTCCCTGTCCCTGGGGTTCTTGCATTTCAGTTCCTGCACTGCTGTTGGGGGCCACAGTGTAGCCTCACTGGACAGACAACCAGACTGATGACCTTCTCAGGGGATATCACTTACTGCTCAGGGGCCCCTGTCTCACCTGGGCAGGTGGACCTAGGAGGGTGGGAGGTTCTTTGTGTCAGGCTTGACTCTTGTGCACAGAGGAAGTGGTTTTCTCTCTCAGTTGCCCCTCCAGAGCCCCATATCAGGGAGCATCCATGTTAGGACCTCAGGGCTTCTCCCATCACCCCCTCTGTCTTAGGGTGACGGGGTGTAAGTGCAGTGCCCCCCCTCCACCCACCCATCCAGCTTCCACCAATGACTGACCCTTTTGTACACACTTGTTGTTCAGTCACTTACTCATGTCTGACTCTTTGCGATCCCATGGGCTAAAGCATGCCAGGCTTCCTTGTCCTCCACTACCTCCTGGAGTTTGTTCAAACTCCTATCCATTGAGTCAGTGATACTATCCAACCAACTCATCCTTTGTCATCCCCTTTTCCTCCTACTCTCAATCTTTCCCAGCATCAGAGTCTTCTTCAATAAGTCAGCTCTTCCCATTAGGTGGCCAAAGTATTGGCATTTCAGCTTCAGCTTCAGTCCTTCCAATGAATATTCAGGGTTGATTTCCTGTAGGATTGACTGGTTTGATCTCCTTGGAGTCCAAGGGACTCTCAATATGAACTGGCACCAACTAAAACCATCACTGAGGTCTGAAAACAGGTGCTTACTTTGAAAAAAGATTAATACTAAGAAAAAGGATGCTTTGGCAGGACCAGTTCCTGGCACAAGTAGGAAGCAGGGTGGCTGGCCTTCCTGGGGCTCACAGACTCACTCTCAGAGCCAGAAGTCCAGGAGGACCCAGGGCAGGGTTCCCTCAGCACACCGGGAGGGAAGGAAAATTGCTTAGGGATGCAGGCAGAATTTGGGTGAATCAGTGGGAAACAAAGGGGAGGACTTTGAGGTATGGGAAATCACCATCACCAAGGTGCTTCCTTCCCAAATTCCGGGAGCGCAGCAGGGAGGTTGGCTATAGCCGGGGCAGGGACTGGGGCTCAGAGATGCTGCCATGCACCTTCCCCAGCTCCTCGCGTGCTGGCAGCTCTACTCCAGGTGAGTCCCCAAACCTCTCCACTTCTGGAGCGGGGACAATGCAATTGGCCTTCCGAGCAGCCAAGGGGTTGCAGGGATGCTGATGTACAACGTGGGCACGGGGTGGGGGAAGGGCTGGATGCAGATCGGCCATGTTTGGCATCTGGTTGCCAGAACGATGCTGCCAGGTACCGAGATGTTCTCTTTAACACCTGTCCTGCTGGTTCCTTCTGTGTCCCCCTGAGGACACACCCGTGGGACCTGCTGGTGTAGACAGAATTGTCTCAGGCTGCGAACAAGTCAGCCTCGAACCCTGGGTAGGCCCCATGGTGTGTGCAGGGTCCCCCAAGAGCCTGGTGATCTGGATGTATCAGGGCCAGCTCCAGGCTGGTACATAGTGGGTGTGCAGTGGGTACTTTCTGAATGGATACTCAGAGCCAGGAGCGGGAAGTGGATACTAATACCCTGGGAACATGATCTTCTGTGGGTTCTCAGGCAGAACACTTTCAGGGGCTCCAAAGCCCCCCAGGATGCAGACTTGAGCCTCCCTTGGGTTCATGCATGTCTTCTGCCATCTGTGCAGCCAGAGTGTTCGGAGGCGGCCTTCAGCAGAGGGCCCCATCTTCAAACACGTCTATTTGATCAACCCTGCATTTGCCCGGGTCCGGCCCCTGGCGTGGAACCACCAGCTCTGTCTTTTACCAAGGAAGCCCCTTTGGACCTGCAAACGGAAAGCATCTGAAACTAGCATCCAACTTGGCTCTCCTCTCCTACCTATAAACAGGCTGATCCGTGTGTTCTCAGAATGTTCTAGACAAGGAATGTGCTTGGGGCTGGCTTCGGCATGCAGACATTTCCATGGAGAGGTTGGTGAGTGCCAAGCTTTGGCCCTTCCCCTGGGGACAGAGGCTGGGGGCTGTCTGTGAGCCAGGCAGAGGCTCTAGCTCCTCGACCCAGAGACCCAGCCCCAGTTCTGGCACCCATGCTGGTGACTGGCCGCCCCCGCTAGTTGAGATCCTGGGATGCCTTGTGAGACTGGGCCAGTTCTGCCAGGACCTCTGGCTCTGGAGGCCCCTCCCTTAGCCCTGCCTCTCCCAGCAACCAGCGAGGCTGTCCACCCACAAGGAAGAAAGCCACCTCCTACAACATAGGGGAGGGTCTTAGGAGTAGCTGAGAAGCTCGGTAAAGGTCACTGAGGTCCACCTGGAGACTTGTGTCTGGAAAACACCTGCCGAGATAGTCAGCGGCCTGTGCCACACAGGGCTGTGAAGTCTGCCAGTCGCGAGCTTGGTTATTAAGGTTTGAGTTGCTACGTATGTAACTCTTAGTAAACTTCATTCATTCCCTCCCCAGGTAGACTGACCACCCATGGGGTCCCTCCAAGTCCCGTTTTATTAGTCTGAAGCACAGGAGGGGCTGGGGTGTGCCGAGACGGGGGCACCTTCCCCCCAGGGCCTGGCTGAGGGTCCCAGTCCCATCAGAGCTGCTCCTGGAGGTGACTTCCCTTTTTTTTTCCCTCCTGCATTTCCCACTATGTCAGGCACCGCTCAGGGGGCAGAGCCCAGGACTTTGGAACTTTCTCTGCAAGAGTGCTGGTGAAGCCCTGGGGAACTAGGGGGCGGGGAGAACCTCATCAGCACGTGTGGGTTAGGGCTTCCCTCTGTCTCTCCTGACACTGTTTTTCAGGAATCTGGCCCTGTGGTCTGGGCATGGCTGCCCATGAGCCCTAAGATGCTGCCGCAGGGGGACTTCCCCACCCAGAGGTGCCAAGGAACTTCCAACCAGGGGTTCTGGAGGTGGGGCGCACAACTCAAATTCGGGAGGGACACTCGGGTAGGAAACCGTCTTCCTGCCTGGTGGTGCCGGAGCATCTCAAGACCCCAGGCCTGCAGGGCCTGCCTGGTGGGACCGGCTGCTCCGTGTGGCAGCGGCTGGCCGCCTGGGGGAACCCGGGCGGTGGTCTGTTGGCCTCCTGCATTCTCGGCCCAGCCCGGGTCGGGGCTGTCACAGCCTCCCGGCAGCTAGGGTGACGGCGCCCTCTATCGCTGGCTCAGGGGATGTCTTGCTGCCCAAGCCTTTGCACACCAGCATCCGACGCCCTGGCTTCTCAGATGCGATCTGCCTTTGGGGAACATTTAAATAAAGAGTTGAGCATTTCCAGCTCCCGTCTGACTTTTCATATAAACCGTGTGGTTCTTGCAGCGTGAGTGTTTTTCAGAGCATTTAAATGGCTGTTTACCTGGGGACAGGAGGGAGGGAGAGGCGTGTGGACCTTCTCCTGTTAAGTCGGTTTTCATAGAAAAGCAATTGAAGATATGGCAAAGTGATGAGCTGGTTTCCCAGTGGCCTGGAATTCCGTCTGGAGCAAAAGCTCCTTCAGCAGCCTCTGGCAAGGGCAGAGACAGAGGCACACCTCCCGAGCAGTCTTTCCCCCACATCCCTTGGTGATGCATTTTGTGGGGCTGGGGTCCTGGGGCTCTTCTGTGGGGGCGCAGTAGCTGACTGGGGACAGAACATGCGGCCCTTAAGGTTTTTCTTTGCTGTGCTCCAGCTTGGGGAGAAAGTGTTCCCTCCCCAGGTTCAAAACTGCCTTTGTGTGTTCAGACATCACATTCAATGACCATCTTCAAATGCTTTAGGGAGAGTTTGAAGGGTGGTTTTGTTGGGGGTTTTGTTTATTTGTTTGTTTTGGTTTCTAAAATGTCAATTTTCCACCTGGAGGCAAGTGTATGATTTTCTTTCCTCTGAAGAAATTTGTTTATCTTCCAGTGATTCACTGTGGGGACAGTCATGCCCTAAAGCATCAGTCTGGTTTTCCTGATCCAATAATGGCCCCACACACAGGCCTTGCCGGGCAGACAAGCCGCATGGGCTGTGCAGGGACCTGAGGACTCTGGGGGTGGGGGGTCATTTGCCAAGGTGGGATTCACAAGGAAGACTCCTCCTGAAGGTGGGGGGCACCGAGGACCCCCAGCTGCAGGGCAGCAAGGGAGGTGCAGGTTTGGTGGGGACTGAACGAGAAGTGAGCTTTGCGGCAATGAAGCCACCCGCGCTGTGATGACGCTCTCCTGAAATGTTAGATCCGGCTCTAGAGAGATTGTGGGAGGCCTTCCAGCTTCCGGGGATGTCAAGATCTAGTCAGACAAGCTCTGCATTCGTGGGCGTCTCTGAGCAGTTTCCAAACCCGTGCATGTCCTGCTAACCTCCAGGCCACACCAGGATGTGGCCCTGGAGAGACAAAATAGGGCCGCCACGAAACCCTGGTGGCTCAGATGGTAAAGAATCTGTCTGCAGTGTGGGAGACCCGGGTTGGATCCCTGGGTCGGGAAGATCCCCTGGAGAGGGAATGGCTACCCACTCCAGTATTCTTACCTGCAGAATCCCATGGACAGAGGAACCTGGTGGGCTACATTCCATGGTGTCACAAAGAGTCGGACACAACTGAGCAACTAACACAAAACCCAAACCATTTAGGTTGAAGTAGCCCAGGAAGCACTGCCAGGGCACTGGGATCAGTGCTGTCAGCTGAGAATCTCTGAGTCCCATGCTTGGGAAGCAATTTGTTGAGGATAATCAGAGCCACCGTGATTGGAGGCAGGGGCATGTAACCCAGCCAGAGAAGAACACCATCCCCCACCTCACCCCCAGGGGCCTTGGAGAGCCTGCTGGGATCACTGTGTCTGTTGGCAGGTGGTTCCCCTCTGATGTCAAACAGTCAGAACCCTCACCCTGGGAGAGTGGGGAGCAGTCATGACACAGACAATGGACTTTAGACAGGGTCAGTGGCATTATGATGGGAGAGGGATGGTCTGCCCTTTCCCAGGACGGGAGGATTCCAGCCCTGGGTATTGGGCCTCTGCGTGGCTCCTCCAAGGATCTTTCTTCTAGAGAACTTCAGAGATCTCATGTCAGCCTTGGAAACAGTGTCCTTCTCAGGGCCCAGGGCAGAGAGAGGAAAGGATCATAGCAGATGTGACGACAGCAGTCCAGTCTGCAGTTGTGAAGCTCAGGGGTCTCAGGTGGTACTCTGTCCCTCCCCACTGGGAACCCCAGAGTGACATAATTCTGGAGGGACCCTGGGCTTTGGGCAGCAGATGCTGGCCCATTCTTAGAGCCAGCACAGTCCTTACAGTCAGCGCAGTCTTTACAGCCAGAGCTCGGAGCCTGGGGCATGGGGTGTGCCTTTGATGACGTCGGAGGGAGGCAAGCTGGCACTCTGGGGACCCCAAGTTCCAACCAGCTCAGAACGTGTCCTGGTGAGGTTTTCAGAGCCCCAGGCCTCTGTGTGTGTGTGTGTGTGTGTGTGTGTGTGTGTGTGTGTGTGTGTGTGTAAACTGCAGTCATCCAGTCAAGTCTGGCTTGGGCCCCCAGTCCCTGGCCCCTGCCCCACAGAGGGCAAGCGCCTCTCCCCTCAGCTGGCCACCTGGATGTTCTGATTACCTTTTCAGGTGTCCCTGGGGGAGCCGCTCTGCCCTGCTGCCTGCGCCCCATTGTTCCACAGGCTCTCTTTTAGGTCATTTTACATTTTCATCTGATCCCTGTAATTCAGGCCAAACATTCCCAGTCCACAAATCGACCCTCCTGCAGCTGGTGTCTCATCCCCGCTCACAAAGCTCTGGATGGAAATCTCAGCTCTGTCCCAGACCACAGCCTCGGGCAGGGCTCTAGTCCCCGGGGTGGGAAAGGGCTCCATCCTCCACTCACCCCACATCAGACTGTCCCCCTGTGTCACAGTCCCGTACTCTCTCCCCGGTGCTCCCAGGACAGTGGGAGCATGGGCAGGTGGGCAGAGGAGGTGGGCCAGGCAGCTGAGAGCTAAGGCATGGTACCCCCCAGACACGGGGAGGGGATTCTGCCAGCTCTGTGTAAGGCAGGCACACCTCAGTGGCAAGAGCTCAGGTCCATTGCAGGCAGACATGGCGGCCTCTGCACCCACGCGGAGCCTAATCAAAGATCCGCCGGAAAGGCCCTGCGGCATGACACATCCGAAAAGAAATATCAGAGAACATTTGAAGAGCTCAATAAATTGATCATATTCCAGTGAACCTTCACCCTCATAACGATGGGACCATTTAAATGCTAATGTCGTTTTTTAAAAAGTCAATTACAGGAGTTTGGAAGGAACAGAGTCAGCGTTCTCCCCACGCCTCCCTCTCCTGTCCACGGGTGCTGGAGCATTTGCTGCTCGCCGGCAGGAATATCCCTCGCCGCGGTCCCTGTAATTGAATCAAGTGGATACAGACACCAAAAATACCCTCAGTCCTGGGATAATGGGAAGCACATGTTGATAAAGCGGGCAGCGTGTGCGAGTCCAGGGGCAGCGTCTGCAGCTCACCCTGACACGACCAGACCTCACTCCACCCCACCCCGCAGACCCGCAGTGTCCCTCCATGGAAAAGACCCAGGACGAAGACACACGAGCCTTCTGGAACATTCTGGCCAGGGGGTCCTGTTTCCCAGCAGCCCTTGCTGCTCCCCTTCCGCCTCTCAGCGGGCATCCAGGCCCATGCAGGGCCAGCAGAGCCCTCTGGGTCCCCAGGGGACCTGTGGTTCCCATGCAGGCAGGAGGGGAGAGAGTGGGTTGTGGGACCAGCCCGGGGGGAAGACACTCAGGGCCCCGGGGCTCCCGTCAGAATGTCCTGGGTGCTGCATCCACCACAGGGCCTGAGGGTCTCAAGCGTGTACGAACACCTCTGTGCCTCCAGTTCCTCCCACACCAGTGATGATGCCAGAGACACGGCCTCACCTGGTTCTCGATTGGCACCATCTGTGCTGGAAGCTCAGTCCCGTGAGGCCTCGCTCCAGAGAGGGGAACCAGAGGCTGCTGGCTCACCCAAGAGCTAGAGCTAGAACTCTTCTAGCAAGAGCTAGAACTCAAGGCCATCTGCCCCAGGCTGTGAGGGCCACACGGGCAAAGGGACAAAGACTTCACAGCCAGGAGACGGCCCAGCAGGTCCCCAGGGTCCACTCTGGGCCATGACGGCCTGAAGCCTTGGGAAGAACATGATGAACTTTCTGGCATTTCAGGGGCTCAGCTGTCCAGGGCTGACCTGTGACCCTCAGTCCCCTAGCCCAGCGTTGTGAGCAGGGACCTGGGGTCAGCTCCCAGCAGGTCCCCAGGTCATCCTGCTCTGGGGCAGGGCCAAGGGCGGCTTGGACCCCCCTGTCTGCTCCCTCTTCTGCTCTTTACCTCACCGGCTTCTGGCAGAAGTCTCCTCCAGGCTCTGTTCCCCCAGTTAGAATGAAAAGCCCACCGTGGGGTCCCCCATCTGCTTCTGATTAACACTTTTCTTCTGGCTGCACCGTGGGGCATGCGAGATTCTAGTTCCCCAACCAGGGTCAAACCTTGATCCCCTACAGTGGAAGCGCAGAGTCTTAACCACTGGACCACCAGGGAAGTAACCCTCTCAGCCTACTACTTTCTGAACCCCACAGTCCTCCCTAGGCAAGTCTGGGTCATGGCCCCACACACCAGGATTGGAGCTGAGCCTGGGAACGATGAGCAGGTGTCCAGAGCAGCTGTGGTGACTTGGGACTGACCACCTACTGTCTCTGGGCCCCCTCGACCTCCCAGGGCTGCAGAGAGCTTAGTGATTGAGTATCTGTGTGGACAAGGGACCCCAAGCCCTGGCCCCTTGGGAGTGGCCCCCTTGAGGAGCCAGGTCAGCCTTCCCTGGGCATGTGTCCAGGGAAGGGGCAGGGGCTGGGCTGGCAGACAGAGCCCGGGCCACCCCTTCTCAGCTGATACCCAGGAGGAAGACAGGTGTTCTCGTCTTGCATTCAGCCACTGCCCAGCACATTTAGGATTTTGAAGTTCCAAAGTAGGGAGGGCCTGATGGGGAAGACCCTGCAGAAAACACCTGGGACTACCTCTTTGCTGGGCCTCAAGGCAGGGCACTGAGCCAGCCTGTGGCCTGGACCCCATCCCTGCAGAGGAGGGGACTGATGCTGCATCTGAGGCTCAGGGATTCCTTCTCCCCTGTTCACTTGTCACTGGCTGCAGGGCTCAGGTGGAGAGCCCCCTAAGGGGAGCGGAGGCTGTCTGTGCCGTCATAGGGAGGCAACTGAATTGGGGACCATGGGTAGGAAGGGCCCGGGCTACTGGGTGTATGATCTCAGCACCTGGGGTGTACTGCGTCCTATACCCTCTGTGTAAGAGGAGAAATTTGCGGGGGACCTGCAGGTCTACAAGGCCCCACGACCTTGGGGTCCAGCCGAGATGATAACAGACCTCGAGGAGACCCAGCCTGGCTACTCAGCCCCAGGCCTGGCTGCAGGAGCTTGGAGGATGGGGCAGATCCCACATGGCAGGTGAATGCTGAGCAGACACTTGCTCATAAGCTCCTGGGACCCGCCCCTGTGTCTCTCCGTTCAGCACTTCCTAAACCCAACCCATCCTGTCCCATGAGGCACCAGGCTGGCCATGAGGGAAGCCTCTCCCAGGACCCACTGTCAGCCTCCTGACAATACTGACTGGGGTCACTGGGCCCCTGAGTTTCACCCTGCATCTCCTGTGCAGGGTCCCCAAGAATGCAGGGCCCCTGAATTGGGAGTAGAAAACTGGAGCATGCTCGCCAGCCTGGCAGACTGAGTTCTCTGCATGTACATGTCAGCCCATTTCTTCCTCGTTATGAGGGGGTATGTCTCAGCATCCCCATTTCTCCGATGAGGAAACCGAGGCACAGAGAGGCTAGAACAGGCCCAGGTTCCCCCAGGGCCAGGATGGAGCACCGACAGCCAGACCCAGTGATCCCGAAGGTGGTTCTACTCATCTGTCCCTCCCTCATTCTCTTCTCACTACTCTGGACCCCAGCCCAATGAGTCACCCTTCTGGTTGGGGAGACTGCCCTGGGGTGACCCCACACCTCTCCCTGAATGCTGGTCCTTCTGATGGCAATTGCTGGCTGGAGTCAGCTCCATGCCAAGGAGTAAATGCTATCCCCACTACCCAGGAGAGAGAGTCGGGTTCTAGGGGGATGCTCAACAGAGGAAGAAACTCAAGACAGGGCCATGTGCTCAGTCACTCAGTTGTGTCTGACTCTTTGTGAGCCCATGGACTGTAGCCCACCAGGCTCCTCTGTCCGTGGGATTTCCCAGGCAAGAATACTAGAGTGGGTTGCAATTTCCTTCTCCAGGGAGACAGAGCCGTGGGTCAAAAAATATTGCTGGATTTCCTGAGGCAGCCCTATTAGATCCCTGAAATGGGATATGGAACGTGAACTTGGCCACATGATATGGTTCTGTCTGGACGGGCCCCTAGCTGTCTTTCAAAGAGCGATAGTTACGGAAATTAGTGGTGCAGAAACTCGTCCCCATCCTTCATCAAGGGCCTTATTAGCTGCCACACGAAGTGACAGAGCATCCTGGCCTCTTGACTTCGGGGCCTGGAGAGGCAGTCCCGCCCTCAGCCACTCGGAGACATGCAGGAGGGATACCCTGAGAGCACGGGATCTCCAGGGCATCATGAGGCAGGCATGGGGGAGACAGATCTGCAGCAGAAGAGGACCCATGTGGCCTTGATTCAGGGTGGTGATAATGTGGAGTCCTGCCTGGGGGAGAGAACCGCCCCGAGTCAGGGGTCCCCATTGAAGGCCAGCCAGATGCCACAGGGAGCCCTGGCAAGGCCTGAGTCACGCTTACCCGGACCCGGCGCTGGCTGACCACTGAACCCACCCCCAACCCCCCGAGCTGGGGTCCCCACCTCCTGAGCATGAGTCTCTTCATCTGTACCTGGGGAGCCCACACAGGCTAGAAGAGGTACAGGAACGGCCCAGGCTCCCAGGGGGTGTCCAGTCGGTATCATCTACTTTCTTATTCTTCCCCCTGGGGGTCACAGGCCTTCCTAGGTTCCCCACGTCCTCTCATGCTCAGACGGACTACCAGCTACCTTACTGTTGTTGTTCAGTCACTAAGTCGTGTCTGACTCTTTGCTACTCCTTGGACTGCAGCACACTAGGCTTCCCTGTTCTACACCATCTCCTGGAGTTTGCTCAAATTCATGTCCTTTGAGTTGGTGGTGCTATCTAACTGTATCATCCTCTGTTGTCCCCATCTCCTTTTGCCTTCAATCTTTCCCAGCATCAGGCTCTGGCTCTTCACATCAGGTGGCCAAAGTATTGGAGCTTTAGTACCAGTCCTTCCGATGAATATTCAGGGTTGATTTCCTTCAGGACTGACTGGCTTGAATACCTTGCTGTCCAAGAGACTCTCAAAAGTCTTCCCCAGCACCACAATTCAAAAGCACCAATTCTTCAGCACTCAGCCTTCTTTATGGTCCAACTCTCATATCTGTACATGACTACTGAAAAAACCATAACTTTGACTATACGGACCTTTGTTGGCAAAGTGATAGCTCTGCTTTCTAAACCTAGCTCTCTAGGTTTGTCATAGCTTTCCTTTCAAGGAGCAAGAGTCTTTTAATTTCATGGCTGCAGTCAACATCCGCAGTGATTTTGGAGCCTGAGAGAATAAAATCTATCACTGTTTCCACTTTTCCCCCTTCTAGTCCCCACAGGGAAGAACCTGCTGCCAATCAGTCAAATCAGTGTCCATTTAAATAAGTTCCAGAGAAGTGCCACATGTGGTACGTGGAGCCTGCATCTCTCAGCATTGTCTGCAACCTTGTTAGAAATGCACGCTCTCAGGTCCAGACCAGACATGCTGAGTGGGGTCGCAGGGTGTGGCTGGTGCTATGAGCCAGTCCTGCGGGTGATGCTGGTTCCAGGATAAGACCCCACAAGTGGGACACAGAGGGCAAGCCCATTTCCAAATTCTGATCTCTAAGGTTCATCCCTGTGGGAAGGTGGGAGAGGTCTCCCGTTGCAGGGCACTCATCCTGAACGTCCCTGACATGCCTCCTGGGCTGCATCCCCCACACTAAGGCCAGTACAGGGGCTCCCCGGGGGCCTGAAGCTGGACGTGGCAGTGGGGGCCCAATGAGAAGGCACACGATAGTTCCAGAAAGGCCAGTTTGAAGGCCCAAGTCTTTGGGACCAAAGGGGTCTTGACAGGACAATTACCTTTCAAGGTCATGCTAATGACCTTCCACACACGATAGATTTATTGAGGGGAAAACGTGGACTTGTTCTGTCCAAGGTCAGTGCCAGAAGGAATCTTCTGTGCCTGAGCCTTGGGTCTGTTAATCAACACCCACATTATTACCAGGAGAGGCCAGACCGAACGGGCAAGGAGGTGATGGGGGTGCGCGGCCCCTCCAAACCCGTGCATTTTTAGCCTGTGTGACTCAGAGCTGCGTCCAGTTCCATCCGGGGAGCCTTTGATCATCCACCCCAGCCTGCAGAGTCTCCACCCTGGGAACCAGAGGACACAAAAAGATAAACAGCACTTGAGCGAGTCGAGTCCGCTGGGGCCGCACCTCTGTCTGCTCCCCCAAGTGTTGAAAAGAGCTCTCTTGGCGAGTAGGACACACGTAACCTTCACCCTTGACCTCGCAGTCTGGTGGGAGATAAGAGGGGGAGTGTCAAGAGGGAAAGAGAAGGGAGACAAGCCACTCACTCACTTCCCTAAGAGAAGGACTAGGCGGACGGGTTGGGAAGAGCAGAGCCGGGCCTCCTGGGGGGCTGGGGTGACCCCCCCCCCCCGGAGTCAGGCGTCAGGGCGTCAGTGCAGAGGCAGAGCTGCAGCCCTGCCTGACATCCCCCACCAGCACATTGGCGGGGGTGCAACCCACAGCCTTGACGGGAGGATTGTGACCCCCCTCCCCAACCTGAGTATCTTCAAGCTGCCTGGTGGACCTGGTGGCTGAGGGGGTGGTAAGCCCTGCAGGGGAGGGTGGAAAGTTCCGGCTCAGCTTACATCTTCCCAAATGCAAGCGTTCAGCTCCGTCCTGTGAACTTGGATTTGGCGCAGCCAGGGTTCAGCCATCCTTCCACAGTCAGTCACCAGCACCAGGAGACCATCTAATGCCAAGGTTTTGAAAAGACATGCTGGTCCCATGACGATAAGGACCAGACTCCACTGATCCCATATCGCACCTTGGTGCCTGACAAGGGGCCGGTGCCCAGAGGCATTTGCAGAAACCATTTCCCTCCCAGAGTCACAGAGGAGGGAAGGGTCTCGTCCAGGGAGGGAGGGGCCTCAGCTAAGCCTCCAGAAAGCCAGGTGGCCCCGGGCAGCTCCCTCTCCACCTGAAGCCCAAGTCCCACTGCCTGCTTCTGGGATGGCGTTATGGTAATCAGGCCACATTTGCATCTCCATTCCAAGTCCATCCGCTGTGTCAGAACGAAACCTTTGAAAATCGCCATGGACACTGGTCTTGATAACAATGCTTGGGGAAAGGTCGTGTTGCTGTCTGAGCCGTAATTCATCCATCTGTGACGCAGGACAAGGCAGTAATGGATGGAGCCGATTGCCGGGGGCAAAGTTGGAACGCAAACTCATCAGAGATGGGGAACTCGGGCGCTGCGCTGTTAAATAGAGTTCCATTATTGTTTCATAAATAGAGAGATTGAAGTGCCCAGGCTAGGAACCGGTGATCATAGGAGACCACGTTCACACTCAGCTCACGCTAGTATTTGTTTTGAGTAAGTGGTTGTCTCGGCTAATAGGAGGGTGTTTCATTGTGAAGAGCTTGTTGAGCGGGATTTATGGAAGAATGCTGCGTGCTGTTTGTGCGGGGTGCTCCATGGTCGCTGAGAGATAGAGTTAGTGCGGCTGTGCTGCTCTGTCTCTAGTGGGCTTTGCATCCTCTCCGGTGAATGCTGCCCCTGCAGGTGCTGAAGTCTCTGAAGGGCACCACCCACAGCTCCAAGCAGATGCTCAGAAAGTGTGTGTGCATGTGTGCCCCTGTGTGGTCGGGTGTGCTCAGAAAATGTGTGTGCACTTGTGGGCCTGTGATTGAGTGTGGCTTCTGACTTCCCTACAAGAACCATGGCTGGACCATTTCCCAGCTTCCTTCTGGACCAGGCATCCCACCTGTGTGCCCACCTGAAGGAGGCAGCAGGTGACAATATCCAGGTAAATAGGTAAAGCGTTGCAGGTGGAAAGAGCATCCATGTCAGGCCAGAGCCTGGCTCAGAGGCACCGTGATGTGGGGATGACCCAGGGTGGCCCCTCGAGGTCCCCAAGGGGCTGCTTCCATGCAGAGGAAGCAGGGTGCAGACAGGACCTTCTGTCCACCTCCATCTCTGCTCTACCTTCAGCAGACACAGAAGCTTGCCCAGAGGTCTCCCCACTACAACTCCTGGCTTTCCTGCCCAGCTTGCCTGCAGGGTCACAGCAGACCGAGCCCCAGAGGCCTCTAGGCTGTCCCCAAATAGCTAAGCCGCTGGGATCAGCACCCAGCCCCTCTGCTCTGATTTCAGCAATGGGTGTTGCTGGGCTTATTTGAGGCTCTTTCTTGCCTGTGGGGCAGGGGCAGGGACTGGACTTCAGGAAGTTGCCTCCCTGGGGATCCCAGCTCTGGAGGACCCCACTGGAAGCTCCGTGCCCAGCCATCTTTGCATCTGTGGAGCTGCTGATGCAGGAGGCCTGGAGCCCAGCTTGTGGAAGGACAGGCCTGGCTGCTGTGGGTAACACAAGATGGTGCCCAAGATGGACATCAGACAGTGGGGCAGGGGGCCTGACCCCTTCTGGCTTCAGGATCCCCTCTTCTCACGAGGGCAGCTGTGCTGAGAACAGGGAAGATGGTGTCACAGGGACCAGAAAAGGTTGCAGGTTCCCCTGGGACTCCTCCCATCTCCCATCCCTCCAGACTTCCGGTGAGGGGCTCATGGAGGTGACAGTCGGATCCGAGACCCTCGCTGACCCCCTGTGCCCCTGCTCTGACCCCCGGGAGCGTGGGCGCCACAGGGGGAGCTGGGCATCCTTTGATGCAGGTGTGCAGCCCACACTCCCGTTAGAGTGGGGACCTGCACGTGCGCCCGAGGAACAAAGGGCCCCTTCACTGTCACCTCCGGGGCCAGGCACCGCCCCCTGGAACCCGCCGACGAGGCCTCCGCATGGCCGCTCCCAGGCCCACACCGCAGCTCGCCCACTGGAGGCTTTGTTTAGTCTGGGTCTCTGGGCGTTGGGCTCTTTTTTCTCAAGATTCCTCCAGAGCTCTGTAGGCTGAAGACACCGCTCATGCAGCCCCCGGGGGAGCAGAGCACCCTCTTCGATGGAGACGTTCCTTTGTCTCCCGAGGGCGACAGGGTTGCAGGGACCTGGGTTCACTGGAGTGTGACCCCCGCCCCCACAGGAAGGCCTGGCGCAGGAACGCGTCGGGGGGCAGCAGTGGGGGAGGGGCTCGGGCAGCTCAACTGTGATCCTCGGCTCTGGGTCTCCCCCAAAGGACAAGGGACATGGGTTCTTCAAACCACACCAAACAACAGGCTGTTTGAACCCCAGCCCTGGTCTCATTCCCTCAAGTTCTGGGTCAGAACAGGCCCACGGAGTGAACGAGAGTGCCCACCTGTGGGATGGTGCTCAGCCCGAGTGACTGGTCCAGGTGGTCTCCAGGTTCCTGCCTGCTGTCCCCCATGAGATCCATCAGGCTCTCAGCAGGGACACGGGAGCCCCAGGAGCCCCTGACACAGCTGTACCCGAGGTCCCGATGGTCCAAGGGGGGCCTTGGAGGAACCGGGTGGGGTGGCCTCCCACTCAATGAGGCCCCTGCAAATGGAGTGATCCGATCAAGCAGTGGCCTTGCTCCCAGGAGCCTGTGAAGGAGGAAGGGCTGAAAGAGACTCAGAAAAGGTGATCAGGGGCATAGGCGTGGGCTGGGTGCTCGTGGTGGCCAGCTGGGGGTACTGCAGGCCAACCGGTGGCCTGAGGAGTCAGGGCCAGAGCATTAAAAGCCAAGGGTTGGGAAGAAGGGTCAAGTGATTTTTTTAAGAATCCCTCAGTCTCACTCAAGCACCATTTTTAAGCCTAAGGGAAGGGAAGACAGATTTGAGTCAGAGGGAAGACAGATTTGAGTCGGAGGCTCAAGACTGCACTTGAACTCCGCACATCCTGCCCCCTGCACTCTCCGCCCAGCCGCTGTTCTCCAGGGATGGCCTCACCATTCCAGACCCTCTATCCTGCCTCCGTGGGCACCAGGCTTTGTGGGGCCATATCCTGCTCCTCTTTTTGGTCCCTCCCAGTGCCTGGCACCATGTCTGGACCCAGGGAGCCCTACTCACATCTGTGGGTGATTTTGAGGGCCAGGATGGTATGAGGGTAGGCAGAAAGTATCGGAGAGGGGGTCAAGTCTTGCAGCATCAAATCAGAGTCAGCAGGAGGTGAGGGAGGAGGGAAGTCCAGGGTCCAGCACTGCAGGATGGAATGAGAACCAGAGGAGACCACGGCCCCAAGCCTGTCAGCTCCCACATCACCAGCCCGCATGAGGAGAACCTTAGGGGCCAGAGGAGCCAGGAGAGGAAAGATACAGGTGGGGATCATAAGAGAGGATTCAGGAAGCCAGCCATCCTACAGGGCTTGGGGTGAGTGTGCAGTGGTCAGCATCTTCTGTCCTTTAAGCCAGTGGGTTTGAACCCGCCATTGACCAGCCCCTGGGCTTCAGGAGGCATGTTCCCACATGTCCAAGCCCTGCATCACTGTCTCCCTTGCATCCTGTCCTCATGGTTCAGAGCATCCAGCCCCCATGTCCTTCCTCCCTGAAGGCATAATCCCAGCGGCAGAGGCTTAGAGCAAAGGGACCATCTGTGATGATGCACGTGGTCTAGAACCTTGCTGCCCAAGACGATAGCCACGAACCAAACACAGTCCCTGAGTCATGCCATGTGGCGGGTACAGTGAAACCTCTGGGGTTTTCATTTGATTCCACTTTGTTATGGGCTTCAGTGGTAAAGAATCTGCCTGCCAATGTGAGAGACACAGGAGACATGGGTTTGATTCCTGGATCAGGAAGATCCTCTGGAGGAGAAAATGGCAACCCACTCCAGTATTCTTGCCTGGGAAATACCATGAACAGAGGAGCCTGGCGGGCGACAGTCCACGGGGTCGCAAAGAGTCATAGGTGACTGAGCAACTGAGCATACTTTATTATCGTCAATGTAAATGGCCACTGCACTGGACAGGGCAGGTTTGGAAGACAGGCCTTTGTCTCCCATCGAAGGCTGTCAATGATGGTTGTGGAGTGGCCTGGCCATGGGGCATCCTTGTCCCCATTCAGATGAGGCGGCTCCTTCATTGTGAGCTGGAGAGGGAGCCAGGGGATAACGTGGGTTCCCACAGGAGACTCTGGTTTTTCCAGCCATCCTGTCCACTGAGGTCTGAGGATCCTGTCTGGACCCAATCCCCAGTTCTGGGGACTTGTATAGAACTGGGTGAAGGCATCTTAAAAGACACACCGGTTCTGGAGATTTTAGGGGTCACAGAGGAGAGGCGATACTTTGGCCACCTGATGCAAAGAACTGACTCATTGGAAAAGACCCTGATGCTGGGAAAGATTGAGGGCAGGAGGAGAAGAGGGCGACAGAGGATGAGATGGTTGGACGGCATCACCAACTCGATGGACATGAGTTTGAGCAAGCTCTGGGAGTTGGTGATGGACAGGGAAGCCTCACATGCTGCAGTCCATGGGGTCGCAAAGAGTCAGACACGACTGAGGGACTGAACTGAAGAGAGGCGCTCTCAGGCTGTTGTGGCCGCATTTGGGCAAAGAGTCATCCTTACTACTTTCAATTTCCTAGAAGCCTCCCCTGCAGCGTCAAGGTGTGTGTACCCAGGTGTGTGTACCCAGCAGAGTGCTCCTTCTGGCTCTGCTTCCAGTGGTGCCAGGGCCTCCTGGGGATGAAGGGCCCCACACCGTCCTCCTGAGGCTCCTGGCCGGACACTCACCGCCCCTGAGTGACTAGGGACACAGCGCCTGTGGCTGCTCAGACCCTTCTAGCCCTGAGAACACCTTTCCTTCTCCGGCAATGGCCCGTTCACTGTGTCCGTGGGGTGCCCTGTAGGTGGGGTGCATGCATCACGGGTGAAGCTCTGTCCCTCACGTCTGATTCTGCTGTGTCTGGCCCTCGGTGTGTGCTCCAGTTTCCACTGTCACCCTCGTCCTGGAGCCTCTGTTTGCTTTCTGTCCTCATTCCCACCACTAATGGCCTCTCCCTTTCCCCAGCCCCCTTCCACTGAGCAGGTTTCTCAGCGACAAGGCTACAGCACTGACCCCAGAGCCTGACCTCACAGGCTTCAAAGAATACCTGCTAATGAATGGGCACATGGAAAAAACGATAAGTCATTTCATGGCTAGAGATACATGCACTAAAGACAGAGGGAAGTTTGGCTTTGGTCACTTTAAGTGGCCCCTTGATCATCAAGGGTTTCCTTACAGCCCTGTTGGTAAAGAATTTGCCTGCAATGCAGGAGACCCTGATTTGATTCTTGGGTTGGGAAGATCCCCTGAAGAAGGAATAGGCTACCCACTCCAGTATTTTGGGACTTCCCTTGTGGCTCAGCTGGTAAAGAATCCACCTGCAGTGTGGGAGACCTGGGTTCAATCCCTGGGTTGGAAAGATCCCCTGGAGAAGAGAAAGTCTACCCACTCCAGTATTCTCACCTGGAGAATTCCATGGACTATATAGTTCATGGGGTCACAAAGAGTCGGACACGACTGAGCAGCTTTCACTTTCATTTTGATCATTAAACCCTCCATGGTCTTTGCATTTTTCAAAGGACCACATCTTGGTGACCTCTGTGTTGCCCTATAGGATGGCTGGACAAAGCCCCCTGCAACAGAGGTTTCTCCAAGGCTCAGCTGTTACTCCACCTGAGGCTTGACTGGTCAGGACAGGCACGTTTGCCAGTCAGCAAAGACACACAGGTGCCGGCCAGAGACTGGGTTCCACAAGCCTGCCCCAAACTGGCTCAGCCTGCAGGGTGCTCCCAACATTCATGTCACACCTGAGCCACTCACGCTCCTTGTATCCCAGCAGCATTCTTAGCTGGCAACCTGAGTGTCCTCGTGATGGATTATTCCAACTGCCATCAGCCGCCTCTGGACAGGGCCCTCCTGAGGGTCGGCATCTGGTATGCGCCTGGCTGTTGGGTACACACAGGTGAAGTTCAGGTCACACTTGGGGAGCCCTCCAGCCAAGTGAGAATGCAGGTGACGCCCATGTATGTGTACACAGTCGAGTCTCTTTAGTCAAGTAAGTTTCTACCAAGTTGCCACAAATGCTGCCTTCACGATGTTGACCCAGTGCTCCCAGGGGACACTGGTGGCTAGGTTTCTGCCAGCTCCTGAGGTTACTACATGTTTTTCAGCCAATTGGTACATGACTTGCTTATGTGTTTCTGCTTAAAGACCAGAATTTAATACATAGCATGGACTCACTTTGCACTCACAGCTGGAAGCACTGTCCCTCGTGCCTGGATGAAGCTTGTCCAACACGCGTTTTCTCCATCAGGCACATTGCAGCCTTCTTGTGCTCAGAAACACTAGTTGCACTTCAGCGTCAGGCTGGGGCCATTTTACACAGAGAATCACCAACAAAACCTGAAAAATGTCAAACACAGGATACTAAATAAGCTTTCAAAAGGAAGCTTGATATGTGTCTGAGCAGAAACAAGAAGGCAGACTGTCACCCACACAGCCTCAGTTGGGAACGTGCTTGACACACAACCCATGTGTCCTCCCCCTCCATGTGTGTTCAGGGTGAAGGGAAGCCTTGCAATGGTCAATCTGGGGTCACAGATGCATTTTAGCCAGTAGATGGACCTGCAAATGCAGAATCTGTGTAATGAGAGTCAGATGTACAAATACAAACATGTATACGTGCATATAGATCAGCTTACAGCAGTAGAGATCAATGTTATTGAACTATAGCTCACATACCATAAACTAAACCCTTTTGAAGTGTGCCATTTGGTGTTTTTTAGTATATTGAGAGGTTTCCCAGTAGCTCAGTGGTAAAGAATCTGCCTGCAATGCAGGAAACATGGGAGATGTGGGTTCAATCCCTGGGTTGGGAAGATCCCCTGGAGAAGGAAATGGCAACCCACTCTAGCATTCTTGCCTGGAGAATTCCATGGACGGGGGAGCCTGCTGGGCTACAGTCCATGGGGTCGCAAAGAGTTGGACACAACCAAGCAACTGAACACACACACAGTATATTGAGAATATAGAGACAGAATCGTCACCACCTTCTAATCTTAGGAAATTTTCATCACCCCAAAAGATGTTCCATACCCCTTAGCAGCCACTGTCCACCCCTAAACCCCCAGCGCCTGGACCACTAATCCATTTTCTGTCTCTATAGCTTTGCCTGTTTGGGACATTCAGATAAATGGGATCTGACGATATGTGACTTCTTGTGACTGGCTCCTTCCCCTGCGTGTAATGTCCTGAAGTCCATCTACACTGTAGTGTGTATGGATCAGGACTTCTGCTTTTTTTGGCTGCACTGGGTCTTCACTGTGGCATGTGGGATGTTCGTCGTGGCCTTTCTCTTGTTGTGATGCTTGGGGTCAGTAGATAACGCAGGCTTCTCTAGTTGTGGCTTGCAGGCTCAGTTGCGACACAGCATGTGGGATCTTAGTTCTCCAGGGATTGAACTGGTGTCCCCTGAATTGGAAGGCAGATTCTTAACCACTGGACCACCAGGGGAATCCCCGTACTTCATTCTTGTTATGTTTGAATAACATCCCACGGTAGGCACAGGCGAACCTGATATCCATCCCTCCACCAGTGGGCATCTGGTTTTCCACTGTGGGGCGATTGTGAGTAGTGCTGCCATGGGTGTGTGTGTGCTCACATCTGTGTGGACTTCTACTTTCATTTTTCTTAGGCGCATGCCTACTAGTGGATTTGCAAGGTCACCAAGCAACTCTACTTTTTTAAAAAAATGTTTAATTATTTATTTGGCTGTGCTGGGTTTAGTTGTGGCATATAGAATCTAGTACCCTGATGAGGGCTTGAACCCGGGACCCCTGCACTGGAAGCTCAGAGTCTTAGCCACAGGACCACCAGGAAGGTCCCTATATTTAGCTTTTTGAGGAACTATCATGTTTTCCACAGCCACTGTACCATATTACCTTCCCAAAGGCGGCATACCAGGTGCGACGTCCCTATGCGCTCACCGTCTCTGATGGCAGCATCCCTATGGGTGTGACAGTGTCCTGTGTGTGTTGCTTTGGGGGAGGGGGTGCCTTCTCAAGCTCCGAGGGCCCACATCACACTGGTACCTCATCCCTGCTGAACCCAAGCAGTTGAGGACCTCACCTCTTGGGGTAGGGCTGGGATCCAAGACGAGGGAAAAGACCCTGCTGGGTAAGAAAATGCAACTACCAGCCCGTTTGCCATCTTCCCAGCCATTTATTTATTCATCCGCTGACATGGATGCAGGATGCTTTGGAGAAGTTTTGAAGATTCCACAGAAAAATGATTGCCTTGTGCAAGGACCGCATTTTTAAAGCAGCTTTACTGAGATACAACTCACATACCAAACAATATCTTTAAAGGTACAGCTCAGGGTCTGTCTGGTGTTGGCCTCACTTGGCCTCATACATGTGTCTAGCTCTGTGTTCTGCTGGGTGACTTTCTCCAAGGCAGGAGTCACCTGCAAATCCCACCCCTGGGAGGGGAAGGGAGAGGACCGTGTGGCCTCAGGTACAGTCCTGGGGGCTCCACCCTCCCCTCCCTGAAGTCCTGAGGGTCATGTCGTGTGGTCCTGTGCACCCCTCCACTGAGAGCCAGGAAGTGCCACCCCCTCCCTAGCCCCGCAGCATCCTTCCTCCTCCAGCCCAACGCTGTGCTTCAGACATGGACCACATGTGCCCTCAGGAGGCAATCAACCATCCTGTCTGCCCAGGACTCCCCGGGACGCCCCAATTTTAACCCCGAAAGTCCAGGAAACCCTGAACCTCCTGTAAAGCAGGAAGTGAGCCACCCCAAGGCCGAGTGGCCTGCCGGGCCTCGCCCCACCCACCAGGAGATCCTAACTGGAGCACTAGTGTCTGCTGGTGGGAAGGAGTCCCATTTCCCACTCTTTCCTGTCCTGGGGGAGGGACCCAGTTCAGGGCACAGATCCCATCGGCCACTGTCTCAGCCTGCAGTGTGTGTCCTGCCGCCTGGTTTCCTAAAGAGTAGCTCACCTGTCACTGCCGAGCCCCCGACTCAGGGCGGTGCTTCACCGCATCCTCTTGCTATTCTGGGTGTTAGTTACTCAGTCATTTCTGACTCTTTGAACCCATGGACTGTAGCCTGCCAGGCTCCTCTGTCCATGGGATTCTCTAGGTAAGAATACTGGACTGGGTTGCCATGCCCTCCTCCAGAGGATCTTCCTGGCCCAGGGATCGAACCCAGGTCTCCTGTATTGCAGGGAGGTTCTTTACTGTCTGAGCCACCATGGAAGTCCTGCTACTCTGGGGAAGAAGCTAGCTCAGGCCCAAAAACCCTGCTCATCGGCCGGGTCGCCTGCAGGGCTGGTTTCCAGCCCGACCACACAGGCTTGTCTGCTGGCTCTGCTGCCTCCTGGCTGCATGACGGTGACAGGTGATATGAAACCTGCAGGACTCGGTTTCCTCTCTTAGAAACGGTGGTAAGGGGGCTGGCAAGCCGTGCAGCATGGTTCAGAGTGAGGATCCGGGTGATGTCGGGGTCCATGGTGCCTGATGGGGGAGGTAACAGTGGGTTGGCCCCTCTCTGTGACCTGGGAGGGACCAGTGCCATCTGGCCCAGACATTCTCCAAGAGTTTAATTTTCCAAGGCTCCTCCTTGGGAAATATGAAGCCATCTCCACGCCACCCAAACTCCCCAAATCCCATCTGTACTGTCTCTAGCCCCAGTCGTCCCCACCCCAGTTTTTACCCCAAAGATGGGGAGAACCCCAGAGACACCGACTTCTGCCCTTCCCTCCTTTCCCCTCCCCCACCTCCTCAGTGCCTGGTTCCCGTTCTGAAGGCCTCTTACTTCCTTCCTGCGACGGGAACGCCCCCAAGCGTACCCTCTTCTGTCCACCAAGCATCTGCCCTCTGCTTCCTCGGAGCAGAGATGGTGGGAGGGTCGATGAAAGAGCCCCGATGCTGGTCATCACGAACGTCCCCCTGCGCTGATGTGCACCAGGAGCCAGCCAAGCCTGGCTCCTCCCCTCCCAGCTCAGGTCAGGGCGGGGCCTGGACACAGTGTCCCCAGATGCTGGGGAGGGGGCGTGTCTTCATGGCTTCTCAGGGTCACCATCCCAGGTCTGTGGCATTGGGTAGTTTTTTTGACTTCTCTGTGTTTCATTTCTCTTCAATATCACACCATAGAGAATACATGTCACATCATAGAAAATATTTTAGGAAGGAATGAGGGATGAATGTAAAACCAGAACAGCAGTGCTTAGTGTGGAGAAGATGCTTAACAAAGGAGGGCCGAAACTATTGTTGCTATTATTAGTATTACTATTCCCTTCCCATATCCCTTGGGACCAAGCACCCTAAGCCAGTCTACTGTGACTCTGGAGGCCAAGGCATCACCAGCTCACGGCTCTGGACACTGCCTCAGGGACCACTGCGACTAGGGGCCAGTGGAGAGGGGCCCCAGAGAAGCAGGGGTGTGCTGTGGCAGAGCCACGGGGCCAAGGGGGCCAAGAATGGGCGCCTCTACCTTGAGCCCCTCGGAGGAACAGCAGGGCACATGCAGTACCATGGTCAGACCACAGAGTCCAAAGAGAGTCTGAGAGCAGCCTTGCCCCCACCAACCACAGGGTCCAAGCCAGGAGGAGGGTGGGTGAAGCGAGCCTCACGCCCAGCGAGAGGTCCCTGAGGCCCTGACCTCATTGAGTGTGCGTATGCACATATGTGCATCACGTGGATTTACTGTGTTTTAATCAGTGTCCACATGGAAGGTGCATTTTAAAACACTAAGCCAGGATTCCATCACACATGCTGGCTCTTATTGGCTTGGGACGTTACAGCACAGCTCGGTACCTGGACACTCAGAGGCTCTGCACCTACCCCTGCCCAGCTGAGATGGTCACACCTTCACCTGTAAAGTGAACATCACGAGGACGATCCCTCCTTGGTGGTCCTAGGGGAGGTTGATGGAGGTCCTACAGGCAAAGGCTGCTCGGAGGTGAAGCCAGAGGCAGGAGCCCGCAGTAAGCCAGGTCCCAGGACCCATCTCCTGAGGGTAGGCCCCAGCCCTCAGCCTGACTCCCACACACTCACCTGACCTAAGGTCAGGGCAGCATGGTGGAGCCCTGGCACCCACCCTCCTCATCCCAGCTCCAGTCACCCTGGAACTACAGCCCTAGGGGCTCTGGATGCTGAGGAGTGCGGCCAAGCCCAGCTGGTGAGGTCAGGCGCCCCAGGGAGAGACCCACAACAAACTGGGTGACTCAGTCCCCAATGCCCATGGCTGCCCCTCCTCCACAAGCCCAGCCAGCACACTCTTCTCACCCTTCGGTTATTTTGGCAACTTTTCGCAGAACCTCAAATGAGGTAGCCCCAGGGAGAAGCATCCCAGTGTGTGCACGCAGGCATGTGCATGTGTGTGCATGAAGGCGTGTGCGTGTGTGTGCATGCGTGTGTGCAAGCTCCAGTGTGAGCTGTCTTTGGCGGCAGGGTCCTCGGCCGCACCTGTCCCGAGAGCCCCTCTGCAGCCCGCGACGCCTGCCGTGGGAGGGAGGGTGAGGGCAGCGAGGAGGGAAGGGTTAACCTGCACGGCGGGCACCGCGTCCTGTGCAGGGACCCGGCAGTCGTTCCCGCTAATGAGAACCAGACCTCCTGCAACAGTCCTGCAGTGTTAGCACCGCTCCCCCGGGGGTGCATCTTTGTTGTTTTTCCCAAAAAGTAGGCGCGGTGTGTCTACATTTTCTCTCTTGCCTTCTTTCACTTTTGGAAACAAACAGGAGGAGCCGAGCTCAGAGAGAGAGATTCTTTATTTCTTTCCCAAACTGCCTGGATGCCTGCCCCTCTGATGGTGTCCACTTCACTCTGTCCTGTGCCCGTGGATCCAAGGCACGACCCTGGCTCCAGGGAGCCTTCCAATTACTGGGCCCCATGGGTGGGTCTCAGGCAAGTCAGAGATGCAGCCGGAGAGAGGCCAGGAATCAGCAAGGACCACTTATGGGTCAAGACCAGGCCTAGTGTGGCACAGGTCGGTCTTCACTTAACCCTCACCTGGACTTCATGGGTAAACTGAGGCACACAGAGGTTCAGAAGCTGCCCCAGGGGGAACAGCCAGGAAGGGTGTGAACAGGAGCCCAGGTCTGCCAGACCCCAAAGGCAACCCCGATGCTCGGCTCATCCCTGGTCTTATTCCACTGTTCACCAGGGAAACTCAGATCCACCATCCTCTCAACATCCCTCCAGGTCTGCCTCATCGACAGAACCGCATCTGCCCCTGGGTCCAGAGGGGCTGCCAAGCCACCAGTGTTTGTCCTGAATGCTCCCTCCCCCAGATTCACAAGTCAGATCCTGGTCAGCAAGGTCCAGGCCTCCAAGGCTGATAGCCTGCCTGTCCCTAGAGAGGTGCCCTGGGCTCTGACCTTGTCTTCTATCTCTCCTTGGGTGAACCGGGCCCACCTGCAGAACCCCTGGTGCTGATACGACTGGATGAGAAGGTATGTTAGGGGCCTGTGCTCGGCCTGGCCTGTCTGAGGCCCTCAGCAGGTGGCAGCGGTGTCGCCAGCATCCTTGCCCCCAGCAGGCTCCTCCCTGCTCATTCCCACACTCCCTGGTACCCAGGTGAGGGTCAGTGCGGGGGCCCCATCGAGGAAGCCGCTGGGTGGGGACTGACAGGTGTGTGATTGGTTAGGCAGTGTGGGTGCAAGACCCTAGGACCCCAAGGGCAAGAGGCTTCTGTCACCCCCTCCTCCAAGGCTGGTCCCCACCCTCACTATCGGCACCCGCAGCCCCGCTTCCCCAGCTTCAGTCGTGTCTGGTACCGGCATCGTTCCCTCGGTGGAAAGGACCAGGCGTCCAGAACCAGTGGGTCCGGACCAGCAGATAGACTGGCTCAGTACCCAGCTTTCGGAAACGGAGCCTGCATCCTTCTCCCCGAAGCCCACCGACAGCCAAGCTGCTCCCCTCCGAAGGCTGGAATTTCAAACTTACACAAATATTCCAATGCTTTTCAAGCCGGTTCCAAATAGACATTTATGTTGGCTGAGGCAGTATTTTCCTTTTATTGCTGTTATGAGATTCAACATTTTTCCAGAAATAACTTCTGAAAAGTGCGCCTGGATTTTGAACACGTGTGATCCTGACGTCCGGGGAGACAGGCTTTTCAAAACACACTGGCACACACGCGTGGGCACCCACGCGACCATATACCTCGGGGCTGCAGCCTGAGGTCACTGCGTTTGTTTGTCAACCGAAGGGCTTTTGGGAGGCCAGGGGCTTCCTGTACAGGAACCAGCAGACCTCTGCCCTCTGCCTTCTGCCCCAGTGCCGTGGCTGCCTTTCCCAACCAGCTGACGGTGGAGGGGATGTGGCTTCGGATGCCTCATCCTCAGCTTTCTGCCCACAGGGGCTCAGACCCTGAGGCAGGAGCAGTCGTTGGGAAGGAATTTAACTGCTAGCTCCTCTGAAACACTCAGGGAAACCCACTCTGCCCACGGAGCCCCGGAGCTGGACCACAGTCTCCGTGATGACTTGTCACCACTGAAGCTGTGAGTCAGAAGGCAGAGCATAGCGTCCAAACGCTCGGCGTTGAATTTACGAGAAATGCTTGCGAGGCAAGAGCCTGGCTGCCTGTGACATTTTAAGTCCTCGGGTAGGTCAGGAAAGGAGGAGAATTCCGGTGGATGAGAGCGCAGTCCATCTTCCCTCCCCCCCACCCCCTCCCAGCATCCAGGTGAGAGGAAGGAAGTGGAGAGAAAATGAAAATGGGATGGAAACTTTTTCTTTCCCCAAATTAGAAATGGTTTATTCGGGCCCGCTGCTGTGGCAAAGCCCCTCACCCTGGCTCGGGGCTGCGTGGGCCCCTCTATGCCCGCCCCCTCGGGGCTGGAATCGCCTCCCAGGGGCTCCGAGCCCACAATCTGCTGACCCCCAGCAAACCCCGGGCTCCCTCCTGCCCCGGCCGGCCTGGGATTTGCGAACGTGTGAAGGTATTAGCTGCCAGTTATAACTGGAACGCAGCCTAGAGGCCTCGCTTCTCCAGCAGGAAAGCTTGTAATGCAGCGAGCCTGGAGCCGGACCAGCATTCAGAAACAGGAAGAATTAATAGGAGTAAATGTGAGCGCTGTTAGCACTCCCGGCCACGATTTATTGCCGGTGGTGGGGGGAACATTGGTTGGTGGCAGAGTTTCGTCCATTTGAATATCAAATGTAATTAATGAGTCACCGAGTGTGGGACCCCAGAAACAAGGTTCAGAAACCGCCGTTTTCAGAGACACGTGACCCTCTGGCAAGAACACGCCCTCCCTCCACGCGGGGGCTGGGGGCCACGAAACAGGCAGAAACCCTGGCTGCTGGATGGCCAGGGAAGTGGTGGGCGCAGCGACCAGGATGTCCTAGGGGGTGGGAAGGGATGGGTGTCTGGGGACGGGAGGACAGAGTGTATGGGCCATGGGTGACGACGTACCCAAGATGGTTTCTAAGCTGGCCCTGGAGAGAAGAGGGAGGGGCGAGGGTCAATCCTGTCTCCCCACGGAGGCTGAAAGATGTACTTGCTGCTCGGAGGAGCAGATGACCGAAAGCCTATGGTCGGAGGTGGCCAGGACGAGGACTGGGGAGCATGTCTGCCTCCCCGACCCCGTGCCTGGTTATCCTGCTCCATCGCCGGAGCAAGCCCCCTCTGCCGGCTCTCCTCCGGTCCCTCTTTGTTAATGACAGAGGGTCGGGGTTTGTGCTGTTGTTTCTCCTAATCGCCTTCGCCCCCGGAGCCAGTGTGTTCCCAGCAAAGTGCCCCCTTCTCCCCTCCCCCTGAGCTCTTTGATCTTCTGGTTTGGGTTCAGTTGTTTCGTTTTTTTGCAATTACCAGCCTGGAGGGAGGATGGCCCTGACCTGCAGCCGCAGTCTGGCAGACAGATGGGACAGGAAACGGGGAGTTTATTTCAGCCTTCGCCCCTATTCATCTTGGATAGATTACAACAGTAGCAGCTCCAAATGTCTTCATAGCCCATTTGTGATAAAGCGATGGTAACATCACACAAGAAATGTGCAGATTAGCGATATCCGGGGAAAGACGGATTGACTGAGTGCATGGGATTGCTCTGAACAAAATCCCCTCCCTCCCTTTCCTCCCCCCTCCCCCGCTCTCAGGAAAGCCTGCTCCCTCCGATGGCAACCCCAGTGGGGCAGGCAGGGACCTCGCTATATTCTCTCTCTCTCTCCACTCTTTCCCTCCCTCCCTCTCCCTGCATTCTTTGCCTTTCCAAGTTTTTGAAAGTCTACAGGGCAACTCTGCAGCAGCCCAAATAAATCAAGCTGCCATGGTTACTTTGCAGAGGCTGGGGGATTTATATTTGAATTTCAGGAAGAGGGGCAAATCCATCACCCTGGAAAGCTGCATCTATAGATTTTAGAGTTTGTTTGAGTTATTATTGGGAGGTGGATTGCGGTGGAAAGGGGAGTTTGGAATAAAACCAAGGAGGACTGGCAAGGAAGAGCTTCTCGCTGAAGGACACGGGCACATTTATAAGCCATCAATAAGAACCATTAAGACCTGCGGCTTTCTCTTTGTTCTTTTTAAGAGGAAACACTTAGCAGTTGTTGTTCTTTGTTGTACTTTTTTAATGAGCCAAGAGAACATTGCCGTTGTCCCCGTGCAGCCCAGGGGGGAGGGGCCACAAGCTTTGTCTTTTGCATTTTTCATCTTTTTCCTTTACATGAGAACTGACAAGAACCACCCCCCCCCCACCCCCATCCCCACGAAGGAAAGCCGATCTGCCCAGACTGGTTTCAAAGAGCTCCAATTTAGAGCATCCCCAGCGACTTCATTCCTAATCATGTTTTTACTTTCCTGGCTACCAATCGGAGACACTTCCCCCACCCCCGTCACTCTAGTTTCTATTGATTAGAGCCCGGCTCCG
The DNA here is from genome assembly GCF_033118175.1 of Dama dama. Classification (NCBI taxonomy): domain Eukaryota; kingdom Metazoa; phylum Chordata; class Mammalia; order Artiodactyla; family Cervidae; genus Dama; species Dama dama. Next base: position 46,724,574 of record NC_083694.1, on the reverse strand, counting down.
AGGTGAGGGTCTGGGAGGCCTGGGGGGGGGGGGGGGCGGCGCGGCGGGCAGGGGGAGTGATGCGTCAACCGGTGGCGGTGGCCCTGCCTGGAGAAGGTATCCGAGGATTTGAATGACATCTCAGGGGACAGTATCAGGCTTCCAAATTCCTTTCATCCATCAGATGAGAGAACAAGCCGTGGCTTTCAGCCGGACAGGGGCTGGGGCTCTTGTGGAGTAAACGGGCTCAGGCCACACAGATAAAGAGCGTCTCCTGTTCCTTTTAAACCGTTTCAGGCAAGAGTCGTCTGTCACTGACTGAGGGCGGTTGGGGGTGGGAGGGACCTCTCAACTCTGATTAAAGTAGCAAGTTCAGGGCCACAGTGGAGCCTTCCAAAGTCTCCCCGGCCAGTCTTTCCCGCTTTACTTACTAGGCTTACCCCCACGTGGTGATGGATGGGGGCAGCTAGCCTCTCATTCCGAAGGAAGCCTCCCTTTTCCAAGGCAGGGATCAGGTCCAGCCTGAAAGAGCTCGGATCCCTCAGGTCTCAGCTCCCATCCATCCAGTTTCCAGGGAAGAATAGGTGCTTATTAGATACCACAGATACATGCCAAGTACTGGGAGGAAACCCGGAGAGTGAGGAACTGGAAAGAGGCAGGGAGCTGACGGGCAAGGAGCAGAGATGCAGTGTGGCAGGAAGCATGATGCGGTGTATGGGAAGCGGGGGTGCAGGAAGCAGGATTATACAGTAGCAAGAGGCAGGGATACGTCATGTAGGAAGGAGGGATGCTGTGTAGCCAGGAAGCAGTGACGTGTGTTGATAGCCCAGACACAGAGGCTCTCCACACAGGAAGCACTGGATAAACGTTCACCCGTGGCCCTGTCTAGTTTGACCATGTGACCGTTGGGCAGACCACCTCTCTGGCCACTTGCTGCACGGGGTGTCTGTCCCTAGGCTGCCTGCTGTTAACAACGTTTCAGGCCCTGACCTGGGAATGACAGGGATGAGAAGAGGAGAAGGATGCTCCTAGCCAGACCCTAGCTGACCCCTGAGGAGCGGGAATCCCAGCTGACGGGGATGGATGACCAGGGTCATGTTCCCCCGGGGCGCCCATTTCTTGGTGCTGGCTCCATTCCTGGGCTGGGTACAGCCCTGGGCGGCGGCGTCCTGGGGTTGAGGTGTGGGACCACGGGAAGTCTCCGGGGCTTGGGTATCCCTGATCTTCTCTCAGCATCCTGCTTCGGTCCAGATCCAAATTTCCCTTTAGGACCAGACTTCCGTGTGACCGTTGGGGCAGACCACCTCTCTGGCCACTTCCTATGGCAGAGCCTCCTTGGGGGTGGATTCCCCCTTGCTCTCAGCTCCTCCTCCTTGCGACCTCCACTGGTCTTCACCTCCAGACCCAGCGCTTTGGGGAAGCCCTCTGAGGGTAGGCCTGGCAGGCGAGGACCGCAGAGCAGAGTCCACCCACACACTCCTGCTTCCGTCTTCATACACCTCCAGCGCCGAGAGGGATACACATTGCTTATAGGATTATTTCCTTTTAATAAAGACCCAAAAAAGTTTCCAAAGGCAAAATGACAGGCTGGTTAACTTTGTATCCCAACTCCAAAAAAGATACATTTTCCTCTTTGTAATACACTAGTTAGTGGTTACTGGCACATTACATTAACTAATTTGAGATCGAATTATCAAATTTGCTCATTGCTGCTAGCGCTAATTTGAAACCTTACAATAAAGAACGGTTTGAGAGGCACATGAAAGGACACCACCCACGGCGGCTCCAAGGCCCGTCCCCGGAGCATCACAGCAAGGCTTGCAAAGGCTTGGGGTAATTGCAGTCATGAGCCGGAGTTGATTGAAGAAAATTATACCCCAGTTTTTTACTACAAGTTTTTTTGTGTGTGGCTTTTCTTAAATTATGCGGTGAAATTCAATTACAAGGGAAGACACATATAGGACTTTTAATAACTGCTCTAAGAGCGTCTTTGGGGCTCTTTTCTTCTCTGTCTTATTGGGCTGTTCACCTACAGCTTTCTCAAACTTGTTTCTGTTCTGGAGGATTTTGGGTGTTGTGTGTGTGTGCGTGTTTTAAGAACATTATCTGGCTCAAACTCACTTTTTTCCCGTGTCACTATTCCTATTCTCTACAATTCTAAACCAGAAAATGTGGGGAAATGTAAAGATAATATGTGTGTATGTGTATGCATGTGCATGTGTGTGTGGTGTCTATGTGGGGGGAGGGGCACGTGTATCATTTCTTCCCCAACTTGGGGTTCTTGGCTTCGTCCTCAGCAAGCAAACACTCATGGCCTTGAACTCCCCAGCAGGATAGGGACTCTCCATAACCACATTTCCAAATTGCAAGTAACAAAAGTAAATGTATAAATTCCGAGCATCATCTGGATATTTCAGGCATGCCAGAAAGCAATCCAGGGTGTTTTCCCCCCGCTTATTGAAAGATTTGCAACAATAAAAAGTAATCAAAACGCCGACAGAGTTGCAGCGGCTGCCAGCACTCTCCCCACTTTCCTTGGAAAAATGCAACTGTGAGTGAAAAATAAAGGCCCCGAGCTCTATAATTAATTCATTTACATTTTTAATGCCGTAAATGGCTACAAACATGGCGTGACATTTGAAGTGACGCCGGGAATTCTGACCCGTGAGTCCTGCTTTGATGTCTGTCGGGGAAGCTGGGGGGAGGTTGCTCCTTCAGGAGCAGGGAGCAAAACACTTTCGGGTGACATCCCGTGTGCATGGGGACTGCGGTTGTCGGGGGTCTGGCTGCTTCCAAGGCCTTGGCCCCATCCTCCCTGTGCAGGAGTCTGCAAGAAGGCCTGACATTCAAGGGTGAGTCAGAGGAGACCACTGTTTTCTTCTGACAGTCTTGGGCATTAATTCTGGATGGTCCAGCCTCCTCCAGCCTGGGACTGTTGGCCTATGGGGTGGGGGCAGATAACCGGCCTCAGGGTCCTAGCAGAATTAAGAGAGAAGAACCAGGCCAAGCAGAACTGGGGGGCAGGCAGAGGAGAAGCCCCTCAAGGTGGGAGGGGATGGATATCTTGCTGGCTGGTCCTTGGCTCTAGGGATGGGAAGAGGGTAGGAAGGGCTCTGAGCACTTGTCTGACCTCCCACCTCAATGGCAGTTGGGGAAACTTGAGGCCCAAGGATAATGCTAGCTTCCCCAACGTGGGGGCAGAGCTGGCTGCACTCGGGTTAGGGGAGTCTAGGGCCACCCAGGTGGCACTAGAAGCCATTGTCCCTGATGGGAAGCTGTGTCTCCCATAGCTTTTGATAGCTTCTCCAATGAGCTTTGGCATCTCCTGCCCACACCTGAGGGACAAGGTTGGACTGATAGGCCTTCTGGTCTCTGGACGGCATAGCTGAGTGCCCTGGCACAGCAGTTACCCTGGTCAGCAATGCACCAGCCACAGGTGATGGGTGGCTAGGAAGGAAAGGAGTAGCAAGGCTGCCCTTAGAGGTAGGTGCTTAACTCTCACTGCCACAACAGCCAGGTACGGTCTGTTGAGAAATCTACTTCCTTCTTCCTGTATGAAGAGCAAGCAAAGTGTATGCTGGTGCCCTCTACTGTCAGTTAGCGGTAAAGCAGTGCCTTAGTAAAATCAACAAGCATGCCGAGTTAAAAGAAACATCAGTTGAGCCAAGACAGGAAAATCAATTGCTGTGGGTAAGGGACCAGACTCTACAGGGCCGTGAGACTCTGAGTACAAGGCTTGGGCTTTGCATGGTCCAGCTCAAAGGTAGATGGGCTTGTGTGTGTGCGGTTGTCCAGCTGGAGCTGCCTCCAGGGAGGCCGCAGAGCCTGTGGGCTGCTGGGCACCCGAGCTCTCAGGGAACAGGCTCAGTTCCCGGGGGCTCAGGACCTGCTATCATTACCTTGGGGGACAAGGTCTGCATCTGACTCTGAGCAGAGCAGGGAGAGCTCAGCAGGGTGGACCTGCCATGCAAAGACCTCACATTGTGAGCGGCCCTCCTTGACTCTACACTCCCCTGGCCATGCAGAGGTCTTCCTGAGGTAAGACCGAGTGCTCAATCTCCATCATCCCTCAAGACGCTTCTCCCCAAGGCCAGATGGCTCAGAGGCCCTGCCCACCCCAGCCTAGGCCCTGCTGAGACAGGAAGAGCTCTGAGTTGCCAGCCAGGTCCATAGTCCCCCAGGGCACCTCTATCACAGCTCCAAGGGGATAAAGTCAAACACTGTGCTTTGCCCTCGTCACCCAGCACAGGGGCAGCTTGGGGCACATGTGCATCACCTCGGGGTTTCACAAAGGAAGACAATGTGGGACATCAGTGAGGGTGTGTGAGAGCAGGAGCCTGTGGAAGACTGTGGAAGTCTGTTAAAGTGTGTGGAAGCCTGTGGAGGTCTGTGGGAACCTGTGGGAGCATGTGGAAGCCTGTGGAAATCTATGGGAACCTGTTGAAGTATGCAGAAGCCTGTAGAAGTGTGTGGAAGACTGCAAAAGCATGTAGAAGCTTGTGGAAGCCTGAGGAAACATGTGGATGCCTGTGGAAGTGTGTGGAAGCATCCTCCATGATACCTGCACCAGGTTCGGGGGATTCTGTGTTTGTGCATGTGTGGGTGTGTGCACACATGCACAGGTGCTGGTGGATATGCGTGGAGTGTGTATCAGTGACCCTGGCCATGCGTGTAATGTAGGAGTGAGTGGTGTGGTGGGGGGGGGCATGCACGCACATGTATGTGTGGTGGGGAGTGTGCATATAGCATGTATCAGTGACCCTTGCCATGGATGTGACACAAGATTGAGCGGTGTGTGTGTGAGCATGTGTGGTGTGTGGGTCTCTGTAAAGGCCATGTGCTCACGGGAGCATCTCCGGAGCTCAGAGATGAGAGGAAATGGACCCGGAATAAATGGTCTGTTGATTGACTCAAGTTACATCATTTTCTTCCCCTCAAGAGCCTATAAATCTCACGCTCCTTGTAAAAACAGAATTTAAAAACAGTTGTGACTCCTAGGCCAACCAGGCTCCAACTCCTGCAGCCTGCAGGCAGGTCCCCTCCTCAGAACTGGGGGGCGGGGATTGCGGGAGCCACCATGCTGGCATCCCAAGGCCCTTGCTGGTCTATGGGTTCCTTCCCACTGTCCAGCATCCTCCCAAGCCTGGGCAGGCCCAGATGTCACAAGCAGACACCCGGCAACCCCCAGCCCCACAGCTGGGTCCTGGGATGGTTCTTCTCCCCCTGCACCCTTCTTTGATGGACAAAGTGTCTTGTTCCCCAGAAATCAGTCCCTTGGCACCATGTCTGCTCATCTGCCTTCTTTCGTCAGGGCCTCCACCCTGCTGAGGGCCTGTGGAGAAACAAAAGAAAATTCCATTTTATTTTTTAAAGTGAGGACTTCTTATGTTCTGGATTTTGTCCTTTCTGGCTGTGGTTCAGCTCACTAGCAGTGATTCTTGTGCATTTTCAGTTATTCTGAGAAATAAATCATGTTCCAAGCGGCAGTGGGATTGACAGAGGGCAGAGCTGGGCAACCCCCATCTCTCAGGATTCTTGACTGTGATCCGCTGTCGGGTTCCCGGGCACGGCCAGCAGGCAGGGTCTCGTGTGCTGGCTGTGGGGCGTCCCAGCACCACACAGGGGCTGGTTCAGAGCTGGCTGCGAGCTCCTTGCCGGGGCGCTGTGTGCCTTTGGTGAGAAATGTGATCGACCGTCAGCTTTTCAAACCTGGTGTTCTTGAAGGTGCTTGGTGTGACTCAGCCCTCAGAGGTGTGCGGCCCCCTGCATGAGCAGCCCTGTCCCTCACTGGTGTTGGTTGCAGGAAATCATGAAGTTGGGAATGACAGGACATTGGCCATCTGCACTTTGAAAGTCAGGTCACCTGGACTTGGAAGAACTTGGGAAAATCAGAAAGTTCAGGCGCTTTTCTGACCTCCATGCTGCACGCACAGCCAGAGCCGGAGTATAGCTGGGGCTGTGAAGGGAAGGGAAACACCCCTGCCCGCCACCTGGGGATGTGTCTGCCTCCTGCTGCAGGCAGGGGCTTCTATCTTTGGATCCCCCAGGGGCCCAGGGACAAGGAAACTCGTATGAACCAGGAGGGGCCCCACCTGCCACTCACCACCGGTTCGGCCTGTGAGCCCCAGGCCAGGGAATCCCTGGGCCCCTACTGCCGGGGCTGGAAACCGAACACGCACAGTCATAAAAAGCCCCATCAAGGGCGCAGAGGTTCCCCGGCCATGCACTTTCCAGCAGGCCTGATTGCCCTTAATCCAGAGCAGTAAAAATGCAAGGCCCCACATCCCAGAACTTCATCAACAAAGAGGGCTTTTTCCCCAAGTATTTACAACTTCTGGCGTGGCCGGTAACAATGTGATGGCTTATGTAATGATGTCAAAGAGCCTTTTCAGCTTAGAGAGCTCCTGACGGCCGGGCCGCGGGCAGCGCTGGGCGAGGGGCTCCAAGACCAGCCCTTTCTCTTCTCAGGAAACGGAAAGGGGGAGCAAGGTGGGGGGTCTCCATCCCCTCTCCCGCCCCACCGCGGGGTGGGGCCGCTGGGAGGTCTGTAGCTGAAGGCTGTCTCTTGAATCAGAAGCCCGAAGGGGTGGCCGTGCCCCGACACTGGGCCAGAGGAGCAATGCCTGGTGTGGACTCAGTGCTGACAGGACGGGTCATGGCAGCCCCCAGCGCACCCACAGCCTCTCTGAAAAGCGGGTACCAGGCAGGACTTCCTTAGTGGGGCCGGCGGGGGTGGAGGACTTGGGACCCCAGGGAAGGAGACTTGCTTTGCGGGGCTGCCCCCACCCTGACCTGCTCACTATCCCCTCTGAGGCCCCTCCATGTCCTCCCACACCCTGCCTGCCCTCCTGGACAGTCACTTCCCCTTCCGCCCTCTTACAATGACCTCCGAGCTACTCAAACATGCCCCACAGAGCCGCTGCGCTAGGGATGGGGTCGTGAGACATAGCCTGACAGGTCACTCCTTCCTTCGTTCATTCCCTGGAGAAAGACTGTAAGGACCACATCACCCCAGACAACAGCCAGACAGCCTCCCCCAGGCCTCCATGTCACTCCTGGGAGCGACCTCTAAGCCAGGCATATAGACTCCACTCAAGCATTGGGGCCCCAGCAGGGGAGCAGGCATGTCTGAACCCAAAGGGCATGTCCTCTTGAATCTGCTGTCCCCCACCCTCTGCTCTAGACCTGATGAGGGATCCTGGGGACACGTGTGACTTCACCCGGCATGACATCAAGTCCAGGCCTGGTGGTCAGCTGTCCCCTGGGCCTGGGCCCCCAAATGCTGAGAAAGTGCCCCTGGAGAAGGATGAATGAAAGTTCTGGGTAGAGCCCACAGCCACTTTAAGCCCCTCCCTAGACCCTGGTCTCCTACCACCCCTTCCTGAGATGTAGAGGGGAGCCTCAGCTCTGGAAGGGGTCCCCTGCCCAGCCTGGAGCTGGCTCTCCCGTCCACGTCTGCCCCCTCTTCCTTTGAAGGAGGCAACCCAAGCCCCAGACCCTCCCTAATAGGGAGCATCTCCCAGGAAACCACTCAAGCCTGAGAGCTGCAGATGCCCTGGGGATGGAGGGTGGCCCAGAGGAGGACAAGGCGGTGGAGAGGACCCCGGCCGAGAGGAGGCCCCTGGCTCTTGGGATGGGCTCAGGCTGCTCAGCCAGCATAGCTGCAAGCCCGGCTCAGTCCTGCTGGGTCTATGTCCTCCCTAGGGGACAAAGGCAAGGATGCTGCTTGGGGGTGGGGGCAGCATCTCTGTCCAGGCGGAGGCCCTAACTGAGCTCCAGAGTGCATTCCTGCATGCTCAGTTGCTTGGTTGCTCAGTCGTGTCTGACTCTTTGCGCAGAGTAAAGGACACCATTTCCAAGAAAGTCATACTCTGAGGTTCTGGGGGAGATGTGGTTTTTGGGGGACACTGTTGAACCCACTGCAGGGACTACGGTCAGCTCTTGGGCAGGTTGGATGCTGCTGGATTGGCCTGCAATCCCAGCCTGACCTAGAGGCCTGCTGACCAAGGCTGATGGACAGGAGCCCTCCCTCCCCTGCATCACCCCCCACGTCCCGTCATCACCTCGTCTCTGCACCCCGTCTCCACACACGCGTGAACCCTCTGAGAGCTCATCAGAGGAGCAGGAAGAAGGGTCCTGAACCCCCTGGGAGCCAGAGCCGGGGCAGCAGAAGGAGACCTGCTGGCTGTGGGGACAGCTGCGCAAGGCCACCGGTCACATCACACACCAGGCAAGCCTCTGACCCCGTCTCTGCCCCCACTTCTCCTGCCAGCCCACGAGAGGGGCAGACAGCAAGGGAGACCTCTTGGTCTCCAGGCTGGGCAGAGAGAAGGGGGTCCCCTGCTCCCAGTAGGACGCTCTGGGCCTCACTGGGTCTAATGTTGCCTTGGTCTTGGAGAGACCATTGTTCTCTGGCCCCCAGGCTGTTGTGGGCTACTGGAGACACCCCCGCCCCCGCCCCTGGCATGAGAGGGCCACTCGGGCAGAATTGGTAACTGAGAGGGCCGGGGCCAGATGCTCCCAGGTCCAGAGGGAAGACCAGCCTGAGGGCACTATAGGCAGGCCCTGGGACGCTCTGCCAAGCTGACTCTGGGAGTTTGAAATCCTTTTTGTCTTTCTGAGTTGTCACTCAACAGAGTCTAAAATCCTAAACGCCACCTCGCAGAACCTCATGGGATCTCAGAGACAAAGTAGCCCAGACCCACCAAAAGGAGGAGGAGGCAGCTCCCTGGTCAGGTCAGAGAGGCCGTGCCCGAAGACAGCCTGGAATTCCATGGAGCAGAAGCTCTGGGCTCCAGCCTCCACATGGACTCCCGTCACCTGTCTCTGCTTCCCTGCCTCCCGGGACATCGGCCCCTGGGTCCCTTCATCCCACCCCCAGAATCCCGCACCCAAGGAGCCACCTTGCAACACCCCGCCCACCCTGCCCACCACGCCCCACCTGCCCCACCGATCCACACTCAGGGCTGCCAAACGTGTGTGGAATTCTGTTCACCCCAACGATGTCATCTGCCCCGGCGCTGATCTGCTTACTGATCTGATACTGCACTGCACACGGTGGCCACTCTGACATCTGGGGCCTGGAGCCCGGCATCATTCGGGAGGCCATGGCACAGTGGCAGAGAGGACACACGGGGACCTGGGGGTGGCGCTGAGGTCCTCAGATGAGCTACATGGGCAGCATCGCCTGCTCACCCCAGAAAGAGGGACAGTGAGAGGGTCAGGGTGGACTTCTTCAGGTCCCAAGAGGTGGTCCATTCTCCCAGCTTAACTGATGGACGTGGTGCAGGGGAGACCCAGGGTGCCCAGGGCATGGGGTCCCCTAGTCCACTGAGCAAAAGAGAGGTTTCATGGGAGAAAACAAGCTGGAGACCCCCGGGGTTCCCGGGGATGTCCAGGGAACAGGAGCAGCGGCTCTGCCAACAGGACTCCAGCAGAGAGCCCGGGGCTGCCTCTGCGTCTCATCTCAAGCCCTGGGGGGCAGCTATCTGTGGGGGCTGAGCAGTGACCTGGCTGGTCTTGGAGAAGCTTTGGGAAGCCCCTCAGCCCGCCCCCACTCCCACAGCTGCTGAGGGACTCTGCTGTTTTGTCAGGGTTTCTCAACCTGCAAACTGTTGACGCTGCACTAAGACCATCTGCCGGGGGCTGTCCTATGCCAGGTCAGGTGTTTGCAGCATCCCTGGCTTCTACCCACCAGAATGACAGTGACAACCACAGTTGTGCCAGACAGTGCCAAGTGTCATGGTGGGGGCAAGGGGGACAAAACCACCCTGGGTGGAAGCCTCCGAGGCCCTCATGTCAGCCCTGCCTTCCCTGGGGGTCCAGTGGCCTGCCCAGGGTTTTCTTTTTTTTTTTTAATTAATTTATTTATTTTAATTGGAGGCTAATTACTTTACAATATTGTAGTGGTTTTTGCCATACATTGACATGAATCAGCCACAGGCGCACATGTGTTCCGCATCCAGAACCCCCCCTCCCACCTCCCTCCCCATCCCATCCCTCAGGGTCATCCCAGTGCGCCAGCCCTGAACACCCTGTCTCATGCATCGAACCTGGACCGGCAATTGCTTCACATATGATAATATACACGTTTCAAGGCTACCCTCTCCCACAGAGTCCAAAAGACTGTTCTTTACATCTGTGTCTCTTTTGCTGTCTCACATATAGGGTCATCGTTACCATCTTTCTAAATTCCATATATTTGCTTTAGTATACTGTATTGGTGTTTTTCTTTCTGACTTACTTCACTCTGTATAATAGGCTCCAGTTTCATCCACCTCACTAGAACTGATTCATATGCATTCTTTTTAATGGCTGAGTAATATTCCATTGTGTATATGTACCACAGCTTTCTTACCCATTCATCTGCTGATGGACATCTAGGTTGCTTCCATGTCCTGGCTATTGTAAACAGTGCTGTGATGAACATTGGGATACACGTGTCTCTTTCGATTCTGGGTTCCTCGGTGTGTATGCCCAACAGTGGGATTGCTGGGTCGTATCTGCCCAGGGTTTTCATCCTCCCCTGGCCACAGGGCTCTTGTGAAGGCTGGTAGGAAACATGCAGAGACCCTCTTGGTTCAAAGGGCAGCCGCCCCGGTGTCCTGCCTGGTGCTGATAAGACATTGTGGGCACCTGTGGCACTAGACCCCCCTCCAGAAGTACAGCCCCTCCCTGAGGACAATGAGAGTCCCAAGAAGGGACACGTTCTCACTGGGAGCGGGTTTTAGGGGACCCTGGAACCAGGCGAGGGCTCTAGAGCCCCTGGAACAGGTGGGCTGACTCTGCAGCTGTGCAGGCTCGTGGGCTCGTCATCTGAGCCTCTGTGTCTCCGTTCCCCTCCTGAAAAGGGGAAGAAGCACAGATCTTGTCCCCTACCTTCGTGTTCAGACCTGGGGAGACAGTACAGCGAAGCGTGGAGGGGGCACCCGTGGGTGGAGACTCCAGTCCCTCCTCTTTCTCCAGCACCTGCTCCCTGCACCCATTTTCTGGTGGAAAAATAAGGACTGCACCCCACCCTCTACCAGGGGGCTTTCTCCCTGGAGCGTCCCAAGCTATTCACCCAGGCATCAAAACGCATTCCCTTAAAGCCAGGTGTGAGTGCAGGTTTGGGCAGAGCCAGTGTAAGGGGGGCCTCCAGGTCAGATGTGGCCGGTCTGCCCAGAGGGGCCCAGGGTGCACATGTGGGTATGGCCCCAGCTTCAGGCTCTGAGGAGCCCGCAGCACAGCCTGGGAGACAGCACCCTGGTTCCTCTTCACCAAGGGGCCCGTCTAGAACCCAATGGATTTATTCCTGATGGCCTTGTAAGCAGGAGGGACAGGTGGCTTTGAGGCAGGACTCCAGCTTAAGGGAGTCGGGAGCTGTGCTTAAGAGGGAGACACAGTCACATGGATGGGTGTGTCCTGTGAGCTCCTCTGAGCCCTGGGGTGGGAGGCCCCAGGGTGGGAGGCAGATGTGTGGTGGGTCTGAGGGCAGGGGCTTTCCTCCTGCTTCTTCATCTAAAGGGTTAAGCCACAGAGCACGACCCTTCTGACCCACCACCCTCACTCCCTCTCCCCACTGCATTGCATCCCCATCTGGATTTGGGAGAGTGGGATTAGTGGTGCCCTGGATAGTGGACTGGGAGGGCGGGCACCTGGCTGGCTTGTCAAGGTTGCACCTTCAGCAGGCCTGGCCAGAAGCAGAGAGCTCCCCCTTGACACTTGAGACTTGGTGTGGCCAAGGCACAGAACACAGTCGAGAATGGTCCTGACCTCAACATGTTCTTGGGCTTCCTTGTGGCTCAGCTGGTAAAGAATCCGCCTGCAATGTGGGAGACCTGGGTTCAATCCCTGCGTTGGGAAGATCTCCTAGAGAAGGGAAAGGTTACCCACTCCAATATTCTGGCCTGGAGAATTCCATGGACTGTGTAGTCCATGGGGTCACAAAGAGTCGGACACGACTGAGCGACTTTCACTTTTTTTCACAACGTAAATTGAAAACAGAAGCAAGGAAGGGGCCCTTGCAGGAGTCCGGTTTGCCAGATGCTGAGACCCCAAGAAGCCAGGGAGGCCTCAGGGGCAGATGGCTACAGGCAGCCCCGCCGGGCTGGGCCAGGCATCTTTGAGAGGCCCTGGAGGACAGAAGCTCAGCTGCCCAGGCAGGCCTTCACCCATCCTACTGCTGGCCCAGTGGGCTGGGTGTTATTCTGGTTGTATGAAAATGAGCATCCACTAGGAAGAACTAATCTGTGTGGAACCCTGGAGAAGGGCCCCTAGCCCACCCCGCTGGGTCACGGCAGCCATTCTTCCTGCTCCCACCTGCCCCCGCCCGGCAGGCACTCCCTGAAGCCTGCATTGGGCTGAGTGGGGTTCTCCCAGCTGAGAAGCAAAGCACTAGGCGCTGAGCTGGAGACCCACATACGTTCCCATGGGAGGCAGGTTTCGGGCTCACTGTCCCTTTAAGAACGTGAGCCAGCTGGGCTGCCAGCATCTCTGGTTCCCCTGACAAGCAAGGATGGGAGGGTCTATCCTGAGAACAACAGCTAGAGTTCTCAGCCAAGAGGGGTTAAGGATGCCTTTCAGACTCTGGCCACCCACTTCACCTTGGACTTGTCAAGTCACACTGCAGCGCTTAACCCTTGCCTGGCCAGAGTCGCAGTCCTCAGCACGCTGAACGCCAGTGGTGGTAGCCTTGAGCCGAGGACACACATTCCATCTTGCAGCGCCAGCCTCACCCTCTCCTGTCCCTGTCTCCTCTCATCCCTCACTTTCATTAGCCTCGTGCTCCCAAACAGGCCCTCCAGCCCCAATCTCCTTTGTCTCTGTCCACCCTCGTGGTGGTCGCTGTCCTGACCCTTAGGTCTCAGACACAGCCTTGTCACCAGCCAGCCCCCAGACCCAAACTCCAAGTCAAAGCACCCCCTACCCCAGCCACAAAGCAGCCACTTTTCCCACCTTCCATAGAGGAGCAGATAAAGCTTCAGTTGCCTGCATGGGGCACATGGCACATGGGTCCAGTCGGAGAAAACCATCAACTGGGAAGATTGGGGTGGGGGTGTGGGGAGTGGGGGGTTGAGAAGCTTGTAAGGAAAAGCTAGACCCCTCAAGACCCTTGGATCTTTGGCCAGGGCAGAGCCCCCCTTTGCTGATGGACTGAAGAGGGAGAGGCTGAGAATGCCCTCTGCCTTCCGGAGACGCTGTCACCTGCAGCTCTGGGCAGAAATGAGAGCTGCTCGCATGTCCGCCTGGGGTCAGGGGGCGAGGAGATAAGAGCCGGCCTTTTGTGCCCAGAGCTTGGCTTTCAGCGCACAGGAAGTGGGGCCTGAATGCCGGAGAATAGCTCTGGGGGTGGAGGGGTAAAGCAGTGGCAGCCGGTTTCATCTGATACGGAGGAGCTGAACCCTCACTGACAGCCCGCCACCCACCACCCACCAAGGAGGAGGAGGACACCTCTGCCCACCAGCCTGGAACGGCTTAGTGCAGGGACCCTTACCTAGGGAGGGGCTCTCTCCCGACCTGGGTGGGCTTCCTTTGCCCAGTAACCAGGCAGCCCTCTGGGGTGGGTGTGGAGCTGCTTCTCCCTACCACTCAGAGCAAAGAGCCTGTGAGGGTCTTAATACCCCCTTTATCCTCAGAGGACGTGCCTATCGGGGGAATCTCCCAAACTGGAGACGCAGCCCAGAGGTGCGCAGACCACTTTGTTGAATGAATGAGTGAATGAATGAATGAATCAGTCAATCAATGAACAAGCAAATGCTCCAGGCTCGGTCTCCAGGCTCAGAGACGACTGAAAAGATGACACGAATTGGGGAGGGGTGGGGGAAGGGCTTCTCTGGGCCTCTTCTTTAAGAAGGAAGCCAAATCCTGAAGGAAAAACAGATTTGTCCAAACCCCTTAATTAGTGGCCCAGCGGATCCTGGTGCCCGGACGCTGACGGCCCCTCGGTGGGAACGGGCAGAGTGGGCCTTTCTCTGTTGCTGGGCACCCTGGGCCGAGGCGCTGGCACAGGCGGGGAGCGTCACCCCTGGGTCCCCTGTCCTGGGCTCCAGAGGCTGTTCTGGGCTAATTGGCCCCTCATTAGCAGTCTCCCCACCTCAGTGGAGCAGCGGCGAGCTGTCACCCCAGCTTCCCTTCGAAGCGGCTCTGGGGCTGCAGGCCTAGGGTCTTTCTTCAATTGACACAGATGTCCCCAAGTCTCAAAGGATGAGGGAGGGTGGCCCCCACAGCCGGGCAGTGACTCAACCACATCACTGAAAAATAGAGCCTGGTCGTGGGGCTGGGCGGGCACCTCCCGGGCAAGGGACAGGCTGGAGGCCCCCTGGGCATTCCTGGGGCAGGTCCACCTGCTCTGTCCAGCCTCGACCACTCTGCCCCCAACGACTCAGCAGGGCTCATGCCGAGGTGGCCTCTCCTGCCCGCTTGCTCCTGATTGGGGAGGTGTGTGCACTTGGAAATTGTAATTAGATTCTGCCTCACATTGTGTACTAGTTCCCAAGAAAATCATCTATTAATTGATTCCAATTACTCTTAATTGTTTCTCATACATTTCAATTAGGCGGGCCTGTAGTTACAGGCGGGAGCTCGGGGTTAGACAAGCAATCTTCGTGCCTCTGCTGGCGGCGCTGGGCGGGGGTGGGGGGTAACTGAAGGGCGGGGCTGCGGGATGTGGTGAGCCCAGCGCTACAGTGCTCTCCCTCCCTGAGTCCAGCAAGCTAGCGCCCGTCCGCCTTCTCAGGGCTTCAGAGCCTCCTGCCTCCACCTTGGATGGGGATGGCGGCGTGGGTCGTCACCACCACTCCAGGAAGAAAACAGGCTCCTGGGATCCCTGGTCCACCCACACCCAGCCTGGGAGCGTCCAGTGGTGCACAATGTCCGAGAGAAGGGAGGAAGGGAGGCTAAAGAGGATGGGGTCCTGAAAGCTATCATGAACCTCAATCTGGTGTTTTTTGTTTTTTCAAAAATCGATCTTAAGTATCAAGAATTGTTTTGTTGTTGTTGTAGTAAATACACACACACACAAAATAACATTAAATTTACCATTTTAACCATTTCTAAGTGTACAATAGCATTTAGTCCATCCACAGGGTTGTGCAACTAGTACCTCTAATTCCAGAACATTCCACCCCCTGAAAGGAGACTCGTCCCCTCTAGAGTCACTTCCCTCACCCCCTGCCCAACCCCTGGCAACCACGAGTCGACTTCCTGTCTGTGGATTTCCCCGTTTGGGGCGTTTCCTGTGAATGGATTCACACTCCATGCTGTCTTTTGTGGCTGGCTCACTTTGTTTCAGCACAGTGTTCTCGAGGTTCATTTCGGTTGCAGCCTGTGTCAGGAACATGCTCCTTTTTATGGCTGAAAAACATTCCATTGTCTAATGAATCACGTTTGGATTTTCTATTCATTTTCTGGAGGTATGGATTTTTCTTTGTTGTTGTTCCGTTGCTAAGTCGTGTCCAACCCTTTGTAACCCCAAGGACTGCAGCAGTCCCGGCTCCTCTGTCCTCCACTATCTCCTAGAGTTTGCTCACATTCATGTCCACTGAGTCAGTGATGCTATCTAACCATCTCATCTTCTGCTGACCCCTTCTCCCTTTGTCTTCCGTCTTTCCCAGCATCAGGGTCTTTTCCAATGAGGCGGCTCTTTTCATCAAGTGGCCAAAGTATTGGAGCTTCAGTTTCAACAATTTTTTTTTTTCCTACCTTCTGGTTATTGTGAACATCTGTGTTCAAGTTTCAGTTTGAATGCCTATTTTCAGTCCTCTGGGGTGATTGTCTAGGAATGGAAGCACTGGGTCTTATGATCCACCTACTACAGATGGTCCCCAACTTTATGACAGTCTGACTTCCCATTTTTTGACTTTATGATGGTGCAGAGGTGATGGCATTCAGTAGAAACTGTACTTCAAAATTTTGAATTGTGATCTTTTCCTGAGTGTCGATAGGGTGTAAATAGTCTCTCTTGTAATGCTAGGAAGACCTGAAGTTCTCAGTTGGCCCCATGATCATGAGGGTAAATACACTTACGGCCATTGTGTACCCAGACAGCCATGATGTTTTTCACTGTTGGTACAGCATCCAATGAATTATGTGAGATATCACTACTTGATTATAAAATAGGCTTTGAGTGAGATGATTTTGCCCAGCTATAGGCTGGTGTGAGTGTCCTATTAAGGTGGGTGAAACTAACCTGTGATGGTCAGTAGGTTAGGTGGATGACAAGCACTTTTGACTTATGAGGGGTCTATCAGGCCTTAACCCCCTCGTACATTGAGAAGGATCTGTCATCTTATAATGACAGAGAGTTAAGAGTAAGCTGGCAGCAGGGCTGTGGCAGGAGGACCAAGATATCCTGAGGAGGCTAGTGCCTGTCCTTCCGGGGATGCTGGGAGACCCTAGTGGAGCACCGGGGGATCCCCATGGCAGGGGCGCTGTCTGGCCTGGGAAGCCCAGGGCCCTGTGTGCTCAGCAGATGCAGCAGAGGGGCTGGTCCCCACCAGAGGAAGGCTGGCAGGACCAGGGTCAGCAACGTGGATGGGGAAGGGGGGGTCCCGGGGCTCTATCTGGGCCCACAGACTCCAGGACACAGACTCTGGAGCACTTCCTGGCTTCCCAGAGGTAAAGAATCCACCTGCCAGTGCAGGAGATGCAAGAGACGTGGGTTCAGTCCCTGGGTTGAGAAGATCCCCTGAAGGACATGGCAACCCACTCCAGTATTCTTGCCTGGAGAGTTCCATGGACAGAGGAGCCTGACGGGCTACAGTCCCTGGGGTCGCAAAGAATCAGACACGACTGAGCGCTCCTGGCTTCCCCAGCTCACTTTGGGATTACGGGAACGGGGGCTCAGACCTGAGCCACAGGGTTAGGGAGGAGAGACCTGCCTCTTGAGCACATTTCCCCAAAGGCTTCTGGAATCTTCTCTGCCGGAAGCTATCGTGGTCCAGGTCTCAGGCGTTGAGTCCAACTGACTTGGTGCTTGTTCTATGAAGAGCTGTGAGGCTAGGCCACCTGCTATGCTGCGTGTCTGCTTCCTCACCTGTCATATGGACACAGTTCACAGAGCAACCCCACTCCTGAGTCCAGGGGGTCTCTAAGGCTTCGTGTCATGTTGGACATGGAGCTTCAGACACAGAGATGACAGCTGACGTGTGGCGCATCTCGTGGCTGGGAGCTCCCCCGGTGAAGCGCTCCAGCCTCTGCTCCCCAGCTCCGGCTCAGGAGCTCCCAGCACAGGCCGAGAGGGTTGCCAAGGGCAGTGGTCTGCACGGGCCTGGCCCAGCCCTTCTCTGAAGGGCGCTTAAATGTCATCCCTGAGGTCAATCCTGAAGTCCAGATGGCCAGGCCAGGTCCTCCAGTCCTGGTCATCACAGTGTCCCCAAGTTTCCCAAGTTTACCATCACCCGACCTCATCCCTCCAGCTGGCTGGAGACTGCCAGCTCCCAGGGTGCAGAAAGAAAGACAGATGCAGGACGGGCCCACCAAGCCCACCAGGCCCACGAAGCTGAGGCCACGAGGCTCCAGAGTGGGAGGAGATGGCCAAGAGCCACCTGGGCACAGTCCCCCAACCCCTGTTCCCCCACCACCACCTTGGCTGCCTCCATCTTCACTTGAGGTCTCCACACCCCACTTCCAGCTCTGCCATGGACAGTAATCCAGGAGGGAATCACAGGGAATCTGACTGCCGCCAGTCACTCATAGCTAGCTCTACCTCTCTACCCACACCCATGCCACAGATGAGGGCGACCAAGACCTGTGCCCTCCACGCACAGCTTCTGTCCCCAACCCCAGAAGACCACGTGGCCGCCAGTAGCAAAAGGCCACCTTGTGCGCTCCCCACTGTTACATGAGCATAGGTTGCAGGGGAGGGGGCGGTGGTCACCCAGAGAGGTCCACAGGCTCACTCTGAGGCTGCAGCCTCGAGCAGAAGGAGACGCAGTTTGTGAAGTCCCCAGCGTGCTGTGCATGGGTGTGCTGTGGCATGGGTGTGGGTAGAGAGGTAGAGAGCCTGGAATGGAAGCCAGGTTTCAGGGGCCAAGCATCTTCCTGCAAAGGCAGGTGGCGGGCGGGCGGCCGCTGCACGGGGTGGGTCCCACAGGAGGAAGCTCGCTTCCCAGGCAGCCCATCCTCAGAGCTTCCGCTTTGGAAAGTGGATGAAAGAATGTTATTGAGAGTGAGGAACGACATGGAAATCTCAGAGGACATGGGAAAGCATCCGCCAAGGGCGCGGTCTTCACCCAGTCACAAGCGGTGCGGCGCGTGTCCGAAAGCGCACTTAAGGAGACCCTAAACCGAGCAGGGTTTGTGTGCTCGAGGTCCTGGCTGGCCAATCCAAACAAACAAACAGAACTTCAAAGACACTGAGCGGTCAGAGGACATCTGAAATCTAACCTCTGGCTGAGGCTTAAAAAAAACACGCCCTCGGACATAAATCTGCAAATAAACTTTCCAAAGAAAAACATCTCCTTTCAAAATCCACCGTTATTCTATGTTCCGAGCCGCGGTCCTGGTAGAAAGCACCAGCCAGGCATGTGTCTGCCTGCTCTGTTCCAGGCGCCCCTGCAGCCCCGCCAGGTTCACAGGGCTCACAGGGGCTGTGCAGCCCAGCCCTCCAAGCGCTTGGGGTGGGGGCTCTGGTCCGAGTGACCCGGGCCAGCTCCAATCTCCCTCAAGCCGTCAGGACCTGCATTACCTGAATGCTGCTCATGGGATTCCAGGTTCGTCAATGCTGTTGGGCAGCAGGCAGAGGAGGCTGTGACACATCTCTTCCCAGCCCAGGGATTGAACCCACGTCTCTTGTGTCTCCTGCACTGGCAGACGCCCCATGGGTAGCATTTATCTATGGACACCTCCATTTATACTTGGGTGCCTCAAGCATTACTAAACCCATTACGCACCAACCCAGCCTTGGCACTGTGCTTTGGAGGACTGGCAGGCACAGGAGGATGGAGCGTCCAGCACGAGACAATGAGCCCACTGCCTGGGGCTTTCCAGACACACCCAGAACATGGGGGGAGGGCTGATATTCCTATGTGTATACATGTGTACACAGGCATGTACATGAGGGCGCGGGTGCTGGGGGTGTATGTGTGTGTGTCTGTGAATGTCTGCGTGTCTGAGCCTGTAGCACACGTAGGGTGTGTTTGCATGTGCACATGTAGGGTGTGTTTCTGTGCACACACGTATGTGCATCCACACATGTGTGGGTGTGTGTTCTCATGTGCACACCCTGCTGGGAAGTCTAACTTGGGAGGAAGGAGAAACAGGGACTGCAGGGGAAGGGACAAGTGCTTCCCCAGGAGCTCTGAGTGCCCCCAGTGCTTTCTGTGCTGAAAGCATCCAGTTGCTGCCTCTCTGAGCCAGCAGCTGCCCTTCTTTTCGGGAGGCACGTCCTCATGTGAGTTCCTAGGACTGTGATTTCTGAAGCTGCAGTCTTGGGAGCAGAGCAAACCTTGGACCAACTGGGATCCCAGATGTCACTGGCAGGGTTCTTGATTCTGACGGAGGGACCTCTTAGGTGGAGACCCTCGCAGTGGAGATGTCCAAGGAGGGCTACATGTCCACTCCAGGCCCACGGGCAGGGCGCTGCCGGGCGGGGCAGTGGATGCTGCAGGCACGCACCACACAGCCCTCTCAGCTCAGGGCCATGATTTGGACACTGTTCCACTTGCCCTCTCTGCCTGGGGACGCTAGGTGGCCCAGAAGGCAAATCTTCTCACTGGATGGCATTTCCAGCCCTGTCTCACCCAAGGAGCTAGAGCCTGACACCCTGAGCTTTGGTCCCAGAAAAGAAGGAGGAGAAGAGACAGAACACACACACAGGCCCATGTACACACACAGGCCCATGTGCACACACCAGACACGTGCACACACATGCACATATGTAGGAATGTATGCACACTTGCACAAATGTGACACGTGTACACAACCTACACACACAAGACACATGTGCACATCTACATTCACACAATCTCACAAATACGTGTACATGTGTGCACATGAATATACATGTATGTGTGTGTGCAGGGGCACACATGCGTGCACACACACAGAAGCATCCAGCTTGGTGAAGGCCTGGCCCTAGTCGTCACTTCAGTTCTTATCCTTCTAAAGAAACCAGCAAACCACCTTCCTTTGTGGGACCGCGGGTGAGCAGGCTCACCTGGCATTTCCAAGAGAGATACCACTGGGCAGGGGGATCCAACAACAGGGATGAAAGAGATGGTGCCTCCTGACCCTCACCAGATGTCAGGGCTTCCCTGGGCCTCCAGAAATGCTCCATGAGCCTCAGAAGAGATGTGTCATCAGGGACCAGCTACTCCCCTCCCTCCTCCAAGCAGAGTTCAGTTCAGTTCAGTTCAGTTGCTCACTTGTGTCTGACTCTTTATGACCCCATGGACTGCAGCATGCCAGACCTCCCTGTCTGTCACCAATTCCCAGAGCTTGCTCAGACTCATGTCCATCAAGTCAGTGATGCCATTCAGCCATCTCACCCTCTGTCATCCCCTTCTCCTCCTGCCTTCAGTCTTTCCCAGCATCAGGGTCTTTTCCAATGAGTTCATTCTTTGCATCAGGTGGCCAAAGTATTGGAGCTTCAGTTTCAACATCAGTCCTTCCAATGAATAGTCAGGACTGATTTCCTTTAGGATTGACTGGTTTGATCTCCTTGCAGTCTAAAGGACTCTCAAGAGTCTTCTCCAACACTACAGATCAAAAGCATCAATTCCTTCGATACTCAGCTTTCTTTATGGTCCATTCTCATATCCATACATGACTACTGGAAAAAAACATAGCTTTGACTAGATGGACCTTTGTTGGCAAAGTAATGTCTCTGCTTTTTAATATGCTGTCTAGGTTGGTCATAGCTTTTCTTCCAAAGAGCAAGCATCTTTTAATTTCATAACTGCAGTCACCATCTTCAGTGATTTTGGGGCCCAAGAAGAGAAAGTCTGCCACGGTTTCCATTGTTTCCCCATCTATTTGCTGTGAAGTGATGGGACCAGATGCCATGGTTTTAGTTTTCTGAATGTTGAGTTTTAAGCCAGCTTTTTCACTCTCCTGTTTCACTTTCATCAAGAGGCTCTTTAGTTCCTCTTCACTTTCTGCCATAAGGGTGGTGTCATCTGCATATCTGAGGTTATTGATGTTTCTCCCGGCAATCTTGATTCCAGCGTGTGCTTCATCCAGCCCAGCATTTCACATGATGTACTCTGCATATAAGTTAAATAAGCAGGGTGTCAATATACAGCCTTGACATACTCCTTTCCCAATTTGGAACCAGTTCATTGTTCCATGTCCGGTTCTAACTGTTGCTTCTTGACCTGCATACAATTTCTCAGGAGGCAGGTCAGGTAGGTGGTCTGATATTCCCATCTCTTGAAGAATTTTCCACAGTTTGTTGTGATCCACACAGTCAAAGGCTTTAGCGTAGTCAATAAAGCAGAAGTAGATGTTTTTCTGGAGCTCTCTTGCTTTTTCTATGATCCAGCAGGTGTTGGTAATTTGATCTCTGGTTCCTCTGAACTTTTCTAAATCCAGCTTGAACATCTGGAATTTCTCGGTTCATGTACTGTTGAGGCCTAACTTGGAGAATTTTGAGCATTTACTTTGCTAGTGTGTGAGATGAGTGCAATTGTGCTGTAGTTTGAACATTCTTTGGCATTGCCCTTCTTTGGGATTGGAATAAAAACAGACCTTTTCCAGTCTTGTGGCCACTGCTGAGTTTTCCAAATTTACTGGCATATTGAGTGCAGCATTTTAACAGCATCATCTTTTAGGACTTGAAATAGTTCAGCTGGAATTTCATCATCTCCGCTAGATTTGTTCATAGGGATGCTTCCTAAGGCCCACCTGACTTCAAACTCCAGGATGTCTGGCTCTAAGTGAATGATCACACCATCGTGGTTATCTGGGTCATTAAGATCTTTTTGTATAGTTCTTTTGTGTGTTCTTGCCACCTCTTCTTAATATCTTCTGCTTCTGTTAGGTCCATACTGTTTCTGTCCTTTATTGTTCCTATCTTTGCATGAAATGTTACCTTGGTATCATCTCTAATTTTCTTGAAGAGATCTCTAATCCTTCCCATTCCACTGTTTTCCTCTATTTGTTTGCTGTTTATTTCCTCTATTTCCAAGCAGAGAGGAGAAGCCGAGTTCAGGCCCCTAGATACATGGCCTTTGGGTTTATCGCAAATGTATTGTCCGCCAGGATGCTACCCTTGGAGCATCCTGTTGTCTAAGGAACAAACCAAGGGAAAAGGGTCTAAGACGCCCTGGAGTCTCCAACTGGACTTCTCGATACAGAAGCTGCTTTAAAGTCGGGCGGCCAGGAGTGCTGCCCATCCATCTTCCCACAGTGGGTGATTGGTGAGCACCCCCATGGGTCGGGCTCTGGTTCCAGCGCCAAGCAGGGCCACTCAGCTAGCTGGGGAAGTGCCTGGAACCCAGGGAGTGTGGCCACAGTACCCTCCTGGAACCCCAGATGCAAGCAGAACAGAAAGTCTCTGGGTGTGGAAGGGATGAGGGACCTCTCAGGGCAGGACACACCATTGCACCCACGCCCTGCTCTCCTGGCACCCAGCTGGCATCTGGGGCTCATCTGACGAGAACTGACAGAGCCCAAAGGACACAACAGTGGAGCCCTGTCTGACGGTAGCCACTCTTGTGAGACGGTTCCATGCTCCCCCAAACCCCAGAGAGCAGGAAGGCCCCAATTCTGAGGGTGACGTGCAGCCTGGGGGCCCCTCTCTCTCAGGGGAGATTTATAGCTTCAAGGCTGTTCAGTTCAGTTCAGTTCAGCTGCTCAGTCATGTCCAACTCTTTGCAACCCCATGAACCACAGCACGCCAGTCCTCCCTGTCCATCACCAACTCCCAGAGTCCACCCAAACCCATGTCCATCGAGTTGGTGATGCCATCCAACCATCTCATCCTCTGTCATCCCCTTCTCCTTCTGCCCTCAATCTTTCCCAGCATCAGGGTCTTTTCAAATGGGTCAGCTCTTCGCATCAGGTGGCCAGAATATTGGAGTCTCAGCTTCAGCATCAGTCCCTCCAATGAACACCCAGGACTGATCTCCTTTAGGATGGACTGGTTGGATCTCCTTGCAGTCCAACAGACTCTCAAGAGTCTTCTCCAACACCACAGTTCAAAAGCATCAATTCTTCAGTGCTCAGCCTTCTTTATAGTCCAACTCTCACATCCATACATGACCAGTGGAAAAACCATAGCCTTGACTAGATGGACCTTTGTTGGCAAAATAATGTCTCTGCTTTTTAATATGCTGTCTAGGTTGGTCATAACTTTCTTCCAAGGAGCAAGCATTTTTAATTTCATGGCTGCAATCCCCATCTGCAGTGATTTTGGAGCCCAGAAAAATAAAGTCAGCCACTGTGTCCACTGTTTCCCCATCTATTTGCCATGAAGTGATGGGACCAGATGCCATGAGTTAACAGGGGGCATCTGAACTGTTTACCCAGCTCTGCCCTTCTCAGGCCTGCCTTTCCAGGCACTCAGAGGTGTCCCCTGACTTTTCTCCTCCCGGAGGACAGTTTCCTGGCCACACTCTCCTCCAGACACTGATCATCAAGTCGTGTTTGTGGGACACTGCCTCCAACGAAACAGCCCCCCAGGGACTGTCCCACCCATCTGTAAATCCTTGTCTCCTGCCTGGAGTGAGACACAGCAGGCCTTGGTGCCTCAGTGCCATGGAAACATGAATAGATGGATGGATGGACAAGTGGTGACCTTTTTGGGAGGTCAGCTGGGCCCTGGAAAGGGCTCAGATGGTCTCCAGTTTGCTTCGTGGGGAGATGTGGTTCTTCTGGGCAGCAGACTGAACTTGGAGAAACTGCTCAGCAGGCAGGCTCTGGACTGGGGCTCCTGTGCTCACAGACACCCCTTCTCTCTGGAATGCTGGACTGTCATGCCCCACAGGGATGCACTTGCAGTCTACCTTCTGGAGTCCGCCATCCAGGGTCCTCACAGATGGACCGTGATTCCCCCTTTCTTCTAGTGAAAGGGCTGAGGGGGTTATTCTGGGCTAGGGCTTCCCTGGGGTCCTGGGCAAGCACAGTGCCAGGTGTGCTCTTGTGGGGGTCTTGCCCGCCCTGCCCAAGAGCCCCATGTTCTCCCCTTTCCCCATGCTGCGGACACTCCCTTGAGGCTGCCCTGGCTCCCTTTGTCCCAGAGCATATCCCACACCCCAGACAGACTTGGATAGCCCTAGCTTCCAGGACAAGCTCCCCGATTCTGCCCCTCGGAAGGCCGGCAGAAGAGGGTGCAGGTCCCCACCTCGCCTTCCCTCTGCCTTCCTCCTGAAACAGTTTGGGGATGGATGGTGATGTAATGATCATTTCCCTGATGAACATCTCAGGAGGGGGCAGCAGAATGCCGACAAATACCAGCCTCCTGCGTCTCTAGACCCAGCGTCACGGATCAGTGCGTGCGGGGGTATCGGGAACATTCCCAGGGAAAATAAAACAATTATTTTTGACAACCTGCATCAATACCATCTACATTTTTTCCCCCGCATGGTGCTCCCCTCCCCCGCTCCGAGGCCATCCCTCTATGCTCGCCTGTGTCTTCAGGAAACAGCCGGCAAACTCAATAAGCCAATTGTTGGTTCTATCGATCTTATTTGGGGGCCTGAAAATTCAGCAGACAACACAGTGTTAAATTATTAACTAAATGTTTCCACTCGCCGGGGACGTGCTTCTGTAAAGACCATCTAGATGAACAATGGCCTCTTTATGGAATTAGCAGACGAAGGGACCGGAGGGACTGGGAGTAGAAGGATGCAGTGGCCGAAGGACGGTGCCCCTGTGCCCTCTGGATGGGACAGAGGGGCGGAGCCCAGCATGGGGATGTGCCATCGCAGAAGAGAGCCCCCTGAGCAAGTGGGCCTGTGCCTGACGAGACCCCATCAGGCCACCCTCACAGCAGGTAGGGGTGGGCTGAAACTGCAGGCTGGGGAGGGAGTCACATGCAATCTCAGGCTCTAGTGAACCAAGTAGCCCCGTCCGAGCCCCACTCTCCCTTTGCTGTATGGAGACGAGACGAGCATCCAGGTGGCGTGAGGGTGTCGTGAGGCCTGAAGGAGCCGTCAGGTGCAAAGGCTCAGGCCATGGCCAACCCTGGGCAGGGTCCCCCTCATCGCTGGGGTGCATGGTAGCCACAGAGGTAGTGACAGGAACCCGCTCACCCCCCACAAGCCCAGCAGGGGTTGTACACCCAGGGGTGGGGCCAGGGCACAGCTGCTCCCTCAGGGTGGATCCGGTCCATCCGGGAGGTGCAGGCAGCCCTGGAGGCTACCTCCCTGGGCGAGTTGCCAGGGAGGCCAGTAGTTCCCATCAGCGTGGGAGGCCAGTCTTACCAGTACAGCCCACCAGAAGGATCAGACAAAAACCCAGGGGCCAGACTGTCAGAAAACACACACACTCTTGCAGATCGGAAACATCACAATTCAAAACCAGAATGAGCCCCACTTCCCGTCAAAGTCACCATGATCTTTTGAGGTCTGCTTTGCTCAACGGGGAGGAAGCGGCCAGAGCAACGCACCCAAGGGGCTTGGAGGGTCGCTCAGGTCAGCACAGCTCCCCAGGTCCCTCACACTCTCCTCTCTGAACCCCAGAGATACCCTTGGAATCCACGGTGCACACCGTCCTTGGGAATTCATGGGCGCTCCCAAAGAGAATCCTCTCTCGCTCCTGAAGGCGGCTTGCTGGGCAAAGCGTCCACAGCCAGTGAACGTGCTGAAAATTCTCCAAGTGCTGACTGGGTCTCCAGCCCACCTTACACTAAAGTAGCAGGTGCTAGCAAGAGCATTTTCTTCTGTGCTAGTTGTTCTAGTTAACCTGAGTATCTCATTCAACTGTCACACAATCTTCACCATTGACTCCGTCCCCATTATGCCAATTGGAGACCTGAGACCCTCAGAGGGTCTAAGACTCACTTGGTCTCCCATGTAATCTGTGGCAGAGCTGAGACTCAAACCTGAGCAGCCCAGCCTCAAAACCCCCATGTGTGGGGTGTATTAATACAATGATAAATTGCCTGAGTGACGAGTGTACAGTTGGATGACTTGGAAGTAACCACTACTAGGACCAAGGTAGGGGGGTGTTTCCACCCCTTGTTGCCCTCCTGGTCAATATTCCTCAAGGGCAGGTGGACAACCACTCTCCTGATTTCTCTCATCTTAGACTAGCTCTACCTCCTTTGAATTTTACACAGAGAGACTCACACAGTCTGTACTCTTGGGTAGCTTCTTCTGTTCAGCATAAGGGTGTTTGAAATTCATCCACGTTGTTGCATTTGTCAGCAGTCCATTCTTTGTTTTCACCGAAGAGTATCCCTTGGCATGGATAGATCACACATCGTATCCATTCTCCTGTGGATGGGCATTTGTGGTCATCTCCAGATCTGGGCTACGAATATCGTTGCTATGAGCGTTCACATACCTAAGTTTTCATTTCTGTTGTGTAAGTAACCCAGGAGTAAAAATTGTTGGGTCATAGGCTAAATGTGTAAGATGTTGCCAAGCCTTTTTCCAAAGTGATGAGCTATTTTGCATCGCCACCAGCAATAGTGGAGCATTCCAGCTCTTCCAATTCTCACTGATGTTTAGTGTTGTCAGTCTTTTAAATTTTAACCACCTTATTAGCAAGTATGAAGTAGCATTTCATTGTGGTTTCAGGAGCCGTTTCCCTGATGACTAGGATGTTGAGCATATTTTCATGTCATGCGCCTATTAGTCGAGTGTCACTACTTCAGTGGAACATTTTTTCAAGCTTTTTGTCCACTTTTTAATTGCATTGCTTGTCTTTTTATTGATTGGTTTCTAGGAGATCTTTATACATTCTGGATACAAGTTCTTAGTTATTTATATGTATTGAAAATATTTTCTCCAAGTGTGTGATTTGCCTTTTTGTCTCCTTAAGTGAGTTTTTGATTAGTGAATGTTTTATATTTTTGTGCATTTAGTGCTTTTTCAGACTTTTCTTTCATCATTTGCCTGCTCCATCTCCTATCTCCTTTTTCCTTCTGGGACCCATTACACATACGCCAAATATTGTCCCACAGCTCACTGTGGTTCTGTTCGTTACAATATTTTTTCTTTTTTATTATTTATTTATTCAGCTGGGCTGGGTCTTAGTTGTGGCAGGCAGGAATTTTGATCTTCATATGGCCTGGGGAATTTTTAGTTGTGGCATGTTAACTCTTAGTTGTAGCATGTGGGACCTAGTTCCCTGACTAGGGATCAAACCTGGGAATCTTATCCACTGGACCACAAGGAAAGTCCCCTCAATAGGTTCTTTTTATTTATATTGGATAATTTTTATGACTCTGTCTTCATTTTCACTTACCTTTTCTTCTGCCGTTTCTGACTTACTATCAAAAGCCTACCCAGGGACTTGTGAATTTCATGTATTATATTTTTCAGTTCTAAAATTTCCATTTGGTTCTCTATTACAGTTTCC
The DNA here is from genome assembly GCF_033118175.1 of Dama dama. Lineage (NCBI taxonomy): Eukaryota > Metazoa > Chordata > Mammalia > Artiodactyla > Cervidae > Dama > Dama dama. Next base: position 46,697,145 of record NC_083694.1, on the reverse strand, counting down.
ATTTGACATTTCCTATCTACTCATTCCTTCTGCTCATATTTTCCTTTAAGTCTTTGGGCAAGCTTACAATAGCAGCTTTGAAGTGTTTTTCTGCTAATTCCAACATCTGGGTCCTATCAGAGATGGTTTGTCTTGACTAAATTTTCCCTTAATTAAGGGTCACATTTTCCTGTTGCTTTGTACATTTAGTATTTTTTTAATTGCATTTGGCATTGTAGGTGATACATTGCAGAAACTCTAAGTTCTGTGATCTTTCTCCATGAGTGTTGGGTTCTGTTCTAGAAGACCTTTCAGTGACCAGTTGCTCACCTTAAGCTCATCTTGCAGAAGCTTGATGAACACTTGCTTAGGGTGTGTCTATTTCAATTTTGTTCTTAGTTTCGGGGTGTAGGATTTACTCTTAAAGCATAAGAATAGGCTTTTAATGGAAAATCAAAAGTGTTCACCTAGCCCTTCCAAGTTGATGAGCCCCAAATTCTGGATTCTCCTTCCCCTGCTGTGGTGAGCAATAGCTGAAATCTTTGCTCAGCCTTCCAGCTGTTGCCTTTCCCTGGTTTCCTTGTAGTCTGGGCAATGCAAGAGTAAGCCTAGGATTTGGGGGGTTAGATGCACAGTGGGGATCACCTGTCTGTGGCTTTGTCCTCTCCACGAATTCCTGTCTCAACGTCCAGCTGCTCATCTCTGACACCCCAATTCAGTAAGACTGCAGCTTTCTGCTGGAGTTCCAACTGCCTGGTGCCAAGTGGACAGGGTGGGATCCTCAAGGGAAAAGCCAGAAAAGTACAGACTTCACCAGGGATTCATCTTTCAGGGCTTTCCCTCCATCTCTAATGCTTGTGAATATTTTTTAAAATAGTGTTTTGTCCATAGTGACCAATTGTCATCTGCAGGAGGGTGAGCCTAACACCAGTGACTCTGCCATGCCTGGAGCCGGAGGGGCTCTCCAGGCTCCCACATGCATGTCTGGATGCCCTGTTCTGTTACCCTCGTCATAGTTTAGGAACACATCCTCCCCATTTTACAGCTGGCAAGGATGAGGTTCAAACTGGTCAAGTACTTCATCTAAGAACACCTAACCGGTAGTGAGAGCGCTCAGGCAGTGGACACCAGTGGGCTGCTTGCAAACCACACGTCCTTTCAGCTGTTGGTTCTGAATGAGTCATGTGGGTGCAGCGGGACCCCCATCCTGGCCACCTCTCAGCCCCTCCGTGCTGCCTGCTGTAGCTCGGTTTTTCTTGGCGGCCTTTTCACTCCACCCAGAGCTGCTTGGGGCCCCCACCCCGGGCTCCCGGGAGCTGACAAGAGCCCCACAGAGGCCATGTGGCTGTGGGCCAGGGTCTCCGGCATGCAGGGGCAGCATGAGGGGCTGCCTGTGAGCGTGAATATAAAAGGGGGCATTGAGGGGCGGGCTCCAAGGAGACGTTCTCCACCAGGGCCCACAATGTGGGCTTTGTGAGGCCTGGCAGGGCTGAGCCGCGCGGGAACTTTCCTTTTTCTCCTAGGGAGAGATTATTTAATTTAAAAATAATTGAATGTGGAAAATGTTGGATATGGAAACTGTTTATCAGGTTTCCTTTCTTGTTTCTCCCGTCAGCTCTGCCTCGCGGTGGCGAGAGGCGGAGCCCTCCGTGCACGTCAGCAGAGGTGTGTGTGCTTCGAGGTCTGCATGAGGAGGGCGGGGGCGCGGGCTTTCCTGGCAGGTGGGCCTCGGGCTGCTGACGTGGCTGTTGGGGCGAAGGGGGCCAGGGAGAGTCGGGGGTCTTGGGCGGGACGTTGGGGCCTGCCCAACTGGTGGTGGCGTCCGGCGGAATTACAGTCAGATGTCCAGGAGGGGCTGCTTTTCCTCCGACGTCCCCCCAGCTGGCTCCCCCATCATGCTCCTCCAGGTGCCCTGTGCTCCCCCCAGGGCACCCAAGCATCCTGCGTGCCCCTCTCCCACCTCCATTCTGCCTGGGGTCTCCCTTTTCTCACCTCCACCCACCCCGGCCCCCTGGTGGCCGAGCAGAAACCACCTCCTGCCTGAGGGCCATCCTGATGGCCAGCGTGTCCTCCCCCTCTGTCCTCCGAACACATTAGAAACGGTGTCTGCTGTCCTTTTCTCGTCGCGGCTGCAGGAGGCCAGGGGTCACTTCTGGTGCTGGCACAGCACCCCTTCTGCTTCGAGGTGTGGGTTGGTGGCTCAGACACATGCCTGGCCCTGGTGTCTGGCCAGTGCCTAACACATGTGTGGGGAGTGACTGAAGGACAGAATGTTTGGCCAGTCAGTTGGGTTGGCTCTGGAGCAAGTCCTAACATTCATCTCCGTGTAGCTCTGCCACCTTCTCCCTGAGCATCCATGTTTTCACCTGCGATGCCCATGACATCTGTCTCAGGCGTTTGGACTGCCACCGGATCCTCCCCCCTCCCCGAGAAGTCCCCAGCAACAGATGGGCGGGGGGCCTGGTCTTGGGGCGGGGTGGGGGGCTGGGAAACTTCTCACAGCCTCACTGTGAGTTCCTCGGGAACCTCAGAAGATTCCACTTCCAAATCTCATCCCTGGAGTTGGGGGGGGCGCCCAGATGGTGCCCCAGGACATAGCAGGGCTGAGGGCAGCTCCTGAGTCACTGGTCCTAGAATTACGATCTCACAGGAGGTTCCACTCAGATGCATGAGCAGGGAGGACCGGGCAGCCAGGAGAGAGACCAGATGCTGGAGGGACCCAGGCCGAGGAGGGAAAGACCCTGGAGGGTGCGCACGCCTTGCCCTGAGGGTGTGACTGAGCTCCCACTAATCAGTGCTGTTCGCCTGCTTCTCAAAAGCCCATCCTTCCTGCTTCTGTACCCGGGGCAGAGCTCTGCACACGGTGGGTGCTCATTCAGTGCCTGTAGAGTGAAGGCAGCCAGGGGCCAGTGGGGGGCAGGGCACTGGGAAAGCAGAGGCCACCCTCCCCCCCCCCCCCCCCCCCCCCCGCCTCACGCTGAGCAGGGGTTCAGGCAAGAGCTTGGCTGCTGAGCCTGAGTCACAGCAAGGGGTCACTGACCATTCTGTGGGCAGTTGATCTCTCTCAGACATCTGGGTGTGCCCACTGTGGACAGGCAGTCCTGAGCTGAGGAGCAGGGATCCAACACAAGCAAGCTGCAGCCTGCTCCAACCCTGACCAGGGCCTGGCCCCCACCCCAGAGGCCCCAGCACTTTTGTGGGTGAGCACTGGCCCTAAGGGCCCCTAGCAGGGAGAGCAGCTGCTCCTGGGTCCCTCCCCTGAGGCCGTGGGGTTCTCTGTGCCAGGCCCTGGATTCCCTGGGCTGTGGAGTTCTGGGGCTCATCCCACCTAGACTGGAATCCAGCTGCAGGTGAGACTGCTCAGGGCTCTTGCAGGATAGATGGACAGAGAGGATCCCCCCCCTCCTATCCCTGCATGGAGGGGGTAGGAGTGGAGCACCAGGGGCCCAGGTGTTTCTGTATTGGTTTTGGCCACTTGGAGTCCCAGCCTCTTCTTCAGGCTCTCCTTGCTGCCAGGCCCCCACTGTCCTCAACAGGGGCCAGGCCTGTGCTTTCTGGGGCAAACACTCGCTGCCTGGTGGAGCCCCTTTTTAGTATTCGAGTGGAGGCCCCAGGAGAAGCGAAAGGAGAGTGGAGAGAGGCCAGTGGGAGGGCCAGCCATGCCTCAGAACTTGGACCAAGGGCAGGGGACAAAGAGCCTCTTCATCAGAGCCAGGGGCACAGCGGCCCCCATAGCAGAGAGGCGGCCCTAGTGTGTGCAGTGAGGCGGAGTCAGGTGGCGGGGTTCACGAGCCAGCTCCAAAAGCTCTCCTCTCCAGGGTGGCTCCTGCTCTGGAAGTCAGGAAGCCCCTTCTGAGAGGTGACCTTGAATGTCAGGAGCCCCTGAGCCCCAGGCAGTCACTGGGCTCTTCCCAGGGACAGTCGCCCTCCCGTCCACTGGGGCTTGGACCACACGGAGCTGCAGGGTGATGGGAGCAGGCACCCTGTGCAGAACCTCGGAGGAGAAGCCTGGGCTTCACATGCATAATCGCAGTAATGATTGTTGAATTTCAGGAGCCGAAGTCAATGCATTTCTGCACAATTCTGTCGCCAGACACTGGGGTCCATTGGCACTGCCCTGCCCCCACCCATGTCAAGGCCTGAGGGCCGGGCTGTCTGGACGTGGCATTCCCAGACCCGCTCGCTGGCTCCCAGCGAGGGTCCCTCACCGGGGGAGATAAGATAGAGCCGTGTCAGGGAGGAGGTGCCGACGGGGCCGCCCCGGCACGCTGTGAGTGATAAAAGCGGCCTCAGAAAGGTGCTGACGTGGCCGCCGTGCTTAATGAGGTCATCGCCCAGGCTGCGGCCCTGATAACCTGGAGGTCAGGCCCCAGCAAGTGGCAGCCGCGGGAAGCAGGCTGTCTGTCGCCGCCTGTCGGTGCCCAGTACCCACTCATTTCACCCCGTCATCTTGAACCCAGCGGGCATCCCTGTCTGGGAATGGCCAAGGGGAGGCCCTGGCCAGCGTGCTGCTGGGGGAGGGCAGTTGTCGGGGGCCAGGCAGCACCTTCTCCTGCCTCTCAGGTCAAGAGTAGCTCCCCTGTCTAGGGGGGTCTTTTTGACAAGCTGCGGGATCTGTCCCCAGGCGTCTCTGCTGTTCAGAATGCTTGTGGGACCCAGGCACTGCCAAGCGCTGCATTGAGCATGGGGAGTGGGGGGCCAAAAACCTGGTGCCCCAGCGGACTTGGTCTGGGTCCACTCAGGTGCCCTGTGCTGTGAACATCCAACTCAGCTCTGTCCAGCCCCGGGCTTGCTCTCTGCCTGGCCCAGCCCCAAGCCCCAAGTGTCCTGGAGAAAACAGAAAGCGGGAGCCTCCCCCCAACTCTGAGATGCTCGTCCTCCAGGGAGGACGACAAGGCGCCAGGCTCTGCCACTCTTGAGCTGGGTGCCCACCTGTCTCCTTATCTGTGTGACCGGGGACTGCAGCCAGGGTCCAGGCTCTGAGAGAGTTTCAGGCATTTGTGCACAGGTGAAGCACCAGGGACTTGCATGGCAACTTGGGGCCTCTCACCCTGGGCCGTGGATGGGATGGGCATCTGCCAGGGGAGTGAGTGGACAGAGGAGCTAGGGGAGCCGGCCCCTCCCTGGTGGGCCTCAGGCACAGCTGGGCTCCATCCAAGGCCTTGGCATGGCCTTGCCTGGAAGCGCCTGTGGGCAGGGCCTGTGTCCAAGGCCTGGGGGTCCGGGGGCCTCTTCAACACAAAAACAGAGTCAGGCAGCCCAGACCTGCCCCTCAGTCCCCGACCAGAGCTCTGCGTGTGGCGTCTCTTCCAGAAGCAGCACCCAGCGCTTTTCTCTGTCTGGGCCCCACTTGTGCCCAGGTGGGTATGCTCAGCTAGTCCCAGCCCCACCAGGGCCGGAGGGCCGGTCCTTGTACGGCCTGCTCTGAAGGAGGTGTCAGGCTCCACTTCAGCTCCTTTTATTCTCAAGCCTGGGAGAAAAACAAATCAGAAAAGCATTTCCAAAAATAGCCAGCAGGGAGCGGAACTGTCTGTGCCCTTGTGCGTTTGCATGGCCCCCTTCCCCTGGGTGGGGGAGCAGGCCGCCCCTTCCCCTGGGTGGGGGTACAGGCCGCCCCAGGCGGCTGCGGAGTGGGCGTGAGCCATCTCCCAGACCAGACGGGCCAACGGGCACAGCATCCTGGGGTGGTCATCAGTTTGCTGGGCAGATATGGCATCATGCGGGGCGGTATCCACTGACTTGGGGGTGTCTGAGCAGAGGCGCCTGTGACCCTCAGGGTCCCTGCCAGCCCTGAAGGACAGCTGCCCATCAAACCAGGGGCAGACAGAGGGGACCCCCAAAGGGGCTTGACAGAAGGTGCCCCTCCAACCTTTTGGGTGGAAAAGACCCCGCCCAGGGCAGGTGCTCTGAAGGCCCACCTGGAGATCTGAACTCAGAAAGCACATTCACCTGGTCGGGTTTAGGGAAAAAACTGTCCTGGGGCCACTTGGGGTCCCAGGAGCGCCATCCCAGGAACTCGAGAGGAAGTGACCTACAGGCTCCAGGCAGGCTTCTCCAAAAGACAGCCCTCCCACCCCCATCCTGCAGCTGGGTGTCCAGGCTGTGCAGGGCCCCAGGGGCTTGATGAAGTCCAGGGCCTCTGGCTGCCCCCACCCCCCAGCCACCAGCTAGTGAACCGTCCCCAAGAAGCACCTTGACCTCCAACCTTAGATAGGCCAGGGAACCTGTATTTTTTAAGTAAAAGTTCAGAGGCCTATGACTGTCCTTTATTCATCTTTTCCCACATTGGCCCTAGAGGGTCTGGGCCCATTATCTCCTGTGTAATTGTGGGGGGGCGGGGGCACAAGGTGTGAGGCCCGCAGGTCCCTGCAGGTGGAGCCCCTCTGGCTCCAGACCTGTTCTTTCCTCCTCCTCTAACAGAGGGGCTCTGCAAACCATCCTTCCAGCTTCATTTTCAGGCAGAACCAAGCCTCCCTCCACCTCGAACCTCACCTTTTCCAATCAGGAATGGTTTCTTCCTAGAGGGGCAACCCATCAGGGCTCCTTGACCTTGGCTGCTGCTTCCAAACCACAGCTCAGCCGTTGTCTAAGAGGACCTGGCTGTCCAGGGTGGGGTCTACAGGGGCCGGGAAGGGCCCTCACCTCTCTCATCACGTGCCCCATCCCCCCCCCCCACACATACACACTGCATCCTACTTTGCACTATGGCATCTTGTGTGGACCACTTGTTCTTTCCGGGTCTGTCTCCCACTCTGTCTCTCTCTCTCTCACCATCACTCCCTGCCACCTCCAGGGTTCTGGCCCCTGGTGGGGACTCAAGCATATCCTCTGCCTGACCAGGGGGCCCCCATGGTCCTGCAACCTGGTGTCCAGATTCCCAGGGGTGAGAGGAGCTGCTGATGCCTGAGGGCAGCCCAACTGTACCAACTGCAACCCTGCCCAGGCTCCCTTCCTGATCCCAAGGACCCCTTCAAAGAACAGGATGACCAGACCCTCCACATCTGAAAGGGACACTTGTGAGAGAATGTGCACCTGGTCATCCTGGAGGGGACCGGTGATTGGGGGGCCCACCTCCTCCGACACCTCCTCCCCCTCCGACAGTTCAGGGGCTGCACCTCCCATTCACCAGCTGATTTATTTCTGTCTCCCCCCCCCAACGCCCACCCCTCGCAGACTTCCCATCACAGGGTTGTGGTCTCTGGCAGTGGCTGCAGTTTTTAATTGTTTTTCTCCCCCCTAAATGCCCTCCCGAGCCTCTTTCCCCTTCACTGCCTCCCCCCGCCCCCCTCCCGCTGGCTGCGCGTGGGGGGACTGGATTCCAGTAGCATTTCCGCCCTCTCCCTCTATCATTTCATTTGTTCTCTTTTCCTTTCCCTTTCTTCTCCCTCCGCGGGCCCAGCCTCTGTGATTAAGCCTCAAGGTCTCCTGCTGCTTTTAATAGCCTGCGGGCTCGGCCATCTGATGAGAACGGAGCCGCTCAGCCAGCTCCCGAACACTCGCTCTGGAATCTCCTAATGTACGGTATTAATCATCACTGTCAAGCCATTCAGGCCCTAAATACATCCACCCAGTATAAAATTATACTAAACAGAAAAAAGAGGCCATGATTGGCTGCATATTGAAAACAGACATCAGCCCCCGCCCCCAATTTCAGGGCCCCCACCCAGGCCTCTGCCCAGTTTAATGAACAATGGACAGCTCGGCGTGTAGGTCAGCCGCAGTGGGTCCTCAGAAAAGTTCTGTGTCGTATGCAGAGTGACGATGGGAAAGCGGGAAGGGGGGCGGACGGGACAAGAGTGGCGTCAGCAGGGAAGTGGGGATGGCAGAGGGCATGCAGACACAGGGCGTGCTTTGGGGCACCCAGCCTGCAGGCTGATCCCCGAGAATGGCCGGGGGCTCCTGGGGGTTCCTGTGGAGCCAGGCTCAGGGCTGCTTCTGGGCAGCCCCGGGGGTGGAACCAGAGCTGGGCGGGGAGGGCAGCAGACACCCTGCGCCCTGAGCGCTTGCACTGGCCCCCAGCCAGCCCCCTGCGCCTCCAGGCTGGACCCGCCTGCCTTCCTCTGCTCCCTGGCTGTCACTCTTCCTCCCAGAGTTTGTCGTAAAAGTTAACCGGGTGTGAAATGCCGCTGAGTGGGCTGTGCTAAAAGTTTACGACGGCGGGTGATCTGCTGTGATCCTCTTAGCGCAGCTCTGCTCACATTCCCGGCAGAGTCCCGGGTCCCAGGGCGGGAGGGGAGGCCCAGGGCACCTCTGGCCACACTTGGAGGTGGCCCTGGGACTGGATGGAGGCCTGTCGCGAGGCCATCCAGCGGCCCCTGCACTTGTCCCCCAGGACAAATGCCCCCCAAAACACCATGTTCAAGGATATCCCACTGGTCAGCCACTTATACTCCATGTAAGTCTTGAGGTGACCACAGGCTGAGGTCCTAATCTACGGGTGACCTAGACCCTGTGGGCAGAACATGGTGGGACCAGCTAGGGGGCCAGCTAGGGAGATTGGAACAAGGGCCACAGAGAACCCAGATCTGCAAGTGTGGGAGGAACACACGGAGCTCTGGGGCCAGGGGTCCTGAGGCAGGGGTCAGGCTGAGGTTGGAGGGGCCACGGGGAGAGACCAGCAGGAGTGGGTATAGATGGACAGGGCTGAACCACAGGGGAGACATTGTGCGGGGCTTTCCTCTGAACCCCGCTCACCTTGGCAGCTCTGCCCAGGTCTCACCCGAAGTCTTCAATCATTATGGAGCCTGCTTACCCCACACCTTCACCTTCACCCCTTCAGCTGGGTGGGAGCAGTGTGGCTTCGTTTCCCTGTCCAGCAAAGGAGACCTCAATCTCCCCGTCCAGCTGAACTTCCCTGGGGTGTGTGTGAGGCTGCAAGTGTGCCAAGGACTGGGTGCTGAAGCCCTGCTGGGCCTCGAGCAGCCTGCTCCCCACCCTGCAGGCCACACAGAGACCCAGTGCTGGGATGCAGGAGGCCTGGGAGAGAGGATGCCTCGCAGGAAAGAGGTCAGAAGGCTTTTCCGGCAGCAGCTCTTGCATGAAGGGGTGGTGGGGAGGGACCCTTAAGGGGAAGGATGCATCAACTGCAGTCTAAGTAAGGGTGACAGTTGCTCTACCGTGGATGCTCTGCACTTGCTCTGCACCCCTGCCACCGAGCAGGGAGCCTCAGCACCTCTTGGATCGCGCAGAGGGGAGGCTAGAGCAGGAGGAGGCTAAGTCACAGCCCCTGCGGACAGAGCCGGACAGGGTTCCCAGGCTGGCCTCCCAAGCTCCAGGCCACCAGCTGTCTCTGGACTCAGGGCACCTGCTGATCCCAGATTCTCCCCTCCCCCATCACCCCCATCCCTCCGCTGTGAGATCAGAGAGGAATGTGGGCAGAGACACGGAGCACCAGCTCCTCTGGGCACCTCCGGACAAGAACAATCGGCCCCTGGATGACGAGGTGACAGCTGCCACCTACACTTGAGTCTAGTGCAGTTTTCAGGGCCTGAGGCCCCTCCACGTGCTTCTGGAAACAGGGCTCTGAGCTCTTCCCATGACTCCCACGGCGGCATTAGCAAAACCTCCCTAATCTTAAGCAAATAATCTCCTTGCCCACATCAGCATGCCGTGCGCAGATGGATGGCTGCAAGCCTGGCCCCGAGCAGGCCCAACGTGTCTGGTATTTGTGGAATTGTTCCAAAGACCCCCAGCCCCTCTCCACCAAGCCATCATCTCCCAGCAGAGAAGCTGACGGCAAGGAGCCCCCTGCCAGGGGAGCAGCTCCAGGCAGACGCGAGTGGCTGTCCGCCGAAGGACGTGCGGCTGCCGTCTGATCAGCCGGAGGGAGGCCTGTGTCAGGGTTCACAGAGGAGGAGGCGGCAGTGTTTGAAGTTCTACAGCAGGGCAGCGTTGTGGGGAGAGATCCAGAGGAGGAATACTCAGAAATAAAAGCACGGCAGCAGAGCCCACACTCTGAACACGCTGCTCATGCACTGAGCCTTAGATCAGCCCCCGAGGGAGGCACCGCCCTTATACCCATTTTACAGATGAGCAGGGAAAGTGGAGTCACGTGGGCAGACTGGGCAGCTGGAGAGTGTGGAGCCAGGAGCTCTGGAGGAACAGAGTCGGCCACTCTCCCTTGTGCCCAGACTCAGACGCGGGCATCCTGGAGGTTGGGCCCCCTGCCCCGCGAAGGAATGCTCAGAGAACGGAGGTGGTGCCGCAGCCTTCAGCACTCGGTCCAGGTGGCTGGGATGCTGCATCTCCAAACAGGTGGGGCAACTCCACTTCTCAGCCCTCCACCCTCAGAGCAAACACAACACCAGCTCCTGGCCCTCAGGGAGAACCTCAGTGAGAGCTGCAAGTTGCCCACACAGACCGGAGTGGGGACCCCAGGGGACACTTACCCTGCCCAGCAAGATCCTCCACGATCCTTAGCCACACACTGGGTGCACAAAAGAGTGGCTTATGTTCTGTAAATGACCTGGGCCCAGGAGGAAGGCCAGACACCTGGCGGACAGGTCTTTTTCCTAACCCTACCCTGGGCCATGGTCCAGCGGGGAGCCACCTTGGAGATGAAGATGGCTGACTTCCTAGAGGTGGCATTCTCTCTGCGTCTGGAGCCTGTGCTTTCTGCTTGGACAAGCCGCTTCCTTCCTAGGATTACCTGGGCACTGCATGCACCGGGTGGAGGGTCATCTCCTACTAAAACACCAGCCCAGGCTGAGCTGGAGAAACATCCTCAAGCCTTCTCCCCTCCTGGGCCCCAGGCACCAGCCATGGGCAACGTGATCCACGAGATGTGGCTGGACTGAGAAAACCCACCAAGTGCTCACCTGCAGAGGTTTCTAGAGCTGCCACCCCCCACCCTGCTCCAGCCTGCTTCTTCCTTCTCTGGATCCAGGAAGCGGTGTTCCCCACAGGCCCCAGGCTGGCGCTGTTGGTACGGGTGCAGTTGGCTTTCACAGACCCACTCGGATGATTAACACGCTTCTCTGCCAACTCGCTCACGTGCTCTGGAAGCCCAGCAGCAATGACAGGATCATATCCTGCCCCCAGAGCTCTGACACCCAGCCAGTGGCTATCTGCCATGACCACTCTGCCTTCCCGCGATCCAGGGACAACATCCAGGAACATCTCTGTCTCTCACCACGGGAGCTGGTGGTAGAACCCTGGGACACTGCTCAACACCAATAGTGCCCAGGACACCACCACCCACCGGCCCCACCCTCCGCGAGTGTCCACAGAAGTCAGACAGAGAAACCTGCTGAGACTGTGATCTTCATGGAAATGAAAAGTGAAAGTGTGAGTTCTCAGTCGTGTCTGACTCATTGTGACCCCCTGGACTGTAGCCCACCAGGCTCCTCTGTCCATGGAGTTCTCCAGGCAAGAACGCTGGAGTGGGTTGCCATGCCCTCCTCCGGGGGATCTTCCTGACCCAGGGACTGAAGCCAAGTCTCCTGCATTGCAGGCGGATTCTTTACCATCTTAGCCACCAGGGAAGCCCTGATCTTCGTGGAACAAAATTGTTAACACGTATTAACACTGCTGCAAATATGTGCCGGGTGGGCACATCTCGCTGTGCCCTTCAGATGATGCCAGGATTCGAGCAGAGAGAAGCTGCTTCTCCCAAAGGAGGAGGTGACAGCTGAGCCCTTGGTCCCTGTGTCCTGTCCTTGTGCACATGTTTGTCCCCAAGGCCAGGACAGGAATGGGGCCCCTTGCCTGAGTTGGTATGGATGACAGGAACACAATGCAGTGGACCACTTTCCACTTTGGAGGATGATTTGCCCCAGGTCTCTGAACGAAAGTTAAAGTCACCGTAAAACTCCTGGTCCCGCCTCCCACTGGATCAACCTGGGCAGGTAGGCAGCTGCGGGTGCAAACGTATCGGACCCTGGTGGCCACTGGAAATCGCCAGCTCTGATTTTCAGACCCCCAGCAGTGGCCTCCAAGGGATGAGGGCAGAGCCCTGGGGAGAGGCAGGAAGTGGCCCCCCCCCCACCTCCACCCCCAACCTTTGCTGAAAGCCTTCAAACGTATTTAAAAGCGTCACAAGGACAATGGCCTCCCAGGGTCTGCAGACCTACCGGGGCACCCAGAAATGACAGATGGTTCCAAAGATAATCAGACCCGATGGTAGGACATTATGTCCAATTTCCACCATATTCCGAGTCTCTACACAGTTTCCATGTGAATGCCAAGCGAGGAGCTGAACTCACTCCCAACTCAAACCACGTTGAGGGGAATGGACGTCCCTCGGCACAAGAAGTGAGCCTCCTGGAGACTAGACTAGGGCCAGCACCCTGTGAACTGCCAGCAGGAAGACGTTTCTTCCAGCCAGGACTGTCATCAGGGTCATCTTTCAGCTACAGACGCAGCCTCTGTTCATCTGCCGGAGTCTTTACATATACACATATTTTTTTAAACTCAGAGATGTTTCCTAAGCTCAGAGAATCGGGGCACAAGTCAAACCCTCAATGGTGGAGGGAGAGGACTCCTTTCTCCCAGGTATTACAGTTCATGTACACTGACCATGTATCTCAAGGCTGTGATGACCTCTGTCCACGGCTGGAGACGGGGTCCTGGGAAGAGGCAGAAACAGCCAGCCTCCTGCGGCCCTGTTGGAGGGGCCACCACCGCCTCCCCTGTGTGGGGCTCTCCACGCCATCTGCAAGAAATCTCTCCTTGCAGTTACTCTGGAGTTTGAATTTCACCCTCCCCTCCACCTGTCATCATGGTTTATCCTCACCAGCTTTCACAGCTCCATCTCCCTGGGTCTTCCTTTAAAGGATCTTTAGAAAACTGTTGGCAATCTGAACGTTTTTCCCCTGGAGGGGAAAATAAAAAAAGACCGTGTCCTCTGTGTGACTGAAGGGCACAGCAGCAGCCAGAAGCCTGGAAACCAGCCCCCGTTAGAAGCACTGCCCTCTCAAGAAGCGGTGTTTATTTAGAAGTTGGCTAGAGATGGGGGCCTTCCATGTGCAAGGTCTCCCGGAAAACCGAGGCATATGCGTGTGCTTTTGTCAAGGCCGCAACCTTGTGCAGCCAGGCGGCCCCTGAAGACACAGACAAGACTCAGTCAAGCAGGCTGCCAGCCCGCCGGGTGCAATAGGGCCCCTTCAGCAGCTTGATGGCCAGCGAGAAGCAACAGGCAAAAGTAATTAACGGCAAGCGTTCCTGTTGGCAGGCCCATGGTCCCTTGTCCCTAATTGTCACATATTTGGATCAAACGCATCTTTTATCTCGTCGTCTGGGACACAGCATCATAATGATGACCAGATGTGGGCGGGCCTGGGACATGCGTCCAGGGGGATGTTGCTTGACGGACTTGCAGACACTGGCAGCTGGTTACTTCTGGAAGCAGCAGATCCTTCCAGACCCTGAGCCCCTCTCTCTGTTCAGGGACTGGGTCACTGTGCCCTGTGGTGGGCAGGCCCCTGTCCAGTGGGCACAGGTCCCCAGTGGGAAGCAGAGGCTGAGAACAGCTGAGTGGGGGGCATTTACCTGGGTCGTGGTGGCTCCTATCTCCCTGTCCTTTGGGCTCCTGGACTGCGAATTGGCTCCCAGCAGATGCGGTTCGGCCCTGAGCTAGAGAGGGCACCCACCACCATGTAGCCACCCTGGCTTCAGAAGGTTTCACTTTCTGCACAAGATGTGGCTCGGGCACTCTGGCCACCGGGTTCTGTGGGAATAGAGGGAAGGAGACCTCAGCAGGGCCGCCAGGGCAGGGTCTGCAATGGGAGGAGAGACTGCCCTGGAATGGCAACAGGTGATGGCCTCAGAGCCTCACCCCTCCCAGGTCCTCTGTGGACCAAGCTGCTCCACGTTTCCAAAGTGGAGCATCCCTGGGAAGTCACAAAAACGGCACCAGATGTGCAGATGCTGTCCCCCTGTGGGGGTTCTGGTCACGTTCATTTTCTCCAGCAGTCACTTCTGAGTAATCGAGCAAAGACTGACAACGAGCAGGGTGGTGTCTGCAAAACAGGGCGCCTCCAAGCTGCGGTAAAGGTCTCGTTCACGTGGGGTCGGTTTGCAGAGAGTGTTCCTCGTCCTACCTTTCAGCTCTGACCTGGTGGGTAGACGGGGCCACGGACGCCCTTTCAGAAGCCCCTGCCCTTGAACCATCATCTCTTTTACCCTGCAGGGCCCCTCCCCACAGACTCACTTCAGCCTACACGCCCCACCCTCATCCAGTGCCTGAAGGTTGAGTGGACGGAGGCAGGGACTCTGCGGACGATGGTACCTTGTGGGACCAGAGCTGGCACGGGGTGTGGGTCCCCAGAACTTCTCCAATGTCGTGGGCAGTTGGGGGGTCCCTCCTTCAGCCACACAGAGCAACCCCGCCTAGGTTGTGTGTCACCCAGGAAAATCATCGTTTGGCTAAGGAAAGAAAAATGCTGAGAGAGAGAACTCGGCAGAGCAGGGTTGCACACTTGTCTATGGGGTGTCCAAAGTTCATCTGAGCAGAACACTTGCTGAACCCCAACTTCCTCAGAGGCAGGAACAAGGACAGAATGTGTCCTGGGCTTTGGGAGACGAGCCCAAGTGGGCTTCTGCCACTGCCCAGTGAGCCCCAGGACACTGATGGGAAGGCGAAGGAAGGTGCCCCCTGGGGACTCAGTCCCGCCTCCAGGCAGACTGTTCTCAGAGGGTCCGATGTGGCCTCATTTTTCTCTCATGGCCCCACCCTCTCTCTCTCAGCAAAAGCCACTCCACTCCCAGCCTTTGTTGTGTGGATCTCAATCTTATCTGGAAATTCTGTAACCAAGGGGATGTGGTGATGTAGGGCTCGCCCACCCTATGCACAGGGCACCTAGGAGTTCCTTCCCTGAGACCTGGGAAGAAGGCATGGGTGTCCTCCAGCCCTTGAACCAGCAATTGTGGTTTCTACCGGAAGAGGGACGCTAATAGAAGACATCACTGTGCAGGTGGGCAGCAGCCTCCCTGGAGAGGAGGAGATGGGGGCTGGCGGGAAGGCAAGGACACAGTACAGGGGCTAGGCAGTTACCAGGACCAGTCCGGGGTCACTTCTGGAAATGGGACTACAAACACAGCCTCACCTTGGGTTGCAGAGGGCATTGAGAGCATGATTTAAAATAGATGTGATACTGGGAAAGATTGAGGGTAAGAGGAGATGGGGATGGCAGAGGACGAAATAGTTGGATGGCATCATCGACTCAATAGACATGAGTTTGAGCAAACTCAGGGTGACAGTGAAGGACAGGGAAGCTTGGCATACTGCAGTCCATGGACTTGCAAAGAGTCAGACACGACTTAGTTGATAGTCAGACACTATCAACAAGATAGATGAATGAATCAGTATAAACATAGAGATCTTTCTAAAGAGATATTTCTAAGGAACAGGACTGTGTGTTCAGAACCCTCTGGAAAGCAGGCCCTTGAAGATTCCACAACTTGCAGCCTCATTTTTCAGGAACCAGTCAAGGGCCCACTCATGAAGCTCCCCTGGGAGGAGACGGGCCCCTAAGCTTTGCTGGGTCAGGCACCAAAGGCGGGTGCCACCAACCTGCCCCTGAGATGCAAGGTTGCCATGCTCTCCTGACACCATCTGTGTTGGAGGGGCTGCCCACCCTCTGGGCTGGCGTCCGATTAATTGCCGTCTGTTGTTCTCCTTTGACAACTAGTTTAACCACTTACGTGAACTAGACATGCCGCGTCGTCCTTAATTAAACGTCCGAGGGGAGGCTTCATCTGTGGGGAATTCCTCCCGCTGCAGAAGGAACCTCTGGGTTGGCAGCCTGGGACAGCTCAGAGTCAAGGAATCCTGGCGAGGCTCTGAAACACACCGTAGGCCTCACAGGAGGAAGCTTGGCTCCTCAGTGAAGCAATTAGATTTTCCCTGGGCGGGGCCTTAAGTGTCATTCCCAGATGTCTTCATTCCTGAGAGTGTGATCCAGCCTGGAGTTCATAAGAATAAAGTCTTTAATAAGCCCCCCTAGCTGGCCCTGTAAAAAGCCATCTTCCTACAAGTCCCCGTGTGGCAGGAAGTGATTAGAGACACCCCTAGGAGATGGTCAGGAAGCTTGATTTGGGGAACAAAATCCTTCTGAGGAAGAGAAAGGATGAGGAGAAGGAAGGGGCGGGGTAAGAGTTGGGGTGAAGGAGGAAGAGGAGAAAGGAGGGGAAGAGGAAGAAGAAGTGGGGCATGGAGAAGGGAAAGCCCCAACAGAAAACAGATTCCAGACTGGCACCATCCCTGCCCCCAGGAAACACCACTCAGCTGAGAGCACGTGCTGCCAGGTTAGTGACCAGAGGGCCCGAATCACACCAGCCACTGCAGTCAGCCCTGGAGGTCTTTGGAAATGTGAACAAGTTCCTTAATCTTCTCTCTGGAGCAGGACACATGATTTAGGCTTCAGGTGGCCATGGGCACTGAAGCTCCCAGATGATGGTCCAGGTGATGCTCCCCAAGCTGGCCGCTCCCACCAGCCTGCTCTATGGGAGACCTTCAGATGGGCTTCTGGAAGGACATAGCGGTCCGACCCACTCCACACCCTCCCTTTTCTCTCTGTGGCGTGGGAGTTCATATGCTTTAGGAGTTTTTCTTCCCAGTGTGAGGTCTGGCTGGGGTGCAGGTGGTCTAATGACATGTCGGAGATTCCTGGTTTGTCATTAAGAGGACCCAGAGTAGCCCTGCAGAGCAGCCTCGCAGAGCTCAGCTTGACCATGTAAGAGGAACCTGAGCAGGCCTGGCAATGGATGCTGCAGCCTTGAAGGGCCCAGCCCAGGTTAGCACAGTGGGTCAGAGCCCCTCATCCGTCAGCCACGCCCACCCAGCCAGCGCTTTCTGGAGAGGTCCCAGGGATGCCCGCTTCTCCATTTCAGCCCAGACCTTAACGAAAATGTCTACATCGAAAATGTCACCGCCTGGGGCCACCATTGCCGCCCCTTCCCCCAGCAACAGCCTAGTAATGACCCTATGCCCCTGCACGTGGCCCCCTGGTGCCAGGGCAAAATTAAACCAGGCTGATGGCAGCATAGTTATTTGCTGCCTGGGCAATTATTCCCCCCTCCCCCAGCTGCCCGGGGGACAGGTGGGCCTTATAGAAACCAGAGCCAGAGCACACTTTTAATTATCACGGTCAGGGCAAGGGACGCTGACATGTGGGACCAAGCCCCACCTCCAGTCCCCGAGGAAGACACTTTTATTGCCTCTTAGGGAAGTGAGTGTTATAGGGCAGCCGATCCTTTACAAGCCCGGTTCTTCCCACACCTGTGCTGCTGCCGTCTGAACCCTTGGAGAATCCACAGGGCAGGGCTGCAAGTGGAGATAAAAGGGAGACAGCAGGAAAGGTGTAGCGGTCCCCAGAATAAACTGGGTGCCTCTCAGAAAGGGGGCTCCTGGTGGACAGGGCTATGCAGGCAAGGAGGTGTCTTCTGGAAGCAGACGGTGGGTTCTGTGTGGACTGTCAAAGTGCGATTTGCATTGCAAGGTCCCCCGGGCTCGGCAACGAGTTGAGGACATGGGATGGCTGCTGGGGGGGGAGCAGAGCCCTGGTCAGGTTCCCAGGAGGGGGATGTAGCTCCTCCCACCCCACGGTCAGCCCCCTAGTACCTACTGTGTGCCGACGAGAATCACAAGTGGAGCAGATACAGACCTACCACTGGGCTGGGCCAGTCTTTGCCGAGCTCCACAGGGACACAGACCAGAGCAGCTGACCCCCACCGGGAGGTCAGGGAGAGGAAGCGGGTGCTCTGCTTGGGAAGGAAGGAGGGGGCTCCTGGCAGATACAAGTGTCCCTCCTGCTTCTTCCTCCTTGGCTCCGGGAGAAGGCTGCCCACACTCTGAAGGCCCCTTCCTTCACCATCAGCCCGAAAGGGAGCCTCCACCCCGTGTAGGAGGAGGGGCCCCGGGCTGGGGGCACCCCTGTGCCGGGCAGCCAGCAGCTCCAAATGTCAGCCCTGATGTCAGCCTCGGGCCAGAGGTGTCAGGGCCCGGGCAGCCGCTGCGCTCACAAGTCGTAAATACTGCCTAAGTGGCTCCTGTCACCTCGCCACAGCCGCGTTTCCATCTGCAGCAGCCCAAGGTGATTAATGAGAATTATCATTAACGCTAATCAGAGCCGTTTGGAG
Source organism: Dama dama (assembly GCF_033118175.1). NCBI lineage: Eukaryota > Metazoa > Chordata > Mammalia > Artiodactyla > Cervidae > Dama > Dama dama. Next base: position 46,679,088 of record NC_083694.1, on the reverse strand, counting down.
GAGGCTGGGGGAAGGAAGTGCCCTTTGTGGGGCTGCGGAGACCACTCTGAAGGGTGTGCATGCGCATCGGGGTGCACATTGCTTTGTGCACACGCACTCACGTGCCCACACATACACATGCACTCACATGCACACTCACAGGCACACACATGCACTCACATGTGTGCAGGCATACACATGCACTGTACGTGCACACTCATGGGCACACAGATGCACTCACACACAAGCACGCACACACAGGATGGGTTCCGAGGCTGCCGAGTGGAAGAGGTCTGGCAGATGGGGAGGAGCTGGTCGGTGTTAAGAACAGCCCTTGCCTGTCCTGAAGGCAGGCTGCACAGAGGCCAGGGAGCCGACTGCCAGGCGCACAGGCCTGGCCCAGCACGGCTCAGCCCGGCTGGGACGAGCTCTCTCCCTCCAGCACCGAGCACACTCTCAACTCAACATGCTTGGCAGCCCATCACAGGCTAGACAGGCTTGGCCAAAACCAGAACCAAAGCAGGAGGAGCCGTGGCCACACTTTAGGCTTGGGGTGCAGTACAGGGGCCCCGTGTGGGTTCCCTGCTCCTCCGTCGGTTGGCAAACAGCCTGGACCCCTATTCCCAGCCCGCTCCCGCGCCATCACACCGGGGCCGCCTTTTTCCCGTCCGTCTCTGAGGAAGTGGCCGACGGGGCTTCGCAGCAGGCTTCCCTGCCCTCCGCATCCTCGCTCGGGGGGCCGTGCAGCTTAAAGATACAAAGTGTCCTTTTATTGGAAATATCAATTCAGAAAGGGGCTAGTAGTAAGCTGAGAATATTTGGATAAACTTGACAGCCCTTAGGACTAAAAAAGACCTTTTGTTCCCTCCAAGAAAAAGGCTCTCGCACCACCCCGGGCTCCTGGAGCCGGTCCAGAAAAAACTGAGGTCAGAGCAGAAAAGTGATTAGGGCGTCTCGTGAAAGATCTTTCCTCTGGGTCAAATGTTTATTATTATTTAGTTTATTTTTTTATTAGAATGTGCGGTTACTGTCCTATTGCATAATACAAAGCTCTGAGCGTGTCTTCGAACACCCAGTCGGGTCCAGCCCAGCTTCCTGGGGCACAAAGGGAACTTTGTGGCATGTGGAGGGGTGGGGGCGTCACCGGCCTGTTTTATTTTGTTCTGCTTTGTTTTCAAGATGTTGACCTGTTTAAGAAAGAGCAGGCATCTCCGGGTGTTTGCCCTCAGATGAACGGAGGGGTTCCTGCAGCTTAGAGGTCTAGCTGTCACAGGGAGGGGTCGCCTCGCCTTTTCCAGTGGCGGGAGGTTGTGTGTGTGGATTGCGCGGCAGCTGTGATTCGCGTGGGTCTCCACCAGCAGAGAACCCAGCTGGTGCCCAGACGGTTGGGAACACGGGAGAAGCTCCTTCTCAGCTGACCACCAGCCTGACTTGCAAACAACCATATGGCTTTTCAGAAGAAGGTGGGACCTGATGGGCTGCCAACCTAACACCTCACCAAAAGCCGCACCCACATGTCTGTGGCCCAGAAACACGCGTGCAGCCCAGCGCTACCCTTGTCTCGGGGCTCTGTCTCCACCTACCAGCCCCCCCAAAGAGACCAGTTACTCTCTGAGGTCCCTATGAATGGACAGCCCTCCAGAACCCACGCGAGATGAAAATCAGACCTAAATGGATCCTCTTCTGCTCAAACACATGAAAAGGAGAAAAACCCATCTGACTCAAATTGCTGGAGGAAAATGAGCTGACCTCGAATGAGAGGGGCCTTGTCAAAGCGGGAGAGACACATCCCCCCAGCCCCCAAAATGAAAGCAGGTTGCTGTCTGCAAGCAGACTGGTCCTGCAAACAGCCTAGGATCTGAGTTCCGTGGGAATCCAGAAATTTCTCCATCACCAGCCTCTGCAGAAAGCCCTCGGTTGGTGGGGTTTTCTCCTGGGCCGTGGGTGTGGGCCATGGAGCTGCCTCTCTGAGGAGTTACACCCACATGCTGTCGGGACGGGGTGACAGTGGACCCCAGGCAAAGCAAGCTAGAGATTCACTTTCAAATGCACCTTGGTCCTTGTCCTGTACCAGTGAGATGCCAAATCCCACAGGCCTGTATTCCAACTTTATGTGTCAGATATGGACTGGGCCTCCAATGTGCACCTCAAGATTTTAAGGAGATAGTGTCTTCAGAGAGGATTTTTGCTTCCACCCTAGAAAATACACATAAGTGTAAAATACTGACAAAAGTGGAAGTTGTCATGCATATTAAAGTAATTACATTTAGGAAATTCCCTGGCAGTCCAGTGGTTAAAACTCTGAGCTTCCAATGCAGAGGATACAGATCTGATCCCTGGTTGAGGAACTAAGATCCCACTTGCCATGTGGCGAGGCTAGAAAAAATATTAAATTCTAAAAGTCACCTTTAAAAAATGAAATAATTACATTTATGGATTTATTTTTCATAATTCATAGTTGATATGACAAAGAATTGTTGGAGCAGAAAGTGAGTGTACTTATTTTAAATGTTTCAATTCAGTTACATTTTTCATTACATTTTTTAAAGATTAAGTATTTAAATAGGGAAAAAACCTTTGTCTTTAAAAACAAGGCACTTGGGAAAGAATCAAAGAGATTATTTTTCCTTAAATGATCATTTTAAAATAGTCATCATTTGGAGAGGAAGACCAAACAAAAGGAATTTAAAATAAAAGTAAAGTAATAGATGTTTGGAAAATAAGAGGTGAAGGAGAAAGGGGTTGAGGGACATTTTCTATCTGACCTCCCCAAAGGTTGAGACTCCCCACAAAGACAAGGAACAGTCTAGAAAAGAGCTTGGGCCCTGGCAGAGGGCAGGAGCTGGTGATACTTAGGAAAACCACCAACTGGGTGAAGATTCCTGCCCTCCCTGACCTCAGCAAGCACTGCCTCTCTGCCCGGAGTAGCCCCAAACATGCCTTGTGGGGTCAGATGCCCACACCAGCCAGAAGTCGCCCTGTGGAGCAGTTCTGCCAGGCTCCAGGACACAGTTCCCAGCTCAGGAGTCACACCCAATTCCAGGCTCCTGCAACTTCACTTGATGGACATCTGGGGGCGTCTTGGGCCCTGGAAACTAGTGATCAAGCTCTGAGTGCCCAGAGCTGGCTAAGAAGATTTCGGAGCAAACCCTTCTCTGCCCACAGCTGTGCAGAAGCCAGAGATCCAGGAAGCCAAGATGCAGAGGAGACCACAAACCCCCGTCTTCCCCAGACACAGAGCACCCAGCTGCTTGCACTCCGGGGTAGGAAGGAACTGTCTCTGCACGCACACAGCCCCTTGTCTTAAGAGAGCTCCAGTCCAATCGGGAAACCCGGGGGGTGTCCTGACTCAGGACAGCAGCCGGGGGAGCTGCTTCACTTTAATTAAGCAGAGCAGCGTGTTCCCTTTTTCTGTGGGTTTTATTCAGGTCCTGACGACGTCAATAGAAACAGATCTGCCAGAATAAGTCATATGCGGCTCACTCAAGGGAAGAGAGAAATGTGCCCTCCCATCCTTGCCTCTCTCCAAAGAGAAAAACACAATAGCGGAATCCACAAGAAAGATTCCGATTAGAATGTTCTGAGGCTCTTAAACACCCCCGTTTAAATTCTGGGTAATCGGCGGCATTGTGCTGCCCCTGAAGAGGCTGTAGGGTTGGTGGGTGCCGTTCAGAACCATTTGTGTCATATGAATGCTGGTGATTAGATTTTTAATAAACCGTTTCAATTCTATTTCCTGGGCTTGAATAGATGTTTGCACTTGGCTGGTGTGGACTTGAAAGGGGTCCAGGTAATATCATTGTGGGGGACATACTCTTAATTCCTTTAATATATTTTGTCAAAGGTGACTGGCTGTAGAAACCGGCTGGAACACGGGGAGAGGGGGAGAGCGATTGAATTTAATTGGCTCCATTTGTCATTCAAGACTGACTTCGCCGCACCTCTGTCTATGAATCATTTCCAAATTTGCTGGTCTGACCCAGTGTGCCCACAGCTTGGGAAGGAAGCCGGTTTTTGGTTCCCAGGGCAACGTCTCGGGCTGGGCTCACATCCGAGGACAGGGCTGGTGTAAGGCTCAAGGTCCATCAGGGACCATCTCCACCAGCCTCTTGTTGAGATGACGGTGCATGAGAACCAGAGAATACAGAAGGAGACCACAGGATCCAGAAAACTAGCATCGCGGTCTCAGACTCTTAACACTCCACGGCCAATGTGCTGGGAGGGTTGAGGGCCAGAGAAAGGAGGAGCCCATTGGGTTACAGTTCCAGGCCCCAGGACCCCTCCCCACTCAGCCAACTAAATGACAGCTGAATCCTAGGAAGTGGAGCCATTACAACAAAGTGTTCAGAGAGAAACACGCCTCCTCTCTCTGTAAAGCCAAAACCAAGGCTTGGGGTCAGCTAGCACTCTTCACCTGTGATACCTGGCTGCTGGGGAGGAAGCCGGAGCTAGCCTCTAACTGGGCATCCAGACACCATCCTCACCAGAAACTCTTGCCTGTGGCCATTTTTGTCCATCAATGAGCAGTGAGCAGTGCTTGTGATGGGCTTGGCAAGGTATTTGCTGAGAGCTGGCCTGTTGAATTTTGAGCTATTTGCAGGAGCTGATCTCAGAACATGAGGCCTGGTTCAGAGGCAATGAGTCATGGAGCTTCTCTAGCTGGTTGAATCCGCTGGAGAAGGAAGAAGGATGGGCCCTGAGAGACTGAGTCAGCAGTGGGGAGCCACTGAGTCACAATATAACCTGGTTCAATGCGTCCCAGCTGCCGTCAAACCTTCCACGTGTGCTTACAGGGTGCAGAGATGGACAGGCCAATCTTGCCTCTGCCCTGGGAATAGGATATTGCCAGATTGACCTTGGGGGAAATTACACTGTGACACTGTACACAGGACAGACACATTGTAAAGCTGGATCCCGGGAAAAATTGCAACTCTGATTTCCAGAGAGGGAGAGAGGCTGAAAGGAGGGTCTGTGTGTCCTTAAGCAGAATCCATGGAGGAATGAGAAAGTGAAGGGTTCCGAATGTGACAAGGGAGCATGAGGAAAGAAAGACCCTTGGACAAAGGCCTATGGAACACTGGGGGACATTATCAGTTGTCTTGAGGAACCTATCCATTCTTTGTCACCCAAACATTTATTGAGCACACACTGTCCCTGGCCATGGGAATCAGCCAGATGAAACCTTCAAAGCCCTCATCGTGCAAGGGAGGAGAAAGAAATCGTGTGGGCAAGATGGCCACAGTCTATCATCGTCCTTACTATGATGAGGCAGGTGCTGTGAGAGCCCCTCAGAGGGGTCCACCCTGAATGATCAGGGCATTCTTCCTGCAAGAGGTGTCTGTGTTCTTCCACCTTTACAACTCTCGGCAGAGGATTTCCTTCTAGCTCACTTTGCGAGTTGGAGAAAGCCAGAAGTGTCTGAGTTGGCTAGGGGTACTCTGCACTTCACTCATCCATCCAACCATCCACTCATCCGTTCACTCATCCATCCATCCAACCATCCATCCAGTTATCCCCTCATCCATCCATCCATTCTCTCTTCCAATCATCCACTCAAACATCCATCTATCCAACCATCTTGTCGTCCATCTATCCAACTATCCATCCCTCCATCTATCCATTCATCCAACCATCCATTCATCCAACCATTTGCTAACCATCCATCCATTCCCATTCATCCAACTACTCCCTCATCCATCCATCCTTTCAACCAGCCATCCACTCATCCATCCTTCTATCCAATCATCTGATCATCCGTCTATCCACCCATCCACCCATTCATTCATCCATTCATCCATCCACCATCTATCCCTCCATGGACATGTTCAGTGAGCCCCATGTGAACACTGGTCCTTGGTGAGCTGGGAAGCTTCAGGTGCTCTTGGCCACCATCCTCTGGTAGAGCAGAGGTGAAAAGGGCAGGACCAGCCAGGATCTATGGTTCCCGTAGGTCACAAAAGGGGCAAGACAGGCAGCCAGTATGCAGTGTCCAGCTGGTCTGCTTCTTTCCAGCTGTGCAGCATTAGGCTGGTTACTTCACTCCTCTGTGCTCAGCTTTCTCATCTACAAATGTGGCCACAGCAGAGGCTCCCCAGCAGGGAGGGGAGCTTCTAGTGACCTAGTAGGGAGACTCAGCAGCGACCAGCGGTGGGGGGGGGGGGGTGACGTCAGCAGTCTGCAGTCGCCCCCTCCTGACCAAGGGTGGGTGGAGAGAGCCCTGGAGGAGCCCCTGCACATCACTGACTTCCAGAGATGAGGAGGATGTCTAAGAGGAGGGGGAGAAGCCTGAGCCTTTCTCAGCCCTGTGTGTCTGCTTCTATGAAAGCAGCATCTGTACAGTACGCCGGGTGCAGCCCATGTCGGCTACTGTCCATGGTGACAGGGTCATCCAAGAGGGGCTGACATTGTGGGCTGGAGGGAGCAGAGTCCCATCCAAGGGGCAGAGAGTGGAGAGAAGAGGCCCTGGGAACCCCTGGGGGCTCCACAGCCTGATGCTTGGCTCCCACACTGGGGCTTGTGTCCAGCAGAGAAAAGGTCCAGACAGCCCCACCCCCACCCCCCCAGGCCTCAGGGAGCATGCTTGTTATTTTTGGAAGCCCCCGCCCCTAATGTACAGCAGCTTAGCCATTGTGGGAATTCCTCCTGCACCTGCTAGGGGGTGGGCGGGGGAGCCCCGTTCACAAGCTCTGCAGTTTGTCACCATCAGTATGGCCAGAGAAAGGTTATGAATGTGACACCTCCCGGGGGCCTCGCATCGACTCAACGACAGAGAAACCGCTTCCTGTGGGCAGCCCCTGGGCTCCCGCCTCGCCCCTCGAAAGGATGCTGCCGCAAGCCTTTGGTTTGGGGTGTTTGGGCTTTTTTTTTTTTCCCAATCTTTTTTATGATCAAGAATCAAACGCAAGGGTGTCACTTCAGAATGTCACAGCTGAGTCTGTGGTCATGTGCAGACTTCAGGCTCAGAGACTTCTGCTCTGAACCCAGCTTCAAGTCAAATCAGGGTTTGAAAAAGTGTTTGGGTTGTTAGCGATTTAACCACGGCAACCCAGGGAGCCTGCAGCCTGCTGTGGGGCCAGGACAGTGGTGGGCGTGGAACTTACTAGCTGGGGTGGGGGTGGGGTTAACAAGCCAGGCCAGGATTTCGAGGGTCTTCTCTGTGCCTGTAGCCATTACCTGTCCAAACCGTCCCAGGTGTTGGCCCCAGGACAGCTGCTCAGGATTCTGCTCCGCACTGAGAACCAAACTCCCTGCTCAGCCCCCAGGTCCAGCTGCTGTTGGCTGGACCCAAGGTAAATGTTTTCACTCTGTGAGGAGCAGAGCCCTCAGCCTCATGGGGTCTCCCATGAGGCTGGGCCTTGCATGCCGATGTTTGCGCAAGGGCTTCCCTGATGGCTCAGATGGGAAAGAATCTGCCTGCAATGCCAGAGGCCCAGGTTTGATCCCTGGGTCAGGAAGATCCCCTGGAGAAGGGAAAGGCAATCCACTGAAGTATTCTTGCCTGGAGAATCCCATGGACAGGGGAGTCTGGTGGGCTGCAATCCATGCGGTCGCAAAGACTGAGCAACTAACACCTGCAGGATGACCACGTGGGCACCCCCATGGGCATTCCCGGGTCCCCAGCTATGGTGCCGGGGCAGGGGGATGGAGGAGGAAGGGGTCACACCTGGGTTATTAGGGCCGGAAACCTCCACAGGAGCCCATCTGGAGAGAGGGAACCTCCCTCCAGACACCAGACATCTCCTTGGGATGGAGTTAAAGTGAGGCTGGGAGCTGGTCTGAGCTCTGCAGTTGTCTGCCCCATTCGGCCGGTTCAGGCTCAGCCTGAGGTTCTTGCTTTGACCCTGCTGACCACACAGCAGCCAAAATGCCATCTCAGTGTATGTGAGAAATGCCCCAGAAAGGGGACTTCCCTGGCAGTCCGGTGCTTGGGACTTCGCCTTTGGGTTCAATCCCTGGTTGGGGTGATAAGATCCCACACGTTGTTATTTAGTTGCTAGGTCGTGTCCAACTCTATGCAACTCCAGGGACTGTAGCCCACCAGGCTTCTCTGTCCATGGGATTTCCCAGGCATGAAATGGAGTGGGTTGCCATTGACTTCTTCAAGGGATCCTCCCAACCAAGGGATGGAACCCTTATCTTCTACATTGGAAGAAGATTCTTTACCACTGAGCCACCAGGGAAGAAAGATCCCACATTCCTTGTGGACAAAAAAAAAAAAAAAAAATGTAAAACAGAAGCAATATTATAACAAGTTCAACAAAGACTTTAAAAATAGTCCACATCAAAAAAAAAAAAAAAAAAACCTTTAAGAAAGAAAGAAGTGCCCTAGAAAGGCCACAGAATTCTCATGCCACCATCTGCTGCCAGCATTACACTGAAGATAGAGCCTCTGGGCAAAGGTGCCCTCTCAAGTGACTGCAGCTCCCTGCCACCCCAGGAGGGGAAGGGTCCTCTCAAGTGACTGCAGCTCCCTGCCACCCCATGAGGGGAAGGGTCCAGGAAGCCTCCCCCGCAGGCCCGGGGCTCAACAACTGGCCTGGGTCTATGAGGAGGGTCCCCTCCTGCTGGGAGCCGCAGTCAACCTAGGTCTCCCTGCAGTGACCAGGGCTTTCTCTCTGGGGACACCCCAAAACCTCCAGACATTGATGGGAGAGACCCCATACAGGTGGGCAGAGGGACCCTTTTTTAATTAATTTTTATTGGAGTATAGTTGATTGACAATGTTGTGTTAGTTTCTGCAGGACAGCAAGGTGAATCAGTTATGTGTGTACATAGATCCACTCTTTCTAGCTCCTTTATATAGGTTATTAGAAGATATTGAGTATATTTCCCTTTGCTATACAGTAGGTCCTTATGAGTCATCTATTTTATATATAGTAGTTTGTATTTGTTAATCTCAAACTCCTAATTTATCCCTCCCCTGTCTTCCCCCCTGGTAACCATAAGTTTGTTTTCTAAGTCTGTGACTGTTTCTGTTTTATAAATAGGTTCTTTTGTACTGTTTTTTTAGATTCCACATATAAGCAATATCATGTGATACTTGTCTTTCTCTGTCTGACTTATTCTACTCAGTACGACTCTCTCTAGGTCCATCTCAGTTCAGGCGCTCAGTCGTGTCTGACCCTTTGCGACCCCATGAATCGCAGCACGCCAGGCCTCCCTGTCAATCACCAACTCCCGGAGTTTACTCAAACTCATGTCCATCGAGTCGGTGATGCCATCCAGCCATCTCATCCTCTGTTGTCCCCTTCTCCTCCCGCCCCCAATCCCACCCAGCATCAGGGTCTTTTCCAATGAGTCAACTCTTCTTATCAGGAGGCCAAAGTATTGGGAGTTTCAGCTTCAGCATCAGTCCTTCCAATGAACACCCAGGACTGGTCTCCTTTAGGATGGACAGGTTGGATCTCCTAGCAGTCCAAGGACTCTCAAGGGTCTTCTCCAACACCCATCACTGCAAATGGCATTATTTTGTCCCTTTTGTGGCTGGGTAATATTCCATCGTGTGTATGTACCACATCTTTATCCATTCCTCTTTCAGTGGATGCTGAGGTTGCTTTCGTGTCCTGGCTGTTGTAAATAGTGCGGCAGTGAACATTGTGATCAGAGGGATATTTGAAGGGAGACATCCAAGACGGAGCCTGTTTGCTGAGGGCCCCTCTCCTACCCACTACCAGGGCTGGTTTTTCACTCGGGAGCCCCAGGCAGCCCACGGAAGACTCCTGACTGCCCCGGAGTCTGGGCTTCTTACTCACCTGGCAGACCTAGGAAGGAGCCCAGCTTCTGACCAGCACCTTCGTCATCCTATAGTGGGCATGCCCCCACCCTGACCCAGCACATTTCTAAAGAACAGATGAGCAGGTGCCGAGAGCCAAGGAGGCAGCAGATGCCCACTGCCATCCGTGGCCAAAGCTACTTCCCCACAGCACCTGTGCCCTTGAGCGGGGCACAGCTATGGGCATGGAGCTCTTTTTGGGATGAAGGACAAGCCAAGTGTTCTTACAGTGTAAGTGCTTACAAGGAGCCACGGGTCTCCACAGAAGACCAGAAAGAGGCTTTCTAGTTTCAATGAGGAAACCAAAGCAGGAGCCCAGATAACCCCCATGTTGTCACATTCAGAGTTTATAATGTCTAGCCTGGAAAGGTAACTATGATCAGAGAGTCTGCCTCCTTCTGGAGCACCCTGGAGGGATGACCACTGAGACCTCCTTGAATCCCCACAGTGATGGGGCACTCTTCCTTTCGCGAGGTTCCTTGCCCACCCCATGGCCTGCCTGTAGGGACATTTCAGCTGCTGGTCTGAGGTTTCAGCGGACCCCTCCGGTTGCCAGTCACCCTGAGGCGCTTCTGTGTCTGAGTGAGTCTCTCATTCATTGATTTCCCTGCAGACTTAAGGGCACTGGTTTCAATCCTCAATGTGCCTATTTATTTCTGATGGGTCAGGACCATGAGCTATGGCCACTGATACAGCCTGCCATGATGGACGGGACATGCAAGGAGGACGCTAAGCCCCCGAACACCCGACTCAGCTGAAGCCGGGCTGTGCTCTGGGCACACCAAGGCCAGGGACCCTCAGAACAGTCTGCTCAGCCCTGCATTCACCGAAGCCCCTCTTCTTGTCCGCTGGGTTCTGTTGGTGAGACCAGGAGTGTAAGTCCTGCTCTAGGCCAGGCGATTCTCAGAGTCAGACCAGAATCTCCGCTTTGCCTCTGTTTTATCCTCCAGTTTTCTGAGATGCACACAGACACTGCTGGGAGAGTTGTGCAGGCCCCTGCCTGAGGAGGGAAATTTTTTAAAAAAGGAGAAATAAACTAAGAATCAGATGGAAGGGAAGGAGGAGATAGGAGAGCCCAGTGTGGTGAGTTCAGTGTTCTGGGCTCCAGGCTAGGCCCCCAGGGCCATGTACCCAGGGAATGTGGCAGCACAGAGTATTGGGGCGTTTTGTGGGAGATGGTCTGTGAACCTGAGGAAGTACTGTGGCACTTGGAGGTCAGGATTTTGAGGGGAGAGGCTCTGAGAATCCTGGGGGGATCACCTAGCATTTGGGTATGTCAGTGATTCCTGGTCTGGTCTTTGCAGGCATCTGTGGACCCCAAATACAGAAAGTGTGGTTTCTGGGGTCTAGCTCTCAGCAGAGAGGCTCTGCCCACCATTAACAGGAGGAGTTCCCTAGGTGGGGGCCTGGGGCAGCTGCCTAATGGGTTCTGAGCAGCCAGGAAGGAGCAGGCCTGGGAGTCCGGCCCCTCAGCCCCTGCGACCTGCTGCTGCATCATCATGGTCCCCCTCCCAGGCACCGGCTTCCTCTGCAGAAACCCCATCCTGGGCTGTGCTGTTGGGACCATGAGACCAAGGCCCTCTGGCCCTTATCCCCCACCACGCATGCCCTACTGCCCCAGAACTGTCCCACGGAGACCGCAGTCAGCAGCTGTGCCCTAGGAGCCCCATGTGCTCCTTCCAAGCACAAACCCATGGACACTGGCTCTCTCTACCCCACGCCCTTCATGGGCTTAGGAGACAGGCTGGTCTCAGTCTTGGAGGAACAGTGTCCATGGGTTACCTGCTCCCCCTGGAAGCACCCCTTCCCTTCCCCCTCCCTCTTCCTCCTCCCCCGCCCCACCACTACCTTCCTCTCAGCCTGAGCAGGTGGGGCCAGTGACCCGCCCCCAGGACTCCTGTCTTCTGGGCAGCCGGGTGACCCTGTCCCGCCAGTGCTTGGTCATGTCACCACCGAGCCCATAATGAGAGTCAGGACGGACGATTTACGAGCTCATCCAGGCTCCGCGTCCGCACCCGGCAGAGGTGTTTTCAGAAAGCCTTTCCCCCACCTCCTTCCATCACAAGAATGGACTTTCTGTTCCAGCTACTCGTGGATGCCATAAATCCTGGCATGTGTGTGCGTGCATGCGTGTGTGTGTGTGTGCACACACATGCACACGTGCATATGCGGGTGCCTGTGGGCAGGACAGCCCCACAGCTTGGTGGCTGGACGTGTGGCTCTGAATCAGCTCAAGAAGGTGTCTGGGTGAGAAGGATAAGACCTACCACTGGTGCCAGCACTGGGCTCAGGCCTCTTCTGCGCCAACTTGCAGTAGCAGGACATGGAGCCGAGGGGCCAGACTCCCAGGCCTGCTCCTTCCTGGCTGCTCAGAACCCATTAAGCAGCTGACGACAGACGTGTCCGCATCCCTGCCGGTATGCACACCCCGGACGGGCCCATTAAACGTGAGGGAGCAGGCCCAGCAGCGAGCCCACAGATTCGAAGTGCAGTAAACCTCAAATGATGTGCAAAAAAAATTGTCAAGGTTAAGAATTTTTCCATGCCTTTGCTTCATACTCGGCCTTTCTGGTAGGGGTGATTTACGAGCTGGGGAAGCTGGTGGGGGGATGAGAGGTGGGGAGGCCAGTGGGGGAAAGCGTGCAGGAGGGCAGCTTTCTTTGGAGGCCCTAGGACCCCCAAGACTCAGCCCCAAGCAGCCCAGAGTCAGGCTTTGAGTGCCATCAGGTAGGGGGTCCGGACTTCAGATCTGCAGAGAGACGCAGCCCGAGGCCGTAGCAGCCTCTAGGCCACTGCCCGCCAATGTCTCCTTAGGAGATTTGGGGGTAGGGGTTGGCTGGGCCCTCCCTCGTTCATAAACTGAGCTTGCAGCCTGGCCTGTGGTCTCTAATGTCACCCACTCCTTCTCTGTCCACTTCTACCAGTATTGGCCTCCTGAGACAAGGCCCTGACACAGAACAAACCAGGCCTCAGGCCCTGCTGAGCTGGATCTTGACCTGTCTTTATGGGCCCTGGAAGGTCTCATTCCTAAAGAGGCAGGAGAGGGGACCTATGGCCACTCGGGCCTGCTTGCTGGGTCCCAGAGCAGACAGGGAGACCCCCTCTCTGACTCCAGTCAGCATGCAATGAATGTGCGGTCCTTGGCTGGGGGCTGCCCTGCTCCAGGGGACCTCCACCAGCCTCCACCCAGGAGGTCCACAGTGGTGAGCAGGGGGCAGTGCTGGCTCAGAGAGAGGCCTCAGCCCACTCAGCTGGTGATATGAGCATCTTGGAGGCCACATTTATGGCTGTGAGGAGAGAAGGGCAGAGACAGAAGGAAAGGAGGCCAAGGGGAGATGGACATCACCGCCCATTTCTCCCCATCTGGAGTCAGAAATGGCACAGCCCACCCAGGCCCCAAACAAGAAGCCAGGCCTACAGCCTCCTGCCCACCTGGCCTGAGGCCAGAGCTGGGGCCACTCCTAGAACATCTCTCTGGTCTGAAGCAGAAAAGCAGCACCTTCCAGATGAGGCTTCTGTCCCTCCTGGTCCATCATCCAGGTGTGCCCAGGAGTACCCAGGTGTGCCCCACAGAGATGAGACCAAGACATGGTCCTGGCATGAGGGGTAAGGCCCGCACCACCCAACCTGCCCCTGCATTTCCACTCTGGGGACCCAAGACCAGGGTTTCTTGTGCCTCCCTGGAGGAAAGGTCAGCCTCCCCTGCTACTTCTCAGGGAGGAAGGGTTTATTCTCTTTGGGAGGAAGGAGTTAACCAAGACCACCTCTGTTACCCCCAGAAAACCACCTGGGGTGCTCACGAGGGAGAAGGGAGCCCCTGGACCTTCAGAGGTCTTCAGGAAGTGACAGCCACCCTGTGGTCGTCCAAGTGGTTGAGCTTGGGAACCAGGGAAGTTTCCCAGGAGGGGCTGCTGACCACACAGGGAAGACATACCAGGAGCCGCAGGGGGCCTGGAGGATTTGTTGCCTCTGAGCTCTGGGCCCTGCACCCAGGAAGGATGGAGACAGGCTGGAGGCCCTGGAACAGTGTCCACGTAGGTAAGCCACCGGCTGTGTCCACGTTCAGACACACTTGAGAGGCCTGTAAATGTTTGGTGAATGTGGGCCGTCACGTGGAGGAGAGATGCCTGCTCCGGGAGGACTGAGAGGGGCTGAGTAGGAGGGAGGGTCCTGCCATGCCCTCCTGGGGATGCAGGGGATTGTCTGGGCAGCCGCAGGGCTGTGTGCATGCCCACAGGTATGCAGGCAGAGGTGTGGACTTGCTCTCACGCTCAGGCAGGACACGGGTATGGGGCTGGGGGATGAGCCTGGGATCGTCCAGCCATCCTATGGCGGTGCAGAATCTACTAGAACCAAGAGTCAATGGGTTGTCCTTGATCCGGCCTTCTGGGCTTCTCTGTCCCACCCCCGACAAGTCCTTTGAGAAATGAAGGGTCAAGCACCATCTCGGGGGTGACAGGAGACACAGGGGTGCGCACGTGATGGTTGCAAGGGCTCACAGTTCATTTATCATCTCTGTCTGCATATCCCAGACTGGACCGTGGGCGGGGTGGTGAGGGATGTGGAGGGAGACTGAGAGAAACAGACAGAGACAGAGAGAGCCGGCCAGCCCCCACCCAGCCACACCCACCTGTGAAGACGCTGGATGAGGGGCACAGGGATGGAGTGGGGAGGAGTGGGGTGGGGGTCCCTGGACCTTGGCCAGCCGGCCCCTCTTCCTCCCTGTGATGCAGGGAGGTGGCGGGCGCCTCGCCGTGTGGAGGTGCCACTAACCACAGCTTTGCTTGGTGGGTCTCTTGTGGGTTTCCTGCAGTTGGGGTGGGAGGTAAGAGGAGGGGCCGGCGAGAGGCGTTAGTGCTGGGGGCGGGGCCTCTCCCCGTGGCCTGGGCTCCCTGCCCCCAGCCCACAGTGGCCTCCTGGTGCGGCCAAGAGCAGGTCGTGGCCCTTCACCCCTGCAGCCACACTGTCCCAGGCTCTCTGGGCTCTCGCCTTTCTTTCAGAATGAGGCCCATTCGCTTAAAGTCTCCAAAATGGAGAATCAACAGGGTGGAGGCCTCTGGGCTCACAGCCCCATCCAGGTCAGTTCAGCAGCTGCTCGGAGACTCGTCGTGACTGGGAGGCTGCCATGGGCTCCTGCGGGTGGGGTGTGGCCACACAGAAGGACTGCAGGCGGGTTCTGGGCCTCACAGCAAAGCGGCCAACTCCTGAAACCTTGCTGACTCTCAGGCTGGGCAGGACCCTTGGCCGTTTAGAAAGTGTCCATGGACGTTTGGAAGGCATCTGAGCTGTTTATAAAGTGTCCTGATTCTCTGGCCAGAAGTGGGCTTCTCAGACCTCAGGGGCAGCCTCCCTCCCTTCCTGGGTTTTTACCTGTTCATCAGATGGCACTGGGGAGACCCCAGGGAATAGAGGCCGTGGTACCTGTATTCAGCCTCCTCAGTTTGTCCCCTGCGCTGACTTCGCTGGGTCCTTCTGACACCTGCTCCTATCACACCTGCCCACCTGAATGCACCTGTCCACCCACCTGGACACATCTGCCCACCTGGACATCCTTGCCCACCTGGACCCCTCTGCCCACCTAGACACCCCTGCCTACCTGGACACACGTTCCCACCTGAATAATCCTGCCCGCTTGGACACCCTTGTCAACCTGAACATACCTGCTCACCTGGAAACACCTGCCCACCTGAACAGTCCTGCCCACGTGGACACCCTTGCCCACCTGGACACCTCTGCCCACCTGTCCACCTAGACAATCCTGGACACCCCTGCCCACCTGAACAATCCTGCCCACCTAGACAATCCTGCCCAAATGAATTATTCTGCCCATCTGGACATCCCTGCCCACCTGGACAATCCTACCCACCTGAACTATCCTGCCCACCTGGATACCCCTTGCCCAGCTAGACATCCTTGCCCATCAGAACACCTACTTCCGGTCCTCAGTGTAGTGGTGACCTCAACCCCACCCTCTCCCCCTCCTAGCCTCCCAGCCCAGCTGCCCAGGAAGTTCGCCCACAGTGCCACTAGGCTCCACAGCTCTGGATTTCTGAGCAGGCACTGATAGAGCAGGTGGGAGGAACTCTGCCTACCGTTCCCACCTCAGGGCCCAGTAGCTTCAGAGAGGACCCCCTCAGCAGGGCCAGCAGTCAGGTCTTCTGGGAGATGGCCTGCTAGGAGGTGCACATGCTGGAGAAGCACCCTGCCTCTGCCTGTCAGAAGCATGTTCAGAGAACACAGCAACAACAAAGTACCTAACTCGGGTCAAACCCGCGGGGCCTCTGCAGGCTGGGCGTCTGCAAGCCCCCAGTGTCAGATGGAAACTTCCACTTTTAAGAAAACCCAACGGTTCTCCTTCTTGCAGGCTGCTGTGAACACACACGCTTGCACACATGCGCACACGGGCACACACGCGTGCGCACAGGCACACGCACAGAGATGCGCCTACAGCCACACCCCAACCACACCTTCACCTTCGAGATCGCTCATCTCCAGCCCACACCCCGTGCTCTCAGCAGAGGGCTCTGCGCTCGGACACAGCGGCCTCTGCTTTCTCACATGTGGGGCGGCTCGCTGGGGAGTTTTTGCAGCCCCGGTCGCACTTTTATGGCTCTGCCAGGGCAGTGATCTACTCGGTGAGAAAAGACAGGGCCATCCTCCTACCTCTGCGCCAGGCTCCCTCCCGGAGGCTTTTGGGCATGGGCAGGCCGGGTGGGCCAAGTGCCTCGCCAATGCCCAGAGGGTCAGCTGACGTCCAGCGGCTGAACAGCCTTCCTCCTATGAGCCCCAGTGGTGGCTTCCCTTGCTGGGCAAACACAGAGTGCGTCGGCTCTAGCACACAGGGTGCCTCTGAGCTTTCTTGGTTCTCTCTCTTGCCTGGCAGATCTCTGAGGACCTGGACAGCGGGAAGCTCTGTGTGGATGCTCAGCAAGCCGGGGCCGGCAGCTGGCTCAAGTACATCCGAGTGGCATGCTCCTGTGACGACCAGAACCTCACCATGTGTCAGATCAATGAGCAGGTAGGTCCGGACTCGCACAGAGCCTTGTCCTTGGGGCCTTGGTACCGAGGCGGACAGGAATGGGGGAGCCAGGGTGAAGGGTTAGCCGCACCTCTGCCAAGCCCATTCTGCAGCGGGGGGGCTACTTGACACTTGGCCAGCGCTGAGTTTCCGGGAACTTGGTGACACCCCACAAATGCCTTTGTGCCATGGCCTCACTGGGGGCTAATGGGGTCTGAGAGCCAAAAGATGACAGTTTATAGGAAGAAACGTGGCCAGGAGCAGGCAGGTACCGAAACCACAGGGTCCACATTCCGACAAACGTCACCCATGTGAGAGAAGTGGAGAACCGGACACCTCTGCTTGAGAGTCGTGTCTGAATGGCTGTTCATCCCAGCTGCCTGGAAGGGTTCCGTACTTGCCGTCTGGAAGGCTGAGGCAAGACCCCAGCTGCCCAGAGGTCCCCGAAATCACTGCAACAGTATAGCCACCCTGCAGAAGTGACCAGCCACATTTTGCACAAATCCTGGCCTTGCTGGAAGCCAATTGATGTTTTTCCTGAGCTGCATGGTCTGGGCTTCTGTGCCTGTCCCACCAAAGCTAAGGAACTCTTCGGCTTCTGCTGCCGTCCCCAGGAGGTTGAAGACCCTCTTGGCATGCTAGATCCTTACCACTTCATGTCCATGCTGGTCCTGGGCTGCAGGCATCCAGTCTCAGGAACCAGTCAGGACAGAAGATGCCACATGGAGTTTCCACCATGAAGACAATGTGTCCCCGGGGCTGGAAGCACTTAGTTCATGTTTTCATCACAAGTGTGCAAGTGGCCCCCAGAAGCCCTGCTCGGAGCCAGGCCCTTCGGACCATGCTTTCACCAAGTCCCCAGCGTAAGTCTTCCTGCGGATGCCTGGGGGCCCATCCCTGTCCATCTCAGGGTTTGCTTTTGCCTCTGTTTTGGGGTTACCCATGAGATTTCATTTGCAAAAAAAGGGTTCCATTGCTTTAAGAAATGTCTGTGGAGACCACATAACAGAGGATGCAGCTTCAGGTCATCTGTGCAAACTCTTAAAAGCCATTTGAAGCTCCTGACTCTAGAAGAAAAAAATTTGCACCAAGAAATGCAGAGACCTCACACTCAGGAGGCCCCGGGACCCACATGGATTGCTGGGCAGCTCGCCCTCATCTCCTCAGCCCCTTTCCCAGCTGTGTGGTCTCAGCCTGGACTGAGCAGCTCTCCCTCTCTCCAGTGGACATGATCTGGTGAAGCTCAGATCCACCTCTACCACTGAGATGGCTACAGCTTCCAGTGGGAACCCGACATTCTGAAAATAAGTATTTTTTAATTACAAAATATATTGCTGAAAGAAAGCAAAAGAACCATCATAAAAATTAGCACAGTACTTAAAAAAAAAAGACACTTTTTCTCCTGCTGCTGCTGCTGCTGCTGCTAAGTCGCTTCAGTCGTGTCCGACTCTGTGCGACCCCATACACGGCAGCCCACCAGGCTCTGCCGTCCCTGGGATTCTCCAGGCAAGAACACTGGAGTGGGTTGCCATTTCCTTCTCCATTCTAGATGAGCATAAAATGTAAGTGAAGGAGAATTAGGTTTAAGGTGCATGGAAAGATGGTCCTTCTTTTGGCCTTTCCTTGCAGAGAGCATGGTTCCTTGGTCGTGTGTCTGGGAGTCGAGGGGCAGTGGGAAAAAAAAACACCAGGAGGCCAGGTCCAGGACTGCACTTCTGTGAGATGCAGAATAAAATAGTGAAGGATCCAGATTTTTTATTTTAAAAAGAAAAGTTTGTTAGAGTGTCTAAACCAAACTTAAGCCGTGAAGTAAGTATCTTTATGTGGCAAGCTTCTGAAAAAGCAAGCAGACGTATTGTCTGTTCTCAAAGAGAAGTCTGTCTTCCGACATCTTTGTTTTATTATTAATATTTTAGATTAGCTTTTATTTCAGCTTCGTGTAGGGTCCAAATGGAATTCACTGCCTTGCAGCAAACTCCTTCCCTTGTCAGGACCAGCAGACAGGAAAACCCTTAACTAAGGGATTCCCTTTCACTTCATCCCACTTTTGTCCCTCAGTGCTTCCCATTCCAAAGCTCCATCCTACAGTCAGAAACACACCTGGTTCTAATACTTTAACCCAATGTGACATCAAAATTTCATCCTTGCCTGCTGGATGTTTCGAACAGCCTAAATGTGGGAGATTCATTATCCCCACTTCAGCTCACAGACTCAGAGAGGATGTGGGTGCACATTTAAGCAAACACAGCAGTGAAATGGCCTGAAGCAGCAAAAATTTCCCTGCCTGGGGCCTTTTAAACCCTCTATCCTCCGAGGGAGAGAGGAGCCCTCTGCCGGGCCTCCTCGGACCATGGTGGGTGGTTCCCGCTATTACTGGGCAACCAGTGTCCCCATCCCCAAACCTAACTGCATGGCTGTGGCCTCCAGACACCCAGGAAGGCAGTGGCCAATAGGCACAAGGAGGCGGCCTCATCTCAGATCTCAAAGGAAAATGGGTGATGTGTGGGACATAATTTTCCTGAGAAATAGTACAAATAATTTTAAACTCTCATAATGATAGGAAAGGGCTTCCCTGATGACTCAGATGGTAAAGAATCTGCCTGCAATGCAGGAGACCCAGGTTTGATCCCTGGTTTGGGAAGATCCCCTGGAGAAGGGAACAGCAACCCACTCCAGTATTCTTGCCTGGAAAATCCCATGGACAGAGGAGCCTGGCGGGCTATAGTCCACAGGGTCGCAAAGAGTCGGACCCAACTTTGTGACTCACACACACGCACACGCACATGCACACACACACACATACTAGATTTCAAACTGTTTTGTAGACAGTCTCTTGAAACTCGGCTTCCTCTCCCCTGGGATGGCCACGTGGCCAGCAGAAGGGCTTCTGTCCCCCAGTCCCGACTGGTGGAAGCTCAGCTCACTGCAAAGGGACCGGCGTAACCCTGCATGGAGCTGGAGTAAAACTGTCCCTGAAATATTAATAATAAAACAAAGAATTTTGAAGACAGGCTTCTCTTTGAGAAGGAAACACTACATGGTATTAATGGGGTTTTTCGGAGTGCCCTAATCCCAAGAGTTTCCACCAGGATTTCCTGGCACTTAGGAAACCCCCTACATATACACACATGCACACACAAACATACACACACGCACACATACACAGAGACACACCGAAGGGAACAATTTCCCTCTCTCTCACTCCCCACCCCCGACCCCCGACCCTACCACACACACCTGCACAGAACATCACCTCCCAACACAGCACAGACATGGAAGGGAAGGCACCCAGACTGGAGATCTAAGATCCATGAAAAGAGCTTCAGGTTTTCCAGGTGGTATTCGGTAGAGAAATCGCTTCAATCAGAAAAGCTCTCACTTGAAGTTCGTGAGCCATGACCTGAACCCCAATGTCCAGAGGTCCAGGGGGACCAGGCAGGAAAGGGTCACTTAAGGAGAATGTTCCCAAAGCTGCAGCGGCCAGAGAACTTGAGGCAGCTCTGCATGGGCCTCCTGGATGGTCTCCAGTCCTCCGGAGACACCCACACAGGGGCAGTGGGCTGAGGTCAGGGGTCTCAACACCCTCAGTCCAGCAAGGCCTTGGCTGATGTCCAGACGGGCTGTGGGGACAGATGCAGCCTGCATGCCCTGGGTGGTTCTGAGCGGGTGGTGGGCCCTCCAGCTGCTTTGAGAGTGCTGAGGGAGCCCAGACGCCGGGCAGTGCACCCCCCACTGGACAGACCCCTTCTGTCCGGCCAGGCCTCGTTCTTCCCAGACACTCAGGCTACTGACCATGTGCCCCTCACCCAGCTGTGGAGCCGCAGGGGCAGGGCTCAGAGCCCTTCACCGAGTCCTCTTCTGCACCCCTCTTGGAGCCCTGAGGCTCTCAGTGGTCTCTGCCCCATGGGACCTCAAGGAGAGGTGACCAGCCCATCCCTTCCACTCTGTTCCCCGGGCACCACCCTCGGCACCAGCTTCCATGGGGCTCTAGGTGGGGGGAGCCCTGGGCAGCAAAGGCCACAGGGGCCTTGAATTTCTCCCTGCACCCAGCCTATCACCTAAAGGTGACTTGTGGTTTGCTGCCTACAGGCAGTCCTGAGGCCACATGAGCTTTGGGGTGGCCTGGCTTCCAGGAAACAAAACATCTACAGCAGACAACTGTCAGGGAACAAGTTTCTCTCTGTGATTTTGGGGGGCAGTCAGACCACAGCATAGAACCTGGGGTGCCTGGTTCACCTTCCCAGCTTAGCAGGAGCAGAAGGCAAGCACTGGTGCCTTGATTCACTCTGGAAGGCAAGACCCTCGCCCACCCTCCCCAGGGATTTCGTGGCCCTCCCCTGCTCCCAGCATCCTCCAACTCCCACTTTTCTTTTAGGAAAACTCGAGACCTTCAGATATCCCTTGGGTGGCTCTTTTTCCCACCATGATAAGCAAATAAGTTGGTTTCAGATGTCTCAGGAGACACGGACAGGATCTGTTCTTGGATTTGTTTTACATATTTATTTTATTTATTTATTTGTTTTGGCTGTGCTGGGTCTTCGTTGCTGTGCACAGGTTTTTCTCTAGTTGCGGCGAGTGGCGTCTTCTCACTAGTTGTAGTGTGCAGGCTTCTCGTTGTGGTGGCTTCTCTTGTTGTGGAGCATGGCTTATAGGCACGTGGGCTTCGGTATTTGCAGCACGTGGGTTCATAGTTGCGGCTCCAGAGAATGAGCTCAGTAGTTGTGGTACATGGGCTTAGTTACTCCTCAGCATGTGGAATCTTCCTGGACCAGGGATCAAACCTGTGTCCCCTGCATTGGCAGATGCATTCCCAACCCCTGGACCACCAGGGAAGTCCTGGATTTGTTTTAGTGATAAGAAAGTAAACAAGTGCTTTGAAATAAAGTGCCCTCCAGAGCAAGCAAAGGCCAGAAGAGGCCTGCACGCAGCCCGGCTCCTTCTCCCACATCACCTCGACAGGGCAAGGATGTTGGTGGCTGGTCACTCACACACATTGGGGAGCACGACTCAGGGGCTGGACCCCCAGTACACCTCAGAAGGGCTGCGAGGTCCGCACTGCACGCCAACCACCGGGGCTGGCCAGCCAGGCATCAGGAAAAGCCACCACCACCAGCACATTCCGGGACAAGTGAGGGGCCGCGTCTCCCTAAAGCGGAAGCAGACAAAGGCTAATCTCCTTCACAGAGCATGTTAAAACAATGGCATTTTATTAGCAGATGATCCAACAGATCACCACCCAGCAGCCCATCCTTCAGAGCCAGCAGTTAGAGGACAAGAACCCAGGGTTTCCGGGCAAAGCTCAAAGCATGTTCTTTTGCTTTCGTTTCTACTGCCCCGACTTGGACGAGACCCTCCCCACTGCCCACCCCCATGTCAGGGTTAGCGGTCTGCCAGGGCTGGGATTCTAAACGATGGCTATGCCGTGTCCACTGCCCTTCTCTGCCCTGATCGTGGAAGGCCCATCCCTCCCTCCACGGCATTTAAATTAAAAAGGGATCGGCTGTTTCAATGGTAGCTTCCAAACAATTAGATACAATTTTCCCTTCCAAAATGAGAAGGATGAGGAATTCATTTTAGCACTTCTTACCCAGTTTGCAAAAGACTTATTTAAAAAATAGAGCAAATGTGTTTTGCATTAGAAAACCATTGCATTTTTACTCCCCAGGGCACACTGACCATCTCTGAGGCAAAGGACAAGGTATTGATTCACAGTACCGGTTATCATTTACCAGAACCTATATTTTTTCCCTCTTAATTAAGTGGAAGTAATTACTTTATTAGAAGGAGCCACTTAAGTATGATGAAGACAATTTAATTGTGACCTGTAATTTATATTTATATTTTTAAAAAATCTAGCTAACTGTATATTATATATTTTTATATTATATGCAAATGTGATAATTTAGAGATAATAAATATATATGTAACATCCAGGTACAAACCGTACAACTAAGAAAGAGGAGGGTATACAAGATGATTTTTAATGTTGAGCTGCTGGGAAGGTGACAGAATATATATATATATATAAAGGCAGAAAGTAAAGATTAAGGCACAGGCTGCTCCAGCCACACTTGGGAAGAGAGGGACATGACAAATCCAAGGGTGACAAGCCGCCTCCCCTCTCTCAGCCAGAGGAAGGGATCGTCTGCTCCTTCCTAGAGCCTGCGGGTGGTAACAAACCCTGAGCAGCCAGCGCCGGCCCCTTCCTTCTGCCCTGAAACAGCCAGGCAGGCAAAGTGAAATAAAGACCTGCCCACACTCTCAGCAGCTCCAAACACTTGCTTCCCAGCTCCATTCTGGAGCATCACCTGGGCTGTTTCTTAAAATCCAAAGCTAACCCCTGTGCCAGCCTCAGGTCTCTGATGTCCACAACTTTCTCCGAGAGAGAAGGTCGGCGTTTGGGGACATCAAGCAGTGAGGAAACACGCTGACACCTACCAAGGTCTTGAGGCAATAAGAGTGCTGGCCTCACCACATTGTGGAGCCCCGAAAAATGCCCAGAGATAACCCTCGGTCCAGCATCCTCTCTCCAAAGGCAGACTGGCAACTGAGCGAATTTGCTATTCAGCAAGATCTCAGAGCAATTCAAATTCCCCTTGCTGTGTGCTTCTCTCATGAAAAGCCCCTTGTGTGCCACGCGAAAGCCTTCACAAATTCAAGCACAAGTGAATTCCGAAATCCAGAATGGAGAGAGCTTAATTTTTTTTTTTAAGATAAGCACCTATATTACTCAAATACCCCTTTAAAGTTTCTCAAATTGATCAGGGGTGAGGAGTGGGGTGGGGGTGGAAACAAAGGCCAGTTCGCTTATCACTTTCATGATTTTCATTTGCTCCTGGAAGGGGAGAGCTGTGGCCTGTATTCAACATACGGGCTGGTGGTCTGCAATCTAATCCTTTCTATCCAGTGTAGGTCAGATGGAGTTTTTCACCTACTTAAATTTTAAAATTCTAAGATTAAGGTGGAATGAAAATTGTGGAACTTAAAGTCTTTATGTTTGAAAATAATATCTGTTCTTGTGAAACTGACTTGGTATTAAAAACAAAAACAAACTTAAGGAACGCTAAGGAGAAAATACACCCAAACTGTCAGCCATTATCGATTTGAAATATTTCTTTGTCTTAAAGAATGTTGTTGGAAGAAAAGAAAATGATGTTCATTTTCTTATGAACGTGGCCCATACTGCATCCAGTTTTTCTCCGGCAGTTTCTCTGTCTTTTGTTGAGAACGTGGCCATGTATTTGTCCGAGCTCCGTTCACCTACAAGAAGCCGTCTCTTTGTGTCCAGAGATTGTAAAAGGGTCAGGCTAAACACAGTTAGAATCCCAAGTCCCCCTTGTTGGTGTCGGCCGCCCATGTTCAATCAGGTCTCGCGTTGCAAAGAGAACTGAGATGCTGAACAAGGTCTTAACTCGGGATCAGTTCTGTTTGGCATTGTTATTTTTTAAAGCCGTTTAGAGCAGACATTTATTGGCGCTAGTAAAGTCAGCTGTTGCTGTGGTTTCCTCCGCTCTCAGGCTCTGAAACCAGACAGAAAATTCCGCCTTGCCACACAATCCAAGGACCCCGAGACAGTTACATGTTGCTGGGGACGCCACTGTTCAGAGACAGGCTTGGATACACAGATGCCAACCTGTAAACAAAGGCAGGTCTGCTCTGAGCCTGGGAAGGAAAGAGTATCAGAGACCAGGGTTCTTTCTTTCCAGGGGCATAGGCTTCTGTTCCCCTCTTGTGGAAATCCTTAAGACTCAGCCCATCCTTGATGCCCAGTTAGCCCTGGGATCTGAATATGTCCCACGAAGAGGCACACAATGAAAGGCTAGGGATAAACCAACTTAAGTGACTGCAGTAATAATTTGGTTTCCAGGTGGCTCAGTGGTAAAGAATCTGCCTGCCAATGCAGGGAATGTGGGAGATGTGAGTTTGATCCCTGGGTCAGGAAGATCCCCTAGAGGAGGAAATGGCAACCTACTCCGGTATTCTTGCCTGGAAAATCGCATGGACAGAGGAGCCTGGCAGGCTACAGTCCATGGGGTGGAAAAGGAGTCGGACACAACTAAGCACTCACACACAATAATAATTTATCACCGGGAGAGGGAAGGGGCGGGTGGTACAGTAACTGCACAACTTGTGCCCCAGCAGTCAGGAGACTCAGTCCCACAAAAGCCCGGCCTTTGTCCCAGGAAGTCGCCGGACCCCGCAGACCAGGAAGATAAGGCCTTTGTGCTGAACAGGTCGTAAAAGTACCTGCCGCCTTTGTGTGGACCAGGGCGGATCCGCCGCAGCCCCATGCCCTTAGCGAAGGTGGACCGGCTGAGTTTGGAAAAGTTTGTGCGCTTTCCCGTTTGCAGCTGCGCCCCTTCCTCCAAGTGGAGGCAGGTCGGGGACACCCGCTGTCCCCAGTCTGGCCGCAGGCTCTGCGATCAGCTCTAATAGCTATTAACTCAGTCTAGCCGCTCAAAGTCCCGGCGGCCCGGGCCGACTGCTGGCCCGCTGCGTGTCCGGTGCTCGCGCCCCCTCCAGGCGCCGGGGCCCACCGTCTGTCCCGAGGAGCGGGACTGGGTAGGGGGCGCCCGCCGCACAAGGAACTGCTTCCCTTGCCGGCGCGCTAGACCCACCGGCTGGGAAGGGTCGGTTCCCTCCAAGGGAGTCCGAGGACTGAGTCCGCAGCTCTAGGAGCTGGGACGGGGTGGGGCTGCGCGGTTGGGTGGGAGGGGGGAGGGAGGGAGCGTCTCAGAAGATCTGGCAGTCCTGGAAGGCGGGCAGGAGGCCAAGGGCGTTGGGGATGAGACCGGAGTAGACTCCCAGTTCGGAGCTGGGAGGGGGATGTCTGCAGGTCCCAGGCCCTTGGAGGGGTTCGGGGGAGGAAGGGGAGGGAGTCCGGCGATCCCAGAAGGCGGGTGGGGTCCCGGGAGACCTGGTGGCCCTCCGAGAGGGGGGATTAGGGATCCTGGAAGAGTGGGTGGCCCTCAGAAGGGGTCGGAGGGGGACGCAGAGCCGGAGGCGTAGGCGGGGCGGTGAGCCGCGTCAGCCCCCGAAGCCCGGCGGCGGGAGCAGAAGTCCAGCATCTCCGGACGCAGGTCAGAGCGCGCCGCCGGCCTCTCACGTTCCGGGCCCTCGCGGGGCGCAGGCCTAGCCGGGGAGGATGCTGCGGGCGGGTCCACATTGCCCTCTAACGGGGACCCACGGGAAGCCACTGGCTGTCGGCCGGCGCCAGCCTGCGCGCAGGGACACAGCGGCCGACGGCCGGCGGGCGCATTAAGGCTGCACTTGCTGGATGCGCTGGTTCAACGCTGGGATGACAGTGCGATTATGCCTGTGTATTAATAAGCTGTGACTCCCTGCTGTGGGATGGGTCAGGGGCTCATCCCGGCTTTGCTGGAGCGTGAGATGCACTTTGGGTCTGGTTCTAAAATACAGTGGCTGGAGTCTGACTTAATAAAAAACAACAATTATTTCAGCCACTGTAATTTCTTTTAAACTTTATATTTTGTATTGGGGTGTAGCCAGTTAACAATGTTGCGATAGTTTCAGCTGAACAGTGAAGGGATTCAGCCATACATATATATGTATCCATTCTCCCCCAAACTCCCCTCCCAGCCAGGCTGCCACATAACAGTTGAGCAGAGTTCCATGTGCTATACACTAGGAACTTGCTGGTTATCCATTTTAAATTTAGCAGTGTGTGCATGTCCATCCCAAGTTCCCTTACTATCCCTATCCCCCATCCTACACCCCTGAAAACTGTAAGTTCATCCTCTAAGTCTATGAGCACTGTGTAATTTTTTAGATAAAATAAAACAAAACTGGGAGTTTAATATCAATTGATTTAACTATAGAAGGTAATATGGTACAGTTTCTGCGCTGTGCTATTGCTCAGTTGTGTCCGACTCTCTGTGGCCCCATGGACTGAAGTCCACCAGGCTCCACTGTCCGTGGGGTTTCCCAAGCAAGAATGCTGGATTGGGGTGCCACTCCTACTCCACAGGATCTTCCCGACCCAGGGATTGAAGCCACATCTCCTGCGTCTCCTGCACTGGCAGACAGATTCTTTACCACTGCGCCTCCTGGGAAGTCTGGTCTCCATTTAAAAAATCTCATCCTTATTTTAGCGACATGCCAGGGGATAGTTGCCAGATGAAATTGCTAACAAGTACATATTGATAAGACATCTGTACGTGTGTGTACTTCTACTGTGTACAGTTCCACCATCCACATGTTCAGCGGGGAATTTGGGGACGCCATGTGGCTCTGTTGTCCCTTTGAGAGCACATTGGTGTCATTCTGGAATTAGTTGAAACTGGTGATCTGTGAGGGCATCCACAGCTGGACTTGGACTGGGGAGAGGGGAAAGGGCCCCCCCAGAGGGGGGAAACTCAGCCTTCCAGATGTTTCCCCGGGGTATGGGGGGAGGTGAGCAGGCAGTGCCCAGGTCAGTCCCCGGGGCGTCTGAACCATGTCCAGCTACTGTGGAGAAGCCTGGCCTAACACCCAACCGCCAGTTCCTCCACCAGAAGGTGGTGCTGAAGAACCTTGGGTAGGAATGGCCTGGAGAAGCCTCTGCCCCCCGTTTCTCTCCAAGCAGATGGACTGGTCTCAGGTCCTTCCCTGGCCTCCTAGCCAGCCCTGTGACCAAGCCTTAGTGCTCCTGGAAGTGCCTTGGTTACTGTGATCTGAAGAGGAACCCAGACATCACATGCAGGCATGGGAGGCAGTGCACGGCCTAACAGAAATGCAGCCTGCTATCTGACATTTCCCGATTTAAGATGCAGGGTTCCTGGCGTCAGCCCTGTCCTCGTGAGAGTGGGCGCACCACCCAGAGGAGCTGGTTCCCTGGGCTCCAGGGAGGGCAGGAGCCCTAGGCAGGGGCTGGCAAAGGCAAGGAAGGCCTCGGTCTCTCCCAGAGCCTCCCAGGCTGTTGGAGCCTGGTCCCTGGGCCTCATCCCAGACGACCCTGATCATGCTTCCCTCTTGAGTAGCTGGAGTTTTCCAGATCATGGCCACCACCCTCCTTGCAGATGATGCTTTTTCAGGGGACACCTTGGCAAGCTACAGGGCTGCTCAGAGTATTGACACTGGACGTTCGTCCCTCAGAGCTTGCTCCAGGCTACAGACTCTACCCCAAGCCCCACCTGACCCCTCTCTGTTTTCAGAGCGATCCCTGATCCCAGACACCCACAGCTGCTGGTACCGAGTTTGTGGCTGGCACGGGCTCCCCTCCACCTCCCCCTGTGGGAGACGTGCACACTCATCTGAGACTCGCACCTACCGACCTGGCACACGGGACCGCCATCTGTCTCCGTGGCCACTTTCATAAACATCCAAACCCACGCTCAGGGGTGAAGACCCCATCCTGGCCCCAGACAGCAGAGAGTGTCCTACATACATATTGACAAAAGGAACCAGGCTCCACTTCTGAGGAAATGAGCCGCGCTCTCTACCTGATATTTCCTGCTAGGAAGCACCCTGCTCAGGAACTTTGGGGCTAATCCTCACGCATTTCCTTTTGCATCCCCTTTATCCAAAATCTGGATCAAACTAGCTAAAAATAGACTCTAGTCCTCCTGAGAGTATCCTGCCAAGTTCCAAAGGGGAACCTCTTAGCAGCAATTAGAAGGCAGGTCAAGGGCCCAGCGGGGCAGGCTCCCCAATGAGCAGTGTCAATGGCGTGCGGGCCGGGTGTGCACGATGTGGCTTTTAAAGCAGCCAGGCCGACAATGCTGACCCTTTCTCTCTGGTTTCTCCATCCTAGATTTATTATAAAGTCATTAAGGACATTGAGCCAGGAGAAGAGCTGCTGGTCCATGTGAAAGAAGGCGCCTACTCTCTGGGGGCTGTGCCTCCCAGCCTGGATGGTAAGCCCCCACCCACAGGAGCAGAGGCCTGGTGCTCCATCACTTGGACAGCGTGACAGGAGCCAGGGGTCCCCCAGCTGCTGCCCATGGTCCATCCCCCAGGCCCCAGATGGGCAGAACCAATTCCTTCCAACAACTTCTCAACCTGAGCACTTTGCTTTCTCCTTCCTTGGGTTACAGGGGCCACAGTCTGAGTTCAGACAGGACTTGAGACAACACAACATGCTGCCTGACATCTCTGTAGTGGGAGAGTCCTAGGGGCTCTTTTTAAACTGTATAATTATCATTAACAGCAGCAATATACTCTCTGCAAGACTTAAACAAACAGACCCATTTCACAGCTTGGAAACATTCGCCCCCTAGAGCTCTGTGCCAAAGGAGAGTCACAGTCTCAGTTAAGAAAGTGCAGTGATGCCATCCATGTGTTTGAAAGCAATGACCACCTGTAGTTAAAAGCAAAAATTCTCAGAGAACAGTTAAGGGAAGTTTATTTGGTGAGAGGGAATATTTAGGGCTTCTGCTGCTGCTATTGCTAAGTCACTTCAGTCGTGTCCAACTCTGTGCGACCCCATAGATGGCAGTCCACCAGGCTCCCCCGTCCCTGGGATTCTCCAGGCAAGAACACTGGAGTGGGTTGCCATTTCCTTCTCCAGCGCATGAAAGTGAAGTCGCTCAGTCGGATCCGACTCTTAGCGACCTCATGGACTGCAGCCTACCAGGCTCCTCTGTCCATGGGATTTTCCAGGAGTGGGATTTTCCACTGGAGTGGGGTGCCATTGCCTTCTCTGTTAGGGCTTCTGAGGGCCCCTCTAAGCAAGCTCTTCCAACAGGACTACAGGAAGCATCCCTAGTGTCCTTTCCTCTTGGCTGGTCACACAGTATGTGTCTGGTAGACACACTTCTATTCCTTGTTCATCCACACCCAGGCACATCTCTGATGATGCTTGAGGAAAGCCCAGTCTCATACAAGCTCAGATTTCTGAAATCCAGACTTCTATTTCTCCATCCACATTGTTAAGCAGTGTGCCCATTCACCTTGGGATCCTGGAACCATTTTTAAGTGGCAGAGGAAAAGTCAGTTGGAGGAAGCTGCTTGGCAACGAGGCTGGTCAGTTAACTCCCTACGTGCTGTGGCTAAATAGATGGCATCTCTTCTCTGCGTGAGGCCCCGCAAGTGAACCAAAGGCAGCCTCTGCTTCTCACCGTCTCTGGTGCAAATGATTCCATTCCGGATAGAGAAAGGGGGGAGGCTGGCTTTTCCCTTCCTGTCCTTCTTCCCCCACACCCCGGCCCCCCCACACACACACACAAGTACTCCAAGGTTTAATGATTAATGCCACTAACTGCAAGTTTCTCTAAGGAGCCGCTCCCGTGTCACGGCCTGAGAGTACGGTTGACTGGGCCAGGGAGCTAGGCGTCGGAATTAGCAGGAAGCCCCCGGGAGCAGGGTGACCTTCTCGGTCCTCAAGCGTGGCCCACCTTTGTGGGGCAGCACTTTGCGCCCGTGAGTTCTTCCAAAGGCTCTCTCTAGAGAAGGACAGTTCTATAAAATAGACTCAACCCACCCTCTCCTCTAGACTTTGGTTTTAATCAGCCCTTCGAGAAAAGGAAATAGGTGGCTAAGCTCTGGGTATCAGGGGGATGGTCTCATTTTTCTTAAAATAATTGTTGAAAAGACCTGTGAATCTTAGATAATGCACTCAGAAAGATAAATTCGGCCATGCTGGGCCATGGGGTTTTGTTTGTATGATGACCTGTCTTTCTTCCGAAAGGTTAGAGAAACCTTGATTCCTGTCCCTCTTCTAATGCCTGATCTTAAATAACTTGGGTCTGCATTTTCCTAATTTATCAGACATCTGTGGGCTTGCTTTCCACACATAATAGTCCAACGTCAAATATTTGACTTTTCATCCCCTTGGCTGTCAGGATCACTCCTTCACCTCCCAACAGCCACCCCTCCTCAGTTAACTCTGAATCTCACAGAAAGAAAATGTAAAAATGTTCCTCACTAAGATAATTATCATAAAAAATCTTTTATCCCAGCCCCAGTGAATGCAGGGCCCCTTATCACGGCAGGAACTTGGAGTGGGCTCTTGAGGGCTTTTGAGCCTCCAGTCTGTAGATTAGCATGTAGATGCCACATAATTGTGTCCCCCTGGGTTCCCTGAAGCCATTAGGCACTGATTTATTTTTCTGTTACATTCCTGCTTTGCCGCGAAAAGTTGCCGAGGGAACTTCAGACAGACGCAAGGCTCAGACTCGACACACAAGACATCGGGCCAGCATGGTCTCAGTTTAGTTGGGTTTGGGCGGAAGTCAGAGCTTTTGCCCCGGCCCACAGCCCCCCTCCCCGGGTTTAGATGAGGAGAGCTCCGTTCTGAGTCACAATGCTGCCTGCTCTTGTTGGGGGCAGGAGCTCTGGCAGGATGACCTCCAGGTATCACGGAAGAAGGGAGGGTGGGGGGGGGGGGGGCAGTGGGTGGACCTGCTCTGCCAGTTCACTGCGGGGAGCGGCCCCAGCCCTGTGGACCCGGGACTGGCAGCCTGGCAGTGGTCTTCCAAAGCTGCAGCTTTGTAAAGA
Organism: Dama dama; assembly: GCF_033118175.1. Lineage (NCBI taxonomy): Eukaryota > Metazoa > Chordata > Mammalia > Artiodactyla > Cervidae > Dama > Dama dama. The sequence goes on along the minus strand of NC_083694.1, from coordinate 46,647,883 downwards.
AATTCAATTCCAATTTTCCTACAAGTGACTCAGAGCAGAGGGAAGCCACTTTCAGGTTCATTAGTTCCAGGAACTTTTTATTTTGTTTTTACTCTTTTCAGTAGAGAGGGGAAAGATTTCTCTTTCAAGAGAACTTCTAGCTCTTGGGAGAAAATAAAGAAAATCATTTCCATTCAAATATGCCTTTCTTTTGAGAAAGGCTCAAAATTACTAACTTTTTCCCCCTCTCCAAAAAAGGTCAAGAGAGGGCAGCGTATTTGTATAAAGCATGAGATAAACAGATATAACATAATACAACATAACTATACAACACAATGTAGCATAATGCAATCAGAGTGTGACATTCTCTCGTATTTCTTTTAATTGGAGTTGCTTGTGCTGGGAAAGTGAAAACCATGCAGTCCAGGCACGTCTTTCTTGCCCCATCCAGCTTTCCTCAGGTGTGTATTCGATGCCAACTTTACCTTTATGGAAGATGAGGGACACCTGTCCACACCATGGCATGAGTGGGCAAGGCTTGGATGTGTCCTGTTCCAGCCTCTGTCCTTCGACAGGAACAAACTTGGGTCCCTGGTGGGATGGGGACATGGAAGGGGGGCACCCTCCATCACTGGTTCCATCACCTCCAGGACACCCTCCAATGCCTTTGAAGTGAGATGCAGGCTGAATTTTCATTATAAATCCAAATTCCAGATCCAAGCTGGAAAAATAAGTTGGTCAGTGCTATGAAAAGGTGGGGTTGGCCCTTCTTTTCTTTTCAAATTTCAACTTCAGTGCCTGTTTTGGGTCCAGAAAGTGATGTTAGTGGTAAAGAACCTGCCCATCAATGCAAGAGACATAAGAGACACAAGTTCAGTCCCTGGGTTGGGAAGATCTCCTGGAGGAGGGCATGGCAATTCACTCCAGTATTCTTGCCTGGAGAATCTCCGTGGACAGAGGAGCCTGGCAGGCTACAGTCCATAAGGGTCACAAAGAGTCGGACACGACTGAAGTGACTTAGCACACTTTGCACGAAAGAGTAAGATAGGAACTGACATGTCTCACTTCCTTGTAATGCTGGTGGGAGGGCCCCTCTCAGCCTCATTCCAGCCCAGGAAGTCAGAGCAAACCCACAACAGCGGTTTTGTGGGGCCTGGGCATCCGGTTGTGTTCTAAGATGGTGCTCTTGGTTCCAGTGGGAAGGAACCCATGTTTCTAAGGACAGGGAAGTCCTGTGGGGGATTGTGTGGGGGCGGGACACTGGCATCGCATCACCATACACAGGCCACACAGGGTGCCTTTCTTATACCCTCAGCGGGAAACTGGGACACAGCCGCCTGTCCCCAGGCACCCAGCAGAGAGAAGGGTGGTACCAGCTCTGCCACTTCACCTCCAGATGCCCCGGGCAAGCCAGGCGGCCTCCTCTGGCCTCCGTGTACCAGTGATAAAACCTGCGGCTTGATGCGAGGCTCAGGGGAGGGAACATGATAACGTTCCTGGGCACCAAGCTGGCCACGTGGAGGCGCCCCACCGCAGGTGCTAAGCTCACGGTGGACACTTACCTGAAGCAGCGTCCAGGCTCCCTTCTGCTTTATCTTTATTTGTTGGGTTTTTTTTTTTTTTTAATATTTATTTATTTATTTTTGGCTGTGCTGGGTCTTACTTGCAGGACACAGAATTTTTAGTTGTGGTATGTGGGATCTACTTCCCTGACCAGGAATCAAAGCTAGCCCCCCTGCACCCAGAGTCTTAGCCGCTGGACCACCAGGGAAGCCCCCTCCCTCTTGTTTTAGAGGCAACATCTTACAGACCTGCCAGTGGCTATTTTGCAATATGTGTCTTTCTTGCCCACCTGACCCCTCCTGGGATCATGTGTGGGGTGCCATTGTGGCATCAAGGACCAGCCCAGGGCCTTGATGGGCTTCATCTTAGAATCTTCTCTGACTTAGATCTCCAGATGGCTACAATGTGTCCCTTTCCTTCTGGCCAGCAGTGCTGCCCAGTGTCAGAGACACCAGGCTCCTACAGATCTTGTGTTCGCGAGATGCTGGCTCAAGGGTCACCTGTGCGGCCACTGTCCCACCTCCTCCACCCCAGACTTCTGTGGTTGGTGAGGACCTGCTGGCCCTCTAGCCTCCTCCAGTCCATCCTATGGCTCGGCCTGTGTGTGGGGCAGGTCCAGGGGTCAGGGCAGAGCCTTCTAAGCTCCTAGATAAGCTCAGGTCCCTGCACACAGATCAGGGCTGGGCATCATCCCCAATCTCCGCAGACTCTAAGCAGCCGCTGCTTCCCTGTCTTGTTCTTGATTTCCCCCAAGCAAGACCATTCCTAACAGCAGCCTCACATTGGCAAGTGGGCTGGGACACCAGGACTTGATTACATCTGGTCAGTACTGGGCCTGGCTCCCCCAACACATGCAGGTCCCCCAGGCTCCCAGGGAAGGTGACCGCTGCCTCCCTGTGTGTCCCAGGATGTTGTCCAAGGCCCGGGGGCTTGACCAGGGGCATCTCAGGGCTGGAACCCACAGGAGTGTCTCCCTTGGGCGTGGGAGCTTGGGCACCCACCTATGGGGGTGCCAGGTGTGGCAACATCCCACCCTCAGGAGTCTGTGGGAGCAGTGTGTCCACCCTCAGGCCCAGGGAAGCTTCCGGTCACGAGGAGGCCCCCCTGCCTGTAGTCCTCCCCCTTCTTCCCCCCAAACCCTGGCCACAGGCTTAGGTTGCCTAGCCACCCCATCCTTCTCAGCAATCTGGGACATTGATGGTGGCCCTTCTGCCACAAGGAGGGGGCAGGAGACAGTCCCCCGCCTCCCTCCATGTCCCCACCTCCCTGCCTTCTGCATCCCTTAGGGTCAGGCCCTTCCAGTTAGCATCCATCCCAGGGTCAAGGCTTTGCCCGCTGCGGGGCCCAGAGATCCTTGTACTTGTGCGCATGCACACTCTCACACCTTCACACATAAAGACACACATGCCCACATAGATTCACACCAACACACTAAAACATGCACAAATACAATCACATAACTCATACACACATTCAGAGGCACACAAAAGTATGTATACAAGTGTGTATTCACCCACAAATGTGCATGCACTCACAAATACACATGCACACCCAACACACTAACTCATGCACACAAATGTGTATGCTTAACATGCATGCATGTATGCACACATAACACATATGCATGCACAGAAACACACCCATTCACATGTGCCAAGTAAGCACACACATGAACACACAAACATGCACAAATGCAGGCGTACAGTGTGAAGCTACGCAGACATGCAGATTTTCATAGTAGCCACAGAGAGAAACACATGCACACATACACAGGAATACACATGACACCAGCCCAAACATGAGCACAAATGCACAAAAATGCCTGCACACTCGTGCAAAGGTGCCCCGAGAAGGAGGCAGACATGCTGGAGTATTCACCCATGTTCACACACAGCTGCATACCTGTGTGCAAGGAGCACACACATTCACACAGTCACTGACAAGAACACCTTTTGATTCATTTGTGCGGGTTCTCTATCCAGACCTGGGGGACACAGGGTGGTCCTCAGCAGGGAAGAGGGGGCCCCTGCTCTGGGGAGAAGCTGGGTCCAGGCAGCCACGGGCGGAGAATGGCTCTCGGAGGTCGTTCCGCGGGACTCACAGCTCCGAGCTGTCCGGCTTGGCAGGGTCCACAGGATGCTGCCTCATAAACTTCATAGCAGCCGCCTCCTTTTTATTTGTTTGACCTTGACAATCGTTTGTGATACGCACCAGAGCCCAGCCGTCTCTCCTCCTAATTCATACACAAAGCACTTAGCCTGGCTTCCTTCTCTGCTCCCGGCCGGCGCGGGGCCCAGCACTCCTCAGGGTTTCTTATGGTGGAGTCTAGAGTCCCGCTGGGTCCCCAGGGCAGCCTCTCTCAGCCCGGGACGTGAGCAGGAAGGATGCCAGAGCCTGCGGGGCAGGCCCACGGTCTCCCCATACCCCCTGCAGCCCCTGGGCCTGGGTGGGCCTGGGGTGGGTCCTGGGCGCCTCCCCATGCCAGTCCTCTCTCCCCTGCAGAGGAGCCCACCTTCCGCTGCGACGCGTGTGACGAGCTCTTCCCATCCAAGCTGGACCTGCGCCGCCACAAGAAGTATGCGTGCAGCTCGGTGGGGGCCGCGCTGTACGAGGGCCTGGCCGACGAGCTCAAGCCTGAGGGCCTGGGTGGTGGCGGCGGTGACGGGCAGGCCCACGAGTGCAAGGACTGCGAGCGGATGTTCCCCACCAAGTACAGGTGCGGCCCCTCCCCCGCCCGCCCCGCCCCACCCCCCAGGAGCATCACGGACAGTGGGGGCAGTTGACCCTGGGAGCATAGGGGGAGCCCTGAAGAAGGGCAGAGGTCAGCCTTGGGCCCTCCAGCCTGCCCAGGCTGAGAAACCCAAGGTGCTAAAGGGCATGGAGATATGTCTTGAGGGTAGGAACCCGGCCCACTCATCTGCCCTTGGGGACAATGCAGGCCCACCAGCTGGCAGTTGGAGGTCACAGCTCACACCCTGACCCTAAAGGCCAGGCCCCTGGTCAGAGTCCCCCCACCCACAGAGGATCCTCAAGTCACCCGCTGGAGCCACTGCTGCAACCCCCCCATCATGTCACCAGGGCTGAGCTGTGGGGACAGACTTGAAAGAAGTCAGGAACACAGGCCAGGCCCCCAGAAATGCAAGGGTCAAGCCCCAGGACCATTTCCAGGGTGAGGTCCAGGGCCAGTCTGGGGGACGCTGCCCCAGGGGTTCTGGAGTGGCCTGGCCCTCTGGACACATACAGACTCCTTCCCAGACAGTGGACGTGGGCAGGAAGGGGCCACCCAGGGGTCCCCTCACCCCCCACCCCAGGTACCAGCCTCTGTGTCCCATGGAAGCCCCCACCTGTCCCAGGAGACTTCATGGACGTGGGCACAGATGTCCAGCCAGCCATGTGATGGCCAGACGCAGCCTCCCAGGCCCCAAGGCAAGGCAGGAGTCAGGACCTGGGAGCTGGGGACCCAACAGGGGAGAAACAGGCCCCAAAGTCCCCAGGCTCCGGGGACCAGTGAAGACCTTCACAGCCTGTGCCCCTCCTCCGCCTCTGAGGATTTCCTCCGGGGCAGCCCCTGCAAAGTCAGAGTGAAACCCCATCAGGTCACTAACTGGCTGTAGGATGGAGGGGAATTGAACGCCAATCCCGTCACAGCCCCCTGGGGACGGGAAACCCTCCACCCAGAACGGATGACTGAGAAAATAAGAGTTTGGGCAAATCCCGACCGAGGCCCTTGGCGGTAAGCGCTGCTCAAGAGGACCCGTGTTTTCTTTACATAAACACATAAATCACAATTAACAACAGGGGAAAAGATACAATCTGCCGGGTGCTGGAGAACCAGGCGTTTCTGATCTAAATGGATGGCTGGGCCCCGTAATTAACGGGCCGTGATGTATTGCTGCTTTGCTCATGAAGATTAACGGTCATACCTGGGACAGGAGGAGAAGTGGGGCGTCCCCCGAGGTGGGGGGGGAGCTCAGGGAGGCCTGTTCATCCAAGTTCACCCCTCTCCGCAGCTGTGCCCGCCTTCCCATCACATCTCGCTTGGAGACCCCTTGCTCACTCCTGCCACCCCCGTGATACGTGCGTGGTGGGCAGCCTCTCAGTCTGGTTTGGCCGGGGGGCATACTCTGGGCACTCAGAGGGGTGGCTTTGGGTTTCCTGGGCTGCACCCCCACTCCGGGGCTCCTCTGGGGCTCGTAACAATGTTGGAAGTTTCTAGACCCATTTTTTGTTAGGCCCAAGGTTAGCATCAAGGGGAAGTTTGTTTTGAAATACAGAAGTGTGAACTGGGACCCTGCCTGGCTCTGGATGCCTGGGGGTGGTCTTGGGTGAGGGCCCAAGCTCCATCCATGCCCTGGCTTCCCCCAACCATCCAACATGGGAAGGCCATGTCTGCCGGTCCACCCAGTTGCCCTGTCCAGGCAGGAGGCAGACAGACTGGCTGCCAGGCCCCTCCCTGCTCTCTGAGCAGGAGGTGGCAGGGGCTCCAGGGGCGGGGATGAGGCCCTTCCCTCCAGGCCCCTGGTGATCCCGGTCCACTGTGTGCAGCTTGGAACAGCACATGGTCGTCCACACGGAAGAGCGAGAGTACAAGTGTGACCAGTGTCCCAAGGCCTTCAACTGGAAGTCCAACCTCATCCGTCACCAGATGTCCCACGACAGCGGCAAGCGCTTCGAATGTGAAAACTGCGTGAAGGTAACGGGGCTTGCCCCGCTGGCCCTGCCCGTATTAAGACGCAGAGCACATGTGGGGAACACAGGCCCCCAAGTCATTTGAGAGGAAGACAGGAAGTGTGTGGGGTCGCACAACAGGGAAGGAGGCGGGGCCAGACCCAGGTCTTCTCGGGTTCCCACCTACAGGACAGGTCAGACCTGTGGCTCAAAGGCCTGGAGCTTAAGGAAGCATCTGAGCTCCTGCCTGGGGCACCCTCAGGGCCACAGTTCTCTCGGGAATTATTATGGAAGCACCAGAGTCCAGGGAGGCCTGACAGTCCCCTAAGGCCACCCTGCGGGTCACTGCCCCAGCAGAGACCCTTCCGGCCAGGCTCAGGGAGGTGGACAGAGCGCCCGGGGAGACCCCCATCCCGTGACCTGACCCGGAGTCCACAGGGAGCGACCGACAGGATGTGACGTGCCAGCGTCTGTGTCCCCAGGTGTTCACGGACCCCAGCAACCTGCAGCGACACATCCGCTCCCAGCACGTGGGCGCCCGGGCCCACGCCTGCCCAGACTGCGGGAAGACCTTCGCCACCTCCTCGGGCCTCAAGCAGCACAAGCACATCCACAGCACCGTCAAACCTTTTATATGTGAGTGAGTGGTCGCCGTCCAGCCCCCGCCCAGACCCCCGCCCAGACCCCTGCCCGGCGTGCCCAGGTTGGGGGGTGCTTGGGGTTCAGCCAAGGGGTGAAGTCCTCAGGCTTTTCCCTGCTTGTGGGACCCTGTCTGTCCAGAAAACACTTGTGGCAGCTGCCGATCCCTCTGCCAGGGATGGCTGCCTCCTGGTGCCACTTTATCATCACTCTGCTCCCTCACACCCTCTCATTCTGGAATCCATCTTTCTCTTGCTCTGGCCTCACTTTCCCCTCCTGCCCTCCTTGGGTCCTCCCTGTAGCTCACTCATCCAGTGGTTGGAGGTGGGCAGTGGGTGGTAAAGATCCCTGTGGTCCTGCAGAGAAGCCAGCAACATACCTTTCCCCTCCCCGCCTCCCCTTCCCCCCACACATGGGCTGCCCAGAGCTCTAGCAGGTGTGGTAATATCAGTGCTTCCCACCCACCTGCAGCCTTTGGGGACCCCAGGCAGTATGCCCATGCTGACCTGTGCGGCAGGGGCCAGCCGTGAATAACTGGACCCCTGTCCACATGCTGTTGACCTGCCAGTGGAGGAGACGGAAGCTAAGCCATCAGGGTCGGGGGAGGGTTGCAGGGTCAGGAGGCTCTCCAGGTACCCAAGCAGGTGTCATCTGGCCCATGTGCTGGGAGGTGGGATGGTCTATGGGTGACCCAAGTTCTGGCAGAGAGCTCGAGGAGGTGGGCAAGGGGTGGGGTGAGAGCGACGGGGTGCCTGCTGAGAAGGCTCATGACAGGGTGCTGTGAGCACAGAAGCCTTGAGCTTGTGGTGTGTTTGGGGAGGGAAGTAATAGGAGAGGAGACAGAGATCACAGGGTTAGGTCCTGGGAATCTAGTGGGCCAATGTAGGAGCATGACCCTACTTCTCAGAGTTTAGGAGATATTGAAGGTTCTTCTGTCTAGCATTGCACCAAGTCATCTCACTTGAGATTGTGCTGAGTCACTGTTCACACCAACACAGAGCTGGCTCATCAGCCAGCTTAACTCGCCAGCGTTGTCCTGACTCATGGGTCACACCATCATTCTGCTGAGTCAACATTCACGTGAGCTTGACCTGATTCGTCGTTCACACCAGCATTGCACTGGGAGCCATTCACATAAGATTGTCCTGACTCATTGTTCACACCAGTATTCTGCTGAGTCAGATACACACGAGATTGTCCTAACTCATCCTTCACATCAGCTTCACACTGTCATTCACATAAGATTGCACTGAGTCATAGTCCCCACGAGATTATGCTAAGCCATCATTTCACACACATGAGTTCATAGCGCCCTTACAAACCTGACGGAGCAGGGACCACACTGTGTCCAACCAAAGGGAAGTGACAGAGAAGGAAACAGTCTTGGCAGCATGAAGTGACCAGGCCTTCGAGGCCCTGCTGCAGCTCCAGGGGCCTGGCTGCTGACCCCAGGCTGGGTGGCCTGGGACCTCTCGGGTCCTAGCACATCAGTGTTGGGGGTGGGAGGAACTAAATCTGGGAGCTTAAGGACTTGGGTCTCAGTGGCTTCACCAATGTGGGGGCCTCACAGGGCTGGACTGCTCCCCCAAAGAGGCCATACTTGCTGGTCAGGCCTTTGTTGAGTAGCTGGGGCTATGCTCCCCTCCTGCCCACTGCCCCAAGCCTAGGCTTCCAGCTGTCTTGTTAGAGGTGACTGAGCCCCCATCCCACCTGGGTCACCCACTCCCTCAGCCAGGGAAAATGCACTTCTTGAGAGTGAGTATGTGTATCTGTGTGCGTGTGCACACACACACAAACCACATGCATACTCTACAGGAAAAGAAACTGCTGGCCAGCACAAGCAGTGGCCAGGGTCCCTCTGCATCCCACAGGGCATGGGTACACTCCCCCAGGCGCTGATCCCACATCCAGCTCCTGGTGGATTGCCTGGGTCTTTCCCAGCCCCTGCAGGGAGCCAGCTCCCTTCGCCAGCTCTATCAGCCATTGTAGGACCAGCACCCACCTCTCCAGGGACCTCAGTCTCCCAGAGGCCTCTCTGTAGCCCCAGCATTTCATCAGGACCCCTTTGTCGTGTGACTGGGTGGGTGGGAAGCAAGGGTCCCAGGCTCCCTTCGCCCAGGCATTGCCACTGGTCCCTGAACCACCCCTGCCACACACACTGGGAGTTGCCCTGGGAGGGTGCCATTTCCAGGCTCAGGAGGGCAGCAGCCACTGATGAGGTGCCACAGAGCCCCACTGTGGGGGACAGAGGGCATCACAGAGCCTCTTAAAGGGCCGGGGACATAGCAAGGTGTCACTCATCTGGCCAGGAGCCCTGAGCCAGGGAGTGGCCTCTCTTCCCACGAGGGGCCACAGGCTCGCCTGAGGGTATTTATAGACCTTCCTGAGGAGCAGCGGCCCCTCTGCACCAGCCTCCTCCCAAAAAGGGCAGATTTGATTAAACGAGGCAGTGCTCTTCCCCCTCAGCCTTGAAAATGTCCCGCCAAGCCAGACAGCCAGGAAGGCAGAGCCGTTAATATAAATAGATATTGTGATTAAAGAGCACGATCAGCTCGGGGCCAGCGCTCCCAGCGAGATTCGCATGACATCAGGCCGCAAGAGTGTGCAGAGAGCGAGAAACACGCTGAAATCATTGTTTCCATGGGGGCTGCATTTAGGAAGCAAATCGTCCTGCAGAGAGAGAGACAGTGTGTGTGTGTGTGTGTGTGTGTGTGTTCCTCCGTTGCTGGTTAGGAAAACAAGAAGAGAAAGAAAAACTGGTGGTTAGCTGACACTCAGCTCACCATTGGGAAAATGGCGAGACTGGGTTGCCAGGGCCTACGGGGCCTGCCGTTTGGCTCTGGCCGCCACCCTCTCCTGTTACGCACAGGGCTGGAGCGGCCTCTCCATCCCAGTCTGGGGAGGTCTCACTTTTCTCAGATGTGGAACCAGCCCCCTCGGGGGCTCCCCTCCCACCTCCACCTTCTGGCCACCCCCAGACTCTGATGTCACAGCCAGGAGCTCTGCTCTCAGGCTCGGGGACTAAGAACTCCCAGGGGCTGGTCACTCCTGAGGCCTCCTTGTCCTGGGAGCAGATCACAGGCCTGGGGGCAGAATGAGAGGAGGAAGCTGAGAGCTTCCTCTCAGCTTAGGAAGCGGGCGGCCTAGCCCAGGGGGTGTTGTTTTACTGGCTTCTACTGGAACAGCGTGGCTGATGTGGTAGGGAGACCCAGTGGGGAGTCTGGGTGGGTGGGCACAGTTGCACATGTGATGGTGTGCTGTGTCTTTGCCTGTCTCTGGGAGCAATTTTGAAGACCTCGGTCCCACCTGACAAACTTATGGGGTCAGGAGAACACAGAGCAGCAGGGCCCATTCTCCAGTGGAGAAGGCTGAAGTGGGTAGAGATCTACCCAGGCCACCCAGAGACCCCAGGGGAGGCACAGGGACGTCCTTGCCAATCTATTTTGGTCACCAGAGGCCAATCCCAGGGAAGGGTGCATGTGCATAGATATGTATATGTACACATGTGTGTGCAGGTACATGTGATGACACAGTTACAGTGCAACATGTGTTTGTGAACATACACTCATGTGTGACACACTTGTGTACCTAAGCACACGTGTCCATAGACCTGTGTGTGTACCTGAATGCATGCGTACACCTGAGTGTACATGCAGGTACTCATGCCTACTGACGCATGTGTGCACACACATACATACTCCCAGCCCCGAGCAGTGCAGGGTCCCCGTCGCCTCCCCTCACACCGCTGTCTTTGCCCTGCTGCCCCCAGGTGAGGTCTGCCACAAGTCGTACACGCAGTTCTCCAACCTGTGCCGCCACAAGCGCATGCACGCGGACTGTCGCACGCAGATCAAGTGCAAGGACTGCGGGCAGATGTTCAGCACTACCTCGTCCCTCAACAAGCACCGGCGCTTCTGTGAGGGCAAGAACCATTACCCGCCGGGAGGCATCTTTGCGCCCGGCCTGCCCCTGACCCCCAGCCCCTTGATGGACAAGGCCAAGCCGCCCCCCGGTCTCAACCACGCCGGCCTGGGCTTTGGCGAGTACTTTCCTTCCAGGCCGCACCCTGGGAGCCTGCCCTTCTCCGCGGCACCCCCCAGCTTCCCCACGCTCACGCCCGGCTTCCCGGGCATCTTCCCTCCATCCCTGTACCCCCGGCCGCCTCTGCTACCTCCCACGCCGCTGCTCAAGAGCCCCCTGAACCACACACAGGACGCCAAGCTCCCCAGCCCCCTGGGGAACCCGGCACTGCCCCTCGTCTCCGCTGTCGGCAACAGTAGCCAGGGCACCGCAGCGGCCGCGGGGCCCGAGGAGAAGCTGGAGGGCCACCTGGAGGAGGCGTACACCACCAAACTCAAGCCCCGGGGCAGCGACCTGTCAGATGGCAGCGACTTCGAGGACATCAACACCACGACTGGGACTGACCTGGACACGACCACGGGCACGGGCTCCGACCTAGACAGCGACGTGGACAGTGACCGCGACAAGACCAAGGACAAGGGCAAGGCGGCTGAGGGCAAGCCCGAGTTCGGGGGCAGCGCGGTGCCCCCAGGCGCCCCGAACAGTGTGGGCGAGGTTCCCGTCTTCTACTCCCAACACTTTTTCCCGCCGCCCCAGGAGCAGCTGCTGACAGCATCGGGCGCGGCGGGAGACTCCATCAAGGCCATCGCGTCCATCGCTGAGAAGTACTTCGGGCCCGGCTTCATGGGCGTGCCGGAGAAGAAGCTGGGCGCGCTGCCCTACCACTCCGTGTTCCCCTTCCAGTTCCTGCCCCACCTCCCCCACTCCCTGTATCCCTTCACGGACCGCGCCCTCACCCACAACCTGCTGGTCAAGGCCGAGCCAAAGTCGCCTCGGGACGCCCTCAAGGCCGGCGGCCCCAGTGCTGAGTCCCCCTTTGACCTCACCACCAAACCCAAAGAGGCCAAGCCCGTTCTGCCGGCGCCCAAGGTGCCCCCAGCCCCGGCGTCCGGTGAGGAGCAGCCACTGGACCTGAGCATTGGCAGCCGCGTGCGGGCCAGCCAGAACGGAGGGGCACGGGAGCCCCGCAAGAACCACGTGTACGGCGAGCGCAGGCTGGGGCCCAGCAAGGGGCTGCCCAAGGTGTGCCCTGCCCAGCTGCCCCAGCAGCCGCCCCTGCACTATGCCAAGCCGTCGCCCTTCTTCATGGACCCCATCTACAGGTATTCACACGCCCCGCCCTCACGTACTCTCCCCGGGAACCACCTCCCCTGCTCCCCCAAGCGTCATCCCTCTGTCTCTGCAGCTTCAGGAGGTGCTTCGGCTCTGGGCAGGGAGGGGTCTGTGCTGCTTTGAAGTCCAGGCCCGGCTCGGCCCCTTCCTAGGGTGGGTGCCTGGCAGGGTCTCCTGGGGACACTTGGCTCCCTTTCGCAGATGCCACTGAGAGAACCGCTGCCCTCCCTTGAGCCCCGCCCCCAGCCTGCCCTCAGACACCTGCTGGTGTCTCCAGCCTCCCTCTCTGGATCCACTCTGCCTCCCAGGACACTCCTGGCTGTTATGTCTGCTCTAGCGTCTCTGCTTCCCTGTGACTGCCCTGTGGCACCCCTCCCCGGAGCCACAGCTGGGGTTCCTGTTGGCCTAGGGGTGATCAGAGGAGGAGCTACTTGTCCCCAGAGACAAGAGGAGGAGGGAGAAAGAGGAAAGCTCTGGAAGATTTGCAAAACATCAGTGTTCCATCGCTCTGATAGACCTTTCGGAGAGCGGCCAACGGATTCCCCCTCCCCAGTTTTTGAGCAGGCTTTGATCAGGGGGTTTTTGACCCCCATTGCATGTGTCCCAGGGTGCTGGGCAGGCTGAGCCCTGAGGAGAGGGCTGTGGCCCTGAGTGGGCCTGGGAGGGGCCCGGAGGGGCAGGCAGGCGTGGTGGTTCAGCCACTATTACAGGCCCATGGCTCTGTGTGGGAGGGGCCCATGTGCCCATCGGTGAGTGTGTCCACATGGGAATTCAGGGAAACTGTGGCCATTTTGAGGGCTCGTGTGAAGCACAGGGGCCAGGCAGGGCCTGGGGATGGGCGTGTAGGAGAGGTCACCTCTGCAAAGGTGCAGTAGGAGGAATGATGGCAGGGCTGCCAGCGACGGGGAGGAGGGAGGATGGACCAGCCTCCTGCTCTGCCCTCCACACCCACTCAAGGCCTCCACACTCACCCAGGGCCCTGGCTGGCCTGTGTCTGCAGCTGGTTCCATTTTCTGCCAGGTCTTGGCATTGTCATCACAGGAAACCTGAAAAATGGTCCCCTGGGTGTTTCTTTAAGAACACACCATTCACAGATAGTTTGAGAAAGTGACCAGAGGCCTGTTACGACTGACGGTGGCTCACAGGCTCTCTGGGGTGAACATGCCCATCAAAGGCCCACGGAGCACCTGCCAGTTTCAGTTGAATCTGTAGGACTCGGTGTGGGGGACAGGAGATAGCTGGAGTTCAAGGGAGGAGGCCCCCCAGGGTAAGCAGCGCTCACGCAGAGGAAGGGGTGGGACTGGAGACCTAGGGAGCAAGGCTCCTGGTCAAGCCCCCGGAGTTGGAGCCAGTAGGCCTGCAAGAGGCTCTGGGTTAACTGTTTCCCTTCAGCCTCCTCGTCCACCCTTTCCCAGCTCCCCTGCCAGCCCCCAGCCCTCCTCTGCCCCTCCTCTCCCCACTGCAGGCCTGTTTCGGGGCTTTGGGCCTTTTTCTGGAAGTTGGCGGGGCAGCCAGTCAGGCCTGGAAGCAGGAATTGGCCACAGGGCCCGCCGACCCTCCCCTCCTGCCCAAACTTCTCTGAGACCTGGCTTGTGCCAGGCTCTTGCCCTCTGGATTTAGGGTACAGCTGCTGATGGAGGGGCTGCCCAGTCCCCAACTTCACGCACAGACACCAGCAAAATGCCTGAGAGTGGGTTACCCCAAGATGCCTGAGATGTGGGGTAACCTCTTCCCACGCCCCCTGAGCCCAGTCAAGATGAACACTCGTGGTGTCGAGAAGGTTCCCTCCAAGTGAAGGTGTGGGCGACAGTCACTGCCTGTGTAAAGGTTGGCTGGGGGCTAGGGGACAGGGTCCTCCCAGCTCCTGGATGGTCCTGGGGTGACTCCAGCAAAACTCCCCAGTGTCCCCACAGGACCCCCAGGTGTGACCATGGACACATACCCATAACCTTCTTCCCCCAGGTTGGAGGAATCCCGACACTGCCAGGCTGATCCCCTCCCCGACCCTCCAGCCCTTCTCACCACCATGTGCTGCTGGCTCTGTGACAGGCCCAGAGTTACTGTGATGACGAAAGCCATGTACCTTGGCAGGGCGCATGTCTGCTGGGGGTCAGGGGTCAGCTGGCAGGGGCTTCTCGGAGCCAGCCTGGTGGGCTGCATGAGACACAGAGGGCGGGAGAAGGCAGAAGACGATCTTCAATACCCCCTCCCCCTCTATGAGACCCCTTCCTCTCAGCCCACACCACCCACCCCGGGGGCCTTATTGAAAGACCGACTCAGCCCAGCTTTGATCGGGGCCTCTGCTAAGGCCCTGAGGTCCCCTAGGGACAGAGCTGAGCCTAAGAGGGGTGGGAGTGTGGCCCTGGACAGACGAGGCGGCATTTCCCGCAGCTGTGTCTGCCTTCAGGGAGGCGGTAGGACTCCCCAAGTCACCTTGTGTAAATCTTGACTCCCATGGGGGACACTGAGGCAGGCATCGTTGGGAAATGGTGAGAGGAGGAGGTCAGGGGAGGAGGGACAGCCACCTCCTCCGCTTGCTGTGATTGGCAGTTGTACTGGCATTTAGGGAACATTCTGGAATTGTTGTCGCCAGCAGCCGTCTTGAGGTTTTAGGTAGACACTGCCTGGCTGCTGTGGGGAGGCCCTGAGACCTCCCCAGGACAGAAACCTGCTGGTCACTCACACAGCCCTGCCCAGTTGGACCCTGGTTGCTCACACACCCACCCAGTCAGACAGAACACCTGTGCCAAGGGCTCGGCAGAACAGGGAAGTGGGGTGTAGGTGGCAGCCCCTGTGTGCCCCACATTCCGCTGCTGGGGAGCCCAGGGACCCCAACGAGGCCGAGCCCTCGCTGGGCAAACGGGTCAGTGGGCAGAGGCTGCTGCACACGGGACCCTTAGAAAAGGTTCCTAGCTCCGGCATCAGGCGTTCATCACATGCATGGGTGCTGGCAGCTGGGTAGTTAGGGGGACACTGGGGAGACACTAAGGGGTCCAGACCTGGGTGTGGTGTGGGGAGTGTGTGTGTGCTCGGACAGGCAAGTGCACAGCCAGGTCACAGACCGTCCTTACAGCATCAGGTGAGACGTGGTCACAGGGCCTGTGGAAGTTGGGCGCTGAGGTGAGGCCCCCACCTGGTGACTGATGGGGCACAGGTGGGAGCCAGGAGGGGCAGGGACCACGGCCCCTCCCCACCCAGTGCTGGGCTGCTCAGTGGGGTCCGTAACCCTCTGTGTTGCTGTCCAGCAGGGTGGAGAAGCGGAAGGTGACCGACCCGGTGGGAGCCCTTAAGGAAAAGTACCTGAGGCCATCCCCGTTGCTCTTCCATCCCCAGGTAAGGCCAGCAGGAGCCTGAGGTCCATCCAGGCCCAGCCACAAGCCCCAGGCAGGTCTCTGCTTCCCATCCCTGCACACCCACCCATCCCTGTGAGGTTGGGGAAGATGAGACAGGGCCGGACAGGTGAGGCAGGAGGGTGGTCCTTGGCGGGGGCGCCCTAAGAAGCAGCCAGGGACACTGGCCCACGGGCACCCCCCTCGACCCACGGCTGGGAGGGGTAGTGAACGTCCCCCCTGCAGCGGTGGGCTGCAGTTCTGATGGAGCATATCCAAACATTTGGACCATAGGGAGAAGGAACAGGAGAGAGCCGGGGAGGTATGGACGCCAGCAGCCTCTCTGGCACGAGGGACATGGGGGCACTTAAGAGGAAAGACCAGCAGAGGAGGGGCAGTGCAGGGGGCAGAGGCAGGGAGCAGGACAGCAGCAGAGGCGCTGGCATGGAGCCCAGGGGATCCCAGGGGGTCGTGGGCAGAGGGACTGCCCTCCCCCGGGGATGCAGAGGGTGGCGAGACCACCTGTCAAGACTAGAATCAGGAGCCTGGGAAAAAGAACCCCCAGGTCTGGGCAGTGGCTACAGACCCCACCAAGCCTGCAGGCACTTCTGTGCCCCTATTCTCACTGCTTGGAGCCCAGCCACCTCCCCAGACCCACGGGCCTCCCCTGCCCCAGCTGGAGGACTCAGGACTGAGTTGTGGGCCAGCCTGGACCCAGACTCCAGACCCGGGCATTGTTCTCTCCCTCTGTGTTTCCCGCCTGGGACAAACCCATGGTTTGTGGAACCTGCACCCCGCCTGGGTTCACAGCTAAGCTTACTGTCTCCCATTGTGTCATGGGGGCCTCGGAGTTTGGTTAAGAACTTCCCCTGGTTTCCTCGGGCCCTGCTGGAAAAAGCAGGCAAGCCAGCCAGGCACATCCTGTTTTTGTGTTTGTGTGGGAGCTTGGCCGGGAATATCTGATCAAGCAAAGTGGGCCGGGCGGGCTGGACCCTCCCAGGCCTGAGGAAGAGGGGCCTGGCAGGGGGCCGGCTGCCCATTGTCTCTTCTGCCCACTCCCTCAACCAGCCACCCCTGCTGCCTGCCCCTGAGCCAGGGGTGGGGGGTGGGGGTGGGGGTGGGAGAGGTCTCTAGTAAGTCCCCTGATGAAATGGTCTGAGGTGGGCCTCAGCCATAGGATGGACCCCATCTTCTGTTTGTTAACCCCTTTCTGGTGTCTTACCGAAACCATTCAGTTGTTCCCCAGCCTAAACCCTGAGGGACTCCAGACACAATGAAAACTCTTTCTTTCTCAGTTTCATCCCAGCCTCCCACAGGGCCTGGCTTGCAGCAGGCAGTCTCAGGCAGAGAGGAGAAGTGCTGCTAAGGCCTGTGCAGCCCCCTCCCTGCCTCTGTCCCCCAGCCCCAAGGCAGGCACAGGATTCTAGTCGGAACCCTGCCCACCAAGTGAAATGAGCAATGCCAGGAGAAAGCAGCTCCCTTCTCCTCCCCAGGCAAGCCCTTGGTATCTCCAAGGAGCAGACAGGCAGCCCCTCCAGTCCATGTCACCACATCCTGTGCCACGTCAGTTGGCTTTGGCTTTCCATGGGGGAGTCCGTTCTTACACTATTGAATTTCTTTTTAGCACTTTGCCTGCAGTTATGGCCTGCTGCCACTAGGTGGTGGTGGTGTTTCAGGTTTATAAGTCATCTTTTAATCTGAGATTCAGATAGCTATCTTAATTTTGGGGATTTCTCTGGTAGCTTGACTTCCCAGATGGCTCAGATGGTAAAGCATCTTACTACAATGCAGGAGACCCAGGTTCAATCCCTGGGTTGGGAAGACCCCCTGGAGAAGGAAATAGCAGCCCAGTCCAGTACTCTTGCCTGGAAAATCCCATGGACAGAGGAGCCTGGTAGGCTACAGTCCATGGGGTCGCAAAGAATCAGACATGACTGAGTGACTCGGACGTGACCGAGTGACTTCACTTCACTTCACTGGTAGCTCAGTAAAGAATCTGGTTGTAATGTGGGATATCTGGGTTCGATCCCAGGTTGGGAAGATCCTCTAGAGAAGGAAATGACAACCCACTCCAGCAGTCTTCCCTGGAAAATCCCATGGACAGAGGAGCCTGGCAGGCTGCGGTCCTTGAGGTTGCAGAATTAGACAAGATTGAACGACCAACACTAACTAAATTTTTTGACCACTCAAAAAAACGAACAAAAAAGGGTATAATTCTGTCTTCAGCCCAAATTAACCATTAGGAGTGCTAGCCAGGGATCAAGCCAGCAGGGCTTGCTGGCTGGTTTCAAAGTAAGGCGCTCTGTGATCATAACTGTCAATGACCTGCTTCACCAGGGGGCTGGCAGGTGATGGTCAGCTGCAGCTCCCCCAGCCTGGACCCTGGACTGTGACGGGGTTCCAAGCAAGGACCAGAGCAGGGCTGGCTGCAGAAAGTGAAAGAACCCAGCCCAGTGGCCAAGAAGAAGGTCACTGTTTCCAATGATAGCCTGCTTGTCCATGACCCATGCTCAGTCATCCAGGATTCCCAGGTGTGAGGGTGGGTCCAGGTGCATCAAGACGGGTGGTGCAGGGGAGCCCCATGGCCTCTCTCTCTCTCCTGCCAACAGATGTCAGCCATTGAGACCATGACGGAGAAGTTGGAGAGCTTCGCGGCCATGAAGGTGGACTCTGGCAGCTCCCTGCAGCCCCTCCCACACCACCCCTTCAACTTCCGGTCCCCGCCCCCGACGCTCTCAGACCCCATCCTCAGGAAGGGCAAGGAGCGATACACGTGCAGGTGAGATGCGGTGAGCCCCTGGGGCAGCCCCAGCGAGGTGGCCACAGGTGCCACATGGGCCCATGAAGCTGCACTTCCAGGAAAAAAGCTCAGTCTCAACCAGGGTCTGGCATGGTAGCCCACCGGCTACCCACCGGCCATTGTCCCCTTGAGGTCATTCCCTGAAAATATCCACATGTCCCCCCACCAAGCTGTGCTCCAGTGAACACGAGAAAATGCAGCCTTGGCCAGCAGGTTGGAATTTCCAAGCCGGAAGCTAAGGCTGTTGGTCCATGTTTAACCCCAGCTCTGGGGGTGGTGGGAAGCCCAGTGCTAGGGAGAGACAGCCCGTCCCTGGCTGCGCAAGCCTGTGCAGGCCGGGCTAGGGACCGAGAAACTGCCTGGGGCAGGGGCACGGCCCTAAGCGGGCGGGCGTGGGCCAGCGCCGGCTGCCCAGTGGTGTGTGTCCAGCCTCTCTGTGACACTCAGCTGGGCCCCGAGGCCAAGGAGAGACTGAAATCCAGGGTGTGCAGTGGGTTACCTGCCCCCAGGTGTGGGAGAAACAGCACCAGAAAATACCTGGGTGCCCGCATCTATGGCAAAGCGCCTGCCTGACGGATCCCTCCCCCACCGTCACCCCCCAGGTACTGTGGCAAGATCTTCCCCCGGTCAGCAAACCTCACGAGACACCTGAGGACGCACACCGGGGAGCAGCCATACAGGTAGGAGCCCGCCCAGTTGGGGTGGGGGAGGCAGACTCATGGCAGACCTCCCCTTCCCCTGCCATGGGACGGGCAGCGGGTGGGAGCAATGCTTGACCTTGCTCCAGGTCACTCACTGGGTCGCTGTGTCCTGGCCACTCAGCCCTCACGCACCTGGGAATATTGTAAAGATCAGGCTTCTGGAAGGTTCCTGCCCACTGACTTCGGAGGGTGTCTGGGAGCAGCCCTCTCTCCTGCCACTGGGGTGTCAACTGGAGAATGAAGCCAGGCCCAGGGGTGGTCTGTATGGAGGGGGAGCCTCAGCGTCACCGCCACCCAGCCCACCTCCACTCACCTCCCCACGACCACTGGCCATTGCTGACCTCAGCCTGGGCACGGGACCAGGGTGAGCCCCTCAGGCAGGGTGGGCTGGTCTCAGAGAAGAAGCCCCATGCAAACTTGGATCCTACCCAAGCTGGGGGCGTCCTGAGGATTCACCTAGGTGGCCCCGACCACCCTGGACGGGAGCCCTGCCTGCTCTCACCTCGCTCCTCGGTGCCTCGTCCCCTCCCTGCAGAATGTGGCTGCAAGCGTGTGGGGGCTGCGAGAGCCTCTACATTTCATGTTCACAACTGGTGGGGACATCACCCCATTTCAAAGCCTTGGAGCCCCAAGCTCAGAGATGCCCCTAACTTGCCAGGGTCCAAGCTCACGGTCATGCTTGCCGACCATTCTGGCCTTTTCCCTTGGTGCCTAGGGCATTTGTCGGGCAAGAAAAGAGCTGAGGATAACATCCTGGCTTTCGGGGCCCCAGGAGTCCCAGGGGATGGAGACCTTAAGACAAATTGGGGGATGCTGGTCCCAATGTCAGGACGATATCCTGGGCTGTCTGGTAGACAGCGGCCGTCGGGAGCAAAGGGTCTGACATTGTTTTAAGTGGGCAGCATCAGACTTCTGTCCTCTGGGCACACAGCTGGGAGTGACCCATGGGTCCAGGAGAGTGAGGGTGTATCCCCATCTCTGGGCAGGGCAGCCCCAGGGACTCCTGCAGGCATCACAGCCCCCAGGCCCTGTCCCAGCCGGGTAAGCATCAGCTCAGTCATCTGCTCAGTGCCCTCAGCTGGCCCCCAGCACACAGCCCCCCAACCCCGTTCCCCTCCAAAAGTGACTTACAACTTAACAAAGGCGGGCTTAGCCTGCTTCTCTCCCGGACAAGGAGCCGGGTGTGTTTCCGTAAGGAGAACCAACTTCTGGACAGGGTTGCATATAAGAGCCCCTAGGGGTTCAGGTCCATGTTTATAGAAGGATTTAATTATCATTGATTTCTTTTGCTCTTTCAATCTGTGAGTTTCGACGCGAGTAACAATAATTGCTTTGAAAGTTGGCATTGCAAATCCTGACCGTATCTAGCTCAAGGCAGCCACAATGAGGAGTTCAGGGTGTGGGCCTGTCTTGTGACGTCACTGGGGCATCTGGCCTCACTTTGGGAATTGGAGGGGCTTCAGTTGGAGGAAGGAAAATGCAAGTCCATCCACAGAAGGCCAGTGCTGGCACAGGCCAGGTCACCCCAGTGACGCCAATGAAAACCGCTGCCGCCTGTCTGTACCCCACATGTGTGCACTGCGTGTGTGCCCACGGAGGCCCGGCTGGTGGGTGGGTGCCCCCACAAGCAAGAGAAAGACAGACCCCTTAGTGTGACAAACCTCTGCCCGGCTGGGCCGGTGTCTTAGTTTAGACATCTTTGAGTGGGGCTGGGAGACGAGGAGCAGTTGATGATGTTTTTTCAAGCTCCAGCACGTAGGGCTTGTTGAGATGTGGGAAGGAGGGGGGCTGCTTCCTCTGTCCTGGCAGCCTGTCCAGGGTCCCTCCAGCTGCTGCCCAGAGGTGGGTGGGGGGTCTTGAGTCCCACTCTGGATACCCGTGGGCTGGCTGTGGGCTCCTGATGGGACCTGAGACTCCGGCTCTAAGGATGCTCACCTCCCCCCATCTGCAGATCGTTTCCGCCACAGCTCCCCGTCCTGCTAGCTGTGTTGAGTCCACGTGCCCAGCAAGGTCCTGTTACCAGGGTGGCACATATGTGTCTGGTCTTTGTTCATTTTATTGTTAAGCCTGGGTTACAAAGGGCTTCCTTGGTAGCTCAGCTGGTAAAGAATCCGCCTGCAATGCAGGAGACCCCGGTTCGATTCCTGGGTCGGGAAGATCTGCTGGAGGAGGGATAGGCTACCCACTCCAGTATTCTTGGGCTTCCCTGGTGACTCAGATGGTAAAGAATCCACCTGCAATATGAGAGACCTGGGTTCCATCCCTGGGTTGGGAAGATACCCTGGAGGGGGGCATGGCAACCCACTCCAGTATTCTTGCCTCAGAATCCCGATGAACAGAGGAGCCTGGCAGGCCACAGTCCATTGGGTCGCAAATAATCGGACAGAACTGAGCAAATAAGCACACAGCACAGGGTTACAAAATCTCTTCTTTCTTTCCTTTCCTGGTTTTTACAGTTACCTAAAGCCTTTCTCTCTCTGGTGGCTGATGTGGTTCCACTAGGTCCCAGAGTGGACACAGCCACCCCCCAGGGGCCATTTCACTCTCCCCACTCAGCGCTGTGTCTTCAACACCGCTGGCTTCCCCAGGGCGGGAGCAGACGCGGTCACAGCAAGGTCCCCTGGCTGCCCGCTGCCTCGGCTGGCCAGTCTCTGCTTGCCCATTCCTGTTGGAGTGCAATGGTGTGCTATTTTATATGGCACAGCCATAAATTTCACTAGCCACTTGTCAGCTTATTTACAACGCAAATTCCAGCTGCTCTGAGAGCCCTGCTCCCTCGCAGCCCTGGGCTCACCAGTCCCCTAAATTTCAGATGCACTTCTCTGGGCCATTTATTTAGATTAGAACCAGGAGAGGGCCAGATTCAGAACCCTGTGACCAAATTGAACGCGTGGCTGCTCTCCCGGCCCCTACCGCCAGCCGAGGTTGGGGAGTGACGGTGCTCAGGCCGGTGACCGAGCTCCTCATCCAGTCCTGTTTCTCACTCAGCGGTCCCACTGCTCCAAGATGCTGCACGGCCGCTCACAGAGGGTCCCTGCTTTTCCAAAGACACAGGAAAGGAAAGCTGAGTGTGCAGATATCCATGTAGACCAAGGCAGGCACCCCATGCAGCCTGTGGGAAGGCTGTTGGATGGGCTGGGGCCAGCTTGGCCTTGTACTTGCCCTACAGGCGAGCCTGGCAGCACTGGGGGGTGAGGGTTTCTGTGGGTTTGAGGGTGTGTCGGGGGCAGAGTTGAGAAGCGAGACAGTGCAGGCAGGGATATAAAAGTCCTCCTTTCTGGACTATTGAGAGGGAGTCGCTGGGTCAGAGCACATGTGAGCATCTCTGCTCAGCCCAGCGGGGAGAGGGTTTTAAGCCCCGGTCCCACTGCTTCGTCACCCCGGCTGTAAAAGAAAAGACAGCCACCCTCCTGGTGCCGGCAACTGGGACGTAGGTCCAAGTCAAGGCTGCTGAATGTTACGTGGCTGTGGGAGGTCTGAGGCCCCACGTCCTCGGGGCTCCCGGGGTCCCGGTGGCAGCTCAGCTGGCCCAGCAGGCCAGCCCCAGGGCCACAGGGGTGGCTGGAAGGAACTCGGGGGGCTAGTGCATGGATCATGGACAGCTCTTAGCCCATCTGCTGTGGAGGCAGCCAGCATGAGTCTGGCCTCAGGCAGCATCTGGAAGCCTCGGGAACTGAGTAAATGAAGTCCCAGAATCACATCAGGGGAGCAGTCTGGGCTCCTCCAAGCGGGGCCCATCCCACAAGTGTTATCCCCTGGGTGAAAGTGTTAGTCACTCAGTTGTGTCCAACTCTTTGTGATCCCGTGGACTATAGCCCACCAAGCTCCTCTGTCCATGGGGATTCTCCAGGCAAGAATACTGGACTGGGTTACCATTTCCTCCTCCAGGGGATCTTCCCAACCCAGGGATCAAACCTAGGTTTCCTGTGTTACAGGCAGATTCTTTACCGTCTGAGCCACCATTGAAGCCCTACGGGTAGGGGGAAGCCACCCACAGGTAGGGGTGGGAATTTGGGGGCTCTCACCCTCCCACCACAGAGAGCTGCCACCAGATTTGAGCAGGAAAAGCTCAGCCCCAGGCCCCAGCGGCCAGCCGAGAGGTGTCAAGCTTCCTGTCTCAGGGACCCAGGGATACTGGGTTTGCCCGGACTCCCTGGGCAGGGCCAGCTTCTGAATGTCAAGTGTCAGGCCAGCGCCTCCTAAGTGGGCGGGCGGCACTGGGGTGAGAGGCCAGGGCCCCGGAGTGTCCTCAAACATGTCCCCGTCCACATGACTGAGTGCTCGTGACCACTACGCTGTGCTGGAGCACAGCCACCAGCCCCCACAGGAATGCCAGGCTGTGTCCTCAGGATAGGTCCCCGCACCTCCCAGCCACACCCTCTGAGCGGACTTAGTCTCCCAAGCCCTGCCCCGCCACACTGGCCGCATAGAAGGGCCTGCCTGGTCAGCGCTCTGCCGTGCTCGCCTCTCTGCTTCTCATTCCACGGGAGCCTGTTCCCAAAACAGGGAAATAGCTGAGCTCAGGGATGGATATCTCAGTGCTCCTGTGCCTCTGAGCCTTGGAGGGGCATCCCTGGAGAAGTTCTGAGACCAGAAGCATACGAGTGTACCCACCAACACATGTGCACACCTACCACACATTTACCTGTAAGCATGCACATATAGCCCCACATGTGTGCATGAGCAAACTGACACACAGGTGTGACTGGAGACTCAGAGCCGGAGTCCTCTTGCCGTGGCCCCGCTGGACATGCTGGGTGGGTGGGAGTGGCCGGCCAATGGTGACGGCCTGGACCCCTGCGATGGGAGGAACCCTCTCTGCAGAGTTGTGCTGTGGGTCCTTAGGCCCCCGCGCCCCACCCTCTCTCTGGTTCTTGCTTCTTGGTACTGGTATCCCTCAGGCCCTCACTGTTGGTCCCCTGTGGTAACCTGGGGGACACCCTCCCTCCCTCCTCTGCTCTGGGAGAGGCCCCACACCCACAGGGACCCTACACACACCAGACATCTCATATTGCCCCTTGTGGCAACTTCATGCTTTGCTCTGATAAACTTTGTGTCATGATACTCCAACAACCGAAGCGTCTGAGGAAAGAGTGTCTTTTTTCACTTCCCAAGTGTGCCATGCAGCCTGGCAGCAGATGCCCCTGGGAGGGCACTAAGATAAACCAAATGCACAGTTCTGGGGGCACCTCCACCAAAGGGGTCTGTGGGCAAGAGGCCATCTGATGGAGCGAGGCTGGGAGCCCCCATCAACCTGGGGCAGAGGAGGGTTGGTGTGGCCCTACAGCCTGCTAGTGGATTGGCAAGCTGAGTCCCCAAGGGCAATGGGTCTGCTTGAGGACCCATTAAGAGGAGTTGGGACCAGGCCAGAGTAGGGGTCTGTCTGCCAGGGAGGAAAGCTGCAGGCAGCGGGTCTGGGCTCCCTTCCGGAAAGAGCTGCTGCGAGCATCTTTCCTGGTGCTCGGCCGCCCCCTTGAGGCTGCCTGGAGCACGCCACCCTCTGCTGTGGACTCTGGGCTGGGCGGGCAGGACAGCAGAGAGGGGAGAGATGCCAGGAGACACCAGAGAGTCCCAGTGCTGCCCACCCCAGGGCACAAGCCCCAGTGGTCCCCTCTGCCAGCTTGGGGCACAGTCCCACAGCATCCGCCGCCCAGAGTCAGGGATGCGGGGGACACCTGCTTCCAGGGACACTTGGCTGGTACCGCCTTCCAGCTCTCCGCCGTGGTCCAGGGGCCTCAGGGAGGCTGTGTGGGCAGGGGCTCCGCTGAGGCGCCGTGTCTTCCAGGTGTAAGTACTGCGACCGCTCCTTCAGCATCTCCTCCAACCTCCAGCGGCACGTGCGGAACATCCACAACAAGGAGAAGCCCTTCAAGTGCCACCTGTGCAACCGCTGCTTCGGGCAGCAGACCAACCTGGACAGGCACCTGAAGAAACACGAGCACGAGCACGCGCCAGGTGGGGGCGCAAGGGGCGGCCGTGGAGGAGGGCTGCGGGGCCTGGGGGGCCTGGGGGATGGGGTGATGGGCCACGGGTGAGGGGTGCGGGGGGCAGGGGTTGCCTGGAGGATGGGGGTGACGGGCCACGGGCGAGGGGTGCTGGGGGCAGAGGGGTGCCTGGAGGACGGGGGTGACGGGTGGGGGGTGGGGAGCAGGATGGGAGGCTTGAAGGATGGGGTGATGGGTCGGGGTGTGCTGAGAGCAGGGAGACGGGGACCTGGAAGGATGCGGGTGACAGGTCGCAGAGGTGGGATGCTGAAGATGGGTGAGGGGGGCCTGGAGGATGGGGTGATGGGTGGGGCGGGGTGCTGGGAATGAGGAGGGGGACCTGGAGGATGGGGATGATGGGTGGGGGCGGGGAGCAGGGTGGAGAGAGGAGGGCAGAGGAGGGGGCACACAGGCTAGTCCTAGGGGAAAGTTTGCAGAAACCCCTCAAGCCATCTTCCCTCAGGGGAACCTTGTACGCTCAGGTTTCCCTAAGGGGGTGTTCCCTAAGAGTGCCCCACATGTGCACCCCTCCAGCCACCTGTCCCCTCCCGCTGTGCCACAGAGGGCGGGGTGCAGCCAAGGGGTGCCCTCCTCTGATGCTCCCCACTCCCCGCAGTGAGCCAGCATGCGGGGGTCCTCACCAACCACCTGGGGACCAGCGCCTCCTCCCCCACCTCCGAGTCGGACAACCACGCACTTTTAGATGAGAAGGAAGACTCCTA
This sequence comes from Dama dama, assembly GCF_033118175.1. NCBI lineage: Eukaryota > Metazoa > Chordata > Mammalia > Artiodactyla > Cervidae > Dama > Dama dama. Next base: position 46,622,305 of record NC_083694.1, on the reverse strand, counting down.
TTTCTCTGAAATCAGAAACTTTATTGCCAACAGTGAGATGAACCAAGCATCAACACGAACGGACAAACGGTAAGAAACACATCCCAGGGTCCCAGGAAGGTCTGGACTCTATATGGTTCCCTGTATGGTCATGCTCACAGCAGGCCCCCACCATAGCACCAGAGACCCCAGGCCCACAGCAGAAGGCGAGGCCTGCAGGTTCTGCAGCTGGCTCCCTTCCCACCCACCACCCCCCTGCCTCAGCTCTCTGCATCTGCAGAGAACAAGCACCCCGGCCGGATGGCGGGTGTCACACTCTCGGTGCCACCAGCACACGGGCCTCAATGCACGGTTTGGCCTGCAGTGTTAACACGTGCTGTGAGACATCATCCAGCTGAGGGCTCCTTTTGTTAGATCCACCATGCCTCTGAACTCCAGGACAGACTCATTCAATTTGACACACGAACGGTTTCTAGCAAGAGTGCTGCTCCTTTAAACACACACACAGGCAGGAAAATGGAAGAATTGGGATCCTAAGATGTAGAGGCTGTAACACATTCCCTTGATCCAAGCCTCAGCGGCAGAGAGACTCAGAGACACTGGACTCCTAGTGCTTAGGGACATGCTCCCCTGCTTCTGCAGAGGAAATGAGGCCCCGAGGACTGGGCGCCTGGCTCCAACCCTTCTGTCCATGGGTGGGCTGCCAGCCCAGGGCCCAGTGCCCTCCCACCCAGGACACCCGGCTTCCCGGGGGCCTGTCTGCTCCCCGCAGGTGGGCTGCATCTCCTTCACCCCTGGGATTCCTGAGGCAGAGCAGGAGCACTGAGCAGACCTTCAGAATCCACAAGTGGGCACATGGGCTTGGCGCTCGGGCTGTTTCTGGTTCTTCTGAGTCTTAAATCCATGTCCAGGAAGGTGATCCCACCTGGTGCCTGGGTGGACTCAGAGGAGGGGACATGGGAGAGGCTGGCCGTGGGCTGCATGTACCAGAGCCCCACCCTGCCAGGCACCAAAGACCTTGATATCAGGGGGCGGCCAACCAAGTGCCTGGGTCCATCCCTGGCTCTAGTCACGTGTGATGGTCTAGTGGGAGCCCAGCCCTGCCATCTGTGCCCAGCGTGGCGAGCTTCATTCTGGCAGCACTCTGGGCTGCCTCTGAGAGCCATCCATGGTTCAAGCTCTGAGGTCTCCACCTTCAGAGTAAGTCATGAACCTGAGCATCCAGGAGTCAGGCCATGAGGCTGATAAAGCCTCCCCTGAGCTGTGGACCCCTGTGCCCAGGGCAGAGCCAGATGGGGAGCTGACAAGGACATGCCAGGGGCGTCCTCCCTGGGGTGGACAGCCCCCCAACGCTGTCCCTGAGTGGCAGGCCCAGCTCTCAGCCAGACAGAGGACACCCCAGGAGAGCCACCAGGAAAGATGGGGTGTCCCCAGAGGGAAGAGGGGCTGGCACCACCCTGACCCCACAGAGCAGCATTTCAGCCAAGGCCCCAGAGGTGGGGGCAGTGAGTGAGACTCAGACACCGGCCCCACACCCCTCAGAAAGCCCAGGGCAGAGCCAGCCCACAGACCAGGCCCTCGGACGGCCTCTCCCCACTGGAGGTGCCCCCACATCATTGTCAGAAGTGGGACCATGTTGACGGTTGATGTTTGTCAGCTAATGTGCAGAAAGTTCTAGGATGCTGGCAGTTCTGTTGGGGCCCAGTGTTAACACCATCCAGAACCAGTAGTCTTTTCTTGACAGTCCATTATAACTCAGGGCCTGCCAGGCTTCCTGATCCCAGAAACCCCTGGGCCAAACTCTGTTCCCTCCCCAAATTCCTCTGTTGACATCCTAACCTCCAGCCCCTCAGAGTGACCTGATTTGGAAATAAGATCTTCTCAGGTGTAATTAGTTACGATATTCTGAAGTCAGGTGGCCCATATCCGATAGGATTGGTGTCCTTAGAAAAGGGAGAGATTTGGGATTTCTCTAGTGGTCCAGTGGCTGGGAATCCACCTGCCAATGCAAGGGACGTGGGTTTGATTCCTGGTCTGGGAAGATCCCACAGGCCTCAAGGCAACAAAGCCACAACTCCTGAAGCCTGCACACCCTAGAGCCTGGGCTCCATTGAGAAGCCCCCACAATGCAAAGCCCATGCCCTGCAACTAGAGAGTAACCCCAGCTCACGGCAACTAGAGAAAGCCCATGCAGCATTGAAGACCCAGCATAGCCAAAAGTAAATAAATAGACTTTTTTAGAAAAAGAAAATGGGGACATTTGGACATGGATGCATGGGAGACACCACGTGAAGGTGAAGCAGAGCGGGTGATGCGTCCACAAGCAGAGGAGCCCCAGGGATCACCAGCAAAGCACCAGAGTCCAGGGAAGGGGCTGGGAGGAGTCACCAGCCCTGAGACACCTGCATCTGGGGCATCTATAAGAGGCTGAGCCCGACTTACCTGTGTGTGCTTGGGAATCTCTGGCAGAGGTATGGGTCAACAGTGGCCTGCTGCAGGGTCAGGGGCACTGACTACAACAGTCCGGGGAGCCCTGGCATGCCTGCATAGGTCCTTTTGAAGGAGGTTGCCATAGCCACTATTACCCCTACCATAGTTTGGCCTCGGGCCAAACTACAAGGAGGGAACACAGCCCCATCCATCAGCAGAAAATTGGATTAAAGACTTACTGAGCATGGCCTTGCCCACCAGAACAAGACCCAGTATTCCCCACAGCTAGTCCCTCCCATCAGGAAGCTTCTACAAGCCTCTTATCTTCATCCATCAGAGGGCAGACAGAATGAAAACCACAGTCACAGAAAACTAACCAAATTGATCACATGGACCACAGCTTTGCCTAACTCAATGAAACTATGAGCCATGCTGTGTAGGGCCACCCAAGAGGGACGGGTCATGGTGGAGAGTTCTGACAAAATGTGGTCACTGGAGAAGGGAATGGCAAACCACTTCAGTATTATTGCCTTAGAACCCCATGAACAGCATGAAAAGGCAAAAAGATATGACCCTGAAAGATGAACTCCCCAGGTCGGTAGGTGCCCAATATGCTACTGGAGAAGAATGGAGAAATAATTTCAGAAAGAATGAAGAGACAGGGCCAAAGCAAAAATAACGCCCAGTTGTGGATATGACTGGTGATGGAAATAAAGTCGGAGGCAGTAAAGAACAATATTGCATAGGAACCTGGAATGTTAGGTCCATAAATCAAGGTAAATTGGAGTGGTCAAGCAGATGGCAAGAGTGAACACCAACATTTTAGGAATCAGTGAACTAAAATGAACCGAAATGGGTGAATTTAGTTCAGATGACCATTATATCTACTGCTATGGGCAAGAAGCCCTTAGAAGAAATGAAGTAGCCCTCATAGTCAACAAAAGAGTCCAGAATGCAGTGCTTGGGTGCAATCTCAAAAACGACAGAATGATCTCTGTTCATTTCCAGGGCAAACCATTCAATATCATAGTAATCCAAGGCTGTGCCCCAATCACTAATGCTGAAGAAGCTGGAGTTGAACAGTTCTATGATGACCTACAAGACCTTCTAGAACTAACACCAAGAAAAAGATGTCCTTCATCATAGGGGTCTGGAATGCAAAAGTAGGAAGTCAAGAGATACCTGGAATAACAGGCAAGCTTGGCCTTGGAGTACAAAATGAAGCAGGGCAAAGGCTAACAGTTTTGCCAAGAGAACGTACTGGTCATAGCAAACACCCTTTTCCAACACATGACATCACCAGATGGTCAAACCAAAATCAGGTTGATTATATTCTTTGTGGCCAAAGATGGAGAAGCTCTATACAGTCAGCAAAAACAAGATCAGGAGCTGACTATGCCTCAGATCATGAACTCCTTATTGTCAAATTCAGACTTAAATTAAAGAACATAGGGAAAATGACTAGGGTCATTCAAGTATGACCTAAATCAAATCACTTATGATTATACAGTGGAAGTGACAAATAGATTCAAAGGATCAGATCTGATAGAGTGCCTGAAGAACTATGGATGGAGGTTTGTGACACTGTACAGGAGGCAGTAATCAAAACCATCCCCGAGAAAAAGAAATGCAAAAAGCCAAAATGGTTGTCTGAGGCCTTACAAATAGCTGAGAAAAGAAGAGAAGCTAAAGGCAAAAGAGAAAAGGAAAGATATATCCATCTGAATGCAGAGTTCCAGAGAATAGCAAGGAGAGATAAAAAAAAGTGTTTTTAAGTGAACAAGGCAAAGAAATAGAGGGAAACAATAGAACGGGAAAGACTAGAGATCTCTTCAAGAAAAATAGAGATACCAAGGTAACATTTCATGCAAATATAGGAACAATAAAGGACAGAAACAGTATGGACCTAACAGAAGCAGAAGATATTAAGAAGAGGTGGCAAGAATACACAGAAGAACGATACAAAAAAAGATCTTAGTGACCCAGATAACCAGGATGGTTTGATCATTCACCTAGAGCCAGACATCCTGGAATGTGAAGTCAAGTGAGCCTTAGGAAGCATCGCTACAAACAAAGCTAGTGGAGGTGATGGAATTCCAGCTGAGCTATTTCAAGTCCTAAAAGATGATGCTGTTAAAGTGATGCACTCAATATGCCAGCAAATTTGGGAAACTCAGCAGTGGCCACTGAACTGTAAAAGGTCAGTTTTCACCCCAATCTCAAAGAAGGGCAATGCCAAAGAATGTTCAAACTACCACACAATTGCACTCATCTCACATGCTAGCAAAGTAATGCTCAAAATCCTTCAAGCTAGGCTTCAACAGTATGTGAACCAAGAACTTCCAGATGTACAAGCTAGATTTAGAAAAGGTAGAGGAACCAGAGATCAAATTGCCAACATCTGTTGGATCATAGAAAAAGCTAGAGAATTCTAGGAAAACATATACTTCTGCTTCATTGGCTATGCTGAAGCCTTTGACTGTGTGGATCACAATAAACTGTGGAAAATTCTTCGGGAGTTGAAAATACCAGACCACCTTACCTGCCTCCTGAGAAATCTATATGCATGTTAAGAAGCAACAGTTAGAACTGGACATGGAACAATGAACTGGTTCCAAATTGGGAAAGAAGTATGTCAAGACTATGTATTGTTACCCTACTTATTTAACTTATATGCAGAGTACATCATGCAAAATGCCAGGCTGGATGAAGCACAAGCTGGAATTAAGATTGCCAGGAGAAATATCAATAACCTCAGATACGCAGATGAACTACACTTATGGCAAAGAGCAAAGAGGAATTAAAGAGCCTCTTGATTAAGGTGAAAGAGGAGAGTGAAAAAGCTGGCTTAAAATTCAACATTCAAAAAAATGAAGATCACGGCATCTGGTCCCATCACTTAATGGCAAACAGGTGGGGAAACAATGGAAACAGTGACAGATTTTAGTTTCTTGTGCTCCAAAATCACTGTGGATGGTGACTGCAGCCATGAAATTAAAAGATGCTTACTCCTTGGGAGAAAAGCAATGACAAACCTAAACAGTGTACTCAAAATCAGAGACATCTCTTTGCTGACAAAGGTCCATCTAGTCAAAACCATGGTTTTTCCAGTAGTCATGTACAGATCTGAGAGTTGGACCATAAAACAGGTGAGCACTGAAGAACTGATGCTTTTGAACTGTGGTGCTGGAGAAGACTCTTGAGACTGTTGGACAGTAAGCAGATCAAAGCAGTCAATCCTAAAGGAAAACAACCATGAATATTCATTGGAAGAACTGTCGCTGAAGCTGAAGCTCCAATACTTTGGCCTCCTGATGCAAAGAGCTGACCCATTGAAAAAGACCCTGATGCTGGGAAAGATTGAAGGCAGGAGAAGGGGACAACAGAGGACAAGATGTTTGGATGGCATTACTGATTCAAAGGACATGAGTTTGAGCAAACCCCGGAAGATGGTGAAAGACAGGGAAGCCTGATGTGCTGCAGTCCACAGGGTCGCAAAGAATCTAACACAACTAAGCAACTGAACAACAACAAATAGACTGGAGTGGAGAGGGACGATCCCTGCTGTTTGAGCCACAGCCATGTGCTGTGTTAGGCTGGCCCCGGGGACACTCTGCACCCAGGCAGCTGTTTGGAGGCCTGGCCACTCGTCCTGGTTTCCTCTCTGTCTGAGGCTGTCTCCAGCCGGACTCCCCACTCTGTCCCCGCTATATCCATCCCCCACCCTCAATGAGTGCTAGTGTTTGACGCAGGCCTCCCACGAATGAGTAGATTTCTGTGCAGGGCGAGGCAGGGTGCAAGGACAAACTGCTCATTTGTGGTCGCTGCTCCCACAGAGGGGGCTTATATACAAACGCACAGGACTCAGGTTTGATTAAATGACACACAGGGCTTTGCCCTGACCCAAGCTCCCCACCTTTGCTGTCCATCAGCTCTCAGGGTGGGGGCTATTCTCGCATTCCCCGGGAGGGCGTGGGCTCTGAGATGACAAACCCCGCCCAAGGGGACCTGCCAAGACCCAGGGAGGGAGGCAGGACCTGGCTCTGGGGTCCTCACCGCTGGTGGACAGACATGAGCCTGATGCCCAGCATCAAGGGAGACATGTGAGGGTCCTACCTGTCCTGGAGAATAGGTCAGCTGTCAGCAACTGTACACTCTCCCATGGAAAGATGAGAAGTGAAGATGGGGGTGGCCAAGAACTGAACCACCTGGGGCTTCCCAGCCTGTCCACTCAGCTCTGTATTTGGAGATGGTGACCACTTGGAGAAGACATCGCCTCTTGCCTTAGTACCTCAAGCAGGACCCCGAGTCTCTCCCAACAGCAGGGGATGGACTCCCATGGGCTGTGTGAGGTCCAGAAGGGGTGGAATCTGGGGGCCCAGAACTCCAATTCATGAAGCATGTGCCTTGCCCCCCATCCACCTCCATCCATGTGTGGGACACCTGCCCAGGTGGCCTTGGGCCCAGCCCATGTGTGGCCACGGCACCTGGTCATGAACTTGCAGATGAACTGAACAACGCCATTGTCATCTTCTCAAAGGAGTGGGCACGCTCTTCCTCACAGCTCATTTTCTCTTTTCAATAATGAGGCACAGAATGGGAAAGGCACCCAGCTACAGGGACCCCTGGGGATGAGGGGAGGGGTCTGGGCTGCAGGAGAGACAGCCCAGTCTCGGAAACACACTCACCCTAGAGGGTTTCCATTGCTGACAACAGCCCACTCCACGCGGCCCAGAGCTCCGGGTCCCAGACACCCCATCTGCAGAGGGCCGCTTGGTCCTCATGCCCTCGTGGTGGGTGGGGAAGAGTGGGCACTCATCAGGGTGGGGCCACACACTTCCTGCACTCTGAGCCTCCCTGGGGGCACCCCTCATGCAGGGCCCAAGTCCAGTGCCAGCTCCCAGGACCCCTTGCCCGCCAGGCCAGCCCCTGAGTGGCCCAGTGTCCACGCCAGCATGACGGGATCCTGCTACCCAGCAGTTCCCGCCCAGCTCCAACCTGGTCCTGGGCAGGTGCCCTTCCCTTTTATAATCACTCGAACAGTGGCTGAGGGCAAAGATGAGCCGCTCAGAACCCCAGCTCTGAGAGTCTAGTGACCGAGAAAGGCAGGCTGCTGTCAGAGGGGGCTGGGGGCATCAAGCATGGCGGGGAGCCAGAGCCACTGGAACCAAGTGGCTGCCTCAGGACATCTGTGGTCAGCTCCCTCCGTGTCATTTCAGGCCGGAAGTCCAGGACCTGGATGGCACCTCCCAGTGCCCGGGCCTGGCCATCAGGAAGCCAGAGGACGTGGAGGAGGAGGAGGAGGAGGAGCTGGAGGAGGATGATGACAGCCTGGCAGGGAAGTCCCAGGACGACACGGCATCCCCCACACCCGAGCCTCAGGGCACCTACGAGGACGATGAGGACGAGGAGCCACCCACCTCCCTGGCCGTGGGCTTTGACCACACCCGAAGGTGGGCACCTGCCCTCCGTGGGCCCCAAATGCTTGGGCCCCAGGCAGGGAGACGGGCAAGCACCGAGGGGGCGACCTCACTCCCACACCCTCCACCCTGCCAGCGGGGTTCTCTCTCCCTAGTAGGTGTTTCCGCTGCAAGGACTTCTGTGCACAGGTCAGGGTGAGACCAGGCCCGAAACTCACACACACACATGCACACATACCTGCAGACACATACACACAATGCACATGTGCACACACGTACACACACACGTACACGCGAAAATGTGCACATGTACACATGTGGACACGTGCACGTGTACACACAGGCACATGTGCCCATGCGTGCACGTGTGTGCACGTGTACATATATGCGCACATACATGTGTGAACACTACACATGCAACTACATACACACCCTTGCCCGTGTGGGCACATGTATACACATGTATACACATGTGTCGATGTGCATGTGTGTGCACACATGTGCAGGTTCATGTTTGTACACATGTATGTGTGCATGTGCGCGCACACACATGCTTCACCCAGTCCAGAAGCAGAGCAAGGCAGGCAAAGGCTGAGAAGGAGCTGATCAGGGACCCATGGGTGGTCTCCAGCCCTGCAGAACCAGGAGCAGTGACATCTGCCTCCAGCAGGCTGTGGGTGGGAATTGAGTACCAATGATTTTGGAAGCTGGCAGAGGAGAGCCTCTCCTGCTGCGTCCCCACTGCTCACCACCTACATTCAGCACCGGTGACACAACCAGCATTCAAGGTCCTCCTGGGGGTGGCTGGCAGATCCTGCGGGCCCTTCAGAGATGGCCCACTTCCTCCCACTTTGGGCCCTGAGAGTGGGCCTCCCAGAACAACCCAGATTTCGGGAACCAAGACCTCTGCCCCGCTCCCAGCCTGTCCTCCGTCCCCAGGGACCCAGCGCCCTGCCTGTGCTTGCAATGTGTGTGCATGCACTGACCTCCTCTGTGTCCTCCATCACTTTCCTGTATTCATGTGGCTTCTGTCCACGTGTCTGTGTGTCCATGCGTCTGTCTCCTGTGCATGTGGCTCGTGGAGACGCTGTGGCGTGCATGCAGGCACGGAGCTGGCCATGGGGCCTCAGAGAGTTGGCCGAGGCCAGACAGGCTGACAGCGGGCCCCTCTCGGTCGTTGGTGCAGGTGTGTTGAGGAACCACCAGGCGGTCTCTTAGCTTTGGAGCCGATGCCGACTTTTGGGAAGGGGCTGGATCTCCGCAGAACAGCTGAGGAAACGTTTGAAGTTAAAGATGTGCTTAATTCCACCTTAGATTCTGAGACTTTAAAACAGACCCTGTACAGGCAGGCTAAGAACCAGGTAGGTACCTACCAGAGCCTGCCCCGACCTCCCCCAGGCTGGATGGCAGGCCCCAGCCATGCCTCCCCCACCAGGGACCACCTCCCTTCTCTCTGTGGCCATCCCATGTCTGCATGGGGGACACCCAGGACTCTAGCTCTCCCATGCCCATTGCTTTGGCTAGAGAGACCCCCAAATGACTCCCTTTCCTTGAAAGCAAGGGTGGGGAGAGGTTGAGGGCAGATGAACGAGAGCCAGCCCCTCACAAGGGTGCTCCCCGAGTCCTGCAGTGCTCCTGGACGTGTGGGTCCTGGCCCTCACGTCCCCAGAGGGTGGTGTCCACCAGCGCTGTTCTCGTGGCAGCACTGGCCTCCCTCTGCCTCTGCCCAAGCAGGAGTGATGGCAGCCCAGGGTCCTCTTGAGGGACACTCCCCCGTCGGGGTCACGGGCCCCAAGCTGCAACTATGGTGAGTCAGCAGGGCACAGGCTGGCCGGCATGACTCACCCTCAGCCTAGGGGCTGCAGGACCCTGCTTGTTTTCAGCCTGAGGGACTTGGGTTCCACTCAGCTCTCCGCAGCCCACCCAAGTCTGAGCAAAAACGTCTGCGTGTCTGTCTTCGTCTCTTTACTAATCCTGTCCGGAGTGTGAACTTGGGTGGACACCCCGCACCCCACCTGCTCTGAGAGGCCCCGGGTCCCGTCCCCTCGCGCTCTGGGGGCCGAGCTGGGCTCTGGGCCAGAGGCATGTCTGCTCTTAGCTCAGAAATGCTGCACACCACGTCCCTGAAATAGCTCTGTGCCACCACCACGGTCTTCCACACCCGACAGGGCCCACCAGGCAGGACCTGCGCGTCCCTGATGGGGTCTCAGCAGTAACTACCAGCACCCTGGTCCCCCTGAAGAGCATGCCTGCCTGTGAATCCATGCTGATCACCAGGGATGTAGGGGCACCTGTGAGGGCAGATGTGCCCCCAAAGAGGCTGAGGGTCTTAGTGGCCCTCTGCAAAGATGCCTCATCTGCAGGCCAGCCCCCTACACCTTTGCCCCCTGCCTCACCTCTGGGTCTGAGGTCAGCTGGAGGGGGTGGGAGGCCGGGAAGGGGTGGGCTGGCCTGGGGTCTACAGGACCCACCCCGCACCGCTCACCTGCTATCCTGTGTGTACCCTCCCCTCCCTGCAGGCGTATGCAATGATGCTGTCCCTTTCCGAGGATGCTCCCCTCCACGCCTCCTCCCAGGGCCCTCTGGACACTTGGCTGAACATCGCAGGAGCCACACCAGAGTCTGGAGCCTTTAACCCCATCAACCACCTCTGACTGGCCTGAGAGGGGCTGGGGTCAGAGTCCAAGTGAGGCCACCAGGGTCCCCGACTTCCCAACAGAAATCTCCATGGCAGAAGACGGAGGCAAGGGCCTTGGGAGCCGGTGCGGCCTGGGGCTGAGGAGACCCCCCCACCTTGTCACCTGTGTCTGACTACTCCTCAGCGTCTGCTCCCCCTCCATGGTCCAACTCTGATTTTTGCAATGAAAACTCAGAACCCGGCATCCTTGGAGCCATCGTAGGGTTTCACCGGCTCTAAGCATCAGTCTTGAGAACGGCCTTCAGATGGTACAGCTCACTCTCCAGGCACAGCACTGTGGGCTGCCTCACAGAGTCAACCCCGTGGGCAAGGATGGGGTTTGAACCCCACACTGAGGCTGGTGGGCCTCTCCCGGGTGCCGTGTGACATCTGGGGAGGGAACAGACATCTGGGCGTGCTCTAAGGAGGGAATCGCCCTGACAATTTTTATAAAGAAAATGACAAGAATGATCCTTTTGGTAATCTTATTGACGACAGAGTCTATTTAAGCATGTGGTTTTAAAAATAGACAGTATTTTTAAAAAAAAAATCACAAAGTGACTTGCAAATTGTTTTTTAAAAGTAATTTTGCATTGCTTTGAAATCTCAGCTTCTTTGCAAACCCAAACCTGCCTGGGACCCAGCCCTGCGTTTGGGGGTGTTCTTTATACTGTAGATAATGGAGAGATTTTCTATCCCTGACTGTGTTTGTAAAGCCAAGGTGATTCTGGGCACCCCGGCCCCAGAACCAAGGGGCAGAGCCCACTCCCGGGAGCAGTTTGAGACTGTGCCTGGAGTCAGATACGATGTCCTGGGCTGGCCCAAGGCTGGGACTCAGAGATGTGCCTGTCATTGTGTGACATGGGATTCGTGCCAGCGGCCCCAACCCAGGGGGAGGTCAGAGCAGAGACTTGGTCCCCAGCGCAGAAGTGGCCAGGCCCCTCTGGCTCCCCCTCAACCATTCTACAGAAGGCGGGGCCCGCCGGTCATCTTGGGATCTCCAGCACCCACCCACCCCCCCTGCGGATGGACAAGGGGAAGGGAGTGGGCACCCCCTCCCCCCATAGGGGCTGCTGTGGGGTGCACTCCAAGGCTCCTCTGCTCCAGGCTGCCAAGCTCCATGCTCACCCGAGACCCCAGGACACAACAGCCACTTCGCTCTTTGTGTGGGTTCCTGGCGGGCGGGACCCGGCTCCAGAAGGACGGGAGTCCAGGTGCGACCTCCACAAAGAGCTAAGACAGCACAGCCCGGAGGGGACGGACCGCACCTCCCAGGACCAGGCTGCTCTCCACTCGATGGGCTTTAAATTATTCCCATAGGGGCCAATTTCAAATAATTGTTGTTGTTTTTTTTTTTTTCCCTGATGGAATTGACCTTAATCTGTATATAACTTGTAATTTTTTCTAATTCATTTCTTTTCTTATTTTATTTCTTCCTTAACAGTATTTTTGGCATTAGACATTCTTATTGTGAAGAAATAATGTTAATATAAGTATCTAGTGAAGGACCAAAACCGTGAAATAAGGTTGTGTGTTGTGTGATCAATAACCAGGGAGTGGGGCGATTTTTAATGTGCCAAATACCCCACGTCCCCCCCCCCCAATGAATCCTGCTGCCCGTTTTCCAGACAATCATGTGTTTTTGTTAAATTTGAGTTTCAGTTGCATTTAAGACAAGTGCTCTATTTATTTCTTTTATTGTTCGGAAGAAAAATGAAGACTAGCATCCCAAGAAGAAGAGAAAAAATACCTGCCCAAGTTGCCCTAAGAAATGTGTGAAAATACAAACAGTCATGGAGCGGCCCACCGTCCAGCCTCTCCAGGCCAAGACAATCGTCCGCCTGGGCACTGGGGGTTTGGCTTCGCGGTGGAGACCTGTGGATGGGGATCCCCAAGGGTGCACAGACCCGCAGATCCTAGCGAAAGGATTTGGCCTTTCCCAGATCCGGTCAAGGTACCAGACTCAGAGCGCCTTCCACGTGGGAACAGGCTGGAATGTGGCCCGCAGGGCAGTCGGAGAAGCTGCTGGCAGAGGAGCTGGCCGCAGCCGCAACCACAAGGATTTACAGACACAGCCGCTCACACCGCCTCAGAAGCATCCTTCACCCCACCCCCCGTGGACCCACCTGGTGTGTCGCAATTTCCAACTCTCCCTCGATCGAAATGGGACCCCTTTGAAAAATCAACCTCGGATACCACCTCCCCATTTCTGTAAACCCAAATTATATGATTTCTTCTGCTAAACAATAAGGTGTGTGCTTTTTATTGCGATTTGACTCTCTCTGTCCAAAGCAGGATGTTTGGGCAGGTAGAGGCCCAAGTGTCTGTTCCCTGCGGCCTGGCCCTTCCATTCACCTCTGGTCTCTCTGTGACAGTCATGGTTAGCTCTATGCAGCTGATCTCCTTAAACTCTGACTCTTTCCTTCTTTCCCAAGAACCCTGGCTGCACATTTTCAGTCCTGTTTTTTGTCCCCCTTGAAAATGATTAGAGTAAGCCCAGTTTCTCCTCCAGCCTGAGCATTTGGCAGATTTGGTGGCGGGGAGGGTTCTGTCCTTGGACCCTCAGATAAAGAGAGCACTTATTTCCTACACCTGGTGGGTCCATGAAGCCTGGGCTCAAAGTTGAGCGTTGTCCCAACCACAGTCAGCTGCCCCTCCCCGGGTCTTCTCTGCCCCCCAGGCTCCAGCACCAGCCACCTGCTCAGACCCAGGGGGATGCCCTAGAGGGTCTGGGAGCTCAGGCTGGAGAATTCCGAGAACCCAGCTTCATGGCACGGATGCAACTGGCGGCTGCCTGGCCGACCAGTGCATCTGTGGGCTGGTGGCTGGAGTCAGAGCTGTAAACTAGGAACCCCACTGGGCTAGTGTGCTAGGAACCCTTCACTCCAGCCTTGTCCACTTCACTCTCTGGACTGCTGACTCTCACCCCCAAGTGGAAATTCGGAAGGAGGTCTCCTCACCCTTCCCTCTTCTGCCCCTCAGACCCCAACCCCCACCTCGGGCCCAACCCTTTCATTCCCAGGACAAGCAGGTAGGACCCCAGGACTGCTGACCCTTTGGCCAGCCAGCCCTTCATAAGGGGGACCCAGAAGCCTCTGGTTGGAACCCAGAAGCGTGCATTCCTGCATCCCACCTGGAACCCTGGGGTGGGGATAAGTGACTGGGGTGGGCCTGAGAGACTGCCCAGCCCTAGTGGCCTTCCCATACAATGCCAAGAGTGCGGCCAGTCCACCCAGACACTGATTGGCCCTGTAAACCCTGAGGGCCCTTGTCCTTCTGCATCCTGGCTGCTTCCTCAGTGAACAATCGCAAAGCACTTGCCTGAACACACATCCCTTGTGTTAGCCCTGAAGCCTCAAAGCACTGGATTGTGGCGCCCCAGCCCCCAGCCCCCCCCCACTACTGCCCAAGTGACTGAAATCTACTGAGCTTATTCACTGTGCTGTCCTGGGAGGGGCAGGGGCAGCATCCCCGGGAGAGCACCCCGCACTGCTGCCTGGGGCGGTGGCGGGGAATGGACGGGGAGCCGGGCACCTCGCTCCCCTCCCGGCTGGGGACGCGGGGACACAGCTGCTCCTGGCCGGTGGAGGTCAGCCGGGTCTCAAAAGCCATGAATGTCTCTGTAGCGATGAGTGATACTGTGACTAAGACGTCCTCACAAGATGCCAAGGAGCGTCCCTCTCCTCCTGCCATTCCAGTGTTTATGTTTTCTTTCTTTTCTGTCACGGATTCATATTACCACTTGTGGGGAAAAAAAAAAAAGTAAAAGAAAATAGAATGAAAAGGCAGCTTATGTTTCCAGATGTGCAATTCACTCATGAACAAAGTTATCCTGAAGGTTCTTCTCCGCGCACTTCTCTTCCTCGTTCTCCTCCAAACGAGGGAAGCTGAGCCCCGTGTCCACACGGAACTTGGGGCATCCGTACGCGTACGCTGGTGACACTTCAAACCTGTGCGTCCATGTCATCCTTCGCCATCGTTACATTATGATTCGGTTTTTTTTTTTTTCTTTATTCTTTTTTTTTCTTTTAGAGCTGTATAATGTTGAAAAGAAATCAAGTGTAAATGTCTGGTTTTTCTCCATAATGTTTTTTTTTTTTTTAAAAAAAAAAACCATTGAGAAGGAGGCTGGTGTATGTCCCACGTCCCCCGATTGTAAATTTGCTTCTGTTCTAAGTAAACTGTGCATGGCTCGTGTGTAGTCATTATCGTGTCTGTTCGTGAAATTTTTACGAAAAGGAAAATCCCATAGATGCACTTATTAAATACGTGATTAGAGTCTGCGTCCTCAAGACTAGGAGTCCTGAACTGCCCACATGGAAGACGCAGTTCTTAATATGGAAATCGCTGTGGGAGAAGGAAAGGAAAAGATACCAAGTGTAGGAATCATTCAGAGAGTGACTCTGCAGATTTCATTTTGATGATGCTTGTGATAAAGACAAATGTACTTGTGTAGAGAAATGTCTTTAAGATGAAGCCTAGGAGAAGCTGATTTTGAGGTTGATGCTGTAGACTAGGACTGTATACCAAATGTAATCTTTCCGATGCTACAATGAATTTATACATGAGATTGATATGCAATAAATCTGTGTGCTTTTCTAAGCCTCTGTGCCTGCGTGATTCACCCAGGGAGAACAGAGGTCTCGCAAGGCTGGGGAGGGATGGTGAGAACAGACTCAAGAGTCAGGGCGTGGCCGGTGGGGAGGCTCACCAGCCCTGACGAAGAGCCCCTCATGCCATCCTCCTGTACCACCCCCAGGGCAGGTCCCCTTGCTGTTCCTGTTTTCTAGAAAAGAACAAGCTCAGAGGGGGCACCACCTACCCGGGACAGCCTTGCAGTGAGCATGCTGGCCTCCAGCTGTGCTGTCCTCCAAGTGTGCCCACCTCAGGACAAGGTGACCTTTAGGTATGGCCCCCAGGTGTGGCAGCCTCCAGGTGCGGCAGCCTCCAGGTGTTTCTACTCTCAATCATAGTGGCCTTCAGGTGTGTCCATCTCCAGGTCGGCCTACCTCTGGGCATGGCACCCTACTGGTGTGCCCACCTCCAAATGAAACTGCCCCCAGGTATTCTTACCCTTGCATGTCCCTGCCCCCAGCGCCCATGCCCATGAACTCTCACCAGGGCCTCTTGATGGAGGAGAAGCCCATCCTATATGGCCAGCCCCAAATCTTCCCCCCTCTGAAAGCAGACCTCCCCACCAGCCAGCCCTCCACTTCAGCTGTGCCTGCCCCACACATTGCTCCCAGCCAGGGCCTAAGCCTGACCCACCGGCAATGGCCAGATGGACCAAGGCAGAGCAAAGGCCAAGGTTGCAGGAGGAGCAAACACAGCCCCCTAGGGAGACTCTCCTTCTGTGTACCCAGGCATTCCTTCTTGGGGCCCATTTGTCAGGTTGCACAAAGAAATGAAGAATAGATGATAGACGAATAGGTGAATGGATGGATAGATGGATGGATGGATGATGGATGGGTGGATGGATAGTAGATGGACAGATGGATGGGTGGATAGGTGGATAAATGTATGGATAGATGTGTGTATGGATGTATGTGTGGGTGGATGGATGATGGATAGGTGGGTGGATCCACCTATGAATGGATGGATGGAACAATGGATGAATGATAGGTGGGGGGAATGGATGGATGGATGGGTAGGTAGATAGATGACGGATGGGTGGTTTGCTGTAAGAACCGTCACTCAACATGGATCTTGAGACCTCCAGTGTCTCTGAAGGGGGCTGGACCTGCTCTGAGAGAGGTAACAGAAGGGGGCAAGGCCTGGGTCCCTCTATGTGGCAGCATCTCATAGCCACCAGAGGGAAGAAACTGCAGTTGACCTTGGAACAAGATCTCTGGGCCCAAATCTGGGTACTGAGTCTTTTCACTTTCTTTGCACCATCAAGTATGCGTGTCTCCAGGGTAGCACTGGTTGGGGGAAGCAGTTAAACATTTTCAGGTGATTTCTTCCCTGTTGTGACTGTCATCCTGAGATCTGAATCTTGTGGTCAGATGTGGGGTTTGCCCCGGAGTTCCAAGCACAGGGATGGCTTGAGAAATAAATTTTCATTTTCAGAGGACAAATGATGCAAATCACAGAACTGGTGAATGGCCACACTTCCGAAAATCATTCACCAAGATGGAGTGACAGTCTCCAGCCCACCCCATTATGCCCTCCCAAGCTCCCCAGGTAGGCTGCCGTCAGGGGCCAGAGCTCCCATCTTGGTTTAGCCCAGCAGCCTTTCTCTACGTCCTCCACCCCAAAGGGAGAGGAGTATCCTGGGACAGGAGCCTGTCTGATAAGAGCCCTATTGTCAGGGGGATCTCAGAGGAAAAGAGCAAAGGTACACAGAACAGGCTGACAAGCCAACTCTGTCTCCCTGAAGCCCAGTTCCTGGCAGGGAAGATCGAGGGGAAAAGCTCCATTTTGGAAACAAAGGGGGTGAAAATCAACAGGAGAAAAATGTGTCAATGAGAAATCTGTTTTCTGGGAAAAAAGATGCTTTTGAATTCCCCTTCAGATTCATTTTGGGCCAAGTGAGCCTGTTGGTTATTTGCAGAGAAGCTATTTTGAGAATCGTTAACTTCATTTCTCAGGGCAACAAAAGTCTTCCCCAAAATCAAAAAGTGTCTTAATTTGGGGTAAAATGGCTAGGCACAGGCTGGCTTTTGTGGGAACAGATGGACTAGCAAGTGGGGCCCAGGAGAACAAGATGCTCAGAGCAGGGTTCTGGGGTGGGAGGTGGCTGCCAGCCACAGCCTGCACTGTGGTCCTCAGGAAGGGAAGAGCACTGTACACAGCACTGCCTGGCCATATCCTCCCCAAAACTTACACCCAGTTCAGGAAAGGGACGTGGAGTTTGCTCCAGAGCCTCAGGGCAGAGAGGATGGAATTCCATGGTTATAAGACAGGGAGGCCTGAGCACCAGTTGAGGCCCAACAGAGAGGCTGTGAGTGCAAGTGAAGGTTGCTCGGTCATGTTTGACTCTGCAACCCCATGGACTATAGCCTGCCAGGCTCCTCTGTCCATGGAATTCTCCAGGCAAGAATCCTGGAGTGGGTTGCCATTCCCTTCTCCAGGGGATCTGCCCAAACCAGGGATCAAACCCAGGTTTCCCACATTGCAGGCAGATTCTTTACCACCTGAGCCACCACGGAAGCCCAACAGAGAGGCTGGGGAACCAAAACCCCAAGGGAGGTAGTTGGCTCTTTCGCCTAGTATCCAGTTGATGCCCCTGGGTTCATGAGTCCACCAGGCCTTGGAGCTCTGGATGACTTATGTGGTCCTGTCTTCAAGTTCACTGATCTTTTCTTCTGTAGCATCTAATCTGTTAACTTCATCCAGTATGTTTTTAAATGTTCATATCTTATATATATTTTTTGTCTTTAGAATTTTCTTTTGATTCAGCATTCTTTTTCTTTTGATCATATTCATTATACATTATCCTTTCTCTTTTATGTGCAAGGCTTCTCTTATATCCTTGGAATAGTTATCATGTGTGCTAAGTCACTTCAGTCATGTCTGACTCTTTGCGACCCAATGGACTATAGCCCACCAGGCTCCTCTGTCCATGGGATTCTCCAAGCAAGAATACTGGAGTGGGTGGCCATTTCCTTCTCCAGAGGATCTTCCCAACCTAGGGACTGAACCCACATTTCTTACATATCCTGCATTGGCAGATGGGTTCTTTACCACTAGCGCCACCCTTCATGAAGTGAAGCGAAGCGAAAGTCGCTCAGTCATGTCTGACTCTTTGCAACCCCATGGACTGTTGTCCAAGGAATTCTCCAGGTGAGAATACTGGAGTGGGTATTTCCCACTCCAGTGGGAAGCCTTTCCCTTCTGCAGGGGATCTTCCCAACCTAGGAACTGAACCCAGATCTCACACATTGCAGGCAGATTCTTTACCAGCTGAGCCACAAGGGAAGCTCTGCTAGTTGCATCATCTGTGTCGTTTCTGGGTCTCTTTCTATTGGATGCTTTTTCTCATGGTTATAGGTCACATGTCTGTTAATGTTTCACTAGGTGCTGGAGGCGGTAAATGCAAAATGGTTGAAACCTTAGAGTTGACCTTCTTTTAAGAAACTTTCATGCTGACAAGCAGTTAACTGACTTGGAGGCCAGCCTGGTCTCTGCTTGTTTCAAAACTCTGTCAGTCAGATGTAGAGCAGCCTCCACCCCTTCTACCTAAGGTGTAGGCTTACCTCTCCTAAGACAAGGCCTTCTTTGATCTCCAGCCAATGCCCTGGGGTCCACGAGGCCTCTTGATCCTGGCAATTGGCTATCAAGTGTTTCCAAGCTTGTGTGGATGCTGGGAGCTGTTCTCTGCCCAGCTCCCAGGATCTCACTCTGCACACAGAACAGAGCATTTGACCAGACTCAGGCTGGCCCCGGGGGCTTCTCAAGATCCTTTTCTGCACTGCTGCCTTCCCTCTGAGGCTCTGCCTGCAAGTCCCAGTCCCCTCAGCCTCCCTGACCCCATCTCTGCCCGCCTCGCTAGCTCAGTGAAGCCACTGCGTTCTGCTTTGTCCTGCCTCTCGGAAGAAAGTTGGGCAGGTGTGGGGCTCCCCTCACTGGGTCCTCCCCCCACCCCCCTGCTCTCTGCCACATGTTGTGTGCTCAGTCGCGTCAGTCGTGCCCAGCTCTTTGCAACCCTATGGACTGTAGCCCGCCAGGCTCCTCTGTCCATTGGATTCTCCAGGCAAGAATACTGGAGTGGGTTCCCGTGCCCTCCTCCAGGAGATCTTCCCCACCCAGAGATCGAACCAGTGACTCCTGCATCTGCTGCACTGGCAGACAGATTCTTTACCACTGAGCCCTGCTACCTGTTGTCGACGACGACAACAGTTGCTTCTTATTTTTGCCCGGTTTTCTATCGATTACAGTGGGAGCTGCATCATCACAGCTGGAATGTCTGTAATGCTTTGAATTCTCAATTGGAGCAGATAAGTGCATTTTTAAAATGCCTTACCTCTTTGGAAACCTGGAATAGTCCCTAATTGTGAGACAGGGCCTGGGCTTTGCACTCAGATAAGCCTGAGCTCTCCTCTTGGCCGGGTCACTCACTAGCCAAGTGATAAAGTACAGACACTTGACCTCTGGATGAAATGGAGACATTGACACCTTAGGGAGTTTCTGCAAGAATTCCAGAAGGTGATGCAGGAAGCCTGGTACACAGTAGGTGTTTAATAGGAGGTAACAACCATTTGCTACCTTAATAGGAGGCCCAAATGTTAGCTGGGCCACAAGACTGTGTGCTCCCTGAACTGAGCCTCCTGCTCAGCAAGGCCACCCCCATGGGCCAGAGAGGCAGCCAAGCCCTGCTTGTGGCCCCCGCGCCACCCCTTTGTCCATCTGTGGACCCCACCCGGCCTGGGCCTCCAGTCACCCAGCACAGAAGAGCCTCTGTCCTCAGGCCCACTCACAGCTGCTGCATCACCCAAGGTCAATGAGACCTTTCCCAGCTGCCCACGGGCTGGACCGGGCACCCAAGGGGAGGGACTCTGCTGTGAGTGGTGGGTCAGCTGGCTGCCAGGCCCAGAGAAGAAAGGAGACCTGCTGTGCCCTATCCTCCAGCCCCCACCTTCCCTGCGGCTAGGGAGGTAGGGGGAGAGCGGGCACTGCCCTTTTTGCCCTCAGCACCCAGGATGGTCAAACCAAAAGGCCTCCTGGGGGGCTGTTGGCCTCAGGACACTACCTCTCTGGACTGTGGCCCTGTAACTGAGCAAAAGTTTGGAAGACTCGAGCAAGACCTCCTGGAGCACAGAACACCCTGGAGCCACAGGAAAGGGCTCCGGCAGACAGCAGGCATCAACTCCTTTGTAGGAAATCCCGAGAGCCATGGGGTTGGTGATCCCAGATGTTCAGGAAACCCCTCATTTTGTGAGTGCTGGGCAAGCTGGGCATGCAGATGACCCACACCTTACCTTCCAGGGGTGACCACTGGTGTGCAGGTTCTGCCCCCAGGACGCTGGCACAAGGAGCTAAGGCCCTGAGCCTGTGACAGCCAGTGGTGTCCCCTCTAAGGTTCTCATGGGGGATGGGGAGGGAGAAGACCCTGGGGCCACACAAGAGCTGCTCTCACAAGGCATCTTCCTCTCAATTTTCAAGGCTGAAAATGTCCCCGGGCTGATGAGGCCTGGACATGTGGGGTGAGCTCCGTCTAATCGGTGCCGCCCTGTCTCCTTCTGGCCTGCTGAATGGTGCCCTGAGGCCAGGCACAGAGGCACCCCAACACATAGGAGGGGGGGTGTAGGCCGCCCTCTATGTGCAGACCACCCCCCACCCCGTGGAGCCTGCATGCCAGCGAGAAGACTGAAACAGGTTAGCCAAGTAGGATGCTCGTCAGAGGCAAAGATGAGATGGGAGAGGCCGGTCATCTTCCTGGGCCACCACAACAAATGACCACAAAACAACAGAGACACATCCTCTCCCAGCTCTGAGCGGGATGTCTGAGATCAAGGTGAAGGCAGTCTCTAGGGCAGGATCCTTCCCGCCTCTTCCAACTTCTCAGCATCCTCAACCCGCAGACACATGACTCCAACCTACATCTCCATCCACACCGGACCCCTCCTTTCTGTCTGGGTGTCCAGCTCTCCTCTACTTATTGGATTCGGGGCCTAATCAGGTAGGCTCCTGTCTCAATCACACCTGCAAAGACCCATTTTTCAAATAGGGGTACATCAATGCAGGATTCAGCTCTCAGGGCAGGGCACAGCCGACCTGGAAGCCTGGGGCGGGAAGGAAGCCTGGGAGCCCCCTAAAGGGCCGTCTGCTCTGGGCTGACCTGGCCCTGCACACCCGGGTCCCAGCCACAGGGTGGAAGAGTTCCAGAGACTCACCCCCACCGGCAGATGAGCGGAGGAAGAGGGCTGTGCGGTCAGCCCCGGGTCCTTCTCCCCACGCCAGTCACAGGACCCTCAAGCTGTTTCCTTTCAGCCACCAGCCCTGGACGTGGACTCCGGGTTATTTCATGTGTCATCATATAATCTCTGCTCTACAGCTGAGACAGCAGAGGCCCAGACAGGCCAAGCCATCTGCTCCTGGTCCCCTATCCCCAACCACACGCTCAGCCAGCCGGAGGCCAGACTCAGGTGGGAGGATGAACCATGAAGTGACCAAGCCGGGTTCTGAAAGAAGGTTTTAAAGGAAAGCAATCGCATGGGGGTCAGGAACCCTCTGGGCCTGGGTCTCCCCACCTGCCAAGTCCCTCCAGGACTCCCCCAACCCTTCACTGCTGCTTTCTGGGCCTTGTGGTGTAGTACCTAAAATGGCCTCTGGAGGGCAGCACGTGCCCAACTTTCCCAAGAGCCGCCTGAAAGCAGTCTGTCCGCCCAGGTGGCTGCAGGGAGGACTACGCCCACAGGGGTCAGCCACTAGCCCTCGCCCACTCCCCCCACCCAACATACACAGATGGGGAGGAAGCCACAGGCAGTCCCTGAGTATGCTGAGAGCGGGCTCTGCTATTGCCGCCCTGGGTTGATGTGAAGCTGGGGTTTTGGGGTGGTGGGTGACACAGGGCAGGTAGAATGGAGCGGGGAGGTGCGGGCCCTGCCTGGTGGACGGGCAGGTCAGTCCAAGCGCTGTTCCAGCACACCTCTCCCAACCCCCCGCACCTCCTGAAGCACCAGGGAGCTGGATTCCTGAAACTCCCTCTAAGGGGCTGTTGCAGCCACTGCCCAGGGGACCCACCCTGAACAAGGCCTGGAAAGGTCGGGCTTGGAATCCAGACTGAGCTTCGTGCAGGCTAAAAAGGCCTGACTTTCCAGGCTTCGGCGACCTGATCTGTCAGGCGGGGATGATGCAAATGAATGCCGCGAAGGGCAACGGAGTGCTCCAAACACTCCAGGGTCGCCCTCTGACCGCCAAGAATCCAGAAGGTGAGGTCATTTCTGCAGCAGGGGAGGCCTTGCAAACCTTCGATTCCCCACAGAGCTGGTCAGTTTCCAGGAGGGCTTCCTGGAGGAGTGGGCAGCCCAGCCGGGCCAGTAAGAAGAAATTCAGAATCGCATTGGTGGAAGCCGCGTAGCCCTGGCCTCACCCAGGCAGATGAAGCCCAGCTCGAGAGAGTAGGCCTGGGGGCGCGGCGTTGGGGGCGGTCCCGGAAAGGCGCTGGCCTCCGGCAGGAGACTCCAGACTGGACTCAGAGGCGCGAGCCCGCTCGGCTGTGAGTCACCTGAGCTCCAGCCGGCCAGGTGGGGACAGTGACGCAGGCAGCGTGGCCAGGTACCTGGGGCGCACCCCGTCGGCCCCTCCCACAGCCGGCACTCGGAGCGGGAGCCGCCGGGCGCACACCCTGCTCCACCTGGCCACCCACCTGGCGGGGCCGGAGCGCCGCCGCCTCCCGCTGGGCCGCACAGGAAGTGTGGGGGCGGGGACGGGGAGGGACCGAGCGGCCGGACAGAGCGCGGGGCCGGGAACTGCCGCCCGCTGGGGCGCGGAGCCTGGAGGCTGGGCAGGCTGACGCGCTAGTAGCTCCGTCCTCCGCCCTGCAGCGCAGGTAAGCCTGGGGGACAGGTGAGAGGGGGAAACAAGTGAGCCTGGGAGACAGGTGAGCCGGGGAAGGGACGGGTGAGCGAGGTGGAGGCGGGGGGTGAGCCTTGGGGAGGGGGCTGGCCCCTTTCCTCTCCTTCGCTTTTTCGGAAAGCCCCGCCCCAGGGGCCGCGACACTTTGCGGCTCCCTCCCTCCGCAGTGGCTGCCCAGCGAAGGCAGCGGGAGGGGACAAAGCCTGGCTGGACCTAGAGCCCCTGACCCCACTCCCCGGCTTCAAGCGTCCCAGCTGCCCGCTCCCTTTTCTCCTCTAAGCCCTAGGGGACACTCCTCACCGTGGAGGGGAACTCTGCAGCCCATTGGGGCATCAGGGCTGAGAGATCCGTAGGAAGCCCCTGGGACCTTTGAAAGCGGGTGGAGGAAAGGAGCAAACGACCCTCCCAACAACTCTGGAGAATCTGTTACCCAAACCCACTTTGGTACCAAGTGTAGCAGCCCCAAGAATGAGGACCCCTCCCCACCCTGGTGGGCAGACGGAGGGGACCTGCTCATTCTTGGCTAAGGAGGGTGAACTTGGGCTCCTGAAGCTGTGGGTGCCACTGATTCCAAGACCCCTGTCCTAGTTGCCCAACCTCCGTTTCTGCATCCCGGAAACAAGGATCTGTTTTGAGATTCAGCTGAACCTCAGCTCAGCAGGGACCACATTGGTGGTGGGGGTAACTCCGCATCCAACCTGGGGCTGAACAGTCTGCACCTCTTGGTGTGGGGGCTCAGGGGGTGCTTGTCAGGCCACCCTGTCTACCCTGCACCCCCAGTGACTAGTGCTTGGACGTGAGGGCCCCGGGTCCAAATACTGGCTCAGTGTGACCTAAGTTACTTAAGCCCTCTGGCCTCAGTTTCCTGTCTGTGAAAGGGGAGCAGTTAGGTGCTGACTCAGCTGAAGCTGGCTCCTCTTTTGGTCGCTGCCCTGATGATGCCCACAGGCTGTAGAAGCCGGCATCACGTCTTGAGCACTACCCAGGGTTTCCCCCGGTCTTCCCTGGCACTTGCAGGGGGGAGTGGTAAGCTGGCAGAGGCCCCTCCCCCCACCCTCTCTTACCTGGGCACCTAGGAGGGAGGAACGTGTGGGGAATGGGAGCATGCCAGTTCCCCAAGGGCTCTGATTCCCTGGGGGGTTAAGGGAGGGGCGGAAGATTGTCTCTGACCCTACACGGAGATTCTCTTCACCTACATGGGAGGAAACCAGGTGCAGAGGTGAGGTGGCGAGACGTGGCTTGCCCCTGAAACGCCTGTCTGTGCGTGACCCACTGGGCATGGCACTCCCCACGTCTGGGTCCTGGAATTTTAGTTTCAGTTTCTGAATGGATCTCAGCTGCTTGTCTCCTTTGCCTGAGCCAGTTGCCTTGCCCAAAGCCTCTGACCACCTGTATCAGCGTCTTTATTTCCAGGGAGAGTCGCTGCTCACCCAGGCGTCCCACTGGGGCAGCGAGGATCTAGGTCACGACGGGGCCTGGCTCCTCGCCCAGCTCTCCACTGACCGTCAGCCTGACCCCAGCAGGTCACATTCCCTCTGCACCTGGTTTCCTTGCCTGGCAGAGCAGGGAAATATCCGCCTTCCAGAAGATCAGTGAGGGGTGAGACACAGTGGTCGTGAAGGTGTTTGGAGGATGCCCGAGGTCACCTGTCCAGGCTGTCTGTCCAAGTCAGGGCTCTGATTTCTTATCCGGGGCTCCTCAGGGGAAACAGCATCTGCAAGCCTGGCACAGTGACCGGGTTTTCGGGATGGCTGTATTGAGAGACAGAATGGGAGCCATTGGCCAGCTGAGCCAGGAGGGTGGTTTCCGTGATAACCTGCAGTGCCCGGAGGTGTCATAGGTGCACGAGGCCCACCAACCCCCTCCGGCTGCCAGGTCAAGTGCAGCCAGGAGGGTCTCCCAACCCCCATGGAGGCAGGTGAATCTCCAGTTAGCTGAGACAAGGTTTCTCCGCCTCATCACTGCAGACAGTTTTTCCAGATGATTCCTTGTCGTGGGTGGTCCTGTACCCTGTCGGGTATTGAGCAGCGTCCCTGGGGCTCTACCTGCAAGAGCCTCCAGCTGTCCCAGCCACCTTACAGACAGACCTGTGTGCTGTGTGGTTTATGAAGTCCAGTCCTGCCCCGAATTCCATGTGACTCCCAGTCTCCAGCCTGGCCAGGCAGAATTACCTGAGCACGAGGCCATCATGGTGGGTCAAGTTTGCCTGAGTGAAGACAGGGTCATGTGAACGGTGCCGGGGAGGCTGAGCCCCACCCCCAGGCAGGGTCTCATCAGCCGGACCTAGAGGAACAGATGCCCCTTGGATGGAGGTGCTGTGGTGACCTCACCCGAGAGGTGGCAGGTCCCATAATCGGTGCCGTGTGGATCCTGGTGACTGTGAGAGCTCAGTGATCAGAGCCCCAGGCCAGGCAGGAAGGCTGTGCTTCTTCAGGGCAGCCCACGGGATGGTGCTGAGCCTCCTGGGGTCCAAGAAGCCCATCTTTCGGGAAGAACGCAGGCTCCGGGGGTGCTAGGCTGCAAGGGCCCCTGGGCCAGGCCAGCCTGAAAGGCAGAGTCATGTCAGGGCCAAGTGCAGCTTAGGACTGGACAGGCTGAGTCGGGTCACCTGAGGCTGCCAGAGATGTCCCCACCTCCACCTTCAGCACACCAGCAGCCCCCTCCTCCCCACCAACCGAGCCCCATGTGCCCCTTACCCAGCTCTGCATGTGCACTGGGGATACAGGGAGGCTGTGAAGTGAAAGTATTAGTCACTCAGTCATGTCCAACTCTTTGCAACCCCATGGACTGTAGCCTGCCAGGCTCCTCTGTCCATGGGATTCCCCAGGCAAGAATACTAGAGTGGGTTGCCATTTCCTTCTCCAGGGGATCTTCCCAATCCAGGTTTCAAACCCAGGTCTCCTGCATCGCAGGCAGATTCTTTATGGTCTGAGCCACCAGGGAAGGCCCTTACCTATCCACCCCTGCACATGCGCTGGGGACACTCAGAGGCTGCTTAAGTGGCATGGGGGAAGCTACTGCTGTGGTTCCCAGGACCCAGCTGTGGGGGCCTCCCCAACCCCCCTCTGAGTTGAAGCCAACAGAGCGTCACTTGGGAGGGGGCACAGGTGGGTCTGGAGCCTCTGATGGTGCTGCCCTGGTGGATTCTGCTTGCTTGAAGCAAAGTACCAAGCGGGCTAGTTCTCCGCCCAGCTCACCAGGACCTCTTCAGGGAGACGGGATCCCAGGAGAGAAACAGGACAGGTGCCCACAATACTAACATTCATGTGTCAGCTTGGGAATTGAGCCCAGCTGTTTGTGCGGACATGGACAGGAAGTCATCCCTGCTCCTGAAGGATGCACACACTCCTCAGGGGGACAGAGGGACAGATGGACCACACACAGCCCTTGTCACCATGGACACTGGTTGGGGAGCTTTCCAGGGCTGCCTTTGGTGGGGAGCAGACTTGCCTCTGTGGCTTGAGTGGTCACTGCAGGATGTCTGGCCTCTCTCAGCGACATCATTGCCCAGAGAACATGGCTGGCATTGAGTCTGTGCTCTGGGCCCTCCCCTGTGCTGGCTGCAGGACACCAGGCAAAGGCCAGTTTCCAGTGAAGATGATGAAAGAGAGGCTTTTGGAGCCAGTTGATTGGAGGAGTCCCCAGACACAGTCCCAGTAGGGAATCCCAAAAAGCCTGCCAGGCAGAAGTGTGTGCTTGTGTATATGTGCTCCTGTGTGTGTGCCCACAGGGCACACAGGTCTCCCACCAGCACATGCCTGACTCCTAAATGGAAGCCAATGGGGATGTTGAAACAGCACGTGGAATCCTTGAAACAAGAACAGGCTTCTTTGCATCAAGAGCAGGAGAGAACTCTTGATGGGACCATGAAAACAAACATTTGGTGGAAGGCAGGAATCTCCCACAAAGGAGGACGAAAGGCAAAGGAAAGAAGAGGTCTGAAATGAGGAGAAGGTCTCAGCAACAGCTATTCCAGAAAGAGACCAAAGCATCAGAGGTGGGAGAAATGATCAAAAAAATAGCACCAGAAAACGTGTGGACCTAAAAGGACGCATGAGCCCGTGGCTCAGGGAGTGACTGCATACCCATGGCTGCGTCCGTCCTGTGAGCAGTAAAGCAAGGGCCCCATACCCTCAGTGACCAGGGCTAGGGAGCCTCCGATCACGACAAGGAGATGAGGTCAGACCAGCGTCGGTGTCTCATTGGCAGTGGAAGCTGGAAGCCAAGAGAAGAAGGCTTCTCCATTCCTGAATAAAATCATCTCCAGTGGGACTCTCCAGGCACAAAGACGACATTTTCAAAGGTCTCCTCCCATGACCCTGCCTTGGGAAGGTGCCAGGGGGTGGGCCATAGCTCAGTGAGGAGGGAGGGAGGAAAGGGGAGGACCAGGCTGCAGGGTGGGGGCCAGGGTGCCAGCTCCTGCCCTGAAAGCAGGCAAGGGACGGCCTAACAAGGGAGGTCTGATGCCTGGACCTTGTGAGCACACCATCCAGATGCCTGGGGCAGGGGCACTGGAATGCACGGGAAAATTAACAGGAGGAAAACCAGCCAGTAAACAAGAGGGAATTATTAATGGAAGGGAGGCTGGGCGGGCCAGGCTAAGGCAAACACCCACAGGGTATGGCCGAGCTGGGCTGGAGCCTCGAGCCTCGTCCGCTGGGCTGGAGACAGTGGGTGATGCCCACAGGTAGGAGATGGAGTAACCACAGCTGAGCCTTGTCTGAAATTGGGAGAAAGCCGAGAAGCTGAGAATGGTGCTTTGTGGCAGGCAGGGTGGGGGTGGGGCGTGAGGAGAGGACGCCTGTCTAGGAGGATCAGCCTCTTGGTGCTGCTGGACTTCTGAACCTACGCCCAGGTACCTCTGATCAGCTCAACCCCGGGAGGAAGAAGACGGGCCCTGCGACGACTGCAGCCCCAGGAGCTAGCTCCAGCCGGGCCCAGGCTCTGGGGTTCATGCAGAGCAGGGATATCAGCCCACACGCCTGGCACAGTGCCCCCCTCCTTCAGGCCTGGGTTCCAGGCCGGTGGCACCCCAGGCCTGTGGGTGCGGCCACCGTGATTGGAACCCAGGTCACACCCAGCAGGGGCTGGCCTGACCGGCTCCATCTGGTACCTTCCAGCTCCAGAAGAGACTTTGTCCTCTCCTGGGAGAGGCCGTGCCACTGGCCGGGTCTGGGCTGGGGCTTCAAGGAGGGGTCAGGCTTGGAGCCCGAGATGGGGAGGAGTCGGGGAAGAAGGAAGAATGAAGGGCAGAGCGGGGTGTCCATGGGCACCACAGTGCTGGTGCAGGCCTCTCAGTGCCTGCAGCGAGTTTTTATAACAGTGTAGCTGCCCTGCAGTAAATACACCATGGCTAGAAAAAAGGACTCAGGGTCTCTCCCGGACACCCACTCGGGTGCATCTGCTTCGTGTGTGTGTGTGTGTGTGTGTGTGTGTGTGTGTACACATGCTCGCATGCGTGTGTGCTCAGTTATGTCCGACTCTGTGATCCCACAGACTGTAGCCCGCCTGGCTCCTCTGTCCATGGAATTTTCTAGGCAAGAATACTGGCGTGTGTTGCCATTTCCTAGTCTAATCTGCTTCGTGTGCATAGATGGAAACCTGCAGGAAACCCGTTTCTCAACCCGTCCTGGGTACTGTGCAGCCAAGTTAACAGGGGAGGCGGACCGGGGAGGTATGGACCCACCCACAGCTGCCGGCACCGCCTGCGGAGGCCTAGGGTGGCTGCCCTCCTCAGCCTGGTGACTCAGAATGTCCCCAGGAATGCGTGGGCCGTCGCCCTGCTGTGGGGGTGGCCAGGGCTCCAGGGCCAGCCGCTCCCTGCGGGCACGGAAGCCTGAGCCGCACAGCCTTCCTGGGATGGTTTTAGTGGAGAACCTGTGAGCTGGGGCAGAGAGCGGGACGGAGAGCCAGGCCTCCGAGGGAGGGGATCCAGTCGTTCCAGCTGCCCCTGTAGGTGAGAGAGGGCAGGACGCGCTCTCCCTCCCTCCCACAGAGCCGCTGGGTGAACCCCAGGGTCCTCCCCAGACCTGCGGGGAAAGTGGCATGGGGCACCGTGGTGAAGCTCTGAGCCAAGGCTCCCTGCCAGCAGGGCCACCTGGGCCGGTGACCTGGAGCCTTAGTTCTCCATCTGAAACACAGGCTCCCACCCTTGACTGGCCTTTGTAACTTGAACGTTCAGAAGTTCTATATACATTAATATGAGAAGCGGATGAATGGTGGCTATCTTTGTTTCCCCTAAAAGTAAACAGGGAAGAATGAAAGGAGCATGTTCCCTCCCTGTTACGTTCTGATCCTGTGAGGTTCTAAACCACCAGCTGATCCTCTTGAGGCTCATAGATGACCTTCTCTTCAGCACTAGTGACCCCCCGCCCCCAGCTGCTCTGTGGCCAGGCCCCTATTCAAGCACTACATGTACAAGCTCCCTGCCCCTCCCAGCAACCTCAGGAAGCGTGGGGTGGGGGGTGATTACTATTGGGCCCACTTTACAGATTTTGAAACTGAGGCATAGGGAGCAACAGAGGGAAGTGACAGTGGCAATGGGAGAGAAGATCCTCAGGGTGGATTGGTCAGTGGCCTGAGGCTGGTGCCCAGGAGGCCCAGGGTGTGGCAGATGGCGTGGACCGTCCACACTGGCTAAATGATGTGCTCCCAGCCAGGGTGAGCCAGTCTGTGCTGTAGCAAGTAGCTCCATCAAGTGCTTAGAAACGCGGTCTGTGGGGCCCTGCTCACCCCAGGCCCATGGGGCTCCATCCCCGCGCACATGCCCGCCGTCCTTGCTGCAGGGGAAGGCATGGCGGGAATCTTGTGGCGGTTTCTGAAGCTTCTGCCAGGAGGGACATACATCCTTCTGCTCAGGCCTGGCCATGCTGGGAGGAGGGAAGCGGGTGTACTGGTGGACAGACGGGACAGAGGGCTGCCTGTTGGTGAGGGGCGGCGGCTGCCAGGCCAGCCGAGGGCTAGAGGATGGGGGTGGGTGAGGACGGAGAGGATGAAAGGGCCAAGGTGCGGCAGGCTGCTGGGAGGGACAGGCTGGACCATCCGAGGGGATGCGGGCAGAGCCAGCTGTCCTCGGAGGCACCCAACACAGGCCACAGCAGTGCCCAGGGAGCAGCAGCGTGTACTGGGGCTGCGGGCTCAGGGTCAGAGCTCTGCAAACCTCCCTCCTGGGTTCCCGTGCACACCGTGACTGTGCCTGGCAAGACTCTGGAGATGGATTGTCGGCCCCGTTCTGAGTTCAGAAGACTTGGAAAGGGCGAGTGTGTCTCGGGGCCCAGGGTAACGCTGTGTAGACGACAGCCACAGTGGCTTCACTGTGTGTAGGGCTGAGAGTCGGGGAAAGGCCGTGTAGATGACGGCCGTGGTGGTATCGCTGCATGTGGGGCTGAGACTGGGAAAGGCTGTGTAGACAGCGGACACAGTGGCTTTGCTGTGCATGGGGCTGAGAGTCAGGGAAAGGCTGTATAGATGGTGGCCACAATGATTTTGCTGTGTGTGGGGCTGAGACGGGGAAAGGCCGTGTAGACAACAAACCCCGTGGCTTCTCTGGGTGTGGGGCTGAGAGTCAGGGCAGTCAGACAGGCCTGAGTTCAGATCCTGGATCTGTCGCTTCCTGCCCTGTGTCCTGGGTGGGACTGGCCCCGGCCTCTCTGCCCAGTGAGAATGGAGACGTGGTGCCCCTCGGGCTGGATGAGACATCACACTTACACCGGCCCCTCAGAGCCTGGCCTCTAGTACCCCAGGGGGAGCAGCCGCGCTGTCTGCTGCAGGCCTCAGAAAAGCCCAGCAGGCAGAACTATTGATCGTTCTCTTGTTGGCTGTGGGAAATGGTGCCAGGAGGCCAAGTGGCTCTTCCAGTCCAGATCTTTGGGGTCCCAGGCCACACACCTGCACTGCCGCAAGCTTACCCTGCAGCAGAGGGAGCACAGAGGTGTTGCCAGGCCAACCTCTCTGCAGTCTGTGTCTGCCTGGTCCCCAAAGCTCAGACAGCCTGTCGTCCACCCAGGTCCCTGAAGGTCTATGCTGTCCCAAGCTTCCCCAAGTGCCTCTGGCCAGCTGTGTACTGACTTCTCTAGGGACTCCCGGAGACTGTGGGCGATGTAACAGCCAGCTTGGCTTCAGGTGGCAAGACCAGCCTTTGAGCACTGGACCCTGGTTGACTGTACCCTGGGCTCCGGCTGGATCGGGGCTGCCCTCACCTCCATCTTTTTCCCCAGGGTCCCGCGGCCATTCAGCATGTCCCAGCGGTACTCGGACAGCTCCGTGGAGGAGAAGCTCCTGGAATACCGCTTCCACTCGGAGCTGCGGCTAGATGCCAAGGGGAACCCAGCATCTGGGCTCCCAGTGGTCCGCAGCTCCCTGCACAGCAGGAGCAATGCCGCCTTCCAGCCAGACACCCCAGAGCCTCCGGAGCCGGCCCCCGAGTCCCAGGAGCCCAGGACCGTCATCCTGAGCACGCAGAGCCCAGCAGCCCTGAAGATGGGCACACAGCAGCTCATACCTCGGAGCCTGGCCGTGTCCAGCAAGGCTAAGACCCCGGCCCGCCACCAGAGCTTCGGGGCAGCCATGCTCAGCAAGGAGGCTGCCCGGCGGAACCCCCAGCTCCTCTCGGCCCCCAGCTTCTCCCTGGATGACATGGACTTGGACACGGGTCCCGGGGGGATGCTGAAACGAAACCTGAGGAACCAGTCCTACCGGGCAGCCATGAAGGGCCTGGGGACTCCGGGCGGCGAAGGGGGCCCTGCCAAGCTCACCCCCAAGCTCCAGGCTCTGGCTGAGGAGCCTAGCGAACCTTCTGCTCGACCTGCAGCCAAAAATAAGGTAGGAGCCCCATCTCTCTGGTCCGTGGTTGGGGGGAGGTGGGAGGGGTTCTGACCACACCTTCACATCATCATGCAAGTGCCCGCTTGCACAGGCTCCTGGGGGGATTCACTCCTGTTAGCCCAATAGCTGCTCTGTGAACAGAGTGTGAATGTCCCCATTTTATAGATGAGGCAGCGGAGGCTTCGGTCAGGAAGTTGAAGGCATCCTGGCTCTCAGCCACAGCGGGGAGCAGTGCGTGAGGCGGGGCTCTGAGCCCCAGGAGGGAGCCAGCCTGTCTGGAGGATGGGTTTCAGCGGTGGCTTTGCTGCATCAACTGGCCTGGGCTCTGTCTGCCGAGGGCTTCCCGTCGGGGACTCAGGGGGGGCTGATGACAGGTCCAAAGTTGGACGCTCCCCTACAAACTGTCCCTTGCTGCCCTGCCTGACAGCTGAGTCAGGGCTCTCTGTGCCCAGGGTGCCATCCTGGTCACCTCCTCCACCATGGGCTCCTGCCCAGACCATGAGCGCTGGCCCTGATCTGGGAGAAGCCCAGACCACCTCCTGGTGATGCTGCAGGCAGAGGGGAGGGGAGGACCTGAGCCATTGTCCTCAGGCTAGAGACACCCCTGGTGGGAGAGGCACCCATGTCGTGCCTGCCTGAGAGCCTGGACCACAACTCTCCACACCCGCCCTGGGCCAGGCCTGCGGGGTCCTCATTATTAATGCTGGCTTTGTGCCTCCAGCCGACACTTCCTGAGCCCTCAGCCACCGGGTTGACAGGCCCTGGGAAAGCTCCCGGGATGGTGGGGCCCAGGGTGTTATGGGGTCACCGTGCGCTGGGCTCAGGGTGCTGAGAGAGCACAGAGGAGGGGGTCCCCAGGAGCTCAGGGCCCTGGGGGAGGGGCCCCAGAAGAAAAAGGATTAAAGCAGAACCGTGGACGCGGCGAGTGGGGGGCAGGTGGAGGAGGGGTCAAGGCAACAACAGGCACCCAGACCTGGAGGCGGAAGGGATGGGGGTGCTGGGCGGGGGTGGATGCTGGGTGGGGGGTGGGGTGCAGGGTAGCAGGGGCAGCAGCTAAGTGTGCTGGGAGCACCATGGCCCTAACCAGCACGGGGAGTTTCAGGCCCCAACTTGTTTTGAGAAACCATCTTCTTCTTTCCTGGAACCCACAGACCTGCGAGGTCAGGGGAAAAGGATCCTGGACAAGGAGGCAGGCTCAGAGCAGCAGCTGGAGGGTCCAGGGTGTGGGGCCCTGAGAGCCCTGCCCATCCCCAATCATCCCTGCAGACCCATACCCCATCAGCTGCAGGGACCCCAGCCTGTGCTGGGACTGGATGCTCACCTGCCAGCCCTGCTCCTCCTGCCGCCCAAGGTCCCAGACCTGGGGGGCATGCATGCAGCCCCAGCTCCCCACCCAGCGCCCCTCATGGTCATCTCCCAGCCACAGCTGTACTGCCCAGCCTCCCTCCAGGCCTAGTTGTGACGCCCCACTTTCACGGGCATCCCCCGTGTCTACACGCCTCCACCTCCAGGCAGCCCTCCTGGACCTGCCCAGCCCTCGGTAACCTGCCCTGCCCACTCTGAGCCCCCGTCCCATACTGTCCTACCTGCCCTGGCCTCTGCTTGGTGGCCCTGCATCCCTTGTGGAGCTGACATTTATTGCGCACCTTCTGCATGCCCAGCAGAGCACCTCCCATTGGGCGTGATGTCATGCTTGGAGCATGCAGTGGTCTCTGGGCTGGGGGAAGGGAAAGCTGTGACCCTCGCCCACCCCGCCTCCCACTGACCACCTGTGTGTCTCTCTGCACAGAAGGCGCTGGGGCGGAAACGTGCCCACAAGGGCTCCTTCAAAGACGGTGAGTGTGGCCGAGGGCCCCCCTCGGACAGCAGCAGCCAGACTGGGCCGGGGGCTGGTCTCACTGGGGCATCCAGGGGAGGTGGTGAACGTCTTGGGTGGGATCCCTGCAGGGCCTGGTGGTCCATCTGGCCCTGCATCTCTGATAAGCCTGGAAAGTTCCCTTGGACCCTGCTGTGCCAGGGGTGGGATAAGGGCAGACAGGCCCCACGCTCACTTGCAGGAGCTGTCTGTCACACACACTGTGTGCACCAGGCCCT
This sequence comes from Dama dama, assembly GCF_033118175.1. Lineage (NCBI taxonomy): Eukaryota > Metazoa > Chordata > Mammalia > Artiodactyla > Cervidae > Dama > Dama dama. The sequence continues at coordinate 46,588,363 of NC_083694.1, read as the reverse complement.
GCCAGTGAGACCAAGGCCTGGGCAGCAGTCACACCGTCCATGGGACCCCAGTGTTGGAGGCTCGGGGCCATGGGTGATGGCTGGGTGTGGCAGGGCCCAGAGCAGGGCATTCACCCTAGGTGGGCTGCCTCTAGGACCCCCGGGAGTTGGAGGGGTAGGTGCCCTCCCAGCCAGGATGGAGCCACTGGTGGGTATGAGAGGCTCCAGCTGGACAGGCCTCTCCTCGAGCCCCAGCCTCTGTGGATAGCACAGGCCCGGGCTTGGGGAGGCGTCAGGATCAGACCCCAGGAGAGCAGCAGCAATGCCCCAGGTCTCGGGGCCGTTTGGAAGGGAGAGGCTTGTCTCAGTCGCCACTAGCTAGGCACCTGCCCAGTGGGGCTGCCGTGTGCAGCCACTGCGGAGCACCCTTGGTCCCCCGCACCCCCCAGGCCGTGCAGTTTGGCCCCTGCCGTGCTCCAATTTGTCCGCTTAGCCCTGGTCCAAAGGTGCCACATTTGGCATAGAGACACCCTGGGCTCCCAGCACCGCCATGCGAACCAGCTGGCCCGAGAGGAGCCCACTCTGGGGGACCCTGCACCACCTGACGCTCTCAGGGCCTCCTCGGGGGGGACTCGACCTGTGGGTCCCTGGAGGGGCCAGACTGTTCAGAGCCCCCAGGCCTACAGGTGACATGCCCCCTATCCCCAGACCCCCGGTTGTACCAGGAAATCCGGGAGCGAGGCCTGAACACCAGCCACGAATCTGATGATGACTTGCTCGATGAGCCCCCCAGCCCCGAGGGAACCCGGAAAGTGGACGCCCCCATTGTGGTCAAGAGCTACCGGCCCCCCCAGATCACCTGGAGCCAGCTCCCAGAGGTAGGGGCTGCAATGGTGGGGAGAGGCCATGGGTGGTCCTCCCAGTGAGTGGGGAGCCGCCTAGAAGCACCCCATCTGTGCTCACTTTTCCGGGGCATCTTGCTGATGCCTCAGAGCTGGCCTGCCCCACGGGGCACCTTTGAGGGGTTACTGGGGGAGAGGTTAGAGGCAGCTGTCATCTGTGTGTGTGTGACAGGCATCCCACAGGTGAGTTGTAATGCCCTCTGCTCCCGGCTCATGCTGACCTGTAGGGAGCTGTGGGCATGGGGCACCCTTTCCCAGGGTGCTGACCCTGAAATGTGCCTGGAGGGTCCAAGTGAGGAGGCAGGAAGGGAGGGGAGAGGCCAGATTGAAGCCACGTGCCACTACCAGGCCCGCCGCCACCTTCCACATCTGAAAACGGGGTTGGTCCCCTCCAAGCAGGGCAGTGGGGTCTCGGTGGAGAGTGTAGCTGAGACCCCTGAGCTCTAAGCGGAGAGGCAACTCTCGCTCCCCAGGAAGGTGCAGCTGGCCCGGGGCACACAGGCTGCTGCCCCATCCCCTGGGAGCCAAGGAAGAGCTACAGGGCAGGCTGTGGGCGTGGTGGGCAGTGGGGTGAGGGCCCCTGGCTGTCCCTTCTGTCTGTGGTACGACAAGGCTCCTCATCCAGACCCCGCGGGGCACGAGGGGGGCTGAGGCACCCCGACCGCCTACTGAGCTCCACGACACTGCCTGCCATGGGGTCACCGGCCAGGGAGGGTCCAGGAAGGGGCGGGGTGAGGGCAGACAGCTGAAAAGGGCTGGAAATGCACGTGTGTTCCCACCTGCCTGGGTCCAGCTGCCTACATGGACATGACCTCCGGGGTCAGAGGTGGGTCAGGATGCTGCACCCTAGAAGGGCGTCTGAGGTTCTGCTCTTGGTCACCTGAGTTTGGGGCGTCTCAACCCAGCCTCTGGGCCGAGGAGGGAGCTTGGGACTTACCTTCCCAGCCCAAGCGCTGATGGCAGCCTCTGCCCAGGCTGGTAGGAAGGGGAGAGGGATCCAGTGGCCCTAGTCCTGTAGTGGGCTCCCCCGATGGTCTGCAGGGATGTGACCTGATTGAGCAGGCCACACTCTAGCCAGGGCAGCTGGGAGCCAGGGGGCCTGACGGGTAGAGAGAGGGGCAGTGCGCCTTGCTGGAACACTATTAACCCTACCTCCCAGGCAGGGTGCTGACTCACCTGGCCCAGGTGTGCCTGAGTCATGGCCCTGCGCCCCGCATGCCCCTCAGCTTTCCCGGGTCTCTTTGCCTCTCCACCATCACCACCTCCCACCTGCCACCCCAGGCAGCTCTGTAGGACAGGGCCCCCACCCTCCTCGGGTGCCTGCTGGCCTTTCCCTCTGGACACCCATGCTCTCTCTCGGCTGCCCCGGGCACTTCCCAGGGGAGGTTTCCATGGCGAGGAGAGACGTGGGTAACGGGACTGAGGCGGGACAGGCCAGCTCAGCGGCCCCACTGTGCCGAGTCATGAGGGGCAGCTCTGCCAACTACGCTGGCTCTAGTCCGATGAGAAGATGAGCATCTGGAAGGTACATCCCGTGATTCAAGCCTTGCTGTCTGCAGGTGGTGGAGTTGGGCATCCTGGATCAGCTTCCAGCTGAGGAGCGCAAGAGGCAGGAGGTACGGGGTAGGTGGGGCGCCTGCTTCTGACAGCCCAGACAGAGGCAGGGACAGCAGTCATGGTGATGTCACCCGCTCACTCATTGCCCGCCTCCTGGTACCAATGATGGCTGATGCCCTGGGCATGGTGAGAGTTTGGAGTGACTACCATTATCCACTTTCCACACGAGGGTGGGAGTCCTTGCCAGAGTGCAAACCCAGGAGAGCAGCTCACCACCCACCTCCACCACCACAGCTGTGCTGACAGCCCCAGCCAGGTCCTGTCCATCGCCCCCATCATATCCCCACAGCCTGAGCGCTTGTCACCACCACACCCTGGGCCAGGACCCCGTGTGGCAGGGTGGCTGCGGGCAGGGCCAGGGGGCACAGCTGCCCCACATCCGCTCTGCTCTCACCCCAGGCCATCTTCGAGATCCTCACGTCCGAGTTCTCATACCAACACAGCCTTGGCATCCTGGTGGCCGAGTTCCTGCAGTCCCGGGAGCTGCGGGCAACCATGACCCAGATGGAGCACCACCACCTCTTCTCCAACATCACAGATGTCCTGAGCGCCAGCCGGAGGTGAGGCCCAGCCCGGAACCCCGACAGTGGCCCAGGCTCTCAGGAGGGTGGGAAGGCCGGGGCTCTGAGTGACCCTGGTCTGCAGTGTGGATGGATGGTTTGGAATTACCTTGCGAGGGCAAGAAGCACAAGGACCGCAAGGGCCCCACCAGGAGCTGGCCCCAGGGCACACGGACGCAGAAGGCCAGTGATGAGGCATGAGGTGCCTGCAGAGCGGAGCAGGCGGGGGCAGCCTTGAGTTGCAGGCCCGGGTCATATTCCACAAGGAGGCGTCTGGGGCCCGGCCCAGAGCTCTGGTTGCAGGGCCGGGAGGTGGAGGAGGGGCCGGGTGTGCAGCTGTAGGCCTGGGCCTGTGTGTGTGTGTGTGTATGTGTTTACTTCCGTGGAGTGTGAGGTCCAGTCAGCACCCATGTGGTCCGACCCCACGCTGCCCTGCATCCTAGGCAGCCCCGTCACACCCTCTGCGGTCTCCCTGAGCTCGGCGTCCTCTCCCTAACCTAAGGGGGAGGTTACTCAGTCTGCTTACCCCCTTGCAGATTGGGGTGAAGTGTGGGAAATGATCAGGTGTTGGACCCCCCTCACTAAGTACTCCCCAGTCTGCTGTCCCAGGGCTCCCACAGAACCCAGGGCCATCTCGCTCCTGGGATGGCACTTCCCACAGGACTCCAGTGACTGGCTGTGGGAAGTCTGAAGCCCCTGACTCAGCGGGGGCCTGGGGTGGGCCACCCCCTTCTGCAGCTCTGACCTTTGTCCTGTGTCCCCAAGCGTGGCGGGGCTGAACACATGGACCCTGCTCTTTCTGCCTTCCACAGACCCCAGGCTCCATCCCTGCCCCCTAGTGGGGTGTCACGGCCTCCCTGAACCTCTGAGCTGGCCCTGGTAGCTCTTAGCCACTCCCAGTGGCCTCCCCAGGAACTGGCTATTTGGGGTCAGCTGCTGAGGGCCAGCTCTCCCAGACCTTTCTCGGTATCGCCTGTGAGAGGCGCTGACCAATGTGGGCTGCCCGTGCACACACGTGTGTGTGTGGTCCTGCATCCAGGCAACCAGGCCTCCCTCTTGGGGCAGGATCTTGGGGGGGTCCCCATCTGCCCAAAGGGGAGTCCTCAGAATGCTCCCACTTACAGGAAGGGCAGCCCCATCATGAGTGGAGGGTCAGGCTGGGGCCCAGTGAGTGGGGGCCTGAGGACCCGTGCCCACCTCCAAGCCAGGCCTCATTCCGCCTCCCTGAGACCCTCACCAGGCTTACCAAGGATAATAAGAGTCAAGGGCCCCAGGGCAGGGGGCCACAGATTGGTGAGGTTTCCAATCCTCCTCCGGGGTGGAGGAACCTGTCACGGGTCCTGGGTGGGGCTGCTGGGGGCTCCTTGGTGTCTTCAGAATTGGAACCTGGGCCCTCCTCCCTCCCCTCCCCCTGCTCACCCTACTCACCCCGGGAGGATGGTAAGGACCGTGCTGGACTGGCTGCCTGGGCCAGCTGGCTTCCCCACGTGGGGCAGGTCTTGCTCGGGACTCTGCTGTCTGCCCTCGAAGGTCAGCTGGCTGTCTTATCTCCCAGACACCGCCCCGGCCAGTCCCGCCAGCCCCACTCAGCAGGCTCAAAGAGTCGGATGTGGGTAGAGACGCTCACTCGCTCGTAGCTTGGAGCCCAGGGTTGGTCTAAGCAACTGGCATGGGGAGGGGCCTTGAGACAAAGGGCTTTGCACAGGGGCAGAGCTCTTGGGGTGGGAGGCCCCTAGCTGCCTTGCCTAGGGCCTGGTCACGTGATGAGGCCTCAGGGTCCAGCACCTTCTGGCTGTGCAGGGTGCAACTGAGGCTCCAGCCAGCAGCTGACACCACCGATGACCTGACGCGGGTCCAGCCAGGCCCAGCCTCAAGGCAATGGATGCCTGTGGGAGCGGAACCCTAGGCAGCCCTGGGTTAGCACCAGCCAAGCTCACTTATCTTCACCTCCCTGCCCGAGTCCCCAGTTACGGATGAGCCTCAGCAGGGACCCCAGCAGGAATTAGGGGTTTTCAATCACCTGCAAGGAGCAGAACCCCTGCCCTGGCCCTGAACTAGGCAGAAGGGGCCAGGCCTCCAGCCAGATCTGGGCATTTCTGACCCAAGTCCCAGGGAATCAATTCAAAGTGACAAATTCTTGGTCCTACCTGTCTGCATCCCATGATACCAATTAGAATCTATGCCAGAATCTCACAGGGAGTGGCCTTGGATTTGGCCATGGGTATATGCCCAGTTATTTCAGGTTTCAGGAGCTGATCTGGGGTTTTCCGAGCAGCCCTTTGGGCAGCTAACCCACCCGGTGCGCACTGTGGTGGCTGTGTGTGTGTGTGTGTGTGTGCACGCGTGCATGGCCGTGGACAGACCAGCAGCTCCTGGCCCCCCACCCCCACCCCCACAGGTTCTTTGAGGACCTGGAGCGGCGACACAAGGCACAGGTGTGCGTGGAGGACATCAGCGACATCCTGGAGGAGCACGCAGAGCATCACTTCCACCCCTACATCTCCTACTGCTCCAACGAGGTCTACCAGCAGCGTGCCCTGCAGCGGCTGACGTGAGCCGGCCCCGGGCCCGCAAGGGTGGGAGGGGGCCTCGGGAGGAGCAGGCCCCTCGCCTCACTGCTCGCAGCCCAGCTTCTGCGGCTTCCCTCCGATTCCCGTTTCTGGACCAGCCACGCCACCCGCCGCAGCTGAGACCCCGTTCTCTGTTGCAGAAGCAGCAACGCCACCTTCCGGGAGGCCCTGCGGGCAATCGAGCAGCGGCCGGCGTGCGGGGGTCTGCCCATGATTTCCTTCCTGATCCTGCCCATGCAGAGGGTCACCCGGCTGCCCCTCCTGACCGACGTGAGTGCCCGGCCCTGGCCCTGGCCTGACATTGCTCCTCCTGACCTCGCCGAGTGTCTGTTACATACAATTATGAAGACAATTGTAAGATGACTTTAACCGCCACGGTGACCATGGCTGCCCATAGAGCTCTCTCTGCTGGGAGCTGCTCCAGCACTTGGCGGGTTTTGTTCACTTTCCTGGTGGGTCACGGGGTGCATTCACATCCCAAGTCTGATTTGGTGTCGCCCAGACCCCTGCCGAGTGTCAGTCCAGGGTTGTGGCTGCCTCCAACCCAGAGCCCCTCGGTCAGTTGTCCTGTGTGGACCTGGGGTGACCCAGACTCCATCACCGTCCCCAGGGGCTCCCTGGAGTGGCTCATGCTCTGAGGTGCCAGCTCATGGGACAGAGGGGTTCATGGGGGTGAAAACTGCACAGGCACACACAGGTACACAGGTGTACACACACGGCAGGCACAGTGCATGTACACACATGCACACAAGGGCCCAGCTGAGCTCTGAGAGGCAGCCTGTGGCCCATGCTTCCTGGGTCAGCGTCCCAGGCAGACAGGATATCAGACCCTCTGGGGCCCTCTGGGACATGGAGAAATAGAGGCTTCGGGCCCTCCCTGCTGGATGAGGACAGCCAAGGACTGAAGGGGTGAGACCTGGCCGGAGCCCTCTGAGTGTCCCCAAGGCCTGGCACTGGTTGGGGAGCCCCTGCCCCAGGGAGGCCACTGAGCCAGGGTACAGGAGGCTGCTCGTGGCTTCTCATATGCAATGTCTTCCTGCAGACACTCTGCCTCAAGACACAAGGCCACCCCGAGAGGTACAAGGCAGCCAGCCGTGCGCTCAAGGCCATCAGCAAGGTGAGGAGGACCCAGAGTAGGAGGGGGCGCATATATGAGGTGGGGACCAGCCCAGCCTGACTGCAGAGACCCTGAGGGCGGGGCAGGGAGGGTTTCCAGGTGGTCCCTCCCAAGCTCCTTGCATGCTGGTGGGGAAACTGAGGCCCAGAGAGAGTGGAGCTCACACAGTCAGTGGGCCTGGGCAGGACGGGGACTCGGGCAGCCATGAGGGCCAGTGTGTGGGCAGCCAGGCCAGGCTGGATGGGGGGTGGGAGTGGGGAGCCAGGCCGTGGCCCAGCCTGCGGCAGCCGCTCTCCTGTGCACGCCCCGCAGCTGGTGAAGCAGTGCAATGAGGGCGCCCACAAGATGGAGCGCACGGAGCAGATGTACACGCTACACACACAGCTGGACTTCAGCAAGGTCAAGGTAGGTGCCCCCCCCAGTCCCGCCCCGGCCCCGGCCCTGCTCTGAGGTCAGGGGTCACCGTCCCCAGGCTGTAGGCTGCAGACAGGCTTCTGGGGGTGACCCCCACCCCCACTGTGAGGCCTGGGACTGAGCTCTGCCTCTGCCTCTCCAGCCCCTTCCCCACCTGAGAGCGGCCCCCTTGGCCACAGGGCTCAGCTCCAGCTCTCCTGCTTGAGGTTGGCAGGGCAGGTGGGCCTCTCTCCAGCCTGTGCCCCCACCCCCAGGGCTGTAGGAGCAGAGGGCAGACCTGGCAGCTGAGTTGGGGGAGCTGGCAGGCCCAGCCTCAGGGCTCACCCTGGGCTAGGGCTCCTTGTCAGCTGTGCTGGGAGCCAGGGCTGGATGACCTCAGAGCCACTCAGGCTTCCCTGTCCCTGCCGGGTCTGGAGGTCTGGTGGTGGAGGTCTCGGCAGCCTGCAGTGCCTCCCAAGCAGGCAGAGCTCAGACCTCTGCTCCCACAGCTCCTCCACCAGCCCACAGACTAGCGCATCCTTGTGTGGTCCAGGGACTGCCCTAACCACTGCCCATGGCAGTGGGAACTGCTGGCTGGAATTAGGGCCTGAAGGCAGCCTCTCCCCACGCCCCATCCCCCGCCTCCCTGCCATACTAACCTTGCTACTCCGCCCCAGCCTGTATGCAGCAGAGCCCTGCGGGCAAGGTGGGATGGGCAGGAGACTCAGAGGGAGCCTGGGGCAGCTCTGTGGGTGGGGCCTCAGCTTATCATCAAGCAGACTGAGCTACTGATCTCCAGTCTGCAGAGGCAGCTGGGCAGGCCAGAGCCGGATGGGAACCCGCCATGGGCAGGCGGGAGGGGAGGACAGTGGAGCCATGGAAGGGGGACATGGAGGCTCAGACAAGGGCAGCAGGCTCCTTGAGGGTGGGTCAGGGTGGGCTTCACAGAGGAGGCATTTGAACCCTTGGCCAAGGTCCTGATCCTCTCCCTGTCTAGGCAGCAGAGTTCACGTTTGGAGTGAAATATGTCCCCGGCCATTGCAAAGACCCAGACTCAGGCCAGGCTGACCCCTGAGCGGGGCTCTTACCCCCTATCCCCATCTCTCAAAACTGGAGGGCTTGGGGGCAGGGGAGCAGCGAGCCCAGGTGGGAGTGAGGGGGCTTAGAGCCCCTATAAGGGGTGGGGTGTGGGGTGGGTCATAGTCTGGGGAGCAGAGGCTGGTGGGCAGGCCCTCCCAGCTCTCCTCAACCACCCCTCTGCGAAGTCTTTTCTGTCTGCCTCTCCCCATCTCTTGCTAGCTTAGCAGGCCAGGGCTTCGGTGCTGGCCACGGTGACGTGAGACCCCTGTGGGCAGGGGTGAGGTGTCCTGCCTGCCTGTGCCTCTCATATGTCCCCCTTAGCCCGGCCTGTTCTCTAGGCCACTTAGGGGGGAGGAACTTCATTTACAGGAAAGGCCCCTGGACACCAGTGTGGCCCTGCACATCAGGGGGCCCCTCACGGTCTGCACAGGTGTGGCCAAGCCACCTGGTTCAGAGGGGCCCTCAGCAGGTGCCCAGTGGACCCCTAGGCCTGGCTGGAGGCAGGGCAGGCCTGTCCTGGGTTGCTGAGCAGGATCTGGGTCCTGGCCTGGCACAGAGCTGCTGCCCTATGGGGCTTCTGTCTGCAGACTGAATGGCCCTTTGTTTGAGGCCTGGATATTAGCTCTCCCTTCCTCGATCTAGCCCCAGGGAGGCCTGGTCACCCTGTTCTCAGAGGCAAGGCTTTGTTCCCCTCGGCTGCATATCCCTGCCCCCCAGGACTCATCCCAGGAGCCCCTGCGAGACTCACCCCAACTCTGCGTTGCCCCCTAGTCCCTTCCTGCCCCTCCCCCAGGACTCACTCCATCTCCTCCCTGCCCCCAGTCCCTTCTTGCTCCCACCAGGACTCACCCCATCTCTGCTCTGCCCCCCAGTCCCTCCCGCTGATCTCTGCCTCCCGATGGCTGCTGAAGCGTGGGGAGCTCTTCGTGGTGGAGGAAACTGGGCTGTTCCGGAAACTCGCCAGCCGGCCCACGTGCTACCTGTTCCTGTTCAATGACGTCCTGGTGGTCACCAAGAAGAAGAGGTGGGTCCCCGCCCTGGACGCCAGGCTGCATGGCCCTGGGATGAGGAGTGGGCAACAGCCGTGGCCGTGGAGCCAGGGAGGTGGGCTGGGGCCGGCCCTTGGGAGCACCCTTCTGGCTGCCTGGCCCTCAGGCTGCCCACAGACCCCTGTAGCATCTGGCCAGCCACCTGTCTCCCTACAGCGAGGACAGCTTCGTGGTCCAGGACTATGCCCAGGTGGACCACATCCAGGTCCAGAAGATGGAGCCCTCGGAGGCCTCTCTGCCTGGGGGTGGCAACCGCAGCTCCTCTGTTCCGCACCCCTTCCAGCTGACCCTCCTGCACAACAGCGAGGGCCGCCAGGAGAAGATCTTGCTGTCCTCCGACTCCGCGTAAGACAGTAGGGCTTCCTGGAGGCGGGGGCGACCCTGAGAGCTCCGTGGGGATGGGAGGCTGATCCAGGGCTCCCAGGCAGTGCACTGTGCCAGGGCCAGCCCAGTTCTCATGCAGTTCACACTCCTGGGCTTGGGGGAGGACATGCCAGGTGCAAAATGTGCAAATCAACTGTCCTTTGTGTCCAAGGGGGTGAGGACTAAGGGAAAACAGGCAGGGAAGGGGGGGTGCCTGGTGGGGGCCCTGGGCAGGGAGCTCCAGCAGACCCAGGAGGACAGCAGGGCTGGAGCACAGGGTGGGGACCGTGTGGGGCAATGAAGTCAGAACAGTGGGGGGACCAGCACACAGAGAGGTACTGGCCAGGTCTCCACACCTCCACCAGCAGGGCCCCTTCCCAGGAGGGAAGCCGAGGCTCTATTTCCAACAGCGGACTGACGGGGGGCAGGGCATCCCGGACCAGCTCCAGGAAACAGGGCAGCCTGGGTTGTGGGGGTGCAGCCGCTGCCCGAGTCTGTGGCCACAGGCAACTGAGACCTCAGGTCAGCCTGCCTGGGGGAGGCCTGCCTGCCGCTCCTTCCTGAGTCTGACTTCCTCCACCTCGGCCCCACCCCAGCGCAGTGGGTCAGGCCGACCTGGGGGGGCCACCCACTTACACCTCCCACTCAGGGCCGGCTCACCAAAGGGCGCCCGGGCAGCGTAAACCTTCATCCCACTGCCTTCACACCTCGAAGACTGTGGGGGTTCAGGGACCCCCATCTTCCCACCATGTCACACTGGCTGGGGGGTGTGAAGCAGAGGTCATCAGCTGGTGGGATCGGCCTCGGGCCTCACTCATGCGCACCCTGCCCCCAGGAGTGACCGCGCACGGTGGATCACGGCACTTACGCACCGGGAGAGGCAGGCGCGGGGCCCCCCGAACAAAGGAGGTGAGAGCCTGCCCTGCACCCAGCAGGGCTCACAGCCCCTTCCCTGCCCAGGGGCGGGGGTCAGCCTGGAGCGAAGAGGTGCTGTCCAGCCCTCAGTCCACCCCGCAGCCTCCCCCAGGGTGACCTGCCTGGGAGGGACCCTACCCCAGGTATGTGTGTGTCCATCTGGGCACACAGACCCAGCACTGGGTCAGGACCTCGTCCTCCCAGCTGCCAAGTGACCAGGGAAACTGAGGCCCAGGAGCTGGAGTGGACTGGCCTGTAGAGCTGTCACCCAGCCCGGGCCCTGCCTGGCCCCTGAGAAGCCTGGAGCGCCCTCTGCTGGTGCTGAAAGCGGGAGCAGCAGGTCCCACAGCCTCGGGAGGGGTCCCGGCTTTAGCGGAGGAAAGCTGCCCGGTGACCATGCGCTGGGACACCTGGGGGCCCCCGGGCTTCACCGAGACCAGGCCACAGCGGCTGTGTTGGGACAGGAGCCCTGCCCCCCCCGCCCTGAAACAGTCCTGCCGCTGATGCCTACCCTCCCCAGACCTACTCCAGGTGGAGATCACTAAGGCCTACCTGGCCAAGCAGGTGGACGAGATCACACTACAGCAGGCGGACGTGGTCTTGATATTGGAGCAGGAAGATGGTGAGCGCAGGGTGATGGGCCTGGGGGGGGTGCACGGGTGGGGGGAGATGGACGTAGGGGTTGCTCGGGGTGGGAGAGACCGGCCTGGAGGGTGCACAGGGGGGCGATGGATCTGGGGAGGGGTGTACGGGGGTAGCGATGGGCCTGGGGGGTGCACAGGGAGGGGAGATGGGCCTGAGGGAGTGCATGGGAGGGGGGCAGTGGGCCTGGGAGCTGTACACGGGGTGGGGGAGCAATGAGCCTGAGGGGGTGCACAGGGGGGCAATGGGCCTGGGAGGGAGCATGGGGGGTGATGGACCTAGGGGGTGCACAGGGGGTGATGGACCTGGGGGGTGCACAGGGGGGCAATGGGCCTGGGAGGGAGCATGGGGGGTGATGGGCCTGGGGACTGTACACGGAGTGGGGAAGTGATGGGCCTGAGGGAGTGCACAGGGGGTCAATGGGCCTGGGGGATGCACGGGGTGGGGGACAATGGGCCTGAGATTTGCATGCGGCAGGCAGAGAGGAGGGGCCGGCAGGCTGGTGCTGAGTGAGAGTCTGAGAACCCTGCCCAGAGTCCAGAGCACAGTGGTGTGGGCGGCTACCCCAAGTCCCCTAAAGAAGCAAGCACTGCATGGGCTCACACTGGGCCCGGGGCCCCCTTCAACAGCCTGCCTCAAGGATGTCTTCCCATGAACCAGAGTCTCAGGCTCAAAAGTGGGTTCCTGGTCACTCCGTGTCCTAAGCAGGAGATTAGCCCCTGCGAGCAGCTGCTCAGGATGGGCCAGGCTGGTTGGAGCAAGCTCAGCCCCTGAGGCCAGTCAGGGCCAAGCACCTGCTGGAAGACCAGCTGGCCGTGTGACCTTGAGCAAGGCCACTGGTTTGGGGCAGGGTCAGCTCCAAGGGATGCCTGACCCTGGCATCTTCTGGAATGGTAGCTCTGAGGGCTGAGGACCCGACTTAGGGGCCCCACCCTCACCTGCCTGGTGTCTGGATCCAGGATGGCTCTACGGCGAGAGGCTGCGGGATGGAGAGACGGGCTGGTTCCCTGAGGACATCGCCCGGAGCATCACCAGCCGCGTGGCTGTGGAGGGCAACGTGCGCAGGATGGAACGGCTGCGTGTGGAGACGGACGTGTAGCCGGGTCTGCCAGCACCTCGCCAGGCCAGGCTGCGGCCGTGCAGTGTCAGTCCATGCTCCAGCAAGTGGCCCCACCTGTTCCTGGGGAGCGTGGTGGGCTGGCCCCTGGGGCCTGAAAGGTCCAAGGCCCGGTGGGCTGCAGCATGGGCTCTGGACACTTCCAAGGAGGATGGTCACACACCCTCGGGGGAGCATTCTCCAGGCGAGCTCGGGAGCCATGCCAGCCCTGGCCCCAGGCTGTGTCCCCAGAGGAGCCCTGCCTGACCTGCTTGCTGGCCTCACCCTCCCCCAGCTCCTGGCTGCCCTGTCCTGTCCCCTGTGCACCCGGGGGCAGTTAGGCAGAGGGCGTGTGATCGAGGCAGATGGACCTGAGAGAGCGGGAATCACCTGGAGGGGTCTCCCTCCCACGCCTGTCCTGCCCCAGCCTTAGTGCCCACAGCTGCCCCGTGTTCCCAGAGGTGACCCTGCGGTGCCAGCACTGAAGTTGTGACTTTGAGACATTAAAGTATTTCTTTGGCACCTGGATTTGCACATTTGTGAGCTCTAGCAAAGGCTACAGCAGTCCCTGCAAAATTCCCAAAGTTCCATGGGCCAGAACTGGGCCCCCCGTGTGTGGTCAACTGCTGGGCCCCAGGAGCTTGTCTGGGCCCACATTCATGGTCACCCTGTGCCAGTCCTTGGCCCTGCCCATCTGTCCACCTGCAATGTTATATACAGGGTCATTCCCATGAAGCCCCTTGAAGCTGAGCCTGGTCAGTGGGTCTGGGGACTCGGGGACATGGCAGAACCTGTGGCAGAGCCCTACTAGGGTGTACCCCCATCCCTCACCTCCCTTAATGGCCCCACTTCCCAGCCAATCTGCTTGCCAAGGACCCTCTGGTACTTGCAGGTGGGTAGAGGTGGGCTGGCCTGGGCTCAGGGCAGGGGGAGAAGTGTCCTGCTCCCCAGGAGAGGGTGATGGCCAGCTGGTGGCAGGGTGCTGCTGGGCTAGGTGTGAGAAGGACAGGTCCACTTTCCCAGGAAGCCCCCTGCCAGCCCTGCCAATTTCCAGCCCATGCCCAGTACCTCTCTCTGCCCTGGCAGCGCTGTCCTTGGGGTGGGGGCTCCCAGTGTTCTGACGATCTGCCAGAGCCCTGCTGGAGCCCTGTCATGCTTATGACAGCTGGGGTGTGGATCCCTGCCATGACCAGCGGAGGGTGACTGGGGGAGACCCGCCCTCTGTTCCTTCCACCCATCCCTGGGGCTGGCTGCAGGAGGAAGGCTGGCAGGGGCCTGAACTGGGTGAGGCTGATCCAGGCTCCGCCCACTGAATCTGGTGGTGGGGGTGTTCCACACCAGGAGGGAGGGGCAGCTCCTTCCTTTAACCTCCAAGGTGACCTCCATGGCCTCTGGCAGCTGGAAGAGCCATCCTGAGCAGAGCGTCTGCAGGATGGTGCGGGGCCAGGCTCAGTGTGAGAGGCATGATCTTGGGGGTAGGAATCACCAGAGGTCAGGCCCAGCTCCTCCCCCCTGGTCAGGTGCTCCAGGTCTAGGGGCTCCATTTTCCTACCTGTGAGCTAACTCCATACTGTTTTCTTGGAGCTGCTGAGGGGCAATCTGGTGACCAGGGTGAAGAGCAAGGGTGTGTGTGTGTGCACAAGCACGTGTGTGCACCCTTGGCAGAAGCGGGGGGACAGTGTCGCTGTGTAAGCCCTGCAGCACCCCTGCCCCTTCTCTTCCCCTGACCCTCAGGTGGGCAGGCCAGCCCTTGCCCATCCTTTTCCAGGCGTGTTTTTGGTATGATGGAAAAGCTCTGAGGCACGTCCTCGGTTACTGACCTGGGGTCTGCAGCCTCATCTGGTTTCCTTCTGCAAAGTGGATGCAGGTCCTGACATGGGACCCCCGTCTGTGCCACACACCCCCACCCACTCCCACAGTTGCCACCCGTTCTCCCGGTCACTGGAACCCAGTGGACTTGAAGGCCGACCCTGAGATCTTCTGAAACTGTGAAGGGCTTTACATCTTTTCACCGGATAAATTCTGGTATTTCTGGGGCCTGTTGCCAAGTCAAGTGGGATCTGATGTTGTATTCTGTTTACTAGTGGCATTGAAGAACTGTATATTTTTACGGGTTTTATGCGTTTCCTATCATCTCTATTTCATGGCCCACTTTGCCAAAGTCTTAAACCCTACTCATCTGTCTCCTGCTCTCTCCCCTTCCCCACAGGCCTGACACCTCTTACTTCTTTGTCTAAGCCAGCGCTGTGGCCTGGGGTCTCCCAGGTTCTGCTGGGGTCAGGAGGAGCAAGTGACGATCTGATTCTCCACCTTTGAGGGAATATGTTCGTTCTTCCCACGAGGGTTACTGGGCCTGACCCAAGTCCTGTCTGAGGGGCCCAGCATGACTCAAGCCAAGCCTCCGCCCCCAGTCCCAGGAAGGAAACAGCCTGTCATTTCATGGCTGTGGAGACCAGTAATGGGGGAGGGAAGGCAGGAGCCCAGGGAGGGGACAAGGAGCCCCGGGCGGCCTCCTGGGACTGAGATCCGGAATCCATCGCCTTCCCAGATCGACTCGCAGAAGATTCTTGGCACGCAGCCATCATCTAGAAAGCGCCTCTCTATATCTGTTTTCTAGGAACTTTCATCAGAAAGAGGTGCTGAGGGATGGGATGGGGAGGGAGGTGGGAGGGGGTTCAGGATGGGGGACATGTGGCTGATTCATGTCAATGTATGGCAAAGAGCACCACAATATGGTGAAGTAATTAGCCTCCAATTAAACTAATTAATTTTTTAAAAAATCCTCCAAAAAAAAGAGAAAGGGGTGCCGAGCTCTATCAAATGCTCTTTCTGCTTCTATCCAGACCATGGTATGACTCATCCCACCCAAACACCTGGGCACATTTTCTGATGCTAAAGTCCTTGTGTGGCTTTTTTCTATTTGTTCTAGATAACATTCCTGTATTTATTTTGGCCGTGCTCTGCCACACGTGGGATGTCAGTTCCCTGACTGGGGCCTCCTGCCGTGAGCACGGAGTCCTAACCCCTGGGCTGCCAGGGAAGTCCCCGCCTTGTGGTTTCAAGCCCAAGTCCCTTTGGATCAAGTGGATGTTATTTTTTTCAATATTTTTGAGTAGCTAGTATTTTACTTAGCCTTTCTGCATACACGTCTGTAAATTCCTTTTCTCGTTCTGCCATCACCTATTGGAGAAGCCGGTTGGTACTGGCCTCCTGAAATGAGTTGAGTCGAGTTTCCTCTACTTAGTATTTCTGGAACACCTCACATCAGACAAGTTCCTGTCTCAGGGGTCTGGCCCAGCCCCTCCACCAACATATGATCCAGCCCTCCTGGGGTGGTGACAGAGGGGGAGGGGGAGAGGGAGCTGTGACAATTATTTGCGTTAAATTATTGGTTTATTCAAGTTTTTCATTTCCACTTACACTGCTTCTGGTAGTTTATATTTTCCTGAAATGTATCCATTTTTCTTAAGTTTTCAAAGTTATTGGTACCTAGTTGTTCATAATATTCCCTTTTATATCTTACTCTCTGTGTCTGTAGTTAACTTTCCCACCCTCCGTAATTTTTTCTTGCTTAATGTTTAAAAAAATCATCAACCTTGTTAAATTTTCTTCTTTATTACTGTTCAAAGAAGGAATTTTTGTTAAATGTTCCATTATTTTCTGTTGGTTGAGTATGAAGTTTATAGACCTAAATATAGATGTGTGTATGTATGAATATAAATAAATGAATATAGGCATATATATATATAGCATGTGTATAAAGATAATTAAAATGTTATCACTGCTGTCTTGCTTTTGTATTGGCTTCTGTATTAATAAATAGCACATTGAAAATCACCAGTTTAATTATTTCCATCTGTTAAACCCACCACTGCTTTATGAGTTGCTGAGCCTCTGTGTTTCATGCATGCATGTGAAGATGTTTACATACAGTCACGTACTATGCCTTGCACACACCGTTTTAAAATATCAAAACTCATCATCCGGCTTTTGGTTTACTTTGGATGTTTATATTTCTGTCCTTCCAGGTATGTGTTTTATCAATAAAATGCTGAAGAATGTTTAATGCAGTCTAGGGGCCTGATTTTGATCATCTGTAACCATTTCAATCAGGCTTTCACCTCTTATTCTGCTTGACTCTCCCTCCTTCCCTGCTGCTGCCGCTGCTGCTAAGTCACTTCAGTCGTGTCCGACTCCGTGCAACCCCCTAGACAGCAGCCCACCAGGCTCCCCCGTCCCTGCCTTCCATTAAAGAGATGACATTTCCTCCAGTTTAAAAGTTAAACCTCCTATCAGTACTTCTGTGAAGGTCACAGTACCTTATCGAGTCCAATCTACATGAGGGTTTGGCTGCCTGTGACCAGAGAAAAAGCTGGTTTAAAACTCAACATTCAGAAAACTAAGATCATGGCATCTGGTCCCATCACTTCATGACAAATAGATGGGAAAAAAATGAAAACAGTGGCAGATTTTATTTTCTTGGGTTCCCAAATCACTGTGGATGGTGCCTGCAGCCACAAAATCAAAAGACACTTGTTCCTTGGAAGAAAAGCTATGACAAACCTAGAGAGCATACTAAAAAGCAAAGGCATCACTTTTCTGACAAAGGTCCATCTAGTCAAAGCTATGGTTTTTCCAGTAGTCATATACAGATGTGAGAATTGGACCATAAAGAAGCCTGAGTGCTAAAGAATTGATGCTTTCAAGCTGTAATGCTGGAGAAGACTCTTAAGAGTCCCAAGGACAGCAAGATAAACTAGTCATTCCTAAAGGAAGTCAACCCCAAATATTCATTGGAAGGACTGATGCTGAAGCTTAAGCTCCAATAATTTGGCCACCTGATGCAAAGAGACAACTCATTGGAAAAGACCCTGATGCTGGAAAAGATTGAAGGCAAAAGAAGGGGGTAGCAGAGGATGAGACGGTTGGATAGCATCACCAACTCAATGGACATGAATTTGAGCAAACTCGAGATAGTGAAGGACAGGGAAGGAAGCCTGGCATGCCACAGTCCATGGGGTCGCAAAGAATCAGACACAACTTAGCAACTGAACAACAAGACCAGTGTCTTTCACTTCCTCTGCTCCACCTCGCCTGGCTTCCTCCTGCCTGTTATCATTCTCTTAATCTCTAGGTCACAGGTCGGTTAAAAAATTGTCAGACACAATTTAGCGACTAAACAACAAATCACTAGGTCACATGAGAAACATAATGATTATCTTATGCTTTCCATTCTTACTGGAAAACTTCCTCTGAATGTAATTTCAAGTGTGCCCACTGCGGCTGTGGACACCCAGGAATAATGTCCACTTTTCTTCTCAAGGACAGTTTAGCAGAACACATGATTCAAGGCCATGAAATTCAAGTTTCAACGTCTTTTTTTCAACACTCAGAAACTGACATCACCATCTTCTTGCTTCAGTGTTTCTGCTGGAGCATCTGCTGTCACTCTGACTCCTGTTCGCTTTTTCTGGGCATTTTAGAATGTCTGTTACTAGTATTCTTTAAATTCCTTAGACAATGGCTTTAAAATGTTTTAAATTTTATTTCCAATATGAGCACTTTGGATCTGAGATCATCCGACTTAGACCTGAGAGCTTGGTGCTTTGTGTCAATGGTTTTTCCCTTCTTTTTCTAGGGCTTCAGAAGTGTTAACACTTCCCTCATCCTTTTCCACTAACCTTTCCTTTGTATCTTCTCTCTCTCTGCCTCCCTGATGCCTCCTGGGAGGGTTCTGAGCTGGAAAACCTGGTATTTGGCTAGATTCCTGCCACCATCCCCCACCCCCCACCCCCCCCCCCCCCCCCCCCGGCAACGCCAGCCTCCACTCACTCCACGCCCAGTCCTGACGATGGTCCTTCTTGACCTGCATCCCATTATCCCTGCACTTTCTGCATATCCTGATGCTTTCTGGGATATGGATGCTATTTATGTACCTCAAAGTCTTAAAACAGTGGCCTGTCCACTCGCTGTCCGTCTAAGGGGACAGGGTTCACGAGAACCCACCCTGCTTTGCCCCATGAGATTCTTTGCCCCTGGAGCTATCAGCTACCTGGGCTCATGCTGGAGGGGAGGGGGCTCCAGCCCAGACCTAAGTGTCTGGTGTGACAATCTGGGTCCAACCATTTCCCCTGGTTCTACCCTGAAGACAGGGCAGGGGGCGCAGTGTGCCACACCCAAGCTGCCCTTAGCTGCACCCTGCCCTCCTCCCCTGGGGACCACACGTCTCTGGGCCCCACGCCCTCAAGAGCACCAGGAACCGGGATAAACCCCGACTTTGCTTGTGTGGCACCCAGGGAGGCCCAGGGGCCTCACGGGCCTCTCTGGTCAGCCCACTCATGCCAGCGGTCCCAGGAGGCCACCACAGGGAGCCTGTACAAAGCAGCAAGCATACAGGCCTCCAAGAAGGAGCTGCTCCATCCTTAACTTACTGGTTTTACAGGGTAGCGAAGCCCCACCCAGAGGCCCGAGTCAAGGCCCCCCAGGTGGGGCAGCAGGCAGGCAGCCCTCCAGTGCCCAGGGGCTGGCTGCCCATAAATACCTTCCATAAATATGGCCCGGCCTAGCACCAGCATCTGTTTCCAGGTAAACAGGCTGAACTGCAGCAGACCCAGGCCTAGCACCAGAAGAACTTGCTCCCAGGAAGGGCTCCAGACCCGCACCTGTCCCCGCACCTGCCCGCAGTCTCACCCCGGGGACACGGCAGGTGGGGTTTCCTCCACACTATGATCCTCAGGGCGGGCCAGGCAGGGCCTCCATCCTCGTGGTCAGAAGATCCTTGCAGAGCTGAAGGCTGCACCACTGTCCACAGGCCTCGGAGACCAGGGTGGGGCCGGAGTCCTGGCCCCCGCATGTCCCTCCTCAGTGGTCACCAAAGTCCCCAGGTCCCCTCAGTGGCCCCTGGGAGCCAAGCCTCAGCGGGGGCTGCCCCTGAGCTAGTGCTTCTCTAGGCTGCTGCTGAGCCCGGGTCTGGTAGGAGGTTGGTTGTAGGGCCGCTGCAGGGGCAGGAAAGAAGCAGGTCAGCCCTGGAGTGGGCGGAAACTCTCCAAGGCTTTTGAGTCCTGGGCTCAGGCTTCCTGCCGCCCCTCGTGTCCTTCCAGCTCCAGCCTTGACTCATCTCTAAGGTCCAGGTTTTAGAAACCCCGCCACCCTGGGGGCCCAGATGACATGCAAGTGCTGGATCCCCCTCCTTCCTCTGGGCTTAGTCTGCAGGTAAAGGGGCTGTAATGCTAGCAAGTTCCATCCTCCTGGCAACATGGGGATGCCCCCAGCTCGCCTACCTGGGCCCAGGGCTGGAGACAGGCTCTCCAGGAGCTGGGAGGGTCCACCTGCAGGCAGATAGACACACTGGTGCCCCTCCCTCGGCTGGGCAGCGAGGCTGCAGGGACCCCCACTGTCTCCTTCACAGCATCTCCCCGCCAACACACAGGGTGGGGAGGCAGGACTTTGGACTGGATGAAGAGGGGCTTCACTACAGGCCCTGTGGGGTCCACTCCAGGGCAGGAGCAGTGAGGCCTTTCCTGTCCTCCTTCCCAGCAGGGCTCAGGCAGGGGCACCCCCAGTTCCTGACGCCCCCCAGGGTAAACATCAAGGCCACCTAGAATGCTCTGGTGCAGTACCAAACCTGACCACCAGGTGCCACTGTGGGCATCGTTCGTCCCAGGACCAGCCCCACCCCCCACCCCGCCCCCCCACCGTTTCTGACTCCACCTGCTCAACCCCCTCCTCTTTGCGAGGTGGGATCCCTCCCCTAAAGGCACTTAGGGACCAGGGCTGCTTTGCGGAGGCTCAACAAGATGCACTCACAATATCAAGACCATGTCTGGGCTCCCCAGGTCAAGGATCCCAGTCTGGAATCACTACTCTCACTCTCGCTCCCCCCATCACCCCATCTCAAGGCCTGCCAGGCACAGGCCGCAAGCCGGCCTCTGGTCTCCCCTGGCAGACACAATGCTTCCCAGGAACAGGCTGGGCCTGGGCAAGGTGACCAGGGCACCCCACAGGGGCACAGGTGGCCAGAAGAACAGGGGCACCCCAAGCTCTGCTTGCAGAAAGCAGGCTCCCCCAGTGCTTCGGGGGGCTGGGGGGACACAGAGCCATCACCACCCCCGGACCTGTCCGTGGGTGTGCACAGGCACACGTGTGCACTTGAACACAGGCAAGCAGTGAAGCGCCCTCGTGCACAGAAGCCCACACACACACACACACACACACACACACACACACACACACACACCGCGAGACACAGATGCTCGCATGCAGACTGGAGCACGTGCTGCGTGCTCAATCACTAAATCGTGTCTGACTCTTTGCGACCCCATGGACTTCAGCTCGCCAAGCTCCTCTGTCCATGGTATTCTCCAGGCAAGAATATTGGAGTGTGTTGCCAGGCCCTCCTCCAGGGGATCTTCCCAACCCAGGGACTGAACCCGCTTCTTTTATGTCTCTTGCGTTGGCAGATGGGTTCTTTCCCACTAACGCCAGCTGGGAAGACTGGAGCACACACGCACGCTTGGGTAGGTACACTGTCATGCCCTGGTTCACACAGGCAGGGAGAGGAAGGGGTGGTGGTGGGCTGTGTCAGCGCCCACCCAGCCCTGCCCACGGGGTCTCCACCCTCTGCAGTTTGAGCCCATGCCTGCCGCTCTCGGGCTGGCTGTACGCTGAGTTCCACCCATGGTCCAGGGGCTGGAAGGTCCACACTTTGTCCAACAGAGGCCAGGCAGACACCATGGGCATCGTGCTCAGATGGTGACATTCATGCTGTTTGCCCAACCCCACCAGCACCATGTTCCGCCCCCCGGCCCCCCCAGAGCCCGACTCACCCTGCCGGCACGTGGGCCCTGTGTAGCCGTCCACGCAGAGGCACTGCCCACTGACAGGGTCGCAGTCGGCCCCGCCCCCGCAGGAGCAGCGTAGGACACAGCCCGGCCCAAAGAAGCCCCTCCTGCAGCCTGTGGGTGGGGTGGGGGTGGTGGGAGGGACAGGCCTGAGTGTCACTCCGGTCCACCCAGGGCTGGGACCACAGGCCTCAGGACACCCCCAGGGAGCAGGCAGGAGCAAAGACCTCAAGCCTTAGTTTTGCCCTGCATGAACCCTCACATGGGAAAGTGCTGGGTGCTGGGCACTGGGCCAGAATCTCTTCCCCATGTTCCCACCAGCTCCCAGGCTGGCGAAGGGTAGCTGACAGTCAGGGAGGCTCCCTAGGGGCAAAACAGCCAAGAGCCCTGAGAAGGAGATACAGAGCCCGCACAGGCTGACTGGCCCATCTGGGAGGTCTCCTTCCCACCTCACCGGGGGCCCCTCCCCAGGACCAATGTCCCCCGACCCCAGGGAGATGCTCCCCAGGGACTCAGGTGGAGGCTGTGAGGCAGGACAGGCCTCGACAACCCCGAGCAGGAACCCTAGCACTGGGCCCCTGTGAGCCACTGTGCTCCAGAAACAGTCGACTCCACCAACAGAGACCCACACCCCTGCCCCCACCGAGCGGTACCCCTGACTCACCCAGGTCACAGGAGGTCCCCGTGCGCCCCGGGGGACACAGGCAGAGGCCGGTGATGGGGTCACAGGGCACCCCAAGCTCGCAGTCACACTGCTGGCTGCAGCCCTCTCCGAACGAGCCCGGCTCACACCCTGGAGGGGGCACTGGGCTGAGCATCCTCTGTCCTGAGCCCAGGGCGGGGGGGCCAGGTGGGAGTGCGTGGGGGCACGGACACTCACCCCGCTCGCAGAACTGGCCGTGGAGGCCGGCAGGGCAGAGGCACCGGCCGCTGACGGGGTCGCAGGGGGCACCATGCTGACACTGGCATGTCTGCTGGCAGCCAGCCCCATGGAAGCCGGGGGGACAGGCTGAGGGAGACCCAGGTCGGAGCCCCTGACTCAGTTTGCCCAGAGAGCAAAGGACGGGGTCGAGGCTGGCACCCCCTTCCTCCCGCCCGGGTCCGGTGCCCCAAAGCTGGCTCAGGCCGCCACAAGGAGTGAGGCGGAAAGCAGAGGAGTGCACGCTGGGGGGTGCTGGCCCGACCCTACAACTCACGGTGCTCGCAGGCCTGGCCATAGAAGCCGGGGCCACAGCGGCAGGCCCCCGATGTGGGCTCACAGGCCCCGCGGTTGTGGCAGGAGCACTCGAGGCTGCAGGCAGCACCGTAGCGCCCGGCGGGGCAGGCTGGGGAGGGGCCGGGGGGTCAGCCTCCTGCCACAGGACAGCAGGGGCACTAGCCTCTTCCAGGTGACCCCGGGAGCCTCGCCCGGCCCTCCGGCAGCCTGGTTCCTCCCCATGATCGCCCCTAAGCTATGGCCCTCCTCCCCCACCCAACCCCCTGGCACACCCGCTACGGGCAGCAACCCTCCAGCTCACACACGATGCAGTCCCCAGGCTGCCCCAGACTCACCCAGCTCGCAGTGTGGCCCCGTCCAGCCCAGGCTGCAGGAGCAGCTGCCATTGATGGAGTCACACAGGCCCCCATTCCTGCAGGAGCACGCATGCTCGCAGTTCACACCAAATCGGTTCTGGGGGCAGCCTAGGGACGAAGCGGGCCTGCTCAGAGCTCTGGTCCAGAGCCAGACACGCTCCAGGACACTCCCACGTGATCTGACAGTCATTCGACAAACACTTCCTGCCCGCCTGCCTCCCTCAACCCAGGCACACATGTGCCAGGAAGCAGCACCAATCACACTCTGCCAGTTCATCCATCCTCAGAGGCCAGAACTGAGCTGGTGTTGAGAGTAACACAGGAGGAAAGGGACCAGGCCCTCCAGGGAGTGCCTGCCTAGCAGGCAGGAGGGAGTCAAGGAAGTCTTCCTAGAGGAAGAGGTACCCTCCAGGTTCGGAGGAGGCTGGGCAGCCCCACACTCCAGGTGGTGCTTTCAGACTCTGACCCCTAGCTGCCGTTCTCCCCTGGAGGTAAGGAGTGGCCTGCTGGAGTCAGGACTCAGGACCTGGGGGAGTGTGACTGGCCCCTTGAAGAGGACCAGAGGGGGCAGAGGGCTCAGGCCTACCAGGGTGTGGGGTCAGATCAGGCAGTGTGGGCATGGCCTGAGGACCTTCTTACCATCATGAGCACGAACCCCACGACAGTCCCAGGGGCCACTCCGGTTGCCCCACCATCACCTATGCTCCAGGCCTCCCTCTCCGTGGGCTCCCAGCTGCTGGGCCCAGGAGGAAGGGCCAGCAGGACCCTGTTCCAGGAGGACATCAGCCAAGAGGCCGGCTCCATCCTTAAGACGGAGCAGTCGCCCAATCCCTCCTGTTGGGGGGGTGGGGGCTGGCTCTGGGACAGAAGTTATTCACCCCCACTGGCCACAGGGAACTGGAGAGGTCAACTGATGGCCTGAGTCCTGCGGTCATGGGTCAAGGCAAGATACGGAGTGCTATCGGATGACCCGAGTGGGCGCTGCGGTCAACATGAGCAAGCCCTCACTTATATCCTCAGGGCGCCTCGAGGATTAACAGAAGGGACCCAGCTCTCTTGTGACCCCACGGCTTCACTCTATCACCACCCCCTCATGGCTAATGTAGGGATGTATGTGAAGTGCCCGAGGTAGCAGGCAAGTGGGCTCTCACCGTGCTCACAGTGGATGCCGGTCCTCCCGGGCGGGCAGGAGCAGCTGCCGGTCGCGGGGTCACAGGCCGCCCCCTGCCCACACCCGCACACGTGGGCACAGCCGGGGCCAAAGTGGCCATGTGGACAGACTGCCGGGAGGAAAGGGGAGGGTGGCCACTCCTGGCTGGATCCCCCTGCCTCTGCTGTGTCAACCCAGAGGGGACGGGACCGGGCCAGGGCAGGCTGGGTGGGGAGATTCCCGCCCTATCTGCCCAGACAAGGTGGGGCCGCCTGCCTCTGAGCACCCCCGCCTGCCCTGGTGTCTCCCTCGGCTGCAGGCTCTGCGGGGGGGCCGGGCCCACACTACAGTGAGTGGCTCACGGGGCCCCCACCCACCTCCACCAGCCCCAGCCCCAGACAGTTGGAAAGGCCCCATGTGACTCAGGGAGAGGCCCTTCTCTCGGCAGGACGCTGGCTGGCCTCTGCAGGGCTCCTGGTGGACACAGCCCAGGTCAGGGGCATAGCACACGGCCAGGCAGAGCAGGCCGAGGACACACTTTGGCCACACCGATCCCCCCAGCTTAGCCTGGTCTGGGGCCAGTCCCAGCGAGGGACCCAAGGAGTGGTATGGTCAGGGGCTGTCTGCCCTGCAGGCCGGATGGCGGGGCCCTGCCTGTCAAGGGGCAGGGAGACACCCCAGCCACTCACCGAGGCTGCAGTCGGTCCCAAGGAACCCGGCAGGGCAGTGGCAGGCCCCGGTGGCTGCATCACAGGAGCCCCCGTTGAGACACCCACACAGCAGCTCACAGCCAGGCCCGAACCGCCCAGGCGGGCACCCTGCAGGGGGAGGGGTCAGCTGCCAGGGTCAGGGGGCTCCCAAAGCCCCTCCCCGCTCCCTGGCCATCACTCCTGCAGACCCGGCAGGCGGCCGGGGCAGCACTCACGTTGCTGGCAGCCGGTGCCGTGGAAGCCGGGGGCGCACACGCAGGCCCCCGAGGCAGGGTGGCAGGCCTGGTTCTCGCCGGGGCAGTGGCACTGCTGCCCACAGCGCTCCCCAAAGGTGCCAGGTGGGCAGGCTGGGGGAGGCGGCAGGGGTCAGTCCTGGCCCGGCCTGGAGAAGGCACCCTCCTTCATCCCAGGGCCCCTCTTGCGGGCAGAGCTCTGGGGCCCAGCCTAGGAGCGCATGTGACCTGAACTGCCCCCAGGCCTGCCCACGTCAGGCACCCACCTTGCTCACAGCTGGGCCCTGTGAAGCCTGGGGGACAGTGACACTCCCCGGTGACGTGGTGGCAGGCGGCGCCCGGGTGGCACTGGCAGCGCTGGGCACAGGCCTCTCCAAACCAGCCGGGTGGGCAGGCTGCGGGGAGGTGCGCGGAGGTGGTGGGGAGCCCTGGGGTGGGGGGCCGGGGCCCAAGGGGGTCACCGTGTGAAGGACCCGCCCCACCCTGGGCACTGGCAGAGCTGGGGGCTCACCGTTCTCACACCGCGGGCCCCTCCACCCTGGGGGGCAGAGGCAGGCCCCGGTGACGGGGTGGCAGGCGGCACCCCACCGGCAGGCACAGCGCTCCTCACAGCGGACCCCGAAGGCGCCCTCAGGACAAGCTGTGGGGAGAGGGGCAGGTGGGCTGAGTCCAGCTCGGGGCGACTCCCTGGACAGAGGCAGTAGGCCCGGGAAGCTCAGACCGCAGCCCTGCCCCCTCCTACCCACTGCCCACCCTGCTGAGGCCCCACACTCTGGCATGACGGAGGCCATCTGCAGGGGCCCGAGAGGTCTCCTGGCCTCCCCCATGGGTCCCCGACCACCCACTCACGGCTCTGGCACTTGTCCCCAGTCCAGCCGGCTGGGCAGAGGCAGTAGCCGGTGTGCGGGTCACAGAGGCCACCATTGAGGCACCCGCAGCTGTGTGGGCAGCCGGCTTGAAAGACCCCCGGGAGGCACTCTGCAGAGACGGGGCAGGTGATGACCAGGGGCCCAGGACACCTGCCCTGTCCATGTTTCCTGCACCCAGAGCTTCGGATCCCGGTCCTTGGGAAGGACAGGCGCCCAGAGGTGGTGACACCCCAGGCCACATCCAGGGCCCTGCCCCTCAACACCAGGCAGCTGTCTTGGAGCACAGAAGACAGGGACTAGGGCAGTGGCCTTGGGTCCCCCCAGACTCCCAGGGTCCCTCTTCCACCGGCCTGACACTCACCCTTCTCACAGGCCAGGCCGGCCCAGCCCTCTGGGCAGGTGCAGTGACCTGAGACCGGGTCACAGGTGCCCCCGTTCTGGCACAGGCAGGAGTGCTGACAGTCCTTGCCATAGAGGCCCTCTGGGCAGGCTGAGGCCAGAGAGAGAAGCAACCTGTGGTTTCCCTGCCAGCCAGGCTGGAGGCCTGAACCCCCGGAGGGATAGCCCACCGGACCTGCAGGCCCGTCCCAAAGCCCAGCACCGAACTTTAGGGGCAGGAACTGGGGCTGCCTCTAGGATGAGCTGCCCCAGGGCTCCCTGGGCCAGTCTTTGGGGGCTCAGGGCTGAAGGGTAGGGTCCCTTAGGAGTCCTAAGGCCTCCCTCCCTCCCCAGGTGCCCCACAGCAGGGAGATGGACTCCCACCCTCCCTGCCCAGAGAGGTTTAGATCCCCCTCAAGTCCCACCCATGTCACCCTGCACGGCCCAGGGAGGGACAAGCGTGACAGCTGGCTCCAGACTCCTGGTCAGGGCTTACCGTGCAGGCAGGTGGGCCCCGTCCAGCCAGGGCCACAGCGGCACTGTCCGTGAACAGGGTCACAGGGGGCCCCATTAAAGCAGGAGCAGGCCTGGCTGCAGTTATGGCCGAATGTGTGGGCTGGGCAGGCTGCAGGAGAGAGGGGGGTCAGGGGCTGGGGTGGACGGACCCCAGGAGGGGCTGCAGCGGACTGTCCCAGGCCGCTGAGGTCTAGCGCCCCTCTTTCTGACCTGGGCACCACTGAGGGTAGCCACACCCAAGGACAGACCCTAACCCTAATGGGCAGCGCCCAGGGCAGACGGGGGCCTCACGCACTCTGAGCACAGCGGGGGCCCTGGCGGCCAGCAGGACAGAGGCAGGAGCCGCTCACGGGATCACAGGGGACTCCAGCACTGCAGTCACAGGCGTGGCCACAGTCCACTCCGAAGAAGCCGGCCGGGCAGGCTGCAGGCGGGGCGGTGACGGGAGACCGTTGGGGTCACGAGACACGCCTGCATGCCAGCCACCCCTCCCACGCCCCTCCAGCCTGCCCCCTGGCTCACCTCGCTCACAGAAGGTGCCCCTCCAGCCGGCAGGGCAGGTGCAGGCCCCGCTGACGTGGTCACAGGCCGCCCCGTGCTCACACTGGCACTGCCGCCCACAGCCCGGCCCAAAGTAGCCCTGGGGACACCCTGAGACACCGGACTCTCAGCTGGGGGTCCAGTCAGCCTGCCCCAGTCCTGCCCAGGGCCTGGGCCGTGGGGCAGGAGAAGCCCCTCCCTCACCCAAGGCCTCTGCATCCCTCCCAGCTAGGAGCCAAGCCCCCAGCTCACCCAGACCCGCCGGCCCGGCCAGGGTGGGCGTCAACACTGCAGGCAGGGCCCCCGCTCCTTAGCAGACACTTTCCTCCCCTCCCGTGGGTGGCAGGTGCCCCCTGGTGTGCGACTGACCCCATCTCTCGCCTTTGCTCCTCGTGGGCCTTCTCTTGAGCCCAGGCAGTGGGAGTGTGGCGGATAGCAGGGGGGCCAGATGGGGAAGTTGGGGTAGGCTTAGACGAGGAGACTCCCTGCTTGTCTGTGGACAGGAAGCAGGGTTGGGTCCCCCTGACACTTGTACGTGTGTGTGCACGTGAGCGTGTGTGTGTGTGTGTGCATGTGAGCATGCATGTGCACATGCATGTGCGGGCCAGGCCAGGACTCACGCTGCTCACACCGCAGGCCCACATAGCCGGCTTCACACACACACAGGCCACTGACGGCATCACAGCCCCCGTGGCCCACACTGCAGTTGCAGGCGTAGCTGCAGTCGGGTCCCCAGTGGCCGCTGTCACAGGCTGCAACAGAGCAACAGAGGCTGGTCACCCTCGCAGGTGACTGCAGCCGGATCAGGGGTGGGGAGGGATGCCTGGACACCAGGCCGCCTACCTCTCTGGCAGCTGAGGCCTGTCCACCCAGGGGCACAGCTGCACCGGCCGGTCACCGGGTGGCAGAGCCCATCGTTGGCACAGGAGCACCGCGTCTGGCAGCCGAGCCCAAACCAGCCGGCAGGGCAGGCTGCAGGCGGAGACAGGCTGAGTGTAGCTGGGGCCGGACATGGGGCTGGCCGGGATTGCGGGCAGGGCTGAGGTGGGGGCAGCAGGCACTCACCGTCCTGGCAGCGGCTGCCCGTGAAGCCAGGGCGGCACAGGCAGGCTCCAGTCTCTGGTGCACAGGTGGCATCGTGCTCACACGGCGGGCAGATCTCCTGGCAGCCAAGCCCCCAGCGGCCCTCGGGACAATCTAGCACCACCCCAACCCCACACACACACAGAGGTAGTCAGTCTCCCCAAGCCTTACTGGGCCCACTGGGGAGCAGGGACTTCTCTTGCCAACTGAGCCATCCCAGACGAGGGAGGGGGGCAGGTCATGGGAACCCCTAGTCCACTCATAGGCTGTAGACTTCAGGGCATTCACCCGAGGGGGAGACCCCCTGCCCCAGGATGCTCAACAAGCAAAAGGGGGATTCCCAGAAGAACCGGGAGACCCACATGCAGGGACAGGAGCTTAGAGGACCCGCCACAGACTGGGGAGGGCGGGGGGCCGCTGGCCAAGCTGTCCCCCTGGCTGACAGTTCCCAGTGTCCCCTCTGCGGGCTCGGCCATGCGGCAGCCACTGACGCCCACGTCCAGACCCAAGGCTGGCGGTATGAGCTCTTGGAGCTGCTGTGGGCGGGCCTGGGGTCTGCAGGGCTCCAGGGCTGGGGTCTGCACACGCGGCCAGGCATTGTGCAGCACAGAGAGCTGAGGGAGCCCCGGGCCACGGCTGCCACTCACCTGCCCCACAGTCGTCCCCGGTCCTCCCCGGCGGGCACAGACACTGCCCTGTGACCCGGTCGCAGGGGGCGCCCCCACAGGAGCAGGAGCCTGAGCAGTTCTGGCCAAACGTCCCCGCCGGGCACTCTAGGGGCAGGGAGTGGAGAGCCTCAGGGCCCCCACGCAGAATGGCCCTTTTCCCCTGACCTCCACCCCACCCCGCACCTGCCCCCCCCACCTGCCTCCCCAGAACCTGCCCCGCCTCTAGCATCTATCCCCCCACCTGTCCCCCAGGATCTGCCCTCTGCATCTGTCCCCCCTCACCTGCCCCCCACCTACCACCCTTGGCACCTGCCACACCCTCACCTGCACCCCACACCTGCCCCCCACCTTTTTCCCTGAAACCTGTCCCCCCTCACCTGCCCCCTGCACCTGTCCCCAGCACCTGCTCCCCTCACCTGCCCCCTCACCTGCCCCCTGCACCTGCCCCCTCACCTGCCCCCTCACCTGCCCCCTCACCTGCCCCCTCACCTGCACCCCTCATCTGCCCCCTCCCCTGCCCCCTCACCTGTCCCCAGTACCTGCCCCCCTCACCTGCCCCCCTCATCTGCCCCACAGGGATGCTGGACACAGCCTGGGTCCCCAGGGTGATGAGGGCAGTCACAGAAGGGGACAGGAGATGGGGACATGGGGCAGGGAAAGGCCCACGTAGGGGAGTAGTAGTGAGGGGCAGCCTGGAGGCTGCAGACAGCAGGGCCTATGGGGGGTGAGCCACGACCCTGGAGAGTGGTGGCAGGCCCGCTCTGCCTTCCTTCCTCCCACTGTGGTCCACCCTGGGAACCCCATATGGTCACCGCGTGTTCAGGAGTGAGAGAAGCCTGGGAAGGAGGGCCTAGTGGCTCTGGGCCCAAAGCAGGGCTTCAGAAAAGAACACAGGGATCCCGGAGCCTCACCCCACCCATATGGGCTGCAGTGGTGGCTCCAGTGGCCTGGCAGGGTCCCCTGTCCCCCCTACACCTGCTTGACTAGGGCAGTAATCCGGATGGTGAGAGGCCCTGCCGGTCCCAGCACCATGTGGCCACTGTGATGCTGCTGTTAGGAAAGTTCCGGGCCCTGGAAGGCCAGCCGGGCACCTGGAGTGGGCAGGCTTGGGCCCACACTCCACACCAAAGAATCAGACAACCCCTCTCTCCCACCACAACACCCAGCAGGACTGAGAACTGAGGACGCGCCCTGCCTGGGTAGGGGGAGATGTCAGAAGGAATGGCGTGGGGTCCCAGGCCTGGGGTGTCCCTGGCCCCGGGATGGGCTCTGGACAAAGGACACGCCCCTTGAACCCTTGCCCTGAGGGCCCACACCTACAGGCACCTGCTCGCCCACAGGACCGCGGGTAGCACACACGCTGGGCACACATGCAGGCCCCCAGGCAGCGTGGACCAGGGCAGGGAGGCCCAGCAGGGCACATGGAGCTATCCCGCCATCTGGGGGGTCCCCACTCCACTGATAAGCAGACGTGTCTGGGGCACGGATGCTTTCCAGACCTGACAACAGCGGGGAGCCCATCACTGCCATAAAGATGTGTCATGTCCCGCCACCCATCCCTGGGGCTCTGGATGCTTTTGAGGAAAAAAGGGAAAGGAAGACAAAGAAGGCCAGCAGGGAAGGATGGGGGTGAAGGCCCTTTGGGTCTCAGCACTCAGGCCGCCTGGGAGGGCACTGCTGGGGAGCGGCCGCTGGCGGGAGTGGAGGAAGGGGAGGGGGCAGAGAGAAGTCAGGGTAGTCACGGAGCCTGAGCTCCCATCCGGTAGGTGAGGTCCACCAGCTCCCACACTGGTTCATGGATGGGATGATATGCCTGGCTGTTGAAGGCCCTTAAGACCACAGAGCACCCCCCCCCGCCCCCGCCCAGAGTGTAGGTTGGGCTTGTGGGGATACTTGGTTTCCAAGCTGGGTTCTGAGCCCTACACACACCCCTCCTGCACCAAGGGACTCTGAGAGCCTAGATCATCCTGAGGGTCTCCAGAACCACCACGGAGAAGGAGGGTCCGCACCTGGGTGTAGGGAGAGACTGACTCCTCAGCTCGGGGTGGACAGTGGCCCCCAGGCCCTCCTTGTCCCTGAGAGGGGACTCGGACCACTGCCTCCAGTGGGAGTCACACCAGTCACACTACAGGCCCCCTCCCCACTTCCATCTGCCCTGGCTGATGGGTGAGGACAGTGTGCCCTGCGCCAAGGGAGGTCCCGACCTGCCCACCCTCCATTGGCAGCCACGGCAGTGCCGATGCTCACAGCAAGGGCTCCCCCATATAAACGAGGACCCCCCACCTCCAGCCTCTCCCTTCTTGGCACCCAATCACACTGTCCCAGCCTCAGCATCCATGTGGAGGGCCTACAGTCATCACCCACACCCCACGCCGGCACCTCCAGCCCAGGCCTCTCGAGACACCTCCCCTGGGGGCAACTGCCTCTGTCCTGCCTGCTCAGACCCACCAGGAAGGAGCCCCCGCCGGCTGCCAGCACGAGGCGCATCCAGTCTGTCCCGTGATGGAAGGAGTGAACGAGCAAGGAAGCGAGGGGATGACCCGGGAGCGGTACCAACCCTTCCAGGCTGCCGTGCACATGCGCACGCACACACACAAAGTGCACACGCGTGTGCACACACACACACACGAGTTCCCGCCCACTTGGGTGCACAGGGACAGGCAGACCTGTGGCTGAGTCGCCACTGCATGACCAGGGTGGGGACACGGCAGTCAAGGTGCTGCCAGAGCCAGGCTTTAGGGCTGACCCGGTACCCAGCTCCAGCATTTCTGGTGCCTGGTGCCCTGCACGGCCAGATAGTCTGCACCCTACCTGGGCACTGGGGCCACTCACCTTGGCTGCAGTTCTCCCCATGGTAGCCAGCGGGACACTGCTTCCCACACTCGCCACTGACAGGGTTGCAGGCCACGCCCAGGGGGCAGGTGCACGCCTGTCGGCACCCTGGCCCAAAGAAGCCCAGCTGGCACTCTGCGGGGAGAGAGGGGAGAGGCATCTGCAAGGTTCCAAGGGCCCTGGGGCCTGTCCCCTCCCCTGAGGTCTGTCCCCTCCCCTGGGGCCTGTCCCCTCCCCTGAGGTCTGTCCCCTCCCCTGGGGCCTGTCCCCCCTCCCCTGGGCCTGTCCCCTCTCCCCTGGGGCCTGTCCCCCTTCCCCTGGGGCCTGTCCCCCCTCCCCTGGGGCCTGTCCCCCTCCCCTGGGGTCTGTCCCCCCTCCCCTGGGGCCTGTCCCCCCTCCCCTGGGGTCTTTCCCCTTCCCCTGGGGCCCTCCTCCTCCCCCTGGCCCTGTACTCACCATCCTGGCACCGCTCGCCCCCAAAGCCCGCCTTGCAGGCACAGCTGCCGTCCCTCTTATCGCACGCATGCGTGTTCTGCTGCTCACACTTGCACTCCTCCGAGCAGCCCGGCCCAAAGGCCCACGGTGGGCAGGCTACACCCCAGAACCCACTGTGAGGGCGGCCTGCCCACTGCCAGCACCCGCCCCAGCCCAGATCTCCAGTCCCGTCCACCGAGTCGTATCTGGGACTCCACACAGAGTCACTGGTGCCCAGTTTGCAGAGGAGAAACAGGCTCACAGAGAGGCACTTCCCAGGCAGGGAATGCCTGGGACCCTCCCTGCCTCCCTCTGAACAATCCTCTTACAAGAGCTGCTGAGGTAAGGCCTGCCGGCTTTTCTCCAGCATCCCACCACCTCTCCCTCCACCATCCTGGGTGTCTGCAGACCCAGGGAGTGGGGGCAACCCATTGGGGGCTCAGGACTTGCTCCCAGGAAACTCCAAAAGCCAAGACAAGCTCTGTGCCCTGAAGCTTCTGGGGGTGGGGGCCTGCCCCTGCCCAGGCCTGCAGGCCACCCACCAGCCTGATCGGGGCGGGGTCGCCCACCTGGCTGCCCTGGCAGCCAGCACAGTCCAAAGGACTTTGAGTCCGCAGGCCCCTCACCCCAGGCGGGGACCTCGCTGAGCCCCCGTGTCCTCATCTGTGAAGACTGATGATCAAACACAAGCTGGACCCAGACAGGAAGAACACAGCCCACTCTGTGGCCCCACACCCACCCCCAGACCCAGGCGCCCAGCGGTCAGTGGGACTCACCCAGGTGACAGAAGCGGCCATACAGCCCCGGGTCACAGAGGCAGGCCCCATAGAGGCGGTGGCAGCGGCCCCGGTTGGCACAGTGGCACTTCTTACGGCAGTGCTTGCCATAGAAGCCTTTGGGGCAGCCTGGGGAAAGGGGGGCTCTCTTGACTGCCCACCCAGACATGGCCTCCCACCCAAGGAGATGCTCCATGGGGGGAGGCATTAGCACCCAGTACAGGAGCCTGGAGAGGCCTTGGCCACCAGGGTACAGCCATGGGGCTTCAGGGCCACCAGCAACCCAAGGACCCTGTACCCTAGACAGAAAGGGTCCCTGGGGGCTGGCAAGGGCAACGGGGGGCAGGGCAGGATGAGGGGAGCCCCATGAATGTGGCCATCTGCCCTTGTCGGCCTGTGCCCCCAGGGTCTGTGGCCCCGGACGGTGGTCAGACCGGAGGCCACCACATCTTCACTACACGCAGGAGTGACTCCGAGAGCCCACTCTCTCCATCTGACCAGCACCGACAGCATCCTGGTGCCTGTCCCTCTGTGGTCATCGAGCCTGGCCTCCGGACCTCACAGAGGGAAGGACACGGGCCCAAGTCCAAGGGGCCCAGGGCCAGGGCGGGGCTTGGCCCTCCCACCCAAATGCTTCGCTCGGACTCAGCTCTGCCCCTGGCCCACCTACTGAAGGGCTTCAGGGAGCTGCATGGTGACCCCAAGGAACACCCACATCCTGACCATCAGGACCTCCAGGCGGGACCATCCTGGACTGTTCCAGCAAGCCTAACCCAACAAGTGTCCTTAGAAGAGAAAGGAAAGGGAGGCTGGACACAAAGAGGCCACGGGGAGACAGAGGCAGAGGCTAGAGGGACAGTCATGAGCCCGGGGCACCTGGAGTCTAGGAAACTCTAGAAGGGTCCCTGAGAGCTGGGCCGAACCTTCTCCAAGTCACCTGCAGAGGTGCACTTTACCCACAGGACCCCGACTGAGACCTAGCCTCTGGGAAGCCACACCACGTCACCAGGGGAAGCACTGAGATGCAGGCCCTTTATCTGCCAGGAGTCCCGTGGGTCCATTCAGGACCCATCACATACACATGAATTTAAAAGACGCTTGTTCCTTGGAAGGAAAGGTATGACCAACCTAGGTGCACATTATTAAAAAGCAGAGACATCACTTTGCTGACAAAGGTCCATATAGTCAAAACTATGGTTTTTCCAGTAGTCATGTATGGATGTGAGATTTGGACCATAAAGAAGGTTGAACACCAAAGAACTGATGCTTTCAAACTGAAGTTGGAGAAGACTCTTGAGAGTCCCTTGGACTGCAAGGAGATCAAACAGGTCAATCCTAAGGGAAATTAACCCTGAATATTCACTGGAAGCACTGATGCTGAAGCTGAAGCTCCAATACTTTGGCCGCCTGAAGCGAGGAGCCAACTCATTGGAAAAGACTCTGATGATGGGAAAGACTGAGAGCAGGAGAAAGGGTGCAGAGGATGAGATAGTTGGATGGCATCACCGACTCGACAGACATGGGTTTGAGCAAACTCTGGGAGATAGTAAAGGACAGAGGAGCCTGGTGCACTGCAGTCCACAAGGTCACAAGTCGGACACAACTTAGCAACTGAACAACAACAACACACATACAGCTTCCAATAGGCAGTCTGCTTTCAGTTCTCATTCATAGTAGGGATGGGAGATCACAGGAAAAGAAACAGGGATGCTGACCAAGCTGAGAAGGTGACCAGAGAGGGGAAGCAGAAAAACCTCCCCTGCCACCCCACATGGGCCAGCTAGGCAGTGGGAACGGTCCACCAATTGTTGCCATTGCTGTTAAGAAAGGAAGTCCTTGATATGCTAGCTATAGTTGCCAGCAAAAGAAGCAGAAATGTAAAGGTCTGAAGACTTTAAAATGAAGCCTCAGGCACCTGGGAAACTTCTGTGGACTCAAGTTCCTCCAAAAATGTTGCAACTTCAGAGTTATAAAAGATGTTAGCGTCATCCCATGAAGCCACAGCCCAGGCGTGCTCCCTTCTGCAAATCCCACCCAGTCATCATGTAGCTCTCCTTGAATGCTTCCAGGAACAGGGAGCTCACTACTTCTCAGGGGACCCAGTTACAAAAGTGCTATTCTTCCCACAAGTCCTCACCACCTGCGATAGTCAGGCCCTGTGAGAAGAGCCAACAATAACAACTCAGTGCTTCTTGCACTAAGGGGCTTCCTCTGTACCATACCGTCACTTTCCCCACCCCTGCAGAAGAAAGGGGACTAGGAGCCAAGAGGTGGTGCCTGCCCCTCACCTCCACCCCAAGGATGAACCCAGAGGTCAAGGAGGGGCTGCACCCACCATCCTCACAGCGGGCTCCGCTGACCCCCGGGGGGCAGCGGCAGGCCCCCGTCACAGGGTCACAGGTCCCGCCGTTCTGACAGCTGCAGGAGAGGCTGCAGTTCTTCCCGAAGGTGTCCGGAGGACAAGCTGCAAGGGGAACAGAGGAGCTCAGGGTCGTCGGCCCGCAAAATGACCCTACACTCAGAAGCCCCTCCAGAGATACAGACACCCTCCTGGGGGTCAAGCCTCCAGTTCAGAAGCAACTTCCCAGAGCAGCACCCAGTGGCACTTGTGCCCCGGGGCCCTGCCCACATGTATGGCAGACATCACTCATCAATCCTCCATCCTCTCCCTCTGAACTCCAACAGGTCCACCTCAACCAGCACTTTTGGTCACTATGGCCTCTGAGACTAGGGGGTTGCTGGGCGGGAAGTGGACATGCCCTGGATAGAGGGTGGGAGACAGCAGTGTTCAAATGTGCTTCAGCTGCCCACTTGCTGTGTGGCCTGGGGAAGTCACTTGTCCTCCTGGAGACTCTAGCATGACTGGCCACCCACTGGCCACCCAGACTCTAGCAGCCCACCCACTGCTCTTCATTAGACCCCTTTTTGTCTCAGTTAGCTATTGGCTTGCTTGTGGCTGGACCCTCATCAACCCGTGATATCTGTGAGAGGCAGACACCAGGCTCTGCGAGCCCCCAGGGTCTCACAGCACCTGGAAGAGAACCTGGCGTGGAGAAGGCAGCCGGGAGACCCTGAAGGAATGAGTGAATGGCAGAACCCGGGAAGCTCCTGCCCAGGATGGCAGGAGGAGTGGACTGTCCGTGCCGTGCAGGTCCTGGGGCTCCTGGGCCCTGTCCCCCAAGCGGCCCCACCCCCACAGCAGCCTCACTCTCATTGCAGATGAGCCCGGTCCAACCGTCGGGGCAGTCACAGCCGTCCAGGCTGGGGAGGCAGGTTCCCCCATTCCTGCAGTCGTCGCAGGTCAAGCTGCAGTCTGGGCCAAAGGTATCGTCCAGGCAGACTGGAGGACAGATCGAGAGAGGGGCCTCAGAGCCTGGCCCCTGGCCCTGGACCCCACCCAGAGAAGGGGACACGGGGCATCCTCGGGCCATGCAGGCCCCATGCGGGTGAACGGAGACAAGGGAGACAACAGGGGCCAGAAAGGGCCCTAAATGGGCAGCTAAGCTCAGCGCCGGACACACTGGGCAGACTGAGGCAGCCTCTTGGCCTCTCTGAGCCTTGGTCAAACGAGGCGCTCACAGGAAGACTTCCTCATGCCCAAGACGGTAGGTTGGGCAGCAGCCGGGCCCGAGGGTGCTGGCACGGAAGCCCGGGGATGGGCCCACCTCTCACCAAACTTTTCCTGCAGTGTGTGTTCGCCCCGCGCCTCGGCCTCTTCCTCCTCAGCCCCAACGTAGTCATCTTGCAAGAGTTGGGGCAGCGCGTCCTGGAGCACCGCGACATGCAGCGGGGGCCGCCCCAGGGGCAGGTGGCCGTCCAGGACCAGCTCGGGCAGCTCCAGGGCTGGGCGGGGCACAAAGGCCCCTGAGTCCCTGCCGCCCACCTGTCCTCCTCAGGATTGACCCCCCCGCCCCTCGGTGCCAGCCCGGGACCCCCACCTACAGACCCCACCGTGCCCCTCCTCACCCTGGTCACCAGCAGTGAGCCTGCTTCTCAGGACGGAGGAGGCTCCAGGCCCGGAACTGAGGACCTGACTCTTGCCACGTCCACCCCAGCTGTCCCGGCTCCCGCACTAGCCTGAGGGACCCTGAGCGTGGAGAGGGCATGGGGACAGGGCAGCCCTCTGCTCTGGACGCAGTCCTCAGTCCCTGAATGACGTCCCTCCTCTCGTCTGGGAGGGGCTGAAGCTGGACCACTGGGACCCCTGAGTAACACCTTGCCTGGGGGCCCCTGTCTGTCCAGCCCATCCCACAGTGGGAGGCTGGTCTGAGGTGAGGTCCATCCAGCTGAGAAGCAGGGAGTGGGGCCTCGGTGCTGCAGGAAGACGGGGTCCTATGGGGCCAGGCGGAAACTCACAGGTGCAACCCCTGCGATCCTCATCCAGCCGGTAGCCAGCCTCGCAGGAGCACTGGAAGGAGCCGGGCAGGTTGGCGCAGCGGTGCTCACAGCCGCCGCGGCTGGAGGCGCACTCATCCACGTCTGCGGGCAAACCCAGGGCCACTGGCGCCCATCCTCCAGGGGTCGGGGCCTCGGGGCAGTCCTCCCACCACCCCCCACCCATGGGATGGGGGCCTGCTGGGCGACAGCCATGCCACAGCCATCCTCCTGGCCTCCTGCTCGAGAAAGGCCAGGCTGGGGCAGCCGGGGGTGCAGGCCCAGCCCAGAGAGAAAGACAGTGACCACTGGGGGGAGGGAACAGGCGGGCCTCCACAGGCCTGCAGACAGCAGGAGCTAAACCAACACCCAGAGACAGAGTGCTGGGCTGGGGGCCAGAGCCCACCCTGAATCATCCTTAGGACAGTCCACTCCCCAGCCACCCCAGCCGTCCACCACTCACCCTCACACCCGCAGCCATCCGCACTGAGCCGGTAGCCGGCATAGCAGCTGCACTCGTAGCCACCGGGGCTGTTGGTGCAAACCTGCTGGCAGCAGGGGGAGGCGGCACAGTCGTCGACGTCTGCAGGGCACACACCACAGCCCGGCTGACACCAGTGCCACCCACGTGCACACCTTCCACAGCACGGCAGTGTGCACACACCTGCACACAGCCACATGCACACTCACACACAACTACCTGCAGGCAACCACATGCACACACACCTGCACATGACTGTATGCACACCTGCAAGTGAGTTGCACATACTCACCCACAATCACACAGGCACCCAGGTACGTCCCTGGCCCTGCACACACAGACACACCGGGACCCAGGTTGCGACCCAGGGCCACCCCACCTGCTGTGGGAGCAGGGTGGGGACTGGCAGGTGCTGGGGAGTCCCCACTGACGCAGAGCAAATGCTCACGTGCCACAGTACGTAGGCATTGACCCAGTGGCTGAGCAGAGCTGCAGGAGGACATGGGGCGGTGGGTGCTTGGCGGGGTCATGATGCTGCCTCTCACCAGGCCCCCTCGTACCACCCCCACCCCTGCCCAGGGCCAAGGGAACAGGACTGGAGGCAACAGGAGGGAGGTTCCCATTCACAGCATCAAACGCGGGCACTGCCCCAGCACAGCAGCGAGCCTCTGGCTTGGGGGACGGCAGTCGGGAAGGAGGCGGCTCGCACCGATACACGTCCTCTGGTCCTCGTCCAGCTCGTAGCCACGGGGGCAGGTGCAGACGGGGCCCGCACTGCTGTGGCTGCAGCCGTGGGAGCAGCCGCCGTTGTCCGCCTCACAGCTGTTCACGATCTCCATCTCGATCCCTACGGCCAGACCCACCAGGGACGTGGGACCAGGGCTGGGGTGACACCCCCAAGCTGGCGCAGTCCTCCCACCCTAGCTGCTGCCAGTCTGCTGGGAAACAGGCTGCACAGAGCTCCTGGGCCTGGTGGACCCTGGAACCCTGTCCTCCTGGGGTCCCTCTGTCCTCCCCCATCTCCCAGGACCCACAGTCAGCCCCGAGGCCCAATGCTGCCCTCGACTGACAAGGAAGTTCTGCTCCTCGGTCAAAGCAAGCCGACAGTTGTAGCGGGCTGGGGAGCCATGTGGCGTCTCCACGCCCGGTGGTGCTGTCGCCCACTGTCCACTCACGGTAGCACTGCCGGCCATCAGCACCCAGCTCGTAGCCCGCATTGCACACACACTTGAAGGAGCCATGCGTGTTGAGGCAGCCGTGGGCACACTGGGCCAGGCCCGTGGCACATTCATCCACATCTGATGGGAGAGATCGGGGGTGAGGGGAGCTCTGGGCCACTGGCCTGGGAGGCTCAGCCCCCAGGGGTGGTCTCCACCAAGGGGTCAGGACCCGGGCACCCCGTGCCAGGAGAGGGCCCCGGTGCCCTCTCCTGCTTCCCTCTGAGCATCTTTGCTTTCACCAACACACTCCAGGTGCAGAGCTGTGCTCTGTCCCAGGGCGAGAAGGGCACGGCTAGAAGTCCGGGTTCAGGCTCCACCAGCAGCAGTGGGCGCTGTTCCGCCTCTCTGAGCCCACGGTCCCTAAGCAGCTGTGTATGTCTGTTCTTGCCAAGCCTCCCCCCATCTAGGCCGAGCACAGAAGGGGCCTTTTGCCACCAGCTTCCAGGGGGCCAGCGGGAGAAAGTGCACTCTGTCATCCAGGGTCAAGCTACAGCTTCCTCCCTGTGGCTGTGTGGCACTGGCCTGGGGATCTGAACCCTAGTGTCCCTGATGACTGCCTTTGTCCCACCACCTGAGAGTCCTTGGAATGAAGCTGACCCTCAGCCTCATTTCCCACTGGGTTCTCTGAAGCCACTGCATCCGGAACGCCAGGACATCCCCACGTCACATTGGCAGTGATGTCTAGAACACTTTCCTGATAGTGATGTGGAACAAGCTTCTATACCCACAGACTTGTCTCTCTGATGGCTGTCGGGCAGGACACCTCAGGAGATGACCACTGCATGCCTGGAGGCACCACACCACTTCAGAGACTCACCCCAAGAGTCAGGGGGGACAGGCACAGACCCCTCCCCTAGGCTGTTCATCCAGAACCACGTCAGGGAGGAGCAGAGATACCCGAGTCCTGAGATGGGGTAACTAACACTGCACAGCGGATGCCCATGCAGCCAGGAGGTCAGAGCATATTCTGGAAAGCTGCGCCCACCATGCTCTGGGGTGATGCTATATGCACCCATTAACCAGCAAGCCTAGAGAGAACCTGGAAACTGGTTCGGGGATGTCACTCAGGTCACAGTGATAACCCTTTCTCTAATAAGCAGGTTGTTGTTTAGTCACTAAGTTATGTCTGACTCTTGTGACCCCATGGACTATAACCCTCCAGGCTCCTTTGTCCATGGGATTCTCCAGGCCAGAACACTGGAATGGATTGCAATTTCCTTCTCCAGGGGATCTTCCCAACCCAGAGATCAAACCTGCATCTCTTGCTTGGCAGGTGAGTTCTTTACCACTGAGCCACCAGGGAAGCCCTAACAAGCAGGTACTGCTTAGCTAACACCTAAGAGAAATATTTAAAATTAACAAGCCACCCTGAGAACTGTCTTCCTGCAGACACGAGACTCTCTTGGGGAGCAGTTCCTTGAGTTCCTCCTCTCCATCTCCCACCCTCCACCCTGCCCACCCCCCACCCCAACCCCAGTCCTAGAGATGACCCTGCATCATCCCAGGTCAGCCGAGAGTGACGGGACGGGAACTGGCCCTGCACACACAGGCCCCTGAAGGGGGATGTGAGGAGATGAGCCTGGCACCGCTGACCTGGACTGGCCCTAGCACAGGTGGGGCATCCTACCTTCGCAGGCCTTGTGGTCCGCTGCCAGCTGGTAGCCCGCGTGGCACTCGCAGTGGGCAACGCCCCGGAGTGCCCGGCACCTGTGCATGCAGCCGCCGTTCCTGTTCGCACACGGGTTTCTCCCTGCAGTCATGGCCAGGAGGAACAGGGGCAAAGGGCAGAGGTGGAGGGCCCAGCAGGTTTGGGGTCCCCACTCCAGGGCCTCTGGTGAGCCCCCACCTGGAGCTCTCACCCCTCCTGCTCCATCCTGATGGGCTGGGATGTGGACTAGGGGTCAGGAGAGCCCCAGGGACTCCCAGACAACTCCAGAAAAGACAGAGGGCACTGGCCAGGCCCGCTCTGGTCAGGCAGCAGGTGCATGGCCAGCTCCCCCACCCCTCTTCTCGTCAGAGCCCCAGCCCCGTGAACTCACGCCACCCTGCCCCACCGCTGGCCCACACTCACTCCTGACCCCCCCGGGACCTGGAAGGCCAGGCAGGGCGGGAGGGACTCCCTCAGCATCAGCCCTGCTGCCCCCACCTATTCCCACTTCTCAGGGGTCTCCTGGGCCTGCTCTACCTTCTCCATCATCAGAGCCCCCCTTCCATGACCCACAGCCCTGGGACCCCAAGGCAAGGAGCCAGACAGGGCCTGGCCAGTCTCCTCTGCCCAAGGGCCAGGGCTGAGGCCTGCATGCCCACACCAAGCCCAGGGCAGGCCTCAGAACTGAGACCACACAGGATGCCCTTCCTCCTCATCCTGGAACCCCCATCCTAAGCTTCCTGCCCCCAAAGATGTGAGATCCCAGAGCACAGCCTGACAGGCTTCCTCCCCAGGGCCCAGGGGGGCTGGATGATGCCCCATCACTCTCCGCAGCCAAGGAGCCCCCTGTGTGATCAGAGCTCAGCCAAGGGCAACCAGACCCCTCAGACCCTCCTGCAGCACCAGTGGCCAAGGGACTTGGGCTGCGGGATCTCCGGGCAGGTCTGAGGGAGTGTAGAGAACGGGCAGGGGATCCCAGTGGAAGGCCCAGCCCCAATCCCCTGCCTCCACCCCCGGGACACTCACGGATGCAGCGCCTGCCATCCTCCTGGAGCTGGAACTCAGGCCGGCATTGGCAGCGATGCTGGGTCACTGTGAGCTGGATGCAGTTGTGCTGGCAGCCACCATTGCCCATGGCGCAGGAGTTGATGGCTGGGGATCCGAGAGGAGTCAGGTCACCCCAGGAGGATGGCCCAGCTGAAGGGCCCCACCCCAGGCAGGCTCCGAGCACCTCCTATAGGAAACTTCCGGCACCTCCAAGCCCCTCCCTCATTCCTGTCTGCGTCCCAGAAGCAGGGACTTTGAGAGGACAACACAGCTCCCGTCCAGGTCACAGGCCTGGCTTTGCTTCTTGGCCCACACACAGGACACACAGGACCATGGTCAGAATCTGGGTCCTCTGGCCCAGCCTGCCTCAGGACTGGATGTAGGGAGGCACTGCAGAGCACCCCAATGGAAGCCCAGTCCCCACCCCCACCCCAGGCACAGAACACAAAACATCAGGCCCTGCTGAGGGTCAGGG
This sequence comes from Dama dama, assembly GCF_033118175.1. NCBI lineage: Eukaryota > Metazoa > Chordata > Mammalia > Artiodactyla > Cervidae > Dama > Dama dama. Next base: position 46,546,194 of record NC_083694.1, on the reverse strand, counting down.
CATCCGGAGCTCAGAGTCCAGCAGGCTGGGAAGCTCCCTGGAGGAGCAGGAGGCCAGCAGAGGCTGGGGAAGACCCAGACACTCCACTGTTGGTCATCAGGCCAGGGCAGAGGGGCAGGCGTGGGCCTCCGTGGACAGCCACCATGACCTGCGGGCCTAGCCCCCAGCTCCTGTCGGACCACTGCAGCATCTGCCCACCCCAGGTGGGGCCTCACCCCCACCTGACCTCACCCAGACGCCACTCCTCTCAGCAGCTGTGGGGACAGCACTTGGTGAGGCCAGAGGTAGGGACCCCCATCCCAGTCCTAGGATGCCAGGGGTCCAGGCATTCCCGCTCAGGCCCACCTCGAGCAAGCCTCTTATGGGTCAGGCTAGCCAAGTGGGTACCTATGTCCTGGGTGGATATGTTGAGGCTGTGCCCACGAAGGGGGCACTGGGCAAGACTGGGCACCCGGGGAGGACACCTGGTCTCTGGTAGCTCCACCAAGTCACTGGTAGTGGCCTTGTGGTTAGGGAGGGACAGGTTCCCAGCTCTGCAGTGAATCTTCAGGGATGCACCGCGGGGAGGCGCAGATCACTGCCCAGCCGGCCTGGGCCAGAGCAAGCCTGAGTGCTGGTACTAAACTCTGCGACTGCTGGGGGGCAGGGATTCACCCCCCAGATGCCACCTGTGCTGTTATCAGACTTCAGGGGAGCCCCAGGGCCCGAGCTTGGAGAGGCCATTCACTGTCAGTGGGTCTGGTGGCCAGGAGCAGCCCACTCCACCACTGAGGCCCATGGAGCCAGGAGCAGCCGCGTCCGCACACAGAGCAAGCGAACAGCCTCAGGGCTCAGAGTGGCCAGGCCCACACTGTCTGCCAAGAACAAGGCTTCCTTCAAAGCAAGTATGCTCCCCAAAAGCCAAAACACAGCACTCGCCATCCCACCGATTCTCCTCGAGGAGCGTGGTGGGGAGGAACTGGAGCTGAGGGTACCCCCGGGGCCAAGCCAGCCCTGCTCTTGGGGTGGGGTGAACACCTGAGGCGGCAGTGCGGGCTCTGTCTCCTGGCCATACCTGCCTCTGCCACGTGTTGAGGGGAAGCAGCAGAGACCCGAGACCCAGGTAGGATGGAGGCAGGCAGGATGGCCACGTCTCTGGCCCCAGTCAGCCTCTAGGCTCCCTCTCCAGCCACCCACCCCCAAGGCCCCGCCTGCCTCCCCCAAGACAGCTCTGCTTAACCCACTGCCATCAACTCCAGAGGCTTCCAAGCATGGCCTGGGCCGGCCCATTCCTGGGGCCCTGTCTGTGTTTACAGCACCAATTGCATCCCGCCCAGAGCTCATAACAGGAACCAGAAGCCCCTCCTGGCAGCACCGGGCAGGCACATGGAGAGAGGGGCTCAGGGCCCAGGCCAGGAGAACGGCTGGGCAGACACTGCGGCTGCAAGGACGTCCCACAGAGCTGTGGCAGGAGACCCTAGACGGGCCCAGCAGTGACCTGGCACTGGGCCCACAGGAGCCCACCGGGGAAGAAATCCCAGGCAGGTGGGGGCCATGGAGGTGTCCAGCTCCCTATGCAGCCCCGAGTCTCCCCAACACCAGCCAGTGTCTCGCTCTGCTGCACAAATCCTAACGTTCCAGATGCTCCCAAGCTGTGCAGCCCATGAAGGAGCCAAGTCCCATATCATCATCTCACACATCCTGTGCCCAGGATTCCCAGAAAGCTGAGCAAGGTAGTTTTTCTCAGGCGCTGGGCTGTGCAGCTCAGGGGAAGGCCAGCCTCTGCATGCCCAGCGCCTAGAGCTGGGGATAAAGCTTCCAGGCCCTCAGGCCACTGTGAATCATAGCATGGAGTCCACATTCCATTGCCCCATGCCTGAATGGACCAGGCTCAGAGCTGAAGCTGCAAGCTTGTCAGAACACAGGAGCGAGGGGTTCCACAGTCCTAAGGGGACCAATGTTTGGGTACCCCTGCAATTCACATGTGCACTTCTAAAATTCAACCATCAATGTGACCGTATTTGGAAGTGAAATAATGAATTGTGGTGCTGAAGAAGACTCTTAAAAGTCTTGGACTGCAAGGAGATCAAACCAGTACATCCTAAAGGAAATCAACTCTGAATATTCATTGGAAGGACTAATGTTGAAGCTGAAGCTCCAATACTTTGACGACCTGATGCGAAGAGACAACTCATTGGAAAAGACCTTGATGCTGGGAAAGACTGAGGGCAGGAGAAGGGGATGGCAGAGGATGAGATGGTTGGATGGCATCACCAACTCAATGGACACAAATTTGAGCAAACTCAGGGAGATAGCAAAGGACAGGGAAGCCTGGCATGCTGCAGTCCATTGGTCGGACATGACTTGGTGACTGAACAACAGCAATTCAGGTTAAATGAGGTCATAAGGGTGGGGCCCTGATCCAACAGAATTTGTGTCTTTAAAGAAAAGACATGAGGACTTCCCTAGTGGTCCAGTGATTAAGGCTCCAGGCATCCAATTGAGGGGACACAGGTTTGATCCCTGATCAAGGAAATAAGATCCCACACACCTTGCAGCCAGAAAAATTAAATTAAACTAAAAATATTTTTTGGCTTCCCTGGTGGCTCATGCAGTAAAGAATCTCCCTGCAATGCAGGAGACCTGAGTGTGATCCCAAGATTGGGAAAATCCCCTGGAATAGGAAAAGGCAACCCACCCCCGTATTGTTGCAGCCAAAAAAACAAATTTAAAGTATTTGTTAACAATAAAGACCTCCCTTTCCCTAATATGGGAAGGAGCTTAAAAAAAAAAAAAAAAGAAAAGACATAAAGTCTCTCTCTGTCTCTGTCCCCATGGCCACACCAGGAAGAATGTTCTCATCAGGCACTGGATTGGCTGGGACCATGAGTGAGAACTGCCAGCCTCCAGAACAGTGAGAAGATAAACTTCCGTGTCTAAGCAGCCCAGTCGTTGCATTGGTTAGGGCAGCCTGAGCCGACTACTGCACCTTCACTTCCCAGTTTGCAAGCACCAGAACCAGGGGACTCGCGGGTTCTAACAGAAACTGAAAGTGAAAGTCAGTCGCATCTAACTCTGCAACCCCATGGACTGTAGCCCGTCAGATTCCTCCACCCATGGGATTCTCCAGGCAAGAATGCCGGAGTGGGTTGCCATTTCCTCCTCCAAGGGCTCAAACCCATGTCTCCCACATTGCAAGCTGATTCTTTACCATCTGAGCCACCAGGGAAGCCCCGGGTTCTAATAGCACAGGCTACAACTCCGTCTTTTGCCAACAGGGGTCGCTCCAGCCCACAGCCAGGGGTGAGGAAACTGGACCTTCGAGATGTCCTACGGGGAAGAGGGTCTGCTCCATCCATGCTGGTTGGCTCACCACTGCTGGAGGTACAGGCGGTACCACCTGGAGCCCAGCATCAGGTGCGTGTGAGCGCTGTGGAGGTGCAGGTGGGGCTCTGCACAGCTGACCTGCAAGGCGGCTCGGCTGGCAAGGCCCCGGCCTAGGACACCAGCACGCTGGCCCACCCGAGCTGGCCATTCAAGGGGCTGTGCCTGGCAGGCTGGTGGCATTAGGACAAGCCTGTTGGCTGTGTGCCGAGCCCACCAGCCCACTCTGCTCTGGCCTCCAGCCCCAGCCGGTGGATCGGAGCAGGCTGGATGGCGGCTTCGTGGGTTCGTAATGACTGCCCTCAGACTGGCTTGGCTTCCAGGTCCCAACAGCCTCACACCACGTGTGGTCAGCAGCTATGTACAACCCATCCTTCTAGGAATCCCTCTGTTGGCCACAGGGCCAGGATGGTGGGACCAACAAGGGGTGGCCCGCCGGCTCAGCCAGTGGGGGAGACTCATGTGGGCTTGGCCTGCCCTGTCCCCCTTGGCAGCTCACAGTTTGCCTACAGCCTGGCCTTGTGCATCTTGCCCCATCCCCGACCCTCGGCTGGGACCTCCACACTGCCCAAGGGCACCGTTCCCCTGCAGCACAGATTCAGCCGCTCCCACCCACGGGCCACGTTCCCTCCGACCCACCAACACCCACCACAGACTGTGCACTACCCAGCACCCACACTCTCCCGGCCAGAGAACGCAGCAAAGCCTGGACCCAGGCCCTACAGCCACCCCGCCCAGCCCGCCCACCTCAGGACATGCACTCGCAGGTGAGGACCTGGCTCTGCAGCCCCTGGTGCACATTCCAAGGCCATCCACACTCTCACACCTCTCCCCACTCCCACGCTGTGCTCCCTGCTAGGTTCTGCCCTCATAAACTCTCTCTGACTCTAAGCCCCCACCTCCTGAGGCCCCAGTCTGCCCCTGCTTCCCCACAGCATCTCTGCATCCAGCCCAGGGTCTGTGGCCACTGCCTTGGCTTCCCCAGGTCGGGGTGTGACCCTCCTGTCCCCCCAGGGCACTGACAGCCTGCAGATACAGGGCCTTGTCTCGGGCACAGCGGTGACCTCCCAGGGTGGCCCCGGGCAGGGTGGCCCTTCCTGCTCCCCATTCAGACTCAGCGGCCCCTTGGGGCTGGGAAGGCACGCTTCCTTTCAGAAACTGCAGCCTGTTTTGGACCTGGAGGTGACTTGAAAACGTGCCCAGAACTGCGTCTGTGGTTTGCAGGGATGAGCTCTGCCGAAGAGCCTAGCAGTCTCCACCCCTCTGCTGCCTGCGGCTTTGCCAACGAAGCCTCCAGGGGCCCTGGCAGCCTCCCTGCCAAGGAGTCGGGGAACAGCAAGCTGTGGGGCCCTGTGCAGACCCTTGCTGTCCCCTCACCGGGGAGACCCAGACCTGGGGAAGCGTCTGCCCCGAGGCCATTTGGCACGCCTGAGGGAGAACCCCAAAGGCAGGTGGGGTGCGGGAAGACCCTCCCCGTACTGTGGGCACTGTGTGTGCACTCAATTGCTCAGTCGTGTCCGACTCTTTGCAGCCCCATGGACTGCAGCCTTTCAGGTCCTCTGTCCACGGGACTCTCCAAACAAGAATGCTGAAGTGGGTTGCCATTTCCTCCTCCAGGGGCTCTTACAGTGGGGTCCATCTGACTCCAGACCACCAGGGGTGCAGGCTGACAGCAGAATCCTCCCCACAGTGTCCATCCAAAAGACTCAACAGGTCTGAGGCCGAGGGGAGAAGGAGGAGAGGACCTGCCTCTCCCCAGGGGCTGGTCCCGCGGTGTCACAGGGACCCCTCTGCTCGTTGAACCAGTGACATCATGGCCCCTCAGACTGGGCATGCTGCTCACCATGGGGGACATTCAAGGCCAGGGTCCAGGAGGGACCTCTGGGCAGGAGTCACCCTAGCCCAGAGGAGGAGGGTTTCCCAAAGACCGGGAGCGGGTCTCTATGGGTCTACCCTGGGCGCACTGCAGCATGGCACAGAAAAGAACAGGCACCCCCAGGCTCACCGCCCAGCACAGCTCTCTGCAGCTCCGTTTCCCACAGTTTGGGGAAGGACGGGGGCCAGTTCCTCATCCCTGAGGGTAAGAAGCAGGCTGGACCAGCCTGGGCCTCTCTCTGCCCACCTCTTCCCACCCCAGAGCCTGGTGGGGCGGGGGTGGGGACAAACCCAGGGGGTTCCCTGGAGGTGGAGCACCCAGGACACCAGACTGCTTCTGCTTCTTTCTCTTGGGGCCAGGCTGGACAAGAGCAGCCAAGGTTAGACGTGAGGCACTCAGCGGCTTTGAGGCTGACGGTAAGATCCTTTCTGTAAATCTTCACTTTAAAAATGGAAACTTTTTGTCTGTTATTTGCAAGGGGCCTTTTATAAGGGAGGGGGTGCAGGAAGACTGTGTGCTTTCTGACTTCTCCCTGCCTCTAAAGCAACTTGAAAGAGTGTTTCAAGTCTCCCCTTGTCTGTTTCAAGGGCCCTCTTAAACATAAACACTTTTGAAGACTTCCCAGATCCCTGGGTGCCATGAAGTGGCACCAACCTGAAAGCTCCCGGCACGTAGGGCCTTCCCACCCTGTATGGAGGAAGAGCTGCCACTTCCCTGTGGGCACCTCCTTTACTCTCACCCTCTAGCATTTCCATAGCCCTCATTCCAAGCTGCTGAAGGGAGGAGTGCCCGGACCTGTTCCCTGCCTGCCCCGTCAGTCCCAGGAGAGCTCAGAGCACCCCTCCCCTTGCCCAGAGGACCCCAGCAGGCCCCAGGGCGGGGGTCCAGGGCAGCTGTGCTCCAGTTGTGCAGCCTGCCTGCAGCTGGCCTGCATGGGGGTGGGGACAGGTGGGGAGGGGCCCAGTCCTGCCCTGATCTTCCCATCAATGTCTGCTGAGACCCTAGGCTGGGCTGGGCCCAGAGGGTGCCCCCACTGTGAACCTCAGACAAGGCCACCAGCTCTCCCCCATGCCCTGCGCTCTGGGAGTCCTGCAGGAGAAGCAGGGAGGGCCCACACCTCTCAGCAAAGCAGCAGGGAGCTCCAGCAGCCTGGCAGGGCCCAGGCAGTGCCTTTCACTGGGCCCCACCAGGAGCCCCTCATCTGCTGCTCGGCCGCCCTACCCACCCCAGGGCCGTAGGTCAGGTGCTTTGCTGCCGGGGAGGGTCCCTCTGCAACCCAAAGGGGCCCTTCAGGGAGAAGGGCAGGGTGCCCCTAGAGCAACTGCTTCCTGCTCTGCCTGGGAGAAAGCCCCCAGGAGACCCCTATCTGCTCTGGAAACTTTTCAGCAAAGCCCAGGGCCCCCACAGGGAAGGCAGCCCCCCAACAGACCCGGGCTGACAAACCCACATCACTCCCAGAAGACCTGGTGGTCGGCCTGCAGGTATCAGTTCCCAGAAATTCCAGATACTTGGAATCTGCCCACAGGTGTGCGTGAGTGTGAGTGAGTGTGTGCAGGGGATGTGGCATGTATTTCCCGCTGCGATTGGAAGTTGCAGAATGTGGGTATTTCACCTGCCCCCTTTGGCAGGAGCAGCCAGGAGATGGGTGGCCAGGAGGTGGGCACAAGCACCCAAGAGAGCTGCAGACCTCCTGAGGTCCTGGGGACCGTACAGTCTGGGGGTACAGAGTTGATGGTGGTAGGCAGAGGGGGTGGTAAGGTCCCAGCAGCCTCATACCAGGCTGTGCAGACCGTACTGGGGGCCCTGGCATCAGGTCTTTAGAAGACCCTGTGTTGTTACTGTTTTTCAGTTGCTCAATCGTGTCCAACTCTTTGCGACCCCAGGGACTGCAGCACACCAGGCTTCCCCGTCCTTCACCGCCTCCCGGAGTTTGTTCAAACTCATGTCCTTTGAGTCGATGATGTAAGCAAATGCCACAGGTGGAGACTTCGGGAGCCCCGAGCTCAGGCATCTCCCAGGGAGGGGCTCCAGCATGGTGATGGGCTGGGCTGGGCTAGGAGACCAGCAGCAAGGCTTTCCTTCTGGGCTGCCCGAGGGAGGCTATCCCTCTCCAGGAGCGGGGTATTCCTCCTGGGCTTCCCAAAGGAGGCTATCCCCCTCCAGGAGCGGGGTATTCCTCCTGGGCTGCCCGAAGCCAGCAGCTCAAGGCCACTCTTAGAGATCGCCACAATCCTCCCAAAGCCCTGACAGGCACCCTCCCCTTTGCGTGCTATTTACCCATTCTGGCAGCTCAGTGAAGACCACCATCGGATGGACTGGGGGGATCCAGGAAGACAGGAGGGTGTCCCAGCCCAGCCCACCCTGGACCAACCCCCAGGGATGCCCTTCTCTGAGGAGAACCTGCCCCAGAGGAAGGGAGAATACAGGGGACCCGGGGACCAGCAGCCGGGGCTGCACCCCGTTGCATTTGCCCTGAAGCACATCACAACATTCCTGCATCTGTTTCCACTTTCCAGCTCTGAAACTTTACAGGGCAGTGGCCTCGCTCCCTGAGTGGCAGCCCGGACATGTGAGCGTGTCTGCTGGGGAGGGCCCCCCAGGGCTGGCAGGCCGCCCTGCCACATAGCAGCGAGGCGTGAAGGAGGGAGGCTGCTCAGAGCCCGACCAGGCCCACTCCAGGTCTCCAGGGTGGAAAGAAGGGGCTCCCTGCCACAGACTGGGAGAGAGCCCTGGCCAGGAGGGTGACCACCAGCCCAGCCCACAGAGAACAATCCCCAAGCAGTCTCCCAGACTGAGTGGCCAGCAGGGAGGGGCAGTTTGTGTCCGCGACACCTGTGTCCAGAGCAGCCAGGGCAGGGGGGACAAGGGCAGTGGACGCCCTCTGCTCCACACCCAGACTCCTGGACTCTACACTCTACCCTCTGCCCAGTGGGCACCCATGCTCCCCTTCTTTCCTTGGAGCCAACCATGCTGGCAGGGGCGGCCATCAGCGGCCCCAGGCACCCCCATCAAGCCCATCCCCACAGCAAAAAGACCCCACAGAGGAAGTGAGGGTTAATACCCTACCTCTTGGTTACCCCTTCCCCGCCTGCTGCAGCCCCACTCCCAGGCTCTCCAAGACTGGGATGGGGGACCGGAGCCCGGGAAACCCAGCTCTGCAGACCAACAGCAACCCTGCATCCCAGGCAGGGCACCCCCACCACCACCCGGCAGGCACCAAGTCTCCCCATTTGGGGCAGCACAGCTGGATCTGCGTCCCTGCAGAAGGACGTCCTCAGCCTCTGCAGCAGAGGGCCCTGGAGGGGACGGCGGCCCAGGGCTCCTCCCCACTGTGGGAGTCCCCTGGGAAGTGGCCTTGGCATCCCAGCCAGACTCAGCTGTGACCGCTGAGGGTGCTCAGCCCAGGTCACAGCACCCAGGAGCCCAGGGTTTGGCCTCAGTGTAGACCTCCGGGCCCAGGACACGTTCTTTCACCATCTGAGTGCTGGTGACCTCACGCAAATGGTGCTGGCAAGGGCCCACGATGGGTGGCAAGGGCCCCTTGGTATGCCACACTCGGCAGGACGGAGCCACTGTAACGGTGGCTGCACTGAGCAGACAGGCCCCAAGGGACCCATCAGTGCAGGAGTGCAGGGACCCCCTAAACCTGAGCACACCCAGAAGGGTGGGGGGACGGCTGAGGTTAGGAGACTGCTTACCCAGGCAGGTCCTGCCGTCCGCGTGGAGACGGAAGCCGGGCTTGCACTCACAGAAGTAGGAGCCTGGGGTGTTCACACACCGGTGCTGGCAGCCGCCGTTGTGCACCTGGCACTCGTCCACATCTGGGGGAGGGGGAGGACATGGGGCCGGGGTTAACAGAACCCACGCAGTGGCTTCGCTCTGCTCTGGCCCCTGGGAGCAGGTCCAGCCCCCTTCTCTCAGGACACCACCCCTGCCCGGGTGTCGGGACCCTTCCTTCTCAGGCCACGCTGTCCGCCACAGTCCAGAGTCCCTCCCCCACGCTTGCTGGAGCAGAGCGGAGAGAAGGCAGGCCTGTCTCCAACACCTGGGGCCCACCTGGGAGGAAGAGCCACCTCTAATTCTGCTTAATAATCCCCCGGGTCCACACTACATGTTGTGACTGCACCCTCCAGCTCTCACCCATCGTCCCCGTGAAAACACCCACCTTTGAGGTGCCCCTCCTAAAGCCCGAGCCACCCGAGCACACCTCTGCAGGGTCTCAAAGGCGCAGGGGTGGGGCTCCTCCTGGCGGGCTCCCCAGAACTTGCCCACCAGGTCGTGCCTCCCATGGACAGAAACCCTGACTCTATCCATGCGCCTGTCCCTCCAGAAATGACCTGAGATGACCCTGGGAGGCCTGGCCTCTGCTCCATGCACAAACCACAACCATGCCGGGGGGAACCCCAGGGTGCCCCTCAAGCCTCAAGACTGTTCAGAGAGGAGATGAGACCAAGAGAACTTCTTGGAAACATGGTGACCCGGGGAGTCTTCCTTGGAATGATACCAGAATGATTAGCAGGTGGAAGGTTGAAGGTAAAGTGTTAACAGCCCCCAGTGGAGCCCCAAAGAGTCTCAGGGGCCAGAGGACCCAGGGCACAGTGGGAGGTCTCAGGACCCAGGGCCCTCCAGTGGGGGAGTCAGCTGAATGGTGGTGGGGGGAACCGTGGGCTGACCCACACCCGCTGGGCAGGGCAGGGTGCACAGCCGCCACCCAAGGGGCTCAGAAAGGAGACCCCGTCCCCTCTGAGCTCAGATTCCTCTCTGTGACCCCTTCAAGGTCCCTGAAAAGGAAAGCGACTGCATGAAGAATAGCGCTGCGTATACAGTAAGGGCTTAGCAAAGTTAGGGGGAAGAGGCATCCCACGTGCGCTGTCTGAGAGGGTGGGTGGACTGACTGGACCCCAGTGTGTCTCAAGCGGCCTCGCTGGGTGGGCAGAAGGACAGAGGGGCTGTCATTTCCAGAGATGGTCCCAGCGGCAGGCATGCAGCAGACAGACCAACGGGGACCCTGGCTTCCCAAACCACCTCTCAGCTGGTCACCTCAGATGCTGGCCTTGGGGAGTGGCTGAACACAGCAGCACTGCACCCTCAGGCCCTCAGGCACCTGGCCAAGAGGCCCCATCCTTGAGCGGACGTGCAGGGAGCCAGCAGCCTGGGGGCCACAAAGACACCAAACTGATGGGCAGTCTGGGACAGCAGGTGGGGAAGGTGTGGCAGGTAGGCCCGTCATCAGCAGGGCTCCTTCAGGGGCAGCCCTGACGGCCGGGCCCCCGCCCCCCACCCATGTGACCACACTCTCAACACCCTCCTGTCGCAAGGACGGGACATTCAGACTAGAGAGGTGTCCCCAGGCTCCTGCCTAAATCACACAAGCCTCGCCTGCCCAGCCAGCCCCTTGGCACCCGGGAGCCCTTCCCACCTCCAAAGCTGCCCTGCCTGTGACCGTGGCCGTGACCAGCGGCACAGGCAGGGGGCCATGAGGCCCAGCCAGGCTCCCCAGTGCCCATGGTTTGCTGTCAGCCTGTCCAGATTACCTGGGCCCAGCGGCACAGCTCGAGGCCTCCCCCTCCACCTCCCGGCTTACGGGAGGGCGGGCAGATGACCTCCTGCTGGGGTCCATCCAGCTCTGAGATCGAGGCCCCTTTACTGACACAACTCATTCAGAAAGCAAGGCAGGACTGAGTGACCGAATCCGTGCTGGCCCCACTCCCAGGCGGGCCACTTGGTGAGAGATCAGAGCTGTTCTCAGCTACCAACCGTGACCTGGAGCTGCTGACGCTGTGATGACCTTGTGACCATGACTGGGGTCATGTTGTGACCTGAGGAGCCCAGGCTCAGTTCTTAAGGAGGGTGTGGTCAGCTGAATAACGGGCCCCCAACCCCGCAAAGAGGACGAGATCATCGTAATCCTGGAGCCTTACACAACGAAAGGGACTTTGCAGGTGCGATGAGAGATTATCCTGGAGCTTCCAGGTGAGTCCAAGGTCATCACACAGGCCTTACAAGTGAGAAAGGGAGGAGGGCTCCATACAGTGGAATCCTACTCAGCCATAAAAAAAAAAAATAAAAGGAAACAATGCCATTGGCAGCAACGTGGATGGACCAGGTGATCAGACTAAGTGAAGTAAGTCAGACAGAGAAAGACAAATACCATCTGATATCACTTATACGTGGAATCTAAAAAAAAAAAAAAATCTGAACTTATTTACAAAACAGAAACAGACTCACAAACACAAAAACAAACTCATGGTGACCAAATGGGAAAGGGTGGGAGAGATAAATTAGGAGTTTGGAATTAACATACACATTCCCGTATAAGAAAGCAGATAACAAGGACCCACTGTATAGCACAGGGAACTATACTCAATACCTTGTAATAACCTATAGTACAAAAGAATCTTTAAAAGAGTATATACGTGTATATGTGTTCAGTAGCTAAATCGTGTCCAATTCTTTGTGACCTCATGGACTGCAGCCCATCAGACTCCTCTGTCCGTAGGATTTTTCAGGCAAAGAATACTGGAGTGGGGTGCCATGTCCTACTCCAGGGGATCTTCCCCACCCAGGGATTGAACCCACATCTCCTGTGTCTACTGCATTAGCAGGCAGATTCTTTACCACTGAGCCACCTGGGAAGCCCCATATATGTGGGGGGGTGTGTATGTGTAACCAAACCCCTGGTGAAAGGAATGGCAATCCACTCCAGTATTCTAGCCTGGGGAATCCCATGGACAGAAGAGCCAGGCAGGCTATAGTCCAGGGGGTCGCAAAGAGTCAGACACGACTGAGCGACTGAGCACACACATAACCAAATTACTTTGCTGTACGCCTGAACATTGTAAATCATCTATACTTCCATCAAAAAATAAGTATCTAAAACAACAAAAAGATGCTGCTCTGCTGGCTTTGAAGGTGGAGGAGGGGCCACAGCCAAGGAGTCCAGGTGCCTCTAGAAGCTGGACATGCGGGAAAGCAAATGCTCACCCAAAGCCTCCAGGAGGGACCAGCCCTGCCAGTACCTTCATGTTAGCCCTTCTCAGACTTCTGACCTCAGAACGGTAAGGTACCAGAGACCTGGGTGGTTTTCAGCCATCAGGTTGGGATAACATGTCCCAGAAGCCACAGTAACTGAACACAGAGGGAATAAGCATCTAGCAGCCTCTCCAGTGTCACAGAGGCTCAGACAACCCGACCTAGAAATCCAGGTTCCCAAAAGACCACTCTGGCCAGCCCAGCCCCCGACGGCCGAGGTGAGGGCCGCTGTGGTCTCAGCAGGGGCGGGGGGAGGGAAGGGGGCTGGAGGCACTCCCATGGGTCCCACGTTGCAGGCTGCCCTCACCTCCACGCCACACACTGCCTCCACCCGGTGACCCTGGCAGTGGGACGGGCGCCCTGAGACCCTGGCTGAGCACTGGCCCCTTGGACCCTGAAACTACTGCAGGTCATCTGCTCTCCTCAGAGACATGGGCCGTGCTCAGGTGTCCTCTGGGCCAGTCTCTGTTGCTCTCCATGCCAGAGGGCACACAGACAGCCCACCCAGACAGCATGGAGGGGGCCCCGTCCCCATGGTAGTGTAGCACTCCCAGCTGAAAGGGGGCTTGGAGGCTGCCATCCTCCCCTCGGAGCATCAGGAGACGAAGCCTGCTCCTTCCAGACAAGCAGGCAGAGCCGCTCCCACCCATACCAAGGGCTCCAAAGCCTCAGGACAGCCCCAGGCTGCAGCTGTTTGGTTGCTGGGAGCAGGCAGGCCAGGGTTACCAGGACAGTCCCTGGGGTCTCACTGCTCCCCTCAGCTGAGATGTGAGTGGGGATGTGGCAGCCTTGGGGTGGGTCACTCGCTGGCATTCAGGGATACTTCCCTGTACAGGAGCCATTCCCCTGGAAGCCTATGGGACTAGCTGGGCAATGGTGCCTCTGAGGGCCCATCGCCACACTGACGGGAAGCCAGGAGCACACAGCCCCTGCAGAAACCACCCCAGATGAGCCCGTTCTGAAACCTCAGCCACACTTACAGGAAAACCTGAGCCCCCAGGATCCCTGCAGAAAGGTCCGCTCAGCACATACCAACTTTGTTGTCCTGCTTTCCCCAAACATGACGCAGGGTCCTCGCCTCGGACAGCCCATCCCATCACCCACAGGCCCTCTCTTGGGCCCTTCACACGCCCATCAGTTCTCAGAACAGAGCGGGGACACCTGATTCCCTAAGCCCAGTGCTGCCCGCCCCTGCTCAGCCCCAGGCCCTTGGATGCTACAGGCCCTCAGCATTTAATGCCACCAGTGGTGGAATGACAGTGCCGGCCCAGACTGAGTCACCCAGGGGGAGAGCTGCTTACCCTGTGGGGATGGGGTCTGGCCCCAGAGGGCGAGTGACAAAGCCAGGGGAGGCAGTGGACTTTGTCACAGCCCAGCCCTGCTGCTCAGAGATCTATGTGTCCTCTGGTGGAGAGCAGCACAGACTGGCCCAGAGGACAGCTGAGCAGGGTCCGTGTTTCCACAGAGACCAGATGCCCTGCACAGAACCACACTCAGGGGCCTGGAAGGCCGTGGAGGGGAGCCCAATCCTGGCCCTGCTTTAATAGCCCTGCTCTGGACCTGCCTGCTCCTGCCAGACAGACGGCTGCAGCCCAGAGACAGTACTGCGGGCAGCAACTGCACCAGGGGCTTCAGGGTCCTTGGTGCACGGAGACGCAGCCTTGCCCCACACCGGGTGTCGAAGCATCGCAGGCGATGACTCATGGCACACCACACCTCTCGTCACATTCCTGAGGTTGCCAGACTCCAAACTCCATGGAACCCATAGACGCTCAGGAGCTTCCTGCAGGAGGCTGGCCCAGCGTGGGTACCAGCGTGGAAGAGGCAGGACGGACTCAGGACAGGGGTTCAGCTGCTTCCCAAGGGCTGCTGGTGTCCTCCCAGCTGACCCTGCTGCCCACAAGGCTGACCACACTCCCCAGCCTTGGGGGATGGGGGTGGGGGGGGTGACAGACAGCACCTGCCACATCCACACACAGCCCCCAAGGGGCCGAGGCTTTGGGGACCCTGGAAAAGGAAACTCTACTCCAAGACCCCAAGGGCCTCTCTCTTGGGCCTGCCCTACCCCTCCTGCTTAACCCCCAGAGCTGCTGGTGCCGCGGGGAAGTGCAGCCCTGGTGCCCACGGGCAAACACAGCTGCTGTACGTTTCTCCTCCCTCTGGTCGAGGGGCTGAAATGCTGTCAGCAGCCCACGCAGCCAGGCCAGAGACGGGTCAGGAATGTCCGATGACTCAGGGCACACGGGGCCCGTCCCAGAGGCAGCGGCTGCCTCCCCGTCTGAGCCAACCCCGCTCCCTCCAACCACGCCATCAGCCTCCCGGGGTGCAAACTGTGAAGGAGGAAAACAAAGGCAGCGCAGGCGGGACAGAGCGCATCCCGCCCGCTCCGCGCAGAGCCCGCCGCTCCCACCTGGCCTCGGGTTGCCGGCGCTCACGGGGTAGCCGGCCTGGCCCAGATGGCATGGGTAGCAGCCCCTCCACAGGTAGCGGTAGTGCGTGCCCGCGACGCGCGCCAGGCTCCCCAGCAGCCCGAGGTACCAGATAGCCGCCAGCCCGCTCCGCGGCGCCTCCATGGCCCATCCGCTCCCTCCCGGCTCCGGGCAGCGCGCACTCGGGTCTCCCGGCTCCGCTCCGCTCGGCGCCGCTGGAGCGGCTCCGGTGGGGCGCGCCCCGCCCCTCGCCTTTCTGTTCTCGGCTTTCCCTCCGCCCCCCGCAGGTAAGGGCCAAATCCTCGCCGCAGCCAGGCCCCGCCCCACCCCGCCCCGCCCCGCCCCGCCCCCGACTCTCAGAAAGAGCGCGGGCCCCCCTGCGCGCCGCCCGCCCACCCGCTCCGCACATTCCTACGCGCGCGCTCACGCACCCGGCACACACCCAGACCCATCCACAAGAGCAAGCACCCCCACACAGACACGTGCACAAGCAGACCCACGTGTGCAAGACGTACACAAGACACCCAGAGTCCTGCACGGACCTGCACGGGCACATCGATACACACGGGCGCTCGCACAGGCGGGATCCCTGAGCCAACAAGTTAAAGAAAATACGCAATACAGAGGTGGATGGAGGCCACCCTGCTGGCAAGGCCCCCGGGCTCCGCCGAGGCAGCTCGACGGAGGTTGCGGAGAGTAGGGAACCGGCGCACTTCGAGGCCACACCACGGCAGTGGATGTCCTGGGGGTGAGGACTTCCCCAGGTCCCCAGCCCGGTGTCCCTCATCTCTCCACTGGTCCAGGACCAGTACCTGCGGGAGCCTGGTAAGGCACCACTGCACGCATACAGCAGATGGGGGAGGGCCCGAGCCTGCAGGGACAGTGAGCCCCAGGGGTGAGGCTGCAGAATCATGGACACTCCTCCAACCCCAGACCACTGGGCACAGCCGGTGGTCCCAGATGTGTCAGGCAGCCCTCCTCAGGGGTGGTGGGGTCACACTGGCTGTTCACTTGAGAGACCTGTGCATTCAGGCCTGGCGAAGGCTGGGCCCCCAGCCCCCCATCTCGTGTAGGTTTCTGCTGACGCCCAATGGCTCACCCATGGCACCCTGCCTGAGCCAGCCCTATCCAGAAACTGCTGGCTGTCATTCTTCACAGCCCACCTGTGGGCAGGGTTCAAAGGGGCAACCTCAAGCTTATGGAGAGAGGCACTGTCTCGCCTTGTCCGGTCCTGTCTGCAGCCCAGAAGCCAACTCATCCCACTGTCTGCCCCCACCACCCGCCCCCCAGGTGCCAGGCAGTGCAGAAACAGGCCTGCCTGCCTGTCTGCCCCAGCCTTGGGGGTAAGACTCTCCCCACCTCCCCCGGAGCAGCACCACAGCCTGTGGATCCCAGCCTGTCAAACTAGGGAGCCCCCACAAATCTCCCAGGTGGACACACTTCCCCGTGGCCATTTGAACAGTGCCTTCCACAATGCGCCAACTCTGTTTATCACTGCAGCATGTATCACATTTGCTCCCAACAACACTAACAAAAACTTGAGGGTCCCTGTGCAGCCACCAGTCAGGCTGCAGGGAGCAGGGGGGTGCTGGACACAGGTGTGGGGCCTCAGACACTCTGCTCCAGACACTGCCAAGCATCCCACTGCTCAGCCTGGCATGGGGTCCAGCATGCAGACCTGGTCACCGAACTCCTTTTTTAATTATAAAACATTCGTGGTTGGGCTGGGTCTTCGTTGTGGTGCGAGGGCGTCTCCCTGCAGTGTTTTCTCTTGTTGCAGAGCACAGGCTCTAATCACGCGGGCTTCAGTAGCTGCAGCATTCAGGCTAGTTGCTCCACAGCATGCACCGACTCTTGTGACTTCCAGTAGAGCTCTTTCCTCACCGTCTCATGGTCCCCATATGAAGCAGGTCTGTGCCTCCCAGACGCACCTATAATTAAACCCTCATTCTGCCCAGAAGGGAATTCTCCAGCCAGGTGCCCACCTAGACCCTGCCCTTTGCACACAGGGTCCCGGACATTCTCGTACAGTCTTCATCCAGGGGATAAATGACAAACGCAGGGTCACAGAGGACAAAGGGGACCGCCGCCGGGGATCAGGTCTGACCTAAATCCTGCCTTCATTGGGCACCCTCCTCCAGGCTCCTGGAAACATGGCCTGCCCAGGCCACCAAAGGGCTCTCCATGTGGACGCTGGGCACAGCACTTCCAGGAGGCACTGGCTCCAGACCCTGGCTCTTCCATACCTCGTGGGTGGCCTGGCCCTCCCAGCACCCCAGCGTCCACGGCAGCCAAGATGCCCACTCGTCCTCCTACCCGCACACAGTGAGCTCCTACACATCTGTTGAGTGCCAATCCCAAGGGGCCTTCTCTGCAAAGTTCCCCAGCCCGCTCCCCCCGAGAGCCGCCACTGCCAACTCTGCTTCCCCTGCAGCTGGCCCGTCCCTCCTCCCCGCTTCAGCCCTCACTCCCTCGCTCCTTTCCCTCAGCGAGTACCCGAGTGCCCGCTCTGGGCAGAACCCGGTTCTAGGAGGCAGAGCTGTCTCCCCCGCAGCCCAGCTGAGCCTGAGACAACTCGTGACAGGATGAGCTCAGGCAGCAGGCACCTCCCTAAAGGACCCGGGGTGGGGGTCCTTTGGGCCTCCATCTGGGCCTCCATCCCCGCGAGGCTGGGCACAGCGTGATGGCGGCCAGCCGCCGCAGCCCAGGCAGGGCCCACTGGCCTCCCCAGTGCCACCAAGCATACGCAGGCGCGCGGCTGTGGTCTGGAAGCGGTTTGGGAAATGCTTTCCCGATGCGGAGACTGGGCTGGTGTCTCTGCCCGGTGGAATGTCTGTGTGTCAGCAGAAGAAGCGGACCACCCCCCACCCACCGCCCCGCCAACCCGCCAGGCCGGCTCCAGCTTTCCTCTCCAAGCTAGACAGCCACCGAGCTCCTCTGCCAGAACCCAGACTGGGGAGAGGGCCCCATGCTGCCCCTGCAAAGCTGCAGCTCCCCTTAGTGCTGGGCCTGTCCCACCCTAGACCCCTGAACTGGGGCTTCAGGGCCAGGACTGCCATGTCCCTGGGGTCAGCAGGAAGCAGAACAAGGCGCATTTCCTCCCCACACTTGTGGTATCTGTCCCTTGGTGCTATGGACACTTCCTCCAGGAAGCCCTCCAGGAGGCCTCTCGAGGTCCCAGGTCGCCCTGTGGCATGCTGCCAACCTGCTGAGAGGGAGGTCATCTTGGCCTCTGGCTATAGAGCAGGTACTGGGGGAGCCTGGCTGGGACTCGGAGCACTCAATGCCTGCAGGTGTTGGGGGGTGGCCTTGCGTCTCCCACCCAAGTTCCTAGGTCAAGACATGGGACAAGGAGGCCCTCCAGTGGGACACGAAGAGACCAAGCCCCACCCCAGGCCAGGGGGGAATCCCTGACCCTTCCTGTCTGGCTGGGGGATGGGGAGAAACTAAACTTCTCAGGAGGAACTAAATCTTCTGGAGGCAAGGTGGGGTTGTGTGTGTGACAGAGAGAAGAGACTCTCAGGCCCCAGAGGTCACTGCCCTGACCCCAAGGTGCCCTTCTTGTGAGGGTGACAGTCCAAGGGCACAGTGGATGCTGGATTGGGTAGCTGTCACTGGCTACCCACTGATCACCTACATTGCCCTCTGTGCTGGGTACTCCAGGGGGTTGGCACTGGATTGTGCCCACTCACAGGTGCACAGGCAGACCCAGAATGAAGCCACACGAGCTGGTGGGGCGTAGGGGAACTGCAGGCTGGGGCCCCGCCTCCACCAGCACCTCCTGCTGAAGTCAAGTCTCACGTGATTGGCTGCAAGGCTGGGGGCGCTAGGCAGAGGCTGGATTGGAGGACGCTGATGGCCGAGAAAGCAGTATGGGAGCCATCAGGGGGCTGTGAGGGGCACTGGGACCACGAGAGGGGCTGGCCGGCAATCAGATGGCCCCCGACACACCCCCAGCTGCAGGGGAGAGGGCCAGCAAGGTGCTGGAAGGAGGCCTTCCTTTCAGGTTTCTCTTCAACCTGCCTTTGGGGGCTCAAAGCCTCTCAGCCCAAAAGTCCCCCTCCCCACCTCCCAGTCCCCCAAGGGGACAAATGTCCTGCCTCGTTGCTTCCAACCTAGATGGCCAGAGCCCAGCCCAGCCCAGGAGGTCAGTTTTCAGCTGGGGTCCACTGTGGCCCCACACAGGCCCAAGAGAACCGCCCCCAGAATGTCCCTCCCAACCCCCCGTCCCAGGGCCGCCATGTAGTGTTATTTTGGGAGCGGAGGCAGGGCCTGGCCTCCAAGAGTTGTCCAGGCGTCAGCCTCATGGTAAACTCATTACCCACCCTGGGCCCTCACTGAGCCAAAGGAAGGAAAATGGAAACCACGGTTGTTTCCGAGAGCCCAGCTGCCGCTCCTGGCTGCATCTGCCCTGGGCTGGGGCCAGGCCCCCTCTACACACACAAGCGCGCACGCACGCACGCACGCAGGCCCTGGGAGAGCGCAGGACAGAGCAGTCACTGCCACACGTACCCTCCTCCAGAGACAAGACGGCTAAGGGGAGGGCAGACCCTGCCCTGTGCCAGGGAAACAAGGCCTGGCTACCCCACCGAGGCACCCGCAGCGGGCCAGACATGAGCCTCGCTGGAGGCCCCCCGTACGTGTATATGTGTGTGCATGCATGACAAGGCCCTCTCTGTGGCTGCCTGCTGCCTCCACTCAGTGGCCTGAGCCATGTGAAGGTCAGGGTAAGGCCAGGTCTGACCCTGGGGGCACCTGAGTCCTCAACACTGCCAGCCTCTCCACGGGCACAGCCCGAGGACTGACTCTCATGGGGGACATCAAGCTGCCCAGGAGCAGTGACTACAGAAGGGGACAGCCACGGGGCTCAAACTGTACTCGGCGGAGGAGAGTCTGTGAAAGCAGTGACAAGGGAGGCTTCCTGGAGGAGGTGGCCTTCGGACACGTGCAGGGAGGGACGTAAAGATGGCTTATTGGAGGACTTTGGGGGCAGATGCAGGGCTGCTGGTGCAGAGGCAGGAGAGGCCCAAGAGGGTGAGTGCCAGACAAGGGGTCTGACCAAAGCCATGGTCCTGGGCCTGGCCTATAGCGGGCACCCAGGAGGTCTGAACACACCAAGAAACAGACGGCCCACTTCCGGCCCCCACGGTCACTCTTCCGCTGCCCCTGTCCCATCCAAAGGCCAAATCTGTTCACAGAACACCAGGGTCGTGGAGGCAGCAGCCAGGTCCGGCCAGGTACCCAGGTCAGCCAGCACTCGCCACCTCCCAAGGTGCCCAGGCTGCAGCCGACATGGCCACCACGGCTGCTCCTGCCTCTGAGGCCCCGACGGCGCCCCCTGAGTCCTTGGGGCCACTGCTGCACAGACAGGGGTCCAAGCCAGCCGCCGTCCACATCAAGTGCAGAGCGCACTTTCTAACCCACAGGACTGGACCTCCCATCCCCACTCTGAGCACCCACGCCCATGCCCCACACAAACTTTTACACCGGGGGCGCACCAGCCCCTCAGGTCTCATCGTTACAGGCATCTCATGGGATCTTTTTTACTGTTTCCTCGCCAGACAGAAGGAACACCCTCCTCTCTGCATTCTGGAGCAGGGTCCCCGCCTGGCCCCACCCAGAGCTGCTCTGGCCAGACCCCAGGGAGCAATGGGATTTGACCGTGGGATTTGGGGGGTTGGCTGAGGGTTCTGTGGGGTCAGGAGCCCAGCTGCCCAGCGGGGTCTGGAGCAGAGAGGAGATGAGAAGATGGGGGTGGAGGCCCAGCCCAGGTCGACCTCGGGATGGGGGTGGTGGGGAGCTGGAGAAGATAAAGGGTGTGGCCAGGAAGGTCCAGCCCATTACCTCTGGGAGAGACAGAGACAAGAGGCAGCCAGGAGACACAGACAGCAGGAGAATCCAATTAGGAGGCCAGACTCCAAGGGAAGAGGGCCTGTTGGGACCAGCGGTGATGGACGAGACCTTTCCCAACCGCCAGACAGAGGCAGGGCAGAGGCCCGCCCCTCTCTGGGGCCAGGCAGTGAGGGCCTGAACCACCCCTCCCCATTCAGCCTGCCTGCCCACCTCCAGCCCAGTCAGGAAGGGCTGCTCCCACTCTCAGGAGTCACAGAGATGGGGAAGTACCTGTCTTTCTGATGCTGCAGGCTCCATGAGCTCCAAGTCCCCCAGTTGCCCCCATCTCTCAGCTGCAGCCCCCAGACCACTGGGAGCAGAGCTGGGACCCCTGAGATACAGGAAGACAGGGGCTGCTGGAGCCTCCGTTTCCCTAGCCCAGGGGCCCCCCAATCCAGCTAACTCCTCTGCTGGGGCCCCTCCAGCCCATCTTCTCTGCTGGTCCTCCTCATGGCAGCCGCCCCAGCCACAGGGTCCTGAGCACTTTGGGGTTCACTGTTAGGATGCATCTGCCTCTTCCCACTGAGCCCCAAGTCTGAGGACTGTGGCCTCTGAGGGTCACACCTGTTCTAGGTCACAGCCCAGGGAGAGAATCAGCCTTTCTGCTCCCGCATCTAGTCCTGCAGGAGGCCGTGGGCACCCAGATGGTGACCATGTAGAGGCCTGCAGGCTGCCTGTCCTGGGGCCTCCGCCTGGGCTTCGGGGATCCAGGCAGGCCCAAGAGGGGTGGGCCTCTCTCCTGTCACCGGCTAGCTCTGAAGGCTGATGTTGAAGGCGGTTGTCTCCTGCCTTGGCCTTAACCAGAAACATACCTGCCAGAATCTGCTCATGAGAGGGATGAGTAAGCCAGAGTTGGGAAAAGAAAGCTCTCAACCTCTCAGCACCTCTGAGAGCAGAGGCCCTGGGACAGCCGCCTCTTTGGAAATGCTGCCATCCTGCCTGGAGGGACCGCAGCTGGGGCCAGGCTCCTCACTCATGTCCAGAGCACAGCCAGCCAGGGAGCCTGGCCTGGGAAGGACCAGATCCCGGGCCTCACAGGAGTGAGGCCAGGGATTTGCATGCTGAAGGCCCAAGTTCACTCACGCTGGGTTGCTCGGCCCACAGGAGTGCAATGAGCCCACCAGCTGGCATCCCCCCTCGGTCTCATCTGGAAGGGGCGGGTCACTCAGTAAGTATTTGCGGATGCCCACTCTGCACTGGACACTGCTAGTGCGGACCATGAGGCATGAGCAGGCAGCCCCTCCAGTTCCTCCATCTCCCCAGAGGCTGGCAGGCCACCCCTAGACAGGGCCTGAGCACTGGCTTCGGTGGGACCTGGGCCCAGGGGGGCCCACGACGTCGCTCTGGGCTTCATCTGCTGCACCCGGCTGTGTGACCTAAATGTACTCCTGCCCCCTCTGGGCCTCTTGCTCCTCTGCATAAAATGGGGACCACGGGCGCTGTGAGCGCTGAGCAGACCGGGGACCACGGGGGACCACAGGGCACTGTGAGCGCTGAGCAGACGGGGGACCACGGGGGACCACGGGGGACCACGGGGCACTGTGAGCGCTGAGCAGACCGGGAACCACGGGGCGCTGTGAGTGCCGAGCAGACCGGGGACCACGGGGGACCACAGGGCACTGTGAGCGCTGAGCAGACGGGGGACGACGGGGGACCACGGGGGACCACGGGGCACTGTGAGCTCTGAGCAGACGGGGAACCACGGGGCGCTGTGAGCGCCGAGCAGACTGGTATGTGGGGCTACAGCCAGAACCTGGCATAGAGTGCAGGCTGGGCAGGCCAGGCGCCTCTTCACATCTCCACAAGAGTCCTGCCACCCTCCCCATTCTCCTGACTCGGGCAACTGGGTCGCCAGGAAGTGAAAAGTCCTCCAAGCACTAAAGGCTCTGAAGCCCCTTCTGAGGAGGCACTGCCACCTAGGGTGACCACAGCAAGAGATTCAGAGAAAGCCCCCACGAAGGGCCACAGGAAGTGCAGATGGACCCCGCCCAGGGCAAGAGGGTGAGAGTCCATATCGGCTCCCCGTGCTCCCACCCCCACGGCCGCAGGACAGCACAGCTGGCTTGGGTCAGCCCACGGCCCTCTCAGCCCAGGCCGGATCCCCAGGGGCTTCCTAATCAGGACACGTCACTTCCCACGTTCCTGACTCTCCCTGGGGACAGACGGGACCTGGCAGCAGTCGGCCGGAGCAAGTGTGAGAGAGGATCCCCGTCGGGTCGGACGAAGCTTGACTGCCTTCCCACCCGGCCCAGGCGGGACGAGCCCGAGGCAACAGCCGAGCCAGACGGGGTGAGGGGCACGGCCCGCAGCGTCCTGAGTGCAAGGCCTTGGAGCAGCCCCTCTCCCTCTTGAGAAGGGTCGGTCCCGTGGTGGGGGCCACACAGACGCCAGAGCTGGGGCCGGGGGGCTGGAGTACAGGGCACCTCTACTTTCTCAAAGCCTTGACCCCTCTATGGGCTTCTCATAGACACCCCATTAAGGACCCTAGCTCTGCACTGGACACCCCCATAGCCAAGGAGTAGTGGGGATTGGGGACATGCTGAGCCTCCAGGCAGGAGCCAGCCGTTTTCATGTTGGACTGAGGACTCCCACCAGACTGGCTGCTCCCTGCTCAGACCCCCCACCCTTACCCCCACCCTACCCCGAGAGTCACCTGCTGCCCTGTTTCCCAGCCCTTCCTGATCTCCTGGAGGGAGGGAGCAGCCAGGGGAACGGGGTGGGAACCGTGGAACTGGTTCAGGAAGAATTCCACCCCCAGCACCCAGGGAAGGCTGGCCCTCAGGCCTGGACCCAGGAGGTGCCCCCCCAACCCCTGGAGTCTATCCCAGGGAGACACCCTGATTTTCTCCAACCGACAGGATTAATTTCCCCCTCACGATGGGACCGAAAACCTCTCCCCATGGCAAGGTCCCTGAGACCTTCAGGCCATACCACCGGCCTGATGGAAGGACCCACCTCACTGAGGGACTCAGCATCCACCCAGCCAGCACAGTGGGAGGGAGTGAGGAGGGGGAATGTGCCTTGGGGAGGGCAAGGACCTGCCAGGGTCCCTTGGGGGTACTGATCCCCATCATAGACCTGGATGTGGGGACCTGGATGTGGGGTCCTGGTACCCCCCCATATCTCCAGGCTAGTCCCTGCAGACCTTGGTCAAGAGGAGGCAGTGAGACTGGGGTGAAGGGTTCAGGGCCTCAGGCCAGGGGCGGGGGGGGGTTTCAGCTTAGGTTGGGGCTCCCCTTATCTCCATCCCTCATGCCCCCCAGCCGCCCCTAAGGGGTAGGGAGCCTGCTGCCAGCACTGAGTCCTTTCAGGGGTCCTAAGAGCCAAGGGTGTCATTAGCACCACTTTCCAGAGGAAGAGGCTGAGGTTGAGAGGTCCCCAGGGTGCTGAGCTGAGGCTGAGACCGGAGTCTGGCCCTAGGTGGGGCCTTCCCAGAGGGGCTGACATGGAAAGCCACAGCCTCACCTGGCAATGCGCCCTTCCCCAGCACCTGTGCCCCCCAGAAGGAGGGAGCGGGGCTCCTGCCATAGATGCGCCCCCCCCCCCTCCAGAATATGACAGACACCCTGGCCTGGCGCTGCCCCCTGGGCAAGGGCCAAGGGCCGCTCTGGCCAGGAGCCTGTGCCAGTGCTCGATGTTTTACAGTGCCAATTAATCACTGGGGCGGTTTCTGGGCTCACCCCACCGGCAACTCGGCGCGCGGCCCTGTGTGTGAGCGGGCAGGGCTGGCCTGTTCTCCGCAGTAACATCTTGATTTCCTGTCCGCTCTGCTCACATTTGGCCGGCCGGACGCCCCCAGAGCCCCGCTCACTGGCCGGAGCTGCGATTTCAGAGGCGGCGGGGGCTGGCTGAGGGTCAGAGAAAACAGCAGGCGCTTGGCTCTCAGCAGAGCGCTCTCAGCCACGCGGTGACTCGGAGCCTCAGCCATCCCAAACACGCAGAGCCGGTCAGCGAGCTCCCGGGGGGCCGGGGAGGGGCCGGGAGGGAGGAAAGGGTGGGCGCGCCAGGGTGAGGACAGCCCCCTGACTGGGCCCCTCCTGGTCCTTTCAGTACCCCTGCCTTCAGCTAACCGCCGGGTGGCAACCGCCTCGCCCACCTGTCCTTGAGACCTTCTAAATCAAGGAATTCCAGGGAAGGCATCGTGGCCGGGCCTGCTGACCCTGTGCTGGGCTCCAGCCAGTGGCCAAGCTATGCATTTGCGTTCCAGGACCACTTCTGGTCACTGGGCCCCGGGTCAGCACTGGACGGCCTGGAGCACACGTCAGAAGATGCCCAGCCCTGGGGCAGCCCCAACATACCCCCCTGGCCCTGGCTCGGAGCCTCCTGGGCACTGACAAGGGGCTGGGTTGCATACCCGCCGACTCTGGGGACTGAGGACCAGAAGGGTCGGGGACAGGAAACCCATGGGCCAGTCCAGCCCTATCTGTAGGCCACTGAGCCGGGGACGCCTCACGGCAGGGACCCCAAGTATAGAGGAAAAGGCTCAGAGAGGCTGCAAGGTCTGCAGTGCGCCAGTGGCAGCGGTGGGCAGGAGCAGGGCCCTCACCCGGGGGCACCTGCAGCGGGTGGAAGGCCAGGGGACCTCCGTGCTGGAGCACATGCTGGGGGGCTGCTCTGTCTTGCCTGCAGACACCCCTGGGGCTCATGGAGGCCGAGTGGGTGAAGGAGGAGGCTGAGAGGCTGGGAGTGGGTGAAGGGGGCTGAGGCTCCCGGAGAAACTGCCCCGGGCCGGGCAGGTTTTAGGCCCCTGATTCCTTCCCAACACCAGGGCAGCCACCCCCACTTTAGTGGGCACTGGCAGGAGAGTGGACACGGGTCTAGGAAGGGGCACTCCTTCCCACCCCCAACTCCACCTGCACTCAGGGTGCCCTCAGGTGGGACAGCGGGCCGTGGAGGGTCTTGCCAGCCCAGCGAGGCTCAGTGCACAGAAGAGGAAACTGGAACGCAGGTGGGTGACGTGGTCTGGCTCTGTTTGGTTCTGGTTCTGTCTGACAGCTCTGTGCTCCTGTCACCCAACAAGCACAAGATCCCCGGGTCCTGGGCTGTGAATGACAGGTCACAGCCACCTCTCTGCTGCACTTGCCCTCACCCCCAGTTTCCCCTCCAACAAAGACTTGCTAGAAACGAGAATGGTTTGCAGAACACCCCAGCCAGGGCAGACTCCCCCTGGCTCCCAGACCCTCAGCCCAGTGGGCTGTGATCCCGCCACCAGCCCCACCCTGAGGGATGGCTTACAGCTGGTCTCTGGCAGAACCAAAGACAGCGTTCTGGTTGGGAAAGGAAGCTTGGAGAGATGGGAGATGACAATGGCTGTCTGACACGAGTCAGGGGAGGGAATGCAGATGCCCGCCGGCCCCCATCCTGTGTGCTCTGGGGGGCCAAGCTGCCCACCGGGTCCTGGGGTCAGGGGCCTGGTCGGGGAGTGCAGGTGTGGGAGTGTGGGGGACAAGGAGGGACGGCACGTCCTCCAACCCATCCCTTGCTTTCTCCCAGCCTCAATGCTAAGCTTATCTGTTCTTCTCTCTCTCCCCAAATCCAGGACATTTCCTTCTGTCTGTTCTTGGTTTTGCTGACAGACTGCCAGCAATGGCAGAGAGCTGTGACAGGCCCAGAGCTGGTGACCACTTCCAGACTGGCCTCAGCAAGCCCTTGCAGGGGTAGGGTGCCCCCCAGCATCTCCGTGCTGCCCAGGCACACAGCCTGCCCTCTGACCCTCGTGGGGGCCATGCAGCTGTACTCGGGCCTGCCAGCTGCCCACTCATCCTCCCCAGCAGCATCTCCGGCCCACGACCTGCCTCTCCCCACCCACCAGCAGAGCAGTCTCCCTCCCCAACACAGCACCCAGGGTGCCCTCCACCCACATCAGGCTCTCTGACCCACCGAGGCTCGTTTGGGGGGAAACGTGGATTCCCCAAAGATGCGAGGGGCAGTCGGGCAGGGAGGACCCCAGGGAGCTGGACACCACCCCAGGACCCTCCTCAGAGCAGCCCAGGGGTGGGGAGGAGGTAGCCCCAGGGAGCAGCCAGAGCAGGGACGCTGGGGCCACGGCCGGGCGGGGGCGGGGAGCCAGGCAGGGGACCCACCTTGGCAGGTCGTGCCGTCTCCCCGCAGCTGGCGGCCGGGCGGGCAGCTGCAGTAGAAGCCCCCCACCGTGTTGCGACACTCACCCTCACAGCCCGCATTGCTGGTGGCACACTCGTTCACATCTGCGAGGGGGAGACGCGGGTGAGCCCGGCACAGGGCCAGGAAGAAGCTCAGGACCCCACGGCACAGGAGGACGAGGCCCTGCAGAGACGGGCAAACCTCACCCCTCCAGACAGGCCTCACGAGAGGGGGACCCGCCGAGTCATCCAGCAGCTGGGGGGCCGCCCCGCCAACCAGGTCCCTCCCCACATCCAGCACCCGTGGTCCTGTGGTGTCCCGGTGTGACCTGGCAGGAATGTCCCTCGGGGACAGCTCGGCACAGGAGTGGGCCCTGCTCCCTAAGGAGCGGTCCTCGCTTGCCTGCGTGCCCCCGAGAATGGCCTCTGCCTGTGTTCCGTTCAGCTGTGGGTTTGCCAGAGAAACCAGGCCTCCCCCAGCACGGAGGCCAGGAGAAGGCCCCCACTGTCACCCCATAGCTGCCTGAGACCTGGCAGTGGGCTCCATGCGCCCCTGTCCCGGCCCAGGTCTCCCCCACTCTGGTCTGCTGGAACCCTGTGGCATGTAAGTCAGGCCTGGGGGTTGGGGGGAATGCCACTGGGCTCTGACTTGGAGGGCAGAGCAGTCAGGAGACCCCACCCATGAGGCCACACTGCCCACAGCTCCCCTGTACTCTACTAGGCCTTTGTGGGTGCAGGATGGTAGCACTTCTCCTGGCATAGGGCATGTGGCAGGGGGTGCCCAGGATGCCCACGAGGGGCTGGTGGCACCATGGCCCCACACACCCAGCCGGGGCCCGGGGAACTTGGGTGCCTCGTTTTCCAGAACACCTCTCAGGTGTAGGGTGACAAGGGGCCCAGGCCCTTCTGCCCACACCCAGGCCCCTGCTGGGCGGCAAGCCCGAGGTCTGAGGGGGCTCAGCTCTGTCCTCCCAGCATCCCAACGTCAACAGCAGGGGGTCCCCCAATCTCATGGGGAATGTGACCCAGAGGCAAGCCGAGATCCCCAGGAGCCACAGGCCATGGATGGCCAGGTGCCAGGACAGCCCACCAGGCACAGTTGCTGGAAATGCCACCCACCATCTGGAGGCTCAAGGCCCAGACCAGCCCGGGCTGCAGTCCCCAAGCCCAAGCTCCCGATGTCTTCAGCTCCCCCCTCCACTGGCATGTCCCTGGGAGACCCCAAGCTGGGCTCAGGCTGCAGGGGCGGCCAAGGTCCCACGGGAAAGGCGGCACTGGAATGTCACCCTGAGCCCCAGCCTGCAGGGTTAACACTGGGAATTTTCTGGGAATTCCTAGAGAGTTACGCAGGGCAAGTCCACGCTCAGTCCAGCCCGGGAGTCAGAGCTTGGGTGCCGAGGGTCTCCCCACCAGACTAGCCTGGGGAGATGGCATGTGGGCCAGGCCCTCCAGCGGGCAGCAGCCAGGTGCGAGCCCCCCTCCCAGAGCCCACCCTGATACTCAGGCTGTGTGGCTGGGCAGCCGGCAGGGTAGGAGCCCAGCCAGGCAGGGCTGCAGACGGAGGGCGGGCGCCCTCTGGCAGCAGCTGACATGGCAGGGTCCCCAGGGCCTGGGCACCGCCGCCAAGGTGGGGCCAGCCTTATAGCTGCCTTCCAGCGCCCTGCCCCGACCCTGTGGATGCTGGTGATGGGGCCAACGTGACCTGGAGCCTCCAGGCCTCCCATGTCCATGGAAAGGGCCTGTGTGCTGACGCTCAGGATCTGGAACTCACAATGGCACCTGCTACATCCCTCCACCTGCATCTGGATGCCATCTTGCAGGTGCCCAACCACGTCTGCATGGCCCTTACTGCCCCCGGCATCTCCCTGCCAGGCACCTCAGCTCAGCTGGGCATCCACCTCCATCGCCTCACTGAGCTGAGCCCCTTGCGTCTCTGCACTGGGGAGGCTGCTCAGCCCCTGAATCTGCTTGCAGCTGGACCGTGCCGGCCTCATTGTGGGGGCTGAGCCCCCCTAGACTCAGGGTCCCAGGGCCCAGCCAAGGCTGGCAGGAAGGGGGCCACATGATGCCTTGTGACTACCGCACAGGCATCACCCCCAGGGCCTCCTGGAGAGAAGCAGAGCAGGCAGGGGGCTGGCCCTCCCTGTGCCCTGTCCCCAGGCAATGGCAGCGCCATTGAGAAGGAGATGACCCTGCCCAGGGCCAGGGAGGGGCTGGGCAGGTTCAGCAGGCTCCCCTCTGCTGGGCACCTGCCCTGTACACGGCTGGAGCTGGGGAGAGGGGGAGATACAGAGGTAAGAGACTCACCAGTCAGGGCAGGGGAGAGTTTGGGGAACCACCCAGACTGCACATCAGGCTCAAGTCCCTGCTGGGGCGGTGGGGGTGGGGAAGGGGAATGGGCACTTGTTTGACTCCCCCAGCAGCTACAGGCCATGCTTTTAGTTCACAGCATCCATGGACCAGCACTGTTGTACCCCCAGCCCCTCAGGACCCATGCTTCAAGGGCATGGTGCCTTGACCTTGTTGGCTCCTTGCTATAACTCCAGCATCTAGCCCACACAGCAGTGGAATGAACTTGTAAGGATAGGTGCCCCCCACCTCCTGTGCCTCCTGGGTACCTGGGGGGAAGGGGTTCCTGTTGTTCTTCAAACACTAAGTCATGTCCAACTCTGCCATCCTATGGACTGCAGCATGCCGGGCTTCCCTGTCCTTCACTATCTCCTGGAGTTTGCTGAAACTCATGTCCATTTAATCAGTGATGCCATCCAACCATCTCACTCTCTGTTACTCTCTTCTCTACCTGCCCTCAATCTTTTCCAGCATTAGAGTCTTTTCCAATGAGTTGGCTCCTTGCTTCAGGTGGCCAAAGTATTGGAGCATCAGCTTCAGCATCAGTCCTTCCAATGAATATTCATGAATATTCACGGTTGATTTCCTTTAGAATAGACTGGTTTGAACTCCATGCTGTCCAAGGGACTCTCAAGAGTCTTCTCCAGCACCACAGTTTGAAAGCATCGAAAAAGAAAAAAAGGAAAGCATTGATTCTTTGGTGCTCAGCCTTCTTTATTCTTCGACTTTCACATTCATACGTGGCTACTAGAAAAATCATAGCTTTGACTAGATGAACCTTTGTCAGCAAAGTGATGTCTCTGCTTTTTAATACGCTGTTTAGGTTTGTCATAGCTTTTCTTCAAGGAGCAAGTCTTTTAATTTCATGGATGCAGTCACTGTCCACAGTGATTTTGGAGCCCAAGAAAATAAAATCTGTCATTGTTTCTACTTTCCCCCCATCTATTTGCCATGCAATGATGAGTCTGGATGTCATGATCTTAGTTTTTTGAATGCTGAGGGTTTTTTTTCACTTTTTAAAATTAATTTATTTTTAACTGAAGGATGTTGAGTTTTAAGCCAGCTTTTTCACTCTCCTCTTTCACTCTCAAGAGGCTCTTTAGTTCCTCTTCACTTTCTGCCATTAGAGTGGTATCATCTGCATATCTGAGGTCGCTGATATTTCTCCCGGCAATCTGGATTCCAACTTATGAGTCGTCCAGCCTGGCATTTCGCATGAGGTTCTCTGCATATAAGTTAAATAAGCAGAGTAACAATATATAGTCCTGATGTACTCCTTTCTCCATTTTGAACCAGTCCATTGTTCTATGTCCAGTTCTTTCACTTCTTTACCCACATACAGGTTTCTCAGGAGACAGATAAGGTGGTCTGGTATTCCCATCTCTTTAAGAATTTTCCATAGTTTGTTGTGATCTGCACAGTCAAAGGCTTTAGCATAGTCAATGAGGCAGAAGTAGATTTTTTTCCTGGAATTCCCTTGCTTTTCCTATGATCCAACAAATGTTGGCAATTTGATCTCCGGTTCCTCTGCCTTTTCTAAATCCAGCTTGTACATCTGGAAGTTCTTGATTCACATACTGCTGAAGCCTAGCTTGGAGGATTTTGAGCATTACTTTGCTAGAATGTGAAATGAGCACAATTGTACGGTAGTTTGAACATTCTTTGGGGCTTCCTTGGTGGCTCAGATGGTAAAGAATCTGCCTGCAGTGCAGGAGACCTGGGTTTGATCCCTGGGTTGGGAAGATCCCTTGAAGGAGGGCCTGGCAACCCACTCCAGTATTCTTGCCTGGAGAATCCCTATGGACAGAGGAGCCTGATGGGCTGCAGTCCACGGGGCCAAAAAGAGTCGGACATGATGAACTAACACATTCATACTTTGAATATTCTTTGAGTGAGACTCCCTAAATCCTGTATGAATCAGTATGGCTGATTCAGAAACCAAAATAAATAGCAGATCTTTCAGGTTGGGGGCAGTCCAGGGTTGTGGGGGCAGCTGTGGGTCCTGTGGGTACACTAGGTCAGTCAGAAGCCCTGCCAAGGGAGGGCCAGCAATGACCACTTCCCTGCAGGTCGGGGTGGGGAACTGCAACAGCCCAGCAGCTGGGCCTCAGCTGAAACCCCAGGGAGGTGAGCAGCAGAGGGGCCAGGAAGGAGAAATAGAGAGGCACTCCATCCCACCTTTCCTTCCTGACCCAAGACTGGGGTGCGTGGAGCTCCAGGCCTTGGTGTGGAGACTGGGGCTGCCTGGGATTTCTGGGAGCTGACCCTGGGGAGTCCTGGCCCAGATCGGCTGCAGCACAATCCTCCTGCTTCCAGAATGATCTGTCAGTGTGCAGGGCATTGTTGTTGTTGTTGTTCAGTTGCTAACTCGTGTCCGACTCTACGACCCCATGGACTGCAGCACACTACAGTTCCCTGTCCTTAACTATTTCCCAGAGTGTGCTCAAACTCATGTCCATCGAGTCGGTGATGCCATCCAACCACCTCATCCTCTGTCACCCCTTTCTCTTCCTGCCTTCAATCTTTCCCAGCATCAGGGTCTTTTCCAATGAGTCAGTTCTTCACATCAGGTGGCCAAAGGACTGGAGCTTCAGCTTCAATATCAGTCCTTCCAATGAATATTCAAGACTGATTTCCTTTAGGATTGAACTGACTTGACCTCCTTGCTGTCCGAGGGACTCTCAAGAGTCTTCTCCAACGCCACTGTTGTGAAACAGATTCCAACAGCTACTCCCTGCAGCCCCCACCCTCCCCGAAAGTGACTCAGCTGGCTAGCCCATCCCAGCTCCCAGCTGTCAAACACAGACTGGAATTATACAGGGGTGATGACACAGCTCAGAAAACCACCCGGGGACTGACCACCCTTCTTGCTCACAAAGCCAGTCTGGGGGCGGGGTGTGCCCTGAAAGCCCAGTGGCCTGGTCACATGATAGGCTGATGCTCCAGCTTGTCGAAGGGGTGGCCTGAGCCCAGGCAAGGTCAGGAGGTCGAAGGTCAAGCCCTGGCCTGGAGCTGCAGCCAGGGCCCATCTAATCACTGGCAGAGGACGTTCTGCTTCAGGAAGTGTCAGCAATTGCTCAGGAGGCAAGCACCCCGAAACTCTGGCTTCTTAGATGACCAGCCCAGGAGCACCCCCAACCTGAGGGAGGGGGTGTGGAGTGCCTCTGGGGAGACTGAGTTTCCTCCCATTTCTGGAGCGAGGCAGCAGCTCGGAGAGGCCTCTGGTCCCCAAACCAGGCCTCTGGTGAGCGTGGGGTGTGGACGCTGACACCCAAGGCTGGCTCTCGATTCTTCTCATCTCCCTGTCCACAGGGCAATGCAGGAGGTGGCAACACAGCACGGTGAGTGTGCTCGATGACACTGACCTGCGAGCTGCGAAGGGGTCGATCTTGTGTTACACAGATTTCACCCCCAAAAATGCTCCTCGAACTGGCCCCCATGCTGCACACACATCTCCAGGGATTTGCTACAGCAGGTAAGGGGGCCTGGGGCCCCAGCCCCTGGACAGAGCTGGCCCCAGTACAGGGCCCTCCCTCCAGTGACAGTAACTCTACAAAGGCCCTAAGTCATAGCAGCCACCCAGCCTGGACGAGGGCTCGGAAGCTCTGGACCTTCCAGCAGACCTGGTGACTGAGGGATGCAGATTGAGGAGCACATGCCCCAGTCTCCTGGGGGAACGAGAGGGGCCTCCCCGAGAGAGGTGGCCTCCACACCCCCTCTGCCCATCTGCCAGCAACCTGGGTGCAGAGTTGGGGCTCTCCCGGTGGGGCAAATTAAAGATGAGGTGAACTCAAACAGCCACGTGGCAGTCTCTCTCCCAGGAACCAGGAACCCAGGAGGGAATGTGGTCCCTTCTGGGACAAACTTGGCCTGACCTGGGGCCGATGGTGGGCCTGGGAGCCCCTCAGGTCTGAAGCAGGTCATACAAGGCACGTGGTTCCAGGGCAGGGCCCGGCTAAGGGATCCCCCACCCAACCTGTGAGGATAAGGAAGTTTCACCCTGAGAACAGAGGCCAAGACCACACAAGGGGAGGCCGCCCAGCCCACCAGGCAGGGACCTGGCCAGGCCTCGGCTCGCCGGCTCTGTGTGACAGTCAGCCCTCACCCCCACCGCCCACCCAGGAAGCAGGCTACCTGTCGGAGCCAGGATTTACAAGGCCCTGCCTGCCGAGGAGGCCAAGAAAATCCTCCCTGCCTACAGCCAGGTGTCACCCGACAGGCCAGGGCTGCTCCCAAAATCTCAGTCGGGACGAGTGACGAGAACCAGCTGGGCCAGAGTCGGCAACGTGGGGCTCCAGGAACAGAGACAGAAGGGCTGGAGGTGGGGGTTGGGGGCAGCCCTGAGCTCCAAGGGGTCTGAAAGGCAACTCCCCAGGCAGGGCTAGGTGGCTCCTTACCTTCCTGGCCCCCCTGAAGGGAGAGCAGTGTCCAGGGCATCCCCAAGACCAGCACAGATGGACTGGCATGAGGAGCTCCCTCCGAGGGCAGGATGCACGGCCAGGACCCACCAAGTCTCTTTCCCCCCACCCCCGTGTCCTGCCGGCCCCTCCCCCCCGGAAGGCAGGAGACAAGTGGGGTTCCCTGAGAGAGCTTTCTCTGAGGCCGACATGTCTGCTCAGCGCCCCGGTCCACACAGGTCTGGGCCTGCCTCAGAACATGTGCACCCCGCCCCACCCCAGAGACCCCCTTCCTGGGCACCTACTGTGTGTCGTGGGCGGGGGTTCCGGTCCCTGAGACGGGTGAGGGAAGACCCCTGTGGGGCTCCGAGCCAGCCTTGGGGGGCAGATGCCATGGGGGATACACGGAGCAGTGATGAACACGGGACTGGGCTCAGCCCTTGCCGCTAGCCCGTAGGGGAGAAGGTGGCTCCCAGCGGTGCCAGGCTGGGAAGGCCAGGAGGGCCGAGGAGGAGGAATCCACGGTGGGCTGGGGGCAGCGCTACAGGCCAGGCCTTCGCTCTGACCCAGGGGAGGGGGAAATTCACCAGGAGCCAGGCCAGAGCCCCAGGGTATCAGGCCACCGTCAGAGGTGCTGGCAGAGTGTCTTGGCTGCCACGACAAAGGACCACAGAGAGCTGGTGGCTTAAACAACAGACATGTGTCCTCACTTGGCTCTGGGGCCACAAGTCTGACATCAGTGTCACTGGAGTTAAAACAGGTGTCACTGGGCCCACCCTGCCTCGTGAGGCCTGAGGGGTGGGTGTCCCCTTGCCTCTTCCACCAGCCACGGTTCCGAGATCAGAGCTGCATCGCTCCCACCCCCACACCTAGGCCTGGACAGCAGTGCAGGAAGGGGGCCTCCCTCCACCCTCCAACTCTCTCAGTCAGAAGCTAGGTGGGCAGCACCCAGAACAGGCCCGGGGTCCCCAGGACACGGCGGGGGTCTGGGCTGGCTCGGCATCTCAGCCACTGGGTGAACACGACCCACTGCAAAACCCCTCTGGGCCTTGGAGTCCTCCTTCCTAAAACGGGTGAAGGACACAAGGCCAGGGTATCCAGGGGACCCCTCCGAGAGAACTGAGCCTCATCAGCATTTTTAATTCCATTTGAGTCAGAAATGAAAGCTGGAAGTTGCACAGCCCGAGGGCCCGGTCTGAGACCCAGGCCAGCGACAACCGAGGCTGGACTCCTGCTCATTCGCGTGGCCCCTGGGCCCTTTACAAAAATGCAGAGGTCTCAGAATCCCTTCTACTTCCTCCCGCCTCCCCCAGCTCAGGACAGCTGGGCCAGGCACCCGCCTCAGCTTGTCCCAGAAGCTCCCTAACCACATTCCCTCCTGGGCTCCTGGCTCCTGGGGGAGAGACTGCCAGGTGGGGTGGGGATCCCAGCCCACTGCCAAAACCAGACCTGCCCCTGCCCCTGGCTGAGGAAACAGTTACCACAGAGGACCTGCTTGGCACCCTTCTAACACCGTTAATGTGAAAATTGCCCGAAACAAGACCCCACCTCAAAAAGCTCTCCCACCACTGCCCTGGGCCTCCCAGTCAGAAGGACAGAACCCCAGCAGTCCAGGGAACCAGGTGGAGGTGGTCTGTGGCCAGCGGAGCCAGGTTGCCTCAGTCTGTCAGGGAGGGAGCAGACTCCCTTGTCTGGGCACCAGTTTTGGCCATGCGAACAGGCCACCCTATGAGTCCATGTTCAGTCCCCCACCCTACCAGGAGTTCCCAATGTGACGAGCAGGGCCAGATGACCCACGACCCTGGTCCAAAGAGGACCCCCTTCCCCACCAGGAGCAACCTGAGGCAGAAAATGTCACACATGCTTTGCAAGTTTGCCCTGGTAACTGGGAGATCCAAAGCTGTCTGATGGGATTAAACTCACACAGTTACCTCCTCTCAGATCAAGAGCGAGCAGGGTGGGAGAAATTCACGCAAAGACAAGATGCCCACTGCCTCCACCCAACACTCACACCAGGCTCCCCAGCACTGCCCTCTCCGCAGCTCAGGGCCCATCAGGAAGGCAGCACGTCATCCCGCCACGGATCAGCCTGCAGCCCCACAGAGGCCACTCGAGAGGACCACCTACTGCACAGGTAACTTCCCACACCCAGATGGTCCAGAGCGGCGGCCCGTGAGAGCAGGGAACAACGACCTGAGGAAAGTCACATAAACCATGCAGATGCTCACAGGTGCGAGAACATTACAGAAGGGCCCCCGGCCTGCTGCGGGTGGCTGGCAAGGCTGCCATCGTTCTTTTCTGCTTACCAATCTTTAGTTACTCTGGCCAATAAAATCAGGGTCCCCAAGGTGTCCACACCCCATCTCCGGATCCCCACAGGGCAAAGTGGAATGACGGGTGCCAATCAGCCTATCTTACAGTGGGGGAGTATCTGCAGGACGCGGGTGGGTCCAGTGGCATCACAGGGTCAGCATGAGTGGACGAGCAAGGCCGGAGCAAGAGTCTGGGGAGAGAGAGGTGAGGCCGTGGGAAGCAGGGGCAGGCAGGTGCCTCGTTGCTGGCTTTGAACGTGGAGGAAGGGGCCACGAGCCAAGAAACTCGGGTGCCCTCAGAGCCTCCAGGACGAACCCGCCCTGCCCAGCACTGAACTTTAGTCCAGTGAGATGCATGTTGGACTTGTGAGCTCAGAACAGTGAGATGATACATGTGTGTCTTACTCCCCTAAGTCTGCGCAGTCAGTCACTACAGCAGATGAAAACTAATAGTCATCAGGCACGCATCACCTTTAAAATGGAAAAAAATGAACACCATTTTGTTAGAGAAAGTGCTTCACCCTGCTCCGGGCTGCAGCTTGCCCTTGGCTGGTTGGGGTGGGGGTGGGCATCTCACCCAGTTGGACCATCCTGGGAGGCTCCTCCAAACTGAGAGAAGCCACTCTGTAAGCAAACCCACCGCCAGGCCAGGGCCTACCTGGCTGGGTGGTTATCTCTCTCATGTAGCTTGGAAGTCCGCCAGCCAGGGCAGCCAGAACATTCCAGTGCAATTCCCATCGGCCCCTACCCCAGCTCAGCACTCACAGAGGGCTGACGGGCCCCCTCATCACTCACCCCGCTCCCACAAGCATCTGCCAACGGCCAGTCCTACAGGAGGACACACCATCTCTGCTCGCAGGGCCCTGCCAGCCAGGCGGAAAGACTTCCGGGAGTCAAGGAGCCGGAACCCAAGTGAGCAAGCAGAAGGGAGCACAGACAGGAAAGCCTGGGAGGCCTCCTGGAAGCAGTGTCCCCAGGGCCAATGCTACTCAGGCTCCAAGGAACCCCTGGGTCTCCCCAAGGGGCACTGCTGGGGCAGATGCAGGAGACACAGAGGCCATGCACCCCCTGCTCTGAGGATAATCCCTGAGCACCAAGGCCTGTCTGCCGGCTCATGGAGAGTCTGCCGTCTAAGGAGTCCCATGGGTCCTCTCCTGCATAGGACGGACGTTCTGCGAGGTGACCGTCCCCACGACCACCACCACCACACTGCTCTGCTGCCTCTGGAGGTTCAGGATTTATTGTCTGGCTTGGCTAAAGTGAGGCTTTCTCATCTGGACCCTGTGCACTGTATGAAGGACACACAGGTCCTGCCCACCTTCACCTGGACAGCAACCAAGCTGGTCCAGGGCCCCTCCCTGTGGTGGCTCAGCCTTGGGGCAGGAAGCAGTCCCCCTGCAACCCCTTCTCCTCTTTCTCTGTCTCTCTGGACATGTTGCAGGGAAGAAGCTTGCTTGGCTGTAAACTAAAGTGCCTTTGTTCAGCCTGTGGAGAGAGAGTTTGTCCCTGCCCACCTGTGAATAGAAGAGATTAACACACCCCTTTGGAAGGCTGGACATTCCCTTGGAGATGTTTTGCAAGACTGAAGACGCTTTCACTTTACTTCCCCACTGCAGCTCCCTCTATTCTGCCTTTTGACTTTAGTTCCTCATTGCTTCTTTCTCTGATCTATAAAAGCACCTGGCATCCAGACCCAAATAAGATGGTTATTTTGAGGTGCTAACCTGCCATCTCTCCCCAGTTAAAGTCGCTTCCTTGCCTCAACACTTTATCTCTCGGATTCACTGGCCTATCGTTCAGCGAGCAGGGCAAGCTTGGACTCAGTAACAGACATCCCCACTCTGGCATGACTCACTGGGAAAGACCCTGATGCTGAGAAAGACTGAGGGCAAGAGGAGAAGAGGGCAACAGAGAATGAGATGACTAGATGGCATCACTGACTCAATGGACATGAGTTTGAGCAAACTCTGGGAGATAGTGCAGGACAGAGGAGCCTGGCGTGCTGCAGTCCATGGGGTCACAAAGAGTCAGACGTGACTGAGCAACTGAGCGAAAATTGGTGATACACACATGAGTCCTCAGTCTCCTTTCTCACTTCCTTCTAAAGCTGAACACCTTAGAAAACCTCTCTCTGCCTCTCACCCCATCACTGCTGCACCTGGAAGGTCTGCAATGAAACCAACTCAATCCAAACCCAGTGAAGAAGGAACTCTGCGGGCTTCAAACATGACCATGATGGGAATGGTCAGCGGGCCCAGGTACTTGCCCCCTAAAGGAACCTCGGTCTTGACCATCACTGTACGGCCACTGCATCCCAGTGGGCGGTTTCTTCTAGTTTGATGGAGAAACTGGCCTTGCGGCAAAAAGGGTCCCTCGTGCTCAGAAGCTTTAAATGGACAGCACTGGGACCCTGGACGCTTGATCCTTCAGTTCAACTTCCAGATGTCTGTAACAACAACAATTAGTTCACTCTGTATAATGGGCTCCAGTTTCATCCATCTCATTAGAACTGATTCAAATGGAACACATGTAAATCCATGGCTGATTCATGTCAATGCATGGCAAAAACCACTACAATATTGTAAAGTAATTAGCCTCCAACTAATAAAAACAAATGGAAAAAAAAAATTCACACAATAGTTCAGATCCACTAGTATTTGAGGAAGTGAGTCAAGATAATGTATGTAAAGCATCTAGTAGATTGTCTGGCACATTAATTGTACCAAATAAACAACAGCTATTATTAAAAAAAGAAAAAGAAACCAAGGAGTTCCTGAAGAAAGAGGGGGACCAGACAGGGAAACAGAAATTATGGAGCCATCCTCAGGGGACAAAGTAAGTGAGATTTCTGAAGGTGCACTAAGCAATATGCCAAGAAAACCCAAATAAAGCACAGAAACAAATTGAGGCACCAGCCCAACCCAGCAGCGGGGGGGCATTCTCAGGACGGGGTCAGGCAAGGCCAGTCCCCAAGGCCCAGAAGACTGGGCTTTTTCTTCATCTTTTGTTTGGAATTAATAGATTTTATTTCTGAGAGCAGTTTCACGTTTTTGGAAAAAGTGAGCAGAAAGCACAGAGAGTTCTCTGTAATCTCGTCTCCTCAGTACACACGACTTTCTCTATTACTAACATCCCACGTTCGTGTCTATGTTTATTGCAGTACATGGACCAGTACCGAGAGTTCATTACTAACTAATGCTGGCAGCTTGCACAAGCAGCACTCTTGCCGCTGGACGTTCTGTGGGTCTGACAAACGCATGGGGTCACGTATCCACTATGACAGCAAAGTATGGAGCAGCTTTACTGTCCTCAACGCCCTCTGTGCTCCACCTGGTCTTCCCCTCCCCCAGGTCCTGGCAATCATCCGTCTTTGTGCTGTCTCCAAGGTTTTGCCTTTTCCAGAATGTCGCTGGCTGGAAGCACACAGCATGTATCCTCCTCGAATGCACTTCCTTCGCTTCGGAGCATGCGTTTGAGGGCACTGAGCTGCTCACAAGTTTTTCCCAGGGGAGAGTTCCCCGAGGGTCAAGGATTCCTTCCCAGGGCCAGTCAACCCCCTCCCCATCTGTGGTTTCCAGGGCAACCATGGAAACCAAGAGTGGGTCGCCCAGAAACAGTCAGATAGGCCTTACCCGCTCTGGATTTCCAGGGTCACCAGGTGGTCCCCTCTGGGAGAAGGTCACAGGGGCAGGTCGAGAGTGGGGTGGTTGGCTTGGGCTGCCCACCACTGGGCTCCCCTCCCCCAGGCCTCACGTGTTCTAGGAATCCAGAGGCTCTGCGAGGCCGGCTCAGCTCTTGGCTACTCAGTGCGTCCCAGGTGCAGAGGTGGCCCAGGGTCAGGTGAGGCTGCCAGTTCTCACAAAGTGCTTGCCTCGAGTGGGCAGGGGGTGCGGAGCAGGCCCCACCCGGCAGGAGAGATGGCCTTCAGAATGGGAGACCGCTTGCCCTGCCACTGGCTCCGTGGAGGACGAAGGGACCTCAGGCTTTGGGGTGCTTTGGGGAACCCAGTGAAGGGAGGGGGGCACAAGGGCTAAGGGGGGACTCCCACCACCAGTCCAGCCAGCCCCCCAGGCCCAAGATGGGGTGGGAGGCAGGTATCACGGCATGTCAGGCAGAAGGTGCACGAGCAGGACCCCCACAGGCAGTCGGCATGAAGTTATTATCATTAAGGCCCTTAAGGACATGGAGCAGCCCCAGCAGGACCAGAAGGGCTCCGTCACCTCCTGCCCTCGGCCCAGGACCCAGGGCCCGGCTTCGGACAGTTTCTCTGTTTACTCTGAAAGTTATCGGGCCTGGTCTGTTTATATAAATCAGCCTCCAAAAATGTGGGAACAGGGATATTTTTTCCATTTGTTTCCCAGAAAACAAGACAAAATGTAAAAGGCCCAGAAGGGAGCCAAGAACATTCCTCGGTTCCCCAATGTCCAGGTCTCCACTCCCCCTCCACGGCCGAGTTCCTGGGCTGTTTCACGCTCTGGTGGAAGGGATGAGGCTGTAGCTGGAGGCCAGCCTCTGCCTCTGCTTCTGAGCTGCCTCACGGCAGGGGGTGAGGCTGGGGAGGGTGGTGTGCGCCGAGCTGGGC
Source organism: Dama dama (assembly GCF_033118175.1). Lineage (NCBI taxonomy): Eukaryota > Metazoa > Chordata > Mammalia > Artiodactyla > Cervidae > Dama > Dama dama. Next base: position 46,505,861 of record NC_083694.1, on the reverse strand, counting down.
ACACTCTCAGCACATGCCCTCCACATGTGTGTGTGCAGGAGTGGGTGCATGCGTGTGCACATGTGGGTGTGTGCCTGTGTTCACGCGCCGGGTGCGTCTGTGTCTCTCTCTCTCTGTACCAAAAACTCTGACTCCTGAGTTTGTGTGAGGTCCCCAGAGCCCCTCTAGTCCCGAGCCCAGCGGCCTGCACAGCACGGGCCTGACCATGGAGAGAGGGCCCCAACACTGGACAACACCTTCTGCTCTGGACGAGAGTGCGGGGCCCTCTCTTTTCCTCCTCCTGTTTCTAAGTCAAGATCAGGAAGAACAGTGGTGGGAGCAGGCATGGGAGGCTGACTGGCATTTCTCTATCATTTCCTGAAGCAGAGCTCAGAACCCTGCCAGGGACCGGGCTGGGGCCCCAGTGGAAGCCCAGTCACCCTGGGGTCAGAGTGCTCGGCCGGGCTCCAAACCCTGGTGTGAAATCCAAGGCCTGGACACTCTTAAGCCTCTGGCCAGCCAAGCCCCTGCCCTGCTGGTAGCCCCTCCACCAGACCTGCCCCAGTCCAGACAGGAGGCTGGCTCCTGAGGAGGGAGCTGGCCCCTCCTGGGCCTCATTCTTGGGCGGGCTGCTCACTCTCCCCAAGAGCTCTGGGGTCCTGGCCGGGAAGGCTCCCCAGAGGGGCCCCCTGCAGGACCTGGTGTTAAGCCCCACACTTGATGCCAACAGACCCCAGAGCTATAGGCTCAGACAGATGGACACATGGATGGCTTGGGGATTCCCTGCAGGGTGGCTGCTCCGCCCCCACCCCAGGCCAGGTCCAGCTTGACGTCCCCTTCACAGCCTCCATCACACCTCTGGCAGTGGGACTTCTGACCCCCGTGAACTGAAGGTCATAGCCCCATGGCCCCGTGAGATCAGGCCATGTCGGCTCAACAGCCACGGCATGGCCAACCCCCAGCTGTGCCTGGCACATGATAAAAGTCAACAAATAAATTTGGAAGAATGCTTGCTGAGCGAAGGAACATTCAACAGTGATGATTACTTTGTCTGAGATCTGGATTTGAGCGGAAGTTCTGTTTTCTGCAAGGAGCCCTCCTGCAGCTCCCAGACAGCCCCGAGGAGGAGAAATGAGCCAATGCTCTTGAGTGTTAGAATTTACGGGGCCGGAGTGGGCCAGCGAGTCCAGCCTCTACCCTGCAGATGGGCACACAGACCAGAGAGCTGCTGGTGCATCTGGCGGCCCGGGGCCTGCGGGGCCCTCCACGTCTGAGAAGGGAAGGCTGTGGCATCTCCCAGGCACACATCCAGATGCCCACTCCTCCCCAGGGCCCGGGGCAAAACCCTCGGCCAGAGGGTCCCTCCTGGCACAGAGACCTAAGTAGAAGCCCCACGTTCCAACCAACTGCTCCCACCCTGGTCTCCCCGAGTTCAGAAATCGCTGCTTTCCACCCCATCTCCTGGACCAGACCCCAGGAGCCCCCTCTTTCCCTCACATGGAGCCTCCCCTCGTCTGGACACACAGGGACCTCCTCTCCCTCCGCACTGGCTTCTCAGTCTCTCTGCCCTGGCCCGGGGTCACCCTGGCCACCAGCCTGGCCCCAGCACAAGCCACCAGGGCTGCCTGACTTCTGGCCTCAGCACTCGGGAGCAGCTCCCCCATCCCGATGCCAAGTTCTCAGTCAGCATCCCGACAGAAGCGCACGCACCACAAATGTGCAGCAAGCAAGGTCGCTGAGGAAGCCCCGGTCATGCCCCGGCAGGCCCTCGGTGACCCAGCCGCCAGTGTTGCACTGGCCCCCGTGCACAGCCGAGTCCCTGGCATGGCGCCTGGACGCAGCGGGTTCAATGACTGCTGGGGCGGATGGATGAATGAACCGATGAGTGCATGACTGAACGCAGGCCGTGCACCCAGGCCGCCCCCTCTGCATTCGTGCCCCTGGACTCCTCGCCAAGGTCTCAGCCTCTCCTAGTTGTGTCCCTCGGCAGCCGTCACAGGTGACTCCAGCACCCCCCGCGGGGATGGCAAAGGGAATGGAGGACGCACCCACCATTGACCGCAAATTCCAGGCAGCCCCCTGCGCCTGTGCTGGCATGTCACTGCCACCAGGGGGCGCCAGTGCACCACCCCGAGGGGAGAGCAGGTGGGCCCCTCCTCCCTGCACCACCCCCAGGCTGGGGCAGGAGCCCTTCCAGGAGGCTCTGGGGTCTCTCACACCCGGGCTGTTCTTTCTGGGCCTACCTGTAGCCACGGAGGCCTTGGGAGGGCAGGCAGGGCTGGGAGTCCCTGGGGGCAGCTGGCAGCCCCGGGTTGAGAGTCTGGGGGCCCACCGTTGGGGGGAGAAAAGGCCTTGCGTGCTTGGGTGCCCAGATTCCCAGCCAGTCCCTGGGATTCCCCCCAAGTCCTCTAGGGGCTCCAAGAGCAGGGACCACCCTCAGAAGCTGGTGCCAGTTGGGGGCCAAGGCCGGTGCCCAGCACAGAGAAAAGGCAGGGACACAAGGCCTGGCCCCTGTGCATGACACCTGCCCCGCGGGGGGTAAAGCCAAGGTGGACACCGCTCCGTGCACAGGGCCAGCTGCCCACCCTCTCATCCCACTGGGCATGTGCCCCTTGGCACCCGGGTGGCATCTTCCTGGCCAGAGCCTGATCTCACCCACCCACCTCAGGTCCTCCATCACCTTCCAGTTGCCCACCCCAGGGGGTCCAGAGGATGAGAGCAAGGTGTCAGCAGGTGTGCAGTGGGCGTAGCCACGGATCCCCCTGTTATTTATCCATCCACCCACCCATCCATCCATATACACATCCACCCATTCATCCATTCATCCAACCACCCATCCATCCATCCATTCACATATCCATCCATCATCTGTCCACCTACACATCCATCCATCCATCCAAACAGCGCAGAGAGCCCAGCAGGGACCACCTGCCCTCACTGAGCACACACACAGAGGGGCCCTGGGCAGAGGCACCCCCTCTCTGTGCCACACTTCAGTCTGTAAAAGGAGGGGCTTGGACTGGGCAGCATCTATTGGCCACTTGTGACCTGGGGCCGAGGTTCTCAGGCTGGAGCAGCCGCCTGGCAGAAGCAGCACCCCACGGTATCAGGGGACATCAAGTCCCCACCCCCTGAGGAAATGCCCTGCTCAGGAGTCATGCAAGGCAGCTGTCTGAGGCATGGAGCCTAGTTCTCTATCCCATTCCCAGAGCCCTGGCCTTGGAAATGGCACAAATCAGGCTCCTCCACACCTGCTGCAGGGAGCCAGGTGGGATGCCTTTGTGAGGTGTAACCCTTCAGACACTCCCCTCATCCCCACCTGACTGAGGGTCTGAGATGAGGAGCAGTGGGCACCCATGCCGCTCTTGAGGACACTCAGCCCCCACCCCAATGCCATCCATCTGCCCTTTGTCCACCCCCACCAGGAGCAGATGTGTCTATGGCCTTCAGGGCCCGGGCAACAGGGGAGGAGGCGTGCCTGTGACCTCCGGGGCTGGGGGAGGGCCAGCCCCCAGGCTCGCAGGGCCCAGGACACAGCACCCAGGACCCTCCAGGCCAGAGCCCAGAGGCTCCCCAGCTGGCAGCAGTGTGTAGGCATGAGCCATCCTGCTTTCCAGGTGTCACAGCAGGTACTTGGCCACATGATGGCCAGCACTTCCCAGGCCTCCCAGGATGGCCCTCCTAGTCCCTAGGGAAGTCATCACACCCACAGGGACAGAGAGATACAGTGAAGACCACTCACCCCACCGCTCAAGCTCTGCACCCTGCTGGCCGCCTGAGCAAGACACACCATCCCACAGCCCACCAGGGAGGCTGGCATGTGACGGGCTGGGGCCCGAGTTCAGGTCCTCCAACCTGAAGGCCCAGGCACTCAGGGCCCTGTGTCTGTGGATCCAACAGGTACATCCTGGGGCTGGTGAGTTGGGGTGGGACGTCCCCACCAAGAGCCATAGAAACCCCGACACCTCTCTTCTGTGGGAACCCAGACACTCAGCCAACATGGTATGCGCTCCTGGAGGCAGGAGGGCCAGGGGGCTGTGAGCAGAGCGGCCAGCACGGTCTGCAGCCCCGCTGCGTCCACACCTGCCCGCCTCTGCAGCTCAGCCAGGCAACAGCCAGGCCGCCCAGCTCAGCCTGAGCCGAGTCCCCCAGAGGCAGGGCGGGGCAGGAGGGCAGGCCCTTGGAAACCCTACCAGCATAGTGGGATGCGAAGGTAGACCAGCTCTGGCTGGGGTGGGGAGCTGGTCAAGTTGGAGTTTAGTTGAGAAAGTGTGAGTGCCCACGGAGCTACATGCACCTGGGCACCCAGTCCTGGAGCTCTCATGGCGTCTAGAGGGTGACAACCATGCACGCAGTTCCCCCACCCCGGAGTCAGGCAGTGTGAGCCCTGAATGCCCAGCCACCCTCCCAGCTGGGGCGCGAGAGGAAGGCCCTGGTACAGGCTGGAGGCCTGCCCTGGGCACTGGCTGCCTCATCAGTGCCACCTCTTCCACAGGCACCTCCACCCCGCCTGTGGTCCCTCAGCCCCTAGGGGGCACCCAGAGAGGCCTAGCCATGGGGAGAGCAGCTCAATCACCCTGCGAGGTGGAGGTCTGTCCTGAATCCAGCCCAGAGCTGGCCTGCCCTCGGGTCCAGCCTGTCTGCCCTCGGCCTGGAGGACGGCCCACGGGAGGGGCTGATCCAGAGGTGTGGGAACAAGCGCCAAGGCTGTAAGGTGAGGTGGTTCTGGGGGGAGAGCATGCCCCACGGGAGGGGGCAGGAAGAAGGGGCCACGCGGGGGTGATGGGGGAGCAGCCAGCTGGGACTGGGAGCCAGGGTTCTGATGCTGAACCTCCCCTACGCCCCTCAACAAACACAGTAACCAATGACACCCAGAGGGAGCCCCGAAGGAGGCCTGAGCTCCCAGACCTGCTGCCCTGACCTCCAGGCGAGCAGACCCACCCAAGGTCCAGGCACCGGAGCCTGAGTCCCCAGGAACGGCAGAAAGGCCCAGTGGATTCGAGAGTCCCATGGTACACAGGCGGGGCCCATGAGGCCCAGCCAGCACCAACAATACCGTCTGCCCCACACTCTTCCCAGGACGCAGCTGGAGCACAAACGTCCAGACGCCATGTGGCTGCAGCCTTTGTGTGGGATGGCCGCTGTCAGGGACACGGCATGGACGCACTGGCTGGAGAGGAGCTCAGCCTTTCCCGGTGAGTGGTCCCATCAACCTGGCCAAGTGTGCTGCCAACACGCCCTCCCTTTCCCTGAGCAGGAAGGGCACTGCCAACCCTTTGGACGGGAGCCCACAGATGACAAAGGCAAAGCCAGGACATTGGCGAGCCCAGTTCATGCTGTCTGAGAGCATTCCACAATGACCTGTGGGACCAAACTGTCCAGGTCTCCTCACCTCCAGGTTCACATACTGTGGTCTGCTCATGCCAACACGCACTGTGGTTTCCTGGGGAGGGTGGAGGGTCCCCAGTCAGAGTTGGGGAGATCACAGCTGTGCATGGGCGTGTGGGCCACCTGCCCCACGTCCTGCTCCAGGAACAGCCGGTGCCCCCTTCTGACCTCGTGGTCCTGTAGGACCTCAACGGCAGCAGGACAGGCAGCAGCCTGGGGTTCAGCAGGGATGCGACCTCCTCTGTGCTGAGACCCCTGATTCCAGGGCGGACTCGCCTCTGCGGATGGCTAACCTCGCCCTGACCCTGAATGGTGGGTGACGCCTCCCTCCGCTGCTCCTGGTTCCCAGCACAGCAGATGTTGGCTGGGAGATAGACCTGGACAGCGGCTCCCCCGCACCAGCCGCGGCTGGAGACCAGTCCAGCAGGCTGTCGGCGCCCTTGGCCACCACCTCCTCCTCCCGCAGTTACTGCCCGTAATCAGCTGGCTGGGCTCCGCGCGATGCTGCCCAGGCCTCAGTCCGACCAGGGCGCAGAGGCCAGGCCCTGCTTTGGAATGCAGGGGGCCGCCAGAACCCGAGCCAGATTCCAGGATGCCAGCTCCCGCGCTCGCAGACCCCTCATTAATTATCCTGCCAGGACACGGAGGCAGGCACGGCCCCAGGAATCCTGGAAGTGGGCAGTCGGGGTCTTTCCTGGACTTTGCACCACATGACTTAATGGACGTGAATTTGAGCAAACTCAGGGAGACAGTGAAGGACAGGGGAGCCTGGTGTGCTGCAGTCCGTGGGGTCGCAAAGAGTCAGACACGAATTAGCAACTGAGCAACAACAACTACAACCCTGGCGGCCAGCGCTCGGCAGGCGGGCACCACAGGTAGAGCGGACACGGGGATGAGACGCCCGGCCAGGAGCCCAGCAAGCGTCGGGGGCTCTCAGCTCACCAGGGCCCGCTGCCTCAGAGCCCCCTGCACGAAGTCTCAGGGCACTGTCGGACTGGGGGGCAAGGGCGTGGCCACCCAAGCTGAGGGGTCTAACTGCTGGGGGAGGCAGCACCAGCCCCAAAACGGGCTCCTGAGCACCGGATGGCCCCAGGCAGGAACTCACAGCTCTGCTCTGCCACTGCTGCGTTTTATTGGCTCATTTAAGGTGCCAGGGCTCTGGGGTGAGCAGTGAGTGCCAACCACAGACGCTCCCACTGTGGAGGGAGGGGCAGGCTTCTGGGGTAATAAGAAGGGGGCCCGACACAGTAGGGGGCGTGGGCTGTGGTCCTGGATACCCCAGGGGATCCTCGGAAGGTGGCCCCTTCAGCCAGAGCAGGACGATGTGTCCACACGGGGCTGGAAGGGGGGATCAGGCTTCATGCATGAGTTCCCTTCCACACATGATTCTTGGGGGGCTGGGACCCATGGCCTGCCTCTCTCTAGTGCCCAGGCCAAGAGCCCCCAAGTAGAGGGACCCCCATATACCACACTCCACTCCTGGGGCCCCTCCAGCCCCCTCCACTGCCCCCATGCCCCACCCCCAGTGCATGCCGCCCCTGATCCCCAGCCTTCAGCTCCTCCTGGTATGGGTGTGCCCACCCAGCCCAGCACACAGGGCCATGAGCACTCGGCGGAGGAAGTGGGGGCAGGCCCTGGTCTTATCGAGCCTCCTGCCCCTCAGCTGGGCTCCTCTGCTCCCCTCCCCTGCAGAGAAAGCCTGAGCCAGTGAGGGTGCAGGAGGGCTAGCAAGAGGCATCTGAGCAGAGAGGGGGGTCTCTGGGCCCCCACTCTGACCCACCTAGCACGGCCCAGCCATTCCTGCGTCCAGAATAGAAAGTGCCAAGCCACCCACCGCAGCCAGCCAGTGGCTGGAAAATTGAGCACCGCAGCCCCTTGGCAAGTGGGCAGCTGCCTGGCTTTACCAGCCCAGCAGACTACCAGAAAAGGTCAGCCAGAAGCCCGGGCATGGCCCCTCAGCCCCCAACACACCCAGGGCTCCTGCACCCTGATCCTTGTCAGTCGCAAGGTGGCTGCCCCTGAAAGGGATGTGGGAACCTGCCCTCTGCCTTTCCCTGGCCTGGGCCACAGAGTCTGTCCACGCCGCTGGGACAGACTCTGTCAGGGGACCCACAGTGAGCATGCAGGCTGCACAGATGCCCCATAAACTCCCCAGGCTCCCCCACCCCAGTGGGACCTCCACGTGCAACCCGCCCTGCCCTGCTGGGACCGAGAAGCCATCCGCCCACCCTGAGCACATCACTGACCCTGGCAACTCAGGAACTGCAGAGGCTCAGTGGTCTTATCTGTAAAATGGGACAAGGCCCCAGCCCACCCCAGGGCACGCCCAGGCAGGCCCTTGCAGCCCAGAGGGCATTTCACTGGGATGGTCCGGGACAGTTCCCAGCAGCATGGACAGACTCTGTGGCCCAGGCCAGGGAAAGGCAGAGGGCAGGTTCCCACAGCCCTTTCAGGGGCCCACCCAGGAGGATGGATGGGGCTCCAGCCTGGGGCAGCCCTGGGCAAGCAAGGCTGGGAGGCTTTGTCCTTCTCTGCAAAGCCAGCCTCTATCCTGCCCAGATGGTAGGTCCCACGTGGGCAGGGGCACTTGTGCCATCCACTTACCAAACACCCAGGGGGGAGGCATGGGGGTGGGTGGGGGGAAAGCTCACAAGCCCCCGGAGCCCCCGAAGGCCTGCCTCTTGGTGGATCCTGCTGCAATTATGTCATTAGAAGACCACCCCATCTCAGAGGCCAGCCCTGGGAGAGGCCCACAGCCCCACTGTGTGCAGAGCAGGCCTGGAGAACAGTCATTGGAAAGACAGAGGCGCCTTTGTGGGTGGTTGTGGGGGGAGGCAGGGGACGAACCTGGTAATTAAAGGATTCGCAGAGCAAACACGAAGGCCCTTCCCAGAGTCAGACGCTTTGAAAGGAGTTGGGAGTCTGCCTGTGGGGGTGCCCGGGCTGTCCTGGAGCAGGTGGTCTGTAGACCTGCTGCCCTGCAGGGACACAGACCCCCCAGTACAGGGCAGCAGCCATACCTGTCCCAATTGGCAGTCAGGCCAGCAGGGCCAGGGGTCACGGCCACAGCCACCCACCCCCTCCATTTATCCCAACAGGCCCCACCCCAGGCAGTGGAGCCACCAGCAGATGCCTAGCGCCAGCTCCCGCAGGGAGTGGAGAAATCTCCCTGGAGATTTCGGGAACTGTCCTCAAAGGAGGGGTTCAGTGTAGCTAAATCGGGCATGTGTGAGAGCCAAAGGCCACAGTGCCCACCAGGGTGGGGGCGAGGGGAGGGCAGAGCAGGGCCAGGGGCCTGGGGGAGCTGGCAGCTCTGCACACCCGGTCAGGCAGAGGAGAGCCAGGTCCCAGGCCTGGTCCCGGCCAGTGGCCAAGAGCGGCCCTCGGCGGTGTCTGGACCTCGGGCCAGGGGTCAGGCTCCCACCCTCGGATACAGTGGGCACCACTGAAGGGCAGCCCGGGGGCGGCTTCCTCTCCATTCATCAATCATCCCAGTTTAGAAACAAAGTCATCCTTGAGCCGAGGCCAGGAGCTCAGGACCCATGGGCCTGCCTCTCACCCCCACGCCCTCAGCGGGGAGCCGCCTGCTCCCGCAGCCTCCTGGCAGAGACCAGGGCCTCCCCCTCAAGAACCCAAAGCCACTCAGGGCCACTCCCAGGACCCCACCCGCCCACTCCCTGCTCCTGTGAGGATCAGGCTCCTTCCTTCAAAGCGGGAGTTCTGGGCCTGAGGCTCCAGGCAGGACCACGGAAGCCTCTCCCTAGGTCCCCAGGGCTGGGCCCCCCACTCCGGGTTCCAAGTTATTCCAGCCTGTTCAGAGGGGAACCCTAAGTCTCCTCTGATTCCAGGCTGAACCTTCTCCGTCATCTGTACCCACCAGTTCCTCTGGGCCAAACCGACTCCCTCCCTCCACTCTGCTCCTCTGCCCCTGCCTTGCTCTCACCTGGAAAGGCCACCCAGCCCCGCCTGCACCTCCAAGCCCTCCTTAGCCCACAGGCCCACCTCCTCCAGGAAGCCCTCCAGACCACTCATCCTGCTGCATGTCAGCACCAGGGCCCTGAGAGCTCCGTGGACCCAGGAGCAAGTCCTAGAGCTGCCTGAGAGACGGACCCAATCTGACCATTTTACTGGTGAAGAAATGGAGGCCCAGAGGGAACCAGGGCCTAAGCTTCTTGAACCAAGAAGTACCTAGAGATTACTGGGGTCTTGGACCTTAGAGTCCGCTCTCCTTCTCTGAGGTCAGCAGAGACCAGGTCACAAGAAATGACCAGCAGCTATTTATGATACTAGAGAAAGATAAATTAAGATAAACCTAGACAGTGTATTAAAAAGCAGAGACATCACTTTGCAGACAAATGTCCATCTAGTCAAAGCTATGGTTTCTCCTGTAGTCATGTACAGATGTGAGAACTGGACCATAAAGAAGGTCAAGAACAGAAGAATCGATGCTTCCAAATCCAAAGAAGACTCTTGAGAGTCCCTTGGACAACAAGGAGATGAAGCCAGTCAATCCTAAAGGAAATCAACCCTGAATATTCATTGGAAGGACTGACACTGAAGCTGAAACTCCAATATTTTAGCCACCTGATTTGAAGAGCCGACTCATTGGAAAAGACCCTGATGCTGGGAAAGATTGAAGGCAGGAGCAGAAAGGGACAAAAGAGGATGAGATGGTTGGATACCATTGCTGACTCAATGGACATGAGTTCGAGCAAACTCCGGGAGACAATGAAGGACAGAGGAACCTGGTATGCTGCAGTCCATGGGGGTCACAAAGAGTCAGACACAACTTAGTGACTGAACAACAGTGTTCCAAAGCGTACTATTTTTGCCTGTTTTTCCTGAAAGATTCAAGGCCAGTTGGCTATGACAAGACCATCCCCAGCAGATCTGGGGGATGGGGGGGAGGGGCCTCTGCCATCACTCACTCCAAGCCACACCCAGCTGTGCTCTGGGTGCCAAGGGAGGACAAAGCTGTATTTTCAGAGGGTGGAAACCGTTCCTAGTTGGGCTGATGGAACGGATGCTATGATAGGATCCTTGGAGCCCACTTAGGGTTGGGGTACCTGAAGGTGCCAGTCCTCAGGGCAAGGAGGCCGGTGGTTCTGGGGGTTTCTTGATGTCAGGCCACCCCAAAAGAGAGGCCACATGGGCACCATTCATCCACAAAAGCTCAGGCATCCTGTGTTCAGAGACCCCAGGACAAGGGGCCATCCCCACCCACCTCCCACCCCCATCATCCCTTAGGTCCCTCAGTGGCCAGGCCTCTGGGGAGAAAAGGTCACCACCACCCTGCCAGGGCACTCTGCCCCTCCCCTGCACTGATGCCTGGGACCTGCACAAACGTCCCCCCATTCCATCCCCACTAGAGAGAGGAGCTGGAGTCTGGCACGTTACCCTGAGGCCCACAGGCACATCGGGATGACAAAATGCCCAGCCTGGACAGACAGCTGCCCTGGGCCGGACTGCACTGAGGGCCTGTGCTGCCCCAGCCTCCACCCCCAGCTCCAGGCCCCTCCAGCACAAGCTCCCTTTGTGTTCCTGAGGCTCCTGAAGAAAGTCTTCCAGGGAGGGGAGGGGGTGGCGGGCAGAGGTGGGTAGGCAGGCCCAAGGTGAGGGGAGGGGCACCAGGTGGGGGAAGGACTCTTCCTCACCCTTGCTCCCCACCATCAGCAGAGTTCCTTTCTCCCTCCCCTACTCTTTTGTTCAAATGAAAGTATTGGGAAACCAGAAAAAAATATGGCTTTTATTTTTGAAACTGGAATCAATTATATTTGGGGGTGTGAGTAACATGCCCACCAGTGCCAGGTCTCAGGTCTGCCAGCTCCAAACCCAGCGTGGAGGGACCGGAAGGGGACGGGGTGGCCCTGCAGGGGGTGCAGGCCTCACAGCAGGTCTGCACACACCCAGCCCTGCACACCAACCCTGCACAAAGGCCCTGCACTCCAGCCCAGTACACCCAGCCCACTCCTGCACACCCAGCTCTGCACACGGACCCTGCACACCAGGTCTGCACACCAGCCCTGTACACCAGCCTGGTACACCAGCCCAGCCCTGTAAACCAGCCCAGTCCTGCACACCAGCTCCGCCCACTCAGCCCCGCACACCCAGCTCTGCACACAGACCCGGCACACCAGGTCTGCACACCAGCCTTGAACACCAGCCCAGCCCTATAAACCAGCCCAGTCCTGCACACCAGCTCCGCCCACTCAGCCCCGCACACCCAGCTCTGCACACAGACCCGGCACACCAGGTCTGCACACCAGCCTTGAACACCAGCCCAGCCCTATAAACCAGCCCAGTCCTGCACACCAGCTCCGCCCACTCAGCCCTGCACACTCAGCCCTGTACACCACATCCTGAACACCAGGTCTGCACACCAGATCTCACACCTGCTCTGCACACCAGACATTTCTTCCAGGAGATGGTATCCTAAGAGAAGGCCCAGGGACCACCCTCCAACTTTGTCTACTACAACTGGCCATTCTCCCAGGAAGGCCCCCGACCCTGGAGGGCCACGGGCTGTCACAGGCCAGCCCCCTCACCCCTCCCCATGCAGATGCTCTGGCCTGGGAGGTAGGCAGGGAGGGGTCCTGGGGATCCGGCCCTCTCCTCCCAACCAGATCTCAACAAGGCTCCACCCCCATCAAGGGCAAGCACTGTGACCAGAGATGGCGTGGCCAGAAGGTTCAAGGTGCTCACTGGGCTGGACTGGTCTCCAGTCCCAGCTCTGCTGAGCGGCCAGCAGCAGATGGACCTCCCTGACACCAGATTCCTATTCCACGAAGCAGATGAGGCTAGGGCTCAAGGGAGTGACGTAGGCAGAGTGTGGGAAGGGACGGGAAGGTGCCCCCACCCCGAGAGGCCATCCCCAAGTGAGCACGGGAGCAGGGCTGCTCTGGAGGCAAAGCCAAGCCTGGAGCCCAGACTCCAAGAGACCAGCAAGCATGTGAGCCTGTGATCACAGCCCCCTCCCCACCAGGAGCCCAGAAGCTGGTACTGCCCTAGGCGCCCCCCGGCTGGCTGCAGAGCACCTGCTGGATGACGAACCCCCCACCCACCCACCTTACCCCTGCAAGCCATGCACCCTCTGGTACCCAGGAGGCCAAGGGTCAAGTCTCACAGGAAGGGGGGTTGCTGCTTAGGACAAAGGGAGCACCCATCAGTGATGTTTAGGGCTGGGTGTCGGAAAGAGTGTCAGGGCAGGAGTGGTGGGAGGACTGATGGCCCCAGAAAGCTTGGTGGAAGGGGTGGGGGCTAGAGAAAGGCCGGCCTGGGGGCAGGGGGCAGGTGTCCTGGCTGCTTCCTGAGGACGAGGCCAAGGACAGGCCACACTGCAGAGTCACCTCCTCATCGCCTTCCCTGGGCAGCATGGACCCCAGGGCTGCTGACTGTCAAGGCACAGACCAGTCCCAGGGACCGCCCCACAACAGCTCGAGGCCGGATGTCCCTTTCGTCCTGACCACACAGCCCAGCATCTCCACACCCACCCGCGGCTATCAGAAAGACCCTGAGTAGAGGTGACGCATGGCAGCTGGGTCCATGCACCCCAGCCTGGCCCCTAGCCTGCACTGGCGTGGGGTGGAGTCACCTCTGTCCAGCCCACAGAGGTGCTCAGGCTCTAAATCCACGTGGAGGCCTGACTGAGGCTTGGAGCCCTGATGTTCCAGGGTACGCGGCAGGACCCCAGCGCCTGGAGGGGAGACAGTGGTCCTCACGCCGTGGCGGGACAGCAGGCCTCCAGCACCCAGAGCCTAGGAAGCAGGACCTTCTGCCTTACAGAGGGCATTCAACGAGCAGTCAGAGCCTCCCGACACTTTCCAACAATGCCAGCACCCCGGGCACCAGTGCCAGGCTCAGAACTCAACCCAGCACCTCCCTAGTACCCCCACTTTCAGCCCCGCTTTGGGGGCACATGCATGTGAATGCACAGGGAACAGCGAGAGCCGGGGGGCCCCTCCTACAACTGGGGGCCCCGATCCCCAACGGTTTCCTGGTTTCCTTCCGGTTGCCTGCTGGCATCCAGAGCCTTAAAGAGCGTCACAGGATATACGCCCCAGCATCTATGGGGAAGAGGCCCCCAATTGCTCAGCAGGAGCAAGTTCAAAGCAGCGGAAATCATCTCAAGCATTTCATTTCAATGGCGGCCGCAGCTCCATGCCCTGTTCCTGTTCCAGCAGGACCCGAGAGCTACACGGTTGGGTAAGAACTCAAACAAAGCAGAGGACCACCAAGGAGACTCACGCCAAGAAATTAGGAGGATGTCTGCAGGTTCTTTGGACAACTTTTCATGCACTCTTCTGTGCTTCTTTATAAAATTTCTATCTCCCTTGCCCCTCACCCCAGTACCTGCTTTAAGCCCATCTACACCCACAGCATCCCCACAGGACATTGTCGGGGGCTGGATTGTCAGCGGGTCAGGCTCCAGTCTGCAGGCGTTAGGGTAGGACCCCATGTCCCCCAGCTGTCAACACGAAGGACACAAGAGCCCCTGGAAGGTGGGGGTATGGCTCAGGGACCCCTGGGACGCACCGCTTTCCAGCTGACCCAAGGACCCTGGTTCATGCCTGTTTGTCTCCATGCCCACTGTCCCCACCCCCAGAGGGCGCTATTGGTCGGGGAGGACTCTGATGATGGTGCAGAGGCATCCATGAGAAAGGGGGTCGCAGCGTTACCCCTCCTTCCAACACCCTCGGGGGGCTGCAGGGAGCAGGGTCAGGGCACCAGAGACCCCCCACCCGCAACCATCAGAGACTCCCCAGCATGGAGTACCTGGAGGGGGCGCCACTCACCATGCTGACAGCGAGGACCCTGGAAGCCAGGGGGACAGCGGCACGGCTGGGCTGAGCCGGACACACAGTGGCCGCCGTTAAAGCAGAGGCCGGAGCTGCACACGGCTGTGGAGGGAGGCAGAAGGCATGTGAGGAGGGGCAGGGGCCTGGGGGCACCCCCAGTCCACTGCCAGGATACAAGGTCCCTAAGTCTTCCCACAAGATGAGGCCTCAGGCCTGGATAGGACCCAGACTCTCAACAGACAGGACAGCTCCCCACACCCCCACTGCAGCCCTGGAACCATGTGGGGGGCCCGGGGAAGGGTCCCACAGTCAGGCGGGTCACTGGCCCTGCTCTGCCGTCCTGGGTCACACACTGCCAGGTCTGGGTTCGGTGAAGGCCTTCTGGGTGAAGCAAAAAACCCCACTCACTTCAGTGGCACATGAAGGAGTTCCAGGGCACTTTCTGGGGGAGGCCGAGGGGGAGGGGGTCGTGGGAGGAGTGGAGGTAGTGAGGGGTACAGGGGGAGCAGCCCACAGTTGAAGGAGGCTGAGAGCTTGGCTGAGGCCCCCTCCATGCAAAATCGCATCAGTGGAAATGCCCAGGCTGGTCCCACCCCCGAGGAAGGGCAATGCTGGCCCAGGCCTTGGGAGAGCAAGAAGCGAGGGTCCAGGCAGAAGGTCAGGGCTGCGAGCAGCCGGCCTCCCCTGCCTTCTCCAGAGGAGACTGCCTGCTCCCAGACCCTCTCCCCTGGACCCAACCGGTCACCCTGGGGGCAGCTGTGTTTACACCTAAACCCACTGCCTGGGGGTAGCCTAGGGTTACTGAGCCGCCCCCTCCAGCACCAGGCCACGGCATGGAGGAGGCAGCGGCCCGCCCAAGAGTCAGGGGCCCTGGATGGAAGGGCAGGTCCAGTCCCAGCCCCATCACAGAAAGGACCCCACCCAAGCCTGGACCGTCTGCCTCCAGGTGCTTCAGCATGAGTTTTCTTGGCTCTGCAGCCAGCCCCGGCCCACATCCACACAGGGGAGGGCAAGGCCAGGGCAGGTGGGCTCTGCCCCCATCCCCACAACCCCAACAGCCAGGCCCTGAGTCCAGAGACATTGGGGTGCTCGCTGGGTGAGTGGACACTCTGAACAGTGGCCTGGACACTCCCGAGGCACCCCTGAGTCCCACCGTGATCCACGGGTCCAGCAGGAAGAGAAGGGAGGGTGGGAGACCCTGAGGGGAGGGACGCTGGCCAGACACATTGGTCTGAGCATCCCCCTGGACCAGGCGCTGCCCTTGATGAGGAGACTGGGCTCAGAGACATGCAGCACATGGCCCCAGGTCACAGAGCCACTGAGGAGGGATCAGTCCATGAGGAACCAGCCCAGGACAGATGAGCCCACGGCTTTCTGACTTAGAGTCAGGAGGACTGGCCGAGGGAGACACAGGTCTTTTCAGGGAGCATCTTCTTCCTCCTCTGTCCCATAACTAGGCTGCTGTCCCAGCCCTGGAGGGATCCCTCCTCTTGGGCCACCCTGCCGGGGTCCCAGGTGGGTCTCCTCACACCTGGCAAACTCCCTGAGATTTCTGAAAGGCGGTGGGAGTGGGGGGCTGGGGGCAAGGCAGTACCACAGGGGAGCAGGAGGAAGCACGTGGTGACCCTGGAAACTGCACAGGTAAGTCCGGGCGTGGGGCCAACCCGGGCCACGTGGCACCAGAGTTCCCACTGCTGAGGGCCCCAAACCTGTGGACCTGGGTGACTTTGTGGAGGAAGGGAAGCCAGTTGTGTTTACTTTTCACATCTTAAAGAAGTTTTCACCATCCTGAAGACCTTCAGCCCCAAACCACCACGATGGCCCACCCCTCCAGTCGTGGGGGAACCAAGTATCCAGGTTGGAGCTCACCCTGGGACTCTGCCCACCCCCAGGAGCCTCTGCAGTTTCTGCCAGGTCCATGCCCAGCCTGGGGGCCCCCACGGACAGCACCCTGCCTGTGCCCACCTCCATGGTCAGTTCTGGAGCTCAGGGGGAGACAGCACCCCACTCCCTGCTCCCACGCCCCCTCCCCTGACCTGGTACACAGCGTCACAGCCACCAACGGCTCAGGCCAGAAATGGGGAGCCAGCCTCACTCTCGTCCCAGGTCCAGTCCAAAGCCAGCCTATCGGCTCCACCTCCCATGCACCTGGAGTCCACACTTCTCTCCGTCGCCAGGCTGGATGAAGCCGCCTCTAGTATCCCCTTGGAGTCCTCTCAGCCGGTTCCACTCACCCCCATCCTTTCACAACGGTGCAGCCATCATGTTCCTTCACAGCAAGAATCGGATCATGGGCCCCTGGGTGAAATTCCTTCTGTGGCTTTCCCATCGACCTAGCACAGAGCCCCTCAGCCACCTGTCAGACCCCGAGAGCTGTGTGCCTGGACAACAGGTCCCTTCCGCAGGGAGCCTCCCCAAAGAAAGAAAGAAAAGAAAGTGAATTCGCTCAGTCGTGTCCGACTCTTTGCGACCCCATGGACGGTAGCCCACCAGGCTCCTCTGTCCCTGGAATTTTCCAGGCAAGAATACTGGAGCAGGTTGCCATTTCCTTCTCCAGGGGATCTTCCTGATCCAGGGATGGAACCCGGGTCTCCCGTATTGCAGGCAGATGCTTTAATATCTGAGCCACCAAGTAAGCCCCAAGTTTTCCCAAGTCGCCAGGCAAATCAGAGCCCACCGCGCCCCACAGTTTCCAACGCTGCACCTCCCAGTGTACCAGCC
This sequence comes from Dama dama, assembly GCF_033118175.1. Classification (NCBI taxonomy): domain Eukaryota; kingdom Metazoa; phylum Chordata; class Mammalia; order Artiodactyla; family Cervidae; genus Dama; species Dama dama. The sequence continues at coordinate 46,488,978 of NC_083694.1, read as the reverse complement.
CTTCAGACGGGCGACAACTAAGCTCCCACCCAAGCCTGGGCTCCCTGGGAGCAAGGCACAAGCCCGCCTCCAGCACCATCGCCTCCCTTGGTGCCACCGACACACCCTCACTTAGAAGGCGCTCCATAAACTTTGTTGAATGAAGAGGAAAGAGACAAATAAATGTCAGGCCACGTGAGACGTGAGAGTTATTTGTGGGGAGGCCCTCAGGGGAAGGCAGGCGCTCAGGATCCAGAAGGGATGTCTAGGGCAGTGCATTCTCAGACAGAAAAAAGAAAAGGCTTCACAACAAAGGTGCTCAAAGCTAAAAACAAAGGTGCTCAGAGCACCCAAACTGAGAAGGGTGCTCCTAGCGGCCCCCAGGCTCATAGGATGCTGGAAAGACAGGGTTACCACAGAGAAGCCTGGGACTGGGTGTTCTGGGTGGCATGGGGTAGCGTTGGGCACATCCCCGTGGCAGCATGGGCACCCAGAGCAAAGGGACGGGGCAGCATGGTGGAGCACCCGTGAGTCCCCATCTCTCCCCCGGGTGGGTGGTGGTCAGGGATACTTCCAGGAGCACCCCCACTCCTCCTGCTGTCACTCAACACCCCCCCCCCAAGAGAACTCCCCCACAGGTGAGGAAGATCACAGGTGACAGTCACAGCACGGCTGTGGAAATGGAGCTCGGGAGCCACAGACTGAGGCTTCCTATCAGGACGCTTGCTTTCCTCTACAAGAAAGAGGAACCATGTGTAGGAAGAGCAGGCATGTAGGAAAACGGACCTGTGGGACATGTGGAAAAGAAAAATGTAAAAGCTCCATGCGGTGGCTCACATGTGCTCAGTCATGTCTGACTCCTTGCGACCCCATGGACTGTAGCCCACCAGGCTCCTCTGTCCAGGGGATTCTCCAGGCAAGAATACTGGAGTGGGTTGCCACTTCCTTCTTCAGGGGATCTTCCCAACTCCGGGATCAAACCCAGGTCTCCTGCATCGGCAGACGGATTCATTACCTGGGAAGCCCATCAGTGGCTCAGATAGATTCATCTATTTGACTAGTGTTTGCTGAGCACCTACTACATGAAGGAAACTATTAATATTACAGACACATGGGATACGTTAATGAACAGTTCGATGACCCTTACTCTCACAGAGCTCAAACGCTAGCAGGCAGGGTGCGTGCGTGCGTGTGTGTGTGTGTGTGTGTGTGTGTGTTAAATCGCTTCAGTCATGTCCAACTCTTTGCGACCCTGTGGACTAAAGCCCATTGGGCTCCTCTGTCCCTGGGATTCTCCAGGCAAGAATGCTGGAGTGGGTTGCCATACCCTCCTCCAGGGGATCTTCCCGACCCAGGGATCAAATCCACGTCTCCTGCTTGGCAGGTGGATTCTTCACCATTGCACCTGGCACCTGGAAAACCCATACTTTTTAATGAATCTTAGCAGCACCTACTGAATGCCAGGGTGACAGCAGGGGGTCGGCTTGGGGACCCACCCTCATCACTGTTGGCATGGCTGAACCCACAGGACCCTCAGGGACCCCAGGAGGAACTGTCAGAACCCACAAGGATGAGAAACTCAAGAGCAGGTGGAGGTGAGCCGGGGGTAGGGGAGCACCATGGCCACAGGGTTTGCTACTGCCAGGCAGCCACGTCTTCCAAGGCTGGAGGATGCTATCCTCCCTCCTTGGACCCCCGCTGTCTCACCCCACCCCACTCAGATGCCTTCGCAAGGCAAGGCAGCTCAGGTTCTGAAGACCTACATTGAAGTCGCAGCCCTGATACTCAATCTGTCGTTGGAAATGAGGGCTAAGCTCCCTGCCATGTGTCAAATGCAATATCTTCATGGACCCTTCACACTGTCAGAGTGCTGCCCCCACACAATCACCTGGAGCTGAAGATGCACATGGCCCGCAGCAGCTCAGGTCCAGGGCCACCATCTGAACAGAGAGGAGGAACCACCCCACCAGCTTACAGACGGGGAGCTGAGGCTCAGAGACATTGACCAGGCCTTTGCCTTGGGGTGAAGCTGGGTGGATCTGCCCACATTCCTAACACCAAAGGCTGGGAGGATCCTTAGGGAGTCCAGTTCTGAGGGGGATCCTGGTCAGGCCCAGGAACGGGAGGACAGAATTGGGGAGCGCAGTCCCCGGGGACGGGCACCACGTTCAGGCATCATCTGTGGCATCCTGATGCCAGCCCCTTCCTCTCATCAAGATAGGTGGGGACACCCGGGCCCAGCCAGACTTCAACTCCACTGGCCATGGCGGCCCCAGCCTCACTGTCCCAGGACGAGCTGACCCTGGAAATGGGACTTGGCTGTTCTCTGAGGGCTTGATTTCTGCAAGTTCAGCCCCCGGACCACCACCCTGGACCTAGGCTTGGCTGAGCCTGAGCCTCCTTCCCTCTGCCCCCAGAGGGGCTAGTGGAAACCGGAGTGACCACAGGCAGGACAGGGTGACCCAGGCTGACACCTTTGTCCGGCCTGCCAAGCCACCCGCCCACATGCTGAGGTCACTGAAGGCGGTTCTGGAAGCCAGCCCTGCAAGCAAGGGCTCGCCTGCATCCCAGAGACCCCGCAGGGAGGGCTGGCTCAGCTCAAGGTCACGGGCAGGCAGGGTGGCTCCCGTCTTATCGCCCAGGCTGCAGGGTAGCATTTCCTCAGCTTCACCCCAGCTGCTGATTAAGAGCTGCCCGTGTGCAGGCAGGCAGGCATGGGAACCAACACCCACCTCAAGTTGGCAGTGGTTCAGGAAGGGAGGCCACTTCCCTGGGAGCCTGGGGGACAGAGCCGGCCTGAGCCCTCCTGCCTTGTCCCTCTGACCCTGTTCCTGCCAGCCTTCCACCCGACGCTGGCCGAGGGCTCGGGGCTCAGATCACATGCCCCACCCGACCTCTCCCGCCAGGACCCTTGATGAAGGGAGGGAGTCACCTCAGCTCCGTGCTGGGCACTCAGGCTCCAAGTGCCCTGCCCTGTGCCTAGACCAGTGCTCACCACACCAGGGGAGAGGGTCGGGTCCCAAAGCCCAGGGCCCAGCTCCCAGAGCCCCCACATGACGGCAGGCCTGGCACAAGCCACAATGACTTTGGGACATTGTGTGTGGTCAACAGAAGTGAGAGGCTGAGGTGCCCTGATGACAGCAGAAGCCCACTGCCCCCTCCAGACCCATCCTGGGCTGCGGGAGGCCCGAGAGCACACCTGGGTGGGGCAGCCTCCTTCCTGGCCCCCACCACGCCCACCTTCCCGAAGGCAGTCAGCAGGGAGGGGCCATGCACCCAGAACCTTCCAGAAGCTGAACTTGGTCCCAGCTGCCCTGGGCGCACGGAGCACTCTGGGCCCCTGGTGATAGGGGCACCTCCGTGTCTCATTGCCCATGCTCCCCATCATATCATGCCCCCGTGAGAGCACACATGTGGGTGTCTGGGCTCCCATGGGAGTGTGAGTTCATGCATGTGAGTGTGCACACACATGTGTGATCATGAGCATGGGTGCACACCTGAGTGAACAGATGTGACTGCTCATGTGAGTAGGTTGCACGTGTGTGAGTAAACCCAGGCACGTGTGTACACATGTGTGTATGTGAGGCTGTGTGGTGAGCTCCTCTGGGTGGGCTGCAGGCCCAAATGTGAGTGTGTGTGTAAACGTGTGCTCGGCACAGGGCCGGGCCAGTCCAAGTGTGATGCATGGTTTGGAGAGACCTGGGGTGCTGGGGACACAGCAGGACAACACACCCTGCCCCTAGTACCTCAGTCCATACCAGGGACAAGAGAGCCATCGCACCAGCTCTGTAAGTTCCCCCACTGGGCGCGGGGTGGGTGCAGGGCTGCCATGCTGCAGCCAGAGTGGGAAAGGACAAGTGAAGGCCAGAGAGCGGAAGCTGAGCACCCCCCCAACCTCAGAGGTGGGGGGGTACTCAGGGCTGCCTTCCTTCAGCTCCTTCCCTCCAGCCCCAACCAGCCAGGGACCACAGAGGAGGCGGGAGGGAAGAGAGGTCTGCCTGGCAGTTCAAGAGCTGGACACAGGGGTGCCAAGCCAGGCCTTGCCCTGTGGCCCCGGCTGTAGGGGCTGAGGCCACAGGCACAGATCCAGACCCAGGGCTGGGCTCCAGGGGTGGGGACAACGGCTTAGCCCTGCCCAGTTCCCACGGCCTCGAACCTGCCCTTCCCTCTGCAGTGGGGCTCTTCCCTGGGCGCCAGTAAGGCCCAGCACTCACATCACACAGGCCACCACTGCCCTGGACACAGAGGCCTCCTGGACGCCCACTAAGTTAGCACCTCCCATCCGTGGGCCCTTTCCCGCCTCATTTTTCTCTGGAGCATCCCCACTCGCCAGCATGGAAACTTCCTTTCTTCCTTCCTCTCCCTCCACACAGGATGCAAGTTCCAGGAGAACAGGGCCAGAAGCCGCCTCTGCTCGCAGCCCCTCCCACACCCCAGAGCAGTGCCAGGCACCCTGTCAGCCTCTACAGATGCTTGTCGGGAATGGATCACTAACATACTTCCCAGTATGTGCTTTAGGAACACTGTTGTATTACTTTGACTTTTGGCTTCTTTTTTTTCTTCTTTTTTAAAGAAAGAATTCATTCAGAAAACACTACACAGCACGTGTCCGCAAACTGCAGCGTACACTACTGTATTAAAGGCTATGACAAGTCCTGCAAAAACAGAACCCACTTAACTGTACTTGACACAGAGCTTCCTGGACCACAGCATCCCTTTCCCAGAGCTCCTGGCATCCACAGAGCTGGTGCGGTCTCTGGCCCCTCCTCGGGCCCTGCTTCTCCATCCTGCAGCCTCTGATGGACTGAGCCCAGCCCACATGGAGAGAGCTCAAGACGGAGCCAAGGGTGGTCTTCCTAGCATGGTCTTCTCGGCACCCATTCCATCTCAGGGTCCGCACGCAGGGGTCTGAGGGGTTGAACTGCTCCAGGCCAGGCACCTCCTCTGGGCCCTCAATAAGGGTGGCCAGGACCCAGGATGACCGTGGTGGAAACATGGGGAGGGTCCAGCAAAATCTGTCATCTGATTGGGATGGAGGTGCAGTTCAGAGGCCACTGAACAAGAGGACGGGCACCCCAATAGCAGAGCCCATCTGCCCCCCCGGGCACACATGCTTGGGGCCCACAGACCCTGGGGAAGCCCCTGGCCATCAGGCAGCCCCTGCTGGCACTTTTCAGTCACCTCCAGGTCACACCTGCTGCCATCTGGGTCTTGGAGAAATCCCACCGAACACTAGAAGCTTCCTGCTGTCCTCCGGCATGAACACCACGAGGACCTGAGCTTGTCACACACGTGGCCGAGTTTCCAGGTCATATCCGTGGCTGATGGAGGGGGCGGGGCCAGTGGGAGTCAGCATCACAGGGCCCTGCCCCAACCTGCTCACTTCTCAGGGTCCCCCAACTGCAGACAGCCTAGACTGGATACAAGGGAAAGTGCTGAGGAGGCTAGACTGGGGAGATAGTCGGGAAAGAATGGGACAGACAGAAAGGGAGAAAGGGGGAGGGTGGGGGAAAGCCAGAGAAGTGGACCCCAGGGGCCCCTCTGCAGGCAGGGAGGGCCCTTTGCCTCATCACTGGCCCCTCCACTCTCAGGAAATCGGAGGCGACACTGACCCCATCTGCTGGCCTGACGCCTGCTGACCTGTGGCCAAGAGGGGACCAAAGGCAGCCACCCACTCTCACCTGACCCCTGAGGCAGGGCTTCCCCGAGGCTGGGGGCTCCGGCACCTGTAGGGACCCTGGGTCCCCCAACCCTGAGATGGGTGCCTGGTTCGATTCTGCACCTGCCCCAGGGCCCCCCATGAGAGCCCCAGGTGTGAAATGCACAAAGGACACGGGGAAGGCTCTGGCCCCATGAAGCTGGGAAACCAGCCCTGAGCAGCTACAGGCAGAGGGACCCCAGGGGCTCAGCTACAGCATGGGGCAGCTGAGAAAGGCCCTGGCCACCTACCTCTCCCCCTTCTTCCTCCTGCCCCTCCAACTTCCTCCTGCTCTGGCTCCAGTCACTCCACACAACAACAGTGCCCATCTGGCTGGCCTGGTCTGCCCATCCTCATACATCAGGGTCACTTCAGCATCTGCCAGCAGCAGCTGGCCTCCCCACAGACCTGAGTCCCCCACGGGCCTGAGACCCCCACAAACCTGAGATCCCCATGGGCATGTATTGTCCGTAACCCTAACCCAGTCCCCCTGAACTTTCAGTGTTCCAGATCAGCTGAGCATAAACCAAATGAATGAATGGATGAAAAAAATGAATGAGTGTACCAATGAGCTGGTGCTGGGGGCAGGATCCCAGCTCTATCCCTGCTCCTTCATGTGCTGGCCACCCAGACGCTGGGGGGACAAGTGAGTGTCCCAAGAGGTCAGATCACAGTGCTCTTCCCAGATAACTAAAGCAAACAGATACGAGCCAGGTATATAAATAAATAAATCCCACCCTAAAACTGAATTTCTAAAAACCAACTAGGAAAGCGAGAGCCTCAAGTTCAAGATACACATGGGGACCTTGTCCTGTGTCTTCTGGCTGATGTGACAACCTGGACCTCCCGGGCCTGACCCAGCCACCAAGATGCATCCCACCACCCCACCACCCCAGCCCTGCCCCCAACCAGGCTGCCCTGGGAGGGTCCCCGCTGAGACCCCTCCCTGCACTGAGAAGTCCCAAAGGTGGGCCCCTTAGTCCTGGGCTGCTTCAGCAATCCCTGATCCCCAAGTGGTGTGACTGCATCCTCCTCTTGCCAGCCAGTCAGCCAGGGCAGGGCCACCTCGAGCATCCTGGCTGCAGACACAGGCAGAACCACAGGCCAGGCCCCCCAGGCTGGAGCTGAGACTAGCAGCTCCTGGTGCTGTGGACCCAACCCAATGCTGGCCCCCCGTTCCTGAACGGCCAGCACTGGACCGTCTCTGCAGTGGGCCTCCAGGGGTCTGGACGGCCCTTGGGCCCTCCCACTCCCCTCACCCAATCCTGGGATGGTCACTCCAAGACACAGGTGACACTGAAGGTCACTGGGCTCCAGATAAGGGGTGCACAGCGGATGAAAATTGTGGGACACTGCTGTGCAAGCCTTCACCAGCCCCTTCCCCTGCCCTACCCTGCCTGGAAGTCTCCACCCCAGGCCAGCCACGCAGGGATACACCCACGTCCCTCCCCATAAACCCAGGGGATGCAGACCGAGACCCCACTTCCTCTTCCACACAGGTCACCAATGTGATCAGACAGCCACGGAGAGGAGGGCTGTCAGAGCTGGACGCTCCCCACACTCCAAGGACCACTGGCCAGCACCACCTGCCCCCGAGCCATCCCCCCAAGGCGCGTCTGGTCCTTCCCCCTAACCCTGCCCCTTCCTGGAGAGAATTACTCATTTCCTCTCCTGGACAAACATCACCACATCCTCTACTTTCCCCCTTTCCTGCTGGAGTCCACAGAGCGTGTCTGTGGCCCCTGTTTATGAAACCCCCCCCAGGAGCCGGAGGACAGGCGGGGATACGACCCCGGAAGTCTGGTTTCCACCCCAGTCACAGAGCGGCCCACCTGAGGTTAAACCCCACGCCGCGGGGAGCCAGTAACCTGCCACCCTCCACGGTACAGCCCAACCTCACCCTGTCTGGATGCCCCGGAGCTGTTTCAGGGGCTGCCCAACCTGTGGGCCAAGCTCTCAGGAGGACGGCTGCCTCCCCCCACCCTGCCAGCTTCACTGGCGGGCTCACCTATGCCCACACCCACAGACCAGGAACCCTCCCCCAACACCCCCGGCAGCTGGACTCCAGCCCCACCTGTTTCGTTTACAAAGCAGAGGTTCACAGCCGCCCGCTAGGATCAGAACCCGATTCCTGCCCCACCTCTGGGACCCTCAGTGGAGTCCCCTGGGGGGTTGTAGGCTGCCTGTGGTCCTGTGCAGACACCCAGGGGCTGCCCCTCCCCCCGCATCCATCAGGACCCTTCTCTCTGAGGGAGGCAAGATTGACATTCTATCCAGCTGAGAGGAGACTGAGGCCCAGGGTGCCCACGAGGTGGCAGGGGGACAGCACGGAGCTCCTCGCCCAGGCCCTGGGCAGAGCAGCAGAGGGACCCGGAGAGCAGGGCGTGGGCATGGGCACACGGGCAGGTGGGCAAGGGGTTCACACTCTATAACACCAACCCCAAGCCAAGCTCAGGGGCGTCTGAGCCCACTGACACCCAGACGTGGCCCTGGAGCCACCCTTGGCCCCCTCCCTGGTGCTGCGCAGACGGCTCCCTGCCCTCCAGCTCTGCACCTCCACAAGCCCCAACTCTCTCCCTCTGCAGCTCCTGCAGCATCGGGCCGGAGAAGCATCACTGGTCCTCCCCTTCCGTCAGTTTGTGTGAGCAGTCTCTGGGGAGCAGAGTGGCTGAGCCAGTGGCTCTGAAGTCTCCCCCACAGCCGTGAGATGCTCCATCGTGTGTGGCAGCGGGACCAACCCCCGGGAGACTGACTCAGGAGACTGACTAGCCTCCATGGGGGGAGTGGGGGTGGGGGGCACTCACGGGAGAGGCAGCCCTGGCTCCCTGGCTGCTGGCTCCACCCCGGGCAGCACCGGAACACCGTCTGGGCCTCAGTGGAGTACACCTGCCTGTAGCCCGTGTAGTAGATGGTTCTAGAAGAGAAGGGAGAGGGGAGCGTTACTGCCAAGGGATCGGGCTCCAGGCATTTCTACCCAGTGCTTCTGGCTCCCGCCACACCTCATCTCCCCAACTCCCCCACTGTCCCCGGTTCACAGCCAGGCAGGTCAGGGCACTGAGGTGGGCAGAAGGTCTGCATTCCTGCGGCCGTGCCACATAAATGAGGGGCACTGGGTGGGCACAGCCATCCTGGAACCAGCGACATACCACCCCTTCCCCCTCACCCCCATGGTGGTCCCAGCTCTGAATGACCTTGGGAAGGGCATTGTGCCCCTCACGTGGCTCTCATCACCAGGCCAGTCTGTGAGGGCCTGAGGGTCAGACTCAGTGCCCAGCCTAGGAGCAAGAGTGGCCCCTGGGATGACCAAGTGGGCCAAGGTGCCCAGTGCTGGCAAGCTGTGCCCCAGGCTCCCAGCCGACCAGTGCACCAAGGAGCCGGGCAGCGGGCTAGTCCTGGGGTGTCCCCGGGGACGGGCCCCTTCCCCACTAAGGGCTGAGCTGGGGAGGCAGGCCGATGAGGGTCAAGCATCTGTGGGCAGCAGCAAGACCCGAGTGTGCTCAGCACACAGCACTGAGGTCAGAAGGGACAGGTGGGAGGGCTTCCTGGAGGAGGGTGCTCTAGAGGCTGGGGTTCCCTGGGTCCAAGGCTGGTTCCTGCTCCAATGGGACTGCTACGGCCTCACAAAGGCTGAGCAGAGAGGGGCAGAGTCCTCCTTCCAGGAGTTGGAAGCAGGCAGCTGATCCAGCCAGCCTGGTGCCTGGCACAGCGAGTGGCCACAGGAAGGTGGTGCCACGTCAGAGAGAGGCCAGCCTCACCCAAGGGGTAAGGGCCTCCCGTCTGTCCCTACCCCAGATCCACAGGCTGCCCCCTCCACCTGCGCCTCCAGGTCCCTGGAAGCCCAGCCACTCAGGGCCCAACCTCTGCCCTGTATCGTCAGCCCCTACGGCAGGCAGGCTTGGGGGAGTAGTCCAAGAGGGTCTGCCTCCCCCAGGCTAGGACTCCCCTGAAACCATGAGCCTGGAGCAGAAGCTGGAGAGCAGGGTGGGGGGTGCCCTGGTCCTACTCAGCCCATCAGACTGTCCCCCATCCCCAGCGCTCCTCATTCCAGCTGCACCCCAACTCCTGCATCCCATCTGGAGACTTCTGTGTTTGCTGCTCGAGAGAGTGGGCTTTAACAACCTAAGCAAGGATCTGCCGCACCCCACCCACCTTCCTGGGGAGCCACCCCAACTCCCCCCTTCAGCCCCCAGCCCAGACGACAGAGTGGAGTAGCAGGAGAGCAAAGGACAACCCCGAGTCCACCCTGCGTGAGCAACCTCCAGGCACAGCACCTCACCCCATTGCCGTCTGCAGGACTGCTGCCCGGGGCCTGGCCTGGGTGGGTCAAGGGCCCTTGGGGCATCTGGAGGCGTGGGGGCTTGGGCTGCCAGCTCCAGGTCAGGGAAACAACACCCCCTGCACTGCCTGGCTTGCTCTTCCCAGCCCTCGGGAGCGGTGGGAAGCTCCTGGTCACCAAGGGGACCTGGACCCCTCAAACCAACCAGGGCCGCTTCCCGGAAGCGTGAGCACGTGCACATGACTGTGTACACACATCTCAGGGGAGTCTGCAAAACGCCACTTTGGCAGGACATGAAACCACTTGCCTGGAGAGAGGCCTACCACGGCGCGGACAATGTCTGGCAAAGCAGACAGACCCTTCCGCCGTAAATATTTACCAGCTCCCTGGGCTACGTGCTGCTCCTCCCAGTGACCGGGCTGGTCAGCCACCCTCCCCGATGGCCCCTAAGGCTAGTGACCCTTGGAGACAGCAGGTCAGACTGCAGCCCCTGCTGCAGCTCACATGGGACACTTCACATGGGCCCTAGCCATGGCCAGGAGCCAGTTTTTGCAAGGCCAGGGTGGATGGGGGACATAACTACCAGGCTGATATCCACTCCTCACCTTGTGTGGTCCCCGAGAAGCCCAGGCTCCAGTGCAGCTGGGCAGGGGAGGGGCCTGGTGGGGGTCCACGTGTGAGCTCCATGCTCGAGCATCCTCTCCCTCCTCACCTGTTCCTTCGTGCCCCTGGGGGGGGTTGGGGGGGCGCACAGCCCAAGCTCCCCCACCCTGGGGCAGCCTGTGTTGGGTTTGTTGGGGAAATGCTCACTGGGGGGACACGAGCAAGACCCCTCGTCCAGCCTCTCAGGTGTCATCAGAGCTTCGCCTGCTCTGGGCCAGGACGCAGACCCGTGCCACCCCACCCAGCCCTGCCAAGGCCATGCACCCACCAGCCCAGGAATCAGACACAGCCGTCACTGTGGCTGCAGGCGAAATGGTGGCCACCACAAAGCTGTAACATGTGTGGCCTGGCCCGTGGCTGGTCACGTAAGAGTGGACCAAGGAGGGCTGGACACTGGTCCAGTGAAGGGGAGGGAGGGCTGGGAGCTCAACACGGTAAAGCCAGCGGTTCTGTGGGATCTTACAGGAGTGGGCCAGCCACGAAAGCCTCCTCAACACTGGCCACAGCCTCCACGGCCACGGGAGGGCCAGCTGGACGATGCATTTGGGAAACCTTCCACAGCTGGCCTGGAGGCCTCGGCCACGAGCATTGTGGGAGGGAACAAGACACATTAACAAGGCCAGGAGCCCTCCAGAGTCAAAATGAGGATGGGAACCCCATATACCCTCGGCACCAGGAAACCCTTCAAGCCACTGACTGCCGTGGGCACCGAGGTGGGAGGCGACCATGCTCACCTGGAGTGAGACAGCCCAACAGAGGAAGCTGCGCCCTGGCTTCAGCCCAGAGCCAGACAGACGGGACAGCAGCCACCGCAGAGCCAGGGGCCCACACTGCTCCCTCAGAACCTGGAGGTGGCCCTGCTGGGTTTCAGGGGGTAGGGTCCCAGACACCGGGCTGGGCGGTGCCAGGAAAGGATCCAGAGCCCCTCCTGAGCCTTCCCAGGAAACCGGGACCCAGAACATGGACCCCCAACATGGGCTGCACACGGCCAGGTAGCACGGCCCCCCAGCAGATGGACGTTCCCCAGCAGTGCCCAGGCACCCCTCCAGGAAGCTGAGGCACCGGTCACCTTGAAAACGCTGCACCCGCCCTGCCCAGGCCAGCCCAGAGAAGTGTCCAGTCACAGAAGCCTCCCCAGCATGGCCACCCACCCACCCTCCAGCCCAGGGACCACAGGGCTTCTGGCTGCTTCCAAAATAGCACTCTTTCCCCGCAAGCTGTGGGGGGTGGGGGGGGTGCAGCTGATGTGACCTCATTCCTGTTTTACAAACACACCTACACCCACACACACGTGGGGCCAGGACAGACTAAGAGATGCACGTCTCTGGGGAAACAACAGGCTAACTTCCCCTTGGCCGGCAGGGCCCAGCCTCGGCCCTCCTGACCCCAGGGCGGGACCGTCATGATAGAGCGGCTGTCCTTGCCTCCACCTGCCCCGTCCTCCCAGCTCAGCTTCCACAGCTCACCTTCTCCAGACGCTGTGAGGGCCCCGGGAGGGAGACAACCACCCCCAGCTGAGAACCACAGTGAAAACTGCACAGGTGTGATAGGACAGCAAACATTTAAAACAAAGGTCACGCCCCTGCTTCCCAGGGCAGACCCAGCAGGTGCACGTCCTGAAGACCTAGCCCAAGACCTAGCCGAGAGGCTGGATGGCACACCTCCTCGGAGGAGGGAGGGACGGAAGGCCCTCTTCACCCCGCCCCACCCAGCTCTGCAATCAGGCAGATTCCAGAACCTGCCAAAGAGGAGAGGTAGGCAAAGGCACTCCCTCTGCTTGATTTGGAAATAAAATCTTGAGTAATAGAGGTTTCACACGGGCTCGGGGGCAGGCAGCAGCCGCTTGCAGGCGGGACCTCGGCAGGCTGAGCGCCCCGCTTTCACCCTTCTGCATGGATGGCCAGCACCTCTCCCTGCAAGGTCCCTCCTCCCCCTCACAGGCCCACTCACCACGGGGTCTGCCCACACCCACCAGGCCCCAGGTGGCCGCTAAGCAGGGGTGTACAGTCTGGGAATAGCCTCCTTGGTGGCCACACACCAAGGGCAGTGTCAGGAGCCTTGACCTCAGATGTGAGGCACTGGTGGGGTAGGGGGGGGCCTGTGCCCTGGGACCAGGACAACCCCGCCCTGGCCACACTGCCCCCTCCCTGCACTCCATGCTGCTCTGGGGGTGAGCCAAACCCTGACCCCCACATGGGGCCTCGGGACCCCTGCACGTACCTGCGCTCGTGGCTGACACACCAGGCCTGCCGCCCGCAACCCGGCCTCCACACAGGCACTGTGCGGCTGAAGGCCCGCACGCAGGGCTGGCGGCGGCCCACCAGGGTCAGCTCCTGCTCCGCACACACGTGGGGCCTGGGACAGAGACAGACGGTCAGCACCCCCATCACCAACTCCAACCTCCCTGCAAGCTCGCTCTCAGGGATCCAGCTGTCCAGACCTGAGGCCAGGCCCCAGGTGAGAGCACCCAGCCCAGTGCCCACCCCAGGCCTGCACAGGCCCGGACTCGAGGGCATGGAACATTCAGGAAAAAAAGGATGCACAGGGCTGCCTCTGAGCCTCCCCCTCAAACCTCAGCCACATGGGCAGCTGCTGACCAGCGGGATGACCACGACGAGGCGGCACGGCAGTCCTTCAGGCACGTCTACTCTGGTCACTCTCCCGTCCACTGCCCCCTGTCCCTGCCCTCCGAGGCCCCTGCGTTCGTGACTCTGGTTCCCGAGGCCGGCAGGCAGGCCGCCTGGCTACTGCATGCTGAAAACCATTCAAGGGAGGAGGGGCGAGCCTGGAACGACTTTCTCCTCTGGGAAGTTTCCGGCACCTCAGAAGCACAAGCAGAGCTGGCTTTTCCATTTGGAAAGAGGGAGGAAGTGGGGTGGGGGAGGGAGGGCGGAGGGGGAAACAAAGAAGCAGGTGGGAGGAGGCATAGAAAAGACTCCTGACGTTGGGGAGCAGGGCAGGCAGGAGTCTACGCTCGGGCCCCTCTGCTCCTGAAACGAACCCACTGCCCATCTGGGGGAAGGGAGGTGCTTCCTCAACAGCAAAGTGAGCAGAGCTTGGTAGCGGGCGGTGCTCATCCCAGCGTGGGCCATCTGCTCCCTAGGACAGAGCGGGGCTCCTGGAGCTGCAGGTGACAGTGGGCGTGAGATACATCCCCCTGGGGTGGGCAGTTCCTGGACCCCAAGGTGCCAGCGTGAAGAGGTGAGGATGAAACCGGGACCTGAGGCCAGGGAGCCAACCGTGCACAAGCAGCTGGGGAATCCTGACTGCACACACCCTCGGGTTTAGGAGGGGGCTGGGTTGCTGAGATGTCTCTCTGTCCTGTCTGTTTTAACAGGCTCCATTTTTAGTGGCCTCCTGGCTTGGGTGCAGTATGCAGGAGGGCACGCTCGGCGCTCTGAGGTTGGACGAGCCCAGATCCAGCGTCCCATGGACGCTGTGACCCAGGCAGACCACCCTCAGACACCCAGGTCCTCCCACCAGAAAAATGGACAAAAGATCGCAATGCCAAGCTCACGCCCAGCACCAAACACACAACCTGGCCTGGCATGGGGCAGCTAGTGCCCCTTTCCTGCCCTTTCCCTCCACCCAGCACGGCCTCTGCCCCCAGGAAAGGCAGACAGGCAGGGCCCAGTGACTGGGAGCTGCTCACAGGCCACTGAAAGTACAGTTCAGCTTTCAAGCTCCCTGACCAGTGAGCAGGGGCCTTCGAATGTCTGGAGGAAGCCTCAGCGAATGGGGGCCATGCAGTGCTCAAGGCCAGTGGGTTCAGGAATCACTTGTAAGTGGGGACTTGAGCTTGGAGGGCCTGTCCCTCTCCAGGTGGGAGGGGTCAGTCTAATGAGCTGATTCTGGAATACTGGACATTTTCCTAGCACAGCTGTCCGGAGGACTCCAGCCCCGGGGAAGCAGGGTTGTGAGAAGATGCCTCCTCTGAGCTTTGCAGCCGTGGGCTGAGGTAGGTCAGAGCTCCCCGTGCCCAGACACTGCTCCCACAGCCCTGTCTTGACCAGCCCAGCACACTGTCAGCAGTCAGCCCAGGCCCTGGGGAGAAAGACCAGCATCTTTCCACAGCAGAAGAGGTTCACTTAGGAGATGTAAGTAAATAAATAAGCGTTGGCTGGTTTGGAATCTGGACCTGTCAGCCAGCAAGAGCCAAAGGATCAGCCATATCACCCCTGCAGGTCCCCAGGGTCCTGGAGACACCAGTCAGTGGGAACCCCCCTTAGAGTATCCTCCCGCCTCACCTTCCCACAGGCCCACCAGGGGGGTGTTGAGCCAGCCAGGGAGGGTGGAGCTGCCCGTGAAGGGAAGTGACACAGGTGTTAGGACCTTCTGGGGCCCTCACTGCTCTCCAGGCCCCCCTTTTGGGGTGCAGGCAGCAAGGAGGCAATTCTGGGGCCTCCAAGAGCCCACTGGCTCCTGCCTCCTTTCTGGGCAGAATGAGCTGCAGGATGGGCCCATTCACAAGGTTTCTCAGAAGTCTAGCAAAAGAGCACCCCACTCATTCAGCCAGCCAGCACGCCCACTGCGGCCCCACCGAGCGTCTGCGAAGGTGGCAGGTGCTTACAGCCACGGCCGGGAAGGTCTGCTCCCAGGCAGCAAGGAACTCAGCATGACAGGGGGCATCTGAGAGTGGAGTGGCTGCGACCCAGGACAAGAAACATGGGCACAGGCCCCCGAGGACAGCCACCCCCCCACACACTGGTAGGAGGCTCCCCAGGAGGAGGACTGGTGGGTGGGGCCTTGAAGGGTCTGCAGAGCAGAGGTGAGGGGAGGTGAGGGGCGGGGAGGAGGCTTTGGGAAAAGTGGGCCGGAGGAAATCTGAACCCCCCCCGCAGTCCCCCGCCTGCTGGGAGAAAGCCCTCCCCAGCCTGGGTTAGCCCTGGCTGAATGGGCACACCTCAAAGGACAGGCTCACTCCCGGGGGCCAGGGAAGGGCGACCTGCGGTCCCCACCAGACCACTGGGGCAGAAGCCCCTCTTAAAGAGCAGAGCCCTCTGTGTTCAGCATCCACCCTGACCAGCACCCAGGGATTCTGGGGAGCCTGGGCCAACTACGTGAAGAGCAGGCAGGCTGAGCAGCGGAATGGCCCCGTGGATCATCCCTTCTGAGGCCACCACTTCTCCTGGACAAACTAAACTCCCTGCGGTCACAGCAAAGAGCGATGTCAGGGGAGAAGTCACGTGGAGAGTCGGGGCTCAGGCCCCAGACCTGCTCCTTTAAAAGGCCACAGAGAAATCTTCTTTCTTGGAGTAAAGCAAGACCCCGGGGTCCTGGGGGCATAGACTTGCCCCGTCCCCAGCTCTGCCTGAAAGCCAGGTGCACCCAGCCCTCAGGGCAGGCGGAGCCCCGCACAGGAAGCCCCTGCCCAGGCCCCTCGCCATCCCCCTGCAGCCCCTCAGCAGCCTTTCCAAGCTCTGAGGGCCCCAGGCCCAATACCCTGCAAAGAGCGCAGGGGCGCCAGAAGGCCCTCCCCCCACCCTCCTCCTCCAGATCTGCTCACTTCGCACCAGTTTTCCTCTGTGGCCAACACAAGGATCGATTTACTGTTTAAAAGAGACCGCTAAACGGCCCGCTGGGGAATCATCTTTCAAAATTAAATTCATCTCGGCTGGCTCCCTGACCCTCTCTTCCTGCCCATTCTGTAACTGAATTCCTTCTCCTCTCTCCCAGCCCCAAAGCCCGCGTATTTAACACAGAAACCAAGCCCAAGAGGCCCCCTGTCTGGGCACAGGACCCCGGCCCCAGGAGACAGGCTCTGGAAGGAAGTGGGCACGGGCTGCTTCCTCTTAGCCTTCTCCAAGCTGCCCGGCCAGACCTGCCCAGACTCCCTCACCTCGCGGGGCGCCGATTCCTCCCAACGTGCAAACTCGCAGTCAGAGTTCAGGCAGACGAGGAAGGGGAAGGGGAGAGGCCGGGTGGCCCCACCACGGAGGCTCCCCCAGACCCAACCCCCGACCCTTGTCTCTTAACCTCCCCCTCCCCAGTTAAGGCAAAGAGCCCATGGTTCTTAAGGGCCCCGGGGAAAAGCCGCCGAAGACTCGGGGTCTCTGGACATCCCGCCAGCCTCCCGCGCCCGCTCAGGCTACTCACATGCCCGGTTGCAGGCGGAGCGGGACGCCGGCGCCCGAGGACACTGCAGGGAGCAGCAGCACCAGGGCCAGGGCCACCGCGCGCCCCGCCGCCCCCGCCTCCGGAAGGAAAGGCATCGTGCCCGCGGCGCCGCGCCGGGTCCCTCCTACGGTCCCGCGCTCACAGGCGGCCCAGGCGGGCGCTCGGAGCCGCCTCCTCCACGTGCAGCATGACCCGGGGAACTCGGCGGGCGCAGCCACAGGTGCCGCGCCCGGTCCCGCCGAGCGCGAGATCGCCGCAGGTGGGCAGGGCCCCGGTTTCGAGCCCGCGCCGGAGGGCAACGCGGAGTCCTTTGCGCCGGAATGCGTCCAGCCAGACACCCGCCCCGGCGCGGGGAGCCCAGTGCACGCCGAGCCCTGCAAGGGAGAGGCCCACCTCCGCCACGCCCCCTGCTCCGACCCCAGCCCCGACTCCACCCACCGCCGGGACAGACCCGATCCCTCCTACCCCGGCCTCGCCCCGCCCCCGGCACGCCCCCGGGCCCGGACCCCGGCCCACAGCCCGTCCCCGCCCAGACGCTCCGCCCCCCGGCCCTCAGCCCCGCCCACAACCCGCCTAGGTCCTCGCCCCCAGCCCCGGCTGCCCACTTGAGCTTCCCACTCCTCTCCGGCTGAAAGTCCCAGGTTCCGCGCGATTCGGGAGACCAAGGGCCGGAGCACCAGAGATCTCGCCCCTCACCCCCTGGGAAGGCAGTCCTCCAGGACGCCGGACCCCATTCCCTGTTATCCTCGAGGCGGGGGGTATGTCTCTGTCGGGCCAGTCCCACTGCCACCCTGCTGCACAAATGGGGGAACTAAGGTAAGAGCGCAAGCAGCACCCCCTAAGTCGCCCCTAATAAACTGCAGATCCTGGAGCTGGACAGGGCGAGCTGTCTCTGGGACCTTCACTATACCTGTGCATCTAAGAAAACCACCGGATTACGGACAGTAGAGAGAAGTCCGGCCAGTCCCGTGGCCCCTTAGGGTGTCTGGGTCAACACGTCCAGACGGTGGTTTATCTCCTTCTGGACACTGGACGCCCAAGGTCAAGATGCTGACTCTCTGGGTTCCTGGGGAGGCCTTCTTCCTGGCCTGCAGAGACTGCTTCCTGGTGTGAGCTTGCCTGGGGGGCAAAGGGGTGAGAGAGACAGCAGCTTTGGTGTCTGCTTCTTAGAAGAAGCCAGACACTTGGGGCCAGGGCCCCACCCTATAACCTCATTTAACTTTAGTCACCCTCCTTGGGCTTCCCTGGTGGCTCAGCTGATAAAGAATCCTCCTGCGATGCAGGAGACCTGGGTTCCATCCCTGGGTTGGGAAGATCACCTGGAGAAGGGAAAGGCTATCCACTCTAGTATTCTGGCCTGGAGAGTCAATGGGGTCTCAAAGTCAGACACGACCAAGGGACTTTCACTTTCACCTCCTTAAAGGCCGGTCTCCATATACAGTCACATTGAGGAGTAGGGCTTCAACCTATGGATAAGCAGAGACATTACTTTGCCTAGAGAGGTCCATGTAGTCAAAGCTATGGTATTTCCAGTAGTCATGTATCGATGTGAAAGCTGGACCATAAAGAGGGAAAAGCGCTGAAGAATTGATGCTTTTGAACTGTGGTGTTAGAGAAGACTCTTGAGAGTCCTTTGGACTGCAAGGAGATCAAACCAGTCAATCAATCATAAAGAAAATCAACCCTGAATATTCATTGGAAGGACTGATGCTGAGGCTGAAACTCCAATACTTTGGCCCCCTGATGGGACTAGCTGACTCATTGGCAAAGACCCTGATGCAGGGAAAGATTGAGGGCAGGAGAAGGAGGGGATGACAAAGGATGAGATGGTTGGATGGCATCACCAACTCGATGGACATTAGTTTGAGCAAGCTCCAGGAGATAGTGAAGGACAGAGAAGCCTGGCATGCTACAGTCCATGGGGTCAGAAAGAGTTGGACACAACTGAACGACTGAACAAAAAAACAGTTCAGTTCACAGCAGGGTGATTTCACCATCTTCTGAGACGCCAAACACAAGTCAGTGCCCCTACTCAGTGATGCCCCACACGTGGTCCCATGTACCCTCTGCTCAACCTCACCCCCACCCCCCACTAGCATCCCAGTGGCAGGACTGGTCCACCCCAGGGCCCATGCTCCTTCTGGGCTCCCTGACACCTGGTATCTTGAGAGCCTGCCCTAAGACAGCCCTCAAGTTCCCGAGTGAATGTGAGGCCCTGCCTGGGGCCCTCCCCACCAGAGAGTTTCTGGCGGTCCACCTGCTGTCCACCTTCAAAGGCCTGGCCCCCCTCCCCTCCAGAGCTGCACTTGGCACGAAACAGCTGGATAAGTGTGTGCTGAGTGAGTGAGCAGCTTCACGTGTTCACCAGCTCCTCCAGGGATCCCATCCCAGCCCCCTCAACATGCACTGAGGGGGCTGCATGCTTTCAGAAATTTCTCCGGCTACTCAGAGGAGGGAAGAAAGAATCTGGGTGGGTTAATCTGTGGGTTAAAATGGAGGCTGCTGAGAGGGGGTGGGGTCCCCAAGTGTGATGGACCCTAAAACAAATAAGATGGGTCCTTCTTTAAGAAAAGTTTTGGGACTTCCCTGATGGCTCAGTGGTAAAGAATTCACCTGTCAATGCAGGAGACACAGTTTCGATCCCTGGTCTGAGAAGATCTCACATACCATGGAGCAACCAAGCCCATGTGCCACAACTGTTGAGCCTGTGCTCTTGAGCCCACGCACTGCAACTACTGAAGCCAATGTGCCTAGAGCCCGAGCTCTGCAACAAGAGAAGCCACTGCAATGAGAAGCCCAATCACCGCAACTAGAGAGTAGACTCCACTTGTTGCAACTAGAGAAAAAAGTCCATGCAGCAACGAAGACCCAGTGCAGCCCAAAAGTAAAATGAATAAAATAAAAAATAATGATAAAATAAGAAAAGTTATGTGAAAATAAATTATTTTGCTAATTTGATGAAAATACATGACCTATGCTCATATCCCAGCCCCCTTCCTGCCCTTAACCTGGAAGGGCCCCTGAAGCATAAATGTTTGGGGATCATTATAATCCACGTCTAGTCACCCCACTGTCACTGGCACCAAGTTCAGTTGCCAGGCAGGAGGGGAAGGGGACAACAGAGGATGAGATGGTTGAATGGCATCACTGACTCGATGGACATGAGTTTGAGCAAGCTCTAGGAGTCGGTGATGGACAGGAAAGCCTGGCGTGCTGCAGTCCATGGGGTCACAAAGAGTTGGACACAACTGAGCAACAGAACTGAACTGAATCAAATAGTACGTATGTGTTCGTTGTTATTGTTTAGTTGCTAAGTCATGTTAGACTCTTGTGCCTCATGGACTATAGCCCGCCAGGCTCCACTGTCCATGGGATTCTCCAGACAAGCATACTGGAGTGGGTTGCCATTTCCTTCTCCAGGGGATCTTCCTGACCCAGGAATCAAACTTGTGTCTCCTGCATTGGTAGGCAGATTCTTTACCACTGTAGCCCACATATGTGTTTAGTACACTTTTGTAAATGGATTTAACTCAAACAACTTTTTTAGTAATCCATCTAAACAGAATGCAACATGTATTCCCTAAGAATTTTCTTTGTCCATTTTCATGATAATGTGACAGTTTATGGGACATCGCAAACATTTTCCTGGTCTGTAGTTTTAGTCTTGAGGTGGTTGGTGATGCCTCCAGACAATGTAAGTTTCTGAGTGTGTGTCCTCAAGCCTACAGCCTGCCCTGCTATTTCCCTGGTGCCTAGAAGTGGGCGCTGAGTTGGGGAAGATCAGGAATACAGTTTTCTTTCTTTATGTCACCTTGGCATACAAGAAGGATTTCTTATCTCTCCTTGCTATTCTCTGGAATTCTGCATTCAGTTGAGTATATCTCTCCCTTTCTCCTTTGTCTTTCACATCCCTTATTTTCTCAGCTGTTTTTAAGGCCTCCTCAGACAACCACCTTGCCTTCTTGCATTTCTTTTTCTTGGGGGTGGTTTTAGTCTCCACCTCCTGTACAATGGTATGAACCTCCGTCCATAGTTCTTCAGGCACTCAGCCTATCAGATCTAATCCCTTGAATCTATTTATCACTTCCACTGTATAAGCATAAGGGATTTGATTTATGTCATACCTGAATGGTCTAGTGGTTTTCCCTACTTTCTTCAATTTAAGCCTAAACTTTGCAATAACGAGCTCATGATCTGAGTCACAATCAGCTCCCGGTCTTGTTTATGCTGACTATATAGAGCTTCTCCATCTTTGGCTACAAGCATGTAATCAGTTTGATTTCGTTAGTGGTCAGTTGGTGATGGCCACATGTAGAGTGGTCTCTTGTGTTGTCCAAAGAGGATGTTTGCTGACCCTCTGTTGACCAGCCTGTTCTCTTGACAAAATTCTGTTAGCCTTTGCCCTGCTTCATTTTGTACTCCAAGGCAAAATTTGTCTGTTATTCCATGTATCTCTTGACTTCCTATTTTTGCATTCCAGTCCCCTGTGATGAAAAGGACATCTTTTTTTGGTGTTAGTTCTAGAAGGTCATGTAGGTGTTCATAGAACCAATCAACTTCTTTGGCATTAGTGATTGGGGCATAGACTTGGAGGCGATCTTGGTTTGCCTTGGAAACAAACCAAGATCATTCTGTCATTTTTGAGGTTGCACCCAAGTACTGCCTTTCAGACTCTCTTGTTGATTATGAGGGCTACTCCACTTCTTCTGAAGTATTCTTGCCCACTGGTAGATATAATGGTCATCTGAATTAAATTCACCCATTCTCGTTCATGGTGGTTCACTGATTCCTAAGATGTCAATGTTCACTCTTGCCATCTCCAGCTTGACCACTCCAATTTACCTTGATTCATGGACCTAACATTCCAGTTCCTGTGCAATATTGTTCTTTACAGCACTGGACTTTACTTTCACCACCAGACACACCCACAACTGAGCACCGTTTCTGCCTTGGTCCAGCCACTTCATTCTTTCTGGAGCTACTAGTAATTGTGCTCCAATCTTCCCCAGCAGTATACTGGACACCTTCCAACGTGGGAGGTTCATCTTCTAGTGTCATACCTTTTTGCCTGTCCATAGGGTTCTCATAGCAAGAATACTGGAGCAGCTTGCCATACCCTCCTGCAGTGAATACGTCCTACAGGTGGCCCTGGACAGCATGGCTCAGAGACTCACTAAGGCACACAAGCTGCTTTGCCATAACAAGGGTGTGATCCATGAAGGGACCCGCATCACCCTTATTTAACTGCAAATTTTCACCCATCTTTCTTCTGAATAAACTTTGGAGTCCCTTATCCAGCACCTTCAAAGTTGCTTTGGACTTTTCATTAGAATTTTGTTAAATGTACTCATTAATTCCAGAAGATCTGGCATCTTCACAGTGATCCAACTCCAAGAAAGTCAAGAAGCTCAGGGGGAGATTTACTCTGACGGTGGAGGCGACGTGCGTGGCCCACTAGTCCACTGAAGCTCTCCGGTCCCCACGCCTCACCCACATGGCCTCACGCGTGTGGCCCCCATAGGCTAAGGCTTCATACACTCTTTGAGCTGGAACTGGGGTGTGGGGGATGGAATTCTGCTCAGCCCAATTTCCCATCCCTGAGGCCATTAGACCAACTATAGCCAAACCTCCCAACTCCAGCCTGGGATCGCTGGCTCAGTTTACAAGGTGCAGATGAGCAGCTGGTAGTCAGGATCCTGAGTGTTTGCGGGGACACAGGCCCAGAAGAAGTCCCCAAACATGAGCTTTTTATGAAGAGCACTTTTAAAAGACACTGCTTGTTGATGTTTTTGTCTCATTCTCTAATGGAAATGATAAAAATAGCCTTTGGCCCAAGGAAAATAAGGTGGGGAGGAGGAAGAGGCGTGTTCCCAGCCTGACTGGCCCCTCACACAGCCGCCTGCTCCCCCCACCCCCATGCCCAGAGCTGCAGCCCCTCCTCGGTTGTGCCCAGTCCCAGGGAGTTGGCAGACAGGGTCCTGCAGAGATGGCCTAGCACAGCACGGCTCCCTGAGCTGGACTTGTTTGCAATCCAAGAGAAGAATCCAGTATTCTGTCTGAACTTTTACAGGCGCCTCTCTTTGACAAGAGAGCAAGCAAATTACTTAGTGCCAAAGGTGTTTTCAGGTTCCAGAAGAGAGGGCCTGGTATAGGCAGTGTCCACAGGGAGTTGGGCACCTGTGATCGTGTGTGTGTATGTGTAGGGGGAAGCCCACCATTTCCTACTGGGAGGGGACCTCAAATCCATTATCACCCCTCGCTGGACCAGATGACGAGTTAAGCAGAGCATCCAAAACCCTACACCAAATGCCTCTCCAGCCAGATGGATGCTCTCAGGCTCTGCTTCCAGAATCCCATTCTAAATCTCCTCTTTCACCCCAGAGAGAGACTGACACCAAAGAGGCCACCCACACAAACACAGTCAGGTTGTGCGATGGGGCCGGAGAGGGGGGGTGGACCAGGATTCTGGAGCAGACGCCAGGGTCAGGGCCCCTCTACTGTGCAGCCCTGGGTGAGGCCCAGTGCCTCTCTGTGCCTCCATCCACGTGGTGGGCCAGGAACGCAGAGTATTGGCCCAGAATCCGGTTCCTGCTCGGCCGCTGATCTGATGGCCTATTGGCTGGCCAGCAAGTTGACTACTGCTCAATGGACAGACAGGCTTGGCCCGCCCACTTCACTCTTCCCTCTCTTTACCTGGGGTGAGGAAAGGGGCATCAAGAAGGGGGTTACAGACCCCTGCCAACCTTGAGAGCAGAAAACCACCCACTCATGCACCAATGCCAGACTAAGCTGTATCCCCTGAAAAGTCATCTTTCTAAGCCCTGGCCCCCAGGACCTGCAAATGTGACCAGACATGAGAAAAGTGTCTCTGTAGATATAAGTTAAGGATGTCAGAAAGAAATTGCCCTGGACTTACCCTCAGCCCAATGACAGGTGTCCTTGTAAGAGAAAGAGGGAACTTCCCTGGTGGTCCAGTGGAAAAACTCTGCACTTCCAAGGCAGGGGGCACAGGTTCGACCCCAGGTCAGGGAACCAAGATTCCACACACCGCACAGCCAGAAATAAATACATAACAAATAAATAGAAGTCCAATCTGAGGTTCCTTAAGGAAACTTCCAGAAAGAAGATACTTAGAAAGAAGGAGGAGACCTGAGACCCAGGGAGACCCAGGGGAGGTGTCGTGGCCACATGCAGGCAGGGTGGGAGGGGCACACTCACAAGCCCAGGGACGCAGGAGACTGCAGCCACCACCAGAAGCTGGGAGAGGAGCACAGAGAAGATGCTCCCTGCAGCCTCCAGAGGGGCCAGCCTGGTCGCTCCTCCATCTCAGGCTCCAGCCTCCAGACCGTGAGAGAGCAGCTTGCTCTCATTTTGACGCCCAGACTTTGCATTTCTCAGGAACAGTCAATATGTGTTCCCCTTCCTGTCACCCCTCGACTGCCATGCTGACCAGAACCAGGGCAGATGCCCCAGTCCCAGGCAATGGCCTTTCCAAGACCTCCTGGCCCCCAACCCTATCCTGGTATCATCCAGTGACCCTCCTGAACCCACTTGCCTGAGGGCAGCACACCAGTGTGGCCAGACCTTCCCCGGGTTCCATCTTCACACCTCAGCTCCCGCCAGACGGGCACAGGGCACTAGGGGCTCTGAGCATGGTGAGGTGGGTAGCAGGGTGGGGGTAGAGGAAGCCCGCCCTCCCCGTCAGAGTGCAGGATGTGATGAAAGTTACCATGGAGACGACTCAGCCTTTAGACACTGCAGGAGTGCCATGTCCGTGTCCTTCCTGTCTCCCCACATTCTGCTTCTATGCTTTAAAGTCAGGGGGTTTGGAAGCCCACCCCCTCCTTGCCCAAGGCCAGGGCTTCCCCCAACCCTGTCTGCTGGGAGGGGTGTTTCTCTGTTGAAAGAAATCTACCGAAGATCAAGAGCAGTCTCTCCAGTGCACCACATGGCAGCTCTCAGGTGGGCCTCCAGGGCCAGGGCAGCCAGCAAGCACTGTCCAGCCTCTGACCAGCCCTGAGTCCACAGCCTGGTTCCCCAGGAGGGAGAGGCCTCACCCAGAAGGCAGCTGTCTCTGGAAGGTGAGTGTGGCCCACAGAGGAGTCCCTGGGCTCTGCCTTAACCTCTGACCCAGAGCCCCCAGGACCCCTGGAGCCCCCAGAACTCCTGGAACCCTGGCAGCACTGAGGGCCTGCCCCTGCAGTTCCCACAGGCATGTGCCTGACCTCCCTCTCCATCAGAGGCAGAGTTCAAAGGTGAGATCCTTGGATTTGGTAAAAACAAACAAACAAACAAAAACACTAAGCCACAACATCTGGAGTTAAAACAAGAATCCACACTTTCAGCTGAGACTTCGCGGCCTCCCGTTCGCCTGGGGAAGAGAAGATGACCATCATCTGTTTGCTAACAGCCACCCCAGCACGGGACGCTGCTCTGAAGGCCCCGTGTGGGAGATCCTGCCACCTGCTGGTGGGAGTGGGAACAGCCTTTCAAAGGTCACAGCGCCAACCCAGGGGGACGCAGCTCGGGAGGGGCAGCCACAGCCAGACCCAGCAGGAGTCCCCTGCCCCCATCCACGACCACTGTGCTCGTGTGGACAGCGCTGAGCACCATCCGAGCCTCCTCGCTGTTTGCACCCGTCCACCCCTCTCACGGGGAGAATTGCGTCCCCTCCCCAGTCACACTCGAGTCCTAACCACTGCCATTTGGTACCCGGGGCTGCGTCTGGGGGTCTTTGCAGGTGTCATCAGGTTAAGATGACGTCACCTGGGCAGGCCTTAGTCCAACATGGAAGAGGAGAGAGAATTACCAGGAGAAGAAGGAGGGGGCATCAGGGTGACCTGGCCACCAACTCAGGACCTCTGGCAGCCGCCAGGGGCTGGAAAGGGCAGTGGAGAGTTTCCCCTACGGGTTTCAGGGGGGAGCATGGCCCTGCAGACACCTGACCTTGGACTTCTGGCCTCAGACTAGACTGTTGTTGAAACCCCCCAGTCCGCAGGTAGTTTGGGATGGCGGCCCCCAGGGGCCAGCACAACTGGTGCCAGGTGTCCGACGGATGCTGTGACCAACCCAGACATCTCTCAAGTTTGTGGATGTTCAAGTTACCTGCCATACCCCTTCCACATCCACTAAAGGCTGAGACACCTGTTCAGCATCCTCACTGCCATGCCCACTACTGCCAGTATCCTGGGACCTCAGGGCCCACCCTCTGGCTGGTCCTGGCCCCTGCTCACCCATCACTGGGCACCCAATTCCAAGATCAAGACTCAGTCCTTGTTCCCCTGCAGAGCGCTGTCTCTGTGACACCAAGGACTCCAGCACCCACTGCAATGAGAAGCCTGCGCACCGCAACTAGAGAGTAGCCCCCGCTCGCCACCACAACTGGAGAAAAGCCAAGGTAGCAGCAAAGACCAGCACAGTCAAAAATAAATAAAATTCTAAAAAATAATTAAAGCAGACATATGACCTGCCACAGACAGGCTGTTCTAGTTGGCATCAGACTCAAGCTATCTCCAGCCTCTGGTGTCCAGACATCAGGCCCTGCTCTCCATCCCTCCACACTGTTGGTTTCAAAACCAGCCACACGCCAGGGCAGCAAGAGGCCGAAGGAAGAGGCAGACACTCCAGATAGGCCAGGGGCAGGTTGACAAACAGGGAACTTGCTCCTGAGGCTTGTCTTGGGCACTGCAGGTCCAGTGGGTCTCTGCACCCACCTGCCAGATCGTAAAAGTTCACGCAGAGGCCTTCACGGGGCTTAGTCACGTGACTGTGGTCTCACCAGCACCTCATTCTCTTAAGGCTGCTTCTGTGGACTGGCTCCCACTTCAGGGCTGGTGGGCCAGACAGATGTTCAAGGAGCTTCCTGATGAAGGAAATGCTCACATACTAAGGTCTGGGGAAGTTGTTCTGGCTGATACAGGAGATAACTTGAATCTGATGGCAACTAGAACAGTCTGTCTGTGGCAGGTCATATGTCTGCTTTAATTATTTTTTTATAACTTTACTTATTTTTGACTGTGCTGGTCTTCACTGCTACCTCAGCTTTTCTCCAGTTGTGGTGGCGAGTGGGGGCTACTCTCTAGTTGCAGTGCGCAGGCTTCTCATTGCAGTGGCTTCTCTTGTTGCAGAGCACAGGCTCTACAGAGTGCGGGATTCAGTAGTTGTGGTTCCCAGGCTCCAGAGCACAGGCTCAATAGTCATGGTGCACGGGCTTAGGTGTTCCGCAGCACGTGGGATCTTCCTGGACCAGAGATCAAACCCGAGTCCCCTGCATCAGCAGGCGGGTTCTTTATCACTGAGCCACCAGGAAATTCCTGTCTGCTTTAATTATTAAAGGGAACACTGACCAGAAGTAAAGACTACCCATGTTAAAAATGAAGATTAAACACCTCCCCTCGTGGGATACCAATGCTGGTTACTCCCTCCACAATATGACTCGCTTCCCAGGTGCCAAGGCCACACTGAAGCCCCGTGTACGTGCCGGTCTGCTTTTTGAAACCTTGAAGGAATGTCCCCCTAACTCATTTGATGTTCTCTGTTCTGACAAGGCAGAAAACTGTGCTGAAAACCCTGCTTCTCCAGAGCAGTTCCTCTGAGTGATCTGACAG
The DNA here is from genome assembly GCF_033118175.1 of Dama dama. Lineage (NCBI taxonomy): Eukaryota > Metazoa > Chordata > Mammalia > Artiodactyla > Cervidae > Dama > Dama dama. The sequence goes on along the minus strand of NC_083694.1, from coordinate 46,461,638 downwards.
GTAGTCTTCCGGGCTACAGTTTGGCTCTTTTCTGTTCCTATATTAGATAGCTCAATGATTATTTTCGTCAACACTCCGATTGCCTGGGTCCAGCTTGAGGGTCGAGAGTGGTCCCATTCTCTCAATGACCTCCTCCCGGTCACCAGTTCCTATTAGATCTGCTGATGCCTTGGTCAGACCAGAACCTAGACTCAAGGTCCCCTCCATTGACCTTGCTGGGAAACTCTCCTACATGTCCTGCAGGGGGCGCCAGGGGCAAGCGCCAGGCCCTGACGGCCCTGCCTGGGGCCCCTGGTCACAGATTAAACCTGAGGGGCAAGGACAAGGCTTGCTCACAGGCCCCAGTTTCTCTGCAGTGATGCGGCCCCATGGCAGCATCCCGTGGGAGCTGGGACTCAGGGCGCATGCACCATGCTGACGCTCTGGACCTGGCTTCCCTGAGGATAACAGTCCATTGTCTCTGACCCCAGAGTCACCTGTCTTCCACACCATCCCTGAAATCTTGGTGGCTTAGCCTGTCAGCTCCCAATTGGGGTGCCATCCCTGACCCCTCACAGGCCTTGGTGAATACTCATTCATAGGAGCTTGTCCTCCCTTTTCCCCTCATCTTTGGCCACAGCTGCCTGGCAAACTCCAGTCCAGCTACTGGCTTCTCCCACTCCCGCCAGCTGCCGTGTGGAAGGTTCCACTGAGAACCTACCTGAGGACTCCCAGAAGGCTAGCCTGGTGGTCCCCATGCCCACCTGAAGCAGCTCCTTGCTTGCCATTGAAGAAAGCAGATGTCCCAGAATCGCTCCATGCCATCCCCCCACTGCATCCGCACCCCACCACCTGTCCACACTCCACTCTCTCCCTCTATCCCTGAGCAGACGGAGCCCTCCTACTCTAAGTGGACCCAAATCCCTGGGCTCTAGGTTCCGCCCATCGACCTCCTCGAGAGCTGGGTCCATTCACCGGCCTTTGTCCCCTTTCTTCAGCCCCTCTCCTGTCCTTGACTCCACCGATGCCCATGAAGCATGTGGGCCAGGGATTTCAGATGGCTCTCTCGGCACCTGTGAGCTTGTTTTGAGCCTCATGATAATCTGGGAGCCAGGTTTCATCATCTCTGCTCTCCAGACAAGGAAAGGGAGGCAGAAAGGTTAAGTACCGAGTTCAAGGTCAGCACAGCTATGTGTGAATGAGTGGGCTGGGCCCTGCAGGGCTGGCTATCCCTCGTAAATGACCAGGCCTCTTCCATCCCCACACTGATGCTGCCTGCCAGCATCACTGCTATCCCCTTTCACCTACCCCCTCCCCTCCTTCAGCCTCATCCCTTAAACCATGGCCCCTTCTCATCCCTCCTTCCTCGGCTGAGTCGACCCTGATCAAGGTCGTTGTGAAGTCATGCCACCAGCGCTTGATCGTGTCTCCCTGGTCGTCGTGTTTGAGAGTGCGTGAGCACATGGACTCCCCGTGAATCCCGTGGAGGACGGGTCTCCTCTGCCTGTTCTCATGGGCCACCGGCGAGGGGCAGGGGTGGGGCCGGGACACAGGCCCTGCACTCCAGGGCTCTGTGTGACCTCCGCAAAGTGACAGCCTCTGGGACTGTTTTCTCCTTGGCTGAATGGGACACGCACGTGTTGGCAGAGCAAAGACGATATCTGCAGCACAAGAGGCCCTGAGCAGAGGCTCAGAGAACAGCATGAACATGCTTAACACTGAGCTGGCTCTGGGTCTGGCGGGGCCCTGTGAGTCCCAAGTCCTCACTCACAGACTTCTCCCAACAGCCATAGGAAGCAGGAACTGTCATCATCTCCACTCAGTAAAAAGAGACTGAGGCAGATGGGGCTTGAGGGTCCCAGTTCAGTGGACAGAAGCAGGGGAGCCGGGATTCAAGCCCCTATGAGGCCACTCACCCAGCTGCCACTGCTGAGTCCCTGTACTGAGGGGACTCAGGAGAGGGGCCAGCAGGTCTCCTAAGCTCAACCGCTCAGGCTGACCCTCTAGGGCCGGATTCAGGCCCACCCTGCAGGGACCAGCAGAGCAGACTCAGCTAGAGGCTCTGGCTGCCAGAGAAAGTGGCTACTTCCCACTGGGTGTGACACGGCCCCTGGTCCCCCAGGGGCAGCAGTTTCTGTCACTACACCATCTCAGCAGGCTGGCGGGGCTAGAAGCCCTTTGCTGTCTCTGTACACTCAGCCCTCTCTGAGCCCTCGGTCTTCCCAGGAAGTGAAGTACCAAAGCTGTGAATATTTCAGCATCTGTGGCATTTTCAACCCTCCTGTTTCTGTGGATGATGATGTCCAGGTGGAGTGGTGAGGGGCTGCCGAGGAGCTGCCATGTGCACGGCTTGGTGACCCCCCCTAACCTCGAGAGATGCCCTGGGAAGGAAGGCCAGCCACCCTGGAATCCTTCACAGCCCAGGAGCGCATCTGAGTCTGCAGAGCCAGGAGCGCCATGGCTGACCAGCCGGGCTATGCCAACTATGCGGCCCCAGGCACCTGAGCGGCATTCTCCAGGCCTGTTTCTCCAACTGCAGCACGTGTACAAGAGAGGGGTTATCTCCCTGGGCTCTTATGAAATTCAAAGGATTGTGAATTTGGGGGTTATAAACCCCAAAGCACAGTCATATGCCAAAGGCTGGTTTCTTGAAATTTCCTAATAGGGTATGCGCATGTGCACTTGAGTACACACACACATACACACACACAAAGGATTACCTAACAAACACAAGTGAATTATACACAGGACAGACACACAGTAGGTGACTGTATGACACAGCAAAGAACTAGCAGTGAGTATAGTTAATGGCAGTGTCTCCTGGGGAGGGGCTGCTAAACCCCAATATCAGAGGATGGACACAGCAGGATTGAGGCAAGAAGCCTTTTGGGGTGGGGGGAGTAGCTGGAGGCGTGACTACAGGCAGTGGAAGGACAAAGTGACCAACCAGGTCAGTATCACAGGTGCTGACATTTGGGAGCAGCTGTAAACTGTTGTGGCTGCAGCCCTTAGGTTTCCAAGACAACGGGACAAGGTGGACGGAGATGAGATTGCTTTGGCCAAGACCAGGGAGCTGAGGTCCCCGGAAGGGACTGCGGATGCCCAGGGTACCGCTAGCCGCAGGCAAGATCACTCAGGGCAAGAACACGTCTAACAAGCGCAGAGCAGCAGCAAAGAACCCTGGTTCGGCCCTCAATGGAGTGACAACGCCCGGTTCCTCCACCGTGTCCCCTTCCGTGGTGCAGGGTCGGAGCTCTGCTTCCCAGGCCGCGGGGAGCACGTCTGCATTTAACACAGCGCTGGGGGCTATGTCCGCGCTGCTCCACCCCTGAACCCGCGGTCAGAAAGGCGGAGGCGCTCAGGAAGGGGCTCTGCTCCCGCCGGCCTCCTCTCCTCCAGTCCCCGAAGCCCGCGCTCCCCCTCCTGTGCAATGCGGACCCCTGGGAGGGGCAGAGCTAATCCAGGGGATGGTCACTCCGGGTGGAGTCGCGTCCAGGAGGCGGTCGTCCAGGGCAGGAGGTGTAACCAGGGAAGTGGTCTCCCCCATCAGGGGTCCGCATCCAGGGGGCGGTAGTCCAGGGCGTGAGGCGCGTCCAGAGTTGTCAGCTCTAGCGGGGGGCGCGTCCAGGGGGCGGTCACTCTGGGCAGGGACCGGTCACTCTGGGCAGGGACCGGAGTCCCTCCCCGGAGGTCCGCTGCACTTCAGCCGAACATGAATAGAGATGCGTTGACAGGGTGCGGTAGGCACCTGACTACCTTCTCCTCACCGGCCCTCCGCGTCGCCTTGGCAACCGGCCTAGGTCCCGCCCTTTCCAGGACGCGTAAACAGGAAGTGGGCGTGCGCGCGGCGTGCGCTTCCGGCGCAGTGAGGGGCGGGAGCGATTGTGAACGGCGGCGGGCAGGACCAATCGTGGAAGACACCTGAGGGACGAGCCAATCGTCAGGGCCGGAGCGGGCGGGAGGGGACTAGAGACTGAGGCGGGACTGGCGAGACAGAGCCAATCGCGGCGGGCCGCCGGTGCTGGGTGGGCCCTGGGGCGGGGCCGAGGGTCCGGCGGAGGTGGAGGCGGCGGTGGCGGCTGCTACTGCGGCCTTGTCGGGTCCGGTCCGGGGTCGCTCGGCTGCGGGCGCGGTCATGCTGCAGCTGCGGGACTCGGTGGACTCGGCGGGCACGAGCCCCACAGCGCTGCTGGCGGCCGGCGAGGAGGTCGGGCCGGGTAGTGGCGGCGGCGGCGGTGGCGGGGGGCGTCCGGGGGCGGGCACGCCGCTGCGGCAGACGCTGTGGCCGCTCAGCGTCCACGACCCCACGCGCCGCGCCCGCGTCAAGGAGTATTTCGTGTTCCGGGTGAGGCTGGGGGTAGGCGTAGGGGTGGGGGCGGGGGCGGGAGAGGGCGTGGGCCTGTGGTGCCGGGGGCGGGGCGGGGCGGGCGAGCGAGCGGGCGGGACCTGTGACGACCTCCGCTCCGCGCAGCCCGGTACCATCGAGCAGGCGGTGGAGGAGATCCGCGTAGTGGTCCGGCCGGTGGAGGACGGAGACATCCAGGGGGTGTGGCTGCTGACCGAGTAAGGGGGCGCGCCCAGGGGAGGGGCCCGGGCACCTGTGGGCTCCGCAGCGCTGATGTGACCGCTGCCGCCCGTAGGGTTGATCACTGGAACAACGAAAAGGAGCGACTGGTACTCATCACCGACCAGGCGCTCCTCATCTGCAAATACGACTTCATCAGCCTGCAGTGCCAGCAGGTGGTCAGGGTGGCCTTAAACGCGGTGGACACCATCTCCTACGGAGAATTCCAGTTTCCCCCGAAATCGCTCAACAAGTAAGTCTGTTCAACAGAGAGCCCGCTCCAGGGCCTCCTCAACAGCCCTTCCGAAACCAGCCCCCAGTGGACGTCTTGCTTTAATATCAGTAGAGTTTAGAATAGACACGGGTGACTTCTGCCCAGCAGGGTGCATTAAAAGGGATTCTGGCACAAGAGACAGCTATTAGGCTTGTAGTAAATGAATTGAGGATACATTAACATAGGCCTGACACAGGTATTCTTCAGAGAAGAGTGAACTCAGCACTTTATCCCTGCCAAGAAAGGATTGGCAGCTGTCATGTCGAGCTCTGTTGTGGTTAATTTTTAAAAGAAAAAGGTAGCACATTGCTTTGATTTACAGATATTATTGAAGATTAAATTTGGAAAGGTTTAATGGCCAACTTTCAAGAGCTGATCTTCATCTGTTAGGGAGCTTTCTGAAATATGAGAAACCTAGACATGAGTATACTCAGTTGAATTAAATGGTAAATTTTAGGGTTTTGATATAGAGATTTGGGTAGGAAATTCAGGAAGTTCAAAATTCTAAACAACAATAAAATATTCTGGAAAAAAGGATTTGGAGTTGGAAAGCATTATTTGTTTAGTTAGAGCACTATATGTTAAATTTATTAATCGTGTAAAGATTAGCTTAACTAAGTGTACTCAGTTTGTCCTGTCTTAAAGTGCTGAAAGCTGTTGTTATTAGACATGCTGTTCTTGTCCTTGACTGTTGTGAAATGGCCATCATCAGTCTCGCCTTCACCAGTGAGACTGCTTTTTGTTCCCACACCTGGCACCAGGCAGGTGCTCTGGGGTGCAGGCCTGCCTGTGAAGTCTGGTCCCTGTCTTCTGACCCTGCAGGCGAGAAGGCTTTGGGATTCGCATCCAGTGGGACAAACAGAGCCGCCCATCCTTCATCAGCAGATGGAACCCGTGGTCCACTAGCGTGCCGTACACCACATTCATAGAACACCCGATGGCCGGTGTGGATGAGAAGACAGCCTCTCTGTGCCAAGTAAGGACATGGACAGCAGCAGCAGCGCTGCCCAGCGGGGACAAGCACCTTCCAGGCCTGCACTGCTCAGCACGGTGGCCACGTGGGGCTGCTGAGCACTTGAGTGGCAGCTAAACTGAGAAAATAAACTTTTAAATTTTTAAAAACTTTAATTATGTTTAGATAGCCCTGTGTGGTAAGTGGGTACTGGTCAGTGTGGTGCTGTGATGTGGCCCTGGTGGCTGTGGTCATTTTGGAGAAGGGCCCAGAAGAGCTTTGGGTTGTGCCAGCTGACCCCCACCCCTGCTAGAGCTGGGCAAGCTGCACGCTCCGCAGGAGAGGAGACCTGGGGGTGATGGGCACGGGGGCCGGGACTGGGGACAGGCCCCCCACTTCCAGCCACGTGCTTTAGCTTGCTGCCTGCCTGGTGGGTGGTGGGGAGCATCCGCTGGGTCACCGTGGCAAAACTCCTTCGAGCGGAAGAGGGAGGTCTGTGAGGACTAGCTGTCGTCCGTCATGGGTGAGGGCGGAGGTGAGAGTCACACCCAGGAGGTGAGCCCATGGGCCGCTGGGTGTGGCTGGGAAGGCCTCTTGTCCAGGGGTGGGGGACCTCGTGCAGATCATCTGCTCAGACTCTGTGTTTTCTCTCTCTGCAGTTGGATGGTTTCAAGGCTCTGTTGATCCAAGCTGTCAAGAAAGCCCAGAAGGAGAGTCCTTTGCCAGGGCAGGAGGGCGGCGTGCTGGTCCTGGAGTGTCCACTCCTCATTGAGACCTACGTGGGGCTCATGTCCTTCATCAACAATGAGGCCAAGCTGGGCTACTCCATGACTAGAGGCAAGATCGGCTTCTAGATGCTGCACGTGGGGCTCTTGCCAGGAGAGGCGGCCAGCAGGACTCTGGGAGTGACAGACCTTGGTCCAGCTCCACTTCGGCTGGCAGGGTCCATGCCCCCTACCTTCAGGGACCTGGGCACCATGAGTGCAGTCAGGTGGACCGAATACTGTAGCTGGATACTGAACAGATGATCACGTGAGCTCCAGACACAGCAGAGGGAACCTGTCAGCATCCTGGCCAGGATCTCAGTCTCCGAGTCCCCTGTGTCTCCATTCGCCTCCCTGTGGTCCCTCCCCACACGCCCTGGAGCATGTTAACAATAAACGTCACGTGATTAGCCATGTAGTTCGCTCCATCCGGGGATGTGCCTGGGACCCAGCGCCCGTGGTTTCAAGTCTGGGTACAGTTGGTGTCCAATTTTGCATTTTGAGATTTAATCCATCTTCTTAAAGTTAATATGGAAGAAGCCAGCAGACCACCAGCTCAGCGAAAGTTGGCCTGCCTTGTCAGCTCCTAAATGGACTGTTGCTTTTGTGGAAATGCGTGTTTGACCTAAAGTCACACTTCTCCTAAAATTTATCTATAGTGTGTGGATAATACTGATGTCTTCTCAGGCCTACTCAAAAAGCTTCCCAGAAAATCATTTTAAGACAAGTCATTCGTTTGAGAAAGTCACATTGGTAAGTTCTTTGCACACGATGTTGACATCTCTGTTAGGTTTGTCCTGTCATGGCATATTTTAAAAAGGAATTGCTTAGTTTGCCTTTAAGGAAGCGCTTTCAGAAAGGAACCACATTATAGAGTCTCCTGAAGCAGCCTGCCCCACCTCAGTTCCTACTGCTCTGTGCAGACCCCAGCCCATGGGCAGTCATCGCTCACCACCCCTGCCCATCCACAGCGGTCTGCCTGCTGGCTCCCAGGTTCCTTCCTCCTCACTGCCCAGGCTGGCAGAGCTGTAGTCGGCATGGATGTGATGATCCTGATGCAGGGGCCTGTCCACATTGAAAGGTTTCCTTACAATTCTGCCTGGGTCTTGAGCTTTTGCTTTTGGTCTTCTAGTAAAGACGCTTAGGATTCAGTGAGTGTCGTTCCTTTTTTAAAGTAGGTGCAACAACCAAGAAAGGGTCTTAATTTGGTGAGACCATCTTAGAGCCGAGATGTTCTCTGCACTGGATTTGACCCCAGCCATGTGCACCGTGGGGATTTGCACAGCCTACTCCCTTCCCAGCCACAGGGGTGGTGCCCACTGTCCAGCCTCTGCCCAGGGTGAAGAACCCTTATTCCTCCAGTGTCCTCAGCCCTGGCCGACCACCTGAAGCACCTGGGTCATTCCAGGTGGACACTCCCTGCAGAGACCTGACCTTAACTGAGCTGCCCTGGGTCCCACAGCCCCAGCCTCCAATTCTGCTCCAGCACAGGCCCACGTGACACACAGGCCCTGCTTCAGAGTGTTCAGGGACAGAACAGAGGTTCCATGCAGAACGGGTCCTGTGTCGGGGGTGGGGTGGGGTGGGATGGGGGACTGACCACTTGGGGTGCAGTTACTTCCCCTAAGACAAGTGAACCCCAAACTTAAAACTGATCCGGAAGACTTTCCTGTGACTTAAATCTTTTAAGAAAGTAAGCATTAGCCATTTTATAAATGAACAAATACTTATTTTAAATAACAAAAATTGCAGTTTATTCCATACATATTTACAAAAACACCTTGCTATGGCAAAATGAATGCAAATCCTTTTCTCTGGGCCCTGGAAGGAAAACTCGCCCAAGACGCTCTGCTCCTGTCCCGTAGCCAATGTGTGCCACCTGGGCCTGACCATGCCTGGGTCCTACGTGCAGTCGCCCCGCTGCCCGAAGGCCGTACGCATCCCCTCCTCCATCTCCAGGAAGCACAGGCAGAAGTGGTCCTTGCTAAGGAGGGCTAGAGAGTCCCCGCTCGGATGCCAGCACAGGGAAAGCACCTGGAAGTCACCTGGAGAAGACAGGTGGCCAGGGGTTAGGGGAGACCCGGGTCCCAGGGTGACCCAGCTGGAGTCCCAGAGTTCAGCAGGTGGGCCCCCGGCCCCGAGGCACCTCCCCAGAGCATCTGCTTGTGTCCCCGCCCACGCTCACCTTCCCCGGGCACCTGCACCGACACGCAGCCTGCCGGCGACCACAGGTACACCTTGCTGCCCCCCGTGCAGATGGCCAGCCGGGGCTGCTGCGGGGCCCACTGGAAGGCGCGCACAGCGCACAGCTGCTCCAGCACTGCCAGCGGTCTCAGCTTCCGGATGTCCCAGATCCACACGGCATTGGGGACGCTGTCTTTGAGGAGGAAGGGGCACGCAGGCTCACGTTCACCCCTCGCTGCTCTGCTCCAGCCCGTAGCCCTTCACCAGTGAGGATGCCCACCTTCCCCAGGGTCACGGCGCAGGGCGGGGAAGGGGGGCATGTCCTGTGGGCCTGGAGCCCTGCTCTTTCCCAAACAAGGAGCAGAGGGCACAGAGGCCTGGGCTTGAGCGGCTGCTGCTCTGACCAGGCGATGGGCCCCAGACACTGCCGCTGCAGGACATCCACCCTGCCAGCAGCGGCAGAATGGGAAGAAGCAAGCATGGGAGGCCCGAGCCCCGGAGGAGGCCCACGGGGGACAGCACACACACGGGGCGGGCCACTGACCGTTCCTCGTGGCCAGGAAGTAGTTGTCAGGACTGAAGGCCAGCGCCCCGACGCCGATCCTGGGGTTGGCTCTGTCAGCGGCTGGCTTTAGGGTCTGTAAGGAGACCGGCATCGAGGCAATCTCGTCTGGGCAGGAAAAGAGAGCGCCCTGAGCCTCCCTGTGGGCAAGCAGCCTGGGTCTGCAGTGCAGCCCGCAATGGGAGAGGAAATGACTGTGACTACACGCGGGGTGAAGAGGACACGTGATAGCAGGGGCAGGAAGGATCTGACAGAAGGCAGGGCTGTGCGGGCACCTGGCTCGCCCTCCCCTGTGAGGCCGTGGTTCCAGAGCTGTGACACAGGGCCTGGTGGTCGGCCCAATTACTCCCATTTTATGGATGATGAAACCGAACCACGAGTGACCTCTGCACCCCAGATGCAGCTGCAGCTCCTCCCCGAGTCCTCTGATGGCCTCCCGCTCACCCAAGGAAAAGGTCAGCGTTCATTAAAAAAAAGTTGCTCTCAAGACCAGCCGACAATCAGGAGTCCCAGGGCATGTATTCAACCCACGGAGCCAGAACCCAGGCAGCCTGCTGGCTCTTGGCTGAGGACACTGTCCACCAGGTATCGCCAGAAAGGGAAAGGATTGAAAGGAAAAAAGGGAGTATCTGGAGTCCTGGACCGAGAAGGCTTTTTCTCATAACGAAAGGAAAGGAAAGGGAGGAAGATGAGGGCGGCACCACCGGCCGAGCCGCTCACATTTGCTCTCCGAGGACGTCAGGGGCCCAGCCACTGCTAGGGGCGGAGGGAAGGCCAGGTGGCCCAGTGGCGGGCTCTTCTCAGCCTCCTTGTACACCACCTGGAAGAGAGACGGCCCAGGCAGCACGTGTGGCCGTGGTCCCTCACTGTGTCCTCCTGGACCATCTCCACGAGGTCCCGCCTGCAGCTGGCATTTCAGTGGAGACAGGTGACAGATGGGCCAGGGTGGGGGCACGTGTCACCAGAGGCCGGATGGGAAGGGCGAACGGCCGTGGGGTGATGGACCCGAGGCGAACCCTGCGAGGCCTCAGGTCAGTCCCACTACTGCATCTCCAGTGGGTCCTCCAGTCACCGCCCTTGCCGGGACGTCCGCCCACTCACAAGCTCCCCAGAAACCCACTCAGACCCCAGGGCTATATAGCGGCCCACCCACTGCTTCCTCCTCACCCCACACCTGTCTTACTTGGGTAGCTCACCTGCAGGCAACTCACCAGAGTGTCTGCCCCCGTCCCTGCCATCCCTGCCCTGAGGCCGGGGTGTCTGCCCTCATTCCCATTGTCCCCGCCCCGAGAAAGGCTGTCTGTCTGGGTCCCTATGGTCTCCCGCACCCTGTCAGGGGCCTGCCGAATAAACAGAGCTTGATCCCTCCTCAGGGCCTCTGCGCTGCTGTTCTGTTCACACTGCCTGAATCGCTCTTCCCCAGACCCTGTACCACTTCCTCCCAAGGTCCGCCTCAGGGCCCCTTGGCAGACAGCCTTCCTCCCCTCCCCAGGAAGGCTCCACAGGGAAGAAGTCGCCTGCTCATCTCTGACTGGCCCAGAGCACAGCGCCTGGCCCAGCAGGTGCGTGGTGCCTGCAGGCAGGGGACCCCAGTCATGGCGCAGAGCAGGAGCTGGTCCCAGAGTCGTGGGGGTGGAGGAGGCTGGGAAGGACACCACTTGGGACCCTTTGGGAACATGGCAGGAAAAACAAGGACCAAGGGAACGTCTGCACTTGGAACGTTTCAGCATCAGAAGATGATGGGGATGTGAGCCCCTGTATCACTTACACTGATAGTGTAAAGTGAAAGAGCAGCTTGCTATCCCTTCCTCAAACACACTTCCAGACTTACTATTTTGGGATTATTAACAGTTGCAGGATGCCCAAACTCTGTGATCATTTTCCAAGTCACGTGGTTAAGAATCCGCACCTGGAGAGAACCACGTGGTCAGAGCCTCCGGGGCGCTGGCTGTGCGTGGGCTTTGCCCCACAGACCCCCTCCCACCTTTCCATCATAGCTCCCGATCGCCAGGAACTGACTGCTGGGGCTCCAGGCCACGGACTTGATGCCCAGGGACCACTCGTAAGCACAGAAGGTGGACAGCAGCCGGCCATCCAGGGAGTAGAGCAGGACCTTGTACTGCAGAGACAGTGAAGGCATTACTGAACCTGTGGCGTGCGAGGCGGCCACCCCAGGGGAGTGAGACTTGGGCGGGGACCCTGCCCTCCTCCACAGCGGTGGGAAGTGGAGACGGGGACGGTACTGGAGAAGCAGAGAGAATGCTGTGGAAAAGGGGAAGCTGGGTCTTAAATCTAAAGACTTGTAATAAAAGCTCCTCAGCTCAACATCTGAAAAAGGCAGAGTTCACGCGTGAGGCATTCGGAGAGCATGAGAAACATAGACAACAGTGCTACAAGCAGAGAGTGCGTCCTGAGCGGGTTCCCTACCTCCAGGCAGGAGTCCCAGACGGCCAGCACGCAGCCGTTGGGGGCCCACTCGATCCCTGCCAGGTCCTGAGTGTCCGTGTCAAAGTGCTTCCCAGGCGGGTGGGGGGAACAGAAGACATTGAGAACATTTTCTTCAACAAATACACAAACATCTATCTCATACCTGATTCATTAACACAGTATTTAATCTCCTCGTCTCACCATGGGCAGAAACACCTATAACTGTGTTCTCCTGCCATGATAGGCCAGGCAATATGCAGCCGCGATGTGGCTCAGGCCTCCGTGCGGCTGAGTCTCACACCTTTAAGATCAGCTCAGGGGAGACCCTCCCAGGGCATCTCTGCCCTGGTCAAGGAGGCCGCCATCTGATAGCATCCGGGACCCAGCCCAGCCCCGGGGGTCTGGCCTGGCAGCCTCCTGCCCATCCAGGCACGCAGTCAGTAACCTGTAGCTCACTCCTCCTCCTGATGTGGGCACACGGATGCTAACACCACTGAGCCAACAAGAAGCCTGGCGGCTCCCATCTAGGGGACTGTTAACTGCTAACACCCTGAGAGCCCACGCGGTCTCACTGGAGCCTGTGAACACCTGCCCGTGTGCGTGCCACGGGGTAACAGGCAGCACCCACCTTTGAAAACATGGAGCTATCTTTCTCACACCGCCTGGGAGAGCCTCTGGGACCTTCAAGAACGTACCTCTGCCCCCACCCCACCCCAGGGTCATGCTCCCGGGTGTGCGCCTCACCCGTAGCAGCTGCCAGTCACTGCAGACGAAGATGCTCACGTAGTCCCTGCAGTCCCGCCTCTCTGCCAGTGCCAGGTAGCGGCCGTCCCTGGTGAAGGTTATTCCTGCCAAGGAGAGGGAAAGGTCCTGGGATCGAGAGGCAGTGGTTTTCACGTTAGAAGGAGAGAGAGAAGGCAGAGGTCTGAAGAGGGGATGCAGCACACAGACCCCGAGTCAGTGGCAGAGTGTGGGCACACGAGGCAGGGTCCCCACACCCTCGATCAGGCTTCTGAAGTACAGAGAACCTGCGAGACACACAGTGCGCCCTGAGCCCCGATGAGCCCCTGAATGTTACTGGGAAGTGTGGAGCTCTCCAGGATGCTATACTCTTAGGAAATCAACTGCAAGCAGCTCAACTGGGTCAACGCAGGCTCGTCACCACAGCTCCTATTTTTACTTTTGAATTTAAATTTGGAAGAAGTCAATTTAAGGTGAGAAGCTGGCTGAAACGTCAGACTGTCCATTCCAGGTCCACATCGGTGAACGGAGTCCTCTGTCACACGTCACACCTCCAGAGAACACCTAAGTGACAGAGCTGCTGTTTCACCAAGAAGCATGCGTGTCCTCTGGAGAGACACTAACATGCAAACTATGAAAACAAAAAATAAATGAACAATTGCATTTCATTCACATGTGAGCTTCAAGCCGCTGATGGCAAGAGAAAGAACAGAAAAACCTCTCAAATCATGTGATGCTTCCTTCTCTTTATTAACTAGAAGACAATCAAGTAATTTCATGATTCGGGAGGGGGCCGTCGACGAGCTCTCGGGTTCAGTTAAACGCATGTGGGGGGTTCCATGAGGGCACAGTGGACACACGCCCTTTGCCCCTCCTCTGAGATGTACGGATGGGATAGGTCACTGTTCCCCTCTACAGAGCTCAGAGTTAAGTCAATGGCGGATTCAGTTCAAAATCCGCCGTGTGGGGTGGGGTCCCAGGACTGACACGAACAAGAAAGGATCTGACACCCAGCTCTGTGACAGACGTACAGGATTTGCATGTAAACCCTTTTTTGACATCTGTTAAACGACATTCTCTTTAGTCATTGTGATCACAGAACAGGGAAGCCCTGGTCTTCTGGAGACACAGGTGGGGGAAGGCTTACAGAGAAGTACTAGGAGATCTGGGATGTACTTTAAAATAATCAGGGGGAGGGGTGGGTATAGAGAAAAAAGACTGGCTATGAGCTGATATACAGTTAAGGCTATTTTGTCTGTGTTTGAAATTTTCCAAGATAAAAAGGTCTCCAAACCCCCAAACAACTACAGAGAAATGGCCTCTGAGTAGCTCTGACAACTCACCCTGCTGACAAGCCTTAGGGTATTTGATGTAGGACACGGACTTTGTGCACAAGGACCAGACAGTTATCCGCAGCTGCCGAGGAAGGGGGAGGAAGAGAAAGGAAACAGCATAACTTAGCATTCTCGGAAAGACTATTGCGAGTCATAAGCCAGATTGCCTGCACCTAAACAAGAGATTGACTGAAGTAAAAGTATCAGGAGTCCTGGGGTGTTTTCTGTCTGAAGAAGTGTGTCAAACTCACATCTACAATTGCTAATTTTTTTTTTTTTTTTTTTTTGGTGGTGCTACGTGGCTTACAGGATCTTTGTTTCCCAACCAGGGATCAAACCCAGGACACGGAGGTGAAAGTGCTGAGTCCTAACCACTGGACCACCAGAGAACTCCCACAATTGTTAAATTTAATGGTCTTGGTGTTTAGTTTTCATTTTGTGACAATACTATCTGAGTGACACAAAGTTAAATATAAGTGCATTTTAGTTCCAAGTACAGTCAGCACCCCTTTCTGCCTGATAAATTAAGCTTTATTGCAGGCACAGCAGCCCACGGAGGGTCCAGTATTTCTGGGGGATTCAGCATCCAGGGGTCTAAGAAGGCATGCCCTGGGATAACAGGCTGGGGGGTGCTACAGTCAAAGTTTTCATATAGTAGCAAACTTAAAAATGTTTCTCAGAGAAACACATCTAGGAGAGAAAGCCACACAAGATGCCCCCCAGTCTCTTGAAGCAGTGAAGGGGGTGAGTGGCTCTGCCTCGCCAGGTGGCTGGGCCTGGGGTCAGCAGGGACAGGGAGTGGCCCAACTGTCCGAGCGGAGGCTCTGCAGAGTATTTCTGGGGGACCCACTGCAGGCACATCACATCAGGGGCTGGAAGAAGCTGTGACAATGAAGGACCAGTGCACCCGAGCCCCCTGTAGTCCCCTGACGTGATGTGTTAAGGGAGGCATATGCACACCACCCAAGTTGTCTCTGATTTACGGTTGGACTTCAAAGATTCTTCTTCTCACTCAGAGCTCCTGCCCAGGGTCCTGCATCTCAAGGGAGCCCAAGGCTTGAAGAGCAAATCAATGAGGAGGTTAGAGACACACAGATCAGATGTCTCCAGGGAAAGAGGTAAATTCGTGTCCGACTCTGCGACCCTACAGTCTGCAGCACACCAGGCTTCCCTGTCGCTCACTATCTCCCCGAGTTTGGGCAAACTCATGTCCATTGACTCAGAGATGCCATCCAATCATCTCATCCTCTGTCACTCCCTTCTCCTCTTGCCCTCAATCTTTCCCAGCATCAGGGTCTTTTCCAACGAGTTGGCTCTTTGCATCACTGAAGTTCTTTTCTATTGTTGAATCAAAGGACCTGTCTAAATCCGTAAAGATACAATTTGAGATGTTCTTTTTAAAAAACTTTTTTTCATTAAAACTGGGCAAAAAGATTACATAACAACACTCATGGGCTTATAATGCTCTAACCATTTATGACATACATCCTCCCCGCTTGACCATTCACTCCAATCCTCCCAAGTGATCAGGACAAGGGGTGAGGGGTGACTGTCCTGTGCTGAGGCAGGTATCTGGGGTGCCCACTCACGTGGAATTCCGTCGTGTTGAGGATGTGGCGCCCGTCGGGGCTCCAGCAGGAGGCCACCAGCCCTGCCGAGCCCTCGTCTATCTTGCAGTGCCACTCTGGCTGCTCCAAGGACCACACCTGGACTCACAAAAGAGATGAATCCATTTGCTACTCAGGCTTAAGAACAACTGGCCATGAGCTGCGTGGAGGCAAAGACGGGCAAACTCTCAGAACCCTTCAGGGTGAAGGACTGCACCACACTTCTCAGTGATGTCACTCTGTTGTGGTTTGAAGGGTTTATTCCCTCTGCTGTCTGAGACCTCACTTAGTTAAGTCTGAGGTCTATAACAAGACACATCTCAGCACTCCCTAAACACAGGAACCAGTTGGGCCACTTGCTGAACACTTCCTGTTACAGAATGAATTAGGTTACAGATCAAGGACATTGACATGCTTTCTTGTTTTTAAAAGTACTGAAACTGTTAGAGCACTATTATAATGTTATAAGAAAACGGGCTTTGACCTGTGCAGCCCCTTCCTCCATACCAGAAGGGCACAGAACAAGGCCCTGGGTGGGGGCTGTGCTTGGGGGGAGGGGGGCGATCCATCCGGAGGTACCTGCACGAGCCCCCGCTTGTACAGGGCACACAGAATGAAGAGCGAGTCGGCTGACCACTCGAGATGCTGGATCTGGTCCAGGCACGTGTATAGCTGGAGGATCTGCAGGGTGCTCGCATCCCTGACCACCAATCGGTACTGGACGCAGGAAGCCTGGAGGGGGAGAGGAGAGGCCATGGGGGTGGGCTCCAGAGGAGGGCACTCCTGGGACAGCAGCATGCCCTCCAGTCAGGACGGTTGCCTCCTCCCCCTGCACACACGCTTTCTGTCTAGATGGTCTTGTGTTTACCATGTGGAAAGCCTATCCTGAACAAAGATGAGTTAGCAGAAAGATTAAGCGTAAATGTAAAACCAGGTGCCCAGCTGTTAAGCCCCAGGAGGAAGTATTACTGCAGAACTCTACCGCGTCATTTCTGCTCCTGTCTTCACTGCGTGACAAATGCTAAAGCAGGACACGGCACTGGGAAAAGGCCCTCTGAAAACAACCAGCTCCCCTCTGGTTCTACCACCTGCAAACAAGCTCTGTGTGAGCCACGAGGAGTGGGCTCCAGGCTGCCGGTGAGATCGACCCAGGAACACAGCTCCCTTTGGTTCCGTGTCTAACCTGGACCCAAACCAACAGAAAGTCAATATACAGGCCTGAAATTCTGCAAATGTAAGGACACGTCATAAATTTCCATCTACCTGTGATGAGAGAACAGCTAATACACACTGGTGTCTGCCCACAGGTCCTGACACAGGCTCCTGATGAAACCCTTGGAAAGTCCTGGGGAGGTGGGGGGCGGCGGGAGCATCTCTTATTTTACTGAGGCAACTCTGGGTGGGCTCCTGGGGGGACTGTCACCGGAGAGACCAAGCCAAGATTAGAGGCTTGGAATTCTCAGCCCTGCTCGCCTCTTCTCTTCAGCAAAAAGGGCTCAAAATGGAGTGAACAATCACCCCAGGTCTATGTGGTGAAGCCTCCAAAAAATCCCAAAGATGCAGGGTCCAGAGCTTCCAGGTGGGCAAGGAAACCCACATCCTGGGAGGGTGAGTGAGTGAAAGTCATTCAGTTGTGTCCGACTCTTTGCGACCTCATGGACTATACAGCCCATGGAATTCTCCAGGTCAGAATACTGGAGTGGGTAGCCTTTCCCTTATCCAGGGGATCTTACCAACCTAGGGATCGAACTCAGATTTCCCACATTGCAGGCAGATTCTTTACCAGCTCCACGGGGACAGAACTCCTGAACTCGAGACCCCCAGATCTCACCCTCTTTATCTCTTCATGTGCCTACTCATCTGTTCCTTTATCACACCCCTTAATAATATGGTAAATCTGTTTTTTTGAGCACTATGAGTCACTCCAGCAAATTAATGGAACCCAAAGAGGTGGTCATGGAGCCTACATCAAGTTGATCAGGAGCAAAGGTGACAACCTGGACTTTCAATTGCAGTCTGAAAGGTGGGGGGCAGTCTGTGGGGCTGAGCCCTTCACCTGTGGGCTCTGGGCTCTCTCCAGGTGGACAGTGTCAAAACGGAGTCAAAGTTGGGAGTAGGACACCCATCTGGTGTTGGGGAGAACTGCTTGGTGTGGGGAAAACCCCACACAGGAGGTGACCAGACATTTCAGAAGCGTTGAGTACCGGCAGCCGTTTGAGAGGAAAATGGACTGAGGGAGGGAGGGCTGGGGGTTTCTTATATACCCATTAACCATTAACCCTGAGTCTGGAAACATTTAACTCTTAATACAGTGTTCTTAAAGATACAGTTACTTTATGTCCATATTTGTTAACAATATCCAAATCCAAGCAAATGATTTCTATGGCTCATCATACTTATCTGTTAACCAGAGAGTGCACACCACCATTCAAAAATCAAGAACTGACTTCTGAATGTTAATTGCCTCTTGTTGGTACTTATCAAAGTCAAACTGGATTGTTAGGTTTTTGTTTTATGAACTTTCATTTTTAAAAAGCCAATGAGTTCCATCTGGAAAAAAAAAGAGTGGGAGATGGACTGCTAATTAGAACAAATATGTGTTCCTGCTTATTTTTTCACTTTGTAGCTTTAAAAGCTGTGATCAGTTACCACAAACTCCGGGTGAAATGAAATGTCTGTACCAACACTTGGAAAAACTGTATCAAATCTGTTGCAAGATGTTAAAAATGGCAACAGGGCCCTACTTTTCTCAGCACTTAGAATAGAGCTCTGAAAAACAGGGTTCCAGTAACATTACTACCAAGGCTCACAATTCTAATCAGAATGTAAAAACTATACCAAAACTAAATGAGGAAATGTAATCTTTGTCTCCATAATTCACTGGAAGTTTCATGTCAGTGAGTGAAAGTTACTCAGTTGTGTACAGACTCTTCGCAATCCCATGGCTATACAGTCCAGGGAATTCTCCAGGCCAGAATACTGAAGTGGGTAGCCTTTCCCTTCTCCAGGGCATCTTCCCAACTCAGGGATCGAACCCAGGTCTCCCGCATTGCAGGTGGATTCTTTTTTTTTTTTTTTTTTTTTGACTGCATGAGGTCTTAGTTACAGCACATGGGATCTTGTTCCCTGACCAGGGTTTGAACCCGGGCCCCCTGCATTGGAAGCACAGAGTCTTAGCCACTGAACCACCAGGGAAGTCCAAGGCGGATTCTTCACCAGCTGAGCCACCAGGGAAGTTTCATAAATGACCAAAAAACAAATTTATTGGGGAGTATTCTGAAAAGTATACCAAGGTTTTTGGGGTGCCATTTAAGCTAAAGATATTTTATATTTTGTAGCTGAATACCATACTATGTGATTTAGAATAAAACCTCCATAAAGAAGGTAAACATGTAATTTGAGGTATTAATACAGCCATCCTCAAGGATAAATGGAATGTTAACAACGCTCAAACTAAAAAGACAAAGCAGGATGCATCAGTTAATAGTTAATGAAACTAAGTACAGTTTTTAAAAAGCATTTTTTTTCCTTAATGTCTTTCCAATGCCAATTATCACCCACCCACCACATTTCCCCCCATGATTTTGAGAATGTACACTGATCATACTGGTATATTTTAAAACTTACATTTTATGTATGAG
Organism: Dama dama; assembly: GCF_033118175.1. NCBI lineage: Eukaryota > Metazoa > Chordata > Mammalia > Artiodactyla > Cervidae > Dama > Dama dama. The sequence continues at coordinate 46,442,609 of NC_083694.1, read as the reverse complement.
AGCTCAGTGATGTGAGAACCACTCTGCCACCCATGGAGTGAGCAACTCAGATCCCAGGAGTGTGGACTACTCTCTTTGTCTGAGCACAGAATGCTAGTTACCTAAGTCATTCATCTGGCATGTGGTAGAGACCCTCGAAGGGGGCTGGAAAAGGTGACAACAGCTAGCTGCAGCACTGCACCGTTTTATAGCCAACAGGACTATATACCTGCCTTTTGTTACAAACAAACAACAACTTACAGTCAAAGCTATGGTTTTTCCAGTAGTCGTGTAGGGATGTGAGAGTTGGACCATAAAGAAGGCTGGACACCAAAGAATTGCTGCTTTTGAACTGTGGTGTTGGAAATGACTCTTGAGAGTTCCTTGGACAGCAAGGAAATCAGGGCAGTTAATCCTAAAGGAAATCAACCCTAAAAACTCATTGGAAAGACTGATGTTGAAGCTTAAACTCCAATACTTTGGCCACTCGATTCGAAAAGCCAACTCATTAGAAAATACCCTGAAGCTGGGAAAGACTGAGAGCAGGAGGAGAAGCGGATGACAGAGGATAAGATGGTTCGATGGCATCACTGACCCAAGCGACATTAGTTTGAGCAAAGTCCAGGATATAGTGAAGAATAGGGAAGCATGGCGTGGGGCAGCCCACGGGGTCACAAAGAGTCGGACACTACTGAGACACTGAACAACAACGAGTCCACGTTTACTGGGTCTTCAAGTCTGTGAAGACAGTGTTGCTTTTACCTGCTTTTAACAGATGGAAACCGAGGTGCTGGCAGCTTCCCGGGTTCCCAGAACGCAACAACGGTCCAGGTACCCTGCTCGGAACCACAGCCCAGGTCACCTGCCTGGGACCCACACCTGGTACCTCCATCCGGGCCCCAGGTACGCCCCATCCCCTTGGTTCCTCGCCGCCCCGTACAGCCACGCGCCTCCTCGCGGAAGGCGCGCCCTCGGCCCAGGCCCGGCGGCCGCTCACCAGGTACTTGCCGTCCGGGGAGAACTTGCAGAGAAGGCTAGAGAGCTTGAACACCTCGGAGAAGTTCATTGCGGCCGCTGCACCCGGGGGCCCGCCAAGCCCCGCCGGCCAGCCAAGCCGCAACCGCCCCTCCGCGACCGGAAGTGACGGAAGGGCGGGAAGCGCGCCGCAGCCAGTCAGGGCCCCGGGTGACGCGCAGCATTGTGGGGCTTGTAGTTCGCTACCCCGCCCAACGCGCGCAGCCGCGCTTTAAAGGAGATAAGGTGTTTCGTCCCACAAGGGATTTCCGCCGGTGCTCACGTGTGAGAAGTCCCCTCCAACTAGGGTTGCCACATAAAATGCAGAAAGTGCACTACAGCTGAATTTAGATAAACAACGAATCATTTTCCAGGATAAATATGTTCCCCAACAGTACGTGACACATATGCTTAAAACCTATCCGCTTGTCTGAATTTAAAACGTGACGTCCTATGTATCAGTGTATTTGTATTCATGTATTTGCATACACACACAAATATGAAATATGGTGCATAGGACGTATATTATATTCTATACATAGAGTATGAATAAATATTCGTTTTTCTTCATTTGTCTTTTGGCTAAGTCCGGCAACATGCTTCCAGCGAGGCCCTCACTTGGCGATTAGGAGCTTCTCTGATCTAAAAGAGAACGAATTTGGCGCTTGCACCGCGCAGAGAGCTCCTGGATCTCGCGCGCCCGCTTGTCCATCACACGCGTGCACCTGCCCTCGGACCCGCGAGGAGGAAAACAACACCCGGGCCGGGACCAGAGCCCTCACGGCACTAACTGTAGCGAGCTTCTGCGTTGGCGCTGGCTCTGCTGGCCTCGCTCGCTGCCCCGCGCGCGCCTGTCCTCTTGCCCACTAGGGACTCCTGGTCCTCTTCGCCCTCGCGACCCCGCCAGGCCCTGCGGGCGCCTCTAGATCGCGCGGACCGGGACACCAGCCCCCGCTCTTGCGTCCTGAGAACGGAGACCCGGCCCGGGTCCTACTCGCACCCGCACGAATCCGGCCTGGGCCTGTGCCCTGGGGAAGCCCCCTCCAGCTTCTCAGAACAAACCAGTAGGGGATGCGTGCAGGCGTCCTGCTCGGCGTTGCCAGCCGTTTTTTGCCCCGGCCAGATCAAACCCTGTGTGTGATTCGTCTTTGGCTACCCCAACCCCCATACCCCGCACCTTGCAAGCAGTAGGTGATCAGTAAAGGTGTATGGCAGTCAGCCGGATGGGCCAGGTGAGGTGCGGACCCGTGCACCAGCCCTGGCTGCGCGCAGTTCCAGGGCAACTCTGCCGCGAGGGTTCCCGTGGCCTTGAGGCAGGTAATGTTGAGCACCGGAAGGCAGCACACAGCAGGTACCCGCTGCCTTGAATAGTTCAAAACTCACCAGCCTGTCGGTTTCTTCAGCCAGGGCCCTAGGACTAGGTGGAAGCCCTAAAGATCCCGTCTGTCCTGCGGGGGCGACCGGTCTATGAAGCCACAGGTGTGGGAGCCCTAGGAAAGTCTTGGCCTGAAGCGAGTCTCTTTGGGTAGAAATCAACTACCAGTGCACTACCCACGTGTCGCCGTGGACACCCGCGCATACCTGCGCAGCGCGGAACGAAACCCAGCCCCTGGCGCCCGAGGCGGTGGCCGTGGGAGGGCGCAAGGTGCCGGCTTCGAAACGGGAGTGTTTGTGTTCGGAATTACTCCCCGGGTGCTGCGGCCACATCTTCCGCTGGGCCGAAAGAGTCCCGTCCAGAGGGTATTCCCGCAGATCCACGATGCGGACAGGGGCGGGAGCGGGGCTGTGACCTCGGCTGGGTGAGCGATGTAGGTGGAGAGCCCTCCAGGACGGAGGAGCCCGGCTAGTACCACCCGGAAGCGAGCGACTTCACTTAATCCCGGGTCCTGAGGTTGCGACTTTCATCTCCCCATCCCCCGCCCCCGCCCCCGCCGCTGTCCACAGCCGGTGCGCTCACTCCGCAGACATGGGTGGCTGCGCTCCTAAGATGCCCAGCCCTTCCCCTGCCCGGTGGATCCTCTGCTCCCGGCGCGGAGGGGTCCCGCGCCCGTGGGGGCGGAGGACAGGGACCCGGAAGATGCGGCGTCTCGGGAACAGGAAGGCGTCGGGCCGCGGGGTCCGCACCTCTGCTCCCCACGCGCTCGCGGCTAAGCCGGCCGAGAGCCACTGTCCCGTTTCGGCAGCATCAGGGCCCCAGCGCCCGGACCGCGTCCAACCCGAGGTAGGCGGCCCCACTGGGGCCGGGAGGGGCGACGCGCGCCAAAAGGCGGCGGGAAGGAGGCGGGGCGGAGCGCGCCCCGGGACCCCGACTCGCACGCGGCCAGCTGGGGGGGCGGAGCGCCGGATGGCAACCTTGGCCCCAGCCTGGCCCTGTCGCCCCGTGCTCCTCCTGCCAACGGCTGAGCGGCCCGCGCTGCCTTCCCGCCGGCCGGCTGCGGAAGGCGCTAACGCTGGCGGCCACCCCTCCCCGCGGCGCCTCCCCTCCCCGCGCCCATATAACCCGCCTCGGCGGCCGGAGCCCGCCCTGCGTCCGAGCCCGCGCCTGCCAGGCCGCACCCGCCTCTCGTCCCGCGCCCTCCCTGCGCCCACGAAGGGGTTACGCGGCGAAGCCCAGGCTAGCGCCAGACGGCTCGGGCATCGATTCCCGGGGCTCCGACGGCACCAGGTAGGCAGCACGGACCTGGCGCAAGGGGCCTGGGCGTGTTTGGGCTCCGCCTACGGGGCATGAGTCCATAGCGGTGGGCGCATGAGCTCGCGGCTCCGAAGCTGGGAGTCAGTGAGAAAAGACCTTGTGCACGAACTCAAGAGAGGCTGACCTGGGGTCTCCCTCGAGTACCACCAGCTACTGACACGGGGCGCGGTGGGGCGACAGGGAGCCAGAGTCCAGCCCAGGAGTAGATGTGGGGTCCTGCCCCCAGCGTGGCGGCCTTTGGGGCACGGATCAGCCTGGCTGGGATTCCCAGAGGGCCTGCCTCGGGTTAACCCCTCTCCACCCCAGCTTCAAGGGAAGGTGGGGAGTGCGACCCCCAAAGAGGCTGGCTGGGGGAGGGGGGGGCAGGTGCCGGTAGCTGACAATACCCTCCCCGCCGGGCCCCACACCCTCTGCACTCTGGAGGGCTGTTAGCAATCTGGAGGTGTTAGCCACCCTACCCCTTAAGGCCGAGTGAGACCCAGGTCTTCCCTGGACCAGGAGAACTGGGCATAGCCCCTAAGCTATGGTTTACCAAGGGGCCAGGTTCCAGAATGGCATCTCTGGGTGGCCCTGAGTTGGCTGGGGTACCCACCTGTTTTCCGAATCTGTTCCAAACCCGGAAAAGAGGGGTCAGAATCAGGCTCTGGGCCGGCCTGGCCAGAGATCACACCTGTTTCCAGGATCCCTTCTCTCCTAGTCCTCCTTGCTTTGCAGTCACCGTCCTTTTAGGCCTTAGACTGCGGTGAGGGGCTGGGTGGCTATTATCACCTTCTTGTAGTTGTTCAGTCACTCAGACTCTGAGACCCCATGGGTTGCAGCTTATATTTTCCTTTGGTCCCTAAGCAGTTTTGCACAAGTATGCATGCGTCTGCATAAATAAATGGGTGATGGGTAGACCACTCTCAACCAGCAAGGGGTTGGGGAAACAGTACACCGTTCACTTCTGACCAGAGGTCATTTGGTTCAAGTATACTGTGGCCTGTTTATTGAATGCTGTACATTTGGGAGCCTTAGCACAATTGTTTTCTTCTGTTTGTTTTGTTTGCTGTCATTGTTACTGTTTGTTTCACATTAATAATTAGCTTTTGGGCAAAAATGCACTGTTTACCGGAAGTCTAGCACTCATCTTTTGACTTACTCAATGAGTTAAAAAAGAATTGTATCGAAAACAAAAAGTCAAAGTATTTAACATTTTGCCACATATGAATGTATGGATCACGCATGTGATTTTTAAAAATAAGGTTAAAAGTTAGACTGGTACCAGAAGCTGCCAGGGTGTCAGTGGGGTGCCACCAGGAGAATGGCCACAGAAAGCTTAGCCCCATTTCAAAGTCCTACTGAGGTTCTGGGGAACAGGGTGTTGTTTAGTCTCTAGGTTGTGTCCGACTCTTTGTGACCCCATGCACTGCAGCACTCCAGGTTTCCCTGTCCTTTACTATCTGCCAGAATTTGCTGTGGAAACAGGAGAACAGGGTAGCTGTCTACAAATTCAACCTCCAAGGACAGCCCCACAGAAGGGCCAGGCTGGTGCAAAGGTTAATCATGTAGGTGTGGAGGTTAGAACATTAGGGTTCAAATCCCCTCTCCGCCACTTACTTGTCATGGACCTCCAGTGAGTTCCCTAACCACTTGGAGCCTCAGTTTACCCATCTATAAAGAAAGGCAATAATGGCCTCTGTCCCAGAGGGCTGGAGGAATAGTAACCAAGATGCCATATCTAAGTGCTTAGAATGACGCCTGCTACCCACAGTGGGCCCCAAAGTGCTGGCTGTTGATGCTGCTTCAGAGGCCCTTGGTAGGGTAGGGGGCACAGTTCTCTGGTAGCCAGCAGGTCTTCCCTTGGGAGTGGGGAACGGAATGGCTGTCAGTGGGGCAGGAATCTGCCTGTGGTTTGGATGGAGGCTGCCAGTCGCTGTCGGGGGTACTGGAGCAAGGATGCCTCCCTGAGTAGTTATTTGTAGAGAACTTGGGAACCGGACCTGGGGGAGGTCCTGCCTGTGGCCAAGGATGGCATTCACCCGGAGATTCTGACACTTTAAAGGGAAATCATCGGTGGGTAAAAGGAAGCTGCATGTTCATCCAGCTGGGAGATTGCTTCTGGACAACAGATTGAAGGGGAGTTTGTCCTCTAGAGGCTTGTATAAAAGACATCGAGGATACACACAATGAACTTCGGGTTTGCAAAAGAAAAAAAAAAAAAAACAAAACCGGAAACTTTCTTCAACTGTGCGTTTCTTCTGCCCAGCCCCCATAAAAGGGAAGGGCATGCCTTTATTTTCCAATTTGGGCATTTCTGTGGGAGTGCTGAGTCAATGTTTAAAACTACTCATTTTCTGATGATTTAGCTTTATACAGCAAAAAGGAAAAAAGAAATTGAGAGGAGTGTTTGAGCAAGTCCTAGTTCCCTTGGCCCCTGACCATGCTTCTGTCTGGATGATGAAAGCTTTACTATTATGAGAACTGTACCCTCAGAACACTGTGAGACAGTTTACCCCTGTGTTTCTGTGCCCTACCCAGTCGTCTGGAACTGCTGCTGCAGCTGCTAAGTCGCTTCAGTTGTATCCGACTCTGTGCGACCCCATAGACGGCAGCCCACCAGGCTCCTACGTCCCTGGGATTCTCCAGGCAAGAACACTGGAGTGGGCTGCCATTTCCTTCTCCAATGCATGAAAGTCAAAAGTGAAAGTGATGTCGCTCAGTCGTGTCCCACTCTTCGCCACCCCATGGACTGTAGCCCACCAGGCTCCTCTGTCCATGGGATTTTCCAGGCATGAGTACTGGAGTGGGTTGCCATTGCCTTCTCCGTGTCGGGAACTAGCAGCATCCATTTGTGTGTAGCCAAAATAAAGAAGCCACCTGATGCAAAGAACTGACTCATTTGAAAAGACCCTGATGCTGGGCAAGATTGAAGGCGGGAGGAGAAGGGTATGACAGAGGATGAGATGGATGGATGGCATCACCGACTTAATGGGCACGAGTTTCAGTAAACTCTGAGAGTTGGTGATGGACAGGGAGGCCTGTCGTGCTGCAGTCCATGGGGTCGCAAAGAGTCGGACACGACTCTAAGCGACTGAACTGAACTGAAACTATACAATGTCTTTTTTTTTTTTTTTTTAAGTTTGCCTTCTTAAGTAGGTTACATAGGACTCCTGGAAAACCCTTTCTGAGTGTGTTATGCAGAGGAAAATTGAGTTTTTCTATACAAGAAAAGCTTCCTCTACTCATCAGGTTTCGAGTTAAAGACACTTTCACTGCAGCCGGCTCTGAGAGTCTGCACGAGTGGGCGGGCATTGACTTTTCATCCGCGTCCCTGATTCGTGTCTGCTCTCAGGCTGGTGTTCCTTTGCAAACCAGACTTTTGCTCCGCAAAAGTATTTTCTTTTCCTAGAGATCCTCCCTCATATCAGAAACCCAAAGAGAGCAAAAATTCTTAAAGGAATCACTGATATTTTCATTGTGTGTGGCAGCTGCTGTGGAAATCTCAAAATTTCGTTTGTTCGGAGAGAAAAAAAATTTCGTTTGTTCTTGTTACTGAGATGAAATAGTCGTCAGACCTGCTACCTGAAGCCCCATAATCACCATATCTCAAATTGGCTTTTATCTTATTTTGGTCAAGCCATGCAGCTAGTGGAATTTTGATTTCCCCAACCAGGGATTGAATCCGTGCCCTTGTCAGTGAACGTGCATGTTCTTAACCACTGGACAGCCGGGGAATGCCCCTAATTTTGCTTTTAAATATCATCCTAACTGTGTTAGTGTCTGGAGCGCTAGCAGACGAACAAGAACGAGGAGGCTAAAAACAAACAAACAAAAAGGACTTATTCTTTCCTGGGCTGGAGTTCAAAAGTCCAAAATGCAGGTGTGAGCAGAGCTGGCTTCCTCTGGAGGCTCTGAGGGAGAGTCCGTCCGTGTCTTACCCCTCGCCGCGAATCTTCCTGGACTTCTACATGCATCACCCCGATCCCTGCCTCTAGGTTCACATGGCCTCTCCTCTGGGTCTCCCCTTTTCTGTCTCTCATAAGGACTCTTGTCATTGAATTTAGAACCACAGCAATCTGGGAGATCCCATCCTGAGTTATTTTATCTTACGCATCTACAAAGGGGAAGGGGGTGCCACTCAACCCACTAGAATAATCGTAATTCAATGTAGCTAGTTTCGTTTGTAATTTTTTGTTTGCCCATACTGCACGCACAACTTCTGGAACCCCCAGGGCCCAGGGGTCCAACCTGGGCCACGGCAGTGGAAGCACTGAGTTCTAGCCACCGGGCCACCAGTGAACTCCCTGAAATATGTTTCTAAGAAGTGTTCCTCAGCCTTTGGGCCGCCCAGTGGCCAGGACGTAAAAGGTGAAGAAACTTCTCATCCACACCCCTCTGTGCTGAAAGAGGAATCAGACACCCCTCCCCCCGGGATGTTCCAGGGCAGCCAAAGGTGCAGGGAGCCACTCCGCCAGCCTATGGGGGGGTTCTTCCCACCACCATCCCGCCCACCCCACCCGAGGCCGCGTGGGCCATCACAGCCCCCAGAGGTGGGAGAGAGAACAGACACACAGCGCACCTTTGGGCCACCGGTGCCAAAGAGCTGCTTAGAGGTGGGCGGGTATCAACCTGGGGGAGTCAGGGCAGGAGAGGAGGTGCCGCCAAGGAAACTGGACCAGGAGAGAGGCCAGGCAGCAGGGAGGGCTCTGCGGGGCTTGGAGAGAGGACATGGGGGCCTCCACGAGGGCAGGTCTAGGGCCACGGAGGGGACATTTTGGGCAGCTCTAGAGGGTCAGTGGCAGCGACACTCTGGACCTTGGATTTAGAATCCGGTCCCACTAAGAGTGAGCCCCAGAGGGCCCTGGAAGCCAGAGGGGAGGGGGCACCAGAGTGAGGACCACGCTCCAGCCCCGCCCAGTGCTTCTGTTCTTCCATCCGTGTTTTGGGGCAAGGGTGAGTTATAACCATGACGGTAGACATTCATAGTGCCTCCCCCCATGTACGTGCCTCTGGGCGTTTACCACACTTGGAGGTGGGCACCGAAGCCAGAAACCTCAGACCAAGTGATTAAATCAGATGCAGGTGTTGTCCGGCCACCCATGCCTGGCATACCGCGGGCAGAGGGTACAACGGGCAGGGCCCTGGGCTGGGAGTCCAGACAGTAGTCCAGAGCAGGCCTGGTTCCTCCATGACCTTGGACTAGTCCCCAGGCTCTTCATCCATCGGTGGAGGACACCCACCTGCCTCCTCGTTGTTGGAGCCGGAGCCAGGGTTCCTCTGAGTGGCCCACAGGAACGCACCAGAGGGCAGACTCAAGGTGCCCAGGGAAGACTGGGCCAGCCGCCTCCCTGCCCCACCAGACAAGTCTGCCTCCCACCAGCCAGGGTTCGGGGGCCTGGGCATCAGGGCTGGGCTGGGTGCCCAGGGGTCCCTCCTTTGTGGTCCTGCTCAGGGTGGCTGCATGTAGAAGGGACCAGTCCCTGGTGTGTCCCCACCCGGTGCCAGCCGGCAAAGCATTCCCTGAGGCCCTGGGTGCCTGTGAGGAGGGGCGGGGGCTCTAATTGCTCGCCTGCCGCTCCGAGGTGCCAGGCCCAGGAGGCGGGCATCTGGGGAAGACTCTGGCTAATTGTGCAGGCAGCTTCTCCTGGGGCCTGGATGGACTGGGTCCTTCAGAGCAGGCAGCAAAGATGCCTCTCCCTTCCCCCCTGACTTCCTGAGTTCTTTTCGCTTTCAGGGCTGAGATGTGAGACAGACCCAAGGGCCTCTCTTGGCAGCCTCGGGCCTCCGAGCTTGCTTGCATGGTGCCCACCTGCCAGACAGAGGCCACTTCTGTGTTCATCCAGCATACCGCCGGGCTCTGGGGGATGGGCCAGGGTGGGGACCAGGAGAGCAGCCCGGGGCCCAGTGTGGGTTCTGCCGTCCTGCACAGTGATGGAGGGCGGCTTTTGGGAGGGGGGCGGCTTGAGGAGGCTCTGCGGAGCCGTTGGGGCTACAGGAGGAGAGGCTCTGCTTCCCTGTGCTTTAGTGTGTGTGCGCGCACACGCGCAAGTGCACACGCTGAGTTTCTCAGTCGTATCCCACAATTTTTGACCCTGTGGACTGTAGCCCACCAGGCTTCTCTGTCCAGGGAATTCTCCACGCAAGAATACTGGAGTGGGTTGCCATTTCTGTCTTCAGGGGATCTCCCCGACCCAGGGATCAAACCCTTGTCTCTGCCAGGCAGGACACAAATAAACAGATCAAATCACCCTCTCAACACTGGGTGGTCCTGCATTTAGGGTCCTCAATCATTTGCATTATGTGCAATGCAAATTTAGCACAATTCCCCAAAAGACAGTGGGAGGGCAGGACGTCATTAGTATGCAGATCGAAAGGGGATCCCCTCGGTGCTTTCTGTGACCTGCAAAACCCAGTGATTAGAGGCCCCTCTGCTTTTACTCACTTCTGTTTCCCCATCCCTGCCCGCCCCCCCCACCCCACTAAACCAACAAAACCCCGGTAATTAGGAGACGCTCTTTTTTTTTTTATTCTCGCGGAACCAGACAAGCTGCAACTTGCTCCCGGCTTCTTAACTTTTGATCAGGGGTGCTCCTTGCCTAATTACTTGGCAGTAATGAGCGAGGAGGACGCAGGTTGTCAAAGTCCCCCCAGCTTTTAGAAGGAAGCTGCAAATTAAAAATGAGGTATTGGTAAACAGGATGCTAATTGGATTAATGTGAAAGTAATGAATTCTGATAAAAAAAAAAAAGTAGTCCAAATAGACAGTTGGAAGATTGAGGTCACTGTGATACCAAGAACACTGCCTGGTCATCATCTGGTCCGTGTGATGTTTGAAAGAATTAGGATACTATGAAGCGTCTGCTCTTGCAGTGGAGTGTGCAGATGAAGGAAAGGAGAAGAAAGAGCCCTGTGTGAGCAGAGCATGGGGGAGCCGCGAGCCATCCCAGGCTGTCTTTTCAGAGTCTGGGGGAGTCTCTGGCCAGACAGGGTCATTTAAAGTGGCCAACAGAACCTCAAGTTGCTGACTTTCTCTTTTCTTTCCTCTGCTGTCACTAAGCCTTGGTCCGTTCTGTTTCTCTCCTCCTGATAAATCTACTAGATGTGTCAGCTGCTGTGGTCTGGGACGGGAGCTGGGTCTGGAACGAATGGTGTTGGGAGAGACCGGCTTGGCCCTGCCTGAACCTTTTTGAACCTTTTGAAATTTGTGCTACTCAATAGTGTTTCACTGACCAAAAAAAAAAAAAAAAAAATCCATGGAGGTAAAAAGTGGTAAAGAACCTGCCTGCCAGGGTAGGTTAGAGGTAACAGATGCAGGTTCGATCTCTGCTGGGTCGAGAAGATCCCCTGGAGGAGGAAATGGCAACTCACTCCAGTATTCTTGCCTAGAGAATCCCATGGACAGAGGAGCCGGGCGGGCTGCAGTCCTTGGGGTCACAAAGAGTCAGACATGATTGAGTGACTAACGCAAGGAGAAAACGTGAGGATGTGGCCAGTTCAGCCCTTGTGGTCCCAGGGAGGGACCCTTTCCCGACCCCTTATCTGGGCACCTCTGGGTATAGCTGGGCCTTGGGGCTAATCAAGAGTCATTGTGACTGCCCTAACTTTATGGTCCAAACTAATCCTGAGCCCTGATATTTCAGAATTCAGATTACTTTTTTTCATTTTGCCTTCCCTGATAACTCAGTTGGTAAAGAATCCACCAGCAATGCAAGAGACCTGGGTTCAATCTCTGGTTGGGAAGATCCCCTGGAGAAGCAAAAGGCTACCCACTGCAGTATTCTGGCCTGGAGAATTCCATGGACTATATAGTCCACGGGGACGAAAAGAGTTGGACGCGACTGAGCAACTTTCACTTTCACTTTTTCGTTTTAGAAAAGTAGCATAGTGCTGAATCATCTGTTTTATGATACCACCAAGAGGTCTGATAGGAGCACCCATGTTTCTGCAATGACACACATGGATGTTTACCCTAAACATCAATAGACCATGGAGAGTCTCGTGTCTGTCTGCCCAGCAGCGTCAGCCCCAGATGTAAGGAAAGGCTTTCAGTTTTCTGAGTTTTTGGATCTCAAAGTTCAGAAAAGGGATGTGCAGGGGCTTAAATCAGTATTCCACAGGGTGTCTAACTCTTTATCTATCCATCCACCCATCACTTGTCACTCATTCCTGAGCACCCACAGTTTACTAGGCTCCGTTCTGAGGGCTAAGAGCCCACAGCCTTGCCTCCCAGTGATATCAATCTAAAACCAAGATGACCACTCCTCAGAGACCAGGCTCCAGGAGGGGAAGCAGGGTGCTAACTGTGCAAATATGCAGGGGCTTGCCGGAGCCCAAGCTTCCCCCTGCTGAGGGTCCTGGGTGCAAGCGGTGACCCAGAGCTTCCTTTGTTTAAAGACATGGGTAGGGAGAGGTCTTGACCACCAGGGTCAGGATGGGCTGTGCCCAGAACTGAGACAGCAAGCCCTCTGGGCAGCTTTGGGGCACCTGCTCCTCCAAGCTGTCTCACCGGCATTTGGAAATGAACACGGTGCTGGGGTGGGGTGGGGGGAGGAGCTGGGAGAAGGTTTCAGGACACACAGCAGGTGAGTCAGGAGTTTGGTTCAACTCCTGGAGTCTCCTGAATCTGATGGTGGTGGTTCAGTCCCGAAGAATAAGCACATCCCAGGAAACATGGCACATGCTTTGCCCAGGATGCGTCTGAAACGGGTGGTTTAGTCAGAGGTTCATCTCCTGTTGGTTTTTAGGCCCAGCTCTGCTGTGTGACGTTCCTTAGTCTCGCTGTGCCTCTGTATCCTCACCTGCAGAATGGAGACAGTAGTTGTTCTCCAGGGCTGACATGATGACTAAATGATCCTGTTTGTAAAGTGCCTTTTCCGGTGCCCGGTGCCCAGGGAATCACATGTTGGGTGTGGCACTGAGGGTTCAGGGGGATCTGGCTGCTGTCTGTCGACTTTCTGACACACTTTTGGGAACACACCCAGAACGAGCAGGGGCTCCTGGGAAACGCTGAGAACTGGAGGAAGGATCCTCTAACAGTGGGAGGTGGGATGGTGGGGGGTGGCTTTGAACACACCTCTGCTGCCCACTCCGCAACCACACAGTCGCTGTCCCAGCAGGAAGCAGGGGTTTCTCTTTCTTTCTCTCTTTCTCTGTTTCTTTCTCTCTCTCTCTCTGCACTAGGTCTTAGTTTCAGCATGTGGGGTCTCGTTCGCTGACCAGAGATTGAACCCAGGACCCATACATTGGAAAAGACTCTGATGCTGGGAAAGATTGAAGGCAGGAGAAGATGGGGATGACAGAGGACGAGATGGTTGGACAGCTTCACCGACTCAGTGGATATGAGTTTGAGCAAACTCATAGGAGTTGCTGAAGGTGAAGGGAGATGGTGAAGGACAGGGAAGCCTGGCGTGTTGCAGTCTGCTGAGTGACTGAACAACAACAACGCCTGTCCTGGGAGCTCAGAATCTTTGCCACTGGACCCCCAGGGAAGTTCAGAGGTTTCTGTCTAAACACGCAGGGCTGTTTTAGCTGACCCCCCAGACAGGGCCCCCAAGATGTGTCTTGGAATAAAGGGCATTTACAGAAGGCAGGAGAATGTCCCCCCAAAGCATCCATGTCCTGGTCCCTAGAACCTGTGACTTATTTCACAGGAAAAGGGACACGATTAAATCAAGGACTAGAGGTGGGCAGTATATACCCCTGGGGTATCTGGGGTATCAGTGTCATCACAAAGGTCCCTCTAAGGGGGAGGTGGGCGGGTCAAAGCAAGATGGAGGCAGAGGGTGGAGGGAGGCATTTCAGGGTGGAAGAGGAGAGGGACCAGGAGCCAAGGGATGTAGGCAGCTTCTAGAAGCTGAAGAAAGAAACAGAAGAAACACCTGGAGCCTCCAGAAGAAACACCTTGATTTCAGGCTCACAAAGACTTCCTGATGTCCAGGACTGTGAGGGAATAACAGAGTGCCTGTGGTCATCAGTTCTGGCTGCAAGGGCCCCGCTCTCCTCTCCCCTCTCCATGGAGATAACCAAAGGCCTTGCCCGACTTCACACCTGGGCCTACTAGGCTGACCTGGGCTCTGGTCTCAGCAAGGAGGGCTTTTCTGATCGTGTCTCTGGAGGGCAGAAGGGGCCCAGAATGCTCGTTGTGTGCCCCACCCAGAGCTGCTGGTTGCTGTCCCTTTGTGTCAGCTGCTCTTTAGCCAGAGGTCCAGCTGTGACCCCTACTCAAGAGTCAGCCACCCATCCTTTGTCTCTGACTTCCTTGTTCCTGCTGAGGAAGAGCAGGGTTTGTCACCGGAGAGCCTGGGGCTGTGGATCCACCGTCCCAGTCCTGAGGGTGGGACCCTAGCCTCATGGAGCTCAGGACTCTCCTGTCTCCATAGGGGAGGAGAGGAGGAAGTCAGGAGGTCACCCCACAGGAGCCCAGGGTGGTGAGATCATCCCTCTCTCTTAAGAATGGGCAGCAGGGGTCCTTCCCAGAACTGCATGGCTTCCCTGAGGACATGCCTACTGCAGCTGTCAGCCAGCTGAGAGTGGCCTGGCAGAGCCCAGGATCAGGGCAGGGGGAGCCCTCAGCATCCCTGTGGCTTCTCTGCCTCTTTTACCAGGACTAGGAAACACCTGCCTCCCACATCCACTCACTGTTGTTTTGTGGTATGTGTGCATGTGTCTGTGTGAACATGTGTGTCTGTGTGCATGCGTGCCCATGTGTACACATGTGTCTGTGCGTGCATGTGTGTCGGTGATTGTGTCTCTGTGTGCATGTGTGCACAAGTGTGTGTGTCCATGCGTGCATGTGTATCTGTATGTGTGCATCTGTGTGCATGTGTCTGTGTGTGATGTCCCCAAAGGGCGAGGACTTTGGCTCCCAGGACGGTGTTGTCTTCAGTCACCTTTCTGTCCAGCTGGGGGCTGCTATTCTGTAAAGCATCTCTCACCCCAGGGATTCCTCCTCAGACTTAAGGGCCGTGCTAATGTCTGTCCCTGGGGTCCTGGCAAATGGGGAGATCTCTGCAATGATGTTTCCCAAGCTTGTGTTGTGTGAAACTGTATCAGTCTCCTAGGCTGCTGTAACAAATTGCTACAAATTCACCTGCTTAAAACAACATGCATCTGTTTTCCTATAAGTTCTGGAGGCTAGATGGCTGAGGTCAGTCTTACTGGCCTAAAGTCCAGGCACTGGCAAGGCTGATTTCTTCTGGCAGCTCCAGGGGAGAACCTGTTTCTTGCCTTTTCGGGCTTCTAGAGGCACCTGTGCTCCTTGGGGCGCAGCCCCATCCTCCCCTGCAAAGCCACATCCTGGCACCTTCCCTCCACCCCTACCTCCCACTTCCCTGTGAGGACCCTTGTTGTTACACTGGTCCACCCAGATAACCTAGGGCTGCCATCTCCAGGTCCTTAATCCCATTTGCAGTGTCCCTCTGGCCATGTCCACCAGGAGCTGGGCTGGGCTTTCTGTGCTGCTGCCCGCGGTGGGGGAGGGAAGGGACAGTATGTGGACAGAGATTAATGTCCCAAATTGTGTCCTCCTCAAAGTCCTTTTGACCAGCAGTTAAAAATTGGACCTGGAAGTTCAGAATGTGGTACTGTGGCCACATATTACATTGAATTATCTGAATTTATTCTGTGTGTGTGTGTACGCGCACGTGTGTGCCTGCACAGGCACATGTGTGTTGGTAGGACAGAAAGAGCTGAATATCAGCAGTTTTGAAATAGGTGTTGAAATAGGTGGATCCTTATCTGTTAGAAGCACCTACTGATGTATTAAGGGCTTCCCTAGTAGCTCAGATGATAAAGAGTCTGCCTGCAATGCAGGAGACCGAGACTCAATCCCTGGGTCAGGAAGATCCCCTGGAGAAGGAAATGGCAACCCACTCCAGTATTCATGCCTGGAAAATCCCATGGAAGTGTTGTAGGAAGTGGGGTGGGCCCCCTACAGGGCCCCAAGAGCGGGCTCTTGTCTAACACTCAGAAAAGAATTGTCCGAGGAGACACGTGCTGACAAAGCAAGAGATTTTACTGGGAAATGGCGCCCGGGTGGAGAGCGGGAGGTGAGGGAACCAGGAGAACTGATCTGCCGTGTGGCTCGAAGTCTCGGGTTTTATGGTGATGGGATTAGTTTCCGGGTGGCTTTGGCCAGTCATTCTAATTCAGAGTCTTTCCTGGTGGCACACACGTCGCTGAGCCAAGATGGATGCTAGTGAGAGAGATTCTGGGAAGTGGACGGATACACGGTGTCTCCTTTTGACCTTTCCTGAATTCTTCCTGTTGGTGGTGGCTTATTAGTTCCGTATTCCTTACCAGGATTTCCTGTCATAAAACAACTCATGCGAATGGTTACTAGAGAGCCTGGCCAGGGCGGGCAGTTTCAGTCAGTGTGCTTCCCCTAACAGAAGGAGGAGCCTGGCGGGCTGCAGTCCATGGGGTCGCAAAGAGTAGGGCATGACTGAGTGACTGACAGGTCAGACAATAGAATTTGTAGAATAGGCTTTGGCTGAGGGCGGGCCGATGTTGAGACCGGGGGACAGATCCATGGGTTCACTGTGCCGTTCTCTCTACTTCTGAGTGTGTTTGGAAATTTCGACCAAGAGGAGTAGAAGAAAAACCCACAAACACAAGCGGAGTCAGCAGCTCCGATCCTGCTCCCCCGCCCCCAACTCTGCTTCCCGCCGGGTGGGGCTGTTGCCGGGTCCCAGAGCAGGGGGCACATGCTGGCCACGGGCCCCAGGGCTCCAGGCCACGCTCCGCCCCATCTGCCCCGAGGCTCCAGGCGGCCACACTGCTTCCTCGGCTCCAATGTCATCGCCTAGGCGACCGGGACGCTGCCGCCACCGCCAGCCTGCCCAGCCACGAGCCGTGGGCCTCCTGGCTGCCTCCCCTCTGCACAGACCCTCCAGGGCCTAGGCTCTGCCAAGGTAGGCTTGGCTCGGGCTGGCTCTCCTTGTTCAGGTGCAGGTTGGGGCTCTTTGGGGCCACCCCAGGGTGCAGAAGCCCCTCCTCACTAGCTCCCCACCTGGTGCTTGGGAACTGGGTACCCTGGGGGCGGGGGTGGCAGATGGGCCAGTGCGAGGAGGCCACGCCTGTGGTTCCCCTGATGGGGCTCAGCCACTGTTGTGTGGCACTGCTGTCTGCCCCCAGGGGGGTGGTGGGGCAATTTGCATAGCACGGGCAGTTGGGGGAGGGACAGAAGTCACTCTAGTGCCGCCGCTTCCAGCCCTTGGGTCCACCAGGAGCTCTCTCCATGTTCTGCCGCAGAGGCCTGGAGTGGCTGCCCAGTCCCGGCCCCAGCCGCATGGCCGGGCGTGTCCCGCTGGGGGCCACCATTCCTCAGCCCCATGGGACCAGCCCAGAGCCGGCTTTCCCCGGTCTCCCTAACCCACCCCGGCTGCCTCCCAGGCATCACCGAGACCCAGGCAGCAGGACTCAGCTCCCTGTGCTGCCTGCCGGGCACTGTGGTCCCACCTGCACTCCAGGGATGCCTCTGAGGTTGCACTCTTGAGTGGAGGGGCTGGGGTGGGGGATTCACCACGATGAAAGCGGAGCATGTGTGTGTGCAGGTGTGTATACATGTGTGCATGTGCATTGCTGGCAGTGACTCAGTGGTAAAGAATCTGCCTGCAATGCAGGAAACGCAGGTTCAATCTCTGGGTTGGAAAGATTCCTTGGAGGGGGAAATGGCAATCCACTCCGGTATTCTTGCCTGGACAGTTCTACAAATAGAGGAGCCTGGCGGGCTACAGTCCATGGGGTCGCAAAGAGTCGGACACAACTGAGCTACTAAACACACCGAACACAGACATGTGTGTTGATGGTGCTGATGGGGTGTGTAGGCCCCAGTGGTTGGCTCCCCACCCCACATGCCGCCATCAGGAAGCACACTCTGAAGGCTGAGCAGAACGAGGAGTAAGGGCTTAACTGTAAGACGGCCAATAGCAGATTCACAAATGGTTCAGTGGTCAGACAGGAGCACTGCATGTGCGCCCCAAGGTGCCCCAGGAATCCTGCTAGACGCCCCTGTGTAGATCAGCCCTGCATGGTGGGTGTGATGTCCCCATTCTACAGATGAAAAGGCAGAGGCCCCAAACACACACACAACTGGTAGGCGGTTGAAGGTGCCCGAGTGCAGCTGGTTGAGGGGCTGAACTCAGAAGTGCATTAGCCCAATGTGGATCATTATAGAAGGGGGTCCCAGGACAGGATACATGTCCTCTCACCCCTTCTGCACCCTCCTGCATTCCCGTGGTCCATATTCCCCACCTCGCTGGACCAGCCAATCCCTGACTCTCTGACCACCAGCCTCGAGGTTCACCAAACCCACGATGTGCCCCCAGGTGACCTTCCCCAGCAGAACCCCCCTTCATCCCTCTGAGAGCCAAAGCCCCTCCTTGTTCCCTGAGTCCCTATAGGTGCAGGTCGATGACCCTTCCTGCAACCAAGGCCTCTGGGCCCCCTGTCCCCTCTCCAGCCCGCCTGGCAGCTCCTGCCTCCCCTGACCTGATGGGCCATTAGGACCTGTCCTTGGCAGACTGGTGCCCCTCCTCCAGCCTCAGTCAGCTGGCGAGACCAAAAATGACAACTCATGTGGACCTTCAGCTCCCCTTGGGCTGACCCCAGGCCTGTCCACGCCCCTTCAGCGTGCCCTTCACACTGTGGGAGGAAGGCTGGTTCTCTTGTCTGCCCCTCAAGAGAGGAGTCCCCTGGAGGGTGGGGCTGCCTGGCGGGAAGGGATTGGGTGGATCCTAACCAGAGTTGGGCTCAAACCCAGCTTCTGAGTGAGTGGCCCTGGGCACACGGTCTGCTCTTTGTGCTTCTGTAGGAACATCTGGAAGGTGGGGTGCAGCAGTGCCTTCCTCACAGTGCAGTGCCAAGGGAGCAGTGCCTTGATCTCATGAAGACTGAGATCAAGAAATGCAGAGGCTTCCAGGCTGGGGCTGGCACTGAGTGAGGGCACGTTGTTATCAGATAGAGATGCTGGGCATCATTATCAGATAGAGACCCCCGGGGCCAGGGAGGCAGGTGGGACAGAAGGGCTGATGATGGGTGTTCCTGGAGTGAGTGAGGCCTGGAGGGACCAGTATCGTGGCACCTTGGATGAGGTCATGTCAGATGTCAGCTAACTTCAGAGACGGAAAGGAGCAAAATTCATGAGTCAATTGGAGCTCTCGAACTAGGCCTCGATGGCTGGGGGCGGGTGAGTGGAGAGCTGAATGGGAATGGGTAGAGGTAGAAATTAGTAGGGATGGTAGAAATTAGTACATCCTGAGCCCATAGCGAGGAGCCCAGGGTGAGAGTCAAGGAGTCTGTGCAGGGTGGGAACACAGTCGAGGGGCTTCCCTTCAAGGAGTGTGGAGGTGTCCAGAGGAGGGTGGTCAGGTGGTTTGGGAATGACCATGTGGGGCAGGATTGAAGAGCATGAATGCTCGCCCGGGGAAGAGAAGATTCTGGAGGACAGAACCTGGCACGCTGGCGTGTAGAGGTGGGACCCCAGGAGGGGTGGCTTGGAGGAGAAAGACAGAAACGGCAGGAGTGCCTGGCAGACTGGAAGGTGTGAGTGTTGCCAAAAGTGGGGTCTGGCTGCTCGTCGCTCAGAAGTCTAAAGGAGGCAAGCCTGGTGCAAAGGAAAGTTTGCTTTCTTTCGTAGGCTGGCAGCAGAGTTGAGGGTGTGGTGGGCAGATTCCCGTCCAGAGGCTGACTCCCTCCCACTGAGTATCAGGGGGCAAGAGCTATTATAGGTGGAGGGAGGGGGCTACATGGCAAAACAGCACAGTCAGCTGTGACAGTCATCTTGAAATTGATCACACGGTGGTCTCATCAGTGTCGTTTTGATTAAGTACAGTTAGTCTTCAGTTCCAGGGTCAGTTTGTTTCCATTTCTTGAGGCCAGTTCTGATTTTTGTTTTGGCATACATCTTAGTTTCCCCCTAGGGATCCAGCCCTCGCCCCCTGCAATAAAAGTGCAGAGTCCTAACCACTGGACCGCTGGGGAATTCCCTGAGGCCAGTTCTCAGAAAAGTGGCAGCTTATGTCACAGCTACAGTCTGGTCTTCGTGTTGTTGACTTCTTCCACCTGGTGGGGGTACAGGGGTGAGGTGCATGAGCCTACATCCGGCCACTGGGGGGCCATCAGATGAGGCAGGAGCAGGGAGCCTGGCTAAAAGGCTGCTGCACTTTTCGGGCAGTGGTGAGGGGATCTGAGCTGGGGTGGCCCCATCGGGGGGAGCCCTGGATTCCAGATCCATGTGAAGGCATGGCTGGAGGTGGGCAGTGAGATGGAGGGCCCAGAATGCGCCCAGCTGCCGTCCACTCCCAGTCACCTCGGCTCTCATGTGGGCCACGCCATGATTGAGAGCTCAGACACCTGCCCTGCTTGAAGCATCTCATCTGTCCTCTCCAGCCTTGTGAGGCTCCCAGCCCTTCAGCTGCCCCGCCTCCTGGGTCCCCTACCTGCCCTCTCTGCTGTCTGAACCTTCCTCACCAATACCCTCACTTCTGCTCCCACTCTCCCCGCCAGGCCCCCCGACAGGTGGCTGGATGCTGCCATGGAAGCCCCCCTGACAGTGGTGCGGTTTGGCTTGGGGCACCATTCCAGCCGCCCTTGACCCGCCCCTTCTTAGACACAGGATCCCTCACCAGTGTGATGTCATTCCTTCTGCTCCCTGCACTGTGCCTTCTTAGAGAAAACTTCTCCCCATCAGCGCCTGTGCCTCTGACACCCCCACCCCCCACCTACAAACTTGCCTGCCTCCGTTCTCCAGGCGGGACAGGAACCAAGACACCCCCATTTGGTCCTCTGCCCCTGGGGTCTGGCCTTTGAAGCCCGAGCAGGAACCCATTGCTTGCCTCTAGCGGATGGGTTGTCGGTTACCCTGGGATGGCACATCAGCTTTCTGCTGCCCTGGGGTGCTACGGCCCACCCATTGCTCTGCAAGTGCCTTATTTTTAGATAGACCAGAGAAGGGAGGGCCCTGCAAGCGAACCAGGGACAGGGCAGTGGCCAGACCTGGCCTCTGCCTGGAGCCAGGGCAGGTTTTTTCCTCCCTCTCTGCTGCTACCCTGACCCTCAGGACCTGCTGCTCCATTGCAGCTCACTCCGGGATCTCCAGCTCCTCGTCCGTGCCTGTATCAGAACCCTGCTGAGTGCTCAGGCTCTTCCTATGCAGCACAGGCAGCAGGCTCGGAATGGGCAAGACAGTTCTCCAGGGTCACACAGCTGCCGAGCAGAGCGGCGGAGCGGGGCTAAGTGGACAGAGGGGCCTGGGCGCCGGGAGTGTGGTAGGCACTGTCGAGCTACAGAGCTGAAAGCCAGGGGACAGGGACCATGTGCCTGGTCTGACCTGCACATGCTGGAATGGGAGGAAAACCATGAGCAGGTCATGCTCCCCCCCAGGTGTGGGGGGAGGCCCGGATGTGGGTAGGGCCTCATCATGGGGGTGAAGAAAGAGGGGTGGGCGAGGGACTTCCCAGCAGCATGTGGGTGGGGCTGTGTGGGTGGGAATGCAGGCTGGGGAAGGAGTTGGGCCTCCTTGCTCTCCTCCTAGAAAGGCCAGGCTGAGGGCAAGGTCAAGAGCCAGCTGGCTGGGTTGGAGCTGTGACCAGCTGTGTGCCCTTGGGTGAGTGACCTAACCTCTCTGTGCACGTTTCCACGTCAGTGCACGGGCCTGCTGGGACATGGTGGGGCTCAGCCATGCTCTGGCATTTCTTTGTTTGTTTGGCTGCAAGAGTTTGTCCACCAGGAAGCTGGTCATGGCAGCCTCTCCAGTGGAGTTGGGGTAGGAGGCAGGTGCCCCTGGGTCCCTGACACTTAGCTTGGCCGAGCACCTCTCTGAGCAGAGGTCTGGGTGACCCCAGAGTCGGGCAGCCCTGGAGGATCTGGTCAGCCATTTCCTTCCAGAAGTGTGTGAGGCTCACGTGGTCAGAGGGCTGCCGCCCAGCTCCCGGCCTCACGTGGGTACTAAGCCAACCGTTAGATTCAAACAGAAACTGCCGGGCAACCTCAGGGTGCTCCAGGCTGGCCCAGGTGCGGAGAGAGGCCATCCTGCCCCTGGCCCGGCCAAGGGACGGAGGCTGGCAGCAAAAGTAAGAGGCCCGCGGGATGAGAGGCGCTGGGGCTGGGGGATTCCCCAGGCCGCTCCCAGGCTCGGCCTCCCCCGCCTGCTCGGGGCCCCAGCCCAGGAGGGAGAGAGGGCGGCTTAATCAGGCACCTCCAGCTGTTTTCATATTTCACAAGCGCACCCTGCCCCAGGGTGGGGAGGCTAAATTTGTCTCATCAGCAGCGCTGGGCTCCCCCCGAGTGGGGCCGAGGGGGAGCAGGGAGCCACCCCAGGGTGATGGAGCCGCAGCCATGCCCTCCTCCCTGGCCCTGCAGGCCCCGTCTCTCTCCACAGGAGGCCCAGGTGCCACCCTGGCTGGCCCCGGCCGAGGGTCCTGTCCTGTCCTGACTGCACCCCACCCCCTGCTGGGCCAGCCGGGACAGAGGCTGCCCAGCCTCCTGTGGCCACGTGGCCCAGCGCGGCGGGAGGGGCAGGCGAAGATGGCCGCTGCTCATGCTCCCTGAGGGCGACACGCTCCCGGCCACCATTCCAGGTGGGACCCCTGTCCTGGCCCCAGTGGCCAAGGGCAGCCCGTTCCGGGGTGGGTGGCTGGGTCTACAGGGGCCCCTCAGCTCCAAGCACCCAGGAGCCTGGGCGCTGGGTGTCCTGCAGGAATTCTGCTGGGCCGCCGCCCAGGGACAGTGCCATGTCACCGCAGGGCCTGCTGCGTGATGGCCACCTGACCCCTCCGCCCAAGTAGGGGGACTTGTGGGCACTGGGACGTTCTGGAGTCCCCTCAAGACAAGCCACAGGGTATTGGAAGGGGCTGGGGAAGGGCCCTGGGGTCCCTCCTGTGATGGTGTAGGTTTATCTGTCCCTTAGATTTCAGTCCGTCTACGTTTTTGGAAATAACCGGGGATGGAGCCACAAGAATAACCAGCGTGTGACAGGACAACTGGGGTGGATTGTTCTGGGGAGGGGACAGCGTAGGGGTCTTCGGGTCTTTCCTCACTAAAGTGACTGGGCCGCACCTTTTCCCTGGACACTGTGGGGGTGGGCATGTGCTCCAGCTGTACCTCCCTGTGCCCAGGCCAAGTGTCCACACCCGCCACAGGCAGGTGGGGGCCCCGCTATGGATGGGGTGTCCCTTCAAAAGGGTAACAGAGGCCCCAGTTTATGGGCCTTGGTTCTGGAGCTCTGGGCAAGGGCGGGTGGAGGGAGAGGAGAGGAGAAGCCTGAGGCCTTGAAGTCCTGCTTTTCGAGGCTGCTGTCGGGGCCGCACAGAGCTATCTGTGCTCTGCCACTGGCCAGGTGATGGGGGCAGGATAAGGCGTGTTCTGATCCGGAGTCAGGGAGGTCAGTGGCTTCCTGGAGGAGGCAAGGCCTGGCCTGGCAGGGCCAGGGTGGGGTAGGGAGTGGACAGTGGACCAGGGCTGAACTTGGAGGCAGCCCCGGCTGGGATACATGGGGGCGGGGCTGGGAGCCCAGGGCAGGCTGTGGCTCTCGCTGGGATCTTGGAGGATGAGGTTAGAGGGTTGAGCAGAGCTCCTGAAGGAAGAGTCAGCCCCCCAGGGCCTCCAGCTCCCACCAGCCTGGGGCAGAGGGGCTGTGTACTTGGGACAAAGCCCTTAGCTGTTTTCGGGTGGGGAACAGGGTGGGGTTCTTTGGGTCTTTCCCACCTGGGCTGCAGCGGGACCCTTGGTAGCTTGGGGCACGTTTCTTGGGTCTCTGAGACCTGCCCAGGGGTGGTGGTCATTGCCTGACAGGGCAGTGTGGGAGCCTGGTGGCCCTGGCAGCAGCTGGCCGGCTTCTCCTCTGTAGCACCGGGTCTCTGGGCTGGAACCTTCTCTGCTGAGGGGGCGCTGCAGGATGTGGGGCCGCGTCCCCTACCCCAGGTGGCTCTCAGAGACCTCGGGGAGTCCCCGAGCGGAGAAGTTGTAGGGTGTGGGGCTGTGTCTCCACTCAAGCCTGGGTTGAGGTCTCTGGGCCACCAGTCCCCGCCTCTCAGAATCACAAATATTCGCTGGAAATTCCTTGAGGTGAAGTGGTTCTGGGGGCCACAGCCCACAGTCGGGGGTGTCTGAGCGTCAGGCCAGCTGCCGTGAGAATGGGCCGAATGCTGCCCTTCTCAGGCTGCTGTGACTGCAGCTTCCCCCCGCCGGGTGCTCAGGGAGTCCAGCCCCCACCCACACCGCTCCCCACCCTCTCGTGCCCACGTCTCCAGCCTTGAGCAGAACTGGACTCCTCTTGTTGTGACAGAATGCCCTTCCTTTCCAGAGCAACTTCATCTTGATGGCAAAGCAGAGCTGTCCACCATGTGTTTGCACCCTGTGGCATCTTTGCTACTCACCTGGGGGATGTCATCGGAAGTCGGTCTCTCCCTGCTACAGGCGATTTTTAACATAATTTGCATCATTTGCAAAAGCAGTTTCCATTGTGAGCACATTTCCAGATTTGCAGAGTGTGTCGGGGAAATTGGATTTAATTTGCAGGAAGTGGTTTTAGAATTGCTTTCTTTCTCTCACCCTTGCGAACCTTGGCCACCTTGGCCGAAATGCTGCTAGTGGGTAAAAGGAAGTGATCATCCCTGCCCAGGGGAGAGGGTGCTGTGCTCACTGAGCCAGGGGGTTCTGGTGGGGTGGGCAGATGGCCTGAGGCCAGGCATCAGTGTTGCCTCTTCCTCACGCCTCAGCTCCTGCCTGGGTGACGGGTGGTCCCCAGCACCTATAGGCACTAAGTCGGCAACTCCGTCACACGTAGCCCAGTTTGGCCAGCTCTTCCGAGTTTTCCAGGGATGTTGGAGGTCTGGGTGCTGCGTGACTTCCTGGGTCAAGTCTCCCCGGATCCTCTGAGTCGGGCAGGGCAGGTTTCTGGACCCATTTTGCGGATGGAGAATCGGCGTGGTCGTCACCATCGGAGACTGGTGCCATCCTCGGGTTGACAACCAAAGGGGTCCCCCCAGTGGGCCAGGTGGGCCTGTGTGATGCTTTCCCTTTCAGCGGAGGGGTCTATCCCAGAATCTCTGGGAGTCCTGGGGTGCTGGCTAAAAGTGGACATGGGGCCCTGGGTTTAAGGTGTACTGGGGGCAGATGCAGCAGGATCTGCTGAAGACATGGAGTTCGGTGAGCCTGAACCTCCTCTTCCTTCAGTAAGGCTGAACTGTCTCATCTGCAGTCCTGGTGATGAGGGCTGGGGTGGGGGTGGGGGGATGGCACTGGGGTGGGACCCCTGCTGCCTCCTGCTTCCACAGAGGGCTGGGCACCTGCAGGCCTGTCCTGAGCCAGGGCTGGCCTGCGTGCTGGTGCAGGCGCCTCTGACCCCAGCAGCTTGGGGTGAAGCAGGGGGTGTGGTTAGGGAAGACGCTGGTTGTGTCGCCCAGGGTGGGGACTCTCTGTCCCAGCTCCTGGCTGTTCCTGGGGGGAGGGAGGTGTGTAAGTAGCGGAGGGAGACTCAGGGAGATTCCCAATGCTGATGCACTGCCCCAGATGCTGGGCAGCAGGAGTTGCTGAGAACTGGGACCAGGCTTCAGGAGAGAAACTGTCTTAACTTCCACGTAACTGGCAGAGTGATGTTCTTGGTGGTGCTGATTTCCCCCCAACATACTACCCCAGGCTCCTTCTCTGAAGTTCAACCTTTCTTTATTGAGGTGAAACTCACATAATATAAAGCTAACTGCTTTGCAGCGAGCCATCCAGTGGCGTTTGGCTCATTCACAGAGCTGAGCAACCATCACTCGGTCTATTTCCAGCAGTCAGCCCATCCCCCACCCCATGCCACTCCAACCCCACCCTCAGCCCCTGCAACCACCAAGCTGCCTTCCACCTCTGGGGATTCACCTTCCTGGATGTTTCATAAGACACATGACCTCTTTCACTCACTGTGAGGTTTTGAGGTGCGTAGTGATGTAGCTGGTGTGAGAGATCACCCTTTTCATAGAGTGATACTGCAGCGTGTGAACCTACCAGGGCTTCCCAGGTCATGCTAGTGGTAAAGAACCCACCTGCCAATGCAGGAGACGTAAGAGACGCAGGTTCAGTCCCTGGGTCAGGAAGACCCCTGGAGAAGGAAATGGCAACCCACTCCAGTTTTCTTGCCTGATGAATCCCACGGACAGAGGAGCCTGGCGGGCTACGGTCCATGGGGTCACGCAGAGTTGGACATAACTGAAGCGACTTAGCACACACACAAGTGGACCTACCAGGATTTGTTTATTCATTCATCTGCTGATGCTTCTGGGGGCTATTTCCACATTTCTGCTGTTATGGGTGCTGTGACCAGAGATAGGATCTTGCTGTCCACTTGCTGTGTGACGTTAGTCTAGGCATTGTCATCTCTGGGCTTAGATGGGCCATTGGCGAAATAGAGGGGGTGGGACCAAAGTCCTGGGCCAGTTGAGTCTCGAGTTGGCACAGGCTGCCCACACCAAGAGGCCACCCTGACTGATCTCTGCTCACCCAGAAAGGACCACCCATGGTGAGTGGGTGAGGGTGGGTTTCCACCCAGTTTCAGCTTGGCGGCCTGTTCCACGCCTGCTCCAGCCAGTGTATTCTGCTTCCTACCAAGTCTACCCAGTTCTGCGTTACCTCATGGCCAGCTCCAGGCCTTACTCAGCTCCACTGGGTTTTGGACAGCTTAGCCCAGGATGGGCGTGACCTCCCCAGCACAAGAAGCATGCCAGTGAGTGCTGGCCAGCCCCTGGTAAAAACTCTGTGGATCATGTGCTAAAGGTTTGAGGTGGAGCGGGGAGGAGGCATGACTAAGTTAATTTCCAACTCTGAGAAGACCACTTGGTCATCCCCGCACTTTCAGTTGTGCTGTGTGACCTTGGCAGCTCACATAACCTCTCTGAGCCCCGTCTCCTGAGAGGGGGTAGAACCGTCTCCGAGCCTGCTGGGGAGTTGATTTGTGGCTGGCACTTTCCAAGCCATTTGTCCCAGCCACCTTCACTTGGGCCGACCTTAACCTCCCCTGCCCAGCCCCTCCCAGCTCGTGCCACTGCCCCAGGGACAGTGGCCTGGCACGTGGCAGCCCCAGGAACGCGCCACAGGTCTTAATCAGGGCCCACTGCCTGGGGACAGACAAAGCAGCAGATTGGGGGCCGCACCCTTCCTCCCCCGACGGCTGTAGGCAGGTCCAGGCCTGCCCGCTCGGGCACTGCCAGGCAATGGCCAAGCTGACTCCTGTGGCCCCTTGCCAAGAACCTAGAGACCAGCCCAGGGGAGACATCGCCTGGGCTTGGGTGGGGGCAGTGGGCAGAGTGGGCTCTGCCCACCCCTCCCTCCCTGAAGGACAGGGATTCCAGATGTGCCTGGCGTGGCCACTGCCGTGATGTCGGGGCTGCTTTGGGTGTGACTGGGGCATGGGAACTCTCAGGAGGGGTGCTGGTGGGGACAAAGGCCAGCAGACACAGGGCCGGGGCCCTAAGCCTTTGGCATCTCCGGTGAAGGGGGGCCATTCATGCCGTGACCCCCCTCCAGTGACAGAGCAGATTCTCCGCCTCGGCCTTGGTGGCTGCCTCGCCAGGTTGGCATTGCTGTTGCATGACAGGCTGCCAGCAAGGATCCCACCGCAGAGGTGAAAGACCGCCCAGCACCGCAGCAGTTGGGCACAGCCAGGCTCCTACCCGGGCCTTGGCTCCAGCCTTGGCTGGGCCCTGCACCTGCCCTTCCTGGGGTGGGGCGGGACACAGAATCTGAGCTGTCACTGGGCTGCTGGGGCATCAGGAGCCCTGAAACCTGGCTTGAGTCTCCCCCCATGGCTAAACCTAGAAACACAGTCCATACTAATAATGACCACTCGTGTTCCAGTGTAATTATGACCCAGACACAGCGGAGACTTTTATCTTCTTGTTTTGTTTTTATTTTTTAATTTAGTTTTTATTGAAGTATAGTTGATCTATATTCCTGGTAGCTCAGAGGGTAAAGAATCCACCTGCAGTGCTGGCGACCTGGGTTCAATCCCTGGGTTGCGAAGATCCCCTTGAGGAGGGCATGGCAACCCACTCCGGTTTTCTTACCTGGAGAATCCCCATGGACAGAGGAGCTTGGTGGGCTGCAGTGCATGGGGTTGCAAAGAGTTGGACACGACTGAGTGATTAAGCGCATGGCACATAGTTGATCTCCAAAATTGAGTTAATTTCTGCCTTACAGCAGAGTGACTCAGTTATACACACATAGACATTCTTTTTCACATTCTTTTCTGCTACAGTTTATCACAGAATATTAGTATAGTTCCCTGTGCCGCACAGTAGGACCTTGTTGTCCATCTATTCTAGACACAAT
This sequence comes from Dama dama, assembly GCF_033118175.1. Classification (NCBI taxonomy): domain Eukaryota; kingdom Metazoa; phylum Chordata; class Mammalia; order Artiodactyla; family Cervidae; genus Dama; species Dama dama. Next base: position 46,414,639 of record NC_083694.1, on the reverse strand, counting down.
GGTTTACATCTACTAACCCTAAGCTCCCTGTCCCTCCCCACCTTGGTAATCACATGTCTGCTCTCTATGTGTGTGAGTCCGTTTCTTTTCTCCTCTTTCGTTCTTTATTAATGTTTTTTATTTGGCTGAGCTGGGTCTTTGTTGCGCCAGGGGGCTTCTCTAGTTTTTCAGCGTGCGGGCTAAGTAGTGGCAGTGTGTGGCCTTAGTTGTGGCCTGTGGGACTTCTGTTCCCTGACCAGGGACAGAACCCGGCCTCCTGCACTGAGAGCTCAGAGTCTTAACCACCAAGGAAGTCCCCCATGAGTCTGTTTTGTAGATAAGTTTATAACTTCACATGTAGCTGATACCCTCTGATATTTGTCTTTCTCTTTCTGACTCACTTCACTTAGTATGATCATCCAGCAGAGAGTTGAAATTAGTGCTCCTAAGGGGCCCTGCAGCAGCCCCAAGAGGGGTGCTGTTGTCAGCCCCGCTTCACAGTTGATGGCTCTGAGAAGGTCTGAGGCCATGCTGCCCCCACCCCTGGGTCTCAATTTCCACCCCCAGAAAGGGCAGGATGAAAGGAGGGCTGGGTGGGGGCCTGCGCCCAGCCAGGACCCGAGGGTGTCCCCGAGTGGTCATCCTTGGCTCCTCCTACCACTTGTGCTTCAGGACGCTGGCCAAAGGGCTCGGAGGCAGCCTCCCAACCCACCCTCTTGTTCTCTCCTCTCGCAGAGTGAGCTGCCCTCTGCCCGTACTGGAAGATGTCCCAGTCCACCCAGCCCGCCGCCGCTGATGAGGGGGCCACGTTCCAGCACCTATGGAGTTCTCTGTAAGTGTCGGGCTCTGGGCAGTGGGCAGAGGGCTGGGTGGGAGCTGCTGTCCTGGGTTTCCTCCTGGAGTCACAGGCTCCACAATCTGGGCTTCTTCCTCTGACAAGCCCTCCAGTAGGCTCGGGGCAGTGAGAGGTCCAGGGGACAGAGCCTGTGGGTGGCCATCTCCCTGGCACCCACACCAGCCCTGGAGAGGCTGGTGGGACAAGGAAGCTGGGGCTTCTGAGAGCTGAGGTTGGGGGAAGGAGCAGAGGGGCAAGGGGAGATGTGGGCTGGCCTCACGCCCTGGGCCTGGGCGGTCTAGGCTTACCGCTCTGTTGCCCGCTCTGTCTCCCTGTCTAGGGAGCCAGACAGCACCTACTTCGACCTTCCGCAGTCGGGCCAGGGGAATGAGGAAGTGGCGGGCCGTGCGGAGGCCGGCATGGATGTCTTCCACCTGCAGGGCATAAGCGCGTCTGTCATGGTGAGTGGGGCTTCCCTTTGCGGGGGACTCGGTGGAAGCGGTGAATGTGAACTGTCCTGTCTCGGGAGCCTGCAGAACTGGGAGGCAGGCTCGCAGATGTGGTCTCCTCTGTATGCTTATTAGCACGTTTCAGATCACAGAGTAGAAACTGTATCAGCTCATGTAACTGTCAGTCCAGGGGTAAGAAGCTTTTCAGGACTGGCTGGGTCCAGATGTAGTGAGACCTTCAGGTATGGCTGGATCTAGGTGTTCAAATGAATTCAGGCATGGCTGGATCCAGGTGTAGAGAGACCTTCAGGCATGGCTGGGCCTAGATGTACAAATGAATTCAGGCATGGCTGGATCCAGGTGCTCCGACAGCTGCCTCTCATTCTCTTGCTCTGCCTCCCCCATGGTGGATTTGTTCTTAGGCAGCGTCTCCTCTTGTGGTAGAGGCTCCAAGAGCAGCACCCCCCCCACCGCCGTGGGGAAGGACCCCTCTTTGCCCAGAGTCCAGCACGCCCATCTCTAAATATGTCATGTGTCTATTCCTGAGCCGTCCCTGTTCACTGATGACCTGGGTACCCTGAAGCAGGGTCAGGATGGAGTGGAGTATTGTGGGCTCCCCCACCACAGGCACTAACTTACGGGAAGAGGCCCCCGAAGGGGATGGAGCTGCTGTTTCCAGAGGAGGCAGGTGGGAGGGGGCGTTGCAGGAGCATCCAAGGCCCCGACACCTGCCTGTCTTGCTACGTTTCAGGCCCTGCCGCGCTGGGTGGCCCTCTTGGCAGGAGGAGGTAGCTGGCCATACTCCTGCCAGGCATTGGGGTGCCAGGAGGTGGGGGGCAGGACACAAGAAGAGTGTGTAAGGACCCCCAGCCCTGGGGAAGCCCAGCAATGCCCCAGAACCCCCCACAGTCACCTCCTCAGCATGATGTCTGCTGGATCTGGGGCTGCTGAGTTCTGTCTGTGGGCTCCCTGCCCAGGGTTCCCTCAGGTGGGCACCTGTCTCAGGACCTTTGCTAAGAGCATGAGGGAAGCACCTGGCTCTGATCTCAGGTGGCCTCGGACTGCAGCGGATTGAAGCAGGGTTTTAGTTGCTGGCCAGAGACTGAGGTTGGGCTGCTGCAGTGAGCATGCTGAATCCTAACCACTAAACCACCAGGGACCAGTGGCCAGTGATGAGGCCCTGGCCCGTCAGCTGTGTCGAAATGAATTCCCAGGAAGACAGAAAGTAGTGAAAGCAGAAAAGTGCTTACTAGGAGGAAAAGGGTACATGTGAATAGACACATGGGTGGACTCCAAGGGAGAGTGTTGCGCCCTCATGGGGGTTTGAACCACTTTTATGGGGTGTTTCTTGCAGGTTTCCTGTGGCCAGTCATCATGCTTTACCTGGTCCTGAGTCCAAAGTTGGTTTACCTCAGGGTCCCCTACATGTCTGGGGGCTCAGAAGGTCAAGAATCTGCCCGCAATGTGGGAGACTCAAGTTCGATCCCTGGGTCAGGGAAATGCCCTGGAGGAGGGAATGGCAACCCATTCCGGTATTCTTGCCTGCAGAATCCCACGGGCAGAGGAGCCTGGCGGGTTACAGTCCACGGGGTTGCAAAGAGGCGGACGGGACTGAGAGACTCACTTTCACTTCTTCCCCTGTGTGTGCACATCTCTTGGCCAAGATGGATTCTAGCGGAGAGGCCTGTGGGGGGGTTGACATCACTCACTGTGGGGTGACACCCTTCCCTTTGTGACCTCCAGGGAGCCTTTCTGAGCGTGTGTAGTTGGGAACATCTCCTTGACCTTGAGAAAGAGGACTATGTTGTCTTCTGTGTCTTATCTGGGCAGGGCTCAGCTCTGCTCTCTCCTGCTATCTGTCCGCTGGGGATGAAGCCCGGCTGCTCAGCCTCTGTCCTCAGCTCTGCTCGCTGGGGGCTCCATGGACGGCCGCTGGCCTCACACAGAGCAGCATGAGGGCCTTGGGGCACCGGCAGCAGGCCAAGGGCCAGGGTGCATGAGGGAGGTGGAGCCAGGAACTCTGGAGGCAGGATGAGCTCAGAGCCTGCCCCCTCCCCTCCAGGGGGGCCCCTCTGGAGTTGGAGAGACCCCTCCAGGAGTTGGAGCTCTTATCCCAGCACACACCCCTCTGAGAATAGTGGGGGTGGGGGGGGGGTGGCTCCAGTCATGGGAATGAGCCAGGGTGAAAGGGAGAGGGAGGAGGAAAAGTCTCTGTGTTCTTTGTTGTTGTCTGGCCCAGGGCCCACTGACCCAAGTGGGACAGAGGAAGGTACCTGCAGCCGGGATAGGTTGGGGGTTCAGGGAGTAGTCACAGGGTTGACCCCTGTGACATCCTTGCCTCTGAGGAGCCCCTTGGGCTAGACTGGAGGAAACTGCCTGCCCATCCCAGCCTCCTGTCTCTACCCAGGAGACTGTCGGGGCAGACACAGCTGTTGTATTCCCATTTTACAGGTGAGGAAACCAAGGCAGATACTGGGAAAGGGTAGGCCTCTGCTGGGCCAGGTAGTGCCATCTTGTCCGTTCAGACCCTTCAAGTCAGCCAACACCTCCCCAGGGGCCAAGGGTCCTGACCTCTCACTTCCAGGTCCCCCTCTCCTGGACATTTGCATCCTCCACAAATGGGTGGGTCTCAGCCTGTCAGTAGTGATGCTCTGGGTTAGAATGCCTGGGGTGCTCACCGGAACCCTACTACCTGCCCTGCAGGGGATAGGGGGAAAGTGGAAAAAGAGAAGACAGGCTCTGCCTGTACTGGAGGCCAGGATGGTGTGCCTAGGGATTGGGCCTCCACTCTTTACTGGTGAATTTATTATCATTTTATTGTAATGATCTTTTATTTTATTTGGCTGCATCAAGTCTTACTTGTGGCACACAGGATCTTTGTGAAGGTGTATGGACTCCCTAGTTGTGGTGCGTGGACTCAGTAGTTGTGGCCCATGGGCTCAGTAGTTGTGACCCATGGGCTCAGTAGTTGTGGTGTGCAGTCTCAGTAGTTGTGGCCTGTGGGCTCAGTAGTTGTGGTGTACAGTCTCAGTAGTTGTGGCCCGTGGGCTCAGTAGTTGTGGTGTACAGTCTCAGTAGTTGTAGCCCATGGGCTCAGTAGTTGTGGCCCGTGGGCTCAGTAGTTGTGGTGTGCAGTCTCAGTAGTTGTGGCCCATGGGCTCAGTAGTTGTGGTGTACAGTCTCAGTAGTTGTGGCCCATGGGCTCAGTAGTTGTGGTGTACAGTCTCAGTAGTTGTGGCCCATGGGCTCAGTAGTTGTGGCCTGTGGGCTCAGTAGTTGTAGTGTGCAGGCTCAGTAGTTGTGACCTGAGGGCTCAGGAGTTGTGGCCCATGGGCTCAGTAGTTGTGGCCCATGGGCTCAGTAGTTGTGGTGTGCAGTCTCAGTAGTTGTGGCCCGTGGGCTCAGTAGTTGTGGTGTATAGTCTCAGTAGTTGTGGCCCATGGGCTCAGTAGTTGTGGCCTGTGGGCTCAGTAGTTGTAGTGTGCAGGCTCAGTAGTTGTGACCTGAGGGCTCAGGAGTTGTGGCCCATGGGCTCAGTAGTTGTGGCCCATGGGCTCAGTAGCTGTGGCCCATGGGCTCAGTAGTTGTGACCCGAGGGCTCAGTAGTTGTGGAGTGCAGGTTCAGTAGTTGTGGCCCGTGGGCTCAGTAGTTGTAGTGTGCAGGCTCAGTAGTTGTGACCTGAGGGCTCAGGAGTTGTGGCCCATGGGCTCAGTAGTTGTGGCCCATGGGCTCAGTAGTTGTGGTGTGCAGTCTCAGTAGTTGTGGCCCGTGGGCTCAGTAGTTGTGGTGTATAGTCTCAGTAGTTGTGGCCCATAGGCTCAGTAGCTGTGGCCCATGGGCTCAGTAGTTGTGACCCGAGGGCTCAGTAGTTGTGGAGTGCAGGTTCAGTAGTTGTGGCCCGTGGGCTCAGTAGTTGTGGTGCGTGGGCTCTGTAGATGCAATGCATGGGCTTAGTTGCCCCGACGGCATGTGGAATTTTAGTTCCTTGACCAGGGATTGAACCTATGTCCCCTGCATTGCAAGCCGGATTCTTAACCACTAGACCACCGGGGAAGTCCCTTTACTGGTGAATTTAAAATCCAACAATGGAATTAAAGCGCAGCAGGGAGATGTGGGGTCACTCCAAGGTCCATTGTCTGGTCACTCAGGGCTTTCTGAGAGGGGGCTATCCACGGTGGGGCAACCGGGCTCTTGACTTAGTTGTGTAGCTAGCGAGGTGTTTGTTGAAGATTCATGTCTTTGAAGTGGGTGCCTCAGCCACCCAAAGCCGTGTTAGGGCTTACATCACAATAAAAAAGCAGACACCTGCCCTGTACACACTTTGTGGAGCAACAGGAGCTGCCACCAGGCTCCAGGGCGGGAGGGCCCCTGAACACGGTCTCCTAAGGGGTCTATCTCCAGAATTCCATGAGCCCCTCCTCCTAGCTGCCCAGCTCATGCCCTGGAGGGTCAGCGGGCCTGGGAGACCCTGATGACCCAGCATCAGGAGAGGCCAGTTCTAGGGTCCTGTGGGGTGGGACACCTCTCTCCAGGGAGGATGTCTGATGCTGGCAGGTCTGGGCTGGCTGGGGAGGACTTCCCTCACAGCCATGGGGTAACAAGGATGGGACCCCCCCCCATCTCTGCCAGCAAGAGGACTGAGTCTGGCAGGTAGTAACAGGCCTCTTAGTAAAAATCCTGTGGGTTCCCAGAGGGCATCTGGGGATACCCGGAACCATGCTGGCCCTGGCTGGGGGCAAGGCTGGGTGAGGGAAGCCAGGCCCCCTCTGGGTGCCTCATCCTGACCCCCGCCAGCCATCCTGAGAGCAGAGACTGGTCTAGGGGCCGGCATGCAGCCCAGCCCTCACCCTCATGCAGCCTGACATCACTCAGAGGCAAAGATGGGCCTCAGAGATGCAGCTGGACAGCTGACTGCAGAGGCCACTGCCAGGCTGCATTGTGGAAGGGTCGATGCCCGAGTTTTCTGGGGGCCTGGAGGGGCCCACGGAGCCCAGGGAGCTGGCAGGGAGCCCCGCAGAGCTGAACTGGGCGCTGTTATTTTAAAGCCCAACCTGGAAACCAATCTCTCTGGCCAGAATGCAGCCCCCAGGACAGTGCTGCTGAGGGTGGGGACCTACTGATGCCAGGGTGGGCGGTGTCCTGAGTGCCTCACCCCCACCCCCATGGCTCCATCCCCACCCACCAGCAGGTCCACACCCTCATCAGGGAAAGTCTGGGGCTGGGGCAGTGAGGCTAGCCCCCAACTCCAGTTGGTGACAGATCAGGTGCTCCCAGGGCCAGGCCTCAGGTCACAAGAGAGCAGCGAATGCACAGTCGAAAGCTCTCATTTCCGCCAACCTTGCAGTTGTGACTCAGGCTCCGTGTAAAGGCTTGTGCACTTGAGCACATGCACACGTGCACACACACACACACACACACACACACACACACACACACACACACACACGGGCCCCCACGCGCTCCCTCTGGCCTCTGGCCTCTGTGACAGTGGGCATCAGCACCCCATCCCCAGGCTCCAGGTCCACCCCCTTCACCGGGTCATGAGGCTCATCCATCAAAAGACGAGGCTTAGGCATTCCTGGCGTTGGGGGCCCAGCCCTGGGTCCCCGGGGTCATACCTACTGTGGTCGGGGGCCCTGGCTCTCCACCCCCCTTGGCTGCCCTGGTGAACAGGCTGACTCCTTCCTGCAGGACTAGAGGTACCTGAGCAGCACCCCAGCTCCATCAGGAGATGGACCACGGGGACCCACGGTTGCCCCACCCACTGCGTTAGTGGCCGGTGTTGACAGGCAGCGTGGGCAGGGCCTCACCTGAGGAGCCAGTCTGTCCCAGGATCGACTCCCCCATGTCCCTGAACCTTAGGGCCCTCACTTGTGGAGCTGGAGTGACAGGCTGCCTGGGGCCCCGGCAGAGGCTCCCCCAGCCCTGTGGGGCCCCTGACCACCCTCCTGCCACGCTGGGCAGCTGAGGAAGCTGAGTCAGGCAGTTAAAGGGGAAGTGCCCTGGTGGGAGCAGTGGGCCCCTAGCCTTGGAGGAGCCCCAGAGCACGGATTCCTGGTGGGGACCCCGAGGTAGCTGCAGGAAGGGTCCAAGCACCATGGGGCCGAGATGTGCAGAGGGTGTGGGGTCTCAGAGGTCACATCCCACCCCCACATCTTTGCTTGGAGTTATTTGACCCTTTGGGTCTCAGTTTACTTGTCTGTAAAATGGGTCAATGAGGATCTAAACCATCAGGGTTTTGAGGATGACTGCTGGTGCCCAGCCTGTAAGAGGGTGTGACAAACGTTAGATGTGATGGCAACACCAGGGATGAAGCCCGAGTTTGACAAAGTCATTCCATCTGGAACCTGCAACAGTGGAGCCAGGGAGGGCCTGGTAGCAGCTTCCCCCAGCCCCAGAGTCTGCAGTGCCCAGGAAGGACTGGTGCTCCAGGCCCACCTTGGGGGCCCTTTGGTGGGCTCTTGCCCTCTCCAGTTCTAGTCCTTGCAGAACCTGGGCGACTCACCCACGACATAGGGCCCCACCTCCTGCAAGAGGAGAGAGGGGAGCACCTGGCCTCCTGTAGGCTTGAGAGGAGGGTGGCACAGAGGACATGAGGAGCGAGGTGACCCCTGGGCCCTGGGCAGGTGCTGCGACAAGGGGAAGCTTGTAGGGCCTCCCCTGGTCCTGGAGGCCCACCCCCAGTCTGCGAGGAGCACGGACAGGATGAAGCCCCCCATGTTGCATGCTCGTAGGGCCCAGAGCAGGCAGCAGCCGTATGCACCCTGGGCCAGGTGTGGGCCTGGGCTTTGGATGGTCCTAGCCTTCTGATTCTCAGTGTCCCTCAGGACAAAACAGGGGCAGGGCTCTGACCAGCTGTGAAGATGCATGGAAGGGGAGCTCAGCTGATGCTGAAGCTGGCCCTGACCACCCCTCCCCCATCTCCCCCGCCCATCCTCCCAGAATCTGGGCACCTCCTGGGCCAGCTGCCCATGCCTGCCCTCTGCCTGCATCCCTTCCCCCTCTCCTGGTGCCTTTCACTGGTTACAGCTGTCGTGGACCATGGAGGGGGTGACATTTGGGGGCTGATCCACCCTGGAGCTTCTCCTCAGGTGCCCAGCAAGCTATGCAAGGGACAGATGCCAGGGTTAAAACCTGCACACTCTTGAGGGCTTGAGACCCCAGCACTCACCAGGGACAGGCCTTCCTGGCCTGGGGAGGGGGCCCAGGATGAGGAGGGGACAACCCGGTGTGTACAGTCCCTGGAGCGGGAACTGTCAGGAGCGGGAACTGAGCCAGCCCCCAGAAAGGGACGGGTGGGTGGAAGGAGGGCCTGATGTCCCGAGGAAGGGCCAGGAGCTCAGGGGCAAGGAGCCCCCACCAGCCCTTCCTTAGACTTCGGTAGGAAGACCCTCTGAGTGCACAGCCAGCTGCCAGGTCACTACCTCCTGGGGTGGGAGGGCGTGGGGGACAGATCCACCTGCCTGTGGGTGGTCTGGAGGGACTGAGAGGAGTGGGACCCTGAGCAGGCACATTGCCTGTGCCCTTCTGGTGACTCACCCCTTCCTGCACAGGTGCGCCAAGCAAGAAAATACCCCTCATCCTGCTGCTGTAAGTGTGAGGAAGTGGTTGGTGGGGCGGAGCCCCCAATGAGTTAAATTCAGAAGAGCAGGTGCCGAGGGCCCTGGGGGTGACCTGGGAGGCCAGGGCTGGCAGCTGAGGACAGAGCTAGAAGGAGTCCCTGGGGGCAGAGGCCCGGCCCCTCGGTCATGTCCCCGGATGGCCAGGACTTTGGATACATGCACAGGAAGCGGGTGATGCTTTGGGGCAGGTGAGGAGCCCGGCACTTTGAGAGCTGAAGACGCTGTCATTCACCCTGAGACTCCCAGTCCTGCCCGGGATCAGGCCACGGGGACAGTGCTGGTTCTCAGGCCCCAGGTGCCCCCGCAGTGTGGGTAGGGTGTGGCCCCTCTGCCTTCAGGGCTGCCACCAGGGCTCAAGAGAGGAGACCTTCAGACCCGACCGTGCCTTGCTCTGGGCAGCCTCTGGTCTAGGGCACATGGTGGCCAACTCCTCCTAGGGCCCACCTTGTATCCTGAAGGCCTGAGTGAGACTGAGGCTGCCCTTCAGCCGTCCTAGTGGCCCAGGGTTCTTCAGGGCCCTGGCCTTCCTCTCCCCCTGAGTCTTTGGCCACCTGCTCATTCCCCTGGTGTATTGGTCAGCTGTGCTGTGTGGCCAATCCCCACCTACAGAGGGGCTTAAAATGACATATGTCTATTGTCCCACAGATTCTGTGGGTTGGGAGTCCTGCATGTCCCCCCACTGGGCCCCCTGCTCAGGGCCCCACCAGCTGCACTCCAAGCATCAGCCAGGGCTACAATTGCGTCTGGGGCTGGGACCTCCTCCAGGCTCTGGTTGTTGGCAGAATTCAGGTTTAAGTTCTTGTCAGCTGTTGACCCAGGGCCGCTGTTTTCAGCTCCCAGAGACTGCCCGCCATCCCCTCTCCCCCGACACAAACCCTCTCCCCTCAGCCTTGGCTCCTGAGGCCATCAGGACAACCAGTCCCTAATTAGGTCAGGCGCACCTGGAGAGCGCCACTTTTGATCAAATTTTTCCCAGTGTCTCACAATGCCCTGTAGGGGTGGGGGCTCGACCCCAGCCCCTTCCCCTGCTACATGTCTCTGTGTCCCTCCATCCAGCCACCTGCCAAGCCCCTGTTCCTCTTGGGGGCAAGCCTGAGTGCACCCATAGGAACCTCACTGACTAATAGCTGCCCCCCGCCCCCGGCCTTCCTGCCTGCAGGCATCCTGGCTGGAACTTGCAGCCTGAGCCCCGCTGCAGCCCCGCTTCCTAACACGTCTGCACCTCAAACCCTCGGTTTTCCTCGATTGTCTCATTATGACTGATGGATACCTGTGTGTTGGGAGTAACAGCCGCAGCCACCCAGAGTCCTGGGGTTCAGGCCAAGCGTGTTGAGTCGTGTTTCTGGCTGCAGCCACCAAGGCCCACAGAGCCTGAGCCAGGGGCTCCCAGCCCAGCCCCTCGGGAGTGCCACTGGCTACACGTCCTCTGCCTGGGCTCCCCCTTTCCCTCCTGCAGAGGACCTGGGGGGGCTGGACATACTGATGGGCTCCTTGGGCCGAGCCTCCCTCTGTGTAGCCCCTGCCACTCCCAGTTCCCCAGCATGTAGCTAGAACAGGCCAGGAGAGGGGTTTTAAGCTCTCCTTGGAGGGGGGAAGCAGCTGGGTTTGGGGGACTTGGAAGCTTCACATCTCCTTTCACATGGTTTGGGCTCAATTGACCTTCCAGGGAGTATCCTGGCCCCTATGCCAGGGGCAGCTTTGTGCCAAAGATGGTTACGTTAGAATGCACGGTTCCTTCAGAAGGGAGAAGTGGTGACCACCACAGAGCCCCCGGGTAGGCGGGTCCCCATCTCCAAACTCCCAGCAGTGCCGAGGGCAGTGCCATCAGCCCTGTGGTGGGCAGGGCTCCAGCGGTCCTCCTTCCGGACCACGTCCCTCTGATTCCAGGGCCTCGGCAGCAGCAGGGGCATGGCCAGCGGCAACCTGGGCAGAGTCTGTGGCGCAGACTTGGCTGCGTTGGGTCACACCCCGCTGCTCTTTCTGTTGCCAGGCTCCCTGTGGGGTCCCAGGGGAGCACAGTCACCCCATGTACCTCTCCTCTCTGCTCAGGCCTTTGGGGCGGCCCCAGAGGACCACCGCGTTCCCTGAGCAAGAATAAGACTCACTGCGCCCCAGGTGCTGGGGCCGAGGCACCATCTCTTCCCTTCGGGGTGGCCTGGCTTGGCCTCTCGAGGTCTCAGGGGCCCAAGCTGGCCCCCTCCAGGGCTCTGGGGTGGAGGCCTGTGCCCCCCACGGCCTCCCATAGGCAGCATCTCAGAAGGAGCTGAGTGCAGCCTCGTTGAGGAGCCGGCCTGCGGCCCTGCGTGCCCCCCCCTCCCTGCGCAGCCTCCGTGGTGTGGTCCAACCCAGCAGTGGGCAAGCTGAGGCCTGCCCTGGACTCTGATGAATAGTCATGAGGAATAAAGGGGTGGGCCGCCCGTTTTGTTGTTAGATGCAGCTAGTTGACAGCACTGGGGAGATGGAGAGGGCCAAAGTGCCCCTGGCCAGCCCACATGCTCCAGAGCATCCCTCGCTTCTGGTCCCCTAGCCGCCAAGCTTCTCCGCCCGGTCCACCCTGCCAGGCAGCTGCACCCCTGCCCCCGGCCCCCTGGCCACCCACACCCATGCCTCGTCCCACGGCACGCCAGCTCCCCGGCGTGTGCAGAGCCCCGCGCGCCCACCATGCTCTTCGTCAGTGACCCCATGCAGCACTTCGCCTCGGTAGGTGCACCTCCTGGGTCCTTTGGGTCAGCTGGGGTGCCTGTGTCTGTCCTTCTCGGGGGGGCCTTGGTGGGGCTTTTGCCTGGTGGAAGAGTCATTGGGCATTCTCTTGTCTGTCCCCCTGGTTCCCCTGGTCAGGCACTTGCTGCCAGATGGGGTGCCGCCATCCAGGGGGGCCAGAGGCAGGAGGAAGGTGCCGAGGGGCTGGAGGTAGGTGCCGGCCCATCCTGGAGATGTCTTGGGGACCAGTGCCCGCTAACGGGACAAAACCGGTAGCCAGGAAGAGGAGGGTGGGTGGTTGTCTGGTCAGCTAGTGGCCCAGCCACGAGATGTGGGAGATGAGATGCTCCCCAGCTTTGGACTGTCTGAGCTCAGGGTCAGCCGCCCGGCCTGCCCAGCCCTGCCTCCGGCCGCAGGAGCTCAGCATACCCTGGAGGTCGTCTTTGCTCCTGGGATTCCGGCTGTTAGGCTACAACCACCTGCTCCCAAGTCAAGAGCATCCTCACCTGGGATGCTGCTCTATTGACCGCGGTGGCAGGAGTGTTTCCTGCCAGCTGAGTTTGCAGGTCAAGGGCTGGCCGCAAGCTGGCCTCGAGGCCATCCTATTGCCCTTCACGAGGGCAGTTGGCCAGCAGAGAGAATGACGGGTCTGCAGCTTGTCCCTGGCCCCTGTATCCTGAGCCCCGGGGACTGGGGCTCATTTCCAGACGTGCCGAGTCCCCGGGGCCAGCAGGCACCAGGCTGCTAATTGAGCAGGTGGAAGTGGGGCGCAGTGGCTCCCTCAGGCCTTTCTCCTGCTGGGGAGGCGGATGCAGTGGGGTCCATGGCTACTGTGTGCCCTGTGGGAGACCCAGCAGTGGGCAGAGGGGTGGGGTGAACAGCTGGACAGAGTCCAGGTGTCCCCAAGCTCTGGGAGTGGAGGACAAGCGCCGTGTGCGGAGCCACAAAGACCTGCAGGTTCTCAGTTGTGTGTGTGTGTGTGTGTGTGTGTGTGTGCAAGTGTTTGTGTGCGTGTGTCTGGGCCTGTGGGTGACAGTGGGTGTATGCGCTGTTGTTCACATTGTGTGTTAGGACAGGTATGTGTATTTGTGCCTGCAGATAGGTGTTCCCAGGAGACCACGGCAAGAGTGATGTCGTGGGTGTGGCCCAGGAGGGGTGAAGGGTGTGTGGCCTCTCGATACAGCCTGACCGGGTGCTGACATCTTGCTCCCACATCTGGAAGCTCCATGGTGTCTCCACACCTTTGGTGGGAACTTTCTATCTGAAACCTGGCCCTGGGAAAGGGCACAGCCCCATGTGGCCACAGTTGGAGGCCCATCTCTGCTCACTTCACCCACCAGCCCCTGTCACTGGGCTCAGACGGTAAGTTCCTGGGGAGCAGCCCCGTACCCCAGACTGTCCATGCAGATGGTGAGTGAGCCGGGAGGGGCTGTCTCCTGCCACCCGGGGTCTGTTGTCATACACAGAACTTAAGGCAGAGCCTGGAGGCCCGGGCCCTGGAAGCCAGTGTCCCCACCCGGCCGGCTCAGACACAGGGGACTCTGGTACAACCTGTCCTCTTGCATGAAGTGCGTGTCGCCATGTAAGTCAGCCGAGGCTGCAGCTCACTGCCTTTTGGGGAGGCAGAGGCACAGTGATGGGGGTCATAGACCCCAGTTCTGGGCCATGGAGCGCCGCCTCCCTGCAGGGGCTGTAGGTGGTGGGGAGGGACCCCCTGGCGTCCTCCCTGCTGCTGCCGCCCTGCCCTGGGGACCAGCAACGCCAACCCTGTCATTGCCTGGCTTTCTTGAAGACCGAGGGTAGCCGTGGCCCATCTGTTCATTCATTAGGTCAGCGGGTGCCCAGAGCAGCTCTAGTGGCAGGTGGGGGCCTCTGGGGCCAGGGGGCTGGGCTGGGTGGTTCTGATTTGTAAAAGAGCCTCCGCTTCTGATCCGCGGGAGGTTACCTCCGATCAGCCCACTGTGTGCAGAGGGGAAGTGGTACCAACACTCAGGGTTGAACTGGAGGTCATGTGGTCGCCCCTGTGGTTATCAGGAGCCCACTGGGCCAGGAAGGAAGCATGGAGCTGTCGGGGCCCCCACTTGGTCTCCTGGGGTACCCGCCTTTCTGAGCCCCATTTCCAATGCAGCTGCCTGCAGCCCTGTGCCAGTAGGTGACCCAGGAAGGCACATGTCTGACTCCCTGCTCCCTCCCACCGCCCTTGGGTCAGGGCTGGACAGCCCCCTGCCATGGCCCATTTACTAGGGTCCTTCAGCCGGTGCCGGGGTGGGGTTGGTGCTGGTCAGAGCAGCCTCTCCCTCTGGCTGGGACCAGTAGCTCACAGAGCAGGAAGGAGCTGAGGGCCTGTGGGGCCCGCCTCAGATGGGATGAGCTCCATTACCACCCGGATGGTCCCATAGTCCTTCGGGTGGGTGTCCAGGGTACCCACCCAGCTGCCTCCCAGGCCCCCGTTTCACTGTGTATCAATTTAGACCCTCACAGCATGAGACGGGCATGTTGGACGCCGCTGGCTGCCCCGTGCCTGCCTCTGTTGATGGACCGAGGTCCACCCGGTCTGCAAGGTTATGGAAGGCCGGCTCATGGATGATTGGGCCACCGTCCTGGGGGCCAGGCCTAGGATGGGCGCTGTAGGTGTGTGGTGTGGGCTGGGCAGCACAGGAGGGCACAGCGCCGGGATCTCCCGTGTATCCGGGAGCAGGGTTGTCCCCGCCCCCCACCCCCAGAGACAGGACAGCTTCTACAGGAAGGGCAGCTTTGGACAGGAGGGCCCAGGAGGGAAAGGCCAGTCGGGGCTTTAAGAAATAGTTGCTGAGAGTCTACTGCCTCTCTGGGCACGCGGGGCACACCAGAGGAGGACAGGATCCCTCCTGAGTTCTAGAAGCAGCCCGACCTGCAGTGCTGAGAGCAGACCACAGGATGGCAGGGTGAGGCTGGGAGCCTCGGGAGACCGGGATGGGGAGCGAGGCAGGCGCCTTGGACCCGGAGGGAGCAGGGGAGGGGCTGAGAGCCCTGGGTTCTGGACAGGGTCTGCTGATGGGCTGGAGGTTTGGACCTAAGCAACTGGGTGAAGGGAGTTGGCACTTATGCAGCTGGGAAACTGAAGAAGTGAGATTTGGGGTGAAAGTAAGCGTTCTGCTTTGGCTGTGTTGTGTGAGACGCGTCTCGGCTACTGCACAGGTGAACAAGAGGAGAAAGAGGAGCAGAGTTCCTGAAGCCTCGGGAGGAAGCTGGAGGGGATGTCTGGTGGGGCTGAGGGCCGAGCAGTCGAGCCCAAGAAGTGCCAGCCTGGTGCCTGGGACCTGAGACATGGAGCAACGAGGGTCGGGGTGGTGGGACATGGAGCAATGAGGGTGGTGGGAGGCGGTCAGCTGAGGGAGGGTTTGAAGACGACTTTCAGAATAAGGGCAGGAGAGACACTGAGAAAAATGCTCAGGCTTCTTCAACCCTGCAAATGGGAGGACAGTGCAGAGTCTGAGCCACAGGCTGAAACAGCTGCTGGAGGGTGTGGGCAGAGATGCCCCCCGCCCCCAGGAGCCCGGGTTCATAGTCAAGGCGGGTGGGGCTGTGCGCTGGAGAGAAGCCCGCTGTTCCCCTGAATCTCCCCAAACTGGAGCTGAGCAGAGGGAGAGACCCTGCCACGAGACAGGAGGGGCAGCCTGGGAAGGGAGGGGGTGGAGAAGCTGCTGAGGGCGGGGTGGCCAGGACAGAAGAGGGAGGGGCCTCAGGGGACCCGGCAGGAGGCGTTCCCATGGATGGGAGCAGACAGAGCTGAACTGGGGGGCGCGGGCACTGGGCTAGGCTCCCTAGCTCGTGCTGCAAGGTTCCAAGGCCTTGGGACTGCGGGGAGGGCTGACCGTTCCGGAAGAGGATGTCAGAACCTGATCTGGGGGACAGAGGGGTCACCCCATCAGGCGGGCTCGCCAGCCCAGGCTTCTGTCCCTTTGCCAGGTTTCGTCTGTCCCTAGAGCACCCACGCCTTTGGTATCCCCACCGTCCCCACGGTGACTGTCCGGTCTCAGCTGGTGGAAAACCCACCCTTCCTCCCTTCTCTCCACGACACCTGGGAGCTCTTCCTGGGCCCTTTCTGCCGCACCAGCTTCCGCTCTCATCAGGAGCCAGTCAGCCCCATGCTACACAGTGTCCCTCCCCGTCTCAGCCCCCCACAGGCTCCCGTAGGGAGAGCTCTGCTCCTCTGACCAGTGTCCTGCCCTCGGCCCTGCAGCTCCCTGGCCTGAAGGCCCTCCCCCTCCCCAATGTCTGAGTCTAGACGTCCTGATACCCAGTTCCCCGGGTAGCTGGTGGCATCTTCTCCCTCCTGCCTACAGAACCCCACTGGCCCGGGGCCCCCCAGCCACGCATCCTGGGCCGCCACTGGGCTGCTTTTGTTTTTTGTCTTCCTTTGTCTTCAGCCTGTAGTGAAGCGTCACTCTCCAGTTCTCTCGTTCCTCTACTATCCACTCTCCAAGCTCCAGAGGGTGCAGGGTATGGGCCAGCTATGTCTTGGTGCCCGCCCACTGCTGTCTCCTAGCGCCTGGGAGGGTGCTTGGGAGATGAGGGTTGAAGGGCTGAGCTGCCTCCCACACCCGGGAAGCTGGCCCCAGCCTCAGAGCTGGAGGGCGGGTCTGGGGTCGGCCTGCGGGGCTTCCTGGGTAAATGCAGGCAGTCCCTCCCCAGCGCCCCAGGCGGCTCCCCGCCCACCACTGCCTCCCTACCCCTTCACTGCTCTTGTCACAGCCTCCCCACTGAGAAGTGCGGCCACCCTGATGATGGCCCCTCTGTGTCTTCCTGCTTAGCATCTGCAGGATGGACAGACAGACAGATAAAAGGATGGATAAAGAACACAGGGGTCTGACTCTGGGGCTGCAGGCAGGGGGTGAGAGGGCTGACCGCCCCCCAGTGGTGCTGGGGGGGAAGGAGAGCCAACACCCCACCATACCCCCGCTGGCTGTGCCTATGAGGGATCACCAAGCTCCTCACTTTCCTCCAGGATCTCTTTCCTCCAGGCACCCTGGGAGGTGTGGGACGTGGACTGGGCCCCTTTTCCAGTGGTTAAAAAAAGACTCTGCATCAGTGGGTCACCTGCCTGTTCATGGGGCCTCCGCAGAGCCCAGCAGGGGCGCAGCCAGAGACCCCAGACCCGCGCGGGACCCTACAGATGTGCTCAGGTCCAGGCGGGGCCCTCACTGTCTCAGCAGCGCCATCTGCAGGCGGAGGCTCCCGCCGCGGGTCCTGCAGACACACGCCTCCCTCAGCGGTAGTGCAGCCGGAGCTTCTGGGGGCATGTTCCCCTGGTGCGAGGTGTGGAAAGTTCCACACGGCCCTGGCGAGGATTGGGCAAGGCCCCGAGAGAGGAGAGCGTGTGTGCATATTTTCTGGAGGAGCGGGAGCCTTTCCCCCCAAGCACAAGTCGAATCTTGTTGGCATTTCCATCCGTTTAATCACAGACTCTGGGAGACGCTGTGGGAAATAGCAGCGGGCTGGAGGTCCCGCTCTGAGTGGGATGGGTTATCTCCAAGTGAAGCCCAGACGGCCCGTCAGTCACTTTCCTCTGGGCGAGGTTGTGCCCAAGCCCAGACATGCCTGCCAGGGAAGATCGCGGAGTTGGAAGTTTCGTGCTCTAGATTTTGAAAGTCTGGTCTTGATATCCTTCTCTGGGGAGCAGGGGACAGGGGTCAGAGCAGATTGAGCATGCCAGAGGAGAGGGCACCTGGCTGACCCTCCCCAGGCAGAGCCTCTGGGATCTGACTCCAGGGCCTCAAACCTAGGGTGACCCTAACCCTCCCCTAGTGCGGGGACCAAGATGAAGGGGGCCACCAGGGTGGAGGCCTGGGTTAGGAGATGCTGTTCCTGGGATGGGAATGACAGGCTGGGGTTCGTGCTGTAGGAGGTGACATCTGAGCCCGAGGGAAATAGGGAGGCGCCACAGGGCAGGGAGTCCAGCACCTTGCACCCAGCCCCACTCCGGTCTGGGATCTGGATGCACACTCTGGTCCCAGGAGTAAGACACAGATAATGCTACTGTAAGTCCCCTACATGCGAACCTTTCAGTTGAGAACTTTCAAAGATGCAGTCACATAAGTTATTCACGTGTCTTGCGTCCACTGCACGTGTGTGCATCCTCTCCAAGTGGTTGAGCTTTCGTGTCTTTACTGTATCATGTATGGTGGTGCAGTGGCTTCATTTCAAGCCCAGGAGGTCCAGAAGCAAGCACAAAAGCAGTGGTGATGTAGCTGGGACTGCTAAGAAGACTCATAACACAGGAAATGGCAAGCGGATTTTCTTTTTCAATGCATTTTTAAATTATTTATTTTTGACTGCCATGGGTCTTCGTTGCTGCGTGTGGGTTTTGTCTGGTTGTGGCGAGTGGCAGCTACTCTCTAGTTGCGGTGCGAGGGCTTCTTGTGGTGGCTTCTTTTGTTGTGGCTTGCAGGCCCCAGAGCGCCAGCTCAGCAGTTGGTGGCCCTTAGGCTTAGTTGCCCCAGGACACAAGGGATCTCATTTCCTGGACCAGAGATCGAGCCTGTGTCCTCCGTATCGGCAGGCAGGTGGATCTGCACTGGCAGGGGGAGTCTCAACCGCTGGACCACTGGGGAAGTCCCAGGGATTTTCTTTGTTTGAGGAGACACTGTTCCCATCCGAGGCACAAGACTGGAATGTAGAACGGTGCACAAAGGTTGCAGCAGCCGTTCAGAGTGCAATCCAGTTCTGCCGTGTCATCTGAGATGAGAGAAAAAGAGCTGCGCCGCAGTCATCCCTGGGTCGTTTTTTCAGGAGGGCAGATAAAATTGAATCCAGCAAGGAATCAGAACCCATGCCGTCCGCGTCAGGCGTGAGTGACGTTGCAGCTTGCCTCCTGTCTTGTATTGCTGGCGACCCTTCAGCTCCACCACCTCGCACCTCCTCTCCCTTCTCCAGTCAGTGACTCTTGCCTGTTTACTCATGCCAGCCCCTGTGTGCCAGCTGTTGTAGTGTATTTTCCAAGGTACTGTGAGATTAAAAATGTTTTCTTTAATGTTTCTGTTTTTTTAATGCATTATTTGTGTGAAAAGTATTGTAAACCTATTACAGTACAGTAGTATATAGCTGATTGTGTTAGCTGAGTACTTAGGCTAACTTTTCCGGACTTATGAACAAATTGAACTTAACGAATGAGCTCTCAGAACGGAACTTGTACATCTGTAGGGGACTTACTATATTTACCCGATTTGCTGAAGAGAAGTCCCCCACCAGATCACACAGACAGGTGCAATAGGATGATGTGGCTCCCATAGCAGGAGGTCGCCCCACCTGGAAAGGAAAGGATGGGTCTGTGGGCCATGCCCTTTAGGGCTCAGCTGCAGCCCTTTGCCTGCAGGGACCAACCAGGCCAGGCTGCTGGAGAGGGTTTTCTGGGGAGGTGGGCCTAGAGCAGGGCCTGGAGAGAGTGAGGAAGGAGCAAGGGAGAGAGAGAGCCCCCCTTGTGAGCTGGAGGGCTCAGGGCTTCCATGGGGTGAAAGGATGAAGTGTTCTCTGGGGGAGAACAGCCAGCCAGTAGGGAAGCCTTGCACAGTTGGAATGCCGGTGCGCAGATGAGGGCAGCCTAGAGCCTGTTCCCCTGGGGTTGTGAAGACTGTCTGCAGACCCCGGTGCAGTGCTAGATGCAGGGTGGGAGTTGCAGGCTTTGGGGGGAGTTGGGGTGCAGCAGACAGGCAGGTGGAGGCAGCATGGGTATGTCCGCTGGGACCCAGCAAGGTTTAGGGGGAGGGAGGGAGGGAGGGAAGTAAGGAGGGGAGGGAGGTAAGGAGACCGGGAAGTGATGGAGGGACGTGAAGAGGAAGGAGAGAGGGAGGGAAGGATGGAAGTCAGGAGGGAGTGAGGGAAGGAAGACGGAGGAAGTTGTGAAGCTTCGGGCTGGTGGGTCACCACCTTGCACGTCTGGGAAGGACACGGGTGGATTGTGCTGGGACCTGTGCTTGGGATTCTTGGGTCTTTGGAAAACATCTTATCTGCCTGTCGTCAGGAGTCTCGGAGAAAGGATGGGGGACATGGATAGGGCCAACTCGACAGCCAGACCTCCCTTCTGGTTCTCGAGGGTCCCCCACATGATCCTTGTGAACCTAGCTCAGGTCAAAAAGCAAGAAGAGCTTGGGGGGGGTGTTGGGGAGGGCGCCCAGGCCAGCTGTTGCCTGCTTGCTCTCTCCACACAGAGCAGTCCTACTCCTGGCCCGACATGAATCCACGGAGACTCGCTTTCAGCTTCTAAAACTGAGGGTCAAGGGTGTGAGACGCGCTTAGCCAGGGCAACTGTGACACCTTTGCAGTGGGTTCTACAAAGGTGTGGAGGCTTACAGCCAGAGGAAAAGGGACACCCCCACCTCCCAGTTAAAAAAAGACAGACTGATCCTTAGTTCCTTTCAGTCTGCTGGGAACTTAATGCCACTGCCTCTCCCGGAAGGAGCAGGGACGAAGGGCAGCCCAGAAAAGCGTCTTCCTAGGACGCTGCTAGCTTCTCTAGAATCCTGCATTTCCGCCCCAACCCACTCCCCAGGGGGCAAACCTGAGCCCACACGGGCTCCTTGGGACATAGCCAGTGGGTGTTCTGCTGCCTGGCCACTGTCACCAGGGCTCGTGGCCTCTTGAGAACACAGTGGCCAAGCCATGCAGCCAGGCCACCTGGAAGAGACAGGGCTGGGATGGGCCAGAGGGGTCTGGAAGCCCTGGGATGGGCGGGGGCCCCCAGTGCTCCCTAGAGGCAGGACCTGGGCACTGGTGGAAATTCAACCCTGCCTATGGGGGAGGGAACGACTCTTTGTCAAATAGTTCAGCCCTCTGCCAGAAGGGGGGCCGTTTTAAAGAGGCAAAGGTGTGGCAGGTCCTCCCCCCTCCCCCACCCCCTCCTTGAGCAGGCTTGGCTCCTGTGGGGACAGGAGCTCCAGGTCAGCAAGTGCTCCTTGCCACTTTTCCCTCCCAGATTCCCCACGTACTGGCCATACTCAAGCCTCTGATAAGGTCTGCACTCGGCCCACGGCGCACACTTCGCGGGCCATGAACTGGGTGCTGGCCAGCTGCTTCTGTGGCTGCAGGTGTGCCGGAAACTCAGTAGGCTCTTAATGTAGAAATAGGGCATCTGATGGGTGGCCCACTGTGGTGGAGGAGCCCTGTGTCTAGGGTCAGGGCTCCCGTGCTTCGGGGAAGTTTCTCTCTCCCCACCTCTCCTTGGGATCCTGCAATGATGTGTCTCGTCCTGGGTCCCTGTTCACGCTGGTCCCTGCCAGACAGGCTCCTTGGCACTTTCTGAGTTGTCCTGTCTCTTTTGTTCCTTGCCGAGTCCCTTCTGATCCTTTCTGGGACAGACCCTCAGGGCCTTGGGAGGGCATCCTGAGTGACAGTCTTCTCCTCACCAGACCTTAAATGAAAAGGAGAAAACTTAAAAGCATGAAACTTCCGTTTCTGCCAGAAATGCGGGAGAATGCAGGATGGGTTAGAGCTTGGGAAAGGAGGAACTGGAAACGATGCTGTCCACACAGTAGCTCCCAGGACTGTGGCCTTTGTGCCCACCTGGGGCAGGTCGGGGAGAGAGAGCTGCTAGGAACAACAGCAGATGCTTCCGTGCACGCTGGGTGCTGGGCACCCTTCTCAGCCTTTTAGTCTATTAACGGCTTGACCCTCAGAAGCCATTGGTGAAAGGTGGGCATGGATGCAGACCCACACAGGTGTCCGTCACTGTGTTGGTTACTCTACCCAGAGAAGCAGCAGAGGAAGCCCTGGAAAATAGAAACAGGGGAAGAGAGCCTGGGAGGCTTCAGGGAGGAGGTGAGGCTTGAGAGGTGGTGCAGGTAGAGGAGACAGTTGGCACTGGGGGTGAGTGGGAGTGGGAGACAGCACAAGCAAAGGCCCTGGGGTACCACCTGTAGGGTCACGAGGAGGCTGGAAACGGGCTCCCTAGGAGCTGTTGTCACTGCCCAGAGGTGCAGGTGTGTCCTTGCAGCTGAGATAGATGCTCCCTGAATCAGTGTTTGAGCTCCACGTTTCCCAGTTCCCTCTGCTTAGCCTCCAGAGTTGTTTTAAGTTTTACTGACAAGTTTTTCTGTTGCCATGCTCACTAAAAATATGTTTTACTCCAGAGATCAGTGCTTGTTGTCCCTGATTGTAAATCTGTGCTGGATCCCTGACCGCATGGTCTGTACTGCTGGGGTCTGATCTTAGCGTCCTGGAGCCTTGCTGAAGATGGTCATGGACACAGGAAGGCATGAGATTAGGAAGGGTGGGGACACAGGCTGTAAAAGGCAGTTTATTTTCCAGGTACACCCCCCAAAATCATTTGAGATGGTTTACAAATTCTAAATAGATAAACACGTAAAATGGGATACTTATAAACCTACAGAACCCAGCTCACAGTGGAAGGATGGACCCAGTGAAGCCTAGGTTCTGAAGAAGGCTGGTTAGGATGGCGATTGGTGGGGGACAGAGGAGGACGCAGCGGGGGAAGCCTCCCTGCCTTCCCTGCGAGGCAGCCCAACCCCAGGGCAGGCAGAGACACTTTTGGCACATGGGGCCACTCCCACCAGGGTCTCCCAGAAGAGCTGCTGTGGGCTGAAGCTGCCTTTAGCCCCAAAGTGCGCCTAGCACCCAGGTACAATGGACATGTGTGATTTGGGGGATCTACTTGTGAGTTCCAGGATCCCGTTAGTTCAGCCCAGAGCCTCTGAGCGTCCAGTCTGGGGCTAATCTTTGCCGGGGAAGCGGGGGAACCCGCAGCCAATGAGCGGGGACTGAATGGGAGGCCCCTGAGGCTGGGGGCTGGGTACAGAGGGGTGGGGGCGGGGGTGGGGCAGGAGCTGGGACGGAATCTCACCCAGGAGCAGCCCCCTTTGGACCTCTCCCCACTGCTTTTCGGGGAGCCCCCTCCTTTCCCTGGGACTCCCGATGCCAAGCGGGGTGTCCATCCAAGGGGCAGGGCTGCCTCGGTCCCTCCCCTCCCTCCCCATCTAACCTTTTCGCTCAGCTGACTTGCCTGCGGGACCCTTGCCCCAGCCCTGTGTGTGCTGAGCACGTGCATGCACACGCCTTCCCCAGCCCAGGGCCCCAAGGTGTCCATGCCCTTGTCCCACACGGAGCAAAAATGGGGCCACTCTAGATTCCTGCCCGAGAAACACTAACCCAGGGAGCAAGCCCGGCTGCCCTGCGGGGGCTGGTACATAAATCTAGGCGCTCTAAACCCAGAAGCCTTGCCCGTGTGGGTTTGCACACCGCAGGCACCTGGAGGGCAGCTCTGACCCATCTCTCCCGGCTAAGCATCTTGCTCTAAGTAGACAGAGAACCTCAGGACACATGTTTGTGGAGCAGATGGACAGGACCGTCTGGGAGGGGCTGCGTGGTCCTGGCAGGAGAGGCCCCTGGGACATCGTCCTGCTCAGCTGGAGGCATGGTCGAGGGTTGGAGTGGGCTGGCTAGGCCGACCCCCTCCCAGTGCTCCCACCCCACCCGCCCGCCCATTGGGAGAGGCAGGCCGGGCACTTCCTCAGATGCAGGAGTAGAGGCTACCCGCTGGCTCCCGACTCCCGCTCATGGCCCTCTTTGGGTCGGTCCCAGAGCCTAGCACGCGCATGTAGGCACTTGTGGGCCGCCGCGGGCCAGGCGTGTCCCGATCAGCCCACTCTCTTGGGAGTTCTTATTGAAAGCAAAACAAACCAAAAAAGTCCTGGTTTTGCCCAAGTTCCTTGCTGCTGCCAAGTGGGTCTCGTCTCAGCTTCCGGGGGGCCTCTGATTCTGGAGAACCTCCCCTCCCCCACAAGCTCTGGTGGGTGCACCACCCTGGACCTCAGGCACCACACTGGCCTCCCCTTCCTCCCCTCAGGTCCAGGCTCCTGTTTAGCAGCTGGGTCTGGGGGGGGCGGGGGTCCCCAGCAAGGCTCCTGTCAGGAGGAAGGAAATGCGAAGTTTCCTGTGGGCAGGAAAGAAAGGGCCCTTCGGGGCGGAGGTGCCTCGCTTTTAATCTGCGGGTTCCAGCCGTGCTCAAAGCCGTGTGGAAAAGCTGCAGGGACAGCCGGCTCCAGGGTGTGGGCAGGGTGTCTCTGGGGAAGCACGAGGGAGGAAGGGGCAGCCCCAGTGTCCCCAGGGACAGCATCTGCCCCTGGGAGCCGGACTCAGCACAGGGCCACTGTCCTCAGGCTCCCGGGCAGGCGGGTGGGGCTTCCCAGGACCCCAGACCACAGGAAGCCTCTGAACCCAGGTTGGAGCAAGAGGAGGGCCTGCAGAGGGGGCAGGACCCTCTCTGGACTCGACGGTCCCACATCTCATTAAGGTCTCCTGCACAGGGGCCAGCCCGCTGGAAGTCGTCCCCCTCCCTGCTTTGTGGCTGCTGGGCGTGTAGATCCTATCGGCCCGGCTCCTTTTGGTTCAATGACTAATTCCCTGGCACCCGCCTCAGATCTGAAAAGAATGTGGACAAGTTAAAATCTGAACACGTTGTCGTGGGGCGGCCTCCCGCCTCTCCTGAACTGGGAGGCAAGGGCTGTTTGCCCTGCTGGTGTGGGCCATCTTCCTGTTAGGGATGGAGCAGGGAGGATGGACCTGAGACCCCTGGCCTGGGCCATCCTTGCTCAGGACACAGGACGCTTCTGCAGCCAAGATGAGGAAGGCTCCCTGCAGCCTTCAGTGGAGGGACAGGGAAGACCCTCCAGAGGGGCCATGCTTACCGCCTAGACAAGAAAAACAATGAGGGCAGGCTGGGACTCCTCCCCCCAGGACCCACTGGGCTCTCAGCCTCCTGTGATGGGGGAGCAGGCTCACATCCTGTGCTCATTCCTGGGCATCCGTATGGTGGGAGGGGCTCCTGCTGCCCCCTCACCCCTCCATCCATCCATCCATCCCTCCACTCCTTCAACTACTCATCCATCCATCCCTCTATCCCTCCCTCCATTCCTCCCTCCCCCATCCATCCGTCCCTCCATCCCTCCACCCCTCCACTCCTTCAACTATCCATCCATCCATCCCTCCATCCCTCCACTCCTTTAATTATCCATCCATCCCTCTACCCCTCCCTCCATTCCTCCCTCCCTCTATCCATCCATCCACCCACCCATCCCTCCCTTCATCATTCCTCTCTCCATTCTTCCATCCATCCATCCGTCTATCCCTTCATCCCTGTACCTGCTCACTCTCTTGTGCAGCAACCCTCTTTCTTGAGGGGAGGAACCCTCTTGAGTAACCACACCATAATGAGAAATGAACTACACCCCTAAAGGGCATGCTGATAATTAATAGTAATAATAGTAATAACAATAATTCCAGCTGTGAGTCCCTCATCATTAATAGTAATAACAATAATTCCAGCTGTGAGTCCCTCATCGGCTACTGATTGAGGATCCTGTCTGGTGCCTAATGTCCAGGAGAAACGGCATGCAAACCACATATATAATGTTGCATTTTCTGGTAACCACATTAAAAATGGTGAAAAGAAACAATGGAAATAACTCAAGAATGTATTTTACTTATCCCAAACTATGCTCATTTCAGCATGCCATCGATATAAAACTGTGAATGAGATATTTTATTTTATTCTTTTCATTGGCACTCAGTCCTTGGAGTTGGTTCTCTATGCTCACAGCACAACTCAGTTCACACTGGCTGCATTTCCTGTGTCCATGTGGGGATACATTGATGCCCGTGAGACAAGGTCTGTCCTTGTGGGGTCTGAAGTCCAGTGGGGAGGCATAAACCAGGGGGGCACAGAACAGTGCTCTCTTGGAGCAAGGGGGTGTGAGAGCACTCCCCAGGCAGGCCCTCGGGAGGGGGTGGCTGTCAATCCCCCCATCCCCAGAACAACCCGGGCTCAGGAGAGGTGAGGATCCACAGAGTCCCTTGTTGTTTTGTTTTCAGTAGCTTTACTGAGTTACAATTTACCTACCCCACAGCTCAGCTGCGTGCAGTTCAGAGTTTGCAGTATGCAGTTTGAAGTATGCCGTTCAGTGTTTTTTAAATATAGTCACAAAACAGACTCACAGACGGAGAGAACAGACTTAGAGTTGCCAAGGGGGAGGAGGGTAAAGGATGGAAGGATTGAGAGTTTGGGGTTAGCAGATGCAAGCTATTATATAGAGAGTGGATAAACAACAAGGCCCTGCTATATGCACAGGGAACTATATTTAACATCCTGTGATAAACCAGAATAGAAAAAAAATACAAAAAAGAATGTATAGATGTGTATAACTGAGTCACTTTATTGTACAGCAGAAATTCACACATCAGATAGCAACTGATGTTGCTTTTAACTTCAGTTTAAAAATGCACAGATACATGGACCCATCACCACAGTCCATTTTAGCACATTTTCATAGTCTCAGAAGGGAACCTGCACCTGAGTCCTGGCTGCCCCCTTCCTGTGTCTCTCCCCCGTGTCTGCCGCCCCTGGACTGTCAAGTCAACAGAGACAGAAGATGTCTGAGCTTTTGTGTCTGCGCCTTCGCGTGGTGTGTTTCTCTTCCGGGCTGTGGCATCAGGAGCTCGGAATAACATTCCATCACACGGACTCGGCGGTTTGCTTGTCCACCTGCAAGGTGGGCAGTGGGCACCCGGCCCCCTTCATCTTACAAGTGTAGGCACAGAGGTTAGGAAGGCTGTGGCGGGGGTGGGGGTGCTGCACCGACCAGGGAGGGAGGCTCAATGGGACAGTGAAGCGGGGTCTGCCCTGCGGGGCTCCCTGTCCCACTGGTGGTGGAGCCTCAGCTTTCCAGGGGGCAGGGAATGGCCCTGGAGGTTCAAATAGAAAAGGGATCTGCTCAAGGGGTCTGTCCAATGGCAGATCCGGCCAGGGCGTCCTGTCGGTGCCCTGATGGCCTCACCCCGTCTGGCTGTCCCTGATGGGGAGGGCACGGGTGGGCCTGGGGGCTCTGCCCCGCTGCCAAACGATCTAAACTTGGTGGCAGTTGGCCCTCGGGGCCGGGGCACCCACCTCGGGGAGGCACAGTGGGCGCGAGGAGTGGGGAGCGGTGGCTTTGCTAAGAACCAGCCACCTGCTGTCCTTCACCAGTCACCTCCCTGCTCCAAGATCACCCGAGCCGGGCTGCCTCCAGGCTGGGCAGACCTCAGGGGAGGTGTCACCTCCCCAGGCTGGGAGGGGCCCCAGGGAATGTGTGCCTGGGGCGGAGTACTGAGCGGGAGGAGACGCTGGGTTATGGAGCCCCAGCCTCTTGATGTGCAGAGGGGTGCTGAGCATGGGTTGCCCCAGGGCGGAGTTTCTCCTGATCATCCGTGGGAGGAACTTGCTCTTCTATTTTTCACTATGAAGAAGAGGACAGAGCAGGAGGGCCCCTCTCCCACTGTCCGGTCCTCTCCCCTCCCCTCCTGTCTGGTCCTGCTCCCTCCTCCCACTGTCCCGTCCTCCCCCGACCCCTAACCCTCACCCCGCTAGGGGGACTCCAGGCTCTCTGCCCGCCAGAGGCAAGTCCCCCAGTTCACCGTCCCCAGGTTATCACCCGCTCTCCCGCCTCAGTCTCCTCATCCACAAGCAGGGGCGGCAGTGCCCACCCCAGGTGGTGAGGAGGAACAGCTCCGCGGAGCGCAGCTGGCACAGAGAAGAAGCGGGTTAGCTTTCGCGGTTAGAGCCGGTCTGGTCCCTGTCAGCTACTGTGTCACCCTCTGAACCTCCTCCTGCTTGAAGTCTCCTGATCAGGAGGGGGCTCTTCCGTGTCAGCCCTCCTGGGGGCCTCTGCCCTGCCTTGCCCTCAAGGCACTGAAGCATGGGCTGGCACCCTCTCCCTTTGCTCGGGTCTCCCTTAAGCTCCTGCCTGGCGGGGACTGATGGTCAGGACCCTGCAGAGGGTGACCCAGGGGACACGCCCACACAGTGAGGCTGAGTTCCTGTTCCTTCCGTGTGCGGAGGGTGTGGAAGATGCTAGCAGGGGGAACCTCGGGGGGCCATTCAGATGCCGATGGATGGAGGCCGCCTGTAGGGGCCCTTCGAAAGTGACTCTTGGCTCAGCCGCCGTCCAGCCCCCAACCGTACAGGGCTGGACCCCCAGAGCCTCTTGGGCAGCCCCTGCATTAGATGGAGCCTGGGGTGTGCCCCCTGCACCCTGGGGCACCCTCTTTCTGCCTTGTTCCCTAGGGCAAGGTCTCCCCACTTTGAACTGAAGGGTTGGGGGGGTGGGGTGGCAAGAAATTAGGATGCTGAGCCAGGTACTGCCCCCAGAGAGTGCAGCCAGGGCATCAGCCCTGGGAGCCGCCCCCACAGGCAGCTCCCTCCAGGTGCGCACGGCAGAGCCCCGGGAGCCCTGGCACCCGGGAGGCTGATGGAGAGGAGGGCGAGGTGAATATGTCAGTTTATCCCAACACAAGTAGTGACCTGTCAGGGGTGGGGGGGCAACGAGGAAATATTTGGGATGACTGAGCCGCTGGCCCTTTAAGGCTCCTGTAACAGGACACCTCCCCGGACGGGATGGCTTCCACTCTCCAGCCTGACTGTGTGTCTCCCCCTCCCTCCTCCCCTTCCCGCCAGTCCCAGTTCAATTTGCTGAGCAGCACCATGGACCAGATGAGCAGCCGCGCGGCCTCGGCCAGCCCCTACACCCCGGAGCACGCCGCCAGCGTGCCCACCCACTCGCCCTACGCGCAGCCCAGCTCCACCTTCGACACCATGTCGCCCGCGCCCGTCATCCCCTCCAACACCGACTACCCTGGCCCCCACCACTTCGAGGTGACCTTCCAGCAGTCGAGCACAGCCAAGTCAGCCACCTGGACGGTGAGTGGTGCCCAGGGCGGGGAGGGGGTGACCACACACACCCGTGTCCGCTCAGGGTTCCCACCTGGCCAGGAGGATCATCAGGCAGGAGGCGGGTCTCAGGGCCGGGCAGTCTGGGCGTGTCCACCCCTCGGACGCAAGGCCAGAGTGGGCCAGCCTCCCACAGAGCCTCCCACAGCGCCCCAGAGGGGATGGACATGTCCCTCGTCCCCGGTGAGGACAGAGGCAGATCGTTCTCATCAAGACTGTCTGGCCAGCATCCCTGAGCTCAGGTGGGGGTTCTGGTTTGAATTTTGCCCTGGGTGGACAGGAAGCTCCCACCTCGGACACCTGAAGTCATCTGAGCTTGGTGCCTGGGTTCACAAAGGCCACCTCCTCCAGGCAGTGCAGGGCTGGGGAGAAGCCTCAGTCATAGGCGTGTTTAGGCATTGCCCACTCTGTCTCTGGGTTGTCATCTCCAAGCGTGGGTATGAGACAGGAGGTCGAGATGGAGCCTTAAGGCTGCAGACCCCAGGCCCTGCTGCCGTGCCCTTGGGAACATCTGAGTGCTCCCACCCGCCACCATCTAGATTTTGCCAACTTTGAGAACATCCCACACACCCACGGTTGCTGCTCCCCAGAATTGCTATTGTGAATTGCTATTGCCCGAAGCTCTTTGAGTTTATGTTAACCCTTGAAACTGCCTACAATCCAGAAGGTAGAATCTGTTACTGACCCATTTGTAGTCCAGGACTGGGTTTCCCAGGTGACGCTAGTGGTAAAGAACCCACCTGTCAGTGCAGGAAGCCCGAGATGTAAGTTCGATCCCTGGGTTGAGAAGATTCCCTGGAGGAGGGCATGGCAACCCACTCCAGTATTCTTGCCTGGAGAATCCCATGGACAGAGAAGCCTGGTGGGCTACAGTCCACAGGGTGGCAAAGAGTCAAACTCTACTGAAGCGACTTATCACACATGCAGGATAGTCTAGACCACCTTCTCAGAGTTATGCAGATGCCAGGGCAGGGTGGTGCTGGCATGGGAACTGCACTGTCCCTACCGTGGCTGGGAGAGAAACAGGCTGCCTGATGTCCCCACTGGGGCAGAGTAAAGGCTGTAGAGACTCCAAGACCCCTGGATACACTAGCAGCTCACCTCTGAGCATTGGGTACACAGGGCATGGGGCAGGAAAGGGCATGGGGCCACATCACCTTCTCCGGGAACAGCAGCTCCGTACTCACTCATAGCCCCTGGCAAAGGACCCTGGAGCAGAGGAGGCTGGACTGTGCCAGGGGGCTGGTTCCAGCCCCCATGGGAGTGCTGAGAAGGTGACACTAAGGTTCTGCCACTGTAAGAACTGGTTCCCCGTGTCCCCTGTGCCCACCGCCTAGACTGTGGTTTTCCCACACTCTGGGGGACCAGAGATGGGGTGGAGCAAAAGGCAGCCTGGGCGGCCCCCTACAGCTATTTCTGAGTTCTTGCTTTAGCGGTGGGCTACCCCAGATGCTGACCCATTGCTGAGTCAAGGCTCAGACTGACTCCAGGGCTTGCAGTGGCCAAGGGGGCACCTGGTCCCGTTGTTGCCCGGATGGCCTCATCTGCAAATTTTCATTGCTTTGCTCTATTGGTGAAGGTGATAAGACTTAAATGGGATGGTGCCTGTGCTGCATGGGGCTTAGTGTTGGCATGTCTTTATTATTTCCTTGGATGATGGGGGTGCCATGGAGCCTGGTCCTCCTGGACAAAGTTGGTTACCCAAAGCTGCACCTGCCAGGGATTCTTTATTGCCTGAGGGGTCCTGCTCCCCACACCCCTGCTGTGACGTCTGGTCCTCGAGCCATCACTGCACTTGCACACCTCAAGCAACAGGAGGCTCACTATCACTCTTATTCCAAGTTCCCACTTGTTTCTTAAGCCCTTTCTCTCTCTTCTAAGCAGAAGCATCCCCGTCCTTCTTCCCTGACATTCTGTCATCAGGGCCCAAGTTGCTGATTCTTAGGAGTCCTGGTGGGCAGCTTGTGGGGGGCCTGGCTCCCTTCCTTTTCACTGTTTGAGGATGCTGGTGGGATCTGTCGCATCTTGGGGGCTTGGAACACTTGGAATGGTCTGAGCTGGTCCTCGGGGAGGGATGGGCGCTGCGCCTTGGTGCCTGGTTGCCTCTACCGTCCCCTGCCAGGTGTGTGACCTCAGGGCTGGAGGGGCTCATGACTTGGTCACAGTTGTGCTGGCCCTAAGTGGTTGCATGGGGTGGTCTGTCCAGGGGGCAGAGGAAGCCTCGCTTGTCCCAGCGGCTCTGCCTCCAACCTCCAGCCCCTCTCACCCCCCAGTGCCCAAGCAGTGGATACCTCCCTCCGTCCCTTCCTACCCGCATCCCCCCTCACCCTTCTCCATGGCTCATGGACCTGAGTGGAGGAGGACGGTACTCACAAATCCCCATCTCTGGCCCTTCTCCATGCCAAGGTAGAGATGGGACAAACATTGATAATGAGATTTTTGGCACCTCGGTTCTGCGAGCAGACCCCGTCCCCATAGGCTCTCCTCCTTGCCCAGGGAGGGGGCAGGTGGGCGGCCAGCTCCTGGTGAGGGCAGAGACCACCGAGCATCCTGCCTGCTCACGGCTCTGGGGCCCTGGCTGTGCAGGCACTGCCCAGACTTGCCGCTCGGGCTTGCTGTCCTGGCCTCCGCTGTGCCGCCTGCTGCCCCCTACACCAGCCCGCTGGTAACTGATAGATAATTCATATTTTTCTCAAGTGCAATTCCAAATTGACTGCTGCCTTCACTCCTCTCCCTGCTTAGGAAAAACCCCCTCACCAGCCCCCAGGCGGCTGCAGCTGTTAATGGGGTCTTTGGCTTCTGCTTGGCTGGCCAATGCCCTCTCTGAGTCCCACAGCCCTGGATGCTTCATCTGCTCTGACCTGTGTCCCTCAGACTTCAGGTCTCATACCCAGACTGAGAGCACAGAGGGGCCTGGAGCCCTCAGCTCATAGGATGTGTGCAGATACGCGTGCATGCAACACTCAGACATGCACGCACAAACACCAACACGTGTGCAGACATGCACACATAGCACACATATGCAGACATGCACAGGCATGTGAACACACATGCAGACATGCCACAGGCGTGTGAACACATGCACACAGACACATAACACACATGCACACCACAGTACATGTGTGCACATTCACACATGTAGATACTGTCCACACATGGGAGCACATGTGCAGACATGCAGATATGTTCTTACACACACACATGTGTGCCGGCACCTCCTGGTTGCTGCCCAGGGTTCTGACAGCCCCTCCCCTCCTACAGGAACTGGGAGCAGGTGGGTGGCAGGTAACTAAGCAGCCAGAGGAGGGGCCTGGGCTCTTCCTGAGACTGTGAACAAGGGGCAGGGCCAAGGCTAGGTGGACATGTGGCCAGTCAGGGCACTAGCACGGGAGGTTCTGTAACCCCCTGCCAGTGAGCATCCTGGCTGTGGCTTGTCCATTTTGGGGCCCTTCTGCACTTTGGAGAGAGACAGGCACCATGAGAGCTCCCAGGTGTGAGTGAGGTTGACGTCCTTGGGCATACTAATGCTCTTTGGGCTGCTGGGTGGGTGGGGCCAGGCTGGGGATGGAGGTGCCAAGTTCCCAGGTCCCTGTTCCACACCCTCCCCAGGACACGGCGGGTCGCCCTCTGTTGACCACCAGATGGCCACTCCCACTCCGGGGACCCCCCGCCCTGCATTGTCAGTGTGGGGCCAGTTGGTGACAAGAGTCCCAGGAAGCAGAGAGCAGCAGCAGCCCCTGTGAGAGTGTCTGGATGCTGTCCAGCCCAGCCTGGCCTCCCCCTGCTCCCAGGCTGAACCTGGGAGCCAGGGAAGGGCTATCCTCAGTGTTCTGGAGGTTTGGGGAGGGGGTTCCGAGGGCAGAAGGGTGACTTGCTGTGGCCAGAACTCTGGCCTGGCTGGGTGTCTGTGGTCACCTTGGGCAGACTGGGTGGCACTGCCGATGGCCCATAGGCCAGGCTGCCGTGAGGGGAGACAGTGCAGGTATGAGGGAGTGTGAGGGCACAGCCAGCCCCTGGGGGACCTCTGGACAGCCTGCCTGCCTGGACAGAGCCCCTCAGTGACCTCCAGCTGCCCTCAGATTCAGTGGGGAGTGTGTCCATCGGTCTGTCTTGGGAGCTAGCTGGCCCACGAAGGTCAAGTGATGCCCCTTCTGTCCCACCCCCTAGAAGCACATGGTGGGGGGCCAGGAAACACAAAGGCCCTTCATGGGATTCCTGGGTAGAACAGGGCTGAGTCAACACTAATGGATTTGGGAGAAAACTTTCCAGCCCCTTGGAGGTTTGCAAGCAGGAAAATAATAGTGGAGGTGTCCCAACACGATCGCGGTATCAATTGCGTTATCCTAAAAGTTTATGGAATGCATAAGTGGAATTAATACCTTTTACTGGCACCAGAAGCAATTATACGTATTTGAAACTGAAGGAAGAGTCCTAACAATGTACATTGTGGAAATGAAACGCAGGTTATTTAGGGGAATCGGGTGCACCACACTCAGGGAGAGTCTGCAGCAAACCTCACCCTGCGTCAAGCTCGGGGGCAGGGCTTCCTGTGGCTGGACTTGGGTCATCAGTGCCTGGCTCACGGCCTGATGTAGGGTCACCTCTTCTTCCATCCCCTCAAGCAGCCAGGCAGCCCTGCACCTGGAGGTCAGAGAGCTCAGCTTGGGGGCCCTGAGAGGAGCCTTGAGTCCCTGCTGCTGAGGTGGTGCTCCCAGGGCAGCTGCCACTTCCCACACCAAGGTTCTTGTAGAGGAGCCCCCGGGTTTGGGGGTCCATCCTGGAAGTGTGGGGCTGTGGATGAAGCACTATGTGATCCATGTCATTTCTCACCTCCTGGGACTTTTTTCTGAGTTGGACACAGCTCTGTGGATTTTGGGGTGACTGGTTTGTGGATCGACAGTGCCCCTGCAGGGTCCCCCTGTGGGCGGGCCCCACCAGGAGCACTCTGGTACATGCTGTAGGCTTTCAGGGTCTCCCCACTTTACTGATAAGGCTCGAGTGGCCAGGTCCCTGCTCAAGGTCACCCGTCAGCAAAGGGAGAGAAGGGTTGGTACCCAGCAGCCTGACCCCTGGCTTTCACTACTCAGCTCCTAGGCACAGCCTGTGCACCTCTGTGGGGCACATCTAAGGAGTAGCCTTCTCCCAGCTCTGAGGGCTGGGTCTGTAGACACCCCCAGGACCCAGGGGTCCAGTGGTAAGGGGACCGACCCCTCACAGGTCCAGGGCCTGCCGATGGCTATGGCAGGGAGCACCCAGCAAGCCTATGATCACTGTTTGTCAGCGAGTGAGTAAGTGACAACTGCCCTTGGGTGGGTGGAGTCTGCCTGGCCACCTTCTCTGCCTGCTTCTTACTGACCAATGAAAACTCCTCAAGAGCATTTTATAATTAGAACAATCAGGTCTGACCAGGCTGAAAAGTAAAAGTAGCCACAGGCCAGGAGAGCCTGGGGGTCAGGGGAGCTGGGCATGGGACCTGCCCCTCTTCCTCTCTTGCCACACCTCAGCCAGGCCCGCCATCCTCAGCTCACCCTTAGGTTCCCGTAGCCCCCTTTCTGGGTGGGAAAGTGAGGATGGAAGGGGAGACCCCACCTCGGTTTCTCCTAGAACCACTGCTGCAGTGGCAGGGGGCTGAGTGCCCTGGACCTTGGCCATGCGGAACTCGGGATGAAGGTCACAGCAGTGAGTCAAGTGGGTCCCTGTGGCTGGTTGTCAGGGAAATCTGCTTTGGGGTTTTCTCAGATCCCAGACTTGGAAGCCAAGCTCAAGTTCATGGATCCCTCAGAATTTCTAGAGCAGGAAAGCCCCCGTGAAAGGTACACAGAGTTGGGTGAAGTAGATGATCAGAGGCTGTTGGGAAAACCACTCAGTGGCCTGGAGGCAGAGTCCTCAGGATCGCAGACATACCCGGGCGAGACCCCCTTCCTCGTGGCGTCCTGGTGTTGGGGAGGGGAGCAGCCAGTGCCTCTAGTACCCAGGGAGGATGAGCCCAGGTGGTGCTGATGTAATGGGAGCGGCCTCATGCTGCGCTGCATGGGATCAGATGTTCAGAAGTCAGTACTCCCTGCTTCGGACCCTTCGCTGGATAGTTACAAGTTCCAGTGAAAACTTCGATTGCAGCCATCTGTACTAAAAGCTGAGAAATGGCCAGCCCCCCGGGTCCAAGGCGTGCAGGTCCCGGGGTTTCTCTTCTGCTGGCCAGGAGCAGGGTTCATTTAGTGAAGAAACGCTCTCACTGCTTCCTGGCTGGAGGGTGTGGCTTTAACTGTGGTCCC
The DNA here is from genome assembly GCF_033118175.1 of Dama dama. Taxonomy (NCBI): domain Eukaryota; kingdom Metazoa; phylum Chordata; class Mammalia; order Artiodactyla; family Cervidae; genus Dama; species Dama dama. The sequence goes on along the minus strand of NC_083694.1, from coordinate 46,380,031 downwards.
CAATTGGGGGCTTACCTGTGGCAGCAATGGCAGGAAGGTCAGAGGCAGGAGGGTGCTTCCCTGGGGCTCCTGCTGGGACCAGCGTGACAGCCCTCCAGGAGGCCACCTTGAGTGTCTGCCACTGCTGTGGCCACCTCCCCTCCCTGCGTCCCCTCAGCCTCCTGCAGCTGGTTCAGCTCTGGCCCCGATGTCCCCAGGCCATCCGGAAGCTGCAGGAAGCTGGGGAAAGGACTGCCCACATTGAACAGCCCAGTGTCCAGAATGGCGTGCCCACAGGCAGAGGCTCTGGGACTGTCGTGTGAGTGGAAGCTGGCCGCTGACTCTTGCCTTCACCATGTTGACAAGGCCATGACAACTCAAAAAGGCACAAGGAGGGTAGGGTGAGCATAGTGGGGGCCTCCTCCCCCAGCCATCCCGGGGGCCCTCCCAGCACTGGATCAGAGCTAGGCTGGTAGGCAGCCTCCTCACGCTGCCTCATGTCGGGCAGTTCCGAGGCCTGGCCATGGCCATGCTAGCTGGGTTCTGGCCAGAGCGCTCTCTGCATGAGGCCAGCTGGGGGGGGATGCCCACTGCAGGCAGGGACACCGGACTTCAGAGGAGGCCAGCACAGGCAGGCTGGCAAAGTCAGGGCCAAGTTTGTGGGCAGAGGAACCGAGTTTGGACCCGGCGGAACCGAAGTTTGGTGTTCTGGATGGCGATGCTGCTTGTGCCCTGGGAGTAAGGGGTGGGGGCACGTCCTGCTCACCCCCTCCTCGGGGTCCGGGCTGGCCACATGTTGTGTCTGGGTCACTGAACAAGGACCAGATGGAGCCCAGGGTCCCCACCTGTGCCTGAGGGTGTCACTGGGGCCAAGGGCATGGCCAGCCTCTGGGCAGCTCCCTCCTCCTGGAGGGACCAGAGTGAGAGAGGTGACAGTAGGACCGCTGTGTGCCAGGATCCCCCAAGCACTGTTCACGGGGGAGCCAGTGACTCGACAAGGCCCTTCAGGGTCGGAACTGAGACTCACCACACAGCATCTCAACAGAAAAGTGGGGGCTGCAGCATCCAGGCCAGCTGCCTCCCCCCACCCGGCTAGCTGCCCCCCAACAATCCCCACCTGGACACCCCTCACTGCACCAGGAGGCTGTCTTATGCTCCTTCTGCGGTTGAGGGAGAACCCCCCCTCCCTGCAGCAAGAAGGGGCAGGTCAGGCTCCCACTTGTTTGTCCCCTTGTCCCGAGAGGCTGGAGCTCAGCCCAGCTGGGATGAAGGGCATCACAGCTGGTCCCGTGTCCTTGTCCACCTGCCTCTTTGAGCTACGTGCTCTTCAGGGCCCCAAGTCAAGCCCAGTGGTGACAAGGGGTCTGGAGATGGAGCTTAGGGGCCCAGGGCTGCGCCACCCCAGCTTTTGGAAGCAGAGCTCTGCGTCGCTAAAACAGGGTGAGAGGGTGACCTCGAGGGGGAGGTTGTGTGCAAGTGGACCCAGCACAGAGAAGATGTCGGTAAACGGTGGCCATGCAGCTAGTCTCGGGAGCCCTGTTGAGAGTGCAGGGTGACTGCACCCACTCGCAGGCCTCCCAGCCTCGACACCAGCAGACATGGCCTCCCCAGACCTACCTACCTGGTCTGTCCCCCTGTCTGGCCAGCCTTTGGATGGGCCCTCAGCTCCTGTCCTGCTGGCCACCCCGCACAGCAGGCCCAGTGCCTGCTGGAGCCTCTCTCCTGGGTCAGCTCAGTGCATCCACCTCGCCCCTGATCTTAGCCCAGGACAGAAGCCACTTCCCCTGCCAGTCCACAGCCTTGAGTGGGATGAGGAGTGGGCTGGTCTGGGGGTGCAGCTGAAGGGGGCACACTCACTGAGGGTGTCCCTGCAAGCCCCAGGCCTCTGTCTCTCTCCCGGGGACAGCTTCTAGTCCACAGCCTCCAGGGCCTCCTGCAGACAGTAGTCAGGGTCTCTCAGCACCAGCATAGCCTGTTTCCACCTCCAAGTCCGCTGGGTTCCCGGCAAGGGGAGCCCTGGCCATCCAGCTTCATGGGGGTGTCAGCAGAAGCATCTCCCACACCACCCCATCCCAAACTGTGAGCTGTTGAGGAATCACAGCAGCCTTCCTTCTCTGCCGGCCAGGCACCAGCTCCCGCCCTGGGCATCCCAGGTTCCCTGGACCCTCCAGCCACCAGGCCCACATCCAAGGTGGGGTGTTGGCCAGGGGTTTCCTTGTGCATGGACCTTCGCTGCCTTCTGAGCTTGGGTGCCCTGAAGCAGGCTGGGGTGATGGTCATAGGTGCCCCTGCAGCCCCCAGGCTGGTCACCTTGCTGACGTCTATCAGAGCCCCCCGTGTCCTCAGTCCCTCTCGGCTGAGTGAAGACAGGAGTGTGGGAGTGGATCTGTGCCAGTGAGGGTGGGGGGTGGCCAGGAGTAGGGGGCAGTGTCCTTGTGGTTTGTCACCCTGGGAGGCCTCCTCCCCTCGGGGGAGAAAGGAGGCTGAACCAGGGGTTCCTATGAGCTTTGGTGGCGGCCTGGGACCCCATGAAGCTTCTTGCCAAGTGCTCTGCTGATCTACTCAGGAGCTTTCCTAGGATGTGAGGGTCTGCAGTCTTGAGGAGGTCCTCAAAGGGTCTGTAACCCAAGAGCGGAGAGAAACGTGGGTGTGAGCACCAGCGCATCCATGCACACACACACAGAAAGCAGATAAAAAGTGGTCTATAAAAAAATCATTAAAAAAATAAAGCCCCCACTGCGGGCCCCGTCTCCCAGAATCTGTTGTAACAGATTCACCCAAGCTGGTTAACGGTATTTGCGGTTTGCAAGACGCTACACGTCCCTGGAAAATGACAGACAAGTTATTATCACCTCTCCACTCTGCTCCTGCCCAAACCTGCCCATGCCGGGCACCCAGCTGCCGGGGAGCAGGCGCGAGGAAATTAACAGCCACCACGCTGCGCCCGCCACCCGCTGCCCTCTCCCCCATCACCCCCGCACCAGCCCTGCCAGGCCCGCGGCTTCCAGCCAGGCCGGCCCCATCATGAGCTGGGCGGGGGACGGAGAGGCGTGGGTCTGAGGAGAGGAGCTGGTGGGGGCAGGATGGGCACACACCAGCGTTTGGGCGAACCATTTCCTGCAAACACGAAGGAACACACGCATCCCCGAACAGGCAAGTCCTGACGGCTCCGTGTCAACAGCCGAAGATAAATAAGATTTTATCAGCTCGGAATCTGTTGAAACACATCCATCTAGCGGTCCTAGGGAAGGAGAGGCAGGCGGGAGGGAAAGAGGAACTGTCTCCACGTGATCTTTTCTACAGAACCGAGGAGGACCCAGGAGTCCTCCTTCTCCCTGCCCCGTGCCCAGGATGGCCTGAGGCCCCGGAGCTCTGGGAGGAAGGGGAGGAGCTGGAGGAGGAGTGGGGGGCTTCTTCATTCCCTCCAAGTCCCACCCTGCACCACCCTGCACTGGTTTGCCCCCCGCCCCTCCGGCCTGCCCCCTCCCGTCCCAGGCTTCCCTCCTGCCCTGCAGACCAGCGACCACAGGTGTCACCACTGATGCCACAAGGCTGTGGAGACCTCAGGTCTCGCTCCCTGATGCTACCGGACTCCGGCCAGGCTGGGCATCTGTGGATCCACCCCCTGCTGGAGTCGGGGCTGACCTGTGTGTGTGCCCGAAGGCCACAAGAGCCGCCGGTAGGGAGGGCAGCACTGAGTGGGGAGCACCCCTATGGGGAGCGGTGGAGAGCCAGTGACTGACCTTGCTAGGACCACAGAGGGAGGAGTGTCTTCTCCACCCTCACCGCTGGCCTGGTGAGGCGCTCCAGGCGGCGGTGTGCTCCCAGCCGAGCCGGCTTTTGGCTTTCACCTGGGCGGTCGGGCTGCCGCTGCCCGGCGGTACCAGGGACAGCTCCCAGCAGCTCCTCCCAGGGGGTGGGGCGTCCGCAACTCCGGCGGAGGTGGTTGGTGGGGCTAGGGCAGGCAGCCCAGGGGGAAAGGCTGCGTGGGTGGGGCGGGGGTTCTGAAGCCAGGGGGTGATCAGGGAGCTTGGGGGGATGGGGTGGGGGGCAGCAACTTTGCACCTCCCGAGGCTGCGCCTGGAGCCTGGCTCCGCCCTGTTGGCTCCATTCCCTCCTCAGTGGGGCTGCAGGAACGCCTGGTCTTGGTGGACCTGAAGACCCATCTCAGGGCTTGGGAGGGAGCACAAGTCAGAGGGCGAATGGGACTCCCGGAGGGGGACCTGCATAGCCGACCGTCACGCCACAGAAAGGTCTGTCCAGTGGTTAAGGCGTCCCAGCTGTCCAGCCCAGTGCTGAAACTGGGACACTGCGGCCAGACCTCAGGCCGTCTCCCCTTGCAGACCACCTCCCCAGTAGTCCAGGCCAGCTCTCTGCAGTCCTCCAAATGCCCCTCCCAGTCGTGGGTCACCTCATTCCCTGGGCCCTCCGAAGGCAGATGGGTCGCCTGCAGGGGAGGAAGCCTCCTCTGGGATCCAACAGCCGCAGCAGGAGGCCATGAGGCTGTGTGGCCTTTGGGCATGAGCGGTGAGCCTCGGCTAAGTAGATTTTTCTGGGGATGGAGGGGCTCTCAGCTCGTTTCCTTAGTGAGCCAAGAGCCGGGCAAACACTGGACATTCAACAAAGGCCCGCCGAGTGGATGGCTCCCAGCATCCCAGCTTCTTCCTCCATCACTGCTTGTGTTCAGGTCCCTGCAGCCCAGCTGAGGCCTGCCATTCCCTGTGGGGCCCTCCTCCACCAGGAAGACCCCCTGGGTAGCCCCCTGGAGCTCCTCCATGACGATGACCAGGCAGTTTCATCCTCAGACTAAATGCACACTTGTCTCATGTCAGGGATGGGTCCTGAAGCCTCGTACGTGGGTGGACAAGAGAGCTGGGCCCTCTGCTGGCACCTGGAGTTTGCTTTGGGCTGGGCTACCACTGCCTGGGCACAGGTCTAGAGACAGGGCACTCAGCTGATCTCCCAAACTGGTAAAGGGGCAGCATTTATCCTGATGGGGGCACAGGAGGTCAGCGGTCACCTCCCTGGGATGCAAGCTGCCCCCTGCCCTGTGTTGCCTCTGAGCCTGCTGTCTGGCAGCTGAGGGCCAGGGGGTGTGCCTGCCTGCAGCAGCGGGGTTGCAGGCACATGTGGACAGGGCACCTGGGAGGGGACAAGCCCCGTGGGCATCCGATCCCTTCCATGACAGGGGTACAAGGGCGCTCGTCCTGCAGCCAGTGCCAAGGGAGTTGGGCAGGGACCCCATCCCCCAGGATGCCACTAGGGAGACCCTCCCTCTTGTTCCCCGAGCCCCCCAGACCCACCGCAGGGACAGGGCATCGTTTCTGGCTGGGTTTCAGTTCATCGGAGGAAGGACAGCTGTGTTGCTCAGGGCCAAGGGCTGGGCTCAGGGTGAGCTCCATCTCCCTTGCTCTTCCTGGACTTGGAGTGGCTGAGGTTAGGAGGCCCTGAGGGTCCATTGTGTCCCTTGGTGGCCAGAGAGGCAGCACAAGTAGCCAGAGTGGCCTTCATCTATGGGTCAGGGTGTCAGGTGCCAGCTTCCTTGGCAAAGGTGAGCTCAGACCTGCTCATCCTCTGGACTGCAGCAGCCCTGTCTCCAGCCTGACCCCACACACCATGGTGGGGTATGCTGGGGGCTTCCCAGGGCCTTGTGGCTGGGGCAACTCCAAGTCCCCCTGGCTTGTGGGGGGACCCAGGGGTGTGGCATGGGAACAGGAAGCATCCTGTGACTCTTAGAGCTCGATGTTCCCCACTGTCCCTGGGAACAGACGGGGCCATGAGGAGCCCCCGATGGGCCCCCAGGAGCCAGTCACAGGAGGGCAGCCAGCTTAGAAAGGGGTGGACACCCCTGTTTCCAAGGGGCCCTTCCATCAAGGTCACTTTGGACTCATGAGAGCCAGCCTGGGTCTTCAGGTGGGCCACCTGGGCCCCTGGGCACTGGCCCTGGAGGTCCCTGCAGGTGGCGTGAGCATCATCCCATCCTCCCCGGGTCAGGGGCTTTTGTTAGGGCTCCTGGGGCTCTGTGGTCAAAGCCCCCACTTGCAGTAGCCAGAACCCATCCGCAGGGCTGGCCCCTCCGAGGATGGTCCGGGGAGTCCCTGGGCCTGTCTCCTCTGCATGAATGCCGGAAGACCTGACTCCAGGCTTTTAAACCTGACGCGGGATGCTGCACCTCACCCCTCAAACCACTACGGTCTGGAGGCTCCGGGTCTACAGGCTTGAGGCGCCAGACCTGGCTCCCAGCCCTGCTCTCCAGCAGCTCCTTCTCACTTTCCTGTCCTCATCCATTGTTATTGTTGTTGTTTGTCGCTCAGTCATGTCCAGCTCTTTGAGACCCCATGGACTGCAGCACGCCAAACTTTCCTGTCCTTCACTATCTCCCAGTTTGTTCAAACTCACGTCCATTGAGTCGGTGATGCTATCTAACCTTCTCATCCTCTGCCACTTCCTACTTTTGCCTTCAGTCTTTCCCAGCATCAGGGTCTTTTCCAGTGAGTCATCTCTTCACATCAGGTGGCCAAATTATTGGACCTTCTGCTTCAGCCTCAGTCCTTCCAGTGAACATTCTGAGTTGATTTCCTTTAGGATTGACTGGTTTGATCCTGCAGTCCAAGGGACTCTCAAGAGTCTTTTCCAGCACCACAATTTGAAAGCATCAATTCTTCAGCACTCAGTCTTCTTTATGGTCCAATTCTCATCCATAAAATAGACCTAATGGCACCTCCTTTTCCAACCAGTGAGATCCAGACAGAAAGCGCATCCTCCCGGCTGCACAGGGCACTCAGGGCACCTGCTGAGTGGGGCTAGGGAGAAGCTTGGAGGGAAGGATGCCCAGAGGTGTCCAGCAAGGGCTGTCATCCCAGGGCTTGGGGTGGGGGCTCCTGGCGGGGCACAGCGTGTGGCGGGGGTGTGGCGCTGGGCTGACCAGCCTCACCCCAGCCCCCAACCCTGCAGTACTCCCCGCTGCTGAAGAAGCTTTACTGCCAAATCGCCAAGACGTGCCCCATCCAGATCAAGGTGTCCACCCCGCCGCCCCCAGGCACCGCCATCCGAGCCATGCCCGTCTATAAGAAGGCGGAGCATGTGACTGAGGTCGTGAAGCGCTGCCCCAACCACGAGCTTGGGCGGGACTTCAATGAAGGTGAGTGTCCCTGCCCCCTCCTCTGCCCCTCAGCACCCTGGAGGGAAGGAGAGGGCTGGCCCGGCCTCCTTCCTGGAGGCAGCAGGTCCAACGGGAGGGCACTGACAAGTGGGCTCAGCATCCACCTCACCAGTCCTGTGTCCTGCCAGCTCTGCCCCAGGGCCTTGGGTGTTGGGCGGCGGTGGGGAGGGGGAGGGTGGCGGGGGGCGGGGGAGGGTGGCGAGGGCGGGATAGGGCTGCTGGGTCAGATGCCTGGGGTGTGAGAGCTGCCTGCCACCTGTGTCCCCTTGGGAGGCCCCAAGGCAGCTGTGATGTGCCCAGCACAGGGGTGCAGCCCCTGGCTGACACCTCTCTGAAGCAGCCTCCTCCTCTCGGCAGGACAGTCTGCTCCCGCCAGCCACCTGATCCGCGTGGAGGGCAACAACCTCTCACAGTACGTGGACGACCCGGTCACGGGCCGGCAGAGCGTCATGGTGCCCTACGAGCCCCCGCAGGTAGGGAGCCAGGCGGGGGCGGGGCAGAGGCCCCGCAAGTCATTTCTGTAGTGTCCAGAGTTAAGTCCAGCTGTGGGGCTCCTCCCTCGTCTTCACGTCCGTCGGTCCATCAGTCCCTCCCAGCCTGACCCCCGGCTTGGGGGCAGCCCCTCCAGCCTTCTCTGGCCATCTGCACCCCCAGCCCTACCACATGGGGTGGGCCTGGTGACCCCTGAGCCTCAACCCAGCCCTTTGTCCCCATTCCTGGTTCTGGGCGCTGGGGAGGGAGGGACTCAGGCCAGGGGGAGTCAGCCAGGTGGAATGGGTTGTGGGGGGGCCCCCGAGGAGAAGAGGACAGACCTGCAGTCGGGGGCATAGCACTACTTCACCCCCACCCTAGATCGGAGACCCCTCTCCCAGTGCTGTAGCCAGTCCTCTAGGGATTCCCATTCCAGGCCTCACTCCTGTACCTGGTTCCCCAGAAGCCCCCGTGCTTCCCTAAGGAACAGCCCTTATGTCAGTGGGACCAGGGCCCTGGGAGGGGTTTCCACCCTGGCTTCCCTCCCCCAGCCCTCAGCCTCCAGCCCCTCTATCGCCTCTAGGACTGGCCAGGAAAGCAGGGCTCTCCTGCCCCCTGGTGGCGGCCACGTGCTAGGAGTTCTGTGAAAGGCCAGGTTTCCTAAGCCATCCTCCAGACCCAGGGAGACCTCGACACCTGCCCATTTTGTGGTCCTAGGATGCCCTGGGGTCACGAGTCCTGGGTCCATAAGCTCCCAGGAACCAGTGTATGTGGACCCAACTTGGACAGCTCTGGCCCCTCCCTCTGCCAGAGCAGTACCCAGAAGAGCCCACACTGCAAAACACACACCTGTGCCCACAGGGGCCTGCGCTCATACCCAGCTGCTGGGGCGACCTGCAGCCTGTGTCGGGGTGAGGAGGTGGTGGGGGCAACCACCATGGCTCTCTTGTTCCCACAGCCAGCACAGCACATGGCAGTCAGTGTAGTGCGTGAATGGATAGGTTGTAGACAGACAAGTGGATGCGTGCGTGGATGGGGCATGGGGGATGGATGGATGTGTGGTGGAAACACGCCTCGGGGCATGGATGATGGACAGATGGTGGGTGGATAAATGGATGGTTGGTGGATGGATGGAAGGATGGGTGGATGAAGGTAGATGGATAGATGGATGGATGGTGGATGGATGGGGGCTGAGAGATGGATGGGGGCTGAGAGATGGATAGGGAGATGTGTGGATGGATACTTGCATGGATGACAGACAGATGATGAATAGATAAATGGATGGATGATGAATGATGGATGGGAGGATGGGTGGATGGAGGTAGATGGATAGATGGATGGTGGAAGAATGGGTAGATGGAGGTAGATGCATGGTGAATGGGTAGATAGATGGCAGAGGACCAGAGGGCCCAGCAGCCTCTTGCGCACTGGAGATGTGAGGGATGGGTGCTTGGAAGCCCATGAGCCCCACGCCTGTGGGTTGAGGCCACCTGCTGATACCACAGCCTCCCTGCCTCCCTGTGTGCAGGTGGGGACAGAGTTCACCACCATCCTATACAACTTCATGTGCAACAGCAGCTGTGTTGGGGGCATGAACCGGCGGCCCATCCTCATCATCATCACCCTGGAGACACGGGAGTGAGTCTGCTGGAGGTGGGAGTGGGGGGGGGGTGGGCAGGGATTTGGGCCAGTGCTTCTGGGGGTCTTGCTGGGGAGACAGCCATGACCAAGGAGGGGTGCTGGCCTTGGAGGCAAGTTTGGGGAGGGGCCCTGCAGGCCGTGTGCTGGGAGGGGCTGCAGGGGCTGCAGGGGCAGGCACCACCCTGGGAGCGAGGCAGGAGACCTGCTGTCCTGGAGCAGCTGTGCTCTCAGCCCTGAGCCCCGGGCCCATCAAGGCCAGTCCCGTGGGGTTCGAGGCGGGTGGGGAAGGTGGGCCCCTAGAGCTCACGGTTCTGGCTGTGCCCTGGACAGTGGACAGGTGTTGGGCCGCCGGTCCTTTGAGGGCCGCATCTGTGCCTGTCCTGGCCGAGACCGCAAAGCAGATGAAGACCACTACCGCGAGCAGCAGGCCCTCAATGAGAGTGCTGCCAAGAGCGGGGCCGCCAGCAAGCGCGGTGAGCGGGGCTCGGGGCAGGGGCAAGGGCGGAGGGCAACTCCGGACTGTCAGAGCCAGGCCACCCTCGGGACGAGCTGGACCAGTCTGGAGACTTTCGGGAAACATGCAAGCCTGTGTCCAGGGGACAGAGTGAGCCCCAGCCATGTGGCTGCCCCCTAGTCCACTCTGTCCAGTCTGGGTGGCTGCTCGAGTTTGCTCATCCAAGTGGGTGACTGGGCTCCAGGCCTGTCCACGAGGGACACCTCAGGGAGGTCGGCTCAGGCCGGGTGGCGGGGCGGGGTGAGGGGGTTGGCTTGGCTCACCTGCATGTGCCCCGCCTCCTCCCTGCCTGCTCACAAAGCCCCTGACCCCTGCTAGCCTTCAAGCAGAGCCCCCCTACCGTTCCTGCCCTGGGCACCAACGTGAAGAAGAGGCGGCATGGTGACGATGACGTGTACTACATGCATGTGAGTCCCGCGGCTGCGGAGCTCAGGCCAGGGCATGGTGGTGCTAGGGGGAGACCCAGGGCCCTGGGGGTGGAAGGTGCCATCCAGCATGCCCTGACAGCTGAGACCCCCAAGCTCTGTGGATCCCAGAAAGGAGAACGAGGGCCCAGAGAGCTGGACTAGCCACAAGGGGAGCAGGTCCACTGATGGAGCTCCCAGAGCAGGAGGGCGTGTTATGGATACAGTGATATAGTGTGCAGGGTGATGCAGTCCCCCACCCAAGGGAGCAGGTAGGAGGAATCCCACAGCCTGCTGGGCCCCAGCACATCACTGAGCCGGGATGCGGCCACCCCAGCACAGATTAACCCCCACCTGCTTTTCTAGGACTGGTCTCCATGATGTGAGCTTGTTTTTTGTCCTTCAAGGACTTGTCTTGAGTCCTTCAAGAATGAGTTCCTTGTTCTAGAAGCCCCATGTTTATCCAGGGCCCCCCCACCCCAGTACCTCAGGTCTGCTGAGCTCTGAAAAGAGGGAGGAGACAGTGTGGCAAAGACGCAGAGGTAGTAAGGAGTGGGTGTGGTTTGCATGGACAGGAGCCAGCCCACCAGCTTCGCTCAGACCTACTTCTGGAGAGGAGAGCAGGACCAGGGGACCCCCTGGCTGTAGGGGCTGGAGAGCCCTGAGAAAGGAGAGGCACTCCCCTGCGCCAGGAGGTGGGGGGAGGGGTCTGGGGCCAGGCGTTGTCTACATGTCCTGGGCAGGCAGAGGGTCCGCTTATCTGTGCTCAGGTGCGGGGCCGGGAGAACTTTGAGATCCTGATGAAGATCAAGGAGAGCCTGGAGCTGATGGAGCTGGTGCCCCAGCAGCTGGTGGACTCCTACCGGCAGCAGCAGCAGCAGCTCCTGCAGAGGCCGTGAGTGCAGCCCCTCCACCCCTGCCCCCAACCCCAGTCCTCCCGGTCTTACCCACCTGTCTGATGTGGGGAAAGATGGGGCTGGATGACCCAGCAGGGAAAACACAGCAGCACCAGGCAGTACCCCTCCTCCAGGAAGCCTCCCTGAACTGCAGCATCTCAGTCTAGAAGTCTGCTGAGTGGGGGTCAGGAAGGGGTGGTCGGGGTGACACTGACCCACCAAGAATAGGTCTGGTTCCAGGGTCAAGAATGGCCTCCCTCTGGCTCCTACCCATTGCCCAGGACCTGCCTTTGAGCAGGCCTGTGGCGAGTGTGGCCGCTGTCAGGCAGGGAGGCTGGGCTGGAGGCAGGCGCTCGGACCCCTGTGTGGGTGGGGTCTCCAGGCCCCTGCAGCAGGGGGCTTCACTTGGAGTTGCTGTCCCTTCTGAGCAGGAGCCACCTTCAGCCTCCATCCTACGGGCCTATCCTCTCGCCCATGAACAAAGCTCATGGGGCCGTCAACAAGCTGCCCTCAGTCAACCAGCTGGTGGGCCAGCCTCCCCCACACAGCTCAGCGGCTGGGCCCAACCTGGCACCCATGGGTGAGTGGCTTGGGCAGGGTGGCTGGGGCGGGGGGTGGTGAGGGAGCCTGGCTCCAGACCCTCCTGCCCAGCTCAGGACTGCTCGGGGCTCTTGATGGTTGGGCCCTCCTGCAATTCTGGCCCAAGAGCATAAGGCACAGTCCCCTCTATCCACTCCAGGTCTTGGGGAGGGCCAAGCCTTACGAGCCTCTCCCACGCAGCCTGGAACACCTGACCTGGCCCGCCCCCCTCTGACTGTCCTACCTGCTTTCTGCCCAGGCCCCGGGATACTCAACAACCACGGCCACACCCTGCCGGCCAACGGGGAGATGAATGGTGGCCCCAGCTCCCAGTCCATGGTCTCGGGGTCCCACTGTACCCCGCCACCCCCCTACCATGCTGACCCCAGCCTGGTCAGGTACGTGGGCCACTGCTCGGTGCTGCCACGAACCCAGTAACCTCAGCCCTGGTAGCTCCTGGCTGCCTCTCCCCAAGCCCGAGGTGGGGGTCTCTGCCTGCTGTCCCTTGCAGCTGGTGCTGTCCCTGCTCCGCTGTCTGAAGAGCAGATAGAGGGAGTGGGGGAGTGAGCCTCCAGCAGGTGTTCGGGAGGCGGGCACAGAAAGCCAGGGACTCCCTGGAGGCTGCGCCCAGGTGAGCGTGGGCTGGAAGCTGTGGCCACATTGGGCCGGTGGGGGAGACCTGGGGGTGGTCGGTTCCTGCTCAGATGGGCCATACAGCCAGGTTTTTACAAGTTAATGCTGCTCTGTTTCCCCAATTCTCTGCAGTTTTCTAACAGGATTGGGGTGTCCAAATTGCATCGAGTATTTCACCTCCCAGGGCTTACAGAACATTTACCATCTGCAGAACCTGACGATAGAGGTAACTGCCCAGTGGGGCAGGCATGGGGAACCCACCCCCAGACCAGAGTGGGCCCTGTCTGCAGTCCAGGGAACTTTCTCCTCTTGCGGTGCAGTCCCTCCATTTCCTGTCTTCCCGTGTGAGGGGGGCTGGGGAGTTTGGAAAACCCTTCTTCCTGCAAGTAGCCAAGTCTACTTGCTTACACCCAGCATCACGTGGCTGGACAGGACTTGCCCCAAGTCCCTCATCTGGACTTGAGTCTCTGTCCTGTGGCTTTTCATCTGAGGGTGGGCTGTCTCCAAGCCATGATGAATTCCAGAAGGGGAAGTCCAGAAGGGACCGGGTGCTGCTTTAGCTCAGCACCATTTACACGGGGCGGGGCGGGGGTGGGGGGCGGGACTGGGGCCCAAACCACTTGCCGTGCACCCACTGCAACTGAATGTCCGGTCTAGGGTGTGCAGGGCTAGAAGTGCCCCACCCTTGGCATCCTGACCCCTGACCCACAGCTCGGGCTGGTCTTTGGGTTAAACCAGAGTCCCAGCAACGAGCACTCATAGGGCTTCCCAGGTGACTCTAGTGGTAAAGAATCCATCTGCCAATGCAGGAGATGTAAGAGACACGGGTTCAGTCTCTGGGTCAGGAAGATCCCCTGGAGGAGGGAATGGCAACCCACTCCAGTATTCTTGCCTGGAGAATCCCATGGACAGAGGAGCCTGGAGGGCTATGGTCCATGGGGTCACAAAGAGTCAGACACGACTGAAGTGATTTAGCACAGTGTAGAGCCTGGAGTTGTCTTGAGCGTAATGACTGTTAGCTGGAGGCCGAGAGGCACAGATGTCAGCGGGCCGGATCCCAGGACTCCAGCTCAGTGGCCTGGAGCCTCTGTTGGACCTGCTCCACAGTCGACCCTGGGATAGAGGCCTCCTCCCTGGCCAAGGGATGTGGGTTTGCCAGAGGGAGCGGGGCCACTGGCTCAGAGGGCAGCCTTGTCCTCTGTCCACTGCCCTCTCTGACCTGCCCCGGTGGCCTCACTGGAATAGCTCAGGGCCCAACCCTTCCTCATCAGTTGATGCGTTGCTTGGCGGGGTGGAGGTGGGGTGACAGGAACCTGAGGCTCTGTTTTGTCCTGAAGGGGGGGAACCAGCCCTGAGGCTGGGAGGCAGGGGTCCTCCAGCACCCGGTGTCGGGGGGGGGGCTCCATCTGTTACTCTGACTGTGGTCAGGGCCCCAGGCCCTATGGGGCCCACATGACCTCAGTGCCCCACTCCCACCCCATGTCATTTCTCGTCTCTCCTGTACTGTCCAGGGCAGAATTGGGTGTGGCCAGACCACCAGGCACAGGGCTATCCGGCACTGTCTACTTCTGTGCCCCCGCCCCTTCCCCCTCAGTGGGGGCTCGTCCCCCCTCCTGGTCCCCCATTGGCTGTGCAGGGCAGGTGGTGTCCCTGGTGGGGGGAGGGCAGAGCCTTACAGCTGCTCCTGCAGGACCTGGGGGCCCTGAAGATCCCCGACCAGTACCGCATGACCATCTGGAGGGGGCTCCAGGACCTGAAGCAAAGCCACGACTACAGCACCCAGCAGCTGATTCGCTCCAGCAGCAACGCAGCCACCATCGCCATCGGGGGCTCGGGGGAGCTGCAGCGCCAGCGGGTCATGGAGGCCGTTCACTTCCGCGTGCGCCACACCATCACCATCCCCAACCGCGGCGGCCCGGCCGGGGGCGCGGGGCCCGACGAGTGGGCCGACTTCGGCTTCGACCTCCCGGACTGCAAGTCCCGCAAACAGTCCATCAAAGAGGAGTTCACGGAGAGCGAGGCCAACTGAGTGGTGAGGACAAGGCCGGACCCCCTGCCCCGGTGCTACCGACGCGCAGAGCGGAGAGGGCGGAGTCTCCAGCCTCGCTGGATGGCTGCTGCCTCCCAGTAACCAACTGGCCTGGGAGGCAGGACCCCTGGGCTGCGCCGGTGAAGTGGGGAGGCCCCCCGGAGTTGTGCTGAGGATGCGCATCCAAGGTCCGTCCTCTGGAGGGCTCACCGTCCCTGCCTCTCCTTCCTGGGGGCTCTGCTGACAACTGCCAAAAAGTATTTTTTGATGTCTCCGGCTCTGGGTAGGGATGGGGGGGCTCGGTGCTTGTCCCTAACACGTCTGTTCTCCAGTCCAGTCTCCAGACTACATCTCCGCCCGAGACTTTTCCCTCTGCTGGTCTTGAGGGTCGGTCTGCCCCTTGCACCCTTGACCACTGGTGTAAAGCCCACTGCAGCCACCTCCCATTTCCTGCCCCAAACAAAATCGCAAGTTTCACTGGAATTGGGAAGACTGGTCCCTCCCGGGAAGCAAGGAAACTTCGGGTGGATGGCCTGCAGCCAGCCTCATGCCAACACCTCTGGCCACAGTGCCCTTCCTCCAGTGGCCCCCTGAGCATAGACACGGACACAGGCTTCTCAGACTACTGGGAATTGTCAATATTTGATAAAATGATGCCCTTTTTCTACATGTGGGTGAGCCTTTTCTTTTCTTAAACTTTCGTTCTGAACGTCTGTGTAAACAAGATGGGCTAAGAAAGGGGCCAGCCAGGTAGGATCCACAGCAGGCAGGGGTGGGTGACTTGCTCCCCCATGCAGGGATGGGTAAACAGCTAGCTGCAGCAGCGGCCCCACCCTGCTCCCTGGGAGGCCATGTTCTGTGTGGGAGGGGCCCTCCTGTCCTTACAGTGCTGAGGCCGGTGGAGGGGGTCCTGGCCTCTATGGGCAGCTCAAGGAGTCAGCGGGCTGGGAGAGACAGTGTCTGCAACCCCCAGGGCAATGGGGCCAGTTGGCCGGTCCTGTCGTCAGGGAGACTTCTGAGCCAGAAGCAGGACCACAGGAGTTGTGGGCAAGGGGATGAGGCAGCAGGGATGCAGGGAAGCCTGACTCCTGTGTAAGCTGAGACATCACCTGGTACTTGCCTGACACCTGTCTGTCCCTCACTCTGCATGGTTCCCTGGGGTTAGTCGGTCATCATCTGAGCCCTCCTGTCTCTAAGTCATGGGGAAGTGCAAGGCTCCCAGACCAGGGGCTGATGCGGACAGAGCCCTAACCACTCTTTGGGTTCTTTCCCTTGCCATAATCCCAACCCCGCCCCCAGCCCTGGGAAGTTAGGAAGCAGCAGACTGTGACCACTCAGGTCCACTCTAAAGCCAGGATCTCAGTCCTAGGGGTTCAAATGCCATTTCCTGTGTTCAGTTCCCAGGCTCTTCAGAGGAGGGCACTGGGTAGGGGTAGGGGGCACCAGGAGGGGGGGTGGGAGGGGTGGGGTGTCTGCTGTCCTCAGTGGCTCGGAGCCCAGTCGGGAATGGAGCCCCAGAGCCAGCTCCACCCCTGACTGGCCAGCAGTGGCCCTCCAGACCAGGGCTTTATCCTGGACGTGGAGTATGCACACTGCCTGGTTCTACTTATTTAAAAAGCATTGCGTGAATGCAGGTGCCAGAGTCTAGGGTAACACCCCCTCCCCCCACACCATAAGCTCCCTGTGAAGCTCCTTGAGGTGGGAGGGGGCGTCATTAGCACCTGGAGGCCCCACGCACAGCCAGGCCTGAGAGCCTGGGGACAGAAGCCAGCTCGGCCCCTGGGGGCCTGCAGCCCCCCTGGAGCACACACCCTGGCGGCATCATCACAGCAGCCATGGGATCAGGGCTGCTGGGCTGGTGGGGGTGGGGGGAGGGGTGTGGGCATCGGTTTCCCTTCTCACCTTCACAGGGCCTGGGTAAGTACACTGTTCATGCGGTTCAGATGAGGGGACTGAGCCACAGACCTTGGGTCTGAGCCCAGGGTGACAGTCGGCTGCTGTGGAGTAGGGCACGTGCTCCAGCGCACACGCTGGGCCCCCCAGTTGTGGCCCCTCAGGAGCCACAGGCCTTTCCCCCAGCTCCTGGGGGTCCATGAAGCCAGCTGAGAAGGAGCTGAGCTCCTGGGGCTCCTGTGGCTGTCCCTCAGTCTCATTCCATTGGCCAGTGGGGAGGCCCTCAGGTGCTCCTGAAGCTGGGAGGCTGCAACATGCAGGCAGAAGGCAGGCAGACCCCCAATATGGAGGTAGAGGAGGCACATTCCTGCGGAGGGCCAACCGCAGGCTCCCTGCTCCCACGCGGTGGTGAGCTCCAGTGGTCCTGGACCTTTGTTCCTGGCACTGATGGAGGAGCAACCTTGAGAACCGATTCAGTGGGGATTCCGTCATGGTCACAGGAACACACACAGGAGCAATGGCCTTTACAGGCCCTTAAAAATCAAGAGAAGACAAACCTGTGAGCTGTGAGGTTTCCCAGCCGGGAAGAGGAGGGCAGGAAGCCTTGGATGCTGGCCAGGCACAGCTGCTCAGTCTCCACCAGCCCTTCCTGGCTGCTGGGGGGGTGGTCACCCACCCAGGTCTAGGTGGCACCTTCAGTGGCTTTTGTCCGGGGACATGCAGGGACTGGGGACATGGTCTCACTGTCCCTTAGGACATGCCAGCCTTGCAGACACAAACACTTGGCTTCTGTTTTATTGGCTAAAGCACCTTAAGGTTTAAAAAAAAAAAAAAAACCACACCACTCCTGTCGGCAATGTAAGGCAATGCTTCCTCCAGCAGTATTGATGGATCTATTCTGACCATATTATTACCCTCTCTTGGGAATGTAATCTTCAGAAAATATGTTTTTTTAGCTGTGCTTTGGTGGGATTTTTTTGGTTTTGTTACATAATAAAGCCCGGGTTCCAATGACTGACGCTTATGACTGAATCGGATTCAAAGACAAGTGCACAAGTGACTCAAAGCACTCTGCGGGCTCCCCATCAGAGTTTGTCCTGTTTTCAGTGTGTGACACACTCAGGAGCCCTCCTCCCCTGCACCTCAGAGTCGAGTGCTCCGTGGGGATATGCAGGGACTTGAGTCCAAGGATGACCTGAGGGCTAATACCAGGTTCTGTCCCAGTGCTGCTGGCTCAGCTCACGGGACTGGCTGCGGCCCGGACACCTTAGGCCTCCTGGGAGCAGGGTCCAGGGTCCCTCTTAGGAAGGTCTCCCCGGGGTCAGTGTAGACAGCCCTCCCGCTGTCTCGCGTTGAGGTTCACGTTTCTCTGCAAAACTCAGGAGCTCATCCAGTCAGCCAGCCTCAGTCTCCAGGACACGGGGCTTCATTCTGTCCCTCATGTCCCAGGTTCCTGGATGTCAGACCTGTGAATGAGGGACTGGGGTCTTGTCACAGCAAAAGGAGCGCTCTCAAAACCGGTTCAACCTTGAGACAGGCTCGGGGCTTTCTAGACAAGTGGCTGAAACCAAGCAGAACAAATTGAGGCGGAGCCCCGCCCACCACCCGGCCCCGCCCTCACCCCGCCGTTCTGGGCGTAGCTGTTGGCGTGCCCTCCTCCACACACCTCTCAGAACAAGGTGAGATGGAGCCCCGCCCACCTTCCTGGCCCCGCCTCCATGGGCGGGGCTTTTGGCACCCCCCACTTCTCCAGAACTGTCACCTTCCCTGTTACAGCGAAGTGGCCCCACCCCATCGCGGTGACAGGAATCCGCATCACAGACGCCAACACCTCAGGACAAGATGGGAACAAGGACTTAATTAGAAAGAGGCTGCCACAGACATCGCGACAGGGTCTTGAAACACGCACTTGGAAGGATGAACACGGTAGTGCTCACGTGTTCAGCACAAGGCGATTTTAGTATCTTGGTTCAAAAACTCTTTTCACAAGTGGAGTTACACGCAATACACAACAATTATTTGCAAATATACAAAAACATCTCCAATAGGCTGGCATGTAATTTTAGAAAGAGAGCCTGAGTTCAGAGCAGATCTGCCACCTTGCACGGCACTGTGCTCTGGGGACAACCTCCCCACCGCCTCCCCACCCAGCAGCTGCCAAGAGAGTGCAGGAGACCACGGCCCCTTGGGAAGAATAGCATCAGCTCCTTTTCCCACAGACACCCAAAGAGAAAGGCTATCTTCAGGCAAGAATTTAAAAATGATTCATTAATGTCAGTATGGTACGTGTGCTTCCCAGGTGGTGTTAGTGGTAAAGAACCTGCCTGCCAATAGAGGAGATGTGGGTTTGATCCCTGGGTTGGGAAGATTCCCTGGAGAAGGGAATGGCAACCGACTTCAGTATTCTTGGAGAATGGTACTTGAACACTTCATAAGAATAGTACTGCATAATATATTAAGCGCAAACTCACTGATTCTTCAGTAAAGTTGTTTGGCTTTTAGATAATGCTACAGGGACTTCCCTGGTGGTCCAATGGTTAAGATTTCGCCTTCCAATACAGGGGATGCGGGTTCCATCCCTGCTCCAGGAGTTAAGATCTCACATGTCTTGTGGCCAAAAAAAAAAAAAAAAAACCAAAATGTAAAACAGAAGCAATATCATAACAAATTCAATATAGAGTTTAAAATAAATAAATACTGCTACAATTGCCCCCAAGGCCCTCGGGAACTTCAGACTGCTCCGGACACAGAGTACATTGTCTCAGATGCTGAACTGGCCTTTGCTCTGCTTGCCTCAAGAAGAGGAGACGCTCAGAGCCGGGGCTTCTGCCCAGTTTACATGGTCTAAGTCCTGCCCTGTGTTCTTCCCAGGACCCCTGCAGAAGGGTGTCCCTCACTCACCAGGCACAGGCTCCAGACATAGCAGCAACCCCAGGCTCTGTCTCCTGGCTCTGTCGTTCTGCCGTAAGCAATCCCATCACCCTGGTAACCAAACCCACTCAGTCTCCAAATGATAATGCCACCTAAGGTCCCATCCCTCTCAGCACCGGGTACCTGGGGATGGGCCTTCAGGTCTCAGGTGGGGCCCCAGGTTCGAGCTGCGTAGTGGTTCACGGTGCTTCTGTCTTAACCACAGAGACTTTGACTGCTTCCTGCCACAGGTCCACGGCTGACCAGCTCCACCAGGACGATTGTGCAGCTGCAGTCACTGGAAGGGCCCTGGGAGCTTCTCTTACAGGTGATTGCAAGAGCCTCTTTCCCTGGACAGAGTATGTTTAAACAGATTTAGGGCAAAAACCTAGATCCCAGCCAGGGCCACAACATTCCTCCTCTAGCTGGGGATATGGGGACATGGAAAGGCCACAGCCTCCAGAGATGGTGCACCAGGGAGGCCCCGCCACCTCTATTGGACATGTCCCTCTCCCAGGATCACTTGGTCTCCCTCGCCAGCCACTTTCTTCAGGTGAAAAAGTGAAAGTCACTTGTCCGTGTCCAACTCTTTGCAACCCCATGGACTGTAGCCCACCAGGCTCCTCTGGTAATGGATTTCCCAGGCAAGAATACTGGAGTGGGTAGCTATTCCCTTCTCCAGGGGATCGTCCCGACCCAGGGATTGAACCCAGGTCTCCTGCATTGCAGGTGGATTCTTTATCACCTGAGCCACCAGGGAAGCCCAACCAGCCCCAGAAATGGCCCCAGGCAGGAATTCTCCAGGAATTTAGGCTCTCAGCTCCACTCAGCAGCTCCTATGTTTCATTGACTCAGACAATAAAGAATCCATCTTCAATGCAGGAGACCCAGATTTGATCCCTGGGTTGGGAAGATCCACTGGAGAAGGGAATGACAATCCACTCCAGTATTCTTGCCTGGAAAAGCCCATAGATAGAGGAGCCTGGCAGTCTACAGTCCATGCGGTCGCAAAGAGTGGGACACAACTGAACGACTAAGCACATGCTTTCTTCAAGGACATGTGAAATTCACTCGATCCCAGGAACTTGGAAGTAACTGTCCTGTTACATGCTTCAAAACTAAAACACTGTTTATGCCACTTCAGGCAATGGGGTATATTCACATAACCCTAAAGAGACACATACAGCAGGGTACCTAAAATACATACAAGGCTAATGATTATTCAAAACAAACAACTTTGAAACTGACTCTGGCATTGGCAATGCGAGTTCCACTTTGAAAATGACATGCCCACTGCACTGCCCATAACTTAATATTCTTGTTGAAAGTCAGCACAGCCCCAGGACTTCCCTGGTGGTCCAGCAGCTAAGATTCCATGCTCCCAATGCAGGGGGGCTTGGTCAGGGAACTAAGATCCCACATGCTGCAGTGAAGAGTCCTCATGCCACAACTAAAAACCCTGAATGCCACGCAAAGCTCTAAGATGCCACATGCCACAACTAAGACACAGAGCTGCCAAATAAATAAATATTTAACATTTAAAAAAGTCAGCACAGCCCAGGGTCCTCCTGAGAATGTCACCGAGCTTGAAGGTTCCTGAGAAAGTGTCTGTAGAGCTCTTGGCACGCCTTCAGGAAGCCCCCAACCTGGGCCTGGGAGTCCAGGGAGAGGGGAGAGGCCAGCTGGAGATGCCCAGGGGAACCTGATTATACGCCTGTAAAGGTGCCCCTAGCTGTGCATTTGGGAAGTGGTCAAGGGAGACTGGAAAGGGCAAATGGTTAGAGATGCACTGTCCAGGTGGTGACAGCTTGTACAGGGCAGGGCAGGGCACAGGAGGGGGAACATATGACACTGACCTTCCAAGCCTGTTTCCACTCTATACTACGACATGCCATGATGCAGATTAAGCTCTGTGTGTAACGACCAGAAGACCACGGGGATCTTTGATATAACAACCCATGTAAATATAGGAAAAGCACCTTCAGGAAGACATTTTTTTTAAACATCATTAGGACCAAAGAGTGAATCTCAATCATCAAAGGGTGAGAAACTTGGCTCTTACCAGAAGAGTTTAAAAGTATTTTTTACAAAAAGTACAATAGGGACTTCCCTAGTGGTTCAGTGGTTAATATTCCATGCTCCCAATGCAGAGGTCATGGGTTCAAGTACTGGTCAGGAAACTAAGATCTGGCATGCCACACACAACTAAGACCTGGTGCAGCCAAATAAATAAACAAAAGCTTTTTTTAAAGGTATTTATTGAGCACCTACTGCATACAAGGTGCTGCGCTAGTACTGCCCCTCTTGCATGCACTCTGAACAGAGCACGGCTAGATCAGAAGAGCTCTTCCCTCCGACCCGTCAGAAGGAAATACTTTATGTTTCACAGTTACAACTGGCTGGGGAGTGGAGAGGGGACAGGGGGGTCACCTCCAGTCTCTGGTCACAGATTCCTGTGTGAAGCTGGCTGATGTCCCAGGTGACCAGAGACCCACCAGGGAATTTCATGGTGATCACCACAGTGTCTGCACTGTTTTTGTTTTTTTATATAATTTTTATTTGTTTATTTGCCGGTGACGGGTCTCAGTTTTGGCATGTGGGATCTTCGTGCCGTCATGTGGGACCTTTCATCGCAGCACACAGACTCTGTAGTTGTGGGCTGGGGGCTCAGTAGTTGTGGTACCTGGGCTTAGCTGACTGGTTACACGTGGGATCTGAGTTCGCCGACTAGGGGTGGGACTGGACCTGCATCCTCTGTATTGCAAGATGGATTCTTAACCACTTTAAGGAGGTCATATCTATTAATAGATAGAAGGACATTTTAGATGTTACAGAAGTTAATCTGGGCAAAGTGTAGAGCTTCTGATAAACAAACAGCAAGTAAGTTTTCTACATAGGATACAGCTTTACAGCAAACAGAAAACTGAGCGGAAAGGGGGGGTTATGGTTGGTGAACCAGTCCATCTAAAAGTGTCTCCTAAGCACAGATGTGTGGCCGCCCGGGGCTCAGTGTGAGCAGTGCTGCACGAGGACTGAGTCACCGTCCTGCCCTGGGGAGGGGCCCGCCTGGCCCAGGACAGCACAAAGTCCCCACCATGTGCAGTAAAGATGCAAACAACTGAAGATCGAATGCCACAACTGAAGATCCTGCGTGCAGGTCACTGCAGCTCAGTGCAGCCAAATAAATTGTTGTTCAATCACTCAGTCATGTCCAACTCTTTGCGACTCCATTGACTGCAGCACCTCAGGCTTCTCTTCTATTACCAACCCCCAGAGCTTGCTCAAACTCATGTCCACTGAGTTGGTGATGCCATCCAACCATCTCGTCCTCTGTTGTCCCCTTCTCCTCCTGCCTTCAATCTTTCCCAGCATCAGGGTCTTTTCCAGTGAGTTGACTCTTCACATCAGGTGGCCAAAGGATTGAAGCTTCAGCTCTAGCATCAGTCCTTCCAATGAATATTCAGGGTTGATTTCCTTTAGGATAGACTGGTTTGATTTTCTTGCAGTCCAAGGGACTCTCAAGAGTCTTCTTCAACACCACAGTTGGAAAACATCAATTCTTCAGCGCTCAGCTTTCTTTATGGTCCAACTCTCACATCCATACATGACTACTAGAAAAACTATTTGACCATATGGACCTTTGTTGGCAAAGTAATGTCTCTGCTTTTTAACACACTGTCTGGGTTTGTCATAGCTTTTCTTACAAGGATGTCTTTTAATTGAGAAGCCAAATAAATAAATAAACAAATAATTTTTAAAAAGACCAAAAGTGATTGGGAGCCTGGAAGTGATGCTTGTGTCAACTACAAATTGGTGCTTGCCATCTGCCTCTGCAGAGATTGAACCCTGTGTTACTGCAGCTGCTGACCTTTGACACACCCTGAAGACAGTTCAGGGTGGAGAGTGGGGCACTCTATGCTCCAGGGAATCTGGTGGAAAGGTCTTTAGATGGTTAGGTATTTTCAGGAACTGATTTTATGATCAATCTTTGCATCTCTTCATATCTAAAAAGAGCACTAAACCCCTTCATGGTGACATCTACCCCTTGTGACTAGCAGAAAACCTTTTGTAAAGTAAGCACTGATTGCACTAAATTCCCTCTTCACCAAAATCTTATTTATTTACCTTCCCCCACTACCTTTTTGGAGCAGTCTCTCAGGGCTACCTGAGGTGTGGTCTCCTGGGCTGCAGTCCTCATTTTGCCCCAAATAAAACTGATCTCTCAACTCTCACATTGTGCATCTTTTTAGTCAACAGTTGAAAACTTATGTTCCTGGGTTTGTGGCAGATTTATTCACAAGAACCAAAATATGGAAGCAATCCAAGTGTCCATCTATGGATGACCACTGGGATAAACAAAATGTGGTCTATTTATACAATGGACTATTATCCAGCCCTAAAAAGGAAGGGAAGTCTGATCACAACTTGAACATTAGCAGACCCTCTCTATTTAAAGAGCTCTCTGGAAAGTGAATGACTACTTTTGCATGGCTGGGAAATGTCTTAGCAGGGTTAATCCCTGCCAGGCTTAAAACCAGGGATCTGTTTACAGAAAGAAAGGAATATTGGATAAGCAGCTGCCCCCCTGGTGATCAGCTCCTATTTCTAGATTCTGAATGAAGGATACATTCATGGGTCACAGATGAGTAAAATAAAGGTGAAGACAAAATATCTCAGGCCAGGGGCTAATCTCCAAGGGAACAGATGTCTCATTTTCACCTCACTATCCCTGAAACCAGAACAAGCCTGCTGTTTTTTACTGGTTGGCCTTAAGTATTTACTGACTTAAAGTTTGAAAACAAGCTGGAATGTCCTCAGCTTTTAACTGCATTTTTCATCAGAAATTCTCATAAGACAAAACTGATCATTCGTGCATTCTATCAAATACTGCTACATGCCAGGCACGTTTCAGGTGGCCCAAGGCTGGGGAATCTGGACTGGAGAGCACTCTGCACTTAACATTACTGATGGGGGGAGTTGTTATGGGTTTAATCTTGTCTCCTAAAAAATTCATGTGTTGAGGTCCTAACCCCCAGGACCTGTGAATGTGACCTTATTAGGAAACAGGGTCGTTGCAGACGGTAAATAGTTGGGTTAAGGTGAAGTCACGCTGGAGTCAGGCCCTTAGTCCAATAGGACTGGTGTCCTTATAAACAGGGGACATGTGTACACAGGCACACCACATGGGGAGGTGTCATGTGAAGACGAAGCAGAAGACGGGGTGATGCTTCTAACAAGCTGTCAGCTACACATTGGCACTTGCCATTGACCTCTGCAAGGATTGGGCCATATGCTGCTGCAACTGCTGACCTTCAACAGGCCCTGAAGGGATTTCAGGGTGGAGAGCAGGAATGAGGCACTCTGGGCTCTGGGAAAAACTGGCAGAACAGGTCTTTGGATAGTTAGGTATTTTGTGAGCCCTATCCTCATAACCAGCAAAGCACTACATCCCTTCATGGTGACATCAGCTCCCTGTGACTCACAGAAAACCTTTTTGCAAAGATAAGTGCTTGATAACATGAACTCCCCCTTCATCAAAATCACATATATATTGACCCTCCCCTCCCTCAGCCTCTTTGGAGCAGTTTCTCAGAGCTCTCTGAGGTGCTGTCTCCTAGGCTGCAGTCCTCATCTCACCCCAAATATAACTTAACTCATAGCTCTCACGTTGTGCAATTTTTTTCTAAATTGACAAAGCCAAGGAGCCCCAGGGGACTGGAGGCTCAGTGAGAGGCCTGGAGGCACCTCCTCCACAGCCTGAGAAGGAACCAGCCCTGCCGACATCTTGGTCTTGGACTCCTGGCTTTCAGAACTGGGGAAGTGACTCTGCTGTGTGAGGCCAGCACCTGGGAGACCAGGGCAGTAGTAGCTGCCACTGGGGGTTCTGGCTCTGTTAGGGGAAACACTGACTTGAACCAGCCACCCTGGCCGGGCACCATGTAGTAGTAACCATCTACATGAGTTATGTTACGACAGGAAGTCCTGGTAAGGAACACGGAACTAACAGGCCATCACCAACCGGAAGAGTTCAGGAAAGGTTAAGAGGAGACACCACGTGTCCGACCACCTCCCAGAATCCTCCTCACTGGCACCCTTCTTGGCTGAGCAATGCATGCGCCACCAGGAAGGACTCTGAATCAGAGTGATTGGCCAAAGACAACGCAGAAACTAATCCCATCATCATAAAAACTGGAGACTGTGAGCCCCATGGCAGAGCAGTTCTCCTGGGTTTCCTTACTCTACTGCTCTCCACCTGGGTGCCCCTTCCCAATCAAGTCTCTTGCTTTGTCAGCTTGTGTGTCTCCTAGACAATTCATTTCCAAGTGTTAGGCAAGAGCCCGCTTTCGGTCCCTTGAAGGGGTCTCCCTTCCTGCAACAGCTCCAGCCCAGATCTCTGACATTGTCCTAGTGGTCATTCTGCATCACAAAGAGCACAGGCCCCAAGGATCTAGCCTCTGCTGCTCTTGAATAAGCCCCACTGGCTTCCACCCCTGATGCCAAGCAGGGCTCTGTGCAGCTCCTGGGCCTTTCTGTCCCCCATTTCTTGTAGGCAAGACTCCAGCCTACATGACCTTCCCTGACTTCCAAAGGGCAGATTCAAACTGTTGCTAATCAATGGAGGAGCAGCAGCTAGGAAACCACCTGAGGCAAGATAAAAGGGACCAGAGGAGCTCATCAAGATTAGGAGACTCTCAGTTCAGTTCTGACTCTATGACTCCCTGGACTATATAGTCCGTGGAATTCTCTAGGCCAGAATACTGGAGTGGGTAGCCTTTCCCTTCTCCAGGAGATTTTTCCAACCCAGGGATTGAACCCAGGTCTCCTGCATTACAGTTGGATTCTTTTCCAGCTGAGCCCCAGTTCAGTTCATTTCAGTCGCTCAGTTGTGTTGCACTCTTTTCCACCTCGTGAACCGCAGCACGCCAGGCTTCCTTGTCCATCAACAACTCCTGGAGCTTACTCAAACTCATGTCCATTGAGTCAGTGATGCTATCCAACCATCTCATCCTCCATCATCCCCTTCTCCTCCTGACTTCAATCTTTCCCAGCATCAGGGTCTTTTCAAATGAGTCAGTTCTTTGCATCAGGTGGCCAAATTATTGGAGTTTCAGCTTCAGCAACAGTCCTTCCAATGAATATTCAGGACTGATTTTCTTTAGGATTGACTGGTTTGATCTCCTTGCAGTCCAAGGGACTCTCACACCACAGTTCAAAAGAAGGTGCTCAAACTTCTTGATAGTCCAACTCTCACATCCATACATGACTGCTGGAAAAACCATCGCTTTGACTAGACAGACCTTTGTCAGCAAAGTAAGGTCTCTGCTTTTTAACATGCTGTGTAGATTTGTCATAGCTTTTCTTCCAAGGAGCAAGCATCTTTTAATTTCATGGCTGCAGTCATCATCTGCAGTGATTTTGGAGCCCAAGAAAAAAAAGTCTGTCACAGTTTCCATCATTTCCCCACCTATTTGCCATGAAGTGATGGACCGGATGTCATGATCTTAGTATTTTGAATGCTGAGTTTTAAGCCAATTTTTTTCAGTCTCCTCTTTCACTTTCATCAAGAGGCTCTTTAGTTCCTCTTCATTTTCTGCCATAAGGGTGGTGTCATCTGCACTTCTGAGGTTATTGATATTTCTCCCAGCAATCTTGATTCCAGCTTGTGCTTCATCCAGTCTGGCATTTCGCATGATGTACTCTTCTTATAAGTTAAAGAAGCAGGGTGACAAGATACAGCCTTGATGTATTCCTTTCCCGATTTGGGACCAGTCTGTTGTTCCACGTCCAGTTGTAACTGTTGCTTCTTGATCTGCATACAGATTTCTCAGGAGGCAGGTCAGGTGGTCTAGTATTTCCATCCCTTGAAGAATTTTCCAGCTTGCTGTGATCCACATAGTCAAAGGCTTTGGTGTAGTCAATAACACAGAAGTAGATGTTTTTCTGGAACTCTCTTGCTAACCATACTCTATTTATGAGAGATACACTTTAAATATAAGACATAAATAGATTGAAAATGAATGGATGGGGGGAAATAGAAGCATAAGAAGTTAAGACTATCAGATATCAGATAAAACAGACTTTAAGGCCAAAAAGATAAAAGAGAGAGGTCTTTCATTAAGATAAATAATTGACTCATGAGAAAGAGATGACCATCTTAAATGCGTATGTGTCCAGCAATAGATCTCCTGAACACATAAAGCAAAATTTACAGAATTGAAGGGGGAAATAGTTCTGCACCACAGTTGGAAGATTTTGATAACCCTTTCTCAGCAGATGATAGCGGTAAAAATCACCAAGCCAAAGAGGATCTGAGGAACTCCTTGATGTTAGGACTCAGCACTTTCACGGTTGTAGCCCACATTCAGTACATGGTTCTCACAAGCTGCACAGTGCAGCCAAAAAAGAGAGAAAGAGAGAGAGAAAGATGATCTGAATAAGACCATGGGTTCTCTTTACCAAAGTGCTCTATATAAAACACTACACCCAACAGCAACAAATGAAGCAGGGTGGAATTGGAGGCTGCCCCTACCCCAGGGCTGAACCACTCAACAGACAGAGATACCAAAACAGAAGAAGAAGAAATTAGAAAAGAATTTAATAGATCCCAAAGAAAGCATTGGCTCAGTGGGTAAAGATTCTGCCTGCACTGCTACCAAAAAGTCTACAAACAATAAATGCTGGAGAGCATTTGGAGAAAAGGGACCCCTCTTACACTGTTGGTTTAAATGCAAACTAGTACAGCCACTGTGAAGAACAGTATGGAGAGTCCTTAAAAAACTGGAACTAGAACTTCTATACAACCCAGCAATCCCACTGCTGGGCATACTCACAAAGGAAACCAGAATTGAAAAAGACACGTGTACCCCAATGTTCATCACAACATTGTTTACAATGGCTAGTTCATGGAAGTAACCTAGATGTCCATTGGCAGACGAATGGATTAGAAAGTTGTGGTACATATACATGATGGAGTATTACTCAGCTATTAAAAAGAATGCATTTTAATCACTTCTAATGAGGTGGATGAAACTGGAGCCTATTAAACAGTGAAGTAAGTCAGAAAGAAAAACACCAATACAGTATATTAACACATATATATGAAATTTAGAAAGACGGTAACAACAGCCCTATATGCGAGACGGAAAAGAGACACAGATATAAAGAACAGACTTTTGGACTCTGTGGGAGAAGGCAAGGGTGGGATGATTTGACAATAGCATTGAAACATGTATATTACCATGTTTATAATAGATGACCAGTCCAAGTTCAATGCATGAAACAGGGCACTCAAAGCCAGTTCACTGGGACAACCCAGAGGGATGGGATGGGAAGGGAGGTGGGAGGGGGATTTGAGATGGGGTCACATGTACACCCGTGGCTGATTCATGTCAATGTATGGCAAAAACCACTGCAATATTGTAAAATAATTGGCCTTCAATTAAAATAAATTAATTTTTAAAAAAAGATAAAAAGAGGTAAAAAATCTGGCAAAAACAAATAAAGTCTGGATTTTAGTTAAAAAAAAAAGAATCTGCTTGCAATGCAAGAGACACAGGAAACCCAGGTTCAATCCCTGAGTCAGGAAGATCTCCTGGAAAAAGAAATAGCAACCCACTCCAGTATTATTGAGAAAATCCTGTGGACAGAGGAGCCTGGCGGGCTACAGTCCATGGGGTCACAAAGAGTCAGGCAGGACTGAGCACACACACACATAAAGAAAGCATTAACATAACCACCTGGGAACGACTGATATTTGATTTTCTTACATTTGTTTCATGATTCAGGATTACCCTTGTACTGTCTGTATCTCTAGTGACATGGGACAGGCACCAAAGCCTTTGCAGTATTGCCCCTCATGCTCTCATTGACACATTTGTTCCTACAGGTCCCTCCAGGATGGCACACGGGCCCCTGCTGGCTCTCAGAGCCTCTGATTCCAAGAGGGACCCTCTCCTTTTAGACTCAAGATAACAGTCAGGAGTGGGAACCAAAATGGCAGATTCAACCTTCTGTGAAATGCAGAACCCAGAGCTTCATGTCTAGACATGTCCCTCGAGTGGACCGGAGAAAAAGCAGCAACATGTGACAGTGAAGCAGGCAGGAGACCACAACTCAAAACAGTGTTCCAGTTTCCTGTGAAGCTCTGAGCTGGGCCAGACCAGCGGATGGTGTGGGAGTGAAGACCATGCTGAGCTGTAGGACACATGGGGTGACCCAGAGGGGACTGGACTCTGGGAAGACACCTTGGTTCCCTTGAAAGAGAGTGAGACTGCTTAAAAACACAGCTGTGCCTGCTGCTGGCAGGGGCTGGCATCTTCCAGCTCCCTGAAGGAGGGACTGAAAAAATGTAGCCTCAAACTATTGGCGATTTAAAAAAACTGTAGTTTGAGCCTACATTCTTTCAACCCATCCTTCAGGGAGTTGGAATATGCCAGTCCCTGCCGGCAGCAGGCAGAGGTGTGGGTTCGATCCCAGGTCTGGGAACTAATGTCCCACATGCAAAGCAGTGTGGCCAAAAGAAAAAAAAAAAAAAAAAAACTAAACTAAAAAATAATATGTCTAAAGTGTGGATTTTAACCAAAAAAGTTAAATTTTCACATCAGAGCCATTGATGCGGTGTCAGATTTTTAAACAAGGGGAAATACTAAAGATGGTGAAAAAAAAGGAAATAGGAGAATGGGTGGCTAGTGAGTCAGGGCACTTTCCAGTGCTTGTAACATCCTGATATTGTAGTGGAAGCAGCTTCTTCTTCCCCTTCCCAGCAGAAAATTAAGACAGATGACAGGCCCTGTCTCTATGGAGACATCTGTGATGCCATACACTGCTCCCAGGACCCCTTAGGACGTGGAGCTTGGGAAGCTGGTCTTCTCCCCACCTGTGTTTGGACCTGCATGTCCACTCTTGGGGCTGCGACCCCCTCAGCACCCAGCTCCAGACCTGAATCCCACAGGATTGATCCGAGTCATCCTGCAGGTGACCAAACTTGGTCCTTGACTCCACACTCCTGATGTTACCCATCAGAGCTAGCGAGCCCAAGAAGAAAAGTCTGGTGCCCAACTTGATAGAAAAGGGCCTGATTGTCCTCCGGAAGGTGGCCAGCCGGGACGAACAGGCCCCAGAATGGAAATTCAGCCAACAGCAGCGCTCCCACAGCAAGTCGGCTCAGGCCATCTGCCACTACTACAAGAAGCTGGTACGGGGTCTTGAAAGCAGGGACGGCCCTGCCACACACAGTCATCTGGAGATGATGTGCTTCTCCGCTGGATCAAAGGCCTTGAGGGTGGAGGGCCGATGGGGCATCCTGAATCAGCTCGGGTGGTGGGTTGTGATGGAGAGATTCTGGGGGTGGATGGGGCCTGGGAGAGAAGATGCTGTGTCTGCGTTGAGCCTTCCTTAGGGGCATTTTTGAGAAGGAGGGAAAGGGGGAAGAGAAAATAAGGAAGAGAATGTGCAGGCAGCAAGTTTCATGTGGGTGCTTTGTGTGGTGGGGGGCGGGGGGAGACTGGGGAGCCAGCCCCACTCCCCAGGGGCCCTCTAAGTGGACAGCAGCTCTAGGCTCAGCTGACTGCAACTTCCAAAGCAGGGCTCCCACGGCCCTCATCGAGTGGCCAGCTTTCGGGGAGGAGACAGCCTGCGTGGTTGGCACACAGAGCCAGGCCCTGGAGCTCCACTGGTGGATGGGGTGGAGGGCTTCCTGGGCCCCTCCTTTCCTGCTGGTCTCATTCTCCCCGCTCCCCAGAGAGACTTCAACCAGGACGCCAGCCCCCAGGACAGCGGCTTCATGTCCGAAATGGAGGAGCTTCGGCGCAAGTTCCTCAAGCGTCCCGGCTGCCCGCAGTTCAGCACCAGGTCCACATCCATAAGCCACTATGGTGAGTGTGTCCGATGGGGCCCTGTGTGCACACCCACCCCCACTCCATCTAGCCCACCTGCTGGAGTCCAGGACAGCCTGCGGGTGTGGCCAGAGGAGGGGGCTTGTGTGGTGGCCGCAGCTGCTGCTTCTGAAGCTGGCTCTCAGCTAAGGCTGGGGTTGTGCCTCGGGGAAGGGAAGGAGGGAAGGTCCTTCTTCCTTCCAGTGGGCACATTTGTATCATTGGTCTCACAGCCCGCTTGCTCTCTCTGGCTGTCAATCACCAAGATTCAATAGGGTTGGGACACGGGAGGAGGAGGTAAAGACTACGGAAGCTTCAGTGATGAGGTCCATAGGTCCAAAGGTGGGTCATTAGGGGCCAAGCGCTGTAAGGAGCCTTAGGAGCCTCTTGTTTAACCCCACAGTGCTCTGATTCAGTCAAGAGGCTCTGAGAGGGCAGCTAAGGTGCTCAGCCATCACCCAGTGGCACTGATCAGGCCAGGTGCCATCCCAGGCTCCCGCTCCAGGTCCTGGGCTGCTTTTGTTCCCTGACACATGACATTATCCTCATGGTGGTGACAACAAGGCTGAGTGCCTGCAACCAGCGGCTGGGGTCCTTTCTGTGGATCTCAGGTGGCAGTCAGGCAAAAGTGGGGGCTCACCCTACTCGGCAGGCTCTAAGCCTTCCTTTCTCAGTGCCGGGGCCTCAGAGAGTAGTCAGCACTCCAAGACCAGGAGGGTGGGGGTGTCTGGGGAGGGTGGGGGGGGGGGCCACAGAGCATCCTGGGTGCAGGGCTGAGCCCACATACTGCTCCTAGGGCACTCGCCACCATCTGATTTTTGCCTGCTTAGAGGACGCGGGTCTGACCCTTGGGGTGAGGGCATTCTGCAAGATTTTGAGGAGGAGACAGTTTTACAGGAGGAACGGGGGTCATCCTCTGGGGAAGAGGCGCACTGATTTGCAGTGACTAAGTTGCACCTGGTCCATTTTGGGGGGGACATGCCAGGCGGCCAGGGGGACAGAACCACGTTTCCATTCGGTCCCGTAGTCCAGTCCCATGCATCCACTAAGCAAAGGCACCTTGAACTCCACCCAGTGTTTCAAAGGAAATACAAGTCCTTGGCCAGTGGTCTTGGGGAGACTTGGACTCAGCTGTCCTCCACTTGTCATCCTGCAGGTTCAGCCATGACCCTCTCTCTGCCTGAAGACACAGGCGTCAGCCCTGAGACCTGGAAGGGGGCCGAGAACCTGCTCTCCAGCCAACAAGGCTTGGACGTGAAGGTGGACGGTGAGGGCGGGCCGTGTGGGACACTGGGGTGTGCATGGCCCATGCGGTTCTTTCCTTGGCACCCCAGCTCTGAGGGTCCCTGTTCCCTCCATTCCTATGGTGCCCCATGGAATTGCCTTCCCAGGACCAGCTGCCTGGCCCCGTGTTCCTCACACGGGCCCTGGGACGTGTCTGTCCTTGAGTAGAGGGACACCCATGCACCGTTCCTACAGACACACACTTTTGTTTACCCAGAGATGAAATCCACACCCAGAAGTCTGCCTCACTTCAGAGGTGCCCCCTGTGCACAGGCGGCATCTTGTCCTGACTCCAGCTCTGTGACCCTGAAGGGGGCTCGGATGCCGCTTGTGCACACTGGGCTGGGGGTGGTGGGGATGAGTGCGGGAGAACTGGGAGCTGGAGAGGAGACCAGCCAGGCAGGGAAGGGCTTCTGGCAGAGTCTTAAAAGAGGGACGTTACAGAAGATCCAGGGTCGCTCAGCACGGGAAGAGTCTGACCGCCCCCCACCCCCCACCTCCCCTGTTGACAGGCCGCCTCCTTCCCCTTAGCAAGAGTGCCTGTGAATTCAACTACCTGCGGAAGAAGAGCGAGTCCCAGGTGCTGAGCCCGACCTCCAGCAGCCCCGACCTGGGGCAGAGCTACCCGAGGAAGCGGGTACCCTGGTACATCTCCGTCATCCATGAGAAGGTATGGTCGGGCACGGAGCCTGGGCACAGATCCTGGTCCTCTTGTCCCGGCTCTTCGTCCTGCCAGAGGGGATGCCTGGCCCTCGGGGCTCTTGTTCTAGTCTCTGGTCCCAGATGCAGTCTGAACTGACCTTCAGACCCTCTCTTGTGGCTTCTACAGGCCAGGTTCCTCTCTGTCTTCTTCCTCATGGGGAGAAGTTTAGGCTGGCCTGAATGTTGCCCCCTCTTACACAGCTTTGCCCCATGTGTCAAGACCTTCAGCATCCATAGGCTTTCAACCCAGTCATTCCACTTGGGAGACTGCATTCCTTAACACAGTAATAACAATCAGCTTGATGGGCAAAGATCTGCCTATGGGTTCATTCATCATGATATCATCTTTTTCATCCTCGTTTGTGAGAGAGGCTGGCCCGTAATTTACCAGCCTTGTCACCCCATTGTTTGCTTTTGAGGTCAGAGTCTTCTGGCCGAGTAACAACAGCAAAAGTTGAGAAGCGTTCCTTCTTTGTCGATTCTCTGGAAGAGTTGACCTAAGGTTGTTGTTGTTTCTTTATTAAATTCTGAAGATTTCATTATTGAAGTCATCTGTGCCTGGTGATTTCTTACAGGGTTGTTTTTTTTTTTTTAATTAATTCCTTTTAAAAATATTCAGATTTCCTTTTCCTGCTTGTTCCAGGTTTGGAAAGCTATGTTTTTCTAAGAAGGTGTCCAACTCATGTCAGTTTTCAAATCTAGGAGCCTCACTCTGTGCACAAGACTCTCTTAGTATCCTTCCAGTGTCTGGAGAAGATTCTGAAGAAGACTGATTTTTTGTTTCTGACATTGCTAATCTGTGTCTTCTCTCTTTTTCCCTCCACCAGTCTTATTATCAACGTAAAAAGTCTCTTAGAGTCAGTTTCAGGTTTTTTCAAAAAAATTTTTTTAAGTTCATGAAGCACTAACAACTGTGGAAATAAGTCACACAAGATGCTGGGTGATTCGTCATGAGCACACAGTTGGGACTCATGAGCCCTGATAATATGGGTCCATGAGTATTCATTTTATCTTTATTCCCAAAACTGTACCTGTAATTTTATGATAGATTTCACAATTTGGTTTTTAAATTTTTTTAATTTTTTAGATTTCACAACTTAAAGAGCATTGATACCATTTGACCAACAATTCCACTTTCGGAAAATAGCCTGAGGATATAATTAGATATAGTTACACAGTCATACTGTTCATGGGGTTCTCAAGGCAAGAATACTGAAGTGGTTTGCCATTCGTTTCTCCAAAAAACTGTGGAAAATTCTACAAGAGATGAGAATATCAGATGACCTCACCTGTCTCTTGAGAAATCTGTATGCAGGTCAGGAAGCAACAGTTAGAAATGGACATGGAACAACAGACTAGTTCCAAATAGGGAAAGGAGTACGTCAAGGCTGTATATTGTCACCCTGCTTATTTAACGTATATGCAGAGTATGTCATGGGAAATGCCAGGCTGGATGAAGCACAAGTTGGAATCAAGATTGCCAGGAAAAATATCAATAACCTCAGATATGCAGATGACATCACCCTATGGCAGAAAGCGAAGAACTAAAGATACTCTTGATGAAAGTGAAAGAGAAGACTGAAAAAGTTGGCTTAAAGCTCAACATTCAGAAAACTAAGATCATGGCATCTGGTCCCATCACTTCATGGCAAATAGATGGGGAAACAGTGAAAACAGTGAGAGACTTTATTTTTTGTGGTTCCAAAATCACTGCAGGTGGTGACTGAAACCATGAAATTAAAAGACACTTGCTCCTTGGAAGAAAAGTTATGGCCAACCTAGACAGCTTATTAAAAAGCAGAGACATTACTTTGCCAACAAATGTCCATCTAGTCAAAGTGATGGTTTTTCCAGTAGTCATGTATGGATGTGAGAGTTGGACTATAAAGAAAGCTGAGTGTTGACGAATTGATGCTTTTGAAGTGTGGTGTTAGAGAAGACTCTTGAGAGCCCCTTGGACTGCAGGGAGATCCAACCAGTCCATCCTAAAAGAAATCAGTCCTGAATATTCATTGGAAGGACTGATGCTGAAGCTGCAATACTTTGGCCACCTGATGCGAAGAACTGACTCATTTGAAAAGACCCTAATGCTGGGAAAGATTGAAGGCAGGAGGAGAAGGGGATGACAGAGGATGAGTTGGTTGGATGGCACTAACGACTCAATGGATATGAGTTTGAGTAAAATACGGGAGTTGGTGATGGATAGGGAGGCCTGGTGTGCTGTAGTCCATGGGATCGGGAAGAGTCAGGCACAACGGAAGAACTGAACTGAACTGAACTGAACTGAACATAGACATATGTAAAAGGATGCTCTCTGCAGTTTTGTCAAGAAAGGGAATTCCCGGGGAAGGACTGCAGGCTGGGCTGTCTCCAGGGGCTCACACCATGTCTTCAGGGTCTTCTTTCTTTCACCTCTGTCTTCGTTGGCCCTGTCGTAGGCAGCATCACTTGCAGCAGCAAGTATGTGCTGTTGCAAAGTTAGCATCCCCACTGGAAACCAGCATCGCCTTCCAGGACCTGCGTCTGCTCTGGACACATTTGTTGTTATTGTTCAGTCACTAAATCGTGTCTGACTCTTCATGATCCTGTGGACTGCAGCACACCAGTCTCCTCTGTTCTTCACTATTTCCCAGAGTTTGCTCAAGTTCATGTCCATTGAGTTCGTGATGCTATCTAACCATCTCATCCTCTGTCACCCTCTTCTCCTCCTGCCCTCAATCTTTCCCAGCATCAGGGTCTTTTCTAATGAGTTTGCTCTTTACATCAGGTGGCCAAAGTATTGGGCTTTCAACATCAGTCCTTTCAATGAATATTCAGGGTCAATTTCCTTTAGGATTGACTGGTTTGACCTCCATGCTGTCCAAGAGAAGACTCTCAAGAGTCTTCTCCAGCACCATATTTCGAAAATATCAATTCTTTGGTGCTCAGCCTTCTTTATGGTCTTACATCCATACACGACTACTGGAAAAAAAATCATAGCTTTGACTATACAGACCTTTGTTGGCAAAGTGATGTCTTTGCTTTTGAATACGCTGTCTAGGTTTGTCACAGCTTTGCTTCTAAGGACCAAGTTTCTTGGCTGCAGTCACTGTCCGCAGTGATTTGGGAGCCTAAGAAAATAAAATCTGTCACTGCTCCCACTTTTTCCCCTTCTATTTGCTGTAAAGTGATGGGACAAGATGCTGTGATCTTAATTTTTTGAATGTTAAGTTTTAAACCAGCTTGGTTCCCCAACCAGGGATTGAACAGATGTCCTCTGCATTGCAAGGCAGATTCTTAACCACTGGACCACTGGGGCAGTCCCTCTATGACTATTTTAACTTAATAGTGTAAGCAATTCCCATATACCCTCCAGATTCTCCAAATGTTAAAATGTTGCCAATTTGCTCCATCCTCCTCTCCTCCCTCCTTTCTCTGTTTTCCTATGTCATTCATTCATTAAAAAAAATTTTTTTTTTTAATTTATTTGTCTGCACCTGGTCTTATTTGTGGCACAGGGGATCTAGCTC
The DNA here is from genome assembly GCF_033118175.1 of Dama dama. Classification (NCBI taxonomy): domain Eukaryota; kingdom Metazoa; phylum Chordata; class Mammalia; order Artiodactyla; family Cervidae; genus Dama; species Dama dama. The sequence continues at coordinate 46,343,552 of NC_083694.1, read as the reverse complement.
CCTAATGAGGAATGGAACCTGGGCCCCCTGTATTGGGAGCACAGAGTCTTAGCCATTGGACCACCAGGGAAGTCCCTATGTCACACATTCTTGCCTTGATTTTTAAAAATTCCCTTTTTGCTATGTTCTTTAAGTGAAGTTTCCAGTTCTTTTTTCTGAATGCTTGAGATAGATACTTAGATCATTGATATTCCATTGCTTCCCCTAATTATTGCATTCGAAGCCTATAAATTTGCCCTTAATCACAGTTTTTGCTACGCCCCATGTCATGCCATGTCCAAGTATTTGTTATTGTTCTGTCTAAAATACCTCATAATTACTTGTGTGGCTTCTTCTTTGACTCGTGGGCTCCATGAAACCCTATCATTTAACTCTTAAATATCTGGACAACCTCCTAGTTATCTTTTCCTCAGACTCTATCTGGGACCATCTCCCTCTTGCCTGAAGAATCCCCTTTGCATTTCTGTCAGTTGTTCAGCTCTGATGATGACAAATTCTCTCAGTGACTGTCCAAAATCACCTTTATTTGGTCTTCAAGTTGGAATGATTGAGGGCTTTGAGACTCTGAGGGGCAGTAGACCCAGCCCAGACAAGCCCCTTGGAAGTGGTTTTTGGAGGGTGGTGCTGTTTACGTGTCCTTGATCACACCTGAGGGCTGACTGGGCCCAGGGCCTGGAGGGGAGGCTGCCAGGAGATCCCGGGCAAGGATGGCCCTTAAGCAGGAGGGGGCTGCAGGTGAGAAGCCCCTCACCTTGGGCTGGGGTCGCGGGGTCCTCCTGGGCCCAGAGCTGCTGCTCTAGGGGGCCAGGGAAGGGTGTTGGCAGGGGCGTCTGAGTGGCTAAGTGGTCCCCCGGGCTACCCCATTTCTCCTCAGAACCAGAGCCTGTTGGCACTGGGGGAGGAAGTCCAACGCCTCTTGGAGATGGAAGCGCAGGTTCAGAAGAGACAGGAAGAGATCCTGGCTCTCCAGGAGGAGAGGGAGGCCCTGAGGAAGCAGCTGAAATGCCTCCTGAAGAGCAAGAGCCTGGAGGCCGTGCCCAGCCATGTCTTGCAGGTGAGCAGCGGCAGGCGGTCCGTGGACTAGCCTGGCCTGCTCTGGCTCTGGGACAGGGCTTTGCCTGTAACGTGGGCATGGCATGCTGATCCCCTCCACCCTAGGTGTAGGGTGGGCACTGGAGGAGGCAGGGTAGGGTGGGGACCCGGGGGCCGTCACCTGATCTGAGACCTGGTTTCTTTCGCATCTGAGGATACAGCCTGCATTTACGCTGGGTCCACACTTGAAGTGGGGGTAGGGGCTTCAGACCCCTGCTGGATCCTCTGGACGCCTCCAGAGAAAGCTACCCAGACACCGATGGTGGGGGACTGGTGGGCAGGGAGGCAGCAGGAGTCTGGAGAGCCTGGAAGCATGGTCCTGTGTCCCCCGTTCCCCAGCCTCCCAGGGGCTGTCAGCGAGCAGGCAGTGGGGGGCAGTGACCTGTGGGAGTGTTTGAGGTTGGCCCCCCTGGACTCTTCCAAAATAGTATGCTTGTTACTGCTGGGCCGCTCACCAGGGCTACCCCCAGGGCTGTCAGCTACACGGTATGGCCCCCTGCCCGCCGACAGGGCAACCCCACTGGGGGAATGGTGGGCCCCCTTCAGGGAGGACAGGTCTCAGCGACATGGGCCCTGGGGGAGCCGAAAGCCCAGGTTGAAACCCTGAGGCTGCTGTGGGCATCTCTCAGGAGTGGCCGTCAGAGTTTGTGCCAAAGCTGCAGGGGAGACAGAGCACCCTCAGAACCTTCCGAGATGAGGAGGACGCGGAGCACTGGCGGCAGGTGTGGGCTGGCCGGGGCTGGTCCCCAGGCTGCCTGGGAGATGCCCAGGCCACAGCGTCCCACCTGCTGTCCTAACCTGTTGGCCCTCACCCAGGCTGAGCCCTCAGCCACATCAGGGGAGGGGTGGTGGGGCGGATCCTGGAGATGTAACCCGAGAGGAGCTGGCCAATGGCCCTGCAGCACCGTCCTCCCAATGCCCCCATGAAGGTTCAAGCCTCCCTCCCCGGGCTGTCTGCAGCCCTGTCCAGCATCCCCTCCCCTCCCCTCCCCCAGCTGCAGGAAGAGTGCGACAGAGGCAAGGAGCTGGAAGGAGGCGACTACGAGGAGGAAGAGCATCCGGAAGGGCAGGCCAAGAGGGCAGCGGACAAGGGGGCGAGGGCTAGAGCCAGCAGGAGGGAAACTCTACAGGAGAACAGAAGCGAGGAGGAGGCAGTGGCCGTGGTAACCGCGCAGGAGGATGAGGACGAGGACAGGGCCGGGCCCGGGGCCGGGGAGGTGGAGGAAGAGGACAAGGAGGAGGTGATGGAGCTGGATGAGGAGAAGGAGCTGCAGGAGGAGGAGGCCATGGCCAGGAGGCGGGGCGGATTCGTGGACGACACCTTTGAGGAGGAGCTGATGGCCCAGCTGGAGGAGTACGAGCAGGTGATCCAGGAGTTCCAGTTCCAGCTTGAGATCACCAGGACCAGATACTCCCTGGCAACAGGTGGGGTGCTAGAGGAGGCCGAGGTGGGACCCGCAGCGAGGATGCCCGGGACCACCCACTTTGCCCTGGGTCCCTCTTGGCTGGGACCATGCGGGGGCAGCACTGGACCCCTGGGATGGGAGCAGGCAGCCACTCCTCAGCTTGGAGCTCTGTGGAGCCCTAGGGATGGTACAGTGACTGGCCCCCTCCTCCCTTCTTGCTCTTGCCTCATGCAGGAGCCATCAAGTCTTTACAGCGACAGGTGGAATTCCAAGAGTCGCAATTGCTGAAAATCAACACGGAGAATGAGATGCTGCAGAAGGAGCTGCGAGAGCGGAAGAAACAGCTGCAGGCCATGTCTGACAAGGTGACGGCGTCCTCTGTCATGCGGGGACACATGCCATCCATCCCCGCCCCCACCCCCTGACAGAGACGCTGGACTCAGGAGCTGAGAGTGGTGGGCCTGGGCTTCACAGCACATCATGCTCTATGCTGGGCTGCCCTCTGGCCCCAGTGGTCATCTCTGTCTCCTGGACCACTAGGCTTCTGGCCATTTCTCAAGCATCTCCCAGTCCATGGTCCCAGGACTGAGAACACTACGACCTTAAGTCCTTGTGAAGTACTTTTATTATTTTATTTTTGGTCATGCTGAGTGTCCTGTGAGTTCTTAGGCTTCCCGATCAGAGATTGAACTGGCATCCTGGGCAGCGAGTCCTAACTACTGGTTGGCCAGGGAATTCCCTGAAGCACTTTTAGTTTTCATTTTTATCCAAGTTTTCCATACACAAAGCTACAGAGTTTAAGGAACCAAGCAATTCCACAAGCTTATTATGTAAAACAGGAGTCCAACCCTTTTCTTTCTCATTTGCCCATTCCCCAAGACAAATGCTTTCAACTCTTCTAGCTAATTCTTGACAACTGGCTCTCCATGTTTCTAGACGGCATGCTTATAAGACATTCTAGATATTTCTCCATCTTGGCATTATCTAATGCTTCCCTCTTTCCTCCCCTGCCTCCCCACCCCCAGGAACTCAGCTCTCAATACTATTTCCTCACAGCATTAGTGAGTGGACACAGCATTTATATCACTGAGACAGTTATTGGGCCTGTGATATATGACAGAAACACAAATCTTGTGAAACAGTATTAAGATCCATAAACCACTTTTTAAAGCTGCTGCCGTCAACATCTTTGTTTCTTGGTCTACCCTCACATTTTCACTGGAGCACATCCTTCAGTAGTTTTTTGAGAAAGAGGAATGGAGGTAAAATTTGGGAAATACCATATTCTGCAAATGTCCTTACACATTAATAGAAGTTGGTTGGAACAGAATTCCGGTTTGGCAACTGCTTTTCCTTGGCAGTGTGAAGGCATCACTTCGTGTCTCTGAGCATCCAGGGTTCCTAGAGGGAAGCACAAACTCAGCCTGATTCTTGAGCTTTCTTATGACATAGTTCTTGGTGGTGGTTGGTTCCTCTCTGCGAAGTTGCAAGATCCCATGTTTATCCCTCATGTTCAGAAGCTTCCATGAAAGTATTAGTCACTCAGTTGTGCCCAACTGTTTGCGACCCCATGGAATGAAGCCCGCCAGCCTCCTCTGTCCATAGAATTCTTCTCCAGGCAAAAGTACTGGGTTGCCATTCCCTTCATTCAGGGAATCTTCCAGACCCAGGGATGAAATTCAGGTCTCCTGCATTGCAGACAGATTCTTTACCATCTGAACCACCAGGGAAGCTGCCATAGGTGGACCTTATTAAGGGTCTGTTCTCATTTGTCCTGGGCACTCAGTAGCCAGCTAGAAACTTGTATCCTTCTGTTCTGAAACTGTTCTCTGTTTACATAGTTTTTAGTCCCTGTCTCTGTTTTCTCTGAACTCTCCTTCTGGCAACCCCATCAGCCAGCCAGCAGACCTCCTCTTTGGGGCTCTTTCTCCTTCCTGTCTGTTCCTTTCACTGTCTTGTCATTTTGTTCTACTTTTAGATTTCCTTACCTTTATCAGCAGTCCTCTTCCTGAGGTTTTTTTTAAAAATAATTTTATTTTATTTGTTTGTTTAATTTTTGGCTGCACTGAGTCTTCATTGCTATACAGGCTTTCTCTAGTTGCAGCAAGCAGGGGCTACTCGCTAACTGCAGTGAGCAGGTTTCTCATTGTGGTTGTGGAGCCACAGGCTCTAGGGCCCGTGAGTTTCATAAAAGTGTTTACTGAAACATGAGTTTCAGTAGTTGCAGCTCCCAAGCTCCAGAGCACAGGCTCAATAGTTGTGGTGTGCAGGCTTAATTATTCCCCAGCATGTGGGATCTTCCTAGAGCAAGGATTGAACCCATGTCTCCTGCATGTAGGCAGATTCTTTGCCACTGAGCCAGCAGGTAAGCCCTCCTCTTGAGTTTTAACTTTGTTTCATTTAGTTTCTAAGATGTTGCATTTGTTCTCTGAATGTTCCTTCCCCACTCTCTTTTATTTAGAAGCACACTCATGTTTTATTTCTTTTTTTTTTTTTTCATGTTTTATTTCTTAATGGCCATATGTCTCTGACCTCCTTAACAACTCAAGTGATAGTTATGGGAGATGCCAAAGGGATTTGACTTCTTGTGCTGTTTCTATCTCCTATAAGCTCCTTTTGTAAGTCTGTTTTCAGTTTCTGTTACTCCTTCAAGAATTTTGCTCCAAGGTCAGAGCTGCCTGGAGTCTCTCAAACTGTGGGTGACCATTTTGGGTTTCACGGCAGAGAACTGTGCTTGGGTACATCAATGGAGACTTAGTTCAATGGTCCTGCCGTTGGCACCTTCCCCTTGGCTTGCTCAGATTCTCCTGGAATCTGGGAAACTGGGAGAATTCCTTGCCCAAGTGTAGAGGTCCAGCTGCTGGTGTTTCAGGACAAAGTGGGGCAGAGGCTGTAGTCTCCACGTTCAGCCCCACATCCTGCATCTGTCACCAGGGGTCTCCACCGCATGGCCTGGCATCTCCCAGGCCAGAGATCCTCTCCCCCCCTCCCCCACCCCCGCTCCTGTCTCCTGACAGATGGAAAAGGGGGCAGATGCCCGGCAGCTCCTGGTCAGGGCTGAGCCTGCGGCTCCTGATTTCTGATATGATGTTCCTCCTCGTGTCGGCCTCCACGTCCAGAAGAGCCCGGCACCATCCCCTACTTCTGAGATTTCCAGGGACTCTGAGCTGTAAACTGGGCTTGTTTGCAGCTCTCCCCGCAGCTGGCTTGGGAGTCTGCTTCCTTGGGTTTGCCTCCCGGCTTCCGAAGTGTGTTTGATACCTTCCCCTCCTCCCTTCCCCCTTCATCAGAAATTCCAATGCTTCCCTTCATCTTATTGAGGTTCAGGGAGGAACACTCAAGGAGGCAGTCATCTATCTCCCCCCACCAGCCCCTGAGCGAACCCCTGTTGCCTTGCAGTTCTCCAACCTCCGGGAAGACAAGAAGTACCAGGAGATGATGGGCCTCATCGAGAACAACAACCTCCTCCTCAGACAGGTGCCCTTGGGGTGGCTGGGGTGCAGCCACAGGTTCTGATGGTGGCAGGGAGAGATGCAGCTGGGTGGGGGCCCCTCATTTCAGATGGTATCCTGTTCAGTAAATCCGGAGCCCCAGACACCCACTGGGAAGCTGGCCACAGCCAGAGCCAGGCTGGCTGGAGGAACTCAGGGAAAGGTGGCTGCCTCTGGGGGAAGGAGGGGTGGGCAAATGGACCTACTGCTCCCCTCCCCCCCAGCAAGTGTCGGAGCTGGAGAGTGAACTGGCCAAGAGGGAAAAGACCATCTTGGAGCTGGAGGCCAAGGTCAACCAGCTGCAGGACCAGGTGAATCAGAGCCAAAACCACCTGCAGAGGTGGAAGCAGCTCCAGGAGGAGATGCAGAACAAGAATGAGATGATCCAGCACGCAGAGCAGCAGGCCCGCGAGGCCCTGGAATATGCACAGGCCAGGGTATGCCCGACTCCTGCCTCCTAAGGGCCTGCACTGGGGCCTTTGCCCACCACTGCCATCCCTGGGAACCGCCACCCTGGGGACTGTGCACCAAGTGCTCTGGGCTCCCCTCTTGCTGTGTCCAGAAATGCTGGTGGAGGAGGGGGCGAGGGTGTGATGTGGCCATCTTGGTCAGCTGTAGTGGCCGGAAAGAGCTGAGTGCAGGGGCTTCATTTATGGAGGAGCCCCTTGAGTTGTGCTGTGAAAGAGACCCAGGGATGTGGTGGCCAGCCAGGGAGGGTCTGAGGTGGGAGGGATGTAGTAGTAATAATGCCGTCTATTTATAAGTTAGAGAACATTTGCTGTGGGTCAGGTGCTGTTCTGAGCATTTATTTAAGTCATTCAACCCTGTTAACAAAGCCATGATGTGGGTACCACTGGTGTCCTGACACCTGCAGCACAGAGAACGAACAGCCCATCTGAGGTTCCAGAGCTGCGTGGAGGCGGTGCTGGGGTGTGAGGTCTCGGGTCCTCACTCTGAGCCCCGGATAGATGTGAGCAAAGGTACAGCAGGAAACCATCACTCAAGAGCTGACTTGCTTTAGAATCTAAAACCAGCAAAGGCAGAGGCCCTGAGTGCGTAGGCTTTTGAAATGACATTTTCCCCACTGGCCAACCAAGAGTGCTGGCTCTAACCAGCTGTGTTCTCCCTCCTGCTGGGGCCAGCCTCCTGCTATGCACGAGGCTGCCGATGGCCGCCAAAGACTAGACAGGCTCGGTGGCTCAAGCTGCTTAACTCCTGGCTAATGCCTGGTTAGTGCGGATGTCCACAGCATGGAGTGCTTCTAGGTCACTTAGAGAAGGAGGATGGGCCGGGAGTATAATGCCCATCACAGGGCTGGCCAAGTCTGCAGGTTGTCTGCTGTGGGTCATTGGGAGACTGTGGCTAAAGCTCCTCTGGGGGATGGAGGATGGCCTGGGGGGTTATTCAGAGTTTTGTTTTGACCATGTGCAGGTTTTGCTTTTTCAATTAAGAAACAAGCAAACAAACGTGGTGTAGTAGAGCGTGTTTGTTTGGGTTTTGGTGTTAGGCCTCCTGGGTCTGGGTTTTGATCAGGTCCCTTCCAGCTCGCAGGAGACCACGTTGACCACTCGCATGCTGTTTCCAGCTCCTGAAGCAGGAGAATTGAAGCCAGGTCCACCTCTCCTGGAATCTCAGAGAGGCGGCAGGTGTGGAGAACACTGTCTCCCCGCTCAAGGCGAGCTTGGCTGTTTCTCCTCTGTGCTCACAGCTTGAAAGACTGAGGAACAAGATCATCCAGGCCACCTTCAACACCATAGGGATCAAGAACTTGGCCACTGAGATCTCTGACAATGACATCCTGGAAGGCTTGCAGGTATAAACGGTGCTCAGAGGCCTCCTTGTGCCTGGGGCCCCATCTCTAGGCCAGAGCTCCTGAATCTGCTGCTGGGAGCAGAGGGGAGAAGACTGGATGGGAGGTTAGGAGCCCCCATTCTTGTCCTGGTGGTGTCTTGCTTTCACCGTGACCCCAGCATGGCCCTTTCTCTCTGATCAGGCAGAGGGGACTAGATTTCCCTAAGGGGTTAGGGAACAACATCCTGGAGCTGCTGTCAGCGTTCAACAACCATCAGCAGCTGCCGAAAACCCACCTGGTGTGGTAGGGAGGGAGCCAAACAGCTGGGTCCTGGGTTTTCCTGCAGTGGGAGCCCAGCCCTAGGCTCTGCCCAGCCCAGCTCCCCCAAGGATGCTTCTTTGCATCTCAGCATGGCCTCAGCTGGAATCGCTGCTGAGCTGGGAGCCTGGTATGGACCCCCTCCCCGGCCTCAGCCCACACCAGCTCCTCACCAACAAGCAGAGGTTTCAAAGGGGCAGGGAGGTTTAGGAGAAATAATATGGCTTTGGGGCTGGCAGGAGTGTCACCACCCCGGGACCTTGGCTTCACAGCTGTGGGCTGGTCACTTGACTTGCTGAGCCCTAGAGCACCCCCTCTGTACCAGGCAGAGGGCGCCTGCCTTCCAAGCCTCCTCCAACAGCATGGCCCTTGACCCCAGCAGCTACCTGTGACCTGCCACTGGCCCATTTGTCCCTGGGGCCTGGTTCCTTTCTTCTGTGAGGCTGGGTGGGCCCCTGGTTAATAGCACTCTTGTAGGGTGGCCAGTCCTCAGGGCAGAGGGGGACCCCTGCATGGAGACCTGGGGAGAGGTCTCTGTGACTACTATTGTTTGGGGCAAGGGAAGGAGGTGGGGGGTGGGAAGGAGAAAGAGGAAGGGGAGGGATGGGAGTAGGAAGGAGGAGAGAGGTTATGAGAGGGAGGGAGGGACAGGGGATGATGGGGGTGGCAGAAAGAGAGTGAGGGAGAGGATTATGAGGAAGGGAGGGAGGGAGGGGGATAGGAGGAGTCATCACCACCCACCAGTAGCCAGGGAAGAACTCCTTCCCTTGCCAACACCTGCCCCTCCCCACCCCGCACAAACCAGCAAAAGGCCAGAGAGAAAGAAGGAGGCTAAGGAGGGTGCAGGGCAGCTTTCCTGCACAGAGGGTAGAAGAGACTTTGCCCTGAGGGTCAGACTTGACAGCCTCTGATGTCTCTGGGAGTCTAGGCTCCTGGTAATTCCCAGAGGATGAAGAAGTGGATCTGGCTCAGGCTCCAGGAGTGAACTGGCCGGGATGGTGGGCATCTCTACCCAGCTCTGAGTTCTCTGGCTTCACCCTGTAGCTGGATCAGCCTTGGTGGGAGTAGTTTCAGCACAGAAACTGGCAAATGCTACAAACCAGAGCTTTTTTCCCCCTCCTGGAAAGGTTGTAAATATTCACCAGCACAGCACTGTGGCAGCAGGCCCTTTTCGGGGAGAACAGGGTAGTGTCCCAGGAGCTGGCAAGGCCTGTGTGGACACTGCTGGGTGTCTTTTCTAGAGGATCATCTCAGACAGAATAGACTACTACAACCAGCTGAAACAGAAGGGGGTCAAGGTGCCCCCCCTGCAGCAGATGGAGATCTTATCCTCACCCAACAAGTCCAAGAAGATAAGCTCCAAGGAGGCCCAGCTCAGACCCTAGGTGCAGCCAGCACAGCAGAGGCCAGGGCCCAGCCTGGGTGCACCCTGGGCGCCCCCTTTCCCTCCATCACCCCCTCCCCCACCTGTGGCCCCACCCTGGCCCTCTGATTCAGAATTACACTTGCTGCTGGCCGTGGTCTCACCTTCTCCTTCACTAGGACACAGAAGGGAGCTTGGGTTACATGAACACCCCTTCCCACTCCACAGCTCACTGGGGGTCAGCACAGCAGCTTGCACCCATGGCTCCTCCCTGGGGACACCCCACACTGAACACGGTGCCCTCTGGTGGTCCCATGTGTAGGAGGCCTGAACTGGGCTCCTGTCCACCGCATTTGGTTCACACCCCCACAGGGGTCCTTTTCTGACGCCAGCTGCACACACCTGCGGGGCTCTCCCGCTGGGGTGCCCCGCCAGGGCACTGCTCTGCTGTTGCGACCCTGCGGAAGGAGGAGGGTCGGCCTGCGCACTCCTCTGACTGTCCATTGCTCTGGTGATGACAGCTCTGCAGAGCACCGGCTCTCCTGTCTGTGCTGTACACAGAGGTCTGTGCCCCGCACACAAACGTGCTGAGCGGACTGGGTCCTCTGCCTCTTCTCTTTGCTCTCCACCCCCACCTGTCCACGCATCCTTTCGTTCCTGCAGCGCCCGCCCGCTGAGGGCGTCAGGTGCGTGGCCGTCGGGCCCAGGCCTCTAGCCTCTCCGAGAGAGCAGAAGGCCCCCGAAGACCGGCGCCTAACTGCACACGCCCCGGGAGCCTCCTCGAACCGCCTAGTGCCTCGGTTCTAGCCCGGCAGGTGCGCTCGGGACCCGCTTTTGCGCTTGAGCCCGGCTCCCGGCAGGGAAACTGCGACAGTGGGGAGACGATCCGGAAATCCCGGCCGCGTCTAGGCACCGCCAAGGGGCGCGCTCAGGCCCCTGCAGCGCGAGGAACGCGACTCCTGGAAGGCCTGGGGCTCTGGCTTGCTCCGCCCCCGCCACGCCCCCGGGAGGCGCCCCGCTCCTCCTCCAGGCCCACCCCTGGTTTAGGAGTCCTGCGGCCACACCCACCCACCCGCGGCCCCAGGTACTTCCCCGTTTAGGCCCCGCCCAGCGAGCCAACGCCCCGCCCCCTGTCCAGATCCCACCACCCACCGCCTCCCCCAAGGCCCCGCCCCCGCTCAGGCCCCGCCCCGCCCCCGCTCAGGCCCCACCGCCCACCCGACCACGCCCCCTCTAAGCCCCGCCCGACTCCGGCCCTGGACACGTCTGCGGCGCGGAGCGGCTGGGGGCTGTCGAGCCAGGTGAGACGCGGGGTCGGAGTGCAGCTTCCTCCAGTAGCCAGTGGGAGGAGGTGGTGGGCTTGGTTTCTGCAGCCCCCCGCGCTCGGGGCCGCGGTCTCCCTGGCCTGCGAGCGGCCGGCCCGGAAAAGTGGAGCTGCTGGGTGGGGGCGGGGTTGAATGGACCCCCGGCCCACAGACCCCCGAGGCCAACTGCCGGGCGAGCTCCTGCTTGCCACTTGGGACACCCCAGCACCCCAGAGCCCCTTTCCCTTCTTTACTCTTGCTCCTCTTCACTTTTTCTTTATTTTCTCTTTCTTTAAGGTTGGAGAATTCTCAGACTCCCCAGACCCGGAACTGCGAGCTGGGAGGTGAGATTCACTGACCCGAGCTCTGACCATCTTCCTGGATCGCAGAGGCCTCAATCCCCGACGTCAGGACTCTCCCCTTGTAAGTCGTGGGCTCCTTGGAGGTGCATTGGGGTGAGGGGGTCTTAATATATGTACAGTCCCTGTGTGCCCAGAGCTCTATCCCCACACACTCCCAAGAGGCAGTGGTACTCCTGGGAGTGAGGCTTCCAGGGTTCAGCAGGTGTCCCTGCCAGGCAGCACAGCCCCAGGGTCCTGTGACACTGTGGCCATCAGGTGTGGGTTGGTCAGGTAGCTACAGATGAGTGAGCAAAGCCTTCAGACCTTGGCTCCAGCACATCAGCAACTTCTGGTGTCTTTGTCCAGCCAGGTTGACTTGAGGGCCACAGTCCACATCAGTCAGGAACCCGTTCTATCACAAACACTAGGAACCCACTGTCCCAGGCTGGAGCAGATTGGGCTGGCCATCCTCACACCAAGAAATCCACAGGTGGGCAGTGGGTGTGCATTTGAAGACTCAGCACCACCAGGTAGTGTTGCAGGATATCCAGACTGCAAAGTGGCTGCTCAGTTCCAGCCATCACATCAAGGAAGAGAGAAGGAGGTGGCTATTCTCTTTCACAAAAGCAAAAGCCTCATGCTCCTGCTGCTCTCCAGCACCTTGCTCATATCTAGGTGTCATGGGAAGTTCAGTTAAGTTCAGTCACTCAGTCATATCCAACTCTTTTCAACCCCATGGACTGCAGCACGCCAGGCTTCCTTGTTCATCACCAACTTCCAGAGCGTGCTCAAACTGATGTCGGTGATGCCATCCAAAGCAGCAATCAAAGCTTGTCTTAGCCCATGAGCATCACTTGGGGCTGGGACACTGCAGCCTGGAACAAGACAGGGGCCCTGGTCACAGGAGGGAAGGGTGGACATTAGGTAGCTCACAGAGCCGGCTCAAAGCCCCTTTGCTGGACACACTGTGGGAAAGCAGAACCCACAGTCAACAAATGTTTGGCCTCCCTGGGGCCTGAGACCTGGCCTGCATGGCTGCCCCCAGAGCACAGGCTCCCACAGGAAGGACAGGCTTTGTGGCTTTGAGACAAGCTCCCTTCCTTCATCCTCTGAGTTTGAGATTTGGGAAAGAGCAACTTGGACGGGGTTGAAGGGGGTTCAGGACTGCCTGGTTTCGTGAATTTCTGGGTTGGCTTCTTGCTAAGTGGCTCACTGTGCCTTTAAGCCTCTGTCCCAGATTACCTGGAAGACAGGTCAGGTTTTCGCAGCAAAGTCTCAAGCCTCTAAAAGTGAGGGGCCTCTCAAGCCCCTTGACCACCAGCAGGGCATAGCAGTAGGTGAGGGAGGGGTTGCAACTGTGACAGGCCAGAATTCACAGCTACTGCCACTGCTGCCAAGCCCTACCAGCTGCCTGCAGGCCTGCCGCTCTGCAGGCCCCAGCCCTTTGCCTCCCAGCCTCCAGGGAAGGCCCTGGGGTCTTATCTGGCAGGAATGGGAGGAGGTCAGGCTGTTATCAGGCTTGGTGACCTGACCCCAGCCAAGGGCCCTGCAGGGTTGCAGCAGCTTTGTCTGCCTGACCCCCAGGAGGGAGCAGCCTGGTGGAAACACAGCCTCTCACATTCCTGAGGGCAGGGTTTGGCAGACTTTCAGACTCTATTGGAATTCCCTCTTTGCCTCCTCCCACGTGACCCTGGGCAAGTGGCCTAACCACTCTGCACCCCTAAAGCCAGATGAAAGGATGTGGGAAGAAATTCTCAAGTGGCACAGTGGTTAAGAATCCACCTGCCAATGCAGGAGATGCAGATGTGTGTTTGATCCCTGGGTTGGAAAGATCCCCTGGAGGAGGAAATGGCAGCCCACTCCAGTATTTTCGCCTGGAAAGTCCCATGGACAGAGGAGCCTGTTCATGGGGTCGCCAAGAATTGGACATGACTGAGTGAGCACACAAAGGAGCCAGCCCACCTCAGTGCCTCTCTGCCCTGGCCCCACCCCCAGGCAGACCCTCACCCTAAAAGCAATGGCACATGGAATCGGACCACTGGCCCCCTGGGGGGTAGAACAGGCCTCAGGAGGCCTCAGGAGGCCTCAGCCCACCCTCTGTTTCTCCTACCAGAACCCTGTGCCCCCATGATGGAGCCCCAGGAGAGTAGCATCAGGTACAGCAGGTGGGAGAATAGCCGCCCGGATGAAGTCCATGTGGCCAGCGGGCCCAGCACAGAGGAGGCCTCAGGCTGGCAGAGGTGAGGGGCCAGGAAGGAGGGGCCCCGCCTCTCCCTATGCAGACCCCTCCTGTCCTTCCTGGCAGCCACCACATCCGCAGACCCGGGCCCCACACTTTCCCTGACTTGTTCCTTCACTTGCTCCCTCCTGTCTTCCGAGTTCAGAGTGCCCAGGCTGCCCTGCTGCCCGGGGCCTGCTCCTCCTCCTCCCCCAGCTCCCATCCCCACTCCAGTCAGGGCTGCCTGGGAGTCACGTGCCTGCGGTTCTCACCCTAGGGTCTCCCAGAAGCTGTGCTCGGGCAAGCTGGGCATCGCCATGAAGGTGCTGGGGGGCGTGGCCCTCTTCTGGGTTGTGTTCATCCTGGGCTACATCACCGGCTACTACGTGCACAAGTGCAAGTAAACGCTGCCCAGACACGCCCCCAGGCGCAGGGCTGGAGGGACACCCTGTGTGCGAGAACCCTTCCATGTGCATGGACCCACCTGCCTACACAGACCACAGTGTACTCCAAGTCCTGTATAACAGCCCTGCTGTCTATACACAGCCCCCGTGTTTATACACAGCCCCCACCATGTATACACAGCGCCCCCCATGTATACACAGCGCCCCCATGTATACACAGCCGCCCCGTGTATACACAGCCCCACCATGTATACACAGCCCCCCCGTGTATACACAGCCCCCCCCGTGTATACCCAGCACCCCCATGTATACCCAGCCCCCGTGTATACCCAGCCCCTCACCATGTATAGAGGTATTCCTTGCACCAATGCACAGATTCCAGGGACTTGCATGGACACCAGTGTGCACAGCTGTCACAGGCACCCACAGACATACAGCCAAACAGGGACACGGGTACATGGGGGCACACACATGCACGCTTGGCACTTACCCACCCAGGGGCCCACGTGACTGGGAGACCAGTTCCAACCTGACTGCAGGACACGCCCAGGCTAGGCCTGCAGCCCACGGCCCCCAAACCTCCCTTCTCTCCCTACTGGGGTCCTCCCTGGGTGGGCTTTGTCCCGCCTGGCAGGCTCCTCCCCTCTCTAGCCCTTCTGACTCCCACTGTGGAAGGATGCCTCTAGGGCAGGGGTATGTATGCCTCTCTGTCCATCCACCCTCCCTAGGGACTGAGTCTTTTTCTGGGAAGAGGGGGGAGAGGGGCCTCAGCCCTTGTCCAAGACCCACTGCTGTGTCTTCCCTCCAGGAGCGTGAGCGTGTTCCCCGGGGCTGTCCACCCTGCCCCGGTGGGCTCTGCAGGAGCCTGGCCCTTCCGCCTGCACCCTGTGGGAGGCCCGAGACCCTGCACTCGGAGGTGGTCATTAAATGTCTGTTGAACAAAAACATGGATGATGGTGTCTACTGTGGGCCTCCCCAGTGAGGCATGACTGATGTGAAACTGGCTGGAGGGCATCTGGACAGCGGCTGGGAGGCCTCTCGCTGAGCTCTGGCCTTGGGATGCACCCAGTCCTGGCCAGGCCCTCTGGCGGGAGGTGGAGAACACGGGGCAGGGTGAGTTTTCATATGTGGCCAGGCCTACTCCTGTGTCTCCCTGTGTCTCCCTGCGTCTCCCTGCCTTCAGGCCCTCCTGTTCCGGGCACCCTTGTGAGAAACACTGTCTTAGGACAAAGTCCTCACTCTAGAGTTGAGGGCAGGAGATGAAGGACAGTCAGGACCCTCATGGGCTCCGCAGACCTGGGTATCAGAGACTGAGCAGCCAGGGAGGGCTCAGACCCCATGGGACTGGCTGCGGGCCTGGGTCAGGTGAGCATGGGGTGGGGCTGCACCACCCAGGTGACCCCTTGGCTTTGAGTTCCCTGCTGGGCCGGGGTTCCCCCAGCAGTGATGCTTCAGCAGGGCCTGCTGCTGGGGGGGTAGGAAGGCAGGGTAAGGGGCCATGGTGGAGGGCCTGTCCAGCACCCTGGCCTCTGGGGCCTCAGCATCCACCTCCTGAGAGACACCCCCACCCCCACCCCCCACTCGGGGAGGGGGCACCAGCTGACCCACACCTGTCTGGCCTCTTTCTGATGCCCTCTCCGGGAGTCCCTTCTGGCCATCTCAGGACTAGCACTGGGGTGGGGACTGGGGGGAGGTGGGCAGGGGGCCACCAGCCTGGCAGGTTTAGGCTGGGTGGCCTCCCTGGGCTCTAAGTGGTCAGCAGTCCAGTCCAGCGGTTCAGGGGCTGGGCCTCCCCAAGGCCTGCTGTAGCCTTGGCCAGGAGCAGGGCAACGGTACAGGACCGAAGGGAGGAGTGACCCTGGCTGTCCCCTGCCCCCCACTCTCTCTCTCTGAGGCCGGCTTGGCCTCCCTGGCTTCTGAGATGGCCTGCAGCCTCCAGGGCCACATTCCTCTGGTAGCCCCCTCCCTCCACCACAGAAGCAGGTCTGCCGATGCACAGGTCAGGAGTGTCTTGCCTGGGGCAAGGCAGGGAGGTGGGCAGGGGCTGCCAGCAGGCTGTACACAGTGCTGGGGTCTGGCCAACCCTACCCCGTGTGCCACCATGACCCAACGGGTCCCAGAATGGAGAGCTGGGGGCACCAGCTCACGCCCTGGTGGATGCTCTGTGCCCTTGGCCCCTGGGCTCTGCTGGCACTGAGTGCCTGGCCCATGGTGGGGGTTGCAGGCAGGGGCACACGGGGCACCCCCACCCCCCCCCCCCACACACACAGGAGCCACCTGAGACCCCTCCCCCTAACCCCACCCCTCCGCCCAGGGCCACAGCTGGACCCTGTAGCCAGGGTGGAGGCCATGTCCTGGCAGCCCTGGGGGAGTAGCGAGAAGAGGGGAAGGGCTTGGCCCCTCCCTCAGCAGGTCAGGATTGGTGTGGTCTGCTGGGGTCCCAGCAACTTGACTCCTTCGTGTTTGCCCCTGGGTGGAGGTCCTCTGGGCACTGCCATAGGAACTGGTTCCCAGGACCAGGATGGGGTCGAGGGCAGTAGCCTCTCTGGGCCAGGCCCCTGTGACAGGAGGTACTGCGTCTTGTTTTTCGTGGCTAGGGGACCCCTTGTCCTCAGTTCTCCCACTGACACTCCCCACACCCTCCTCCAGAAACCCTGGGAAGGATTCACCGGGAAGGAGCCCTGATGTTCTTATCGAACGTTTTTTATTAGAGGACTGGACTGACAAAAACATCAGTTTTCCTGCTGTACATTAAATATGTTTCCAAACCTCACACGCAATCAAGCTGCCCCAGAAAAAAGCAGAGGGCTGGCAGCCTCCCCCCCATCAGGGAGATCTGATGACATGTGGCCGCTGAAGCCAGCTGGGAGCCAAGGGAGCAGCTTGGCTGTTGCCCCAGCCTAGAGCTCCCTGCAGGGCTCTGCTGTGACATCCGCGCCCACCCCAGCCACGGCGTCAGCGGCCTTGACGGCCAGAGGGTCAGAGTGACAACGTGGAGGCACGACGCAGATGTCCGGTAGGTTTGGGGAACACTGTCACGGGCGCCCTCTTCTGCCTGGCCAAGTGTGGCCGCCCCAGGGCTGATGACCGGCAGTCATGCTGGTGACTGCAGAGCTGGGTTGGGTGTCAGGGCAGCCTTGCCACATCCTTCCAGGTGGGCTGGCCGGGCCCTGGGAAACCCACGTGGCTGTGCAGCAGGCCGTGTGCGCGGGGTGTGGGCCTCTGCTGCTGACGGCTGCACACTGGGGTCTGGTGGGGCTCTTGCTAATGCCTCCCCCAAACTGTCATTCTGATAAAACACTAACTGTCCTTCACAGGTCAAATAGAGAAGCCACAGTGTCACTCCACGATGGGGAAGCTGGCGGGTCCCACTGTCCTGTCCTGGCTGCTCCTGGAACAGTGAAGCCTGAGAACTGCCGGCCTGGAGCTGGAAATCACCTAGAAGGCTGGATGATGCTGAGCCTCTCAGGGCACATGCCCCGTGGTTCCAGGTGTCAGACTCCTCACGTTTCCTCCAGGTACCATCAGCTCGTCCTGGTTCGAGCTGACCACGGCTGACCATCCTGTCCACGCCGGGAAGCCCGTTTTGTGGTGGGAAACCTGCACACTGTCCTCCAGACTCAGGCATGACACCTGGTGGTGCTGGTTTACAAAAGAGTGAGCGCCCCCTGCCCCCCCCACCCCGCCCCCGGGTCTGGCCAGTGCAATGGGCGGGGTGGGCTGTCACCCCCCGCAGGCTCTGCAGCCCACCCCCAAACCATCCAGCAGCACTAGTAAGAAAAATGATTTGACCAATTCAAAGGTCACATTAAAAAAATGTTTTTATAAAAAGATGATGGTTTACGGCACCTGGAGACCCTGACGTCATCCCTTGTCTGTAAGCTGCAGTGCTGGCGCCAGAGGACTTTAAAAGACCCTGAATTGTAGAAAAATAACTGTGCAGTTCAGTAAAACACACAAGGTTCAGTTTCTCCACCTAGAGCTGAACATTCACACCAATTACGGTGTCCTTTTCCCCCTGAATACAGTGATGCGCTGTGTGTCTACATGACTGTAGAACCCTGTGAGCAGTTAATTCCATTTGAGTGACTTCATAAAGAGCACTGGCAGTCACTCCGGCTGTGAAGATGGAGTGAATTGAGCACACAACACCGTGGCCTCCCCCCATGGCAGGCAGATGGAGAACTGAACAGAGGGTGCATATATCCTAAAAACACCGAGGTGAAGAACTGTTTAATATCACCCCACGGAAGCCCTCAGGAGTGGCGCAGCAGATGGCGCAACCGTCAGCGCAGCACGGTCACATGGGCAGCGGCGAAGTCCAAGTCTGTCTTGGATGGGTACACCACCTTCAGGTGCCCCTCCTCGTCCACCACCCGGACCTGCTCCACCACCAGTGGGGTGCCCCCTGCCACTTCAGCACCCGGAGTCGCCTTGGGATCCAAGCCGTGTCCAGAGACGGCGTCAGACTCAGGGTCTGAGAGAGAGCCTTCCTCTCTGTTTTCCAGAGTGTACTTGTTGATTTCTGCCATTTTCTGCAAATGAAAAAGATCTTATTAATCGAGAGACAAGAGCCAACCCAGGGAAATCATGGTAAAGGGCCATGGATGGGCCACCAGTCCTGCGGGGCCAGCACCTTGGTGGGCGGCGTGTGCAGGGTGGGGCAGGGCTGGCTCACCAGAATGAGTGCGTCCATGATATCCTTGCAAATCTGCAGGCTGGAGGAGCTCGTCACTTCCAGGAACAGATCACTTGTGGTTTTCTTAATCTTGAAAAGAAATTGGGAAGATTTCAGGAAAGAACCAAGTTATCACAAGCAGACACCATCAACGCTGATGTCCCTTCTGCAGAAAACCCCATGGTGGCACACGGACCCAGACGTGGCCTCCCCGAGGGGTGCAGCGCACACGGTGGGTTGTGGGTGGCCACGAACGCCAGCAGCGACGTAGGTGAACAAGACCCATGACACGGCCTCACACACACTCAGACGCTGACAGCAGCCCCCACCTTGGTCTTCTCGCTGTTTGTGACCGGGGGGAAGGAGATCACGTCGCCATCTGCATCCATGAGGCAGGGGTAGTGCTCCTTCCCGTCCAGCAAGTGCAGGTACCTGGTGGGAGCACACAGTCTCAGGCTCGGCAGTAAACACAGGCTGGGGGGCTCTCTGTCAGGGCAAGGGCACGTTCCCTGGGCCTCCAGGGGCCCGATCCCAGCCGCGGGCCTCTGTCCCCAGGCACTGAGTGGATGTGCCAGTGGCCACCCTCCCCCAGACGCGCCTGCCAGGCACTGACTCTCTGAAGCCAGGAGACGCAGTGCTGACAGTGTGAGCGCCCCGAGCAGTGAGTCCCGCGCCGACCTGTGCAGGCCCGACACGTTCTGCCGCTTTTTCTGCTTCCTGTGCTCCTCGGCCTCCAGCTGCAGCTGTCGCACCAGGTCCTTGGCCTTGACCTCCCGGCGCCCCAGGGGGATGATCTACACGGGGGAGAACTTCACATGGGCCTGGTGCTGTGGGTCCTAGGGGGACGGCCAGCTGGCCGAGGAGAGCCCGCCCCCCACGTCACGTGCAGACACATGCCTTCCGAGGTCACCTAGGGGCTGAACCTGAAACCCCTTAAGGCACAGCTGCATCCCCGCGATGTGGCTCTGAGGCGGCCATGGGAGGAGACGGGGCCGGCAGTGCCTCGTGTAGGAACTGATACTAGGAGCAGGACCTTGACAGGACAACGCACACTGCACTCAGCCCCAGATCAGGGGGTTTGCAACTGGGATGTAAATGGCAGTTTTCAGTTAACTTAATGAGCAGGTGAAGGAATCACTTTCAAATCACACCTCCTTTGATGAATTTGCTTTTGAAAGTATCTGTGGACACAGCCTGCCTTATCCTCTTGCAGCAGAGCAGGGTCACATTCTGACCAGGGTGTTCTGACAATTGCCCACATGTACACTTCTCTAAAAGCACAGACGGGACACTGAGGCTGCAGACACAGCTGTGGGCCTCACCTTGAAGTCCTGGGGCGGGCGGGCAGTGTAGAGCAGGGGCCCCCGGACAGCTCCGAGGTCGTGGGTCGCGATGGTGGCCACCGTCCTCTTCTCACAGAGGTCCTCGTGCAGCTTTGTCTGCAGCAGGGGATCCAGGGCGGGAGCTCAGCGTGAGGCCCCCCATCACCCTGGCCTCCAGAGCGGCCCTGCCCGCTGCCTCCTTTCTCTGCCTCCCCAGCCACCTGTTTCTCTTGTGGAGCCTTCCTCAGCGAACTGTTATCTGCTTATTAGCAGGATTTCCTCTTTCCCCAACTCTTACTACACGATGCTCAACACTCCCAAGGATCCATCCCAAGCTAAGTTTCTGAGTGAATGAGCACAAGGGTGACTTCACAAGAAAAAACAGCCCAGATCTCAGGTCCTGGCTCGGCTCCCTCCCTGAATGCACAGCCTTCCACAGGCGGCCTCAGCCACGCAACCATGCTTGGGGTTTCCCATGGGCAAGGATGTGCTGTTTATTTTAAAACCTGGGCAGCTGTCACATAAAGACAACAAATTCCTCGTCTAGCTTAAGTTTCACAGAAACTCAACAGCTCACCTAAGAAGGTGCTGGCGAGAGCTGACAGTCCTAATACCAGCTCATGTGAGACCAAGTGTGACATTTACTACACAAGTGTAGTAGTGACATTTCAGGACTCAGGATGGAGGCCCCTCCCTACCTACCCAGGCCCAGGCACTTTGCAGGAGTGACGCCCAAGGTCTCCTGGCGCACAGCCCATCCTCCCCGCTCCACACCACAGCTGTGGGCACCCACCTGGCAGGACAGGAACCGCTTAAGCGCGTTCCCGGGCCGCAAATCCATGCCCCGCACAACAGCGCCCACGAAGAACGGCCGCACATCCCTGACCTCGGGGCTTGCCCTGATGGTCAGCAGGGCGGGGTTCTCTGACACGTGCAGGACGCGGAGCAGCAGCCGGCTGGCCTCGTCCACTACCGCGTCCGCACCCTCGCCGCTCTCCCTCTTCTTCCGCTCCCGCCTCTTCCGCCGGCCCTCCTCCTTGTCGGGGCCCTCGGCCTTGCCCCGACACCTGCCACGGCCCCCAGCACGCAGGTACTCCAGGATGGACCTGGTCTGGCAGCCGCTGACCATCTTCTCCAGGCGCTTGTCTCGCAGCCTGTTCCCCCGGAAGTTGATGTCCTTGAGCTTTGGGCAGTCAGCCAGCTCCGCTGGGATCTCGCTCAGCTGGTTGTTGGACAGGTCCAGCGTCTGCGAGGGAGACCAGGACACATCAGACCTCCAGCTCTGGTCTGTTGCTGGGCCATGAGAGGCCCCCAAGGCCCACCTTCCTTGACCGTCTGCCCTGTATCAGCAACACAACACATGCCACGCTTGCTCCTGCCCCAGTGCCCAGTATGGACACATGGACTGTCCACCGAGGGGAGGTGTGGATGGCCTGCCAGTCACCTCTCTAAAGTGCTGCTTGACCACTGTGTCCTCCTGGTAACAACTACAGCACAATTTCAGGTTGATGGTTAGGTTGAGGAAAAAAAGACAGCAAGGAAGGAGGGGAATGTTTGGTTAAGAATAAGCAGGAACTTCACACGAGAAACAAATTTCCCACAAAATAGTGATAAAGTGTTTTTACCGTTTTCAGTATTTATTTGGTGGCCTTAGTTGCCCTATGGCATGTGTGATCTTAATTTCCAGACCAAGGATCAAACTCACATCCCCTGCATTGCAAGGCAGATTCTTAACCAATGGACCCCCAGGGATGTCCCAAGATGTTTTTAAATTTTTAAGTAAATGAGCAGAAGAGAAAGAACAGAGCATGAGCAACAGTGTTACACTCCATGCTGAGATGTGACGTTTCCAGCACACAGGGGATTCTCCTGTATCCTGCATGCATGATGGATGGTAGAGTTTGCATCAGCACTGGGAGGGCTCTGGACCCTTTGCTGTGATGTGCGAGGAGGGAGTGGGGGTCACTGCTGTCTGTGCATCAGGAGGCCCGTGAGAAGGGACAGGAAGATGAAGCAGTCATGAATGTCGCTGACCTGGGGTAAGAGGTGGTGGGTGGAGGGCAGGGTCCTGTGCCCTGGGCTGGGGGGTGGGACGGACAACTCAGTTGGTGGTAAAGAGGACAGCCCCTCGCAGGAGACTGGCCACACCACTGTCCCAGGGGCCATCCAGCCCTGCAAGTAAACGGCTTCTTGTGGGGAACTCTGGCGAGACCTTGCAGAGCTCTGTTTACACCTGACCCGAGCTTAGGGACTTGACAGGGTGGCCTGGGGAGAAGCCTGCTGGCCTGGTTTAGCTGGAGCAAGCACAGGGGCCTGGCCTTTGAAAAGTGAGGCAGTGATGGGTGGCAGGGGCCTCCTGAGGACTGAGGATCAGGGAGTGCTTGGGTGAGGCCACTGTGGAGCCCCAGTGACAACCGAGTAGGCAGGCTCCTCTGGACTCTCCTGGAGTAGCACTCACACCAGCGTGGCCTGCGAGGAGCGCGGTCCTGACTGGGACACAATGGTCCCAAAAGACCCACAGCCGGGGGCAGGGTTGTCACCAGCTGGCACGGTGGGCAGGGGCTCTGATGATGCCGTCTACTGTGGTTACACAGAGGGCATCCCCAAGTTACAAAGGGACCCTTCTGTATCACTCCTGGCTGGGGCCCTCTGGCTCGGCAGTCAGGCTGCAGTGAGGCTGGGACAGCAGTGTGGAGGGGCATGGCAAAGGGTGTGCAACAGAAGAGCCTCCGCCTGGCAGGACCAGAGGCCTGGGGAGAAGGGAGCAACTGCCAAGCAGGCTCTGATCCTGCACTCAACCTGGAAACAGAAAGAAAAGGTGAGCCCGATGCAGTCTCCAAGTGTCACCGGGCTGCAGGTTAACTCAGCAGTCACAGTGTCGCCTCTCTTGGCCTGCCCCTCCAGGCGGGTGAGACTGGGCAGGTGGGCAGATGGGCTGAAACGTGGCCCTTCCAGGCCACCCTGTGTCACCCCGCCCCCCCACCCAATAGGACATGGCGGTGCCCCCGTCCCGCAGGTGGGCAGTGCTGAGCCCACGTGTCCTGCATCAGAAGACGCCTGCTCTGGAGGACTGGCCAGGGCCACCTAGACTGATGTCTGCGTGTGCACACTCAGCCCGGCTGGGGCCAGACAAGTTGGGTCCCGCGCCCGCAGGGAGGCTGTGAGCAGGGACAAAGGGCTGCTGTGTCACCGTCAGGTCTGACCTGCACACCCAGCCTTGGGGTCTCCGGCACCATCCAGAGGCGCTTTGGCCAAACAGCTTGGACTCCACTGGCACCTCTGTGGCGTGTAAGCACAGCCGCCGATGGTGGAGTGTGTCTGCCTCCGTGCTAAGACCCTGAGACAGCAGCAGGGGAGGCGCCAGCAAGGAATGGGGGCAGGAGGGATCCCCAGTCCTAACAGAGCCGTGCCAGGCCAGCAGCCTGGTGAAGGGGTCTCCACAAGGCAGGTGCAGGGGTATCGGGGCGGAGTCGTACAGGGCAACGATCACTAACACTGGGTATTTCTGAGCAGAGAGTGGTGGCAGCTCAGGACCTGCCCTGAGGCTCTTGGCAGAGGAGGGGGCTGGGCAGCTGCCCGGTCTCTGGGGGCCATGCCCAGCAGAAACAGGAGACCACTAACAAGCAAAGACTGCCCCCAGCAGCACCATGTGCCACAACCAGCCCCACCTAAACTGCAGATTTGATGTGGAGTGGAGTCCACAGGTTTCCCAAGTGGACCAGGAGCGCTGGGGAGGTGGGCAGGGGGGGAGGGAGTGGGGGGCGGCGTTGGGGCTCCAGGAGATGGGAGAAACCTGGACATAACATCCACACAGGGAGTTCAACTGCACAGGAGGACAGGAGAGAGGAAATGCATAATCACCAAGGGGAGAATTAAGTGCACTTGGAGGCACCTCCTTCAAGGCACCTTCCAGGACACCCACCCATTCCCTCCCTCCTGTAGGTGACACTGGCTGGGCACGGCCAGTCTCCGCCCTAGACGACAACTTGACCACTGCCGGGCCACGCTGCAGGGGAAGGATGCTAACTTCCTGGCTGAGACCACAGACATACACTATCTCTGGGGGTGTGGAAGAACCCCCCTGCTCCAGGACCCACCATCTCCAGCAGCAACTGAGAAAATAAAAAGCCAGCGCTTCTCTGTGGAAGCTGATTCTGGGGTGTCCTCCTAGGTGAGTGACACTGAGCCTGGCACCGGCACGATGGGACAGCGCTCCTTCCGCTGACGGATGTGCTGCCCCAGCACAGCTGGGGCACGTCTGTCCTGCCCGTCCCTCCAGCAGTCCCCAGCGGGGGCGCCACGGGTCTGGGGAGTGGTCACTGACAGTGAGGGCAGAGTGCTGTGTGGGGGCCCATCTCTGGCTTATCACAGTCCAGCGGCTGAGTCCATGGGTAACGGAACCCGGTGGGAAGAAGCCTGGCTGGGGGCCCTGAGGCTGGGCTGATGAGGAAGCTGGGCTCTCCAGGCAGCGTGGGCCAGGAAGGGGAGGACAGCTCTCTGTGCAGCCTCCTTGCCCCTGGGGCTGCAGTGGAGACGAGGGTCCGGCCTTCACGACTCCCAGGTGAGTGGACACCAAGGCACTCACATGGGCCCTCTGTGGACTGGGGGGGTGAGCGGGACAAGCAGAGGCTGTGTGCTGTCACTCTGGCGGCCCCTCCCGGTGTCCACATCCACATGCTGCGTCTCCCACGACTCTCGACTGAGCTCTGCTTACAGAATCAGCAGGATGCAGTGGACCCAGTGGGCTGCGGGGTCTAGGTCTGCTTCCTGAGAGGGCCTGACTCCGGAGCCCTGAGCCACCACGTGAGGGCAGACCATCTGCCTGAGGCGGGAGACGTCCCGAGATGACACAGAGGAGTCAGCCGTGTCAGCTGAGCCCAGCCCGAGCCCACAGCAGCTGACTGCAGCCACACGAGCCATCAACAGCCAGGCGGCGTTGGTCCAGCTGGGCCGGCCCAGAGTGGATGACCAGGAGCAAAGAAAACTGCTGTTGTGTTAAGTCACAACCTTGGTACGGCTATAAAGCCCCAGAGGACACACACCAGCGCTGTCACCGCACTTTCTTCATGACACCACGGTTACCCTCACAGTTCTCACAGGGGAGGGGACGGGCAGGAGCCCAGGGTGCTGCTACAAGACGCTGAACTGAACCCACACTTTCCCGTTCTGAGCTCAGCTGTCCCCCACAGTGTAGGAAGAACAGAGAACACTGGTGTCCTTGCAGCTCCAGCAGGTGGAGGGACTCTGCTTCACCCAGTTTGAGCAGCCGTTCCCCAAGGAGGCATCACTTTAGAAAAGGCCCCCAAAGGACATCCAAGTCCAACCAGATTCCCTGCAGCTCTGACGTGATGCTCTCCAAGAAATGGCCTCTTCATGTAACAGAGATGGATGAGAGTCTAGAAATAGGAACAAGGTGGGCCAGGAAACTGGGGGCTGAGCAGTGACACATTCTCTCTGACCTGAGGGAGGGCATTCTGGGCACAAGAAAGACGACTTTACTGAGCAGGTATGCAGAGGTACACAGAACATTAAAGAAACAAAACAAACACAAACTTTCACCTTCTGTAAAATCAAGAGAGTAGGAGAAGAGTGACGGAACAGAAATGGCTTATGCCATGTGTCACACCAGCCTCTTAGGGAAGCTATGAAGCTACAGCCCTGGGGACCAGTGCCCGGGAGTTGTTCCAGGAGCTTCCTGGGCGCCTTCCTGGAAACACCAGCAGGTAAGCGTCACTCTGTTCTCATGACCACACACACGCACTTCTACCCTGACACAATGTTGTTGTTGTTTAGTCACTAAGTCGTGGCGTGTCACTCTGTTCTTGTGACCACACACACACACACACTTCTATCCTGACACAATGTTGTTGTTGTTTAGAAACTAAGTCATGTCCAACTCTTTGCAATGCCATGGACCAAGGCACGCCAGGCTCCTCTGTCCTCCACTATCTCACGTCTATCGAGTCAGTGATGCCATCCAACCATCTCATCTTCTGTCACCCCCTTCTCCTGCCCTCAATTCTGCCCAGCATCAGAATCTTTTCCAATGAGTTGACTCTTCACATCAGGTGGCCAAAGTATTGGAGCTTCAGCATCAGTCCTTCCAATGAATATTCAGGGTTGATTTCCTTTAGGATTAACTGGTTTGATCTCCTTGGTGTCCAAGGGACTCTCAAGAGTCGTTTCCAGCACCACAATTTGAAAGCATCAATTCTTCAGCCTTCTTTATGATCCAACTCTCACATCCCTACATGACTACCGGGAAAACCACAGATTTGTCTATACCGACCTTTGTTGGCAAGCGATGTCTCTGCTTTTTAATCCTGACACAGACATTTATAAAATGAGTTGGCAACATCTCAAGAGCAATTCCCACTGCAAAAAGGTCAGTTGCTAAACTGCATACACATTTGATTGTTTAAAAAAAGTCTGCACAAAAGGGATGGAAAACAAGTGAAAGAAACAGAGGCCTGCCTCTTTAAGGACAAGAGCCTCTAGACTGGACTTCGGCCGTGGTGCCAGCAACCTCTGCCCTTCCGTCTCTTCCTCAATAGATTTACTAGGCCCTTGTTATGAGCCCAGCATTGTTTGACCTGGGGTCCCCGTATAAATAAAACAAGCAAGCAGTCCCTAGACAGAACAGTATAGATAGAGAATACTGCAAGCTATTCGCTGTGTACTCTGGGCAATCCTTCCCGCCTTCTGTAAGACAGGAATAACCACCCCTGCCTTGAAAAGTCGCTGCTGGGGTCAAGTGAACTATCCTGTGAGATCACACGAGGGGCCTTAAGTAAATTCCAGTCACTTCACAGCTTCCTGCCCTGTCTGGGAGGCCCCGCGCACAAAGCTCACTGTCCTTTCGCAAATATTTGGAGAGAAAAACATTTAGCAATGAGTCCCTGCTGCTGATCTGCTTCCGACCTGAGCGGGAAGCCCATCCAGTTGGCAATCAAGAAACACAATCACTTGTGTTAAGTGTTAAAAGTCCATTTGTGAGCAGAATGTGATGCGAGCCGCGAGACCGCCAAAGGATGGAGGTCAGGTGAGTGGGAAGGGACCTGGGGGTGAACCGGCTTCCCAGCGGTGCCGACGCTGCGGTGGCCATTCCCTGCCGAGGAGGAACGGCTCAGCACCGGGAGAAGTTCGCCCACCGCGGCTACCAGAGGGCGCGCCCCGCTCGCCCGCCCTCCCCGCTGACCTTGAGCGACGCCAGGTGGGCGATGTCAGGGCTGAGCTCCCGGAGGCAGTTGTCGGCCGCCGCCAGTTCGCTGAGCAACGGCAGCGCGCCGGGGAGGAAAAGCGCGGCGGGGAAGGCGTCCAGGCGGTTGCCGGTGAGGTTGAGGGTCTGCAGCCGCGGCGCGCAGCGCGCCAGGTCGGCTGGCAGCTCGCGCAGCCGGTTGCCGCTAAGGTTGAGGCTCTGCAGCTGCGGGAGGCCCGGCGGCTCGGCGGGACCTAGGCCCTGGCCCGGCGGCAGCGCCTCCAGCGCGTTGCCCGACAGGTCCAGTACACGCAGCGCGGGCAGCGGACCGAGCTCGGGACTCAGGCCGGGCCCCAGCGCGTTGCGCCGCAGCACGAGGCTGTGCAGCTGCGGGAGGCCTTGAGCCAGGCCGGGGCCCGGCTCGCGCAGGCTCCCGCAGCCGCTCACCTCCAGGTAATGCAGCAGCGGTAGGGTGAAGAGCCGCGGCGGCAGCCGCCCGCCCGCAGCGCGCACCCGCTCCTCCAGTCCGGGCCCGGTCAGCAGCAGCTCCCGCCGCCGCTCCCGCTCCGCCAGGTCCAGCTCGGGCCAGGCCTCCGATACTGCAGCCGCCGCCGCCGCCATCGCGCCGCCGCACCCGCAGCCCCTGCAGGGGCACTTCCGGGGCACGCGGTGTAACTTCCGGTCTGAGCCGGAAGGCGCCATCGAGAGCGGCGCGGACGCTAGAGCGCCACCGCGAGCGTCTTAAAGGAGCCGGGTAGGGTGGGGGGGGGCGTTGATCCCTTCAGCGCCTTGGACCGGGTTCTCGCTGTGAGCATAGGACTTTGGAGCGTCAGGCCGCCGGTCGAGCCCTCCCACCCGCGAGGCTGTCGGGAAGCAGCAGGGACGACCGAGTCCCTAAGAAAGACTGGAGAGCGAATCTGCGGACTCGTCGGCCTCACGGCCCGGGGGAGGTGCCCGGGAACGTCGTGACTCCCCGGGCTAAAGGCCATCTACAGGGCGAAGGGGGAGGAGATGAGTGGCTTTTAGGGGAGATGAACGGGCCTTAGAATGACAGACGGGCGGGAGGACCGTGTAACACCGGCTATGTTGTCCTTCCTAGTCCCACGGGGGTCTCGGACGACTGAGTTCCTTTGGGAGGCTGTGTTTAGGCAAGAAGGGGAGTTCAGACAAGGCTCTCCCTGCATTGACTGATTTTCAGGGGCACACAGCTCAGAATAGCCAACGTACCGAGGTACACGTTTCCGGGTGGCATAGTCCGCCACCCTTCAAACTCAACCAAGTTCATCTCGGTTGTTTCCCATCTGTTGGCTCTCTTTCCCTGCCCTGTGGCCATAATCACCTCCGTGCGTGCCTACTCATTCGTGTCTGACTCTGCAACCCCATGAACTGTAGCCAGCCAGGCTCCTCTGTCCATGGGATTCTCCAGGCAAGAACAGTGCAGTGGGTTGCCATTTCCTCCTCCAGGGGATCTTCCCGACCCAAGGATCGAACCCGTGTCTCCAACATCTCCTGCGTTGGCAGGTGCGTTCTTCACCACTGCGCCACCCAGGAAGCCCTATAAAGCCCCAGCCGTCCTGTAATCAGAGTTGAGATGACTTTGCCTTGTCGCAATCGTCAAATAAGTCTTCTTTGCTGTTTTTAACAAGCACCTTGTGCACTTTTTTTCTTTATAGGTTAGTGGTTTGTGTATTGGAGTCACCAGGAAATTACAAATGAATGATGCCCCAGCCCCTTGTCCAGAAATGCTGGCCTAGCAGTCTGGGCTGCAGCTCGGGTGTGGGGATTTACACGCTCCACAGGCATTTCTGTTGGGCAGGCAAGTTTGTGAGGCTGCTTGGGAGCAGACAGTTTCCCTGTGTTAGGACGCACCAGCGGAAGTGTTTGGAGGAGGGGGTGAGAGGAATAGTGCTGAGGTCGACTGTACTATTCTCTGCTCCTGTTTTTGTTAACCCCTCACCCCAGCAGAATTGCCAGTTTCATTTTGTTTTGAAATTTCTGAACATTGTATTGAAGGGTGATGGACTTCCAGAAAAGTGTGCACAAAGTGTAAGTGGATTTAGTCCAGACCGAACACATCTGTGAAGCCATCATGAAGCTCAAGAAAACTGATCACCAGTCCCTACAAAACCCCCTTGTACCCTGACACTGTAGTTTTGCTGCTTTTTTTGCGCTTCCTGTATATGGTGCAGGGCCAGGCCTAGGTCTGCGGGAGTCATCTGTGTGTGGGTAACACTTGTGCATTGTCTGCTGTCTGATGTTTCAGTATGTTTGAATGAGTGTGTGTGTGCTCAGTTGTTATCTGACTCTGAACCCCATGGACTGTAGCCCGCCAGCCTCCTCTGTCCATGGGGATTTTCCAGGCTAGAATACTGGAGTGGGTTGTCATTTCCTCCTCCAGGGGATCTTCAGGACACAGGGATTGGCATCTCCTTCACTGGCAGGCACGTTCTTTACCATGGCGCCACCTGGGAAGTCTTGTGAATATACCATGTTTATTTCTAGCAGAGCCTTTGTGCTGCGCTGATTTCACCCTTGTCACCTTGTGACCCCACACAGGAAAGACACGTTTTTGTCTTGGTCACTGTTGTGACCAGTTCCATCTGTGAAGGACAGGCAGTGACTGTCCCAAGGTCAGGAGAGGTGAGGGTAGGCCCCTAAGATCTCATCCACCCTTGCACTTCCCTCCACGTGCTGCTGCAGCCATATCCAGAAGAGCTTTCGGTCTCCTCAGTGACTTCTTGGAAGATTGTACATACCTACTTAGTATCCGTGGCTTTCAGTTCCTGGGACCTGCATGTCCTCTTGCCTGCTTAGTTTCCTGGAGTATGTTTCTGGGTGGCTGTGTGACAGCTTGTGCTATCACATACCATCTTGATAGACAATGCGGGTAGTAACAGTTGTATGGGAGCTGACACTGGACACCACCAACCACCATCACCAGGAGGGAGGAATAGTCCCTCATGAGACAAGCTGAAAGCAGATGGCCATGTGGAGAACACGCACTGAGCTGCACATGGCGGCATGAGTGACAGATCACGGAAGGACGGTTCCGTGTGCACAGCTTAAACGTGTCAGACTCGGGATTCCATCATGAAGGGATCCCCGCCTCTGTGGTGAGTCCATGAAGACAGCCGAGGTGGATCCTGGGGATGGTGCGAGCAGACCCCAACGCTATGGCTGCTCCTTCCCCAGCCTGGCCCAGCTGCTGGGTCGGCCTGTGGGGGCAGCCAGTCCAGCCAGACCCCTCTCCATCCCCTTCCCTACCTGAGTCCTGGTTCCATCACTGTCCATACCCTGGTTCCTGCCCATGTCCCTGCCCTGGTTGAAGCTGGGGGCTGGAGGCCCTGGGCGCCAGCCTCACTTGCCCTCCTGCCTCTGGCCCAGCTTTAGGATCCCCGAATTTGGTGAACAGCACTCCCAAGTGTTGTCTCCTTACCCCCGGGGGAAGGAAGATCTCGATCCAGAACCCTCGCAGTGGTGCCAGCAGTCACCCCACAGCATCAGACGGGATGCTGCTCCCCTCCATTTCCAGGACTGGTCCCCGGACACCAGGAGGCACTAATAGTGAAGGCATGGCCAGATGACTGGTGCAGAGGTGGCCGTGGGCCAGTCCTGGGGAGCCCTCAACCTTCAGGATAAGGGTCGTGAAAGGGGGCCATGGGGATGAGCCAGACCCAGGCTGCCTGCTCACAAGACCACCCCTTTCAGAATCTGACTCCGCTCACCACTTGCCCTGTGGGATACCTCTTGATGGGGAGGGGCCTGCACACTGCCCCTGCACTTGAGCGCTCAGACTTGGGTGGGGGTGGGGTAGGGGCTGTGGTGTCCTTCATCCTAAAGCTGGGTGGGGGGAGGGGCTTCCTCCTGCCCCCCTGGGAGGCATCCCCAGGTGCCTTGGGCCAGAAGGAAGCCTGGAGCAATTTCAAGGCCATTTGGGCAGGTGGATGGACCCACGCCTTCAGTCTCCCCCATCCCCGCCATGGGCTCAGCACCTTCCCCACCTGAGCTGAAGGAGTGGAGGCTGCCTGGGCGGATCTGCTGTGTGCATGGGGGTAGGTGGGGGCCTTGTTATAACCTTCCTCTCAGCTCCATTCCAGGCGGGGACCGAGGCAGAGACAAGCAAATCTGGACTCCACTACCTGGAACCTGTGCCCGCACCCCTGTTCCAGGGTGCAGAGAGGTGCAGGGCATAGCGTTGACGTCTGGGTGAGGGTTTGGGCACTGATCCGGTCTCCCTGCCTACAGTGGAGGTGAGAACAGCTGCCCCGCAGGTCCTCAGAGGGTTCCAGAACACCCACGCGGGGGCACAGGACCTGCATAGAATTGCTCCCAACGCAGCAGCTCAGGAGGTCGCTGCCTTAAGCCCTGACCCCAGACCCAGGAGCTGCAACCCCCCACCCAGGGCTTCCCTGCCCCCAGTGGTGGCAGCAGTTGGGGAGGGATGGCTGCAGGCCCCAGGGCTCCCAGGGCTCCCAGGACTCGGCGCACGTTGCTCTGCAGGCTCTTGTTTTTAGTGCTGATCTAGTTTTTAAGAGCAGATGAGAAATGGCACAGATGGACACCTGAGAGCAGGTGGAACCACTCTGCCAGAGTTCACACCAGCTCCCCCTCCCTCCTGTGCACAGGCTCACTCACACACCCTGCCTACACAGGTAAGAACCGATTTTTGCTGTTTAAAAGTGTAATGCCCCTAAATTTCAAGTTTGTGTGTATGTGCACCCGTGTCCAACTCTTTGTTACCCTATGGAGTATAGCCCGCCAGGTTCCTCTGTCCATGGGGATTCTCCAGGCAAGAATACTGGAGTGGGTTGCCATGCCTTCCTCCAGGGGATATTCTTGACCCAGGAATTTAACCCAAGTCTCCTGCATTGCAGGTGGATTCTTCACCTGCTGGGCCACATGTGGAAGGCTTCCCCTTCCACATATAAAGGGAAGCCTTATATGTGTGTGTGTGTATACATATATATATATATATATATATGTAAATATATACATATATATGTATATACATATATGGAAAAAACTTCAAAATGGAAACAGTCATAAAATCAAAACTAGTAAAAGCTTAAAACCAGTCTACAGCAGAGAAAATACTGTTTTACTTACTTGAAAAGCAAAATAGCCTTGTTGGCTGGTAAAAATCCCCTCTTTCAAAAGGAATAAAAAAATACAGGAAGTGATAAAGCGGTATGAACCTCTGATGGGAGCACAACTGGGGTGTTTATAAAATGTTCTCTTTATCCTGTAGGATAAAGTTGGTCACTATTTCTAATTTATGTGCAGCTTAAAATCTTTTAGCTTCTTCAGCAGTAAACCCACAAATAACTTATTTTAGGAACTAGACCCCCTCCTGGCAGCTTAGCGCCCCCCGCCCCTTGCCCAGCGAACCTGGGCGACTTGGTGGCGTCTCGGGGCTGCATCACGCCTGCATGTTTACAGAAGATGTAACTTAACCATAAGCTTTTCAAGTATAGTCTTAAAAGGGACAGAACGTTTAGTAATCTTTTTATTATATTCACATGCTCCGGGTGAATGAACCCCTAAGCCCTGAAACAACAACAAAAATATATTACTTAGATGTTTTATAATTTTGGTACCCGAAATAAAGACAAATTAGAAAACTATGTCAAAACATTAAAAAGTTGCAAATTTTCATTAAAAGTATTTACATTTGTATTCTAATGCCAAATTTATAGATAATTCTTTTAAATTAGATAGAATACTCTGAAATATGAAAATAATAAAATAAATATTGTTAAATAGCCACAACATATTCATGAATGAAATTTCAGTTATTAATTACTGTTCCAAGTTTAGATATTTATGAATGGCCAAGACAGCTTACAGTTCCTTTTAACTTTTTTATCCTTTATTCTTGGTTCCTTAATAGCATATAACTCTGTAAGCCTTTTAAATGGCCACTCACTGCCAGGAATCATTTGAACATAAACACATGATTCTTCTGTAATCAGCAAGATCGACCTGTTTTAAATGCAATTAATTTTGTCAATCACTAAAAATTAAGTATTTTTATAAACATTTTCTTTACATTACAATATATAGAAAACATTACATGTATGTTTCTTACAAGTTTTGATTGGCGAGAAAAGGATAATTTCTTGGTTAACTTTTCTCGTTCTGTTTAACAGAGTGTTTTATGTGTACTTTAGCAATGGGTTAGAAGGTCATGGCCACACCTTTTTGAAGCAGGAAGAATCATTTTATAATTACCTTGGCATCCATACTCTATCTAGTAAAGTTTTATGTTATTTCTCCCCCCCATACTTTTAAATTTTTTAATAGAGTATATTTTTGAAGGTAATTCTCTTTGTCAGTCAGCCACATGAGACAGTATCAGTTCACCAGAGACTGACTTGTATAGGTTCACTGTCACTAACTTACCCAGGGAGTACCTTGCTCAAATAGCTATTAGTTTTTTTTATTATTATATATTTTGTTATTTTACATGGTTTGGAATTAAAATTTCTCACATTAACTGTGCAGTACAAATTCCATCAGTTTGTAGGTTTCTTGTGGGCATCCTAGAAGCCTGCCTGTCACACACTCAGGAGGAAGGCGTACCCCTGGGCACACGGCTGGGCAGGGAGGGTAGGGTACCATCTTTGGGTCTCTAGTGGGCTGGGCACCTGGGGACCATAGGCCTGGACATGAAGATGGTTTTTCCAAGCACGCTTTGGACAAACGCTGGCTTTCCATACAGCTACCTGGCTCTGAAGCAGAGCAAGCCACTTCCACAGGCTGAGGGGGTTGGGTTGGTTGGGGGCTGGTGAGGAGAGGTTTGTTTGGTTTCATCATTTTACTTGGCTTTTATTAAAGTATGGTATAATGCGTTGGAGAAAAGAACATACAGTTCCAGTTTCCACAGATCCCCGTGGGTCAGGGTGATGGGCTGGGCAGAGGCTCGGAGGCTCCTCTGAAAGTTAACACGGGGTGGGGGTCGCTCCATCTGCCCCAGGGGCTTAAGGAAGGGCCTTGACCGGCACACCTGCTCAGGTGAGTGCAGGAGCATCAGGGAACGTCTCATATTTTTAGGGGTCCATGCATGTAAAGAACTTGAAGCCGCCTGAGGAAGGGCCTGCTGTGCAGCCATCAGCATTACCCTCTGATCCCCTGGGGGTGGGGGCCTTCATGGGGGTGGTGGTGTCAGGTGGGCTGCGCTCAGAGCACCGGCAGGTGAGAACTGAGGGGGCTGGGCAGCGACCTTCCTTCTCCACCTTGACCTTACTTGCTGCTGCTTGCAGGCTCTGCAGGCTGATGGCGCCCCGACCTTGAGGGGAGGAGTCATAGCCGGGGAGGAGGGGCTCAGGGTGACTGGCAGGCACCAGCCCACCTTGTCCCCCACGCTAAGAGAGACCCAAGTGCAAGAGGTTTGGAGGGAGCGAGGACTTCATGGAAATCACTCCCAGCGAATGTGGAGAGGTCACCCTGCAGGAGCCTGCCCGGTGCCGCTCTTTCGGCAGAACCATCTCTCTCTGTGACCCTGGGCCGGGAGGGCAGAGACCCAACCGTGGAGCCACGGGGAGACAGGGCCGCACTTGGGACGGGCATAGCCAGGAGCCCGGGGCAGCAGGGGCGGAGCGGGGGTCAGCACGCCCAGGGATGCTCTGAGGAGACATGGCCACGTCATGGGAGGGGCGTGGCCCTTCTGGAGGTGGGGAGGCGGGCGCTGTGTCGTGTCACCGCTTCGTGTATGTCCTGCTGGAGCTTTTACTCAGGCCCCCCTTCGGGGTGGGGATCTTGCTTCCCACCTTGGATCCTGAGGTCCCTGCCCTGGTGGCGGCTGGGCCTTTACCTGCAGTGGACATGCAGACACAGCACGGGGGACACATGTGAGCCAGCGTGCAGAGCCCAGTGACGGTGTTAAGTGGCAGGTGTCACCGGGCACTGGGAGGAGGGGCCAAGTACGAGGGGCCTGGATGCACCTACCAGGGGGTCGGCACCGCACATGGTGGTCACCCAGCCCACAGGCAGCCAGGCCACCCATGAGGACACATGTGTGACGGCAGAAGAGGAAGAAAAAAGAGCCAGAGGAGAAGCCTGATGCATGCTCAGAAGGAAGAACCAAGCCATACACCTCATGTTCAACTTCAAAAACTTGGCTCCCAAGTGAAAAACCAGAAGCCACGTGGCCAGGGCCCCGCTTCCTGGCTGAGAGGCTGAGGCGGCTCCCCCAGCGTCCACGGTCCTCACTCACGGTGTGGGGCGGGGGAGGCACAGCATCGCATCACTCGTACAGCCACCCCGCCTGGCACTGACGGAGATGGTTCCTCATGTTCTCATTGTTCACGTGCCCCCAAAATAAAAGTCCGGTATCCAATACTCTCTCAGGTCAAGAATAACCTTCTAATGAAAAATACTAACTTTTCTGTAGAGCATTCTAAATCTGACATAAAGTAGCCAAAACTGATTTGGAATCAGGTCGTGGTGCCATCTGTGGCCTGCTACTGCAGTTCCTGTTTCTGGACACTGGTGTGGGTGGTCTGGAGGGACACCAAGACTTGAGTGTGCCTGTGAATACCGCGGTTTGGTTTGGATTGTCAACTCCCTGAGCACCACCATGGAGCCTGGGGGAAGCAGGGTCACATGGAGGGCCTTCAGCCAGAGCCAGTGCTGCAACATGATGACCCTGCCTACCAGGGACCGAGGGACGGGGCCAAGACCGTGCAGACACTTACCTGGTGGCAGCATGGGCGTCTTGTGCAGCACGTGCGTCCGGCGCAGGTTCATGGTGCAGCCGGCGGGGCCCATGAGGTGAGCCTTCCACGCCTGAAATGAGAGGCATGCAGTGTGGCAACCAGGCCACCAGAGGGGCCACCAAGATGACCAAGCCAGAGGCAGTTACTACGCATGGCAGTCTCAGGGGGTTCCCGAGCTTTGTGTGTGTCCTGCCTTGAGCCCTGAGGACAGTGATCCCAGAGCACCTGTGGCTTGTGAGCCTATGAGACATCAGCCCACACGTCACGTGCCTCCCGACTCTTGCACAGCTGACTGAGCACTATGTGCTGAGGCCACTGTCACACGTGTGTGATGATGCAGGGGGGCAGGGGCCAAGGGAGGCCCTGCGAGCAAGGAAGCAGGGACCTCAGTCCTACAACCGGTAAGAAAAGGGTGCTGCCAGTGCCTGCAACAGGCCGGGAAGCGTCTCCTCCCCCAGTCGGGCCCACAGATGACAGCGTGGCCTGGCCGACACTGGAAGTGCAGCACTTTGAGACCTTGAGCAGAGGACCCAGCCAGGCCACGCCTGGACTTCTGACCCACAGAAACTGTGACAGAATAACGAGTGTTGAAGCTTCTTGGTGGTTGGAGACTGGTTAAGAAAATATACAGGAAACAGAGGGAAAAGGAGCATAGCCTGCTGCTGCCTCACCATGTGGCCTGAGGCACCACGTGGCCTGACTGAGGCACCACGTGGCCTGAGGCAGGTGCTGTCCCCTCCAGGCCGGAGCTGGGGTCGGGGCGGGGGCAGGAGGGGCAGAGGCCACTGCAGACGCCAGCACTGCTCAGAGCAGGGGGTCAGCTGGTCTCCACAAGGAGGGGGCTGGTCACATATGACAGTGACAATGCAAGGTGATGACAACTAAGCGCAGAGGCACCTAACCTCTAAAACTGAACAGGGACAGAGAAAAAGTGTACACATTTGAGAGCTGCCTACATTTAAGGGAAAAATTAAGCCATTAAAAAACCCTTGTCCTGTAAGAGGAGGAATAGGGAGCAGGGGCAGGCCGGCAGATTCTGCCTGGTCTTCTCTGAATTGGCCTCATTTTACAGACTTCAGAGCCATCTAAATACCTTACATAATTGCAGAACTTGATTTTGAAAACTCCCAGGACCTGAACATAAACTGAAACAATGAGGCAGAACTGTTACCAGCCGGCAGTAGAGCAAGTGTAGCGACCCCAGCGCCCTGAAGCAGACGCCGGAGCCCATGTCTCTAGGGGGACGAGAGGAACAAGAGGAGCTGGGGTGGCCAGCAGCATTGCCCTGCCCGTAATGCCCGGGGACCCTGGGGCCAAGAAGAGCCCACCATGTGATGGTCTGATGGGCATCTCTGGGGGCTTTGGGAACTGATTCTCGGGAGGATGGAGATTCTGTCCTGAGACCCATGGGGTTAAAGCAATCCCTGCAGCTCAGATTCTGAATCAGCAATGTCAGTGTGAACTTTACATGGATTTATCTCCATGTTTTCCTGGCTCTGTCTGCAGAGAGGCCCAGAACAGTACTGATCCACAAGCAGAGAGCACCCAAGTGGGTCATGGAATGTCATTTCCAGTGAAGGGAACCAGGAAGGGAAGGCTCGGTTGGAGCCAGGAGGTTCTGCGTCCCCAGGGCCCGCTCACACTGCCAGGCACCCATCTGCAGAGGCCCCACTGGCCAGAGGCTAGCTCATCCACACACCACTAAGCACTGTGATGCCCACAGCTGAACATATCACATAGCCTAAAGCTGTGGGTTCACAATGATGCTAAGATCCAGACAAACAAATAAGCTACCGCCAGAAGATGCTGGGCACACAGCTAGTTATTCTGAAAACTAGCTGACAACGGAAAGGGAAGGAACTAAGCCTTCACGTACCTTGCACACAGAGCCAGACCCACGGCCGGGAGGGCAGAGCCGCCTCCCTGAGAGCTCACAGATGTTCTGGGGTTGGGGGCGCGGCATAGAAACCTGGAGACAGAGCTCCAGAACCACCTCTTCCTGACACCCTGTCTCTGTGCTGGCCCAGCACCATAGCAGCCTCGATACTGACCCTCGAGGTGCCTGGTCGCCATCCCCACTTCAGCCCCTCCCCCAGTCCTAATCCCACATCAGCCCCCTCCCCCACACCAGTCCCCACCCCACGTCAGCCCCCTCCCGGTCACCCCTCACCTCTTCTCCGGGGCTGAAGTTCTCATGGCACAGAGGACACCGGTTTGCCAGCTTCTCTGACTTGGCAGCTGAATGGTTTGAATGAGACAAGGATTTCTGGTCACGCCTGCGGGTTGTGGCTGGGGCACCAGCAGCACTGGCAGACACGGGACCTGACCCCCAGCCCCGCAGCTGGGCCCCCGGGGATGACACAGTTTGGGGTCCTGAGGTCCGCGGGCACTCACGGTTACAGTCTCTGGTTTTGACGTGTCTGGGCAGCTCCTCCTTTGAAATAGCCTCGCTGCAGCGGTAACACCTCCCAAAGCCGTCCTTCTGGTCACACTCGGTCAGCAGGTGCTCCGTCAGGCTGGAAATCTCCACCACCTGCAGACAGAAAGGACACAGCACGTGGCTGAGCGCAGGGTGGTGCTGTCCCAGCATTTGCATGAGCGCTGCTTCCTGGGGCAGACATCTGCCTGTCACTTCCATGGTCATTTAGGATACTTTGCTGAAGACCCCCTCACTGCCCCTGTGCTTGTCATGTGACGCCAGGAGCATCTAGAGGCCATGGCTGGGGGGGAGGGAACGTGAGGGTTCACCCCACAACCCTAACCCTAACCTGAACCTGAAGAGCTCAGAGGCTCTATGTGAGGCCTGGGGTTTCATCCTGGCTCCCAGCCATTTCTAATAATACGCTGGAAACACAGGAAGAGTCCCTTACACCACTGGGACACCTTTGCCAGGAGCAGCTGGTATGCACCCGAGAGCTTCACCCCACAGACTGGCATACTGGCCCAGGAGAGAGGAGCCCTCAGAGTGGGATCTGTCCTCTGCGCTCCCCTCTGCAGGCTGGAGAGCCCTGAGGACAGACAGGGGAGGGGTTCTCTCCTGCTTTTCCTCCTCTGTCTGAGCAGGGTTGGCTCCATCACAGGAGATGAACATCGGGGGTGGGGGAAGCCTGCCTGAACAGGATGTGAAAAGCATTAGCCCTGAAAGGGACCAACAGGGAGGACATTAAAACAAAAAGCTCCCGCACATCAGTGAAAACACTGGACACAGCGGGCACTGCCCATTCAAGTGTGTTGGGGATGCCTACACATTAGTGATGATGAGCCAGCCAATTCAAAAGCCTGGCACGACACCGGAAGTGCTTTGCAAAGAGGGGAGCAGCAGGCCAACAGGGGATGTGGCTCCCCCTCAGTGTCATCAGGAAAGCAAGATGGGGCACACGGCGGGTGGCATGGCTCTGCAGGAGGGCTCACTGGACGTGGGCCCACTCCGTAACCCCATGAGGTGTGCACACAGAAAGGTGCATCCACACGCACAGAAGATGCACACAAGAGTGGCTGCAGCAATGCTCTTCCTCAGTCTCAACCTCACCACACGCAGGAGAAAGGACGGGTAAATTGTACATTCAGACAGTGGAATGCCGTAAACAAACCCCAAACCCAGCATAGGAGTCCACTTCTATAAAACTCAATAAGTAAGAAGCAGGAATGAGGACACTGAGGAGAAGAGGGTGGGGTCCGTGGGGTATGTGTCCTGGTGGTGATTACACTGAGGTGTCTGCTGCTGCTGCTAAGTCGCTTCAGTCGTGTCTGACTGTGTGACTTCATAGACATGGCAGCCCACCAGGCTCCCCCGTCCTTGGGATTCTCCAGGCAAGAATAGGGAGTGGGTTGCCATTTCCTTCTCCAACTGAGGTGTCTACTGTGTGCTAATTCAGATGTAATACCTATAACTTGTATACACTTATACATGTGTTACACTTTAAAAAGAAAAATCAATCCCAACTAAACAGGGTGATTTACATTCAGTGATTTTCCCCCCAGCTTTCCTCTGAAACACTAAGGCCCCTGAGCCTGACCTGTCTGCAGTGCTCGCATCTCGTCAGCATGAGGCAGTGCTTCCAGTAATGGAGGTCCAGGCCTTCCTCGGTGAAGGACTCGTTCCTCTCCCCGCAAAAAATACATAAACTGAAACAAGACAGAATGGTCAGAAGTGAGGCCCAGGTTGAGGTTGGCCGTCCCCATTCTGCCGGCTCGCAGGAGCTTCGTGATCTCCAGACCGCAGCCAGTAGCCACGGTCATGGTCCCGAGTGGGCCGCAGCTGGACCTGGAGGCAGGGCCACACCTCACCAGAGGGTCCTCAGGGAGGGCTGGATGGCTCCCTATTACAGATGTAAAAAAAGTCTTCACCATGCGGGTGTCTGAGATAAACTAGCTTAGGATCCCTTTGAATTCTGTCAATGTCATCAAGTAGAAAGGATATTTTAAGTCACAAAAGTAGACTGTGTGTGTGCGCTTGCTCAGTAGTGTTTGACTCTGCGACCCCATGGACTGTAACCTGCCAGGCTCTTGTCCACGGGATTCTCCAGGCAAGAATACTGGAGTGGCTTGCCATTTCCTATTCCAGGGGATCTTCCTGACCCCGGGGTTGAACCTGCATCTCCTCCATGGCAGGCAAGTTCTTCACCACTGCGCCACCAGGGAAGTCCTGAGTAGACCAGGACCTTTTCCTTAAATTCCTTGTAGATTTGTTTTGGCCACTGCACAGGAGAAAGCATTTTGCTACTGTAAAATTGAGCCTGACTATATTCAATACCCTGTGATAAACCATAATAGAACAGAATTTGAAAAAGAATGTATATACATGCATAACTGAGTCACTGTGCTGTACAACAGAAATTCATATATCGTAAATCAATAGTACTTCCATAAAACATCAAAAAATTTTTTTGAGTATGTAATAGGCCTTTTGACAAACAGGCTGCTTACTTCTGTCAGGGAAGAGAGGGAAGGTTATCCTGACTCAGAGCTGATGCTGCCTGCTTTGGAGGGCCCTTCCCAAGCTTCTGAAGTCACTGAAAAGAGCCAGTCAGTTCACAGAACCCTAATGAGCCAGGGAGAGTATTATCTGTCTCACAGTGTTTTCATGTGGTTGGTCCCTCTAACCACTCCACAGTGGGTTAGAGGTGGCTCTACTCACTTGTCTAAATAGTGGTTATCTGGAATTTCTGGAGCGTTTGGTGGGGCTGCTTTCCTTTCTTGAGTGTCTAAAGAAATTAGAAAACGATTTAAGTAATTTTTTGTAGAAAACTACTTGCAGTTTTAGTAACCAGCTGGATATGAAATTCAGTTTAAAAGTACAAGTTAGTAACTGGCAATGTTTTACACTTGGCTCTGCAGCGTCTGAGACGAAGACGTTTGCTGAATACACAGAGGTGGTTTCCATGTAGGGTTTTCACGATGTGCATTCTACGTACCCTGGTTCTTGGCCTTCATAGCTTCACTCTCTTTCTCCTAAAAGACAAACACAGAAGGCTCAGGTCAGGTGGCTGCAGTGCCTATGAGAGTCTATCCAGGATTCAGTGTGATCCTCAAAGTGTGACCTCAGGGTCTGAGGCAGAATATCCATCCGCAAACAACACACTTGTCTGAAAGTGTCACCCACACTTGACCTTACATCATCTCCTTCGTCCTGCTCCTCCATGGCCCCTCCCTCGAGGCTCCTGCCCTGTCTCCATGGAAACCAGTCTTTGTCAAGGCCACGTAACTCTCCTCTGGGTCACCTGCTCACCACTGGTGTCCCCTGTGGGACATTCCGTGGGCTCCTGGAGGCACGTGGCTCCCCACCCCGTTCCTCTAGGCTCTTCTTAGTTGGGCTCTCAGGGTGCCCCCCGCTCCTCTGGGACTCACTCCACCCCCCCGTCTGTCTGTTCAGATCCTGAAGGTGCCCCTGTCCTGTTCCAGGCTGGACGCCCACCTCTGGAGCACACCTCTGTGCTCATGACCTGGATGTCTATCCTGTCAGCTGGCCTCTCTACTGCTCAGAACGTACTTGGGTCTCTGATGTCACGTGAATGTGACTTAACCAGACCAAACTCCTGCTCCCACCCCCTGCCCTGTGCTACGCCCATGCCCGTGCCCTTGCAGCCTCTGGCGTGGAGCCCTGCACAGTCAGGAAACCTGGACATGTCACACCTCCTTCCGCTCCCTGTGGCCTGGCCCCAGCCTATCAGCCAGCCTGCAGGCTCTGCTTTCACACACCCGGATGCCTGCCCTTGTCACCACCTCATCAAGTACATGGGCCAGAGGGACCCATCATATCCTAGTAAGGGATTCACTTCCGCTCAAAAGCCCTGCTGGCTTCTGCATCAGCCTCCAGGAGCTCCTCCCGCCCCAGGCTTTCCTTTTGCACCGGCCAGTCTGCTCGACCTGAGCTGCTAGACCCGCCAGCCTGGGCTGCTTGCTGCCCTGGCCCAGGGGAAGGGTGTCTCACGAGGGCTTGCAGTTTCACAGGAGAACAGAGACGAGCCAGTCCCCTATAGCCTTAAGTGCACTGTATAGACACTGTCTATTGTGATAGTAGAAAATCACAGTTTACATGACAGTAAGGAACTTCTTTCAAACTTCATTTCTGAACACAAAAACCACACAAAAATACTATTTTAGGGCTAGGGACAGACTTAATAGATTGACATTGAACTTGCAAATGGGGTTCACATGATTTACACACATATCTAGAGAACGTAAACTTATATAGATGGGTTCTAGGTAATGATGGGTTAGTACATTTTGCAGGGAAACAAATTATGCCAAAAGTGAAATTTTAGTCATAAATTTTACCTTAATCCATGCTTTGAACAGATTAGAAAACTGATTAGCAATTTACATCTTTTCCCTAAAACTCATGAGCAATCAGGTGATTTAAAAATATTCTGCCATTCTCAAAAGTTTTGGAGACAGCTGGTGGTGGTGGTGGTAGTTACAGAATAAGGTGAATGTGCTTAAAGGCACAAAACTGTAACCTTAAAAATGGTTAAAATGGTAAATTTTATATATATTTTACAATAATAAAAACTAAAAAAAAATTGTCATTCTCCTGTGAGACGCCATTAGCAGTCATCTCAGGACAAGGACAGGGGCCCGT
Organism: Dama dama; assembly: GCF_033118175.1. NCBI lineage: Eukaryota > Metazoa > Chordata > Mammalia > Artiodactyla > Cervidae > Dama > Dama dama. The sequence continues at coordinate 46,300,827 of NC_083694.1, read as the reverse complement.
GCGGTGTGGTCCTGGGGCACCTGTGGAGCCCAGGAAGGGTGGGTGCATTGCAAGTGCTCAGCAAACACTGAAGCACACAGAGGAGCCAGTGAGGGTGCTCCGGGGGAGGTGGGGGATGGGCACCCTCGTGCCGTGACCACAGACACCGCGGGGACACAGCCTGTGACCTCAGCAAGCCCCCAAGGCACTGTGACAGGGGCCACGGTGGCTGGACCCCCGCTATTGTAAGATGGAAAGGGCAGAGCTCAGCCACCTCCAGCTCCTGATCTCGTGTGAGCACTTATCTCTCTGCGTGGTTTCCGCATCTGTATCAATATCGTGCTGGGAAGAAGCAGCAGCAGCCTGGCCTGCTCCAGGAGGCCTCAGGGGCCGCTGACCGTCCAGGAAGGTCCCTCATGGGCACGGGCCTCCTCCCTGTTCCGGCCAGGCGGCCGTGTTCCTGCTCTTCTCATGGATTCTGACGCGCTAGCGTCACTGTCACCCTCTGTCACAGGCACTTTGACACGTATTCTGCCATGCTTCCTTTCCTTTTCACCATTCTTAGCCACTTATTATTCTTTTTTACAAAGCAGTGGTCAGAGCACTTCCCAGGAGACCCGCTGTGGACACAACTGGGGACTCCTCGGCTGTGTAGCCAGCTTAGATGCCCACGCCCTTGCCCTCTTACTGTCACCTGAAGGACGTAACCACGAAAGCCAGAGTGAAGACACACGTGTATATGTGCTGCCGAAGGGAGCACATGACAACACGCATGTAAATCACAGAGGCAGGCCCTTCGGAAGGGACACACTTCCACGGGACCAAATGCTGTCTGATCCCCTGTGCATGGGGACTAGGGCTTCCTGATGGAAGTGTCTGCCTGAAACCTTCTGTTTCCTGCACAAGGAAGGTAGACCTTCGAGTCAAGCTTATTTTCCTCCTTAGCCTCTGAAGGAGGCGAGGACCTGTGGGTGGGGGACCTGTCCTCGCCCGTCCACCCCCCGCCTGCCCACAAGTTCCTGCAGGCCCAAGTGTCCTGTCTGCTCTAAACACAGCCAGGCCAGCAGTGCGTTTCATCCCCGACAGGAATGAAGAGCAGATGATTCAGCAGGGGATTCCTTTTATTTCCCCGTGAACTCACTGAAGAAACAACAAAGAATAAAGAGGTCTGTTTACAGAATCCCACGAAAAGCAGACCAAGCTCACTGTTCATTTATATAAGGAAATAACTGCTCATAGTATTTTGACCAAGAGCACAAGGGTGAGAGACAGAGACTCCTGCCAACCTGGACTTCAGCCTGCATCTCCTTTAGGGCCGCCAACTGCCCTTGCAAAGCTTTGATTTCTTCTTTCTTTCGTTTTTCCACTTCTTCGGCAGCAGCTCTTTTCTGTGCCTGGTATGGAAAGATTTTCCATTAGAAATAATTTTTAGGGTAGCCTTCGAAATTGAGTGATAAGCTATAGCATATATATTATGTCTCTCATACATTACAATCCTCACTAAGACATTCGAAATATATAACTAGGATTAAGAGAAAGATCCACCAGGTTCATCTAATAAATGTTTACTGTTTTTTTTTTTTTTTTATTAAATATAAAATGCTTTACTTTATACTGAGCCTAGTCGGTGAACAAGTGGTGCTAAATGTCTACTATGGATAAACCTGAGGATGCTCTCATATGAGGCCACCATCACCCCTGTTCACAGACACAGTGGAGGAACAAGGACCAGTGTCCCCCGTGTCCATGCAGCTCCTTGAAACATGCGTCAGTTTACTCTGGCACCAGATCACTTCTTAAACATGGGGTCAAATCATAACTCTGGGAAAGTTAGCTCACCCTCATCTCGGCATCTGTGGGTCTGCCGTCTATTTTGGCAAACCCCTCAAAGATCGTTTTGTAGAGGACGTTCCTGCGGGTGGCGCTGTCGTCGGGCGGGAGGTACTCTAGGACTAGGGCCCGGTGCTGCGCGTACAGGTCCAGGATCATCCCCACGGCCGCCTCACGCACCTCTCGCACCCTGTGCTCCAGGGCCTGCACTGAAAACTGAGAAGAGGGCCGGGACGCGCTCGTGTGGCTCAGTTGTAAAACAGCCACGTTTAGTTCTTCTGGCGTAGAAGAAACATAGTGTTAAGTCGCTCAGTCATGTCCAACTCTTTGCGACCCCGTGGACTGTAGCACACTAGGTTCCTCTGTGCATGGAATTCTTCAGGCAAGAATAGTGGCGTGAGTAGCCATTTCCTTCTCCACCAGATCTTCCCAACCCAGGGATCGGACCCAGGTGTCCCACACTGCAGACAGATTCTTTACCATCTGAGCCACCAAGAAAGCCCAAACATAGGGGCAATATAAACACTTGAAAAACAAAGAAGACATTGCCCACAGAATTCCAGCTACTAAGATGCAGAGTTTCCCTCACTTATTTTATACTGGAACTTGTGTATACAATTATTGTTTTGCTCTCTCCTACTTGAGACAATAAATGGCAGTTTTAGAGTTATATCCTCCCATAAACTAAGTATTACAAGGCGTGTCTGTTTCAGCTCTTTCTAAGAAACAGAACGCTAGGACCACTGCACAAGACCCCTTGGAAGTCTCCCCAGCTCCCTGCCGCTTCCACCTGCCCCCTCCCTCTCACAGGCATCAGTCCCTGAAGCTGGAGGACACGCAAGGCCCAGACATTCTCATTAGCTGCACAGCCTACGTGCCGTGTGTGTGTGGTGGTACACACAGGCTTTTGTTTGGTATCATAAATAGGCTTCCCAGGTGGCTCAGTAAAGGATCTGTCTGCCAACACAGGAGACACAAGAGATGTGGGTTTGATCTCTGGGTTGGGAAGATCCTTTGGAGGAGGAAATGGTAACTCGCTCCTGTATTCTTACCTGGAGAGTTCCCATGAACAGAGGAGCCTGGGGGGCTACAGTCCACAGGGTTGCAAAGAGTGGGACATGACTGAGCACACACATACATAAATGGCTCACTATGCTTAACATTCTGACACTTATTACTTATTCAATGTTCCTTTTTCAGAATCTGTACGTGACCTTGAAGTAGATGAAGGATCCGATCCATCCATCCTAAGTGCTTTAGGGTCATGTGAACCTATCACAACACACCAACGTTCCCACACATAATGGCCTTTCAGGCACTGGTCTCTCTTCCTCACTTCCTGTCCCCACCAGCCCAGCCAGGTTTTACCCTGGACCTTGTCATCCTCAATCCCTGTAAGAACCTTGAGATGTTCTGACTGCAAGGAACCTGCCACCCCCTACCTGGGATGGTGACCTCCCACCTCCCCAGCCCACTCATCTGTGCTTCCTCCCATCTGTCACCTCCCATGAGGTCCTCCCGCCCTGGGGGCGTCTGTCACTGAGTCACCCCGGCATTCCTGCCCACTCTTAAATCTGGGGTCCCCCTCCTGTTCTGTGTTCACCAGGCGAAGCAGAAGTGCAGCAGGCTCCAGTGCCCACATGTGTCAGAGGAAGCAGGGACGTTCTGAAATCACGCCTCCCCACCCCACCCGCCACTGACTTGCAGCTAGCACTCCCCAGACGCCCACGTGCTCCAGCCACCAGCTCGGGCCTGGCTGTGGCGGCCACCCAGGGTGCTCACCCGCATCACACTGTCCGTGGTGAAGCCCGCGCCCTCCGTGCCCAGGTCCCGCAGCAGTCGCGCCAGCAGTGCCATCTGGCTCATGGCCAGGTGAGTTGAGGAGTTGGCTTTCAGTGGCTGGACCAGGTAAGATGGGATGACCTGGAGAGACTTCACTTCCTTAAACAAGGCTATCTCCTAGAGAGACCAACAGCATCTGGTAAGTTTTACCGGAAAATGTGAGGTGTAACTTATTGCCAGCCGTAAACACTGAGGAAAAAAATGGGAAATAAAAAATGACAGTGACAAACGACAGTAAAGTCATTCGTCTGTAAGCTCCTATTTCTATTTAAGATATGATAACAATTAAGAATAAAAGCCTGAATCATCAGAAATAAGAACCATGATCACTTGGAGATGAATTAAAGCTTTACAGAAAGTGTGATTAAAACCTTAGTTCTCTTCTCAGGATCTCACAACCTCAAGAAAAATATTTTCTAATTTCTAAAATGCTAAAAGAAATTAATCTTGCTGTAAGAACCTCCATTTCAGTATTTTTAAACTATAGCCAAGCGTGTAACAGGCATATACTCAGATGAACTGATCCCTGATGGGTTGAGATGAAAGAGGGTAAGTGCCTCCACACGCTCTGTTGTCTCCACACAAGTCTTTCTATAATTAAGATATTCATCACTTAACTAGCCAAATGCAGAAAAAGAAAAAATGATAAAATATTAAAGGAAAAGACTGAAGAAATGATAAAATGTTGATGAAACATGAGCTGTAATAGACAGAAGTCTGTTTTTAGCAGGTATGTGGCCACAGACCCAAACACCTTCTCATTCTGGCAGCACTGTTAGCTCTGGCTCTGGGCCCATGAGTGGTTGGACACCAGTGGGAAGGAGGAGGAGGGAGGGGAGCCCCCGAGAGCAGCAGGAACATTGACCTTCCTGGGACACACAGATGCCGCGCACGTGAGGACGCACATGGCAACATGGCATAGGCCGTCGGAGGCTGGTGCAGGATGGGAACGCCCGCACGCAGAGGACACTCAGCACCACTGCCGTCCCAGAGGTGAACGTGGCTTTAAAATAATTAGGGGCACGTTCAATGCATCCTTTGAAAGAGTTCCCCCAAATAATACCACTCACTCATTTTCCCTGAATGTTTTAGTTCGTTAAATAAAACAAGATCGGTGGTTCTTCCTGGTAGAGAAATTATGGAAGATTTGGCTTCCTTCCCTAGAAAACCGGCCTGCTCATGGCACTGGGTTCACGTTCGGAGGAGCTCACAGATACCTGCACCTTAACCTGAGGCCCCCTGGCCCAGATGGATTCCTGACAAGAGAGCAAAGCACAGTCCTGTGCTGCTTGGCTCAGCGTGGGCCCCAGACTCCCAGCGGCTCACTTCCGCCTCGGCTCCCCCAGCGCCCAGGCCAGAGGAGGCGTGTTGGTGGAAATAAAACACTTCATCAAGACTGTGACACGATTATTATTTTTTTTAACTCCACTTTTCTATTCTGGTCTGGCTCTCTATATATTTTTATTTATTAAAAAAATTAAAAGCCTATGTTAAATAAGAGAAACAAAGAAAAACTGTATACTTTAGCCATGTTTAAGGCAGCATTTCGCTGGGTCAGAGGAGAAGGAAGTTATGATGGTGAATCACACGGCCTAACCTATGGTTGGCTTGAGCAGACGGGACCTTGTAAGGTATTATGCTAAGAAAGTCAAGTATCTCCGGTCATGTGTTTATTATTGACGACCTCAAACATCCCGGGGAAATCTGTACCTGAATAAAATTAGAAGCCATAACACGGAGGCGAGCAGAAGAGTCTCCAGTTCTCGTGAGCAAGACAGGAATCGTCCTTTCCACACAGTGAGCCGTCTCAAGCCTGCCCAGTTTGTGTTTAGGAATATACTGTGTAATTATCATTTTCAACAGTTTCAAAGATGCCTGAAAGACCTAAGAAAAAAGTGATAAACATGGATGAGTCACTCTTAACTCAATTCCACTGAAAGGAAATATGAAATTTACTCTCAGTAATCAACAGGAACATTATGCTGAAAACTACACGCTGTCTGAAGGACAGAAAACGGCCAACTGCCAACTGCCAACTATGAGCACAGTTGCCCGCACACAGAGGGCATGGGCTCAACTCCGTGTGTTACAAGGTCTCCGACACCTCCCCGTGAGACCTAGGGGATGACGTTTCTGCTGAACTGCATAGGGTCTTGTGTGAATGCAGACAATGGTGTAACTGGGGATGTTCATTCTTATGGCCCTATCAGAGTTAGGAAAATTCACCGGTAACTCCAAGCTCCTCAGGTGTCAGGAAGATCAAACATGTGAACATAGCGTGAACAGTATGGTGGCCAGGCCTCTGCGTACACAAGGCCAGAGGGCACGGCCCATGGGAACAGAGCCGAGGCTCCTCGGCGACTGGGTTTCTTACTTAAGGTCTTCATCCCAAGTGACCTCGTGCTTGGTGATGACAGTGAGGGGACCAGGCTGCTTCCCGGGCTACCCTGACCTTCAGGGGACGGCCCGGCAGCTCTCGGCAGACATGGGGGCCCCCGCGGGGTGGCGGAACTCACTGGGGTCACGATGTCACGGATGGCTCTCCTGACGAGGAAGACGGCAGCCCTCAGTGTGCTCTTCAGGTCCTCTTTTGGGGTCCCCAGGGGTGTGTCTGTCAGCTGCTTATGCAGGGTGAGGAGCGCATCCTCCCGGTGCGACCACATCCTGGAGTAGGCTCCGGCCACCTGGGAGGGCAGGGGCAGCCTTCAGGTGGGCGGTCAGTCCTGTCCCCACCCCAGCACCCCTGGCTTTGGTCTGTTTCAACAAGACACAGCTTTTCTAAACACAGGACCTCCACCCTCTGGGTACATGGGTTTGGAGAAAGACTGCTCCTAGCATGGAAAGTTTTAAGTCTGTGTCCATTAAAATATGGACAGCATTAAAAGCTCCAGCAGGAGAACTTTTCTAGGCCAATGATGCATTGGTATTTTCTGTACTCTGCTGTCCTTGAGCCTGGGCTCTGGGCAGGAGCTGGGGCCGGGCCCCAGACCTGTGAGCACCACAAGGAAAGGCCCTGACTGGGATGTCTGTGGTGGTCCAGTGGTTAAGAGTCTACCTGCCAGTGCAGAGGATGCAGATTCAATCCCTGGCTGGGGATCTAGGATCCTCCACAGTGTAGTGTGTGAGCAAATAATTAAAACAGAAAAATATATAGAAACAAAGGCCAGGCTCAAAGGGATGCCATCAGGAGACCTGAAATCCTAGCTGATGCTCGTGCTGTCCCATGTGATGACTGATCATTAGGACTTTCCTACTGGACGGTGAGGACACAGGTGGGACCGGCAGAGGGCCAGGAGCCCTGCGGAGCCGCCCGCCCCGCCCGCCGTCGGCCTCCTTCCTTACCAGGGCCTCTCCTAGCACGTCCACAGCAGAGCTGGCTTCCCGCAAGGCTTTCTCTGTCAGGGGCTCTGGCTCGCCTGTGGTGTCCGCCCTGCAAGCCTCATCGCCAAGCGCGTCCCTCCTCTCTGCCTCGGAGACCGCCACCCCAAGCTGCTTGCGGATCACGGGGAGAGGCCGTTCGTCGTAGGGCAGGGACTCGGGCTGTGGGAGGACAGGGCAGCTGCAGGGCCCGGCGTGGGGTCCCTCCTCGCATGCTGATCCCCACCTACACCCACAGGCTGACTGCTTGGGACGTGTCCGGTCTGAACAATGGTATTTTGCTGAAGTATCAGTTTCATCAGGTTAGAATAATTAATGAATAGGGTGTAACTGAAAAAAATCAGACAGGAGTTTCTACTCCCTTCTAAGCTTGTTACAGACTTAATCAAGAAGCTATCTAGATTCTGCTGCAATTACTGCTTAACCACTAGAGATTTCAACTGCCAGCAGACCACTAGAGTAAAAGTTATTATATTCTTCCTCTGGAAAGATCTCTGGTGTTTTCTCAGTTCGTTAGTTTACTTCTAATTATCAAGCCTCCTCTGAACGCATCCATTGTCCAGCAGCCCTGCACTAACACAGGTGCGGAAGCCGTGGGTCCTTCTGTCACTTCTGTCCAGAGCCTGCAAACCTACAGCCCTCAGCAGGCCTCCTGGGGCCTGTCTCGGTGACCCACATGAGCAATGAGGTTGGCAGGTGATGAGGCTGGTCTAACCAGGGTAAACCTGGGGCCTGGGGACGGGCTCAGAGGGGGACAGGTGCCACCCACCCTCCCCCACCTCCCCGATGGCATCATGTACAGACCGGAAGCTGAGGCCCCCGGGACAGGTCCAGGCCACTGAGAGGGCATCTGGAACCAAGAAAATGGACCCGCAAGATAGGAATCAAACCAACCCTGAAACCCATGTGGACTCTTAAGACTCCCAGTTATAAACGCCAGTAACCCACTGGAAACAGGCTTTCTGCCACCTGCCACACAGGCAGCTCGAACAGGGACGGCCTCGTACACGACTTGTCCTGAGGCTCTGCTGAGGTCCAGTCAGGGTGGGAACCTCACTCATTCCCAGAAACACCCTCTCCCACACATCAGGTCTTTGCAAAGAGAGTAGCAGAGGCTCAGAGGAGGCAGAGTCTCAGTCACTGGTGGTATTCCTGGATGCAGGGCGGGAAAGGGGCACCCCCCACCCCACCACTTTTGTTCCCCAATACACTCGTTCCCTAGGAAAGCCCCCACAGGACACAGGGCCTCTATGCCTGCCCACGGCGGGAACCTGAGTTACCTACGTGGGTCTTGGGAGGGGGCTCAGTAGCGGGAGGTGGCCGGTCCACTGTAAGACGCTGAGGAGACACGTCCAGGCAGTGTGATGAAGGCTTCTCCTGAAGGAAAGGGTCCGCACGCCGGTTTTCTGTCACCCTCTCCTCTGGCTGTGGCAGGGAGCGCATGGGTGGCTGGTGGTGGGGGCTGCTGGGACAGGCCAGGGGCTGCAGGGGCAGGTCGAGAGGCCTTCTCGTCTGGGGGAAAATGGGCCATTCAGCTCCCAGGGTCCCCGCCACACAGAGCCCGCCTTGTTCTCCAGGGGAGCACTGGCTTGGGAAGACACAAGGTGGAAGCTGCACTAACAAGGCCTACGTCATGGCCCCCGACTGCCTGAAGTTACCGTGTGGACCACTCAAGTGACAGCACCAGAAGAGGGTGGCTGCCCACACAGTGGGCGCTGCAACACGGAGGCTGCAGGTGGGCAGGGGGCACCTGGGCTGGACCCACACGGCCGGTGCTGGTCCCTATGTGTCTGCAGAGCAGACTACTTCATGTCACTCTAACCAGTGCAGTGGACTCAGCTGTGGTCAAGTGCTGGGCTGGTGGAAAGTGCTTTGGGCAAACGACCACCTCTCAGGTTCCTTGTTCTCACAGCCGTGGAAACAATGGGGAAACTGAGGCCAAGGGAGGCTGAGGAATGAGTCTGAGACTACAGAATGGGGCGGGTGGAGTGGGGCCAGGGGCCAGCAGGGACAGCCAGAGCCTGCACTCCCCGTGCTGTCCCCTGGGCGCCGGGCCTGTCTCCTGCCCTGGAACACGGGTCTGGACACAGGACCCTCCCCTACTGGCCTGAGCTGTCGGGGGACCCTCTTCTTGTGCTCCCCAGGACCACATGGGCGGGGCTGCCACTGGGAGACACAGCCAGCTGCGGGGAGGCTTCTCTGCTGACCTGCCCCATGTGCACCGCTGCAGTCCTCTGTCAAGGCTGAGCCCCTGACGCCTACCACGTGGATCCCGAGAACAGCGCTCCCTGCCCCTGACCCCGGGCCCCGCTGCAGGCCCTGCCTACCGGCTCAGCATCCACCAGTTCGTGCAGCTGCAGCTGCTCGTACACACGGCTGCGGAAGCGCTCCATCTGCTGCTTCTTCTCCTTGGCCAGGTCGTAGTCTTCCTTCTCCACGGCACAGCGCTTCTCCACCTCGTACCTGCCCAGGCGCTCCCCCACCTGGAGCACACAGCATCAGCTCTGGTTTCACAGACTTGCGCCCAGCGCAGAGACCGTTTCAAAGTTAATGCTTCAAGGACGGTGTGGGTGACCACCCTCACGTCTGGGAGACAGGGGAAGGACACAGGGAATGGAGGGAACTGGCCATGGTCACCTGCAACGCTCAGGGCACCTGCAAACTCACAGCCGTTTAAGCATCTCAACTTCCTGCTGCCTCAGATGGCACGCGGTCCTGAGGAGGGCTCTGCAGGACTATGTGCTCGTGGTCTCTCTCATCTGCTTACATCCCTGAATCCACGCTAACCCCGTGGCCTTCGGAGGCCTGGCCCCTTCTCTGGGCAGGCGCCAGGGTAATCAGACACAAAGCCTATCGTGGGTGACAGAGGAGCTCTGTTCCCCAGAGGCAGTACCTTCTGCAAGTCAGCGATGGCTTGTTTCAGCTTCTTGGCGTAGTCGTAGCGCTCCTTCTGCACGGCCTCGCGCTTCCGTTCGTCTAACCGGCGGATGATCTGTGCCACTTCTGGGTCCTGGTACATGTCAAAGGCTAAGTCGTCTAGTGGAGAGATATAATCAGACTTCCTACAGGAAAGAATAGAGTATTTTAGAGCCAGTTTTAATCTATGTGATTCTGCGGGGGAGGTGCTCCCCCCACACTCAGGGCTAAAGATGGACAGCTCCTGCCCCTATGGCATTTCCTGAGGACAAACCTCATTCACTCACTTACTCTCTCATCTATCACTCGCTCATTCAGTCTCATTCACTCACTCGTTCACGTTCACTCATGCACTTACTCACTCACTCACTCGTCCATCCATCACCCGCTCATTCATTCTCATTCACTCACTCGTTCATGTTACTCATGCACTCATTCACTCACTCACTCATCCATCACCCACTCATTTATTCTCATTCACTCACTTACTCATTTACTCAACTCTTTCCCCACACATTCACTCTCTCACTCATGCACTCATTAATATTCACTCATTTCATTCACTCACTCACTCATTCAACAGGTATCTCAAATGCAGACTGTGCCCAGCTCTGCTCTGGGTGCTGGGACAGGACAGTGCACGAGAATCAGCTCATGAATCATTTGGAGCCTTGGGAAACCAACATCAGAGCCGGCCATGACTAGGCCCTGGCCCTGCAGAGGCTGATTTGGGGGGACCCAGGCTGAGTCCACGCTTCCATGTCATGCCACAGTAACAGTGACAAGCATTAATGATGCTACCACTGGGCTTGTACTTCAAAGTGTCTAACTGTACAATACCATCCGGTTCTGCAGAACAGAAAGATCCTTCCTGGAATAAATGACCTAAATGTGATCTGAATGACCTGTTTCTCATGAACTCTTACCTCCATTCCTTCCTCCTAGTTCTATGACAGGACAGCAGATCCTGGGCCTGATGTCCAGAACCATGACACCGATCTAACTCCTCAACAGAAGAGTTAGGGACATGGTTCAGAACCTCCCCATCTGTGGCATCAGATGCAGAAAGACACTGCCTGTTAACTTTGACTTGGGGGTCCTTGTGCACTGGGAAACTTATTAAAGATGTTATCTGTCATAAGTTTAGTTGATTAATGATAAATTCAAGCAGGACAGAGGACCATGTCCTACCTGTCCTACATCATCCTACTTCCACATGCCTTGACTCAGGTAATGGTGGGCACAGCAGCAGGCATGGTGGCCGTGGCACCTCTGTTAACCTCAGTGAGGACTGACCAGCAGCATGTCTCTATGTCCCCAAGGTCATGGTGATTATTTTTACCTAAATACACACCATATTCTCAAATCTAACTTGCTCTGCCCTGAAGTTCCAGAGATGAAACCAACACTTCATTCCACTATAGAACCCTACAAAGGACGAGATGATGTTGGAACACCCAGCGTCAGCAGAGCCCACCACCCACTATGCCCCAGCGGTGCCGGTGGACTCAGCCTCAGGTGTAGCCCGTGACCTGTCAAGACCTCACTTCACCTTCAGGAAAACCCTGGGTGGGGGTGTAGCAGGACAGGAAGCCGCAGTCTGCTGTCCCCCATGGCTAACTTGAAGAAGAACTGATTTAAACAGAAGCCACAATTCCCCAGAGGGCTTTTATCAGAGATACTAAACCATCAGTGAGCTTGGTCATCTCTGTTCACGAGGGCAGAGCCGCAGGTGGGGCCACTGCGACGCTGAAGGTAGCGGAGACGGTACCTGCTGTCAGGGCCCGCCGTCCCCCGGTGTTCCTCGTGCCCACCTGACAAGGGGAGGCATCCAGCAGACTGGGAACCGAGGCGTGGCCTGTGTGGGTGGGATGGGTCGCTCTGTACTGTGCCTTCTTACACACTGAGCTGTAAGCGTGGCCTCCACTCCAAGGCCCCACACGCACCACCACCTGAGGCGACCCCTGGTCCGCCTCTCACTCGGGCTGCAGGGCCCAGGAAGCCTAGGCCTGTAGGGGCTGGGTTCACGGTCTGCCGGGCTCATAACTGGTATCGCCATGGCTCCGAGCGACACGGCAGAGAATCGTTCCCACATTTGGTGCACAAAGAAGAGCCGGCTGCCCTGACCATGTGCACATGAGCATGGAACCACCCACACCAAGGTCATGGGCAGATACCATCTACTAACATCTAGGCACTTTATCTTTTCTAAGCATCTTATCCTTTCACTCTGGGGGAGCTGCTGTCAGCGATGGGGTCCTGGGTGTCATCTTGAATTCCTTTCTCTTTAGGCCAGGTGGTGTTAGGCAGGGTGCTGAGGACTCGGTCCCAGAGATGTGCCGGGATGTAGGGAGGAAAGAGCTGTACCCTCAGCTCTGCCCTCCTGACCTGCTAAAGAGGCAGCGGGATGGCTAAGTCTGCACAACTGTGTGCATGCAGAGTGTGGAGAGGCGCTCAGGAGAACCTAATGAGATGGGCAGGTCTCACTCCCTTAAGGACTGAAGCTGAGTAGAGGGAAGGTGAAGCTCAGTAACTGACCATCTTGGCCAATTATTCCGTCTATGAATTTACCTGTGCCACTAAAACATCAAAGGATGGCTGATGGCTCTTTTGTTTGGTGATACTGAACCACACAGGAAATGAAGTCCTCTCTGAAGGGTGCCGAATGAAGATGTGCTAAACAGAAGGGTGACCTTAATCTGCAGTGTATTTACAACAATCCCATCAGTGGCTTATTCAGCTCCAGACTGCACTTTGGGGCCCCTGAGTCCAGGGTCCTTTAGAGCTGGCTTCAAGGGAGGAAGTCACAGAAGTTTACAGCCTGGGGCGGGCGGGGCTCTTACCCAGAGCAAGTTCCTTCAAGAGCTGGGTCCTCTGCATTGTGCCCCAGGTAGTGATCAATCAGCTTCTCTCTGGAGGTCTGTGGGAAAGTTCTGCTTAGTATCTCAGAGGAAAAAGGAACAACATAAAACAAACAGATGATATGATATGAAGGGGCTTCGGTGATCCCGTTTGCTGGAGGGACAACTAAACTTCTCGAGTAAAGGAAAGTTAAAAACAACAGCTGCTGAAAAATCACCTGCGAGCTGGTCACCAGACACTTCTGTGAAAATTTATAGGATGACACTTTTGTGACAAAAATGAATGACCCTTCCTTGTTAGAAATAAATGTTTCTCTTTAGGAATGAAACTTCCCAAACTTACAATATTGCTTTCATCGCCAAAGTCTGCAGGGTCTCCAATGATATTTACTGCAACCAAAGCAACCTAAGAGAGAATTCACCAACGGAAATTAAGTGTAAATGTTACACAGGACTTAACCCCTTTATAACACTCTGATTCATCAATATTCATGCATCAAATGGGATGATGCACATGTAAATGCACTAACTGCAAAATCTCATGCTAACATAGAATTACTAATGATTTTCAAATTATATAATATTCTAATGTTAAACCAAGTAACTATTTTAATGTTTGAAGGGTGTTAAAACATTAACAAAGTTTTAATGCAGCCTTATATTGAAACATCCACCTGAGTTAAGAATGGGATCATATCTTCATATCTACCTGATGGTGGTAAGTTAGACAATGAATGAAAACCGACATTAACATAGCTCAGTTTGTCTGAGGCAGTGATTCTCCTGTGACATGCCCCTGCCCTCAAGACTCACTGAGGCTGAGCTAAAACCCAAGGAACTCCTGGTGAACAAAGAGATGAAGTGGAGGAAAGAGATAGTTCAGGACTCTGCTATCATGTATGGACAAGGCACCTGACTCTGTCTCAGACCCCCCTCCAGCTCATCTGCTCAGCATAAACTCTGACTGGCTGGAATACTTGCACACCTCTGGAAGGGGCAAGAAGCGTTATAAATATCTGCTTCAATTAACAAGACTGCTCTGATACCTCTGATTTCCACTGTGCTAATTATGCCAAAGCAACAGAAAGGGAACCAGAGAGATTCTGGACTGCATGCCACATGAAACCACCTTCCCAATTTCCATCAGGGGATTTACCTTACAAAAGTCTACCTAGAACAGTGTCGTCCAATAGAAATATGATGCCACATAGATAATTTTAAATTTTCTAGTTGGCAGGGTAAAAAAAGGTTTAAAACAAACAGATAAAATCGATTGTAACAATATATTTAAACTTAATACATCCAAAATGTCTCATCTTGTTATGGAGTCTGGGTGACACACACAGCCCATGCCCATGGACCAGTCACGCCCCCAGTGTACACGGCCACATGTGATTGGTGGATCTGAATTGGAGGAACAGCTCCAGAGAGCCTAGCACTGTCCCACAGACACCACCTTGAAGGAAGAGTCCAGGTGCTTTTATGAAGGGAGACACCACTGAGGGGCAGGCCCATGCGTCTCACCTGGTTATACACATTGTACTTGTTGACATGGTTTTGGTGAAAGATGAGCTTCAGAAACTGCCCCACTGCGTCCACATACACTGACTTCAGTTCCCGGGCTTTGCAGCCTGTCTTCTCATTGTCACAGAGAGACACATAGCTGGAAGAAAGAACACAACTGTGGAACCACGTCAGTGTAGAAATGTGCTGCCCTCGGCTCCCACTGAACTCCACAGGTTTCAAGGAAAGTTAGGCTTGGAATGTAAAAACAAAACAAAACAAAACACCTTGGGCAAAGTCCAGAAATCAAATGCTAAACAGCGTTCGCCAGACAAGTTCTGCATCTGAAAAGCAGCCTTAACACGACTGATCAGCAGAACGCTGCTCAGTGAAGACGCTCGGCACGCGGCAGGTGTGCAGAAGTGTGTGAGCAAGCGCCACAGCAAGGGGCTATGCTGTAGTGTTTACCCACTTTGAGCCAGAATTGTTCAGGCTAGACATCCCCACCATACATGCTAAATTCCACCCTTACCCAAGCCTCCGGAACCGCTCTGCTTGATACGGAGTGAAGTACTCGGGCAGGCTCTCACTGATGTAGAACTCAACTTTGCTGGGGATCATGTACTGATGCGCGAGCAGCTGCAGCTTCCTTATTCGACATCGCTCCACCATCTGAAGAACAATTTCTTGTGGGAACTGGCAAAACCTGAAAGCAGGCACAGTCCTGTTTTTCCTGCAGGATCACCATGGAGGGTTTCAGGCAGTACCCGCCCACGTGTCCAGGTAACGGGGCAGCTCTGTGGGTTCTGATGCTGTAAGGGCCCCGGTCCTGGCCCTCTCAAAGCGTTCCAGTCACAGCTGGAACTCAGAGTGGGGTCTGCTGGGCCCCCAGAGTGAATCAAACTTGGAGCGGCTAGTTTGTGGTTTGAAATGAAACCCAAAGTTTATCATGAGATAAACACAAGAGATAAACAAGAGGCTGTCCAAGTGAGCCAGAGGATTTCCCGCTGGAACCCACACACTTGAGGAAACCCCTCGCTTTATAGAATCCTGAATGGAGTGAGCAATGATCAATACGTCGTGAGTGCCTCTCACGCTCACTCGGCAGCCTGGAGGAGAAGCCTGTGGCTGTCCCCGTTGGAGCATCAGTTTTGCTCAGAAGGTACACAGCCATCAGAAACCTCTTGCTGCAGTACAAGGTCATGACCAGGGAGACAACACGAGGCTCTGACAGTGGGCGTGGCATGTGCCAAGCAAGCCAGGATGGGTGTGCCTAGCAGCAGGTGTCCACGGGCTACTGGAGCCGGGGAAGTCCCGAGGATGGGGCAGTAAGCAAGGCCCCTCCAGCACATGTCACGATGCCTGAGAGCACGGCAGTGACCTGGCTGCTGGCCCGCCTGGCCCTCTCCTGCCTCTCCTCTCAGCCGCCCCACTACACCCCTCCAGACAGCCCGGGGAACCTCCTGTGATCCATCCCCCCTCTCCAGGCCCCACCTCATTTCTTAGTTGCCCACTCAGCCAACATCACAGGTCACCACTGACCTCCATGAGGCTGAGTGCGACATGCACCTGCTGGTACTGACCTGGCCCTTCCTGCCCTGTCTATGCCCTGGGTAGGGTTCCAGGCTCCCTTCCCTATGCAGACTCACTGTGCATGGGGCATGCCCCAGACCCCACGGCTTTGAAAACTTCTCCTCGGGGAGGAACCCCAAGCACACACCATCCTAAGCCTGAACTTGCGCATCTCATAGGTGACCTGACGCTGCACACAGGCATCTGAGAGGCGTGAGACACCACACAGACGAACACACTCCCCAGCTCCCCGACCCGCCTGCCAGCCTCCTGCCTGTCCTGACAGAAGGAGAGCACAGGGAGGAACAGTAGGCTGAGCAGATGGGGCTGTGGGCATTTCTGTGTTTGACTGACAAAGTGCAGCCAGTGATGACGGACAGAACACTCTTATTCTGGGGTGAGATCCCTGGGGTTTCCTGAGTTTTCAAAATTGCCACTGTTGTTAAGAGAGACACATGTGGGGCAGGACAGCCAGGAAGTGGGGAACCTAGAAACTTGAGCTTTGCATACCCTTTGGCCAAGCACTGCTATAGACATTTAAGATGTTTACTGTTTCTCAATGCAGGGCACAGACACTGTTAATTGGTGGTGAGACCACTCTAGACATAGGGACACAGTAATCTGTGTGAAACAAAATCCTTTATTATTAAAAAAAAAACAGCAACAAAATTGTTTAAGGAAAACTAAGACTACAGACAAAATTTTGAAGTTGTGTATTTTAAAACCCTTCAAAAAAAAAAGAAGCTGTGGGAATTCCCTGGTGGTACAGTGGTTAGGATGCGATGTTTTTACTGCTGTGGCCAGAGTTTGATGCCTGTCCATGCCTGTTGGGAAACAAAGATCCTGCAAGCCATGCAGTGCAACAAAAAAAAAAAAAAAAAAAAAAAGGATATGATCTAGCTATTCAAAGGTAGCTTTTTGAGAGTTTATAGATGAATCAACACTACCCCTCAAACTGATTAAAAGAAAGGACAACACACTGAAAAGCAATGAAGGGAAACCCCATGCAAAATGGAGCCAGAGAAGACTTGAACAGACGTTTCTCCAAAGAGGACATACAGATGGCCAACAGGCACAAGAAAAGATGTTCAACATCACTAATCATTAGAGCTATGCAAATCATATCTACAGTGAGACATCACCTCATCTCAGCCAGAATGGTTATCATAAAAAAAATCCACGAACAATAAATGCTGGGGAAAGTGTGGCAAGAAGGGAACCCTCCTACACAGTAGGTGGGAATGTAAATTGGTATGGACACTATGGAGAACAGCATGGAGGTTCCTTAAAAAACTAAAACTAGAGCTACCATATGAACCTGAAATCCCACTCCTGGGCATGTACCTAGAGAAAAACATGATCCAAAAGGATACATGCACCCCAATGTTCACTGCAGCACTGTTTACAATAACCAAGACACAGGAATGGATAAAGAAGATATGGTACATATATACAATGGAATATTACTCAGTCATTAAAAAGAATGAAATAATGTCATTTGCAGGACATGGATGGACCTACAGAGAGTCATACTGAGTGAAGTAAGTCAGACAAAGAGGAAGAAATATCATATGACATACCTTATATGTGGACTCTAAAAAGAAATGATACAAATGAACTTACTTACAAAATAGAAAGAGACTCATAGACTTAGAGAATGAACTATGGTTGCTGGGGAGGTTCGGGGGAGGCATAGTTAGGCAGCCTGGGATGGACCTGTACACATCGCTATATTTGAAACAGATAATCAACAAGGACCTACTGTATGGTACAGGGAACTCTACTCAATGTTATGCGGCAGCCTGGAAGGGAGGGGAGTTTGGGGAGAATGGACACCTGTATATGTATGGCTGAGGCCCTTTGCTGTTCACCTGAAATTCTCACAATGTTGTTAATCAGCTATACTTCAACACAAAACAAAAAGTTCTAAAAAGTTTTTAAAATTTACATACAAAAAGTAAAACGGAGCCGGGTCCCTGAGGGGGCCCTTAGGCACGCCCTCCCTTCACCCCAGCCACAGAGACACTGTCACCACCCTGAACCCCCTCTCTCCTCCAGTGGACTGTGGTTCAGAGCAGCCCCTCTCTTCCCTATAAAGTGAGGTTCTTCTCTCTCCTTCGTCCTGACTCACCCATGCTCTCCCCAGCGTCCCTGTCCCAAAAGCAATTCCTCTGCCATTCCGCAATCAGCTCATTCCACGGGTAAAACAACTGACTGCTTTATTTAAGGCTGACGTCACATGGTGTTCAGAAGTGGGGGCTGCACCTCCCAGAATATTGGAAATAAAAGCAAAAATAAACAAATGGGACCTAATTAAATTTAAAAGTTTTTGCACAAAGGAAACTATAAGCAAGGTGAAAAGACAGCCTTCAGAATGGGAGAAAATAATAGCAAATGAAGCAACTGACAAAGAATTGATCTCAAAAATATATAAGCAACTCCTGCAGCTCAATTCCAGAAAAATAAAAGACCCAATCAAAAAATGGGCTAAAGAACTAAATAGACATTTTTCTAAAGAAGACATACAGATGGCTAACAAACACATGAAAAGATGCTCAACATCACTCATTATCAGAGAAATGCAAATCAAAACCACGATGAGGTACCATTTCATGCCAGTCAGAATGGCTGCTATCCAGAAGGCTACAAGCAATAAATGCTGGAGAGGGTGTGGAGGAAAGGGAACCCTCTTACACTGTTGGTGGGAATGCAAACTAGTACAGCCACTATGGAGAACAGCGTGGAAATTCCTTAAAAAACTGGAAATAGGACTGCCACATGACCCAGCAATTCCACTACTGGGCATACACATGGAGGAAACCAGAATTGAAAGAGACACATCTACCCCAATGTTCATTGCAGCACTGTTTATAATAGCCAGGACATGGAAGCAACCTAGATGTCCATCAGCAGACAAATGGATAAGAAAGCTATGGTACATATACACAATGGAATATTACTCAGCCATTAAAAAGAATACATTTGAATCAGTTCTAGTGAGGTGGATGAAGCTGGAGCCTATTATACAGACTGAAGTAAGCCAGAAAGAAAAACACCAATACAGCATACTAATGCATATATATGGAATTTACAAAGATGGTAATGATAACCCTATAAGAGAGACAGCAAGAGACACACATGTATCGAACAGTCTTTTGGACTCTGTGGGAGAGGGCGAGGGTGGGATGATTTGGGAGAATGGCATTGAAGCATGTATATTATCATATGTGAAACTAATCACCAGTCCAGGTTGGATGCATGAGACAGGGTGCTCAGGGCTGGTGCACTGGGATGACCCAGAGGGATGGAATGGGGAGGGAGATGGGGGGGTGGTTCTGGATGGGGAACAAACACATGTGCACCTGTGGCTGATTCATGTCAATGTATGGCAAAAACCACTACAATACTGTAATTATCCTCCAATTAAAATAAATAAATTAATATAAAAAAAAAAAAAAGAAGTGGGGTCTGGCAGAGATGAACCTTGGAACTGCGGGGGGGCAGCTTCCCTCGCCCCATGCTCCCCTCCTTCAAGTCCTCCTTGCAGGCCAGCCAGCAAGTCTCCTCTCAGGTCGAGCTCCTCCTTCTGGTTAGGTTCTTGACTTTACCCGGGACATCCTTTTTTTTCCTTTTGGGATGGCTTTGTCCTTCTGGTGGGTTGCTGTTGTTCACTAAGCCTGCCCGATTCTTTTTGACCCCACAGACTCCCACCAGGTTCCCCTTTGGCTGGTACTCCCCCATTTGTCCTCCCTGCTGGAAGTGTGCTGGAATTTTGGTAAAATTCCATTGAAATCAGAATATTTAGGGATTTTTCTTTTGCTCTTGAAAAAAGCTGAGAAATGGGACCCCAGTCACCTAAATACTTCAAGGACAGCCTTCCTTTCAGGGATCCTGGTTGGTTTTATGTTTAAAAACTATGGTCCTTCGTCCGGCACATTTTTAACTATATGGACTGACTTTACCCCCACGTAATTCAGAATATCAACAGCCATTTTGGGGAACTTTCAACTGCCCCAATCCTGTTTCTCTCAGAACCAAATGAAAATATCTTATTGGGATGCTTATTATAATTGATACCTTGGAGCTTCCAAACACATTCCAGATTCAAAAATTGCTTCTTTATAAAATACCACTCCTAGGCTAGTGGGGACAAACAAACAATTGAAAGAAGACAGGACGTCTTCTGAGGCCCCTCCCCCCATCCTGTGCTACCTTCCCTCCCCTTCTGCTCTTCGTCTGCTCCTCTACACCCCCAACCCCCAACCCTCTGGCTGAACTTCCCTTTTTCTCCAAACCCCTCCCCATCTCCCCCTTCCCTGAACTTAAATCCTGCCCCTTGAAAACTAAGCCTTCTAGGGGTCCGATACTAAATCCCTAGGTTCTTATCGGTCCCTGGACTAAAGGTGAACTTTGAGTTACAGTCAGAGATTCTCCCAAAGGAACTGAGGAACCCCAAGAGTTTGCTGAAGAGTCCAGTACACTTCTGAACTTAGCGACCTAGCTTCTCAGGTTTATGTCCATCAGGCCTGACATTGCGTGAAACTTGCCTGATGGGAAAACCCTGAAAAGGATTTGGAGAAACCGACACTGACTGACAGCAGGAAACCCAAGAACTTGCTAGAAATTTTCACTGAGCAGTTTCCAAAGGTTTTCTTAATCCTGATGATTGGAACAAAATTCAGGCTTGCATGCGGAAACTTATGAACCCTGCTCATGACCACTATAGTTGACTTGAGAATGTCGGGTCTTCTTTTGGATATTGAATCCACTTGGGTTGCCCCAAACTCTGTGTTCATGCACGGGCTGAATGGGGATTCTCTTTCAGTTAAAAAGACCAGGATGGAATGGAAAACCATGTCCACTCCAGGTCTGGGTTACTTTGGTAGATCAGCTTGTTTGAGCCCTGGATGATTCAACCAAAAGGAAAGCCACGAAGATCCTTAATCTTCAACAAATAGAGCCCCCATCACACCTCCAAACAGAAACAAAACCCCTGGTCTCTGCTATTACTGCAAAAAGCCAAGGACATTGGGGGAAAAAAAAAGACCTTTAGGGCTTAAACACTGCAGGTGCCTTCCACCCTCCAAACAACCTTTCCATGTCCTCCTAATGCAAGAACCAGGCTCCGAGGAACCACAGGGATTCTTCCCAAACCCCCTTCTAATTGGCTTGGAGAAACCACCCTCCGGACTGGGAAGGAATCTGTGTCCTCACTGACACCAGAGCCACACTCTCGGTGCTCAGCCCACTGCTCTCAGGCAGCTCCTGCCTCAGAGTGCTGAAAGCTGAAAAAGCGGGGGATCTCTAACGGACCCCAGAAGGTCCCCATCTTGGAACCCGCTCCCTTTCGTTCAGGCCGTTTGAGAGACACACACTCTTCTCCTTCAGCTCTTTCACCCCTATTTGAGCAGGGGCAGAGATTTCATAGGAAAGTGCCGTGCTGGAATTTCTTTCTCCTGAAGGCAGAAACAGTTCTAGAATTTGAACTGTTGGCCATCAAAATAGCCAACCAGGTGAACTGAATGACCTCCACTATCTTTTACTTGCTCGGTCTCAGATGCATTAGAGCTGACTTCAAGGACACTAATCACTGGTCACCACTGGATCAGCTACCGCTCTCTTTATATGAAAAACCTCCAAATGAAATTCACAGAATTTAGTGTTCTCCTATCAATATTTAAACATATCCCTCAAAACTTCTCCCCAGAATTAATCAATATCATATAATTAAATAGAGGTCCTTACAGGCATCAAGTCCATAGCAGAAGATTTCAAAGCCAGGGCCACATGTTCGCTCGTACCAGTCCCTGTAGCATTCTGTTTTGCCCATGAGAAATGCAATGGCTGAGGATGGAGGTCTGTCCAGGATCTCTGGAATCCATAACATCGTTACCCCTGGCGCCCTGTGGTCCCTAAACCCATCTAAGATGAGCATCCGTTCCTACCAGGAGCAGAATCACCCTGTGACTGCTCTGTGGACTGCTTCCTGAGGGTGAGTCTTAACCACTGGACACTAGGGAAGGCCCTGAAAGTCCCTCTTACTTCTCCACCCTTAAAGGCTCACCTGGACAATAAAGTTTTCTGTAGGCTCTACTTTGTTAAAACATATGGATGGTTTGCTTCTGTGCTCTCCTCTAAAACTTCACAGGAAGACAGCATTCACTTGTTAAACCTTTTAGCTTTAAAGGGACACAAGGTCTCTAAGGAAAAACTGCCATTTGCTCAAACTCAGGTTCAGTATTTAGGGCACCTGATCTCAGAATGAAGCTACATTTAGATCCCCATAGGCTGCACAGTATTCTCAACTTCCCCAAACCTGAAACTCAGCCCAATTACCAGGTGTTCTGGGTAGCTGGCTACTGTCAAAACTGAATTCCAAATTTCTCTCTTAAGGCCCAGCCCTTATATGTTTTCTAAAAACCAACAAACTTGGTCCTTTTATTTGGGGAGATCAGGATGATATTACCTTTGGAGCCTTAAAGAGAAGTTTAAAAAGGGCCCTGCCCTCGGACATCCCAGTTATCAGTTTCCTTTCTTCCTCTCTGACATGAGGAGGAGGGGAACGCCCTTGAAGTACTCGCCCCAAAACACAGGGACCATCATCGACCTATCGGGTATCACGGCTGACAGCTGAACCTTGTGCCATGGGGACAGCCCCCTCGTCTCAGGGCTACTCCAGGCATCAAAAACTAATCCCTGGGTTCCCTCTACCCATCTCTGTAGCCTGTGCAGCTGAAGCTCTCCCGAATTCTCACCATGCTGGCCCGCCAGCTGTCTCACTTCCTGGGAAACCCTCCTTCTGACTGCTCCTGAATAACTCACTCTTGCTGAAATAACCTCACCCCTGCTATTCCTCTCCTGCTTCACCGACAAAACTCCTTCAGACAGCTCACACCGACATCCCCTTTGACTCTCTGTAGTAACTTAAAGGAGACTCCTCTGACCAACACAGATCTTCCATGGCTTACTGATGGTTCTTATTCACAGGATGAAAAGGTAAACACCATGTGGGGTTGCTGTCGCAGTGCCTCTTTAAACTGTCAAGGCAGCACCTATATCCTTGGCTGCTTCAGCCCAACAGGAGGAAGCACACCCTCTCACTAGAGCTCATAGTGCAGCCACGGGCAAAACCACTGGCATTTATACTCAGAGCCTATATGCCTGTGCAGTTGCCCATGACTTTGGGACGATATGGAAACAGCAAGGTTGACTTACCTCTGATGGGAATAAAGTTTAAAATGGCTCTTATGTCTGAGATTTATTAGCTGTCATACTCATGCCACCTGCTCTGGCTGCTGTCAAGATCCCTGGGCATTCCTGACTTGACTCCCTGGAAGTGAAAGGAAATGACCTTGCTGGCGTTTCTGCCGAAACGCTGCTCTCAAAGGAACCTCTGGGTAAACCTCTATCATGGTCCAAAGTGACAGTCCCATGTGCCCCAGAGAACAATTTGGGAACATTGACTAGAAATGCCCAACAACTGGCCCCAGAAAAGAAAAAAAAAAAAAATACTGGGAACTGAATAACTGTTGGCTTGACAAAAAGAGAACTCTTCTTGGTTTGGGCCAAACCACAGTCTGGTCTGAGCAGAAGCTCCAGAGTCCCCATCACTGCCCACTGTATACGCATGATGCCACTGGTCTACTGGCAAAAACGACACAGCTCACGAGCCAGTATTGGAGGGACGATACTAATAAGGCTGTGAAAAGCGCTCCCCTTACTTGTTCATCTGTCTGAAACTTAATCCAGGAAAGCCTGTCTGCACTGAATTAAACTGCTCACGGACCATTTGAGGCCTGGCAAAGGGATTTTATTCAGCTGTTCCCATCTCAGGGGACATAGGACATAACTCAGGACATAAACATATTTAGTTATGAGCTGCATGTTTTTTCACTGGACTGAAACTTTCCCCTGTAGACAGGCTACTGCTTCTTCTGTGGCTGAGATCCTGTTAGAAAAGACCATTGATACCTGGCAAACCCCTTGAACTTCAGTAGCTGAACACTTGGACAGTTGGGTCTGTGCTGTCTGGTTGGCTTTACACTTTTACTGTCTTACCATCCTCAATCCATAGGGCTAATCTAATGCATTAATGACATTATTAAGACTCAACTGGCAACATTTGTAGAGACCTTCCAAATACCTTGGCCAAAAGCATCGCTGCTGGTCCCTATAAACCCCCAGATCCACCTCTTTGGGAACTCAAACGCTCACCCATTGAGATGGTCAGAGGATGCCCAGGACAGCCAGTCCTGCCTCTTCTGACCTACAGCTGATAAACAGAGATGTGCTTCAATACTGCAAGGGCCTTACTGTTTCCACTGACAGTAATCGTGCTTTAATAGCATAACCTTCTCACAGTGGGCTCCCGGGAGATGAATGCTGTGAGCATCACACCTTGCAACCTAGAGATTTCACCTACTGGAAAAGACACCTCCAGAAGGACTCCCTTCAACCTCACTGGAAAGGCCCCATCAGGAACTTACTAACCAACCCTTGTGCTGCTAAGCTCCTGGATTCATGTCATACCTAGAGAGAGCACCAAGCCCCAAGTGGATGGCCCTGCACGCCAACAAGCGGTGATGTGAAAGCATCGATTTCCAGGAACAGACGCAGACAACATCTGACGAGACAGATGACCAAGACTGACCAGGCCTACATGCCCTTTTCTCACCACTGCTTCTTACCTTATTTCCCCCTCTCTTCCTTGGACAGACACCACTTTTGTACACATTTCCCAATCTACTGTGAAAGAGGGATGCCTCTCTGATTGCTGGATTTGTCACCAGAAACCTTGACCTGTCCACGACAGCAGTGACCCCTTACTCCCCCTGTAAGGAACTTCTCTGGAATCCCAATGCCACTCTGTACCTAACTGTTCTGTAGGTCCCTCTTATAAGGTGAGAATAGTAAATCCATGTGCCCTCGTTCTGTGGCTTAATTCAAGCTCTCTTGGATGTACACGCAGAAGACACTGGAGCGGCCGACGTGAGTCAGACCGTGTGTAAGCTGGCTGTCATATCCCTGTATTTAGGAAGACTCTCAGTATATGGTAACATCGTACTTGAGGCTTGGCTGAATGACGCTAATGACTCCTTGATATGGACAAACGAGTCCACAAACGCTGCTCCTGAGGAGGCGTCCTATGTCTCCTCCTGGCTACTCTTCCACATGTGGAGGTCCTGGGAATGGCCCCATGCTTGGTCACCTCGTCGTCTCCACAGCTGGAGTGTAAAAGAACAGCGTGTTTTGCTATATTCGCTGTTCTACTTTCTCTTCATAACAAAATAGAAACCCCCATGGGTCCACCCCATTAAACCTCCTTAGCTGCCTTACATGGAGTTTCTTGGAGGCACAGTATATGACCCTGGGTTTGCCTCTGTAGGGAGAGTCCTCCTCCCATCAGAGTAGGTGTCAACGAACATGATTAGAAACCTCTTCCCACCATTAGAAGAGCTGGCCGATTCCACAGCCAAAGGAGTAGCCACCCAATGGTGATCACTTAACTTACTGGCTAAAGAGTGCATAGCCCCCAGTTACCTGTTTGCTGAGTAAGGAGGTGTTGGAACAACAGCAAATACCGCCTGTTGCACATGGGTAAATGTTCCAGGAGAGGTAGAAACCCAATTACGCAAAATCAGGGAGCAAGTGCACCGGTTGAAAAAAATTTCACTTGATATTCCATGGTCCTTTCATTTGTTCAGGTGGCTACCTTCAGGCCCACAGTCATGGGTCAGAACCATTATACAATTTGGAACTGTAACGTTATTTTAAATTTTGTTTTTATAATCATTTCTCAAAAATTCCAGAAGGAAAATGCATCTGAATTTTAAATAGGATTTGCATCCAACTTTTCAGCACCATACCTCCTGAGTAAATGTAAGTCACGGGTACACGACTGAGTGTAAATGTCATACAGATTCACACGCTCATGACTTAGGAGCAACAGTCAGCCTTCTACTGGAACCTGGAACACAAGGCATGAGGAGCGAGGACCCCAGAGGTGAGTGGCCTCAGGCGGCCAACACTGACAACACTCGGGAAGCCCGATCAAGCCCTGGGGCAGCTCAATAACCAACTCTGCCCCACCTTTGGGGAAGAAAGAAGGCTTCTCAGGAAAACGTTTCTGAAAAACACTCACTAGTGTTACATCACTCAAGTAACGAGCATTTTTAAAGGTGTACAAATAAACATTCCAGACAAATCTGAAAGAGACTTTCTGGGTTGAGGTCCTGTGTTACATGACAGTGGTGAGATGCAAAATCCTTACCAGCCAGCATGGAGAATGCAGACTGGCCCTCAATCAGGGAACTGGGGGGGGGGGGGGGGGGCGGGTGTGGGGGAAGCGGGCAATTCTCCTTCTACTTTTCTGTATGTGCACACTTAAGTGAATGTGGGTTAAAGTTACAGAGGAAAAGTTTCAACAGATTTTCATTAAAAACAGAAAGAAAAGAGTCTAGCATGTACCTAGATGGGTGAGGCGGCAGCACAACCCCATCCTTGCGTGGTCCTGCATCTGAGTTGTAACAACATTAGCACTTAGACCAAGAGAGTCCACGTGCCCCTGAAGACCCACCCTCCACGGCCCCTCATCCCGCCCACCTCGGTGACCTCCACCCGCTGACGGCGGCAGCACAACCCCATCCTTGCGTGGTCCTGCATCTGAGTTGTAACAACATTAGCACTTAGACCAAGAGAGTCCACGTGCCCCTGAAGACCCACCCTCCACGGCCCCTCATCCCGCCCACCTCGGTGACCTCCACCCGCTGACGGTTGGTGCATGGATCATCAGCTCCCGGGCACTGAAGCCGTCTTCGTGTCCAGATGAGCTGACAACGACGAATCCAATCTTGTGGGGCATTCTGCGAGCTGGGCTGTGTACGAGAGCAGGAGAGATGGCTTCAAAATCGAGGGACTCAGTGGCACATAGTGATACTGTCACAAGTGTCACTTATGTGTTCTCACCTCGCTAACACCCAAGTAATTCATAGCCCAGTCAGACTGTCTCATTGCTTTCAAACAGTCTAGTTCCGACTATGTAATTTCTAAGGCGCCTCTGATACTACTTAAGAGTGTCATTCAAGTTATTGTGACTTTTCCCAAATACACTAACATGTCCAAAGAGCCTGAGCAGCATCGCGGGCTGCACTGTGCCCCCAAAGCGCTCTGAATCCCTCACTCCCGGGACCACTGACAGGACATCGAGGAACAGTGTGGACGTTAGCAAGTTAAGAGGAGGTCACATGGGAGTAGGGAGGGCCCTGCTCCAACACGACTGTGTCCTTATCAGTAAAGAGACAGGGACACACACTGACAGGAGCCAAGTGACAAGGGCCAAGCAGCTGCAGCAACACACCTACAAGCCAAGGCCATCAAGGCCCCCTGGCCACCTAAGCTGGGAGGGGCCAGGACAGGTTCTGCAGAGGGAGTGTGGCCCTGCTGGACACCAGAGCTGGGAGGGGCCAGGAGTGGTAGGCAGAGGGGGCGTGGCCCTGCACATGTGCACCACAACCACCTGGACACAGACCTGGGAGGGGCCAAGAGGGGTCGGTAGAGGGGGCGTGGCCCTGCTGGACACCAGAGCTGGGAGGGGCCAGGAGGGGTCAGCAGAGGGGGCGTGGCCCTACTGGACACCAGAGCTGGGAGGGGCCAGGAGGGGTCAGCAGAGGGGGCGTGGCCCTACTGGACACCAGAGCTGGGAGGGGCCAGGAGGGGTCAGCAGAGGGGGCGTGGCCCTACTGGACACCAGAGCTGGGAGGGGCCAGGAGGGGTCAGCAGAGGGGGCGTGGCCCTGCTGGACACCAGAGCTGGGAGGGGCCAGGAGGGGTCAGCAGAGGGGGCGTGGCCCTACTGGACACCAGAGCTGGGAGGGGCCAGGAGGGGTCATGGCCCTACTGGACACCAGAGCTGGGAGGGGCCAGGAGGGGTCGTGGCCCTGCACATGTGCACCACAACCACCTGGACACAGAGCTGGGAGGGGCCAAGAGGGGCTAGCAGAGGGGGCATGGCCCTGTACAAGTGCACCTTGATTTTGGACTTCTAGCCTCCAGAATATATTTCTATGGCTTTAATTCAGCCAGTTTGTGTTACTCTGTTATGGCAAAAACAAGGTCTTTTGCTAAGATATGAATACAAAGTTGTTAAAATTAGTTGTGAGTGAAGTGAAGTGGCTCAGTCGTGTCTGACTTTTTGCAATCCCATGGAGAGCAGCCTATCACGCTTCTCCGTCCATGGGATTTTCCAGGCAACAGTACTGGAGTGGCTTGCCATTTCCTTCTCCAGGGAATCTTCCCGTCCCAGGGATCCAACCTGGGTCTCCCGCATTGTAGGCAGACACTTTACTGTCTGAGCCACCAGGGAAGTCCGGGAAACTAATAAACCAGCGTGTCAAAGAGCTATACAAAGATAAGGGGAAAGGGGGCAGTTTAATCAATAGCATAATCATTGCTACATGAAAACACTGACCAGCAGAGGGAGAGCAGAACCATAGACAGAACCTTCCATGCACAACTGTGCTCCTGGAGCCAGGCTGTGTGGCCAACGGTGGGGAGATGGGTAAGTATTGCCTGGATGATTTTTTCTCTCAGGATGTTTTAGTGTACCCGGCTTGGCTCACAGCTACCTACCATTGTGTTAAGAGTGGCTGTAATGATGTCCAGCTCTGCCCACTCCTTTAAAAACAGCACCTCAATCCTGATTTCCCTCCATGATCCTGCCCTCCCCACACCCTGCACCCCTCAGCCCCCACCTGTGGGGCACATTTCCTGGCTTGGTCAGTTCAAGACTTCCACATTCTCCTCAGGAACTGACTCAGGGATGGAGTCATGAGAACGGGACCAAGCTGCTCAGTCCCAGGACTCTGCTACGGGGGCTGAGCTGCAGCACAGCATCAAGGGTAGGGAGTGAGGGTTTGGAGGAGGGTGGCTGCTAGAGCAGGGGGAGCTCTGGGCAAGGGGTGGGGCTGACATGGGGAAGCAGTGCTGAGAGAGGCAGGGACCCCCACCTTGTGAGCATCAGGACTTAAAGCCCAAAGGACTCACAGACTCCCACTGACTCTCCAGTTACTAAGGCGTCGATGCTCTGCAGTTGGCCAATTTGGATGAAGGGTCAGTATGCAACCAAGAGTCCTCAAAAACAGAGGATAAAGGCTTCTCCAGAAGGTTCTCTGAGGTGGGACACACTATTAACTGAGATTTTCAGGAGGCGGTAACGCACGAGCACACTCCACGTAAGACATGCTTGTTTTAATGTGCTCGGGATGGATCTGGATCCTCCTCTGACTGTTATTGAGACCCTGAAAAGGACTATGTCGACAAATTAATTACTGGCCGGCACTTGCTAAGGTTTCTTGGACTATATGAACAAACGCATTAAAAATAGAGAAACCACTATTAAAGATCCCAGTCATTCGGTATACAAAGCTCACTGAGGGACGTCACAGGATAGTAGAAGAACACCAAACTAACCCAGAAACTGATGAAATGCAGGCACAGAAAACGGACAAGTGTGTGACTTAACCCACAGCAACTGCAGAGCCTGGCCTGTGTTCCAGCTCCCACGCCAGACAGGCACCAGCCTCATCCAGCCTGCGGCTCCTCCCACACGCTGGGATTCAGGCTCACAGCCAGGGCTGACTTTCCCCTCCGTCTCCATACCTCCCCCAGCCCATCCACTTTTAACCCCCACCCCTCTGTGCCAAGTGTCACTGGCCCCACTTTGGAACGATGACTGAATACATCCCCTCTTACGGATCTCATTGTCTTCTTTAAAAGACAGTAGCCAGGCCTCCAGACCTGGAGCACTGCCCTGCCTGAGGGACCCTGCTCAAGCCCAATCTGCCGTTCTAACCCTCGCTTCATGTGGTCGATTCTAAAGTCCAGCCAAACTTATTGAAGCTCAGGGTGAGAGCCCTGTGCTGGGGATTCCCCACATCCTTCCAGCACCTTTAAAGGTGCTGTTACTGTCTATCCCACCGTGAACAAAAGAGGTTATCTATTCAATATTCTCACCTGAGTGTGACCATGTACCCTCAAATTCTGCAGGTCTGAAATGCTATCTATTCATCTTGCTATGTGCGTACAGACCGACTTCCTCTCACTGTGTGTTTGCATACAGATACACGTGTTTACACCCTCATGACAGTTCTGACAGTCCTGATGTAGAGGTGATGAAACTGAGGCACAGTGAGGCCTGGCCCAGGGTCATCAGCTATGAAGCCAGGCAGGCCGGGTTTGTCCTAAGGCTGCTCAGGCTCCAGAGTTTCTGATCTTGACCAATACCCTCGGCCATGGCGCTAAGACTCAGAAATGGGGCCCTTTAAATTGGAATAAAGGATGTGTCCACTATACAATGCGGCTTCAATAAATCCCAAACACAACCCTGGCATCTAGGAGCCAGGTAGGAGAAGTGCCGAGGAACGGCAGAGGCAACGTTATTACCTCGGTTTGGGTATTTGAAAAGGATTCTTTCTCGGCCACCTCCTTCCACCCTGTACCCTAGGATCTCTTCTGCATAATCCTTCAAGTCTTCTATAAGAGACTTGGGGTATCACTGAGGACACTAGTATCATGCACCACAAAATTCACCGTTAACATTTTCGGGAGAACCGGAGCTCTGTTGGGCCCCAGCTGGCCGGGTGCACAGACGTCCTCTCCCTCCCCGCAACGAGCGCCGGCTCCATCTCCGGCATCCCTGCGGAGTCAGCTTTTCACTCTGCATCAGGGAAACTGGATAGCTACGTTACACTGAAACAATTCAGCAACTTCCGAACGTCTTGCTACAAGATTTAGGAGACGAAACTTGTACTCACTTTTCTCCTTAGGAAAATGTAAGTAGTACACAGTTAAACGGTTTATGGTAAATGGCACACAGTTAAATGGTTTTTGGTGCAGCAACCTCAAGGTTCGCAAGTGCCCCAGAGAGTCCTCGGAGCAGACGAGGTTCAAGGGCCGGCTCCTTCCCACCTCGCCCGCACGGAGCCCAACGCAGGGACCGAGCGCAGGCGCGGCGGGCCGCCCGGGCGGTGACGCAGCGCGCGAGCCGCGCCCACGGAGGCCCGTGTGGACCCAGCCCCGTAGCTCCGAAGCCCGCACGTTGGTCCCGCCCCGGCCCGCTCGGGTACCTGTCAGGACACTCGCACGACTCGGGCTCTCCGCCGGCCCTCGGCAGCGCCGCACCCTCTGCGGAACTCAGGCAGCGCCTCCGCCGCCGCCCCGGGGCAGCCCGCACCCCCGAGCAGCAGCGGCTGTGGCAGTCGAGGAGCAGCTCCGGCGGCCAGCGCCCATTGCCCGGGCCGCGGCCACCGCTCTCATGACAACCAGGCCGGCCCTCCCAGGCCTCCGCGCGCGCGCGCGCGCGACCCCGCCCCGTAGCGCTGCGCCTGCGCACAACGCGGGGGCGCGCCGCCGCTTTCCTGGCCTTCTGGGTAATGTAGTTTCCGAGGGCGGCGCGCGGCCTTGGTTCTCCCAGTGGAGACCACCCGGAGTGGACACCACTGCGATCCGCCGAGCAGGCGCCGCCTGCGGGACCAGAGTCTCTGAGGATGTCGGCGGTGCTCCGGAAACCCAAGACGTTCAAGCTGCGGTCCCTGCATAGTGAGAAGAAGTTTGGGGTGGCGGGCAGGAGCTACGAGGAAGTGCTGCGGAAGGGGTGCCAACACTTGCAGGTGCCCCTGGGGCCGCCGGGTGGGAGTCTCCACTTGCAGGATGGGACCTTGCTGACCCGTCGTCCTGTGGCGTCGGGATTGCCCGAGCTCAGGCTGCCCCGAGCCACACAGTAGGCCCCCGAGTCCTGACAGTGGGAGGGGACGCTGTCCACAATCTGTGGGCAGAGAGCCTGAGCCTGACCACTGCCGATGGCCACGTGCCCGACCCTGGGCTCTGTCCGGGCTCTTTACATGGCTTTGGTGGAGTTCAGGTGCTGCTCTGAATTGGGTGCTAACACCCCCATTTCACAAATGAGGAAATTGAGGCACTGAGGGACTGAGTAATCTGCTGTAGCCACCAAGGAAAGGCCGGTGTTTAAACCCAACCCAGTACTAGATCCACCCAAAGCCTCTTAGCTGAGCCTCTGATGGTGTGGGCACTGTGGGGAGGGTTGTGTGTGTTTAAGGGGGTGGGCTGTGATTGGGGTCCTTCCAGGCTTCTGGGTCCTGGTGCCATGTCTCAGCAGACAGCCTAAGTGAGTGAAGCGTCTACCCCTGCACTCAGGAGCCCACCCGCTTGGGAGATATCTGGGGAGAATAAGAGGCACTGCTTTTGTACTTCCAAACCAGGGATGTGGGAGACGTCTGGGCTGCAGAGATCCTCATTTCCTGTGCTGGGGTGAAGTCCCCAATGCCCTGTCTGGCTCAGGGGCCAGGTCAGAGCAGGGGGACTTTGTAGAGAACTAGGATGGCTCTCCTGCCTTCTGACTGCCAGGCTCGGGACAGCTCTGGCCTGAGGCCCAGGGACCCGGTTCTGAGACCCAGGTACCCATCGGCTCATGGCTCACATGCTACCTGCTTTGGTTTCCCTGGTATAACATGAAGGGTTAGGCTCCGAGGCCTCTCATGGCCCTTAGGCACTACTGTTCTAGGGATTTCAGCCATCCTTCCTACCCTTGTTGTTAACTTTCTCCACTGGGCCTAGACCAGCGCTGGGGGTGTGTGTACTTGCATGGCATGGGGGGAGGGAAGGAATTAGGTATAAAAACTTATGAAATGGATCAGTGTGGCATGGCAAAGGAGTAAACCTCAGCAAGTTCACAGTCCCGTGAGCTGGTCACACTTCCGTAGACAGAACAGAGTCCTGTTCAGTAAGTTTCTCCTTAATTGATCAGTGCCAGGGAGAGACTTGAACTGTAGGTACTGCGTGCTGACACCTGTCAGGCTGTGTGCCTTGTTGATGGGGATGCGTTTACAGGCTTAGTGCAAGCAGTCAAGCGTCATTTTTGGAAACAGGCTTGGATTTTAAAGTGCCTTAGGGGAGCTCTGTTTGAAAGGGTCTGAGTGGTGAATCCTGCAAAGCGGTCACCAGTGTATATTCATCTCTGTGACTTTCCAAGTCTTAGAACGACCTATAGTAGGGGCCCTTGATGGACCTGCTCCATACGCGCAGACTGCATCTCTGGCAGGATTCTTTACAACGTGGTTCCTTCTTGTTCTCTGTGAGAACTGCAGATGGGAAGACTTCAGCTGGCCACCCAAAGATTGGGCCCCCCTGAGGCCCAGGAAATGAGCATCCCGCCCCGAACTCACCTCCCTCTTCTCCCTAGCTCCCCGTCCCTGGTTCCCGCCTGTGTCTCTATGAGGATGGCACAGAATTGACTGGAGATTACTTCTGGAGTGCCCCCGACAACTCGGAGCTCGTGCTTCTCACTGCCGGCCAGACCTGGCAGGGCTGTAAGTGTTGGGGATCTTGGAGACTGATGGGGAAGTGGGTGTGGTTGTGGAGGTGCAGAGGGTCTGCTAGCGGATGCCAGCCCTGGGAGGGAGGGTCCCCGTGCTCTGGACCCTAAAGGAAAAAGTCCCCGGAGGAAGACTCACATGGCAGAATTGTCCATCCTCTTGGCCAGGAGCACACCTCTCCAGTTGGTTGTTGTATGTGTCTCTTTAGGAAATTCCTTTAGTTTTATTTATGTTCATTTAAGGTGTCCTAGTAACTCCTAAGGGCAGAGGGTGGGCTTTGGGGTTCAGGGGCTGCCCAGTTTTACAGGAGAAGCAGAGCCTGAGAGCAAGGTTGTCCTGTTTGCTGGGCTTTGTTGACGAAAATAATCAACAAACAGTCGATAATAAGAATAGAAAAGTTTTATTTGAGCCAAACTGAGGACTGTAGCCCAGAAGACAGTCTCTCAGATCACTCTGAGGATCTGCTCCGGAGAAGCAGGGTTTTCAGCACAGTTTGTGTCTTCAGAACAAAGACTGTTAAGCAAGTCAGGGATGCCTTCCTTTAAGGGTTCAGAAACAGCAGATCAGCATGTGCACGGAGAGTCAGCGTGGCCTTGGTACCGGCAGAGAGTCTTGACCATCGAAGGAGTAACCATCATTGGCGTCCCAGGAACAGGGGCATTTAATCTTTATATACTTACTTTGCTGCATTGCACAGCTTGTGGGATCTTAGTTTCCCAACCAGGAATTAGATCACGGTCCTTGACAGTGAGAGCTGAGTCCTAACCACGAGATCGTTGGGGGATTCCCCAATCTTTACTTTTAACCTGGACTTTCTTTACTTCTGGTCAGTGCACCCTTTTCTTTAATAATTAAGGCAGATTCACACCGTATGTATGATCTACCACAGACAGGCTGTTCTAGTTGGCATCAAATTCAAGTTAACTTATGTAGACGTCCAAACGACTCCCTGTATCTCAGTCGGTAAACATTTCCTTAATCCATATTCTAAGGGACGGGCAGGTGACTGACTGTACGCTCAGCGTCTGACCTCTGTCGGGTTGGTGGACACCCATCCATCCTCAGGTTCCTGTTGGCGCTGCCTTACTGGAGCCAGTGCCCTTGGAGGTGGGTCTTCAGTGGTGTCTTTGCTGGGTGACAAGTGCTACTATGGAGCCATAGGCCACTGGCCAGGCATGTGCATGTCCCCCAAAAGGGTCGTCTGGCCCCTGTAGAAAGGGGCTTCCGATTCAGGTGCTGTGGGAAAGCCGTGGAACTCCAAGCACTGAGATTATCCTGCCTCCTCTGCTGAAAGGGTGGGGAGAGAGAGAGGCCCGGCAGGAGCGTGGATGTGGCCTCAGCCCTTGGTTGGGACTCTGCTGTCAGCAGTGAAGGTGACATGTATGGTGTGGTGAGCATCCTTCCTCTGTCGAGCCTTATCCTTCTAGAGAATTAAATCTGAATAATGTTACCAAGAAAAGGAAGGAACACTCCCCGCCCCGCTGTCCTGCCCCGCCCCTGGCCACGCTGCTTTCCAGAGCTGTGGTCCTGGCTTATTTCTGCAGCAAGGACAGGAGCAGGCGCCTGTGGCCTCATCAGCCCTTGGCCTTGTCGCTGTTTCTGCTTTGGCCACTCCAGCATGCGTGTGGTGGTGTCTGGATTCACATGTCCCTCCCAGCTCATGGTGTTGCCCATCTTCTCCTGGGCCGATTTACCATCTGTAAACCTTCTCGCCAAGCATCTTTTGTCCGCTGTGTAGTTGTCCTGCTTGAGTCCATTCTGGACATGAGCCTTTGTCAGATGTGTGGTTGGCAGATAGTTTCTCTACAGCTTATCTTTTTGTTTTCTTAACCAGGTCTTATACATGGAGTAGAAGTTTTTACTTTTGATGAAGTCCTACTTGTCCCTTTTTATCTTTCTTTGTTCTTATTTTAGTTGCTAAGGCATGTCCAGCTCTTGGTGACCCCATGGACTATATAGCCCACCAGGCTTCTCTGTCCATGGACTTTTCCAGTCAAGAATACTGGAGTGTGTTGCCATTTCCTTCTTGAGGGGATCTTCCCAACCCAGGGATTGAACCTGCATCTCCTGTATTGCAGGTTGATTTTTTATCACTGAGCCATCAGGGAAGCCCCTTTATGTTTCTGTAAGTATACTTTTGCGATTCAGTCTGAGACTTCTTCGACAAGCTCTAGGTCTTGAAGACTTTCTCTGTCTTTCTGCACCAGTTGCTGTGATCACATGGCTTTTCTTGCTTAGCCTGTGGAGGGTGGATCACACTGATGTTTGAACTCTGAGCAGCCCCAAGTCCCTGAAATGACCCAAGCGGCTGTGGGGCTTGTTCCTCGTGTGTCTGGATTTCTGCTTATAGGATGAAGATCTTAGTTTCTCATGCTTTCCTGGAGGGCTTGCTGCTTTCAGGTGCATGTGGAAAGCTGGGGAGTCAGCCGGATAGTGAAGGGATGAGCTGGAGCCTGAGGTCTCAAGCGAGGGCCCAAGACCAGGTGGTTTCACTTGGAGGAGGGGAGGCCGAGGGGGAAGGGCAGCAACTCTCTTTGGTGTGTTTCATTTCCCGTGTCCTCCCCATCTGTCCTCCCCACTGCCACCTTAAGTGTGGGGGGCCAGGCCCCAGGCCTGGAGCACTGGGCTGGTGGCTGTGGGGGCAGGGGAAAGAGGCGGTTTCCCAGAGGCTGTGCTCCAAGGCCTGGTGGCCTCTCTGTTTGTCCCCTTCGGTGGCAGTCGTGAGTGACATCAGCCGCTTCCTGAGCGTGTTCCAGGAGCCGCACGCAGGCGTCATCCAGGCTGCCCGGCAGCTGCTCTCGGACGAGAAGGCCCCACTGCGGCAGAAGCTGCTGGCTGACCTGCTGGGCACCGTCAGCGAGAACATCATGGCCGAGACCAGGGCCGAGGACCCGCCGTGGTTTGAAGGTACCTCATGGATCTGGCCTGGAGGGAGTGGGCGCGGAAGGCTTCCCTGGGACCAACTCTCTGAGACCCGGGGTCTCCATCAGTCCCCAAATCCAGGGGTTTCCCAAGCACGGGGCTGGGGTGCAGGCAGCCCTGGGGTTGGCCATTTTATTTTTTCAATCGTGGAGAAGTAAAATTCACCATCTTCACCATTTTGGGGTACATAGTTCTTTGGGGGTATTGAATATATTCCAATGTTGTGTAGCAGCCCCACCACCTGTTCTCAGAGGTTTTCATCCTCCCAAACTGAGTCTCTGTCCCCAGTAGGCATCACTCCCCACCTCTCCCCTGCCCCTGGTCCCCCATCTTCCTGTCCCTGGAATCTGACTCCTCAGGGACCTCGTATGAGTGAGCTCATGCATCTTCCTTCTTTACTCAGCATAACCTCTTCGTGGTTCATCGTGTGGAAGCAGGTGTCAGGATTCCCTTCCACTTTAAGGCTGAATGATACTTCATCTCATGGGTGGACTATATCTTCTTTATCCGGTCACCTGGACCTATCTCACCTTTTGGACTGGCCTTCTGAGCCAGGAGGAGCCAGCCCCCTTGGGAAAGGGGCTCCCTGGTGGCATTTGAGGTGCTCTGTGCTGGTGGACTGGAGACGACTTCCTTTGCAGAAGGAGCAGGTCCCCATCAGAATGTTTCTAGATGGAGATGAGTCAAGAACCCTCCTGTCCGCCTTCCCAGGAGATAACAGCCCCAGGCTCCAGGCATCTTGTCTCTCCTTCCGGCAGGCTTGGAGTCCCGGTTTAGGAGCAAGTCTGGCTATTTGAGATACAGCTGCGAGAGCCGGATCCGGAGCTACCTGAGAGAGGTAGGTCCCGGTGTGCTGGGCAGGTTTAGGAAGCCAGTTCTGCCGCTGGGACTTGGCTCCCAGGACTGGCGTGGATGTCGGAGGAGTGAGGGCTGTTGTGGGTGTGGGTGCAGGTGAACATGAGCCAGCAATGAGTTGCTTGCCTTTGGAGCCCCCTGCCGTTGCTCCTATACTTCATGGTCAGATGTCAGCCAGGGGGTGTCATGTTCTGTTCTTTGCAGGCCACCCGCTACCCCCACACCGTGACCTTGCTCCCGGTTGTGTGTTCTGGACTAGAGTTTATCATTGGTGGTGCAGAACTGCCCACATGTGCTCTGCTGAGAGCACAAAGGAAACCTCAGGGCTGGGGTATCTGAGGCCCTGGGGCCTGACCCAGCTCCCCCTCGTCCCTGTTCCCACCCCTGCTGACCGTGGTCACCCTCAGGCTCCTGCTGGTGTAGTGCTCTTCCCATGCTGGCTGACGGGTGTCTCCAGGGCGTCATTCACAGACTCCTCTGGGTGCCAGCCCCATTCTCTGATGACCCATCTGCTGGCCTGCTGTCATTCCCACTGGGCCAGGCGGTCCCCTTTCCTCTGCCCGGTGCTCAATGTGGGCCCATGGGTGCAAGTCCTCACCTGCACTCTAGTGGGTGGTGATGTGGTGTTCGCTTTTCACCTGCACCCTTCTTCTCTTGTTTCTTGCTGCAAAACACTGGGTAGTGCTCGGGAAATGGAGCGGCCAGTGAGCCTGGAGCTTGAGCTTCTCTTTTCTGATTGTGACCAAAGCTCTGTCTCATGGGCCCAGAGGAACTTCCCAGAGTCAGACAGTTATGGTGGGTGTGAGCTCTGACCCCCTGACCTCAGGGCCCTGCTGGGACTCCAGGAGGCAGGATCCAGAACTCCTTATCTCAGGGCCTTGCTGGGACTCCAGGGGGCAGGATCCAGACCCTCTAACCTCAGGGCCCTGCTGGGACCCCAGGGGGCAGGGTTCAGACCCCCCAACCTCAGGGCCCTGCTGGGACCCCAGGGGCAGGGTCTTTGAGGGCCGTGGCATTCAGTGGACTGGGAGCCAGGCAGTGGTGGGTTTTAGGGTATGTGGCCAGTGCTCTGTGATGCCCTTGCCTCTCCAGGTGACCTCTGGCGCCTCCCTGGTTGGCGCAGAGGCTCGTGAAGAGTACCTGCGGCTCGTGGGCTCCATGCAGCAGAAGCTCCAGGCCACCCAGTACAACAGCAGCTACTTTGACCGAGGGGCAAAGGCCGGCCGCCGGCTCTGCACCCCCGAAGGCTGGTTTTCCTGCCAGGTGAGCTGCGGGCATCTCCTGGGCCACCCTGGCTGAGGCCTGGTGAGCTGGGGCAACCCTTGGGTGCCAGCTTGGACACAGTGAGAAATGGTCAGCCCCACCAGTGGTTCCCAGACTTCAGTGGCATCGGAACCCCTGGAGGGCTCGTGAGGATGTCTGGGCCCCTTCCGGGGTTGTTGTTCAGTAGCTCCGTGGGGCCTGAAAACCTGCCTTCCTGACAAGTTCCCACGAAGCTCGTGCAGGGAGGGGTCAGGACACGACTACTTGTGAGCAGAGACCTTGTCCTGGCCTCAGATAAGGGAAGCATTTGTTTGGGTGGTAGCTGATGCGTGGTCTGCCCTGTGGGAAAGCCCAGATGAGAGATCCTGCCTGGATTCAGGGTCATGGCCAGATGTGACATCTTGTCACTGGTACAGCTTGGTGCCCTGGCGGGGTGGTGTCAGCGGCAGCAGCGTTCTGAGCTGTGGGGACAACGCAGAAGCACCGCTTTCTTTGTACAGCTGTTTGCAGGCCAGGTGTGGGTGGACGTGAGCTGCATGTAGCATTTTCAGTGAAAGCCCCTCCCTGCCACTGGCAGTGGGCCAGTCTCTCCCCCATAGCCCCCCATGCCTCTGTCTCCCGCCAGGCAGCCCCTTCCAAGGGTGATGTCCCAAGCACCCAGACACTGCTCCTTCCCACCTGGCTTCACGTCACTCTCATCTGACCACTTCCTCCCGGGTAGTGTGACCTGAGCCCGGCAGTATGTGTGGCGGGGACAGCGACCAGAACCTCCACCCCGGCCTAGGCAGGCTCTGGGTCGAAGGCCTGTGAGCGAGTCGGGTGGTGGGTTTCTTGCAGAGAGGCTGTGAGGGCCCTCAAGGTGCTGACCGGGTCTCTGGGTGGGGTGCAGCTGGGGCTTTAGGAGGAGGTGACGCTTTAGTGCGTCTGCCTGGCCCAGCCTGTGCAGGCAACAGGGAAATGCTGGGACGCCGTGGAGGAGGCAGAAAGGGAGCAGCTGTGTGATGGAGCGGTGTGGGGAGGGCTGGAGGCACACGGCAGGGAGCCTGGCGTTCCTGGCGGCTCTCGGGTTAACTGGTCCCCTCTGCAGATGCACTGCATCACTGGGGTCACCAGGGAGCGGGGTGCCATTCCAGGACAGAGTGTCTGCCTCCTGAGCACAGACTGTGTATAGGGCCTGACCCCCGACTGGGGTGCCTCCGACTTGGGGGAGTGGCTCTTTGGCCTCGGGGCCATCACCTCTTCTTTTCTGTCCAGGGTCCTTTTGACGTGGATGACTGTACCTCCAGACACTCCATCAACCCCTACAGTAACAGGGAGAGCCGTGTCCTCTTCAGCACTTGGAACCTGGACCACGTGTGAGTGCGCGGCGTGGCAGGTGTGGGCACAGACTGCAGAACGCCTGCTGGCCTGGCCCTGCCCGGCCTCCGGGGTGATGGCTGCCTGGTGTTCCACACACCTAGCTTCTGGATCACAGACCCACGGATGTCCACCGCTCACCTGCGTGGTAGTGTCTTTCAGTGTGGTGGCTCAGGTCCCCATCCATACCAGTACACCTCGCCGTGTCCCCTTGCCCACCCCCAGCTCCCACCGTGGGCCAAGCCGGTGGTCGGCAGCTGAGGGCCCAGTCAGTTTGGCACCGGTGGGATCCCTGCCTGTCCCAGGGCAGGGGTTGAGGGGACTGGGCGGTGATGTGCAGGGTGTTTCCCGCTTTAGCCAGTGTGAGTGCGTCTTGGGTGGCTAGATCGCTTTTATGTGTACATTAGCTCATTCAAAAAAGAAATGGAAAATTTTACTATTTTAACCAAGACACTTTTCTTGTTGACTCTTGAACAGCATGGGGTTTGAACCATGCAGGTGCACTCACACACAAGGTTTTTCAGTAGGAAATCCTACAGTTCTCCATCCACATTGGTTGAATCCACGGATATGAAGGAGGCACAGATATGGAGGAACCTGCAGGGAGAGCCCCCCCATAAAGATATCCTCGGATTCTTGCCTGTGTGGGGCGCTGGCTCCTAGTGTCCCCATCTGCCCCCACGAGTCTCGGGGTTGCTCTGCAGGGTGGAGAGTCCTCGGGCCCTAGCACCCCCCACCCTTGGTGTCTGGATCTTCTGCATGCTCCCCGTCTGCTGGGTGGGGAACAGCTTCTCTGGTCACAGGTCATTTGCCTGGTTACTAGGAAGGTGGACTGACCGTTTGTTTGTTGGCCATTCGTGTTCTGTGAAGTGGCTGTCGCTGCCTCTGCTCGTTTTCTGTCTGGATTTGGTCTCCTAATTAATTTGTGGGGATTCTTTCTACATCCTGGACACTGGTTCTTTGAGGGTATGTTTTTACTATTTGGGCTTGTACACTGGACCCGGGGTCACGTCTCCTGAAACACATTGGTTACATTTCTGCTCTTTCTCTAAATGTATGTACATCCGCATAGATACACATACTGGCTTTTAATTTAAAATGTGGTTTTGACCAGGAGGCAGCCAGGGTCTGAAAACATCGGCTTCTTTTCCTGAGATATGGCTTCAGGCCCACCCTGACTCTG
The DNA here is from genome assembly GCF_033118175.1 of Dama dama. NCBI lineage: Eukaryota > Metazoa > Chordata > Mammalia > Artiodactyla > Cervidae > Dama > Dama dama. Next base: position 46,259,981 of record NC_083694.1, on the reverse strand, counting down.
GTGGGGCTGAAGCCACGAGCCACATGTTTAAATAGTGAAACACAGAGGAGTAACAGACTCTCAATGCAGCATACATCATCCGCCCTCCTGGACAGTGTCGCCACAGCCCAGGCCGGGTTCCTTGTCCCAGTTGGTGGCCTTTTCAGGGCTCTGGGACATTTCCGCGGTGGCCAGCTTCCAGAGTCTGCCCTCCTCCCCCACCATCAGGCCCCCTCACACCACGAGGGTGTGCGCACCAGGTTGCAGTCTGTCCTGGGAGTGATGGCTGGGTGGCAGGGCAGGGGTCCAGGTGGGCTTCAGGTGGGCAGGGCTTCTGGGCCCAGAGGCCTGCTCCCTGCAGCAGGGGCATCGGGAGCATGGGGCCAGTCCTACAAGGGCACCCCATCAGGACCCCATGTTGTGATGGGTCTTCCTTCTGGAACCAGCACTTCCCTTCCTCCCTTCAGAGCCGTCCTCGGCCTCTTCTTTAACTTCATTCATTTGGCTTTTAGTTTTCATTTGTTCTTTCTATTTTGGAGGTTTTTTCTTGCTTATCAGTTACTTTGCTGCTCTCTTGTCTTCTAATATACACATTTCAGGTCGGTGTCCGCTTTAGCCACTTCCTGTGAGTTGGTAACTGTATTGTTATTTGGGTCTAAGGACTCTGTCATTTCCGTCGCGATTTTATTGCTGCTCTGTGAACTGTTTGGTGTTAGTGTTAGCTGCTCAGTTGTGTCTGACTCTTTGCAACCCTGTGGACTGTATGTAGCCCACCAGGCTTCACTAGCCCACCAGGCTCCTCTGCCCGTGGGATTCTCCAGGCCAGAATATTGGAGTGGGTAGCCGTTTCCTCCTCTAGGGGATCTTCCTGACCCAGGGATTGAACCCGTGTCTCCCGCATTGCAGGTGGATTCTTTGCCGTCTGAGCCACCAGGTGTAGAGGTAGGCATGTGTCTTCAGTCGCTGCCGGATTCCTGGCTGCCTCTCCTGGTGCCTGTTCACTGCCGCAGTCACTCACGACTCCTCCGAGCCTGCATGGTGTGAGTGTTTGTGGACTCAGATCCACATGGCCTCAGATATGCATGGCTGGATTTAACCTGATCTGCTACTCCCAGCCCGTCCTGTCAACCTTGACATGTCCTTTGGTCTGAGGGCTGTCCCACTGGCCATGTTATTGCTCTTATTCCCATGGGTTTGAGACGGTGTCATCTGAGCTGATAGCTGCCAGCTTTGCCCGTGTGGTGAGGCTCAGTCAGAGGCTCTCAGATAACTGTGTGTTGATTCCTTGCTGGCGGCTTCCATACCACCTGCAGCGGTATGTGGTTGGATGTGTGTCTGCGTGAGAGGTGGGCTGAGGGGCCTGGTTTTCCACATGACTGGAGGTTCACAGGGTGCAGATGGCGCCCTGAGCACAACAGCTGCAATCCTTACCTCCAGCCTCCTTCCCACCCTCACGTTGCATCTCCTTGGCCAGCTGCTCCAGCAGACGGAGCCAGGGAGGCCTGGTGCGGGCTCACACACGGGTATGTCCCCTTTAAATGCCATCATCACCACTCGAGGAAGCCCAACTCGACCTGCAGGGAGGATGAAAGACCCTATGGGGAGAAGGGCCAGCCCCCAGCCAGCCCAGCCGCAGAGCACAGCCCTGAGAGTGGCCCACCCCCAGAACCACTAAGGGCGGGTTGGTAATTCATACAGAGGCTTTTCCTTCCTCCTCCCGAAGACCCAGACCCTTGACAGCTTTTCTCTGCCTCCTCTAATGTCCAGGGTGGGGGTCTCAGCCCTACCTCTCCTGGCTTTTTGGCTTTTGGGGCCCCTGGGGCCCCAGCAGGACTGGAACCCTGGTGGGCTATGGAGGGCAGTGCAGTCCTGTGGTCCAGCCATGGTTTCTGTGTCTACAGAGGGAGCCACCTTCTTTATTTTATTCCCAGATACTTACTCATTGTTGCTCAGCATTTCTGTGTCGTGGGGACAGGGCCCTCTGTGCCAGTTTGGTGGCTCCCAGCCCCCAGCTTCGCGGTTTCTGGTCCCATCTCTTCAGTGTACAAGCTTCTCCACTGGGTCCGTGAGGTTTTTTGAACTGTTATTTATATGTGAAATTGGGTCACATAAAGCGATGTCATAGTTGTTTTAAATGGACACACGTGTCTGCAGATAAGATTATAGGATGAGGTCTGGAAAGGCAGATGTCAGACCCTTAACAGGGATTGTCTCTGGGAAGTGAGATTAAAGGCTGTAGTTGGAGGTGACTGTAGCTTTGTTTGTAAGGTTCTATTTAAAAAATGTTCATGTATCATCCTGTAATTTTTTAGTGAATTTGCACACAGATAAAGTGTGAGCTAAGGAAGTCAGAGTGTTGTTGTTCATGTGATGGGACTATGCTTGACTCTCATTTTTTTCCAGTGTACTTCTCAGTATTTTAACTAGGCACCATCTATTTTTACAACGTGAGATGGCTGGGTGGCTGGCCCAGTGGGCGGGGGCCATGTAGAGCGATGGTGCCCCTGTCATTCTGTGAAGGGGTGTCCCCAGCGTATGTCGGTGGCTGCCGGGTGAGCCCGTTCCCAGCGCCCACCCACCTCTGGCTGTGATGGTCCAAGGGCGGCTCCTCTGCAGAGCTTCACCCTCCCCACCTGTCTCTCCTGGAAGCAGCCAAATCTTGTTTGATGGCTCAGCCGAGTAGACACCTTGTCCACCCATCTCTGTGGTTTAGCAGAAGATGAGGAGCTCACTAAACGGGGGCAGGTGGCGGGGGCATTGTGACGACAGAAGATGACGTCCCTAACCTTGCTTTACAGAATAGAAAAGAAGCGAGCGGTTGTGCCCGCACTGGCCGCAGCCGTCCACAACGCGGAGGGGAGAGAGGTGGACTGGGAGTACTTCTACCGCCTGCTCTTCACCTTGGAGAACCTCAAGTTAGTCCACATTGCCTGCCACAAGAAGACCACCCACAAACTCCACTGCGACCCCAGCAGGGTCTACTGCGCCCCAGCGGCACCGCGGAGGAAGCGGCCTGCGCGCCAGCGCCCGTGAGGCGGCCTGCAAGTGTGTGCAGCCTTCCAACAGGTGCTACTTCACGCAGCGTGTAGGTTGAACCCGTGCCCCTGCATTGGAAGCACAGAATCTTCACTGCTGGACCACCAGGGAAGTCTCAGGGGCTTGGTTTTTTTGGCCACTCCAATATTCTTGGAAAAAACTTGAAAACATTGTCCTACAGACTCTGGTTGGAGCACATTTCTGAAGCTGTTTTCTGACCTCTGTGAGCTCAGCTGCCAGAGGACAAGTCTGGGGGCTCCCGGGATGCCCGGGGTCAGGAGCGGCGGCCCTGAGGCTTCACCTGTGTGAGTGCAGTGTCCCCCATCGGGTAGATTCCCCCCTTGCCCGGCCACTTGGGCGGACTTTGGGGAACTTGTGAGTTTAGACTACAGCTCCATGGGCCTCCACTCCCCAGGCAATGCAGCGCCCCTTCCTCAGGCCTCTTCTGAATGCTTTAAAGAGTTGTGACTCTTTTGAGGTAAAATACAAGGATATTTTTCACTGCTGTACTGTTCCCAACAGCAAACAGTGGGAAATCCTCCAAATGTCTGGAGAGCTGATTGTGGCATGACACTGGACCATAGGAAATTGCTGTTTTTATGGGTCAGAAACAGCAGATTAATTTCATGATTCAACCTGATACCTCTACCGAACACAAAATGCTGTAGCAGTTTTAGGCATTTTGTGAGATGTGGGAAGCTGCCTGTTAAGCGTACAGGCGAGGAAGGTGGCTTGGCCATGTCCAGTGTGACATGCGTGTGTATCACATGCCTGTGCTGGTCATGCAGAGACTGTCACAAAGGGACACACAGCATGTGAACAGCAGGAATCCTGGGGGGTGGAGTGGGGTGCTATTGAATCACAAAGGACCAATTTTCTAAACCATGAATTTTATGATACTTGAAGATTTTGAAATGATTTCATAATTTTTTAAAATTTACTTTCTAAAGTCACATTTTGTAATACTTGAATTTTTATTCTTACTGTATAATCACAAAAGCAATAAAGATTTAAAAAAATAAGACATGTCAAAAAAGTTTGCCCTCATTGAGAATGACAAAAATAAGGAGAAAAAGAAGGGGTTGATGACTTAAAAAACTGACCCAAATCTTTCTATCTATGTCACTGAAATACATACACACTTAATTTTTTTATTATTATTTTTTAAAGAACTTTTAAAATTATTTATTTGGCTGCCCCGGGTCTTAGTTGCGGCATGTGGGATCTAGTTCCCTGACCAGGACTGGAAACTGGGCCCCCTGCATTGGGAATTCGGAGTCTCCATGGGCCACCAGGAAAGTCCCTCCACACACTTTACAAAGTGTCAGTCCTGTGTGGGATTTGAGAAGTGCTGTGTCAGCTCATAGTATTGACCTGGTCTGATGGGAAGTGGGGACGTGGGAGGGGCTGGACACCCCAGAGTGTGGCGGTCCTGTCTGTGCAGCGGAGTCACAACCACACCCGGGGGCCCTGGTCACTCCAGCTCCACTGACCCCCTTCACCCCCCAATACCCTGTGCTGCGGGGGTGCATCCATTCCAGCCTCTTCCTGACGTTTCTGGAAAGCGGCTCCACAGAGCTTCCTTAGGACCTGCCTCCTTATTCTACCCATCCCAGACACCCTGGGCAGGATGCACCCTCAGATTACTCACAATTAGAGCAATTTAACACGCAGAGTGATATGCTTTTTGAAACTTTAATTAGTCCTGGGCCTGATCCGCGTTCCTCTGGTCTTGCTTGTCACCCTGGGCTGGCCTGTTGGGGTGTTTTCTCTGTGCTGTTCAGAAGTGTGAGTACAGAGCAGGTTCCCCAGACGTGTCGCACTGGTCCCAGCTCCTCTTCACAGGGATACCTGGGGTTTTCTTCTGGTGACATCTCACTGGGGAGTGACCGTCAGGGACACAGACTTGCCAGCCACCACCTCCAACACCCAGCAGAGTCCATAGGGCATTCCCTGCGCTCAGCATGACCCTACAGTCTCCACAAGAGACCACAGCTGCGACTTAGGGGAGCCAGCTGGTGCCGGGGAGGTGGGCGGGACGACCCAACATACCATCTATCATGGGTTAGAGACAGAAAGGCTCAGAACGTGTAAGAAGCTGCCCAGAGCCAGGGCTTGGGCTTCCAGGACTGAAGGTGACATTTTGCATTTTGGTGGGAACACGAGGAGGCACATGTCCTGCAGGGTTGACGCTTCTCCTGGGAGCCAGTGTGCGTGAAACATAAAATCCCCTGAAATCGGAAGCAGGTTGGTCGACCCCCAGGCATCCCAGCGCTGCAGTCACAACCGTCATTCTTGCATAATCTCTGTAAATTACTGTCCCTGGCTGCTGCCAAAGTGCTTCACAAGCAGTATTGTCACATCATTAAAGCAGTCTGTCGTCAGTAAATCACAGAGCAGGGGCCGTCACAGCTGCCGACAGGACAGTGGTCACACGGATGTGGTGACTGTGGCGACAGGCATCTCGGGGCAGTACTGTGGACTGTCAAAGGACAGCGTGGAGCCTCACTGGGCACTTCAACTACACTTTGCTCCCAAACGTGGTTCACAGGACGTCTGAGGGGGATGGGGCCTAGCGGCCATCATGACTGAACCAGAAGTGTCTACCAGCCCAGAAACAGCGAGACTGCTACTCGCGCATGAAAACCTAGCTCGGCCTCTGGGACTGCAGGCCGCTCCCCTCCCGTGCCGGTCACTCAGGACAAGCTTCCTCCTGGATGCCCTCCTTGTCCCTGGCCTTGGTGTCCTCTGCAAGCAGCCGGTGACAGGAGGTGGTGGCAGATAAGCAGGCCCCCGTCCCTCTCCAGAGCCCACTGGGAGGGATGTGACCCAGGTGTCCTGTGACACCGGGACTCTGGTGGTTTAGCTCAGCTGGGCAGCGGTGCCCGGCAACCCCACGGCACAGAGAGCATGGCCTCGCCAGACAGCAGCCCCCACCATACGGGCGAGGGACGCACCAACGCCTGCCGCCTTAGAGACCCCACGGCCTCACCAGAGGGGCCATGTCCTCTCCAGTCCACAGCCCTGTGCTCGCAGCTCAGGGGACTGTACCCAGGGGCCCCCCAATCTGGCTGCTGAATGGACCCATGGGCCAAGCCAGCCTTGAGCAGAGAAGACAGGATGGAATGAGCTTTCTCACTGAAGGAATACAGCTCAAGGGACAGAAAACTTCCTTAAAAACATTTTCAAAATATATTTTATTTCTTTTTCATATGGATGTTGCTAAATGTCCAAGGTAAACATAAACTTTGTGTACAGAAATAAAGGAAAGTTCTTTAAGAACTGGCATTGAATCAGTCATAAGAATGATCAAATTTTGATTATGGAAAATAAACCTGCATGTTATCAAAACTAGAGAGCTTGAGTGAAGAGTTTTCTTGACAGAAATGTCTCTCATTTATGAGAGAAGTTGGCTTAACCCACCACCACGTGTAGAGATGGGAGAAAACACATCACTGTGGAAACAGCAGCTTTATCCCCGAGGTCATTTAGCCCCTGTGCACCAGCCTCCCGCAGGGACTGCCCACCTCTGTGGGTCAGTGCCGATTACCAGCACGTCCTCTTGGAGATGTATTTTGAATAAACCCCATAATCTGCAAAAGAATCACTGTCAACAGTACTAGACGTGCAGAAATCAGCCTGTGCCTCTCACCCTCTACGTTTCCGCATCATCGGCGTCATCCTCATCGTCGTCTTTGGCTCTGAAATGCATTTTCCGAAATTCGCGTCTGCTCATGGAAGGGCAGGATGAAGACACTGGCGGGAGGTCCTTGGAGGGCAGAAAACACCTGGCATAAGTCCCCTGGCTCCAGCCCCCACTGTGGGCTCCATTCCCCACTGCATGATGGAGGGAAGGAGAGGGACTGGGTTAAAGGCAGAAGCCAGCCCGGCAAGTGTGGGGAGCTGCCCAGAGAACCACAGGCCACGGCCACAACCGCCCACTGCACAGCGGGGCCCAGACTCACCCGGGGCCAGGCCTGCCCACACCTGCGCTCACCAGGGCATCAGTTCTCAGACTTAGGGGGTGGGGCCCCAAGTCGGCACCTGTTTTGCTCTCTCCTCCCCCGTGACAGTCTTACTGTGTGTGATCCGCACCGAGCAGCATGCACACGTGTGGACCGAGGTCAGGACCGAGCGTGTGGTCTGCTGGGGACGCCCGTCCTGGGTCGGGAGAGAGGCACCGGCTTACCTGCATGAGCTCCACGTTTCCAAAGAAGCGGCTCACAGGCATTGGCTGGTTGCTGTCGTCGTCCAGTAGGGCGCTGCCGTCCATGAGCAGTGGGGCCGCGGGGCCCTGCTCCAGGTCCAGCGCCGCCCCGTCCCTAGCGGGACAGCTACCGTTGGACTCTCCTCCCACAGGGGCCGCATGTCTCGGTGGGGGCGGCTCGTCCTCAGTCTCTGCCGGGCTGGCATCGCTCTTGGTTCCGCAGCGCCCCGGGAGGGGACTAGCTGTCCCCCGAGGAGCGGAGCCGCCAGCTTCCTTTCCCAGAAGCGATGCCCCATCCTCGGTCGACACCAAAGATTCGTGTGTACCTGGGGTCTCGGATGGCGTGGCAGCGCTGTCACTCCCGTGTTTTTGGAGTTCTGACTTCACAAGGTGACCTTTGTCATACTTGAACTTCTTGGACGTCCGCCTGTCGGTGGCTTTGTGTGATGAGGGAGTCTGTCAGGAGAGAACATGCAAGGGGACACCAGACGTGTCTTGGGGTACGAAGCAGATGGCATATAATTAACACGCCTCAACCCTGGAGGCTGGTCGTCCTGCTCCTGGCCAACAGCGTCCCTGCTGGAACCAGAGCTTCGAGGACAGGGTCCTTTCACTGCTCCCAGTGAAGGGGCAGTGTCCAGATGGATGGCTGGGAGAAAGTCCAGACACGCCCAGTGCGGTCCCCCGAAGGGTGTTGTGACAAGTGAAACGACAACCCAAGAACCAGTTTCCGTTTGTCTCTGCTGGGATGTGGGTTCCCAGGAGACAGAGCTCTGTATCCCGGCGCAGGAACGGGACTTGACTCAGTGCAGCTTTAGAGGGCAGTGCCCTGGGAGATGCGGGCCGGCGCAGCTGAACCCCAAGCTGTGTCTCAGGGAGCAGCTCCAGGAGCTGGGGCTGCCTGGCTGCCAGACCTGCAAGACCCTGGACGGCAGACATGGGTCTGCCCGCAGTGGGGAGCAGCACAGCCCGTGCCCACGCCGCCCAGGCTGCCTGGCGAGGCCGCTGAGCCCACTGCCCTCAGAGGGTAGCACAAGCCCTGAGGTGGGTCCTCCCACGGTCCCAGCACCATGACCTTCATGCTGGTCTGTTGGCCTCGCCCCAGGCTTTCTAATGCAACACGTCCTGTGGGAAGGTGGACACTCCGTCCAGCCCTGTCTCCGAGGGGTGAGGCTCACCTGACATGCTGTCCGGGCAGACGTGGCGACGTGCGTGTCCTGGGCTGAGGCTGACGCAGCTGAGCAGCTCCGGGCTCGGAGGCGCGCAGAGGACCGCACTCCACCTGCCAGCTGGGCCAGACCAGAGGCCAGTCAGAGACCGAGACGGCCCCTCCCGCCCCTAGGTTTTTATTGACCGTGGCAAGACGGCAGCCTGTGTCCTTGCTCAGAAAGTGCTCAAACTTTTACAGGGTGTCTGAGTTCTTGGTAAACAGTGAAAAAACCCAAAGACGCCCCTCCATGCCCCCTCCTTGAAATCTCAGGGGAGGGGTCCCAATCCCATCATCTTGAAGGGGCTCCAGCTGCTGGTGGACAGACCTCGAAGCCGACAAACCACCCCACCGCCATCTCGCTTAGAAAGCAAATGAAGTCTTCTAGTAACAAGGAAGGGATTAATTAAAACAACAAAGCTTACAATCATTTTATTTAAGAGTAACTTTAGGTTTTCAGAAAAGCAGCGAAGATGACAAGGGAGTTCCCGCCCGGGCCTCCCTCAGCTTCCCTGGAGCCAACAACCCGCACATCTATCAAAATGAAGATGAGACTGGGCTCTATGCGAGTCTCCCCTGCTTCTTCACTAACTTCTTTCTCTGTTCCAGAATGGGGACACTTAGACACTTAGCAAATACCACACGAAAGCTCAGGTGAGAACGTGAAAGTGAGAGAGGTGGGTGACAGGGAGGAGGGAGTTGTGGAGGGCAAACTAGACAGCCCCCGGTCACAGCGGCCTAGAGTTGGAAGTCACAGACCTGCTGGATGGAGGGCAGCACGTGCCAAAGTGGAGAAGAGAGATCAGAAATCACACAAGCTCCTTGAGAAACCTTTAACAGCAACTTCTCACCCATTCCTGCCCCGCCCCACCACTGCCCCCATCCGCAGAGCCTTAGATATAAGAGATACAGGTTCGATCCCTGGGTTGGGGAGATCCCCTGGAGGAAGACATGGCAACCCAGTTCAGTATCCTTGCCTGGAGAATCCCACTAGGGGATTGTAAATAGAAAAAATATTGGAGACCCCCATTAAGTTAGCGATTACTCAAGAAAGTGGGCTTGCTTAGCAACAAAACCATGAGACAGAAGTATAAGACATGTCCCCAAACAATAGTGGTGGCGTGAGCCCCATGTCCTGCCCAGTGAGCTCAGTAAGGTAACGATCCCTAGGATGTGCTCTCTGCACACACAAAACAATAATTTATGGACCTTGCTTGACCATGTAGGGACAAGAAAACCCCCCTGCCCAACCTGGAGAAGGAGCTGATGATGGAAGCACGATGCCTACTCAAGAAAGACCAAGTTCTTCTCCCCGTCCACTTTTCCTTTGATTATGAAACTGTAGCCCACTAAGTTCTCAGGGGGCAGCACCCTTTTCCACCCACTTGTAAACCACACAAGCATCCATTCTAATAATCACTTGTTATCTATCACTTTGCTCTTGCTGAATTCTGCACTGAGACATAAAGGACAGTGGTACCAGAGCTCTTTTGAGCCCCAGACACGACACCAATGGGTCTCGCCCTTAAGAGTCCAACTTCAAATATATTGATATCGGGTCACGCTGGCTTTCTCAAGGTGAGGTGGGGGGGAAATGGACTGGCCCTCGTGACAGCTGCCATCACCCAAGTGTTGACGCTCAGGTTCTGCTCATGCTGAACAGCCTTAAAGCAGCAACCCCACTTCAGACTCGGGAGAGGACCCTGCTGGGGTCACACACTCATCGGAGCCCCTCTCCCTCCCCTACCACCAGAGTTCCCACATGAAAGCTCTGGCGGCTTGTGGGGGCACTGAGCCAAGACTCTGTGGTCGGTTCTGGGGCATGTTGCTGCGTAGGCTTTCCAGTAGCAGCAAGGCACGTCTAAGTGCTTTCTACATAGTCCTTAAAAATCTTGGGGTGCAACCGCTCCTCAGAGGGCTTGTTACCACTCAGGGTGGGGGTGGGGGAACACAGCACCCAGAGTTGCTATAGTATTTCAAATGTCCAGTTTTCAAAAGAAAATTAGGAAGCATGCAAAGAAACAGGAACGCAGACCCAAACACTAGAATAATAGCAGGTAACAGAAACTGCCTGTGACAGTGATCAGATGCAGGATTTATCAGAAAAGAACGTCAAACCAGCAATTTTAAACATATTCAAGAACTAAGAGAAACCATGATTAAAGAAGATTTAATGACATATCAAATAGAGTTTATCAATAAAAAAATGGACATTATAAAAAAGCCAAATGGGAACTCAAGAGTTGAAAATTACAATAGCTGAAATTAAAAATTCACTGGTGGGTTTGGGGTGGGCAGTGCTCAAGAAGAGATATGGACCAGAAGAATAAGAGAACTTGAAGATAGATTGCTAGGTTACACAAACCAAAAAACAAAGAGAAATAAGGATGAAATAGAATGAAGAGAGCCTCAGACCACTAAATGCACCATCATACATGTAATGGGAGTACCAGGAAGAAAAGAGTAGAAAAAATATTGGAAAAAATAAGGGCTGAAAACTTCCCAAATTTATTGAAGAACAAGGTACAAACCCAGCAATCTCAAATAACTGAATTTCAAGTAGGACAACTACAAAGAGATCTATAATCAGATGCAACACTACAAACGCTGCAAGTCAAGGACTATGGAAGATCTTGCAAGCAGCAAGAGCTCACTCAGTCGTGTCCGACTCTTTCCAGGCTCCTCTTGTCCATGGGATTCTCCAGGCAATGATACTGGAGTGTGTTGCCATTTCCTCCTCCAGGGGATCTTACCCACTCAGGGATGGAACCTGCACCTCCTGCATTGCAGGAGGATTCATGGGAATACCCAAGCGGCGGAGCTAAACAATCCATCACGAGTCAGGGAAGTCAGACTGGGAAAGTGCTATCCACATGGGGTCTTCAGGAGACCCACTTTTGAGTCAAAGGTACAAACAATAAAAACGAGCGCCGACCAGGAGAGCCCAGGTGCGGCTCCCACCCCAGGAGGCCCACCTCCCCAGGCAGGGTGTATCCCGTACCGGGCCCTATACCGCCCGACGGCAACCAGTACCAGGAGCTAGCGCCCCTCAATTCTCTCCACCCTCCGGGGTGGACCCCTCGTCGTGTGCCCCAACTTGGGCTGACAGACGCCGGGCCGGGCAGCGTCAGAGTATCGGGGGTTCAGACTAGCTCTGGAGAGGGAGCCCCCCCATCCCAGACTTGGTCTGGGAACATCCTTCTCAAAGTCCCCCAGCCGGGGGGGGGGGCGTAGGGTACGTGCGTCTGTGTGTCTGGTTGTGTGCTTGTGTATAGGGGGAGTCCAAGGGCGTGGCCTGAGAGAACCCCCCCTCCCGGGGGGCGTGGCCTGGAAGACCCCTTCCGGGGGTCGAGACGCAGGCGGAGACCCCTCCCCCTCTCGATCCGAGGCGTCCTGTGGCTCAGCCTCAGCTCCCACGCGGCCTCCGCCCCCCTCACCTTCCGGCTCCTCATGAGTGTGAGCGGCGCGCTGCCGCTCCTAGACCCGCCGCCAAGGCCCCGCGCCCAGACTAATCCTTTCCAGCGGAGAAAAGATCCGGCGGCCCTTGACTCGCGCCGCGGCGTGTGACGCCACCAGAAGACTGGCCAATCACAGCTCGGCGTCCTCAGGTATGTGACCTAACAGAGTAGGCGTTTTACGTATGGGCGGGGAGACGGCCATGTTTGTGAGGGGCTCCTCCCTTGCGGATTCTCCAGCCGCCATGTTTAAATGGGGCGGCGGCCATGATTATAAGGGCCGCCTCCCAGGTAGTTTCTGCGGTCGCCATGTTTAAGTGGGGCGGTGGCGACCAGGTTTGGGGACCCTGGTTGCTGTCCCTAGCCACGTGCGTGGAGGTGGGCGGGAAGGTCCTGCGCGGTGGTCTCTTCCCCGCGAGTCGGGCAGCTGATTTTCCCCGGTGCCGGCCCTGTCTTCTGGGCTCCGGGCGCGATGCTACAGTCCCTGGAAGTGGGCCCGCGAGGCCGTCCCCGGCCGTGTTCGCAGTGCCCGCCACCGGGTGCGGGGCGGGGCGGGCCGGGCCCGGGCTGCACGGCGAGCCCGACCGCGGGGGTTCGGAAGGGGACGGCCTCTCCCGTCGCGGGCGCCGTGGCGGTACCCTCGTGTGGAGCCCCCGGCGCTGGCCCGCACCTTCTGGCGGCGGCCGACAGGCGGAAACCTGCCTTCTGGGTCCCGGCTCTCGGGCGCGGGCGTCGGCGCCACGGGGCCAGGTCCACGGACGAGGCTGAAGTCCGCCGGGTTCTCGGGCCTCCAGAGCCGGGAGACACCAGCCTCTGTGCCCGCGGGAGGCTCTTTCCGATAACCGCCCACCTTCTCTTAGGGACGCAGAATAAACGATAGTGCTGTGTACTTTTGTTATTACTCTTCTAACAGGTGAGAGTATTTATATCAGGCAGTTTTATCAGAAACATTAGATTTTCCACTTAAAGTGTAAATGTTGAAGTGTGTGCCGCTCGAGGGACCCTCACTCATGTGGTTTCCTGGCTCTTCCAAAGGTTTCATGCTCTGCTCTGACGGAATGACCCTCGAAGCCTGGAAATACAGTCGATGCCCGTTTTCAGTACATGAAAAGCAGGGTCCCTCAGGATCCTCCAAAAAGCCGTGCAGACTGTCCCGACTTTAGAAATCTGCCTTTTGTTAATTAGGGAGCCCCTTCCCATAGACTGTAGGTGGAGCTTTGCTTTCGGCAGTGCATCAAGTCCTAGGGTACACACTGCACACACCTGCACAAGCGAACCCACCTGGCCTGTCCATCTTCCTTCCCAGTCCCCTGCTTCTCACTGAGTTGTTCCCCATGGTGCACAGGGAAGGGAAAAAAGACTAATTCAGAGTGGCAGGAAATCCATTTGAAGAGGAAGCTAACATAATCACTGTCAGCTGCTAAGAAAGAAGCAAAGCGATACAGTGTTAAATACCTAACCTGTCCCATTTTCCAGCTTCCCAGATGTCACAGTGGTAGAAATTTCTCCTGCCAATGCAGGAGACACAAGAGATGGGGGTTTGATCCCTAGGTGGGGAAGATCCCTTGGAGAGGGAAATGGCAACCCAGTTCAGTGTTCTTGCCTGGGAAATCCCATGGAATTGCAAAGAGTCAAACAGGACTGAGCATGAATGTCCCATTTTCACTGGAGTGGGTTTCATAATAAGCTAAGTTCTACGGTTTTATTTCGGGCTCCTTAAGTGCTGTGAGTTCTCATTAACGTGGGGTTGATGGTCACAAGCCAGTGTTTGGTTCCAGGTGGTTTATGGTTAATGTCAGTTGAGATGAGCCGTACCACATCCTCTCAGTGTCACCCTAGTTTAACCTCCCAAAGGTGCTCTTGGGCTCTTGTTGCTGACACATTCAGCTCTTCCCTCACCACGCCCCTGCCCCCAGTCTATGAGTGATACTTCCAGCCACCCAGCAGCAGCTCAGGCCTGACCCTGAGGCCCTTACTGCCCGAGTCCCTCAGTGACCGTTGCTGGTCTCCCTTCTCCTCTTGCCTTGGCAGCCAGAATGGTCGTTGATCCATGGTGATCTGCCCCTCAGCTGACGCTCTTCAGCTCTTTCTCATCGCTTCTAGGATGAAGACCAACAGTCCTAATTGACCTGCATGGCCCAGCACAGTGCCTGGCTCAGTGGCTACTCAATGAGTGTTGGTTGAGTAAGTGCACAGAAGGCCCTGGAAGTGGAGGTTGCCCACCGCTGCCCCTCACCTGGATTCATCCAGCCCTGCTGCCCCGTCCCCTCCTGCTCTGCTGTGCACCCCACTCCCCTGTCTGCCCCTGCCCTGCCTGCTCTGTTCTTTCCACCTGGAAAAATTTCTCCCCAGCCCCCACCCATTTGGTCCAGCAAATTCATTCCTTAAACCTCAACTCAGATTCATTATTATGGTTGGGGGACATTACTAAATGTTCCCCTCACACCCCCAAATTAAGTCTGCCAATCAGGTTTTTTTTTTGGCATGCCATGTGGGCATGTGAGATCTTAGTTCCCCGACCAGGGATTGAACCTGTGCCCTTTGCTTTGGGAGCTTGGTGTCTTAACCACTGGACTACCAAGGAAGTCAGTCTGCCAATTGTTTTTTGGCGTCATGCACTCTTGCTCCAGGACATGGTGCCAGCTGGCTCTGCCCTCTCTTTTGGAGCACCACATGGCACACCCCTGCATTTGCTCACTCTGTGCCTGCTGAGCTCCCGTCGTGGCACCAAGCTGGGCCTGGGGTGGCAGTGATGCGCTCATTTAGCAGGTAACAGAAACTGCCTGTGACAATGATCAGATGCAGGATTTATCAGAAAAGAACATCAAACCAGCCATTTTAAACATATTCAAGAACTAAGAGAAACCATGATTAAAGAAGATTTAATGACATATCAAATAGAGTTTATCAATAAAAAAATGGACATTATAAAAAAGCCAAATGGGAACTCAAGAGTTGAAAATTACAATAGCTGAAATTAAAAATTCACTGGTGGGTTTGGGGTGGGCAGTGCTCAAGAAGAGATATGGACCAGAAGAATAAGAGAACTTGAAGATAGGTTGCTAGGTTACACAAACCAAAAAACAAAGAGAAATAAGGATGAAATAGAATGAAGAGAGCTCATTTAGTGTCTTGGCCCCGCAGGGGGTTGGGCACTGGTGGAGTAATCACCCAAGGACCCATAAGTCTGTGTTGGAGCAAGAGGCCATGGGGAGAAGCCACACAGGGGCAGCAGCTGGGATGTCAGACCCACAGGGGGTCAGATAAGGCTCCTTGGAGAGTGGGAGTGGACCAGGAGTCACCTCTTCCTCCAGGACCCAAGCCCCTTTCAGGTTCCTGAGGAGTCATGTAGGAGCTCTCGCCTGGGCAGAGGGTCACCCTTCCTGAGGTTCTGCCCTGGCGGAGGAGCAGTGCTTGGACTCTATGCTCTCCCCATCGCCCCAGCTGCCATGTCAGGATGTTATCCGTCCTGGAGGGCACACACAACACAGAACCAAAATCGTGCCTCAGCCTCCTCCTGGGCTCCTCGGTGGCCTTGGTTTCTCCTTTTCTTGCTCAACAGCTGTACCCCTGCCTTTTCAGGGTTAGGGACCCTGAGAGGCATGTCTTAAGATGGCAGGATGCTGGTCCTCGTTGTTGGTTGGTCCCCCAGGTGGATTGCAAGCTCCCTGCAGGCAGGGACTGTGTCCTGCTCACAGTGACGTCGTAGGACCCTGGCCTGTGGCTGGGACGTGCTCTCGGGGACTCGGGAAGCACTGGACAAAAGATGGATGGTGGTGATGGCACATCAGAAGAAGCTGAGGATGGAAGATTCCAAGGAAGCTTTGTCTCCTGACCGAAGACACATTCTCACTGCTGAGACACCTCTGTGTCCACAGCTCAGTGTCTGCATTTTATGAACACCACAGGGCAGGCGAGAAATCAGAAGAGAATTTTCCACCGATTAGCAGTCCGTCGGTTCATTAACTGAGGCCACCACTAATCTGGAGTGTGTCTAGTTACTCCCAGCAGATGCTGGCCTATATGATGAGTGATTGACTCTGATACCCTGACCCTTTATATTTAAAAGAAAGATGAAAAAAAAAGCTCTCAGTAGGTCGTGGAGCAGCAAGAACTCATTCGTTCCTGGAGGGATTGAAGCACAGTGCAGCCACTGGAAAACAGCTGGGCAGGTTCCAACAAACCCAGACAGAGTCTCAGCATCCAACCCAGCAACCATGCTCCTTGGTAGTTATCCAAAGGAGCTGAAAGCCTGTGTCCACACTCAGCCTGCACATGATGTTTATGTTAGCTTTATTCACAATCACTAAAACCGGGAAGCAATCAAGATGTCCTTCGGGAGGTGAATGGATAATAAACTACAGTGCATCCAGACAATGGAGTATTATTTAGTGTTTAAAAAGAAATGCGCTCCCAAGCCTTGAAAAGACAAGGAGTACCCTTAAATGCATTTTACCAAGTGAAAGAAGCCAATCTGAAAAGGCTGCATACTGTGTGGTTCCAACAATATAACATTTTTCTGGAAAAGGCAAAACTATGGAGACAGTAAAAAGATGAGTGGTTGCCAGGGGCTTGGGGAGGGGACAGATGAGTAGGCAGAGCATAGAGTATTTTTAGGACTCTGAAAATACTCTGTACAATATCATCATGATGGCTGCATGTCATTATGAGAAAAAAGTGAAAAATGTTAGTTGCTCAGTCGTGTGTGACTCTTTGTGACCCCATGGACTTTGTAGCCTGCAGGCTCTGCTGTCCATGGAATTCTCCAGGCTAGAATATTGACTGGGTAACCATTTCCTTCTCCAGGGATCTTTTTGACCAGGGATTGAATCCACATTTCCTGCTTTGCAGGCGGATTCTTTACCGTCTGAGCCACCAGGGCAGCCTGTATCATTATGAAAGTGGAAGTCGCTCAGTCATGTACGACTCTATGACCCCATGAACTCTGTAGCCCGTCAGGCTCCTCTGTCCATGGAATTCTCCAGGCCAGAATACTGGAGTGGCTTGCTGTTCCCTTCTCCAAAGGATCTTCCTAACCCAGGGATTGAACCCAGGTCTCCTGAATTGGAGGTAGATTTTTTTTTTTTTTTTTTTACCGTCTGAGACACCAGGAAGCCCAAGAATACTGGAGTGGGTAACCTGTCTCTTCTCCAGGGGATCTTTCTGACCCAGGGATTGAATCCTTGTCTCCTGCATTGCAGGCTGATTCTTTACCAGCTGAACCACTAGGGAACCCCGTTATCATTATAAACTTGCCCAAATCTGTAGAATGTACAGCACTGAGAGTGAGGCCTAATGTAAACTAGACTTTGGGTGATAATGACATGTCAGCCTAGCTTCATGTATTGTAAAAAATGCATCCCTCAGGTGGGGATGCTGATGGTGGGAGGTACGTGGAAAATCTCTGTGCTTTCCCCTCAATTTTTCTGTGAGCCTAAAACTTCTGTTTTAAAAGCCTACAAAGGAAAAAAAATGTGATAAATTTCAGCAGTGATTAGAAAAAAGAAAAAGCTCACAGCCTGATTTTTAATGTTTTGATTGACCTGAAAGATAGCTTCCTTATTAGCTTATCTCTCCTGCCTGACTCAGTTGAACAATCACAGTGCTACAGCTGTGCAGCCATCTAATTCCTTGAATAAGTCAATCACATGCAAATTTACCAAGGTCCTACCAGGCACCAGACATCTTCAGGACACGAAGGTTGCAAGGAGGTGTAGGCTCAGAGCCCCGCAGGGCTCACAAGAGGTGCACATACCTCCTGTGAGCCGAGAAAGTGCCAATAAGTTCCAAAGGACCACTAGTGTTGTGCAGAAAACAGTCTCTGGAGGGAGGATGGTCAGGGAAGGCTTTCTGGAGGAGGTGATGCTGGATGCAAAGAGCCGACTCATTGGAAAAGACTCTGATGCTGGGAAAGACTGAGGACAGGAGGAGGAGGGGATGACAGAGGATGAGATAGTTGGATGTCATCACTGACTCAATGGACATGAGTTTGAGCAAGCTCCTGGAGACGGTGAAGGACAGGGAAGCCTGGCGTGGTACCACAGGGTTGCAAAGAGTCAGACGCGACTGAGCGACTGAACAACAATCTGTGGGTGTGGGAGCCCAGGGCTGCCCTACACAAGGTCTCGCTGGTAGTTAAATATCGGTGCAGCTTCCATCAGCTGCTTTGCAGGCTAATCAAACAGTCTGTGACATTAAAGCCTTTGAGAATAATAGGTCATTTTCTGCTTCAAATCCCCTACAAACTACTGGGAAGAGGGGTCAACGGTGGGTCAATTACGCAAGTTCACATTTCAGCAAATTCAGGATCCACAGAGAGACCTGTGTGAGGGCGCCCTCCCCCAGCTCACGGCTGTTCCCCACTTCTCTTTGCCTCCCTGACCAGAAACTTGGAGGCGTCCTTATTCAGAATTTCTTGATCTTGCTTTTCCTTGTTCACTTGGCTTTCCATGCTGGGCTTCTGTCTTTTATCTTCAATTAATCATGTGTGTGTTCTAAAAAAAATCTAACTGCTTCTGTTTTTACTGCTAGCAACTCTGAATCGTCTTAGGAAGTAGTCAGGATGTAAATGTATATGAGGCAAAATCCTCCTGATGCCTTCAGTTGCATTGACATCAAATGACTAGAAATTCACCAGGATCAGCCAGGGCTGGTCCCCGGAGGCCTTCTGGTTGCACTGTAACTGCCATCAGTATCCATTCATTTCATTCATCCAACATTTACAGAGCTCTATATGTGTACCACGCTTCAGCACCGTAAGAAATACTGCATCTACGTCACATAGCTCGGCTGACAGTTGTAAGAGGGGGGCTCCTGTGAAGCTTGGGAGCTTGGGATCTCGGGGAACTGCAGACGTTCACTGGAAGCCAGGGCAGAGATACCACCAGGCTGCTCTTTGAGAACCGCTGTGATCCCTGTTTTCCTTGACAACATGTGGAGCACACTCCCTGAGGGTATTAACGGAATCACAATCCAAGTGGGACATTTAGGACTGTATCCTGGCCTGGAAGTTCTGGTTGACTGTGTTGGGATAAAGCTGTTCGCTGGGCACGGGCATCACAGTGATCGTGTCCTTTGAGTAAAAGCCCAGGGGTTTGCAGAGTCTGGAAAAGGCTAAATTTCCAGTGAGACAGAGAAAGTGCTGTTTTATGAGGACCTTTGGAACAGCAGGAAGAAAGACACAGAGGAGAAAAGATCTATTCTGAGAGCTCCAGGCCCTCAGGCCAGGGTGGGAGTAGTGGACCTTGGCTCATGGTCACATGCTGGGGATGTTCAGGCCAGGAGGGAAAGTGTGAATTCATCTCTCGCTGCAGATTTACTCCTGCCTTTCGCTCCCAGGTGTCTTCCAATGCCCTCTCAGCTTGTTTGGCTAAACGTCAGTGACACGTTAGGGATAGCTGCCAAAGGTGTGAATTTGCATTGTTAGCTCAGTGCTTTCTCCCTCCTCGGCTGTGTGGTTGTGTGTGGGCTGAGCGTGGCGTTAATAGGCTTGTAAAGCACTGAGTTCTGGGCATTGCCTGCATCCCAGCCAGAGCATCACGGGACCCTGCCTTCCTGACGTGATATGGGGAAGGCCACCAGGAGAGGCTGGTGGTGACTGCGGTTCTCACTGACATCACATTCTGGTTGGACACGGAGTCCGTTAGCACCGGGAACAATTGACCTCAAGTCTAGGTCTCAAGGGGCTAAACTTCATCGGAGTCCAGATCCATCAAGTTCCACCTGGGCTGCAGAGAGGTTTTGAGGTGCCACCTCTACCCCTGCTGTCGGGAAGGGTGATGAAGGCCCTCTGAGGGGCAGGAGGGCGATGGGAGTACCCACCTCGGGTGGGGCGAGGGGACCCAGACTGCAGTTTGTGAAGCCTTCCTTCCAGATGCCCTCAGCCTCTGGAAAGACTTGAAAGCTATGAATATGCAGGTTTGCTCTCAGCGATGTGGGTAGGGCAGGGAGATTTGCGCCAGCAGCTTGGAAACAAGGCAAGGTCTCTGGCATCTCATCTGTTTCCCCATCCCAGTGGCTGGTGGCCAGACTCAAGAGAGGGAGAAACATACTCCATAGGGGAGGGGGTTAATTCACAGAAACATAACCTGCAATGAGTCTTCAGGGGTCCTAAGGGATGCTGGAAGGGCCCCCACCCCATGCTGGTGAGCGGGGTCTTCCCTGATCTGTGGGCACAGGGAGTACAGTGACACCTGTACTGTACACCAGCTGGTACGGGCCGCCCTGCCCATACCAGCTGGCTCCTGTGCCCGCAGGAATCCCCATGTCCTTGAAGGGCATCTGCCTCCTCGCATCCCCGCCCACGCTGGCGTCCCCGTCATGCTGCTTCCTAAGTATCCAGAGCAGATTCAGGTCCCTGCATTCTGAGGCAGCTCAGTGCCGGGTAAGTGTTACCATGTGCAGATTGAAGTGGTGCAGCCAGGGTTACCTGTGGCTCCTACTCAGCAGCTAGCAGATGTGAGTCGATGTCATGGACATAACCTTGCTTCTCAGGGGTGCCTCGGCCACGGCTGGCTGGCTGCCCGGTTCTCTGCAGTCTCACCTGTCTCACCCGGGTGTGGGCCCCCCTCCTGCCTAGAGCCAGCCCTCTTTTCAGTCTGGGCGCAAAACAGGAGGGAGAACCTGCTTTGTTGTCTGGTCTCTGAACACATCTCAGTTTGTGGGGTGCTGGCTCGTGGACAGGGAGTAGCTCAGAAGGTTTGTGCCTTATTGAGTCTTTTATGACTGAACCATCTGGAAATCTGGGAACGTTTCAAGTTGATGCAGTTGGCATGAGCTTAGAGGTGAAAAGGTGGGGATGATCTTTTCTGTTGGAGTTGCCAGTCCCAGGATTGCTGACTTCCGTATTCCAGAAGGCAAATCTGTATAGGATCCGGGTTGGGACAGAAACTCATCTCTGTCCTCCCTTACACAGACACGCACACACACACACACACACACACACACACACACGGGCGCATCCTGGAGAGTTCAGTGTGTGTGCATGATCAGTCGTGTCTGACTCTGCCACCTCATGGACTCTACCCAGCCAGGCTCCTCTATCCATGGGATTTCCTAGGCAAGAACACTGGAATAGGTTGCCATGCCCTTTTCCAGAAGATCTTCCTGACCCAGGGATCGAACCCAAGTCTCTCACGGCTCCTGCACTGGCAGGTGGATTCTTTACCACTAGTGCCACCTGGGAAGCCAAAGTCAAAGGACACAAGACCTCATTCAGTTGCAGGTTGGGGGCCCCCAGGACCACCCTGGGGGAGTTGCTGATTCTCCAGAAGGAATCACAGAGCTCATGAGAGGTATGATCCTCAGGACTCGGTTTCATTTCTTCAGGGAAGGGATGCAGATTGCGATCAGCCAAAGGAGGAGATCCCCAGGTAGAGTCCTGGGAAAATACCTGAGGAGGAGTGCCCTCCCCGTGGTGTGCTCTCCTGCACCTGGATCCCATGCCCTTACTAGGTAGGCCTCCAATCAACTGATTATTGATTGATGATTGATTTCCCACATCATTGGCCTCAGTCTCCACTGATACCCTGAATCACGAGGTTGGTCCTTCTGGCCCAGCCAGCCCCACCCTGAGCCTTCCAGGTGAGCTCTTCCCCACCTACAACACATTGCGTGCTCAGTAGCTTCAGTCATGTCCGACTCTGCGACCTCATGGACTGTAGCCCACCAAGGTCCTCTGTCCATGGGGATTCTCCAGGCAAGAATACTGGAGTGGGTTGCCATTTCCTTCTCCAGGGGAATCTTCCCAACCCAGGGATTGATCCCGAGTCTCTTATGTCTCCTGCATTGGCAGGTGGGTTCTTTACCTCTAGCGCAACCTGGGAAGCCCATTATTGGCCCATTAAGGGTGAACTGAGGCTCCCAGGAAAGCAAAGACACTCCTATCAGGCAAGATATCTTAGGAGTGATTGCCTGGAAGAGGGGGACAAAGGCCAGATTAAATTCTTTAACACACCCAGGCAGAGCAGGGGGGAAATGAAATAAAATGTTGCTCTGTGGATCTGCAACTCCTCCTTTCATAGACTGGTTGGAAATTTCTTATCTCTTTTTTTCCTGATTTCTGTTGAATTCCCTGGAACGAATGCCTATTGTCTGTATGTACCTGATTACAAAGGAAAAGGTTTTATAGAACACTTTTCCTCTCAGGAAGAAAAAGAGGCACCCTACCCATTTCTCAGTGAGAGATGAATGTTCTTTTGAATAATTTTTAATTTACTAATTTTTTTTTTTTTGGATGCCATTGCTTCGAGGATGCAATCTTCCAGCAGCGGGGCTCGCAGATAACAATGTTTTAATATTTGTGCTGCTGCAGAGGGCGCCCAGTGATGGCCGTGGCATGATTTGTAAGACAACTCCTGTCATCTCGCCGTGACCACGAAAATGGGACCCCAGGCTGCTCAGTCAGCCTTGTCCCTCCCCACGGCCACCGGGACCGGAGTGAGGCTCCTCTCTATGGCCCGACCCAGAATGACCCCAGCTGCTCATCCAGACCAGAGGACAGCCTCCCCTGTCTGCTGAGAAGTTAATTATCCATATCCCCAAAGAGATGTTGTTGTCTGCTCTTCATTTTCTGCCTGGAATTTTAAAAAATAATGTATTTTAAGGTCAGTAAAGTTTTGATGGTTCCTTGTACGGCGGCTCCTGAGTCGGTGATTGCTCTGCGTCACCCACAGGGCAGAGCTCCGTCTTTTCTGCTTGAGTTTCTCAGCACTTGGTTGGTTCTTAAACTTTGCTGCTAGGATGCTCAGTGTCAGGTACCTCTGATTCTTGGAATTAGTGTCTGAGGCCCCATGGTCCAGGTCGGGGGGGGGGGGTCCCGTCCACCTCTCAAGCCTTCCTACATGGACTGCGTTTGTGCCGTGGACACTGATTTGTGGGGTCAGTGTGCAGCGTCACACCCGAGGCTGGGGCTGGGGTGCTGAGTCAGGCAGGGAGGCCAAGCAGAGGCTGAGTCTTGGCCTCTGATCCTGGGGAGCTCTCATGGGGATGGCAGGGATACGGAGGTGAAGGTATCAGAGGGGCCGGGTGCCCCCGCTCTGCAGACACAGTCCCCCCAACTTCTGACCAGCAAGAGAGCTTCAGCTTTGCAGAGAATAGGGTGTCCACCTGCAACGGCAGCTGACACGGGTTGGGTGGGATGTGCCGGACAGGAGCGGGGCCCCTGCCAGGTCCCCTGTAACAACTGAGTGAATAACCAAGTTGCGTTGACATCAAGGACATTCCGGCACCTGAGCTCCATGCTGATGGGATGGGTCTGGTGAGGCTTCTAAGTTTTCTGAGCCTGTTCACGGGTGCCTGGACAGCTCTAAGCCTCTTCCGAGGATTGCCTCCCCATCTTCTCACACCCTCCATAAGACAGCTTCTCTCCAGGCTCCATTTACACCTGGAAACAGGCCCAGAGATGGGATGTGACTTGCCCAAGACCACAGAGCACAGAGGTCCTAGGGCAGGATCTGGGCCCAACACCCCCACTTTTCCACCTCCTGGGGCTCTTCAGCGGAGGGACCTGTCCCCAGGGAGGGCTGGGTGCTGAACTTGGAGTGAGGGAGGGTGGGCTGCTGGGAGCATCGGGGCCTCCTTACCCACCAAGTCTGGTGTTTCGGTGTCTCAGGTCCCCGACACCAGGGGGCAGGATGAGACAGGGAACGGAGGTGGAGGTGGTGGCTCCAGGCCGGCCCTGCTCTTAGGAGGGCGGTGGGTGCGGGCAGGCAAGTGGGGCAGAGAAAGTGGCTGTTTTTCTCACGACCTTCAGGCCCCTCTGGGAGGCTGGGTGCAGAGTGAGCAGCCCTACTTCTTCAGAAAGTGTGCATTTTCCATCTCTCAGGTTCCCAACACCTTGGCGAATGCCAGGGAGTGAATTGAGAGAATTAAAAATGAATTAAAAAGAAGCGGCAGCTGCTTCCAGCATGGGGCTGTCAGGAGTGGAGTTGGCCTGCCGGGCGGCGCCTGTAAGGACACCGGTACCCCCGCCTGCCCTCTGGTCTGGCAGTCACGTGGATTCCCTTGGAGTCCCCTCAGGTTCTGTGCCTCGTAGGGTTTTCTTGGTGGAGCGGGTGCTGTTTTTCTCCTGCCTGGAGTTTTGCCTCCAACCTGGGGCTGGCTCAGCCCGCCTCCTTTGCTGGTCTTTTGTTTTCATATACCTTTAAAACATTGAGGTACAGATGATTTACAATGTTGTGTTAGTTTCTGGCATACAGCAGAGTGATTCAGTTATGCATACATATATCTATTCTTTTTCGGATTCTTTTCCCATGTAGCTTATTAGAATATTCAGTTCCCCGTGCTATACAGTAGGTCTTTATTGGTTATCTATCTTATATATAATAGTGTGTATATATGCTAATCCCAAGCTCCTAACTGATCAAATTCTTTTTCTTTTTAATTTAATTTTAAAATTTATTTTTATTGACTATAGTTGACTTATATTGTTTTGTTAGTTTCCAGTATATAGCAAAGTGATTCAGCTATATATATATATATATATATATAGCAAAGTGTGTGTGTGTATATATATATATATATATATATATATGTACTATATAGTATACTATAATATATACTAAATATGTATATTTATACTATATTAGTGTACTATATATTAGTATACTAATATAGTATACTAAATATACTATATACTATTATATATATAAAATATACTATCTGCATATATATATATTATATGTATTCTTTTTCAGATTTTCTTTCCTTGTGGGCTGTTACAGAACATTCAGTAGTGTTCCCTGTACTATATAGTAGATCCTTGTTGGTTATCTATTTTAGATACAGGGATGTGTGTGTTAATCCCAACCTCCTAATTTATCCCTCTCCTCCATCTTTCCCCTTTGTTAACCATAAATTTGTTTTCTATGTCTATGGGTCTGTTTTGTAAATAAGTTCACTTGTATCTTTTTTTTTAGATTCTACTTAGAAGTGATATCAGATGGTACTTGTTTTCCTCTGACCCCTTTGCTGGTCGTTTCAAGCACCTTTGCTGCCCAGGGACCTTCCTGTGTGGAGGTGGGGGTGCAGGCCCTCGCCTGAGTTCGCCAGCACAGGCCATCCATCTGGTGGGCGAGCGGGGCTCCTTGCCTCCGGCCTCGGTGAATGAGGACTTAGGACTCGGATGGAGTTTCATCTGTCCCTCCCTCCCCTGGACTTCTGGAAACACCTGCTCTTTTGTGGGGCCACCTGGGTATCCGAAGGTCTACATCCCTGGTTCACAGCAGGGGAAGTGGAACCCAGGGTGACTCAGGCGCTTCCCAGTCCTGGAGCCCCTGACGGGCTGGCTTCTGACGTGTGTCTCCCAGCTCTCCTGTGGGTGGCTGTACTTCCCCAGGGCTTCAATTCTGGGCCTGTTTGCTGTTCCAACTACTGTTTATTTCCTTTTCTCCACCAGATTTTCCTTTCTGTCCTCTTGCCCCAAACCTTCCTTCCTCTGCTTCTTGGGGGCACTCATCTAGGCCGCCAGCCCAGCCCATTCACACTGTTGTGGTGATAGGTTTGGGGGACAGAGGATGGGCTAAGGGGTTCCCAGAGTGTCAGGGCCATGTGCCTCTGAGCCCCCTAGAGAGGCCAGTCTTGATTGGAAGGACAGTCGTCACAAACACTCTGCCTCATGGGTTTACAGACATCCTCCCAGGATGTACCCTGATGCCTTGATCCCATAGTTGTTGTTTTTCAGTCCCTAAGTTGTCTCTGACTTGTAATTCAGACGGTAAAGCATCTGCCTACAATGTGGGAGACCTGGGTTTGATCCCTGGGTCAGGAAGATCCTCTGGAGAAGGAAATGGCAACCCACTCCAGTACTCTTGCCTGGAAAATCCCATGGACGGAGGAGCCCAGTAGGCTACAGTCCACGGGGTTGCGAAGAGTTGGACACGACTGAGCGACTTCACTTCACTTCATGGACTGCAGCATGCCAGGCTTCCTTGTCTTTCACCGTCTCCTAGAGCTTGCTCAAATTCATATCCTTTGAGTTGGTGATGCCATCCAACCATCTCATCCTCTGTCATCCCCTTCTCCTCTTGCCTTCAATCTTTTCCAGCATCAGGGTCTTTTCCAATGAGTCAGCTCTTTGCATCAGGTGGCCAAAGTACTGGAGCTTCGGTCCATTGGAAGCATCAGTCCTTCCAATGAATATCCAGAGTTGATTTCCTTTAGGATTGACTGGTTTGATCTCCTTGCAGTCCAAGGGACTCTCAAGAGTCTTCTCCAGACTTGACCTCGAGTCTTCAACTAATCTGGGCCCAGAAACAGATTTGGAACTGAACATGTGAATGTACTGTCAGGTCATCCCACAACACTGGCTTCCTCCTGGACCTGAGCCTGTGGGTGCAGTTCTGAGCTGCTGCAGGCCATGGGGACCCAAGAGGGAGACTATGGCCCTGGTGGTGGCAGGAGCCCGTGCGTCTGTCAGCAAGCAGAACCAAAACAAGGCAGAGACTTGGAGAGCCACCTCTGGGCCCGCTCTCTCTGGGCCTTTGAGGTCATCTTGACCAGGCAGCCGGTCTGCAGCTCATCTCACCCGCAGAAGCAGAGCCCTGTGCCTACAGATCTGAAATGCAGCCCCTGGGGCTGTTTCCTTGGCTCCCATGAGTGCCCGGAGGGGATGGCAGCCCTCAGAGCTCAGTCAGGCTCTCGCTCAGGATGGGCCTGTCCTGAGTCATCACCGGGGTTCCCCCAAACCTGGCTCTGTGTCCTGGTCCCCCCCTGGGCTGAAAAGTGACCCTGGTGCAGGGAGAGGCGGGGCTGCTCAGCTTCAGGAGCAGACATAGGGGATCCACCGAGCCTCAGTAGCATCTAAGTCCTGGTCTCGGCCTCTGCTCTTCATTCTCCTTGAGGGAGAATTTTTCTTTTTTTTTTAACTTCTTATTTTGCATTGGAGTAGAGTCAGGCCTCCCAGGTGGCCCTAGTGGTAAAGAACCTGCCTGCCAATGCAAGATACAGGTTTGATCCCTGGGTTGGGAAGATCCCCTGAAGAAGGGCATGGCAACCCCTTCCCGTATGCTTGGCTGGAAAATCCCATGGACAGAGGAGCCTGGCAAGCATAGCACATAGCTGATTAACAATGTTGTGTTAGTTTCAGGTGAGCAGTGAAGGGATTCAGCCGTACATATACACGTATCTGTTAAGGGGGAATTTCTATCCTTGCTTCAGACTCTCCTCCCACAAACTTGCCCTGAACCCTGGAAATAGACCTCTCCTGTGGCCAGTCCTCTGAGCTACCATGTTCATGCCTCTGCCCTCAGACTGTGTGTGGGCCCCCAGTGACCCCAGGTGGGCCCTTTCCTGTGGGATGTGGCCAGGGAGCGGCAGGAGAGCAGGAGGTTGTGAAGGGGTCACCTCATCTCTTTGAAGTTTGACAGGATCTCCTCTCTGGCCTCAGTCGTGTTCAGTGGGCCTGACCTCTGACCTCCAAATTTCAAGGCCCAGGTGAGCTGGCAGCCTTAAGAAACATGGTGTTGGGCTTCTGGGTACAGACTACCTAGTGGGTTTGGATGGAGGCCTGTCCACTGCTCTTCTTGCTGGAATCCTCTCAACGTGGCTCAGAAATCCCTCCCCTCACCGGGCACTCTGCCCAGACACCTCCCCCAAGGAGGTCCAGGTGATCCAAGCTCAGCTTCTGCTGTTCGGGCTGCTAAGCACATTTGGGGAGAGTGACAAATGACACTGAGGGAAGGACTGGCCATAAAACTGTCAGTGTTGAGGTCTGCAGACAGAAACCACTAGGTCATTGTTTGGGGCCTCAGTGAGACAGGCTTAGGTTCGAAATCGATTTTGAAATGTGGATTATCCATGCATTCAGCCCATACTTACTGAGTGTCTTTTATGTGCATGACGTTGATGTGGACATTGCTGGGGACACCACTGGCTCCAAATGCCTGCCCTTGTGAAGGTTGGGGCCTAGGGAGATGGAAAATAAGTAACATCTACGTGACTAAGCAGCAGGCTACACAGCATTGTGAGATCATGCCGAGGGCAATGGGAGACTAAGCAGGATGGATGGGGTACAGGAGCACCGGGGAGGCCCTGCGATGTTAATAACATTGTTGTAATGGAAGCCAGCAGCCTGAGGATGAGCTCAGAGACCACTGCAGGGGTGTGAGAACCAGCAAGACTGGCTGGGTTTGGCACTCCTGTGGGTTCTGGAGCTGCTCATCCTCAGAGTGGTTCCAGTCCATGGTGGTAGCCATGCTACTGGGGGATAAGGGAGAAACAAGGGCAGCCAAGTCCCCACCCTGTTCATCAGCGACCCAGTTCACCCCCAACCACTCCCAACAATACTGAGATTTGAGTTCTCCACCTGCTGCCCCATTTGTCTGATTTCCTATTTGATTCTGACAACAACAAAATGTCCTCATCATCTGTTTCTACAAGGTTTGAGTCATTAGCCACTGCAATCGCTGACCTTCAACAGCTTCTGAAAGGAGTCCAGGGCAGAGGAAGGAGGCCTTCTGTGCTCTGGGAGAATGGGCAGAACAAGCCTTCAGACAGATGCTTTCAGGAGAAAATTTTATGAACCCAATTTCTTGCATCTTCTAATACCCAGAAAAGGCTTCCCAGGTGGCGCTAGTGGTAAAGAATCCGCCTGCTAATGGAGGAGATGCAGAGATACTGGTTCAATCCCTGGGTCAGGAAGAGCCTCTGGAGTAGGAAATGGCAACCCTTTCCAGTATTCTTGTCTGGGAAATCCTATGGGCAGAAGAGCCTGGGAGACTATAGTCCATGAGGCTGCAAAGAGTTGGACACAACTGAATGACTAACACACATTACCTAGAAAAGCACTAAAATCATTAACTGATATGTCTGCTCCTTGTGACGAGCAGCAATTTTCTACCAAGATGTATGCTTGATGGTATGTACCCTCTTCTCCAGAATCACGTACATACTAACCTCCCTCCAACTTATTTGAAGCAGTCCCTCAGAGCTCAGTAAGTCCCCAAGTAAACCTGAAAGTCATAGCTCCCATTTTTTTTTTTAGGTGACAGTTCAGAACTTGGGTGGAAAGGGGGATGTTTTTGTGTTCCCCCAAAGACCTGAGCAACAGGTGACTGTACAAATAGCATTTCAAAGCCTCTGACACTCTGTTCTCCACCCGAATGTCTCCCTTCTGCTCTGTACCCAGAAAGCTCGAGCTGGGATCCAGGCTCTGCCCCTTACCAGCTGTGTGGCCTGGTGACACTTCTGAATCCCTGGTCCTCACAGTAAAATGCAGATAAAATTAGTTCTCATTGAAAATTTCAGAATCAGATGGGATGGTTGAAAGATGAGCAAGTTCTCTGAAAGCTGCCCAGAACCATATACAGTGTGACACATTCTTCCCCATTCCAGGAGCCTGAGACCCCAGCCACCAGGCACCGAGGTGTGAAGAAGGAACAGGGGTCCTGATTGTGGCCCAAAACCTTCCTTTGACTTCCTCTAGCCCTTCCATGTTGTTGCTATGCTCGTAAATTAAAAAAAATCTTAAGTATGAAATTTTTTTTTTCAAGGATTCTACAATCGAATGATAAGTGATAAGAAAGCATTGTGCTAAGATGCAATTGGCAGCATTTCCCGTTCTTTCTTAATGGTTTACATGACGAGTTGCCTTGGAGTTGATGAAATGTGTAATTTATTTCAGGCAGATTCACACAGATCTGAGTTAAAAGCTTCGCTCTGCAACTAAGCAGCCGTGTAAACTTGACCCTGTTACTTAACCCCAGTTGCCTGGTCTGAGAGTGAAGGCAACACAGGTTACCTTTGGGTTGCCGGTGATAAGGGGAAGTCACCCAAATTGGCCCCAAAGTAAGAAGTGGTGGGTGTGTGCATTCTAAGTCTCATAGTTGTGTCTGACTCTTTGCGACCCTGTGGACTATAGCCTGCCAAGCTCCTCTGTCCAAGAACACCAGAGTAGGTTGCCATTTCCTCCTCCAGGGGATCTTCCTAATCCAGGGATTGAACCCACATCTCTTATGTCCTTGACAGGAGGATTCTTTACCACTAGCGCTACCTGGGAAGCAGACCCCAGGCTTGGCCTCTGTCTCTGGTTCTCCTCACCTCATGTTGGATATGGGGGCTGGATGCCAGCTCAGGGCTGGTCCTCCCAGTTTCCAGGTGCCTGGGAAGGTGCCAGCGCCCCTGCTGACTGGGTGCTGACTGGGTCCCATCCCTTGTGTGAGCCGGGGCGTGGTGGAGCTTATTGGTCAGGCCTGAATTACATGCCCCTCCAGACCTGGGATGCCCCATGTCGCCCCAGATGGGTGGGGAGAGGGGTCTCCCCAGGGCAAGGGACCACGTGCTGATGCCTAAACGCCAGGCCCCCTGCACCTGCTTCTATGTGAACAAGGCGCTCTCCACGCCTGCACAGGGACTGGCGCACGTTGAGGCTTCTATAGACTCCATTTTCCTTTCCCTCCTTCCCCTCATTCAGTCATCTGCTCTCTGGGGCTGACCGGGTGGTGTCGGGGGTGCAGAGGAGAACGAGGGGTACCTTGAAGGAGGCCCCCCAGCAAGCCCGACGGAACTCCAAGGAGGCCTTGTTTGTGTGGGGCTCCCCTTGAAGGGCGTGCAGGGAACCGTCCGCTCACATCATGTCTCTGCCTGAGAAGGGGCGTCAGCACTTCACCTCCTTTTTCTGAATAAGCACAGGTGTGTCTGCCTACAGGGCAGGGGGAGGGCAGATGGAAGACTGACTCCAGGGGCACCTCACTGACTTCCACGTAGCAGATTTCCTACGAAACTCGAACTAATTCCAGGTGGAATTCTCATCCAAAATCCCTGCTGCAAACAGCCCAGCCTGCTGGAGTGATGTCAGAGGGTGACCTACCCCCCACTCCTCCACCTTGTGCCCCAAAGGACTGTTATTAGGGATAGGGGCTTCCTTCTAGGATCACCACCCCTGGGACTTGCCAAAGAGGCACCAAAAGGCTTTTGGGAGCGGCTGACATAGAAGATGGGGTGCCTCTGGGCTCCTCAACCTCCCAGCAAGACACCCTGATCTCTCTCTTCCGCCCCTGGACCCCTGCCAGGCAATTCACCAGCTACAAAGGGCTCGCCCTCTCCTGTGCTATTTGTGGCTTCGCTGCTCAGATGTGTCTCCTACTCGGTTTGGAGGAAGGCTTTGTGAGCCAGGAAGGCCAGTGTGGAGGCCAGCTCCTCCTGCCATTGAGTCCCAGCCCACGGATGTCAGCTGCTTTTTCAGGGACAATTGTGTTCCTTTCCCAAATAGGGCATAAAATCACCTGCATTGTGACACCTCTTCTTCCAAACTGAGGCAGCGGATGGAGGGCGATGCTCTGGGAGTGGGTGTGGGTGGGGAGCAGTGGGCGGGGCTCATCTTGAGACCCCCACATTCTCTTTAGCCACTTTACCTTGTGATCAAGGTGAGTGATAACAAGTGGCCAGCTGGACATCAGGAAGCAGAGGAGAGCTAACCTTCAGGGACTATGTCTGCTTAAGTTCCAGGGATGTTTTGACCGAGAGACCCAACGATTGGAGAAACATCCAAATACAAGCTACCCTCCATGTACGGAGATGGGCTGCTGCCAGCGCTCTGATCCCAGGAAAAGGCGATAAAGACTCCTGACTGTCCAGACTCAGGGGCACTTTTGGCCAGCTAGGAATGGCATCCTTGTCCCCTCATGTTCCAGAAATTGCTCTGGGTTCTTCTCAGCCTGCAGTTCAGGCCTGTCGAGGTTTCTGGGCCCTCATCCCTGAATGCAGGTGGGCTCTGTGAACTCTGCAATCCTGAGGGTGCTGTGGACTTGGGCGCCATGCCCACCTGGCCCCATCCCCAGGTGTTTGCTCCCTGGTGCTTCCTCCTGCCTGTTTCTGCAGGTTTGGGAGTGATGATGGGCAATGATGCTCCAAGGGCCTTGGGAGTGGCCCCCAGCCCCAGCTTCTCCTTAGGGAGAGATGCAACCAAATGATGACAGAGGAGTTCCTGGTGGTCCAGTGGTTGAGACTCCACACTTCCAAGGCTAGGGGCATGGGTTTGATCCCAGGTCGGGGAACAAAGGTCTCAGGTGTCACACAGCACAGCCAAAAAATAGAGTCTCAACTGAAAAAAAAAAAAAGAACGGCTTCATAAAACCACCTTGATCAGTCTCTCACAATATAAAGGTCAAGACCTGTGGGGGAGGCACTGGGCTGGAACGGGCGGGGCCCCAGGGAACTTTCTAGGGTGGAGCATGTCTCCCTGCTGCTCCTCTTTGGGGCAGTGATTACACTCGTACATACAGTTGCCAAAACTTGTGGAAATGAGCACTTCAGCATTGTGCATTTTGTGAGGTATGTAAATCATACATCCATTAAAACATTTTCCAAGCAGCAGCTAGTAGTTCTTTCTGCTTTTTTCATGTGTAAAATGGGGACTGTTGTGAAAGCTAAATGAGATATCCATGCAAGGCTCTTGGTAGAGGGTCCAGGACATGGTAATTGTCAATAAAGGCTAACCGGTGGTGTGCTTCGTGAGTGCAGGGAGCAAGTCTGTCTTTCTTTTCACTGAGTGCTCCACACTGCACAGCCTTGGACACTAGGAACTCTTCAGAAACCTTTGTGGAATGATTTAAACATAATGATGATGATTATAATGACAACTATAGTGAAAGAAAGTTAAAGTGAAAGTTGCTCAGTCCTGTCTGACTCTGTGATCCCATGGACTATATGGTCCATGGAATTTTCCAGGCCAGAATACTGGAGTAGGTTGCCTTTCCCTTCTCCAGGGGATCTTTCCAACCCAGGAATCAAACTGGGTCTCCTGCATTGCAGGCAGATTCTTTACCAGCTGAGCCACAAGGGAAGCTCAATGTTTTCATAGTAAAATAAAGCACGTGTATGAAAAACCATAGAGAAATGTTTAGTTTGCTGGATTGTTATAAGGCAGACACCCCTGAGACCACCATCCACATCAAGAAATGGAATGTGGTTTTGTTTATTCAGTAAGTTAAACCCGATGTATCTTTGAGTCTCTTTTACTGGGCAGATTCCACATTCATCCCTTCTTGCCCCTACCTTGGGCCTGGGCCCATGGACAGTGGAGGTCCCTGCACTCTGGGTTTGCTGACTGCATCCTCATGGTGCCATGTATTGTGTTCCTCTGTCCTGAGACCTCCTGGCAGGAGGCAGCTGAAACCAGAGGCTCAATCAGACTCTAGTCAGGCATCTGGTCCCATCACTTCTTGGCAAATAGGTGGGGGAAAAAATGGAAAGTGTAATGGGCTTTATTTTCTTGGGCTCCAAAATCACTGTGGATGGTGACTTCAGCCATGAAATTAAAAGACACTTGCTCCTTGGTAGAAAAGCTATGACAAACCTAGACAGCGTATTAAAAAGCAGGGACATCACTTTGCTGACAAAGATCTGTCTAGTCAAAGCTATGATTTTTTCAGTAGTCATGTGTGGATGTGAGAGTTGGACCATAAAGAAAGCTGAGCACTGAAGAATTGATGTTTTCGAACTGTGGTGCTGGAGAAGACTCTTGAGAGACCCTTGGAATACAAGTCAATCCTAAAGGGAATCAACCCTAAATATTCATTGGAAGGATTGATGCTGGAGCTGAAGCTTCAATCCTTTGGCCACCTGATGCAAAGAGCTGACTCGTCGGAAAGGACTCTGATGCTGGGAAAGATTGAGTGCTGGAGAAGGGGACGACAGAGGATGAGATGGTTGGATGGCATCATCGACTCAATGGGCATGAATGTGAGCAAACTGTGAGACAGTGAAGGACAGGGAAGCATAGCGTGCTGCAGTCCGTGGGGTTGCAAAGAGTCAGACACGACAGAGGAGCTGAACAACGACAATCAAACTCTGCTTGGTCCCCTTGGTGAGGCAACCCGTAGTGTCTGGTTTCACTGATTTTTGGTCTCAGCTGGTGTTGTGGGGAGTACTGTGTCTCTCCCGAGACACAAGTTCAAGTTCCAGCCCTGGTACCTGTGACCATGACCTTATTTGGAAAGAGGGTCTTTTAGAGATGTCATCAGGTTAAGACGAGGTCGTCCTGGATCAGCATGGTTTCTCATCCAATGACTGGTGTCGTTACAAGGAGAGGACACTTGGGCACAGATGCGCACACAGGGAAGAAATCCACTTGGCCATGGAGGCAGAGGCCAGGATGATGCGTCTGTTATCCAAGGAAAGCTACAGATGACCGACAGCCACTGGGAGCTGGGAGGGGCCTCCAGCAGGTAGCAGCCCTGCCCACGCCTGGATCTGGGCTTCTGTGCCTTGGAGCCGCTGCAGTTGTGAGAGGCAGAATCAAGCTTGTCAGCCAGAGGCTTGAAACTGGTCCTGTCCCTGCCACTGAGGACAAGCTGGGGTGCTGGGACAAGCCAGCCAACCTCCCCTTGGCTCGCTGTTGTCACCAGCAACTTCAGGGCCATGTTCACACTGCCTCCTGCAGCTGTGTAAGGAGAAAATGAGGATGCCCTTGAGGCCTTGAGACTCTGTCTGGCAGGTAATGTGTTCACCAACACAGGATGCCCTTGAGGCCTTGAGAGTGTGTCTGGCAGGCAGTGTGTTAGCCACCACAGGGAAGTGGGGCCCCTATGGGGAGGACAGCCTGCCCAGGCCACATGGCTCCAAGCCCGGATTCAAACCCTGGCTCTGGGCACTGGCTTCACTCCCTGGACCACTGACTTCACTGCATCTTCTCAAGATCACACACCTGGGGAGGGCTCAGAACCTCAGAGTCATGCCAGATGGGCCGCCGGGGACTCAGTCTCCCAGTGACAGGCCAGGAATCCCTGGATGTCACACAGTGTGGGAAGCTGGCGGGGCTTGGCTGGAGGAATGAGAAACAGACCCAGGCCCAGACCTGTTGGAGAGGGTATGCTAGGCCTGGTTCACATTCCCAGGGGAGGGATGGCCCCGCCGGGCACCCAGCGTTTTATTGGGAGCGAAAGGAATAAGCCTTGTCCATGACTGGGCACAAAGTGGGTCTGGAAATGCCAGCCGCCTAGCACTTGTGGCCCCAGGGGAAGCGGGTCTGGGAGCAGGCTGCTCACTGGGCAGGGGGGAGCCCTGTCCTCGCTGTCCTGCGGTCCTACAAGCCGGGTCACGTGGGGACAGGCCTGTTCATTGCACTATGCGTTTTCCTGCTGATGGATGGGCAGATTATGTAAGACACTTGCAGAGTTGGAGGGATTAAGAAAGTCTGAAGTCATTACAGATGCTCTGACAGCTGCCGGCTGAGCCGACGCACGGGTTTCCGATTATGTCCTTTTACAAGTTCACTGTCCTGAGGGATTTTTGGAGGCACTTGACCTCAGAGCGGCTGTGAGGAGCCGGATGGGACCCTCGTGCCCCACCCTGGGGCTCCATCCCTTTCTTTCGTGGGCCCCGCATCTCCATCCTATGGGAAGGGCGCTCTTGTACCTGTATCCACCTTGCCTGTACCCACCCTTGGGGCCAGGCAGCACCCACACATTCTCCAGACCACCTGCCTGTCACTGTGGGTGAGGGGATGACAGGTAACATCCCCTAGCTTTCAGTGGCCCAGAAGAGCAGCGATGGGAGGAGGAAAGGTACCGCCAGGGGGAGGAAGAGTCTGCCCTTCAGAGGGGCCTCTCCTGATCGGCATCCTCCTGTTCTGACTGTTGGTGGTCTTTTGAGCAAGTCCCCCCTCCACTCGTGGTAGCTGTCTGTGCCTTGACGCAGAGGTTCTGCCAGACCTGAAAGTCTGTAGCTCCAACCAAGCTCAGGCCTGCGTCCATCCCCCAGCCCTGCCCTGACCATGCCCTCATCTTGGCCGATGTTCCTCTGTCCTCCCAGCTCCCCAGGCCACGGCTGGCAGAGTCACCTGCAGCTCCTCTGCCCTCCTGGCCCCTCAGGGAATCGGCCTCCCAATCACTGTCTGTCCCCTGAATGGCCCCTGGATCTGCCTTCTCCAGGCAGCCACCCGTGGATTCCTGAATCACAGTGAGCTGTGGATGGACATGCCTGTCTCCAACCAGGTGACAGTCCCCTTGCCCTGCTGGGACCACCTGGACCAGTTTGAAACCAGGTGCTCTGTATGCCAAAGACACTTTGTTCCCGTGGATTCCAGCTCACTGCTCCAGGAAGCCCTCCTGCCCTCAGGAGACAGGGTCACTCCATGTGGCCTCAGTTCCTTGCCAAGCCCTTTTCCTCCATCTAGACCCTGGGCTTCCTGAAGGCGGGGACCAAGTCTGTTCTTTGTGCCCTTGGGATTCAGAAGGTGGGATGCATGAGTCAGATGTCCCAGGTTCTCTCTCTGAGGCCGGCGCTTGGGTTGGAAAGTGGGTGGGAGGCATTCTCATCCTCCTTCTGGCCGCCAGGGTCATTGTCCCAGCCCTGGAGTCCCAGCCCTGCATGGGGCTTTGTTGTCCACCCAGCGCTGAGCTGGCACCTTCAGGCTTCATTATTCCTACCTGGGCCATGGGCGGTGCTTGCTTCACCTTTCCTGGAGGCAGGGGCGCAGCCGGCAGAAGGTTTGTCTGCTCTATGAGGCTCTGTGGTCAGCATTTCTGAAGGCAGCGTGAGTGACTGTGTTGCCCTTGGCAGCCCGAGATGCAGGGGCTGTGTCTTCCATAGGAAGCACAGCCGCTCACATTCACTGCCGCGCTGCCCGGGACACACTGCTATCCCAACTTCAGAGAGAACTCTGGCACCTGTTCGAGGTCACAGGGCCAGGAAGCAGTGGGAGGCCGATCTGAAGCTGGGCGTCTGGAGAGCCCAGGGGGCCAGCACTGGCCACGTGTTTGGGGGGGAAGTTGGAAAAGAGATGCTCACAGAACTGGCTTCCTGTTGCTGCTGTAACAGATGACCACATATACAGTGGCTTAAAGCCACACCGATTTGTTCTTTTATCCCCTGGAGGCCGAAACTCTGAAATGGGTCTTTGGGGATAGTTCTTTCTAGAGACTGCAGGGAGAACCCATTTTTAAAAAAACTTTTCCAGCTTTTCCTTGGCTTGTGGTCCCTCCTCCACCTGCAAGTCTGCAGTCCAGCATCTTTCCCCTGACTGTGAACCCCACTGCCTTCCTCTTATAGGGACTTTGTGATGGCGTTGGGACACCCAGGTATTGACTGAAAAAAAATGAACTACCTAAAAGGTGAGAATTATGCTTTATTTAAAGGACTTTCTGAGGACTCAAGCCCAGGAGACAGCCTCTCTGTTCTGGGGGACTGCTCAGAAGAGATAAGGGGGGAGCCAGGATATAAAGGAATTTTAAAGCAAAAACCAGGTAGACCATCAAAAGATTACTGTTAATTAAAGAAAACTAGACATGATTTTCCCAGGAGCCATGTACAGATGTGAGAGTTGGACCATAACGAAGACTGAGCGCTGAAGAATTGAGGCTTTCGAATTGTGGTATTGGAGAAGACTCTTGAGAGTCCCTTGAAAAACTGCAAGGAGATCAAACCAGTCAATTCTAAAAGAAATAAATCCTGAGTGTTCATTGGAAAAACTGATACTGAAGCTGAAGCTTCAATGCTTTGGCCACTTGATGAGAAGAGCTGACTCACTGGAAAAGACCCAAATGCTGGGAAAGATTGACGGCAGGAGGAGAAGGGGACGACAGAGGATGAGATGGTTGGATGGCATCACTGACTCAATGGACATGAGTCTGAGCAAACTCCAGGAGATAGCCAAGGACAGGGAAGCCTGGCGTGTTGCAGTCCACAGGGTGGCAATGTGTGGGACACGACTTAGTGGGACATGACTGAACAACAAAGACATCTCAAGTTAATGAATTTAGCACTTTTTTATGTATGGGAAGATGCAAGAGTCTGGGCTCACTGAAATCATTCATTTGATGTGCGCCTTAACTATCTAGGGCCAGTGTCCTGTTTTCTCATCCTGAGTCCCCTCAGGGTTCACAGCTGGGGGCGGCTGCCATGGCTGCTGGCCTTGATGGCTGCAACATCCTTTGTGACCCATGGACTATGCAGTCCATGGAATTCTCCAGGCCAGAATACTGGAGTGGATGTGAAGGGAAGTAAATGCATTCCCTTCTCCAGGGTATCTCCCCAACCCAGGGATTGAACCCAGGTCTCCTGCATTGCATGCGGATCCTTTACCATTTGAGCCACCGGGGAAGCCCAAGAATACTAGAGTGAGTGGCCTATCCCTTCTCCAGCGGATCTTCTGACCCAGGAATTGAATCGGGGCCTCCTGCATTACAGGTGGATTCTTAACCAACTGAGCTATCAGGGAAGTCCTTTCACTTTCTTTTCTTTTCAGGGCAGATGACTTGCTTTGTCCACACAGGTCATCCAGAATAACTCCCGTCTAAGATCCTTAAGTTAGCTACTTTTGCAAAGTCCCTTTTGCCAGGTAAGGTGACACAGCCATAGGTTCTGGTGACTAGGATGGGGACATCTCTGGGGGCCATCCTTTAGCCAACCACAGCCACTGTGGGCTCTGCTTAAGGAGTGTCTAGTGTCCTTGTTGATCAGAGAGTAGGGAGAGTGGGGAGGGGTCCCCTGCTCTGAGCCTCCTTGACAAACGAGGGGCTCTCTTGGACTGGAAGATCAAGCTCCCCGAGATCTGGGCTGGGCTTCGGCCAGTATGGAGCCTTCTTCAGCACTGTTTGCAGAGGTAGATTAAAATTACATCAGGCTCTGGCAGCTCCCGCTTTCGGCACCCGACAGTGACAGAAAGGGCTGCTTTACGGAGGGTTCATTAAAAATGAAAACATGATGTTGATTTCCAGCAAACCCAAATTACTTAGGCTAGTGTAAGTGGATGAATATTTCATGCCGCAGTTTATTAAGCTCCCACCAACAGCATCTCTTTGAATGCCTCCCCAAGTAAAGAGACTAAGGGGAACCCCAATTCCTATCCCTGCCGTGAGTTCCTGGGGTCATCCCAGGGCCAGCCTCGAGTCACTGGGCTCCAGGGGCTGCCCTCCAACGCAGCTGCCAGCACATGGGTAATTACAGGAACCAGAGAAAAATAAAAATGCCGAGAGAGAAACAAGAGAGCAATTGCCTGGTGATACTGTTTTTCTTGGGGAGGGAAATTAGGATGTGAACAATTTGGAACCTTAGCTTCTGACCTGCTCTTCCCCTCCCCTGCCACCTCACACACGTGCAGAAGCCCATGGGTGCTGGTGGGGGTAGGGGAGCCCACCTGAGCCCCGCTTGTAATGAGTCTGGATCTATTGGCTGCAGGGGTGCCTGGATGCGGGATGCCCATGACTGGCTCTCCATGCCCCTCTTGGCTGGCCTTTCTCCCCCTACACTGCAGCTTTTAGAGCACCTTCTGCCCTAAGAAGGGCTTCCCTCGTGGCTCAGTTGGTAAAGAAACTGCCTGCAGTGCAGGAGACCCAGATTCGATCCCTGGCAGGGTGGGGAAGATCCCCTGTATAAGGAAATGGCAACCCACTCCATTATTCTTACCTGGAAAATCCCATGGACAAAGGATCCTGGTGAGCTATAGTCTATGGGGTCACAAAGAGTTGGATACAACTTAGGACTAAATCACCACCACCTGCCCTAAGAAACTGTACTAAGGTCTGGTTTCTTTGCTTCACCAGCCAGTGGAGGGAGAAACACATACACAAGGCAGTCTGGGGCCACTTGGAGGATAAATTGCCTTCTTATCCTCCACTGTTAGTGCCACCTTGTCACACGAAGGCCCCTCTTCATGAACTCATGGGTAGGACAAGGCATTAACCTGAGAAGGTGGGTTATGTGGTGGATCATGTCCCCCAGATTCGTGTGCAGAAGTCCTAGCCCCCAGAGTCTCACGTGGTGGACCCATTTGGGGGTGGGGAGGTTAAAGTTAAATGAGGTCATTTGGAGACTTCCCTGGTGGCCCAGTGGTTAAGAATCCGCCTGCCAATGCAGGGGACCTGGGTTTCATCCCTGGTCTGGGAAGATCCCATATATCGAGGAACAATTGAGCCCATGTGGCCCAACTACTGAAACCTGTGTGTTCTAGAGTCCATGCTCTGCAACAAGAGAAGCCACCACAATGAGATGCTAGAGCATCGTAACTAAAGAGTAGCCCCTGATCGCCACAAATAGAGAAAGCCCACGAGCAGCCATGAAGACCCAGAGCAGCCAAATAATAATAATAATAAAAATAAATGAAAAAAAAAAAATGAAGCCATTAGGTTGGCCCCAATCCAACAAGGCTGCTATGCTTCTCAGGGGAGTTTGGGCATGGGATCATGCATTCAGGGAGCACCCTGGTGAACATGGAGACGGCCCCTACAAGCCAAGGAGGAAGCCTGGACCGGACCTTGACTTCAGCCTCAGAGAGAACCAGCCCTGCTGACACCTTGAGTTTGGACTTTGGCCTCAAGAATCGTGAGGCCTTCTGTTGTTTAAGTTGCGGAACCTGGTGCTTGGCTATGGCAGCCCCAGGGCATGGAAGCAGCCATACCTGGTTCCTCTGGGAGGAAGGCGGGTGCAGGGGAAGTCATGACTGATGGCAGTGCTGGGGATGGAAGAGGCAGCTCGTCCCTGAGTGGCACCTGTGGGCGTCCAGGTCAGTTGCCTTTCACGGCACTGGGCACTCTCATTGTGCCCAGGCGTCCAGAATGCACACTCAGTTCAGCCAGCTCTCAGATCCCTGTTGATACAGGCACTGCCATCTTCCCACCTGCCTAACACAGAGAGGGCAAGAACTAGCCCAGGGTCACACAGCTGACAAACAGTGGAAAGGCAGGCCATCCAACTCTGGGGGCTGTGTTCTCACAGGGAAGAGTGAAGATCGTCCCCAGGAACATCTGTTGCCCAGGGAGGCAGGGGTGACTGGTTAGCTCCATGGTGCAGACAGTCCCTGGCTCCCCTGGGCAGTTGTCCAGGGCAGCATGGACAACACTGCAAGCGGAAACCATTATTTCTGCCCCGAGGGTGAGGCCACCCTGGGGTCCCCACCCACACAGGCTCTAATTCTTTCCCTGCTAGAAAGAAGCGGTCCCTCTAGTGATTTGCATCGTCCGCGTGGACAGCTCCCCACGCT
Organism: Dama dama; assembly: GCF_033118175.1. NCBI lineage: Eukaryota > Metazoa > Chordata > Mammalia > Artiodactyla > Cervidae > Dama > Dama dama. The sequence continues at coordinate 46,219,182 of NC_083694.1, read as the reverse complement.
CAGCTTCTGAAGGAGCCCACTCAGGAGCATGTGACCTCCCTCGGCGCCCCCACTGCCTCCCCAATCTGGAAATGAACTCCAGATCTGTCAGATTGTCAGGGGGCCGCTCTCCATGACAATTTCACAGTCTGCACAGGTGGGGTGTCTGAGCAGAGAGTGTTGGCATGTCAACAGAACAGCCCACACACCTCTATTCAGATACACCTGTTTACACTCTAGACAGTGAACACAGAGGTCCCTCTCCTGCCCGCCCCACCCCCCCCCCCCCCCATGCAGAGCTTGGGGAGGGTCTGTTTACATTCCAGAGTAGAGACAAGGACTCTTGTGAGGGATGGAGGGGCAGGGGTCCCAGTCGCCCTGTGGAAGCTCTGAATCCCATAATTTGGGGTTCCTCCCCATGTTATAACCCATGCAACCATGAGCTCAGTCAGCTGCATTGCCCGTGGGATTGTGAAGGAGCTGCTCTGGGCACTGGCTTTGCCGTGAGCAAAAGGCATCCTCTTCTGTGTCAGAATACACGGTGGCTGGGCCAGTTACCTAGCAAGTAGGGTAACATGTCAGACCCGTTGTATCTGCTGACCTAACAGGGCTGGTGATGAGAATGAAATGCAGTCAGTGATGAGGCCACTTGATGAAAGAGAAAGATGAGGGCCGGCAGGCTGGCTGGTGTGCCTGGGGGGATTCCGTGGGAGTTGGTAGTGGAGCAAACCGTGTGGTCAACTGGGTGATACGTGGTACTTTTCTTTGTTGCCTGTACTTGAGGGAGCTTGGGGAGGTGGTTCCAATGTCAGCTCAGTTTTCAAAGCCTGTGGGGTGCTGTTCACATCTGTCGCTCGTGTGCACAACCCAGAAGTTCAGTTCTTGAAGTCCTCAGTATATTGTCCAGGATCAGATTCATGCCACGTGCAGCCTGGGAGGTGAGACCAGGAGTCTATAATACAACCTGATGGCGTTATTTTCCACAGCTTTTCCTTCTCTGTAGTCTTTTTCATAAGCTCTGGACTTGTTTCAGTCTTTTGGTCAGAAATCTAGGGCTCTAGTGACCTTGCTCTGATGTGCAATTCTGTCACTACACCACTGCATGCTAAGTCACTCAGTCGTGTCCGACTCTTTGAGACCCTGTAGACTGAAGTCCACCAAGCTCCTCTGTCTATGGGATTCTTCAGGTACTGGAGTGGGTTGCCATGTCCTCCTCCAGGGGATCTTCCTAACCCAGGGATTGAACCTGCATCTCTTATGTCTCCTCCATTGACGGTGGGTTCTTTACCACTGGCAGCACCTGACTACACCATTATCTGATGTCAAGTGGTGGAGATAGAAAGAGGAAAAAGCAATGGGGTTTTCCCTGCCCTTTTGGAATCACATATCCAAACTGGAGAAAAAGGTTCTCCTCCCTCAGGATTCCTGTGGTGATCCTGCCAACACTGCCATGGGATTATTTGGGGGTTGAGGCATGAGAAAATAAAGGAGAGAAAGGATGTGGGCTTTCTACATTTTCTTACAGAATTTAGGAGGCTCTGTTCCTGCTCCTTGAGTCAGAATGAGAGGGCTACCCCTGAAGCGGTCTGTTTGTACCAATGCTCACTTTTGGGTTGTGAGTTGCATTGTGTTCAGGCCAAGTGTACTAGAGGAAAAAATGGTGAACTCACTGCTGATTTTGTGATACTTTATTTGTTTTTGGCACGACACGTGGGATCTTAGTTCTTCCACCAGAGATTGAACTCATGCCCCCTGCAGTGGAAGCCCAGAGTCCTAACCACTGGACTGCCCAGAAATTCCCCATGGTACTTAAAGGAAAAAAAATCTGGTTTTCTTCCTTGATCTGTCTGCTCTATTTACTTTTCAAAGTCCTCTAATAACTGCTCCATGCACATGTCCAGGTGTTATAGTTGTGCTTAGAGGGAGAGACCAGGTGACATGTGCTTGCTTCAACTTTTCCAAAAATTGAAATCCTTGTCTTTATCTTTTAGAGATAATTTCACTGCATATAATTCTAGGTTTGGATTCTTCAGAAGTTTAAAGATGTTCATCCACTGTCTTCTTGCTTATATTGTTTTCAGTAAGAAATCTGTCATTTTGATTTTTGTGTACATACCATGTCTTTTTCCTCTGGCTAATTTTGGTATTTTCTTTTTATCTTTGAAGTCAAGCAATTTGATCATAGTGTAACTTTATCCTGTGTTTGAGATTCATTGATAACTCAGTTGGTAAAGAATCTGTCTGTATTGTGGAAGACCTGGGTTTGATCCCTGGGTTGGGAAGATCTCCTGGAGAAGGAAATGGCAACCCACTCCAGTATTATTGCCTGGAGAATCTCATAGACAGAGGTATCTGGTGTGCTACAGTCCATGGGGTCACAAAGAGTCCGACACAACTGAGTGACTAACACACACAGCTTGTTGAATCTGTGAGTTTGTAGCTTTTATCAAATTTGTAATATTTTCAGTCATAGTTCTTCAAATAGATTTTCTATTCTCCTCTACCCCTTTGGGGATTCGGATTTCTGCATTCACACTGTTTGAAATTATCCTCCAGCTTACACATTCTCTGTTAATTTTTAAGAATTATTTTCCTCTTTGTGTTCTGTTTTGTATAATTTCTATTGCTTTAAGTTCATTGCTCTTTTCTCCTGCAACATCTAATCAGCTATTAATTTCATCTGGTGTATTTTTCATCTCAGATACTGTAGTTTTCATGTCTAGAACTTTGAGTCTTTTAAAGTATTTCACCTGTTTCTAACTTTTTGAATATATGGGAGACAGTTGTAATAACTTTTTATTTTTAAAAATTCCTTCTTAGAGCAGTTTTAGGTTCATAGCAAATTGGGGGGAAGATGTAGAAATCTCTGAGACTTCCGATGTACTTTGCCCTCCCCCCACATGCATGAAATGAAGTCACTCAGTCGTGTCTGACTCTTTGCGACCCCATGGACTGTAGCCCAACAGGCTCCTCTGTCCATGGGATTCTCCAGGCAAGAATACTGGAGTGGGTTGCCATTTCCATCTCCAGGGATCTTCCTGATCCAGGGATCGAACCCAGGTCTCCCGCATTGCAGGCAGATGCTTTAACCCCTGAGCCACCAGGGAAGCCCACATGCATAGCGTCCCCCCACGTGCACAGCCTCCCCTATTATTAGCATCACTCACCAGACTGGTATACTTTTTACCATGGAAGAACCTACATCAACACATTGTTATGACCCAAAGTCCATAGCTTACCTTAGTGTTCACCCTAGTGCTGTATCCTGTATGGGTTTGGACAAATGGGTCATGGTGTATGTACATCATTATGACCTTGTAGAGTATTTTCACTGTTTTAGAAATCCTCTGCTCTCTGCCTGTTTCCTCCTCCACTCCTAACAAGTACAGATCTTTTTCTTGTCCCCATAGTTTTGCCTCCAATGTCTAAATGTTATATAGTTGAAATTGTCCCTATGTAGCCTTTCAGATGGGCTTCTTTCCCTTTAGCAATCACATTTAAATTCCCTCCATATCTTTTCATGGCTTGATATCTCATATCTTTTTAGCTCCAAATTATATTCCATTGTCAGGATGTACCAGTTTGTTTATCCATTCACTTACAGAGGGGCGTCTTGGTTGCTTCCAAGTTTTGGCAATTATGAATAAAGCTGCTATAAATACCCATGTGCAGGTTTCTGTGTGGACATAAGTTTTTAATTCATTTGGGTAAATGCCAAGGAGCATACTTGTTGGATTTGGTTTGTGAGAAACCACTGAACTGTCTTCCAGAGTGGTTGCACCGTTTTGTACCCCCACCAGCAATGAGTGAGAATTTCTATTGCTGCACATCTTCCCCAACATTTGGTGTTGTCAGTGTTCCAGATTGTTTTTGTTATTCCAATAGGTGTGTAGTGGTATCTCATTGTTGTTTTAATTTGAATTTTTCTCATAACATAGGATGTGGACCATCTTTTCATATGATTGTTTTCTGTCTGTACACTTTCTTTGGTGAGGTGTCTGTTCAGGTCTTTAGCCCATTTGAAAATAGAATTTGTTTTCTTAGTGAGTTTTAGGAATTCTTTGTGTAAATAAAGTAATTGTACTCCAATAAAAAAATCATCAAGTAAAAAAATAGAGTTCTTTGAGTATTTGGGATAACAGTCTTAGATGTGTATTTTTTTTTTCTTTTGGCGGCCATGCCCTGTACCATGCGGGATCTTAGTTCCCTGACCAGGGATTGAACCTGCACCCCCTGCAATGGAAGAGCAGAGACTTAACCACTGGGTTGCCAGGTAAGTCCCTCAGTTGTGTCTTTTGCAAATATTTTCCCTGGGTCTGAGCTTGCCTTCTAATCCTCTTGACAGTGTCTTTCACAGAGCAGACATTTTTATTTTAATTAAGCCCAGTTAATCAATTATTTATTTTGTAGATCATGCCTTTGGTGCTGTAGCTAAGAAGTCACTGCCAAACCTGAGCTCTTCTAGGTTTTCTCTTATGTTTTCTTTCTGGAGCTTTATAGCTTTGCGTTTTACATTTAGGTCCATGATCCATTCTGAGTTAATTTTTGTGGATGCTGTGAGTCCTGTGGCTAGATTCTCTTTTCTTGTATATGGACGTCCAGTGGTTCCAGCACCATTTGTTAAAGAGACTATCTTTGCTCCATTGCTCTGACTTCTTTGTCAAAGACCAGTTAACTATATATATTTATGTGGGTCTATTTCTGGGCTCTCTATTCTGTTCCATTGACCTATTTGTCTGTTTTTCAGTGGTACCACATTGTCTTGGTTACAATGGCTTTATAGTAAGTCTTGAAGTGGGGTAGCATCAGATCTCCAGCTTTGTTCTGCTCTTTAATATTGTGTTGACCTTAATAACTTTTAAAATGTTCTTGTCTGCTAATTCCAACATCTATGTCAGTTCTTGGGCTTCCTTGGTGGCTCAGATGGTGAAGAATCTGCCTGCAATGCAGGAGACCCAGGTTCCATCCCTGAGTTGGGAGGATCCCCTGGAGAAGGGAATGGCTACCCACTTCAGTAGTCTCGCCTGGAGAATTCCATGGACTGAGGAGCTTGACTGGCTACAGCCTATGGGGTTGCAAACAGTCAGACACAACTGAGTGGCTAACGCTTTCATTTTTTTCCTTGTCAGTTCTTATTTGATTGATTTTTCTTCTTATTATAGGTTGTGTTTTCAAGCTTCTTTGCATGCCTAGAAATTTTTGATTGGATGCCAGACATTGGAATTTTGCGTTGTAGGTTGCTGGGTATTTTTTTAAATAGGTCTAGAATATTCCTGAGCTTTGCTCTGAGATGCAGTTATTTGGGAACATTTTGATCTTATCAGATCTTCCTCTTAAGATTTGCTAGGTGAGACCCCAAAATCAGAAACAATTACTCCTAGCGGTTACTCCTAGACCACATCAGCATTTGGTCCGGGGGTGTTAATCCCCACCACTGAGGTAAGACCCTTCTGAATGCTATACGCAAGCGTTCATGCTTTATGGGGATTCCCAGTCTGGTGGTGAGAATGGTAACAATTTGCAGGCCTGTGTGAGCACCAGGCGCTCTTCCCACTCACATTTTTGGGGGCTGTCTTCTACACCCGTGGGTAGTCTCCTCACCTATGTACACTGATAATTCCTTTGCTGGATTCCTTTGCAGATCTTCAGAGTTCTGTCTGCAGCTTTCTCTGCTCCAGTGCTCTGTGCTGTGGTCTGGATTCTCAGCTCTGTCTCCTCTACTCAGGGTCCCCTGGGCTCTGCCCTAGTAGAACAGGTGGGGGTGATCTTTGGGTTCACCTGGTTTATTCCCTATGTCTCAGGGATTACTTTCCTTTGCTGCCTGATGTCCATGGTGTGACAAACTGTTTCACATATTTTCCCTTTTATTTAGGTTGTTTTAGTTGGGAAGGTAAGTTCATTCTCCATTATTTTACTTGGCCAGGTGCACAAGTATCTGCCTACAGACCATTTGATTAGAGTGGAAGTGCCTGGAAAATAATACCAACACTTATTGAGCACTTACAGCATACCAGAAATAGTTCTAAGAACATTCTCTTATCTATAGGATTTTCACATTTGTTCTCAGAGGTAGGCACCATTGTTTTTTTGCAGGAGGTGACAGCATTGCAGAGGTCACTCAGCTGTGACTGGTGAGGTCAATCCCAGGCAGCAGGGCCCCGCTGTCGTCCTGCCCTATTACAGGCGTGGTGACAATTATGCTTCAGTAGGGAGTTCCGGAGGCTCTTCTCAAGGGCTCTTCCGGGATGGCGAGTGCTGTGTTTGAATTCAGTTTGACAGTCCTTTGTGTGGGTCTTCAAAAACTGATGTGACCTTTCTCAGAAAGCTTAGAATAGAATTCTGGTGAAAACCTTAATTTGGCCATTACTTTTTTCCTCCTTTCCCCCACTGTGTGCTTCTTGCTGGTGTGAATTGTGCCCAGGCTTGGACATTTGAGGGGCCATGCAGGTCTAGCTGCAGTGAAGAACCTCTCACTTGGTAGACAGAGGACCTTTCTCAGGAGTCAGATGGTCCATCCTAGAGACCATGAGGAAAACAACCCAACCACGGCACACAGGTCTTGAGATGACTGGGCAACAGAAGCCTGCTTCCCAGGGAACTTCCCTGAGCCTCCTCCACTCAGCCCCTGCCTTTCCATCCAGGCTTGGTTAGGTGCCTACCAGATCCTCCCTCATTGTCCTCTGCTCACCTGGGAGGGTGCGTGTCTGTTCATGTGTCTGTCTCCCCTCCTGGGCTGTGAGCACTTGGGGCAGAGGATGTTTCCTAATTTGGATTTTTATTCCTTACAACTGAGACTGTGCTCAGCTGTATTGGGTTCTCAGGAATGGCTGAATGACTGAATGATGAATGAATGAATGGCTCTCAGACTTGTACCAATGAGGACGTCTCAGGTTATAAGTAATGAAGAGCTCATTTGAGATGGCTTAACCATGAAGAGGGCTTCCCTGCTGGCTCAGACCAGAATCTGCTTCCCATGCAGGAGACCTGGGTTCGATCCCTGGGTCGGAAAGATCCCCTGGAAAAGGAAATGGCAACCCACTCCAGCATTCTTGCCTGAAGAAATTCCATGGACAGAGGAGCCTGGTGGGCTATAGTTCATGGGGTTGCAAAGAGTCAGATACGACTAAGTGACTAACACTTTCACTTTTTCACTTCAACCATGAAGAAATGCATCGTTTTGTGTTAGCACAGGTTCTGGGGCCTGGTAGGCTGCAGGCACAACACCGTCAGGGCTCTAGCTCCTCTGTTCTCTGATTCTCTTGGCTCTGTCTCTCTTTGTCCTTTGGCAGACTCTCTCATGGCTTTAAGGAGGGTGCTCCCAGCAGCCCATGGGACAAGTTGCTCATCATTCACACCCAGAGGGAGAAAGATGGATGGAATGAAAGTCCTTCCCATCCCTCTGATTGGCCAGCTTGATTGGTCACTTGTCTGCTTCTGGACCTATTATAGTCACTAAGAGAATTCTGTGTGCTGATTGGCTGAAATAATCACCGTTGAGGAGGATGGTGAACTGTGATTGGTTAATAGAGATTCATCCAGGATGAGAGAGGAATCAGCCTTCTGGGTCCATTGTGAGTGCAGAGTAGGGTTGACACCAGACCACAAACAGGGTCCTGTGGGAAGGAGGGGAGAGGTGACCTGTGTACCAGTGATACACTGAGGGATGGTGGGACACCCCCCCACCTCGGGTCTCCCCCTCTTTTCATCAAATGAGCATTTCTTGGGTGCATGCTTGGAGCGTCATTGACACTGTGCCCTGGGCTGCATGGGCCAATCATAAGAGGAAGGGATTATAGTCACTCCATATTAGAGAGGAGAGAACAGAGGTGCAGAGAAGCTAAGACACTTGGGTAGAGTTGCCCAGCTGGTCACTGATGGGGCTGGGAGCTGACGCCTGCATGCACAGGACAGGCCAATTTGCCTAAGATGACCTCTGAGGTCTTTTTTTCTTTTCTTTTCTTTAATTTATGTATTTATTCTTGGCTGTGTCAGGTCTTAGTTGTGGCATGCAGGATCTATCATTGTGACATGTAGGCTTTTCTCTAGTTGAAGGACGTGGGCTTAGTTGCCCTGTGGTATGTGGGATCTCAGTTCCCTGACCAGGGATCAGACCTGCATCCCCTGCATTGAAAGGCAGATTCTTAACCACCAGGGAAGTCCCATCAGTCTTTTCAAGATGGGATGGTCTCTGTGGTGCACCGGGTCCCACTCCATCCTCCCTTCCCTCTGTCCCGTCTTTGCCCCTTTCCCTCCCAGAGCCCAGTGTCCCCAGTGAGCAGACACATGCTGCTCAGGTACCCTCGGCCACCATCCAGGGTCCTTGAAATGCAGGTGACCCTAACAGCCTGGAAATCAGGTCCACCACTCACCTGGCTGAGGTGAGGAGGGTAGAGCCACAGCCTGGGATCTCCTCTGCCCCCATCCCCTCCCCTGGCATCGAATTCAACCTTGGCCTCATACAGGGCTGGATGCCCACAAGGCCCTCAGAAGCACATTGATGTGGCTGATGGAGTTGAATTCCCTGCTGAGCACACTTATGCTAACAGAAAAAAGAGATGAATCCAGGGATTAAGAAGATAGAATATTAAGAGAGCCTTGATGCTGAGGCTCCATGGACTCCCCAGGGGCTTGTGGGAGTCTGGGGGAGTGGCACCCCTGGACCCTGTAGCTGAGTCAGGACCCCACCCCCCAGCTGCCATGGAAACAGTCTTATCAGAAGTGACAGTTCTCACTGGAAGCCTGCCCATCCCAGGCCCTGGGCCACACACACCCTTCCACTGGACAGATGTTTGTGGTGTGTGAGTGACAACATGGCGGCCAGGCTGCCCGCATCCCCTTGATCAACCCTTGTGATGGTCCTGAGTGTAGGCCTTTTGGTTTCCTGTTTCATAAACAAGACAGTGAAGCCTGGGAGAGGCCAAGTCCCCCATCAAGTGGGAGGATAGACCAGCCTTCCTATTCCAGACCTGCATCTGGACTCCTCTCCCTAAGCTGGATCACTTGGGGCTTGTCCAGCCCCATTGTGCCTGCACTCCATCCTGCTCAGGATAGCCCAGGGCGCGTGGCCGAGTGTCATTTCTGTCCCTGGAAACCAGGTGGCTCTTCCCCTCCTCATCTCTCTCCCCACTGCTATTTGCAGGCAAAAAGGAGGAGACAGCTGAGGCCCCTCTCCTCACTTCCTGCTCCAAAATTCAGGGTCTCCCTCCCCTCCTGGATCCGACAGGAGCAGCTGTGTTTGCCGCCTGTGCCCCTCAAATTCATCACCCCATGAATGCCTGGAAAGAGGCAAATAAAAGTAAGATGATGTTTTTCATAAATAAGCAATGTAGCCACTCAGACCTGGTTTGGGCTGTCAGCTGAACTCCCTCAGAGAGATATTGACGTTGAAATATTTGCGTATGTTCTCATGGAACATTTATTGTGGGGCTCTGGGCTCCAATAAAGCCTTTGTGTAAATTATTCATTATGGAATTCAGATGAAACTCCAAAAATCTGCCCACCAAGGGGCTGCCTTTCTTCTTGCCCTTTTTCTCTGTTGCCTCTGAAGAGCTGGTCTTGGTTAGAATCTAATGCCACCAGCCAGACAGGCGGTGTAATTATCAGGGCAAAATGAATGGATTGGGGGAGTCATGGTTCTGACCCTAACACTGGCATCTCTGCAACGCAACTTGGCTTTTCTTGAAGTATTTTCTCTGCCACCAGAGCCCATGCTAACGTCCTCTGAGCCACTGAGATGGTGGTTTTCTGGGGGCCATGGCAATAGTGCCCCATCTCCATCCTCCTGTCTTTGGAGGAGAAAATCTGTTCCTGTTAGCATAGCCTGTTAAGGCTCAGGAGCCCCAGTCCAGGAGGTCCTCACATTTGTTCTGGGGGAGCTGGGCAGTTCTAAGGAGACCAAGACCCAGAGGTCATTGTGGGCTGAATTCTGTCCCCCTAAAGCCTTGAAGTTTTAGCTCAAGTACCTGTGAACATGACCTTATTTGGAAATAGGTCTTTATAGAGATAATCAGGTGAGGCCATTGGATGAGCCCTGACCTAGCGTGATGGTGTGCCCATGAGAATAGGAAACCTGTTTCCTTTTTTAAAATATGCTTTTATTTAAAAAAATATTTATGTAATATTTTCGGCTGCCCAGAATCTTCCTTGCTGCGTGCGGGCTTTCTGTAGTTGCAGCACATGCGCTTCTTGTCGTGGTGGCTTCTCTAGCTGTGGAGCACAGCTCTAGAGCACAGAGACTTCAGTAGTTGTGGCGCACAGGCTTGCTTGGCCCTCGGCACGTGGAATCTTCCCGGACCAGGGATGGAACCTGTGAGGCGAGCAGAAGTAACGCCATGGCAGGCAGCTTAGATTAGGAGTCGGCCTTCCTACTTCTGAGTGGTAAGATTATCAGGCCACCTGGATACAATATCGATCAGCTTTCGCTTAACACTGACCACTGTTTGCCAATTAGGAAATTAGGAACGGGGTGGAAACCCCCGGGAAAGTCCCGCGCGTGAAAGTTTTGACCAATGAAATTGCTTTGCAAACGTGTAACCAATCCGCTTAAACCAACTACCAATGGCGTGTGCTCACCTTATAAATTTGTATAACAGCTTGGGCTCGGGGCTCTCTGACCCTGCACCACTGCATTGGTTGCGGCAGAGGCCCTGGCTCGAGTCAGTAATAAACTTCCCTTTTTGCGAGTTGTGTTGTCTTGGAGGCCTTCTCTATTCCCGCTCAGGGATTCGGACATCGGGCATAACAGAACCCATGTCTCCTGCATTGGCAAGCGGATTCTTAACCACTGGACCACCAGGGAGCTCCTTTATTTTTTTAAAAAATTGGAGTATAATTGCTTTACAATGTTGTGTTAGTTTCTGTCATCCAACAGTTCGAATCAGCTGCTCAGTCGTGTCTGACTGTTTGTGACCCCATGGACTGTAGCCTGCCAGGCTCCTCTGTCCATGGGATTCTCCAGGCAAGAATACTGGAGTGGGTTGCCATTCCCTTCTCCAGGGCATCTTCCCGATCCAGGGATCAAACCCAGGTCTCCTGCACTGCAGGCAGATTCCTCACCATCTGAGCCACCAGTCTCTTAGGCCTCGATCCCCCTCGCCCCACCCCCTAGGTCCTCACAGAGCATGGAGCTGGGCTCCCTGTGCTCTTCGGAATCGTCCCACTAGCTGTCTGTTTTACATGGGATAGTGTATGCATGTCAGTGCTGCTCTCTCAATTCATCCCACCCTCTCCTTGAGAACAGGGAATTTGGACATGGAGACCAGCATACAGGAAGCCGCCCTGTGAGCACCAAGGCAGCCATCTGCAAGCCAAGGAATGAGGCCCCTGAAGAAACCAGGGCTGCCGACACCTTGATTTCCAACCCTCAGCCTCCAGGATGGTGAGAAAATACTTTTCTGCTGTGTAAGCCGCCTGGTGGCTCAGTGGTAAGGAATCTGCCTGCAGTGTAGGAGACATGGGAGGTGCGGGTTCCGTCCCTGGGTTGAGACGATCCCCTGGAGAAGGGCATGGCAACCCTCTCCAGTATTCTTGCCTGGAGAATCCCATGGACAGAGGAGCCTTGTGGACTAAAGTCCATAGATCGTAAAGTGTCAGACATGACTGAAGCGACTTAGCATGTACGCACATCAGCCACCAGTTGATACTGTTTGGTTAGGCAGCCTGATCAAGTCCAGATAGCAATGGAGTGACTCTTCAAGGTTCAAAGATAGTGTGTTGGGATTTGAACCAGTGGCCTCAGGGTTCAGCCTGCGGGTGTCCTTTGGTTGGAGGAAGGAGGAGCAGCTTGGCAAACTGGCCCTGAGACCTCCCGTGAAGCCCGAGCGCTAGTGAGACAGAGGCTTAAACAGGGCCTCTGCCAACACCTTCTTGCTTCCCTTTGAAGAGTAAAGAGCTCACTGTGTGTTTGTGGAATTAATTTTATAATTTGTAAATGAATAAATGAAAGAAAGACCTAGGGAGTCTGATCTGCCGAGAGAATGCCCCCCACACAGTACTCTGTCTGCTGCCGCCTCTCAACCCCGTGTTAGGTGACAATGACGGGCCACGTCCTGGGAGCCCAGTGACCAAAAGAGCCCCACTGGGCTGTCCACAGGCATCTGGTTCTGTGCCGTGGGGCGAGGCTGAGTGTGACTCAGGCTTTGGGGACAGAGGGGGTTTCTATCCTGCAGTAGGGACCCTCGAGGGCAGGGTCTCAGCCAGCCTTGGGACTCGCTTTCACTCCAAGGCCCTCCCCATGGCCCAACCAGGTCCACTGGCCTGATGCAAATCTGAGTGTGCCCTTGCCTGGCCTCAAACAACCTTCCAGGGCTTTTTCATTTCTGTGGTTCATGTTCTTAACTGCTACCCTTCTCTGAGGAAGAAGCAGGCTGTGTGTTAAGACGACTCTTTGTGAAACTGATTAATTGTAAATGGATTAATGCAGACAACATGGAAGATCTCACAGTGGAACGTTTGGCCCTGGGAAACTTGGGGCTTCAGTTCTCAGAGATTTCGGGCTGGGACATGGATGTTTGGAGTAAAGCAGGCACCAGAAAAGGTGGGTCTAGCCTGGAGAATCCCAGGGACGGGGGAGCCTGGTGGGCTGCCGTCTATGGGATCGCACAGAGTCGGACACGACTGAAGCGACTTAGTAGCAGCAGCAGCAGCCCTTTGTCCAAAGTGCCCCGCCCTTCCTTCCTCCCCTCCCAGACAGCTTGCTCCCTCTCCCCACCCACTGAATCCATATGTATGTGTGTGTTTTCATTCTTTCTGATTGGAGACACTTTTTTTTTTCTCTCAGTCTTTTTGAAATTTCCGACTTGCACTGAGGACTCAGCCGTAGAAAACCCTGGAGTCCCTTTGGTTTGACCAAACCTCCATCTGTCCCCTGTCCATGCCTGGGGCCAGTCTCCACCTCTGGGGACCTCCTTTCCCTTCTCACCCCCATTTCCTCTCAACCAGCTCCTCTCCTTGGCCAGGTGTAAGGCCTGACCTGAGCTGTGGGGTCCCACCCAGGCTTCGGGGTCCTGCCTGCCTCATTGTCCTCTGCTCACCCAGCCTCCCCTGCCCCGCACCTCAGAACAGAGCACAGTGTCGGGCTGGCATCAGGCCCTGACCATCCCCTGCCCACCCTGCCTCCTGGGGCCGGGTCCCTGAGATGTCCCTCCTTCCCAGGGTCCACATTAGATCTGCTCTACCATCGCCCTTGGTCTCTGAAGGCAGGAGGCCTTCAGATCCACACGTAAGTGAGTGAGCTCTGGGGAGGAGGATGACAGACAATATGGTTACTAAGAAAACCCATTCATACAGCGACAGTGTTCTTTTCCTAAAAAAAGCAGTGTTCAGGAGTGAGGAAGGCCTTGCTTGTGGTGTTGGCGAAATCAAGGAAGCATGTGTGCCATGGCAGATGGGCTGGGTTCCCACACACCTGTTCTCATCTGCATAAAGTGAAGAGGCCACTGGGGGCCCCTCTGTCCCCCTCTGTGCCCCTCCCAGGGCCCCCTGCCCTGAGCTGGGCTCATGCTGTGCCAGTGGCCGGAGTGATCTGGCCCAGCCTGGGAACGGACTGTCCTCCTCGTCCTGAATTTAGAACGCAACAGAGAGGGGCATCTGGTCCCTGCCCCCAGTAGCTGCACAGGTGGACTCTCGGGTCTCCACGTCCTGAGGTTCTGCAGGGAGGTGAGAGTTGAGGGCAGAGGGTCAAGCAGAAGCAGAGAGAGAGGTGGATGGGCCAGCTCCTGCCCCTTGTCCCCAGCGTCCGCTCAGGAGCCGCTTGAGGAGGAGTGGCAGGCGGCCCGTGCGTCCTGGAGCCTGTCTGCCCCACGCGGCTCAGCGACGTGTCATAACAGGTTCCCGGAGTGCTTCCTCGCCATCTGTCTCGTGTGCTAGATGACAGCGCGGGCTGGCAGAGATGCGTTCAATTTGCAATTGTAAGTTGTCTTTTTTCCTCTCTTCACTCTGTGAAACCACTCTGATGGCGGCGGCAAGGCTGCCAGGGTTTGCAGTGAGCCGGGCGTGGTTCTCAGACAGCAGGAGACACATGCTCTGGAGTCCTCATGGGCCCAGGATATGCCCGTGGGGCTGGGGTGCCTCGGAGGCCTTTCTCCCAGGTGACCGACCCCAGGCTGATTCTGGGCCTTGCCCTGTACTCCAGCAAGGGTACTAATTCCAGCATCCACCCCGATTAGCTCACGTGCATGGTGTGAGAGCCTGGCCACTGGCCACCCTGGCCGCCCTGCCTGTCCCACCATAGCCAGTCTGCTGTGCCAGCAGACAGAGGGCTCTTTACATGCGAGGTAGATCTCGCCACCTCTCCCCTCATGTTCCCATGCTCCTCCCCAAGGCATGCATGCCCTGTCTCTGCCCCAGTGACAACAACCTCCCCAGAACTGTCTCGAACACATCAGACACACACTCTGCAGGCCTTTGCCCAGGAGGCTTCACTGCTGAACTTTGCTGAACATTTAAAGAATTATTACCAGAACTTCAGAAACTCTTCCAAAAAAAAAAAAGAAAAGAAAAACCAGAAGATGGGAAAACACTTCCTGACTCATTCCACGAGACTGATATGACCTGATGCTAAAGCCTCTAAAGAGATCCTATCTCAGCTCAGACTGGATGGGGAGGGCGGGGGGCAAACACAGACCTTATTCCTCAGAGTCCTGGGGTTCTGGACTTCCGAGGTCCCACAGCTGGCTAAGTCGGGTCCTGGTCGGCTTCTCTTCCTGGTTTGCAGACGGCCACCTTCCTGTCCTCATGAGTGCATGAGGGTCTGAGTTCTGGTATCTCCCTTTTGTTATAAGGACACCAGTCCCATCCCGGGGCCCCACCCTCATGACGTACTCTCGTCCTAACCCCCTCCCCGAGGCCCCCCTCCTCATGCCATCACACTGGGGGTTAGGGCTGCAACTTAGGAATTTGGAGACAGAATTCAGTACCCAGGACACTGCAAGACAAGACTGCAGGTCTCCGCCCCTCTGTCCAGAACCTTCTCCCCCACATCTTTCCCCAGGCTCACTCTCCCTCACTCCAGCCTCTGCTCAAAACCTCGCGTTTTCCTGACTGTTGAACCTAACACAACCAGACCCCGGTATCTCACACCCCCACCCCACCCCCACCTCCACCATGTTCCCTTCCTGGGGTCGGCACTGCCCCCCAGGACACGGCACAGCTGTTTGGCTGTTGGTCCCTGGAGGGGGCACCTGAGTGTCTGTCTTGCCTGCCCACTTTTGTGTTCACGGTGCCCAGAGCTGCGCCCGGAGCTCTTGGTGGTTCCTCCCCCTGCATAGTGTGGAGCAGGGCCCCGGGGCTCCCTCAGGGACGGGGTGAGGCTGTCCTCACCTGGAATCATCCCGAGTTCTCACCTCCTTCAGCCTGGATGCACCAGCTCCAGGCCACACTTGATCTAGCGCTCTGCCGGCTATAAAGCCCTTCTGCATCTATGTCTTCTCTGCATCTGGGTTGGGGTGGCCCCGTGACCACAGTCTGAGATGAACTACTGGATGTAACATGCAGGAAGTGAAGTGACTTCTGAGGTCACACACGTTGATGCTTCTGACTCGGTTCACACACCCACTGTTTCTGCCATGTCACGCTGCCCATCACGGGACAAGAGTGACAAAAGCAGACAGCCTGGACTTGTGATTCGGGGCTAGTCCCAGGGGAGGGTGAAGTGTGTGGGGTGTATACAACGGCGGTGGGGAGCAAGGCCACATGAGGGATGCTCCTTCCCATCCAGTTAACTCTCAGGGGATTACCTCAGGGAGCCAGGTCTGTACGTGGGGTCACAGGCCTGCTGGCGAAGGGGGGACATCTCTTTCAGGCCACATGGAGACCATTCTCCAGAGGTGCCAGGAAACCTTGGACCTGTGGTCGGGCTTGGGGCAGAAGGAAAGTCAAGGGCAGAAGTGGTGCCATGGTGAGGGGTGCTTCATCCGAGGCCAGCGGTGAAGTGGTGGTGGTCTGGGCATACACGGGGTTATTCACAGGCCCCTTGGGAGGAGGGTGGGATGTGGGAGCCTGCCTCCCCAGGAGCAGTGATTTAGGGCCAGGCATCTGGCCTGATGTCGAGCGCAGAGGTGAGATCCACCATGGAACCCAGAGCTGTAGGCTCACTGACCCCGTGTGAGGGTCTCTGTGTCTGTGACTCAGGGTCTAAGGCAGAGGGTGCTTCCGTTTACTTTTTTAATATTAATTTTTACTGGAGTGTCGTAGATGTACGGGCTTCCCTGATAGCTCAGCTAGTAAAGAATCTGCCTGTAATGCAGGAGACCCCAGTTTGATTCCTGAGTCAGGAAGATCCCCTGGAGAAGGGATAGGCTACCCACTCTAGTATTCTTGGGCTTCCCTTGTGACTCGGCTGGTAACGAATCTGTCTGCAGTGTGGGAGACCTGGGTTCGATCCCTGGGTTGGGAAGATCCCCTGGAGAAGGGAAAGGCTACACACTCCAGTATTCTGGTCTGGAGAATTCCATGGACTGTATAGTCCATGGGGTCACAAAGAGTTGGACACGACTGAGCAGCTTTCACTTTCAGTAGATGCATCACGTTGTGTTAGTTTCAGGTGTATAGCTAAGTGAGTCAGGAATACATATACATGTGTGTGCACACGTGCTAAGTTGCTTCAGTCATGTCCGACTCTTTGTGACCCTGTGGACTGTATCCCACCAGGCTCCTCTGTCCATGAGATTCTCCAGGCAAGAATCCTGGAGTGGATTGCCATGCCCCACTCCAGGGATTAAGTGAATCAGGTATACGTATACACATATCCACTCTTTTTTCAAGTCTTTTCCCAAATAGGTCATTACAGAGTATTGCGTAGAGTTTACTGTGCTGTGCAGTAGGCCCTTGTTAGTTATCTGTTTTATGTGTGTTTGTGTGTATGTCAATCCCAACCTCCAAATTTATGCCCCCCTCAAGCCTCACTCAGTGGAAGCTCCTGCCTCTCCCCCAAGCTCCACATTCTCTTGTCCTTTACCCCAAGCCTCAGTTCCCATCCTGTATCCTCCCTCCATTTCTCCCCCATCATCTCCCACCCAACTCCCTGCTTCCTTCTCCTGTGTTTTCTGGGTTAGTGCTTTAATTTCTGCAGACACAGGCTGCTCCTCTTCCCACCTGGGGTAAGAACCACCAGAAATATCACATCTAAGTCAGTCTTCCCAACTCCAGCGGACTGAGGAAAAGCGAAAATTGATAGGTGATGCTCAGGGTATGATTTAGCTGGTGAAATCCATGCATCCCTCTCAATTGTGTATCAACATGGTGTTAATCTCAGCCCTAGTGCTCAGATCACTCCTGCATACATGTCTACCCCTCAACAGCAGGTCTCAGAGGGGAGAGAGGGCCCCCATGGCCATGAGGAGGCAGGGGCTCTGGCCTTGGGCCATGGGACCCAGTGAGGTCAAGCACACAGATGGAGAAGCCACTTCACACTATCAGTCGTGATGGTCATGAGAGTTTTTGTTCCCAGTGAACTCGAGTCAGCGCTAGGAAATTTCAGGTCTGGAGCAATTGCAGTGAATTAGCTGTCAAGTAGGCCCCTTGAAGGGGTCCTTGCGCAGAGCTGGGGTTTCCCTCACCTGAGCTGCTCTGCATGGCTTTGCATTCGGTCTCATCTCAGAAGAACGATGGAAGGCTTTGGTAGCAGGTGGATCTGGGTTGGCATCCTGGCTCGGCCACTGGGCAGCTGGGTGAACTCAGCCATGCTGCTCGGGCTGCTCCTCTTCTGTGAAGTGCAGCTAAGTGGGGACTGGACGGCGCTCTGTGTGCGCTGCTCTTGGGGAATCTGGACCACGGTGAGAGCTCAGGAGAGGCAGGGATGGAGCAGCGGTCTGTGCTTTTCCTCATCAGTTACTTTGCTTCCTGAAGCCCCTTGTCCACCATTGGAGTGAATTTTGAGGACCCTTTCTAGCAAGTGCATGCTGTTCCTGTGTGGGTTCTGAGCGCTAGCTTGTTTCTAGTTTGTCCTACAGCTTCCCCTTTGCTTTCCTCCTCCTGCCGCCTTCCTCCTGCACTCATGGGTCACAGGAGCTCAGTCAATTCTGTATATTTCAGGGGACAGGAGATGATTTGGTAACATGTGAGGGTCCCAGCCTTCTCATCCCACCCACCAAAGCAGATCTGGCTCTTACCCCATTGTCCCTGCTCCCCAGACAGACTGTAGATTTCTGCCTTTGTCACTTTGGCTCCAGGATTTGGCATGAAGACAAATAAGAAGAAAGGTGGGCCATGATTATCACCAGGACTATATGGGGAGGGGCTGTTGTGATGGGGAGGGACTGTTGTGATGGAGAGAGACTGTTGTGATGGGGAGGGGCTGTGGTGATGGAGAGAGACCGTTGTGATGGGAGAGGGGCTGTTGTGATGAGGAGAGGCTGTTGAGATGGGGAGGAGTTGTTGTGATGGGGAGGGACTGTTGTGATGGAGAGAGACTGCTGTGATGGGGAGGGGCTGTTGTGATGGAGAGAGACTGTTGTGATGGGGAGGAGTTGTTGTGATGGGGAGGGACTGTTGTGATGGAGAGAGACTGCTGTGATGGGGAGGGGCTGTTGTGATGGAGAGAGACTGTTGTGATGGGGAGGAGTTGTTGTGATGGGGAGGGACTGTTGTGATGGAGGAGAGGCTGTTGCAATGGGGGAGAGACTGTTTTGGTTGGGGAGGGCCTATCGCAGCAGAGAGAATGTTGTGGTCGTAGGGTCTGTGAGTCAATATTCAGCCTAAAAGGGTGTTCTCTTGCCCATACCTAGAGTCCATATTTCACCCCCCATGCCTGAGGATTCAACCCACCCACATTTTGCAGATGAACAGTTGGTTTTGAGGCAAAGGTTGCCTGAGGTCACATTGCTAGTCTGTGCCTGCTTCAGGGTTTCAAAGCCTGTGTGCACGTGTGTACATGTGTGTGCGTGTGTGTGTGTGCAGTCACGTGTGGGCACAACCCCAGCTGAGTGCATGTGTGAGCACCTGTACTTATGTTTGCACTCTCCCATTGCCCTCCTTCCATCCACAGCACAGCATCCCTTGGTGCACAGCTGACCCTCAGTGCTTCCACAGTGTGGATTAGGACACTCAGTGGAGCGCCTGGGTCCTGTGGGCCTTGAGAGGGTGCTCCAGGGAGGCTCCCAGGAGGAGGAGGAGCTTGGCAGAAGATAAGTCCTCCCCCTACCCTGCCCTTGAGTGCAGACTTCTCCCCCCCTGGTCCCAGACCCTAGCCTGTGTGGAATTTCCTCTCTCCCTAGGCTGGGGCCGTGGCAGAACTTGTGACCTGCTGTGGGAGTCCCCTTCTTCTGGGGGAGCCAGGAGAGTCCCCAAACCTGGCAAGGCATCACAGCCTGGGGTCTGCTGAGGGCCTGACCCCTCTCCAGGCATCACCACCCAGCAAACACTCTTTGTTTAATCCTGCCTGGTTATTTTTTACTTCTTGTCCTTCAATGATGGCCTAGTCTGGCTGCACTGAGGGCTGGCTCTCCCCATGGGCCCCCTGGGGACAGGGATTTTGGGTCACCAACTTCAGCCTCTGAGGAGTCACTCAGGTGGAAGTGAGTGGCTGCTGGCCCGGGGCTTCGACTATGAACACCTCCCTCCAGTGCTCAGTGGCTGACCTTATTCCCCCTGCATTATTTATACCTGAGCATCCCTCACAGCCCCCAGCCCGGCTCTGCCCCACCTCCCCCTGCATCCCAGGAGAGCTGAGGCAGGAGCTGGCCACCTCTGGTGTGCATGTTGGAGATACTTTTTCCCAGACTTGGGCGGGGGGAAGAGCCTGTCTTCTCCTGGCTGGCATATGACTGTCACCCACTTCCAAAGTCAAACATCTACAAATATCCTTCTTTAATTGGGCTAATTTAGGAGAACAGCAGCGGTGAGTTCCTTGTGTTGCTGAATCTCTTTGAGAGACGTATTAATATTCTGATTCCGAGAAGGATCAGTGTGAATTCCTCTGTTACAGATGACACAATTATATTTCTAAATTCTTCTCCTCAATTAGTACATATGGTTAAAAATACCCTTGATTTTTAATTAAGCTTCTGAACTGCAGTCCTATGAATATAAATGGATCATCGTCCCTGTCCACAGACAGACTGTGGGGGTTCACGGGCTCCATGTGTGATCAGGTCCCTGGGAGGTCACGGGGCCTCAGGGAATGATGGGCTCCAGGCCTTATGGTGGTTCTGGGGCTTCAGTCTTGGGGGAGAAAAGGGTCCCCAGCTTGGCCCTTTCAGTTCCTGCCCTGTAAGCCGCTGGGCCTTTGACTGTGACTTTTGGCTTTTGGGCAGGGCTGAGGTGCTGCCCTCTGCCTGGGTGACTGGGCTGTCCTAGGGGTCCCTTTGTGCATGGACCCAAATCTCTCCTGTGTTGTGAGGCAATTTTTCTATGGTTTTCTCTGTTTGTGTGCCCATGTGCATATATTTTTCCCAGAGAGCTTTGTGTTGGGTGTCGTCACCAACATGTAAACATTTATTCTTGTCTGTTTGAGAGTCTGCCCACCTCATTGATTGCAAGCAGCCCTGCATCATTCTTTGTGTCCCCAGGACCTGATATGAGGCTGGCCGAATGCTTATTGAAACAACCAGGCTTTGAAATTCAAAGCCAAATTGCCTGGACTACATCAAAATAACATTTTTTTTTTTTTACACCAAAAAATCCTATCAACAGAATAATAGCCTATGGAATGGTAGAAAACATTTGCAAATCCTATTTCTGATATGAGGTTAACATCGGGAATATACAAAGAAGCCTAACAAAGCAGCAACAACAAAATAATCTGGTTTAAAAGGCAAAGGACTTGAATAGTCATTTCTCCAAAGAAGACATACGGCCAACAGCACATGAAAAGATGCTCAGCACCAGTGATCAGCAGGGAAATGCAGATCAAAGGGACAGTGAGACACCTCATACCCATTAGGATGGCCCTATCGAAAATACAGAAAACAGGTGCTGACGAGACTGTGGCGAGATGGAGCTCTTAGACATGGTTGTAGGAATGTAAAATGGAGCAGCTGCTGTGGAAAACAGTATGGCAATTCCTCAAAAAAAATAAAAGTAGTCCTGCCATGTGATCTGGGAAGTCCATGTCTAGGTATTCATCCACAATTATTGAAGGCAGAATCTCAAGGTGATAACTGCACACCCATGTTCACAGAAGCCTTACTCAGTCACCAAAGGGTGGAAACAACCCACGGATCAGTGGATGGTTGAACATGATGGATAAATACAATGTGGTCCATCCACACAATCGAACAAGATTCCACCTGACCAAGGATGAAAATTCTGATACCTGCCATAGCATGGATGGACCTTGAGGACATTATGCTGAGTGATAAGCCAATTGCCCAAGGACAAATACTGTATGATCCCACTTATATAAGGTCCCTAGAGGAGTCAAATTCATAGAGAGAGAAGGTAGGATGGTTGGTGCTGGGAGGAGAGGGGATGGGGAGTTAGTGTTTAATGGGGACAGGGATTCGGTGTTGCAGGAAGCAAAGGAGATGGGTGGTGGGGATGTTTGCATAACAATATAAATGTACTTAATGCCACTGAGCTGTGCACTGAAAATGGTTAAGGTAGTAAATTTTACAGTGTGTATGTTTTATCAAAAATTTAAAAAAGCCAAATTCCCTTGGCCAGATAGCCTACCACTGAGTCCAGTCTGGACACTCCCTTCCTGGCATTCACCCCTGGTCCTGGGATGAGGGGGTGAGAGCAGAGAGAACCAGAGCCAGGCAATAACCTCACATATAAGAGTGGCCTCTGGCCAGTGGACAAAGTAGAAATGCCACCTGATGTCTCTCTGTGGGTTCCCTACTTGCAGAACCTGAGGCAAGGGCTTCTGGGCAGGAAGGTGAATTGAGAGTAGATTCTCAGGAAGCAGGAGAGTGGATCAATAGGGGTGGAACAGAAAAGAAGGGGAAATCAATAAATGATTCATTGTTGAGCTAGTTACCACTCTGGGCAACTGGACCTCAATTCTGCTGAAGATTCTCTGAAAATGCACTTTAAAATTGTTCTCTGAAGGGTTCAAAAAAGTGTATTTATCCACCAACTTCTAATCTCCATCCTTTGAGGTTTGTCCTGTGTAGGGGACATTCTGCAATTTTAGAGGAAACCCTGGTGCAGAAGAGTAGAGTTAAGGAGGCCTTGAGATGAGAGCCCACCAAAGTGCATGGAACTGTCCAGGAGAGCAGTGCTGAATGCAGGGGATGGGGGCGGCAAGGTGATGTCTGCTTCAGCCCACCACCCACCCACCCTCGGCTTCTCAGATCCATGTGTGCCTCACATTACATCTACTCGGTCACTAGGTGTTCAAGGTGGTGGCTGGTTAGACTTTCTAAGAAAAGTCTCAAGCCTGAGGGATGTGAAACTCAGCTGGTTTTGCTGCTGCAGCTAGTTCTAAAATCTGTCATCTCTTTCCTCCATCACTCATTCTGGATTTCTCACAGTCTGCACAGCCCATGCCGACAACTGTGTCTAAGTTACTGGTCTTCAGGCAATAAGGAGGGGAAAAGTGGAGAGGAGAAAAAGCATTATCTTATGGGGCATGGTAACATGAAGCCTCATCTTTTCATAGTCACCAATTTAGAGCAGGTTTCTTTGGTCTAGAAAAGGGTGGGGGGGGGCAGATTCTTCAGAGGTTGAGGTTCAAGATTCTTAGGTGCATTGACCCAAATGTCTCATCCTTGAACCAGGGTCCCGCTCCTCTAATAGACCTTGGCATGAGCCCTGGAGACCTGTCAAGACTATGCATTCACTGACTCTTACAGTTTCCCCAACCTTACATTTAATTACAGACTTGATTTCAGCACCATCTTCCCTCTGGCTGCAGGAGATGAGGGTAAATGCCAGGGAGGCATTCTGGCTTTGACTGTACACCCTGAGCTGATAATTGGCTGCCCTGAGCTTGTCATTCTCTTCCATCAAGTCGAAGGCAGTTAACAAGGAGTCAGCAAACTCTCTAACTTTATAACTTCCATTGCTTCCATGTACTTCAAGGGCTGTTACTGCACAGACCAAGGCTTTCCTTTCACCTCTACCTCATCCTGCATGATGCAGGGGAGAGTTCTGATAGCTGTGATGCATACCAGGGAAGATTGTTGCTCAATTTATCACCCAGAAAAGGGGTCTTTGCTACGGTCATATGAGGATCAATGCAGTTCCAGGATTCCACCCTCAAGGTCAGCTTTTTAAGTTTAGTTTAGATTCCCCCAAAGCAGAGCCTGAAATAAGGGATTGGCCTCAGGCATTTTAATGGGGATGTGGTCCCAAGGAGTATAAGCAGGAATGGTGGGTGGGGAATAGGGCAGGAGGAAAATTCAGTGAAAGGACTTTCTATGGAGTTGATTACCTCTGTGCAGCTTCAGTGCCACCAGGGTCCCTGTAAGTACCTTGTAGAAAGCGTCTCATTATTGTATCTCTGAAGGAAGTGAGACTGAGCCATTTATCCACCAACTCTCACACCCTGTGTTTTCAGAGTTAATCCTCCCCAGACCTCTGGGCTGTGTCAATGCAAGGTCAGAGTGGCCTCCATCATCTAGGCAAAAGTTCTTTTTTTTTTTTAACTTTTGACTTTATATTGGATTATAGCTCATTAGCAACGTTGTGATAGTCTCAGGTGGACAGCAAAGGGACTCAGCCACACATATACATGTATTGTATCTATTCTCTGGGGAAGGTTTTGATGGAAACAAATCATAGGGATGCAGTGTTTATGAAGTGGGGGAACTGTCCACTCCATGGTGCTGAAGTCACATGGGCTGAGGGGCTAAGGAGTGGAATACCACCGCATCTCCTACACCCAACAGGTGGATTTAGATCCAGAATACTTTCAAAACACTTCAGTGCCTCCTCAGACTGAAACCTTGCCTTTCATATACCATGCATTTGCTTCAAAAACCCGATTCTGGGACTTCCCTGGTGGTCCGCTGTTAAGAATCTGACTGCTAATGCAGGGGACATGGGTTCAATCCCTGGTCTGGGAGGATCCCACATGCCACAGAGCAACAAAGCCCATACACCACAACTACTGAAGCTCGTGCACTCTAGAGCCCATGCTCCACAGTAAGAGAAGCCATGGCAATGAGGAACCTCTCACACTGCAACAAAGAGGATCACCCTCTCGCCATAACTAGAGAAAGCCCATGTGCTGTGACAAAGACCCAGCTCAACCAAAAAGAAATAAAAATTAAAAAATAATTGAGATTAATGATCATTAAAAAAAGCATCCAATTTCCTTTACCTATGGTCTGGACTCTTCAGTCCAACCTTCTAAACCCTGTGGATTTACATTAATGAGGGCACACAGTGTCTGTACCAAGAGTGAACGTGAAAGTGTTAGTCACTCGGTCGTGTCTGACTCTTTGTGACCCCATAGACTATAGCCCACCAGGCTCCTCTGTCCACGGAATTATCCAGGCAAGAATACTGGAGTGGGTAGCCATTTGCTTCTCCAGGGGATCTTCCCAACCCAGGGATGGAACCTGGGTCTCCTGCACTGCAGGCAGATTCTTTATCATCTGAGCTGCCAGCGTGGGGCAGAGGGCAGTACACCAGCTGAGTGCCTGGTTGTAACTTGTTTGTCAGCTCTTGTTTGTGTAGGAAAAAAACAGACAACCAGCTGTTGCATCAGCACATGGAGAAAAATCACGTTGATCCCTGTTTTTGTATTTTGGTTGAGTAGTCTGCAAGAACCCCAGGGGGTGTCAGGTCAGGACATCATAATCTCTGGCTGGGATAAATAGTGCCTGCCCCATTTTTCTCAGTTTGGGCTCCTGGAGACAAACGTCAGCTGTTTTCATCAAAAACAAAGTGCTACCCTGTGGGAGAGTTTAAACAGCTCATCTATGAAGGGTATTACTTTTTCTTCCACGTCTGAAGTCTGTCCTAGTTTTTTCTTCTGCTGGCTGCACCCTTGAGTTACGGGTCTCCCCAGCCACAAAAGAGACATAACGTTCATCTTTCATGAATGAGAGGCCCAGGGGCCCTTGCCAAGGGCTTCATATAGCTCTCTGACAAATATGCCATGATCTTGACCTTACTAGCTCCAGAAGCCCCATCAGAGGGGACTGAGCAACCCAGATGGGAGGAGGGAAAGCTAGTGAGCAGGTGGCCCCTGGGGTGTGATCTCCTGAGCCCTTCACCTGATGTAGGGGCAGTCCGGTCCTAGTCTCTCTGTACCAGAGTCCCCAGGACACCAGGGAGGAAAAACAAGGGGACACAAGGCTTGAGAATGTAAATAATTCCCAAATTGTCTTATACTTTTGTGGGAGCTCAGGACCCAAGGTGATTTCCCCATCGGGCAATGGGAAGAATGTGTGTTTTGGGAGCAGAGCTGGATTTGAATCTCAGCTGCCCATCTGTCAAGGGGTATGACCAGAAGCAAGTGATACAGTTGGTCTGAGAGCTAACTTCTTCATCTGAATCAAGGGCATAATACTCTTCACCTTACAAAGTTGTCACAGGGATAAATGAGGTGACGCAACCGACATGCTGGCCCCATGTGGGGCACACAGCCAAGCAGTCACTGGAAGCTTGCTTCTTTCCCTTTTCGTGTTGCAGGGAGAAAAACAAGCTGTGGAGCTCTGCTGACGGGAAAGCGCAGGGGGTTGGGAGGGATGAACCACACCATCGTCCACTGACCTCCAGGCACTCTGAAGGCTGATGAGAAGCGTAGCTTCGGATGCTGGAAGCACCGAGAGGTACCCCTTTGATCTGCCTGCTTTAAAAATTCTATCCTTACAGTAGCCTCTCTTTAGGCTTTTTCATTTCTACAGGATTTCCTAATCCCCTTTAAATAAAGATCAAAAAGGAGCCAGGTCTTTGCAGCATCTCCCCCTTTCCCGCTGGTCAGTGCCCTGTAGAGGTTTGGGTTGAAAGTCCTGCTGATTGGCTTGGGAGAATTGAGGACACTGTATCTGGGCTCCAAGCTGGGTGGAAAACTTGGTCTCCTAGTACCTGATCTGACCCTGATCTGTCTCCTCCTGAGTTTCGGCTTCTTCTGAACCAAGCATAGTTTTAAATGCATTAACCCATTTTACTGCTCACAATTATCTGTGAGGTAGGTGACCATTGTTGTCATCCCATTTTACAGATTGAGAGACTGAGGCACAGAGAGGTGCAGTGGCTTGCCTAAGGGCACACAGAGGGTAAGTGGCCTGGGTTTGAGGTCCAGAGTCTATGTACATAACCACATGGGTGAGATACAAGAACTTAACTCACGTAGTGGTGAGTTCTCAATCCTCCTGGGAGTCCAGGACAATTTCCGTCGCAAACAGTGAGTCATCCACCCCAGTTCAGAGGCTCCCCTCCATGTACTGTCTGGACACTGGGACTCTTGGCATATTTCTGGGGGCCATATTTCCCAAAGCATCCAGGGGAGAACTTGGGGGCAAATATAGAGTGGCCCAACTTCTGATGCCCTGGGGAATCAGTAGCCGTGGGGGCCTGACCATTTACTGCTATTGCATCACAGACGGCAGGAAAAATATCTGCTCAATTAGTCTCAGGGTCAGCTTTTGGTTAAACATGAAACCGAGAAGCATTTTTCTCTCTAATCTTAAAACGAGGGCAGGAAGGCAGAGTAGTGAGCTGAGCTTTACGGCTCAGAAGCCGCCAGTCTAGTTTCCATCCAAAAGGCAGAGGGGCTCTGACACTTGGAGGTAGGGACTCAGTGAGGGAGGGGCCCCACCAGCTGTGAAGTCTGCAAACATTTGTCTCAGGTAAGGAGAGCTCACTGGCGCCAAGCAGGCACCCAGGACCTGGTGTGGCCAGAGCGGGCATCGAGCTTATACTGGGGATAGAGGCCAGAGTTAGCAGTGGGCATGGCCTCTTGTTCTCACTGCTCCAGGGCAAGGAACTTGCCAGACCTGTCCCAGGATGGGGATGTCCAGGCCTCCCGCCTCCCATCTCCCACCATGAGATGACTTGTTGGCATGAAGTGGGAATGAATGAGCAGGCTGCTGCTCAACACTACATGCGCACACGTGTGTGCACATATGCACCCATGCAACACATCTATGCACACCCCAGCACATATGCATTGACACGTGCACAGTCCCACATGTACACACACACACATCTCTCAGGTCCAGACTACCAGGGCAGGAGGGGTTCTAGCTTCTCCTTTAAGATTTGGTGTCCTTGCCTATGTGGCCTGCGTCAAGGTGATGGAAGGCAGCAGGTCAGATGTCAGAGGCAGGGAGGCTGGAGTAGGGTTAGGGAGGCGCCACCGTGTGGTCCTCACAAGGTCTAGGTCAGTGACTGGCTGAGTGGTTGAAAGAGAAAGTTGTGAGGAGTTTTGGGGGCAGAGGACATGGAGGCCTCATGTTTGGAGGAATCAAGCCCCCAAGACGGGGGCAGGAGCGGGTGGAGCGGGAGGAACAGAGAGGCAGGTGCTCGGTCCCCAGGGAGGGAGGGGCATGCTGGGGGGAAGGGGAATGTGACAGCAAGGATGTAGTGCCCGCTCAGCACCAGTGAGTTCTCCTTACTTGAGACTTGAGACAAACGTTTGCTAACTTCATTACTAGTGGAGAAGGGGCCATAAAGTCACTGATGTGCCATCAAAGATGATGTTTTGACAGCATAAGGGGGGACGTGGTCTGTAGGATAGACTCTTGCAGAAGTGATGCAGTCGGAGGACTTCTCTGGCAACCCTGGGGTTAAGAGTTCACCTTCCAGTGTAGGTTCAATCCCTGGTCAGCGATCTAAGATCCCACATGCCTCGCAACAAAAAAGCCAAACCATAAAACAGAAGCAATATTGTAACAAATTCAATAAAAACTTTAAAAATGGTCCACATCAGAAAAATCTTTTTAAAATAGGTGATCTAGTATTTCCTCTCCCTGGATCCTTGCTCTTGGGGGCTCCCACACAATCTCTGGGCTTGGCCAGGGCACTTGCCTTGACCAGGGGACATGAGCAGCAAAGGCTTGTCTGTTTGCTGTGCTGAGAGCCGGAGGCCACCACCTGAACCAGCCTAAGCCAGCCTGCTGGGAGATGAGCTCCGCAAGGGGACCCAAGGGCCAGTCCTTGGGGTTGACAGTCTGGAGGACACCAGACAGGTGAGGAGGCCCAGTGAGGTCATCAGACTGCCAGCCCACCCACCTGAGGGCCAGAGATATGCAGGAGAGCCCAGCTGGAATCAGCCAGGACTAGACTAGACAAAGCTGGCCGGCCCTTCTCAAAGCCCCGCCCCTTCTCAAAGCCCCGCCCTCGAAACCCCACCCCCTCAAAGACCCGCCCAGGCTGTGAGTTCTGAGTTTTGCCTGTCAATCACCTTGCTTTTCCTGAACCAGAGCGGTGGATGGGCTTCTCCTACTTGCAACCAAAACGCCTGAGCTTGTGTTCCTGAGACCCCTGGATGACAAGGCTGGCCATGGCAGCTTGTCCTATAAAGCTAGTACCACCTGGGATCCTGGCCAGAGCAGGGACTTGTAGGGAACCCCGGATGCCCTGGGTCATCCTCTCTTTCCCCAGGGGAATCCCAGTGGAGGCCTTGGAGATGAGTGCAGAGAAGCCAGGTGAACTTGCTCCTCTGCCGGCCTTGGGGCAGGCTGTCTGGGGAAAGAATCACTCCTTTGAGGGTCACTTGTCCTGGGCTTGGCACTAGGGCCTGTTAGTGGAGCCTCAGACACCCCAGACAGAGAGCATCACAGCCACTATCTCCCACCTCATTCCCTAAGTTATGATGATATAAAAGGTGTTTTCATTGCCTTTTATGGCCTGAATTGTGTCTACCCACACCCCCAAATTCACACAGTGATGTCCTGACCCCAAGACTTCAGAATGTGACTCTATTTGGAGATAGGTCTTTATAGAGGTAGTTAAGTAAAGTGCGTCATGGGGTGAGTCCCGATTCCATATGACTGATGTCCTTACAGGAAGAGATCAGGACGCAGACATACACAGAGGAAGGACCACGTGAGGACACAGAGAGGAGGCAGTGTTTACAAGCTGACAAGCAAAGCTTCAGGAGCAACTGACACCTGGATCTTGGGTTACAGCCTCCAAGACGGGCAGAGGATAAGTGTCTGTTAAGTGCTGGGTCTGTGGTGCTCTGTTATGGCTGCCCCTGCTTGCCTGTACACTGACTAATGCATCACGGAGAATGTCTCAGAAATAGAGGTAGGATAGCATCACAGCAGACCCTGGAAAGAGAGTGTCCCCATGAATGGTCCTGCTCCTTGGCTTGGTTTCTCCCCACTTTCTTATCTTCCTTATTTTTTATTCCTATTATCAGCCAATTAAAAGATGCTTGCTTCTTGGAAGAAAAGCTATGACAAACCTGGACAGTGTATTAAAAAACAGAGACATCACCTTGCCCACAAAGGTCCGTCTAGTCAAAGTTATGGTTTTTCCAGTAGTCGTGTGAGGATGTGAGAGTTGGACTATAAAGAAAGCTGAGTGCCAAAGAATTGGTGCTTTTGAATTGTGGTGCTGGAGAAGACTCTTCAGAGTCCCCTGGACAGCAAGGAGTTCAAGCCAGTCAATCCTAAAGGAAATCAGTCCTGAATATTCATTGGAAGGACTGATGCTGAAACTGAAGTTCCAATACTTTGGCCATCTGATGCGAAGAGCTGACTCATTGGAAAAGACCCTGATGCTGGGAAAGATTGAAACCAGGAAGAGAAGTGGACGACAGAGGATGAGATGCTTGGATGGCTTCACTGGCTCAATGGACATGAGTTTGAGCAAACTCCGGGAGATGGTGAAGGACAGAGGAGCCTGGCATGCTGCAGTTCATGGGATCACAAAGAGTTGGACATGACTTAGCAACTGAACAACAACAATATTATTAGTCAAGATTATTTTTGAGTCTGAAGGTCTTAGCACCCTTGAGGGGGGAAGGTGACGAGCTTACAGAATATGATTCAGGCTTCCCTCTCCACGTCCAGTCTGGGTGCCCTGGGATCCTGCTCCTGGGGTCTAAGAGAAGAGGAGCTGATCCCACAGGGAGAGGTACTTCCTTTGAGATGAGGATCCAGGGAGGCAGACTCGCAGCATCCTGTCCTGTCCAGTAGCCATGGAGGCTGCTTCCCAGAGCCCTACGGGGATGCTAAAGGGAGGACATGATCTCCCATCCCCCACATGAGGAGTAGAGTAAGGAGGAAGATGTCTGGCTCCATAGAGGGCTCTACTCAGCTGAACCAAGTCCATCTTGACAAGAATGAAGACCAGGAGACACCCCTCATGGCCCAGTGGCTAAGAATCTACCTTCCAATACAGGGGGTGCAGGTTCAATTCCTGTTTGGGGAGCTAAGATCCCGGATGCCTGGAGGCTGAAAAAGCAAAGTATAGAAAAGAGAAGCAATATTGTAACAAATTTTGTTACAATAAAGTGTTCAGTAAAGACTTTAAAAAGGGACCTCACACAAAAAACTCTTTAAAAAAAAAGCCTAAAGGCATAGAGACAAGGAACAAAAAGCATATACAGTATTCAGTCTCATTCCTGCAAAAAAAAAAAAAAAAAAAAGAAAAAAGGCAGAAACTATTGAAAGAATAAACTCCAGCATATCATCATGATTATTATCAGGGATAGTTATGGCTAGACTGCAGGAAGATGGGTGGGTTTATGGCTTTTCATCTCTCCCCTGTTTTTAAAATTATCCAAAACAAGCTCATGTTGTTTTAGTAATAAGGATAAAATTAAGAAAAAAGCAAACTTGTTTCTCTTGGGTAGAGAAAGTGACAAAGAGACAGGATTTTGGTATCCACTGTCTGGGCTCCTTGTCACTTACACCCGTGGGGACTCAGATGCATCACATCACCGGGGGTTTGGCTTCCTCGTCTGTGAAATGAGGAACCTGGCACCTTCTTTGGAGGTTCAAGTAAGAATTACAAGGAAGTCATAGCCGTGTGATTCTGGGCACTGTGCGCCCTCAATACATGTGAGCTGTTTTTATGGTTATTACTATTTTCTGGCCAGAAGCATCGCTCAGGAGGAGGAAACCTGTGTGGCATTCTCGCTGATTAACTTTTGATGAAACTCAAGGGGCAAATTCCAATCTTCCTTTATTAGAAAGCAAGTTCCACCTTCTGTCTTGAAAGTGGGTTTCGGGCTGGAGGGAGGACTGCCTGCAGGACAGAGATGCCTGGCCTGTCTTTTGGGGTTGCTTTTGCAGCTGGGAGTCCAGCCCCTGGATCAGACTCTGGGTCAATCACAACTGAGGAAGAGTACACAGGTGCCCTCTTCTGGACCTCTGGGAACTGGATTTGTGTGTGCTTTGGGGAGGAGTGCTGTTAAAGTGCTGCACTCAATATGCCAGCAAATTTGGAAAACTCACCAGTGGCCACAGGACTGGAAAAGATCAGTTTTCATTCCAATCCCAAAGAAAGGCAATGCCAAACAATACTCAAGCTGCTGCACAATTTGCAGTCATCTCAAACCCCAGTAAAGTAATGCTCAAATTCTCCATGCCAGGTTTCAATAGTACGTGAACTGTGAACTTCCAGATGTTCAAGCTGGATTTAGAAAAGGCAGAGGAACCAGAGATCAAATTGCCAGTGTCTGTTGGATCATTAAAAAAGCAAGAGAGTTCCAGAAAAACATCTATTTCTGCTTTATTGATTATGCCAAAGCCTTTGACTCTGGATCACAACAAACTGTGGAAAATTCTTCAAGAGATAGGAATACCAGACTACTTTACCTGCCTCCTGAGAAATCTGTATGCAGATCAAGAAGCAACAGTTAGAACTGGACATGGAACAATGGACTGGTTCCAAATTGGAAAAGGAGTACGTCAAGGCTGTATATTGTCACCCTACTTATTTCACTTATATGCCGAGTGCATCATGTGAAATGCCGGGCTAGATGAAGCACAAACTGGAATCAAGATTGCCAGGAGAAATATTAATAACCTCAGATATGCAGATGATACCACCTTTATGGCAGAAAGTGAAGAAGAACTAAAGAGCCTCTTGATGAAGATGAAAAAGGAGAGTGAAAAAGTTGGCTTAAAACTCAACATTCAGAAAACTAAGATCATGGCATCTAGTCCCATCACCTCATGGCAAATAGATAGGGAAACAATGGAAACAGTGAGAGACTTTATTTTTTTGGGCTCCAAAATCACTGCAGATGGTGACTGCAGCCATGAAGTTAAAAGACGCTTGCTCCTTGGAAGAAAAGCTATGACAAACCTAGATAGCATATTAAAAAACAGAGTCATTACTTTGCCAACAAATGTCCATCTAGTCAAAGTTATGGTTTTTCCAGTAGTTGTGTGAGGATGTGAGAGTTGGACTATAAAGAAAGCTAAACACCAAGAAATTGATGCTTTTGAACTGTGGTGTTGGAGAAGACTCTTGAGAGTCCCTTGGACTGCAAGGAGATCAAACCAGTCAATCCTAAAGGAACTCAGTCCTGAATATTCATTGGAAGGACTGATGCTGAAGCTGAAGCTCCAATACTTTGGCCACCTGATGTGAAAAAATTGACTCATTGGAAAAGACCCTGATGCTGGGAAGATTGAAGGTGGGAGAAGGGATGACAGAGGATGAGATGGTTGGATGGCATCACCGACTTGATAGACATGAGTTTGAGCAAGCTCCAGGAGTTGAGGATGGACAGGGAAGCCAGGTGTGCTGCAGTCCATGGGGTCGCAGAGTCTGACATGACTGAATGACTGAACTGAAGTGAACTCTGTAGAGAAGTTAAATAGGCAAGCTGACAGGGCACAGCCTTGATGTACTCCTTTCCCAGTTTTCAGCCATGTATGCATATATTCCTCCCCCTCGAGCCTCGCTCCCATCACCCACCACCCCGCCCGTCCAGGCCATCACGGAGCACGGGCCTGGGCTCCCTGCGCTCTGCAGTAGCTTCCCAGCAGCTGTCTGCTTTACACCTGGTCGTTTACGTATGTCAACCCCAGTCTCCCAGTTCACCCCGCTCCTTCCCCTGCTGTGTCTGCATGTCTGTTCTTCACATCTGTGACTCTATTCCTGTAAACAGGTTCAGCTGTACCTTTTTTCTAGATTCCACATATGCACATCAATATTCACTGTTTGTTTTTCTCTTTCTGACTTACTTCACTTTGTATGCCAGACTCTTGGTACAGCCACATCTCTACAAATGACCCAATTTCATCCCTTTTTATAGCTGAGTAATATTCCATTGTATATATGCACCATATCTTTGGATTGAGCATTAGTATCGGCAACCCCCACCCCCACCCCCACCACCTCAGACATACCTGGAACCATTCCAGATGCTCAGGGCAGCGTAAACACCAAGGAGGAAAGGCTTTGTGGACCAGGGCAGAGGAGTCTGGATCATTTTCCTGTAGAAATTAGTGGAAGCAAAGCATTCCTGTGAAGGAAAGTTGCATTAATCCATCCTGTTCCCCGCCCCCCATTCAGAAAATAATGCTTATTTCTTGTTTGAGGTTAAGATGTGCAAACACATTTTATAAAGCAGTTCTGCCTCAGTTCCTTTTTCAAACCAGGAGGAAGTCCACATCCTGAATTAAAAGCACCTGATTAAAAAATTTAAAGCTACGTTATAGCATCATGTTTTATCCTGACAAGTCTACTCTCTTTGGCTCATAGGATGGCAGGCAGGGAGCTCTGGCTTCCTGTAGTAGTTATCTATGCTGTGTAACAAATCAAACAAACTACTAATAGTGACTTGTCATTATTATTCACAGTGTCCCTGTGTCAAAGGTCTGTGCTGGGTCCTCTTCTGAGGATCCCACAAGGCTGCCACTAGTGTCTTGGCTGGAGCAGTTTCCCCTTCTGGAACTTGGGCTTTTCTTCCAATCTCATTTGCTGTTGATAGACTCTGGTTCCTTGTGATTGTAGGACTGAAGTTCTCCTGATTTTGCTGCTGGTCAGGGGCTGCTCTCAGCTCTGAAGGGTCACTCACTGTTCCTTGCTTCTTGCTCCATAGACAGCTCCTAACATGGACACTAGCTTCCTTCTGGGCCAGCAGAAGTGTGTCTTTCTCTTCTTGCCTTAGATTTCTAGATTCCCTTTTCAGAGCTCACCTAAAGTGAGATTCCCTTGGATAATGGGGATAGACAATGCTAAGGGGTTTTCCAGTGTT
Source organism: Dama dama (assembly GCF_033118175.1). Classification (NCBI taxonomy): domain Eukaryota; kingdom Metazoa; phylum Chordata; class Mammalia; order Artiodactyla; family Cervidae; genus Dama; species Dama dama. Next base: position 46,185,197 of record NC_083694.1, on the reverse strand, counting down.
TGAAGACTCCATGTGAATGCACAAAGCCCTGAGAACATAGATGCTCTTCTCCTCATAGGATGGTTGGGACCCCATATGGGGCCTTCAAGTGCCTTCTGAGCTCTCATGGGTGGTTCCCAGAGGGGAGACTCCATTGTGCAGGGCCTGCCCACAGGTGGCACCCAGACACAGCTCTAGCAAAGTGCTGAGGACAACAGGGTAGGGTAGGGTGGTGGTTCAGGTCTCTGGGGGCCTCTAGGGGAGGTAGGACAGTGGGCGAGGGGTTCCTGGACTGGAGTCTTTATTAGAGAGACCAAGAGCTGATAAGTTTTAGAGTTCAGACTTGGACCTGACTGTCTGCCCTTAGAGCTTGTCAGCTTGTCTGGAGCCTTGGGGATGGACATGTGGGCTGGTGTGTTTAGGCTGGAGGAGACCATCTGGCCAACACCTGGCAGGTGTATAGCCTGGGGTACTCGAGATAGGACAGGACCTGCTATGCTTCTAATGCTGGACAGAGGAGTTTCTGGGCAAGATTTTCTCTCTGGGTTTTAAAATAAAGAAAAAGTCTGTTGCCCTTCATAACAGCATGTTTTGTTTTTGGTTGGCTCCTAACCACATCTCTTGATATCATTCTAACTAAAGTTATGTGACTCTGGTGCTGTGGTCCAGAGGAATTGGTGTTACAACTGCATTGATTTTTCATAAATGCCAAGCTCCAGGATGACCAGCATCGCTCTATTTTAGGCTGCCCCTGTCTCCTGGTTTTCGGCTTGGAAAGGAGCCCTTCTGAAAAGGGCAACTCTGCTTCCCATTGTGTAGGTGGGGACCGAGGCCAGAAGGCTTAGAGGAAGCCTGGTGTCAGGGGTGGGAGGGGGGCCAACCCAAGGGTGGTGGCCCCACATGGCTGCCAAGTGCACAACTGCTTAATGTATTTTTCTCCAAAGCTGAATAGATGGGTCTTTACAGAAATTTAGTAGGGGAGTAAGCCACAGATGAAAAATCAAACACTTAGAAAAATCATTTAAGGTTTTTATTTATACCATACGTGAAAATACCAGCTTGGTTTGGAATTGGAGCTGTTGCATAATTTATAGCCCCCAAACCAAATCCTAATGCAACATGCTCTTAAGTTTCACAGGGCCTCGAGGCACACAATTTATATTCCGCTCCACGAAGGAGAGAATGAATGGCAGTTTGGTGGCGGGAGGGGACAGGAGTCTTCCCGGGAGCCCGAGAAGGAGAGGCGGCACAGGACGCAGGAAGGCAGACATGGTTCGGGTGTAGGACCGCAAAGTGGTTTATAATGGAAGGACTGTAATTTATTTTGACACTGATCATGTATTATTCAGCTAGAGTAAAAATAAACCTTATTAACCGGGAAAACAGATCCTCGTCTTCTGCCCCCGCTATGCCAACTGCAGCTCAATCGTGAAGATCAGGACAGCAGTGGAGTTTGCTCAAACATCATATTGGCACTCAAAGAATCATGTCCCTCCCTGGGAAGAGATTTACAAACACGCAAGTGCATCCACATAATATGCTTCATCTCCCCCAGGGACGGAGCCTGCCATGAGGTGCTGCCGGGTCACGTGTGGGGAAGCTGTGCCTGGCTTACTCTGCAGGGCTGGGACCTGGTGGGTGGGACAGGTGGGGCTCTTCACCTACCTCTCCCTCCCTCCTCCCTCTCTCCTTCCCTCCCTTCTTCCCTCCCTCCCTCTTTTCCTCCCCCACTCTTCCTCCCTTTCTCCCCTCTCTCCCATCCTTCCTTTCTCCATCCCTTCATTCATTCCTCTATTCCACACCAGCTCCATCCTGGGCACTGTACCCACTTCCCACCTTAGGATCCTCTCAACTCTATGAAACATGCAATCCTGATCTTAATTTTTCAGATGATGGAGCGAATTGTGTGTACAAGAACCTGTGATCTCCAGCCCCCACCTTCCATCCCGCCAACCCTCCTGTCAGAGATTGAGCAGCATCACCCCGAAATTCACATCTAATAGAAATCTCAGAATGTGATCTTCTGGGAAATGGGGTCTTTGCAGATGTAGTCAAGTTACAATGAAGCCATAATGGATCATGATGCACCCTAAATCCCAGGGCTGGTGTCCTTATTAAGAAGAGGAAACAAAGGCATATGAGGAGAGGTCACAAGGAAGAAGAGGTGGGGTTACAAGACTCTGTCTACAAGCCCAGGATTGCTGGTCGTCCCCAGAGATGGAGAGAGATGGGGGACAACTCTCACTCTGAGCCTCCAGGAGGAACCAGCCTGCTCATAGGTGATCTCAGACCTCCAACCTCAGGACAGAGAGAAAACAGACTCTCATTTTAAGTGGCCCTGCCCCTCCCCACCTCCCAGTTTCTGGTCCTTGGTTAGGGCACCTTCTTGGAAATGTAAGGAGACCCAGAGCTGGCATCAGGGGTGGAAGGGGGGCCAACCCAAGAGCTGACCTTGGTCATTCCTGCAAAGACCAGGGGGAGCGTGGTGGGATCCAGGGGCTGACAGCTCTCTGGGAGTTTCTGAGCAGGGCCTCGCCGCCCTGTGGTGACCAGTCGGGTATGGGCTCGCGGGCAAGTCCCGTGTTGTGAGTCTCAAGAGGCAGGACTGGACAGGCTCCTGAGGGGTTTGGCCTGACTTTGGATTTGGGGTCTACCCTGACACAGAGTGGCTTTACTTCAGGATGCTTTGCTCATGTCTGTAAGATGCTTTTTCCAAACAAGGCCACGTCCTCATCTTCCATGGTGAGAAGGTGGATGGATCTTTTTCTGTCACCAATATCCATTTTTTATTGTGATAAAATACACAAAATATAAACTTTCATTTTAGCCATTTTTAAGGGCACAGTCTGTGACATCAGGCACCTTCACCTTTTTGTGTAACCATCACCACCATCCAGTTCCAGAACTTTCTCACCTTCCCAAACTAAAACTCTGCCCTTTTAAACACTTACTCCACACCCCTCCCCTAGTCCCTGGCACACCCCAGCCCCTTTCCTGTGCCTATGAATCTGACTCCTCCAGGGACCTCACCCTCATGTAAGCGGAGTCACACAGAACTTGTCTTCTGGGGACTGGCTTGTTACCTACGAAGGGTAGAGGAGGATTGGATGGACTGCTTCCTGTCCAGAGAGGTACACCCACATTTACTATGCTCAGCTGGTGACCCATGAACCTTGGGTCCTGACTCCAGCCCCAGGGGTAATCAGTGCTGTCTGTGATCCTTTCATACTTGCAGCACCCTTCTTGGCAGGTCCCCAGACCAGCCATGCCACACCACACTTGCCCACCCTCCCTCCCTCCCCGCTGTTCTCTTTTCCCTTCCCCACCCCCTCTCCTGAGCTCATACGGCCCCTTCTGCCTGGGTCACCCCTTCCTTGCCTTCCGCCTGGCTGCCCCCACTCATCTCCCAGAGAAGGCATGCACACGACTCGCTGTGGGAAGGCCTCTCTTGTCCTCCACCACCCGCTGTGGGAAGTCCTCTCTTGTCCTCCACAACCCGCAGCACACGCCCCATCTCAGCCTGTGCCTCCCCGGGGAGAGGGGTGTGTCGTGTCTCAAGCGCTCACATACAGCAAGTGCTCAGTAAGCACTCTGTGTGGGCGCTCGCTGGATGGCTGGTCCCGTGTGTCTGCATCGGCCTCGCTCAGCCACGTGATCAGGGAGTCAGAGACCCATGAATTCCTGTCTGTCCCATAAAACAATTGTCACAGGATGGGGAGGAAAGGATGCCTCTTAACTATCTCAACTTCAGTAACCCAGAAGGGACTGATGCTGTCCTGGGAAGGTGGATGACTCGAGGGGCTTCCCTGGGGTCTGGGCTGCTCCTCCCGGGACACCAGGGAAGGAGGGAGGGGACAGTCGGCCACCAGTGAACAGCAAGCACATTTCTTAACACTCAGATCAGAAACAGGCTTGTGTGTAGACCCCAAAGGATGACAAGGCGGGCCGCAGCCACTCTGCCTTCCAATCCCAGGACACCCCGGCAGGTCGGGACCAGCCCCTCAGTTCAAGCAGGCCCAGGCCTGGGGTTTTGGGTCCTGCTGGCCCAAGAGGCATCTCCCTGGGGGTATGGTGGGAGGGAGCCCCCTGGCTAGGCAGCTGTGTTGGGGTGTCACATTCCTCTCAGGACCCTAAAGAAGGACTCTGGCTCCTCACACCCATTCCACAGATGAGGCACCAGGGTGGGGACATGCCTCCAGCCACAAGGCAATGGTCGATCAGGGCTGGGTCAGAATTAAATGAGTTAAAACACAGCACGTGTGTAATTGTGCCTGGTGCAGAGCCACTGCTCAGTGTTATATTTTACTTAGAATATTTTGTTGAATTTCAGACGCTGTCGATGGCAAAAGGCTGTGTTACTTTATGGACCACTAAGAAAGAAAAAACACCACCAATTAAACTGACACGATGCTTTCTTATCACTTATAATTTTTACTTTATTCCTATTGAAGGAGCTCTTCTGGACGTAATTAGACCTGGAATTTTATCGGCTATCACTTCTGTGCACACATAAAAAGGAAGACATAAGCAAGATGAACTGCTTAAGGCCTTCCTAAAACTAGCACATGCTGAGGTCCAGTCTTCCTTTTTCATTGTCTGCTCCGAGCCATCGAGGCTGCCCAGCTGCCCACTTGGTCATCGGGGACGCATCTTCAGAAGGTACTGGTTGGGAAGATGGATGTTAGCTGGAGCGATTCCAGGGTTTGGGAGGGAGGATGCAATGGGGAGCCTAGTGGTCAGGAAGGCCCCAGTGAGAGGTTTTAGCAAACACCAGAGAAGGTGATGGAGCCATGCCTGGGTCTGGGGAAGGGAGTCCAGTGGTCTCAGAGCCACCTGGGCATGGGGCCTCTGGTCACCAGAGGCTGGTGGACGCCAAGTCTTCAAGTTTGGGCTGTCACCTGCATGAATGGACTAAGTGTCCCCAAACCCACATGGCCCTGGGTCCTATGTGAAGGGCTACCGTGGCAGAGAGAAGCAGGACCACTGGGTCCACAGGGCGAGAGGGACCCCAGTGAAGGGAGGCGTCTGTCCTTCTGGTGTAACCAAGCAAGACTCAGGGGATCTGAAGTCCCCAGATAACAAATCTGATGCACATTCCCGGTTGTTGTGCAGATGCTAACATCTCCACTGAGAGGAGGAAATTAACTACTTGAAGACCATGAGCATGCAGTCCCCCAACCTATTGGCACCTACGGATTGATAACATGAACCCCATTTCCCCCAGATCAGTACATGATTACCAGCCCAGAAGCTGTGAGTCACGTCCTTCTGGGTTTTTATGGAGTCTTCATTCCAGAGGGCTGATGATGAACTCATTGGCCGCTGGCGATGGTTTCAACCTTCAGCCTCCTCCTCTCTAATCACATGGACGGCTCTGCTGGAATCCAGCCTCCATCTTTAGAGACCACCCTTAGAGACTTTCCCAAAAGGTCACCTCACTGACATAACAAAAGACACCTTCATCGCTTTCATCACTCAGGAAATTCGGAGGATTTGAGGGGCTCTGTGCTGGGGTGGGGATGAAGACCAAGCATACATTTCTTTTTTTAAAAAAGTAATTTTGCGTATTTATTTATTTAGGCAGTGCTGGCTCTTGGTTGCTATGCCGCCTCTCCTCTAGTTGCGGCAGGTGGGGGCTGTTCTCTAGTTGGGGTATGCAGCTTCTCATCGTGCTGGCTTCTCTCGTTGCAGAGGACAGTCTCTAGGGCATGTGACTTTAGTAGCTGTGGCTCTAAGCACAGGCTCAATAGTTGTGGCACACAGGCTGAGTTGCTCTGTGGCATGTGAGATCTTCCTGGCCCAGGGATTGAGCCCATTTCTTCTGCATTGGCAGGTGGACTCTTTACCATGAGCCCCCAGGGAAGCTCCAAAGACCAAGCATATGTTTATTACAAATCACAATATCACAGCCTCTTATGAGAAGCACTTTGGGAACCCATGCAGAGCAACACTTTAATTGAGGGATGAGGGTGTGGCCCTCTTTGTTGTGGTCACCGTGTGAGGACAGCCTGCTGGGTGTAGTGGCAGGACAGGCAGGACACGGCGGGCTGGGCTGGGCATCAGGATGACCAGTCAGGGTTTAGAATGCAGGTCTCCGGCCTCTCCCTGGACATCAGATGCAGCAGGGCCAGACAGGGCCCAGGGAGCTGTGCGTCCTACAGGCTCCCCGCTGATTCCCCCAGCCAGACAGTGGGTTTGGGAAGCTCTGGGCAGCTGAGGTCACTGCCTGGTAACCCTGATGCCTTCCCAGCCCCAGGTTTCGGTTCCTGCCCAGGAGGGTTTGTCAGAGGCTGTTACTCTTCCTCCATGGGAACCACCAGGAACAAAACACATTTTAAAAATACATTACTTGTTATCCCCTTTGGCTTATTTTTTTCCTTTTGGAAGTGAGTTGGCACTGAGATGATAAAGCTGGGTAGGGAGGCGTCTGGAAGGAGTGTGTTATTAAAACTCTCAGCCTAATTCAGATTGATAACAGCGTTTAAGAGGCTAGCTTTCCAGGCAGTAATTGAGTTACACGCTCAGCATCAGAGTCCCCTCAAAGCCATCCCTGCCTGGGGAGAGACTGACGCTGCCTTCGAGGCCCTCCCCAAGCATCTCTGAGATGTCAATTATTGGCTGCTCTCCTGAGCATTTGGCTTTCATGTGCCCAGAGACCTTATAGCAGAGATGAGTCCCCAGTGGGTGTTTGGCCGCTTCTCCCCCTCTGCTGTCACTAACCAGGCAGGGTAATCCTTCTGGAGACTCCTCCCTCCACCTTAGGAGACCTAGGCTGCTCCTCCATCACTTTTCGCCCAGAGCTCATGGCTACTACCATTTGTCGCATTGACCAGCCACTCTGGTGCATCTTAGAAGAGACCCTGATGTTGGGAAAGATGTAAGGCAGGAGGAGAAGGGGGTGACAGAGGATGAGATGGTTGGATGTCCAACTCAGTGGGTATGAGTTTGAGCAAGATTTGGGGGAAGGCCAAGGACAGGGAGGCCTGGCATGCTGAAGTTCATGGGGTCGCAAAGAATTGGACACGACTGAGCGACTGAAGAACAACAATAACTGGTACATCTATCGCTTGCTGGGTTTCTATTTAGACAAGATCTCCCCTTTATCTGGATTATCTTCTCTGTGTTGGCCCCTGATCATCCATCTAAGCTTGGAGGGTCATTTGTCCTGTACCTTCTTGCAGGCAGAGAGCCTGCACTTTCTCTTCCCCTCTAAGCCCTGTATGTACCTTCCACCCAGTGGTGCAAGTACCGTGTTGCTGAGTAGAAAGGCAGGAGGTCCAGACAGTGATTGGCAGAGGTGCCCTGGCCACCAAGAACTGTTGAAGCTCATGGCATATCAAGTACTGGAAAAAAACAAAAAGGTAACACTTAGCAGGGCTTCAGTATCCTAGACCCAATTTTAAATATATTATGCAGATTAACATATTTAATCCTCATGTTGATTCTGTGATGTAGGGAGTTTTAGCATCACCATTTTGAAGTTAAGAAAGACACAAAACAGAACTCAAGAATTTAAAAAAATCACAAAGGACAAAGAGAACGCTATGTAATCATAAGTAAAGAAGAAGTATTCATCATACATATGTATGTACCTAACTACATAGCTTCAAACAAACAAACAAACAAAACCAAGCAGTACTAAGAAAAATCCAGGGAAACATGTGGATGGAGCTTTTCATGGTAAGTAAATCAGGCAAAAGAAAGCAGAGATGTTGAAGTCTTGACCAAGACACTAAACATGTTGGAGCTGAGAGGTGTGCAAAGATCATTACACTCACGAGATAGAGGGTGTGCCCTTTCCCCTGGTACATAGAAACACAGAAACAGGTCATATATTAGGTCACAAAGCAAGTTTCTTTCTGTTTCTAAGAATTAATATAAAATAAACTACATTTTGTAACTACAAACCAATGACATTCAAATAGTTTTTTAGAAACCCCAATTCTTGGGGAACTAATTAATATACTTCTGAATAACTTTTGTCTGGAGAATCCCATGGACTGAGGAGCCTGGACGGCTACAGTCCACGGGGTTGCAAAGAGTTGAACATACCTGAAGCGACTTAGCACAGATATATACAGATATACTAAATAATTCATGGAAATGATCAAGGAAAATAAGAAAGATATTAGGAAGTGATGGTAGAATTTGACATATCAAAGTCAGCGGGACAAAGCCAAAGCAGTTCTTAAAGAGGAATTGACAGTCCTAAATGGCATTTATCGGGAAGCCGCACCTGTTAAAAATGAGTAAGCCAAGTATTTGAAGTGAACCGTTGGAAAAAGAGCGAGAAAGAGACCCCACCCCATCTACGCACCCACTCTGAAATAAGAAAGGAAATACAAATTATAAAAGCCGAAATAAATGAGGTAGATAAAACCTATAAAAAGGGTTTATATGCAGATGAATGCAGATGATACAACTCTAATGGGAGAAAGTGAAGAGAAACTAAAGAGCATCTTGATGAGGGTGAAAGAGGAGTGTGAAAAAGCTGGCTTAAAACCCAACATTCAAAAAACTAAGATCATGGCATCCGGTCCCATCATTTCATGGCAAACAGAAGGGGAAAAAATGGAAGCAGTGACAGATTTTATTTTCTTGGCCTCCAAAATCACTGCAGATGGGGACTGCAGCCATGAAATTAAAAGACGTTTGCTCATTGGAAAGAAGTGAAAGTGAAAATGAAGTTGCTCAGTCGTGTCTGATTCTTTGTGACCCCATGGATTATAGCCTACCAAGGTCCTCCATCCATGGGATTTTCCAGGCAAGAGTGGGTTGCCATTTCCTTCTCCAGGGGATCTTCCTGACCCAGGGATCAGAACCTGGGTCTCCCGCATTGTAGGCAGATGCTTTACCATCTGAGCCATCAGGGAAGTCAAGGAAGCTCATTGGAAGTAAAGCTATGTCAAACCTAGAGAGTGTATTAAAAAGCATAGCACTTTGCCAACAAATGTCCATCTAGCCAAAGCTATGGCTTTTCCAGTAGCCATGTATAGATGAGAGAGTTGGGCCATAAAGAAGGCTAAGCACTGAAGAAGTGATGATTTTGAATTGTGGTGCTTGAGAAGACTCTTCAGAGTCCCTTGGACTGCAAGAAGATCAAACCAGTCAATCCTAAAGGAAGTCAACCCTGAGTATTCATTGGAAGTACTGATGGTGAAGCTGAAGCTCCAATACTTTGGCCACCTGATGTGAAGAGCTGACTTATTGGAAATGACCCTGATGCTGGGAAAGATTGAAGGCAGGAGGAAAAGGGGGTGACAGATAATGAGACAGTTGGATGGCATCACCGACTAAATGGACATAAGTTTGAGCAAACTTTGGGAGATAGTGAAGGACAGGGAAGCCTGGAGTGCTGGGGTCCATGGGGTTGCAGAATCGGACATGACTTAGTGACTGAACAACAACAAGATAAAAAAGCGTGGCCAAACCCAAAATCTGGTTAGAAAAAATTAACATGTTAGACTTCTGGAAAGACTCATCAAGAAAAAGATTGAGAAGTTAGACATAAGTAAAATAAGGAATTAATATCATGAAAACGAATCTCTTACTAAGTTTGACACTTAATTGGAATGGATAAATTCTTGTAAAAAGTATAAAATTCCAAAGCTGGTGCAAGATAAAACAGACAACTTAAACAGACAAATGCACTTTCAGGAAGTTAAATTGTAGCCAAGAACTTCCTCCACCAAAAATCTCCCAAAGTCCAGACAAGTTTTTGAGAGATTTCTATAATATTTTCAAGGAACAGTTAATTTCTCTTTTATACAAAATATTTGGGGAAGTAGAAAATGAGTGAAATTTGCCTGGCTCATTTTGTGAGGCTGATCTAATCTGGATTTCAGTCAAATAAGAACAGTAAGAGTAGAAAAATTATAGGCACATTTTATTTATGAACAAAATTGCAGAAATCCTAAGTAAGATATTAACTGAATCAAATAGTGTATTAAGAAAAAATGACACATGATGAAGTAGGATTTATTCAGGAATACTTGAAAATCTCTCACTATAATCTATTATAGTAGCAGACTAAAGTAAAAGTATCTTAGTTGTATTTTAATCAATATGGAAAAGGCATTTATTTGATAAAGCTTAGAGCCAATTTGTGATAAGATATGGAAAGAAAACCCAAACCTAACCTTGAATCTCTACCTAATGCCATATACATAGCTGGAGTGTGGGTGGGTTAAAGTCCTAATAGGGGAAACAAAAGTTAATGAAAATGCAGGAAAAATCTTTGTTACTTAGAAGGGGGGATGCCTTTAATAAAAATTCAAAACCACAAACTGTAAGGCAACAAATCAATACATTTCATTTTATCAGGGTTAGAGATTTTTTGTTCAGCCAAGACAATAGGGACAATATTAATACACAGCTGAGCAAAGGAGAAAAGATACTTGCAATGTTAAAAACTGACAAGGGATTAAGACCTAGAATTTACGAGAAACTCCTGGGAATCTCAAAGTCAAGGACACAGCTCCAGTGGAAAAATGGACAAGGGGTATGAACAGACAGTCAATAGAGAGGAAACCCCAAAGCTGATGAGCATAAAAAGAAAAGCTCAAAGTTATTAATAATCACACAGGGAAAATTAGGGCAAGATACCACTTTACATCTACTGGATTGGGAAGCATTTACAAGGTGGTTAAGCCAAATGTTGGGGAGGATGTGGGCGGTGGGAACACCCAGGACAAGTGCTGGGCACAATGCTGACACCATCCTGGAAGACAACAGGGTAGGGAGGTTCAGGGACTGTAGCTGCAAGCTCTGCACAGGCACATCTCAGGACCTGGTCCAGAGACATCCTCAGGGACCCACACGAGCATCCTCTGTGGTGTGTGTATCATGGGAGAGTGTAGGAGGCAGATTGGGAGCTCACCTGTAGGAGGGAGAGCCCACAGGTAATATTCAGCAGATGCACACCGTGGAGGGCTGGGCAGGAGACAGAAACTGCAGCCTGGGTATGCACAGAGGAACACGATGAGACAAAAATGAGACCCATGACACAGCATCATTAACACAAATAAAGTATATGTGCCAATTTTGTAAGAAGACCAGCATACAGAAGAAATTATGTTGTTGTAAGAGGGAAGAACCTCTGTATTCTATTACAAGCTCATCACTGAAGGGATTATACATAATTGTAAGCTCCAATTATACATAACTGTCTCTGGGAACCCTGCCTCCCAGGTAAGGAGCATTAAACTAAAATACTTTTGTTTAGCTCATGGGAAACATCCTGACCATGCCCACCTGTGAATGGCTTCAGGAAGAAAGAAAGTAACACATCCCCCAGGAGTCTGGCTGGAACTGAGACTTTACCCTCTCCCCTTTAGTACAAAAGAAGCCTGATTTCTAACAGGGAGGGTGGTTCTTTGGGACACTAGTCCACCATCTTCTCGGTCTGCTGGTTTTCCAAACAAAGTCACTGTTCTTTGCCCAACATCTCATCTCTCCAATTATTGGTCTGTCAAGTGGCAGCAGTATGAGCTTGGACTCGTGGGTAACATCATGATCAAAACAAAATTGTTGGCTCTGAGAAGGGGGGAATGGGAGTGGGATGTGGGTATTATAGGGGATCAGTGCCGATAGTAAGGAGAGGTGGGATCCTTGCATAGATAGGGGATGAACTTATGCTTGTTGTTGTTTAGTTGCTTAGTCATGTCCAACTCTTTGCGACTCCATGAACTGTAGCCCGCCAGACTCCTCTGTCTATGGGATTGTCCAGGCAAGAATGCTGGAGTGGGTTGCCATTTCCTCCAGGGGACGCCCCTTGAGGGAGACTGGCCATGTTTTATTTCCACTCCGAGAATTCCCTGGGTCCCTTCCAGACTTGGCTCCTGGCTAGAAACCATGAGTTCCCGCGTGCATGTCTGTACACACAAATGTGTACACACACATGCGCAGACATGGACGCACATATCTCAGCTTGCAGATGGGGTGGGCAGAATTCAGGGGTCGTGCTCTTTTTTGTGCTGAGATGAGATAAACTTGATAAGTTCTCTTATTAAATTTAATATCTTTGATCAAACCCAACAACACCCAATAAAATGAATTATTAAAGTAGGGGTTTGCCTTGTATCCTTGGGGGCTATTGTTACATAAATGCATCCAGCTGAAGGGTGGCTACAAATTAAAGATGGAGGTGCCACCACGTATTCCTTTGCTTTCAAAGGCTGCGAGGTCTTCACCTGCCTGCGGCGGCATCTACCATCTCTGCTTCCCACCAATGTTTCATTTTCCCAGCAGCCGCAGGCCCACGGATTCACACTATCAAAAAAGCATCTTTGTAAATGATGAATTTCTGGGTTGGGCTGCTATTTGCCTTGGGCTGAGTGAATGTGTGTAGAGCGGCTTGAAAGATGTTGGCAGGTGAACAGAGGGCCTAGCTCTGGGTGTGAGGAAGGACGCTGTTTCCATGTCTTCCCCTGCTGAGATGTACCGACGCTGGCCGAAGGAGGCTCCCTTGGGTGAGTTTTGCTGTGGGTCCACAGGAGCTGAGTGTAATACCCACCACCTCAGAAATGACCAAAGGCATCTGTGTTAGTTGGTCCACAGTGCTTCTCTGTGCTGAGAAGAAAGCAGAGGCAGGAAGATACTGGGGCAGCGGGATGTGGGGTCAGGCCATGGGTGGCCTTGGGCCAGATGTCCATGCCCTTTGTAACAGTCTTGGGGGCATGGCCCAGTGGGTGCCAGGCTTCCCCTGCTGCCTCTGTGGGTATACCGCACACTCCCAACTAGATACCCCAAAAGCTGAGTGTCTGTGCAGCTGTTTCCTCTGCCCGTGGCCCTGCCTGTGGCTGGCTCCCACTCCCTAGGTCAGCCCACTGCCCCTTCTCATGGGGCGGGGATGCTGCTTCATCATCACAGCTTCCTGTGTCCTCCTTGGGCTATCACTTTTGGGTCTGTACTGATCTTATGTTATTACTAGTTGATAACTGCCGTCTCCCCCTCAGACTGTGTGCCCATCAAGGCGGAACCTCCATCGGGTCAGCTCCTGTGGGCCCACCCTGTCCCCACTCAGGGACTCAGTAGATGTCAGCGCAGGGGATGAGGGTACAAGGCCAGGCTAGGGGTTGGCTCCTCAGAAACTCATAGAAGGGGATCGGGGGATGGGCGGGTGACTGGCTAGTGGCTCTGAGACTGAGCCCGAAGCTGCTGCCCTTGGCCCTCATGGCCCTGAGTCAGGGCGGTGTGTGACTTGCTGGGTTCACCTCCTTGTCACAGAGGGTCTCACTGTATTTGGGCTGCAGTATGGGGGTGGTTTCCCACTTTGGGCTGGGAAGGGCTGCCTTGCTCTGCGCAGCAAAACAAAATTAAACTTGGTGACTTTAGAATTGGAGATGGGGCTTCCCAGGTGGCACAGTGGTAAAGAACCCACCAATGCATGAGACACAGGAGACCTGGGTTCTATCTCTGGATCAAGAAGATCCCCAGGAGGAGGAAATGGCAACCCACTCCAGTACTCTTGCCTGGAAAATCCCATGGACAGAGGAGCCTGGTAGGCTGCAGTCCGTGGGGTCTCAAAGAGTCAGACATGACTGAGTGACTTCTCTTTCACTTTTCACTTTCATGCATTAGAGAAGGAAATGGCAATCCACTCCAGTGTTCTTGTCTGGAGAATCCCAGGGACGGGGGAGCCTGGTGGGCTGCCGTCTATGGGCTTGCACAGAGTCGGGCATGACTGAAGTGACTTAGCAGCAGCAGCAGCAGCTAGTATTCTTGCCTGAGAAATCCCATGGACAGAGGAGCCTGGTGGGCTAGAGTCCATGGGGGTCACAAAGAGTCAGACTCGGCTGAGCACGCACACATGCACAGTCTGCTCTCTTGAGGCTCCATCTGCCTGTGTATCTCACTTTTGGGCTGGCAGGGTCATCACTAAGGGGAATGGGGTCTGGGGTTCTGGGGAGGGCCCTGGGTGACAGCAGAAGGAATTATAGGAGAATTTGGCCCTTAAGATCCTGAGAGACTCAGAAGAAATGGGAGGAACGGCCACTGCAGAACTCCTTGGGGAAGCAGAGAAGGAAAGACACCCACCCAGGGTCTCTGCCAGCTCCTGGCCCCCAAGGTCCTGTGTTGATGTGAATGTCCACCTAGTGTTGTGCCCTGCAGCCCCTGTGATCCAGGGGTGGTGAGGGGAGGAGAGGACCCCTCCTCAGTTCAGTTCAGTTGCTCAGTCGTGTCTGACTCTTTGCGATCCTGTGAACTGCAGCACACCGGGTTTCCCTGTCCATTACCAACTCCCAGAACTTGCTTAAACTCATGCCCATTGAGTCAGTGGTGCTATCTAACCATCTCATCGTCTGTCGCCCCCTTCTCTTCCTGCCTTCATTCTTTTCCAGCATCAGGGTCTTTTCCAATGAGTTCGTTCTTTGTATCAGGTAGCCAAAGTATTGGAGCTTCAGCTTCAGCATCAGTCCTTCCAGTGAATATTCAGGACTGATTTCCTTTAGGATTGACTGATTTGATCTCCTTATTGTCCAAGTGACTCTCAAGAGTCTTCTCCAACACCACATTTCAAAAGCATCAATTCTTTGGCATTCAGTTTTCTTTATGGTCCAACTCTCACATCCATACGTGACTACTGGAAAAACCACAGCTTTGACGGACCTTTGTTGGCAAAGTAATGTCTGCTTTTTAATATGCTATCTAGGTTGGTCATAGCTTTTCTTCCAAGGAGCAAGCGTCTTTTAATTTCACGACTGCAGTCACCATCTGCAGTGATTTTGAAGGCCAAGAAAATAAAGTCTCTCACTGTTTCCCTGTCTATTTGCCATGAAGTGATGGGACTGGATGTCACGACCTTCGTTTTTTGAATGTTGAGTTTTAAGCCAACTTTTTAACTCTCCTCTTTCACCTTCATCAAGAGGCTATTTAGTTCCTCTTGGCTTTCTGCCGTAAGGGTGGTATTATCTGCATATATAAGGTTACTGGTATTTCTCCTGGCAATCTTGATTTCACCTTATGCTTCATTCACCCTGGCATTTTACATGATGTACTCTGCATATAAGTGAAATAAGCAGGGTGTCAAGATAAAGCCTTGATGTACTTCTTTCCCAATTTGGAACCAGTCCATTGTTCCATGTCCAGTTCTAACTGTTGCTTCTTGACTTGTATACAGATTTCTCAGGAGGCAGGTAAGGTGGTCTGGTATTCCCATCTCTTGAAGAATTTTCCACAGTTTGTTGTGATCCACACAGTCAAAGGCTTTAGCATAGTCAATGAAGGAGAAGTAGATGTTTTTCTGGAATTTTCTTGCTTTTCCTATGATTCAATGTATGTTAGCAATTTGATCTCTGATACCTCCGCTTTTGCTAAATCCAGCTTGAATATCTGGAAGTTCTTGGTTGAAGTACTGTTGGGGCTTAACTTGGAGAATTTTGAGCATTACTTTGCTAATGTGTGAGATGAGTGCAAATTGTGTGGTAGTTTGAACATTCTTTGGCATTGCCTTTCTTTGGGATTGGAACGAAAACTGACCTTTTCTGTCCTGCGGCCACTGCTGAGTTTTCCACATTTGCTGGCATATTGAGTGCAGCACTTTAACAGCATCATCTTTTAGAATTTGAAATAGCTCAGCTGGAATTCCATCACCTCCACTAGCTTTGTTCATAGTGAAGCTTCTGAAGGCCCATTTGAGTTCACTCCCCAGGATGTCTGGCTCTAGGTGAGTGATCACACCATCATGGTTATGTGGGTCATGAAGATCTTTTTTTGTATAGTTCTTCTGTGTATTCTTGTCACTTCTTCTTAATATCTTCTGCTTCTGTTAGGTCCATAACCCTTCTGCTGCTGCTGCTGCTGCTGCTAAGTTGCTTCAGCCGTGTCCAACTCTGTGTGACCCTATAGAAGGCAGCCCACCAGGCTCCGCCGTCCCTGGGATTCTCCAGGCAAGAACACTGGAGTGGGTGGCCATTTCCTTCTCCAATGCATGAAGGTGAAAAGTGAAAGTGAAGTCACTCATTCGTGTCCGACTCTCTGTGACCCCATGGACTGCAGCCTACCAGGCTCCTCTGCCCGTGGGATTTTCCAGGCAAGAGTACTGGAGTGGGTTGCCATTGCCTTCTCTGCATAACCCTCCTAGCACCTGCCAAATGCCACCTCCCTTCAGCTTGAAATATTAATGCTCTGTTGACCTGAGTTTTTTTTGGCATCTCAAATTAATTTCATTTTATTTGGATCATGAAGGATTTTAATGTAAAATAACAGCAAACCTTTGCCAACCTCGGGCAGTTTAATAACCAAACACTTTGATTAAAAATTTTAATAGACTGAGGTTATAGGACAGTGCAGAGTGGGACACATTTAGCCTCTGCCACTCACAGTGATGCACACTTTTCTGCCCACAATGAGGAAATCTACTTTCTTATTTTTCCCCAAAAGAATAAAAGGGGAGGGGAGGGTGAGATGTAGGGAAACTTACATTACCTTATATAAAATAGATAGCCAATGGGAATTTGCTGTATGGCTCAGGAAACTCAAACAGGGGTTCTGTATCAATCTAGAGGGGCGGGATGGGGAGGAACATGGGAGAGAGGTTCAAAAGGGAGGGGATATATGTATACATGAATGGCTGATTCATGTTGAGGTTTGACAGAAAACACCAGAATTCTGTAAAGCAATTATCCTTCCATTAAAAAAAAATAATTAAAATTTTAAAAAAGAAACAAAATTTTTAAACTTTCTGAAAAAAATATTTTTAGGAAACTAATCTCAGTTCCTATCTCATGGCTTTTCTTTATTTAATTTTGTCAAGTACATGCCTGGATTCTTGGGAGGAGAGGCGGGAAAAACTCTTACCAAGAGTTAAACTTGGTAGTACCTGATGCTGGGCTTCCCTGGTGGCTCAGATGGTAAAGAATCTGCCTGCAGTGCAGGAGACCTGGGTTTTATCTGGGTGTATCTTTAACTCAGAAACCCCTTTCCTAGGAATGCATTAATTCCAGGGAGCACACAGAGACAGGCATCAAGATTTATGTCCTGGGTTCTGGTTGCAGCATGGTCTTTAATACTGATAGCAAGTGACCTAAACATCCAAAATAGGGAAGCGGTTACATACATGAATTCTTGGGTAGCTTTGAAATTGTATGATATTTAATGATGTGGTAAAAAGTTCAGGCTGCACTGTACCATGAAAGAAAAATTACAAAGGAGACTCGAGAACGGGACATCAATTTAGTCAAGAAGGAAACTCATACAAAGATAGCTGGGTATGGAGACATCAGAGGTTAACAGCCACTGATGCAGAGGGGAGAGTCACAAGTGAGCTTTCTAAATCCGAGTTTTCTGTGTTTTTTTTTTCTTTCCAACAAATTTTGGAAACCATGATTAAGACCTGGGATACAGAGAGGTGGTTTTATCCCCCAAAGAGCTCCTAGTTCATTTGGGAGATAGAAAGACGTGTAAGGCAGCAGATACATCTGGTGCCACGTGGTCATGATAAAACAGGCCATGAACAAAGTCGTAGGTAGCAGGGAGGTTTAGGAGGGCTTGGGAAGGAAAGGGGGACGAAGGCATTCCTGGTAGAGGGAACTGAGCAAAGGCTGGAAATGGGGGAGTTTGGGGAGAGTGGGTGGGGGAATGGAGCCTGCGCAGAGAAAACATGGAAGGGAGGACGGAGGTGGCTGAGGACGGCTTGTCCCTGGTTTCCTATGGGGTTTGGTCTTCTCTTTGGGGGACATGGGGAACCACCGAGTTTTTAAGCAGAGACATAACTATTCCATTTGTGCTTTGGCAAGCTCACGGGACTTCCCAGGTGGCGCGAGTGGTAAAGAACCCGCCTGCCAATTCAGGAGACGTAAGAGACTTGGGTTCAATCTCTGGGTCAGGAAGATCCCCTGGAGGAGGGCATGGCAACCACTCCAGTATTCTTGGCTGGAGAATCTCATGGACAGAAGAGACTGGTGATCTATGGTCCACAGGGTCACAAAGAGACACAACTGAAGCGGCTTAGTGTGTGAGTGTGCACAAGCTCATGGAGTGATGTGGAGGGTGGACTCCAGGGCCTTGCAGCTGGGAGCAGGAGCAGCAGATGGGAGGCTGAGCATCGGTCCAGAACCTTCTCCTCTCCCACCTGCACCACAGTTGCTTCTCTGCTATGCTGCCTGCCCACCTTGGGGTACAGGGTACAGTTTTCATTGGAAATGAATTAAAAATCTCTAGCCTCTTATTCATACTGGAGGCCAGCAGTTCACTGGCGCCCCTGCCCCTGACGGTCCACCAGGTGTGAGCCCGTATCCTGCTGAGCTGGTGACTCATCTATTCACATCTCCAGGGCTCAGCAGAGAGATACCGTGCACCTCATTATTCCCCATGGGGACAGAAAGCTGTCACACTCTTGTTTATTGTTGAAATGCGTATTTGAAATGCCACAAATCTCGGATCCAGGGAGAGTTGGAAATACTTTAGCCGAGTATCAGAAAAGCCCTCTAGGTCCAGCAAATGGGGTCGGGGACCCTGTGAACTGAATCACCCTCAGCCCTTGTTGGGAAAATCATTTTCCTGTGAGTGAAAGAAGCCACTTCCTGTACTTTATTATGTGGCCTCAGCAAGATGGGCTCAGGCACAGGCAGAAGCCAAAGAAAGGAGTTTAATCAAGCTTGAACTTGGCCTTGGGAACTCCTGAAGAGTTGGGGTTGACAAAACAGCTGCCAGTGAACCATTCTCCCGAGGACAGGACCCCGCCCGGCTGGCAGAGTGAGGGTGGAGGGTGGGGACGTGGGCCCCAGGGTGAGAAGAGGCAGGACAGGTTCAGCCAAGGTTTGTGCCTGATTTCTGTCCCCTGCTATGGGGATGCCCCAGGGGCCTCAGGAAGGGCGAGTGGTTGCTCTGAGAAGCCCCCTCCATACCCACACCTGCAGAAGTGCCCAGGGGTGCAGTGAACTCAGCCTGAGAAGGACTGTATCTCGAGGTGTCATGGAGCTGGAGCAGCCTTCCCAGGATGCATGTGCTTCTGCAGGGTCCCCACGCCATGTTGACCTGACCACGTCCATGTGGCTGGAGATCCAGCCTGGGCTTGGGGGAAGGCAGGGCTGCTGGCCCTGGGCAGTTGGTGTGTGAAGCCCTTTCCTGGCCCACGGCCCATCCTGGGCAGCCCTTCCCCATCAAACTGATCAAGGCCAAGACTGCGTCTCCTCCCATGTCAGGGGCAAGAGCTGTTTCTCCCCTTTCTCTCCAGGATCAATAGCAGCTGTGAAAGGTTGATCTCGATGGTTCTAGTGAGGTGAGCCCCTCCTGCCCCCAGAACCTGTGAACCACTGAGGGACTTGCCTCAGAACAGCCCCAGGGGACACTTGGGCACTGGTGTCTTCCCCTGGACTGGCCAAGGGCCTGTACAGATGCCCAGAGGAGGAGCAAATGAGATGGAAGGAAAGGGCATCCAAGCTCTGGAGGTGAGACAATATATTTCTATTTCATCCCTCCTTTTATGATAAATTATTTTAAAATAAAACTTCCCCAGTAGCTCAGATGGGAAAGAAACTGCTTGCAATGCAGGAGACCTGGGTTCGATCCCTGGATTGGGGAGATACCCTGGAGAAGGGAATGGCAACCCACTCCAGTATTCTTGCCTGGAGAATTCTATGGACAGAGGAGTCTGGTGGGCTATAGTCCATGGGGTCGCAAAGAGTCAGACACAGCTGAACAACTAACACACACACACACATTTTAAATTAAAACATAGCAAAATTGATTTAATTCTTATATAAAACCCCAGAGAGTGGAGACCACCCCAGTGACTCAGCCCAAGTCACAAATCTAAACCAAATCAGCCTGAACTTAGGGAGACACCTGTCAAGGAAACCTGACATACCTCAATGCCCCGTCTCAGCTTAGCTGGCTCCCCGGGCCCCAGAAAGAAGGCTCTCCTAGCTTTCCAGGAGATCCCGACCTCCCAGCCCTTCGTGCCTGTTCCCGAGTGGCCCTTCTGTGCTCTGTAGAACCTGTTCTTGCCCAAGATCCCCCAGGAAGAGTGCCTTACTGCTCATGAGGCACTGTCTCCCCAGTCCAAGGAAGGTTACCCCTTGAATACAGGACATCAAACTCATTACCAAAGTGTTTCAGTTTTGACACTTCTATTTTGTAAACAGACCCATGGAATTTTACACTTTTATTTGTTTAATTGCTAAGTCGTGTCTGACTCTTTGTGACCCCGTGGACTACAGCACACCAGGCTCCTCTGTGCTTCACTGTCTCCCAGAGTTTGCTCAAATTCACGTCCACTGAGTTGATGATGCTATCTAACCATCTTGTCCTCTGCCACCCTCTTCTCCTTTTGCCTTCAATCTTTCCCAGCATCAGGGTTTTTCCAATGAGTCGGTTCTTTGCATTAGGTGGCCAAAATATTGGAGCTTCAGCATCAGTCCTTCCAGTGACAGATTCATGTAAACACCACCTTGATGAGGACACACCATCTCACAAACTCCCTCATGCCACCCTTTGCTAGTGGCATCTCTATGCCTGTCCTGGGTAGTCTCTGATCTGGTCTCCATCGCTAGTTTTCTATTTTGGAGATTTTCATATGAATGGAATCAAGCATTGGCTGGAACTGGTGAACCAGAAGAGCAGAGAGACCTCTAAGCCCATGGCTACTGCAGAGCATAAGTGAGTGGACAGAAGTGGACACCTGTGGAGGGGATGGGAGAGTCTTCCCAGTGGCGGTGTCCTGTGAGCCATGTCTTATAGGTTCAGCTGACATTGACCAGGGAAGAAGGTAAGAAAGCAGCAGTTATGCAACTAGGCTGTTGGAGGGTCACAGTCAAGACCGTTCTGTGCTCCCCAGACTCCCAGAGCCTCATGCAGGTTGGGCCAGTGGAAGACGCTAGAAGTCCACCCATCCCTGAGGGCTTAGCCTGGGAAAACTCTTCTGCTCTAGGTTCTGAAAGTGGCCATTTTTTACATCTTGAATAGGCAACAGTGTAAAAAATAAACCATTATCTTAATAGTTGGCAACAGAATTCCCTTTCCTTCCCAACAGAATTCCTTCTGTCTTTATTTGGGACAGTCCTCACCAGCACTGCTGGAGGTCCAGGGTGGATTCCCGAGGGAATTCCTGGGGACAGTCAGTCTTTAAAAAGGGCCATGAATTTGGGACAAGCTGACAGCAGAGACAAGAGCGGGGGAGGTATGGGGGGGTTAGGAGGCCCTGAAGGTTTCACGCTCGACTCTGAGCTGTCTGTGTCCTACTGCTTCTGGTCACTCATCACCCCAAAACTGAAGCCAAACTTTCTGTGCACACGTGGGCCTGTGGGAGGCTGAGGAGGGCCTGCTCTAGGGGGTCAGACAGCATTCGGACCATTGTGGGGAGGTGACTGGGTATCACCTCCTGTGTGGCTGGAGCCTTGGCTTCAGGGAGGGCAGGGCTCCAGTCTGTATCTTTCCTGCAGGCGACTGTCATGAGAAGTTCCAGAACAGCTGTTTGCTGGGACTTGACACGGAGCCTCAGTGGCCAGTCTATGGGGGGTCAGGACCAGAGGGTGACTTTTGATTTTTCCAGGAAAAGAGGAGAAAACTGTCCTGGACTTCTCATCCTTTCCTGGTGGGTATGGTGGGGTCTGAGCAGCCACTAGGGAACTAAGTGTCTCTGGTGACTGTCAGGAGCAGGTGGTTGTGGGTGACTGTTGAGAGCGATAATGAACCAACTTGCATTGCAATTTCCCGGCCAGTCTCTGGCGATCTGGGCAGTGTCTCTGTGGACAGTGGTGAGAGCCCGCCTCACCTTTCTGTCTGTCTGGGCCCAGTCATCCTCTGGCTGTCTGTCTGGGCCCAGTTGTCCCCTGGTGCTGGACAGGGGTTGGAAGGGACTTTTCTGGTCCCTGACTTTGGCTGTGAGTCACAGAGATGACCTGTGTGTGCAGACTGTGCAGAGTTTGGGCCAAATTGTGGATCCACTGGCTTCTTGGAGGAGCTCAGTTTCCAGTCAGTGTCTGATGGGCACCCCTCCTAGAAAGGACACTGGGAGTGCGCTCTGGGGGAGCTGGTCAGGGCAGCGGTGGGACCACAGTGTCTAGTGGGCGGGGGGCCCCGGCCCGGCTGCTGCAGCCTGGGCTGACCCATGGTGGGGTGAGTGAGGGTTGCAGAACCCTGCTCACAGGGCTGGCTCGGTGCAGAGCCTGGAGATGGGATCTAGGGCCTCATGGAGGAGGGAAAAGGAGGGAAGCAGGTGGGAAAGAGGAAAATAGGAGAAGACACTTAGAGACAGAGGGAAAGTGAGTGAGAGGGGGGAAGGAGAGAGAGGGGGCAGTGAGTAGCAAAGGTGGGGACATGTGGGTGGGAGTGTCTCCAGGTTCACCACCAGCTTCTGAAGACAGAGAGACTGAGAAATGACTCCAGGAGGGCAGGCCAATGAGACATGGAGAGACTTTTTAAAGAGAAGTCTTTAAAAATGAGAAAGAAAAAGGGTAAATAGCCACTTCATTCACTCACTGGATTGATCTTTTTCCTTCAAAATATTTCCTGACCACCTACTGTGCACCAGGCCCCATTTATGCCCTGGTGTAACACTCCCTGAAGTGCATGATGTGGGGTGGGAGGTGGCTGGGGAATCAGGAACAAAGAGGGGATCTAGAATGAAGAACTGTGGTGGTCTTGATGGGGAGAATCCAGCTCAGTTCAAAAGACTGGGATGGTCTCTCCAGCCCTGTGATAGAGCGGGGGCAAGTATGCCAGGCAGAGAACAGCGTGTGTGGGAGCCCTGAGGGACAAAAGGCTGACTCATAAGCCTGGAAATACAACCAGCCAAGGAGTGACATGAGAGAAATGCGAATTGAGATGGGACTTTTTCTTGTTTACAGATTGGCAACCAGCAGCCCCCACTGATGCTGGAGAATCACACAGATGCTGAGAGCAGTCCATTCTAGACCACAGGTGGAGTGGCAATGGGGCAGCCTTTCTTGGGAAGCTTAGTGGCCAGCACTGAAAGCTGCCCACATTCTACTCCATCACCCAGCAGTCTACTGTCAGGGTATTTTATTCTGGGAAATCTTCAGAGATGGGCACCAAGGCTCCAGCACCAACATGCTCACCATAACATTTCAAATAGTGAAACTGGGACTTCCCCAGTGGTCCAGTGGTTAAGACTCTTACCTTCCAGTGCAGGGGCATGGCTTTGATACCCAGTCAGGGAATTAAGGTCCCTCATGCCATGGGACCCACCTGCCAATGCAGGAGATACAGGAGACATGGGTTTGATTCCTGGGTTGGGAAGATCCCCTGCAGGAGGAAATGGCAACCCACTCCAGTATTCTTGCCTGCAAAATTCTATGGACAGAGGAACCTGGTGGGCTACAGTCCATGGGGTCACAGAGTTGGACATGACTGAACATGCCTGCATGCTCATATGCCATGGGATGTGCCCCCAAATTAAAAAAATATATAATATATATAATAAAATAGTAAAACATTTCTTAAGTACATTAAGTGTTTTCATGAAGGACTATGGAGGGGTGTTCACTACATTTTCAGAATATATAAAGTGAACAAATTGGTTAGGATACATTCAGGTTCAATATAAATCCAGTATTGTAAAAGCATGCATTTTCTCATAGGACCAAAGGCTGGAAGGATAAACAACAAAAACTCCAACAGAAGTTCATCTTGGTGGTGGACTTACAGGGAATTTTTATTTTCTTCTGAGTTTCTTTTTGTGCTGCTTTGGTGATTAAGGGGAAAAAAAATCAATAAATATAAAACTACACATTTAAAAATATGTTTCTTCTCAAGCCCTTTCATCTCTTCCTGACTATTGTATAACTCCGACTTGTCAATGTCAAGTTCATTTCCCACACGGCTACTGGCTTCATCTTTTTAACGTGCAGAGGTGAGCCTGTAATTCCAGCTGAAAAAGCCCCCACCACAAACACCTCTGCTCACCTCCCACTTCCTTCAGGTGAGGACCCAAGCTTCAGAGCCTGGTGTTCAATGACCCTCACTACCCCACCTCCTTCTCAGCTGTTTCTCTAGCAGTTCTCCAACACCCAACCTCAGTGTCTCTAGCAGTGACACTGCTAAAGTGTCACTAAAGTGAGCTAAAGTGCTCATGTTCATTTTTTTAAAAAATAATTTTTGTTTATTTGTTTAGTTAATTTTGGCTGCTCTGGGTCTTTGTTGCTACGTGTGGGCTCTCTCTAGTTGTGCTGAGTGGGGTCTACTCTCTATTAGTAGTTGTGGTGAGCAGGGGCTACTCTCCAGTTACAGCGTGTAGGCCTCTCTCTTGTTGCGGCTCCCAGGCTCTAGAGCTCAGGCTCAGTAGTCGTGGCACACTGGCTTAATTGCTCTGTGGCATGTGGGATCTTCCCAGACCAAGATCGAAACTGTGTCCCCTGTATTGCATGCTGAACACTTAACCACTGGATCACCAGGGAAGCCCTCCTGCTCGTTTATAAACCTCCATCTTCGTGCATTCTGTCTTGTCTTCCTGGAATGCTAAACCTCATATGGTTCTTCTTGGGAACTCCTACTCATCCTTCAAAACCTTTACTAAATGCCTCTGCTATAATAATATCACTTCTGGCTTTAAACCACATAGCTTCAGGATATTCTCCAAATTTCTCACACAGCTCCTGTTTGTCACCCCATCCCCATCTTTCACACGCTGCACCTTCACCCCCTCCTCCCCTACTCACCTGTGTGTTCCAAACAGCAAACCTCTGGCAATTGCCTATTATATCTCCCTCCCTACTCCCCAGACTCCCTAAGCAGCCCCTTGCCTGGCCACTCTAAAGTGTTGGACGAAATAACCCCTCCTTGGGGAGGCTTCCCTGACTCCCTGCATGGGTTATGTTCTGCAGATCCCACCTGTGCCCCTCTCTCATGTTCGCCCCACGGGACCACAGTTTCCTCCTCACCTGTTTGTCCCTGCTGGAGTGCAGGTGAGCTTTGAAGGTGGGCTGTCATTGGATGATGATGAGGAAGCAGAAACAGTGACCAGCAGTCTCCAGTTCAGGTTCCGTGCTTACAAGGGGCATTTGAGTTTGCTCCCCTCACCTCTCTCCACCAACCCTACCAAGGCACTGCTCACTGCATCTCCTGTTGGACCCTGGGGCACCCACGGCAAAGACCCAGAGATGTAGAGGCTGATGCTCTTGGAAGCCATGAGTGTACACCTGGGGAGACCTGGGAAGACCCCCCTATCTCGCCAGCCTCTGGGGGTTGAACTGTGACGGCAGAGCAGACCAGAGTCTTCTGTAAATGGGGCTAATGAGCACGTCCGGCTCCAGGGGCTTGAGGGCATCACAGCGTGATTGTGGGCCAGTGAAGGCCACCCTCCCTGAGCAGTTCTCTCTCCCCCTACCACCCACCATCGTCTTCAGGGCCAAGGTCAATTCTAGCCAGCACAATAGCCTGGAGTCTCACTGCGCTGTCAGGCTCAGAGCCCAGCCCGGCTGCCTGACACGTCTGTACCTGCTGAACTGACTTAGAGGTGCATCTTGTTGGAAGTAATCATTTAGATGGCCTTCCTTGGTGGCTCAGATAATAAAGAATCTGCCTGCAATGCAAGAGACCTGGGCTCAATCCCTGGGTCAGGAAGATCCCCTGAAGAAGGGAATGGCTACCTACTCCAGTATTCTTATCTGGGAAGTCCCATGGACAGAGGAGCCTGACTAGCTACAGTCCATGGGGTCGTGAAGAGTCGGACATGACTAACTGACTAAAGCTCTCACCCTTTAATACATAATTAACTTGCTAGACATAAGATGCCTATGAAACAGCCCATTCCTCCCCTCATGCTGGCCATGTTTTGAACAAAGTTTTGCTCCTGGGGTTCTGAGCATCCCCCTACCCACCAGTTAAATCCAGGTAGGTTTGGCTGCGTGGAGGCAGGCTTGGCATTAGCAGGTGGGCCTGTCAGTGTCCTGATGCTATTTCTGGTTGGGGATCTGAGGGACTGAGGAAGGGAGAGGCTCCCCTTGGGATCGTGGCCAGCAGACCATTCCCATCAGCTCAGCCTGGGCTCCAGCTCCTGGTTCTGTGTGGTTTGGAGAGCAGAGGGCAGAGGGGAGGGCTTGGCATCTCTGTAGTCCTCCTCTTCCACCCCTGATGACCACTCTGTGTCCTTATAACTCAGTGAAGCTGGACATCCGGGTTCCAGCCAGGATCACCCAGATGACAGATCCGTGCCATGGGCAGAGGTGGGATTTGGGTTGGCAGGTGACCGTGCTGGGGGCCATCCTGAGAGAGACTGCCCAGGGTCATGGTTTGGACCGCGGTCTTGGTGGCACCAGTACCTCGCTTGCTGTCTGTTGTTGGTGAGTCAGGGTCATCACATTGGAGGCACATTAACAGCACCCACAGCCAGGGGTGGGAGTGGCCCCTGGTCAGGACAGGGGTGTGGAGGGGCCTGCAGTTGTGTCGGCCAGGGCATTTCTCTCCGCCCCTTTCTGGACCCACAGACCTGTGAGCCCCTTGCATGGGGGGACAGACATGGGCGTATGCCCTGTTCCCAGGAGAGTGGGCAGTACCAGTCCTGCAGACGCTCAAGGATGGCCTGTCAGGATCACTCCCCTTCCTGCCTGAGGCTCTGGAGTGCACATGCTGATTTGCAGATGTAAATTCGGCAGTGCCTCACCAGCACATTGACCCCTTTGAATTTCTTCCTCTCGGCAGGGGGACAGCTATAATTATTTAGGAATTATAATAAGGATTTAGTAAAGGTGGTAGTGAGACGACAATGATGATGAGGTGACATGTAGGTCCACGAAGATGCTGAGACCTTGGGGGCCACCATCACTGACCTCAGAGGGGAGAAAACGGGCTGCAGAGGGCAAGTGCTGCCCCAGGGTCTGCCCACCTCTGCTCAGTGTGGGCCAGCCAGCACCCCCTCGTCCATCCTTGCTGTGAGCAGCATGCCTGGCCCCCTGTGCCCCCCGGCCTTGCCCAGGGACGCCCTCAACTGTTGCCAGGGCAGGTGCACTGGGCAGGCAGGCTCTCGCTCCCAACTTCTACCACTTTCTGGCAGAAACAAACAAAGCAGTGGGTGAGTTATTTGCCACCTTCTCTGCATAAATCAGAGACATAATGTAGCTGCCAGGGTTCTCTCGCCGCTGCGTTCACAAGGCAATTAACTTGAAAATTGAATTGATGTGCATTGATTTTTTTTAATAAAGTTATTGTAATATATTCACTCGTTAGAATCTGGAGCTGAAAATAGACATTTTGCTTCTGATTACAGGGCCGTCCGTATAAATCACACGGGGACGATAACAACACAACCCCTCATCGCGCAACTTCATTTCCTGTTAGAAGGGAAAGGTCTATCACGGGGCTATTTTTCTTCTCCTGTGCGGAGGTTTGACAATCGGGACCCCTGAGGCTTTCCTCCAGAAAACCAGGCTGAGGGCAGCGGGCCGGGAGAGCAGGGCGGGGCTTGGGGCCATGTCCAGGTCCCATAGCCTCGGGCTCAGCGGCTTGGGTTCAGCCACGGGGTGGGTGATACTGAGCAGGCTGGTGCCCAGTCAGCTCTGAGTTCAGAGGAACTGATGCGATGGGGGGAGGGGTTGGCAATGTGCTGCTGCCCACAGGGCTGGTCAGACACAGATTCCTAACCCCTGAACCACAAGCAGCCTCAATGTCACCCCCTGCAGGGAACAGAGGCCAACTGGTCTTTGGGCAAGTCTGCCAGTTAGAAATGTCTCCCACACCTGGAGCCGTGGTCTGGCTGACCCCTTTCTGCTTTGTGTTCCTGGAATGGGAGGCCCAAGACAGTTTCGGAACCACCTGGCTTTGTGAAGCATCCAATCTGTGTCCTTCTGCTCAGGCCTGTTTCACAGACCCCAGGGGCCCACGGGACCCCCAGCTTCTCCCACTGTCCTTCTAGAAAGAAGCTGAAGGACAGCTCAGGGCTGTGGCCCTGCAGAGCAGGGGCTGGAGCTGGATGAGCCCAGGGGCCTTCCCTGGGGTGAGAGGGACGTGTGCAGTATTGCAGGGCAGGATGGCCGCGCTCCCTGGACCCTGGATGACGTGTGTGGATTTGTGTCATCCCCTCGAGACAGGCCTACCTGACCTCAGGGGAAAGGGGCCCTGGGGGGTGGGGAAGGAATGTTCTGGTCTACGTCAAGAGACCCAGTGCCGACCTCAGGGTCCTGCGGTTGAGCTGCTAGGATCCTATAGAGCTGACCACAGACTCTACCTTGTGAGGGTGCCAGCCATGGAGGTGCCTAGATTTCACTAGGCTGCCTAAAGGGTCAGAACTTCCTGCCCAAATTAAGAACTCATTTGGCAAACGATTGGCTTGGCTCTGTTTCCCCAGACACTGGGTGCCGTGCTGAAAGCTAAACTTCATGAAACTGTTAAAGTTGGTATTGTTGGGGGCTTGGGGGGGTGAGGAAAGAGGAGAGACCGGATCTCTGGGTCTAGGCATCTGCCCCTGGTAACGCTGCTCTCTGACGCTGACACCACTGCCCGTCGGGCTGGTCTGCCCCCGGGCCCTGATCGGGGGCATCCCTTTGGTCCTCACACCCTCACTCACTACCCTCCTCTCCCCACCACGTGTGGCCGTGAATTGTCATTTAGGATGAGCGAGTCAGGACCTCTCTGGCTGGAAGTCCTTACCTTGCTCTGCAGGAAGTGGGGAGGGAGGGCCTGCGGGGAGGATGGAGAGGTTTGCGGGCAGCTTCCAGAGCTATACTGGGGGTGCAGAGAGAAACATTGGTCCTGGGCCCAGGACCGCCTTGAAGAGGGGTCAGGAACAGGTGATGGAGATAAGCTGGGACTGAAGAAGCAAGGGACAGCCCACCAGAGAAATAGCAGGAGGTTGGGGCTCCAATAATTTGGGTTCCTGGTCGCTGACCCGTATCTCTAGGTGGGCGGATGCAGGTTCCCAGGGCTGCTTACCTGCCTAGACTGTTTGGCACCTGGTGAATGCACCAACTCAGTGGACATGAGTTTGAGTAAACTCCGGGAGTTGATGATGGACAGGGAGGGCTGACGTCCTGCAGTCTATGGGGTCGCAAAGAGTCGACTGAGCGACTGAACTGAACTGAACTGAACTGAATGCTCCAAGTGCTTTCACTGAATTTTATTCTTTGCTCTTTGAGATGCTGAATAGGTTGGAGAAGAGGACCCAGGGCAGTGCTGGGTTGGCCACATCTGGGGGAATTTGGGCAATGATCACCCTGCTGAAGGTGCAAGACCAGGGTCTAAACTGGACCCCCAAAGCCCTCACCCATGCAGACCATTGGCGCTAGCTCTGCCTGGCATGTCTCGCTCATTCTTGGGGAGTTAACAGCCTGTGTGTCCACCTGGAGGGGCTGGAGCGCAGTTCCAGGAGAGACAAGATGTTAATGCTCTGGGCCAGGGGCCTCCCAAGCCCCCACCCAGACGCTGGCTCTGCACCGGGCAGAGAGGAGTAGCTGGTGCCACAGGACAGCACCTTCCACCCCTGGACTCACGGCTCATCCACCTACTGGGCTGTGTGTGCCTCCCCCACCATGGTGGGAGGGATGATGGCCCCTCAAGCTGTCCCCATCCGAGGCCCCAGAACCTGTAAATGTGTGGCCTTCCTTCCATGGCTAAAGGGACTGTGCAGACAGCATTAGGGGTCCCCAGATGGGGTCCTTCTGGATTGTTTAGCCCCATCTAATCACACGAATCATTAAAGACAGGAAACCTTCCCCAGTGTATTTGGCGAGAAGGGACAGGCGATGGAAGCAGAGGGTGGAGGGGTGCGCTTGGCAGGAGGACGGGGCCACAACAAAGGAGTGTGAGAGCCTCTAGAAACTGGAAAAGGCAAGAATGGATCTGCCTGGGCCCCTCCAGCAGGAACCCAGCCCTGCAGACACCTAATTTCAGCCCCAAGGACTAACAGCAGACTTCCGACCTCCAGAACCGGAAGAGAACAAATTTGTCGTGTTTGAAACCAGTCAGTTTGCAGGAGTTATTTACAGCAACTGGGAAACCACCCCAATTTCATCTTTCTGTCTGTTTCTCACTCACGTGTCCAGCCTGCTGACGGTGGCCTTACCTGTGCCGTAAGCACCTGTATGAGGCGGGGCCTCAGGAGATGGAGGACGGAGCAGATGTGGCTCCTGGGAGGAGTCAGGGGCCACCCTACCCCAGCTAGAGCCACGAGTGGGGTTTGCTGGCCCTTCCTGGCACCAACCCGCCTGGGGGCTGTCCTGCCCCTTGCTCCCAGCCCATCTCCAAGACGAGGCTGTGCTTCTGTGCTCAGCAATTCCTGCTCATTGAGCACTGGACTTCCGGTGCTGGGACCACATGACGGGTTCACATTCGGGTCCCAGAGGAGCCCTTCATTGGGGGTGATGGCCACAGAGACAGGTGATGGAATGCTGCACAGCCATACTGCGTTCACCCCCACAGGCCCCACAGATTAAGTGTGCGCCCTGCCCTGAGGAGACACGGGAGCAAGCTTGAGGGGGTGAGGTGCTGAGAAGCACAAGCTCAGCCTGATCCCACGTTCCCATCTCAACAGACAACCGGGAGTGGAGACTGGCCCAGGCAGTGAGCTGGGTGTTGACAACTTAGGGCTCCCTGACCCTGAAAGGGAAGCTAATGAGGAAAGGACCTTGAGGTCCACGGGATGGGAGTCCTCAAAATCGGCCTCTGCCTTAGAGGGAGTGAGTGTGAGGTAAGTGGCTATGGAGATGGGTCAGGCCTGGGGTGACCGCAGCAGGAAAGTGGTTCCCACCGCCTGGACCCTGTGCTGGAGTGGTCTCTGAGTGTGTTCCTGTGAGGGGGGTCTCACTGGGAGAGGCAGCCTCCCTCTGGGCTTCTGCCTGTCTCTTTATGTCTCTCTCTGTCCCTGTCTGTCTTCCTGTCCCCCCTCCCCATCTCTGTGTGTCTGTTTCATGGTTTCTCTCTCTGTATCTCTCTGTCTCTCTCTATCTCTGTCTCTGTTGAAAGCATGATGACATTGGACCTTAGGGGCGTGTTTCCACATGGGGCTCTGGTGCCCTGGGAGACTCCCCCTGCCCCCACTTCCTGTCTCCTGTGACGGCCCTCGGGCCACCCTCCCAGGCCTGGGTCTTCTCTCTCAGCCTGTCTGGTGACCTTCAGAGCACTCGCAAGGCCTGGGTGCCTTCTTAGAGAGCAGGGCCGGCAGGGCCCCCACCTCCGAGGTTCCTTGACACCTGGAGGGACTACGGTGCACACACAGGGCGCAGTGCTGACCCAGTTCCTGCGGACACGCCGTGAACAGCAGTGACGGCTGCTGCTGTTACAGCTGTGGCTGCTCCGGCCTCAGCCCCACCAACTTCCCTTCACTGTCTGTCATTCCCAGAGGAGGTGGTGCAGGGCTCAGGCTTGGCACCCTGGTCCCCTTGACCATCTGGTGGCCAGCTGCAGCAGGAGCAGGCTGGAGAGAGGAGGGCTCCAAAGGGGGCCTTCTGCTACTCATGAAGCAGGGCCTCACGGGACACCAAATCTGCCAGTGCCTTGATCTCAGAATTCTCAGACCCCACATGCGTGTTGGTCTTCTCTGGTAAAGAGTCTGCCTGCCAATGCAGGAGACGCAGGTTTGATTCCTGGGTTGGGAAAATCCCCTGGAGAAGGCAATGCAACCCACTCCAGTATTCTTGCTTGGGAAATCCCATGGACAGAAGAGCCTGGTGGGCTAGAGTCCACTGGGTCACAAAAGAATCAGATATAACTTAGAGACTAAACATCAACAGCAAACTGTTTGTTGTGTAAGTTCTTCAGCCTCTATATTGTATTAGGCAGCCCAAATTAAGATAGACTGCAAATGCCCTTTCTAAACTTTAAAGAGACCATGTGTCTGAAACAGGACCTGGGAACAGAGTGCGGACCCTCGTTCCTCCCTGGAGCTTGGACGGTCTGTCAGAGCATGGGGCTGAGGGTCTGGCTGAGTTTCTAATGGCTCCTGGGCCCAGGGAACCCACAGAGGTCTTCCCAGCAGGGCCGGTGAGGACCCTCGGTCCTGGGTCTGCCCAGGAGGGATGCTGCTGCTGCCCCTTTGTCCTGCTGGCCAAGCACAGTGTGCCCGGGGATGCCACAAAATACTTAGAAGAAAGTGGACAGCTCTATTTATCTTCCCAAAAGTCTCCCTGTTCTTGACATGTTGTGTAAGGGCATGTGTTTAAATGAAAGCATGGCTTTGAGCGAAAAACCAATTTGTTTAAAACAACCTGTGGAGTCGTGCGAGATGTGATTTTGACTAATGAGCACAAACTTCATGCGGGCAGAAGTGTTCAATTATGGATGAGCTAATTATCCAAGTGCATCGGGTCTGGACCGCCAAGATGTCTGCACGTCTCCACCTCCGGCCGGCCCCAGCCCGTCAGCTAGGATAATTAATGAAACCTCATTTCTGAATTATTTTGCCAGGCACAAATAATCACTTATTTTTGTGATTTGATATCCATCAGGCGGGTGCACCCTGGGGCTTTCCACCTACAGTGGGTGTGGGAGGGTCTCTAGGCCTGTCGAGGGTCTGCATGTCGGTGCTACTCAAGCTGGATGGGCTGTCTCTGGATTTAATGAAAGTTGCCCCTGGCGTGTGCTGGCAGGAGCCGCCTCCTCATCTGTAGGGGCAACCTTCCATGAGCTCTGCAGAAGTGCCAGGTGGGGACTGATGTCTTTGTGACCCTTCTCTGTAGCTAACAGACAGACAAAGCTGATAGAGAAGGCAGGGGTCCTTGAAAGAGCAGAGGACGCCCAGCACCTGCTTTTTGGGCGGGGCCAAATCTCAGAGGTGATATTGGTTTGGTTTTTTTCACCTATCAGCTTGGGTTGAGGAATTACACTTCTGGTGGTATTTCCCACCCCGTTCCTCCACCCCGCCTCAGCCTCCTGATAAAGAAGAGGAAACTGTGTGTTAATTTTATATCCTGCAACTTTACTATATTTGTTGATTAGCTCTGTAATTTTCTGGTAGAGTCTTTAGGGTAGAGGATCATGTCATCTGCAAACAGCGAGAGTTTCACTTCTTCTTCTCCTATCAGGATTCCTTTTACTTCTTTTTCTGCTCTGATTACTGTCGCCAAAACTTCCAAAACTATATTGAATAGTAGTGGTGAGAGTGGGCACCCTTGAAATCCCTTGCATTCCTATTCACTAACAATGAGAAAACAGAAAGAGAAATTAAGGAAACAATACCATTCACCATTGCAACAAAAAGAATAAAATACTTAGGAGTATATCTACCTAAAGGAACAAAAGACCTATACATAGAAAACTATAAAACACTGATGAAAGAAATCAAAGAGGACACAAACAGATGGAGAAATATACCGTGTTCATGGATCGGAAGACTCAATATTGTCAAAATGGCTATACTACCCAAAGCAATCTATAGATTCAATGCAATCCCTATCAAGCTACCAACAGTATTTTTCACAGAACTAGAACAAATAATTTCACAATTTGTATGGAAATACAAAAAACCTCGAATAGCCAAAGTAATCTTGAGAAAGAAGAATGGAACTGGAGGAATCAACCTGCCTGACTTCAGACTCTACTACAAAGCCACAGTCATCAAGACAGTATGGTACTGGCACAAAGACAGAAATATAGATCAATGGAACAGAATAGAAAGCCCAGAGATAAATCCACGAATCTATGGACACCCTATCTTCGACAAAGGAGGCAAGGATATACAATGGAAAAAGACAACTTCTTTAACAAGTGGTGCTGGGAAAACTGGTCAACCACTTGTAAAAGAATGAAACTAGAACACTTTCTAACACCATACACAAAAATAAACTCAAAATGGATTAAAGATCTAAATGTAAGACCAGAAACTATAAAACTCCTAGAGGAGAACATAGGCAAAACACTCTCCAACATAAATCACAGCAGGATCCTCTATGACCCACCTCCCAGAATATTGGAAATAAAAGCAAAAATAAACAAATGGGACCTAATGAAACTTAAAAGCTTTTGCACAACAAAGGAAACTATAAGCAAGGTGAAAAGACAGCCCTCAGATTGGGAGAAAATAATAGCAAATGAAGAAACAGACAAAGGATTAATCTCAAAAATATACAAGCAACTCCTGCAGCTCAATTCCAGAAAAATAAATGACCCAATCAAAAAATGGGCCAAAGAACTAAACAGACATTTCTCCAAAGAAGACATACAGATGGCTAACAAACACATGAAAAGATGCTCAACATCACTCATTATCAGAGAAATGCAAATCAAAACCACAATGAGGTACCATTACACGCCAGTCAGGATGGCTGCTATCCAAAAGTCTACAAGCAATAAATGCTGGAGAGGGTGTGGAGGAAAGGGAACCCTCTTACACTGTTGGGGGAATGCAAACTAGTACAGCCGTTATGGAGAACAGTGTGGAGATCTCTTAAAAAACTGGAAATAGAATTGCCATATGACCCAGCAATCCCACTTCTGGGTATACACACTGAGGAAACCAGATCTGAAAGAGACACGTGCACCCCAATGTTCATTGCAGCACTGTTTATAATAGCCAGGACATGGAAGCAACCTAGATGCCCATCAGCAGACGAACGGATAAGAAAGCTGTGGTACATATACACCATGGAATGTTACTCAGCCATTAAAAAGAATTCATTTGAATCAGTTCTAATGAGATGGATGAAGCTGGAGCCCCTTATACAGAGTGAAGTAAGCCAGAAAGATAAAGACCATAACAGTATACTAACACATATATATGGAATTTAGAAATATGGTAATGATAACCCTATATGCAAATCAAAAAAAGAGACACAGATGTACAGAACAGACTTTTGGACTCTGTGGTAGAAGGCGAGGGTGGGATGTTTTGAGAGAACAGCCTCGAAACATGTATATTATCTAGGGTGAAACAGATCACCAGCCCAGGTTGGATGCATGAGACAAGTGCTCAGGCCTGGTGCACTGGGAAAACCCAGAGGGATCGGGTAGAGAGGGAGGTGGGAGGGGGGATCGGGATGGGGAATACATGTAAATCCAGGGCTGATTCATGTCAGTGTATGACAAAACCACTACAATATTGTAAAGTAATTAGCCTCCAACTAATAAAAATAAATGGAAAAAAAAGAAGAGGAAACTGTCTTCATTTTTTAATTTACAAGGTAACATTAACCTTGCAATCTATCTGCTAACCAGAGAGCCTGCTAATCTACGCTGTGTTTACTGTCTCTGGGCATTGTGCTATTTGACAGATATAGCCTGCCTTCATCTTTGCTGCATTCGTGCTGGGTGATATAGGCAGTTGAATGACTTCAGATTGAGAGGAGATAAATATTAACAATATTTATTGTTATTTATTTTGTTATTGTTATTAACAATATTTATTGATTGTACAGTTTGTACAATTTCCCAACACGAGTAAACATCAGAACCAGGAATGGGGTGGAGACTGTCAGACTTCAAAGCCTCACTCCCAACTGGCTCATTTTACCACCTGAAGAGTAAGTGAGCACCTACCAGGTAGCTGGCAAGTGCAGCAATAACCAGGGTTTTTCCATTTCAAATAACTTACAGCCCTGAGAGATTCATGTGACTTGGCATCACCACACATCTCCTACCGAAACTACAACTCAGTCTTCAAGGCACATCTGTGGTCCATTCTAAAAGTTAAAAATTCAACAAATATGTTTGCATTGCTGTAACTATGTAAACATCGTTTGCTGCACGGTTGCATAGTATACTATAATATTACACTAGTGTACACAGTATACTATAATAGCAGTTCCTTTTATGTACAGATTTCTTCTTTCTGGAGACTCTTATTTCCTTTCCTTTCCAGATCTGTATGCTCTGCATTTGTAACCTTAAGTATTACTACTTCTAGCGTCTCTGTAATATTAAGCCTCTGGAGATGTAATGAAAAAAAAAACAAAACTCAATAAAGCCTTTCTTGGGACTTCCTGGTGGTCCAGAGGTTAGGACTCCATGCTTTAATTGCAGGGAGCATGGGGTTCGATCCCTAGTCGGGGGAACTAAGAGCCCACAGGCTGTTAAAATCAACAAACAAAAGCCTTTCTCCACAATCTCCAAGCACCCCAGTGTGGCTGCTTAACTACCCTGTAGCAGTGGAGAAATCCCAGCATTTCCTCTCTGAGTTTGAGCCACCAGTTTCTCACTTGACTCCTTTATTACCCCTAGACCACACACACAAGTAACTTTTCTTTTTTATTAATAAATCTTACCTTTAAAATTAAGTTTAGATTTACAGAAAATTTGTGAAGATGGTACAGAGAGTTCCCATGGACCCACACCCCTTTCTGATGCTCATCAGTAATATTAATGTGGTACATCTATCTCAGTTAATGAACCAATATAGATACATCAGTTTAAACTAAAGTCCATATATAGATAGTAATAGTTTAAGACTTTCCTTAGTTTTTACCTGATGCCCTTTTCTGTTCCTGCACCCCATCTAGGAGGCCACACAATGTTCATCATCACGTCTCCTTAGGGTTCCCTTGGCTGTGACAGTCTCTCAGACTTTCCTCCTTGGTGACCTTGATAGTTTTGGGGAGTACTGGTCAGAGAGTTCAAGGACTGTCCCTTGGCTGGGATTTTTCTGATGCTTTTCTCAAAGTTGGATTGGGATTTGGGGCTTCCTGGGAGGAACCATGAAGGTGCAGTGTTCCCCTCACCACATCTTATCAACAGGACTCGATGCTCATGCTGACCCTGGTCACCTGGCTCCTACACTGTCAAGCTCTCTGCAGTCCTAACAGTTGGCCAGTGTGTTTTCATTGCTTTGTTATTTTATTCACATAGTGTGTGTATCATGCTTCCAGTTGCCTCTTCTGGAAACCATTCCATCAGGCTATGACCCCTGGACCAGAGACAGCCTGGAGGTGGCCCCATCACGCTGCCTCCTTAGTGACCATTTGCTTTGTAACCAGTGGATTCGGTCTCCTCTTCCTGGGTTGATATTTTATTCCTTCCTTACTGTTTCTTCTGACTGTCGTGGTTTTTCTGCTAGACCTTCAGCATCACTCACGTCTGGATAGAGCTGTAAGGATGCAGTTGAGCATTTCTGGGAGTGCTGCTCCTGCAAGCTATGAGGTATCCCACCCACCATCAGTCACCCACAGACTGACTGTGGATGTTCCAACCATTTGGTGGGCTCGGGCACAACCAGATGAGCCAGCAAATCCTCTGAGGGTAGGAAGGGGCCATCACGTGGTCTGGTCCCAGCTGATTGCTGCTGGCCAGCAGACCCTCCCCACCAGCCCCTGTCTCACCCTCCTCCATGTGGGTGTTGCAGCGAGGCCCCTGCTTCCAGGGTGCACTTCCCCACAAAAGGGTCCTGCTTCCTGCAGGGACACAGGGTGTTGGATGTCCACAAGAAAGAGGGGGACCACAAGAGGATGTGTTTCCAGAGAGATGAGCTCCTTGGAACTTTTGTCTTTCAGAACACAGGCAGGTGTTTCTTCTTGGAGCTGATGTAACTGATAATATTACTGGCGAACGTCTCAGAGTCCTTTCTGGGCACCCGGCACTTCTTAGGGCTTCTCCCTGGATCCTCAGCAAGTCGTGTGTAATAGGAACTGATTCTTAGCTTCATTGCTGGGGAGCAACTGAGGCTCAGAGAGGAGGGTATTGAGTCTCAGGCTGATCACTGGGATGGGAGGAGTCCTCTTCCTGCAGCCAGTCTGAGCTGGAGAAGGTCAGATGCTGGGCCCATTTGCCTGGCCTGTCCATGGTGCTCTTGCCTTGAGTTGGCCAGCCCCAAGGGCTACCTGGAGCCCCTCCAGTGGGGTGATGGAGTGGCAGCCCAGCCCTGTGAAGATGCCTGGACCCAGTGATGGCCTTGGGGCCAGTGGTCGTGCAGATAGGCTAGGTGCTCACCTATGGTGGCTGCCCTGTTTCTATGGGGGCTCCTGGCCAAACCGGATAAGGATTTCCTGAGGGCTGGGTCTGCTGCTGAGGCTGGAAAGTCAGGGACGAGCAGAGAGAAATGGAGTAAGTAATGGGGCCAGAGCCTGGGACAGTGCTATGTCCCTGTGTGTGCCAAGAAGGTGAGGTCACCCGCAGAAAAAGGCCCGTGAGGCTAGGCGTGGGAGGTGGTGCTAAGCTTCAGATGTCATGGAAAGCTACCTGAGGTTCACTCCACCTGCTGTGGAAAGGAGCCCATAAGTCCGGAGCACCCTTCTTTACTGGGGTGATGAGTGACATGACGCATCGTAGGAGGGGTAGAGGGGATCCTGCCTGGAGTCAGAGTGTCAGGTTTGGATTGGACTCTGACGCCCACTTGCCATTAGACATGGGGGATCACGCTGCTGAGCCTCAGTGGCTCATCTATAAAATGGGGCAGGTCCTCCCAAGGCATGAGAGACAAGAGCTGGTGGTCATGGTCAGTGTGGTTACTGACCCTGGAGCAGCAGGAGGGTGGGAGACCCAGTCACAAAAGTGAGCAATCAAACAGGAGGGCTCAGTCAGAGGCAGGCGATCACCTTCTACATGGTCTCCCCGGGGAGGTCCGGCCACGGGCATATGCTGGCAGGGCCGGGAGGGCTGGGGCTAGGGTGATGTGCACTGCATGCTCTGGTTTGCAATTCCAACTCCCCGTCTCCTTGGCTGTCTCAGAGGACAGACCCAGGAGATACCTTTGCAGTCCTGCTCTCCACGTGCTTGGTGGAGAAGGGTTTGGGCGAGGGTGGGGCTCCTCCTACATCCTGAGATATGCCCATACCCTCTCTCTTTTCTTACTCCAGGGAGTAAATGACCATCTTTCTACAGAAAAGGGACAGCCACTCCTTGGGGCAGGAGGTGGGTGGTCAGCCTTCCCTGCCTTCAAGGAGACCAGTTACACACCTACTGTATGCCAGCGGGTCTTCGCTCGCTGTGGGGCTGGCTGCTCCTTGCCCTGCACGTGCCGTCTGGAATCTCTATGGGGCTGCAAGTCCTGTCCTTGTGTCCTGGGAGCACCTGCTTAGGGATGGGTGTCTCTTTGTGGTGGGATGTGAGCAGGTGAGCCTGGGGAGCAGCCTGAAGGCTAGCTATGAGCTCCCTTCCAGAGACAGCCTTTCTGGCTGAAACAGCTGAGAAATGTCATTATGTTGAGAGGGTTGGGGGACCTCACGTGATATTAACCACCTGGTGACTCCAGCAGGTGAATGAATTGCCTGACCCTCCCCAGCCTGGGAAAAACCAAGTCTGAGTGGGTTTGTTCTCAAAGTGAATGCTACAGTTGCACATCGGACAGTGTCACAGTAACAAGATGTGCATATATAGTTTGCTCCAGACTATAGTCACCTCCGAGGGGCACTTTTCAACTAGTCAGGCCCATTGGGGATACCAGGGGTGTGCAGTGTGGAGGCTCCTGGCAAACGCTGGCTCCTGGCAAACACTCCTTGATGCACTGACAGGTGGCAAGTTATTGGTCAGTGAGCCCTCTGCATAGTCCAGGAGAGCAGAGGGAACTTCCCTAGACCCTCCTGAAAAAAAATGAAAGTGAAGGTGTTCATCACTCAGTTGTGTCTGACTCTTTGCAACCCCATGGATTGTAGCCCACCCGACTCCTCTGTTCATGGAATTCTCCAGGCAAGAGTACTGGAGTGGGGAGCCATTCCCTTCTCAAGGGGATCTTCCCGACCCAGGGATCAAACTCGAGTCTCCTGCATTGTAGACAGATTTTTTTTTTTTTTTTTTTTACTGTTAGAGCCACCTATACTCAATGGTGGCAGGACAGAGCAGAGCTCCTGTTCACCCTACCTGGCAAGAGAGTAGGTCTCCTCCCCAAAGCATGTATAAATAATCCCTAAAGCTGAAGATGTGGGGTCACTTTCCTGTGACTTCACACAGGGTCTTCCAATAGTGGCTTGATATACCGCACTGAGACAGAGAAGGTGGGGATACTAATCACTTTGCTGGAAGTTGTTAGCACCATGATTTGTTGGCTCAGGGCAGGGGGAGTGCTCGGATGCCGAGTCAGAAGACACAGAGTCCTTCTGTATTCAGGACACCATCATCTGGTGCAGGGCTGGGCACTGGTTTATCTAACACTTAACCAACAGGGCACAAGGCTCCAGGACTGTGTGAGCCCTGGACAGGCGGGTCCCCTTGGCTGAGCTGCATTCAGTTGACCCCCTTCTCCTGCCTGAAAACTCTGCCGTCCTCCCAAAACCAAGACTCCCTCCACAGACCCAGCACCTCCCTCGTCTCTCACCTGGCAGGTCCCAGCTTGCTCGGGGTAGAAGCCGCCTTGGTTATGCTTTCCTTGTACCAGCGTTTTCATGGCCACCACTCCCAGCAATATGAGGCTGGCAATAAAAATAATTGATTGGAGGGATGTTGATAAAGCCCCGCTTATTGCAAACAGTAAATTAAAAGTGAGAACTCCACCTTGCTTCCCACCCAGGGAACAATAACCGCTCGCATGGGCTGGAGGAGACGGAGAACAAGATACAGAGCCATCGTTCAACTTCAACCATCTCACCGGCAACCTCATAAAAATTAAGGAATAATTTTTCAAAGAGATAAGGGCTGCAGGGACATGAAAAGCAAAACAACCAAACTGTTTCTGCCCTGAGGAGGTGCACACAGGATGGGAAGGGATTTCTTTTCCCATTTTTAATTTACAAGAACCTTGTAAACCACAAATTAAAGCAGCAACAGCAATTCAGAAGGCTTGATTCATTAAGCCTTTATTTACCCTTAATGCCTCCAAAGGAAAATAATTTGGTTACTGAACATGAGTAATGGGCTCAGAGTGGCACTTTCTCACACAAATCTCTGGCCCTTTTTGGGGTGGGGCTGCTGTGCGCTGAGCAGATGCTGGCCGTGGAGGGCACCTAGTCTTCCATGGTCATTATTCTGAGATGCCCCATGAGTGGGAGGCCTGAGTAAGACAGCTCCTCTGGGCATTTTGTTCCTAGCCTGCAGACAGGAACACATAGGTCTCTAGTGGTCACTTCTAGGACTATTTCAAGTTTTCTTTTCCAACAAGTTTGAAAGGAATCAGAGTCACCATTGTTTATAACAGGGAGTAGGGGCCCAACAGATATGTTTTAAGTGAATGAATGAAGAAATGAGTGAACGAAGGGATCGACACTGCACTGCCCACGTGTGCTGGGCTTTGGGGAGGGTGAGAGTTTCTGCAAGTACATGGCCTCATGGCATGTGTGTGTTTGTAAGGGGGATCCCCATCACCTGAGTACTTGCTGCATGCCAGGCACTGTGCTTGGTAAGAAATCAGATGTGGCCCCGGCTCCCTCAGGGCTTAAGGCTGAGGTGACATGGCCTTAATAACCTGCCTTTCTCTCAATAACCTGCCTTCTGGGACTTATTGGGTGGTTTCTGAGGTGGGACGTGAGAAGGGCAGTGCAAGGGGAGTGAGGTGGGAGAAGCAAGGCTTTGGAGCTGGGCTGCCTGGACCGTGGGTGCAGATGGTGAGTTGTGTTCTGTGCTGAGTAGCTGATCACCCGAAGACAACACATGTTTATCCTGGTGCCAGTTTTGAGGTCAGGATTTCAGGCCTGGGTCACTGGTTGTGATCAGCTCTCTGGGGCTGGGGTCTGACCTGAAGGCCTTTGGGGAGGGATCTGCTTCTAGGCTCACTTGGTATTCAGTCCTCGAGACTTGGATGGAGGGCCTGAGTTCTGTACTGGCTGCTGGCCAGAGGCCATGTTTGGGCCTGGTCACTGGACCTCCTCTGGCCCACAGCATGCAGCCTCATCAGAGCCAGGCAGGTGCAAGGCAGAGAGGGAGGGCCAGCAAGACAGAGGCAAGAGTCCTCTGTGAGCTACAGTGATACCCATCACCTTGTCATCTTCTGTTCACTGGGGACAAGCCACCAGCAGCCCACA
Source organism: Dama dama (assembly GCF_033118175.1). NCBI lineage: Eukaryota > Metazoa > Chordata > Mammalia > Artiodactyla > Cervidae > Dama > Dama dama. The sequence continues at coordinate 46,143,516 of NC_083694.1, read as the reverse complement.
CTCCACGGAGGGACCACGGGAGGGGTGGACTCAGGAGGTGGACCACTGGGGCTGCAGCAGATCTGCCTGCCCAGGTGAGCACACAGTTGGTTTCCTCGTCTGCCAGGTAAGGGGATGGTGACACCAATCCTACAGGCTGTTTGGAGAGAAGGTGTGTTCTCAAAGCACTGAGCCTGGGGTCTCTGTGTCGAATGTCCTCAAAAATGCTGTCTTCTTTTCTGGTGACACTGTTCCTGAGCCAGGATCCTTTGCCCTGGCAAACCAAACGCTGAGATGCCAAAGTCTGCAGCCGAGAAAGGGTTTATTCACATGGCAGCCAGGAGAGGAGATGGGAGAACCAGTCTCAGAGCCCCTCACCCCACAAAGGCCAGGGGCTTGAGAAGTTTGTGGGGTAAAGAAGCAGGGTGGTCCTAGGTGTGGGGAAAGCTGATGGGAAAATGCGAGGTAACTGGTGTTCTGTGCAGGCGTACCTGAGTTACACACTTGCTCATGGGATGCATGTTCAGAAATTTCAGTGCTTAGCATGACCTGAGGGTTGGGTTGTGGCCCTCTGATGTCAAAAGGTCACTCATCAGACACCTGCATAGGTCCAGTTTTAGGATCAGTATTCCTAACCAGTCTTACCCGGCTTGGGCTTGAACTAGACACAGCTGATTCGAAGTTTCTGGCAAACAGCTCAGGCAAGCATCTTATAGTTTGGGCTACCTGAACCTTGGAGAGTATGCAATTTGCAACAGGATAATTAAGTGAAGTGAAAGTGAAAGCTGCTTCCTTGACCCAATGGACTATACAGTCCTTGGAATTCTCCAGGCCAGAATACTGGAGTGGGTAGCTGTTCCCTTCTTCAGGGGATCTTCCCAACCCAGGGGTTGAACCCACCTTGCAGGTGAATTCTTTACCAGCTGAGCCACCAGAGAAGCCCAGGAATCCTGGAGAGAGTAGCCTATCCCTTCTCCAGGGGATTTTCCTGACCCAGAAATTGAACCGGGGTCTCCTGTATCGCAGGCAGATTCTTTACCACCTGAGCTCCCTGGGAAGCCCTGCAGACATGGCAGTTGACAGGGTGTTGACAGGATGATGCTGTTAAAGTGCTGCACTCAATATGCCAGCAAATTTGGAAAACTCAGCAGTGACCACAGGACTGGAAAAGGTCAGTTTTCATTCCGATCTCAAAGAAAAGGAATGCCAAAGAATGTTCACACTACCACACAATTGCACTCATCTTGCATGCTAGCAAAGTAATGCTCAAAATTCTCCAACCAGGCTTCAACAGTACGTGAACCGAGAACTTCCAGATGTTTAAGTTGGATTTAGAAAAAGCAGAGGAACCAGAGATCAAATTGCCAACATCCATTGGATCATTGAAAAAGCAAGAGAGTTCCAGAAAAACATCTATTTCTGCTTTATCGACTATGTCAAAGCCTTTGACTATGTGGATCACAACTGTGGAAAATTCTTCAAGAGAAGGGAATACCAGACCACCTGACCTGCCTCCTGAGAAACCTGTGTGCAAGTCAAGAAGCAACAGTTAGAACAAGATAGGGAACAACAGACTGGTTCTAAACTGGGAATGGAGTACATCAAGGCTGTATATTGTCACCCTGCTTATTTAACTTATATGCAGAGTACATCATGTGAAATGCCAGGATGGAAGAAGCACAATCTGGAATCAAGGTTGCCAGGAGAAATATCAATAATCTCAGATATGCAGATGACACCACCCTTATGGCAGAAAGCCAAGAAGAACTAAAGAGCCTCTTGATGAAAGTGAAAGAGGAGAGTGAAAAAGCTGGCTTACAACTCAACATGCAAAAAACAAAGAAAGTGGCAACGATGAAAATACCATCACTTCATGGCAAATAGATGGGGAAACAATGGAAACAGCGAGAGACTTAATTTTTGGGGGCTCCAAAATCACTGCAGATGCTGACTCCAGCCATGAAATTAAAAGATGCTTGCTCCTTGGAAGAAAAGTGATGATCAACCTAAACAGCATATTAAAAGGCAAAGATATTACTTTGCTGACAAAGGTCCTTTTAGTCAAAGCTATGGTTTTTCCAGTAGTCATGTATGGATGTGAGAATTGGACCATAAAGACATAAAGACAGTTGAGCGCCAAAGAATTGATGCTTTTGAACTGTGGTGTTGGAGAAGACTCTTGAGAGTCCCTTGGACTGCAAGGAGATCAAACCAGTCAATCCTAAAGGAACTCAGTCCTGAATAGTCATTGGAAGGACTGATGTTGAAGCTAAAATGCCAATACTTTGGCCACCTGATGTGAAAAAATTGGCTCATTAGAAAAGACCCTGATGCTGGGAAGATTGAAGGTAGGAGAAGGGGATGACAGAGGATGAGATGGTTGGATGGCATCACCGACTCAATGGACAAGAGTTTGAGCAAGCTCTGGGAGTTGGTGATAGACAGGGAAGCCAGGTGTGCTATAGTCCATAGGGTCGCCAAGAGTCAGACACAACTGAGTGACTGAACTGACTGAATTAAGTGAAAGCAGGCTGAAGGCAGTGGGTTTTTTTAAGAGACTCTAGGATGAGATCGAGCATTTAGTTTCTGTTACCATGATTTTAACATCACATTCTAGGAACCTTTTGCAAAGTTGTGAAGTGATGGGATTTATATCTGGGATCCCAAGACTTCCCTTTGGGGCTGTGATGGTTAATTTTATTTGTCAGCTTGACTGGACATGGAGTCCCTGGATTGAAGATTCTTTCTGGGTGAGTCTGTGAGGATGTTCCAGATGAGATTGACATTTGAATTGGTGGACTCAGGAGAGACCTCTCTCCTTAACATGGGTGGGTGTCCTCTAATCCAGGAGTGTCTGGAGGAAACACAGGAGGGGAAGAGGAGAAGTAGGGGGGCACCCACTTTGTCTGCCTCACTGCTGAGCTAGGATGTCTCCTCTCTTCTGTCCTCAGCTGTCATGGTTCCCAGGCCTTCAGATTAAGACACTGTCTTTCCTGGGTGTCCAGCTTGCAGACAGTAGGTCATGGGGCTTCTGCCCCTCTGTAATCAAGTAAGCCAATGCCTCATGATAAATTTCTCTGTGTCTCTCTGTTTCTGTATCTATATTTCTTTCTTTCTATTTACCTATGTCTTACCTATATCTATATACATCCTGTTGGCTGTTTCTCTGGAGACACTAATACAGGACTCCCCTGATGACCTTGTCAGCCACCCCCCCCCCCCACAAAGGCCCCACTTCCAAATGCCACCACATAGAGGGTTATGCTTCAGCATGAGGATTCTGTGGGACACAGACATTCATTTCATAGCAGGAGGATGGTGTGTCCTTAACCACAAAGTGCTGTGGTCATCTGAGGGGTGATTCTGGGTGTGCCCCTGTGGCGATGGAGAGACGAGGGGTAGCCTGGGAGTGGAGGCAGTGGGCAAGGTGCCTGGATGATGTTCTGTCTAAGGAGGGAGCCTGGGGTCTCTTGGCAAAGAAGAGCGGGGACTGCAGGGCTGCAGCCACACCATCACCCCTGGGGCCTATCCTTGGATCTCACAGTATCACTGGAATTGACTTTGGGAAGAAATTCCTTTTCTTAGCTGGCCTCGTGTTCAGGCAGACCCAGTGCTGTCCTTGGTGCTGATTCCTCTGAGCGTGGGTTGCCTCAAAGGCAAGGTCACCTCCCATTAGGGTGGCTCTGAGGGTCGAGTGGGATGATGCATTAAGTTCCCAGGGTGGGTGTGATAAAGGGAGGCCCCTCTTCCTTTCCTGGGGAGTGGTGCACTGAGGGGTCCTTCGGGGGAGGGGCTGGTTTCCCAGACCCCGAGGAGCAGCTGGTCTCAGTCAGCTCTCCCCTCACGCCTCTGCCTTACATGTGATTAAGTTATTACTCCATTTGGTTTAAAGGCTTGTCTTATCACCTATTTACAAGACTTATGGATTTCTCATTACTTCCTTTGATGGAACTCAAGCCAAAGTGATTTCCACTCACTCCATCCAAGCTCTGCCTATAAAACATGGCAGTAATAACGGGAGAGGGAGTGGGTGGCAGGGCGTCGAGGCCAGGCAACGCGTCTGCCCACGCTCCCCAGGGATTTATCACAGCCATGTGTGTAGATGCTGGCAATCTCCCAACAGCTGCTGGCAGATGCTCAGCCCTGGTGCCTCCGGTACCAGGTCCTGGAACTGATGAGAAATCAGCCTGTGAGGTCAGGAGGCGGTGTTCATGGGTCCCCAGGACCAGCCTCAAGTTTAATTCACTTGAAGGAGTCACATAGCTCAATGAAACATGATATACTCACAGTTGTGATTTTTCGCAGTGAGAGGACACAAATTAAAACCAGCTAAAGGGAGAGACTTGGGGGACAGAATCTAGTGTAAGTTCCACAGGTCAAGCTTCCAGTAGTCCTTCCCCACAGAGTCACAGATGGTGTCAGGTCCTCCAAAAGATTATGGCGTATCACCCACCAGAACCTCAGTGTTCACAGTCTTTACTGGGGATCTTTCATCTACATGAGACACATGGCTGACTTCTAGCTCCTTCAAGGGTCCACTTAACACCATATCCCCCAGTACCCTTCACCAAAAATCATATCATTAGACTCTCCAGCATGGTCCAAGGCTCCAGGTAAACAAGGATGCTCCTATCAGGCAGAACATCTGAGGGATTAGAGATCACTTCCCAGAGCCAAGGAAAAAGGTCAGACCTCTTTTGGCAAGGTCAAAATCTTTACTACACATGTCTCTTCCTCTTGGCCAAGAGGGCTGAGGCATAAACAAACTCAAAGGGCTCCTTACCTTTTCAAATAGACATGTGCTTCCAGAAGGGTCCTGAGTCAGAGTGAAATTCTCACCTGACAGCCTTCTCCAGAAAAGCTGTCCCTTTCCAGAGCTTCCAGGAATCCCCACCCTACCCCAAAACACATCAGCCTTTCTCACCCTAGTCACAGATCACTGGTCAAGAGTCGACTTCCTGACAATGAAATAGGAGTTTGAATGAACAGTTTAGAGTGCCTGAGGTGGTGGGTGTGGGTCTGTCCATTTCCAGGATCAAATGCCCAAAGGAAGGTTGGAGATGCCCAAAGGGCTGGAACCATGACTCTTGGAATGATGGGTCTTGGCCAGAACTTGATGAAGACTGTGGTTTAGCATAAAACTTTGTGACCTAATGTGATGTGAAGATCATGTGCTGGGAGATAAGAATGAGGGCAGGGTCCTGTGGGCAGATACTCTGGGGACACTGTTCAGTGAGTGAAAAATGATGAGGGATAAATGGATGTTTCATTGGACTGGACGATGAATGGTTGGATGGATGTGTGGATGGATGGATGGATGGATGCGTGTGTGGGTGGATGGATAGATGGGTGAGTGTGTGGATGGATGGATGGATGGATGTGTGTGTGGGTGGATGGATAGATGGGTGAGTGAGTGGATGTATGGATGGGTGTGTGGATGGATGGATAGATGGATGAGTGTATGGATGAATGAATGGATGGATGAATGAGTGGATGGTGGGAAGGAAGAAGCAAAAGTGATTTGGATGGATGGTGGGTGGATGAATGTAAGGATGGATGGAAGGTTGGAAAGATGAATGATGTGGGTGTAGAGGCAGCATGATGTGTGGACACAAACTCTATGCATAAGAAACCCTGTGTTGTGAGGCTGTGGGGAAGGGCTCTGCAGCTCTGCGTGTCCAAAGTTTTCATGAAGATCAAATGAAACAACACAGGTGAAGTGGCCAGCACAGCATCTGGCACAAACTAGATTCTCAGTAAGAAGTGGTCCCCTGTCTCCTAGTTTCCCTGTCGGTATGTAGTCCGCATGTGCCTGTGAGTCTGCTTCCTCAGTTCCCACCAGCCCCACTGAGCTGTGTTCTGTCCCATGGTTTGACCTGTGTTCAACAGAGGTTTTCCCATTGGGGGCAGAGTGTGGGTGGTCCAGGCAAGCCCAGTTCCCTGTGAGGCCATGAGTCTGGGGATAGCAGTGTTTTGGCTTCCCGGGTGATACTGCATCTTTGTTGAGATCAAGAAAGAAACCCACTTGTTTGACTCCCTCCCCCCCTGCAAACATTCAGAAACTCTCTTCGTGGCCATGGACCAGACATAGCCATCCTCAGGATGATTCCCCAGCTCTTCAGTCAGCACAGATGGCCTTTCTTCTTGGATCTTACTACTTATGTTTTGAGGAAGTGATGGACACAGTCCTGAGGCTGGATGAGGGGTCCTGGGGGCACTGCTCTGCCTGCCCTGGGTGGGGGAGGGTGGGATCTGTTCTTTCTGGAGGGAGAAATGCCCCTATCCCTCTTTGGCTCACTCAAACCCTGCCTCCAAGCCCCGTCCAGGTCCTCCTTGGAGCTGGGATGCTTGCTGCAGCCAGGATGTCCCACTACTTTGGACTCCTGGCTGCCTTCCAGGGTCAGTGTCAGAGCTGCTGGGGGGTCAGGGGATGCAAAGACAGGTGAAGGCCCTGACTTTCCTCAGGGCTAGCCTCCTTAGCATTCACAAATCTCTTCTCTTGATGCCCCTGCCCCGGGCTCTCCCAAGAAGCCCAGTCTGAGTGTGGGGAGACTGCGATCACTAATCAATTATTCTTTAGTAAATGCATCTCCTTCATTAGTCATTTGTTTGCTGCCTCATTGTCCCCTCTTAGGTTTCCGTGGATTTCAGGCATCATTGAGTACGAGATAATTTATCTTATTAGGCAATTTATTTTCTAGGTACATTTAAAAAGGTCAATTAGTCAACTTAAATGGAGGGGGGAAGGGAGGATGGGGATCCAAATACTCTTAAGACAAGAGTTACACTTTGGGAAGAGAGAGGTTTGTTCTCCTCTTCTGACCTAGGAAAAATGAATGGAGGTCAGATGGGGCCAGCATGGGGGCGACTGGACAGTGAATGGAGGATCCTTCCATGAATGGAAGATGGCAGCTGCAGCAGAGAGTGAAGAGGGAGGAAGGGGGGACAGGCCAGGGTCTGGGGTCCGGGGTCTGGGGTCCCAGGTTGCTCATTTGTTGTCAGAGCTGAGCGGGAGCCATGGTCCCGGAGTCAAAGGAAAACTCCATGCAGCTGATCCATCCACGAACTCAGGGCTTCCCCAGAGCCTCGTAAATAATAAATAAAACACACAGTAAATATTTAACTAGGAAGACACACGCTACCAGCCCAAAGTGAACTGTCAGTGAACGGTTTCATCTGCCACACTCGGCAAATTGCCTTGTCATCCAGGTTTCCAAGCACAAGAGAGAGAGGATGGCTGGGTGGTTGTGAGCCCAGCTCTGCTCCCTGCCTTCTGGCTTGTTGTATTTAGGGAGCAGGAATGACTTGGCTCATCAGACCAAAATATTGGGGGTTCTTCAGCATGTGGGATTTTCCCCAGGAAGTTGTTTTCCTCCCACAATGTGTTTTTTAGTTTCTGGAGTTTCTTATAATACTGTTGCTTGTCGATAATTATACAATCAGCATTAATAGCAGCCAGGAAAGAATGCTTACTGAGCAAGGAAAACTGTGTGTGATCTTAGTCCGTTCTTTTGAATGGAAAGCAAGAGGTGGCAGGAGTCAGAAGAGCCTGCCCGATTGGTTCACTCTCAGGTGCAAGGGCTGGAACCCAAGCCTGCGACTCTGCCACTGGGCAGTTGCCCTGCAATGGGTCATCCTGGCGTTTTTGGGAATACTATGTGGTACAGGCTCTGAAGTTACCCGCAGCCTTGGGGAAGATGGATGTTTCTCCAAGGGTTATCTGCTGACCCCTGGTCAACCCTGGCAACCACGCTGGGTCCACAGGGACTTGGCTGTTTCAGAGAAGGTAGCAGAACAGTTTTGTTTATATGTATTTCACAAAAATCCCATTATGCTTTTAATAATCACTCTGCTTAAGACTGGCCACGGACACAAGTCTGGGCTGGTTCCCTTGGGCAGCAATTAACAGGATGCTGTTATTCTTGTGTTATCACACTTCCAAATAATTGGCACATTATTATGTTTGTAAACATCTGTGCTTTTCCTTATTTTTTGGGGGGGTTGGGTATAATCTGTTCCCAGTTCCCCCAAAGGGATCAACCGTTCAAAAGTAGCTCATTAAAGTAGAAAAGCAGTGATACAAATGGAAACATAAAAAGCACAGCTCAGAAACACTGCAACAATGTAAATAGCATGTGTTGGACTCCAGTGCAAATATAGCAGCAAATCTATGTGTGTCAGGGAGAGAGAGGCTCGGGATGAGGATTCTGCACATGCAGCAGAAGAGTTTAAAAAAGGACAGCAGAAAATATCTGAAAGCTGGAACTTACTGGAAGCCCATGGTCCCCAGGATACGGTCTCTTACACAACTTTCAAATGGTGACATGGTATCGTGGAAACTTGCAGTTTATTTTCAGAAGAGCGAAGTGATTGCTCTGGTCAACTGAGTGAGCTAATCTTGACACATCCTAAATTATGTTTCCCAGCACAAAACTGATAAGTGATACATCTTGTCACTGTGGACAGAGAGGGGACCAAAATGATAAAGACGTCATTCAAAACCGTGCACCTTAGAGCAGTGAGAGATGTGATTCCTGGAAGCTTGAAAAACTAGTTGCAAAGGTAGAGGCACTGCAGCCTGAAGAGGAGAGGTTACGGCTTGGCAACATCTGTCTATCTTACAAGTATCTTGGACATGTAGCATGTGTGAAGGCTGTTCAAATGTGTGTACACCGACACACCTCTCATGGCATGGCTGATAAAACCACCAGTGGGTCGAATGTGAACAGCTCTTGGTGTGTGAGCATTTCACGTGGAGGGAGAAGATTGTGGGGGCTTCTCAATGTGTGTCACACAGGTGAGGAGAGTTTTTGCATTGTTCATGGTGCTCTGCTGAGCTGTGACGTTTTGGAAGGCCATGTCCTAACCTGTACTGAGGGCATGCCACCTGTGCGTGTGGGCCTTGAATGGGGACCTGGTGTACAGGTAACCCAGGGGCCCTGAGAGCTAACAGGCTCTGTGCCTGGGAGTGGAGGGCAGCACAGGCTGAAAATAGCCAGAGGGAGCCCTTAACCAACTAGACTGATGGGCAGAAAACACAATATTCTACTTTTGCACACAGCAACTGAGGGGAGAGTGCTTGTACGAGGATTTGAGAGGAGAGGAGGGTTGAAAATAGCACTCCACAGTCCTCATCCTCCCAAGGAAGGGTGGTCGATCCCTGATCAAGAGTGTGGTTTGAAGGCTTAGAATAAGATGCCAGGTCATTTTAGCAGACTCTTTCAAGATGGGAAGGCCACATGCCCCAGACTTCATTCTTGTCCAGCATGTGATGATTTTCTTTGCTGGCTGGAGCAGGTCACTTTTGATGCATATTGGAAGTATTGAAAATGCCTTCTAACATTGCCTTGGATTAGGAAGGCATATTCCCAGGGTGCATTGCAACACAGCTCACTCTCCTCCCTCTGTTGAGACATCTCTGTTGCCAGCTCTGAATCAATCTGCCACTGCACAGAATTTGGGAAGCTGTCTACAACACTGCTTCTTTGTTGCCTGTGGCCCTCAATCTGTGGCCCCTGCCCTGGGGAAGCCTGCAGGGAGATAAAGGCTGCCAGGCAGATACAGCTATGGACGTTGGGTGGACAAAGGTTGGGTCCAGGTGGCCCAGCTTTTCTGTCCTGCAATTCTCTGCCCCCCTCATCCTTCCAGCCCAGGCTTCAGCCTGACTCCCTTCACTGGGGGACCAAGCCTCAACACGGCAGAACCTGTGGAGCCGGGCTCCCTGAGGTGCAGCCCTCCCAGCTCCAGCAGCCAGCCCTGGGCCCCTGCACCCGGGGAGGGGGCCTGGCCCTCTGCTTAGTCACTGGGTCACTTTTTCTTGAAAGATCCAGAGAATCTGTGTTGAGCATCCTCCCTGGGCTCATGGCTCACTTCAAACCTGATTTGATAAATACATGATCACGGGGGTTTGCCTAGATGAAGACTCCGAAGAGCAAAGCGGGTTCAGAGTAGTCATGGCCGCCGGAGAGCAGACAGTGGGCTCAGGTCCTGGGCACCTGAGTGTGGCTGTTCTGCCATGAGATGCCAGGACATTTATGTTTCATGGGTCCCTGCACACTGATATACCCTATCTAGGCAGAAGGAAAAGGCGCCTTGAATGAACTGCTCCAAGGAGAACTGTGGTTGCAGGAGACGCAGTCAGCAAGTGTCCACGGGAGACCGGGCCCTTCTCGCGGGGGCATCTCCTGGAGTTTTCCAGAAGGCTCCTGCCACACAAAAGTTGGGAGGGATTGCCGGAAGCCACTGAGTAATTAGCCCCAATTTATATTAATGGCATTTTAGATTAGCCACAGCTGAGCCTGGCTTCCGTCCTGTGCATCAGGGAACCAGATGGGAAGGGGAAATGCAAAAATATAAATAAAAAAGCGAAAAAGACAAAATAGTGGTGCCAGTTGTGCGCATGGGAAGCAGTGGGAAGAGGCAGAGATAGGAACAGGAGGCCGAGGTCATGAGTCCCTCGGTCAGTCTGTCTCTCCGCTCACAGGGGCCTTCCTCCTGGTCACGGGCCCTCCCCTCTCACCCGGGGCAGTCCCTGCAGCTGGGCTCGTTGACCTTAACCCCACCCCCTGGTCACTGGTGATTGGTGCCGGAGCCAGGCCACGCCCCTGGGAGTCCGGAAGTGGGACGGAAGGGCCCCTGGAAGGGCCCCTGGTAGATCTGGCCGGCCTGTGCGGTGTGCGGTGAGGAAGGCAGGCTCTGTGCCCCACTGGCCACACTTGGGTCCCGAGTCCACTGCCCAGGACCTCCGTGACCTCGGGCAGTTTCCTGACAGCTCTGCATCTGGCTCCTCCCTTTAAACGGGGCCAATGGTGGAGCCGGCCTGGGGGTCGGGGCTGCCAGGGTCAGCCTATCGGCTGCCCAGCTCCAGCTCCCAGCCCGGGAAGCAGCTGTGCCAGTGCCCACGGGAGGCCCGGCCCACCTCCTGTGCTGTCGTCCTGCTGCAGTGACCGGCGGACACTCCCTCCACTCCTTCGAGTCTCTTTAGCATTCTTAAAAAAAAAAGAACTCAAATTCCAGGGGTTCTTTTATTAGCATGGAAAACACATCCATAAATCTATATTAGGAAACCGAACACAATAGGCTCTTGAGGTTGAGAGGAGTCAGCCTTTTGACAGGTGATGCCAGACGCCTCAAACCTCTGGGGCCCTGATGGGGGCCCAGAAGCATCATTTGCTGCTAATTGACGCTTGCTCGCCTCCAGGCCGTTCTGCCGGTTTGCTCCTGGTGAGCTGGCCGGAGGAAACCACTAACGACCAAGGAGTCACATTAATCTGAGATTTGCTGCGGTCTGGAATCGCAGAATTAGGAGAAAGACCAGAACAGAGTGCCATCCGTGCCTCCTCCTTTCTCTTTGTCTCTCGCATCCTCTCTGCCCGTTGTCCCCTCACCCATGCTTCTCATTTGCTCCTCATGCCTGAGAGTCTGGGGGCCATGGGAAATCCACCTTCACCCCTTCCTTAGGCTGTAGGGACCACCAGCTGTGGGAGACCACCACTGCCCCCCAGGGATCATGGAGGCTCAAGTCCCATTCACAGGTCTCCCTGTGAATCCCAGGCCCTGGGGCCCTCACGGCATCCATCCCAAGAGCACGGCAGGAAGAGGGCCCTCAGGAAAGAGAGTGGGCAACACAGTGGGGCCCGGAGGCAAGTCTGGCCTGTGGCCCCCTATCGCCCCTGCCCTAGCCCTTGTGGATGCCCTGGCTGTGTGAGCACCAGAGAGCATTTTTCTGGGGTGTGGTTCTGGTTCTTGGACACTTTGGTCTCCTCCTAAGCTTCAGGGCTCTGGTCCAGGTCAGTGTTTGCTGCAGCACTAATTGCACTCCCCACCAACCCCCCTGACGTTGAGCCACTGCCTCTCTGAGAAGCCCACCCAGTGCCTAGGAGCTGTGAGAATTTCCTGGCTGGTGCTGGAACAGGCACTGTCCTTGGGCTGGTTTGTCCCCTCAGTCCCATCGGTAGGCTTTCCCCGGCTTCGTGACTCAGTTCACTGATCAGTGCTCACATGGCAAGATTTCTCTCCAGGAAACTCTCTTGTCTCTGGGGTTCAGACATAGCTTCCTGGCTTCCCTGGGCATTTAGCTGTGTCTCTGCAGGCTCTGCTCAGGACCCTCCCAATGCTCCCCAGGGAAGTGTTCTGGGACCCTTCCCCCTGCTCTCTGGGGAAATGTCCAGCAGTGAGCAAACCCCTGTTCTTTTCCATCCACCAAGTGTCACTGCCCTTCATGGCCTGGTGCCCAATGGCCTGAAAATCATTATTGCATGTACTTGCTCCGTTGTTCCTGCTGGGGCATCACTGGTGTCTGTCACTCCGCCTTGGTTGGAAGCAGGCCTGCTGCTTGCCTCCTATAGAGTCTCACCCCTCACACCCCCCTTTGTGAAGTGGATGACTCTGAGCCCCTGACCACCCATGTGCTTGGCAGGCCATCTCTATTGAGCTAAATCTTCATGGATTTTTCTCCCCAACGGCTGATGGTGTCTAGAGGTCTGGGAGCTGATGTTAGTGTTCTGTAAACACCTGATTCTTCCTCATGTGCACCCCAGCAACCTTCAATGGTCTCCTGTACCTTCTCCCAAGCTCAGAGTTCCAGCTTCAGAAGGTGACAGCTGCATGGCTGCTGCTGTCATGGTGTCACGTCCCCAGCGGCGTTGCAAACAGGAGGCTGTGACCAAGGGTACTTTCCTACATGCTGGACACCCAAGCTTCCATCAGCCTGTCTGTGCCTTTGATGTACGGAGGAGAAGCAGGTTTCTGTGGATCTGACTGAATTTCAGGCAGTGTCACAGGTCATAAGTAGGAACAAATGATGATAGGAAACAAAGCAAATTGGGGTTGCCATTGTCTCTGACCTAGTGTGAGGTTGGCCAAGGCAGCAATGAGCATCTCTCTCACCAGTGAGGCCACTGCTCAGAGCAGAGATGCTGATACACTGACCTTTCCTTTCACAGTGAATTCACAGGAGAGGGAGGGACCGTCACCATGAATGATGGAGTCCCCTCCTCTGGGTCACCTGCTACAAATACCCCCAAACATACTAAGTGAAGTACATGCTATAGAGAAAGACAAATAACACATGATATTGCTTATATGCAGATTCTAAAGAAATGATACAAATGATGAAAAGGAAAGTGTTAGTCACTCAGTCACATCCGACTCTTCGCGACCCCATGGACTGTAGCCTGCCAGGCTCCTCTGTCCATGGGATTCTCCAGGCCAGAGTACTGGAGTGGGTTGGCATTCCCTTCTCCAGGGGATCTTCCTGACCCAGGAATTGAACCCAGGTTTCCTGAATTGCAGGGAGATTCTTTACCATCTGAGCCACCAGGGAAGCCTAATTTACAAAACAGAAAGAGACTAATAGACTTAGAGAACAAACTTTTGGTTACTGGGGGTGGGGAGAAGGGTGGAAAGGAGAAAGAGGTTGAGAGTCTGGGATTAACATGTATGCAGTGCTTTATTTAAAATAAAATACCTTTCCATGAAAAAAATTCTTTATTTGTCCAGAGATTTCATCCTGAAAACTGAATTGCTCTGGTACATGGGCATGTTTATGACAGAAGGAGTAGGTGGACTAAGAAACTTACAGTGGAAATATTAGGAAACATCCTGTTAAAGATCAAGTGGAAAAGATAAAGCTCCTTTAAGAAGAAGCCAAAGGGAAAGCAACATTCAGTAAAAATGGGAAAGAAGTTGATGAAAAAGCCTATGTTAGTCAATGTGACTGTTGTAAAAATTGAAGTCCAAATGCATTAGAGAGAAATCCTGGATGAGGGGCTTGTAGATAAAACCCTCCTAGAGGAAGAGGCTCCTAGGAACATCTCCCTGGCATGAGGTGATGTATTTAAGGAGAATGGATGAACTGGGATCTGTGATGGTGTCTACTGGGGATGACTGACTGACAGTGAAGTTGAGAAAGGACTTCTGGTCCAGCCAGGAACTCCGTGGTGGACCAACAGGGAGAAGGATGCAGAGCTGCAGGAATATGCTGATTGGACAGGACAAGAAGAGCATCAAGGTCTGCTGCTCTGTTCTTCTGTAGGAAGAGGATCCAACCCACTTCAGGCTGTGGATAATTCTGGGCGTGAAGGAGTGGCAAAGAAGCCAGAGTGAGTGGAGTGGACTCAAGCAGAGACTGAGTTTTCAGTACAGACTGCTAATCCTCAGTGCCCATTGTTGAGGCCTTTGACAGCCGGTACAAAGCCGGGCATGGTCTCTGCATTGAAGAGTGAATGGGACATGGAAAGCAAATGGGACAGGGGGCTCTTGAGTCCCTGCTCCTATCCCTTTCATCCTGACTCTTGCCCTGTTCTTCAAGGCTACACAGGGGGCTCCAGGAAGAACCCAAGCCCTTTGTCATGGTTGACTCATCCAGAGGTGGGTGCCTGACCTCAGACAAGCCATTAAATTGTGTTCCTGGGAGCTCTGGAAACTGAACAATTTTGAGGGGACTGAAACAGTAACATATCAAACTCTAGAGCTGTTAGAGTCCATGCTTATTCCATGAGGACCTGGAAGCAAAGAAGTGAAGTCTGGCTGGGGAGGAAAGTGAAGCAGGTGTGCACAGAAAAGTGTGAGATATTTCAAGAGATGACCCTCAAGCACCCTGGCCCCTGAATCAAGCAGTTCCTGATATCCATCTCTAGTCCTGTTTTTCCTACCAACTCTTCCTTAAATTCTGTGAGGTTCCCTGGCATACTTTCAACAAACCCCCTCTTAGCTTCAGTGGATTGGAGTTGGGTGTCTTCTACCAACCAATTCATAATGGGAGGGATGGTAAGAAGGGGAGGATGGAAAACTTTGTGGCAGACAGAGCCCCAGCTGACCACAATCTCCACCCTCCTGCATAAGATAGTGCTTGCCTGGCTCCATGTCCAACTCCTCTTTGGTTTTCAAACATAGTGCAATCACCAGGTGGAGAAGGCAACGGTACCCCACTCCAGTACTCTTGCCTGGAAAATCCCATGGACAGAGGAGCCTGGTAGGCTGCAGTCCATGGGGTTGCTGAGTCTGACACGACTGAGTGACTTCACTTTCACTTTTCACTTTCATGCATTGGAGAAGGAAATGGCAACCCATTCCAGTGTTCTTGCCTGGAGAATCACAGGATGGGGGAGCCTGGTGGGCTGCTGTCTATGGGGTTGCACAGAGTCAGATACGACTGAAGCAACTTAGCAGCAGCAGCAATCACCAGGCTTAGGTATCTCTCAAAGCCTGTGCTTCAGGAAACCAAGTGTTGCCCATTGGAATTCAGAGCAAGACCTATAGTTCTTCTGTTTTTATTTTATTTTATTTTTTGTCCCTGAATAGGTTCCTTCTGCCACAGACAAATCCAAGGGTTCCTCAGATTGTCAGCCTTGGGACCCAAAGGGAAAAATTTTGAATGATAGGTGAGCTGTGGAGGAAGAGGACTTTGAGAATTTCAGCTGGACAGAGGCTGGTAAGGAGATGATTGCAAACACAAACTACCTGGGGGGAAGCATTTTCAAGACTGGGCAGAGAATCTTAAACACACTTGCAAAAGCCAGGAGTCTGGAGAGGGAAGGGATTAACCTGAAAAGCTCCCTCCAGCATGAAATATGCTCACAAACAAGAGTCAGCATTCAGTGGAGCTCACACGGAAAGGTTGGAGGAAGCCCCAGGGAAGGACATTGCTCAGAAAAATCGCCAGCTCCCACGATGCCAGTCTTTCCTTTCAGCACCCAGGACAGCGCCATGCCCTTTAGTGAACAGAGAATGAACCTAAGATGTACTCAGACAGGAGCTGGTTGTCACTGGAGGAAGATGATTGAAATCCTTAACTGTCAGAGTCGGCAATGACCTTAAAGATAATATACCTAACTTTTCATTTTCCAACTGAGGAAGCTGAGCTGACGTGGGAGAAGTACTTTGCTCTGGGTCATGCTATTCACTGGTGGTAGAATGAACCAGAATGCAGACTCCTAGATTTCCCATAAAGCTTCCATCTCATTTTACCCAACTGAAGAGTCCATTACTCTGCAAACTCTAGCACAACTATTCATTGAAAGGAGCAGGATGGCTGTCAAGGGTAGGACTGTAGGCTCTGGAGTTAGTCTGTCAAGTTATAAGCCCAGCAGGGACAGTCAGCTGAGCTATTTAACCCCTTCAGCCTCAGTTTTCTTGTTTATAAAGTGAAGGTGTTATTACCTACACTTGTATCAGATAGTTGCCATGAAGATTTAAGACAATATAGATTGACATTTTGTGGAAAGAAAAAGGTTACTCTTTACAGGTAAGGAAATTGGGGCTCAGAACTCTTCCAGGGACACTTTCTGGTAAAGGGTCAGAGCTTAGTTTGGTATTGCTCCACAGGCTGCAGAACCCTTGTTATTTTTTTTTTTCCAGTCTTTATTTTCTCTCTTTTGTTCAGATTGGATAGTTGAGATATTTCTGTGTTTACTGTTTCTTTCCTCTGTCATCCTCATACTGTTAAGTCCATTCAATGAGTTTTTAAAATAACAGTGACTGCATTTTTCAGTTTTTATCTTTTTCTTTGTTGAAAGTCTTTACATGTCTGTTAATTTCAAGAGCGTTCCCATCCATGCTGGGGAATTTTTATAACAGGCACTCTAAGATCTATCAGATAGTTCCAATATCTGCATCACCTTGGCATGATCATCTATTGTCTTTTGTCATGAGTTTGGGTTTTCATGCTTCTTTGTATTCTAAGTACTTTTGGATTGAATCTTGGACATTATGACTATTATGTTATGTGTCTTTGCATTTTAACTAAATCACATGTAGAATATTGATATTTTGTTGATTTGGCAGACTGTGAACCTAGTCATCAACAACCTCAGATATGCAGATGATATCACTCTAATGGCAGAAAGCAAAGAGGAACTAAAGAGCCTCTTGATGAGGGTAAAAGAAGAGAGTGAAAAAGCTGGCTTAAAACTCAACATTCAAAAAACTAAGATCATGACATCTGGTCCTATCACTTCATGGCACACAGATGGGGAAAAAGTGGAAACAGTGACAGACTATTTTCTTGGACTCCAAAATCACTGTGGATAGTGACTGCAGCCACGAAATTGAAAGATGTTTGCTTCTTGGAAGAAAGGCTATGACAAACCTAGACAGCATATTAAAAAGTAGAGACATTATTTTGCCAATAAAGGTCTGTCTAGTCAAAGCTATGGTTTTTTCAGTAGTCATGTTTGGATGTGAGAGTTGAGAGAAGGCTGAACGCTGAAGAACTGATGCTTTTGAATTGTTGGAGAAGACTCTGGAGAGTCCCTTGGACAGCAAGGAGATCAAACCAGTCAATCCTAAAGGAAATCAACCCTGACTTGGAAGGACTGATGCTGAAACTGAAGCTCCAATACTCTGGCCACCTGATGCGAAGAGCCAACTCACTGGAAAAGACCCTGATGCTGTGAAAGCTTGAAGGCACAAGGAGAAGGGGACGACAGAGGATGAGATGTTGGACGACATCACTGACTTAATGGACATGAGTTTGAGCAAACTTTGGGAGATACTGAAGGACAGGGAAGCCTGGCGTGCTGCAGTCCATGGGGTCGTAAAGAGATGGACACGACTTAGAGACTGAACAACAACCACCACCTAGTTATGTTCAGGACACAAGTTATGGCAGCCACAGAGGGTTGTGGATTCCTGCCAGCTTCATTTTCTTTGATTCGCTTCTTGAGTCTGTCCTGCTTGTCTGCCATTCAGTGGCCAGCCTGGTGCCTGGGAAGTAGTCCGTCTCTTAATTCAGTTCTCAGTGTCTTTTTTCATGTTCTTTATGATCAGGTCCACAGGAGCACAGTTTGGGAGTAAGCCTGGAAGTTTCTCAGGCATTTTCCTC
The DNA here is from genome assembly GCF_033118175.1 of Dama dama. Taxonomy (NCBI): domain Eukaryota; kingdom Metazoa; phylum Chordata; class Mammalia; order Artiodactyla; family Cervidae; genus Dama; species Dama dama. The sequence continues at coordinate 46,125,713 of NC_083694.1, read as the reverse complement.
TCTCTAATCTCTCTGGATTATGATTCCCCTTTATGGTTGTGTGACCAGAAAGTTAGGGCTGTATTTATCCTGCCCTGCCATGTATTTCCTACAACGAATCCTGCCTGGGGCCACATAGTACAGGATGAAGACAGAATAAAAGCAATTGATGGGGGATCTACCCTCACTGTTTTAGGAGAAGAAGAGTCTCCTCCCACAGGGTTTTAACTTCCGTGAGCTCTCCCTAAGGCTGCTGTTGCTGCTGCCAGTCTGGGGCTTCTTGGGGGTTGGGGTGTGAGAATGCAGGAAAGAAAACAGTGGGAGTTTCCTTTACTCTCCCTGAGTAATAGAGACCTCCTCCTTAAAGCAGAACTATAGCTCTCCTATAGCTCTCTGTCCCCAGAAAGGCCCATTTCTGGGGTTTGAGTCTGAGTTGAACCTAGACTAGGAAATGCTATTGTTCACTCAATAAGTTGTGTCTGACTCTGTGACTCCATGAACTGCAACATGCCAGGCTTCCCTGTCCTTCACTATCTCCTGGAGTTTGCTCAAACTCATGTCCAGTGAGTCAGTGATACTATCTAACCATCTCATCCTCTGCTGTCCTCTTCTCCTTTTGCCTTCAATCTTTCCCAGCATCGAGGTCTTTTCCAATAGAGTTGGCTCTTCGCATCAGGTGGCCAAAGTTTTGGAGGTTTAGCATCAGTCCTTCCACTGACTATTCAGGGTTTATTTCCTTTAGGATTGACTGTTTTGATCTCCTTGTTGTCCAAGGGACTGTCTAGAGTCTTCTCCAGCACCACAATTTGAAAGCATCAGTTCTATTGGTGCTCAGCCTCCTTTATTGGTCCAACTCTCACATCCATACATGACTACTGGAAAAATCATAGCTTTGACTATATGGATCTTTGTCAGCAAAGTGATGTCTCTGCTTTTTAATATGCTGTCTAGGTTTGTCATAGCCTTTCTTCCAAGGAGCAAATGTCTTTTAATTTCATGGCTGCAGTCACCATTCACAGGGATTTTGGAGCCCAAGAAAATAAAATCTGCCACTGTTCCCGCTTTTCCCCCATCTATTTGCCATGAAGTTATGGGATTGGATGCCATGACCTCAGTTTTTTGAATGTTGAGTTTAAACCTACTTTTTCACCCTCCTCTTTCACCCTCATCAAGAGGCTCTTTAGTTCCTCTTTGTTTTCTGCCATTATGGTAGTGTCATCTGCATATCTGAGGTTATTGATATTTCTCCTGACGATCTTGATTCCAGCTTGTGAGTTGTCTAGCCCAATGTTTCACATGATGTTCTCTGCATAGAAGTTAAATAAGCAAGGTGACATTATACAGCCTTGATGTACTCCTTTCCCAATTTTGAACCAGTCCGTTGTTCCATGTCCAGGTTGCTTTTTGTCCTGCACACAGACTTCTCAGGAGGCAGGTAAGGTGGTCTGGTATTCCCTTCTCTTGAAGAATTTTCCACAGTTTGTTGTGATCCACACAGTCAAAGGCTCTAACATAGTCAATGAATCAGAAGCAGATTTTTTTTTTTTAATTCCCTTGCTCTTTCTATGATCCAGTGAATGTTGGCAATTTGATATCTGGTTCCTCTGCCTTTTCTTAATCCATCTTGTACATCTGGAAGTTCTCAGTTCATGTACTGTTGAAGCCTAGCTTGGAGGATTTTGAGCATTACCTTGTTAGCATGGGAAATGAGCACAATTGTGGGGTTAGTTTGAACATTCTTTGACATTGTCCTTATTTGAGACTGGAATAAAAACTGACCTTTTCCCAGTCTTATGCCTCTGCTGAGTTTCCCAAATTTGCTGGCATGATGAGTGCAGCACTTTCACAGCATCACCTTTTAGGATTTGAAATAGCTCAACTAGAATTCCATCACTTCCACTAGCTATATTCATAGTAATGCCTCCTAACTAGAGGAAGATAAAATGACAAACTCCTCAGTGGTTCACTGACACTTTGAATTCTGGTCTTCTTGCTCCATCAGCCTGCTGTTTGCTTTTCAGAGTCTCGCAGGACTGCTCCACGCATTCTACTTAGGGCTGAGAGCTGCATTCAGTGGGAGACAGGGTGGGGAGAGCACCATCTTACCTCAGAGCTTGGCTTAGACACAGATTTGTGTGACTTCAAAGTCAACTCCATCCTCTGGGACCCTTTGCTACTGGAGGTTCCCAGGGCAGCTCTGGGATATAGTGTCTCAGCTGCAGAGGTCCAGAGGTGCTCCCAATGGAATCGTCTAAGACTGATCTATGGGGTTGCACAGAGCCCGACATGACTGAAGTGACTTAGCAGCAGCAGCAGCAGCAGCGGCAGCCAAGGGCAACCACCCAGACACCCGCGATATTCAAAAGCGAGAGTCACTACCTGCCAGTAGTAACACAGATATTACTCAGCCATAAAAAGAAATGAAATTAGGTCATTTGTAGAGATGTGGATGGACCTAGAGTCTGTCATAGAAAGTGAAGTAAGTCAGAAATATAAAAGCAAATATCCTATAATAATGCATATATATGAAATCTAGAAAAATGGTACAGATGAAAACCTCTTTTCAAGGCAGGAATAGACGTGCAGACATAGACAATAGACATGTGGACACCGGGGAGGGGAAGAGCAGCACTGACATGTACACAGTACCATGTGTAAAATAGGTAACTAGCGGGAAGTTGCTGTATACCACAGCAAAGTCAGTTCAGGGTTCTGTGATCACCCAGAGAGGTGGGTGGGAGGGAGGTCCAAGAGAAAGTGTGTGTGCTTAGGTCACTCAGTCATGTTTGACTCTTTGCAACCCTGTGGACTGTAGCCTGCCAAGCTCCTCTGTCCATGGGGATTCTCTAGGCAAGAATACTGGAGTAGGTGGCCATGCCCTCCTCCAGGGGATCTTCCCAACCCAGAGATCTAACTGAGGTCTCCTGCATTGCAGGTGGACTCTTTACTAGCTGAGCTACTAGGGAAGCCCCAAGAGAAATATACGTAAACACAGCTGATTCATTTTGATGTACAGCAGAAACTCACACAATATTGTAAAGAATTTATACTCCAATAAAAAATATACCACCTGCCTCTAAAGCTCACTGTTAGGTAAAGGCATATAGACTTAAATTCTTAGGGAGCAAAAGTGTAGGACAAGCCACCTCTCTGGGCCCACATGGCATTTTAGCAGGTCCAGCACTGATGGCATAGAAGGTAGGTCTTCCTCATCTTGAACTTTCTCCTGGCTGCTTAACTGTGTCCATCTTAGTATTTTCTCACAGTTACTTATTCCTTACTTATTCATGGGAAAGAGCCAGTTTCCTGGGGCTGCCATGACAAAGAACCACAGACTGGGTATCGTAGGCAACAGGAACTTATTCTCTCACAGTTCTAGAAGCTGGAAGTCCAAGTTCAAGGGGTCAGCAGAATTGAGTCCTTCTGGGGTTCCATGTCTCTCCTCTAGATTCCTGGTGATCCTTAAGCCATCCTTGACTTGCAGATGCATCAATCTACTTTCATCTCTCCATGGCATTCTCCCTGTGGGTATGTGCATGTCTAAATTTCCCCTTTTTATAAAAACACCAGTCTTATCAGTGCCTGTTCCAGTATGACCTCATCTTAGTTCAGCTAATTATATCTGTGGCACTAGGGGTAAAGAACCCATCTGCTAATGCAGGAGACATGATGAGACATGGGTTCAATCCCTGGGTTGGAAAGATCCCTTGGAGGAGGGCATGGCTACCTGTTCCAGTATTCCTTTCTGGAGAATCCCACTGATGGAAGAGTCTTGCAGGCTTTGGTCCATAGGGTCACAAAGAGTTGGACATGACTGAAGCAAAAGCATGCATGCAATTATATCTGTAATGACTCTTTTTCCAAACTAGGTGGCATCTGGTGGTTCTTGGGGTTAGCACTTCAGTATATGAGTTTTAGGGGACACAGTTCAGCCCCCGACACCTCCTTCTCCTGTCCATGCTCTTCTGCAGGCACTTTCTTGCCAGGTCTGACTTTGAGTTTGGCCTTGGGGTTTGCTTTGGCCGAGGAATGTGAATGGTTGTGATAGAGCCCCTTCCAGACAGAAGCTTACATGTACACATGTGGCTCAGCTCTGTGGTTTTTGCTTCTATTCTTCACCATGAGGGTAGCAGGTCCAGATTTGGGGTGTTCCTTGAGCCTGGGTTCCAGAAAAAAAGACACATGGAGTTCTGCACAGCCCACTAGGACATAACAGAGCCCAGCAGAGCCACAGCTTATCTATAGCCCTTGGGTAAAAAGAAGAAATAACTGCTTCTGTTGTAAACCTTTGGGATATTAAGATGTTTGTTACTGCAATAGAAGCTGACCATTGCACCAATTTTCTGCATAACTAACGGCTGGAGGAAACCACAGATGCCAGTTGGAAGCTGAAGTGACAAAAGTATGTAAAATACTCTATTATTTTAAAATACTATTACCGCTAGTAAGAGCTTAACAGCATTCACTTCATCGTCATTTGATTAGAGACCCATGTGGATGAAGGCGTGTGAGACCTGCTGTAACTGATGTCTTCAGATCATCCGGAGAAGTTTCTGCTGTGAGGTGCAAGAGGATGGGGACAGTGTGGTCCCAAGGACTCTGGATCCCAGGATCCCTGAGAAATGAGTGAGGTGTTCATGATATAACCAGACCAGAAACCTCTGTCTTGTCCAGGATCCTGTTCTATGACATGGTCCCTCACATCCTCCCTTGTGACTGCTAGATTTTTGGAAATCCACTCAACCTCCCAAGCATCAGGACAGCTTAGCTTTGTCGTTGTTCAGTCACTGAGTCATGTCTGACACTTTGTGACCCATGAACTGCAGCACACCTGGCTTCCCTGTCCTTCACTCTCTCCCAGAGTAGCTCAAGTTCATGCCCATTGAGTCGGTGATGCTATCTAACCATCTCATCCTCCCAGCTTAGCTTTGGGGAGATTAAAATCTAAAGAGGGTCCATCTTCCAGCTCTTTGCCTTCAAAATTCCTCTGGGAAGCCAGACCTTTGATCTCCAATGAAGAGGAGCACACAGAGGGACTTTATTTGAACAGCGCTGATGGATGGGGTGGGGCTTTGCCTGCTTGGACCCAGGTCTTGGCTGGCACACCCCCTAGGCACGCCACAAAGGTTTAGTCAAATGAATAAAAGCACCTCTTACATTTTGGATGTGCTCTTAGGTTTACAAACACAGATGACAGCACTTGAGAATTTCCTAAGCCCTGCGCATGTGAGGGAGGTACCAGGACACTAATTTCATAGATGAAGCAGCTGAGAAAATAAATGGGGTTGTGTGACCATTTTGCTGGGACACTAGGATTTGATCAGGTCTTTCTCACTCTGAAGTAATTTTGTGTGTGTGTATGAAAAGAGCAGATGATGGAATTTTGGGGATACCCAAAGGTATTCCTGCCCACAGATCCTTCCCAGTGACTCAGTGGTTCCTGAAATTCACATATAGCTCACTTCTTGAGTTAAAACATTGAATTTGTTGTTCAGTTGCTAAGTCACGCCTGACTGTTTTCGACCCCATGGACTGCAGCATGCCATGCTTTCCTGCCCATCACCATCTTCCAGAGTTTTCTCAAATTCATGTCCAATGACTCGGTGATGCCATCCAATCACCTCATCCTCTGTCGTCCCCTTCTCCTCCTGCCTTCAATCTTTCCCAGCATCAGGGTCTTTTCCAGTGAGTCAGTTCTTCACATCAGGTGGCCAAAGTATTGGAGCTTCAGCTTTAGCATCAGTCCTTCCAGTGAATATTCAGGGTTGATTTCCTTTAAGATTGACTAGTTTAATCTCCTTGCTAACTAAGGGACTCTCAAGAATCTTCTCCAGCACCACAGTTTGAAAGCACGAGTTATTCCATGCTCAGTTTTCTTTATGGTCCAACTCTCACATCTGTACACATACATGACTACTGGAAAGACCATCACTTTGACTACACACCACGGAAAGTGAACTTCTATTCTGCTTTTGCTATGCATTTACCTGCCTTCTGAGAAATATGTATGCAGGTCAAGAAGCAACAGTTAGAACCAGATATGGAACAACAGACTAGTTCTGAATTGGGAAAGGAGTATGTCAGGGCTGTATATTGTCACCCTGATTATTTAACTTATATGCAGAGTACATCATGAGAAATGCTGGGCTGGATGAAGCACAAGCTGGAATCAAGATTGCTGGGAGAAATATCAATAACCTCAGATACACAGATGACACCACCCTTATGGCAGAAAGTGAAGAGGAACTAAAAAGCCTCTTGATGAAAGTGAAAGAGGAGAGTGAAAAAGTAGGCTTAAAACTCAACATACAAAAACGATTATGGCATCTGGTCCCATCACTTCATGGCAAATAGACGGAGAAACAATGGAACAGTGAAAGACTTTATTTTCTTGGGCTCCAAAATCACTGCAGATGGTGACTGCAGCCAAGAAATTAAAAAAGATGCTTGCTTCTTGGAAGAGAAGGTATGACCAACCTAGACAGCATATTAAAAAGCAGAGACATTACTTTGCTGACAAAGGTCCGTCTAGCCAAAGCTATGACTTTTCCATAGTCATGTATGGATGTGAGAGTTGGACTGTAGAGAAAGCTGAGTGCTGAAGAACTGATACTTTCAAACTGTGGTGTGGAGAAGTCTCTTGAGAGTCCTGGGACTACAGGGAGATCAAATCAGTCAATCCTAGAGGAAATCAGCCCTGAATATTCATTGGAAGGACTGATGCTGAGGCTGAAGCTCCAATACTTTGGCCACCTAATGTGAAGGATTGACTCATTAGAAAAGACCCTGATGCTGGAAAAGATTGAAGGAAGGAAGAGAAGGGGACAACAGAGGATGAGATGGTTGGATGGCATCACTGACTTGATGGACATTAGTTTGAACAAGCTCTGGGAATTGGTGATGGTCAGGGAAGCCTGGCGTGCTGCAGTCCATGGGGTTGCAAAGATTGCTCAGATGGTGCACAACTGAGCGACTGAACTCAGCTATGCATTTACATTTTAGGAGGATGTGCTGATCAAACTATGAGGTTACCACCCTGAGAGATTAGGGTGAAAGCAGGGGTTTTTTGGGGGGTGAGGGGATGGGAGGGGAGGGAAGGTTAGTGGTGGGGGCTTCCCTCCCAGAGAGACTGATCTCTGTCCAGCCTTCTGTGTAAATAGGACAGAGGTGGACATGAAAGCTCAGGATGGGGGTAGGAGATGGGGAGGCAGGGGAGATAGGCCCTGTGGATGGAAACTATTAGGCCATGAAGAACAGGAGAGGGAGGAGCAAGTCAGAGGTCAGCTGGAAACCACTGATCTGTTTTCAGGCATAAAGAAGCCTCTGCAACCAGCGAAGGTGGTGGAGAGAAACGGGGAGCCCCAGGCAGGCCTGGACCCCTGGCCCTGCCCCCATCTCAAGTGAGGCTGGCACTTGGCTGTGTCCACACCTGACTGTCACGGCTCCGCTGCCTCATTCCCTGAGTACAACAGGAGGCTCTGGGCTCTGCTGTGCCTGCCCGTGTATCATCTCAGTAGTTGGAGGGACTTTCAGTGTCTTGGAAACCAGATGGTCTTGAAATTTCTGATCAGAACAGTCAGATTAGGCCATGGCCTTGGGGGGACAGCTGATTAAGTGGAAGGACCAGACGTTTCAAGTTCACTTTATGTGATGCAGTGAGGCGGCTACTGAACCAGGGGTTTAAGAGGAAGGCTTCCTGCTGCCTGATTTATCAGGTGCTTGGGGGCCTTGCAATTAGGGCCATTGTCCATGTCTGCCCTTGATCCTAATGTTGCAGCTCTCCAGGTGGGTTGAGGAAAGTGAGCCCTCTTGCTCTGATTCCAGGGGAAGTGACAGTCGGGGGCTGTAGGAGGGTGTCTGTCCCCTGGCGCAGCTCCACTCACAGTCCTGACGCTCTGCATCCACCATGAAGGAATGACGCTCCACCCCATGAGACAGGCAGATGAGCCAGGGACCGCACCTGGGAGATCGCAAGGCACCCCTTGAAATTGACTCCTCGAGAGGATGATGGGCTCATCTCAAGGAACAAAGAAACATAAGCCCCTCCTCCTTGGAGAAAAGCTAAGCAGAGACAGGAACCACAGAGTCCGGATGGGCTGCTGCATGACAGTCAGACAGGCTGGGACCTGGGACCCTTGGCTGCAGTGCTTGCACCTGGACTCACATCTCCTCCAGCAGCAGAGTACAAAGAAACTGTAAGGGACTCAAAATAACTATGTGCATGCGCAGTTGGGGCAAATTACAGACAAGATACAAAGAGACCAAAAAGTCCAGCTGCTGCTTCTGAAGAGCCGGGAGCAAAAGCAGGGTACCTCAGGGTACACCACTGAGGGGGTGGGCAAACCACCTAAGATGCCCCTCTGGCCGGACTCCTGGACACACCTCCACCCTCACCCCATGTAAGGGACAAGCTCCACCCCCTCGGGAGCCAGAGAGGGAACCTGTTTTGTGTTCTCTGTCCCTCCTGCTGCAGCTGGGGCCCCATGAAGCCTTGCTTGAGTTTCCTGTCTGACCTCTTATCAATTTCTATTGATTAAGGAGCCCAAGAACCCTGATTGGCAATAGTAGGAAAGCAGTGAGCTGGGTGGTGTGGCCCCCCGGGTGTCATCCCTCAAGAGAGGAGCACAGGATGGAACCTCCGAGTCAGTTTTGTCCTTCACAATGGCCTCCCCACACTCATGAAGATGGCACCTGCCAGGCAGGTGGAATATGTGAGCCTTGAACACTGTGTGAGTGAGAAAGAATCAGAAAAAGACCAGATGCCCCCCCAGCGTAAAATGCCGTGGTTATAAGGCTGAGGGCACAGCAGAGGGCTGTCAATGTTGAGGGGTCCCTGGGGGCGTCCTAGAGGAAGATGGAGAGGCGGCAGGAGTCTCACTGAGCCCTGCATGGGGGGGAGTGCAGGGGAGACGTGGATCTTAGGGGGCATGTGTGGCTTTTCCGGGGCTGCCAGCACCCTGGTTTTGCTCCTGGCTTTTCAGAAGTGGCAGTTGGGCTTTTAGTCTTTTTGTACCTTGTTCAAAATTTTTCCCAACTGTGCATGCAGGCAGCTAATTTTAGTCCCTTGTAGTTTCTTTATATTTTGTTGCCCAAGGAGAGGCATGTCCTGGTGCAAGCACTGTAGCCAGTGGTCCCAGGTCTGAGGTCACAGCTTGTCTCTCTGTGATGCAGTGGCCCTGCTCCACTCTGTGGGTTTCATTCTCTGCTTAGCTTTCCTCCAGAACATTGCAAACTTGGGAGCTTAAGACAATAGAAATGCGTTCTCTTCCAGCTCTGGAGGCCTTGAAGCTGGGGTCGAGATATGGGCAGGGCTGGTCATCCTCTGAGGAGTGATCCCTGGGCCTCTCTCCCAGATCCTGGTGCTAATGTGTTTATTGATATTGATGATCAGGATGAAGATGACAAGTGACAGTGTCACTTAGCCACTTAAAGGACCCACCAGGTGCTCCTGAATGATGCAGATGAAAAGACTAGAATTTTCTTCTTGGAGGTTTGTGATGGGTGGTCCGTGGGGACAAAGGACTGTTGATACCGCCACCATTGTCATTGTCTCTTCCTTTTGTGTGTGGATCTGTGTGTCAGTGTCCAAGATCCCCTTCTTATGAAGACTCTAGTTGCTGGACTAGGGCCCACCAGTTCCAAAATGACCTCACATCAGCTTGATTCTTTGTGCAAAGGTCTGCCCCATTGCTCCTGGGGTCTGGGAAGGTTGCCGCTGAATCAGTCACTGCTCCTTGATGAGTCCCAGGGCTGATACATGGGGCCCGGAGTCAGAAACTTCCTTTAGGGATCTCCTCTTCCATCTCTCTCTGATAAGGGCATTCCCCAAAGCCACAAATAAGCGTGTGGGCCTGGAGGTGGCGCAGGAGGGCCCGGACATGACTGTTCTTTCCACCGTGGTGGGTACCAGCCTGTGCCCAGTCATCCTGCATCAGGGTGAGTTGTCCCGTCTCACTGGCTCCTCTTTGAAACATCTTGGGGAGGATCAGTGGTTAGTTCTCCAACCAGAGAGGTCCTTGCCAGAAAACCCTCCCTGGCATCACAGCCCCCACTCCAGCTTTTATGATCCAGATTAGTTGTCTTGAGGGCTTCCCTGGGAGCTCAGCTGGTAAAGAATCCACCTGCAATGCAGGAGACCTGGGTTTGACCCCTGGGTTGGGAAGATCCTCTGGAGAAGAGCATGGCAACTAACTCCAGTATTCTTGCCTGGAGAATCCCTATGGACAGAGGAGCCTGGCAGGCTATGGTACATGGGGTTGTGAAGAGTTGGACAGGACTGAGCAACTAAGAACAAGCAGCACAGTTGTCTTGAACTGTGGACCAGAAATCAATACATTTCAGAGAAGCACGGCCCTGGCGGGGCTCCTTGGCTGGGCAAACTCTCAACCCACTACTTTAGACATTTAACAAGGTATCAGTGGCAGGAGGGCTTTGGGCGAGGTGGGATCTAGAGTGACAGTGGCCTGACAACAGCCCTGATAACAGACCTGGTGGGAGAGGAATCCATACTTCATCAGGACGGTGTCCAGATGCATGAGCCTCACACTGGTGGCTGCCTTTCCGTCCCACCAGTGAAGCGTGTTTCTGTAGGAGGTGTTGGCCTGCCGTCCCTGGAAGCCAATCTGCTTGGACAGAACCCAGCGGTCTGAAGTCAGATGTCAGATCTGTGATATGAAAACGTCAGGCTGCTCCTTGATGGACTCAGAGCAGCCAAACCACACTTGCCCTGAGCTGTGAGCACATTGAAGGCAGGGAGGCGGGGGCGCTGGGTGCAGAAGGAGCCTTCTCAAGGTTGTCAGCGCATCTTGCATCCTCGAGGAACCTCCAGGCTTCTTTGCCCTTGGTGATGTCTCAGGAGCATGGAGCAGGCGTGAGTGTGAAAGGGCCCTGGGCCCATGCCTTCAGTGTGTGTGTGTGTGTGTGTGTGTCCATGTGTATGTGTATGTATGTGTATATGTGCATGTCTCTGTGTGTACTCATGTGTCTCTGTGTCTATGCGTACATGATGTGTCTGTGTGTGCATGTATGTCTCTGTATGTGTGTATGCATGTGTGCATGTGTGTCTCTCTGTGTGCATGTGTGAGTGTCTACATGTGTATCTGTGTGCATGCATGTGTGTATATGTGCATCTGTGTATATTATGTGTGTGCATGTGTGTTTACATCTCTCTGTGTATGCACATGTGTGTATGTGTGTGTGCATGTGTGTCTGCATGTATATCTATCTGTGTGTGTGCATGTGTGCAGGTGTACATGTGCATCCATGTGTGTCTCTCTGTGTGTATGTATGTCTGTGTACATGTGTGCATATGTGTCTATATGTTTCTGTGTACGCACATGTGTGTGTGGCAGCTTCCCTACACCAACAAGCAATTCTCAGACGCCAGCAGGTGCCCCAGAATTTGACTCAATTCCGACCCTATTCACCCAGAGAGAGAATCAAATCCCACAGGTTAAGGGCCGAGTCCCTCAAGACCACTCTCCACGTCAGATGTCAGTTCTGAACATGGATTGTCACCTGTGCTTCTGACCGACTGGCTATAAACTGGAGGTTCTCATGACCCCTTCTTCAGGTTTCATTAATTTGCTGAAATGGCTCACAGACTCAGGAAAACCTGTTTACTCACTTGATGACCAATTTTTTATGAAAGATATTAAAGGGTACAAGTCAACAGCTGGATGAAGGATTCACAGGGCACGTCCCCAGACAAAGCAGGTTCTGTCCTCATGAATTTGGGGCCTAGCACCATGGCACGTGGAAGCCTTCTGCTCTCCTATCTGGAGGCTCTCCACAAAAGGGGCAAAAAGCTTCCTTTTTGGGTTTTTATGGAGGCTTCATCACATAGTCATGATTGACTACATCACTGACCAGTGTGGTTGATTCAACCTCCAGCTCTTCAGGAGATCAGGGGAGAGACTACAGTTCCAACCCCCCATTCACAGTGTGGGCTCTCCTGGTGACCAGCCCCACCCTGGGGTGGGGTTCAAAGTCACCTTCCCTGAAGGGTCTTCAGAGACTGGGAATGAGAGACCAAATATTATCCCACTGCTCTACTTGTTCAGGAAATTCCAAGAGCCTTGAGAGCTGTGAGCCAGAAAGTATGGGCAAATGCCAAATATACATGAGAAAAGTATATTGGGCTGGCCACCCGAATGACCATATATATGTGTGCGTATGCTCAGTCATGTCCCACTCTTTGCTACCCCATGGACTGTAACCCACCAGGCTCCCTGTCCATGGAATTCTCCAGGCAAGAATACTGGGGCAGGTTGCCATTTCCTTTTCCAGTGGATCTTCCCAACCTAGGGAATGAACCTGTGTCTCCTGCATTGGCAGGCGGATTCTTTCCCACTGAGCCACCTGGGAAACATATACATGTATATGTGTGTGTGTGTGTATATATGTATTCTTGGAAGTCACAATATTGCAGTGAGCTGCACAGTCCCTGATCTGATGAAGCACATTTTGAACAGCTCTTGGAATCCCTCCTGGGATGTGTGTGTGGATCTTACACACCATTTTGAGTCTGATGCAGTCAGTTATTATTTTCCCAGAGCAGGTGAGGTGCCTCACCCTGAAGTGTTTTGGAAAAGAAAACATGGACTGCAAATGACTCAGAGAACCTCCAATCAGACTCCCAGGTGGAAGCAGCTCTTGAGACCACTGGGTGGAAAGGGCCCAGGTGAAAGAACCCGGCTTGGGAAGCCATCTCTGCCATCCCCAATTAGCTGGGTGACCTTGGGCAAGTCACTTAACCTTTCTGAGACCTAGCTCCACCACCTGGAAGATGTAGGTGGAGACACTGGCTGCTCTCCTGGCCCTGGCCCTTGAGGCTCAAGTGAGATGACCGGCAAAAGCAGCTGATAAATTGCAAGGTCCAGGGGAGCATGCCCTGTGGTTTCTGCATCTCCTTCATGAAACGTGGTCTACATACTGGAGGGAGTATTGGTTCTTCTGTGGTGATGGGGAAAAAGCAGCCGAACCTCCACGGCAAACCAGGCCAGGGAGCAGACCAAAACAGCACTGCAACATCAGAGAAAAACTGGGCAGCCACACTGTGGGTCTCAGTTTGCTGAAATTCCCAAATGGCACAGTGGTAAAGGGTCCACTTGCCAATGCAGGAGACCTTGGTTCAATCCCTGGGTCAGGAAGATCCCCTGGAAGAGGAAATGGCAACCCACTCCAGTATTCTAGCCTGGAGAATCCCTTGGACAGAGGAGCCTGGTGGGCTACCGGTGATGGGGTTGCAAAAGAGTCAGACACGACTGAGTGAGGGAGCACTACCTCTGCACCAGACTCAGGGCATGAATGAAATAAGCACCCAGGGTGATGTCAGGGGTCTTGCTCATGCACATGGATAAAGCACCTACTGTGTGCCAGGCAGAGGTGGCCCCATTCGGTCTTCAGAAGACTCTCTTAAGTAGATACTGCTAGAACTGTCCTCATTTTAGTAATCGGGGGTGGCATTTATCTCTGGTCAACAAATGAGCTGAAGAATCAGCTTTCCGGAAGGGGCTTGGGAGGAGGGCTGCACCCCACCTTGCAGATAGGGAGAAGGGTGAGGTGAGAGTCAGTCTGGAGCAGCTCTCCTGTAGCCTTTCCTGGGGTTGATGAAACTCCCCCAGCCCAGGAACTTCACTGACCCCCTCTGAGCCCAAAGCGCCCAGACTTGGGTAGAGCATTCTTCCAGTTTTCTGTCTGGGAGGGATGGACAGCAGCCAGTGCTGGAGGCAGCTTGTCACTGCTTCTGGGGTGGCCAGGGGCACCACATGAGCCCTGGGAGCTGGTACCACTGGCCATGTGGGCTGGATGACTGATTCTGGCTGCCGTGAGAGACTCAGGTGGGCTGGCAAGTAGAGGGGGCGGGGACCGATTCTTTTTAGGCCCTCTGCCCCCACCCTCAAAGCAGACTCTGAGATACCACTGCCTGGCTTGTTCCCAAGACCTGGGACCTGCTGTGACCTTGTGTGCCCTGAAGGTCTGATACCTGGTCCTGCCTGGGATGCTGCTGAGCAGGGGCTGTGATCAGGAGTCTAGTGAAGTGACTTGGCAGGAAGAAGTGGAGACCACCCATCTGCCTGTCCCTGCTTGCTTCCATGTCATTTGGGGGGTCCATGTTCCAAGGGACTGGGATGCCCCCTCTGTGTGTGGTTAGGGTGGCAAGAATCACCAGTGCACCTCTCTCAACATCCTCATAAGATTGAAAACAATGATCCTACATCATGTCTGGGGACTTCTGGGCTTCCTGTGTCCCAGTTTCTGGCTCGAGCTGTGAAGTCCAGAGGTGCAGGACCAGCTCTGATGTTTCAGAAATTTCTTCCCCAGGGCTGGGCACTAAGGAGGCAGTGAGAGGTGAAAGGTCCCCAGTGTGTTAAGCAGGCACAATGGGAAAGATGAAGACTATGATGTGGTCCAGTGATTTGGGGAAACACTGGATAACCCAGAGCTGAGTTTCTCATGATCTTTTCCTGTTTTACTACTGGAAGCTGAAAGCATGTGGCATCTCCCTGACCTGTGTGAGTGAAGAATCAACTTAATTTTTCCTCTTTCTGTGGTAAAATGTACATAATATAAAACTTACCATTTTAAATATTTTAAGTGCAAAATCCAGTGGCATTAAGTACGTTTACAATGCTGGGCAACCATCACCACCATCTTTTTCCAGAACTTTCTTATCTTCCCAAACACACACTCTATCTCATTAAACAAAGATTTGTCTGCTGCTCCTGGCCCCCATACCCTTCTACTCTCTGTGTCTATGAAATGACCTCTTCTGGGGACCTCATGTAAATGGAACCATACAGCATTTGGCCTTTTGTATCCAGCTTACTTCATTTATCATGTTTTAAAAATTTTATTATTTATTTTTGGCTGTGCTGGGTCTTCCCTGCTGTGCGTGGGCTTTCTCTAGTTGCAGTGAGCAGGGGCTACCGTCTAGTTGCGGTGTGTGGGCTTCTCATTGCGATGGCTTCTCCTGTTGCAGAGCACGGCAGTGCTTCAGTAGTTGCAGCACTTGGGCTCAGTCGTTGAGGCTCTTGGGCTCTAGAGTGCAGGCTCAGTAGTTGTGGTATATGGGCTTAGCTGCTCCATGGCATGTGGGGTCTTCCTGGACCAGGGATTGAACCTGTATCCCCTGCATTGACAGCTGGATTCTTATCCACCCTGCCACCAGGGAAGTCCTAGCATGTTTTCAGGGTTCATCCAGGCTATCGCAGGTGTCAGAATTTCATGCCTTTTTGAGGCTAAATTCATTGCATGGACGGACCACACTCTGTTTATCTGTTTTATTTATTTGCTGGTGGACACTGGGGCTGCTTCCACATTTAGCTATTGCGAATAATGCTGCTGTCAACACTGATGTACAAACACCTCTTTGAGATTCTGCTTTCACTTATAGACATGGAATTGCTGGTTATATGGTGGTTCTTCTCGTAACTTTTGGAGGAATGTCAATACTGTCATTCACAGCAGCGGCACCATTTTACATTCCCTCCAGTCATACACAAGGATTCTCCACAGTCTCACCAACATCTGCAATTTTCTGTTTTTTCAGTAGGAGCCATGCTGATGGGTGTGAGGTTGTGTCTTATTATGACTTTGATTTGTATTTCCCTGATGATCAGTGATATGGACCATCTTTTCATGTGCTTGCTGGCCACATGTGTGTCTCCTTTGGAAAATGTCTCTTGGTGTCCTTTGTCCATTTTTGAATTGGATTGTTTGCTTTCTTGTTGTTGTTTTAAGAGCTCTAAATATTTATAAACGTGCTAGACATTAGTTCTTTATCAGATAATATGATTTGCAAATATTTTCTCCCATTCTGTGGATTCTTTTCATTCTCTTAACAGTGTTCTTTGATGCACAAAATTTGTAATTTTGAGGAAGTAACTTTTAGAAAATATTAATACACTCCATAGGTTGAGAAACTCTAGTCTAGTGAGGCCCTCTTTTCTCATTCACTTAAATTATTCACTCAGTAAACTCTCCCTGAGTTCCTGCAGTGTCACGTCTGTCCTAGGAACACCATGTGGCCCGTATGGGTGTGGGTCCCACCCCCCTTCACGGAGGTCACAGGAGACCAGCAACGCACACACAACTCAGTATCAGGTTGTGATAAATGCTGCTCCTTCTCCGAGTGGAAGGAACACTGGGGACCAGAGGCCATGGCCACTTCCAGGTAGGACTTTACCCCCCAGCCTTCCTTTCAGTAAGTCGGGGACCACAAAGGAGTCTGGCTAATGGACGTAGGTGTGGATGGAAGGGAGGATCCTGAGATGGGCACAATACCCATCTCTGCCGGGAGAGCCATCAGGATCACTGCTTGTCTTGAATTATGCTTTGGTTTTCAAGAAATATATTCCACTGTACTAAAACCACAGATGTCTTGGTGCTGTTTGTTACAGCAGCTGCTGAGTGTAACCCTGATACTAACCTTAATTCATCTCTGCCCTGTAGAGGTGGCAGAGGGAGTCAATGACCATCAAGATATATATTTGGAATCAGGAAATGATTCCATGAGGCTTGTGGCCGGGGCTGGGGAGAGGGCAGAACTTAAGGTCGGCTATGGCTTTCCCATTTCTTACACAAGTCACATCTCTTTATGTCTGGAAGAAGTTAATAAAATAATGTTAAGAAGAAAGTAAAAAGAGCCCCCTCAATCCTTTTTGTGGAAGCAGCAGGTAACAGACAGGTAACTAGGAATGCCCATGAAAGCACAGTGCCTTTGTTTTGCTGGTCATAATCATTCTTTCCCCACTGTCGGATTGACTGTCAGCTTCTGAAACTCCAGGTCTGGGGACAAGACACAGCCCCCAGTCCACAGTGAGGACTTTCTCTGTAGCAGCTCAGGCTGGGAAATCTTTCATCCTCTACACACTGCTCTGCCAGTCACACCTAATTGTGATTATTCGAGGCCAATTAAGTGCCACTTACCCTACAGTGTAGCTGGTTAGTCCAATGTTCTTAATTATTTTTCAAAATTTTAAAAGGCACATTGATTATTTCTGATTGGTTTCAGTGAAATCTCAATTAGCAGCTCATGTTTGGGAGGCGGATGGCCACTGGGTCGCTTATCTGTGGCTGGGCACCTCTGGGAGACCCTGGAGGGGGTTCTGGAGGCTCTGGGAGACCCTGGATGCGGGTGTCTGGTGGCTCTGGGAGACCCTGGAGGCGGGTGTCTGGAGGCTCTGGGAGACCCTGGAGGGGGTTCTGGAGGCTCTGGGAGACCCTGGAGGGGGTGGGTCTAGAGAGGTGCGGAGGTGCGCAATTCCTCTCCCACTGGGGTCCAAGAAGGAAAGGGTGGTGAAGACTCCCACTGATCTTGTTGGGGGTTGTGTCTGAGGATCTCTGAGTGTCCCACCCAAAGGGAGACTGTGCTCTGTTCACTCGTGTAGCATCCACCATGGTCATGACTGTAGACCCCGCACAGACATGAGGGTGAAGCACGGGCCTGCCCCATGTGGAGTCCCCAGGCTGGTTGGAGCTGGCCACAGGGACCCATGTGGGAAGTTAACCAGGGACCCTTTGCACTCTTGAAAGTGTGGAGGTTCCCAAAGAGCTTCTGATTATGTGGTTATATCTATTTGATATTTGGACATCCCTTGTGGCTTAGACTGTGAAGAATCCACTTGCAATGCAAGAGATCCAGGTTCATTCAATCGCTGGGCTGGGAAGATTCCCTGGAGAAGGGAATAGCAACCCACTCCAGTATTCTTGCCTAGAGAATTCAATGGGCAGAGGAGGCTGTGGGCTACAGTCCACGGGGTTGCAAAGAGTTGGACACACTGGTGACTTATATTTATTAAGGATGAAAATGAAGGAATTTAAAATTTATGCAGTTATAATTTTGAAAATAACAATATTAAATGCCATAGCTTGTTAACATAAATAAAATATTTTCAAAAGCTAATCATATATTCCTTCTCCCCTCTCTTGGTGAGAAGAGTGGCCTTGTTTTACCTTTTAGCCAAATCTCATCCTATTTGGTGTACTAGAAGACAGCTGAATTCTCAGAACTGCTTCTATGTTTAATCTGTCTCAATATGTTGTTTTGTTGGAAATGTAGGCAAACCAGGGAGACATTGCATGCTCTGCTCCAGACCACAGTGACAAGAAATACCTCTTTAAAGCAAGTCACATGAGTTTTTTTGCTTCCCAGGGCATGTGAAAGCTATGTTTACCTTATCCTGTAGTTTATTAAGTGTGCAATAGCATTATGCCTATAAAAAAGAACATACTTTTTTAAAAAAAAGAACATACTTTAATAAAATTTGTTGTTTTGTTCAGTCGCTAAGTTATGTCTGGCTCTTTGCGACCCCATGAACTGCAGCATGCCATGCTCCTCTGGCCTCCACTATCTCCTGGGGTTTGCATAAATTCATGTCCATTGAGTTGGCAATGCTATCTAACCATCTTGTCCTCTGTTGTCCCCTTCTCCTCCTGGATTGACTGGTTTGATCTCCTTGCAGTCTAAGGGACTCTCAACAGTCTTCTCCAGCACCGCAATTCTAAACATCGACTCTTTGGTGCTCAACCTTCTTTATGGTCCAACTCTCACATCCATACAAAATGATAACCATCACTTGAGCCTTCAGTGAATTGTAATCTTTTAGGTGGTGGGGGCTCTTGCTTGGATGTTGACAGCTGATGACTGGCCAGGGTAGTGGTTGCTGAAGGCTAGGTGGCCATGGTAATTTCTTAAAATAAGGCAAAAATGAAGTTTAGTTCTTCAATTAACTCTTCCTTTCATGAATAATTTCTCTGAAGCATGTTAAGCAATGCTGTTTGATAGCATTTATCCCAAAGGAGATCTTCTTTCAAAATTGGAGTCAATCTTCTCTAACTCTGATGCTGCTTTATCAACTCAGTTTATGTCCTATTCTAGGACTGTTATGGACATTTCAACAATCTTTATAACATCATCAACTCAGTGGACATGAGTCTGAGCAAACTCTGAGAGAGAGTGAAGGACAGGGAAGCCTGACGTGCTAGAGTCCACGGGGTTACAAAGAGTTGGACACAACTGAGTGATTGAAAAACAGCAACAATAGCATCTTCACCAGGAGTAGATTCTGTCTCAAGAAACTACTTTCTTTGCTCATTCATAAGAAGCAGCACCTCATTTATTAAAGTTTTATGCTGAGATGCATTAATTCTGTTACATCTTCAGGCCCTACATATACTTTTCTGGCTTTTCCCACCACATCTGTATTTACTTCCTCCACTGAAGTCTTGAACCCCTCAAAGTCATCCATGAGGGTTGGAATCAACTTCTTCCAAACTTCTGTTAATGTTGATATTTTGACCTCTCCCCACAAATCACTAATGTTCTTAATGGTATCTAGAATGGTGAATCCTTTCCGGGAGGTTTTCACTTGTCTTCAACCTGATCCATTAGAGGAATTGCCATCTATGGCACCTGTTTGTTGTGCAGTCACTCAGTTGTACCTGACTCTCTTCAACCCCATGGACTACAGCATGCCAGTCTTCCCTGTCCTCTACTATCTACTGGAGTCTGCTCTAATTCATGTCCATTGAGTTGGTGATGCTATCTAACCATCTTATCCTCTGCCGCCCTCTTCTCCTCCCACCCTCAATCTTTCCCTGCGTCAGGGTCTTTTCCAATGATTCGGCTCTTTGCATCAGGGGGCCAAATTATTGGAGCATCAGCTTCAGCATCAGTCCTGCCAATGAATATTCAGGATTGATTTCCTTTAGAATTGACAGGTTTGATTTCCTTGCAGTCCAAGGGACTCTAGAGTTTTTTCCAGCACCGCCATTCAAAAGCATCAATTCTTTGGCGCTCAACTTTCTTTTTTTTTTTTTAGGTTCTTTTTTTTTTTATTAGTTGGAGGCTAATTACTTCACAACATTTCAGTGGGTATTGTCATACATTGATATGAATCAGCCATAGACTTACACGTATTCCCCATCCCGATCCCCCCTCCCACCTCCCTCTCCACCCGATTCCTCTGGGTCTTCCCAGTGCACCAGGCCCAAGCACTTGTCTCATGGTTCAACTCACATCCACACATGACTACTGGAAAGACCATAGCTTTGACTATATAGACCTTTGTTGGCAAAGTGATGTATCTGCCTTTAAATATGCTGTCTAGGTTTGGCATAGCTTTTCTTCCCAGGAACAAATGTTTTTTAATTTCATGGTTGTGGATGGTGACTCCATCCACAGTGACTTTGGAGCCCAAGAAAATAAAATCTGTCACTGTTTCCATTTTCCCCCCATTTATTTGCCATGGAGTGATGGGACTGGATGCCATGATCTCAGTTTTCTGAAAGCTGAGTTTTAAGCCAGCTTTTTCAGTCTCCTCTTTCACCCTCATAAAGAGGCTCATAGTCTTACAAAATGTATTTCTTAAATAATAAGACTTGAAAGTCAAAATGACTTCTTGATCCATGGGCTGCCAAATTGATGTGTTCACAGGCATGAAAACAATATTAATCTCATTGTTCATCTCCATCTGAGGTCTTGGGTGACTAGGAGTATTATCAACAAGCAGTCATATTTTGAAAGAAACATTTTTTTTCTAAGCAGGAGTTCTCAATGGTGAACTTAAAATATTCAGTAAACTATGTTGTCAAAAGATGTGCTATCATCTGGGCTTTGTTCCATTTACAGAGCACAGGCAGAGTGGATTGAGCATCATTATTAAGGGCCCTCGGATATTCAGGTGGTAAATAAACATTGGTTTCAGCTTCAAGTTCCCACATACATTAGCCCCTAACAAGAGAGTGAGTCTGTCCTTTGAAGCTAGGCATTGACTTCCTCTCTCTAGCTATGAAACAGCTGAAGGGCCAATACTTTGTCCACCTGATGGGAAGAGCCAACTCATTGGAAAAGACTCTGATGCTGGAAAAGACTAAGGGCAGGAGAAGGGGATGACAGAGGATGAGATGGTTGGATGGCATCACCTACTCGATGTACATGAGTCTGAACAAACTCTGGGAGATAGTGAAGGACAGGGAAGCCTGGGTGCTGCAGTCCATGGGTGTCACAAAGAGTCAGACATGACTGAGTGACGGAACAACAACTCGGGCTATACAAGTCCTGGATGGAATCCTCTTCCAATAGAAGGCTGCTCTGTCTACATTGAAAATCTGCTGCTTAGTGTAGCCACTTTCATGAATGACCTGAGCTTGATCTTCTGGACAGCTTGCTGCAGCTTCTGCAGCAGCAATTGCTGCTTCACTTTGCACTTTATGTTGTGGAGACACCTTCTTTCCTTAAACCTCATGAACCAACCTCTGCCAGCTTCACACTTTTCTTCTCCAGCTTCCTCACCTCTCTCAGCCTCTACAAAATTGAAGAAAGTCAGAGCCTTGCTCTGGATGAGGTTTTGGCTTAAGGGAATATCATGGCTGGTTTCATCTGTTATGGGCTTCCCTGATGGCTCAGCTGGTAAAAAATCTGCCTGTAATTTGGGAGACCCAGGTTCAATCCCTGGGTTGGGAAGATCTCCTGGAGGAGGAATTGGCAACCCACTCCAGTCTTCTTGCCTGGAGAATTCCATGGACAGAGGAGCCTGGCGGGTTGGACATGACCGAGTGACTAAGACACTTCATCTTCTATCCAGACAGCTCAAACTTTCTCCATATCAGCGATAAGGCTCTTTCACTCGCTTATCATTCATGTGTTCACTGGGGCAGCACTTTTAATTTCCTCCAAGAACTTTTCGTTTGCATCCACAGCTTGGCTAACTGGTGCAAAAGGCCCAGTTTTCAGGCTATCTCAGCTTCTGACATGCCTTTCTCACTAAGCTTAATCATTTCTAGCGTTTGATTTAAAATGAGAGATGTGTGACTTTTCCTTACACTTGAACACTTAGAGGCTATTATAGGGTTATTAACTGGCACAATTTCAATATTATTGTGTCTCAGGGAATAGTGTGGACCAAGGAGAAGGAGAGAGATGGGGGAAGAACTGGTCAGTGGAGCAGGCAGGACACACACATTATTATATATGGTCATGGTTCCTGGTGCCCCAAACAATTACAATAGTAACATCACAGATCATGGCTCACAGATCATCTTAACAGATATTATAAAATGAAACAGTTTGAAACATACTGAGAATTACCAAAATGTTGCACAGAGACATAAAGTGAGCAAATGCTGTTGGAAAAATGGTGTGGGGAGACACAGAGTTGCCAGGAACCTTCAGTTTGAAAAAACCACAGTCCTTGCAAAGTGCAGTAAAACAAGGTCTCTCTGTATATGAAGATAATGTGGCCTCACACAAATAGGGGGTTGAAAAACCAAGGGGTGTTTTAAAAGCTTTTCTAGATGATCTGCAGATGGTCTACAAATAATAGTAGCTATTCTGTTTGATATTAAACCAAATATAAACAAGTGGAGTTAAAAAATTATTTTATTTTTAATTGGAGGATAGTTACTTTATAATACTATGTTGGTTCTACCATACATCAACACGAATCAACTGTAGATATATCTATCTATCTATATATACGTATGTTGAACCTTCTCTTGAACCTCCCTCCCACCTCCCTCCCCATCCCACCCTTCTAGGCTGTCACAGAGCACTGGCTTTGGGTTCCCTGCGTCATATAGCAAATTCCCACTGGCTGTGAGCATCCTTGCTAAGTTGCTTCAGTCATGTCTGACTCTTTGTGGCCCTATAGGCTGGAGCCCATCAGGCGCCTCTGTCCATGGGATTCTCCAGGCAAGAATACTGGGGTGGATTGCCATGCCCTTCTCCAGGGATCTCCCTGGCCCAGAGATGGAAACCACATTTCTTAATTCTCTTGCATTGGCAAGTGGATTCTTTACCTTGAGCGCCACCTGGGAAGCCCCTCCCATTGGCTGTTACTGGGCATATACCCTGAGGAAGCCATAATTGAAAAAGACACATGTACCCCAATGTTCATTGCAGCACTGTTTACAATAGTCAAGACATGGAAGCAGCCTAGATCTAGTCCATCGAGAGATGGATGGAATTTTTTTAAAGCTTCGTTGCAATATGTAATCAGAAACCATATCGACATCTTTGCTTTACTGTGGCATCAAAACCCATTCTTTGAATGAATGTTCCCCTGTGTGTGATTTTGTAAAGTTGCACATTGGTCATCTGGAAAATACTCTTTCACTGTGTTTTGTCCATGTCAGTGCATTTCATTGTTGAGAAATCACATTTGTTAACATCAACATCTTGTAACCTCGTCACAAGAGCCCTGAAGTCTCAGAACACTGTCAAGCTCCCCGTGGTGGAAATGAGTTTTCCAAAATTCTAATTCTTGCTTGAAAGTCTGAATCCTGTTCTTGGCAACAAAGACCCTCCTCTGTTTCTGTTGCAGTGATGGGCTCCTTTTATCTCTTTTGAAGATCGTCTGCCAAGCACCTGAGTCTGAATGACGGCACTTCGTCTCTTAGCTGTTCTTTCCAGGTAAACGTGGTTTTATGAAAAAGTAGCATATTCAGTTCAGTACTCAAGTGCTTTTCCTGAGACAAACAGTGCTCTCTGGTTCGAGGCAGAGTGTTTCAGGCGTGGGTCCCATTCAATCACAGAGAATATTAGAAATCAGGGTTGAGACTTAATAACATAGACCATTTTTTTTTCCTGCTGTGTTGAGGCCAGGCTCTGCTATGGAGACCGAGCCCTCTATCCTTGGTGGGGTGGGGGGGTCTGCTCCACTCGGCCACTCAGTGATCCAGGCTGGGGCTTCACTACCTGGGATGCATGGGTGGTTCTTGGTGGAGGGCTCACACCAGTGTTAGATGTTAGATAATCCACGTTTATTCTGCTCATGGCGCATCGGCCTGCTGGCCTGTGGGGGCTGCAGAAGTGCCTGGAAGGAGATGGGCTCCTGATGTTGAGATTCCTCAGCCTGGACCACTGTGTCTATCTGAAACGCTGCCCCTGGACCTCCCAGTCCTTCTAGCCGGGATGCTGGCCTTGGCCATCACACCCTCTGCTGCCGGGCACCCTCTGAGTTCCGCCCTTCCCTGTATCCTGCTCTCTCAGCAGCCACTCACTATGCATCTTCAGTTTTCTGTCCTTGTGTGAAGACCTCTCCAGCTCACCTCTAAGCTGCATGAATGCGGTGGCCTGATTTAGACCTTGATGTCCTGGGCCCACCGCCATGTGGCTCCTGCCGACAAGGTCCCCCCACCCGCTGCCAATCCACAGCTCCGCCTCTGAGAAGGTGACCTTGGGGAACACCTCTTCCCCCCAGGCCTCAGTGACCCCTCTTTGTACATGAGGGTCTCCTGGATCACTCCCACCCCTGTCACGCACAGACCTGCCCTCCCAGCCATGCGGCAGAGCTTCTTTTTGCAGACAGCGCGTGGGTTTCCACTGACATAGGTTTTCTCACGGGCATTTTCTCCTGACTGATGACTCTGGGTTCCAACTGCATTTTCGTGTACATAGCTCTCTCCTTGTGTCTCTCTGATTCTCCCCCTCAGCCTTTGTGTGTGTATATATTTATGGTGACATTTCCTGAGCAATCCTGATGCCAAATCCAGCCTCATACTATACCTTGACACTGAATCAAATTTTGGAGACTGAGTTTGGGTAAAGTAGAAAAGAATAGCTTTATCACTTTGCCAGATTAAGGGGGACATTGCTGGCTTGTTGTTCAGTTTTTTAGTCATGTCTGACTCTTTGAGACCCCATGGACTGCAGCACAACTGGCTAGTGCCCTCAAAACTGTGAGTCCCATACAGAGCAGACTTTTGGACTCTGTCGGAGAAGGCGAGGGTGGGATGTTTCGAGAGAACAGCATCGAAACATGTATATTATCTAGCGTGAAACAGATCACCAGCCCAGGTTGGATGCATGAGACAAGTGCTCGGGCCTGGTGCACTGGGAAAACCCAGAGGGATCGGGTAGAGAGGGAGGTGGGAGGGGGGATCGGGATGGGGAATACATGTAAATCCATGGCTGATTCATGTCAATGTATGACAAAAACCACTACAATATTGTAAAGTAATTAGCCTCCAACTAATAAAAATAAATGAAAAAAAAAAAAAAAAACAAAGAAAAAAAAAAAACAAAGAAAGAAAAAAAAAAACAAACTGTGTGTCCCAACCTAGAAGAGGTAATGAAGAGTTTTATGGTCTTGGTTTAGAAAGGGCATGGTCAGCTCCTTTCTTCTGATTAGTTGGTGGTGAGGTAATTCCGAGTCAGCATCATCAACCTTCTGGTTTCAACAGGTCTGGGGTCTAGGTGCTTGTGGGCAGCAAACAGTTGACATCTCCCCCCTGGTGGGGGTTTCAGGGTCTGCAGAACATCTCAGAGATAATGTGCGCATCCCTTGAGGGGGAGCCAGGACCTGCCCCAAGGCTGCACTATGGTTTCTTGACTGCTCCTCCCTTGTCTCCGCATGCTCTACCTTCCCTCATTAGCAACTGTCTGAACTTGCCCTTTGGAACTTGGGGAAGGTCAAGGAGGTTTCGTGCAAGCGTGCTCAGTGATGTCTGACTTAGTGGAGGCTGAATGAAGCCTATTTCCTATAATTGAGAAATGGGGAACACAGAAAGGATTTTGTGCCCAGGAGCCCCTGAGGGTCCTGCTTGGTTTCATGCCCTCCAGCTGGGAGATCAGAAGCAGGAGGCATCTGTGTGTGATGTCTATAATTAGGACAAGGATCCTGAACTGTTCAAGTGAAACCTTTCAGAGAGCGATGCTCTATGAAGGACGGCTGGATCATTTGCTGGAGCTCTGTGGCTCCCATGGCGCTGGGCTGTGGTTGCCAGTCCTACTGTGCCACCCTCAGCTGGTCCCTCTCTTCCTGTGCGTCCTTGGAGCCGGTGCCGTGGAGAGTTGATTAGCCGGGTGTGCTGCCCTGCTGAGTGGATCCAGGGAATGGCCTTTTTGGCACCCTTCCTGTGTGCTCCTCCGCCCCTGCCCTGATGCTGCAATGGGGCTTCTTAAGGTGCTCAGCCCAGAGGGGGCTCCTGGGTACCCCGAGGATCCAGGAGGACTTGGGCTCTTAGTGGTCTGCTCAGCCCTGCTGGCTCTGGGGCTGCTGCCCTCCAGCTCCTCCCTGACTGTCTGACACCCCGAGTGGTGGTGGGGATGTGGTGCTCTTGGCACCATGTCCAAGAGAGCCCTGGTAGCTGTCAGGACACATGGTGATCATCGTCACAGAGGAGGTAGAAGGCAGTGAACCATGAGAATAAGACTGTTGGACTTTCATCCGTTCATCTGCCACCCACCTCTCACTTGTCCCCTCCTTGTTGTTAGCTATGTCCTCAGGCATGGCCATCTGGTGTTGAACGAGCCAGGCTTGGTCCTAGTACGAGCTGTAGGTCAGGTGGCTTCACAGCCCTAAATGAGTCACTACACAATGATGGAGGTCAGGGGCTGGTGAGCATCCCCAGGGGAGCTACCTTCTCCAGGAGCTGGAGGAGGGGGGCCAGAGCCACCCTGGATATTCCCTCCCCAGCACATGGATTTCCTGCACAGAGAGATGCAGGCAGAGGAGATGCCTGGAGGGTGTGGCATCTCAAAGTGTCAGAACATTTGTGTCAGTGTAGGCATGAACCAAAAGGAAACCACAGGACTGAGAGGCAGGGGTCTCAAGCCTGAATCGCAGAAGATTCACTTGGGAGCCTTGACAGGCAAGTTTCTAGGACTCCTGTGCAGAGGTTCTAAGTCTGAAGGGTTAGGCTGGGTGTGGGGAATTCTCACTTTCGACAGATGGTCCACACGGTCCGGGAGCAGGAGAGGCTTGGTGTGCTGGGGAAGTTGGTGTGGAGTGATGGTGCTTCTTGTCTCCTTGGCTGCAGGCATGATGGATGGAGTCCAGGCCATATCCACCCAGGGATTCTTGATTCCTAGCATCTTCTGACTTCCCATGGTTTCTGGGGACCAAACAGTGTTGTGGTAGCGATTAGAGAAAAGATCTTTTGTGTACACACTGGTCTGTTTTGATATGGCAGTGGGGGATGGTAGTGGTTGTTTTTCCTGCAGAGCTGGCAAAAGGGCAAAAGTGGAGGGATGTGCTGTCTAGAGCATGGGTGTTTGTATCTCAGTTTCTGATGCTCAGCTAAGAGTCACCAGTGGAAACGGGATCAAGGACACATCCTGATTTTCCAGGGCATCTCTCAGGATCCAGGTTTCCAGCAACTCCTCATTGTCTCCTTTCCTGGCTACTTTCTTAGATGAGCATGTAGTATACACGTCTGTTAGTGCTGGAGAAAAGACCCCAGATTTTCAGGTAAGTGTGTTGTTATATAAGCGGCAGATGTCAGCACGGGTGTTGATGGCTGAGTGAGGGGGCTCTGTTCACATCAACAGGGGATACAAGCTGGGGGCCCTTATCAGAAACTTTTGTTTTATCTTGATTTTGCCCACATTTGTCACTGCCTTTCCTTCAACTGTTCATGGGGTTCTCAAGACAAGAATACTGAAGTGGTTTGCCATTCCCTTCTCCAGTGGCCCACATTCTGTCAGACCTCTCCACCATGACCCATCCGTCTTGGGTGGCCCCACACAGCATGGCTTAGTTTCAGTGAGTTAGAGAAGGCTGTGGTCCATGTGATCAGACTGGCTAGTTGTCTGTGATTATGGTTTCAGTGTATCTGCCCTCTGATGCCCTCTCGAAACACCTACCCTCTTACTTGAGTTTCTCTTACCTTGGACGTGGGGTATCTTTTCACGGCTGCTCCAGCAAAGCACAGCCACTGCTCCTTACCTTGGACGAGGGGTATCTCCTCATGGTCACCCCTCCTGACCTTGAACGTGGAGTAGTTCCTCTCGGCCCTCCTGCAACCGCGCAGCCGCCACTCCTTGGATGTGGGGTTGCTCCTCTCAGCCGCCGTTCCTGACCTCGGACATATGAAAAGGCAAAATGATAGGATACTGAAAGAGGAACTCCCCAGGTCAGTAGGTGTCCAGTATGCTACTGAAGATCAGCGGAGAAATAACTCCAGAAAGAGAGAAAGAGTAAAAGGATGGAGCCAAAGCAAAAACAATACCCAGTTGTGGATGTGACTGGTGATGTAAAGAGCAATATTGCATAGGAACCTGGAATGTTAGGTCCATGAATCAAGGCAAATTGGAAGTGGTCAAACAGGAGATGGCAAGAGTGAATGTCGACATTCTAGGAATCAGTGAACTAAAATGGACTGGAATGGGTGAATTTAACTCAGATGACCATTATATCTACTACTGTGGGCAGGAATCCCTTAGAAGAAATGGAGTAGGCATCATGGTTAACAAAAGAGTCTGAAATGCAGTGCTTGGATGCAATCTCAAAAACGACAGAATGATCTTTGTTCGTTTCTACGGCAAACCATTCGGTATCACGATAATCCAAGCCTATGCCCCAACCAGTAATGCTGAAGAAGTTGAAGCTGAATGGTTCTATGAAGACCTACAAGACCTTTTAGAACTAACACCCAAAAAGGATGTCCTTTTCATCATAGGGGACTGGAATGCAAAAGTAGGAAGTCAAGAAACACCTGGAGTAACAGGCAAATTTGGCCCTGGAGTACGGAATGAAGCAGGGTAAAGGCTAATAGAGTTTTGCCAAGAGAACGCATTGGTTTTAGCAAACATCCTCTTCCAACAACACGAGAGAAGACTCTACACATGGACATCACCAGATGGTCAACACCGAAATCAGATTGATTATATTCTTTGCAGCCAAAGATGGAGAAGCTCTATACAGTCAGCAAAAACAAGACCGGGAGCTGAATGTGGCTCAAAATCATGTACTCCTTATTGCCAAATTCAGACTTAAATTGAAGAAAGTAGGGAAAACCACTAGACCATTCAGGTATGACCTAAATCAAACCCCTTATGATTATACAGTGGAAGTGAGAAATAGATTTAAGGGACTAGATCTGATAGACAGAGTGCTTGATGAACTATGGATGGAGGTTCATGACATTGTACAGGAGACAGGGATTAAGACCATCCCCATGGAAAAGAAATGCAAAAAAGCAAAATGGCTGTCTGAGGAGGCCTTACAAATAACTGTGAAAAGAAGAGAAGGGAAAGGCAAAGGAGAAAAGGAAAGATATTCCCATTTGAATGCAGAGTTCCAAAGAATAGCAAGAAGAGATAAGAAAGCCTTCCTCAGCGATCAAGGCAAAGAAATAGAGGAAAAAACAGAATGGGAAAGACTAGAGATCTCTTCAAGAAAATTAGAGATACCAAGGGAACGTTTCATGCAAAGATGGGTTCGATAAAGGACAGAAATGGTACGGACTTAACAGAAGCAGAAGATATTAAGAAGAGGTGGCAATAATATACAGATGAACTGTACAAAAACGATCTTCATGACCCGGATAATCACGATGGTATGATCACTCACCTAGAGCCAGACATCCTAGAATGTGAAGTCAAGTGGTCCTTAGAAAGCATCACTATGAACAAAGCTAGTGGAGGTGATGGAATTCCAGTTGAGCTATTTCAAATCCTAAAAGATGATGTTGTGAAAGTGCTACACTCAATATGCCAGCAAATTTGGAAAATTCAGTGGTGGCCACAGGACTTTTTTAAAAAATTTTTTTCAAATCAGTTTTCATTCCGATCCCCAAAAATGCTCAAACTACAGCACAATTGCACTCATCTCACAGGCTAGTAAAGTAATGCTCAAAATTCTCCAAGCCAGTCTTCAGCAATACATGAAATGTGAACTTTCAGATGTTCAAGCTGGTTTTAGAAAAGGCAGAGGAACCAGAGATCAAATTGCCAACATCTGCTAGATCATTGAAAAAGCAAGAGAGTTCCAGAAAAACATCTATTTCTGCTTTATTGGCTATGCCAAAGCCTTTGACTCTGTGGATCACAATAAACTGTGGAAAATTCTGAAAGAGATGGGAATACCAGACCACCCAACCTGCCTCTTGAGAAACCTATACGTAGGTCAGGAAGCAACAGTTAGAACTGGACATGGAACAACAGACTGGTTCCAAATAGGAAAAGGAGTACGTCAAGGCTGTATATTGTCACCCTGCTTATTTAACTTATATGCAGAGTACATAATGAGAAACGCTGGGCTGGAAGAAGCACAAGCTGGAATCAAGATTGCCGGGAAAAATATCAATAACCTCAGATATGCAGATGACACCACCCTTATGGCAGGAAGTGAAGAGGAACTAAAAAGCCTCTTGATGAAAGTGAAAGAGGAGAGTGAAAAAGTTGTCTTAAAGCTCAACATTCAGAAAACTAAGATCATGGCATCTGGTCCCATCACTTCATGGCAAATAGATGGGGAAACAATGGAAGCAGTGAGAGACTTAATTTTTTGGGGTTCCAAAAAACTGGTGCAGATGGTGACTGCAGCCATGAAATTAAAAGAGGCTTACTCCTTGGAAGGAAAGTTATGACCAACCTAGACAGCATATTGAAAAGCAGAGACATTACTTTGCCAACAAAGGTCCGTCTAGTCAAGGCTATGGTTTTTCCAGTGGTCATGTATGGATGTGAGAGTTGGACTGTGAAGAAAGCTGAGCACTGAAAAATTGATGCTTTTGAACTGTGGTGTTGGAGAAGAGTCTTGGGAGTCCCTTGGACTACAAGGAGATCCAACCAGTCCATCCTAAGGGAGATCAGTCCTGGGTGTTCATTGGAAGGACTGATGCTGAAGCTGAAACTCCAATACTTTAGCCACCTCATGTGAAGAGTTGACTCATTGGAAAAGACCCTGATGCTGGGAAGGATGCAGGAGGAGAAGGGGATGACAGAGGATGAGATGGCTGGATGGCATCACCGACTTGATGGGCATGAGTTTGAGTAATCTCTGGGAATTGGTGATGGACAGGGAGGCCTGGCGTGCTGCGATTCCTGGGGTCACAGAGTGGGACGCTACTGAGTGACTGAACTGAACTTCCTTCAACTGTCTTTCTGAGCAGTCTCAGCTGGCCACAATGTTTTCTTATTATCTAGAAAAGTCAGGAACAGCATTTGAGTGGAGATTCAAGACCTGAATTCATTTTCAAAAGGGTAGAATTATTTTTCTTTCCAAGCCTAAGTTTTTATCTGTGACTCCTGGAATTCTCATTTCTTGTTCCTGTTTCTGAATGTTCCAGACTGGCCCATCTCAGTTGACCTTGTTCTCTGGGAAAGAGGGGCCACTGTACCCCCTTGTCTGGGGCACACTCAAAATGTGGAATGTCATTAGCGAAGATTAGGGTTTCAGCCAAATTACTCAGAGTTCTTTTGGGAATGGCTGACCAAGGAGATATTTTTTGGAGTACTTTGGGACACAAGGCAGGATGCTTTGGGACAGAGGCAGGAAGGAGAGTAAAGATTATGGTTGACTTATTCAGTGTTCAGGACTCTACATGAGATTATTCACAACAGC
This sequence comes from Dama dama, assembly GCF_033118175.1. Classification (NCBI taxonomy): domain Eukaryota; kingdom Metazoa; phylum Chordata; class Mammalia; order Artiodactyla; family Cervidae; genus Dama; species Dama dama. The sequence goes on along the minus strand of NC_083694.1, from coordinate 46,094,439 downwards.
CAAGATACGGAAGCAACCTAAGTGTCCATCAACAGATAAGTCAATAAAGAAGATGTGGTCCATATATACAATGGAATGTTACTCAGTCATTACAAAAACGGAATTTTTCCACTTGCAGCAACATGGATTGACTTGGAGGGCATTACCCTGAGTGAAATAAATCAGACAGAGAAAAACAAGTACTTATTACTCACATGCAGAAAGTAACAAACAACCCACTCCAGTATTCTTGCCTGGAAAATCCCATGGATAGAGGAGCCTGGCAGGCTACAGTCCGTGGGGTCACAAGAGTCAGACATGACTTAGTGACTAAACCACCAGTGAAAATAATGAAAACAAAAACAAAAACAGAATCAGACTCACAGATACAGAGAAAACTAGTGGTTACCAGTGGGGAGAGGGGAGGGACAATATGGGGGTGGTCATGTAAGTGCTACAAACTGCTATGTATAAATAAATTACAAGGATATATGTACAACACAGCCAATATATTATAGTAGCTACAAATGGAGTATAAATTTTAAAAACTGTGAATCACTACATTGTATACCTATGACATATAATATTTTATATCGATTATACCTCATTAAAAAATTTAAAGAAGAATCTACAGGTGATAAGACTTATTCTGTTCCAGGTCTTTGGACCAAGCAGGAGCTGTATTTTCTCTTAATGGGGAAATTTGCATACAGGGGAAATGTTTTCTCCCTTTTCCAGGTAAGTCATGTGACTTCCACTTCCTTTGTCCTTAACGACTCATTTGTTCACCTGAGACACTTAACTTGGATTTAGTTTCTCTTGGTCTTTAGAAAGTGTTCCCCTTCCTCATCTCCCAAGTTAGAGGCTTCTAGTCTAGCTGATGGATGGAGTCTTTACTGGTTTTCTCAGCAATGAACTTGGATGACTTCTCCAGATCCCAGGAAAGCAGTGTAGCTGAGATGCCCACCAGTCTCCAGAGTGCAGCTTCAGCTTGATGTGACTGGTACTGACCCATCGAGCCAGGGACCACGTCTTCTTAGTTGTCCCTCCCCTCCTCCCCCACTTTCCAAGAGGACAGTCCTGCTCTCCCAGGGGCGCCCCTGCATCCAATGGGCAGGCACGTAGCAGGACTTGGTCAGCCTTCTGAGCCCACTCAGGGCATGGACCACATTTGGAGGCACTGTTTCCTCTCGTGTTGCTGGCGGCTTGGCTCCCCACTGCCTGCTTTGCCTGGCTCATTCACGTGTGGCTTCCAGGGTTCCTGGAGATGGACCAGAACCTCATGGATTAGCTGGAGGTGACCCTGGGTAACCGTGTCCTTCCCTCAGTGGAGTGAGGCTTCGGAGCTGCTGACGGGGCATTCGTTCTCATTTCATGCAGGGAAAACAGCAAGGAGAAAAGACTCACTTGCAGTTTAATGTAACTAAATGTCATTCCACGCCCCCAGGATTGCTTCTCGATGGAAAGCAATGGGGATTTGGGCAGGGGAGGAAGGCGGTAGCGTAACCTGATTTCATGACCCTTGGCTCCTATTTATCATAAAATCATTTACGGCTCCATAAAGTGTGTTAATTTGGGCGGCTGGTGATGTATGTCTTTGATTTAGGAGCTGACATTTCTGCCCGGTGGGTGATCGCTCACAGAGGGCGGCTTGTGTTCGGGAACACATGTGGGCTGGGCAGACTTTTGGGGAAGCCTGCAGCCAGCAGAGGTGCTGGGAGGTCTGGGGTCCCCCTGTGGGTTCTGGGTGTGCATGGGGACAGTCCATGCAGCCCTACTTGACATCTGGGGGATAATGGGAAATGCTGGCTGACTGGCCTTCAGGTCCTGGAATTCTGCACTTGATTTCTAATTCTGAGTGTGGTTTTCCTAAAAGGGAGCCGGCTCCTTCTTGGGTGTCCTTTATCTTTGTGCATGCATGTGTGCTAAGTCGCTTCAGTCGTGTCTGACTCTGGGCGACCCTATGGACTGTGGCCCGCCAGGCTCTTCTGTCTATGGGATTCTCTAGGCAAGAATACCAGAGTGAGTTGCCATGCCCTCCTCCAGGGGAGCTTCCCAACTCAGGGATCAAACCCGTGACTGTTATGTCTCCTGCATTGACAGGAAGGCTCTTTACCACTAGTGCCACCAGGGGAGTGCCCCCATTACCCCAGATATACTGTTTATTGAGCACCTGCTTTGTGCCTGAATTGCACGATGTGCTGGGAGAAGCTGAGAGCAAGAGAGAGGGGGCTGCTGCCTGCAGATTCCTCCCCCAGCCTCAGGACCAGCTTTGGCATCCCTAGGTGATTCGGTGGGGGTGGGGGTGGATGGGAAGAGCAGGGCACAGGGACTCTGCAGCTTCCCTGCCCGCCGCCTTGCTGTGCTTGAGGAGAACTAGCATCCTCTGTCCTACATGGGAGGATGCCAGACAGACAGACAATCACACAATGGACTTGTTCACGGACACACAGCCTGGAAGGAGGGCTTGGGAGCAGATGAGGCTTTCAGCATACATGGAAGCACAAGCTGGGGCCACCCTGAGCCCACCCTACAATGCCGCCTTGTCTGCCCGCTCTCTCCTGTCCATTCTCTTGTCCACCCCTTCTCTGGCTCTCCTTCCTCACCGTGAGCTTCTCTCGTATTATACTGAAAGGTAAAAAACCAACTTTATCTTCCGGTGTCTGTCCCACCCCCACAAAGTTTATTAAAAACTGAAACACCCAGCAAATCATTTTTATGAGCAATTAGGTGCCCCTCTTGGGCATATGTATGTGGAGGGCTCAGCTGACAAATGGGTTGACACCTGGGGTTGGGCTGAACTGGCTCCCTGTTTCCACCCCCTGACTCCCCACTGCTGTGCCCCACGGTGAACAAGGTAAGTGTTTCCATTTGTCAGTCTTGGGAGAAATGATGGTTTATATTCTGGGCACCGAGCATTTTTATTTGCCAATATTTTCTCCTCTCCATATGAACTGTTGGTTCATAAGTTTTGTTATTGCAGAATATTATTTACAGATCTCAGCAGAAGGGCAAAACAGCTGGGGGAATGTTTATCTCCTTCCCCCCTCCCCAACTCCCTTCCAAGTCTCTAAATAAAACTTTTCTGTTGATTCTAAAGTGAGGCATCTATCAGGCTTTGCTCCACTGCGAGGTGGAGAAGCCTATTTCATTCTTATTTCTGAAACATTTATTCTTTACTCTGTTGCCCCTAAGATAAAAGACTCTCATCACCCACTGTCAGGCACCCAAAACCTTCAGGCAGGACCTATTGGACTTTACCAAGAAGCTTGCTCTCTGGGAAGGTGACTCTTCAGCCTAATTTTGTGCTAATCCTCTGGGTCTCCAGTTATGTCCAGACATCATGAGATTATCCAAACAAAGTTTATTTAACAGATGCCTCCTTCAGAAAGTAATGTCCATCAACGTGACTTCCCAGGTGGCCCAGCAGTAAAGAACCCCCTGCAATACAGAACATGTGGGTTTGATCCCTGGGTGGGGAAGATCCCCTGGGGGAGGGCATGGCAACCCACTCCAGTATTCTTGCCTGGAGAATCCCATGGACAGAGAAGCCTGGCGGGCTACAGTCCATCGGGCTGCAAAGAGTTGGACAAGACTGAAGAGACTCAGCACTCCATCCATCAATGTAACACAGAGATCATCCTTTCAAGACCAAATGTCAAAGCCTGTGTTCTGACAGCATTTCCCCTGATATTTAAATGTATTTATACACACAGTTGTTCACAAGGGTCCCAATTTGAGTCATCCGTGTGAGAAATCAACTTTATTTGAAAGGATAAAGAGATGGGAGATGGGGACTCAGCCCCTGAACACATAAGATCTAAGACCCTTGGGATCGTAAACATGTCTGTTTTATGAAATCAATCCTCAGTAGGGAATTGCAGCTCCAAAAACTGCTGACAAATGTTTCCTTCTTAAATCTAAAATACTTCTTTACAGAAACCACACACAGTGACTGGAACAGCAGATTATCTTTCTTGACTTTATGTCCTCAGCTTGGTGAAGAGGGGCCTCGGAACCTGTTGAAATCTAGCCATGTGGTTTCCCTGCTTTCACCTGCCTCCCTCACTTCCTCTGCCAGGAAGGATGCTGCAGCCACGTAGCCACAGGACTCAAGGTATCTTTGTCCTGACTGATCAGATTCTCCTTTTAAAAAATATATATTTGACCGCTCTGGGTCTTAGTTGCAGCACACAGGATGTTCCATCTTTGCTGTGGCAGGTGAGGTCTTAGTGGTGGTATGTAGGACCTAGTTCCCTGACCAGAGACTGATCCTGGCCCCCTGCATTGGGAGAGTAGAGTCTCAGCCACTGGACCACCAAAGAAGACCCTGGATCCTCCCTTGATTCTGCTCTAGAACCAGAATGACGAAGTGGAAAAGGTCACCACTTATATCGACCACCTGAAGAGCTGCTGGAAATTTCCAGCAATCATTCACCCAGAACCTGCTCAGTGTCAGCACTGCTGGATTATAAGCATCATGCCTGCCATGCATGGTCCTTCCACAAACACATGTCAAAGGGATGAGAAAGGGAGTAAATGGGTTCCTTCACTTTCTGAAGTGTCAAGGATGCTCACTGCCCTCTTGCATCTTCTTCCTAGGGGCCCAGCATTCCTTGTTGGGGCTTGGATGGGTCTGTGGACATTTATGTGCAAACAGCTTGCCTCCCAAACATCCAAGTGCGTAGGGAGCTCTCATTTATTCCATCTCAAGAAGTTTCAGTCATTACACTTGTGTCAAGTGCTTACAGCAGGGTGGGTGTGGGTGTGTGGTGGCCACAATGCTTACTCATTGCAACCCAGCCCATTTTGGTCATGAAACTGCTTTCTGCCCTGCTCACCCATCATGAGGGCGAATTGTAGCTGTGTTCCAGGCCTTCTGCCTGACCCTGTCTCACATGGATGTCTCTGTGTCTTAGGAAGCAAACTATGTAATCGGATACACCAGGAAATCTCTATTATTACTATGATTGTGGTTGTTGTAGGTAGTGTGGGGGCCACTGAGCATACTGTGGCCTAAGCCACCTGGCCCTCAGAGTCAGAGGTGGGTGTGAACCAGCGCAGGTTGTGTTCCAGGCTTGACATAAGGGCTCGAGGGGCCGCTAAACAGTGCGGTAGAGAGACGGGTTGGATGGCTTCCAGTCTAGAGAATGCAGTGAGAAGGTTGCCCACCCTCTCTCCCTCCCACTCCTGTTTCAGGGCTGACTCATTCGCACTCGCCTCTCCACCTCCACCCTCTGACCTCCCTCCTCCTCCTTCTGACATCCTGGCTGAATGCTGGCACACCCTCCCCCCCCTCCCCCACCCCCTCCCCAGCACCTGGTCCTGCTACACTTCTCTGCAGGGACCTGTCCTTGCACTGGGCCTTCCCTCCTGACTATGTCACCTCCCCTGCCCAGGCTGTCTCTTCTCTGAGTCCTGAGACCCTGCCATGACCTTCTTCTCAACCTCTCCCCCTGATGCTCATGCTGCAGCCCTTCCTGTCCCACACCTGCTGTTCTCCTGTGACCTACTGCCCCTTTTCATCAGTATTTCCTGAAGCTGGTCCCAGAGAGATGGGATCTCCTGGGCTGGGGCTGGCCTGGCCACCTGATCAGCCTGCCTGGCACTGGCCCCGGCCAGACTCCAGTGGTCCCTGTGTAGTGATGCTGCCAAGGACAGAATGTTTGTGTCATGTTGAGATTCATGGTGGAATCCTAACCCCCAGTGTAATGGTGTTAGGAGGTGGGGCCTCTGAGAGGTGATTAGGTCAATAGGGTGGAATCCTCATGAGTGGGATTAGTGCCCTTATGAAAGGGACCTCGGAGAATCCCCTATACCCTTCCTCCATGTGAGGACACAGTGAGAAGACAGCCATCTTGAACCAGAAATAGTGCCTCCATCGGACCCTGGACTTGCTGGCACCTTGGTCTTGGGCTTCCTAGCCTCCAAATCTGCAGTATGTTTGTTACTCGGCTCCAGCTGACTGAGATGGATGTTCCCCCTCCTCCTGCTCCCTGGGTCCCACAGCTATGTTTCAGGTTCTCACCTCAGAGCCACACTCCCACCTTAGTATTGAAAGCCCAGACCTGGGGGAGAAGAGGGGGAACTTCATGTTGGAAAAGGGGGGTTCAGGTGTGTTCTGATGGGGGCCAAGGCTTGGGGGAGCCGGAAGCACTAACCAGGATGGGGGTACCCCACAGGGTTGGTTGGGGGCACACCTGGCTTTCTCAGTCCTGAGTTGGGAGCAGAGACAAAGATTAGGGAAGCTGTTAGTTATTACTCAAATCTTGGCTATTTGGTGATACTTGTTATAAAAGATAACAAGTTGCTGTAACTTTTTACAAGTTACTTGTTACTGCAATACAGGGAAGGCCTCCTGTATCATTACCAGAGATAATAATCCAACTTCCTGTTAGTCTGACTCTTGGCAGCTTCCTGGGCTGGTCACTATGCACAGGGGCTGGTCTGCTGGGCTGGTTGATGCAGGTTGTGGGTTAGTTTTCTTTTCCTGTATGGAAGGGCTGCTGTCCATTTACACAGTCAGGCTGTCAATGGGAGGGTTGGAACCAAAGGTCTCCAGGTCTGGAGTCCTAGAGGTTTTCCCCCCAGTTCAGAGATTGGAGGGACTGCCTACTCTTCCACCCTGTGTTGACCATGAATGCCCCTCAAGCTGTCCTAATCGAGAGTCCAGCTTGCAGCTTCCATGCTCAGACGTGATGCTGACACCACTGCCTACAGGGAGCGAACCCCCACCTGCTCCAGCAGGGCCCTGGATTGTCTACCAGAAATGGAAGCAGATGTGTTCTTTTCCTGTCTGCCACACTTACCGATGCACTGGGCTCAGAGTCAGGTGGAGAAAACATCACCATGGAAATCAGAAGGCTGAAGGTATTTCCAGGAGCTGGGAAGGCAGGAGTCCTTGCTCCACGCACACACCTTGGGTGTGCAAGGTTTCACAGAGATCCTTGCTCTGACAGACACAGACCCTCGACTGGTTGGGCTATATCGGGGCATCCAGAGGTCACTCAGTCCCAACCCCCATGGTGCCAGGCCCGAGACACCTGGCTCAGGTGGGGCGCGGATGCACTGATCTGTGCTCCCACCTAGGGGGCTTAGAGGGCCTTGCATCAGGGGAAAGTGCTGCCCCAGGAGCCTCTGCAAGGCTGGGGGCCTGGCCCCTCTCTGTCTCCAAGCATGGACTCTGCCCACCTAGATGAGAGGATAATGTGAGCTGGGTGCCCCTCTCCCCACAGCCTGTTGTCCCTGAAGCTGGTGAAATCCTGTCTGGAGGGCACAGGAGGCTCCGGGGGCCTTCATTCATTCCACCAGAGCCCAGAGCTGCCTGTTGGATGCTGGGCTGAGAGGAGGTCACAGAAGGACAAGGGGCCCAAGCCTCCAACGTATAAGAGGGACACTGTGGTGACCATTGGCCCCCTATCCGGATGCCGGACAACCAGGTTCCTGGGCAGAAACCATAGGGACACTGGCCCCACTCTCTTTCCCCCTGTTTTCCCATGGTTTGCAGCCCCTTACCCTCACTCTGAACCATAGCCTGGAGGCCCTGAATTAGTGGGCTCTGGGGTGTCTTTCTTCCCAGCAGACTCCTGGGTCTCCAGATGGGGCCCCTCAGCACATAGCGGAGTCCCTCAGCTCAGGGGGGGATGGAGCTGCTGGCAGAGCCCTTTAAGGAGGCAACTGCAGCCTCCTGTAGCCAAAGGATGGTGCAGACAAACACAGCAAGGCAGCCATGCACATGCATATACATGTGTGTGAGTGAGCATGTGTATGTGTGTGCATATGCTCTTGAGGGCCCAGGGATACATATGCCTGTGAGTGTGGTCATGAACGCAGATCTGTGCTCACAGATTTGTGTGTGCAAGCATGTGTTAGTCGCTCAGTCATGCCCGACTCTTTGTGACCCCATGGACTGCAGCCCACCATGAGATTTTCCAGGCAAGGATACTGGAGTGGGTTGCCATTTCCTTCTCCAGGGGATCTTCCCAACCCAGGGTTCGAACCCAGGTCTCCTGCACTGCAAGCAGATTCTTTACTGACCGAGCTACAAGGGAAGCCCCTGTGCAAGCATGGGTTGATTAAAAAAGCAGACTCCTTGGAAAAGACCCTGACGCTGGGAAGGATTGAAGGTAATAGGAGAAGGGGGTGGCAGAGGATGAGATGGTTGGTTAGCATTACCGACTTGATGGACGTGAGTTTGAGCAAGCTCTGGGAGACAGTGGACAGGGGAGCCTGGCCTGCTGCAGTCCATGGGGTCACAAAGAGTCAGACATAACTTAGCGACTGAACAGCAAAGCACGTGTACATCTGAGGTTTTCAGGGACAAGGGTGGGTACACTTTCTCACATGCTCCTGACCTTCTCAAGTCATAGTGCAGACCTAGTTCTTAGTGGAATCCTGCCTTCTGGTGTTGAGACCTCCTGGCTTATCTTCTGAGCTTGGCTTCCAACTGCCATGGCACTGGGTAGGAGCTGTCATCATTAGTCTATTTCACAGAGTCTTCACCTCCAGCAAGAGATTCTTTGGGGTCATACACTTAATGTGATTATTCTGAAATATTGAGTGGAGTGACTTATCTTATGAAAACCTCTGCTACCCACAGGTTACTGGACAAACAAGCCAAATCCATCTTTCGTTCTCTGTTAGACCCAAGATGCAGCGATGCTGTTTTCACGGTTCACAGTTCAAAAAATTTACATTTGCTTCCTTTTAGAGAATATAAAGGTGGCTGTTACATAACAGGGAGTAGACTAGGAGAAATGTTGGTGCAATTTAAGCATTTGAAACTATAATTTAAAAACTTAAACTAAGTGCTCTGGGCTTGCAACATCCACCCGCTGACTCACAGGTCAGTGAGTGGGTTTGGATGGGAGTGCTAGGAACAGCAGGATGGAACGCTCAGCAGAATGACTCACTGGTTACTTGATACTTCTTACTCTACAAATCAATGACGGGTCAGTTCGTTTCTTTGCTCAAAGTTCTGTGGGTACACAAGAGGCATCATCTACTCAGGACATGTTATCAACAATATAACACAATTCACAATTCTTTTATGTGAACATTTCCTTCTCAAAGTAAACCTTTTTCTACAGAGTGTAGATTGGGAAATGGCCATTGGCTCTGTTGTTCTATTTGAGTAACTCTATGGTTTTTCTCTTGCCAAAGAATGTTCAAACTACCACACAGTTGCAATCATCTCACACACTAGCAAAGTAATGCTCAACATTCTCCAAGCAAGGCTTCAATAGTACGTGAACCGAGAACTTCCAGATGTCCAAGCTGTATTTAGAAAAGGCAGAGGAACCAGAGATCAAATTGCCAACAACTGTTGGATTATAGAAAAAGCAAGAGTTCCAGAAAAAAATCTACTTCTGCTTCATTGACTACGCTAAAGCCTTTGAGTGTGTGGATTACAACAAACTGTGGAAAATTCTTCAAGAGATGTGAATGCCAGACCACCTAACCTACTTCCTGAGAAACCTGTATGCAGGTCAAAAAGCAACAGTTGGAACCAGATATGGAACAACAGACTGGTTCCAAATCATGAAAGGAGTATGTCAGGGCTGTACACTGTCACCCTGCTTATTTAACTTATATGCAGAGTACATCATGTGAAATGCTGGGCTGGATGAAGCACAAGCTGGAATCAAGATTGCCAGGAGAAATGCCAATACCAGGTAGGCAGATGACACCACCTTATGGCCGAAAGTGAAGAAGAACTAAAGAGCCTCTTGATGAAAATGAAAGAGAAGAGTGAAAAAGTAGGCTTAAAACTCAACACTCAGAAAACTAAGATCATGGCATCCAGTTCCATCACTTCATAGCAAATAGATGGGGAAACAATGGAAACAGTGAGAGACTTTATTTCCTTGGGCTCCAAAATCACTGCAGATGGTGACTGCAGTCATGAAATTAAAAGATGCTTGCTCCTTGTAAGAAAAGCTATGACTAACCTAGACAGCATATTAAAAAGCAGAGACATTATTTTGCCGACAAAGGTCCATCTAGTCAAAGCTATGGCTTTTTCCAGTAGTCATGTATGGATATGAGAGTTGGACCATAAAGAAAGCTGTGTGCTGAAGAATTGATGCCTTTGAACTGTGGAGTTGGAGAAGACTCGTGGGAGTCTCTTGGACTTCAAGCAGATCAAATCAGTCAATCCTAAAGGGAATCAGCCCTGAATATTCATTGGAAGGACTGATGCTGAAGCTGAAACTCCAATACTTTGTCCACCTGATGTGAAGAGTGGACTCATTGGAAAAGACCCGGATGATGAGAAAGATTGAAAGCAGAAGGAGAAAGGGATGGCAGAGAATGAGATGGTTGGATGGCATTACCAACTCAATGGACTTGAGTTTGAGCAAACTCCAGGAGATGATGAAGGACAGCCTGGTGTGCTGCAGTCCATGGGGTCACAAAGAGTCAGACATGACTTAGAGACTGAACAAGGGCAACACGGCATTGAGTGAGAGTGTTGGCAGTCAGTGTCCTTGAATCTTGTCTCCTGTCCTTGAGATGCTAAGATAGGCTTCCAATTGGCTCTCAGGCTGCTGCCCTCAGTCACTCAGGGAGGAGAAAGGGCAGTTGATGTGACTGCTGTAAGAAGAACTTGTGCAAAGCTGTTCAATGGCTTGGTTGCCTAGGTCTGAATCCCAACAGGCCCCAGCCAGGTGGGTGGACTTGGGCTAGTTATTAATAAATGTAAATGCCAGTTTTCTCATTTATAATAATTATCCCTACCTTACAAGATGCCATCCCCATCACAACACCATCATGACCACCATCACCACCATCATCAGCGTCACCATCATTATCACCACCACCACCGCCTTTATCAGCTCAGTTCAGTTCAGTCGCTCAGTCGTGTCCGACTCTTTGCAACCCCATGAACCACAGCATGCCAGGTCTCCCTGTCCATCACCAACTCCCAGAGTCCACCCAAACCCATGTCCATCGAGTTGGTGATGCCATCCAACTGTCTCATCCTCTGTCGTCCCCTTCTCCTCCTCCCTCAATCTTTCCCAGCATCAGGGTCTTTTCAAATGAATCAGCTCTTCTCATCAGGTGGCCACGGTATTGGAGTTTCAGCTTCAACCTCAGTCCCTCCAATGAATATTCAGCTTGTGCTTCCTCCAGCCCAGCATTTCTCATGATGTACTCTGCATATAAGTTAAATAAGTAGGGTGACAATCTACAGCCTTGACGTACTCCTTTTCCTATTTGAAACCAGTCTGTTGTTCCATGTCCAGTTCTAACTGTTGCTTCCTGACCTGCATACAGGTTTCTCAAGAGGGAGGTCAGGTGGTCTGGTATCTCTTTCAGAATTTTCCAGTTTATTGTGATCCACACAGTCAAACCATCATCATATCACCATTATTATCATCATCAACTCCATCAGCATCATCGCTGTCATCATTAGCACCACCACCATCACCACCATCATCACCATCAACACCACCATCACCATCACTGTCCTCACCATCATCCTTAACATCAGTATCACTATCATCATCACCACCATCTATTATTATGACATTCATGATGCATTTCCTGGCTTGGTAGTAGGCACAGACAGGTTTAATCAATTATAACTCTCACAAATTAAATAAAGAACAGCTGCTACCTGGGTAAATAATGAAAGAAATATTAGTACTAGTACTGACTATTATTAGATGCTATTATCATTCTTATTTCACAGACAAGGAAACTGAAGCTCGGAGAGGAACTTGCCGAGAAACACAAAGTGGAGTCAGGATTCAAAGTCAGTAGATCTCAGTCAAGCTCTTAACCCTGGAAAGGTCCAAGTCCTGGAAGGAGGATGGCTCTGTAGGGTGGCTGCAGGGGGTACCTCTGCCCCAGTGAGATGCTTCGAGTAAATGACTGTTGTTTCAACCACTGAAAGTCTATGATTTAATGGAAGCTGTTTATTCGGGTAGCCAATTGCAAAACAGAGAGTGAATTGGGTCAAATATTTTGAAACATGTTCATAGATTAATAAACAAAGACTGGTATGCTCTGGGGAGAGATATTTGACTAATAAAAAACAGTCAGTGGGATTCAGTTTTCAACATTGAAAAGGTGTGTGGGTGGCCGGGCCAAGTCCCCACCCATCTGAGTTGCTCATAAGGCAGGTCCCAGGATGCACACAAGACTGACTGTTGGCAATCGAATTTCTAATGCTTGTCTAAATGTTTCTCATTTGATTCTTCTCTTATTAGAGCCTTGAGAGATGTGATGAGCTGCAGCTCCCTTTAAGGTAGCAAACCCCAGGAAAAAGATAAAGCAATTCTCAGCTCTGATTCCAGATGAACCTCCTTCCCCTTCATTATAAAATACCTATTATCTCTCTTTATCTCCAAGCAAGCAGCGTTATTTCAATTTAACAGTGTGTGAAAAATGCACCACAATATAATAAAAGGACCAAGGACGCACTATTTAATGTCAGAATGACAGATGCTTCAATTAGGCAGACAGGACTATTTCTCCCCAAAATGGATAAAGATGAAATTTTTATAAGAATGTGCTGTTTGTGTTTATGGTACAGTACTGTTACAAGCTTTCATTACAAAATAAATTAAAATAAAAACTCTTTTTTCAATGGAAGCCAAACATTTACTAATAATTTTGCAACTCAGAATCACAGTTTATCAAAGTTTCTGGTCCCCTCAAGTGGAAGGAGCAGTCTTGAGGGCTGGAGACACCGTCCAGGTAAGAAATCTCACCTTGACATTTATAGAGCCTTTCCTAAGAGTGCTAGGAAGGTGTGATTTGAAGCTATCATTTGGCTGAAGCTTCAGTCAGTTCAGTCACTCAGTTGTGTCTGACTCTTTGCAACCCCATAGGCTGCAGCACTCCAGGCCTCCCTGTCCATCACCAACTCCCAGAGTCCACCCAAACCCATGTCCATTGAGTCGGTGATGCCATCCAACCATCTTATCATTTGTCATCCCCTTTCTCCTCCTGCCTTCAATCTTTCCCAGCATCAGGGTCTTTTCAAATGAGTCCATTCTTCATATCAGGTGGCCAAAGTATTGGAGTTTCAGCTTTAGCATCAGTCCTTCCAATGAGTATTCAGGAATGATTTCCTTTAGGATTGACTGGTTTGATCTCCTTGCTGTCCAAAGGACTCTCAAGAGTCTTCCCCAGCACCACAATTCAAAAACATTAATTCTTTGGTGCTCAGCCTTCTTAATGGTCCAACTCTCCCATCTGTACATGACTACTGGAAAAACCACAGCTCTGGCTGATTAAACAGACTTTTGTTGGCAAAGTGATGTCTCTGCTTTTGAATACGTTGTCTAGGTTTGACATAGCTTTCCTTCCAAGAAGCAAGTATCTTTTAATTTCATGGCTGTAGTCACTGCAGTGATTTTGGAGCCCAAGAAAATAAAATCTGTCACTGCTTCCACCTTTTCCCCTTCTATTTGCCATGAAGTGATGGGACCAGATGCCACTGTGTCTTTAGTGACCTCTGACTCTTTACCACCATTTTCTTACTTGTCACTATCAAAAGTAAAGCAGTACTACCAGTGGCAGCCATGCTTTCTATTTCTAAAGCTTTCTTTCCAATGACTCCTCTGTTCTTCATCTTAGGGTTTTCCATTCTCCAAACATTATGAGAGTACATTGCTTTTTATAATTGGAAAAATACATCAGCTGTGTGAAAACACTTGGAATTCTACAAACACAATGCCTGGTTCCAGGGAAATTGTGGCCTGAGATGACATAAGCGCTTCCTTTTAAAACATAAAGAAACCAATGAAATATTAACACCTGAAAAATGTACAGAGGGATTCAGCAGAATGAAAAGGAAGGGCTTGGACCAGAACATAACCCGGGAGAGTGAGAGTGTGAACTGTAGATGGCCTCCATAGAGCAGTGAGTCTGGAAGAGGGGGATGGCTGCCAGGGTCAGAGAGGGACAGATGTTGGGATCAGAGAAGGGTGGACACGGGGTCAGAGAGGGATGGATGCCAGGGTCAGAGAGGGATGGACGCTGGGGTCAGAGAGGGGCAGATGCCAGGGTCAAAGAGGGACCGACGGGGTCAGAGAGGGGCAGACCCCAGGTTCAGAGAAGGGGCGGACACCGAGGTCAGAGAATGGACACCAGGGTCAGAGGGGGTGGATGCTGGGGTTGGAGAGGGATGGACACTGGGGTCAGAGAGGGACAGACAGGGTCAGAGAGGGATGGACGCCAGGGTCAGAGAGGGCTGGACCCTGGGGTCAGAGGGGGTAGATGCCAGGGTCGGAAAGGGGGGGATTCCGGGGTCAGAGAAGGATGGACACCGGGGTCAGAGAGGGACCGACGCTGGGGTTAGAGAGGGATGGATGGGGTCAGAGAGGGACAGACGGGATCAGAGAGGGATGGACAGGATCAGAGAGGGACGGATGCCGGGGTCAGAGAGGGACAGATGGAGTCAGGGAGGGATGGACAGGGTCAGAGAAGGATGGATGCTGGGGTCAGAGAGGGATGGATGGGGTCAGAGAGGGACAGACTGGGTCAGAGAGGGACGGACATCGGGGTCAGAGAGGGACAGACACAGGAGTCCTGGGTCATAATATTTGTGCAGAAAAGGGCATGAGGTCTTGGGTCCAACTGCCCGGATGGTTCTGACCTTTGTTGAGAGCAAGACCACTGGGATGGGGGGGCGGAGCTTAACTGGCCACAGGAAGAAGTGGACCTCAGCCTACGCAGAGAGGGTGAGGCTGATTGGAAAATTGAACCTCCAAGTCTGTTCCTCTGATGAATTTGGAGTCTAAACTTATATTGCTAACATGATCTTTCATATTTTTTAAAATATAAATTTACTTATCTTTTCATACTCTTCATGGGGTTCCCATGGCAGGAATACTGGATGGGTTTGCCATTCCCTCCTCCAGTGGACCATATTTTGTCAGAACTCTCCACTATCACTTGTCTGTCTTGGGTGGCCCTACATGGCATGGCTCATAGATTAAACCAGCCAATTCTAAAGGAAATCAACCCTTAATACTCACTGGAAGGACTGATGCTGAAGGACTCAATGGACATGGATTTGAGCAAACTCTGGGAGATGGCGAAGGACAGGAAAACCTGGCGGGCTGCAGTCCATGGGGTTGCAAAGAGTCAGACATGACTTAGCGACTGAACAACAATGACTACAACAACAGAATTTATTTACAGCAGAGCTTACACATTGCAAGGGAAAATATGAGCCCTGGATTCTGGAAGTTTCTGTCTAGAGTTTTGTCTGGGGCATTTGTTTCTGTCATGATCAGAAGGGCAGCCCCCCTTGGGACTGCTTTCTCAGCTTGGCTTCCTCTAGGGCCTCCCCTGGACTCCAGTCTAAACTTAGCTTCATGGAAGGGCAAGGGCCCCCTGGCTCCTGGTGCACAGCCTAGGACCTGACACCCGTCCCAAGTGTTGGATGAATGCTGTTGAGTGAGAGGATGAAGGGGTTGCCACTTCTGAGACTCTGCCCCAAAGTTTAAACAGAATCTCACTATTATTGGGTGAAAATGACTTGAAGAAAGAAACACAGTGGAGAATACCTTCCATTCAGATAACATTATAAAAGAATGAATAGCTGTTTTAAGACATTTCACTCTCTGATGTGAGTCAGCCCCTTTCTCCTCTGTGTGTCTGCAGCGTCCTGACACGGAAGGCGGGGCGGTTCTCTTAAACAAAGGATCTTTAATAAAGAAGATTTATCATTCCTAAGGCTTCTGTTCCGACTGTCGGGCCCACGGTGGAGAGACAGAGAGGTGGTTTGGGGTTTCTAAAGCTCCTGTATCACATGAGATACAAAGAGATAATTAGAACTTTGGGTGAGAAGATAATAGAGAGAGGTGGGGAGGAAGGAGGTGGAGAATGAGCCAGGAACAGGCAGGGTGCATTTAGTCCTTGGTGTCGTGAGAAAGAAAAGCTGAGGACCCTCACCTGCCTTCCTGTTGTACCTGGGTGCCCTGGTCCTGACAGGTGCAGAGAAAGAGGATAGTGAGGGCTGTGGGGGGTCAGTGGGAAGCCCCTCCCCACATCCCCAGTCCTTTTCTGAGAAAGTGGTCCATGTTGCTGCATAACATCCTCCCTCCCCCACCTCGACATTACGTACCAGACACGTTGTACTCTTCCTCATTCTACACCAACCAGCCATATTGGCCGGCACCAGGTCCAAGTGGAGACCAGGCATCCTGGGGAGAAGAGATGCTCAGGGGACAACAGGCCAACAGCCAGGTGCTGGGGCAGGAGCCGGACCCTGTGCTTAGGTAGGAGCTGCTGGCCAGGCGCACACCCAACACTCGTGGAGACTGAGCTGGACCTGCTGGGGGCATTCTGCCTCTGCCCTGGGGTCCCTGTCATCGTTGAAGAAGTCCCCGCCTCGACCAGCATGGTGAGAAGATGGACAAACTCTTTCAGCTCACCTGGTGTTAAAACTGGTAAAATTCTGGGCAAACTGGGACAAAATTGATCTTTGCAGCGGTGGGCTGCTGAGGGCAAGGGCTCCAGAGTTCAGCCTGTGGTCACATAAGACCAGAGGAAGGTGCTGGTGAAACCAAGCAGGACACTGCGGGCCTTCCCGGGCAGACCCCCTGCCCTTGTCCTCCACCTGCCTCTTGCTTGCAGAAAATTTTAACTTCCTGGGTCTTCCCTGAGTTCTAAAGAGCAAATTTAATTGGAGAGGTGAGAAAATGCAGAAACAAAGTAAAACATTCAAGCAAGACAAAATAATAATAGTTAAACCATAAAACAAAGTCAAGGACCTTTAGCTCCTCAAGGGCTATAGATAATATTCCGAGCCAAATCCTTGAGTTATGTCACAAGTATTGGAACCTCCACCAGGTGGAGGAAGTTAACTGCATGCTAGATAGCATATTAAAAAGCAGAGACATCACTTTGTCAACAAAGGTCCATATTGTCAAATCTATAGTTTTTCCAGGAGTCATGTACTGAAGGGAGAGTTGGACCATAAAGAAGGCTGAGCCTCGAAGAATTAATGCTTTTGAATTGTGGTGCTGGAGAAGACTCTTGAGAGTCTCTTGGTCAGTAAGGAGATCAAACCAGTCAATCCTAAAGGAAATCAACCCTGAATATTCATTGGAAGGACTGCTGCTGATGCTGCAGCTCCAATACTTTGGCCACCTGATGTGAAGCACCAACTCACTGGAAGAGACTCTGATGCTGAGAAAGATTGAAGGCAAAAGGAGAAGGGGGCGACAGAGGATGAGGTGGTTGGATAGTATCACTGACTCAATGGACGTAAGTTTGAGAAAACTTCAGGAGATGGTGAAGGGCAGGAAAACCTGGAGTGCTACAGTCCATGGAGTTGCAAAGAGTTGGACACGACTGAGCGAGTGAACAACAAGTCCCCACAAAGGCAGCACAGCACCATCCCCGGTATAATTAATTGATGTGGCTTGAATTTAAAAAGACAGAGATCACTTCAGGAGAAGGAGCAGGGAACTGGGAATCCGATTTGACCCCACATCTTCTATGGAGGATCGGGGACTTGCCTGAGGTCACTGAGCTAGAAAGAGGCCGGACCAGGACTTGATATCTCCCTTTGGCAGGGGAGAAGCCAGGATTTGCCCCATGTAGTGCCCCAGGTTGGGGAGAATCAGGTCAATAACCCATGTGGGGAGCTTGGGCCAGGGCTGCGGGGCTGAGCTCTTCTTAACTGGGCATGCTTTTGCCTGTGTTCAGGGTGAGGCCTGGGCCTACTGATGCTGTCCTGGGAGGCAGGGAAGAGCATCGCCTAGACCTGGTGCCCCACTCCCATCCTTCCCCGGCACCCAGTGTCGCTGGAGCCGCTGGCCTTGTGTCCCGAGGTGGGCAGGTGCTGATGGAGCCTGGGGACACGGGATCTGTTGTCTTGGAAGGACTTCTCCCAGCAGCAGGTGTATTGGGACATGTGTCTTCTTCAGCCACCCCAGGCTCCCCATTTGCACAGAACACAGAGGAGGGGCTGGTACGGGTGGATGACAAAACATGAAACCCGGCCCTCACAGAGCAGCCTGGCACAGGGCACAGAAATGATCGATGGTCCTGACAGGGGCCGGGGGGCCCAGCCAGGTGAAGATCCAAACCGAGTTTTCACCCAGGAACGAGGCCCTTGGCCGAGGGCTCTCCTGAGTCTGGGGTCTGGCACTGGTGGCAGGTGGCTGGGTGACTTTCAAGGTGGAGCTGGTCACACTCAGCATCGCACACAGCCCGCATCCCAGGACACTGGTCAAGAGTGGGCCGTGGTCCTTGCTGAGCATACTTCCAGAACCCACACCTTTGCTGTGCCCCCTTAAGAACTGAGGGCGTCTGGCCTTACCACAGACCAGTGCCTCACAGGGCGGCCAGAAGGGTCCCAGGTCCATCCTTGGAGCAGTTTTCCACCATAGCCAGTGATGTAAACTGCAATTTCCCTGCAAAGATGTTGTTTAGAAGCGTTTCCAAATGTCTGCGGCTGCTCTCATTAAACTATGTTTGCCTACGAATCCAAACTAACGGTATTCTATTTAATTTCCCACTCTCAAATAGCACGATGCTTAATGTAAACCAATTACTACAATTTTGCTTTCTAAGAAATCAGGAAATGTAATCAAGGAGATGCAATTTGTTTGCTTTTCATGAAATATTACAGCATGGCAGTGACAGGAGGTGGTCTTCGGAGGGATTGGAACAAGGGTGTGCAAGTATGTGTGTGTGATGCAACTGGAGCCTCGTGTGTGTGTGTGTGATGCGGGTGGAGCCATGTGTGTGTGTGTGTGTGTGCGCGTGTGTGTGAGAGATATGGGTGGAGCCATGTGTGTGTGTGTGAGATGCATGTCTCTGTGTGGGATGTAAGTGTGCCTGTGTGTACGATGTGAGTATTTACCCAGAAATTCACACACAGGCCTGAGCCAGGAAAGGCCAGGGTGGGAATGAAGGCTTACACAAACACAGAAGTATCAATATTAAATATTTTACAAAAGGCTGATCCAACAGACCTTAACTGGGAAACCTGTGGGGCTTAGGGAAGGTGAGTGACCACAGAGGTTCTTCTGCATGATTGTTGCCCAAAAAGACTTCGTAGGCAGAATAATAGGCATTCTATTTTAAATTCCCTTTTTAATTTTAAATGATAATTATACTGTCAGGGAGAGAGGTGGAAGCCCACCTGTAGCAGTGACCTGAGAGCAGAGGATAAGCTGAGCTAAGCCTGCAGAGAAGAGGGGAAGGCTCCCTCCCCGGGAGGTCCCACAGGTCAGAGGAGCCCCAGACCCACTCTCTGACATAGCTGCCAGGGCCCTGGTGGGATTCAGTGATGAGACTGAAAAATGCTCTTCTCAGCAGACTGTTCTCCCTACACCCAGACTCTGATGCCAATGGTACTTTTAAGACAGGTTGGCTCCTGTCCATGAGGTGCAGTGATGGGGTCCTGGGAGAGCTTTAGAGATGCTCTATGACTCCCCCCGACTCCCTTAGGGTCAGGGTGGTGGCGGCTAAGCAGTTCTCACCTTGGTCCTCCAGCCTCAGCTCTGACCTGGAGTGAATGCTCTCTGATCTCTTTCTTTTTCTTCTAAAATCCCTAGAGGCTCCTTATGCAGGCACCAGGAAAGGAGGCTTAGGGAGCAGCCAAGCAGAGGCAACCAGAAGGCTGGCTGGTCTCCCTACAACTGATTGGGTGAGGCCCATTCACATATGGAGGGTGATCTGCTTTCCTCAAAGTCACATAGTTACATGTTCATTTCATCTAAAGGTACCTTCACAGTCGACTGGTGTTTACACAAACTAGACACCATGGCCTAGCCAATCTGATTGTAAAGTTACCCATCACAGCCCCCACAATCACAGGGTGATTAAATACATGCTTCCCCCAAAACAGCCCAGGTCCTTCAAGGGAGACTCTTTTGGGGCAGGGATCCCCCTCCTCCCCTGCACTGTGGTGTTGTGTCTGGATCCTGGGGGCTGGCGTATCCCAGTGGGAGCAGAACAGACCCACGGAACCTCAGTTGAGTCCGGACCTGGGCGCTCCTAGGGCCCCGCTGGCCTCCATGGTGACCTCTGGGAGCCAAGGTCACTTGTAACTGACAAGGAACTTCTGGGGAACAAGTCAGGGAACTGGATTTCTGCCAGGAGCCATCTCGGAATGGCCTGCACTTTGTTTCCTGGCCCGCAAGGTGGAATGATGCATCTGGGAGAGAGATGCTATTGGTAGGAGGCATGTCAGGACCTTGGAAGGCCCTTGGGCTCTGGGTCCTTGTCTGTCACCACCTTGTAGATCTGTCTGCCATGTTGTGGGGACAGAGGTGTCGTGGCAAGCTGCAGAGGAGGGAATGCTTCCCACTGCCACCTTCCAGAAGGCTGGAGTGAGTGGGCTGCAGAGACAGCTTGTGTGTCTCTGTCCACACCTGTATCTGTACCTATAATGTCTATTTCCTCATCTATACCTATATATGGGCATCTCTGGTAGCTCTGTGGTAAAAATCTACCTGTCAATGCTGGAGACTTGGGTTCGATCTCTGGGTGTGGGGAAGATCCCCTGGAGATGGGAATGGCAACCCATTCCAGTATTCTTGCCTGAGAAATCCCATGGACAGAGGAGCCTGGTGTGAGGCAGTACAGGGGGTCACAAAAGAGTTGGACATGATTTTGGGACTAAACAGCAATTGCATACCTATATATGTCTTTATCTATATCTATTTTTTCCTCCCTAGTATGCTGCGAAGCAGGCCCTAAATTATATATTCATATATAAGTACACGGTCACATAAGCATACGTCTTTCAGGCATGCTTGAGATAATGCTTAATGACAGTGAACTTCACTCTGAGGGCAGAGTCTGGCTCATTAACTTGGTTCTGGGTTTTGTGGGTGGAGCTGCCATCTGACGGCCTGAGTCTCTCGGCAGCTCCGAGAAGTCTGAGCAGGGGCTGGTTAGAGAGACGGTGTGGTGAAGAAAACAGTGTTACTCTATCAGTGCTGCCTCAGTTCTGGATGCATGAGCTGCCTCCCAGCTTCTGGAAGAATCAGGGTGAGGATCGCGTCACATAGGCACCACAGTCCCCCATCGCCATCTCTCTTTCTTCCCTACCCCACCCCTAGCTGGGAGCCCTTGAGCCAGAACCTGCCATTGAAATGGGAGGGGAGTGACCCCAGAACATCTGAGCATGCTGACTGTCTCTATACTTGACTGGCTGGAAAGGGAACGGCACCAACGCTGAGGCTGGGGATGTTGAGATTGCCCGCAGAGCAGCCCCAGACCTTACTGATCTGAGCCAGAGTCCTGCCTTTATGCTGATGGGGCTGTGCACTGGGGTTGCCCCTCTAAGCTCAACTTCCTCATCTGTAAAATGGGGACGATGACACCAAGCTGTGAGTTTCAAAGCCTTTAGCTCTGGAGCCAAGGTCAGGTGCCAGTATTGTCTCTCAGCCTCACTTTTCTCATCTGTCTCGTGGGCAGGACAACTCTGGAACCAGGCCATGTAGGAGGGGCATTGTACTACACACCTCAGAACTGATACTGATGACGAATAATTTTGCCCTCTCTTCAGCTCATCAGAGGATGAATTTTCTAACTCTTAGAACTACTGGACACGAACAAGTTCTTTAGTGGGTGTGAACATTCTGTCGCTGGAGTGTCCAGGTAGAAGCTAGCTGAAGCATGACAGGAGGGCAGCTGCCCTTTCACTTTCTGCCCAGCTCCAGGGGCATCCCACTGGGGCAGTGGGAGCTGCAGGGAATCACAGCGGAGGGGAGGCCCCACCCTCGAGGCTGCCCAGTGAGGGCAGCTCTCCAGGTGCTGGCCTTGGCCTGGGCTCCGGGCACTGCCTCCAGGCCCAGCCTCTGACCTCGTCCCTGGGCCCTGCTTTTCCACTAACTGTGTCACTAATAGGACAAACAAACCCAGATTTGGGTTTTTTATTTTCCACCACATTTTGGAGCAGCATTATGATTTTCAAGGCTGAAAATATCATCCCCTCCAAAGGCAACCCAGAGACCCAGCCGCTTAGCTCATAGTAAGACCCAGAATTGTGGGCACCTGGGCAGGCGCCAGGGTTACTTCCCCTCAGAGGTCCTATTTCACTCCCTGCTCTGGGTCCAATTGTTTGCTAAACCACAAAGAAAAGGCTTCAGACATAAAAATAAAGAAACTAGAGGTGCTCTCATGCCTCCAGGGGTGGTGTCTAGAAATGCTGTGGGTGAAACAGGGGACCACTAGGACAGTGGGCAAGGGCTCCTCCATCACTTTCCTTGAAGCAAGAGTCACAAAACTGTCGCTTTTCTTTTGCACTATTTCCCCCTCCTCACCTTCAGACAGGCAGAGGGAGGGTGCGTGGGGTGTGCAGACACACTCCTGAGTTTCTACAGAGAAGAGCAAAACATGAAGGGCTGTCACTTGTCTTCACAGTAAAGTAAATGGCTTTGGGGTCCTGACGGCCTCTGCTTCCTGTAGCCTCGCCTGGCATCTCCTGGCATCTCTCAGGGCTTTTGCACCTTCCAGCACCCACTCCTCCTCCCCACACCACCCCGCCCCTCCTAGCCCTTCTAAGAAGCTGACACCAATGTCAGAGAATTTGAGCTCTGCCTCTATCCACCCACCATTTTTAGAAACATCACAGAACAACCAGGCTCCTGCCACACAGGAGGAGCCTACACCGTCCCCCTCCTCCCACATGAACTGCCTCTTGCCAACAACTTTCTCTGTCAATTGCTGGAGGCCATGTAGCTACCCACCAGTCACACCTACTTGGGGATCCCCAGGAACTAGAGATGGGACCTGTCCACGCTGCCCTGCTCAGATTTTTCTGCTTACCTGGCCTTCCCCAGGGCCCCTAGCTCTGGGAATCGTCCATTACTCTGGGGCCTTCTGGATCCCAGTCTTCCTCCCCCAAACACACCGGGGATTCTGTGTCTCCAACAAGTTCCACATACATTCACTTCTCTTCACCCTCATGCCGCGTCCTCACTTAGCCGTCCCCCCCACCTTCTCCATTTGCTGTTGTTCAGTCGCCAAGTCGACCCTGTGGACTTGTAGCACGCCAGGGCTCCCTGTCCCTCGCCATCTCCTGGACTTTGCCCAAGTTCACGTCCACTGAGTTGGTGATGCCTCGTCCATCAGTTCAGTTCGGTTCGGTCGCTCAGTTGTATCTGACTCTTTGTGACCCCATGGACTGCAGCACACCAGGCCTCCCTGTCCATCACCAACTCCTGGAGTTTACTCAAACTCATGTCCACTGAGTCGGTGACACCATCCAACCATCTCATCCTCTGTCGACCCCTTCTCCTCCTGCCTTCAATCTTTCCCAGCATCAGGGTCTATTCAAATAAGTCAGTTCTTCGCATCAGGTGGCCAAAGTATTGGAGTTTCAACTTCAGCATCAGTTATTCCAATGAATATTCAGGACTGACTTCCTTTAGGATGGACTGACTGGATCTCCTTGCAATCCAAGGGACTTTCAAGAATCTTCTCCAACGCTAACGCCAACGCCTTGTCCGTGACTCCTAATCTCTCAGTCTCCTCCCATCCATTGTTTACACTGTAGCCACACGGAGCTTTCAAAAGGACACATTTAACTCTATCACACCCCTGCGTAACTCCCTTCAGTGACCCCAGTGTTTGCTGGAACCAGTCATAAGCCCCAGCGTGACCACAACATCCTGCATTTGCCTCTAGCCAGCCCTACAGACCCTGCCCTGTGGATGGCCCCGCCCCCAGCTCCACCCCACAAGTCCCGCCCATTAAGGATCTGCTCATTAAGCCCTGCCCACAGCTCCCCCCCACCCCGCCCCCGACTCCATGTAGCCCCACCTCCCTTCTCTCTGGCCTCTTCAACTTCAGAATCTCAGAGCTCGATCCTGTGTCTGCACCTGGACACCCTTTGCACCCCTCTCCAGCTCTCCCTACCCCGACTCCTGTCTGCAGACCTTGGGCCAGTCTGGGACCCCTGAGGAGCCGCCTCCCTGACCCAAGTCCCTGAGATGCTGCTGTCCTGTCAGTTCCCAGGACAGACCAACTTTTGTCCTTTGGCTCCCTCGGTCCTGGCCCCACCCAGACCGCCTCCCAGCTCTGGCCTCATTCATCCTCGGCATTGCAGCACATCCCAGAGGGAACCTGAGCCCACCACTTCCCAGAGGCAGAGGGAGGTGGGCTCAGGGCATGGCAAGCGCTGCCCACACAGTTTGAAAATCTCCTGACTCACCAAGGCCCCGGACTTCTCTCACCAGGACCCTCCACTTCCTTTTCTGGAACGTGCATTAACTTAGCTACATTTCCTGTGTCTAGAAACTTTTTTGAAAATTTGTGCCTGAGATGAAACCCAGACTCATTCTGTCACTACATTTCATTGGAGAAAAGAACAAACAACCTTCCAGATGTCACGGGAACAGCCCCCACACCCTCCCCTCTTCTCACTGGAAATGAGAGGTCTCCCCGGCTGTTGTCTCGGTTATATCCATGTTCCTGACAAACGACGTGCTCTTCCTTCCCCGCCTCACCTTCTCCAGGCAAGATCTCCAGATGGATGGAAGATGCCGCCCAGAGCCCCACCGCCTGCCAGCCCCCGGGGGCCAGAACATCATGAACCGCCAAGTTCCTGCAGGTGTCAATGTTTTATCTTTAATAAGTTTAAAGAAGGATTAGCAGCAGGGTAAGGCAGAGTCAACAAAAGCCCGTGTTTTCCTGGAATTTCTGGTTGAATTATTCATGGCTGAGAACTCCTTTTGAGAGCAGATGGCCTGTGTCAGCACCGGGTCTGGAAGGGCTCCCCTTGGGATCCAACTGGGACTTGGCCCCCCTCTGTAGGGCTTCTGCTGGAAGCCGGGGCACCCTCCCCCCATCACACTAGCATCATGGACGCACTGGGAAGTACACAGGGAACCAGGAACCGGGGGGACCTCGGGGCCCTGCAGGGTGAAGTGTGGGTGCCTAGCTGGGTAGCAGTGACTCCAGCATTTCAGATCCGCAGGAATGGGCCTGACCCAACGTGGCTGGAGCTCCTTGGACTCTGCACCCTGAGCTTTGTAGGGTGGTGACAGGTCGCTGAGGGACTGCCAGGATGAGTGGTGCCTGCCCAGCGGGGGCAGCAGTGAAGGGGTAAGCAGAGAGCTCTGGGCACAGTGGAGTCTCAGGATTTCAGTTGTTGGCACTCTTGGGTGCCCCCCCCCCCACCTGCTATGGTGGGTTTCTTTCCCCTCAGCGCTTTCTCTGCACCTGGAGGACCTCGCTGAGCTGACCGCAGCTCTAGGCCAATGCTCGTACCCTCTTGGCTAGCCCTTAAAAGCTCTGCTGTGTCTGCATGAGAGAGCCCCTCCAAGGGGATTACCTGGATAATCTGAGCCCTCACTGCCCTCCCTCAGCTCCAGGTTTTGGCAGAGGCTGTGTCTTCCCAGAGTTGGGCATTCTTTTCCTAGAGGGCAGGCACCCTGTGGACCCACCCTGCCCCTCTCCCAGGCTTCCCAGAGTGCCCAATGTCAGTGGCCTGGCCGTCTCCCCACTGCTTCCCTCCCTGGGGTCTGTCGACCCTTGCTGCTGCCCTGGCGACCACTGCCCATGGCATCTATTTAATTCAGCCTGACTGTACCGTTCTTGCCCTGCCCCGGGTGCCCGCTAGTTCTAAGCCCTCTCCCCCTGCCCCACCTGGCTGTCTTCTGGGTGATGCCTGTCTTGGCTCAGCCAGCATGGGGCCCTGATTTCTGCCAGTGGGCAGTCACGTCCGGCCAGCACAGCCCTGCCTCACCATAGCCACTTACCCCCCGGTCAAAGTCCTTCTCTCCTCCCGAGGTCCCAGACTCCCTGGTTCTGCCGTCCACTCCACACTGGAGCCCCGATGGAAGGCCACCAGCTTCTGCTCCACCTCTGTCCGCACACGTTAACTGCAGCCTTAGAATGAAGCCAGGTTGTCCCTAGCCTGCCAGCCACTAGAACAGTGGCAC
This sequence comes from Dama dama, assembly GCF_033118175.1. Lineage (NCBI taxonomy): Eukaryota > Metazoa > Chordata > Mammalia > Artiodactyla > Cervidae > Dama > Dama dama. The sequence continues at coordinate 46,068,583 of NC_083694.1, read as the reverse complement.
CACACCAGGGGCATATAGGTGGTGTTGTTCAAGGAAGAGCTGGTGTCAAGGACACACTCGGTGGGCTCTGCGGTCAAGTTCAGTGCGGCAAGGTGGCAACCGGGTAAGGCCTGGTGAAGGTGGGGGCTTCATCTTGGCTGCAGAAGCTGGCCTGGCGGGGCCCCAGGGCTGGAGAACTGCGGGGCCAGATCTACGTTGTCCTTTCCTGTTCTGGGACAAGTCCTCTGTCCTTTTCCTCCGTCTGCCACAGCGCCTCTGTTACGCTGTCTTCCAAGCTCCTCTCCTCTTGGTGCACAAGGCTCTTATTCTGCCCTCCCTGCGGATCTGCTGGGTTGTTGGTGTGTGGGCCGCTCCCACTCTTTCCTCTGGGTCAGGAGATGTAGAGACCTCTGGGTCCAGGCCTCAGCCCTGCCACTGCAGCTGTCCGCTGCTGCTCAGATGTTCAGTCGTGTCCGCCTCTTTGCGACCCCATGGGCTGTAGGCTGCCAGGCTCCTCTGTCCCCAGGGCTTCTTCCAGCAAGAATACTGGAGTGGGCTGCTATGCCCTCCTCCAGGGGATCTGCATGACCCAGGGACGGAATCTGCATCTCTTATGTCTCCTGCATTGGCAGGCGGGTTCTTTACCACTAGCACCACCTGGGAAGCCTCTATGGCTGCTTGGATGTGGGCAAGTCACTTTCCAGAACTGTTGCCTCAGTGATGTCGAAACCTGGGCAAGGCTGCTTACTATGCAGCCTTCAAGGTTACTGAGGCAGTGACTGTAGGTCACAGGGGATCCCGGTGAGGAGGTGGCTGAATGAGCACATGAGGTGGACACTGTGGTGTCTCCTGGGGCCTCAGGAGGTTGGTCCATCCCTCCCAGGCCACACGTGTGCCTGACTTGCTCCTTTGTCAAGAAGCCATTTCCTTCTGTGCTGTGTAATTCGAGAATGAAAGTGGCTTCTTTATCACCCTTCCCAGGCATCGTTTTGGTTTTTGGTTTGGTTTTTGCCCTGGCTGGCTGGCTGGATCTTTGTATTCATTTCCTGGGGCTGCCAAAGAACAAAATGATACAGAGTGGGTGGTTTAAGTGACTGACATTTATTCTCTCATAGTTCTGGAGGCTGGATGGCCACGATCGAGGTATCAGCAGAGTTGACATGCCAAGACCTCTCTCCTTGGCGTGTAGATAGCGGTCTCCTCCCCCCATCCCCATGCGGTCTTCACTCTGTACATGTGCACTCTTGATCTCTCTTTGTGGGCTCAAATGTCCTCTTTAAAAAAGACACCGGTCAGGTTGGATTAAGGCCCACCCCAAAGACTTTGTTTAACCTTAATGACTGAGGACAAGATGGTTGGATGGCATCACTGACTCAACTGGATTTGAGTTTGAGCAAGCTCTGGGAGATGGTGAAGGACAGGGAAGCCTGGCATTCTGTGGTCCATGGGGTCACAAAGAATTGGACACAACTGAGTGACTGAACAACAACAGCAACAACCTCCTTAAAGACCCTGTCTCCATACACAGTTACAATCTGCAGCCCTGGGAATTAGGGCTTCAACACATAAATGGGAGGGGGCACAATTCAGCCCATCACTGTTCCCCTGAACAAATCACTCCACCTCTCCAGACCTTGGGTTACTCATCAGTAAAATGGGAAGGCTGACCATGATGATGAGGGTGGTGGTGATGATGACGATGTAGGTGATGATAAGGGTGATGATGGTGATGACACCTGTCTGCTAGGGTTGTTGTTTGGATCAGATGAGTTAATGTATGTAAAGTGCAGTAGTCAGCATCATATAAATCTTAGTTGTTATCATTTTTCTTACTATATTGAATTTTTTAAACACATAATTACTGAAAATCCCTGTGAGCTGGCTTGTGGTTTGTCATAGACCTGAGAGTGAATCATCAAAGAGCCTGTGAGTGGCAGACACTGTGAGACATGGTGGATGTCAGCCTGACACCACAGTGGGAAGAGATTTAACAGCAGCCTCCAGGCTGCACGTTCTGTAACAAAGCCAGTGCATGTATGTTCACAGAGAACTTTACTCATTTGAGGAAAGGCCCAATTATTTTCCTGAGTTAGGGAGGCAGAGACGTGCATCATTTATTTCAGAATAGTTTCCCCCTACATAGGACAAAATTTGGAAACCAGAAGGCATGACAGGCAATTCATGGAGTGGTAGGTTATATCCTTCTCCACCTCAGTGTATTTCTGCATTTGTGCTGTAACCTATGAGCTCTGTGACCTTGAGGAACTTGCTTAACCTCTCTGAGCCTAAGTTTATTTATCAGTAAGACTGAGATGATAGCAGCCTCATATTAGTTTCCTGCGGCTCCTGTGACCAAGTACCACAGGCTTAAGCCAACAGAAATTGATTCTCTCACTGTTCTGGAGACTAAAAGTCCAAAGTCAAGATGTCAGCCTGGTTGTGCTCACTCAGAAGCTTCTAAGGGAGGACCCTTCATTGTCTCTTTCGGCTTCTGGGGGCCCTTGGGTATTCCTTGGCTCATGATAGCTCCATTTCAATCTCTTTCTCTGTGGTCACGTGGCCGTCTTGTGTGTCTCTCTCCTCTTTCTATGAGGACACCAGTTATGTGGGACCAGGGCCACCCAATGACCTCGTCTTTAACTGGTTACACCTGCAATGACCCTGTGTCCAGACAAGGTCGCATTCATAGGTGCTGTAGGTTAGAGCTTCAATGTGTTTTGGAGTGGGGGGCACAGTTCAACATTTAACAAGCCCTTACTTCCTGGGGCTGCTGGGTAGACAAGTAAAGTTGGCAGATGCAAAATCATAGCTTGTGTTCATAGTAAGTATTCAACAGGTTTTAGCCATTATGGTGCTTCTTCCTCCTTTTAATCATCATCATCATTATCATCCTCTTCATCACCATAATCACTATCATTATCATCATCACCATCATCACCATCATTATCACCATCACCAGTGTTACCATCATTATCATCACTATGACCATCATCATCATCACCATCACAATAGTGAGGAAGGCTTTGGGAGAAGTAAAATGGGGAAATAGTACTGAAAAGAAGGTCCTTTTGGCTCTTTACACTCACTTGATCTTAGCCAAAAGGCCGAGAAGCGATGGCTGTTTACACTCAACAGCAGCCACCTCCCACTGCCTCTGCAGGTAGAACCAAACCTGTGCCTTCTGCTTCCCGTGAGTGTCAAGCTAACCTCAGTGCAGTCAGAGAACCAAAATGCCTCTGTTGCTACACCCTGTTCACTTAACAAAATGATTGGACCACCTGCTATCTGAGTGGCATTTTATGGAGAGAAAAATAAATTATTACTGAGACACGGTCTTTTTGTCCAAGGAACACATGTTCTGAAGAGGCAGATATTTATCCACCCTCTCCAGGACAAGTAGCCACGTGAGAAGAGCTTGCTAGAGACAGAAACAGATTATCTGGGGTGTCAGAGGGCTGCACCTGCTCAGCTCAGGGCTGTGTCCCACAAAGAAAGCAAAGGAAATCTGACATCCTTGAGGACTTTCTGATTCATCCATTCATGGTTTCACTTAGCCCACTTGTGCCAGTCCCAGGGCATTAAGTGACAAATGCAGTGGGAGTGATGAGCAGTGGGGATGATGATACAGACCTGGACAGTGGCTGTCAGCGTAAATGGAGCTCCACCTGGGCTGGCCGGGGAGGCTTCCTGAGGAGGCTGGACTTGGTGTCCTGGGAAGGATGTGAGTGAGCACAGGGGGAGAAGAGCAGAGGGTCCCGGGCACTGCACTTTTATAGGTCACAATCAACTGGGTGCACGGCCTGGTCACCCTTTCTAGCACCGTGGTCCTCAGGCTACATGCTACCGACATGAATAAGGCAGGAAAATTCCTATCACACTTTTAAGTCCTTTCTATCAAAAGTGAACAATAATAGTCAAAGCTTCGGCAGAAATCAGATTGGCTAGAAAAACTCAATTGTGGCTGTTGTTCTTCAAATTACAGAAACAAGTAAGGTCACAGATAGGATTTCCTTAGGCTTAAGTTTTGTGTCATATTTTTTCTTTAAAAGTTTTACTTACAGAGTAAATCCCCTCTGGGGGTAATTAGCCAAGTTGGTCTTGGTCCATCTGATGGGATTAAATGTGTTGCTGTCTCCTCTGCAGAGAGTGCCTTACCTGGCCATGGCTCCACCCCCAGGTGAGACAGAGAGCCCTTACCTGGCCATGGCTCCACCCCCAGGTGAGAGCCCTGCTCAGCACACTGCCTCCTGTAAGAGTAGCAGGTGGTGAGGGGCTTTGGGAGCCAGGGAACAGACAGGCCCAACAAGCCCAGTTGTCATCTCTCAGTTCTGGAGCCACCATGACACCCTGAGACTAAAATGTCTGTGACCCTGGCTACCATGTAAGCTTAGAGAGTACAGGAAGGCACATACCGCAAATTCTATACTCATGTAAAAACACAAAACAAAGCTGGATGTCCCTGAGCTTTGGATAAAGGGTCCATTTCAGCCTCTTCCTTTGTGTTCACATGGCTGTCTTGTCTTAGCATGTCTCTCTCCTCTTCTTATGAAGATGCCAGTCATGTTGGATTAGGGCTACCCAATGACCTCGTCTTTAACTGCAATGATCCTGTTTCCCAACAAGGTCACATTCACAAGTGCTGGGGGTTAGAGCTTCAATATATCTTTGGGAGCGGGTTCAACCTTTAACAAGCCCTTACCTCCTCGGGCAGATGCAAAATCATAGTTTGTATTCATAGTAAGTCCTCAACAGATTTTAGCCATTACTGTGCCTCTTCTGCCTCTTTATCATCATCATCATCATCAATGTCATCACCATCACCATCACCATCAGCAGCATCAACAGCATCATCAAGGGTCAAATCTTTGATAACAGTTAATTTCTCAAGCAAAGGGCAGCTCCTGAATGACCAGGCAACACAGCAAAGGAGATGCTGTCACAAGAACCTCCGATCCTCAGGGAGGCCTGACTGTCAGCCACTTTCCCTGCATGCCCAGCAAAGGTGTCTTGAGGGCACAGCTGCAAACTGTTGTGTATGTTTCTCAAGAGCAGAACAGGCTCATGGTTCCATGCATGGGAGAGTCAGGAGCAACTTCTTGGAAAGGGTCCCAAATGTATTCCCCTCATACATTTTAAGCCTAAATTCCAGTTGAAATGCTCTGGGGAGGAGGTGGCTTGGTGAAGATGAAGATGTTTGTCTGCAAAGTGCTCTGAGCTCCTGGGGAGCACTGCAACTACACGGATGCCAGGGGGCATCATTCTCTCCATCTTTGCTGGGAAGGGGGGTGGCCCTAAGGGCTGCTTCTGTCCCTGGAGCTCTGAGGACTGTCCTGCATAATTAAGGTACCATCGCAGGAGGACGGAGCTAAAGGCCCTGTACTTCAAATTCCACACAAGCATCTGGGAGAGGAGGCTGATGTTTGGGGGCTGAGGGTGAGTCTGTTCAACAGTGCCCAGAGGTTATCCTGTTTCCGTGGGTCAGGAAGTTGGTGCCCTCAACCTTTTCCCCAGCTAGTGGCTGCTCTTCAGGCCAGCAGGTGGCAAATAGGCTGTGGGTGTGAATGACTGTGTCTCTCCTTCGGGTTTGCCAGGACCGGTTTCTCCAAAGACTTGTCCAGGCTTTGGAGATCGCTCCCTCCATTAAGTTAAGTGTCTTTAATCTGGCTCATTTCACAGCCGTTCATTTTCATCATGCAAAGGTCAGCTGTCACCGCACAAATGTTAGACTTAATTTGTTTTCCTGATGCACATCGTATCGGTGATAATTTGGCCCATTTTTTAATCACTTGCCAATGGGGAGCAGCAGGGGTCGGGGCACTGACAACTGAGGTGGAGACCACGGTGACTCTCTGGAAACAGGCCGAGTGGCAGAGGGGCTTGATTTGAGGCAGCCAGCTTCAAGAACCTGTGCCTCTTAGTCCCTGCAGCTCTGCGGATCTGCAGTGGTGACAGCCTGGATTGGGAGCCAGGAATCCTGGGGTGGATCGAATTGCTGGTTTTTCTCAGGCATCAGTTATCCCACATAAGGGTATCACCAGCCTTCTTGGCTTCCTGTTCTCCAGAGCAGGAGTTTGCGCTTTGGGAGCCATTCTTTCACTTTTCAAAGCAGAGAGCAGCTCAAGGAGGCAAACGGGACCTCCCACCCTCTTCTGACTCCTCCCAGCCACCTCCTCCTCTGCTCCTCCTACCTGTCTCCATCTCTGCTCATCTACTGGAAGTTTCTGAGCTGAAGGCTGAGATGGAGGCTTTTAGACTTTTCAGCAAGCTTTTCTACCTGCCTGAACTGGTAGGCGACGATCTATCTGGGAAAGACCAGGAAGCACAGCTGGGAGCTGCATGGGAAATGGAATTACATGATGTTCTCTTGGGCCCTTAACCTTCATGGAGAAATAAATGCAGACAGAAGTCATAGTTCATAGGTGCCACGTACTAAGTGTCCTGTTTCATCCACACTCACACACCCGCACATGGATGGGCTGGTGTGGGGCTGGACACCTGGGAGGGTTTCTGTTTTTTATCAAATGCTGATGTCTTTCTCTGTTACCCACCTGCTGGCTTGCAGCCCTTGAACTCAATTTGCCCAAAGTTTAACTCGTCTCTCTGAACCAACACTCTGTTCTACCCCCACCCCTGTCCCCAGGTCATCACTTGGACATCACCTGTCTGCACCCTCTTCCCCACGTCCCCATTGGGTCCACCCAGGCACTCCCCACCCCCAATGGCTCCTAGCCCACCTCCTCTTCCCACCTCTGCTTGAGGCGGATGGAAGCCATCTGCTTTTCTCACCTGGATGGTGGAATTCATCCTTTACCAGATATTGGTGAAGGTACCAACTCATTGGAAAAGTACCAACTCATTTCAGTTTGGGAAAGATTGAAGGCGAGAGGAGAAGGGGACAACAGAGGATGAGATGGTTGGATGGCATCACTGACTCGATGGACATGAGTTTGAGCAAACTCTGGGAGATAGTGAAGGACTGAAGCTTGGCGTGCTGCAGTCCATGGGGGTCACAAAGAGTCACTGAGCCACTGAACAGCAACAACAAGCAGAATGGGTGTCCTCAATATCGGCTACCTTGGCATGTCGAACGTTTTGCGCTGAGACAGCTGGGGAGAAGCAGACACAGGAAAAGCCCCCTGTGCTCCCCCCATTTACCTGGGGAGACCTCCTTCTCTGGGCTTCTGTGAAAATGCAACCAGAGGATTTATTATGTTCCTGGCACACAATGGGAATGCAGTTATTATGGGTGGGACCTACACCTTCCCTTCACCCTGCAAATAATTGAGCCTTGGAAATGTCATGGAGGGAACCGAAGGACTCCCACATCCACCTCCTCTGATGAGCCTGCCTCCAGGAAAATGCCCCCTCCTTGGTTTGGGACAGAGTGGTCCCCTGCCAGGGTGTACGGCCATCCTTAGGCATACTTGCCAAGCCGTGCACCCAGAGTACAGATCCCAGCTGTGTGATGAGCAGGTGCCTCCCCTGGGGCCACTAACAGAGACCTAATTCCCTTGCTTTGTGTCCTTTTGGAGTTGAGTAGTTTAAGCTTCCTCTGTGCATGTGCCAGGACCTGGGTACTCAACAGCTGGTTGAATTCAGCTGAGTAGGAGGGTGATGCTCTTTTTTTCATTTATTTTGGCCACAAGGCATGTGGAATCCTAGTTCTCCGACTAGGATAGAACCCATGCCCCCTGCTTTGGCAGTGCAGTCTTAACCACTGGACTCCCAGGGAAGTCTCAGGAGGGTGATGCTCTTAAAGTTAAGAAATGGCCCTTCTCTTTCCTTTGATCACGGTCCTCCCTCCTGGGGAGTGTGGGGCCCCTCTGGAGTTCGTGGTCTCACATCAGATGAGGTATTAGCTTCAGGTATCCTGGTGGAACAGTGGACCGTAGCAAAGTGAAATCAATAAAAGATGTCGTCTCAAATGGACTGTAGTATTGCTGGAGGCGGCCAACGATCCCACTCTGAGACCTTGTCTCGCTGACAGACTGAGAGTGAGACGACCCAGCACCATTCTGAAGCGTCACTTGGCTGGCATCCTTCTTCCGCTGGGTTCTCCATGCAACACCTGTGGGACAGATTTTGTTGTTGTTCAGTCACCAAGTCGTGTCCGACTGTTTGTGACTGCAACATGCCAGGCTTTCCTATCCTCTGCTATCTCCTGAAGTTTTTTCAATAGAAATGAGTTTGTGGAACAGAAATGAATGCAAATAGGCAGGTGGGTGTGGCTGATAAAAAGACTCTTTTCCGTGCACTGGGATGATGCAAAAATGGCTTTAATCTTCTCATCTCAGGGATTGAAAGCTTGGTAGGGAGCGTCGGTCAGATGGCCGGTCAGGTGGGGGTGCCCGACCTCAGTCACTCTGCCCATTCTTCCAGACGCTGCCGTGTTGGACAGCTCTCGGTGGGGAGGATGAAGTCAATATCAGGCACTTCTGTGCTGGGAAGTGTTTTTTTTTTTCTTTTTTTAAAAAAATTTATTTATTTTAATTGGAGGCTAATTACTTTACAATATTGTAGTGGTTTTTGCCATACATTGACATGAATCAGCCATGGGTTTACATGTGTTCCCCATCCTGAATCCCCCTCCCACCTCCCTGCGCATCCCATCCCTCTGGGTCATCCCAGTGCACCAGCCCTGAGCACCCTGTCTCATGCATCAAACCTGGACTGATGATCTGTTTCACATATGATAATATATGTTTCAATGCTATTCTCTCAGACCATCCCACCCTTGCCTTCTCCCACAGAGTCCAAAAGACTGTTCTATTCATCTGTGTCTCTTTTGCTGTCTTGCATATAGGGTTATCATTACCATCTTTCTAAATTCCTTATATATGTGTTAGTATACTATATTGGTGATTTTCTTTCTGGCTTACTTCACTCTGTATAATAGGCTCCAGTTTCGTCCACCTCATTAGAACTGATTCAAATGCATTCTTTTTAATGGTGAGTAATATTCCATTGTGTATATGTACCACAGCTTTCTTATCCATTCTTCTGCTGATGGGCATCTAGGTTGCTTCTATGTCCTGGCTGTTATAAACAGTGCTGTGATGAACACTGGGGTATACGTGTCTCTTTCAGATCTGGTTTCCTCAGAGTGTGTGCCCAGCAGTGGGATTGCTAGGTCACATGGCAGTTCTATTTCTAGTTTTTTAAGGAATCTCCACACTGTTCTCCATAGTGGCTGTACTAATTTGCATCCTGGGAGGTGTTTTTGACTTGAGAGGTGATGGGTGTGTGTGTTGAGGAAGTCTGAACTCGGCTTGGGAAAGAATTTCCAGACACAAAGTATTGCAGAGGGGAGTGAGTTTATTAACAGAGAACAGAGATGATGAGGGCTCTGCAAGCACAGTGGGCTGACCTCCTGACAGGCCAGGGAATGTCGATGCTTTCTGTGGGTTAGTAGCCAATTTTTATAGCCTCAAGACAAAGAAAAATTCCTGCTGGAAGGTTGGCATTAGGTGACTGGTTAGGGCGCTATAGGGTTCTACTATAGGGGTGGGCTTTCTTGCCTTATTTGAAAGGAGGAAGCCTATAGGTGATTATCAGGGGGCTTTTGGCAATGGTTACATGGGGGCTCAGGCTTCCTAGGTGGCTCAGTGGTAAAGAATCTACCTGCCAAGCAGGAGACCCAGATTTGATCCCTGGGTCAGGAAGATTCCCTGCAGAAGGAAATGGCAATCCACTCCAATATTCTTGCATGGGGAATGCCATGGACAGAGGAACCTGGCAGGCTACAGTTCATGGTGTTGCAAGAGTCAGACATGACTGAATGACGAAACCACCACTAAGAAGCTCAGTCAGCTTCGGAGGTGACCTTGGTTCTGGGCTCTCTGTCTGTGGCCTTGGGGCAGGACTCCACTGTGTGGGTGGGTCTCTGAGTGTGAGAAGTTAGCTGATGGCTTATTTCCTGGGGTCAAGCAGCTGCTGTTAATCCTCGCCTGGTCCGGAAGCCTGTGCGCTCCACAGAGTGGGCTCAGGACCAAGCCGGAAGGCCTTGCCCAGCTCTGGGGCTTCGGGGTGGGTGGTTTTGCCGCTGTCCTGACATTCTGGCAGGAAGCTCTTGTGAGTCAGGAGAGATGGACTTTTTCAAAAATAACCCGTGTGTGTCTCTGGTTTGCAGTGTCTTGACATCACCAGCCTTTAATTAGCTGTGCTTTGCTGTTGGGGACTTGGGGATGACCACTTTGCAGGCTGCAAGTGATGGCTTTGAGTCACCAAGAGCAGCAGCGAGTGCAGAATGAGGGTGTATGAGCTGGAAGGGACCCCAGGTCACCTCGTCCAAGACTGTCTGTCTTTCACAGATAATTGGCCTCGGCCCAGGGAGGGACAGTGTTGACCAAGGTCAAGCAGGGGTCAGAGGCAGACTCTTGAGCCCATCCAGGGCTCTGTCCTGAAATACCTGCTGCCCATCCTCGGGGGCAGAGGGGCACCACATGGGGTCACCCACACCCCCTTTAGGTCCACAGAGGGTGATAAACACCATTAGTTCTGGTTGTGGAGGCTGATGCCCCTGTGACCTGCACCCCGCCCCTTTACCTTTCACTGGGGTGACCAACGAGTAGGGCTTTAAAAGCTGAGTCACCTGAACCTACGAACTTTGTCAGGAACCTGTGCTTAGGTATGGCGTGGCTTTAATTTGCATTTTCATTAATGGCTAATGGAGTTGACCGTCTTGTGCTAATTGGCCATTGGTGTATCCTCTTCAGAGACATATCTACTCAAAGACTGCCTGTTTTCTAACTGGTATCTTTTCTTTGTTGAGTTGGGTTCTGTACGTACCTGGATAAAAGTCCTGTATCAGATACAGCTTGTGCAAACATTTCCCCTGTCCTCTGGTTTGTCTTTTAACCCTCTCGATAGTGCGGCCTTTGAAATACAAATACAAATGAGATCTAATTTACCTCATTTTCTCTTTTGTCACTTGTGCTTTTGGTATCATATCTGAGAAGTTACTTCCTAACCCAAGTCGTGAGATTTACTTCTATGTTTTTTTCTAAGAGAATGAGTGTTTTGGTTCTGACATTTAGGTCTTTGATTCAAGTTAATCTGAGTATTGTGACATGAAGTAGGGGGAAATTTTTATTGTGCATGTGGACATCCAGTTACCCCAGCATTGTTTGTTGAAAAGATTACCCTTTCTCCATTGAATGGTGTTGGCACCCTTGTTGAAATCAATTGACCATCAGTGTAAAGGGTTATTTCTGGACTCTGGATTCTATTCCATTGATCTGTATGTCTATCCTTATGCCTGTACCACACTGCCTTGATCAATGTAACTTTGTGGGAAGTTTTGAAGTTGGGGAGTGTCTGTCCTTCAACCTTTTTTCTTCCTTATCAGTTGCAGGTTTGGCGCCAGACATCAGTCCATGCCACACCACAGAGCCCTCTGCTCAGACATTTCGGAATGTAACTCTCAAGTAGAAGATACCCGACCACCATCATCCTTGACATCCCAGCCTGAGGGAACTGCTTTGACTTTCAGGATGTTCAGAACAGAGCTCAGAGGGGCAGGACTCCTCTTCCCACCCAGCCCTCTCCCCCATCTAGCCTCGTGGTCCTCTTTGCAGGGCAGGTCCTCTCTGGCGTGTGTTTATTTGGTGCTGGGTGCTCCAGGCTGTGGTTGGTTGGCAGGGGCTGAGATGCCTGCCTGGAAAGCCCACCATTTTCCTGAGGACCTTCCATGAGTGACAGCCTGGGTATGAAAGGGTCCATAGACTGAAGACACACATGTGGGTAAAGTGACCCATGTCAGAGACTCCTGCCTGGAGGGGGACCTTGACAGGCAGAGGCTGTGGTTGAGGGAGTGAAGGGCAGAGGAGGTGAAGTGAGGTGGACCCACCAGCTGTGTCGAGTATCACAAGGCTGCTCTCCATCCATCTTCCTTGGTTTTATTCCAAACCATAAAAAAGACAAGTTCTTCCCAACTGGAAGCTTTCATGTCTCATCACACTTAGTCCTGGCTTTCCTGAACAAGCAATTTAATGAAAGGAAAAGGAAAAAGAAAGAGACAGAGAGAAGGGGAGAAAAACAAGTTGCAAAGCTCTCATTTCATTTGACTGTCAGCCATCTCTGAGAAAATAGTTGGCAAATGATCTCCGAGTTTCCCATAAATAATTGCAAAAGCACCGATCATTTCACAGGTGTCAAGAGACCCAAATTGTTTCTATTTGTAACTTCTCCTTTAAACAACCTCAAAATGTCACTCAGGTGTCAGAACTGTGGGCTATGGTCTCGAAGCAGGTGAAGGAAGTCTCCTCAGTGTGGCACTGGCATCTCGGAGGAGAGAGCTCTGTGCTCTGAAGTTTGAGAAGGAGTTTCTGGGGACCTCTCTCTCCACCACCCCTGGGTCAAAGGGCGTGGCCCTTCCCCCTGTTCTCTGCAACCAGTGGTGTCAGCATCAGATAGAAGCAGCATCACATACCACCAGGCCCAGGTCTGTGCGGAGCGAAATGATCTCAGAAGTGTGTCCAACCAGGCTTCCTAGAAAGGTGCTCACGGTCCAGAGTCACCGAGAGGGCACATCCTTCTGGGGGAACCTGCCCAGGAGGGTTTCTGTTGGGGACACTATCTGGAGAGGCCACGTGGGACCCTATCCACTTGGTGGATTTCTTTTTTTTTTTTTACCACTTTTTCAAACATGTATTTTTCTTAGTTTCCTTCTTTCTTTCTTTTTTCATCCCTCCCTTCCTCCCCCCCTCCCCCTCACTCTTGCTTTCTTTCTTTCTTCCTTCTTTCCTTCCTTCCTCCCTTTCTTTTTTGCAGCCCAGAAAGGTTTATTGTAGGGCTGAGCAAAGAGAAGGCTTCCCCGGTGGCTCAGTGGTAAAGAACCCACCTGCCAACGCAGGAGACCCAGATTTGATCCCTGGTCCAGGAAGTTCCCCTGGAGAAAGAAATGGCAATGCCCTCCCGCCAGTATTCTTGCCTGAAAAGTCCCATGGACAGAGGAGCCATGTGGGCTACAGTCCATGGGGTCACAAAGAATTGAACACAACTTAGAGATTAAACACCAACAACAAGCAAAGAGATTGGGTGGTTCCTGCTCAAAATTGATGGATTTTGGTAGATGTTCATCTCCACTGCTGTGTGACCAGGTCCCTCAGTCAGGACAGACACGCTGATCTGGAAGGGTGTGGCTGTAGGCTTGGGGGGGGGCCTCTTGCCCCCTCTTGTCTGTAAGAAGTCACTTTCACCTTATCAGCATCATCCAGATTTGCCTGCCTCTCCTGCTGCACCTGGAGGAGGCTTCTGAAAGCATCTTGAGCATCTAGGCATTTCTTTTCTTTTCTTTTTTTTTTACTGCCTGCTCTTCTCTTGATTCTCAAAACCTCTTTTCACTCCACTTGGTGCCCTTGTTCTCCTTTGGAAACGTACTTGCCTTCAGCTGTAAAAAAAACCTATGTATTTTTCCCCCATCCTCGAGGTCATCTGTGGTTACATCTGTCAGTAAATCATAGTCATCATCACATCCCAGATCTTGGGTATATTCCCTTAATCAGTGGATTTATATGAAACTGCGGAGTAGCTTTGACCTAATGTTCCAAAGAAATCTCTGGGATATTACAGATAATCAGAAAGCATTTGTTATAATGGAGAAACTCACCGCTTCTCGGAGCAAATTTCACATGGGAACGTCAGCAGGAGCGCTGCCAGTGCCGTGGCTGTTTCTGCCTTTTCTTCCGTGTCTCTCATCCCTTCTTCAAATGTTTGGTTGTAGAGGAGCGACCAAGGGGAACAGAAGATGGTGGTGAAAAGGGGGCCCCAGAGAGCAGATGTTACTGAAAAAATACCCGAAAACCAAGCCATAGGCAGGAAGTCTGTGAACCCCTTCTGTTCCATCTAACAAATTACGTGCTGAGCATAGTTCAGCCTCACCACCTGCATTTGTCTGTGCTGTTGCTCAGTCGTGTCCGACTCTTTGTGACCCCATGGACTGTAGCCCATCAGGCTCCTCTGTCCCTGGGATTTTCCAGGCAAAATTACTGGAGTGGGTTGCCACATAAAACTAAGCAGGTGTCAGGCCTGGATGAAGCGCAGCCTTGGAATGTGAGGGAGGCTAGCCACTTAAGTTACTTAAAGAAGGGCTGTGGATTGTAACCTCCCTAGTGAGTGCCGTGTCTGCCTTGTTCAGGGAGAGTAGGTGGAATAAGTGAACGAGTGGGGGTTTGAAGAGCTCCTCCCTCAGGGCCTGTTTTCTGGAGCTGTCCTCCCTTGTTTGCTTATACAAGCCAGCCCCGGCTCAGGAGCCTTCACGTGTCACTCACAGCTTACACACTGGCCTTCCTGCCCTGGCCCATGGCCAGCTGTGGCCTTAGCATTTTGGGTCTGTCATTTTTTGTATTAGTTTTCATTGCACTGTAACAGATGGCCACACATTTAGCTGTTTAAAATGACACACCCATGTGTTATCGCTCAGCTTCTGTTGGTCAGGGGTTTGGGCACGGCTTAGCTGGGTCCTCTGCTAGGTGTTCCACATGAGGCTGCCATCACCCTGTTGGCTGGGCTGTGTCTGAAGGATGAAAGATCCATCTGAAGGATGGATGGGGGATGAATCTGCACCCAAGTTCCTCAGTCACTGTTGGAACGCATTTCCTGGTGGCGGCATGTGTAAGGTGCTGGCTTCTTGCTGGCTGGGAGCTGGTGGCTGCCCTCAGGTCCTAGAGTCTGCCCATAGTCCCTGGCCAGGGATACGGTCTCCCAAAGGCAGAACCAGGAGGCTGGGGATCACTGAGGACCACAGCCTCAGGTCCTCGAGGAGTCAGCTGGGCCTCTTCTCCGTCAGTTAGCATCTGTGCTTTCTCATCTTCCATAACCTCTGTGTTACGTGGAAATGAGGAGGAGCTTCACGTCGTGAGATCAGACGAGGGGCTGCCATGGAGATCTCAGGGTGGGGTCAGCCAGGCATCTCCTCCAGACACTGAGCCAGACCCCGGCAGGTGAGGCCTGGATCCTGGGGCAGGGGGCATCCTTGTGGAGGAGACAGGTGACAGGCGAGGGGTGGGGCCAGTGCAGGTGGAGGTGGTGCCATGAAGGAAATTGACGAGTCCATGTGATGGAGACAGACCGGAGACACTGCTCCTTGGACAGAACGACGGGCTTCCCTGCAGGTGGCCCGGCAGCCCCAGAAGCCCGTGTTTGTGGGGCTGTTGTGAGTTGGCAGGAGTGGCCAGCCTCAGTGCACACATGTTGCTACCCTGCAGCCTTCTATCTTTCAGCCCCAGAGCACAGAGAAAATGTAACAGAGAACAAACCTAACTCCATGTGGGATCTACTCCTTCAGCTCTAACCCTTGTGCTCTATTAGTTGTCAACCAAAATAATAATAATAATGATGATGATGATAATGCAAGAGGCTGCAAAGAAGAAAAAGTTTACTTGAGCATCTTAAGAATTGCAGTTGGCGAAACAGAGTTGGGTAACCTGGAAAGAGCATTTCAAGGAAGAGAAAGACTCAGGGGCTTACGAAGACAGAGGGTCATGACTGGTGCTGGTCAGAAAATACTTGTCTTCATTGAGTCACACGCTGTCTCAGGGTGGGGGTTCTGACAGGGAGGTGGACTGTCCCGAGTTTCTGTCAGATGTTCTGGATGAGCCAGTTCAGGTCAGCAAGTCCAACTCCACCCGGGCGGAGTCCCTTGCAGGGGCTCTTTTAGCAACACTGACCCTGTTTTGATTTTCCATCCACAGAGTGAGTGGTTTGCCTTCTGCAAACCTTGGCGGTGTATTCCCAGACCTCTCAGCCTTCCTCTGGCCATCTTTTGGTCTGAGGAGCTCCTTGACAGACTCACCTTCTTCTGAAGCCCACAGAAGCATCCCTGCTCCTGTTTCCTGTGGTGTTCCTGAACACCATGGCACCATCTTTATTGTAGGTGGTGCACACACGACTGTCCCCTGCTGAGCTGGACACTCCCTTGGGGGAGCATGACCCTGCATATCTTTTTACACCCGTGGTATGCAGCCTCCGGCTAGCCAGGCCAGCTGAGGAAGCTGCAGGCCTGTCCTGGCTGAACGGCTCACTGGTCCTGGAGCCTCGCTGTGGCCCCTTCCCCCACCCTTTTCTGAGCCTCACCCTCCCTTCTCTGTTGAGCGTCAGTGGAAGAGCTTGGACTCTGAAGTCTCCTGAGTGGGGGCCCTGCTGCAGGAAGTTCTCTGGGGAAACACTTCTGTTCTCACATAGCCCTTCTTATGGATTTTGGCATCATGTTGACTATTTTAAAAATATATATTTATTTATTTATGTGGCTGCACTGAGTCTTAGCAGCATGTGGGATCTTTAGTTGTAGCTTGCAAACTCATAATTGTGGCCTGTGGGATCTAGTTCCCTGACCAGGGATTGAACCTGGGCCTGCTACATTGGGAGTATGGGGTTTTAGCCCCTGGACCACCAGGGAAGCCCCCCCCACTGACTGTTTTTAAGGCAAGATCCCACTGGGGTTGTGGTTGCCTGGGTGTGTCCCCAGATGGATTTCTGCCTGACCATTTTGGAGGGGGTGGTTTTCCACGAATCTCCTGGCCACGGTGTAATTGCACCAGAGCAGCCTCAGTGCATACCTGTAAACATAGCTAAGTTCCCTTTTAAGCTGACTGCAGACACCCATCTGAGTCACGCATCTTCTATTGATTACTCTCCGTTACAGCAATGCAGCTCTCCTTGTTTGCTTCCTGTGATTAAAGAGGAGAATTGCCAGGAACTAAAGAAAGCTTTAGTGTTTGTTCCCTAAATCAATGTTGTTGCTTCATATAAAACCAAAGCGTCCTGTAAACATTTTTATTTGCCAAGTTACACCGCCCCCTCTAGGGACATAGGCACCCCAGCACTTAGAAGTTGGCTTTCTCTCAAACTTGTTTGCAAGAAGTTTCTGGGGAAAACTTTTTAATAACAGGCCCACAGAACAAGATCCATTCAATTTTCTCCAATTATACATGGAAAGTAACTTTTGCCCACTCCGTAGTTTTCTTCATTGCCTCAGGTCTTTCGAGGGCTGGATTTAAATCAAAGCCTGTACGATGGAGAAGAAAAGCTTTGTGATCTCTTTGCTGAGGCTGGCTTACAACAAATTACAGAGAAATGAAATATTCCCACACCAGTCAAGCGCCTTTATTGGGTCTTCCTCACTAGCAATTACATTTTTATATTTCACATTGCAGGAATGTGTGAATCATCTTCCACAGCTGAATTGGAGGGTTTGGTTTGTTTGCTTTTGATGGAGACTTGAGTTGGGATCTGATGCAGGTCCTAGAAAATGCTGGAACCAGCTCCTAGTCCGATAACAACAGGCAGTGGGCCAAGGACCAGGCAAGGCAGACAAGGCACCTCAGGGGCAGAATTTGAGGAGATGCTTCTCATGTCTGAGCAGGTGTGGGTCCTGCATGTACATGACCCTGGGAGAAGGAGGCTTCTAGGCAATGAGGTGCCCCCTGCCTCACGCTGTCCTGTCCTGACATCACTCTAACTGATTGATCACTGGTCCACCTGCCAAATATTTACTCATCTTATTCTTGGAAAGAGTTCCTGTGGTATTCAATGGATTTGTGAATTCAAGCCAATTCAAGCTGATCTGATTTTCCATAGCCTCGCCAGATATAATGTGCAAATCACTCGGAATGAGGGGAGACAAGGGGTTTTCTCCTAATGGTTGGGTGAGGCAGTGGTCCCCAACCTTTTTGGCATCAGGGATGAGTTTCCTAAAGGACAATTTTTGCATGATATGGAGTGGGAGGAAGGTTTTGGGGTGATTCAAGTGCATTACACTTATTGTGAACTTTATATCTCTTATTATTGCATCAGCTCTACCTCAGATCATCAGGCATTAAATCCTGGAGGTTAGGAACCCCTGCTAGAAGTCCTTGGATGAGACTGAAAACAACTCCTCCATCCATGTTATTGGTTGAATCATGTTCCTTCCAAATTGGTTTGTTAAAGGCCTAACCCCCAGATAAGAAAACCTTCCTCAGTGATCAGTGAAAAGAAATAGAGGAAAACAATAGAATGGGAAAGACTAGAGATCTCTTCAAGAAAATTAGAGATACCAAGGGAACATTTCATGCAAAGATGGACTCAATAAAGGACAGAAATGGTATGGACCTAACAGAAGCAGAAGATATTAAGAAGAGGTGGCAAGAATACACAGAAGAACCATACAAAAAAGATCTTCACAACCCAGATAATCACAGGGGTGTGATCACTCACCTAGAGCCAGATATTCTGAAATGTGAAGTCAAGTGGGCCTTAGGAAGCATCACTATGAACAAAGCTAGTGGATGTGATGGAATTCCAGTTGACCTATTTCAAATCCTAAAAGATGATGCTGTGAAAGTGCTACACTCAATATGCCAGCAGATTTGGAAAACTCAGGAGTGGCCACAGGACTGGAGAAGGTCAGTTGTCATTTCAATCCCAAAAAAAGGCAATGCCAAAGAACGCTCAGACTACCGCACAATTGCACTCATCTCACACGCTAGTAAAGGAATGCTCAGAGTTCTCCAAGCCAGGCTTCAGCAATACATGAACCATGAACCTCCAGATGTTCAAGTTGGTTTTAGAAAAGGCAGAGGAACCAGAGATCAAATTGGCAACATTTGCTGGATCATCAAAAAAGCAAGAGAGTTCCAGGAAAACATCTATTTCTGCTTTATTGACTATGTCAAAGCCTTTGACTGTGTGGATCACAATAAACTATGGAAAATTCTTCAAGAGATGGGAATAACAGACCACCTGATCTGCCTCCTGAGAAACCTGTATACAGGTCAAAAAGCAACAGTTAGAACTGGGCATGGAACAACAGACTGGTTCCAAATTGGGAAAGGAGTATGGCAAGGCTGTGTATTGTCATCCTGCTTAATTAACTTATATGCAGAGTACATCATGTAAATTACCAGGCTGGATGAAGCACAAGCTGGAATCAAGATTGTCGGGAGAAATATCAATAACCTCAGGTATACAGATGACACCACCCTTATGGCAGAAAGCAAAGAGGAACTAAATAGCCTCTTGATGAAGGTAAAAGAGAGTGAAAAACCTGGCTTAAACTCAACTTTCAAAAAAAGAAGATCATGGCATCTGATCCCATCACTTCATGGCAAATAGATGGGGAAATGATGGAAACAGTGACAGACATAATTTTCTTGGGCTTCAAAATCATTGCATATGGTGACTGCAGCCATGAAATTAAAAGACGCTTGCTCCTTGGAAGAAAAGCTATGACTAATCTAAATAGCATATTAAAAAGCAGAGACATTACTTTGCTGACAAAGGTCCTTATAATCAAAGCTATGGTTTTTCCAGTAGCCTTGTATGGATGTGAGAGTTGGACCATAAAGAAAACTGAATGCCAAAGAATTGATGCTTTTGAACTGTGGCATTGGAGAAGACTCTTGAGAGTCCCTTGGACTGCAAGGAGATCAAACCAGTCCATCCTAAAGGAGATCAGTCCTGAGTATTCATTGGAAGGATTGACGCTGAAGCTCCAATACTTTGGCTGCCTGATGTGAAGATCTGACTCATTGTAAAAGACCCTGATGCTGGTAAAGATGAAGGCAGGAGGGGAAGGGGACGACAGAGGATGAGATGGTTGGATGGCATCACCAACTCAATGGACATAAGTTTGAGCATGCTCTGGGAGATAGTGAAGGACAGGGAAGCTTGATGTGCTGCAGTCCATGGGGTCGCAAAGAGTCAGATGTGACTGTGTGACTGAACAACAGCAATAATTAGGAATGTTGAGCATCTCTTCATGGGGCCTTTCAGCCATCTATATGTCTTCTTTGGAGAAATGTCTTTTAGGTTTTCTGCCAATTTTTTTAATTTATTTATTTTTTTTTTTTGAGCTGCATGAGCTCTTTGTATACTCTGGGAGTTTAATCCCTTGTCAGTTTCTATTTGCAAATATTTTCTCCTATTCTGAGGGTTGCCTTTTCATTTTGTTTATGATTTCCTTTGTTGTGCAATAGTTTTTATGTTTAATTCGGTCCCGTTTTTGATTTTTGTTTTTATTTTTATCAGAGAAAAGATCTTAAAGGCAGGCTGAGGGAGAGGGTCTCAGGGTACACGATTAGTTTGTGGATACTATTTCGATTGGTGGGTGGTGAGGTAATCGGAACTCAACATCATCTACCTTCTGGTTACAACCCTTCTGGGGTCTACTTGTTTGTGGGCAGCATGCAGTTAACTTCTTTCACATGGTGGGGATCTCAATATCTGCAAAACAGCTCAAAGGCCATGGCTCAGGATATTATGTAGAGCCCTTGAGGAGGAACTAAAGGTCCTTGACTTTTGTTGAGTGGCTAAAGCATTATTATTTTGTCTTGCTTGACTGTTTCCCATTCTTTCTGCATTTTTTCACCTCTAGGATTAAACCTGCTCTTTGGAACTTGGGGAAAGCCTAGGAGGCTAAAGTTTTTCTATAAACAAGAGACAGAGGTCCTGCTTGGTTTCAACCTTATTTGGAAATAGGGTCATTGCAGATGCAATTAGTTGAATGAGGTCCTACTGGAGAAGGGTGAGCCATAATGAAAGGCCTGGCACAGCTCCCTAGCACTTTCAGAGGGAGCATGGCTGGTTGCTCCCTGTTGACACCTTGATTCTGTACTTCTTGTCTCCAGAACCATGAGACAATGAATTTCTTTCTATCTTTCTATGTGTTTATTTATTTGGCTGCATCAGGTCTTAGCTGTGGCACAGGAGCTTAGTTGGTCTGTGGTATGTGAGATCTTATTTCCCCCACCAGGGGCTGAACCCACATCCCCTGCATTTCAAGGCATATTCTTAACCAGTGGACCACCAGAGGAGTCCCATAGTGAATTTCTGATGTTTCAATCACCCCATTTGTAGCCCTTTGTTACAACAGCCCTGGCGAAGAACACGACCTGTTAATCCAGAGCATCTCTGTGCTTCCACCTTGTCCTTCCTGCTGCAGCGTCTCTTTTTAATGGGTTACGTCTATGCGACTTTATTTACTCTCTTTCGACGGTACTGGTTTTAGCATTACTGAGGTTTCTGATTCAAGTCTGACCTTTCAGGATAAGTAGTTCCAGCAGTGAGACTGCTGTTGGCTCAGGGTCGGGTGGACAGTCCCATTGGAAAGCGTTACTTGGGGTCCGTTTGCAGCCGTTCCAGTCTGAGTCCACATGCCTAGCCAGTTATCCTTCGTAGGTAAAGGAGTTTAATCTTCACGGCCAGCTGCTGGATATTTTTCTCTTGAAGGATGATTGTTTGGAAATGCCACATCAAAGGCAAGACACCACACAGAGGAGCCGTAGCCTTGTGCTAATTAATTCCGAGCTAGGGTGTTTGCAGAAAGCTTGTGTTGGGGCGAATTCTCTAAGCGGTGGCTGGGTTTACGGTGCTCAGAGAGCATAACGTGAACACTCAGCAGTGGAAACACCGTGCATTTGCATATTTCTCAGGATGTGATCACGTAATACAGGAAGCCTAGTTGCTGATGAATGCCATTTAAAGTTCATGCCTGCGTGTGTTGCTCTGTCATA
This sequence comes from Dama dama, assembly GCF_033118175.1. Taxonomy (NCBI): domain Eukaryota; kingdom Metazoa; phylum Chordata; class Mammalia; order Artiodactyla; family Cervidae; genus Dama; species Dama dama. The sequence continues at coordinate 46,047,113 of NC_083694.1, read as the reverse complement.
CTTTAAACTGAAAACGGTGCATGGATATGGGCGGTGGGGACCAGAGTCCACAGAAACTGCTTTGTGTCCTGGTCAACTTCACTCAGGGAGCTCACACAGCTGGGCGGACTGCTTTCTGTGTTGTTACTCCAGACCCTTGAGCCTTGGCAAGGACTCAGGGGGTGGAGTGTCTGCATCTCTGCATAACAGAGACCCACAGTCTGCACCCAGTGGGGGGTGGAGGACTGTGTCTCTGGATCTGGTTAAACTGCACCTGAGATGCTCAAGTGAAGATAACAGGGGTTCTTTTGTGCTGAGACCATTGACCTCAGGTCTCACACTGGAAGGTGACCTCAGGATGCCTTTCAGAGTTTCAGATTTCATTTTTAAATTTTTATTTTGTGTGGGAATATAGTTGATTTATGGGGCTTCCCTGGTAGCTCAGCTGGTAAAGAATCTACCTGTAATGCAGGAGACCCTGGTTCAATTCCTGGATTGGGAAGATCCCGTGGAGGAGGGCATGGCAACCCACTCCAGGATTCTTGCCTGGAGAATTCCTGTGGACAGAGGAGCCTGGTTGGCTGCCGTCCATGAGGTCGCAGAGTCGGACACGACTGAGTGAGTAAGCCCAGCAGAGCTGATTTACAATGTTGTGTTAGTTTCTGGTCAACAGCAAAGCGGTTTGGTTACACATATACATCTATCTATTCTTTTTCAGATTCTTTTTCTTTTATACATTATTGGAGAAGAATCTTGAGAGTCCCTTGGACAGCATGGAGATCAAACCAGTCAATCCTAAAGGAAATCAACCCTGAATATTCATTGGAAGGACTGATGCTGAGGCTGAAGCTGCAATACTTTGGCCGCCTGATGGGAAGAGCTGACTCATTGGGAAAGACTCTGATGCCGGGAAAGGTTGAAGGCAGGAGGCGAAGGGGACAACAGAGGATGAGATGGTTGGATGGCATCACCAACTCAATGGATATGAGTTTGAGCAAACTCCGGGAGATAGTGAAGGAAAGGGAAGCCTGGTGTGCTGCAGTCCATGGGGTGACAAACAGGAGGACATGACTGAGCAAATGAATAACAATGACCGCATTCTAACTGATTCCATCCAAAAGGATCCTATTTCCTTCTAAGGTTACATCCTGAGGCTCTGAGGGTGAGGACATAGCACATTTTTGGGGGGATCTTGATCCTACCTGTAACAGTCACCTTGGACAAGTTACTCAACCTCTCTAGCCCCCAATTTCTTCCGTAAGATACATACAGTGGCAGCACCTGCCTAAGGGCTGTTCTGAGGATGAAAAGAGGAGATCGATGCACATCTCAGGTAGTGATGCTCTGTAGGGATTCAGACATGTCACACTTGGAGTCCTGGGACCCTCGGTGTCAAGGGCAGTGAGCCGGGGACTGTGTCACATTCATGCCACGCTTGGGAAAAGGGCAGAGGGCACAGGGATGTAGAAAGTAACATGCTCTCAGGCTGCTCCGAGGCGTTGCTTATTCATCCATACCATTGATGAGCAAGATGTGGGGAAATGTGCTAATATTTTCAATATGTGCATTTTGTGCATGTGTGGATTATTTCTCAACACCTGGAGTCAGTGAAGGAGAATAAAAAATGCAACTTTCCTCAGAGGTTGAAAGATTGCAAATCCTGCCTTGGAGTCTCCCACACTGAATCATTTAATGATCCTACAAACCGCCTGCAGGGGCTGTGGACGGATGTCCTCCAAAGAGATCCGGGGGCTAAGCTGCCGTCCTTGTCTGCACAGCCTGTGACAATCCCAAAGATGAATTGGGTCTTGCCAGCTCCAGCTTCACCTGAGAACGGCTCATCAAGGTGCCCTTGCGAGGGACGCCCAAGGGTTTGTTTATTCTGCAGATAACAAAAGACACAGACTTCTGTGTTTTTCAGGATACACCAGCATGTTAGCAAGAGGTATTAAAGTTCCCTTTTTATCTCCCTTATACCTTCAGTTTTATTTTCCTGATTCGTTGTTTTGCTGCAGAAGAAACCACACATGTGCCCGATCTGTGATGTGAGCTCCCGTCCAAGCCAGGCCATCGGGAGTGAGGCTAAGTGTTTATGCAATCTGATTCTCTTCTGTTTCCTCCTGCCGGGGAGGTTTCGCTTCCTGGCCTCTGTAATTTGGGAGTGGCCATGTGACTTTCTCTGATGAAGGAAATGTGAGTGGAGGTGATGGTTTGGGGAGACATGTTTAGTAGCTGGTTCCCAAACTCTAGCCCTCCCTTCTAACCAAGGCGATCTGGACAGTGTCTCTGGATATGTGTATTACTGCATCAGTCCGGAAGGATGGTGGCCCCAGAGAGGTGCAGCTGATTGTGCAGGAGAAACAAACCTGTGTCACGTTGATGATATTTTGGGTTGGTGGTCATTGCAGATATCGTGGCTTATCTGGATGAAGGCACTGATTTCATATATTTCCAGAAAAGGCATATAAGCCAAAAGACACAGAAGAATTTAGGGAACCTGGAGTCTAGTTCTGATTGCAGGAGGTGAGGGTAACCACCTAACCTTCAGATCATACTGGGTAAAAGAGACTTTGCAGATGGGACAAAATTAAAGATTTTGAGGTGAGGGGATTATACTGGATTATCAGGGTGGCCCAATACCACCACAACTGTGCTTATAAGAGGGAGGCAGGAGCATCAGAGTCCTAGGAGAGGTGACAACAGAAGCAGAGTTTGGACAGATATATGTTGACGAAGGAGGTGGGGTCACAAACCAAAGTGTGCGCGTGGCCTTTAGAATCTAGAAAAGGGTCTTTTTAAAAAAATTGATTGAAGTATAATTGATTTACAATGTTACGTTAATTTCTGCTGTATAGTGAAGTGATTCAGTTATATATATATATATATATATATATATATATATATATTCTTCTTTGTTTTAACTATGTTTGTGTGCAGTTTGGTGACAGTAAATCTTAACACTGTTGTGTAACCTTCACTAACAACCAACTCTAGAACCCCTCCCTCCTGCAAAACTGAAACTCAGTTCCCTGTTAAAAATTATTTTAAACATGCATATGAGTGTAGAGAACGGATTTTGACAACAGGCACCATGGTTTAGTAGGCAGTACCTCCCTGGAGGCTCAGACGGTAAAGCATCCGCCTACAATGTGGGAGACCCAGGTTCAATCCCTGGGTTGGGAAGATCTCCTGGAGAAGGAAATGGCAACCCACTCCAGTATTCTTGCCTGGAAAATCCCATGGACGGAGGAACCTGGTAGGCTACAGTCCATGGGGTCGCAAAGATTCGGGCATGACTGAGGGACTTCACTTTCACTTTCACCTATGCTTGAAAGAAAAGTGAAGGTGAAACTCGCTCAGTTGTGTCCAACTCTTTGTGACCCCATGGACTATATAATCCATGGACTATATAATTCTCCAGGCAAGAATACAGGAGTGGGTAGCCTTTCCCTTCTCCAGGGGATATTCTCAACACAGGGATTGATCCCAGGTCTCCCATACTACAAGCGGATTATTTACCAGCTGAACCGCAAGGGGAGCCAAAGAATATTGAAGTGGGTAGCCTATCCCTTCTTCAGTGGACCTTCCCAACCCAGGAATTGAACTGGGGACCTATGCTTACCAACTAACTATTGGAAAGTGTATAGTTGGAACCTATGCTTACCAACTGATTATTGTGTCTTCTAATTTTGCATGTATTAAATATAAAAGGTTTTTGGGTGTCTGAACATTTAACAAAATGATATCCTATATCACCTGAAACAATTTTTAAGCTCAATATCAGGTTTTTAAAATTTTTTCCATGTTGACACAACTCAGGTCTTGTTCATTTATTTCAGCTACTGCAAAGAACATCATTTTATAAAAATTTCACAATTTATCTACATTTGCTAATCTGAGGAGTGGGAAAATTTTCAGTCTTGTGTTTAGATGTTTTTCCTGATTATCAGTGAGGTTCAGCATGTACATCAACTGAGATGCTCATATGTGTTTTCTTCTTTATTTGTGAAAATGCTGTATTAAGGAATTTTTGGATGTTGAAACATTCTTACCTCCAGGGATATCCTTGTCATAAAAAGTAATCTTTTAAAAATGACACTTGATCAGCTAATATATTTAAAAAGTGTTTTATGTATATCTTTATGCATGAAATTGATATATTGTTTTATAATCTTTGCAAGCTTTGCCATCAATTTTATACCAGTTTTATATAGGGAATTGTGTAGTTTTCCCTCCTTTTCAGTCTCTGAAAATTTTTCTTCTTATTTTTCAAATCTCAGCATAATTCATTCTTTGGTTTATCAAAAAATTGCTGACAAGCCACCTCTTCTTGGTGTCTTTTGAGGGAGGAAAAGAGATTTCTGATAATTGGTTTGTTTCTTTAATGGACATTGACTTACACAGATTTTTTATCAGTCTTTAGTCAGTTTTCTTATTTTTTCTATTGTAAATTATCTAGTTTCTCAAAGTTATTGGAAAATCAATGACACTTTTAGAAGAAAAGTATAAGAAAAATATTTTTATGATCTCGGGTTAGGGAAGAATTACTTAAACAAGGTATAAAAATGAACGGTAACTATAAAGAAGAATATTGATCAATGTAACTATGTTAAAATTCAGAATGCCTGTTCAACAGAGGATGCTTTGAAGTGAAAATCTGTGTCTGAAGTGAAAAGGGTCTCCCCCTGTGAATGAAAAAAAAGAGGCACTGTGAGGAAGGTATGGGGAAACCTGTGAGGGTGGACTGCAGTTTTCAGTATGGGATATACATGAAAAATGATGGGGATGTTGCAAAGACATAGTTGCTCTCCTTGGCCAAATCTGGAATAATAAGATCATCAAAGGAAATCAGGACAGCAGTGGACTATAAGTCTATGCTGATAATAAACAGGCAAATGAATAGTTCATGAAACATGTAGGTCATTGAGGGAGAAGGGGGGATCTTCATGGTTGAAGACTGGCTGATGAACATGGAGGGTGTTGGAGAACACTGCCACAATTTCACATCATTAGTGGTTAAGACTGGCTTGGGGGAGAGTCATCAATGAATTCTAAATGGGTTTGGGAGGGGTTGGTGAGGGTCAGGGCATGTGTGTGGTCTCAAAGTGCTTCTCTGCGAATAGGGGAAACACTGTCTCCAGGCAGTGGAGATGGTGGAGAACACCAGAGAGGTGATCCAAGTTGGCATCACCTGGAGGGAGGCAGGTGGACACCACTCATCTGCAGAGGTGAAGCTGGGGAGGGTCGCGGGTGGGGTCATGTGGGTAGGGTCCTGGCCTACCTGCATATCTTGAATCTGAGCACAGGGAAATACCAGACAAACCCAATGGGGTCTGCCCTCTGGGCTTACTGCCCCGTCTCTTCTGCCCCGTCTCTGTAAGAACTGTAAGCATGGTGAAAAACTAAGCAAGACCCAGCAACTGTTCTGGAGATGGAGACTAAAGAGGGATGAGCATGTGGCCCTGACCTGGGCCCTGTACCAGGGGGAAGTTCTGTAAAGCGCATGCCTGGGAAGACCAGCAGAGCTGGAATAGAGGCTGCAGGTAGCCGTACTAAGTGCTCCGGATTTAATCACTGGACTCTGATTATGTAAGAGCACACCCTTTTCCTTAGGAGACACATAGCAGGATATTAAAGGGCAAAGGGGCAATTTACTTTCAAATAATTCAGAAAAAAATGAATATATATATATACACATAGGAAGGATGAGGAAAAGTGATGATGGCAACATGTTAAAACCTGGGCCGTCTGGGTACAGTGCCTGGGAGAGTGATCCATATTGCTCTTGCAACTATTTTTTAAGTTTGCAACTATTTCAAAATAAGAAATTTTAAAGCTTGATGTTCACCAATAAAAGGCAAATTACAGAATAGGGCAAGAGCTTATCACACACGGTTCAAAATCCTGCAAAGCTAAAATTGCTTAGGGATTCAAACATACATGTTAGAGGATGAAGAAAAGACAGCTGGGGACTTCCCTGGTGGTCCAGTGGTTAAGAATCCACCTGCCAATGCGGATTTGATCCCTGATCTGGAGGACCCCACGTTCTGTGGGACAACTAAGCCTGATCACCACAACTATGGAAGCCTGAGTGCCTAGAGCTGGAGCTCTGCAATAAGAGAAGCCACTGCAATGAGAAGCCTGCATACTGCAACTAGCGAGTAGCCCCACTCACCAGAATTAGAGAAAGCCTGCTCGCAGCACTGAAGACCCAGGGGAGTCAAAAAGCAAAATACAATAGAACTGCCATATGACCCAGCGGTCCCGCTGCTGGGCATACACACTGAGGAAACCAGAATTGAAAGAGACACGTGTACCCCAGTGTTCATCGCAGCACTGTTTATAATAGCCAAGACATGGAAGCAACCTAGATGTCCATCAGCAGGTGAATGGATAAGAAAGCTGTGGTACATATACACAATGGAATATTACTCAGCCATTAAAAAGAATACATTTGACTAAGTTCTAATGAGATGGATGAAACTGGAGCTTATTATACAGAGTGAAGTAAGCCAGAAAGATAAAGACCAATACAGTATACTAACGCATATATATGGAATTTAGAAAGATGGTAATGATAACCATGTATGCGACACAGCAAAAGAGACACAGATGTATTGAACAGTCTTTTGGACTCTGTGGGAGAGGGTGAGGGCGGGATAATATAGGAGAATGGCATTGAAACATGTAAATTATCGTATGTGAAATGAATCGCCAGTCCAGGTTCAATGCATGAGACAGGATGCTCGGGGCTGGTGCACTGGGATGACCCAGAGGGATGGGATGGGGAGGGAGGTGGGAGCGGGGTTCAGGATGGGGAACACATGTACACCCGTGGTGGATTCAAGTCAATGTATGGCAAAACCAATACAATGTTGTAAAGTAAAATAAATAAATAAATAAAAAATGAAAAAAAGAACAAAAACAAAAAGCAAAATAAATAAATGCACATTTTTTTAAAAAACGAAAAGACAGTTTGGGAGGCACACAGCATTCAGAAAGGTGTGGGCTCTGGGGTATGCAGAGGTGACAGAAAAGAACAAGACGACCCCATTATGGGTGACACGCCTTCAGATCGGGGGGCGGGTAGACCATGCTTGTCGTATTACTGTTCTTTTAGATGTTTACACATGTTACATACACTCTTTTGAATGTATGACATTTCATAATACATTTTAAAAAACCAAGAATGAAAGTAAAGCTATTACTCACCCTCCCATTTTTTCCCATTTAGCAAGTGTGGAAATCAAAGCTTAGTGAAATTTAGAGATTCAGCAGGGTTGGGATTTGAACCCAAGCCCTTGCTATCTCCTCTACCTGAGGAAAGAGCCCTAATTAAGACAGAGAAAGGAAGGGAGTGAAACCGACTGGGCTGTTTGGAGAGGTACGGGGTCTCTCCTCTTCTGCCCCATCTTTGTTTGTGGGACCAAGCATGGTGCCCAAGGTCAGGTCCCTTGATGGATTGGGAAGAGAGTGGTGCCCAAACCTGTGTTCTCTGGCATCTTTCCCAAGTCAACTAAAGGGATTTTAGAATAGATTTCCCTCCAAATTATCTTTTAACACAAGTTTTTAAAGACACTTATTTACTTTATTTTTTGGCTGTGCTGGGTCTTCATTGCTGCACATGGGCTTTCTCTAGTTGCATCGAGCAGGGTCTACTTTCTAGTTGCAGTACGCAGGCTTCTCTAGTTGTGGAGCATGAGCTCAGTAGTTTTGGCACAAGGGCTTAGTTTCTCCTTGGCATGTGAGATCTTCCTGGACCAGGGATTGAACTGGTGTCTCTTGCTTTGCAAGGCAGATTCTTAACCACTGGGCCACCAGGGAAGCCCCTTTCCAAATTAATTTAAATGAAAACATAACAGCTGACAAGAAGGGCAAAGTTGCAAGATCTGGCCCAAGCTCCTAACCGATTACAATCTCTGCGCTGACCTTTGTGGATATCTCATCAGATGATGCTGGAACTAGCCCTAAAGAAGCACCGTGTCCACCTGGGAAGAGGGGATCATCGTGGCTCCCCTGTTGGGACTTTCAATCAAATGCCCAGATGGGCCCCCAGCTGTCATCATCTGCCCCTGTGTCCTCCTATCCTTGCACCAGTGCAGGTCATCTAAAGATCACCAATTTCTTCTCACTTTTCCGGATCTGCATTGAGTCCTCACATGTGAGTCTGGTTATTCACATCTCTGCAGTCTTGTGCCTGTGGATAATCAAATTTTGATCTGATAATTAGTTTCTAATTGGTATTTGCTTTCCGTGTTCAGTGTGGTGGGCAACTGTCAAACAATTTGATTCAAATTCCCTGCAAGTCAGCTCTGCTTGATGTGTTTTTCTCTGTTCCCTTCTTCCTCAGTGAAAACATATATGCATTTAAAAATAAACACAGGTGTTGGAGGAGATGTTTTGAAATGTTCTCTTGTACCTGACAGCTGTGCTTTCCATGGAAATCGCAGCAATTGTTTTCACTGTGATGGCACGAGTTTTCCTGGAAGCCTCCGAAGGATTAGCACTTGAGTGTATTAATATAGAAACTCTGCACGGTGAGAATGTATTACGGGCTCTCCTAAGATATTACCAAGAGCTTATGGAATTGTAATAGTATTCTTGAAAGTCTTTCAGAATAAAAACAGATGATCTTTCTCATCAAAATGTTATCCTTGTTGGGTTGAGCACGTTGGCGAAAAGTGCTCATCTCTAAGATACTCGAATGTCTTCATGCCAATTCTGTAGGCTGGGGAGTGATTTAAACCCTTCCGTCCAGTCTTGGTGTCATGGACCAGACTCTGTGTGGGGTTGGTCAGACTCCCAATCGGTTTCAGCAACTTCAGAATTCTTGTTTGGTTTAAGAGCAGCCACAGGAGAGGAAGATGCTGTTTTCCCGGTCAGTTGCATTCACTGGCCGGAAGAGAGAAAAAGCAAGTCAGAAGGCGGGGAGGGAGACTGAGAGTGAAGGCAGAGCTCAGACCAGCCCACTCCTGTCACAGGGTCCCCTTGGGTCTGTGTCCTGGAGACTGAAAGTGTTTCTCTTGACTATAGTTTCAAATCTTTCCTTGAGTGGAAAGATAAAATAGAAATCTAATAACGGTACACAAGCCCAGACCCCTCATGTGGAACCAGCAGCCCAGAGCTGCTGCCAGGGTCCGTGGCTTCCAGATAAATGGTTTTTTAAAAAAATTGCTGTTTTGTTTCACGCACACAATTCGAGTGCAAATCATCCGAAGGGCATGCAGAGCAGGGCTGGTCTTCTCTCTGGGTCCCAGGTTCCCTGCAATTCTCTTCACAGGTCCTTGGGTGTGAGCTTTGGGCAGTTGGGGTGGACAGGCATGCAGTCAGGGTGACCATGAATCTCTCTCTTCCAACACAGCCAGTATATATACATCACCACCCTCTGTCCCACCCTGCTCTCCTTCAGTGGGGTCCTGGTGAACTTTCTGTAGCTCAGCATGAACATTATTATTATCACATCATTCATTTAATGGCGGCCAAGTAGTCCTTCGTGTGGCTGTGCCACAATCCATCAATCCATTCTCTGTTGATAGACACTAAGGTTGCTTCCTGAACTTTTTTGCCATTGCAAAGAATATTGCAATGAGGAGCCTTAAGCACACAACATCTTCTCCCATGAGTGAGTAAGATCCAAAGACTCAACACCTAGAAGTCGTTTCTGGTTGAAATGGTGTGTGCACTCTTCATGGCCCAGGTGAAGGGGGACATGCTTTGCCCAGCACACCTGGCAGAGATGGGAAGGGCTGTGTCTCCATCCTGTGCTCTCACGTGTTTGACTTCTATCCATCTGATCACTGAAAATGTCCCTCTCAGGAGCTTCATTTTTGCATTCCTCTGATTAGAAATGAGATTTAAAATCTTCACTGTGTTTAAGAATCACTTAATGTCCATAGCAACAGTTAAATTGGACATGGAACAACGGACTGGTTCAAAATTGGGAAAGGAGTACAACAAGGCTGTATATTGTTACCCTTCTCATTTAACTTCCATGCAGAGTACGTCTATGCAGCCCAGCGAAATGCTGGGCTGGATGAATCACAAGCTGCAATCAAGATTGCCAGGAGAAATATCAACAACCTCATGTATGCAGATGATACCACTCTAATGGGAGAAAGTGAAGAACTAAAGTGCCCCCTGATAAGTATGAAAGAGGAGAGTGAAAAAAGTGGCTTAGAACTCAGCATTCAGAAAGCTAAGATCATGGCATCTGGTCCCATCATTTAACGGCAAATAGAAGGGGAAAAAGTGGAGAAAAATGACACATTTTAATTTTGGGGCTCCAAAATCACTATAGACGGTGACTGCAGCCACAAAATTAAAAGACACTTGCTCCTAGGAGGGAAAGCTATGACAAACCACCTAGACAACTTATTAAAAATCAGAGACATCACTTTGCTGACACAGGTCCATATAGTCAAAGCTAGTTTTTTTCAGTAGTCATGTGCAGATGTGAGAGTTGGACCGTAAAGACTGAGTGCTGAAGAAGTGATGCTTTTGTGGTGATGGAGAAGACTCTTGAGAGTCCCTTGAACTGCAGAAAGATCAAACCAGTCAATCCTAAAGGGAATCAACCCAGAATATTCATTGGAAGGACTGATGTTGAAGCTGAGGCTTTAATACTTTGACCACCTGATGCAAACAGCTGACTCATTGGAAAAGACTGCTGAGAAAAGATGATGAAAAGATGCTGAGAAAGGAGCATCAAAAAAGGCCAAAGGAGAAGTGAGTGGCAGAGGATGAAATGGTTAGATAGCATCACCAACTCAGTGGACATGAATTTGAGCAAACTCCGGGAGACTGTGAAGGACAGGGGAGCCTAGTGTGTTGCAGTTTATGGGCTCACAAAGAGTTGGCCATGACTTAATGACTGGACAACAACAACAAAGTTCAGAGCAGTACTATTTACAACAGGTAAGACATGGAAGCACCTAAGTGTCCATGGACAGATGAATGAATAAAGAAGATGTGGCAAATATATACAATGGAATACCTCTCAGCCATAAGAAGGAATGAAGTAATGGCTTTTGCAGTAACATGGATGGACCTAGAGATGATCATACTAAGTGAAGAAAGTGAAAGCGTTAGTCACTCAGTCGTGTCTGACTCTGTGACCTCATGGTCTGTCCATGGAATTCTCCAGCCAAGAATATTGGAGTGGATTGCCATTCTCTTCTCCAGGAGATCTTCCTGGCCCAGGGATCAAACCTGGGTCTCCTACATTGCATGCAGATTTCTTTACCATCTGAGCTGCTGGGGAAGCTCAGTACTCAGTCAAATAAGTAAGCAAAAGAAAGACAAATACTTATATGTGGAATCTAAAAAAGTGATATAAATGAACTTATTTAGAAAACAAATAGACTCACAGACATAGAAAATGAACTTACAGTTATCAAAGGGGATAGTGGATGGCTGGGGAACAGAGATAAATTAGGACGCTGGGATTAACATATACACACTATTATATATAAAAATTGATAAAACAGCAAGGAGCTACTGTATAGCACAGGTAACTATACTCAATATCTTGTAATAATCTATAATAGAAAAGAATCTGAAAAAGGATATATATGGATATATGTATAACTGAATCACTTTGTTGTACATTGAAACTAACATAATGTAAATTAACTATGCTTCAATAAAAATGGTTAGAAAAACCATATAAAACCTTTGAATGTCCATTATGCTCTAAGTTTTTGAAATCAATCAATTAGATCAAATCAATCAGCATTTCTGAATTTCTCTGTCTCAGAGCCTGATACTTAGTAGAAACTCAATAAAGATCTGTTAAATGTGCATCAAAGACTCTGCAGCCATTTAATGAGACTGGAGATTAAATAGAAACAGAAAAAAAAAAAAAAGAACCACATGTGCTATCTTGTTTATGAATGATCATTTTCTATTCTTTGTCCATTTCTCTGGGCAGTTGATTGTTCCGTTACAGACTTTTAGGTGCTCTACATACATTAAAGAAATTAGCTTTAATCTGTTATATGAAGTGTGTCTTTCTCCTTCCTTCTTTCCTTTCATACTCCCTCCCTTCCTCTCTTCCTCTCTCTCTTTATTTCTTTTATAATATTTGCTGTTGACATTTGACTTTTGAATGTGTTTCTGATGCTTTTCTTTCATCCTGCAGAAAATTTTTATTTTTACATAATCAAATATGAACATTTTCTTTTGTAGCTTCAGGTTTTAGAATTTACCAGGTAAAATCTTTCCTGCCGGGTGATTATGCAGTCATTACTTCCTGTTTTGATTTTTAATATTGACATTTTTATTCATCTGGAATTACTTTAGTGAAATATATGCAGTAGAGATTTTTTTTTTCTTTTTTTTTTAAATCTCCAAGTGGCTGTCCACTTGTCTCCAGCCCTCATTATCTCTGGCACTTAGGTTGGGGCCAGTGACTGAGTGTTCAGTGGTCTGAGGGCAGAGCCTGGCCCTTGAGAACTTTCTACTCATTTCACTCCTCTCTTTGCTCTGGCGACCCTGCAGACCTCCTGTCCCAGATGGTGTAGCTGCCAGGCATAGGAGGGCTGCCTGACTACACTGGACATTGGATGGGGGTGGGGGTGAGGGAGCTAGAATTCCTATGCAGTAGAGATAGGTCACATTTTCCAGAGTACCCTCCCAGTTCTATCCCAGGTGCAGTGAATCAGGTTTGTAGGTGTTCCATTCACAGTCAGGATACTCTATTTCATTTCATTTCATTTTAGTCATTCTGGTAGACATGCAGTAGTATCTCTGTAGCTTTGCTTGTTTTTAATTTACTTTTTGTTTTCGACTATGCTGTGTCTTTGTTGCTGCATGCAGCTTTCTCTAGTTGCAGTGAGCAGGGACTGCTCTTCATTGCAGTGCATGGGCTTCTCATCGCGTCGGCGTCTCTTGCGGCAGGGCACAGGCTCTAGGGCGTGCGGGCTTCAGTAGTTGTGGTACAGGGGCTTACCTGCTCCATGGAATGTGAGATCTTCCTGGACCAAGGGTCAAACCCGTGGCCTCTGCATTGGCAGGTGGATTTTTAACCACTGGACCACCAGGAAAGTCCTCTCAGTATAGTTTTGATTTGTATTAATATATCCCTGATGATGAATGAATTTGAACACCTTAATACAGTTATTGCCACATGTGCTGCCCACATTCTGAAGCTCTAATTCAAAGCTGTTGTCCATTTTTTCTATGAGATTGCCTTCTTATTCATTTGTGAGAGCTCTTTATGTATTCTAGGAATGAGTCTTTATCAGATGTGTGTATAGAAAATATTTCCCTCCTCTGTGATTTGGATTTTCAATCTCTGATGGTTTTTTGATAACAGACGTTCTTAATGAAGTCTGATTTATCTTAGACCAGATAAGAAAGAGTTACCAGATAAAGAAATTTTTATCTGTCCTAAGGTCTTATATTTGTTCTCTTATGTTTTCTTTTTTCTTTTTGTTTTTTCCATAATGATAATAATTAAAATGTATTTGCACTGATTTAGTTTAAATTAATCACAAATATTTTTCTCCTTTGAAGAGCAGAGGAGAGGCTTTTGATCAGCTTTTTATCAGATAAAAATACAATGTTTCTTTCAGATGCTTTATTGTTTCACCTTTCATATTTAGAGCTATAGTCCAAATGGAGTTTGGTTGATTACTATGTAGTGTGAGGTAAGGGTAAAGAAATTTGGCTTTCCAAATGAATAGTCAGTTGACTCCATATGATTTACCATCATTCTCTGAAGCACTGTAACCTTTGTCCTAAATCAAATGACTGGGTGTACGGCAGTCACTTCTGGACCCTCTAGTCTGTTCCATTGGCCCATTTGTCTGTCCTTGACACAGCGCCCACTGCTTTAATTACTGTAGCTTTAGAATAAACCCTGATATCTGATGGATAAATATTCCAGTTTTATTTTTCTTCTAGATTATCTTGGCTAGTCTTGCTCATTTTCATGCAAATTTTAGAATTAGGTTTTTAATTTTCACAAATATTTCTGGGATTCCGATTACTATTACAGTACATTTACAGACCATTTGAGAATTATCATCTTTACAATATTTAGAGCCCTTAATCATAGACTTGACATGTCTCTATTGAGGCCCGCAAACCACAATAAAAATGCCACCACTTATTTAAGTTTTTTCAGTAATGTTCTGTAGATTTATTATAGAGATCTTTGCACATTACGTGTTAGGTTAATTTCTAGTATTTTTATTCCATTGTAAATTATATCACTTAAATAATTATTTTCTGTTTGTTTCTTGTTCTTATATAGCCATCCTTTTGATTCTTTTCCATATTGGCTCTCTATACAGGAACTTGTTAAATTCACTTTTAGTTCTACTGTTTGTATATTCTTTTGGATTTGTTACATACCCAACTATGAAAAAAGTGAAAGTATTAGTTGTGCAGTCAATGTGCCAACTCTTTGTGACTCTATGGACTGTAGCAAACCAGGCTTCTCTGTCCATGGAATTCTCCAGGCAAGAATACTGGAGTGGGTTGCCATTTCTTACTCCAGTGGATCTTCCCAACCCAGGGATCGAACTTGCATCTCTTAAGTCTTCTGCGTTGGCAGATGTGTTCTTTACCACCAGTGCTAACTGGGAAGCATTGCAACAACATGCTAAATTGCTTCAGTCATGTCTGACTCTTTGTGACCCCATGGATTGTAGCCTGCCAGTCTCCTCTGTGTGTGGGATTCTCCAGGCAAGAACACTGGAGTGGGTTGCCTTGACCTCCTCCAGGGAATCTTCTGACCTAGAGATCAAACCCATGTCCCTTTCATCTCCTGCATTGGCAGGTGGGTTCTTAACCACTATACCACATGGGAAGCCCCACTTACTCATTCACCTTTTGGCAGATATTGGTTTGGCCAAACACTTCATTCAGGTTTTTCTGTAAGCTGAAAGAACATTTTGGCCAACCCGATATTTGCATTGTTTTCCATTCTTGGCTGTTGTAAACATTCATGTCAAGTCATTTTTGGGGCATTGACTATTGTTTCTCTTGGATAAATACCTAGGAGTGGAATATTGGGTTATATTGCAAGTGTACAGTCAACTTTTCAAGAACGCACTGAGCACAGTATCAGTGATTATATCCGTTCACACTTGTGTTAGCCAGGACCTCTGTTTGAATTGTTGCATATTCATGACAACATTTGGTAATGAAACTCTTTAAGTTTATTGACGATGCTTTTGCTGTGTGGTTTTAATTTGCATTTTCTTGATGACTGACATAGTTGACCTTTTCATGTACTTATATGGCACCTGTGTATACTTTTGTAAAGTGTTCAAATTTTTAGCTCACTTCTTAAAAACTTGGTTGTCTTCTCATATTGAGTTGTAAAGATTTGTAAAACATATAGATTTGGAATTCAAATCCTTTTCTAGATAAAAGTATTGTAATTCCCCCTCCACCCAAATACAGTTGTGTTTTCATGTTCTTAATAGTATTTTTGAAGAGCCAAAGTTTGAATCTGAAAAAGTTCAGTATATCATTTTTGTCATCTGTGGTTTGTTTTTGTCTTCTATAAGAAATTTTTGCCTACCCTAAACTGAAAAAGATTTTTTCCTATGATGTTTTGTCCTAAACCTTTTTATAATTTTAGCATATTGAGTTTTGGATCCCTATGAAATTAATACACATCCTCTTCAGCATTTTGGCTTCCCTGATGGCTCAGTTGGTAAAGAATCTGCCTGCAATGTAGGAGACCCCGGTTCGATTCCTGGGTTGGGAAGATCCCCTGGAGAAGGGATAGGCTACCCAATCCAGTATTCTGGCCTGGAGAATTCCATGGACAGTCAATGGAGTCTCAAAGAGTTGGACATGACTGAGTGACTTTCACTTTCACTCTCAGTATTTAGTATCGTCAGTTTTTCAGATTTTTACCCACTCTAGGTGGGTAGGTGTGTAATGACCTATCATTATTGTTTTAATCCACAATTCCTTATGACGTGTAATGTTAAGTGTGTTTTCGTGTGCTTATTTTCCCTCTGCATATCTTCTCTGATGAGGTACTTGTTCAAATATGCCTAACTTAAAGCTGGGTTGTTCATTTCCTTATTGTTGAGTTTTTAAGAGTAATTTATACATTTTGGATAACATTCCTTATCAGATAAGTCTTTTGCAAATTTTTTTCCACTTGTGGCTTGTCTTGTCATTTCCAACAGTACCTTTTGAGGAGAGTATTTTAATTTTAATAAATTCCAAATTATCAAAATTTTTCATGAAGTTGTTTTTTATGTTTTATCTAAAACTTACCTTAAATCTTAGTTTTGAAGGATTATTTTTCCAGGAATTGGTCCATTTTTTTTACAGAGTTTTTTTTTTAAATTTTATTCAGTGAATTTTCTGAGTTTTATGCATCACATTTTCAACCCTAGATTTTTCTCTTTATTTTAGTTAGTTCAGTTGCTCAGTCGTGTCTGACTCTTTGTGACCCCATGGACTGCAGCACGCCAGACTTCCCTGTCCATCACCAATTCTCAGAGCTTGCTCAAACTCATGTCCATCGAGTCTGTGATGAAATCCAACCATCTCATCCTATGTCGTCCCCTTCTCCTCCTGCCCTCAATCTTTCCCAGCATCAAGGTCTTTTCCAATGAGTCAGTTCTTCACATCAGGTGGCCAAAGTGTTGTAGTTTCAGCTTCAGCATCAATCCTTCCAATGAATATTCAGGACTGATTTCCTATAGGATGGACTTGTTTGACCTCATTGCAGTACAAGGGACTCTCAAGAGTCTTCTCCAGCACCACAGTTCAAAAGAATCAATTCTTCAGCACTCAGCTTTCTTTATGGTCCAACTCTCACATCCATACATGACTACTGGAAAAACCATAGCTTTGACTAGGTGGACCTTTGTTGGCAAGGTAATGTCTCTGTTTTGTAATATGCTGTCTAGGTTGGTCATAGCTTTTCTTCCAAGGAGTAAGCACCTTTTAATTTCAGGGCTGCAGCCACCATCTGCAGTGATTTTGGAGCCCAAGAAAATAGTCTGTCACTGTTTCCATTGTTTCTCCATCTATTTGCCATGAAGAGATGGGACCAGATGCCATGATCTTGGTTTTCTGAATGTTGAGTTTTAAGCCAACTTTTTCACTCTCCTCTTTCATCAAGAGGCTCTTTAGTTCCTCTTTGTTTTCTGCCATAAGTGTGGTGTTATCTGTGTATCTGGCTCCCGGCAAACTTGATTCCAGCTTGTGCTTCATCCAGCCTGGCATTTCTCATGATGTACTCTGCATGTAAGTTAAATAAGCAGGGTGACAATATACTGCCTTAACGTACTCCTTTCCCACTTTGGAATCAATCTGTTATTCCATGGCTGGTCCTAGCTGTTGCTTCTTGACCTGCATACAGATTTCTTAGGAGGCAGGTAAGATGGTCTGGTATTCCCATCTCTTGAAGAATTTTCCACAGTTTATTGTGATCCACACAGTCAAAGGCTTTGGCATAGTCAATAAAGCAGAAATAGATGTTTTCTGGAACTCTCTTGCGTTTTTGATGATCCAATGGATACTGGCAGTTTGATCTCTGGTTTCTCTGCCTTTTCTAAATCCAGCTTGGACATCTGGAAGCTCACGGTTCATGTACTGTTGAAGCCTGACTTGGAGAATTTTGAGTGTTACTTTGCTAGTGTGTGAGATGAGTGCAATTGTGAGGCAGTTTGAGCACTCTTTGACATTGTCTTTCTTTGGTATTGGAATGAGAAATGACCTTTCCAGTCCTCTGGCCAATGCTGAGTTTTCTAAATTTGCTGGCATATTAAGTGCAGCACTTTCACAGCATCATCTTTTAGGATTTGAAATGGGTCAACTGGAATTCTATCACCTCCACTAGCTTTGTTCATAGTGATGCTTCCTAAGGCCCACTTGACTTAACATTTCAGGATGTCTAGTTCTAGGTGAGTGATTACACCATTGTGGTTATCTGGGTCATGAAGATTATTTTAATACAGTTCTTCTGTGTATTCTTGCCACCTCTTCTTAATATCTTCTGCTTCTGTTAGGTCCATATGATTTCTGTCCTTTATTGTGCCCATCTTTGTATGAAATGTTCCCTTGGTATCTCTAATTATCTTGAAGAGATCTCTAGTCTTTCCCATTCTGTTTGTTTTCCTCTATTTCTTTGCATTGATCACTGAGGAGGGCTTTCTTATCTCTCCTTGCTATTCTTTGGGACTCTGCATTCAAATGAGTATATTGTTCCTTTTCTCCTTTGCCTTTAGCTTCTCTTCTTTTCTTGGCTCTTTGTAAGGCCTCCTCAGACAAACATTTTGCTTTTTTGCATTTCTTTTTCTTGGGGATGGTCTTGATCCCTGCCTCCTGTAGAATGTCATGAACCTCTGTCCATAGTTCTTCAGGCACTCTGTCTATCAGATCTAACTCCTTGAATCTGTCACTTCCCCTATATAATAGTAAGGGATTTGATTTAGGCCATACCTGGATGGTCTAGTGGTTTTCCCTACTTTCTTCAATTTAAGTCTGAATTCGGCAATAAGGAGTTCATGATCTGAGCCACAGTCAGCTCCCAGTCTTGTTTCTGCTGACTATGTAGAGCTTCTCCATCTTTGGCTGCAAAGAATATAACCAATCTAATTTCAGTTTTGACCATCTGGTGATGTCCATGTGTAGAGTCTTTTCTTGTGTTGTTGGAAGAGGGTGTTTGCTATGACCGGTGCAATCTCTTGGCAAAACTCTGTTAGCCTTCACCCTGCATCATTTTGTACTCCAAGGCCAAATTTGCCTGTTACTCCTGGTATCTCTTGACTTCCTATTTTTGCATTCCAGTCCCCTATAATGAAAAGGACATCTTTTTTGGGTGTTATTTCTAGAAGGATTAAGATAGAACTCTTTATTTTATATCCTCCTATTTTCTCTTCATTATGTTCATATTTTCTTTTAAATCCTCCCACATATTAATAGCAGCTGTTTGAAAGTACTTGGCAGATGATTTCAAAATCTCTATCATTCCTGGTTCTGTTTCTAATGACTAATATTTTCCTTGACTGTGATCTCCTTTTTTTGCTTCTTAGTCTAACTGGATTGGTTGTTGAACTTTGTGATTTCTACATAGGTGAGTGCTGGATTTTGTTGTATTTTTAAAGAAGAGGCCTGGGCTTTGTTCTAGAAGCCTGTTAAGGAACTTGAGGATTAGATCCATCTTTTCAAGGCTCATGTTTAGATTTTTTAAAGAAAGGTTCTAGATTAGTTTTTACTTTGGGTCTTTATTAATTTATTCCTACCCCTAGAGTGTGGTCCTTCTGCATTTACTGCTAGGTGTTCAAAGCAAAGGCTTTTCACTTTGGCTCACTGGATCTAAAATTTCCCAGTTTTATGTGTGAACTACGTGTTGTCCAGTTTTTCTTTGTCTGACTTCATGAATTTTCATCCTGTGCATGTGAGGCTCCACCCCCAGTAAAACACTCAGGGAGATGCCTGTGCAGATTTTTGGGAACTCCATTTCTGTACAGCACCTTTGGTCCTATGGTCCACACGTTTGATCTGCCTCAGCTTCCCCATCCTCTGAGTGCTTTGTTATTCTGCTGTTCTCTACTTGCATTCACCCTCCTTGGGCTTTCCTGGTGGCTCCACTGATAAAGAATCCACCTGCAATGCAGAAGACCCCAGCTCCATCCCTGGGCTAGAAAGATTCCCAGGAGAAGAAATAGGCTACCCACTCCAGTTTTCTTGGGTTTCTCTGGTGGCTCAGAGGTAAAGAATCTGCCTGTAATGAGAGAGACTGGGTTCAGTCCCTGGGTTGGGAAGATCCCCTGAAGAAGGGAATAGCTGTGTGTGTGTGTGTGTGTGTATTTATTTATTTATTTATTTTTACAAAAATGTATCATTCAGGACACACTGCTTGTAGTTAATTTTATGGCACATCCTTCCAGATCTGATCATGCATTTTTCTTTCTGTAAATCCTCAAAAATTTCATATTTACTGCTCGACATGAAGACCAGACCCCTTGTCCTAGCATAGCTCCCCTCTCCCATGTTCTCCTGGCGTCTACTACCTCCCTCTGTCATGGCACCTTTTCTGTTCTTAATGGTAATCACTGACCTGCCTGCTCACCTGTATTGACTGAAGCATGGGTCAGGCACTACAGCCAGTTATCTCCAAGACCTTTGCATTGTTTCTGACCCTTAGAAGTCTTAATACTTTTCTTGAAAATAAATTATTTATATTGATTAATGAAGGAATAACTTTGTTGCATTTTAGGCTAACATTTCCTGGGCATGCATCTGTGCTGGAAACCCTTCAAAGTTATTTTATGTATTATCTTATTTAATCCCCAAGTCATCCTAAATAGGTAGATACTGTTTATGGAAGACTAATAACTCAGTCATGCCTTTGCCATTCTAAGTAGTACAAAATTTCATTTCGGGCAGTCTGACACTAAAATCTGTGCTTGTAATCTGTACTCCACATTTTATTCTTGTCTTGATCGTTGCCATTCCCCAAACTCATAACCATATAGTAAAATCCTACATCATATTTTTCCACTAGTTCTTCTAGTGTCAAAGAATCAGACCTTGGAAAACTGCCCACGGAGATCGCAGAGGAAGCTGCTGGAGCCCCAAAGAGCCGCAGACAGCAGTTTACCCATTTAATTTTTCCAGGGTGAGATGGTCCTGGCAATTCATTCCATGCTCTCATTAGAGCAATTATCCAGCTAATTGCTCTGATCTGGATTTGGCCGAGCCAGTGACTGCAGCTGGGGAGCCCTGGAGAACAAACAGATGGACTGCAAGAGAGTTCTGAAGGAGGCCTTGGGGCGGGGCGCTGGTCTCTGTGCCCCAGACATGCTGTTCCACACCAGTCACCCCGCGTTTATTCATAGGACTCGCTTCTCTTCTCTACCACCGTCAGCAGATAAGGGCTTCTGGGAGGTTCTGGTAAAGGTGACCCCTGAAACTTGGAAACAGCAGAAACGAGGCTGTTATTCGAGAGGATGTCTATCTGATCATCAAGTCGTGGATTGGGCCAGAGATGCACAAAGTCACCAAGGTGATGGAATTGTTCCCAGGCCAGTGAGGCTCAACTGTCACCCAACCTAATTGTTAAAGCAGCTAAAAATAGGATGTTTCAATCAGAGATAGGGTGGAGGCTGGCTAATGTTGCAACCACGTAGTTTGATTCTGTTTCTTCACTCCCTTACAGAAATTGTTCCTAAGAACACTTCCCCCCACCCAATGATACCCCTCACTAGGCTCAAAGACCTATTCTGTGGTCATTTCTCTGACTCTGCAGCTTATGACTGCAACCTTTAACATTGGTTAAATCCCCAGCTTGCTCCATGGCCTTTGGGGTGAGCTATTATAGAGAGGACATCTCTGGAACATCAGCCTTCTCTGGTCAAGAGTCAAAACCAAAATAAATAAAAAATTCCACGATATCCTGGGGGATGAGAGACATCCTTAAAATTGTAATGTGTGTATATGTGTGCTCAACTGTGTCTGACTCTTTGCGACCCCATGGACTGTAGCCAGCCAGCCTCCTCCCTTTTGATGAGTGAGGCAGAACTCACCAGCTTTGAGTGGGACCCGGAGTGGGTCCAGAGGTGGTACCAGCAGGGTGCTAGGTGGGCCACGTGACCTGACAGGCCCTGGAGAGCAGAGGTATCCGTGGTGGGAAAACACACCTGGGGGCTTTATGGCGGACTCAATAAAAGAGTCTCAGGTTCCAGAGCAAGGATGTGCCCTCTGCAGCATGAAGGCTCCACCAAGACAGATTTGTTGCTGGTCTTGCTCACTTGGGATCCCCTGGGGCCCTGTCATTATCAGTGAACTTGAATCCGGGGAATCAAAGTCCCTGCCAAGGCGGAAGCCCCACGTTCAGACACCACCCATCTCCTGGTCTTACTTCTTATTCAATCTGATTTCTTACCCACCTCCTGCTCCCATGCTCCAGCCCCACTGTCCCCTTGCTGGGCCTCAGTGTCCAGCCCCCTGCTGCCCCACTCCTGGGACACAGTCTAGATGCCCCAGAGCCCTGCCCTCACTTCACCCAGCTCTGTTCCTGTGAGCATGTCCACACACCAGGGGGAAGGTCCAGCAGTCCTTGACCTCTTTGATTTTTCTACAGTGAGCATCACGGCTAACTGTGTGTCTCCTTCCTTGAAAACAGGCCCGGGGGAGGGGGGCAGGGGTTCATTGCTGCTCCCCCAGGTCCCATAACATTGCCTGGCACACAGTCTGCACTCAATAAGTATTTCCAGGATGCGTGAAGTTCAAGGAGTGGCTGCGTGTAACAAAGTTGAACCAGACTCTTTGCTGCGAGGTTGCTCAGAGCCTTCAGCATGCAGTGTGCACGTGGGTTTCTTGAATGGGGGAGGCAGTAGGAAGAACAATTTCCAAAACCCATTTCACTATGGAATCATCTTTAACAACTCCCAAGGCAGCAAATAGTGGGAAGCTCTGTACTAAGGTACTTTCTGTCCAGGAGAGGAATGCTGGTAGGGAAGGGAGAGATGCTGGCAGGGAAGAGAGACATAGTGGGAGGGGAGGGAGGGAGGGATGCTGGCCAGGAAGGGCTGGTTGGTCCTCTCCTGCAGTGTCCTCTGCGCTTTCAATTCTTCTCCACCTGCTCTTCTAAAACTGATTCCACATCGAGCCCATCGTCTTCCTTGGTCATTGCTCATCCCGGTGACCTTGGCATTCTTCTCTGCCACCAGGAACTGACCTTGATGCAAAGAAGGAAAGTGGGCCCACAAGCCTACCAGTATTCCACATTTCTGCCTTACCTCTGTATCACCATCTACCTGCGTGGATCTCTATCTTCCTACTTAGACACCCAGCTGGTTGATGATGGGAGACAGATATGGTCTCATCAGAGGACTGAGCCAGTGGCTGTGAGATGAATGAATAGAACTACTCAGTCAGTCCCAATGGCTAAACTTTCTCTCGTTTTAGAAATCCTTTGGGCTTTCTATGAGCTCCTGTGGGTCTCAGGGAACAGGGATTTCATAGGATGAGTTTGGTTCAAGCCCAAATGGGGGTTCTGACTGGGGAGTGATTGGTGGGGAGCAGCCTTGAGAACAGGAGTGCTGTTGGAAGAGATTTCCCTGTAATGGCCTGAGGCAGCAGCAGCCATAGCTGGGGGCCAAGAAAAGTGCAAAGCTTTGACATCACATCCAGGGTGTTCTCAGCTCAGAAACTAAAGGGAAACACATGGGTTCCAGGAATGGATTCCCAAGGTGGGGAAACATGGAGCTGATCCAGGGAGGCTCAGGGGTCCAGCAGGGGGGCCCACAGGGGTCCCAGGACTTGATATACTCATTGTAGCTGGAGGCCAGTGCATGGAATGGGGCTGAGTAAGCTTTGAGAGAAAAACGTAAATGAACTGATCTTGGCAGCTGCAACAGAAGGAGATGCTGGTTGGGGAAGACCTCAAACCAGAGTTTTGAAGATGCCTTCCCATAAGACCCATAGGGACTCTCTCTTGGTTAAGCTCTCGGCAGCGAGCAAGGCTGGCCCTCTATCCCCAGAATGATGATTGCCATTCCTATTACAGCTGACCCTGGTGGAGATGTGCTGTAGGGCAAGGCTGTCTGGGCATTTCTCGGAGCTAGTAATGCCTTGGCTGGAGATAGACTGGACTGGTTTAAATCCCAGGATTTGTGGCCCAAAGCCACAGGGCCAGGTTTGAGCTGTGTCATTTGCGCAAGTGATCCAATGTGTTAAACTTCTGTTTACTGCTAGACTTAAATGAGACAGGGATTATAATGTGAATAGCATTGCTTTTCCCTTTGTCAACATCATCATCATCACTTGTATCTATTGAACTTTGATAATGAATATGGATCGAGCAGATAAAATGAATTTTCAATGTTCTGGAATAGAAATAACAGGAGATGAGGGGACAAAAGTTCTTTTAAAAAGGTAGGGTTGCCAGAGGTACAGGGGGGGCAGTGTGCTTTACCATCCACCTGTCAAGCAGGTAATGGTGGCTCGATCTTTGGGTCAGGAAGATCCCCTGCAGAAGGAAATGGCAACCCACTCCAGTATTCTTGCCTGAAGAATTCCATGGGCAGAGGAGCCTGGTGGGCTACAGTCCATGGGGTCACACAGAGTCGGACGCGACTTAGTGACTAAGCATGCATGCACTGCTTGCCTGCTTTTGGGCATCAAAGTCCTTCTTTTGGATTCAATTTCTTACTTTCAGAAAAGTCTGTTCCATCATCTAAAGACATGGCTGGTTTCATCTGGGTTCTGTTGTCCTGCTGAGAAGTGGCTGTAGGTCTAAACATGGCTCCTTTTCCAGGAAGTCTGTCTTTTCTCTCTTATTGACTTGTACAGTATCTTTTTGTCTTTGGTATTCTGCAGTTGCATTATAACACATCTGGACAGGTTTTATATTTATTTATACTTCTTGGGATCCAAACCCCCTAAATCTGAGGAGGTAATTCTTCCATCCACTCTGGAAAAGTTACTGCTGTTACTTTCTCTAATATTCCCTCCCCGTCAGCCTCCCTCTGTTACCTTTCTGCTAAACTTTGACATCTGTTGGGCCTTTTTCACTCTAATCCCATGTCTCTTAATGACTCCTTCATAAAGTTTTATTTTTAAACCTCCCCGTGCTCTGTGAGTGCATTCCTAGGTCTCCCCTCCAGCCACCCATTTTATCCTTTGGCTTTTAAACCCATCGACTGAATTTTAAATTTTGGTGGTTGGTAGTTGATTTTGTTTCATGTTGAAGTATGATCTATCAGTTTAATTGGGGCCATATATTCCTCTCACAGTCCCTGCCCTTGGGGTGGGCTCCCTGTCTGTGGAGTCTGTGGCCTCCTGCCTGACTTGTGTAGGAAGCAGAGACCACACTGGGGTCCCTCTCTGGACTGCAGGGACACCAGGCATGGACATGTTCATGCATAGGCGTTGGGACACACACACGTACACAAACACAACAGAACAGTTACAAACATGCACAGATGCACACATCCAGACAAACACACCAGACACAGAGGCCTAGAAACACACAAACACATGTGTGCACAGATACTTGCAGACACACAATCATACGCACAGACGCAGACACACACACACAACTCGATCCAGCCGGGGGCTGTGGCCTCAGCCTAAGTGCTTCCAGCTCTGGTTGTCAGGACTTCTGTTTCAGCCTCCAGGGCTTCCCTCCCCTGTGGAGAGCCCAGCGGTGCATTGACGCATCTGTTTGCGTTTTTTACCCTGGTCTGTAGGACTTTGCAGCAGAAAGATGTCAGGTGAGTCTCACCAGCCGGGAGGTGAGGTGTGGTGACGTTCAGACCCTCTGTGGGCCACTCTGCATGAAGTGTTCCACCTTCACAAGGAGTCCTGAGGGGTGCTGGCTTCTGCACATCTGCCCTCTGGCCAGGTGAGTGGTTGCTCACATCCTAGTCCCTGCAGCCTCTTGTCTCTGATGCACCTTGGTATTTTCCTCAAGTCTTGCTATTCATAAACATTTTGTGTGTGTTTCTGTTCACACGCGTTCAGAGTTTCTCTGTGGTAGAAACAGTGGTGGGTTAAACAGTTATTGTTGTGGTCATTTAATCTCTAAGTTGTGTCTCCAACTCTGTGACCCCAAGGACTCTATAGCCTGCCAGCCTTCTCTGTGGGATTCTCCAGCTGAGAATACTGGATTGGGTTGCCATTTCCTTCTCCAGGGGATCTTCCAGACCAGGGATCAAACCTGCATGTCTTGCACTGGCAGGCGGATTCTTTACCGCTGAGCCATCAGGGAAGCCCTTGGGTTAAACAGTGAATCATGTTTAATTGGAAAACTATTCCCATATTTCTCCAAATAACAAGGTAGGTCCCCACTCACTGATGATGTGTGAGTGGATTCACTTCATTCCAACCTCAACAAGACTTATTAGTCTAGTTTGTTGTATGGTGACAGTGAGCATGCAGGGAGAAAAAAGGGTAAGGGCAGAGAGGTGGGGTCTTGCGCTGGGACTGGCTCTGAGGTGGCCTGCAGGGAGCAAGGTGGGGACCAGGCAGATGACAAGGGAGAGGCATTTCAGGAAAGGAACGAGCAAATGCAGGGGCCCCGGGGCAGCAGGTCCCTGGACAGGGAGGCAGGGCAGAGACAGGAAGGGGAGGGATGAGCTTAAGAAGGGGTGGGAGCAAGAGTGGGGTCTGGAATTTCTCTGTGTGGATGCTGGAGGTGATTCTGAGGGAGTAGAAGACCGTTCACAGCCTTGGAGCCAAGATGGGAAAACATTGACTTTTATCTTAGGAGGTCGTTCTGGCTGGGGTGTCAGGACTGTGAGGGGACCATGCAGATGTGCAGAAATCAGGCAGGAGGCTCCTGTGGAAACCAGGAGGCATATGGCAGACTTGGAGGGAACTGGTGCAAGTCATGAGAAAGTGAGTGACCGGGGATCTATTTGAAGGTGGAGCCAACAGGCTTTGTTGAGATTGTGTGTGTAGGTGTGTTTGAGATATGCATGAGTACTCAGATAGATGGTAGAAAGATATATACATAGATATTGGGTTGGCCAAAAAGTAACTTTGTAAGGGTTTTTCTGTAATACCTCATGGAAAAAAATTGAATGAACTTTTTGACCAATCCAGTAGATAGATGCCTGTACATCCATGCTCGTGTCAGACTCTGTGATGCCATGGACTACAGATCGCCAGGCTCCTCTGTCCATAGGATTCCCCAGGCAAGCTGGAGTGGGTTATCATTTCCTCCCCCAGGGGATCTTCCTGACCCAGGGATTGAACCTGCATCTTTTGCGTCTCCTGCATTGGCAGGTGGGTTCTTTGCTCCTGAACTACTGAGGGTAGACAGATGCATTGAGAGATAGATCAGTGGATAGATAGAAAGACAAATAGACAGACAGATAAATGATAGGTTGATAATACTGACAAATAGATGATAGATGCACAGACTGACAGATAATAGATTGATATTATGCATAGATGGACATGTTGAGAGATGGATGGATGGATAGATACTTGACAGGTTGATAATAGATAAGTAGAAAAGTGGAGAAAGGTGGAAAAATAGAGAAGGGGGTGTGGGATGCAAATAGAGAAGGATGCAAATAGTGGGGTCTGGGGTGTGGTTTGGGGCCCATGTCAATGGGTGGGTGGGATGAAGTTTGATGAAATGGGGAAGAAAATGAGAAACAGGTGGGGGTGTGTGAGTTTGCCCAGTTACCATGACAAAATTCCAATGACTTGCGCAGTTTGAACAACGGACATTGATCTTCTCACAGTTCCACAGGCCACAAGTCCAAGACCAAGGTATGGGCAGATTCAGGGTCTGATGAGGGCTTGCTCTCTGGCTTGTAGATGACTGTCTTCTTGCTGCAGGCTCTCATGGCTTTTCTGTGTGTGGGTGGGGAGAAAGCTCTAGTGTCTTCTCTTCTTATAAGCCACCAGTCCTATTGGATCAGGGTCTCCAAAAAGGTCCAGGAACCCAATTCCAGTGTGTGTGTGTGTGTGTGTGTGTGTGTGTGCACACGCGAAGTTTTCCCCACACCAACAGGTGACACTTGGATGCCATCAGTGTCTCTGAGAAGCCCACTCAATTCTCCTACTCTCTACCCAGAGATGAATCAGTTGCCACGTGTGTAGGACTCAGTCCCCAGAGACTACCCTCCACTTCAGATGCCAGCTCCAAACCCAAGTTGTCACCTGTGCTTCTGATGGCTGGCTATAAATCAAATCTTCCCATGACCACCATCTTGGGTTCATTTAATTTGATAGAACTGCTCACAGAACTCAAGAACACCAGTTTGGGGCTTCCCTGGTTGTCAAGTGGTTAGGACTTTGCCTTCTAATGTAGGGGGTGTGGGTTCCTTCCCTGGTTGGGGAGCTAAAATCTCTTATGCCTTGTGGGCAAAACACCAGAACATAAACAACAGAAGCAATATTGGAACAAATTCAATAAAGACTTAAAAAAATAAAGAACACCAGTTAACTTACTAGATTATTGATTTATTATAAAAGGATGTGATGAATAGACGAACAGCCAAGTGAGCAGATGCACATGGCAAGGTGTGGAGAAAGGGCAGGGGTCCCAAGACTCTCTAGGTGCCCACTCTTCCCAACCTCCGTGAGTTCAATTCAGAAACTCTCCAAGCCACTTCCTTTTGGGTTGTTATGGAGGTGTCATTCCAGAGACGTGATTGATTAAATCATTGGCCACTGGTGATTGGTTCAACCTCCATCATCTCTCCCCTCCCTAGAGGTCAGGGGTGGGGCTGGAGGTTCCAAGCTTCTAACACAGGGTCAGTTCTCCTAGTGACCAGCCCTATTCTTGGGTGGGGTCCAAGGTCACCTTCCCTAAGCATATTCATGGATGGAGGACAAACACTCAGAGGCCGACTTTTTATTCCCTTGGTCTTGTTAATGTCGCAAATGAGACAACCGTTTGTCCTGGGGGCTGTCATGGGCATTGTGAGAGGTCCAGCAGTATCCCAGCATTCCTGGTCTCCACTCACCTGATGCCAGCATCAGCTCCCAGTTGTGATGGCCAAAAATGTCTCCAGACATTGCCCCCCCGCCCCCCACCGCTGAAAACCACCATCTGGTCTGGACCAACCTGATTTCCAAGGATGAGAACATTGTAGATCTATAGAAGATGACCATCTCTGGGCAGCCTTGTGTACACATCCCAGTACCTGAGGGGAAAATGGATGGCGCCCTGGAACCACAGATCACATAGCATTCTGGCGTCTCCTGTCCTTACAA
Source organism: Dama dama (assembly GCF_033118175.1). Taxonomy (NCBI): domain Eukaryota; kingdom Metazoa; phylum Chordata; class Mammalia; order Artiodactyla; family Cervidae; genus Dama; species Dama dama. The sequence goes on along the minus strand of NC_083694.1, from coordinate 46,018,463 downwards.
AATCACAGTGTGCATCCCCCAACTACACAACTCATCGTTTGTTAGAAAAAGCAAACATGATGATTGTGGCTTGAAAATTAAAAGTGTTAGTCACTCAGTTGTGTCCTACTCTTTGCAACCCCATGACTGTAGCCTGCCAGGCTCCTTTGTCCATAGAATTCTCCAAGGCAAGAATACTGGAGTGGGTAGCCATTCTCTTCTCCAGGGGATCTTTCTGATCCAGGAATTGAACCTAGTTCTCCCACATTGCAGGCAGATTTGTTACCGCCTGACCCGTAAGGGAAGACCCCAATCATGGTTTAATAGAAATTAAAATACTTTATTCTCATCAAATGATTACCTTGCCATCCATGGACAGAAAGGTCGACTTCTGACACTTGGCCAGCCCGAGTTTAGCAGCTGACCACCAAGTCAATGGCTATCATGTTTTACTATGAATTATTTGCACACAGCTTGAGGAGTTTATCTAGCCAAACTGTCAAACCTGGAAGATTTAAAAACCAAATCTTTTTGCATAATTAACCAGCCAAGGGGAAACTCTCTGAAATAAGGTGTTGGAAGCTCTTACTCTGGGAAGCTGAGGGCAGAACAGGACTGCAATGCAATTAGTGAACTGTCCAGCCTGCTGGCCTCAGCTTGGGAACAATTAAATCATCTGTTTCTTTGTCATTAGCCTCCAGCCCAGATGCTGAGGGCTTGAATCCTTATAAGAAGATCTGCAGAGATGCCTAAACCACCTTCCTCCGATGCCTCTCTGAAGGATGCCCGTGAACTCTGCCTGACCTTTGGGCTCATTCTGGGCCCCCTGGTCCATCTGCCTCTGAGGTTCCTTGTTGAGAAGGGACAAGGGTGCTAGACCACCACTCTGGGACCCCCGGGACCCAGGAATGGAACAGTGCCTCCGGTGTTGAGGAGCTGTCCCTTTTCTTCTTACAAAGTGATGCTTCTCTCACTTTCTCTCATGGTCTTCAGGAAGAACACGAGGCAGAAATGCTCAGAAGAGCTGGTTCCTGCAAACGGTAGAGGAACAATTGCAATGTGCTTGGGAGATGCTGGCTCTCTTCTGAGGGGTAGGCAGCCCTCAGTGGGGGATCTGTTGGGGAGCAAGGGGTGAGCACTTCACCTCTGCCTCGCCTGTGACTCACACATCTCTCTGAGCATCAGTGTTGTCACCTGCGAAGTGGAGGAGTTACAGCTCCCACCCCATGGCTCCCTCCCTCCCGTGACATTGTGGCCCCTCCCATCAGCAAGCCTGGGGGAACTAGAAGCATAGGAGGCTGGTGCTGTGGACTTGGGTGCCAGCCTGAGGAACACAGAGGAAAGAGATGAATAAGGAGCCCACTCCTGGGGGTGACCGAGGTGACCAAGTGGGGTGATGTGCCGGGCACAGAGGACCCTCAACCAGGGCTAACAGTGTAGCACCCATGCTCCCTCCAGAAATTTGGGAGGATTTGTCCCCAACTGCTTGCACTTCTCAACTGGGAGAGAGGAAGAAGTCTCTGCGTTAATTCAACTTAGGAGCTGTGGTGAGGATGGGGGCCACCCTTGGGGTTAAGGTCACCTTCTTCAATGTTCCAACCCTGAGGGGTGAATTATCACCTCCAGGGTCTGCAGGGACTTCAGGCATGAATAAGGGGCAGTTGCTATTTTGGGGGTCAGGACATTTTCTGGGAAAGGAGGGTGCAGATGGTCCCCGAGGAGCTGAGCTTCCAGCTCATGGACCCACTGGGTAGAAGACATGGTCAGGAGGCTGGGTTTGTCCCCGGCCTCCTTCACTGGGGCTGGGCATGTGGCTAATTAGGAGCAAGTGTCTCACTTCATCAAGGACCACTCAATACCATGCACCCTGAGTGATGTAAGACCTAAAGCTCACCGTCAGTCCCCGAAGGTCTCCTGGTTCTGGGATATGGCGATGTGCAGTCAACTGGCCAGGCTTGGGGAGCAGAGAGTCAGGCCTGAGAGTCACACTGAGTGGCCATGGGAGGGGAGGCATGGGTGAGGGGTCTGCTGGAGAAGAGCCTGCATTCCAGAGGGACAGACAGAGACGTTGGAGCCTTCTCTGAAACAGAGAGAACATTCTAGAAACTCACCCACCAGCCTAGTCCCCCCTGCTGGCCCCAGCACCACTCTGCCCCTGGAGATGCGTGTATGCTTGCTAAGTGCTTCACTCATGTCTGACTCTTTGTGACCCTATGGACTGTAGCCTGCCAGGCTCCTCTGTCCATGGGATTCTCCAGGCAAGAATACTGGAGTGGGTTGCTATTTCCTACTCCAGGGGATCTTTCTGATCAAAGGATTGAACCTACATCTCCCGTGACTCCTGATTTGCCAGTGGATTCTTTACCACTGAGCCACTCTCATCCTACCCATCTCTTTGTTGTCTCTGTGTTTATCTGCTGAACTTCTCTTCCCTCAATAACAGAACTCAAAGACTGAATTAATGTAGCAAAATTCCATCACAGAAGCCTTGAAGTCATATTCCTTCCAAAGGCCACTCCGAGAAGGGTGGGGGAAGCTTTGTCTCCCAGCTGGTCTCTGCTCGGCGTGCCCGCTTATCCTTCCGCCCAGACAGACAGCCACGGCAGCATCTGCCTGACCTCGAAGCTGCAGTTACAGAGGCCATCTGATGGAGCCAAGATCTGCTTTCCCCTTCTTTATTCTCCCACCTCAGATTTTTCAAATAAACGGGGGAAAGGCCAAAAGGAAAACAGCAAGAGTCAAAGGGATGAATAAATAAAAGCAGAGCCAGGTTGCATCCCCAGACCTCAGCCACGTGTGCAAACAAAGCATTTTTTGTGGAAGAGCCTCGGGTCCCCCTAATTCTTCGTATGGGATAGGAGGTTATTTACTCCATCATGGCTGGACCAGGGCTCAGTTGGACATTTTCCTTGAATAAAAGTGTTGGTTCCAGCATGATGAGAACTATGCTCTGTCCATGGTGCTCCGTATCGATTGTGAGGAAATTGGCTGTGGGTCCAGCCACTTGCTGGTTGATTCATTATTTTCAATCAAGCGGCTTGTTGGGCTGTTAAGGTTGTCGGGGTCTCCGGGGCCCGGGCCCAATTCAGTTATTTCCATTATTGAGACACAACCCAAATTAACTGAACCATCTATGTTTTCTTTTAGTGGGCAGCTGGGGAGCAAATGCAAAATCCATCATGAGTTTTATTTTCCATGGAAACGTAACAGGGTAATGAGAAAGCTCCTAGTCCTCTGAGAGACACCCAGGGAGCTGGGAGGGGGTATTTATTTGCCCCACCCAGCTTCCCAGTGTCATCAAGAAGCTGGTGTTTGTGATGTGACAGAGATGTGACAACCTCCGACCTGTGGGATCCTTAATGGGCTTTGCCTCGTACCACCCAGGTGCATTCTTGTTTGGACACAGGCTTTACCTAGGCGCATTGCTGAAAACCCAGCTCCTTGCTTCCTCTGGGTTAAAGAATCAATGCGGTTCTGGCCTGAAGAGCAGAGAACCCCAGGACAGCTCCTGCCTCTGGCCAGGCTGGGTCAGGCTCACTGTTGTGGCCTCTGCCCTCAGGGTTTACCTCACTCTCAGGCAGCGCTCGGGGCTATACCTTTCCCCTCTTGGGTTCATGAGAATCACATGAAACAGATTCTTCCAGTGTTGCCTGTAGAAGCCAGAGGGTCTTTCCTTTCCCACTAAGTAGCCTGCAGGCAGGCCCCTTGGAGGTCACCTGTGGGATGGATCCCATGACCATCCCTGAATCAGTCTCTGTTGCCATGGGATTGGACCGAGGTCAACTGACAGTGGTCCTGGTGAAACTTTGGAGCTGGGGCTAATACCTTCTAATCCCATGACTGGGAGTGGAGGGGCTTTCTCCTCTGGGGCTGCCAGAGCACTGGGGGGAAGGGAATCACGCCCACCATGAAGCCCTCTGCCCACTCTGCATGTGTCCCCACAACCCAGAGGGAGGAGAGCTGACTCTTCTTTTCCATGTCCTTCCAGTCTTGATAACAGAAGAGTCTGTAGGGCTCTGTCTTCAGGTGGGAAGACTGAAAGCTTGCCCAGATGTCCATCAGCTCCCAGGGACCCTCCACCAAGCAGCCTTCCTCTTGAGGATGGTGACATTGCTCTGCTGTTGACCTCATGCCCTATGCCTCTTAACCTGGGCTCTGGGTGTGTGTGGGGAGTGTAGATGGTCCCAGAACCAGGGTCAAACCTGTCCATCTCCACATCCTGTGAACACTTCTTGACGGTCAGCCCAGGACCATGGGGATCACCTTTGCCTTGACTTCTTTTCATCAGCACCTCTCCTCCAAACTAACCTAAATATTAAAAGGAAACTGAATTATCACATGAATTCATTTCTTTCTCATAAATTCCAACCAGAGAAATCTGATCACCTTGCCCCTCCCAATCCTGACTCCCTTCCTCAGGAGCAACCCCAGTTGAGACCTTTCTGGACATTACTAAATGACATTTTATTCTGTATTTCTTCTCGGGGGTTTCAAGATGTTGCTTTTACCACCTGCTCTGCAAAGCATTTCTTCCTTTCTTTAATGAGTTATATATTTATTTGGCTATGTCAGGTCTTGGTTGCAGTATGAGAGATCTTTTGTTGGGGATCATGGACCCTCGAGTAGTGGGGTGTGGGCTCAGCAGTTGTGGTGTTCTGGCTTAGTTGCTCTGTGGCTTGTGGGATCTTAGTTCCCTGACCAGGGATCGAACCCGCGTCCCCTGCATTGGAAGGAAGATTCTTAACCACTGGACCACCAGGGAAGTCCCCAAGCATTGCTTTCTGTAATTTACTTGACAGTATTCAGTTGGAGCCGTGAAGCCCCGAGCCAGGCTATTTGGACCTGGTGAAGGAGAGGTGTCAGCAGTTCATACTCCCAGACTCGCCCGTGTGTCACGAATGGGCCAAGCATTCCTGGGCTTCTGAACTTTTACCTTTGGCCAGGGGAGCCTGCCCAGGATAACTCCCCTGCCCTGGTTGGACTGCACTCTGTGAGGCGTGGAGGGGGCCTTGCTGCAGAGCAGCTGTGGTCAGGAGCAGGATGGATGGTGCCTGGGTAAGTGGCTGTCAGGAGTTCGGAAATTAAGCTGTCTTGGTGCTGAGGATGGGCAGCAGCTGGGTGGGGGCAGAGAAGGGCTAATGCAAGGCACAGACCAGGTGGATGGAAGGGTCCCAGAACTCTCAGCAGCGGGGCCTGGAGAGCACAAGGCCAGGGGGCAGGTTCCTCCCCAGGTCAGTTGCTGGTGTCCAGTTGCCTTGTTTGTTCTCACCTGGAGTGTCCTTTTCCAAATGTGGTTCCCCCATGTTTATCCTTTCCTCCCCTGCCCCTCCCTCTCTCCCTCCTTCCTTCTTTCCTTCCTGCTCCACCCCAGGACACTGTGTTCTTGGGGGTTTGGGAAGTGAGGAGACAGCTCTCTGTCCTAATTGTTGACTCCCGGGTAATCAGCCAGCAGTTCAGTGATGATACAGAGTGACTGCAAAGAGCAGGAGGGCCTACTTGGGGTTGTTGTTGTTCAGTCACTAACGTTGTGTCTGACTCTTTGCGACCACGTGGACTGCAGCCCTGCTAGGCTTCCCTGTCCTTCTCCATCTTCCAGAGTTTGCACAAATTCATGTCCATTGAGTCAGCAATGCCATCCAACCATCTTATCCTCTGTCATCCCCTTCTCCTCCTGCTTTGACTCTTCCCCAATATCAGGGTCTTTTACAATGAGTTGGCTCTTTACGTCAAGTGACCGAAGTATTGGAGCTTCAGCATCAATCCTTCCAATGAATATTCAGGGTTGATTTCCTTTAGAATTGACTAGTTTGATCTCCTTGCAGTCCAAGGGACTCTCAAGAGTCTTCTCTAGCACCACAGTTTGAATGCATCAATTCTTTGGCACTCAGCCTTCTTTATGATCTGACTTTCAAATCTGTACATGACTACTGGAAAAACCATAGCTTTGACTCTACAGACTCTTTGTCGGCAAAGTGATGTCTCTGATTTTTAATATGCTGTCTATATGTCATAGCTTTTCTTCCAAAGAACCAATGTCTTTTAATTTCATGGCTGTGGTGACCATCCACAGTGATTTTGGAGCCCAAGAATATAAAGTCTGTCACTGTTTCCCTTGTTTCCCCATCTTTGCCATGAAGTGATGGGACTGGATGCCATGATCTTAGTTTTTTTAATGTTGAGTTTTAAGCCAGCTTTTTCATTCTCCTCTTTCACCTTCATCAAGAGGCTCTTTAGTTCCTCTTTACTTTATGCCATAAGGGTGGTGTCATCTGCATATCTGGTGTTATGATATTTCCCCCTGCACCCGTGATTTCAGCTTGTGCTTCATCCAACCTGGCATTTCACATGATGTACTCTGCATATAAGTTAAATAAGCAGGGTGACAACATACAGCCTTGACGTACTCCTTTCCCAATTTGGAACCGTCCTTTCTTTGTTCTATGTCTGGTTCTAACAGGTACTTCTTCACCTGCATGCTGGTTTCTCAGGAGGCAGGTAAGTGAAAGTGAAGTCACTCAGTCATGTCTGACTCTTTGCGACTCCATGGACTGTAACCCATTATGTTCCTCCACCTATGGGATTTTCCAGGCAAGAATATTGGAGCGGGTTGCCATTTCCTTCTCCAGGAGAGGCAAGTAAGGTGGCCTGGTATCCCATTTCTTGAAGAATTTTCCATAGTTTGTTGTGATCCACACAGTCAAAGTCTTTAGCATAGCCAACAAAGCAGAGGTAGATGTTTTTCTGGAACTCTCTTGCTTTTTCTGTGCTCCAATGGATGTTGGCAATTTGATTTCTGATTCCTCTGCCTTTTCTAAATCTAGCTTGTACATCTGGAATTTCTGGGTTCACATACTGTTGAAGCCTACCTTGAAGGATTTTGAGCATGATCTTGCTAGCATGGACATCACCAGATGGTCAATACCAAAATCAAATTGATTATATTCTTTGCAGCCAAAGATGCAGAAGTTCTATACAGTCAGTAAAAGCAAGACAGGGACCTGACTGTGGCCCAGATCATGAACTCCTTATTTCAAAATTCAGACTTAAACTGAATACTTCTATAATTTCATTTAAATGTATCTATCAACTTTTATGTATTCTTTCTTGATTAAAATGTTTTTTTAGTTGTTGCTTTCAGTTCAGTTCAGTTCAGTTGCTCAGTTGTGTCTGACTCTTTGTGACCCCATGAACCACAGCATGCCAGTCCTCCCTATCCAACACCAACTGCCGGAATCCACCCAAACCCATGTCCATTGAGTCGGTGATGCCATCCAACCATCTCATCCTCTGTCGTCCCCTTCTCCTCCTGCCCTCAATCTTTCCCAGCATCAGGGTCTTCTCAAATGAGTCAGCTCTTCGCATCAGGTGGCCAAAGTATTGGAGTTTCAGCTTCAACATCAGTCCTTCCAATGAACACCCAGGACTGATCTCCTTTAGGAAGAACTAGTTGGATCTCCTTGCAGTCCAAGGGACTCTCAAGAGTCTTCTCCAACACCACAGTTCAAAAACATCAATTCTTTGGAGCTCAGCTTTCTTTATAGTTCAGCTCTCGCATCTATACATGACTACTGGAAAAACCATAGCCTTGACTAGATGGACCTTTGTTGACAAAGTAATGTCTCTGCTTTTTAATATGTTGTCTAGGTTGGTCATAACTTTCCTTCCAAGGAATAAGTGTCTTTTAATTTCATGGTTGCAGTCACCATCTGCAGTGATTTGGGAGCCCCCAAAATAAAATCAGCCACTATTTCCGCTGTTTCCCATCTATTTGCCATGAAGTGATGGGACTGGATGCCATGATCTTAGTTTTTTGAATGTTGAGTTTTAAGCCAAATTTTTCACTCTCCTCTTTCACTTTCATCAAGAGGCTCTTTAGTTCTTCTTCACTTTCTGACATAAGAGACACTCTGCCACATTTTACTGTGTGGATTACAATAAATTGTGGAAAATTCTGAAGGAGATGGGAATACCATACCACCTGACCTGCCTCTTGAGAAACCTGTATGCAGGCCAGGAAGCAACAGTTAGAATTGGACATGGAACAACAGACTGGTTCCAAATAGGACAAGGAATACGTCAAGGTTGTATATTGTCACCCTGCTAATTTAACTTATATGCTGAGTACACCATGAGAAATGCTGGGCTAGAGGAGACACAAGCTAGAATCAAGATTGCTGGGAGAAATATCAATAATCTCAGATATGCAGACGACACCACCCTTATGACAGAAAGTTGTTGCTTTAGGGGTTAGAATATACACCCTTAAGTTTAATAGTCTACTTAAAGTTGATACTGAATGAGTTCACATGTGATGTGGAAACCTTGCAACTTTGTAGATGCATTTAACTCTCCTGACCACCCTTATGCTGTAACAGTCCTGTGAACACATCTACATATGTTAGAATGTATGAAGTGAGTTTATAACTTCACAAGACAATTGTTATGATTTTTGCCTAAACAATCAGATGTATTTTAACAAAATTTAGAGGAAGACACAGTGGAGTGAGTAGTAAAGAACCCAGCCAATGCCGGAGACAAAAGAGGCACGGGTTCGATCCCTGGGTTGGGAAGATCCCTGGAGACGGAAATGGCAACCCACTCCAGTATTCTTGCCTGGAGAGTCCCATGGGCAGAGAAGCCTGATGGGCTACAGTCCGTGGGGTTTCAAAGAGTCGGACCTGACTGAACCAGCTTAGCATGCATGCATAGTCTTTTATACGTACTCAGATATTTACTACTCATTATCCTCTTTTTTGTTTTCTGAAGATGCAAATTTCTCCCTGGCATCATTTTGACTTCCTCCAGTTTGACAACTTTCTTCAGTATTTTTGTAGTGCATGTGTGCTGACAATGAATTCTGTGTTTCTTTTATCTTAAAATGTCTTTATTTCCCCTTCAGTTTTGAAATTTATTCTGTGTATAGAATCCTCTGTTGATAGTGTTTTCAGCCTTTAGGATTTTAAAGATGCTGTTTCACTGTCAGTCAAATGGTCAAGTAGTTTCTGGTGAGAAGTCTTGAATAATTCAAATTATTTTTTCTGTGAATGTGACCTATTTATCTGAATGCTTTTAGGATTTCTGCTTCATATTCTTTTTTTTTTTTTTAATTATGAAACTAGGCACATATTTTTGGCATTATACTATTTGTGGTTTGCTGAACTTGTTGAAATTGTATATTTACTTCTTTTACCAGTTTGGGAAGTTGTGGGCCATTATTACTTCAACTTTTTTTTTTCCTACTTATTCTTTCTCATGTCTCCTCTAAAATCACTTATATTTTAAAGTCAGACCCAGAGATTCAATTCATTTCTTTTCTAATGTTTTTCTCTTTATTCTTTAGATTGGATAATTTCTGTTGATCTATTTTCAGGTTCATTGACTTTCCTTTTAAACACAATGTATAACATTGTGTTTATGCTTAGAATGTTTAACATGATGATATCCTACTGTTTCATTGGTTTGCAATTTGTGTTTTTCCACCTAACATTGTGTGAGAAATCTGATTTTTTAAATTGATCTATTCTGCTATTAAACCCATTAGTGAAGCCCATAATTTCAGATATCCTAATTTTTAGTTCCAAAGTTTCCATTTGATTTGTTTTAACATTTAAATTTCTCTCCTGAGAGTTCCTATAATATCTTTTCACTTATTCCTTTACCTCCTGGGGCCTTGTTAGAATGGCTGTGTTGTAGACTTTGTTAATTTCAGCATTTGGGTCATGATGGTGGTTGGTTCTCTCTTTACATGAGAATGAGTCCCACTCTCCTGGTTTCTTGTATACTGAATAATTTTGGGTAGCATCCTGGATGTTGTGATTACTGTGTGTGGAGATTGGTTTCGGTTATGTTTTTCCATGAAGTATTATTTCTTTGTTTTAGCAGAAAAGTAATTCAGACAGAATCGAACCACAAACTCTGTCTCACCTACAGGTGGTGACAGCTCTGATCTCAGCTCACTTCTTTGTGGGTTCTATTGCTGCTGTTTTCATTTTTAACTGGCTTGGTTGCAGTCTGCAGCATGCATGGAGCATTTCAGGTCATTCAAAGACTTGGGCAGAGTTTACGTGCAGAGCCTGGAGTCCCCCTTTTTGCTCCAGCTTTTATGAGTTTCCCTTCTCACTCGCCAGCATCAGCGACCATGTGACTCTTTCTTTTCCTGGGCAGAGAAACGGTGGGTTTTCTATCAGAGATTCAGGGGCACTGAATCTTGATGGAAGCAACAGAAAGATGGGGGCACTCTTCATGTGCTCATTACTTGTTCCAGGTTTAGGCTTCCTTCCCAAAACTTCCTTCCCACCTTTGTTCACTTTCTAGAGACTTCAAGTAGGTTTTTGTTTTGGCTAAATTTATTGTTGTTTTCTGTGTAAGGGTCATTTCTCTTGTTTGCTCAACTTTTAAATTAATCTTGTCTTTGAACTCCTGGGGGATGGGGAACTATGCCTCCAGTTCTGCCAGGAATGGGATGAGGCTTGAAGGGGAAGGGTTGGGAAGGATAATATGAGAAAGTGTGAAGTGCTGGCAATTTATTGCCTGAAGCCCTGCTTCCATCACAGCAAATTGGAATTTTTTTTTCTTTCTTCTTTTATATATGGACATTTCAAGTAAGAAATATTGTAAAATTGGTATTGGCTAAAGTGTACTTGAAAACCACTTGTTTAAATACTCTCCAAGTTCTGAAGCTCTGAGAAATGTGCTGACTTCAAGGGACTTTAGCAATGCTGTGTTTAGAAGCCTAATCCTTGAGCCAGACTGACCTGCATTTGAATCTATTTGCCACTTACTAGTTGTGTAGCCTGGGGCTAGTTCCTTACGACCAGTATGTTCCATTTTTCATCTTTAAGATGGAGAGAGCCATAATGTACTATAGGATGGTGTGAGACTCCAAAGAAATGATGACTATTTAAGTTTTGGCAGAGGGATGGCATATGGTAAGAGTGTTTTAAAAACTGAATATTTGTATCCCCTCAGTTTCATAAGTTGAATCTTACATTGATTAAAAAAGATTTACAGCATAACAGTTGCAAGTTAAGTTTTATTTGGGGGCAAAATCAGGACTGTAGCCTAGGAGACAGCACCCTAGATAGCTCTGAGAGACTGCTCCAAAGAGGTGGGGGTGGGGGAAATGTCAATATATAAGATTTTGGTAAAGGAGGAGTTCAATGTAATAAAGCACTTATCTCCTGAAATGTTTTCTGTGAGTTACAAAGGAGCTGATGTCACCATGAATGGATTTAGTGCTTTTCTAGTTATGAGGAGATGCAAGGATTGGGATTATTAAATTGGTTCCCAAAAATATCTAAAGACCTGTTCTACCAGTTTCCCTGGGGCACATGGTAGAAGTGACAAATAGATTCAAGGGATTAGATCTGATAGACAGAGTGCCTGAAGAACTACGGACAGAGGTTTGTAACATTATACAGGAGGTGGTGATCAAAATCATACTCAAGAAAAAGAAATGCAAAAAGGCAAAATAGTTGTCTGAGGCAGCCTCACAAATAGCTGAGAAAAGAAGAGAAGTGAAAGGCAAAGGGGAAAAGGAGAGATATATACTCACCTGAATGCAGAGTTCCAGAGAATAGCAAAGAGAGATAAGAAGCCTTCCTAAGTGAACAATGCGAAGAAATAGAGGAAAACAATAGAATGGGAAAGACTAGAGATCTCTTCAAGAAAATCAGCAATACCAAGGGAACATTTCATGCAAAGATGGGCACAATAAAGGACACAAATTGTATGGACCTAACAGATGCAGAAGGTATTAAGAAGAGGTGGCAAGAATACACAGAAGAACTATACAAAAAGAACTTCATGACCCAGATAATCACAATGGTGTGATCACTCACCTAGAGCCAGACATCCTGGAATGTGGAGTCAAGTGGGCCTTAGGAAGTATCACTAAGAACAAAGCTAGTGGAGGTCATGGAATTCTTGAGCTATTTCAAATCCTGAAAGATGATGGTGTGAAAGTGCTGCACTAAGTATGCCAGCAAATTTAGAAAACTCAGCAGTGGCCACAGGACTGGAGAAGGTCAGTTTTCATTCCAATCCCAAAGAAAGTCAATGCCAAAGAATGTTCAAACTACCGCATAATTGCACTCATCTCACAAGCAGGCAAAGTAATGCTCAAAATTCTCCAAGTTAGACTTCAACAGTATGTAAACTGAGAACTTCCAGATGTTCAAGTTGTATTTAGAAAAGGCAGAGGAAGCAGAGATCAAATTGCCAACATCCTCTGGATCATTGAAAAAGCAAGAGAGTTCCAGAAAAATATCTACTTCTGCTTTATTGATTACTCTAAAACCTTTGACCATGTGGGTCACAGCAAACTGTGGAAAATTCTTCAAGAGATGGGAATACCAGACCACCTTACCTGCCTCCTGAGAAATCTGTATGCAGGTCAAGAAGCAACAGTTAGAACTGGACGTGAAACAACAGACTGGTTCAAAATTGGGAAAGGAGTACGTCAAGACTATACATTGTTACTCTGTTTATTTAACTTATATGCAGGGTACATCAGGTGAAATGCCAGGCTGAATGAAGCACAAATGAATGAAGATTGCGGGAAGAAATATCAATAACCTCATATAGGCAGATGACACTACCCTTATGGCAGAAAACAAAGAGGAACTAAAGAACCTCTTGATGAAGGTGAAAGAGGAGAGTGAAAAAGCTGGCTTAAAATTCAGCATTCATAAAATGAAGGTCATGGCAGTTGGTCCCATCACTTCATGGCAAATAGTTGGGGAAACAATGACAACAGTGACAGACTTTATTTTCCAAAATCACCACAGATGGTGACTGCAGCCATGAAACTAAAAAACTCTTGTGACTTGGAAGAAAATCTATGACAAACCTAGACAGTGTATTAAAAAGCAGAGACATTATTTTGCCAACGAATGTCCCTATAGTCAAAGCTATGGTTTTTCCAGTACTCATGTATGGATGTGAGAGTTGGACCATAAAGAAGGCTGAGTGTGAAGAATTGATGCTTTCAAACTGTGGTGCTGGAGAAGACTCTCAAGGGTCCTTTGGACAGCAGTGAGATCAAACCAGTCAATCCTAAAGAAAATCAACCCTGAATATTCATTGGAAGGACTGATGCTAAAGCTGAAGCTTCAATCCTTTGGCCACCTGATTGGAAGAGCAGACTCACTGGAAAAGAGACAGTGATGCTCTGAAAGACTGAAGGCAAGTGGAGAAAGGAGCAAGAGAGGGTGAGATGGTTGGATGGCATCACCAACTCAATGGACATTTTAGCAAGCTCCAGGAGATAGTGAAGGACAGGGAAGCCTGGCATGCTGCAGTTCATGGGGTCACAAAGAGTCAGACACGACTGAGTGAGTGAGCAACACAGTGCCTCACTCTCCACCCTGAACTCCCTTGAATGGATGTTGAAGTTTGGCAGCTGCAGCATCACAGGGTTCTGTCTCCACAGAGGCAGATGGCCAATGCCCTTGGCAAGCACCAATTAGCAGTTGACATCTACTTCCCAAATGTTATGGAATTTGGAGATATGATCCTGGTTGTGAGGAGTGAGATGGCTCATGATGGTATTAGTGCCCTTGTAAGAGACACCAGGTAGCTTTCTCTGTTTCATATGAGCACACAGCAAGAAGGTGGCTTTCTACAAGCCACCATGTGGGTCCTCACTAGAACCTGACCATGCTGGAACTCTGACCTTGGACTTACAGCCTCTAGAACTAAACTAGAGAGAAAATAAACACATGAGAAAATAAAGGTGTGCTGTTTAAGCCCTCCAGAGTGTGATATTTTGTTAAGGTAGCCTGGGCTTTACTAAGACATTTTGTATGCCACTGATAAGTATTCATCATCAAATGTGTATGGATGCTTTTGTGAGTAAAAGCAAAGGCCCTGGAGAGTCTGGTGAGTTTCCAGAGAGAGCAAAGGAAGGGCCCTTTCACCAGCCCCGCAGAGGCAATTGTATCCTTGGGACACTGATGCAGCTTTCGCCTGGAGCCCACAGGACAGAGCTTCTCACTCATTATCAGAGACATGGCAGCTGCCGCTTGGTCACTTTAGAATTGACAATCACAGGTCCCATTCGTGACAGCTCCATTTCTCAGGATGAACTTGCCAGGAAGATTGCCTCTCTAACAGGTCACCTCCTGGGATGCAGCATATAGAAAATACACAGTGAGATTCCAGCATGTGAGGGGGCAGCATCCATTGTACATCCCTCATGTCTCATTGCAAAGAGTTGGCTTTCCTCTGATCCCTATTTGAGGACTTTAAGTGGTGTGTCCAAACTGATGTTGGGAAAGATTGAAGGCAGGAGGAGGAGGAGGGAGGAGAAGGGGGTGGCAGAGGATGTGATGGTTAGATGGCATCACTGACTCGATGGACATGAATTTGAGCAAACTCCAGGAGGTAGTGAAGGACAGGGAAGTCTGGTGTGGTGCTGTCCATGAGGTCATAGAGTCAGACACAATTGAGTAACTGGACAACAGCAACATCTAAACTGAAATCTGCTGTAGACTGAGTGCTGAGCTCACTGCACTGTGTCTGCTTTCCCAAGAAGGCTCTGAGTGGTAACGCAGGAGGTGGTGTTGGGAGGGCCAGGAAGAAGAAAGATGTCGGGCTCACCGGGTCCAGCTTCTTCGCAAGGTCATCATCAAACATGATTTTCCGAGTGCCGCCTCGTTGCTGCTGGCACAAATGAGACCCGGAGGTTATTGGAAATCTATAAGAAAATCTTGTCCTATGTCAGGCTCCTGACTAAGCCCATTCCTTTCCCCTCCCTGAGCAAAGGAAAGCTAACCCAAAAGGAAGCAGGAAAAACGTTTTGCTTTGGTCCAAACCTTTAAATCTTTCATAGCTCGGAGGCTTGTCCTCATTTACAGAACAAACAGGATTTAAACTTTGCGGGCCATAGTGGGGAGTTGGGAAGGAGGGAAGTCAGCATTTAAGCTCAGCAGCAAGAGACCCCCCCTAAAAACTGAGGCCACCCTGGTGTGGTCCATGTTCTTATTTATCCTGACAAGTTTCATTCATCACCTAACACTTCCTAGTATGAAAAAAGATTTCTTCCCCAGACTCAGAAGGTAAAATTTGCTTAATTTCAAATCTGAGCTCACCCTCCTTTACCCACAGGGTTCCAGGGTCTGCAGTCTCATAGCAGAGAGATCGTAAAATCTGATGAGTGTTTTTTGACATCAGCAAAGGTCTCTGATTAGTATTTTTTGCTTTTTGTTTGTTTTCACCAAAATCAGCCCTTGTTTCCTGCAAAGATCAAGTGATAGGAGATGCCCTTTGCAAAGTTAGTGCACTGCATTACCCTCCCTGCAATCTAGGTTTGCATGACAGGAAGGGTGTTTGTCTCTCTCTCTCTTTTTTTTTTTTTTGGTTGTGGCTCAAATTTACAACTGTAGAAACAGGGCTTGGTGTCTGTGCCTCAAAGGGTGTTGGAAAGGGAGATCCAGGGCCCAGAGAGAGGCAAGAGCTCACGCTATTCTACTCAGATTGAGAAGTCCCAGCTGCTGGAGCAAACGAGGGGTCTAAGGTGAGGGGAGAAGAAATGTAGCTAATGGATGAAAAGTCAGGGTATTCCATCTGGGACATATCTCAGAGAAGTGGCGCTCTGGGGAAGGGCCAGTACATCACAGGCACTCAGTAAGTGAATGATGAATGAATGAGTGGCCTAATGAATGAATGAGTCAGGGGACTCTGCCACACACATCTTTTCATCACCCACAGGTCCCGACTCAGGGATGTGCATATAGAATTGCTTGATAAATGTTGACTTAATGATGGGGCTGTTTTCAGTACTACAGGAGTTCAGAGCCTTTACCATCCTAGGGGCTATGCACAAGCCTCAAACTGCAGCTTTGGTTTCCCTGATGGAAACAGAGAGGCTCCAGGTCCCTCCAGCTGCTTCTAGAGTCACAGAACTGATGGAAGGACCATACTTGAGCTGATTTGCTTTCCAGCAATTTCCAGCCTCTTCTTTGCTAGTCCTATGGTGAATTGGACATGAATTTGAACAAACTCTAGGAGATAGTGAAGGACAGAGGAGCCTGGCGTGTTGCAGTCTGTGGGGTCATAAAGAGTCAGACACGACTTGATGACTGAACAAAAACAACAACATTGTGAGTATTTGCCTGTACTTTGGTCATTCTCTCAGACTCTACTGAATGATTCCAGACTTGTATACTGATTCGTAACAAGTAACTCATGGTGGGTGTGGAAATACAGATGTCACTTTCTACACTAGGGATTTTTAGGAAGGTTTAGGGTGAGATCTCGGGTGATGTTTTTGCCACTGTTGCCATCTGTGGGGAAAGATTTCAGGGAAGTCTTGGCAGTCTTAAAATCATTTGTAGCACACAGGGTCATGTGTCTCCCTCCATTTGACCCAAATTCCCACCTCTCAGGGACGGATCCAGACAAGCACAACAGGCCTCTGTGTACGCGTCTGAGTCTGAAGTTGGGAAGTTGGGTTTCACCACAGAACTTGGGCAGAAACTCTGCCTGAACTAATTTTCCTCCAGGCAACTTCATTGGAACAAAGTTTTATGTGGTAGATAATGAGAAAAGCAGCTGTAAACTCCTAAAGGAGTGAAAAATAATTTCTAAAGAGATCCTGAAAATCTCTTAGAATAAGAAAGTTGCATCAATTCTCTCAATTACTATGAGGAACATGCATCTGTAACACACATTGTAATATGCATTAAAGACATTTTAATGAGAAAACAACTTAAAAGTTGATAAACATGTGTGTTGATACCCGGTAAAGACTTTCTGGGGAGGAGGGTAGAGATTGGGGGAGTCATTAGCACCAGGTTGCTTGATTAGGTGCTATATTGTTCTGAATAATTTAGCTGCTGAAGTTCAGGCTTGGATGACTGCAGATTTGGGTGTGATTATCAAGAAGCTCTGAATTGATGCCTTTGTATTGTGGTGCTGGAAAAGATTATTGAGAGTCCCTTGCACAGGAGGAGATCAAACCAGTCCATTCCAAAGGAAATCAAACCCTGAATGTTCATTGGAAGAACTGATGCTGAAGTTTCTATATTTTGGCCACCTGATGTGAAGAGGTGACTCATTGGAAAAGACCTAGTTGCTGGGAAAGATTGAAGGCATAAGGAGAAGGGGGTAACAGAGGATGAGATGGTTGGATGGCATCATCAACTTAATGGACATGAGTTTGAGAAAACTCTGGGAAATGGTGAAGGACAGGAGAGCCTGTTGTGCTGGAGTCTGTGGGATTGCAAAGGGTCAGACATGACCTATCAATTGAACAACAATCAAGAGGCTCTGAGGCTGTGAAAAGATGGAGAACATCTATTTCTGAGATTGGGATGATGTCAAACCCTGGCACATGGGTGTCCGGCAGTCAACATTGTAGGGTTCAAAACACTCCTTATTCTGCTCAAAACCAATTAGGCTGGAGAAGCAGGCCAAAAAGTTTGGGGTTATTGAAAAACTCAGGCCTGGTCAGGCTCAGGTTACCCTGATGTGGGAAATTGAAGACTTTGGAGACTGTTGGCCTGATTCCATCCCTTGGTGTGGCCTGTGAGCCCCTTCCAGCACTGTGAGAAGAGCACTGGTTGGTCCTATATCACTACATGATGTCTGATCCCCATGCTGGGAGAGCTGGATGAGGCAGGAGGCAACAGTGTCTTTAGAGGCATTACCTACCTAATCATGTGACAGTTATTAACAGTGGCTATAGCCAAACTTTGGAGAAGGAAATGGCAACCCACTCCTGTATTCTTGCCTGGAAAATCCCATGGACTGAGGATCCTGGTAGGCTACAGTCCATGGGGTCGCAAAGAGTTGAACACGACTGAGTGATTTCACTTCACTCACATAGCCAAACTACATCCAAATGCGTGCTCAGCATCCTACCTGGATTTCAACATTAGCTTTCTATTGCTCCATAACCAGAACCACATTTGGTGGCTTAAAGCATTATCTGTTTATTATCTCAGCGCTTCTGGGGTCAAGAGTCCAGAACACGGCTTAACTTGGTTCTCTGCTCAAGGTCTCACGAGGCCACAGTCAAGGTATCAGCCAGGATGTATTCTCATCAGGGGCTTGGCTGGAGAAGAAACTGCTTTTACATTTCCTAAGCTGGTTGATAGAACTGATTGAATTCATTTCCTTGTGGTTGTAGGACTCAAGGTGACTTTCTTCTTTGTGGCCAGGATGAGAGTCTGCTGCTGGATGTTCTGACTTCAGGGAGGGCTCCTGCCTATCACCTGATTAGGCCAGGACTGCCCAGGGTGATCTCCCTTTTGATGAAATAAATTCCACTGACTAGAGACCTTACTTACATCTGCAAAGTTCCTTCACCTCAACTGATTCCTATTTATTAGAAACGGGCTTCCCAGGTGACTCAGTGTAGAGCATCTACCTGTCAATGTTGGAGGAACAAGAGATGCAGGTTCCATCTCTGGGTTGGGAAGATGCCCTGGAGTAGGAAATGGCAAACAGCTCCAGTAGTCTCACCTGAAAAATTCCATGGACAGAGGAGCCTGGTGGGCTACAGTCCATGGGTTGCAAAGAGCTGAACGTGACTGAATGACTGAGCAAATCACATTTATTGTAATAGAAACAAGTCTTAAGTCCCATCCACATTTAAGGGATGGGGTTTACACAAAAGCATGGATATTGGGAGCAGGAACCAATAAGGTCACTCTCAGCCATGTCCACCACAACTAGAATTATTCGCCAAAACCTCTGAGCTATCCTGTTCTCATCCCCATTCTGCCAACGAGGAAACCAAGGTCACAGAGATGCAGTGGTCGTCCAATGACACCCAGCTAGAAATGGGTTGAATTCAAACCCAGAAGGTTCCAGAGTCATGCACAGTAACAGCCTGTGTTCCTTGGTTAGAAAGTAGTGAAACAGGGAAGTCCTATAGGGAAGTCCTACAGGGAAATCCTATAGGGAAGTCCTACAGGGAAGTCCTATAGGGAAGTCCTATAGGAAAGGTCATGGTGGCTTTGTGATGTGTAATGCATAGTATAAAAATAATAGGTTGAGTTTGCTCATTAACATAAGCAAGCGCTGAATAAATGTTAATGACCACCCTGATGACTGTCATGTTTTTATTTTTTCAACTGCAGAAGTGAAGTACAATGGAATTTCTACAGCTGGTAGAAATACACACAGGAGCTGGAGTGAGACAGCATTAGAGGAGTCAAGGTTACCAGAGGTTTACAAGAAAGGCATCACAGCTCAATCTGTGTTTCACTGTTGATCATGATAAGACAGTCAGAGCAGCCCTTTCGCTGAGAAACCCAGAGCCTTTTACACACATGGTCTCATACATTGTTCCAAACATTTGGCTGAGCATTTCTGTTATTCCCAAGTGAAGGATGAGGGCTGGGGGTGATGGGTGACTCCTGCAGGGTCCACCAGATGAGCAGCAGAGGTAAGATGTGAACCCAAGTCCAGGGTTAGGTCCACTGTTCCATTTTTGTGTGGAGTAGCGATGATAGGCTATGATCTATAATTCGTCTATAACTTGCCTTTGCTCATATAACACCTGAGTTTTTTGAGAGCTGGACCCATTCTTGTACCTTGTGTCCCGCATGGAGCTTGGGGACTGGGCACTGGGGCTGACCTATTTGTGGAGGAGGTGCATGGATCTAAGAGGCAATGGAGACCAGCATGTTGCGCCCCAGGGTTCTCTGCTCTGAGAGGGTGATGATGGAGATTTACCATCTAGAAGGTGAGCTGGACAGTAGCCAAGTGAGCTGATGAGGGCCTGGGGACGAGGTGGTTGGCCAGCTCACATTTACTTCCTGGGTTTTTGTTGGCTGTGGGATGAGAGTGGGTGTGCAGGTGGGCACAGGGATTCAGGGTAGATGGTGAAGGGCCTCCCCTTCTTGGCCTCGGCCTTCTCTTTGGGGTTTGGGTTTGTCTCCCTTGCTTCTGGGTGGGTGCATCATGGAGCAGGGCTGTGGATTCTGGTCTGGGCACCTGCCTGCCACTTGAGCCTCATAGTCTTTTCTTAGGGCCTACCTCTGCCTGGATGGGATCTTCTCTGCTTCCTGGACCACCAATATGGAGGGTGAAATGGGTCCCAGATCCTGGGTGAGTCACAGCTTCTAAACTCTCCCAGGCATGCACTCCACATTGGCTTTCCTTCCACCTCCAGGAAATTAGGGCCATAAATGACTTATCAGATTAGGCTGCTACTTCCCTCCACCTAGATCCCCAGCCCCTCAGATCCTCTGCAGGTCCAGGAAGGGCCAGAGACAGGATGGTGTTGGAAGTGCAGAGAATTGATATCAGAATAAAAGTGGGAGCTCACTGCAGATGCATTTTCTATGTGCAAAAATATTCAAGAAAAAATGACTCCTAGAATCCACAGAGAGAGAGAGAGAGAGAGAGAGAGAGAGAGAGAGAGAGAGAGAGAGAGAGAGAGAGAGAGGGAGAGAGAGGGAGAGAGGGAGAGAGAGGGAGAAGAGAGAGATGAGGTCTACCAGAAAGCTCTGAGAATTACAAACAGAGGTGATAGCTTATGATCCATCCCCTGCTTTCAACATTTTCTCCATGGAGCTGCCAGACACACGAGCTATTGGTAATTAAACTTCCAGGAGCTAAATTCAACAGTTACATGTATTTTACAGAGAGCACAGTTTCCTTTGTCTTTCTTGCTCTCACTTTCTGTCTCTTCTTGTCCTGCTCTGTCTAAATTTTGTGTGCTTAAGAGAGAAAGATGTGGACATAACAGAGAATTAATAGCATTTGAGCAGTGACTTGTATATCCAGTCTTACAAATGGCCCCCAAGCAATCTTGCCTCCTTGATTTTTACTGCAGAAGCTCATCTAATGACCACTATTGGCAGAGATTCTATTAACCTCAATCACCACCTCCCCACTAGATGGCAGATCCTTTGGTGCCAAGAATTCCTATCTTATCCTTCTTAGGAGCTAGCCACTCTAGGTTAATGCCTGATGCACGAAAGTCTCCATAAATGTTTGCTGGTTGATTTAAAATGAACTCACATGAAATAGGACTTCAGAAAAAGAAGCAATTGGTATTGGGTGAAATAGTCTCATATTTCAACTCCTTAATATAGTACAGCAATCTGCAAGATGTCCAAGCATCCTGTGGGGGAAATTTCTACGACTATAATATGACACATGGGCTTCCCAGGTGGCTCAGAGGTAAAGACTCTGCCTGCAATGTAGGAGACCTGGGTTCTATCCTTGGGTCGGGAAGATCCCTTCAAGAAGGAAATGGCAACCCACTACAGTATTCTTGTCTGAAAAATCCTATGGACAGAGCCTGGCGGGCTACCGTGCATGGGGTCACAGAATTGGGCACAACTTGGTGAGTGAGCACACACACATAATATGACACACACACAGTGTGGGTGCAGAATGGTGATCTGGGAGGCGATATTATAGCATTAGCTTAGGTTAACATCTGGTACCTCCCATATACCATGAAGGGCCACACGTGTTTCCTAAGCCCACCTGTGTCCTTCACCCCCCACCCCCTACTTCCTGAATCACAGACTCTGGGTTTGTTTGATGCGACACATGCCTAATGGGAACTATAGCCATGAGACCCAGCTCTCAATGAATCCAAATGAAGTTACTGCGGAGAGTGGCCCTTCCCAAACACAAATCAAAGCCTTACTGGGAGAAGGCTCTTTGTCCTTCACCCCTTCAGCCCGCCCCTCTTTTATTCCTGCCTGGAAACTGGAAGTGATGGCTGGAGGCATAGCAGCCACCCTGGGGCAATGAGCATAAAAGCCACAGTAATGATGGTGGAGCAGAGGAGGGAAGAACCTCCATCTCTGAGGTCAGCGTGGATGGGCCCACAAGTTCAGGACTTCCCACCGTGTTGCATATGCTAAGTTTAACCCCCTGGGCTTTCTGTTCAAGATGGTGGAATAGAAGGATAGGTGCTTATTTCCTCCTGCAAGAGCACCAAAATCACAACTAGCTGTTGAACATCCATTGACAGGAGGATGCTGGAACTTACCACAGGGAACTATAGTTAATATCTTATAATAACCTACAATGGAAAATAATTTCAAAAATATTATATATGTGTATGTATAACTGAACCACCTTGCTGTGGTTGACCTGAAATATTGTAAGTCAACTATGTTCCAATAAAATATATATGTTAAGAAAAGAAAAAAAAGTATAATCCTCTCATAGTTTCAGCCACTATAAGCAGGTTTCCTGTTATTTGCAGCTGAATGAAGTCCCCAAGTGCTGCCACAGTGACTCTTCCTGTTAATCCCATCAATTGGATATTATTAATCATGTTTTTCAAGCAAGGAAGTCACAGTTCAGGGAGGTAGATAAGAAACCTAAGATCACAGAACCAGTGAGTGGTGACTCCAGACATTAGTGTTTTATTCCGAAGCTTCTGTTCTATATTTTCTCCCTGGATATAAAGAAAGAGAGAGGGTCGTATCTATACAAGGGTCACTTCTTGCCTAGAAAATGGCATTGATTCATCAGGTCATTCAAATAACAAATACTCCTTGAGCCCAGCCTATGGCTGTGTTTTCCTGAGCAGTGGGCCTGTCCCCAGAGGACCCTCCAGCCTGAAGGCCTCCTCTTCCCAAGCTCTTCTCTCTTTGGGGAATTTTGTCCTTTGATATTTACTAACAGAGAAGGCTCTGTCACACACCATTCTGTTCCCTATCCTCTGCCCCAGGCTTTCTGTATTCTTGCTGGAGCAATAGCACCCCAGGGAAAGGAGCACTAGAGGGAAATCAGGACCAGCAAGTTTTATTCATTTGTTACTTACTGAATCACAGACACCGATTGTTAACTTGGTGTTTTCAATTAAAAAAAAAAAAAAGGGACCAGCATCCGAATGCTGATGTAGTTGCCAAGAAGAAAGCAATACAAATCCAGTAGCTTGTGAGTGACTGCTGCTTTCAAGTTTGGACCGGAGGGAATGTGGGATGAAGTATTCATCTCTGTTTGCACTCGTTCCTCTTGGTCTTGGCGGGAATCTAAAGATTAGTGATAGGAATGCCATATTCAAATGGTTGCTGCAGAATTAAGGGACTTACAATAAAAACTAATCAAAGTAAACATTAAGAGCTTACTTTGGCTCTCTCATAGTCATGGCTCTGTGTTAAGCACTTTAACAGTATTGTTTCACTTTTCCCCAAGGCAACTACATCAAAGTGTTAGTCTCTCAGTCGTGTCCAACTCTTTGCAACCCCATGCAGCCCACCAGGCTCCTCTGTCCATGGATTTCTCCAGGCAAGAATACTGGAGTAGGTTGCCATTTCCTTCCACAGGAGATCTTTCCAACCCAGGGACTGAATCAGAGTCGCCTGCAGTGCAGGTAGATTCCTTACCATCTGAACCACCAAGGAAGCCCACGACTTCATGGCGCTGTTATTGTGACTGTCATTTTAGATGTGAGGAATAATGGGTGGGACCACATGACCAGCTCAACATCCCTCAGGTCCAGACCCTCTTCCCTTGTATCTGGGAAGTGAAGGCTGAAGCTGTTGCAAAAGGCAAATGTTCTGGCTACCATTTAATGAGCATCCTTGATAAATGCTTAGAATACAAAATGAGTAAGACCAGACCTTATCTTCCAGGGAGCCTAGACTGGGGGAGGAGGTGATGAATTCACTGAAAAAACAGGTCAGATATTATATGGGAAAGTATCTCCAAGTCTCCTATGAGAATTGATGAGGCTATCAATTCTCTTGTAACAACCCATTTCCCCTAAGTCAGGAACTCAGCTACTTCTTGAGACCAAAGATACATAAGATTTACTGACTACTTCCTATGAGCTTGATTTTATTTGGTTTACCTCACTTAATCCTCACAACCACCCTAGGAAGACTCTCTATGTTTAGGCTGTTCTCAGAAGCAGATTCTGAGATGATGATTCAAGTGCAAATTGTTTATATGGGAAGGGTATAGGGAAATGATGGCAAGGGAAGAAGTTATTGAACCAGCTCCCACTATTTTATTGGGAACCTAAACCTACAGGGAACCTCTGGGAAGTGAAATAAGGCACATTTCTCTAATTTACTATGTAATTTTACTATGATGATAATGGTGAGAATGAAGATGAAGATGAAGGTGATGTTAAGGGTGGGGATGGTAATGGTGGTGATGAAGATGATGGTGGTAGTGACGGTGGTGATGATAAAGATGATGGTGATGATGGTGATGATGTTGATGGTGAGGACAATGCTTAGGATGATGGTGCTTGCAGTGATGATGGTAATGAGGAAAGTTATGATCATGATCTTGATGGTGGTGATGATGATGGTGATGATAGTGACGATGATGATTTTTTAACTGCTGAATATATTTTGTATTTTGGTGGAGTTCTGTTCACATGGCCTCCCCTGGTGGCTCAGATGGTAAAAAAATCTGCCTGCAACGCAGGAGACCCGGGTTCGATCCCTGGTTCAGGAAAATCCCCTGGAGAAGGGAATGGCCACCCACTCCAGTACTCTTGCCTGGAGAATTCCATGGACAGAGGAGCCTGAAGGGCTGCAGTCCACGGGGTCACAGAGAGATATGACTGAGCAACTAACACTTTCACATTTTGTTTACATAGAATAAATTTTAGGATGTCAAAGCCTCCAAGTAGAAGATTCAGTTAAAAAATTTAAAATCACATGCTATTTACATGATAAGTAGATAAATTCATCCCAAGTATGCTCTGAAATCAAGAGAAATTCAGTCTGATCTCTTATACCTTCTAGAGCATGGCTGTAAGACCTTAATCCCTATGAAAGTCAGAAGTCAATACTGCACTGAAGCACCTAGCACATGGCTGACATATTGCAGCCCCCGATAAACTTTCGCTGAGTGAAGGATGGGTGTAAAACATCGAGTTGATGATGGCCTTATGGAAACCCAGAAGGCCTTTTGTATTAGAAACTGTTAAGTTTCAGGATCAGTTTTTGTTTTGCTTTGCTTTGTTTGTAAATGTTTGTGTTAAATTAGAGCACAACATAAATATAGTGAATTGTGTGAATCCTAAATTCTTGACTTCTTCCAAAGGGAGTATACTCATGTCACCACCACTAAGACCAAGGTATGGGGCATCATCTGAACCCCAGAAAACTTCCTCATGCCTGTTCTCATCATTATTCCCCAGAGTAACCCCATTCTTGACATCTAGCTCAGTAAGATACTTCTGCCTAGTTTAAAACATCATTAACTGCATCTTGCAATATTGCTTTTTTGGTCAAATTACATGCATGAAATTCATTCATATTTTTGCATGTCATGGTGCCTAGTTCTTCTTCATTGTTCCATGGGTTCCATTATACAAATATACTATGATTTACTTATCTGTCCTTTTATTGTTGGATGTTTGAGTTATTTTCAGCTTTTTGTTATTGTGATAAAGATGTTATGAACATTCTGGTACATTTCTTTTGGAGGATATGAGTGCTTATTTTTCTTAGGTGTTATCAAGGCGCAGAGCCCCTGGGTTCCAGGGGAAGAGCATGTGTAGCTGTAATAGGTTCAGGCACATACTCTTCTGGAACAGTCCTGCAAGTATGCACTTGGCTGGCAGTGTGCGTCCTGGCTCTGCCATCAGTCTTATGCAGGTCTACGTCTTGTTTTTGCTGCTTCTCAGCTGTGTGATATTAGAACTTTTCAAGGTTTTTTCAAGGTTCAACAACTTGTCCTTTAATGACTACGAAATGGGAATCATAGTTCATTTACTTTATGTGAAATGAATGTGTTTATATACATAGATGCATGTATACAGAATGCATGTGTTTACGTACACAGATGCATGTATAGAGAATGCATGTATTTACATGCATAGATCATGTATAGAGATGCATGTGCTTACATACATAGATACATGTATGCAGAAGGCATGTTTACATACATAGAAAAATAACATAATGCAGTCCTGGCTCTTAGTACATACTGAAAAATGACAGCTGTGACTATTCTTATTAGTATTTATCTAGAATATTTAGTGGCCACGCTATCCTCTTCTGAAAAAATGCAAACATGGCATAGTTATTTCATTTTGATGTTTAACAAGCATCGAGACAGAGGTTGTGATTCAGGGTAGGCATGGGGGGTCTGAACCCACACAGGAGTCCGCCCTCTTGGGGACCCTGCAGATTGTCTTACATGACATAGTTTTGTAGAACATGGATTTTCCACGAAAGCCCTATCAAAGGTAGAGTAATTATTCTCTGTGACAGAAAACATCAGTCAGCTAAAATTATCATTCTAGCCAAGCATGTAAGTATGATTAGCTAAATATGCAATCATGAAAAATGCCTACAAGCTGGAAGGTTTTTCTTCTCTCTCACATGGTTGTTGGGGTCACAAATAAATGACTGTTCTGCCAGCTCCAATCCTACAAGCCCCACCGCCCCCCCATCCTCGCCCATTGCCGGGACGTGCTGGGCTCTGCTGCAGCTCAGACTCTCAGCCGGCACTGTATGCCTCTCCTCTGCCCAGTGACTTTGTTTTCAGCCCAGGGCTTAGACTCGTCAGCTCAGACCCCTCCTCCCTCTTGCTGCCCCTTGAGCTGCAAAGGCGATTGGCTCCCCACTCCCCACAGGTGCCCTGACTCAGCCACCCGCAGCTTATCTTTGCCTCCCCTGATACCCTAGAGGAGTCTCAAAGGCAGGATTTTTTTTCCTGCACTGAGTCTTCATTGCCACGTGTGGGCTTTCCCTAGTTGCAGTGCACAGGTTTCTCACTGCAGTGGTTTCTCTTGTTGTGGAGCATGGGCTCCTGGGTGTGTGGGCTTCAGTGGTTGCATAACTTGGGCTTAGTTCTCCCTTGACTTGTGGTATCTTCTTGGACCAGGGATGGTCTGCCCTGCAGTGGCAGGCAGGTTCTTAACCAGTGGACCACCAGAGAGGTCTAAAACCAGGGATTTTAAGATTCTCATTTGTTTTTCCAGTTGCCTAGCCAGTAAGCAGTTGAATTATTGTTGCTGTTCAGTTGATAAGTTGTGTCCGACTCTTTTTAGCTCAGAACATAAAATAAGACATCCCTGTGATCCCTCCTAACTCTAACTTCCATCCTGCTCTGTTCTAGTTCTTGCAGAACTTTGGTTTCTTTATCAATCTTGTCTTTAGAGTCCCTTGGACAGCAAGGATATCAAACCTGCCAATCCTAAAGGAAGTCAACTATGAATATTCATTGGAAGGACTGGTGCTGAAGCTGAAACTCCAATACTTTGGTCACCTGATGCGAAGAGTCAACTCACTGAAAAAGACCAGTGTGACAAATTGAGGGCAAGAGGAGAAGGGGAGACAGAGGATGAAATGTTTGGATGGCATCACTGACTCAATGGACATGAGCTTTAGCAAACTCTGGGATAGTGAAGGACAGGGAAGCCTGGCATACTGCAGTCCATGGGGTCACGAAGAGTGGGACACGACTTGGTGATTGAGCAAGAAAAAGAACACTTTAAAACTGAATAGCACTTTGATTTATTTCCTATATGATTCTTTTCATTCTTATGCCACCTTTAAGATCAATATACCCATTTACAGATAAGCATTAATTAACATATGAAAGATGTTTCTTAAGATTGACTGTGTACCAAACAAAATGACTGCATAATTTATTTTATTCTGTAGTTGCCTTGATGTCTTATGTGGTCCCTAAATATCCCTAGATAAAGTCCCAGGATTAGATCCATTAGAAAGGCTAATCTCTTCCTTAAAACAATGTGCTTTAGTTATTGACTTATCATCTTGCTGAGTGACTTTAAGTGATGTAACATTGTTTGAAAAGCTTTGCAGAGCTTGTCTTTTAGTTAATTGGCTTGTGGTTGAATATATTGTAATTTCTCTAGCTGTTTTCTGTTGTACCGCCCTCACCTTACCCATTTGTGCAATGAGTGGAAATGGAAAAGATGGAAAATGTCACATGGGGCAGTCCCTAAATGCAACCTCTTGTTTGTTTTCTGCCCCAATGCTTAAAAAAGTCTCACTGGGCACTGACTATGTTTCATGCCCTTTAGGGAAAGCTATGGCCAAGCACGTGGGCTCTGGATGCAGACACTTTGCAGGAATCTGCCTCCAAGGCTTCTAAACTGTGTGGTCACGGTCAGGCTGCTTGACCTCTCTGGACCTGAATGGAGGGTGACCTGGGGATTCAGCTGGGCACCCATTCATGATGGGTGCCTAGTGTCCACAGGTAGGAGGCTGACAATCTCCTCCAAGGCATGGATGACAAGGGCCCTTTGGGAACCAGGTTCCTGCAGAAGATGGTGACTTAATTGTCAGGAGAACCTAGGACATGGCCTCCACACCCAGGTCGGGGGCATCTGGGTGAGAATGTTCCTGGGAACCCACAAGAGGCTATCATGAGGACATTCCTGGGAGCCCAGAAGAGGCTATCATGGGGCCAATTGCTGAGAGCTGTGTGGTCAAAGGATGAACACTAGAAATACATCAAGAGCAGAAGAGAAGATGTTTATTTTTTGGTAGATGTTCAAACTCTCCTCTTCTTGCCCTGGCACTTGACATGCATGAAAGTTGTTGATTTTCCCTCAAGGCCAGAATCAGAAAGATGGAATGACATCACCTGGCTTCTCTCAGTGGAATTCAACTCCGGGTTCCTGAAGATGCCTGATGAGGGGCTGAGTGGGTGGGACTTCTCACCGTCCATCATCCCGCCTGATATCCCCAAGTGCTTGTGAAAATGATTTTCTAAATCTGACGTTTTACTCCTTCTTGTCCCAGGACTAAATGACAAGATAATAGGAGAAATTAGGCACTACTGCCCTGTTGGCAGAAGCCACATAATGATTGCTGATAAGAAGGACACATTGAGGGTTCCCGTTAGCAGGTTTCCATGAGGAACTGAAGAGCTGCAACCCCACGACTGGCTGGGGCCAGTGTCCTGAGCTGTCAGCCCTGCTCAGGGCTCCCTTCCTGCACTCAGTAGCTTAGGGGGACCATCCCAGGGTTCCACAAGAGACCAGTGGCTTCAGAGACCATGAAGAGATATTCCCAATGATGGAAAGAAAACCACCACTATTAGCACAAGGGAAAATGCAGAGCACCCCCTCTCAGCCTCCAGGCATTCAGGTGATGGCCATCAGGGCAGGACTCATTGGCCACCTGGAGGTGCAGAGGACATCAAGCACTTTTCCCAGGGCAGGGGCCAGGGTGTTCCTCCAGGGTGGTCCCACTCTTTTGCTGGTGTCTTCGAGACCTGCATGTCCTTCTCTGTATGGGGATCTGGCAGGGTGACCAACTGTTCTGGTTTGCCCATCACTGAGGGGGTGTCTGGGGTGTGGGACTTTTGGTTTTAGAATCAGGACAGTCCCAGACGCACCCTCAGATGTGGGACTGTGATGCTATAAACAGAAATGTCCCACATAAAGAGGAGGAGTCAGTGCCCTGGTCTGGGAGCAGGGCAGGTGGGTTGATCTTGGTTTGTATCTGCTCCCATACTCCCGCAGGGATGGCTCAGCCTCAGACCCCTTGGGTCTTGGTTCCCATGCCAGCCTGGGGCCTCATGTCCTCACAGCTGCCCTCGCTCCTGGAGCATTTATCCCTGCACCTGAAACCCTCACTCCTGGAGCCCCTGACTCATGCCCTTCAGCCTCTGACCAGCAGGGGTGACTGTTAGCCCTGAGGTCCACCTCTAACCTTGAGTGCCAGCCCCTGCCTTGGTGCTGCTGCTTATTGATTAAAGGAGGTTTCTAAGTGAAGGTGGGGGTGAGAAGTGAACCTCCATTTCACAGCACATCCTATAATGGCAATGCCCCTCAAAGAAGCCACCTGGGTGGTATCCCTGGGCCAGGGCCAGGGAATGAAAATAAAAATCTACTAAACTCCTTTGTGGCCGAAACACTTCATCAATAAATGAAACCTGAGACCCCCAGGAACATCTTCTCACTTCTCTGAGCTCCTCAAATGTAAAATGAGCCCATGATAGCATCCACTTTTTAAGGTGTTTGTAGAGAGATGTGAAGCTCTGAGTCTGATCCCTGGTGTGAAGTAAGCACAAAGTAGAGTTAGCTCTTCTTATTGCTTCATCCCTTCCTCCATCCACCCAATGATCCATCCACCCCTCATCTACCCATTCCCTCATCCATCCACCCGCCCATCCACTTACCCATCCAGATAGTCATCCGTCTACCCATCCATCCATCCATCCACCCACCCAACCACCCATCCACTTATCCATCAGGCAGGCAGCCATCCATCCACTTATCAACCTAGGCAGCCACCATCTATTCATTCATCCATCCATCCATCCATCCACCCATCCACCCATACATCAATCCATCCATCCATCCATCCATCCACCCACTCATTTACTTATTCATCCAGGCAGCCATCCATCCTTCCATCTACCTATTTATCCCTACTTCCATCCATCCATCCATCCATCCATCCATCCATCCATCCATCCATCCATTCATCCATCCATCCACCTCATGAATTCTCACCTAGAGATGCTCTTCTGGGAACTCTGTCTTCACTGAATCCATATTGTCATGGAAGGACCTGAAAATAAACAAGTAAATAGATAATTACTTCAAGTGTGGGGAATCCTGGGGAGGAAACAAATGCAATGGGGAGGAGGGGGTGATGGTCATTTTTAGAGAGGGAGGGACAGGAGGTTCTCTGAGGTGCTGAGATCAGAAAGAGCTAGAGCCAGTCAGGGAAAAGGGTGGGTAGGGCCATGCATTCCTATCTCAGCAATACACATCAGGCCCTGGATGGGTGGACAGAGGTCAGTAAGCAGAGGATGGAAAGGGAGCTGAGAGGAGGTCAGTGCAAGGATTTGGGGTTCACAAGGTGACATGCCACAGGCAGTCTGCCAGGCCCTCAGGCCCTGTGGGCTGCAGAGGGCATTGAGGCCCAGTTCCTGCAATGAGAGCTGCTGGAGGTGGCTAAGCTGGGAGGGCAGATGTGAGTTGCTTTAAGAAGATTCTGGGTGGAGAGTGGATTAACAGGTGGGAGTATAGAATTGGGGGTCCAAAAAAGAGGGTCTGGCAGTCACCTGGGCACAGGTGGTGGTACCTGGATGAAGGGGAGGCCTGGAGACAGGCAGAGGGCCGGGTCTGCAATTGTCATGGATGGAAGGAGGGGGACTGGGAGTGTGGGAGAGCAGGTGTCAGGGGTCACAGCCAACTTCCGGGCTGGACAGCTGGAAGATGCATCTGCCACTGCCTGAAATGGAGTCGCAGGATGGGGGCAGGAAGAGATTGGGGGCAGGGGTAAGCGGACCAGGAACACATGTTCATCTTGTGCTGCCAGAGGCCTCTCATGGAGTCATCAAGCTCTCGGTTGGAAACATGAGTGGGGTCACACAGGGGAGATCTCAGGAGGTGTGAAGCTGAGTCCAGACGCTGTGCCCAGGACGAGGGTGCCAGACACGGTGACGTGAGGGGACAACCTACTGGGACAGCAGGAGTGAGAGGGGTGGGCTCCTGTCCCATTGTGGTGGGTGCCACGTCAAGGGGCTGGTCCAGGGGAGCACAGGGGAAGGGTGGAGCAGAGCAGAAGTCTGAGGGCATAGAAGGGACGCGGCAAAGACGCAGATGCGGCAGGGGGCGTGGATGCGGCCGGGAGCGTGGCCAGGATGCCGTGGGGAAGGTGGAGAAGATGGTTCCTGGAGGGGGTCCCCTTTCAAAGTGGCTTCCATGTCCTGGGGTGCTGGGTGACCCCCCCATATAGCTTGCAGGCAGCTGCCTTCGGAATTCACTCAGAGGCCCCTTCCCAGGATGACTGCCCTGGGCTCTCAGATACAGAACTCTGGGCGTGGGGAGGGGGACGGTGCGGGGAGTCTCTGGGCTTGTGGCTGTGGTGGCCTCACTGGTGTGGCCACAGGAGATGCTTCAGCGGGAACTTTATGCTGAGTTCTCAACAGCTGACCCGACTCAGGGCATTTCTGCTGCCCCCTGGGCAGTGAGGGACAGCACAGTGGGGTGGGGGGTAGTCATGACATTTTTTGTGATAGGGGTGGGGATAAAAGAATTGGGGATGCAGCTCCTGTGTCTTCCTGGGCCTGGACCACCTAGTCCCCCACCCCCACCCCCACCCAAAGGACAGGGCAGGGGAGGGAGCTGCCTGAAACTTCTTGGAATTAGACAGTACTTTCATGCGGGATCTGCCTCTACAAGGAGATAATTATGTTACTGAGCAAAAATTTCCCCCAATAAAAGTAACGCTCTTGCCCTACTGAGAATTTTATGGGGACATGAGCTAAAGGCAACATTCTAAGTGGCTGTCAGGGGAAAAAAAATAAAACCTGTAATTAGGTGTCTAAGTCTATTCCAAAATGCCAGATCGGACTCATTATTTCCGAAGATTTCCAGCATCCAATTCAGATGGGCTGGGCCGGTGGAGGCGGCCGTCCGGTGTTAAATGAATCTCGCCTTCTTATCTTCGGGGAGTTTGTTTCCACAATGAAAGCTCCAAGAGGTGATAAATACATCCATTGATTTTCTTTTTTTTTAGCTTGCGTGCTTTCCAGGTGATTGTCTTTTCAGAAGAGCAATAATACAATACGCTTGGATAACAATCCGGCTCTGCTAAATGCCTGCAACTATTGGAAGCAGTTTCTGAAAATGCAAATCTTCTGGCTTTGCAGTTGTGGAGGGTCAGGGCTGAGGTGGAACTGTTCCAAGGAGGATACAGAGTTGTAGGCTCCTCCCAGGCCACCAGCACCTGCCAGATCATCCTAGGTGCTCAGTCAAGTCTCCTTACCTAGTAAAGATTGTCTGGCCCTTGGCTGGGAACTCAGCAAAGGCAGGAAGCTGGCTGCCAGCCCCTGGCCCAGGGCCTGATCGTGGGTGGGGGGCTGACCTGGCAGGGGAGCAAGGGTCGCCACTTGTCTTTCTATGAGCTGGGCAAGCCCGGAGGCGTTTCTCCCCGACTTATGTTTTCCCTGCCTAACGACCAAGGAGGGATGCGAAGGAGAAACAAGCAACACATATGTCAACGTATTTTATTCTCCATCTTTTCTGATAAACCTTTTTGCTTGGGGCTTCGATTTTGAATTAGTGTCTTCTGGAAATTAAAAGAAAAAAATCAGGAGTCTGACATGAACAAACAGTCGTAAACAAGTCATTATAGTTTTGCCGTTATTCCCGCTGCCTCTGAAGTTTATGTCTCAGAGTCGGGTGGCAGAGGAGGGAGAGGTGGGGGGATGGGGGAACTCAGTCAGAGTGGAGCTGGTCTCTGTTCCAGCCCCAGGCAGCACAACCCGATTCATCCCCCCTCCTCCTGCAGCCCACAGAGAATCCTTTCCCGTGGTTCACGTGCTCCTCCCAGACTTTCCTGCAAGGTGTCTGCATCCAGGGCTGTGGGTGAGGGGGTTGGGGTGGGTGTGTTATAATGGAAACTGGACTGTGTTCTAACCAGGTGTGGTAGGACACATGTTTATACTCACAGATCCAGAAACTGGAGGTGTGCCACAGGGGGCCACTCAGAGCAGCAACAGGGCCAGCCAGGGGTTGGGGGCCGGGAGGGGAATGTGGGCAAGAGTCTTTACTGTGGTTTCTGCAAAAAGGAAAGATGAGGCAGGGTACACAGACACAGGATTGGCTACCTTTTTTCCATTACAGGTTATTACCTGATAATGAATGTAATTTGCTTTGCTGTACAGTAGGACACTGTTTATCCATTTTATATAGAGTAGTTTGTATCTGCTAATCCCAAACTCCTAATTTATCTTCCTTTCCTTTCCCCTTGGGCTTCCCAGGTGGCACAGTGGCAAAGAATCCACTTTTGCCCATGTAGGAGATGAAATAGACTTGGGTTCCATCCCTGGGTCTGAAGGGTTCCCTGGAGGAGGAAATGGCAACCCACTCCAGTATTCCTCCCTGGAAAATTCCTTGGACAGAGCAGCCTGGTAGACTATAGTCCATAGGGTCACAAAGAGTTGGTCACCAATGAATTGCCAGCCCTGAGCTCAAGGCCAGACCCTGTCCTGCAAAGAGTCTCCACTGGACTCTGCAAACCTGTTCACAGGGGAATGAGGGCATGATGGTGGGGGGCAGGTGGTGACCCAGGGACCGTAGGGCATGGGTTCAATTCGACTCATAGCTGTCCACAGTGATGCAAATGGAGACTGACCTCTCTTTGACCAAATGGTTGCTTTTAGAGGAAATATAGCTTTTCCTTTTGAGGCCTTTTGGGAACTTGGCTGCATCAGGCTGGTATGAGGAGTGATGTTTCTCAGACCCCATATGTACATTTGTGTTCCTGAAAGTTCCCTCTTGTTTGCCCCTCAAGTGTTGGGTCCCAGGGCCCAGAGGAGAATGTCTCACTAATAATCAGAGTCCTAACTAGTGTCCTCAACTGATGCTTTTGAACTGTGATGTTGGAGAAGACTCTTGAGAGTCCCTTGGACTGCAAGGACTGGGACTGGTTTGATAACCAGTCCATCCTAGAGGAAGTCAACCCTGAATATTCATTGGAAGGACTGATGCTGAAGCTGAAACTCCACTACTTTGGCCACCTAATATGAAGAACTGACTCACTGGAAAAGACCTTGATGCTGGGAAAGATTGAGGACAAGAGGAGAAGGGGGTGACAGAGGATGAGATGGTTGGATGGCATCACTGACTCAATGGACATGAGTTTGAGCAACCTCTGGGAGACAGTGAAGGACAGGGAAGCCTAGCATGCTGCAGTCCAAGGGGTTGAAAAGAGTCAGGAAGACATGACTTAGCAACTGAACAACAGCAACAAAAACTGGCGTCCTCTGCTGTGGAAACTGCCAGCTGCCCTTTGAAGCCCATGCGCCAAGTTGGCTAGGAAGGATGAAGGGAAATGGAGGCCCACCATCCTTGGGGGCCCAGAGCCAGAGTGGTGGCCTAGACCTCCTCCCCACCTGCCTTCAGATGGCACCTTGCCAAGGTAAGGACAGGAAGGGGTAGGGTCTCTGGAGGGAGTTCTGGGGGCTGTGGGGACCACTGAGGCTGATGTGGGTCACGGAGACAGCATCTCGGCCCCAGGGAGCTTCCACTGATGTTGAGAGGGTCGCCAGCACCCGGTAGGTGGGAACTAGCTCCCCTTCCTCCTGCTTCTGAGTGGCAGCCACGAGCAAGGGAAGCCTGTACAAACTGCAGCCCCGCCCCACGTGGACTTCCAGTTTTGTGGATGGCCAACCGGACAAAGAGACTCACGGAGGCTTGAGGTGGGCCAGTTCGAAGGACGCCGGTCTTCCTGTAGCTGGTCTCCTCTGCTCCATGCCCCTTTCTACCCAGGGCCTGGCTGCTCCCGGCCCAAGAACCCTCTGGAAGCAAGTCCACTGCTATTCCCAATGCTTTTGGTCCCTCCTGTCCTGTGGCTTTCCCACCCAGACCTGCAAATGCTGATAAAGTCTCCATTTCTTTTACTAGTTGGGACATCTCAGGGGCCTGGACTCTCTCTCGGGCTGTCCCTCCAGATTCTGACTCCCTGGCTGGGCCCAGAAGGTGCCAGGTAAATATTCAGGTGATGAATGAGTGATGGGTCCTCAAAGCATTTAACAAGAGAATGATAGATTCCTAGAGAAGTGGCAAGCAACTAGTCTTTGAGCTTCTAAGGCAGCAAATGATCTGAGGGCAAATATACAGAGTACCCAGTGGGAACCAAGGGCCAAAGAGTAAGGCTTGTCGTGTGGATTCCTCTGGGCTGGTCAGGGTCCAGTGTTGCCTCCAGGGGTTAACTTCTGTCCTTTCTGGCTGGGGAGAGGGGGACATCTTCACAAATTTATGTCCTGCTTTTAGGTAAATGGGGAGAGGAAAGAAAGCTTTTCTTGTATGTTCCTTTTTTGTTACTTTCAGCTCAAAATAATTCCTCTGCCAGAGGGGCTTATGTTGGGGTGTCCCATACTGCTGCTCTTCACAAGCTGGGGGAGACTTCAGCACCTGCTGCGGGGTTCAGCTACTGTTGGCAGTAGCCAGGGAGCAGAGCCTCCCTCTGCTGTTTGCAGAAGGTAACGTGGTGGACATGGTCCACCAGCCGCCGAGGCTGTGGCATGGCTGGGGAGGCTGTGTGTGACTGGGGAGGCTGTCTGTGTGTGACTGGCGTGACATTTATTTCCCTGGCATGCACACACCTGCTCTTCCCTCCTCATCTGTTTCCACCAGGTTTCCAGTTAATCTGAGGGCTGCCGCCTTGACTTGTTTTCCACGCGCAGGCTTTGCTGGCTTCTCATGTTCCATTAATTCTTACTGACCTTTCTCTCTCCCTCTCCTTCCCTTTCGCAAGCTACCTCAGCATCACAATTAGAGATCCATCAACACAGTTCCCATCCTGAGTTCATTATTTTTCTTTCAGCCTTCTTTGGGAAGGAGTGGCTGGCACACGTCATCAGCTCAAAACTTAAACATTCTCCCCTTACTTCGGTGCTTAGCCCACCAGCATCAGTGCCCAGTGGGGAAGACTGGGTTTCCCTCCATATCTGCACTGGGCTGGACTCCCATGAGATGGGGCCAGGGTGCACGGGTGTGGTGTGTTAGGGTGTGTAGGCTTGGCTTTTCTGAGTTTGCTAAGCTGGGGTACGCCCGGCCCGCTTCTCCAGAGCTGCAAATATTCTGCCCAGGCCTCTGAGGTCCTTCTGGGTGGGGACTGGCCTGAGGGAGCCCCTTGGGGTAGGAGCCTCTGAGCACAGGGAGAGAGCTCACAGCCCTTAAGTTTCCCCTAGGGCCGGCCAAGAGGCCCAGCACTCCCTCCCCAGGATGGGGCCTGAGTGAGAAGTCCCTCCCCCTGGGAGGGAGGGGCTTCAATTTCCCTTGTGCTGGAAACTCACCAAGGTCTCTGAAGTTCTGACCAAAGGACTTTGCTCCTTCCAAACTGCACAGAGTAACCAAGTTTGCAAAGATTTTAGGGGCTTTGTGGAACATCCAAGTTCCATCCAACAACTCCCTGCTAGGAATTAAGATTCCCTGATCTAGAGGGATTTTACCTAAAGCACCAGGGCCCCAACTGGCTGTTATCTCCTACTGGTGCATGCTCAGCCCCACGTGGGTGTGGCTGTTACCAATCAGGGTTTTTGGCCTCCAAGCCAGGCTTCAACAGTACGTGAACCATAAACTTCCAGATGTTCAAGCTGGATTTAGAAAAGGCAGAGGAACCAGAGATCAAATTGCCAACATCTACTGGATCATTGAAAAAGCAAGAGAGTTCCAGAAAAACATCTACTTCTGCTTTATTGACTACTCCAAAGCCTTTGACTGTGTGGATCACAACAAACTGTGAGAAGTTCTTCAAGAGATGGGGATACCTGACCTGCCTCTTGAGAAATCTGTATGCAGGTCAGGAAGCAACAGTTAGAACAGGACATGGAACAACAGACTGGTTCCAAATAGGGAAAGGCGTACATCAAGGCTGTATATTGTCATCCTGCTCATTTAACGTATATGCAGAGTACATCATGGGAAATGCCAGGCTGGATGAAGCACAAGTTGGAATCAAGATTGCCGGGAGAAATATCAATAATCTCAGATATACAGATGACACCACCTTTTTGGCAGAAAGCGAAGAAGAACTAAATAGCCTCTTGATGTAGGTGAAAGAAGAGAGTGAAAAAGTTGGCTTAAAACTCAACATTCAGAAAACTAAGATCATGGCATCTGGTCCCATCACTACATGACAAATAGATGGGAAAACAGTGGAAAAAGTGACAGGCTTTATTTTTTTGGGCTCCCAAATCACTGCACATGGTGACTGCAGCCATGAAATTAAAAGATGCTTGCTCCTTGGAAGAAAAGCTATGACCAACCTAGACAGAATATTAAAAAGCAGAGACATTACTTTGCCAACAACGACTGTCTAGTCAAAGCTGTGGTTTTTGCAGTAGTCATGTATGGATGTGAGAGTTGGACTAAAAAGAAAGCTGAGCTCCAAAGAATTGATGCTTTTGAACTGTGGTGTTGGAGAAGACTCTTGAGAGTCCCTTGGACTGCAAGGAGATCAAATCAGTCAATCCTAAAGGAAATCAGTCCTGAATATTCATTTTAAGGACTGATGCTGAAGCTGAAACTCCAATACTTTGGCCACCTGATGAGAAGGACTGACTCATTGGAAAAGACCTTGCTGTTGGGAAAGATTGAAGGCGGGAGGAGAAGGGGACGACAGAGGATGAGATGGTTGGATGGCATCACTGACTCAATGGACCTGAGTTTGAGTAAACTCCGGGAGTTGGTGGTGGATAGGGAAGCCTGGCATGCTGCAGTCCATGGGGTTGCAAAGAGTCAGACACGACTGAGCGACTGAACTGAATAGAAATTGATCAGAGGCCAGACAGGAAATTCAGGCTTTACTGGGGCTCCTGCTGCAGCAGAGGGAGTGAGAACAAGTAACACATTCCTTGCTGGCTCCCGGAGGAGGGATGAGCTGGTTCCTTTTATGGGTTGAGGGTAGAGGTGTGTTGAGGGGTTGGGTTGGGCAGCCCCCTGCTTTTGCTCCCAACACCCTTGGCTTTTTTTGGCTTCCCAGGTGGTGCTAGTGGTAAAGAATCCACCTGCCAATGCAGGAGATGCAGGAGACACTGATTTGTTCCCTGAGTCAGGAAGATCCCCTGGAGTAGGAGACGGCAATCCACTCCAATATTCTTGCCTGGAGAATCCCATGGAGGGAGGAGCCTGATGGGCCACAGCCCATGGGGCTACAAAGAGTCGGACACGACCAAGTACAGTGCAGGTGTGGGAAGTCACTTCGGTTCTTTCTGTGACCATCCGCATGTCTCCCACCAGCTGTGGGCCTGCAGCAGGGAGCAGGCCCCATCTTTAGGGGTCCCTTTATCAACTCAGTTTTTCAGTGGCCTTTAATTGCTGTCTTCTCTCCTGCACCTCCAGGTAGATTCCGATCTGGAAAGGAAAACCTATCCAGGCATCTCCTGCACTGCTATCTTTTCTCCAGTGTTATCCCCTTGGAGGGCAGACGGGACCATGTTTCAAGCTCAGCAGGTCACTGGGAGCCTCACGTTGTCACCTTAGGGAAGCCCAGTGCTACCTCCTCTGTGTATGGAAGGCTGTCCACACACTGGGCTTCAGCAACAAGGGAGTGGGGTCCCAGAGAAGCCACTTTGATCTCTTCTTCCCCAGAGGTGGAGCTTCAGCTCAAGGCAGAGATGAGATTGAGACGTTGAAAGAGTCACGTGCCAGCTCCGGCTGCCCGCTGTCTGGGATGAGCTGAGTGATGCTGGAGGAAAAGAAAAGTCAAGGCATCTGCCAGCTGGGGAGGAGATACTGCAGCCTCAGTGACCATGGGGACCAGAACAAGGCCTGTTCAGAGGCTGTGCCAGGTCCTCAAGCTGCTTGCCCCTGTGGAGCTTGTTTGAAAGGTCCATGTCTAAGGACCACAAGCACTGTCTCAACCTTGACTGGGAGGGCTCAGGGAGAATTGGGTCTGCATTTACTCCTCACTTTTTAGCAAAAACCCTGGGCCATCTCAGTCCCTCTGGGGTCCTGGCTTCCTGGCCTGCATGGTGCCATGGATGGTGGCTGGGTGGGAGGGCAGACTCTGTACAGCATCCCTGTCACCGGGGCCATGTCCCTGCCCCCGCAGGACACTGGACTCCACTTCCTTCCTAAGAGGTTTGGAGCTCAGGCCATGAGACCCCTCCTACCCCCCACCAGGGGACTAGAGCTGGTTCCTGTCATTGAAGGTTCTCAAAACCAGCCAGATTCTCCCCAAGTGTGTAGGACAAAAAGCTCTGGCAGAGTCAGGGCCCTCAGCAGGAAGGGATGGGCTGAGGGTCCAGGGTGAATCCTCCAGGGTCCACGGTGTGTAGTCCTACATGGTGGCCAGTGGATACCCACAGCCGCCCAAATCTAAAATCAGATTAATGAAATTATGCTAAAAGTTAACTTTGCTGTGTTGTTCAGTCACTTAGTTGTGTCTGACTCTTTGCAACCCCATGGACTGCAGCACACCAGGCTCCCTTGTCTTTCACTAACTCCCGGA
The DNA here is from genome assembly GCF_033118175.1 of Dama dama. Lineage (NCBI taxonomy): Eukaryota > Metazoa > Chordata > Mammalia > Artiodactyla > Cervidae > Dama > Dama dama. Next base: position 45,978,627 of record NC_083694.1, on the reverse strand, counting down.
GCTTGCTCAAACTCATGTCCATTGAGTTGGTAATGCCATCCAACCTTCTCATCCTCTGTCGTCCCTTCTCCTCCTGCCTTCAATCTTTCCTGGCATCAGGGTCTTTTCCAATGAGGTGCTCTTCGCATCAGGTGGACAAATTATTGGAGCTTCAGCTTCAGCATTATGGCCACACTAGTTACACATCACATGATCAATGGCCACAGCATAGAACAGGTTCATCAACCCAGAAAATTCTACTGCACATCATTGCCCCCCTAAATATTGCCTTTTCTCTTAATCGACAGCCTCCTGGTCAAGGTCCATCCAGCGCTGTCATCCTATTGAGGCCAAGCTGAGGTTCAGAGATGCCTTGAGGACTTGTTACACTGTCTCCTGTCCCCACATGTCCCAAGGGGCCTGTGTGTCAGAGTCAGCATGGATGAGGGGTAGGAGGTGTCCCTTGGGCCTCTGAGGCTGTCAGACCATTTCCTCTCAACAGACTGCTGTGAGGGGCCAGTTGCTGGCTCCTTTCTGGAACTCCCCTGCTTCAGGGGACTCCTGGCAGCCCCTCTCCAGGTCCCTCTGGTTCAGCCCCAGGGGATGACAGGAGGCTGCCTGCCATGTTGTGGATCTCAGAGCAGGTGGCCTGCCCAAGGCCAGAGTGGGTCGGACAGTCAGCCACCAGGAACATTATGCCTATGGTCACTCGTTCATGGAGGGGACACTTGAGCGTGTGTCCCCCTGGCACAGGCATGCTGGAGGGGGAGTTAAACTCACAGGGCCTGGGAGTGAGCTGTAATTCCCAATGTTCAGGTGACCGGTGGTTCTGGAGACAAGCGCTTCACCCGTGAGCTTCATTTGCTACTCAGAAGCTGTGGGCTTGCAATGTGGCCACACAGGAAACAGTCTTCTCTGTGTTGGGAATCTTGGATTCTTGCTGCCACCTCAGAACTGATGACATTTTTCCTGTTTGGATCCATGGGCCTGGGCCCCATGGTGTTGGGGGTGGTAGCCAGGAACAGTCAGCTAAAAGCCCGGCCGTTCGAGGCTGAAGCCCTGCCTGGAGCTATTAAGGAAAGGGTGGGCTTTGCCTCCAGTCATCCTGGTTCACCTCCTCCCTTCCTATTCACTCTGAGTCGGTTGTCCTGCCTTTAGAATGGGATAATAATGGTGACTTCCCTAGTTGTCGTGAAAATGTTAGTCATTCAGTCATGTCCAACTTTTTGGGACTCCATGAACTATAAAACACAAGGCACCTCTGTCCACGGGATTTTCCAGGCAAGAATACTGGAGTGGGTTGCCAATCCCTCCCCTATCGGATTTTCCCAACCCAGGGTTCGAACCCACATCTCCCACAATGCAGGCAGATTTTACCATCTGAGTCACCAAGGAAGCCCTTGGTTGTCGTGGGATTTACACAAATAAACAGAAAGCAGCCCAAGCCTAGGCGAGCGTGCGGTGGCGAGAGCTCTGTGTCTGGGTTGCCTGCTTGGTGTTTGACTCTGAAGCTTCGGTGAGAGGCTCTAACAGGCTTGCTGACTCTGGCCATTCTGACAGGCGTGCAGGGTTCTCACTGTGATTGTAGTTCGTGTTGCATGAGTGGCTAGTGATATGGAGCAAGTTTTCCCATGCATCTTGTTCACGTGGTTATTTGCTTGTTCCTGTCTCTTCCTCATGGAGGCGGGTGGGTGGTGGGGTGTGGTGGGTGTGTGGCTTATATCAGTTTTTACAGATCTGTGGGCATCCTTTATAAACACTGCGTGTGAGTTCTTCCTCCGAGGTATGTATTGGAAGTATTTTCTCTCAGTGTGGCTCATATTTCCAATTTCTTAGTAGAGTCCTTTTGATGGAGAGGAGGCCTACATTTAGAACAAAGATCAAAGTTATTAGGTTTTGGTAATGGATAGTGTAATGGTGAGCCCCAAGACCATAAAAATCCTCTCCTACATTTTCTTCTAGAAATTTCATAACTTGGACTTTCAAATTTAAGTTTATGATCCATCTCAAATTAAGTTTTGTGTGTGGTGTAAGGTAGAGGTCAGCGCTTTTTTATTTTCTTGCCGATATCCAGTTATTTTGGTACCATTTGGGGAAAACATTTTCTTTCGTCGTTTAGACCAAGTTGGTGTCTTTTACAATTAGTTAACACTTACGCATCTACATGCAAGCTCCCCTGGTGGCTCAGACAGTAAAGAGTCTGCCCGTGATGTGGAGACATGGGTTCAAACCTTGGGTTGAGAATATCCGCTGGAGAAGGAAACGGCAACCCACTCCAGCATTCTTTTTTTTTTTTTTTTTTTTTATTAGTTGGAGGCTAATCACTTCACAACATTTCAGTGGGTTTTGTCATACATTGATATGAATCAGCCATGGATTTACATGTATTCCCCATCCCGATCCCCCCTCCCACCTCCCTCTCCACCCGATTCCTCTGGGTCTTCCCAGTGCACCAGGCCGGAGCACTTGTCTCATGCATCCCACCTGGGCTGGCGATCTGTTTCACCATAGATAGTATACATGCTGTTCTTTTGAAATATCCCACCCTCACATTCTCCCACAGAGTTCAAAAGTCTGTTCTGTATTTCTGTGTCTCTTTTTCTGTTTTGCATATAGGGTTATCGTTATCACCTTTCTAAATTCCATATACATGTGTCAGTATGCTGTAATGTTCTTTATCTTTCTGGCTTACTTCACTCTGTATAAGGGGCTCCAGCTTCATCCATCTCATTAGGACTGGTTCAAATGAATTCTTTTTAACGGCTGAGTAATATTCCATGGTGTATATGTACCACAGCTTCCTTATCCATTCATCTGCTGATGGGCATCTAGGTTGCTTCCATGTCCTGGCTATTATAAACAGTGCTGCGATGAACATTGGGGTGCACGTGTCTCTTTCAGATCTGGTTTCCTCAGTGTGTCTGCCCAGAAGTGGGATTGCTGGGTCATATGGCAGTTCTATTTCCAGTTTTTTAAGAAATCTCCACCCTGTTTTCCATAGCGGCTGTACTAGTTTGCATTCCCACCAACAGTGTAAGAGGGTTCCCTTTTCTCCACACCCTCTCCAGCATTTATTGCTTGTAGACTTTTGGATAGCAGCCATCCTGACTGGCGTGTAATGGTACCTCATTGTGGTTTTGATTTGCATTTCTCTAATAATGAGTGATGTTGAGCATCTTTTCGTGTGTTTGTTAGCCATCTGTATGTCTTCTTTGGAGAAATGTCTGTTTAGTTCTTTGGCCCATTTTTTGATTGGGTCATTTATTTTTCTGGAATTGAGCTGCAGGAGTTGCTTGTATATTTTTGAGATTAATCCTTTGTCTGTTTCTTCATTTGCTATTATTTTCTCCCAATCTGAGGGCTGTCTTTTCACCTTACTTATAGTTTTCTTTGTAGTGCAAAAGCTTTTAAGTTTCATTAGGTCCCATTTGTTTATTTTTGCTTTTATTTCCAATATTCTGGAAGGTGGGTCATAGAGGATCTTGCTGTGATTTATGTTGGAGAGTGTTTTGCCTATGTTCTCCTCTAGGAGTTTTATAGTTTCTGGTTTTACATTTAGATCTTTAATCCATTTTGAGTTTACTTTTGTGTATGGTGTTAGAAAGTGTTCTAGTTTCATTCTGGAAAATTCCATGGACAGAGGAGCCTGGCAGGCTACAGTCCACGGGGTCACAATGACTAAGCAACTAACATTCATTCATTCTCACAACATCTACATACACATACAAACAAATATCTACATATACATACATTTACATGCAGAGTTACACATACACACGTTTCATGTACATTCATCTACAGACACATATTTGCATATTATTATTTATTTGGCTGCACTGGGTCTTAGTTGGGGTACGTGGATCTTTTAGTGGTGGTATGTGGGATCTAGCTCCCTGACTAGGGATCAAACCCAGGCCCCTTGCACTGGGAGCTTGGAGTCTTAGTCACTGGACTCCCAGGGAAGTTCCTATCTACATACGCATATACGTGCATATAAACGCACACTTCTGGAGTCACTGCTTTGTTCTATTTGTCTATTCTTTTGCCAGTACCTCACTGTCTTAACTACCGTCACTTTTCAGTACGTCTTGAAATAAGGTAGAATAAACCCTCCAACTTTATTCTCTTTTTAAGAATAAATTGGCTATTTGTTCCCGGTCTCCTAAAATTTACAAATAAAACTTGAAACCAGCTTGCCAGTTTCTACCAAAATACCTGCTGGGATTCTGATTGGAATAACATTGGATTCACAGATAAATTGGGGGCAAATTGACTGCTTAGAAATATGAACACTTCCCAACCACAATCTCTCTCCATTTATTTAGACCATCTATAATTTCTCTCAGCAACGTTTGGCAGTTGTAAATGTACAAGTCCCACACATCTTTTGTTAAGTTTAATGCTATTATTACAGAGGGTATTTTAATTTCATTTTCCAGTTGTTGGTTGTAAGTTCCTAGATGTGTCATTTACTTTGTATTTTAATCTTGTGTCCAGCAACTTTGCTGAATTCACTTGTTAAATTTGATAATTTGTGTGTGGCTTTGTATTTCACATATATTTACATACATGCAGTACAATCCTATCTTCTGGGCATGTAGACAGTTTACCAGTCATTATGCCTTTGCTTTGTGAATTACCATTTGGCAAATATTTGCTTCTCTTCCCCTGAGTTGAGGACCCTCCCTGACTTACTACTGGGGTTTGGCCATGAGGCTTATCCTGGCTAGTGAGATATGGTTGGTGTGATGCTAATTGAGGGCTTAAGCAAGTTGTGCAGTTTGGCCCCTTGTGTGCTAGATAGCCCTGTGGAGACCTTCTGTCACAGCCCGGGCCTTGGGACAAACACACCTTGCCTGCAGTGTGGTGTCTACCCACCCACCTGATCCAGTCAAACCAGTCAGCCCAGGAAGACATGAGTGTAGGAATGCATACAGATTGCCATGAGCCCCTGAGTTGGGAATCATTTCTTATGCAGCATTACTACAGTAGTCATGTACGGATGTGAGAGCTGGACCATAAAGAAGACAGAGCACCAAAGAATTGATGCTTTCTGACTTTGGTGCTGGAGAACACTCTTGAGAGTCCCTTGGACAGCAAGGAGATCAAGCCAGACAATCCTAAAGGAAATTAACCCTAATATTCATTGGAAGGACTGATGCTGAAGCTCCAATACTTTGGCTACCTGATGCGAAGAGCCAACTCATTGGAAGAGATCCTGATGCTGGGCAAGATTGACGGCAGGAGGAGAAGAGGGTGACAGAGGATGAGATGGTTGGATGGCATTACTGACTCAATGGACATGGGTTTGAGCAAACTCTGGGAGACAGTGAAGGACAGAGAAGCCTGGCGTGCTGTAGTCCATGGGGTCACGAAGAGTTGGACATGACTGAGCGACTAAACAACAACAGCAGACACGCTAGGTTCAAGACTTCTGTCAGACATTCAGATGCATGCGCCCTGGTTTGGGGATGGCAGAAGCTGTATGTATCTGCAGTTCAGGGCAGGTCAGGCTAGATGGACAGAAACAACAGATGGTGGGTGGCATGTGAATTTGTGGGTGAGACCTCAAAGCAGAAAATGCATAGGGAGATGAGAGCTGGATTCTGAGGCTTGCGATGAAGGGAAGGTGAGCAGGACTCAGCAGAGGAGACTTCACAGAGGCAGCAGGTGAGTTAAGGGGAAGACAGGTACATGGGTTTGTGTCCTGGAAGAAAGAATCACTTCATAAAAGAAGCCTAAATGGAGCCTGTGGAAATACCGAGAAGACTACCCAGCAAAAACAGACAGAGGGCGTTTTCTCAGAGCTTCTTCAGCAAAGGTCAGCCTTTGCAGAGCCCCGAGGACAGGGGAGAGCCTCACAAGGGGAACAGCCCAGGAGACCCCCAGTGTTTTCCAGGGAGCCGGAGACAGCCACACAGGAGCGGGGGCCCATTGACCGCTTTGGGGAGCATGTTCTCTGCTCGGCCTTGAGTTGGGACAGTGAGTGAGAAGTTGGGAAGCTGCAGTCCTTAACCGAGTTCTGGGCCAATGGCTACAGGGTTTGTGGCTGGGCGACTGGGCTGGCTGCTGCAGGGTTGGTGGTCAGAGTTCAGTTACTACAAGTGCTCTGACCATCGTGTATATTAATATGTTCAGCTTTTCAACTGTGTCGAATGGTGTCTAGAGGTGGAAAGAAAGCAGAAAAAGGAACTGACAATGTGTAGGTGTCTGAGGAGGCTGCTCAGCGCCTTTTTGTGGTGCAACAGGGATGTGGGCCCGGGAGCGGGAGGGCTGGGGCTGTAGACAGGGAAGGGGGAACAAGGGACGTGGGGACTTTGCTGCCCAGGGGAGGGAGGGAGCTTGGGCGAGTGGGGGCACACATTCAGGACTTTCTGTAACTTTGTGATGGCCGTCTTAGGTCCAGCCTTTGTGGCAAGTTTGCAGTTGGGCGGGGTGACCCTGTGGGGAGGGAGAAGTTGATGAGGCAAAAGAGGAGGAATTGTGAGGACGAGAGGTGTGGGGTCCACAGTGTTGGGGGCCCTGAGTGGGTTGAACTGTGACCCACCCAATTAACATTTACCCAGACCCTCAGAATGGTACCTGATAGGAAATAGGATCTTTAAAGATATTATTAGCTAAGGATCTCAAGATGAACTCATACTGGATTTAGGTGGGTCCTAAGTTCAAGGACTGATGTTCTGATAAAATAGGAGAGTCACAGGGAAGAGCCCAAGTGACACTGAGACAGAGGTGTGGGATGCTTCTATGAGCCGGGGAAGCCAGCACACCCCCAGAAACCAGGATGAGGGCCTCAAAATCTCGAGAAGGAGCCAACCCTGCAGGGGCCTTGATCTTAGCCTCCTGCCTCTTGAGCTGCAGGAGGACACATTTCTGTTGCTCTAAGTCCCTCAATCCCCAGTCATAAGTTAACTGTGGATGGCAGCCTTAGTCAGCCCCCTCCCCAAATCCGCAGGTGGCTCAGGTGGGAGATGCAGTGGAGGCTGCCCTTCCCCCATACTCAGGGCTCCTACTCGCGTCCTGGGGAAGTGGGAGGGCAGCTGAGGGACAGGGCTTTCTGCCTTGCGGAAGGTCCTTCTGCTGCCCTGTGATGCAGTGTGTGGGGCAGGTCCTGCCCTGGGGCCTGGCTGGTCTGGGTGAGTGGGCTCTGTGTGATGTTTAGTCACTCAGCTGTGTCCCACTCTTTGAGACCCCATGGTGGAAACAGTGACAGACTTTATTTTCTTGGGCTCCAAAATTGCTGAGGATGGTGATCGCAGCCATGAAATTAAGAGACACTTGCTCCTTAGAAGAAAAGCCATGACAAACCAACACAGCATATTAAAAAGCAGAGAGACATTGCTTTACCGGCAAAGGTCCAGACAGTCAAAGCTATGGTTTTTCCAGTAGTCATGTATGGATGTGAGAGTTGGAGTATAAAGAAAGCTGAGAGCTGAAGAACTGATGCTTTTGAACTGTGGCGTTGGAGAAGACTCTTGAGAGTCCCTTGGACTGCAAGGAGATCAAACTTGTCAGTCCTAAAGGAAATCAGTCCTGAATATTCATTTTAAGGACTGAGGCTGAAGGTGAAGCTCCAACACTTTGGCCACCTGATGCAAAGAACTGACTCGTTGGAAAAGACCCTGATGCTGGGAAAGATTGAAGGCAGGAATAGAAGAGGATGACAGAGGATGAGATGATTGGATGGCATCACAGATTCGATGGACATGAGTTTGAGCAAGCTCTGGGTGTTGTTGATGGATAGGGAAGCCTGGTGTGCTGCAGCCCATGGGGTCACAAAGATTTGGATATGACTGAGTGACTGAACTGAACTGAACTGGATTGTAGCCTGCCAGACTCCTCTGTCCGTACGGATTCTCCAGGTGAGAATACTGGAGTGGGTACCCATTCCCTTCTCCAGCTGATCTTCCTGACCCAGGGATTGAACCCAGGTCTCCTCTACTGCAGGCAGATTCTTTACCATCTGAGCCACCAGGGAAGCCCGAGGTGGGTGTGTTTTAGGAGGTGCTAATTAGCAGGTGTGGGCTTCCCCAGTGGCTCAGTGGTAATGAATCCGCCTGCCAACATAGGAGATGTGGGTTTGCTTTCTGGGTTGGGAAGATCCCCTGGAGAAGCGAATGGCAACTGACTCTAGTGTTCTTGTCTGGAGAATCCCACGGACAGAGGACCCTGGAGGGTTACAGTCCATGGGGTCGCCAAGAGTAGGATATGACTGAGCGACAGAACAACGACAATTAGCAGGCCCACCAGCCCGTGTCTGAGCTTTGCTCCTGGTCAGCTGCGCCTGTGGGGGACACACCTGAATCTGAGGGTGGGGCAGAGGGAGCGGGGTCAGGAGGGACCAGAGACCCGTGCTCACCCTCCACTGCCTTAACCTTCCTCCTCATCCCCTCTTCCAGCTTCAGCGCCAGCAGAAACTCAGTCTCTTTCACTTTGCTCTTCCTTTCTTTCCATCCAACACAAACCCACGTCATCCTGAAGGGCCTTTCTGGGTGAGAGCATCCCCTGACTGCGGGGCTGTGTGCTGTGCTCACCCCACTGCCCCCACCTTCTCTGGTTGCACTTTTGCTCCCGACACATTTGGGAAAGCCATCTCTTCTGTGTGGCTTTTCCCATGATGTGTGTCATCACAGATCTCTGAGATCTGAAACTGAGGCCCAGATTTCCTCAGGATCTCCAGGGGTTCCCACCTGTCCCAGCCTCTGCCATGTCCACTATGCCATGAAAAGTGAAACTGTTAGTCACTCAATCTTGTCTGACTCTTTGTGATCGCATGAACTGTAGCCCACCAGGCTCCTCTGTCCATGGATTTCCCAGGCAAGAATACTGGAGTGGGTAGCCACTCCCTTTTCCTGGGGATCCTCCAGACCCAGCAATCGAACCCGGGTCTTGACATTGCAGGTGGATTCTTTACCATCTCAGCCACCAGGGTACCACTGTGCCATGGGTACCCACAAATGCCCACTAGTGCTCGCAAATGCTCATTTGCCTCACTTTTCATGGAAATTCCCTTTGTTGGCCTCCTGAAATTTTAGAGAGCTTCTCATTCAGGCAAATCAACTTGCTGAAACTGAACTAGAAAGAATTCTGCATGTCCAGGCTAGTCTAGTCATCAACACTGCATGGAGACTCTGACTTTCAGGAAATTCGGTGTCGACATTTCCATACCACCCTCCTCTGTGAGTATCTTCCCATCCACTGAGAATGAAGGATGGATGGTGTTAATTTCCCAGGGGCTTTTCTGAAACCTCAGGGCTTTGGTCTGCATTCCCATTCCACTGCACAACCTCCCCCCTCGAATAACCCCAACCATATTGGGGAAAATTACCCCCGCCACCACCCCATCCTACTACCACGTGGAAGGAGAGCCTGTGCTTGCTGGGACTTGACTCTGCACTGGTGCGCCTGCATGGGTGAGTTTCCTGCTCCTGTTTGTTCTCAGCCGGGGAGTAGGGTCACGACCCTGTAAGCCATGAATTCACCCAGGCAGCGAGCATTCACTGACCGTGTTAGGGACACTATGGGTCTGGGGAATGAGAGGTGTCCTGGGACCTGGGACTTTCAGTGCTAATGCTGGAGAGTTCCAGGCCCTGGGGAAGTCACCCATCTTAGAGGACCCACCACTGTGCTGGGTTCTGGGGCTGCTGTGGGCAGGAGCCAGGAAGGTGCTTCTCCCATGGAGCTCACAGTCTATGGGGAAGAGGTAAGAGTATGGAAGGGCTTACACTGCTGCAGAACCACCAAGGGGAAGTGGATTTGCAGAGGGACCACATAAGAGGGGCCTGTTCCATTCGGGGCTCAGAGAAGGTTTCCTGTTGGCCACAAGCTCAGGGCTTCCTACAGTGCCCAGGCCTCTTGTATGTGTGTGTGTGTGTGTGTGTGTGTGTGTGTGTGTGTGTGTGTGTGTATGTGTGTGAAGAGGGCCTCTCCTCTGCTTCTCTATACTGCAGAAGTGAGGGGCTTCACTGCCCTGCCCTGGACGGGGAAGGAGAAGGGAGCACGTGTGTGCAGCTCTGCCTTTCCTCCTCTCACCGACAAGGGCCTGGCCTGCAGGGTGTGCCCTAGGCTTCTGCTCACTGTGCTGGGGGTGCTGGTGTGGATCGGGGAGGGGGTCCGTCACCCTGCAGAGCTGGTGGCTCCTCACTCCCTCCTCTTCCAGCTTTTAGTGCTGACAACTGCCTGATTTCTTCATCTCTCTCAACTGACTTCATTCAAACTCGTGGTAAGGAAAGGGGTTTATTTACTGGCCCCTTGAATGATATGGACCTAACAGAAGCAGAAGATATTAAGAAGAGGTGGCAAGAATACACAGAACTGTACAAAAAAGATCTTCACGACTCAGATAATCACGATGGTGTGATCACTCAATTAGAGCCAGACATCCTGGAATGTGAAGTCAAGTGGGCCTTAGGAAGCATCACCAAGAACAAAGCTAGTGGAGGTGATGGAATTCCAGCTGAGCTATTTCCAATCCTAAAAGATGATGCTGTGAAAGTGCTTCACTCAATATGTCAGCAAATTTGGAAAACTCAGCAGTGGCCACAGGACTGGAAAAGGTCAGTTCTCATTCCAACCCCAAAGAAAGGCAATGCCAAAGAATGCTCAAATTACTATACATCTGCACTCATCTCACACACTAGTAAAGTAATGTTCAAAATTCTCCAAGCCAGGCTTCAGCAATACACGAACCGTGAACTTCCAGATGTTCAAGCTGGTTTTAGAAAAGGCAGAGGAACCAGAGATCAAATTGCCAACATCTGCTGGATCATCAAAAAAGCAAGAGAGTTCCCGAAAAACATCTATTTCTGCTTTATTGACTATGCCAAAGCCTTTGACTGTGTGGATCACAATAAACTGTGGAAAATTCTTCAAGAGATGGGAATACCAGACCACCTGACCTGCCTCTTGAGAAACCTGTATGAAGGTCAGGAAGCAACAGTTAGAACTGGACATGGAACCACAGACAGGTTCCACATAGGAAAAGGAGTATGTCAAGGCTGTATATTGTCACCCTGCTTATTTAACTTACATGCAGAGTACATCATGAGAAATGTTGGGCTGGAAGAAGCACAAGTTGGAATCAAGATTGCCGGAATAAATATCAATAACCTCAGGTAGGTAGATGACATCACCCTTATGGAATAAAGTGAAGAAGAACTAAAAAGCCTCTTGATGAAAGTGAAAGAGGAGAGTGAAAAAGTTGGCTTAAAGCTCAACATTCAGAAAACTAAGATCATGGCATCTGGTCCCATCACTTCATGGCAAATAGATGGGGAAACAGTGGCTGACTTTATTTTTTTTGGGCTCCAAAATCACTGCAGATGGTGACTGCAGCCATGAAATTAAAAGAGGCTTACTCCTTGGAAGGAAAGTTATGACCAACCTAGATAGCATATTAAAAAGCAGGGACATTACTTTGTCAACAAAGGTCCATCTAGTCAAGGCTATGGTTTTTCCAGTAGTCATGTATGGATGTGAGAGCTGGATTATAAAGAAAGCTGAGTGCTGAAGAATTGATGCTTTTGAACTGTGGTGCTGGGGAAGACTCTTGAGTCCCTTGGACTGCAAGGAGATTCAACCAGTCCATCCTAAAGGAGATCAGTCCTGGGTGTTCATTGGAAGGACTGATGTTGAAGCTGAAACTGCAACACTTTGGCCACCTGATGCAAAAAGCTGACTCATTTGAGAAGACCCTGATGCAGGGAAAGATTGAGGGCAGGAAGAGAAGGGGACGACAGAGGATAAGATGGTTGGATGGCATCACTGACTCAATGAACATGAGTTTGGGTGAAGTCTGGGAGTTGGTGATGGACAGGGAGGCCTGGCGTGCTGTGGTTCATGGGTTTATAAAGAGTCAAACACAACTGAGTGACTGAACTGAACTGAAGCTCCAGCATAGAGAAAAAGAAAACCCATCATTTGTTTCCGATCCATAGGCTGCAACAGACCCCAGAGGCCAGTAACAGGGGGCTGATGCAGGAGGAAATGAGGGAGGTGCAGAAGGAGCAGGGCTGGTGCAGAGAGGGAGAGGCTGGTGCCGGGGATGGGGCTGGTACAGGGGGTGGGCTTGTGCAGTGGTGGTGGTGGCTGGGCAGTGAAGCCATCCTTTCTCTGACTCTTGGGAGCACCTGGAAGGTTGGCACATCTTTTCCTCTCCTGGGCCAACCTTTACTGAGACATAGAAGCATGACATGTCTGTCTGTATTGCTTTTCCAGTATTTATTCACTTTTCTTTGAAGGAGTACACTCTCTCTCTTTTCTCCTGTTCCTTAGGATGATGGAGATGATGTGAACCCCTGGTCTTAGAGGCAGACCTTCTGAGATGCCCTGCAGCTATGGAGAGCAGCCTCCCTGCAGGTGGGTGCAGGGGAGAGGACAGTGAGCCAGCTCTACTCTTCCCCTTTCACAAGGCTCTGGGCACAGTGCTGCCTGAGGGTCAAATCCTAAGGATCCCTCTCTTGGAAGCCCCTCTTGAGGCTGACACTTTCTGCCTGAACCAGACCCTGCTCGTGCTTCTAGGGGTCAGTCCCTAGGTGTGCACCTGATAGTGGCCAGGGAAAGAGAAAAGAATGGACAGTCATAATTTGAGAAAAAACACCAGGCATAGGAACCCATGTAATGATTCACCCACCCTAGTTGCCACCCATCACCCCCTACTGTCGCCTCCTACCAGGGGAAGGGACTTCAGAGAGAAAGAAGGAAAGGCAGAGAAGACACAGGCTGCTCGGTGGACACAGGGCCATCGGATGCGAGCAGCACTAGCTAGTGATTTCCACACCAGGATCTGCCAAACCATCACCTCCACCAGGACACCCCCGCTCGTATCCTCCCCAGCCAGAAATGACCAAGGGACCCTCTTCCTGCTACAGGAGCCCCTGGACCAGAGAGCTGGGTTTTAAGGATTTGGGACAAAGGTCAGTGCTGGTATCATCCATTCTGCACCCCAGGCTCACTGACCACCTTTGGCGGGCATTCATTCATTCAAGGTCTCTTCACTGAATGTCATTTTTATCTTGGGCACTGTTCTGGGCACAGAGCGTAGTGATGAGTGAAACAGACCAACCACCGGCCCAAAGAGCCTTTGACCCAGTGAGAGGAGCCCGGCAATCACCACGGGATCGGATCCCAGGGAGACTGTCAGGCACATCACCACCCAGTGGCCCCACTGCCCACATGTACTGCCTTTCTGCCTCCTGCTTCCAGATCTCAAATCCCACCCCCTTCCCTCTCCCTCCCATCACAAACAACAGGACATCACCTGGGACCCCATGGCTCAGAGGAATTCTTCAGAAGGGAGCTACCCCTGGCCTTCCTGCTGGGGGTACCCTTCCAGGAGGGATGAGGGTGCCCTGCCCCTCTGCCCCATCCAAGCCTCTGCTGCAGGAATGCTGGAGTGTTTTGGAATGGTTTGGTCTTGCCAATCAACCTGTTAGCTTTGTCAGGGCTGGACCTTTTCATTTTTGTGTACCCACTTGTGTAGCACTTGCTTAAACTCTTGCTTTGGATAGATTTCCCAATATGCGATTGTGGATCTGATATCCAAATAGGAAGCAACATTGAGGACATACTCATCAGATAAAGACAGAATGTGAAAAGTCCAGGGAATGCCTATCTTGGGAGATGGAGCAGAAAGGTTGTCAGAGGGTGAATTCCGAGGGTGGTCTTGGTAAGGGGCTTAGGTGACTGGACTGGGAGGAGGAGGAACGTTCTGGGTGATCCAAGGTGAAATATACTGTGAGCCCTGCCTGCTGCTCTCTGCATTCATCTTGCTGCAAATATTAGTTACCTGAGCTAGAGAAGTGAGTGTTTAAGTCTCTCCACTTTCTCCTCTATTTTTAGCAAGGTGGATTGTGATAGATTTAGAGGGGGAATAAAGGTTGCCCTTCACCACCAAGGTATGAGTTCTCGTAACAATTTTTCAAGGAAAGAATAACGATGAGGCATGTAAAAATAGTTATTTCCCAATTTAACCCAATTGCAAATGATCTAATTAGAGGAAGGCCAGAGTTTCTTGTTTTCAAAAGTGTTTGCCGAGGGTGTTTCCAGTTAGACAGTGAATAGAATTAGAGAAGTGTCATGTAAAGGCAGGGAGGGGATGACAAAAGTCAGGGGCTGAGTTGGAGGAAGACCAAACTCAAGAATGCCTCCTGCCCCCTCCCAAAAAAAAACCTTCTGGGGCCCGATAGGAGTCGGTCAATCATTCCTCAAGTGAACAGGCGCTTGGCTGTGACGATAATGCTGCCGTGTTAATCTATTTCACTGAAGATGAACATTTATGACAACAGTGCCTTCTATAACCTTTCCTTCATTATTTTACTGCCTGTGGATGGTTTTCTCACCAACTTTGCCCTCTTAAAAGGAGGGTGATATATATGTTTGAAGTATGATTATCTTTTTTTATTCCCAAGGTGAGAGTGCTGCTCTCATGTTATAGTTAAGGTAGGCATCCCCCTTCCAACATCCTTCACCCTCCTCATATCACCTGGCCCAGCCTCACTTGTCTTTCTTGGCTTCTGAGCTGACCCGGGAGAGTTTCTGGGGGGAATTCCAGGGGCGTAAGAGCTTTGGCAAAGGCTCAGTGACAGCAACAGCCCTGGGTGTGCTGGGAGAGCACATGATTCAGGGTCATCAGAGCAGGATGGAGACACTGCAGAAGCAGGGGCAGGAGGTGAACTCAGCTGAGGAAACCAGGTTCCAGGGGCGGTGGGGCACTGGTCCAGTGTCGGAGATTATCTAGATCGGATGTATCTGAGTCTATGTTCTGGTGCACATGAGGGGCCTGGGAATGGATTGTCTCTTCACTTGCACCTCCACGTGACTTCTGCCTGTTTCATTTGTGTGTAGAGCCCAAGCACACACCTGCAGCAGCTCCTGGTGTGAGTGCCACCTGCATACACTCCCTAGAGGAAGGGGCAGAAGGCTGGGGACTCCATCAGGGTTGCATAACTCCAGTTTGAATGTTGGGTGGGCAGAGGAAGTGTCAAGAAACAATAGTCAAGAGGGTCTGCCAGAATCCAAGTGAGAGGCGATGGGAGATGGGGAGCAAGTAGGCCAATCAGAGGATATTGAAGAGGTTAGACTGGTCCCAGTTGACAGCAGGTTAGAATTGGGAAAGCTCTATCTGTGAGTTTGGGCTTCCCATATAGCTCAGTCAGTAAAGCATCTGCCTGCAGTGCAGGAGATCTGGGTTCAGTTCCTGGGTTGGGAAGTTCCACTGGAGAAGGAAATGGCAGTCCATTTCAGTATTCTTGCCTGGATAATTCCATGGACAGAGGAGCCTGGCAGACTACAGTTCATGGGATTGCAAGAGTCAGACATAACTTAGCACTATCTTTCTTTTTCTTTTAATCTCTGAGTTTGGGTCTGGAGACGGGGTACATGAGCAGCTATGTAGGCATGGAGCCCAGGACATTGGCTGAAGGTCCAGAGGAAGGGCTCCTTGCCATGGTGTAAACACTCAGGACAACCTCCAACTGTGAGTAGTCTACAGAGGGATCTGAGCTTCTGCTCCTTGTTGGGCAAGATGGCAGCCCCATGCACTTCCAATATCCCTGGAAGCCCCTTCCCAAATTGATCCCCTTTGAGCCCTGGGAAGAAAACAGCATGACCCACAGCTGCATTGTCCTTCATGTTGGAAGACCCTAAGCCAGCATCCCCTCTGTGAGAGTGTCCATTTCCTGGGGCCCTAGGGAAATTCTGCCTAGGTGAGCATTGTGGTTACTGGGGACCTGAATATACTCTGCTCAGCTGCACACACATCTCATCTTCCTTTAGAGAGTATGCATTTCGCTAATGGGGAGCTTTTAAATGAAGACCTTATTACTCCAAGTAAAAATAGCAGCTGCGCTAGGGCAGTGGGATTTCACACCGTTCTCATATCTTTAAAATTCCTTTAATACTGCTTCTTCATCACTTTCTTGATGATTACTTTTGAAATGTACAATAGAAAAGGAAGGTGTTATGGCTGTGCAGGTCTTCTGCCAAGCACAGCAGAACAAAGGGCTAGAGGAAGACAGCTATTTTGATGGGCAGTTTGGGTGAAATATGGCGTTGAGCCTCCCTGAGGTTCCATTTGGGCTTATCTGGGTCTCTGCCAAATTCTCAGCTTGGGATAGGAGCAGCGGAGGGGCTGTTATCTCCAGCAGTCTAATTTTATGTTAGCAGGAAGCTGCGGCTCTGTGTCTTTACAGACAGGGGCCTCAAGTCACTTCTGAACTGTGAAAAGCCATGACGTCAAGGGGAAGATGGGAGGTGGTGGATAAAAGAGGGGTGGGCTTTTTGTGAAGTTGCATAACATGTTCTGAAGAATCATCTAAGGAAGGAAATGGGGTGGAGAAAGTGGAGGGAATGATGACAAGGGAGAAAACATAAAATGAGTCAGGAAAACCAGGCCACATGTTCCAAGAGTTTACAGGGTTCATTTAGGAAAAAAACAAACAAACAACAAATCAATAAGAACTGTATTTCCAATAGAACCAGCCTGAGGATAAGGCAAGTGAAGCAAAAGGAAACATAAGACAAAGGAGATGTGTGACTGTTAATTTGATGTATTGACTCAACTGGGCTGCAGGGGCCGAGACACCGGGTCAAACATGATTCTGAGTGGTCTTCGAAGGGTTTTCTGGATGAGACAAATCAGTAGACTCAGTAAAGCAGATTGCCTTCCCCAATGTGGTGGGCCACATCAAATCAGTTGAAGGCCTGGATAGATCTAAAAGTCTGCCCTCCTTCCAGGAAGGGGAATCTCCTCTTGCCTGGCTGCCATTGAATTGGACAGTAGCTTTTTCCCATCTTCAGGCTTGAACTGGGACCATTGGCTCTCCTGGGTCCCCAGATTGCTGATGACTGGTTTTGGGATGTCAGCCTCCACAAATGCATAAACCTATCCCTCATAATAAGTTGTGTGTGTGTGTGTGTGTGTGTGTGTGTATACACACACACATATAAATGTAAATATATATATATTTATATATAGGCTTCCCAAGTGGCACTAGTGGTACAGAACCCACCTGACAATGCAGGAGAAAGTGCTTCTCGGTGGGTGACAATAAGAGACACAGGTTCGATCCCTGGGTAAAGAAGATCCCCTGGAGGAGGGCATAGCAACCCACTCTACCATTCTTGCCTGGAGAATCCCATAGACAGAGGAGCCTGGTGGGCTACAGTCCATAGGGTCACAGAGTCAGATATGACTGAAGTGATTTAGCACAGCATATCATATATATGTACATATATATGATATTATCTGGAGAACCCTGACCATTACAGAAGGGTGGGAAACGAGCAGCCACAAGTTACATTTTTGTACTTATGGGTTCAAGGGAAAAGCCGCAGAACAGATACCAGAACTTTGTTCTTGGTAGGGGAAAAAATATACAATTTTAACATTTATGATTAGGAAAAGAAAACAAAAACTGACTTAGAACATCAAGCCTGCAGATGATAAAATTGAAGTACATAAAATATTTATCCATTTGTCTTTGTGGTGGCCAGCCATGCGCACAGGGTAGCCATGCTGTTTCTGGGCATCCTTCTGCTCCCTCTCCCTTCCCTGCAATGAGCTTGAGCAATTTGGCAAATGGGAACTGAATGCAGAGTTCATTTTTCACGTTCCATTAATGTTTCATTTCTAATACTCTTTTCAGCATAAATTTAAAAACAGAGTGGGAGTTGGGTCTCAATCATTATTCCCTATTAAGAGGAAAATGAAAGTGCTTCTCAGTGGGTGATCAGGAAGTACCCTGTGGAGGAGCCCAAGCTCATGGGACAGGATCTTGCTTTGTGGCTTCACCCCTCCCCAGCTCACCCTTCTCAGAAAGGTGTCCCCATTGCTCACAAGTGATCCCTGCAGACCCCACTCTCAGCACCACTGAGAAATAGCCCAGGGTGGCCTTTGGGATGCCCATGCTGGAACTGTAGTCCCTGAACAACCTGAGCTCCAGCACAAATGCACATGCATGCTGCACATACATGTTACAGCTGAAGGGCATGCAGAAGCAGAGACAGCATGTTCCTAGGAACACACCTACAAGGACACATCCGACTGCCTGTAGTGGCCGTGCATGGAGAAGGGGAGGCTGTTGGAGCAAGTTGGAGGGCCACTCTCCATGTCTCTCTCTGTTGACAGGCTGTCTGTGTAAATGGTAGTAGTCAGACCATATTTAAAAGAACTCTGACCCATGACCTACAGCAACCAACCTAGGAAACCTGTCCTTGTGCAAGTGACTAGCCCAGGAAGCCGCAGAGAGTCAGACTCGTAGGAAGTTGGATTATTGTCTCTGGTAACAACACATGAGGCCAAACAGTAACTTCTGTAACAGGTGTCACCAAATGGCCAAGATTTGATGAATAACTAACAGCTTAATTTTTGTCTCTGCTCCCAACTCAGGATCAGCCAGAGAAAGCCAGGTGTGCACCCAACCAATCCTACGGGGCACCCCCTTTCTGGTTAGTGCCTCCAGCTCCCCCAGGCCCTTGGCCCCCATCAGAACACACCCAGACCCCCCTTTTCCAACACAAAGCTCCCCACTCCTGTCTGTTTGGGGGTGTCTCAGGCAAATGCAGGACATGGTGTCAGACACCCTTGTAACATTGAGCTCTGAATAAACGACCTTTGCTTGCTCTCATGTCAGGAGCGGGTTGTCTTCCATTATTTCCACATTGTGCTTGTTTTAATGCAACAGAGAAGCATCTTTGAATCTCTTTTTAATGGTGAAAACAGCAAAGAGCTTGAGGGGTTACCACAAATTCCTTCAGTGACATTAGTTGGGTGCCATCTCCTCCTTGGACTCAGCTAGAGGGGGGAAATGAGGGTCCTGAGCGCCCAGCTCAGCTGGGAGGTGGGTGAGAATGATGAGGGATGAGAAGTGTGTTTAGGGGTTCAGTGGGACAGGCTACCCATGGAAGCCCAGAGTGGGGTGCCAGCCCAGACTTAGGGTGGGAACTGCTAGTTCATAATGGCCAGTGTTTTCAGAGGTTTACTTTATCCCAGGCTGTGTTCGCGAGTTAACTCGTGTAATCATCATTAAATTTAATCGTCCTTGTCAGGAAGGCACTATAATTATTCCCGTTGTCCAGTAATGGGGGTGGAGGCCCAGCATGCTTGGCATTGCACAGCTCAGCTCTGCGCCTGCACTCTCTGCCCTCCCGCTGTCTTCCCAGGGATCCTGGAGGGAGAGGGAAGTTGAGGGGGTCAGGAGTGGCTATGGAGGGTGGAGAGGGGCTCCTGAGGAATTGGGGTGGGGGAAGGTGCAGACAAGGACTAGATGAAGAGGGAAGCTGGGTGAGGAAATGGAGGCCAGAGATGTGTTAGATGTGGAGGATTTTAAGGAGATGCTGTGGTAGCCTAGCTTAGAGGAGGAGGGCAATCCTTGAGGAGAGCACATGCGTGGTGGAGAAAGCCAGAGGTGGAGGCAGGGAGATGGAGGGAAGCAGGCACTTTCAAGGTATGTAATGGAGGTTCATTCAGCAGGACTTGGGGGTCATCTGAAAGAAGAGGTGTTGGGGTTCACTTCTAGGTCTCTGATGAAGAGGACTGTGTGGGTGATGGAGACATTTTACCAGGATGAGGTTTTCAGGAGGGTAGAGAGTTCTGAGACAGGTGATGTTTGAGATGCTGTGAACTCTCCTAATGGGGATAGCAAGTGGGCATCACATAGATGCACCAGCACCATAGATGAGGGGTCAGGGCTAGAGGTAGGAATGTGAGAGCCACAACCTATGACTTATCCAATCCAGGCTGGGGTTGTGTGAGGAGAGAGTATAGTTCTACACTGTATAGTATGACAGCTCCCAGTCACCCATGGCCATTGACATGGAAAATATTTACAATTGGATGATGCGCTCAGGCCCTGGGTCACACTGGCTGTATTTCTAGTGCTCAGGGTAATGTTGCCCGGAATGTTTCCATCATCACTGAGAGCTCCACTGGGCAGCACTGGGGGGACAGAGGACAGAAGAGAAGAGAGTCAAGGGTCAGCACCATCTTAGGGGTGGTGCTATAGACTGTGTTCCCTGAGAATTCTTATGTTGACGCTGTAACCTCCAGAGTGGTTGTATTTGAAGATGGAACCTCTAAGAAAGTAATTAAGGTTAAATAAGGTCACAAGGTGGGGCCCTGATCCCATAGGGTTAGTGTCCTTATAAGTAGAGACCTCAGAGAACGCTCTCTCTCCACGTGCAGGCACCAAAGAAAGGCCATGTGAGGATAAGGCAAGGTTACCACCAGCAAACCAGAGTCCTTGCCAGGAGCCTGACCAAGAAGAGAGGCCTCAGCAAGAACTAAATTAGAATCCTCACCAGGAACTAAACCATGGAGACCTCTCACTAGGAACTGAATCAAAGTCCTCACCAGGAAACTTGATCCTGGACTTCTGGCCTCCAGAAATGTGATGAACAATTTTCTGTTGTTTAAACCACCCAGCCCATGGTGCTTGGTCATGTAGCCTGAACTGACTAACCCAGGTTATAAGACACTCACCAGTGAAGTGTGGGGGAAGGAAGGAGAATGTGGGCCTCTGGAAGCTGAGAGAACTAGGAGTTTAGGGAAGGCAGGAGTGGGAAAGTGTGCTGAAAGTAAAATAGGATTATAAAGTGTTCACTGAATTTATCAGCAGTCTAGGTGACCTTGGCAAACTCAAGATCAGCAGAATGGTGAGGATGATATCCAGGCCACAGGGGTTGGAGTGGGGAGTGACAGGTGATAAAGTGTGTGAGACCTCTCAGGAAGCATGTTATTCACAAGTCAGAAAACGAAGCCTTCACAAGGTGAAGCTACTTGCCCAAAGCCATAGCCACAAAACAGCAGAGTGAGGGTTGAACCAGCCTTGCCTGACACCCTGGAATGGGCTTCAGTCACAGTACCAGAGAACACCCCACCAAGAGAGCACCCAACAAGCCAGCCATGGTACCCAAATGCTGCATTCTTGGCTGTTCAAGGTTGTCTGGGATGGAACCACTGAACACCAGAACCAACTCTGTGTCCACAGGGCCTGGGCTGGAAAGGGACATCCATCCAGAGACATCAAGCCAGTGGAGCAAACCTGCAGGCAAGATATGGTTCAGAGCTTTAGAGGCCAAGCTTAAAGGCTGAGGAATTAAAGGAAGCTGAGGAATGAGTAAGGCAAGGAACTGCTTCCAAGGGCATTGTGTGCATCAGTGCTAAGTCACTTCAGTTGTGTCTGACTCTTTGTGACTTTATGGACTATAGCCTGCCAGGCTCCTCTGTCCATGGGATTCTCCAGGCAAGAATACTGCAGTGGTCTCCATGCCCTCCTCCAGGGGCTCTCCCTGACCCAGGGATTTAACCCATGCCTCTTATGTCTCCAGCATTGGCAGGCAAATTCTTTACCCCTAGCGCTAACTGGGAAGCCCACAAGGGGATTGGGATCCAGCAATTTTCATGTTGGTAGGGGAGGGGAAGGAGGAAGGGAGGTAAAACCTCTGTGCAGGGCCAGCCTGGTGGGCAGACATGACTTCCTTTTCCTTGTGGCCCCCAGGGACTGTGGCCTAAATGAGTCAGGGCTCCCTGTGTGGCTGAAGCAGGCACGTTTTCAGCTCCTGAAGGCACAACTGTCTGTTCAGCTGACTCTGGCCCGAGGTGCCAGCCTGCTGTGAGCCACTCACTAGTTTCAGTCTGCTTAGTGGGATATGGGCTTCCCAGGTGGCTCAGTGGGAAAGAATCTGCATGCAGTGCAGGAGACTCAGGTTTGATCCTTGAGTTGGGGAGATATCCTGCAGAAGGGAATGGCAACCCACTCCAGTGTTCTTGCCTGGAGAATCCCATGGACAGAGGAGCCTGGCTGACTACAGTCCATGGGGCTGCAAACAGTCAGACACGACTGAAGTGACTCAACACAGTGGCATTTGCAGTCTGCTTCACGTCACATCCTCTGAGCCCATGAAGATGCTTATCTTCTCCATACAAGGTCTGCCAGTCACCAGGAGACGTGTCCTATCTTTGGGGAGTGCCAGAAGAGTGTGATTCCTTTTCTGCCCACACCGCCCCCCCCCACTGCCCCCGCACCAGAGAGCCCACTCTTATGGCACAACTTTCCTTACATCCTCCAGCACTTGTGATCCTGAGCTGCTCAGGGGCCTTGTCCCAGTGAGGGAGAGGTGAGTAGGGAGTGCCTTGGCTGTGGCTGGCCTTTGCTCCTCTGTGATCATAGTTGTAACCACAGCTTAGGGGCTTCCACGTACACTCTCCATTCTCCCTGCAAGGTCAACATCATTACTCCCACTTTACAGATTTGGAAATGGAGACTCAAAGAGTTCAAGATGACCTTGGATTCACTACTGTTCTTCCTGGTGAGCCAATCTCTCTGCCTATGAGGAACCTAAATTAAGTCCTTCCTTCCAATACTCATGTACAGATGTGAGAGGTGGACCATAAAGAAAGCTGAATGCCGAAAAATTTATGCTTTTAAATTGAGGTGGGAGGGGGGATTGGGATGGGGAATACATGTAAATCCATGGCTGATTCATGTCAATGTATGACAAAACCCACTACAATATTGTAAAGTGATTAGCCTCCAACTAATAAAAATAAATGAAAAAAAAAAAAAAAAACCATGTAGCAAAGAAAAAAAAATTGTGGTGTTGGAGAAGACTTGAGAGTCCCTTGGACAGCAAGGAGATCAAACTAGTCCATCCTAAATGAAATCAATCCTAAATATTCATTGGAAGGACTGATTCTTAAGCTGAAGCTCCAATACCCTGGCCATGTGATGCAAAGAGTCTGCTCATTGGAAAAGACCCAGATGCTGAGATAGATTGAGGGCAGGAGGAGAAGGGGGCGATAGAGGACGACATGGCTGGATGGCATCATCAACTCAATGGTCATGAGTCTGATCAAACTCTGGGAGATAGTGAAGGACAGGGAAGCCTGGTGTCTTGCAATCCATGGGGTCACAAAGAGTCAGACATGACTGAGCGACTGAACAACAACTGAACAAAATGCAGAGAATATCCGAGTTTTCTCCTACTGACACCTAACCTGGGGCTTGTTATCAACTGCTCTGGACTCCTGGTCCCCTCTTTGGAAGAGGAAGGGTCAGTGAGGAATGATAGTAAGGTAGAAAGACACAGGGCTCCCATCTGAGTGGCCATGGGAGGTTTGGACATCTGGGTTGAGTCACGAATCTCCCCTTTTCCTCATCTGCATGATAGGGGCAGCAGAGGGGCTCCAGTGAATTTCCAAGTGGTGGGAGAGCCAGTGAAGACGTATGAGAAAGCACTTGAAAAACACAGGGGCCAAGGATCATTCCTGTCATCCCATGAAGGTCAAAGGCATCTGTCCCCATCCCTGGGATCCCCTGCCTGCCTCTGGACAGAGCTCGCCCTGAACGTAGGTGAGAGACCACCAGCGCCTGCTTCGGGCTGCTATGACACGTCAGTGCATGGGCCGATCTCCACACCTGTGTAGCCAGGTGGAGCTCTGATCTCTCAGACTTCAAGTCCATGTCTCAAAGTCTCCAGGCCATGTCCACCCCAGTTCAGCCCATTCCTTCCAGCTCCACATGCACAGAGTCCACTGGCCACACACACAGAGTCCCCGGAGCTGTCAGTGAGCCTCTATCTTGGACAGGCATCTGTTTCCTGGGAGCAAAAATCATTTAACGGCTCTAATCTCTGGTCTGCTGCTTTCATTATTTAAGCCAAAATGAAATGTGACCCAGAGTGAGAAGAAAGACCAAGTGTGCAGCTGAGAGCCATAATAAGGCATTTGCCACTCAGCCAGGAGACGCCACGTCCCTTCCCACAGAAGGATCAGGAGTGCCTCCCCAGATGGGAAGGAGACATAAATGACTATTGCCAAAGCCAGCCAGTGGGAAATCTAACAATAATGGTACATTTTGAAGAGAACAAATCAACCCCCACATTATTCCAATTACAACAGTCCAGAGCTGGAGGCCTGGCCACTGCAGCCTGCCAGCTAATTATCACACCATTTTCAGTCCCAGCCCTGGAGGACTTTTTAATCAGCCTCTAAGAAGAAACCCAGGATGCCTCTCCATTAAGCCAGGAGGGCTAGGCAGAAAGTTGTTGGGGGAGGGGATGGGGAGATGCTTCTGTAAAGGTGGGGTACACTTGGGTGACCCGAGGAGACTGACCCTGGGGCAGCATGCTTGGACTTCTGCTGTTGTGTCCATGCACATCTCTAGAAGGTGAAGTGGGGCGCTAGAAATGGAGTAGGGGGTCACCGCCCAAGCACAGGTACAACATTTGGATCCAAGGAAAAGAAGGGCAAAGCCAGGAGTCAGGGAGGAGCAAGAGGGTAGGGAGGCTCCAGGCTCTCACGAGGCTGCTGACAGCTGACCCCAACCTACCTTTGCCACCACGCTCTGCTGCTGGCCTGTCATTGGAACTGACTCAAGGGATCCTCTGCTTCCCCAGTTTCCTCCTTCCCTCTCTCATTCTACCTGCTTGGCCTGCTTTTTCCTCCTCTCCTATCCTTAGAAAGGATAGAACCATCTTTTAGAGCCCAGCTCAATTTCTGCCTTCTAGGACTAATAATTATGATAATGTTGATGATGATGGTGGTGGTGATATTAATGGTGATGATGCTGAGGATGGTGAAGGTGGTGATGATGGAGGTGGTAGTGATGAAGATGGTAACGATAGTGTTATATACCTAATACTATTCTCTCCAGGCATTTGTGTGTTAACTCATTTAATCCTCAAATGAACCCTGTGATGTAGCGGCCAGTATCACTTTTATTTTCCACATCAGGAAACCATAGTGGTTAGTGTTCATATCGCCTGACTCCCTACTCTAGTGATCTACCACCTATTGGACATCTTCTCAGGTGAGCAGCTAGAAGTGTCACTCATACCTTCTGAGGTCATAAACTTCCCACTTATTTCTGCCTGTTCCCCCACCTGGATCTCTGTGTCCATCCACTCCTGCGTCTGCCTCTATGCTGAGCAGGTGCTTTCCTGCACAAAGTAGTCACCAGGAATCAGGGAGAGGATGGCAGCTTTGTGAAGCAGAAGTTGACAACTAACTGGGCATGCAGCTTGGGCTACCCTGCCTGGGTTCAGAAGATGGCAGGAGTGGGGCTCAAGGAGGGAGGGGGTCTAGGTCCAGGGACTGCTCCCAGGAGAGCGTGGTGACAGCAGCTCCAAACCTTCACCCCTAGGAGAAAGGTCTCCCTTCCTTCCTGGGAGCTAGAGCCCCCCTACTGCCAGCTCTTCCAGACAAATGAACACTGTTTGTATTTATCTTCCTGCATCAAGTCCCAGGAAAGCTATTGTGAAATGCGTCAGTGTCTCATCTCCTGGGGACATGGGGACTTCAGACAGAGAGAGAGATAGAAAGGAACCATTTATTTTCTCTTCCTAAATGCCATGGGCAGCTCTTTATACCCAGACTGACAGGATGTGTCTAGTTAAGCATCATAATGCTGGGGGAATCAGGGATGCTGGCTGGGGAGAGGCTGGGAGGGGCTGTGTGTCCCCTGGGATGTGGTTACAGCTTCACCGTGAGAGCAGGTAGAGATCACCTGAAACCAGAGGGACAGACAAAACACTTATTTATTCACACACACTAAGAGGGCCTTTATTATACATCAGACATGGTTCCTAACAGTTTATAACATTAACTTGTTTAATCTTCATACAACCCTGTGAGGAGGATGCTAATACCACCAGCTTGTTACATAAGAAAGTGGCTCAGAGATGTGGCTCCCCCCACCCCTGCGAAACTACCAAGGGCCAGAGCTGGTTCTGCCTCCACATGTGGGCAGTTGGGCCCCAGAATCCAGCTCCTGCCCACTTCTCCAGCTACCTAGAGTAAGTTTCAATTATTTTAGATATTGTTTAAACTCATTCTTTTAAATCCAGGCCTCCAGGAGGGACAATGCTTTGAAACACAAAGAAAGGCCTAGAGAAAATCTGAGGTCTGGTGAGAGTCGATGCCAGGGAAGCCCTTCAGCCTGGCTCCTCTGAGCCCAAGGACATCAGGGCCCACTGGCTTGTTCTGCAGAAGCTGAGGCTGGACCATGGGATGGGAAGAGCAGAGGAGCCTGAGACTTCTTGGAAATGAAGTCCTGGGACTCAGGGGTTTACTCAGGGAAGACAGGCCAGGAGGGGCCAGGTCTGTTCCTGACCCACCTCAAGGCCTGCTGGCTCTTCTGGGACCATGGACCACAGACCATGCCCTGGTGTGGCAGGGGTGTGAGCAGTGTGACCCTGGGGAGTCTGTATCAGGGGCCACAAGCTTCCTTCTGGCTTTACCTTCAATTAATCTAAATTTCCCATTCGGGTCCGTGTGCAGGAGAGAAGGATGGTTCTCTGAGCCGTGCGGCACACTCTCCCTCTCTCCCTTCATCCTCTACCCCGACCCTTGGAGAACTTCCTGGACCCCCACCCCCACAGGAAGAAAGGCTCTGGGGCCTCTGCCATCTGGGGGCAATGTCATGCGTCTAGTTGACAGGTTAGGGCATCCAGATATTTGCCTGAATGTTACTCCGGGTGTGTCTGAGAGGGTGTTTGCAGGTGAGGTTAGTGTTTAAATGAGTGGACTAATGGAACAGTCAGCCCTCCCAGGGTGAGGGGGCCCCCGCCCAACTTGCTGTGGATCTGAACAGAACCAAAAGGTAGGGGGAGGAGGAACTCGCCCCTCCTGCCTGACTTTGGGGCTGGGACACCGGTCTCCTGCCCTGAGCCCCCCTGTTCTCAGACCTTTGGATGCATCCGCACCACCCCCAGTTTCCCTTGGCCTCCAGCCTGTGGACCTCAGGTGCTGGGCCTTGTCAGCTTTCATGACCACCTGGTCAACTACTCGACATAAATCTCATTCCATCTCTCTCTTTGCATGTATACCTCTGGTCTCTGTATTGCGTTTCTCTGGGGAACCCTGACTAATACAGTGGGTGCAGCAGGTGACAGGTGTATCCCCAAGATTCACATCCAGCTGGAACCTCAGTTCTGGGACCTCGTTCGCAGAGGAGACTAAGGTAAGGATGAGATGAGGTCATGCTGGATTAGGGTGGTTCAGGTCCCGTGGGAGCTTCCCTGTAAGAGACAGAGGGGGACACACAGACATGGAGATCAGCGACATGTGTAGATGGAGACAGAGGTTGGGGAGACGCGCCCCAACCCAGGGGGCACCAAAGATCCCTGAGAGACTCCTGGACAGACCTTCCCTCTGAGCCCCCTGTGGCACCTGCATTTGGGGCTCCTCTTTCCTGGATTGTGGAGAAGAGAGTTCTACTATTTTAAGCTTGCACTTTATGGGAATTTGTTTCTGCAACCCAGGGAAGCTAAGCAGCAGGTTGAGGGCACCCAACCTTGACTTGGAGCTCAGGTGGGAAGTGTCTCTTGGGACAGTGTCCGGGGCCTTGGTGTCCCTTGGGTGCAAAGGTTGTTGATGCAGTGTCCTTCCCCTGAACTGCCCCTGAATCCTAACCCGATGGCTTCCAGAAGCTCTCCCTCCATCTGTGAGGTCTGTGATGCCATCCTCTTGTGGTTTATCCGGATGGTGAAGGACAAATGCTGTGGATGCCCCCGCGGGTGCTCTGGCCCACAGACTGAGCGGGACGAGGAAGCCAGTCAGAGCGTGGCTTTATTCCCCAAACACTTTATAAAACTGGGAACTTGAAGAGGGCAGGGGAGGGCCAGGAGAGATATGACCCCATCCAAGACCCTTGTTTGCAAGGAAGGCCTGGCTGTAATCCAAGACGCTCTTTGACAAAAACACACATTTTTTCTTTCGGTGAGCTCTCCGTAGCAGAGGCCTGTCTTTAATAACATAACCCTCCAACAGAAGAAAGGT
Organism: Dama dama; assembly: GCF_033118175.1. Lineage (NCBI taxonomy): Eukaryota > Metazoa > Chordata > Mammalia > Artiodactyla > Cervidae > Dama > Dama dama. The sequence goes on along the minus strand of NC_083694.1, from coordinate 45,950,870 downwards.
GAGGCTTGGACAGCTCGTCTGCCGGGAGCAGTCTAATCCTGATAAATGGACCAGCATCCTTCCCGCTGTGAGAAGTCCCAGCGTTAGATTAAACAAATCAATCCTGTTTGTTACCTCCTCGGATCCGCCAGCTGGCACCTGGCCGGCCTCTGGGGATCTGTCTCTGATGGCCCTACGTGGGAAGTGACAGGGTTTAGCACCAGCGCCGTGGTGGTTGCCGTGCGGTGCACCAGCCCAGGGAAGCAGCGGAGGGAGCTGGATGTTGTCCTCAGCAGAGGTCTGCCTGGCCCTCGGTCCGGGAGGTGATCATAGCTACCCGGGATCCTGTGAGAAGCTGGCAGAGAAAGACATGTTTCTGTAGTCGACGCTGTTCATGTCCCATCCACCCCGTCCCCAAGATGCCCCCTGCTTTGGAGAATTGATCCTTGTGGATGGCGCCACCTTAACTGTGGCAGGCCACACCCACACCCACTGCCCTCAGTCTGGAGGTGGTACAAGCCCCCCTTGTCTCAAGGTGGAACCAACACAACCCAGATCCAGGGCTCCTGTGGGGTCAGAATGATGTCCCTCCAGCCCCTCTTTCCCAGCTCTCCCCTCGATCACGGCCCCAAACCCACCCTAGACTCCACTTCTGGCGAACCGACTGGAGGCCCTGATTGGGATCATGGTGGTGCAGGGCTCAGACCCCTGCAGCAGAGAGGGGACAGTGGGGCCTAGCAGTAGATGGTGGGATCCTATGCAGCAGAGGTCACATGCTCAATCTGCCAGCAGTGAGTTACCCAGTGGGCAGCAAGTTCAGAATGCTGGTGGGGCCCAACTCAACCAGAATCCAGGGCAGGGACCTATGAATTGCGGTGCTCCAGGGCACGATGGCGGGCAGCCAATGAGGAGAACGTTCATGTGCATAATCACACAGGGTCAAAGACGAGGAGAGGAGAAGTGAGGAGAAGGCTGAGGTCAGCTACCTAACTGCACAGGAGCCCCTGGCCTGGTTCCAAACCCAAACCAGTTCTTGGACCAGAACCATGGATGCAGGTGAGGCCAGGATCTGAGGAAGGAGGATCCAAGTGGCCATGTACTCAGGAGGGGCTCACTTGGTCCTCCCCCAGAGGAACCTGAGACCATTTACTGGGGTGACAGTCTCCAAGGAAAGGCAGCTGAGGGTGGACACTGACACTGGAAATCTCCACGCTTCTTCTCCAAGCAGAAGAATCTCCTCTTTCTCCCTGGAAGGAGTAGACTCAGGACGGGGCTGTGGTTCATAGTCACAGACTCGCCCATCTGCTCCTTCCTGTCTGTCGCTCGGCTTTCACAGGGAGGGGGTAGTCCTATAGAAGTGCACACCCCACCCATTGTTAGCAGCGCACGGACCCGCGAGCAAGAGCTGGCAGGTACACCGGAGGCTTTGGAGGCTTTGATGACAGCGCACGCTCCCAAGGTGGAGATGCCAGAGCTGGCCACATCAGGGGGGGCTTGTGGGGGTGGGGGTGGGGTGGTGAAGGCTGGAGTGTTCCAGAATGTCCCCTCCAAACTCTGAGCACGTGAGAGTCCCTGAGCTCTCCTCACTCAGGAAGATGCACAAGCCTTGGCCGGCGCCTGCGAGTTTGGAGGCTGCATTTTCCTTCCTTGAAAAGCCTGCTCTCATCTGTTCATGGGCATGTGGAAACCGCTGGGTTTGAGTTGAGCTCAGGGCCAGGAAGAACTTTCCAGTCTGCATCGCAGGCTGATGTCAATGTTGAATTTTTCCCAAACCCAGGATTTGGTAAACAGTGACTGTCGAAGACCCACACTGACTCTTTTGTGCTCTTGGCAATGGCTTACTGCTAAGACCCTTCCCCACATGACTAGAGGGACTTCTCTCTGTTTACTGAGAGTGAAACCAGGCACAGACCTCTCCCCCTAAATTCCCATCCTTGGCCCCACCAATGATCAGCTTTGACCCCACTGATCGATGGGAACACAGAGCTTGTGAATGGAGCTTAATTAAGCTTCTCTCCTTCCCGTGACCTCTGGACCCAGGTCCACATCTGGCCTGATGGAGTGGACGGCCCCTTCCGACCTGAGGGTAGGGTGAGAGCCTCTGGTCTGTGGTCCCATCACGTGACTTCCAACCTTTAGCCCTTTAGCCCAAGTCTCCAGTTTCCCATCCCTTCCAGGGACTGTAACAGCCCCCTCCTCCAATTACAGTAGGGCCCTCCCCCCTCTGCAATAGGCCACTCCTCCTCTTGCAATGATCCTTCAGAATCAAGTCTTTGCTGAAGTTTGGACTGTCCCTGACAGCAGTTAGGTACTCCGGAGAGCACTGAGGGGTCCTTACGGCCCCTGCATCTGGGGTACAGGACCCTTCTGCACTCAGCAGGCCCTGACCCACCTGTGGGGGCCTATACAGACAGAGATGGGGGTGCCAAGGAGCTCTGGCCACCGTGGGAATCAGGTACCTGAATATTGCAGAAACTCTGAGTCCTGACCAAGGACACTGGGAGAACTGTTTTCCGTCTTGCTCAAGGCTGTCGTGAGGGGTCCCATCATTAGGGGTCTTGTCGAAGTCTCTTTTAGGGGAATCTAGATCTCTGGAGCACGGCACACCCTCCCTCTTCATCAGCTCATGGTGAGTCCCCTGATCTTAGTCCTCTAACTTCAGGCAGAAAAGCCAGTCTGCAGGAGTTCAAGTGTGGTCTTGAGCAGACTTCCTGCCCTGTCCTCGGGGCTCCACTGCAGCATCCCTGCTGGGTGACAGAGGTGACCTCCGCAGAGGGAGAGCAGCCCTGGGAGATGCTTGCCCGACCCTGGGAAGATGGGGGATGCGCGGAGGCTGCCCAAAGTCTGTGATGTCTAAGCGCATCTAACCTTGTCCCAGGGGGTGTCAGGAACCCTGGGGATGGGCAGGAACTCTGCTATCCAAGGGCAGCTGGGAGACCTCGGTCACAGGACGCTCACCTTGATGCTCCTGTCTGGATGAGGAAAGTGAAGACGGCCTTGCCAGGTTCTCAAAGGTAGCAGAGGACAAGGATGCGTCTCCCTCTTCCTTCCTTCTCATCCTCCGAGGCTCCAATTAACACCTCTTCCAGGAAGCCTCCCTGGCCAGCTCAGCCAACCCTGGACAGTCCTCCACAGCCGACAACGGCCGCAAACACTGGGGTGAGAGTAAGGAGGTGTGACTGGGCCCCTGGGTGCTGGTTCAGCCAACTGGCTGCCGAGGGCAGACACAGAGAGTCCTTCATTTGACATTGTCCCGGCGGGTCTGGCCCAGCGCCCTCTGGGTTCGCGATGTGTATTGATCAACTTGGCCTCCTCTGGTGTCTCTGGAGAAATTCGTTAATGAGCATTGGTCAGTGTTTTCGAGAATTTTTGGGGTGCTTAGTTGAAGGCACTCAGACGGTCGGGCTCAGACCACTGTCTGTCTTTGATAATTGAATCCCCCATCCACTTCACATCCATGCCCACGGTATGGTCTTCTTTTGCAGAATCTCCACTCCAACCCAGCCCGTGACCATCAGAGAGGACTCTGGTTTTTTATTATCATCATTTTCTGCAGATGGCCTGCACACTTCATAAATGTTAACCGTGACTTATCACCAGCCCCAGCGACCCCACAGTCACGTAATGATAGTCATTACCCGGTGACGGTTTGATGGGCTGAGCGGCGGGAGCTGGTGATGCAGCATGGCCAGGGTCAGACGCCTAGCCCAGCTGCTGCCCTGAGAGGGCGCAGGGCCTGGGGGCCTCTGTGCTGCCTGTGCCCGGGCTGGGGCCCCATTGAGAAAGGGCTGGTGAGTGTGCCCTCTGCTCTGAGGTGTGGAGCCAGGGTGTAGGTATTGGGCTGGCAATGCAAGGTCACTACGCTAACTTCTTGCAGCTGCTTAGTCAAATTACCCCCAGCTGGCAGCGCTCAGCATCAGTCGCTTATCATCTCACAGTTCTGGAGACTAGAGTCCAGAATAGAGATGTGGGCAGGCTTGGTGTTCTCCAGGGCTCCAAGGGTGCATCTGGTCCAAGTGTCGCTCCCAGCTTCCGGTATTGCTGGCCATCCTTGGGATTCCTTGGGCAGTAGGTCTAGTACCCTGACCTTTGCCTCTGTGGTTACCTGGCTACCTTCTCTGAGTCTCTGTGTCCCTCCTCCTCTTACATGGATATCAGTCATGAGATTTAGCATCCACCCTGATCTGGTGTCAGGGCTTCCCTGATAACTCAGTTGGTAAAGAATCTGCCTGCAATGTAGGAGACACCGGTTTGATTCCTGGGTGGGGAAGATCTGCTGGAGAAGGGATAGGCTACCCACTCCAGTACTCTTGGGCTTCCCTTGTGGCTCAGCTGGTAAAGAATGCACCTATAATGTGGGAGACCTGGGTTCAACTCCTGGATTGGGAAGATCCCCTGGAGAAGGAAGAGGCTACCTACTCCAGTATTCTGGCCTGGAGAATTCCATGGACTATAGTCCATGGGGTCATAAAGAGTCAGACACTACTGAGTGACTTTCACTTTCTTTCTGATCTGGTATGACTTCATCTTAACTTCATTATGTCTGCAAACAGCCCATTTCCAAATAAGATCACAAACACAGGTTCTGTGTGGACATGAACTTTGGGGTCACTATCAACTCCAGTGGAGTCACTGAGTCCAAATTTAGCCCCAGCACTGGCTCCTGAGGCAGCATCCCTGCATCCCTGCCTCCCTCCTTCCTGTAAATGCAGGCCCCCCAGTCATTCTCTGTCCACTGGCACCTGCAGAAGCCGGATGAATGGAATGCCGTCTCCATGCCCTCATGGTGGGCTGACCCTGGTTAAGGCAGGGGCCCCACTGAGAGTCCCCTCTGTGTTGGCTCGGCTTCATGGTCCTTCTGTGGGACCCCCTGGCTTTGGAGGAAGAAAGAAACAGTCTATTTCTGACCAAGGGAGGCTGGAGACCCTCCTCAGTGGAGAATTGCTGGCAAGACACAGAGTTGAGTCCAAGAAGCCAGGTCTGACCATGGGGAGGAGAATTATATAGGTGAATAAGTGAAAAAGAGATGGCAAGACACTGCTGGAAGTAACAGAGTCCCTTAAACAGGGAGCTAAATTGGAAAGTCTTTAGCTGGACTTGCCTGCTGGTCTAGTGGTTAAGAATGCCAATGCAGGAGACAAGGGTTCAATCCCTGGTCCAGGAGGATTCCACATGCTGAAGGGAAACTAAGCCCGTACACCACAAATAGCCTGTGCTCTAGAGGCTGGGAGCCACACCACTGAAGCCGGCCTGTCCTAGAGCCCGTGCTCTGCAACCAGAGAGTAGCCCCTGCTCGCCTCAGTTAGAGAAAGCCCACTTGCAGCAACGAAGACCCAGCACAGCCAAAAATAAATAGTTAATTAAATAAACAAAGGAAGTATCTAGCTGGTGGGAAGAGAAGCCAAAGCTGGCCTGGTCCTGTTGGGGGAGGCAGGGGGACTGTGGTGGTTCCTCCTGGATCATCACAGAGTTCATGGCACATCAGTGTCAGGCAAGGCCACCCCAAGGCCAGGTCCGAGCACACTCAAAGATGTCCAAACCATAGACTGACCATCACCCTAACCCTGAGAGATGAGTGACCACTGCTTCTTTACCAGTCACACGTGAGCCTCACTGCAGCTCCAATCTTCTATAAAGCTGGTGAAGATCCACAATCACTGAACGATCTCCATGTCCTGTTAGAATCTGACCCAGAGCAAAGCCCAGATTCCCACCCCAGATCACCAAGTACAAGCCCAAACCCATGCTATGCTCCTCCTCACACCTTCTTGCTGAGACACTCCGTGGCTCCCGTGTGCGTGATGCCCTAGTTGCAGTGAGACCACAAACTCGACCTTATCTGAGTCTCAGCGTGTTCCCAGCAGCCCTAGGTGGCAGGGCCTTGACTCAGGCTATTAAGCAGAGTTACCACTATGAGTGGTCTTCCGCATCAGGCAAGGAGCTCAGAGCTTTTATATACATTGTCTCACATTATTTTTCCACATCAAACCTGGAGGTAGTTATTTAATACTGTGAGGTGGTGAACCAAGGCCCAGAGGAAACTGTGTTTTGGTTGTGTGTATCGACACCTGCTTGTATATTTGTACCCATTTCTGCCTGTGTGTATCTCTGGTGAGTGTCGATGTCTATGTGTATCATCTATGTGGACTTCATTTGTGTGTATGTCTGTGACCATATCATGTCTATACCCACATCCTTATCTGCATCTCTATTGCTACCTTGACCTCTGGCTCTATATCTGCCCCCATCCCTATCTAAATGTGGATATCCATGTTTGTATATGCATTTTCATTTTCATCCAGCAATTACAAATAAGGAAACTGAGGCCCAGAGTTGTTACAGAGCCCACCCAAGGGCATTATTAGTGAGCTGCAGATCAGACAGTCTGGCCCTCAAGCCTGTGTGTTTGGCCACAGGCTGTGTCCCCATGCGTAGAACTGTGACCCCCACATAGTAGGTGCTCAATAAATCCCCGTGGGCTGAACAAATGGATGGAAGAATTCATGGCTGCTGGGAATGGAGACTGCTACAGCTCTTAGGAGAGCACTTTAATAATATCCAGTAAAATTGGAATATTCATATTCTACAGCCTGTAACATCGCTCTCGGGGATACAAGCAAGGGAAACAATGACAGGTGTGTGCAGGGACATGAAAGGGATATTCATCACAATGCTGTCCCCATGTGTGACAGTGTGAAATGTCCAGGGACATGGAGGGTTTGCATCAATAAATGATGATGGTCAGTAAGGAGATCAAACCAGTCAACCTCAAAGGAAATCAACCCTGAATATTCATTGGAAGGACTGACGCTGAAGCTGAAGCTCCAATACTTTGGCCACCTGATGTGAAGAACTGACTCATTGGAAAAGACCCTGATAGTGGGAAAGATTGAGGGCAGGAGGAGAAGAGGACAACAGAGGATGAGATGGTTGGATGGCATCACTGACTCGATGGACATGAGTTTTAAGCAAACTACGGGAGATAGTGAAGGACAGGGAGGCCTGTTGTGCTGCAGTTGGGGGTCACACAGAGTTGGACACGACTGAGAGACTGAACAAAAATGTGTACATTATAGTGCTATGGGATATTTGCCAACTTCAATGGATCTCAGAATTATATACTTTAGAAAAAGCAAGTTGCAAAGAGATTTGTTAAGATTGAAGGCAAAAGGAGAAGCATGCAGCAGAGGATGAGGTGGTTGGGTAGTATCACCTGAGCAATGGACGTGAATTTGAGCAAACTCTGGGAGACAGTGAAGGACAGAGAAGCTTGGTGTGTGGCAGTCCATCTAGTTGCAAGGAGCTGGACACAACTTAGTGACTAAACAACAACAATGATAAAGAGATTCATTATGATAGTGTGTTATTTATGTAAAGTTATAAAGCACTACTTCTAATGTCAGGTTGGGCAAATCCCCTAGAGAAGGGAAAGGCAAAAAAAAAAGTGTATATATGACATTTATGTATTTCTATTTAGATATGTATATTTACATATTTAGAGACAGAAAGACAAGATGGAGAAAGAGAAGAGAGACTGAGAGAGAGACAGACAAAGGGAATAAAAATGTGGGCAGGAGAAAGTGGTCACCTTGGGCAGCTGGAGGTCTGGGTTGCTTGAACCTCTGACTCTACTGGCAATGTATTCATCTGAAAAAGGACTGAAGTACAAATAGCAAAACATGGATGCAATTTTCCCATGGGGTGCAGGTACCAAAGTGTCTGTTACATTGGTCTTTCTTTGTGCTTTTAAGCTTTTTGTACAAAGAACCTGTAGGAGAGGGCACCCCTCAGAGTGGTGGGGGAAGCGGGAAGGAGCTTGGTGGGATGCAGTTATGCAGAAATCTGGAGACAGAAAATCTTAAGGATTTTTAGTTTTTTATAAATGAGACAGGAAGGTACTGAAGTTAACGAGCAGAAGGGGTGGAGGGGAAGAGCTGCATCTTTTAAAGTTCACTCTTTTCTCCACTGGTGATCAAGTAACAGGCTCTGCCTGTTTCCTGGGGGCCAATCCCAAAAATTACTGCAAACGAGGACTTACAGCAGCAGCTTTATTTCTTTACAGTCTGGAGGCCAGAAGCCCCAGGCGTCTGCAGGGCTGTGCTCCATCTAAAGTCCCTAGGGGACCACCCTTCCTGCCTCTTCCAGTTCCTGGTATCCCCAGGTGTTTTTTGGCTTCTGGCTGCATCCTTCCAGCCCCTGCCTCATGGTCACGGAGCCATCCTCCCCACCGTGTGTGTCTGTGTCTAAATATCCTTCTCATAAGGACACCAGCGATTAGAAACCAGTAATGGTCTCAGCTTAACTAGTGACATCGGCAGCCACTCTGTTTCCACTCAATAAGGTCACATTGTGAGAGCCTGGGTGGATGTGATTTGAGGGGACAGAGTTCACCCCAAGACTCAGGCTCGGGGAAGCAGAAGGTGGTTCATGAGGCAGCGGTGGCCCAGGAGGGCCGGCTCCAGCAGGGTGGCAGCTGGCTTTGGGATGTGGGGATTCCAGACGTACTCGGGGGTTGCGTGGTCAGGACTTGGATGTGTGGGGAGGGGTGAGAGGGTGACCTGGGATTGCCAAGACCTGATGGGGTGGGGCCCCAGGCAGTACCTCTCTTCTTAAAGCAGGGGCTCACCTCCTTCAGGGACTCAGGCAACGAACATGGGAGATGGGGCAGAACAAGACACTCCCTGGACACTGGACACTCCCTTCTACCTGCGTCTCCAGGTCTTGTTTTGGCTGGGTTCAAGTCCCAGTCTGAGGTTTCACTTCCAGAGAGCGAGTCAGAGCTCAGAGATGGACCCCAGTTTTCAGGGTGTCCATGGGCTCCTGTGAGATGATAGCAGGAAGGCCCACGTTCCTGCGGCCACAACAAAGGACCATGGAGTCAGAGTGAGAGAGGATGGTGGTGTCCAGTGTGAGACTGTCAAGACTAGCACCATGACAGGCGCCCTGAACTAGGAGTAAGTTTCAGTTTCTCCCGAGGGTAGGGTAATTATAGGCCCTCAACAGGCCACCAGAGACCAGCTAATCAGTATGCACCCAGTAAACCTCCTAGAAGGTCCCCTGGAAAGTCCCGAGTGTGAAAGTTTGTACCAATAAAATTGCTTTGCAAACATGTAACCAATCCGCTTGCGCCCACTACCCACTGCTTATGTTTGAAATCGAGCACCTTATAAATGTGCGTGGAAACTGGGGCTCGGGGCTCTCTGACTTTGCACCACTGCGTTGGTTGCAGCAGGGGCCCAGACTCGAGTCTGCAATAAATTTCCCTTCCTTTGCGTGTTGCATTGTCCTGGAGGTCTTCTCTTTTCCTGCTGGGGGATTCGGACAGTGGGCATAACATCCAGAAGAGCAGGAATTTCCTGTCTCAGTCCTGGAAGGGCCGGCTCACTCCTGGCCTCTTCCTGAGCCTCTGCAGGTTTGTGTGGACACATGTATATTGTGTGTCCATGGCCATGTGCCTGTATGAGTGCTCGTACATGAGCATTGTGTGTGCACACATGCACATGTGCGTGCGTGTGCATGTGTGCATGTCTCTGTAAAGGCCCCCCCTACCCCACCGCCCAGGTGGTACATGAGCATTGTGTGTGCACACATGTACATGTGTGCATGCGTGTGAAGGTGTGTGCATGTCTCTGTAATGGCCTCCCCCACCCCACCGCCCCAGTGCAGGGCCTTCCTGTCTCACACCTGGTGCACACGCTTGACCCTGGGCGAGGCCGGCTCTGAAGCCGCACAGAGGGAGGCAAGGACTCTGTGTTCCTGTGGCTCATCCCTCCAGTGTGCTGGGCCCTAGGCTCCCAGGAGGTCCTTAAGGACGGCCAGTGGTAGCACTGGGTGAGGACCACGAGGGCCTGTTCTCCCCAGAAAGCCTTAGAGTTTGGGGCTGATGTTAAGGCAGGCTGGAAAGGGGTGGCTGCATTGTAGACTCCTTCACTGAGGTTGGCAGGTGGACCGCATGGGCTGGGGTCACCAGAACTAATGGGAAAGGTGCTTTGCACACACCCACCCTTCCCGCAGGTAACACAGCGGTTTGACTCTTGCATCTCGATGTAATGTGACAGTGATGGTCATTCAACTGGGCTTGGTCACTGAAATGCTGCCCTCCTACGGTGTGTTGGTAGAGAGCCTGCAGGCAAGGTAAAGTGCGTCTCCGGACAGTTCCTTCCACGGAGCCCACTCCCCAGGCAGTGGGTGCATGTCCTGTCCATGTAGGGAGGTATGAAGGCACGGTCCCCTCCCTCAGGAATTCAAAGTCCATTGATGAAGGTGGAAATATAATAAAAACTCTGGTGTGAAAGCCTGTCAGCCAGCCCTATGACTGAAGGGGCAAGACTCACTCCAGACGATCCAGCTGTGTGACCCTGGCCAATGACTTTACATCTCTGAGCTTTGCTTCTTCCTTTTGAAATAATGAAAATGAAAATGCCTACCTTCAGGGCAAGGCACACCATTCAGTAAGTTAATAGCTGTAATGGGCTCAGAACAGCGTCTGACCCACAAAGCTCTCTATACATGTTGCCTATTATTCCTAATAGTTGATATTTATCAGCCTTCATTGTGTGCTAGACACTCAGCAAAGCATTTTATATTCATTCTATCTTTAATCCTCAGAGCAAAACTCTGAGTGCTGAATGTCTATCCCATGGGCTCATATCCAGCAAGTGACCCCTGGGGCCTTGGCCACTTCCTCAAGGACTTGGAGGCCCCAGGCATACTTGCACCCTCCTCCCCCTCCCCCCAAGTCATATTGTTTGGTGACAAATGAAGGAGGCAGAGGGTGCTCTGTCGTGTATATCAGCGTTACCGCAGGTTGGAGGAGATAGGCCAGCGTTACCACATCCATGCCCTGTCTGCTCATCACATGACAGTCCCATAATCAGGAGATGAACTGTTGCAAGGAATAGTGACTTTATTCAGATAGCCAGCTGTCTGAGAAGATGGCAGGCTAGTGCCCTAGAAGACCAACAGAGTGGGGGAGGAAGTGAAAAAGTTAAGTAAAAAGTCCATGGTGGTTGTTTAGTTGCTAAGTTGTATCCAACTCTTTGTGACCCCATGGACAGCAGCACATCAAGCTTCCCTGTCCTTCACTATCTCCCTGAGTTTGCTCAAACTCATCCATTAAGTCAGTGATGCCATCCAACCATCTCATTCTCTGTCATCCCCTTCTCCTCTTGCCTTCAATCTTTCCCAGCATCAGGGTCTTTTCTAATGAGTCAGTTCTTTGCATCAAGTGGCTAAAGTATTGGAGCTTCAGCATCAGTCCTTCCAGTGAATATTCAGGTTGATTTCCTTTAGGATGGACTGGTTTGATCTCCTTGCTGTCCAAGAGACTCTCAAGAGTCTTCTCCAGCGTCACAGTTTGAAAGCATCAATTCTTCGGCGCTCAGCTTTCTTTATAGTCCAACTCCCACATCAATACATGACTACTGGAAACTATAACTTTGCCTAGATCTCCTGCTTGATAGGTAGATTCTTTACCACTAGGCACCTGGGAAGCCCAAAAAGCCACTGGTCTTGCAAAATATCTCTCGGATTGGCCAGCATTGGTGGGGGAGGGCATGTGTTAATTTCTTCTTTTCTGCAGCCATTGGCAGGTGGACGGGGTCAGAAGGTCTCTCTGTGAGCTGAACAGAGGCACTTTAATGTTCAGAAAGAGGGGCAGGTTCCCTGAGACAGGCCATTATGTCTGTTTACAGCTAGAGACAGAATCCTTTTAGTGATTATAATAACAAAAGCAACGGAAAGCAAAGGTTAAAGCAAAAGAAACAGATCAACTGGAATCAGGTTTTACTCTTCCCTGTTATACTAGGAACCTCCCAGTCATGATCCCTTGTAATTTTCTCAACCACTGACACCTTCCAGATGGAAAATCTGAGGCCCAGCAGACTGAAATAACCTGTCCTTGGTTCCCGAGGAGGAGGAGCTGGAGCAGAATTTGGTGCCCTTGGCCAAGGAAATGGCAACCCACTCCAGTATCCTTGCCTGGAAAATCCCATGGATGGAGGAACCTGGTAGGCTACAGTCCATGGGGTCGCAAAGAGTCGGACACAACTAAGCAACTTCACTTTCACTTTGGCCTTAGCCACACAGTTTTCCCTGCCTCCACTGCCAGGCATCCTGGGGATCAAGCTATGAGTCCCGGGGGCACAGCCATGAGTAGGGACGTGGGGCCGGGAGAGAGGAAGGAGAGGGGAAGTCTGAGATGCAATCTGATGTGCATGTGTGTGCTGGCTCTTGTCCATACGGAGGTGAGGGGGACGCTTGTGTTGTCAATGCCATCACCACCTGACAGTCTTGGCAAGGGGCATAAACACTGTGTGGAGTTAGATTTAGAAATAAAATCTGACCAAAGTTGCAAAATCCTTCTAAATCATCTTGAGCAGAATTGATCTGTGAGACAGCTTGAGTTGTTTCCAGAGTTTTGTTAGGACAGGAATGTGGACTTGGACAGAGTATGCTCACAGGTGACTCAGAGAGCCAGGGCCACCTGGTCATGTGGACATATCCCTTCCCACTGCAGGCCAGGAGGGGATGGGGCAGGGACAGGGCTTTGAGGAGGTGATGGAGGAAATGACCAGAGGCTGACCTGTGTGAGCTAGGAGCCTGATGTGGGCAGTTGTTCTCAGGTATGAACTAGGGTAGGTGCTCACAGGTGTGACCTAGGAGCCTGGTGTGGGCAGGTGCTCACAGGTGTGACTTAGGAGCCTGGTGTGGGTGGGTGCTCACAGGTGTGACCTAGGAGCCTGGTGTTGGTGGGTGCTCACAGGTGTGACCTAGGAGCCTGGTGTGGGTGGGTGCTCACAGGTGTGACCTTGGAAGCTGGTGTGGGCATGCACTCACAGGTGTCACCTAGGAGCCTGGTGCAAATGGGTGCTCACGGGTGTGCACTGAAAGTATAGACAAGGTCTGGGACATTCTCTCACCAGCAGACGCTCTCACCCACTGGGACCCAGGTGGGCCCATTCAGCCCCAACCACAGGCCACAGAGGGGTTCTCACCACGTGTCTGTCTAGGGCAGGTGGGGCTGGCAGCTGTCTGTGGTGCTGACTGGTCTCGGCAGCATCTTCCATCTGTGATGGGCACACTTCACACTATTCTAAGTGGTGTCTTGTCCTCTTGGGCCAAAGCGTAGGCTTTTCCATGTGACTCAATATTTGTTTTGGGCCGAAATTGAATACAATTCACCCTCTTGCTGAGGAAAAAGGAACAGTGTGGGATACACTTAAAATGCAGCAAAAATGAATATTCGGCTCTGGGGGTCATGTGGGGATTAAGGCTGCCTGCCAATGGGAGGACTTTGGGGGGCTCTTAATCCTCTGGGGTCAACTGAATCTGCCGTTTCCTCTCAATGTGACACCTTTTTTGGGCAGGGGGCCCAGGACCTCTCCTCTCAGTTTATGCCTGCAGCTTAGCATCCTTCTGTCTGAGTCCCCTGACCTCACAGCCCTGACTTGCTGCCACTTCTGTCTCCTGAGCCCCCAAGAGGGTCTGGGGTTTGGCCCAGTTCACCTCATCTGCTCCCTTGCAGCCCAGAGGGCCCTGCACATACTCGCAACCACATGCTCCAGAGTGGTTCAAGAGTCCAGCAAAGGCTGTCCATTACCATGTCCACCCCAATGCCTCCTATCCTCCCATGGAAATAACCCACCCAGCCGTCATCTGTCCAGTGTATTAGATGTACCAGCTTCCAGCTTGTCTCCAAGGAATTTGGCCAGGATGGATAAGGAGGGAAAGTGCCCTGGGCGGATTGCAGAACTACGTTCCATGGGAAGATTCCACTTTGGAATGCAGAGGGAGTGGAGGCATCCCAGGTGAGCCCAGGTGTGGATGCCTGGGGAGTGTTGGGGCCAAAGGGAGGTGCTGGGTTGTGTCTGTCTAGGGAGGGAGTAAGGAGTACAGCCAGGTGGATGGGACGGAGAACCAGGGTGCCAATCACCTTTGGAACCCCTGGCTTCCCTGTATCTCCCTATGCCAGAAGTCCCCACTGCCCCATCTGCCCAGGGAAGGCCACCCCACCTGCTCCCCCCATCCCCATGGATGTTCCTCAACATAGTTGTTCTGCTCCCAGAACAAAGGTGACAGGAAGACTCTTGCATGAAGGGGAGGAGTGACTCATCCCAAGTGCTCATCAGGACCCTTTCCCTGGCTCCTGATAACTCAGCACTTCAGAAGAAAGGGAGAGAGAAAGAGACAGGAGACAGGAAGGGGAGGGCTGGGAAAGGGAGAGGAGAAAAAAAAGAAAAAGTGAAAAGATCCCAAGTGAGGGTATGAGAATGGCACTTCAATCAACTGAGAAGGCAGACAGGAACATCCTGTCTGCTCTGTGGACCATCCAGCGTGATTCTGATCTGCCCACCCCCTCTCCTCCTGCCCCAGGCATTTCAGTTTCACCCTCACCCCCTCACTCCCCTCATGTCTGTAAACACTTCTTTGTCATGAGTTTTATTTCCCCAGGGCTCACTCGAGGGGTGGGAATGGGTCCATAAATGGACCAATCATTCATTCAAAACACATTTGTCAAACTCCCACTAGGTTTCAGGATCTCATCTAAGCAGATGGGGGGACAAAGACAAATGAAACCAAGTCCAGGAGGTTCAGGATGGGAGATGCCTGGGTGTGTATGTGGCAAGGACAGATGGTACATGCAGCAGAAGGAAAGTGGCCCTGAGCACAAATACCTGGGCCAAGGGAGCCTTGGGTTGAAGCTCAAAGGTAGGGGAGAGTCTCCATTCTTGAAAGCACCAGCAGGTCAGGGGTTTTTGTCTGTTTATCTGCTCCCCTGGAGGAGGAAATGGCAAGCCATTCCAGTAGTCTTGCCTGGAGGATCCCATGGACAGAGGAGCCTGGCAGGCTACAGTCCATGGGGTTGCAAAGATCTAGACAGGACTGAACAACTGAACACACACACATCTGCTGCTCTACACTCAGCACCTAGGACAGCACCTGGGGGGGTGGGGGTGGGGCAGGGCTGGTGCTCAAGAACTATTAGTTGAAAGAGTGAATGAATTATTAGAGAGAAGGGGACACAGACTTGCCAGGAGGAGGGAAGAGCTGATGAAAGGTGCTGAAGCTGGTGGTTTTGTAACAATGTCCAAGGGAACAGGCAGGACTAATGCCAGGGGCCAGTCTAAGGGTGTAGGGAGCTATGCGAGGTTATTAAGCTGGAGAGGAAGAAAGATCAGAGCACTCTTTAAGGGTGATGCAAGAGGTCAGGATACCTGGCCTGGCTGATGTAAGGGGCAGGATAGAGCTGGAGAGAGGTGGCAGGGATGGAAAAATCAGATGGAATCCTCTGCTCTCAAGTAGCACAGCAGCTTATATATTTATACACTCGTCATCTCTGGTCCAGTCCTGGAGGAAGGGGGCTCCAGAGGGAATTAATATTTGCTGAACATCTACAATGCATGGGTCTCTGGTACCCAAGGGCATCCACATATGTGTTCTTTCAGCCCCTGGTAGTGCAGGCAGGTACCCTCTGTCCTGCTCTGGCTCACCTCTCATCCAGGAACAAAGAGTCTAGTGTGTGTAGGTTAGCTGCTCTGTTGTGTTTGACTCTTTGTAACCCCAAGGACTGTAGCCCACCAGGTTCCTCTGCCAATGGGATTCTCCAGGCAAGAATACTGGAGTGGGTTGCCATTTCCTTCTCCAGGGGGATCTTCCTGATCCAAGGATCAAATCCGGGTCTCCTGCATTGGCAGGTGGGTTCTTTACCATCTGAGCCACCAGGGAATAACCCAGTCTTACATTTTTTAAAGTGAACCAGCTCTGAAACCAAGTGGGGTTGTAGTTTCTCCAACATTCCTTGTGTTTTAAAATGTGACTTATCCTTTTAAATGTTTATTGTGCACCAATTTACACCCAGCGCTCCATTTAGATTTTGCTGATGAGAGGTGGGAGGAAAAAAATCTCTCCTCCGTTTCACAAAGACCCAGAGGGCAACCATTTACGTGGCTTTCAACTTTAATCAGGGGCTTGCTGGAACCTGGAATCAGCAGTAAAATTGTCCTAAAAAATGCCTCCAAGATGAATCATTGATATTTGCACTTACAGTATTATTGCTGCCGAGGAGGAGTCATCCTAGGCTGTTGGGGAAAACGTAGGATTTGCCCAAATGCCCCGGAAGCTGCCTCCCCTCCTGTTTCTAGTTAACAGAGGTGCCTTGGGCCACACACCAGAGTTTTACTCATTTGGAAACATTTGGGAGCTCTCAGGATGAGAGGGTAAAATCCACTTATCATGCTGCCCACTGTGAGCACCTATCACGTGTCCAGATCACACACCTGGATTATTTCAGGCTCCCAAGCCACAGAACCAGCCCTGGCGGCATTTTCTTCAACGTCTGCAAAGTGTAATTAGTTGTAATTAGGTGGGGCTCTGGTTTCTGGTTTTTATGGGTAAATCATATCGAATCACCCCATGAAAACCAGTGATGAGCCTGGGGGGCATGTGTCCGCTATTATCTGATATGAAAACAGCGGTAATAACAACAAATCTAATATATGTGGAATCCTCAGGCGCACATAGGGTTGCTATTAAGTCATCAATCTGTGTGAGCCCAGGGAGGCTCATTTCTGATGGGGAGGTCCAGGGGGAAACTGAGACTGGGGTCAGGGATAGCCCCTTTCTCCTTGGCTTCTCTCCACTAAAGAATTTTCGTCATATCTTGAGCTCTCCCAGAATGATTCTCTGACCCCCAAGCAGAGGTTATGAGAGCAGAACAGTGCTGTTGGTTGACACCTCTCGGGACAATGGAGCTGAATCATGTCTGCAGCACACAGATAGGTGTCCGTGGACCGCAGCAGGACTCTAGCAAGGAAATAAACAGCAATTTTGTAGGAATAAGGAAAATCACAAAATCAAGTTGCATTTTCAAAGTTGTTGTTGTTGCTCAGTTGCGGCCCCATGGACTGCAGCACTTCAGGCTTCCCTGTCCTTCACTGTCTCCCAGAGTTTGCCCAAGCTCATGTACATTGAATAGATGATTCTATCCAACCATCTTATCCTCTGCCACCCTGTTCTCCTTTTGCCGTCAATCTTTCCCAGCATCGGGGTCTTTTCCAATGGGTCAGTTGTTTGTTAACTTTGTGAGATTACTTTAGAAATAGTAATGGCAAACACTTGTGAAGCTCTAAGTGCCACGTGCATTTCTAAGTGCTTTACAGGAATGCCAGAGAACCTCCTGCAGTCTCTGGGTGTGACCCTGACCTTTGCAGATGTCAAGGGTTAAGATGAGTCCATACTAGAGTAGGGTGGCCCTGCTCTGATGACTGATGTCCCTGTAAGAAGAGGGAGTAGAGGACACGGAGGGGAGTGGTGAAGACGGGTGACAAGCCTCTGCAAGCCGAGGACTCCTAGCAACCTCCAGACGTTGCAAGAGGCAGGAAGGGCTCCTGCCAGACTCTCAGAGGGAACGTGGCTCTGTGACTCCTGGATCTCAGCTGTCTGGCCTCCAGAACCAAGAGAGTTCAAGTACTTGGTTTGTGGCATTTTATCATCACAGCCCCAGAAAACTCATAGGGTGACTGTGAACTTCTGGTACTAGTGTTTTCCTCAAATCATGATTTCACATTCGTTATCTGGTTGGATGTTTGCTGGATCCTGTGTGTCCGGTCTGGCAAGTACTTACTGCTTTATCTGAAAAGGGGCCTGATGGGGCCCAGAGAGGTTGAGTCGTCAGCTCCATGTCACACAGCTTGACTCGGTCAAGTGGCTGCTTTGAAAGGAGCTACTTGGACCTTCCCTGCCCCAGCTGTCCAGACTCCTTACGGGTCGGTGCCCATGTCAGATAACACAGGCAGGGAAGACCTGCAGTGTGTGCTGTGCTCTCCTTTAAATAGAATCATGCAGGTCGATCAGATGGCAGGATCGTAAATTACACTTCACATTGTGGCAGGCAGGTGGAATCTGGTGGGCAGCTACCCCCTCCACCCCCTTCCCCCCCACCCAGGAGCATTTGACCTACCTCTACTGGAGTGTGAGCTTCACTGGGACACAGAAAGCCTATGATTATCATCAAAATGGTATTGTGTGTTTGGTAATTAGTCATGGCCCTTGTTCTAATCGAAACACTATAAAGAAAAAAAAAATGCAGTGTTTGTGTCATCTAAGACAGTGGAGCTTTGGAGAAGGAAATGGCAACCCACTCCAGTTTTCTTGCCTGGAGAATCCCATGCACAGAGGAGCCTGGGGGGCTACAGTCCCTGGGGTCGCAAAAGAGTTCAGTACGACTCAGCAGCTGAGCACAAGCACAGGCAAGAAAGTGGAGGGAGGGGACCTAGTACTTGAACAGCCTAAGAGGCTCCTTCTCCATTTCTGGCTGCTTGTATTTGTCCAAAGAGGTACTGAAATGCGAAGGTTTAAAGGGAAATAAAACAGACAGCTAGTGGGGAGCTGCTATATAGTGCAGGGAGCCCAGGTGGGTGCTCTGTGATGGCCTGGAGGGATGTGATGGGAAAGTGGGGTAGGGAAGCTCAAGATGGAGGGGATATGTAAGTATATGCACACACACCTACATATAACTGATTTATGTTGTGCAGCAGACACTAACACAACATCATAAAGCAATTATCTTCCAATTTTAAAAAAAGGGGAAAACTAAGAAAAGAAAGGAGAGTCTGGATGTTTGATTCTCAGGGTCAGATCTTGTGCTCACAGGCAGCCTGATGGGACAGAGTCGCAGGGTGAGGACTCTTGGGACTAGATCTACAAGCAGATCTACGGGGTTAGTGGGGGTCTGGGGGCCTTTGGACGAGGATGCAAGAGTTGGGGAAGACACTCTCCACCTGCAGACAAGATCCCAAAGGAGGGTTTCCCCATGCACCCCCTGTGCCTGCTGGGAAGGCCAACAGACAGTGAATAAAAGGATCCAAAGACTCTTAAGTCCCACTTCCTCCCCACCCTACCGGTCATCCCCCTGTGCTACCCACGTTTCCCATAGCATCAAAGCCCCCCTGGTGACCTCCCACCTGCCTGGAACCTCTCCTGACAAGTCTCTATGGGGTCACCAACCTGCAAGCTCTCTGAGTCCCATTCTCTTTAGGTTTTATGGAGGTTCCCTTATGCAGGTGGTGTGGTGGTGGTGTTTAATGACTGATTAAATCACTGGCCACTGGTGATGGATTCTGTCTCTAGCCTCACTTTCCTCGGGGGTCTGGGGTGAGATTGAAAGTTCTAATCCTCTAATCACAGGGTTGGTTCCCCTGGCAACCAGCCGCATCCTTAGTTGACCTGGGGGCTCCTCCAAAGTCATCTCATTAACATAGCAAAAGGCTCCTTCCCAGCTCTTTTCACTTAGGAAATGCCTAGGGTTTGGGGAGAAACTCTGTGCTGGGAACCAAAGAAAGACAAAAGATATACTTTTAATCACAAATCACAGTGTCATACATAGTGACCCCCCAAGAGAAGAGAATTTTGCTTGAGTGCTCAATCAAGTCCGACTCTTTGAGACCCCTTGGCTGGAACCCGCCAGGCTCCTCTGTCCATGGAATTTTTCAGGCAAGAATAATGGAGTGAGTTGCCATTTCCTCCTCCAGGGGATCTTCCCCACCCAGGGATTGAACTTGGGTCTCCTGAGCCTCCTGCATTGACAGGCGGATTCTTTTACCACTGTGCCACCTGAGAAGTCCCCCAGACCTGCCTGTTTATGTAGACTGGTGAGAAACCCAGGCCCGGATCAGGACTGGGTCCTTGTGGGGAGCTGGTGCTTGCTCCTGTGTTTCAGTTCAGAAGCATCATCCTGGTGGCCTGTCTCTCTTTGCTTCAGGCCAGATTATGTCCCCATCACCCAGATTCCTTTGTTGAAGCTCTAACATCTAATGTATTAGAAGATGTATTTGGAGATGCGACTTCTGAGATGGTAGTTGGGGTTCACTGACGTCCCAAGGGTGAGGGCTGATCCCGCGGGAGGCGTCCCTCTAAGAAGAGGGGGCTTCCCTGGTGGCTCAGACAGTAAAGAATCTGCCTGTGATGCGGGAGACCTGGGTTCCATCCCTGGGTCGAGAAGATCCCCTGGAGGAGGAAATGGCAACCCACTCCAGCATTATTGCCTGAAGAATCCCATGGACAGAGGAGCCTAGAGGGTTGCAGTCCATAGTGTTGCAAGGAGTCAGACACAACTGAGCAACTAATACTTTCTATTGAGAAGAGAGACCAGAGAGGTGGCTCACTCTGCCATGAGAACACACAGCAAGAAGCTGGCCGTCTTCATGACGGGACATGAGCCCTCTCCTAGAATGGCACCCCTAGCCTCCAAACTGTGAGACCCCAGATTTCTGTTGGTTAAGCCACCAGCACCAGGATTCTAGTCCAGGCCCCTCTGCAGTCTCTGCCCTGAGAGCTCCCAGAACCATCAGAGATGCCGTGTAACAACCACTCACCTGTTGCTGCCGTCGCCGGCCTGTGAGGCACTCCTGCTCTGAGGGGAGTCCAGCCTTGGATGATCTGCACCATCGCTGCATTAGAAGCTCCTTTGTTGCAAGGGTGGGTTGCCGGGTGGGGTGGGGGTCTGTAGAATCTCTTGCTGCCCACCAGCGCAGGCAGACATCTGGGACAATCTTGTGATGCTGCTTCTCTTTCCCACACATACGAGATCTCATCTCCAGCCTGCCAGCACATCTTCCTCTTTTCCTCTAGCATATGGTATTCAGAAGACGACAGGTCTGCCAAGACATCGCAGATCCTTCCACGGGTGAGATGGCTTCCCCACAGCTGGAGAAGCCATTCTCCACGTGGCCTGTTGACAGATGGCCTGGGGGTGGGGGCGGGTGCTCGAACTGGGCTTCCGCGTGAAAGCCTAGCAGATGCCTCATGCCCCTTTTCATGTTAGTGTGATTTGCACTCAGCCTGGGGAGCTGCTCAGGCTGTGGTTGCTGCAAATCTTGTTTCAGAACAATCCCCTGTCCATCCAGACGGGGCAGCAGGGACAGCCTCGTGTGTACCGGGGAAGAGGTATGGACAGGTCTTTCTCCATGGCCCAGGGTCCAGTGTGTTCCTCCGGTGAGGCTGGGTTTGCACACACATCTAGAGCAGGGTTTCCATTGCCCTCCCCTCTGAGCATGTCACCAGCCCTTGGCAGCTGGCGTGGGAAGCACAGGTGTCAAGAGGAGACCATGGCAGGATTATGTTACATCTCAGGTAGAAGGTGATGGACAATTCTTGGCACCTGCCCCTCGGGAGCCTGGGGGCTGACTGGGAAAGCCCAAGGAATTTCACAACCTGCCAAGGATCACTGAGGCCCTGGCTCTTGGCGACCCTGAGGCCAGGCTCCTCCCAGGGTGTGCCGGTGGAGGGGGGGTCTGATAGGGTATGTGCTTTGGCTTTGCCACCTTGCCATTCTTGAGAAAGAATCTGGGAAGAAAGAAGCCTCATGTTGATGTATAGCAGAGATAACAGAGCATTTTAAAGCAATTATCCTTGAGTTAAAAATAAATAAATTTTTTAAAATAGAAGGAAGCCTGAACCCTGCTGGGCTAGAATTGTTGAAGCAGTCTGAGCCCTGGTTGGAAAAGAATTTCCAGCCACACAGCATTTCAGAAGGGAGTGAGTTTACTAAGAACAAAGAGCAGAGATAAAGTGGGCACTATGAATGCAGTGGGCCAACAATTCCTGACAGACCAGGGAGAGTCGACTGGTTTTGTGAGTTAATAGCCAAATTTTATAGACTCAAGACATATAATTCCTGCCATTCCTGCTGGAAGGTTGGCACTAGGTGATTGGTTGGGGTGCTATAGAGTGTTTACTGGAGTAGGCATCTTTGCCTAATTGAGAGTCAGGAAGCCTGCTAGTGGTGATTAGGGGACTTTTGGCAATGGTTACAAAGGGGCTCAGTCAACGTCAGCTACACCTGTGGCCTTGGGGGCAGGACTCAACAAGGAGGAAGGAGATGCCACTCTGAGCCAGGTAAGGATGGAGTCAAGGGAGGGATTCTTTACAAGGCTAAGCAGCAGGTCCTGGGGATGGACAAGGGGTGGGGTGAGAATCAAGCCTGGCTCTGGTTTCTGGCTGAGGTCCCTGACAGGTGAGGAGAAGTGGAGAGAAACAGGACCCCAGAGGCTGGCAGGATCAGCCCTGTCTACCTCTGCTGCCTAGACCAGGTGAGAACCTGGTGCCAGCATGCTCTTTCAATCTGGGCTTAGCCAAGAAGCCCTGTTTCCCTTAGGTGGCTTCATAGGAGGGTACCTGGAGGGCTGTGTGTTATGAGCAGAGGATCAAGGTGCCAGAGAATTTACCTGTCCTTCTGGGGGTTATTTAGGGATGTTACCAGGAGCAAAGAGGTATTATCAGAGGATATTATGGAACACTGGGCAAGCCCCATGAGGGAATGAGAGTGGACAGAGAGATTTACATGAAAGTCATTCAGGGAAGACTTCCTGGAGGAAGTGACTCCCCAGCTCAGTGTTGCTGGGTGTGTAAGAGTTGGAAAAGGGGGGAAGCGCATTTCATGCAGGTAGAATATCATTAGCACAGCGTGCTCAAAGGGGTGGGAAGGCAGTAAGAGGCAGAGGCTATTCCACCCTACATGCAATCCTTAGGGGCCTGCATAAGGAAAATGGCTTTTGGGCATACCTCCAAGGCCATCTTCTAGAGGGACAAAGTCCATTAGGGTCCTGTCCACCCACCAGGGTCAAGAACAGATTGCTGGGGCCCTTCCTTTTCAGGTGAGATACTGACTGTGGCTCAGGGATGAAGACCTTTTCTGTCTCTCTTTGTCTCAGCTGCCAAAGGAAGGTCCCTAATCATACTTGCTTCCATCACTGTAATCAAAAATGAACTTTAGGCAACTTTCTCTCTGTGTAATTTCTCTAGCTTTACAGACAAGCTAATTTACAGTGGAGCAAATGTCAGCGATACATCACGGCCTCCTTGTCTCTGTTCTTGGAAGGCTGGGCTCAGAGGCCAGGGGCTTAAGAGCAGGTGCATAGAAGTCAGCAGGCTGGTGGAAGGAGATGATTAGGATAGTGTCCAGGAGAACAGGGAGGAGGGAGGAGGGATTTCATCTCACTCTCCCTTTAAAATGGTACAGACAGGCTCAGAGAGGAAAGCAGAGAGATTTTTGAAAGGTCAGAGCTGTAAAAACAGTAAGAGCCTAATTCAAGGCTTTTGCTATTTTTAATCTATTTCATAGAAATCAGGAAGGAAAGTCTTCTGTGTCCCTGGAGTCCCTTGGAACAAAGAAGCTGGGTGGTCAGTCTTGGCGTTCAGTTATCGTTCATTTGCTCTTTAGTCTTTTTCCAGTAGACACTTCTTGGTCCTGGCAGCAGGCAGCCTTTTGTGGTGGAGTGAGCTTTTGTGGTGGGTTAACCACGTACCATATGGCTTTACCAAATGAGCAAGGTACTTAACTCCTGTGAGCCTCACTTTCCTTATTTTCTTTCAACAACTTGACGACTGGTCAACACTTATTGAGTTGTTGTAAGCTGGTTCACCATGGTGATTGCTCCCCCCAGACCACCTCTTGTAATCTTTACAATAACTTTGTGAAGTGAGCACTATTTTGCCCATTTTTCAGGGAAGTAAACTGAGGAGCAGTGAGATTAAAATAACTTATCCCTAACATCACTTAGAGGCAACTTGACAGAACCAGGTAGCCTGGTTCCAGATTTGAGAAACTAATCACTCAGCTAGTAGGATATTTTTATTAAGTTAGGAAAGTGATGCTTGCCTCAGACAGAGGTGGGGGATTAGAGCAGATGATGTGCATAAAGCACCCAGCACAGGTCCTAGAATAGAGTCAATAGTGGATGGATAGCGACAATGATGATGACATTGATGATGACGATGGTGATGATGGTGATGACAATGGTGATAATGACAATGATGGTGGTGGTGGCAATCAAGGTGAAAATGATGGTGATGATGGTTGTGATGGTGACGGTAATAATGGTGATGATGTAGCAATGACAGTAGTGATAAAGATGGTGATGATGGAGGTGATGAGGCTAATGATACCCATGAAAAAGTGCCAAGTCTTCTGACAGTTGCCTGGGATACTGAGAAAGAAAATGCAACCTATGATGACAGGAATGTCTGGTGAAAAAAAAAAAGAAAACTCAATGTCCAATCATTCATTTCAATAACCATATGACAGAGAATGGAACTTTATACCAGGTCGGTGGCCATGGATGTGTGGAGAAGTTGTAAGGTTGGGATAAATGTTGGAGGCAAAGCCAATGGTGCATGTTAAAGGGCTGGATGAGGACATGAAGACAGGGCTTCTTGAACTTGGCACTGTAACATTTGGGGCTGGATCATTCTTAGTTGTCTGGGGTGGAGGGGGCTATCCTGTGTACTGTTGGATTTGAGCAGCACCTCCGACCTCTATGTACGAGATGCCAATAGCACATTTTCTCTGTTATGACAACACAATTGTCTTCAGACCTTACCTGATATCCTCTGGCGGGGGAGGCGCCCAGTTGAGAACCAGTAAGGAAATGGCAACCCACTCCAGTGTTCTTGCCTTGAGAATCCCAGGGATGGGGAGCTTGGTGGGCTGCCGTCTATGGGGTCGAACAGAGTCGGACATGACTGAAGCGACTTAGCAGCAGCAGCAGCAGCAGCAATGTAGGGAAAGAATAGAATTGGTGATAGTTCCTGGACCTTTGATTTAAGGAGTTGGGTGCATGGTGTTGTCATTTGCTATAAGGGAATTTTTTTTTCCTCTTTTGTTTACTGCAGCGGCCCACCACCTAGAAACATGCTTGCCGATAGTAGGTACTCAATGGGCATTTGTTGAATGAATGAATGATTGACTCAATAGAGGAAGGTTGGGGGAATAATAGTTTCTGTTTTGTTTTCTATTTTGTGTGTGCGTTGGGGGAAAAATGATTTTGCTTTAGGCAAAGCAAGTTTGAGATCTCACAAATGTCCCAATGCAAATATTGAGTTGTCAGTTAAACATAGAAGTCTTGAGCTTCTGGGAGACATCAAGAGATAAATCCTGGGAGTCATCAGCATGTCCACAGTGTCTAAATCTCTGGGACTGTCTGAGGTCTCCTAGGGCAGGAGAGAAACACAGAGAAGCAAAGAGAGAACAGGGAAGACTCCTGGAGAGTCAAACACATAGGATTTAGGGAGACAATGAGCAACATGTTTTAGAGATGGAGGTGACGGTGGTCAGGGAGATGCAAGGTTAGGGAGATGTCCTGTGAGTTGAGAGAATGATATATTGAAAGGAGGGAGTGGATAGCTTGTTGAGTTCTGCCTAGAGGAAGAGTTGTTGAAATAGGGATGTGGCCATTGGAGTTGGATCCATGGAGTCCCGGGTGGCTTGGGCAGAAGCCAGTCCAGCAAGATGGAGAAGACAGAAGCCCTTTCATAATGAGTTCCAGAGACATCTGGCCTCGGGGCAGGAGAGAGTCTGGAAAGGTTTGCTACAAAGTTTGCCAAGAAAAGGAAGAGTGAAAGAAAAGAAATGTGGGGTGTAAGGACATATAAAACATATTCTGACATTTGTTAGAGCAAGAAAGAAGAATTTGTTCAAGACTATTGCAACAGGGGAGGGAATACAACTCCAGGGACAAGTGGGAATTTAGAGCCAATGGGAAGAATGAGGGATCAGTGCATGGAAAATTACTGAGAGGAGCTATTAAGGTTAACATATTCTTGCTAAAACTGACTTAAGTGGATTCATACTAAGGAAGAACAAGGTCAAGACCTAGTCAAGAAGGGGGCTCAACAAAGCCAACTAAACTTGGTCAAGAAAGGAGTCTTTGTCAAGTGTCACAGGTAGAGTTTTGAAGGAGGGAGACCCTGGAGCATGTTCTTACCCCAGTGGGCATGGCCATGGAGAGCTCTGCCTTTTCTGGTGCTGACCCTTGGAGGGCACAGCATTCAGCAGGCCAGAGAAAAAAAGAGAGGGTCAGAGGGTGGCCCCTGGCTCTGGACTGTTGCTCTGGCTCTCAGCTTTTCCACAAGGGAAGCCACAGATGGGCTCTGCTCCCTGTTAAGCCCCTAATCATAATTTTGGCTTTTAGCCCAAGCTTCACTAATCACAACATCCCTGTGCCTTGGCTCCCCGCTAGTCCAAGGCAGGCAGTGGGGGATCCACTAATCCAGCCCAGTGAGTGGACAGTGCACACGGCGGTGCCAGCCCGAACAAGAAGATAGGAGCTCCTGCATCGTAAGGGCATCCCTGCACCCTCCCTTCTCCCAGTATGGTTGTTGTGGATCTGCTTTCTTCTCTAGGGTGGTGATTGTCCCCCGGCCAAGAGACGTCTCTCAATTCACCTTGGGGTAAGGTGGGAAGGGCCTTAGGCGAACTTCCTCACCATCAGCCCCTGACACTTGCAGAATCAATGGTCACAAAATCGAATTGATCCAAAGGCTGAGTTGTCCTATTGACAAAGGTGCCAATAAAAATGTGAGTTTGGGGGTTACTGTTGGTCTGGTGTCTGGGATAGGAATGAAGCCCTGAATGAGGTATCTGCACATGATCAGTGCTCAATACACACTTGCTGCTGTTGCTATTTTTGTTTCCTTGCTTCTGAAATCCCATCACCTGACTCCAAAGGCATGAGTCATTTATCAGCACAGTTTCCTAATACTCTGCATTCAATAGTCTCAGTATAAATACATCTTCTTCTAGGATTCTAGAGGGCATGGTTAAGGGCCATGGTAAGTGAGGTGAGCATGGGGGTTGTTGAAAAAGGATGAAATGAGAAGAGGTATTTAGGGAAGGGTTGTCTGATGGTAGAGGTTAGAATGGCTCACACAGAAAGAGAATGAAGTAGGAGGTTCATTGTCCTTCTGTTCCTTTCAGACCATTTGAGAAAAGAATTTGGCTGAGACTTCTCTGTATTTGAGGAGTTCACCAGGGAAGTGCCATATTAAGGGAGGGTGTGAGATAGGATGTCATCATCTCTTTTGTGGCACATGCTGCAGATTCATTTCAGTCTCATCACTTACAATTGTTCATCCTTCTACCTTACATCCACCTATTCATCCATCCATCCATCCATCCATCCATTCATTTACCCACTTGCCTATCCATTCATTCATCCATACATCCATCCACCCAGCTATCCATCCATCCACACACCCATCCATCCATCCATCCATCCATCCATCTAACTATTCATCCATTTATTTGAGATCCAGGTGTGGGAGGGGCTGGTTTCTCCCAAGGTCTCCCTCCTTGGCATTTAAACAGCTGTCTCCTCCCTGTGTCCTCACATAGTCATCCTGTGTTGTCTGTGTCCTGATATTTTCTTGTAAAGACACTAGTTCTGTTGGATTAGGACCCATCCTCATGACCTCATTTTACTGTAATCACCTATTTAAGGGCCCTTTTCTCCCAGTCCGCATTCTGAGGTCCTAGGGTAACTAGGACATCAATAGATAAATGTTGGAGGGAACACAATTCAGCCTAAAACTCCTGCTGTGTGTTTTGAGCAAACAGTGACTGGCTCTTTAGCCAATGTCCTTCCCAGACATAGGGCTTCTCAGGTGGCGCAGTGGTAAAGAATCCACCTGTGATGCAGGAGATGCAGGTTCAGTCCTTGGGTGGGGAATATCCCCTGGAGGAGGCAATGGCAAGCCATTCCAGTATTCTTGCCTGGGAAATCCCATGGGCAGAGGAGCCTGGTGGGCTACAGTCCACAGGGTCGCAAAGAGTCAGACGTGACTGAGCACGCGCAAATGCTTGCATTCCCAGAAATAAAGATTGTTATTTGGATATTTTAAAAATAAGGTAATTACTCATTGGAGTTCTTTCAGGAGACTGGGGACAAGGGGCCCCTTTATGGAAAGATCTTGTGATAAGCATGAACACCGAAGCAAAGTGGAGATTCCCAGAGCTGATGTCCGTCTTACAAACAACAGGCACCGAGTAATCAATTGTTGGATAAAAGGAATCACACTCCTGACTGCTTTTTATTGACGAAGACTGCTTTTTATTTATTTATAGGCAGAAGCTCCTCCAGAAGAAAAGTGATGTCGTTCACATCCCCATCTTTATGAATGGTCAGTAGTTTTGCCATCACTTGTTTTTCTTGCTAATGACCTCAGAAAGACAGAAAATACACTTTAATTTCATGTATTTTGTGTTGCATAAGTTTGTATGGGGGCTTCTCTAAAGTGGCCCACACCCAGCTCTTCATAAATTTAAATGTTCTTTCAAAGGGGCTTCCCGGAGAAGGCAATGGCACCCCACTCCAGTACTCTTGCCTGGAAAATCCCATGGATGGAGGAGCCTGGTAGGCTGCAGTCCATGGGGTCGCTAAGAGTCGGACACTACTGAGCGACTTCACTTTCACTTTTCACTTTCACACATTGGAGAAGGAAATGGCAACCCACTCCAGTGTTCTTGCCTGGAGAATCCCAGGGACGGGGGAGCCGGGTGGGCTGCTGTCTATGGGGTCGCACAGAGTTGGACACGACTGAAGTGACTTAGCAGCAGCAGCAGCAGCAAAGGGGCTTCCACTCTTGGATCCAGAAATTGACATTGTCAACATCTGTTTCTTCATGGCACAGTGTGTGGTGAGGAATATGACCCAACTAGAGAGCTCTGACTTTTATCCTGCTCGTGGGAGGAAACTCCTAACCTTGTGGAATTCCTTGAGGGATGAGAATGTATTTGCTTTTCACACAGGACTCATCCTCATCACATCTGATAGTTTCCTAATTTCACGATGCAGGCTGGCCCCCTCTGTGCTAACAGATGACTCAGAATGGGCCTGGCCACACCAAGAAGAACCATCACCTGATTAGAAGGTGGAGCTTGGGACACAAGGGATCAGCCTGACCTCCCAGAAGAGGAAGGGAGCTGGGGATGGAATCCAACCACATGGCTGATGACTCAACCACCCTACATAATGAAACCCCAGTTAAACTCTGGATGCAGAAACTGGGCTGAGCCTCCCAGGTGGTGATACTTGGTGTGCATCATCACAGGTGGCACTGGGAGGCTGAAACGTCCAGAGGACACGGCAGCTTCACATGGGGACCCTCCCTGGCCCTGTCCATCCCTGCCTTTGGCCATTTCTATGAGCATCCTCTATGAGCATCCTTTCATTATCTAACATCTGTACTTTCCAGATTTCTGTGACTTGTTCTAGCAAATTATTTAGCCTGTGAGGGGCAATGGGATCCCTCAAACTTGTAGAGGGTGCCTTGCTGTGAGAGTGTGTCTGGAGAGCTTGAACTTGCAGTGGTGTCTTCAGCGAGGGTGGTCTCATGCAGAAAGTTCCTTCAGACAGTGCAGTGTGGCCATACTCCTTTGAAATTATTCTCTCTGATTTATTTTTTATTTATTCACACACATCATGTGTTACTAATGACTGATGCATAGGTTCACAAAACTGAAAAGTTGTGATGATGAAACACTGAAAGGAGGCATTTAATTACTGTGCCATATTGACCAACATTCCATATGCATACATCCACGCATCTCAACTGAGCGACTGAACTGAACTGAATGCATCTATTTAACATTTTTTGAGGGCCAGCCTATGACAGGGACACAGCTATATGGGTGTCCATGCTCAAGGGAATGAAGCATGGCCCAACCCCTGAAATTTGAGCATTTATAGAAGAGCTACATATTTCTACCACCCTGTCTAGACTCACTGCAAAGTGTAATAATATTTATTATGAAGTATTTATTTTGAATCATGTAACTATATTCATCTATAGCTCTAGTTTGTGGTACTTTATAATAGCAGCCCAAGAAAATAACAGAGGAGGAAAACAATGTATGTATTATTTTGACTCCTTAAAACCTCAAAAGCAGGCTCCTTAGATAAATCTGGATCTCACTTAGATAAAGAGTTCAGGTTTCCAAGATTCCACTGCTTCTCATGTGCCTGTCCAAGATTGCATCCATGGTGGGGCTGCTGTGGATCCTTCCATCAACTCTTGTCTCCCCTCCAAGTCCCCTAGAGCAGAAAGGTCATCCATGCACTGTACAACCTACATATAGCAGACAGTAGGGATATCCCTGCAGCTCCAAAGAAGTTTGGTTTTAGCCTTATAGGCTTAGTCCTGATGTGTTCAAGACAGAGACAACAAAAAAAAACATTCTGTTGGCAACTTCTCAGTTTCCCTTCTCTTATTTTGCTGGAGAGTTCTCATAAACTCAGTTCCCAGCCACAGTGCTGACCGAAGGACTTTGTGTTCCTTAGTCCTGGTTCCCTGGGGCAAGACACCCTCTGGCTTGATCTTAGAGCTGGGAAGCTGCAGAACGGGATCTCAGGGGAGATGTGAATGACATTTACAACGTTGTATCTACTTACACCCTTCCTTATATACACACATTCTGAGTGTCCGTCTGTTCAGTCACTAAGTCATATCTGATTCTCTGTGACCCCATGGACTGCAGCATGCCAGGCTTCCTTGTCCTTCGCTGTCTACAGAGTGTGCTCAAACTTATATCCAAGATGCTACCTAACCATCTCATCCTCTGCCACTCCCTTCTCCTTTTGCCTTCAATCTTTCCTAGTGTCAGGGTCTTTCCCAATGAGTCAGCTCTTCACACAAGGTGTCCAAAGTATTGGAGCTTCAGCTACAGCATCAGTCCTTCCAATGAATATTCAGTTGATTTCCTTTAGGATTGATTGGTTTGATTTCCTTGAAGTCCAAGGAACTCTTGAGTCTTCTCCAGCACCACAATTTGAAAACATCAATTCTTCAACACTCAGCCTTCTTTATGGTTCAACTTTCACATCCCAACATGACTACTGGAAAAACACACATTCTGTGTGTATCCTCTCTGAACACAAGTGGGATCAGGACCACAGATAGCAGCACAATCCCAGGATGAGCAGTCATCCTTCTGTGGAAGTTCGGATGCTTTTGACTAAAAGGAATAGAAGAGCTTAACAATAAGATGAGTTTAAATAATCAGATATTTGTTATCTTACAAAATATGCAATCGAGGGACAAGTGGCACCAGATTCTGAGATTTCAGGGTCATGATTGTCAAAGGCCCGGAAGTGTATCCTCTTCTGCTTGCCATCAATTGCAAGCCGGGCATATCACTCTCCAGGGCTGGAGACCAGCTGCAGTGATTCTGGCATTAGAGGCTAACCTGAGCCTCTCTGGCCATATTTCTTTCCCCCATTTAAACTAGGGAGGAAAATGCTCCCCCTAAGCGTGTTGTAAACATTTCTTAAACCCCACTAGCCACATTGAACCACACTTCTGTGCCTAAATCAGTCCTTGACAATGAGGATAACTGGCTCAGACCATCCTGGGTGGCAGAAAACCTCCCTATGCCTAGTGTGTGGTTGCAGAGGGCTCTACGATAGAAAAGATGGAATGTGACCCTTGGGAAGGAAGACAGGTGTCACCCAGTGAGAAACCATGATGTCGTGCTTTGACCTGGAAACAAGGCAGAGACAGGCAAACAGAGGCAGCAAAGCCTTCAGAGTCGCGGTTCTCTTTTAGGATTTGGACCTGGAATTGTAATCTGGGCTTTTAAGGCTCTGAAAGCCCAATGTCCACCCTTTCCAGAAAGCACATGTAGCAACTTGGTTTCTGTCACCTACAAACCAAAGGAATCTACTCACGGCAATAAGATCAAAGGTGACATCTGTTGGAGTATATTAGAGTCCTAGGAAGAGTTCTGGGTTGGTGGCAGGGGTTTGGGGACTAGAAACTGGTTTTGTTTCCATCAGGATGCTTTCTTGTTTCCATTTAGCCCAGTGTCCTGGCTTCATTATCTCCCACATGAGGTGGTCTTACTTGTGGCTCAAGGAACAGAATACCTGGGGTCCTCTGAGTCTCATTGGCTCATCACCTTGGCTCAAGATGCATATGCTTCCACTTCCACTCTGCACAAGTGTTCCGGGGCCACAGTGACTAAATGCAACATGCTGGGCAGCTCAGAACATCAGAAATCTACTGTTTCACAGCTCTGGAGGCTGGAAGTCTGAGCACAATAGGGAAGAACCTCTGTGTTCTATTACAAATTCATCACTAAAGGGATGTTGCCTCTAAGCATCAATTATACATAATGGCCCCATCTCTGGGAACCATGCCTCTCAGGTCGTAAGCATTAAGCTAAAACACCTTTGTTAATTCACAGGAAACATCCTGACCAGGCCCACTTGTGAATGGCTGCAGGAAAGAAGAAATTATGTTCAGGAAAACAAACTGATGTTCATGGGCATCTGAAGACTATGCTCCCATGAAGGGACTCTTCCAACCACTTTTGTGTAAAAAGTTAGAATTCTGTACATACTACCACCATCCATCTTTTCATGACAACACCTGGTTTCTACCACTTGCTGATTTTTTCAGGTGTGCAAGCACTGTACCTCTTCCCATCAATGCTGCTCAGATGATAAAGAATCTGCCCACAATGCAGGAGACCCAGGTTCAATCCCTGGAATGGGAAGATCCCAGGAGAAGGGAATGGCAACCCACTCCTGCATTTGCCTGCAGAATTCCATGGACAGAGGAGCCAGATAGGCTATAGTCCATGGGGCCTCACAGAGTCAGACATGAGCAAATGACTAACACTTTCAACAAAGCTGCAAAGAAGGTATTGGTAACAGACTGAAAGAGTGAATTGGATTAGCATGCTGGTGCAGCATGTGACCTCATGAAAGTTCTGTTAACCTCCGTGCTTCTGTGTTCTTATCTGTAAAGTGGGGACCTTATAGCATTGTTGAAACATGGGGCCATTTTGAAGATTAAAAACATATATATTTCATTTAGGGTGGAACCTAGGTTAATTTCTACTACTTTATGTGTCTTTGCTCAATGTTTTGTGAGTACTTTCCCTGTGCCAAGCACAGTTCCTAGTGAAAAAGACACAGTTATGAATAGCAGACAGAGTTCTGCTTTTATGGAGTTGGCATTCATTTAACGTGAGACAGAACATAAGCAAAATATAAATGGAAGATATACAATGTCAATGTCATGTGTGCTGTGGAAAATCATGGTGGAGGGAGAGATGTGCTCCCATGTGGGGTGGGGCTGGGCTCAGAGCTGCAACCACATGCAGAGGTGAGGAAGTGCTTCATCTATCGGTCAGGGCGGGGCGCATTACATTAATCCCTTCTCCATGTTTCTTATCGGTGCCTATAGTGTGTCTTACCCATGTCAGTTCTGTTCCATGTCATCTGTCCTCCAGAATCAGAGTCATGAATCACCTCCATCTGGGGCATTTCTGGAATCGTGGCCACAAGAAAAGAAGAGAGCCCATCGCTGTTGCTCCTTTTCAGATGGGAGCCAAGCCATGCTGCTCAGGTTTCACTAGACAGACAGACGTCACAGTGGCCAGAGAGGCACCTCCTTCCTGGGCAGGGGTAGATGTACCTGTGAGCAAGGACACAGCTCATCAGGCATGCTTGAAGAAGGAGTTAAAGAAGGTGATGGCAAGAGCCCATTCCTGGCTGTGAAAACCAAGGAACCATGAGGTTGAGTGACTTGGGCTCACTTACCATGCCAATCTGTAAAGCATGTTGGCCACATGGCCCTGATGACTGTGGGGGCTGGGGTGAGGACATGGTGCACACATGGATCCCTCTCACTTCTTGGAAGCATCCCCTGCCAAGTGGGGCTGGTCTCTGAGAAGGCCAGGGCTGGGTCTGGCCTCCTCTTTTGCTGAGTTGTCCAGCCACCACGCAGGCCACAAGGAAGCCATGTCTTCCCCCTCCACACCAGCTGGCCATTCCCCTATGCACAGGCTGAGCTGGGTTCCCTGCTCCCAGGCAAGCTGGCTCACATGTTCTGGGGAAGGGCCACAGGGTGCCGATGGCTGGCATTGTCTGAAGCCTCGTGGGCTCTGGCTCCAGGCTCAGGTCAGGCAAAGCACAGGAGAGCAGGGAGGGGGCTGCCTTCGCTCTACGCCCCCTACCATGAAACAGCGGCTGTGCCAGAGCCCTGCTCCTTACCTGTCACCTCCTCACCTCTACACCTCCCCAACCTCTACAAGCAAAACTGGCCTGGTATAGTCAGTGATGAGGGAGGGATTTTTTTAACCCTCTGGTGTCCAATGCTTCATTAGTTTTGTCTCCCTGTCCAACTTCTCTTGTGAATCCAGTGGAAAGCACAAGATGGAAGGGGGATTTGGTGGGGGGTAAAACGGTTGTTAGGAACATAGAGAAATAAGGTGGAAAGCTTTGCATTCCTAAAACAAGCAAACAGAACAAGACACAACAACAACAAAAAAAACTTGACTGGGAACTGTTTGTCCTAAATCTACTTTCCCAGCTCTGTGGTCAGCTGGAGACAAGGCCTCTAACTGAGCTGCCTCTCTCCTTCCCTCCCTCCCATCCCTAAGAGCATCTTGCAGGAGCATGCACCTGTTCTAGAAAAATGGTAGAAGGTGGTGCAGATCCTACACCTGACAGTGAAAATATTAAGAGTGACCTCATGTTGGTTGGGTTCTAATCTCTGTTCTTTACACAGAGAGTTTCATTTAATGCCCCCATTTCAGAAAGGAGGGGCTGCTCCTCCAAGGGTGTCACTTGCCTTGGGAGTGGGAGTGAAGCATTCTGTATTTGACCCATGTGCCTGACTCCAAACCATGCTCCCAGCCACTCCTTCTATGATTCCCAAATAGGACTTTCCAGGGTGCCTCAGGCTGTGTTAGCAATTTGTTGGGACTCCATAGTTCTTTTCCCATTTCAATAGAAATCTTGTTTTGCTGCTCCTAATGGTTGGCTCTGCTGTCGCCTCATCCCCTGTCTCTCACCTTTGCTTGGTCCTTGAGAATTCCTCCATCTGTAGCACAAGTCAGTGGTTCCCAGAGATGGCAGTAAGTGGACTGGTTGGCCTGCTTGAGACCTTAGTTTGTGTGTCAATCTTCTAAGCACTTCTCAGCTCATTGGCTCTGCTCTCTGTCTGCTCTTCTGGCTGAGATCAAGGGTACTGGTAACTAGGAACACACTGTCCTCCCTCTTGCTCTTTGCCTGAGTGGATGCCCTGAGCCCTGGCTTCCCCTTCGTCTCCCTGAGCATGCTTTCCTAGGGCTACCTCAAAGGTATCAAAAGACCTTTTGGGACTGAGCCCCCTGGGGTCCCATTGCTGCATCCAGCCCCCTGATAATTTGTTAGTTTTGCTTTCTGCCCACCCAACTTAGCACTTCTATGAGCAAGAACCAAGAATATCTTTCCCCTAAAGCCACAGGGTCCAACTGTCACACTTGCTAATTATTCAAACAAAGCAGATGGCTAGTGTGTTCCCAGCACACACTCTTTGCAGGCCTCATGCGTGGTGAGTCACGCTGTGCAGCCAACATGCTTGTCAGGCCACAAACTCCAGTTCTTCATCCTTACGTCATCGGTGCCCTGAGTGCTGGCACTCTACAGAAAGTTCTGATTCTAGAATTGTCCCAACACTGGGAATAAGGTGGATATGCCCCTTCCCACAACTGCTTTTTAACATTGTACTGAAAGTTTTAGCCAATGCAATAAGATAAGAAAAGGAGATCAAGGGTATATGTATTGAAAAGGAAGAAGTGAAGCTGTCTTTGTTCACAGATGACATGGTTGTCTATGTAGAAAATCCAAAAGAAGGAACAAAAAAATCTTTTGGAACTAATGAGTGATCATACAAGGTTTATACCCAAAAGTCAATCATTTCCCTATATGCCAGCAGTGAAATTAAAAACACATTACTATTTCTATCAGCATTCCCCCAAATGATATACTTAGGTATAAGTCTAACAAAATTTGTACAAGACTCATAGAAAGGAAGCTACAAAACTATGATGAAAGAAGAACAAAATAAATGGACACTCCATGTTTATGGATAGAAAGACTCAATATTGTCAAAATATCTGTTTTTCCAAACTTGATCTATGTATTCAACACAATACTAAACAAAAGTGCAGTAAATTATCCTGTAACTATTGACAAAGTGATTCTAAAATTTATATGGAGAGGCAAAAGATACAGAATAACAAACTCGAAGGAGAAGAACAAAGTCAGAGGACTGAAACAATCAGACTTTAAAACTTACTATGAGAATACAGTAATCAACACAGTGTGGGATTGTGGAAAGAATAGATAAATCAATAGAACAGTGGAGAGTAATAGATCCTAGAAGTAGACCCACACATGTAGTCAACTAATCTTTGGCAAAGGAGTGAAGACAACCCAATGAAGCAAAGATAGTCTTTTCAGCAAATAATGCTGGAAAAA
Source organism: Dama dama (assembly GCF_033118175.1). Lineage (NCBI taxonomy): Eukaryota > Metazoa > Chordata > Mammalia > Artiodactyla > Cervidae > Dama > Dama dama. The sequence continues at coordinate 45,914,805 of NC_083694.1, read as the reverse complement.
CTTGACATCCTCATATACATTAAAAAATGAATCTAGACACATTTACATTCTTCACAAAAAATTATAAAATGTAACATGCAAAATTATAAAGGAAATTAGACTAAATTTATAAATGACTAAAAATATAAAATTCAAAATTATAAAACTTCTAGAAGGTAACATAAGAGAAAATGGAGATGACCTTGGGTTTGGTGATGACTTTTTAGATAAAACACCAAAGCCATAATTCATAAAAAGGTAACTGATAGGATGGATTTCATTAAAATTAAAAGCTCTGCTCTGTAAAGGACAATGTTAAGAGAATTAGAAGACAAGTTCACACTGGGAGAAAATATTTACAAAAGGCATATCTGATAAAAGACTATTATCCAAAATATACAAAGAATGCAAACTTAACAATAAGAAAATGAGGGATCTGATAAAAAAAAATATGCCAAAGACTTAAAGAAACACCTCAAAGAAGATGTAGATATGGAAAATAAGCATATGAATAGATGCTCCATGTCATAAGCCATCAGAGAAATGCAAATTAACACAACAAGGTAGCATTACACACCTATGAGAATGGTCAAAATCCAGAATGACAAAACCAAATTTCAGCTAGGATGTGGAGCAACAGGAACTCTCATTCACTGCTGGTGGGAATGCAACATGGTGCAGCCACTTAAAAAATAATAATTTTATTTATGATAAGACCTAGCTGTGCTAGGTCTTCATTGCTGCTTAGGCTTCTCTACTTGTGGTGAGTAGTGTCTACTCTTCATTGACGTGTGTGGGCTTCTCGTCGAGGTGGTTTCTCTTATTGTGGAGAGTGGGCTCTAGGGCACGTAGGGCCTGCAGACTTCAGTAGTTGCAGCACACAGCCTCAGTAATTGTGGCTCCTGGACTCTAGGGCACAGGCTCAGTAGTTGTGACATACAGGCTTAGTTGCTTCATGGCATGTGGGATCTTCCAGGACCAGGGGTTGAACCCGTGTCTCCTGCCCTGGCAGGCAGATTCTTTACCACTGAGCCACCAGGGGACCCTTGGAAAAGTCACTTTGTGTGACAGTTTGGTGGCTTCTTGTGAAGCCACCATACGATCTTTCCATACGATCCAGCAGTCCTGTTTCTTGATATTTAGTCAAGTGAACTGAAAACTTATGTCCGTAGAAAAACCAGCACATGAATTTTTATAACAATTTTATTCATAATTGCCAAAACTTGGAACAACTGAGATGTGTTTCAGTAGGTGAACAGATAAACTGTGGTCCATCCAGACAATGAAATATTATTTAGCACTATAAAGAAATGAGCTATCAAGTCATGAAAAGACATGGAGGAAACTTCAATGCATTTTACCAAGTGAAAGAAACCAATCTCAAAAGGCTACATACTACGAGGTTCCAACTATATGACATTCTTGAAAAGGCAAAACTCTGGAAACAGTAAAAAGAACAGTGGTTATCAGGATTTAGGGAGGAGGGCTGGATAAATCTGCAGGGCACAGAGGACTTTTAGGATAGTGAGGCTATCTGTACGATGCTGCAATGGAGGATGCATGTCATTATACATTTGTCAGCACTGATACAATCTACAACACCAAGCATGAGTCCTAATGTAAACCATGGACACTGGGTGATGACGATGTGTCAGGGCAGGTTAGTCAATCAGAATAAATGCGCTGGTGGTGGATGTCAATAGTGGGGGAGCCTGTGCTTGTGGGGGGAGGAGCATATAGGTGATCTCTGTGCTCTCTGCTCAATTATGTCATAGACCTAAAACTGTTCAGAAGACCTAACCAGGCATCACTCCAAAGAAGCCATACAGACAACTAACAAACACATGAAAAGTTGCTTAATGTCACTCATTATTAGAGAAATGCAAATCAAAACCACAGTGAGGTATCATCTTACACCAGTCAGGATGGCCCATCATCAGAAAGTCTACAAACAATAAATGCTGGAGAGGGTGTGGAGAAAAGGGAACTGTCTCACACTACTGGTGGGACTGCAAACTAATACAATCACTATGGAGATTCCTTAGAAAACAAGGGATAAAACTGCCATACGACACAGCAATCCCACCACTGGGTGGGATTGCTGAGAAAACTATGGCTGAAAAAGATACATGTACCCCAATGTTCACTGAAGCACTATTTATAATACCTAGGACATGGAAGCAACCTAAATGTCCATTGGCAGATGAATGGATAAGAAAGTTGTTGTGCAGATATACAATGAAATATTACTCCGCTATAGAAGGAATGCATTTGAGTCAGCTCTAATGAGGTGGATAAACCTAGAGCCTATTATACAGAGGGAGGTAAGTCAGAAAGAGAAAGACAAATACTGTTTATTAACACATATATATGGAATCTGGAAAGATGGTACTGAAGGTCCTATGTGCAGGGCAGCAAGGGAGACATAGATGTAAAGAATAGACTTTTGGACTCAGTAGGAGAAGAGGGTGGGGTGATTTGAGAGAATAGCATTGAAACATATATATATTACCATATATGAAATAGATAACCACTGTGTTTGATGTATGAAGCAGGGCACCCAAAGCCAGTGCTCTGTGACAACCTGATGGGATAGTGTGGGGAGGGATGTGGGAGGGGGGGGGTTCAGGATGGAGGGGACACATGTATACCTGTGGCCAATTCATGTTGATGCATGGCAAAAGCCATACCTCTATTGTAAAGTAATTATCCTGCAGTTAAAATAACTAAATAAATTTAAAATAAAGTTTTTATTTAGAAAAAAGTAGTTAGGACTTTTTGGAATGGGGAAATATTCTGTCTTGATTATGATGATGTATGAATTCATCACAGTTCACTGAAATGAAGGACTTTATATAATACATTCAGTTCAGTTCAGTCGCTCAGTCGTGTCCAACTCTTTGCGACCCCATGAATCGCAGCATGCCAGGCATCCCTGTCCATCACAAACTCCCGGAGTTTACTCTAACACATCTCAATAAAGTTGATTAAAAAATAGAATTGTCCCTCGAGTCTGCTTCCCTGGCAAGAACCAATATTTTACAAGCAAGGCATTGTATCCTATGACTGTGACCAAGCTTGTTTTGGGAAGAGATGAGGTTTCCATCATCTATGTCTCAGCTTTGAACGTGGAGTCTGTTTATGTTTTATCACATCAAGCAATCAGAATCAGAAGGCTCCCAAGCTGACTGGAGTTCATCACACAGGTGTGGGCATTCTGTGTAGCATTCTATGTAGCATTGTGTAGCATTCTCCTACAGATTCTGCCTGTGGATGGAGAAAATGGAAGTGGGTACACCAATCTTTTTTTTTTTTTTTGGCTGTGCTGTGTGGGTTTTCTCCATTAATAGTTGTGGTGAGTGGGGCGGGGGCTACTCTTTGTTGCATTGTACAGGCTTCTCACTGCAGTGACTTCTCTTGCTGTGCCTAGAACACAGGCTCTAGGCATTTGGGCTTTATTTGCTGCAGAGTATGGACTTTAAAGCTCAGACTCAGGCTTTGTGGCTCCTTGGTATGTGCGCTTTTCCCAAACCAGGGACTGAACCCGTGTTCCCTGCATTGGCAGGCAGATTCTTAACCACTGGACCACCAGGGAAGTCCCAGGGTACCAGTCTCAAGGCAGAGGACCAGGGACTAGGCGGAGGTCACTCCAATTTAGTTCAACTCATCCAGGCTCGCTGAGCCTGGGTGGAGTCCTTGTGCCCAGAGCCTGCGAGGGAAGTGAGGAGGATAAGAGCAGCTTCCTGCAGGACCAGATACCAGGAGCAATGATTTATCCTCAGGGTGGGTAGCAGGGGGTCTAGAAATCTCTAGGGGTATTTGGGATGCTTTAATGGTAATGTAGGTGCTCACCTGGGTCTTGATGGGGGGCAGGGTTCTCCAAATGATGATGCAGGAGGTAGGAAGTGGAAGGTCTGAGGGTGAGCATGTGCAGCTGCCCCTGGCTGGCTGTAAGGACAAGATTCGCTGAGACCCCCCCTGCCAGGCAACCAATTTATTCCAGTGAACCCACCCATGGTGTCTGGCTATGACAGTCCAAAAATTGAGCTTCACTTTAAGAAGACTCTTAGGGTAGGTGTTGCAGCCAGGACCCTTGGGGAGGGAGGGGGCTTTGGACCTTGGCGGCTGGAGGTTGGTGAATGTAGCTAGACAGTGACCTTAAAAATGGATGAAGGGGACAGATGAGTAGGACGTGTGGGAGGCAGGCTACAGTTCTCAAGCACCAGTTAGACCGGAGCTTGGAAAGGCAGGCGAATGGTGTTGCTAGAACTCTCATCCTGGGTAGCTTGGTAGACTAATTACTGTAAGAATAATAACACATGCCTGTATGTGTCACAGACATTGGAAACTAAATAGTGTTTAGACAAAAAAAATTCTAATTTTATCTTCACATACCTTCCAGGAAGGGGTCAATGAAGAAACAAATTTCCACAGAAGATAAGTGGCCTGTCTGACGTGTCCAGGAGGACTGGAACCTTGAGCTGTCCCCAGGTGTCCCCTACTCCTGATTCCTCAGGGCCAACACTGCAGGGTGTGAGAGGGACAAGGCCAGCGTATCTGGGCAGGGGAGAGGCTGGGTTTGGTAGCTGCCCCCACAGTCCTGAGAAGGTCGCAGCTGGGAGCTTGGAGCAGAAGATGAAGCTCAGGGGTAGGAGGTGCTGGAGTGGGAGAAATGGGGTCCTTGTGCCAGCGATGTGGACCCCAGTTGATGTGGGGAGCTTGCAGAGAGGTATGGGAGAGAGTTGTACAGGGAACTTTAAGAACCTGTGCAAATACACAGGAGGACTCCTGGATGCTGGGACCCCATTACTTCCCTGTCCTTCATCTTTTTTTTAAAACAATATCGTCTCCTTTGTCTCCAACTCAAACTACTGTCATTCTTACTTTCCATAAATGAGCTGTAGCTGAGATAGAAACTTTACGGACAAAGTGAAAGTGAAAGCTGCTCAGTCATGTCTTACTCTTTGCAACCACATGGTCTATACAGTCCAAGGAATTCTCCAGGCCAGAATACTGGAGTGGGTAGCATTTCCCTTCTCCAGGGGATCTTCCCAACCTTATGGACAAGGCTGAACACAAAAACCCCACCTAGATTTTTTTTTCCTTTTAAGAGTAGACCAAACCTAAGCAAAATCTGAGCTGTGATTTATAAGATCACTTTCCCCAGCACATTGGAAAGATGCAAGTGAAAGCTACTATTTGGGGTGATGTACCAAGTGAATGTGGACTATGATCCTGAAAGATGTGGCTGCTACGGCTCGCTGCCCATGTTCACCAGCCATGAAAGGCAAGACACGCAGGACACAGGGGCCTGCATTCTGAAGAGGTCTGATGTCTTCATTTCCTCCCTCAACAAGAAGCTGCAGCCTTTGAGTGTTGAGCCTTGGGTGGCAGGTGCAGGTTGGGGGGCCAAGTGGGAGTCGGAATTTGGTGTCTAGTTAATACCAGTTTTGTTATTCATCTGTTACTCTCCGCAAGGCAAGATCATCTCAATATGCTTCAAGGTCTTCAACTTTCCTGGCTCATTAATATAGGAAATATATGTGTGTTGCAATTTTAATGGGACAGAGTGTTTAAGACATAAACAAAAATCAGATGAGATTCACCAAGTGAGAAGCAGCTTAGATGCAACCTGCCCATCATCACAGCTCTTCATGTGATCTGGGTTTCTCCAGTCTCTCAGGAACTGGAATATTCCTGCCCAAAGAGACACAGAAACAATTATGGGAAAAGCCCCCCAGGAGCTGGGAGCAGTCCTCAGAAGGGGTCCGGAGTGGCGCTCTGCTCATCCCCTCTATCCTTCTTGTTCCAATTCCAGGGACACCTCAGGTTTTTTCTATGAGAACCTGGGGCTGGACTGGGGCAGGTGGAAGCTGGCAGAATATCAGGCCATCCCAGCCTGAACCTGGATTCGATTTCTGAGCAGCAACTGATCACATTTGACTGGTTGCCAAATGTCCTATTTTGGTTGCTGAGCGCAGATGACTGAGCTGTGATAACAAGATGCCTTCTTTTCGCACCAACTGAGTCATGGGTACGGATCTGATACAGATATTTTTGGTGTGGGTCGGAATTTTGTTCTGTTTCTAAATGTGCTCTGTCTCCTCCATTTTAAACCAGAGCAAGGTCTGAATTACAGGCATCAAAGCCTTCCAGAAGGAGGGTTACCGACAGCTTTGATTTCAGGGTCTTCGAGCCCCTGCCTGCCTCCCCTACCCACATCCTCCACTTGAGGGTGGGAAAACCTCCCCTCATCCAATGCAAACTTCCACAGAACTAATTTTGTGTGCCAAACGTCCCCCAGTGCTGCAAATTCTGGTTCTGTAAGGGACATTGATTGAAAAACCTGAAATCAATCACAACATTTATTCAGTATGTAAAATGTTGTTCAACATTTTAGCTCACATATGGAGGAGGGATCACAATTAAATGAATAACTTCTGAGACCTTGGGACCCCAAATAGCCAGCGGATAGGCCTGAGGGAAGAACAGATGAGTCAATATGATCAGTTACTTGTCATTTACAATTTAAATAAACCCCCGCAATAGCATGAACATCTTGGTGGAGATGGGATAAGCCTCTTAATTAGAGGTAGAGTTATTAGTCTGGGACCTGGTCAACCTTTCATTCAGGCCTGACCTCTAAATGCTTCATCAGTTATAGGTGACACTTCTGGAAAAAGGAAGGTGGGTAAGTGAGTATGCTGGGCCAGGTGGTGGCTCCAAATGAAAGGGATGGGAGGAGAGGTGGTTTTCTGGGGGTGTGTCTACCCCATAACAACGAACAGACCAGCAGCATAGGCCCTTGCATGGTGGATTTGACAGAAGTGGGTCCCTGACTCCCAGGTGGTGCTAGTGGTAAAGAACCTGCCTGCCAAGCAGGAGACATAAGAGATGCAGGTTCCATCCCTGGAAGATCTTCTGGAGGAGGGCATGGCAACCTACTCCAGTATTCTTGCCTGGAGAGTCCCATGGACAGAGGAGCCTGGGGGGCTACAGTCCATGGGGTCGCTTAGAGCTGGATGCAACTGAAGCAACTTAGCACACATGCACGCATGCATGGGTCCCTGAACTCATCCTCTGGGTGACGGAGTTGCTCAGACTGTTCCTGGCAAGTGCTCTGCAGAGTCTTTTTTTTTTTTTAGTCTTATTTTTACAGACCCAGGTTGTTATTGGCAACCATTGAAAAGATGACTAAATAAATCAATGGTGCAGGCCTTGAGCTGCCAGGGTTAGAACCAGGGGCCACTGTGTTTCCATTTCTATCCTTAGCACTCCGCCCTTGAACACTGGGAGCCACCCCCATGCCTCCAGCCTGCAGGACCAAGGGGGAAGGACAGATTCCCCTGGAGGATTCCTGAGAGGACTCCAGCATGGAAATGTTGACCGAAATGTGCCTTCTCTCCCCTCCCCCATCTCTAGTTAAGGACACAAAACTTCGATTCCTTTTGCCATCTCCCTGACCTTAAACTTGTTTTGGCAGCAGTGTGTGCTCTGGGTACAATCTCACACAGAGGACCATTCCCGGGTTCTCCCACTGGAGGGGAGTATAGGCAGGTACCACCCACAGGAGGCCAGAGCACCAATTCCCGGGCATCTCTCAGGAGGTGCTGTGGGACTGAAGACCCTGTGCCTCTGCCTCAGAGTTGGCAGGAAGGTCCTCATTCATGAGGGACCCCAGGAGCTGTCCCTCCAGGTCCCCTGGCTTTCATCAAGTTTCTGATATCCTTGCTAGGAGACAGGAGGTTTCCAAAGCCTTGGGCTTGTTCTTAGGATAAGTAAACATAGCACAAAGAGCCTGAACTTGGATAAACAACTAGGAACTGGCAGTAAGGTGTCTCTAAGTGAGAAGGATGCTCCTTCCTACCTGCCTCCTATAGCAGGTCTGATCATCTGATCGAGTGGTACCTTGGTCTTCTTTGGGTCATGAATGGCTTTGAGGAGCTGGTGAAGGCCCTGGGCTTCTGCCTGGAGCCCTGCTCCCTGGCAGACCCCAGAGATTCTGCTGTCATATCCACAGCACCTTCTGAGGGCTCCCTTGGACTACTAAGGGCAGCAGTGAGCAATGGAACTTTCCAGGTCGACACTGTCCAACACCGTAGCCACCAGCCACAGGAGGCTGTGAGCACTTGGAATGTGACCGGTGCAGCCAAGAGTCTGAATTTCAAATCCTATACAATTTTGATTAATTTATTTAATCAGCCACAGGTTGTTGTTCAGTTGCTAAGTCGTGTCCGACTCTGCGATCCCATGGACAGCAGCACATCAAGCTTTCCTTTCCTTCACCATCTCCCTGAGTTTGCTCAAACTCAACCATTAAGTCAGTGATGCCATCCAACCATCTCATTCTCTGTCACCCCCTTCTCCTCCTGCCTTCAATCTTTCCCAGCATCAGGGTCTTTTCTAATGAGTCAATTCTTTGCATCAAGTGGCCAAAGTCTTGGAGCTCCAGCATCAGTCCTTCCAATGAATATTCAGGTTGATTTCCTTTAAGATGGACTAGTTTGATATTCTTGCTGTCCAAGGGACTCTCAAGAGTCTTCTCCAGCATCACAGTTTGAAAGCATCAGTTCTTCAGCACTCAGCCTTCTTTATGGTCCAATGCTCATGGCTATCATATTGGAGAGCACAGCTCCTGGGGTAAGGGCTGCTGGTTTCCCTTCAGGGATCTTTGGCAAATAATAAATACCAGTGGCCCCTTTGGCTTTTGTGTATATACTCATCGACTTTCAGTACTTCCTGCTGGGTGTCTGGGAGCAGGCAGGTCCAATAAAGGCATCTAGATAGTGAACGTGGGGGATGGTGCAGCAGAGTTTGTGCCCAAGTTTTTATGAATTTGCTGGGCACCAACTCATCTACACTTGTGCCACTTGAAGGTGGGCACCGAAAAAAGCCAGGCATCCTGAGAAGCCTTGTACTCTCCCTGATAACAGGACATTTAAATCAATGAAGCTTCTTTTTGGAGGGAGTCAGGGATGACCCTTATGGACAAAAAGCTAAGATCTTCTGGAGGATGCTGGCCTTTTTACTCCCCCAGAAAGGCCTTCTCTTGGGGCTTTATGGGGCAAGAGAGGGGATTCTCTTGTGACTTTACTTAGAAGATATGAGTATTGTTGATGGAAAAAAGCATATTTTTTATGGAAAACACCTCCTGGTCACACCCTGCCCTAGCAGCTTGCTCACTACTTACCAAGGATGAAAGCACAGTCCATCATGGCAGGCCCTCCTGGTGAAGGGGGGTGCCATGCCTGACACCTGCTTACACATGATGTATGCATGTCCGACCAACAGAGCTTTCAGCCTTGAATCCCAGCTGGTGTTTCAGAGCCGTTTTCCCTGCTATAGACCTTCTCCGGTCCAGGGAGCTTGGAGTCTCTGCTCTTGAAAGTAGAGAGCTCAGGATGTGTGCATGCTCAGTCACGTTCAACTCTTTGTGACCCCATGGGGCTATAGCCCACCAGGCTTCTCTGTCCATGGAATTCTCTAGGCAAGAATACTGGAGTGGGTTACCATTTCCTCCTCCAGGTGATCCTCCTGACCCAAGGATGGAACCAGCATCTCCTGCTTCTCTTACATTGGCAGCAGATTGTTTATCACTGAGCCACCAAAGGGATAAGGGCTTGATGCAAAGGATCCCGAGATGTGACCTCTCCCCCAACCCCACCCCAGGGCCATATAGCCAGGCCAGGGAACCAAGGTTTAAGAGCAAGAGGTAAATATGTAGCAACGCAAAATGACCAATGGTGTGATAGGGTGGAAGCCTCTTTTCCAGAACAATGTGGACTTCCATCCCTGGGGCATCCATTCATGCATGGCTGGGTCACAGCAGTCAGGGATGGTCCAGAGGATGTGACACTCTGACCAAGGAAACTGCTCCCAGTTACAGCTCAGCTCTGATCCCAGCACCAAAGACCCAGCCAGTGGTTCCAGTTCTGGGGGAGGTTGTGCACTTGATGAGATTCTGGGCCCTGGACTGACCTTCGTCTCACTTTGAGATTTAGTCTAGAGTTCGGGGTAGCACGGTGTGAATGGGAAATGAATGTCCCCCACAACTCAACAGTCTAAGAAAGACAGGGAGGAAAGAAAATTAAATCACTCCTCAAGAGGGGAGAGCATAGCTCCCCACCCCTAAGCGTGGGTTGCGTAGAGCGACTTCTTTCTAGGAAGGACAGAAAAGAGGACCTTCACAAAGGAGCAGCCTGGAAAACACTCCTCAGTGGTGGTCAAGGTCAACATCAACGTGATAAATCATGTTGATAGCAGGTACCCTTGATATGTGATGAAAATAACATCTTAACTCCTATGATCTTCTGCCTCAAAACTTATCACCCAAGTCTAACAATGAGAAAAACACCATATAAGTCCCAATAGAGGGAAATCTTACAAACTACCTAACTAGACCCCTTCGAACTGTCAAGGTCATCAAAAAAGGGCAAGTCTGAGAAACTGTCACAGCCAATAGGAGCCTGAGGAGACTTGATGACTTAAAGTCATGCGGTGTCCTGGATGGGACCCTGCAGCCTAAAAGGACATTAGGGAAAAGCTAAGGACATTTCAAGTCAACTGTAGACTCTTGTTAATAATAATGTATCAATAGGAGTTCATTTTTTTACAAACGCATTACTGATGTAAGATGCTAATAATAGGTGAAACTGGATATGGGAACTGTCTGAACTATTTCTGCAATTTTTCTAAAAATCTAAAATTGTTCTAAAATTAAATGTTTATTTTAAAATTTCTCTCTTTTCATCCAGAGTAGTCAAAATTGCAGAGACAGAAAGTAGAATGGTGGGTGCCAAGACCTGGGGGAGGGGAACAAGGAGCTGGTATTTAATGGGGACAGATGGGAAGTTTGGGAAGATGAGAGAGGTCTGGAGACGGATGGTGGGGACAGCACAACAATGTGAAGGTACTTAATGCCACTGAGCTGCATGCATAAAAGTGTTTAAGATGGTCAATTTTGTGATATGTATTTTATCACAATTTTATTGTTTTTTTTTTTTAATTTGTTTTGCTTTATTGGCTTAAACTCTGGTTCTGGTTGATTATCTGTGTTCCATAAGAATAGAAACAGTCTGTTTCTTTTTTAATTGCTAAAAGTTTGAACTTTTTTTTACCAGTATCTTCCCATTTCTCCTGCCCTCCACCCTGGTCTCTGGCAATAACTGTTTCTATGAGTTTGCCTTTTAAAAATCTTATATATTCATTAATTTATTTTTAGACATCATATATATAAGTGACTCCATGCATTTGCATTTGCTGTTCTCTGTCTGGCTTATTTCACTTAGTGTGATGCTCTCCGGGTTCATCCACATTGTTGAAAATGCCAGGATTTCCTTCTTTTCTTCAAGCAGCCTTGAATATTTTTTTTTCATTTATTTTTATTAGTTGGAGGCTAATTACTTTACAATATTGTAGTGGTTTTTGTCATACATTGACATGAATCAGCCATGGATTCACATGTATTCCCCATCCCGATCCCCCCTCCCACCTCCCTCCCCACCGGATCCCTCCGGGTCTTCCCAGTGCACCAGGCCCGAGCACCTGTCTCATGCATCCAAGGCTGATCAATATTAAATGTTTAACATTCCCTCCTTCCCCTCCTGGAATCCTGCTTACATCTCTGCTCCAAACTTTGGGCTCCTGGCAGATGGTCCAGCTCAGGACTACACCCAGCATCACGTGAGTCAGGGATACCCTGTTACAGAGGCCTCGCCTGCCTTCCATGGGCTCTGCACACCCTGCCCTTTGAAGCTGCATTTTCACGGTTAGACCCCCAGTCTCCTAAGTGCAGCCCATAGTCCAGTAAGTGAATATAGGGCTGTCGGTGATCTGAAGCTCCTCTTTTTACACGATGGGGAGGATGGCTCTATCGTCTTTGAAAACACTCATGATTCCTCCCTGCGTGTCTGGTGATGGGATGAGCATGCGACTGCTGATTCTCCCCGGGACCTGAGGATGCATGAACACTCTCATACGCTGCCCTTCATCGCTTTCTCCGCGCAACTTGTTTCCACCCAACAGCGTCCCCCTGGCTGCCTCTCCCTCTGGCTGACAGCTATCTGCTGACCTCTGTGGCAGATTTCCTCTGTGCATGATAAATAGTCCTCATTTTCTCTCCAGCAGTCCCACAGCCAATAAAAAGCAATAAAAAGCAAAATGACACACAAATTGTGTCCCCAAAGAGCCGTAAAGGCCTAAGATATTGCTGCCTGTGACAATCCGATGAGATTCTTTGCCTTTAAACAAATAACCCTCTTTAACAAAGAAAAGTATGTAAATGAGGAAGGGCGGGGTGGGGGGGAGGCAAGGGCCAGGGACTAGGGGCCTTTCTAGTTCCCCCAGGCACTGGGGTCTTTGCTGCATTTGGAGAAAGGCAGAAAGCCTCCCTTAGAGGGTGGCAAGTGACATGGTGACACACCCAGCAGTTTTATAATTGCTCTGGATTTTAGGTTCGTTGGGACGATTTTTCTGCACCTTTTTAGAAGCCTTGGGAAGCACTCATCTCTGATGTGCAAATCCCCTTGCTTATTGGAGGTGATCTACAGAGGGTTCACATGAGCTGATGCTCAGACCCCAGGCCTAGAGGTCCTGGTTCCATTAGTTTAGGGGATCTCAGTGTGTGTTCTTTTTTTTTTCCTCTTCTTCTTCTTTTTGGCCAAGCCACATGGCATGCGGGATCTATTTCCCAGGTCGGGGATCTAACCCACACTCCCTGCATTGGAAGTGCAGAGTCATGATCACTGGACCGCCAGGGAAGTCTGTGTGTGTACTTTTGAAAGCAGGTGTTTCAATTGTGCGGCCAGGGCAGTGAGCCCCAGGAGCTTCGGAGTCTGCAAACCACACAGAAGTGGACTGTTCTCGAAGATGCAGCCTGCTGGCTCTTCTGCTCCCTGGGACCCTCTCCTCCATCGTGGTTCCCCCAGCAGGGAAAATGCAGCCTGATCTAATTAATCAGAGAGAAGGACAGGGGAGGGGCAAGCAGTGAGCTCTGCCCAATGGGAACTCCTGCCCTGGTCTAATTTCTTTCTACTACTATGCCTCAGGTTCCTCCTAAGGCCATCCTCACACCACCCTGTGAGCTGCTATTGCCTTGGGATAGCGGAGGAATCAGGTGGCAGCAGAAACCCAGCCCTCCCACAACCGTACAGACCATGCCTGATTTGGAGTTGGGGTCCATGGTCTAGCCCAAGGGGATACTGGAAGGAGAGACAGGAACGCTCTATGGAGCTGGTGTTCACAGGGGGAGCAGCTGAGAGGGCTCCAAGAGGTGGGCTGAGTGGTGGAAAGGGCAAGGAAAAAATTGTGCTGCTCAAGGGAACAGGGAGAGTGTGAAAGAAAGTGAAAGTGTTAGTCACTCAGTCGTGTCCAACTGCGTGACTGTAGCCCACCAGGTTCTGCTGTCAAAGGGATTTTTCAGGCAAGAATACTGGAGAGGGTTTCCATTCCCTTCTCCAGAGGATCTTTCCAACCCAGGGATCAAACCCAGCTCTCCTGCATTGCAGGCAGTTTCTTTACTATCTGAGCCACCAGGGAAGCCTGAGAGCAGGGATTGGGAAATACTTAGTGGGGTCTCCACGGTTCACTTTAAACAGGAACGATATTTTGCAAATGACTGTTCCCCAAATGTTTTTCTACAATAACATGGTGCGTTCATACTGGAGGAGTCACTTCCGACCTTTTGGCAGGAAAACACGGGGGAGGCTTTTGAGCTGGACTAGATCAACCCCAAAGGATCACTGAAGTGCAGCTGCTACTGCTGGTTCCCTGGCTCCACCTTGCCCCACCCCATCGCCGAAATCTCATTTCCCATGGGCTGCGGACATCCTTGATCCCTGAGGGTGGTGCTATGCACCCTCAGGGTGACCCTCTTCCAAACCCATCACACACTGGCCTTCACGGCTGCATCCTATCCGTCAGGGCTGCAGTCCAGACAAGTCCAGCCTCCAAAGAAGCCTCTGAATGACCACTTACTTCCACCCCAGCTGGGCCCTAGAGGGACGAGGGAGGCAGGAAGGAATCCAACAGGTGTCACGGGAGGAAAGGCGAGTTCTAACCCAAGCCCCAGAGAGAATTCCCAGCCGCTACCACTCAGGGATCCACAGCTGCAGGTTCTGCGCCTCCTGTGTTTCACTTCTGTCCAGGTGTGTGGTCAGTGGGGCTGTGAGCTCAGCATCATGGGGTTCCCTTCCACCCAGGCCCGTCCACATAACCTCCATTTAAAATTCCAGCCCCGGTTGCTTCACTCTGTTTGACACTCTTTAGGTCCATCCACATCTCTGCAAATGGCACAGTTTCAGTCCGCTGAGTAACATTCCATTGTATATATGTCCCACAACTTCTTTATTCATTCATCTGTTGATGGACATCAAGTTTGCTTCCAAGTCCTGGCTGTTGTAAATAGTGCTGCAATAAACCTTGGGTGCATGTATCTTTTTGAATTACGGTCGTCTCTAGGTACATGCCCAGGAATGGGATCACTGGATCATACGGTAGCTCTATTTTTAGTTTTTTGAGGAACTTCTACCTTATTCTCCATAGTGGTTGCACTAATCCGCTGCACTAATACTGCGCAAATACAGTATTGATATTATATGTAAAATAGATACCTAATGAGAATCTACCGTATAGCACAGGGAACTCTACTTGGTACTCTGTGGTTACCTAAATGAGAAGGAAACCCAAAAAAGAGGGGAGGATATGGATATTTATGGCTGATTCACTTTGCTGTACAGTAGAAAAATAACACAGCATTGTAAAACAACAGTATTCTGATAAAAATTTGAAATAAAATTTCAAGTCAGGTTGAAACAAAGATGTTTCTGAGTATTTCAGCCACTTTCATTTCATTTCAAAAGGGTGCCCTAAATCTAGTATTCCGGTCCATTGTGGATTTACTCTATGCCACCCCAGAGAGAAACCAGGAAGAATTTTGCAAACATCACCAGTGTGTTGAAAACTTGGCTGTCTCTACTATTTCCACCTGTATTGCAGAAGCTGGACTTCCAGACTTCTGGTGTCAGGCCTCCCTCAGCACTCTAGCCCAAAGTGATCCTGGCCCAAAATGTGATGACTGTGAGCACAAAATGAAGATAAAGCAGTGAAAACAACCATAGTGGTAGGTGCTGTGGTCAAGCCCCATGCTGTCATCCGGGTAATATTTACCTTCTTGGCTCCAGTGTGACTATGGGGTCCGGGATCCCACCATGAAGAACACACGTGTGCCAGAATTGGGGTGCAACTGGGCACTAGCAATTGTTGTTTTTCAGTCACTAGGGCACATCCAACTCTTTGTGACCCCATGGACTGCAGCACGCTAAGCTCCCCTGTCCTTCACTATCTCCCGGACTTTGCTCAGATCCATGTCCACTGAGTTGGTGATGCTATCTAGCCATCTCATCCTCTGCCAGCCCTTTCTGTTTGTGTCTTCAATTTTTCCCAGCACCAGGGTCTTTTCTAATGAGTCAACTCTTTGCATCAGGTGGCCAAAGTATTGGAGTTTCAGCTTTAGCATCAGTCCTTCCAGTGAGTATTCAGGATTGATTTCCTTTAGGATTGATGGGTTTGATGTCCTTGCAGTCCAAGGGACTCTCAAGAGTTTTCTCCAGCACCACAGTTTGAAAGCATCAATTCTTTGGCACTCAGCCTTCTTTATGGTCCAACTCTCACATCCATGCATGACTACTGGGAAAACCACAGCTTTGACTCTATCAACTTTTGTCAGTTAAAGTGATGTCTCTGCTTTTTAATACACTGGTTAGATTCGTCATAGCTTTTCTTCCAAGGAACAAGCGTCTTTTAATTTCATGGCTGCAGTCACTGTCCACAGTGATTTTGGAGCCCAAGAAAATAAAATTTGTCATGGCTTCCCCTTTCCCCCCTTCTTTTTAGCTGTTCTTTATCAAGTTGGGAGGTTTGTTCCTTCTGTTTTGGATTTGCTAGGAGGTTTCTGTTTTGTCATTGTCATGTCCAGTTCTGTTTTGTTTTGTTTGATTACATACATGCCCTGGATGTAGAGAGCTGCAGGGTGGGGAGGCCCTGTGAGGCTTGGACTGTCCATCTCCTTGGGGAAGCAGATCCATACTTGATAGTCCTAGACTCTTACCTGAACTGCCTCTTACTTCCCAGGATAAATAAACCCACTTAACTAAAATGTACTGCTGTTAACACATGGTGAGATTCAATTTTCAAATATTTAATCTAGGACTTTTGCTTCTATGGTCTTTGTGAGGCTGGCCTGTTATTTTCTTTTCTCATAATGTCCTTGTCCAGTTTCGATATCAAATTATACTGGCATTAAAAAAGAGTCAGGTTTTTTATTTGCTTTATCTATTCTCTGGAACAATCTGTACAAGAAAAAAATTTCTGGTCCTTGAATCTTTTGTGAAACTCTTTGTTAAAAACCACCAGAACCTCTGTCTGAATGATTTTTATAATTTTTACCTAGAAAATTGTCCATCTTTTCTAAGTTTTCATATTTATTGACAAAAATTGTTCATAATGTTTTATGATTTTCAACTCACTGAGTTTCTAGTCTTATTTATTCATGCCTTCTTTTTTCGCCATGACCATCACACTCAGACAACTGTTTTATAGTTCCTTTCCAAAGAACCAGATTTTGGCTTTATGGATCCTCCATTTTTTGTCTTTTGTGCTTGTTATTTTTTGCTCTTATTGGTTACTTCTTTTCTCCTCTCCTTTTATTATAGTAGGTTCTTGAATTAAATGATTAGCGCACTTATTTAATAACTTTTTTTTTCTTTTTTTTTTTTTTATTATTATTATTTTTTTTTTTTCCCAGTGGGTTTTGTCATACATTGATATGAATCAGCCATGGATTTACATGTATTCCCAATCCCGATCCCCCCTCCCACCTCCCTCTCCACCCGATTCCTCTGGGTCTTCCCAGTGCACCAGGCCGGAGCACTTGTCTCGTGCATCCCACCTGGGCTGGTGATCTGTTTCACCATAGATAGTATACATGCTGTTCTTTTGAAATATCCCACCCTCACATTCTCCCACAAAGTTCAAAAGTCTGTTCTGTATTTCTGTGTCTCTTTTTCTGTTCTGCATATAGGGTTATCGTTATCACCTTTCTAAATTCCATATACATGTGTCAGTATGCTGTAATGTTCTTTATCTTTCTGGCTTACTTCACTCTGTATAAGGGGCTCCAGCTTCATCCATCTCATTAGGACTGGTTCAAATGAATTCTTTTTAATGGCTGAGTAATATTCCATGGTGTATATGTACCACAGCTTCCTTATCCATTCATCTGCTGATGGGCATCTAGGTTGCTTCCATGTCCTGGCTATTTAATAACTTTTTAAGAAATGCATTGAAAGTTGCATTTTACTTTTAAAGACTGCTCTAAGTCTCATGAATTCTGATACAAATGGCATTTTTCCAATCAATTTTAAATAATTTGCTGCTATGATTGTGATGTTTTTTAACCCACAAGTTATGTTGTGTGTATATATACGTATGTATGTATATATGTACATATGTATATGTGTATGTATATGTATATATGCATGTGTATATATATATGTACACATTTTTCCACTTGTTCATTTGAAATATTTCCCTGTCATTTGGCTTTTGATTTGTGTCTTTTAAATGACATGTAACTAGATTTTTTGTTATCTATTTAGATAGCTCTCTGACTTTTGTAGGTAATTTTTATTGTCACATTTATTAAGTATCAATATATATTTTTCTATCAACGTATATTTGTTTTATATTTATGCTTGCTTCCATTCTCTCTCTTTCTGATTTTAATTACAAAATTTTTTTCTTGTGTCCTTTCCCCTTCTAGTTTGAAAGGTGATATATTACGCCTTTCTCTGTATTTCAGCTACACAAACTGTTGACATAGCTGTCACTTTTCTAACAAAGTCAATCAAGTTATTTGACATTTCTGTCCATGTCAAGCTGTCCCATCCTACATTGTTGCCTAAAATTTCATTTAAATATCCTTAAGTTAACATTTTAATTAGTTAAATAGATTTACCAAAATATTTTGATCAGTTTCTTTGCTCAGAATTGTCTCTGGCAGGTTGCTGTTTCCCCTTTGGTTCACTTCTCTTCTTTCTGAAATATATCCTGTAGTAGTTTTCTCTGCAATGATTGGAGGATGGTAAAGCATGTATTTCATTTCCCTCACTGTAAATACCTTGTTCTCTTCTGCCCTTGCTTTTGAACAATGGCCTCACAGGGTACTTTGAAGAGTTAAGCTTCCTTCACATTTAGATGCTAGTCATTGTCTCCTGGCATCTACTGTTATGGATGAGACGTCTGTTGTCAGTTTAATTTGTCATTCCTTTGTAATAATATGATTCATTCTGGTGGCTCTAGATATCTTCTTTCTTTTTTTTTCTGTTCTGCAATAGTTTCCTTATGATTTACTTGTATTTATCCTACTCAGCACTCAAGGTGGCTTGTTACCAGAGAAGCTCATGCTTTTTCATCAAATCTGAAAAGTTTGTAGCCATGCTTTCTTCAAATATTGTTTCTTTCTCATCCCCCTTTATGCTTTCTTCCTGGATGTTGGAATCTCAGTTTCTCTTTTATGGTTCTTACTTGTCTTTCACCCGTCTTAATGTTTTATACACATGTCATGCATCAGAGTCCTGTCTTCCAGTTCATACCTCTTTCCATAACCAGATTTACAGCCATCTGTGACTTTAAAAATCCAATGACTGTATTTTTCACTTCTAAGATCTTTAACTGAGGTTTAAAAAATGATCTGCTTTTAATTTGTATCTGATTCGTAGCCTTTTGCTACTTTTGTCTGTTACTTCTTTCTTTACCTCTTTGAGGCCCTGAGAGGTATTCTAGAGTCACTGATGTGTGTATGTGTGTGTGCTCAGTTGTGTGGGGCTCTTTGTGACCCCACGGACTGCAGCCTGCCAGGCTCCTCTGTCCACAGGATTTTCATTGTTGAGGTTTTCCTGATCTTTGCCTCTCATTAGTGGTGAGTACCTTAAGCTAACAACTTAATGTATTCACTGCCACCATTAGTTGCATCTCCCTCATGGTCTCTAGAACTTTGGGCTGAGTTGGAGGGTGGGGGAGGGCTCTCCTTTCTTTCTCTCTCATTCTCCCCACCCTCCATCTGACCTTGTTTAGTGATTGACAGTTGTTTTTCCTCTGACCCTGAGAATCCTGGTCCAGACCAGTGTTGCTTTAAAGGGTCCCACCCCTCAGCCCATGGGGATGTTAGGGAGGAAGTGATGGAGATAAGGGGCCAGTGGGCAGCTCAACTCACGTCCGACCATGTGGCTCCTCTGCTTCTAGCATTCTCTAGCCTCCTTCTACCTGCTCCTGGCTTCATCTATCAACTTAACTACAGCTTCCCATTCCCTGCGGGTTGGCCTCAGGAACCAAAAGCTTCTGCCGCTTCTGGTGGATTCTTTTTTTTAAGAGTTTTGACCCCACATTTACTGACACAATTGTTGTTCTCAACATAGTAACCATTTAGAAATGGAGAGTTGTGCAGGGTGACAGACAGCTGTTAACATTAGTATTCTAATTCAATTCTCATAGAAGACTGCTGTCTCATTACTACTGCCCCTTTATTTCTAGATTTTAAAAAAGAAAAAACAAAAGCAAAAAACTAGAGCCCAGGGTGCCCACAACTTCAGTCCCCTCCTCACCACATTTCTGTTTCAGGTCCACAGAGAGCTTTATTTTCTTTTTGAGCATCAATAAGTACCTAAACTATATATATTTAATAGACCTTTGCTGTGTTGGAGCAGAGAAAGCTGTCCAAGTTCTAATCGAGATGGAAGATGTCTGGAACTTCAGCCCCTGCCTGGCTCAGTGAGGGGCTCATCCAGGAAATCAATGCAGCAGAGGGTCTGTTTCTCCAATCTCATGTATTTTAGGGGGCTATGAGCCCCTCCCCTCCTTTGAGGGAACAGAAAGGGAATCCCTCAGTGCTGGAAGAAGCCAGAGTGCAGGCCATTTCTCAGCTGAAGGCCACCAGCGGCTCCTCATCTGGTGTTTTGGAGAGGAGGCTGCAGGAGAAGGGGGCGCAGAGCCAATGGAACAGCCTGATGCAAACCGGGCCCTGGTTCAGCCTGTGTGTGAGGCAATCTCTGTAGCAGGAGATAATGAGGCTGTTCTTGGATGGGCTGGTGGTGCCTCCTCTCCTAATGGGACATTAAATGAAGTTATGGCAGATGCAGGTCCACTGATGTGGGAAGACGGGCACAGTCCCATCTCCAATTCCACTTAGTAGCTGCTGCGGACACAATAAACAGAAGTTGGAGCTGATGTTAGCCATGGTCATAACCCAGCTCCACCTGAGCGTGCACATCCTGCACGTGTGTGAGTGTGTGCATTTCCTCTGCAGATCCACATTGAAATGCAGCCTATTTGACATTTCTGGCTCCTGCCCCAAGTCTGCCTGCATCTCCTTTCTGAGATCCTGGAGCTCAGCAAGGCCACTGACTTTGCATTTGGAATTGGAGAACTGGAGTGACCTCTCACAGCTAACAGCCAACACATTGCCAAGAAGGGATCGTTGATAGTAATACAACCTGCAGGGAAAGAGTGATGACATCCTGAAAACCCAGAGTGTTAGGAGTAATTGTGGAAGTAAGAAGTTTACAGATCAATTGTGCCATCTACTCAAGTCCAAAATAGACTGGGTCCTCAACTGTATGAAAATATCTGAAAATATTTGTGTTCCAAGCCCCTTGGTAAACACCCCCTGCAGTGCCGCTGGGGTACAAGCAATAAGAGATGTTATGTTTCAGTGCATTTTCCCCATGATTTAAAAAGGAAATGGGAGAAAGATACAGCAACTGTGTCATCAAGCATCCGCTGAATCTGCTCAGCCACGACGGAACATCTATTCTGCACACAGAGGGGACTGTGAAGACTATAACGTGCTGTACACGATTTGTGCTGGAGCAATGAGCAGTAAACTCTTCTCCAAAAAATTCAGTTGATTGATCTCATTTTTAACGTAGCACAAACCTGGTCCCATAAAAATGGCACAAAAAATTGGACAACCACAGACTGCACTGAAGAGATGGTGTTGAATAAAAAAGAAAGGGGATGCTGCCACACTAGCTGAAGTCTGACCAAACAACGACAGCCACCAACAGGCATCACTGTCCGCATGTCTCTAAATGTTCTTATTCTTGTGTATGTATGGCCTCTGTTGAGTGTAAAGACCTATCTCATCATTCACACTCTTGTCCATTTAGCAAATCATTTTAAGCACAGATAAAAACTTTTTACTGTGTTGGAAGTAGGGATACAGTAGAGAACAAGGAGGGGGAAGCCATCTGCCCTCATTTCATTTACATTCTGAAGAGGAAGGTGGGGATGCTCAAGAAATAATCCAGTACAGGAAACGCAGAAGTCAGATGAACACATGAAGTTGCCATCCACAAAACCCAGACCAGAGAAATTCTGGGGGGACAAATGAACTGGTTTTTTCAATAAATATATTAAGAGGAAGGGAAAGAGAGAAAATATCAGAGGGGCATCTTGTGGGTTAACAGACTTAAGACATAATCACTTGCAATATGTGGACCATAGTATGAAGACAATTGGGAATTTCAAGTTGACACGATATTTGATATTTTAAAGAAGTTATTGTTGATTTTTAAAGTTGGGATAACAGCATTATGGAAATACACTTTAAAAACAATTCTCTATCTTTTAGAAATACATATGGAAATATTTACAGAGACGAGAACTTGGATTTGCTTCAAACAAGGCAGTAGGCGGAAGACCAGTGGGTGTAGATGAAATAAGAGAGTCATGAATTGATCATGGAGGGAGCAGGGATGTGGGTACACGGGGATTCATTAGATTGTTCTGTCTGCTTAGGTATATGTTTGAAATTTTCCATGAGAAGATGAAAAAAAATGTAGCATTGCCTAAAAAATAAGAAAGAATTCAACAAAGGAAATGATTTCAGATCATGATAATTGCTAGGAAAGAAATACAAAAGGGCAGGGAGGTGACTCTGAGTGGGGGGGTGGTCCCCATTGCAGGTTCACCCTGTCCTTTTCTTTCCTGGTCCTTCTTGTTCTTTCTGTCCACAAGGTTTGTGACAATTTTTTGTTTCCCTGCATTCTATGCAGATAAGAACCCTATCCTTATTGTTTCCTGGGTTATCCCTGAGCCCACCATCAAGGCATGGTGTGCCAGTTAACATGTCTGAATGCATAAATTCATGCATCAGTGGAAATCTTTGCTGATTGGCTTTGTTTAGAGATAACTTGAGAGTTATGCTAACCCCATTTGTTCCCCCTATTCCCATCATCCTGATGTATGCAGTTTAGGTCACAATCACACACTGGTGAATAAATCATTAATTGTCTCTACTCACTCCATGGGTTGCTAGGAACATTTTTTTCCCCAAACTGAATTATTTCTCAAGGGTGGACATCCATCTCCAGTTTCTTCCTTGCTCATCACAATCAAGGCATTTGAATATTTGATGCCTGGGTCGAGTCCTGCACTCCATCCATACCTACCCTCGCCTTAGAATCTGCATTATCTCCTCCTTGGTTAGTGACGGTGGGGCTCTGTTGCTGGAAGGGACAGGAAGCCTGGATAATTGGAAATTCCCCACCTTCAGTTCAGTTCAGTTGCTCAGTCGTGTACGACTCTTTGTGACCCCGTGAATCACAGCACGCCAGGCCTCCCTGTCCATCACCAGCTCCTTACTAAAGTTAATTGTGGGCAGGTCAATTCATTTCTTGGGGTTTTGTACCCTGCTGTGCCTTATGAATATTCTTTCAGAAAAGTGTGAGGAAGGAGAAGCTGGAGAACAGAGAAAACAAGGAGTTGAAGAAAGATTCTGAAAGGCATTTCATTGGGAGTCCACAGTGTGGTCTAATCGGCCACAGGAAGGGCCAACCGCAGATGACAAGGACCTTGAGAAGAACATCACCCTTTCTTCCCCTGCCTCCTCTTTCCTCCTTCTCCCCTCTTACTCTCCTTCTCTTGGACATGATCAGACCCAAAAAGAATAAATCAGGAAAATGGTGTTTAGGATACTCTACAGTTACTGATGTGGTTTTATCACATATCAATCATGATGTGGGTACTGGAAATTCAGAAAAAAACAGTCCAGTTCATACTGGACTTCCAAAGTAGAAGAGCCAGGTCTCAGGGGTTGGGCAATATTAGTAGATGGAGAATGAGATGGAGCATGTCATGTCTGGAGGAAGTGGTAGAGAATAATTTAGAAATGGCAGGTTGGGATCAGAGTGCTGACCACATTAAGTTCTAAGAATGAAGATACCTGGGGTCCCTGTCTGTAGCCAATCAAACTTGCTCCCTCCCTTAATGCTTCTGCCCCACCACGGTCTTTGTACTTTTGCCCCACTGTGGTCTTCATGCTCCAGCACCACTATGGTCTTTATGCTTCTGCCCCCCACTGTGGACTTTTCTCTATGCCTGGACATCATTAATCTTACTTTCAGCATTTTTGGCCTGAACCACAAAGACTGGCTATTTTATCTCCTTTTTGTTCCAGGAGGCAATGTGGTAAAATGGGATGGCCTTGCCCTGTGACCCTGATCAGTTCAGTTCAGTTCAGTCACTCAGTTGTGTCCCACTCTTTGTGACCCCATGGACTGCAGCATGCCTGGCTTCCCTGTCCATCACCGACTCCTGGAGCTTACACAAACTGGCGTCCTTTGAGTCAGTGATGCCATCCAACGATCTCATCCTCTCTCGTCCCCTTTTCCTCCTGCCTTCAATCTTTCCCAGCATTGGGGTCTTTTCCAATGAGTCAGTTCTTTGCATCAGGGGGCCAAAGTATTGGAGTTTCAGCTTCAGCATCAGTCTGTCCAGTGAATATTCAGGGCTGATTTCCTTTAGGATTGACTGGCTGGCCCTCCTTGCAGTCCAAGGGACTGTCAAGAGTCTTCTCCAACACCACAGTTCAAAAGATCTTCACCAAGTTACTCAATTTCCCCTTCTGTAAAATGAAACTAATCATTGCCATCCACAGGGTATGGATAAAGATGCAGTGGGATAAGGTTTGTGAAAGACCTTGTGGATTTAAAAGTGCTCTCTGAATGTTGGCTCGTTATGATTGCTGTGTGTTGGTTACTATCACCAAGGAGTCCAGATTTAATTATAGAAGTGCTGTTCTGATCTGTGCATTCTTGTGAGTCCAGTGATTCTCTGCGCTATTAGGAGCACAGAACAGGTGGTCATTTCCTGACAGGAGGGTGTAGGATATGAATCTATTCCACAAACATTTCCTAATGAAACATCTACAATATATTCCCTCTGCTTGGCCCTGTGGGACAACACAAAATATAAGCAAAACACCACTGATATACTGTAAGTCCCTGGCATACAAACAAGTTCCATTCTAACAGTGTGTTGGTAGGTCCAATTCATTCTTAAGTCTTGCAAAGTTAGCCTAGGTAACCAAATAACACAACCAGCTATATAGGTTTATAATACTTTTCACACAAATAATATGTAAAAAGCAGCAAACACAAAAAAGCAAAGAAAACATTTTTAATCTTATTGTACAGTACCTTGAAAAGTATAGGAGTACTGTACAACAACTGGCATCCAGGGGCTGGCATCGAGTGAAGAGGCAAGGGTTACTCACTGGAGGAGGAGAGGAGGTGGGAGATGGTAGGGCTGAAGGACTGTCAGCAAGAGGAATTGGAGGGCAGGCTGAAGTTTCACTCATGCCTGACCCTGATGGCTCAGGTTCTGGCTCCTTGAATGCGTGCATCTTTGAAAGTTCACACCTCAAAGGTTCATATGTAGGGGACTTCTGTAGTCTCCTCCTGCTTTCTTCCAGAGGCCTCTATGTTTGTTTGATGGTATGTGTGGTAGGTAGCATAAATGGTCCCTTCCAAACACAACCATGTCCTAGTTCCTGGTCCCTGTGACCACGTCACCTTCCATGGGAAAGGAGAATGAAAGTTGCAGATGGAATTATGCCTGTTCATGAGCTGACCCCGTGGTGGGGAGAATGTCCTAGATGACCTAGGTGGCCCACATTATCACAAGGGTCCTTAAAAGTGGACAAGGGAGGTAGGAGAGAAAGTCAGAGAGAAAACAGTGTGAGATAGGCTTGACCTGATGTTTCTGGATTTGAAGATGGAGGATGGGGCCAAGGAATGAAGAAAGCTTCTAGAAGATGAAAAAGACAAAGAATGGACTCTCCCTGGAGCCTCCAGAAAGGAGTGTAATCCTGCCCACACCTTGGTTTCTGTCCACTGAGATACATTTCATATTTCTGACTTCTAGAACAGTGACAGAGTAAATCTGTTGTTTTACACCACTACCTTGCATAATTTCCACATTGGAAAAGCCCCTGATTCTGGGAAAGACCGAAGGTAGCACAAGAAGGGGACGACAGAAGATGAGACAGTTGGATGGCATCACCAACTCAATGGACATGAATTTGAGCAAACTCCAGGAGATGGTGAAGGACAGGGAAACCTGGGATGCTGCAGTCCATGGGGTCACAAAAAGTTGGACATGACTGAGAGGCTGAACAGCAAAGCAGTAGGAAATTAACCAGATATTATTATTCTCTTTTTAAACATTTATTGTATTCAACTCATACATACATATTGAGTTCTTACTGTGTCCAGCCTCTGAATAGGTGCTAAATATAAAATGATGGGGAAAACCCAGACATGTTCAGTTCCTACACTCATGGA
Source organism: Dama dama (assembly GCF_033118175.1). Taxonomy (NCBI): domain Eukaryota; kingdom Metazoa; phylum Chordata; class Mammalia; order Artiodactyla; family Cervidae; genus Dama; species Dama dama. Next base: position 45,889,147 of record NC_083694.1, on the reverse strand, counting down.
GCCTACAATCTGGCTGAGGAGACAATGCTAATAAAATATGGGTAAAATTACAACTGTGCTGAATGCCAAACGGAACAAGGGCATCACGCGTATCTTCTGTGGTCTCAGCAATTTAGTAATTGTCGGAAAATCACCCTGAGACCACCTGTTGGCCTCACCCTTGTACTTCCTCCCCCAAGGATGGGAGAAATGCAGGGTGTTGAGCAGCTAAGAGGCTGCTCCATTAGGGTGGACCTCTGGACCAACATCTTTGGAGGCCAAAATGCCTTGTCATCTCTCTCTGAACTGTCAATCAATGGAAAAGACACCAGAGACATTTACCGAGCACAGCTCATCAGTTAGGCATTCAATTAATTAGGCAATCATTTTTGCACTTGATTTTCATTACAGTGAGTTTATTTTTGTTTCTTGTGTAGGAAAAACAGGTGCTCACATTTAGCTTCATCAGCTTCCTGTGCTGTTTGATTCACATATTATTTTTAAAATAGGTTTATTTTGAGGAGAAATGTGACCTGAAAAAAACCCACTCATATTTACTCACTCCCATTGCTGTTTTTGTTGTTGTGTCTTTTTTTTTCCACCAGCATTCAGAAGGTTTAGAAACGTCTGTGAAGGCATATCATACTCCCACTGTTGGTAAGGTCTCTCTTCTCTAAGTTCTGCGTTTTTCTTCTCCCACAGGAAAGGAGATTAGATTTAAATGTCCTGGGAGTCTGTGAAATAGGTCAGGGGCCGATGTAGACTGAGGTTCACATTATCTCCTAAAAGGCAATTTCTCTTCCACATTCCAATGGCCTTGAGGCTCTTCCCAGGGTATTCAGGGCTGCTGTGGACTCAGACCCAGGGGCATCAAATGAGCCAGGGGGTAGACCCAGGGTAATAACCACTTACCCACATGTCTCACTGCTTCCAGGATCAAATCCCTCAGCCCAGGGCCAGCAGATTCCAGACTGAAAACACATCTTGGTGGATCCAAGCCCCCAGTCACGTACAAATGTAAGCAGGCTGAATGAGTTTGATTTATGCTAACTCTTTTTCCCCACCACATCCCTGAATCTAGACGGTTGGCATACACAGTGTGCTTTCTGCTCTCAGGTAAGTGTTGACGTACTTCTTCTCCAGTGAAACCATACTTCTTGGTCTTGAAATGAGATGCAAGAATCTGTACACTACCCCCTCTCCACCCCACCCTCCCCTCTAGTTTTCCTTTGTTTGTGATATGAAGGGTTAATATAAAAATAGAAGTGCTCAAGGCATTATGGAGTACCTCTTTGGGTTCCCATGGAAACCAAGCAGTGCAAATATGTGAAGAATTTTTTAACTTGGCCAAAAATTTCATCCTCCAAAGATTTAGGGCCATCCTGCCTCATTGTTTGGGGACACATTTAAAAAAATATTTTTTCAGGACATTATGATTTCACCTGTCCCCCATCCTCCCTCACATATTAAACTACAAGATTATGTTTTTTTTTAAAAGTACTCAATGAGAAGGGTCTCTTCATTTCCAATACAAACCTTTGAATGTTTTAAAAAAAATTCCCTTTGAAACAAAGTTTTCCTCCCTAATCTCAGAAGGGGGAAAAAGGTTATTTCTTTCCTTCAATTTAAAGCAATTTGGAACAAGCTTGGTCACCACCCCTGAGCTGACAGTGATGACATCCCAATGGAACATCGGAAACAGACAAATATTTTGAGGGAGCAGAAGCCTGAGTTAGGGCTGCCGCTTCCTGCTCCTTTGGCTGGTCTGATAAATTGCACTCGGTCAACAGAAACCTCTTCAGGGCATTGCTGCTGCAGCTGGAGAATAGAAAAGACACAAAATTAGGGCTTTTGTCACTGTCACTTGATTTCATTAAAGGGCATTAGTTCTCGGCAATTTGTACCAAGTGGCTCAGGCAGGTTGGATATGGCAGGAAGTCTGGCAGCTCCCAGCTGGTGGTGAGGCTGGTGGGGGCATGAGCCCCTATGCATACCTCCTCCTACTGTCCTCCCTGGTCCCCCTGTGTTGTCCTGTGTGGTCCTCCTGTTCTGTCATGTCTGGTCCCCTGGCACCCTGCATGGTCCCTCTTGCCAACAGGGACCAGCCCCCAGCTGTGTTATGGCTCCTGGGGTTTCCCAGCCACCCCGTCCCCAGGAGAATGAGCCTCAGCCACAGATAGTTTCATGACAGGGCGGGTTACATCCTTTGCAGGACTGCCTCATACAGGGACAGGAAGGACCCCCAGTTTAGGGCAAGGCCATACTCAGCCTGAGACTCCGTTCCTGCTCAGCACTTCCCATCCCATATCACTTCCTTCCCCATTTCAGTTTCCTCCTGACAGCATCACCCATCCACTTGAATCCTCCCAAGTCACCAACCCTTGTCTCAAGCTCTGCATCTTGAGAAACTGGGCTATGACAACCCTCCTCAGTGGAATTTTTAAGGTCAGGAATGAAGAATGACTTCTGTTATGGGTTGAATGGTGCTTCCTCCTCCCCTCTGCTATTGAAGATGCTGAAGCCCTAACCCTGAGTACCTGTGAACATGTTCTCATTTGGGAGTAGGGCCTTGGCAGGTCATCAAGTTAAGATGGGGTCATTGAAGGGGTCTGGTCGAATATGCCTGGTGTCCTCAAACCACACAGCTTACTCAGCATCCTCTGACCCCTTTTCGACTAGGCCTCCACCTCATTCCCCATCCTGTCCTTGGCTTGCCTGACTCGGCTGTGACAAGAGTTTGCTGAGTCAGTTTCACCAGAATCCCTACCCTTCATGTCCCCCCTTATTCATTTTCTACTCACTGACCCCCTCTCTCTCCCCACTGGCTATAAATCCCCTACTGTTTGTGCTGTATTGGGGGCTGAGCTCAATCTCTCTCTCCTGTTGCAATAGTCTTGAATAATGTCTTCCTCAGCATTTTAACAGGTATTTAAACAATTTTTTAACACCTTATAAAATGAGTGGTTTGAATAGAGACATGCACATAGGGAGACAGACATGTGAAGATGGACTCAGATGGGGTGATGCATTCACAAGCCAAGGAATGTTACAGATTCCAGCAAACCACCAGCAGTGGGGAGAGAGGCATGAACCAGTTTCTCCTGAGTTTCTGCAAAGAACCAGCCCTGCCGACAGCTTGATCTCAGACTCAATCTCATCTCCATCTCAGACTCTCAGCTTCCAGAACTGAGACACAGTAAATTTCTATTGTTTAAGCCACCCAGTCCTTGGCACTTTGTTATGGTTGCCCCAGGAAAACAACACTCCATTCCTTTACATCCTTGGAATCCCCTGCCCCCTGATGCATTTTGCTCATCCTTCTGCAAACCCAATGTGCTCCCTTGAAGCTAAGTCGTAGGAGGTGGGCATGGAGGTTAGCACTGGTGCACTGTAAAGGTGGGGTCAGGTGGGAGGGGAGGAAGGTTGCTCTCTAATCTGGCACAAGGCCAGGGTGTCCTGTCTCAGGTGGAGTTCTCATGATTGCCGCCCTTGCCTCTGAGCTGTCACAACCTGGGCTTTTGTGAGCTCCCAGAGTGAGCGAGCCTGCCTCCGTATGAGAGGAGATCCCCTGCTCGTCTTCACATTAACATTCTTCCCATCAGAAAAGGCAGTATTAACATTCTTCCCATCGGAAAAGGCAGTGCTCTGCGTGATAAATTATCTCCAGGCCTTTTTAATGCACTTTTCCACGTGAACAACAATGTTCACTGGGTGTCAGTCATCAGGCAAACATAATTGGATCTGGAAAATGTTATATTGTGAATTAAGTTGACTGATGGCGAAATGTCAGTTTTATTAACATTCTCCCTTCAGATGATAATTTTATATCTATAAGGATGAATGACAGAGGAGTTCCTGAAGTTGTCAATTTGGAATGATGGAGCCCTTTTAATAAACTCTGCTTTTTTCCCCATTCCCTGTTTTTAAATATTTCATCTCCATCCAAGGAATTGTTTCCATGATGTTGGCTGGTGATTTGGACAAAAAGTCAACAGAGCAGGCTGTTTGGCTGAAAGCCAATTTGGTGTACATTCTGAAGGTGAAGCAGCTGTGGGCTGCCTGGCAGCAGCTACTCAGGGATGATCCTACAGGGAAGTGGGAGAACAGCCTAAAAGATGGTTCAGTGGTACCCAGATCAGCACCTGTGTGGATGGCACTCAGCACGACCCCTCACCAGCCTCATCTTCCCAGGAGGGTGTCCTCTTCAGCCAGAAGCTTTCAACAGTTGCTTGGAGTTGTCCTTCTCAGTTTGTGTGACAACCAGGAACAGGTCCCCTCTCACCTGGCCCCTTGAAGCCCCTCTTTACTGAGTAATTCCCCACCTGCAGGTGCATCTCTGGAAATATCTTCCCTTCAAAGTGATTTGAGCCTGATTTTCAAGGAAAGTCAGATCACAACACTTCTTGGTTTCTCTGGTTTCCAGCTTCTCCCAGAATGATGCTGGACTTCCCCTGGCCCACCAGACCTGCCCACGTCACCCCTGCCTTCTTCTTGTGCTGTGGCTCGTCCTACAGTCCAGACTCTGAGCCTTTGTCCTTTCTGTTCCCCATCCTGGAGGTCTGGTCCCCCAAAGGTTCTCTGCTTCCTTCCTTGTTTTGTGGGTCAGTGTCCAAATGTCACCTCTGGACAGGTCTGCCCTCCCACTGTCCCCACAGCTGCTCTTAGTTCTCTCACCTCTCTCTATCATTCTTGTCGTTGTTTAGTCGCTAAGTCATGTCCGACTCTTTGCAACCCCATGAACTTCAGCACACCAGGCTTCCCTGTCCTGCAGTAGCTCCCTGAGTTTGCTATCACTCTACCTGATCGCCACAGAGACGTCTGGTAGCTTCAGCTGGGTTCTGGAGGTTCCTATAGAGAGATGGCCAAATCCACATGCCAAGACAATGACACCCATGCTCTCTGCTGAGAGGGGAAGGTTCAGTAATGAGGGGCCCCATGCACATTTCTAAGTCTGAAATATTTATGGAGTGTCACACACCCTGTAAAGAACCTGCCATAATCGTGGCATATGTGTTGGAATGTTGGCAGGACAGAATGATCAGAAACCAAGCTTAGAAACAACCTCAGCCCCGGGCTTTCTTTCTGGCAAATTCCTGGGGCCCATCCAATCCTACAACTCTTAGTTCAGATGTACAAGCACCTCATCTCTCACGATGATGACAGATGTGCCCCAGAGCCTCTCCCATTGCCAGGGAGTGCTCACCTATCATCTCTTTCAGTCCTCGCATCCCTCGCAGGTCAAGGGTGGTCTAACTCCCATTTCAGGCATGAGGGACTGGAAACGAGGGAGGGCGAGTGGTTTCTCCCATCTGGAGACAGTGGGATACTGATGGAACTGACCTGGCTTGTTAGAAATCACACTCTATTTATACTATCATACTGTTTTACTTTGGCTCTGTGTGTTCTGCAGAAAGCTGCTTACACAGGTTAGAAAGGATGTCCTCTGAACATAGGACATATGTTTGGAAATATGGGGGATGCTGGGCTCCATTAAACAGCTTTTGTCACGATGGGAGTCTGAGAGCACCACACGCTTTCGTGAGTCCAAAGGTGAGGCTGAGATACTGTGACCAACTCTGGGTTCCAGCAATTCACCCCTGCCATCCTGTCCTCTGTCCACCAGCATGTCCTTCTGCTCAGACCAGGGACACAGACTTGCTTTGATGGACGAGATTTTCAAGGACATGATCAAAGAGGGCTTGAAATGTGTTGTGAAAGTGAAAGTCGCTCAGTTGTGTCCGACTCTTTGCAACCCCATGGACTATACAGTCTGTGGAATTCTCCAGGTCAGAATACTGGAGTGGATAGCCTTTCCCTTCTCCAAGGGGTATTCCCAAACCAGAGAGCAAACCCAGGTCTCCTGCATTGCAGGCAGATTCTCTACAAGCTGAGCCACCAGGGAAGCCCAAGAATACTGGAGTGGGTAGCCTATCCCTTTTCCAGCGGATCTTCCTGACCCAGGAATCAAACCGGGGTCTCCTGCATTGCAGGCGGATTCTTTACCAACTGAGCTACCAGGGAAGTCTCTTAAGTACAAGCTGTTTGGTTGTGTCTGACTCTTTGTGACCCCATAGACTATATTATCCATGGAATTCTCCAGGCCAGAATACTAGAGCTAGTAGCCGTTTCCTTCTCCAGGAGATCTTCCCAACCCAGGGATCAAACCTAGGACTCCCACATTGCAGGCAGATTCTTTACCAGCTGAGCCATCACGAAAGCCCATGAAATGTGTTGTGAGGTTGGCTTCACCCTTTTCCACAAGAAATCCTCTCGGGCAGTTGCTAGTCCCAGAAGGATGGCAGGTATGTGGCTCATGCCAACCAGCACAGGGCCCAGCCCAGCTGAGGTCCGCCTGGACCAACCAAACTCTGGCTGCTGTGGACACCTGTGCCCAGTGAATACACTGAGGCTGAGTCCCAGATGGTGGTCCATGTAGCATCTCATGGCTAACAGACTACATCAAGCTCCTCTCTTTAGTGATCAGGGAACACTTTGCTCTTTGAGCAGTAGTAGAACAGTCTCGGGGGGACGCTTACCATCCACCCTGGGAATCTGCCGGAAAAGGCATTCTGGAGGCATCTGTGGTTACCAATGGAGAGGCTGGGGGATGTTTGCTGCGTGTCTCTTGCTCAGTTATGTCCTAAAAACCCACTTCTGTTGTTTTCACTGAAAAGGAGAGAGATCTAGAGGCTAGAGGAGGCCACTAAGGACGCTTTCCCTGCCCGAGAGCAAGAGTGATCCTTGATGACCAAGACATCTGTGCTCGAGGTCATAGCCTGTCAGAGAAGAGGCAGACATTGTTCTCCAGTCAAGAGGAGCCCCTCAGGGTCACGGTCCCCATTCCCCCCGCCCCAGGCTACAATGAATGGCCCTCACCATGGGGCATGGATAGCACTTAGCAAACCCCCATCCACTTGGAATGCCGCCCCCTTGAGGGTGTGGTCACAATGGTCCTTCTCCATCAGACTCAGAGGGAACCATCCTTTCTAGGGTGATCTTGCGGCCTGTTCTTGGGACACAGATGCCTTATATAAATGACTCACATCTGCCTCTATGGGCCCCTCTTATTAAGTGTAAGATCCTCTTGACTGACAGGTACTGCAGGAGAAGAAATCCCAGTTGTCTCCAGGGCCTTGGGACTTTTTCCCAGATTGTCAGTTTGGATGAAAAAAAAAAAAAGAGAGAGAGAGAAGACTCAAATTTCAAGCAGAGGTAACTGGCTTGTTCCAAAAGGGATCCCTTGAGCACGGCACAGACATTCTGAGGACACCCAGCCTGCCAGCTCCTTGATGGATCTGGCCCCAGGAGCGAGGCATCCACTGATGCTCTTTTCAGAAGCCTGGGAGAACTGGGTCATCTCCTGCCACCACCCCCAGGATCCCTCACATCTTCCCACTGCAGACCTGCCAGGGGTGGGTCACCCTGACATCAGGATGACCCGCAGGGAGCAGTGCCTCCTGGTCCCGGGATGATCAGGCCAAATTTATGGGCAAGTCCTCATCCTGGAAAAGGCAAGTATTTCCTTACCTTTTCCAGGGTAAGAAATCATGCAAGAGGCCCCAGTAACTCAGGGCAGATGAAGGGTGACCTGTGTAAAATTGTGATCCGCCAACACCCCCACTCCTTCTGGTATGTCCTTCTTTCCAACTCAGAGGGAGGGAGTTTTTCAACCCTTCAAATTCTTTCACCACCAGTCTTACTTGTCCTTGGCTTTGGAGAACAGCTGGTCAGATTAAAACAGCAAGAAGTGGGGGGAGCTGGCTGCCTTTCTGCCCCCACCCATCAAGAGGCAGGGGAGGGGCCCCCAGCACTTGGCATTGGCCTTTCTTGCCTCAGCACATTCCCAGGTGGTGCAGTGGTAAAAACCTGCCTGCCAATGCAGGAGACGCAGGAGACTTGGTTCCAATCCCTGGGTCGGGAAGATCCCCCTGGAGGAGGAAAGGCAACCTGCTTTAGTATTCTTGCCTGGAGAATCCCATGGACAGAGGAGCCTGGCAGGCTACAGTCCATGGCGTCCCAGAGTCAGACATGACTGAGCATGCACACATTCCTTCCCCCAAGTCAATGGCTGTGAGATAGGTCCCTCATCCTGAAAACAACTCAGAGATGTGAGCACAGCTGCCAGCCACTCTTCATCTTCACCCCCTTTTCAGATGTGATGAGACAGACCCGGAGAGAGTAAGGGAAAGAGCCTGAAAGAGCTTCAGTGAGACACAGCATCGCACAGAATCCAGGGAATATGCTTGTGTACTAAGAGCCTAAAGAACGTTTGTTTTTTGCTTTTTTCCCTTCAAAGTGAATCCTTCCTCTCTTAAGAAGATGTGCCTAAGGCAAGTTAACCTTTTCTCAATATATTTCCCAGGTAGGACCTGAAATAAATAAGAACGTGTGGGTTAACCCCCGCCACATATGTACCACTGTGTGGAAACTGAGAAACGTAAACAGGAAAAGCAAAGGTCCAGAGAGAGAAGTGTCAGGTCCTCACTAGCCTTTAAGGGAGTGTAATAAATTTCATACATAAACCAGAGGCCAGCAATGGCAGCCCACAGGACAAATACGGCCCTTGCCCCACTTCTCTAAATAAAGTTTTATTGAAACACAGCCATGCCCACTCACTTCTCTATTGCCTGTGACTGCTTTCATACTGCAATGACAGAGTCAAGCAGTGGCCACAGAAACCGCTTGCCCTGGCAAGCTTATAACAGTTACCATCTTGTCTTTTCCAGAAAAAGTTGTCCATATCTGACATAAACAGATTCCTAAACAGAATTCCTGGATCTGAAGTGGACTTGCAATGTACTGCAGGTATCAGAAGGGCTTATCAAGAAAGTAAGCTAACCCAAATTTTCACCATTAGCTCTCCTGCGCTGGGTGCTAGCATGTGAATATTACGCATTTTATCTTTTCACTTCAGCATTTCACCCTCTAAACATCTCTCAGGGGCAGCCAGGTACAAGTAGGTTAAGAGGCAGTGGTGAGGAGAGATATGGGTGTGTTGAATGTGTTTGAACATGCAAATTTATTTACAACAAGAAAATAAATCATGAACAATTACACATTTTAAAAAGCTGACAAATACAAGAAATATCACAAATCTAGACCAATTGGGTAGTTATCTTTTTAAACTGCCTGATACAACTCTGGCCTGGTACCCCAATATCACAGTTCCCCATGGGATGAATGGTCCAGTGGGCAGCCAGAGAATTCTGAGACCCTTCTCTCTATAAGGACACCAGTGTGCATAGGTTATATTATACCCCCATACCTCAAATTCATATGTTGATATTACTTGAAAATAGAGTTTTTACAGAAGTGATTAAGTTAAAAATAAGCTCGTATGTGACAAAAGTCTTAGTTATTTAGTCCTGTCTGACACTGCTATCCCAGGGACTGTAGTCAGCCAGACTCCTCTGTCCATGGAATTCTCCAGATAAGAACACTTGAGTGGGTTGCCATTCCCTTCTCCAGGGGATCTTCCCAACCCAGGGATCAAAATCAGGTCTCCTGCATTGCAGGTGGATTCTTTACCATCTGAGCCACCAGGGAAGCCCAAAAATCAGGTAGTAAGGGTTGTTACAACAAAAGGTCATTACTGTTGTTCAGTTGCTTAATTGTGTCTGACTCTTTGCAACCCCATGAACTGCAGCACACCAGGCTTCCCTGTCCTTCACCATCTCCCTGAGTTTGTTCAAACTCATTTCCATTGAGTCAGTGATGCCATCCAACCATTTCATCCTCTGCCACCCCTTTCTCCTCCTTCTCTCAATGTTTCCCAGTATCAGGGTCTTTTTCAGTGGGTCAGCTCTTCTCATCAGGTGGCCAAAGTATTGCAGATTCAGCTTCAGCATTAGTCCTTCCAATGAACGTTCAGGGTTGATTTGCTTTAAGATTGACTGGCTTGATCTCTTTGTAGCCCAAGGGATTCTCAAGAGTCTTCTCCAGCACCATAATTCGAAATCATCAGTTCTTTGGTGCTCAGCCTTCTTTATGGTCCAACTCTCACATCCATACATGACTAGTGGAAAAAACATAGCTTTGACTACAGATTGTTTTTGGCAAAGTGATGTCTCTGCTTTTTAATATGCTGTCTAAATTTGTCATAGTTTTCTTTTTTAACCAAGAGTGGGCTTAATCTAATATAACTGATGTCTTTATAAGAGGGAGATGAGGATGCAGACACACAGAGACAACCTCGTGGGGACAGACAGAGGAGGCGCTGTGTGTGGTGAGGACAGAGGAAGGAGGCCAAGGACAGAGACCTCGGGAGGAACCAGCCCTGCCCACACCCGGATCTCAGATGTCCAGCCTCCAGGACGGGGAGAAAATAACTGTCTATTGTTTAAGCCACTCAGTCTGTGGTACTTTGTTATGGCAACTTTAGAAAACTAATATATTAGCAATAACTAAACTATGGAACTGGAGGAGGGCATGGCAACCCACTCTAGTATTCTTGCCTGGAGAATCCCCATGGACAGAGGATCCTGGCAGGCTACAGCCTAGGGGATAACAAAGAGTCGGACACAACTGAGCAACTGACTAAGCACAGCACGAACTATGGAATCTCTTCCACTAACAGGAACTAAGGGTCTCCCCAACCCGGCTTCCCCTTGGTGGGACCACCAATGCTGTGGCTACTCCATCAGTGCCTGGGCCAGGGGTTAAGGGTGTGTGACAGTGAACTTGAGTGGAAGGAAGCAGCCCTAAGAGACCCTGAAGCTTTATGCTCATTGGCCTTCAGGCAAATCCATCAGCCGTCCCAGCCCAGAGGTGACATTGGCCACCACACTTTCAGGAGGCCCTGGTCCCTGGCAGGAGCTAGTCTCAAGCAGGTCATCACCATAGGATTCCTTGGTTCCTTCAAAGGCACCCAGGCAGAAGCCAAAGTAACACAAGCTGTGCTTCTCAGCTCTCCTGACACCATCTCAGATCCTACCAGCTCTGACAACATACTTGCTTAAAGTCCTCAGGGCTCCCTGGAGAACCCTTTAATCTTGTCTGACATTCGCACATTTTATGGAATCCCCCAAAGATGTTGGCTGCTACAAAGCTCTGGCAGAATGATAAAAGCATGAACGCTATTGTCTCTATGAAATGAAGAAAGGAGAAAAAAAGGTTAGAAAATAGAGAGTGAAAGAAAGGTCAGAAATTGAGGTGCACAGGGATAAAAATAACAACAGCCCACATATTTGCATTCTTCAGAGCGTTTTCAAAGGCTAAGGGCATACATGGATTTCAGACAGCTTTGCCTACATTCACCGGACTTGGGGAACTATCATAATGACCGTATAACATAATCTCCATTCTACAGGCTCGGAGACATCAAATAACTGTTCACTGCTGGGCAGGGCTCATCCACAGACAGAGTGTTTTTCCTCCAAATGTTCTTCTGACATTTCCACTGCAAGCTCGGCAGGGGGTCCACGGGACAAGTGAGCCAAGGGAAGAGGCAGGTGGGACGGAGGTCCAAAAACCAGCCACAGTGAATCTGACTCCTGGGAGGCTTCCTGGAACATGGAGGGTTAGGTCAGCACATTGAACAGGAGTCCCAGGATTGGACCCAAATAGAGATCCTTCACTGAGCAGGTTGTCAAATATCTTTTGGATCAGAGAACTTAGTCTCATTCGTCCTCCATGCCATCTGCCTGATGACAGACTCATTCCACACCCTCCCTGGACAGTCTACAGCACCTAGAAGCCTATGTGTGTGTGCTCAGTGGCCCAGTCATGTCTGACTCTTTGCAACCCCATGGACTGTAGCCCACCAGGCTCCTCTGTCATGGGATTCTCCAGGCCAGAATACTGGAGTGGGTTGCCATATCCTACTCCAGGGAATCTTCCCAACCCAAAGAGTGAACCTGCATCTCCTGCTTGGCAGGCAGATTCTGTACTGTTGAGCCACCTCGGAAGCCCCACCTAGAAGCCCACTACTCCCCAAAACAGCTTGCAGACCACTCTGTCCATCTCAGAATGCCAATGTTAGCAGTGACTCTTCTGAAATTTCCTTGTGAATGACTCCCAGGCACCATGACATCTCAACACCTCACCAAGTCCATAATGGGTGTCTCATTTCCCACCAGTCCCGCGTGATGCCCATACCCTTCTTTGCCAGGGGCTCTGCATTGGGAAATGACATCAGTACTCAACAAGAGGCTCATTCAGACCCTGGAGGCTACCCTTGACCCCTCTGCCTCCCTTTTCCCATGCACCTGACTCATCTTCAGACCCTGCTGCTTTTACCTTCAATTCTGTCTCTATCATATTTAAACTTCTATTTTCATAGTCACCCACAGTAACAAGTTTGATATTTGTCATTAAATAGACACAATTCCCTGCAAAATGCATCACATCATTGATCAAGTGCTATAAATTTCCTTTTGTGCCTCCTTTTCCTGTAATTGTCGGTGTTCAGGATCTCTTGTTGCCACGTGCATGTCTTGTCTGTTGCCTATAGTTGGGGATGTTGCTTACGCCCTGCTTATCCATCTCTTTCATGATGAACAATTAACTCAAACAACTACCACAGATGAGTTCTGAATGAAAGGCTTTCTACACACTCACGGGTAGATCTTAGATCGGTGGCCAGGTTCTGAGATCTCACCCCTTATGCTGAACAGTTTTGTCACAAGGGCCTCCTTTTCCATTGGGTCATTTGTCTTCTTTCTTGATTCCTAGAGTTTTATACATAGGCGTATTAAAAAGCAGGGTCATCATTTTGCTGACAAAGATCCATATAGTCAAATCCATGGCTTTTCTAGTAGTCATGTATGGATGTGAGAGTTGGACCATAAAGGAGGCTGAGTGCCGAAGAATTGATGCTTTCAAACTGTGGTGCTGGAGAAGACTCTTGAGAGTCCCCCAGAGAGAAAGGAGATTAAGCCAGTCAATCCTAAAGGAGATAAACCCTGAATATTCATTGGAAAGACTAATCCTGAAACTGAAGCTCCAATACTCTGGCCACCTGATGTGAAGAGCTCCCTGATCCTGGAAAGAATGAAAGCAGGTGGAAAAAGGGACGACAGAGGATGAGATAGTTGGATGGCATCACTGGCTCAATGGACATGAGTTTGAGCAAAATCTGAGAGGGAAGACTAGCATGCTGCAGTCCATGAGGTCACAAAGAGTCAGACATGACATAGTGACATAACAACCACAAATACATAGGCTGACTTTCATTGTTGGATGGCCACATGTGCTATGAGCTATCATAGTCCACTCGGGTTGCTTGACAGAATCCCATAGGCTCGGGTGACTTACAAAAAACAAATGTTTATTTCTAATTTTTTTACAACAAAATTTAGTTATCTTTATGATCATCTTCCATTTCTTTTGTAGGATTTATTTTCAGTACCTTTTATTTTTTCCTATTGTAAATGATACTTTTTAAAAAGTATTATATTTTGTTGCTGTTACTGTTTGTTGCTGAACTAAAAGCACGCTGCTAACTCTGAGGGTTGAACCAGGTATCCAGAAACTGTGTAGTGCTCTCTGATTTGTTTTCTGAGCTGATCTCTGTTCTCTGGGGCTTTCTGTGCGCTGCTCACAGTGGCTGTGAATAATGCTGGTTTTTGTTTTTCCTGTTCAGTCTGCGCAATGTTCATTTCTTTTTCATGTCTTACTGAGCTGGTCAGGACCTCTAGCACAATGTTGAATACAAACACACATCCCTGTCTTGTTCCTGATTGTAAAGTGAGTGTGCCTGGCATGTCTCCATGAAGTGTAACTCTTGCCATATGTGTTGTAATAAATAGACTGGATCCCAAAATCTTCATTACCTACAGCAAACACACACACACACACACACACACACACACACACACACACACACACACACACACACACACACACCTCCCCTTGATTCTGTGACCAATACCCATATACCTGTCTGCATACACATATATCTGAAACAGATACTGCCCCGAATTCTATTTGTCTTATCTTACTCCATCTTGTTCCATTCTGATCAATTCTGTTCTCTTCATTTGATGTGCTAAGCTTAATAATTTAATATCTTTGATGTTTTCTTTCACCAAAAAGTGATTCCACAATCCTAAAATGCATGGCCACACTCAGTTGGAAAGCAACAGTGGCATTGCTTTAGAAGGTTTACAAGATGGGGAAATTCTCCCCTACTCATAGGAAATCTACCTGATTTTATTTTTTAATTGTGGATGGAGTGAGTTGTGAAGTAAGTGTGAGAGAGAGAGAGACTGAGGATGACTTCAGGGATCTGGTCCATGTGCCTGGAAAGGTGGCCTTGTCACCTCTTGAGATGGGAGAAGGTGGAGGTCAGCAGACCCTCAAGCGGAGATGCAGCTGGATGGAGGGGCCTGGCTGGAGTTTGGGGTCACTGGTCCTGGACTTTCCCTGAATCTTTGTCCATTCACATGTCCTGCATTGCGTTAACCACACATGTGTTTCCCTGAAGGTTGTCGGCCCCTCCTGTAAGATCTCACATGTTCTGAGCCCTCAGGAAGGTGGAGTCCTCCTGGGTCCTGGGGTGTTGATTGGACGCTTGTCTCTGTCACAGGTTTGTATTTCCTTGTGAGGGTCTTGGGATGGTCGGGGAGGGTCCCTCCAGAGCAGGTTGAGGTTTGCAGCTGTTGAATGTTCCAGAGGAATCACTAGACTATGCTGGTAAGCCTACACACTGGTATGCACAGTTCCAAGCTATTTGATGCTCAGATTTTGGTTTGGGGTTTTGTTTCTGTCCTGAATTCTGGCAGAAGCATTTGAACTTCCTCATCTCTTCTCATACAGCTAGGGGTGCACATCATGACTGAAGCTGTAACCATTATGAGTTGCATTATATTCAGGGGTCTTGTTTCTGACCCCCAAGTTAGATGGGTTCTCAGCCTCACCTGCTGTTGATACCTGGTGTTAAAGTTCAAGGTCACGTTTATAAGCCCACCTGCCCCTTCACCTGTCTCCTTACCTGTCCACTCACCTGCATCTCTCACCTGTCGCCTCACCTTCCCACTTCATTCAGGAACACCACCACTCTGGTTTTTTGTGCCTGAGACTAGGAGTGTTTTCTTTCTTCTTTGGAAGCTCAAATATGCACTTAAAATAGATTTTGCTGTATTTAACCTGGCATATCTGGGTTATTTTATTATGGTCTGAATGTTTGTGTCCCCCTAAAATTCGCATGTTGTAGCCTCCCCCACCTCCAAGGATGGTGATGTAAGGAGGCGAGGCCTCTGGGAGGAGCTTAGGTCATGAGGATGGAGCCTCATGACTAGGACTGGTGTCCTATTAAAAGGACCTCAGAGATCTCCCACACCCCTTCCACAATATGAGGACATGGAGAGAAGACAGCCATTTATGCACTGGGAAGCAGGGCTCATCAGACACCCAAACGGCCAGTGCTGTGATCTTGGACTTCCAGCCTCCGGAACCATGAGCAATAAATTTCTGTGCTTTAGAAGCCCCCACCCCAAGGCATGCTGTTACAGCAGCTGGAACAGACCAAGACACATTTGTTCTTCCACCTTGCCAGAATCACAAGTCTTCAGCACAGTCTTCCTAGGCACAAACATGACTATATCATTCCCATGTTTACAGTTTTCCTGAGTTTTCCCTTTGCCTTAGGATAAAGTCCCATTTCTTCACTTGGGCTCGCAGTGATCCCTTGGGTCCAGCCCTTGACCCCACCCCCACCCACCCACATGCAACCTGTGGTTCTCTCTCCCAGGACCGCCAAGTCCCTAAATATTCAACCTAGGGTCCTTCTGTTCTCTTTTTTTAATAATTGAAAGCACTTTTTTTTTTAAATTATGAAAGTGTAATAACACATTTACAGGAGACTTGTAAGATACAGAACAAGGTTATATATAGTTCCACCATGTTAGTTGCTAGTCGTGTTTGACTCTTGGCAATCCCATGGACTGTAGCCCACCAGGCTCTTCAGCCCATGGGATTTCCCAGGCAGGAATACTAGAGTGGATAGCCATTCTCTTCTCCACTGTATATTACAATTATTTTCCTTTTAAGTAGACAAATTAGGGTTTTTAGTTGGAGTTTCAATATCAGACTCTTAAAAATTAATAGAATGAATTAGACAGAAAGGTAGAAGGATATAGTAGAACTGAAAAGCACTATGAACCAATTCAATATAATTAAGATTTATACAATTTTCACATGACAGCAGGATACAAATTCTATTCAAGTTCCCAAAGACTATAAACCAGGAGACACTGGAACATATCCGGGCATGTAAAACAAGTTGCAAACATTTCATGGCGACCAAGGGTCCTTCTTACCTCCTACTCCTCACGCCTGCTCTTCCCTCCACGTCCAGCTCTTTCCTCACCTCCTGGACCTGTCCCTTCACCTGGCTAAGCCTGTTCCTCCCTCAGATCTCACCCAAGGACCTATTTCTCAGGAAAACCACCCAGGTTCCCCCTAACTGCAAGCTTCCTGTATCCCTAGCTATGTATTTACATCACACCCTATATTTTTGCCAGAGCACTTTACGCACATTATTATTTAATAGGCATGCATAGGTGTAATAATTAGTGCTGTAACATCTGTCTGTGAACAGCCTGTGATAATTAGTGGTTTGAAGTCTGGCTCACCCACCAGACTTAAAGCTCCAGAACTGTAGGGGTGTTTCACTTTTCATGGGATCCCCACGCCTCGTGCTGCGGCTGCTGCTTCACAGAGTGGCAACACACGGGTTGGATGTGTTTGCAGACAAAAGAGATGAATGAAATGCAAAGCCGAGAGTCTTTCTCTTGCACAATATCTTCCCCTGTATCATTGTCCACAGGTTTGAGTGGAAGATACTCAGGTGGGGTGCAGATCAAAGCTTTATTGAGATAGAAGTCACATATCATAAAACACTCCCTTTTTGTATTCTTTTTTTTAAAATTGAAGTATATTTGATTTACTATATTTTGTTAATTTCAAGTATACAGCAAAATGATTCAATTACATATATATATATATACTCAGATTATTATACTTTTTCAGATTATTATATATTTTCATATTATTTCCACTATAGGTTGTTACAAGATATTAAACATTGTTCCCTGAGTTATACAGTAAATTTTTTTGAAAACACTCTTTTAAAGCATTTAAAAGTATATTACCAAAACTGTGTAACCATCACCACTATTTAATTTTAGACTAGTTTTGTCACCCCAGAAGGAGCCCAGGATCCAGGAGCAATCATTCCCTGTTCTCCCGGCAAATGCCAGTTAACTTTCTATTCCTGTGGATTTTCCAGTTCTGGCCCTTTCAGATAAATTGAATCATACAATACATGTTTTTTTTTTCACTTTGCATAATTTTTCAAATTTGATCCATGTTCAGTTCAGCTCAGTTCAGTCGCTCAGTCATGTCCAACTCTTTGCAACCCCATGGACTGCAGCATGCCAGGCTTCCCTGTTCATCACCAACTCCTGGAGTTTGCTCAAACTCATGTCCATCGAGTCGGTGATGCCATCCAACCATCTCATCCTCCGTCATCCCCTTCTCCTCCTGCCTTCAATCTTTCCCAGCATCTGGGTCTTTTCCAATGAATCATTTCTTCTCATCAGGTGGCCAAAATATTGGAGCTTCAGCTTCAGCACCAGTCCTTCCAATGAATATTCAGGGTTGATTTCCTTTAGAATTGAATGGCTTGATCTCCTTGCTGTCCAAGCGATTCTCAAGAGTCGTCTCCAATACCACAGTTCCAAAGCAACAGTTCTTTGGTGTTCAGCCTTCTCTATGGTCCAGCTCTCACATCCATACATGAATACTGGAAAAACCATTGCTTTGACTATAGGGACCTTTGTTAGTAATGTCTCTGCTTTTGAATATGCTGTATAGGTCTATCATAGATTTTCTTCCAAGGAACAAATGACTTTTAATTTCATGGCTGAAGTCACCAACTGCAGTGATTTTGGAGCCCAAGAAAATAAAGTCTGTCCCTGTTTCCATTGTTTCCCCATCTATTTGCCATCAAGTAATGGGACTGTATGCCATGATCTTTGTTTTCTGAATGTTGAGTTTTAATGTTGACCTGTATGGCATTAATCAGAATTTCATTTCTTTTTGCAGATGAATAACAGTCCATTGGCTGGCTGTACCACATCCCTCCACTGATGGGCCTTCATGTTGCCTCCACTTCGGGGTCATGGTACATAGCACTGCTGTGGTCATTGGAAGGCTGTGGATTTGAATCTGACCTGGCCACTTGATCACTTACTCCACACTTTACCTTCTTTCAGAGATGTTTTTGCAGAGAATGTCAGCGTCTGGTTAAGTCTCTTTTAGAATAATGTCTGGCATTCTGGACCCTAGTTTTTAACAGATGTAAGTCATGGGCATAAGAAAGCACACATTCAGAAAATTAATGTTAAAATTTAGTAATTAAATAATAATAAGTAGATAAGTGAATATCCCTCCCCCCTTATAATCCAGGGAATTGTGTTTTTGTCTTGTGCTTTTTCTTAAATTTTAATTCCATTTCTCATGGGACTAACATGAGGTTCAGTCAGTATATTATGTATATGTATGTGTACGTACAGGGGCTTCCCTTAGACAGTAAAGAATTTGCCTGCAAGGCAGGAGACCTGGATTTGGTCCCTGGGTTGGGAAGATCTTCTGGAGTAGGAACTGTCTACCCACTCCAGTATTTTTGCCTGGAGAATTCCATGGGCAGAGGAGCCCGGTGGGCTACATACAGTCCATGTGGTCATAAAGAGTCAGACACAACTGAGCAAATAACACTTTCACTTTTTCACTTCACATATAGGGGTAGGCAGAATTTTAAAGCCATCCCCCCAAGATCCTCATCCCCTGCTAATTTGAACACTAATCTAGGTACTGCTGTGAAGGAACCTGGCAGGTGGAATGAAGGTCACTCATCAGTTGAGTTTAAAACAGGACAGTTATCCTGGATTGTGTGGATCACAACAAACTGTGGAAAATTCCTAAAGAGGTGGGAATACCAGACCACCTTACCTGCCTCCTGAGAAATCTGTATGCAGGTCAAGCTGCAACAGTTAGAGCCAGACATGGAATAATGGACTGGTTCCAAGTTGGGAAAGGAGTACATCAAGACTATATATTATCACCTTGCTTATTTAACTTATATGCAGAGTGAAAGTGAAAGTCACTCAATTGTGTCCGACTCTTTGCGACCCCATGGACTGTAAAGTTCATGGAATTCTCCAGGCCAGAATACTGGAATGGGTAGCCTTTCCCTTCTCTGGGGTATCTTCCCAACCCAGGGATAGAACCCAGGTCTCCCACATTGCAGGCGGGAGCCACACGGGAAGCCCAAGAATACTGGAGTGGGTACCTATCCCTTCTCCAGTGGATCTTTTCAACCCAGGAATCGAACCAGGGTTTCCTGCATTGCAGGTGGATTCTTTACCAACTGAGCTATCAGGGAATCTATATGCAGAGTACCTCATGCGAAATGCCAGGCTGGATGAAGCACAAGCTGGAATCAAGATTGCAGGGAGAAATATCAATAACCTTAGACATGCAGTTGACACCACCCTTATGGCAGAAAACAGAGAGGAACTAAAGAGACTCTTGATGAAGGTGATAGAGGAGAGTGAAAAAGCTGGCTAAAAATTCAACATTCAAAAAATGGAAATCATGGCATCTGATTCCATCACTTCATGGCAAATAGGTGGGGAAACAATGGAAGCAGTGAGAAACTTTATTTTCTTGGGTTCTAAAATCACAGCAGAGGGTGACTTTAGCCATGAAATTAAAAGACACTTGCTCCTTCGAAGAAAAGCTATGACAGACCTAGACAGCATATTAAAAAGCGAGATAGTACTTTACCAACAAAGGTCCCTATAGTCAAAGCAATGGTTTTTCCAGTAGTCATGTATGGATCTGAGTGCTGTACCATAAAGAAAGCTGAGCACTGAAGAATCAGTGCTTTTGAACTGTGGTGTTGGAGGAGACTCTTGAGATTCCCTTGGTCAGCAAGGAGATCAAACCAGTCAATTCTAAAAGAAATCAGTCCTAAATATTCATTGGAAGGACTGATGCTGAAGCTGAAGCTCCCATACTTTGGCCACCTGATGTGAAGACCTGACTCATTAGAAAAGACCCTGATGCTGGGAAAGATTGAAGGTGGGAGGAGAAGGGGACGACAGATGATGAGATGGTTGGATGGCATCACCGACTTGATGGACATGAGTTTGAGCAAGCTCCAGGAAGTCTGAGCAAGACAGGGAAGCCTGGCATGCTGCAGTCCATGGGGTCTCAAAGAGTTGGATGTGACTGAGCGACTGAACTATTCTGGATTAAGTAAGTGGGTCCAGTGTAACCATATGAGCAGAAGAGAGATTGAAAAAGCTTGAAAGCATGGGAGAGACTCAACCTTCCATTGCTTCAGGAGCCACGTGGGAAGCATGAGGAGGAATTTGGTCTACAGGTAACAAAGACCAGCCCCACCCGACAGCCGGCAAGGAAACAAGACCTCAGTCCAACAACTGCAAGGACTGAATTTGATCAACAACCTGAATGTACTTGGAAGCTCAACATCACCCATAGAATCTTATTCTTGTTTTCCATTAAAAAGTTCAGTCCATCAGACACCTTGATTTCAACAGAGTTGTAGCTTTAAGACACACGGCGCATGGACTGCTGATCTTGTGACTCTAGGACGATGAATGGATGCAGAGTTAAAGCTTTAAGTGTGTGGTAACTTATACAGAAGCAACAGACCACTAAGACATGCACATAGATGTTGCAAATTTTCTGTTTTATGTCATGCATTAGCAGTAAAATATACACAATATATTATATAGCACTTAGAATCTCCTGAATTACCTACGTACACACATTTGTCCTACTAAATGTTATTTTAATCATCTGACTCCTCTCCACTTCTTCGGAGTCATCGGGTCTGGCTGGAGGGCAGTGGGGAGGGGCAGTGAGGAGGTGCAGCTACAGGGGGTACAATTAGGAACTGTGTGTAGTGTGCTGGACAATTCCACCCAAAGGTATCTTCACATAATGCAGATAAACAGATTATCATGAGAGGGTGATGTAGAGAATGTGGTTCCTTCCTGTTTTGTTTTGTGTGGTTGTTTGCAGGCACTCTGTAAGTAAATTAAATGTCTTCACCTGCTAAGCTACAGGGTGAGCCTTATTCACTGCAAGATGAAGAGTTAATTAGAGGTTTATAATTAGATATTAAACCACTAGCAAATTACATGTAAATTATGGGGCCCGTTATTAATAAAGAGAAATCCAGGATAGCATGAAAAAATTGTAGATGCACGAGTAGATAGATATCTTACTATTTTATGGAAAATCTCTGTTCCCCAACAAAACTAGAATATGATAGTACTTTTCACACAAAAAAGCTGCTTCTCACCTCTGTACCCTCAGTATGGCTGTCCTCACTGCTGGCAGGTCACATTCTGAATTCTTTCTTTTCTTAACAAACTCCTCAGCAGCTTCTGAGATTCTGTCCAGATGCTCCTTCCTCCAGGAAGCCTTCTCTGCTTGCTCTAATGACACATACTGTCTTCCATGGTGATGAGATACATATATACATATTTATATACATACATACATATTTATGTACGTGTACATAAATGCATATATCAACTCGTCCTCTGTCATCTCCTGGATGAAATTATATATATATATATATATATATATTTATATGCATACACACACACACACACACACACACACACACATATGAGTGTGTATACTTGACCCTTCTATCAAGTAGCCCCAGCCTAGTGAGGAAGGCAAAGGAGGGTACCAGCACCATGGAAGGCAGTCTGTGCCATTAGAGCAAGCAGAGAAGGCTTCCTGGAGAAGGAGCATCTGGACAGAATCTCAGAAGCTGCTGAGGAGTTTGTTAAGAAAAGGAAGAATTCAAAATGTGCCCTGCCAGCAGTGGGGATAGCCATACTGAGGGTACGGAGGTGAGAAGCAGCTTTTTGTGATGGATGTGAGTTTGAGCAAGCTCCGGGAGAGGGTGAAGGACAGGGAGGCCTGGCGTGCTGCAATCCATGGGGTGGCAGAGTCAAACCTGACTGAGTGACTGAACAAGAACAGCAATATAGGTGTATGCTGGTTTATATATATACTAAGAGGTCATTGTAATAAATATATTGTATGCACATGGAGTGTATATATACTGTATTAAATATATATACTGTGTGTATATATAAAGCATCACATATACATTGTATGTATAAATATTGTATGTATAGACACTGTATATATATATATATATATATATTATATGCACATTGTGTGTGTATATATATATATATATATACACACACAATCTTTTATATACATTGTACACATGTATATACACATGCAATGGTACATATACACTGACTGTATATATAAACAATCGTGTATATACCTTGAATGTATATGTATAAAATGTATATGTCTTGCATGTATGTATATACAATATAGTATATACATTGCATATATGTGTATATATGTATAATATTTCATATACATTGTGTGTATGTATACATGATATTGTATATACCTTATAAAATATTGTGTGCATATATAACACGCTTATATATGTACACACATTGTATATACACACAATATTGTGTATGCATCATATTTATATATAGATAATATTGTATATACCTTGTGTGCCTGTGTATATATACATATATATAAAAATATGGTGTATACATTGTATGCAGACAGAAACACATATACAGTGTTTATACACTTATCTTCTTGAGCTTTGTCTTTCAGAGCCTGCACTGTATCTGGCATACAGGAGGCATCATAGAATATGTGCTAAGAGTTGCATCGTGATGCGGAAATACGTTAGTCATTATCCCAACCAGACTTGCTGAGAGCACAGAGGGGGCTATCAATAGTTCCGCTGGAAGCATGGGCCTGCCTGGAGGCTGTCCCAGGCAAGCTGAGACCTACAGTCACCCTGTGTAATGACGAGAAGCCCAGAGAGGGGGAACGTGAAAGGCTGGTGTGGGGCCACCAGTGGTGGTGCTGGCTGGCAGGAGTCAGATAGGGATGGCAGTCAACTGGCCACTGTGCAGCCATTCAAATAGAAGATGACCATGACTCTGTGTAGAATTAAAGTGATAGCATCTTGAAGAAAGCAAACCTTGAGGAAACCTTTTAATGATCTGTTCGTACTCATGGGAATGGAAATGCAGTTTTACCATATTGTTTACTCACAGTCTGCTGTCACCCAATGGATGCTTACTTCACCCTGTAGACCTACCACCTCTTGGCCAAATCCATCATCTCCAGCTCCACTGCCCACGTTGAAAATAAAACTTTTTTGGAATACAGTCGTCCTTGATCATTCACATACTGTCTACGGCCGTGTCTGGTTACAGGAACAGAGCTGAGCTGTGGCGACAGGGGCCTGTACGGTCCACAAATGAAAAGTAGTGTCTGACCCTTTGCTGGTGAAGGTTACTGATGGTGCAAACCTATAAATGCAAGAAGCACTCTCTTCATATAATACCAGGTATAGCTGTTAGGGAACTGTTGATCGAAGCCACCACATTGTCCAGGCCTGCTTGCCTGAATTGTCTCACAACAAGAGATCCCAATAAGGAATACGATGCCACCACTGAAGACTGATTGGGAGAATTTGGGAGAGGACAAGAGACGGAGGAGATGAACATCCTCCCAGATTTCAACCCTCACACTGAAATCCACCTTGGCTGAGAGATACACCTGCCGTCAGGAAGCACCTTGAGTCAGACTGTGGGTAACGCCATCACCATAAAACCAGAGGCTGTGAGCTACACGGCAGAGCAGTTCTCTTGGGTCCCTTTACCCTGCTGCTCTCTGCCTGGGTGCCCCTTCCCAGTAAAATCTCTTGCTTTGTCAGCTCATGTGTCTCATTGAACAATTTGGTTTCGAGTGTTAGGCAAGAAACCACTCTCAGGCCCTGCAAGGGATCCCCCTTCCTGACATAGTGGCAGATGCAAGGCAACAGCGCACTGCAGATGGTGCCATCATCAAGCCCTTGTAGGGGAGGAAGCACTTTTCCTCCACCCTCTTAGGTTCTGTGACTTAGACCCATGAGTTAAACTGATAAGACAGATGAACAGGAGAAAAAGTTTATTACATGAACACATTAGGGCCTCCAGGTAAAGGAAGTGAGGACCCAAGGAGGCGGCTAATCCCTGGGGCCTCCACACCATTATAACAACGAGGGATGAACTGTGAGCAGGGACACAGCAAAGGCCAAGGGGCAGGGAGCCAGGGTCAGGTCAATGTTAAGGGGGCAAGTGGAGAGAAGACTGATGTCACTGAGGTTTCTTTGTGCAGCCCTGCCTCTCTCTGGTCTTCAAGGTTGTCCCTTCCTTCCTGGGATGAGAGGAGGACATCACAAGGGAAACTTATCAATACATTCTGCTTTTAGGCAGATCAGGAGGGCAGAGAGTTCCTCCTGAGTCTGCTGTTTCTCAACTGCCTTTGGCTCAAAACAGTCTTTTTGCAAAAATGGCATATTTGGGGGTTGACATATCTGATCCCGTTGAAACCTAGCAGGATCCTGTGAGGCTCCTGGCACAAAGTCTTTCTGTGTCCCCAATTTTTTTTCTTTGCCATATAGAATCTTAGTTCCCTGACCAGGGATTGAACCCACACCCTCTACTGTGGGAATGCTGAGTCTTAACCACTGGACCACCAGAGAAGTCCCTCCCCCACTTCTTGATTATAGGAAATAGGCTTCATTTGGCCTTTTTGACCTTCCCTGAGTTCCCAAGGTTAGATTCAAACAGTTGGAAGGAGGGGATACAGAGACGAGGAGCATTCTAGAAGCAATAGTGCAGCTATGGGGCAGATCCTGGTTCCCCCTCAAGGGATGCACACAACAATATCTTTGAGAAGTTCTGCAGATGCTGAAACCCCCACCGAATGGGAGAAGTTAACTGTTTGCTGCTCACAAGCACGTAGACCCCAGACCTGTTGGACAGAAGGTTGATGATGCTAACTTCAGACTACCTCACCACCAACCAATCAGAAGACTGTCCAGGAGCTGACCATGCCCTCTTTGAACCATTTCTATAAAACTCCTTACTACCCTGTGAAATGGAATATCCCCTGCCATATCAGTAAACAAGGATGTAACAGCCACCAGTGATTGGGCCTCCAACTGTGAATGAAGACTCCTAAAAGGGAAAGCAGATGCCACCCTCAACCCCCATGGTGATTGCTGAGGAGCTTGGAGGGATGTGAGAAACAAAACATAACAAAACAAAAACAGGGTGCTGGCCTCAGATAGCTGAGATGCATATGAAAGGAATGGCTTCAACAGTCCCAGGCTCTTGCATCTTCCCATATGTAGAAGAATGCTAAATTCCTTAGTGTGATATCTGGTTTTCCTTACTTAACAGTAATCTTTGATGTTCAGACTGCCTGCCCTCTTTGTGGCAGGATTGTATTAACTCTGACTTCCTTTCCTACCTCCTGGGAGCAGTCTTTCAGATTTACCTGAGTTGCTGTCTCCTGGGCTTAAAGTCCTAAAATATTCCCACCGAATAAAACACTTTCTACTTTCAGGCTGTGACTAATTTTTAAGTTGACAGCCCCCTCCAGGTTGGGACATATGAATTTGAGGGCATTAGCACTGTAGCCCCCTTTGCCTGGCAAAGCAATAAAGCTATTCTTCTCTACTTCACCCAAAATCTGTCTCCAAGATTTAATTAAATGTTGGTGTACAGCGGCTGGATCCGGCAGGCATCACCGTTCAACCTACAGCTTAAGCTACACTAAGTACTAATGGCCATTTGTGATCTAAGCAAACCACCTGTGCATTCTTGCCTCAGTTTCCTCATCTTCAAATTCAGATAGTTAACACCCCGCCCCCATCCCCAAGTCTACCAGGAAGCTGCTGTGCCCGTCATGAGGGGAGATGACGCCAGGAAAGCACTTTATGGTTTAAAAATGTGCCACTCTGCACAAATTCAGTGGGATGCTGACTCCGAGGGGACCCCAGGGAGGGGCCACTGACGGGCCTCAGAGAGTTCAGTCCAAATGGGAACCGCTCACTGTGCTTAAGCGCCCCTCCGTTCCAACTGCTGCTAAAAGGAAAGTTTTTAGGGATCCTTTCTTCAAGCAGCAGGTTTGAATTTACCAAAGGCTGAATCTCCCTGCAGGAAACGGGGCTAATTGTGAAATGGCTTTGGAGTTAACTGTTCCGTTATCCTCAAAGAATGAGGCAGGATTTGCATTTGAAATGCATCACGGTGCTCGCGACTGTGAAAGCTTGGAAGCGTTGGTTCGAAGCCTTCTGGGTTCTCATTGCTGTCTCCAGTAATTTTCCATCTCGTGTTGCTCCTCACCCGCTGAGGCTGGGAGAAGCTATCTCCAGCCGGCTGGATGTACTTGTGGGTCTAAAGAGAATTCTGGATTCAGAAATGGGAGGAAGAAAGCCAGACAAGAAATAAAGCTGCTTCATTACGTGCACATGAACTATGAAGATTTCTGAGTCTTTGGAGGCAGAAATCAATTTATGGAGAAAAATAAAGTCCACCCACAATCAAGTGGTGTGCTCTGTTCACTCTGGGATTGTATTTGCATGGAAAACAAGCACCCCAATAGTTCTTCATGAAGTGTGCAGATTACCGATGGATTTGCATACTTTTTGTGCCTTCCGTTTCACAGCATAAATTGCTTGATTAAGCCTTAGTCAATTTGTTTTTTTTTTTTTTTTTTTAAATTTCTTTGAATGTTTTAAGCCACTCATTCTTTTTAAGGGGGCAAACAGCTAAACCTGGAAATGGAATAGTAGCTGGTATTGGCATTTTATCTATTGCCTATTACTATGAATGCCAATTTCCCCTGCAGAAGGAAATTTAAAATGGTATTTATAGATGTTTTGAAGCTATGCAGGAGTAAACTTTTGCAAATCATATATCTGAGAAGGGTTTAATTTCCAAAATATACAAAGAACTCATGCAGCTAAAGAGCAAATAATATTAATGAATAATGCTGTATTACACATCTGAATGTTGTTAAAGAGAAAATTTTCAGTGGTCTTACAGAAGAGAAATTGCAATTATGTGATGTGATGATGTTGCAGGAAGGGGGACCCCTTCCAGGGCCTGAAACTGGGCTCTTGTCTAACACTCGGAAATGAATTGTCCGAGGAGACACATGCTGACAAAGCAAGAGATTTTACTGGGAAAGGGCACCCGGGTGGAGAGCAGTAGGTGAGGGAACCCAGGAGAACTGCTCTGCCGCATGGCTCGCGGTCTTGGGTTTTATGGTGATAGGATTAGTTTCCGGGTGGTCCTTGGCCAATCCTTCTAATTCAGAGTCTTTCCTGGTGGCGCACGCATCGCTCAGCCAAGATGGATGCTAGCGAGAGGGATTCTGGGAAGTGGACGGACAGGCAGTGTTTCCTCTCAACCTTTCCCGAACTCTTCCGGCTGGTGTTGGCTTATTAGTTTTGTATTCCTTATCAGTATCTCCTGTCATAAAACAACTCATGCAAATGGTTGCTATGGTGCCTGGCCAGGGTGGGTGGTTTCAATCAGTGCGCTTCCCCTAACAATGATGGTGTTAGCTAATGCTCCGATGGTTGTCATCTTGTGACATAAGTGCATCAAACTAATAGGTTGTATCCTTAAACTTACACGATGTTATATGTCAATTGTATTTTATAGCTAGGAACCTCCCACCCGCTCAAAATACACAACATTACACTGTCTCCTGAAGGCTGGCCCTTTGAGCTGCTGGCTAGTTTCCGAGCACAGCAGAGCCAACAGGTTGTGTGCCAAGTAAGGGTACAATGCATGGATTTGAATCCACATCCTGAAGTGCAGCCTGCTATAGACTCAATGCTTGTGTCCCCCCAAAACCCAGATGTTGCAAGCCCAAGCCACAATGCGGTGGTGTTTGGAGGTGAGGTTTCTGGGAGATGATTAAGTCATGAGGGTGGGTCCTTCATCATGGGTTTAGTGCCCTAAGAAAATGGACCAGGGAGAACTTCAGCCCTTCCTCCTGAAGACACGTGAATAGACGGCAGTCTATGCACACAGAAGCAGGTTCACGCCAGTCATTGACTCTGCTGACACCTTGACCTTGGACTTGCAGCCTCCAGACTGTGAGCAGTAAATGTTTCACTATAAGCTGCCTAGACTGTGGGCTTCAGAGTTGGCTCAGTGGTAAAGAATCAGCCTGCAACATAGCAGACCCAGCTTGAACCCCTGGATCGGGAAGATCCCCTGGAGGAGGAAACAGCAATGCACTCCAGCATTCTTGCCTGGGAAATCCCAGGGACAGAGGAGCATGGTGGGGACTACAGTCCGTGGGGTCACAGAGAGTCAGACACAATGAGCACAAACATATACACACACAGTCAATGATACTGTTACAGCCGCCTGGACAGACTGAGACGCTGACCTCTGCAAATCACCAACTCCTCTGTGCCTCAGCTTAGACTCACTTGCCTCATGAGGATTGAACGGGGAGATCCACCTGTATAAGTGCTAAGCAAGAGCCCTACTACGCACCAGACGCTGTGCTGAGCACTTTATTATTCCTCTGGATTCCACTGAACTCCCCACCCATGACGAAGTTTAAGGACAAGCAGTGCTAGGTTGATCCTTGTCCCTCCGCACCCACCCCCCCCCCAGCCTGGTGCACAGTAGGTCTTCAGTAACCTTGGTGCCACGTGAGTGGGCTGGGCAGGTTGTCCCACTTCAAACTCACTCAGGACTCACTCAGGACCTTTGAGGCCAGCTCACCTAAGTCTCGTCGGGGGTCAAAGCTCATGCAGGGAGACATGGGTTGTTTCTTAGAAAGGGCTGAAAAACCATAAACTGGGGGACTTCCCTGGTGGTCCAGTGGTTAAGACTTCACCCTTCCAATGCAGGGGGCGTGGTTTCCATCCCTGGCCAGGAAACTAAGGTCCCACATACCATGTGGTGAGGCCAAAACATAAAAATAAAATAAAAAGATAAAAGAAATCATAAATTAGGGTTCCTCAGGCTGCTTCCTCTAGTCTGGAGCTGGTGTGATTAATGCTGTCCATGGTAGGGGCTGAGAGCCTTTGCCGATAGTGGGGCTGTGAGCACCCTGAAGGAAGGACTTGTCCTTCTTGTCTTCTGTTTGTGGGTTTGCAGCCCCTAGAACCTCCTAGCAGGAGGCTGGACACGTAGCACACACAGGCAATGTAATTATTAATTAGGTTGAGTTCCATCGACAGGTGGGAGGAAAGGGCATGAGGGCTTAGGGACAATAAGGCAGGGGTGGAGGCCACCCTGCGGTCACTGCAGAGCTGCAGGCTGACCACAGAGTCCCCACTAACCTCTGCCACGTGACGTGATGCTGTGAGGAGGCCAATAAGGGATGTGAGATGGTGGGCCGGGCTCTGCCTGTCTCCTCTGCTCTGCCCACAAGCAAGTGGCACTCATGGTCTCCCTCTGACCAGTCCTCCTTCGTCCTTTACTGCCTGGTGAATGCCCAGGTTCCCCAGGATTCAGGGTTCAGGCTCTGCTCTTTCCCAGTCACCCAACTGTCCCCAGGTTTCAGTTATACAATGAACACTGAACCACCAGGCCCCGAAATAGCCAGAGGCCAAGACTCTTTACTCAGGGCCTGCTGCAGCGAGGGGTTGGCCAGCACTCCTTGTGTCTGGTGGAGGTTCAGAGGCAGGCAGGGGAGTTGGGGAGCTTCAAGGAGGATAAAGTGAAGGTTGGGGTGTGTCCTGATGGGGGCTGTCAGTGGGGGAAGCTGGAGGGAATAAGAGCATCCCACGTGATGGAGGAGGGAAACACAACTTTCTCTGGCTGGTCCTGAGCTGGAAGAGGGACAACTATTGATCAAGTCCTGGCTGTTTGGGCCTTATTGCCATGGAGGTCATGGTGGGCTTCCTGGACTGCAGATTGTGGGTCAGAGGTCAGAGTTCTGTTGCATCCGCAGTCTGGCCATTGTCTGTACGACGTTCAGTCTCACTGCCCACAGATTTGAATGTCAGCCCTGCCTGAGCTTCTGCTGCCCCCCAGACACCTCTGCCTGGATGCACCTGGAGGATGCACTCAGCATCTTCAGTCAGCCTCCTCCATCAGCTTCCTGCCTTGACCCCCACACACACTTGTCCCAGTCTCAGCAAAAGGTCCTGTGCCCTTCACTGCCCAGGACAGACATCCTGCTCCCTGCACCGTCCCCCTCCCCAACCAAGCCCTGTAACACCAGGCCCTGCTCACTCTCCTCCCACCTTGTCTGGCTCCCACCTCCTCTCCTGGCTCACTGCCTCCATCATCATCCAGGAACCTCATCTCCCCTCTTACCTGGTCCTCCTAGTCTCCCTGCCCCAGTCTGCTCCCCCAGCCTGGTCTCCGGATGCAGGTGGGGGCACCCTCCAAAGTACAAAGTGATCATGTTACGGCCCCACCCCCCCAACTTGGTATATCAGCACTTCTTATAGCCCCAGGCTCTGGGATCGGGAACCAGAAACTTCACTGGAATAGGTGCGGGGTGGGGGATGGGGAGCAGGGCTTCCCTGACCTTCTCCTTCCTGCCTGTCTAGATGTGGGTGATATGGATGAGGACTCCTGCCTTTCTAAGTAGCAGCATGAAAGTCACCCTCTGGGACCCCCTCCCTCCATCACGTGGGCCCCACCCCTGCTCTGCTCTCAGATACTCAGGAGGCTGCAATGCAAGGGCCTCATTGGAAGCCTGTCTCCCGAGTTAGGCTGTGAGCTCCCTGCCCTGGGACCCCAGGGAAGCCCTCCTTGCCACGGAAGCCTCAGCAGCCAGCATGGAGTCTGCACAGGTATCCACAGTGGAGGCTTGATAATCATTGGTTGAAGGAACGAAGCCAGCTTCCACCCTGACACTCCTGCTCGGAGTACACCCAGCGCTGGGTGAATTGTATTTAGTGCCCTAGGTGGGTAGCCATCGGCTTGTGCAGGCCTGGTGCCGCGAACACAACTCCCGACGCTGTGAGCAGCTCACCCAGCTGTGGCCATACTCTCACTGTCCTTCAGTGAGCCAGGAGCAGCCACTGGTGAGACATTGAAGCACGTGTTCTAGAGAAGGAAGGAAGGGCAGTGGTCTGATGGAGGGCGGAGCCCCAGGCTAGGATCAGCCTTTGCTCTGCCACAAGCTGGTGACACCCGTGGTCTTGTCTGGCCCTGGCAGATCAACTCCAAAGAGAGGGCAGCGCTGGCCCTACAGATGGGAGGGGAGGCAGAAACACGTATTGCTGAGTGTCTAACTTTCTGCTGTGCATGGGTTAGGTGCACCATCCCCCTTCTGGGTATGCACATTACCATTGTTTCCTTTTGGTTTGTTGACTGCACTGAAATTCACATAAAGTGGAATTAACCGTTTCTGAGTGCCCAAGTCTTGGTTTCAAGGGAATAGTTTCATTTAGTACTTTCAGAGGTTTGCAACCACCACCTCTATCCTGTCTCCAAAGCTTTTCATCCTCCAAAGGAAGTCTGTTCCCATCTGTGATCACTCCCCATTCCCCTCTCCCCAAGCCTCTGGCAACCACTAATCTTGTTTCTTTCTCTAAGGATTTACCTGTTCTGGAGGCTTCATGAAGTGGAGTCATTTAATGCCAGCCTTTTGTGACAGGTCTCCATCCTGAAGAGATCCCAGTGTCCCGGGGGCAGAAGACACAGCAGGGTGATCTGTGTCCCATCCTTCCTTCCCTCGGTTACAGTGTCTTCCCTGTTCCTTTGGCACCTTGTGTATCACAGGGCATTAAATAAAAGCCCACCCTGCCTTAAAAGGATGCTCCAGACTCTTCCTCCCATCTTTCCTTTCTCAGCCAAGGAAGCTGAAACTTTGCAGTACAGTGACATACCCAGGGTCACCTGATTTCCTAGCAGCAGAGCTGGGAATGATTTTATGAGGGTGTCTTGGTCTCCATCTTGAGGTCAGACACTACACTGGGCGTTTTCACAAATTGTCTTACTTGGTACCTGCTTTGGGGGCTCCTTTCAGATTCCTTTCCATAACTAGGCTGCTCCACAGACTGTCTAACCCCAGACAAAGGAGCCAAGGGTAATTTCTTGCCTGTGAGTAGGTCCTGGGCTAGTCTACAGACAGCTCCAGGAAAATTAGGACAAATTTTCTGAGGTCCCAAGAAAGAAATTGAGCTCCTGTAACAACTGCAGTCACCTATCAACTGTCCACCACCCTTTAATTGGTAATCACTGTGGGAACACAAGTGGACTGTGAGAACATAAGTGTGAACGTAGGTTCCATTCATTTAATGTGCAGTTTGCTGTTAGGGTTATTGCTATTGTGGACAGCACTGGGAGGTGGTGAGAGACCCGCTCACTGGAGGCACCCAAATAGAAACTGGAGGAAGAAAAGGGGTTTCACCCCCTGGATGCCCTTGGAAGAGAAAGTTATTATAGTCCATATTTTGCACATGAAGGAACTAAGCGTGAAGGTTCAGGGACTTACCCAAGTTCATATTCTGAACAAGGTGGAACAGGGATTCAAATCTTTTGGTTTCCAAAATCCTAGTCATTCACTAATCATTGTAATTCTCCCAAAGATCAAGATTATAATTTTACATACTGTTTTGAAATCTGCTTTTGCATTTAACAAATATATCATGAATATTTTCCATATATTTGAATATTATTCAAAAAAACAATTTTTAAAAGTTACATAGTATTTCACTACATGGGTGTAGTATAATTCATTTTACCCAGCCCCTATTCTTCAACGTTTATGTTGTTTCCAATTTTTCAGTGGTTGTAAATATTCCTTCAAGGAACATCCCAGGAAATAAATCTCTTTGCTTCTATGTGGTTATTTCCTTCACATAATATCTTGAAAGCAAAGATGCTGGGTCAAAGAGTATACCATTTTAAACTGTACACATATTTAAAAGGCTTACTTTTAATTTCTTATGATTAAGACTGTTTTTAAAACCTGCAAGAAATAATATATTGAATTAATGTTTATTAAACCTGATACAATGATAAATTAGACTTCTGTTTGCACTTGAATTCTAAGAGCAAATGGAGGCAGCACAGATTAGGAAAATATACCAGTGGCTAAGAGACAAGAATGCTAATACAAGTCCAATTATTATCATTGCTGATGGTTGACGTGCCTTATCTGAGATGGTGAATAAGATTACGATGGTGATGACGGTGGTGCTGGTGATGATGGCTATGGTGATGTTGATGACATAATGGTGATAATGGGAATGATGATAGTGATGGCAATGATAGTTATGGTGATAACGAGGATAATGATGGTGATGATGGTGGTGCTGGTGATGATGATGATGGTGATAATGACAACCATGATAAAACCATTTCAAGAGGTTTTAGCAAATACCAAACTTTAATACTCAAAGCTTCATGTCCATGTCTCATTTAACTCTCCCAGAAAACCTCTGGGATCCAAGAATATTGCCTCAGCATCCATTCCCCCCTTTTCCTTTCAGCAATAGAATTCTGCTGTGATAGTGTGATTTATAGTAAGGAATATATACTTGGTCTTCATCCCAGATGCTGGCACAAAACTCTTAAAATCCTGGGAATTTCCTGAGTGATGATTGCAATAAAGGGGTCTTTAATTATGTTAATGAGGTGACTTGTGGAAAAGCGCCTAAAGAAGGGGGTTGGTTGCCAAGGGAAACAGCCTTCAGTGGAGAGTTGGAACTTTCAGTCCCACCCCTGACCTCCCAGGAGGGGAGAAGGACTGGAGGTTGAATTGATTGCCAATAGCCAGTAATGTAATCAATCAGTCATGCCTAAGTATTGGAACCTCCATAAAACCCCCAAAGGACTGGGTTTAAAGAGCTTCTGGGTTGGTGAGAACCTCCCTGTGCAGATGGGAGGTGCCTCCCAGTTCCATGGAGACAGAAGCTCCTGCTTCAGGGACTTTTTTGGACCCCTGCCCTAGGTGCTTCTCCATCTGGCTGTTCATCTGTCTTTATAATAAACTGCTAAACATATGTAAATATTTCTCTGAGCTCTCTGATCTGCCTTAACATATTAATTTAACCCCAAGAGGGAGTCATGGGCTTCCCTGGTGGCTCAGTGGTAAAGAACCCGACAGTCAATGCAGGAGACATGGGTTCAATCCCTGGATTGAGAGGATCCCCTGAAAGAGGAAATGGCAACCCATTCCATTATTCTTACTGGGATAATCCCATGGACAGAGGAGCCTGGGGGGCTATAGTCCATGGAGTTGCAAAGAGTTGGACATGACTGAGCAACTAAACAATGAAGAGGGGGTCATGGGGACCTCTGATTTATAGTCAGTTGGTCAGAAGCACTGGTGATAACCTGGATGTATGATTGACATCTGCAGAGGGGGTGTCTTGAGGGACTGTTCCCTTCATCTGTGGGATCTGATGCTGTATCCAGATAGATCATGTCAGAAGTGAATTAAATGTCTAGGACACCCAGTCAGCATCCACCGAGAACTGGAGAATTGTTTGATGGCACACACTGGAGCAGCAAGCCCTGAGTTTTAACAGGACACTCTTCTGTCTGGCAAGAGACTCTAGGCCCAGCCTCCCTTGCAGCTAAATTTGGCTGCTGGACTCAATTATCACCATGGAAAAGTGACCATAAATTAGGAAGGCAAATCTGTGTTGTTTCCTCTAAAGGAAGTTGCTTGCCCTCCACTTGTTTCCCTTACCCTTCCCACCTACTAGATTGTGATGAGCAGATGGTCAGTGAGCTTCAACCATGCTGGGGACAATTCTCAAGGGGGTTGTTGAGAATTATGAAGAGACCCCAGTCCCTGAATAAGACCATCTACGTGCAATGGTTATATGAGGAAAAAAACCAAGCATTTATCTTGTTGATGTCATTGCAGTTTGGGGTCTACTTGTTGGAGTAGTTAAACCCATTTTAAAGATGAAATAACTGAGGTTTGGCCAAGAACCCATAGCTAATAAGACCTGGCAGAAGGATTAAACTGAAACAGTCGGACTCCAGAATCCACTCTTTTGAGGTTTCCTCCAACAAATGCCCTACACCCTTTCGGGTAAATGAGTCACGCCTCCCTGAGAAATTGATCAAAGAGTGGGCCAGATTCTAACCATTTTAGAACAGTTATTCTGGAAATATCAGTGAGGCCTCCTCACGGGAGAGAAGCAGGGCCAGATGGTTTGACAGAAATAAAAGGACAAGACTTGAAGTCTGTGTGAGTTCTTACAGCACCACTAACTTGGGGACATTATTGGGTTCCTCAGAGCATTCTGAGTTTTCCCTTCTTTAAAAAGGCTACAGCAACACTGTTTTAGAACTCTGAGGATTAAATAAAATAAAGTGGCTAAAGGGTTTAGAACAAAACCTGACATAGAGAAATAATTCAATGGTGTGTTTCTTCTGACAAGTACGACTTTTCTGTCAAACCTGCTGCCTGTCCGTGAGTGCTTTCCATATAACAAGACCACCCTCTGCCCTTGCCAAAGGCAAGTGTTGCAGACTGGTGCCCTGGGTCCCGACTGCCTTGCACTCGAGAAGGGTGAGGTCCGAGCTGGCCAAGAAGAGACGTGATTCCCAGGGCCAGAATCACAGAGCTCCAGTTGAGGCTGCTTCTCCAAGCCCTGGCCACAGCCAGCTAGAGATGGGCAGAGCTCAGGAACTGGGCTATGGACAGCTGCTTGGCAGCTTTCATCCTTTGAGAGGTTCGACTGCCCTTGAACTCCCTTCACATTCCATCAGCTCTCAGACCGAGCAGGGAATACAGAAGGTGAAACTTTGAGGCCCTACCAGCCTGGTCCAGTCTCATCCTTGGGTCCCAGGCCCTCAGGACTCTCAGACCCACTCAGAAAGAAGATGTAGAAAAATGAAGGTGGTGGGAAGGAAAGGCCAGGGAGGAGACCATCCGGTTACCTTGCTACTATTTCTTTTTTTTTTTTTTTTCTTGTTACTATTTCTTATCCAGTGTAAGACAGGAAATGTGCACTCCACTGGCAGCCCAACCCAATTTAATTAAATGCTGGAAAAATAAAATGGGAGACAGGACCATTAAAGAACAATTTTGGAGATAGCTGAGTAGCAGGAGTTACTTTCAGCTGTTCACCAAGGAACCCAGATGCAGGGGCAGGGGCCTCATGGCCCGGGAAGCGAGGGGGGCGGTGAATCCGGCCCAGTCAAGCCGGGTGGCTTTCAGGATGTGTAGGAGGGGATCCAGACGTCGTCAAGCTTGAAGACATGTATCCAGGAAGGGCAGAATGTTCCGGAGGGCAGGACAGATGCCAGGCAGTTCTTTGCTTAGATCTAGCCCCAAGCCAGCCTGTCCTGAAGGAGGAAGGGCCAGGCGGGAGGTGGGGGCTGTGAGCGTGGGGCCCAGGGCAGCAGGTGCAGCCGGGCCAGCTGACCCAAGAGTGTTTGCAAAGTCTCTTGAGACCTGCAAAAAGGTGAATGGCTCCAAAATACGCAAATAAAACTGTTCAGTCCATATGCGTGCATGCTAAGTAGCTTGAGTCGTGTCTGACTGTGCAACCCTACAGACTGCAGCCCATCAGGCTCCTACGTCCATGGGATTCTCCAGGCAAGAGTACTGGAGTGGGTCGCTGTGCCTTCCTCCAGGGCATCTCCCTGACCCAGGGATCAAACCTATGTCTCTGATGTCTCCTGCATTGGCAGGTGGGTTCTTTACCCCTAGCACACCACCTGGGAAGCTCCATAATCCATATGAACGATACTCTAAAAGCCAAATTTGACCTCCCCCCCCCCCCCCCCCCCCCAGAAAATGTGCAAAGCAAAATGCAGCACGAGTGAATGAGAGCTGACTGGAGATCACACTTTTGATGCTGTGCATTAGAGCTGTGGCCACGGGAGGGGTTCAGGCTAGAAGCAGTTTTGGGCTCCAGTTAAGAGATTTCCAGTACTTTGGCCACCTGATGCAAAGAGCTGACTCACTGGGAAAGACCCTGATATTGGGAAAGATTGAAGGCAGGAGGAGAAGCAGACAACAAAGGATAAGATGGTGAGATAGCAACACCAACTCAATGGACACGAATTTGAACAAACTCTGGGAGACAGTGGAAGATAGGGGAG
Organism: Dama dama; assembly: GCF_033118175.1. Classification (NCBI taxonomy): domain Eukaryota; kingdom Metazoa; phylum Chordata; class Mammalia; order Artiodactyla; family Cervidae; genus Dama; species Dama dama. The sequence continues at coordinate 45,852,206 of NC_083694.1, read as the reverse complement.
CCTGGCATGCTGCAGTCCATGGGGTCACAAAGGGTCGCACATGATCAGTAAGAACATTGGCTCTTGATTTTTGTTAAGGGATATAATGAAATATTTTAACCTTTCAGACTCACAGTATTCTCATCTGCAGAATGGGGATGATGAAGATGGCGAGAATATTTACAATCTGAAATGGGTAGACTCTAGTTCCCTGTAAAGTCCATGGCTGGTTTTGGCCCTGAGGACCCCAGAGCCCTCAGGACTGCCCCCAGGCATCTGTGTCTCAGGGACCTTTCACTTTCCCTCCCATCTCCTCCTGGATGCCTTCTGGAAACAATGTCCTCTGATATTGGGGCATCCCCAAAACCCAGATGCAAAAGGACAGATGGTCCCACCAGCCTGGGGGCTGAAGTAAGTAACTTCCATGGCCATGATGTGAAAATAAACCATCAGCTGGAGAAAAGCCCGGTCCATGTGTTATCTTATTCCATTAAGAAGGTGACCCAAGAAACAGCTACAGGAGGGCCACAGAAGGAAAGCAGAGGTGACAACTCAAGGGGAAGTTGTGGTGTCCGCTGGTCAGGCTGCAGGCAAGGGCAGGACGCCGCCTGGACCCTGGGGGCTCCCAAACAAACAGTGTCAGGTCAACCCAGGATGACCTGCATGTATCTGGGAGGAAGAAGATCCCCCCAGGCCGCTTCATCATTCTCATGTTATAGTTTGTTGACCCCTTTCTGATGAGGGCTGATGGCAAAGTTTTGTGCCCACTCCAAGGACAGCCCACAGTTCAGGGATTAGTGTCCAGGCCCCAGGGACCTGACTGCGTCTCCCCACTCTCACCAATTGTACCCTCTCCCCACCCCGCTAGACCGGCCTCACCCCACCCAGTCCTCAACTTGTAAGGTTTCATCCCACCCCACCCCCTTCCTATCAGTTCACAAAATTATTCCAGCAAGCCACTAGCATCCCCCTGAAGGTACAAGGGACCCCTGACCTCTGGCCACTATGAAGTCTGCTCCGCCTGCTGGTTCCCTCTACTCCCAACTACAACCCTGGGGGCCCTGCAAGTGGGACACAGTCCCCTCTCCTGGGCCGTGAGGACCTGTGACCAACTGCTGATCATCTCATCAGTCCAGTCTCCAGCATCTCCTACTATTTCCAGGGAAATCCCTCTCTTAGAATGGGGTGAACAGGAGGCCATCAGAACAAGTGCTGGGGAGGACAGTCTACAGAGGGAAATAGAAGCACCTTCCTCCCCTGCTTCCTCCAGGGAAGGGGAACAAGAAGGGCAGGGGGAATGTGGGCTCCCCCATTGAGTCCAGGACCCCGTACCGCCTGCATCACCAAGGTCTGACCCAGCTTCTGTTGCCCTGAGGATCTGAGATTGCCTCAGGAATCAAGATAGCTGGGAGAAATACCAATAACCTCAGATACGCAGATGACACCACCCTTATGGCAGAAAGTAAAGAGAAACTGAAGAGCCTCTTGATGAAAGTGAAAAAGGAGAGTGAAAAAGCTGGCTTAAAACTCAACATTCAAAAAACTAAGATCGTGGCATCTGGTCCCATAACTTCATGGCAAATAGATGGGGAAACAATGACAGAATTTATTTTCTTGGGCTCAAAATTACTTCAGATAGTGACTGCAGCCATGAAACTAAAAGATGCTTGTTCCTTGGAAGAAAAGCTATGACCAACCTAGACAGCGTATTAAAAAGCAGAGACATTACTTTGCTGACAAAGGCCCATCTAGTCAAAGCTATGGTTTTTCCAGTAGTCATGTACAGATGTGAGAATTGGAATATAAAGAAAGCTGAGCACTGAAGAATTGATGCTTTTGAACTGTAGTGTTGGAGAAGACTCTTGAGAGTCCCTTGGACTGCCAGGAGATCAAGCCAGTCAATCCTAAAGGAAATCAGTCTTGAATATTTACTGGAAGAACTGATGCTGAAGCTGAAACTCCAATACTTTGGCCACCTGATGCGAAGAAATGACTCATTTGAAAAGACCCTGATGCTGGGAAAGATGGAGGGCAGGAGGAGAAAGGGACGACAGAGGAAGAGATGGTTAGATGGGATCACCGACTCGATGGACATGAGTTTGAGCAAACTCTGGGAGTTGGTGATGGACAGGGAGGCCTGGTGTGGTGCAGTCTGTGGGATAGCAAAGAGTTGGACATGACTGAGCGGCTGAACTGAACTGAGGTTCTGGGGGTGGTGACTGGGTTCTGCATCCTCACTCCAAGCAGAGGGGTCTGGACAGGACTGCTTTCTGATGGAATTAGCCAAAGCACATAACTGGGGAGGAACTACATGACCCCAGTCCAAGTGTCCGGAGAAGGTTTACATCACTTAAAAAAAAAATGATAGAAAAAACCAACAGCAACAATAGAAAAGGCCAGAAGGGTTATTTTCCCCCAGCTCATCATTGTGTTTTGCAAGCACACACACAGAGTAAAAATAATCAAACACACTCTTTGCCCCCTGGGAGCACAGCCTGGGCAGAAGGGAGGTTTAGTCTCCTAAACCAGTGCTGCCTTTTCTGGCACTAGGGACTGGTTTCATGGAAGAGTATGTTTCCAAGGGCAGAAGAGGCAGTGGGGAGGTTGGGAGGATGGTTTGGGGATTATTTAAGCCTATTGCATTTACTATGCACTTTATTTCTATTATTATTACATTATCTCCACCTCAGATCATCTGGCATGAGATCCCAGAGGCTGGGGAACCCTACCTTAAGTACTGTGAACTCCAGGATGAGGAGCTGGGTTGATCAGGTGGGCAGGGAAGAGAGTCTCAAGTGAGGTGGGAAAAGGAGTCATCTTTCCGGAGAGTAAGCTTAAGTTCCCTGCTCATCAGCAGACTACAGATGCCTTGTAAGAACATAGGGGAGGAAATGGGGAAAATACCTGAGCATTCATTGTTCTCATCTTCGGAGCAAAGAGAAGTTGCAGGGTGGTTCAAGACAGATTCAGCTTGGAAATTTCAGACAAATCTCATGCTTGGTTGTTAAGGCACTGTTACCAACCTGAACTGCTTTGATGATAGAATCTAAACAGTGAATACTATTGAGCACATTCAGAAGAAAATCAGCCAGCAATTCCACTCCTATGAATCTGCCCATGAGAAATGAAGATGTACAGCCACACAGAAATGCGTGTGCATCTTCATGGTAGTGCTATTCACAACCGCCCAAAGGAGGGAACAGCCCAAATGCCCATCAACATGTGAATGGTTAAACAGTGTGATATATACATACTGTGGAATAGTATTCAGATGAAGAAAGGACATTTGATACATAATGCAACAGGGGCGGACCTTGAGAACATTAGTCTGAGCTTGAGAAAACATACACAAAGACCACACAGTATAGGATTTCATTTATACAAAATGTTACGAACAGGCAGATCGACACAGATGTTGGGGTTTCCCTGGCAGTTCAGATGGTAAAGAATCTGACTGCAATGCAGGAGACCCAAGGGTTAGAAAGATCCCCTAGAGAAAGGAATCGCAGCCCACTCTAGTATTCTTGTCTGGAGAATTCCATGGACAGAGGAGCCTGGTGGGCTACAGTCCATGGCGTTGCAAAGAGTCAGACACGACTGAGTGACTAACACACATGCAGATATTAATAGAACAGAGATTAGTGGTTGCCTGTGACTAGGCAGAGTATGGAGGATTGGGGAGTGAGAGGTAAGGGATGCAGGGTTTCCTTCTGGTGTGATGAAAGTGTTCTAAAACTGATGGTGATGATGGCTGCCCAGTTCTGTGAGTGTACTAAAAACTGTTGATTTTGTGCTTTAAATGCTCAGTTGGATGATACGGGAGTGTTAGTTCAATAAACATGCTTAAAATTTAAAAAAAGAAGAGGACTCAAGGCCTCCGGTAGTCCCTATTGTGGCTCCACATTCCCAGTTACCTGCTGGAAAGGGGAGGCTTCCTGCTTCTCCAATGGTGCCCCACAGGTGGCTGCCTCCCCCTACCCATTGCCTGCTCAATATCCACCACCCCTTTCTTGCTGACCAACAGCCCCTGTTTGGGGTTGGTCACAGACCTAGGTACATGCACTCTTGTGTCACAGACCCTCTGGAAGACCTTGGTTCAGGTGACAGGTTCTGGCCAGTGAGTTGCAGAAAGAAGCTGGTGGTGTGCAGGTGGGTCCCTTTCCAAGTGAGAAGACCCCAATGTGGAGCAGGATGTGAATTTTCTGCTTTTTTAAAAATACTGTCATATTTATTAATATTTTATTGAAGGATATTTGATTGACAGTGTTGTATAATTTCTGCTGTGCAGAGAAGTGATTCAGTTACATATACATTCTTTTTCATATTCTTTTCCATTATGGTTTATCACAGGATGTTGAATATAGTTCCCTGTTCTCTGTAGTAGGGCCTTGTTTCCTCTATATATAATAGTTTGCACCTACTAACCACAAACGCCCAGTCCTTCCTCCACCACTTGGCAACCACCAGTCTGTTCTCTATGTCTGTGAGTCTGTTTCTGTTTTGCAGATAAGTTTATTTATGTCATATTTTAGATTCCACATATAAGTGATAGCATATGGTATTTGTCTTTCTCTGAGTTACTTCACTCAGTATGATAATCTCTAGGTCCATCCTTGTTTTTGTCAGTTCAATTCAGTTCTGTTCAGTCGCTCAGTCATGTCCGACTCTGCGAACCTATGGACTGCAGCACGCCAGGTTTCCCTGTCCTTCACCATCTCCCAGAGCTTGCTCAAACTCATGTCCCTTGCGTCTGTGATGCTATCCAATCATCTCATCCTCTGTCTCATCCTCTGTTTTTATAAATGGCATTATTTCATTCTTTGTCATGGCTGAGTAGTATTCCATTGTGTGTGTGTGTGTGTGTGTGTGTGTGTGTGTGTGTGTGCGCGCGTGTGCTTGCTTGCTAAGTTGCTTCAGTCGTGTCTGACTCTGTGCAACCCTTTGGACTGTAGCCCACCAGGCTCCCCTGTCCATAGGATTCTCCAGGCAAGAATACTGGAGAGGATTGCCATTCTCTCCTCCAAGGGATCTTCCTGACCCAGGGATTTACATCTCCTGCATTAGCAGACAGGTTCTTTACCACTAGCACCTGGGAAGCTTACACACACATATATATATATATAGGCCATGTCCTCACAAATGCTTATATATATACATGTATATACTACATAGTATACTAAAAAAGATGGATAAAGATGTAGCATATGTACTCTACATCTTTATCCATTCATCTGTCAATGAGCATTTAGGTTGCTTCCATGTCTCTTATTGTGAATAGTGCTACAATGAACTTAGGGGTGCATGTGTCCTTTCTGAATTAGAGATTTGTCTGGATATATGGCCAGGAGTGGGATTGCTGGATCATATGGCAGTTCTATTTTTAGCTTTTTGAGGAACCTCTGTACTGTGTTCCGTAGCGGCTGCACCAACTTACATTCTTACCAATGGTGTAGGAGGGTTCCCTTTCTCTACACTCTCTCCAGCATGTATTATTTGCAGACATTTTGATGATGGCCCTTCTGACCAGTGTGAGGTGCTACTTCATTGTGATTTTGATTTGCATTTCTCTAATAACTAGCCATGCTGAGCATCTTTTCATGTGCTCGTTATCCATCTGTATTTCTTCTTTGGAAAATAGTCTTAAAATTATTTTTTAATTGAATAAATTTGACCATTAATACTATGTAAAGTGTACATGTTACTCTGATATATTTATATATGGTAATATGATTGCCAATGTAGTAGGATTTATCACATTACATGATTACAGTACAATATTATTGTCTGAAATTATTATACTGTGTGCTTGATCCCTATGGCTTATTTACTATACATTACAAGTTTGTGCCCTTAAACACCATCAGTCTTATTCATACCCTCCCCCATCCCCTGGGGACCGCTGTTGCCCTCTCTGTTTTTTTTTTTTTACAGGTTTGCCTTTTTATCTAATTTTTTAATTTTTATTTTTTGCCATGTGGCATGCAGAACCTTAGTTCCCCAACCAAGGATCAAACCCATTCCCCCTACATTGAAAACTTAGAGTCTTAATCACTGGACCACCAGAGAAGCCCCAGGTATACCTTTTTTAGATTCCACATGTAAGTAATATCATACAATGTTCATCTTTATCTTACTTATCTCATTCAGGGTAAAGTATCCAAGTCCATCCCAGTCGTGAGAAGATGCCCTCCTTTTCTCATGGCTGAATAACATACCACGTTATTTTATCTATTCATCCATGGATGGGCACTTGGCCTGTTTCCATATCTTGGCTGTTGTGAGTAGTGTTGGAATAAACACGGGGTGCCGATAGCTGATGGAAATCCTGTTTTCATTCCCTTTGAGTTCAGTGGGAAATGGGATTGCTGGATGGTATAGCAGATATATTTTTGTGTTTTTGAGGAAACTTCATACTGTTTGCCACAGTGGCTGGACCAATTTACATTCCCACCAACGGTGTATATGTATTCCCTTTCCTCCACATCCTTGCCAGCCACCTGTTGTCTCTTGTCTTCTTGACAATGGCCATCCTGACAGGTGTGAGGCTGATGATACTGAGCATCTTGTCAGCTGCCTGTTGGCCATTTTCATGTGCTCTTCTGTTCTTTTTTTCTGCACAAAGGCAGACCCAGCGCTGACTTTCTTCACACTGCCTGTGAATGAAATAATTCAAATGCTAACCCATACACTCTGTGTCTGTAGAGTTGGATTCTTCATGGTGAGTTGAGGGGAAGGTTCTGGAAACCAGGAACACTGCTTCTCTGCTCAGGCCCTGCTGCTCCATGCAGGGGACTTGTTGGGGAGATGAGCGTTTGTGAGGACAATGACCAAGGACAGCAGAGCAGCGTGTCATCCGGTCCTGTCTGCCACTCTGCACACTCAGGCCTGGATTTACAAAGTCCCCTCCCCTTCTCATCCTTTTAACACCCCCTAATCTGTTCTGCTTGTGTTAAACAGAAGGAAGCAGCAGAAGAGGTACTGGTTAACTGGCCACAGATTGGCTTAAGGAAGAGCACTAGGCATGTGGTCAGGGTCCTGGCTTCCCAGGGGCAGTGAGCAGAGAAGGACAGATAGACTCAGCTCTTGACTCCCAGAGGAAAGGTGGGGGTGGTTCAGAGAACCCCACCAGAGGGCTGCCTTCCAATGCACACTGACTCTACCTCCAGGAAGGTCCTTCCCTGAGCCCCCCTGTCCTGGCCAGGGATTCCCATCCAGGAGGGTTTAGGGGGTACCTCAGCTTCCTTCCCAGCTCCCTTCCTGGAGGCAATGCTGCAGAGACCTCAGCAGGCTGTCAATGCTGGCATCACTCCAAACCTGCCTCATTGTGGTGAGAGGAGACCCAAGAGCAGGGAGTCTTAGATCTCAGCCCCTTCCAGGCTGCATCCCTGAGCTGGGATCTTGGACAGCATCAGGTCCAAGAGTGAATGACTCGAACCAAAGTGCCAGGTGCTCTCCCTGGGGCAGAGAGCTAACCTTGCAACTCATGGCCTGTCCTGTCCTCTGTGTTGATTTCTGCAGCTCTCCATCCACCTGGTAGTCCCAGGAGATGTCCAGGACGTGGTTGAAAGGAGAGATATGTGTCTTTGGGAGCCGATGCTTTGCTGGAATTTACAGTGACATTCTGATCTTGTAGGAAAAAGAGTCCCTTCCCCCCACATTGATGTTCTAACCCCCAGAACCTTAGACTGGACTATATTTGGAGATAGAGCCTTTAAAGATGGAATTAAGCTAAGAAGCTATGCGGGTGGTTCCTAATAGAGTAGGATTGTTGTTTTGCTGTTTAGTCACTAAGTCATGTCCAACTCTTTGGACTCCATGAATTGCAGCAGCACACCAGACTTTCCTGTCCTTTACCATCTCAAACTCATGTCCATTGGGTCAGTGATGCCATCCAACCATCTTGTCCTCTGTTGTCCCTGTCTCCTCCTGCCCTCAATCTTTCCCAGCATCAGGGTCTTTTCCAGTGAGACAGCTTTTTGCATCAGGTGGTCAAAGTATTGGAGCTTCAGCTTCAGCATCAGTCCTTCCAATGAATACTCAGGGGTGATTTCCTTTAGGACTGACTGGTTTGATCTCCTTTCTGTCCAAAGGACTATCAAGAATCTTTTCCAGCACCACAATTCAAAAGCATCATTTCTTTGGCACTCAGCCTTCTTTATGGTCCAACTCTCACATCTGTACATGACTACTGGAAAAACCATAGATTTGACTATACGGACCTTTGTCGGAAAAATGATGTCTCTGGTATTTAATATTCTGTCTAGGTTTGTCATAACCTTTCTTCCAAGGAGCAAGCGTATTTTAATTTCCTGGTTGCAGTCACCATCCACAGTGATTTTGGAGCTGAAGAAAATAAAGTCTGTCACTGTTTCCATTGTTTCCCCATCTATTTGCCATGAAGTGATGGGACCAGATTACGTGTCCTTATAAAATGAGGAGATCAGGACACACACATAAGGATTGCGATGTGAGTACATGGGGAGAAGATGGCTGTCCACAAGCTCAGGAGAGAAGCCTCGGGGGAAGCCAGCCCTGCTCTCACCTGGTTCTCAGAGCCCAGACGGGGACAGGGAGAGGACGAGTCCCGTTGTTGAAGCTGTCTGCTCTCTGATGCTTTGCTAACCCAGAGCAAGCTGACTTGTGCAGGATGTGGACAGAGGCCCTAAGGGTCTGAAGGCAAAACCACTGGAAAAGTGAATACACCCCACTGAGGTGGAGTCACCCATAAGCTTGAGGCTCTGACAGGGAGTACAGAGGGGAGGGGGGTGTGCAGAAATAGGACCCATTCACCACCTCTGTCTGGGAGGCCACAGGGCCGTCCAGTGTGGTCAGCTTTGCTTCCTATGGGTCTAGGAAATTTGAAGTCATTCATCAGAACGGCGTAAACCAGCCCTGGTGTTTGCATTTTGACTAATGCCTGACAGTGGAGGTGAATGTGACAGCATACATGCGCCCAGCTCCCGGAGGCCTGGTTGGAAGCACTGGGTTCTGAATCTACGGATTATCTGGGGGGCGGGGGAGGGAGATGAGAGATGGACCCTCAGTTGTTTGGAGAACAGGGATGGCAGGGTTACAGTGTCGACCCTGATTGTCATTACTTTAATATGTGATGTGGTTTTCAACCCCATCAAAGAGGTGGAGGGGAGGAGGGGGGAATAAAGAAATTGTGAGACGCCGACCCAATCTGCTTTCATAACACTGTGCCTCTGATTATAAATGCTGGCTCCTAGCTGCTTCATGGTCTGTAGACGTGTGATTCCAATTTCTGCCTCTGTCATCACATGAGCATCTTCCCTGTGTGTGCATCTTTTCTCTTCTAAAAGGGTCAGAGGTAGAATTAGGGCTCACCCTAATTCTGTGTAGGTTTCCCAGGCGGCTCAGTAGTAAAGAATCTGCCTGCCAATGCAGGAGACGAAGGAAGCGCGGGTTCAAGCTCTGGGTCAGGAAGATCCCTCCTGGAGAAGGAAATGACAACCCTACCCAATACTCTTGCCTGGGAAATCCCATGGACAGAGGAGCCTGGCAGGCTACATTCCTTGGGGGTCACAGAGAGTTGGACATGACTGAGTGACTGAGCAGTCACCCACTAATCCCATATGACCTCATCTTAACTTCATGGCATCTGTGAAGATTGCTGTGACCATGCTAGGTCACCTTCACAGGGACTGGGATTCAGGACTGTAAGCAGCCCCTGAAACCTCACAGGTATGTTTTAATTTCATCTATACACCAGGTGCCCTGTGCTTCACTAACCTGTGGCCCTCGCTTACATTTCAAGTCTTCACACAATGCCTTGCCTAACCTGTTGATTCTTTTCTGAGATGAAAGAAGTAGGGATGAAGAATAAATAATTAATGGATGACTTGACATTTCCCCCACTTCCCTTTCGGTGATCCTGTGAGCAAACCCAGGAACAAGACAGCATTGAAAGCAAGATCCCAAGGAGCCAGCCAGACTGCCCGTGGGAATAGATGATAGAGATTCTGACCCCCTCCTCAAACGATTAAGGGAAACAAGCTTCCCTTTTCTCCTTTTAAAAACTCTCACGGTCAGGCAGAATCTTTGGAGTCGGTTCTTGGATATGAATCCACCGTCTCCCCACATCACTGGCCTCCTGAGTAAAGCAAACTTTCCTTTTCCAACCAACATTTATCTCCCAAATATTGGCTTTCAAGGGATGCGCAGCCAAACCTGACTACAGTAACAGGACTTCACCATAGCTTTTATAGTTGTTCAGTCGCTCAGTCGTGTCCGACTCTTTGCAACCCCCTGGACTATAGCACGCCAGGCTTCCCTGTCCTTCACCATCTCCTGGAGTTTGCTCAAACTCATATCTGTTGAGTCAGTGATGCCATCCAACCATCTTGTCCCTTGTCATCCCCTTCTCGTCCTTCCCTCAATCTTTCTCAGCATTAGGGTATTATTTTAAAGAGTTGGCTCTTCGCATCAGAGAGCCAAAGTATTGGAGCTTCAGCTTCAGAATCAGTCCTTCCAATGAATATTCAGCGTTGATTTCCTTCAGAATTGCCTGGTTTGATCTCCTCACAGTCCAAGGGACTCTGAAGAGTCTCCTCCAGCATCACAGTTTGAAAACATCAATTCTTTGGTGCTCAGCCTTCTTTGTGGTCCAATTTTCACATCAATACATTGATATTGAAAAAGCCATAGCTTTGACTATAAGGACCTTTGCTGGCAAAGTAATGTCTCTGTTTTTTAATATGCTGTCTAAGTTCGTCATAGCTTTCTTCCAAGGAGCAAGCATCTTTTAATTTTATGGCTGCAATTACCATCTGCAGTGATTTTGGAGCCCCCCAAAATAAAATCTGCCACTATTTCCATTGTTTCCTCATCTATTTGCCATGAAGTGATGGGACCGGATGCCATGATCTTAGTTTTTATAATGTTGAGTTTTCAGCCGGATCTTTCACTCTCCTCTTTCACCTTCATCAAGAAGCTCCTTAGTTTCTCTTTGCTTTCTGCCATAAGGGTGGTATCATCTGCATTTCTGAGGTTATTGATACTTCTCTCATCAATCTTGATTCCAGTTTACACTTCATCCAGCCTGGCATTTGTCATGGTGTACTCTGCATATAAAGTTAAATAAGCAGGGTGACAATATACAGCTTTGACGTAGTCCTTTCCTAATTTTGAGCCAGTCAGTTGTTCCATGTCTGGTTCTAACTATTGCTTCTTGACCTGCATACAGGTTTCTCAGGAGGCAGGTAAGATGATCTGGTATTCCCATCTCCTGAAGATTTTTCTGCAGTTTGCTGTGATCCACACAGTCAAAGACTTCAGTGTAGTCTATGAAGCAGAAGTAGATGCTTTTCTGGAATTCTCTTGCGTTTTTGATGATCCAACCGATGTTGGCAATTTGATCTCTGGTTTCTCTGCCTGTTCTAAATCCAACTTGAACATATGGAAAGTTCTTGGTTCACATACTGGTGAAGCCTAGCTTGGAGAATTTTGAGAATTACTTTGCTAGCATGTGAGATGAGTGCAATTGTGTGGTAGTTTGAGCATTCTTTGGCATTGCCTTTCTTTGGGATTGGAATGAAAACTGACCCTAAGTTTTCCAAGTCTGCTGGCATATTGAGTACAGCACTTTCACAGCATCATCTTTTAGGATTTGAAATAGCTCAACTGGAATTCCATCATCTCCACTAGCTTTGTTCATAGTGATGCTTCCTAACGCCCACTTGACTTCTCACTCCTGGCTCTAGGTGAGTACTATACCATAGTGATTATCTGGGTCATTAAGATCTCTTCTATATACTTCTTTTGTGTATTCTTGCTTCCTCTTAATATCTTCTGCTTCTGTTAGGTCCATACCATTTCTGTCCTTTATCGAGCTCATCTTTGCATGAAATGCTCCCTTTGTGTCTCTAATTTTCTTGAAGAGATCTCTAGTCTTTCCCACTGTTGTTTCCCTCCCCTCTATTTCTTTGCACTGATCATTTAGAAAGGCTTTCTTTTCTCTTCTTGCTATTCTTTGAAACTCTGCATTCAGATATATTTCCTTTTCTCCTTTGCCTTTAGCTTCTCTTCTTTTCTCAGCTATTTTTAAGGCCTCCTCAGACAACCATTTTGCTTTTAGAGGACACAAATCAACCCACAAAACCTGCCTGGTGACCTCAGCAGCACTTTGGAGTAAGAACTCACCGGGCTCCACAACCTGGATTTCCACTCAGCTCATATGCGCCAGCCAGAAAATCACAACATGGGTGTCTGGAGCTCAGCAGGCGGGGAGGAATTGGGGAAATCCATCTTATTGCCTCACCAGTCAGGCATGAGGCTCTGCCCGTATTTGAATACAATTCCAATTAGATCTTCGGGAAGATCTCCTTGGGGAGGGTCTGCTCTAATGAGTAGACAAGAATGATGTGTAATAAACACATGAATTATGAGTGTGTAATTGATGCTCTGGAAGGAGAGGGATTTCTTCCCCTTGATGTAAAGCTGCATAAATCTTGTTCACTGTATTCACCGGTTTGCCGGGAGCTCGTCACAGGCTATGCAGCGGAGCTCTCATCCTTGGTCCTGTGCATATGAGCAGACATCAATCAGCGAGGTCTGCATGCCTGCACCGCAACAATTTTGGCCTAAAAGTTTCGCTCTGTACATCCCCCCTCCCACTGAATCCACCCCCAGAGCTAACAAGGCAGCGTTCTTTGGCGGTAAGGATGGTCACCAGTCACCAGCTTTGGCACAGAGAGAAAGAAGCCCCTAGCCCGTCCCCCACCTACCCCTAAAAGAGAATAAACCTCACAGAGGGTCCCCGTCTTCCTCAGACTTCACTGTGGACCTTTATCATCTGCCGCATCACTTACACTGACTGAGCACTTGGGGAATCAAAGGCGCCACCTGCATGGAGCCCTGCCTTTCGTGAAACCAAGGATCCTCTGGCTGGTGGCAGGTGGGTGTGAGGGTGGAAATAGACAGCCCCAGGCCTGTCTTTTCTTCTCCTTTAACACCCCCACTCCAGTTTGGATGCAAGTTACTAAGCATGCATTCCTGGGGATGCTGGAGATTGAAGCTATTTGCAGCGTGTTTAATTTACCACTGGAGCGGCCAATTCATAATTCAAATGGTGCTGCCCTAAATTACACTGTGCAAGCTTCAAACTGAGTGGAGATGGAGAGATTTGGGTCCTTTCAAGAAAATCCATAAAGCCCCCATTTCTCTCCCATCCAAGGGAGTTCTGCTCTCTTGAGCAACTTTCCAGCTCCTTGAGAATAGCAGGTTTTGAGCAAAAAAAGACAGTAAAATGAAAGAAGAAAATTAAATATGAAAATTTAATTAAATCCCTCTTTGATCATTCTCCCTAGAACCAGCACAGGGGCTGTTTTCATTCAGACACAAATAAGATAACTGCACAGGCTCATTAGGGTAAGGGATGGGCCTGGAGCAGAGGAGATACGAATCCCCTGACCCCAGACCCGTTCATGTGGACTGCAGTGATGAGAGAGATGCTGCAGGCTTCAGGTGTTTGCCATTTTGTTTCCCTTTTGTCCAGCCTCTCCATCTATAAAGGGTTCTTCTCGCTTCCTGGAAGGCTTCCCATTTCATGGGCAGCTCTCCAGAGTGGGCCGTGGGCTGAAAAATGGTGTGAGAGGCCCAGAGCCACCCTGAAACTTTGGGTCCTTGTTTTCCAGGTCTGTGGGGAAAGCATTACCTTATAAACCAGCTCCATCTGTTCAACTCCAGGCCCCTACATTCCTGAAGTGTGACAAAAAGTGAAAGAAGAACAAGTCACATGGGACACAGAAGCCTCATCGTCTGGTTTAGGGACATGAACATGGCCCCTGCCCCAGGACGTAGGCATCTTCTCAGTAAGCTGGAGCTCAGGCCAGTTTAGAGGGTGGATTCACATGCACACACATGTGTACAGAGACACACACATGTATATGGAGGCATGCCTGCACACACATGTTCATAAACAGAGACATATACAGACACACAAACACACAGTCACACATGCATACACATATTTGCACACAAAAACATACGCACAGAAACACGTGTATATGGAAACACATGCGTGCACACACATTCACACATGCACACAAATACAAACATATATGGACACAAACACAGCCATACATGTACACATACATATACCCATGTGCGCACAGATACACATACATATATGGAAAGACAAGCACACTTAAATACATGTGTACCCCCAAACAGGGACATATGTGGACACACATACACATGCACACAAATATGCACACGTACATGCACATGAAGACACGTATACACAGCAGAATTCAGTGCCCACAGGGCACCTTTAGGAAAGCACACACCTTTCTGGTTTGTGTGCTATGACGAATTTAGAAGTCTGAAGTGAGCCCTATGTTTTGCTAACTTAACAAACTTTGCTTAGGAGCAAAATGGCTCCCAAGGGGGAGGTACAGGAGAGCAAGAAAGCTGGGTTCAGATTCAGGTATGGGAGCACATCCCTGATCCCTGCAGCATGGCTGCAGTGGTGCAGAGTTGGTGATGATACAATTTATGGAGTGATCAAAGCCTTCCTGGGAACGATTTAGGAGCAAGTGTTTTGCTAAGCAAATTATGTTGCTCAGGATTTCAGGGGCATCATTTAAATTATTAAAAAAATCAATTGTTTTCCAGCATTTTGGCAGCATCATTTGCATACAATTAATATAATATTACAAATTATTTTCAAGGATTGCTTCAGGGCCCTGAGTCCCCTAACAATTTTATTGGACAACATCTTTGCTACACTGGTTTATAAAAAACTGTGTAACTAGATTTTTTTTTTAATTCTTGGAAGTCTACTTTTTATCTAATCTTGATTGGCCTTCCTGCTTCATGGACCCAAGGGAAGAGAGGCAATCTAGCCTTCCGTCTGTGTACCAAGCCAACCTGGAGTCCATGGCTTCAGTATCACAGATACAACCCTCCTCCTGATTCTCCAGGCAGCCCCTCTGTGTGGCGGCTGGTTTGCTGGGCTTCTCGTGAGTGGGGCTCACTCCTGCATCACCCAGGACCAGGCTCAGCTGGGACAAAATTCCATGTGGCCTTTCATCCCAGGCTTCCTCCTGGCCCATTGATCTTGGGAAGCATTTCAAGAGGGTGAAGGAGGAAGCTGCAAAGCATCTGAAGGTCAAGGCTCTGATGACCAGTCCATTTGGGTCATGGAGTGCCCAGAACACTGGTACAACACTTTCTGGGAGTGTTGAGGTTAGGGGTGTTTCTGGGAGAGGCCAGCATTTGAATTAGTGGATTGAATAAAGCAGACAATTGCCCCTATGTGAGGAGCCTCATCGGACCCACGGAGGACTCAAGTAGAATGGAAGTGGAGGCAGTTTGATTCTGTCTCTCTGACTGCTGAGCTGGGCCTTGGTCTCTGGCCCTTGAATTGGGACATCTCCATCTCCAGGCTTCTGCTCCCCAGGTCTCCAGGCTCAGACCACAACTTGCCCTGCTGGTTCTCCTGACCCTCTGGTCTTCAGATGCCATGGACTGGACTTAACTGTCAGCTTTCTGGTTCTCAGGCTTTGAATGTGGACTGGAAACACACCTCAGCTTTCTTGGGTCTCCAGCATTTGGATGACAGAGCATGGGACATCTCAGCCTCCATGATCATGTAAGCCAATTCCTCATCATATATCTCTTTGTGTCCGTCTACCTACCTACCTATTTCCGGTTGGTTCTGTTTCTTTCTAGAATTCTGGCTAATGCAGCTCCTAAGTGCACACCTATTATTTCCGCCATGCTCCAGTGCATAAAGCAAAGCATAAGCACCCCACCCCAGGCATGGGTCCCCCAATCCAGATTCAAGGAGGAAGAAAGAGACTCCAACTCCTTTTTGTGTTTTAAAATTAAAAGTTTATTTTATTTTTTGGATATTTATCAACTTTTAAAAAACTTTTATTTTAATGAATTATAGTTGATTTACAACGTTTTGTTAACTTCTGCTATGAAACAAAATGATTCAGCTATATACATATATATATTCATATTCTTTTCTATTATGCTTAATCACAGGATATTACATATAGTTCCCTGGGCAATACAGTAGGACCAGTTGTTTATCCATTTTATATATGAAAGCTTAACCTGCTAACCCCAAACTCCCAACCTATCCCTCCCCAAACCCTTGCCCCTGGGCAACAAGTCTATTCTCCATGAAATTGATTCCAACTCTTGTTCGAAGTTGTGACAAAGAATTTGTGGCTTTATTTTATATGCTACAAAATATTACTAAAGATTGCTGATTTCTGATGAGGGTGGGGGTGTAGGAGAATCATGTGGACCCATGAGAAGAGCTTTCTCCTCATGATTCCAGCTTCTCTGGAAGGTAGAAGAGATGGGAGAGGAGCTTTCTCAGGTAATTTGTCAAGAAAAACACAGAGAAGATAGTTTGGATAAGTTCCCCTAATAAGCCAGAATGTAGAGATTTGAAACAAAAAAATCAAATGAAATGATTGAAAGGAAAACATTAGGCCTTTCTGCATGAAATGACCCTCCATGTCAGTTCTTACCCTAAATTCCCTCCCCAAGGCGTCTAAAGGGCACAGAGGGTGGATGCCCTGAGCACTCTGTGACATTATTCTCAGCCTCACACTTGGAACTGGCTCCCTGACATTCCTTTCTGAGTCACTGATCAGAGAGAAATTAGCTAAGCCCATGAGTGGGCTAGGACACTGTATTAGTTTGCTATAACAGATGGGTGGCTTAAACAGCAGAATTTTATTTTCCCACAATCACAGAGGCTGGAAGTCCTAGACCAAAGTGTGGGCAGGCCTGGTTCCTCCTGAGGCTTCTTTTTCCCTGGTGTGTAGACACCGTCCTCCTCCCCGTGTCCTCACGTGGTCTCCCCTTGGTGTGTGTCTGTGTCCTAATCTCCCCTTTCTATAGGGACACCAGTGTGATTGGATCACAGCTCAACTACATGACCTAATTTGAACTTATTCATCTCTGTAAGGATTCTATCTCCAAATTCAGTCACACAGTGAGGTCCTGGGGTTTTACCAAATTAATGGATGGGGAGGGCAGGACCCCATTTAACCCACAACAGACATAGTCTCTTCTGCTAGAAAAAATTAGTGAACATGGCCTTCTTTTTTCCTTAGAATAGAAAGTATACTCCTAGGCTGGGGGTGGGCTTGCAGGCAGGAGGCAGGTGGGTTCCTACCACACCTAGCCATGCCTGCCTAGGGTGATGAGTTAGGTCTCTGGTTGACAAGCAACAGACTCCTACCTGAAATTTTGGGTTTGTACAAAAGTTGTTCTTTTTAAAAATTTTTAATTTTGGATGACTTCATCAAAGGAACAACATTGACATGCAAGCATTTAACTTGGAAAAACTTAAAAGAACTTTGTTAAATGTCAGAACCGCGTGGATGAGCACTAAAGCTAACAAACAGAATTGTTTCCTCTTTTCCCCTCTTGAATCTAGTGCTCAGCTCCATCACTCACACACTTTCATCCTCCATATCAAAGACACCCCAGGACGACAGAATCCTTTACAAACATTAATTAATTCTCCCAATCCTCCTGTGAAGCTGGGGGATCATTTACTTCTCTCTTTTAAAGAAGAGACTCAAAACCAAGAGGCTAAATGACTCACCCAGACGGATGTCACAGGAGAGAGTTAGGAAATTGAGTTGGGTTTGAAATTGGGTTGGGAAAATTCATTACATGTTCTAAGAAGCACAAGTCCTAGTCCAAAGTGAACTGTTCACTGAAGCAGTCAGGTGGAACAACAGAGCTTATGAGATTTGGGGATAAAAGGGATTTGGGGTCAGAATTATCAGAGGGAATCAAAAAGACAATCTAGCCCACAACCACTATCACCCCTCACCCCGCCACCTCCAAGGGCCATCTGGCTGGAAAAGACAGAAATGCATTCCTGTCCTCCTTTAGACACTCAGTTCAAGGTGATGACACTGTTAGTGATGCTGAAATGGAAAGAGGGGCAGGCAGTTTTTGAGGGTTCTTTGTAGGGTTGGTGGAGGTTCTTTGTGAGGTGGAAAGGGGTTTTAGAAGAAGCACAGATGCTTCCCTCATGGGACTATGTGTCATGTGGCAACTGTAAAGCTCCTGCTAGCTGCCCAGACAGACTCTGCCTCCAGACAGACTGGCCTCTGAGGACCAGTCACTGTCACATCCTCCTCCAGACCACAGCCCTTCTGAGAGGGACCTGGGTTCTTAGACAGGGGCAAAAGCCTAACTCAAAGTATCTTGAGGAGGAAAAACAAGTCAGTACATTGAGTCACAGGACTTGTAAGGCCTGGCAGTGCTGGCTTGGGACTCTCAGCCCTTTCAGGCTGACAATGCTGTTCATCTCAAACGCAGCCTCCAGAGCTGTGAGAGGCAAAAGTCTGTCGTTTACACCAAAGTCACCTCATCTCCAATACCTGTTATAGCAGCCTGAATGGACCAACACAAAGGGTAAGGTGATTGAGGAGGCCTGGGGTTGGGACTGCGGAGGAGTCACCTCTTTGCATAGGGAGGTGAGGAAGGTGATTGAGCTGAGGAGTTGAGCTGAGCCTCAGTTGGGCAGCTCCTCTCTCCCAGCCACACTGAAATTCTGCTGTTTCTCAAACATCCCATGTTCACTTTTGCCTCATAACCTTTGCACTTGTCTTCCCTCTGCGTGAGTTTCTGGGTGTGGGTTTCTGCATGGCTGCCTCCTTTTCTCTTTCAGGGCTTGGCATCCCATGTCTCCTTAGGAAACCTTCCCTGACCTCCCAATTCAATCATCTTCCCCACCTCCAGGCACCTTCACATCTGCTTTATTTCTTCCCAGCACTTATCACTAAGTGCATCTATCTTGCTTATGGATTGATTTACTTGTTTTCCATCTGTTCTCCTAGATTTTGGCACGTAAGAGAATGATCTTGTCTCTTGTTACCAGTGAACCCAGAGCTAAGCTCAGTGGGTCCTATGCTGGGGATGCTGTATAGATCCTGGCTAGCCAAAACACTCCAACACTCTATATGCAGGGGATTGCTGGTGGGTATTGGTCCCGGAGACTGAACCCAAGAGGATTTGTTTCTAAGTCTTGAGGTGGGGGCAGCAATTGGACAAGTGGGGAACATCAGACCAGGGAGCATCATGTTCTTCCTCTGCCAGGGGCGACTCTGAGCTCAGTGTGAGCTAGGAGAGACAATGCTATGAGAAGATGCCATTAAAATTGATGACAGAGCCAAAATCACAAGGATGAACAGAGAGCCAAACCTCAGAGGGCATGCTGCCCAACTCACCAACCAGGCAAGACCAAATATGCCCCCATTCCACTTTGAGATGAAAGGCACACTGGCAGGAACTGCTGGAGTGTCTGATGATGTGAGATTATCTTTACTTGGAGTGAAAATGACAGTCAAAACTTTCCTTCTCTTGGGCAAGCCTGCTCTAGAATAAAGTCTGCCAGTGGTTCCCAAGAGGTATCATGTGACTGAGAAATCATTGCCTATTGGTTCTTGGCGGTGACATGTGACAGAGTAGATAGCTCCCATTGATTAACAGAGGTAGACTGAAAAATCAGTGCCTATTAATTCCTGGAGGTGGCATGTAACTGAGTAGACAGCTCCCATTGGTTCCTGGAGGTAGCATGTGACTGAGTAGACAGCTCCCATTGGTTCCTAGAGGTGGTTCTAGAGACTATGACAAAAGAGGGTCCATACTTGCCAAGGGGCAGAAGGAAGGCTACCCTGGACAAGCACCAAACAGACAAGCACCAATCAAGTCTGATTTGGGCAAGTTCTGGGATTCACAGCATGAGACCCATTAATGAGATCCTCGGCCTGGGGTATGGACATGTCTCAGATCTATAGTATGACTCAGTTTAGCAAAGAAGCAATTTAATCATTGGCCACAGGACACACCGCCACCAGGAACCAAGTACCCACATTAAAGCTCTGTTGCAATTCCATATCCCAATAAAATGTCAAAGGAAAAAAAGTTGGTTCCTGATATTATTACTTTGAACTTTCTTGTGATACTCTCTGGAAGCGTGACACTTATGAGAAAAAAGAATAGAAGGAGGTGGCCCAGACTGTGTTGTTCATCTTTTGTGTCTGGGGTTTTCAGTTTAATTCTCTTGAGCTCCCTTGGCACTTGGAGTCCAGGCTCCCCTCTGCTTGTTATTTGCTAGTTAACAAACCAGTTGAAGCTAGAAGCTCTAAACAACCGGGCTGGTTTGCTCATCATTTCGTTGGTCAGACATTTGGGAAAGGCTCCACTGGGGCTTTTCTCTGGTCACTAGGAAGTCGCTGGGGTGCATCGGTCCATGCCCAGGGCCCCAGGAGTCTACCCCATGTTCCCTCTCCACGTGGCTGCTGCTCCTCATTGCATGGCAGGGCAGGGCAGGCGGTTTGATTTTAGGGTGGTTAACTTTCCTCCAAATCGGAGTCCCAGAATGGGTCGCCACATGGCCCAGGCAGCTGCTTTACAGCCCTGCCTTGGGAGGCAGAACATCCCTTGTGCTGTGTCTGAAAGGTGAAGGGGACACACAGGCTAGCCCAGACCCAGGAGCAGGAACTAGAGTCAGTTCTCCTCAAGATGTGTAGCCAGGCATGGTGGCCATCCTTGAGCAGCCAAACAGGAGAGTCCCTTTCTACCAGAGGGGACAGTGTCCCAAGAAGGCAGCTTCCCAGAGACCGTGGGAAGTGCCCACACT
The DNA here is from genome assembly GCF_033118175.1 of Dama dama. NCBI lineage: Eukaryota > Metazoa > Chordata > Mammalia > Artiodactyla > Cervidae > Dama > Dama dama. The sequence continues at coordinate 45,831,571 of NC_083694.1, read as the reverse complement.
TGCTGATGGCAGAGGTGCTGCTGCCCTTCACCCACCACCTCTGGGTCACGTGCCCCTCCTGCCCTCAGGAGATGTTCTCTGGCCATGGGTGTGGAGAGCCAGTGGCACCTCTAGAGGTCTCTGTGGCCTGCACAGGCCTGAGACGTGACTCCGTTCTGCCACCCATGATGCGCTGAGCTCCTGTGTTAGCCAGTCTGTGGCTTCTGCTCCCAAATCTGCCCCAGGAGACGCCTCCCACCTCGTGTGTATGCTCTCTCTGCTCAGCCCCTCCCATGTCCTGAAACTGGCAGGTCTGGATGGCAGTCTGGTCTCAGCAGCTGACCTACAGATGCCGGCAGAGATGTCCAGCATCAGGCTCAGCTCCAGCGGCCCACTGGGCTCAACCTCTGATCAGCTGGACCATCCTAGAGTCAGCACAGATGCCATCTCCTCCAGAAAACCACAGGGCCTGTATTTGCACCTGTATCGCTATAGGACAAAGCACAGCAGGGTAGAAATCGTTGCTTATTTCCGAGGGAGAAGACTGCCCTGGCAGGAAAGAGAAGTGCTGGGACTCAGCTATTGTGACCACGTCCCGGCCTGATCTGGGAGTCCATCACTGTGAACCAACACTTACATCCATGCTGGCCAGTGCCCCCAGATCCATCCATTCAGGGCTTTGTCAGTGATTGTCCATTGAGCTTCTGTGGTCTGACAGCTTGGAATAACCCACTGGAGGGCAGGGCCACCTAGGTCCTTGGTAGCTTGGGATCCAGTGGAGGAAATACAGACAGATGGTTTAAACCTGGTGCTAAATGCTTTGAGGGGCCACAGTGCAGTGCCTCTCTGAGCACAAAGGTTATCTTGTCTAGTCCAGAAGGACTTGGTGGTGGGTGGCATCTTGCTGAGTCCCAGGCTGAGTCCAGGGGGCTTTTGGGTGGGGAGTGCATCTGGGACAGCATTTCGAGGGTGACAGCTGCTCAGGGAAGGAGCCGTAGGTGGGGGCTCAGAGCACACAGGGCACAGAATGGGAACAGTGTTGGGGACGCGTGCCATGCCTTGTCTAGACTAGTAATGAACAAGGGGATTGTAATTCTTTTCATTGATTCATTTATTTTTTATTGAAAGAGTGGATTTACAATATTGTGTTAGTTTCAGGCATATGACAAAGTGATTCAGTTGTACATATATATATATTTTCATATTCTTTTCCATTATAGGATATTACCTATAATAATCAAGGCCTTCCCTGATGGCTCAGTTGGTAAAGAATCATCTGTAATGTGGGAAACCAGGGATCATTCCTTGGGTTGGGAAGATCCTCTGGAGATAGGAACGGCTACTCACTTCATTATTCTGGCCTGGAGAATTCCATGGACTGTATAGTCCACGGGGTCACAAGGAGTCGGACACAAGTGAGCGACTTTCATGGGTTATTACAAGATACAGAGTAAAATATCCTGTGCTATACAGTGCGGTTGTTCAGTAGCTAAGTCATGTCCAACTCTTTGCCACCCCATGGACTCTAGCATGCTGGGCTCCTCTGTCTTCCACTACTTCCCAGAATTTGCTCAAATTCATGTCTGTTGAGTCGGTGATACTATCTCTCACCATCTCATCCTCTGCTGCCCCCTTCTCCTCCTGCCTTCAATCTTTCCCAGCATCAGGGTCTTTTCCAAAGAGTTGGCTCTTTGCATCAGGTGGCCAAAGTATTGGAGTTTTGGTCCTTCCAATGAATGTTCAGGGTTGATTTCCTTTAGGATTAACTGGTTTGATCTCTTTGAGTCCAAGGGACTCTCAAGAGTCTTCTCCAGTACCACCATTTGAAAGAATCAATTCTCTGGTGCTCAGCCTTCTTCGTGGTCCAACTCTCACATCTATACATGACTACTAGAAAAAACATAGCTTTGACTATGTGGCCCTTTGTCGCAGAGTGATGCCTCTGCTTTTTAATACACTAAGTTTGTTACAGCTTTCCTTCCAAGGACCAACCATCTTTTAATTTCATGGCTGCAGTCACCATCCACAGAGATTTGGGAGCCCAAGAAAATAAAATTTTTTACTGTTTCCACTTTTTCCCTTCTATTTGCCATGAAGTGATGAAACTAGATGCCGTGATCTTAGTTTTATGAGTGTTGTTTCAAACCAACTTTTTCACTCTCCTCTTTCACTTTCATCAAGAGGCTCTTTAGTTCTTCTTTGCTTTTTGCCATAAGGGTAGTGTCATCTGCATATCTGAAGTTATTGATATTTCTCTCAGAAATCTTGATTCCATCTTGTGATTCATCCAGCTCGCATTTCACATGATGTACTCTGCATGTACATCATTGGAAGGACTGATGCTGAAGCTGAAACTCCAATACTCTGGCCACCTGATGAGAAGAACTGACTCATTGGAAAAGACGCTGATGCTGGGAAAGATTGAAGGCAGAAGAAAAAGGGGATGACAGAAAATGATATGGTTGGATAGCATCACCAACTCTATGGACATTAGTCTGAGTAAGCTCTGGGAGTCAGTGATGGACAGGGAAGCCTGGCGTGTTACAGTCCATGGGGTCACAAAGAGTCGGACACGGCTGAGTGACTGAACTGAACTGAACTCCGCAAGTAAGTTAAATAAGCAGGATGACAATATACAGCCTTTTCATACTGCTTTCCTAATTTTGAACCCATCCGTTGTTCCCTGTCTGGTTCTAACTGTTGCTTCTTGACCTGCATACAGGTTTCTCAGGAGACAGGTAAGGTAGTCTGGTATACCCATCTCTTTAAGAATTTCCCACAATTTGTTGTGATCCACACAGTCAAAGGCTTTAGCATAATCAATGAAGAAGTAGATGTTTTTCTGGAATTCTCTTGCTTTTTCCATGATCCAGTGAATGTTGGCAGTTTGATATCTGATTCCTCTGCCTTTTATATTTTATGTATTTTTATATTTTACCTGTCAAGTAGGACCTTGTTTATCCCTTTTATATATGATAGTGTGCATGTGTTAATCCCGTACTCATAATTTATCCCCTCCTTTCATTCTTCTTTGGTAACCATAAGTTTGTTTTCTGTGTCTATGAGTCTGTTTCTGTTTTGTAAATAAATTTATTTGTATTTTTTTAGATTAACATATAAGTGATATGATATTTTTCTTTGCCTGGCTTACTTCACTTAGTATGATAATCTCTAGGTCCATCTATGTTGTTGCAGATGGCATTATTTCATTCTTTTTTCTGGCTGAGTAGTATTCCAGTGCATCTATATATCTTCTTTATCCATTTATCTGTCAGTGGACACTTAGATTGCTTCCATGTCCTGGTGGCGATTGCAGTTCTTTCAGGTTTGATAGAGTTTGTGTTTGTGGAGGGTCTGGTAGTCCCTGAAGCCTCTGCATATCAGTTCACAGAACTGGGTGTGCACAACCTGGTTCATCCGCCTGCTTGTATGCTCTGGGAAGGATTGGACAAGATCGAGTATGAACAGATGCTCTGAAGTGGTCCAGGGCAAAGGTAGAGGGGGCACGGCTGCTGTCGGGTCTCCTCCTGCTCCTCCCCTGAACCAACCCCCTTCTCACTGTGTGCTAATTTATCAGCTCCTCCTTCAAACATCAGAAATGCGTAACAAGACCGTGGGAAAATGCACCAACCTTTGACACTGGGTCTGTGTTTCTCAGGCCCCTTTTCCTGTCCATCTTCAAGTCTTTCTATCAAGACCCAAGGAAGAAGCCACATCGCACACCCCCACCCCTCGCCCCCATGGCTCTAGGAGGGCCATTTCCCATCAGCTGGGCTGCCACCATTTGATCCCTATAAGTGAATCCAATTTAGCTGATTCATCTCGTGTTTAATTTTTATGTTAACATAACAAGGTTATACAGCTGAACATGAGAGGCCAGAGACAGATTTTATAATTTATAAGTGGCAGTTCTGATTTAAGACTGAGTTCCTGAAGGAAGCAGTTTGCAAAGGCACGTCCTCAGACAAAGGTTTTCTCTTCTCAGCTTGGAAAGCTTTCAGCCTGATTTAAATATAAAATCAAAGCTGTTGGCATTTAACAACCTCCGTGTAAAAGTCAGGGTTGACTTATAAATAAGACCCCGGCTTGGGTGACAGGATTTCCTGGCATTAATATATCATCTGGGCTTTATTGATGGAGGGAAGGAAAGATATGTACACAGTAGAAGCTGGGAGAACACAGAGAGGTCTTGTGAGTGGTTTTTCAGACTTAGCCATGTTGTTCATGTGATTCTCCAAGGGAATCCCCCTTTGCTTGGCTCTCTGATGTGTTGTTGTTGGTTTAGTCTCTAAGTCGTGTCTGAATTTTTTGTGATCCCCCATGGACTGTAGCCCACCAGGCTCCTCTCTGTCCATGGGATTTCCCAGGCAAGAAAGCTGGAGTAGGCAGCCATGCCCTCCTTCAGGGTATCTTCCCGACCTAGGGATTGAACCTAAGTCTCCTGCACCAGCAGGTGGATTCTTTTTCACAGAGCCACCTGGGAAACCCCTCTCTGATGCTTTGCAGGTTGGCATTTGTGGGTTTTCTCAGACCCCAACTGGCATTCCCTTCCAAGTCTCTCCCTTGAGTCTGGCCACGCTGCAAACATGGGGAAATATGATCTTTTCCTCATTAAGCCCAAATTTTGGGTCCTTGGGATATGCCTGCCTACTGATTTGGAAGTGGATCAGGTCTGGGACCATTCCTGGAGGGTCCATATTGGAGGTGAGAAGAGATGGCAAAAAGTGGGGGCCCTGGATGGGTCAACACCCTTAGAAATGTCACTCTCCCTTGGGACCTTGGTTCTCCCAAAGGGAAAGCAGCGTGGGTGACTTTCCCATTCTTCCATAATTTCTGTCCTTTCTTTAGGATGGCGCCATGCCAATCTGACTATGGAAGGACCCAGAAACTTTAGACACTAGCAGGGAGAGCAGCTGATTGATTCCTCTGAGTGGTTCTCCATGCTGGCCTGGGATCTTGAGGCTGGCCCTTCCCCGGGTACCTTATTAGGCCCTTGACATCCTGAGAATAAGAGGACAAGGACCTGCCACCCCTTCTTCCTAGCAGAAGCCACTTTGCAGAGTCTCCCGAGAAAAGCCAGGCTGAAGAAGGCTGGTATTTAAACGTTCTGGAGTGGGAGAGAGGGTTGTTATGGCAACAAATTGCTCTGAGTCCCTAAAGAGGCTCAGCCCTGGCAAAACAAGAGATGAGGTGGGGGGGGGGGGGTGCTGGAGATGCAGAGGGTAATATTTCAGAAAAGCTCTAACCAGACAGGAATTGCAAACACATTTGCATTTTGGCTGGGATGTCTGATGGGTCTAGAGAGAGGGTATTTACATCACGCTTCCCAAGGTGTCCAGGAGGAGGGGAGGGACCACCAGACTCACACACTCTGCGTCCTGCCCTCCTGGACATGCCATACCCTCCATGTTCTCAAAGATGAGTGATGCTGGGATAATGGAAGCAGTGCTGGGCAGTGGTTAGAGCTGGGGCTCATCCTCCACCAAGACTCCACTCGGTCCAGTGTTTTCCCAACTGCCTGCCGCCTAAGACAGTGCAGAGTGAGGGACTAACCCTCTGGCCCCATGGTGTGAGAGAGAGCACTGGGAGAATACGAGGTTGTACGGGTTTGTTGGTACAGAGTTGCCTCTGCGTGATGAAAACACTTAGGAACCTGACAGAACTGGTGGCCGCACAGCATCGCAAAGGCGCTGAGCACCATTGAATTTTTACACTTTAAAGACGGCTCATTTTACATTCTGTGAGTTGCAGCTCAATATGAAAAAGAAAATGAAAAGCCCTGGTGATGCTGCCATGCTGGGCTTGGAAGTGGAGTTAGCGGTCCCCCCCACCTGGCCATTCTACCCCCTCCCCTGGGCCCAGGTCCAGTCTCGTCCCTATGTCTCCTCAGCGCCAGCCTCAGCATGATGGACAGACTCAGTGGTCCTCCTGTCTCTTGGGCACGGGCAGGTTAAGGGACATGAGGGCTTACACATGGAGAAGGATGGACTCCAGAGTGTCTCCCACATCACACCAATGAGACCTGGTCCCTATGACAGCACAAGTGAAGGGCTGCCTTGCCCTCAGTGTCGTCCTTCCTGGCCTAGTGGATAGCACCTTCTGGTGAAAGATTTTGCTTCCTAAACTGGTCTGGCCGGGCCTGGGATAGGCTGGCCCATCATCTTGAATAAGGAAGGACTTTGCATCCTTCAACAAACCAGGAACACCACCTCTCCCACCCAGTCACCTCAGGACCTTTCTCCTTCATCTTCCCACAAAGATCCATTCACACTCATCGATCAAAAGCAACACAGCAGCGAGTCAGAAAAATCCAATAGCGGGGGTGTAGCAGCTGCAAGTGAATCCTGGTTCACTTCCCTTCTCGGGCGCCTGTGGCATAATCAGTTTGTTCCCGGGAGACAGGGCTTCCAAGGCAAGCTCATGGGCAGGGAAGCCTGGGGTCTGAAGTTCACTCTGTGTACCTCAGACGCGCCCACCTAGTTCTACCTCTTGGTTCTCCAAAAGGCTCAGGCTGGGCTGGACCTCTGCTTTGGGTTTGGGGACCCGGGCTGCCTGTGTCTCTTCCCCAAGCCCAGCCCCCTGGGTGGTGCTGCAGAGGCTTCTGGGATTGCGTACCTGGTCACCTACCAGCACCAGCAGATGACTGGGGCAACCGCGTACCAGCGTGGGCAACAGGATGGAGCAGGAGAGATGGAGGGAGAGGCTGGTCTGGGGTTGGGGTGGGAGAGGCCGTCACACCAACCAACAGTGGTGTGGAAAGCTGAGCTGTAGCCCTGGCTCTTGGGGCTTAGAGAACTCAGGGCAGGTCTCTGCATCTGTTACAGCCAATGACATCCATGTTGCATGAAAGACGGTGAGGCAGGTGGACACTCCTCCTCCAAGTCGGGTACCACAGGGCCACTCTAACTCCACAGCTGGGTTTTTGGACCCTTGAGATGGTTTAGAAGATCAGAGAGATCCTTAGGATGTGTTGGGAGCAAGTTGCAGCTGCAAATTCCGCTCTCTGTCAGCAAATCCATTAGCATCCACATGTTTCTTCCCTCACCCTAAGACTTGGACTTCTTTTACTTTCACTTATTTTCCTCTTAAGGCTTCCCTGGTAGCTCAGTGGTAAAAAATCTGCCTGCCAATGTAGGAGACATGGGTTCCATCCCTGGGTTGGTGGGTTGGGAAGATGTCCTGGAAAAGGAAATGGCAACCTACTGGAGTATTCTTGCCTGGGAAATCCCATGGACAGAGAGGCTTGGTGGGGTACAGTCCATGGGGTCACAAAGAGTTGGACACAACTCAGAGACTAAATATTTTTTTCCCAGCTTTGTTGAAATATACTTGACAAATAAAATTGTATTGATTTAAGGTGTGCAACATGATATATGTATATGTTGTGAGATGACCACCATGGTCAAGGGAACTGACCCATCTGTCTCCTCACACAATGACCCTTTGTGTGTGTGGTGACATCACTTAAAATCTGCTTTCTTAGCAAATTTCAAGTAGGCAATGTGGTACTATTAATTGTGGTTGCCATGGTGTCCATTTGGTCCCTAGAACTTGTCTATTTTATGCTGAAGGCTTGTAATCTTGGGCTTCCCTGGTGGCACAGCTGGTAAAGAATCTACCTGCAATGCACGAGACCCTGGTTTGTTTCCTGGGTCAGGAAGATCTGCTGGAGAAGGGAGAGGCTACCCACTCCAGTATTCTTGGGCTTCCCTTGTGGCTTAGCTGGTAAAGAATCCGCCTGTAATGTGGGAGACCTGGGTTCAATCCCTGGGTTAGGAAGATCCCTTGGAAAAGGGAAAGGCTACCCACTCCGGTATTCTGGCCTGGAGAATTCCATGGACTGTATAGTCCATGGGGTTGGCAAATGGTCAGATACGACTGAGTGATTTTCACTTTCAGCTGTAATCTTTGACCAGCATCCTTCCATCACACTCCACACTTCCACCCCCAGTAACCACCACCCTACTCTCTACCTCTGTGAGTTCAAACTTGTTTAGATTCTATACATAAGTGAGATCCAGCAGTATTTGTCTTTCTCTGTCTGCCTTATCTCACTTGGCATAATGACCTCCAGGTCAGTACAGCTTGGCCTCTGAAGGGAAAGCAGGTTCATGCACCTGGGCACTCCATGCCTACATCGCCTGGACAGAAAGGCTCAGGTGAGCCTCCCTGGTCAGCAGGACCCTGCATGTCATCACACATCTTTGTTGGGAGAAGGAAAGGCTGTTCAAGTGGCTCCACTGGGAGAAGACGATGGGGAGCTTGTGTCTGGTCCTCCCGGATCTGCCTCTGAGCCTCTGCTCTGGGCTGGTTCTAATCTGTGTTCGTTCTTTCATTGTAATGAACTGTAACCTTGAGGATAATGAATTTTAGTGAATTTTGTGAGTCCTTCCAGTGAATCACTGGACCAGAGGTTGGCCTTGGGCACTCCTGACAGCAACCTCCAATATGGAGCTCAGGTCTGACTGCATCCCCCATCCTCTTCATCATGTCCATGCAGGCCCTGCCCCTTGGCTACACGCTCCCCTCGGCACAGAGTGAGGCTCCCTCTGCACAGCCATGGACAATCTTGTCACCTCACTGCCAACCCCCACACTTAAATGGCCTTCCATCACTCCCTAGACTAAATCCAAGGCCTGCCCATGTGGACCCAAGTCTCTGGGCCTTATTTCTTGCTACTCTTCCCTTACTCAACATGGCTCGGTCACCATATTTTCTTTCTATCTGAATCAGTTCCCTGGGAGCTTTTCATAACCAATCACCACAAACCGGGGGGAGGAGCAGGCGCTTCAATAGCTGATGTTCATTTTCTCCCAGTTTGGAGGTCAGAAGTCTGAAATCAAAGTGTGGGCAGGACCAGCCTCCTTCTGAAGATTGAGGGGAAGGTCTCTTCTGTCTCTTCCAGCTCCAGGGGGCTTCAGGCCGTCCTTGACCTCTGGCCTCCTCCCTCTCCTCTCTGTCTCATTTCTACCTGGCCCCTCCTGTCCGTGTGCCCCTCCTCTTCTTCCAAGGACCCCGGCCCCTGGAGTTAGCCTCCCCACATCCCTGACTCAGGTATAGCATCCTCGTAACTAGCTATCTGGCTTCCCTGGTATCTCAGATGGTAAAGAATCTGCCTGCAGTGCAGGAGACCCAGATTTGGTCAATAGGTTAGGAAGAGTCCCTGGAGAAAGGCATGGCTACCCACTCCAGTATTCTGGCCTGGAGAATTCCATGGATAAAGGATCTTGGTGGACTACAGTCCATGGGGTCGCAAAGAGTCAGACATGACTGAGTGACTAACCCATTTAACTGACTACTGTTTCCAAATCAGGTCACATTCTGAAGTTATCGGTGGATGTACACTGGGGGGACATCTGAATTGCGGGGACACAATCCAACCCCCTGTGCCATCTTGAACACATCAGGCTTTCCAGATCAGGCTGCTTTCCTGCTTTTCCAACATCAGGCTATTGTTCTCTCTACCTGGGACCCCAACGTCATACCCTCCCTTCCCTACCTGGCTGTGCTCTCTTTGTTCTGGCCTAAATGTCAGGTCCTCTGTAGCCACCCCCTCCTGGTCTCTTGTGATCTGCATTCCATTTCCTTCAGGACCTGCACCCAGTTTATTGGTTGAAATGCTCTCTGCATCCACTGTCTGCTCCCCCCCCCATCAGACTGTCCCCTTGGTGAGGAGCTTCTTAAAGTGAAGCCTGGACCCAAACTTCTTCAGTCTGAAGCATAGATCTTCACCTGGTTGCCTTGAACCCTGGTGCCTCCGTTTCTAAGAGCCTTTGAATCATCAGCATCTCCTGGGAATCAGTTAACAACAGCAGGGTGCTTTCTGGGGCACCACCGTCCACTTCTGCTTGCCTTTCGAGAGGGTCAGGGACATCCTTCACAGGCTTGCTCAGATGTCCCATAAGTGACATTTTCTGTGGGTTGTCCCTTCCGCACCATCTGAAAAATGGCTGAACTGTGGCAGTAGAAAGTCCTGAAAAGAAAAAAATCCTGCAATGCATTATCTGACAGATATGCACAGAACTACCAATGTAGGCCCATTCATTGTGTGTGTGTACCTATATAGAGATATATAAAAATATAGTCTACAGTTTTTATTGTAAGATAGGGCATAAAAGGACTTCCTTGGGGGTTTAGCAGTTTTAAGACTCTGCACTTCCTCTGTAGAGGTCACAGATTTGACCCCTGGTCAGAGAACTAAATAAAGAATATAATAAAGGGATTGCTGTATATCATAATAAATGCACCCAAATTATGGTGTTTATGTGTGGTAGACTCAGAAAGTACCTTTTGACTGAGACAAGTGAATAAAACTGGATATTGCCATTGGGACCGGATGCTGGGAAGTTGATAAAACATTCGCTGTGGGCAAACAGCAAGATGTCGATGTTCTGTTGATCTCTGTCATGGATGGATGGCTCTGGAGGCTGCAGAACTCCTGATAAAGTGCTGGGACCTGTCACTCATCAGATCCAGGGGAATGTAAAACCTTGCAGAGGCATCTTAACACCTGACTGTGGGGAGGCTCAACCTGAGTGAGGTCCCCCCACCCCTTGTAAGGTTGCTGCTGACTATCAGCCCCCTTCACCAACACAATTGAAAAGATGAGGCAGAGTCTTCTTAGAAGTGGAAGAAACTTCCCAGCCATCAGAAGGATGGCTTTCACTCATCACTGAGAACTGCTTCACACCCTTAAGCATTTGGAATTGATGTTCCAATAAGTGCGATGGGAGCAGACATCCCCTGTGTGTCCTGGGTGGACATGATGCAGATGGCATCTTAGGGATGAGGGGAGGCCAGGTTTTCCTGGTGTCATTGAGGACAGCACACACATGCACACGCACACACATATGCACAGAGACACACACACTCCTGATGGAGATGTGGTGACAAGAAGAGCATAGGAAATGCTCAAGACAAGACTTAAGGAAGAGGGACCAGGAAAGAAACACCATTGTAAAACAATTAGCCTTCAATTAAAATAAAAAAATCCTATGATAAATCATAACAGAAAAGAATGTTCATTTAAAAAAAGAATGTGTGTATATATATGTGTGTGTGTGTAGCCAAATCATACAACAGGAATTAGCACCATTGTAAATCAACCATGAAAGTGAAAATGTTAGTCCTTCAGTCATGTGCCCTCTTTGTGACCCCATGGACTGTATAGCCCACCAGGCTCCTCTGTCCATGGGATTTCCCAGGCAAAAATACTGGAGTGGGTTGCCATTCCTTTCTTCAGAGAATCTTCCCAACCCAGGGATCAAACCTGGGTCTCCTGCATTGCATGCAGATTCTTTACTGTCTGAGCCACGAGGGAACATCTCATAAGTTCAATAAAAACAAATAAACAAGAAAAAAAAGGAAAGAAACATCTCTACCAGCTGATCAGCTAGCCTCCTCAATGATATGCCTTCCCATGATCCAGAGTGAGGAGCCAGAAACACTGACCCCAGAGTGATGTAAGCTCATCCTCAGGGAAGCTTCCTAGACCCCATGTGGTGGGGGGCCCCTCCCTCAACCAAGTCTGTTTCCCCACCCATGGCCAGTGAACATGACTCAACAAATGTGTACCATTTTTACCCTGAAAGTCGTCAGCTGGCCCTGAGTGCCTTTCTCCATCTCCGTCTTTGTGATTATGAGATGAATTGCTTCTGATTTGGGAGTAATTGTCTTAATCTGTGCACCCACCCCCGGATCATTTCTCCCTCCTAGGCTCTGGAGCCCATCCAGCCATTGTGATTAATCTGACTCAGTGAGTCATATAAACTACACCCTGTGGGGACAGGCACCCAATGGGGACACTCATGAATGTTTAAGTCACCTCAATTCTGTTTCCATCCTAGCTGGGCACTAATCACCCAGAGTTAGTGCAGACCCCACAGATTCAGGGCTCAGGCCTCCATCAGAATGCCCCCACTTCAGACTAGCCCTACTGCAGACCAGCTGCACTTCAGGGGTCCCCAGGCTGCCCTCATTCCTGGCTGACTGGCTATAGACTTAGGGGTTCCCATGACTCCCATGGGCTTCCCTGGTGGCTTAGCGATAGTCTGCCTGCCAATGTAGGAGACATGGGTTCAGTCCCTGGGTCGGGAAGATTCCCTGGAGAAGGAAATGGCTACCCACTTCAGTATTCTTGCCTGGAGAACTGCATAGACAGAGGAGCCTGGCAGGCTACAGTCCATGGGGTTGCAAATGAGTAGGACATGACTTACAATAACAACAAAATGACTCTCATGTTGGATAATTTACCATGATGACTCACAGAACTCAAAAAGTGGAAGAATTTTCCCATCATCAGACTGTAGGTTTTCACCCATCACTCTGAATCACTTATGATAATAGTTTTACCGTAGCTTGTTGTTGTTCAGTTGCTCAGTCGTGTCCCACTCTTTGCAATCCAATGGACTGCAGCACGCCAGGCTCCTCTGTCATCCACTATCTCCCAGAGTTTGCTTGGATTCATGTCCATTGAGTCAGTGATGCTATCTAATTATCTAATTATCTCATCCTCTGTCATCCTCTTCATTTGCCTTTAATCTGTCCCAGCATCAGTGTCTTTTCCAATGAGTCGGCTCTTCACATCAGGTGGCCAAAGTATTGGAGCTTTAGCATTAGTCCTTCCAATGAATATTCAGGGTTGATTTCCTTTAAGATTGATTGGTTTGATCTTGCTGTCCAAGGAACTCTCAAGAGTCTTCTCCAGGACCACAATGTAGGTGAAGTCGCTCAGTTGTGTCCAGTTCTATGTGACCCCATGGACTGTAGCCTGCCAAGCTCCTCCATCCATAGCATTTCCCAGGCAAGAACACTGGAGTGGGTTGCCATTTCCTTCTCCAAAGGATCTTCCCCCACCCAGGGATCAAACCCTGGTCTCCCATATTGCAGGCAGACTCTTTACCATCTGAGCCACTGGGGAATCCCCACATAGAAACAGCCAAATGAAGAGACACAGAGGGTGAGGTCTGAGAAGGCCCAAAACACAGAGCTCCCATGCCAACGTTGCCTCCACAGAATCAGAGGGTATCACCCTTTTGTCATATCAGTGAAGCTCCATCAGGCTTTGATATTGAGGGTTTTTAAGGGGGTTTCATTGTGTAAGCTGGTTGATTGAATCATTGACCACATAACATAACTCAGTCTGCAGTCTCCTTCCCCTCCTCTGGGGTCACTCCCTTCAAAGCTCCAAACCTCTTATCTCATGGTTGGCCTTCCTGTGACCAGCCCTTATACTGAACCATCTCATTTCTTAGCATAAACTCAGGTGTGACCCTAGAGGGTTGTAAATAACAGACACTTCAATTACTGGGGAAATTCCAAGGGTTAATCTCCCACTTGAGAACCAGGGACAAAGACCAATCAAACCCTTTATTATACAACATCTTGTTAGAAATGCAACTGTAGAACAAAATTATTGGATGTGGATACAGCTTTTGGAAATAGCATTGGAACTTTGCTGTTTCTGTTTAGTCATTAAGTGGTGTCTGACTCCTGGACTCTAGCCCTCCAGGCTCCTCTGTCCATGGGATTTCACAGGCAAGAACACTGGAGTGGGTTGCCATTTCCTTCTCCAGGAGATCTTCCTGACCCAGGGATCAAATCCACGTCTCCTGCACTGGCAGGTGAATTCTTTACCACTGTGCCACCAGGGAAACCCAGCACTGGGATTTAGATCTTGGCTAAAGGGAATCAGACCAACTTTGTATCCAGTGTAACATTCTGTCTCTAACAGTAGAATTAAACTTACTTTGCAACATGGCCAATTACTCTTTCTAAGTCAACTTCAGTTCAGTTCAGTCGCTCAGTCATATCCGACTTTGTGACCCCAAGACTGCAGCATGCCAGGCTTCACTGTCCATCACCAACTCCCAGAGCTTGCTCAAACTCATGTCCATCGAGTCAGTGATACCATCCAACCATCTTATCTTCTGTCGTCCCCTTCTCCTCTTCCCGCCTTCAACCTTTCCCAGCATCATGGTCTTTTCCAATAAGTCAGTTCTTTGCATCAGATGGCCAAAGTATTGCAGCTTCAGCCTCAAACTCCCTTTAAATTCCAGCTAGGACTCTGGGGCTCATTCATTGATTGAAACTCCATTTGAGCCATATATTTTTAGAGCCACTTCTCCTAGTTATTGGTCTGAGGTTTGCTAGGAGTTACCTTTGCCAAGGAGATCAAATCAGTCATTCCTAAAGGAAATCAGTCTTGAATATTCATTGGAAAGACTGATGCTGAAGCTGAAGCTCCAGTAATTTGGCCCCCTGATGTGAACAACCAACTCAGTGGAAAAGACCCTGATGCTGGGAGAGATTGAAGGCAGGAGGAGAAGGGGATGACAGAGGATGAGATGGTTGGATGGCATCACCTACTCAATGGACATGAGTTTGAGCAAGCTCCAAGAGATGGTGAAGGACAGGGAAACCTGGCATGCTGGAGTCCAGGGGGTTGCAAAGAGTTGGACAGGACTGAGCAACTGAACAACAACAACAAGCTTTGCCAAAATAATCTCAAGGTTTGGTGAATACCTGCAAGACTTGATATAAAGGAAGATTTCAGCAAGCCCACGGTTACCAAAGACACTGAGAAACACTGTGCTGGGGGAAGGATCAATTATGAGTTTGGGATTAACACACACACTACTGTATATAAGATAGATAACCAGCAAGGACCTACTGTCCAGCACAGGGAACTCTGCTCAATAATCTGTAATAATCTACTTGGGAAAAGAATATGAAAAGAATGAATGTATGTGTATGCATAACTGAATCACTTTGCTATACACCTGAAACTAACACATTTTAAATCAAATGCTAATATAATTTTTTTCTTTTTTTTTTTTTTTTAAAAAAAGAGTGTGTTGTGGGGAGCTCAGCTCAGTGCTCTGTGATGACCTAGAGGGATGGGATTGGAGGGTGGGAGGAGACTCAAGAGGGAGGGGGATATATGTATTTATATAGCTGATTCATGGGCTTCTTAGGTGGTGCTATTGGTAAAGAATCCACCTGCTAATGCAGGAGACGTAGGAGACGTGGGTTTGATCTCTGGGTCAGGGAGATCCCCTGGAGTGGGAAGTGGCAAACCACCCTAGTATTCTTGCTGGAAAATTCCATGGACAGAGGGGTCTAGTGGGCTACAGTCCATGGGGTCACAAAAAGTCAGACACGACTGAGCAAACACACACACACACACACACACAAAGCTAATTCATGTTATTTTACAGCAGAAATGAATACATCATTGTACAGTAAATATGCTCCAATAAAAAAGGGGGGAAATAATGTGCTGGAAACACTTGTACTGCCTCCTCTTTAAATATCTACATCTTCCCCTGAAAGCCACCACCATCTCCTTTGCTATTTATTGTTCATGCTCTTTGACCTTTTCCCAGATCTTTGATGGTTTTCTCAAAGAGTTAACCAGAACTGCTACAAAAAGCAGACCTCATAAAAAGCCACAACCTTCCAGGAAATTTAGGAGCAGGTGAAAATCAACCACAAAGTGCAGATGAACCCAATGAGCATATTCAACAGTCAGAATTAATTTAAAGTGAAGCCTCTCTGCTCCTCAGAACAGCCCTTCTGTTCCTGGAGAGCTGCATGTGTTCACCCTTAAGTATGTGAGTTCTCTGTTCAAATGCCATCTCATCAGCCCTCCCGTCTGAACACCCTACATACACAGCAGCTATGTCGTCCGCTGCCATCCCTGCTCCACCTTGTTCTGCTTCAAAGTGTGCATCGCCACTCAGTATCTATCTTTTATGTATCCCCAGCTCCTTATGAAATTGTGAGGTCACACGAGCTTGGCTCTGCTTGTTTTATTTATATACCTGTGTCTCCTGCAGCTAATGTAGACATCTGCTTGTCAAGGAAAATAAAGAAAAAGAAAACTCAGTCCGTTCTTCCTTTTCCCATGTAGGGAAAACCCAGTTCTTCCTTGTTATGGATTTCTTCCCTTTGAGTCTTTCTTGACTCTCAAGTAAAACACTTCTGGTACTCCACGTGTGGAGGTTTTTCCCCAGCTCTTCAGAGTACAAGCCCAGGTTGTCACCTGAGCTTCTGATCAATCAGCTACAGATTGTAAGTTCCAAAGACCCCTGCTTGGGTTTAGGAGTGATTCAGAACCAGAAAGACTTACTTATGTTTACCATTGAACCCAAAGATATGGTAAAGAATATACATGAACAGCCAAATGAAGAGATACACAGGGCGAGGTCTGTGAGGGTCCTGAGGGTCCTCGAAGTTGGGGTCCCTTGAAGTAGATGTGTTCCGGATGTGTCTTCCCATCTGGAAGCCCTCCAAACCTGGTCTTTTGGGGTTATTATGGAGGATTCATTCCATAGGCACGATTGATTAACTTGTTGGCTATTGGTGATTGATCTGAGCTCCAGCTCCTCTCCCCTCCTTGGAGGTTGGGGTTGGGATAAAAGTTCCAATCTTCTGATCATGAGGTTGGCTGTACTGGTAACTAACCTCCATTTTAGGTTTGGTGCAAAAGTCACCTTAGAAACATGACAAAAACATCTTTCTATTTATCTATCCATCCACCCATCCATCCTCCTTGTCTCCCTCCTGCCCTCCCTTTCTCCTTTCTTTCCTTCTTTCATCTATCTGTCTGTCTGTCCATATATTATCCATCCATCTTATGATTTTCAACACTTAAAACAATTCTAAGCATTTTAGGATCCTTGTAGCAAAAACAGGGACAAAGACCAAATATTTCTTATAAACCACAATATTGCAGTGCTGCTCAGAAAACATTTTTCTATTGACAGTGGACAAATACTCTCTGAGTGTTTCTTCAGGTCAGGCCATGCACAGTGGTGGGAAGATGACTTTCTGTGATGTCCTAGAGGAAGTTCGCAGATCAGGTCTGACTTAAGAAACCTGGTGTGTGAGCTCCCATCCACTCTTCAGGTGCTGAGACTCCATGCTAAGAGCCTTGACCTTAATTTGAACACAACTGAAGTCCAGATGATGTAGGCTAGGATCCTAAAACACAAGTCTCATTACTCTATGAGACTCTTTGAAAGGCATACCCAGATGGGGGAAAATCAATCAGATTTTCAAGGAGAAAAACTTAGAAAAGATTCCTTATTTGGGGATGAAGAAACTCGCCAAGTTAAGATTCCCTAGATGTTGATGCTAAGACCTGTTTTACTTCCCATCTTTTTAAGTGACCTGGAGGAGAAAGTCACCATTTACATTTCCAAAGTTATAAGTGATCTTGAGCTATACCAGGCGGTGAGATTCAGAGTCAGGGGAAGTGGCAGTGGGGAGATCCCACTGCACAGGTATGCTGTGTTCAAGCCCAGCATAGCCATTGGTTACCTGCTGTTTAGAGAAGTGATATGGTGTCAAGGGGAGAGCCTAGACTTGACAGCCAGAATCTGAACCTGGGTTCACATTCAATCAAGCCCTGTTATCATGAGGTGTGTAGTTAGTTGTGGGCAAGTTCCTTCAGCAACTTGTGCCTCAAGTTTTACATATGGAAATAGGAACTGTGCTTACCTGGTCAAGTTCTCTATCATCTTTCTTTATCTATCTATATCTACCTATCATGTGAAAGCAAAAGTGTTAGTCACTCAGTCGTATCTGACTCTTTGTGACCCCGTGGACTGCAGCCCACCAGGCTCCTCTGTCCTTGGGATTTCCCAGGCAAGAATACTGGAGTGGGTAAACATTCCCTTCTCCATGGGATCTTCCCGACCTGACCCAGGTATTGAACCTGGGTCTCCTGTTTTGTAAGTGGAATTTTTACCATCTGAGCCACCAGGGAAGCCCAACTACCTAACATAAGCATTTATAATTTCATAAGTTAATTCATGAAAAGTACTCAGCACTCAGTTGAGTTTTGGATTGGAATAATTCTTGCTAGGGAGACAAAGGAGGATCTAGCTCCTCCCTCAATGCTGCCTCTTTATCTGAAAAATCTGTCAGGGGAAATACAAAGAAAAAAGACAAAATGCCTGCGATGGTATTTGGGATCCAAGTCCTCACCAGTTACAGTGATCAGGCTGAATCCCAAGGAAAAATTTTTTCTTTAAGCAAGTTGTTCTAACGGGTCTGAGCCAAGTTGTTCCAAGGACCCTTGGATGTGTCACATTGTCACCTCCCCAGGGACAGTTCTCACTCCCAAGAAGACTTAATTCTTAACCTTTATTTACCCCCAAACAACACTCTCTGCTCCTGAACTCACTTTAATTCAATATACATACCTGATCAGCTCTGCACAGGCGCTGAACGCATAGTTCAATGTGCTCAGTTCTAAACCAACATGCACAGCCTGACTGCAAAGCTGTCAGAGCCAGGGGCATCCAGAGGCGGTGGAGTCACCCTGCCTGGGGATTGCTGGAAAGATCACCCCAGGGTGACTCCACCAGTTTTACTGACAGTGACACCTCCTTCTGCGGCCATAACTAATGGCTCAGAACCTGTCACTTTAAAAGGGTGGTTGGTTTATTTTCCTCAAAAGTGTTGCTTTGTGCTAAAGTCCCACACCTCCTGCCTGCCCCATAGTATCACCTTGTGAACCTTTTCCGTCCCGTGGACTTGAGGTTTCCACCTGAGACAAAGTTCCGTGTCAGATTCAAACGTGAAGAGATGCAGTGACTCTTTTAGAAAATGTGTGACCATTTCAAATAGGTTTAGTCTCAACACTCATTCCTAGGAAAGCCTGCTCCTTGTCATTTTTCTTTTGCATTATATACAGTTCTACATGTGTGATGAAATGTCGCCTCAAGGACATTCTAATTCTTTTGTAACAGTCTTGTTATAAAACTGAAACATCTGAGGGTTGTGCACTGACTTCCTCAAAAACATGTGGTCTTGAAAGGTCTAAGAAGCAAAGGACAGCCAAACGCCCAAATCTTGGCTTCTTGCCCTGTTCCCCACTGAGAGGATCCGGGGCTCTGTGGGGACAAGGCCTATTCCAAGTCTGGGACAGAGAGAGAACAGTGGTGCCTATGACTTTGCTGTGCTGGAGAGTGAGAAATTGAGGGTGTGTTGAAAGGTCATGGGAGTCAGCTCTCAGGGGTTCCTTCTAGCCAAATATAGGGCAATTTGAGCAACAGAAAGAGTAACGACGGTGATGGATTATAAGACAACAGAGATTTTTTAAAAATCTATGAGTCCGTGGTGATCCTCAAAAAAGGTTGGGAAAAGAGGTGATGGGGAAAACATTTTTTTTTTAACAGAAAAAGAGAGATCCTTGGTGTGGGAGGAGTGCTAGGATTAGAATGTGCTCAGTCACTAGCTCAGTCATGTCCCACCCTGTGGACTGTAGCTCTCCAGGCTCCTCTTGTAAGCACAACCTTCGCCCTAAAACCCAGTTATGCCTCCCACTCTAAGCCTTTACGCAAGACAAAACACAACGAGTTTAGTCACTAAATAGAGCCAAGGGCTTTTAGTTACTCCTCAAGAGTCATAAATAATATTCTGAACCATACCCTGTGAGCTGTTTTTCAAATATTGAAGTCCACTCACCAGGTAGAAGGTGACTACTTGATGAGAGGGTAATTACATGATGACCAGACAAAAGCTGTGACTTAAGCCGCTCCACTTCCAAGAACTGTCCCCAAGATGCGGGATCAAATGCTGAAACTGGAGATTGACTGTATTCAAAACAGCCAAGATGATGCTGAATGGACTGCCACGTCATGGATGTCGAGATGACTGTCAGAGCTGACTATGTTGTCCTGCCCCCTCCCTCCATCCAGACAACCTTGAAACTCCCCTTTAAAAACTTCTGTCTCCTGAGCAGCCATTGGGAGTTGGTTCTTGGACACAAGCCCACCTTCTCCCCTGTGCTGGTTTTCAAAATAAAGCCACCTTTCCTTTCCTACCAACACTTGTCTCTTGAGAATTGTTTATCCAGCAGTGAGCTATTGGACCTGGTTTTGGTAACACTCTGTCCATGGAATTTTCCAGGCAAGAATACTGGAGTGGGTTGCCATTTCCTACACTAGGGGATCTTTCTGACCCAGAGATCGAACCTGCGACTCTGGTGTCTCCTGCACTAGCAAGCAGATTCTTTACCACAGCGCCATGATGGCGTTGCAAAGAGTCAGACATGACTGAGCGCAGCAGGGCCGCACGGGATTAGAGCACTGCTGCTTCCCAGCAACTATTGCCATCCCTGAGGACAGCAAGGACCAACCGCTGATGCTAAAGCCTTGAGTAGCTGCGGCTGGTGAACAGGATATTTGTCTCTCACAAAGCATCCTCACAGGTTGACTGTAACCTCCTTTATGATGGAGAGATTTGGGGGCACCATTTTATTAATAACCAGTAATGAGACACACAAACCTTCTATCACTGAGATGTACTCCGCATCTGGACCCAAAGTGCTTAACCTGAGTTAAACTGGGGGGAAGCAGCCTGGGAAAATCCCAGTTGTGGGACATTCTGAAAACCAGCTGCCCTGAATGCCTCCAAAAAGTCAATCACAAAAATATAAATATCACAATGAGATATGACCTCACACGCCTTAGGATGGCTATGTAAAAAAAAAAAAAAAAAAAAAAAACAGAAAATAACAAGCGTTGGCAAGTATATATAGAGAGATGGGAATCTTGTACACAGCTGATGGGTGTGCAAAATGCGGCAGCTACTGTGGAAGACAGTATGGTGGTTCCTCAAAAAATTAAATGTGAAATTATCACAGGACCCAGGAACTCCACTCCTGAGCATAGACCCAAAAGAATCATATGCAGGGACTTGAATAGACATTTGTACATCCATGTTCATAGTATTATTCACATTTGCCAAAATGTGGAAGAAATTAAAATATTCATTGACAGATAGATAAACAAATATGGTATGTACATGCAATGGAATATTATTCAACCTTGAAAAGGAAGGAAATTCTAACCGGCTACAACACTGGTGAAGCTTGATTATAGCAAGTGGGAAAAAAAAAAGATAAACGTTGCCTCATCCCACTTATATGAAGTACCTACAGGTGTCAGATTCATAGAGACAGAAAGTAGAGGGTGCCAGGGGCTGGGGGAGGTGGATGGGGAGTTAGTCTTTAATGGGCACAGACTTTCAGTTTGGGAAAATGAAAAGAGTTCTATAGATGGGAGGTAATGGTGGTTGCATAATGGTGTGATTGTATTTAATGTCAATGTTAAATTTTATATTATGTATATGCTACTGAAATAAAATAAATAGATAATAAAGCAAGGGAGCTGCTCTAGAATAAATGAGAAAAAAGGAACATGTCAACTAAAGGCAATGAGGGATATTTGATTAAATCCTGTATTTAAAACATAAGCTATAAAGGACATTAGGGAACCATCAAGAAAAAATTAAATTAGACCTATGTATAATACTTTTGGGCTTCCTGGGTGGCGTTAGTGGTAAAGAACCCACCTGCCAATGCAGGAGACATAGAGACACGGGTTTGATCCCTGGGTCAGAAAGATCCCCTGGAGAAGGGCACACAACCCACTCCAATACTCTTGCCTGGAGAATCGCAAGGACAGAGGAGCCTGGTGGGCTCCTGTCCACGGGGTCGCAAAGAGTTGGACATAACTGAAGCAACTGAGCACACATGCATATTTTTATACTCATGCCAGAAATGAAAATAACAAACTAAAACAGTACCGTTCTCAAGTGGACCTGACTTTTCTGGGCAGAAACAGATCCACTGCCTTCTGAGCAGGTGACATTTGCATATGTGTTAATAACTTGACCGTTTATTTTAGGTTCTATCGGCCTGTGGTTACAGAGGTGAGAACTGCCTCTGTGTCTTTCCCTGTCTCCTTGGGAATGGAAGCCGGGGGCAGACTTACAGGGGTGTGACGGTCTCCTCTGCTTCGGGGGTCCCTCTATTTCTCCCTCTGGGTCTTGCAGAGCTAAAGGTGATGTTGCTGTGACCAGCCACCCCCTCCCAGCCTGCAGCGGGCTGTGTCCTTCTGAAATAGCGGGGTGGGGAGAAAGTAGGGGAGGGATGGGGTCTTCCTTTCACACCCACGGTGGAGTCCAGGGCCTCCAACCAGGACCAGTGCCCTCATTTGCAGGGTCTATTGCAAAAAGGTAGGCTCCTTGTGCAAAAATCATGAAGATTGTCAAAATAGTCTTCATGAAAACAAGCTTGGGTCCAGCCCTTCTGAGCACATGACCCCACTGACCACCCGGACTCCACCTTCACACCACTGGCCAGGCTGCTGAGGAATTCCTCCACCCTGATCCTTGACCTGGGGCCCTTGTCAATGTCCCACTTCTCCAAGAGATGCCTGACGAATAGATGGACAAGGAGGAAGAGAAGGACCAGCTCCAGGGTCCCTTCACCCTCCTGACTTTGAACTGATTTGAACTGAGATAAAGACACTAAGTGGCAAGAGATGAAAGCCACTCATTCCCTAGCCACTCATGTGCTGGAGGCGGGGACCATCAGGAAAGAAGTACCAGCTAACCTCTTCCCCCAAATGAGGTCTTAGCCATGGTACCTCCCCCAGAGGAATATGGGGCACCTTGAGGGCCACTTTCCCTGAGTGTCTTGTGCTGTAACAGCTTCAACCATGGGGAAGACAAGCCCACAAGGAGAGAGAACGCCTGGTACGAGGGGTGGAGCCAAGGAGAGGGAGCGCAGGTGAATTGCTGCAAATTTCCTGGCTCTTATGTTTTGCATGTCATGAATATTCAGATGCCTCTCCCTGTGCCCCAGCAGAGGAAGCACTGGGCCTGCTAGCAAGCTCTCAGGGCTCCCACGGTGACGGATGTGCTGAAGTCCCCAGGAGAGGTACACGCTGCCTGACTACAGAGACATCACCCTCCAAGACAGGCGAGGAAATGTTTCAGTAAAGGAACTTTTTCTTAAGTGACTCAGAAAAGTCCGCACATCAGGGCCTCATGCATGCTAACTCACTTCAGTCGTGTCCAACTCTTTGCGACCCCATGGACTGTAACCCACCATGCTCCTCTGTCCATGGGCTTCTCCAGGCAAGAATACTGTAGAGGGTTATTATGCCCTCCTCCAGGGAATCTTCCCAACTTAGGGACTGAAGCCCTGTCTCTTCCGTCTCATCTCCTGCATTGACAGGCAGGTTCTTTATCACTCGTGCCACCTGGGAAGCCCAGAGGCTCCGGTAGGGAGTGAGTAAACACGGACTCCCCCTCCCACATACACACAGAGATGTTTCTTTCTTAGCAGATTTGCTCAGTGTCCTAAGTCAAGCAGATGAGACAGGACAAAATGATCCAGATCTGCAAGTAAAGATGGGCTGCTTGCGAAAATCTGAGCTTTTGGTACCAACTACAAGTTAAAACGGGGATTCTCTGGTGGCTCAGACAGTAAAGAATCAGCCTGAAATGCAGGAGACGTGATCTTCCCTGGGTTGGGAAGATCTCCTGGAGGAGGGCTTGGCAACCCACTCCAGTGTCTTGCCTGGAGAATCCCATGGACAGAGGAGCCTGGCGGGCTGCAGTCCACGGGATTACAAAGAGTCAGACATGACTGGGCGACTAAGCATAGATGTCAACACACAGGCTTGAGGTTCAAGGCAGTGTGTCCCCACATAGGATGGAGGGAGGTCCCCAGTGCTTTCCTGCCTGATGCCAGAGGAAATCTGTGGATTTTTTCATTTCTATATTTTTATTGTGCAAGAATATTTAACCTGATACCTGCTCTCTAACAGATAAAGTGCACAGTACAGTGTTACTTGCAGGCACCAGGCCACACAGAGATCTCAGGAACTTATTTGTCTTGTATAACTGAAGCTTAAAATCTTAAGCTTAAATGTCATGCTTAAAATCTTGCATGATAGGCTTCAGCTTTATGTGAGCCAAGAGCTTCCAGATATTCAAGCTGGATTTAGAAAAGGAAGAGGAACCAGAGATGAAATTGCCAGCATTTACTGGATCATACAGAATGCTAGGGAATTTCAAAAAATATCTACCCCTGTTTCATCAGCTGTGGCAAAGCCTTTGACTGTGTATATCATAATAAACTGTGGAAAGCTCTTAAAGAGATGGGAATACCAGACCATCTTACCTGTCTTCTGAGAAACCTGTATATGAGTCAAAAAGCAACAGTTAGAACCTTGTATGGAACAACTGATTGGTTCAAGATTGAGAAATGAGTATGACAGGGCTGTCTGCTGTCACCCTGTTTGTTTAATCTATATGCTGAGCACATCATGTGAAATGGCAGGCTGGATGAGTTACAAGCTGGAATCAAGAAAGGCAGGAGAAACATCAACAACCTCAGATATGTGGATGACACAACTTTGATGGCAGAAAGTGAAGAGGAACTAAAGAGTCTCTTGATGAGGGTAAAGGAGGAGAGAGAAAGAGCCGGCTTAAAACTAAATACTAAAAAAAACTAAGATCATGGCATCTGGCCCCATTACTGCATAGCACATAGAAGGGGAAAATGTGGAAGTAGTGACAGATTTTCTCTTCTTGAGCTGTAAAATCACTGCTGATGGTGACTACAGCCATGAAATCAGAAAATGTTTGCTTCTTGACAGGAAAAGAAGGTTTTTCTATGACAAACCTAGACAGTGTGTTGAAAAGCAGAGACATTACTCTGCTGATAAAGGTCCATATAGTCAAGCCTATGGTCTTCCCAGTGGTCACATATGTGGTTAGAGCTGTACCATAAAGAAGACGGAGTGCTGAAGAATTGATTCCTTTGAGTTATGGTGCTGGAGAAGACTCCTGAGAGTCCTTTGGACAGCAAGAAGATCAAAACAGTCAATCTTAAAGAAAATCAACCCTGAATACTCATTGGAAGGACAGATGCTGAAGCTGAAACTTCAGCATTTTGGTCATCTGATTCGAACAGCTGACTCATTGAAAAAGCCCCTGATGCTGGGAAAGATTGAGGGCAAAAGGAAAAGAGGGCATCAGAGGATGAGATGGCTGGATGGCATCACTGATGCAATGGACATAAACTTGGGGAAGCTTTAGGAGATGGTGAGGGACAGAGAGGTCTGGCGTGCTGCCATCCATGGGGTTTCAAAGAGTAGGGTGACTGGCCAACTGAACAACAACAACAATAACTGAAGCTTTGGTCTTCCGTGGTGGCTCAGTGGTAAAAAATCTGCCTACCAATGCAGAAGATGGAGGTTCAATCCCTGTGTTGGGAAGATCCGCTGGAGAAGGAAATGGCAACCCACTCTAGTATTCTTGCCTGAGCAATCCCATGGACAGAGGAGTCTGGTGGCTACTGTCCACAGGGTCACAAATGAATTGGATACAACTGAGCGACTAAACAACAACTAAAGCTTTATATCCCTGAACTGAGGTGTCCCATTCCCTTCCCCCCAGCCCCTAAAAGCCCACCTTTCCATTCTTACTTCAATGAATTTGTTTCATTTTTAAAGCATTTATTGAATTTATTACAATATTGTTTATGTTTTTATGATTTTTTTTTGACTACGAGACATGTGGGTTCTTAGCTCCCCAACCAGAGATAGAACCTGCACCCCCTGCATTGGAAGGTGAAGTCTTAACCAGTGGACCAGCAGGGAAATCCTATATTTGACTATTTTAGATATCTCCAATCACAATAGCCAAGACATGGAAAACAGCCTAAATGTCCACCCTCAGACGCATGAATTAAAAAAGTGCTATATCTATACAATGGAATATCACTGAGCCTGAAAAAAAAGAAGGAAATCCTGATAAATGCACAGCATAGATGAGCCTTGAGGGCATCATGCTGTGAAATGCATTTATCACAGAAGGACAAATGTTGCACGATTCCATGCCTCTGGAGGAATCTGCAACCTGTCATCTCTGATTGTGAAATAATAGAAAAATTGCGTGTGTGTATGTCTGTGTGTGTGTATTGGTCTCTGCCACCAGTTTCTGGCACATGCATACATGCTAAGTTGCTTTAGTCGTGGCCCACTCTTTTCCACCCTATGAACCCTATAGCCCTCCAGGCTCCTATGTCCATGGGATTCTCTAGGCAAGAATACTGGAGTGGGTTGCCATGCCCTCCTCCAGGGGATCTTCCCAACCCAGGGATCGAACACACATCTCTAATGTCTCCTGCATTGGCAAGCAGGTTCTTTACCACCACTGCCAAGGGACTAGTCAGGAGAAACACCAAGCTGTAATTAGAGACTTGAAACTTTCAGCCCTGCCTCCCATCTTCCAGAGACAGGGGAGGGGCTACAGAGTGAGTTACTGATAAATCATGCTTGTGTGATGAAGTCTCCATAAAAATCCCTGAAGTGTGGGGTTTGGGGAGATTCTGGGTTGCTGAATGTGTTCACCCTAGAGGGTGCCCTCTCCCCTACTACAGGAGGACAGAAGCTCCTGTGCTCAGGACCCTCCCAGACCTTACCCTCTGTAGCTCTTCATCTGGCTCTTCATCTGTGTCCTTTATCACATCCTCTATGTGCTTGGCTGCTCAGTTATATCTGACTCTTCGCAACCCCATGGACTATCCTGCTGGGCTCCTCTGTCCATGGGACTTCCCAGGCAAGAATAATAAAGTGGATTGCCCTTTCCTTCTCCATTCTTTATAGTAAATGGTAAACCTAAGTGTTTCCCTGAGTTCTGAGCTGTTTTAGCAATTTATGGAATCGGAGGAGGGGTGGTGGCGACCTCTAATTTGTAGCAAGAATACTCCGGTATTCTTGCCTGGAGAATCCCATGGGCATAGGAGCCTGGATAGGGCCATAGGGTCGCACAGAGTGGGGCACAGCTGAAGCAACTTAGCATGTATGTATGTGCCAGAAACTGGTGGCAGAGACCAATACACACACACATATACACACCTGCGTCTCCTGCATTGCAGGTGGTTGCTTTACTGTCTGCGCTACTAGGGAAGCCAGCCCCCACACATGCAATTTTTCTGTTATGTCACCTCAGAAGTACAGGTGAGAACCTGGGACCAGGGACCAGCATCTGATGTGGGTACAGCCTCCTGGGACTGAACCCTCACTTGTGAGGTCTGAGGCGGACCCCAAGTAGAGTCAGAACTACTTTGGTGAGACTTCCCTGATGGTCCAGTGGCTAAGACTCTGTGCTCCCAATGCAGGGGGCCTGGATTCCACCCCTGATTGGAGAACTAGGTGACACGTGCCGCAACTAAGACCTGGTGAGACCAAATAAATAAATATTGAAACAAAGACAAAAAACTGCTTTGGAGTATAGCACACACAGGTGATGTCGCAGAACTGCTTGGTGTGGACAACCATGCATCAAGTGTCAGGAGTGCCCTGGAACCATGAGCAGACTCAGAACTCAAAGTTTCCCCATATACTGCTCGTAGCCATGTTAGTCCCGCATGGATGCTTGGAAGGCTAGTTTGGTTATCTCCCTATTGGTGCTGGAAAGGAAATTTTAACTTACAGAGAATGAAGGGGTCTCAAGGGGTCAGACTGTCAGGACACTGAGTGATGGACTGTTTACTAAGCCTCCAGGAGACTCTCTGATGTCCCACAAACTCTGTTCAGCCATTGCTCCAGTGGTGATGTTCTTGGAGGT
Organism: Dama dama; assembly: GCF_033118175.1. Lineage (NCBI taxonomy): Eukaryota > Metazoa > Chordata > Mammalia > Artiodactyla > Cervidae > Dama > Dama dama. The sequence continues at coordinate 45,804,145 of NC_083694.1, read as the reverse complement.
GTCTGTGAGTCTTTCCCCCACCAGCCTCTGCTCAGCCCAAGTCCACATTGGCGGGGCCACCCGGCTCTGGGCGAGGGAACACAGCCTCACTGCAGGCAGTGGATTGTGGGGGCTCTGGAGCTGGAGTACCAGAGAGACTGTTTTGAATCCTGCTTCAACTTCGCAGGGCCGAGAATGCCACTTTTCTGGGGAGGGTGCAGGGCTCCGGGCAGCAGCATCGTCCTGGCAGGAGGCGGCAGAGATACCCACACCCCAGTACAGACGGAGCAGCCTGGGAGGAGCAGCCCGGGAGATGACACCAGGGCACCGCGCTGTTTCCAATGATGCAGCTGAAATGAAAGTCACCGTAAACTGTGATGTCAGGACATTTTCCCCCAGACCAAAAAGAAAAAAGAGGGAGAAAACCATGGTTCAGCAAACTTTCTGCTTCCTGCTCTTCAGGGTGATGCTGACACAACCAGCAAGGGGTGGTGAATTGATTCGAGGAGAATTATCAATGGAGAAGCGGAGACTGGACTCGTGGTGATAAGAGTGCACTTTTGTTTAGGAGACGCATGTCACTTTACAGCATCACCTCATCAGAGCCCCTCCCCCCTCCCCACCCCATCCCCCGCCCCAGGGCAGGAAGTGAGAACATGAGTGAGTTCTTATCCAGTTCCCAGGGAGCAGCCTGGTTCTTCCAGGGACACAGCTGGGCCACTGGAAACCCTTAGGAGTGAAGTCCATTGGAGCCGCTGCAGGGAGCCTCACCCAGATCAAGAGTCAAGGCAGGCTGGTGGCGAGTGGAAGGGAGGTTGGTGGGACTGAGGGTGTGGAGGTGAGACCAGCAAGACCCTGTTTAAGATGGGGTCACCTGCAGGACAGACGCAAGCCCCCTCATTTGTTGTCATAGGGCCTGCCCCCAAGAGTGGTTTTCACATTGTCAGATGGTTGAAAAAAAATAGCAAAAGAAAAATCCCCTTTTATGACACATGATAACTATCTGAAATCCTCATTTCAGAGACCATGAATGTTGTTTCACTGGAACAGAGGGACGGCCACGCCCTCGGGGGTCTGGGTGGCCTTTGCCTGCACGGGCTTTGCTGGGCGGGTGGTGCAGCAGAGACAGTCGTTTGCTCTGGGCCTTTCACAGACAGGGTTGCCACTCTGGTTTAAGGCAAATACTGGGGCCGGAAGGAGGGTGGTGAGGGGCGGGCAGGGGACAGGCATGGAGCTGGGTGGATGGCTCAGACGCTGGCCCAGGAGTCACCCAGCAGTGGCACCCCTGCAGTTTGTGCTCTGGGCGGGGGCTGGGAAAGAGTGAGGTGTTCGGAGCAAACAGATGTCTGGTGGGAGCTGAGAGACGGGTGATGGGAGCCCGTGTAGAAGGATCCGCCCTCCTCCTGTGAGCCCAGCTCACTGCCTGGCTCAGACAGCATCCAGGACAGCTGCTGACAGACACTGGACTCGGGCAGCTCAGCATCCCAGCACCTGGCGCCTGCCCAGCTCACCAGGGATGAATGAATGGGTGAGCGAGAGAGGGAGGAGGGAGCTGAGCACGTGGCCCATTTATCCTGAGACCCCCACAGATTCTGGTCTCCAGGGACAGCCTTGTCACCTCCTCTGTAGGTCCTGTGATCTTAGGTGAAGGTCAGCATGCCTGGTTGGAAGGAAGCTCCCCGCTGTCTCCTCCAGCTCAGCCCTGAGCAGATACCGCTCCCCCAACACAGCCCATATCTTCCTGCTCTCACCCTCTCTCCCCACACCCCAGCTGCTCCTCCAGCGACTGGCCTGGTTTAGTTACATCAAATAAATTAGATTTCAGGGCTGGAAAGGCAGGGCTGTAACATGGGACAGTGTCTCGCTGTGGAATTCCCACTCCTGTGATTCCTCGCTTTGTCTCCGCCCTTTCTGATAGGTTCCTGGGCAGGGAGCTCAGTCAAGGCTGATGTTGTTGCAAGTCTGCAGTGAAAGTCTCCATCTGCTCTGTGCCCAACGCCCCCCCCAACCCTGCCCCTTCCTGGGGGCCTGGCTGCCTTCAAGAAGAAAGCTCTGGAAGCTGAGGCCTGAAGGGAGGGAGACTGGGGGCATACATTGGCTCCTCCTGTCATTTCCAGACCCGCAGAAGGAGGGGTGGCCAGGAGGACTGTTGGGAATGGGAAGAAAGAAGACTGGGACCCATCTCCCAACAATACCTCCCCAATATCCCAGCGACGCCCACCTGAAGCCTGATCCATGTCTTCAAGTTCACCCTCAGTCCCATCCAGGTGGCTGGATGACCAGGAGACAGGGCTGGGTGGGTGAACCAACAGAGGCTGGGGGAGGTTCTAGGGTCTTCAAGGTGGGAGAGAGCATAAACATCCACTTACACCAATCTTGCCTTTGAAAACGAGAAATGAGGCTACAGAGGGCTTCACAATGCCAGATGGACCGCGTGAGATCCATCTGACCCTGATTCCCAGATACGTGCTTTCCACACCACAGGGAGTCTGCAGCCCTCCTGTCTGTTCCAGTTTGCTGCCTGTGTTAGTCGGGTTCTACAGAGGAACAGAACCAACAGGATGTGGGTAGACAGACGCATTCAGTTCAGTCCAGTTCAGTCACTCAGTCATGTCTAACTCTTTGTGACCCCAACGACTGCAGCATGCCAGGCTTCCCTGTCCATCACCAACTCCCAGAGCTTACTCAAATTCATGTTTATTGAGTCAATGATGCCATCCAACCATCTCATCCTCTGTCATCCCCTTCTCATCTCACCTTCAAACTCTCCCAGCATCAGGGTCTTTTCCAATGAGTCAGTTTTTTGCATCAGGTGGCCAAAGTTTTGGAGTTTCAGCTTCAGCCTCAGTACTTCCAATGAATATTCAGGACAATTTTCCTTTAGGATTGACAGAATGGATCTCCTTGCAGTCCAAGTGACTCTCAAGAGTCTCCTCCAACACCACAGTTCAAAAGCATCAATTTTTCAGCACTCAGATTTCTTTATAGTCCAACTCTCACATTCATACATGACCACTGGAAAAACCATAGTTTTGACTAGTGGACCTTTGTCAGCAAAGTAATGTCTCTACTTTTTAATATGCTGTCTAGGTTGGTCATAACTTTTCTTCCAAGGAGCAAGTGTCTTTTAATTTCATGGCTGCAGTCACCATCTGCAGGGATTTTGGAGCCCAAAAAAATAAAAGTCTTTCACTGTTTCCATTGTTTCACCATCTATTTGCCATGAAATGATGGGACCAGATGCCATGATCTTAGTTTTCTGAATGTTGAGTTTTAAGCCAACATTTTCAGTCTCCCCTTTCACTTTCATCAAGAAGCTCTTTAGTTCTTCACTTTCTGCTGTAAGGGTGGTGTCATCTGCTTATCTGAGGTTACTGATATTTCTTTCCAGCAATCTTGATTCCAGCTTGTGCTTCATCTAGCCCAGCATTTCTCATGATGTACTCTGCATGTTAGTTAAATAAGCAGGATGACAACATACAGCCTTGATGTACTCTTTTCCTGATTTGGAACCAGTCTGTTGTCCCATGTCCAGTTCTAACTGCTGTATCTTGAACTGCATACAAATTTCTCAGGAGGCAGGTCAGGTGGTCTCGTATTCCTATCTCTTGAAGAGTTTTCCACAGTTTGTTGTGATCCACACAGTCAAAGGCTTCGGCGTAGTCAATAAAGCAGAAGTAGATGTTTTTCTGGAACTCTCTTGCTTTTTCGATGATCCGGCAGATGTTGGCAATTTGATCTCTGGTTCCTTTGCCTATTCTAAACCCAGCTCGAACGTTTGGAGGTTCATGGTTCACATACTGTTGAAGCCTGGCTTGGAGAATTTTGAGCATTACTTTGCCAGCGTGTGAGATGAGTGCACTGTGAGGTAGTTTGAGCATTCTTTGGCATTGCCTTTCTTTGAGATTGAAATGAAAACTGACCTTTTCCAGTCCTGTAGCCACTACTGAGTTTTCCAAATTTGCTGGCATATTGAGTGCAGCACTTTCACAGCATCATTTTAGGATTTGGAGTACCTCAACTGGAATTCCATCACCTCCACTAGCTTTGTTCGTAGTGATGCTTCCGAAGGCCCACTGAGCTTCTCATTCCAGGATGTCTGGCTCTAGGTAAGTGATCACACCATTGTGATTATCTAGGTCATGAAGATCTTTCTTGTACAGTTTTCTGGATATTCTTGCCACCTCTTCTTAATATCTTTTGCTTCTGTTAGGTCCATACCATTTCTGCCCTTTATTGTGCCCTTCTTTGCATGAAATGTTCCCTTTGTATCTCTAATTTTTTTTGAAGAGATCTCTAGTCTTTCCCATTCTATTGTTTTCCTCTATTTCTTTTCATTGATCACTGAGGAAGATTTTCTTATCTCTCCTTGCTATTCCTTGGAACTCTGCATTCAAATGGGTCATGCTCAGTAAATCTTTAATCCAATTTTCTGCTGATGGGCAGGGCTGTGTTCCCTCACTGTTGTTTGACCTGAGGTCAAACTATGGTGGAGGTAAGGAAGATAATGGCAACCTCCTTCAAAAGGTCCTGTTTCTTGGAGGGCACAGACTAGATAGACATGCTGCTGCTGCTGCTAAGTCGCTTCAGTCGTGTCCGACTCTGTGCGACCCCATAGACGGCAGCCCACCAGGCTCCCCTGTCCCTGCGATTCTCCAGGCAAGAACACTGGAGTGGGTTGCCATTTCCTTCTCCAATGCATGAAAGTGAAAAGTGAAAGTGAAGTCGCTCAGTCGTGTCTGACTCTTAGCAACCCTATGGACTGCAGTCTACCAGGCTCCTCCATCCACGGGATTTTCTGGGGAAGAGTACTGGAGTGCGGTGCCATTGCCTTCTCTGAGATAGACATGAGGGGAGGTTTATTATGTGGAATTGACTCAAGTAATGGCGGAGCTGAGAAGTCCCACAGTTTGTTGATTGCAAGCAGGAGACCCAAGAAAGCAGGGGGTGTAGGCCCAGTCTGAGTCTCAGGGCTCAAGAACTGGGAGCACAGATGCCTGAGAGAAGGGGAGGGTAGACATCCCAGCTCAAGCAGGCAGAGTGAATCCACTTTCCTCCATGTTCTGGTTCTGTTCTGCCCCTGGTTCATTGGACAATGGACCTCCTGGTCTACCTCCTAACACCATCACACCGGGGATTGGGCTTGCCCATATATATGTTTAAGTGGCTTCCCTGAGTGACTCAGCGGTAAAGAATTCTCCTGCCATGTAGGAGGCACAGGAGATGCACAATCAATCCCTGGGTCAGGAAGATCCCCTGGAGAAGATCCTCGTGATCTGAGTACAGGGACCCCATACCCTGCAGGATGGTCCCCACTCCCTACTTCCACCTTCGATTTTGTTTGTTAATTGAACTGATTTCTATTCATGCCTGACTAAAAGGGAAGTAGGATTCTATGGAAATGCAATTTGCATATAAAGCCACACGGTGAAGCAGGCGGAGTTTCTATTACCCAGCTGGTAAATGAGCTCTGTCCCAGCAAAACGACTTTCAGCTGGAAAGTCATTGCTCCCTTGGGGAGGGAGGCTTGCTCATGGCACCAGGGGAACTTTGGAAGGACCTGCCCATACGGGTCACTGCAGCCTGATGTCAGGAGCTGGTCTCACGGGTGGGGGGAGGTGGTCATTCCTGCAGAGGTGACAAAACAGGAGCCCTCCCTGTTTGCCCCTGGGTCTCTGTCCTGAAGCCTGCGTTCTCCTCTTTGGTCTCCTCGAGTTGAAGGGCACAAGTTTCCGTCCTGGGTGGGGCATTGTCTCTGGGGATGGGTCTGGGGCCAGGAGTTCCAAGACGGTGCTGGTTAAATCTTCTGTTCTTTAGACCAGGTGTTAACAGGGCTCCCAATGTCATGTGGGGGCATTTCCTGGGCCTGGGAGGCAGGTCAGGCCTCCAGAATCTTCTCAACTTTCTCCAGGATAATTCTCAGATCTGTCTGTCCCTTCAATGGCCTCAGAAGTACTCGCAGAGCTGCAGGTAAAGTTCACATTGGGCTTGGAATAGTCGTGTAGCTTCTGGAAAGGCCCACCTTCCTGTGTTACAGGCCAGGAGACTCCATCCCGGGATGCTGTGAGCAAGTCATTTCTCTGTGAGTGTGTTGCCTTGAAGGATTATGGGCTCTCCAGACATGGGTCATCATGGTTGGTTTTGTTTTTCACATCAGAGGTGCCTGGATCTTAGAGGAATTGTGGATCGGGGATGCCGGCTTGGCAGGTGACCCCACCGTGGAGCATGGCCTCCAGGATCGGTAGCCGTGAAGAAGGTCACCGAGTGGCCCAAGGGTAGGGTCCAGGGGAGAGAGCAGTGACAAGACCATGGGGTTAAAGGACAGAGATCTCTCCACAGCCCCTGTGTGGGACCAAGCTTTCCACCCTCAGCCTCATGGTCTTTATGAGCTGTGTTCATGACCTAACTCAGAACCTGTGAAGGTGGCTTTATTTGCCCTCTGTGCAGATGGAATTAGGGTGAGGGTGTTGATGTAAGGCTTTCCTGGTAAGGAGCAAGCTCAACTGACAAAGAACCTGCCTGCCAATGAGGGAGATGCAAGAGATGCGAGTTTGATCTTTGGATCAGGAAGATTCTTTGGAGGAGGAAATGGCAACCTACTCCAGTATCCTTGCCTGGAGAATCCCATGGACAGAGGAGCCTGGTAGGCTACAGTCCATGGGGTCACAGAAGAGTTGGACATGACTGAGTGTGCATGCACATGTGCACTCAATGTAAGATCATCCTGGATTGAGGGTGGGTCCTGAGTCCAAGGACAAGTGTCCTTATAAGGACAGGAGGGGCTAAGGAGACTCAAGGAAGCCACCTGACCACAGGGACAGAGGTGAGAGGAATGCTGCCACAAATCAAGGACCCCTTTAGCCCCTGAAAGCTGGAAGAGGCAGGAAGGATTTTCCCTCAGAGCTCTCAGAGGGAACTGGCCTTGCTGACACCTTGATTTCAGGCTTCTGGCCTCAGACTGAATGAGAATAAGTGATGTGTTAAGTCCCCCGCCTGTGTTGCTTTGTCACTGCAGTTGTGTGATACCCATACAGATTATAACACAAACCTGAGCTCATGGGACAGGTGTCTGAGCCTGCTGCTGCCACTAGCTACTGTCAGTCGGCATTGGGACGTTGCTCCCCTGGGCTGAGGTATAAGAGCTGTTTCACAGGTATGAGCTATTCCTTCTGTTCTCAGAGCCACTGTTTCCTCCTGGATACCAGCCAGAGTCCTCCAACCCTATCTCCATGGTCTTCTGTGTATGTCTTCCCTCCACCCCCCTCAATCCCTGTCTCAGTCCTTTGGAGCTGTTAAAATATAGTCCCAAAGGTGAGGGGTTGATAAACAGCAGACATTTATTTCTCAATCTGGAGGCTGGAAGTCTAAGATCAAGGCACTGCCAGGATTAGTGTCTGATGAGGCCTGACTTTCTGGTTCACAGACAGTATCTTCTTGCTGTGTCCTCATGTGGAAGAAGGGAGCTCTCTGGGATTCCTTTTATTAGGGCACTAAGACCATTCATGGGGGAATCTACTCTCATGACCTAATTACTCCAAAGGCCCTACCTCCTAACACCATCACACTGGGGGTTAGGCTTCCCCATATATATATTTAAGGCGGCTTCCCCGGGTGGCTCAGCTGTAAAGAATTCTCCTGCAATGTTGGAGGCACAGGAGATGTACAATTGATTCCTGGGGCAGGAAGATCCCCTGGAGAAGGAAATGGCAACCCACTCCAGTGTTCTTGCCTGGGAAATCCCATGGACAGAGGAGCCTGGTAGGCTATAGTCCACGTGATCACAAAAAGTCAGACACGACTGAATGACTGAGCATGCACACATGAATATAGACTTGGCGTAGGGGGCACAGACATTCTATCTGTGCCCCAAACCCACATCCAACCAAACTTCAGCTAAAGTCTGCTGAAGCCCCCACTCCTCTTTCTTTCATGATTGCTGTTTATCTAAAGCAGAGGTTGACACTTCTTTTCTGTAAATAGCCAGATAGGAAATACTTACTGATTGGCAGAGAAGGGGAAGTGACCAGACTCTCAGTACGTGAATAGGCGAGGCTGAAATTTGCCCTTCATGTCATTTTTGCATGACACAGACAGTATCTTTCTTTTAATGTTTTTCCCCAAGAATTTGACAATGTAAAAGCCACTCGACTCACAGGCTCCACAGACAGAGGCAGGGGCTAGACTTGGGGGCAACTGTGGTTGGCAGACCCCTAAGCTACAGGAATCAGAAGAGGAATGTGACCACAGAGGAGGGGATAGCAGGCATTATGACCTTGGGCAGAGCTCAGGTGTGACACCTCATGTCACCCCCTCACTGGGCACAGTGCCAGGCACTGGGTGTCCACAGCCAGCTGTCCCCCTGCGAAAACCTGGTTGTTTCTGGTGGTTGAGCTCAGCGTCCCTGTCTCCACATGTGCTCACACATGCTTCAACCTTAAATACAGAACATTTTGAACATTAAAGGACTTAGTAAGAAACAGCTTGAGACAAATTTGAAAGAGCTTTGGATGGAAAAAATGGGCATATTAATTGCCTCCTCTGGTGAGCTGCTTTTTTCTCTCCATTCACAATCAAAAGCCTTGCTGTGTTGAAATGTTAAATGTTTTTCCCACACAAGGCCGTGGATACCTTCCTTGACTCCACACGCAGTCCGATGGCTGGAAGTCAAGTGTGGGCTGGTTGATGGGGATGCCCCAGGGCTCCTACACTGCCAGCCCCATGCACCCTTTGGCTGCAGTGTGCACATCTGGAGTGATAGGGAGGGCAGTTGGTCACTGGGCACATGGGCAGGCAGCCAGCCCTCTGCTGCCTCTGACCCAGGTGAGGGCAGAAGGCAGGATGAAGGGGTGGTGGTACCCGTGGGAACATGAGATGCTAATGTGGTGCTGCTGGGGACAAGGGTTGATGATCAGAGGGAGGGTGCTCCCTGGAACAGCCCTCATGAAACACCCTTTCTCCAGCAAAGCACAAGACTATCTGAGGCAGGGGTCTGCTGAGGCTTTTTATTTGCAAAAAGCCAGTTACAATAGTGAAACCAAATTGCCAAACATGAGACATTGCGGGCACCTGCAGCCCTCTCCAGACTGTCTCTGAAGGCGGCTGTACATCTGCTCTAAGTGAGATGGTTCGAAATAGCCAGATACACAAGGAGGGCAGATGCTAATAAAGACCGTCCAACAGGACGGAGAGAATCTGAGGCTCAAGAAAGACAAGGGTAAATATTCTAAAGGCTTATCCAACAAGACAATTAATCATTCATCTGGAGAAACACAGTGATTCTGTCAAGGCCAAGCGCATGTCTCCCAAAAATGCATGAATGCATCAGACCCCCAACCCCTACTAAGGGTGGGTGACAGGGAGCCCCATGGTGGACAGTTCGACATGCTTACAGAAGTCCTCAACTCGGAGGAGATGGTTGATCAGGCATGCAGGAAGTGAAGCCTTAATTGCTGCCGGCTGCCCGTTTGCAATTCCCTTAAATCATCACCACTTTGTGGAGTTTAACCTGGACGCAGACCCTGCTGTGGCAGCTGTCTGCAGGAGCTAGGACTGGACAGGGAAAGTGCCCTGCCTGGGTCTCCTGGGAGATCCAGGGCCCGTCTCTGCCATCCAGAGCAGGGCAGCTGGAAGGGGCACGACCAGAACAGTCAGCACAGCCGACAGGTCCCTGCAGCTCTGCAAACGCTCGGGTCACAGGTGACCCCCCCAGGAGCACAGCAGCTTGCAAGGGCTCCCTGACATCTGAGGAGACAGGCAGAGGATAAACCATCCCCAGGGCAGGAGGAATGCATTTGATGTCTTTCCTCACATCAGGTAGCTCTCACAGACCAGGTGACCTTGGCTTCTGAGACCAGGATCACCCTGACCTCAGAGTAGGAAGTCCTTAAGGAATCCTCCTGGGAAGAGCCAGGAGAAGGGGAGGGGGCAGAATGTGACAGATTTCGCCAGTGTCAACTCCAAGGGTCATGGTCTCCCCAGCTGTACCTGCCTGCTGACTCTGGTTGGATTTGCCTCCCACATGGTCGCAAGCTTCTCCCATAAATTCTGACTTGGCTTCTCAACACAGCTTCCCTAGAACTTCAGAAATGCCCTCAGCTTGATACTGACCAGGATTCTTGGTCTTCCCCAATCTACAGAAACAGACAAAAATTCAGGCAAGGCTTTACTTGCCCCTGCTGCAGCAGAGGGGAGTGAGAACAAATACCAGGTTTCCTTGTTCACTCCATGAAGGGCGGCAAGCTGGTCCCTTATAAGGATGAGGGTAGGGGTGGGTCCAGAGGTCAGGCTGGAGGGGTGGCTTAGGTGGTTTGCCCACCCCTTTGGTGATGTGTGCAGGGGGCATGAACCGTACCGTTTTTGCTCCTGATTCTTCAAACTTGGCAGTTGGGCTTTTTTTTTTGTTTGTTTTTTTGGACCTTTTGTCCAAAATTTGCCCCAACCATGCAAACATACAGTTACTTTTGGTCCCACTTTCCTTGTATTTTGCTCTAGTGGAGAGGTGTATCTAGGTATAGCACTGCAGCAGAGGCCCCAGGTCCCAGCCCATCTCAGACCCGCCTGTCTGGCCTTGTGTCTGAATTCTCTGCCCGAGGGAATCGCAGTCTGCACTCTCCCCTGCATGTAGATCTCTTTACCTTCGTTTCCTTTGGGTCCATTCTGCATGCTGGTCTTCCAGAAAGGCTTTCTGACCTTGCATCAAAGGCACGGTCAGCCCCTAATATCCTTAACCCAGTCTGCCACACGTCCACATACATTGACCCAACCCTCCCCTCCACAAGCCTACCTGTCTCGCCCCAACCGATACTCCACCCATCTAACCACCTCACCACAACCTGCCTTGCCACACACCTACCCGTCTCACCCCATTTCTCCCCATCTGCCACTCCGAGGATGGCACAAGGTCACCAAGGCACTTTGATACCATGAGGCAAGTGGTGTCACCCTCCAGGTTCTGGAGGGGACAGGGGGCAGGGCAGGATAAAAAGTGAGAGTGTTGGTCACTCAGTCATGTCTGACTCTTTGTGACCCCATGAACTGTAGCCTGCTAGGCTCCTCTGTCCATGGGATTCTCCAGGCAAGAATACTGGAGTGCGTTGTCATTTCCTTCTCCAGGGGATCTTTCTGACTCAGGGCCTGATGTCAGGTCTCCTGCCTTGCAGGCAGACTTAAATATCTGAGCCACTAGGGAAGCCCCTGGCCAGGGGGAGGGGGAGGAGGACAGGATGGCTGCTCCTAATTATTTGAATTCTCTACCCTACGAGCTTATTAATAACTCTTCTCTTGGGTCATCACTGTATGATGTGAACAGCCTACTCTGGGCTGAAACAAAGTGAAGTCTCTGGAAATAGAGACATAGAAGATACAGGGGAAAATGTTTCAATATTTTCTTTTCGGAAGAAAAGATTGCAAGAAAGAACATGAAATTAATTTGGATTAATCAAGTCAGGGCACAAAAATGAGACACTGTCTGGAAAGTGCTAGGTTGTTTTCCTGAGCAGTCAGTCTGATTTCCTACCACACCTCTTGTGGTCTGGCCGGGGTTACTCCTGATGTTCTCCACACCAGGCCCTCAGATCAGGCAGTCCTGGGGGTGGGTGGTGTCAGCACTGGGCTGGGGTTAGGTGGAAAGACCAGCCTCATCCAGGTAGCTAGTCACAGTCTTCCCAACGTGGGCTGCCCAATGAAGGCCACAGCTGTGAGTGGCAGAGATGTGGACAGACCGTCAGTTCCATGTTTCCCATTACAAAGGCCGATCCACACAGGAATTGAGGGGCAGCCAGGTGTCTGGCTGCTCTTTGGGTTGCTTTCCAGATGCCTGAGATTCACTGAGCAGAACACATCTTTCTGGGACTGGAAGAGAGTTATGAATTGAATCATGCCCCCTAAATAGTATATGGAGGTCCCAGGTACCTCACAATATGAATCTATTTGGAGATAAAGTCTTTGAAGAGGTCATCACAATAAATGGGGTCAACTAGTCTGGACCAGGTGGCTAGTGGTAAAGATCTGCCTGCCAATATAGGAGATGCAGGAGATGTGGGTTTGATCCTTGGGTTGGGAAGATCCCCTGGAGAAGGAAATGGCAACCCACTCCAGTATTCTTGCCTGGAGAATCCCATGGACAGAGGAGCCTGGTAGGCTACAGTCCATAGGGGTAACAAAGAGTCAGACACGACTGAGCATGAGCATAATCTAGACCCTAAACCAAAATGATGGCATCTTTCTGAAAAGGGGAAATGTGGACCTGCAAGGTGGGGGAGAAGATGTGAAGACACAGAGAGAAGACGGATGTGACAGGAGTGATGCAGCCACAAGCTAAAGGATGCTGAGGGTCACTGTTAACACCTGGAGGAGTCAGGAAAGATCTTCCCCTACAGCCTCCAGAGGGACTGGCCTGCCTACACCTGGATTGAAAACTTCTCATCTCAGAAACCATCAAAGAAAAATCTGTTGTTTGAACCACTCAGCTTGTGGTATTTTGTTACTACAGCTTCAGGAAATGGATATAATTAGCTTGCAGGGTTGGATCAGATTCTGGTCCCAAATGAACAGCTGGTGTCTGGGAGAGGGTGATGATCCAGAGATCTTAGAAGGGAGGGTCTCTGTGGAGGACCTAGGGCAGAGATGGCTTGAGGATGAGCCCCAGCACTGAGATCTGTGTGCTGAGTGGAGCAGGCTTTTTCCACGGAGCCCCCAAGGCTGCTCCAGAGAGAGCCAGGCACAGGAGATGCCCCTGCACTAATGAACACCTGCTGGCATTCCCTGGGGGGTCAGAGGATGCTTGTCCTAACTAGCCTTCCCCGGGGCCTCGAATGGCCACGTGGCCTCTGGTTCTAACTCGCTGTTGATCTTGGCAACACCCCAAATGGCGTGCTCAGTTGTGTCTGATTCTTTGCGAACCCATGGACTATATAGCCCACCAGGCTCCCCTGTCCACGGGATTCTCCAGGCAAGAATACTGGAGTGGGTTGCCATTTCCTTCCAGACTGCTCCAAATCAGAGACTGACTTTCTTTAAGTCACAATGAAATCACCAACACGTATTAAATTTAAATCTAGCACATTTTGCCCTCCTCCCTGCCTACTGCCTCTTCTCCACAATATGCTTTCCTGTGAAGTGATCTCAGTCAGAGGACCATGGACAGGTTGTTTTTAAAAAGGTCAGCATTTCCTATTAAGGCAACTTTTATCAGCTGATTTTAGGGGTGCTTTCCTCCCTCTGGAGCAGGTCAGCTGCAGGGTGGGCTTGTTCCATGAGGGGAGAGTGTGTGCCCCAGACTGAGGAATCCATTGGCTGTGAGCCCAAGGTGGTTGGGACTGTCTTGGTTCTAGGGCTAAAAGTCCTGCCTCCCAGGGAACCCTTAGAACTCAGCACACAGGGATGATTTGTCTCCCAGCTGAGGACAACCTCTGTCCTCCACCACACAGCCTCCTCCTTCTCCACCATGCGCATGAGTCCTTGCTCACCTATCTTTCTCAAAGTTTGGTGACTCAGCCCTGAAGCCATCCCCTGCCAATGGGTTTTGCAACTTGCTGGATGTGAGGAAACTCTGATCCTTTGTGCCAACACAACACAAAAGAATTCTGAAACCCATTTGTCACAAGAATTTTAAATTCGTTCGTAAATCTTCTAATCAAACCTAAACGTCAAGTGGCTTTGTATTGATGAACTCTTGAAGACCCAAGCAAAGGCTATCTAATTCTGGGTCATCAGTATCCAGCCAGGCTTCTTTTGTTAGCAACTGATTTGCATTGAAAAATTGGCAGGTTTTTGGAAGGACAAGCTTCAGGAGTATATCAATGTCACTTATGGAGGGAGAAAAAAGGCTCCAGGCTTGTTTTTGCTAATCAGCTTATCTTGAGTGAGCTCAGCTATGACCTGGATCGAAAATTAGAGTTGCTTTGGGGTCTAAAGATGCCCCAAGTCTTGGTGGATACCATGGTCCACTATCCCAGGTTGCAGTGAGGTTCCTATAAGCTCTGCTGAGTAGGCTTTTTCACCTACAAGTGATAGACATCCAATTGGCTTATGCAGGAAAGAGCCATCATTGGTTCATCCATTCACTTGACATGTGATCACTGAGCTCCTACCATGTGTCGGGCTTAATTAGACACAACAGATGAATGTAAACCAACTCTAGTCCTCCTGGAGCTTGTCTGTGATTTATTCTCATAATGGAAAGTCCAGACCCACTGGGTCAGGGGTTCAAGTAATATCAGAGCTCTCTGAAATTTTTCTTTTCTCCAAAAGGTTCACACAAAATCATTACAATGGGGTTTCATGGGGGCTGGGCTTCCCCGGTGGCTCAGACAGTAAAAAATCTGCCAGCAATGTGGGAGACCTGGCTTTGATCCCTAGGTCAGGAAGATCCCTTGGAAAAAGGAATGGCTACTCACTCCAGTATCTTGCCTAGAGAATCCTGTGGACAGAGGAGTCTGGTGGGCTGCAGTCCATGGGGTCACAAAGAGTTGGACATGACTGAAGTGACTTAGCACACACAGACACTCATGGGGGCCACTTGGGTTTCAGGACAACTCTGCATCTATCACTGTGGCTGCGAGTGGAGTAAGTGGCCAGAATGATCTGATTGTCCAACTTGGATGATGTCCCCACTTCCAAACCAATCCTATAGCAGGTGATGAGGATGAGAGCTGCCAAAGGAATAAGTCAATTGATCAGGCCTGACTCAATTGTCTAGGCCTGAAACTCAAGGGGCACTATCTACTCAAACCCATGGATCCAAGGATTGAGTGGAGGAGAGTAGGCTCCTCAAGAAAGTATGGGTGAGTTACCTGCAGAAGGAAGATAGTATGCTGGCAGACAAAATCAGCAGACCACCTTTGTAATGGTTAATTTTATGTGTTAGCTTGTCTAGAACATGGTGCCTTGATGCTTGGTCAAAACCAGTCTGGATATTGCTATGAATCTTCATCTTTTAAATAAAATTAACATTTAAATCAGACTGTAGCCCACCAGGCTCCTCTGTCCATGGAATTCTTCAGGCAAGAATACTGGAGTGGGTAGCCATTCCCTTCTCCAGGGAATCTTCCTGACCCAAGGATCAAACTAGGGTCTCCTGCATTGCAGGTCAATTTTTCACCATCTGAGCCACCACAGAAGCCCAACATTTAAATCAGTAGACTTTGAGTAAAGCAGATTATCACCATTGGGTGGGCCTCACCCCATCAGTGGAAGACCTTAAAAGGAAAGACTTAGATTCCCCCAGAGAGGAAGGGGTTCTGCAAACCTACTGCCTTTGGACTCAAGTCTGCAACATGAACTCTTCCCTGGGTCTCTATCCTCCCAGACTTGCCAACTCCTAGCAATGATGTGAGTCAATTCCTTAAAATAAATCCCTCCCTCTGTGATAGATAGGTAGATAGATAGACAGATAGATGGATAGATTAGTATGTTAGGGAACCTTTAGGATAATGATAACCAGATATATGAGTTGCCTCACAACAAGAGATCCTGATGAGGAACATGGTGCTACCACTGAATACTAAGAATTTGGGAGGGATCACAAAAAGGAGGAGACACTGGTCCACAATACATCCTACCAATCTCCCAGAATTCTTTGTGCTGAAATCCATCTTGGCTGAGTGATGAGTCTGCCACCAGGAAGGACCCTGAATCAGAGTGATTGGCCAGAGACAACCCAGAAACTAATCTCATCACCATAAAACCCCAGATTGCGAGCCATGTGACAAAGCAGTCCTCCTGGGTTCCCTTGCTCTGCTGCTCTCTGCCAGGGTGCCCTTTCCAATAAAGTTTTTTGCTTTGTCAGCACATGTGTCTCCTTGGACACTTCCTTTCCAGGTGTTTGGCAAGAACCTGCTCTTGGCCCTGGAAGGTCTCCCCCTTTCCTGCAACGGATGATAGAGTAGATAGATAGATAGATAGATGATAGGTATACCTCTATCTCAATCTATCTATCCTAATCCATATCTACACACATCCTCTGGGTTCTGTTTCTCTGGAGAACTCTGACAGTTCTACAGGGGTCATGGGGACAGAGAAGGAGCTCACCATGTCATACGCATTCTGGCCTTTGGACACAACATTTGATGAATCTTAAATTGCTGGTTGCAGGACCACTGTATCAGGCCACTCAGGGCATAGACTGCCAACCACACTGAGATTACAATATGAACACCGCCCCCTGGAGCTGTGCAGTGTAAACCCCCCATCTGCTTCTGACATCAAAGGCACACCTTTGTGGGTTCATGACTCTTAAGGGTCCCTTGGACTGCAAGGAGATCCAACCAGTCCATCCTAAAGGAGATCATTCCTGGGTGTTCATTGGAAGGACTGATGTTGAAGCTGAAACTCCAATACTTTGGCAACCTGATGCGAAGAGCCGACTCATTTGAAAAGACCCTGATGCTGGGAAAGATTGAGGGCAGGAGGAGAAGGGTGTGGCAGAGGATGAGATGATTGGATGGCCTCACCGACTCAATGGACATGAATTTGAGCAAACTGTGGGAGATACTGAAGGACAGGGAAACCTGGCATGCTGCAGTCCATGGGGTCGCAAAGAGTCAGACATGACTTAGCAACTGAACAACAACAACAGCATTATAACCAGTTAGAATGGAAACAATTTACTGATTAAATAATTTATCCAGATTCCACACAGAAAGTCTTTTGCTGAGATGGACCAGCTAATAAGGAACATTGATTTTAGGAACCAAAGTCGATATGAGGTTAGGGACACGTTCTGCTCTTTGCATGTTCCTGTCTCCTGAGACTTGGTGTCGCCTTGTGTGCTGAGAAATCAGCCAGGAAACTTGATTACAGTCTTCTTCCATTTGTTATTTTTCAGGATTCGTTGTAACTGTACGTCTCAAGTTGGAACGGGTAATGGTGTGGGGATTTCATTAGCAATTTATCAATAAAAATGAAAATTTCTTTCCTCAGGTGCTCATTCTAGTAGATTACTTGCTAGTTTGAGGGGGAAATGGCCTGAATAAGTGGGGTCTAAATTAGAGGGTATTTGCCCAGATCACATTCAAGGCTGAGTAATGAGCCAAATTGAGTACTCAGACTGTGTCTCAGTGTATCTCCTCCATAATCAAGACTCCTCTGTAATTGGAAGCAATGATTTGCATATAGACAATTAATGTAATAAGGTATCCAAAAACAATTTTTTTCCCTTTGAATAGCTCCCTTGTAATTTGGTTCATCTAATTCCTTACTTAGCCCTTTTGTTTACCTATAGTGAAAAGGTGGATTTCAGCCCATCCAGGAGGAATTTACAATATTTTGTTTACTGAGGCTTCCCCATATTGGGGTCCCCCTGACCCCAGAAAACATACAGGCATGGGTGGGTAGGTGGGGGGAGGGGTTCAACTATTGCATCCAGAACACAGGTTCCCAAGTCTAGTGTAAAGCAGGATCTCCTGGAAGTCTGTTCAAGCAGATTGCGAGCATCCTACCCCAGGGCACCAGTGTCAGCCACTGGGGTGGAGCCCAGTGAGAATTTGCATTTCCAACAAGTGCCCAGGTGATCCAGAAACTCTGAGAAGCAATGGTCTAGAATTCACAAATTCTTCAAAGATGAACTGATGAAGTCATTGACTGAATGGGTTCAGGTTAATGAGTCACAGTGTTTGACTGAAATCTGTCTGTTCTGAACCCTGCACAGGTAAAAGGTGGTTTAGAAAAATTGTACTGATTTTTACAATTTGCTGTTTTATCTCTTGTCTTCCTTTTCCAAATCCTGGCATGTTTAGAAAAGCTGATCAGTGATTGCTTTTGCCCAGGTCCTCCATTAGGATGGGGACACAGAATTGGTTAAATGAACCTGATGTTTACCCTTCAAACCACTTCCTTTCTCCTCTGCATCCAGCTCCAATTAGGCCATTGTCAACATTCTGGAATAGAAAACAGCTGTAGAGAGCAGCTGTCGGGGCCACGGGGGTCTTGAGGACCCCAAAGGGGGGTCAGGGAGCACTTTCATGGCGGCAGAGGACAGAGAGCCAAATGCCATCTGCTGGGGCTGGAAGTTTAGGTTGATGATGATGGTGACGATGATGATCATGATGATGGTGGTGATAATGACAGCACAAATTAAAATAGATTGGCACAGGCACCGGGGGCCCTGAGGACTGGGTTAAAATGTTTATTCTGATTGGTCTTGAACCCAAGGGGCAGAGCTTTGCCAAATGTTCTCAGAGAAAGTGATGAATTTCAAAATGAGCCTCTGCATTTATCTGGCTCTTGGTTGCACAAGTGGTGACTGGCTGTGCTGAAGTGAAGCAGCCTCATCACTCACAAGGCTGCACCGAGACTCGCAGGGGCCTGATTTTGAGGTGCATGGGTCCAAGGAGCTCCCTACCTTTCACCTGGAACAGAGCCAGAAGAGAGGAGGGCTCCAGGGGGGTGTCCTGCAAGGGGTTGCCCAGGCCTCTGCTGGGCGCTCTGCTCAGGCATAGCGAGTTGATGCGTGCCAAGGACATTCTTGCTGCTGAATCCTGGTCTCTCCCAACGCTCCTGACCATGGAGCCATGGTGTGTTGCAACCTTCTGGGTCACAATGCCAGCATCCCCAAAGTGGGACAGGCTTGGTGCTCTCCACCCCTGGCCCATCCCCACCACCATGAGAACATGGTAAGAAATGTAGATAACTCAATTTAGACAAGGGAGTGCAGTGTAAATCTAGCTGGGTTGGGTGCACAAAGAGCTGGAGATGAAGACAAAGTGGATTTAATAAAGGCCTGAGGAAATGGACGGATCTCTGGGGCCTTGGTGGGTCACCCTGAGCCCTGTGAGGCTGTGAGGCTGCTCTAGCCTTGCTCCTCAGCTGGGGCCTCAGGCCAGCAGCATTGTATCACCTGGAATCTGGTTAGAAATGCTGATTAGGAGATCAGGACCAGGCTAGAATCCCCAAACTCAGAATCAGTATTTTTCACCAGATCCCCGTGATTCCCAGGCATGTGGAAGCCTGTGGAACTTCCAGTAAGAGCTGAGCCTTCACACCATTTGAGTCAGGTGGACTAAGGAGTTGGATTGATTGGTTGGTGACCACTCTATCGATCTCTAGTTGAGGGCTGGTCAGTGTCAAGTACTGCCCCAGTGTGGGGGATGCCAGCCCATTGTTGAGACAGTTGTGAACTATTCATAGAATATTACTGCTGCATCAGTAAGCAAAGGATGTTGCAGCCATTAAGCCATCACATCACAGCCACTCTGACTGTGCACCCTAAGGAAGCTCAGGATGAGAAAACACAGGCTGCTGGCCCCAGAGAGCTGAGGAGCACATCAAAGGAGTGATGTCACTGAGCCTGGAATCTTGCATTGTCCCGTACATAGAAAAATGCTAAATTCCTTAAATTGAGTAATTAACAGCAATTTTTTGATGCTCCTACCTGGTCTTTGACATGAAAACTCCTATATATCCTGGTTCTTTCCTTATTACTTCAGAGCAGGTACCCCATGCCCTGGGTCCCACAGCTCCAGGAAAGACTATTCTCTTCCTAAAGAACTGTTTGATGCTCCAGAAGGGCTCTGCAGAGACAGCCCTACTGTGTGGCTTTAAATCACCACTGTAAGGATTTAGCCCTTTTTGATGATGGAATTTGCATGAAGCCAGCACCATGAAGCTAGGGTAATCACTAGGATGGGGTGGGGTGGGGGGAATGGAGAATTTGTCAATCCAAACCCAGGCCTTTACCTAAGAATCTGGTGACACATGATAAACAAAACATGCCTTGGGAATTGGCAGAGAAATCAAAGATGATGAAAATATTGATGGATCTTACAGCCAACTTTCATTACTCATAGTACTTATAAAAAAAAGTCACCATGAATAATGAATTGATGAATACGGGCCATGGCTCCTAGGAGAAATACAAGATTAGGTTCCTAAATGTCTCTCTTTGCAACATTTTAATCAAGCAGTCAGTATATAACCCTGTTGTATGTGTGCCTCTGTTTAAAGCTCTGTTGTTCAGTTGCTAAGTCATGTCCAACTCTTTGTGACCCCATGAACTGCAGCCTGCCAGGCTTCCCTGTCCTTCACCATCTCCTGGAGCTTGCTCAAACTCATGTCCATTGAGTCAGTGATGCCATCCAACCATCTCATCCTCTGCTGCCCCCTTCTCCTTTTGCCTTCAATCTTTCCCAGCATCAGGGTCTTTTCCAATAAGTCAGCTCTTTGCATTAGGTGTCCAAAGTCCTCATTTCATATATATTGTTGGTTCACTGCAGAGACAGCAGGGCGGTAGCTCATGCCTGATAAAGCTCATCTCACTCACGTTCTTTCTTCTGGAGGCACATCACACACTCCTTGTGCTTAGGACACCAGGCAGCCCTTCAGGGCCACACGTGGGGGCCATTTTATATAGCAAAACCACCAAGAAAAGCTCAAAAACGCAAAAAAAAAAAAAAGAGAGAGAGAGAGAGAGAGACACTGAATAGACCACAGAAGGGATGCTTACTTAGGGTCTGAGTGCTGAAACCAGAAAGCAGAACATCCCTCCAGACACCTCATTTGCACATGTGCATGGATTTTGTGACAATGTCTGTCTTGACATGGAAACAACATAGGTGTCCATCATAGACAGTAAAGAAGATGTGTCCATATATTCAATGGAATATCACTCAGTCTTAGAAAGAATGAAATTTTCCATTTGCAGCAACAAGGATGGGCTTGGAGGGCATTAGGCTTCATAAAAGAAGTCAGAGAAAGACAAATGTATGACATCACTTAAATGTGGAGTCTAAAAAAAATGATACAAGTGAACTTCTTTACAAGATAGGAGCAGACTCACAGATTTAGAAAACAAATTTTATGATTACCAAAGGGGAAAGAAGGGATTTCCCAGGTGGCGCTAGTGGTAAAGAAACTGCCTGCCAGTGCAGAATATGTTAAGAGACATGGGTTTGATCCCTGGCCTGGGCAGATCCCCTTGAGGAGGGCATAGCAACCCACCCTAGTATTCTTGCCTGGAGAATCCCCATGGATAGAGGAGCCTGGTGGGCCCCAGTCCATGGGGTCACAAAGAGTCAGTCATGACTGAGTGACTAAGCATAGCACAAATACAAATAGATAACCAATAAAGACCTACTGTATAGCACAGGGAACTCTACTCAATATGATGTAATAACCTAATGGTAAAAGGAGCTGGGAAAGAACAGATATCTGTATGTGTATAACTGAATCACTTTGCTGTACATCTGAAACTAATACCACATTGTAAATCAGCTCTACTCCAATATAAGATAAAAAAAATAAGAAGTACAACAAACCGACGGTAAAGAACCTGCCTGCCAATGCAGGAGACACAAGGACATGAGTTCGATCCCTGGGTCTGAAGATCCCCTGGAAGAGGGCATGGAAATCCACTCCAGTATTCTTGCCTGGAGAATCCCGTAGACAGAGGAGCCTGGTGGGCTATGGTCCACAGGGTCACGAAGAGACAGATACAACTGAAATGACTTAACACACACACACACACCCCCCAAAAAAGAAGCAAACTCACAGATATAGGAAGCAAACTGGTGGGTACCAGTTACCATTATAAGGATGGGAGCGGGAGGGACACAGTGGAGGGGATGGTGGGTGTAAGACAGGCTCAAGAATGAATTCCCCAACGTGAGAAATAAAGCCAATATTTCATAACAGTCATAAATAGAAATTAACCTTTAAAACTTATATAAAAATTGTTACAGAGCACTGGGTTTGTGTTCCCTGTGTCATCCTAGAGGGATGAGATGGGGAGAGAAGTGGGAGGGGGGTTCAAGGCGGGGGGAACATATGTATATGTATACGGCTGGTTCATGTTGATGACCATCAACAGATGAAGATGGTTTCTGATGACAGAAACCATCACAATATTGTAAAGTAATCATCTCTAATTAAAAGATTATATAACAATGTTTAAAAATTACAAAAATGTGTGCTCAGTGTCTTTGGAGAAATGTCCAGGCTCCCCAGTTAAAGCACATCTCATCCTATAAAATGGGGGTGACGTGAGGTCACCGATCACTGTAGCTTACTTTCCAGCGACAGTTTTTAGAAACAATGACTTAAAAAACAGTGATGGCAAAGTTATTGCAAAGTAAAGGTCACAGAGCATCACAGACGGTGATATTAGCACCTCGGTCCCGAGAGCTTGGAAGGTTGCCAACCACCTGCCTTTCAGGAGAGCAGCCACTGAGTCCTAGCTCTTGCTCCCAGTTTTTCACATGATTCAGTTGCTTATTTTTGCCCAGATTGTAGCCCCAAATCTGCCACCAGGGACCAGCTCTAGCAGCAAAATGAAGCCGTGCCCAAGTGGCTCATTCCCTCCATAAGGGAATCTAGCAGTCCTGACCAAAACCACCTTGGCAGTTACCCTCTGAACCAGGAGTCCCTGTCCTAGAAACTTACCTTGAGGGTGCACCAAACAATGTCAAATAGGCCTTGTATATTGGCAGTTCTCTGTGATGGCACTGGCTGTGACTGCAAAGTGTTGGACACAACCTGAACACTCACCTGTAGGATAGGTTGGATAAACTCTGGGGCATCCACAGGACAGAGGGGCCTGCAGCTGTAACAAGGATAAAGAGGCTGTCTGTGGGTGAATTCAGGGTGGTTTCTGGGATCTCTTGCTTCGTGTAAAAGAGCCAGCATTCAGCAAGAGCTTATTGTGCTGCCCTCACCTGTGTCAGTTAAAGCAAGGGGTGTAACCAGAAATGATAAAGCCACGCCCAGGTGGCAGCGGTTCCTCTCTAGGAGGACTGTGTTCTCCCTGGGCTCTCAGAGGAGATGCTCCTGACCTCAGAGAGTGGATACCATGAGGCATGGCCGGTTCACCGGGGCTGTGACATGGGAAAGAAGTTGAGTTTGCAGGCGATAAAAGCTGGACCGGGGTCTTCCCTCTTCAGAGTCACGCAGGTGTCTCCCCTGCCACACCTGGGGCGCCCTGCATGCACCTACTCCAGAGGAGCATGAATAGTTAGCTTCAGACCTGACCACAGCTGGGACTCAGGCTTCTCCGGCTCCGACTCTGAAGCGGGCTTACAGCAGACGGAAAGCTGAAAAATTAATTAAAACTCCTGTGCCCTTTCGGCTGCCACCTCAGAGAACAGAGAGCCTCGTTTTTCTTGTTTAATAAGCAAGTGTCTAGTTTACTGCTGTCAGCCAGCTCTCTGTAAACATCTCCTCTTACTATTTCCCAAGCCTGGAGCCAGCTCTTCCCTGATTGCTGTCTGCGCAGAAACGTGGTGACAGACACCTCTGCCTGTGAGCCCCTCCCACCCCAGAGGGTCCTTTAAAGGGGAGGCCTCCAGCCCAAGGGGTCTTCGCTTCTCCTGCCTATGTTGGTGTCACACACTTAGAACTCATTCTCTGCCGAAACACCTTCCTATTAAGGACTATGGTTTTTCCAGTAGTCATGTCCAGATGTGAGAGCTGGACCATAAAGAAGGCTGAGTGTCGAAGAACGGATGCTTTCAAACTGTGATGCTGGAGAAGACTCTTGAGAGTCCCTTGGACAGCAAGGAGATCAAACCAGTCAATCCTAAAGGAAATCAACCCTGAATATTCCTTGGAAGGACTGATGCTGAAGCTGAAGCTCCAATACTTGGGCCACCCGATGAGAAGAGCTGACTCATTGGAAAAGACCCTGATGCTGGGAAAGATTGAAGGCAGGAGGAGAAGGGGACAACAGAAGATGAGATGGGTGGATAGAATCACCGACTCAATGGACATGAGTTTAAGAAAATTCTGGGAGATTGTGAAGGACAGAGGAGCCTGGTATGCTGCAGTCCATGGGGTGGCAGAGAGTCAGACACGAGTTAGCAACTGAGCAACGATAATGACTGATTTCCTCTCTGCCTCATGCATAGGTCAGAAATGACTCCACAGCAGAGGGTGGCTAGCAGCTGGAAGAGGTTCCTGCTTTTTTCTTTCCTGTTGTAAAGTTGTCTCAAATTGGAGGAAAGAAACCCTTTGGGGGGTGAATAGTGGAGGAGGGGGTGCAAGGGAGGTGGGGGATCCAGAGTCGTCACAAGCCTCCTCTTCCTTACCTGGTAAAGAGCAAGGTTGTGGGGAGCCTAAGGGGTAGCCAGCCTTAGGCAGGCAGTGCAGCAGGAGATCTGGGCCAGGCAGAGTTCAGGGGCGTGGGTATGAGGTGATGCCACCAGAGGGCATGATGGACAGAACGGATGCCGAAGAGGGTCCTCAGGAGGGTCCTGGGCACCAGA
The DNA here is from genome assembly GCF_033118175.1 of Dama dama. Classification (NCBI taxonomy): domain Eukaryota; kingdom Metazoa; phylum Chordata; class Mammalia; order Artiodactyla; family Cervidae; genus Dama; species Dama dama. The sequence continues at coordinate 45,779,975 of NC_083694.1, read as the reverse complement.
GCCCTCATCTGGGTCTCTGAGGTGATGGACCCTTCCCATTAGAGGTCTTCAAGGAAGATGCCACTATGATTCACTTTTCCTCTTAGTAGAGTCATGGAATGCCATGGGCCTGGAAGTGACCTCTACCTGCGTACCTGAGCCTGCTGCATATGTTGGCCTGCTTGTGACCTCAGCCCCTCCAGAGTTGTGCCCCTAGACCCTCCAGAGTTTGTGGCCCCCAGCTCCTTCAGAGTTCATTCTCATAGGAGACCTCATTCCTTGGCCTCAGGAAGTCCTCAAAGGAACATTACTGAACCCTGAATTCAGCAAGTTTTCCCAAATAAAGAGAGGTCCAGGGTCTTTTGCTGGGACAACTAAGAGAAGAGCCAGGATAAAAAGACTTCTGGAGAAATAAGAAGCTTGGAAAGATGTGCCCACAGTTGGGGGCAGAAGTAGAAGAGAGGAAGGCCCCTCCAAGCTTATCGGTGGGCGCCCTCTCACAGGGAGATAGAAACTGGTCTTGCCCTCCTGTGTTCTCTACCTCCTGGGACAAAGTCTATGGTCCTGATTTGCTTAAAGACATGAGGATCACATAGCCAGATCACCAAAGATACCCTGAGGCTCTGATGCCCACAGGACCCCTTGACTGCTGGGTGGTTTGCACGGTGTTGGGACACAGGGCACAGGCTGGCCTTCCCTCCTCCAGCCAGGATGACATACTTGTAACATCCCACAGCCCAGCAGTATCAGATGTGAAGTTCTGGGCTCCTGATCCATCCTCAAGGGCACAGTCGAGAGCTCAGGACAGATCACAAAGAACGTCTGCAAAACTCCTAGCTGTGGTCCAGTCTTGTTAGGCTTGCACTTTTTAAGTGTATAAAGAAGATGCAGATCATTTTCCCATAGCGAGAAAATACAGTTCTCAAAGATGCGTGGGGAAGGTTCTGTGTGATGCACAGCCTTGTTGAAACCCAGGCAAGTGTCTGCGCTTCTGGTGGTTTGGAGACCAGAAGGCAATTGTGTCTGCTATTGATTTCTCCCTGCAAGAGCTGCTTTGGAAAGCTGAGCGCACACAGCGAGAGTCGTCAAAGACAGGTGAGAAGGTTGAGGATTTAAACCCCGAGTAGAAAACCAACGGCAGTTCTGAGCAATTGCTGTGAAGTTTGTAAGCAACAGTTGAAAACGGGCATGTGTAAGTGTTTTTCAGATGAGGGCTGTGGGGTAACACTGAATATAAATGACCCAGCTTCACCAGACATTCTCAGGCTTTTATTAGCACCCAGCATATCTGGAAGCAATTTTTAAAAATAACCTTAAAGCGCCTAAGTTTGTTGGCTAGCAGAAGCCAGTCTTTAGTCCAAAGGTTATGATCAACCCCAGATTCAGTAGGAAGTTTGTAAAATATCCTCCTCATAAAGCAAATATTTCATCTTGACTGGGTAAATCGAGGGGAAAGATGATACTGATGAATAGAAAGGAATTGTGTGTGTGTGTGTGTGTGTGTGTGTGTTTTCTGGATTTGTTCATTAAAAGCAGACGTGTGTGAGGAAACCGGATGACATTTAAAGCAGTACTTGGAGCGATCTCGTAAACTTCTAGCATCCTGTGTGCCTGCATGCTCAGCTGTTCAGTCATGTTCGACTCTTTGTAACCCCATGACTGTCACTTGCCAGGCTCCTTGGCCCATGGGATTATCCTGGCGTGAATACTGGAGGGGGTTGCCACTCCAGGGCATCTTCCTGACCCAGGGATCGAATCTGCCTCTCCTGCATTCCCTGCATTGCTGGAGGATTCTTTACCACTGAGCCAACTGGAAAGCCTATAGGCTCCTGATGGCATCTTCATATAATAGAAACATCTAGAGCCACTCCTGGGGTCCCCTGGCAAAATCCCAGCAGAAGATAAACATTAGGAAACAGAAACTGGCTATAGGTCTCAGCTCTAAGAAGTTGCAAGAGGTCTGTTGTGACCACCCAATAGTATGACAGGCACGTTTCAAGCTGATATGTTATTCATCTGAGATGGATCAATCGGAGACCAACATCAGTTGGGCTGGGCACGGGGCAGCCCTGTGGTTTTGTAAGAAGGCTGCTCTAAGACACTGCACAAGCCTTCCTATCCACACTCCCAGGAATCATATGCCTCTAGGTTGAGGGTAAAGACAGTGATGCTTCCCAGGTGGCTCAGTGTAAAGAATCCACCTGCCGATGCAGGAGATGTGGGTTTGATCCCTGGATTGAGAAGGTCCTCTGGAGGAGGAAATGGAAACCAACTTCAGTATTCCTGCCTGGAGAATCCCATGGACAGAGGAGCCTGGTGGACTATAGTCTGCAGGGTTGCAAAGAGTCAGTTGAGTGAGCACACATAAGAACAGTGATGAGAAAATCCCTATGATGGTTAATTTTGTGTGTCAACTGGGCTGGACTACAGTATCCAGGTTTTTGATCCAACACTACTTTAGATGGTTTGTTAAAGTATCTTGGGTGGTGAGATTAATTAACTTTAAATCATTAGACATTAAGCAGAGCAGATTATACTCTGTAATGTGGTGGTTTAGTCACTAAGTTGTGTCCAACTCCTGCGACTCCATGGACAGTAGCCTGCCAGGCTCCTCTGTCCATGGGATCTTCAGACAAGAATGCTGGAGTGGGTTGTTATTTCCTTCTCCAGGGGATCTTCCTAACCCAGGAATCAAACCCGAGTCTCCTGCATTGCAGGCAGATTCTTTACCAACTAAACTATGAGGAAAGCCCATTCTGTAATGTCGGGGTTCTCATCTAATCTAATGATGGCCTTTACCAAGTAAACTGAGATGCCCCGCCTGAGGAAAAAGGAATTCAGCCTCCAGGAAGTTTTTAGACTGGAATTGCAACTCTTCCCTGAGTCTCCAGCATCCTGGCCTGCTCCATAGATTGTAGACTATAATCTATATATGTGTCAGGATCCACAATGCTATGAGCCAATTCCTTAACACCATGAGTCAATTCCTTAAAATAAGATTCTTTCTCTCTGTGTGTCTGTCTTTGTCTCCCTCTGTCTGTCTGTCTCTACATAGTTGTTGTTGTTGCTTAGTTGCTAAGTCATGTCCTACTCTTTTGCCTCCCCATGGACGGTAGCCCTCCAGGTTCCTCTGTCCATGGGATTTCCCAGGTAAGAATACTGGAGTGGGTTGCCATGACCTCTTCCAGGGGATCTTCCCAATCCAGAGATTGAACCTGTGTCTCCTGCATTGGCAGGTGCATTCTTTACCACTGAGTCACCAGGGAAGCACCACCCTCCATGTGCGTGTGTATGTGTATGTGTGTAATACACACACACATACACATCCTATCCGTTTTGTTTCTCTGGACAATCCTGATCAGTAGTATTCTAAGGCTTATAGGACTTTGAACTGTGGAAACAAGCCTCTCAGGAGAACACAGGTCCTGAAATATCCTCCTTCCTGTGGATCACATACAAGGGGACACATTGAGAGCTGTGACCTGTGACATCCACGAGGGACCCCATCGGCATGCTTCATCTCAGGGCAAGGACTCTGGGGTCCACATGAGGACTTCCCACTGACTGGCTGTCCCTGGACAAGGTGCTCGACCTCACTCAGCCTTGATCGCCTTGTCAGTGGTACAGAGATGATGAGGCTTCCTTCAGGGGCCCCGGGATGTTCACCCAAGATGCTGAGCATAGCAAGCACTTTGTAACCCACACTGGTGGTGTCGTTATTTCTGCTGGGTATTATCAAATTACCTCGCTGACAACTAATCAAGTTGAATGCAATGTATCATTTCAGTTCTGTTTAAAAGAAAAATGAGGTCCTTTTAGATTAACTCCTCTGCAGGGTGTATTCGGGGGCAGCCTGGCTACTAAGGATGCCAGAGGGGCTGGCTTCTTGTGCCCAGATCATGGGTGTTAAGTGAACCCAGTCCCTGAAGAAGGCACTCATTTAAAAACATCCTCTCTGCAAGCTTTCCCAGTCTCCATCATGGAGATGCCAAAGGCATCCGCGATAAACACCAAACTGGGAAAGTAAAAAAAGAATGTGAGAGAGGAAGGTGGAGAAGCTTAGAGACAGCTACGAGCAATCCAATCTTGAAGTGCAAAATCAAACCCACAACTTTTAACTCCAACATGTCGCAGCCAGAGCTGTCACGTGATGGGCTGTGGAAAGAAACCCACAGAAGCTGCTGCAAATTGTATTCACTCCTGCTTGAGCCAGCAGAGTCTCATCTGTGAACACAAACTCATTAGCGCAGTGATGAGCAGGGCTTGAAATGCAGGGTGTGTTCGAGCTATCTTTAACTCCTATCTTGGCCTGAAGTTGCAAGACAGACGGAAGAATCTAGCGCCTCTTCCCTTCTGCTCAACTGACCATGAAGAAAAGGGAAGGGACTTAGAGAACAGAGGCTGGGATGGGGCAGAGGATGACACAGAGAGCACTCCTGGGACTAGAGTGTGCATGTCAGCCAGAGGCTTCCCAGAATCAGAGGCCAGGAACAAGGGCAGTGTTAAAAGGACATTTAAGTAGATTTGGTGGAGGAGGAAATAGCAACCTACTTCAGTATTCTTGTCTGGAGAATCCCATGGATAGAGGAGCTTGGCGGGCTACAGTCCATGGGGTCACAAAGAGTTGGACATGACTGAGTGACTAACAATAAGTAGATTTGGGGTCCAAAAGGCGACATCCCAAGCAACGTGTCACAGACTGAATGTTTGTCCCTCTAAAATCCATATGTTGGAACCCTAACCCACATTGCGATAGAGCTGGGGCTTCTGGGAGGTCATGAAAGTGGAGCTTCATGAATGGGATTAGTGCCCTTTGAAGAGGACCGCAGAGATCTCACCTGCCCTCCCTACCACGTGAGGACCCAGCTCAGTCATCTTCTTGCTGGAAGCGAGTCAGGAAGCAAGTTCCAAATCTGCCGGTGCTTTCATCTTGGACTTCAAGCCTCCAGAGCTGTGAGCAGTAAATGTCTGTTGTTCATAACCTGCCCAGCCTACGGTATAATCATTATAGCAGGCTGCACTAAAACACAAAGATGGATGCTGCTCATACTGATCTCATCTGCGAGCTCAAGAATAATGCTCTCAAAAGTTAGAAAACCTTGAGATTAAACCTTGATGCATGCAGATATCAGTTATAGGTGCATCACTTGTCTTCTCTGAGCCTCAGTTTCCTCTTCTGGGGGAAATCAGCAGAAATGATCACTTACCCCATCAGATTGTTGAGGAGAGTCATTAGGAAGGAGCCCAGGGGAAACACCTGGTGCAGTTTGCCATGTAGAAAACACCATTGCACATTAATACTGACCAAATTGGTGATCTAGTTTTCAAATCTGGGGCTTTTGAGCCCTGCTCTGTGCTGTCCTGAGGTTTATTCAGGGGTTGCCTGAGGTAGGAGGCAGTGGAAGCCCTCCCCCTCCAATGAATTAGGTCTCTAGGAGCTCACTGTTAACCAGCCATCTGTCTTTTTTTAAAGATAGTTTTATTTATGGTTATGCTGGGTCTTCATTGCTGCATGGGCTTTCTCTAGTTGTGGCGAGCAGGGTCTACTCTTGGTTGCAATACACAGGCTTCTCTTTGCGATGGCTTCTCTTGCTGTGGAGAACAGGCTCTAGAGAGTGGGCTTCAGTAGTAGTGATGCACAGGCTGAGCTGCCTGGTGGCATGTGGGATGTCCCCGGACCAGGGCTCAAACTCGGGTCCCCTGCATTGGAAGGTGGATTTTTTACCACTCTACCACCAGGGAAGCCCTTGTCATCTGTCTTTTATGTAAGGTTTCACTTGAGGGCACCTCTTGCGCCCACTTGGCAGCCTCTCAGCTCACACAGGTGTCCCCAGCTCTGCACAGGTGCCTACCCTCCCCTGGCAGATTGGCAGAAATATAAAACGTTGGCAGAGTTGATGTGTTTGGCTGTGGAGAAATATTGCTGGTAGAAATTCAAAATAGCAGAACTTCTATGATAGAGAATTTGGCAAAATCTAGCAAGATTTTGTAACTTTGTAACAAAACTCTTGTAACTTTTGTCCAAGGAACCTACTTCTTGGGTCTATTTTCAAAGATGCACTTGGAAAATATGAAAAGACAGGTGCTTGGTCCTATCCATTGTAGCACTACTTGAAGGAGCAGAAGATGGTCACAGTTCAAATGCCCATCACTAGGAAATGACAGAGGAAACCAGTGTGTATCCATACAATGGGTTATTTTGCAGCTGTGAAAAGAAATGAGGACTATTTCTTTGGGTAGGTTTGAAGCAATTCTAGAGTATAGAGATAAGTGAAAATAGCAGGGTGGACCCAGAGGGATGGGATGGAGAGGGAGGTGGGAGAGGGGATCGGGATGGGGAACACATGTAAATCTATGGCTGATTCATGTCAATGTACAGCAAAAACCATTACAATATTGTAAAGTAATTAGCCTCCAACTAATAAAAACAAATGGAAAAAAAAAGGAAAATAGCAGGGTGGAAAGTGAAAACAAAACAGTATATTTTTCTTGCTTAAAAAATTTATTTGTTTGCCAAAAGAAGATGGAATCAACCTGAAAGCTGACAAAGCTGGTACCATATAAGCCACAAAATAGTAGTAATGATATTATATTATAGCCTAAAGAATAAAATGTTAGTATTATGAAAATTGGGATGCTGACTCAAACAACTTATAAAAGAGGGGAAAAAATGGAGACAACTGGATAATTTGAAGAATGAGAGGATATTTTAAGATATTATGGAATTACTCTTAAATTTGAGGTATGTGATGATACTGAAGTTTATGTATTTTAAAAGAACCCTTATCTTTTAAAGATACAAAGTAAAGCATTTATATAAGAAGCAATATAATGCCTAATATTTGCCTCAAAATAATCCAAGGGAGGCAGGGACCATTGTAGCCGGATGTTCATTATACAAGACTTTCTCATTTTGTACTTGCTTGCCATTTTCCACAATAAAAGGATTTTATGATTACATACATTTAAGCCACATTCAAGGCATGGAAACTTGTCCTACATATCCTGAATTGTCAGCTTCTGAAGCAAACTCTTGGAGACTGTCAATTATGTTGTCAAGCAAAATGAGCCGTGAGGACCCTTTGGTAGGTCCCCATCCCCTCTCCCCACATCACATGGCCGCACAGCAGTGATGGGCAAAAGCCTGGCCCAGGGTGGATGCAGGAGCTCAGGGTGTGGGTGGTTCGGTCAGTCATGACTATTGTTAACAAACATGCAGAGTCCGGGGCAAGGTGGGCTGGAGGGGGGCTTGGCCAAGCAGCAGTGCAAGAACCTGCTGTCATAGAGCTTACACAGCAGGGAGGACAAAGGCTGTGCACGTGATGCAATAAACAAGATCTCCATCTAGCCATATGTGGGGCCATGATCATAGACTAGGCACAGGCATGGAGGTGGCCATGGTCCTGGAAGGTCTCACTGAGAAAGGGATTCTTGAACTCAGAGCAAACACAAGAAGGGACCAGCCTTGCAGAGATCTGAGGAAGGGCTCTGCCTCCTCTGGTCCAGCTCCAGGCTCCTCCTGGTTCCCTGGGCTCCAGCCATGCTGACTGCCTCCCAGGAGGCCCTTGAACAATCCTGGCAAGAGCAGGACCCCAGAGCCCTTCACCTGCTGCTCCTCTTCCCTGCAGCACCCTTAGCCATCTACCTGAAAAACCCATTCTCTCCTTCCTAACTTCAGTTCAGTTCAGTCGTTCAGTCATGTCCGACTCTTTGCGACCCCATGGACTGTAGCACACCAGGCTTCCTTGTCCATCACCAACTCCTGGAGCTTGCTCAAACTCATGTCCATTGAGTCAGTGATGTCATCCAACCATCTCATCCTCTATTGCCCTCTTTTCTTGCCTTCAGTCTTTCCCAGCATCAGTGTCTCTTTTAATGAGTTGGCTCTTTGCATCAGGTGGCCAAAGTATTGGAGCTTCAGCTTTAGCATCAGCATCAGTCCTTCCAATGAATATTCAGAATTAATTTCCTTTAGGATTGACTGGTTTGATCCCTTTGCAGTTAGGGGACTTTCAAGAGTCTTCTCCAACACCACAATTCAAAAGCATCAGTTCTTTGGTGCTCAGCTTTATGGTCCAACTCTCACATCCATACACAACTCCTGGAAAAACCACAGCTTTGACTAGAGGGAACTTTGTTGGCAAAATAATGTCTCTGTTTTTAATATGATGTCTAGGTTTGTCATAGCTTTTCTTCCAAGGAGCAAGCATGTTTTAATTTCATGGCTGCAGTCACCATCCACAGTGATTTTGGAGCCCAAGAAAATAAAGTCTTTTACTGTTTCCATCTTCTCAAAGGCCACATCATCAGAGTAGCCTTCCTGCTGGAATTTCTTGAGATCTCATTTCCTCTTCCCTTTGCTTGGCTTTATTTTCTCCATAGCATTTGTCATTATCTGACATATCAGCTCCAGGAAGGCAGGGATTGAGTCTGCTTTGAACACTTGTGTACTCCCAGCCTCTGGAATGATATCTGGCTTAAAGTGAGTACTCAAAACATGTTTCTTGGACAAATAAACAAATACAAGAATACTGTAGAAACTTTCAATTGTGGTGCTAGAGAAGACTCTTGAGAGTCTCTTGGTATGCAAGGAGATCAAACCAGCCAATTCTAAAAGAAATCAGCTTTGACTATTCATTGGAAGGACTGCTGCTTGACGCTTAAACTCTATTACTTTGGCTAACTGACTCATTGGAAAGGACCCTGATACTGGGAAAAATTGAAGACAAGAAGAGAAGGGGGTGGTAGAGGATGAGATGGTTAGATAGCATCACCAACTGAATGGAGATGAATTTGAGCAAAATCTGGAAGAGGAGAAAGACAGAGGAGCCTGGTGTTCTGCAGTCCATGGGATCAAAAAGAGTCAAACATGACTTAGTGACTGAACAATGACAACAACAATACCATATATCAGCTCTGAAAATGAAATACAAATTGTTTTTGTTGCTTTTGTCAATGGAAACTGAAAAAAACCCAGTAGGAATACTAATGGAAGATATGAAGGAATTTTGTGGAGAAAATTACAGAAGATTTGTTTTAAAATACTACAGAAGCATAACTAATGCATCGTGTTCTATAAAAATAAAAGTTATCTGCAAATTAACTCATGATGTCACACAATTTCAATAAAAATTCCAATCTTTTGTAATGAGAAAATCAACGAGCTGATTCTACAACTTAAATGTAAAAGCACAATGATAAAAATGGCCAAGAAAATTTTGAAGAAATGAAACAAGCTCCTAGTGGTAGCTTACAGTGAACAGTAATGGTCTCCGAAGAAGATTTAGCTTTGGTACCAAGTACCACACTTGATCTGGAGAAGGAAATGGCAACCCACTCCAGTGTTCTTGCCTGGAGAATCCCAGGGACGGCAGAGCCTGGTGGGCTGCTGTCTGTGGTGTCGCACAGAATTGGACATGACTGAAGCGACTTCAAAGCAACCACGCTTGATCACCCAAGAGCTTTTGTGTAGCAGAGTTTTATTAAAATATAAAAAGGACAGAGAAAGCTTCTGACATAGACATCAAAAGGGGAATGAGAGTGGCCCCCTATCTAGTCTTATCAAAGCCTTATATAAATTTATTAGACCCATTCCCACAACATACATCTTAAATTAACAAGATTAGAACTAACAACAGAAAGATCTTTCCAGACACACTCCCATAATATATATTTTAAGATAACAGGATTAGTCAGAAGCTTTTCAAGAAGGATAAACTGTCCTCAAGCAGTATACATTGTTGCTATATAATCCTTACATTGAACCAGTCAATCCTAAAGGAAACCAGTCCTGAATATTCATTGGAAGGACTGATGCTGAAGCTGAAGCTCCAATACTTTGGCCACCTGATGCGAAGAGCTGACTCATTGGAAAAGATCCTGATGCTGGGAAAGATTGAAGGCAGGAGGAGAAGGGGACAACAGAGGATGAGATAGTTGGAAGGCAGCACCGACTTGATGGACATGAGTTTGAGCAAGTTCCAGGAGTTGGTGATGGACAGGGAAGCCTGCTGTGCTGTAGTCCATGGGGTCGCAAAGAGCCGGACATGGCTGAGTGACTGAACTGAACTGAACTGAACAGAGTTTAAGCTGAATTGTTTTGTTGTGTAATCAACAGCTCCAGGCTTAGAGGAAAAAAAACATTTTATGTGACGAAGACTAAGGAAAGTAGAAAAATCTTTGTCCTTTTTCCTCTTTGAGAGCCCCAGACTCCTCTCTCCTCCTTGGGGAAACCGGACTTCTTATCAACCTGCCTAGGAATTGACCCTCTCACTAGGAAATATGTTGGGGGAGTTGGCCATATAAGATACCAGAATACATCATGAAGTTATGGTGGGTAAGCAATGTGATATTAGTAAAAGGCTAGTGGAATGGAATACAATGCCCAGAATACAGATCCATGCGTGTGTAGAAAATTAAAATATAAGAAGGATGCTCTTTTAAATCAGTGGTAAAGCAGTACCTTATTCAATAAATGGTGCTGAGACAACTGACTGTCCCCTTGGGAAATAAAAATTAGCTCCCTATCTCATTATCTCATGCCACAGCCAATATTCAATCCCAGCTGCATAAAGGTCAAATCAGAAAAGCAAGAGAATTTCAATTTTAAAAATATCTTTAAACTTTCCAAATAGGGTTGTATTCTTAAGCAAGCTGTTGTTGTTCATTCGCTGAGTCGTGTTGACTCTTTGTAACTCCACGGATAGCAGCATGCCAGGCTTCTCTGTCCTTCACTATCTCCCAGAGTTTGCTCAAATTCATTTCCATTGAGTCAGTGATGCTATTTAACCATCTTATCCCCTGCCACACTCTTAAGCAAGATAAACATGCAAAAACTACTGTCAATAATTGCTAATGATAAAAAATAATTGTCAAATACATGAAATTAAAAAAAAAAAAAAAAACCTTTCAGTCATCAGGAGGTACTATTTTGGAAAGGCAAGGATTTGAGAGAGAAGTTTACATGTAAATCAAAGCAAGACTGCCATGTGGTCCTTCTCAGATGCATCTTCCTTTGCCCTCGTCTCTGCCACGGACACAGTTAAGCAGCCAGGCCAGGTCCTCCTGCTGTCTTCAGCCCAGTTGATTCAGTTTCCCCACCCTTTGCTGGTTGGTGACTATATCCTGCCCAGTTCAGCCCATAGATAAGTAGCAGCTCCCAGTTTAGTGGGAGCAAACCACAGCCACTGTAAAGCATGTTTCAGGTGGTCTGATCCAAGCTGTGGAGAAGGTCCACACATTTCTCCAAACAGAAAAGACAGGCCCTATGGTCACTTGGGGGCTTCCCAGGTGGTGCTAGTAGTAAAGAAACCGCTTGCCAATGCAGGAGATGTAAGAGACAAGGGTTCAATCCCTGAGTTGGGAAGATCTCCTGGAGGAGGGCGCAGGAACCCACTCCAGGATTCTTGCCTGGAGAATCCCATGGACAGAGGAGCCTGGTGGCTACAGTCTATGACGTCGCACAGAGTTGGACCTGACTGAAGCGATTTTAGCACACAACACAGCGGCATGGTCACTTGCACAAAAGACATCCTTAGAGCTGCGAGCCACTGTGCCCAGAGGCCAGGCGAAGGAAGTTACAACTGCTCTCAGCAAGAAGGCTCAGTCTTTAGGGATATCCTATTAGCAAAGCTTACCTGTGCATGTGACAAAGAATGGAAGTCACTTCTCACTCTCTACAAATCAGAAAAGGGGGTAGCCAATTCATGTGGTCCAAGGGTGATGAGGGGAGCAGGCAGAGGGTAGAATGCATCCTTTTTGTCTTGAACACGAGGGACTAAATTGGCTATAAAGAGGCGAGATCTGGAGCAAGGGAGAGGAGTCATGTGAAAGGCAAACATTTTGCCCTTGTTAGTTCAAAGGAGGCAGGAGAGGGATGAGGAAGAAGGGCAAACTGGGTGTTAAGTCCTTAAATGCAGTTATAGTGGGTTATAGCTAAATTGGAAGGACTGATGCTGAATCTGAAACTCCAGTGCTTTGGCCACCTGATGCAAAGTACTGACTCATTAGAAAAGATGCAGATGTTGAAAAAGATTGAAGGCAGGAGGTGAAGGGGATGACAGATGATGAGATGGTTGGATGGCATCAGTGACTCGATGGACATGAGTTTGAGCAAGCTCCAGGAGTTAGTGATGGACAGGGAAGCCTGGCGTGCTGCAGTTCATGAGGTCCCAAAGAATCGGACACGACTGAGTGACTGAGCTGAACTGAATAGCTAAATCACACACTCTTACTGTCTAAATTTCCCATCCTCTAAAGGATGTGGTGGGGGTGCTTATTAAATGTTCTGAGAAATAAGGATAGATGCCATAAAAATAATCTGTATAACAGCTTCATTATATTAAAACAAGTAATTGAAGGGCCTACATTACGTTACCTCCAAATATTTTGCATGCACATCTCATCTTTTATCTGTGTATCCATAAATACCTTATGGATAATGACTGCTATAAAAATAATGAATTGCTTAGGTGAGTTCCTTTTAAAAAAAATAAAGGAAATATCATTTTCAGACATTATTTCCTTGAGGGACACCACAGCAGAAAATGAGAACTGGCTTCTCCAACTTTGTCAGCTGCTTTTTTTTTTTCTATTTGGTTTTGTTGTGTTTCTGAAAGAAAATGTCCACATGCACCAACATCTCTAGATTTGCAGAAAATTAATTCTGTAGATGATGTGGAAACGATAGCCTATAAAGTTAATGAGATATTACTGAAGGCTGGATAAACAATTAGCAGTATTAGCTGCAAAGATAAACCAAGACCTGTTGCCATCTAACAGAACTGCAACTAATTAAATCGAAAATTACAGCACAAGCGGGTGAAAACAAAAGCCAGTGGAATGGGGGTGAGAATTAACAGAGCTAATATTGCAAATGCAACAGTGTTATTAAAAATAAGAAGAAAGGTGGTGTATTAAAACCATCAATCTCCCCCTCCCCCATTCTTCCCTGGATTTTGTTTGAATCATTGCACTTCCCCATTGTCCCTGTCTTTCCAGCGTCTGTTTATGGCCACTCCTCAGGTCTCCAGAGATGCTAAGTCTGCATTTTCTCCAGTTCAAAACCTGCATAACAGCTAGCCCACCTGAGTGAAAGAGTCCTTCCTGACCCCACAGACCATCCCCAGTTCCCTGAAGCATGAAATTGGCTTCCTTGTTTCTGAACATGAAGAACTGTAGACCTTCCTGGGGAATATCCATTGTGTTGCAAATCGCATCATTTTGCCTTAGGTTTAGGAACTTCATGGCCCATGTTCTCCATGGTTTCAGGGCCATGGAGCTGTATTTCTCACTTAAAAAAAAAAAAATACAGTCTTCCTCTTTCATAGTTTTGTCTCAGTTCCTCCTTGTCTTGGGGAGCCTGGAGCTTCTCAGAGAGCCTGCTGGTAACGGAGACAGAGGCGGTGCCACAGGTAGATTCTTCCATAAGCAGAGACCTGGGCAGGGTAAACAAGCTAGAGGCTGCTCTGCCTCCATGCCCCAGCTGTGATGTAGAAGGTGCAGGAGAAACAACTGTCTCTTTCTGAGACCCAAGATTGACTGCAGTCAGGATTGTCATTGTTGTTCCGTCACTCAGTCATGTCTGACTCTTTGTGACCCCATGGACTGCAGTATACCAGGCTTCCCTGTCCTTCACTGTCTCCCTCAGTTTGTGCAAACTCATGTCCATTGAGTTGGTGATACCATCCAACCATCTCATCCTCTGTCATCCTCTTTTCTTGCCTTCAGTCTTTCCTAGCATCAGGGTCTTTTCCAATGAGTCGGCTCTTCCCATCAGGTGGCCAAAGTATTAAAGCTTCAGCTTCAGTCCTTCCAATGAATATTAAAGGTTGATTTCTTTTAGGACTGACTGGTTTGATCTTCTTGCAGTCCAAAGGACTCTGAAGAGTCTTCTCCAGCACCATGGTTCAAAAGCATCAATTCAAGATAGGTCAAGATAGGAATGTAAAAAAAGGAACTTTGTTCAACTTTGTTGAGTATGTCCAGGCATCCTCAGGATGCTGACATCACCTATACCTGGGTTGACTTACATGAGATTTCACCTGTACTGTGGGATCACATGGTCACCTCACTTCCATGAGAGCCAGGCACCAAAACTCAAGAGTTTCTCTCTGAAGCTGCATAGGGTGCTCTACTGACAGACAGGGATGTCTTGGTGGGGAACAGTCATTGCACAGCTCCACCTTAGCCCACAGAAGAGGGGCAGAACTACAGAGATCTCCTGAGAGGACCTCGAAAGATTAGAATTGGGAGAGTTGTGTGCTGTCAGCACCCTTTGTCTGATGACAGCATCCAGAGAGAACCAAAGGACATTTGTCCCATCAGAGGTTAAACCTGCACAAGCCACACTGCCCAGGGGTCTGAGAAGGTCCATTCCATGGTTATGAGCATCTCTGCTTCCCACAGAACATCTCTGCTGGACCTGGAATCTTAGACCCTAACTCCCAGTGGAAGTGTTCCCCCAGTATTCCAGGCTTCCTCCTCCCATTATCTCTGGCTGGACTGATACCTTCCCTCAGGGCTCCAGAGTCCTTTCCATGTTATTGCAAAAGGAGAGCATGTGGTGAGGACCTTCGCTGGATCATAGTGTCCTGAGCATGGACCACTTAGCTTTGCCCTTATATTCTATCTTGTGTCTTCCCAGGTGGCGCAGAAGTAAAGAATCAGCCTGCCAATGCAGGAGACACAAGAGACTCAGATCTAGTCCCTGGATCAGGATCCCCTGGAGGAGGAAATGGTAACCCACTCCAGTATTCTTGCCAGGAGAATCCCAGGGACAGAGGGGCCTGATGGGCTACAGTCCTGCTGTTACAAAGAGTTGAACATGACTGAGAGACTGAGCACATATTCTGTCTCATATTCTTTTCTATTTGATGATGGATGCAAATTTTCCCCGAGGAGTATGCTTCAGGGATTCAGAAACTATATCTTACACCTTCACCTCCACCCCCACCCCCACAGATGCACACCACCACCACCATGGCTAGTCTTGGCTGGGCATGCCACAGGGGCTCACTGATGCTCATCGTGAAATCGACACATTTTATTCTGTGACGTTTGACTCTCTTTAGACCAATCTAGCCTTGCTGCCATTCTAGAAGAGAGCAAACCCAGCATCTCCTCAGAGCCTCTGCCTCCCCTCAGGGTCTTCCCTACTGCTCATGACAACCTTCTGACTTGCCACATCTTTAGATAAAGGTCAGTTATTGACAATCTGGCTGGAGAAGCAGCATTATCAAAGAACCCAGTGGATGGGGGCTGCCATGTTTGATGCATACAGTCTCTTTGATAGATCGCAACATGAAGGTTTTTTGCTCCAGGCGAAGTGCTCTAAACTGTCTGGTTTCCTGCAGGAAAGTGGAGCTTGTTTGGGAGAAAGTTGGAGAAGAGTTCACTGCTCAGCAGTGTCCCGTAGATAGGCAGCTATCTCAGCCCTCGTCAAGACTGAATGACTGAGTGAAAATAGAGCAAAGCCTACCACCAACCAGAAAAAAACTCAAAGAGCAGTAGGAGTTTCTGCTTGCAATGGAGCTCTTACTGGACCCACAAAGGCCTGGGACTTGGTGCTAATTGAACCCCCACCCTAGGCTGCCTCCCACAGAAAGGGAGCTGGGGACTGAGCTTTCAAGACTTATTCTGATCCATCTCAACTTCAGAGCACGTCGGAATGGTGACCAGTTGGCCCTCATTATTTTTGCTTGTTTATTTATTTTTGGCTGCCCTGTGTCTTGGTTGCTGTGCGCAGGCTCACAGTTCTGGCGAACCAAGGCCACTCTTAGTTACAGTGCATGGGCTTCTCATTGCAGCGGCTTCTCTTGTTGCAGAGCTTGCCCTAAGGAGGGCAGGCACAGTAGCTGTAGCACATGAGCTTAGTTGCCTCATGGTATGTGGGATCACCCTGGACCAGGAATCAAACCCATGTCCTTAACACTGACAAGCAGATTCTTAACTACTGATCCATCAAGCAAGCCCGTAGCCCTCATTAGTGACTTTTCTATCATCACAGACATAGATTCCAAACATGCCTATCACTTGAGAGCCGATGACTCCATTTATTCAAAAAATTGTATTAATTCAGGCAAAAATAATGATCCAAATGAAATACCAGAAGGGACTATACTTGGAAATCTTTTAGCGATGTATCACACATGAGAATAGAGCTGCATAAAAGACTTCAGTGTAAATACTGTAATTCTGCCGATAATTAAATAACCTTAAACTGACTTGTTATCTTCAGAGCTACATGTTAATAATTTTACTGGCAAACATTTCATAAGTTAATTCTGAAAAGACTTAAGCATAGATAGATTTAATTAATTCCATATTTGCAATAGCTTTTGCGCTTTTAACTTCAAATGATTTCTTGAAAAGTCAAGGAGTGTGTAGACATGTTGCATAAGTGGTGAAATGACAACATCATCCTGAAATTATTTGGGAGAGGAGCTCTGTGTTAGAGGATGAGGCTGAAGAAAGACAGAGCTCTCAGTCCATGATTCTGACAATTGCAGGTCACACTTGGGCAAGGGAGGGGCCCCAGGATGGAAAAACTTGGTATCAGTGATTTTCCACACCCAAGGTTCTTGTAAAATACTGGGAAATGCATCATTCTATAAAGTGTCTCCCAATGCTTTCTCCATATGCCCATAGATGTGCTGTATATAGAAGGAGCTGGTGGCCAAGCAGTGATTCATGGCATTTGATGTAAAAATTTAAAATGAAACCTTAGTCCTTTTCTCAGAAAGACATTCAATTTACACTCTCAAACTATCTGCTCTTCAAAGTGTCCAATTCTGGATCCTGAAGGGAGAACAAGTGCCATGAGACTGGTATTTCAAGGTGTAAAAAAGTGAAAGTGTTAGTCACTCAGTCATGTCTGACTCTTTGCAACCTGTGGACTGTAACCCACTAAGCTCCTCTGTCTATGGAATACTGGAATGAGTAGCCATTCCCTTCTCCAGGGCATCTTCCTGACCCAGGCATCAAACCCAGGTCTCCTGCATTGCAGGCAGATTCTTTACCATCTGAACCACCAGGAGGGTGTATCTAGTATCATTTCACTGAAATGCTTTCGGCGCTGAGATCTTTGGACAGCTCCCCAGTCCCATAGATGCTCTATCCTCTCTGGGAATAGATAACACCCAGCCCCCAAAACTGCATGGACCTGATAGTGGGGTACTGTCTTTCTTCTCCTGGTTTCATCTAACCTGATGAGAAAAATCTAACCTGAGTGATGGACACACGCACCCTCCATTCTGCGAAGAACTCTTGTGATCATCGCTCATTGCTCTCATCTCTTGTCTTCATTTACTTGGGGTAAAAGATAGATATTGGCTCCTAGTTAACCCACCTAACCCTGCAGTTTTAAATATCTTTGCTTTTGTGAAACTCTGGATTAAGGTTAATGATTCAACTCTGCTTCTAAGCATGTTCTTTACAAAGGTAATTCACTTGTACTAGAGGAAGCATGCCAGGGCATACCATGGCTGTGCTCAGGGTCAGGGCAATTTGAAGTGACTTTTATTAAGGCAACAGGAAGAGGGCTGGAGGTTGGGTCAGATCCTCAGCTAATTACAGGCACTTTTATTCTGGGACCGATTAACATTCAGAGGCTGGGCCAGACCTGGAAGGGAGAAAGGACATGATAAGAAGTGTTTAAACCAAACCCATATATTTCTACTGTGTAGAAGGAAGATTTATCCTTGGGATGAATCTAGCCATGACTTTGTGCTTCCCTTGTGAGTTCAGGAATTAACCTTTTCACTTAGAGCCCTCAAATGAGCCTTGCTGAAAGGGAAGAATGCCACTGAGCCGTGAGTGGAGGTGAAGATGGTCTGGGAATGTGGTTTAGCTGCTTTCTCTGAGAGGCTGAGGAAGTGGCAGACTCCAGACCCAAACTCCCTACAGTTATCAACAGTACTGAACTCCATTATGGATAGAAACAGGCATCATTTCTTGGTTGCGTTAATTTTTAATAAGTGAGTTTCATCAAATCTAATCATGCCATGGAGGGCAGTTTTTATATTTTATAAGCAAAGATAAATCCCTTCCCAATTCACAAGCTCCTTGGTGGCAGTTTGCGAGGCCTTTGGGGTAGCACACTTTAAACCTGCATCTCCTATTGTCATCCCCGACTTGTAAGTACCTCTGCAAGATTCATTGTTGCTTAAATAATTGAATCTATTTAAAGACATGAAACCAATTAACTTTTCAGTTTATGACCAAGAAATAATTTCACCATGTGTGGTCAGACTCTGCTGAGTATCTGGGGATTCAATTATTGTTCACAGCTTAGAAAAATCCAAACAGGATCTTAAAGTATGTCAGACTGCCTTTTCCATGGCATTTTTCAGGGTAACCTCTGAGTCCAGACTTGGTGGGGACCTAAGCAAGCAGAGCTCTATCTAACATCTGTAAATCCTATTTGGCTTTTCTACCAAAACTCTTAGGCAAGATGTGTGGATTAGGGATCCGTGTTCCCATGCTCTAGTTTTGGTGTCATTGGGTTTTTTCCTTACCTAGTGCAATTCTTTTCTTTTCATAAGACACTTAGTGCACTCCTAGGTCTCTTTCTGGTTTTCTTTTTTTTTTTTCTTAGGCTCTCTATGCACATGGGGCTTTCCTGGTGGCTCAGATGGTAAAGAATCCACCTGCAGTGTAGGTGGATTGATTTGATCCCTGGTTTGATCCTTGGTTCAGAAGATCCCCTGGAGAAGGGAATGGCAACCCACTCCAGTAGTCTTGCCTGGGGAATCCCAAGGACAGAGGAGCCTGGCAGGATACAGTCCATGGAGTCAGAAAGAGTCGGGCACAGCTCAGAGACTAATACTATGCACATTAAGGTGTCAGTGGTGGATGAGAAGTTAAAAAAAAAAAAAAAGGTAAACTTTTCTTGTGGGAATTTGTATTTTTAATAGGAAATGTCATCTGAAAATAAAGAGGAAAAAATGTGGGCAGTTGGATTATTAGAAATTACTGCAGGGTGAGAACCTTGAGGACATCTTGGTCCTCTGGGGGCTGGCAGCTCTCTACCATGTGGGCTGAACTCTCTGCTTTACTCCTTCCCTCCCACATGGCCCACAGCACAAAGCCACGGCCCTGGGGCAAAGAGGAAAGTTGAGATCTGCATCTGCGGTCCAGGTGCTATGGAAGTGAACAATCTCCTTCGCCTCTGAGGTTTATCCTTTTATTTCACCATCAATTCTAGACTGACTCCCAAATCTGTAACACTGGTCCAACGCTTCTCTCAAACTTCAGAGATGTCTCTAGAATTTTTTAAGTGACATCTCCACTTGCACACCCTCCTCTCTTTACAAACTAAACATGCCCAACGTAACGAATATATGGCCACCATTTACCCGGCTGTCCAAACCAGAAACCCGGGCATCACCTATATCATCTTCCTCTCATTCATTCTGTATATCCAACCAGTCACAAACAAGACCATAGTTATAACCTGAGTCTTTCCTACGTTTGACTCCTTCCATTCTTACCACCACCTCCAGGCTTACTGCAAACTATTATCTTTGCTTTCTGTTCCCTGCTTGTTGTTACATTGCTTATCTCTCAGTCATTCAACACCCTTCACAGATGGCATCTCCTCCATGAAGCCTTCCCTGAAATCTTCACTCCCAACCCCCCATCACCATAATCATTCCTTCCTTTAAACCTGTCACCTCCTTCTGTCTTGTAGCACACATCCTTGCCTGCCTTACATAAAGGTTATTCAGGCACCTGTATCGACCCACTTACTTTTTTCTTGAGAAGGATCAGGGATTTTCATCTCTGTACTCCCTTCACTTAGAATGGCCCCTGGTATATGACTGTTAAATGAACAAAAGCAACACTCAGCTAAGACCAGAAGTTGAAGACAGTTTGGAGGAGGAAACAGGTGCCAGCTGTCTCATTGTTCTCAAGAGAGACTTACGGGGGATTTGGACATTTCTGGGGAGTTCCCTTTTGCTGCTACAACCAACTCTACAAACGAGGATTAGAGGGTGCAAGGAAAGCTGAAGACCCGGGGCCCAAATCTCTCCAGCCTATCTTAACACGAGAAGAGTCTACCATCATGGAGAACTTACTCTGGAGCATGATTGGGTTTGATGTCACCAGAGATCGTCCCATAACTCGCCAAAGCCTCTATCAAGGTGAATTCTGGCTAGGAGCTGACCAAGTAAGAGCGAGACTCTTGGGAATGAGCCCTCGGGCAGGTGGCTCTGCGGGTCGGGCTGGTAACGATGGATGGAAAGACGGCAACCAGGAGTACTAGAGCCATGGAGACAACGTGTGGTTCACGTTGGGGCTGCCTTCCTTCCTCTCGGCTCATTCAGGGATCTGTAGTCCAGATTGTCCACACGCAATATAACCACAGGGTCCCTTTGTCTTCCCAGATGGGCATTTCCAATGGCTTCTCTCCTGTGGGGTGCACTTAGGGAGGGGCCCTACACCAGAAATGGTTTCTACAACAATCTGTGAACAGCGGACCCTTTGGCAGGTGGGGTTGTCAAGCATCTGGTTTGTTAGTTGCTCAGTCATGTCCAACTTTGTGATTCCATGGACTATAGCCAATCAGGCTCCTCTGTCCATGGAATTCTCCAGGCAAGAATCCTGGAGTGCATTGTCATTCCCTTCTCCAGGGCATCTTCCCAACCCAGGGATCAAACCTAGTCTCCTGCATTGCAGGCAGATTCTTTAACACCTGAGCCGCCTGACTCAGTACTATTGAAGAGGAGTTCTGAAGGGTTCCCAGGAAGAACACACACAAAAACCACAGTAACTTTTCCCTGTTTCTGGGATCCAAACAATGTGAGTTTCTGAAAGCGAAGTCTGACCACATGGCAAAATCATTTCTTGGTCATAAACTGGAAGTTAATTGGCTCCGTTTCATTAAGTGGATCTAATTATTTAAGCCCCAGCAAAGGTTGTAGTGAGAGTTAATAATGAGGGTGCTCTTAGCTGTCCCCTGCCTCGGGGACTCAGTTGGCACCCCGGTGGCCTGGATGAGTTAATGTAGCAATGACTAAGGGGCCCTGGGGGCCAGGAAGGAAGAGGTTTCACAGAACTGGGGCCTTGGGAGCCAACTGCATAGATTAAGAACTTCAAATACCCCCATGCCTGAATTGGAAATGAGTTTGGAACTTTATCCAACAGCATAAACCAGCGCAAATTGTTCTTAGAGACAGAAGAAGGCAAGGGGCTACAGAAGAAATGAGGCCATCAAACCCTGGCTGTGCATGGATGGCAGGCCCAGGATTTCAGTCCAGAGCCGAGCTTCGCGGGTGCTCGTGAGCTTGGCCAAGCTCCAGGGCGGGTACTGAGGCGTGCCATCGCGATTATTTTCCTTTCAGCTGTGCTAGTGAAGAACCACCCGTGAGCCTTTAAATGAACACAATGACCACACAACAGGAATAAAAGATAGTGCAGAGAATCAAGCAGCGGCTCCCAAATGCCTCATATCCAAGGAAGAATTCGTTTCTTTCTAGGCATGGCTGCGTGTTGCCTACTGAAATAACGAACTGCTGTTTGCTATTCTGTTTTATAATTAGTTATTAAAATCCTAAATTTTGGTGTATTCTTAATCCCAAGTCCAGCGGATGAGGCCTACTTTAGGAAAGCATTGTAAAGCATTTTATTCTTGTGCCACTGGAAACAGACTTAGAAGCCTGTTGTTTTATAGGACTTCCCTGGTGACTCAGGGGTAAAGAATCCTCCTGCCAATGCAGGAGATGCAGGAGATGTGGGTTCAATCCCTGGGTCTAGAAGATGCCCTGGAGGAGGGAATAGAGCCCACTCCAGTATTCTAGCCTGGAGAATGCCATAGACAGAGGAGCCTGGCAGGCTATGGTCCATAGGGTCACCAAGAGTCAGGCATGCACACATATAGACTTCAGGGGGTGGTGTGTGTGCGCATGTGTGTAATTGCTTCTCAATGACCACAGTCACTATTTTTACAAAATTAAATGTCTTGAGTGTAATGAATGATGAAGATGATGTCAGCAGCCATTGGGATCTTCAGATACCCTACTGTGACTCCCTCATCCCCCCACCCACCCAAGTTCTGACCAAATAGAGAAATAAAACAAAAAGTAGCAGATGAACTCACCTGTGAACTCTCTTATTAGTGGAGGCCAGATTGGATGATCCCACTCTAGCTGTTCGTGTTACAAGCTGACAGTGGTGGGCAGTTCTGTCTGTTTCCTGTGCCCCATGTTGGACCCAAGAGGAGCAGAGACAAATGTGCACTCTTCCATGAGCATTCTAGGTTTTTCCTCCCAAATTTGCCATACAGATAAGTCACCTGTCTTCCTGGTGTAAATGAAAAGTGGTCCTGCCATATCAGTAAACAAGGGATGCTGCAGCCATCAAGTCACCACTTTACAGCTGCCCTGACTGTGAGCCCCGAGGGAACTCGGGATGGAGGCAAACGGGCTGCCCACTGCCAAGTCCTCAGCCACTGTAACTATCACCAATGGTGCGCCCTCGGGGGACTCAGGATGGAGAAAAAACAGGATACTGGCCCCAGAGAGTTAAGGTCAAAGGAGTGATTTCAATGAGCCTAGACACTTACATCTTCCCATATATAGAAAAGCACTAAATTCCTTAACTTGAGATGTCTGATTTTCTGTAATAAACAGTAATCTTTTGGTGTTTCAACACCGTAGTCTTTACTGTAAAAACTCCTATAAATCCTGGCTCCCCATTCGCCTCTTAGGAGCAGTTTCTCAGAGAGATCCGAGAGTCTTGTCTCCTGGGCTTGAAATCTTCAGAATGTCCACCAAATAAAACATAATTCTCAACTGCTGCATGCCCGTGTGCTAAGTTGCTTCAGCCATGTCTGACTCTCTACGACTCTATAGGCCATAGCCCACCAGACTCCTCTGTCCAGGCAAGAATACTGCAGTGGGTTGCTGTGACCTCCTCCAGGGGATCTTCCTGACCCAGATATCGAACGTCTCCTGCATGAGGAGGCAGGTTCTTTAACCACCAGCACCACCTGGGACACCTTCTCAACTTTTAGGTTGTACAGCTTTTCCATTGGGCCCTGGAGAAGGCAGTAAATACCCTCAGTGTGGGAGAAAGCATCCTGACGGAGATTTTATAGAAGCCAGGGATGAGCCAGGTGTAGCACTGTACCTACAGGGAGTCTAATCTTCACAGAAACACGCATTAGGAGTCCCATCGCAGAGAGGAAGAGACTGATGTGGTCAGAAAGTCAGATGACTTGCCCAAGATCAGCTAGTTAGCAATGTGTGTGTTCAGTCACTCAATCATGTCTGACTCTGCAGCTCTATGGACTGTAGCCCACCAGGCTCTTCTGTCCGTGGGGTTCTCTAGGCAAGAACACTGGAGTGGGTTGCCATTTCCTCCTCCAGGGGATCTTCCCCACCCAGGGATCAAACCCGCATCTCCTGTGTCTTCTGCCCTGACAGGCAGATTCTTTACCACTGTGCCCCCTGGGAAGTCCCAGTTAGTGATAGGATGGAAATCTAAATGCAGAGTTTTAAAGCTGTAACCATTTCAAAAGCGCAAATGTTTATACTTGAAAATTGTGCAGAATCATGGTCTTCAGAAAATGGCCCAGGACTCCTGGGAATTCCCCAGACCCTTCCAGAGTGCCTTCAGGGTCAAAACTATTTTCATCAGGGCACTAAGATATCATTTTCTGTCTTCATTCTCATTTTCTCATGGATGAACAGCAGAGTTTTCCAGAAGCTATGTGACATGTAGCATCACAGATGATTGGAGAAGCAGCAAGGGGAGTTCAGCTGTTAACCAGAGCTTAAAGGGATTCTCAAAAATTGTGAAATGATGCCACTCTTCTCACTAACTTTTTGTTTGATGAAACATATTTCACTTTACAAAAATATTCATGTTAATATGTGGTAAACTTTTTTTAGTGAAATAAGGAATGTTTAACTTTTTTCTCA
Source organism: Dama dama (assembly GCF_033118175.1). Taxonomy (NCBI): domain Eukaryota; kingdom Metazoa; phylum Chordata; class Mammalia; order Artiodactyla; family Cervidae; genus Dama; species Dama dama. The sequence continues at coordinate 45,756,072 of NC_083694.1, read as the reverse complement.
GTTTTCATTTCCAGTATGATAAATCTGAATAGATGTAAATAAAAGCTCTTGGGGAGGGGAGTGGTTCCTGCATGTTTTTAAGAATGTATACTGTTCCAGAGGCCAAGTTTGAGAACCACTGATATAGACCCTAATTTAACTAGGTAAAATGTGTGTCCCCTTTGGATTTCCATTTCTATGCACTCCAGAGGACTAGTTCAGCTAACAGCCAACTAAAAATAAACTTTGGAGCCTGGTGTCACAGGGAAGTGAAGAGATGAAGCCATTCTTTCGTATGACTTATGTATCTCAGAACTCAGGAAAATCTGAAAAACTTCTTTTTTTCTCTTAAAAACTATTGTGAGCTCTTGTGAAGACACATCCAAGACCAGGAAATCCCAGCGTAGAACAGAAATACATAGTTGGAAATTTTTTTTTGTTTTCTCCACCGTTGATCAGGTAAGCAATCAGGACTCAGTATTTACTCTGTTCTTTCTGCCTGAAAAGAATCAAGTAATCAATTTGTGAGCTTCTGATGAAAATCAACACTTTTCGGGGCAAAGCCCATGTATCCCACAGAACCCCAGAACCAAGGTCATGGTTTGACCTTGGCAAAGACACAGCCATGTGACCTCTCTTTACCAGCTGCTCCCTAACTTCTGAGGGGGGAGGCTGTGGGGAGTACTATAATTGTGTTAGATTTTAAGTAGCTCAAAAAACCCAAAATAAGTCTTTTATTTGTGGTCAAGCTTATTGTCTTTTGAAGAACTTCAGTGCCTGCAGAGTCCTCAGTTATTAACTTGGTCCAGTCCTCTCATTTTACTAGGAAATAAACAGGACCCACAGGAGGAGAGCACCCAGCCCAAGGTCAACACCCACCACTGCTTTGGATGCCTGTTGTAGGTTCTTTAGAAAACCTTGGGGTTCCAACCCTGCTTTGGCAAATGTCCAGTGACCAGATAGGTACATGTCACTTGGACAGAGGAGCCCAGCAAGGAACTCTCCACACTCATAGACTGTGTCCTCTGCCTGGTAAAACTTCCACCCAGACAATGGACCGGGCATCAGAGTTACGTGTTTAATTCCCTGTTCTCATATTGGTCTAGGAGGTCCTTAGTCTGTGTCTTTGGTCATTATTGTTTTCCAGCATCTGACATAGATTCCCTAGCACACACCTGATACTTCATACATGTTTGGTGAATGAATGAATGAATGAATGAATGCATAAACACATACCTGATGATTGATAGGAGCTGTATTGTATTTAGACAGGAAAGGGCAATGTGATTAAAACATTTGGTCCTCTTTGTTGTTTTTGCTCAGTTGCCCAGTCATGTCTGACTCTTTGCAACTCCATAGACTGCAGCACACCAGTCCTCCCTGTCCTTCACCAACTCCCAGTTTGCCCAAGTTCATGTTCATTTCATTGGTGATGCCATCCAGCCATCTCATCCTCTGATGCCCTCTTCTCCTTCTGCCCTCAATCCTTCCCAGAATCAGGGACTTTTCCAATGAATCATCTGTTTGCATCAGATGACCAAAACACTGGAGCTTCAGCTTCAGCATCAGTCCTTCCAAATATTTAGGATTGATTTTCTTTAGGATTGACTGGTTTGATCTCCTGTCCAAGGGGCTCTCAAGAGTCTTCTCTAGCACCACAGATCAAAAGCATCAGTTTTTGGTGTTCAGCCTTCCTTATAAACCAACTCTCACATCCGCACATGACTACTGTAAAAACCATGGCATGCTCCATAGTATTGTCAACTCTTTTGAAAATTACAGAACGGGGTAGATTGCCTTTAGGAGTTTATATTTTCACTGCTTGAAGACATGAGGAGTTGGAATCAACCAAAGATTCTTTCAGGTTGTATGTTCCATGACTTTGTGCTCTGAATTCACTATATTCAACAGTATTTGGTGGGTATCCAGAGTAGGCCAAATCCTTTACCAGATATGGGAATACAACAAACCAGGTAAGGTCTTGATCTCAGAGTCTTGCTGGGAAGAAGAGAAGGCAATGGCAATTTAATGGCATGAGGGACTGATGGAACCACAGAGGGGAACAGCTAACCCAGCACTGAAAGAGACATCCCACAGGTGGAGACATCAGCAGAAACTGGAAGGATGTGTCCAAATGAGTGAGGAGAAGGTGGCCAGAGTGAGATGGAGGCCTGAGGTTGTTCTGGGAGGTGCAAACTGCTTGTGTAAGGCTAAGAGGCAAGCAAAGTCCATGTTCAAGGACACGGTTTGGCTGGAGTGTCACGCTTCCTGTCCACTTTGGCAGACAGCCACCTCAGCAGCCCTGCTGGCATTTATCTGGTCTCTGAAATAATACAACAAGATAGGAATGGTGCAGAGGAATGAAATAAAACCCTCTCACCTCCATGAACTGTCCTGACCAACATCCCCTGAGAAGAACATTTTACAACCTGTCTCCTCCTGACTTCCCCAAATCAGGGAAAATTGCTGAACAAGACAAAATATGGTCATAGGTGTGACCAAGAGGGAGATTTGACCTTGTGACTCTGTCTTTAAGGAAGGGAGGGTATTTTTTTTGTGCTGTTGTCCCAGTTTGGCAAATTGGCATTCCCATTCTTGCTACACCAGCACTTGGCCTGAAAGTTGCAGTTTCATGCAAGAGACACATCTATCAAGGGCAGGACAGTTTTGATGGTTATGAGAATATATGAAAGTGCTGTTTGGATGATATTAAATGGAAGCAAAGTAGGTCAATATTGTCTGGAATAATGAACTTGAGTTTAATCAACATATCATAAGCAAAATTATTTGGAAAAGCCTAGCAAGTTATTGTTGCTGTATTTGGTTATTTGACTGTTTAATCTTCTAATGTATGCACATAATAATAAAATAATTTTACATGTGGATAGAGCTCATTTTTCTACAATCATACAAGTGTATTTAACAATATGTTAATAATGCATCATGCTGTATTTGTGGGGAAAGGTTTTTAACATCGTACTTATCAAGTGACATTGAATTGTTCTGCTTGTTCATACCCACAGGCAGCCTAGTGGTCTTGAATGTGTGTGTGTGTGTGTGTGTGTGTGTGTGTGTGTTAGTCACTAAGTAATGTCCAACTCTTGTGAGTCCATTGACTGTAGCCCACCAGGTTCCTCTGTCCATGGAATTTTCTAGTCAAGAATACTGAAGTGTGTAGCCATCCCCTTCTCCAAGGGATCTTCTTGACTTAGGGGTCAAACCTGGGTCTCCCACACTGCAGGCAGATTCTTTACCATCTGAGCCACCTTGGAAGCCTTGTCTTGACCATAAGTGAAGTGAAGTGAAGTGAAAGTTGTTCAGTCGTGTCCAGCTCTTTGTGATCCCACATATTGTAGCCTGCCAGGCTCCTCTGTCCATGGAATTCTTCAGGCAAGAATACTGGAATGGGTTGCTGTTTCCTTCTCTGGGGAATCTTCCCAAACCAGAGACTGAACCCAGGTCTCCTGCATTACAGGCAGATTCTTTACTGTCTGAGCCACCAGGGAAGCCCTTGAATATAAGAGGTATTTAGTATTAATGAAAATGGGTAGAATTAAGTGGAGAAGCAAGCTTGTTTCCCAGATCATCAGTTATAGCAGGGCCAAGGAATGCCTTCCTTTTGGAGTACTGTGATTGTTCCATGATGCCTAACAACCTTCACAAGTCCAAAGACACTTCTGCCAACCTTGAGGGGGAAAAAAAGCAAGATGTGAATTATTTACCTTAAACAGGACAGTTGTTGTTGTTGTTTTTAAACCATGCTGATTCTTATCTTGGTCCCTCTAAACTCTTGCAAACCTCAGAGGAAGAATCTGAGTGAGGCAGGCAGGAACACAGAGAAAGTTTCAGGCGCTTCCACTGTTTGTTTGACCTCAGGAATAGACTGGTGCCTGTGTTCCAGAGACATCACTCCTGGCTGCTCTGTCTCAGGAAATCCTCTTAACCTGGGTAAGTCTTGGCACCTCCCATTTTGGAAAATGTGAGGTCTAAGTGGAGGTATTCCTAATAAGTAAGTACCTGGTATAGGTAAATGCCTGTACAAGAGACATTGAACCTCCTGATTGTTTTTATTATTGTCATTGTTATTGTCATTTTCATCATCCTTAATCATCATCAATATCACCAAAGCTATCACCATCCTCACCATCACCATCAGCATGGTCAGAATCAGTATCATCACCATCATCTCTATCATCATGACCACCACCATCATCACCATCATCCTCACCATCACCATTATCACTAACATCACATCACTGTCTTCACCATCACCATCCTCACCACCATCACCAGCCTCACCATCAACATCATCACTATCATCACCACCATCACTATCATCACCACCATCACTATCATCACCATCACCTTCACTAGAGTCAAAGAGGAGTCATCTCCATATTTAAGATGCATTTGACCCACTGAACTTGATGCATTTCCTTTGGCCAAAACAAAACACATTGGCCAATTCATCTTTGTTCTGCCCTGTTGGCTTGAGGTCTGGCACCATTTTGCAGAGTGTTGCTATTTCTGTTGACATTTCAGATTCCCTTGGGTCTATGACTTAGGTAGCAGAAAAGGTGATAAATTAGTTTGGAAGATCAGGGCATTTATTACAGTCCTGAGGACTGACAGTTTTGGAAAAAAACTGTGCCTGTACACATGCCTGGACCCTTGACTATAGTCAGCATCATCCATCCATTCCAGGTTAAAAGGAAAAAGGGGCTGGACCCAATGGTTGTCCAGCACCCATTGCTCTGCTCTCCTTGTGAAAGTGACCTTCACAGTTTAATCAGTTGGTAGCAGAGAACCAGATTGCCTCCTAGTAAAGCATAGTTTAAGATCAGTTTCAGGAATTTTCTGGGTGTTTTTTATCTTTGCAGTGAAGCCATAACAGCCCTTGCAGCAGCTGGGCAGGCTGAAAAGTTGATGCTTCCAAGCGGTTCATTAGGGTGTAATGACATTTCTGAAAGTAGATGCTCCTGCAGGCAGAAGCCTCTTGCAGCAACAGCTTGACGTATATTCCTCATCAATGAGGTTCTGGCTGATGTATGGACCATCAGGGACTGAACTCAGGCAGCTCTGGAGTCTGAAGGGGTGCTGAGAGCTCTGTTCTCGGGGATAGGGAGTGGGGACTGTTTCTGGGTGTGCAGGTGCAAATGAGGGGCGAGAGGGGCTTGGTGGGTCTGACTGGAATTATACAGTGGTGGTGGAAGGATGGGTTAGAAGAAATTTAAAGTCTTCCTCTCCAGTTTAGATTGAGCTGTAAATTCTGACTCTAACGTGGCTATTGTATTTGATGGGATTAAAGTTTGGGAAGAAAAGTGGTCTTTGAAGTCAGTTAAAATTCTGGATTCAACCTCAGTTTATCTTTTTAATAATCTTATGACCTCAGATAAATAATTTCCTCTTTCTGGGCTTCACTTTCTTTATCAGTACCACCATTACAATTGAGCACAATTTCTTACATCTTTCGCTACACAGTAAACCACACTAAGACAGCTTAATCATACCTGTTACAGTTCTGTGTGTCAATGGAACTCAGCGCTGTATGTTCATTTGGGAACTCTCATGGTTACATTCAGACTGTGGCTGTGTTTAGATTCATCCAAAGGTTTGGCTAGGCTGGAAGGTCAAGACTGCCCACTTCACTTATGTCTTAGCACTTAAGCTGGGCTGGCTGGAAAGAATGGGGGTGGGTGGGGTGGAACATCTTTCTCTCCATGACTGGCTTGAGCATCCTTGAAGTATGGCTGCCTCAGATTAGCTGAGTTCTCACATGGAAGTCAACTTTCCAAAGACTGAGAAACTAAAGCTGCCAGTCTCCAGTGGCCCTGGCCCAGACAGTGGCAGAATCAATTCTGCTGTAGAGCAGCAGGCAAGCAGTCACTGAGTCTATTCAGAGTCAAGTGGAGGAGCAAGGACACCATCTCTCCATTGGAGGATGGCAGAGAATCCTTGTGACCATCTTTAATCCTCTTCTACATTGAGAAAATTCTGTTTACCCACAAGTACCATGGAAAAGCCCTGGATCAGGAAGATCCCCTGGAGAAGGGAATGGCCACTCCAGTATTCTTGCCTGGAAAATCCTATGGACAGAGGAGCCTGGTGGGCTATAGTTCACGGGGCCACAAAGAGTTGGACACAACTGAAATGACTTAGCATACACATGCACACCACAAAAAAAAAAAAAAAAATAATAATAATAATAATAATAATAATGGAGGGAAGGAATCCTTCTGAGTGCCTGACACAAATACTCAGTCGATAAACACCCGTTCCTTCTCTTTTCACCCTCGTCCTTTCCAGATATCTTAAAACTAAGGTTCTAACCAGCACCATGGTCCTGAGACAGGATGTGCCTCACTTTCCCTCCTTAACTGGCAATTATGGGGAAATCTGTCCTTCTGGATTTTATTAAGATGGCCATTCTCAGCCCTGGATGCACATTAGAAACTCATGGGAAACTTCCGTGAAAGCCAGCTCTTGTCCTCTCCCTAGAGCTTCTATCTTGGCTGTTTGATATGGACCCCTTATGTATCAAGCCCTTCCCCCTAGTCATTTTCATGTCTGCAGTGAGAGGGTGGGTGCTGAAGTTCCAAGATTTCTGTGTGCACTTGCAGACATGTTACCACGAGAGGTGACAGGTTGACCTACCCCAAAATCTGCCAGTATTGGGTGTCAGGGTCAGCCCCAGGGTGCCAAAACTGGGCTCCAAGAGGTTGGGACTCTGCAAAATGCCTTTGATAACAGGTGGTCATTGGAAAAGACCCTGATGCTGGGAAAGATTGAAGGCAAAAGGAGAAGGGGATGGTAGAGGACGAGATGGTTGGATGGCATCATCGACTCAATGAACAGGAACTTGAGCAAATCTGGGAGATAACGAAGGACAGAGGAGTCTGGCATGTTACATGGCTTAGTGACTGAATAACAACTATTAGACACCCATTTCTAGGAGTTCTTGGAAAGGGAGGAGGAGACAGGCAAGAAAGAAGCAGACTAGTGATGAGGGCTCCAAGAGGATGTGAACTGTGCAGAAACCCAAGAGGCCACTGCTTATGATCACTGGGTGATGCCCTGCCCCCTGGTCTCTCTGGTGCCCAAAGCAAATGGAAGGTGTTGATAAAGTCACGCCAAGGTGGGCGTCTCCCCATCACCCCATCTCCTTCAGTGACTGCTTGAGCAAGCTTTCCTTCTCTCAAGATTTAGCAGTCATATTCATAAAAACAAAATGGTGACATGAGACCCCTATTAAAGCGAACAACCACATTTGGTTTCCATCAAATCTGGAATGGCGGTGATGGATATAAATAGCTGGCTTTTTGGAGGAAAGTGCTGAGCAGGTACAAATATCACCCACACCTTGAAGGTATCTGCTGAGTCTTATTATTCTTGGGTAATTGGGGTTGTGGCCAGTTTCTCTCTCTTATCAGTCAGAGTTTCTGAAGCTGGCACTTCTAGGGTGAATTAGTGCCCCCTTCATAAGCTGCCAGGAGCCAATTAAAGCTTTCTCTGCCCAAGCAAGCAGAGTTTCTCCTAACCTCTCCAGCTTTCCCTCCTCCACGATACCCACCCTTCCCTGCCCACCACAGCCATCCAGAAGTGGGAAGGCTCTGGACAGAAAGATGGGTACGAGTGGATTCTGCAGGTTGCAGGAGCTGGAAAGTGGTCAGGGAATAGAGTGCTGCAATCAGTTTCTAAAGAGAAAATGCATAACCAGTTAAATGTTCTGACTCACCAAAAATAGCTCTTGTCAGGTGGGAGCACAGTTTGGGAGAGTCAGTTAACCTAAACGAAATAACTCAACTGTCCATGAATGCCTTGATCATCCAATATGACTGAGCAGTTGATGTATTAGGAAGAGAATGAGGCAGAAATTAGGGCACTTCTTCCTCATCTTGAGTTTTACTTTTCTCTGTGAGATCCCCGTCTGTCTTTAGCCTCTTGGTGAATAAAACAGTCCCGCGAGGACTCCATCCTGGGTGCCACCCGGCACCAGCTTGGAGGGTGACGAGGACCCCAGGGAAGAAGGTATGATGAGAAGAGGCATCTCGAGACACAGAGGGGAGAATCTGCTAACATCTTTCGAAGTCGATACCATGTGCATGGTGGACTCTAATTCGTACAAAGCCTCATGAATTTATTTTATCTCTTAATGAATAATTCATTTTTGATAATACGAGGTTTTATTAACTTTGACCATCCATGCTGTGAGCAACGGATTCGTAACCGGCTGCGTGACCTTCCGATGGCCTTAGCTGTGGGACGTGAATGCACATGTGTACCATCTGTATTAGTGTCCTGGGATGACCGGAGCAGAGCCCTACAGACTGGGTGGCTTAAACAACAGCCACCCAGTGGTCCTGGAGGCTGCAGGTCGTAGATCAATTTTATTTTCTTGTGGTCCTGGAGGCTGCAGGTCCTAGATCAATGGGTGAGCCGGGTTGGATCCCCCTGAGTACTCTTTCCTTGGCATGTGGACACCACCCTCCCCCCATGTCCTCCTGTGATCGTCCCCTTGTGTGTCTGTGGTCTGTGTCCTGACCTCCTCTTCTTATTAAGACACCAGCCCCATGGGATTAGGACCTGCCCCCCCCTCCAATAACCTCATGCAACTTAATGATCTTTATAAAGACCCTCTCTGCAAATGTAGTCACATTTTGAGCTGTGAGGGTCAGATTTTCAGCATGAATTTGGGGAGGGGGTGGTCATGATTCAGCCCATAATGCCACCGAAAGCCAGCATAGCATCCTGCCTTGGGGTCAGCAGGGCTGGGCCTGCAGAAAGGCCCCCTCCTCTCTGTGACCAGCTGCCTTTTCTGTCCTCTCTGCAGGCTGTCGGCTGCTGTAGACTTGGTTTTGGAAGGTTATGCACCTTATAGTAACGACCTTCACCTCCTGGCCACTGGCTTATTTAATACAGCAGTTTCCTTTTCACCCTCCATGGCTATAAACAAAGACAGATTGCTCCTCTCAAGTTTAAGGCCTTTGAATATAGAACAGAGCCAATTTTATAGATGGGAGAGGTCGACCTCCTCTCAGGGGAGGTTGCGTGTGATGAGAAAGCCCCTCGCTCAGCGAATTCCTCCTTCCAGGAGATCTCCTATAAACTTGCTTCCACATGCGGGTGAGTGCAGCGCAGACAGCATGCTTAGCTCTTGCCCCGATGGGTCTGAGCAAAAATTTTATCTCCCTGATTGTTCACCAAGGATCTGCTGCCTCTCCAGGAAACACTATTTGACACGTCACATAAATCAAGTCCATCAGCAGATTCAAGCTCATTTGCTTCACGGTTTTCTGATGTCATGCATCTCAGTCTTCCTGGGTGAGCATCCTCCTGGTTCTAGAAATGTCAGTGGTCCCCCATTGCCCCTGTCCCTCCCCAAGCACCCGGCTGGTGCTCCTACTTGCAAATCAAAGCTTTCTTCTCTGAACAGACTGACTCCTGGTCACCCAGGCTCCTCCCAGCCACTAACTGCCCTCCAGACACCTGCATTTCCCAGTTGCTGGTGCTCTGACCTGGGAATTCAGAGCACGAAAAGTGTTACCTGGAGTGCGTTTGTTTCCTGAATATTCACCTCATTTCTCTGAAGTTGTAGAAGGCAGAGGAGAGTGAAGAAGTGGCTCTAATCTTTCTGAGTGATTACAAAGGGCCGGGCTTGGGCAGAGAGAATGCGTTTTCTGGCCATAGCACTGTTTTCCATCTTGGCAATCGGGGTTTTAGAAATAAAAGCATTGTTTATTTATTGGAATGCTCCAAGTATTTTAATCTTCAAGGTTTACTTCCAGGTGACTCAGCACAGCTCCCAGAAATAAAAGCACACAGAGGCAATCACTGTCTCCTCTCTCTGCTATACCCCCCACCCCAGGGGCAGGATGTCCAGCACTGGCATAGAAAGGACAGGGTCCCTGTCACCCCACTTGCTGAATGATGCCCCTGTCATTTCTAATTAAACCTTGGGATTCCTGGAAAGCTCCCCTCTCTCTACAAAGTGACCTGGCTTCTGTTTCTCCTTTATTTGTACTTGTTTTAGCAAATGGCATTAATGTAGAGATCAAGAGCATGCTGGCCAATGCAGAGGCATGGGTTCAGTCCATGGATGAGGAAGTTCCCCTGGAGAAGGAAATGTCAACCCACTCCAGTATTCTTTCCTGGAGAATTCCATGGACAGAAGAGCCTGGGGGTCTTTGGGGTCACAAAGAATCGAACACAACTGAAGGATTAAACAACAATACAAACAAGAGCATGGGTCTAGAGCCGAGCAGCCTGGGTTCAAATCCCAGCTCTGTCACTCACTAGCTGGTGGCTTTGGACAAGCTGCTTAATATCTTTGTGCTTTATTTTCCTCAGTGATTAAATGGGAGATAATCATAGTACCTACAATTGTTCAGTCGCTCAGTTGTGTCCAACTATTTGCGACCCCATGAACTTCAGCACACCAGGCTTTTCTGTCCTTCACCATCTCCTGGAGCTTGTTCAAACTCATGTACATTGAGTTAGTGATGTTATCCAACCATCTCATCTTCTGTCATCCCTTTCTCCTTTTGCCTTCAGTCTTTCCCAGCATCAGGGTCTTTTCTAATGAGTCAGCTCTTCATATCAGGTGGTCAAAGTATTGTAGCTTCAGCATTGGTCCTTCCAATGTATATTTAGGATTGATTTTCTTTAGGATTGACTGGTTTGATCTCCTTGCAGTCCAAAGGACTCTCAAATCTCCAACACCACAGTACCTACAATAGCTCCTACTGAAATGGTACAAGTCCCTCCAGTCCTTGCCTCCTTCCATGTTCTCTGCCTGCCTTTTATCTGTGGAAAAATTTTAGTTGAAGAATAAGTTTAATCAGAGAAGTGAGAAGATGCAGAAACAAAGGAAAACAGTCTAAGGAAACCAAATAATAATAATGTAGTCATTAAGCATAGTCAAGGACCTTCACTTCCTTCTCAAGGGCTATGGGTACTATTCTGAGCCATATCCTGAGAGCTATCTTATAGATACTGAAACCCCAGGTGGAGAAGTTAACTACACGAGGACCAGACTGTACCAAGGACATGAGCTGCCACAATTATGAGAACTGACCACAAAGAAATGGGAACAAATGGACCTTGGAGCTGAAGATTAACTCTACCTAAAACCATCAAGATGATGCTGGTCAGACCACTGCATGACGTTTCAAGATGACTGTCAGAGTTGACTGTGCTGTTTCTGCATGAACCTCTGTCTACAAAAGCTGTTGTCCTCTGATTGTCTGGGAGGGAGGGAGAGTCAGCCTTTGGAAAGGTGTCCATCCTTTCCCCCACTTGTTGGCATCTGAAATAAAACAAACTTTCCTTTCCACCAACCTGGCTTGTTTATTGGCTTTTAAGCAGTGAGCAGCTGGACTCTACCTTTCAGTAACACTACCACAAATGATTTGTCGTGATAGTTGAGAAGTGAGACGTTTGTAGCTTATTTAGCAGCCTCCAAACTCAGGCATTTGCCCCAATATCGCTCTTCTATTTGTTCCATGAAATTCTTGCCCAGGAAGATAAGGCTGCAAACACATAAGTCACAGAATCACCAGTCTCAGCAACATCCTGAAAAATCTGTTTTTCTGAACAATAGATTGTTCAACTGGGCAAACAAACTTATTCATCAAAAATTTGGTCCAAGACCCTGGCCCGGCCATGTCCACCAGTCCTACACTATTATATCATGAACATTCTACTCAGGTCTATGTAGTGAATACCCTCAAACCCAGACCTCAAATCTTGTAAATGTTCACCTTTCACCTCCTATGAATTTCTGCCAAGGTGTGTTCTCCTCCACCGTCTTAAATCATCCACTTGACTCTGTTCCATCAACGGGTCTCTGGGGGAAAAGGTGGCTAATAGGATGAACTGAGTGTCATTCATTTATAATATCTAATAAGCACTTAACCCTGCTTGACACTTTTCAGGCAAGCAGGTGTTAGTTTTCCTTATTATGCTCCATTGTGAAAATAACTTTGGTGCATTCAAAACATTGATTTTTTACACTCTTTGCACATGTCCAGTGCATGCTCCAAAGGAACCCTAAATGGACAAGTGAAAAGGACAAAGAAAACATGTCACAGGAAGGAAGTTACAGGTGGGTTTGGAGGACACTGGCCGGGCCTTTCAGGAAAGGAGAGACTCCAAGGACATTTCCCCACCTCCCTTCTGGCTCCCTCCTGGCTGTCAGCACGAGTTGCTTTGGGCTATAATAATTGCCCTCAGATTCTCATGCAGGTGATGGAGAAGGTGGTCTTCCATGTCTGGCCGTCTCAGGATTCAGGGTGGGAGGACTGTGATAAAGAACACACTCTCATCCCCATCACCTCATGGAGATTTGAGGACCTCTGGCCCCATCGCTGCCTGATCACCTGACAATGGAAAAATCTATAGGGTGGTGGCACTTTCCTTTTTCCCTTCCTCCCCACTTTTCTGTGGGGACTTGATCTTGTGAAATTCTGTTTTGCCTCCAGGTTGGCAGGAGATGATGAAGCTCCATGGTGCCTTCCATAAGAGGAGCCCACGGGAGGGACTCACTTTGCAAGGCGGGCAGGCAAGAATTCCAGAATATTCTCTTGCCACCTTTTCTAAACTTTCATGTCTGGATGCCAAGTCTCTCCAGTGAAGGGCATCACAAGGATGTTTCCTAAGAAGTGACAAAAGGTACAAGAAGAAAACATCCTGGCACACGGGCCACTTATCACGTTTGACCAACAGCATCGATTTTTGTCTGTGTTGCCATTTGATGCTTTTAGATCTGACCCGGCGCTGGGAAAAGTTCGAATAGGGGCAGGGAGGTGGTCCCTGTGCTGCTCATAGTCAGCTCAGGGAGTGACTGTTGACAGGGTTGCCTCAGAGATGCATTCTGTCAAGGGCTGACACCTCCGAACCAGAAACATGGAGAGAAACCTCCTCCTGATGCACGACCCAGTTTCCATTTGGAGGTGGGATTTGACACTGCTTTTCAGATTTGCCAGACTTAGTTCTTTCTTCTTCTTTCCCTTTCAGTGTCCACAACTAAATTGTCTGCATTTTCTTCTGAGACAGACTTTATCAGAAAAACACCTCCCCTCGTTCCCTTACATGCCCTGTCCTAACAGACAAGTTGTTGAAATCCTTTTGAAATTTGTTTTCCAGAGTAGGACATCCCACCTTGATAAGAGATTGCAGGAAGGGCAGAAATGTCGAAGCCCCTCAACCATTTTATTGTAGACTTTCAGGCACTGGAGGGCTGGGCTGCTTTCTCCTGCCTGCCTGCATCTGCCAGGAGGGGAGAGAACCCTCTGAGGCCACTCTGGATGTGAGCTGAGCTCCCATTTCCTCAGAGGCAAGTCTTAGCTTGTTTTGCTGGAAAACAAAAACCAAGTGAAAGACTTCTTTGTACGGATGTCACTAATATGAAATTTGGGTTTCCCCAGTGCCTCAGTGGTAAAAAAAAAAAAAAAAAAAAAAATCTGCCTGACAATGCAGGAGACTCAGTTTCAATCCCTGGGCTGGGAAGATCCCCTGAAGAAGGAAATGGCAATCCACTCCAGTATTCTTGCCTAGGAAATCCCATGGACAGAAGAGCCTGGTGGGCTACAGTCCATGAGGTTGCAAAAGAGTAGAATGGGACTTAGTGATAAACAACAATTGAAATTTATGATAATTTAGTTAGAAAGGAGCTGTGGTGATGGAAAGTTTAGACAAATTTATAATGCAAACAAGCCTGCAGAAGGGAAGGCTAACTGCCTCTAGCTGGCTGCCTGTCTGCAGGAACTGAGGGGACACACCATTTATTTTATCTATAATTGATTTGCCAATGACGCATCTATCTTGTTTTCTACTAGACTGGGAGGCAGGAACCTGAGTAGGCTGGGATCAGCACAATGCTTCAGACTTGAAGTTATTTGCCGATTGAAGAAATGCATATTTTAATCAAAAGAAAGACCTAAGGGAAAATACTTAGTTTTGGTGATTCAATACATTATTTGACTAATTTGTCTCCATTTTCTTTAAAAACATTCTATAGTTCAGAATTTTCACTCATTTAGATCAATGGATCTCAACCACGAGCAATTTTGTTTTCTGGAAGATATCTGACTATACCTGGAGGTATTTCTGGCTGTTGTAAATTGGGAGAGGTGGGTTGGTGCTACTGGCCACGGCTGCCCCTCTCCCTCCTGCATACCGCCCCCCCAAACAGCAAAACGTTATCTGCTCGCCACTGTCAACAATGCTGGTGACCTTGACCGAGAGGGGCCTTCCTCTCAGTTCTTCTGGGTCAGGGAACTTGAACTCAGACTCTGTGTTAGGACATCTGTGGTTTTCATCGTGCCTCTTGACAGATTTTGACATTTCTGCTTCCTGTCTACCCTCTTAGACTCAAGAGGACCTGTAAGATGGTAAGCTTACTTATGCCTCTCTTTTATTTTATACGTGAACAGGCTTGGATAGAGAAGGAAAGGGAAAACCTTCACCATCAGTGAATGCGTGTGTCAGGTGAGACATCTCATTTGTGCCCTGGGAGAGTTTCTCCTGGAGAATGGTACTTGGGAATGACTGGCATTTGTCTCCCACTTTTGAACAAACCCTGGGGTGGAAGAGAGGCTGAGTGAGAGCTGGTGCCATGCAAGGGTTGAAGCCCAAAGACTGAGAGAATGTTCTGGGTGGCCCCCTCATGAGTCATATGAAACAGACTCCTATGGTGACCCTGCCGGTTTAATAAATTAATCCCTTGGATAGACAGGGAATTTGTCGTCTTGCCATCTCTTCCTGTCTATTTCGCCAAGAATTTCATAAAATGCAATTTGAGGCTGTGAGCATTTGATGGGAAATTGTCCTATGGCCATGAGTTTGCATGGATTTTTGTCACCTCTAGGAGGCCCTGATCTTCACTGTCCCCCCATCCCCTCCACTCCCAGGCAGGTGGAGCCTGAGGTGGGAAGTCAGGCTCCACATGGGGCAGGCTTTTCCATTGGGTTCACTCAGCTGAGAGACCAAGAGCAGGGCTTAGACTGAGGCAGACGTGGAGTTCCTCTTCCAGCTTCATCACGTGTTATCCACATCAATGGGGAACCACTTCTTCCTGGCCTACCCAGTTTCCTTATATTAAAAACTGGTGTAGTGATGCCCAGCTTCTCAGGTTGTCATGGAGACAGAGATAATGTGTGCACAATGCTTAGCCCAGTGTTTGCCATGAGGAAGCTCTTAGGAAGAAAGGCTGCAAATACCCAGAGGTAGCATTTCCTACCGTGGGCGTTAATAGGGTGGAATGCAAAAATGGTGTCTTGTGTTCAAAAAAGGCTGGGAAGTATGAAGTTACGTACATTTCTTTTTTTACACTAGGGCTCCTCAGCAACATTAACATGTAATGCAAATTGTGGCACTCCAAGAGAGATAAATAGTGGGCAGCATTTTCTAAACTTGCTTTATTCATTTCACACCTAATTATTATGTTCATATATATGCAAAACACTGTTCAAGGTATTCAGGATCATGCAGGAACAAGACAGAGTGTCAGCTTCATCTCGGAGAAATGTGAAAGGAAGAAGGATAAAAGTAGAATTCGAACGGCTGAGAGGGATGGTTGGTTACTTCAGGTGATGGAGGGGGGCGGCGGTCAAGGCAGGGCTCCAGGAAGATTAAGTTGAGGGTTCAGTGACAGAGACGCAAGCCAGGGACAGTCAGGGTAAAAGACACTCCACATAGAGGGGACAGAAAGTGCCAAAGCCCAAGCCTTGAAACAAGAATGAAGTTGATGAAGGATGGAGAGATGGGAAATGGGGTCAGAAAGGCAGGAAGGACCCCATTCATATGAGATTTATGGTTTTTTTGTTTGTTTGTTTGTTTTTTGAGATTTATGTTTTGAAGGATCACTCTGGCTTCACTGCTATGACCGACACAGAGCAGGAGGCAAGGTGAGAAGTAGAGAGGCTATCACGGAAAGCCTTGGAGATGACAGGGCTGACACAGTAATGATGGGGTCGATGGGAGGTGGGTGTACTCTAGACCCATAAATGTTGTGTACTTACATGTTCATTCATACAGAATTCCTACATCACAAGCGACAAGAAAGCAACTTGATGCGTGATTACAAACAGAACGTGTCCATGGAACGACCCCCACCTCTGGGTCTGGAGGGTCCCCCTTACCACTCCCCTCAAAACACCCACTTTCCAAGGGGAAGCCATACCCAGAGTTCTAAAGTCAAAGAGGAGCTTTTGAATGTGTACAATGGACTCATACACTAATGGAGGCACTTCTGGTTAGCTCCTTTGATTCAATATCAGGAAAGGTTCACCCACGTGTTAAGCAAGTGTTGCCTGTTGACTGCTTTAGAGAACTGCATTGTTCCACTACACCAGGACACATGTGCCTTCCACCTTGGATGGTCATTTGGGCAGATTCCCCTTTTTAGCTCTTATGAGTAATGCTGTTAAAACATTCTGTGGTATGTGTGTTAGTCACTGAGTCATGTATAACTCTTTGTGATTCCATGGACTCTAGCCCATCAGACTTCTCAGTCTATGGGATTTTCCCGGCAAGAATACTGGAGTGGGTATCCACTCCTTTCTCCAGGGGATTTTTCTGATCCGGAGATTGAACCCATGTCTTATGCACTGCAGACAAATTACCATTTAGGCCACCAGGGAAGCCCATTAAAATACTTTATGTGTGAATTTTTGTGTGTACACTTAGTAGTGGAGTTTCTGGGTCATCAGTTCAGTTCAGTTCAGTCGCTCAGTCGTGTCCAACTTTTTGTGACCCCATGGACTGCAGCACGCCAGGCTTCCCTATCCATCACCAACTCCCAGAGCTTGCTCAAACTCATGTCCATCATGTCAGTGATGGTACCCAACCATCTCATCCTCTGTTGTCCCCTTCTCCGCCCACCTTCAATCTTCCCCAGCATCAGGATCTTTTCAAATGAGTCAGTTCTTTGCATCAGGTGGCCAAAGTATTGGAGTTTCAGCTTCAGCATCAGTCCTTCCAATGAATAGTCAGGACTGATTTCCTTTAGGATTGACTGGTTGGATCTTGTTGCAGTCCAAGGGACTCACAAGAGTCTTCAACACCACAGTTCCAAAGCATCAATTCTTCTGCACTCAGCTTTCTTTATAGTCCAACTCTCACATTCATACATGACTATTGAAAAAACCATAGCTTTGACTATAGGGACATTTGTTGGCAAAGTAATGTCTCTGGTTTTTAATATGCTGTCTAGATTGGTCATAGATTTTTTCCCAAGGAGCAAGTGTCTTTTAATTTCATGGCTGCAGTCACCATCCGCAGTGATTTGGGAGCCCCAAAAATAAAGCCTCTCACTGTTTCCTTCATTTCACCATCTATTTGCCATGAAGTGATGGGACCGGATGCCATGATCTTAGTTTTCTGAATGATGAGTTTTAAGCCAACTTTTTCATCTCCTCTTTCACTTTCATCAAGAAGTTCTTTAATTCTTCTTCACTTTCTGCCATAAGGGTGGCGTCATCTGCATATTTGAGATTATTGATATTTCTCCCAGCAATCTTGACTCCAGCTTGTGCTTCATCCAGCCTGGCATTTCGCATGATGTACTCTGCATATAAGTTAAATAAGCAGGGTGACAATATACAGCCTTGACGTACTTCTTTCCCTATTTGGAACCAGTCTATTGTTCCGTGTCTAGTTCTAACTGTTGCTTCTTGACCTGCATTCAGATTTCTCAGGAGGCAGGTAAGGTGATCTGGTAGTCCCATCTCTTTAAGAATTTTCCACAGTTTGTTGTAATCCACATAGTCAAAGGCTTTGGTATAGTCAATAAAGCAGAAGTAGATGTTTTTCTGGAACTCCCTTGCTTTTTGGATGACCCAATGGATGTTGGCAATTTAATGTCTTGTTCCTCTGCCTATTCTAAATCCAGCTTGGACATTTGGAGGTTCATGGTTCACGTATTGCTGAATCCTGGCTTGGAGAATTTTGAGCATTATTTTGCTATCGTGTGAGATGAGTGCAATTGTATGGTAGTTTGAACATTGTTTGGCACTGCCTTTCTTTGGGATTGGAATGAAAACTGACCTTTTCCAGTCCTGCAGCCACTGCTGAGTTTTCCAAATGTGCTGCCATATTGAGTGCAGCATTTTCACAGCATCATCTTTTAGGCTTTGAAATAGCTCAACTGGAATCTCATCATTTCCACTAGCTTTGTTCTTAGTGATGCTTCCTAAGCATCACGCAAATACAGTGGTGTCGCCATTTAAAAAATAAATCAAAAAACAGTTCTAGAACTGAAAAATAAACATCCATAAATTAAGCACTTAGATGTAATGGAAAGTGGGAAAATGTTTAAAGAGGTACTTTACAAACAAGAATATCCAAGTTAGCCTATTATCTGGGTCATATGCACATATTAATAGTAACTTCAGTAGATACTGGGCTTCCCTGGTAGTTCAGATGGTAAAGAATCTATCTGCAGTGTCAGAGACCTGGGTTTGATCCCTGGGTCAGGAAGAGCCCCTGGAGAAGGGAATGGTGACCCACTCCAATACTCTTGCCTGGAGAATCCCATCAACAGAGGAGCCTGGTGGGCTACAGTCTATGGGGTCTCAAATTGTCAGACAAGACTGAGCGACTAACACTTTTCACTTTCAGTGAATTTTATAGAATACTTTTCCAAAGAGGCTGTACTATTTTTTTCTCCCATCATCAGGGTTAGAGAGTTTTAATTTCTCCCCGGGTGGTGTAGTCAGATTTTTTAATTTTCACTGTTCTGGTGGGTCTGTCGTGGTACTTCTTGTAACTATAATGTTTACTCCCTTGATGATTAGTGAGTTTGAACATCTTTTTCCATTTAATAGGCTAACTTGGATATTCTTGTTTGTAAAGTACCGCTGTAAACATTTTCCCACTTACCATTACATTTGACTAACTGCTTGATTTATGGATGTTTATTTTTCAGTTCTCAAATTGCCTTTTGATTTATTTTTTCTTTTTTAATGGTGACACCATTGTATTTGCATATAACTCTTAACTCTGAGGGGGGAGAACATTCTTCCATATTTTCTTTTTTGTTCTTTTCATGTAGCATTATTATTTTTTAATTTATTTTTTTGAGGTATAGTTGATTTACAATGTTGTGTTAATGTCTACTATGCAGAAAAGTGATTCAGCTATACACATATATATTATTTTTCATATCCTTGTCCATTATGCTTTATTGTTATTGTTCAGTTACTAAGTCATGTCCAACTCTTTATGACTCCATGGACTGCAGCATGCCAGGCTTCCTTGCCCTTAACTACCTCCCAGAGATTGCTCAAATTCATGTCCATTGAGTCAGTGATGCCATCTAACCATCTCATCCTATCCCTCCATCTTCTCATTTACCCTTAATCTTTCCCAGCTTCAGAGTCTTTTCCAAGAGTCAGCTCTTCATATAAGGTGGCCAAAGTATTGGAGCTTCAGCACCAGTCCTTCCAATGAAAATTCAAGGTTGATTTCCTTTAGGACTGACTGGTTTGATCTCCCCTCTGTCCAAGGGACTCTCGAGTCTTCTCCAGCACCGCAATTTGAAAGCACCAATTCTTCAGTGCTCAGCCTTCTATTTGTGGTCCAACTCTCACATCCACAAGTGATTACTGGAAAAGCTATAGCTATGGTTTATCCCAGGATATTGAATATAGTTTTCTGTGCTGTATAGGAGGACCTTGTTGTTTATCCATTCTATTTGTAGCTGTTTGTCTGCTAATCCCAAACTCCCAATCCACCTCGCCCTCATCTGTCTTGATTTATTTTCGTGGTTTCCAGTTCTCTGCCCAAATTCTTTTATCTTTTCTTAAATTTCCTGAACATACTAATCACAGTTACTTCAAGGCCTGTATGTGAAGTCTCAACATCTGTGAATCACTGTGGGTTTGTTCCATTGTCTGTTTTTCTCTTGGTTTTCCCCAACTCTTGCATTTTTTAAAGCAATAGGATATCAGAAGCCACATGTGTTTAAGAGGGCCTCTCAAGTTTGGAAGGTCCTGACCTTCAGTTTTACCTCCCAAGCACTGTGAAGTTGCCAAAAGATAGACATATCTTCTTCAACATCCTTTTCTCCCTAGTGTTTTCAGCCTTGAGAATTTTGCTTAATAAATCAGCAAATTCCGTCACAGGAAGAGCAGCGTCCTTCTGTTCACCTCTCTTCTCTCTGGAGTACGTGCAGATCACCTAGTCCAGGTCATATGCAAGCTATTCGGAGTTCAAGTTTATGGTTTTGTTGGGGCCGTTTCTTCTTTCTCCCTTTTTTTTTCTTTTTCCTTTTTTAGAGGGGGATAAGCTAGTCTTTGCCAACAAAGGTCTGTCTAGTCAAGGCTATGGTTTTTCCAGTGGTCATGTATGGATGTGAGAGTTGGACTGTGAAGAAAGCTGAGTGCCGAAAAATTGATACTTTTGAACTGTGGTGTTGGAGAAGACTCTTGAGAGTCCCTTGGACTGCAAGGAGATCCAACCAGTCCATCCTAAGGGAGATCAGTCCTGAATATTTATTGGAAGGACTGATGCTGAAGCTGAAACTCCAATACTTTGGCCACCTCATGCGAAGAGTTGACTCATTGGAAAAGACCCTGATGCTGTGAGGGATTGGGGGCAGGAGGAGAAGGGGATGACAGAGGATGAGATGGCTGGATGTCATCACCGACTCAACGGACATGAGTTTGAGTAAACTCTGGGGGTTTGTGATGGACAGGGAGGCCTGGCATGCTGCAATTCATGGGGTCACAAAGAGTCAGACCCGACTGAGCGACTGAACTGAACTGAACTGAAGCTAGTCTGTTTCTGGTCTCTTCTCATTCTTGGTTACAGCCTTTCCTGGTTCTTACCTTGATGTCTGCATGTTTACTAGAACACATTATCTCTGATAGCTTGAGCATTCCTCACCCGCCCAGCCCTATGGGACTCAGAAAAGCTCTTCTCAGCTCCTTAGGTGCTCAGCCTCCTTTCATCAAATCAGCTGATGTTTCAAGTGAAAAAGTCAGACCAAATTCTTGGCTCTCCTGCCCTTACTGGCCTTCTCTAAGGGATTGTGGTTTTACACATCCCTGCTACTGTGGTGGCACTCATTTGCCTTCAAACAGCTGTTTTACTTAAAGATAATTTTCCTGAATTTTCTACACACACAAGAAATTTTCATACAAAATTTGTGATCATCTGAAACAAACTCATCTGTCATATACAGATGGGAAACATCTGGATGCGTTTTGAAGAGAAGTCAATAAGATGGCCTGAGAGATTGAGGGTGTGAGAGGAAGAGAGTCTTCCTCAAGGTCTATGGTGGAGAAACTGAAGAATGGAACTTACATCCTCTGGAGGAAGCTGGAGAGAGGTGAAGAATTAAGTTTTGACCTGTTGGATTTGAGATATTAGATATCCATGTAGAGATGTTGATTGAGCACTCAGATACATCAATCTGGAGTTTAAGGGAAGGATTCAGGCTGAATGAGCAAATACAGTTATTGAGCAGGCAGTGGATAATAAACTTGAACTTCTGGAGATATTCTTCCTGAAGATGTAACTACAGAGTCATTGGCACATACACTGATGCTATTTTAAACCACAGAATTGATCGATCACCTAGGGAATGAATGTACGTGTCAAGAGAGGAGAACAAAGATCTGAGCTCTTTGGCACAACTTTAAGAAGCTGTGGAGAAGATGAGATGAGAAGGAACCAAGGCTGAGACAGGATAAAAGCCAAATAGTACATGCTGTGTTGGAAACTAGGAAGAAAGAACTACCAATGAAGAAAGAGTCATCATCAATCTTGACAAAGATGGCCTCAAGAGGAAGAATGTGTAGCAATTTCTGGAACCCTCCAAAAATTTTAGGTCAATCAAAGAGTAAGGAGCTGAGAAAGAGGCTAAGAACTTCCCACTAAACAGAACAAAATCTAGCAGTGTCAAAAAATCATGAAGAGACTGATTTCAAGAGGGAGAGGGCATTGGGACTTTCCGGGTGGTTCAATGGTTAAGAATCTGGCTTGCAATCCAGGGGACACGGGTCTGATTCCTTGTTGGGGAACTGAGATACCACATGCAGTTGGGGAGCTAAGCCTACATGCCACAACTAGAGAAGCCCGCAGGCTCTGGAGCCCCAACAGCACAACAAAAGGTCCCAGATAATGCAAGGAAGACTCTGCATTCTGCTGCAACTAAGACTCAATGCAGTCAAAACAAATAAATAAATAGTTATTGTTGCTGCTTAGGCACTAAGCTGTGTCTGACTCTCTGCAACCCCATGGACGGTAGCCTTCCAGGCTCCTCTATCTACAGGATTTCCTAGGCAGGAATACTGGAGTGGGTTGCCATTTCCTTCTCCAGGAAATTTGCCTGACTCAGGGTTTGAACCCGCATCTCTACTTGGCAGGTGGATTCTTTACTACTGAGTCATCTGGGAAGCCCAAATAAGTAAATAAATAAAAGAAGGAGGTAGTGTCAAATGAGCCAAAAACTGCTGAACGTTCAAGTAAGATAAAAGCATAAAAACCTCCTTTGGTTTTGGCAATGTGGTGGTCACTGGTGAGCCTAACAAGAACAGGTTCCATAGAATAGTATGGATGGATGCCCAAGGCAAAGAGTTAAAGAAAATGTGTTACAAATTGTATTAGTCAGGGTTCTCCAGTGACATAGAATCACTAGGATGTGTAAGTGTGTTCGTGTCTGTGTGTATGGGAGAGAGAGATGGATTTATTTTTAAGGGATTGACTTGTACAATGGTGGGGGCTGACAAGTCTAAAATTTCCAAGGCAGGCCAGCCAACTGGAGACCAGGAAAAGCTGATGTGGCAGCTCAAGGTCAAGGCCATTTGGAGACAGAGTTTCCTCTCCCTTGAGGGAACCGCAGTCTTTTGCTTAAGGCCTTCAACTGAATCAATGAGGCCCACCTACACTACGGAGGGTAATCTGCTTTACTCAGAGTCTGCTGTTTTGGATCTTAATCCAAAAACACCCTTACAGAAACATCTAGAATAGTGTTTGACCAAATATCTGTGGGCCATGGCCAAGCTAAGTTGATGCATAAAATTAACCATAAGAGATTAAAAAAGAAACAGAGCATAGATGATTCTTTGAGCTGATTCTCTGTGAACAAGATAGAACTAGAGAAGCAGGTGCAATTTGAGCATTATTTTGTTTCTCCAGAGGAGATATTTGAATATGTTTGATCACAAAGCCTTTATCCTTGGAGTAATTATTAATATTTCCCTGATACAGTATTCTGTGAATATCAGTCTGGGAAATTCTGGCTTAAAGACTCAAAACTCAGTGTGTATCTTTTTTTCAAATAATCAGGGAATTAATCACACAACAAACAAAACCCCACACTGCTCTCCAGCTTTCTCTGTGCTCCATCTATGGATTCTATCTGATGAATTTATCCATTGATTTCTGCTAGTGGGCTGTTGTTAACCTCTTTAGGTTTACGTTATGATGGGGTTTCCTGGGAAGGAACAATGCCTTTCATACTGAATGTAGTGACCTAGATATCCAATATCACGCTCCCAGACAATTGATGGGTTTGAGTGTGGGATGATCAGCTATATCACTGGGGTACGTGGCAACGACAGTGGAGATTGAGCAAACACACACCCGAGTGTTAGTTGCTCAGTTGTGCCCAACTCTTTGCGACCATGGATTGCAGTCTGCCAGGCTCCTCTGTCCATGGGATTTTCCAGGCAAGGATACTGGAGTGGGTTGCCATTTCCTTCTCTAACTGGGGTAAGAGACCATGCCAATGAGCCTACCCTACCTGGAAAGAGGCAGTCTTAGTAAATTCTCAAACACACATAGTGCTTTAAGGTTTTCACCATTCATTCCACCATCTAATTCTATATACTGGCAAGTATTTATTGTAAAAAAAAAAAATTATTGGGGAAAAAAAACAAAAACAATTTGAATATCACCTCTGAGTCTGTGCTTAATTCCCAGAAAGAAATATTAAATTTTGACCAGAAAAAAAAATTCATAGTGACCTCAAGGTCCTCAATGCTAATTTTATTATTAATGGGACAGATGTCTTCGGCCTACAGTTATGTCATTAAGGAATGGAAATTTCCATTTCCAGAAAGGGATTTCACCTGCTTCTCACTTCTGGAATTAGCCCAGACTCTTAGGTGCAAGCAACAGAAAACAGCATCATCACTGTTTAAATAGAAAAGGAGTTTATTCAATAGAGGTGGAGCAGCTCATGGAATTGTTGAGATTGGAGAGATAAACTCAAGGCTTGAGAGCCAAGGATAGCACACATGTTCATGCTGCAGAACAACCCGGGAGATATTTACTGTGTGGGCACTGGCTCTTAGCTCTCAAAGACTGCACTGCCAAGTGTCCACTAGGGTTAGATCTTGGACACAGGAGCCACAAGCCTGCAGTGCTGTTACCCTAGGAATGTTTTCCTCCCATAGACATCTGTACCCCTGTAACTGAGCAGGACCCTATGGGGCCTTCTGGGAACAGACCACCTCCCCCCAGTGTCCTCCACCTGCCCCTCTATAGAATAACAGCAGCCTCCTAGGCCTTCCCTGAATTCCAAAGAGTATTTAATCAGAGAAGTGACAAAATGCAAAAAGGAAAACAGTCAAGCTAGGTAAAATAATAATAGTTCAGCCATTCAAGGAGGGGGCTTCTCTGGTAATCCAGTGATTAAGAATCTGAATTGTAATGCAAGGGACACCAGTTTGATCCCTGGTCTGGGAAGATCCCACATACCCTAGGGCCCAGGAGCTGCAACTACTGAACCCACAAGCCTAGAGCTTGTGCCCCTAAGCAAGAGAAAACAATGAAGCAGCAGTGAAGACCCACTGCAGCCAAAAAATAAAACAAATAAATAAATCTGTTTAAAGAAATGTCAAGGGCCTTTAGTTCCACTCTAAGGGCTGTGGAGATAATATTCTGAGCAATCTTCTTCTAGCTGTTTTGCAGATGCTGAAATCCCCACCAGGTGGAAGAAGTTAACTATATGCTGCCCACAATCATATAGACCCCAGAAGGTTGATGATGTAGACTCCCGATTACCTCACCACCAACCAATCAGAAGAATGTTTACAAACTGATCATATACCTCACAGTTCCCCTCCCTCATCCTGCCTTTAGAGGGGAGGAGAGGGTGAGATGTATGTAAAGGGAACATAGAAACTTATATTACCATATGTAAAATAGATAGCCAATGGGAATTTGCTGTATGGCTCAGGAAACTCAAACAGGGGCTCTGTGTCAACCTAGAGGGGTGGGATGGGGAGGGAGATGGGAAGGAGGTTCAAAGGGAAGGAGATATGTGTATGCCTATGGCTGATTCATGTTGAGGTTTGACAGGAAACAACAAAATTCTGTAAAGCAATAATCCTTTCATAAAATTAATTAATTAATTAATTAAACCATAAAAAATCTTTCCCTGAAAACTTTCAGGAAGTTTGGGACTTTTAGATACTAGCTGCCTAGATTCCTTGCTTGGAGCCTGCAATAAATGCTGCACTTTTTTCACCACCTCATGTCAACAGATTGGCTTTACTGTGCTTGGGCAAGTGGACCCGAGTTTGGTTCAGCAACACCCCCTTCCCTACATCAGCAGATCTTGACTCAAGTCTGACCGAATACCTCTGGTTGGTGGCCTCTAGGTCACGAAGTGGTGCCCCAGGATGGCCAAAATTGTGAATATTTGCCTTTCTCTACTTCTATGTAAAAGGTGTCTCTATCTCCAAGATCCCTAAGGAAAAATTGCTACAAGTAGAAAGGAAGATAAAAAGCTTGGTAACAGAAAATCAAATGACAACAACTTGTGCAGCCTGCCCACCTGGCTTCTCAGCATCAACATGTACTCTCATCCCATTCTTAGATTTCTAAAGCAGTGCTCCTATCTAACATTTATTCCTCTGACATCACTGCAAATGTATTCCTTGTAATTGAAAATAAAAGCTTGACTTCAGTTTCTATTCATCATTGTGTCTACCTCCATGTGCAATCATGATCTAATCTTGATGTTCTGTAACTCATGGTCCAAACCACAGAAACAACCAACAACCATGGAAATTGTTTGTTGCCGTTGTTTAGTCACTAAAATCATATCTGATTCTTCTGTGATCCCATGGACTATAGCCTGCCAGGCTCCTCTGTCCATGGAATTCTCCAGGCAAGAATACTGGGGTGGGTTGCCATTTCCTTCTCTAAGGGATCTTTCTGACCCAGGGATCAAACCCACGTCTCCTGCACTGGAAGGCAGATTCTTTACCACTAATCCACCAGGGAAGCCCACCAATAACATACCATATAGATAATGGTGGAATCAACGGAAAGAAAAGAAAGAGAAAATTCATAAAAAAAACAAAACAAAACAAAAACAAAAATATATACATGACTCAGAAAGCAAGAAAACACAGAAATAAGCTACAGTCCTCCTGTCTGTAATTGATGAAGAGATAATGACTTCTAATTATGACTCCTCTCCCCCACTGTTCATCCCCTTTGCCTTCAGCCAACACTTTGGCTGGTTACATTCTTTTTAAAATAATTTTTCTTGGAGTATATTTGCTTTACAATGCTACTAGTTTCTATTGTTTAACAAAATGGATCAGCTGGACATATAGATATATCCCCTTTTTTTGATCTCTTTCCCATTCAGATCCCCACAGAGCATTACGCAGAGTTCCCTGTGCTATGCACTAGCTTCTCATTAGTTATCTGTTTCATCAATAGTGTCAATAGTTTATACATGTCAATCCCAATTTGCCAACTCATCCCACTCTCCTTCCCCTTTGGAGTTCATATGTTTGTTATCTACATCTGTGTCTCTATTTCTGCTTTGCAAATTGGCTCATCTGTACCATTTTTCCAGATTCTACATATAAGCATTAATATATGATATTTGTTTTTTCTTTCTGACTTACTTCACTCTATATGACAGTCTCTAGGTCCATCCATGTCTCTATAAAAGACCCAATTTTGGTCCTTTTTATGGCTGAGTAATATTCCATTATATATATGTACATCTTCCTTACTTAAACCCTTCATTCCTGAGGCCTCTGAGCCCTTGGTGGGGCTGCCTGCAAACAGTAGCTCTAAGGTTTCATTAGATGTCAACACTGGACTTGGCAGTCCTAGGAGGCTCCCACTGACCCCCAGAATTCCCTACCCCTCCATCTTGCAATGTTTATCAACAACCTACTTCCCCTTCCTCATTTCATGGTCAAGATTCATCTTTGAGCTAATATCATATCATTTTTGTTTGTTTGTTACCTATTGGCTTTAAGATCACAGAAAGTCCTCATAAACTGTTATTTGCTACCACACAGTCCTACAACTATAGCTCTTCCTTCATGGGTCAATATGCAATTTTGGAATTTCTCCTCTTACTGATGTGTTTCTTGCAAGTATATGCTTAGAAACTGGATTGGTTTAGGGTTCCCTTGGACATACAGAAGGGGGATTAGAGTCATTCTCTGTGTATAACTTGATCCTCTTAATTTTCCACCCACAATTAGGATGAGATTGGCCCATTTCTGGGCTTTCCTGGTGGCTCAGATAGTAAAGAATCTGGCTGTGATGCAGGAAACCTGGGTTCAATCCCTGGGTTGGGAAGATCCCCTGGAGAAGGGAATGACTACCCACTCCAATATTCTTGGCTGGAGATTCCCATGGACAGAGCAGCCTGGCAGGCTATAATCCATGGGCTTGCAAAGAGCTGGACATGACTGAAGCAACTTAGTATGGCCCATTTCTGACAATCCCTGAAGGTCTGGGCCTTTCCTTTTTTCTAGTGAATAGCTGAATAGTCAAAAAGCTGCTGGTCTTTCTTGCAGAGGATTAGGAGAAAAGTTCATAATTCTTTTTTGTAAGATTATTCCCAGGTCCCTCCTCAAGGGTGTGTAGCCAACTGATCATTCAAAATGTCCTAGGCTTGTGAACTGACTCCAGTCAGGGCCTCAGGTGAGGGGCCGAGACTCTATGTCATTATGGCTCTATTTAGGCTTTGTTCATCTGGCTTATTCAAATCAAATAGTATCTTAAGTGCTCTGTTCCATTTCTGCAGGACTCAACGTGCATGAGCTACTTCTAATGATTTATGAACAGCAGACCCTTCCAGTTACACTGTTTTGGGTCTTAGAAAGTAGCCACATTCACTTTGCCTGGATGGTGAAGTGTCACCATGCCCTTTGCCTGCCAGGCTCCTGGAATTCCTGTTTAAGTCAGGAAGCCCAATTCAACGGCAGCATCTCTGCATTGCCAGCCTAGAGACAACTGCCACTACAGTTCTTTTTAAAGTTTCAGGTCCTTCCATCTTCAAAGCATTTATTAATGCATTGGTGAAGGGAGTGCTCTGAGCCTTCTGGTAGGACATAATTAAGGAACTGGAGAGCAGGTAATAAATCTGCTCCAGTGTTTTAATTTTCCTCCTCATGGAATCCTTCCTCTATGGTAAACAAAAGAAGGCTGGCATCCCAATTTCATTTAGCGTGAGCCGCTGGTGAAACGCTGGGTCCAGGTTTTGTTCAATCAACTCAGCAAATAGAACAATTTTCAGAGGTTTGACTTACCATATTGCTATATGAATCTCTGACATATGCACCTATATTAGGAAAAATCTAGCCTGGTCAATGTTATGTGCTTCCCTGCTTGGACCACCACTATGAAATCTAGGGTCTCCTTCCCTTCCTTCCAGACATAATTCCTATCATTAATTTTCTGGCTATCAATTTCTTACTGTTCTTTAGATATTTACCATGTTTTAAAATCACTAAGCATAAAAAAAGAAAAAAAGAAAATCACCAAACACTATACTAAAGATCACCAAACAATATATTGAATGTCTACATGCCTTCAACCTGACACAAAATTAGTCTTATGCTTTATGTCTTTTTTGTGAATGTTGGTTTTATTAGTCAAGGTTAGAGTTGCGACATAGTTTTTTTTCTGATATAAATGAACCAAATCCTGAAAGTTCTTTGGTGTTTCAGTTTATCATTGGTCCCGCTAAGTCTGGAGGAAAGAAAGGTCCATGTAGGCATGGCTTCTGCTCACTGTAGTCCTCAGGCAGGGTCGTTAGGGCATCTTCAGGCAAGTGGGGACCACTCTGTCAGAGAGGGAGGTAGAGCTTCTTCAGCTGGCAAGGAGAGTCAGTGTGGTGCAGTGACTCAGGCTCCCATGGTTCATCAGACGTCTCCCAAATGTCTCCGTTCCAGGTCTTATCTCCAGGGAGGACACTGCTGCCAAACAGTCATGCCACTGTTTGTCTCATGAATATTACTAGACCTGTTCCAGGAACTCAGGTTTCCTACATTCATCCCATCACACCATCCTCATACCATCCTCTCTGGGCATCACTGGCTCCCAGGTTTGGTCAGGTGAGTGCATCTGATGATGGAGCCCAGGTGACATGAATACCTGGCATGTTCAGGTTTTCTAATGGGAAGTAACTCTTCTGCCCACCAAGACCCAGAAAGGTGGAGGATTCTCCGCACATGGGAAAGGGTTTAAGTGGCCAGGCAGCCAAAAAATGACAAATGCCAACCACTTCCTGGAAAAACTGAGTTTGTTTCCTTCTCTTGTTAGTGAAAATCAGCTTTCAGATTTTTATTTATTTGTTTATTTGTACTGGAGTGGGTAGCCTTTCCCTTCTCCAGAGGATCTTTCCAACCCAGGGATTGAACCCAGGTCTCCTGCATTGTGGGCAGATTCTTTACCAGCTGAGCCACAAGGGAAGCCCAAGAATACTGGAGTGGGTAGCCTATCCCTTTTCCAGAGGCTCTTCCCGACTCAGAAATTGAACCAGGGTCTCCTGCATTGCAGGTGGATTCTTTACCAACTGAGCTACCAAGGAAGCCCTTTTATCTGTTTACCTAGTTATTTATTTTTGGTGGCACTGTGCAGCTTGGGAGATCTTAGCTCCCCAACCAGGGATCAAACCCAGTCTCTGACAGTGAAAGCGCTATCCTAACTTTTTTGATCATGATGGTGATGAGGCCCTTAGAGATTTCAAGGTTCAAATGGTTAATCCACTTAAGCACTTATTTATTGAGCGTTACCTACAAGGCATGTATTCTTCTGAGCCCAGTATAGTTAACCCAGAAATGGTTCCAGGCCCACTAGATTATTCTCTAATACTGAAGACATGGGCTTCCCAACTGGCTCAGACAGTAAAGAATCTGCCTGCCACTGCAAGAGACACAGACTCAATCCCTGGGTCTGGAAGATCCCCTGGAGGAGGGCACAGAAACCCACTCCAGTAGTCTTGCCTGGAGAATCTTATGAACAGAGGAGCCTGGTGGGCTATAGTCCATGGAGACACAAAGAGTTGGACATGACTGAGTGATGTAGCACAGCATAAGATACTCCAGTTTTGTTTTCTTGAACCATCTTCCCCAACACACATTTTTCAGATCTGCTTCTTGGGACTTGTATTAGTCAGGATTCTCCAGTGAAGCAGAACCCACAGGAAGCGTATTTGTTGTTGTTTAGTTGCTCAGTCATGTTCAGCCTTTTGCCACCATGTGGACTGTTGCCTGCCAGACTCTGTCCATGGAGTTTCGCAGGTAAGAATACTGGAGTGGGTTGCCATTTCCTTCTCCAGGGGAGGTGTATATAAAGAGAAAAAGATGGAAAGGAATTGGGGTGCCTGATTGTGGAGCTCTTGGGTAGCTTGACAGGCTAGGGACTCAAGAAGGAGTTGGAGTTCAAGTCCAGCACTGCCTGCTGGTGAACCTGGAGGAGTTAAAGTCACAAAGTCTGAGGACAAGTTTGCTGCAGAATTCCCTCTTGCTTGGAGGAAAGTCAGCCTTTTGTTCTGTTAAGGTCTTCAACTAATTGCATGAGGCCCAGATTATAGAGGATCATCTGCTTTACTCAAGTCTGTCGATTTAAATGTTATTCTTATCTGGGCTTCCCTTGTAACTCAGTGGTAAAGAATCTGCCTGCCAGTGCAGGAGACACAGGTTCAATCCCTGGTCCAGGAAGATTCCACATGCCATAGAGTGACTAAGCCTGTGCACCACTACTATTGGACCTGTGCTCTAGAGCCCCTGCTCTGTGACAAGAGAAACCACCACAATGAGAAACCTGAGCACCACAGCTATAGAGTAAACCCTGTTCTGTGCAACTACAGAAAACCCAGTGCAGCCAATAAATAAATAGAATGATGGATTCATTATAAATTCTGATGCATTGTCTATAGACATTAAGATAAAGGCAAGCATGTATCTGCTGATACTTTGTAAGCTGATCTGTCTTTGTACTTAAAAAAGTCTCTTAATAGTAGGATTCCTTGGTGGCTCAGATGGTAAAGAATCTGCCTGCAATGTGGGAGACCTGTGTTTGATCCCTGGGTCGGGAAGATCCCCTGGAGGAGGAAATGGCAACACACTCCACTATTCTTGCCTGGAGAATTCCAAGGACAGAGGAGCCTGGCAGGCTACAGTCCACTGGGTCTCAAAGATTTGGACACAGGTAGTTGTGTTGGATACAGTGGACACAGTTGGACACAGTGAGTGATAGAGGGACTATCACTCACTCATTTTTAGAAAAGAAAAATAAGTGTTACCCCATCCCAAAACATTCCCACATAAAATAATACTTGACCATGTTCCTGGGCACCATGGCCCAAGCATGTTGACACGTAGAGTGAACCTTACCTTAAGTGCAGATGCCTCTGAGAGCTAAGCCCCGCAGGCTCCTTGGTTCACCCTGTGTTAGGGCTTTGCCATGGCTCATGGCATCATTGACTCAATGACCAAGAGTTTGAGCAGACTCCAGGAGATAGTGAAGGACAGGGAAGCCTGGCATGCTGCAACCCACAGGGTCACAAAGAGTTGCATATGACTGAGAACCTTAACAACAACAACAATGGATCACTTCCAGGAATTCTCTCTCTCCACCCAAATGCTATTCCCTGAAAGCTCTTACTCTCTATGAAAGAAAGTGTTAATTGCTCAGTCGTGTCCAGCTCTTTGTGACCCCATGGACTGTAGCTCACCAAGCTCCTCTGTCCAGGAGCTCAACTCAAACAAACTAAATGGCCAGGCAGCAGTAGGTGACCTGGGAAGGTGTGGCATCCACCTCCATGGTCCTTCCTAAGAGGAACCAAATCATCTGTCCTTCTGTGCTCAGCTGGAGCCCCACAGGCTTGTGCAGGAGACAGAGCCAGATGTTCTCTTGAGACCTTTTCTTGATCAAGGATTTGATGACACCAGCCCTTCAGTTCTTCTGAACCAACAACTGCTGATTTCATTCAAATAGTCTAATTTGAAATTCTGTTTCCGAAATGCAGACAGCATTTTCCGCCCAAGCAGAACAAAGAGAGTGGGACAGGGGGCTTTCACAGGGGATATTTTGGGTGCTTTCAGACATAGAAATCAACAATCTGTTCATTCATGGGGGCTCTGACCTCTTGTTTTGAAGGACAAGAAGAAAAACACGCTGGTTACAAAGAATGTAAATATTTTGCTTGCACCAACTCTCCAATCTGGACTGAAACAAATGTCACCCCTGAACCTGCCCCCATCCTCTGCCCTCCCCCAAGACATCTTTGAAAAGCCAGGATCAGATGATGAAAATAGGTTTAAAATGTAATTTACCAGGTTTGAAGAAATAGGTGAAGATGCAGCTCTTCATTTCAGGGAGGAGGAGGGCATTCTCTCAAATGCTTACAGGAGGCTTTGGAGGACAGACATAGACCTCTTCCCAAGTCAATATGAGACAGGCTGGGATCTGGGATCCTTTGCTGCAATGCTTGTACCTAGACTCACCTCTCCTTGGGCAACAAAGAAACTATAAGGGATAAAAATAACCGCTTGTATGCACAGCTGGAGCAAATTATAGACAAGATATAAAAAGACCAAAACGACCAACTGTCACTTCTGAAGAGCCAGGAGCAAAAGGAGGGGTTCGGGCCATTGAACATACCCCTTGCACTCAGCACCACCGAAGGGGTGGGCAAACCACCTAAGCCGTCCCTTTAGCCCAACCCCTGGACCCACCCCTCCCCTCACCCCATATGTAAGGAACCAGCTTACTATGCCCCCCAACCCCAGGGAGCCAGCAAGGGCAACTGTTACTTGTTTTCACTCTCCCTGCTGCACCACGGCCCCCAGTAAAGCCTTGCCTGGATTCCTTGTCTGGCCTCTTATCAATTTCTCTTGTTTAAGGAGTCCTACAACCCTGGTTGCTGACGGGGGCTTGGAGCTGTCCAGGAGGGAAGGAGAAACAGCTGGAGGTAGGGAGGTGGGCGGACAAGCTGTGGTCACTCCGTGTGAGGACCCAAAGTGTGAATGCATGAAGGGAACAGAATCTGAAGACTCACACACAAATGGCTACTGTATGTTTTAAATCTGTGTCTTCGTGATGGCCCTGGCCTTCTGCCTTTGGTGATGGTCAGAGGTGATGTGGATCAGGAATGCCTCTGCCTCCTGTCCTGGGTAGCTTCTCCATCACAGAAATCAGAGCTTCATCTCCTTTCTCTGCCATCTGGGATTCCTCTGGGAAATTTTCAAACAAAGGCTCTGGCTAGAACAGGGACAACTACAGAGACTGGCTGGATGAATGTTTGCCTGGGTGGGGACACTGGAACAAGGCGAAGATTGGTTGTGTGAGTTACTTACAGATATTGTAAGATTATTAAGATTCTCTTTCTAGGGAAAGAAAAAACTGAGACAGTTTTTCCTATTATCACAGAAACATACCATCAGATTGTTTTAATGAAAAAATTATTATGTTCAGATGATAGAGTATTGTGGATTGCTGCCCTTTGGGAACAAGTAATTTATGGCAAAGGGGTTCTTTGAGAAAAGTCAGCTGCTCCTGGCACACTCCCACTCACACCTCCCTCCCTCCCCTGTCTGGGGTCCAGAGAAGGGATGCCTTCCACTTGACATAGTCTTTGGGTGTTCTTATCCAGGAAGCTTAACCATCCAATTAAACCAGCAAGAGTCTCAAATACCGACTGTGAACCCGACATGATGTAGGTACCGACCATGTGCTGTGCTTAGTCGCTCAGTTGTGTCTGACTCTTTGGGACCCCATGGACTATAGCCCGCCAGGCTGCTCTGTCCATGAAACTCTCCAGGCAAGAATACTGGAGTGGGTTGCATGCCCTCCTCCAGGAGATCTTCCCAACCCAGGGGTCGAACCCAGGTCTCCCGCATTGCAGGTGGATTCTTTACCACCTGAGCCACGAGGGAAGCCTGTGTGAGGAAAATAATGTCCCTCTTTTCAAGGAGAGTAAGGCTTTGCTAAGAAACTAGATGCATGTTGTGTTGTCATTTGTAAAACAGAAAAGGAAAAATATATTGTGTGTGAAGCACAGGGCGAGGGCACATTTGCAAGAGGGCTTCAAGGAAGGCTTTGTAGCAGAGTGAAGTTAGGACTGGATGCCAAGAGAACTGTGGAGAAAAACAGGGATCTAGGGGCGGGGATGAGGGCTTGCTGGTAAAGCTTCATGGAGGAGGCGGGAAGGTTGTGCTCTGACTGATGATGATTAAGGAGCTTGAAAGGGACCCAGGGGCGATGAAGGGGGAAAGGAATTGAGAGATAGAAGTGAAACCTTCAACTGGTTCGCTAAGACACTGGAGCAAAGGTGGATGTCCACCTTGGGGCAATGGTTTGGGCAGCTCCAAATACAGGGCTGAATTTGTGCCCAGTAAGTGACCTGTCCTGGGTACAGGGCCCACTGGCACACAAGCAAATCCCTGTCTTCCCAGCAAAAGGCGATGGATGAAGATGCCTCAAGCCAGGAGCCACCTGCCACAGATAGAGGAGTCTCAGAAGGGAGTACATGACTTCACTTATTCCTTCACCCATTCATTGATTCATTGGCATTATGATCCATGTTTCTTTACCTTCAAGGAATTCAAATAAATGTGCTCAGAGAGAGTGGGAGAAAGATAAAGAGAGAGTGCCTGATGGAGGAATGTACTTTTACTGGTAAAGAGGACCCTGTCCACAACCCCACCAAAGATGATGGGTTCCAGGAGCTGGGAGCTTGGACCTGCTGCACTCTCCAGCCATGCCACCTACACCAGCGTCTCCTATCTCACTGAGTTAGTGAGACTCACTTGTGCTAAGGTTTCCATTTGGCTTCCCAGGTGGCTCAGTGGTGAAGAACCCACCTTCTTCACCCAAGACTCAGGAGACTTGGGTTCGATCCCTGGGTTGAGAAGATCCCCTAGAGGAAGAAATGGCAACCCGCTCTAGTATTCTTGCCTGGAAAATCTCATGGACAGAGGAGCCTGGCAGGCTACACAGTCCATGGGGAAGCAAAAAAGAGTTGGACATGACTGAGCAACTAAACAAAACATATCATGGTCCTCAAGCACATGCCATCTACTTGGTGAAAGTGAAAGTCGTTCAGTCATGTCTGACTAGTTGCAACCCCATGGACTATACAACCCTTGGAATTTTCCAGGCCAGAATACCGAAGCAGGTAGCCTTTACCTTCTCCAGGGGATCTTCCCAACCCAGAGATCGAACCCAGATCTCCCACATTGCAGGCAGATTCTTTACCAGCTGAGCCACAAGGGAAGCCAAAGAATACTGGAATAGGTAGCCTATCCTTTCTCCAAGGGATCTTCCTAACCCAGGAATTGAACCAGGGTCTCCTGCATTCCAGGCAGATTCTTTACCAACTGAGCTATCAGGGAAGCCCCTGATAGCTACTGGGTGGGCAGGTGCAAATCCACAGATTCTGGGCTTTAGGGCTAATATAGATGTTCCAAGATGATCTTTATTAGTGACTGTTCTTATTCAGGCAGCTTAGGATGCCCACACTCCAGTAAGAAGTGCCCATGGAGTCCCTGGTGTGTGACCAGCCATCTGAGACACCAACCCCCCATCCACTCCGAGGGCTCTGACCACACCCACCAGATGATATCATCCAAGGGGGCTGATCTTGATCCTACAGTTTAGAAAGAGGTCATCACTGTCCAGTGACAGTCACTCTGTCCTCTCCCTGACTCTCCCTGTTCTCCAACATTCTGCAAATACAACAGGACAGGCTCCATCGGGCCACCTGGTTGGACTGAGCATAATGGTGCAGTTTCAGAATGAATTCTGAGTCACTTTGATGAAGCTGCCATGTGCCAGGGCCTCAGGGTGGCCCCTGTCCAGATCACAGAACCCCAAACCTGTACTAAGGGTCAGATGGAGCTGTGGCCCCAAGAGGTGCTTTGAGGGCAAGGACAGACACAGGGTCCTCTAAACTCTGAAGCTCTGCAGGGCAGCACCCCATCAGAGAAGTCCCATCCTTCTCCAACCTGTGGAGGCAGTGGCAGATTTTATTTTCTTGGGCTCCAAAATCACCGCAGATGGTGACTGCAGCCATGAAATTAAAAGACACTTGCTCCTTGGAAGAAAAGCTATGACAAACCTAGACAGCATATTAAAAAGCAGAGACATCACTTTGCTGACAAGAGTCCATATAGTCACAGCTATGATTTCTCCAGTAGTCATGTATGGATGTGAGTGTTAGACTGTAAAGAGAGTTCAGCCCCATGGACCACAGCATGCCTGGCTCCTCTGTCCTTCACTGTCTTCTAGAAGATATTTGCCATGAAGTGATGGCACCAAAGAATTGATACTTTCAAATTGTGGTGCTGGAGAAGACTCTTGAGAGTCCTTTGGACAGCAAGGAGATCAAATCAGTCAATTCTAAAGGCAATCAACTCTGAAAGTTCATTGGAAGGATCCAAGTTGAAGCTCCACTATTTGGCCACCTGTTGTGAAGAGCCAACTCATTGGAAAAGACTCTGAGGCTGGGAAAGATTGAGGGCAGAAGGAGAAGGAGGCGACAGAGGATGAGATGACTGGAATCTAAGTTTATGGCCCAAGGGGAGCCCTGGTGGCCACTGACTGCACTTGTTCTCAGCACACATTCTTGAAGCATCCACAGCACCGGCCATACAGAGATAACAAGGTGGGGCTCTGCCCTCCAGAAGCTCACCCACTGCCCGGAGGAGCTGGCAAGGATGCTTCTCGCCAGCAGGAGTGGTTCCATCAGGAGCATAGAGGTGCTTCCTCCCTCCCTCTGTGTGGCTGACTAGAACCCCAAGTCCCAGGAGTGCTGGAGGCTGTTTTATAATCAGGGCCCAGGGTCATCATTACTGGTCTTGAGGACCCTCCTGGATCCTCCTCAATGCTTCATCCATTTCTGAGGCCACACCACCTACAGCAGGGTTCTGGGGCTTCCTCCCACCTGGGCTAAGTGATGCGTTGCCAGCCAATCATCCCTGTGACTGTGATCTCAGGGGCTGTCCCAGACAGAGCCAAGCCAGGTCGGCTGTGGGGCATGTGTCTTTGTCAGAGTCCCAGGCTCAGAGTTCAGCAGACATGGTCACAGGCAAACCTTGAATCACCCAGATTTGTGTTAAAAAGAAGGTCACACGCAGAGGCATTAAGAGCGTTATTGTGGTGGTCTCTGCACCCTGGGCTTCCCAGGTGGCTCAGTGGGTAAAGAACCTGCCTGCAATGCAGGAGATGCCAGGGGTATGGGTTCAATTCCTGCCTTGGGAAGATCCCCTGGAGGAGGCAACCCACTCCAGTATTCTTGCCTGGAGAATCCCATGGACAGAGGAGCCTGGTGGGCTACAGTCCATAGATTGACAAGAGTCAGACATGTCTGAAGCGATTGAGCCCAGCATCTGCACTCATAGCCACAGAAGCCTGCCCCTTGCAGGACGCTGAACGAAGTCCCTCTGCAGCCCTTCAACTGGTCCTGGCCTTTCCCCACCCAGCACATGGTGTCAAGTCCCAGGGCAGGGAGTCAGTGGGCGTCCCTCAGGCTCCCCTCTTCTCTTGGGGGTGTCAGACCCTGCCTCAAACAAGCCAGATGGGCCCAGATCTGGTCCAAGCATTGGAGGACCAATGGGCTCCTGGGGGCAGAAGCACAGCACATCCATGTTACCAGACCTCTTCCCCAAGGTTCATATATGCCTCCCCATCAGTGTCCCAGAGGAAAGCCCAGCTGGGTGCTGAGAGCTGTGTGACCGCATGTGAAGGCAGGTCCTACATGAATGGGCTCGCATGAACACAGGAGATATCCAGGCCCCACAAACCTGTTCCTTCTACGTGGTTGGGTGGACATTAAGTGTCCCGTGTCAGAACTGGCCATGCTCCTGAGCAATCCAACCTCAGTGTCTCTGGAGACCCTCGCTTCAGCTAATGAAGCCCAGCACTGCTCAATGCAACCACGGTGTTCATAAATAAAACCACATTTTAGTTGTCCCTGGAGTCATATTATTTAAAGGAACTTTGCAGGAATTTTTTACCAATTCAGTCATGACATAAAAGTCTCCAGCCCTGGGCCAGGCCACATTCCACAGATGCCAACCCCCACCCCACCTTCACAGAGTCCATGGACCCTTGGAACAGAAGGCTTGTGCCCGCACACAGCCACCCGAGGAACTGATGTCAGAAGGCATGGGTTCCCCATCCATTTAGCATCCTGACACCAGCAGCTGGCTCTCATTCCAGAGTCATTTTTCACCAAAAAATAACATTTGATCATGTCATCAGATTTTCTAGGCAACACCTAGTAAATTACTGGGTATTTACTTTCTTATTAAGTACTAAGTATTTAAATATCTGCTATTTAAGATCCACAGACATAGAAAACAAACATATGGTTATCGAAGGTAAAAGGGAAGAAGGGATAAATAGGAGTTTGGGATTAAAATATACATACTCTACATAAAATAGATAAACAAGGGCCTACTGTATATAACAGGGAACTGTAGTCAATATTTCATGATAACCTATAAGGGAAAAGAATCTGAAAAATTATTATGTATATGCATAAACATACACGGGCTAAGGCGCTTCAGTTGTGTCTGACTCTGTGCGACCCCATGGACTGTAGCCCGCCAGGCTCCTCCATCCATGGGATTCTCCAGGCAAGAATACTGGAGTGGGTTGCCATTTCTTTCTCCAGGGGATCTTCTCTACCCAGAGCTCAAACCCATGAACCCCTACATTGGCAGGTGGATTTTTTACCACTGAACCACCAGGGAAGACCCAAGTACCTGGTGTTTAAATACCTGTAATGTAAACACCTAGTGTTTACACGGTGCCTACCAGGTGTTTACCTACCTGTTCCCTAGCAAACTACACATCACCTAGCATGTAACACACTGCTAGGTAGTCTGTGAAAAGCAGGACACAGGCGGGTGCTTTGTGGTCTGCTAGACTCACCGCTTAGCTAAGTAACTCACTGTCCCACACCCACCTCACTGTCCATAACTTAAACCCAAATCCTAACAAAATTTCAGTGATCACTGTAGAACCAAGTCAACTGTGCCTTGATTTGTTGTTGCTATTGTTTCACCTGTTATCTGTACCTTGCGATGCCAATCACAGAGGAAGGAAAGTTACTGAGTTGGGCCAGGGGCTGTCAAGGACAGCTTTGGGACTGGAGATGTGGTCAGATACTCCTAGATGGGAGGAGACCAAAGGAGGATGGGAGGGTCCTGGTGGAGGGGCGCGTGGTCAGGTTGCAGTGAAGGAGGAAGTGTGGAGAGGCAGGCAGAGCTATGTGCTACAAGCAGGGCCTTGGAACCAAGGCAGACGCTTGGTCCTCCACTGGAAGCAGCTTCAGAAAGGATGAGATGGGAGAATCACCCCGTTCGCAGTCTGAGCTCTGGTGGGGCAGGGTGAGTTTGGCTCAAGTGTAGCTGGGCCAAGACAGCAGGGAGGCTCAGCAGCTGGATAGACAGGGATTCCACCCTGAGCATCATTTATAGCCTGCTGTGTGCCCTGGACTAATGGCTTGACTTCTCTGAGCCTCAGTTTCTTCATTTGTAAGATGAGAACCATAAAAGGACAGAGCAAACTTGCAGCCAATGCTCCATCCCCTATTATTAAGTGGCTTTCTTGATGGTCTGAAAAGAGCTCGGATGGGGCGGGGGCATCGGGGTAGAGAGCTGCGTCTGTGGTCACTCACACCTAACACTCTTCATGTACAGATCTCACCAGCATCTCACTGGATTCTCAAGGTGCCCTTGGAAGGTTGCCAGCAGGTGTGACATTTCCCTGGGCCCAGCTGCCAGGGTTGGGTGTACAGAGTGATGTGTGAATTTAGACCCAGAACCCACTCATGCTCATCCCTGCTGAAAGCAGAGCTGTTCCGAGGGCGGGCAGGAGTGGGTTGAGACCCTTGGCCAGGACTTCAAATGGATCCATTTGGATCTGTTGAGTGAGTCTGGGCTTCTGCATCCAGGACAGGCCTGAGACTCCCAAAACCAGCCTCCGGGTTCGAGTGATGAATTCTATCGGTGAACTAAAGATGCCTCCTTCTGAGCTTCTGCAGTTTTCTTGGAGCTTGCTGATGAGGGCAGGCTCCAAGAGGGCTTCCCAGGTGGCACTGGTGGTAAAGAACCCACCTGCCAATACAGGAGATACAGGATTCTCAGGTTCAATCCCTGGGTTGGGAAGATCCCCTGGAGAAGGAAATGACTACCCATTCCAGTACACTGCCTGGAGGATCCCATGGACAGAGGAGACTGGTGAGCTACAGTCCCTGGGGCAGCAAAGAGAGAGCAACTGAGCACAAGACCCAAGATGAGGGCGACCGGCGCTGTGACTGAAAGCTTGTGGGTCCGCCCACAGAGGCTTCAGGAACAGCCTGGAGAAGGCAGGAGGCAAAGCCCGGCTCAGACCCGGGAGCCAGCGGACAGGATCTGGGCCCCACCCCTCCTCCAGCTCCCATTTCCAGAGCCAGATCCTGGAAGTGTCTCCAGTGGCCAGGACAAGCCCCCAGGCATAGTGATGATGAAACATGGGTCCAGGGAAGAGCTGTGGCCAAGCCTGGGGCACTTGGTCAATGATGATCCCCCTATGCCAGGGTCTGGAACAATCCAGTTCCACCCAGAACCCACACAAAGCCTGGCTCAGAATAGGCACCACTACTTCTGTGCTGGTGAGTGAAGGAAGTCAACCGAAGGAATGTCTACGGTTAGGTGGATCTCACTCACGGATATGCCCAGAGAGAAAAGAAAACATCTCCTCTGCCCCATGGGCCTGACCTGGCCCGAGGCAGTGTGACCCATCCTGGTACCTTACAGCCTGAGGTTCTGCTTGGAGACCCTGGCCCAGAGCCTCAGCCTCGGCCTGGAAAGCACACAGGGTGTTTATTGAGGATGGGCTTGATGCCAAGACTCACAGGTCCTGTACACACATTAACGAAGGCTCAGAGAGGTTAGGTCTTACGCCCAGGAAAACACAGCAAGCACATCAAATCCAGGTCCTTCTGATTCCATGCCCTCCAAACCCCTTGTGCCAACACCACAGGCTCTACCCAAGAGGATGGACCAGCAACTCTGCCCCTCCAAGCCCTCTTCCCCAAGAGCCCCGGCCACCTGCTCTCTGCTCCACTGCGTCCCTCCCCAGGCCACACGCCTGCTCT
Source organism: Dama dama (assembly GCF_033118175.1). Taxonomy (NCBI): domain Eukaryota; kingdom Metazoa; phylum Chordata; class Mammalia; order Artiodactyla; family Cervidae; genus Dama; species Dama dama. Next base: position 45,714,722 of record NC_083694.1, on the reverse strand, counting down.
CTCCCCCTCTACCCCCTCCAGCTGGGCTCCGGGAGGTTTCCAGCCTGAGGTTCCAGCCTGTGCACCTGGACACTCACTGTCCTAGGTGGGGAGTCTGTGGCTCTTCAGAGACGGGGACTGTGATCTTCCCTGGCCTCTCTCAGGGCAAACTCAGGGCATGGTGTGAAGTGGGACTGCTCCTCTGTTGATCAAAACACCTTGCAGGAGGCAAGGAATAAAAAACACTCCTCTTTGGCTGTCGTGTTGCCCAGTCCATGTTTTCTGTGAAACAGCAGACAACTGCCAGGTTCCCAAGTCACTTTATTATTATTATTATTATTGGAGTAAAATTGCTTTACAAAGTTGTGTTAGTTTCTGTTGTACAGTGAAATGAATCAGCTATGTAAAGTGTGTTAGTCACTCAGTCATGCCCAACTCTTTGCCACCCCATGGACTCTAGCCCTCCAGGCTCCTCTGTTCATGGAATTCTCCAGGTAAGAATACTGGAGTGAGTTGCCATTTCCTACTCCAGAGGATCTTCCCCACCCAGAGATCAAACCTGGGTCTCCTGTATTGCAGGCAGACTCATCTTTTGAGCCACCAAGGAAGCCTGAATCAGCTATCTGCATACATATATCCCCTGCCTCTTGGGCCTCCCTCCCACCCCATCCGCATCTCAGCCCTCCCCAACCTCACCCCTCCAGGTCATCACACAGTGCAGGCTGAGTTCTCTTTGCTGTGCATCAGGTTCCCACCAGCTATCTAATTTACACATGGGAGTACATATATTCCAGTCCAGCTCTCCCAATCCATCCCACCATCCCCTTCCTCCCATGTCCACATGTCCGTTCTCCATATCTGTGTCTCTATTCCTGCCCTGCATATGTGTTCATCTGTACCATGTTTTTCTGGATTCTATGTATGTGCTGGTGGTTTAGAGTCTCTGCATATGCATTAACATATGACCTAGGGACCGCCCCCCATTCAAACACCTGCCTCCACCTTGTCCTTTACCCCCTCGCCTTTTCATGATTCAAAAGTGGCTGTGTAACCCAAGTTAACCCTGAACGATGAAAAGGGGAGGGGGTGAAGAACAAGGTGGATGCAGGTGTGTGGGTGGGGGCGCTGTCCCCAGATGCAACGTCCTCCATCTCCATTCTACTGCTCCTCCATCCCAGCCAGTGAGTGAAACAAACCAGACCCAGCGCTTGGCTCTGTTGTCTTATTCCAGAAGACTGTTCATCTCTCTTCGTCTCTCCCTTTTTGTCCTGAAACAGAGGAAATCACATCCTCCAATTTCTGATGCACCTGATCCCCCCAGATTTCTCGTCTGTTCCCCTCCTCCCGCTGCTGTCAGGAGAGTTGGCCACTGACGGAAACACATCATGGGTGGATGTTACCCTTAATGCTGAGAAAGCCAGAGAATCAAGGTCAGCATGTTTTTGTTTGTGACCAGGGGCAAGCAAAGGGGAGTCGAAATTGTTTGTGGAACCCCTCCCAATTAACCTGGCAATCCAAGGGTCTCAGTATAAACTGTACTGCTCAGGATGTGTGTGTAGACTGGGGACCCCTCCCTGATCCTCTGCTGTTGAGATATTGTCCCCATTGGGGGCTGCTTTGCCCTGGCAGGCTCGGCAATGCACCCCTGCCTGAATGAGACAGGGGACCCCTGCCATAGACTGAACTCATGCCACCTCAATTCTCTCCAGACCCCAATGGGACCACAGTATTTTCCCCCAGAGAGTTCTAGAATTACTGCAATGTCTCATCCACTTTTTGTTTTGTTTTTTTAAATATTTATTTATTTATGGTTGCATGGGGTCTTCGTTGCTGCATGCAGGCTTTCTCTAGTTGCAGTGTGTGGGCTTCTCATTGCGGTGGCTTCTCTTGTTTTGGAGCCCAGACTCTAGAGTGTGTGGGGCTCCGTGGTTACGGCTCATGGGCCCTAGAGCATGTCACCCGCTCTCTGTAAACAAGGATAACCATGGTAATAACTTTCACAAGTGTGGATTTCCACCTTAACCTTAATTCCCCCAATGGCAGAATTTCTATGGGACAAGAGGCCATAAAGCCTGGCCACAGAGGGGCAGCCTTCCCAGCTCATTCCGTTGCCCTCCCATCCATTCCTTTCCTTCTCAGAGAAAGAGAAGGAAGCGGCAGGCAGACAGCTTCCCACCCCCGCTTGCAGCCTTTGTGCTGTAACTAGGCTTTGTCCCGGATCAACCCAGGCTCTTGGGGAAAGGGCTGTCCTGAGAATGGCTTTCCTTCACTGGGGTGGATACCTGAGCTGAGGCCCCAGATGAGTCATCAAAGGCCAGGCCAGGCATGTGAGCTTCCATCTGACACCCTTCTAGACCCTTCTGGTCTCGGGGGACACTTTGTTTCTGCCAGTACCGTCTCTGTGTTATTTGTTTTCACACTTGTCAGCCTGGTAGGTTTCCAATTGTTTTTAACAATCTTCTGTTTGAAGAGAAAGGGACTGTACCCAGTGGTGTCATAAAACCCAGCATCTCAGCTGGCAAAACACAATTCCCTTTAAAGCCTGAGAATGAAGATTGTCTCAATGGCTCAAGGCAGAACCTGCACAGACACGGGAGTGCAGACTCAGGCAGTGAGGGAGAGGTTTGTGTCATGAAAAAAAAAAAAAAAAAGGCTGTGAATGTGGATGTGGGTGCAGGAAGGGTGGATGGAGCTGACCCGGTACCTTTTTATGGCCACCCTGCATGGCATGCAGGGTCTTAGTTCCCTGACTGGGGATCAAACCCCAGTCCCTGCAGTGGGAGCACAGAGTCTTAACCATCAGACTACCCAGCACCTTTGCAGAGAAACTACCACTAAAACTCAGATGAAGGGAACACCTTCCTTGTTAAAACCTTAGAAAAGGACCTCTCGTTTTGAATGGCACCTGTGTTCCAATAAATGGCTGGCTTCTGGGCAAGTGGGTGGGTTTGTTTAGCAAATTTTATTTGAAATAATTGAGCCATCTAATGCTGATGAACAAAGTCTCTCACATGTGAGTTTCTACACAAACCCTGAGGACCAGAGGGGTACTTGGGAGTCCTGTATTCGTGGAGCACAGCTGATGGGGACTGGGAACCCACTGGCAGGAGAGGCCCTCTCATCCTTTAACCAGAAAAATGGGAAGAAATAGTCAGACTCAGCTTGTTTGATAAGGAGGCTCAGATTCCAACTTCTTTACGCCGTTATTCTTCACGCCCACGGGGCTGTAGGAGCTGGATGTCTGCAGAGGCAGAGAATGGGGGATGTCAGGCTATGACAAGGTGAGACCCACTCACTGTCTGGAGAGCTTCACAGAAAAGTTCAATCCCTGATTTCATAGTTGTCTGTCCTCTGTTCTCGCAAAAACAGGAACCAAGGGGCTTTGTGTCCTAATTGTCAGGATCGTAGGCAGTGATTTTCCAGATAGAGGTCAGGAGTGTGTACACCAGCCTTATAGATACAGTGAGCATCATTGTTTGGGGAGCAAACTGAGTCTGCTTGGTGTCAGATGTATCCTCCTGCGAATGGAATTTGGCTGCAGGCTGTGGACACTTGGGTTCAACCAAGGACAGCTCCCCATAGCCAAGTAGCCCCTGGGGTCTGTGAACACTGCTGTCTGGAGGGGTTCCCTTTCATGTTTATGAAAGTTCCATCATCTACCCTAGACAGGAAAGTATCAGAATTTATTGTTCAGTCCAGCTGTATTTTGGGGGCATCTGCTCAGAATGAGTTTGATATTTTCAGGTTTCAGGGGGTCATAGAAAAGAACATGAGACTGAGACCTTTGGTTCTGAAGTTACTGCACATGTGCAGAATTCAGTTTAGTCCATTTAGTTGCTCATTGGTGTCCGACTCTTTGTGACCCCATGGACTGCAGCACGCCAGGCCTCCCTATCCATCACTAACTCCCGAAGCTTGCTGAAACTGACGTCCACTGAGTCGGTGATGCCATCCAACCATCTCGTCATCTGTCGTCCCCTTCTCCTCCTGCCTTCAATCTTTCCCAGCATCAGGGTCTTTTCCAGTGAGTCAGTTCTTTGCCTCAGGTGGCCAAAGTAGTAGTGGAGTTTCAGCTTCAGCATCAGTCCTTCCAATGAATAGTCAGGACTGATTTCCTTTAGGATTGATCTTGCAGTCCAAGGGACTCTCAAGAGTCTTCTCCAACACCACAGTTCAAAAGCATCAATTCTTCGGCACTCAGTTTTCTTTATAGTCCAACTCTCAAATCCATACATGACTACTGGAAAAACCATAGCTTTGACTAAACGCAGAATTAGGAATCTGTGAATCCATTTGCATATAATTATATTAACATAATTGAAGTATATGTAATATTTAATAATCATATTAAAGCAAGGCGTGAGGAATCCATTGAGCCAGGTGGTCCTTCCAACCTTAATGACCCTCAGGAATGTCCTGAAAAGGAACTTAGCAACCTTGAGTTCTTGCTTCCAGGTGTTTTGCACACCTGATCTCAGTGTCTAATCCAGCAAATGGGGGTCCAGGGGCAACTCCAGCAATCCAGCACAAGATACAGCTAGGGTATCTTTTTTTAAATATAGACTTTATTTTTCAGAGCAATTTTAGATTCACAGAAAAATTTAGCAAAAGGAAATGGCAACCCACTCCAGTATCCTTTCTGGGATAATCCCATGGACAGAGGAACCTGGTGGGCTCTAGTCCTTGGGGTCACAAAGAATTGGACATGACTGAACACACATACACACACAGAGTTGCCATGTACCCCTGCCCCTACACACAGAGCCTCCCCCACCATCAACCCACCCACCAGAGAGATGTGTTTATGCATTTGCTATAGTCGGACATACCTGGATACCCACCTACCTGGATACCTACCTACTCGGATACCTACATACCCAGACCTAATACCCAGATGGACAGAGGAGCCTGGAACGCTACAGTCCATGAGGCTGCAAAAGAGGTGGACATGATTTAGTGACTATACAGCAATGTCTGTCTTCTTACTGTTGAGTTTTACAAGTTCTTTGCATATTTTGGATCACAGTCCTTTATCAGTTGTGTCATCTAGGGGATATCTACAACAGGATGAGACCCTGTGATTGGAAAACAGTGACCTTGGTTATCAGAGCTCTTAATGAGTCTCTGCCCTGGGTCCAGGTGCTGACCAGGACACTGGAAAGGAAGAAATATGATGTTAATGATGTGGTTCCCATATGACCCAGCAAATTTACTGAGCAAGCACCCAGCAACTGCTGGGTAAAATTGAGGACACATGTGCTTGGGGGAAGGTCCTTGTGCTCAGGCAGTACTTACAGAGACCTCAAGGCTAGAAGAATCTCAAGCGTGACTTCATAATAACTTACTCTCAGGAAGGTAGCTGATGTGACCGATGCTTTGCCAAGCTTCAGGCTAAGTGGATTCCAGGAACCGTTTCTGCTTCTCATCAGCAGCAACCTGTCTGGCACATGGTCAATTCCAGCCTCACCATTAAAAACTAACCTTCCCAAGGTTGCCAAGGACTCCACATTGCTGCATATAAGAGACCTGTGTGTCCTCATCTCATTAGAGCTTTCAGCATCCTTAGCACAGCAGACCCTTCATCCTCCTTGAAACCTTCTCTTCTCCCACTTCCACCCTCTCCTGGACTCCTCTTACTTCCCCAACTACTTCTTCCCAATATACTTCTCTGTCTCCTGTTCCTTGATCCCATCTTTAAAGGTTAGAGTCCCCCAGGTCACCATCTTACCTCTTCTAGTCTCTATCTACTCCCATCCTAGATTTCCATCAGCATTAAACAGTCCCCATAAGTGATGATTCACAAGAATTTTCTATCTTCTCTCTGGGGCTCTGGACTACACACTCAGCTGCTTGCTTGACTTTTCTACTTGAAAATATACCCTGTGCCTGAAGCTTGACCTGTCTAAACAGGGGCCCCTTTTCTGCCCATCCCTATCTCTCTACTGGTCTTCTGCACATCCGGGGTCTATTTTCCATAATCCTCCTTTCAGAGCAGGCTTGGTTGACCTTAATGCTCTTTTATGTAAATTAGACCCAACATTCCTCTCCTTAACACTTCGATTATGACCTGAGATTGGTCTTCCCTGGTGGCTCAGTGGTAAAATCCACCTGCCAATGCAGGAGACATAGGTTTGATCCCTGGTCTGGGAAGATCCCCTGGAGAAGGAAATGGCAACCTGCTCCAGTATTCTCGCCTGGAGAATTCCATAGACAGAGGGACCTGGAGTGCTACAGTCCTTGGGGTCACAGAGTCAGACACGACTTAGCTACTAAACAACAAGAACAATGTCCTGAGAGCTTAGAATATACCTAATCCCCTTGGCAAATCCAACATGATCCCCTGTGGACTGGTCTCTGCTCCCCCCGCAGACACTAGCCAGCCTTGGGGCATTTTAGGTTCCTTAAGGGGAGTGGGCTTCGCTCTGCATTTCTCTCCCTGGAAGGTGCTGCCCCAGCTTGTCTCCCCTCATCTGGCTCTCAGGACAACCCTCTCCTAAGCCTGAGTCTCTGTCTGCACTAGTGGCTGTGACAAAGTACCCCGGATGGACTTAAACAACAGAGGCTTATCCTCCCAGAGCTCTGGAGGCCCGGTGTTGACAAGGCCATGGTCTCTCTGGAGGCTTCTGGGAGGATTCCTGGTCCATCCAGCTCCTGGGGAATCCAGAGGGCCCGTGGCTTGTGGCCACATCCTCTGATCTCTGCCTCATCTTCTGTGGCTTCTCCCCTCTCTATGTCAAACTCCCTCTGCTGCTCTCTCATGAAGACACACGCGAGTGCCTGTAGGGTTCACTGGGCCGATTTAGGACAAGCTCCTCCTCTCAGGGTCCCTCTGCCATAGAAGGTCGGGTTCACATGTTCTGTGAATAAGGATGTGGTCATACCTTGGGGCCACCATTCAACCCACTACACTCTGTCTTGTGTTTCTTAAATAAACAGGAACCATTTCCTATATGGGTCTGTTGGGGAGGGGGAAATTACCCCCTCTAACCTTTTGAGATCATGTGGCTGGACTAGTAAATAAAATTGACATGAGACAGATGAATAGGAGAATAAGAAACAAATTTTACTTCTTTCACATGGAGGTTCCACAGAGATGGGGTCTAAGAAGTGACCAGAGCAGGCAGCTTTTATACTTTTTATATGAAGAAACAATACATTTGTGTGGAATGACAGGACAGAGAAACTCAGGTTTTGGTGCTCATTTTGAGAAGAATATAAACAGCTTTAGTCCATGAAAGAGGTCACCAGGCTTGTGACATATGTTTCTCAGCCCCAATTTCCAGATCTTTCGTGGTAAATTTGTCCTTCTACCTCCAGACTCAGGGAGAGTGCCTTTCACATGAGAGATGTATATCCTGCGTTCAGAGAGACAGAAAGAGACTCAGGGTGTCCCTCTTGGCTTGGCTGTTTCTTAAGTAATGTTAACTCAAAATAATCATGAGCCATGGAGGCACATTTAGGGGTGGGCTGCCCTGGGCCCCCGTAGGCTTTGGCACATCTTACAGGCAGGTCCAACCGCCTCTTTCGGCAGCATGACATTTGCAGTAGCTTTTCTGTGTGTGGCAGGGATATTCTCAATATGAAAAGGTAAGAATTCAGTGTTTGTCTAGAAAATAACACCCTGTCCTTCAGGGCAGGAGGGGAGGTGGTGGGGCCCTGAGGGGCTGTGGCTGCTGAAAGGGGTGAACTTTGCCTGGAAGAAATGAGCAGGAAACTGGAGAGACACCGTTTGAAGGAGAGGATCTCAAGGAGGCCGGCCAGCAGACTTTGGATGGAAACGATGAAGCCATGAAGGGTTCCCCCCAGCAGTGGGGCCTCCTCTCCCTTCATCCAGAGTGGGTGTATGGGCCTAATTGCCAACCCGGCCCCACCAACGACAAATGCCTCCAGTTCCCCCTGGAGTGGGCAGCTGGGGACAGAGGCCAGAGAGGCTTGTCCCATCACAGTCCTCCTGGATCTGCTCCGTGGCGTGTATATCAGAACATGGCTTAGTTGTCTGCTTTTTCGGGACCCAGAGGCCCCTTCTTTCCCTCTGCAGAACCCCCTCCAGATCCAGCTGTGGTGTGCATGGATTGTCCATAGGGAAAAAGCTCAGATCACAGACACTGAAAAGTGAAAGCCTGTTTTCCTGCTAGGAGTAGGAAGGACAGACCATCAGCAATGAAAACACATTTCCATCCCTCCCTTCTTGGAGCTTTGCTTCTCCGAAGATGAGACAGAGAGAATGCTCACTTTTCTCTTGCTAGAAAAGCAAAATGCAAATAAGTCTTCTGAAAGTTGCTTCCATGTATAAGATTTTTGTGTGGCTTTCTGCAACATACAAGGAAGACAGAGGGACACACAGATGGTGAGTAGGAACTGACCAAGTGAGTCCTTGACTGTTCCTTCAGTTCTACCCCAGACCTTCTGCATAAACTGCAGTCAGGCTATAACCACAATGGGCCTCTTTCCTTTATGTTAAAGCATGACCTGGTAGGAAAAAACAAAGCAAACAAAAAGCCAGCATGAGTTTTCAAACCAGGCAGAACTGCATTCAAATGCTCTCTTGCCATGTCATCTTGGGAAAATTATTTAATTACTCTATTCCCTGAGCTGAAATAAACAAGTATTAGAGTCCTCATCAGATTGTTACGAAGACTGAATCTGAAAATGTACCATCCAAACTTGCACAAAAGCCCTCAAAACCAGTAGTTTTTCCTCCTTTCCTAAATGAAACCAAGAATTAAATGACAGAGTGTGTAGCCCTTTGAAAAGTGATCCTTTGCTCTTAGCAGTAAGGAGCAGAATATTTTCTTCTCCATCAATAGGAACTAATTTTTTACAAGTTTTAGTAATTTAAGTTGAAGGAATATAAAACACATTAAAAAGCTGCTCAGAAATGGTATATTTTCCCCATTGCTTAAGAGGAGGGATTGAAATGTTTTACTTTCTAAATGTGGTGTTCAATTATCAAACCAGCCCAGGAGGGTCAAAAAAAAAAAGTTTGTCACTCAGTTGTGTCCAATTCTTTGCAATCCCCTGGACTATAGTCCTCCAGGCTCCTCTGTCCATGGAATTCTCCAGGCAAGAACACTGGAGTGGGTAGCCATTCTCTTCTCCCGGGGATCTTCCTGATGCAGGGATTGAACCTGCATCTCCTGCATTGCAGGCAGATTCTATACCTTACGAGCCACCAAGGAAGCCCTAGAAGGGTCAAGCCATTCGTGAATTCCTGCAGTGACTTTTCTGACCGGTGTACGTGTACTGGCCTGCATTCTCATTACGTGGCCTCTCTCTCCGTCCGCAACAGTGAGCTCATTGAAGGTGGCACCTTGTTTGGTCATCGTCTGGGGCCGTGAGGGCTCCAGGGAAAGTGCCTGGGACTCATTTCAGTGAGTTGAAGCACACACATCTTTGCAGGAAAACACACGTATTACTTTCTCCTGCCCAGCCAGACATTAGTTAGTTCAGTTGCTCAGTCATGTCTGACTTTGCAACCCCATGGACTGCAGCACACCGGGCTTCCCTGTCCATCACCCCCTCCAGCCAGATGTGGCCTTTACTAACTCTGAAGTTTGTGTTGGTTAAGAATCTCCTGGTCATAAACTGTCAAGGTGAAAGTGAAGTCGCTCAGTCATGTCCGACTTTTTGCGACCCCATGGACTATAGCCTACCAGGCTCCTCCGTCCATGGGATTCTCCAGGCAAGAGTACTAGAGTGGGTTGCCATTTCCTTCTCCAGGGGATCTTCCCGACCCAGGGATTGAACCCGGGTCTCCCGCATTGCAGGCAGACGCTTTAACCTCTGAGCCACCAGGGAAGCAAGCTGTCAAAACCCCACTTCAAACCGGCTGAATCCAGGAGGGACGTTTATGAGCCCTCCTAACCCTATGGCCAGAGGTGGAAGAGCACCAACATCCAACAGCACCCGATATTTTCTGACTAGTTCCTGAGAGCTGCTGTAACTAAGCACCTCAGACTGGGTGGCTTAAAGTACCACACACTTGTGCTGTCACACTTCTGGCTGCAGAAGCATCAGCAGGTCCACATGCTCATTCTGGAGGTTCCAGGGGAAACTCCTTTTGTGCATCTCTCCTGGTGGCTCCTGATGACCCTCAGTTTGCAGACCCGTCACCCAATCTCTGCCTCCATCCTCACGAGGCCATCTTTCTTCTGTGTATGTCTCTGTGTGTCTCTCCTCTTCTTATAAGCCCCATTACATTGGATTTGGAACCCACTTTGCTCCAGTATGGATGCAATCACACCTGCAAAGATCCCACATTTGGAGGTTCCAGGTGGGCATGGATTTGGGGATTCAATTCAACCCATAGCTCCCTCCCTTGCTTGATTTCTCTTGGTCTCTCCTCACTGCTTCAGGGTCTCATTCTAAGGCTGATTCTACCCCCATCATTGCAAAATGATGCTAAGCCAATGCCGTCAGCCCTGCATCCTCCCTTAGCCAACACAAGAGTGTGTCCAGCTGCCAGGAGGAGGCCCCCCTCCCCTGGCTGAAATGCTTCTCCCTGACAATACCCAGAATCAAATGGTGCTTAAACACCTGAATAATTTAAATGGCAATTCAAGGAGCCCTGCCAACAGAGACAACAAAATGACACTCCAGACCTCATCCAGCCACTCTGCCTCACCCCTAGGGGCTAATCAGGGACCTGGCTTTGTCTTTCAAAGGGCCCGAGGCACTCTTATTATCAACCCTGCTTTGTTCCCTACCACATCTGAAGTGCTTTCCTTGTTTCCAAATAAATAAAACAGCAGTGATGAACTGTCATTTCACCAGCTTTCAATTAGAAGGGAAAACACACAGGAAGGTGGGAAGGTGGAAATCAACTCAGAGGTGGGGGAGGTGGCCTCACATGCTGGGTCCCTCTGACTGGGATGGGGTGGGTTAGAAAGAGAGCAGCTGTACATCCCGTTTGGGTCAAAGGTGAGACAGACAAGGGGTTCAGAGGTTCTGAAGTTCTGTGGTCTCCTCTTGGCTCTCTCCTCTGCCCCTGCCCCTCCTGTTTGCCCTGCTCTCTCGGCCTCCACCCACCCCGCCCGACCCGTCCTCTGCCTCCGCTCTGAATCTGTCTGCAGGATCAGCCCAGGACAACAGTTGCTTTGACAACCAAGGTCACAGTCTTCTCTGGGCTGTGCACAGCTGGGTCCCAGGTGGCCCCAAGCCATCAGAGGGTGTGCTTTGCAGAGAGACAGTCTGGGGTGGGGATTGGGGTTGCTCACACTAGAAGACCACCCCTGAGAACACTGGGGTGGGGGAGCTCCTGGGCAGAGCAGATAAGGCTGCATGAGGTCTCTCCACTTCTGTAGAGCAGCCCACCTCCCAGGTGCCAAGTCACCAGCATGGGGGCCTGCGTGGTCCAAGTGAGGGGGACATCGGCAGGGGCGATGCTGGGGACACGTGCAAGAGGGCCTCTCCTGCTGTCCTCCTACTGCCCCCTGCCCTACCCCACCCTGGGGCCTCAGCCAGCCCTGCATGACTCCCAGGTATCCACAAGGTCCCCTGAGATAATCAGCAACACGATGAAACGTGCACCATTCACTGCCATGATGAATTCATCATTCCATGATGGCGTCAACCTCTAGAAGGGGTCTCCTGTCAGTAAACAGAAAGATAATGTTAGAACCATGCAGGGAGCAGCATGCCGAATGAAAACACATGAATTGTCAGGTGCACAAGGAGGACAGGGAGTTAGCAGTTCTGCTGTAAATCAGGTCTACGCTTTGCACTTTACATGTAATTGTTACCTTGCTCTACAAGTAACTGATAAAACAAACAGTGATCCAGTTTGTCTCACCACTCCTCCCGCCCGCCTCCGCCCCCCACCCCCCCACCAGCTTCAGCTAAGAGCGGATATAGATGCTATGCTTCTTACACCCTATTAGGTGGGGGCAGAGAAAGTGCTTTTAACTCCACTCGGTCAGTTTGGGATCCACTCAGTGAAGGAGAGTTAGATTCCAAAGTCTGCAGAGGCTCTAAGTGGAAACTTGTCGCCTTGGCACCAAAGGGTGCTGCCTCCTTCCCCACTGGGTCAGCAGCCTGGACCACCTCTCTGCACCTGCGCAGGCCTGTCCTCCTGACTCTGGTCCCTCACCAGCCATTCTTTGTACTGAACTTTCTTGCTCACCTGTTAGATGGTTCCTCAATTGAACCCAGATGGATGCAAGATATCTGGACCCAGAAGAGAAGCCCCAGCCCTCAGACAGTACCGTCAGCCTTAGGAACACGTAGTCACCCTGCCTCTGAGAGGTGTAGCCTCTAGTCCACATCCCCCTCCTTGGCAGGTCCACACCTGCATCCTCACGGGGCTTCAGGATGCTGCCAAGTCAGTGGGGACACTGGGGCCTGTGAGAACAGGGGATATGGAAACCCAGCACCTCCAGGTAATGTTCCCCATCTGTAGAAAGAGAGGTGAAAACTGGCCTGCAGACCGTCGTCATGGGGATGTGGTCAGACAAAGTGTGCCCAAGGCTGCATTCGTTTAACTGGGCCTGAGTGAGACCTGCCCTGTGGCCGGAACATGGCTGACAGCTATTATACTTCCTGTTTGAGCTCAGAGCCAGCCTGTGAAGGCTTGTGTGTGTGTGTGCGTAGCCACTTCAGTCGTGTCTGATTCTTTGTGATCCTGTGGACCATAGCCCACCAGGTTCCTCTGTCCATGGGATTCTCCAGGCGAGAATACTGGAGTGGGTTGCCATGTCCTCCAGGGGATCTTCCCGATCCAGGGGTCGAAGCCACGTCTCCTGCACTGGCAGGCAGGTTCTTTACCACTAGCACTGCCAGGAAAGTCTGCGGAGGCACCTGCCTATGAACGTGATGTGAAGGCAGGCCTGGCACCAGGGGTTCAAAGGTGAAGCTGTGGGGTCTTCGGCCCAGTCTTAGAGCACGCGGTCCACATCCCTGGAAGAAAGGATTCCTGCAGAAGAGTGACTCACGCCGGTGCCCTAGGAAACCACACACAACAGGAGGGCACCAGCTTTGGAAGCCTGGCCTGGGGGGAGGGGCTGGATGTGGGGGCAGGAGGAGAAGGGGGTCCCCAGGAAATGGCTCCAGAGCTGAATCTTCAAGTGTGATGGGAATATAGACAAAGCAGGAACACGGGGACAGTCGGGGAGGCTGAGCATTTGGACCACAGAGGACAGTGTATGCCAAGGTCCCATCCCATGAGAAACTACAGGGTGTGTGACCATGTGGCGAGAACTCACTGTGGTGAAGTGTCACGTCTGAAGCTGGAGCAAGTAGCCTGAGCTGGAGGGGAGGCTGGATATGACTGTGGGGGGCTCTGTGTGCTGTGGAGGAGCTAGCCTCTATCAGCTGGGCACTGGGGAGCCACTGCAGACCTAGAGAAAGAGCAGCAGTGGGCTCAGAGTGGACCCCGAGGCAGAGACCCTTGAGGGGCAGGTCGGGGGCAGGGAGAGTGAGCGGTGGGGCAGGCAGAGCTGATGAGCCCTGAACCCAGATGGAAAGGGTTGAAAAAAGACAAGGGAGAAAGGCCAGAGGTACAGGGCAAGATCTGGAAAATCAACATTGATGATCTGGAGTTGAGGAAGAGAAACAGAAACAACATATATCAGGGTATATACGGTAGAACCGGTGCTATGTGATCCTAACACAAGTGATGGATGTCGTAAGTTTATTACAGGATTCTGCACACCCAAGTTCCACTGCTCTTATTCCTGTGAGCCTCTTTCCTCTACCACACACAATTCCACTACCTGGGGAATGAAGACACAGCCCATGGACCCAGAAGGTCCCTGTGCTAGCAAAGGAAACAGACAAATAGACAGGTGTCCACAGACGCAGCTTTGAGTTCTGGCTCAGTTGGAGGGCAAGGAGGAGCCTGCCTGGAGGGGGCGACGGTTTAAGCCAAATCTGGGAGGAATCAGGACAGGAGCCAGGAAAAGGAGGTGCAGGGCAGTGGGGGGCTCCTAGTGGAGGGAATGAGGGTGGCGGTTCAGTTCAGTTCAGTCACTCAGTCATGTCCGACTCTTTGTGACCCCATGAACTGCAGCACGCCAGGCTTCCCTGTCCTTCACTATCTCCCAGAGTTTGCTCAAACTCATGTCTATTGAGTCGATGATGCCAGCCTACCATCTCACCCTCTGGAAGGAGGCGCTAAGAATAGTGAGCTCACAACGGTCGAGAAGCACGTGGAGGACACTTGGTTAGACTGCACTGGTGGGAGGAGGGAGCACTCTGGGGAGATGGGGGCATCCTCCCAGTGGGCTGGCCTCAGGTGTAGACATGGACTCGGGTCATCCTCCAGGTGACATGAACCTCCTACCCCTCTCTCTGGACCCCCTCACAATCCCGCCCTGAAGGAAGGCCCAGGGGGCTCGGCTGCTGCAGAGGGGCATCTGCACCAAGAGCCAGAACATCCCTGAACCCGTACCTGCAGGACTCAGAAGGCCAAGGCCAATTCCACCAGGACCCCCACCCCCTCCTGCCACACCTGGCTGTACAGGAAGCCATCAGGAGGCTGTTTTGATTGGCTCATTTCAGCGGGCTCATTATTTTCACAGGGAACAATTTCTAACAATTTTCCTTGTCACTCAGGGCGCTTGCTGCTAGCTCAGTTTCTCGGGCCATTATAAATACATTATCAGACACGTTCCGCAAGCACTTGCAGGTAAAAATAAACCCCCAGCATTTGCATCGCGGGGCACAGATGTGAGACGGCTTGGGTGAGACGTTCGCTCTCCGTGTCCTCCCTCCCTGTGGGGTGAGGGGTGGAGGTCGGGACTGAGCCGCCCCAAGAGGCTGGGCCCAGGGCTCAGGGGCTTAGAAAGCTGGGTTGTGTGAGCCTCGTCCTCATTCCCCTTCATGGTGGAGGCTCAGGTGGGAACTGAGTGTTTGCGATGTGAACCATTGGACAGGGCCCCACTGACATCAAGAACACACGGGACCCACAGGCTGATGGCACCTGCACCCTCTGCTTTAGACTCTCTCTGGAACTTCCTGACCAGCAAACCCTCAAGGCAGACCCACTGAACTTGGGGCTCTGGGAGTGGGGCCAGGAATACTCCCAGGTGGTTTTGAAGCCCAGGAAAGAGTGAAACCCAAGCAGGAGTCCACACCCACATGTCCTACGGGCCAGACAGGAAGGACAGAGTCAGATGGCAGAGCCAGAAGAATCAGCCCCAAAGTACAGTCTGGCACCATCTCACTGGGTGCTGTGGGTGGCCTGGGCTTCCCAAGCCTCAGTTTTGTCATCCATGAAATGGGCATCGTCAGGCTTACCATGTAGCACTGTCTGATGTTCAGTTTATGACACAGCCTTTCACAGTTGTTCTTAAATGTTGTAGTGTTATTGACCGCGTCACAAGGAAGGAAAGAATTCTCTAAAGAATGTGACCGAGAGCAGATTCGGTATCTTGCTAAGGCTCATGGCTGTTGCCTGTGGATTTGTGTCTAGTGTTAAGCCCAGTGGTACTGAGTTTATCTCTATGGGGTGTCTAGAGCTGCAGGTGACTTGGGCCACAGGAAGGAGCAGGGGCCACGTATCTGGTAGGGGGGACATGGATCCCTGTTGGAGTGTCAGAGGAGTAGAGCTTCAGGGATGAGACAGAACTCCAGACAGCGGGGAGAGGTCGCAAATCTTTGCCTGAAGAAGGGAGGTTATAGGCAGGGTGGGCAGATGTAGGCAGACAGGTGGGACACCTGGACCAGAGTCGGGCCCCTGGCAGGAGGGTAAGACACCTGGTAGAGAGACAGGGTGGAGCAGGATATCTTAACAGAATTGAGTCCTTTCAGACCACCCATGGTGATGGAATTCTACACAGGTGGAAACCTCTTCTCTCGCATCCCACTTCACCTCTGACTGTGCTCTTGTTGGCTGAGTACTAACCCCATGCCCACACTGCGCCTTATCAACTCATGGCATCTTAGCAACCCCAGGCTCTGTTCCATGAATGGATGGCCAGCATTCAGGAAGCTCGAGCCACTTCCCGGGTCTGGGACCCAGATCCTTCTGAATTCAGTTAACGGGAAGCATAGTTATCTATGTGTGTGTGTGCTCAGTCATGTCCGACTCTTTGCAACCCCATGGATTGCAGCCCTCCAGGCTCCTCTGTCCATGGGATTTCCCAGGCAGGAATACTGGAGTGGGTTACCATTTCCTTCTCCAAGGGCTCTTCCCTACTCATAGATCTAACCCACGTCTCTTGTGTTTCCTGCCTTGGGAGGTAGATTCTTTACCACTGACTCCAGAATAGGGAAATAACAGCAAAGGTACAATGAACTTTCTAGAGTGATGGAGACATTCCATATCTTGGCTGGGTATTGGTCACATAGGTGTGTACATATGTCAAAGTTTATTGAAGTGTACACTTAAGAGCTTTTAATTTCAGTGTACTGTAAATTAGACCTTAATTTAGCAACAACAATGTAACAGTCAGATTGCCTGAATCAGAACAAAATAAGCAGAGCTTGGATGATGTGTGTGCTGATCATTTCACCTGTCCTCCCTTCATAGTGAAAGGAGGGCATTAAAGACAATTAAAATGACGCATTTTTGAAGTATTTTTTTGATAAGTGGGTTTTCATATATGTTTGTGTGTGCTCAGTCATGTCCAACTCTTTACAGCCTCATGAACTATAGTCCTCCAGGTTCCTCTGTTTATGGAATTTTCCAGGCAAGAATACTCGAAAGGGTAGCCATTTCCTCCTGCAGGGGATCTTCCCAATCCAGGGATCAAACCTAGGCTTCCTGCACTGCAGGCAGATTCTTTATCACTACACCATGGGAATTCCCTAGGTAGATCCATTGGAATTTTTCTGAAGAATAAGCATTTTTTTCAATAGACTCTTAACATCTAAAAATTTTCCGTAAAATTGCTAGGGTCTTTCATCAAAATTGCGTATTCTTTTGCTAATACATTTGAAATTGTTGACACCTTACACTGACTTCTCTCTCCTAGACCATAACATATTTAATTGAGACAATTATCTCTCTGCGGGTGCAGGGGGATGTGGTAAGCTCAGAACAAGCAAATTTTGCTCTCTACAGAGGGCATGTTCACGGGTTTTGTTTTTCTATGGTTGAAATGTGTAAATATTTTACCCAAATGCATTTACAGAGGCTGAGAGTCTTTCTTTGACAAACAGTCTTACAAGATAAAACTCATCAAATAAGTTGTCTGTTTTGAAGTCATTTCTATATATGATTCTCTTGAATGTTTCTCCAAATTTAGATGCTGCAAACTTGTAGATCTTTTAATTTGGTTCCATTCTGGCATGGAATATAAATTTGTTTAATTAAAAATAGGGTTTCATTAAAAGATGCTTTCTACTAGTTGAGATATTCCAAAGCACAATTATGTAATTTTTAAATTAAATCTGAGGCTGTCAGGGCTCACATGGTTTCATTGGTTCTCTCCCTGCCTTGCTTGCATGGGGATAAATTTAATGTCTTCCTGTTTGCAAGCTTTGTTTTCAATAATGATAATTTTCCAAAAGCCTCAAAAGCTGAAGTTTTTGTTGTTGTTTGTGCTCTCCTCGTTGGATTATTGAATGCAGCCAAAACACAGAGGATTTGTTTACAAAAGGGTTCAGTGCTGTTATAGGACACTCGAGATTGATTTACAAAGAAGCTCTTCAAAGGCTCAAACATTTCCAGACTCTTATTCATGGCAAGTAGCAAGAGAGAAACCGCACTGCCACATTGAAGGGCTTTTTAAAATTCAATATCCGCTTCTCATAAAATGTTGCAATTCAGTTACTCTAAGTATATACAGATACACAGTTGTAAATTTCCAACAACTGTAACTTCTATCACTTGACTGTTAGATTGTTTCAACTTTTCAGACACAAGTTTGAATTACGTGTGTAGCACAACATGTTCCTCCACTTTTGTTTCATATGTTTTGTGAAATGGAGTATTTCCTGCCGTACCAATAAACAAGGACGTCACAGCTGTCAGCTATTCTGACCCTCCAAAAGTGAGTTTCTGAGCCTGGAGAATGCCCAGAAAGAACAATGCCTGCATTCTGGCAACTGTGAGGCTGCTGCCACTCCCTATAGAGAGCGAAAAACTAAGAATGTGAAAACTCAGAAGGATGCTGGCCCCTGATAGCTGAGATGCATATGAAAGCAATGATTTCACTGAACCCAGACCCTTACATCTTCTCATACACAGAAAAGCACTAAATTCCTTAACTTGAGATATCTGGTTTTCCTTAATTTACGATAATCTTTTGACGTTCAGACTACCTGCCTTGTTTCTAACTTCTATATAACCTGACTCTGCAACTCCACGCCACACCCCGCCCCCGTCAACTCCTTGGAGCAGTTCTCTGAGTTACTTGAGATGCTCTCTCCCAGGCTTGAAGTTCTAAAAATTCCCCCTGAATAAGACATAACTCTCAATTTCTAGTTTGTGACTATTTTTAAGTCAACAGTTACTTACTTTAATAAGAATGTGGCTTCCAACTTAAAACTCATATCAAATATATATTCATATTATGACCGCATCAACTAAACAATCAAACAAATTGCACAACCTAAAAGTTGAGAATTTTATTTGTCGGGAAAAAACTGAGCACTCAAGCTTGGAACGCAACCTCTCAGCTCAGGGGTCCTGTTCCTAAGAGGTAAAGGTGGAGCCAGAGTACACAGGGGTTTTTGCAACAAAGACCAGGGAGTCAGAATACCAAAAGATGTTAAAACCAGACATCTCAAGTCAATGAATTTAGCACTTTTCTGTAAACGGGAAGATGCAAGAGTCTGAGCTCATTGAAACCATCCTTTTGATTTGCACCTTAGCTTTCTGGGGCCAGAATGCTCTTCTTCCCCATCCTGAGTTCCCTCAGGATTCACTGTAGTGACGTGGGGGCAGCTGTAGTGCCCTGATGGTTGCAAAGTCCTTTGTTTTCTGATAAGGCAGGCAGCCTTGTTTTATTCACGACATAATACAATCAATTCATTTTACCCTCAATGTGGAATTTTCAACCGATTTTGCAATAGCACTCAGCGTAGCCTCAGGTGATTTGCTTCCAACAGAATGAAACCCCTAAAGGTGTAACTTTTTTTAATATAAATTTTTATTTATTTTTGGTTGTGCTGGGTCTTTGTGGCTTTGTGGGGTTTTCTCCAGTTGTAGAGAGCAGGGGCTGCTCTCTGGTTGTGGTGTGTGGGCTTCTCATTGAGGCAACTTCTCTTGTTGCAAAGCACGGCCTCAAGGGCACACGGGCTCAGAAGTCGTGGCTTCTGAGCTCTAGAGCACAGGCTCAGTAGTTGTGGCGCATGGGCTCAGCTAGTCCGTGGCATGTGAGATCTTCCCAGATCAGGGATTGAACCCATGTGTCCTGCATTGGCAGGCAGATTCTTTACCACTGAGCTACCAGGGAAGCCCCTAAAGCTGTATTTTTAGTTTAGCAATTGAATCACGAAGTACTGAGCCATTCTTGGAATTCACAGATTTTGTATCAGGAGTATCTGATGTCATGATGTCAAACTGGCTTCCTTTCCACTTCCCAAAGCCTTCTTGTGCCAGGGGCCCTGATATATTGATGGCTAACTGCTTCATCCTTCCTCCATGCCCAAGGAAACTTAAAATCTGAACTGAGCAGCCTGCGTTTGGGAATGTCGATGGAAAACCTAATGCTCAACCTAAAAGTTAGAGTTATGTTTTATTTGGCGGACTTTCTGAGGACTTCAAGCCTGGGATGCAGCATCTCAGATAACATTGAGATAACTGTTCTGAAGGGGCATGGGGAGGGGAGCCGGATATACAGGGATTTTTGCAACAAAAGACTAGGTAATCAGAACATCAAAAGATTACTGTTAATCGAAGCAGATCAGACATCTCAAGTTAATGCATTTAGAGCTTTTCTATATATGGGAAAATGCAAGAGTCTGGGCTCACCGAAATCATTCCTTTAATGTGCACCTTAGCTATCTGGGGCCAGGAGCCTGTGCTTTCTCAAGGTTAGTCCCTTCAGGGTGCACCATCGGGGGCGGGGGGGGGGGGTGTGGCTGTAGCAGCTGCCTGCTAAATGTGGATGGGGAGCAGGGCTCCTGCTGCCTTCATCCTGAGTTCACTCAGGGCTCACAGTCAGGGTGGTTATAACGTGGTAACTTGATGGTTGCTACATCCTTTGCTTACTGATATGGCAGCACTATTTTTCATTCATAGGAAGAACAGTATTTGATCTAAATTAACAACAACAAAAAATCAAATCAGCATTTGGTCTAAATGAAAAATCCGGCCTTACAGACACACATGCAAGAAGCCTTCTACAGCCACACATGGTAAGTACCCATCTTAGAGCAAAATCTTCTTAAATGACCATTAAGGTAGGAAGTAGGGGCTGCCGTTCAGTCAGCATCCTGCCTGTGGCCCACAGGCAGACAGGCCATGTGGAAGGGCTCTGCACCAGCTGCAGCTTCATCATAACTTTAATGATCGACAGAAGCTCAGTCCTTGTTTTCTCATTAAATGTGTACTTTCATTATTTTAGCTCACTGCTGCCCAAAGAATTCATTATGAAATTTTAAAAGCATTAGCAAATAATAAATACTTGGTAGTATATTTGCTCTGATGATAAAGAAAGGCTCGTTTGTAGCTGAGTCTATGGCTGCTCCTGTTCATCTGTTCTGAGCAGGACTATGAGTGCATGCTAAGTCCCTTCATCCATATCGAACTCTTTGCAACCCCACTGATTGTAGCCTGACAGGCTCTTCTGTCCATGGGATTCTCCAGACAAGAAGATTGGAGTGGGTTGCCATGCCCTCCTCCATGGGATTTTCCTGACCCAGGGATCAAAGCCCAGTCTTATGTCTCCTGCATTGGCAGGCAGGTTCTTTGCCTCTAGAGCCACCTGAAAAGCCCCTCTGAGCAGGATCACTGACCTCGGATCTTTACTGGGCTTCACGCACTTCTGCTTGGAGGGTCCCTCCGGCCCCACTGGCCCCATCAGCTACCATCTGGGGGCTTTGAGGTCTTCCAGGTGGTGGTCCTAGCCACAGCACAGCTGGCCATCCACCAGGTCCGTCAAGGGAGGGCAGTAACTCAGGACACTCCTCCCTTCGCCTGAGGGAGGCCAGAGGGAGGACGTACTTCCTGCCACTCATGCCTGAGAGGTGCTCCACGGTGGTCATCACTCAGAGGCAGGAGAAACGTCCTGGGACTGGAAAGGGTAGAAAACAAAGCTGGTCCGTCATCATCAGTGGTCTTTCAGCTTGAGCCCCATGTTGAATGAAAACTGCTCACTGCCTGCTTCTCATGCACTAGGAGACAAGAGCATCATGGAGGCCTGGGGCCAAAAGCTGGCATCTGCTGGACCACATGGCTTATTTCAACATGAACATTCGTCATAATACTCTGTTTGAAAATGAAAAATCTGGCATAAATGCCAAACTGATGGGGTGTCTCACAACACATGAAGACTGAGACAAAGGTCACCCTTATGGACTCAATGCTTGTCCCCCCCAAATCCATATGTTGAAATCCTAACCCTTAATATGATGCTATTAAGAGGTGAAGTCTTTGGGGTTGATGAGGCCATGAGGATGGAGCCCCATGAATGGAATTTGTGATCTTCTAAAAGGGACCACTTCTTTGCCCCTTCTGCCACATGGAGGCAGAGCGTGGAGACAGCCATCTATGAATCAGGAAGCTGGTCTCACCCAACACCAGGTGCCTCAGTCTCAGACATCCAGCCTCCAAAACTGTGAGCAATAAATATCTGTTGTTTGTAACCCCCCAAGTCTGTTATAGCTGCCGGGATGGACGAAGACAGTCTCCCTCCTGAGGGACAGTTGACCACCCCTATCTGGGGGTGTCCATCTTCCTTGAGCAGCAGCAGCTGAAAGCCTCTCCCCTCCAGCCCCTCCAGATGGTTGAGCTGACCCTGTACCTACTATCAGCCCCTCCTGCGATGACAGACACAGTCTTCAGTACTGCCTGTCTTTCCTTAACACACACCTCAGAACTCTGGCCAGATTTTACACATTAGAACTTCCAACAGCAGGAACACCAGCTCTCCTGGGGTCTTCTCCATCCCAAACCCCTAAATGGGAAAGTCCAAGGCAGTGCTCATTCGGGAAGTTTGATGAGCTGGGCCTGGACTTGGGGTCCATCTCTCTGCTCTGCTGGCTGACACGTGCCTCAACTCCAGAAAAAGAGGCGGGGAAACCTGGCTCATTGGGCGGGGATGAGGTCCTGTGAATGAAGTGGCATGCACTCATGGCCTGCAGAAGTTCCACCAGCCCTGCTCCAGTTACTTCTTCTCATAGCTGGGATGCAGCTGTCTGTATCCTCTCATCAGGAACCCACGGGGCTGGGGCACATATCTCCTCCTAGGGAGGGAGGCTGTACAAACATCGCCACCTTTGGGCAGGTAACATCTCCCATCCTGCTAGCTTTTGCAGACGTGCAAACAAAAACCCAGAGTTTTCCTCTGTCTCAGCCGAAGTCACACAGCTTCTTGGCTCAGGGTGGAGGTCTGAGCTCAGGTGTGTCTGACTCCTGCATCTGTGTCCAGGTGAGCATCTAATCCTACCTGCTCTATCTTGTTAGCTCACTCGAAGGTCAACCCAAGTCTGGGGCAGCTGCTGCCTCTGCACGCGGTGCGCTGCTCTGCTCTGCTCACTAGTCTCACCGTGTGCCCCCCACTCGCCAGCATGAGCAGGGAAGGTGGGGAAGTCACCTCCAGATGTGGCTCCCTCCAGGATCCTCTCACCCAAGCAAGAGAGACTGTTTTCAGTGCACAGGAACCCCTGTCTGGAGATGGGCTGTGTTTGGAGCTTCTCCACTGGAGCAACCCTGGGAGGAGGCTGCGGCTGGCATTCCCCAGAGCACCTCCCATGGAGGGTTGGTCTCTCTTACGACAGAAAAGAAATCAATCCTCCCGGAGCTGCTTTGCACGCGACGTGCGTTGAGAGAGGATACAGGGCAATTTGTCCAAATTACAAACAGGAAGACTTTCCAGACGGATCCATTGCAATTAATGGTGAAGCTTTAATTCTAGGCGCTTGTGTGACAAGAGTGACAGATGCAGAGGAGCCCAGCCCTCCCCTCCCTCCCCGGTTCCCAGATCTGGCAGTGAACTGAGATGCTGAAAGCTCCTGTGGGAGCCTACCCCTCCCTCACCACGTATTTTGCTTTTATGGAGCACCTACTATGTGCCCAACAGAGCTGAATACAGTCAGCGTTTTCAGGATCTGTCCAAGCAGGTCTGGAGCAGAAACATAAGGCTGGACCTGACCCCGGGGTTGAGGTGAGGACAAGGTGACCAGGCTTTAGAGTCTTCCTCCACGGGCTCCTGCTGCCCCAGAGCTGAGTTTGGGGTTCTTTCATTCCACCAGAGTTTACACCTCCCCCCTGGTCTGGACACTGAGCTACCTGCTGTGCTTGTAGAGACGACAGAGGTGTGAGCTGTGGCCACCCATGTGGAGGAAGCACGAGAGAGAATTATCAAGTGAGCTGCATAGGACGCCCTGGAGTCTGCACAGGACTGGGGGCCTTGATCTGGCCAAGATGTGACTGGACAGGGTGGGATGCAAGACTAGCCAAGCTGGGGTGGGGTCTGGGGAGGGCAGGCCCAACATGGTCACCAAGGAGAGGGGAGAAGCCTGCACAGGGGATGCCAATGCAGAGAAGGATGAAGGAGAAGAGGGTCCCGCCCTCCGGAGGCAGAGATGGAGCAAAGACAGCGATTCAGCTTCCACTCAACTAACTGTCCTTGTGCAGAGGGGGTTCTGAGAGCTGATGGTCGGATATTCAGGAGTTTTGTGAGCAGGTTGCTCTGTGGTTTGTGGCTTGAACTGGCTCCCATGGGAGTATTGACACCATGGAAATCGGCAAAGACAGCAAAACAAAGCGTGTCCTTTTTCCTCCTTTTCCAGCCAATTCGCCAGCAAGGATGGGGAGGCAGTTCCCCAGGAGGAGGAGAGCAGGAGAGGCATGGGGTGCAGCAGTCCAAGGGGGTTCGCTGGGGGTGACTCTGGGGAGTGGACCTCAAGGAGAGGTAACCGGGCCAGCTCGTGGAGGAGCAGCAGCCCCGCCAGGTACAGGCCAGCATGGCCCACGTGCAGCCATCTGGCTGTTTCCTGCAGGTTTGCAGGGACTGTGGGTCACATCTGAGAGGGCCCTTCCTTTGTGGGGACAGGAGCAGTCAATTCCACAAAGGAGCCTGTGCCTTCACGGCTGTGCTGGGGGACAGGTCGGCTGGGAAGGCTGGACTGGCTGCACGTGGAAAGGCCACCCCTTTCCCCTGCCATGTGGACGTGAAAACACTCCCACGGTCAGCTCTGTGTCTCCAAGCAGTTAGCATGGATCCTGAGGGGGTGGGTAGAAAGTAGGGACACTGGCCCCAGGCCACACAACAGGGCCGCTCAGTGGAACAGAAACAGGTCCAGGTGAGCTGGCTCTGCACCCCCACGTGGAAGCCAAGGCCCCCCCTCTACTGAGAAGTCCAGGCCCTGGGTCCCTCCAGAACCTGCTTAGTGGGTTTCGAAGCAACAAGGTTTTTATTGTGCCACTTGAAATTAAAATCTCTCCATTTTGCAGAATTGTCAGCTGCTGGAGGAAATAAAACTTCATCGTCTTAATCATTTCAAGACAACATTTCAAGGAGGGCGGTGACATGCCGGGGAGTGCAAGTTGTCCCACTTTCAGCAGACACAGATCACGGAAAACGATTACACCCATAAGTTCCGTTTGAGGGTTTAATGGAACAAGCCTGCCCTGCATTGATAAATAGCTCAGGCAGAGAAGCAGACCATGGGGGCGAGGCTTCAGGGAGGGAGGAGGGAGGAAGAAAGGAAGAGGGAGGGGGGAGGAGGGAGGAGAAACAGAGGAAGGAGGGGGTGGCCTCTGCAGGGAGGATGGAGGAGGAAGGGAAGAGGGGGGAGAGGAAGGAGGAGGAAGGGAGGAAGGAGGGGTCATGGCCTCTGCAGGGAGGAGGGAGGAGGAAGGAAGAGGGGAAGAGGGGAATAGGGAGGGGGGAGGAGGGAGGAAGGAGTGGGTGGACTCTTCAGGGAGGTGGCGGATCTGTCTGCTGTGGCTGCCATAGCAAATACAGCAGACTAAGGGCTTAAGAGGAGAAGGCAATGGCAACCCACTCCAGTACTCTTGCCTGGAAAATCCCATGGACGGAGGAGCCTGGTAGGCTGCAGTCCATGGGGTCGCTGAGAGTCAGACACGACTGAAGTGACTTAGCAGCAGCAGCAGCAAGGGCTTAAGAGGCAGACACATGGTACTCATGGTTCTGGAGGCGGCACCTCCAAGGTCAAGGCCCCTGCAGACATGGTGTCTGGTGATGACCTGCTTCCTCTCTCACAGACCTGCCTCATCTCACTATCTTCACCTGCTTCTCTCCTGTCTTTCATAAAGGCACCAATCCATCAGGAGAGTCCACACTCAGGACCTCCCCTGGCCCTGTCTCCTGATAGCAGCCCATTGGGAGATAGGGTTAAATTTTTTTTTTCTTTTTAAAATATATTTATTTACTTATTATGCTTCCCAGGTGGTGCTAGTGGTAAAGAGAGCACCTGCCAATGCAGGAGACATAAGGGACTTGGCTTTGATTCCTGGGTCAGGAAGATCCCCTGAAAGAGGGAATGACAACCCACTCCAGTATTCTTGCCTGGAGAATCCTCATTGACAGAGGAGCTTGGCAGGCTACAGTCCATGGGGTCACAAAGAGTTGGACATGACAACAACAACAACAACATTCGATCTGCAGCAGGTGGTCCCCAAGACAACACTTGCTGGGAGTCATCCAATAACCCTCAGTGGCAGGGACCTGCTGGTTCATCGACTCTCCGTTGGCGCATGGCTTTGCCTCCAGGCTGCCCAGGGCTGTGGCTGCAGGCCTCACATGCAGGGAGAGGAAGGCAGGTGGCATATGCCGACAAGTCCTGTCCTCAGGCCGAGGGGAGCCCAGTCTCTGGGGGCAGGTCCCAACTCTCCTTCTGCTCCCTCATCTGTTACCAGCTGTGCAATGCAGGATGCCCAGCTGAATGTGAATTGCAGATAAACCACATGTACGCACATGCTGGTGTAGACAACCCGTGCTGAACTTGCAGTATATTCATAAAAAGTTACTGTTGTTTATCTGAAGTTCATGTTTCACCAGTGCCCTGTATTCTATCCTGCAGCCATTGACCCAGGCAGGCCTCAGCTTCCCTGAACCTGTTTCCTCCTCCCCAGACAGTGTCTACCTGCAGCGACAGGATGATTCCAGAAGGCAGGGGGCAGAGCCCAGGGCAAGCCTGCTTAGCCTGGTGGTGAGTAGGTCTTCGCTGTCCTTCCAGGGTCGCAGACGCCAGGTAGACCACCACATAGCCAAGCAAGGTGACCACATGGGGGCAGGCTCAGGGCAATGGTGGAAGAAGTCCATTAGTTAAAGCCATGGAGCTGGGGGATGGACAGGAACAACACCACAAAGACACAGGCTTGAGAGAAGGCTCCAAGTCAAGGAAGACATGCCCTGGGGGGGTGGGGGCAGGGGTTGGGAGTCAGGTATGGGAGGACTTTGCTTTAGCTTGTGGGGATGGAGGCCCTGGGCTGCTGGGAGAGGCTGTGAAGGCATCTGGGACGGAGGCCTGGGCAGGCTGGCTGGTGCCCTGGAGGTGGGGTGGGATGTTGAGCTGAACTGTGTCTAGGGATTGTCCTGGGTCCAGGAGAGAAGAGGGCAGAGTAGGGATCAGGCCACAACCTCCAGAGTTGCCAACCATGATGTAAGTTCCTAGCATGGGACGGGAAACTCCAGGTATCCCAGCAGATAACAGAATGGCTGCTGGCTGCCTTGTGAGACCTGCAGGCAGAATTCCAAAGTGGCTGAATGATTGTGGTTCACCCTGGAGCCTGGTCAGAATGGTGACCTGCCTCTTGCCCATGGACCTTTGGACTTCTGTAGATGTCATTAAGGTCCCTAGTCGGCTGATATTGGGCTCAAGTCCATGGAATTCTCCAGACCAGAATACTGGAATGGGTAGCCTTTCCCTCCTCCAGGGGATCTTCCCAACCCAGGGATCGAACCCAGGTTTCCCACATTGCAGATGGATTCCTTACCAGCTGAGCCAGGGAAGCCCAACAATGCTGGGGTGGGTAGCTTATCCCTTCTCCAGCAGATCTTTCTAACCCAGGAATCAAACTGGGGTCTCCTGCATTACAGGCAGATTCTCTACCAGCTGAGCTACCAGGGAAGCCCTGTCCAGGGTGAGACTGACCCAGCTGGGGGAAGGTTCTTACAAGAGGGACTGGGGCCCTTCCCAAGTCACAGGCTCTGTCTCCTGCTGGCTTTGAGGAAGGAAGCACCGCGAATTCTATGGCAGCAAAGAACTGAATTCTGCCAACTATGGAAGCGAAGATGAGACCCCTGCCCCCATCAATACTGTGATGGAAGCCTTGTGAAACCATACCAAGGACCCAGCCTCTGACTCACAGCCATTGTGAGATAACTGACAGGTCTTTTAGTTGCTGAGCAGGTGATGATCCTGAAGCACCAGAGAGGCTGTGTGTTTCCATGAATGAGCTCAAGGAGTGGGCAGGTGGCCACCAGACAGGTGTGTTGGGCTAGGACTTTGGCCTGGGTGAAAGGGTGCACCGGACCACTTGCCCTTGGGATCCAGAACCCACTATTCCATGTCTCTGGACAGACTAAGAGATGGGCATCATTCATTCATTGCAACACATTTTATGTAAAACAGAGCAAAAACCTGGTGGTGCTGCCCTCAAGGGGCTTAGACGAGGATAGAAAGGACCAATATCAACAGGTGGACAGGTGGCAGCTGGGGTGGGTGGTCAAGGACTTGCAGTGCAGGGAGGGTCCTGGGAAAGGGTTGACAGTGCTGGGGCCCTGGGGGGCTGCCTGGAGGAAGGAATTTGGTGCGATTGATCGGGAGCTTGGTGAGTTACCCCCCAGAGAAAATGGAGGTGAACCTTTCTCAGATCCACCAGGGAGGCAGGCTAGGTTGGACCCCAAGGCCTTCCCTGACCTGAGCCAGCTGCTCCCCTCACCTGGGCCAGGTACACCTCAGGGAGTGGCCTCCCAGCGCTTTCATCAGGTCTCCTCTGACGTGTGCTTCTACCTGGGAGTCAGAGGTTCTCCAACCGCCAATTTCTCATGAGGAGGAAAAGCAGGGGAAGGATGTGGAAGGCAGTGAATGAAGGGAATGGGCCCTTCCTCTTTCATTTAAAGATGCCCACAGGCACAGGCTTGGCCATCGGCCCATTTCTATAACCTGAGGACCCAGGTGGTGCAGCCATGGCCACTCGTGTCCCCAGCTCTGCTTCTTTCTCTGTCCCAGTTAAGCT
The DNA here is from genome assembly GCF_033118175.1 of Dama dama. Taxonomy (NCBI): domain Eukaryota; kingdom Metazoa; phylum Chordata; class Mammalia; order Artiodactyla; family Cervidae; genus Dama; species Dama dama. Next base: position 45,686,485 of record NC_083694.1, on the reverse strand, counting down.
CTGAGTTTCCACGGGGATCCAGAAAGGTCCTCCCGCCATCCGAGTCTTCTTTCTACACAAGGCGCTGCTCTTCCTTGCTCTCTGCACAGCAGGAAATTTGCATTTTTAATGCTCAGTGTTGCATGTATTGATTGAAATTATACTGATTTGCATTTTTGAGGTGGTCAGCCACTGGAGCTGTTTTTTTCTGATGTACATTTCTTAGAAAATGAAGCCATAAGCCATAATCATGAGTGACAGCGGACCTGGAAGGTGGAAGCAGCTTCCGGAGCCCTCCTTGGAGTAGGGTGTGCTGGGTCTCCTAGGGACACCAGCTCTCGGCCAGGAGCCAACGCTTGGCACCTGGGGTAAGTGCTGAACATCCTTCCCCGAGGGGTGTCTCTTGCAGTGTTTTATAGGGGGACTGACAATTAGCCAGACTGCCGAGGTCAGAGGACTCTGGGGTCACTCACCCAAGACCACATTCACTTCTGACACCAACACCAATCAGGGAGAATCCTCAAATCACCTTTAGGTTTGATAATTTGCTAGAAAGACTCACAGAACCCACTAAAGCTGTAACTCATGGTTACAGTTTCTTACGGGTCAGAACCAACCAGGGGCAGAGGCATGGGAGGGTAGAGTCTGAGTTGGCTCCAAATACAGAGCTTTCATTGTCCTTTCCACATGGGGTCAGGACATCCCCTCCTCCAGCATGAGGGACTGACAACACATGCCAGGCATCACCCACAAGGCAAGCTCTCCTGAGCCCTGTGCCCAGAGCTTTCTCAGGGCTCCATGGTAGGCATGATTGATTGATTGACAATGGTTTGATTGGTGACTGACCCGTTGAGTGTCCACCAGGTCCATCTCAGTCACCAGGTTGGCTGAGATGGCATGACCCAGAGCACCTCTACCAACTCTTTTGGGTGGCCTTTCCAGCAAGGCCAGCCCCATCCTCAATGGTGGCCCTCCTGTCAGGATGACAGGCCACCTTCCAGGAGCCAAAGGCAAATACCAGATCACTTTTTGTTGTCATTCAGTTGCTAAGTCGTGTCCAACTGTTTGCGACCCCACGGACTCCAGCATGCCAGGCTTGCCTGTCCATCACCATCTCCCAGAGCTTGCTCATACTCATATCCATTGAGTCAGGGATACCATCCGAGCATCTCATCCTCTGTCACCCCCAGACCACTCTTTAGGCAAGGCCAAGTTTTTCACCATGCAGCGGACTTCACTGGACTCACCCCACCCAAGGACAGGCCACACCCCTACAGCTCCCTCTGAAGGACCCCAAGGCAAGGAGGAGTTTAAGACCATCGGAGAAAGAGCCTTGAAGTTAAGTGGTGCAGCTGTGGGCAGGGGCTATGGGGCTGTCTGCTGCCAAACAAGAAGGATGAATATACCCTGAACCAAGGCAGGGGGTGGAGACTGGCATCCCAGCAACATTTCCCAGCTGTGCCCCCATTCACCCACCCGCCCCAGCTCTTGCTGCCTCCATGATCAGGAGAGCCTCTGACCTTAGCTACGCTGGGCTGGCCCCTCCTCCCTAACTCAGTCTCCTGTCTGGGGTCACTTGCACAGTGAGGCTCCCTGATCACCCTGCCAAGGAAGCCACAAGCCCACCCCTTCTCCTACAGTTGCTCTCAGGCCCATTGTTATTGTTGTTGTTTAGTTCCTAGGTCATGTTCCTCTCTTTGCAACCCCATGGACTATAGCCTGCCAGGCTCCTCTGTCCATGGAATTCTCCTGGCAAGAATACTGGAGTGGGTTGCCGTTTCCTTCTCCAGGGGATCTTCCTGGACCAGGGACAGAACCCGGCTCTCCCGCGTTGCAGATGGATTGTTTACCACTGAGCCACCAGGTAAGCCCCTTGGGCCTATTACTTTTATTTCATTCATAGACTTGTGTGTGGAGGGTGGAGGGATATTAGTTTCCTACTGATGCTCTAGCAAAAGTTCATAAACTTGGAGACTTAAAACACTTACTATCTTATTAAATATGTAAAAATCTATTCTCTTGCAGTTCTAGATTTCATAGGTCCTGTAATCAAAGTGTCAGCAGGACTTCCTGCCTCCTGGAGGCTCTAAGAGAGAGCATTCCTTGGTTTGTGGCCCCTCCCTCCATCCTCAAAGCCAGTAGGGCAGCATCTTGCAGTCTCTGACTCTGACCCCCTGCCTCTCTCTTATGAGGACCCTGTGATGATGCTGGGTTCTCCAGATAACAGAACAATCTCCATCTCAGGATCCTTCATTTACTCCCATCCATGAAGGTTACATACTCACAGGTTCTGGAGATGAAAATGTGGACATCATTGGGACCATTATTCAGCCTCTTATGGGACAGATTATCTATGCATTATTTATATCTACATGGGCTTCCCAGGTGGCACAGTGGTGAAGAACCCACATGCCAATGCAGGAGAATCAGGAGATGGGGTGGAGGGGGGAGGGAATTTGATCCCCGGGTCAGGAAGATCCCCTGAAGGAGGAAATGACAATCTACTCCAATACTCTGGCCTGGAAAATTCCATGGACAGAGGAGCCTGGTGGGCTACAGTCCATGGGGTTGCAGAGTCAGACACGACTGAGCACTCACGCATGCATGCGTATCTATACAGCGTCTACTCACTAATTATCTGCCCTCGCTAACTGCCTCACACCCCACACCAGCCTAGACATCTCCTGAGTGCAGCAGCTTGTTCATCACTGCACACCCAGGTCCTGTTATGAGCTGGTACATAGTGGGGGTCCATCCAGATGCATGAAGTACAGGAGAGAATTCCGTGTGAGAGGCAATGGGGGCGCTTGCTTCCTGCCTGTCACCCAGCCAGTTCACAGGGACAGTGGGCGTGGGACCCGGAGAGGGTGGGGGTGGTCCCTGTGCTGTGAGTTGCAGAGCTTTGCCTGGGAGGCCTGCCACGGGACTGGTGGGTTGTGTACTGGAGTCTGGACACGACAACCTTGCTTCTGAGAAGTATGGGCAAGTGGTCCAGGGGAAGGGAGGCTACAGGAGGTCACAACCCACCTCAGACGTTGGTTCTTCCATCCTTGGCTGCACGATATGGAACATAGAGGTACCCCCTCTCTCTGGCTGTGCCCCACTCTGGGATGCTATTCAAGCAGCAGATCTGTGAGCCACAAATAATACCATGACCAGACTGGGTAACTGAACCCCAGGAAGAGCTCAGGTTTGGGGATGCCCGGTTCCCTCTTACAGCCTTGTACCAGGAAAAGAGCAGAGAGAGACTAAAATTCAACAAAGTTTGGGATCAGAGGGTTTGGGGGTGCCAACCCCTCCCATCCCATCAGCCTCCTCTCAGGTTCCAGAAGGTACAGCCTCACTGCTCTCAGATCACCGGAGAGGCCGCCGGGAAGCGTGGACGGCAGTGGGTGGACTCGTGTTAATCGGAGACAAACAGCTGTCTCCACCTCCTTCTCTGTGGTCCTCCCACCAGGATCCCCATCTCTCCTCTCCTAGAAGGTGGGCTTGCTTCCCTTCTGAGTGAGTCAGACATCCTGAGCTATTGTGTTTTGCTTTTCATTTGTTTTTAAAAGTCTCCAGAGCCCAAAATAGCATAATCTTCCTTGGGCATGTAAAGATAATTTATGAGAACTTGGCCTGTCTCTACAAGCATGGCTGGCAGAAAGGAGGAACCACCTGGGGACAGTGTCTGCAAGCAGCCCTCATCCAATGTCTCCTCTTGGCTAAACTAACCTCTTGTTCTCCGCCAGGTAATCCCAGAGTGCAGCAAGAGCCCGGCATCTAGCCAGATTCTTGTGTGTCATTTGCTTCTAGGAGGAATCCATCACTTACAATATTTAATGGCAATGAAAGGAGTCGTCTCCTCATTGGGGCCTCCCATCCTTTAATTTGTCAGAGTGTTTTATGTGACATAGGGGAGGGAGTGTTCCAGGTGACCCCAGGGACCTTCCTGCAGGCCAGATCGGGTTTAAGAAAGCCTACTCCAGCCTCGTCTGGGGTGACCTGCACTGCCCACCTTCACACTACCCACCCATTCACACTGCTCATTCACCACCCACACAATACACAGCTACTCAGCACCTGAACTGAACCAGGCAGTGAGGGAGGGGCTTTCCAGGGCAGTATCTGGGCATTTGCAAGGGCCAGTTACTAAGAAGGTCAGTTCCAGTTCTTCCCTGGAGGAAATGATGGTCCAGCAGGAGGAACAGAATATGACAAAGGTGAAGATGAGGATGATGGAAGAAGACAGGACAAGGATGGGGAGGAGGAGGCTGGCAGTGGATTATGGCAACAAAGAGGACACATGAGGAGCTGTGGGCCCACAGAGGTGGGACACCTAATCTGACAGGTAGGCTGGGAAGGCTTCCCAGAGGAGGTGAAACTGTACTGAGTCCTAAATGACCAAGACAAGCTGCCCAAGAAACAGAGGAGCAAGGAGGAGGCACTTTCCAAGAGGGTCCACTGGCTGATGCACAAGCCAAAGGGCCAGTAAGACCATGCAGAGAGCAGGACATTGGCAGTGTGGGCACGGGACAGGTGGTGTGGGGCTGAGCACCAAGGAACGTACCTACAGGGAAAGAAACGCCAGGCCCTGATATGCCGCTGTTCTGCATTGTGTGGGAGAAGCTGAAATCCATTGTTGAATTGTAAGCCAGGAAGTGACTTCACCAGGGCTATCATCCACTTCACCATAGTTACTGAGTTTATTGAGTATTTATTATGTACCAAACACTTGCAAGGGTTGAATCTATGACATCTCATACAATACTTAGAACCCTCAAGAGGTAGAAACTAGTATTTAACCTCTTTGTATGCAGCACAGAAAGGTTACGTAACTTGCCTGAAGACAAACAGTTAAAATTTCTGATGCAAAGCCAGGGTTTGAACCCAAGTAGTCTGGCCAGCACCTACATCTTCACTGTGCTTCCTTATGACAATACTGTTCGGGTTTGCCCGTGGTCTTTGATTGATGCCATGGCTCCTGGGAAGAAGGTGGGCTTGAGAGGGACAGAGTTGGCTGCAAAGGGTCTCAGAAGCTTAGACTCTCAAGAAACTGCTTTCTGTCATGTTATGGGGGGAAACCTTTTGCCCCTGACATCAGTGCCTGCACCCCACTTGGCAGACACATCTGCTCTCAGCTACCTCCTCAGCCTGTTAATCATGCCAAGTGGAAATCAGAGATTTTTCTATCAAGAGTCTATCAAAAGCCCCGGTTTCAAAGGATGCCTCTCATTGTACAAATGAATAGCCATCTCCTTATAAAGCATTCTGCTTTGAAATTCTGGGATGAAAAGACGAGCCGAAGTGATTGGAGCGATGGTGATAAGTCACACAAATCACCATCCTCGTATGGTACAGGATTCTCATTTTGAAGCTGGGGGTGGGGGGAGTGTGGCTAATTAGTGTCCTCTGACTTCATGCTCCAAACCTGAGCTGTGCCCTTCCTACAGCAGGAAGACTGTCAGCCGAGGAAAGTAGTGCATGCAGAAACAGGGCTCTGGTGAGGTGATGCTCTCACCTTGGGCTTTCTCCTCCCTGCCCCGGGCCTTTTGAAGATCCGGCAAAGATGCTTCCGTGTCACAGCAGGAACCCCTGGGACCCCGAGGACTTCAACATATTGGAATTCAGGACAAACACTTCTCAGCAGCTCAGGCCACGTGTCGAAACTGCACTGCCGGCCTCAGGAGGCGGTGATGTCTGTTCTGCCCCAAATACGGGGAAATCCCTCACCTTGAACCAGGTGGCGCATGCGTGAAGTTGCTGATACCCCGAGCAGGGGTTGGGGAGCTGTGAGCCATCATCCCTGAGTGGAATGGTCAGGCCAGTCACTTAGGATGCCCTTGGCCCTCTGAAGCCCTCCTCCATTGCTCGCGGGGAGCACGGAAAGCTGCCAGCAGGAAGGGGAAGTCACAAGATGCTTGTGTCACCAGACCATCCCTGTCGAGCTGCAGAAAAACAAGGAAACACCAGCAAAGAGAGAAGGACGGAATCTTGGGGACTGAGATGTGACCTCCAACCAGGAAACTCACTCAGGCATGCTCACCACAAAGACTGATCTGCAAAGAACAGGCAGGATATGGTATTTCCCAGGCAAGAATACTCGAGTGGGTTGCCATTTCCTTCTCTAGGGAATCTTCCCAAAGCAGGATTGACCCCGAGTCTCCTGGTTAGCAGGCAGATTCTTTAACACTGAGCCACGAGGGAAGTAAAAGTAGCAGCATGCACCTTGCTCTCCAAGCAAAGTGAGTGCCAAGTGGTCACTCTGGTCAAGCGAGGTGACCAGAGGCTGCAGGAGGGTTTGGCTTCAGGAATAGTCTGGTTAACAGAGGAAGAGACAAAGATTCCATCTGAGTTCCAAACCTTGCAGAAAATCCTCCTGACATGCCTTGTTGCTTGGCCTCCACTGGAAATCTTTGCATGGACACAAGAACAGGACTCTTAACTGTGGGCAGAGGCTCCTGTGGTCAGTGCTGCCATTGCTTGGATCAGAAGCAACCGGAATGCACAGAATTTGATTGATTAGCCCTACATCTCCCTGTACAGCCTGGCATCACCATCCATGCATGGCCCCTTTTTAAAAATATATATATGTTTTTGAAGTATTGTTGATTTATATCACTGTCAAGTCTTATATTTAAGCCTTTAGGTTTTAAGTTTATTTTGAGTAAATTTTTAAAAATTTAATTGGAAGATAATTGCTTTTCAATGTTGTGCTTGTTTCTCTTGTACAACAATGTGAATACTATAAGTATATATATCCCCTCCCTCTTAAGCCTCCACCCCATTACCCCTTGAGTATATTTTTGTGTGTGGTGTGAGGGAGTGTTCTAACTTCATTGATTTACATGAGCTGTCCCGCTTTCCCAACACCACTTGCTGAAGAGACTGTCTTGTCCCCCATAGTATATTCTTGCCTCCTTTGTTGAAGAGTATGATGTATGGGTTTATTTCTGGGCCCTCTATTCTGTTCCATTGATAAGTTATGTCTATTTTTGCGACAATACCATGCTGTTTTGATTACCGTAACTTTGTGGTATTATTTGAGGTCTGGGAGGTCCAACTTTGTTCTTTTACCTTAGGATTGATTTGGCAAGTTTCAGTATTTTTTGGTAATTAGTAGTTCCATATAACTTCCCTTGTCTTGAAAAAGGAAGGCCATGACGCTGAAGAACAAGGAGGTGATGGAATCCTGGACAGAAACCCAGTCGGTGGGGGTGGGGAGGGATCAGATCCACTCTGATTTCATCAGCTTCTTGTAAGGGTACCAACCCCATCATAGGGTCCCCACTCTCATCTTTATCTAAACCCAATTCCTCCCAAAGGACACACCTCCAAATACTATTGCACTGGGGGTTAGTACTTCCACACAGGAATCTCCAGGGGACACAAATGTTTGGTTCACAACACCTCCCGACAATCAAGAGGCCAGCCGACAAGGAAGCAGGCAGGTGGGAGCCAGCAGCCATCAGGAAGTGACTTTGTAACTCTGCCCCCAGAACTAAATCTCGGCACTGCAAGTTCCCTCTGGGAGCAGGGGGGTGTCCCACACCACCTCCCAACCCATACTGATGATGGGGAACAGCCCCTGAACACTGACTCCACACCCCACTAAGAACAACTTGACTGCAGTGTGCATACCCACTTTGCCACACTGGCTGGGGGAGCTGTGTGTCAGCCACAAGGGCTGAAGGGCTGTGTGTCTATGCTGCCCGCCTGCCAGCAAAAGACTGAACTAGGCTCCAGAACACACTCTGTGGCCCTGCCCCTGGGGGCCTCCCAGAGCAGCTGCCTGGGCTAATAATGTCCTCACTTTAAGGGGTGCTGTCAGGATAGATGGCCCAAATTTATCAAGCACTTGACTCATCGTTAACTAGTTTATAATGTTAGCTGGAATTACTGTAATGTTCACCATCATCGCCATCACTCACGCACAGAGTGAGCATCTGATGAATTTTTGAATGAAGGGGTGAACGGCTATGCTAACACTGGTCAGGTTTTACAGGCTGAGCCAGTTATTGAGTCTGCATCTCTTTCTTCACTTAAAAGTTACCATTATTAATGTAACTAACATTCTTACTAAAAACAACATTTCCAAATTAAAAGGACATTGTGTGAGACATCCGGATCGTCACATCTGAATCTCTGTTCAGTTGGTTGCAACATGTCGTTTTAGTTGACGTATCTAAGGAAAACTCAGCGTCAGACATCGGTGTAGCTAGAAAAGAGACAAATGTCTTAATAGGTTTTTCAAATAATTGTGGGCATTTTGTTTGAAACCACATGGAAATTTGACAAGTGGTGGTTTCTTAATGGTTATTTGCAATGTGGAATTCCATATCTGTGCCTTTTGTACTGTATTACATTAAAATCCACTGGTTTATCTTACTTTGAATGGATTTTTACTCATGCATGATTTTTAAACAGCTTTTTTGAGATTTAATTTGCATACTACAAAATTCAGCCATTTAAGGTGTACAATTCAATGGTTTGGGCATATCCACAGATATGTGCAGTCATCACCTAGTCTGTTTCAGAACATTTTCCTCACTTTAAACTGTCTTAAACAGAAATTGTCCCCTTTAGTTATCACTCCCTATCCTCCCCCTGCCCCAAACCCTGAGCAAACAGTAATCTACTTCCTGTCTTTGTTGTTCAGTTGCTCAGTCACGTCCAGCTCTGCGATCTCAAGGACTGCAGCATGCCAGGCTTCCCTGTCCTTCACCATCTCCTGGAGTTTGTTCCCTGTGCCGGACATTTCTCATCAATAAATCACACGTGCCCTTTGCCTAGTTTCTTTCACAAGCATCATGTTTGCAAGGATCACACATGTTGCAGCAAATGTTGGTGCCTCATTCCTTTTCAAGGTTGAACGGTCTTCCACTGTATGAGGGTCCACATTTCGCCGTCCACTTGTCTGTTCATGAACATTTAGGCTGTGTCCACCTTTTGGCGATTGTAAACAAAGCTGCTCTGAGCTTGCATGCCCACATTCCTGGATGGACTTTCACTTCTCAGGCTTAAGACCCCTGTTGGCTTCAACTTCCCCGTTGTGGGCTCCGTTGCTCAGTCATGTCCAACTCTTTGCGACCCCCTGAACTGTAACCTGCCAGGTTCTTCTGTTCATGGGATTTTCTAGGCAAGGATACTGGAGCGGGTTGTCATTTCCTCCTCCAAACTCCTAGGTGGTGTCTCTTTAATGCTCAATAGCTTTTGACAGCATATTAGAAAGCAGAGACATCACTTTGATGACAAAGGTCTGTGTCGTCAAAGTTATGGTTTTTCCAGTAGTCATGTACCAATGTGAGAGTTGGACCACAACAAAGACTAAGCCCTGGAGAACTGATGCTTTCAAATTATGGTGCTGGAGAATAGTCTTGAGAGGCCCCTGGACGGTAAGGAGATCAAACCAGTCCATCCTAAAGGAAATCAACCCTGATTATTCATTGGAAGGAATGATGCTGAAGCTGAAGCTCCAATACTTTGGCTACTGGATGCAAAGATCAGACTCCTTTGAAAAGACCCTGATGCTGGGAAATATTGAAGGCAAAATGAAAATAGGGTGGCAGGGATAGTTTGTTAGCATCACTGACTCAGTGGACATGAATTTGAGTAAACTCTGGGAGATAGTGAAGGACAGGGAAGCCTGACATGTTGCAGTCTGTGGGGTCACAAAGAGTTGAACATGACTTAGCGACTGAACAACAACAAAGCTTTTGATGTGGGAGCACTTGATTGAGTCATCATAGAACTTAGAGTCCAAACCCGGATACCTTGAGAATGAGACGAGCAGTGTGAAGAGTTACTCCAGGACAATAGTCCCAGCCTGTCTAGGTCACCCTGTCTCCTGAGAACTTTCCCTTTAGACACCCGTGTGTCCCTGGTTGGCAATCTCCTTCTTTTAATTAGTTAATTAATTTGGCTCCGTTGACTCTTAGTTGCAGCCTGTGGGATCTTTGGTTGTGGCTTGCAGGCTTCTCTAGCTGTGACCCCCAGGCTCTAGAGCATGTATGCTCAGTAGTTGTAGTATGCAAGCTTAGTTGCCCCATGGCATGTGGGATCTTAGTTTCCTGACCAGGGATAGAACCTCTGTCCCCTGGCTTGGAATGTGGAGTCTTAACCACTGGACCCTCAGGAAAATCTCAACAATCAACTTAGACATTATACAGATGAGGCTACTTGCCCCTCTCCCAATTTTCAAGCAAGTTTTAATAAGCCTGTGATGCCTTGATCACAGAGAGCTTACTAACCTTCCCGCATGGATGTTTGGGGCTTGGAACTTGACCCAAGGAATCTGGGAATGAAGACAATCCAATCTCATCAGTCCCTTAATCCCAAATCTGGGTTCCAAAGTGATGTCTAGCCCACATTTTCTGAGACTCACTAGTTTGAACTAGAAAACAACCTGAGAGAAGGGCTCTCATTTGTCTGGTGCAGCAGTCATGGAATACAAGTTGGCTCAATGAACATGTGAATCGAGGAATGGCTGACTCTAAGCTGCTGACTGCTCTGCCTGGAGAGAAGTTGACCCAGATCTGTTTGTTCTTGTTTTCCTACCAAGCTGCTCAGAGGCACGGGCAGCTTCAGATCCCTCACAGCACTCTGCAAAACCTTGCCTACAGCAGGTCTTACTGTTCTGTTGAGACACATATTACTCTCATCAATATGCATGGGTGTCATCCTGGCTTTCCTATCGTGTGAATCTCTAACTCTCCTCTGAGATCCAGACACCATTATTCCACAGCCAGTCACAGGACCATTTGCTACTGTAGGAAGGAGGGCCAGGGATGTAGTTTGCAGGCTTCTAGCCCCTAAGAGCAGGAGACAGCTTAGAAGGGAGGCTACTGTGCCAAGTACCAGACAACAGCCAGTCAGTGACCTTCAGAAAGTTTCCAGTGGACAATTATGCATTTCTATCTTGTGTATCTGTTTACGGTCTGGATTCTTCTCTGAACTGTCTTATGAAGAAGGTGTTTTTAACTGATCAAAGTTTACCTGGTACCTAGAATCTTTAATGCATGAAGGATAAAGTAATAAGTAGCTGATATCTGTCCTCAGATGCACACCAGTTGCACTGACAGCAGCTCCTTCCTAATCATGGAAATGATTTATGAGCATCTAATGTGGCAGGAGCATCGCCCAGGTCATATGATTTAAATCCTCCCGAGGTTTGCGCCTTCCTGTCTCATTTGCAAGATGTGAGAACCATGGTGAAGGAAATGACATAACCAGTCTGAGATCTGGTAAGTGGTGAAGGCAGCACTTGACATTATTTGTTTGATGTGAAAAAAAGAGGAACAAGTGGAACCCATATCCTTCTGATTACTGTAAGCATCTTTTTTTGGATACAAATGTCGCTGCTTATTATGAGGGTGTGGGCAGTTTTAGTGGTATCCAAGCTATTGCCTCAAAAAGATACCCTGGACTGCTGATGTGTTTGGGAAGTCTAAGTCCTCAAGCTCATCGGGGATGCTGTGGGCCTGATTCAGCTTTTAAACACCTGCTTCAGACACGGCAGACCAGGCTACCTTCTCTGGAGTCCCTTGCTGGCTCCTGCAACAGAGGAGAACTCTGAGCATCAGACATGCGACCCAGATGAGCCAGGATTCACCGTATCCTGGGAGACATGCACCTCCTTACTCAGTGAAGTTTCCAAAAACATCAGAACAAAGGAATGATGGATTCCTTAGCTTTAACACTCCCATCCCCAAGGCAGAAAGAACTCGGCAACAAAGGTGACATTGGTGAATCAGGTGTATTTCAAGATGTTGAGGGGAAAAGGTGAAGCTGATACAGGAGATGCAAGAGCCCCAGGTTTGATCCCTGCGTTGGAAAGATCCCCTGGAGAAGGGAATGGCAACCCACCTCAGTATTCTTGCCTGGAGAATCCCACAGACAGAGGAGCCTGGTGGGTTACAGTCCACAGGGTCGCAAAGGGTCAGACATGACTGAGCAACTGAGCCTGTCACACTGTGAAAACTTAAAACCCCGTGTTATGTTTCTGTTTAGACTCTTGATTCTGGATTGATCTCAGTCATTCTTTTTTATCTTAACCTTTAGTGACAGCTGATAAAATTCTACCCTAGGAAATTTAGAATCTTAAAACAGTGAAGGCCTACAACTGAATAACTATCAGCCTTACAGGTAAGCACTGGCATGCTCTCAGTGAGGATTACATTTGGCAGAAAGCTACAGAAAACTGGGACCAACTGAAGCTTGAACTAATGTGAGATTTATTTCCCTTGCCAAGCAGGAAGTCATTAGGCAGATACTTTGGGATGCATGTGGCTGTCCACCACGCCCCAGTGGCCCAGACCCCTTCTGTCCCTTTACTCTGACATTTTGACATGCAGCTTCCGCTCACATACCTGTCACCTCATGGTCACAACATGGCTGCTCCTTCTCCTGCATCCTATCTGCATTCCAGGAAAAAATAAGGACAAGAAAGAAGGCAAAAACAGATGCTAAAAAGTCAGCCCCCTTCTAAAGAACTGCACTAGGTATCCCATCAAACAATTTCTTCTTACATCTCTTTGGCCAGAACTGCATCACAAGCCACCCTCAGTAAAAAGGAGGTGGGGAATACATGAACTTTCAGCCAGGCACATTTATCACTCCTCCCCTCCTCCCACCAAAGTTCTGTTAGTAAGACAGACAAGGGCAGTGATATGGGGTGGTCATCTGGCAGTGTGTAAATGCAGCCACATTCCCTAGAGGTCCAAACAAAAGTGAACCTTTTGTAAAAGCACAGTTCTAAAGGTGGAATTAGGGCCAAAGTTGATTATGCAGAGGACCAGCTCTACTGTGCATAAGAAAATCATGATCCAGGGTAGCGATTGGTAGAACTTAAGTGTTGAACTGCCTTGAACACAGGTTGCCTTCCAGGGCTTTTTAACAGACTCAGAAAGCAGGTGGTGAAATGGGTCTCCATCAACAGTCCTTCGTGTGTGGTACTAGAGAGAGCTTCGGCATTGGACATCCCAGACTGGATCACTGAGTCATCCCTCCCCTGCAGGGGGGATCCTGTACAATCAGCTTTGAAGTTCTGATGCATATGCATGTGATCAGGCCTGGCATTCAGTCAGCATGGCTGGGAGCAGCCACTCCAGATATTACAGAATTGAAATAACTTCCTACGAGCTGCAAACAGCTCCCCTACTCCCCAGCACCCCCTGACCGCTGCCTCTGGTCCTCTCCCAGAAGCCCTGAATGACCCCATGGCTGTGGACAGCCTTCATCCCAGTGCCCAAGCTGCACGGTGTGAAATGCTTTCAATATAAGCCCGTTTATGATAGTATCACCAATCTCTCCGGGTTGCGGCGGCACTTATATGAGGTGAGAAATGTAAAATTCTTCAAGGTGAAGAAGAATTTAAAATTCTTCATTCATCTTCCACGCAGGGGTGACTTTCAGGCTACACTGAGATGAACCAGCTAGGCATTTGCTCTGCACTGGTGCATTCAGGAAACGACAAGTCTTCCTCCCTCCTTGGCATGTTCTGGAAACCTCTTCAAGCCGAAGATAACAGCTCCGACAAGGCACTGTTAGAGGAAGTGGCTTTTCTGCTCAATTACTTTCTAGATTGGCTGAGTGCAGCCCAGATGAGCTGCTGCTGGGGGAAGGCAGGGTCCAGTAATTACTGGCTGAGAAAGGAGGCCATGGAGGTATCTTAGAAATGATAGTGATGACGATGGTGACCATGGTGGTGATAGTGATGGTGATGGTGTTGATGGTGATGATGATAATGATGATGGCAATGGTGATGATGAAAAAGATGGTGATGGAAATGATGGTGATGGTTGCTTTTGACTAATCCCAGCTCTCTCTTCTAGATAGAAGTACATGCCCTAAAGATGCATTATCTGACCATTTGTATAGTTAGGGATAAAGCCAATCAGCCCTACCATCCAATCATTAGTGACAATGGTCCGCCTCTGAGTTTCCAGCATTAACCAGGTGCCTGACTCTTGGGTACGGGATAATGTCTAGATGAATTTTTGCAGCCTTGAGGTTCAAGAATCCATCTAGAGTTTAGAGATAGAAAACAAACAAACAAACAAACAAACATGCAAGCACAGCATGCTTGCCAGAAAACATGCTACCTTCCTTTGAACAAATTCTGGCATTGTCAAATTTAGGGGCTCTGTAAAAATGAAATATTAAACCCTCTGGAATTGTTGGCACCTATCAACTCTGAGTATTCATCGGAAGGACTGTTGCTAAAGCTCCAATTTTTGACCACCTGATGCAAAGAGCCGACTCATTGGGAAAGACCCTCATGTTGGGAAAGATTGAGGGCAGGAGGAGAAGGGGTTGACAGAGGATGAGATGGTTGGATGGCATCACTGACTCAATGGGCATGAGTTTGAGCAAACTCTGGGAGATGGTGAAGGACACGGAAGCCTGTCCGTGGGGTCGCAAAGAGTCGGACACAACTCGGCAACCGAAGGACAACAACAATAACTCATAAGTCGAGGTGTTGCCTGCCTTTCTCTGGGGGAGGTTTCCGTTTCCTCAGCCCGCTGATGCCAGCCTGGCTGTGCCACCTCCTGGGGTAGCCTTCCAGGTCATGGTGAGGTTCTGCCATGACTCTGCCCCACGCTGCATGGTGGGGTGTGCAGGTAAGAGCAGCTCCTTCAGGCTGGTTCTGAGTGAGGACAACGTGCAGGAGGATGGATGGAGCGACATGGTGGTCTCGAGCACGAGTGAGAAGCCAACCTGTATTAGGTTCAGTCACCAAGCTCTGCAAGTTGTCTGTTGATGCAACATTTTGTGATCTGGGCTGAACAATGTGGTTGATGAATTGATTTGGAAGAGATAGCAAGCTCAGAATCCAGGGCCATCTAACTCGGCCCTTTCTGCTTGGAGCCAGGGGTCCCTGGACCTGCCAGGAGCGGCGACCCCTCCAGGGTCAGCCCTCCTACCACATGCACCTGCCCCTGTTTGGGGAGCTTGTTCCCAGGGAGCCTCAGTCACTGGTATTTTTTCCTGCACATCCTCAGGGCTCAGTCAACACAATGAGGGCATCCTCAGTCTCTCTCCTCTCCTCCTAGAAGGAGTGGGACTTCTCTGGGCCTAGCGAGCGACATCCCCCAGTCCCTTACCGTATCAGTGAGTGTAACCAAGGGGCCCCTGACCTGCCCCCACCCCCGTTGATTTTCCTTAATACCCAGTTCACCCATCTAGAGCCCCATCCTGAAAACTCTAGTAAAGTTGGGCGGCCCTTCTTGCAACCACAGTTCCCATCCACCCAGGGCCCAGAATCTTCTGGAATGTGAGGCAGGAAGGAATTTTCCTCACATCCCTTCTGGAATTAGTCACCATGTCCCAGTTCTTCCTCCTGGTTCCTCTGGCCACTGTGGTCTCCCCCAGGCCTCACACCCCCACAGCAGAGATCATCCATCCATTACCCCCCAGCTCCCCTCAATGCAAGCACAGTTGCAGAAACTTTGCAACACAGGACAAAAATCTCAGACTTCGCTTCATTTAAAAATAAAAAAAATTGTTTATGTATTTTTGGCTGCACTGGGTCTTCATTGCTGTGTGCTTTCTTCATTGCTTCCTCTAGTGTCGTGAGCAGGGGCCACCTTCGTAGTGGTGCAGGGCCTTCTCGCTGGTGTAGCTTCTCTTGTGATGGAGCACAGGCTCTAGGGCGCTTGGGCTTCAGTAGTTGCAACTCGCTGGCTCAGGAGCTGCGGCTCATGAGCTCATGAGTGTGGGCTCAGCGATTGAGGTGCATGGGTTTAGTTGTTCCATGGTATGTGGAATCTTTCTGGACCAGGGATAGAACCCATGTCTCCTGCACTGGCAGGCTGATTCTTATCCACTGCACCACCACGGAAGTCCCAAACCCTCAAATTTCGGACTCAGTCACAGGAGAATGTGTAAGGATTCAACTGGGTAGCCCCACCCCCAGGCACCTCATTGACTGGCTTCCCACCCATGTCTGTCCACCCTAGACCCTCTTCTCTCCAGCTTCATGCCCCAAACCTCCAGACCCCGTAATGTCAAAGGACTGCTATTAAACGGTCACTTTATATGGCAATGGGAATGGATCCACTCCAGTATTTTTGCCTGGAGAATCCTGTGGACAGAGGAGCCTGGTGGGCTGCTGTCCATAGGGTCACACAGAGTCGGACACGACTGAAGAGACTGAGCAGTCTTCATCCTTGCCTATCTAAATAGAACACGAAAGTTGGTCATCACAGAGAATTTCCAAAAGGCTTGAAGTGAGGGTTTTCTTTTTCCCAGATCAAATTCTCAGGCAGCCCTCACAGGAGCCCATTGGTTGATCAAAGGAAGCGGAGGGACCATATTTTTCTCTCTCTGATACAGGAGTATTTGACGGGTAGTAGAGACCCAGCATTTCCTCTGGCCAGACCTAGGTTGCTGGACAGCAGTCCTCTGAGTCATTTTATCAGAGGGAGTTTCAGTTCCCCCTCCCAGGCTCTGACCTGCCCAGCTGGAGTGGACAGCTGTGTGCAGCATCCCTGGGGAACAGTTCAGAGGGGGGTGGGGTCGGGGCAGGACTGCAAAGTCAGGGGCACTTAACCTCCCCCACTTAGGAGGAAAAGTGACTTGGACATCCTTTCCCAACCCTCAGACCCCTTGAAAGTTTTAATGGGTGGAGGAAGCTGGAAAAGCAGGGGGGGTGGGGGCAGAGAAGACTGTGTGAAGCCTTTAAAGAAACTTATAATAATTTCAATCAGCATTTCCCTTCCATTTAAAATCACAAACATAGCCACTTAATCAAATGTCATGCTTAAGACACATTTACCTCCATGGGAGAAAAATGAACAATGGCAGCTCAATTTGGCTTTGGATGGGTTTTAAAAATAGTCAAGTCTGTGAAGGCCATTAGGTAAATGGTCTAAGAGCTTCAAAGAGGACCTCCTGCTGGGGGTCGGCCAGCTTCTTTGTTGGGAAAATAGTGCAGGGGAGAGGGGGCTCCCAGAGGCTGGGGCCAGCCTGGGATTCCAGGTCCCTGGGTGCAGCCTTCTCCTGGGTGGGGGACCTGGTGATCTTTCAACAATGGGTACATCTGAAAAGTTCCCTTTTGCATTTGTTGGAGCTTGTAGGTATGTCTGTGCCTGTGTGTGTGTGCACACGCTGGTGTGCTGCGGGGGAGATGACTTATACCATCCCCTCCAAACTCCCAAGAGAGGAGAAAAATGGACTGGTCAGAAATATGAGATGCCACCCAAGCACAAGAAACCAGTTACATTAACAGTGAAATATGTCATTGCTCTTAATGTTAGTTGCTCAATCGTGTTCAACTCTTTGCGATCCCATGGACTGTAGCCCATCAGGCTCCTTCTGATTCTCCAGGCAAGAATACTGGAGTGGATAACCATTCCTTTCTCCAGGGGGTCTTCCTGACTCAGGGATTGAACCAGGGTGTCCCTCATTGCACGCAGAGATTCTTTACCGTCTGGGCCACCAGGGAAGCCCAATACGACATGATTTTATTCTTTTTCAGCACATACAAATGACCATGTTGGGACTTCCCTGGTGTTCCAGTGGTTAGGACTTCACTTTCTACTGCAGGGGTTGTGGGTTCGATCCCTGGTCAGGGAGCAAAGATCCCAAATGCCTTGCAGCTGGAAAAAAACAAAAAACAAAACAGAAGCAATGTTGCAACAAATTCAATAAAGACTTTAAAAAAAAATGGTCCACATAAAAAAATCTTTTAAGAATGACAATATTTGCATCAAGAGAAAAAAATAAAAACAAAATAAGAGTTGTTCTCTTTGGAGGATTTGCAGCGGAGTGGTCAGTGCCCCAGGGAAACAGAAACTGGTAGGTCTTCATCCTAAATCTGACTTTCCAGCCTGGGTGAGGGCAATCCCCCTCCCCCAGGGGTGGAAGGAGCCTCACCAGGTCTTGGTGATTCCCTGCTGGGTAACTTCCCCTCCTGACTGTCCCTGCCCCCAGCTCTTTCCAGAAAACACTTTCATTTACTGTCTTCTCAGCCCTGAGGTGCCTACCTGAGGTCCGGGGACCCCCTGAGTATGTGGGTAGAATGCAAGGGGTCTTTATACTTGGATGGTGAAAAAAATCACGTTAAGTCCAGCATTTCTTTCTTTTATAAACATAGCAGCAGAGCAAGGCGGTGTGACATACCTTCGACGATCAAACAGAAACTGCAGACATTTCTCTTGCATCACCACGACTGTGGATGGCTCAAAATATTACTGCCCATGTCCGGACACAGCCAAATCATGGCACACTTTGGATCTGCCAATTCACCCTCAGTGTAATAAAAAGAACATTCACTGCTATATAAAAAATGCATTTTAATATTTTGTTGTGTTTCAGCACACTTGGTTTCCTAACAATCCTGTGCATTTTAGTCTATGCACTTAAAAATGTTCTGAGAGGAGGGTTTGCATAAGGGTGCTGAAGGGGTCCTTGGAGCAGAGCTGGTCAGAACCCCAGGCTCACCTGGCCTGGCAACCTCATCAAGGGTTATTCTGGCTCCTGAAGGGCCTCCCTGATGCAGCACTCCCACTTTATCCCGCTAGGTGGCAGCAGTGAGGGCACTGCTTCTCTCCAGGCTTCAGGGGCCCAGTCCATTGTTTCAGGACCTCCCTTTGGGATCGGTCCACCCCCTTAAACCCTCAAGCGGAGAGAGGAGTCCAGCGGAAGACCCGCCAGGGGTGGTCAGGTAGGTGAAATGCTGATTCAGCCTGCCGCTTCTTCGGACAATAATAGTGAAACAGTGTGAGGCAACCTCATTTACCACAGAAATCTCTGTGTGGAAGGGAATATGAAACCCATTTCACAGATGTGAAAACTGAGGACCCAAAGAGGTTGATAATGTGCCCAGGATCCCACAGCGAGTAGACAGTGGCACCTGGGCTACCTGCGTCAAAGACTTGGGGGTGATCTGGCCACCACACCACCCTGTCCCCTGCCCTCTCCTCTAGGACCTTCTCAGAGAGGCAAGTCACCCCCTTCTGTCCTCCTGCCTGGGCAGAGGAGACCCCTATGACTCTCAAGGTCCTGGAGGCTCAGGGATAAAGTTGTCGGCCTGGGAGTCCACAGTTCCAGGGACAAGCACCGGGCCTGGCTCCACCCCACAACCATCTGCCCCCTCCCAGGGAGGCCTCTCCAGATAGAGGGGGTCTCTCACGTGGGCTGGGGGTTACAGAGCTTCACTGGGAGAGGCACCTGCATAGACCACTGGTACCTTCCCCTCCCTGGACCCCCGCATCCACACTTGCCACACAGGAGCTGATTTCTAAGGCCTGGTTTGTGCACCTCTTCGGGCCGCTGAGAGTTGGAAGCAGGGCTTTGTCGCGGCTGCTCACGGAGTGAGCAGGTCTGGCCTTCAGCGCGGAGTTTCCCAGGAGTCTCTTCCCGGTGTGAGGGACCCCGCCGCGGGCCCTTTCGCCTCTGGTCAAGGCCTTGCAAGGACAACCTAACCAGGTAGGCACGGGAAATTCCGGGGACCGACAGTCCGGGACGCCGGGGTCCTGGAACTCTCCGGGGTCCTCCTCCTTCGGGGCCGGCAGAGGAGCAGCTGCAGTCGGGCGATCGGGCGCAGTCGGACTCCCAGTCCAGGGGGAGGTTGAGGTTTCGGGATTCGGGACGGGACGGGACGGGACGGGTGGGGGGACAGAAGATGGAGCTCCGACCAGGGACGCAGAGACTTCTCACCGGCGCCAAGACAGGGGTCCAGGCCGCGGGGAGAGACGCGTGCCTAGCAGCGGACCCTCCTACCTTCTTGACTCCCGCGGCCGCTTCCGCGCACCTCTGCCTGGAGGAAACTTTTCTCCCACTCCCCGCCCAAGGCGCCCCCCCCCCCCCCCCGAGCACTTCCTCGGGAACGTCCCCTCCCCCAAACCAGCTCTCCCGGGGCACTGGGCGCACCGGTAACCGGGTCAGAACCTCGAACCGCTTCGCGTGCCATCCGGTTACCGTGGCAACACCATCCGGCGGCGCCCGGCGGTCCAATCCGAGCCCGCGGCCTCTCTCGAGCTTTTCCCAAGGTGGGGACCGGGACGAGGCCAGAGCTGGGGAAGGGGCGGCCGGGGCCCCGCCTGCAGTGTCGCCGGGGCCGGGCACAGCCCCGCGCGGAGAGGTGGGCCACCGCGAGGCGCGGCGGGCGGCAACCGGCAGCCGGGGCCGGGCAGGGGGCTCGGGCTTCAGTTCGAGGGGCGGGGGAGCGGGTGACGTGAGCCGGGCCGGGCGGGCGGAGTTGGGGCCCGCTCGGGGAGGCGGGGGCGAGCGCGCGGAGAGGCAGACGCGCGGAAGGAGGCGGCCGAGCGGCGCTGGCGGCTCTGCGGCGGGCGCGGTGGGCGCGGGCGGCGGGGCCCCGGGATCCCCGCGCGCCTCCTCGGCGCGGCGCCGCCGCCGCGCGTCCCCACGCCCCGCGCTCCACGGCGCCCTCGCCCCGCGCGCCTCCCCCGCCCGCCTCCTGCCGGCCTCCGGCGCCGCGACCGTCTGCGGAGCGAGCGCTCAGACGGAGCCCCCGGCCAACTTGAGCGGCGCCGAACGGCGGCGGAGTCCCCGGCAGAGCCCCCCAGTCGGTGGCGCGCGCAAGGGAAACGCGTCCGCCAGCGTCGCCGCCGCCCGCACCCCCGGACCTCGCCGCCCCCTCGGCGCCGGGCTCGGGCCGGATCGAGAACCGCGCCGCGAGACACGCACTGTGCGCGGCGGCGCCGCCCGCCTCCCTCTTCGCTGCTCCGGAGGACGAAGCCGCTGCTACCAGATCCTCGTCGCGCGGCCGCGGCGCCGGAGTGCGCCCCTCCCGGGCCGGCAGCCGGCTCCCTCACCTCACCGCTGCCTTCGCCGGGTCGCCCCCGGAGGGGTCGCGAGCCCTGCACCCGGGCCCAAGGATGTGCGCCCCCGCGGGCCGCCCCGCCTGAACCATGCGCCCCAACGGCGGCGGCGCGCCGGCCGGCATGGAGCCCCGCGCGGCCGCGCTCTGACTCGCTCTGCGCCCCGCGGCCGGCGGGCGGCGGGCGGCGGGCAGCGGGCGGCGGCGGACCGAGAGCCGGAGACCGGCGCCGCGGGACGGAAGCGAGCGGGCGCGGGCGCCGCGCAGATGGCCGGGGCGAGCGAGATCTGAGGCTCTGCTCCCCGAAACGTGACCATGTGGATTCAACAGCTTTTAGGACTCAGGTGAGCGACCCGGCCAGCACCGGGGTGCGTGTGGGCGCGCGGGTGCGTGGGTACCGAGCCGGTTGAAACGGCGCTTTCCTCTGTGTTGCGAATAAAGCGAACCCCTCTCTGCTCCTGCGAGCGGCCAGCCGGTGCCCCGGGATCCGGGTCGGGGCGCTGCTCCGGAGCTTGGAGCCCCGGAGCCCCGCTGGCAGCGGCCGGCTGTCCCGAGTTCCGCGTGTCCGGGTCGGGGCGCCCGCCCCATTTCTCCCGGTTCTGGGGCCGGCCGGGCGCGCCCGCGGCTCCCGGCGCCAGCAGCGCAGTGTCCTGGCCGGCCGCCCCGGCGCGCCGCCTCTTCGGGGCCCAGGGGAGGCGCGGGCCGCTGGGCGCGGCGGGCTGTGGACCTAGGGCGGGGGCCGGGGCTGCCAGGGAAAGCCTGGGGGCTCCGAATCTGGCGAGAGCTCGGCTGGCGGAGTTAGAAGAAACCGAAGCCTGATAGCCACGCCGCCCCTCTTTTCCCCTTCCTCGGGGCCCCGGGGCTGAGCAGGGGCCTCCTGGGCTCCCAGCTGCCGATCCAGCTGTTTGCCGGTGACCTCTGGGCCCGACGGGCGCGCACAGCTGGCGGGCAGCTGGGGCCGGAGACGTTGAGGCTCTGGGGGAGCGCGGGAGGGCACCCTTTCTCCTCTACGGGCAAACACCCGTAGGATTGCCTTTGTCCCGGACTCCAGGGCCGGTTGAAACAGGGGGTTCGAGCTCGATGCTCCCAGCAGGGGTACCCAAGAAGACCCTTTGGGGCAAACTTTGCTTGCCTGCCACGGCGCTCGGGTTTTAGCCCTGCTAGGAGCCAGTCGGACACACTTGTCCCCTTGGCGGGGCAGACGGGCTCCGATGCGTCGCCCTCCCTCCGGGGTCTCGGCGGAGCTGGTGCGTGTGGGTCCCGGGTTGCATCGGAGAACTGGAAGGACGCAGGCGGAGACTGCAAGAGCCAGCGTGCGGTTCTCGAGTTTGTCCACTGGGATGCACTGCACTCCCGCTTTGGGGAGAAAGGGGCCCGGTCGTCGCCGGAGCCTGTGCCTGAGCCGCCCCCACCGCCAGCCCATAAAAGCTGGGGGGAGCGGGCTGAGGGGGGAATCGAGTGCGCGTCCTGATTTTGAGAAACTGGGAGAGGACGGCGTCCGCAAGGCGTCTCCTAGCTACCCTTGATTTATGAGACGATTCTCCAGTCCCGGGGCAAAGCCTGTTGGAAACATCTAGTGAGAATTGTCCAGTGTTATCCTTGGTCTTTTTCTAGAAAGCGGCGTTTCTTGTCTGGGTGGCCGGGTCGTGTTCGGCGGCCTGGGCTTTAATAGGTTAATAGTGAAGCGGGTTGCGCTGGATATTGGCTCAGCCTGAATCGATGTCCCGTGCTTAGACTAGATAAGGTTTAGGCTCAGCCGCTCTGGGACACAGACTCCATGGAGCGTCAGGGCAGCTCTGCCCGAGTGACCCCTTCCAGGTGCCCTCGCCTCTGCCTGCCGGGTTTCAGCCAGACTCCAGAGCTTTCTGAAAGATCAAAGGGGTCCCCCCTCTTTGGGAGAGGGTGCTCCTTCAGCTCCCAGACACCTCCCCAGCTGCTGTCTGGCATTGCCTTCCTGATTGACTGCCGGCAAGTTATTTGAACCGACATCTTTCTTTATTACTAACTTGCTAGATTGAAAGATTAGTATATTTTGATAAAGAGAAAAGAGAATAAATATTACGGGAAAAAAGAACCTCTCTGCTGGTTCAGAATTCACTAAAACAGTTCATCTAATGCATCCCTGAGTGAGGTCTACTTGGGATTTTGCTTTAGGAAATAGTTCTGTTGGTGATTTTGAAGTTTGACCTTTTGTTTTTTTCCCTTCAGTGTTAGCACAAGAGATTTTCTGTAAAGGCGCCTCTGAGGACCGGCTGTCGCCTCTCGGGGAGGCTGGCAGGAGAGAGCTCTGTCATGTCTGAGAGCCATCCCCTGGCCGGCTGGCCAGGAGAAGGGGCCGTGCTTGGAGGGTCTGCGTTTCTGCATCTCACCAGGCACAGCCTAACAGTCAGTGAAAGCCAGGGATGGCTTGCCTGGGACCTGCTAATGCGTTTTTCCTTGAAGGCAGTCCATTACCTCTGCTCCCAAGCCCCTCCATGGCTCCCCCAGGTGAGCACCAGGCATTGTGCTGCCCGGCTTCAAGCCTGGTTGGGTCAGGCAAGCGTAAGACATGGGGCCCAGGTGACGGCAGATGGCCCTGGGCGCGATCTGAGTGAAGACTCTCAGCTCTGGCTTGTGAGACAAAGTCTGGGCTAGGATTTCTGCTTCTGCAATGGAAAGGAGCTGTGCGTGGTGCCTTTTCTTCCGAGGAGGAGGAGGAGGAGGAACAGATTGAGTGTTTTGGAGCTGTTTTTATGCCTTTTTGGTGGTGGTTGTAGCAGAGCTCCAAAGATACCTTCCATCCGCGCAGATAAAGGTATCTTTTGAAGGTGGCCTCGGAGCCCTGCCAGCTGCGTCCGAGCTCGATCTGGGAGCAGCTTGAAGGGGATGCTTACTCAGCAGGCGGCGCAGATTTTAGAGTTTGGCCGCCTGCTTGTGAGTGGCCTCTGAGGCCACAGCCCTCCACGCAGCAGCTCTATCAGGGGCTCGGAGCCTGCAAAGCACTTGCCAGGTGTCCTCAGGGGCGCAGTGGCTGACCAGCACCAGGCTCCTTGCAGGCCTGGTGCCTGTCCTTCTGCCTGTTCTTCCAGCCTCAGGTTCTGTTGCCCATTCTGTTCCGGAGGCCCTGGGTGTGCCTGCGGTGGGGGAGGGACTGTAGCAACATAAGATGACTCTTCTTTCATGGGGGTTCATACAGGTCCCCGCCAGCCACACGGTACCGTGTTTGGGCCTCTGTGCACGGTCCCAGTGGCTTGATTGTCCCCATCACTGCCTGTAAAGTCCTCCAGCAGCTGGGACTCCACAGCTGGGCTTTAGAAGACCAGGTCAGAGGCCCTGTCCACAGACGTCACCCTCCTGTTCAGTCTCGGTTCTCACCCACTTCCAGCTGCTGGCACCAAATCGATTACCACTGGAGCCCCTCGAGTGTCAGTGGCTGTGATACGCATCCAGGACAATATTGCTGGAATAAATCATCATTTTAGGAGACAGCTCACATCTTTTCTGCCACGTGGGTGCATCTCCCCCCACCACTCAAAGCTCCCCCACCCCCCAGGGGACTCACTGTCCAAGCAGAGGAGGGGGCAGTAGGCTCCTCCCAGCCTGATGATTGATTTATTCTTTGGTTGATTTATTCTAATCACCTGCTTCTTCTTCTTCTGTGCATCAAAGAGGCCAGTAAGTGGGGAGCAGGGCACAAGCTGAGACAGCTCCTCTCCTCCCCTAGATGTCTGTCTCCCAGTCCCTGGAGAGAGAGCCGCTGTCTTCCCCATGCATCCTGCATCCTCCTAGCCGGGTCGCTCAGGCGGCTGTGGGAACAGCGGCATCCCATCCCCCTTGTGGTCCCCAGCCCCCCAACCCAGACACCATCAAGGTGTTTGGGAGGTGTGGGCTGGGTGTGCTTCTTGAGTTTTTCATCCCCCAGCCATTGTTTGGGGAAACCGCAGGGTGCACAGGGCACGTGGGTCAAAGCTGCACCCTGGGTCACGATGAAGTGGGCAGACACCAAACCCCGACCCGGCCGACCACTGCCGAGCCTCCCAGAGGCCCGGGCTCCTGTCTGGGGTTATGTAAGAGTCATCTGCTTTCCAAACGTAGTTGCCAAGTTTTCTTCAAAGGGCTACAACTCAGTAGAGACCAAATTGATGTAGAGATTAGCTTGGAAAGCCAAATATATCCTTGATCTAGATTTTCACGTTTGAAGTCTGGCTCGAGAGGGTTTCTCCTGCCCGATGCCAGTCAGCCAGGAGGGGGAGGCAGGAGGAAGACTCACTGGGGCTACAGCAAACAGACCCTGTGGCCCCCGACTCAACTCTCTCTCAAGACCCCCTTCCAGGAATTCAGAGGAGCTGGTGCATCAGGAGGCCACCCAGCGGGAAGTGGTGGTTACATAACTCAGATTAACTCAGTTCGTAGAAAGTCAGAGGCTGCAGTGTTCCCATGTCAGAGCTCTGGGAGCCCTTGAGTCCTGGCTTCCCCAGCGGCCATCCATATAGAGCCTGGATTGTTTCTGGCTGCTTGGAGGAGTCTGCTCTGGTCCCCTGTTGGGAGCAGCACTCTCTACCAGCAATGAGCCAGGCACAGTAGGGTGCTTCTTCAGGGCCGCTTCCAAAACCCCTTCCAGAAGAGCATGCAGGACCCATCCCCTACTGCTGCTGCTGGTGGGTGGGGGGGAGTGAGCTGGATTGTCTCCTAGCAACCTCTGAACCAGCGGAGTTAATTGGGATGTCCGAGCAGGCACAGTGAAGTAGCCAGGTGATGAGTGATGTTTCTCTGAGGATGCTAAGAGGCTAGAAGCCCCCCATTCATCTATGGGCATCTTCATTCCTCCAACATGACCCAAAGAGAGCTCGGAGTGGAGGACAGTGGGAATGGTGGCATCCATTTTGCCCTTGTTGGCCCTGACCCACTGACCTGGGCACCATCAGAGTGTCATGTGCTGGCAAAGAACAGGGTCCTGCTGCTGTACCATGGGAGACTAGAGGATCGGGGGTCCAGGAGGGATCAGGGGGCCAGGGGAGATCGGGGGGGCTAGGCTGGAGGGACTGGGGATTGTATTTGCATCTCCATCCCAGACGTGCACTCTGAAAGAAGCTATTACCTTCTTTCTTTCTCCCCTCCCACCCAAGACAAGGTGGGTGGCAGCCGTGCTGGGTCCATCTGTGCATCAGCTTTCCCCACACGCCGTTCACGTGCTGATTCTGTCCACTCTCTGGGGCTTTTGTCATTGGTGCACTTTCTCTTGGGTGGTCAGCCAACAGAGCCCACTGTCTCTGCTCTCTTGCCATTTCCAGCCCAGAATGGGCAGTGGCCTGGACTATGTGTCTGCTGAGACCGCCTGCCGGAGTCCCCAGCAAGTCCGTGTTTGGGCCCCATATGTGACCTCAGGGGTTTCAGCTGGCACTGGGGCCTCGGGCGGTGTGTCTGCCGGGGGTACTGGTGCACTTGTGCTCAGGCTTCCGGGGGCGGGTGCTGGAGAGCAGCCCTGGTCTCTGGCTGCGGGTGATGAGGGCAAGGGCCGTCTCATCCTTCAGCACCTCTTGAGAAGTGTGCCACTACTGTGTAGATGCTCAGGAGCTCTCTCTTGAATGAGTAAACTTGTCCGCCTGGCCCAGTGCCCATGCTTTGTCCAAGCGTTGCCCTTGTAGTTACTTGGCCTTGACTCTAAACTAAGACCCAGGAAAGGAATGCACAGCCAGAGCCAGGCTTAGGTGGAGACTCTCTTCAACCCCACTTACTGCTGCTCACAATCCCACCATTAGAGATTCATTCCTTTGGCTGAGAACTTCATCACAATTGGAATGCAGGCATATTCAGGAAAAACTATCTGAGCTACTGATCTGATAATAACTGAAAGCACTCAGTGGGATAGTTTTCAGTTATTATCAGTTCAGTAGGAGTGAGAGCATCCAATTTTTAACTTTCTGAGAGGAAAGGTGAGTGTAGAAGAAAAGAGAACAGGAAGGCAGGCGGCACAGGTCTGGCAGTGGGAGCTAAGGTGCCACCAAGGGAGGTCTGAGAGACGTGGGGTGCAAGTTGAGGGCAAAAGGCAGACTCACTGGCCATGCCATGGGCTGAGGTCTCCCTTCCACTGGA
Source organism: Dama dama (assembly GCF_033118175.1). Taxonomy (NCBI): domain Eukaryota; kingdom Metazoa; phylum Chordata; class Mammalia; order Artiodactyla; family Cervidae; genus Dama; species Dama dama. The sequence continues at coordinate 45,659,667 of NC_083694.1, read as the reverse complement.
CTGTCTTGGGGGAGTAGGGACAGTTAATGTGCCTACTAGGGATTAGTGGAAGACAGGGCCAGCGCATCTGAAAGAGAATATTCTGATCAGTATAGGAGTGCAGGTGGGCAGCTGGAGGATGTTGAGGAATGTTAGTGACACATAGACACTTTAAGCCATTTCTGTTCCTGTCTTAAATGTGAGCTGTGAAATTGTACTGTATTTGGATAAAATATGCACGCTTTTTTTTTAAATTGAGGTATAATTTTCATAAACATTATATTAATTTCAGGTGTATAGCATAATGATTCCATACTTGGATACCTGTGAAATGAGCAAAAACAGTAAATCTAGTTAACATTTGTCACCATACATAGTTACAGAATTTTTTTCTTATGATAAGAACTTTGGTGGGGGGGATAAATTAAGAGGTTGGGATTAACATATATACACTACTATATAGAAAATAGATAGTCAACAAGGCCCTACTGTATAGCACAGGGAATTATACTCAGTATTTTGTATTAACCTAGAAGGGAAAATAATCTGAAAAAGGATATAGACAGATAGATGCATAGATAGTTGTTTAGTTACTCAGTCTTGTCCGACTCTTTTGTGGCCCTGTGGACTGCAGTGTACCAGACTTCTCTGTTCATGGGATTCCTAGACAAGCCTACTGGTTTGGGTTGCTGTTGTCCTTCTCCAGGGGATCTTCCTGACCCTGGGATCTCACCCACTTAGGCTGCATTAGCAGACGGATTCTTCACCATAGAGCTATTGGGGAAGCTTCCTAGATGGAACTTTATGTATATATCTTTGCTGTATACTTGAAACTAACAAGACAGGGTAAATCAACTATAATTCAATTTTAAAAAGAAATTAAAAAACAAAACAAAAAAGAACATTTAAGATCTACTCTCTCAACAACTTTCAAATATGTGATTCAGAGAACAGACTAGTGGTTGCCAGAGATGAAGGGTGAGGGGTGAGGGGTGAGGGGTGAGGGGTGGGGAGTGGGTGAAAGGGTGGACGGGTCAAAAGGTACAAATTCCAAGAATAAAATAAGTCCCAGGGGTGTCATGTGCAGCTTGACACTGTAGTTCAGGAAACATATCTGCTGTAAATGTCTGTATAGCATAGAAAAATGTCCTGATCTCTGTTTTCACTTGTATCTTTCATTGAGTTTGCTCCTCAGTTTCTGAGTGCCTGGGCATGCCCAAACAACCCCAAGTAGACGCCGTGCAGACCCAGAAATGAGTGGATTTCTCCTCTTCAAGACTCCTCACTCCAATAATGGGGGCGGGCAAATGAGGGGTAAAACATCCTTATTGGGGGGGAGAAGAGCACTGTCCAATAGAAATATAACACGGGCTACATTCATATTTTGAAAATTTTCAGTAACCATATTAAAAGAAAAATGTAATAGGTGAAATCAGCTTGAATGATATATTTAATTTTTCAGTATATGCAAAATAGCATTTCCATGTGTCATCAGTCTAAAACAGGATTAATGAGGATTCCTTTTACATTCTTACCCTGCTCTGAGTCTTGGAGATCAGGAGGGCAGTTTACTTTCGTCTCTCCCTCTGGACTTGCTGCATTTGGGGGCTCACATTGGACACTTCTGTATGGAAACTCAGAAGTGAGAAAAGCAAGTGTTTGGAGACTGCCACCTCCCCAACCACTGTGTCATGTTGGCACCATTGCTCCATTAGTAAGAGCTCCGAGGAGGGCCAGTCTGGCCAGCAGCCCTCCTGATTCAACAGCGGGCATTTGCTGATGCCAGCTCTGTGCCGGGTCGGCGCCAGGGCCAGAGACAGAAGGATGAGCTGGAGTGGGGGCAGTGGCTGCTGCTATTAGGGGCCCTCGGCTTGGAGAGGGAGGTGGGCTGTGCTAGCAGGTCCTCCATACCTACGATACCATCAGGGGCCCCCCACCAAGCTGTAATAAAATGCTTCTGGGGGCCTGAAGAGGGGATGGCAAAACTGTTCCTTTGTAACAGAGGTGTCAGAGGCTAGGGTCAGCTGATGCAGAGGAGAAAACCAATGAAAGAGCCTAGTGAATACAGAAGCTGTGTCGCCCGCCAGAAAGGAGAGCTGACACCCAGGAGGGGGCATTCCCCCCGCCCCTCTGCCAAGTGTGCCCCAGAGCCAGTGCCTGGAGTGAACACACCCTGGGGGACAGACCTCCTGGTGGGCCCCTCTCACGCCAGCAGTGTACATTCACAGGATCTGTCCTGGTGGGGGCCTCCATTCTCCGCCCCGCCCCCCAGCACTTGTCAACAGTGCTGAGAGTCGTGATACCTCAGGCCCATGGGAGGTCGAGAGATGGGGAATCACCAAGGCCTGGTTTCATTGAAGATTTTAGGAACATTTTTGTAGAAACAGGTGTGTGTGTGTGTGTGTGTGTGTGTGTGTGTGTATGGTGTGGGTGGTGTGTGAGTGGAGTGAGCATGTCTCTTGGGGAGTTTATGTGGGAATGTATTTGGGGAGTTTAGGGGCTACTGGGCATCCAAGCACTTATCAGGAATTCCAGCTCCAGGTGAAGAGATTAGTTTTTAAACAAAACTTCTGCAGGAGGGAATTTGGTGTGTTCACAGAACTGACGATCTGGATAAAGAAGCCTGAACAACCACATCAGCATCTGGCTTCTGACAAATGCTGAGAGAGACAGCTGACTCCAAGGGGGCTGGTGGGCAGCTGATCAGAGCTGCACAGGTACAAGGGGGCTCTTGAGCAGTTTGGGGTCAGGGCCCTTGCAGTGACCAGCCCACCCTGGGCTTTCAGGGTACACTGATGGGGAACACGCTAAGTGTAAGACCTTGGCTCTGGGCATACTTCCGGGCAGTGGGGTGTGATCTGGGAAGGGACTGCACTTTGCTGAGGTGCCCTGAGTGGTCATTTGTAGTTACCTGTTCTTGAGTATTAAAATAAAGAGTTTGTACTGCGGGGCAATTCCACAGTATGGGAGCTCTGTCTATATTAAATGGTAAACTCTTTGAGCTCTGAGACAACTCTCTTTTTGATACATCTAGATCTTTTTTTTTCCCCACTGATTTTTATTAGTTGGAGGCTAATTACTTTACAATATTGTAGTGGTTTTTGTCATGCATTGACATGAATCAGCCATGGATTTACATGTATTCCCCATCCAGATCCCCCCTCCCACCTCCCTCTCCACCCGATCCCTCTGGGTCTTCCCAGTGTACCAGGCCCAAGCACTTGTCTCATGCATCCAACCTGGGCTGGTGATCTGTTTCACCCTAGATAATATACATGTTTCGATGCTGTTCTCTCGAAACATCCCACCCTTGCCTTCTCCCACAGAGTCCAAAAGTCTCTTCTGTACATCTGTGTCTCTTTTTCTGTTTTGCATATAGGGTTATTGTTACCATCTTTCTAAATTCTATATATAGGCATTAGTATACTGTATTGGTCTTTATCTTTCTGGCTTACTTTACTCTGTATAATGGGCTCCAGTTTCATCCATCTCATTAGAACTGATTCAAATGAATTCTTTTTAATGGCTGAGTAATATTCCATGGTGTATATGTACCACAGCTTTCTTATCCATTCATCTGCTGATGGGCATCTAGGTTGCTTCCATGTCCTGGCTATTATAAACAGTGCTGTGGTGAACACTGGGGTGCACATGTCTCTTTCAGATCTGGTTTCCTCAGTGTGTATGCCCAGAAGTGGGATTGCTGGGTCATATGGCAGTTCTATTTCCAGTTTTTTAAGGAATCTCCACACTGTTCTCCATAGTGGCTGTACTAGTTTGCATTCCCACCAACAGTGTAAGAGGGTTCCCTTTTCTCCACACCTTCTCCAGCATTTATTGCTTGTAGACTTCTGGATAGCAGCCATCCTGACTGGCGTGTAGTGGTACCTCATTGTGGTTTTGATTTGCATTTCTCTGATAATGAGTGATGTTAAGCATCTTTTCATGTGTTTGTTAGCTATCTGTATGTCTTCTTTGGAGAAATGTCTGTTTAGTTCTTTGGCCCGTTTTTTTATTGGGTCATTTATTTTTCTGGAATTGAGCTGCAGGAGTTGCTTGTTTATTTTTGAGATTAATCCTTTGTCTGTTGCTTTGTTTGCTATTATTTTCTCCCAATCTGAGGGCTATCTTTTCACCTTGTTTATAGTTTCCTTTGTTGTGCAAAAGCTTTTAAGTTTAATTAGGTCCCATTTGTTTATTTTTGCTTTTATTTCCAATATTCTGGGAGGTGGGTCATAGAGGATCCTGCTGTGATTTATGTTGGAGAGTGTTTTGCCTATGTTCTCCTCTAGGAGTTTTATAGTTTCTGGTCTTACATTTAGATCTTTAATCCATTTTGAGTTTATTTTTGTGTATGGTGTTAGAAAGTGTTCTAAAAGAATGAAAATTCTTTTACAAGTGGTTGACCAGCTTTCCCAGCACCACTTGTTAAAGAGGTTGTCTTTTTTCCATTGTATATTCTTGCCTCCTTTGTCAAAGATAAAGTGTCCATAGGTTCATGGATTTATCTCTGGGCTTTCTATTCTGTTCCATTGGTCTATATTTCTGTCTTTGTGCCAGTACCATGCTGTCTTGATGACTGTGGCCTTGTAGTATAGTCTGAAGTCAGGCAGGTTGATTCCTCCAGTTCCATTCTTCTTTCTCAAGATTACTTTGGCTATTCGAGGTTTTTTGTATTTCCATACAAATTGTGAAATTATTTGTTCTAGTTCTGTGAAAAATACCGTTGGTAGCTTGATAGGGATTGCATTGAATCTATAGATTGCTTTGGGTAGTATAGTCATTTTGACAATGTTGATTCTTCCAATCCATGAACACGGTATATTTCTCCATCTGTTTGTGTCCTCTTTGATTTCTTTCATCAGTGTTTTATAGTTTTCTATGTATAGGTCTTTTGTTTCTTTAGGTAGATATACTCCTAAGGATTTTATTCTTTTTGTTGCAATGGTGAATGGTATTGTTTCCTTAATTTCTCTTTCTGATTTCTCATTGTTAGTGTATAGGAATGCAAGGGATATCTGTGTGTTGATTTTATATCCTGCAACTTTACTATATTCGTTGATTAGCTCTAGTAATTTTCTGGTAGAGTCTTTAGGGTTTTCTATGTAGAGGATCATGTTATCTGCAAATAGCAAGAGTTTCACTTCTTCTTTTCCTATCTGGATTCCTTTTACTTCTTTTTCTGCTCTGATTGCTGTGGCCAAAACTTCCAACACTATGTTGAATAGTAGTGGTGAGAGTGGGCACCCTTGTCTTGTTCCTGATTTTAGGGGAAATGCTTTCAATTTTTCACCATTGAGGGTAATGCTTGCTGTGGGTTTGTCATATATAGCTTTTATTATGTTGAGGTATGTTCCTTCTATTCCTGCTTTCTGGAGAGTTTTAATCATAACTGGATGTTGAATTTAGTCAAAGACTTTTTCTGCACATCTAGATCTTTTTGAATGTACTGACTTAGTTAAGCAGGGCACAGGTTCACTGTTGTTCAGAATTTTGTCCTACTGTTTGTGACCCCATAGCCCGCAGCACACCAGGCTCTCTATCCTCCACTAGCACCTGGAGTTTTCTCAAATTCATGTCCATTGAGTCAGTGATGCTATGTAACCATCTCATCCTCTGCCACCCCTTTTCTCATTTTGCTTTCAATCTTTCCCAGCATCAGGGTCTTTTCCAGTGAGTTGGCTCTTCCCATCAGGTGGCCAAAGTATTAGAGCTTTAGCTTCAGCATCAGTCCTTCCAGTGAATATTCATGGTTGATTTCCTTTAGGATTGACTGGTTGGATCTTGCTGTCCAAGGGACTCTCAAGAGTCTTCTCCAGCACCACAATTCAAAAGCATCAATTCTTCATCACTCAGCCTTCTCTCTGGTCTACCTCTCACATCCGTACATGACTACTGGAAAATCATAGCTTTGACTATATGAACCTCTGTTGGCTAAGTAATGTCTCTGCTTTTTAATATAGTGTCTAAGTTTTTCATAGCTTGCCTTCCAAAGAACAAGCGTATTTAATTTAATAGCTGCATTCACTGTCCACAGTGATTTTGGAGCCCAAGAAAGTAAAATCTGTCACTGTTTCTACTTTTCCCCCTTCTATTTGCCATGGAATCATTGTAAAACCCCTAAACTCAAACTTAGGGGACTTTGGGGCAACTTAATCGAAGATTAAGTGCCTTCTTGTACCCAAATCCAATGATGCAGCCTTTTCAAATTGACCTATACACACTACCAACTGTTGTGAAGATTCCAGCTTAAGAAGGGTGAGGAAGGAGTAGCCATCAGTGTCTGTAGAAGAGGGATCTCAGGAGTTCAGTACTGATTGATGGACCTCAGTGTACCAGGACCTGCACAGACCTTTCATGCTATCTCATGGAATCCCTGGTCCTGAGAAAAGAACATTTAGGATGGAGGAATGGAAGGTCTCACAGTGAAGTTCCGACAGCAGGAAAGTGCTATTAAAAAACTAGCATTCTCAATTCTGTAGATAATATGATTTATGAAAATAAACCAACAAAATCCTTAACAAAGTATTAATAAATAGGTAAACCTAGCAACATGGAAAAGAAGCATTTGGGGGCTTACAAGGTGCCTCAGTGGTAAAGAATCCGCCTGCCAGTGTAGGAGATGCAGGTTCGATTCCTGAATTGGGAAAATCCCCAGGAGATGGAAATGGCAGCCCACTCCAGTATTCTTGCCTGGAAAATCCCATGGACGGAGGAGCCTGGTGGGCTACAGTCCATGGACTCGTAAAGAATCAGACATGGCAGAGCAACTGAGCATGCATGCAAAAAGAAGTATACACAATGACAAAGTGAAGTTTATACCGTGGATGCAAGGATGGTTCAATATTTGGAAATCAGTTAATGTAACTCAGATATGCAGATGACACCACCCTTATGGCAGAAAGTGAAGAGGAACTAAAAAGCCTCTTGATGAAAGTGAAAGAGGAGAGTGAAAAAGTTGGCTTAAAGCTCAACATTCAGAAAACTAAGATCATGGCATCTGGTCCCATCACTTCATGGGAAATAGATGGGGAAACAATGGAAACAGTGTCAGACTTTATATTTTGGGGCTCCAAAATCACTGCAGATGGTGATTGCAGCCATGAAATTAAAAGATGCTTACTCCTTGGAAGGAAAGTTATGACTAACCTAGATAACATATTAAAAAGCAGAGACATTACTTTGCCAACAAAGGTCCGTCTAGTCAAGGCTATGGTTTTTCCAGTGGTCATGTGTGGATCTGAGAGTTGGACTGTGAAGAAAGCCGAGAGCCGAAGAATTGATGCTTTTGAACTGTGGTGTTGGAGAAGACTCTTGAGAGTCCCTTGGACTGCAAGGAGATCCAGCCAGTCCATCCTGAAGGAGATCAGTCCTGGGTGTTCATTGGAAGGACTGACGCTGAAGCTGAAACTACAATACTTTGGCTACCTCATGGGAAGAGTTGACTCATTGGAAAAGACCCTGATGCTGGGAGGGATTGGGGGCAGGAGGAGAGGGGGACGACAGAGGATGAGATGGCTGGATGGCATCACTGACTCGATGGGCATGAGTCTGAGTAAACTCTAGGAGTTGGTGATGGACAGGGAGGCCTGGAGTGCTGCGATTCATGGGGTCGCAAAGAGTCGGACACGACTGAGCGACTGAACTTAACTTAATGAGTCATAAGAAAAGGCTAAAGGAGAAAAATCAGAGGATCATATATGTTTAATAAATTTGGCACTTATCTATGATGAGAACTCATAGAAAAAAGGACTAGGAGTGCATTGCCTCAACTTGATAAAGGACATTTATAAAAACTACCACTGAATTGATACTTAATGTTGAGAAACTGGATGTTTTTCCCCTGAGATCAGGAAAAAGTCAAGGATATGCACTCTCACCACTACTACTCAACACAGTGATAGAAGTTCTAGCCAGTGTGCTACAGGAGAAAAGGAAATAAAAGACACACAGAAAAGGAGAAATAAAACTGTTCTTATTTGTAGATGATACAATTATCTCTATAGATGTGATTATCTACATAGAAAACCTCCTGTAATCTATTTTAGAAAACTCCTAAGGTTAATAAGTGAATTTAGCAAGGTTGCAGGATATGAGATAAATTTACAAAAATGAATTATGTTTCTATTATCAGTGAACACATGGACACTGAAATTTAAAAATGCCAAACTATAAGTGGTTGCAGTTGCTAAAAAATGAAATATTTCAATGTAAATGTAATAAAACTTGTTATGCTGACAGCTTTTATGCTGGGAACTACACAATGCCAATGGAAGAGTCAAAGAAAGCCTGAATATATGAAAGACATACCAGGTTCATGTATAGGAAGATTCAACATAGTGTAAGTTGAGGATGTCACTCCTTAGATTGATATAGAGGTTTAGCACAATTCTAATAAAAATCCCAGCAAAATATTTTAACATATAGATAATTCTAAAATTAATATATAAATGTAAAGGAACTAGAATAACTAAGCCAGTTTTTAAAAAGAATGATAAAATAAGAGGCATCAGTCTATCAGATTGTGACATTATATAACTGCTGTTATCAAAACTGTGTAATATCAATGAAGGGTTAGATTCACAGATCAGTGAAACAGAACAGAGAATCTAGACTCCCACAAATACGCACAATTGATTTTTGACAAAGGTACAGATTCAGTGGAGAAAAGACAGTCTTTTCAATAAATGATACTAGAACAAAAGGACATTTATAAGCAAAGATAAAATCCTTGCTTTATATAAAATTAACCTTGGATACAAAATTCTGGATCACAGAATTAAATATAAAACATGAAAAAACTAAAACTTTTAGGAATAAAAAATCTACAAGATGTGAGGCTTCCCAAATAGTTCTTAGACTTGACACCAAAAGCACAATCCATAAAAGGGAAAAATGATAAATTGGACCTTGTCAAAACTTTTAAATTTTCTCTGTGAAAACTTTTTAAGAGGATGAAAAGATAGGCTGAAGAGCGGGAGAAAATATTTGCAAACCACACATCTGATAAAGGACTAATATCCAAAGTACAAAAAGACTCTCAAAACTCACAAAGACCTCTTTAAAAAAAAAAAGATACAAGCTAATTAGAAACAGGTAAAGCCATGATGGGACAGTTCATCAAAGAGGATGTTTAGATGGTTTAAAAAAAAAAAAGGCATTGAAAAGATGTTCAACATCATTGGCCTTTAGAGAAATGCATTTAAAACTACAATGAGACTTCCTTATCCATCTACCAGAATGGCTAAAATAAAAAATGCTGACACCAATTCTGACCAGTATATGGGGACCCTGGATCACTCATACACTGTTGATGGGAAGGTAAAATGTTATAGCCAATCCACAGAGCACTTTGGCAGTTTTTTATTAAATTAACCATGCAACTGCCTTGAAGTTGAGCATTCCATTCTTGGGCATTTATGCCAGAGAAATGAAGATTTCTGTCCACATGAAAAATTGTATATAAATGTTTATAACAGCTTTATTTGTAAATAAAGTCTTAAATTGGAAACAACTCAGGTGCCCTTCAGTAGGTGATTGGCTAAACATATCATGGTAACTTTACACCATGGAATAGTGTTGAGCAATAAAAACGAGAAAACGCTTAGTACGCGCAGCTGCCTGCATGAACCTCCAGAGAGTTATGCTGGGTGAAAAGAGGCAACCTCAAGGGTTACACACTGTATGGTGATTCCACAGCCTTCTTGAAATGGCAACATTATAGAAATTATAGTTCCTGTAATTATAATTATAGAAACACGGTAATAATTGTCAGAGGTTAGAGAAAGAAGAGAATGGCTATAACAGGACAAACTCAGGGGCCCTCATGGTGACGGGAAGCTTTCTGTCTTGATTGCATCTGTGTCAGTATGCAACTTAATTTGTTGTTGTTCAGTCACTAAGTCGTGTCTGACTCTTTGTGACCCCATAGACTGCAACACGCCAGTCTATCTGCAACACTATCTCTCAGAGTTCGCTCCAATTCATGTCCATTAAGTCAGTGATGCTATCTAACCATCTCATCCTCTGTCAGCCTCTTCTCCTTTTGCCTTCAGTCTTTCCAGCATGGGGGTCTTTTCCAATAAGTTGGCTCTTCCCATCAGGTGGCCAAAGTATTAGAGCTTCAGCTTCAGCATTCAGTCCTGAATATTCAGGACTGATTTCCTGTAAGATTGACTGGTTTGATCTTGCAGTCCAAGGGACTCTCAAGCATCTTACCAGCACCACAGTTCGAAAGTATCGGTTCTTTGGCACTCAGCCTTTTTTTATGGTTGAACTCTCACATCCGTGCATGACAATTGAAAAAATCATAGTTTTGACTATATGAACCTTCATTGGTCAAGTGATGTCTCTGCTCTTTAATATACTGTCTAGGTTTGTTGTAGCTTTCCAAGGAGCAAGCGTCTTTTAATTCCATGGCTGCATTCACCATAAGCAATGATTTTGGAGTCCAAGAAAATAAAATCTGTCACTGCTTCACTTTTTCCCCTTATTTTTGCCATGAAGTGATGGGACCGGATGCCATGACCTTAGTTTATCCAGTTTATACATTGTACTGTAGTTTTGTAAGATGTTACTGCTGGGGAACTGGGTAGGGGTGCGCAGGATTTCTTCCTATCATGTCTTACAACACTTGTGAATCAGCTCAAAAAGTATCATTAAAAAAACCAGCATTCTCTACTTCACTTTCAAAGGTTAGCATCTGATTGTGTGTGTGTGTGTGTCCCCTCTTTAGGTACCATGTATTTGAGTTTAATGACAGTCATGGGTGATGTGAAAACAGGTAAAAAAAAATTACAAGATTTGCAATGTTGTGATTCTGTCACACTTTTTATCATGCTAAATACATCAGCATGTGAACGTGCAGTGTTGCTAATGTGATGAAATCTGTTAGCAGTGACAGTAATAAATGACCTGGTGCATAATTATTGGATAAGAAGAGCTGTCCAGATTCATACATAAATCAGGTCAGCTCTGAAAATAGCACAGCCTTTCTGAGGACAGTCCTACTTGCCTGCCCTGGCACATAGGGTGGTATCAAGACCATGTTCCAAGGAAACACAAATCTTGGTTTCCTGTTTCTAGATCAGTAAGACAAGAGCCTCAAGTTTGTGAAGGCACAGTGTTCCTTTGTGTCTTTGCTGTTTTCACTTCCTTTGGTCTTTATGATAAAAGAACTGGTGTGTAAGTGTGTGTGTGTATAGTATGCACACATGTGCTCTATTAATACTTGTGGAATGAAGTTGGATGATGCAGTGGGAAACTCCTTGTCAGATTTGGCTGTGAACTGCTGTGATTCCAAGAACTAGACCCTTGACTTCTCTTTCTCTCCTTTTCTGTCCAGCTAGGAGGCGCTGGAACACAGTGTTCCAGACCTTTCCATAACCTGGACTTTTGCAAATGACCAGCCAATCAGCACCATCTCAGTCTATCCTCAGGATCCATGTGACGACCCTGCAAGGCAGGTGTTGTCACTCTGATTTTACAGAGGAGGAACCTGAAGTTCGGAGAGATGAAGTGATTTGCCCAAGGTGACTCAGCTGGCCAGTGGGGGAATGTGCTCTTCCCACTGTCCTTTATGGCTCTCATGTTTTATATAAAATCTACTTCTCACTCCCCTGATTTAAGTCACACTTTTCCGATCTAGGAAAAATAAAAATGCAAACAAAACCAAACGTAAAGTGGAGAAGGACCCAGCCACTGTGGTGTCAGGTTAGCACTCTGGATCTAGCTAGCCCTGACTCTGAGGTTGTAAGTCCTTCCTGCACCCAGAATTTTAGGTAAAAACTTTGTAGTCTAAATCAGAGGTTATTTTGCAGCAAGGAATTCATGCTGCTGCTGTGCTGCTAAGTCACTTCAATCATGTCCGACTCTGTGCGACTCCATAGACGGCAGCCCACCAGGCTCCCCCATCCCTGGGATTCTCCAGGCAAGAACACTGGAGTGGGTTGCCATTTCCTTCTCCAATGCATGAAAGTGAAAAGTGAAAGTGAACTCTCTCAGTCGTGTCCGACTCTTCACAACCCCATGGACTGCAGCCTACCAGGCTCCTCCATCCATGGGATTTTCCAGACAAAGAATTCATAACATGTCATAAAAAGATGAAAACATACCTGTGACACAGATACAATTATTTAATCTATTTAATAATTAAAAATAAATATGTTACCAAATTCAAGGAAGCCTCTTTTGAGAGCTCTTGTGAAATTAAACTTGAAATTAATGGATTGAGAAAGTTTGGTTTAACCTAACTTGTAAATCTGGTCTAGTATCAAAAGAATTCATAATGGAAGTTGGCACATCCCATAATAATCAAAAGCTCTCAAATGCTGGATTATCTGAATGGTTGACTCTGATTATGATGTGTATGTATATGTACATGTAGATGTTTAGTATGTAAACCTAAATAGATGGACATAACTAAATATAGTACATTGAAGACAAAAAAAAAAAAAAAAAAGCTTAGTATGGATAAAAAGGATTGCCCACCATGTGTATGTTTATTGAGGAATAGTTTATATACCATAACATTCATCCATGTTAAATGTAAAATTCAACTTCTAGTGAACTTACTGTGTGTGCAACCATCTTTGTACTTATCTCAGATCATTTCCACCACCCTCAATAAGATCCCTTGTGTTGTTTACAGTTAATCCCATTCCCATCCCCAGCCTCAAGCAGCCTCTTGCCTGACTTCTGGCTCTAGATTTGCCTATTTTGGGCATTTACTACGAACAGGATCAGACTTTCTTGTCTGGTTTTCTTCACTTAACATAGGGTTCTTGGGGTCTACTTTGTGAACTTTTTTATTTCTGAGTAGCGTTCCATTTTTTGGACATACCACAGTTGGCTTATCCATTCATCTGTGGATGGATCTTTTCACTTTGCTACTTTGTGGCTAATACAAATAGTGCTGCTGTGAACATTATTTCCATTTCTCTCCTGATACCATATTCTTTGTATCCATCCATACAAATGCTTTGGCAGGGGTGGGGTTCAGAGATGCCCTTAGGGTGTTACTCATTTGGTGGAAATGCACAGGCCAGGTATCCAGGCTCCACCTCTTGGTTTGGATTTGCTCCTTCCCTTTCCTCTGAAGAGAAGAGCTGACTGCGCAGAAACCTTGGTTAATTCGTTCAGTTTTCATTCGATACACATTTATTGAGTGTTGGCTGTGTCTCACCATGGTGCCGCATCTTGGCGAGATAAAGACCAGGACAAAGGTTTCCGATCTGCCTTGGTATAAAGATACTGTGAAGGGGAACATTTTGTTTCGTTGGAACAAGGGCTCCTAACTGGCCTGGGGCTGGTTCCCATGGCTGGAGGGAGGCAGCCTGTGGCCTAGGGGTAGAGGTGTCCTGCAGATGGTCCTGCAAAAAGTCCCCTAGCCACAAAGCACCCTCCTGCTGCATGTGGCTGGCATGGCCCTCGGGCCTCCCAGGGAGTCTCAGGGAGGCAGCTGTGCTTTTTTGGGGGTCCTGTGCTTCCTTCCGGGGGACAGTGGCCATTTTAAGGAAATCCACCACCATGGGACATCTTAAAACAAAAGCTATCATTTCAGGTGAAAGAGAGAGTGCGGGTCTAAAAGTTCAGGACAGAGTTTTTGGTTTGGTTTTGCTGTGTTGGTTGCAGAACCCCCAGATCGTACTCTCCTGCTGGGGGTGGGTGGGGAGCCTCATTCTCAGCAACTCAAGGTTGGCCCTGAGAGGTGGCTGTGATTTGGGAGATGGAGCTGGGCAAGTCCTCACCTGCTTCTCTTTCTGTAAGTGAATCTGTTGGTGAAGCTCCACATGGTCCCATTCGAGCATCCATATAACCCACTTTGACAAGTCTCATCACTCCCCCTTTGGCCCGGCTGTACCTGTGATCAAAAGTGAATGTTCACCCTGGGGACCCAGTCTCCCAAACTGTTGCAGAAAGCCACCTTAGGCCAGGAATTACCCAGGGATGCCCGATGGGCTTCATTTGTGCACAGCCACTGTTTTATAAAACTGACTTTTCTAGATGATCAGTGAGCAGGCAGAGTTCGGCCTTGCAGGCTAGCATGGAACCTCCAGAAACCACGAGGCCAGGCTGTGACAGAAGCCTCAGCCTCTGGACCAGCTGAAGACCATGTTCTCATGCTTAGCAAGGAGCAGGTTGTGATGAGGAAGGATCCACCCCAGAGTTCATTTCTCTCACTCCTCCCACCCCCTGTCTTTCGTAAAGAGAAGATTCAGGACTGTACCCAGATGCTGAAGAGAACTGTGCTTCCTGCTGAGGGACACAGTGGCTTTCAGAATGCAAGGATTCTTTAGGGAGCCAGTTATGCAAGACAAGAGTAAGCATGTTTATTTTTATGACACCACATTTCCAAACCCCAGAAAATGTCGCCGGAATGGCCCCATGAGGCGCTGGTCCCTAGAGCTGTGGCATGGCACTGCCCAGGTTTCTGGGGGTCACTGTCAGGCCCTTAATGAAAGCCCGACCTGGGGCTAGTCGACTGCCTGTTACTGCTCTGGCCCCAAATTCCACCTTCCCTCAGCATCTGCAGGCGAATTCAAGTGTTTTCACAGAAGCCCGACGCCTTCGAAAACCCGAGCCTCAAGCTCACATAGCTGGCATCTGTCTCCCAGGTTCTTGTCCCCAGGGTCACGGGAGAGGTCAGGGCTGTGGCTTTGTCACACCAGCCACCAGCTGGCCCCCTGAGGATGGGATGCCCCAGCACTGCAGCCCAGGCCGACTCTGGCCTGGTGGGGCCTAGGGAGACTTTCTCCTGCAGCTTCATTCTGCGGTGCTGTGCTAGGCACGGAGACAGGGGACTTCCCCCAGCCCTGCAGGAACTGTCCATTAGAGTGGGAGCAGCGGTGCAGCTGGAATTGCAGGAGCTGAGAGGAAGAGGCAGGGGGCTCTACCTGGAGCCACTGGGAGGACTTCCTGGAGGAGGTGGCACTTGGCCCTGTCTGGGAAGAGGAGGAGGAAGAGGGTGCATCTAGGCAAAGGGAAAGGGTGGCTGCTGTTGATCACTGCCAGTGCATGTGCTTCACAGCCAAAGGGTCAGTGACTTTCGGAGGACACCCCCGCCCCCAGGAGGAGTGTGGGTGCGGGAGTAGGTAGAGCCGGGTGGTCAGCCAACAGCACAGAGTCAAGGTGGAAATTTCCAGTAGGAATGGGAAGATTGGAGATTGGATCCTCCTCGAATGATGTCAGAGGTGGCTGCTTCCTCTGTCCACGTGTGGGTCCAAACCTGTGTAGCAGAAAAGGTGAAGGCCTTCTTAAAGTAACTTCAGAGAGAGAGCTGGTGTGTGTGTGTATGTGTGTAGGTGTGTGCATGGAGGTGTGTATATGGGGTATATTTGTGTGGGGAATATGGGTATGTAGGTGTGTGTGGGTGTCTGTGTGTTGTAGGAGGTGTGTATGTGTGTATACGCTTGTCTGTGAATGTGGTGGTGTATGTAGCTTTTGTGTTTTTGTGTGTCTGTGTGTGTGGGGATTGTGTATATGTCTGTGAGTGTTTTTGTATGTGGGGTGTGTGTTGTGAATGGGTGTGTATGAGGAGGTGTGCGTGTGTCTGTGTGTTGTGGAGGCTTGTGTATGTGTGTGTACGTCTATCTACAGGTATGGGAGTGTATGTAGTTTTTATGTGTCTTTCTGTGTGTCGGTGTGTATGTGTAGATGTGTGGATTTTTATTTCTGGGTCTATGGGGTGTGTGTGTGTGTGTGTGTGTGTGTGTTGTGTAGGGGAGTGGGCGTGTGGCATCAGTGGACTTGAAAATCACCAATTAACAAATCTTTGCCCTTTTCATCCATCAGCTCTCAAGCAGTGCAGAAACTTTCACAAAATCTCTTAATAGCTCTCCAGGGTCAGGAAACATCATTAGCCTTATTTCACAGATGGGTAAACTGAGGCAGAGAAAGGGTAAGCAGTTTATCTAAGCTCACGCAGAGTCACGGAGGATCTAGACCAGACTCTCGGGCAGCCAGCTGTCCAGCCCTGGTCCTGGGAGGGGGACCCCGGGGACAGCATGGCATTTCCTTGTCTTATTCTGTGTGTCCTTGGGAGCCCCAGCCTAGGAGATGGGAGCATCAAGGGCTGATGTCCATGGAAGCTCTGAGAGATTGTGGGAAGGGTGGATTTCGAACCAGCTCCTCCCATCATCCTAAGACCCCCCTCCCTCCCACCTTGTATAGGAATTCCAGAGTCCTTCTGAGCTACAAGCAGAAAGAATTTATGTCAGTGGCCACAGGGAATATTTGGATCTCACAGGAGGGACTCAGACTCAGCCAACACTCCTTTTTTTTTTCTTTTGTTTTTTTTAACTGATATGAAATTAAATGGTTAACAAAGTTAACCATTTAAAAATCTACTTTTCAGTGGCGTTTAGTGCATGCACAAGACTGTGCAACCATCACCTCTAGCTAGTTGCAGGCTATATTTGTCTTCCAAAGGGAAGCTTGGTACCCATTAGCTGTCACTCATTCCCTTCCCTCAGCCCCTGGCAACTACCAGTCTACTTTCAGTCTCTAAACTATCTATTCTGGACGGTCTGTGTAAATGAGATCATGTAGCAACTGACCTTTGGAGTCTAGCTCCTCTCACTCATCCACACTGCAGCCTGAGTCAGAGCCTCATTCTTTATCTTGGCTGAATAATACTCCACTGTATGGGTGGACCACATCGTATTTTCCATTCATCCACTGATAGTGATTTGTGTTGCTTTACCTTTGGCTCCTGGGAATAGTGCTTTTGTGAATGTGAGTGTACAAGTGTCTGTCTTAGGCCCTGCTTTTGATCCTCTGGGGTGTGTGTAGGTGTCAGCACTTCCCACACACAGTGTTTATGCACACCTCCCTGGGTTGGAAGCAGCCGCACTGTTTGTGTGACCTTGGGCAGCACCTGTGGTCCCTCTGAGTTTCCTTGTGGGCCTGGAATGGGTTAGGGTTAGGGGGCTGGGAGGAGGGTCACTGTGTGAGAAGCACAGCCCGGGGCCTGGCTGCCCAGTGAGAGAGCCGCCCCCATCCCCACGCCACTACAGAGAGCCAGGCTTTCGCTTTGCCTGTGGTCCCAGTGCTGGAGTGCCCGGCACAGAGCAGCTGTTTTCATCTTTACTCCTGACACATCCCCAGGGAAGAGGCTCGGGTGAGAAGCAGCACTTTTTATAAGCTCTGCACTAAAGAGGGATTATGAGCCATTTTGGGAGTGGATTAAAGCAATTGCCCCTGGGATGGATCTTATTCTCGGTGACTTCTGCTTTCCCCTCTTCCTGGACCTCAGAGCTGAGTCGTTTGGTCTATTGAAAAGCACCTGAACCAACATTGATCCTTTTAGTTGAAAAGCCAGCCTGGATCGTGCAATCATCTGGGTCCTCTGTGACCCAGCCATGGGCTGTGAACTTGAAGCATCCCCGTAGTGACTTCATGAGCCTGTTGCCTTTCCTTGAGAGCTGTGTCTTACCAGCACAGAAGTTCAATGCCCACTCTGCTGCTGGCTCCTGGGACACTGCTACCCTTCGAGTCCAGGGCCTGGGTCCCCAACGAGCGAGCGGGTGGATGTCTCCCTGTCCGACCCCATTCATCTGCAGTTTTTTAAGAACCTGCTGGGCAACTTGTCCGGATAATGTGTGAGAGCAGGAGCAGTTCCAGATTAACTGGAATATGGGTTCCCAGAATGTTCTTTTTTCCTCTCCCTTTTGGAGGAGGGGGAAAGGCAAATGACTTACCCAATATGTCGACAGCAGGGTTTAAGTTTTAGGGAAATGTCTTTTAAGAGATGCCCTGGCATGGAGATGGTTTGAGAGAATATCCTGAACCTTATTCATCGTTCCCCGTCTTGGAGATGATGGTGATAGTAACACTTGCTGGTATTTTATAGAGTTTGCCTCACACTTCCCATGCATTGTTTCCCTTGTTGTTCACAGGCACGAATAGAGTTGGGTGATTTTGTTCATTTTATAGTGGAAGAAACTGAGGTCCAAAGCATAATAGTGATACTAATAATGACATGAGGATGACAGTCTTCATAAAAATAGCAATAGCAGGCAACTGTTACCAGGAGCTTACAATGTATCATAGCACAAATGCATCATCTTTCTTAAGCTTCACACAGACTGATGGGAGCATCAGAACGTGGGTCTTCTTATCTGATAGCTGTGGGACCGCAGGCTCAGGACATGCCTGCCTTTCCCAAGCACAGCCTGGGCGGTGGAAGAGATGGACCTTTCTTAGATCCTTCAGTCCCCCTCTAAGTGTCTTCCTGATTCTGCGCTCACAGCATATCTCCATTCATCAAAGGATGCTGGCATGATGACATGGAAACCTTGTTAGGCATGCTTCTAATCTAAAAGATATTGGCCCATTATTTTTCCTGCTTTTGTAGAACCAGAGACTGAACAAAATTGAATCCCTGGGTAACCAGAAAATGTAATTAATGGGAACACAGAGTTTCACAGAGAAGCTGGTTGGAGCCTGCTTTCATTGTGATGGTCTGAGCGGGGACCCACAGTGAAGACCTCCCACGTGCACTTGGGTGCCATGGCAAGAATGAGACTTTTGGAAATGAGCATTCTCCTGAGCACTGTTCTTCCCCATTGAGTGGAGTCTTCCAGAACCCTCCCACACTTCCCTGGTTTCTGTGGTTTGAGTCTTTCTGAGCTGCCTGAGCATCATTGCAACTTGTACATTTAAGCTAAGCACTGCCTGATTCCTGGATGTGGACCCTTGGCATTGGGTGGGAGGGCATTCGAGGTCACTCAGACCTTCCGTGGCTGGACCTTTTGGTTGCTGAATGTTACCAAGGTTATTGGACCCCATATCCGTGCAGTATGAAAAGCTGCAGGCACATTGAACAAAAATGAAAGAACTGAACCTCTAGGGGCCACAGGGCTACAAGTGGTCAGATGTTCCAACCTTGGGGGCACTACAGGAATGGAAGACTGTTTCTGTGGGAGCTTTGTCCATGTGGTGTTGGGATATGGTATGGCTCTGTTTGGGACTCTGCATTGTGCTTCTGATGAAGTCTGGAGGTATGGGAAGCAGGATGTCTGGCAGAAGCTCCTCAGATGGCCCCAAAGCCACCATTTCTGGGGACCAGAACCCACTGTAGAGGCACTTCCATTGCAAATGCCAACTGTCTCCAAGGCCATTTCCAGAGACTGGACCATGTCTCTCTGGTGCTCCATGGGGTCTCCAGGGGCGAGTGTCTCAGTGGGTGATGGTTGAGACTTGTGGCCCCTTTGCAGGTCCTGGGCTTTGACTGTGATGTGATGCTCTGCCCTGAATCCATCACCTGACACAAAGGGGACTTTGCAGTAGTAATTAAAGTCACTAATAGGTTGGTCCTATAATAAGATTTCCCTGGATTATACAAGTGGCTGTAGTGTGACTGTGCATACCCTTTGACACTGAGGCAGGAAGATGGAGAGATGCAGAAGCCAGGCAGGGAGATTCCAACCATCAGAAAGATGTGACATGATGTGGAGTTGGAGAGAACCACCCATTGAGGAAACGGGGACTTCAGTCCTGCAACCATGGGGACTGGGTTGTGCTGGTTGTCTGCATGACCTCAGAAGAGGATCTTTCCCTGGGGTCTCCAGAAGGGGAAGCAGCCCAACAGTGCCTTGATGTGAGCTTGCACTGTGCTGAGCAGAGGATCAGCCATGCCCCTCTAGACTTGGATGCACAGAGGTATGGGCTGGTCCCTGGCTGGTGTTTCAAGCTGCTAAATTTGTGGTAATTTGTTATGCAGTGCAGCTGACTCATACAAATGACTTAGGTAAAGAGGTGTCCTTGTTGTCCAGTTTTCTTACGCCTGCTCCTCCCCTCTTGCCTTCCCCCCATTCTGTTCTCTCTTCCCTTCTCTCCTAAGGCTTTATCAGAATTAGTGGTTCAGGAGAGGTGCCATTCCTGAGATTTGGGATCTCTGTAGACTGTATTGAACTGTGTTGCCACCACATATGGCTGTCAGGTAAAATACAGGATGCCTAGTTAAATTTGAATTTCAGACAAACAACAAATACATTTTTGGTAAAAGTTTGTCCCAAGTTTTGCATGAGATATCTGTATATTAAAAAAAAAAAAAAAAAAGCTAAAGCTGTTGTTTTTCTGAAATGCAGATTTTATTTTCATTTGCTAAATCTGGCTGTCCTGGACCCCAAGATTGCAACCAAGCTGAGAGATTGGCTTGCAGCACAGGCTAGTGGGTGGGGGGAGGGCACTGGAGAGGGGATTCATGGAGAACCTCTGGGGCTTTAGAAGCTATTGTGTAGGTCAGGGGTCAGCAAACCAAAGTCTGAGGGCAGTATCCCACTGCTGACTGATTTTGTAAATAAAGTTTTATTGGCACGTGGCCACGCCCACTCATCTGCATATTGTGACTGTTTTGTGCTGCGAAGGACAGGATTGCATGATTGTACCAGGGAGCCCTGCCCAGCTCAGCGGCCTGAAATACTTGCTGTCTGGACTTTTTCAGGAACAGTTTGCTGACCCTTGGTGAGTTCAGAGGTCAGAAGGAAGGCAGAGGTGCTGGTAGTTAAGTGAAGGACTAAAGTCAGATACAAGGGGGGACTTTCTGACCCAGAGCACAGCTGGCCAGGCTTTTGCACACAGCAGGCAGAAACTCTTGGCTCCTGGGGCTCTGGTTTGATGAGAAGCTTGTCAAGTCCTGTTTTTGTTTGCACAGAGGACAGGGCAGAGTAAGCAGGCTACACTCTTCCCTGCCTCCCCGTCTCTGTATTTTGGGGTCTCTGGCAGAAAGTTCTGTGCAAACAAAAGCCTCCTTTCATCTGCATGTGCCTATTTCTGTCTTGTTGCCTACTTCTGCTCTTCCTTCTTGACATTCAGCGTTTTCAAACACAGATTCTGCACAGGGCATGAATCATGTTGCCATGTGGCCATGGAGACGTTGTCTGGGGCGCTGGCTCCAGCATCTTCCTGCAGGCTGGAGAACACTCCCTTCCCCACAGGATCCAGGTATCAGAGCCTCAGGACAGGAGAAGGGGGCAGGATCTGGGACATAGACTGTGTCCTACTCTCCAGCGCCTGTTCCTCTCCTGAGCCCCTTGAGGACCAGTGATGGGAGCTGTCCCCAGGACCACCGTCTCTTCCTACATGGGCCCCTGTGTTTGGGAATCCCCGGACCACTCCCACTTCTGACACCAGCTGCAGCATTTGAAGGTCCTCAGTACCACCCTCAGGTTGGGTAATTTACTAGAGGGGCCTCCAGAACTCGGAAAGGCTCTTGCACTCACAGTTGAGGTTTATTACAGGGAAAGGATGCAGGTTAAAATTGGCAATGGTAAGAGATGCATGGGCAGAGCCCAGGAAGGAGCTAAACCGAGACTCCCAGTGGGCCCCTCCCCATGCAGTCAGGACATCTTCCTCTCCTGGGGACAGTGTATGACAGTGCACCTGCAGTGCTGTCCCCCAGGAAAGCTGTCCCTGTCAGGACACCTGACGCTTGGTGTCCAAAGATTTCACTGGGGCTCAATCATATACACCTGGTTGACTGCCCACGTGACTGGCCTCCATCTCGACCCTTTGAAGGTCAAACAGATACCATGTGATACACCCCCTGAGTCATACTCTTGGACTATTTGGTGGCCAAGCCCCCCAGGAAAAAACATGGACATTCTTATCAGGCAGGTCATTCCCAGGGCCTGGTCCCACCTCCCAGTAACCAAACGGGCAAAACGAGACCTCTCAGGTCAAGGTTAAACCCTTTACTGCACAATGTACTTTGCACCAGGGTCTGAGGGTCTCGCAGAGTCTCACCATGGATGGAGGCGTAGCCAAAGCCAGTTAAACGCTGGTCTGGAAACCTTCAGGGCAGAGGAACTGGGAGAAGGTAGAGTGGTTTGTCCCTGAGTCAGCAGGACGTCTTGGGTGTGCAGTGGAGTTGCTTCGAGAAACATCATCAGAGTTGCCTCGTTTCCTGCGGGGACTCAGACACCTTCACTGGAGAGGAGGCTCGCGTCCTTGCCCAGGGACAGCAACCCTTGCTGGCCACTCACTGCCCCTCCTCCTGCTCTGTGGAGGTCCGGACACCAGCCTCTCTCAGAAGAGGACTGTGTTGCTTGGTTCTCGAGCTGCACAGATCGGTGGGCACCACGCGTTGGCCTCCTCGTTTCATTTTTGGTGCCTGTGTGTTAGTCACACTGCTCCGATTTCCTCATCTCTTAGGCACTCGCTCGTGGTTTTTTTTGTTTTTTTTTTTTTTTTTTTTCCTTCTCCTCTTTTTTAACCAGTTCCAAAAAAAGATGATTTGTGTGAAGGGAGTGAAAATTGAGTTTATTTACGACAAACTCAAACTTCGGCAAAGAATTCCAGAAGAGGCTACTGGTTCCTGAGATGGGTCTGGTTGCGTCATCACTGTACATGATGTTTCCGGTCCAGCTGGCCGGTGAGACGCTGACCCTCACTCCTGTCCTCCTGGGGTCCCTGCGGTTGCCTTCTGCACTTCCCTTCTCAGAGTCAGTAAAGTCTGCTTTCAAATAATGCACACATCAGAGAGAAGAGAAGGTGGTTGCTTGGGGACTCCAGCCCACAGGGTCCCTGGACATTTACCTGGGGGTGGAGGCAGACAGGCTGAGAGAGGGAGATGGGAATTTTGGGTGCCCTTCCTGTCTGTCATCCAGGCTCTGGGGCTGTCAGTGCTCAGACGGGCCTTGTCTTCCAGTGTCTCACCAAGGGTCAGGCACCAGAAAAGGGCACTGTGAGGATTTCTAGATGCCAACTGGCATATGGCATTACTGAATTTGCTAAGAGTAGGGACTCTTGAGAGTCCCTTGAACAGCAAAGAGATCAAACCAGTCAATCCTAAAGGAAATCAACCCTGAATATTCACTGGAAGGACTGATACTGAAGCTCTAATACTTTGGCCACCTGATGCAAAGATCTGACTCATGGAAAAGACCCTGATGCTGGGAAAGATTGAGGGCAGGAGGAGAAGGGGGCGACAGAAGATGAGATAGTAGGATGGCATCGCCAACTCATTGGACATGAGTTTGAGCAAGCTTCAGGAGATGGTGAAGGACAGGGAAGCCAGTCGTGCTGCAGTCCATGGAGTTGGACACAGCTGAGTGACTAAACAGCAAAAGTAGGGAAAAGAGATGCAGTGGTGCTGGCTCCAGAAGTTTCTTTCAAAAAGAGCAGTGGAGACAAGACTTCCACTGATGAGTTGCCATTCACTGGGTGTGGGCAGAAGGTCGGGGCTTCACCCAGCCATGGGTGTCGGAGCTCGATTTGTAGGTGGAGAGGGGAAGAGATAAGAGTCTCCCCTTGCAGGAGCACGAGCTAACTCCCCTTTCCTTGAGTCATCCTGACTCCTTGGGACCAACCATGATGCCCTCCCAGCCCCGCCTGTCTGGCCCAGCCCTTTGTGGAGAGGCCGGCAGCCCTGCTGGTGGTCTTGCCCACTCCCTGGGGGCAGGTCAGAAGGTGACTCAGACACCCTAACCTACATCACCATCCTCCTTCCTGTTCCCTGGCAGAGATGACCAGTCCCACTCAGAGCCATGGAGAGAACATTCCAGAAGTAGGAGTGACCGTCTGTAGGGCCCTGGTGCCCAGCATTTTCCTTGGCTCCTTTGTCCTCACCCTCAGACCTCTGTCTCTATGTATGTCCCTGGCCATCTTGTGTTCAAGGACCCAAGACAGTTCCTTGTTTGTAGGACACTGGGGACATCTGACGTGGCCTCGTTGACTCCCTGGTTCCTTTCTCAGGGACAGATAGATGTTCCAGGAGAGCAGGGCTGTCAATCTCAGTCCTGCTGGGTCCCCGAACCCAGCACAGGCCTGGTGCATCCCCAGTGGGTGTCTAACACAGGATTGATTGACTCAGGGATGGACGGGTGGGTGTCAGATGGACTGAATACACAGAGACATGGGGGATGTTTGTGCATCTAGGAGGAGGGAAGGCCTGGGAGAATCAGAGGTTAACCTGGGCCATGTGAGCTGAGGTCCCCCATCAGCAGAGCTGTTTGGAGGGCAGGGTGGGGTGTGTGGACTTTGTGATGGGATGGGAAGCGTGGGCAGGACTCACAGGGTGGCTGAGATTAGTTCAAGGTAAACAATGATGTTGTCACTGCAGGAGGTGTCCAGTGATGCAATGAATGGCTCATAGAGTGAGTTCCCAGACAGAAGAGGCATACAAGCCTAGGCTGAGTTGTCAGGGACAGTGCAGAGGGGCACCCCTGTGGAAAGTTGGGGTGGGCTGTGATCTCTGGTGCTTTCCAGTTTGTCAGGCTCCCAAAGGCTGAGCACTCTGATCTCATGACCTGCTTCTTCTCATAGAGAGGCTGCCGATGTGTGTGCAGCCCCTGCCTAGCCCGCTGCAGAGGTTAATTGCTTTTATTGGTCATAAATGAGCTGTTTACATAGAGGAGGGTCTCCACAAGAGCTGGCCAGCGGCTTTTCTCTCCTCTTCCAGAGGGTACCCCACTGTCTCCTGGCTCACTCTGCTATGCCAAGTGGATGGCAGAGAGGGGATTAAGAAGGAAAAGAAGGATTAAAAAGAAAAAAACCCAAAACACTCTAACATTTGAAACCAAAGCTGGCCATGCAGTGGGCGTGAGGCCCTGGTTTACGGGAGAAACTCTTTTCAAGTTAGTCAGCCAAGATTCACATGGGGTAGGAGAGACTTGCCTCATACAAAGGAACCAGCAAATATTCCAAATGAAAATGACATAAGTTAAAATTAAAAAAAAAAGTGTGTGTGAGTCTGTGTTCAGGTCATTAAGAGTCTGTAGTAAATATGTACCATAAGTGATGAAAATGAGCCACTGTATTTGTCTGTCCGTGGTGGTTTTGGAGCTAACTGTTGGTTCAAATCAGAATGTCAATTCACTTTTTTTTTTAATGTCTGTTTTTTATTTCGGCTGCATTGGGTGTTAGCTGTGGCCCACAGGGTCAGTAGCTGTGGTGTGCAGGCTTAGTTGCTCCGTGGTACCTGGGATCTTAGTTTCCTGGCCAGGAATCGAGCCCACATCTCCTGCACTGGAATGCAGGTACTTAACCACTGGACCACCAGGGAAGCCCCTTGATTCACTGATTTTAAGAAGAGATATTAGGAAATTCCCTGGCTCTTGCGTGGTTGGGACTCGACCCTTTCACTGCCAGAGCCACGGTTTCAGTCCCTGCTCGGGGAACTAAGATCCCACAAGCTACATGTGTCAGCTGCTTCAGTCGTGTCCAACTCTTTGTGACCCCACAGACTGTAGCCCTCCAGGCTCCTCCATCCATGGGATTCTCCAGGCAAGAATACTGGAGTGGGTTGCCATGCCCTTCTCCAGGGGTCTTCCCAGCCCAGGGATCAAATCCATGTCTCTTAAGTCTCCTGCATTGGCAGGCAGTTTCTTTACCACTGAGCCACCGGGGAAGCTCCACAGACTGCGCAGCACAGCCACAAAAATAAACGTTAACTACATATTATAAATACAACACAGAACTATGGAGTGGGGTGCTTTTTGTTTTTGTGAATATTGGGTTTTCTCCCTGAAGACAGCTCTTTGAGTGAGGATCAGCCTGGGGCCCAGTAAGTGGTGGGTTTAGCAGTCCCCAATGGGACTTTAAGGCTTCCCTGGTGGCTCAGAGGTTAAAAAGCCTCTGCCAGCCATGCGGGAGACCCGGGTTCAATCCCTGGGTCGGGAAGATCCCCTGGAGGAGGAAATGGCAACCCACTCCAGTATTCTTGCCTGGAGAATCCCATGGACGGAGGAGCCTGGTGGGCTACAGTCCATGGGGTGGCAAAGAGTCGGACACGACTGAGTGACTTCACTTTCACTTTCTTTCACTTTCAATGGAACTTAAATGGATGAAAGTAGGGAAAACCACTAGACCATTCAGGTACAACCTAAATCAAATCCCTTATGATTACACAGTGCTAGTGATAAATAGATGCAAGGGATTCGATCTGATAGAGTGTCTGAAGAACTATGGACAGAGGTTTGTGACATTGTACAGGAGGCAGTGATCAAGACCATCCCCAAGAAAAAGAAAGGCAAAAAGTCAAAATGGTTGCCTGAGGAGGACTTACAAACAGCTGTGAAAAGAAGAGAAGTGAAAGGCAAAGGAGAAAAAGAAAGATATTCCCATTTGAATGCAGAGTTCCAAAGAATAGCAAGGAGAGATAAGAAAGCCTTCCTCAGTGATCAATACAAAAAAATAGAGGAAAACAATAGAATGGCAAAGACTAGAGATCTCAAGAAAATTAGAGGTACCAAGGGAACGTTTCATGCAAAGAAGGGCACAATAAAGGACAGAAATGGTATACACAGAAGAGCTATGTGAAAAAAATCTTCATGACCCACATAACCATGATGATGTGATCACTCACCTCGAGCCAGACATCCTGGAATGTGAAGTCAAGTGGGCCTTAGGAAGCATCATGACGAACAAAGCTAGTGGAGGTGAACGAATTCCAGTTGAGCTATTTAAAATTCTGAAAGATGATGCTTTGAAAGTGTTGCACTCATTATGCGAACACATTTGGAAAGCTCAGCAGTGGCCACAGGACTGGAAAAGGTCAGTTTTCATTCCAATCCCAAAGAAAGGCAATGCCAAAGAATGTTCAAACTACCACACAATTAACACTCATCTCACACGCTAGCAAAGTAATACTCAAAAATTTCTAAGTCAGGCTTCAACAGTATGTGAACCGTGAACTTCCAGATTTGAACAAAACTGGATTTAGAAAAGGCAGAAGAATCAGAGATCAAATTGCCAACATCTGTTTGATCATCCAAAAAATCAAGAGATTTCCAGAAAAACATCTGCTTTATTGACTATGCCAAAGCCTCTGACTATGTGGATCACAACAAACTGTGGAAAATTCTTAAAGAGATGGGAATTCCAGACCACCTTACCTGCCTCCTGAGAAATCTGTATGCAGGTCAAGAAGCAACAGAAGCAGACATGGAACAATAGAATGATTCCAAATAGGGAAAGGAGTATATCAAGGTTGTATATTGTCACTCTGCTTATTTAGCTTATATGCAGAGTACATCATGTAAAATGCCGGGCTGGATGAAGCACAAGCTGAAATCAAGATTGCCGGGAGAAATATCAACAACCTCAGATACACAGATGACACCACCCTTATGGCAGAAAGAGAAGAAGAGCTAAAGAGCCTCTTGATGAAAGTGAAAAGGAGAGTGAAAAAGTTGTCTTAAAACTCAGCATTCAGAAAACTAAGATCATTGCATCCAGTTCCATCACTTCATGGCGAATAGATGGTGAAACAATGGAAACAGTGAGATACTTTATTTTTTTGGGCTCCAAAATCACTGCAGATGGTGACTGCAGTTATGAAATTAAAATGCTCGCTCCTTGGAAGAAAATCTGTGACCAACCTAGACAACGAATTAAAAAGCAGAGACATTACTTTGCCCAACAAAGGTCCATCTAGTCAAAGCTATGGTTTTTCTAGTAGTCCTGTATGGATGTGAGAGTTGGACTATAATGAAAGCTGAGTGCCGAAGAATTGATGCTTTTAAACTGTGAGGTTGGAGAAGACTCTTGAGAGTCCCTTGGACTGCAAGGAGGTCAAACCAGTCCATCCTAAAGGAGATCAGTCCTGAATATTCATTGGAAGGACTGATGCTGAAGCTGAAGCTCCAATACTTTGGCCACCTGATGTGAAGAACTGACTCACTGGAAAAGATCCTGATTGATGCTTGGAAAGACTGAAGACAGGAGGAGAAGTGGACGACAGATGATGAGATGGTTGGATGGCATCACCGACTCAATGGACATGAGTTTGAGCAAGCTTCGTGAGTTGGTGATGGACAGTGAAGCCTGGCATTCTGCAGTCCATGGGGTCACAAAGAGTTGGACATGACTGAGTGACTGAACTGAACTGAACTGAGTGGGACTGACTGGAGCATCTCCTACACATATAAGGTCAGCTCTACCAGCAAGTATAAAGGGTTGACCCTTGCTTCAGTGCTAGGGGCCATGTGTAATGTAATGACTCCCTTATGAGTCTTCCCTGTGGCCCCTAGTTCACAGCGTTCTTATGGTTCCAAGTGAGGAAGAGTGTGCATTTGTGACTCACTTAGAAATGTGCATGGGACGAAAAGTGTGTGCTTCACTAGTATCAGTGACTCTGGCCCAGCATTGTGCACTGAGGGGCCCATCCTCTTTGTAAAGATGAGCAGCCTTTGTGTTAGTTATCCGTGGCAGCCTAACAAAGCACCACAAAAATCAGTGGCTTGAAACAATACACATACATTATTTCCCACTTTCCGTGGGTCTGGAGCCCAGCCTGACTTAGCTGGGCTCAGGGCAAGGATGTGTCCACTGTAGGCTGGGACTTGTTCATCTGAGGCTCGGCCGGGGAAGGACACACTGCCATGCCCCTGGCTGTTGCAGCTCCTTGCAGGTTCCCTGACCGAGGGTTCCATATCTTCCTGGCTGTCGCTCCTTCACCCTGCTGCCCTCTCCACATAGCAGCCTGCAACGTGGCAGCTGGCTTCTTCAAAGCCAGTGAGAGGGAGCATCTCCTAGCCAAAGGGATGTTAGATTGTTGAGTGATGTCATCCCAGAAGTGACATCGCCACCTTTCCTGGTTTCTGTTGGTTAGAGGGGCGTCCCAGCTCCCGGCCACACTCGGGAGAGTGCATTATACCAGGCATAGACACCAGGACGTGGGTAAACCACTCTGCTGGGGATTCCAAATAATCACTGACATTTATGGACACAGTAGGACCATATACCAGTCGCACCTACCTTGAAAGCATCCCGTCTCTACCGCAATCCAGTGAGATGATCCTGTCACCATCTCCTTTCAACAGCTGAGAAAACCAGTCCTCAGGGGCTTCCCTGGGGGGTCCAAGGCTAAGACTCCAAGTTCCCAATGCAGGAGGCCTGAGTTTGATCCCTGGTTGGGGAGCGAGATCCAACATGCTGCAACTAAGACCCAGTGCAGCCAAACAAACAAATAAATAAAAATATTTAAAACAACAACAATTTTCAGAGAGGTTCTGTAACTTGCCCAAAGACACACAGCAAGTCTCTGAAGTTGTGTGCATGGCTATACGTGTTTGAGCCCTGAAGGTCAAGAAAAAGCTGCTGACTAGGGCCCTGGAAGGCAGCTCTGTGCCATGCAGCCCCCCCCAGCTCCTCCCCATCTTAAATGTACCGTCCAACTTCAGACAGCACCCTTGTGCATGTTCTGTACCCCACTTCCTGATGCAGCCATTTTTCTCGACGGCCCTCTTTGCCGTCTGGTCTGCTGTACTTTTACTTGATTTGTGTCTTGCCTGTCTCCCCTTCCTTGAATGTAAACTCCACAAGGCAGAGGCTTGTATCTTGTGTCCCCAGACGCCAAACAGAGACGTTTAAGAGCAGGCCTTCAGTAAATATTTGATGGGTCAATGGATAAGTGAATGAAAGATCCTCATGTCTTTGCCTCTTAGGTGGGGGCCACCTGAGATAATAAGTGACCCCAGCTGATTAGTTTTCTGGGGCTGTCATAACAAAAGACCCCAGTGACCCAGCTCTCATGTCTCTGGATATTTACCCAGAAGAATGAAGCTTCTGCTTACACAAAACTCCAGACATTATACTTTATCACAGTTCTATTTGCAATAGCCAAAATGTAGAAATAACCTAAATGTTCTTTGATACAAAAAAAAAAAAAAAATGCTTTTTGATAGGTGAATGGTTAAGCAGACTATGCTGTCCAAAAGTCAGCAGCCTTGAGACCCAGAGAATAGCTAAGATTTTAGTTCAGGTCCAAAGACAGGAAATGCCTGATGGCCCAGCTCAAAGCAACCAGATAGAAAGAGGTCCCCCCTTCTCAGCATTTTGTCTTTTTCAAATCTTCAACTGATTGGGTGAGGCCCACCCACAGCAGGGAGGGCAATCTGCTTTACTGAGTCTTCAGATCCAAATAGTGATCTCATTCAGGAACCCCCTCACAGTCACGGTTAGGATAACATTTGGCCAGATGTCTGGGCACCTTGTGGCTGAGACAAGTTGGCACATAAAATTACACATCACACCAGTCATTAGACTGGTATGACCTCTTCTTGATTACATCTTCAAAGACCCTATTTCTAAATAAGGTCACATTCCGAGATTCCAGGGGGACATGAATTTGGGAGGATGCTGTTCCCTCCCCCTACTGTACACCCAGGGGACTCCTCTTGTGACTCAGCTGGTAAAGAATCCATATGCAATGAGGGACACCTGAGTTTGATCCCTGGGTTGGGAAGATCCCCTGGAAAATGGAAAGGCTACCCACTCCAGTATTCTGGCCTGGAGAATTCCATGGACTGTATAGTCCATGGGGTCACAAAGAGGCGGACACAACTGAGCAACTTTCACTTTCACTATACACCCATGGGAGGCAGAGGCTTGGAAGGAGTTCAGTTGCGGGTCTGCTGGGCCCACAGCCTTCTCCTCAGTAGATGCTTGTGTGTGAGTGAATGTCATGGGACTGCACAGAGGCCTGACTCTGCTGGCCCTGGCTCTGGGCACCCTGCAGGCCATGGCTGTTGTCTTCACTCCCTTGAAAAGCCTTTCTTGAGGCTGGTACAACTGCTGGGCAGAATTACAGATGTATTTTCAGGTGTGCTGGAGTTTTTATATCTAGACAAATAAAATTTGTTTCTTCCCCAATAAGAATGGCAAAGTCGCTGTAGCATTGCTACTTAGGTGCTTGGGTTTCAACACAAGCCTCTTTCCAGACTTGTTTTTATGTGGACTTTTGGCTGAAGGGGAGTCTAAATAGGCCATTTCTCTGCAGGATTATAGTCTTGTGTCTTATAACCTATACAGTATATGAGCTAAATAACAGGTCTTTGACATTAGAATTCGGGCGGATTTGGAAATATTGTGAAGATAAACTTCTGAGCAAGTTCTGTTTGAAATGGAGTGCTTTCCAGCACCTGTTATTGGCTTAAAATCCTGAGGGGAAGAGTTAAATAAATCAACGAGACAGGTGCAGTTTTTAGATTAAACAGCCAAACTCGTACAAAATCCCTTTGTCTAGACTGGACAAACGTCAAGTGTTATTTCAGACGTTTTGATGAAATGCCCACTGTTAACCCGCAGCCCGCTGAATGCCCACACTGTTTGGAAAAGCCCCTTGGACGTTCGTGTTTTCAGCACCGCGGACAGTGTGCAGAATTACCGCAGACCTCGGTGAAGAGGGGTATGCGCTGGGCCACGCTGGCGTCCCTGTCTGCCAACCGCAGGCCGAGGAGAGGGGCCCAAGCGCCTGCCAGAGTCAGACTGGGATGCCAGCCACGCCTGCCCCTCCGGCCAGCCTCCAGGAAGACCCATGAGGGGCCAGTGCCTCCGGGGATGGCCCGAGGCAGGGCTGGGTGCTGTCCTTTCTGGGCCTCTCTGCTCACACTTCTAAGATGAGTCATCTGGGGCAGAGGGGACTCGACTGCACAGAGGCAGTCCCAGGGCAGAAGCCGGCTCCTCATTCTGGGAATCTCTGTGCCCCGTCGTGGGTGTGGAGGAGAAGCCCTCTCTAGAAACGGTGCATCTTGAATTGTCACCTCTGGCTGTGTCCCCACACAGGAGAGGCAAGCCATGGGCGGGAAGCTGTGTGCTTGGGATCTGATGGACCCGAAGGGGGATGTTGCTCAGCTCGTGATGCAGGCAGGCTTGTCAGGGCCTCTGCCCAGGTCTCCCCACCTGCAGAATGACGAGGGTGATGCTAGCCGTGGTGACAGCGTCTCTCGGCTTGCTTCAAGCTGGACACCATGCAGTGGTCGGTCCTCAGCACCCCTGCTGTGACGTTCATGTTACTCTCTTGAGGCACAGAGAGGGTGAGTAAGTTCTTAAGGCCACACAGCCCAGAGAGCCCAAAGCTGGGATTAATCTGTGGAGTCTGGCTGAGGGTCTGTTATCAGACTATGGTCTGATAACATCATAGTCCCTTGGGGCTCTGATGCTGTGGATTGGGATCTCGTAACTTCAGAGATGCTAAGCGTGCAGGCAGCTTGAGTCTTAGGATCATGAAAGCAGAGGTGTTGGTGTCATGGGGCTGTGGGGATGGTTGATGAGGGTCTCTGTGAGCGGTGACCCGTCATCACTACTGAGGTTGTCATTGCTACAAAAGCATCTCCATGCTGGTCCAGCCTGACCGCCTGTCTGGCTTCTACCTTCCCCATGTGGCTTCCTCCCCTGACCTCGCCCAGGTCCACCCCCATCTGTGCCTGCACCTGGAACACTTTTCTTCTGCTCTCCTGGCTGGAGACCAACTACATCAGCCCTCAGAGGCCAGCTCGCGTCCCCACTGCTGCAGCCCTGGGGCATCCCAGCTCCCTGTCCCAGGCAGCTCATTGGTGCCTGCGGAGCATCTACCTGGTCTTGTATGATTTCAAACCCAAGGTGTCATCTGTGCTTCCTGTAGCCCCACCTCCACAGCACCCAGAGCCATGCTGAGCCTTCGTGGGGCTTTGGACGTGGGTGTGATGGTGATGATGATGGCGACGATGATGACTTTGTAGGGAGTGAGGATGCATCATTGTCATGGCCAAGTCCCTTCTACCGCATGGAGCTCAGTGGGTGGTGTGTGGGCTCCACCTGCCCCACCTGCCAGAGCGCCAGTGCTGTGTTACTGGTGAGAGTCAGATGTCTGCGTCTCAGATCTGGACTGTTACCTGCTGTGTGGCCTTCCGTGCATTACTCACCCTCTCTGGGCCTCATGCCCATCATCTGTAGAATGAGCTAATAACAGCATCCGTTCATCAGGGGCACAGGAGAATTAAGTTAAGGCCTTTGAAGTCTGTGCAGAGTGCCTGCTGCTGGTGCTCACTCAGTGAAGGGCCACTGGCATTCCCACTCAGCCTCAGAGCCTGGAACCCCCAGCCCTGAAGAACTTGTGAAAATGCAGATTCCTGGGCCCAGGGCTTCTGATTCCCTGGGTCTGAACTGCAGTCTGAGAATGTGCATTTCTTACGAGTTCCCGGGTGATGCTAGTGCTGCTGGCCCTGGACTCATCCTGAGAACCTCAAAGCCGTCCGTTCTGCTTCAGTGGCTCTTCTGTGACCTTGGTGTGTGAAAGACAAAGGGACTCTGCAGACGTAGGGAAGCAGAGACGTGGGAGGTG
Organism: Dama dama; assembly: GCF_033118175.1. Classification (NCBI taxonomy): domain Eukaryota; kingdom Metazoa; phylum Chordata; class Mammalia; order Artiodactyla; family Cervidae; genus Dama; species Dama dama. The sequence continues at coordinate 45,626,642 of NC_083694.1, read as the reverse complement.
CATCTCGGTGGTTTGAGGGCATGGCTTCCTGCACCGGGTGCCCTGAGCCTGGTCCTCGGGGGACTCGAGCACGTCTTCTGGCCTCAGAGCTGGAAAACTGCCCTGAGACTCAGGACAAGATGAAGTCGTCACTCACCCTTTGTGTCGTTCAGTCCGCTGTCATCTGAGGTCCCTCCTTGTGCTGGCTCCAGAGTGGGGTTTGGAGCCTTGGGGGCAGGGAAGGCCACCCCTGCCTGAGAAAACCTCGTGAGAAGGGTCAGGAGAGCGTGATGCCCAGGGCTGGGGGCCTGGGGAAGGCATCCAAGGTGGGCAGGAGGCTGAGGAGCAGCCATGAAGCCAGGGAGGGTGGGCCCCTCAGGTGTGAGAGGGCAACAGGCCTGGGCCGATCCAGTTTCCTGTCTCTACAGAGCTCCGGTATGTGCAGGGCATTGAAGAAGGGGTGCAGCCTGGCTGTTTTGGGGCATCTGTTATACAGTTGATAATTGTCCTCAGTGGAAACTGTTCTCCATTTCGTTTGCTGCTGGCTCAGCGTTTCTTGCAGGTTTAAGAGTTCACAGCACGGGTGGGCAGGAAGGAGTGGGCCAGGAGACCCCCTCGCACCTGGAGCTGCCCGCCACCTCTATGAGCGCGGCTTTCTAGCTATCAGCTTCATGAACTGCGGGAAGCAGAGTTCAGGGAAGTGAGATGAGACCCAGGGCAGCTCAGCAGCCTGGCTGCCTGGGGGAGGCGGAGGGTGGAGTGGAAGGGTGTGGAGAAGCTGTGGCGAGGGGAAGGGAGGCAGCAACCTGAGCAAATTCCCTGCACATCCTGATTCCAGGGAATGGTTTACCTCTTGCTTCTTAGACATCCCAGATCCACGGCTTTTCTGGGTGGAATCCTGGGACAAGTAGTTTTTGCAGGTCACTTGGAGGTCATCACCGGCTTTCAAATAGAGCTGCATTCTAGCCATCAGAGACAGTCTGGCATCTCTCCATTTCACAGACGGGAAGGCTGAAGCACTGGATATCGACTTGTTCAAGGGCAGCTTCCCAGTTGGCGCTAGTGGTATAGAACCTGCCTGTCAATGCAGGAGACATAAGAGATACAGGTTCAATCCCTGGGTCAGGAAGATCTCCTGGAGAAGGAAATGGCAACCCACTCCAGTATTCTTGCTTGGAGAATCCCATGGACAGAGGAGCCTGGTGGTCGACAGTCCATGAGGTTGCACAGAGTCAGACACGACTGAGTGATTTAGCAGCAAGGGCAGTTAGTAAACAGATCAGATACAGCCATTGAACAGAGATGGGATCGGACCATCTTGTGAGCTTACCCACCCCAGGAGGGCCTGCCACGTTCTTCTGGGATAGCAGGGCCTCATGGTGGCCTTGGAGGATGGACTCAGACCTGGTCCCAGGCATTGTCCTCAGCTCTCTGTCACCATAAGTCATTGTGGCAGGTGGAAAAAGTCAGAAGGACCACTCTAGCCTCCTGCTGCTGGAGTATCCCCTCTCAGAGGCCTTCTCTGCTGGACATGATAGTGGCTGAGAGCCTGTCCACGCCGTCCCATGTCTGTGTGACAGCCAGCCTTCCAGGGCTCCAAGAGTCTGTGTTAGTCCGATTATGTCCAGAATCGGAAACTGTGAAATGCTCCCAGCCCATAAATCATGAAAAACAAGGACATAACCTTGCTTCTTTCTGTACCATCAATACATTACTTAATTCAATCATAAAATGGAAGAGTGGTTCCATTTGTATAATTTCATAGGAAACATCAGCAGATCTTTGCATTTTAAGTGCTGCTTGCACAGTCTCTCCATGGGCCATACGGGGTCCCCTTTGATGAAATGAGTGTCGAGCAGAAAAGGGTATCAAGGAGCTGCTAAGACACTGCCTTCATGCTTATTTAGGGGATCTTTTAATGCCTCGCTGCTGGAGTTTATTTGCAAATGGTCTGCAAGCTGCTAACAATTTGTGTTTCACAATTTGTGGGGCCTGGTAGCAGCCAGGGTCCTAACTAATAACACTGATAGGTCACAAATGTGGCATCTTTGTCTTCAAACTGCTGCCGGCAAGCACTGCTTCCTGAGAGCAGGAACTTGGGGCTGCAGCACCCTTCCCAGGCAGGGGATGGGTAGGCTGGATGAAGACCATACCCTGGCTCCTTCTTAACATGCACTGTGGGGCCTCCCCTCATCCCCCCAGCAACACCCCTGACTGCAGGGGCAGGTGCTGTGGGCAGCCTGCCATCAGCCATCTGGTCAACCTGAGGCCACAGGGCTGAAGGTCTGTTTGCTTGGTTATGGCAGCCTCTACCAGGATAGGGATGATAGAAGGGGTCAGGTGACCGACACAGGGACCCATGCAGCCATTGAAACTCTCACCAAATTTGACAGAACCCCTTCCTTTAGGGATTGCCCCTTGTTTTCCCAGGCAACCCAAACTATAGCCTGGATGTCAGGGCCTTTTCTATTTCTCTGAGAGCTTTCCCTCAAAAGCATGTGCCAGGCACAAGAGAGCTGATGGTTGATGGTTACTGAAGTGATGAGACAATTGAGCCTCCTCTTTACTTCCTCCTTAAGTTTACTTCCTCCTTGCTAAAAAGCCCGAGACATCACTTTGTCACCAAAGTCCATGTAGTCAAAGCTATGGTTCTTCCAGTAGTCATGTACGGATGTGAGAGTTGGACCATAAAGAAGGCTAAGTGCTTAAGAATTGATGCTTTTGAATTGTGGTGCTGGAGAAGACTCTTGAAAGTTCCTTGGACCATATGGAGATGAAACCAGTCAGTCCTAAAGAAAATCAACCCTGAGCATTCAGTGAAAAGGCTGATGCTGAAGCTGAAGCTCCAGTACTGTGGCCATCTGCTGCAAAGAGCCACCTCATTGGGAAAGACCCTGATGGTGGGAAAGATTAAGGACAGGAGGAGAAAGGGGCAACAGAGGATGAGATGGTTAGTTAGCATCCCTGACGCAGTGGACATGAATTTGAGCAAACTCTGGGAGATAGTAGAGGATAGAGGAGCCTGGTGTGCTGCAGTCCATGCAATCATAAAGAATCAGACACAACTTAGTGACAGAATGGCAACAACATTACTTCCTCCTGAAAGCCCTTGGTGGGGAGGGTGTCCTCCATTCAGGGCTGCCTTAGCAAATGATCACCCCTGTGCAAGTGTGCCGGGTCAGCTGTACCACTGGCCGGGAATCTCAGAACAAAAGAAATACATCCTCTCCCAGTTCTGGAGGCTGGACGTCTGAAATCAAGGTGTGGGCAGGGCCGTGCTCCCCCCAGAGGCTCTGGGGGAGGGGCAGGAAGATCCTTCCCGCCTCTTCCAGCTCCTGGAGGCCCAGCATCCCTTGGCTGGTGGCTGCATCTCTCCACTCCACAGGGCCTTCTCCTCTATGTCCGAAATCCCCTTCTGCCTTTCTATTGTAAGGACACTTGTCACTGTATCATATGTCCACCCAACTAGTCCAGGATGACCTCACCTCCAGATCTTTAACTTAATCATATCTGCCAAGACCCCCTTTCCAAATAAGCCTCAAGTTCACGTGTGGTTGGAAGTGGCCGTCTCTTTTGGGGGGACACCATTCGGCCTATGTAGCAGCTCTGTAACACCAGCTCCTGCTGTGAGCTGGGAGTTTGCATCCATTATCCCTGACCTTTCTGAGATCCCATGAGACACCTCTGTCCTTTGCAACTTACAGATGAGGACACCAAGGCTCACAGTGGGCTCGATGCACAAAGGTACGGCCTGGGAGTGAGTGGCTGAACTGGCCCTTGACCCAGGATGGTTGGGCTTCAAGGTCCAGATTTCTACCTTGATAACCGTCTCCCTCCCCCAAGCTGGAACCTTGAGGGGTGCCTGGGGTTTAAGTTTTCTTTCTTCCCTGAGAGTGTAAACCCCTGAATTCCTTTGTGCCCCCAGCAAAACCCCTTTTCCAAAAGAGTGCCCCTATTCACAGTTATTCAGCCTCAATAAGTAAATGAAATGATAAACCCCAATCCTCCTGGATATCTCACTGATGCTGAGGGAGCAGGTAAGCCTGGACCAGGTCCCCACTGAGCCTCTCTGGTCAGAAGGAGCCAGTAGGAATTTATCCCCTTGAAGCTATTCTGCCACCTCAAAGCCTGCAGATAAAAAAAGGAGATTAGCTGAGATGTGGATTTGGACAGGCCATCCTTCTGGAATGTTTTATCCACTCTTCTCAGCTGTGGTCAGGACTACTGCCTGGCTCTGGGCAAGTGGACCTCTGAGCTGTGTGTCCCCTGGCCTTCCAGCAGTCCCCAGTCCCTCTGGTGCCTTGGCATGACTCTCTGGCTGTTTCAGTCCTGCTTTTAGGATTTCAGGCTCCCAGCAGAAGGTAGTCACTGCTTCTGCAGAGGGCTCAGGGTGGGCAGAGTCAGTGTTCCCGAGTTGGACCAGCATCCTTGCTGCCCACGCCCTGCCCCAGCTGACCAGGGCAGCTGTCTGTCATTGTGATCCCCTGTAAGGGAACCTTCCATCCCCCTGGGAGTATCAAGACCAAGAACACGGAGGGTGACAAGAGCCAAGAGTCCTGGTCTCTCCCTCCAGAACTTTTAGCTTGGTGTGTTCTTCTCAAAAGACTGATGAAGGTCTGTCTGTCTCCCTTCTCGCTCTCTTTGTAGAATCCACTCAATAAGCATAGGAAAGTATTTGATTTTTAGAGCCATGACCATAGTGAGGATGTGGGGTAGAGGGCTTGAAAACTTCATGAGATCTTTGTGGGCAGTCACTATGTAGCACAATCCTGGGGGCGTTTAGAGAAGCCATGGATGGTTTTTGCAATTTCCCAGGATCATCTGTTGTCTCAGCTGAAAATTCAGAAATAGGCTCTCCTTAAGCCCCACACAGAAAAGTATAGAAACATGGGCACTCGCTCCATTGGCCTCAACATACCAATCTAGCCATAACATTGTGTCCAGTGTGAGGTCAACCTGCGTGGGCACAGCCTGGTAGGCAGCCTCTGGACTGGGGCTGGAACCTCTGGCTTTTACGTGCTGGATGTGAGGTCCTGGTTTTCTTTTTGATTGGAAATAAAAGTGCCTGACAGCTTGTCTGCTTTCATCATTGGATGGTGGGGGTCAAGGGTTACATGGTACCAGGTGGGGCAGGGAATGGACACAGTTCAAAGGGATGGTAGCAGGAGTTTCTGCCCTCCATGACTAAGGCTTCTTTAAGAAACGAAGATGTTCACAAGGGAATTATGACCACTTGGGCCCTGGCTGCGAAACCCTGAGCTGAATTATGTGATGAACGTGGCTGTCATTTAGAGAAGGCAGAGCACCCAAGACCTCGTGGTCAGTGCAGAGAATGGAAGGAGGCACCCCACAGACGGACCAACACAGGTGTCCATCTATCCATTCACCCATCCCATGTTTGTATATGGGGTGTTACCAGGGAGACTGGGATACAGACCAGGGCAGAGCCCAGAGCCTCGGGGGCCCCCAGCCAGGAAAGGGATGCAGCTTTAACTGGCCGTAGATACGGGCTGTGCCTCCCAGAACCTTTCTCTGGGCCCACCTTTCGGGGACATAGGATGTCACTCAAGGCAGGCAGGAGCTGCAGTGAAGACGGGAAGAGGGGGAAGGGGCACGCTGGACGGGGCCAAGACCAGCCTTGCGAGTCCCATAGGGTCAGATGTGGGATGTGGGGGGACCATTTGGGGTCGATGGTGCCTGGCTCAGGGGTTGGCCGAGCCATGGGCGCGTGCACGTGCACTCAGAGTGACCACAGGTGGGCAGTCTGAGAGGCGGTGTGGCGGCCCATCCTATGTCTCTCCCAGGCTCCGGGGAGGTGATTCCTCTGCCATCTGGTCAGACCTTGGGCCATCTCAGTGGGCCCAGACATCAGCTGGGGCCTGGGAGGGTCCAACAGGGAGCTGGCCTGGCCGGGGTCTGTCAGCTCTTCGGTGGGCTGTGGGTCCAAAAAGAAAGGAGGAGGGAGGGAGGGAAGGAGGGAGATAGGCAGCAGACAGACAGAGAGGTTGGTGTCCTTAGGTGAAATGCAACATGTGAGAAATGTAAATATATATTCAAACATAGACTTATTTAGTGACAACACTCAAGGTGTAGCTTCTCACTAAAAAACAAACAAGTGATTAACTTGGAAATAGAATTCTGGAAAAAAAAAAAAAGGAGCCCTGATTTGATGTTTTCTCTCGTCATTTTCCTCGCTGTGGAGATGATACACGTACTCGAATTGCATCAACTCACAAAATGCACAGACTCCCTGAGAGTATCATCGCCCCCATGGACGGGGAGACCGAGTCCCAGAGGCACTGCAGGCCCCGAGGACCCCCGCTCAGAGCAGGCGCGTAGGCAGCACGCCCATCGAAGGAGAGACCCGTTGGGGCTCAGCCCAGGGGAGCTTAAGAGGCTCTTGGCGAGTGGCGGGGAGGCGAGGTCCCCTCTTCTGTGACCATCTGTCTGTGGGGTGGGGGGACTCGGGCTCCTGGCTGACCTGGTATGCCGGCCTTCATCCAGGACACTCTCTGTTCCCCGTGGAATGTCCCGAGGCCATGAGAGGGAACAGGGTGTCCAGAGCAGCTCCTGGCAGAGCTCAGAGAGAGACATGCTGCCATCCTTCTACCCCAGAGAGGGTTCAGACACAATTACCGATAAATCAGAACAGCGCTCCCAGTATGAATTCAACTGATTGAGGCGGTTAAATCGTTTGCCCTTGTCAAAGGGTGGCCCGATTAACAGCCAAACAAGCAATTTGATATACCTGAATTTCCTACTTTCTAAGCTGATGGCAGAGTGAGGGGAGCCTGGCGGAGCCCCCCAAGTGGGCAGAGGCTGGACCAGAGGCCCGGCCCACCCTCCCTGTGGAAGGTAGAGGGAATTTCTGGAGGATTTTATCCACACAGCAGCGTGAGGACCAGACCCTCCATTGCCCGAGACCCTTCAGTAGATTTCCGCTGGAAGGGGCGAACACGGGAAGCCTGGACCAGATGCAGGTTGAAGATGGGGTCCCAAGACCTGGGGCTTGGGTTTGCTCCTTTAAGAATGGATGTGCCTGGAAGGGGCTTCCCTGGTGGCTTAGCCATAAAGAATCAGCCTGCAATGCAGGAGACCCAGGTTTGATCCCAGGGTGGGGAAATCCCTTGGAGGAGGGAATGGCTCCCCACTCCCGTATTCTTGCCTGGAGAATCCCATGGACAGAGGAGCCTGGCGGGCTACAGTCCATAGGGTCACAAACAATCAGACACGATTGAAACGACTTAGACATATGCACGTGCCTAGAGGAGTTTGGATTTCACCTTTGAGAGGCAATAGGGCTTTGAGCGCCTGGAGTGAGCTTGAAGAACCATGTACTTTCCACTCCATGAAGAGCTAGGCTCCCGTGAAGGGCGTCTGTGAAAGGTGGGGGAGGGGTGGAGAAGCATGCTGGTGGTCAGCATCGCTGGAGGGGATGGGAGCCCCCAGTGGAGACAGGTCAGAGAAGAGCTTTCTTTTTTCTCCCCTTCAAAGGGGAAGGGGGTACCTGCCTCAGGTGGGCTGCCTGGCCGAGGGCAGCATCCCCAGGTTATAACACGGGACCTGCTCAGCTCCAGTGCATCCATGCGGACTTAATGGATATATATACAATATTTCCTGCCTCCTGACAAGACAAAGAAGACTCAGTCTTTCTTTGGAGGAGCATAGTCAAGGGTGGGGTTTCTCCACTGCCCATGCCAGACATGTGCCCAACTTCCTCAGGAGGACTGTGGAGGGGCTTCTTCCAGTGAGACTCCGCAGAAGGGTTTCCAGGTTTTAGCCCCCATCACTGACCCCTGGGCAGGGCTGGCCACTCCTCAGGGGTCTGGGATGCTGAACTGGGTCTGCAAAGGCATCCAGAGCTTTCCTCCCTTCACGATATGTGTGACTTCTTATATTAAAGACGGGGGCCCAGAGAGTGGCCATCGAAGCCTACATGGATACTTCTTCTTGTCCAGAGCTGCCCTGGGCTCCCCTAGGAGGCCCCTGGGAGCAGGAGCATCACTGTTGTTCTGTGTCCGCACCTCCGGGCCTGGTGGTTGCTGGATGCAGGCCTGGTTGAGAGGGGCAGGGCTCTCCCTGTTTATGGAGCATCTGCCCACGCTGGGTCCTAGATTGACCTCGTTTAATTTACTCCTTGCCCCAAGGCATCCTGTCCATTTCACAGGTGAGAATGCTGACAGCTTAAACCCCTGCTCAAGGCCACATGGTCCACAAGAAGAGACAGGCCTTTGCAAGTTCTCTGGACATTTGAGGCCCTTGAACTGATTCTGGTGGAAGGGAAGTCCCCAGGGGGTATGGGCCCCGATCCTCTACAGGGGGACACACCCTAGGGCTGGGAGAGTCCAGCTGTTCTTGGCAGCCATGCCTCCCTTCCCCATCCCTCTCAGGCTGGAGCTAGGCAGGGATCCCAGCCACCTCCCTTGTCCCTCTCTGGGCATTAGGGCTTAGCTCTCAGAGTCTGTGGGTGATGCAGGTCGGTCAGCAGGGACTGGGGCTGTGGGTGGGCAGCCTGGGTTTCCCATCTCAGGAGCCCTGTCCTCCACGTTATCAAGGCAACAGGCAATCGTAGGAACAACAGTACTGGTGCTCCTGGGGGCCAGCTCTGCACCTGTCACTGCATCTCCTCACCACCACCACCTCCCCAAGGGTTAGAGGTTGTCCTTGTCAACAGAAGAGGGTGGGAATGTTGTCTCTTTGTTTCCAGATCCCCAGAGCCCATCACTGTAGCTGTTTAATCAACATTTGTGCAGTAATTGGATTAAAAAAGAATTAGGAAGCAAAGTGTTGTCAATATTAAATAAGAATCATGTTCAATAAGCATCCATCTTAGGCTGCAGTTTTCCTCCCTCATCCCAGCTCTGGGAGTTTGGCGGGGCTGGATTCCTTTTCCGGTTCCCAGGAGAAAGCATCTGAGCAAACCCAAGAAGCCTCTGTGATGCTACCAGGATGTGGAGACACGTGTATGGGATGGGGGTGGGAGGAGAGGCAGTGGCCACCAGTGTCATGGGCAGGCGCTGGGGGAGAGGGACTCTGAGCTTCAAAGGAAACCTGGGAGAGAGAAAGGGGGTGGGAGGTAGTCATGGATGGCTTCCTGGAGGTGGTGAGGAGGGGATAAGGGCTAAAGCACACCTTCCTTGGAAGTGCCAGAGCTGCCATCCCTACTGGCTGTAAAGGAGCCCTTCCTTCCACAAGTGAGGCTGACCACAAGTGTGCTGGGCACCGAGAAGCTGAGAGAGAGAGTTGCCTGCCTGTGTTAGGTTCCTGGGCCGCAGGGCACATGTGATCAGGGCAGGAATGTTTGTCAAGACTTGGGGGTGCCATTTGCATCTTCTATTCTGGGTGGAGGATGACAAAGCCCTCAGGTGTCCTGCAGTGCCCAGGACAGCCCATCCCGCCCCCTCCCACCCCCGCCGGCCCCAAAGAATGGGCCAACCTAGATGTCCGTGTGTGGAGGCTGAGGCTGAGAACCCCAGTGTGGGAGGGAGGGAGGCATGGATGGAACTGCTATTCAGAGTGGGGATGGTGGGGAAGGAGCAGGGGGCTCCGAGGGCAGAATTCTGACTGTGCTACGTGGTAAGTGGTGGTGCCCCATGGCTGTGCTGACGGCAGGGGTTTTGCAGGGCCCACGTTGAGTTCTGCTGTGAGCTGTCTGTGAGGGTGGTCAGGCCTGGGACGGGAGAGCTGAGTCTGGACCGGTAAGGTGGGGTCGTGCTTGTGAGTGAGCCCTGCAGGGACAGTGTGTGGAGCTATGGTGCCAGGTCCCAGGTGAGAGTGATGATGGGGACCTGCGGCAGTCACTGAGCCCTGAGCCTCCCTGGTGGGAGCAGCAAGAGAGAGAGCTCCTTGTCCTGGTCAGCTGAGGCGCCATAACAGCTACCGCAGACCTTTGTCCTCTCCTGGTCCTGGAGGCCAGAGTCCAAGATCAAGGTGTGGGAGGGGCTGGATTTGCCTGAGGCCTCTCTCCTTGGCGTGCAGATGACTGTCTTCTTGTGTTTCTACATGGTCACCCCCCTGTGTGTGTCTGTGTCCTGGTCTCTCCTCTTATAGCACATGAGTCATAGAGAATTAGGATCACACATCTGTAAGTCATTTTACCTTAATTACCTCTGTAGAGACCTCACCTCCAAACAGTCACTTTCTGAGATACTGGGGGTCATGACAATGTATGAATTTGGGGGGACACGGCGCAGTCTGTAGCAGAGCCTCAGAGGGAGGGAAGGTTGACCCCAAGAGGAGGCATTGCTTGGGGGGATGCTGCTCTCAGAACTGCTGAGGATTTATGCCTGATGACCCCCCAGCCCATCCCCCAGGTCTGATGCTCAGTTCCGCTGGGCTCCTTCGAGAAGAATTTCCCATGTTTTGTCCCCAGGTCGGTGGTGGCCATCCCATCCCATACGCCAAATTGTGTTGTGGCCAAGCTCTGGACACCCCACTTGCAGACTCTGGCGACATGGTGCCCAGGATGGTGGGCTTCATGGCACGGCCACTGGAGGGGATGCAGGGTGAACCAGAAGTGGAATGGCTGCAGCTGTGTGGGCACCTGTATCCACGTGTCCATGTGTGACCATGTGTGTGCGCACATGTAGTCCAGGCCCGTGCAGGGGGAGCACCTCTCATGGGTTGGATGGGTCCAGAGTCCCCGCAGGATAGCTGGAGGGGTGAGGCGGAAGTGCCCCAGGGAGGCTATCTGCCTGAGCCCCTACCCCAGACTCAGTGCTCTTTGTATGTAATGAGTTCCCCGTCAGTGTTTGTATTCAAGCTGAGGCTGGAAAGCCATGGATGGTGGTGGTTAGAGCACAGATGTCCATCAGGCAGGATGTCCCCTGGCACTGTCTGGCTGGCTGGTGGCTGGGCCCTCCTCACTCTGTACGCAGGTCCCAACACGAGATGGGACCAGGTAGCCAAAAAGTGGGATTGAGTCCTGTAGGCGGGTGTCCGGTCCCCCAAGCATCTTGCTGACATCTCTGAAACATCCATCCCCTCATTGGTAATGTGGGATGAGTGGAGTTGCCTCTCTCGGAGGGTGTGGATGGAGTAAACAGGCAGTCCAAATGGGACCTGGGGGACTGGTCGGGCAAGCGCTCGGCTCATATTTGTCTGGTGTCTTTCCCAGCATTTGGGGGCACCATTCCCTGGTCCTGTGGGACTCATGCCAGCCCCCCCCCCCACCTCGACTGGGGATGAGTGTGTTGGGATGTCAGCAGCAGAGCCTCTGCCCTCCTCACGTCCCCCTGACAGCGACATGGGAACTTGCAGTCATAGAAACAGAATGGTGACCTACATTGTAGGATTTGCACAGATGACTTCACTGACTTCCGGCTATGCCAGTTTGTTTTCAAGTTGGCACTTTCTTTCTCTCCCTCATGGACACTGTGGTATTAGATGGACCAAGGAGGAGCCCCTGACCCCTCCCTGCTCCCCAGATCCCCACTCCACAGGAGCCCTGTTCCCGTGGAGGCCACTGTGTGGTCCCTCAACCACCTGCAAAGGCCCCAGTTCATCTCAGCCTCATTTATACTCAGGTACGAAAGACTGAGGTCAGTCATGTGGTTGCAGCTGGGCGTGGAGACGGCTGCCTCTGGGCTTCCGTGCTCCCTGGTCCCCTTAGGTGGGCTGAGTCTACTTTTCACTGTGAGAGGAGGACCCTCCTTTCCCCCCCTACCTGGAATCTGCCCATCACAGACTCAGGAGGACCTTCAAGGTCATCTGCCCTCCCTCCACCCTGGTTGGCTCTAGGGGCTTCTCCCCTGGTGCCTGATGAATGGTCATCCTTCTTTTGTACGATGCTCCTGGTCCAACACTGGTGCCACCCACGAGATTCGGAACCTCTCCAGGTTCCTCTGCAATTTCACCTTCATGTCGCTTACTGTGCGCTCTTCAACTAGCGACTTTGTCTTTCTCATGGTTTATCTTGATATTCAGGGACCCACCATGGTCAGCCACACTGAGCCCCTCTGAGCAGAGGCTCCAACTTTCCCTAAGGGATGGTCCCACGTGCCCTAGGGGTTGGGGTTGGCCTGGAGACCAGTGGAGAGAACTAGCAGGTCGCAGCCTAAGCTGGCCCTTGGGTTCCTCCGGCCGTCCACCCTTTTTGTTGCTGGACACAGAGCTACTCTGCCTTCACCGCCCGTAGCCTGAGTCCAGCCTCCTCTTCAGTCCTAAGCAGGAGTGTGCTGGGCCCTTTCCCTGGAGTTCTGCCAGTGTCTCGTCAGTGTCACCCTCTCTCGCCCAAAGTGGGCACATGAACACCCCGGGAGATGGTGCATAGGGGAGGTGGAGTGACCTGCCTCAGGCTATACACCTGGTGGGCTGGTGATGGAGCTGGGCTTTCAGCCCAAGTCCGCCTGGCCCCCAAGCTTTCCCTCAGCTTTTTCACTCTTCCTTCCTCATGTCCCACCCTCGCCACCTCCACCAGTCATCCTTTTCCTGTCTCTGCAAGTCCCACGGCAGCTCTGCTTCTGTGACTCTGAGAGGCAGAGACGCCTCCATGGTTCGCCCCTGTCGTTCCTGGTTGGCTTATAAAGTACCAGGCACCTGTACTGGACTTCGTAAACACAACGTAACAATGGCAACAAAGCTGAAATAGATATTTCCCATGAGGACAGAGGAACTTCACTGGGTATTGTGGAAGCTGACATCATTTATTCTTCTGAGTCCACTCTTCGGGGACAAGACCAGCATTAAGGAGCCATCTATCGCCAGGAGCAGCATCTGGTACTCGGAATGTTCTCCACAGGGAACACGTGTGTCCCCCAGTGCCAGAGAGGTGATGGGACGGTTCTCCAAACCTGAAACCCTGGAGGAATGCATCCTTCCCAGAACCGGCTTCCCTCCGGGCTGAATATTTACCTCCTTCAGTGTCAGCTGCTTTCAGTTGTATTTTTAAGAGTCTTCTTTCCAGAGAAAAACACAGCTACTATTTTTGTGCTTTTCTTTCTTCTGCAAGATGAGAGTAACAGCCGTTCTTCTCGGAGGGTTACCGTGCGAACGGCATGAGACAATTCGTGTTGAGTGCTGAGCCCAGAGCCCCACGTGGAGCTGGTGCTGGGTCTGCGTGGGTGATGGTTCTGGCGCCTGCCCCGCCCTTTCTGTCCTCGATCAGCTCTGTTCAGTGCAGTTTTCCATAAATATGCATCTGTGCCGTGGTCCTTATCTCTTCACATGATTGCATAAGAACTTTCTTGTGAGCATCTTTCCAGCCTGATGGCCCTGACACGTGGTACCCAGGACCCCTGTGCTGAAGGGTCACTGTCCCACAGCATCCCTCCCCCCACCCAACCCCATCTTATGGAGTGTTAGTCACTCAGTCATGTCCTACTCTTTGCGACTCCATGGACTGTAGCCCGCCAGGCTGCTCTGTCCATGGGATTCTCCAGGCAAGAATACTGGAGTGGGTTGCCTTCTCCAGGGGAGAAGATTCCCTTCTCCAGGGATTCTCCCCAACCCAGGGGTCAAACCTGAGTCTCCTGCATTGCAGGCAGATTCTTTACCATTTGAGCCATCTGGGAAGTAGCATCCTATGTCTCTTGTTAAAAATGGACATGAGGTAGAATTAAACTGAGCCCTGGGGAGGAGCAGGGCTTCCCACGTGGCTCAGTGGTAAAGAATCCGTCTGCCAATGCAGGAGATGCAGGAGACACAAGAGTGGCAGGTTCGATCCCCCTGGTCGGGCAGAGCTCCCAGAGAAGGAAATTGCAACCTGCTCCAGAAATCTTGCCTGTAAAATCCCATGGACAGAGGAGCCTGTCAGGCTACATACAGTCCATGGGGTCACAAAGAGTCTGACACAACTGAGCGACTGAACACATGGGTGAAAAGCACGCAGTGCTCCCCAGCTGTCAACCCTGGATGCCTGGGGAGTGTCCCAAAATGTGACGGTGCTGGGCTCCCTCCCCAAAGATCCTGATTGGTGAGTCTGCTGTGTTGGGACTGGAGCTCAAAGTTTTGTAACCATCCTTTCTCCCAATCATTTTGTTCTCATGTGAAGCCCAGGCTCAGAACCACTGCCAGGGGTTTGGAGAATCGACTTTGCCCTTCCTGGGTCGTCTAGTGTTTGTTCTGAGTTGGCTTTGGTGGTGGAGAAGGTTTACCAGACATCAGATTCACCTCCAGCTCCTATTCAGGTTTGCCTTTGCCCTGAGAGAGATGGAGAAGACAGGCTTCACCAGCGGAGTGGCCAGCTCATGACAGGGGCCCGTCTCAGACCTTTGCTTCCTTCCTGCAGAGGAAGCCTGGGAAGATGGCCCAGGGTACCTGGCAAGACGGGCTGGCAGATCCCGGGAGGCTGCTCAGCTGCTGGTCACACCCTGGGTGCTGCCCAGACAGGGCGCTGACCCCATGCTGGTGGGACAGTAGCTGAGCCAAGGGGACTGACCAGGCTGGGGGGCACTTGGTGGGGCCACCCTTCTCGGATGGCCTGCCTGCTGTCTGCTGCACAATGGCTGCAGGAGGGCATTGGGGGCCTGGCCGCAGCAGCAGGGGCTGTAGCATGAGACACGCAGAAGCCCTGCTCCCCAGTCCCAGGGAGAGAGCGTCCCACCCACAGGGCTCCCCACCCACCGCTTGTCACCACTTCACTCCTCCGGAATGCTTGCGGGCACGTTGCCCAGGCAACCAGAATGCCAGCACGTTGCTATCCTTCAGTCTCCTCCAAGCACCTGCGAAGCCTGTCGAGCAAAAGCCCCCGTGCCTCAGAGTTTTGTAGACGCCCTGCTCTGGAGCACCCAGGGAAGGAAGATGGGTTCCTGGGTGCCGTTCCCAGCCATGGGGGGGGAGTGGTGGGACCACGTCTGGCAGCTGAGCCTGAAGTACTCACCATGGGGTCCCTGTGAAACACCGTGGTGTGGGTACCCGTGTTCACCCCATTTGACAGGTGGGGAAACTGTCAGAGGCTCCACACATGGCCCACGCGCACACAGCTAGGGGGTTGGAAGTCAGGTCACCAGCCCTGAGCCCCTGTGTCAGCACCGCACCAGGCCACTTCTGGAGCTCCAGGGCTTTGTGATGGGGGCCTGTACCATGCATGTGGAATGTCCGGCAGCCTCCCTGGCCTCTGCCCACTGGATGCCAGTAGCAGTGCCTCCCTCCCCAGCTGCTGGTGCCCAGGAACGTCTCCAGACCTTGCAGAACATCCTGTTGCAGGGCTTGTTATCTTTCGTGAGAGCTTGTGAAATGATTCCCTGGAACCCTCAGGGCCCTGATGGCTGGATAAGGTTGGGGGTAGGGGTGTGGAGTCCCACCCGCCCAGGCCCAGCACCCACCCAGGCACCTCCCTATGGGTGGAGCCTCCGTGCAGATGGTCCAGGGAGTACAGTTGCCATGGTTACAGCTTATCGTGAGTTTGTTCTTGCTCTACTTCTTCTAGTGTGTCCCCGGTCCCACAGATCTAGGGCTGTTGGGACCTAGTTTCTGAGCACAGAGATCGTGAGTCCTGGAGTCCTCGACTCATGGTGACCCCAGCCAGGCAGGCCCCTTCATTTCTGGGTCTCCTGTTGTCCACACCTGGGTAATGATAGTTTGGGATGAGAGCACCTATACACAGATGCTCCAGGACAAAGGGTCTATCAGGAGACTGGTTTTCCTGTGCTTCACTCACTGCGAGGCACCCAGGAGTGGGAGGGTGCTAAGTGGAGGGTGCTGAGAGACCCGCAGACCCCAGGACTGATCCCACTCTCCAGGGAAGGGGAGTAGCCAGAGAAGTCCTGTCACCTGTTGTGTTGGAGGTTTCTTTCCAGGGCTGCTCCCTCTCTGTGTCAGACACCGTGTGTGCACCCAACATCCACGGGGGCCATGCAGTACAAAAGCTTAGGCACCCTGAGTGCCTTTCCTGAAGAGAGGGAGGCTTTAATCCCCTGAGTCCTGGGGCCAAGCACGGAGCAGCTCCAACAGGACATCATGGTGACATGGGGCTGGGAGCACTGTTTGAATGAATCAAGGCTGCATTTGTTTCCTTAGGAAAACTGAACCAGTGACCCTTTCCAGAAGAGAGTGTGTGTTCCCGTCTGGAGCCGGTATGGAGGGGTGGAGGTTGAGGCACCCATGTCCATGAGCAGGGAGGGTGGGTCTCTGCTCCAGAAAAATAGCCAGAAGCCGCCGCACTGTCCTGTTGCTGTTGGGGATCCAGGGAACACAGGGTGGAAGGGGGCCCCTCGAGTGCATCTGGGCACCAGAGCGTCCCGTGTGGAGGGGGGAGATGGACATATCCTGGTGCTGGAAGTCCTTGTCCCGCTTCCTCCAGGTCAGATAACTGGGGGCAACACTGAATCGGGATGACACAGCTTTTCCTGCACTGGGTACGAAGCTCTCCCTCCTCACCTGCAACCGATGATGCTGCTTCCTAATGGGGCGTATGCTCCACCAGGAGGAGAGGGTGCTGAGTCCACCTGGAGTTTCACTTTGCCCGATGGTCAGCATTGAGCATGGCCACCCTCTCCTCTCTGTCCCAGCCTTGAGATCTGGGACATGACCTCAGAAGGCTCACTGCCACCTCCATCCACCCCAGACCACAAGCCTGTGCTCCGTGGTCTCTGGTCTTTTTCGAAGAACAGAATCTTGCCATCAGGTTCTAGGAGAGGGCAGCTCTGAATGTCCTGAGAGAGAGTCTCATGACTTGTTCCTCCCAAGCCTCCCTCCAGCTTCCTGAGGGGGAGATCCCATGGCTGGGCACCCCGACTCCTTCCTGCCAGTCCACACCCCCAAAGCATGTAGAATGTAGGTTTGAAAGGAAGAGAGAGTCCTGCCTGTCACCACTGTCCTCTCTGTTTGGGACAGTGACTTCCTCAGATTTGTCGCTTTCGACAGAGTATTAATTAAGCAGAGACATCACTTTGCTGACAAAACTCTGTATGGTCAAAGCTATGGTTTTTCCTGTAGTCATGTATGGATGTGAGAGTTGGACCATACAGAAGGCTGAGTGCTGAAGAATTGATGCTTTCAAATTGTGATGTTGGAGAAGACTCTTGAGAGTCCCTTGGACCTCAAGGAGATCAAACCAGTCAATCCTCAAGGAAATCAGTCCTGAATATTCATTGGAAGGACTGATGCTGAAGCTCTAAAACTTTGGCCACCTGATGCGAAGAGCTGACTCATTGGAAAAGACCCTGATGCAGGGAAATATTGAAATATTTGGAATAATATGGAAATAATGAAGGCAGGAAGAGAAGGGGGCAACAGAGGACGATAGGTTGGATGGCATCACTGACTTGGGGGCGTGAGTTTGAGCAAATTCCAGGAGATAGCAAAGGATAGGAAAGCCTAGCATGCTGCAGTCCAAGAGGTTGCAATGAGTCGGACAGGACTTAGCAACTGAGCAACAACATGGCTTGGCTGCCGAATGGGTGAGGTTTGAAGAGTTAAAAACAAAGTGGATTTCCTCCCTCGAGTGTTCGCTGTGCTTGGGGTCCTGCTTCCTGAGATTAGCATGTGGAAAGGGGGCAGTCATCACTTCTCAGTGGAGACTCCTGGCAGACAGGACGTCACAGGGAGCTGAGGTCATCAGCAGTGGTGGGTTGTGCTGACAGCAGGTGCCCCCTATGTCACGTGATGAGGAGGCTGCTGCAGTTCTGTGGTTCCTCCCAAGAACCCATCAGCCCAGTCCAGCCTTGAGAGAAATACCAGACAAATCCCAGTAGAGGACCGTCCTACAAACTACCTGACCCATCCTGCTCAAAACTTTCAAGGTCGTCCAGAGAAAGCGAGTCTGAGCATCCATCACAGTCTAGAGGAGCTTGAGGAACTGTGATACTAATGTCACGTGGGGGCCTGAGTGGGATCCTGAAAGAGAAAACTGGTGAAACCCTAATACAGCATGGACTTTGGTTCCTGGTCACGGGCCCATGTGTTCTGTTAGTTTTGACAGATTCACGTTGGTGATGTAGGATGTTCTCATCAAGGACTCTGGGGGACTACACAGGAGCTCTCTTTGCCCTTGTGCAATTTTCTGTGAATCTAAAACTGCTCTAAAAGCTACTATATGATTCTGCAATCCCATTCCTGGGTGTATACCAGAGGAAAACATGATCTAAAAGGATACATGCACATCAGTGTTCATTGCAGCACTGTTTTCAATGGCCAAGACATGGAAGCAATCTAAATGTCCATCGACAGAGGAATGGATAAAGAAGATGTGGTCCATATATACAATGGAATATTACTCAGCCATTCAAAAGAATGAAATTATACCACTTGCAACAACATGGATGGACCTAAAGAGTGTCATAGTGAGTGAAGTAAGTCAGACAGAGAAGGAGAAATATATGACATCCCCTTTATGTGGACTCTGAAATGATACAAATGAACTTATTTACAAAATAGAAAGAGTCACAGACTTGGAGAAGGAACTTACAATTCAGAGAGGGGGACGGACAGCGCGGGTGGGGGAGGGGTAATTAGGGAATTTGGGATGGACATGTGCACACTGCTATATTTAAAATGTGTAATCAACAAGGACCTACTGTATAGTACAGGGAACTCGGCTATGTGTTATGTTGCAGCCTGGATGGGAGGGGAGTTTTGGGGAGAAGGGATACATGTATATGTATGGCTAAGTCCATTTGCTGTTCGCCTGAAGCTATCACAGCATTGTTAATTGGCTATACTCCAATACAAAATAAAAGTTTTTTTAAAGAAGATGAAACTGCTCTAAAAAGCTTATTTAAACAAACAAACCAACAAGTGGTGTGGAATGGAGAGATGTCTGCACACAGGGTCATGCTGAAAGGGGGGCAGGTAGACTGAACAGGGGTCCTAGTTGAAGAGATGCTCGAGTCTGCAGGGGGTTGGGGGTGTCCACTTAGGAACACGGACTCCCCCAGAGACAACTCTGTGCTGGAGGAAGCCCATCTGTGTCTGTCGCACATGCATCTTCGGGTCATTTCAGGTTGTACCCTGTCAATTATTGATCACAGACGCATGGTTCTCCTTAGAAGGTATGGAGTCCTCCATGCCACTGCTCCAACCATGTCGAATAGGATGGAACCTGGGGCCTGTGAAGTGAAAGCAACAAGCCCACGCTCAGGCCAGCCTCAAACAGAATGATTCCTACTGTGACTTGTCCCTCAAGCCAACTGATGACGAGCGCAAGGGCAGACATGGAAGGTGGGGGTCTCCCTCAGTCATCCGGTGCTGAGATTGCACACGGGGTGCTGGTCACTGCCTGTGGCAGGGCTGGGACAGGCTGGCCACCCGCCTGACACCTCTAGGGTCCTGTCCCATCCTGCAGATTGTGGTATGGCCTCTGAGCTGTGCAGACTCAGGGCTCCTGTGTGAACTTGTGGTCCAGCCCCGGTGCTCGAGCAAGTGGAAGCCAGCTGCTTGCAGGAGGCACCCTTGCAGACACCTCGCTCGAGAAAGGTGCACCCTTAAATGGTAGAGACGTCTTTGTCTCCCTTAATTGACAGTGATTTTCTTCAGCGAAGAAAATATACAGAAGGTATCGAATTGAATCTCAATTTGCTGAATCTTATTAAACCATTCTTGAGGAAAAAAGATTTCAATAAAAATTTAAAAGGGAGAGAAGCAAAAAGCCTGCAAACTAGAAAGTAAAGTGAGATGGAGCCGTAGTTCCCGATTTTGAAGCAGTCAGGTGGGGGTGGTGGGGTGTTTGTTCTTCATTTGAAAGTCTGGGCTGGGATGCTACCGCGGGGGAACCGTCTGTCATGGAGTGTAGATAGGCAGCCGGACATTCAGGCAAGGATCATGAGGACGAACCTGAAGTCTCAGCCGCAAGTTTATTGCCAAGGCCGCCTCCGACCCCAGCATCCTTTCTTTCCTCCTGCCGAGCAGGACTAGGCCCCAGTGCAGTGTCCCCCAAGCCTGTCTACTCACTACCCTGGCACACATCACCTCTTCAGATCCAGGCTACACACCCTAAAATCCACTCCTTTAAGGTGTAGATGTCAGTAGTTTTACTATATTCACAAGTTTGTACAACTGTTGCCACTGTAATTCTGGAACATTCTTATCGCCCCTAAAAGAAATCCTGTAATCATTAGAGTTTAGATAGTAACTCCCAACCTCCCTGCCCCCAGCTCCTGGCAACCACCAGTCTACTTTCTGTCCCTATGGGATTGATTGATTCTGGGCATTTCATATAAATGGAATCATGCAACATGTAGCCTTTTGTAACTGACTTCTTTGGGATGCCTTCAAGGTCCATCCATGTGGTAACGTGTATCAGCACTTATTTCCTTTTTAAAGAAAAAAATTCATTGGAGTGTAGTTGCCGTACAATGATCTTCCCAGGTAGCTCAGCTGGTAAATATTGAGTTATTTTCTACTTAGAGCAAAGCAAATCAACTGTGTGTTTACATAGATCCCCTCTTTTTTGGATTCCTTTCCCAATTAGGTCACTATAGAGTACTGAATAGAGTTCCCTGTGCTATACAGTCAGTTCTCCTTAGTTATCTCTTTTATTCATAGAATCAATGGTGTATATATGTCAATCCCAAATCTCCCAATTCATCCCACCCCCATACTTCTTTCCATTTTATGGACAATTAATGTTCCACTGTAGGGCTGGGCCACCTTTCTTTATCCACTCATCAGTTGATGGACACTGAGGCTGTCTCCCCTTTCCTCTGTTAAAAATAATACTGCTGTGAACATTCAGGTACACATTTTTGCTCCCAGGAGTGGAATTTCTGGGTCCAGTGGTAACTCTCAGCCTTTGAGGAACTTCTAAACTGTTTAATGGCTGCACCACTTCACATTCTCACTAATGCTGCATGAGACTTCCTGTCTCCCCACATCCCTACCAACACTTGGGATTGTCTGTCTCTTTGCTTGTAGCCATCCATGTGGGGGTGAAGTGGTGGTATTTTGTAAGGGGTCTGTGGTAGCCCCAGAGTTTAGGGGGGCTGGCCCCACCTCTGCCTGCACTGTGACCTGACCTTGGTGTGTCACCTGCCAGCCCCGATGGTTAGTGGCATCCTCAGCAGTGTTACCAGCAGTCTCAGGCCCTCCCGCCCCCCGCAGATGTGTGGGGTCCTCTTGAGCATAGGCTGATGGCACTGCAGATGCCTTCCTGAGTGACAGGATCTGTGAGTGGTGCTTCAAGAACCCCTTCATCATAAAGTGGGTGTGGTATTGGGGGCTTTCCAGCCCTGTGCTGAGCATTGTCACAGCAGAGTGTTCCTGGGGTCCTGCCTGGTTTCAGGACCAGCTGAGGGATGAGGACAGAGGTTCACCTGCTGCCCCTCGCATGGTCCTTGCAGACCTGGCTGAATCCCCTCATGCCAAGGTGCGTCTTCAGCCCAGCATGTCCCCACACTAGTCCAGGAAGGTCCGGATAGCACATAGGGGCAGCAGGCCTGCTGATAAAGCAGGGGGGTTGGGGCCTTTGACCCTTGTAAAGGGATGAGTGATGATGGGTCCCCTGTAAAGAGGCCACAGAATCGGCCGCTGACCTCCCTGTTGGAGGGGCTTTCTCTGTCCCCAGCCTGAGCCCTGCGTTTCCTGGCTGCTGGGGGCAGGGTCGTGGTAGGGTGGGTGGAGCTTCTGTCCTGACCTGTTCACCTGGCCTCTTGTTTTCCCTATGAACAAGTCCACCAGTTCAAAAAGAAAGAGACTGGACTGGAAGAGGAAAAATACATCCAGCTCTCCCTGCCATTGTGATGGCCTGGCTTTTCTACATAACATCTGGGTGGCATGGAAAAGAGGGGTTTCCATGGTAACCAATTACAGCTCATGATTGGTGGGAAATGGCAGAAATATCCTGCGTGTGAAGTTATGCTGGGCAGCCAGGCGCAGGCTCAGGGACTGCTGTTTTAATTTCCTGGGGTGATACTTCTCCAGGTAGAGGTGGCAAGTGGGCTTGTGTATAGCTGCTCTTCATTCAGCCTGGTGAGGCCCGATGTGACTCTGCTACCTGGGCATGCCTGGTGAGGTCTGCAGGTACCTGGGGAGGCCTGAGGGTTCCTGGTCATACCTGGAGGGGCCTGTTGGTGACTGGTGGTGCCTGGTGAAGTCTAAGGTTACAAGATGAGGCCTAGTGGTACCTGGTGGCACCTACTGAGGCCTAGTGGTACCTAAGAGGACCTGATTGTACCTGGTGAGACCTGGGGGCTCCTGGTAGTACCTGGTGGAGTATCGGGGTGCCTGATGGCATCTGGTGAGGTCTAGTGACACCTGGTAAGGTGGTGGTACTTGGTGGTGCCCAGTGATGACTGAGGTCACAAGATGAGGCCTGGGGGTGCCTGGTGAGGCCTGGTGAAACCCAGGGATACCTTATAAGGTCTAGGAGTGTCTATGAGGCTGAGGGTGCTCAGCGCTGCCTTATGGTGCCTGGGGGTGATCAGTGGTATCCTCCAAGCCGATATCACACCTGCTGGAAGCAGTGTCTCACTTCCCTGGGGGCTGGACTTGTGTCTAGATGCACAGAGAGGTGGGAGAACCTGCACTTCTAAACCTCCAGAGGCCACCTGTGGCCACAGAGGGGCCACCCTCTGTGACCTGAATCTCTGTGTGCGAGATGGTCCCTTCATCGCCCTGGGCTGGCCACGCCAAGAATGTGCACACCGGCAGCCTCTTGATGCGGAAACATTAGCATAATGAGCAGTTTCTAGTTTCTGCAGCCAAGCACTTTCTCGTTCTGATTAAAAAACCAAGGCCTTATTATTCTGGAATCTGTCCTTTTTGGCAATTAGCACTCATTAATACAAGTTTCTTTCTTTCAACACACGGATGTCCGGGGGCATAGCACCTTCCTGGGTGTTGGCGAGCATAGGTCAGCCCCGGGCACAAGGACACCCTCATACTCACTCAGGGGCTGAATTAGTCCCTTTTAAAGTCCTATGACAGCCCAGCTAAGAAATGCTGTCCAATTCCGCTTCCATAGGCCTGGTTCTGAGCAGCATTTGGGTTGGCAGCTCAGCTCACTGAACAAACTCGCCCACCCCTGCCCATCCCTAAATTTGGCTTTGTGTCAATTTTCAGATTTGACGTTGGTGATGAGCTCTGACTTTGAAGGGCACCTGTCCTCAGCCCTCGGTTATCTAACTAAGCAGGTGGGAGGACCCAGGGGCCGGGTTCCCCTGCCCTGCGTGTGGCCACGTCCTGACCTGGCTCCATCCTGCCCGGGCCCAGCGCACGCTCAGCCCTGTGCCCTGGCTGAGGGGCGTGCCCTCCCCAGCCTTCCCACGCTGAGGAGGCAGAGGACAAGGTTTGCCAGGGCACCTGCCAGAGCAAGCACTTGGGTGGAGTTGGCGCCTTGACGAACTTTCCT
Source organism: Dama dama (assembly GCF_033118175.1). Classification (NCBI taxonomy): domain Eukaryota; kingdom Metazoa; phylum Chordata; class Mammalia; order Artiodactyla; family Cervidae; genus Dama; species Dama dama. The sequence goes on along the minus strand of NC_083694.1, from coordinate 45,603,439 downwards.
CTTCCGGGCAGCACATCTTCTGAGCGAGATCCAGAGGCAGCCACAAGTCAGCAGCTTTCCCCGTGCACACATCACGGCATTTGAGGCCACAAGGCTGCTTTCAAATAGACACATCCGACTGAAACAGGGGGCGGAGGGGGTCGGGGGGCCAGGACACAGGGCTCAGCCGGAGCAGCAGGTGTGGGACTCTGTGCCCCACGGGAAGCCCCAAGGGCTGAAACCCCTACCCTCCAGACCTCAGGACTGGCAGCCGCGGGCTTAGCATCACTCACCCTGGAGTGGGAACTTCTGTGACCCAGAGGGCCATGCTGGGCCTTGGACACGGTGTGTGGACACATTCCCGGCCCTGCTGTCCCCCGCCTGGATCCCTCTTGGTACCTGTGTTTTATTCTGGGTCAAAGCAAAGTGTGATGGAAGACCCCTGAGGCCATCATCTCTTTGGGAACTCAGTGTCCCTCCTGTAAGCGGATTCTTTGACACCAGCTTGTCATCAGCTGGCCATGTATGGGAGAGCTCCTGGGAGGAGAAGTGGGTCCTGACCGGTGAGGTTGGGCCTGTCCTTCTGCGGTGCTAACAGCGGACATGAGTTGGCCTTTGAAGGGGACTTAATGAAGGGTTCCATTCCTCTTTGGAAGTTGGGATTAGCGCTCGTTACTAGGAGAGCGTCTCCTTGACCTGGAGTGGGGGTGGAGAGAGCCCCCCGGTGGAGGCCCCCACTGACCCTCTTCTCTCTTTCCTACGCAGTTCCATGTTCATCCGCTGGCCCGGCTGCTCCCTAGGAAGCCATGCTTGGATCCTTATAGCCATGTTTCAGCTCGCCCTGGATCTGCCCGCGTGTGAGTCCCTGGGCCCGGGCCCTGAGTTCCGGCTACTGCCTCGGCCACCCCACCGGCCGCCTCGCTTGTGGAGTTTTAAGAGTGGACAGCCCGCCCGGATCCCCGCACCTGTGTGGAGCCCCCGGCCGCCCCGCGTGGAGCGCGGACACAGTCACGGACAGATGCCAAGTCCCCGGGCCCGACGGGCGCACAGACCCAGGGACCAGGAGGCCACTCTGGGGCCCAAAGGGGGGCTGGCCAAGCCCCCAGCTGCTGCCAAATCCAGCCCTTCCCTGGGCTCCTCCCCCACCTCCTCCTCCTCTGCAGGGGCCAGTGGGGCCCCTACGGACCAGCAGGCCCTCCTGCGGCGGGGGAAGAGGCACCTACAGGGGCCCGCTTTCAACAGCTTTGACTTCCGGGGCAGCAGGCCCACCACGGAGACGGAGTTCATTGCCTGGGGGCCCACGGGGGAGGAGGAGGCCCTGGAATCCAACACATTCCCGGGCTTTTACGGCCCCACCACGGTCTCCATCTTCCAAACGCGGAAGACAACTGTGGCCTCCGCCACCACCACGGCCACAGCCACCACGGCCCCCTCTGTGACACTGCAGACTCAAGGGGTCACCGAGCCCCTGGACCCCAGGAGTAGGATCCCGGTTGGGGTAAGCACAACGGAGCCTTCCACCAGTCCCAGCAGAGACAGTGGCCAAGACAGCCAGCCCCCGCGGGTTCTGGGGGAGACCTCAGGTATGCCCACCTCTTCTCTGGTTGGGTTTGGGTTGGGGGGTGCTTTGGGAGGGTGAGGCTTACGAGTGGTGCTGGAATTGTCCGTTTTCCAGCAGGAGCACCTAAAGCCATAGTACTTGAGGGAAAGACGAGGAACTTTGTGTCCATGAACCTGCACATGTCCATGTCCTGGCAAAGATCGGTTGTGCTCTACGAGGAGGGGCCAGGCTCTTCCTGTAGATTAAGTGAGAAGGGAGAGGGTCTCTCCCTAGTAGTGACCTAGAGGTGGGCATCTACCCACCCTGCCTGTGTAGGGGGTGTCTGAGCCCCACCAGACATGGAGCAGCATCTTCTCAAATGCCAGAACTTAGTCTCTTGGACCAGCCCGGGAGTCAGGTGTGAGCATATCTGCTGATGGAGGTAGGGTGTGTGGCATCTTCAGAAACCTTCCAGGATGCACTCCTCTGGAGAGGCAACTACCAGACCCACCCAGAGTTAGGAACTACCTCAAACAGCAGGAGAGATGGAGGCCAGGTTATCAGGAGGAATTCCCTTCAGTGTTAGCTGAGACTTTGCACATTGGCTCAGGTTCTGGGTTGTCTTGTCCCTGAAGTCAGGTTAAGAGGTGTTTGGAGGATGGAGATCAGATAGATGGCTTTGGTTCTTCTGCCTGTGTCATTCTAGGTGAGTGCAGACAATTAGCATTTCTTGGGTTTGAATATGCTGCATCGTCATTTTTTTCTTTCTCAACTCCTCCAATTGCTTCAAAGGGAGTAGCCCTTGGAAATCTCCCAGGCCAAAGCACTTCCCTTCTTTAGTAGCCCCCAGTATATACCTGGCTTCAGGCTGGCAAAGGGACAGCCCAGAATCCTGGACCCATTTGTTCCCACCCACTGCTAGCATCCTTGGCTTCTATGAACAGGCCATGGCCCCAGGCCTCATCACGACTTTCAGGTTTAGTCTGGAACTGTCCATGCACATTCTTGACCAGTGGCAGTATTTGCTAACTTGTAATACAGGACGCAAATTCCAGGGCATAATCAGGAAGGGGATGGGGGCACTGTGCAGCCTCCCCCAACCCCGGGTTGCCTCTCCACTTCCTTGGGGTTTGGAGCTGACACGGATCCTCTTCAGAACCCAGAGGACAGAGAGAATTGCTCCTCAGGGTCCCTGTGCAACCTGATCGCCACGCTGTCCCTTATGGTCAGTAGTTGGACAGGTTTCCATAGAGTGGGTGGCTTTTGTTCCATGACCTACTTCCTCCCTTCACCTGGACAAGAGAGCTGCAGTTTTTATTCTGAGCAATTCTTCCCTAGAGAGCACCATATCTATGGAAGAAGCCAAGCTCCATCTCAATGCTGGGGGCCATGGGCCAGGATGGAGGGATGGAGGCTGTGAGCTTGGGAGCATCATGGGTGAGGGTCTGCAGAACTGTGCTTCAGCCATCTCCCCTGTAGCCTCCTTCTGGAATCCACAGACACACAGAGCCTGCCGTTCATTTCTGTGCCAGGCACCCAAGAGGCAGTTTACAAAGCATTAGTTTTTACCTCAATAAACTCCCAAGCCATCATCATAATAGAATTTAGTGGTGCATTCATTTATTGTCATCTCCCTGCCTACGTCACTTACTATATAGATGTGGATGAGAAAACGAGTTCCCATTTCTTCCAAATTACATTTGTTATTACTAAAGTTAAACACCCGGGACACCATTATAAGGCTTAGCAAATTAATTCACAGTACATTGGATATTGCTAATCCAACTCGACAGATGCTTATCTTGGAAAAGATTTATGGTTCTTCATAATATAATCTGGTGCTAGATTAATTTGTTTAGCACAACAAATTTAAATGGGGGAAAATATGTGTGTTTGCTTTTAATGCAGAGAAATGCTCATTCTGGGAAGTGATACTGGATGCTGAGGAGGGGCACCCCACCGTCCTCAGCTTCAAATTCAAGGCAAGAAAAGAGAGAATATGCAGAGATGATTCCCCTAACTGGGCTCCTCCATGCTCAACTGGTCCTACAAAAGTGACCCAAGCCCCAGAGCATCAAGAGCCCAAGCAGGGGTCCTGAGAATCCTCCTAGTGGTCAGATGCAGACCCAAGCCCCCCCAAATCTTTGGAGTATGACCACTACTCACACGTCTTGGCCAGGATTTAAGGCAGCAAGGGTGGCCTTGGTGATCCCAGAGCAGTGGTCTGGGGGGCTGTGCCAGCTCTAGTGAGCAGTACCTGCTTCTAAGCTGCAGATCTGCTGAATGTAGCTGGATGATTCTGGGAAAGTTCTCTTCTCTCTTCACTATATTTTCTTCATCAGCATAATTAGAGCTTCAAAATATCTCTCCTAAAAGGTTGCTGTGAGGCCTCCATAAATCAGCCCTGAGTACAAAACATGGTGCCTGGCAACCAAGAATCCTCCATCCGCACCAGTTGTTTTTATACCCAGCAGGAGTGACTCCAAGGAGAGGGTTACAAATGTTGAGGGCAAACAGGCCCAGACTTGCCCACTCACTGCACCCCGAGTCTGGAATTAAGGCTTTAAGAAGAGATACAAAGAATTTGCTAAGTAAATTCCGTTGTCCAAAGAAGTGTCTCTGGAATCAGACTTAGGGAGTTATTTTTTTAATAACTTTATTTATTTATTTTTGGCTGTGCTGGATCTTTGTTACTGTGAGGGCTTTCTCTGGCTTCAGAGAATGGGGGCTAGTCTTCATTGCAATGCATGGGCTTCTCATTGTAGTGGCTTCTCTTGTTGTGGAACACAGGCTCTAGAGCAAAGGCTGGGGATGGACTTAGTTGCTCTGAGGTATGTGGGATCTTCTTGGGATTGAACCTGTGTTTCCTTCAATGGCACATGGATTTTTTTTTACCACCAAGCCACTAGGGAAGCCCTGGGGAGTTGTTTTATTTTTCTTTCTGTAGAGAACTGTTTAGAAGGGGAATGTTATGTTTTCCTTTCTTTGTGTAGCACAGACATTGGTGGGCATAGAAAGGGCAGGTGGCTGGTGATTTGAAGCCCTGTGAAATCTGTAAGAAGGTAACATTGTATAGAAACACTACTGGAATTGTCCAAGGGCCATAAAGTGGTTGGGAGATCTCTCCTAGTTTTAGTGTGATGGTTAAGAGTGATGCAGCCTGATGCCAGTTCCTGGCTTCATTTATATTAGTTGTTTGAACCAGGACAACTTGCCTCTCCTCTTTGTACATCGGTGGGAATTACATAATAAACCATCTCATAATGTTGTAAAAATTAAGTGAGATAGTATATGCCAGATGCTCAGTGCCTCTCACGGAGCTTCCCTGGTGGCTCAGCAGTTAAGAATCTGCCTGCAGTGCAGGAGAAGCAGGAGACTCGGGTTCCATCCCTGGGTTGGGAAGGTCCCCTGGAGGAGGGGGTGGCCACCCACTCCAGTATTCTTGCCTGGAGAATCCCATGGATAGAGGAGCCTGGCGGGCTACAGTCAAAATAGTTGCAAAGAGTCAGATACAGCTGAAGGGGCTGAGTATGCCCGCACAATGCCTGTCACAAAACAGCTCCTCAGGACGTGTTTGTTGCTGTTACTATGAAAATGATGATGGTGGTAGTGACGATGACGATGATAGAGATAGTAATGATGATGATGGTGCTGGTGATAGATGGTGATGATGGGGATGGTGGTGGTGGTAGTGACGATGATGGTGATGACAGAGATGGGGATGATGCTGCTGCTTAGGATGTGACAGTGATGCTGATGATAGGGATGATGTAGATGATGGTAACTATGAAGATGGAGATGATGGTGCTGGTGGTACTGATGGTGATTGTGATGACAATGATGGTTATTATTCTTAGATGATCACTGGCTTTCTGCTCCACTTGCTCTTCTCCTGGTGAGTTCATTTGATGAGGTCATTAGATGAGTTCCCCAGGCTCTCATCACTGACCTTGGAGCTCCGAGCAAAGATGTAGATGATGCTTAGCCAGGAACTGCTTGGGATGGAAAATCACCTGGCTCAGGTTCACAGAAGCGTTGAGCTCCAGCCTCGCATGATGCTGGCAGAGGCTGCATGTCAGACGGTCAGAAGTTCACCTGAGGTTGGAGGGAAGGGCTCACCACAGCAAAGTGCCTTCCTCCTGTGACAGCCCTCTTGCTGGTTGTGTTCCGAGTGTAGAATCACAGAGTCTCCTGGGGGGGGGGGTGGGGAATGGAAAGTCATTTCCCAGGCTTTAATCTCGATCCTCAGAAAGGGAGCCATGGGGAATTTAAGGCAGCTGGTGTCGGTCCCTGCCTTTGCTCGCTGTGGGATCTCCTGGGTGCTTGGCTACGGTTGTTGTTTCAGCCACTGCATCATGTCTGGCTCTTTGTGACCCTGGATTGCAACACGCCAGGCTTCCCTGTCCTTCATCATCTCCTGGAGTTTGCTCAAATTCATGGCTACAGTTAGTACTCAGTGAAGATTTCCCAGCCCTGCCAGTCCTTGACCCAGCCTGCTGGCCCCTGGCCCACTGCCTACACAGATACAGCTGACCCTTTTCCTACCAGCCCTCATTCACAGCTCTGGGAAGGTGCACTGCCCAGGAAGCCAAGGTCCCCATCGTCATTCAAGCTTTGTCCCCATTTGGATCAATCACAGATTCGTGACACCCGGCAGCTCAAGGATGCAGTGGCTCAGACGTCCTCCCAGCTCTGCCTGGTGATTTTTACATTGGAATCCACTCGTGCGTTTCCAAGGGTGATTTCCAGGTTGCTTTGTCCTTGTCACCAGGGGCCTTCAGTGTCCTCTTTGTGGGATGGGCTGGTGTCGTCTTCTGTCACCCTGATGGTCATCTGACTTGAACCAGGAGTGGGGAGACCTTGGGACCAAGTTGTATAACGATGGAATAGTTTCTAGATGCCAGAATTGGAGGAGAAGGGAGTGAGAGGCACATGGAAGGGACAGAGATGTGGTCCTCCCCTTCTGTTTGAAGCTGCGACAGTGGTTTAAATGCTGAGCCCCTTTTAATTAACTTGCTGGGTGTTTGCTACCAGGGAAATGAATCCGTCCTTAATTTAAAGATTTGAAACAAATGACTCATGAACTTCAAAAGTTTTGAGTGGCTTAATTGGTATAAGAGCACCAACGGACAAATGAGCATGTGGAGCTTTGCTAAACATGCTAAACTCTATAGATGACGAGGCTTGTCTTCAGGGTCTTCATTGGGACCTCCGGGGTAGATGGGGTGTGGCCTGTCCTATTTGAAGTGATTCTGCAGTGACCCGTCCTGGCCACAGGCAGGGAGCCAGTGTGTCTGCCGACAGTTCCTGGACCTGTCCAGCCTCCCCAGGCACTTCCTTGCTTTTGCTGAGCAAAGCTGTGTTCACACCAAGTGGATAAATGAGCTCTGACTCATTAAAGCCGACCTCGGATTCTCCTGGAGATGATTCTGTCACTGGGTTTCTTTTATGCTCTTCACATGCTTCCTGCTCCAACCTATTGCAATTAGTGCTTCTTAAGTTCTGTTTCCCTCAGGGTTTCATTCTCCTTCTAAAAGCACCTTGGGATCAGTAAGGTTCTTCAATTCTTGTGGAACCCAGGTGCCTATACTGCACTTTCTGTCTGGAAGCCAGGGCCTTCCACACCCCTGGACTGTTGTCCTCGTCAGGCTCTGGGGAGCTGCAGGAAGAGGCCTGGATTGATGCCTCCTCACCCTGGAAACCAGTGTCCTCTAAGGGTGTCCCCAGGGCTGCCGGCCACCCAGGGTCTGGGGGTTGCAGGAGACACACCCGATAGGACACATCTCTGCTCCATGGGAATTGCACTCACAGATCCATCTGATATACGGTGGACTGCTGAGTTTATGATTTCATCCACTCACAGGGGAATGATTCTAAGTATTGTGATTCAATATTAGATAGAACATCATTTTTAGCATTTTTATTTGACTATGTTAAGGGAACCAGTCTCAAGAGTTTTCTAGCTTCTGATCAATTGCTCAGGAAACTGTTCATTCCTTAGTTGACATTAAATGTTGCACCTTGGGGTGGAGAGGGGCCAGGAAATGGAAGACCCATCCCAGTGCCCTCTTTTCAAGGAGTTTAAAAAGCTCTCTGGGAAAGCCAGACAGGCAAGGGCACAAGAGAGGCAAATGACAGTTAAGGACTCTAGCGGGCATGTCACAAACACCACGTAGGCTACAGCTCAGCTGTTAATTCTGCAAACGCGGATCGGGGAGGAAGCCTGCCAGCCGGGGGCTGAGCAGTGTTCCCAGCAGTTCTCAGGTGCAGGCGAGCTCTAGGGTCAGCAGGCAGATGCTGGGAAGGGGGTTTCAGAGCCACCATTCAGGGTGAGATGTCACCCCTCCTGTTCCCTCCCTCCCCCAGCCCAGGTGTGGCCCTGGGTTATAGTAATGTGAAATGGCCCAGGTGAATATATCTGGGGAGAAACTCTGCCCTCACCTGCAGCAGGTAGGTTCCCAGTGAAGCCCAGGGCTCCCTAGAGACCCCGCTCAGATCCAGAGACCCTGCTCAGATCCAGAGACCCAGTTCCAACTGCCTCTGGGTGGCGGACGTACCTTGTGGTCACCAGGCCTTCGGTCTTTGCTTTCCATGTGGTTCAGTGACTTAAGTCTGCTGCTCGTTGTTGTTTAGTTACTCAGTCACTCCGACTCTTTGCGACCCCATGGACTGTAGCCCTTCAGGCTCCTCTGCCCGTGGAATTCTCCATTTCCTACTCCAGGTGGTCTTTCTGACCCAGGGATCGAACCCTAGTCTCCTGTGTTGGGGACCAATTATTTACCACTAAGCAACCAGGGAAGCCAAAGTCTGTTGTTAGGAGGTGATGATCGGCGGTGGTAGAGGAGGAAGCTTACTTTTCTAGAAGTTTTCTTCAGCAGCAGAGATGCTGAGTGTGTCTAGGGAGCCGCATAGGGGATGAAGCCAGAGGTGGGGGATGTTGGGGGTGTGCAGCAGAGAGAGCCCCTGCCTTGACTGGACCTGCCCGCGGCCCTGGCTGCCCGCCTGCAGGCCAGTGGTGTGTCCTCAACAGTATACGTGACCTCAGCGGGTCCTGGCTCCCCTGACTGCAGAGCTGGGAAATGCCTTCTGCCCGCCGAGGCTATCCTGAGACTTGTCGGTGTTGACCCTGGTGGAGCGCAGAGCTCCTGGGAGGGCCTGGGTAGCGCTGACGTGATGGAGTCCACCTCCTTTGGGGATGGAACAGTGCCAGCGCTGGGAGAATGCTGCTTATTTTATGTCCTTCAAATGCTCCCCAAAGGTGTTAACAGGAGGAGGAGGGTGTTCAGGTGCCTGGCAAGCTCTTCAGTGACCTTTCTCTGCCCTGGAAGGGTTTCAGCAGCCAGAATTACCCCCTGCCTCCCAAAAAATCAGCAGAACCCACCAATGAGGCACATCAGCAGCCCATGTGTGGTTTGGGGGACATTCTACCTGGGGGAGGTCACGAGCTGGACTGTCCTTTCATGATGGCAGCTTGCTTCTCTGCAGACACCCCCTGCACACCTCCCCACCCCCCAGTAAATAGCCAGGAAACACTTCCCATGCTCCATGCTCGGCTTCACTCTCCTTGTTCTTAAACTGCCTGGGGGTAGGGGTGGTGGTGCTGATGTTGAAGGAGGCTGGTGGGCCCGGGCCCCGCCCTCCTCACCCCCAGGCCAGGGCCATTTCCACGACTCTGGGGAGGGCGGGGGCCCTCCTCACCACACACCCCTGTTTCCTGAAGCTTCAGGACATCCTGATTTGAGGGGTGTATGTGCTTAGTCACTCAGTTGTGACACTTTGGGCTGTAGTTTCTCTGTCCATGGGGTTTTATAGGCAAGAATGCTGGAGTAGGCTGCCGTGCCCTCCTCCAGGAGATCTTCCCAACCCAGGGATCGAACTCTGTCTCTTGTGTCTCCTGCATTGGCAGGCAGAGATTTGGGGGATTCGGGTCCGGAGTCCAAAAGGAAGCTGACTGCCTTATTCATTAGGATAATCTGGGCCCATGTGTGAGGTCCAGTGATAAAAGAACCTTCCGTTTCCTCTTGGGCCTTGAAGAAGCTCCATTGTGGTGGTGGGGGGTGCTTTACCAGTAGAGCCCAGCTAGGGTGGATGGAAGGGACACATGTCCACATGATGTGATCTCACACACTGTCCGGATGGGCCAGCAGCTCAGGCCCCAGCCAGGACTCTGGGGGCGTGTCCTGGGGCTGAGAGCAGAACCCCTGAGAGGTGCATGCCTGGGTCCCTTTCTGTCCCCACCTGCACATGTCGGGGGAAGCCAGTGTCCTCTGTGGAGACAGGGCGGGAGGAACGACCTGGGGGGACAGTAGTGACTGGAGGAAGCTGGGCCAGGTGGAAGATGCCGGGGGCAGGAGAAGGAAAGACCAGGGCTCTAGGTCAGGACCCTTGCTCCATCCAGACAGAACCTGGGTTCCTGCTACACATTTGCCAATGTTCCCTTAACTCACTTGCGATGTACCTTTCCATAGAAAGTACAGCCTGCCAAAACCTTTAGTTCTAAAAACTCGTGCAGTGCCCTGACTGATTCAGAAGCAACACGATGGAAGGTTACTTAGAATAAACACTGGTCTATGCACGACTAGGAGGCAGAAAGAGGGGCTCGAAGGGCCCCCCCCACCCCCCTACCCTTGGCCTCACCAGGAACATGATGCCACACGAGCTGAGATGGGTATGTCTTTCTGGGCCTCGAGGCCAGTGACTTTCTGAAATGGGGAGCAGCTCTCTGGGACAGATTAATACAGCTTCCTTCCAATGTGCGTGGTGGTTGAGTTCTGGAAACTTTGGTGCTTCTTAACATCGTGCAGAAACATGGTGGATCTGTGCATGGAGCTGAAGGAGGCGCTCCCGGCTCAAGTGTTCAGAGCCCAAACGTGCAGCAGGACAGGGCATCTGTAGTCACTCAGGACAGAGGGCTGTCAGGGGACACATGTCTGTCCCGAATCCTGCAGGACAGGCAGCATCTCAGCCTCACCCAGCTAATGCCAGTCGTCATGACAACCAAACATGTCCCCACATTCCAAGATGCCCCAGTCCTCTGAGAATCCTGGATATCCCAGAGGTAGCCTTGCACCCCGTGAGTCCCAGGCCCCTCCCCGACCCACGTGCTGCAGATAGATGGGCCAGCTTTCTTCTGAGCTTGAGTGTCCTGGGGCCAGAGCATTGAGTCAACCCAAACTGGGGGCAAAAACCAAGAGAAGTTCTTTCTCTCCCAGTTCTGGAGGCCAGAGGACCAAAATGGAGGTGTGGGCAGGCCGTGCTTCCTCTGGAGATTGGGGGGGACCATCCTTTCTGCCTTGTCCAACTTCTGGGGGCTCCAGCATCCTTGGCTTCTGGCTGCATCCCTCCAATCTCAGCCTTGTTCTCACAAGACTTCTTCCTTCTGTGTGTGTGTCTCTCTTTATGAGGACACCTGCCATTGGATTTAGGGTAACCTAAACCTAGATAACCTAGATGGTCTCATCTTGAGACCATTAATGTAATTATACCTGCAGAGGTCCTTTTTCTAAATAAGGCCGTATTGACAGGTTCTAGGAGTTAGGCTGCCTTGGGGGGCTACCAGTGGGAGGAGCTTTCGTTGGCTCTGGCTGGCGGTTGGCAGTGCCTGGGGATTTTCTCCTGTAGAAGCAAGGAAAATGCAGCTTCTGTCCATGCTGGTCTTGGCAATGATGAGGGCCTCACCTGTGGCCCTTCGCCTGGTAAGGTGAGCTTGGCATTGTCGCCTGGTTAAGTAGTGGGTCAACAGACATAGAAGAATCCATTCCAGCTGCATCCCCTCTACCAGGGCTTTGCATCCACCACCTGCCCAGTCAAGCTGGTTCTTGGCTTCTCTGATGGCTTAAGTAGTAAAGAATCTGCCTGCAATGCAGAAAACGCAGGAGATGCGGGTTTGATCCCTGGGTTGGAAAGATCCCCCTGGAGAAGGAAATGGCAAATGGCAAATCACTCCAGTATTCTTGCCTGGAGAATCCCATGGACAGTGTTGCCTTGTGGTAGCCTTGTGGGCTGCAGTCCATGGGATCTCAGAGTCAGACATGACTTGAGCAACTTGAGCACACACTTGAGCACACACACACTTGCCAAATTCACAGAGCATTCCAGGCTCTTTATGCTGCCTTCTATCTGTAAGCTGATACCAATGGCAGCCCCTTCCACATATGGAAGTCAGTTTCTCCTCTGTGAGAGCCTTTGCCCGAGGCTGGAGGCAGTGCTGGGCATGCAGAACGGCCGTCTGGAGCACCCCCTTTAACAGTCTTCTCTAAGCCACACCAGAACTGGCCCTGCTCCTGGCAGAGACTCCGACTCAGAAACGAGCCCCTTACTCTTTCCTGTGAGATCCAGGCATTATTGGAAATGTATATTCTGCCCCCATGGGGACTGGGTGGACATGTAGGAGGTGTGGACCCCAGCTCCAGGGCTGGCATCGTATCCAAAAATGTGGTCAGGGGTCAGCTGCCTGTTTGGCAACACTGGGACACACCTCTGGCCTGCGGAGGACTGACAGATTAGTGGACATCAGACTGGGCGCTGGTCCCAGAGGCTCAGGAGACAATGAGCTGCCATGGATGACGATGCATGACCAGCAGCACGCCAGCTCTTCTGGTGTCTCAGCAGTAGCTGAGGATGGGCTGGTGCCACCAGCCCATTATTAGGAAAACTGAAGCATCCGGGCAATGAACACACTCTAGTCTGCCTTGCTGCTGCCATGAGCTTCCATGAGGTGGGCACCATGCTGGGCAGGTGGAGGGGGCAGGGCGGCTTACATCCTCAGGGTGTCCTGAAGACTCGTGCCCACTGTCCTTCTGGCCAGATCCTCAGATACAGGCTACAGTCCATAGGGTCACAAAGAGTAGGACACGCCGAAAGCGACTGAGCACACATGCTGGCCACAGAAGCAACTTTCCTGCAAATGTCAATCTTGGTCACATCTTCTCATGGAGTTTTCCACTCCACCTTGGGCCTGGGGCCCCCACTTCCCCTAGCCCACCCTTCTGCGGGCTCTCTGTCATTAGAACCAGCCTCACTGGACCTGTCACCTCTGTCCTGGCTGCAGACCCTCCCCAGTCTCCCCATCAACCCCTAATGGTCCCGGGGCCTGTGGACCCCCAAGGCTGCTGCTGCTCCCACTCTCTTCTCACCCTGCCCAGCTCAGGGCCCATTGTTCTCTCATGTCCCAGGAAAAAAAAAATCACTGAAATAAATTACACATCAACAGCTAGAGATGGATCATTAATTAATACACTCAGCTGTCTCGGCTTCCTACCCGTTAATAGCACCTCCAGTGAATGAATAAGTGGCCTGGCTTCTGACCTCAGTGCTGACAAGATCTCCCTTTTGTTGATCAGAGTGAGAGGAACCCTGGACAGGGTCTGTGTCCCCCTGGGGGTCACACACTCACTGGGGCACTCAGGTAGTCCGGCTGCAGCATGTGGGCTGGACTTCTCTCTAACTCAGTGACCTCTCCAAAGACTGTATTTCCAAACAAGGGAGCAACCTGAGGTCCTAGGGGTTAGGTCTCCAACTGAGCTTTTATGGGGGACACAAGTCAACCCAAAAAGCTTATCATTGGATTTAGGGCCACCTAGATAATCCAGGATGATCTCATCTCGAGATCTTCAACTTAATCATATCTGCAAGGACCCTTTTCCCCAAGGAAATTCACATTCCCAGGCACTGGGAGGCTAGGACTTTAGCGTGGTTTTTTTAAAATTTTTGCTTATTTTCAATTGGAGGATAATTGCTTTACAATATGGTGCTAGTTTTGTGCTATACATCAATATGAATCAGCCATAGGTATACATTATATCCCCTCCCTCTTGAACCTGTATCCCATCTCCTACCCCATCCCACTCTTTTAGGTTGTCACAGAGCACTGGTTTGAGCTCCCTGCATCTTTATAGAGGGGCAAAGTTCAACCCATAAAAATTTCCCCTTCTTCTGGCTCCTCCATTGCCAACCAAAAACAGCTCCTCTCTCCTGTCTATATGAGCTTCCCAAGTGGCGCTGGTGGTAAAGAACCCGCCTGCCAATGCAGGAAACATAAGAGACACGGGGTCAATCCCTGGGTCGGGAAGATCCCTTGGAGGAGGGAATGGCAGCCCACTCGAGTATTCTGGCCTGGAAGATCCCATGGACGGAGGAGCCTAGGGGGCTATAATCCATGGGGTTGCAAAGAGTCAGATGCAACTAAAGTGACTTAGCATGCACAGACATTGTCTGTGTGGCCCCACTAGAGCAAATCCTTGAGGAGGTGGGTGTTTAGTAAGACTGTTGCAGAGGGAAGGGCCTCCTTATCACCAGGAACAGAAGTTTCTAGAAGTTTCCCTTGATCACACATGGATTGTTTAACAACCTGTTGGAGGAGGAGATGGGAAAGAAGAGAGGCATGTCTGCTGCATGTTTGCGGCAGAGGTTCTTGTAAAGTTTGCTGTTGTTGTTGACTTTGGCTTTGGGGAAAAAAATGACTCTGCAAGACACTGAAAGAGAATTCCAGGCTTGGCATAGCCAGTCCAGAAGCCAGGATTAATCTTGCAGCTCACCTAGCCTAGTGCCTGGAGAAGAAGTAGGGAATGGGAAGCACTTACCTTCCTCTTGATCTCGTCTCATTTTTGCACATTTTAAAGACAAGCAAAAACATGAGCCACAGCTCCTCCTACTGCATGTGTCAACCCCTGGCAGGCATGCTGTGCTCCCTGCTGGTCCAGACACAGGAGCGGTGTGGGGCCTTCTCACTCTGCAGCTGGAGAGGGTGCCATGGAGCCCGAGCCCCGCCTTTGGGGCCAGAGCCAGAGCCTGAGGGGAGGACGCCTCCCCCAAGGAGGAAAACACCTTCCCTTGCTGAGGCCACACCTGTTGGATGGAGGCAGCCCTGTGCTCCTGTAGAAACAGGCATTTCTGGAGCTTCTATCAAGTGCAGGTGGAGTTGAGCACCCAAAGGTGTGCAGAGAAGGACAAACACTGCAGCCACCTTCCACACTCTGTCCTTGAGCAGTTCTTGTCCCTTGAGTGGCTGGATCAAACCTTGCCTGCACTCCTCCTTTTCCTCCAAGGAGAAATTATGTCCTCTTCCTTGGGTACTTCTCTTTAGTTTCACTCATAGATTCAGCTCCCAAAATTAAAAGACAATTAAAAGAACCAGAAGTAGTTCTTCTGCCACAAGAACATTTTATTGTTGTTGTTTATGGAAGTAACTGAAGAGCTAACATTTGCTCAGACTCTTTCCAGATGTCATCTCTGGGGAAGAGCCACAGCCTCCTCTTGGCATTTTAAGTGCCCCCCAAGAGCTAAGAAAAGTAAAAAAAGATATCAAAGCATCCTTTTGTAGGCTTTATATTTGACTTTCTTTGTCAATGATACCTGAATAAAGCTGAAGAGAAAGCAAAGATAAGTTCACGACAAGGCAGGCAGGCAGGTGGAGGGACCGTGGGCACAGTCAGCCTGCCATCATGTCAAGTCAAAGTTGCAGGGACAGCTTGATAAGGAGGAAGAAGCAGGTGGTTTAAGGGACCGCAGCCCCAGAGCTTAGCTGGTGATGTATGGAAGTTCACGGGGCAAGCTCGTTCCAACACTGGGTGCTATTTGTATGGATTTCCGGAAGGACCAGCTCCTGCAGCGTCCCAGCCTCCCTGGGGCAGCAGCAAAGGAGCTCAGACAGTGGCCTCCTAGCCTAGAGCTTCTAGAAAAAAAGACAAAGTCACATCGGCTCTGGAATGGTGCCCTCTCCCCATTCTTTGTCTCAGGTCTGAGCCTTCCTGGAGTACTGGGGTCTCAACATCTGCTAAGGGGCTTTGGGGGGCATCACCAGCAGTGTCGTCTCCAAGCTGCCCATCTTCCGAGTTCCCTCCCTGGAGGCCAGCACTTCCCTGTCTAACCTCAGCTATGATAGCAACAGAGGGGGAGCCCCCAGAGCCTTGGGGTAGCCAGGAATGGACATGCCCTCCAGTGAGAAAGGCTTCAAGGGGAGAGTGATGTGAGTGTGTTCTCCCGCCCCAGGGGTTGATGGAGTGCATTTCCACAGCCCCCCAGGGTGCATTTCAGCCATACATCTGCTCAGAGGGCCCCTGACACATGGGTCTGGGGACAGATGTGCCCCCCTCTTCCCCAGAAAGCCTGAGAAGTGGGTTGCATGGTGAGGTAGGACCCTGGGGGTGAGAGTGTACAGAAGAGGCCATTGCAGGTCCAGAGAACTCTAATGTCATCTCATCTTATTTATTTGGCTGGTCAGGGTCTTCATTGCTGCATGGGACTTTTCTCTAACTGGAGTGAGTGGGGGCTACTCTGTAGTTGCAGTGCACAGGTTTCTCATCGCAGTGGACTCTCTTGTTGTGGAGCACAGGCTCCAGAGCACTCGGGCTTCAGTACTTGTGGCACGTGGCTCAGTAGCTGTGACTCCCGGGTTCCAGAGCACAGGCTCAACCGTGGTGGTGCACAGGCTCAGCTCCTCCGTGGCCTGGGAACTCTTCCTAGACCGGGGATCGAACCAGTGTCCCTTGATTTGCAACGTGGATTCTTAACCACTGGACCATTAGGGAAGCCCCTGGCTCATCTTAGGACTGGGCCAGGATGCCATGTGGCTGACCTGGGCAAGTCAAGCCTCCCGGGAGGGGGTGGGGGAAGGACTGGCATGTGGATGCTGAAGGGAAGCATCTTGTCCCAAAGTTCTGCTCCCACCCCTGCTCCAGTCCACCGGCTTTCACGAGTCCTGGGAAGTTGTGCCGGGTATGGCTGGGGCTCGTAAGGGAGGCCCCTAAGAACTACGCTTTGCCCACAGACATCCTCATGAGTGCCAGCATAAACAAGAGCGTCACCGTCACTCCGGGTGGCCCATGGTGCGTGGTGCCATCGGTACAGAGCAGCTTAGTAGAAGCAGCTCAGGAGCGAGGCGGCTCACTGCTCCCCCTGGAGGACCTGGGGTGGGCCTGGAGCCCTGGGCCTCAGTGTGCACTCCTGTAAAATGGGGTGACCTCCCTGCCAGGCCTCCCTTGGCATGAGGGTAATGGATGCTGGAGCTCCTGGTGAGATACGCTGCATTGCCATCCTTTCCAGAGCATCCCCAGGAGATCCTCGGAGCACTTCTTTCCCCAACATCCATCTCAGCCTGGACGTCTACCTGTGGCCTCTCCGGCTCCAGTGTCCTCACGGATGAACTGAAATAGGATCAGGGACTCTTCTCTGCCCAGCGGGGTATTTCAGAGAATGTTGGCATGAAGAACAATTGAAAAGCTATTGAAATACTTTTACCTCGGGAATCTTCATGGGGTTTTCTGGCCCCCTTGCTGTGGGCTGCTCCCAACCCAGTCTTTCCCCTTCTGCTCTTGGTGAGATGAGCTCACAGGGTTTGACTCAGTTTCCCTTGATTCAGTTATTTTTGATTGTTTATTGATTTGGCTAAGCTGGGTCTCAGTTGCAGCCCTTATAGCTGGAGGATCTTTAGTTGCAGCATGTGCGATCTCTTTGGGAACTTGAAGTTGTGTCATGTGGGACCTAGTTTCCCCACCAGGGATCAAACCCGGGCCCCATTGCATTGGGAGTGTGGAGTCTTAGCCACTGGACCACCATGGAAGTCACTGACATTGTTTTATAGAAATGAAATGCTCCCTTCAGACTGCATGCATGAGGGAGACTGTGGCTCTGTCTTAGCGCAAGGCCCCAGTGGCCCTGAGAACCATCATCTCCAGATCCCTGATGTAGAAGCAGGGAGGGAGACAATGTCCAGGGGAATCCCTATTGCTTGTTCTTTCATTCATTCATTCTTTCAAACCTACGGGAATATATGGAGTGCCCCAGTCTGTGATCAGAGCTGGGGCTTTAACAGTCATCGGAATAGTCTCTGCCAGGCCCTCAGGTCTTCAGGGAGTCCGTGACTAGCCCAGTGGGAACCAAATACAACTGAGCAGGTGCCTGCCCTGTTCGGAGAGGCCGTTCTGGTTGTTCTGGAAGTGCGGTGAGGAGGACTGACCCTGCTCCCAGGCACAGGAAATCCAGTGGGCGTGACCTGCAGGGAAGGTCCAGGGTGTCCTGACCCGCTCCTGGGTGTCCCCTCCGCGGCCCAGCAGGGGCAGGACGAGGCCACTGTGACTTGTGCCACTTCCCAGATTCCAGAGAAGATTCTAGTGTTGTGATCTGCCCACAGCCATCGTCTGTGTCAGCCAGAAATAGAACACGGAAGAGCCTTGCTCTGATTTCTGTGCTCATAATTCTAGGGCAAGCTGCCCTTACGAAATGTGGATCAAAGGAGTCGGGGTGGGAGTGGGGAGGGCAGAGCAGAGCAGTTCTCTGCGAGGGCTGTGCCGTGATCGCCCGGCATCGCCGAAGCGCCAATTAGCTGCATTTATAACCCATCACGTCCAAGTATCGACTGGGTTCAGCCCAGGGGAAAAAACGGGAGCAATTTGCTAAAGGCCCTTTCAACCATGACAATGAAAATCTACATACGGACTTGCAGATCTCCGGAACCTCAGGTGCTGGTTCTGGGGGCAGGACCGGAAGGTGCCGACTGGGATGCTGCACCTACTTGGGAGGAGCTCACTTATGTGAGCCCCAGAAAATGGCGGGGTGTCCCGTGTACAACTCCTGCCTTCAATATTAATAATTCAGATGTACCTCGTACCCACCAAAAGCCAAGTGCTTGGCTTGAATGAAATCTTGTTGAACTCACAGCAGTTTTAGGAGACAGACACTCCTCTGATCCTTATTCAGCAGTGGCAAAACCAGAAGCACAGAGAGGTTAAGTGACTTGCCCAAGGTCACACAGCCTACAAGGATTGGAGTCGGGATTCTGGGCTTCAGGGATTGTATTATAATGCAATGCACCTTGTTGTCGATAAGTCATGTCTGACTCTTTGCAACCCCATGGACTGTAGCCCACCAGATTCCTCTATCGATGGGATTTCCCAGGCAAGATTATTGGAATGAGTTGCCATTTCCTTCTCCAAGGGATCTTCCCAACCCAGGGATTGAACCCGGGTCTCCTGCATTGCAGGCAGATTCTTTACCACTGAGCCACCAGGGAAGCCTAATGCACTGCACTTTTCATTCATTCATTCAAGGCCCAGTAGCCTGGGCCTTTTCTACTTCAATCTTCTCAGCAACTCTTTGGAGTCTATAGTACAGACTAGGAAATGGAGACTAAAAGAAATTAAGGAGTCTGTGACTATCACCAAGGTTGACCCCAGTGCTGGCCTGGCCCCAAAGGACTGCTGTTCCCAGTGCCCTGGGCCTCTGAACACACACACATAGAGTCCACCGTCCCTTGGCTATCCTTGCCTAAGCCTCCTTCCCCTGAATCCTCCCACCCTGGGGCCCTGGCCTGCCCCCTCCTCTTGGCCCAGTCAGACCCATTCTCAGGGAGCCTCTGTTCTCAGTGGCTAGAGCCCAGCTTCTGTTGCTTCTCCCAGAGGTGTGGCCCCGGAAGGTCCCAGCGAAGACGCTTAGAGCATCTGAAGAATGGGAGGGGGCGGCAGTGCATGAGAGGAGCAGGAAAGTCCCCACACCCCAACATTGCAGCACCCCATAGCAGCTTTGGGAAATGCAGACCCTTTCCCTAGCTGCCCAGGGACGAGCTGTACATCCTCAGGCAGACGGAACCAACAACAGCCCCATTGCATGTGATCTCATTCTCCATCTCTCCGGGCAGAGGGACTCACAGGGCTGATGCCCCGTATGATGTGTGAACTCTCCGTGAGCATCCTTGGAAGGAAGAAGAGAGGCAGCCCCAGGGAAGGGCCAGAGTGGGGCAGCTTTCTCACCTCCTTCTGCACAGGTTCCAAGGTCCAGGGGCTTCCTCTGCTCCCAGAGCCCACGAGGGTGCCTCCCCTACCTTCCTGTGTCCCCCTCACAGGTCGACTGGTCCATATATGCTGTCTGAACCTCCACCCATCTTTGCTGGGTACATGGACAGGGGCTCGGCTAGTTAGTAGAGGTGGGGGCCTCCCCAAAGGCCTTCAGTGGGATCCAGGGATCCTCACTGCTAGACAGAGAGGCTGAGAAGAGCCATTTGGGTTCAAATCACTTCAAACTGGATGGCAGCCTGTCTCCTGTCCTGACTCTCTCTTCTGGGAGCGGGAGGGATGGCGTGAGGCACACAGGGTCCCAGGGTTGGGGCTCTGCCTTAGAGGAGTCTGTCACCCCACCACCCTGGGAGGTACTCAAGGGCAGGCGTGATGTGTTGGGGGCCACCCATCCCTGCATCTCTGGGTCAGCAGCCAGCTCTGCCCGGCTGTCTCCTGAAGGTCCTAATTCTCTGTCCTCTATCCTGGCCACCCCCGGCCAATCCAGGGGACCAGGCTTAAGAGAAGAGGGCCAAGTCTCCTCAAGTCCAAAACCCAGCTCCCCCGGGTCCGTGCTGTGATCGCCTGACTGCTCTGCACCTCACCTTTCTAACCTGTGGAATGGGGATATGAAAAATGCCTGCTTCATAGTGCTGTGAGGGCAAAAGGAATCAATACTTGTAAAGGGCTCAGAACATGCCTGGCACATGGGAAGAACTATAAAGGGTTTATTCCATACAGTTCATAAAATAGCTTGCATACAGTGGCATTACTGCTCCCCTGCTCAAGAATCATCAATGGCTCCCCAGTGCCTATGAAGAAAAAGCATGCTCCCTCACTGGGCTCAAGGTTGCAGTCACCTACACGCATGGCCTACAGGGACCCTCCTCCTTCCAGGCCTGGCCTCTGCCTGCAGGAGGCATCCTGCTCCAGAGGCTCTGGCCACGGATGTTCCCCAAGCACAAATCTCTCTCTAATCCCCTGCAGCAGGAAGTGATCTCTTCCTTCCCTTCCCTGCTGTGCTTGTCTACAGAAAGTCCTGCAAAATAAGACTGAAGTGAGACCCTCCCTCCCTAGCTAGCCCCAAACCCCATCTGAGCTGAGCCCTGATAAGCTTTCTTTTTTCATCCTCCATGTAGAACATGGAGAGTAATTGTACCTGTGGTGCTCTGTGCATGCGTGCACGCTAAGTTGCTTCAGTTGTATCTGACTCTTGGCGACCCTATTGACTGTAGCCCGCCAGGCTTCTCTCTCCATGGGATTCGACACGACAGCTGGGTGACAGCTCCTGGAAGCCAGGTGACCATCCCCCCGTGTTCTTGTTTCCCAGGCGAGAGTGTTCACCTGAGGTCTCATTGCTGCCTGCCGAGTTTTCTGGGGAAATAAGTCAAAAAGTTAATTTAATTTTGAACAGATTCTTAAATCAGTTCCCAAGAGGCAGAGATCAATTTGCATTTTATTTTTTCCTACTGAGTCATCTTGGCTGGTATTTCACACGAGTTGTTGGTATTTTCCGTGTTCTCTCACTGCACAGAAATGACCCTCCGAGCATATTTTTAAAAGAAGAAGCCATCTGAAGATGGGAAGGAGGCAGCGGGTTCTTCTGTATGTGTATCTTCTGTTCCTGACGGCACAGAGGGTTGCAGTGGCCTTTGTCTCCGACTTTGAGTTGTGTATTTGGTCAAAGGAACATTTGCTTCTGCTTTTCCACCAGAGTTCAGCATCTCTTCCTGTATCCTTAGCCACTGAGTATCTCCTAGAGGTTGTTGTTGTTCAGTTGCTAAGTTGTGTCCAACTCTTTGTGACCCAATGGACTGCGGCACTCTGGGCTCCTCTGTCCTTCATCATCTCCCCTGGCATTTGCTCAAATTCATGTCCGTTGAGTCAGTGATGCTGTCTATCCACTTCATCCTCTGCTGCACTGTTCTCCTTTTGCCTTCAATCTTTCCCACCATCAGGGTCTTTTCCAATGAGTCATCTCCTCACAGAATACTGGAGTGGATAGTCATTCCTTTCTCCAGGGCATCTTCCTGACCCAGGGATCAAACCCAGGTCTCCTGCATTTGCTGTTGAGCTACCAGGGAATCCCCACCTACTAGCAGCAGGGATCTGCTAGTACAGATCCTCCCCCAGCTTGGGCGTCCCCACGCAGAGCTCAGATGCCCTCATCTTGGAAGGTGGGCAGGATATGGTGGGCCATAGACCCCAGAGAATGGAAAGCAGGGACTCAAGAGATATTTGTCCACATATGTTCACAGCAGCATGATTCACAACAGTTGAAAGGTGGAAGCCGCTTAAGTGGCCCTGGATGGATAAACAGATATACAAACTGGTTCATCCATGCAATGGAATATAATTTAGCCTTATAGAAATAAGAATGCTTGCTGCAATACTGATGAACCCCAAGGACACTATGCTTAATGAAACAGTTCAGTTCAGTCCCTCAGTCATGTCTGACTCTCTGCGACCCCATGAATCGCAGCACGCCAGGCCTTCCTGTCCATCACCAACTCCCAGAGTTTACTCAAACTCATGCCCATCGAGTTGGTGATGCCATCCAGCCATCTCATCCTCTGTCGTCCCCTTCTCCTGCCCCCAATCCCTCCCAGCATCAGGGTCTTTTCCAATGAGTCAACTCTTCGCATGAGGTGGCCAAAGTGCTGGAGTGTCAGCTTCAGCATCAGTCCTTCCAGTGAAAACCCAGGACTGACCTCCTTTAGGATGGCCTGGTTGAATCCCCTTGCAGTCCAAGGGACTCTCAAGAGTCTTCTCCAACACCACAGTTCAAAAACATCAATTTTTCAGCGCTCAGCTTTCTTCACAGTCCAACTCTCACATCCATACATGACCACTGGAAAAACCATAGCCTTTAATAAGCCAGTCACAAAAAGACAAATCCTATATGATTCCACTTATATGATGCCCCTATAGTCATTGAACTCAGAGAGACAGAAATTAGAAGGGTGGGAGTCAGGGGCTGTGGGGAGAGAGAAGGGGAGTTAGTGTTTAATGGGGACAGAATTTTAGTTTGAGAAGATAAGAAAGTTCTGGTGATGGATGGTGGGGATGGTTTCTGGACAGTGTGAATATGCTTAATGCCACGGAGCTGCATGCTTAAGGAAGATGAAGATAGATTTTATGTCTATTTTTATCATATTTTTAAATTATTTATTTTAATTGGAGGGTAATTACTTTACAGTATTAGGATGGTTTTGCCATACATCAACATGAATCGGCCATAGGTGTACATGTGTCCCCTTCATCCTGTACCCCCCTCCCACTTCCCTCCCCCACCGCATCCCTCCAGGTCATAACAGAGCACCTGGATATCAGTTTTTACACTGGATATCTATTTTACATATGGTAACTAATGTTTATGTTTAGGATGTGGAAGCAACCTAGATGTCCATTAGCAGATGAATGGATAAGGAAGTTCTGGTATATATACACAATGGAATACTACTCAGCTGTAAGAAGGAACACATTTGAATCAGTTCTGTTGAGGTGGATGAACCTAGAGCCTGTTATAGAGTGGAGTGTCAGAAAGAGAAAAACAAATACCGTATATTAAAACATATATATTGAATCTGGAAAGATGGTACCAATGATCCTATGTGCAGGGCAACAAAGGAGACACAGACGTAAAGAACAGATATTTGGACTCAGTGGGAGAAGGAGAGGGTTGGGTGATTTGAGACAATAGCATTGAAACATGTAAGTTTTTAAAATTAAAAAAAAAAAAAAAAAGGACTTACAGGGTGAGGACTAGGGCATCCTGCTTCTGACCCCAAGTCTTCATCAGAAGCATTGGGAGCAGAAAGGCATTCTGGGAATTCTAACTGCAGAGTCACCATCAGACTCCACAGCTTCAGAGAAGGTGTGGTCTCTCTGCCGATGCACGTGGGTGGGGCCATTCCAGGGTGTGTCAGAGAAGGGCAGTGGCTGGTGGGATTGAGAGATCAGCCTCCTGCAGGTGACAGAGCTGGGCAGACAGGCAAGGTTTCTCCCAGGGATATGAGAATGGGAAACTGAGGATTAGCTGCAGAGGTGGGTTGCATTTGCGGGTTGTGTTGGTTTTCTGGGCCTTCTGCAACAAAGTGCCACAAACTGGGGATGGGAGGGGGACTTACAGAAGCAGACATTTATTCTCTCCCAGTTGTGGAGGCTAGAAGTCTGAAATCAAGGTGTGGGTGTGGCCGAGCTCCGCCCCCGGAGGTTCTAGGGGATGGTCCTTCTTTGCCTCATCCAGGCTGTATGAAGTCAGGCTGTTTCTTGGCTTGTGGCCTCTTTCCTACAATCTCAGCCCCTGTCTGCATTCGGCAGTATCTCCTTGAGTGTGTTGTGTATCTCTCTTTTTAGAAGGGTATCGTTACAGGAAGGGGGACTCCTTCAGGGGCCCAAGAGTGGATTTTTATCTAGCACTTGGAAATGAATTGTCTGAGGAGACACCTGATGACAAAGCAAGAGACTTTATTCGCGGCTCGCAGTCTCGGGTTTTATGGTAATTGGAGTCATTTCTGGATTGTCTCTGGCCAGTCACTCTGACTCGGGAAAGGCATGTGCATCACTTGCTGGTGGATTCTGGCAAGGAGGATTCTGGGAAGTTGGTAGGACATACAGACTGGCATCTCCAGCCGTTAAGTCATGTCCAACTCTTTTGTGACCCCATGGACTACAGCCCACCAGGCTCCTCTGTCCAGACAAGAATACTGGAGTGGGTTGCCATTTCCTTCTCCAGGTGATCTTCCCTACCCAGGGATCAAACCTGCGTCTCCTTCTTGGCAGGTGGAATCTTTACCACTGAGCCACCTGGGATGCCCCTTCACTCTTTTGGACCTTTCTCTAATTGTTCCAGTTGGTGGTAGCTTGTTAGTTCTGCATTTCTGACCAGGACCTCCTCTTATGACCCACACAAGTGGTTACTATGGTGCCTGGCCAGGGTGGGTGGTTTTGGTCAGTGGTTCCCCTAACAATACCAGTCATTGGATGTAGGGCATCCCCCTAGTCCCAGTGTGACCTCCACTTAATCACATCTTCAAAGACTCTGTTCCAAATAAGGTCACATTCTGAGGTTCTGGGTAGATAGGAATGGTGGAATGTTTAACCCCCTGCAGAGAGATTGGTACAGACTCAGGGTTTCCCTTGTAATCATCAAGACGTCTCCCCAGCTATGGGGCCCAGGAGCAGCAAGACTCTAGCCTGCATTCTCCACTGAGGGGCGAGGCCTCCTTGAAGAGATGCCTGATTCCAGGGCTGGGGCAGGGAAGGAACAAGCCAGACCTGGAACCCCTTGTACCTAGGGGTAAGAATGTACTTCCAGAACTGATGGGATGTGTCCCAAAGATGGAGGCCAGCTTGAAGGGACTCCTGCTGACCGAACCTCAGACAATTCCAGGTACAAAACAAGAGAGGAGGGCATAACCCGATGAATAAAGTAGGGCTG
Organism: Dama dama; assembly: GCF_033118175.1. Taxonomy (NCBI): domain Eukaryota; kingdom Metazoa; phylum Chordata; class Mammalia; order Artiodactyla; family Cervidae; genus Dama; species Dama dama. Next base: position 45,578,712 of record NC_083694.1, on the reverse strand, counting down.
CCTGAGTGGATAAAGAAATGAAGAGATCCCATCTTTTGTTTTTTAATTTTTTTAAATTGTTTGTTTGTTTATTGGCCGTGTTGCCTGTGGGATCCTAGTTCCCCAACCAGGGACTGAACTCATGCTCCCTCCTCTGGAAATGAGGAGTCCTAATCACTGTACCACCAGGAAAATCCCAAAGCCCCTCTTCTTGATGGCAGGATGCCAGCTAATAAAGGCAGAAGGAACAGTAGCATTAAACAATTGCTGCCTTCACAGGTGGCTCAGTGGTAAAGAATCCGCCTGCCAAACAGGAGATGCAGGAGACGCGGGTTCGATCCCTAGGTTGGGAAGATCCCCTGGAGGAGGAAATGGCAACCCACTTCAGTATTCGTGCCGAGAGAATCCCATGGACGAAGGAGCCTGGTGGGCTACAGTCCAGGGTGTCCCAAAGAACTGGATACGACTGAGGACTAGGCATGCAGTCAACTCTCACATTCATAGTGATAATTAACTCAGACAAGAAGCATTGATGGACCATAAAAAGAGTGGGTGAAGGTTGGGAGAGCCATAGGACTTTACATCTTAGGCTGTCTCCCAGAAAATGCTGATTTTCACAAAGGTAGGGGAGTAACTTTGCAGCAGAGATGCTCGGTGGACACCACCTGGGCCCTGTGGTCCTTGCTGCCCTGCCAGGGAGGAGACACAATGCTTTCTACTCTGGCCAGGGGGAGTCACGGAGCACACAGCCTCACTTTGTGATTTCCCCTTGAATCCACAAATCGGGGGACATGTTGGTCAAATCCAAATCACATGCTACAAAATGCCTCGTTTTTCTGTTTTCTTAAAAAATGCTAAGCTTGTGAAAGTCTAGGAAAGACAGGAAAATTTTTCCCAATGGAAGGAAGCTAGAGACGAGTCAAAGCCAAAAGGGACGAGTGGTCCAGAACTGGATCTTGTGGCAGGACCATTGGCAAATCCCGGGGTGGCCTCTGTGTGGGCATCTGTCCTGCCCTTGCCCCTTTCCTCTTAAGTCTGAATTTGTTTCAAAATGAGAAGTGAAATAGCTAAATATAAAAACCTCTCACCTTTTGCAGCCCCTCCCTAAGCCTCTCCCTGCATATGTGCACACAGACACGAACAAGAAAAGTGTTCCTGTTGTTGGAATCAACATAAGGCATGAGGGGAACATTGTGACCCGTTGTCAGTTAAAACACAGCTCAGGGACAATACTTGCACTTTTTTTTTCCCTAAAAGTCCTGGAATTCAGAGGCCATTCCTACATGAGTTGTTTCCTTATAGGAAAAAAGAGGCGAGGCAGTGATGGGAATGATGACCGTCCCTCTGAACGATATTTTAGTTTCCAGTTACCTTAAAAGGTAGATCGGGTGTGCTGGCATGTTCTGGGAGATGCCCCTCAGGTCCCATGTGCCTGGAGACCCCGTATCGGTTCCATAACTGCCTCCAGAATGTGACTGCGGGGGATGGGGTCCTGAAATGTGGCCCCAGGATGGCTGCAGTGCTCTCTCCATCCACACCGACAGCTACCCCAGGCCAGGTGTGAGAGGCTTTTGTTAAAAAGGAAATGTGTTCTCTGCTGTGGGACCCATGGGGTCATCTGGGCTCCTTATTGTTAGGTTATAAGAATGTCATCAGAGGCCCTGAGGCAATAGGATGTGGGACCGAGGTCCCTCAAGCAAAGGTTGGAAACCCAGTACTGCTTAGCCAGGAACTTGTGTGCGTGCAGTGGGGAGGCAGGGGCTGGGGGAGGAGGGCCATGATGGGGTCAGGAGACAGCATCTGAGTTTGTAGAGAATAAAGGGAAGGGGGCTCTGCACGGCTGGAGAAACAGGGAAAACAAACTGTATGGAAACTGCAGGTATCTGTCTGCTCTCCTCAATTGCACACACTCCCAGGTGTCTGTATATTCACTCATTTATTCATTCACTAGCAGTAGGTCATCAGGCAAATGCTGAGGCTTTGCAAGGAGCTCAGGCTATGTGGACAGTATGTGAACAATTCCCTCCAACTCTTCCCTCCAGCCTTCCCCAAGGAGTTTGTCTTTTAGTTTTTGACCTGAACCCTTAAGTGCTCTGGGCAGTTGGAGCGGATTTGCATAGTGAAGGTCAGGTTGGCTCAACCTTATCCACAGGAGGTCTCACCAAGAACAATTCCTGACTTACCTACTCAAAATGGATTGGGGGATAATTGGCCTCCTGACTTCGGTAATGTTCGTGGTCTGATTCAGTCTTGATGATATAATTATGGGAGAAGGCGGGGCTGCGGCATGCTGGATGGTCCCCCAGGCGCTCTGGAGGCTGGACTGCAGCTATGGATGGGCGGTGAAGTGATCGCTATCTTTCCTTGGGATCTGTATGAACAGTGTGGGAGAGAGGATAGCAGAGACTCACCGCTTCCTGTCAATGCCACTGTGACCCTCTGCAGAACAGCGGAGTGCATGGACCAAATGGGCCCTTTGAGTGCCTGAGTCAGTGTGTCCAGGGCAGTCACGTGCATGCGAGTTTAGACCCAGAAGGGGCCTTGTCTCCCAAGCACTGAACTCCATGGCTCCTGTTCCCAGTTCCAGAGAGAATCCTCATGTCTGTACAATGCTTCATGAGTTTTAAAGGACCTCTCACACATTTTCTCCTCTGGCAGATGAGTCGGCTGAGGATTTGAGTGGTTTGCCCAAGGTCAATGAATCAATCAACACAACAATTATTGAACTCTATCAGAGAGCGTTATGCTGAGGGCCTGATGAGAAGGACCAGGGCTTGCTCGAACTGCTCAGGGAAGGGGTGGATCTCAAGGCAGATGCAGGCACACATGTGCACAGGCATGCAGTGCACATAGGCACACACATGTGCACATACAACATGCCCACACAAAGATTCCAGCCTCAGACCAAGTGCAGCTGTGTGCCAGAGGGTGAGGACGCCACCTTGAAGGGGCGGGAAAGCCAAGGAGACAGAGCAGGTGGGTCATGGGGACTTCAGAGGAGGGGGACCTGAGTCCCAGGTGTTGGGCCTGGGGACCCAGACCCCATCCCCCACCTCGAGCTGATGCCACCACACCAGGAAAGAACCCTTCAAAGTCTCCTTGGAAGGAAGGAAGGAAGGAACCAAGGAACCAATCCTGGTGGAACTTGCAGCTGCCTGCCCCCTCTGCCAATGGAATTGAAATAATCAGAATAATCACAGGCAATCAGACTAAATAACAATGTGTAATGATAACAAATGGTCGTCGGAGCCCCTCCAAGGTCTGGAGTTGGCTGGAGAGCCTAGGATGACAATTTCTTAAATTAATTGCTCCGGGGCCTCGGCTCAGCGCTCGGGTGCGGAAGGGGCTCAGGGATGATTGCTGCTTCTTCTTCCCAGCCTGGAGTAGGTGCTCCTGCTTCTGTTTTCTCTGCTTTCTGAGGCTTTGGGGGCATTGGTGCCCTCACCTCCCAACCTTGACAGCAGTACGGATCTGGGTGCTTTGATTAGAAAATAATAAAGTACAGCCCTCAGAAAGGGGTGCGAGGGTTCGCCCCTCTGGGGGTCCCCCTCCTTCTGCTAGGACTCTCCCGCTGCCAGTCAGTTGTGCACCTCGCAGTTGATTGGTGCCCAGGAATGAATTATGCATGTCTCGGAGCCTGGGGTGGAGCGCAGAGGGGGAGATGAAAGGCCACCTCAGAAAACTGCAAAGTCTGAGCGTCCCTTCCGCTTTTGGCTCTAGCAAAAGGCGGGTCATTGGGGCATCTCAGGTGGCGTCTGGGAAACTCATTCTCTTACAGAAAGTCCTGGTCCCTGCTGCTGCTGCTGCGTTGCTTCAGTCATGTCCGACTCTGTGCGACCCCATAGACAGCAGGCTCCCCCGTCCCTAGGATTCTCCAGGCAAGAACACTGGAGTGGGTTGCCATTTCCTTCACCAATGCATGAAAGTGAAAAGTGAAAGTGAAGTTGCTCGATCGTGTCTGATTCTTTGTGACCCCATGGACTGCAGCCCACCAGGCTCCTCTGTCCATGGGATTTTCCAGGCAAGAGTACTGGAGTGGGGTGCCATTGCCTTCTCCAGTCCTGGTCCTAGGTGCCTCTATCTGCTGGTCGAGTGGCCTGGCTGGTGTTTGGCTGGAACTTAAGGACGAGTGGAGAGAGCATGGATTTTGGAGTCAGGCTGAGCTGAATCTGAACATGGACTCTGCCACTTACCAGGCACCTGGCAGCCGGGATCAGCTCTCTTCCCTCCTTATAGAGTGAGGACAGCAAAGTCTGCTGTGATAAGTCAGCACCAAGGACAGCAGATCTGCTGCGACAAGTCACCACCAGCCCAGCAGGGGTCAGTGTACCATCCCACAGCTGGTAAAGAATCAGCCTGCAATTTGAGAGACCTGGGTTCAATCCCTAGGTTGGGAAGATCCCCTGGAGAAGGGAATGGCTACCCACTCCAGTATTCTGGCCTGGAGAATTCCATGGACTATATAGTCCATGGAGTCGCAAAGAGTTGGACATGAGTGAGCGACTTTCACTTTTCGCTACAGCTCTGGAGGTCAGAAGTCCTACATCAGGGTGTGGGTGGGGATGTGCTCACTCCAGAGGCTCCAGGGAGGATCCTTCCTGCCTCTCTCAGCTACTGGGAGCTCCAGGCATTCTCTGGCTTGTACAAGGCTGCCTCTCTCCACTCTCAGAATGCTTCTGTTTCCCCATGGCATCCCCCCCCACCGTGCCTGTTTGTCCCAAATCTCCCTCTATTTTCTTTAAGGATACCTGTCATTGTATTTAGGGCCACCCCTAAGTCCAGAATAATGGAGATCTTTAACTAACTACATCTGTAAGACTGTTTCCAAGCAAGATGATGTCTTTGAGCAGCGCTGTTTCACCCTCTACACCTGTTCTGTAAGATCATTGATATAAGAGTAAGCACTACTATGTGTAATGGCCTGCCAGCTCTTGACTGTGGCCACTACCCCACACATGGTAGGTAGCTCGTCACTGTCCTGCAGAAGGACCCAAACTGTTCCATGGTGACTACTCGAAGTCTGCTGTAAGCTGACGTCACACCGTGACTGAAAATAGGTGTATGCCTTAGGATGACAGTCGTCATGTTTAGTACCAACTATTTTCACCGAATCCCCTTCTTTATTTTTTGTGGGTTTTTAATTTTTTTTGTTTATAAATTAATTTTTATTGGCTTATAGTTGTTTTACAATGTTGTTAGTTTCTGTGGTCCCTCAAAGTGAATCAGCTATACATATACATGTGCGTGTGTGTGTATGCGTGCTAAGTCACTTTAGTCACGTCTGACTCTCTGCGACCCCGTGGACTGTAACCCACCCGGCTCCTCTGTCTATGGGATTCTCTGGGCAAGAATACTGGAGGGGGTTGCCATGCCCTCCTCCAGGGGACCTTCCAAACCCAGGGATCAAACCCCTATCTCCTGCTTTGCAGGCAGATTCTTTACCTATGAGCCACCAGGGAGGCCTGTACATATACATATGTCTCCTGTTTTTTTGGATTTCCTTCCCGTTTAGGTCACCACAAAGCATTGAGTAGAGTTCCCTCTGCTGAGCAGTAGGTTCTCATTAGTTACCTATTTTATACATAGTAGGGTATATATGCATCAGTTCCGATCTCCCAATTCATCCCACCCTCTCCTTCCCCGCTTGGTGTCCATACATTGGTTCTCTACTTAGTGGGCACCAGCTTGGCTGGAGGTGCTTGAGTGGAATGAACCCCAGGCTCTTTTGTTTTGCCTGTTCATTTGGTTGTTCACAGCTTGGTTTCTCAAAATGCTCCCTGATCAAGAAATGGCCTCCCTTCGTTGGGAGTTTAGTCGACAAGGCAGCTGGTGGCCTTGGGTGTCCCAGGTGAGACAGCAGTACACCAGCGGTCACCCCACGCTCCTGTGGGAGGGGCTGTGTCCCTGTGGTCACTCTGATGCTGGGATGGACGGTCTGCCCACGAAGTCAAGGATCACAGCACCAGGGCAGTCTGCCAAGAAGAGGCTTATTCCCTGCCGCCGCCAAATGAGACAGGCTGCGTCACATCCATCTGGGCCTCTTTACAGAAGCCCCTTCTGTGGAGGTTCGACTGAGCCCAGAAGTTTGCCTTTTGCATTCATGTTAGTTTCTTGTGGCTGTCATGACAAAGCATCACAGACTAAGAGGCTTCAGGCAGCAGAGATGGACTCTCACAGCTTGGAGGCCAAGATCAAGGTCAAGGAGGCACCAGGGGTGTGCTCCCGGATGACTCTGGCTCAGGACCGAATCTCTCTGATCGCCGCCTCTGGGGTCACGTGGCTGTCTTCTCTCCATTTTGTGTGCCCTCTCTGTGTCCTTGCCTATGGACACCGGTCACCCCGATCAGAGGTCACCCCACTGAGTGTGCCCTCACAGCTGGTTACATCCGCCCTGACCCTGTTTCCCAGTAAGGTCACATTCTGCGACATTGGGGGCTCAGACCTCACCCTGTCATTTGAGGTCACAGTTCAACCTGTAGCATAGTTTTTCAACCCAAAATCGCATTCCCGGCACACCCAACCCGCCATGCAATTCAGCCTGGAGGGCTCTGTGGTTTCAACCCTGTTAACTTTGATTCTCTGCCTGATTGTCAAGTACCCTTCAGAAGTTTAAACAGGTGATGGCACACCTCCACCCCACCCTGTCAGTTCACGTGGGACCAAAGAAGCCTTTCGGGATGAGGGCCCCATGCAGGGCATGGTATCGGGCACCACTTTCAAGCTGCGCTGAGCCTCCTGAGAAGTTGCCTTGGAGAGGCCGTCTTGTCCCTAGACAGTAGGGCTTCTTATCCACAAAAGTGAGACCACATCGCCACCCCGTGGGTCTCTACAAAGAGCCAAAGTAGGAGACGCTGCAATCCCAGGTTCTGAGCATTTCTGTCTGCCTGACTCTAGTGCAAGGTTTCAGAGGTCAGGTGGACCCTTCCACATGCATGAGAGGGGGTTATGAACTGATAAGAGGTGGACCAGAAGGAGCCAAAGTTGGGGAGTCTGTTTGATCACTAGGAGTATGTGCACAAAGGGGCACCGTGACCCAGATGATGGATGGTTGCAGGCCACGGGTAAGCGGCTCTGTATCAGAGAGGTGTTTCAGAAAGGCATGTGCAGGTGTGTGTCTGTTTGCCCATATGTAAGTGTTCACGTGGACCCACGTGCACCAGAGGGAAGCAGTTGGAGGTGTGGACCCACTTCAAGTCATCAGGCAGGACAGCCTGGTGGCCTCACAGTCCTTCAGGCTTTTGTGCTAAAGATGGAGACAGAAGGTGACCTTGTCATCCTTGTAACTTGTAAAATAGTTTGCACCTATAAAAGTAAAAGACACCTGTTCCTTAAAAGGAAAGCAATGACAACCCTAGACAAAGTAGACACATCACTTTGCCAGCAAAGGTCTGCATAGTCAAAGCTGTGATTTTTCCAGTAGTCACACATAGATGTGAGAACTGGACAATAAACAAGACTGAGCAGCAAAGAATTTGTGCTTTTGAACTGTGGTGTTGGAGAAGACTGTTCAGAGTCCCTTGGACAACAAGGAGATCAAACCAGTCAATCCTAAAGGAACTCAACCCTGAATATTCACTGAAAGGACTGATGCTGAAGCTGAAGTTCCAAGACTTTGGCCACCTGATATGAAGAGCTGACTCTTTGGAAAAGACACTGATGCTGGAAAGACTGAGGGCAGGAGAAGAAGGGAGTGACAGAGGATGAGATGGTTGAGTATCATCACCGACTCAATAGAATCTGAGCACATTCTGGGAGATAGTGAAGGACAGAGGAGCCTAGCATGCTGCAGTCCGTGGGGGCTGCAAAGAATCAAACATGACTGAGTGACTCAACAATAGCAACAAACCTGGACTGGACGGCACACGTGGCAGTCACCTCCTGAATGGACGGAAGCATTCTCCCTACCTTTGTTACAGGTTCCACAGAATGCAGGGCTTGGGTCAGAGGAAACTCCATCAAACACACGAGAGGTAAAGCCAGAGCGCATCATTCACCAAAGGAAGGCAGGGAGGAGGAGGGGAGCAGAAGAACCTGGGGACATCCACCAACGTGGATGTGTGAAAAGGGGGCAGGCTTGTTTTGTGCTTGAGGGGTGCAGAACTTCCCAAGGGAGATCCAACAGAGGCAAGAATGTAGAAGGTGAGGAGTCTCAGTGGGAGAGGATGCCATGGACAGGATCAGTGTAGAGACAGTAATTATGGGTTGAGAGCCACCAGGACCGTCCAGATAACATGATCGACTCCATACTGCTTCTTTTATACTAGTGTCTAGACATCGTAGGCTTGAAATAAAGATGCTATGCTCCATACAACACTGCACAGTAAAGTGCACAAACACACAACCTCTGGTAGAGGAGGCACGCGCTTGACCGTGTACACCAGACATGTGCACTAACTTACATGATTGGACATGGGAAGGCATGTTCACATCTTTGAAAGTTTGCAACTTGAAAGTTCGTGTGTAGGGGACGTACTTGTAAGGTATCAGGATTTAACCAACTGTCTCTTTATTGTCTGAGCCACCAGGGAAGCCCAGTAAGAGATAGGTCACCATTATTTGAAACTTGGTTCCTGATAACTATGAAACCTGGATATTCCTGGAGACTACTTTTTTCTGTCTACTTTTGTTTTTCTCTCTTGGTTTTTTTGCATTGGGTCTTGTCCCTTGGTGTGTCTGGTAATGTTGTGTTACATGCTGGATATTGTATCTGAAAACCTATGGAGATCGTTTGAGGTTGTTGACCAGAGGCTGCCAAACTATGGCCTGTTTTTTGCTTATGTACATCATGGGACCTGAGAAAAAAAATTTTTTTTACACATTTAAATGGTTGAAAAAATAAAAAGGATATTATTTCATAATATATGAGAATTCTTTGAAATTTGAATGTCAGTGTCCACTGTTTCTTTGGACACAGCCCCACATACTTACTTGTATCAGTTTCTGGCAGCTTCTGAGCCACAATTTTTTGTTGTTTAGTCACTAAGTTGTGTCCAACTCTGCGACTCCATGAACTGTAGCACACTAGGCTCCCCTGTCCTTCACTGTCTCCCAGAGTCTGCTCAGATTCATGTCCCTTCCGTGAGTGATGCTTTCTAACCATCTCATCCTCTGTTGCCCCCTTCTCCTCCTGCCCTCAATCTTTGCCACCATCAGGGTGTTTTCCAATGAGTTGGCTCTTCACATGAGATGGTCAAAGTATTGGAGCTTCAACTTCAGCATCAGTTCTTCCAGTGAATATTCAGGGTTGATTTCCTTTAGGATTGACTGGTCCAAGGGACTCTCAAGAGAGTCCACAATGGCAGAGGCGAATGGACTGTTTGGGTCACAAAACCTAAATGTTAACATCTGGCCCTTTGTGGAAAGAATCTTCAGACTCCTGCTTAGAGGCTGTTCCTCAGGCAAAGAGGTTGGAATCATGAGTTTGGAAGCCAGGTTTCCATCTTTCTGGAAGGCCATCTTCCTTAGAAAGATTCAGTCCCCATTTCTGAGTCTGCAGCCCACGGATGCCTCCTTGACTCCAAACAGCTGTGGGACGATAATACCTTTTCTGGTCTCTGAACCTGCAGGAAATTCCTGACTTCTGACTTCCCAGACTGAACTTGAACACTTTTCTGTTTCCTGCTTATTCTCTCTGACTGGGTCTCAAACCTGTGCTTGAAAATCCTGTCTGGAGAACATGGGTTTGAATATTGCAAGGACCCCAAACCAAAGTCACGAGTTGCTGTTTCCCCATCGTCTCCCTTCTTCCTCCCCTCCCCCATGCCTCCCATCCTCAAGTCTTTCTTCTGGCTCCCTTAGAGTCATGGGGACAGGTCCCAAAGCTGTCACTGCCTGGGCTCTTTATGTGTTGACTTTGTGGCAAGCTCAGGGGACCAAGATGCAGGGGGAGGTCTAGTCTGATCCAGGCCAGGTGCTTCTCAGCTGGACAGACAGGGGGCTCTGCCTTGGGGATGTGGTTCTCTCCTGGTGCCCCTGCTGGACACTGCCTTGCACTGCCTGCTCCCATCCTGGTGGGAGGAGAGGGGATGGACCATCACCTGAGGTCAGTGGGAGGGCCAAGCAGGGCTGCTGGGTGGAGATGGTGGTACTGGAATCCTTTACATGCAGCTTTGTCTGTTTATTGTTTTTTGTTTGTTTGTTTGTTTTAATTGGAGGATAATTACTTTACAATATTGTGATGGTTTTTGCCCTAGATGAATATGAATTAGCCATCAGTATACATGTGTCCCCCTCCATCCTGAACCCCTCTTTCCCCACTCCATCCCTCCTGGTTGTTTTCTTGTTTTAACAAAATGGTAGTTAGCAGCATAAAGACCTCAGCAGTGGCTATTGGATTTACGGATATTCCCCACCAGGAAGCCTTTCAAAAGTGGGCAAATGGTGCTGGGAGTGCTTGCCTTTCTCCTGCTCTCTTAACATCTCCCCTCTCATTGCCCCCATCAAAATTGCATTGCAATTTCCCCAAACTTTCTGGCCACAGTGAGGTTTTAATGGGACGTGGGGATAACCGTCTCCCTCCTGCTGGCTCCGCTGACACTGTCAGTGGATTCTGAAGGCAGAGCTGACAGCCAGCTGTGCCTCCCGCTCTATCTGCAAACTGAGCATCTCTGCTCCGTGGAGGCTGGGCCGGAGCCCCCCACCCCACCCCTCACTCCCAGTTTAACCCTGAAGGTCTGGCTTAGACCCTCCAGAAGGCTGTTACAGAGGGGGCTCTGTTCCCTCCACCAGTGAGCCAGTGACCCTCAGTGTAGAAACAGAGCAGCAGCCAGGGGGCAAGCCAGGGCTGAAGGTGTGGCTGCCCCAGCATGGTGGGGTCTCCTGGCTTGAAGGCTGGGACCAAACCCCTGCTCTGGACGCCCCAGGCAGGGTCTGTCATGGACAGGAATTCCAGGCAGCTTGTCTCTGGCTGTTTTTTAGTCTCCAAAGCAGAAACTCATCCCAGCCAAGACTAGGCAACAAGGATGGTCCCTCGGAATGAGCAGTTCCAACGCCGAGCGTCTTGTCTCCATCCACAGGCATTTGTTGAGGGCCAAGGATGCAGCAGGAAGTAAGTGGGACGTGGAGAAGCACCAGAACCTCGAGCCGGGGTGGAGGGGGCGGGGGAGGCGGGGGTCATGCTCCTCTCCTGAGCCCACATGCTGTTGAGTTCCATCCATGGACGCTCAGTTTCCCCCGAGGTTCAGGCACGTCTGTTCTGGGGGAGGAGAGAGCAGATGCCAGCGCATCTGGGGAATGCTGGGTTAAACCAACTTCCTGAAACAGGCTTCTTTTCTGGAGGATTCTCAGACCCGTGCATCATGAATCTTTAGGAGGAGTCTAGGCTGCATGCACAGAGCTCTTGTTTTATTGGAATGCTGAGAAGGGGCTTTGGAGAAGGCAGCGTGGTCCCTCCAGGTGAGTTGCCCACAGCCCCCTCCCCAACCCTTCTCTTTCCACCAAGAAAATCAAACCCTGTCTGTCCCATGTCCCCACCTTTTATTCTGTGTGTCAAAGCCTGGCATTCCTGAAGGGAGAGCCTGAGGGTCACATGTAAGTTGTTACTGGGGACGTGATCACAGTGAGTGAGTTGGGGAGCACTGGATGTCCATCTCGGATGACTGGTACCCTGAGCTCTGGACCAGAAACCGCCACGCCTCTCAGGAGCCCTAATCCCCCTGCATCACTGTGTCTGTGGAGCCCTCCTGCCACAAGGCCTCCCAGGGAGTCCCACACTGACCTTCACCCATGCAGTTCCTCCTCTTTCCCTGGAAGAACCATCATCCCCAGCTCTCTTCATCAGGTGTACTGGTTAGCTATGGCCCTTTCGGTGCCATGTAATAAACAGCACCAAACCTCAGGGAATTCAACCGTATGAGTGAATTCCTGGGGTTTGCTCACATGGCTGGGGCTGCTCTGCCTGCTGATCTGGGTTGGCTTCCATCCCATTGATTGAGGCCATCAGTTCTGCTCCACCTGCCTCCCATCCCCCAATAGTAGCCTGGGAATGTTTCCACAGCAATAGCAACATGCAAAAGAGCCAGCCTCACACACAAGCCCATGTCCAGCCTCTGCTGCATCACTGGCCCAGCCCAGAGATGAGAGCCAGGGCAGGTCACCGTATTGGGGGTGGGGATGCCAGGAGCACTCCAGGTGCCAATGGAGGGAGGGAGAGAGGGGGAACACTTGGGGTCACCATGGTGACATTACACCAGGGTGCTAGTCTGAGGGTCTCAGGGACCCTTTCCCTGCCTTCCTAGATTGGCTCATGACAGGCCTTCTCAGTACCCCTTGTCATTGGAGCCTTTGTCACAGAGACAATGCAGTTATTTTTGAGCGTTTTTGATGGCACCTGCCCCCTAGGTCCCCAACTGCAGCTTTAGTGTCCAGCCTGGTGCCTGCACACAGTAGGTCCTCAATAAACAGCTGCTGACAGGACACGTGGCATTTTCCTATCTAGCAGGGCCCTTCCATAAAGGAGGTATTGATCTTCGTCTGGTCTTGCTGAGGGCTCTCAAGTCTGCACGGGGACCAGGGAAATGATATTGTAGCCGTTTGAGGTCCTGCCGGCACAGCATAATCATGGCCCCACCCTGGCTTACTCATCAAAGAGCACATCACATGCCTCTGTGGGATGAGAGTATGCCCCTCACCCCACGCCCCCTCAAGACATCCTGAGTACAGAAGGCATTCTCATGAGTGACTCCCAAAGATGCAGCAGTCAGCGGGCAGCTCCCATCTGAACTCATGTTCTCAGAACTGCATCTCAGACAAGCTCTTTCTTCCTCCTGAGACCCCAAGCCAGGAGCAGTGGCTGCACCTGCTTTGCATGGGGTGCCAGGTGGAGGTGAGAACAATTTTCGGCTGGAGTTTGTTTAAACTCATGTCCACTGAGTTGGTGATGTGATCCAACCATCTCATCCTCTGTCACCCGCTTCTCCTGTATTCAATCTTTCCTGGTATCAGGGTCTTGCTGGGTCATTAACATTATTACATCTGTCACTATCCCATGATTGTCTGTATCTGTGATGCACTGACCTGCAAGGGGTATTCTGGCTGGAATGCTGAAGCCCCTCCAGTGCTTGACCGGTGTCTGAGACCCACTCACTCTGCGCTCCACCTGGTCTCTGCCTGTTGATTATGGAGTCACGGTCAGGTCTGCCCCTCTCTGATGGAGCCACTGGACAGCCATGTCTATCCCGGGTCATGGTCACCATGCTGAAATGTCACTAAACGTAAGAAGAAGATGAGGGCACACGCAACAGGGAGGTAAATGCCCTATAGTCTGGGCTGCCCTATAGTCTGGGCTCCCGTCTGATTTGGAGAGGTGTCAAGGGCACAGGGAATTTTTAAAAGAGTCTCAAAAGATCAGTAGAACTGAGACCTCTGGGACTGGACTTGCATAGGAACGTGGACTTGCTTTCTTTCTTCTACTGGAATATAATTAATGGGCAATGTGTTAATTCAGGTGTACAGCAGAGTGATTCAGTTACACATATATGCATATATATTCTTTTTCAGATTCTTTCCCTTATAACTTATTATAAGATATTAAGTACAGTTCTCCATGCTCTACTGTAGGTCCTTGCTGTTTATCTATTTTATATATAGTACTGTGTATATGTTAATCCTAGGCTCCTAATTTATCCATCCTCTACCTTTCCCCACTCCCTGGGGGTGCTTTCTGAAATGGATGCAGCACTGGTCCTTCTGTCTATTGTTGTTGTTCAATTGCTAAGTTGTGTCCAACTCTTAGCAACCCCATGGACTGCAACATACCAGGCTTCCCTGTCCTTCACCATCTCCCTGAGTTTAGTCAAACTCATGTCCACTGAGTCAGTGATGCCATCCAACCATACCATCCTTTGTCATCCCCTTCTCCTCCTGCCCTCAATATTTCCCAACATCAGGGTCTTTTCCAATGAGTTGGCTCTTTGATTCAGGTGGCCAAAGTATTGGAGCTTCAGCTTCAGCATCAGTCCATCCAATGATTTAGGGTTAACTTCCTTTAGGATTGACTGGTTTGATTTCTTTGCTGTCCAAGGGACTCTCAAGAGTCTTCTCTAGCACCACAATTGGAAAACATCAGTTCTTTGGCACTGAGCCTTCTTTATGGTCCAACTCTTACATCCTTCTGTTTACTGGGAATGTGCTACACTGTGAGTCTGCTCTGGGCCACGCCCAGCCCTGTCCTGTGCCAGGAGGGTGGCCTGAGTCTCTGCCCACTCATGATCACCTACTGGGATGGGAACTACTGTCCTCCGCAAACCTACTGTGTGCCACCTCCTGGTCTGGACCCCTGGGAGTTCCAGGCACATGGTCTACAGAACAAGAATGTGCAGGTGACCCTGTGAGGATGGTTCTGAGAGGAGAGGCAGGCAGGCCTCACTGTTTGCCTGGAGGTTTGAGCCATTCACTGTTTTATGGACTAAATATAGACCCCATCCTGATGGTGGGCGCTGGTTCCGCTGGTGAGTAATCCGGTCACAGACTTTGCAGCTGACACGTGGGACCCAGAGAGCTCCTGCTGCGCAGTGTGCTGTCAGCAGTGCTGGCTGATGGGCGCCTAGTATGTGGCCCTCCCCGGCCCCTCACCCCTCCTTAGCGTCAGGCAATACTGGCTGCCTGCCTACACCTCTCCCCAGCCTGCCCTCCTTCGTTGGAATATTCTCATGCGGTTGGGAGTTCAGTGAAGGAAATGGGTCATTTCCATGTTGGCTACTGAGCTCCAAGCTGAATGTCAGCTGCTTCTGTTCATCAATGAGACGAGCGGTAAATTCAGCATGGGTGCGTGTGTATGTGTGTGTGTGTGTGTATCCACAGAATGCCTCGTGTGTTTGAACACGTATATTGTGAGTCCACCGGTTCTGGAGGGGATTAGGGCACAGCACGGGAGAGGAGGGGACAGTGACACACTCGAGAAGCCCCAGTGTGCACACTGCCTGGAAGTTTCGGACTCCATCCCAGCTGTGTGTTTTGCCTCTCCTTTTGTTGTTGTTCAGTGGCTAAGTTATGTCCGACTCTTTGCAACTCCATAGGCTGCAGAATACCTGGCTTCCCTGCCCTCCACTGTCTCCCAGAGTTTGCTCAAACTAATGTCGATTGGATCAGTGATGCCATCCGACCATCCAACCTCTGTTGCCCCCTTCTCCTCCTGCCCTCAATCTTTCTCAGCACTAGGGTCCCTTCCAGTGAGCTGGCTCTTCACATCAGATGGCCAAGTATTGGTGCTTCAGCTTTAGCATCAGCCCTTCCAATGAATATTCAGGGTTGGTTTTCTTTAGGGTTGACTGGTTTGATCTCCTTTGCACTCCAAAGGTCTCTCAAGAGTCTTCTCCAACATAACAGTTCAAAAACATCAGTTCTTCGTCACTCAGTCTTCTATACAGCCCAACTCTCATATCCATACATGACTACTGGAAAAACCAAAGCTTTGACTACCTTTGTCAGCAAAATGATGTCTCTGCTTTTTAATATGCTATCTAAGTTTGTCATAGCTTTTCTTCCAAGGAGCAAGCATCTTTTAATTTCTTGGCTGCAGTCACTGTCTGCAGTGATTTTGGAGCCCAAGAAAATAAAATCTGTCACTATTTCCACATTTTCCCTATTTGCCATGAAGTGATGGCACCGGTTGCCATTATCTTAGTTGTCTGAATGTTGAGTTTTAAGCAGGCTTTTCATTTTCACTCCCCTCTTTCACCCTCATCAAGAGGTTTTTTAGTTCCTCTTCTCTTTCTGCCATTAAAGTGTTGTCATCTACATACCTGAGGTTATTGATATTTCTCCCAGCAATCTTTATTCTAGCTTTTGCTTCATCCAACCTGGCATTTCGCGTGATGTACTCTGCATGGAAGTTAAATAAGCAGGGTGACAATATACAGCCTTGATGTACTCTTTTCCCAATTTTGAACCAGTCCGTTGTTCCATGTCTCATTTTATCTGTTGCTTCTTGACCTGCATACAGATTTCTCAGGAGGCAAGTAAGATGGTATGGTATTCCCATCTCTTTAAGAATTTCCCACAGTTTGTATCTCCCTAGGGACTGGCTCTGGTGGGGAATGATGCTGCCCGTGAATGAGAAAATCTGACCCCCGTGTCTGGCTGGCCAGGGTCCCAGGCTGGGGGCACATTTCCTGGACCAGCAGTGACAGCATCCTGGTCACTGCTGCCCACTGAATCGAAATTTGGTTGAGCAGCCAGGTGGATAGGTCCTGGCTTCCATGGGCAACCCATGTGCATAGCCATTGAATCCAGTTCAAAACCGTCTGAAAGTGGTGACCGTACGGCTCAACCTTCAAACCCATGCGGTCATGCCATGGGAGAGACATGTGAGAAAAGGGTATGCAGGGTTACCCCTTGCTTTCCCCAGCTGTTCACCACTCCCCACCCCAGTCATGCCACATGCGCCGTGGTGCCCACTCTGGGGTTTCAGTTGTCCCCTAGGGGCACATAAAAAGTATTTTCGGATTTCAGCCACACTGCTCAACTCCACCATTGTAGCGTAAAGGTAGCCTTATACAATATGTAAATGAATGGATGTGACCTTGTGCCAATAAAACTTTATTTACAATGTCAGGCAGTGGGCCAGATGTGTCCCAGTTTTCTGACCTCTGCCCTAAGGCTTTGTGCTGGGTGTGGTATCAGGGACCCCAGGAGCAGGGGCACAGGATCTCAGCTCCTCAGCAGCCAGCTGAGTCCGTCTCTGGAAGGAATTAATTTCCAGGGTGGAAGGAGGACCAGCCTCATTGTTGTCAGGAAAGACGCCTGCCCTTAAGGAGAGAGCAGCTGAAGACCACCTGTGCACCGTGTGCTGTGTTGAGTCTCTTAGTCGCGTCCGACTCTTTGCGACCCCATGGACTGTGGCCCACCAGGCTCTTCTGTCCATGGGGACTCTCCAGGCAAGAGTAGTGGAGTGGGTTGCCGTGTCCTCCTCCAGGGGATCTTCCCAACCCAGGGATCAAAGCCTGGTCACCCGCATTACAGGCAGATTCTTTACCTTCTAAGCCACCAGGGAAGTAAAGACTGCCTGCATCCCCCAAATAAACCTTCCTCCTGTGATCACTTACTCAATCACGTCCAGCTCTTTTGCAACTCCATGGACTGTGGCCCGCCAGGCTCTTCTGTTCATGGGATTCTCCAGACAAGAATACTAGAGTGGGTTGCCATGCCCTCCTCCAGGGGATCTTTCCAACCCAGAACCTGCGTCTCCTGCAGCTCCTGCCTTGCAGGTGGCTTCTGTACTGCTGAGCCACTGGGGAAACCCCATTTCCTCCTGCATCTTTTTTAAATGAGGAGACTGAGGCAAAACCAGTGCATCTGTGTCCTGGGGCACAGGCTGGGGCATAAAGTAACAGAAAGGTTTTCTCAACAGCCTGGAGGTCAGGAAGCAGCGTCTGAAGGGCCCTGCTCCCTCCACAGCTCTGGGCAGGATGCTCCTCATCTGCTCCAGCTCCTGGTGGCTGCGGCTCCTCAGCTTGTGGCCACATCCCTCCTTCCCCTGCCCCCGGCTTCACATGGGTTTCTCCCTTGTTCCGTGTCCTCTTCTCTTGTGTGTCTTGTAAGGACACCAGCCACTGCATTGAGGGCCCATCCTGAATCTAGGGTAACATCATCTCCAGATCCTTACATACGTAATTCATTAAATCTGTAAAGATGTGATTTCCAAACAAGGTCATATTCTGAGGTTCTGGGGGACATGAGTTCTCGGGGGACACTATTCAAACCAATACAGAGAGACAAAGTCGCCTGTCCGTTGGCTGTCATGGGACTGGTGAAGATGGGGGCTTGGGAACTTCCCTGGTGGTCCAGTGGTTACGACCTTGCACTCTCAATGTGGGGGCGAGGGGCATGGGTTCAAGTCTTTGTCAGGAAACTTAAGATCCAATGTGTCATATGGACTGAAGAGTAAACAAAATAGATCTTTAAAAATATATAAAATAGAAGACATTAAAAAAAAAAAAAGATCATGGCTTTGGGCACATGGTCCCCTCCCTTTGTGATGGCCCTGTCAGGGGACTGACTGAAGGTCATGGAGCAGGGGAGGCAAAAAAGAAAGTGAGACTATGGCTTTGAAGTCATCTGTGAAGTGGATCATAGGGTGAGGACTCTGGGTTTCTTGACCCTACTGACACACCCCCTCCCCAGTTTGCCTGAGTGTCACAAAGGTCAAAAGGTGCAGTCGATTCCTGGGGTCCCCATGACACAGACCCACAGATTGGGGGGAGGGGGAGGCTCACAGGGGATTCTATCCTCTCAGTGCTCTGCAGGCCAGAAGTCGAGGCCAGTGTCTGCAGGGCTGTGCTGCCTCTGAAGCCGCCACGAAAGCATCCATCACCGGCTGTCCCGGAAGCACAGTAGTGTCCGTCATGGGCTCCTTCCCAGGCTCCCTCCCAGCTCCGAGCAGACCCTTGGCTCTTGGCAGCATCACTCCAGTCTGTCCCCTGTGTGTATGTCCACATGCCCCCTGTTTATAAGGACACCAGTCACATGGGAGTAGGGGCCACCTGACTCCAGTGTGACCTCATCTTAACTAATTGCATCTCTAAGGACCCTATTTGCAAACAAGGCCATATTCTAGGGAGGTCGGGCAGGGGAGTCAGGACTTCAGCATCTGCACTTGAGGGGGACAAGCCAACTCCATAACCCAGAGCAAACCCTGCTGCCCATGAGTAGGGTCTCCTGAAGCTCGCTGTGCCCCACACTCTACTCTTGCATGGATCCCAGGTCTGGATGGGCAGAGCTGGCCCTTGGGCTGAGAAGGGACTGAGCTGAGACCTGGCTGAGAAGACAGTGCTCAGAAGAGTGAAGGTGGCCGGATGTGTTCTCTGGGGTCTGGATCTGACATCCGTGTAACGGTGTTAGGCTCCAGGCTCCCTCTGTCTCCCCATCTGCACCACTGGGTTCTCTAGTTCAAGTCCAAAAGTGAAGGACGTTCTCAACTGAGAAACTTGCTCCCAGATGTGGACAATGTGGATGGAACAGCTTTAGTTGAGCCCAGTGTCAGGGGATGTCATTCAGGGTCAAGTTCCTTTTAAAGACTCTGGACTGCAGAGTGGGTATCATCCCACGACTGTGTCTCCACAGCCACTGACCTTCCCATGCAGAGAGAGGACTGCTATTCTCCAGTAGGCTGTGCAGGGCACCAGCTAATAGTACAGGCCGAGAACAAGCCTCTTTGGGTCCGTCCCATGTTTGCTGAGTCTCTGCTGTGTGTGCAAAAAGGGTTAAGCTTGCTCAAAGGAAAGCTCTTGGTCCCACCTCCTGGGAAGTCACCCCTCAGCTCCAGGAGTGTGCTGCCTGATATGAAGGTCTTTGTTTACCTGCGGCCTTGAACTGGGCACATAGCCTATGCTAACAAGGTGATTTAGGCGAGGACTGCAGGCTGCTATGTCAGCTTGACCTCTGGATGGGCTGGAGACCACAGCCAGCCACCTGGGAGCTCAGCCTTATAGACATGACCAAACCCCAACCAGGACTGGACACTCAGGCTTGGAGGAGCTTCAGTGGCTGAGCATACCCCATGCATGTTGTTGCTGTGGTCACTGGGAAGCATCGTGCTGTCCACACCTCCATTGGTGCAATGGTTGCAGGCCCCTGGTCTCTCCCACACTCTTCCTATTGCTGATTTTAATCTGGAGCATTGTGCTGTCATAAACTGTAACTGGAGTTTAACAGCTTTGCTCAATGCTGTGGGTCCTTATAGGGAGTTATTGAACCTGAGAGGGGCCTTGGGGACCTCGCAGGTTGCTCTGTGCTATCTTCCCATGGAAATGGGGAGCGTCTTTGTGCCGACTTCTGCAGGGGAGGGGGTGCTGAGCTGCACAGGAATTTATTCACTGAGGGTGGTATCTCCGCCAGCATGATCACCGGGTGGATCAGCTCTGCGGCCCCCACATCAGTCCTGCACCATCACTGCCAGTCCTATCTCTGCTCTGCATGGGGACAGGGCTAGGGGGAGAAGAAACTTGATGGGGAGAGACCACATTTCTCATGTTGCAGCCCCAGAGGGTGTCATCTTGGGACGTTTCTTACCTGCTAGCTGCGTGCTGCCTCAGTGATGGTGTCTCCGGGAGTCAGTTCAGATGGTCTGCTGGGGGTTTGAGAGGTGGACGCCGGTGTCTTGTTCACCTATTTCTCCTTGCAGACAGCCTCAGCACAGTTGACATTTGGGTCCAGTTCTTTCTTTCTCATGAGGCCATCCTGTGCATTATTGGATGTCTGCTGGCTTCTCGGTTTGTTGTCATTGTTGTTTTTGTTGGGGGATAATTGTTACTACAATGTTGTGTTGCTTTCTGCTGTACAATGAAGTGGATCAGCTATATGTATACATACATCCTCTCCCTCCTGAGCCTCACCCCACCCCCCACACCCCACCTCTCTAGGTCATCAAAGAGCACTGAGCTGAGCTTCCTGTGCTATGAAGCAACTTCCTACTAGCTATCTACTTTACACACGGCAGTGTATATATGGGCTTCTCCAAGGGCTCAGTGGCAAAGAATCCACCACATTGCAGGAGATACCAATTTGATCCCTGAATCAGGAAGATCCCCTGGAGGAAGGAAATGGCAGCTTGCTCCAATATTCTCGCCTGGGAAATCCCACGGACAGAGGAGCCTGGCAGTCCATAGTGTTACAAAGAGTCGGACATGATTGAAGCAACTAAGTTTGCACGCACAGTGTGTATACATCAGTGCTACTCTCCCAATTTGTCCCACCCCCTTCCCCCTGCGGTGTCCACGTGTCCGTTCTCCACATCTGCATCTCTGCCTTCATCTTTGATGTCTAGCTCTAGACGCAAGTGGGACCACTCATGTCCCCTGCGTCTCCTGACCTAGCCTGAGGTTCCCAGCCCAGGACCACTGCTGCAGTCAGGCTCTGAGGTCCTCTGGGGTGATTCCTTGAGGTGTCAGCACAGCTGTTTCCTCAGTGAGCCTCTGTTCTCTCCACTGAAGTCCTGCCCCAGGCTGGAGGAACTTTGGATGGGTGGACATGTCGTCTCAACAGTCTTGTCTCTAAACCTCTCTATCACTCACTCCTTGGAAGGCTCTTCCAGGTCAGTTAGAAAATGATGTGCCTTTGTGTCTCCACCACCAAGCAGGTGGCTTTTTCTGTGAACACCCCAGTTTTAGAAGGTGCACTTTCTCATCAGCCTGCTCCCCTCCAGGTGGCCAACTGCCTCAGAAAGAGCCTCAACCTTGTGGTTACTGTTCCTCAAGAAAGTGAGGCTGGCCTCTCACCTGTCACCCCATGGATGCTGTAATTTCTGCGGTGTTGTCAGAAACCATTTGTCAAAGATGTGTATTCAGTGCTTTGTGGTGTTTGTAGAAAAGGAATGGTCTCATTGTGGTGGAATTGGGTGCCACAGTCACCTGTCCAACCCCTGGAGACAGACATCCTTGCATCCATTTGTCACTGAGTCTTTGTTCCCATAATGTGGGCACATGAGAGCCCTGCTGTGGAAATGAGTCAGTGTAAACCCAGAAATGCTGTCTTTTGCCTCAATTTCGGGGCCCTTGTTCCTGCCTCAGGTACCCACAGGTGAGCCCCACTGCCCCTCCAGGTCTGGAAGGGAGATCCTGGAAGGGCTGGTTCCTGCCATGGACAGTTGATTCGGCTGCATTTAATAAGAAACTCACCCTGACCCAGAGATGGATTACCAATTTCCCCATCAATCTTCAGGACCTGATCTTATTACAAACCACCACAAATATATCCATAAAAGCCCTATTGATTGATGCAGCGCTTGGTAATCCATCTGTCGCCATCCATTATTCCAGGTATAATTTTTCATTATCCGGATGGCAGCTGATTCCTAGCACATTAGTATACAGTGGCAATTACCAGGAGCAGAAAGAGCCCCTAAATTAGCAGGAACAATCACACCTGTCAGGAAGAGGAAGCGAGATTCCCCACATAGCTTGCTCTGCGCACTGGGACCATGTCTGAATGGCAAAGAGTTTGAAGATGGATTCAGGATTGACCTTGGAAGGTGGAGAGGAGAAAGTAAGTTGTCTTTTCCCCTTTTTCTTGAGGGTATAGAGTGTACATTCCCTTAAGGTGACATCCTTGTCAACCCAATCACAGCCCACCCAACAGCTGGCCTTGCTCAGGGTCAGTAAGGTTTATGGCATAGATGTTGCTGCTTTTGCATTATGTAATGAGTATCAGAGACCTGACCGGAGGGAACATCACTGAAGATGGAAGTGTTGAGAGAAATTATTCAGAGAGGAGAAAAGTTGGGTGAATGCTTCCCTAAGAACAGTCCCATTTGTGGCAGCGAAAACCCTGTCCACAGACCCAGGGGTAAGATCTCTCCCAATTCAAGGATTCTATGCTCTGAGCATTCTTTTATTTTTAAAAATTAATTTTTATTGGCTCTTGTTGCTGTAGTCACTAAGTCATGTCTGACTCTTTGGACCCCTGTGGTCTGTAACTCTCTGGGCTCTTTTGTCCATGCGATTTCCCAGGCAAGAATATTGGCATGGGTTGCCATTTCCACCCCCAGGGGATCTTGCCCACCCAGGGATCAAACCTGCATCTCCTGCATTTCAGGCAGATTCTTTTACTGCTGAGCCACCAAGGAAGCCCCCTAAGCTTTTTTTAGTTGGAGTATAGTTCATTTAGAGTGTTGTGTTAGTTTCTGCTGTACAGCAAACTTAATCAATTATGTTGTTTGTTTTTTAGTTGCTCAGTCATGTCTGACTGTTTGTGACCCCATGGACTGTAGCCCTCCAGGCTACCCTGTCCATGGGATTTCCCAGGCAAGAATACTGGAGTGGGTAACCATTTCCTTCTCCAAGAATCTTCCTGACCCAGGGATTAAACCTGCATCTCCTGCTTGGCAGGTGGATTCTTTACCACTGAACCACTTGGGAATCAGTTATTGATACACATATATCCACCCTTTTCTAGATTCTTTTCCCATATAGACCATTACAGAGCACAGAGCAGAGTTCCCTGTTCTATATAACATAGGTCCTTATTATCATTCACACAGTGAAGTTTCTTTTCAACCCTAAAGGAAAAATTGAGATAGACACATGGCTGAAATATTCCTGAGGGCTATTGATTCAACTGGTAAGATTCTCCTTGATCTTTAGTCTCCAAAAAATCGAGAATCCTGCTTAATTGAGTGTCACAGAGTGATCTGTTCTCAAGCCAGCTATGCATGAACGTATCCAGTAGGGCGAAGCTGCCCACTGCTGGTAGTTTTGGCCCCACTTGATAAGACAGATGCTTGACTGTCTTTAAAATCACCTTGACAGTGACAGTGAAGATCTCAGAAGACTCCAGATCTTTGATGATAGAGCAGTAAGGTTGTATAATACCAGAAGTTTGCAGTTTGAGTCCCAGCTTTAAGCAACCATTCAAAACTGATCGTATATTTCTTAGCTGATAAGCCATATCACCTTCAGCTATTCACCTAAATCAGTTGTATGTTTTTGCAAATGAAGTTTTTTTTTTTTTTTTTTCCAGATGAAGTTTTATTGGTGCACAGCCATGCCCACTGGTTGCATATAATCCACAGCTGGGTTGAGAAGTTGCAACAGTGGTCACGCTACCTGCCAAACCTAAAGTATTTATCATCTGGCTCCTTATGTCAAACTTTGCCTATCCAGGATCTGTGCAGACTTAAGGGACTTAACAGATAAGGAAACAACTCTTGGCATTTGGGGAACCTGAATAATAAGACAGATTCTTGAAACACTACCCAGCTTCTCATGAGAAGTTCTATCATCCTTTTAGGAGTGACCTCTCAAAGAGAGGAAAAGATGAGACATCCTTACTGGGTTTACATCTTCTAATCCGCTTCCTCCAAATATCATTCTCACTACGTATCAAAAGGCCTGGTCCTTGTCAACCATCCTGACTGTGGGGTCTTCTTGTAGTCATCAGTCCCTTATGCCTGAGCCCAGTAACCCATCACAACCCATGGGACAGGCATGGAAGCACAAGGCTGTTTGCTTTGCAAATGAAATGCATGAGGAGCAGTAAGGAGTTTGCCTCTAACTACATTTATTCCCAAGAATGTGGTTACAGATTTGTTTGTTTGGAGCTTGACGTTTGATTTTTCCAGAGTAGAGAACTGCCTACACCCGGGCTCTGCAGAATCAGCAGTGGATTAAATTGATCACGGGTGTGAAGACAGGCGTAGAGAAGTCTTTCCAAAGAGCATGGCCGTGATATTATTGTTGTACTTCCACCCAGATGATCCTGGCTGGTTATTAACCCACATATCATTTTTTCCAAATTTTAACTTGGCAAGTCCTTTGGAGAAATTTCACACAGAAGGCAGGAAAAGGACCTCTAGAACAAGGCAAACATTGGAATTATGTCATTAACTTTCTCCCTGTTCCCCTGGCTTTTTGTTCTCTCCTTTTCAGTTATCAATTTCATAATATGTCACACAGTGCTGTTGCAAGGTTCTGTATCAGGCAGTTTGTGCATGGTTGGGAGTAGGGGTAGACATAAAGATGATGAAGATTGGGCTTTTTCTGCAGGGGCTCAAAGACTCATGAGAATCTTAGGCAAAGGGCTGGGCTTCTGGTCTTCCTGTCATCAATGAGGGCATTCCTTGAGCCAGCTGTTTTCCCTCTGATCATCAGTTTCTTCCATTCACCAGAAGAAGAGAATGAATGCTTTTTTCCCCATCCTTAGTCACAGAGGGAGTGGGAGGGAATTAAACATCTAAGATGCAGCTGGCCATGGAGCTCTTCCCTTCCAAGGACTTTGGTCACTGCAGATGTTCAACCCAACAGAAGAATTCCCTTGGTATGTGGGGTCCAAGTCTAGCAGTGGCCTGGGCCTCTCTGGCCCTGCAGATATTGGGGCCTGGACCATAAAGTGTTCTACTCTTGTAAGGGAGCTCTCAGTGCCTCTAGCTGGGCTTGGCCTGAAGTTGAACCAAATCCCTACTACTTTAGGCTCACTCCCATTCAGTGTGCTCTTTTATACTCCATATATGTTGAATTCTCCTAACCTAGGAGATGGCAGGTTTAGCTCAAGAAACAATGGTTCAGTTCTTGCTGTGGACTTGGGAGTATGACCTGCCAAGATGGCTGAGAGGCTCTTGACATGGGTTCAGAGCACTCCTTAAGAGATTTATCCATGGAAGAGATGATGAGGCTTAAACACCAGCATCCATAATTTAGCAGATTATTCTCCCCAGGAATGTAGAGGGTAGTGGTGCCAGCCTCTGTCTTGGAAGATGAAAGGACCCCAGATCAAAGCCAAAACAGAAACGAATAAAGTCTGAAATCAAATCCTATAATACTACAGGTCTTAGTGTGGGTTTAGGAGCCATCAGGTTCTATGTGATCCAAGGAATTTAAACAAACTTGTCCAGATGATTTTCACTACCGTATTTATTATGACAGTATGCACCTTCAAGTATTGTTGCAAAGAATAAATGAGATAATACACACCTGACAATTTCTAATACTTGAGCATGCCTGTGATCACTGTCATTATGACCATCATCATTATAATCACCATCACCTTCATTATCACTATCAGTATCACCATATCATCATTACCACCATCATCACTAACATCATCACCAGCATACCATCATCATCAATGACATCATCACCATCACCATCACCATTTTCACCATCAGCAATAGCAGGAACATCATCATTACCACTGTCACCATCACATCACCATCATCACCACTTTCATCATCACCATCACCGCAATCATCATCACCAGCATCATATTATCATCATCACCACTATACTGTCATCATCACCACCACCATCACCATTTCTGTCATCAAATCACCATCACCAACAGCAACACCACAATGGCCATCAGCAGCAACAACATCAACATTACCACCACTGTAACCATTACCGTTATCATCACCACCATTACCATTTCCATCATCAATGTCATTGATGTCATCAATGTCACTGTCAACAATAGCACAATCACCATCATCATCATCATCGCCATCATCAACATCAGTACCATCATAGTCACCATCGCCATCATCAACATCAGTACCATCATAGTCACCATCGCCATCATCAGCCTCCTTCTCTTCACAAGAAGCACAGACGCAGGATGAGCTCATACTTTTCATGACAGCATCCTCATCTCTTGACTGAATCAGAAGGATTGTGTAGATGGAGGGTGAGGGAAGAATGAACAGCCATCTTTCCTGATCATCCATTAAACTAGACATCCATGTCAACCTCCCTCTTCCAACAAAGTCTGAGTTGGGTCTCAGGGAAGAATCTGGTGAATATATAGAGATTACTGAGACTGCTGGACACTTTGTTGGTGGTGAGATTAAGGGTGGTCCCTTACTGGCATATGTAGATTTCAACCCCATTGTCAGGCTGATCTGGCAGACCCAGAGGAAAGGCAAACCAGCTCAGAGCTTTACAGTATATGTCACATTTTGGGCACAGGTGTATGGGAAGCCACTGGTCAGAACCAGCAGGGAACGCTGCCACTTTTAAAAATGGGCACCACAGCAGCTGTTCCTGAGGGCAGGCACCATGACTGAGTTAGTCAAAACTGGCCCTGCTTGGCATGAAGTAGATACTTAATAGGTGATTCTTGAATCAATGGCTAAAAGAATGAGTAAAGGGAGGCCCATGACATCTCTGGTTTTCCAAGTGTTGCTTATTCTGTGGGTTCAGGAAGGGAATTCCTCGGGGCAAACAGAAATAGCCTGGAAGAAAGGCAGCCAGGAAGAGCTTGTTTTCTGGTCATGCCAGCTTTGAATAATTTATTAGCAATTCCCCCCATGAAGATCATATTCAGTGGAGAGGTAACTTCTGTTTGTGAGACTGTGTCCTTCAGAGGCTGCCAGAAAAAAAGTCTTGCATCTCTGAGATGCTCCACGCTGGACCACGCACATGCCATGTCCTCACCCCAGGACTGGCAGGATCCTCAGGTGTGATGGGTGGGCCTTTGCACCTGGACATCAGAAGTGGAGAGAGACAGATACTCAAGTGGCAGAGATGAAAGAATGGCAGAGAGTCAGCACTCCCAGGGGCAGGGTGCTGCCACCTGCAGGGTTCTCTGCAGAGCCCCTTATGGCTGTTAGCTCCCAGTTCCTCAGGTGTAGTTCTTGCTGATGGAAGAGTGGGACCAGAGTCCTTCCAGGTGGACCTCACTGACCAGAGGATTAAACCCTAGTGTCCCAGGAAGGATGTAAAGATGAGTTACACAGGAAGGGATCAGAGGTGTTGCCAGCCTGTCTTTTTTCCCCTCCCCCTGCATCTGTGGTTGATGGAAGGTGATGCAAGGGGATGGGGGTGGATGGACAGAGGGACAGTACAGACAGAATTCTTGTCCTCTGCCATCCTGGCCCTTGTGTGGGGCTCAGACCACTCTCATTCGGGGCTATGGCTGCCCTGCTCCTGGAGTGGCCAGTCCTTCTGTCCCTGTCTGCTGTTTCCCCTGCCTCCTCCCCCCATGGTGTATAACACACACAAGAGGAGACAGGACCTGGAGGCCAGACTGCAGATCCTTCTCTGGGACTTAAGGAAGCATCACCCGCTGGGCCTAGATCTCTTACTCCCTGGAAGCTCATCTGGCAGTGAACTTCTTGGAGAGGAATCTGGAAAGATGAAGATGCTCTCCAGTGACCCAAGTGCCTGAATCTACAACAGTGTCACCTACCTCTCTTCCCTCCCTTTCCCATAAATCCTGGGCTGTCCCGGCTCCTCCTGGGTCCAGGTAAATCCTGCTCCCACCAGCAGGCCAGCTTCCCTGGTGCCCAGACACAAGGAACAGAACTTACCCAGGTTGGGAGGAGAGAAAGGGGTGACAGAGCTTACCTGTGCCAGGGGAAGGGCTCAGCAGGTGCAAGAAAGGCCACAGCTGTCCAAGGGCTGAGTCATTTCTCAGGGCCTGAGAGAGGACAGGCTAGGGCCTCCCTTCCCTGGCTCCAGGTGAGAACAGCCCTGGTACCCATTGCATCTGGCAGCACCTGCATGTGGGCAGGAAACCGACCTGACCTGGTCCCATGAGGCCCCATCAACGCGGGCCCCCCTGCAGGGCTTCTCAACACATGACGGGACCTTGTGTTCAGGGCTGGGTTGATGGGACAGGTCCCTACTCCCTGTCCCTTCCTGGGCCCCTTCATCTCATGCCTCTGGTTTCACGGCTCCCCTCCTCCTTCTCTGTTTCCAGGTTTGGCCGTCCATCAGATCATCACCATCACCGTCTCCCTCATCATGGTCATAGCTGCTCTGATTACAACTCTTGTCTTAAAAAACTGGTAAGGACCCTTGGCCCTTCTGGCTGGGTAACGGGGGTCAGTGGGGGTCCCTGGGGAAGCATGCACAGAGAGGTTCTTGCTTCTCAACTCCATCTCAGCTCACAGCCTAGGGAATCATTTCTCTGTTTGGGATGGAGAGTGCCACGCAGCTCCTGCCCTGCTCAACCTGCTCCCCTTTGCCCAGGCAGCTCTGCCGCCCAGTGGGAGGAGTTGTTCCCTGACAGTGGTTTTCTCTGCAGGACACAAGCCCGGCCTGCTTGGCTTAATTCCTTAGGCCGGAGGTAGCCTGTTCCTGGAGCCCATCTCTCGGATCCTAGTGCCCCTCTGAATGTCCCCCTCACAACAGTTTGGTTTTCCTTATTTCCTACCAGCAGCCTGGCTGGGGTCCCTGCCCGCTCCTTGCTGTCCCCCGCCTTCCTCTCGCAGCCACTCTGTGTCTGCTGAACTAGGTTACTTCTTTGCTCTAGGCGGCCCGTCTTCGCCTATTTCCTCTTGGAAACTGGCCTACTTTGAGCTTGGCCTTGCTGGGTGTACACACCTGCTACACCCCTGGGAGAATCGGGGGGCTGCCAGCTGACCCCACTGCCCGCATGCCTCCCGGGCCCCTGTCTGCCTGCAGTCTCTCCTCCAGCTACCGAGGCTCCTCTTAATATCAAAGCCAAAACACCTTGGATGCAAATCATCCCCCTGCCGACCTTGGTAGGGAGTCACAGGTTGGTGGGAGGGAGGTGCTCTGAGCCTCCGTATACCAGAAACTTGAGGAAATGCAAGAGAAAGCCAGCCTCTGGGTTTACAGAGGACCAACTGTGGAGAGCCCAGGGGGGTCTTGGAGCTCCTGACGGCCAGCAAACCCTGGACCTGGGGTGTTTTCTGGGGGAGATAGTGAAGATAATGGTCAGCTCTCAGCAGGGTGTCTTGGGCAGGGCTGGCTGGTTGGAGAAGGGGTGGCAGGTCTGATCCCACTGGCTGTCTTAATGAGTGAAATCCCCTCCCCACCAAGGAGGTGGCAGACTGTGATGTTGTAATAGGCAACAAGCTTCCTCTTGGTTTTCCCACACTTTGGGGTTTGCAGCAGACCCTCAAAGAGTCTTTTGGGGAAGACAACCCAGCGGGGTGAATGAGTGGTTCCATAACGTTGGGGCGGGGGGTCCCCTGGCTTTCACATCCATCTTCCCACCTTCATTTATGGGCTGTCTTCCCTGCCAGCTATCGGGATATCCCATTGGGAAGAGGCAGGGGATTAACACAACTTATATGGGGACAGGCTCATGAAACCCTGCCCCTTGCAGCCCACTCACTCCACAAAGGCTCTGAACTGTGAAGCAGGTAGAAGAGAAGAACGGATGAGTTGATGAGAACCACTCCCCCCGTCTCAAATCTCCTCCTCCCCCCCCTCCTTCATGGGCATGACACTTCCTTCCATCCTTGTGAACTTACCCTAGAGGTGACTCCTGGAGCCGGGAGGGGACCCCGCACACCTTCTCTATCAAATTCCTTGGCCAACAGGGGTGGGACCCTTGTGTGCAGTCTACACAGTGTCTGAAAGCCTCTGTGGTCCAAAAGAACAGGGGACAAAGGCAGGTACCCATGGGCACAAACACAGTCTTCTTCATAGACCGAAACGATCTGGTTTCAGTTCCAGCTTGTGAGCCTGGGCAGAGGAGAGACTGAGGATAACGGTTCCCAGTCTTATCTCTCCCCAAAGATAATTACGTGGTCCACTCCAGATGAACCACAGCAGCCCCAACCTGTGCACAGAGCTTTCCCCATGATCATCGTTTCCATACCATCTAGGCGTTCCTGGGGAAACTGAGTCAGTACCACCGCCGGGCTGACATTCCTTGGCCAAACCAGACCTCCGCTCCCCGATAAAACAACTCCACCCCTCACTCCTTAATCCTTCCTGCAATAACAGTCGCATCTAAAATTCAAATTTTATTTTATTTTTAAAAAAGAGCCCATTGCTTGTGGTTGATCTTTCTGAAGAGGCTGGGAATTACTATTAAATGATGTGTAATTAATGCCTGGAGGTGAAGGTTCCTTAGCGTCAGTGTGGGAGATGCTGGTGGGTCTCTGCGCCTTCGAGTCCCACACCCCCACCCCGACCTCTCTCTCCCCCAGCTGCGCGCAGAGTGGGAACCCACGTAGGAACAGCCACCAGCGGAAGACGAACCATCAGGAGGAGAGCTGCCAGAACCTGACAGACTTCACGCCTGCTCGGGTGCCCAGCAATCTGGACATCTTCACGGCCTACAATGAGACCCTCCAGTGTTCCCACGAGTGTGTCCGGGCATCTGTGCCCGTCTACACCGACGAGACGCTGCATCCGGCCGGGGAGTACAAGTCCACGTTTAATGGGAACCGGTAAGCGCAGGCGCGAGCCAGAGCTGGCCACTGCCCCCTCCTGAGGATGCTGGGTCTATGGATGGGTGTCAGGCAGCCTTCTTATCTCTTTATGCAGTCAGGCCACATGCAGGCAGCTCATTTGCTGAGATGAGACAAGAGGGGCAGAGTAGACGCACTAAGGTGCCAGGGTTCACATCTGGACCCCTGCACTTGGCCAGTGGTTGGACCTGTCTTGCTTGGTGCTGGATCCCACATGCTAGAAGCTGAGCAGACAGCTCAGAGCCCAGAACCAGCCTCTTAGTCTCAATCAAGCCTCCGAAATATCAATAAATTGTGATGGGTCCCTCCTTCCCCAGTCAATATCTGTGAACCCCCAAAACTAAAATGTCAGCAGCAAATCTGGCAGAAATATCAAATACCAAGCAGACTCCTGGTTATTAAATGCTCTTTTTAATGAGTCATATGTAATCCCTCAAAGAAGACATGTCTCTAAAACCATCACTGGGAATATTTAAGAAACCCTTGAGTCAGCTTCTGAAGGTTTATCCGGAATTAGATTAAAACATCAATAAGCTATTTTTTTTTCCTAAGTGAGTACACATTCATGCATCATTTTGTAAATTAAAAGAGAAACAATTCTCCAACGACTTAAAGATCTTAGGAAGAAATGAGCAGGACAGCAGGCTGACTTGAGGGGCATGGGGTCAGCGACAGGCGTGGTGACCGGGGACACTGCCCAAGGTGCCCTACCGGTCTCCTCCCAGAATCCAGGTCGAGGAGACTCAGGCGGGCCTTCAACTGCTGTGCCTGTGGCTCATGTTGGCCTTGTCCTGTCCTGGAGAGTGAAGAGGTGTTCCTTAGACACCTCCCTGCTGCTCCTCTCCTGGTATCTCCACGTCAGACTCTACTGTATGTTCTGAGATACTCCCTCCCCAGGGGAGAAGAGTGGAGAGCAGAAACCCCAGGACCCTCCCTCTGAACGACTTTGCTTTTACTCGACCACATTTGGCGAGCCGGTGGGTTGCATCCCAGCCTTTCCAAAGGCCTAGTTCACAAAGAACTGGAGAAAAAACTTTCAAACCATTTCATTGACTGTGTGCCTGTTTGTATATAAATCTTGGCCACCCAGAACCTCAGGCCTGGGGGGAGGAGGAAAAGGGAGTGGCTGGGTCCTGGAGTTTCACTGTGTCACCCTCTCTGCTCCCATGTCCTGGGAGAGCCCTGTCTGTGTGCGGGGTAGGCGCAGCTGACTGGCGTGGACGCCCTAGAGGGAACAGCTTCTTGCACTGGGGCCGAAGGTGATGCTCTGTTGGTTCTCACTGGCTCTGGGAAACATTAGCTCAGTCTCGAAGGGGACAAAAATAACTGGAGGCAGGGGGCATTTAAGACATCAGGCCCTTCCCTCTCCATAATGTGCAGTAAAGTGGGTGGGATCTCTGATCTCGGAGGCAGAGACGCTGAGCTTTGCACTTGTCCTGCAAATGAAAAACTGAAATCCAGACATAGCATCTCTGTGCATCTTCACTGGATTCGTCCTAGGCACGGAACCTTTGGACTGTGTGTCCTCTTAGGCCTCCCAGAGTGGAAGGGGACTGGCCAACACAGGGACAGGTGGCCAGTGGGTCCAGGCCAGGTGAAGCATCACCTTCTGGGGGTTCTTTTTCCTGGAGAAGCCAGTTTTCTGCAACAGGTCCCAACCGGCCTGCCTGTCAGGTTTTACATATGAGCCCTCGAAAGCCCATTTTTCTGCTTGCTGCAGGCCCTCTTCTTCTGATCGGCATCTTATTCCTGTGGCCTTTGTGTCTGAGAAATGGTTTGAAATCTCCTGCTGACTGGCCGAAGTCTTTTTTACCTCCTGGGGGCAGGGCAGACGCCATGTGTCTGTTTTATGGTACGTACCTCTCTTATTGGACCTTGCTTGACTTTCCCCACCCCACATCCCCCCCTGGAATACTGGGAGCCTGTCTGGACATGGCAGGTGGGCCTCAGCAAGGGCATCATTGCCCTGGATGCAAACCAGAGGGCTGGGCATGTGGTCTCTCTGCTGCACTCATTAGAAATGCCCCCACATCCCGGTGGGAGGGAGCAACAGACTCAGGAACCCCTGTTCTGCAATCTTGTCCAGTTCTGCCCATGCTGCTCCATCTCCCAGGAAGGCCTGTAGGGCAGGGCACCCCAGGTCTGAAAACAAGCTACAAGTACACCCCTCGCTTCCCCAAACAAGAGGAGATCAGAGCCCTAGCCCAGTGGGCAGACACCATGCCGCCATCCCGTCTTTACGTGGGGGTAGGGAGAGAACACCGAGTGGAATTAAAATACAATTTTGAAATATAAAAATAAGAGATAAGAAAGAAAATGATAAAGAGAGAAAGTGAAGAGTTGAGACGTCTACTAATTTGAAGCCAGGGACCAGTACCAAAACAGGGATGAATTTGCCATGCTCTGCTGGATAGGAACATTTGGTTTGCTTTCAATGATATTGACTTTAATGCTGACATTAAATTGCTTTTTTCTGTGCTGAACCTCCTGAACACGCAGGCTGCTGTGGGGGGAAGAGCATCTTGTCGCCCCCCAGTGATTCCACACTCTGGATGAACAGTCAGTTGAGGCAACCGGGGCTTTTGTTTTTGTTTTTTCATTTTTCTTGTTTGATGCTAGGGTTTTCAAAGGATGACATCTTGCTCTTTCACAGAGAACATCTTTTTTCCTCCAGATCTTCTCTCTAAGCATGATGTCGCATCCCTTCCAGAAGCAGGGAATCCAGTTTCTAGGGTTATCCATATTTGAAAAAAAATTTTTTTTTCTTTACTTTTTCTCACCTTCTGATATGGGGACTGAGTGGGAAATGTCATTGTCAGAATTGAAGGAGGGCCCAGGGCTTCTTAGGGTCTACCCCATCTTCTTAGGGAGCACCAGGACCCTCAGAGGCCTCTGCTTACAGCACCTCTGAGGGGCCAGGGGGCCCAGCTGCTTGGAGAAGCAGGTATGAATCAATCAGTTCATAATCTTAGCCCTAGTGAATTGTATGTTTGTTCCACATCAAATGTCCAGCCCTCACTTCTGTCCTGAAGCCAGAACGACCTGATTAGCACTATGTTTAGCCGATGGGTGAAGGAATATAATGAAGTTAAAATGGAAATTGACCCCCTACTCACACAGAGGCCTTTGCTGAGATGTGTGGGCCAGGCAGGTGAGATGAGCGCTGTGCCCGACATTCAAGAGCCACATGCCCTGGGCATAGCTTCTCCATCAGATGCTTGCACCTTTGTCTGCCCGGACGTGACTCATCTCATTAAGGCCTCGGGCAAGCTCCCTTTGGCGTTTGAACCCAGCAAGTGATGGGGAAGCTCCCATCACTCCCGCGGAACTCCCGCCTGCCTGATGAGGCCTCTGCAGGGCTACCAGGTGAGCACCTGTATGTCCCTTGGGATTTCACAAATGCGTACATGCATAAGGCATTGACCTGGGAGGCCCTAGCCCTGCACATCAAAGACTTCTGCTCTCTTCCTCCAAGAGCTGTGGACCTGCAGGCCTGAGGTGGACACGCCTTCCGTTCCAAGTAGCCCCCGTCTGGAGAGGATGGGGGGAGACACTGCCCTAATGGCGCATTCACATGGCCACTCACTGCACACCTTTGACAGATGGAGACCCATTCAGACTTCTCGGCAATCCCACTTACAGATGGGAAACTGAGGTCAGATGGGGAGGTCATGTGACTTGCCTGAGGCCAGTCCTGTTGTAAGTGGTGGGGCCACGTGACCCAAGGCCACCTGACTCGGGGGCCACACTCTGCCCACCGGTCAGACTTCCTCAACTGCTATTCCCAGTGGAATGCCTCTGTGCCCCTTTCCATCCCTGATGGCACCCTAAGTGGAAAGGGAGTCAGGTAGTAGGAGAAGAGGG
The DNA here is from genome assembly GCF_033118175.1 of Dama dama. Classification (NCBI taxonomy): domain Eukaryota; kingdom Metazoa; phylum Chordata; class Mammalia; order Artiodactyla; family Cervidae; genus Dama; species Dama dama. The sequence continues at coordinate 45,544,268 of NC_083694.1, read as the reverse complement.
AGGGGTCTCCAGCTGATTCAGCGTCCTTGCAAGGGACACCCAGCCTGACTCTGCAGGGCAGGGGGCCTTGTAGTTGGGAGCCTCCAAAAGTCCTGGCCGAGGATCGAACCAGGGAGCCACAGACCTGACTTTAAAAGAAAACCAGGTTGGGAGGAAAAAGTGCTTTTTATCCACACCTCTGGTCCAGAAGACCTTCGCATCCCCTTCGACCAGTTCTCTCTAGCAGCCCGGGACACAGAAGGGCCCCATGAGCTAAACGGTGGGTTCTCCCTGTGTGCCACCCCAGATGGGCCCCAGGGACCATGCTCTCCACTAGGTGTCCAGACCCCACTTCCCAACTCTGCGTGAGGATCAATTTCAGGACCAACCCATCTATAGGAAGACACCTCTGTGTCTGGAGAACTCGACCCTCCCACCACGGATCTCAGATGGGCATTTTGGGGAGGTGAGAAGAGGCAACAGGACTCAGCTGGAGCCTGGCCACGCTCAGCCACAGCGCCTATGGACTCAGGGCAGCGGCTCCCTCCAGCCGACTCCTCCCAGGGACACAGACCAGGAGGTCCATGTGAGCAGCCTTGTTAGTCCTTGATAAACGCTTACACATCCCTTCACAGTGGGTTAGACGGGCTGTTTGTCACTCACTGGGAGGAAAGCATTCTCATTCGAAGTGTCCCTGATGTCTACAGTTAATGCCTGGATGTGAGGATGGAGCGGTGGAGAGCCAGGAAGACGGCTCAGATTTATTGGGATTCTTATTGTCCCTTAAATAAATAGCAATTAATACTGGAACATTTAATTAAGGTTTAAGAGCCAGCAGAGATATTTATCTCTTGCATAACTGTTAGGCCTCTCCAAATGCATTTTTAATGATGCTTCCGCAGTTTGTTACAGCACCGTCTTGTGAGCTCACGCTAACCCACACGCACGTCTGGGACCCAAACCCTGCCTACCCTTCTTCCCTGCGGGCAGCTTGATGGTGATTCTGGGGCTCGTGGACACAGCTGACCCCACCTGGGCAGAAATTTGGCCCATTTCCCTAGATTCAGCCTCTGTGATAGATTCAAGCAAACATTTTCCCTGGACCCTCCTCCTCAGTGGAGCCTGATGGAACGCTGGGAAGACAAAACGAGGCGGCCTTTCCTGCTCCGAGGAAAGAGACCTTGAACACAGGCCTGTTATTGGCTCTTGGGCTAATTTCCTGTCATTTTTCATGCAGCAAGTAAACTTCAGAAAAACCTCATCAGTGTTCAGATCTTCCCGTTTGCCAAGGCCACTTCATTCTAGTCTGAGAACTCATAAAAGCTCTTGCATCCGAAGCAAGTGAGAAATAAATCATGCGTTATTATTATTTTCAAAAAAACTCACTGAAGAGATAACTAATAAAAAAAACAAGAAGTGCACCTGAGCCTTCCTGCTTTGTTCTGAAAAATGCATTAACAGAATATCCAGCTTCTGTAATTCAAAGGAACATTTTCTTCAAAGCAACATCCAGACCCTTCTGGAAGCCGTTTTCTCCCCAAGCTGAGAACCAGCACCAAGGAAACCGGTGTGCAAGGAGCTTTTTCGGGATGTGGAGAAACTAACTAGAGGCTCACTCTCCAGGAGGCATTGCTGCCAACTGCCTGATCTCTTTGTTCCTCAGAAGCTGATGCGGATCTTGAAGCCCAGGACCCCCGTGTGGTTTGCAGCTCCAGGGGCCATGGAACCCGATCATCCCCTTCCAGGCAGCAGAGGGCACTGGTTTCTCCCAAGTCAGGATTCATCCTGGATCCCTGATCGCTCAGATCTCTCTCCAGCCACAGCTTTCCCTTCTGGCTCAGAGTCTCCCCTACCTGCCCTCACCTCGCCAGTGTCCTTCTCCAGGCAGGATGCACCTCCCTCTCTGCCCCTCCCTGGGTGAATGCCAGGCTGAGAGGCTCTTGCTCTGAGCATTTGAATCAGAAAAAACCCAGCCCTTCCCCTCAAGTTGAGTGCAAGCAGCAGGGTTTCAGCAGGAACTGGGGCAGGCCTGGAAGGTGGCCTGGCAACTGAGACCTCTCCTCCTCCTTGCAGGGGACCATCACCTCTGCGGGAAGCCAGCACTGCTCTTCCAACAGCTACTCACGGTGCAGAGTTAGAGCCATCACTCCTTCTCTATCCCACCTCACTCTTTTTCATCCTGAAAGAGTGAAAGTGAAAGTGTTAGTCGTTTGTGTCTGACTCTTTGCTACCCCATGGACTGTAGCCTGCCAGGTTCCTCTGTTCATAGGATTTCCAGGCAAGAATACTGGAGTGGGTTGCCATTCCCTTCTCCAGGGGATCTTCCCTACTCAGGGATTGAGCCTGGGTCTCCTGCATTGCAGGCAGATTCTTTTTTTTTTGTTTTTTGTTTTTTTGGTTTTTTTTGTTTATTTATTTATTTATTTTTTCCAGTGGGTTTTGTCATACATTGATATGAATCAGCCATGGATTTACATGTATTCCCAATCCCGATCCCCCCTCCCACCTCCCTCTCCACCCGATTCCTCTGGGTCTTCCCAGTGCACCAGGCCGGAGCACTTGCCTTGGATGCATCAGGCAGATTCTTTAATGACTCAGCCACCAGGAAAGTGCCTGAGATGCTGATAGAAGCAGATATTGGTAAGTTTTGAAGATCCTTGGCCCCCTCAGTGGCCCAGGAGCCCCTCCAGCCATCCTCCCAGACTGCAGTTCTCCCTTCTTAGGAAAGGAGGCCCTGTGACTCCAGGTCCCACCCTGGACACATCTGAGGGAGGGGCCAGGTGGTCAACCTGATGGGGCAGTGGGCAGCAGCTCAAACTAGAGACTGTCCCAGATCTGGGCAGATGGTCACTAGGCCTGGGTTTTACTGTCCCCTTATTTTTTCATGGGTGACAGAGGATGAGATGGTTAGATAGTGTCACCAACCCAATGGTCAATGGACATGAGTTTGAGCAAACTCTGGGAGATGGTGAAGGACAGGGAAGACTGGCGTGCTGCAGTCCATGGGGTTGCAAAGAGTCGGGCACAACTTAGTGACTAAACAATAGCAACAATATTTTTTCAATATGTATATATTTTAAGATTTATGTATATATGTATATATTTTAAGATGTGGACCATTGTTTAAAAGTCTTTTGTTGAATTTGTTACTATATTGCTTCTGTTTTATGTTTTGCTTTCTTGGCTATGAGGCATGTATGATCTTATTTTCCCGATCAGGGATCAAACCCACACCCCCTGCATTGGAAGGCGAAATCTTAACCCTTGGGCTGCCAGGGAAGTCCCCCAATATATTTCTTAAGTTCCTAAAATTGTAGTAAACTATATATCACATAAAAGTGACCATTTTACTTTTAACTGTTTTTAATGGAACAGTTCTGTGGCATTAAGTACATTCACAATTGTGCAGCCACCGCCACTGTCCACCTCCACAACTCTTGTTTCTCCGGAACTGGTATTATGCCCCCCTTAGAAACTTGACTCCCCCAGCCCCTGGCCCTGGCACCCAGCCTTCTACTCTCTGTCCCCAGGAACTTGACAACTCTGAGGACTTCTTATAAGTGGTATCATCAAGGATTTGTCTCCACATTTTTTAACTTTCTAAAGATTAAAAAGAAGGTGGATATACAGGAGGGACATTCTGCTTTAATGATTTCACTTTTTTAACCACACTCCCTCCCTCCCTGCAAATCCTAGAGAGCCTAAGGGTCGGGGTGGTCGGCGGGGGAGGTGAGGGAGACAGCTGGAGTAACCCTGCCGAGGGTGGTCCAGCACACAGCTGACCAGATATCCATTTCATCACACTCCTGCTCACAGCAGGGTGGACCATCCCACAGGAGATGAGTAGACGCCTATTTGGGCCTCCTGGGGTTGCCCAAACAGATGTCACTTGTTTGGGCAAGGTGACGCCCTGCCTTTCTTATCCAGACTAGGAGGGGTCCCTGAGAGGGAGCAGGCACTGCCACCCCACCCCGATGGAGTAGACTTTCATGTACTGAGGCCCTCGGAGAAGATGATGGATGCAGTGCTGACAAGATGCTCGCCTGCGGGCTGCAGGTGTGTCCCTGCACCTGGATGCCCTTCAGCCCTCCGTCCTGTGGAGGCTCGCCTGGGGGGCTTAACTGATGCAAGAGAAAGAACCCTACCCCAGAGTCCATTTAGAAGAAGGGTGCCATGGGATCCTCTTTGTACCATTTGAGGGTCCGATTTCTTGTCATTGTGGGAGTGCGGACGAGGACTCTGAGTGACAGCAGAGAGACACCACCCCACCCGTGTAACAGAACAGCAGCTTTGAGCCAACCCCCTCCTCCAACCCGGGGCTGAGCTATGGGGCATTCATTCTGACTTACCTAGCCATGCCCAGGACGGCTGTATCTCTCTGTCTTCCTGGGGGATGCTGACCTCAGGGTCTGTCACTGAGGCAGGATGACTTTGCGGTCCCAACTTTCTGAGGCAGCACCCTCAAACTGGGCAAAAGCCAGCTGCTTCTTTGCAGCCATCTGACCTGGCCTGCATGCAGGGCATTTCACGTTCTTCCTCTCTCCAGTGAGATCACTTCTTAGGGAGACCCAAGGGGTGGTTTTTCTGATGCAGTCCATCAGCCTCCCCAAGTTCCAGCCCTGCTCCAGCTGAGCAGGACTAAAATGGATTCCATTGCTTCCTGCAGCCCAGGACTGGAGCTGGCAGTCCCTCTGCCCTTGGCAGCAGGAGCTGGAAGGGGAGCGAGCAGGACGCTGGATGCATTCAGTCACCTGCAAGCCTGGGGTGCCATACCTGCTCATGAGTTAGTGTAGGGGTGGTCCCAGCCCCCTCTTGGGAATCCCAGGCCCCTCCCTCAAAGGCAGGAGGACCATGCTGTCAATTACTGCAATTAACACGAGGGCCGCTCAGGATTCCTAGCATTTGTAGCCGTTCTGGGTGACCAGGTCCAGCGAGATAGCTTTGGTGCCCCCAGGATGACACTTGCGTGTCATTTAGCCAGGCAGCTGTGTACCTGGGTCTCAGTGACAGAGGCTCAGAGGGGCCTCATAGACACCTACTACTTTTGGCCCACTGCCATTTAATCTCCTCTTGTTTTCTTTCCACACAGGATTCCGTTGGTGAACCTGTAAAAAAAAATTAAAAATTACAAAAAAAACACAAAACCTAAAACTAAACTATCTAAGGGGAGGGTCCCCACCCCTACCACTTCTGTTTGCCGGTGGGGAACTCTCAGAGCAGGACGCTATAGGCCAAATATATTTTTATAAAAATGCTGACGCCTATGGGGGACTGCCTTCTCCCAGAGCTCCTTTGGGAAACAGAAAGAAGACCCAGCAGAAGGACCCGGAGACAGAAAAAGGGCAGGAGGACGCACCAGAAGCTGGAGTTTGTACTTCGATTCTGAACCTGTGCCAATAATACCATTATGTGCCATGTACTGACCCGAGAGACTTGGTGACAAAGCCGAAGCCAAGCGAACCATAAGGAGTAAAACTTACAGAAAACAGGAGTGGGCATCTCTTCTGTAGAGTCACTATTTCTGGTTAATATACATATATAAATATATAAAAACACACAGATACACACACACACACACACACACACACACACACCCCTTTTTTGTACCGTAGCAATTTTTGAAGACCTTCAATGTTCCTTTTTAAAAAAAAATGTGTTCTCGGTTACAAAATCTGATTTCTTTAACATGCTTAGTATGAACAGGGTGAACTGGTGTTTTATACTTTGCAGGCTCATACACAGGCACATGCGCACATACACACACGTCCGCACATATATATGCATACACTGGAAATGCAGTTCCACGCGTGAGCATATTCTTCTGGTGACCTGGTGTCTCATCGCTGTCCAGCCTGGGGTGGTCGTGATGCGCAGACAAGACCCTCGAATGGCATGTCCTGCATTTGCTGTGTATTTGGTGAGTGGCACCGGGTGTGTGATTTCTTATGTTGGGCCAGAATGAAGATCGCCATGGTTTTATCTACATACATACGTACATATATATATATAATCTCTATACATATAAATACGATCTTTTTTCATTGAGTTGTTCGGAGAAGCTTCCTAATAGCCATGTGCACACGTGTGTGGCCGGCCACTTACAAACAGGCCTGAGCATCAGATTGGGGGAGGGGGGTTGGCTGGCGGATTCTTGGCCATCTTTGTGTTATACAAGCATAGACCGAATTAAAGGAATTTTCCAGTTCCCAGAATTAAAGGAATATATCCTCGTAGTGTGTGTGCGCGTATGTCAGAGCGTAACTCAGAAATACGTGATTGCCCCGTTCATCTGGGCAGGAGCACTGGGTCCCGGGCCAACTTGCTCTGGGTCTCGTTCCCACACACTGGCACTCAAAGGTCACCCGCTCTTTCTTGAGCCTGAGAGTGACTTTGAACCTTGGTGGAGATGGTGGCAAAGATGCTGTCTCTTGTCAGCTCCCATTGGCCAGCCTGTGAGCTTTGCTGTTAAGAATTCCACCTTGGGACCTCCGAACCCCGACCACGCACTTCAGTGGAGATCCCCATCTTTATGGCCCCCACTTTACAAAGGCACCCTGTTGCCCCTCCGACTGTCAGTGGGAGAACTGTAAAAGATGGGGTTCCATCTGGGCCTCAGACAGAGGGCATGTCCTCCTCCCGGGGACCCCAGATTCTATGCACAGGGCCTGTCTCCTGTGAGTGATGACACCAGTATGGCATGAAATGTGACAGGTTAAGTTGAAGGGTTAAAGGTCATCAGGCAGGAAGCTAACCCCTCCTCCTCACTCACTGACTAGGCAGGTGACCCAATCCTTTCACCAGACTCCCTCCGCGACACCTTGAAATGTACTTGGAAACTTGGCTTTGGTACCTTTTAATATGTGGGAGAGTCAGACGATGCCAGCAGAGGGAAAATGTCCTTTTGTCACAATGCCCGTTAAGATCTGTTTTGGGGATACCCCCCTCCAAGAGTGGGAAAACTGTGTTTTTTGGGTTTTATTTTGTCATCCCCCTACCCTCCAAAGTTCTGCCATATTGAACAAGATGCCGCTAAAGTCCGCTCCAGGCATTCATCATCTCCAGGCTCCTGACTCGCCCGCACGGTGCTCCTGCCACACTGCTCTCAGCCCGCACCCAGCACAGTCAGCTCTCAGCCTCCACTCACTCTCCCACCCCAGGGAGGGTGGCCCTGGGGCCTTTGTGACTCAGGCGAGCACTGTGCAGTGTGAATGACAGGTGAGGGCTATGGGAGCCACCACTGTGCGTCAGATGAGATGAAGGTGATGGCAGGGGTGTCTGTTGGGCCACTGATTGCAGAGCCTAGGGTTCCTGATGGGGACGCGGCTCAGTGACCAGGGCATCACCTCTAACTGTAGCTCAGTCCTCTCCTCTGGACCTCAGGCTGCCTAACCACTGGCTGACACAGAGCTTCCGAAGGAAGCTTCAAATAGCAGCCACTTCCTCTGCTTCCAACACACACACAAACCCCTCTGGCACATCTTCAGGGCTGACCGGGGGGATGCGTGTACCACCACCAGAAAAGCCACGCCTGCATGCTCCCCACTGGGAATTCTAGCCGTGTACTGACATCTGTCCAAACAAATCCACTTTGAGGAAGGCTACCATATCACGATGATGGAGGGAACGTGTGTAGAGATGCTTTATTTTTTAAATTGTTACCTGGAAACATCATCTCTATACAAGAAGATGAAAGTGAGTAGGCTTAGAAAATTAAGCTCCTTCCACAGCCAAGTCTGAAATGATACAGCACAGGTTTTTTTCTGACTCGGGCTCCGTGTTGTCGTTCAGTTGCTAAGTTGTGTCTGACTCTTTGAGACCCCGTGGACTGCAGCATGCCAGTCTTCCCTGTCCTCCAGTATCTCCCTGAGTCTGCCCAAATTCATGTACATTGAGTCTGTGATGCTGTCCAACCATCTCATCGTCTGACACCCTCTTCTCCTCCTGCCCTCAATCTTTACCAGCATCAGAGTCTTTTATATTAAAAAAAAAGTCGGTTCTCCGCATCAGGTGGCCAAAGTATTGGAGCTTCAGCTTTAGCATCAGTCCTTCTAATGTACATGTGTATATTTGTCTGAATATGTATGTATCTGTGTGTGAAGAGTTTGGCCTGGCCATGCTTGCATAGACCCAGGGGTGACGCTCTGGGCCAGCCAGTGATCCCTCTTCTCAGCTCTTTGGATTTCAGAGTCCCAACAGTTACCCAGTTGTATCTTCTTAGGGCCCAGGGCCCCAGTTCTTACATTTCCTTCAGCTTTTTTCTCTTCTTCAAAAAACATAACTCAAAGGAAGCCTTCATCTTATTGTTTGGTGAGGCTGCCATCTTGGTGAGGTACTGCCCTCATGGGTTTTACTCTCTGTGACAGGCAGAGGCAAGCAATTAACACAGCTGCAAACAAAATAATTTTCAGAGAGAGGGATGAAGGAAACATTAAAACAAAAGTTTATAAATAAAAAAAATAAATTTCAGAGAGAAATGGTAGGAAAGCAACAGAGTAGGATGACAGGAAAGAGAGAAAAGTGGGAGCTGTCTGGGTTTCTTCACCTGGCCATCATCTCCAACTGGGAAGTCATCTCCACTTGCTTCCTGAAGGTTGGTCTGGGAATGAAGGATAAAAGTGAAGTGCCAAGAAATAAGATGTTCCAGTCGTTACAACTCTTCTACCCCCCACCCCAAGCATTCTAGCTAGGAGAAACATCCAAGGAAGCAGAGAGATGGGACCAAGAAGAGGCATATCACCCTAATGATGGACTTGATCTCTGCTAGGGGTGCTGTCTCCCCCCCACCTGGGTCCCCTCCCTACTCACATCCCTAGGTTGTCAAGTCACCATTAGGTCAACCAGATCTCAAGGAGGACAGAGAAACTCAAGGAGAGCTAGGAAGCCCACAGGACACCGGGGGCCCCAGGGAGAGCCAGCCTCCCTCGTGAGAGAAGTCAGCTGCCTTTCCCAGTGCTCAACCTCAACACAGATCATACTCAGTAACCTGCTTCTTAAACAACATCTGCTTTTATTCCCAAACATGCTGTGATTCATGTATTTCTGGAGTGGTTACTTTGGTACAGTTTGTCAATTTGCTATGCCATACTGTTTTTTGATCGTTTGTTTGTTTTCAGATGTAAATAGCACAGCCCACATAAACGAGCCAGACTCTCACCATCTGAGAATCTTTGATTATTCTTCCCAACTTGTTCTTCTTCGCCTGCTCTGAGCCAAGATGTGTGTGTTAGCTGCACTCAGCACTATTCCTGGGGCTCCCATCCAGGTCTCAAATGATCGGTTGATGTTTTGAAATATGCTCCCAGCCCTTCATTCCAAAAAATGTGAGGCCTGGGTGGGCAGTTTTGCATTTCTAGGTTTTGAGTTTGCACTTAAATGCAAAGAATGGGATAAACAGAGGCGTAGGCAGAGGATCAATCTTTTTATATCACCCCACCCATTAAACAAGGGCTTCCCAGGTGGGACTGGTGGTAAAGAATCTGCCTGCCAATGCAGGAGAGATAAGAGAAACAGGTGATCCCTGGATGAGGAAGGTCCCCTGGAGTAGGAAAAGGCAACCCTTTCCAGTATTCTTGCCAGAAGAATCCTTTGGACAGAGGAGCCTGGTGGACTACAGTCCATGGGATTGCAAAAAGTCGGACATGACTAAAGCAACTTAGCACAACATTAAACAAACAGGAAAATTGAATTTCTTTGGACTTCAAATGATTTTAAGAAGAGCTCAGCCATCAAGCCCACAATAGACAAACTCCAGAATTCAGAACGTTCACCACATGAGCAAGTAGGAAATTTAACTCTGGGCACAGTCTCTCTTTATGCCAAAGGGCCAGCTGTAGCATTTGCCCTTTGTCAGGGGAGCAGTGTTACTGGAGCAACCAGCCTCTGGTGGGTGCGGCTTGCATGTACCCCCTCCTTTCTACTTCACTTTGGTTAGGGAGGTTCAGCACCTAGGCTGTACTGATGAGAAAGCTGTGAACACACGGGGCCAAGAATAGAAAAGGATGAGGAGGAAGAGGCAGGCAAGATGCTGTGTGGGCTCTTGAAGGCAGTAGTGCTTGGATGGGGGAGGGGGTGGCGATGTGGGTGAGGGGCTTCTCTCCATGGATTCCCAGACATTTCAGCAGTGACAGGTCCACAGTTCACACTTAACAGACGCACGGCCCACACCCGAGTGTAAAGGCAGCTGAAGAGAGTGGTCAGCTAAGTTATAATGTGTGTCTGTGTTGGAGCTGGAAGGCTAAAATCCATCCTTCCAGAAGCCCCGTTCCATTTCCCACTTGATAGATTCCCTGCTAAATGCTCCAAGAGTTACACAGCATAGAATCAAGAGAGAATCAGAGCAGTTTTGAATGAATCCATAAATCTAAGTCATATATGGAACAGCCTCAGCATAAGAGGCTGGTATAAACTGGGCCAGCCCTGCCCTCTGGGACAACAGAGGTTTATAAGCACATAGATAGGGGTAGGGTAAACAGAGAGTGAGCAGTAGGGGAAGGAGCCGATGAGCCTACCAATGGCCCTGCTGTCTCTTCTGTGTAGGTTGAAATCAGAACACACATGTACCATGGAGAGTATAAATGAAATAGCTTCATAGAATAAGCCAGGAGAGTTGCTAAGACGTCCCTTGGGGCTGAATTAACTTGCTCAAATCTCGAATTTCAAAGTAAAACAACTGCTGATCATATATACAGAAATGGATGCAGGGAGGATCAGATTGTAGGAAATCCTTCTTTATAAAGTTGATTAGTTTTGTCCCATGTAGTCTCTCTTAAAAATAGAATCCCCTGGAGACCTAGGTTCTTATCAACACCCAAATACTTGCAACACCAAATAACTCCCCAGAAACTTCTTTCGTGTGTGAACCCAAACTCAGCTGTTCACACTGGTTAGGTTTTCTTGGATTTCTGAAATTCTGCAATAAATTCTTTAGTGTTGATATTTATAGATTTTGGATTGGTGAACTGGCAGCTCATGCCAGTCTTCCTGAATGTAGCAAGTTATTGCTGCCAGAGAAGCGGGGAGAAATTTTTTTCAAAGGAGAAACAAGCCCTAAGTTCTACTTTTTGACATCATCTTGTACCACGAAGACTTGTTGCTAAAATGGTGGGAGACCCTTTGAAGACCCCTAGTACATTTTGTGTATAATAGTTAATGCAGGAAACTATATGAGCAAAGACTGTTGTATTAACCTTCCAGAACAATGATTCATCTTCCAAGAGAACCACGTCATCCTTCTCCACTCTGCAATCATGCCAGGCCAGAAGGGACACTTTCAAAGCCATTGTGACACTCTAGACTCAATTTCCAACCTTTGGGGGACTAAATGGAGTAGGAGAGAAGGGCTTCACTGAAGTCTCAGGCTGTGGGAATCCACATGGCAGTAGAATAGTGAACCAATAGTGTTGTTCTTGACAAGGTTTTTGTGATAGCAGTGACCACCAGAAAGAACTCTCTCCCTCTGCCTCCAATGTCTATTTTGGGCTGGACACTCCACCCTGTGTCATCTCTGCCTTATGTGTATGGATTTCTAACATCAAGTGTTGTGATTGCTGATACCTTAAGGTCTACAAGGCAACATGAGTATTTTTTTCATGGACTTACAGCAAGCAGACATGAACTGACATGAAAGTTCTGGAAAGGAGAGATTTCTAAGGTGCTGTCAAGTATTGTGCTACTTCTGGCCCTAAGCACAACTGGATGGCCAGTGAAGGGCCTCAAAGATGAAGATGGACAACTGGTTTTGAAAAGTCAGCAGGAGTTACAGAACCCACCTAAAGCCACACACTCCTTGAGTCGAACCGCCGTGACCTACAGAAAACATTTGGTTTTATCATTTTTGTTTGTTTGTTTTTCATGTGCATTTGGGTTGCTTCCTCTGAAGCCAGAAGTGCAAAAGGACTTGAACAAAATCAGTTCTCAATCGACTCACCATGAATTTGATCCTTAAAGATGAATCCTCCTCAGCACAAGATGACACAGAATGACTTGAGGTTCAGCAGAGCTTTCAAAGACGCTCACGTGTTTTCCTTGGCTGGAAGATGAGCACCATCTGAAGTGTTTGCTGCTCCCTGAAACATTCTCCTGTCATGGGGAGAGAGGATGTGGGGACTTAACAAAGTCTGGAAATAAAACATTGAGACTGAGGGAAAGACTGTAGTCAGTTTTGGGTTCCAGATCATTGTTTTCTTAAAAACTAGAGAGTTTGTGGGTTTTTCTAATTTCCTTTTTTTCTGGCAGCCCCATTGGAATCCTTCCTCTTGTCTCACTTGGAGAAACAAGATGGCAGGCGATGGAGCCCAGAACACAGTTATTCTTCAGTAAAAATTATTTAAAGGAAAAGCAGAACAACCAAGCCTCACCTGACCATGAAAAACTTTGCTGATTAAGTTTTACTTAACTCATGATTCATATATGGATTGACAAGAGATTCATTGATTTTCTGTCTCTCTATATGTGTGCTACTGAACTTGAGTTAAACCCTTGAACATGAGTTAGGCCCAGAAAGTATTAAACTGGATGTTGGAGGGAACAGAAGACCACATATTGACTGTATTTTCAAAGTCTTTTACATTTTTTTCAAAAGGAGTAAATGTTTACCACAAAACGTTTAGAACATAAATAGAACCAGAAAGAAGGGCAACATCGGAAACCCTTCAGTTCTTATTTAATTCAGTGGTAACTGTTCATTAAGATCTGGGGAGTGAGGACAAATCAGAGATCTCTTCATGGTAAGCATGGTTGACCCATCTTTTTCCAACATACATTTTCTAAAAAGTTAGTCTAACTAATGTTTGAATGCATCCTTGTTGTGGACTACAGTCTTCGCTGATCACGAGAGCGTCTCCATGACTAAGTGGAAAAGGCAGTCAATCATTTGGATGTTTTGCTTTCACATCCATCATCACACGTGAGCACATCTGGGTGTTATGGGGGTCAGCAGGGATACACAGGATACTCAGAGAAACATCCAAACTCTTGGCTGAGTTTTTCACGTGGGACATCTATCTGGGGGTCACAGATCTGATAACCAGAAGGCTCCATGCCCTTGTAAGACCCTCATGTACTTGAATCACACCCGAATTTACCAGGTCTAATCACATACATTTAAACACAGACCCATTCCACCCTCCTCTCCCCAGCTCACCCGTGGAACTAGGAAACTCACAAACCATGAACCTGAACCACAGGACAAGAAGGTCAAAGGTGATGGCCACACAGGCCCATTTCACAGCTAAGTCGATGTTTCAGAACTTTATTTTTCTCCCATCCCCGACTCATGTATAGCAACAATGGGTTTATTTTGATTTTCCTAAATTATTTTCTGATACAATAAACTGTTTATTGTTTATTTATACTTTTACATGGAGCACTGGTTATTTTTCCATAGAAAAACAGAAGCTTCTCTGTTTACATGTTATGCATATATATCTACGCCACAGCTGTCCTTACAGACATATGGATATATCATCTTCCTGAAAGAGCTCAATTATTGTAGTTTATTGTTGTGTTTTTCTTTGAATGCATCTCATAATCATGTTAATAAACAGACATGACACAAGCTACGGGGGCAGGGGTGGGGGGCTGGGTGTAATTTCCATACAGGTGAAATTTTATTCCAGATTTTTTTTAAGTTGTTTCTGTATTTCAAAGCTATGTAATTTGAAAAACTATTGTCAATGCAGCAGCTATATCAACTTTGCTGTATATTTAGTACTCTGATGTTGCTATTAAAAAAAAACATAATATGAAAAAAAGAGACAAAAGAATCACCATTAGTTCAGGTCATGACCTCAACATGACGTTTTCAAAATGTTATTTGTATATTTATTTCCTTTACCAGTATTATCTGAAACCTCCTCGAAGACTATGAGTATTCATGTCTGTGTCATGGTTCACAGATTCTAAGATTTCCTCCTGGATCTTCATTGTTTCCAAATCAATTCTTTCCCAGTTCAACCATGAAGAAAATATTTCCAGGTCTCTGGTGTGGGTCCCGGGGTTGTTTGTAGCCAAGTCTGTGCTAACTGGGACGGTCCCATAATACTTTAGCTGAGATCATGAGGGCCCACAAGAGCAGGCTGGGGGCTTTCTGGAAGGTTTTCTGTGGACCATCTGAGCCCAGGTCACATCTGTGGAGATTTCCCTGCAGAGGAAACTGCCCCTGGGAGGAACAGAGACCCAAAGCTCCTATGTCTGTGCTGAGGTGGGACATTCCAAAGGGCCCCCTTCCTTGGAGTTGATGGATTCATGGAATAGCAGGGTTTAAAGAGGCAGAAGATGGGCTCAGGTCAGGCTGATGGTGTGTCAGTGGCCCTGCCCCCAGTCCAGCCGTTCTTAACCAGGGACAGTTTTATTCCCCAGGGAACATCTGGCCTTGTCTGGAGACATTTGAGGGGTCACACTGGGAGGGGGTGCTCCTGGGTACTGTGGGTAGAAGCTGGGATGCTGTAAGCATCATAAAATGCACACGATGGCCCCCAAAGCAATGGCCAGACACAGATGTTGACAGCGCCTAGAGAGCAAAGCCAGCCCTTATCTTAAGGGATTTAGGCTGAACTTTGCCCTGGTAGTGGGCAGGGGTCTTGCTCCCCTAATGTGGATTTAAAGGGAATGCCTTTGCCTCAGAGGAAGTTTCCCAGCCCCCAGGCCTATGGGCTCTCTGGTCAAGTCTGAGACAGCAGGGACTCTCAGGCTGTCTTCTTTTTCAGCAAAGTCACACCCTTGGCCCTCAACCCTCAGCCCAGTGAATTGCTCTTCTGATAGTGCCTCTCCATATACCTGCTGTGGTCTCCCGTGTTGGGGATCCCTTGACTGCGAAAGTCCTACACATCATCAGCTGCCCCAAGATACCACGAGCACCCCTGACTTCTGAAGGGCCCCTAGCCCATGGAGTGGACCCAGAACCTCACCCCATCCTCCCACATCCAACAGACCTCCAGAAAAGTCTCTGCAGCACAATTCACCTGCTGCCAAGTTTCCTGGCCCCTCTTTGTGGTTCAGTAGCTAAGATCTGTCTGTCTGACTCTTTATGATCCCATGGATGGCAGCACACCAGGCTTCCCTGTCCTTTGCTATCTCCCAGAGTATGCTCAAACTCATGTCCATTGAGTCAGTGATACCATCCAACCACCTCATCCTCTGTTGTCCGCTTCTCCTCCTGCCTTCAATCTTTCCCAGCAACAGGGTCTTTTCCAATGAGTTGGCTCTTCAAATCAGGTGGCCAAAGTATTGGAGCTTCAGCTTCAGCATCAGTCCTCCAATGATATTCAGGATTGATTTCCTTTAGGATTGACTGGTTTATCTCCTTGCTGTCCAAGTGGTGCATCCATTGCCAAGGCCACTGACTGGCATCAGAAAGATAGGAGGGAAGAGGGCAGGGAACTGTGGTCCCAGGGATCAGGTAGCACACAAGAGCTGACCTGCACCCCGGGATCCCAACGAAGGTCTGCAAAGTTAGAGAAGTGAGGTGTTTTCCTAAAAGGAGAACAAGTTTAAAAATGCAGAGAAGTGAAAGTGAAATTGCTCAGTCATTTCTAACTCTCTGTGACCCCATGGACTGTAGCCTACTAGCCTCCTCCGTCCATGGGATTTTCCAGGCAAGAGTATTGGAGTGGGTTGCCATTTCCTTCTCCAGGGGATCCTCCCGACCCAGGGATCTCCCAAACCCAGGGAACCTGGGTCTCCCGAGTTGTAGGCAGACACTTTACCATCTGAACCACCAGGGAAGTCCAGAGATGCCAACAACTGGAAGCAGGGAGTAGAGGATTCTTTTTAAGCCTGAATGAACATTCCTCCTTAATTAGCCCAGGAGAGCAGGTGGTACCCTGGCCAGCCCCCACCCCATGCCCCTACAGGACCCACAGGATATGTGAGTATCCCCTAGTTCAGCACAGGACGCATGCAGAGAGACACTTTTCTGTTCCCTCTTAGCCTGGAGTGCTGCCTTGGCCTCATCTCCTCAGCGCCTGGGAGCCCCTACTGGCGTCTGAGGTTGTAAGCCGGCAGATGGCTGCAGTGACCACTGGCTCCCCAGGGAGAGCTTCTCCTCAATCAGTGAGGGGTTTAATGCCCTGAGACACATTGATGAATAGGATACATAACCGTCTTTAACAAGCAGAAAAAAAAACAATACCACTTTGGTCATTTAACTGATTTAAACAAATCAACAGCCTGGATGCCATTAAAATAAACTCAATTTGCTCACCAGTGAGAGATTCTAGGATCCATTTGCTAGTGCATAGAGCCCTTGCCTCTGAACTAAAGCCAAGAACATAAATACGGGGGCCCGGGATGGCTGGATACATTTGGCAGAGCTGACCGTGACGGGTGTCCGAATGTGCAAGCCCAGCAGAAACCTTTTGGCTCTGGAGGGCGGCTGGAGGAGTGTCCCCATCCCTGAGCTTATTGTAGGGGTGTTGCCTGTGACAGAGGGTTTCTTCAGCGACTGTCCCACCAATGGTAAGAGGGGAGAGAATGCAGGAGAAGATGTTTGCAAGGAACTAAAGGTCCACATCACTTCCCTCAAGAGGAAGTCAGGTCAGCAGTCTAGCCACCAAAGATGCACACCGGTCCCTCACAAAAGCAACTCAACAGACCACTCTGGCTGGGAAAGACCACAGGATTCCAGATCCTATGGGTCTCCCCATCTACAGGGATACCGCCTGGTTGTCATGATTAAGGAAGGGTACCACTGGTGCGTGGAGGTCAGGGATGCTGACATATTTCTGGTTTGCACAAGACAGCCCCCCACAGCAAAGAATGATCCCACCCAAATGACATCAGGGAAAGAATCCACCTGCAATGCAGGAGATGCAGAAGACATGGGTTCAATGCCTGGGTCAGGAAGAGCCTCTGGAGGAGGGCATGCCAACCCACTCCAGTATTCTTACCTGGAGAATTCCACAGACAAAGGAGCCTGGCAGGCTACAGTCCACAGCGAAGCAAAGAGTCAGACACAAATAAGGGACTGAGCACACAAATATTGACAGTGTCAACATGGAGAAACCCTGCTTTAGGGAAGTTAAAAGTTGACCTTCTTTCCATGGGGAGTAATTTCGAATAGACCAGGTGTTGGTCCCCCAACCTATTCAGGCTGCCCCTGGTTGGTTCCCAGGACTTCCCTAAAACATCAGCTGTGTAGAGACACAGAAGGTGTGCCCCGGCAGCATCCCAGATAGTAAGGTGTGTGCTCCCCTTTCCTGTTGTAGTATTTTTCATATATATATGCTTTTTGCTTTTTAACCTGGATTTTTGGCTGCTGGAACAAAGTACCATAAACAAAGTGGCCTGGAAGAAAAGAAATGCTTTGTCTCACTTTGCCAACAAAGGTCCATATAGTCAAAGTTATGATTTTTCCAGTAGTCATGTAGGGATGTGAGAGTTGGACTATAAAGAAGGCTGAGCAATGGAGAATTGATGCTTCTGAATCATGGTGCTGGAAAAGACTCTTGAGAGTCTTGGACTGCAAGGAGATCAAACCAGTCAATTCTAAAGGAAATCAACTCTGAATATTCACTGGAAGGACTGATGCTGAAGCTGAAGCTCCAATACTTTGGCCACTTGACTCAAAGAACTGACTCATTAGAAAAGACTCTTATGCTAGGAAAGATTGAGGGCAAGAGGAGAAGAGAGGAACAGAGGATGAGATGGTTGGATGACATCACCTACTCAACGGACAAGAGTTGAGCAAGCTCTGGGAGATAGAAAAGGACAGGGAAGCCTGGCGTGCTGCAGCTAATGCAGTGGCAAAGAGTTGGATATGTTTTAGGGAATGAACAACAACTATTTGCTGCTGGAACAAAGTATCACCAAAGGAGTGGCCTGGAACAAAAGAAATGTATTGTCTCACCACTCTGGAGGTTGAAAGTCCAAAATTAAGCTGTGGTCAGGGCCATGGTCCTTCTGAAGGCTCTGGGGAAGGACATCCCAGGCCTATGTCCTGACTTCTGATGGCTCCTTGGCTTGGGCAGCATCACCCCAATCCCTGTATATGATTCTGTGTCCAAATTGCCCCTTTTTATAAAGACACAAGTCCTATTGGATTAGGGCCCTATCCTTTTCTAGGATGACATCATTTTAACTTACCATAGTTTCAGTGACCATATTTTCCAATAAGGTATTGTCCAGAGGTCTGGTCTTGGAGGTTACTTAGGACTACAGCATGCTAATTTGAGAGACACAATTCAGCCCAGAGTAAAACCAACTGGGGTCATGTTGGGCTTCCCTCCTGCAATGCAGGAGACCTGGATTCGATCCCTAGGAGAGGAAGATCCCCTGGAGAAGGAAATGGCAACCCACTTCAGTACTCTTGCCTGGAAAATTCTGTGGACGGAGGAGCCTGGTAGGCTACAGTCCATGGGATCACAAATAGTCAGACACAACTGAGCAACTTCACTTCACTTCACTGGGGGCTCTGAGGAGCTCTGGTACCACTGTCCTTTATGTTTCAGTGCAGAAGAGAATTCAACCAGAGCAGAGTGATAGATAAGAAGTGATTATTAGCTGAGATGCTTGTGGGGCTTACAAGTGGATGGAAAATGGGGTGCCTCAGCATGAGAACTTATTGGGCTATAGTTTTATGATCAAAGGAAAAGTGGACAGGGATAGAAGAAATTCTTTGTCTTAAGTAGATGTCATACTTACATCATCAGTTCTTCCTCCAGCTTGAGCAGGAGAGTTTCCTTGCCTCTATATGGTCAAGCTAGGTCCACAAATTATTGGTTTTTTATGTGTGTAGAGAGTATGTCTTAGGGGTCATTAACTTACTGGGCAGGTTATGGGTCTCACACCACCACTGTTTTATTATTTTGGGGCATATCTTGTGCTTCTGCTGCATGGGTTCTGTTGCTAAGTAAATCTGCTTGGTTTTGTGGTTAAGAAAATCTGCTTTTGGTCTTCTCCGATGGCTTAGCAAGTAAAGAATCTGCCTGCAATTCAGGAGACACAGGAGGCACGAGTTCAATCCCTGGGTTGGGAAGATCCCCTAGAGAATGAAATTTTGAAATCCACTTCCGTATTCTTGCCTGGAAAATCCCATGGACAGAGGAGCCTGGCAGGCTACAGTCTAAAGGGTCGCAAAGAGTCAGACATGACTAAGTACGCATACTTTGAAATCTACTTTCATGAGTTACCATTAACTTGCAAGAGTATCCCATATTTTTTCTACTTACAATTCACTAGTGGGATTAATACTTAGTCACCTACTCTACCCCTTCACTCTGTCTGTGTCAAGAGTGCTGGGGAATCAGAGAAAGAGAGACCCTTACTAGGACAGAAGCCAACCTCATTTTTACCAATCCTGTATCTGTAAAAAGAAAAGTGAGGATCTAGGGGCAGGGAAGAGTGAGTCCAGAAGGAATGTTCAGATTTTTCCTCCCCTCATGGAAGCTGGAAGATCTGGTCAGGAAATAATAGAAGTGGTGGGAGCATCATGTTTTAATTCTGAGGCATCTGAATTCTAGTTAGAGGCCCAGCTGGGCTTAGAAAGGAGAAATGACTTCCTTTTAAAGTGACTGTCCTCAGAATAGTGTTTTGTTTTGGTTTTGGGTTGGCAGATAAAGGTGAAGCAGCTGTCAGGATTACGTGGTAATAAAATTTAGAAGAAAGGGGAACTCGGAATACATTACTCCCTACACAGAGAGCAGCTGCAAAGGCAGAGATTTGCCTCCCCCCCCCCCCTTTTTTTTGCATCTGTGATTCCTTATTTCTGTTTCACGTCTTCCCTGAAGCCCCGTGCCTCCAGCCTGCAGCATCTGTGGTGTCCCCATTAGGGTCTGCTGCATGGATAAAGGAAATGGGGCAGCTGTTGCTGGTGAGAAGGTCATTGTGCAACTTTGCCTTGCAATCCAGTCAGCTCTTCCCAGCGTATCTCTCCGAACTTACCCTTGGCAGGAGGGTCTGGACTGGAAAGGATACTTCTCCCCTCTGATCTCCTTGCAGCCAGCACTTTACGACCTCCCTTCCCCACAGCTCTCTCCACATTTCCTAAATATTCAGCTTTGAACTTGGCAGAAATGAGGCAGCAAAGCCTCCAGTCTTTGAGGCTGTGGTTTCCAGTCAGACTTTCTGGGAGTGAGATCAAAGGCGCCAAAGCAGGAGGCAAGGTGAGAAAGTGCAGAGATGCAGAGATATGGGGCAAGTCTGCAGTGGTCCTAGGCTGGCGCTCACAACTTCACTGAAACCCCAGCCCAGAAGGTCCCTGGAGCTCTACTTGGTGCTGGAGATGCTGGGTCTGTTTACTTGTTCTCAATGTGTTGAACACATATCTTGAGAAGAACCAGTGTGTAGACATCCTGCTGATGGTTTTAGAGACAACCCCCCAGAACACTGTGTCTGAGAACATTCAACACAAACTAGCACTGGAAAACTGTGAGATATTGCACTTTTTGAGGGGATTGTTGTTCAGTTGCTAAGTTTGTCCAACTTTTTGCAACTCCTGTGGACTGTAGCATGCCAGGCTACCCTATACTTCACTGTCTCCCAGAGTTTGCTCAAACTCACGTCCATTGATTCGATGATGCCTTCCAACCATCTCATCCTCTGTTGCCCACTTCTCTTTCTGCCCTCAATCTTTCCCAGCATCAGGATCTTTTCCAATGAGCTGACTCTTCACATAAGGTGGCCAAAGTATTGGAGTTTCAGCATCAGCCCTTCCAGTGACTATCCAGGGTTGATTTCCTTTAGGATTGACTGGTGTGATCTCCTGGCAGTCCAAGGGACTCTCAAGAGTCTTCTCTAGCACCACAGTTTGAAAGTGTCAGTTATTCGACTCTCAGCCTTCTTTATGGTCCAACTCCCATATCCATACATGACTACTGGAAAAAGAACAGCTTTGACGATACAGACTTTTGTCAGCAAAGTGATGTCTCTGCTTTTTAATACGCTGTCTAGGTTTGTCATAGTTTTCCTTTTTTCCCTTTTGGGAAGAAAATGGCACCAAATGAGCTATGACATGGGCGAGACCTTCCTAGGATCCCAAACCACTTCCTGTGCATCTTGTTAGCACCAGCAGGCTCCCTGAGGCTCTCATCACCAAAGGCAGCTGAGTCAGGAGAGGACATAAGAGTTCTGAGAACACTTCACCTTTTTCCTCTTGAAGTCATGCATCAAGGTGGATCAGTCTATGACCTGGATTTTTTTCACATCCTCTCCACATCGGCAAGTCCCTCCACCCCCGCCATTATGCTAGATTGCTTTGATTCATGGAGAAATAATAATGAATCATTATCATGGGCATCTGGCTTAGCTTTGTTCTTCCTAGGAGCAAAGAAATCATACCACAGTCGCTTCAAGGATGCAGCAGACACCTGATTCTGTAGCCCAGACCCTGACTGGGCTTCGAGACCTTGCACTGTGGTGAGTAATGGCTGGGGTGTGAGCATCCCTCAGCCAGGTCCTTATATATGATAACATTATGCAGAAAAATAATGAGAACCGTTGAAAGATGCTGCTCACTTTGAGATTGAATTACCGTTTAAATCAAGCTGGCAGTGGACAGGGGGCTTGTGAAATGAAATTAGGGAGGAAGCTGTATTTCAATTGGGAAGCCCTGGGTACTTTCTGGGAGAGTGGACCTCCTGTAAAGGAAATATAGCCCTGAGCTTGCGTTCTGTCCTCTGTGATTTATCTGAGCCGAAGGGGCTTGTTCGAACCATTCTGAATGTTGTTTTCAAAGTGCAAATGAACATCTCATTCTGCAATCAATGACACAGGAAACAAGCTAGGGAGGAGGTGGCCTGGGGGAGAAGACAGGAGGGAACATGGAGCTCTGCTCAACCAGCATCCAGTTCTAGGTGGGCTTTAGGGCTTGTAAAGTGAGGAGACCCAAGGGTTTTGGTGGGGCAGAAATGTCAAGCCTAGGGCTTTTTTTCTGAACATCAACAGGCAAAAGGGCTTGTCTCCTGCAGTCCATGTGGGGATGCATACGGCCAGAGAAATATGAAAGAGACCTGCCCAAGCCAGACTCCAGCCTTCCCCGTTGGGTCCTGTTGGTTCCAGAGCATCTCAGTGCTGGACAAGAGGCTCACATTCAGACTGAAATGGGTTTGGTTTTGTAAGTGTCCCATGTGAACCTTATGTACCCCACTGGAGCAGATACATTTTCTCAGGTGATGAAGAGCCATGGATGCTTCTGAGCAGAGGTGTGATGTGAAACGATCAGAGTTTGAAGAAAGAGAGCACAGGAAGGAAAGGCTGGAAGGAAATAGGACCAGAATCAGTGGTCAGAGAAGAGACATGAACAGAGTCAGCCAGGGCACGAGGCCACCGAAGCTGACCAAGGTGACCCAAGGGGTGAATCTGCGGGAGGAAGAGAACACAGAGCTGCTTCCAAGACCGTCTAGGGTGCCCACCAGGAAGATGTCCTTGCTGGAATATGTCCATACACAAGGCTGCTCTAGGCACAAATCCCAAAGGTGCCTGGACAGGGGTGGATGGTCTTACGCTGTGGTCCAGGAGAAAGCAGACTCCAGGACCCCAGGCAAGACCAGAAGACACCATTCTCTTAGGCTCTCCCAGGCTCTCCCCAGCTCTAACCCCCGCCCACTGTGATGCTGGTCTGCCAATGGGACAGTGGCCAGAGAGACATATGCCATGAATGAAGAAGGGACTTTGGATGGGTTCTGGTGGAGGAAGATAGCAGGACCCAGCTGAGTCTGGGAGTTGTCGAGTACTGAGGAAGGCAACTGGCACTCAGGAATCATGCCCCCATCATTAGAGAAGCCAGTCTCCCCACAGTTCTTTTGTGTTTCTTCAGCAATGGCCCAGAGCCCTCCCTCTGACCATCCTTCCCATGTCATTCTGGTCAAGACTTGCTGCCTTTTCCTTCATCCATTTCCATCCTCTCACCTCTTTGCACTGTCCATCACAAATCTGACCTCAGATATCTTCTGCACAAAATCTCCACTGGCTCCAGTGCCTTCACAGAGCTGCCAAACTCATACGTTGTCTGTGTCTGTGATTGTCCTGGAGGGAGGGCTGGCTTTTCATTTTATCTGCCCACCCAGAGGATAGACACCCTTGAATTTATTCTTGGTCTAGAAAAAAGCAGACCTTTGGAAATTGACACCCAGGGGAAGGTTTATTTCATTCAATGGAAAATAAATCCTCATTCTCTTAAGTGGACATTTTACCTTCCCTTGAAAGTGGGTTCTTACTCTCAGTTGCATTCAGTCTACTTTACTTTACAGGTAGACTAGTGATTAACAAGTGTTTACTGCTATCTGTGCCCCATTTGAAAGTTGATCAAGGTGAACCCTTCCCCGCAAAGGAGATTTCTTTCTTCTCCTTGGATTAAGGTTTGAACTCTGACCAGTGGTAAGTGTAAGAAGATCAAACATCACAGAAAGCATGCAGATTGAACTTCTGGGTACTTGCAGGCCTTTGCTGGGCACCTGGGAGAGATAGTCTGCCTCCATTTTATTCTTTCCTGGCTGTGTTCCAGAAGCACAGGCATGCACCCCATGGTACCCCACCTGCAGTTTGGAATGCTGAACTGAGCACAGAAGGAGCAAGAAGGAGCATCTGCCCAAGTAAGATGTTACAATGTCAACTTCTGGAAATATGGTGGCACAATGACCAAAGCAAGGCTTTATCTTTTACTGCTCTAGCCCTTCTGCTAGCATCTCATAAATGATGCTAGTTCATTCTTGAGATAAGATGGTAGGGCCATTCCTCTTGTTTCTGACACTTGGGTAAGATAAACCACAGGAGAATGAAATGAAGAAATGTCCAAACCTGGGTGTATTCTGCCAGTGGGAGGCTGTACTTGTCCTTCAAAAGGGATCAGATTGAAAGGACTCCTCCTCCCCTTCCCAGTCTTTTTGGCCTGCTCCCAATTTGTCCTACGCTTCAACTCCAGGGACCAAAGCATTTGTCCCCTGGTATGGCTCATTCTTTGAAGTCCACGCTTAAGTAGTCTGCTTAGTCTAAATTGACCTTCTCCCAGGAAAAATGCTTTAAATTTCTCCATTCAAAATACTCTCATTTCTCCTCATTCAGTGTTCTTATCTCCAGTTCCTCATGTTGTCACAAACACCCTGACTTGGGATTGGTCCACCTCTGCCCTGTGTTCCTACCATGTTTGGCATGAAGTGTAGGGCCTATTACTCTAAAGGATGAGCTGGAGGCCATGGTAGAGCAATAGGCAACATCTACTGAGCACACAGCTTGTGCCCACTTAGCTCAGGATCTTCCCAAACTCTGGCTAGTGTGGAGTGAGGTCAGTTGTCTGATTGTCTTTGGCGGTATAACAAGCCACCTCAAAGTTAGTGGCTTAAAATCAGCATTGTCATTTTATTTTTTGTCTTGGTGATGCAGTGGTAAGGAATCCATCTGCCAATGCAGGAGATGCAAGAGATGCAGGTTTGATCCCTGTGTTGGAAATCCCCTTGAGGAGGGGATCCCCTTGAGGAGGAAAGGGAAACCTACTCTAGTATTCTTGCCTGGAACATTCCATGAACAGAGGAACCTGATGGGCTAACCCTCTTTGGGTATGTCCATAGGTTTGCAAAGAATCAGACGTGACTGAGCATAAACTCTTCTGTGGTTGACCGGACTCAGCTGGGCCGCTCGCCCTCCAGGTCTCTCACCTGGTTGCAATCAGAGGGTATTTGTGTCTGGAACCCTCTGAAGGCTCTCTCACTCACGAATCTGGAGCCTGAACTGGGGGAACTCAAACATCTGGGACTTCTGCATCTCTCTATATGGAATCTCCCTATGTGCACCAGTTTTCTTGTCTCTAAAATGGTACTGATGATATAAACTATCTCAGGGAATTGTCAAACAGAAATAAGCTGGTAAATCCTTGAGAAACATCAACTGATATAGTGGTAATCATTGTTATCAAGAAGACTTGGGACCTGCAGGAACTCTTTGAATGGTTAACAGCTATCATTGAAACATAGGACTCTTCTCTACACAGATTCTGAGGGAAGAACAAGGCCAATGGATGGAAGCTATGCAGAAGATTCAGGTGCGGTTTCTAACAGTAAAATAGTTCAGAAATGGAACAGGCTGCCATGACAAAGTGTAAGTTCCCACTATCAAATTGGATCAACACAGCCTAGCTGACCATTTACTAGGGAATGGCAAGGGGATGGTTGCACCAAATGGAAAATTAGACAACGTTCGTTCAGGACTATTCTAACTCTGACTTCCTGTAAGCCTCTGATTCTGTTGTTTCCACTGATAGAGCCAAGAGCATACAATGTAAGTATCTCCCTTATTTCTTCATCTGGACATTCATTTATGCAACCAATACTTATTGCTGCTGTTTAGTCACTAAGTCATGTCTGACTCTCTGTGACCCCATGGACTGCATGCAGCACACTAGGCTTCCCTGTCCTTCACTGTCTCCTGGGGTTTGCACAAATTCATGTCCATTGAGTCAGTGATGCTATGTAACCATCTGATCCTCTGTCATCCTCTTCTCCTCCTGCCTTCAATCTTTCCCAGCATCAGGATCTTTTCCAATGAGTCTGCTCTTTGCATCTGGTGGCCAAAGTATTAGTGCTTTAGTTTCAGCATCAGTCCTTCCAATGAATATTCAGGGTTGATTTCCTTTAGGATTGACTGGTTTGAACTTCTTGGCATCCAAGGGAGTGAACATCCCACAAATGCCACGTCCTATGCTAAATACAGGAATAGGGTGGTGATTATAGCAGCATCATGAATACATGGGTTTCATGAGACTCATCCCAGAATCTAGTGGAGGATCCAGACAGTTTATGAAATGTAACCGTGTAATAGGAGAAATGTTCTATTGAGAAAGAAACCCAGGCCACCAAACTTCATCTGTGGAAAAGTAAGGAAGGGAAACTTTTGTGAAAGGAGGAATGTTTACTCTGTGAACTGAAGGATGGGTAGAAGTGTGGAGACAAAATATAGTTAGAAGTAAGAGATGGATATATTTTTTTAAATTAGACAAAAAAAAAAAGAAGAGGTGGGAAAGAAGAGTGGACCAAGAAAAGGAGGAGTTGTATGGGGAGATTCAGAGATGAGAGAGAGCATGATGGAGGGCATTAATAAAGCTCTTCAGGTAACCAGGGCACAGGAAATGGAGTAGACAGGATGTGACTAAAAATCCCTGTTGATCACTGAGAGGTATTCTTGTTCTTCCGGGATTTATGGCATCATCCAGCTTCCTCCCTCAGTCTGTCATTTAGAAAGCTATTATTTAGTCGATGAGGATCTGTCCCAATAAGGTTGCAGTAGGAAGAGAGACAAGGGAGCCGATTTAAAAGATCCTTGAGGAAAAATTGGCATGCCTTGAAATTGGCACTGATTTTCAAGAGGATATGGATAATTGAGCTAATGTTTAAAGATGACCAAGATTTTGATCTTGGCAAACACAGGGGTACTGGAAGGAAGAGTTGATGGGAAGTAAAGGTACAGAATTCACTTGGAACATAGTGACTCAGAGATAATGGCAGGGCAGGATGTATTCTAGGTAATTAGAGGTGAGAGGCTGAACACCGAGTGAAAGACTGGGTTGGATTTATTGACTTGAAAGTCACAGGAGGATACATCTCTTCTTCCATCAACCTGGATAAAATGGTACCAGATCTGTGTTCCCATCTAAGCAACTAGAAAACTGGATGAAGCACTGGAGACTTGGCAGTGTAGGGCTGTGATCTGTGACAGAGAATAAATGAGGTGATTGCCTTGTCTCTGGAGGTACTTTTCATGCTATGGTGTAAGGTGAGGGAACATAGGTAGACAAGGGTGGTGTCATTGATCTGAAGAGAAGAGATTGGAATTTGGGGATTCTGACGTTGGAATTGGGCTTCCCTGTTGGCTTAGACAGTAAAAAATCTTCCTGCAAAGTGGGGGACCTGGGTTTGATCCCTGGGTTGGAAAGATCCTCTGGAGAAGGGAATGGCTACCCACTCCAGTATTCTTGGATAACAGTCGACACTGGAGAGGAGAGAATCATGGTGAGAAAAAAGAGCCCCAGAAACCTACAGAGAGTTTCTCAGGAACCTTGCTAAATGCTAAGTAGTATAGAATGAAACTTCATAAGGCTTGGTTAGGAAGTACCAATAAGCTTTAAGGTAAGCAACTCTTTTTTTTTTTTCATTTATTTTTATTAGTTGGAGGCTAATTACTTTACAATATTGTAGTGGTTTTTGTCATACATTGACATGAATCAGCCACGGATTTACATGTATTCCCCATCCCGATCCCCCCTCCCACCTCTCTCTCTACCCAATCCTTCTGGGTTTTCCCAGTGCAACTCTTGAAATCCACACAGGGTTTCTGGAATTGTGAGGTCTGAACAGCTACAGTGTTTAACATCTGGGACACTCGGAGAGACCTTAGAGAGTTATGCCTTATTAGTAGAGCTAAACTACAGTAGATTAAAGTCTACTTTACATTTGTCCTTAAAAAAATGAAAAACAAGTCTCAAAAGGATCAAATTGGTGGATGAGCAACTAAATTGCACCCAGAACAAAATTCACAGTATTCTAAAGGTTAACAAAATACATGCACTCAATGTTGTAATATTCAAACAGTTTAACATCAATTAAAAATTACTAGACATGAGAAAGTAGACTAAGTGATCAATTACAGGGAGAAAACATTTAATAGAAACAGACCCAGCAATCAGAGAGATGGGTGGCATTAAATCCAAAGTGCTTAAAACAGTAATTATAAATATACTTAAGGGCTTAGTGGGAGATATAAAACTTAGGAGAAAAAGATAAAGCATATAAAAAGCATATAAATCTGAAAAATAAAATATCTGAAATGAAAAATTACCTGGATCAGTTTAACAGATTACATGCTGAAGAAGAAAAGACCAATGAACTTGAAATACAGAAATATAAATTGTCCAACTGAAACATAGAAAGAAAAAAGATAAACAAATAAACAAAGCTTTAACAATCTGAAGGACAAAATCAAGCAGTGTAACATATTTATAATTGGAGTCCCCAGAAAGAGAGAATGAAATGGGGTCAGAAAAACATTTGAAGAAATAATGGTTGAAATTTCTCCAATCTGATAGAACTATAGCTCACAGATCCAAGAAGCCTCAGAGACTCTAAGAGAATAAACATAAAGAAAACCACAAAAAGCCACATTACCACCCAATTCTTGAAAACTGATGATAGAGAAAATCTTAGAAAATACTCAAAGAGAAGACACTTTCTATTCAGGGGAACAAAGATAGGATTTATCTTTGTTATTCTCAAAAAACAATGAAAGACAGAAAATGGTGAAAAAAACACCTTTGGTTGGGGGGATAAAGACTTTTAAAGGCAACAAAAGCTGAGAGAATCTGGTCAGCAGACTTGTACTGAGAAATGTTCAAGTTTTTCAGTCTGAAGGACAATGATATCAAAGAAAACTCAGATCTGCTCACAGCAATGAAGGCCTTCAATAATGGTAAATATGTGGGTCAATTTAAAATAGGTTCTTTTCATCTTGACTTTTAAAAAGATAAATTACTATTTAAAGCAAAAAATTACAGTGTTCTGTAGAGTTTAAAGAAGTAAAATATCTCACAATATTAACACAAAGGATGAAAAGGAGAGATGGAAGATTATTACTATAAAGTGGCTGTAGGAGATGGGGGCTTCCCTGGTGGCTCAGATGGTAAGGAATCTATCTTCAATGCAGGAGACTTAGGTTTGATACTTGGGTCAGGAAGATCCCCTGGAGAATGGAATGGCTACCCACTCCCAGCATTCTTGCCTAGAGAATTCCATGTCCATGGGGTCAATTTTACAGTCCATGGGGGTCACAAAATGTCTACATAGTAGACATAAGGGCATAATCTTTGTTGAAGTCAGACTGTCATCAGTTAAAATGAGTATGATGTTATTGTTATTCTGTCACCAAATAATGTCTGACTCTTTACAACCCCATGGACTGAAGCACACAAGTCTTCCCTGACCCTCACCATCTCCCAAAGTTTGCCCAAGTCCATGTCTATTAGATTGGTGACACCATCCAACCATCTCATCCTCTGTTGCCCTCTTCTCCTCTGTCTTCAATCTTTCCCAGCATCAGGGTCTTTTCCAATGAGTCAGCTATTACATCAGGTGGCCAAATTATTGTAGCTTCAGCTTTAGCATCAGTCCTTCCAATGAGTATTTAGGTTTCCTTTAAAATTGGTTTGATCTTCTTCTTATCCAACAGACTCTCAAGAGTCTTCTCCAGCACCACAGTTGGAAAGCATCATCAGTTCTTCGGTGCTCAGCCTTCTTTATGGTCCAACTCTCACATCCATACATGACTACTGGAAAGACCATAGCCTTGACTATACCAACGTTTGTCAGCAAAGTGATGTCTTTGCTTTTCAACACACTGTCTAGGTTTTTCATGGCTTTACTGCCAAGAAAGTGAAAAGTGAAATTCGCTCAATCGTGTCTGACTCTTTGTGACCCATGAACTTATACAGTCCAGTGGAATTCTCCAGGCCAGAATACTGGAGTGGGTAGCCGTTCCCTTCTCTGGGGTATCTTCCCAACCCAGGGATCGAGCACAGGTCTCCTGCCAAGAAGTAGTCACCTAATTTCAAGGCTGCAGTCACCATCCACAGTGATTTTAGAGTCCAAGAAGAGGAAATCTGTCACAACTTCCACCTTTTCCCCTTCTGTTTGCCATGAAGTGGTGGGACTGGATGCCATGATCTTAGTTTTTTTTTTTTTTTTAATATTGACTTTTAAGCTGATTTTTTCACTCTCCTCTCACTTTCATCAAGAGGCTCTTTAGATCTTCTTCACTTTCTGCCATTAAATTGGTGTCAGCCACATATCTAAAGTTGTTGATATTTCTCCTGGCAATCTTGATTCCAGCTTGTAACTCATCCAGCCCAGCATTTCACATGATGTGCTCTGCGTATAAGTTAAATAAACAGGGTGATAATAAACAACCCTGTTGTATTTCTTTCTCAATCTTGAACCAGTCTGTTGTTCAAAACAAGATTCTAAGTGTTGTTTATTGACCCACATACAGGTTTCTCAGGAGACAGGTAAGATGGTCTGGTACCTTCATCTCTTTAAGAGTTTTCCACAGTTTATTATGATCAACACAATCAAAGACTTTAACATAGTCAATGAAACAGAGGTAGATGTTTTTCTGGAATTCCCTTGTTTTCTCTATGATCCAGTGAATGCTGGTAATTTGATCTCTGGTTCCTCTGCCTTTACTAAACCCAGCTTGGACATCTAGAAATTCTCAGTTCACATAATGCTGAAGCCTAGCGTGAAGGATTTTGAGCATAACATTACTATTGTGTGTATGATAAGACCTATAGAAATCACAAAAGTTAAAACGAAAAGGTGTGACCCAGGATGGAGATATCATGAAATATTGAAAAATAATCCAAAGTTAAGACAGGAAGAAAGGGGAAAGGAGAGCAGAGAGAATATGACACAAATTGAAACATGAGAGATTTGGACTTAATCGTGTCAATATTTACAATAAATGTAAGTAGTCAAAGTAGTCAAATTAAGGGCAGATGTAATCAGGATAGAAATAAGCAAAATTAGTGGTCTACTGGAAAATGTTTAACCACTAGCTCTCTGGAGGAATACAAGTCCTAATTTGTATCAATTGCTGATTTAAGTGGTGTAAATACTCCCACTATAGCCAAGTTCAAGCTATGACATGACATCTACTGGCTTGCAAAATTCTTATAAAGTTAACAATCAACTCTTATGAACTAGTATGAGCTCTTTCCAGCACCGGTTATAAAACTAGGTATTTTTAATGTACTGTTTATAAGAGACACAATATAAAGACCGATTAAAAAAAAGTAACTGATAGGTTAAAAGTGAAAAATAAAATGGGGAAGGCATATACCATGCTAAAAATAATCATAAGAAAGCTCAAATGGCTACATTATTTTCGGACATAGTAGATTTCAGGACAAGAAATATTACCAGGGACAAAAAATAATATTTAATAATGATAAAAATATCTCTTCATCCAGAAGAAATGACAATTCTATGTATGCAATGAATAAGAGAACTTCAAAACATACTGAGCAAAACCTACAGAATTGAAAGAGGACAGATATATATTCAAGATTACAGTTTCCATAGTCCCCTTTTCGTATCGATAGGACAACAATTGGATTGAAAACCAGGGCACTACAGAAGACGTGAACAACACTGTCAATCACTTTGACCTACTTGGCATTTATAGAAAGTTATTCCAATCAACAGAAGAATATATTTTCTTTTCAAGTGCGTGTGTAACCTTCATCAATTTAAGCCATATGCTGGCCTATAAAACAAGTCAATAAATTTAAAATATTAAAGTCAGACACAGCATGTGTCTGACCATAGTAACATTTTATTAGACATAAAAGAACCAAAAAGTTATCTGGATTATATCCAAATCTTTAGAAAGCAAACAACAAATACTCTTAAGAAAAGTTTTCAAGAGACAATAGAAAATATTTTAAGCTGAATATAATGAGAACATAAGGAAGAAATCACACAAAAAAATTAGAACATATTTGAAACTGAATGGTAATGAAAACACA
Organism: Dama dama; assembly: GCF_033118175.1. NCBI lineage: Eukaryota > Metazoa > Chordata > Mammalia > Artiodactyla > Cervidae > Dama > Dama dama. The sequence continues at coordinate 45,512,794 of NC_083694.1, read as the reverse complement.
GCATATGAAACTTTGATATAGCTAAAAGCACTTAGAGTGAAATTTATAGCTTTGAGTGTTTATATGACAAAGAATAAAGTTGTAAGATCAAGATCACTGATTTATTTTTTTCACTTTAAGAATCTAGAAAGAAAAAAAGCAAATTTTAAAAAAGCAAGTAAACTAAGGAAAATACTAAAGGCAAGATTGAAAATCCCAATGAATAAAATATCAACAAGAGAATAAATTACTTAAAATACTAGTTCTTTGAAATACCCATTAAAATCATAAACTCCAGCTAGACTAATAAAAAAGAAACAAAAAAAAATCAGACAACATATCAAAATAAAGGTGGTATATAGATCATTCAGACAATAAAAGGGAAATATTAGGTTGTTGGGGATTCCCAGGTGGCACTAGTGGTAAAGAACCTGCCTGCCAATGCAGGAGACATTAAGAGACCCCGGTTCGATTCCTGGGTCAGGAATAACCCCTGGAGAAGGGTTTGACAACCCACTCTAGTATTCTTGCCTGGAGAATCCCATGGACAGAGGAGCCTTGCAGACCACTGCTGATAGGATTGCAAAGAGTCAGACACAACTGAAGTGACTTAGCATGCATGCACTAGGTTGTTAGGGACAACTTTATGAGAAGTTCAACAATTCAAATGAAATGCACATATTGCTTAAACAATGCAAGTTATTAAAACTGATAAAAGAATAAGCAATTTGGGATAGCTGCATGTGTATTAAAGCAATTGAATTCATGACTAAAGACTTTCCACAATGAAAACTCTGATCCATGTGGCTTCATACTGATGAAGAAATTATACTAGTCTTACACAACTTCTTTCACAAAATAAAAGAATAAATACTTCTCAGCTCATTTGTGAGTTGAGACCAAGCCAGAATAAAAAAAAAAATACAGACCAACATTCCTTATTAAATTAGATGCAAAAATCCTTAATACAATTTCACCAAATCAAATTCAGATATATTGATATATAAAAAGATAACTAATACTTATCCCAGGAATATGAATTAGGTTCAATATTCAAAAAAATCAACTATCTATTATATTACATTAAGAAAATAAAAGGGAAAAAATCATACGGTTATTTCAATGGATGAAGAAAAACCATCTGACAAAATTCAAGGCCCATAATGTTAAAAACTCTTAGCAAAGTAGAAATAGAGGAAACATCCTCAATTGATAAAGGACATCCAAAAAACAAAACAAAACAGTCCAAAACAAAACAAAAGCAAAAACAATTTTTACTAATAAAATTGCACTTAATGGTGAAAGCCTGAATACTTACAGGAATATGGCAAGAATGTCTATTCTCACTATTTTTATTCACTATTTTAAAGAACCTCCTAGCCAGTGCAATAAAAAAGGAAAAGAAAAAAGGGCATACAAATTAGACAGGAAGCAATAAAACTGTCTTTATTTGTAGATGATAGGATCATGTACATATGTAGAAAAATCCTAAGGAACCTCCAAAAATATTGCCACAACAAATAGCTAAATCTAGCAAGTGATCTGAAGTCAACATACAAAAATGAAGTTCATCTCTGTATGATAGCAACAAACAAATGGAAAATGAAATTTTAAAAATAGTCGCTTAGAATAGCACCAAAAAAGTGAAATATTTAAGAATCTGTATATAATCAATATAGTTATATACTTCTAACACATGTACTATATTCACTGTTGTTGTTTAGTCACTAAGTCATGTCTGACTCTTCGTGACCGCATAGACTGTAGCCTGCTAGGTTCCTGTGTCCATGGGATATTCCAGACTAGAATACTGGGGTAGGTTACTATTTCTTTCTCCAGGGGATCTTCCTGACCCAGGAAATGAAACCACGTCTTTTACAACTCCTGCATTGGTAGGCAGATTCTTTACCACTGAGCCACCTGGGAAGCCCCATATACTGTATAAAAATATGTAAATATATGGGGATACATGTATACACAGAAACACTGTACACCGGAAAACTACAATTTTGTTGAAAGAAATGAAAAATCTACATAAATGAAGAGGAATATCTTGTTTAAAGATGAAAAACTCTACTTTAAAATGTTAATTCTTCCCAGATACATATACAAAATCATATAATTCCTATCAAAATCCAGGAAGATTTTTTTTTAATTGACAAACTGATTCTAAACTTTAGCTAGAGATGCAAAATAACCTAAACAGGCAAAATGATTTTGAAACAAAGAAGTGGCTAATTGTTTTGGGTGCTATAACAAAATGCCATAAATGGAGTGGTTTAAATAGCAGAAATGTACTTTTCAGTTATGGTTGGTGGTAGGGAAATCCAAGACCACATGGTGAAACAGGGGAGGAGAGAGGATGAAAGCTAGGTTTCCAAAGAGGGCCATGAACCTCAACTCTCCTGGGGGTCCCACTCTAACCACCTCATCTGAACACAGACACCTCGCAGACATCACACTTCCAAATGCCATACTTGCACAGTTCAGGGTCCTGACATGAATTTGGTGCCAATACAAACATGGATCCAAAACAAATAGCAAAGTGGGAGACTTGCCACGTTTTGATTTCAGTCCTCACCGTAAAACCACTATAACTGAGACAGTGACACCCATAGGGATATACTTTTAAGTCAGTGCAACAGAAAGGAGATTCAAGAGATATGTTCATAGTTATACAATCAATCAACTTTCAATAAAGGTATCAAGATAATTTAATGGGAAAATCATAGTCTTTTCAAAAATTGTGTCAATCAACTTTCAATAAAGGTATCAAGATAATTTAATGGGAAAATCATAGTCTTTTCAAAAATTGTGCTGATTTTATACATAGTAGGTGGCACTAGAGCACCATAGTAAGTGAAAAACAGACTGGTTCCAAATTGGCAAAGGAGTACATCAAGGCTGTAGAGCCACCTTGCTTATTTAACTTATATGCAGAGTACATCATGTGAAATGCTGGACTGGATGAAGCACAAGCTGGAATCAAGATTGCTGGGAGAAATATCAATAACCTCAGATATGCAGATGACACCACCCTTATGGCAGAAAGGGAAGAGGAAATGAAGAACCTCTAGATCAAAGTGAAAGAAGAAAGTGAAAAAGCTGGCTTAAAACTCAACATTCAAAAAACTAAGATCATGGCAACTGGTCCCATCACTTCGTGGCAAATAGATGGAGAAACAATGGAAACAGTGAGAGACTTTATTTTGGGGGGCTCCAAAATACCTGCAGATGGTGACTGCAGCCATGAAATTAAAAGACACTTGTTCCTTGGAAGAAAGCTACGACAGACCTAGACAGTATATTAAAAAGTAGAAACATTACTTTGCTGATAAAGGCCCATCTAGTCAAAGCTATGGCTTTTCTAGTAGTCATGTATGGATGTGAGAGTTGGACTATACAGAAAGCTGAGAGCCAAAGAATTGATGTTTTTGAATTGTGGTGTTGGAGAAGACTCTTGAGAGTCCCTTGGACAGCAAGAAGATCAAACCAGTCAATCCTAAAGGAAATCAGTCCTGAATATTCACTGGAAGGACTGATGCTGAAGCTGAAACTCCAATACTTTGGCCACCTGATGTGAAGAACTGACCCATTGGAAAGGACCCTGATTCTGGGAAAGATTGAAGGCAGGAGGAGAAGGGGATGACATGACAGAGGATGAGATTATTGGATGGCATCACCGACTCAGTAGACATGAGTTTGAGCAAGCTTCGAAAGTTGGTGATGGACAGGGAAGCCTGGTGTGTTGCAGTCCATGGGGTCGCAAAGAGTTGGACACGACTGAGTGACTGAACTGAACTGAGGTGGCACTAATGGTAAAGAACCTGCCTGCCTGCCCATGCAGGAGACGTAAGAGATGTGGGTTCAATCCCTGGGTCAGGAAGATCCCCTGGAGAAGGGCATGTCAACCCACTCTAGTATTCTTGCTTGGAAAATTTCATGGACAGAGGAGCCTGGCAAGCTACAGTCCATAGGGTCACAAAGAGTCAGACACGACTGATGTGACTTAGCATAGCTCCTTGTAGTTCTGGACTAGCTAAATGGCAAAGTGAAAATACATGTGTGGCAAGAATGAGGAGCAACAGGCATGCTCAGATGTTGCTGGGTGTAACTGGACATTTTGGAAAACCATTTGATGGACAGATTCTTTACTTCTCATAAAATCTAGCAACTGACTCTTGGACATTTGCATGTGTGCTCAGTGGCTAAGTCATGTCAGACTCTGCAACCCCATGTACTGTATCCCCCCAGGCTCCTGTGTCCATGGAATTTTCCAGGCAAGAATCCTGGAGTAGGTTGCCATTTCCTCCTCCCAAGGATCTTCCCAATGCAGGAATAGAACCCATGTCTCCTGTGTCTGCATTGGCAGGCAGTTTCTTTACCACTGAGCCGCCTGAGAAGCCCCCTGGGCATTTACCGTATAGAAACAAAACCAGAGCTTTAATCGTCACAGCCCAGCCTGGAGAAGACTGAGCTTTCATCTACAGGTGACTGGCTGTAGACGCTGTGGTGTCATCACATGAAGGGACATTGCCAGCAACACACAGGATTAGAGTTCCAACACACAATAAAACCAAAGAGCAAAATGAGGCAAGGGGACAGAAAGGACGTGCCATGTGGTTCCACAAGGATGAAATCCTGGAACAGACTGACAGCAGGTCAGAGTCTGCAGGGGGCCAGGGCCCGGGGTCGGAGGCAGGGTGACTCGCTGCCAGGCGGCTTATGTCTGTATGTGTATCAGAGCTCACCCAAGTCTGCATTTCAAAAGGGGTGCTTTTGAATGCTTGTAAATTACATCTCAATTAATTTTTTTTGTTTCTTCTTTAATTTTACCTTTTATTTTTTGTGATTTAAAAAATTTTTATTGAAATATAGTTGATATACAGTGTTGTGTTCACTTCAGGTGTACATCAAAGTGATTCAGCTCAGTTATATATATATATATATATATATAATATGTATATACACTGTTTTTAATATTCTTTTCTGCTTTAGGTTATTAAAATATACTGAGTATAGTTCCCTGTGATATACAGTAGGGCCTTGTTGGTTATCTGTCTTATAGACAGTGGTGTGTATATGTTAATCCCAAACTCCTAATGAACCTGCCCCTCCTCCAATGTAACAGTTACATTTGTGTGTGGTGTAGAACTTGCCGGTTTAGCAACCACAAGTTTGGTTCCTGTGTCTGTGAGTCTGCTTCTCTTTTGTGAGTAAGTTCACTGGCATCGTTTTTTTACATTACACATATAAGTGATACATGATATTTGTCTTTCTCTGTCTGCCTGACTGTACTCAGTACAATCACCTCTAGGTCCATCCATGTTGCTGCAAATGGCATTATTTCACTCTTTCTTATGGCTGAGTAATAGTTCATTATATCCATGGACCATGTATTCTCTATCTATTCCTCTGTCACTGGACATTGAGGTTGCTTCTGTGTCTTGGCAATTGTGAATTGTGCTGCTGTGGACATTGGGGTGCGTGAACATAGATGCAAAAACCCTCAACAACATACTAGCAAATCGAAGCTGACTTTTAAAAGTGTGAAGGATCTGGAGAGGAAGTGGGTGAGCTGGGGTGGAAAAGCTCATGAACCGCCAGCTCACAGTCAATATGTGTCCTGTGCAGACAGGCTGAGGAGGCCTTGAGTAGGGAAGGAGCATATGGAGATTTGGTTTTCATGTTCACATCTGGCACTCCTGTGGATCCTGAAGTGTACAGGAGACCTTGGGCTGAAGTTTCAAATATGGAAAAGTATGGAAAGTGAGAACAGCCAAGAAAAACCATTGAAAGGTATAGCTGAGAGGCTTCGGAAATTGATTTGCTGATGGGAGGAGGGAGAGGTGAGGCTCTAAGACATCTCCAAGGAAAATGTTTCTAAAAGATAAAGATAGTTCCATAGGGACTTCCTGGTGGTCCAGTGGTTAAGTATCTGCCTTGCAATGCAGGGGACACAGGTTCAATTCCAGGTTGGGAAACTAAGATTTCACATGCTGCAGAGATACTGATTCCATGCACCACAAGCAAGACCCAATGCAGCCAAACAGATGAATTGTTATTATTCAGTCTCTCAGTAGTGTCCAACTCTTCGTGACCCCATGGACTGCAGCACACCAGGCTGCCTTGTCCTTCACTATCTCCTGGAGTTTGCTCAAACTCATGTCCATTGAGTTGGTGAGGCCATTCAACCATATCATCTTCTGTCACCCCCCTTCTCTTCCTGCCTTCAATCTTTCCCAACATCAGGGTCTTTTCCAATGAGTCAGTTCTTCTCATCAGGTGGCCAAAGTATTGGAGCTTCAGCTTCAGCATCAGTCCTTCCAATATTCAGGACTGATTTCCTTTAGCATTGACTGGTTTGACCTGCTTGCAGTCCAATGGACTTTCAAGAGTTTCCTCTAACACCACAGTTCAAAAGCACCAATTCTTTGGTGCTCAGCTCTCTTTATAGTTCAACTCTCACATCCATACATGACTATTGGAAAAACCATAACTTTGATTATATGGACCTTTGTCGGCATCTGTCCTTCCAATGAATATGCAGAGTTGATTTCCTTTAGGATTGACTAATTTGATCTCCTTGTTGTCCAAGGGACTTTCAAAAGTCTTCTCCAGCACCACAATTGGAAAGCATCAGTTCTGTGGTGCTCAGCCTTCTTTCCGGTCCAACTGTCACCTCTGTGTATGACCACTGGAAAAACTAAAGCTTTAGCTATACGGACCTTTGTTCGCAGACAGATAAATAAATATTTAAAAAAGACAGTCCCATAGAAGAGGGCAAACATTTTGAACAGACTCGAACTTCACTTGGCCAGAAATGGCCAAGAAACACAAGAAAAAGTGCTCAATATCATTAATCCTCAGAGAATTGCAAAAGGAAATCACTATACTCTTTGGCACCTGTGGCCTTGACAAAATTTGACATTATCTACTGTTTGTTGAGGGTGTAGAACAGCAACACAGTAATTGTTACAACCAGTTGGTGACCCAGTTGCACATAATCTATTAAAATTGAACACACATGTTCCCTATGACCTACTGGTTTCCCTCCCAGGCATATGCCTGGTCCAGAAGCTGCACCTGGATAAGTGCAGCCCCAAACTGGAAACAAGCCAAACTTTCATCAGGGGTGGATTAGATACAGGAACTTACAATGAGATACTTAAGCAGCAGTAAAGAGATGGACATGCATGGGTGAATCTCACACATGTAGCATCAACAGAAAGATGCTAGACTTGGAATACACACAGAATGATTCCTGTGCGTTGCATTCCACAACAAGCAAGGCTGACATACGGCGGGGTAGGGATACACAACTGGGCAGCATCACCATAGCAACAGCAACACCGAGAGCAAGAACTAGTCATGATAAAAGTCGAGTTAAGACCCTCTGTCTGGAAGGGACATTTGAGGTCTTCCTGCACTGGCAACGTTACATGTCTTGATGTAGATGACACTTATGTGACTGTGTGCTTTAGAACTCTCCATTAATTTGAACAGGTATGTTTTATGCTCCTTTCTGTATGTATATTACATTTCACAACCTGGTAAATAAAAAACAGTCAGCAGAATACAGAAAGGTCATTGAAAGCGTCAGACACACAGGGCTAACGAGCACAGCTGCCCAGACTGTGCACTATGCAATGCCTGAGGAAGCTACAAACATAGACACCATGACCCCAAAAGGGAGTCAAGAGAGTACAACTGAGTGCTTGGTCTGAAGCCTGGAGAGGCAGGCACCTCATGGAGAAGCAGGAGGTGCACAGAGACCAAGAAGGAAGGACAGGAAGGCAGAAGGCCAGCCAGGACAGTGCAGAGATGGGAGGAGGACTCCCACGGAGCACCTCCCCAGGGACCCCCCTCCTTGCAGGGCCCCACAGCACTCCTGAGCTCTGCCACCTCATTTCCCACTCCCAGAAGCAACTGGAATCAGATCTGCCAATGGTCAGAGCCCCAGGCCCCTCCCAGGGAGAAAGCAGATGATACACTTTGAGAGTGAAGCCGGCTGGAAGGATGACAAAGATTACTACAGCCTCTCCCACAAATGGGGACTTAGGTCACCTTGCCAGTCAGGGTCTTTCTGTTTTGTAGAGCAAGCCCAGAACAGAGGGATGGGACCTCCTCAAGGTCACAGGAAGCCTCCAAATCAGGCAGTTCCCCTCTAAGACCTTCTCGTTTCTTATTCTAATTTGCTGGATTAACTCCCGTGAATGACTCCTAATAGGTAGAAATGTTATTCTGTTAACACATTTGCATGATAATAGGAATTCAGTGTCTCAATGGAAGGAACATCAGTGCCAGTCCAGGGAAGGCCAGTGAAGTAAGATCATACCACTGGGGGTCCTAGACGTCTTGGGAATTTGAGAAGAACACTAGACCCCCTCTTCAGGGAAGGTGACATTAGCCATTTGTGTACAGGCTTTGATGAATTTGTGTGCAGGCTTTGAGGAGGTTTGCAGACATCCTTCTGCCCCCACCAGCCCATCAGAGACTCAGGCTAACCTCTATGAGAGAAGCTAGCTTTAGTCCTAATGACTGCTTGATGGTGGGCAGGAGAGAGAAAGCCCCTGTCATTGAAAGAGAAAGCAGGTAGTGGGGAGAGAGACAGGGAGACAGGGAGATAGAAAGAGATGGAGAGACAGAGGCAGAGAGAAAGAGCAACAGAGACATTCTCTTCTGTTAAGACCAAGTAACAGCCCTTGTCCACCCAGTGCCCATGCTGGATCAAGCACTATATTAGGCACCTCACAGGGGACCTCTTAGACCCCTGAGCAGAGACAGTGGTATGAGATGCTGAGTCCTTGGGTCAGGAAGGGGCCTAGGCCACAGCACTTTAGGTCCAGGTGGGCTAGGAGCCGCTTTGCTGTTCAGTCCCTCAGTTGTGTCTGACTCCTTTTGACCTCATGGACTGCAGCACACCAGGCTTCCCTGTCCTTCACCATCTCTTAGAGTTTGCTCAAACTCAAGTCCATTGAGTCAGTGATGTCATCCAACCATCTCATCTTCTGTCACTCCCTTCTCATCTTGTCCTCCTGGCTTATAATAAAAGCTGAGTACAGAACAAAAAAATCTCAAACAACAACAAAACCCACCCATCATTAGCCTCTGTCCAAGCTCAATGATTGTGATTAAGGCAAAGAAGAACAGAGTCTAGGGTATTTTAAGCCACAGTCAGTGTATCATTTTGAAAAATGGGAAGTTGGACTCTGAAACCACAGGTTAGCAGCCCCTCAACAGGACAGAGCAATGACCTTCCTAATAACTATTTGTATCCCTGCTTCTCAGGCCCCACTTCCTTTTATTCAGGCCAGAGGCCAGCTGCAAGTCCTTTCTGTGTGGCAATTGCAGTGCTGGTTCAGGATGCCAAGTTAAGGGTCTCCAGGTGATACCTGCGAGGACCAGGGGGCTGAGAGGAGCCCACCCTCCTCAGCCCCCGGGCCCCTCAGCCCCCTGTTGGCTAGCCTTCACCTTGAGCTGACCCATGGGGCCACAGGTGGAGACCTCAGGACAGATTCCACACTCCGCACTATGCACTTGGTTTAGACTGACGGCTCCCCTCCATGCACGCACAGATGCACTCGGCAGTATGCGTGCAAATGGACAAGGACACCTTCATCCCCACGGCCCATTTGCCAAGTGCATGTACCCAGATGGTACCCCCAAATGTGGCCAAACAGCGCCCATCCCATCCAGCACCCGGCCCCCTGCAGCCACCCACGGGTGCGGTCCCTCATGAATTCAGAGCCCAGAAGAGCCATGGGCTCTCCCCAACATGGGAGCAGAAGTCCTGTTGCTTCTGCCTTCTCTCTGCTCCTTCATGTGTTAATTCATCTTTCTCTCCCCTTTGGGGATGCAAGGAAGGGGCTGCTGCTGGTCCAGAGCAGATAATATCTGTCTGACACCTACTGGGCATAAATGTCAATGCAGCCATGTATTGATGGATTGGGATTTTTTCTTCTTCTTTCTTCTTCATTCTTCTCACTGATAAAGTTGCTGCTTGAGATACAGTTCCTGGGGGAAGCAAAGGGGTTTGCAGGGGTAGATGTGCCACGAGCCCAAGAGGGTGTGCAGAGAGTCTGTGGGTGTGTGAAGGTGGGGGTGTGCGCACAGGCAGGGCAGGGGTCCACGTCACTCGCATGGAAGGAACACGGATGTGTCAGAACATGTACATGAGAGCTTGCATGGGGAGTGGAGCGGTGACTTCTGCTGGTAATGACATTTCTGGGAGCATGTGTCTGAGGCCATGGGAGTGTCACCAAGACAGTGGACCTGTGGACCTGCAGGGGGTCCATGTGCGCCTGGGATTGTGGGTGTGTGTTCGCGTGTGACGTGCGGGAGGTTCAGGTTGGGGGTGGGGAGGGGTCTTCACATTTCCACGGGAGGTCCTTTCTCAGACATGGCTCTCCCCTTACACTCCTTCAGCCAGAAGATGGACGCGTGGTTTTGCTTCAGGGATGAGAAGCATGGTTTCTTGGATGTTCTCATGTTCTCACCTAGAGAAGTAGCCACGTGTCTCACCTAAACACACACACACACACACACACATGCCTGGCACAATCTCAGACATCAGGAAGCAAAGTGCTCTCACCTTACAAGAGGCGAGTCCACAGAAGCAGGACACGGGGAAGAGAGCTGTGTCTGGCTCGTGGCCAGCTCACGCACCTGCATTGTGTGCAGAGCCTCTGTGACAGTCAGCAGCCCATCAGCTCTGCTGTGCTTCTGGTTTTAGGTGCAAAGAGCCTTAATTAGGATCTTCCCCAAACCGATGGTTCTGGAAAACATTGATGGTGAAGATGAGGACGGAGATCCATGAGTGCTCAGAATTTTGCAGGCGCCCCACCGAGAGTTTTCTGTACATCATCTCATTTAATCTCCACAAGGACACCAGTGGGCTGTCTCTCCCCTCCCTGAGACTCTGAGGAGAGAGTTCACCTTGGTTACCTGTGGATGATGGCCAGCTGCCCCTCCCCTTTCTTTGACCCCCTAGGCCCCCGTGAATAACTGCCTGTAAAGAGTCTACTCTTTCTATCCATCCTGTACTGGCACATATGGAGGTCCTGTGATCAAGTTCAGGGCAGAGGAGGGTGCATAAAAGCCAGGCCTGCAGCTTTGCAGGGGGTCACTCCCTAGACTGGATCAGTTCTGCTCTCCCCTCGTTCACCCCTGTTTCCAGTAAGAGCCAGTGCCTCCAACACCCACAGAGAGATGCTCGAAGCTAAGGGTGCCGAGCTGCCCTGCTGCCCATGGAGCTCACTTCTGAACTGGAACACAGGTGGGAAAGTTTCTTCCACGTCAACTTGGTCCTCCGGTTAGAGCAGAAATGGAAACTACCATAGTCACACCAGCAGAGGAATGAGATGGTTGGATGGCATCACCGACTCGATGGACAAACTCCAGGAAATAGTGAAGGACAGGGAAGCCTGGTGTGCTGCAGTCCAGTGGGTCGCAAAGAGTCGGACACGACTTAGTGACTGAACAACAACATGGTCACACCGAAAACGTGGAGGTTGACTCAGCCAGGCCCCAGATCTTGCCAGCTGGAAGCTGGGCCCTTGAGTGCATCCTTCCGTGCAGTTTCAAAACACCAGGAACACCAGTGAGGGTGGCCCACATCTTAAGAAGGATGGATTGGGAAGAGTCAGAATGTTAGAACTGCCAGCAACATCCTGTCAATTTTAGCAAAGCCCAGCAGGAGGGGAGCCCAGACTGCAGTCAGTTGCTCTGCAGGCAGCAGGGAGAAGGCTGGAAGCCCCCCTATGGGAATGCTATCCATCAGTGCCCAAGCACCAAGTGGACAGAAGCCTGGGACCTTGTAACCTTGAGCCCCAGACAATTGGATATAAGTGTGGGAACTCAGCCTTTCACAAGAGCCCCCCATTACTACTTTTTGGCCAGACAGTAGACCCCATTCAGCTGACAGCAGAAGGTAGAGGGTGGGACGTCCCACCCACATCTACCATGTCCACTGGTCTCAGAGAAGCCATCACTGAGTGGAATAGAAAGAGATGGTGGTGGCACAGAGGCCCAGAAACAGATGAGAAACTATAGGCTTCAGTCTCATATATAAGAAGGACTCAGCCTATGATTACTAAGGCCTAGAACAGATTGGATGCCTATAAGACTTGGAGAACTAGTTGGGCAAATAGGGTACACCCTTGACCTGCAAATGCTATGAGCATTCAACCTGAAAGTAAGCACCATCTCTCCCAAACTCTATCCCTCAAGTGGGCACTCTGCCCTTCTCAAATACACCAGTATACCCCAGAGGTGAGAGCTGGACCATGGATAATGGATGATGATCTTCTTGGAGAAGCAGAACCAAGAACTAAATTGGAAGGAGTAATGCTGAAGCTGAAACTCCAATACTTTGGCCACCTGATGTGAAGAACTGACTCATTTGAAAAGACCCCCCCCCCCAAAAAAAAAAAAAAGACCCTGATGCTGGGAAAGATTGAAGGCAGGAGGAGAAGGGGATGACAGAGGATGAGATGATTGGATGGCATCACTGACTCAATGGACATGAGTTTGAGTAAACTCCAAGAGTTGATGATGAATAGGGAGGCCTGGTATACTGCAGTCCATGGGGTCGCAAAGAGTTGGACACAACTGAGTGACTGAACTGAACTGAACTTCCCTTGTGTTTGAATTTTGGGTGTGATCCATAACTGTGTAAGAATTTGTAAAAAATCCATCCAAAATCAGTGCATTTTACTACTGCTGCTAGGTTGTATTGAGTTACACCACTGTATAATCAAACTATCCTGTATGCTATAGGTCAGCTTGTCAATGAAAGTATAGGATTGCATGGAAGCATTAATTTTATCAGCTATTTCACTGGGTCCATGGTATTGCATGTCGTTTCAGCTAAAATTTTTAGACTTGGTTGAGTTGAGAGCCATTGGATACATCAACACTGTATTGGATACATTACAAGCCATTGGATACACCAAGATCCAGTTCCTGGCACATAACACCTGTGATCTCACACTGGTCATTCTGCTAGAGTTTTGCTCCTTACAGACACAATTCCAGTAAAGTCTATTTTGCTATTTCCACAATGAAAGAATAAAGGTGGTGAGTTTTTAAACATACACACAGCACCTTTAAGTGTGCTCCTAAGAGTATGTTCACAAGCAGATGAGGAGAACAAACCATTTTCATGTCCCACATTTGGAAGAATCCATTGCCTGCTACCTTTGGTTATGTGTTCTGCAAATCATGTTTCTCCTCCACTAAATACATAATCCAGTCCTGGGCCATGAGAAAGCATTCTTATTTCAAGGTGTAACAGTTCTTGCATCTTCAGGTCACAACTCTAGGTAGGTTGGCATGTGGGCAGCAGGAGAATTTCTAGAAGCTATCCCTACCCAGATAGCAGAGCCCTATATGTGGAAACACACCCACTAATCCCAATGCACCCTTAGCTACACTGCCCCATCTCAACGGCCACTCCAATACCCACCTTTCCAGACAGGAAAGGTGATGTGGTGGGGGCATGCTGGAGTGGAAAGAAACTGTGGCTTAACCACTGCAATTACAATGTCTTCTGAGGACTGTATAAAAAAAATACTACAATGCAATCCCTAAGACCCATGAATTATTTAAGTAGGAAAAAATGGAAAAGCTGGAAAATATTGGAGGAACCATCAAGATGGTTTAGGGTTTGAGCTTATGGTGAGCTCTCAGAGGTGATATGGGAGATGGAGAGAGAATGTGATTTTGCATCAGGAGGCAGAGTCTGGACCCAAATTCATCATTGATTTCCCACGAGAACTGGGTGAATCGGTTCCCTCTCTGCACCTCCACTTCCTGGTGAGTAAAACCAGGTGGTGAGAATGTCATCTCCATGCACCTCCTCCAGTTGTCATGAGGACCACACCACTGAGCACAGCAGGAAATGCTTTGTAAACCAGCAGGAAGTCCTGTGTTCTAGGGAATTGAGTTATTATCGATGCTCTGATGTTTGGGGAAAGCTGGAAATCAGCTTCCATAGAGCACATTTCATGACTACATGCTAACTAGCAAGACAACTTTGATTCCAAGAGGGCACTTGTCTAAATACTTCCATTTGCAAAATCTCTCTTCATTTTTCCATTGTTCATTAATTCAGAAAAATGTCTGAGCACCTGCTCCATGCTGGATGCTGGCATTACAGAGGTGAAGAAGCCGGTGAAGTCCCTACTCTCCTTTGAATCATGGAAGTAAACCTGGAGACAGATGAGGCCAAATTGGACCAACCCTTCCTCACCACTAGGTAGTAATGATCTGGAGTCTATTCTGCAAGGAGTCATGTTCAAAGATAGAACAAACCATAAACCCTACTGGATCTGGACAGATCCAGATCCATCCTGATCGTCAAGCTAGGCTCCCTGTGGTGGTGATGATGGGGAAGGCGGCTGTAGGTGTTGATGATGGTGCCGCTGTATAGCCTGTTGGCTATAGCGATGCTGTTACTGAATTTAAGCTCGTACTACTTGTGGTGCAACAGGGCAATCAATCAAGCGATGAATTGTGAGGGCAAGGAATAGTGACTTTGTTCAGAAAGTCAGCAGACTGATAAGATGGTGGACTAGTGCCCGAAAAAACCATCTTATTCGAGTTAGAATTCAGACTACATTTATACTAAAAGGGATGGGAGTGCATTTGGTTGTTTCAAACTTCTTTGTGCTGGAATACTTTGTTCTTGCAGCTGTCCATAGGTCAAGTCAACATGTTCCTGTGAGTCTCCAAGAAGACAAATGTGATTCTCCATTCTGTGACTTTTTATCTCTATATAAATGGAAAAGTATCACACCCTTAAATGTCAAAGACTTGAGAAGGGACTATCCTGTATATTTTAGGCTATAGGCAACATTCTTTAGTTGTAGCAAAGTCAACAGAATACAAAGTTTAGAGTAAAATAAATAGATCCACTTATGGAGTCAGATTTATTCTTCTCTGTTACAGTGATTGTTGTGGTGGTAGTGGTATTTGTAGTGGTTGTTTTGATGTGTAGTGGTTGCAACTATTAATGTTTTGTGGTTGTTGTAACTGTTATTATGGTGGTTGATATTGTGATTATTATTGCATAAGGTTGTTATGGCCTTGGTAGTGGTTTTGTTGGTTGCAGTTGCTGATTTTGTGATTGTTGCAATGGTATTGGTTATGGTTGTTGATATCACTATTGCTCGCATGGTGGAGGTCGTCGATATTGCTTAATGGTGGTGATGGTTATAGCTCTGATGGTGGTGGTAATTATGGTTGATGCTGTTGTGTAAATGTTGGCGATGCAGTGATATTGCTGGTGTTTACAATTGATGATGTTACTATGGTTGCTGCAGTGGTGGTATCAGTTGTCACTGATGTTGTGGTGCTGTTGGTGGTATTGGCAGTTGTGGTGGTTGTTGCAATGGCAGTAGTGGGTGTGGTGATGCCGCTACTGTTGGGGTGATGGAGGTAGTGGCTGCAGTTTTCATTGCGGTGGTGGTGGAGATTGTTGCTATGGTAGTGGCTGTGTTGGTACTTCATGTGGGTGTTGTGATGCTATTGTTGTTGGGGTGGTGGTTGTTGTGGTTGTCCTTATGGTGGTGTTGGTGATTGTGGTGATGGTGGTGGTACTGACGGGTGTTGTGGATGATGTGGTATTGTTGGCAGTTGCTGTTGTTGTAGTTGTTGCTATGGTAGTGGCTGTGTTGGTACTTCATGTGGGTGTTGTGATGCTACTGTTGTTGGGGTGGTGGTTGTTGTGGTTGTCCTTATGGTGGTGTTGGTGATTGTGGTGATGGTGGTGGTACTGGCGGGTGTTGTGGATGATGTGGTATTGTTGGCAGTTGCTGTTGTTGTAGTTGTTGCTATGGTAGTGGCTGTGTTGGTACTTCATGTGGGTGTTGTGATGCTACTGTTGTTGGGGTGGTGGTTGTTGTGGTTGTCCTTATGGTGGTGTTAGTGATTGTGGTGATGGTGGTGGTACTGACGGGTGTTGTGGATGATGTGGTATTGTTGGCAGTTGCTGTTGTTGTAGTTGTTGCTATGGTAGTGGCTGTGTTGGTACTTCATGTGGGTGTTGTGATGCTACTGTTGTTGGGGTGGTGGTTGTTGTGGTTGTCCTTATGGTGGTGTTAGTGATTGTGGTGATGGTGGTGGTACTGGCGGGTGTTGTGGATGATGTGGTATTGTTGGCAGTTGCTGTTGTTGTAGTTGTTGCTATGGTAGTGGCTGTGTTGGTACTTCATGTGGGTGTTGTGATGCTACTGTTGTTGGGGTGGTGGTTGTTGTGGTTGTCCTTATGGTGGTGTTGGTGATTGTGGTGATGGTGGTGGTACTGACGGGTGTTGTGGATGATGTGGTATTGTTGGCAGTTGCTGTTGTTGTAGTTGTTGCTATGGTAGTGGCTGTGTTGGTACTTCATATGGGTGTTGTGATGCTACTGTTGTTGGGGTGGTGGTTGTTGTGGTTGTCCTTATGGTGGTGTTGGTGATTGTGGTGATGGTGGTGGTACTGGCGGGTGTTGTGGATGATGTGGTATTGTTGGCAGTTGCTGTTGTTGTAGTTGTTGCTATGGTAGTGGCTGTGTTGGTACTTCATGTGGGTGTTGTGATGCTACTGTTGTTGGGGTGGTGGTTGTTGTGGTTGTCCTTATGGTGGTGTTAGTGATTGTGGTGATGGTGGTGGTACTGGTGGGTGTTGCGGATGATGTGTTGTTGGCAGTTGCTGTTGTTGCAGTTGTTGCGATGGTAGTGGTGGTGGTGATTTGGTGGTGGTGAGGTTGTGATGTCACTGTTGTTGGGGTGGAAGAGGTGGTGAATATCTGGACTGTATCTGTTTCCAAGTACATCCACCATGGCCTCCTTTCCCAGATAACCACACCAACTTACTTTAATTATTGATGGAGAAGTTAATTAAAACATGGAGCTTCCACAAATCCCAAAGTGCTGGTCTTCAAACCTGCTCTCCTTGTCATTTCTTATGACCCTCTGTTAATAGGCAATGATCCAGCCTTCAATCTTTGTGACAATGTTCCAATCCCAGCCAATTTAAATAATTCTCCCAGTAAAAATTCCACAAGATGCTGTCAAACATTTTATGAGTCTAAATATACAACACCAACTGTATCTAATCATTTTTTGTTTAAATCCTATTGGGAGGAAACAAATGATAAAGGATATCTGGCAAAATTTGCTTCTGTGAGTCCCTCCTATTATTGTTCAGGAACAGGAAATCTTCCATTTCCTTTCCTAATTTTTCCATTATTTTATTTACTTGAAGGGAACCTGCTATGTGATGTCTGAGAGCAGCTTTGATCAGTTTTGTGTGAGAGAGGGCCTTCTGCATACTGCCTCTTGTTCACCAGCTCCCTGTGATCTCACACCACTGGCATCTCCAGGAGTGTCACCATCCTTGGCCTTGCACCCCAATCCAACCACCAGCTGCCTCATCTTGGTTGGTGTCAATTCCTTCATCTCTAAGTCAGGGACCATCACACCAACCTGCAGGACTGTCCTGCAGACAAACTGTGGTTAGGACACTGAACTTAAAACTGAGCCTGGCTTGGAGGAGCAGCACCTTTGACAACAAGACAGTGTCCCCTAAAAACCGGGCTGAGCAGTCTCTTATCCACGAGCCAGCACCTCCCTCCTAGGGACCGCTGGCCAGATGGGCTCGGATACACGGGCACAGCCCTTCCTTAGTCTCTGGGCCTTTCTCACGCAGGCCTGGCACAGAAATTGGAAAACAGCAAGAAGGCAGCAGCCAGTCCTTGATAAGCCCATGCCCTGGAGGAGTCCATGTTCTGGTGGAGAAGAAAGGAGAAGCAGATCTGGCTTCACAAGATGCGGGGCTCAGGGAAGAAGGAAAATATGGGGTTCCTAACAAATTTTTAAAACTTTCAAAATAGCAGGGGATTAAACCAAATAGGGGGTCCTCCTCTGTGTGGAACCTTGTGTTTCTGAGCAGTTCACACACTCATGAAGCTGTTTCCTGGGAGAAGGAAATGCTTGTCATGATAGGCCATGCCAGATCACATACATGCTTTGTTTTATTTCACTGACTTAAGAGCTAGCTGCAAAGGGTAGGCATTGTAATCCCTCATTTATAGAAAAGGGAGACAGAGGACTTAAGTTGTTGAAAGGTTTCTCAAGCACACATCAAAGTCCATGCTCCACCAATTAGGCTGGACATTGGGTCCTCTGTAGCACCTTTAGGCTTTCCCATGGGGAGCCCCAGGCAACCTGAGGAGGCAGACAGAACATCCTCTTCATTACAGCCTTGCTCCAGACCCAGATCTTCCCTGACTGTTCAAAGCAGACTCTCTTGGTTCAGAATTCAAATCCCATTTTTGCCTTGTATTACTTGGATGACACTGGACCAGCCATTAAAACCCTCTGGGCCTCAGTATCCCCATCTGTGACATGGACAAAATTGTATCTGATGATGTTGAGAGGACTGGATGAGTGAAGAGGAAAAAGCATTTAGAATTTGCTTGAAAAGTGAAAAGTAAAAGTGTTAGTCATTCAGTCATGTCTGATTGTTTGCAACCCCATGGACTGTAACCCACCAGGCTCCTCTGTCCATGGAATTCTCCAAGCAGGAATACTGCAGTGGGTTGCCATTCCTTCTCCAGGGGATCTTCTTGACCTAGGGATTGAACCCAGACCTCCTGCAGTGCAGGTGGATTCTTCACCATTTTAGCCACCAGAATTTGCCTGACATATTAGCAATTCTATCTGCCATGTTGTGTAGTAATAACCCATGTGGATTTGGGATAGAAAGTAGGCTTCATTTCATCAAATGGAAGGAGGTGGTTGCTTGAATCATGCTAGTGGCAAGATTAGGAGGTTGGGAAGGGTGCGATCATCATTTGTTAATGTCTGCTGGGTCCTCACGTGGGTGGTGGGGTTGCATTGTAGGCTACTGGCCTTTTAGACAAAGTCAGTACAGAGTTCACGGGTGGGAAACATTGGGTGGTGGTTTCATTTTTTTCACTTTTGTTTATTTATTTTTCAGTAAGTTTAAGTCCTTGAAGGGTAGAGCATCCCATGGATTCTGTGTCCAGTGGCCTCAGCAGGAAGATTGCTTTGGAATTTGACATGAGCCCTGCCAAATGTTTCCATGATCTTGAGTTATCTCTCCCCCGATTGCTCTGGTTCTGTTGGGTTTTCTGCCAGGAGTTACTGTGTTGTTCTTTGCTCTGTACACATAAGCACATCTCTTGCCTGGACAGAACTCAGTTTCATCGAGGGCACATACATCTTCAGTTTGCAGGAGAGCTGTATGCTCCCTCACTCTGGTTTCATAGACTCCAGTTGCAGCCAACAAAAATGGCTGTGGACCACAGCCTTCCAGACTTATTTGTCGTTTCAGAAGTCCTGTTCCCAGCAGGTTTCCACAGAGTCCAAAATGGCCAGGCTGGTGTTTTCTTATTCCCAGGACCCACCAGGCCAATCCAGGCCAGGTACTGCACTGAACCCTCTCCGGCAGGAACTCATTTCACCCTCAGATGATCCGGTGTTGAATCTCTGTTTAGCCCAAGGCCATTTCTACAAAATGCTCAAGCATCTGAAGGACGATATAAAAAGAACAGCTACCACCAGACTGGTTTCCAATGATACCGACTCCAGATTGTGCACTTGAAATGGGGTAGCCCGCGTGAAGACGGACCTGATTTGGAAGACTGCATATGCAAAAACTATGTCAGCTATCACATAACTTTTATACAATTATATGTTCAAGTGATAATATTTGGTATCTGTTGGACTAAATAAATTATGTTATAATTTCTTTTCTTTTTTTTTAAACTGTTTTTCTATGTGACTTCCAGGAAGCATGAAATTCCATACCCAGCTCACATTGCAATTCTATTGGAAGGCTCTGCTGCAGAGCAGACATTTGCTGGATATGCCAGGCCCACTGCGGGAAGCCCCCAGGAGGTTCTGGAGGCCATAGTTACCTAGACAGGGGCCAATCTTGCAGAATAAAGGCTGACCCATGTGGGCTGGTCATGAGGAAAGGCAACAGGATGCCCCTTTAAGGGAGTGGGGGTGTGTATCTCTGCCCTGTGGCTTCCATGGTATAGATGGCCAAATCTACCTCTCCAGTCCTCTGTCTGGGTGAACTCCAACCCCACATGTGTCCTCTTTCTGGTCTTTACTCAGATGTCCCCTCCTCAGGGAAGACTCTCTAGAGTTCTTGTATAAGACCCCCCTCTCTGATACCTCACAAAGTCACCCCTGCTTTAGTTTCTCCAAAGCATGTACACCGTGGGACATACCCAGTGGTGAATAATTTTATATGTCAGCTCAACTGTGCTAAGGACTGTCCAGAGAGCTAGTCAAGTATTACACTTGGGTCTAGGGGTGTTTCTTTTTCTTCTTTTTATTTATTTATTTATTGGCTGTGCCACAAGGCATATGGGATCTTAGTTCCCCAAACAGGGGTTAAACCTGCACCCCCTGAATTGGAGTGCAGAGTCTTAACCACTGGACAACCAAGAAAATCCTCCATGGGAGAGTTTCTGGAAGAGGTTAGCATTCAATTCAGTCCATGAAAAGCCCTGCCCTCACCAATGTGGGCAGTATCCTCCAACACTTTGGGGGCCTTAAGAGAGCCAAAAGGCAACGGAAGAGTACGTTCTCTCTCATTTTGAGCTGGGACTTCCATCTTTTCCTTTCCTTGGTCATCAGAGCTCTGGGGCTTGTATCAGAGGCCCTGTGGTTCTCGGGCCTTTGGACTTGAACTGAGTTATATCGCCTGGTTTTCCTGGGTGTTCAGTTTGTGGATGGCGGATGGTGGGACGTGGTCTCCGTAACCATGTTAGCCAACTCCTAAAATAAATCTCCTTTTATATATATGAACATATATAATATATATAATGTTTATGTTCACATGTAGATAATATATCTCCTATTGGTTTTCTCTGGAGAACTTTGACTAATCTGACCACCTATTTCCTTGTTCAATGCTGGGAACAGAAACTGTCTGCTGTGTTTGCTGTTATTTCCCAGCACAGAGAACAGTGCCTGGTGGGCTGTCAGGAAACCTTTATGAGATGAGTGGGTGAATAGGTCTCAGAGACAGGAGACCACCCTGCATGATGTCTGAGGTCTGGATAAGTGGGTCTTTAGCTCTTCAGCAGACCTGCTCCATATCTAGCCTGAAGAACATGGCCCCAGGATGACCCTGCATCTAAAGGGACCAAGCTTATATCCCATGAGACAGGCCTCCACCCTCCTCCTGCTCCTTCTTGCCAAACACACACACTGCATGCCTTCTGGGTGTGTTTCTTCCTTGGAATCTTAAAGAACAAGGGGAACTCCAATGATCCATCTCTAGTCCCAAGGTTATGAAGGCCCAGACCTCTGGTTCATACACTCCTAAGACATGGGCAGCATCTCTGACCTGAGGGATGTGCCCTTAGCTCAAAATCTGCCATCTAGCCTTGTGGACCAGGGATCAAAATCCAGGACTAGATCACAGACCACAGATGAGCATTCATTTACATTCTCACCAAGCATCACTATATGCATGCATTTTCATAGACTCTGCTCTAAGTAAGGTAAATAAGTGGAAGTCACTCAGTCGTGTCCAGCTCTTTGCAGCCCCATGGACTATATAGTCCATGGAATTCTCCAAGCCAGAATACTGGAGTGGGTAGCCGGTCCCTTCTCCAGGGGATCAGCCCAGGGATCGAACCCAGGTCTCCCGTATTGCAGGTGGATTCTTTACCAGCTGAACTACCAGGGAAGCCCAGACTCGGTTTTATGGGGATAAACTGTGTGTTTGTATCTCTCTGTTCTCAAGATCTAGAATGATACTGCTCCAGGTGTGGTCACACAGATGAGGGTCACACAGAGAGGTGCTGTGAAATGAATGGCATCCTCCCCAAAAGACGCTGAGGTCCTGACCCAGTGTCCATGAATGTGGTCTTTTCTAGAAATGGGGTCTTTGCAGATGACCAAGTTAAGATGAGGTCATTAGGGTGAGGCTTAATCCAATAAATACTCAGTAGATCAGTTGTGTCCTACTCTTCACGACTCTATGAACTGCAGCCTGCCAGACTCCTCTGTCCATGGAAATTTCCAGGCAAGAATACTTGAATGGGTTGCATTTCTTCCTCCCAGCACTCTTCCTGACCCAGGGATTGAACCTGTGTCTCCTGCATTGGCAAGTGGATTCTTTACCCCTGAGTCACCAGGGAACCCAATCCTATAAGACTGGTGTCCTGATAAAAAGGGCACAGAGACACTTGTAGAGGAAAAAGGTCAGGTAACAATGAAGGCAGAAGATGGAGGTCCTGCATCCTGATCCTCTGCATCTCCAGAGCTAAGCAAGGACAGTGTTGCTCAAGCCCTCCATCCTTGGGGTGGTTCGTTGCAGCAGTCCTAACAGACCAGCATGTGAGGGGTGGCATTTATGCCTACTATTTATCATATATTTCTGGTTCTCCTGGGCACACAGGAGGGTCACTGTTTGCTAATCTCTTGAAGTCCAGGGTGACCATTTGACTTGCTTGGCCAATGCATGTGGGCTAAGAAGTGTGTATGAACCCTGGGGAGATGCCCCAAACCATATGTGATTCACCCCATTCCCTCTGTCTGCTTCTGAATCCCTAGGAGCTATGCTGGGATGAACACTCCAGTTTACCTCCCTGGAGCAAGGGGTGACAGTTATCACAGACCCTCTACTATCCTGCAACAGATGTTTAGTGAATGAGAAAGAACTTTGGTTATGTTTAGTCACTGAAATTTGTGGTGAGGGGGTGCTTGTTATGCTTGTTATGGCAGCATAACCTAGCCTATCCTGACTGATACACGTTGAATGGCAAGAAAGGAGGGAGGGACGGAATAAGAAAGGAAATTGTTGGGTGATGATGTATTTTGTTTCTGGAAAAGCTGAACTCTGGGGTTTCCATGTGGCTGCCTGACATACCCATTAATTTCAGCCATGATCCTGGTGGTTTAGATGAAGAGTGTGTGCATGCATGCCACACCTGCATGCATGTTTGCATTGCTATGTGTGTGAACACACGTGCACAATACTAGTCATGTGGTTCCCTCTGCAGCCCCTGCTTTGAAGGCTGACAATGCACTTGTGCTCAGGGGACAGAATTCCCATTAGTCCAACCAGTTCTGAAACCGCTGAGTCGGAGACACTCTGTGAGCATCTGAAATCAGGTACCTTCCTCCCACTCTGGATCCAGAGCTGCTCATCTAGGGCTGAACTGAGCTCCCAGTAAGGAGCTAATGTTATGGAAGAGCTGGTGTCAAGGTAATTTGTCGTAATAAGCCTTTCCACCTGCGATCTCCCTCTGCAGAGGTTTGAAATATGGCAGAAACTCATTTAAGGCAGAAGAATGATAACAGATCCAGAGCTCAAGAAAAACCAGCCACTTTGGAGCAAAATCAGTCTTCATCAGAACCAACCCATTAAGAAAAAAACAGTGTGCCTAGTTCTCTGCAGGGCATTTGCATATTTTTCAAGTTCTTAACAGAGAAAAATCACAAGGTGTCAGGATAGGAACCTCAAGACAGCTCCCATTCCCTTCAAAATGAACGAGAGATGTCATCTTTAATGAAAGGAGAAGAAAGAAGCCTTTAATCCTCCTACCACTCCCCCTCCTCCTCCCACAAATTGGGAGCACTCTCCTAGCACGCTGCTGCAGAGGAAGGAAGAGGGAAGCGGCCCACGTTGGTGCGAGTGGGGCTTATAAGTCTCTTCAAGCTCAGTAGCCAACTGCCTTGCGTGGCAGGTGGGGAACTGGATATTGATTCCACAGAATGACATCTCCTGACCTCTGCAGGGTTCCGAGGGTGCTGAGGTTCCAGCGAGCCAGCCCAGCACCAGGCTTTGCTTTTCTAAATCATCAGCAAGACCAAAGGGCAGGTGGCTGCCCACCAATGTGGCTTCCAGAGGGTTGCTCCTTTCTAAAGAAATTCTCAGTTGATTTTGAGCCTTCATCCACTCTGGAAACTTTTCTGAGCCAGAGGGACTTTATAGGATGAATTTTGTGGCAGGAAGAATTTGAAGACAGTTTTTAGGATCCCTGGCCTCTGCTTTGCATACTGCTTATAATTACCTCTACTTGAGTGTGGGTGGGCCTGACCTAATCAGATGAGCCCTTTGAAAAAAATGGTCTAGGGATCAGAGAGAAAAGGAGCCAGAGAGACCAAGAGCCACAGAGATGCTCTCTTACTGGCCTTTAACAGAGGACCCTGATATGTTCTGAGCCACATTGCAAGAAACTGTTTATAGACGGCTTTTAGGAGCTGAGAGTTGTCCCTGGCCGTGAGCCTCAGCCCTGCAACAGTAAAAAACTGAATTATGTCAGCAGAACATGAGCTTAGAAGAGGATCCTGGGTTCCAGAAAGGGACACAGTCCCCCTGACACCTGGATGGCAGCCTTGTAAAACCCTGGGGCAAGAGCCCAGCTAAGCTGGGGCCCAGATTCTTGACCTTTGAAAACTGTGAGATAATCAGTGTATGGTGATTTAAACCACTGAGAGTGGGGTTGTTTGTTATTCAGCTTAGATAACTGATACAGACTTTTGATAGGAAGTGGGGACTGAGTGCTGCTGGCCATGTGCAAAAGCCTGGGTGGTGGACTGGGGAGGATCTGAACCACTCTCTTCATTTTCTCTGTTGTGCCACACACCCATTCCCCACAGTAACTGAGTGTGTCCCAGTAGGGAGGGGCAATGGTACTTGTCTGCATGGGAGCTCATGCTTTCCTAGTAGAATTGTCCACCTGTGGCTTGTCTCCCCAGGAAGATAGAACTCCTGGGGGGCAGTGCCTGTGTCTCTCGTTTCTACCTTAGCACCCGGCCCAGCACTGAGCAGCTTGACAACTGCTGTGGGGCTTGGGGAGTCTCTTAACTCAGCAACATGCTCATGGCATATGGGGTTATGATGGTTTCCTTGCAAGCGACCACCACTCTCTCTCCCTTTTGTAGCAGTGTTGGTTTGGGTGGGGCTGATTCATTTTATCCTTGGCTTAGGGCTCAGGAATGGGCCCTAATTAGTCTGTGTGAAGCTGGGTGATCCCATCCATCTTCCCACACAGATGAGATCAGAAATGGGCAGAAGCCCAGGCTGTGGTCAGTCAGTACCTGGAGTTCTCCTGGCCCCAGGGACTGGTTAGCTGGGTGATGAGGCATTTTATTGCTTGCTGGTTGGAGGAAGAGAAGTATCAGTTTGTACTGTGGACAGTCAGATATGCCCACAGAGTCCCTGAAATAATTTGCCCACTATGAGGGAAGTCAGTCTTCACATGGAGATGAGAAGAGTCAAGATTATCACAGACAAGTGGAACTGGATCCTTGATCAAAGCATGCCTGAAAACCATCCTGCTCTGGATTTTCTTTATTATTATACCACCTGAGTTGGGTTTTAGTTGTTCCTCATAACCTAACATATTTTCAAATAGAAAGAACAGATATTTACTCTCTTTTCACAGTTGAGCATGGAGGCTTCATGTGTTTCAACAGCTGGTCTTGGAAACCATTAGAACTAGAAATTATCAAAGGAGAAAAGATGAACTCAAATCTTTCTAGTAGGTGGTAGGCAGAGTTCTAATATGGTCCCTACAATCCCACAGCCTAGTGTACACAATCTGTATATCCCCCTCCTTTGCGTGTGGGCAAAGTTCATTAATATGATGAGACAACTCTCCCATTGATGATCAGGTTATATGACAAAGTTGAATAGATTTTGAAGATATAATTAAAGTCCAAACCAGTAGGCTTTGAGTTAATCCAAAAGGATGTTGCCCTTGATGAGCCTGGCCTCATCAGGTGATCTCATAAACTGATGAGAGGCAGGAGATGCTCCCTGGCTGGCCTGGAAGAAAGTAAGCTGCCATGCTGTGGAGGGGACCATGTGGTAGGGAATGTCGTGTGGCTTCGAGGGACTGAGGACATCAGTCCTAGAATTGCAAGAAGCAGAATTTCACCAGCCAGTGAGCGTGGAAGAGATCCATGAGCCCAGGACGATACTGCAGCACCATCAACGCCTTAGTTTCAGCCTGTGAAACCCTGAACAGAGGGTCCAGCAAACTCACACCCAGACTCCAACACACAGAAACTGCAAGATAATAGATAATGTGCTGTTTCAAGCTGCTAAATTTGTGGTAGTGTTGCCAAAACTTGGCCTCTGTTCACTGGTGCTGAATAGAAATGCAGAGACAGAGTTTGGGGTGAAGGAAAATAGATAGCCAATGGGAATTTGCTCTCTGGCTCAGGAACCTCAAACAGGGGCTCTGTACCGCCTAGTGGGGTGGGATGGGGAGGGAGACGGGAGGGAGGTTCAAGGGGGAGGGGATATATGTACACCTATGGCTGATTCATGTTGAGGTTTGACAGAAAACAACAAAATTCCACAAAGCAATTATCCTTCAATAAAAAAATAAATTAAAAAAGAATAGCTTTTATTGCTTTGCCAGGCAAAGGGGGGCACAGTGGGCTAATGCCCTAAAGACCGTGTGACCCACTCTGGAGGGGGTAGTGAGGAGTTTTATAGAGTTTAGGGAGCAGGGTGTGATCAGCTTGTGGATAGTTCTTGGATTGGTTGGCATCAAAGTGAAGTTTCAATCATCATCAATCTTTTGGCTTCAACCAGCCTAGGGTCTATGTTCTTGTGGTCTGCAGTTTTCATCTGGAGGGGTGGTCTGCTTCCTGTAAAAACAACTTCAATTAGTTTAGTCACTCAGTTGTGTCTAACTCTTTGCGACCCCATGGACTGCAGAATACCAGGCTTCCTTGTTCCCCGCCAACTCCCAGAGCTTGCTTGAACTCCTATCCATCGAGTCGGTGATGCCATCCAACATCAACTAAAAATAACTTAGGAATGTGTGTTAGGTCTTTATTTGTATCTTTCAGGGAATTGGGATTTTGGTGATTCCATTATGTGGCAGAATTATAGTCTAAATTTTTACCAGTTCCCTAGCCCAACAGCTATTCTTTGTTTGTAAACCTTCACATTTCCAAATAAGTAACTCTTGTATCAGCATTTTACTTCAAAAGACAAAGACACAGGGACATGTACATGGTTTCAGTAAAGTGTTACACAGCAATGTAAAACTAATAAACAGTAAAAGTCACCACTCAACAAACTAGTTAAAAGGTAAATATTAAAATATCTGTGCCTACATAATCAATCCCTATCTATCTATCTATCGTTAACAGCAGCATCTATCCATCATCTAACCAGCTATTTATTCATCACATAACCATCTATTTATCCATTATCTATCTATCTATCACTCAGTCCAAAAGGATAATTTCCTTTTGGTTAACTCAAAACCAACTGATTAGAAACCTTAACTGAACCTTCACCTTTATGACCCCAGGAGCAATCTTGCCGGTCATTCAAATGTATGTTCACAAATCTTGGATCCTTTCCCCATGTCAGACCCTTTTAAATACATGGACTCCTGGTGTTCACAATAGCCTGTGAACTAGACACTGTTGTCCTTGCTTATAGACTAGATGGACATTTAGGGTCAAATGACCTTCCCCGGTGTGTCAGCACCTGTGACTGCACCTGTGACTGACTTTTGAGGTCACCCCCTTATTCCAATGGGAGAGAAGCCAACAGCACAGCATGAAAAATCAAGTGCAGGTTTGAATCCAGATCGTTTCTTACTAGTTGTGAGATTTGGACTGACGGCATCTCCCTGTACTTCTGTTTCCTCCACAACAAGGAGCAAAGATCTGCTGCAAGGATTACACGTGATGTTGTGTGTAAAGTGCCTGAAATCCTGCCTGACTTACAGAGTAAGCATTACTTGTACTGTTACCACTGCTAATACCGCCTCCTAGTAAGGGTGTAAGGACTTCATTGGCGGAAACAGAGAAGGAATAAGACACATCATGAAATGATGAAACTAGAAGAGAACGAGGTTCTGTCAGGTCCCAGGTCCCTTACCCTTTGCTCCTTCTTGTTTCTCAAAACTCTTCCAAAATTACAAAGATCACCATGGGACTCAAGTGATTTGAGTTCTGAAAGTCCAAACCGCTAAAGTTATGTCTAATTAGCCAGTCTTAATTGACATTAAGATAAATAACTTTGCAAATTATTTTTCCCTGTGAAATTGAGACATGTTGGAGGGCAACCATCTCTAATTTAAATCAATGAGTTAAAACAAATGTGATTTAGTGGATGCTGAAAGGAAAGGGAAAACTTTAATGTGCTAATCAACTCATCCGTGTTGATAGTGTGGGGACGGAATTCTAAAACACATTAATCAGCTGTGGATGAAATGGTTTGGAGACAGTCATGTGCTGTCAGGAGCATAAATATGCAGTGATGCCTAATATGCTTAATAACAAGCAGCACTGGACTTCTGATGCCCTGTAGTTAGGGTTTGCTCACTGCCCAGTATCTCATTTTCTCTCATAGTTGAAAAGGCCAATCTTCAAGCACTATAGTCCATAAAGAATATAACTTGACATTTTTTTCTTGCTGCTTATGTCTTCCTCATCCTGCCTCTTTTCTTGTTTTCACCCTGCCCCTTTTCTTGTTTCTTTTTTTTTTTTCACCTCCTTTCTTGTTCCAGACTCCCACTAGCATACAAATCTAAAGTTCTAAAATGTACCAAAACTTTCTCTGAAATCTGATCATGTGATGATAAGGGAAAGAGTTGACATCAGTGAGGGCAGAGAGCATGTAGAGGGGCAGCCCACTTCCTGAATATGTGACAGTGCTGGCTGCCCAAAGCTGAAACCAGAGGCAAAGGCATAGCACAAGTCCAAGGCTGCAGGCAGAGCAGTATAATCTGCAGTTAGAGAAGCAATTCCAAAACGCTGAACATCTTGTTCAATTTTTGTTTTCAGCTTTCATTTTGATAAAAAAGCCAACTTTATCTTTAGATTTCACAGTCTATTTAAGTTGTAAAAAATGAGAAAATATTGAATCAGTTAAGATTCTTTCTATTGAAAGTGACAAAACTTGATAGAAACTGTCTTAAGCAAAATGGGAATTTATTGGCTCATGCAACTGAAAATCTTGGCATGTATTCAGCTTAAAGCAGAATTATAACCAAGACACAAACAAAATGCTCAGAGCATTCATCTCTTTGCCCTGCTTTCCCTCTGTCGGCTTCAGCTAGGGAGTTCTAGCTCTCCCATTGTGGTGGCAGGGTGGATGAGCCGGCTCCAGCCTCATAGTGTCTCACATTGAGATGAGTGAATAATGAGAGTCTTTTCTGTAGGTACACCCTGGAATTGGCCATTCACTAATTCAATGGTAGTGGTTAAGAACTCAAGCTCTGAGTAACTTCTAGGATTCACATCTCTGCTCTGTATCTTTGGGCAAATTATAAAACCTCTCTGGGCTTCATCTATAAGAAGGGATGGTACTTACTGCGTAGGGTAGGTGTGAGGCTTAGATAGGTTTGTGAAGACTGAGTGCTCAGGGCAGTATATGCACATATTAAGAGTCCAGTGAACGTTAACTCTGTGTGTGTGTGTGTGTGTGTGCTCAGTCACCAGTTGTATTCGATTCTTTGCGACCCTATGGACTGTAGCCCACCAGGCTCCTCTG
Source organism: Dama dama (assembly GCF_033118175.1). NCBI lineage: Eukaryota > Metazoa > Chordata > Mammalia > Artiodactyla > Cervidae > Dama > Dama dama. The sequence continues at coordinate 45,483,298 of NC_083694.1, read as the reverse complement.
TCCATGGGATTCTCCAGGCAAGAACACCAGAGTGGGTTTCTATGCCCTCCTCCAGGGGATCTTCCCAACCCAGGGATCAAATCTGCATCTCCTGCCTCTCCTGCATTGGCAGGTGGATTCTTTACCACTGAGCCACCAGGGAAGCCCTGAACATTAGCTACTGCAGTCATATTCTCACCCCGAATCTGTCAGAGGGCAAGGAGAGGAATGAACTGGACTGATTGCTTGGGCTGGAGCACTGTGCACCTGCAGACCACCTAGACAGAAAGAGGAGAAAAGGCAGACCCCCACACTGTGTATATGTTATCCTTAGAGGAGACATACCCATGTTATAACATTGCGACATGGGGGCTGGAAAGACCTGGGTTGGTGCCAGCTTGACTCAGTTATTTTCACTGACTTCATGTCACTCCTTTGGGGATTTCCCAGGTGGAGCTAGTGGTAAAGAACCCACCTGCCAATGCAGGAGACACTGGGGATGCAAGTTTGGTTCCTAAGTCGGGAAGATCCCCTGGAGGAGGAAATGGCAACCCACTCCAGTATCCTTGCCTGGAGAACCCCATGGCCTGAGGAGTCTGGCAGGGTACAGTCCATGGGTTGCAAAGAGTCGGACATGACTGAAGCAACTTAGCATACACGTACACGCATACCCATGTTATAACGTTGTGACAGGGGTGACGGGATCTGGGTTGATACCAGCTCAACTCAGTAATTCTACTGACTGCATGTCACTTCCTTTCCTTCTGGTCCTGGAGGAAGCAGCAGAGTAAGACGCATTCATCTTGTGTAAGAACCGTTCAGAGGATGCTGGGAGGTCCAACTCCCTGCCCTGTTACCCAGTGACAAACTCAGCATAATGCCCAAAGCTCTCCAATCTCAAAAGCATCCATCACCTGAGCTTGGCTTCCATGGAGACCACTTCTACCCATGGAGAGTCTATTCAGAATAAGGGCTTCTGATTGTGAAGCTAAGGATGTGAAACAGTTTCCAACCAAAGGACAGAGGGATGGAAGTAAGGCTGGGGTGGGGATGTGGGTTTTATCCTTGTAGCTAGCAACTCCTGGAGGAGAGTCATGTAACATCCTGAGCCTCAGTTTTCTCGTCTGTAAAAGGCGACAGTATCCCTTACCTGACTGAGTTGTTGTAAACCTGACAAGGTGGCGTGTCACTGAGGCTTGGTAGCTGCAGTCTCTGGGGCAGTGTAAATGTGCAGGGTTGTAGCACACCCTAAGCCTGTGCTGCTGGTGTGCTGTAGTCCATTAAGGTCGCAAAGAGTCAGACGTGGCTGAGCAACTGAACTAAACTGAAGCCTGTGTTAGGAATAAACTTTTTAAAAATCTTTTTATTTTGTAAACCTTTTGTTTTATACTGGGGTATATCCAATTAACAATGTTGTTATAGTTTCAGGTGAATAGTGAAGGAACTTAGCCATACAAATACATGTATCCATACTCCCCCAAAGTCCCCTCCCATCCAGGCTGCCCATAATATCGAGCAGAGTTCCCTGTGCTATATAGTAAGTCCTTGTTGGTTATCCATTTTAAATATAGCATTGTATACATGTCCATTCCAAACTCCCTAAATATCCCTTCCCCCTGGCAACCATAAATTCAGTTTCTAAGTCTGTGAGTCTGTTTCTGTTTTATAAATAAGTTCATTTATATCATTTCTTTTTAGATTCCACACATAAGGGATCTCATATAATATTTCTCCTTCTTTGACTTATTTCACTCAGTATGATACTCTCTAGATCCATCCATATTCTGCAAATGGCATTATTTCATTCAGCCATTTTTAATGGCTGAATAATATTCCATTGTGTATAAGTACAACACCTTCTTTATGTATTAGGAATAATCTTGATCTGTACATACATTCATTTACGAAAAACAGCATCATATGTGGGTCTCCAGGGAATGGGCCCCCAGGGAATGCGGCCCCCAGGGAATGCCTCCCATTTAAGCCTTCCAACCATAGCAAACTAGGGGATCCAGCTCTGGTCTGAACTCTATTTTCTTGTTAACTTTAAAATCTGTCCTCACTGAGGACTTTATGTACGAGGAAAGAAGTGTTAAAGAAGGCCTCTCAAGCAGACCAGGTTGTGGAAGAAGCCATACAAATAATGCCCAACCCCCAGGTACACCCGATACCGCTGTGACATCATGCTCCCGAGTGTGCCCAGAGGCCACCAGCTCAACAAACAGGTCATGGGCACCAGGGCCTCCAGACAAACTTGCTCATAAAGGCTCCCCTGTGGTCCTTAGTCCTGTGAATCCATCTCCATTCTGCAGAATAATCTCCTCGCAAATGCACTCTCTGAGTAACTTGGAGGATCCCCTCCTGGGCTGCTCATAAGGCTGGTATTATTTGTCTGGGGGTTGGGGAGAGCTTTGGGCAGCCTGCTTAAACTTTCTGGGCCTCAGTTTCTCCAACTACAGGCCAGGGAGGAAGGTCTGTAGGCTAAGGTCTCCTCTCAGGGCTGTTAGTGTGACTGAGGCCAGCAAAGGAGCCATCCCATCAGACTGCCCCATTTGCAGAGCCAGCGGGAACACCAGCTTCCTCCTCATCCTCTGTGTCCTCTCCTCAGCCTGTGGGATGTATTTGAGGGTAAATTAGATAACAAGAGCTCTGTCAACAAAAGACATTCACGGTGTTCCACCTCTGGCATCCACATTACATTCAAGAGCTGCTTGCCGACCAGTGAAAACCACCCTTTGCCCAGCCTCGATCCAGCATGGAAAAACTGGGGAGGTCTCAGTCCCACTCCCTTCGGTCAGCTTTCCCTGATACTTGAGCTGTTTTCCAATCTTTGTTTTTTCCATCAAAAGGAAAATGATCCCACCACGGAGCCTCACTCTGACACGTTGAAAATACACTCAGCATGGCCATGCCTTGGCAGCAGGACCTGAGTGTGTTTGCTTCGCAGAGAAATGGCTTTCATGAACCAACTGGTGGAGTGATTCGACGGAGGCACAAATTCACAGCTCGTTAAACCAGCCACAGAGAACATGGTGTGCACCAAACACCTCCCCGAGGAGTCCAGAGGGAAGGAGCAAGGAAGCAGCGGGTGCATCAGGCCAGACACGGAATGGGGCATCTTTAAGAGCACACTGCACAGAGGTGCTGCTCGAGAGCTGCGACACATTGCCCTGCTGGAGTAAATTCTGTAATTGTTAATCAGGCAGGCATTATCACCCCTGATGACACCCCATTCACTGCCAAGGATCCAGAGACGCTCACCTGTGTTCTCGCCATTACATCGTCAGATTATAATTCATAGTGACGACCCTGCATTTTTATTTCCTTCTGCCTGTACGCATCACTGAGAAACACACAAGCCTTTTCAGATGTAAAATAACATAGAAGAAAACTGTGCTTATTGTGGGGTTTCAGGTCGATGGTAATTAGGACGCCCTTTGCCCTCAGATGAATGCATGTTTACAAACAGGACAAGTGCTTGCCTGCTGCGGTGCCGGTGGGAAACAGGGACTCAGTCCTGATGAAACTACCTTGACGCAGTGGCTCACTCTTTGGAACCAAAGCCAGTCATCTGGGGGAAGGCTTCCCTCTCCTCTCTGGCTCAGGAGGGTCTGTTGTAGGTCAGCCAGATCTGAGAGGGAAGATCGAAGCAAACCCAGACCTATACTCTCAGTGCTGTGAGGGCGTGCAGTGGTCACCAGTGACTCAGAGACTTTAAGCATTTCATCTGAGGTGAAATTTCACCCTCAGTGAGAAAAAAAGAGCATCTGGCGGGCCCGATCTTGAAGATTGATGAGGATCTGAAGGATGGTTCTCCTCAATCCTGCGCTTGGAGCAGCTCACTGACACCCATTTGGTCATTTAGGAAAGGCATCAGTCAGGGTTTGACCAGAGAACTGGAACCCACAGGAGGTAGAGCTTCATCTCCATCCACACCTGCACCTGCATCTGTCTCTCTATCCAGCCCTGCATCCGTATCTGTGCAGACGTCAGTGTGTGCATCCTTATCTATATACAGATAATAGAAGTAAATACAGGTATGGATATGGACATGAAGATGTATTTTATAGTTCTAAAAATGATAGATAGGGGACTTTCCTGGCAGTCCAGTGGTTAAGACTTCACCTTCTATTGCAGGGGGTGTAGGTTGGATCCCTGGTCAAGGAGTAAAGATCCCACATATCTCATGGCCAAAAAGCCAAAACATAAACAACAGAAAGAAGCAATATTGTAAGGAATTAAAAAAGAGTTTAAAATGGTCCACATTAAAAAATACATAGACAAGTAAGTAGATAGATAGATATTTATATTTTTGGGTTAGTCAGTTTAGATAACTATAACAAAATACCACAGACTAGGTGGTCTCTATACAACAGAAATTTATGTCTCACATCTCTGGAGACTGGGCCACCAGGATTGGGCCCCAGTGTGACTGGGCTCTGGTGAAGCCCTCTTCCGGGCTACAGACAGCTGTCCTCTCCTGCATCCTCACATGGTGGAAGGTGGGAGAAGGCTCTTTGGGGTCCTTTTCATAACAGCACTGACACCATTCATGAAAGCTGCACCCTCATGACCTAATCACCTCCCTAGTCCCCACTCCTATCCATACCATCACACTGGAGGATAAACACGTATTGTATCCCTATAGCTATATCATATCATCTATCTATATCTATAAGATATATATATCTCTATAAGATATACATATCTATAATCTGTAAGATATATCTTGTGTATCTATAAGATATAGAGATCTAGATAGATACAGACATATTACATGTCTGTGTCCACATCTATATATCATATTTCTATACATATATCCATATCAATATCAGTATATCATATCTCTAGATCTATATCCATATTCATATAGATATTTACATCTCGACTCTATGTATCTTTATCTATTTGTGATTTTTAAATTATCAGATACATATATCATATATGTATATCTCTATATCCATCTATCTCTATCTCTATATATGTATATTGTGCTATGATTAGTCACTCAGTCATGTCCAACTCTTTGTGATCCCATGGACTGTAGCCTGTCAGGCTCCTCTGGCCATGTAACTCTCCAGGCAAGATTATCGGAGTGGGTTGCCATTTTCTCCTCCAGTGGGATCTTCCCAACCCAGGGGTTGAACCCAGGTCTCCCACATAGCAGGCATATTCTTTACTGTTTGAGCCACCACTTTGGATATACATATCATATCTATTTATATAAATTGGCAACAGGAAGGGTAGGTGGGGGTTTCACATGGGAGCTTCAGTCCACAGGCAGAGCTGCCTCTTGCTCAGGGAGAGTCTGGTTCTGGTCATGAAGGCTTTCAGCTGACGGGACCAGGCCCACCCAGAGCACAGGGCAAGCTCCCTGACCAAGAGTCACCTCACTGAGAGGTCAGCCACACCTACAAGACACCTTCTCAGCAGCACTCTGATTAGTGTTGGGTTGAATCACTGGGAACTTCCAGTGGAAACTCACCATCAGACTGCCCATCACAGGAATGAATAGATCCCTCATTAGGCTGGAGAGAGTGGTAGGTGTGTTGGAAAGTTAATTACGAGAAGATAGTTTGGGGAGGAATATCTACTAACTTTACAGAGTATTGCGTGTGTTATGGACATCTCACTAAATCAACACCAGCTACGCAGGAGTACAGACCCACGCATTAGTCCATGCATCATGACTACCCATGCACCAGGCGCTAGTTCATACATCCACAAACTAGTCCATGAACCACACACTAACAGGTGAACCATACTTGTTAGTACCCGTGCGATATGTACTAGCCTATGCACCCACACACTAGACTGTCCACCGTACACTCACCCATGCACTATGCACCTAGCCACGAACTTACACACCACACACTCGCCTGTGGACCACACGTTGGTCCATGCACCTAGGTGCTAGCCCATGAACCACACGGTCCTGTGCACCACTGGCTCCATCCTCCCCTGTGCTGAGCTTGCCTTGCTGAATAACCACAACTCTAGGAGGGTGACCCCCTTTCATCCCCATTTTCCTGATGAGTAAACACAGGTACTCTTCATACTGTTCATGGGGTTCTCAGGGCAGGAATAAAGTGGGGTCCTGCTGAGGTCCTATGTTTAACTCATGACAGAGACAGGACTCGAGTCCAGTGTTTAATCCCCCTTTCTAAAGGCTTCCCAGTGATCTCTGTGTTTTGAGTCAATCCTGAATTATTCTTGAGAGGTGGTAAGAGTCAGCACTGACTTTGCCAACGTCCACCTGTGAAGTCTGGACACGTCAGTTTGCCTCTCAAAGCCTGTTGCATCATATGGAAAACGGGGGTGCACACCCCATTTTAGGCAATGCCTATTTGCTAGATAGCGTGAAAGTCTAGAAGGCATCACATATGCAGATATATTTCTGTAAACTGTACAAAATGGGAGGGATTCATTTTCCTTATTTCTCATCTGAATAATTTTACTAACTACTACATCTGTGTTCAGCTTTGCTTGATGAATTGCCCTGTGTAACAGGCAGCAAGAGTTCCATGGCACACGAGCAAAATTTAAAAAATGCCATCTCGAAAATGCCTTTATTTTCAGCTAAGGTTGGAGAGAAAACCTCTGCCATGCACTTTTGGGCTCTTTCCCTCTCTCCCATGTGTCCTAAAACAAGGGGCTCTGGGAAACTCCTGAGCAGAGCCTGATGGCCTTTATTACTTCTTGTCCTGGCTCAGAGCCCCATTCCTAGGAATCTTCCCTGCCTGAGCTCAACCACCAGCATCTTGCAGAGACCCCTGTTCAGAACCTCACCATCAACAGGACTTGTGGAAATCTTGTCCCCACCATGTCTCAGGGAGCCAGCCACCCTTGGGTTTCCCTCTCCTGGGCGTGGAGCATCCCATGTCCAAGGTTTGGGACATTCTCTTATCACTCTAGTCATAGTCTGCAGCATCTTCCCTTCCTTCCAGGAGAACACAGCCCCACTGGGCTTCCACCTTCAAGCCCGCTCCTGCTAGCATCCCCCACTGCCCTCCTTCACAGGACTGCTCCTCAGGAGGAGCCAGCATCCTTGGGAAAGAAAGAGATGCTTTCTCCTCCTGTTCCCTTTCCTCCTTTTTCTCTTTTCTTGCTTAGTCCACAACACCTCTTCTTTTCTTCAGCGGGCAGCCCACCCTGTCACGTCTCTTGGCTTAGACACACAGGCGTAGAGAGCTGCAGAGGAGGCAAGGTCTGCTCACACGTACTATCTCTCACCCACGACGTTTGGGGTGGAACCTGAAAGTGAGGATCAAGTCCAACTGAGGAGTTCTCTGAGGAAGCCTGTTACTATGGAAACTCCAGCTTGGCTTCGTATGCAAATACCTGTCTCCCTTGAAATCTGCCTGACAGTGATGCTCAGCAGAAAATGTGAAACACGGTGAAACGGCTTTTTAACTTTTATGGAGGGACCGTGCGAGCCGTGCCTGCTAATTATGCACAAGCACTCACAGGCGCACCTGGTAGACACGTCTGCAGGTAATGGCCTTTTGACAAATCCCCTTCAACTCTTAATTTTTTTCAAGGGAAACTTTTTTTTTTTTTTTTCCAGTAAATAGAATAAGAGGAGGAGAGGCAGTTCATTTGGAGCTGGCTGCTCCGGGCACCCATTAGTGGAGCCCTCACTGCAAAACTTCTTTCTCCTTCTCATTAGTGTGATGGCAATAAGACCTCGGGTGCCACCTGGCCTGCCTCCTGGGCTCGGGTAAATTCCTTGGGGCCGTCTCTAATCAGTGAAAGGCATGTCAGGAGCCCCTGTGTTAGCATGAGCCATTCTCCCCGGGGGGGCTGCCATCTGAGACCACCTGGGGGCTCGCCAGGAGGGAGGGACCAGATCCCCGTTCAGTCTCTGAAAGGGAATCTCTGCAGAGCTCAGAGACATGGGACGTGGAGTTTAGGTCCTGAGCCCCCCAAGGCTTCCAAGGAGACAGAGAAGAAGCACCCGGGGCTGTGTGGCCTCCCTGTGCAAGGTCACCGAAGTCTGTCACTGCGCTAGAGGAGGAGACCAGTGAAGGGGGCGCGAAACTTTTGGGAACAGAGTGGAGATCAGCCAAAGGGAGTGACATAAATAGAGAAGCTCTGAGGGCCTGTCCAGACGGAGGTGGCTCTGTCATCAGGACCCTGGGCACGCCCTGGTGAGGAAGCTTCCAGAAGCAGGCTGGGATGCACTGGGCCCTTTAGGCCCACCCTCTAGGGTCTGGGTCCTTCCCATTGGGTGAGCAGAATGTGAAGGCACAGCCTGCGGGGACCCAGAGGCTGAGGCAGTGCAGAAGTCGGGCAGATGAGTGGGAGATGTGGAGGGGGCTGTGGGGTGGATGGCACAGGGATCTGGGGGAGGGGGCCAGGGAGGGAGTCTGCCTGGAGACCAGGAGGCAGGTCCCGGCAGTTCCGGGAGTCTGTGTCATTCGTGTACTGACTCCCTGCGGTGGTTCCAGATCCCTTTACGGATGAACAGACTCAGGCTGGAGGAGGTGGGGGGCCTGCCCTGGATGGAAGAAAGCAAACAGCAGCAGCTCTGGGCACCTCCCTAGTCCTTCCCTGAAATCCCCTGGGACAAAGCAAGGGGGGTGCTAATGCCTGGGAAGGGAGGGGGCGGCCCTTTGTGAAGCAGTCAGCGAGATCGGAGCCATTTGCTGTTGTTCAGTTACCAAGTCGTGTCCAACTCTTTTCGACCCCATGGACTGCAGCGCACCAGGCTCCCCTGTCCTTCACCATTTCCAGGAGTTTGCTCAAACTCATGTCCATTGAGTCGGTGATGCCACCCAACCATCTCATCCTCTGTCAGCCCCTTCTCCTGCCCACAATCTTTCCCAGCATCAGAGTATTTTACAGTGAGTCAGCTCTTTGTCAAATGTGTCCCCCTCCCACACGGGTCCTAAGCCTGCCCAGGCTCCTCTGTGGTGAATGAAGTGGGAGGGGTGGGTTACCTTGTGGGTGGAATTGTGTCCCCCCCCGAAAACTCATATATTGGAGTTCTGACTCTGAGGACCTCAGAATGTGACCTGACTCAGAGAAAAGGTCCTTGCAGATGTAACTGGTTGAGTTAAGATGAGGTCATACTGGAGTCAGAGGCTCTAATCCAGTGGGACTGCAGTCCCCATTAAAAGGGGGGGCTGGAACACAGATGCTCACACAGGGAGATGTCACGAATGTTAGATGGCAGACACGGGGTGTTGTATCCACATGCCAAGAAGCACCGAGAATGCTGGCAGAGCCCTGGGAACTGGTCGGGGGTTGGGCACGGATCCTCCCTCACAGGCTCAGGGTAGCTACCCTGGATCTCGGGCTTCCAGCCCCAAGACCTGGGAGGTGAGTTTTCTCAGGTTTGAGCCACCCATCTAGGGGGCTCTGCTGATAGGGCTGACATGAGACCTGGAATGAACCCAGCCTTTCAGGGTTGGTGGTTGGACCACAGCTGTGGAAGGACACACTGGCATCACTACCCATCCCTGCCCCCTCCCCCCCCCCCCCGGGTTTCCATGGGGCTAGGAGTGGCAGTGAGGTCACAGGCTGGGCCTGGGGAGGAAGTGGGCAGCCAGGTTGCACATTGCTCTCTGGGCCCCCGGGACTCCACAGGTGACCATGGACCATGGTGCTCCATGGGGTTAAGGGCTCTCTCCCAGCATTTCCCCTTTGGTTCTCACCACAGTGTGGCAATGCTGGGAAAGATTGAGGGCAGGAGAAGGGGGTGGCAGAGGATGAGATGACTGGATAGCATCACCAATTCAGTGGACATGAATTTGAGCAATCTCCAGGAAAAACAGAGGAGCCTGGTGGACTGTGGTCTGTGAAGTCGCAAAGAGTTGACTTAGCGACTGAACAACAGCAAGATGGCAAAGAAAACAGAAGAAAAGCAATATTATGAAGACCCGAGGGCTTTGCTCCCACAGCCGCAGAGCAGAGAAGGGATCCTGCCTTCTAGGGGTGCAACAGCCACCCCCGGCACATCACACCTGCCACTCCGCTCTCCCTAGGTCTCTACTGGAAGGTGAGAGCCTTAGTCAGTGACATTTCTCCAGGGGAATTTCGACTGACAACTGTTTAGTAGGTGAAATTCACTTCCTCCATAATTGAAAACCCAAACAGAAGTGATTATAGGCTGATTTGTAGCAATTTGGCAAATTTAAGGAGTGTGCCATTCTGCTGGAACAGAGGCTGGCGCTGGGGGCTCTGCCTGCTCGTGATGGACTCAGGGGCTGCGCCAGGGCAGCCTGGGTGAGAGAGGTGAATTCCTGGAGGGAGCCGTGTGGGCCAATCGTGACCTGGCTGCAGGATTCCACGGTTAGGGAGGGGTGTTAAAGCTCAGACCCAAGACTGTGGCTACCGCAGACACACAAAGGAGCTATCTTGAACCACACTGAACACCCAGGGTTGGTTGTTCATACCTCTCTCTGCCCCAAAACACATACACACTCACCCGTGCACAGTCACACATACGTGACACACATATGAAAGCCCATATCATGTACATGCATGTACCACACCCCCACCATGCACACACACACACACACACACCACTGCACATATCATATACATGCACACAGACATACATGCACACACAAACACATACACAAACCCCATCACACACACACTCATGCACACACACCTCTTCTGCCTCCCTGCTCTTGCTCCATGTTGTTCCCCCATGATATTCACTCAGCTCTGTGGGGTCACGGAGAAGGCCATGGCAACCCACTCCAGTACTCTTGCCTGGAAAATCCCATGGACAGAGGAGCCTGGTAGGTTGCACTCCACGGGGTCGCGAAGAGTCGGACACGACTGAGTAACTTCGCTTTCACTTTTCACTTTCATGCATTGGAGAAGGAAATGGCAACCCACTCCAGTGTTCTTGCCTGGAGAATCCCAGGGACAGGGGAGCCTGGTGGGCTGCCATCTATGGGGTCGCACAGAATCGGACACAGCTAAAGCGACTTAGCAGCAGCAGCAGCAGCTCTGGGGTCAGGACCCCCATGCAATTCCAGGGATGCAGGATGCTGGCGGCATGGCCTCTGTTTACTCGGTGTTCCTTACATGGCCAGGACTTTGTCACATCACCTTGTTTCAGCCCTTCTCCAGGAAGACAGAGGAATCTGTGCTTTTGAGATGCAAAGTGGCCTATCCATGGTCTTGCAGGCTCATTCAAGGTCAGGCAAGGTGTGCATCTCCTTGGCCCAGTGCCAGGATCTATGTCCCGTCAGCCTACCTTGGAGCACCCTTACCCTCCAGCCTTGCTGAGGCCCCAAGTCCATCCTTCCACTTGTTCTTTCAGTTTTCCAAGAAAATTTGATGGGGAAGCCAATTTCCTCTTGGGGCTTGGGTGCTTGGTCCCTACTGGGTCCCATCCCAACTCTTGGATGGAGGGGTCACTAAAGGCTTACATCCCTGCCTTGCCGACCCCAGTGGACTCGGCCAGTGGTATTACTCCTGCAGTACTTACAAGTGTGACGCAGAGGCCACGGTCTAAAACCGAGGAATTAATCTGTAAGGGGAGAATTCCAAGTTCTGAGAGGCCTGGCCATAAAGTCTGGAAGATAACATCTGATATAACGACTGTTGGCCTTCCTGTCTAGCTCCCAATATCAGAATACCCCCTGCCCAAGCCACTGGCTTCCCTTCTCGTGACTTAAAACCAATGCCTCTCCCGCTCCCCTCCAGCTCACTCCCCACTGCCCAGGCCTGTGTCTCTCGGTCACAAGAGGAGGGAGTCAGCTGGTGGCTCCTTAGGGACCCTTCCAGCTCAGGGATTCTCAAATGGACACTCTCACTCCAAATGGTCCTCCTTCTGGGCCCGCAAAGGTGCCAGGCTCAGTGCTGTCCTCAAGTGCCCACCTCCCGAAAGGCTCCCCAGCATTCCCCCAATATGACACCCTGCATCCTTCTCCTTTTTCAACCCCAGAATGCCACCTGGAACTAGTCCCACAGAGATTAGACCCTGCCTGTCACGTATTTGGACAACAGTATACTAAGCATGTGCCAATCGAAGGCACAGAAGTGATTAAGAAAAGAAATCGAAGTGAGAATGATTTTTAAGAGCTCTGCATTGCTGAAGTCTTGGTCTTCAGTTTGGTCTCCTCCAGTATATATTATGCAAATCTCTCCCTCTCTCTGTCCCTCTAATGGAAGAGTCTGGCTGGGTTCGCCTGGATTTTTAAAGTGGAAATTTAAATACAATATCTGAAGCTTTTAGCCTTACTTATGGCAACACAAAAAAATCCAATTATCAATTAGAACTGATAATGCTTTATAGACTGTTCTCTTTATTAGAGCCATATTGCAGCTAATTCAAGAGAACGATTTCTCGGAAATGTCCCTGGGTTATGTTTTCGCTGACTCCATTTTGCAGAAGATTTAAGATTTTGGCGAAAGCCAGCCTGAGCATGCAGCAGGGCCCTCCACCGCCATCCCTGGGTGGCCTGGACAGCTCCTGTCTGGGGCTTGAAAGGCGACCGCAGACAGGCCCTGAGGATAAGTCTGGCCCCAGTTAGGCAGTTCACCAGCCCCTTTATGTGTTTGGTTTAGGTCTTCCATCACTAAAAGGTGCACCCCTAAGTATCTGCCAAGAGTCTGCAGAAACAGGAGGAAGCAGCATCCTTCCTGGCTTTCCCAACAACATCTAGGACACCAGATAACTATACCCAAGCTCTCGGTGGGACACATCAGCAAACCCACCATTCCCAGCCCCTCTGCCAGGCCCAAGAGAGTCAGTCTCACAACATGTGTTGCTGCCTCTGAACATCTCCCAACTATGCTTGTCTAACTTGGCTCTGGGGCCAGCAGCATCTGCTCTGCACAGGGTCATCCTTTTAGGATGAAGCCATCAGGGAGAATGGCCGGTTTACACCCCAAATGCAAACCCTGCTGGACCAGAGAACGGAGTAGTAGGAAAGGAACTTGTCTGGGAGCCATGCCTTTTGGGAAGACCTCCCCCCTCCTCTGTCCATGTCAGCATCTGACACATCCCTGGCAACACCCAGGGATGTTTCTGGTGGAGGAACCCTCAGGAAGGCTCAGAGCTTGCTTCAGATGTCAGAGCAGGACTCAGACTTGCGGTTTCTCTGCATGGAGTCTGGACTCTCCCAGGAGGCCCAGATGCTGGCAAAGATGATTCCCTTTCTGAACGGAGTGTTCTGCTCATGGCATCTCTGTTCCAGCCCCAAGGTCTTGGCTGAGCTCTTGGGTGACCCAGAGTCACGTCCACATATCTATAATCATCAGCGCTGATGGCTTTGTCCCCACTGTCGTTACATGACTGATTGGTAATTAGGACTGAGCTTAAATTAACTCACTGTCCCCAAAGCCTAGCACAGCCACCCCTCTCCCCCTCCCAGCCAGCCTTGGCTCTTTGGCTGGTGGGTGGTGGGTGAGTCATCCTCCGAGGGAAGACAAAGCTTAGTTCATTCACTCACTCATTCATTCAACACACTGTCACTGCGTTCTAGGTCGATATAACCTCTGTCGTTAGGACCCTTAGAAGGTATGAAGTGTAAAAAAATAAAAAAAAAAAAAAAGAAGGTATGAAGTGTCATCCCACCCATGAGGTATAAGAGGGGCTGAATCTTGATCTGGGGTTCTCCCACCTCCCTGGGTTCCCCACCAACCCCCATGTAGGACACTCAATGGTGGTGGCTGTGAGGATGGTAGAAAACCTGATCTCCTTCAGCAGAAAGGGGAAGCTGTTAAATCCAGCCAACACTGGCGTGGTGTGCTGGGTGTTGCAAAGCCAAGATCAAGACCACCCCCACCTCCCGAAGCGATAGGCTGAGGAGGGGGCCCGTGAAGACTGTTACCCAGTAAATTCCATGGTTGCCCAAGTCCAGGGTTGTTTCCTGTGCAGCCCTGCAGTGGGAGCTCCACCAAGGGGAGGTCTAAAGGCCATGCCCCCTCTTCCTGGGTAGTCTGTGGTGTGGTTCTCTCCTTGCTGGGGGGCCCGGGGAAGACACACAGACTTTGATTGCTGGCAGTCTTATAGGGCAGGAGTGAGAAGGAGTTTGTTATTAAATAAAGCTGCAATCCTAGGCAAGTCCCAAGGAATCTGAGAGAGGAAGGAGGGGATAATAGGGAGTCTGGGTGGCAAACTGCAGGATGGGAGGGGTCCACCAGGAGGCGGCAGTCCTCTGCTGCCACAGATGTGACTGCCCCCTCACCACCTTGTCCTCAGTGCTGGCTGGGCTGGTGTCCCTGTGATCAGAGTCAGCTCACTCACCAAGGCCAAAGGGGAAAATAGACTTAGGCCTTGGGAAGTGTAGTGAGAGGACACATACTTCTTGATCATGCACCTGTCACACTCCTGGCCTCTTATAGAGCAGACGGAGAAAGCTTCTGCATGTGGAATGGAGGCTCAAGTCCTAAGGGAATTTGCTCTAGGGACCAGCCAGGGTCACTCCTCCAGCCTCTGGAACTTTCCTTGGAAAGTGGAGAGCAGAAGGATGCCCTATGCAAATCCTGCTGTGTTTCTGCTGAAGGCAACCAAAACTGCACTTGCATCTTAGTGAATAAATTAGTGGTGAGGAAGGAAGTTGGAGCCTGAGAACTTGCCTTCAGTTGATGGAGAGCTTCATGCATGTTCTGAAAACTCCAGAGGTGAAGCTGTTCCATATAAATTTTCTTTGTGAATTTTCCACAGACCTCCCAGGCTGATCCTAATCAGGCTCTATCCCAATGAATTTTAGATAGATCTTCAACTGCCCAAGTTCTCTGAGCTGAGAGGACCTTGAGGGCTTTTATAAGATGGCAGGTCACGGCAGGACCAGCAAATGAAGCCCTGGTCTGTGAGAAGTTGGGCTTTTTCTTCCTTTAGCCCAGGGGTCTGTCCTACCACAGTGTTACCATGTCCGTCAAAGCTTCTCCTCTGAGTAAACACACACCACTTAATAAAGAAAATGTGGTACATATACACAATGGAATATTGTTGCTGAATATTGTCGTGTCTGACTCTTTGTGATCCAATGGACTGCAGCTTGCCAGGCTCCTCTGTCCTCCATTATCTCCCAGAGTTTGCTCAAATTCTTATTCATTGAGTTGGTGATGCCATCCAACCATCTCATCCTCTGTCGTCCTGTTCTCCTCCTGCCTTCAATCTTTGCCAGCATCAGGGTCTTTTCCAATGAGCTGGCTCTTCACATCAAGTGGCCAAAGTATTGGGGATTCAGCGTCAGTATCAGCCCTTCCAGTGAATATTCAGGGTTGATTTCCTTTAAGATTGACTGCTTTGATCTCCTTGCTGTTCAAGGGACTCCCAAGAGTCTTCTCCAGCACCACAATTTGAAAGCATCAGTTCTTAGTTGCTCAGCCTTCTTCACGGTCCAACTCTCACATCCATACATGACTCCTGGAAAAACCATAGCTTTGACTATACAAACTTTGTCAGCAAAGTGATGTGTCTGCTTTTTAATACACTGTCTAGGTTTGTCATAGCTCTCCTTCCAATGAGCAAGTGTCTTTTAATTTCATGACTGAAGTCCCCATCTGCAGTGATTTTGGAGCCCAAGAGGGTAAAATCTGTCACTGTTTTCACTTTTTCCCCTTCTGTTCGCTATGAAATGATGGAATCAGATGCCATCATCTTAGTATTTTTAATGCTGAGTTAAACGGAATATTATTCAGTCATAAAAAGAACAAAATATTGCAGCAATATGAATGAACCTAGAGATGATCACAGTGAAGTAAGACAGAGAAAGACAAATATCAGATGATATCACTTATATGTAGAATCTGATTTTTTAAAAATGATACAAATGAACTTATTTATAAAGCAGAAACCAGCTTACAGATTTTGAAAACTAACTTATGGTTACCAGAGGGGAATTGTGGGAGGCCGGGATATATAAGAGCCTGGGTTGAACCCACACACAGTACTCTGTGTGAGATAATCAACAAAGCCTTTCTATATAGCCCAGGGAGCTCTACTCAATATTCTGTGATAATCTATATGAGAAAAGAATCTGAAAAAGAGTGGATATATGTATACATACAGCTGAATCACTGTGCTGCATGCCAGAAACTGACACAACATTGTAAATCAACTATACTCCAATAAAATTAAAAATAAAACCCAAATTGAAAAGAAGAAAAAAAGAGCCTGAAATTGCAAGCTCATGGCTTTCAGGTACCACAGAGGACCTGAGGGACTTCTGGGCATGGTGACTTGGGGGAGAGGCCTAAATGGACACAGACCCTCCAGGCCAGCAAAAGGGCCATGGAACACACCACACCTGGGAGGGACCCACACGTGGCCCAGAAGCTGTGGTCAGAAGAGTAAGGGAGCCAGGTTCAAACCGATTCATCACTTGTAGTTGCAATGGCAGCTCTCACATCAGCCAGTAGAGGATGAATAAATAACCCAGGGATGCAGAAATTCTGCATGGAGATCTAGTGGGGGTTTCATTGCCTCAGGATTGAGGGTAGAGGTTCAGGGAAGGTAGAGAGCAGGGTGTCTCTACCTTAATTATCGTCCCCAGGGCCCCAAGGTCACAGAGGTCACATCCACCCATTTTCATCTAGAGACAGTTCCAGAAGCCGGATCCTAATGGGTGAGTAGGGAAGATGCCTTTGAAGGGTTCCCTAATGAAGACTCCTGGAGCTGTTTTTGTTTAGAAGTGCAATTCGTCTGATCAGGCCAAGGAGAGCCTGGAGGCAGGCAGGCAGGACATCATTGCTCCCAATTACTGCATTTGTTCCTTTTAAGCTGGTGCTGGGACCCTGACTTCAAGCGAAGGTCAGAACCTTCAGTCCTAAGAACCTCCCAAGACATGCCTGGCAGGACAGGAAACTCTAATGAGCTTGTGCTGTTGTGTCTTATTCACCAGGAACAGAAGGCATTTCATTCTCTCCTTCAGGATCAGGATAATTTGAACCCCATCTCTTGCTCCCACGTCCCTCCTGGGGGTTCAGAGATGCACTGAGGGCTGGCTTCCTGATGTGGAGATGTGGGGTTATTGGTTAACCTTCTCTCCAGGTAATGTGTTCCTTTTTGTTAAGCCTGGGCAATCTGAAGAGCACATGGTCAGCACTTTCTCTGCATGACTGTTTGCAAGATAAGTGACCATAGGGAGGGTCAATGGAGGCTCTTCCTCAGAGTCAGCATGAAAGCATCAAGGAGGCAGCATGGAGATGGGGGTGGGGCAGTGAGACCTCAATTTGACTCAAAGGCCTGGGTAGAGATGTGGAAAAGCCAGTGCATCCCCCACACAGACACCCTTATGCTGGCTATTTCTAGACACCTGGCAGGAAAGCAGGTTAGAAAGCAACCCCCTTCCAAAGCTGTGGTTTTTCCAGTAGTCACATATGGATGTGAGAGTTGGACCATAAAGAAGGCTGAGCACCAAAAAACTGATGCTTTCAAATTGTGGAGCTGGAGGATTCTTGAGAGTCCCGTGGACTGCAAGGAGATTAAACCAGTCAATCCTAAAGGAAATCAGCCCTGAATATTCATTGGAAGGACTGATGCTGAAGCTGATGCTCCGATTCTTTGGCTACCTGATGTGAAGAGCCAATTCATTGGAAAAGACCTTGATGCTGGGAAAGATTGATGAGACGAGGAGAAGGGGGTGACAGAAGATGAGACAGTTAGATAGCATCACCAACTCAATGCATACGAATTTGAGCAAACTCCGGGAGACAGTGAAAGCCTGGCGTCCTGCAGTTTGTGGGGTCACAAAGAGTCTGTTGTTAGTGACTGTACAACAACAACAATTCTTTCCAATATTGCTGGCCAAGGGGGTCTAGGCAGGAAGCCAGAAATGGGACGCTGAGACCTCGAGGCACAGGGCAAGCCTGGGGCCTCTGTGCCTTATGGAGTTTTGAGGTTAAGATGCTTGATCTCCAGACAAATGGATTAGTTGTGCCTTTCTTATTGTCTTATTTCACTTTATTTAAAATGTGAACTGACGGGCCCAAAACATACTACTCTAAGGTATGGCACCTTGAGATATTGAACATTTTAACTGAAGAACTTTGAGAAACACCAGGGATAGGAAGGACTCTCTGACCTCCCCTTGAAGCAGGTCAGCAGGTCCTCTTGTGCAATGTGTCCTCCCAGGCTGAGACTGGAGTGTCCTCTTCTCCAAGACAAAGAGATGTCAGGAGGAATTTGAAGGTACAGGACTCCCTAAGGCCCCCAGCTGGTTCCCTCCCCTGAGCTCAGAGCCGTTCATGTTTTCAATGACTTCTTAGCCTTCATCAAACCTGGTATTTTATACTCAGCGGTCACTATGCACGTGGGTCCTCCTTTCCTCACGGAGGCTGTCATGTCACATAATACTAATATTATGCACACTTGCATGCTTTTCTCTTGTTAATCTTCATTCAGACCTCAGCCAAAAACCAATCTAAAAGGATAGAAGGAATTTTTTTTTCCTCCCCTGGGAATGTGAATTCAAGTGGGTCTTAGGAAGCATCACTACGAACAAAGCTAGGCTAGTGGAGGTGATGAAATTCCAGTTGAGCTATTTCAAATACTAAAAGATGATGCTATAAAAGTGCTGCACTCAATATGCCAGCAAATTTGGAAAACTCAGCAGTGGCCACAGGACTGGAAAAGGTGTTTTCATTCCAATCCCAAAGAAAGGCAATGCCAAAGAATGCTCAAACTACTGCACAATTGCGCTAATCTCACATGCTATTAAAGTGATCCTTAAAATTCTCCAAGCCAGGCTTCAGCAATACGTGAATCATGAACTTCCAGATGTTCAAGCTGGTTTTAGTAAAGGCAGAGGAATCAGAGATCAAATTGCCAACATGCGCTGGATCATCGAAAAAGCAAGAGAGTTCCAGAAAAACATCTATTTCTGCTTTATTGACTATGCCAAAGCCTTTGACTCTTATTGTGGATCACAATAAACTGTGGAAAATTCTGAAAGAGATGGGCATACCAGACCACCTGACCTGCCTCTTGAGAAACCTGTATGCAGGTCAGGAAGCAACAGTTAGAACTGGACATGGAACAACAGACTGGTTCCAAATAGGAAAAGGAGTACATCAAGGTTGTATGTTGTCACTGT
The DNA here is from genome assembly GCF_033118175.1 of Dama dama. NCBI lineage: Eukaryota > Metazoa > Chordata > Mammalia > Artiodactyla > Cervidae > Dama > Dama dama. The sequence continues at coordinate 45,464,306 of NC_083694.1, read as the reverse complement.
GCTTATTTAACTTATATGCAGAGTACATCATGAGAAACGCTGGGCTGGATGAAGCACAAGCTGGAATCAAGATTGCCGGGAGAAATATCAATAACCTCAGATATGCAGATGACCCCACCCTTGTGGCAGAAAGTGAAGAATAGGAACTAAAGAGCCTCTTGATGAAAGTGAAAAAGGAGAGTGAAAAAGTTGGCTTAAAGCTCAACATTCAGAAAACTAAGATCATAGCATCTGGTCCCATCACTTCATGGCAAATAGATGGGGAAACAGTGGAAACGGTGGCTGACTTTATTTTTCTGGGCTCCAAAATCACTGCAAATGGTGATTGCAGCCATGAAATTAAAAGATGCTTACTCCTTGGAAGGAAAGTTATGACCAAACTAAACAGCGTATTAAAAAGCAGAGACATTACTTTGCCAACAAAGGTCTGTCTAGTCAAGGCTATGGTTTTTCCAGTGGCCATGTATGGATGTGAGAGTTGGACTATAAAGAAAGCTGAGCATAGAAGAATTGATGCTTTTGAACTGTGGTATTTGAGAAGACTCTTGATAGTCCCTTGGACTGCAAGGAGATCCAACCAGTCCATCCTAAAGGAGATCAGTCCTTGGTGTTCATTGGAAGGACTGATGCTGAAGCTGAAATACTTTGGCCATCTGATGCAGAGCTGACTCACTTGAAAAGACCCTGATGCTGGGAAAGATTGAAGGTAGGAGGAGAAGGGGATGACAGAGGATGAGATGGTTGGATGGCATCACCGACTCAATGGATATGGGTTTGGGTGGACTCCGGGAGTTGGTGATGGACAGGGAGGCCTGGCATGCTGCAGTTCATGGGGTTGCAAAGAGTCGGACACGTCTGAGCGACTGAAATGAACTGATAGGGCTACATGTTTTCCTCAGCCAAGAACCTATCTAAAAGGATAGAAAGAAATACATATATTTCTTCCTCCCCTGTAGGGCTACATATTTCCCTCTCATTGGGAAACATGACCTCTCATTGGTCATTTATTTTCTCTTTCTCTCTCTCTCTCTCTTTGTTATTTTTTACTGCCCAAGAATCGAACCTGGGCCCCTTGAACTGGAAGCATAGACTCTTAGCCACTAGACCGCCAGGGAAGTCCCAGGGTTATTTATCCTCTTAAATAGTTTTTTTGGCTCTGTCCTTCCTATAGCTGGGATGGATGCCACTTTTTCTTAAGGAGAAGGATCACACTTCCTGCTCAGTAGGAGGTGGCCATCGTGCACAGACGAGGCCACACACACTCTGAGAAGCCAAGGTTACCATCACAATAGGCTCCTCACTCAGGTGGGGGCTGCGGGAGCATTACTTAGTTCCTCTGTCCCTTGTGATCTCACGCACACTGTGGACATAATAACATTAACCTGCATCTCACGGAGCTATGTGGAGTTAATGAGTTAATGTACAGAAAGTATTGAGATGGGGCCTGGTGAGAAGCAGGTTTGGGTTTTTGATTATTGCCCTAAGATCGGACAACATTTAATTAGCTATTTTAGAAACAATTGATGCACGCTAAAGAAAAAGATTATTCTGACATGTGTTAAACCTGTAAGGCAGACTTTATGCAGAATCATTGAGAGACAGGTCTAGGGAGCCCTGCACTGGGGGAACTGAACTCAACTTGTAACACAGGAACCAGATGGCGGCAGTGGGTGGTGGGGTCAATGGTGGAAACTTACTAAGAGGGAAGGGCAATTCTTTGCAGAATCCACCTAACAGGATTCTTGCTGAAGACAGACCAGGGTGAGCAGATACTGCTGGGAGATGAAGAATGTGGTCAGATGTAGAGGGTGGGGGGCCTGGCTAAACCAGCTTGATGGGATTCTTGCTGAAATTGAGTCCTGCACATCTTGTTATATATATGATATTCTTTGAAACAATTTGATGGCTTCCTAAAGTCCTTGTAATAAAGATTAATAACTTGCCTGCCAGTGCAGGAGACATAAGTGACATGGGTTCGATCCCTGAGTTGGGAAGATCCCCTGGAGAAGGGCATGGCAACCAACTCCAGTATTCTTGCCTGGAGAACCGCATGGACAGAGGAGTCTGGTGGCTAAAGTCCGCAGGCTCTCAAGGAATCAGACATGAATAAAGCAACTGAGCATGCAAGCAGATACTGTTGAATATTTAAGTTGTTTTGATTTTTTAAATACTATAATTAGTGTTTGAATGAGCATTGTTGTAGCTAAAAAATAAAATAAAACAGAGTCCTACAAAGATAGGAAGTTCCAAAGTCATGACCTCATTGTGGGGAGGGAACAAGGGGCCTGCTGAGGACCGATCAGAGGGACACTCTTTGTCAGACAGAATCTGAGTAGTTATCATATATTTCAGAGCAGATACTTGGCATCAGCTCTGTGCAACTCATAGCTTATTTTGTGGCTAATGATTCTTGAGTACCTTGTTGTTGTTTAGTCACTAAGTCAAGTGCTATTTTTTGAGACCCCATGGACCAAAGCACGCCAAGCTCCCCTGTCCTTTATTATCTCCAAGTTTGCTCAAATTCATGTCCATTGAGTTGGTGATGCTATCTAACCATCTCATCCCCTGCCAACACCTTTTCCTTTTGCCCTCAGTCTTTCCGAGCATCAGGGTCTTTTCTAATGAGTCAGCTCTTTGCATCAGGTGGCCAAAGTATTGGAGCTTCAGCTTCAGCATCTGTCCCTTCAATGAATATTCAGGGTTGATTCTCTTTAGTATTGACTGATTTGATCTCCTTGCAGTAGAAGGGTTTCTACTTCAGTCTTCTCCAGCATCACAGTTCAAAAGCATCAGTTCTTTGGTGCTCAGCCTTCTTTATGGTCCAACCCTCACATCCATACATGACTACTGGAAAAACCATAGTTTTGACTATATGTACTTTTGCTGGCAAAATGATGTTTCTGCTTTTAATACTTTGTCTAGGTTTGTCATAGCTTTCCTTCGAAAGAGCAAGAGTCCTAATTTCATGGCTACAGTCATAATCCACAGTAGTTTTGTAGCCCAAGAAAATAAAACTAGTCACTGTTTCCACTTTTTCCCATTTATTTGCCATGAAGTGTTGGGACCGGATGCCATGACCTTAGTTTTTTGAATGTTGAGTTTTAAGCCAGCTTTTTCACTCTCCTCTTTCACCCTCATCAAGAGGCTCTCTGGTTCCTCTTTGCGTTATGCCAATAGAGTGGTATCAACTGTATATCTGAGTATCATCTGCATCTCTTGAGCACCCAGGGACGGGGGAGCCTGGTGGGCTGCCGTCTATGGGATCACATAGAGTCGGACATGACTGAAGTGACTTAGCAGCTTGAGCACCTACTGGGTGCCAAATCCTTGCTCGAGTGCAGCCTTGCTACACACATTGGCTGTTTGCTCCTCTCTGAACCCCTGGAGGTGAGTCCTGCATGGTGATGTCAGGAGACTGAAGTCTGAAAGGGTTAATTCACATTAGAAATAACCTGGATTCAAATATTCCTGATCTGAAGTCCTGACTTGGAAAACCAGACAACCCAGCAGCCCTTCCTCCTTCTGATCTGGTGGACATGAAAATAGGTCTCTGAGGACCTACAGTGTGCAGGCCAGCTGGTGACTGCTGCAAGGAAACAGGTTTTTGAGATCCCATCCTTTTGGCAAATGCTGGACTTAACAGAGTTCTTTGAACCACATGTGTTTTCACCTTTACTGTCCTAAAGAGCCTGGGAGAGAGTTGAGATGTGGGGTTTTCATATGGAGTTGACTACAGAACATTATTCTTATGGGATCACCTCCTCACTGACTTTCAAAGGAAAATGGTTGGAAAGTATTGTCCTGAATGCCCTCAAAGTCCCTCTGCAGCCATCAAGTATCTTTGATCTGATTATTCCAGAGACTTAGTAGCACCATGTGCCTAAGGAAGTATACATTAAAAAAAGAAAAGGCCTTTCTTGCCTATAGACAGCACATGTGTATGTGTGTGCTCAGTCACTCAGTCTTGTCCAACTCTTTCAGCCCCATGAACTGTAGGCCACTAGGCTCCTCTGTCCATGGGATTCTCCAGGCAAGCATACTGGAGTGGGTTGTCATTTTCTTCTCCAGGGGATCTTCCTGACCCAGGGGTTGAACCTGCATCTTCTGCACTGCAGACAGATTCTTTACCACTGTACCACTTGGGAAGCATAGATGGCACAGGGAGGGTGAATGAATGATGGTCTTTCCTGGTCCCTTTGGCGTGTCTGAATCTGGGCAGACGATCAGTGCAGTGCCACCACCTCCTGTCACTCAGACGAGATCCATCATCCTTGACATTTCAGCCTCTCTGCTGGGCCTTTGAAGAATTGGCCCTTGCTAATTGTCAGAGGCTACGGCTTCCCTCCTCTTCCCCCAACAGAAGACAAGGGCCATTGCCTTCACTTCACAGCAACAGTTGTCAGGAAGAAAGACAGCTCTCCCCCAGGATGCGGACTCTGCCTCTCAGGCCCCAGAGTTTTCCATCTACAGGAACCACTTACAGCCATTTGATAGTCGAGTGCCTGGGATCTCAAAGAGAAACTCTGCTTGAGATATGCAGGATGGAAAGAAATTTATCATTTTGGCAGGAGCCTGACTATGTAAATCAGGAAGCGCTCTGCCCAGACCCTTTGTTGTTGTTCAGTCACTAAGTCATGTCTCACTTTCTGTGACTTCATGAACTGCAACGTGCCAGGCTTCCCTGTCCTTCACTATCTCCTGGAGTTTGCTCAAATTCATGTCCATTGAGTCAGTGATGCCATCCAACCATCTCATCCTGTGTTGCCCCCTTATTCTTTTGTCTTCCATCTTTCCCAGCATCTGGGTCTTTTCCAATGAGTTGGTTCTTCACATCAGGTGGCCAAAGGATTGGAGCTTCAACTTCAGCATCAGTCCTTCCAATGAATATTCTGGGTTGATTTCGTTTAGGATTGACTAGTTTGATTTCCTTGCAGTCCAAGGGACTCTCAAGAGTCTAGCATCCTTGGCACACTACAGAAAAGTGGATGAAATGATGAGACACAATGTATGTGTGTTAATGTGCATGTGTTTGTCAATCAAATTAGAAGTGATCACATACATTCCTAGTAACCAGTGAATGAAATAATGAGTGGCCATATAAACTGATTTGGAGGGGGGCCAACTTATCAAAGATTTTATAAAAACCTCGTTAAAAGAACAGTTAACATTCATCAGACACCAGGTTGAAATCTAAGTGTTGTAGACACTTTGAAGCAGGGACCCCCCCCCCCCCCCCCGTAAAATTTTCTCTACATGGTGAATATAACATCATCTTTATCCTCATCTCATGGGTAGAGAGAAAAAAGGAAAAGTCTTTAAGTAATTGGTCTGAGGTTACACAGCTAGTAAGTGACAGACAGAATTTGAACTCATGACATATAGCCCCATCCACCTCACTCTACTGCCCTGTGTGACTGACTCAGTGGTTCCACATTTATGAAGAAGCCTAAACACATATTCATATGGCCTCTTTGACACTAAGATGTTCATTGGCTTATCTATGATAGTGAAAACTTGGAAGCAGGTCAATGAAATAATGCTCTGTCGTTTTTTTAAAAGTCAAGAATTCAGGTTATAGAAGTCAAAATGTACACAAACACAATCAACTCCAGTGCCTGCTTAAATCTTACCAAAAAGGACAGTAAGTGGAAACTCAGAAGATCGTGAGGACAATGAGAAGAGAAAGGCAGACAATACATTATTCTGGATGCTGAGAGGCAGAAAGAAGTGTTTTTCAGCTCAGCCATCCAAGAAAGCAGAATCCAATCAGCATTATAGGAGTCACATAAGAAAACACAGAAGACTGGTGGGCATTGAGGACCTTCAATGGATGCAGGACCGGATGCTCCTGAAATTGTGGGAGCAACATGGAGGTGTGTTGAAGATGAAGGTTGGTTGACAGTCCATTTGAAAGTGTTTGAACCACTCCCTTACCCAGCGTTGCCTCCCCCAATTCAGTGTGCTGAAAGACTGACCTCCACCACCCTGGCAGGAGGCTAGAGGTCTATTTTTGAGACAGAAGCTCAATAAAAGCGTGAGGATACAATGAATGGCCAAATTAAAAATGTGGTAGTTAACTGGATATTTTGCCCTGGTTGAGTTCCTGGGATCCTGATAGTCAGACCTCTCCCTTCCAGGCAGAAGACTGGAAGATTATTCTTTGGGAAATCTGACCAACTGAAGGGAAAAACCCTAAAGACAGTAACAGCAGAGTCTCCTTAGTGAAATCCCAGGAAAATCATGCCATAGCAAGACCACAGTTTTCAACTGTCACAATTATTTTGATTTGCCACTCAGCTTTTGAGGGCTTATCTATTAAATATGAGAAAGCTTTCAAGATCCCAAATACTTGAGAAAATCTTGTAATGTAGACAGATACCAAACAAGCCAACAGTACCCCAGAAGGGAAACAATTGTGTAAAACAATGAAAACCAAAGCCAAATAAAGAGGAAACATGTCAACAATACCCCCAGGGTTATAAGAGAAGATGCTACATCTATGAAATACGGACAGGATGCTGTTAAAAAGGAATATTTAGAAAAGAGAATGAAACAAACAGTGTTTAGGAGGACATTAAAAAGATAAAGGCAAAAATAAAAACTCAGAAAAAAAACTTCTAAGATAAAGCTAAATAAATCTGCCAGAAATGAGCAAACTGACAAAGTGATTAAAAAAGAAAAGAAAATTGAAGACAAAGAAGTAGAAGGGGAAGAAGGAGGAGAAGGGAAAAGGGGAGGACAAGAGGTGGGGAAGGAGGAAGGGAAGGAAATAGAAGGTAGCAGGAGGGGAGAGGAAGAAGAGGTTAGAGAAAGAGAGGGCAGAATCGAGGGGACACTAAATCATACAGAATAGCAAAGATACTGGTGATTATGTAGTAATTCCATGTGCCTAAAACTATTGCCAGAATTACCTGTTAACTTAATAATTAAATATTAACTCATATAACTGTCACAAAACTCTTGTAGCAGATACTATTTCTATCCTATTTTAGAAATTATGACACTAAAGCACAGAGAAGCTAGAAGAGTGATTACCCAAGATTCCTCAGCTTATAAAAGTCAGAATGAGGATTTGAACTTGGGTAGACTTACTCTTTCATCCAAGCTCTTAACATCCCAACAAGACTGTCTCTCAGTAAAAGAGCTTCATAAAATTCAAGAATTACTTAAAAGTTGTTTTCCAGATCTGATGTTTCCAAATTAAAAGGACCTTTAAGTGTCTGTGAAAATAGGTAAAAAATTATCCTTGTTAATTTATAATATCATGGCACTGTGGGACTTTGGAGCCCTGAAGAGAAAGTTGAGATCCTAAAAGCTATGAAAGAAAAGCGAGAGGACAGAACAAACTGCCTGTATATCAAAGATTAGAATGATGTCTGACTTCTGAAGGGCAATACTGGAAATGAGGAGAGAATGGAATAATGCAACACTTCAGTTCAATTGCTCAGTTGTGTCCAACTCTGCAACCCCAGGGACTGCAGCACCACAGGAAGCCAGGCTTCCCTGTCTATCATCAACTCCTGGAGCTTGCTCAAACTCATGTCTGTTGAATCCATTGATGCCATCCAATCACCTCATCCTTTGTCATCCCCTTCTCCTCCTGCCTTCAGTCTTGTCCAGCATCAAGGTCTTTTCCAATAAGTCAGTTCTTCACATCAGGTGGCCAAAGTATGGGAGCTTCAGCTTCAGCATCAGTCCTTTCAATAAATATTCAGGACTGATTTCCTTTAGGATTGACTGATTTGATCTCTTGCTGTCCAAGGGACTCTCAAGAGTCTTCTCCAACACCACAGTTCAAAAGCATCAATTCTGCAGCTCTCAGCTTTCTTTATGGTCCAATTCTCACATCCATACATGACTATTGGAAAAACCAGAGCTTTGACTAGATGGACCTTTGTTAGCAAAGTAATGTCTCTGCTTTTTAATATGCTGTCTAAGTTGGTCATAGCTTTTCTTCCAAGGAGCAAGCATCTTTTAATTCTGTGGCTGCAGTCAACATCTGCAGTCATTTTGGAGCTCAAGAAAATAAAATCTGTCTCTGTTTCCCCATCTATTTGCCAAGAAGTGATGGGACTGGATGCCATGATCTTTGTTTTTTGAATGTTGACTTTTAAGCCAACTTTTTCCACTCTCCTCACCTGTAATTCTGAGCAAAAAAAAAAAAAAAAAAATTTAATTCTGAGCAGAAAATGGTAGAAGAGCAGTCTATACTCAGCCACATGGTCAAGAACGAGTGTAGGGTGACATTTTTAGACACTGAGTCCCATATCCCTTTTCTCTGAAATCTGCTGGTGGAGATCAACAGGAGGGAGTCAACCATACAGAAGAAGTCATGATGTCAGGAAATGGAGATGGACATAAGACAGGTGGGTCCCTAGGGTATTGTTTCCAGGATGACAGATGTGTGTCAGGACAGTGTTAAGACCAGAGCACGTTGGAAGACTGGGAAGATGTCTCCAAGAAGATGAAGGTCACCAAATGCAGTTAAGTGAATTGGCAAGAGATTGTGAGAAATTTTCTATAAAAGAAGGTGGAAAAGTAGACAAAACATAGGAACCAAGAGACAGCATGGAAAATAATTAACTCTGTTGAGAACAAACAGTTGTATAGGAATAGAAAAATCATCTTCTGGTGTTCAGTGTATTGGGTTCATACCTTACCATTCACACTTGCCTGGATGTGAAGATGTAAATTCTGAATGTGGATCTAACCAGAGTGTAGCCTCATGGCGAGATGATGGGTGATGGAGGGTGGGGAGTGGACATGTGTGGAAGTAAGAAGGATGAGTGACTAAGCATTTCTTTTTTTTAAATTTATTTTTAATTGGAGGATAATTGCTTTACAATGTTGTGTTGGTTTCTGTAATACAACAATGTGAAACAGCCATAAGCATACATATGTCCCCTCGCTCTTGAAACTCACTCTCACGCCCCACCTCATCCCACCCCTCTAGGTTGTCACAGAGCACCAAGCTGTGCTCCCTGTATTACACAGCAACTTCCCACTAGCTATCTATTTCACATATGGTAATATATATGTTTCAATGCTGCTCTCTCAGTTTGACTTATCTTCTCCTTTTCCTGCTGTGTCCACAAGTCTGTTTTCTATGTCTGCATCTCTATTCCTGCCCTGCAAATATGGTCATCAGTACCATTTTTCTAGATTCCATATATACATACATTAATATATGATATTTGTTTTCCTCTTTCTGACTTACTTCACTCTGTGTAACAGGCCTGGTTCATCCCTCAATAAAAATGACTCAAATTCATTCATTTTTATGGCTGAGTAATATTCCATTGTATGCATACCATACATAACTTCTTTATCCATTTTTCTGTTGATGGACATCTAAGTTGCTTCCATGTCTTGGCTATTGTAAATGGTACTGCAATGAACATTGGGGTATTATGTGTCTTGTTGAATTATGGTTTCATCAGGGTATACGCCCAGTAGTGGGATTGCTGGGTCATGTGGTATTTTATTCCTAGTTTTTAAGGAATTTCCATACTGCTGTCCATAGTGGTTGTGTCAATTTACATTCCCACCAATACTCAACAGGAATTGAGTATTTCTTATTCTTAGTGGTAAGACAATCAATAATGATTCAAGTTGAAAAATCACCAGGTATAGATATGCTATTTATGAACACAGGGAAAAAAACTAACAGAAATTGCTAAAAAATGAAAAGTAACCTTGGAAGTGGAAAGTGGACAGGAATTTGATTATTGATTTTAATAATAAATCTTATGGAATTAACTGACGTTATAGCTATGTGCCTGGGTCACTGACAACAATAAAACTCAATAAAAAAATACTGATGAATATGAATACTATGTAATAACATAAAAACATGTGATGTTGGGTGAAAAGCAAGATCCCAAAAGATGTGAGCAGTATGACTGCAACTGTGTGCAAAGTCATAGGAAAAGTGGTTGAAGGAAATGCACCAAATACTAAGGTAGTTGTTGAGAGAGCGGAGTATTTTAAAGATTATTTTGTCAGTGATTTCCATATTTTCTGTACTGTGATGACATCCCTTTTATAATGGAAAGTGGAGAGGAGAATAAGTGGTGTCTGCCTACTTATCGGCTGCTGGGCGTGGAGTAAACAAGGTCTTTGGATTTGCCTGCAGCCGGGAAAATCCTTTTCTTTATGAAATCTGATGATATCCATGGCAACTCACTGGCCAGAGGAGCCAGAACATAAACACCTGGGATGGCAGTCAGTACATAGACCTGAGAAGAGCTGGCAAAAGTAAAAGCTGTGACAAAGAATCAAAAGAGAATGCTATGGTAGGTTGCATATGCTGATGACACTTGGCTGGCACCATCCTCCCCAACTCCCCCGCACTGCCTTGGGCCAGCAGAAGCACCTGGATGTGAACTGTCCTCTTATGTTGCTTCTGGACACATCTTTACTGTGAGAGGACCAGTGTGGGGCAGTTCATAGTGAGTCGCCCCCTCCCTTCCCTTCATCCCACACTCCTGCATCTGAGAGGGGCTGAATCTAAGAAAGACACCTCATTATGGAATGTCCAAGGAGCCTCACCCTCGTGGATACAGCTGAAAAATCCTCTTCCACTGCCATGTAATCATCGCTACCTCTCTGTCTCCTCTGTTATGCTGTTAGCATCTTGGGAGAAACCGGCTGATGTTATACACATGGGAGAGACATTCAGTAAAGGAGCAGGTCTGACCTCAAGGCCAAATAGCTGATGGAAAGTTTCCAAAGCAGTGAATCTGGAGAAAGCAGATGCTCCCAGTGGCTGGGACGAGCTCACATTGGCCTGCAAGGACTGATGGTGAGCATCTCTTGATGTCATGTGGGTAACTTAGAATTAGCCAATTAACTGCTTGGTGGGAATATTTACACTAGTGTAATGGGGAAACACTACAAGTAAGCTCCCAGCTCAACTGGATTGCTGGCTGGTAAGCGCTCACTTCCATATCGCTGTGGATCTGGACCCACTTACTTGATGGCCATGAGCATTTTTCTTGGAAGCAATCAACAGTCCAGTGATGCTGGAAATGGTTGCACTGTTAGTCCAAAAAGTATGCCAGGGACTGGACTCAAGCATCCAGAAGGACTTCTCCAGCTGGGAATTGTTAAGATTCTTTATATGTGAGAGAATTGGAAAGGTAAGGAGGATTTTCATTCCCTGACCATTCTGAGACTTACCTCTGAGGTTCTTTGTGAATCTTAGCCACAAATATGGGTAAGGGTAGGGAGGAGTATAGGGTCCACATTCATTGTCTAATTCAGTGGCAGGACCAAACAAACATTCCACAGCAGACTTTGGAATTTCTAGAGAGCAAGTTTAAGCATTGCAATATTTCATAATTCTTTTCTGTGAGTGTGCCTCGAAGGAAGCTGCAGATCACAGACTATCCATCTCTGCATCCCATTGCCTGGTTTAAAAATTTTTTTAATGTGGCAAATGAGTCCTGGGTGGAACTGCCAACACAGCATAATAAAGATTGATACCCTCTAGAAGTTTTCATCTCAGAATACAAATGTTGTCTCTATGAATCCAAAGTGTAATCACAGTAAGTGAATGGATAGGGCTAGGTGTAATAAACAACAAGTCTTGGAGTCAGGAGTCACGGGGTCTTGTGGGAGACTTTGTGTACTCAGCAGGACCGACCCTGGTGCATTTTGAACCCCAGAATTGAGGCATTGACTAGGTCTCTCAAGGTTTTCTCCTTTTTATTGACAGAGTTTCACAATAGTCACGCCTTGCAATAACCTATCATTCATTCATTTTATTCAACGAACACTTAACTATCACCTACTTTTTGCCTAGATTCTGTGCTGACTCTTTCTGTAGCAATAGTCTTATTTAAACTGTTAACAGCTCCCTGAGATGGGTACCACACACTCAGGACGAGGAGATGGAGGCTTTGAGCATCGCAGGGCAGCTGATTGACCTTCTTCCTCTCCCCAGGGCATCCTCACCTCCCTTTTCAGCCTCCAGACACACTCTTCTCTCTATACTTTGTGCTTCTGTGCTTCATCCATGTCTCAGGGCCTTGGGACAAGCTCTTCTTTCCTTCAGAGGCTGTGATTTTGCACAGCTTAGCAGAGCTGGCTCTCAGCAGAGCACTTGCCCCCACCAGGCTCCTCCTCCTTCAGAGTCTCCCATTCATTTATTCTCTGACCCTGCCCTCCACGGTATAGACCTTCCACCGACACACACCTCTGCCTCCCCAGACCCACCTGCAGGAGTTGATAAGGAGAACACATGTGACTCAGGCCATGTTGGGTGCACAGTCGTGTATGACTCTTTGCAGTCCCATGGACTGTAGCCTCCAGGCTGTGCATGGAATTTTCCAGGCAAGAGTACTGGAGTGGGTTGCCAGGTCCTACTGAGGGGGTTTTCCTGACCCAAGGAGTGAACTGGTGCCTCTTGGGTTTCCTGTATTGCAGGCAGATTCTTTACTGTTGAGCTACTGGAGAGGCCCCGGGTCCTCGCTATCCCCTAGTAAAACAGGACATAGTCTCTCAAATCCCACCCCTCCTTGGGCATTCACCTCTTCCTATGCTGCCCCTGCACATGTCAGATTAAAAAATGAACAAATGTGCCTGCCTTTTCTCCCACTAAATCTGTCTGTTGTCAGTCTTAATTTACAGGGTCTCCAGCCACTGAGCCTAAGTAGGCAGAGAAGTTATTCCTCCCCTGTGACCACCTATGTGTTGAGAAGTCAGATACAGGCAGCAAGAAGAGAGAGTGTGTAGGATTAAGAAGCGGGCCCAGAGGATTTTATTTGGTTTTGCTTATAAATAATTCCAGGTTCAACTAAAAGCACTTTGCATCCACATCTGACTTCTCCCCAGTGAGAAGAATCCCTGTGTATCCGGCTCCCTTTCCTCCTCCAGCGGCTCAGAAAAGCCAGAGCCTGTGATTTATAAGGACATGATGCTTAATGAGGCCAGAGGTGCTGAGAAGCCGCACTTGAACTGTTCGCACAGAGAGCAAGAGGCCAGTAGTGGGCGGTAGAGATGGCAGCCGCTGTTTTGATCATCAATATTAGTTAAATTTAATAGTGGGGTCTTATTGACTATAAGAGTCTTAATTATCAGGAAGAATGGCCCTGTCTGTTAACAACAGAAAAATGATCAGAAGTGAAACCACATGAATTAAATTGTTTGCTCATCCTTTTATAAATAAGATTAATTGGCTAAATGGATCCTATAGGTTAAAAAGGATAAGTGGCTGTTTTTTTTCCTCCTGACAATTGCCTTCTTAACACTCTCAGATTTCTGCTCTGGAGGTTTGATAAGGAAACATTCATCAAAGAGCATTATTGTTATTATGTTTTAATGTGTCTCTTATCTGAATTTCTCCCACCTCAGCGCTTTATCTGCTGCGGTTGGGTGGGGGTAGGATGGGGTTTAATGGGCCTGTGGGCTATTAGAATAGGATATTCTGAGAAGGTGGGTGTTATGGACGTCTCCATGGAAGCTAGCCCTGCAGGTGTGCACACCCACATCCTTGTGTGCACATGTCCTAGCCTGCACACATCCTAGCTCACACACCTCCTGGCACACATCCCGCCCACGCCCTTGACCAGGATGGGTGGAGCCTGGAGAGATGTAAACCTTTTGTGTGAGCAGATCAATGTCCAGCTGAAACATCCCCCCAAAAGGAAGCCACCCAATGCATTCCTCAGAACCTAAGAGCTGGGGCCTTGCTATTGAGACCAAACTCGTACTGCTCACCCAAGAGAGATGAGGTGGTGGGGCAAGAAATAAAGATACTGTTTGGAAAGGCAGAAGACTGAGAAGACGGTGGACTAGTGTTCCAGAGACTTCTAGTTCCAGACAACTAGAATTCAGGTTTCTTTCATACTAAAAGGGGAGCGGGTGTGGTTAGGTTATTACAAACCTTTTGGTGTTGGAATTCTTTGTTCTCACAGCTCTCCACAGATCAGGTCACCTTGTTCCTTTAAACCTCCAACAAGACACATGTTATTCTCTATTTTTCAACTTTGTATCTCTCTATGAATGGAAGTGTTATACCTTTAAAGGTCAAAGGTCAGAGCTTTGTGGAGTGGCTGACCTGTATATTTCAGGCTATAGACAACATTCTTAACTTGTAGCAAAAGTTAAAGTAAAAGAGACAGACTAGCTATGGAGTCAGATTTGTTCTTCCCTATTACAGCATTAACTGTAACCATGCTGCTGGCCACTCAGGGATTCAGGTTTTCTGAATTTATTACTCTTCCCCATGAGACATCATCGGAGAAGGGGACGACAGAGGATGAGATGGTTGGATGGCATCACTGACTCAATGGACACAAGTTTTGAGCAAGTCCAGGAGTTGGTAATGGACAGGGAAGCCTGGCGGGCTGCAGTCCGTGGGGTTGCAGAGTCGGACACGACTAAATGACTGAACTGAACTGAATGAGACATCAGGTGTTATGAGTTGGATGGTGTTCCCCCAAATTTGTATGTTGACAGTTTCAGCCCCTCAGAATGTGACAGTATTTGAAGGACAGTTAAGGAAGTAATCAAGTTAAAATCTGATGCCCTTTAAGAAAAGGAGATTAGGATTCTGACCCAGACAAAGGGAAGACCATGAGCAGATACAGGGAAAAGTCTGTTATCTATAAGCCAAGGACAGCCTGGCTCAAAAAACTAAGATCATGGCATCTGGTCCTATCACTTCATGGCAAATAGAAGGGGAAAAAATGGAAACAGTGACAGATTTTATTTTCTTGGGCTCCAAAATCACTACAGATGGTGACTGCAGCCATGAAATTAAAAGATGCTTGCTCTTTGGAAGGAAAGCTATGACAGACCTAAATAGCATATTAAAAAGCAGAGACATCATTTTGTCAACGAAGTTCCATAAAGTGAAAGCTATGGTTTTTCCAGCAGACATGTGAGGATGTGAGAGTTGGGCCATAAAGAAGGCTGAGTGCTGAAGAACTGATGCTTTCGAACTGTGGTGCTGCAGAAGACTCTTGAGATTCCCTTGGACTGCAAGGAGATCAAACCAGTCAATCCTAAAGGAAATCAGTCCTGAATATTAATTGGAAGGACTGATGCTGAAACTGAAGCTCCAATACTTTGGCCACCTGATGAATCATTGGGAAAGACCCTGATGCTGAGAAAGATGGAAGACAGAGGAGAAGGGGGCTGCAGAGGATGAGATGGTTAGATGGCATCACCTTCAATGGACGTGAATCTGAGCAAACTCCAGGAGATAGTGAAGGACAGCAAGCCTGGCATGTTGGGATTGCAATGAGTTGGACATGACTTACCCACTGAACAACAACAACATAAGCCAAGGACAGAGACTTCAGAAGGAAACACCTCTGCTGACACTTTGATCTCAGACTTCCAGCCTCCAGACTGTGAGAAATACATGTCTGTTGTTTCAGGCTTCTGGTCTGTGGTGTTTTGTTGCAACAGACTGAGCCCACTAGGACAGCAGGTCCCTTCTGACCTCTGCAGGTTTTCTGACGCAGAACTGCTGGGTCCAGAGGTGAGGAGGAAAGCAGGTGGGTCCTGCCTGCTTATTGTCCTACAGACTGTCTCCTGTGGTCTTAAATCGCAAGGCATTTTTAAGGCATAGAAAACATTCTTGCCCTTAAATCAAAGCATTATATTTCAAATGCAATTTAATAAAGCTTGCTTTTGCAGCCTTATGGAAATGTGTCTATGCAAACATAGGAGATCCTTGTCTGAAAGTGATTCTCTCCTGGCTCCTTCAGCCACCAAGGGAATGAAATCAAAAGCTGGGCAGTGGTTTCGAGCTCATCATTTGTCAAAGCAAGGTAGAGTTCAAAGTGGCAGGCTTCTGTGTCCCAGGCTAAATTTAGCTAGTCACCCCTCTGAATTCTGTTCTCCATCAAGGACCCCAGGCATCCCCTGTGAAAGGATTCACCATGCTGTCAGCAATAATGATAGTTTGTGCTTTTAGTTCCTTGCTCCAGACGATTTTCAAAGGACTCATCCACCCCACTCTGCTCAGGTAACAGTGGTGATTCGGAACACAGATGATTTGCAGGCTCCTGACCCATCATCACAAACTTTGCTGAAATGACTCACAGGGGTCTGTATATGTGGTAATGATGGTGATGGACAGGGAGGCCTGGTGTGCTGCAGTCCATGGGGTTGAAAAGAGTCGGACACAACTGAGTGACTGAACTGAACTGAACTGATAGGTGTCACTGAGAAAGCAGGCAACGTGACAACTGAAGGCAAAGAGAAAGTAGATCTTAATACCATTAATTATCAAAGTCAATCAATATAAAGTGACCCACAGCAGCTACATTAGTTTCAGAGAGTGGGGCAGCCTTTTCTTTGCTACTTTTCCTTCCATTCTGGGTGTGTATTTTGCAGGGGAGTATGGAAATTTCTTCTCTCCTGATGTTCCCTTACATGGTGACAGGTAGAAGTGACCTTCTTCAATATGGACTCAACCTTAATCCTAACACTGTTTTTTAATTGTTTTAATCATTTAAACCATTTCTTAAATGACTCAGAATATAGGCAGGGAGAAATATGATATTCAGTGCTCCCCCCACCACCAAACACACACTCTGTCATTCTGCCCCACGCATCTCGACTCCTATTGTGTAGAAGTAAATGTGGAATCTGAACTCTGGTTCTAGATGTGTTTAATTATCCGTGTGTTTGCAATGATTCTGGCCAAAAGAAAAGTGTTTTACAGCCTTAAAATCTGAAGTAAATGTTTCCAGGGACTGGAGGATGTGAGCTGAGGCCTTGAGGGAGACTCGGGTAACCTGGGGGGGTGGGTCAAGGAAGTCTCTGGAGCTGCTGCCCAACCTGTGACCCCACCTCCTCTGCCCCCACATTGTGGCAACACACACCAGAATGATATGCAAGGGCAATGGAGAAGCCTATGAATGGGCATACAGGTCCTGCATGTGGCTCATGTTCAATCCATCAAAGACTCTTTGTCTGTCCGGGGACCTGCCAGCCCCCAGCTCTACCAGCTCTGAGTCCTCAAGGTCAGGGTGGCTGGAGCCATATCAGCCGGTCCACACAGGAACCCTCCGCAAGGGGCCACCATCCATTTGCCAGCTTCTTCTCTCAGCGGTCCTCAGCTCCTGCATGGTTCTGGGGATGTCAGGATGCTGGAGATTCCATCTCCATTCTCAAGAAGCTCAGCGACCCATGTGGGGGAGGAAGGACGCATGTCAGGGGCATGATCGTGGCTCCATGGGTGTGTCTCGAGGTCCAACCTGGCCAGGCTCTGCCCCTCTGCTCCCCTGTGGTCCCCCGGCTCCCTCTCTGTAGCCACTGGCCTCCTCCCTACTGTCCCAGGTAATTCTTGCTCCTTCGGTCCCCAGATGGGCTCCTGGCCAGCTCCCTCCCTTTCTCTAGTCTTGGGTTAGATGTTCTCTTCTCAATGACCATGATGCAGCTCAAGCTGTCATAACAAAACAT
Source organism: Dama dama (assembly GCF_033118175.1). Classification (NCBI taxonomy): domain Eukaryota; kingdom Metazoa; phylum Chordata; class Mammalia; order Artiodactyla; family Cervidae; genus Dama; species Dama dama. The sequence goes on along the minus strand of NC_083694.1, from coordinate 45,446,882 downwards.
CACACACTGAGCTGCTTCAACAACAGAAATTTATTTTCTCAGTTTTAGAGGCTGGGAGTCTGAGATTCAAGTGTGGTCAGGGTTAGTTTCTTCTGAGGCCTCTCTCCTGGGGGTGTAGATGACTGTCTTCTCCCTGTGTCCTCACACGGTCATTTTACTGTGCACGTCTGTGTCCTGATCTACTCTTCTCATAAGGACACTGGTCCTATTGGATCAGGACCCACTCATATGCCCTCATTTTGCTCATTGTTGTTGTTCAGTCACTCAGTCATGTCTGACTCTTTGTAACCCCATGGACTGAGCACGCCAGGCTTCCCTGTCCTTCACTACCTCCTGGAGTTTGCTCAAACTCAGGTCCATTGAGTTGATGATACCATCCAACCATCTCATCCTCTGTCATCCCCTTCTTCACCCTTCAATCTTTCCCAGCATCAGGGTCTTTTCCAATGAGTCATCTCTTTGAATCAAGTGGCCAAAGTATTGGAGCATCAGCTTCAGCATCATTCTACTTTAATCACCACTTAAAGGCCCCATCTCCAAATGTGGTCATGCTGGGGGTTAAGTTTTTGCTATAAGGATTTGGGGGAGACAGAAGTCCATCTGTTACAACCACACGATGCACAGATGGAGCATCACTGCTCAGGCACCCCACTCTCTCATCCTAGTCCCCCTGCCCCACTGTGGCCATCACCCCTGACCTGCCACACGACTCCCTCATTTGGTATGTCCTGTTCACAGTCAATCTCCCCATGTGTGTGAGCTCCAAGAGGGTAGAGGTATTGCCAGTTTTTTTTTTCCCCCACTGTGTTCATTAAGCCTTTCTCCAGGGTTTGGCTGGTAGCTGGAGCTTAAAGAATGAGATAAATGCACAAACTCTTCCTGGAGAGAGGAGGCAGGCTTACTGGGAAGCGGACTCAGAAGAGGCTCCTTGGCCTGAGTATCCTTGAAGTCCTACAGACACCTGCCAGAGGAATCATAAGCATTTAGAACAAGAGGGCAAATTGACCCTGGGAGGAAGGATTGTAGCGAACGTGCTGGGAATGTGGGGTTGGCACAGAGACAAGACAGGGACCCTGGGGACCTCATCAGCAACAGCCTTGCACCCCTCTCCTGTCCGCTCCTCTCCATCTGCAACTAAAGCCCTTTAGAGCTGGGGAAGGACTGTGTGTGGAATTCCAGGAGAAACCCTGCAGCACAAGCCCTGATCCTGTGAGCAAGCCAGGCTTTCCCCTCATTGTCTGACATCTCAGTGAAAGCGAGTAGGACCCTGCAGGGCTCTTGGGCACAAAAGTCTTTATGCCCAATACTTCTCTTGATTACAGGAAATAGGCTTCAGTCTTCATGACCTTCCCTGAGTTCCAAAGGGCAGGTTACAACAGTTGTTAATCAGGGAAGGGAGAGGATGCAGAGACAAGGGAGGAGCAGTCAAGAAACATTAGTGCAGCCTTGGTGCAGAACCTGGCTCCCCCTCAAGGGAAGCACACAACAATATCTTTGTGCTGTTTTGCAGATACTGAAACCCCCATCAGATGAGAGAAATCACAGACCCCAGGCCAGTTGGAACCAAAAGGTTAATGATGCTGACTCCTGACTACCTCACTTCCAACCCATCTGAAGAATGTCCACAAACTGATTATGCCCTCTTTAACCATGACCATAAAGCTCCTCACTACCCTCTCCAGGTTGGGACTCGCAGTTTTGAGGGTGTTAGATCTCTATGACTCCCTTTTCCTGGCAAAGCAATAAAACTATCTTTTCTACTTCACCCAAAACTCTGTGTCCAGGAATTATTTCAGGGTTGGGGCACAGAGGCTGGATTCAGTTTCACCAGGAGACAGCCCTGTCCCTCTGCAGAGGGCCGCCAACTGGGATCTCTTGTGGAGAATTAGCTGGGGTGATGAGAAGAGAGAAATGAAACTGGAGTCCAAAGACTGGGAGAAATGAGGCCACATATCTACTTACTAGCCTGGCAAATCTTTTGAAGCCTCAATTTTCTCATCTTTAAAATGGGGATACATTTCCAATTGAGGCTTTGAATTGCAAAGCCTGGAGAAGACTCTTGAGAGTCCCTTGGACAGCAAGGAGATCAAACCAGTCAATCCTAAAGGAAGTCAACCCTGAACATTCATTGGAAGCTGAAGCTGAAGCTCCAGTACCTGATGGTCACCTGATGTGAAGAGCTGACTCACTGGAAAAGACCCTGATGCTGGGAAAGATGGAAGACAAAAGGAGAAGGGGGTGGCAGAGGATGAGATGATTGGATGGCATCATTGCCACAGTGGACATAAACTTGGGCAAACTCTGGCAGATAGTGAGAGACAGGGAGGCCTGGTGTGCTGCAGTCCATGGGACTGCAAAGAGTCGGACATGACTTAGTTACCAAACAACATTTCCACTCATCGGTTACCCATTAAAAATGGATGACATGAGTAACATGGAGATTTACAATACCATATGTAAAATAGATAGCCAACGGGAACTGGCTGTATGGCTCAGGAAACTCAAACAGGGGCTCTGCAACAAGCTAAAGGGTGGGATGGGGAGGGAGATGGGAGGGAGGTTTGGGAGGGAGGGGACTCGGGTGTACCGATGACTGATTCTTGTTGATGTATGATGGAAAACTACAAAATTCTGTAAAGCAATTATCCTTTCATAAAAAAGTTTAAAAAAATGGGTGACATGTGAACATGGCTGACACTGAGGAGGCACTTAATGAAATGAAGCATTCTTGTCATCTTTAATAAAATTTGTGGCTGAGTCAATACATGGATCAAAGAGTCTAGCCATAGGGGGTGACATTGAAATTCAGACAGGCAGGTGGGTCAGATGGCCCCCTGGTGTCACAGAGGAGGGGATTCATGAAGGCTGACATTCAGTTGCTTTAGACCACAAAGTAACTGCTGCTCACTCCCTCCCAATCTAGAGTTAAGAGGAATGAGTGAGCCAGGAATTTAGGACACATTTTGCTAAAAATAGGGGATTATTTTTTTAAAAAACACAAAACAATAAAAAATCTGTCTAACACATTTTAAGGATGACTGCACACCACTGAAATTATTTAGAACAGTAATTTTCATTCTTCTTTCCTTTCATATCTCCTATTGTGTAGACATAGTTTTCTTTATTTCTCTTTTTTCCCCTGTCCATTGGTTTTATACTTACATTTTCTACTGTTTTTTAATTTCTTCTTTAGTGGTTTCTAATATTAAATTTTAACATGTCTATTACTAAAGCCTAATAACCTAAACAACATTTCTATATGTCACCATGAGTTAGAATACTTCAGTTCCAAACTATCTTAACATCCCACTTTGTGTTTCTGTTGGCTAATATTTCAGTATCATCTTGTTTTTAAACCCTCCATTTATTCTTTAATATTATTCTTTATGTAGAGTTACCAGTGTGTTCACAACTTTATTTAAATAGGTTTTTGTGCATTCTTACTGCTTCCTTTGGCTTTAGTTTCCTACTTGTTTAGGTGTATCCCTTAATACTTCTTTCAAAAAGGGTTGCTGACACGCAGACAATGAATAGTAAACTCTTACAATCTGCCTCTGAAATTGTCTGAAGGGTATATAACAAGATGTAGAATTTCTAGGTTAATTGTTATTTCCTTCTTTGTTTAAGGACTTGTTTTATTGCATTCCACCATGCTGCTAATGAGAGGTCTTCCCTTCAATATTATCATTGTTCTTTTGTTATTTTTTTCTTGCCTCTGGTAGAGTTTAGGATTTTTCCCTTTTACTATGAAGATATGAGTGTTTTCCAGTTTTCTGTTGATCACTGAGGTTTGATAGTGTCAACTACAAATTGGAACTTGCCATCTACGTAACTCTATGGCCTTCCCTGGTGGCTCAGTGGTAGAGAATCCACCTGCCAGTGTAGGAGATGTGGGTTTGATCCTTGGGTTGGGAAGATCCCCTGGAGAAGGAAATGGCAACCTATTCCAGTGTTCTTGCCTGGGAACTTCCATGGACAGAGGAACCTGGTGGGCTACAGTCCATGTGGCTGAAAAAGAGTCAGGCCTGACTCAGTGACTAAACAACAATGATCTACCTTTATAAGGATTGAGTCAGGTGCTTCTGCAACTGCTGATTTTCAGCAACTCCTGAAAGGAGTTCAGGGTGGAGAACAGAAATGAGGCCCTCTGCGCTCTGGAAAATTGGCAGATATATCTTCAGGTAGGTATTTTTAGGAGCCAATTTTATGAGCCCGATTTTTGCATTTCCTCATATCCAGAAAAGCAGGAATTTCCTTCATGGTGACATATGCTCCTCGTGACCAGCATAGAATTTCTGCAAAAAATATGTGTTTGATTGCATGTAGCCCCTTCACCAAAATCACATATATACTAACCTCCCCCTGCCTCTTTGGAGCAGTTTCTAGGAGCTATGTGAGGTGCTGTCCCCAGGCTATAGAACTCTTTTTGCCCCAAAGAAAACTTCACTCATGATACTTGTGTTGTGCATTTTTGCTTTTTAAAAAAAGTCAGCAGTGCTTTCACTATAACGTGTGCATCTGTCTTATCTCTTTTGCTCGGGATGTTTGGGTTTCATAAATCTGAGTTCTCACTTCTTCCTTCACTTTTGAAAACAGGCAGTGATTTTTTACTTCAAATAGTTTCTCTCCTTCATATATCTTTAGATAAATGCAAGGGTCTCTCATCCTGCCCTTCCCCATTTCCTAGCAGGTTCTGTTTCTCTCTCTCTCTGAGCTGCCATCTCTCTAATTGCCCTATTCGCTGTCAGCTGAGTCAGTCTGTCTGCCAGAGTCTCTTTCCAGAGGTAACAGTCTGTGGCTAATCAACCTGTAGCTACGTTTGCTTTCTCTGGTTCTCCTCACTTCTTATACCCTCTGGAATTATACAGTATCCTGAAATCGCTTCCTCTTTTCTTGCCCTCTCCACTTCCTGTTGCGGATTCTGTGCTTTGGTCTTGGACTGGATGTTTTCCCTGGAGTTTGGTGGGGCCGCTGGGTTCCCCTCTCTTCTCTTTACCAGCAGAAGCTTGGTTGAGATCTGCTGGCATTCAGCTCAAGCAAACGCGTTCATTCCCAGACAGCCAGCAACTGGCAGTGACTGGGCCACCGAGACGCAGACAGTGATGGGTGGGCGAGGGACATCTGTGAGTGGGCTCTCATCTTGTTGGGCTCTTGATGACCCACTGTGGCCACCCCTGCCCCACTGATGGATGTGTGACACAAACAAATCCCTTACCCACTCAAACCCAAAGAGAAAGTTCTATTAATTTCTCCCTGGGCATCTGCAACAGAACCAAATATGCACATGAACACCACACCCTGTGTGACCATGGTCTGGGGTCTCAGTGTTCGCTGGTGATGCTTTTTCCAGTTACTGTCCAGTCCCAGCACCTTCCTCATCCTTCCCTAGGCTAGCAGGCTGCCAGACTCCAGGCCAAACTCAGGAGCAGCTCTCCTGTCCCCACACCACAGAGTCTTCGATGCTCCTGTCAACTACACATGGCACTTGTCATCTACCTCTACAAGGATTAAATCAGGTGCAGCTGCAACTGCTGATTTTCAACACCCACTGAAGGAGTTCAGGGTGGGCACCAGAAATGAGGCACTCTGTGCTCTGGGAAAACTGGCAGGACAGGCCTTCAGATAGTTAGATCTCTCAGGAGCTGATTTTATGAGCCCAATTCTTGTATCGCCTCATATCTAAAAAGGCACTAGAATCCATCATAGTGACACTGTTCCTTGTGACTAGCGAAGGCTTCACGAGACTAGTAGAAACTTTCTGGAAACAGATGTGCTTAATTGAATGTACCCCACCCCCCTTCACCAAAATCAGATATATTCTGACTCTTCCCCCCTGCCTCTTTTGCAGTTTCTCAGAGCTATGTGAAAGGTGCTGTCTCCTGGGCTGTTCTGCATTTTGCACCAAATAAAACTTGCAGCTCTCACGTTGTGCATTTTTCCTAAGCTGACACTCCCTGAGGATGCCAAATGCCAGACCTCAGGCTCTGGTCCTAGCCCCACAAAAGGCACCCTCTCACTCTCCCCTGTTCCCTTGGACTTCCTTCCCCATTTCTCACCTGTGATTTTATTTTACTTTCTGTCATGGGCCCTGGTTGGTATTTAGCAATTTCTTTGCTATTATTATTAATTTTAATTTAATTTTTATTGAAGTATGATACTGCATTAGTTTCAGGTATACAGCATAGTGAGTCAGTTTTTTTTTTTTTTTTTGCAGGTGATATTCCATTATAGGTTATTAGACGATAGTGGACATAATTTCCTGTGTTGTACAGTAAACACCTGTTGCTTATTTTTGTTATTTTTAACCTGTGAGTAAGTACCTCCTACATCTCTGCTATTAGGTATGTTCACCTGAAGTCTCAACAGTAAGGGCCTTTATAGTCCAGAGAAAGCTAGAGAGCATCCCCCCAGAAAATTGTGTTTATCGCCATGGGTATTCAGGGTGACTCCCCTGGGAGAAGAATCAGTATGAAAGAGACTAGGCCATTTGGTCCAGCAATCCCACTTCTGGGTATTTACCTAAAAGAACCAAAGTCACTGTCTCTGAGGTAAGTGTCCATCATAAGTGACCATCAACAGATGATTAGGTAGGGAAAATGCGGTCTCTATATATGATGCATTATTTTCATTGTTTAGTCACTAAGTTGTGTCTGACTCTTTTGCAACCCCATGACTGTAGCCCACCAGGCTCCTCTGCCCATGGGATTTCTCAGGCAAGAATACTCAAGTCGGTTGCCATTTCCTTCTCCGGGGGGATCTTCCTGACCCAGGGATCAAACTCACATCTCCAGTTTGGCAGGTGAATTCCTTAACACAGAATTACCACGAAAGCCCAAAGGAATATTATTCATATTATTACTCCATATTATTCCATAAAAGAAGGAAATTCTGCCATTTGCACAACATGGATGGACCTTGAGGACATTATGCTAAGTGCAATAAGTCAGAGAAAGACAAATACTATATGGTGTCACTTATGCATGGAATAAAAGAGCTGAACTCATAGAAACAGAGAATAAAGTGGTGCTTACCAGGGTCTGAGTGGGTGGGGATATTGGGGTATGCTGGGCAAATGTGCAAATCTCTAGTTATAAGATGAAAATGTTCTGGGGGTTTGAGGTACAGTGTGGTGATTATAGTTAATAATACTGTATAAGATACTTGAAAGTTGCTATTTAATAGATGTGAAAGTCGTTCGGTCATTTCTGACTCTTTGCAACCCCATGGACTATAGCCTGCCATGCTTCAACCCTGGTCTCCTGCATTGCAGGCAGATTCTTTACCTTTTGAGTCACTAGGGAAGTCCAAGAATACTGGAGTGGGTGACCTATCCCTTCTCCAGGGGATCTTTATGACCCAGGAATCGAACAAGTGTCTCTTGCATTGCAGGCAGATTCTTTACCAGCTGAGCTACCAGCGAAGTCCTTTTAATAGAAGAAGAGATCTTGAATGTTCTTGCTACAAAGAGAAAGATTGTTATGCGAGTAAAAGGAGGAGTTAGCTAACTTTATTGTGGTAAACATTTTGCAATGTATATACATATCAAATCTTCATATTGTACATATACATATCAAATCTTCATATTGTACACCTTAAACTTAGGCGATGTTACATGTTAATCATATTTCAGTAAAACTGGGGGAATATTTATTAGTAAGGGCAGATCATCATTTCATATCATGTTTTTGAAAGGTAGATCACAAATCTATTCAGGGGGCCATGATCCCACAGTTGAGCACATACCTGTAACTACAAATAATAACTTTTCCAGGTGTGACCAGCTTCCTTCCATTAGTGTAAATGTGCTTTCTGGAATTTCATGATAAACATTTATGTATTTTGAAGTATGAAAAATTGGACTTCTCGAACTTTTGTGAGCAGGTATTGGAAGCAGGAAGTCTCCAAGACAAGAACAAATCCCACTTTTTAGACAAACAAGACTGATTTGCCCAACACGCAGTGGCTACTCTCAGAAGGGTCCTAGGCCTGGGCTGACTATTCCATCAACCCTGAAAACTAGGCCAGCGTGCTCTCTTCGGAAGGTACATTTTGACTCACTATATGGGACTCCTACAGATAAGCCAGGGACCTGCTACCCACTCCTCCCCACAATCAGCCTGGATGTCTTGGCCTAATTTCACAAGACCAGCGTGAAAATCTGAAGCTCTGTTGTCATGGAAACTGCATCCAAGGAAAGGGTCCATGACCTCTGGGTGAAATTCCCAAAAATGGGACCTCCTGCCTGGACCACACCTGACATCATTCTTCTGAGTCCCCATGGAAGTGTTTCACTGGACTGGTCCATTCCCAGGGGAATGCAAATCCCACCGGGTGGCCCCCCGGCCAGGCCTTTACTAGCACAGGTACCCAGCAGAGGGTGGGGGCTATGCTCTCTGAGCTGCAAGGTTGGAGGACCCACCTGGAGAACCCATCAAGCTCCTGGGCTGTGAATCCAGGCTCCTTCTAGCTCATCAGCTCTCACACACCTCCTTACCCATCTTCCTATGTGGATAGTTTGAGTTTCCGTTTGCCCCAGTCATTATAGATGGTGATCACAAGCCCATTGCAGGCCAATTTAGATTCAGAAGGCTGACCCAAGGCCACCATGGGCCCATTAGAGCAATGATCTGACTATAGATGGTTTGTTTGACCACGTGAAGGGTCCTTGGGACTCATTCTGTCTCAGCTAATGAGGTCTTTTTTGATTTCCTGGCACTGCTTTTTCTTGATGGATGATAGATTTATGATTCATAGAGGGTTTTAATATTAATGTTGGCCCGATGGAAGATAAATCGGACACAGAATTTATTGATGTAGTAAAGAATTAGATGTTCCCTCCCCTGTGACTGTGAAAGAATTCATGAACTGGCCACCCTGGCCTGTGGTTCAGGAATCCTCAGGTGGCAGTTCTTCCGAAGAAGCTAAGTCCCCGCCCAGAAAGAAGACGTCAAGTGAGGAAGCTACTTGGGCTTCAGGGCTGAAACCAGAGGTGGAGAGGGGAGCTGGCAGGGAACTGGTTAAGTCCGCACCTGTTGCCGCGGCCTCCATTTCTGTCAGCTTTTATTGGACCTGTAAATATCGCCTTGCAGCTCAAACGGCGGGTGCATTATGAGGAGTATTCGTGCAAGAATTTGGAGAGGGAGTAAAATTGATGGATGTCCTCAATGTCTCCCGCCGGCAGTGGGAAGTCGTGTGGGAACCAGCGGCCCATTTCCTGGGGCTCTGTGTGCTCTGCTGGTGTGTTCTGTATTTCAGCTACAAGTTCCGTAGCTGAACATTGAGATGCAGAGTTGGATGGCCATATGGCCTTCCTGGTTTAAATACAAAGATAAAGCAAGCAAAGCATCTAGCAAGTGCTTACTCTATGTCAGGCCAGTTCTGAAACTTTCTCTTGTCATCTCAACCCATCTTGGAAACAACACTACTTAGTAAGAGATGTTATTACTGACCACATTATAGCTATTAGATATGGCCTGCCCCCTACCCCACCCTGAGGTTCAGAGATGGACCCAAGGTCACCAGCAACAAAAGAGCAAAGCTTGGATTCGAAGCTGCCTGGCTCCAGCCTTAGGCACGATGGCTGTCAGGAATAAGCCCCCTCCCATTCACCGCTTGGGCTTCGACCCAGCTGTAAGCAATGAGCTGCCCCTATGCAGTGGTGGACGTGATGGGGAATTTGTTCTTTAAAATTCTATAAGAAATCCTCAGGCAAGCGCTTATTGTCTGTATTCCCAAACCCTCAGGAGCAAGCGTCATCCAGGCGTTCAGCTCCCAGGGCCCATGAGGACCACTGGCTGGTGGACACAGGCTCTCTTTGTCCCGCCTCCTGCCTTCAGTGGCAGAGCTGGTTTTGCAGGACTGTTTCTTCGTGACAATGGTTTGAGGACTTGCCTGCCCTCCAATGGCACGGCTCAGGCAAGGGGGAAATGCAATGGGTGACGACTTCCTAAATGGCAGAGAGGCAACCCCGCCCTCTCTGCAGAGTGAAGACCCCCAAGAAGGAGGGCAGCGGCCCCTCAGAGAAGTCAAGCCCTTCTGTGTTTTATGCCCACATAGCTTTCTTTCTTCCTTTGTTCTCTGAGTCTGTACTGTTTCCACCCCTACTGGGTGGAGTGCAACACAGTTTCGACTCCAACCATCCAGCTTAGCGTAGACCCCACAGATGAAGGGCTGGGTTTCTCCAGCTTCAAATGCACCTCCAAGAGAATTCCCCAAGCCACTTGCACCTCTGACCGACTGGTTATGAGTTCAAAGGGCTTCTGAGACCCCTCCTCAGAGGAGATTGGATAATGCATTAGTGGAAGAACTCAAGAAATCACTGCACTGCATTGTAAAGGACACACAGAGGGACAAGCATACTAAAGCGGCCTAGAGGGCAAGGGATGGGGACAGAGCTCAGAGCTTCTGGACCCTCTCCCTGGGGAGTCCAAGTGTGTCCCCCCAGCTGGTGCATCAATGTGTCTATCAACTAAGAAGCTGCCTGGAGTCTGAGTGTCCCAGAGGTTTGATTGAAGTTTTGTTACATAGAACAGATGGATTAAATAATTGGCCACATGATTAGATGCAATCCCCAGGACCATTCCCCCCTGGAAGCTGGGCTGATTCAAAGCCCCAGTCCTTTAACCACTTGGTTGGTCTTTCTGGTGACCAGTCCCTATGTGAAACTATCCAGGGGCCAACCTCCATCACCTCATTATTATAAACCCAAACTCCTGTCACTTAAGACAGTCCAGAGATTTCTAAAGTGCTTGCCAAGAACCAAAGCCAAACATGAAATATATTTTTTATTTCATCATAGAATCCTGTCTGGAGAACAGAATGGCTACACTCCAGTATTCTTGCCTGGAGACTTCTGTGGACAGAGGAGTCCGGTGGGCTACAATCTATGGGATTGCAAAGAATTGGGCATGACTGAGCGACTAACACTTTCACTTTTCAGAGCCCCATACTCAGGCAACTCTGTGTCCTGGCCTTGGTATTAAGATAGCATTACTGATGCTAACTGTTGTCTTCCCTGCAGGTAAAGCTCTAAACCACACCTGCCCCATGGACTTAGTCCTGATGGGTGAGATGCTGCAGGGCCCGAATGGGTTCTCAGCCTCCATCATCAGTAAGACTCTCATCAAGGAGCCCTGATCACACAAGAGCTCAAGATCTGGGCTCAGAACAAGGAAGACTTGTGCTGGAGCAGGAGTTTCTATTACCTTTACTTTGTTCTCATTTTTCTGCTGGTGAGTAGGTCAAGGGGGTCACTGTCCCTGAACATACTCTGCATTTTTAAACTGCAGCCAGAGGAGGGTGAATCACAGGCATTATTAACTATTCAGGACAGACCAAGCCTTAGCCCACAGCATTGCTTTCCTGCATAATTACAGAAAAGATGAAATGTAGAAAAAGCCTGGCAGCCCTCATGCCCTTTCAGTTCTGCTTCCTTCCTTGTTGACTTTTTGACTCTCTGGGCTTAAACAAACTCTTTTCAGAGGAGCGGAAGGGCATTTCCTGGAGGCCAGCCCACTTCAATATTCAGTCAAATGGGGAGAAGCTGTATACCAATGAAAGGAGACACAGAGGTCCTGGGATATGCTAAGCCTGGCTCGAAATGTGGAATCTCATCCCACCATCTGTGTCTACTGGGGGCTTCTGTTTGCTGCAGGGTCCCAGAATGAGGTCTGGGATGGAGCTCAAGGATGGCCATGCATGCTGTTGGAATTAAAGCTGGTTTCTGGTAGGTGGGAACCAAGGAAGGAGCCATGGGCCTGACCTGGTATCACTCAGTCTGCTCTGGCTGCCCTAATAAAATGCCACAGACCAGAGGCTTAAACAACAGACTTATTTCTCACAGTTTTGGAGTCTGGAAATCCAAGACCAAGGTGCTGGTAGGGAGAACTTTCTTCTTGGCTTGCAGATAGCTTGTCTTCTCACTGTGTCCTCACATACAGGCAGATGGAGATGACTGTCTGGGATCTCTCCTTTTCTTTTCAAGACTTTTTCTTGATGTGGACCATCTTTAAAATCTTCAAGTTCACACTTAGGGGTTAGCACTTGATTATATAAACTTGGGAAGATAGGGTTCTGTCCATAGCACCTCTTCATGGGCAGGGTCATAGGAACCGTGTAGAAACCCTTTTTAACCTCTTCCTTATTCTTCCTTCTATATTGTAAGAAAAAGCCACTTTTTGCCCTTCCTCTCAGTTCTCCTGACACCGTCTGTGTGTGGGGTTTTCCCACACCAGGGCATCCTCTGATGCCAGTGGATGCCAGTCTCTGCAGCTGGCTCACCCCCATCCCCTCATTCAGTCTTGTACTGAGTTAAGAGAACACGTCTTTCTAACCAAATGTGCATTATTTCCACTTTCAGCTTGAAGGGCTGCTTCAGGACATGATTTACATAGACTTTCAGGTTTTCAAAAGTGGAAGAAATCCACGACACGGTTTTGCTGGAAAATACACGAGAGTCTTCTAAGGGTTTTTAAGCGCCCAGAACATAAAAGGGAAATTGGCCCGACAGAGGCACAGCAGTTGATTCGGCCAATAATACATATAATATTGCCTTCCCGAAACGCTAGCGCCTCCCGGGCTATCTCATCAATAGGCACGACTTTAAATAAGACGCTTTGTTATTAAATAAAGCCTTCTCACAGACAGGGACCATAGGGCTGCAGGTCAGTCATTGGGGTTTGAAATCTCCTTTAATATGAATTTCCAGAGGATATTACAAAAGGGCCTACACGGGCAATAAAACACATTGTGCGCAGCAGTTAAATATGCATTTCTGCAACGGGCTCTTTCAACGTCCGTGAATACAAATGCACAAAGATATAAAACCGCCGCCTGTTCCCGCTCTGGGAAGGAGGCTCAGGGAGACGTGGTGATAAGCCTTGTCCTCTGCATCCGGCTGCCAGCTCCAGTGTTAAAGGGGGAACAGACAGCCCTTGTCTCACAGGCTGGAGGCCCAGGGTCCTGGAGACAGTGGACAGACCCCTGGTCTTCTGGAAGGAAGTGGCCCTGGGCCCCCAGTGACCCGGTCAACCTTCTATTTCAGACCAGCTGTGTTTTCATTTCTATCTTCTGGTAGGAACTCCAGAGATGGGCCTTCCTGCCCTGATTCTTGTGGTCCCCTCCCAGCACCCCAAAGCAGTCATGGCCTTCTTGTTCCCAAATACATGTGTACATGGCCATTTGAGGGAGGATGGTATGAAAGTCCTAGGGCAGCCCTAACAAACATCAACTAGTTGGCTGGAAAAACAGAAATGTATCATTTCAGAGCTCAGGAGGTCAGGAGTCCATCTGAAGGCCTCTCCCAGCTTCTTGGCATCCCTGGGCTGGTAGAGGCATCACTCTAGGCTCTGCCCCATCATCACATGACCGTCTTCCCTCCAAGGGTCTGTTTTCTCTTCTCATAAGGACATCAGTCAAATTGGATTATGCTCACCTTGGTCTGGGATGATCTCATCTTAACTGGTTGCATCCTCTGTCTCCAAGTAAGGTAATATTCTGAGGTCCTGGGGGTAAAGACCCCAACATATCTTTTGGGGGGGGACACAATTCAACCCATAAGAGATGGCTTTTCCTCCTGGTAGCTGAGGACATTGCAACCACGTATTCAAGGCCAGAAATCCATTTACTCATCTACTAATTCAACTCACCAATAGGAGTGAAGCACCTGCCAGGTGTCAAGCTGAGCTTGAGGACTGAGTGGGGCGTTAACCTGAGAGTGGACTTGTAACGCAGGCAGCACTGGACCGGAAGCCAGGATGGAGTCAGGGACGTGGTGGGGGAGGGGGAAGAAGCCTGGAGGGAGAGGGGGGAGGGGTATGACGTGTGGGTTGAAGGAAAGAAGGAGTGAGAAGGGAGGGGGCACTTGACTGCAGGACCACGAGGACACATGAGGATTCATCTTCACCCCAGGAGCAAAGGGGAAGCATTGCTGATTGCAGCGGCTTGTAAATGTTATCAGATTTGTGTTTTAGGTAGACAACTGGGCAGTGGGGGAGGGGAAAGCTGCTCTGAGAGCCAGCGTGATGGATGCGGGCACCTGGATAAGGAAGCATGGCAGAGGTCCAGGTGAAGGGCAGAGGGGGCTTGAGCCAAAGAGATCTCAGTGACTTGGCCAGAGAGCAGAAAATGGAGTCCAGAACCCTCAAGCAACATTAAGATGTGGAGATGCTGGACAGGACCTAGAAGATGCCAGAATGCTTGAGAATGCCCAGCACTGCCCGAGGGCACACCTGGCGTTCACCCAGCCACTGGGAGAGGAGCTGGTCAGCAGTGAGACACACAGAGGACAGCAAAGCGGGGGTTGGTCACTGAGTCCTGTGAACTCCTGAAAGGCTGCAGGAATGTAAGTAAGAAAACACCAAATCTTCACTTATATTGGCCAAAACAAACAAACAAACCAAAAAAGGAAAATAGTATTCAGTGCTGAAGAGCCTGGGTGAGATATCACAGCCGTGCCCTGCTGGTGGGAATGGAAATCAGCGAACGCTTTGGAGAAGACCATTTGGCAGGAAGATCTCCTCTGGCAGGTTACTGCTGGGAATCCATCCTGAAGCCACGTTCTTATCTGTGCGAAGACTTACACCAGTGGGTTCTCACAGCAGCATCCTTTGGGAGAACAAAACACCCACTACTCACCTGTGTAATCAGCAATAGAGAAACAGCTTAAAATTTCAGTGATATCCCCATTTAAACTGTGGTTTGAAAACTAACTTTTGGGGAAACTAACACAATAGTAAATAAAAGGTGCTAAATGCCAAACTATAATACACTATAGTATACTTCCATTCCAATTTATGGGGAAAGGTGTGTAACATAGTGTGTGTGTGTGTATCTGTGTGTGTGACTCTGCCACTCAGTCACTCAGTCATGGCCAACTCTCTGCAGCCCCATGGATTGTAGCCCACCAGGCTCCTCTGTCTGTGGGATTCTTCAGGCAAGAAATTAGAGTCAGGTTGCCAGTTCCTCCTCCAGGGGATCTTCCTGACCCGAGGATCAAACCTATGTCTTGCATCTCCTGCATTGGCAGGCAGATTCTTTACCACTAGCACCACCTGAGAAGCAACTGGCAAATGCTAACAATGAAGTTATTTACAACATGATCTCATTTGAAAGCATGAACTTGTATATTTGTGTGCGAGTTACACAAATGTGTGTCTACTTAGAGAATAGAGTGAAACAAAATATATCAAATGTCTAACAGTAGTTATTTCTGTCTGGTGGGGTTTGGGGTCAAATTTAAAAAATTCATTTTAGTTTTATATATTTATAACTGGAGAGTACTCTTGAGGGTACCATGGTAAGCAAGGAGATCAAGCCAGTCAATTCTGAACGAAATCAACCGTGAATGTTCATTGGAAGGAGTGATGCTGAAACGGAAACTCCAATACTTTGGCCACCTGATGCAAAGACCTAACTCATCAAGACCCTGATGCAGGGGAAAGATTGAGGGCAGGAGGAGAAGAGGGCGACAGAGGATGAGATGGTCAGATGGCATCACTGACTCGATGGACATGAGTTTGAGCAAAGAATCCCTAAGATTGAAAGAAGCAGGTATAGAGCACATGCACAGTAGCTCATGACCCCTTGCTTAACCATACCCTCAGGGAGATAATAAAGAACAGGGAAGCCTGGCATGCTGCAGTTCATGGAGTTGCAAAGAGTCAGACATGACTTAGCGACTGAACAACAACAACAACAATATTTATAACATGGATGCATCGTAGAAAATGAAGATGATACAGGAAAAGATGTATAATTTTAGAGCGTCTAGAGTAACAGAGATTGCTGGATAGGGTCCTTCTTAGACAATTTTGCAGAGTCCTACTTCTTAATTCTTCCTCTGGGAGACAGCCTCCCCACTTTTTACCCCCAGGAGCCAGTTCTCCTCCAGAAATCCTGAGAAGGCACACTCCAGGGACAGCCTCCTTGGCTCCACAGGCTTCTTGCTTTTGCTCTGTGGGATCACCTCTGGCATTTGCTGGCACCTGCCCAGGTGAGCAGACATGACAGAGCAAAGAAATTGCGAATGAAGGGTGGGAACACAGAAGAGGCATCGTTCCTCTGTGTCTGTATGAGAGAGAGAGAGACAGCGAAAGAGAGAGAAAGAGAGAGAGAGAAAGGGGATGTGAATCAGATCAGGAACTGAGTTCAGGCTGATTCATCTGGACAGAAGGAGGTCATCTTTTATCTCCAAGGACCATCAATCTGGCTATTTTCACAGACACTTAATTCCCCTGAGAGCAAGGCAAATATTTTACCATTCTTTTAAATATGTTATATATATATATATATATATATATATATATATAAGGTTTGGCTTTAAAACCTGGAAGCCAGGAAACCTAAGCTCAGGCTTAAATTCCCTTTGCAAGCAGGTCTGGGGCCGTGCAAATGACATGAATTATACCCACCATTACCTCAAGACACACTGCTCCGAGTTGGCATAAAATTGCCCATTTCCTGCAGTGATATAAGGGGCCTTACTCTGGACGCTGGGTCGATACCTGGAGCTCCTATTTCGTGCCTGACACATTGGTCATTCTAATCACTGGCCCCCGCATCTGGGCCATTCCCCCCTCTTCTTTGGCCATATTTTTGACTCTGTCTGCAGTTTTCACCACCTGGGTCCTTTGGAGGGATGCATATTATTCAGAAAAGTCGAGGGCCTCATCCCTCTAGGGCATGTCAAGAAGTGGAGGAAACTTTATAAGCAGACAGAATAAATAACAGAATGATAAGGGCAGTGGTGAGGGGGTGAGGGCTTGGGAGATATAACTGAGCGAGGGCCTGTGTGCGTGCACATGAGTGTGTGTGTGTGTGTGTGTGTGTGTGTGTGTGTGCATGCACCCCCCTGCCTCCTGCCCAGCACACAACGAGCCCTGCTTTTCTCCTGCTCCCTGATAGCCAGTGGATTCTCCAGGCGAGAATACTGGAGTGGGTTTCCTCCTCCAGGGGATCTTCCCCACCCAGGGATGGAGTACACATTTCCGGTGTCTCCTGCATGGGCAGGTGGACTCTTTACCCCTGAGGCACTGGGGAAGCCCACAAAAAGGAGAATTTGTTCCACTTCAGTTGATATAATAGGAACCCATCTTAGCCTGATGTGGTGCTAGAGGTAAAGAATCTGTCTGCCAATGTAGAAGACACAAGAGATGTGGGTTTGATCCCTGGGTCAGGAAGACCCCCTAGAGATGGGAATGGCACCCACTCCAGTATTCTCACCTGTAATATCCCAGAGGAGCCTGGTAGGCTACATTCCGTGGGGTCACAAAGAGTGGGACACGACTGAGAGGCTGAGCACCCAAACTTGTCTGGAAGAGACAGAGGAACAGAACAGGAGATGGACGTACGTGAATGCAGGGAGCACTCTGCAACCCACACACGCCCCTCAAACACCTTACTCAGTGGACTGTGCCCTCTGAGTCACACCTATCTGATCAGGTGTTAGAATTTCCCATCTGATTCCAGACCACCTTCCTTCCAGCCCCACCATGGCTGGGGAGTTGCAGTCCTCCCCACATCCACATCCACGGCAAATTGCAGGGCTTCTCCAGGGTGAGGAGCCGTATCTGTTGTAGTGGGTCAGGAAGAGCCCCTGAAGAAGGGAATGGCAACCCACTCCAGTATTCTTGCCTGGAGAATCCCATGGACAGAGCAGCCTAGTGGGCTACAGTCCACGGACTTGCAAAGAGTCAGACACGACTGAGCGACTAAGCACAGTACTTGTGCATTTCCCAGCCATTTGACACAGTTAACAGGCACTGCCCTGTTTATTATTTTATTGCTTGCTTCTCCATTGATGTTTGGGTTGTCGGGCCCCTGCCCCATCTCCTCCACTCCCTCCCAGTCACGGCAGGTGAGTTAGTCCAAGCCATGGCTTTTAGGGGCATGTATATTGCACAACAGCAAGACTGACTACTCTCTGAAAATTCTTCAACCTGGGAGAGGTTACAGGCAAAGCTTCAAATTACTGTGGCCATTTTATCCCCCAGGAAGAGCTGGGGCTGGTGCTGAGAGGGATAAGGGAGAGGAGAAGGGTCCACTCCTTCTGCAGGTCGGAGATTGATGGTCGCTAGCAGAGTGTGGGTCACTTGTTGCGGTGGGCTGAGGGATGCCCCTCAGTGGTCCCCCCATCCGAATCCCCCAAGTCTGTGTTACTTTATGTGGCAAAAGGAATTTTGCAGATGTGATTAAAGGATGCAAAAGTAATCAGAAGGGTCTTTGGAAGATGGAGATAGAGGCTGAAATGATAGCGGAAGAAGGTGGAGAAAGATCTGAAGCAGGGTGTGACCCTGCTGGCTTTGGAGATGGCAGGAGAGGCCATACAGCTTGGAACTCGGCTCTAGAAGCTGGAAAAGGCTGGGAACAGCCTCCCCTGCCCCCAGCTGAGCCTGCGGAGGGAATGTGGCCCAGCTGACATCTTGATTTGGGGTCAGTGAAAGGGATTTTGGATTGATGACCTCTGGAACTGTAAGAGAACAAATGTGTGTTGTTTTAAGCCACCAAGTTAGGGATGATCTATTACAGCAACCACGGGGAAAGGAACCCACAAGCTTTTTTGGAGGAGGTACAGCCTTGGAAACAGCCTGGGGCTGGAGGCGGGGCTGCTGGCAGCTCCGGATAGTTTTTGTGTCTCTCTGCTTCCTGGATATCACCGTGGTAGACCAGCTCTGGCAGCGGGTGTAGCTACTCCGTGACAATCTGGTCTCTTTGGGATGCTCAAAGCATTAGAAGGAAAAGCATCACGGGAGGCAGCGTCCCCACATCTGACCCAGAGCAGGCGGGTGGTGCAGTTGGCTTTTTCCTGCATCTGAGACGTGACCAATTTCCTTTCTTCTCAGCTTCCCTAAGCCTGGATCTCTCCTGCCCTCACTGCACCCTTCACCCACAGGTCAGGGCCACAGAAGGAAAGCCTTTCACGCACTCCGTCTCCACCCAGCATCCAGACACCAGCATCCTGTGCCCCTCCTGACCCCTTCCCAAGCACACTTATGACTGCCCACTTGGGCATGCCTGTTGCTTCTTGGTAACCCCTTTATTGTAACCCAGAAAAGCATCTCAGAATGTAGGTTGCTGGAGAGACATCATCTGAGATAAAGTCTGATGGCATCAGACTGCTTTTTCCAGCATTCATCTTCCAAATGCCATTAATCAACCTGCTGTCCTCAGGAGTGCAGACGGCACATGGGGGGCTGGCTTCCATTAACCACGTCACCACCTGTCTGGGCTACTTCCTGGGGCTGCAACGTGGCTTCAGTTCCATTAGATCTAATTTGGGGGGATGTCTTGTACCCCTGAACTCTGCCTCAGAAGGCTCTAAGCACTTGGTTTGCTTGCTCTCAGATGACTTGGAAGCTGTGGGATGGGGTCACACAAGGTCCTTGGATGGAGAACAAGGTCTGGCTTGGACAGACAGCAGGGAACAAGCCAGGCATGGCCTATGGACTCCATACTCTCACCGGGGTGCTGAGTTCCAGGAAGAGCAAATTTCCCTGACTGATTAACCCTGGGAATGGATTCATCAGTCAGTTTACCCTTTACCCAGCCAATGCCAGGTGCTATCTGTGGAGGTAAGACAACTTTTGGGAGCCAGCACCCCTAATCTGGAGGCAGACAGACCACCAGGAAATTGTCCTTCTATCAGGAGACAGAGGCCATGTATCCAGATCCTCACAAAGACCCCCATGGGATAGGGGACTTCTGGAATCTCATCATTCTGAACCACCGAGTCCTGGAGGAGGACCCATGAGCCAGAGTGATTCAATCAGTGCTGGTCTCAGATGCATCCAGAGTACAAACCAGAGAATCTGTTGGTATAAAAAGAAGAGGCAGAGGAATTTGGGGCTTCGTTGGTGGCTTAGGCGGTAAAGAATCAATCCCTGGGTCAGGAAGATCTCATGGAGAAGGGAAAGGTAACCTACTCCAGTATTCTTGCCTGGAGAATCCCATGGACAGAGGAGCCTGGTGGGCTATAGTCCATGGGGTTGCAGAGAGTTGGACACGACTGAGCGACTAATGCTTTCACTTTTCAGAGGAATTCAACTTATTATTAGTGTTGTTGTTAAAGTTATTATTGTTGTTTGTTGTTATTGTTAATATTATGTATAATTTTTCCTGGCATACAGCTTCACGATTTTGAGTACCATGTGCTGTTGTGGAAATCTTTTAAAGGTGACTTTACAATGTAGCACAGTGAGTAGGACCATTCGTATTCCCCTGCAGGGGATGAAGACAAAAACCACCCACATGTTATCAGATGAGCCTGTGGCTTCATACATGATTTCCAATGATAGGCAAATCAGAATCCCCAAATCTCCAAGACTCCACTGCTCAGACAGGAAATGGTTAGATTCGCAAGGAATGGCTTCGCTCCAAAGATGCCACGTGTTGTTTTTGAATATGACTGCCTGATGAATTATGAGCAGGGGTAAAAAACAATGATTATGATTAATATATTGTTTAATTCTACATATGGATTATAAAGAAGAAATTTAGTAAGCAGGCATTTCATTATTTAATCTTCATCCAGAAATAGTAAATATTTAAGATGCCCACAGACTTATTTCCTGGTCTGGAAGACCAGGTCACTTACAGGTGGACATGTATCCTGGACACTGTATGCAATGTCAGAGGTCAAGTGATGTCAGGGTTGGCTGAGGCCAGAACCTTATGGGGGCACCAAGGTGGGAAGGGAAAATGAGTACAAATCAGGAAAGGGTTTCTGGAAGAAATGACCTCTGAGATGGGACTGGAGACGAGCCTGGGTGAAGAAAGGAGTGAAGAGAGAGTTCCCCCATGAATCAAGGCAGGGGATTCCACATCCTCTGAGAGTCTGGGGTCCTAACTCAGGGATGACCCAAAGCATAAGCTTGCAGAGACTGACGGAGCAGGTGTGGGGAGCCTTGCAGGCTGGACGAAGGCATGTGGGATGTTTTCGCTGGACAAGGGTGGTTGACAGAACACTCCGTGGCTCCTCCTCCCTCCAGGATGTCCCACATGTGGTTTTGGGTTCTTCTTCTCTGAAAATTACACTGAGGTGGAAACTTTCAGATGAACAATGATGAAAATGCTCAACATAAAATGCCCCAGGAATTGTCTGGGCTCACACACCTCTGTGAGATGGTTTAAACAGGTCAGTTTCAGGTTTTAGAGAGAAGTTTGGATTTGAAGCGCAGCAGGGTGGGTTGGGTGGAACAACAGAGTTAGGTGGGGTGGCGGAGGAGAGAAAGACTGACTTCAGGGGAGTGGATACCTTGAAGAGGGGGGTGAGTGAAGGCTCATGGCAGGGGAGCTGCTGGGAAGTGGGAGGAAAGGGTGTAAGAGGCCTGGTGGCAGGAAAAGG
Source organism: Dama dama (assembly GCF_033118175.1). Lineage (NCBI taxonomy): Eukaryota > Metazoa > Chordata > Mammalia > Artiodactyla > Cervidae > Dama > Dama dama. Next base: position 45,425,542 of record NC_083694.1, on the reverse strand, counting down.
GTGAAGTCCCCATACTTGACATGCGCAAGCCTCACCTTGATGGCTCTGGGGCTTCCTGTCCATTACAGCATCTGTTTACCGGGGCCTTGGGCCAGGCCAGAGAGTGGGATTCTTAGTGGGGGCCCTGGGTCAGAGGATATCAGTTTGGCCCCTGGGGGCCTGGGTACTGGGCAGTTCAGGTCAGCCGTGTGTGTGCTCTATGCCTACAGGATAGCCCCCCAGGATAACCCCCAACACCAAGGCACCATGGGCTTTCCTGGCTGTTTACCTGGCTCCTTACATGTGGTCACACTTCCTTGCTGGGCAGAGGCAGCTCTGTCCACACAACACCGCTGGGAGAGGCCAACCAGAAGCCTGTGTCTGCTTTCTCTCCAATTCCATCCTGCATGCCTCTGCTCCTTGCTGATTTCAGTCTGTATCCTTTCTCTCTAATAAACTGTAACTGTGAGCATCGTGGCTTTGTTTGAATTCCATGAGGCCTTCTGGGGAATCATGGAACCGGGGGGTATAGTGGACCCTCTTTGCAAAGGACAGTCCCAAAGGCATAGTTCTCTTGAGGTCACACCATAAATTACTAGACGTGGGGGAGAGCTGAGTGGCTTTGGAGGAAACCTAGAAAGGACACGGCAGAAGACATGGCTGCAGAAACAGCGAAGCTTGGCATGACCAAGGTCTCCTTCCAACTCCCCCTTTCTGCCCCCAGGGGTCTTGCTGCTGCACCTGTTTCTGGACAAGCCCTGGTCTTTCTCACCTGAATCACTGCTTCCTTGTTTCTATTCTCTTAAGTCTTCTCCTCCCCTTTTCTTTGGCCAAACAATTTCTGCTCCTGCCTCAAGAGTCGATCTACACATTCCACTGTGAATGTTTCTCTGACCCACCAACCCCCAGAAAAATAATTTACACTTAATTCTATGATAGCATCTTCCCTTGCTTCCATGTATCTTAAAGAGTGGGCTTAATCACATCTTATTCATCTCTGTAATCCTATCAGCTAGCCTACTGCCAGGCACAACAGAGATCTGGATTCCTATGTGGTCAGCCAAACAATTTCCAAAATCCCAGAACAATTTCCTTTACTCACGATTTCAAGACTATATTAAACAACAACCTTGGTTTTGGTGTTTTAATCATGAAAAGCCGAAGTGTGAATGTAATAGAAGGGCCATTACAAGTTGAGAGCTTGAATATAAATGCTATCCAAATTGCAGGGCACCTATTTGTCATTTCCCCATTCTGGTCACCAGTTTCTATTAGAGATTTCCATCAGGCCAGGATTGGGAGTTATAAGACCTAAGTGCTACCATTTTCATCCTGCTTATGGCAGGCATCACTAATCATGTCATGATTAACCACCTACCCTCATGTCTTTTCAAGCAGGAGAAACACACTTTGTGTGGAAATAAAACCTCTTTGCTGGCCCAGGGTTAGACCATCCCCAAGGTTTTTGCCTTCAGTTTTTCAATCCACTGTGTATGTTTTCCTGAATTTAGCAATGATACTGAAAATGGAAAAGCAGTGAGTAACTTGGGCTCCATTTGAGTCAATAAACAGTAAGAACTCTGCCAGAAAATTCCCCATGGTTATGTCAGGAGGTCAATAATGTTGATCTACAATTCATCTAGTCATCACTGGGCAGGATGTCAGACCATGGAATAAATCACATCTGAACAGGAAATTCCACAGTACTGCCCGCACCTGTTATGGGCTGACTTGTGTTCCCTCTGATTTATATACTGAAGACCTAATAGCCAGGATCCCAGCATGTGACTGTATTAGGCGATAGAGCCTTTAAGAGATGATTAAATAAGAATAAGGTTCTGTGGGTGAGCCCTAGTGCAAGCTGACTGGTGTCCTTACAAGAGGAGGTTGGGACAGAGACCCTGAGGGATGACTATGTGGGCCCTCTGGGAGGAGACAGCTGTCTACATGCCAAGGAGAGAGGCCTCAGGAGAAACCAACCCTGCAACACCTTGATCATGGACTTCCAGCCTCTAGGATGGGGAGAAAATAAATTTCTGTTGTTTAAGGCTTTCAGTTTCCCAGGTGGCGCTAGTGGTAAAGAACCTCCAAGCTAATTCAGGAGACTTAAGAGATAAGGGTTCGATCCCTGAGTCGGGAAGATCCCCTGGAGAAGGGCATGACAACTCACTCCAATATCCTTGCCTGGAGAACCCCATGGACAGAGGAGCCTGGTGGGCTACATTCCAGGGGTTCACAGAGGGTCAGACATGACTGAAGTGACTTAGCACCCAAGCCTTTCAGTTGGGAAATCACAGGCAGCTAATACAGAACTCATTTCCATGATGGAATAACACCATCATGGGTGGCGTCTGGGTAGAGAATGTGCCAGGGGCTGTCTTCTCTTTCTCTGCCACTGTTTCCAAATCCCACCTTCTGTCATGAAGGACTGTCTCAGCAGGATGGGGAGGGACACAGGTGGGCTCCTGGATCACACCTTGAGGGTTTTTGCTGGAAGTTTTTTATCATTCAACACCTCATGCTCACCTACATCACCCTGAGCTGGAACAGGAGGCCTGATGCCTTCACCAGTGAACGGTCATGTCAGCTTAGCTCAGTTTCCTGAGCTAAGAAAGTTTTCGAGTGACTCCTGAGCAGAGTAATTTCATATGCTGTGAAGTAAAGTTAGAAGTAAATTGCACTAAATTAATATTGATTCAAATTAAGCCGTTTATCTCTTTATGCATTTCAACTCCACAGCAAATACAATCATTGCTCAAGCTCCTCCACGGCAAATAAAATTACACGTTAAATTGCATCTCACAGTGGTTTTCCTTTTCTGGGAAATAAACAAAAAAATACACATGTATGCATGCAGCCCAAAGCTTACAGCTGAACCAGCCATGGTTTTCCAGCTGACTGAAAGCAGAGGGGAAGAGAAAGCTCACTTGAGCTGTTCACAGTGCTGAGAGTTGCAAGGTGGCTGGATTATTTCACCTTAAGATGGAATGCCTGCCTTAATTGCTCTGAGAATGTCTCCCCTAGTTCCAGGGAGGCTGCAGGAGCTGTGAGTTTGTTTCCAGACTCAGGCAGCAGTATGCTGAGTGCACACCTTCTGTGGATGTGTCTCCCAGGTGGCCAGTCTCTGCTTCCCCTGCCCTCCTGTTTGTGTGCTAGTTCCATTTGCTTCTCGATTCCTCTTCAGGGCAGAAAGGAAGAACAGTTCTGCAGGGGATCCTGGAGCCCGAGACCAAAACCATAGGTAGGAGGCAAGTCCCAATGCCGGTTTCCAGAGTTGGGCACCAGAAATGCACACATGGGCACACACACATGTACATGCTGGCTTGGCCTCTGCCCATCTGAAACCTGGGATGATACCAGTCGGTGTGGGATGCTGGTGGCCATGCAGGCTGTCCCTGCTACCCAAAGCCCAGCCAATGGTGACATCCCCACCCTCTCCTTCTTGCTGATGAACAAGCGGTTGTGACTTATGGTAAATAAATATCAGGGGCATGTCTGAGTGAGAGGCTTCCAGCTCTTCAAGGAATAAAAATATGATCCTCCCAAAGAAACCTGTGGATCCCTGGGTCATGCTCCCAGTGAGTTTGTTTCCTCACTGCCAGGACTCTAGCCTACAAATTCCCTGCCTTGATGCCCCTGGAGGGAAACTGTGAACCCTCCTTTCTGGTAGCTATGGCAACAGAAGGCTGGTCTGGGTCCGTTCAGGCAGCTGTAAAAGGGCACCTGAGACTGGGGACTTATGCAGGGGGGCTTATAAACAAGACATTTATTTCTCACAGCTCTGGAGACTGAGGTCCAAGATCAAGGAGCCAGTAGGACAACATGTCCCCATCTGGTGGAAGGGATGAAGGAGCTCTCTGGGGTCTCCTACACCAGGCACCTGTCACCTCCCTAAGGCCCCACTTTCTGATACCGTCACCCTAGGGCTTAGGTTTCAATACATGCCTTTAGGGGCACACAGTTGCTCCGTCCCTGCTAGGTGAAACTGGGGGGCCCTGAGGCTCCGCCGGGACCTACCAAGCTGAGAGCACGTCTCCAAGGAGGTGCATCCAATTTCCATCAGAATCAGGATCTTTTGGTTAAAGGGGGGTAACTCATTTCTTAAGATGGGTGTTTGAGGTGGTTATTCTTCTTTACAGATCAGAGGAAAAGGACATGCAGAATCCGGATAAATACACAGGAGCATACGCCAAGATTTCCGCCTCGTTCTTTAGCCAGCAGGGCTGAATGGACAGATGGCCTGACCTGCTGGCCACAGCTGGGGTCTCTTAGAGGCGTCCATCCTGGGTGCCGCTGCCCTCCTGGGGAGAGAGAGGCTCAGTTAGGGGAGGTTTCCCTTTGTGTACACCTGCCTGTCTTTTTCTTTCCTTTCTATCTTTTGATTTTTGGCTCTTTCAAATTTTTCTTTAAAAGACTGCTTTGGCTTTTTTTCCCCTCTTAATAATTTTAATAAATTAATTAATTTTTGGCTGTGCTGGGTCTTCACTGCTGTGCAGGCTTTTCTGTCGTTGTGGTGAGTGGGGGCTACTCTCTAGTTGTAGCGTGCAGGCTTCTCACCGTGGTGGTTTCTCTTACTGAGGAGTACGGGCTTTAGGGTATGCATGCTTAGGAGTTGCAGCTCGAGAGCTCAAGCGCACAGATTCAGTAGTTGCGGTGCATGGGCTTCACTGCTCAGCAGCATGTAGGATCTTCCAGGATCAGGGATCAAACCCCTGTCTGCATTGGCAGGGGTTGCTGTTGTAATTGCAATTGTCCCCCATTGGCAGGCAGACTCTTTAACCACTGAGCCACCAGGGAAGCTCTGGCTCTTGTTTTTAAAACTGAACTTTGCCAATAGCAATAGGAGAGAAATTCATCAAGTGTGAACGACTTGGTTGAATTTATTTCTCTCCCACAAGAGACTCAGGGAAAGGCGTTGTGGAGACCTGAGAGGAAGTTTCCAGAAGAGTGGGAGGGGTAGCTGGAGGAGGTGGAAGCAAGGGAGATACACCTGGTGGTTGCCCAGGACAGTGAAATCCCTTTCTCCTTCAGACCAGGCTTCAGTCCACTAACTTCTCAGAGACCCCTTCTCTGGGGGTGTGACCTCATCCCCTGGGTGTGTGATACCGATACCAGCAAACAGTCACAGCACAGTCACTGTGGGTTGGAAGCTGGGCTCCCTCCTCTCTGTCCCTTTGGAAGAGCCCTGGATTAGTCTCTGGGCCCCATCACCAATCCCCACACACAGGGCACCTTAGGCAACAGAGCACACCCTCCCTGTTTTGGAGGCTGGAGGTCTGAGATCCCAGTGCGAAAGGGCTGGTTCCTTCTAATGCCTCCCTCCTGGGGGTCAGATAACCCACAGCATCTGGAGATAACTCCTCCAGATGAGGGACTTGACTCTTCCTCCAGGGGAGGGAGCTGGACTGGGAGGGGAGAGATCTGATGTCACTCTCAAATGCTCAGATGGGATCTGAACAGCTCACAGAGCCAGCCACAGACCCCACTTTCTATCTCTGAGGAAGGACATCAATCTCGTGGGCTGCCCACATGGGACCCCATAAGGCCACGGGAACACACAGCAGTGGTGACCGCGTAGAGGCGCTGGAGGGTCAGGCTTGCTGGGCTCTCTCTGCCCTCCAGAGAACGCTCCTCAGAAGTGCCATCTCCGTGCTCACACTTGAATGAAAGAATGAGCTGCCCATATATCCTGGGTAAGTGGCCTTTAGGATAAGTGACCTTTAGGATAAGTGGCCATGGAAGAACAACAAAGATGTTTCTATCTTTTACTTGCAAGTTCTTCCCATGAATGGAAGCCTTCCACCACCAGAAAAACATGAGACATCAAACCCAGTCCTCCAGGAGCCCTTTCTCAGAGCAAGACCTGTTGGACAAGAAAGCTAGCAATGGGGTCATTTTTGTTTCATCAAAAATGAGTCACATTGGAGTGACTCTTTACCTTGTTGAAATACCTGCTTGATTGTTTCGGGTTTTATCTGTTGACACAAGCGCTCTGCAGGTCACACATCCATGATGCTCAGATTCTCAGCCTTAAGGGAGGGATGATGCTGAGTGCTCAGGAGTCCAGGTGTCACAGAGGTCCATGGAGGGCACGTGATCTCACAGAAGCTGTCAGCAAGCATGTCTCCTCCGAGTCCTCCTGTAAGTGCTCACACATAGGAGATGGGGAGACACTCTGAAACAAACTATAGAGGTGCTGGAGATAGGGGCTCCTCCATGACTGAGCAACAAGGAACCCACGGGATTGCCCACCGCCCCAATGCCACCTGAGTGCGAGGATGGAGTGACCTTTACAATGTAACGTAACCAGCTCATAATAAAGGTCAGTTCACACAATTGACTCATGATTCCAGGCCTTGAAACCGTTACCCCTTTCATGTCAGTTCTGCTGGTTTATTCCATCCGCTCAATGGCCTCTGAGCTCTTCCCTGAATATACCCGGGGGTTGGTGGGAGACATTCATCCTCCAGGTATTTTCTCTGGCATTTTCTCAGAGTCTCCCTGGGCCCTGCATACAAACTTGCAACCTCCCGGCCTCTGGCACCTCCCTGCTTGACTTCTCTTGTCTCCTCCTTAGCACGCATCACTGTTTAACCTCCTATGTATTCTGTGTCCTTATCTTGTTTAATACATCCATCTGCCTTACTAGAGGGCTTCCCTGGTGGCTCAGATGGTAAAGAATCTGCCTGCAATGCGGGAGGTCTGGGTTTGATCCCTGGGTTGGGAAAATTCCCTGGAGGAGAGCATGGCAACCCACTCCAGTATTATTGCCTGGAGAATCCCCATGGACAGGGGAGCCTGGAGGGCTGCAGTCCCTGGGGTCACAAAGAGTCAGACAGGACTGAGCGACTAAGCACAGCATAGCCCTACTAGAATGTAAGCAAAGGAGGACAGGAAGTTTTGTCTGATTCCCCACAGCTGTGTCCCTGGAACAGTGCCCGTCACAGGGTGGGCGTCTGTTAACCCCTAAAAAGGACTGAAAGTACCGGTTAAAAGGTAAGTAGAGAGATGCCCTGGGAATAACAGAGGATGTGATTGCTGACAGATGCAGTGAGGGAACCCTCGTCTGCCAGGCCTACTGGAGACGTTGCTTTTCCCTTGAGGAAATATATTCTGCTTTTCATCACATAGGTGAGTTGGAAAATATGATTTTTAAATACAGATGCTCAGTTTATAGCCAACTTTATTGGAATATTTCTGTTCAGTAAATTAATTTGCATCATAGAGCATTTTAGTGGCTGGATGGGATTTCTGAGAATACTTAGAATTCTGTGGGCGGTCTTGTACTCGCTTAGATGTACATTGATGGCTATATTTTTCTTTTGATGGGAGAGATCGTTGTAATCACAGCTCGGCCATGTACAGACAAGAACGTTGGTATAATTGGGCTTCATCAGCCATTGTGGAGGATTTGGGATTAGACTGGAGATTGAGGAGATGTCTGGGGTCCATCAGTGTCTCTCCCAGGTCGATTTGTCCAATGTTAATTGGCATCGAGAGAATCACAGCCCTTAAAGAGCCTGATGAGAGTGTATAAACTATTTCCTCCTAATATTTTATGCCGACAGTTGATGGTGCAAAATTTAAGCTCCCCGAAGCCTGACAACTCGTTTGCAATAAATTCTAGAAGGAGAAAAATAATGACTCCAGGGTGTTACCTCATCCCATTTCAGCATAATTTCTTTGCTCTTCCAAACCATGGCTGCGGGGATGTATGCACAAGGCCAGGGATGGTCAGCAGGGCATCTCCTGGACCACAAACTGAGTCCCACATCCTTTTTTCTAATGTTGAATTGACTTCCTGGGAACAAGAGCTTCATCTTCTGGGGGCCCAGATCAACACTGCCCAGCATCTGTTCGTGGGCACATCCTCTGCATTAATGGCTGTGACCAGGAGGGGCGGGACAAAGGGATGGACTGTCATTTGGAGCCTTGCGATATGAAGTCTCTGTAGCCAGATCACTGCATTGGCAGACAACCCACAGAAAATGGGCTTTCTAAATTATTCCACACAACTGGTATTGTCACACTTTTTTCAAATGTAATTTCAAAATTAAATTAGGCTGGAGGCAGACTGGAATGCGGTGGGCACTGCTCCCCGTGGACTGCAGCCAGGTTCTTCTCAGGCCATGTAGAAGGGAAGGGAACTCATTAACTTTCTAGAACCCCAGAACTGGGCCCGTGTGAGCTGATCCACTCCCAACTGCCTCCCTGCTGGAACTTTCCTGCCTTTCCCAAGGACACAGTCAGGCAGCATCGGTAGGGTTCCCAGGGAATCGATCCTCTCCCAGTGGTCACAGTTTGCAGGGGCAGGAGGGCAGGGACAGGTGACCCAGGAAGAGGGAGCCGAAGGCTGTCTGGTTCTGAGCCTAGATTCCCTTGACTGACCCTCTCAGGCTTCACTTTCCTTACAGGATCTTGCCTGCTTGCTTAGACTTTGTCTTAGGAAAAGAAAATCTTTACAAAGAGGTAGCGTGTCTCCTCAAAGCCTGCAGGTGTTATCTCCTTGGTGACCTTGTCCACCTTGTATGTTATGAGTCTGAGCACATAGTGGGAACTTTGTGTGTTAAAGGTCATTCCACAGACAGCCTGTGAGCTCTTCCTCTGTAGACAGGAGTGCTGGGCTGTGTGGGCGAAGGAAAATTCACCCCTTATATATCCTGAGCCCAGGAAGCTTCCAGCAAAGAGGGAGATATAATACAGGGGCTCTTCAGTTCTCAGCCCTAGGCAGAGTACCAAACACAAGGCTAAGCATCCAGCTGAGGACATGGTACCCAGAAAGGACACAGTTCCCAGCTCAGGACAAAGTACCTAGCACAGAGCAGAGTACTTGGCACAGGGCAGAGTCCCAAATACAAGGCTAAGCACCCAGAACAGGACACAGCACCCAGCTTAGGACATAGTACCCAGCTCAGGACAGATATCCAGCAGAGGGCATAGCAGCCACCAATCAGGACAGTCTCTGCCTTCACGGCCTCATGTGGATTTGCATCCCAATAGGGGACAGAAGCTGTGCCCAAAGTGCTCAGAAGATACTGGTGACTCTTGAAGACGGCCATCTGCAAGACACGGAGAGAGGCCGCAGAGGGACAGCCCTGCCCACACCTTGATTCCCAAAGCCCAGCCTCCAGGACTCTGGGAAAACAAATGTCTGTTGTTGCTGCCACCTCGGCTGTGGTACTTGTTACTGCAGTCCCAGAAAACGAATACAGTGGGTTATACGTGGGTGTCAGTTCCCACTGGTTTCCCTTCCAAGAACCATCTAGTAACTTCATCGAGGCCAAGAGTGACCCGCCTGAGGGCAGCTAAGATTTGGTGGAGAGTGAGGTCAGAGGGCATGTGGAGCCCTCTAACCACCTAACCGTGGATCATAAATTACTTATCTTAAAGTGGCTCCATCACTGCTCTTTTCAGCAAATTCCCCCTGGCCTATGGGCAAGTGCAGTGTAACTTTCACCCAAGTCTTCATCTCTACTGTTGACTCTTAGGACACTGCCTGGGGATTGAAGGGGGCTTTACTCTCATTTTACAAGGAGGGAGCTGGCCCATGGAGTGGCCAGGGACGTACCCCGAGGTCATGGAGCATCCTTCAGCAGGTCTGGATGGAGCTGAGTGAGGAGAGTGCCAGTGAGGAGGGTGCCAGGACACAGAGAATGCTCCAGAAGCACTCAGCCAGCAAGAACCAGGCCGGGAGGGAGGGAGGAGGGAAAGAAAAAGGAAGGAGGGAAGGGAGTACTCTCCCCCCAGCTCCGAGTTATTAGCTATGCATTTGCATTGCTGACTTGGAAGAAAGACTAAGGTTTTTGCAGAGACCTTAGAGGCAGTTAAGGGCCTGGTCTCCAACTTCATTAGCTGTGCTGGACTAGCAGGAAGCACAAAGTGCCCTCCTAAACAAAACAGAGGGCTGGCCCCTTTTCCTACCACCTCCGCTTGCAGGGCACAGCACACACACACACACACACACACACACACACCATGCTGTCCCTTCCAAACCACAGTCTTCCAGACTGGCTTCTTTCCAGATACCGAGTCTACCTGCCCTGTTGACACAGGTGATGCCATGAAGACGCATGTCAGCTGTGATCTATATGAATTACAGCTACATCTGCTTTCCTTACTGGCCAAAGGGATGAAAACCCCTGTTCTGTTCATTTTTAGTGCCTGCCTAGCATCCAGCTCATTTCCCAACATGCAGTAGACAAATTACAAGCACACGTGTAGTTTAAATTGAATGAAAACTTTTTCCAGTGTTCATCAGCGTCACCAAGGGATCCCGACACTGGGAACTCCATGAGTCAGAGGTGGAGAGGACTCTGGTTTCAGAATATCAGCATAGGGGGGCCTTGGCAGCTCATGGACCTCCAACCTCCTCGGAATCACTAGCCTGTTCCTGGGGTTCCTGCTCGCCACTTAATTCTCCTTTTTGACTAATAATTTATCAATAGGCTTGAATAGGGTCCGACTGCCACCTGGTTTCTAGCAGCAATGGGTTCTTAAACAGCATCCAGTGCTTATCTTTGTGGGAAAAAAAAATGGGTAAGGGCTTTGAACATTGATTTCTGCCTTCAGGCTAAGGTTATTTCTTTGAGGAAACAATGGTAGAATAAAGATGTTTTGATCTGTTTTGCATTCTCCTTAAAAAATAAAAATCACTCCCAAAGCTTGACAGCTCATTCATTACACCCACCCCTGTCCTCGTGAGGCGGATACCCAAATGAAGGAAGTCTCTCTGCTACGCAATGCACTCCCCTCACTCTGCAAAGGCTGTGGGGAGGAGGGTGCCTGGAATCCTAGTGACCGGGGCATGTCAGGATGGGGGAACACAAAGCTGCAAAGCAGGCAGACCTGGTGGAAACCCTCCATCTGCTGTTTCCAACTGTGGAACCTCAGCTCAGAGCTTAATTTCTTCCCTGGTTTCTGTTTGTGTGTGTGCATGTTACTCACTCAGTCATGCCCAACTCTTTGCGACCCCATGGACTGTAGCTCACCAGTCTCCTCTGTCCATGGGATTCTCCAGGCAAGAATACTGGAGTGGGTTGCCATTTCCTCCTCCAGGGGACCTTGCCAACCCAAGGATTAAACCCAAGTCTCCTGCATTGCAGGCAGATTCTTTCCTGTCTGAGCCACCAGGGAAGCTTAGCTTCTGATTATCGAGGCCAAAATGGGCAGGTGCTCGGACAAGCCCAGCAAGGCTGTTAAGACCACGTTTATGGAAGAGCCTGGAACAGAGCAAGTTGCTCTTCATACTGTTGTTATATTACTATTTTTAACCTTTAAGACACTGGGGCAGAGCTAAGAGGCTGATGTGCTTGAGGTTTTGGGCCATATCAGAGGTTTGGGTGCAAGAGGCAGGTGCCGGGGCAAGCCTAGAGAAAGGGTTTGGATTCATTATTTAAACAAGTTGGTGTGAAATGCATATGAAGTCCCCTGGCCATTGTCCCAGTTAAGCAGACATGCTGTTTATTAAGGGAGCAGTGATTATGTGGATCCTACTGTATTAATAACAATAAATCTGAGCGATACCCTCCTTCCCAATGCACTCAGTCTGCACCACCCTGTGCACAGTATACCGCAGTTCAGTTCAGTCACTCAGTCGTGTCCGATTCTTTGCGGCCCCATGAACCGCAGCACGCCAGGCCTCCCCATCCATCATCAACCCCCGGAGTCTAACCAAACCCATGTCCACTGAGTTGGTGACGCCACCCAACCATCTCATCCTCTGTCGTCCCCTTCTCCTCCTGCCCTCAATCTTTCCCAGCACCAGGGTCTTTTCCAATGAGTCAGCTCTTCGCATCAGGTGGCCAAAGTATTGGAGTTACAGCTTCAACATCAGGTCTTCCAATGAACACCCAGGACTGATCTCCTTTAGGATGGACTGGTTGGATCTCCTTGTAGTCCAAGGGACTCTCAAGAGTCTTCTCCAACACCACAGTTCAAAAGCATCAATTCTTCGATGCTCAGCTTTCTTTATAGTCCAAATCTCACATCCGTACATGACTACTGGAAAAATCATAGCCTTGACTAGACGGACCTTTGTTGGCAAAGGAAGGTCTCTGCTTTTTAATATGCTGTCTAGGTTAGATCCCCATCAACAAATTCCTTCTATCTCAGCCAGGAAACCGTGCCTCTCTGTTCGCAACCAGTGGCACTGTCAGCTTGGGATCGAAAAGCAACAAGCCAGTCTATTTCTGATGACATTTAAAGGTGAGCTTGGACCAGCTCATTATGGGAACGAGACAAAGAGGGAGGGTGGAGGCAAGATTGGGCGCCGACTCCTTTCCAAAAGTTGGACTGCCTTTCATCTGCCTCCCAGCCACACTTCCATCAAACCCAGAAGTGTAGGAACTGATTTGTGTTTTGAATCAAAACAATAAATGCTTTATGGCAGACACTTACTTGCTTATTCATTAGATTTTCATTTACATAAAGAACATTTCTCTCAAAAAAAAAAAAAAAGCGGAGCTGTTCCCTATTAAAACTAAAAAAAAAAAAAATGGTGGCAGCAAGTTTAGATATAAAAGAAGGTTGTGTTGTGTCCTATCCTTAGGAAAGAAACTATGCAGGAAAGCATTCTGACCAGAGGAGTGTAAGATGACCAGATGCTGGTCCAGGGATAAGGATTCAGTGAACAGAGGTGCTGGAACCACTTCTACTGGAGTGCTTTATTGTGGCTAAATGACAAATGGGAATCTCCACAATATGGCTCAGCAGCCCATGCCCAGCCCCAGAAATGGACAACCCTGGAAAAACTGGGTATGGGCAAGAAAGAAAGGTCAGGGACTTCCCGTCAGTCTAGTGGCCAACACTGTATGCTCCCAGTGCAGGGGGACAGGTTTGATCCCTGCTGGAAGAACTAGATCCCATGTGCCAAAACTAAAGACCCCATACGCCAGTTAGACTCGGCATAGTCAAATAAATGAAATAAATTATTTTAAAAAGGAAGAGATCAAAGGGAATATGCCAAGATTTCCACCCCTCCTTTTCTCCTTCCTCTTTCTTTCTTTTTTTTTTTTTTTTACATTAGATTTAGAGTAGGAGTTGGAGCTGCCATTGGTGCAGGTAGAGAAAGGGGTGGGACCCTGAGTGGAAATGTCCAGAGGTCAGGGTGGGACCCAGGAGGAGAGGATGCAGTGGACACCTGTCTCTGGGATGCCTTCAGCAGGGGTTACAGCCGAAGATGCCACTTCAGGAGAGAGAAGATGGTGGTGGATGTTGCACCTCCTGGGGCCCTGGGTTTCCAAGGAAGGGTCTGTAACAACCTTGTAAAAACAGAGAAGTAGTAGAGGTAGAGAGGTGGTGGGAGTCCCATCCCCGAGCCTGCTGTGCTGACCCACATGGGTGCTGGGTGGGCCCCTTTTATATATACAGAGCAGGGTTGAGCGCATGTGCAAGAAAGAAAGGTAAACCTCGGTAGACTGACAGACCCTTAGTTCACTTTGCCTTGGACCATTCATCTTAAAGGTGACTCTGAACAGAGAGCAATTGGGAAGTAGACAGAAGGAAGTTAAGCAAAAGAATTGCTGTTTTTTAAAATAATGATCAGTTTATTATCATAAGTCTTAATAAATTCTCAACAAGTGTCATGAAGACTAAAGCAAGATAGTTGGACAAGTATATTGTTTATATACTTCAGTAAAGCCTCCAGTCACAGGTAGCCAGTGGGATTGGAGCATGAATAGGAAGTAGGTGAGTGGGAGAGGGGGTGTCCAGAGCGGGTCATCAGGACATTTGAGAGGAAACCCCAAAATAAGAAGACTGTCATGGAAAGAACCTTCCAGAAAGAGGTGACAGCATGTGCTAAGGCCCTAGGGCAGAGGGAGCTGGGCTTGTTAAAGTGGAAGGAAAATGGGCAAAGGAATAGAATAGATATGGCCATCGGGCACAGAAAGAAATGCTGAACATGACTAATCATCAGGGAAATGCAGATCAGGACCACAATAAGATGTCACTTCCTGCCTGTTGTGATAACTATCATTAAAAATCAAAAGATAGCAAGTGCTGGGGAGGATGTGGAGAAAAGGGAGCCCTCATGCTCTGTTGGTGGGCATCAAAATTGGTGCAGCTGCTCTGGAAAACATCATGGAGATTCCTCAAAAAATTAAAAATAAAACCACGGTATGATTCATCAATTCCACTTTCAGGTATATATCCAAAACAATTAAAATAAGGATCTCAAAGAGTTGTCTACATTGCAGCACTATTCACAATAGTGAAAACATGGAAATAGCCCCAATGCCCACTGACAGATGAATATATAAAGGAAATGTGATATGCAATGGAATATTATTCAGCCTTTAAAAAAATGAGAAATCCTGATGTTTGTGACAATATGGGTGACCCTGGAGGGCATTATGCTAAGCGGAATAAGCCAAATAGAAAAAGACACATACAGTAAGATCTCACTTGTATTTGGAATCTAAAACAGTCAAACCCATAGAAGCAAGAGGGTAAAATGGTGATTGCCAGGGGCTGGGAGGAGGTGATGGCCAAGGGGTACCAAGTTCTAGTTATGTGAGATGAAAAGTCCTAGAGATTTATAACACTGTGTCTAGAGTTACCAATACTGTATTGTTGACTTCAAAATATATTAGAGGGCTAGATCTCATGCTGGGCTGAAACTCCCATATTTTAGCCACCGGATGCAAAGAGCCTAATCATTGGTAAAGACCCTGATGCTGGGAAAGATTGAGGGCAGGAGGAGAAGGAGGCAACAGAGGATGAGATGGATGACATCACTAGCTCAATGGACATGAGTTTGAGCAACCTCTGGGAGATAGTGAAGGTCGGGGGAGCAGCAGTCCATGAGGTCACAGAGTCAGACATGACTTAGTGACTGAACAACAATGAAGATCTCATATTAAATGTTCCTACCCACAACAAAAACAAAAGCTGTAAATAAGGAACACAGGAAATTTTTTGAAGTGATGGGTGTGTTTGGTACCTTGATTGTGGAGGTGGTATCACAGGTGTTTGCTTGCGTCCAAACACATCAAGATGCATGCAATTGTATATCCTTCTTTTTGTATACTTTCGTTTGTACACTTCAATAAATTGTATGATTCAGTAAAGCTAAAGGCCCCCAATCACAGGCACCCAGTGGGACTGGAGCATGAATAGGAAGTGAATGAGTAGGAGAGATGAAGTTGCGGGAGGGACAGGCCCCCCAGTTCCTATGAGGAGCGTGCATTCAGGTCTAAACTTGCCTTGGTGGGAGGAATTGCTGACTGTGGTTGAAGAGCAGGAGCTGCCAGCCGGAGGAGGAGATAATGAAGACACGAAGACTGCTGTGGGCCAGGAAGAAGAAATCTCTGGAAAGGCAATTAGGAATTTCATGGCCTCTCGGTAAATGGGCGATCATCCCTTCCTTTCAAAGCAATCGCTCATAAAATTAGGCCTAAAAGAAAGCAGGAGAGATGGAATGCAAATTGGTTTTCAGAGAGTGAAACCTTGCAGTTCTGGTGCAGAGAGGTGCTGCAAGGATGGGTCTTCAGCAGGAAGCGGCCACGGGTTACGCCAGCAGCACATTTGTGATTCTGACCCCCCTCTCTGCTGCTCTGCACTAAATTCTTCACATGGAACTCCACCTCATGCTCCAAGACAGACTTTTATTACCTGCAAACAGGTAATGCATAACAATCCAGCTTTTCAACGTGAGCTTCACAGCCCTACAGGTAACAAACAAGCTGCTACCTGAAGTCACTCTGCAAATATGTGACAGAGATAGGACTGCTTAGTCAAGGTCAGGGCATGGTCAGCCTTAAGTATTCAAGGCCAGGATGACAAGTCCAAGAAGAATAGGAAGGCATCTCTGGGGAGACAAAGTGATGCCATCAACATTCTGCCCCCAGAGTCCCTGGGGACACCTGCTTGCTCACAAGGAGGAATTCCATCCCTGGACACTTGCAGGGCACTGACCACTTCTTTTGTCACTTTTAACAACCTGGGAGAACCACCCCCTCACCCTTGTATCCTCGCCCTTAGGAAGGATTGGAGGGACCTGGGGCACATGAATAGGGGATCTTTCAAAAAAATTACTCTCCTGCTGAAGCCTGGAATGCTACCACCAGCCCTCTGTGCCTTGAGGCAAGAGTTCTGTCTCTTAACTCCCTGCAGTCAGAGGAGAGGTGGTCTGTTAAGTCTTTGACACCTTCGTGTAAATGCTTTTATCCAGTGGAACACAGCCTTGAAGGTGGTGCTTGAGAGTACTCTTTGCCTAATCAATTGTTCTTCAAGGATAAATTGCTGACACTTAAAAGAAGTTAGATCCCAAGCAGATACATATTACCATGCATAAAGTAGATAAGCAACAAGGGTATATTGTATCAATACAGCATGGGGAATACAGCCATAACACTACACAAACACTGAATCCCTACACCCTATACCTGAAACTAACATAATGTTGCAAATCAACTATACTTCAATTTTTTTTAAAAAAATTGTTCTTGCATCCTGGTAGTCAGCCCTGTTTCATGCTTCGGGTCTTCCACTTGCCTGGTCACTGAGGAGTATATGAAGGTAACCCCTTCTTACAGATGGCACAACTAGGAGGGACACAGCCTGGACAGACTCGGGTGTAGGGGGCTCACAAGCTCAAGGTCTCTTCAGCTCCAGCAGGCATTTTCCAGGTCCCATCATTGCATCCACAGTGTCAGGGGGCTCAATTCCAGCCACTCACTCCCCCTTTGCTGGTCTCAGGGCATAGTGTTATTTCCAGGACCCGCCCTACCAGCTACTGCACCAAATGGTCCCTGACTTTCTCTTCCATCAGCACCTCATAACAGCACCCTCTTTATTTAACAGGAGCATTTGTCCCTGATAAGTCATGGAGCAGTGCCAGGGCACCTGTTGGAGGGGACACAGGCAAGGCATATATTCCCCTTTTGTGAAGGAAGTTTGCTGATGTTAATCTAACCCTAACCCTAACCACAGGGTTAATCTAATCTAACCATAACCCTGAGGCGTTTACAGGACAGTGAGGCAAAGCCTCCAGAAAACAGGGACAGAATAAATGCAGAAGCAGCCACAAAGCCTCTGAGGGTTTGAGAAGTACCAGCATTTGCCACTCTAAAATATAACTCTTTGGCACATGGACAATTTTGAGCTAAAAGCCAATGAGAACCAGCAGACACTAAGAGCAGTCCATAGATTCCTGCTTTTGTAAAGAAAACTTGCTTATGCAAAGAACATCGCCGATTGTGGAGATATGTCCCCTCTGCACCTGGAACAGGAAAGCCCTTCACAACTCTTATCCTGGAGAAGGCACCTGCTTCATCTGGTGCCTCACTGAATGAATCTCACTGAAGAGCCCTTGTTTACCAAACTTTCCCCAGTCACCCTATTGCAGCTTGACTCCCCTGTCCAGAAGCCCCAAACTCTTTTTATTTTGTTAGTTTAAAGTCCAAGTTCTATCTGTCCCTTTAGGTCACTTATTGGTGGGTGCTCCTGGATGCTTAGGCCAAAGGCACATGTTAATATATGTCTGCTTGTTTTTCTCTTATTGATCTGACTTTGGTCCACCCTTTGGTTTGGTCCACACTTTGGTCCTCAGTAGGAGAACCTAAGATATGTAGACTAAAAAGTATTTTCCACCTTCAACTCCTCCTGCACAGACTCACATCCCCACTTCCTTTCCCTTCAAGGCATCCTTGACATAAGGTGCACACGTTGAGCTGATGTGTCCAAGATAAAAATACTCCCATCTCTGCATCTCTGGGATGTACCCACAAGACTCCTTAGATCTCCTTGACTTCTCCCAACAATCTCATGAGGAATTATTTGCCCCATTTGAGAGGAGACAGAGGATCCAAGTGATTATATACCTTATCCCTCTCTTGAGACCCTTGAAAATGAGACAGAACCAAATGTAACCTCCTTTCCAACCAGCTCCAAACTGACTCATCCAGGTCCACCCAGCTCATATGTGGCTGAGCAGAGACACCCCTGGGATGTTTGAACTTTTGTTGCCCTGCAGTCCTGCAGCCTCTGGACACTCCACCCTCCCTGGGAGTGATGGCCCCTTTGCAAGACGTGACCAGGCACTGTCTGCAGTAAGCACATAGACTTGTCTTTACCTTGGCATCCCTTCCCACCCCACAGTGACCCCATCACCCCCACATGCCATGGTCTTTCTCCTCTGGCAGAGGAATCAAAGGCTCAGATGAGCTGTGATTTGTGACTGGACATGTTTCAACAACATATTTCCAAATCAGATGTTTCATTTACTCCATTTGTCCTGAATTCCATGATGTTCAGAGCCTAACAGTCTTCAGCTTGGGCAATTGACACATCTAAATGGACTGTTTGGAAGGAAGCTTCCATATGACCAAGTACAGCCAGAGCACCAGCAAATGGAATATGCAAACATATGGCAGAAGGAGAGGAGCAGATTTCCAGCCATATTACAAGCTCTGTAACAAATGGGGCTCTTGCAGGGGACAAAATGCTTATTGTTTTTGTTCATGGTGGACAGCCTTTGGGGCAGAATACTGATAACTGTCCCTGGAATATTGGTTCAAGTTAACTCTTCCAGGTGGTGCAGTGGTAAAGAATCCACCTGCTGATGCAGTGGATGCAGGAGACACAGGTTCGATCCCTGGGTTGGGAAGATCCCCTGGAGGAGGGCATGGCAACCCACTCCAGTGTTCTTGCCTGGAGAATCCCATGGACAGAGGAACCTGGAGGCTACAGTCCACGGGATTACAGAGAGTCAGACACAACTGAGAGAATGAGCACAGAGCACAGAGCTCTTAAACTAGCAAAGCTCTTGAATATCAACATTTCACATTTATTTTCATATAGACTTCTTTTTAAATGAAACACTGCTGGAAGTTGTGTTTCAATACTTTGGCCTGATGTGAAGAGCCAACTCACTGGAAAAGACCCCGATGCTAGGAAGGACTGCAGGCAGGAGGAGAAGGGGATGACAGAGGATGAGATGGTTGAATGGCATCACTGACTCAGTGGGCACAAACTTGAGCAAACTCTAGGAGATAGTGAAGGAGAGGGAAACCTGGCATGCTGCAGTCCGTGGGGTCACAAAAAGTCAGACACAACTGAGCGACTGAACAACAACAGTATTAGCTGTATGTTTGGTAAAAATCATGAGCCTGGGCATAGTTTCAGCAGAAAGATGATGGTAGAAGCCAGGGGTGAAGTGCCCTGTGCTACCAACACCATGCCCATGTGTCCTACAGGTCCTCTCTCTGGTTGCAGACATCCTTGGATCTCTGAGCAGTTGAGGGAGAAACATGATAGAATTGGGTTTTAGGATGATTTCAGAACCAACAGATGGTATTCTGGGGGGCAGGGGGCAGTGCCTCCTTCAGAGCCTCCTTCTGTTGTCAGAGGTCTGTTCAGAACACAGAGGCATTCCACAGCCAGAGCAAACTTCACCAAGATGGGAGTGAAAGCTGTCTGAGGGCTGGTGTGGGGAGACCAGGATGTGGCCGTGGGGTCTGTATCAGTCAGAGTCCCCCTAATAAACACTAACAGTAGGGTGTCTGTATCAGCATCTGTATCTCCAAATATGTCTCCTTCTATCATCTCTCTGACGTTCTGAGATGGGCAAGTCCTAAATCTTCAGGGCAAGCAGGCAGACCAGAGACCCAAGGAACACTGAAACTGTGGTGTTGTTCCAAAGGCCATCTGAAAACTGTAATTCAAAAAGATACATGCAGTCCTATGTTCATTGTAGCAGTATTCACCATAGCTAGGACAAGGAAGCAACCCAAATGTCTGTTGACAGAGGAATGGATAAAGAAGGTGTTGTACAAATACACAATGGAACATTGCACAGCCATAAAAAAAGAAATAAGTGATGCCATTCTCAGCAACATGGATATTTCCAAATTCAGACTTAAATTGAAGAAAGTAGGGAAAACCACTAGACCATTCAGGTATTACCTAAAGTAAATCCCTTGTAATTACACAGTGGAAGTGACAAATAGATTCAAAGGATTAGACCTGATAGACAGAGTGCCTGAAGAACTATGGACAGAGGTTTGTGACATTGTACAGGAGGCAGTAATCAAGACCACCCCAAAGGAAAAAAAATGCAAAATGGTTGTCTGAAGAGGCCTTACAAATAGCTGAGAAAAGAAGAGAAGTAAAAGGCAAAGGAGGAAAGGAAAGATATACCCATTTGAATGTAGAGTTTCAAAGAATAGCAAGAAGAGATAAGAAAGCCTTCCTCAGTGATCAATGCAAAGAAATAGAGGAAAGCAATAGAATGGGGAAGACTATAGATCTCTTCAAGAAAATTAGAGATACCGAAGGAACATTTCACACAAAGATGGGCACAATAAAGGACAGAAAAGGTATGAACTTAACAGAAGCAGAAGATATTAAGAAGAGGTAGAAAGAATACACAGAAGAACTAAAAAAAAAAATCTTCATGACCCAGATAACCATGATGGTGTGATCACCCATCTAGAGCCAGACATCCTGGAATGTAAAGTCAAGTGGGCCTTAGGAAGCATCACTATAAGCAAAGCTAGTGGAGGTGAAGGAATTCCAGCTGAACTATTTCAAATCCTGAAAGATGATGCTGTGAAAGTGCTGCACTCAACATGCCAGCAAATTTGGAAAACTCAGCAGTGGCCACAGGACTGGAAAAGGTCAGTTTTCATTCCAATCCCAAAGAAAGGCAATGCCAAAGAATGCTCAAACTACCACACAATTGCACTCATCTCACACACTAGGAAAGTAAAGCACAAAATTCTCCAAGCTAGGCTTCAACAGTACATGAACCATGAACTTCCAGATGTTCAAGCTGGATTTAGAAAGGGCAAAGGAACCAGAGCAAATTGGCCAACATCCGTTGGATCATCGAAAAAGCAAGAGAGTTCCAGAAAAAAACATCTATTTCTGCTTCATTGACTATGCCAAAGCCTTTGACTGTGTAGATCACAACAAACTGTGGAAAATTCTTAAAGAGATGGCAATACCAGACCACCTTACCTGCCTCCTGAGAAATCTGTATGCAGGTCAAAAAGCAAGTTAGAACTGGACATGGAACAACAGACTGGTTCCAAATTGGGAAAGGAGTATGTCAAGGCTGTATATTGTCACCCTGCTTATTTAACTTATATGCACCGTACATCATGACAAATGCTGGGCTGGATGAAGCACAAGCTGGAATCAAGATTGCTTGGGAGAAATATCAATAACCTCAGATATGCAGATGGCACCACACTTATGGCAGAAAGCAAAGAAGAACTAAAGAGCCATTTGATAAAAGTGAAAGAGGAGAGTGGAAAAGTTGGCTTAAAACTCAACATTTAGAAAACTAGATCATGGCATCTGGTCCCATCACTTCATGGCAAATAGATGGGGAAACAATGGAAACAGTGACAGACTTTATTTTTTTGGGCTCCAAAATCACTGTAGATGGTGACTGCAGCCATAAAATTAAAAGAGGCTTGCTCCTTAGAAGAAAAGCTATGACCAACCTGGACAGTATGTTAAAAAGCAGAGACATTACTTTGCCAACAAAGGTCCATTTAGTCAAAGCTCTGATTTTCCCAGTCATGTATGGATGTGAGAGTTGAACCATAAAAAAGCTGAGCGCTGAAGAATTGATGCTTTTGAACTGTGTTGTTGGAGAAGACTCTTGAGAGTCCCTTGGACTGCAAGGACATTCAACCAGTCCATCCTAAAGGAGATCAGTCCTGTGTGTTCATTGGAAGGACTGATGTTGAAGTTGAAAACTCCAATACTTTGACCACCTGATGTGAAGAGCTGAGTCATTGGAAAAGACCCTGATGCCAGGAAAGATTGAAGACAGGAGAAGGGGACAATAGAGGATGAGATGGATGGATGGCATCACCAACTTGATGGACAGGAGTTTGAGCAAGCTCCAGGAATTGGTGATGGACAGGGAGGCCTGGTGTGCTGCAGTCCATGGGGTCACAAAGAGTTGGACATGACTGAGCAATGGAACTGAACTGATACTAAATGAAGTAAGTCAGAGAACAATGAATATCATATGATACCACTATATATGGAAGTTAAAATATGACACAAATAAATTTATCTATGAAACAGAAACAGACTCACAGATATAGAAAATAGACTTGTGGTTACCAAGAGAGAAAGTGGTGTGGGAAGGATGAAATGGGAGTTTGGGGTTAGCAGATGCAAACTAGTTTATATAGAATGGATAAACAGCGAGATCCTATTATATGGCACAGAGAACTATATTCAATATCTTGTGATAAATCATTAATAGAAAAGAATACAAAAAAGAATATATATTATATTCTATAACTGAATCACTTTGCTGTATAGCAGAAATTGACACAATTATAAATCAACTATACTTCAATAATATTTTTAAAAGGCCATCTTCCTTGGGGGACCTGAGTCTTTTTCTCCCAAAGTCTTCAACAAATTGGAACAGGCCCACCCACCCACACTATGAGGGGTGTGTATTCTGAAAGTGAAAGTCGCTCAGTTATGTATGACTCTTTGCAATCCCCCTAACCCTAACATCTACAGTCCATAGAATTCTCCAGGCGAGAATACTGGAGTGATTAGCCTTTCCCTTCTCCAGAGTATTCTCTCAACCCAGGGATCGAACCCAGGTCTCCCACATTCCAGGTGGATTCTTTACCAGCTGAGCCACAAGGCAAATCCTAGGTGTGTTCTACTCAGAGGTTATTGATTTAAGTGTTAACAACTTTAAAAATACTTTCATCAAGACATCTAGATTACTGTTTGACTGAAAGTTGGGCATAGTGACCAGTCAAGTTGCCACCTGGAATTAACCATCATGGGGGTCTCAGGACTCCAGTGGACTCTATTCTTCAACAGAGAAGGCTCAAATGTCGCCAGTCAGCTTCACACCACTCTTGTTTCTGGGCCCAGCATGGGAGTTCCCAGGGGACTAACTGGGCAATTCTACTGCTGGAGACAAGGGAGACAATTTGCTCAAGTTCAGCCATCGGACACAAATTTCCTGATGCCACAGAGTCCAGTAGGATGACTCCTTTTCTTCTTCTACATTCCTCATCAACTGGACTATTAATCAGGCTGTGAAGAATGCAGGGCTATTCCAGTTCAACCATTATTATGGCCTGGGGCACGGTCTTAGAAGGATGCAGGACTATTCCTGTTCAACCACCATTAGGGTTCTGGGCACAGTCTTAACCTGGACCTCAGAGCTGTGGTGTTCCTGATACTTCATCAGCTTGGGGAATCTGTGTTTTCACAGAAATTAGATTTTGGTGGTATAACAATTACTCCTGGTTGTTATTAGGTGTTCATTTGTTAATTCCCAGAGAATAAGCATTTCCCTGCTTAGCATCGGTAGATCCTGAGCTGGTCAAAGTTGTACTAATTAGGACTTTGGAGGACATTTCATGTGCCTGCTGACTGGCACTCAGGTGGTGTCTGTGGGTCAGAGCTTGGCTGGGTTTACAAGTTGTGGTTCTCTGTACCTGGTGCCAAAACAGCAATTGCTATAGTGAAGTAATTCTACAGTGCGGTTTACTTTTTCCCTTGCTAGTCAGTTTCCATGGGGAAATTGACTTTAATTGATAAGTGTGTCCCATGAAAGGGTGGACTTCTTGCATTTACCTGAGCCCCCGATGGGGCATAGTCAGCATGTTTTGCTATATTCATGGGCCAGAGTTGCAGAACATGGATTTACATGTGTTTCCCAAGGAAACTTCTAAGTACATGGAAACTTCTAAGCACTCTCCTGAGGAGATGGATCTCAGCACAGTGAGGGTGGGGAGTCCCTCCCGGATCTGGGAGGGTAGGTAAATAGTGAAAACCTCAGAGGCTGGCTCACAGGTGGGCTCTAATGGACAAACCCCTGGCCAGGGAACAACACAGGCTGAGTTGGGCTCAGATCCAATCTCTTCTACCCTTATTGTTCTTGTGTGTGTTTGCTTGTTCAGCTGAGAGAGTGCATTGTTGTTGTTGTTTAGTCGCTAAGCCACATCTGACTTTTTTTTGACGCCATGGACTGCAGCCCGCCAGGCTCCTTTGATGGGATTCTTCAGGCAAGAATATTGGAGTGGTTTGCTGTTTCATTCTCCAGAAGATCTTCTGGACCCAGGGATTGAACTCAGGTCTCCAGGGTTGGCAGGCAGATTCTTCACCACTGAGCCACCTGGGAAGCCTGAGAGAGTGCATAAAAATACTTCAACAAGAAGGAAAATTGACCAAACAACTCTGCTATCCTGTCTCGTTCCTCCCAACACGTAACGTCACTTTGATCAGATAAAGCCCAGGACACTGTATCTTCCCCTAAGAACATTCACAGTGATCACTAGGAACCAATTACATTGATAGTTATGAACTATAAAAAGTGTTTAAGAATAGAATACATGAGACACAATTCCATATTAAAGCACTCTCCTGCCTGGCCCATCCCATGGCTAAGCTAGCAATGTCCAGTTCTGATATATGGCTGAGGAAGCCAGACTTGGTCAAGGATGAACACCAAACTCAGATCTCCGGTTCCAGCTCTGGAGCCCATCCACAAGAACCGGGTGCTTCTCAAAGACAAACAAGGGCAAGGGAGTGTCAGATTTAAAGCTCGCACATTCTAAATCTCCTTGCTTTGTTCCACAGAAATAGAGTGTCAACCTGAAGATGGTTATCACTGATCACCACGGGGACCTGCCAAGGCATCCCACTGGGAACTAGCTCCAAGCTTATCTTTCATGCGTAATGAAGCCAGCAGGGTCATCTTAGACATCATAGGCACAGGTCTGTGACAAATAGCTTTTCCAAGACCTATGGGAAACGGTCTTGTGCAAGTTAATTTTGCACAAGGAAGAACCACAAGGAAAAAACTGTGGGTCAGGGAGGGAGCGAGCAGACAGGGACTCAGACAACAGAGTGTTCTGAGAGTATCTTCAGCACCTCGGGAGGGTGTGTGCATGCTGTAGGTGCAAGCTATGGGTACTTGCATGCTGTAGGTGCTTGTTATGGGTACGTGCACAAAGACTGAGGGCAAGAGGAGAAGGGGGCCACAGAGGATGAGATGGTTGGATGGCGTCACCAACTCAGTGGACATGAGTTTGAGCAAACTCCGGGAGACAGTGAAGGACTGGGAAGCCTGCCATGCTGCAGTCCATGGGGTCGCAAAGAGTCAGACTTAGCGACTGAAAAACAATGTGCATGTGTTTCACTTCTCAGATCATGCGATGAACATTTGCAGTGACATCAGTTTAAATATGGTGCATAGAATGTGTACGTTTCATACTTCAGAGTCTGTCCCTTCTTGATATGAAAATGGAATCCACAGGTAGGATGCTGGTAAGCTAGCATCAATTTCCCAGAGCTCATCTGCAATTAGGAGAGTGGGGTGTGATACAACTATTAACTCTGTAAAAAGGAAGGGTGTCGTGGAGTTCGTGACTCACGTGATTGGTCAGGTGGCTCTTAGGTCTGTCTTCCCTTCAGCTAGTGACAAAGATTGCAATCAAGACTTGACCTTCATCTTAAATTTCAGTAGGAAAAACCTTGGGAGTGTACCCTCCAGGTTGATGTGAACAGACACTCAAGTTTTCCAGCAGGGCTTCCCAGATGACTCAGTGGTAGAGAATCTGCTTGCAATGCAGGAGACATGGGTTTGATCCCTGGGAGAAGGAAATGGCCATCTGCTCCAGTATTCTTGCCTGGGAAATCCCAAGGATGAGGAGCCTTGTGGGCTACAGTTTATGGAGTCGCAAAGAGTTGGACAGGACTTAGCGACTAAATCAAACACAGCAAATCTCCCGAGAGCTTCTTGGTCTGCCCTTAGGACACTCTCTTGCCTGTAAAAGCGGGTCCTACAATTAATCCCATGTGCCACAAATGCTGAGCCTGTGCTCTGGAGCCCAGGAGCCTCACTACTGAGCCCATGTGCCACACCTACTAAAGGCCGAGTGCCCTAGAACCCATACTTTGCAAGAGAAGCCACCACAATGTGAAGCCTGAACACCACAAGAGAGTAGCCCCTGCTCGCTCCAACTAGAGAACGGCCCATGCAGCAGTGAAAACCCAGCGCAGCCAAAAGTAAATAAATAAATAAATAAAATCATTTTAAAAAGCAGGTCCAAATATATTGGTGAAATTTAATTGGAGTGCATGATTGTGGAATCAAACCATCTGACTGAAGCAGAGACATGAACATCAGCCACACGGTCAGCCGAAGATGCCTTTATCCCTTCTGGGTCGTTAACCCTGGTGTAAGATGAGAGAAAGCATGTGTTTTTCCTCTGGTGAGATAAGAAGGATGTGTTAATTTCAAGAAGGAATTAACTTTGTCAAACGATGTGCATGGGGCCAGCCAGGGTAAGATCGGAATTTTATTATTTTCTGTGGCCCAAGGTCATAGCACATTCAAGTCCTCAAGAGAAGCTTTGTGGTTCTCTATTCAGATGGGACTTCTGCTTCTTCCCGTGTTTCGGGATCCACTCCCCGCAGTCACCACTGGGAGCTATAGTTTTGGCTCGCTCCTGAATGATGCTATGACTCAACAGAATCACGACCGTTGTGGTTTGTTTTCCTCCCCTGGCTTTTTATTATTCCCAAGATGGCTAAGTGGATTAAGTTCTAAAAGCTTTTGAAAAGGAAAGAAGAAGAGTTTGTTTTCTGGCCAAGACCAACAGGAAATGATTTAGGCCCCAAAGACATTTTCAGAGTGAGTTATATCGATCAAAAAGAAACTTATAATAGAAACTGTTTTCCCACTATTACTATAATGTGAGCTACTAGGAATGCAATTGTCCTTATATATGGAGATGTGTTTTTTATTTTAGAAAAATGCCTATAATTCTCTTGCATGCAATCTGGTTGGAATTGGATTGTAAACTTGCATTTGACCACAAGGCAAAGGCCCAAGGACAGTGTGGGGAGACAAACAGCACAATCAGGATGCCTAAGTTACAGCCTCAGCAGTTGTCTGAATCCATGGAAAATACTTGCTTTGCTGCTGCCCTTGTAGCTGTAATTAAATGGAAACGCACACTCTCCTATGGGCGATGCCACATCTGCTCTGCAGTTTAACCAGTGCTTTCCCAGAAAGACTGCCTTAATTAAAGACATAAATCCATCCAGTGATCTGCACAAACACTGAATTGTGAGAGCCTGAGGAGTCTCCTCCTCCAGGTGCCACATCACGGATAGGATGAAAATGATGAATTGGAACATTCACAAAGCAAGGGCTATAAGGAAGAGATAAAGTAAGAAAAAAGTGTGGATTTGGGGATGTGTTAGAAAACCAGGAGGCCTTTTTTTTTTTTTTTTCCCCTCAACATGTTTCCTCTTCCATCATTCTAAAGTTTCTTTATCAGGGACTTCCCTGGTGGTCCAGTGGCTGAGACTCCAGGACCCCAGTGCAGGGGGCCCGGGTTCCATCCCTGGTCAGGGAATTAGATACCACATGCTACAACTAAAGATACCATGTGTTAGAATGAAGATGCCACAACAAAGGCCTGGTGCAACCAAATGAATACTAAATAAATGCATGTTCTTTATCAAAGTGTGGGTTCCTAGGACATGAATGTGGCCTGGGAGATCAAAGTCCCTTCCTTGTAAAGTAGTGAGGGGACCCTCTGGAGTGCTCCTGGTCACTGTACTCCACACCCTCCTACACCCTGACTGCTAAACATCCCAGAGAGATGCTCAAAGCTTCCCCCTGGAAAGACTACCTTCCCCTCCTATGAATGGGTTTAGAGAGGGGAGCCTAGAGGATGCTGGAGGCTGTGTAGGACCTCAGAGAATGACAGTTCTAGAATGAGCAAGGCCTCCTGGTCTGTTTTTGGAGGCAGCTGCCAGTCTCAGCCAGGCTTGCGCTGCACCACCCAGCTTTCTAGAAGATCTTGGCCTGGTGATGGAGACCCTCTTTTGGACCCCCTCCTTTCTCCTTTGCACAGTTCCCCCTCCCCTATCACTGTTTCTTTCTTGGGAATTCTATTTCCATTTCAGAAAACATTAGGAGTCTCTCTTCTGGCCCTAAAAACAGAGTAACCGGGTACATGAGAGGCTCAATGGACACCGGTCAAGGCAAATGAGACTTTTTCTTCCTTTGAGATGAAAGTGAATGGACTGGGCTGAGGGACCAAGGAGGTTAGGACAGGGAACCTGAGAGGGACATTGATGCTAGTTTGTGTTGGCCGGGGCCTCGAGGGGGAATGTGTAGACAGAGGGCTAGGCCTAATGTTCCCTTCTCTGCTGATAGAGGCTCCTGTTTGCACAGAAGGACCAGTGCATCCCCATCACTAGGAATAGAGGAAGTCTTTGTGACCCTCCTCCACCAGACCTCTGCCTCAACCCACATCGTTACCATGCAAGAGAAAGGCAGGACAGTGTGCCTCGTTTTGTGAAATGGCCCACAGCAGCTCTGCCCGGCCCCAGCTCTCTTAGCAGAAGAGGTGACATCCCATGGATGTCTCTACAAATGTGAGTTGCCGTGCACTTAGCTGGATGCCCGCAGTTACCGCTCAGCACATGACCCCGTGACCACTCATAAGATGGACCCTCTTGTTACAGTATCATGAGTCCATATCAGAAGTTTTAGGTGAAGCAGAACCTTCTTCTCTTGGCTTCATATTTCCCTGGGAAGGGACAGTAACACCCATGGCCTCCCCCGACGTCTAGACAAGAATCACTCACTGGTGAGTTTGGGAAAAGGAAGTGGCTCAGATGGCTTAGTTCTGTCTTCACCTTGTTCCATTTACAGCCTGCCTGTGGCGACCCAGGGGTAGGTAAATTTCACTTGGAGGCTGAAAATCCAGATGTCCCCTGTGGCTGTAACCCTAAACCACATTCTCCAGTTTCTGCCTTAGCACTGATGTTATTGCTGTTCAGTCACTTAGTCGTGTCTGACTCTTTGGGACCCCGTGGACTGCAGCACACCAGGCTTCCCTGTCCTTCACTATCTCCTGGAGTTTGCTCAAATTAATGTCCATTGAGTCAGTGATGCTTTTTTTTTTTTATTATTATTATTTTTTTTTTCCAGTGGGTTTTGTCATACATTGATATGAATCAGCCATGGATTTACATGTATTCCCAATCCCGATCCCCCTGAGTCAGTGATTCTATCTAACCCCCTCACCCTCCGCTGCCCCCTTCTCCTTTTGCCTTCAATCTTCCCCAACATCAGGATCTTTTCCAATGACTTGGCTCTTTGCATCAGGTGGCCAAAGTACAAGAGTTTCAGCTTCAGCATCAGTCCTTCCAGTGAATAAAAAGTTTTATTTTGGTTGGCTGTTTTTTATTTTATTTTTTCGTCTTATTACCTGATTGCACCAACACACATGCGAATTCTGAACCCAGCAATGACTGCCCCCAAACACCCCTGACTGTATACCTGTGGCAAAAGACCTTGGGCTGGGAGAGGGAAAGGCAGAGGGAAGAAGTGTCTTCACCTGCTCAGAGCCCCCTTCATGGCTTCAACCTGGATTTGAGCTGCTTCATCTTAAAACCTTTTTCATCTCAGCCAGAGGGTGGGGAGAGCATGGCCCTCAGCAGCATGGCATGGATAGAAGGCACCGTGGATTGTGGCCCCTAGGAGCCAACCAGTGTGTGGGCAACACCTCCACACTTTGTGCCAACAGGGAGGAGCATTCTGTACAGTTGAGTCTTCAATTTGGGAAAAGAAAGAAGGGAGGCCTGGTGAGAAAAGAGAGACACAACTTCTGATCAGTGTTGCTAATGTGTCAGGGTCCAGATATAGTAAATGATCAAAGAAAAATGAGGCAAGGTTTTTATAATACCTCTTTTTTTCTGGATGATAATAATATTATATTGACATGTGATACTCTGTCTATAAGACAGCTAAACTGGTTTGTCCATGAATCTCCATTGGACTTTCTCATTTTGCTATTGACTTTAGGTTAAGAACAAAGGGATGCATGGATGCTTGTCTATAAATCACCAACTATCTTTCTGCTGAAGAACTAATTATGCTGACACCCCCATCTTTTACACTGCATTTATTACAGTGGTTGTGCTCTGGGATGAGCAGTGGATGAAAGAGAACACTGAGAGCTTTGTCTGTATCCCTATCCTAGACCATCAATCTTCTCAACAAAACAAGGCAGGAGGTGTCAGCCTTCCAGAAGGGACGGGATAAAGGATGTGCTGCTGAAACAACTGATTATTATACATTTGCATATGAGAACTTGCAATTTGTACCCATCAAACTTGCTTCTCCTGTGCTTGCTTTGGCACTTTGTTTTAAAGTTAATTTTCAGTAAACCCACATCCATGCGGGGAACTTTAGAATGATCCAGAAGGGTCTGGTGCTGTGGATATGTGTGTGTTTAGTACATGTTTAGTCAGATTTTTTTAAGTACAAAGTAAATATGCCCCCATTACAGAAAGTATAGAAAAAAACAAGCATTATTTTTCCTGTTGGGAGTTACACAGGTTTCTAAGATTCCAATTGGAGACACCTCCAAATGAGTGAAATGGCCCAATGGATGGCTGCATGAGAAAACCGTCGATTAGGGGTTCTCAATGTGTGGAAACTGGCCAGTAGCAGCACAGAAGCTTCTAGAATTGCAAGTTCTTGGGCCCCACTCCAAACTTATTGAATTAGCAACTCTGAGAGCTGAGTCAGCAATTTCTGTCTGAACAAGTCTTCCAGGTGATTTTGAACCTCTGCTCCAGATGAGACTTGAAAAACAAGTGGTGATTTAATACTTTGTGGAAGACATTCCCAATGAGATAGGCCTAGGAATAGTCACATCCCACAGTAGAATGCCAGTCCTCTCCTATGGGTGTGCACAGCCTAAAGACAGACACAACAAGACATGCAGAATATCAAAAAGGTATTGAAATTATGCCCAGTTTCTCCCAAATACTAGCAGTGTGTGTGTGTGTGTGTGTGAATAGGTGTGTGTGTGGCAATGGGCATGGGGTGGGGAGACGGCACATGAGAATTCAGTTTTCTTCTTAATTTGGATGAAGTCTTGGAAAGTGAACCTAATATCCATTCAGAAGATAACAAATATTTAATGAACTGCTACTATGTGCCAGAGACTGCTGTATATGATGAGGAAACATTGGTGAATAACTCAGGAGAAGTCCTCCCCTTCCACACTTTACTTCCTATGGATCCTACAGCCTTGTAGGATCACTTTTAAACCATGATATAGTGTAATGGGTGATAAGAAAGTGTGAGCAGAGAGAAATAGACCAAAGCTTCATTTGGAATCATCTGAAATGTGATACATTACTGGTTTTTTTTGTCAATGACATCACACTCATAATTACATTTCCCTTTAATGTTCAGTCAATGATGATGACAATGAGAAATGGAGAGATACTCTCAGGAGCCTTTCTGCTACAAAACAATTGGTTCTTGCATAAAACATAATTTTTATTGCCTCACTGGGTTTGCATGGAAAACTTGAAGAGGACTTAAAAGGGGGAGCTAGAAAAGCAAAACCCTTGAGCTGTGAACCACGTGTGTAGCAAAGCTTCCTTTGCAGGAAGCCAAGAGCAAGGAGAAAAATTAACTCCAAGATGCCACATAAAGTCTGGAGTTGTGGAAGGAAGATAGAGTAACCATGAGTGGTGGCTTCCACAGACTTAGGGCCGAAGTGAATAAAAATCCTCTTTTGAGGAAAATATTCTCCATTTAGGTACCTACAGGAAGGTTCACTGATTTGAGCTCATGATCAACAATCACCAGGACAATCTACCAAGAGTGAAAATCTGCAGAAATAATACATACAGATTTATTTTCCCAAGAGATGAAATGCTAAAATTATTATGAAAAGAATACCAAAATAATAGTGTGAGGAACATTTGAAGAAAAAATGAAAGTAGAATTGCAAAATGAGGAAGCAGCAACAGGCAGACTGAGCAAAAAAACATAACTTTTTGAAATTGAGGATAAAATTATTTAAATGAAAAATTTAGTGTCTATGTTAAAAAGCAAACTGGGCACAACTGAGGAAAGAATTAAAGAACAGGAAGACAGACTTCAAGCAATAACCCATCATATACCATGGAGAATTAAAAAGAAGAGAAACAAGAGAGATTAAAAGGTATGGACAATTGAGTGAAAGATTTCAGCATAAATCTATCTGGAGTTCCAGAAGAGGAAAAAACCTCAAAATGAGAAGAGATAATATGTTAAGATGCAATAGCCAAGGATTTTACAGCCGTTGATGGAAGATATGAATCCACAGATGTAAGAAGCACACTGCCTCCCAAGAATAAGTGGAAAAAAATTCACTCTCTTTGGTGTCTTGTGGTAAAAGTGTAGATAACCAAACAGAAAGGTGGAAAACTTAAGGAGACACCCAAAGAGGAAAAAAAAATCTGTAAAGGGGCGACAATTTGTTTGACAGAAACGATCCCAAAATGCAAAATGGAAACTGGAAGAAAGTGGAGTCAAACCTTCAAACCCTTGAGAGAAGTTGAATATTAGACTAGAACTATGATTTCAGCAAAAGACAAAATAAAGATACATTGTTGTTTAGTCGCTAAATCATGTCCGACTCTTTTGGGATCCCATGGACTGTAGTCCACCAGGTTCCTCTGTCCATGGCATTTCCCAGGCAAGAATACTGAAATGGGTTGCCATTTCCTTCTCCAGGGAATGTTCCTGACCTAGGATTGAACCGATGTCTCTTTCATTGGCAGGTGGCTTCTTTACCACTGAGCCACCAGGGAAGCCCAATGATATTTTAGATATATAAAAATAAAGTGAATTTACCACCCTTCCACTTAAACTTGGTAAGTAATTATACTGTAAGGAGAAGAAAAATGACTCCAGAAAGAAGGTGTGAACACCAAAAGGGATGGTGAAGAATGAAATGGGTAAATTCAAAGAGACTTATCTATACCCTCAGAGCCCAGAACACTGTCTGGCGCAGAGTTGGTGCACAATCATTTTCAATAGGAAAAGTATTTGCATAAAAGAATATTTTCTAATTCATGAGAATTTTGAGTAGAAATATCAAGGTCAGAATTTGCACTGTTTTCAGGCTCTTGCTTTGGTTACCTGGGTGTTGTAATGTTGCCTTAGGTTTTATTAAGTATTCATGATGAATTTCCAAGGAAAACTACTGAAAGGGTAGAAATGGTACATAAATTCTAAGCTAAAAAAAAAAAGTAAAAAGAGAAATAAGAAACTAAAGTGCAAAGACTATGCTAATGATACTAGGTGCTATTCTAAAATTTTTCATATAGTAACTCATTTAATCCTTATGTGGGCCACTATTACCATGTTTACTTTTATAGATAAGGGCACTGAGAGATTGAGTGATTTGCCCAAAGTCACACAGCTAAAAAAAAAATAAACTCATAAAAGGAGAAGCAAGGATGGAAATGTAGTAAAAGTACACAAATAGTAGAAGGTAAAACAGTGGAAATGAATGCTATATATCTGTAATTACAATAAATGTAAATGGACTAAATTTGCAAGACATAGATTGTGAGATCCAATTTTTAAAAAGACATTCAAACTTATGCTTATAAGAAACCCACCTTAAAAATGAGGATAAATGTTTAGAAACAAAAGGATGGAAAAAGTTAGACTATGCAATTAAGAACCAGTAGAATGTATAAATTAATGTCAGGAAAAATAGCATATAATACCAACATGCTTTAAAAGAAATAGAGTTAATACATTATGATATATTGGTCAATTTCCCAGGAAGACATAACAATTCCACTTTGTATTCACCTAATAAAATTGCTGCAAACCATACAAAGCGGTATCTGATGGCATTATAGGGAGAGATAGATAAATCCACAATCTTATTGGATCTTTACCAAAATTATGACTAAAGCAGGCAAAATTTCCAAAGGAAGAAAAAATTAAATTGCAGCATTGATGAATGGGGTACATGGAGTGTGTACCCAACAAACAGAATAGGTGCTTTCTTCCCAAGCACATACAGAACATTTACCAAAATCAGTCCTGTAATGAGAAGCTCCTAGTAGCCTTTTCTCTGTTGATGGTACATTAAAAGGCAAGTGTTATCAACTGGATGAAGAGGGCACATCTGCCAGGTAACCATGTCCCTAACCTGACACAGGGCCAGATTGGGTGCTATGTACAAGATTTCTCAAGTTGCCATGTTGTCTTGGGGGACTGGGGGTTTATAGACAATGGAAGCCACAGTGATGATGGAGATAGAGCCTGCGATGATGGAGACAAAGCCTGTGATGATGCAGTGACAGTTGACACATTGAGAGTCTGCCAGACATGTACTAGGTTTTGAGCTTTGCATGGATTATCTCATTTGAACCTCATCACAACTCTGCCAAGAGAGTACGATTACCATTTCCATTTTCACATGAGGAAGCTGAGGCTTAGGAATATAGGAATCATATCACTAAGAACAATGCTGCTTCTTAGGTCTTCCTGGCTGACCCCATCCATGGTGCTAAAGTCTTTCTTCTTCCTGAAGGGAGGAGAGGGCCAAGGGTTGGACATATGAGTTTCATGGGGCTGTTCCTCACTGTTCTTAGGACTTTGTGGGATCATTTCATTATGCTAATGATTAAAGTGTAGCTAATGCTCTCTTCCCCAGGTCTACCTGTACAGTGCATCACAAATCATTTGGACTGGATCCCAGCTAAGGAGGAAATCATGCAAGATAAAGTGAGGGATAAGTGTTTACCATTTAGGGTTTTCCAAAGTGGCAGGTGGCTTGGATAAAGAATGAAAACTGTGAGAATACCAGCACAAGTCTTCTTCTTTCTTGAAGGCAAAAACGTTTGTCCCCCACCCCCAAGGTCCCTGGGCCCAGCTTTGAGCCTGTTGTCTAGAGAAACTGGGGGAGGCAAGGCTGTGAAACCCCTCACTCACACTCTTGACCCATCCACTAACTATTCAGTAAAAAGCCCCAAGTGAGACATTAGCAATAGAACTTCTGTCAGGACCCTGGACTCCTAAAGTGCTGGGAGTCAGGGATGAGATTCTGCTTAATTATGTGGCTAAGATTTGAACTCAGGTCTTCAGAGCCATAGAACCTGTTGTGCTATGAAGCCTCCCCACTGGCCAACCTCCACTACAAGATGTGAAGGTCCTTCTGGGTTAACCTACAGTTCCCCGTAAAACACTTCCTCAGCCATCCTTTCCTTGGTGGCAGGGCTCCCCCTCTGCACTCCCAAAGCCCCAGTTGTGTATCCCTAGCACATCCCTCTCTACACTGGGAATTGCAGGGTTCTGCTTGTCCCCCACTAAGACCATGGATAAGACTGTGGCTCATTCATATCCGTATCTCCTGCTCCTGGAACAGTGACTGTCAGTAAAGGCTTTTGTTGATCAATGAAGAAAAGTGACTTTCATTTTGCAGTGGGATTTGCAGGGGGAGCAAACATATTTCAGATTAAAGAATGAACATCATAAAGTAAAATAGCCTATCACAACCAGTTACTGTCTCTGCCACAGACAGGATGACAGGAGGGATCACAAGAAGGTCACAGAGGGTGAGTTTCGCCATCAAAAGTCATATCGACCAAAGTCCATTATGACAAGTGGGGAGGGTGAGAGTGGGTGGGCTCCAATGCATTAGTGATTGTCCCAAATATGAGAAAATTGATTGGTGACAAATTAATCCTGGCAGCTTTCATTTTCGATTTCCTTTTTGAATTATATGGAATGATTAAAGTGTACCCAAATAGAAAAGAATAAGACAGGACAAAGAGAGATACATGTGCCATATATTGATTTCTTACAAAAATAGTTGAAGAGTAGATTTAATTTAACTAAATGGTAGTAGTAACATTGACATAGTAATCATACTTCTAACAGCAGTGCTGCTTCTTAGGGCTCCCAGGCTGACCCTGTCCAGTGGGCTGAGGTCCTTCTTCTGCCTGAGGGAAAGGGAGGGTCAACAATGGATACTTGAGTTACATGAAGCTGTCCTTGCTGTCTTTAGGACTTTATGAGATTATGTTTTTACTCTAATGAGTAAAGTGAAGCTGATGCTCTCCTCCCCAGGTCTGCCTAGAAGTACATTGAGCCTGAGTCTCATCTAAGAAGAAATAATGCAAGAAAAGGCAAGGGAGAAGTCAGTACCCAATTGTGGTTTTCCAAAATGGCAGGAGGCTTGGATAAGGAGAGAAAAATGTGGGAATGTCAGCACCAGTCATCTTTCTTGAAGGTGAAGACATTGGTTCCCCTCCCCAAGGTCCCTGAGTCCAGCTTTGAGCCTGTTTTCTAGAGGATCTAGGGGAGACAAGGCTGGGAAACCCCTCACCCACACTGTTGGCCCATCCACCAGTCATTCATCAAAGAGTTGTAAGTAAGGAGTTGGTGATATTGCTGGGACCAGGACCCTGTACTCGCAGCGTGCTCCAGGTCCTGGAGGAGATTCTCTTTCTCCAACTGCTTAATGAGAAGACTGGACCAGAACAGTGGTTCTCAAGCTCAAGTCTATGGACAGCCTATGTAAGAATCATCAGGGAGCCTTAAAAAATGATGGGATTCTTTAAATGCTAACTCAACAGCGGGGTGCAAGAACACGCATTCCAAAGCCACCTCAGCAGTCCTAATGCCACTAGTTCACATCTATATTTGTATTCTTGTCCTAGGGCCATTGTGACAATGTCTCACAAATCAGGGGGGCTTTGAAAAATGCAAATTTGTTCTGTGAAAATTCTGGAGAGAAGCAATACAAAATCCAGGTGCTGGTAGCCACCTTCCCTCCAGAGGCTCTAAGAAGAGTCCACTCCTCACTTCTGGTTCCTGGTGATCCAGGTGTTCCTTGGCCTGTAGTTGCATCCCTCCATCCTCTGCCTCCATCTCCATATGGCCTCCTCCTTTTTCTGTGTATTTCTACTGTGTGTCTCTTATAAGGACACTTGCCATTAGATTTAGGGCTAGATTCTTGAGAGTCCCTTGGACTGCAAGGAGATCAAACTAGTCAATCCTAAAGGAAATCAACCCTGAATATACATTGGGAGGACTGATGCTGAAGCTGAAGCTCTGATACTTTGTTCACCTGCTCAGATACTACCTTGCAGTGGCTTCACCTGTGACCTGGCAAGGAGACACTCTGCTCTCTCCCCTGCTCTGTGTTTCCTCATAGCCACCACATAAGACATATCACCTAATCACTCAGCTGGTTCTGCTGAGTGGGTGCTCAGGCCTGGGGGTCTGGTGGCACTGGGGAATAGTGAGTGTCCTCCCCTAGCTGATCCTTGGGGGAGAATGTCTTCCCCTCCACCCCAAACCAGTGCCTTGATGACTTCGGCTGGGTAGCTTCACCTCCAACCTGAGTCCACAGGAGTTTTCATGGGAAAATGCCAGTGAGAAGGTGGCAGGATGACCAGAGCCATCCTGGCTCCTTGTCCTGCAGTGGACTCTGAGAAGCCTCCCCCATCTCCTGTCCTGCAACATCAGCATTTTCCTAAAACTGCTTCCACCACACTGCTCATCCCAGAAACCAGAAACTTAGGGGCTTCTTGCTGAAATGATCTGACTAGTTTCCCCTGGCTGCCTTCCCTGAGCTCTGCCTGGCCCACCTGCCCCTTAGTCCAGGTGGGCTCCTGCTCATCCCTGCCCTTACTTCTGCCCTCGGAAAACACCCTTTCCTCCCAGGTATGCTGTTCCTGCCCTGGAGTTTTTGTTGTTTAGTCTCTCAGGTGTGTCCAATTCTTTGTGACCCCATGGACTGCAGCATGCCAGGTTTCCCTATCCTTCACTAACTCTTGGAGTTTACTCAAAGTTATGTCCAATGAGCCAATGATGCCATCCAATCATCTCATCCTCTGTTGACCCTTTCTCCTCCTGCCCTCAATCTTCCCCAGCATCAGGGTCTTTCCCAATCAGTAGTCTCTTTGCATCAGGGGGTCAAAGTATTGGAGCTTCAGCTTCAGTATCAGTCTTTCCAGTGAAAAATCAGGGTGGATTTCCTTTAGGATTGACTGGTTTGATCTCCTTGCACTCCAGTGGACTCTCAAGAGTCTTTTCCAGCACCACAGTTCAAAAGCATCAATTCTTCGGTGCTCAGCCTTCTTATGGTCCAACTCTCACATCCATACATGACTACTGGAAAAATCACAGGTTTGACTAGATGGACCTTCATCGGCAAAGCAACATCTTTGCCTGTGAATATGCTGTCTAAGTTTGTCAAAACTTTTCTTCCCTGGAGACCCACCAGCATCCTGTCCTTCTGAGGGTCCCATCAGCTATCTGCCTCCTTGATGGCCTTCCAGGCTTCACCTGCCTTCTGCAGCCACAGGAAGTGGCCTCTTTTTTTCTCTCTCAGCTTGCTGTTCTATTTTAATGCTGTTTGATGTTGTGCTGATGTCCATGGCTGACAACGCACCCATATCTGAGCCTCCTCTGCAGGCAGCCAAGGTCAAGGTCACGGCTGGCTGTGCTCATGGTGACACGTGTCTCCATGGTGACAGTGGCACATGACCACCTGCAGCCCACAGTGACAGTGGAGGGGACAGAAAGGCATGGGTCCCTCTCATGTTCTGGGCACCATTCTGGGCATTTCCCTGGTGTTGTTGCTTCTAGCTCATGGAATGGGTAAGGGTGCTTGCTCAGGGACCTTGGTTACTGGAACGCTTTGAGCTTTCAAGTGAAAGCTCTTCCAAAAGCAAGACATTTTCACCAAGAAGTATTGCAACAAAACCCAGGGAACCAGGACAGAGGGAAGGAGCCCAGACAACTGACTGGAAGGCAATGGTGTTCTGGGTCCCTGTGGTTCTTGAAGAAGGAACCCGTCCTGTGGTTAGAACCAGGATGGAGTCCTAGAGATGTTTAGTTTAACTCTTCCAGAGGCTGCGGATGACTCTAGGAGCAACCATTTTCAAAGTTCTTTGGAATTATTTTAGGTGTGGCCCTTCTATCATGTCTCTGACAAAAGGGAAGAGAAAACTCAAGCCTCCTGATGCCCGACGGATGCTTCGTAGGTGTCGCTGGTTCCAGGAATCCAGTAAGATATACCTGTGTGAATGAAAAGTGGTGCTGCCGTATCAGCAGACAAAGGATGCTGCAGCCATCCAGCCACTGCCACCACCCACCACCCGCGCCCTGCCCCCAAACCCCCCAACACATCTCCCTTCCTGCTACCATGATGAGCGCTGAGGGGACTCAGAATGGAGACAAAGAAGCTATCAGCTGCCAAGCCCTCAGCTGCTGCAACCACCACTAACAGTGCACCCTGTGGGGACTCAGGATGGAGAAAGAACAGGACACTGGTCCCAGAGAGCTAAGATGCATATCAAAGGAGTGATTTCAATGAGCCCAGACTCTTGCAACTTCCCCATACATAGAAAAGCACTGGGGCTTCCCAGGTGATTCAGTGTCAAAGAATCTGCCTGCAATGCAGGAGACACAGGTTCGATCCCTGGGTCGTGAAGATCCTCTGGAGTAGGAAATGGCAATCCACTTCAGTATTCCTGCCTGGGAAATCCCATGGACCAAGGAGCCTGGTGGGGGCGACAGTCCATGGGGTTGCAAAGATTCACACACAACTGAACAACTGAGCAAAAACAACAACAACAAGTGATATATCCCATCAATCAAGTGACTAGCATAGTTTACCTCCTGAAAATATAACTGTTCTCTCTCTTAAAAATAAGAACAAAAACTAAAAACAAACAAAAACTTTTTAAAAAGAAAATGCTGAACTCATTAATCTGAGATGTCTAGTTTTCTTTAGCTAGCAGTAAACTTTTGATGTTCTGACTAGCTGGTCTTTGTTGCAAAAACTCCTGTGCATCCCGGCTCTTTCCTTACCTCTCTGGAGCAGTCCCTCAGAGCTATTTTTGAGAGGTTGCCTCCTGGGCTTAAACCCTCAGAAAATCAACCAGATAAAACATAATTCTCAACTTTCAGATTGTGTACTTTTTTCCCTCAGTTGACACCTGGGTGCCAAGCAGAAGCAAGCCTGGTGCAGGTGCATAAGAGTGTCCACTTTGACAGCTGCTTGTCCATCCACCCATCTACCTTCCCAGGAAAACTTTGGTTCATAGGGTAAGTTTCTGGAGACGTGCTAGAATCCTGACTTATAGGCAAACCCTGGCACCCATCCCAACCCAAGCATCTGCCCAGGAGGGCTGCTGGCTAAACACAGCTGACAAACAAACACATCAGGAAGGGAAAGGCTCGACAGGAGGGCTCGGCTGCAATCACTAGTTGCTGCTTGGCTGGAAGAAGAGAGTGTCGACAGTGGAGATAGAGATCCTCGGTTACTGAAATGACGCAGCCTCTGATCCCTAGGACCACTGGTGGTAGCCAATTAAAGCAAAACCACTCTAGAAAGCAATTAGAGAAGGGAGCCCTGGGGAGTCCCCAGCCTGTGCCCCTGGGAACCACCTGTCAAGACCCCAGATGATGTGCTGTCCTTCTGAGAAACCCTAGAGAGAAAATGAGCTTTAATCATCCAACCCCTTAACATTAATCACCACCCATGAACAGGACAGACCCTGCCAAAGTGGAGTCACTCTCAATCACACAGGCTAAATAAATGAATAATTATAGGAATAAATGCTGTGATTAATGCCAGTGTGTTAAGCACACGATGGCTCCCCTCTGCTCCCCAGTCTGACTGCAGAGTCCCCAGGACTCCCATGGGGCCGCCAGGAGATGACACAACCTCACCCACCAGGCTCGCCCTGGAAGGTCCTCATCGCATTCTGCCAAGACGTCTCAACCATGCTGCGTGTCCTCATGGATCAGGAGAGGCCGTGTCCCTCCTAAGAGGCTGAGAGGACCTCGAGGGCAGCTGGAGGGCCTCCCATGACCAGGGACACAAGAGAAATAGGATGCAGCAGCACCCCCTGTGTGGTCCAGGGAACTGATGCTCTCCTGGAAAGAGCATCCCAGCATCCAGCATCCCAGGCCGCTGGATTCACCTCTGGGAGACCGAGCCCTGGAGAGCCACGGTGCCTCTGCAGGGAATGGGGGTGTCAGTGGGGCCCACGGATGTGCCTTCACAACAACTGAAATCTCCCGTGTCTGCTGCCACCGGCACTTGCTCGATCCAGAGCCTCTACAGCCATCATGTAAAGATGAAAACAAGGGCGATTTTCTTCTCCTGCTCTTTCTTATTGAAGTAATCAAGGGGTGGTGTGTTCAAGCCACTGTTTACCCAAAGGAATGAGCAGCGATCAATATTAATACCTGGACACCTACACACTAATCTTTTCAAAATGTCACACAAAAACAAAGAATCAAGAAACTTTACTCTAGGTGTTTGCCAGCCAAGGGGGTGAGTCTCAATCTTTCTCTCTCTCTCGTCTCACACACACACACACACCTCTTAACACCCACATACTTCTGAAGATGGCACCTGCACAGATGCCAACAATTCATGTGGAATTCTAGATTCTTTTCCCTTGGAAAGACCAGTGTGAACCCACAGTTAAGACCTGAGGGCAGAAGATGGAAAATGCAGAGGGAGTCAGACCCTCCCCTCCCTGGTGTTGGGCGGGCCACAGCCACAGCACCAAGCAGCCTGCTGTCAACGCTTTTTAAGGTGCCTTCTCCAAACTCCACACTGCTGTTTCTGTTGTTAATTGATTGGAAGCTCAGATCTAAACACAGGGGTCCTTGTATGAGCTTGCAAGCAGTTTGTGAGTCGTGTTCAGTGTCCACACATAGAAGGTCAGTCTGGAATTGGGGTCCAGTGCGCACCTGGAGGCCCTAGAGCTGATGTCCCGGGAGGCACGAGTCCTGTGAGTGATTTGTGTCCCTTTTGGAAGCCCCCAAACACAGTCTCAGGGGATCAGCTCTCTACTTCCTTGGCTTGATTTCATTCATCAAACAACAGCTGCTTCCGAGAGCCCCAGGGAGAAACCTTGGAGATGGACATTTTTCCTGCAGCGTCCTCATCCAGGACTCACGTTCCTGAACTCTAGGAGCTCAGGACTTAACAGGGAAATATGCCCTCTGCTGACCCTCCGTTCCCCGCAACGGCATCACACTCACCACCTGGGGCCACAGAGGCTGTGAGGTCTTGGACTCCTCGGAGCCACAGTTTTCTCATCTGAGAAGCCGGAGGATGCAGAGTCATTTCCAGGTGAACATGCAGGCTAGGGATGGAGCCTGTGAACTGCCTACCACCTCTCCTGGGAGATAATAAGCCCTAGGAGATGCCAGCGGCCTCTTTGGTTGTCAAGAACCCTAAAAATATCAATCATTAATAGTGCCATGCATCTTTATTGATTCTTCTCTCCTTGTAACTGCCACCCACACATCTCGGCTGACTGTTTTGCAGACTGGATGGGTCAAGGTGAAGGGTGTCTTCTCTTTGCCATCTGCCTTGATCTCCCTTGACTGCACCCCAAAAAACCCAGCCTCTCAGCCTCCAGCAACAGAGGGCAGAGTGAGGGGCCCAGCTCTGTCAGCTTAGCTGTGGGGTCTTGGTGAAAATCTTCCATGTGAACATTCAAATTCCTGTGATCCTGACTCCT
The DNA here is from genome assembly GCF_033118175.1 of Dama dama. NCBI lineage: Eukaryota > Metazoa > Chordata > Mammalia > Artiodactyla > Cervidae > Dama > Dama dama. Next base: position 45,383,212 of record NC_083694.1, on the reverse strand, counting down.
TCCTGCACCTTGTGCAGGAGGATGAGACAGTTGGGGAAGCAGGCTAATGGCCATACACCTGATATAGGGACCACGTGCTGTCCTGGGTCCCTCTCTCGCCTCTGTGACTCACACGGGAATTCCACTTCCTTCAAGACAATGGAAAACAAATCCAAAACGCACCTCTGAGAAAATGATAGTCAGAGCCAGAGCTGATTAGCAGTGAAGCACGAAGGAATCCTTGTCAAACCACTTTCAAACCAGCAGAGCTCTTTCCTCAAGGAAATCATGCATGGAAACAAAACAAGGCTGATGTTCTATTAGTACCAGTCTATTCTACAAGTCTCAAATTTTTCTGTCTCACTGTCTTCAAGCAAAATCAATAAGAATTGAGAATCAAGAACATCAAAATCACAACTGAAATCTGTAGAAGGAAAAAAAAACCTCTTATAGAAACCTTAGTTTTCAATATTTTGGGGACAAAAACCTGAATTTTTTTATTTCTGTATATAAGTTATTATAAATGGAGACAATTTTTAGCCTCTCATTTTCAAGATATTTCTCCTATAGGCTGATCTAGAAACTTGAAAGAGGAAAAGCAGAAAATGTGGGTCTAGTGTTGAATCACTGAGTCATAACAGCTTGCAAGCTTTATCATGAACTCTAAAAAGAATTGGGCAAGAGGCATCCACAATTTATGACAAGCTCTAAGACAATGAGTCATCAGTCCCCTGTGACTCCCGGGCTCAGCATACCCCCTGTCTCTTGTAATTCCCAGTGCCCCTGGCGGGGCTGCAGATCCAGGGTGAGACGGAGAAAAATCTTCCTCGCACAGTTTTATGAGGCTGAGTTTGTATCATCCTGATTCAGAGATACAACTTCCTAATCACTGACATTGCATACACAATTCAGATGCATGCACAGGCAGAAGAAAGTTCATCCCCAATCTGCAGAAAAGGTATTCATCAGTGCCAATAGTTTCCATCATATTAATAATACAACATGTAGGAAAGAATGTCTGTGTTTAAAATGTCTATGTGGCTTAAAGACTTTCTTGAGTACTCTGTAGCTCAGTCATGTCCAACTCTTTGCAATCCCATGGACTGTAGCCTTCCAAACTCCTCTGTCTATGGGATTCTCCAGGCAAGAATACTGGAGTGTGTTGCCATTACCTTCTCTAAGGGATCTTCCTGGCCCAGGGATCAAATCTATATCTCCTGATCTCCTGCATCTCCTACATTGGAAAGCGGATTCCTTACCAGTGGGAAGCTCTGGCTTAAAGACCATTTCACTCAAATTGTAAAAGGCTCTGAAAGATCTTCTGAGCCCCAGACAGAAGCAATGAAGATCAAATAGTCTCCTTGTAGTGACTCCCAGTCTTGAGATACAGTGCCAGGGGGCTAGGTTAAATCCCACTGCCATCATCCAAGGCTGTTTGCATCTGACTTTGTAGTTAAGGAAACAAAGACCGAGAGACACACAGTGAGGGTGCAGGAGAGCTCAGGCTCATCTGTCTCCCAACTCCTCATTCCTTTCAATGTGATGAACATATGGAGAAACAAAGAGGCTTCTAGGGGCTCTGAAGCTGGCCCTAAAGACTTCTTCCACTCCCATTTCCACCATAGTCCCTTGCATCTCCCTGCTTTTCCTTCCATCACACCCAAAGTCCTTACCCCTGAGTATCTACCTGGCTTTCTCAGCTGGCCCCTTCCGCCTGGGCTCATATGTGCCTTTTCAAGGAGCCTGACACTTGCCACACTATTTGAAGTCACCCCTTCCCACTTACTGCCTAACACACAGCATTACTGTTAATCATCTATCTACACCACAGTCAAGGAAGCTCTGTTTGTGGCCTAGAATAGCTTGGCATGGTTCAGTTTATGTTGGCTGACTGGGCCAAGGCACCACTGATGTGGTCAAACATTATTCTGGATGTTTCTAGAAGGATGTTCGTGGATGAGATGAGCATTTTAATCTGTGGACTCAGAGTGAAGCAGGTTGCCCCCTCCCCAACCCCCCGCCCACTGCCCAGTGTGTGTGGGCCTCAGTTAATTAGTTGAAGATTTAAGCATACCAAAAGACTGATCCCCCACAAACAAGAGGGAATTCTGCATCGGGCAGCCTTTGAATTCAAACTACAATGTCAATTCTTTCCTGAGTTCTATCCTGATGACCAGTCCTGCAGTTGTTGGAACTTGCCAGCATCCATAATCATTTAAGCCAATTCCTTACAATAGATCTCTCTATATGTAGACATGTTCTGTTGATTCTGTTTATCTGGAGAACTCTGGCTACACAGAGCTCACAATTGTGTGGTGAATGAAGGCGTGAAGAAATGAATGAGTGACCTTGCAGGAAAAGCTGGACCTGATGACTGCATCATGGGCAGTCCTAGAGGGAGATAGCCAGCATCCTTGTGGGCCTCTTGGTCCTTTCCTGTTAACTATGTGAGGACTTTCCCAAACACTGAATCCCACAAATTTCAGGAGTTCATCACCCAAAGCAACCACCTTCCCTCTTTCCTCTGGAGAAGCATTTGAGCTTCAGGATGTCAAGTCTCATGTGATCTGACTCTCCAGGGTCAGTAAATCTCCGGGGTCTGAGGGGAGTTTCAGGCGCCTGAGTTCACTAAGTCTGCCATCCTGATGTGATTGACATTGACTAAGTGTGGCTGTGCTTTATTATTTTCTATCTGATTATTTCAAAATGGTGCAGCTGCCTTTAAACTTTTTGCATTTCCCGTTCTGGGTCTCTGTGTTTATCCTTTGAGACGACCTGGCTAAAAACTCCTATTTCACCTCCCTCTTTCCTTTTAGAAAAAATGTATCTCATAAAAATCACCAGACTGGTGACTGAGCAAACTCATTGGCATCATAAAATTTTGATTTAGAGGTTTAGCAAATGTGATGGAACATTTTTCTGTGCCCTTCTGATGTGTGCAAACTATTTTTGGCGTGTGGGCATTTACACAATATTGCCAGACACAGGCTTATTCAGCCCCCCCTCTTTTGAAATGGGAAGTGATGAGTCAAGTCAGGATGAAACAGGTTCTGAGTCAGAAGACACGGGTTCACCAAGTCAAGCAATTCAAGATGATATTCAGGCACAAAATATTGTAATCAGGTGGCAAGACCAGGGTGAAATACCAACACCCAGAAAAGAAATATGGTTGTGCCCATCACCTGAAAGTTGGCTACCCTAAGCTGGATGGAGCAAACTTTGATCATCATTTGAGTGGCAGTAAACATCAAAGTCATGGTTTTTCCAGTAGTCTTGTATGGCTGTGAGATGTGGACCATAAAGAAAGCTGAGCACTGAAGAATTGATGCTTTCGAAATGTGATGCTGTAGAAGATTCTTGAGGGTTCCTTGGGTGCAAGGAGATCAAACCAGTCAATTATAAAGGAAATCAACCCTGATTATTCAATGGAAGGACTGATGCTGAAGCTGAAGCCCCAATACTTTGTGGCCATCTGGTGTGAAGAGCTGACTCGTTGAAAAAGACACTGCTGGGAAAGATTGAAAGCAACTGAAGAAGCGGGCAGCAGAAGATGAGATGGTTGGATGGCATCACCGACTCAATGAACATGAATTTGAGCAAACTCTGGGAGACAGTGGAGGACAGAGGAGTCTGGTATGCTGTAGCCCACAGGGTTGCAAAGAGTGGGACAAGACTTAGCAATTGAACAACAACAAAAATGCCTTGAAGTTGGGTGATGGGTACCCAGTGGATCATGGGAAGCTGTAGGCTGCTGGTGGGGCTGTGGGACCACTCTTTGTCCCCTCCATAAGCCCTGGGAGGGGATGCATGCACCATGGGACACATTCTGGGAAATGACTACTTAAAAATTTCTGCCCAAATTGTGTGAAGCACATCCAGAAATGCAGATTCAAGCAACTGGTATAAAAAAGCCCCAGAATGCCTACAGTGGAAGAATGAGAATCATCTCAAGATGTAGGGAGCCAACCACCACCCCGAACTGGAAGATAAGATCTAGGATTTGTGGGAAAGAAGAAAATGACATTTGTGTGGGTTCCATGAGAGCAAACCTGGAACGGGGTTGGATGTTTGTAACCTGTTTGGGTACAATAAGCTTCTAATGAACTGTGAACTCTGTTTATTGTGGGTTTGCTATGTGCCATGGTTAGCTGTTGACTTGTATTATTTCACTCACATCAACCCATTTTGCAGATGGGGAACTGAGGCAAAGCCAGGTTTTTGCTACTTGCCTAAGGCCAACCAAGAGGTAGAGCTCGAGTCCAGAGCCAGAGACTCTGCATTTCATGCTGTGTAGGCTGGTTCTAATTTCTAAATCATGGCTGTGTTCTGCAGATGGAAACTGGGGCTCAGAAGGTCCAGTAGATTGTTTGCAGCTTTGCAATAACAGTGAGTAGTAGCGTAGTTGCTCAGTCGTGTCCAACTCTCCGCGACCCCGTGGACTGTAGCCCGTCAGGCTCCTCTGTCCATGGATTCTCCAGGCAAGAGTACTGGAGTGGGTAGCCATTCCCTTCTCCAGGGGAATCTTCCCAACCCAGGGATTGAATCCAGGTCTCCCACATTGCAGGCAGATTCTTCACCAGTTGAACCACTAGGGAAGCCCTGCAATGACAGTGAGGGAGACTGGGTTCACACTCCGACTGGCTGACTCCACCATTGCTGCTGTTCCTGGTGTACCTTCATCCTCCCCACGCCAGGCATCTGTCATACACTGTCTGATGGCCTCCCCTGAGGGCTGGTTGGGTAGCTGTTTGAGTGGGAAGGCATCCTGTTGGCATGGACACCACCCTAACCATGCTGTCTTCTACCCTCTTCACTGCAGGGCCCCTCAGCTGTCCTTAGAAGCATCCTGCCTTCTTGCTATCATGTTCATTTTCTCCGTTATACTTCAAATTGCGTGATCCACATTGCACTGTCTCACCATTGATTCAGTGGTTAAATTAGCTGCTATTTCTCTCTCCTGCATTACAGGCTCAGAATAATTTGTTTATGAATCAAATGTTCTGTGGGCTCGAAAGGAAAGCTTAATATGCATTCATTACAGCCGAGCCATAATCACCTTAAATCACAGGAACCTCGGTCCCAGGCAAGGCGCGAGTCTTGCTTGGTGCAGAAGCCCATCTTTTACCTTCCGAAGCACGCTGCTCAGGCATGAATTTTCATCGGAATTCATGGAAGGGTGTGCAAAGGGGGAGCAATAAGTTTTAAAAATCTGCAGAGTAATTTCAAACTGATGCAAAAAAATTTTTTTTTATATTTCACCCTCTACATGGTCTTCAGAGGGCGCCAACCACAGGTCTACCCACCTAGCCTCCAGCCTAGGTCAGTATCATCAGGCATCTCACGTAGAGGTAAAGATAAATGTGGGTGAGCTCAGAACAGTGGTCGGTAAGATGCTCCACACCTCTCCTCCATCTGGGGCCTCGTCCCAGCCCCAGGAAACACACATGCAGGCTCACTCCATGACACTGCACCCAACTAAATCTTTTTCAGAAGACCCTTCAGGCTCCCCACAGCAGATACTGGCACATCCACCCCAGGGCTCTGCTCCCAGTGGATGGCAGTGCTCAGAGGACTGAGTCCAGACCCAGAGGGCCCCTCACATCAGACCCTGCCTTCAGGAGGTGCAGGGCCTCTGCCCCACAGGCCTGCTTTTCCTCATCCCCTGTGGTCCCCACCCTAACCATCACTTCCCAAGTCAGAGATGGGATAGCAAGTGGCAGAAAGCACACTTCCTGGTCACTTAACATTTTAACAGGACAATTCTAGGCTCCCACTTATGGTCCCTGCAATGGACTGAAAGTTTGTGTCCCCCCAGTATTCATATGTTGAAACCTAATCCCCAAAGTGATGTATGGACATGGGGTCTTGGGGAGGTGCTGAGGTCATGAGGGTGGAGACCTCGGGATGGGGTTAGTGACCTCATAAAAAAGACCCCAGAGAGCTCTTTTGCCCTTTGCATCGCATGGGCAGACACAGTGAGAAGGCAACCATGTGGATAAAGGTTCTGACCAAACACTGAATGTGTCCACACCTTGGTCTTGGACTTCCAGCCTCCAGAACTGTTGATAAATAAATCAGATTTATTAAATATTTATTATCAGATATATATCTGTTGTTTTTAGAGAATGAACTTATGGCTGCCAAGGGGAATAGATGGAGGAAAGGGATAGTTTGGGATTTGGGATTGATATGTAGACACTGCTGTGATTAAAATGAATAACCTATCCAGGACGTACTGTAGGCACACAGAACTCTGCTCCGTGTGTGGGACTCTGGATGGGAGGAGAGTTTGGGGGAGAAAGGACATATGTATATGTATGACTGAGTCCCTTCACTGTTCACCCGAAACTATCACAACATTGTTAATTGGCTATGCCATGATACAAGATAAAATGTTTTAAAAATAAGTAATTGTCTGTTGTTAATAGGGCACCCAGTCAGTGGTGTTCTGTTAGAGCAGCCAGGATGGACCAAGACAGTGCCCTCACCCTCCAGTGGGTCTCAAACAGGAGACGCTGGACTCAGAGGCAGATGAATGAGGGAGATTTCTAGGTGACCTGGCCTTGGGGAGATCCTAAGGTGCGTCTTGTGTTGCCTTTCCTTAAGGTGGGTCCGGAGTCATCCCCAGGAGCATTAGGATGCTGGCATAGGGTGGACCTCCCCAAAGATCTGTAAGTCTATATCAGTCTCTTCTCTCCTAAAATGCCAGACTCCAATGCTGAGACAGGGGCTAGTGACTTAGATCGGGCTGACTCATTGGAAAGAGTGGAAGATTATAGGAAGCTGAGCTTACCAGGAGGGACTCTGTCTGTGGATGGTGATCCCACAGCTGAGATGGGCCTGCACCGTTGGGCACCCAGAGCTTCCTGTGTGTTCTCCAGAGTGTTTTTCCTTCCCAATCAGAAAGGAGATGAAAGCATCTCAAACCACACTGTTGGGAAAACCAAGGGTAAAATTGCCAAAGCCAGAAGCTCAGGAAATTTCCACTCTGCATGGCAAACACTCCCCATCAGAAATTTTATTTGCAGATTTTATTATAAACTAGTTTATGACACAAATGATGCAATGCCAAGGAAGTATAAATGAATCAGAACCTACTTATGTGTTTCAATGGTGAAATCCATGCTGTGCCCATCTTTATTGCCATCCATTTAAAACAAAGCTGGATCCATTATGGTCTTACAGAAACACACTTTTCTCCTAATCCCATGGACAATATTCTACTTAATGAAATGTCTGAGCTAACTACATCGTCAGCTTCTTGACTGTGACTGTGTGGAGAGACCAAGTCTTCATCTGTCTTTGAAAATCATAATAGAAACTCTGGAGTCAATGTTCCAACCATTATGGTGAGCAGTCGGCACAGAGGCCGTGCTGGCCAAAGATATGGGACTCTTGGGGCTAAGGATCAAGGTAAAGCAGCCTAAAAAAAATTATTCTCCTGGAGGCCAAAGCAGAAACGTTCTCACCCTCATCCCCAGCCAGGCCACTCCTCTCCCCGAGCTGAATGCCTCCACGTCTCTGTGGGCTGTGATTCACGGCCAGGGCTGACACTCAGGGGTGAGTCACCTCCAGATTATGGGGGTGTGTGACAGGGTGACATATTTGTGTACAACACCCAAGTGCCCCTGGCTGAAGCAGAGTTTCCCTAATTACTATCCTCCCAATCCCATTAAAAAATGTAATGAGAGTGATTACAGAAAACTCTTTAAGGTAAACCTAAATGAATGAATTTGTTTAAACTGTTAATGAACTTTCAACTCTCCAAACCGGTGAGCTCTGGGGCTGAAATCACTAATTGCAGCCTTGGCGGGAGCTGAGGATGGGTGGCCGTTCTGACAACCAGACACTTAGCTTGGGGCACCAGCTCATTTATTATCTACATCCCTGGGAAGCAGTGACCAATTACTCCATCTGCTCAACACCTCTCTTCCCCAAACAGACAAATTAAGCCCTAGACCAAAGTCCCAAACATCAGACCCAGGTGGGATGCAAGGTGGCCACCTACCTAGAAAGGGTCTCTAAATGCAAAAGCAACCAGAAACTGGTACCTTGAGGAAACGGTTGGAGGGTGGAGGGGATGCACCATGGCTTGTTGGCAGGGAGGAGGTCCAAAGTGCTCTCTTTTTTTCAAAGAGACTTGATCTTGCCAGTGGCCAAACTGTGGATGTACTGGATGGCTGCCCTCGGGGTTGGTGTTCTGGGACCCCTCTAGGTGCCCCTTGGAGCCAGCATCGTTTATGCTCCATGGTCTCCACTCAGAGCAAACATCCATTATTTCCTTGATCCTGTTCTGTCCCATTTTTACACACAAGGATTTTCAATACTCTCCAAAGTGCTCAAGTCTACAAACATGATCCTTGACCTTCCGGAGATGGGATTCTATTTTACCAGAATTTGGGTCAAGGGTAATTTGCTTTCCTGCTTCTTCCCCTTAGATTCCTCTTTCCCCAAACTTACCCCACCCATTCTGGACTTTGGAGTCACCACCGTCCCTATTGTCCCCGTGAGCACATCCATCCATCTCATAGAGGGCCTCAGCTCTCCGTCTGTCTGTCTGTCTGCAGGGCTGGGTGTGTGCGGAGTGTTCAGTGAAGACTCATGAATGGAAACTGTCTGGATTCCTTAGGAAAGGCATCATCAAGAAGCTTAGAAGTGCTAACTTTTAGTGGGCCCTGAACCATTTCTGAAGTTTAATGCATCAAGAAGTATGGACAGAACTGGGAGTAACTTAATTATCTGTCCAAAGGACTCTCAACTTGACACGGGTTGAGTCCCCAGCATGCTCTTGGTTTTTGGTCACCTTGAAGGAGTCTGCTTGAGCCGACTGATGGGTCATCAAGATTAATAAATACAGAGGTTTTGGCTGATGCTCAGTCACAGAAAAGTCACCTGGAGATGCTCTTTCGTGACTGATTAATTAGGGAAAAACTCGGGGGTGCTAATTAGCCGTTGAGTGTTTTCCAAGCGTTAACATTCATGGTATGCAAGTGTATCAATTTCTAACAATATCTAACAAGATCATTTGAAAGTGAGATTCTCCTGAGAAATGCAATCATGGTATGGGGAAAGTGCAGGGGCCCCTTCAGTTTTGTACAAACTCATACAAATCAACAGAAAGTTTGTTACCAATTGTACTAATGTTCTTCAGTAAACGAACAGATTGGCCAATAAATATGCATTAGATGTAATTCTATCTACCTGTTGCATTTCATCCCAGAAGCAAGGACCATTACATTATGGAAGTTTGATGAATGTTTTCTCGTGCTCATATGACTTGGAAATGAGTGAGTTTGCCCAGTTGTGGGGAGGGAGCTACACATGAGGCTCACGGCTTCCACGTGGAAAGCTCTAAATTGAAATCTGTACCTTTAGGGATTGTGAGACCAAAAGGAAACTGTTGGGCCCCCAAGGAACCATTTCCCACCATAATGAGAATTTTAAGTGGCAGGTTTAAATTCTTTGAAAAGCCTTTCAGAAATGTGTGCAAATGATGGTTTCTGAATTACCAGCAGAGATGCAATTAAATTAGAGAGAGAATATCTCCTCATTCTAATTTCCCAGCCTAAAGACCCTTCTCCCTACCGCAGGAGGAGGAGGGCACATCCCAGGTATAAGCAGCCCAGGAACCTAATCAAAGGATTCTTCAAGCGGCCCCAGATGCTGAATTGAAGTCCAGAAGGGAGAGATGCACTGTAGGAGAGCACCATGTAAAGATGGCAATGGAACCTGAGAATAAAGGGTCCAAGGATCTGCCTTCCAATGCAGGGTTTGCAGGTTCAATCCCTGGTTGGGAAATTAAGATCTCACATGCTGTGGGGCAACAGAACCTGCTTGCCACCACTACTGAGCCCAGGAGCTCTAGAGCCCATAAGCCACAACTAAAGCCCACATGCAACAAAGATCCTGTGTGCCACGCCTAAGACCCAACAGAGCCAAAAAAAAAAAAAAAAAGGAGAGAGAGAAAGAAATATCTTTATAAAAATAATCCAGAGAGAGATTCCCCTGGACATTTCCTTCCCAATACATCTGCCTCTTCTTCACCTAGTTACAAGCTAACTAACCCTGGGGAACTGTCAAACGTTAGCAGAACCCCCTCACTCTACCCACAAAAATGGGTAGTTACAAAACTATTCATTGAGCATGTACCAGTGTGGAGCTCCCTCTCAGTCCTACCCAGGTCACCTACTTGCATCTTCAGACTCCCCTGGGCAGACTTCCCCATGGAACTCAATGGAACTCAGATGGAAGGTGCTGAATCTGAGAGGCTGTACTTAGAGCACGATGGTTAAGAAAGCAGGAAGCAGCCTGCCTCTTGGGTTAGCTTCCTGCCTCCATCAATTCCCCACTATGAGGATGGGTTACCTACCTGAGTCTCCTTCACTTCACCTGTAAGTTGGGGATAATAGGATTACCTGTCCCAGAGGATTGTTGTGAGAATGAAATGTGTTCCTCCATGCCTTGCGTGGACTCCACAAAAGTGGTCATTGTCACGGAGGTTAAGTGATGTGACCATTACAGAAAATCCCATACTTACAAACCTTCAAGCTGTGAATTTTCAAATATGCAAACATGTGTTCCATCAACAGCTGGTGTGAGTGAAATTGCAGCTTGCCCTCCATCTCCTATTGCTGATGATCCTTCAGCTCTACCATCTCCCACCTCCTCTCTCTCCACCAGTCAGTAACTCTTCTTGCCTGTTCACTTGATGCCAGCCCTGTATGCCAGCTGTTGGACTGTACTTTTCGAGATACTGTACTATAAAATTAAAAATATTTTGTGTGTGCTTGTTTTTCATGTATTATCTGCGTGAAAAGTATTATAAACCTGTTAATGTACAGGACTATACAGCCGACTGTGTTAGTTGGGTACCTAGGCTAATTTTGTTGGACTTACAAACAATTTGGATTAAGGAATGTGCTCTCAGAATAGAACTCATTCATATAGAGGGGACTTACTATGCAAGTAAGCAGGGAAGCTGGGTTCTACCAGATGTGAAGCCACTTCATGCTGTACATTAAGAAAGGGAAAGCTGAGACAGAAATGTTTCCTGACTTAAAAAACCTTTACTGGATGACTAGCTGAAGGATGGTTGAAAATGTGGATGACTAGCTGCAAAGCTGTTGGTAGTTAGAAAACAACAACAACAACAACAACTCTTTATTTTGCATTGGAGTAAAGCCAGTTAACAATGTTGTGATAGTTTCAGATGGACAGTGAAGAGACTCAGCCACACATGTACATGTATCCATTCTTCCCCAAACCCTCCTCCCATCCAGGTTGCCATATAACATGTTCCATGTGGTATACAGTAGGACCTTGTTGGTTTTTCATTTTGGTTATAGCAGTGTGTACATGTCCATCCAAAACTCCCTAACTATCCATTACCCTTGTCATACCGCAGCAACCATAAGCTCATTCTCTAAGTCTGCTGCTGCTGCTGCTGCTAAGTCACCTCAGTCGTATGCAATTCTGTGCGACCCCATAAACGGCAGCCCACCAGGCTCCGCAGTCCCTGGGATTGTCCAGGCAAGAACACTGGAGTGGGTTGCCATTTCCTTTTCCAATGTGTGAAAGTGAAAAGTGAAAGTGAAGTGGCTCAGTCATGCCCGACTCTTAGCGGCCCAATGGACTGCAGCCTACTGGGTTCCTCCGTCCATGGGGTTTTCCAGGCAAGAGTACTGGAGTGGGTTGCCATTGCTTTCTCCCTCTAAGTCTGCAAGCCTGTTTATGTTTTGTAAGTAAGTTTATTTGTATCATTTCTTTGTAGATTCTGCATATAAGGGATATCATACAACATTTCTCCTTCTGTCTGACTTACTTCACTCAGTATAACAATTGCTAAGTCCATCCAAGTTGCTGCAAATGACATTATTTCATTCATTTTAATGGCTGGGTAATAGTCCATTGCATATGTGTACCACATCTTCTTTATCCATTCCTCTGTCTATGGACATTTAGGTTGCTTCCATGTCTTGGCTATTGTAAATAGTGCTGCAATGAACTTTGGCCTGCATGTATCCTTTCAGATCATCTTTTTCTCTAGATACATGTCCAGGAGTAGAATGGGTGACTATCTACAGAACTGTTGGTTGTTTTTAACTTCCCAAAGCCCAGAGAGTGAAAGATATGGTCATGATAAGGGTAGTTGGTTCAATAAGTGTTTGGGAATCTGACCTGAGTTGAGACTCAGCAGAATGTACAAGTCTCCTGGTAGCCCAGTACCTGCTCTGCCTCTGGTGCTACCATAGTCCCTGCTCTGAGCTCTACTCATGCTGACCCAAACATCTGCCGGGTCCCATCCCCATGAAATGATGTGACAGGGGAATAGCAGCCCCCAGGTTTAGGTTCTAATACCTCGAGCCCGTGAATGCTACCTCACTTGGAAGAATGGTCTTTGCAGGAGTGATTTACTTAAAGATCTTGAGATGCAGAGATTATCACAGGTCATCTAAGTGGGTCCAAATGCCACGCAGGTGTCCTTATAAGAGCTGGCAAGAGGGAGGCTTGACACATGCACAGAGGAGGAACCACATCACCATAGGCACAGAGATCTCCAGCAGCCATCAGGAGCTGGAAGACACAAGGAACGGATTCCCCTCTAGACCTTCCAGAGGGGGTGCAGCCCTGCTGACAACCTCATTTTCAACTTCTGGCCTCCTGTAAGCACAGAACTGTGTGCTGTTTTAAGCCACTCAGTTTGCAAGAATATGTCACAGTAGCTCCAGGAAACTAATACACATGGGTCTTTCCACTTTTCTGCCTTTGATCAAACTGCCTTATTCTACCTAGAAATCACCTCCCATTCTCCTGTGTCTAACTGGTTCCTTCAAGTCCCTCAAGGCTCATCACCACCTCCTACAGAAAGCCTTCTAAGACTATGCCTTCCACTCTTCACCCCTCTCCTCTTTCCCCATCACAGCAGCACTGGATGGCCATCATCTCTTTGCTTGTGTTTCTCCCTGACTAAACCAAGGGCTCTTTAAGGTTGGGGATTATCCTTCCTGCCAGTGGCATGTGGCTGGGGAGGAATGATATGTTTTCTATTTGTTAATAAAAGTCCCCTCTTCAGTGGTGGGGTGGTGAGGGCGATGGGAGGGAGGTTCAAAAAGGAGGGGACAAATGTATGCCTATGGCTGATTCATGTTGAGATTTGACAGAAAACAACAAAATTCATAAAGCAATTATCCTTCAATAAAAAAATAAGTTAAGAAAAAGGTCCCTTCTTCAAGATGGAGAGGTTCAGCCACTCAAGGGGTGCACAAGATTTCCAGGGGTCCGCACCTCCCCTGCTCTAGGGTACTAGTAGGGTTAGGTTCCTTACAAAGAGACCACAGGTAGAGGTTAGCTTCTCAAAGTCACTGCCAACTATGAAGACTGGGGTTGGGAGACACTACCAGTCACAATGGGAACCACAGGAGCCCTGGAGAAGCTCCTAGGGGTCTTCTAAGAGGGGAGTTCAGTGCTTCATATTGCGAATGTAGGTTCAGCTCACCAAGGATCCACTGTAGCTTCTTCCTGTGCTGGGAATAAAACAAACATCCCCATCAGTGTGGAGGCCACAGAAAGGGGCCGGAATGGCCCTCACCATCATGGCTGCTCAGTAGGCATTGAATTGAGACTTGGATGAGTCACTCTGTGCCCCAGGCAAGGTCATTCAGGCTAGTTGGGCCTCAAACGCCCTGCTTCTAAATAAGGGCCTTGAACTTGGTGGTGTGCACATCCTTTCCAACTCTTAAATGACATGACATTTAATGAGGGCCTCCAGTGGAACAGTGCTGTATTGTCGACGGATTTGGCCAGATGCCGGTGATATGTGGACTTGCTTCGGCATGTCCTGGCTGTGGCCTCCACTTGACAGCTTCCAGACAAGAGACAGCAGTGTGTCCCAATGTATCGGGTGTGGCTTTTTCTTCCAGCATAGAAAAGATTCTTGTCTGCACTGCTCTGCTGTCAGGGTGCCTGCCCTCACTCTGACCATCATGAATCTTTTTTTTTTTTTGGTTTTTGGCCATGCCATGCAGCAGACAAGATCTTAGCTCCCCTGCCCTGACCAGGGATTGAACCTGTGACTCCAGCAGTGGAAGTATGGAGTCCCAACCACTGAACCACCAAGGAAGTCCCTGACCATCATGAATCTTAACTCCATGGGGATGGTCTGGGCAGAAGGAGAATATCAGGGACCCACCAGAACATGATAACTGAGATCTCATTATGGAAGGACTCAGGGCTGGGGTGTTATTGGGTTTGGTTTTCTTGGCCCAGGCTGCATTCCTCACTGGCTGTTGGGTTCTGAAGACCCTTTAATGATGTTTTGATGCCATCGGAAGCAGATGAGACTCCAACTGGACCTGAATAATTAGGGTGTGGAATTAGACTAAGAATCAGAATTGTAGAATTAGAATAGAATGGGATTCCTCACCCTCTAAGATGACTGTGACAGGGTTATGACAGTGGTGGAGTATGTGGTCTGAGTCACTGGTTCTATTCCTCGCTGGCTGTGTGATCTTGGGTGAGTTATCTCACTTCTCCAGGACTCAGCTCCCCAACTGAGATGTGCAAGAAGCCATAGTAATTGCCTTATTGGGTTTGCGGCTAACCACAAAATGCCCCTTCTCCTGAAGATATTCACATCAAAACCCTGAACATTACTATATTAGCGAAGTCTTTGTAGATAGAAGTTTAGGATATTGAGAGGAGATTATCTTATCACAGTGAGTCCTAAATGCAGTGGTAAGTGTCCTTATATTAATTAACAGACCCACAGAGGAAGACAGACAAGCAGACACAGAAGGCAGAAACTGGAGGGACATAGCCACAAGCCAAGGATGCTGGCAGCCACAAAAGCTGAAAGAGGCAGGAAGGATTCTCGCCTAGAGCCTCTAGAAAGAATACAGCTCTTCAGATACCTTGACATTGTACTTTTGGGCTCCAGTACTGAGAATCAATTTGTTATAAAATGTGTTTTTAAAGCTACAGAGTTTGTGGTAATTTGTCATAGTATCCATGGGAAACTAATATAAGGGTTATGAGGATTAAGTAATTTAATACATGTCTAGTGCTCAGAATAAAATGAGAGCTCAATATATATCTATAATCATGCCATTAACCTGAGTCTCCACTCTAATATGTGTCCACCAGATAGAATGGGCTCAGCACACATGAGACTGCTGTGTGAAGATTTTAGTAGTAGTCAGGCGTATAATACTAAGCATTTCCTCTAATAATTTATTCAGATAAAGTAGATGGAAATCACCAATGACCTCTTTCTTACTTTGCTAAATAAGTATATCAAATGTTTACTCAATGCCTAGTGAAAGTTGCTCAGTCGTGTCTGACTCTTTGCGAACCCATGGACTATACAGTTCATGGAATTCTCCAGGCCATAATACTGGAGTGGGTAGCCTTTCCCTTCTCCAGGGAATCTTCCCAACCCAGGGATCAAACCCAGCTCTCCCGCATTGCAGGCAGGTTCTTTACCTACTGAGCCAATGCCTAACACTGTGTTAATTTAATTTGTGATATAGTATTAGTTTTCCACAAGTCCATTCGTTAATTTAATGAGTATTTTGTGAGCATTGACCATATGCCAATTATAATTCTAGGTTTTAGGGGT
The DNA here is from genome assembly GCF_033118175.1 of Dama dama. Classification (NCBI taxonomy): domain Eukaryota; kingdom Metazoa; phylum Chordata; class Mammalia; order Artiodactyla; family Cervidae; genus Dama; species Dama dama. Next base: position 45,367,617 of record NC_083694.1, on the reverse strand, counting down.
GGAACAGCAAACAAAATACACAAAACTATACAAAGCTTCCCATGCTCGGGGAGTTAATTCTGTTCTAAGGAGACAGGCAATAAGAAACATAAATGGGTAAAATAATAAAATGCATTAGATGTGGTGGTAATGAGTTATGGAGAGAATAAATAGTGATGGTAAGGCTTCCTTGGTGGCTCAGACAGTAAAGAATCTACTTGCAATATGGGAAACCTGGGCTCGATCCCTGGGTTGGGGAGATCCCCTGGAGAAGGGCATGGCCATCCACGCCAGTAGTCTTGCCTGGAGGATCCCCATGGACAGAGGAGCCTGGTGGACTACAGTCCGTGGGGTTGCAAAGAGTCAGACGTGACTGAGTGACTAAACACACTGCAGCACAGTACAGGAAAGTCTCACCAGGATCATGACCCCTGACCAAGGTGCTGAAAGCAAGGGGGCAAGGCATGAGGAGGCATCTGGGGGAAGGGCCACCCAGACTGAGGGAAAGGTGGGGAAGGCACAGAAAGCACAAAGGTCAGCAATGAGGTGGGTGAGGGGACTCAGATAGGAACGAAGTCAGGAAGGAAAGTGGGCCATGGTGAGTCCTTGGGGTTTGATTCTGAGCTTGTTGCGAACCATCTACAGGATTCGGGCAGAAAGGGGACTGGACCCCACTGTGGTGACGCCTGTGTGTTCATTTGGGATGAAACTAGAGGGAGGTAGTGAGAGAAAAACCTGAAAAGGGGCCGTGTGGGTGGTCTGGGGAGATGTGATGGGAGTTTGGCCTCAGGATACCAGAGTTGAACAAGGATGGATCCCTTTATCCTAGGACTGGGAGGAAGCAGCCAGGGAGTGGAAAGAAACTGAGGAAGATGTGGTATGAGTGAGCCAACTGACAAGTGTGTTTCTAGGGATGGTAGGAGACTTATGAGGTCAAAGGCTGCCACAGGTCAAGGAAGGTTAGCCCAGGAACTGACCACCAATCAGTGTCCTTCAAGAACCTCAGAGAGGGACATGAAACTGAATGCCAATTCCCCTTTTTGGTAACAGCACCTGGATTTTCCTCGAAGGGAACTCCAGTTCCCTAAGACATGCATCTCTGTGGAGCTGTCACGTCAGTCAAAAGCCCCCTGTTTCCCTTGGCTAAGGCAGGGCATGGGGCCCAATTTAGACATACCTTCTCACCTTCTCTCTCCTGGAAATTCTCATCTTCCACTAGCATGAAAGTGAGTGTTATTCACTCAGTCGTGTCCAACTCTTTGCGACCCCATGGACTGTATCCAGCCAGGCTACTCTGTCCATGGAGCTCTTCAGGCAAGAATCCTGGAGTGGATTGCCATTCCCTTCTCCAGGGGATCTTCCCAACCTAGGGATTGAACCTGGGTTTCCCGAACTGCAGGCAGATTCTTTACCATCTGAGCAACCAGGAAGCCCACTGGCATAAGGGAAAACAAATCACACTACAAAAAGTCATACTTAATCCCATCAAGAAGCACATGAAGCTATTAATATTTTCCATTTGTTCATCCTTCTACTTCCTTGAGTTTGAGTGAACTCCAGGAGGTAGTGAAGGACAGGGAAGCCTGGCATGCTGCAGTCCACAGGGTCACAAAGAGTCAGACGCAACTGAGCAACTGAACAAAAACAACCACTACTTCCTCAGGGCTGTCCTAATTCCTGGGTATTAGAAGATTTCTCCTTGATTCTACTGTCCAGTGTCATTCCAATGAATGTCCTCTTTGAAGCTCAGACTTCTATTTTGACAAATAAGGAGAACTCTTAGATTGGTTGCATGCCTGCTGATCATCCACCAAATACAAACATGGATTGGGAGTGAGATCCTGAAATTGGGAATTGCACCGGTGGTCACAGCAAAAGGACAATTCTGTTGAATAATTTTTGCAGTTTATTCTCATTAGCAAACCTGAAAAATCTTCTCATTTTGTCTCAGCTTTGGTTAAGGAGCAAAAAGTAGAATGCTAAACCACATGTCCTCTGCACTGGAGTATTTACCCTGTCTTATCCATCCTTCAGGGACAACATTTTCCTATGATGGGTGAATTTACCCAACTATAGTTTAAATAGTGCCTGTCATCTACTATCAGTCTGTTCTATACTGAGAACCCCAAAAGAAGTTGTCTATCTCAGATTTCTTAATCATCCATATTTATATGTACTCAAAACAATATTTGACTCACATCATCCTTATTTCTGTCTCCAAACACCACTAGCACACACACAGGCACATACTGTGCACACGTGTGCGCACACACACACTCTTGCATCCACAAACACATGCACATGTACCACTACACACCACACACACACCTGAGTTTTCTGATTATTCATTTACTTTTTTGGTGGGCTTTATTGTCTAAAAGGGCTTCCCTGGTGGCTCAACTGGTAAAGAATCCGCCTGCAATGCAGGAAACCTGGGGTTGATCCCTGGGTTGGGAATATCCTCTGGAGAAGGGAAAGGCTACCCACTTCAGTATTCTGGCCTGGAGAATTCCATGGACCATATAGACCACGAGGTTGCAAAGAGTCAGACTAAGCGACTTTCACTTTCATTGTCTGAAAGGTCCCAATTATCCCCTCACTTGATAAAGTTAGAATTCATGCCTTGAGTTGCCAACTTTGAAAGAAAGAATGGAAGACAAAACTTTTGATTTGGCTCTGTTCCTCTTCCAGTTTCATCATGCATGCTAAATTTTTAGTGTCGACATTCTCATTTAGGGGGAAAATCATTGGTTTGGCTTTTTAAAAACTATCAGATGTTTTATAGACCTTCTAATGGCATGTTTGGTGTGAAATTAATTATCAAAGATGCACAGAGTTTTAAATTAGATTTTCTCTGTTCTTCAAGGCAAACAACTGATTCTGTTTTTGTCACTAATATAAGGTTCTCGTTGCTGCCTTTTTTCCCTCTACAATGAAATGATAAAACAAATCTTCAACTTATTTTAATGTGCTAATTGGGGGTTATTACAGCTCATTTTATTTACATTGAAATAAAAAAGCACCGATTCATTTTCTTTGCACAAACAACTTAGAAAGGATTCTAATTGCCTCCTATACAAACACATATTTGTAAAGAGAAATGGTATATAAAACTAAAAGCCTGGGAAAAATTTTTGTTTAGGCAACAATCTAAATTGAATCCATGGTTTTCTAAATAGATATCTAATGCTTTTAATGGTTTCCTTTTCAAATGGCTGATTCATATGGGTGATGTTCCATGCTTTCCAAGAAATAAATGCTGGTAGGAGGTAGAAAAATAAATGAATATGAAAGTATTTCAGAGCATTCTGGGTGTCCCACTCAATATTAAGGTGTTTTGGTTATTTTTTTTTTTTTATGGTAGTAAGTGAACAAACCAGTGTTAGTCACTCAGTTATGTGTGACTGTTTGTGACCGCATGGACTATAGCCCACTAGGCTCCTCTGTTTATGAAATTCTCCAGGCAAGAATACTGGAGTGTGTAGCCATTCCCTTCTCCAGGGGATCCTTCTGACCCAGGGATCAAACCCGTGTCTCCTGCATTGCAGGCATATTCTTTACCATCTGAGCCATGAGAGAAACCTGGACACACCAGAGTGTAGATTAATTAGAAGCTACAATTTATGCTATTGAGTCCCACACCCATGGAGATGACAAGATGCATGAATCCAGTCCTTTATGCTCACCTTTGACCCTCTTACAGATTCATCCCTGTCAATCTCCCTTCTGGTCCTTCAAGTCTCAGAATAATCTCTCGGGTTTTAAACATGTCATAGCTAATTATTGTGTGGGATGACGGATGCAAAGACATATAATCAGAAAATAATTATCAGATAATGCTTCTAATTAATACTTCAAGTCAAGCAAATACTTGTGGGAAACACTCAGAAGTCGCCAGCTTCTGCAATTACAGCTTCTGCCCTTGGACTTATCCTTCCTACCTTTTGCCTCTTTCAGAATTAGAATCTTTATTTACAAGGCTGGGAGAAGTCCTGCTCCTTATGCTGTGCTTTGTTTGTATAGAAAAGGAGGGAAAATCAATGACACACAAACATGGTCTTTGCAGACTCCCTGACCCTCCAGCTCCCTCTTTCCCGTCCTGACTGCAGAGGACAGCAGATGACAAAGGGCTGCCATTGCCAGGGGCTCCTACTCCAGGCCAGCAACTAGTTACAACCTCTCATTCACTCCTTATGACTCATGACCCTGTGGGATGTATTTGAGTTTCTGACTTTTAAAAGCAGTGAATGGTTCCTGACTTTCCTTGTGGGAATGATTGGTTATAGATTTATGAAAGAAAACTTGTAGTGGACAGAGTCCAGTGGGCAAAGACACGTGGTAACACTGTTGCCGTGGGGGTCAAGGCTGACACAGTGAGGGTGAGAGATTGAACTCAGGTCAGGTTACAACAGGAGAGTGGAGAAGGGATTTACAGCCAACAGGAGGGCAAAGGGGTGACTGGGTAAAAACATTACCAGGAGGACTTGATTGGACCTTGAAGAAGAGGGTAAAACCACGTTCCTTCTTGGGCAGGACTCAAACCAAGACTCAGATTGGTTTGAGCCCACAATCCCTAATCAGGAGGGGACTCAAACACACTGCCTTTTAATTAAAACTGCTCATCTGGTGTCAGGACTTACTGAAGCTCAGATTCTTCTGTCTGGTCACAGAAAGAATTCAGCATGAGGCAAAGTGATAGGCAAAGAGTAAGTCCATTAGCAGGGGACATTAGTGAGATATACAAGCAGGGAGGCAAGAGAGTGCAGCCCTCAGAACAAAGAGGGTTACATTTTTACAATTAAAAAAAAAAGGAAATGAGAGAAGACTACCATCTTCCTCATTCTTGGGCAGATTTCGAGGCTTATATCATTAGTTCCTTGTTTGACTCTATATGGTTTAACTGGGACTATCAAGGTGTGATTTAAATCATATGTGTGTTAGCAAAAGGGTCTTCCCTGGTGGCTCAGTGGTGAAGAATCCACCTGCCAGTGCTGGAGATATGGATTCAGTCTCTGGATGAGAAATATCCCCTGGAGAAGGAAATGGCAACCCACTCCAGTACTCTTGCCTGGGAAATCCCATGGACAAAGGAGCCTCAAGTGCTACAGTCTTGTCTCAAGAGTCTCCAGTCCTGGGACATGACTTAGTGACTAAATCACCACCACATCACTCTATCCCTATCACAGGGAGCTCCCTAGACTGACTAAGCAGGACTCCTGTTAAAACTAAAGTCTGATCAAGAGAATTCCTTATCACTGTGCAGAGAAACTTAGAAGCTTGTTGGGGAGAAAGAGAAGGTTACTGGGAGATATTTTAGCAATATTCTTGCCTTGGCTCAATGAACAGGCAGAGCTTCATGTGGGAGAAGATGAGACATAAACTGACCTCCTCCTGGGATCACTAGAATATCTAGCAAGAAACAGGCTTGACTGACAGCCCTATTCTCTCAGATTGTCTTTCCTATAAACCTGGAGTTCCTGAGAATGGGATGCCAAGACCAGTGTTCACTCAGGTCTGCAGAGGAGGGGCTCTGAGCTGCTATCCACACCTTTCCAAAGCCACTCTCTGGCTCACTGTCACAGTAATGAAAGTTGGTCCTGAGGATGTAAGCATCTTGCTAGGGATGGGTCACAAGGCACTGTGCTATGCTGTGCTGAGTCACTTTAGTCGTGTCCGACTCTGTGACCCCATGGACTGTAGCCGACCAGGCTTCTCTGTCCATGGGGTTTTCCAGGCAAGAATACTGGAGTGGGTTGCCACTTCCTCCTCCAGGGTATCTTCCCAACCCAGGGATCGAACCAGCGTCTCTTAGTTCTCCTGCATTGGCAGCCAGGTTCTTTACCACTAGCGCCACCTGGGAAGCTGCAAGGCACTGCCAGGGTGGAATTCGGACGTGGTGTGGGTTTGGATCCACCTTGTGAAGGATGGGTCTGCTCCCACACACAGTTCCCCACCTGACCTTGGTCCCCAGGATCACCCCTTTCTCTCAGTTTCCAGATACGTGAGAAGTGTGACTATGAACATTCTAAAAGAGACCTTAGATATTGGATAACAAAGTCTCTGTCTGGCTGACTTTCATTTCCTTCTCATCTTTCTTGAGACAATGGAACGTTCCACACAGCTGGGACCCTGGATGCCCCCTGCTTGGAGCCAGCATCTGTGTGTTTCATCTCATTTCACAAGCATCCTGACACAGAGCCTGTAGTGTGCAGATCCCCTGGGGCTCAGGAGGGGAGGCGGCCGGGTGTGGGAGGATGGGAAGGACAGGAAGATTGACCATCGAAGCAATTAATCACACTCAGATTGAGCGAAGGGGCTGCAGGGGCTGGCTGCCTGTGGACTGGCTCAAAGGCTGCTGCCTCACTTGTGTGACAACAGATGTTATTCTCAATTCTACTGTTGGTGCTCTGCAGGAATGAGTGAGCAGTAAGCTTAGAACTTGAGTCTAGAGCTTCTTTTGCCATCATCCTGGGGGGAATTGAATCTGCCATCTCCTCTAGCTGGTTGGCCCCATCTGGTTGCATCCGCTCACAACCTACCTAGACACTGCAATTTCCTCTGATCTCCCAAAGAGCACAAGCATCCACCCAGAGGGTCCTTTGCATCCCCAGACATACCAGGTTTATGGCACCAGACACCCCCTAACTGAGTTCTGCCTGAATACCTCTATCTCCAAGGAGACACCCTCCCTTCAAACACTGAGTCCCAGCTGAGATCCATGGAGCAGGCTTTGAAGCCATCTTATTTTGCAAATCCCTATGAAGGGTGGGAGAATATGATACTCCCAAATATGCCCTTTTGGCATAGGATTATTTTGAGCTAAAGGCATTTGAAAAATAGCAGGTGCAAGAAAGATGCTCTGAACCCCTTTTCTCCCTGAAAGCAGGACATAAAACTCCCAAGTGGAAGATACACTGCCTGTATCAAGAGGAAAGAAACATTCTTATCGTCAGAGATGGGAGTTGAGGATGAGAGAGAAGTCTGTACAAACAGACTTGTTCGAATGACTCCCACCATCCTTGAGTCTCCCCATCTGTTCCGATTTCTTTCCTGCAATCATCCTCTTTATTCAACCTGGTTTATGGGCACTAAGGTTTCTCCTCTTCCTTGGGTCTTCATTATCCTGTGGACACTCCCGTGTAAATGTGAACATCTGTATGCTTTTCTCTTGTTCATCTGCCTTATATCAATTTAAGTCCTAGGCCCAGCAGAGACCAGAGAGGGAGGAAGGCAATTTTCACTGATCTTCTACCTTCCTTTGTCTTCTGGGGCATTCACTCCCACTTCCCCCATGTCCACCCCTTACACAGCCTGGGTTCTTCAAATGATTCAAATCTGTTTGAAAAGAAAGGCAACTTAAACATGGCCTGTGTCACTCTTATTGCTGAACACCTAATAGGTATTTTTAAAAATGTGTTACTCAAGTCTCATAGTCTTGGGAGAAAAAAAAAAATGATGCCTAAAGCTCAACATCTCTATATTCATGTGTCAAATCAAATGTCAGAGACAGAGTTTCGGGTGAAGTAGAAAAGGGTAGCTTTATCACTTTGCCAGGCAGACAAGTTGGGCCACGGTGGACTCAGGCGCTCAAAACCATGTGTCTCCTCTTGGGGAAGATAGTGAGAAGTTTTATATTAACTGTCCAAAGAGGGTATGATCAACTTGTGGACACTCTTCTGATGGTTTGTGATGAGATAAATAGGGGGTCCATGTTGTCAGCCTTCAGGTCCCACTGGCCTGGGGTCTACATGCTTGTGGGCAGTATTTCATTGTTAATTGTTAATTTCTCCCAACTGAAGGGGATTTCAGTATCTGTAAAATAGCTCAAAGATACTGTTGTGTGTATCCATTGATGGGGAAACAGAACCTTGCCCCAAGGCTGCTCTTGACTGCTTCTCCCTGGTCTCTAATCCACTCCCTTGCCTAATTAACAACTGTTTGAATCTGCCCGTTGGAACTCAGGGAAGGTCATGGAGGCTGAACGAAGGCTGTTTCCTATAGTCCAAGAAATGGGGGACACAAAGGCCTTGTGCCCAGGAACCCCACAGGGCCCTGCATGCCTCCAAAAATACCCCAAAGTGCTAGCAATTCCTGAGTTTCTTGATTTTGTCCTAGGACGCTGCACTGAGGAGGGGAGCATGAGCCCCTCCTTGGTCCATCTTGGTCCATCTGGGAAAGAATTTGGCTGTAAACTTGGTGAAAGGCTACTTCCATGGTCTGTGTGGCACCAGCAGATAAGGGAGACTACTAGCAAAGAGCCCTGGCCTCCTCTGATTCTTACTGGTTGGAGAGATGGTAGCACTCAGAGCGGATGGCTGATGACTGGTGAGGGCCACAGATTCTAAGGAGATTAAAAACAGCTCACTTCTCAAGCCCTCTCTTCTTCCTTCTCCTTCACCTAGCCCTGCTTGATCTCAGCACAAATCCATCCTTCATTGCCTGGATGAGAGATCTTATTAAGCACATAATGAGTCAGCAGAGGTTACCTTGAGCACAGACGAGAGACCACTGGCTGTATATCTTCATTTTAAAACTGCAGCCACGGATACCAGCTGTATCAAGAATGTGATTTTCTCCCCAGGACCCATAGGGAGAAAAGATGCTGATGATGTTCCAAATGTTGCTGGTGCTCTGGCCCCAGGAGACAGCCCGCAAGGAAGGGCCATTTGCTTTATTTCAGGGAGCTGGGGATGGGGCAGCTTTCCTAAGTAGGAGCAGCTGTGTCTTCCACCAGATGTGAACTGTCATATTGTTTCCCCCACCCCACTTCGTTCCAGGGACCTCAGGCTATAATTAATTTCTGAATATGGCAATAAATCACAGCTTTGGAAATTACAGAAGACTTTCCTCTCTTTTCCAAATGGCTCTGCTGCTTTCCTTCCTGTTTCTCCCCTTTCACCGCGTTCTTCTAAGCACCTAAAATGTGTGCAGACATCCCAGGAATCAATGCTGAGAACAAATCTGTGTTTCAGTCTATAGCGTTTGGAGTCGGAAAATAAAAATAAAACCCAGAATAGCATCCATCATCCAATCTGGGTCATCTCGGTTTGTGTTGGATCTGACGTTCCCCTCGATGCTAAGATGCAGAGTCAGGAATGACTCTCCACTGCAAAGTCAAAGGCTTCACTCCAAGCAAAAGCTGTTTATTTCCATTTTTAAGAGGCACATTTTGCATATAAAAGCATCCACCGCACAATCTCTGCTCACTGTCGTCTCTTGCAAACAGGCCTCTGTAATTGATGAGGAATAATAATAATAAAAAGAGTGGGAGAGGCTATGCATAAAACCCTCTGTGTGGAAGCGAAAGATGAAAACAGAGAACAGCCTCTGGGCTAATCCATGCGCTTTCAAAATTGCTATTTCTTTTGTTTTCTCACCCATGTCCCCTCAGCACTCCCAGATTTAAATCTCTCGCCTCTGCAGCTTCAAGCAGGGGAACAAATATGCTTGGTTCTCTTAATGAGAAAGCCCCAGCTGAGGAGCAAGGCAAAGGGAAACAGAAAATTCCAGATTAAACCTGAGACGACAGTTGAACAAGAAGCTGGAGTGACTCTTGACTTGTCACCAACTCCTCTTCAAACCTTACCTTCATCTAAAATGTCTGGGGTGCCAGAGACAACAGGTAGCAAGTCAGGTAGGAGGACACCCTCTGAGGGAAGTTTCATTTGACACCAAGGTTGGAATCCTGGCTGCCTCTCATTGAAGAGCTGTGTGATTTGGGCAAGTGGTTTTAGCTCCATGGGCCTCAGTTTCCTCATCTGTAAAATGGGCCTGAAAAGGAGCATCTCTCCAAAAAAATAGTTTTGAATGTGAGGATGAAAATAAATGACCCAGGTCAAGCATTCAGGGTCTGTGCTTTTATTATTTTAAGAAAAATGGTACAGATGAACCTATTTGGAGGGCAGGAATAGAGGTGCAGATGTAGAGCACAAATTTGTGGACACAGGGCGGGGATTGCGGGAGGAGAGGGCGGTGAATTGAGAGAGACATATATACACCATGTGTGAAATAGATAACTAGTGGGAAGCTGCTGTATAGCACAGGGAGCTCAGCTCAGTGCTATGTGATGACCTAGAGGGGTGGGGGGGAGGGAGGCTCAAGAGGGAGGGGATATATGCTCTGATGGCTCAGTGGTAAATAATCCATCTGCCAATGCAGGAGACTCGCGGGAGGCGTGGGTTTGATCCCTGAGTTGGGAAGATCCTCTGGAGAAGGAAATGGCAACCCAGTATTCTTGCCTGAAAAATCCCGTTGGCAGAGGAGACTGGCAGGCTGCAGTCTATGGGGTCGCAAAGAGTTTGGGCAATGAGCACACGGCGGATTCAAGTTGTTGTCCAACAGAAACTAATGCAACATTGTAAAGCCATTGTATTCCAATTAAAAAAAAATTAAAATACTACCAGCCCAATACTACTGACTCATTGGAAAAGACTCTGATGCTGGGAAAAATTGAGGGCAGGAGGAGAAGGTAACAACAGAGGATTAGATTGTTGGATGGCATCACCGACCTGATGGACTTGAGTTTGAGCAAGCTCTGGGAGTTGGTGATGGACAGGGAAGCCTGGCGTGCTGCAGCCCATGGGGTCGCAAAGTGTATGACACGACTGAGCAACTGGAATGAACTGAACTGAACTGAACCAGCCCTATGGGGTTGTGGCTCCAAAACATCACCATGGTAGATCTGGTCCCTCCTGGCCCTCCAGGGAACCATGAACTTTGGTCAAGTTGGCAAGATCACCTGAAATAACAGTATGACAAAGGTGGACAAGGCAGGATGCTCATACACTGTCGATTCTGGAAGCATGTATTATGGAAATTTGGATGAATATCGAGGGAAGCTTCTTACAAGAGGCAGGTGCCTGATTTGGTCTAATTGAGGAAAGTGTTTTCTAGCTCTACTTAAACTGTGTTCCCGTGTTGATTTCTAAGCAGTACTTGGACAAGCTGGGCCTCTCCCGGGGAGTTTCAGGAGACTCTCTCTTAAAATTATGAAACTGCTCAAGAAGTTAGTGGGGATAAAAATATCTGGAGACACTCCCAGATGTGTGCTAAGTCACTGACAGCCCTTGGAAAGTTTCTAGTTTGTTGTCCTTGCCTCCAGAAGATGATTGATGATTGCATGCCAGGAACTTACTCTTATGAGTATGGATAGTTCTGGAAGGTTATGGGTCTTAGCAGAAAGGCATAAACTGAGACATGTGGGTATGCATTCTGCATCCCATCTTTGCCAAGGACCAGCTGTGGAGCCTCAAGCGCGAGGCTCCCTGTCTGCTGTTGGGGACCCACCTGCTCACTCAGAGGAGTAGTTGAGGGTTGAGACGGAGGATGCTTGAGAATCTGGCCCTCAATAGGATGGCTGTCACTTCGCTTCCTTCCCTGACATTTGTTAAAACACTCTCCCAGGTGTCCAGCCCTCCAGGGCAAGAGAGAGCTCTGATGTTAACTCTCAATTACTGACATGATATAATGCAGTTAGTTTTCCTCTTGCTATGAATTCATCTCATGATTACAGGGCTGTTTAAAACAATGTGTATATAATGAATGAACCTTACATTAGCGTGCATCTCTACTTAGGTGTAAATATTTGAAACACAGCTGCGTGAAATGGAAATTAAATGACATCATTTTGGGTGAATTTGATGCTGGAAACTGGGAGATATGCTTCATCCACATCCAATAGGTTTTACTGAGGACCTACTATGTGCCAGACTACTTTCCCAGGGGCTGGAGATGCAGGGACAAATAGAAGTGACAGCTCCTTGGCAGCATGGCATGCATGATGCACATATGTGAAGCCTGGTTCTTGACAGGTGTGCTGTCTTTGCTAGTGGATAGGGTGGCACCTTGCCTCTCCCTTCAGCCTCACATTACCCGCTCCTAGCTGGCTTCCATCCCCAGCTGCACCATCCAGCCGATTTTGGTTGAAGCTACTAGCTATCTTCAAATCTTAAATCCAAGATATGTGTCTCAGACTTCATCTTACCCTACCTTTCTGCATTCATCACATTAAACTACCATCTTCTCCTGAAACTGACAACCCCTCTGGGCGCTGGGCTGCCATACCCTGCAGGGTGTGTGTACATGGACTCAGTCCCAGATGACCTTCTCTTCTCACTGCCCCCAGCCCCCTGGCTCTCTCACCCACACTCGCAGATTTGCCAAAACTGCACACGGGCATTTCTGAAAGCTGCATCTCTAGCTCCCATGACTTTTTTGAGCACCAAAGCCACATGGCTGATGTCTCCTTGACCAAGAGCCTCCAATACACCACCAAGTCAAAAAGTTAAGAGCCCTTACTCATTCAAGAGGACAAATCACCATGAACTTAGGAAGTAAACCAGAAATCTAGGAATCCTGGGACTTCCTTGGTGGTCCAGAGGCTAAGACTCCATGGCTCCCAGTGCAGGGGACCCGAGTTCAATCCCTGGTTGGGAAACTAAATCTCACATGTGGCAATTAAAAGTTTACATTCCACAACTAAAGATCCTATATGCCCCAAAGAAGATGGAAGATACCTAGTGCTACGACTAACACCCAGAGCAGCCAAGTAAATAAAGTGTTAAAAGAAAAATCTCGGAATCCTTCTGCCCAACTCTCTCCCCCTCACCCCCATATCTAATCCATCACTGAATCATCCCAATTTTATCTCCAGACATCCTGCTGTTCATACAGCTTCCTCTGTCACCAGTGCCTGCACCCAAAAGCCACTGACCTTGTGGCGGGTGCCCTTCTCTGATGTTTTTCACCCACTCTTTCCTTACAACCCTTGTTATTCTTTTCTTTTTAAGAATAATTACAAAGGGGGCAACTAGATACCCAAGAAACAGATCTTGGCCAGGGTCTTAGAGGGCCTGTCCCTCCTCCATGCCTTCCCCAACCATACTCTTGTTCCCTTGCTACAACAATTCTCTTGCTTTTATCTATTGCTTTGGCACCTACATACTGAGCCCTAAACCACAGAACGTAGATTCTACTGGCTACCGATCATACATAAAAAGAGTTAGACCTCATGTGTTCTCTGTGGCTTGCTTCTGTAGCCTATCATTTCTTGGTGAGTGTTTTTAGCTGTAACAGTCATTTCCATTTCAAGTACTCCTTGATTCACTTCTCTGCTATACAGCTGATAGACATCCAGGGTGGTGTCAGTTCGCTGCTCTGAAAATTCCCTTTGCGGGTCCCCTGTATAAAATATATAGCCCCCCAAGAGGAAATGGGAACCCCTGCAACTCCTCATCTTTCTCATCACCTCCTGTCGTCAGGTATTTAAGTTTTTACCCTTCTGAGGTCTGCAGTGTATCTTATTGTGGTTTTACTTTGCATTTTCCCAATCATTAATGAGGTTCAGGGTCACCATGAATGATAGTCACTCAGTCGTGTCTGACCCTTTGCAACCCCATGGACTGTAGCCTGCCAGGCTTCTCTGTCCAGGGGATTTCCCAGAGAAGATTACTGGAGTGGGTAGCCATTTCCTTCTCCAGGGGATCTTCCCAGCTCAGGGACTGAACCTGAATCTCCTGCATTGCAAGCAGATTCTTTACCAAATAAGCCACCAGGAAAGCTCCTGGTCATTGGGTTGGTGTCTTTTTATTTACTTTTATAGACCAACTGCATTTCATCATTTTTGGCATGCCTATATAATGCCTATGAGGCTTTCGATGCTTTTAATACTGGACATGCTTTTAATTTTCTGCATATTAAGATGTTATAGCATCCTTAAAAAAAATCAAGAGAACAATAACAAAAGAACCTTTCTAGCTGGGAAGAGATTGCCCCTTCTTGAGCCAGCAGATTCAGAGAGAGCAAAGGACCCAGCAGGGAGCAGGCCTTTGATATGCAAAGTGACTAACCCAGAGCCAGACATCCTGCCCAACATCCCAGGAGGCAATATTCCTGCTGAACTGTAGTGCTTTAATCAAAGGAATATTGCTAGGCACCAGGTAACTAGAGACCACCCCTATAGCCCAAAGCTAGCCAGAATTATTCAGATGCAGCCAGTACTAAGCTGTTCACCCTGTCCTGCCTTTTTTGCAGAAACCCCAATAAAGACCTTACCTAAGTGCTCCCTGGGGCTTCTCTGGCAGCTCAGGTGGTAAAGAATCTGCCTGTAATGCAGGAGACCAGGCTCCATCCATGGGTCAGGAAGATCCCCTGGAGAAGGGAATGGCAACCCACTTCAGCATTCTTGCCTGGAGAATCCCATGGACAGAGGAACCTGGCGGGCTACAGTTCATGAGATCACAAAGAGTCAGACACAGCTGAGCCACCAACACTTTTTACTTTCAAAAAGCCCCCCACTTAAAAAAAAAAAAAAAAAAAAAAAAAAGCTCCCCACTCCCACTCTGCTCCTGCCTTCTACCTCCTGACCACTTTGATGCTTCCGCATGTGGCTCCACGTGGCATGCTAGCTCCTGCGTCTAGGACTCCTGAGTGTAATAAACTTTGTTCTTTTCCTGCATTTCTCCTCTGCCTCCTCTTGTGGCATATCCAACTGACCATCCCATAAAAGAAGACAGAACAGCGGCTGTGGATGTAGCTTGATGGGCTATCCATCTTCTCTAGGTTGATTCATACAAGTCTCACTATCATCCCATCAACTACAGTTTGGCACGTGCTATCTATTTCTACAAGGATTAAATCATGTGCTGCTGTAGCTGCTGATTTTTAACAACCCCTGAAAAGAGTTTAGGGTGGAGATCAGAAATAAGGCCCTGTGTGCTGGGGAAGTGGGGGAGTGGAGGTGGAACTGACAGAACAGGTCTTCAGAGAGATATATTTAAGAGCTGATTTTATGAGCCCAATTCTTGTATCTCCTCATATCAAAAAAGCATTAAAGTCCTTCATGGTGACATCTGCTCCTTGTGGCTAGCAGAAACCTTCTGGAAAAAATATCTGTTTGATTGTATGAACTCTCCCTTCACCAAAATCACATGTACACTGACCTTCTCACCTGCCTCTTTGGGGCAGTTTCTCAGAGCTATCTGAGGTGTTATCTCCCTGGTTGCAGTCCTCATTTTGCCTCCAATGAAATGTGCATCTCTCATGTTGTGCAATTTTTTTTAAGTTATTATCATCCCATAAAAGAATACAGAACAGAGGCTGTGGATGGATCCTGGTGGATCATCCATATTCTTTCAATCATCTGGACAAGCATGCTAAGACACTTTTGTCATGTCCAACTCTTTGGGGCCCTATGAACTGTAGCCCACCAGACTCCTCTGTCCATGGGATTCTCCAGGCAAGAATAATGGAATGGGTTGCCATTTCCTCCTCCAGGGGATCTTCCTAACCCAGAGATCCAACTGGCATCTCTTGCATCTCCTGCATTGGCAGTCAAATTCTTTACCATTGAGCCACCTGAGAAGCCCCTGTCATCAGGACACTAGTTCTCTGTTGATGAAACAACAAAAATAAGCAAATGAAAAAACCTCCAGATATATTATCTCTGATACCTAATTTTAATATTATCAAATTTATATGTCCTTTATTTCATAGTTAGTGCTGTTGACACCTTGTTTAAAAAAAGCAATCCTTTTTCACCATTTGTGATAATTCTTGGTAAGGCAAATTATCCCTCCTTGTTCTTCAATAGTTTCATCTGTTTCATCCTCCCCTGCTGTTGTTGTTGGCTTTTATGTGTTGCTTTTTTTATGCCTATGTCAATACCACACTATCTTACTCATTTTAAGATTGTTGTGGTAGATTGTGGGAGTAACAGTCCCCAGTAGATCAGACCACTGTTCACTTGTCTGTTTTCATCTCATGCTGTGGCTTGCTCTGGGCAATGGCTCATCAGCAAATGGGACAGAGAGACTAGATAAGTGCTCCTTCACTGGGGCTTAATCCCAGAGTGCTGCCCAAAGATGACCTTGGCATGAAGGACCACGAGGAAGGAACGGTTGGGCCATGACAGGCACTGCAGCTGACCCTTAGGTGAGCACCTCCAAATGCAGCCAATGTGATGAGGCAGGCCTAGCAACATTGGGGGATCATTTCACAGAGGGGAAAAAAGTTTCTATTGTTTTGGGGTGTCTGGTTGTCAGCAGGAGATAAGTGATACAGTGGCCTTGCGATTCTTGGGTCTCTGTGCTTCTGTCTGGACCACCGTCTTCTCTCCAGGTCCGACCCTACCATCCTTGTGTGAACAACTGACATCTCTGCTGCAATCTCTCACTGCTGCCTCAGTGTCCACTCTGCCTCATCCAATCTATTGAAATTCAAAGCATAGGAAAATACATAGAAAAATGTCACAAACTCCTTTGTACTCATCATATTTTCAGAATGTCATTTGCTGTTTCAATTCAAATTGTTTTGAACATAAAAGCAATAAAGTCCCTTTGATTCCCCTTGAATCCTTTTTCAGAATCGTCCCCACCCTTCCTCTCCACAGGAAGCATTCCAGTAGGAACCATGATCCAACTCTTTGTAGTGATTAAGACTCTCCCCTTGACCAAACAGTGGGCAGCCTCTTTGAGCATTGTCCTCCGCCTGGCCTCATCCTCGGGCCCTGTCTTCAGTGTGCTGAGTGCGGTGGTAATAACAATCCTGGTGAGTCAGTTAGGTGAGACTGCTCCCATCCTTGATAGCTGATTACCTTAGTCTGCCTTCAGCAGAAATCCTGTTAAATCACTCTAGCAAGAACCCCGCCACCCTGATGCTTTTGTTCTTCATAATTTTCCATCCACTGACACCTGCTTCTGCATCTTAGCTATAAATCCCCACTTACCTCTTGTATTTGGGGTTTAGTCCAACCTTTCTCCCATATTGCAATAATCTTCCTTAAAATCTTCCTTACCACTGTAACGAGTCTCAGAATGAATGTTTCTTTAACAAATAACATACTTTTAGTTCAAGCTTTTAGATGCCTACTATGCACACATACACATGTATAATGTTACAAGATGAAACATCTTTAGCAATGTTTTGTACAACATTTTTATAAGGTTGACAATTCTGTATGTGTCAGTCTATTAATATTATGCTTCCAAAAATTCAACTTCATTGTTTGAGCTGATTCAAGCAAAACACAGTCATTTTTCCAAGGACTGGGTAGTACTACATCATAAAACTGCACTATAATATATTTACATACTTCTCAGTTGGTGACATTAGGTTTCTTCACATTTTTCCCTCTAACTGACCTCATTGCAAAAGAGATCTTTGCATACACCACCTGGTGCATGCAAGTGTTTCTTGTTGTTCAGTTGCACAGTGTGTCCGACTCTTTGCAACCCCATGGACTGAAGCATGCCAGGCTTCTCTGTCCTTCACCATCTCCCAGAGCTTGCTCAAACTCATGTCCACTGAGTCAGTGATGCCATCCAACCTTCTAGTCCTCTGTCATCCCCTTTTCCTCCTGCCTTCAATCTTTCCCAGCATCAGGGTTTTGTCCAATGAGTAGGTTCTTTGTAGCAAATGGCCAAAGTGTTGGAGCCTCAGCCTCAGCATCAGTTCCTACAATGAATTTTCAGGATTGATTTCCTTTAGGATTGACTAGTTTGATCTCCTTGCAGTCCAAGGGACTCTCAAGATTCTTCTCCAACACAATTCAAACATATCAATTCTTTGGTGCTCAGCCTTTTTTATGGTCCAGCTCTCACATCCATATATGACAACTGGAAAAACCATAGTTTGACTAGATGGACCTTTGCCAGCAAAGTGATGTCTGTACTTTTTAATATGCTGTCTAGGTGTTCTGTCATATCTTTTCTTCCAAGGAGCAAGCATCTTTTAATTCAATGGCTGCAGTCACCATCTGCAGTGATTTTGCCCAAGAAAATAAAGTCTCTCACTGTTTCCATTATTTCTCCATCTTTTTGCCATGAAGTGATGGAACTGGATGCCATGATCTTAGTTTTTTGAATGTTGAGCTTTAAGCCAGCTTTCCCACTCTCCTTTTCACTTTCATCAAGAGGCTCTTTAGTTCCTCTTCACTTTCTGCCATAAGAGTGGTGTCATCTACAAATCTGAGGTTATTGATATTTCTCCTGGCAATCTTGATTCCAGCTTGTGCTTCATACAGCTTGGCATTTGTCATGATATATTCTGCATATAAGTTAGATAAGCAGGGTGACAATGTACAGCCTTGACATACTTTTTTCCCAATTTTGAGCCAGTCTGTTGTTCCATGTCCAGTTCTAACTGTTGCTTCTTGACCTGCATGCACATTTCTCAGGAGGTAGGTAAAGTGGCCTGGTATTCCCATCTCTTGAGAATTTCCCACAGTTGTAATCCACACATTCAAAGTCTTTAGCATAGTTAATGAAGTAGAAATAGATGATTTTTTGAAATCCTCTTGCTTTTTCTATGATTCAATGGATGTTGACAATTTCATCTCTGTTTCTCTGCCTTTTCTAAATCCAGCTTGAACATCTAGAAGGTCTCTGTTCACGTACTGTTGAAACCTGGCTTTGAGAATTTTGAGCATTATTTTGCTAGCATGAGAAATGAGTGCAATTGTGTGGTAGTTTGAACATTCTTTGGCATTGTCTTTCTTTGGGATTGGAATGAAAACTGATGTTTTCCAGTCCTGTGGCCATTGCTGAGTTTTCCAAATTTGCTGGCATATTGAGTGCAGCACTTTAGCAGCATCATCTTTTAGGATTTGAAATAGCTCAGCTGGAAGAGTTTCCAGTGTAGGATATAAGGAAAAAATAGCATTTCTGGGTTTTGGAGTTATGTACTTCAGTCAATCCTAAGGATATTACAGGAATATATTATTATTATATTTATTGGAAGGACCAATGCTGAAGCTGAAGCTCCAATGTCTTGGCCACCAGATGTGAAGAACTGATTCGCTGGAAAAGACCCTGATGCTGGGAAAGATGGAAGACAAAAGGAGAAGGGAGGTGGCAGAGGATGAGATGGTTAGATAGCATCGACTCAATGAACATGAATTTGAACAATATCCAGGAGATGATGGAGGACAGAGGAGCTGCAGTCCATGGGGTTACAAAGAGTCATACATGACTTAGCAATTGAACAACAGATCTCGGCTTTCCTAGGTGATGCCCAATGCTCTCCCAGAGGGTAATCACTATGTCACATCCTACCACTACAGATGAGAGTTCTTGTCTCTCAACATCATTGCCAACACTTGATATTTTATGCATTTATGTATTTTATTTTAGTTTACATGTATTATTTTATAAAAATAACTTCCTTTTGAGGTTATTTAAGGAAAGACCAATGAATATAAAAATGTCTTGATCTTTATATGACTGAAACACATGTATGAATATTTTTATTCAGCTTTCAAGCTGAATCACAACTATTCCAACATCAAAATCCAGATCGATTATTATTTCCTTTATCTTTTGAAAATCTTTTACCTTTCCAAGATTTTATGGCATTTATGTACTCTCATTCTAATTGCTATTCATTTATAAATAACTTTCTTTTCTTTCTGGAAATTTTAAAAATTCCCTCTTCTGTTTTTCAGTCTCCTGCAATTTCATTACACTTTCTCAATTTGGATTTGTTTTTATGTCCTATCCCTACAGTACCTAAACTTTTTTCATGATCTCATTTTAAGCTTCTTTTAGAGTGTTAATCTTCATTGTCAATCTTTATTATCTCTTTGTTAGCAATCTCCTTTATCTCTTCCCTTTTTTCACCATCTCTTCTGTGCAACATTTATCCATTTGTGTAGCTGATTTCATTAATGTTCTCTTCAGCTCTATCTAGTTTCTTGAATTCATTCATCAAATAGATTTTTTTCCCCCCATAGCTTTGTTTTTTAGACTTTCTCTTTGGTTACTTTCAGAATTATCTATCTAGGTTTCTCACTGTCTGATCTTGCCAGCAGCTGCTAGCTATTTCTCTTCATGTCTTATGTTCTCCAAAAAAATTCCTAGAGTGAATAAATGAGTTCATTAAAGTGGCAAGATACAAAGTAAACATGTAGACTTTAATTGTATTTTTATATGTTAGCAATGTATTATACATGGACACCAACATTTAAAATGCAATGCAATTTATAGTTATTTAAATTAAATATTTAGTTGTAACTCTGGCAAACCACATAGAATTGGTTTACTTAAGACTATAAAATGCTGATGAAAGAAGTCAAATATCTAAATAAATGGAGAGAGATACTGTGTTCACTAACTGGAAGATTAAAAACAGCAATATGTCCATCCTTCCTTAATTGATACATAAGTTTAGCATAATTCATATCAAAATCTAGCAGGATATTTTGTAGATATAGAAAAATTATTTTAAAGTTTATACCCAAAGATAAAGGAGCTTTTGTTGTTGTTCAGTCATTAAGTCGTGTCCTACTCTTTGTGACTCCATGGACTGCAGCACACCAGGCTCTTTTGTCCTCCACTATCTCCTGGAGTTTGTTCAAATTTATGTCCATTGAGTAGATGATGCTATATGACCATCTCATCCTTTGCCATCCCTTTCACATTTTGCCTTCAATCTTTCCCATCATCAAGATCTTTTCCAATGAATTGGTTTTTCGAATCAGGTGGCCAAAGTATTGGAGCTTCAGCTTCAGCATCAGTCCTTCCAGTGAATGTTCAAGGTTGATTTCTTTTAAAATTGACTGGTTTAGTCTCCTTGCAGTCCAAGTGACCCTCAAGAGCCTTCTCCAGCACCACAATCTGAAAGCATCACTTCTTCCTTGCCTTCCAATCCCAAAGAAAGGCAATGCCAAAGAATGTTCATTTGCACTCATTTCACATGCCAGTGAGGTTATGCTCAAAATCCTTCAAGCTAGGCTTCAGCAGTACATGAACCAAAAATTTCCATATGTACAACCTGGATTTAGAAAAGGCAGAGGAACCAGAGATCTAATTGCTAACATTCATTGGATCATGGAAGAGGCAAGAGAATTATAGAAAAACATCTAATTCTGCTTCATTGACTATGCTAAAGCCTTCGATTGCATGGATCACAACAAACTGTGGAAAATTCTTAAACAGATAGGAATGCCAGACAAAGGAAATATAATAGATAACATAATGTTGAAAATGAATAATAATAAGGAAAGATTGTCTATCCAATGTCAAGACTTATTATATAGCTATAGTTATCTAGAGTAGGTGGTATTGTCAGGATAGACACATAGACCAATGGAACAGAAAAGAAAACCAGAAATAAATCCAGAAAAATATTTTAAATTGACTTTTGACAAGGGCGCAAAAGTAACTCAATGGAGGAAAGATAAACTTTTCATCAAATGGCATTTTCATGCATTGAATTGCATCTCCCCAATAAAGGTATGTGGCAATCTTCAAACTCAGTGCCTCTGACTGTGACCTTATCTGGGGAAAAGGTCTGTATATAAGTAACCCAACTAAAATTAGGTTACTAGGGTGATTTCTAATTCAATATAGCTGGTGTTATTATAATAAGGGACATCAGAACACAGAGACAGCCAGACACAGAGAGACGAGAAAGTCAAGAAACAGGGAGAGACCATTTCTCTAAAGATACAGGCAGAGGTCAGGATGATGCTTTTATAACCTAAGAAACATGAGATCACCGGCAACCCCCAGAGTCTGGGAGAGAAGCCTGGAGAAGTCTTTCTCATAGACTCAGAAGGAGTCTGCAACCTGGCTGCAACCGTACTCTTGGACTTCTGACTTCCAGAGCTGTGAGAGAATAAATGTCCATTGTTTAAGTCACCCAGGGTGGGGCACTTTGTTACCCACAGACCCTCCCCCTCCCAGGAAACTAGTACAGTAGTGGAACAAGTAGACATCCACAGTAGAAAAAAATAAATCTCAACTCAAGTTTCACACGTTATACAAAAATAACTCAAAATGGATCATGGAATTATATGTAAAACTGGACAGGGAGGTCTGGCGTGCTGTGGTTCACGGGGTTGCAAAGAGTCGGACACGACTGAGCGACTGAACAGAACTGAACTGAACTGAATAAACCTTTAAGAGAAAAGCACAGGGAAAAACTTCAGTGTCTAGGGCAGCCAAAGAGTTCTTAGATTTGACACCAAAAGCATGATCCACAAAAGGAAAAATGGATAAATTAGACTTCATCAAAATTAAAATCTTTTGCTCTGTGAAATTCCCTGTTAGGATGAAAAGGCAAGTTACAAACTGGCAGAAAATATTTGCAAACCACATATTTGACAAAGAACTAGTATCTAAAATACACAAAGTATTCTCTAAAGTCAATAGTACTTGAAAAAAAGAGCAATTCAATTAGAAAATGGGAGCATGATATGAAGAAAGATTTCACCAAGGAAGATACACAGATGTCAAATTACCACATGAGAAGATGTTCAACATCATTAGCCATGAAAGGAATGCAAATTAAAATCTCAAGTTGATAACACTATACACCTTTCAGAATGGCTAAAAGAAAAAAAAAAAAAAATCCACAACTCCAAATACTGGCGAGGATGCAGAGAAACTTGATCACTCACATTGTTAGTGAAAATTGAAAATGGGACAGTCACTCTGAAAAAACTTGGAATTTTCTTTACAAACTAAACATGCAAATAGCATAAAATCTAGCAACTGCACTCCTGGGCATTTATCCCAAAGAAATTAAGACTATGTTCACACAAAAAACATAGGCAGAAGTGTCTATTGCAATTTTAATCCCCTAATAACCCCAAAACTGTAAGCAATCCAATGTCCAATCTCCTTCAATAGGTAAATGGTGCAAAATCTGTAGTACACCCACACTAGATAACACTACAAATAGCAGAAATGAACAGACTATTGAGACACTGAGCTGCCTGCCTGCCTGAATCTCCAATGAATTATGCTGAGTGAAGGAAGCCAGTCCCAAAGGTTACCTACTTTATGATTCCATGTATGTAATATTCTTGAAATGACTACATTATAAAATAGAGAGCAATGTCTGTGGTTGCCAGGGGTTGAGAAGGAGTTGGAGATCTGAGGGAGGTGGATGTGGTCATAAAAGGGCAACAGTATTAACATCCCTGGGAAGGTAGAATGTTCTGTATTTTGATTTATCAACATCAATGTCCTGATTGTGAGACTATCTCATAACTTTGCAGGATGTTACCATTGTGTAAAACATGGAATGTCTGTGTATTTGTTCTTACATTCACAGGTCAATCTATAATTATGTCAAGATGAAAAGTTTAATTTTAAAAATGAGGATGTCTATGACTCTCCATTGGGTGAAACCCTGTGTGGGCTTCCTACTTGCCTGGGCAAACATACCTGGCTATTATCATGACTCAAGATACCTGTGATCTTGTCTCTACCCACCTTCGCCCCCTCTCAGGATTTCTGGTTGCTGTCCATGCTCTAACCACACTGCCCTTCCTCTCCCTCCATTCTCAAATGTGCCATGTCCTTCTTGCCTCAGAGTTTGCAATGCCCTCCCCTCTTTCTGAGAGCTTATGATGTGTTACACAGTGAACTTTTCACTATAGAGTGAGAATTTTTGAACAATGAACATCCAGGAGCACCTGCAATGTACCAGATCCTCTTCCATGAAAACAGGAAATAGCAGTGAGCAACACAGCTGAAATGCTTGTCACCACACAGCCCATCTTCTGTGTTGTCCATCTGTGTCTCCGAGGAGGGCAGAAGATGCAGGACAGTGCAGGATAAATATATTCCATGCAATATTGGAGATATACTAAAAGTCATTTGTTATGTATCTGAAATTCAAATTCAGCTGGGTGTTCTGTATTTTAACTGACAACTATAAAAGGTAAGACCATCTGAGAAACATCATGAAATGTGTCTTTGACCCAGCTGCTCAGGGGCTGAATGGGAGCATTCATCCATCTTTTCCAATCCCTATTAGTGAAGATTGCCTTGTGGTGTGTTAAGTCCTCCATATGTCTAGCTGTCTACATGGTGCAAAATACTTATACCAAAAAACTGTTTGTTATTTCTTGTTCTCTTGTGAAAGTCTCTCATGCTCATCTGTACCTAGCAAGTCCATGGTCAGTATGTGTTCAGTGAACCAATAAATGAATCATTGAGACCTACACCTGCTCTCTGTCCTTTCTATGGATCTGCATGCATCAAGCATCTCTTAGATCCTATATCAGACCCTCTTGGCTTCACTTTTCTTCCTGCTGCTGTGATGGGGACAAGTTTTGCCTTGTCTTGGCTGGCTTTATGAAAGTACCAGCATCTTGACTGAGGCCTATGGCACACCTTGCACTACCATCCCCAAGGTTCTCTGATGCCTAGTGGGTGTGGGACCCGTGTGTGAACCTGATGAGTTCTTTCATGTCAGCAATCAGAAGTGTGGAGGAGATACCTTGCCATATGGAACCCTTGTCTGATGAGGACAGATCCCCTCTCAGCCCCTGACTAGGTGGTTCTAAGACCCAACTCATAAGTTCAGCTCAGTCGCTCAGTCCTGTCCAACTCTTTGCGACCCCTTGGACTGCAGCACAGTAGGCTTCCCTGTTCATCACCAATTCCTGGGGCCTACTCAAACCATTGTCCATTGAGTCAGTGATACCATCCAACCATCTCATCCTCTGTCGATTCTTAGAAGATCCTATTTGCTGGGGTTGTCAGATAAAGTACAGCATACTTGGGTAAATTTGAATTTCAGTCAGAAAAAAAAAAATGGTGTAAGTATATCCTAAATATTGCATGGGGTATACTTATGCTAAGAGATGTATCTGTTGTTCATTTGAAACTCAAACTTAGCTGGACAGCCTGTTTTTTTATTTGCTGAATTTCATAACTAGCGTGTTTTGTGTTGGTTCTTCCTCCTTTCCTGGTCCTCTCTCCCTCTACCTGGAATCACAAATAAGTTACTCCCACTGAAGATGGTCAATACCAAAATAAGATTGACTACATGCTTTGCAGCCAAAGATGGAGAAGCTCTATACAGTCAGAAAAAATAAGACTGGGAGCTGACTATGGCTCAGATCATGAACTTCTTACTGCAAAATTCAGACTTAAATTGAAAAAAGTAGAGAAAACCACTAGACCATTCAGGTATGACCTAAATCAAATCCCTTATAATTATACAGTGGAAGTAACAAATAGATTCAAGGGATTACATCTGATAGAGTGCCTGAAGAACTATGGATGGAGGTTCATGACATTGTATAGGAGGCAGTAATCAAGACTATCCCCAAGAAAAAGAAATGCAAAAAGGCAAAATGGTTGTTGGAGGAGGCCTTATAAATAGCTGAGAAAAGAAGAGAAGCTAAAGGCAAAGGAGAAGTGAAAGATATACCCATTTGAATGTAGAGTTCCAAAGAATAGCTAGGAGAGATAAGAAAGCCTTCCTTCATGATCAGTGCAAAGAAATAGAGGAAAACAATAGAATGGGGAGGACTACAGATCTCGTCAAGAAAATTAGAAATACCGAGGGAACATTTCATGCAAAGATGGGTACAATAAAGGACAGAAATGGTATGAATTTAATAGAAGCAGAAGATATTAAGAAGAGGTGGCAAGAATACACAGAAGAACTATACAAAAAAAAAAAAAAAATCTTCATGACCCAGATAACCATGATGATGTGATCACCCACCTAAAACCATACATCCTGGATGTAAACTCAAGTGGTCCTTAGGAAGCATTGCTATGAACAAAGCTAGTGGAGGTGATGGAATTCCAGTTGAGCTTTTTCAAATCCTAAAAGATGATGCTATTAAAGTGTTGCACTCAATATGCCAGCAAATTTGGGAAACTCAGCAGTGGCCACAGGACTGGAAAAGGTCAGTTTTCATTCTAATCCCAAAGAAAGGCAGTGCCAAAGAATGTTCAAACTACTGCACAATTGCGCTCATCTCACATGCTAGCAAAGTAATGCTCAAAATTTTCCAAGCCAGGCTTCCACAGTGCGTGAACCATGAGCTTCCAGATGTTCAAGACAGATTTAGAAAAGGCAGAGGAACCAGAGATCAAATTGCCAATATCCATTAGATAATTAAAATAAAACAAGAGAGTTTCAAAAAAACATCTACTTCTGCTTTATTGACCATGCAAAACCTTTGACTGTGTGGATCACAACAAACTGGAAATTCTTCAAGAGATGGAAATAACAGCCCACCTTACCTGCCTTCTGAGAAATCTGTATGCAGGTCAAGAAGCAACAATGAGAACTGGAAATGGAACAGGAGATTGGCTCCAAATAGGAAAAGGAGTATCTCAAGGATGTATATTCTCACCCTGCTTATCTAACATATATGCAGAGTACATCATGAAAAATGTTGGACTGGATGAAGAACAAGCTGGAATTAAGATTGCTGGGAGAAATATCAATAACCTCAGATATGCAGATGACACCACCCTTATTGCAGAAAGAAAAGAAGAACTAAAGAGCCTCTTGATGAAACTGAAAGAGGCAAGTGGAAAAGTTGGCTTAAAACTCAACATTCAGAAAACGAAGATCATGGCATCTGGCCCCATCACTTCATGGCAAATAGATGGAGAAACAATGGAAACAGTGAGAGACTTTATTTTCTTGGGCTCCAAAATCACTGCAGATGGTGACCACAGCCATGGAATTATTTTTTTTTTTTTTTTTTTTTTTTTTTTTTTTTTTTTTTTTTTTTTTTTTTTTATTTATTTTTTTTTTTTATTATTATTTTTTTTTTTCCAGTGGGTTTTGTCATACATTGATATGACATTGCTGCAGGGGAGGGGGAATAGTAGTTATCAGAGGCGATTTCCTGAATTAGAAGGTAAGTCAAGGACATAGGAGTCAGATGTTTTAATAAGGAGCAGGATGGTCAGTCTTTCCTGTGTGTGTATTTTTGTTACTGTCTTTGTTAGCACACTAAAGAAATAGAAAGCTTCTGTTAGACTCAGATAAAGCCCTTTCTACTTTACACTCATCATCTTGAGTGAGAATGTTTTGTTCTTGACAGATTCATGATGTTGTACCCATTCTGCTGAAGTGCCAGGTGGAAACTCACAAAGTTATTTCAGTTTAATTGAAAGCCAGTTTTGAAGGGCTTCAGAATAAGGGGGCATCATTGCCCACCCATGTAACATGGGCTGGTTCATATCCCAACCCTGCTAAATGTGGTCTATACTCCAAAGGCTTCCATGCATTACCGTGTAGACACAGGAAACAGGGAAGGGGAGCAGGCTAGCTGCATGAGTCTCTAGGTGGTGATGAGGATGCACCCCCAGCCCTGAGACCTGTCCAAGCTCCTGGGTCAGGCTCTCCCAGGGTGGTCCATGACTCAGCATCTGGATCAGCTCCTCAGAAGGACACTGTGTGCTGCACAGTTTGCTAATCACCCACTTAAAGGATAGAGACCTTCTCCTCATTCCTGTCTTCCTTCCCTTTGGAGTCACAGTGGCTAAAATGTCTTCTGTCCACATCTACCTTTATACCTGTCTCTTTAGGCTTCCAGTCTTTATATGAAAAGGATGGAAACTATTTCAGGTGGCTGACTGCCCTCACAGTTCCCTCCTCAAAGACACTCTACATCAGCCAAAGCCTCCTCAATTCCATTAGAGACAAGACTGCTCCTGATTGGGTCCCTTCTGTTTTCTGTCCCTCTGTCTGCAGCTTTCTTGGGTCACCCACTAAGCCTGAGCACCAATCCAGTGCCTGGGGATGTAGCCCATCAGCAAGTTCTCAGTTCTGTGTCTATCTGAAGCCTTGCTACCACTGCAGCTGTTATTTTTTATAGCTTCTTTGCCCAAGTCTTTGGGTACCTCTGAGAGAGGAGTCACCAGGTGTGCCTCTAACTAGCAAAATTAGGAATCATTCAGTGCTTTGATGGCGCCAATTAGCTTCCCAGTATGAGCGCCAAGATTTTTTTCTAATTAAGGCAGGAATGTTTCTCAGTCTATAATAATCTCATTTAAAGTGTGTCTAAAACACCTAACATGCCTTTGTTTAGGAACCTCATTCCTAGGCATTCTTTAAGTGTGTGAAAAGAGATGGATCACTGGGATGCTCACTGGTTGTTCACCAGACATGTCTGCGGCACTGATGTGGGCCTGTGGCTTTGCAAGAAAAATGATCCGTTCCAGTTGAGACTGCATATTTGTACACGAAAGCCCTGCTCATTTATAGAGCGAGACTTGCACCTTTAATGTCAAAGGAACAAAGACATCCTTTGGACCAGTATAGTAGGTCTCTTTTTCTCAGACCTCTACCTCCCACCCACTATGGAGACATAGATTCAAATTTGACAAATTGCAAAATCTAGGCTGAAGGCTCTCCCAAAGCCCAGAAAATGGAAGATCAGTGACTAAGGCTGTTCCTGAATCCCGTTTTTAGCAGAGTTCCGTGCAATCCAAGACTCACCGGACCATAAGAACCAACAGAGTGAGAACTGGGGTATGTAGTGACCACTGCTGCATCATCCCCAGCAGCTGGGACAGCAACCAGTGCTTACTTGCTGGGGGCCGGATCACACTGCTGTGCTTATAATGGATAGCCAACCAGGACCTACTGTAGAGCACCGGGAACTCTGCTCAGTGCTATGTGTCAGCCTGGATGGGAAGGGATGTGGGGGGAAATGGATGTGTGTATATGTGTGCCTGTGTATACCCACTTCAGTATTCTTGGGCTTCCCTTGTGGCTCAGCTGGTAAAGAATCTGCCTGCAATGCGGGAGACCTGGGTTCGATCCCTGAGTTGGGAAGATCCTCTGGAGAAGGGAAAGGCTACCCAATCCAGTATTCTGGCCTGGAGAATTCCATGGACTGTATAACCCATGGTGTCGCAAAGAGTCAGACACGACTGAGTGACTTTCCCTCACATATACGCATACATGTATATGAAGCTGCTTGGAGCTTCCTTGGTAGCTCAGATGGTAAAGAACCTACCCGCAGTTTGGGATACCTGGGTTCAATCCCTGGGTAAGGAAGGTCCCCTGGAGGAGGAAATGGCAAACCACTCGAGTATTTTGCCCAGAGAATCCATGGACAGAGGAGCCTGGTGGGTTATAGTCCACGGGGTTGCAAAGAGTTGGGCATGACTGAGCAACTAAAACACACAAATACGTATGCCTGAGTCTCTTCGCTGTTCACCTAAAACTACCGACAACATTGTTAATCACCTAAAACTACTCCAATACAGAATAAAAAGTTTAAATAAAAGAGACTTATTTGAATGAAATTTTGATCTTTCCAGCAAAACACAAGACTAGTTCTTGTACTCAGTGAGTTACCTCGTCACAAAACCCTGTGACCCATGTTTCTGATTTCTTATATGTTGTCCTTCAGTTGCTAAGTTGTGTCTGACTCTTTGTGACCCCATGGACTGCAGCACACCAGTCTTCCCTGTCCTTCACTGTCTCTTGGACTTTGCTCAAACTCATGTTCATCGAGTCAATGATGCCATTCAACCATCTCATCCTCTGTTGCCACCTTCTCCTTCTGCTTTCTATCTTTCCCAGCATCAGGGTCTTTTCCAATGAGTTGGCACTTTGAATCAGCAGGCCAAATATTGGAGCTTTAGCTTCAGCATCAGTCCTTCCAATGAATATGCAAGGTTGATTTCCTTTAGGATTGACTGGTTTAATATCCTTGCAGTCCAAGAGACTCTCAAGAGTCTTCTCCAGAACCACAGTTTGAAAGCATCAATTCTTCAGCACTCAGCCTTCTTTACAGTCCAACTCTCACATCTGTATATAACTACTGGAAAAAGCATAGCTTTGACTATATGGATCTTTGTCCACAAAGTGATGTCTTTGCTTTTTAATATGCTGTCTAGGTTTGTCATCACTTTTCTTTGAAGGAGCAAGGATTTCTTACATAGAGCTTTCTAGCTCAAGAAAGCTAGAGCCCTTTGGAAGAGATGTAGCTTATCCTGTATGCAATAACCATTTTCAGTCTTTAAAACAATCTAATCTAACACGTTATTTTTGTTCCCATCAATTCCATAGTTGTGGGAAGCTACAAAATCCAGGAAAGTCATCTTCCCTCTGGTAAGGGATATCCTCTTCCCATCATGAGCTCTCTTACACAGTGGAACAATTGTACATTTAGAGACATTTCACATCTGCCTCTTTCCTGACCAAAGTATCATTTTAAACAAGTTCTATGGGCAAGGGGGGAGATGAACTGGCCTGACTTACTCATTTCCTGCCCACATTTACTGAGGGAGGCAGGTGCTGAAGAGTGGTCAGCAGGAAGTAAAGCAAAGGACCGGGGTTTGGCTCTCTGGTGTGAAGTCTCAGGTCGTTCAAGGTGTTGGGAAGCAATTCTTTAGATGATGTCAGTGTCCATGCAGGGCTCATGTCTCACTTTTCTTTGCATCTCTGGGTCAAGGACTTTTTTGTTTTAGTAAATGTTGGTTGAATGAATGAAAAGGCTCCTCAGATGGTGTGTAATTAGAAAAGCCACCGTCTTCTCTCCTGTTGTTTATAAATATTCCATCAGTGAGAAAAGACATAGCCCCAGGGAACAACAAAATGAGCTGGCGTGGAAACCAAGCGGCACTTTTCCGAATTCAGTAGAGAGAAGCCAGAAGCCTCTTGCTCGGGCAGTCAACAGGGATACCTTGAGAGCTTATGCCCTTTGCAACTTGGAAGACAAAACAGCAAAAACTCAGAGATTACAATAAGAATCCCTCTGCAAATAACCACTGAGAACACTAACGGGAGGGGAGTTTTGGCTCCTGGTCTTGGACAGGAGGAGCAGGATGGGGGAAAGAAAGAGAATGAAACCCTCTTAGATCAGAAGGGCGTGTAGCCCAGAGGGTTGTCGTTTATAAGGAAACATTATCTCCTGATCCATATGTTCCGTTTTCTATTTAGAGCTAATTTGCTTCAGTGTATACTGTGAAGCCCCAAGGGACCGGGCTAGCTTTGGGGCACCTGTCAGTCAGCCCCTCACTGCCCAGTTTACTGAATTCAGATCCACTGGCATGGATCTGAAGCAGCACAGTTGGGGTTGGTGGAAGTTCTCTGCAGTTTCCTGAGTAGCAGGCTACACCATACACCACTCTCAAGTGTTCTCGCCATGACACAGAGCTGCCTAGCTCCGGAGTCCCTTCTGAAGAAAGGCCACAGGTCCCACTTGGAGGTCATGTCTTGACCTCTCTATTTCTCTCTTGTGTTAATTTTCTATTCCAACATAACACATGACTACAAAGGTAGAAGCTTTCTACAAAACCCAAGTGTTGTCTTGCAGTGTCCATGGGTCGGGGGTCCAGGCACAGCTTGACTGGATTCTCTGCTGGGGGAGACACAAAGACTTAATGGAGATGTCATCTTGGGCTGCAGTCCCATCTGAAGTGCAACTAGGGAAGGACCCACAAGCTCATGGTTGTTGCAGCTCCTTGAAGTTCACGTGACTAAGGGCTCTTTTTCTTGCTGGCTGTCAGCACCTCCCCAGATGCATGTATGCTCAGTAGCTCAGTCGTGTCTGACTCTGCAACCCCGCACACTGTAGCCTGCAGTCTCTTCTGTCTGTGGGATTTCCCAGGCAGGAATATTGGAGCAGATTGCCATTTCCTCCTCCCAGGGATCTTCCTGACCAGGAATCAAATCCACATATCCTGCACTGACAGGCGGATTCTTTATCACTGAGCCATTAAAGAAGCCCTCTCACCAAGTGGCTATCTCCAAATAGTAGCTCACAAGACTGGCGGTTTCTGTCTTCAAAGCCAGCCTGTGGGAGTGTTCTCAAGACAAGCATGGCAGTGTTACAATGTAACAATTGTAAAAATTGTAGTAACATAATCACATATGTCTCATCACCTTTGCATATTCTATTGGGTGGAGACAGGTCATAGATTCCACTCACATTCAACTGGGGGGAGGGTATCCCACAAGGATGTGATCCCCTAGAGGTGTGGATCATGAAATCCACCTTAGAATTTTCTTCCCTCTTCTGTCTAAATTCCATTCTTTGATTTTTTAAACTTTTTTGGGATGTGAATCATTTTTAAGTCTTTATTGAATTTGTTGTAATATTGCTTCAGTCTTTTCATGATTTGTTTTCTTTTTGCTTGTTTGTTTGGCCCCAAGTACATGAGATCTTAGCTCCCCAACCGGGAATCAAACCCACACCCTCTGCATTGAAAGGTGAAGTCTTAGCCACTAGACTGCCAGGGAAGTCCCCATCCCTTGATTTTAAATTCTCCCAAAACCCCCAAATTTAAACTCCAAAATTTCAGACTTGGATATTAGATGCCTGTTCCATATCTCCTTTAGCAATCCAATATTGAGATTGAATTTAACACATTCATGATACAGTTCTGATTACTAACCCCTCAAAAACTGGTCCTCCTATGAATTCCCTCATCTCCTTTGATGGCAGCACCATCTTTCTGGATTTTCAGGTAAAAACTAACTTTCATTCTTCTTTCTTATATCCCACAGTCCATCTGTTGGCAATCTCTGCTGTATCTACCTTGAAATTGTGCTCAGAATCTGAATACATTTCATCCTCTGCCCTGTTGATGTGCCAGGACCTAATCAGTATCCCTAGGTTCCACCTAGACCAAGAAACTCCCAATTGGATTGTGTTTCTGTGTTTGACTGTCTTGTAAGTAGTTTAGTCAGAGCGATTCTCCTAAGGGATTATCCTCTACTCACCACCCCCAATGGTTCCCATCTCAATTAGAGTTAAGCCCAAAGCCCCTACTATGATCCACATGGCCCCAGATGATGGGCTCCTGGCTATGTCTGTTACTTTAATCAACACGACCTTTCATTCATTTATGAAAGAATGAATGAATGAATGGGTCCTCACTGTCACCAACTTTGCCATTGTGCCTTGGGACACAGGGAAATCCTTTTATCTATCCTCTCTGTGTGTATGGGGTCTCCACATCAATTATTTCTGCCTTCACTGAGCCCTTGTTTAGGCCTTTCCAAGACTGGGGTCCATGTGTCTCTTTGAATAAACAGAGTTTCTCCTTTGGCTCTTGTTTTCCCCTCCACTTGTTTGGAAAGTTTCAGAGCACACAGCAACGTCAGGCCATTATGCTGGTGTGACTAATATTTCATCCTGGCAAAGGCATAATTTGCAGGAAGTGATGCTCCCTCCCCACGTTAGCCTCTAAGCAAAACAACAAGATGACAATGGTGAAGTCTGTGACAATGGTTATGGAGATGAGGAAGAGCCTGCCATGAAACAGAGCCTTTCTGTAGATGCAAATTCCTGCTCTATTGCCTGCCAGCCGTCTGACCTTGGCCAAGCTGCCTGCCCTCTCCAAATCTCATTGTCTTCATATACAAAACAGGAGAATCACACCACTCCTGCCAGACTATTATGAGGGGAACATAATTTAATGGATTCTTAAATGTCTACCACCGTGCCCAGCATGTAGTAGGAACTCAACAAATAGCTAAAATTAGCCTTCGTAGGAGGCTGACAAAGGCTTCTACATTGCAACATGGTACAAAGGAATGAAATAATACACCCACCCTTTTCCTTGTAAGAGCATTTTTGCTTTTAAAATCACTTTGGGCCACCGGGGGAACTCGTTAGTTGTGGTCTACCCTGTCACCAGGTAGCCAAGCATTGAGTTAATCTGATGGTCATCTTGGCATCTCAGAGAATTTTCTCTGGAACATTCCACCCCAACCAGGAGAGGGTACACTTTGTTGTTGCTTTTCCAGTTGTGTCCAATTCTTTGAGACCCTGTGGACTGCACCACACCAGGCGTCCCTGTCCATCACCAACTCCTGGAGCTTGCTCAAAGTCATGTCCATTGAGTCAGTGATGCCATCCAACCTTCTAGTCCTCTGTCACCCCCTTCTCCTCCTCCCTTCAATCTTTCCAAGCATCCGGTCTTTTCCAGTGAGTCAGCTCTTCACATTAGGTGGCCAAAGTATTAGAGCTTCAGCTTTAGCATCAGTCCTTCCAATGAGTATTCGGGGTACACTTTGTTAGGGCACATTCAAGTTGGACTTTCAATTTAACTTATTTATGTTTTCAATGTGGGCCATTTTCCAAAAAGAAGTCTTTCTTGAATTTGTTACAATATTACTTTTGGTTTATGTTTTGGTTTTTTGACTGCGAGGCATATGGGACCTAGCTCCTGGACCAGGGGTTGAACTTGCACCACCTACACTGAAAGGTGAATCTCCAACCACTGGACCACCAGGGAAGTCCCTCAAGTTGGACTTTTTATTTCTTCTACATATTTACTGCACTCTGAATAGCATGATTGAATTTAAGAACAAAGACAGGGAGTGAAGGGATTTTTGTCAACAAATCCTTTCTGCCTCAGAGAACTTTGCAGAGACATTTCTGAATCCTGACAACTCTCAAAATCTTAATTTGGGAGGCAAACTTTCTGGCAAGGTTGATGTGGTCCCTTGTAGAAACAGTCAGAACGAGAAAAACCAGATACAAAACCTCCCTTTCCATCACCTCCCTCCCATCCCCAACTCCAGGTCACTGACAACCATTGTTCTAATTTATGAAAATATCACTTCCTGACAGAAAGAAGACTTTCAAAATATTCAAGGAATTCATGATCTTCAACTGGACCTTATATAACAACATTTTAATATTTGTTACCTCTACTATAGCAGCTTAAAGAGGCTAAACTTCTATCAAAACTGTGCAAGGATTCAAAATTCTAAGCACAAGATGCGAGTGGGAGAATGTTGCTTCCTATAGAACCCAGAATAGTTTAATAGCTTTGTGGAGCAGAGGCACTTGGGTCCCCCCTCTTTCTTAACCCAGAAGGATGCTTGGTTGTACCCACCCACTCCATTTTTCTTCATTTTCTCAAACCTGGCATAGGTCCACCTTAAATTAATGTTAAACAGCTTTATTAAGGCAAATTGACTTCAATTTCAAGGCTCTCCAGGAGCTGGCATGCATTAGTAGGCTCCAGTGGTTTCCAATAGGTTCCAACAGCACTTTTTGTTGTTTTAAACATTGGGGAACATCGAGGCTAGGGATATTAATACACAGGATGATTAAACTACTGTTTCCTTTGTCAGTGGTTTAATTGTTCACAGTAGGACTGCTGCTAACAGGTGTGTTTCAAGTCCCATCTCTTCCCTCAGCACGCTTTGCTGCCAGCTCATTCTGAGATGTAAAAATCATATCAGCACAGAACTTCTTGTTCTGCTCAAGAAGAAAGGAGTCTCTACTGCAGCAGGACGGTGGACCCCACAGCGTTCTAACAACCACACATCCTCATTTTCTCTCCATGAACAGATGCAGGCCAAATTCTCTTTCCTTACTGAGCGATTAAACCACACACAGGATGGCAGGATTGCAGAGGACCAGTGAGCAGGGATTTCAGGATCTCATACTGCGTAGGAACAAAGCATCAAATCCAGCAGAGCAGCCTCATGGTCTAGTCCAAGTCACTTTCCCAGTCAGCTCAGCATCCTGCTGGCCAGCCACCACGCTGCAGAAGAGTTCATCTGTCTAGCTAGAAGTCTTCAGTGAAAAGGGTGTGTGTGTGTATGAGTGTGTGTGTGTGAGTGTGTGTGTTTACCTGAATGAATGGACATGAGTCTGTGTAATTGTGTCTAGGTGGATAGATGGATGATGGATGGGTGGATGGACAGATGGTTCTGTGTGTGTGTATGTGTCTTGATGACTAGACGGATGGATGAACATGCTAGTGTGTGTGTGTGTGTCTGTGTGTGTGTGTGTCTGTGTGTGTGTATCTATATAGATGGATGGAAGATGGATGGGTGAATGTGAGTGTGTGCATGTATATATGTACACAAGAATGGATGAATGGATGGGTGAACATGAATGGACATGTGTATGTGTGTGTCCATGTGTGTCTATCTATCTGTCTAGGTGAATGGATGGATATGTGAATATGTGTTTGTGTCTAGTTGGATGGATGGGTGTGTGTCTGTTGTGTGCATATAGAGGGATGGATAGGTAATTGCACATGCGTGCATGCCTGCTTGCTCAGTTGTATCCAAGTCTTTGTGACACCATGGACTGTAGCCTCTCAGGCTTCTCTGACCATGGGATTTTCCAGGCAATAATACTGGAATGGGTTGTCATTTCCTCCTCCAGGGGATCTCCCTGACCCTGGGATGAAATCTGTCTCCTGCATCTCCTACATTGGCAGGTGGATTCTTTACCACTGAGCCACCTGGGAAGCCCAGATAGACAATCAAATACACATGAATGAATATGTATGTACCCCTAAATACACACACTAGCTTTCAACTTTATTAAAAACCCATCATGTATGGGCCCCCACAACAAGATTTGCACAGTAACAGTCCTCACAGAATTGAGAAAACTATCTGAGGACTGCAACACTCAAGTAAGCTACTGAAGATGCCCCTTGCCTATGTATAGCCCCTTGGTACCAGTTTCTAAATAATATGCTTTCCAGAAGCTCACATCACACTGGGGTCAACACTAGGCCCAACTTCCTTTCTTAATTAGCAAGTTGAATGTGTTTTGTGGTCATTCCTAAATTTCCCTAACTTGTTATCCTAATGAGATTTGGGCTATGAGATTGGAGAGATTGAGAGCTGGAAAAGCTTAAAAGGCATATCTCCCACCAGCAACAAGGTTTACAAGTCTTTCATCACTTGCTGCTGTGTTGTTGACTATAACCTGGTTCCCTCTGTATTCAGCCAACAAGTAGCTCAGGGTGATTGCTGGGCTCCAGCCACACATAAGCATCCCATCCACCCCACCCCCAAGGGATGGCACCACCATGAGGGCTCACACTTTCTCTGACAATGACCTGAGAGGGGGATCAGCAAGCTGGGCTGGCAGGGCTGGGGACTGCCCTCTGGCCAATCCCAGGGGCACTCCTGAAGGACACCCCTACTCAAATCCCTATCACACCTCAGGTAAGTGTCTAGAGCGCGTGGTCTCTATCAACTGTGGAGCAGATTCTGTCTGGAATGCAGCAAAATTGGAGGGTCTACCATGTACGCACTGGATGAGCATCCTTAGAGCTCAGAGAAGTGTTACAAAACGTGGTAAAGCAGCTTCTGGACCCAACATGCTTACAGTCCAAATGGGGGCAGAGGCACCACGTGACCACTCATGAAAATATTGCCTGAGGGTACAGTTCTGGGGGTGCACTGTAACTTCAGTAAAGGAGGCAGAGGAGGCACAGAGAAGGAGGGGTCCTGCAGCAAGGGTGCATGGAGGATCTGGCATAAAGGAATTGGACACCTTTTGAGCAGGTGAAGAGGTGATAGGAAGGCACTCAAGAGCAGGTGTAGGGAAGCCATCCCCATGACATCTTAGGGGAATACGGAGGCTGTTTGCCTGAGCTCAGGGAACTGGAGGGGGAGGAGGAGGGAGAAGAGACGGGGAGGAAGGGGAGGAGGGGACAGGTAGGGGCTGCAGAATGAACGGGAAATGAAGAAATAGAAAATGAGACTTTTCCATCAGCCTCATTTCAGACCTTCACTCATTCCTGGGTGAGTCCAGCTTTTGCTTAGACATATTTCAGTCACCCCCACAGGTAAGCGGCAATAGACACTGGACTCTGAATTATTCTTTCATCATGCAAAGCTGCTTCCCTAAGGAGCCAAAGCTATACCCACAGGATGCTCACAAGTGCCCTCTGTGTCTCCAAGGGTACAGCTTGGGGGGGAAAGACTTGGAAACAAATGAGCCCCAAGCAGACCACCCCCTGCTCCAGACTACTGGGCCCTCCTGCCAGCCTCCTGCCAGCTGTCCCCACCCTTGCCTGCCGTCAGCCCTCTCCCAACCCCTGTGGGTTTCTCTGCCCCTGCAGGTGTCTCTTTACAAGGAAACCAACCTGCTGACATTTCCCAGCTCATATTCACAGCTTCTGATTCATCATGCATCCCCTTCTCAGGATCTGGGAGCCTGCAACTATGACTTTCCCACCCAGATTCCTCTCTCTCCTCTTTCCCCAGCTGGCTTAGCAAGTTTCTGCACCTCTCCCCACCCATCATCCCTGCATCAACTCTGTTCATTGTCAACAACCTAGAAACTTCTGTCAGGAACTGTAATCTGAACACACAGAGTGCAGAATGTTATCTTGCTCTCTGCTCTGGGGATGGATGACTGATAGAAGCCAAGGGCTGTTTCTTCCAGACTGCTCTGTACATGATCATAAAAATAGCCCAGCCCACTTTGAACCAGTATCAGCTCCCTTTCTTACAGATTTCAGGCACCACCTGGAAAGATGTGATGTTTCTCCTCAGGAAGCTGATAGGTACCTGGAACTGAGACCCATGATTGCCTGAGATGAAATCTGAGGATGATCAGGGCAGCAAGCTTTGGACAAGCTCCTCAAATGAGCCTTGCACTCGAGCTGTCAGATGTGGACTTTGGAAATGGCAACTCGGGGAAGCTCCCTGAATGGTCTGTTTTAATCCATCGGACAGTGGGTAGCTGGTGAAGGATTTGTACCATATAAATTAATTTCCATTTCCTTCTCCAGGGGATCTTCTCCAACCAGGGATCGAACCAGTGTCTCCCATGTCTTATGCATTGGCAGGTGGATTCTTTACCACTGAGTCACCTGAGAAGCTCTATTTCTATTAAAAGCATTGCTCAAAAATCTCTAGTTAGGGGACTTCCCTGGTGGTTTGATGGCTAAAACTCTGTGTTTCCAATGCAAGGAGCCTAAGTTTGATCCTTGGTCAGGGAACTAGATCCCACGTGCTACAACTAAAGGTCTTGCAAGCCACAACAAAGATCAAAGATCCTGCATGCTGCAACGAAGACCCAGAGGAGACAAATACATAAATAAATAGATATTTTTAAAAAATCACTATTTATGCTATATTTTTAAAGACTTATACCACACTTAGAACTATAATAATTTTACTTCTTGAGTCTCTTTTATTTCTCAGAGAAACATACTCATCTTACAATGAAAATCCACTCAAAGTTACAAAGTTGTACAAATAGAGTCAACTGCATGCTAAGTCGCTTCAGTCATGTCCAACTCTGTGAAACCCCATGGACTGTAGCCCTCAAGGCTCCTCTGTCCATTGGATTCTCCAGGCAAGACTACTGGAGTGGGTTGTCATGCCCTCCTCCTTCCCAACCCAGGGATTGGACCCCTGTTTCTTGGGTCTTCTGTATTGGCAGAAGGGTTCTTTACCTGGGAAAAGAAAAGTGTCACCTGGGAAGCCCACAAAGATGAATGTCACGCCCACGAATGTCAAGGTGGAGGTCAGTTTCTCAGGTGTTTCCTCCACCTCCAGAGACGAGTCTACCTGTTTACAGAACAAGGAGCCCAAAGGAGGGGACCGTCACCAGACCTGTCCCTGGTGTCATCTTTTCTCCTGTACTCCAGCCTTCTTGTCTCCCAGCAGTTAAGACTGACAATTACCGTTTAAGTATTTAACTAGTTCAATGACTCCCTTGGTACTTAGCAACCTTCTCCTTCCCACTTTAGACTTCACTTTCCCGTGACAAATGCTCTGAGTTTATAAAACGGATTCTCAGAGGCTATATTTTAATCTACATGCTTGTGCTTTAAATCAATAGCCTATACCCAATTTAAGCTCATTGCCTTATTAGCTGCCATGTAATATTGGTACGCAGCCCAGTGTCAGAGCCGACAGCTGATGTTAAAGAATGTTCAGAGGTTTTAGCTTTCTTTTTTCTTTTTTAAGTTCTACAGCTGTCTGTCATGTGACTGGAGAGCTAATAACTTTGAGCCGCAGTATCATCCTTTCCAAGTTCATTTCAATACTGAAAACCAAAATGCACTATTAAAACTCATTACCATTTCTATCTCTAATGGTGCAGATTCCATTTCCTATGATTTTATTCTCATCTAAAAGCAAATCGTATTTGCATAAGGAAAGGGAAAACTCAGATTTTTTTCTTTCTTTTAATTAAGAAAAAATATACATAATGGTTTCTAGGGGGAAAAAAGTGCCACCCAAACACATCCGTTGAGCAAATCAAAATCCCCAAAACCTGATGTTATGGACTGAATTATGTCTTCATCAAAATCACATGTTGGAGCACTAAATACCTGTACTTTCAAATGTAACCATATTTGGAGATCAGGTCTTTATAGAGATAATCAAGTTGAAATGAAGTCATTAGGGTGGGTTCCAATTCAGTGTGACTGGTGTCCTTATGAGGAGATCAGGACACAAAAACACACAGAAGAACGACCACGTGAGGATACAGGGAGAAGATGGCCATCTACCCACTGAGGAGAGAGGCCTCGGGAGGAACCAGCCCTGCTGACACCTGGATCCTGGACTTCCAGCCTCCAGGACTCTAGACAACACAGTTCTGTTGTCTAAGCCACTCTGTGTCACTTAGTTACAGCAGAGGTTACTGAGGTATCTGAGATTTCCTGACTGTGATAGTGACAGTGAAAAGTGAAGTAGAAGTGTTAGTCACTCAATCGTGTCCAACTCTTTGAGACCCCATGGACTATAGCCCTCCAGGCTCCTCTGTTCATGGGATTCTCCAGGCAAGAATACCGGAGTGGGTTGCCATTCCCTTCTCCAGGGGATCTTCCCAACCCAGGGATCGAACTAGGGTCTCATGCATTGTAGACAAATTCTTTACTGATTGAGCCACCAGGGAAGCCCGATGGTAACAGTAGGTAATATTCATTTATCACTTACTATATGCCAGAAAATATCCTAAGTGTTTTCATGTGTCATCTCATTTAATCCTAACCCCATGAAGTAAGTGTCACTATTTTCCTCAGTCTTGCAGATGAGGAACCTCATTCCAGGGATGCTGAGTCATTGGTTTAAGGCCATCCCATTACTGGACAGAACCAGGTGGCTGATCCAGAGCCCTTACCCAGGAAGCACTACCAAGTCACTATGGAATCTTGAATCTTGCTGGATATGAAATAAAATCATGAAGCCAAGAGCCAGGCTCCATTAAAGCTCCATATCTGAGCCCAGGGCTTTTGCTAATGACTAGCCACCCCAATACACACACACACACACACACACACACGTATGCACACACACATTTCATCCAGAACAGAGATGAGCTGAGAGATAAGCTGGCAGAAGAAGGAGGGGCACCTTCCATTGCCATCAGCTGCCCCAGGGCTGGCCTTCCCATTTTTCAGAAGAGCAGGAGAGCAATGGGCATGGACAGAGAGATAAGGACCCAAGAGGAGTCAGGGCCTCCAG
Organism: Dama dama; assembly: GCF_033118175.1. Taxonomy (NCBI): domain Eukaryota; kingdom Metazoa; phylum Chordata; class Mammalia; order Artiodactyla; family Cervidae; genus Dama; species Dama dama. Next base: position 45,326,706 of record NC_083694.1, on the reverse strand, counting down.
GAACCTCAGAGATGCAGCAAAGAGCAGATCACAGTTCAAGGGCAGGGTGCCCAAGGCAGCAGGAGATAGGCAGAAACCTGGAGAGGGGCAGGTTCCAACTTCCTTGAAACTGAGTTTGGGGTGCCCTGTTGTTGTTGTTTAGTCACTAAGTCACGTCCGACTCCTCACGACCCCATGGACTGTAGCATGTCAGGCTCCTCTGTCCTTCTCTATCTCTCAGAGTGTGCTCAAATTCATGTCCATTGGCTTAGTGATGCTATCTAACCATCTCATCCTCTGCCACCCCCTTCTTCTTTTGCCCCCAATATTTCCCAGTATCAGGGTGTTTTCCAATGAATCAGCTTTTCACATCAGGTGGCCAAAGTATTGGAGCTTCAGCTTCAGCATTAGTCGTTTTAATGAATATTCAGGGTTGATTTCCCTTAGGATTGACTGGTTTGATCTCCTTGCTGTCCAACTGAATATTCCTAGTAAAATTAAAAAGATAGAACAATAGAGAGACCCATTCAAAAAACAGACCATGTCTATGATGGAGAGTCAGTTGTTCCATTTAACAGATGAAGCAACCAAGGAGTCAAGGTTGGACCATGTGCCCAAAGCCTGTGTCTGGGAAGCAGCAGAGCTAGGAAGTGAGACTATGTGTCTCCTCCTAGAGTTTACAGATGACAGGTCTGCTGTCTGCTTAACCAGCCAGAGGACAAGCACAGAACCTGGATGGGTAGGAGACAAGGAACCCTTGTGTTCTCTGTCATGGCACGTCTGCACTCCCCTCCCCTCATCCAGAATAACAGAGTGCACCCTGGAACACGGCTCCCTGGCTGGTTAGCTCTCCAGCCTCCTGTGCCTTTGGGAGCAGCCATGTATATTGTGATGCATCCCGATTCCAAGTTGTGCCTTCAAGGATGCTCCTGCTCCTTTCTTCTCTCCCTGCCACCAATTGAGGACCAGAGTATCACAGTGACATTGGATGGATGCCCGGTAACAGAAGAGAGGTTTGAGTCTTGCACTTTGTGGGAAGGAATTGTATGAATTGTTATTTTGGCCAGTATTATTTGGCATCTCTTGTTTACGGCAGTCAAGTCAATATACAAATGCATCTATGAAGACATCGGGGACACCCTCCATCACTTTTCCTTTTCCACTTTTGAAAGTTGTGAGGCTCTCCTGTGCACTTATAAAACAGCATGTCACTTTCCAAAGCTAAAATGATTTGGAGCAGAAAATGCTTCCCCAGTTTTTCTCTCCAGCCAGTCAATAAATCTGGCTGATGTCCCTGAATTATAGTAAAAATGCTGGATCTACAGAGTAAAACCATCTTGGCATCATTCCTCGGAAGGAATGCATGTGTCTCCTGGAAACCCAGGGCTCAAAGGATTTCTCTGCAGGTTCTCCATCACATGTCGGCTTCACTCTTTCTGCCATAAACTGCCGTGATGAGGCTGTAAAAGGAGAAGGTGGAAGGCATCTTCTGAGCGCAAACAAGGATTAAGAGAACTTGACTGGAAAGAGGAAATGGTTCCCCAAAGAGGCAAACTCAGCGAGCGGAATTGATGGAGACAACTGAAGATGCCAGGGGGCAAGATAATTGCAAAACACATTGTGGTTCTGATAACAAACAATTTTTAGCAGGGAGGGTTCAGGAGTCCTGAGCGGCTTGGGGAAATCAAACTTAAGAAAACAAAAAGCCTTGGAAACAATCATCATGATGAACCCTAGAGTCTGCCCTCCCCTGAAGGTCGAAAAAGCAGCTTAAGGACAATCCAGCCCAGGCAGCCCCAGGCTGTGACTCTTGGCTTTTAAGGCTGGCCTGGACTTTTTCAGAACAAAAAGATGCTCAGCAAGGTCAAGGCACAGCACCTAGAATTAACACCACAGCCCAGGCAAAAGTAAGGAAGATGAAGTCACCCAACACCTGCCAGACAATAAGTTCAGCAGAAACATAGATTAAAGTAGACACAGAGAGGAATGTCCTGGAGACTCTTGCATGTGTTCACTGGGAGAAACATACAAAACTATATTGGGCTATAATATATAAACTATATTGGGAATATATATATTCTTAATTTTAGAGAAATGGGAACCCCTGAAATGAGGATGGTGGATCCATAATTGTGCTGTGTCCACACAGTGGAATACACACAGTCATGAAAATGAAAGAAGTACAGACACACAGATCAGCAAAGATGATTTGTGCTAAGTGCCCCCAGCCCCCTCCAAAAAAAAAAAAAAAAACGCAAGTTACAGAAGAATACACACAGGTCATTCTCTGTAAATATTTATCTGTGGATGGAGGGTCTACTACATGTCAGGCACTCTTAAAGCGAGGTATGTAGGTACACAGTAGACATCCACACATGATCTTTGCATCCTGAAAGCTTATGTTCTGGTGGAAATAAAACACATACCTGATTAAATATGTAGTTAGATGGAGATGGTGCCATGGAGGCAGGAGTCAGGAAGGCAGACAGGGAAGGCCATCACTTGAAGTTCAAGTTGAAAGGCCTCATGGAGAAGGCAAGATTGAACCAAGAAGATGACAGTTTGGGCCCCATGATGTGCAGCAAAGACATGAAACAGCATGAGCAAAAGCCCTGAGATGGAGGTGTGCTGGGAACATTGGAGCAACAGCAAAAGGTCAGCAGGTGGGAGCAGAGTGAGCAATTTAGAAAGTAGCAGACACAGAGGTCTATGGATGGAAACCTGGGAGCTTGGAAGGCAGAGGAAGCAGGTAGTGCTTGGAGACCTGCCATCTCAAGGAACTTGGCTCTAACTCTGTTGTAAAAAGGTCTTCGGGTTTCTGAGGTGACTCAGGGGTAAAGAATCCACCTGCCAATTCATGAGACACAGGTTTGATCCCTGTGTCAGGAAGATCCCCTGGAGAAGGAAATGGTAACACACTCCAGTATTCTTGCCTGGAGAATCCCATGGACCAAGAAGCTTGGTGGGCTACATACAGTCTAAGGGGTCGCAAACAGTTGGAAACGACTTGGAGACTAAACAACAGCAAAAACAAAAAAGGTATCTTCAGTAGAGAGAATGCATGAACAGAAGGAGAGAAATGGAGATGTTTATCATGAAGACCCAAGGGAGAAGTGATGCAGGAGCACCACATGCGGTGGAAGGGTAACTGGCCCAAAATATTAAAAGCTGGACTTCCCTGGTGGTCAAGTGGTTAAGACTTTGAGCTTCCACTGCAGGGGGCAAAGGTTCGATTCCTGGTCTGGGAACTTAGATCCCATATGCCACACAGCTTAGTCAAAGAAATAGATCCTTAAAAAATATGCAATATTAAGTGTATTGTTTATGGACACATGGATATTTAGTAATTCTCTAAAGAAAAGCAAGGGGCCAATAAATGTCACGGAAGAAATTCATCTGGAAGGTAAGGCTGGGGTAAAGGAAAGATCACCCATGTGGTGGGGGACTATTCATCCTGTTTGGGGAAATTTCTTTCACGATTCTTAACATGTCAGGTATATTGCACACAGTACAGCATGTAGGAGTTTTTATAATTAAAAACGACAGTGTCATTGGTTGAAATCTCTAGGTACCTAATGTCTCTTTTAATGTAAGAACATTAAACTCAAAAGAGAAAACTAGAAAGTGTATGAATTCATGCATACCTTTGGACATAAAATCAAGGAGTCAGAAAACATAAAAGTCACTCAGTTTGACTCTATGAGCGTTAAAAGCCACATGCAAAGTCAAATGATGAGAATGAAACAAAAAAGCCCAGAACTCCTGGGAGTGGTGAACCCCTTTCTGTGGCAGGCGATTACCCCCTCTTCACAGCTCGGGGGCAGCACACACGGCCACCGCGTTTGCCCCTGTGCTACGCTCAGTCGTTCAGTTGTGTCCAACTCTTTGAAACCCCGTAGACTGTAGTCCTCCAGGCTCCTCTGTCTACGGGATTTTTCAGGCAAAAATACTGATGTGGGTAGCCATTTCTTCCTCCAGGGGATCCTCCTGACGCAGGGGTCAAATCCACATCTCCTTTGTCTCTTGCATTGCAGTCATCTGCAGGCATCTTTACCCCCTGAGCCGCTGGGGAAGCCCTGTCTGCCCCTGTTGTCTTGGCAAATCCTGGGATGAAGTGTAGTCATTGCTACTCAGGTTTTTGAAGGCATAGGAAGATGGGCTTGTCAAGAGATAGGTCTTTTTTTTTTTTTTTTTTATTAGTTGGAGGCTAATTACTTCACAACATTTCAGTGGGTTTTGTCATACATTGATATGAATCAGCCATAGATTTACACGTATTCCCCATCCCGATCCCCGCTCCCACCTCCCTCTCCACCCGATTCCTCTGGGTCTTCCCAGTGCATCAGGCCCAAGCACTTGTCTCATGCATCCCACCTGGGCTGGTGAACTGTTTCACCATAGATAATATACATGCTGTTCTTTTGAAATATCCCACCCTCACCTTCTCCCACAGAGTTCAAAACTCTGTACTGTACTTCTGTGTCTCTTTTTCTGTTTTGCATTTAGGGTTATCGTTACCATCTTTCTAAATTCCATATATATATGTTAGTATGCTGTAATGTTCTTTACCTTTCTGGCTTACTTCACTCTGTATAATAGGCTCCAGTTTCATCCATCTCATTAGAACTGATTCAAATGAATTCTTTTTAATGGCTGAGTAACATTGCATGGTGTATATGTACCACAGCTTCCTTATCCATTCATCTACTGTTGGGCATCTAGGTTGCTTCCATGTCCTGGCTATTACAAACAGTGCTGCGATGAACATTGGGGTGCACGTGTCTCTTTCAGATCTGGTTTCCTCAGTGTGTATGCCCAGAAGTGGGATTGCTGGGTCATATGGCAGTTCTATTTCCAGTTTTTTAAGAGATAGGTCTTGCAAGGGACACTTAAAAATGACCAAGAACCAGCATTCAGCAAAGTTCAAGTTCCATAGACTTCACTCTGGATTCAGCTCACTTTTTAATAACTATTTCAATGCCTTTTTGGAGGCTAATATGAAGGATTGGAAAATGAGAAGAGATATTAAGCTGATAGATACTGTCAAGACTTTATTGAAATACAATGTTTCCTTTAGACTAAACCCTCTCCAGGGTAAAATTCTTTATTTCAGAGCACGTATATTTGGAGTATTAGGACAGAGTGCCAGAGTGGAGTGGACATTCACAGAGTTTGAAATTCCTCCAGCTCATGTTGTTCCAAGATATGGGTACACTCGTGGCTCTTCTGTAACTTAAGCCAATTAAGTGATGATTTCTCCCAAGTCCAGACTCCTCTTGAACTGGGGAAGGGAATTGCTATAAATATTATTTGATAAATGATGTCAAGTTTTAATAAAAACAGATGTCACAAACTTTTAAGTGCTTTCATTTCTGGGTCCCTGGGATTTGCTCCAGTTTCATATTGCCAACTCCAGAATGCAATTATCTTATGTGATAAAGTGAGGTCCTGACTGAAGAAAGGTCCTGATTGGGGATTTTACCACACAGCAGAGAACTGCTGGCTCAGGGAAATTTTGCAAGATGTGGTTGTGGTCCACAAAATCTTTTCAGGAAAAAAAAAAAAATTGATTCAATTCAGGAGCACCTTTGTCTTTGTTTTGGGTTTCCCTGTTGCCTCAGATGGTAAAGAACCTGCCTGTAATGCAGGAGACCTGAGTTTGATCCCTGGATCAGGAAAATCTCCCCAAGAATGGAATGGCTACCCACTCTAGTACTCTTGCCTGGAGAATTACATGGGCAGAGGAACCTGGCAGGCTATAGCCATGGGGTCGCAAAGAGTTGGGCACAACTGAGCGATTAACACTTGCCTTTGTTTTGCAATATTAGCAAAGATTTTCTGGCCAAACACTCCTGAAATATTTATTCATAAAACATCACGAGTTTCATAAATAACTTTGTTTTCACTGGTTCTATTTTGTAAGATGCTAAAGATAATCTTGGTAAGCAAATAAAACACAGTTTGGAAATTTTTGCCTCTTTCAAACCAGATGGATTAAGCCTATTCAAGAGGCTGAGGAGAGAAACATTTGGTGTGCACCTTGGCTTATTTTCATATGGTTTCATACTCACAGTGTACACTCCACATCCGGTCGTGGTTGCCTCAGGCCAGCTACGCAACCTGTCTGAGCCTTCATTTCCTCATCTGTAAGTAGCTGTGTAATAGTGGTTCCTCCCCATAAGATGATGGAAACGCCAGATGATCCGAGGGGGCTTATGAAGTGCCTGCCATGGGGTCCGTTGACGATAGCACTTGACCCAGTGAGCAAGTACTGGGTCTGAAGACTCTTTAGGTTGGCTGCCAGGTGACCACTGCCAGCCTCATCAGACAGGCTTAGTGGGGCTGGGAACAAAGCAGAACTTGCAAAATCACAAGATTTATCTGACATTTTGTTACTAAACAGCTCCTCTCCCCTTTCCTCCACATGTTTAGTTGTTGTTTTCATAAGAGGGAGACATTTGTCAATCTTTCTTTCACTCAAGAAAATAGAACCAACAGGTCTTCTGGCATCCTGCCTTGGATAGTCTCAATCTACTGGCAGTTATTATTCCTCTTTTTCCTTTAAAAAAAATTGAATGAAAAAGACTCTTCAACATGTAGACTCCTCTCTTTGCATTATTTCATTTTACAGAATTGTCTTAAAGTTCCTAGTTTTTAATGTGTGATGACAATTCTTTTATACATTTCTACACACACACACACACACATGTTTCTACATAACTGCAAGCTTATCTTTCACTTTTTTATCAAGAGTTTTTTCATTTAAAAATTTTTTTTCACATCAACCTCCCTTCCCCACAGGTAACTTGATGTATGTCCATTCACACCTTTTTTGTGTGCTAATGTGATCATATCTGTGTTTATGTTTATACCAAAACACACAAAACAATAGTGAACTCTCACAGTGTATGTACTATGCTCTTGACACTACTTTCTCTCCACTCCCACTTAATCCTCAGAGCTCTTGGAAGTAGCTGCCACATTATTCCCATTTTTACATGTGGGGAATCAGAGGTACAGAGAGGTTAAGAAGATGACCAACTTCATATAAGATTCAAATACAGGCTGGCAGTGTGACTGCAGGTCCTTGATCTAGAGGAGTTCTTGGTCATTGCTTATTTTGCAAATTGAGGTGATGTTATGTAAACTCTTCTGAGTCTTGCTCTTTACATGTCACAAAACATAGCAAAAATCCATCTAATGGAACTCATTATTTTTAATGGCTGCATGATATTCCACATTTTTCTTATTTTATAATAGAGCCTCTGAGCATTTCCTTTGTTCAAAGCTTTTTTGCCCCTGTATACAACACTGCAAGTGAAAAGTGAAAGTGAAAGTCACTCAGTTGTGTCTGACTCTTTGCAACCCCATGTACAATACAGTCCATGGAATTCTCCAGGCCAGAATACTGGAGTGGGTAGCCTTTTCCTTCTCCAGGGGATCTTCCAAACCCAGGGGTCAAACCCAGTTCTCCTGCATTGCAGGTGGATTCTTTACCAGATGAGCCACAAGGGAAGCCCATATACAACACTGCTGAAAAATAAATATCTGGAACATTGCCTTAGGTAATGGTGCTTCTGCTTCTCTGAGACAATTTTTTAAGAAATATGAATGACACCAAAACTGACCCCAGAAGAAATAGAAAATCTGAATTGTCTAATTGACAAAGAAAAGATTGTAAAGGCAAATGAAGATGTACTGTTTGTAAAGAAATGAGTTCACAGTGTAAGTCTAACTAATGTGTAAAGAACAAATAATTTTGGTATAATTTACACTTTTTAATGTATATAGAAACAAGAGAAATGATCAATTATAACATCCTGGTTACCTCCAGCCCCTGTGGTGCCTTCATGCAAATTAGAAAGGTCTACCCAACCTGCCCCTCGCCAGGCACCTCTGTGTACTTCATAAAGCACACAGCTCCTCCAAATAGTGCAAAATGTAATGCAAAGAAAGACAATCACAGGCCAGCTCCATTTATCAGTGTAAACTGACTGCTCCAAACAGTGTTTTAGCAAATTCATATAGCTGGTGATATATCAAAAAAATAAAACTCAAATTTTTGTGGCCAAAAAAATGTATGCATATTGACTAGGAAAAAAAGAATGAAACTCTATAATCAAGCAGGGTTTGTTCTTGAAATGGAAACATGCTTTATGTTTTGAAATTTGCTACCATGATTTTTTTAACTTATTAAGGGAAAAAATATGTGAAAAGATCCTAAGAAGACATTTGACTAATTTTAGTGATCACTAGTAATAAAAATCCCAAGTAAAATATAAATAAAAGAAACAATATGATAAAGTTTGTTTCTTCAAGACAAACATCAGAAATCATTTTCAATGGTGAATAACTGAAATGGTATCTGTTAAAATCAGGAAAAAGACAAGATAGTTGTTATCATCTTGGTTATTGGCCATTCTTCAAAGTTTCAGAGAATGTGAAAAGATAAGAAAAAGGTAAAAATCAGGATAAAGAAGAAATTACATTCTCCTTCCCTATGTTATGGCTGCATATCTAGAAAACACAAGAGATTTGAGGGGAAAAAGTTAGTATTAGTAAGGAGTTTTTATAAGGTGCACAAATAAAAGACAAATAAAGAAAAAAATAGTTTTTCTTGGTCTTATAAATAATTTTAGCAATATAAAATTACTGTTGTTGTTCAGTGGCTAAGTTGTGTCCAGCTCTTTGCAACCTCATGGACTGCAGCACGCCAGACCTCCCTGTCCCTTGCCATCTCCCAGAGTTCACCCAAGTTCATGTCCATTGAGTCGGTGATGCCATCCAACCATCTCATCTTCTGCTGCCCTCTTCTCCTCCTGCCCTCAATGTTTCCCAGCATCAGGGTCTTTTCCAGTGAGTCAGCTCATCACTTCATCACCACTACAAGTGGCCAAAGTATTGGAGCTTCAGCTTCAGCATCAGTCCTTCCAATGAGTATTCAGGGTTGATTTCCCTTATGACTGAAAACAGAAAATAGAACTTGCTATCTACTAGGCATGCTCTGAGTTCTTAAATGAGTTGATCCTCACCACAAATCTATGTGGATACGATTCTTATTCCCATGTTCAAGATAAGGAAAGAAAGCACAGGGAAGTGAAACAGTGTGGTCCAAACCAGACAGTTGTGGAGGAGTCAGATAGGAAACGAAACAGTTTAACTCCAAACGTGCCTTTAGCCAAATCCTTCTGCTGCTTCTCACTGCAGAACAGAAATGGGTTAAAATTCAAACAGAAAGAATCTACATGCACATTGCTAAAAAGTTCTGTGGTCATATTTATCTTCATTATAAACATACACACATATTCTTTAAAACAAATCATAAACGAATAACAGAATCATGTTATGCGTGCTGAAGTTTTAAAATTCTCTCTCTTTCTCTCTATCCCTGTCTCTTCCCATGTACTTTCTCTCTCTCCCTGTCACACTCTCTCTCTCTCTCTCCCCCTGCCCCCCTCCACCATGCTACTGTCTCTACATCCATTCTCCTTCTTCATCTACCATAATCACACCACTTCCAAATTATGTTAACCTATGCTTGTAAATTAATGTCCATTCATAGTTCACCACTGACATACAGTTACATAAAAGCACACATATTTTCATGCATACTAAAATTTTGAATTGTTTTCTAAAATGATGCCTTTGCAACTAGTTTATTCTTTGAACCTCTGAATAACATTTCTTATTTTATTAATGTAATGGTTACCATTTTTCATCCATTCATTCCTTTCTTTGGAGGCATTAAACTGTTTTTTTTTCTTAGTTTTTAACCACATGGAGTAAATCTACAGAATCTGCCCATTGTCTGTCTACATATATGTATCTATTTGTATCTGTCATCTATAATAATTGCATATTATATAATTGTGAATATATAACTTTAGGTACCAACTTTTGTAGTTTTAGGTGATAGGATGGAATCTATATGCTTAATTTTAATTAGTCTTGTCAAATGCTTTCCAAAATAGCTGTTAAAATGTACATGTCTATTAGAAACTGTTAAGAATATCTTCTCTGAAGTATTTTGCCAACAGTAAGTGTTAAAGTTCTCATTAATTTTTACAGTCAGATTGTTGTAAAGATATACCTCCTTTTGACTTTAAATTGTCCAACTGCTGATGAGTAAAAGAGTCTTTTCCTATTTATTAATTATTTAGATTTGCTCATCACTGCATTGCCTACTAATATACTTGGCCCATTTTTGGTTGTCTTCCTGTTATTTGTCAGTTATTAGAGACTTTTATATTATACTTATTAACACTTTGTCTGTCACAGACACAGTTAGTATTTTAGAAATGTTTTTATTTTTAATTTCTTGCCAACAGAAGCTTTTTAAAAATTTAATAAAATCTATGTTTTATCTTATAGCCACTGGGTTTCTGGTTCTGCTTAATAAATTCTGTCTTTCTTCTAGAAGTTTTACATATTTGCAGTTGCCATTAGTGCATTTGTAGTTCATATATTTTTGTGGTATAAAGAAGGAGCTGAGCTTTATTTTCTTCCAGAAAGATGGCAAGTTGCACTAGCACCATTTATTAATCTATCCTCTTCCCAGGAAAGTAAAATGTTCCCTACACTGAGATCTGCTTCTGGATTTTCTATGCAATCTCTCCACCAGAGTAAATTGTGTGCAGTCTGTTTTGGTATCTATAAAGGAGAGGTCAGCGCTGTAGGTTTTTCTCAGTACCAATTCCTTCACATGAATTTGAAGGATATTTTTCTTCTAACTTCCCAAAAAGCCCCCACGATGAACCAACCAAACAACACAGAGCACAGTCTGTCTCTCCGTTTCCCCACTGGCCTCTCTCTCTCTCCTTCCCTCCCTACTCCTCTTCCTCCTTCCCCTCCTTTTCCTCCACTTTCTTCCCTTCTTCTTCTTTCTCTCTCTGTCCCTTCTCTATAAAAGTTCTGACTGTTTTTTATTGTTTATTTCCTTCAGGTGTTTTCACTATAATAAAGAAAAACTATTATTTTGTATAATTCTCTTTTAGCAACCCATTTTATAAATTTCTTTCTTAAGTACATTGTTTACTTAACTATTAGTATCTTCAATATTTTTTTTACTATGCAGCCACATCAGCAAAACAAACAAAAAAGGATAGTTTTATCTCTTTTCTAATGTGTATGCTGATATTTTCATTTTCTTGTATCATCACTGCCTTTCCTACAATGACAAAGCAATGTTGAATAACAATCATGATAGTGAAAATTTCTTAGTTACCACTTTTAAGATAAACAGATGTAGTGTACATCCATTAGGGTAATATTTGTTGCTGGGCTTGGGCTTCCCTGGTGGCTCAGATGGTGAAGAGACTGCCTACAGTGTGGGAGACCCAGGTTTGATCCTTGGCTTGGGAAGATCTCCCTGGAAGAGGGCATGGCAACTCAGTCAAGTATTCTTGCCTGAAAAATGGACTGAGCAGCCTGGCAGGCTACAATCACAACGATTCAGACATGACTAAGCAACTACACATTTTTTTTTTTTTTTTTGGTAAATGCTTTTGTCATATTTAAATAGTATTTGTTTAGTCATTTTACTAAGAGATTTTCATTATCAGTGGTATCTAAATTTTAATAATTGCCTTTTTACTATCGCTGATTTGATCATAATGCTTTCCCTCCTTTATTTTCTGATAGAATTGATTTTATTGATAGAGTTTGTAACATCCAATCAGGCTTTCATGGCTGGAACAAATCTCATCTAAATTATTTAAAGTACCGTACCGTGTTCATGGATTGGAAGAATCAATATTGTCAAAATGGCTATTCTACCCAAAGCAATCTATAGATTCAATGCAATCCCTATCAAGCTACCAACAGTATTTTTCACAGAACTAGACCAAATAATTTCACAATTTGTATGGAAATACAAAAAACCTCGAATAGCCAAAGTAATCTTGAGAAAGAAGAATGGAACTGGAGGAATCAACCTGCCTGACTTCAGACTCTACTACAAAGCCACAGTCATCAAGACAGTATGGTACTGGCACAAAGACAGAAATATAGATCAATGGAACAGAATAGAAAGCCCAGAGATAAATCCACGAACCTATGGACACCTTATCTTTGACAAAGGAGGCAAGGATATACAATGGAAAAAAGACAACCTCTTTAACAAGTGGTGCCGGGAAAGCTGGTCAACCACTTGTGGAAGAATGAAACTAGAACACTTTCTAACACCATACACAAAAATAAACTCAAAATGGATTAAAGATCTAAATGTAAGACCAGAAACTATAAAACTCCTAGAGGAGAACATAGGCAAAACACTCTCCGACATAAATCACAGCAAGATCCTCTATGACCCACCTCCCAGAATATTGGAAATAAAAGCAAAACTAAACAAATGGGACCTAATGAAACTTAAAAGCTTTTGCACTACAAAGGAAACTATAAGTAAGGTGAAAAGACAGCCCTCAGATTGGGAGAAAATAATAGCAAATGAAGAAACAGACAAAGGATTAATCTCAAAAATATACAAGCAACTCCTGCAGCTCAATTCCAGAAAAATAAATGACCCAATCAAAAAATGGGCCAAAGAACTAAACAGACATTTCTCCAAAGAAGACATACAGATGGCTAACAAACACATGAAAAGATGCTCAACATCACTCATTATCAGAGAAAGGCAAATCAAAACCACAATGAGGTACCATTACACGCCAGTCAGGATGGCTGCTATCCAAAAGTCTACAAGCAATAAATGCTGGAGAGGGTGTGGAGAAAAGGGAACCCTCTTACACTGTTGGTGGGAATGCAAACTAGTACAGCCGCTATGGAAAACAGTGTGGAGATTTCTTAAAAAACTGGAAATAGAACTGCCATATGACCCAGCAATCCCACTTCTGGGCATACACACTGAGGAAACCAGATCTGAAAGAGACATGTGCACCCCAATGTTCATCGCAGCACTGTTTATAATAGCCAGGACATGGAAGCAACCTAGATGCCCATCAGCAGATGAATGGATAAGGAAGCTGTGGTACATATACACCATGGAATATTACTCAGCCATTAAAAAGAATTCATTTGAACCAGTCCTAATGAGATGGATGAAGCTGGAGCCCCTTATACAGAGTGAAGTAAGCCAGAAAGATAAAGAACATTACAGCATACTAACACATATATATGGAATTTAGAAAGGTGGTAACGATAACCCTATATGCAAAACAGAAAAAGAGGCACAGAAGTACAGAACAGACTTTTGGACTCTGTGGGAGAATGTGAGGGTGGGATATTTCAAAAGAACAGCATGTATATTATCTACGGTGAAACAGATCACCAGCCCAGGAGGGATGCATGAGACAAGTGCTCAGGCCTGGTGCACTGGGAAGACCCAGAGGAATCGGGTGGAGAGGGAGGTGGGAGCGGGGATCGGGATGGGGAATACATGTAAATCCATGGCTGATTCATATCAATGTATGACAAAACCCACTGAAATGTTGTGAAATGATTGGCCTCCAACTAATTAAAAAAAAAAAAAAATCAAAAACTTAAGAAGCTTAGAAAAAAATAAATAAATAAATAAAATTTCAAACCAAAAAAAAAAAAATAATAAATAAATTATTTAAAGTAAAATAAAATACTTATCTACTTGCTGATTTATTTTTATAGTATCTAATTGTTTATGATTTATATTTCTATAACTTCTAATGGTGAATAAAATTGGACTAGATTCTTCTCTTTTGAGCTTATCTTCATCATATTCAGCATAATAAGTTCATAATAAGTTCACTTAACTTTACTCTGTCCATCTTGCTTTTTTTTCTTTTACTTTATTTCCTTCTTACTTTTTCCTGTTTACTATTATGGTGTTATCAAATCACTGTTGACTTCTCTTTCCCCTTGTTCACTTGGGAGTTATATTTGTTTTTTTAATTTAATTTTTTTGAAGTATAGTTGATGTACAAAGTTATACCAATCTCTGCCTCACAGAAAAGTGACTCAGTTACATGTGGAATCTAAAATGTTACACAAATGAATTTATCTACAAAACAGAAATAGACTCACAGACATAGAGAACAGACTTGTGGTTGCTAATGGAAGCTGTATTTGGATATTGTATTTCATCCTTTTAATATTAATAAAAGCCCACAGTGAATCTCACTTCCCTGTAGCCATATCCAATAGCATTTCCATTAAGAAATGTGTAACAGAGCAGGGTCTTATGGGGCCTTTCCTGGACAGACCCCCTCCCCCATGTCCTCTGCCTACCTATAAAAAACCTTTAGCCAAAGAATAAATTTAATCAGAGAAATGAGAATATGTATAAGTGAAGGAAAACAGTCAAATAAAACAAATTAATAATAGTTTAGCCATTAAACAAAGTCAAGGACATTTAGTTCCTCCTCAAGGGCTTTAGATTGTGTTCTGAGCCATATCCTTCAAGACAGACGCTTTACAGATACTAAAACTCTAACTAGGTGCAAGACGTTAATTACATGATGACCAACTTGTGGGTATGTCGTAAATTGCTACAGTTGTGAGAACTGGCCTCTGAGAAACGAGAACAAACTGACCCTGGAACTGAAGGTGAATTGCACTTAAAACAGTCAAGATGACACTGATCAGACCACCATATGACTAATTTCAATATGACCATCAGAGCTAACTGTGGTATTCTACATGTAAACCCCAACCCCTGCCTGTGTACCCTTGAAATTTCCCTTTAAAAACTCTTCTTCCTGGTGGACAAGAGGAGTTGGTTCTTTGGGACATGAGTCCACCTTCTCCCAGGGATTGCTGGCTTCCCCAATAAAGGTATCTTTCCTTTTACCCAACACTTGTCTCTTGCTATTGGATTCTTGAACAATGAACAGCTGAACCTGAGTTCAGTAACGGAATCAGTGTTCACATCCTGTTCCATCTGAACTGGACTCATGAGTTCATTTAACCAAGAGAGTAGGGCAGGTGAAGTGCCAATTATAGAGCTGAGGACTTAATAATCTTTGGGGCTTCTGCCCCTGCAATTTTGTCCCTGCCTCTGTGTGTAGAAGCTTCAGCAATGCTCTTTAAGAATGAGACACCCTGTGAGAACCTTCATGCGCATGGAGAGGGAGAGATACAGGGGTCCCCAATTCCTACGTAGCCACACCAGTGACCCCAGTCAACCTAAACAAGTCATGAGAAATGATCATTGTTTTAAGCCATTACATTTTGGGACTGTTATACAGCAAGAGATAACCAGTTTCACAGTATTTTTCCATCTGCTATATTCATAATCAAACAAGCATTTCCTCATTATTGTATGAAAACAAGGTACCAGCTATTTTCTTCCACCAAAATAGTATTACCCCATCTGACAAGGCAGATGTGAAATTCAAACACATTGATTTCCACCTTCTCCCTCCCCCTCGGATCTGCCAAGAGAGCTCCGTGGCAGTCTGTAAGTATGTTCACTCCAGTCAGCAAGCATGTCTTTTCTATTTCAGGATTCATATTTGGCAGTTATTTTTCTTGCTTTACACATTTCCAGTCACTTTATCATTGTACATTTACATTTAACTCTATGTGTGTGTGTGTACTTTCAAGGTTTTTGTCAGACTTAATATTAAAAACCCCAGATAGAGTCTCTGAGTCCCAGCAGGCTGGAGCTTTCTCTCACCTGTCAGATGAAGGGTTTCAGGTTTCCTGGGGGCAGTCCTTCTTCCTCCATATTTTGTCCATGTTATTCCAGCCTTTAGTTTCCACAGAGGCAAAAGAAGAGCCTGATACTAACCTAATTTCACTGTCTGTCTTCCTCTTTATTTTGTGAGTGTTTAATTGTAGTGCTTCTACTCTAACTAGGCAGGTAACAAATGCAGAGCTATATAATTTCAAGGGCTTGATTAAATGTAGAAAAGGACATCTCAGACTACCCTGGGGCTACCCAGGAAGGGACTGGCATGGCTGGCTTCTTCAGGCAGATTTCAAAGAGTGAGCTGACTATGTTAACATTGCAGGTTGACTTTGTGATAGAATGAATTATAATATGGCTCAGAGGTCATCCTCATGCTGCTGAGCCATGCATAAGTACATTTTTGTTGTTCAGTTGCTAAGTCATGTCAAACTCTTTGTGACCCCATGAGCTGCAGCACACCAGGCTCCTCTGTCCTCCGCTATCTCCTGGAGTTTGCTGAAATTCATTTCCATTGAGTTGGTGATGCTATCTAACCATTCTAGGTAGTTTATAATATACAAAAAGAGAAGTGCAAAAATATCATTCTTCTAGAAGATGGTATAGAATATCCTCACACATGAAATGTGTCATAGCTTCTGTAATTTCTAGAAGGTTTATTGATGTACCTTTGGTATCAAGCTCTTTGATTACCTGGAATTGATTTGTGGGTATGGTGTGGAGTGAGAGGGAGTCAGTTCAGTTCAGTCATTCTGTCATGTCCAGCTCCTTGTGACCCCATGGACTGCAGCACGCCAGGCTTCCCTGTCCATCACCAACTCCCAGAGATTGCTCAAACACATGTCCATCAAGTCGATGATACCATCCAACCATCTCATCCTCTGTCATCCCCTTCTCCTCCTGCCCTCACTCTTTCCCAGCATCAGGGTCTTTTCCAATGAGTCAGTTCTTCGCATCAGGTGGCCAATGTATTGAAGCTTCAGTTTCAGCATCAGTCCTTCCAATGACTATTCAGGACTGATCTCCTTTAGGATGGACTGGCTGGATCTCTTTGTAGTCCAAGGGATTCTCAAGAGTCTTGTTCAACACCACGGTGCAAAAGTATCAGTTATTTAGTGCTCAGCTTTCTTTATGGTCCAACTCTCACAGCCACACATGACTACTGGAAAAACAACAGCTTTGGCTAAATGGACCTTTGTTGACAAAGTAATGTCTCTGCTTTTTAATACGCTGTATGGGTTTGTCATAGATTTTCTTCCAAGGAGCAAGCAACATTTAATTTCAAGGCTGAAGTCACCATCTGCAGTGATTTTGGAGCCCAAGAAAATATAGTCTCACTTTTTCCATTGTTTCCCCATCTGTTTCCCATCACTTCATGGGTGATGCCATGACCTTAGTTTTTTGAATGTTAAGCTTTAAGCCAGCTTTTTCACTCTCCTCTTTCACTTTCATTAGAAGGCTCTTAGTTCCTCTTTGCTTTTTGCTGTAAGGGTGGTATCATCAGCATATCTGAGGTTATTGATATTTCTCCCAGCAATTTTGATTCCAGCTTGGGCTTCATCCAGCCTGGCATTTCTCATGATGTACTCTGCATATAAGTTAAATAAGCAGGGTGACAATATATAGTCTTGACAGACTCCTTTCCCAATTTGGAACCAGTTTGTTGTTTCATGTCTGGTTCTAACATTGCACAAGTTAGAAAAAGAGATGCAAAAAGCAAAATGGTTGTCTAAGGATGCCTTACAAATAGCTGAGAAAAGAAGAGAAGAGATGTGAAAGGCAAAGGAAAAGTATGCAGCTTTTTGACCTTCATACAGATTTCTCAGGATGTAGGTGAGATGGTCTGGTATTCCCATCTTTTTAAGAATTTTCCACAGTTTGTTTTGATCCACACAGTCAAAAGCCTTAGAGTAATCAATGAAGCAGAAGTAGATGTTTTTCTGGAATTCTCTTGCTTTTTTGTTGTTCCAACACATGTTGGCAATTTGATCTCCAGTTCCTCTGCCCTTTCTAAATTCAGCTTGAACATCTGGAAGTTCTCAGTTCACATATTGTTGAAGCCTAGCTTGAAGAATTTTGAGCATTACTTTGCTGGCGTGTGAGATGAGTGCAATTGTGCAATAGTTTGAACATTCTTTGGCATTGCCTTTCTTTGGGATTGGAATGAAAACTGAACTTTTCTAGTCCTCTGGCCACTGCTGAGTTTTCCAAATTTGCTGGCATATTGAGTGCAGCACTTTCACCACATCATCTTTCAGGATTTGAAATAGCTCAACTGGAATTCCATCACCTCCACTTGCTTTGTTCATATAATGCTTCCTAAGACCCACTTGACTTTGCATTCCAGGATGTCTGGCTCTAGGTGAGTGATCACACCATCGTGGCTATCTGGGTCATGAAGAACTTTTTTGTATAGTTCTGTGTATTCTTGCCACCTCTTTTTAATATCTTCTGCTTCTGTTAGGTTCATACCATTTCTGTCTTCTATTGTACCCATCTTTGCCTGAAATGTTCCCTTGGTATCTCTAATTTTCTTGAAGAGATGTCTAGTCTTTCCCATTCTATTGTTTTTCTCTATTTCTTTTCACTGATCACTGAGGAGGGCTTTCTTATCTCTCCTTGCTATTCTTTGGAACTCTGCATTCAGCTGGATGTATCTTTCCTTTTCTACTTTGCCTTTCACTTCTCTTCTCTTCTTTTCTCAGCTATTTGTAAGGCCTCCTTAGACAACCATTTTGCTTTTTGCATTTCCTTTTCTTGGGGATGGTTTTGATCACTGCCTCTGTTATTTCCCTTCACAAATGGTTATTCAGTCTATCCAGTCCAATTATTTATTTAATTGCTCCAGTCCACTAAATGATAACTTAATTTTCCCATTCCATTAATTGAAGGGCTGTGATTCTGGACTCTTTTTTCTGTATACTTGTCCAAGAATACTATACAGATTTAATTACTATAATTATTAATAAGAATCATTGAGTTTATTCTTCAAGGTAGTTTTGGCTATCATTAGGCCTTTGTGTTTTCATATATAATTTAGAATCTGATCTTCCATTTTCCCCTTCTCCTTTATATGTTTGGGTTTAAATCAGCCATGTTGCTATTTATTTCCTATCTGAACTATTCTTTATTTTATTTTCTTTCAGATTATTTGAGTATTTTTGTGTTCTCATTTTATCTTCTCTATTAACTTGTTTTCTATATTTCATTTTACTAATTTTTGTTGTTTTTTGTTGTAGGGTTTACAATATGCATATTGAAGTCATCACAGTGAATCTTCAAACAATAGTATGCCACTTCACATACATTGTAAAATCTTTACAAGAATATATTTCTCTTTCTCCTTATATTTTGTGTTGTTGTTGCTATATATTTAAATATACATAATAAAGGACAGAAATGGTAGGGACCTAAGAGAAGCAGAAGATATTAAGAAGAGGTGGCAAGAATACACAGAAGAACTGTACAAAAAAGATTTTCATGACCCAGATAATCACGATGGTGTGATCACTCACCTAGAGCCAGACATCCTAGAATGCGAAGTCAAGTGGGCCTTAGAAAGCATCACTACGAACAGAGCTAGTGGAGGTGATGGAATTCCAGTTGAGCTATTTCAAATCCTGAAAGATGATGTGGTGAAAGTGCTGCACTTAATATGCCAGAAAATTTGGAAAACTCAGCAGTGGCCACAGGACTGGAAAAGGTCACTTTTCATTCTAATCCCAAAGAAAGGCAATGCCAAAGAATGCTCAAACTACCACATGATTGTACTTATCTCACATGCTAGTAAAGTAATGCTCAAAGGTCTCCAAGCCAGGCTTCAGCAATACGTGAACCGTGAACTTCCAGATGTTCAAGCTGGTTTTAGAAAAGGCAGATGAACCAGAGATCTAATTGCCAACATCTGCTGGATCATCAAAAAAGAAAGAGAGTTTCAGAAAAGCATCTATTTCTGCTTTATTAACTATGCCAAAGCCTTTGACTGTGTGGATCACAATAAACTGTGGAAAATTCTGAAAGAGACAGGTCAGACCACCTGACCTGCCTCTTGAGAAATCTGTTTGCATGTCAGGAAGCAACAGTTAGAACTGGACATGGAACAACAGATTGGTTCCAAATAGGAAAAGGAGTTTGTCAAGGCTGTATATTTTTACCCTGCTTATTTAACTTATATGCAGAGTACATCATGAGAAACGCTGGGTTGGAAGAAGCACAAGCTGGAATCAAGATTGCCGGGAGAAATATCAATAACCTCAGATATGCAGATGACACCACCCTTGTGGCAGAAAGTGAAGAGGAACTAAAGAGCCTCTTAATGGAAGTGAAAGAGGAGAGTGAAAAAGTTGGCTTAAAGCTCAACATTCAGAAAACTAAGATCATAGCATCTGATCCCATCACTTCATGGGAAATAGATGGGGAAACAGTGGAAACAGTGTCAGACTTTATTTTTGGGGGTTCCAAAATCACTGCAGATGGTGACTGCAGCCATGAAATTAAAAGACGCTTACTCCTTGGAAGGAAAGTTATGACCAACCTAGACAGCATATTAAAAAGCAGAGACATTACTTTGTCAACAAAGGTCCGTCTAGTCAAGGCTGCGGTTTTTCCAGTGGCCATGTATGGATGTGAGAGTTGGACTGTGAAGAAAGCTGAGTGCCAAAAAATTGATGTTTTTGAGTTGTGGTATTGGAGAAGACTCTTGAGAGTCCCTTGAACAGCAAGGAGATCCAACCAGTCCATCTTAAAGACCAGTCCTGGGTGTTCATTGGAAGGACTGATGCTGAAGCTGCAACTGCAGTACTTTGGCCACCTCATGAGAAGAATTGACTCATTGGAAAAGACCCTGATGCTGGGAGGGACTGGGGGCAGGAGGAGAAGGGGACAACAGAGGATAAGATGGCTGGATGGCATCACCGACTCGATGGACATGAGTATGAGTAAACTCCGGAGCTGGTGATGGACAGGGAGGCCTGGCATGCTGCAATTCATGGGGTTGCAAAGAGTCGGACACAACTGAGCAACTGAACTGAACTGATATTATAAAGACATTTTTTATTATTCTTAAATAATTTTTCTTTAACAATATTTAAAAATGAGGAAAGTGTCTTTCATATTCACTCACATATTTACCATTTCTGGTGCTTTACTGAATTTCTTTGTGTAGAGCTTATTTCCTTCTGGTATTATTTCCTTTTCTCCAAAGAACTTCCTATAACGTTTCTTGTATAGTGGTGAATTCTCTCAGCTTTTGTTTGTCTAAAAATGTCTTTATTCCTGCCTAGACATTTGAAAGACACTTTCATTAGGCACAGAATTCTAGGTTGACAGACATTTTTTTCTTTTAGTAGTTCAAACAAGTGGTCTTGTCTTCTAGCTTGCACAGTTTCTGACAAGAAGTTTGCTTACATACTTATTTTTATTCCTCTTTACTGAACATATTTTATATAACATTACATATTTACCTCTTTACATAATATTACATATTCCTCTTTACATAACACCAGCCTTCCCTATTGGCCCAGCTGGAAAAAAAATCTGCCTTCAATGTGGGAGACCTGGGTTTGATCCCTGGGTTGGGAAGGTCCCCTGGAGAAGGGAAAGGCTACCCACTCCAGTATTCTGGCCTGGAGAATTCCATTAACTGTATACTCTGTAGGGTTGCAAGAGTCAGACATGACTGAGTGACTTTTACTTATGTAACATATATCTTTACTCCAGCTGCTTTTAAAATTTTCTCTTCATGGCTGGTCTTCAACAATAAACAACATTGATTATAATGTGCTTTGCTATAGTTTTTCTTTGGAGTTCATTGGGACTCAGAATTGTGGAATTTTGGTTTTATCATATCTGGAAACCTTTCAGTATTTTGTTTTCAGATATCTTCTCTTCTTTATCATATGTCTACAATTATAAGTATATTAGATAATTTGATATTGTCCATAGCATGGTTGCTTTGTTAATTTGTACTTTTTCCCCCTTTCTTTTATTTGTGCTAGTTTCTATTGCCATGTCTTTTTTTGGCTGATTTTTTTCCCTGGAGTATCTAATTTGCTGTTTATCCAACCTAGCATATCTTTCATAGAAGTTATTGTATCTTTCATCTCTATAGCTTAAATTTAGACTCCTTTAAAAACTTTCATGCTTCCCCTCATTGGAACTCCTTCCTTCTTGAGCATCTGTAGCATATACTTAAGTAGTCATTTTTAGTCATTTTAATGTTTTTATCTCCTAATTTCAACATCTCTATCACTTCTGCTTTTGGACTCTGTCAGGGTGAGCCTAGAACAGAATGCAGTCTAAGTTTATTTTATTTGTGTTCTGAGACAATCATGTCTGAGAATGCTACCGAATGCTGTGTATGTGACAGTGTCTCTTCACTCTGGTTGGAAGAAACACAAACTATTTCCAGCCTTGTGTGTGTTGCAAGAAGGTGTTAGCTTATTACTTTTTAGCTTCATTTTCTCTCTCTCTCTCTCTCTTAGCCTTGTGGGATTCCATTCCACACATATGCCAGTCTGCACTCAGATGCATATCTATGGGACCTTCTGCAGATCTCTGGGTCTCTCTGTCTCTCTCTGTAGCTACCTCCACTCTGTTGTCCTGCTGTACTATTTCTAGCTGTCTCAGCTTCTGTGAACTCCAATTTCTTTATCCTCAATTCAATGAGTTTGTTATGTTCTGTTTGGATTGACCCGTCCTGTACTAGGGACTGGAAAATGCCTCAGACTGTGCTGAGACTGTACTGGCACAATCCCGTAGCTTACTTTGTTTCCATTCTCTCAGGGATCACAGCCATGTGCTTCCTGTGTCCAATATCTAAAAATTGTTCTTTCATTTATTTTGTCTTTTATGACAAGAGGGAACATTCTTGTAGTAGTTAATTAATCACTGTCAGCAATGGAAAACTCATCTTGTAATTCTCCTCTCTCGTAAAGTTCCTCTATGGTTTTGGCATCAAAGTTATGCAGATCTGATAACCAATTTTGATGATGTTCTGTTTTCTCTGCAAAAGTTTGCACAATATTGCAGTATTGGAGCTATTTCTTTCTTAAATATTTGGAAGCATTTACTATTATAGCCATCTGGTCCTGGAGTTTTTTTTGCAAGAAAGTTTGAATTACTGATTGAATTTCTTTATCAGTTATAGATCTATTAATATTTTCTTTTTCTCCTTGTATCAAATATAGTAAATTTTGCTTCTAAATTCTTCCATTTAATCTACATTTTCTAATTTATTGGCATAAAGTTGCTCAAAATATTTTATTTTTATTTTTTGTAAGATGATCTTTCAGTCTGATAATGGTGATTTGTGCTTTCTTTCTTCCTCTCAATTAATCTTGCTAGAGATGTACTCATTTTATTAGTCTTTTCCAGTAACTAATTTTTGTCATTGTTGATTTTCTTTCTCTATATGTATACATGCACATGATGCATGTATTTTAATTTTTATAGTTTTTTTTCTACTTCCTTCCATTTTTCTAACTTCTCGACATTGATACTTAGATCACTGGTTTTCAATTATTTCTTTATGCACTTAAGGCTTAATCGTTTCCTTTAGATACTGGTTAGGCTGATCCCATAGGTGTTCATATATCATATTTACATAGTAATTCCATTTTAATATATTCTAATTTTACTGTGATATTATTCAAGCCTGTTTTGATTGAGAAATGTAATGCTTGACTTCTAAACATTCAAGGAAGCTCTATATATTATTTTGCTAATTGTTCCAAAACTTCATTGCGTTACAGTTAAAGAACTTATTCTGAAAAATATTTTAATATTTTAATATTTGTTGAACATTTGAGCAATTTTTGGTTAAAATTTTAGATAAATTTGTCAAAGGTGTGCATTTTGTATTTGTTCGCTTAGTTTGTATTTATTCTTTGTGTTATTTAAGTCAAAATGCTAAATTAATTTTCAGTTATTAAGCACTCTTCTGATTTGTGACTTGGTAATTTTATGCCTTTTTGGAATATTCTTCACTTAACTCTTCCATTCTCTCATCTCTCATTTTGGAAGCTCAACTGTAGATATGTTAGAACTTCATGCTTTGTTCCCTATGTACCCACCACTCTTTTAAGCATTAAAAAAAAAACAAAAACAAAAATACTTCCTTGATTTTTCTAATTTAATCAAAATATTTTCTACTGCCTCAGCCTTCAGTTCACTTATCCATCCTTCAGCTATTCTTGATCTGTGATTTTACCTACCTATTGATTTCTTAATTTTAATAGTTTTATTTTTTGATCCTAGAATTTTCACCAAATACATTAAAAATAGATTTTATTTTACAAGTTCTGAAATGCACCATGTTGTCATGTATATTGCTCATTCTAAAAGACTGTATCACAATTCCAGTATCGTGATCAATGGTAAGACTTTAAACTGTCTGGTTTCTATCTTGGATTTTGATCCTTGTTTCTGTCCCCTGAAAGTGCTACAGAGACCATTTGGCATTGTCCATAATATTATTTTCCTTGGAAGACATTTAACAGCCAGGTACCTTAACCTGATGCATGGTTGAAGCACAACCTGGAATCAAGATTGCTGGGAGAAATGTCAATAACCTCAGATATGCAGATGATACCACCCTTACGGCAGAAAGTGAACAAGAATGAAAAAGCCTCTTGATGAAGGTGAAAGAGGAGAGTGAAAAAGTTGGCTTAAAACTCAGCATTCAGAAACTAAGACCAAACTAAGATAAAAACTAAGATCATGGCATCCAGTCCCATCACTTCATGGAAAATAGATGGGGAAATAATGGAAACAGTGAGAGACTTTATTTCTGGGGGCTCCAAAATCACTGCAGATGGTGACTGCAGCCATGAAATTAAGACACTTGCTCCTTGGAAAAAAGCTATGACCAACCTAGACAGCATATTAAAAAGCAGAGACATTACTTTGCCAACCAAAGTCCATCTAGTCAAAGCTATGATATTTCCAGCACACATGTATGGATGTGAGAGTAGGACTATAAAGAAAGCTGAGCACTGAAGAACTGATGCTTTTGAACTGTGGTGTTGGAGAAGACTCTTGAGAGTCCCTTGGACTGCAAGGAGATCCAACAAGTCAATCCTAAAGGAAATCAGTCCTGAATATTCATTGGAAGGACTGATGCTGAAGCTGAAACTCCAAAACTTTGGCCACCTGTTGCAAAGAACAAACTCATCTGAAAAGACCCTGATGCTGGGAAAGATAGAAGGCAGGAGGAGAAGGGGACGACAGAGGACGAGATGGTTGGATGGCATCACTGACTCTATGGACATGAGTTTGAGTAAGTTCTGAGAATTGGTGATGGATAGGGAAGCCTGGCATGCTGCAGTCCATGGGGTCACAAAGAGTTGGACATGACTGAGCGACTGAACTGAACTGAATACCTTAAACCAACTAGTGGTCATGCTTATTCTGAACTGGGGTCAGTTTTATGAATGTTGGTCAATTTCTGTTTTATTCTTAGTTTCATTGACTATACTTCAGAAGTCCTGGTAAAAACTTGATATGCTTACTACAAACACCCTGTCATGTCTTGAAATTTACCTTTATCTCCTCACCAACAAGAGAATGTCAAAAGATCTGATCAGTTGCTTATCTTCTGGCTACTTTCTGTTAGATTCTCATCTTCTGGGCCACTGCTTACAAATTGGTAAAGATCTCAAGGTGAAAAGTAATAGCAAATACTTAGCCCCTTCCCACTGTGTTTCCCTCTTTGCCATTATTTTTGCTCCTCAAGTCCTGGCTCCCTTGGTAGCTCTGCAAGACTTTCCCTAAATATATTTATTAATTTTATTAATTCAGCTTTTGTAGTTCTCTGTAGGAGCTTTGTCTAATTCAAGCTTGTGCATTAGAGCCAGAAGGCAAATCTCTTTTTTCTTTTTTGTCTATTTTATTTTTCCTCATTGAAAACATGTGATTTTTTTTTCCTTATCCTTGGAACTAGGAATTTTACAAAGAGTATTTTCTTTTCCATTAATCCTACTTAGAACTTATAAACTTTTAAAATTTGATCTCCTTAACTCTTTCTTTAGCATATTCATTCATTCAATAAATAAATCAAACATGTCCAGCAATCTCACTTCTGGGAATATGCCCCAAAGAACTGGAAGTAAGGACTCAGATATTTGTATATCCATGTTCATAGCAGCATTATTTATAATAGCTAAAAAATAGAAATGATGAGGTATTATTTAGCTTTAAAAAGGAAGGAAATTCTGACATATGATACAACATAGGTGAACCTTGAAGACATTATGTTAAGTGAAATAAGCAACACCCAAAAGAACAAATGTGTGATGCTTCCACTTATATTAGTACCTATGGTAGTCAAAACTCAGATTGAAGGAGGAATACAGGCTGCCAAGAGCTGGGAGAGGGGGGGCGAGGAGTTCATGTTTAAAGTGGACTGTTTCAGCTTGGAAAGATCAAAAAGATCTGGAGATGGACGGTGGTGAAGATTGTACAACACCATGAATGTACCTAATGCTGCTGAATTGTATACTTAAAATGGCTAACATGATAAATCTTATGCTATGGATATTTTGCCACAGTAAACTATTGTGCATGTCAGGATCTCACCAGTAAATTGATGTTAAACTTGAGCTGGGGATCAGGGAGGTTAAGGGAGCATGTACAAAGGTAAGGTAAGCTAACAGATTCTCATGTTGGTAAGGAACATGGGTTGGGGTATATGGGGAGTTTGTTAGCACCACACAGCTGGAGAGGTGAATTACAGGAACCTGAAAAGAGCTATATGGAGAAGATGCCCTGGCAGTAGCTACTGTCTCTTGGCCAACTTCCCTCTGACCTGCTGGTGCCCTCCCCACTCCTCGGCAGAATCCAACAGGAATAAGGGAAGCGAAAAAAAAAGAAAAGAAAAGATCTAAGGATCATGTACTCATTTCCTCCAGGTCAGTCTCCTGGAAAAGAGAAAAGCTGGGCAAAGGTGGAGGGCGTACTGGGGAAAAAATGAGAAGAAATCCTGCAGAATAGTTTCTGGACATCATTGCCTCAGGCACTTAGGTCAGATCTGTGAATGAAACAAAGATTCCTTCTTATGATAAATGCCTTCCACCTGTCACCTGGAAACTGATTTCTATGACTTACATAAGAATTATTTTTATTATCTTCTTTTGCCTGATTTTGTTATTTTTCTGGAACTCTTAATATTCTTATATTACTATTTTGGATGGATATTCCACATCTCCTGATGTTTTTGTTAATACTTCCATTTCTGGCTTTTTGTTGGATCTTGAGAAATTCGTTTCATCTTCTAGCCCAAGGGTTGGCAGATTTTTCTGAAAGAAGTCAGGTGGTAAACATTCTAGGCTTTGTGGGCCATTCAGACTGTCCCAACCATTCAACTCTGCTGTTACAATGCAAAGGCAGACACAAACACACATAAGTTGATGGACATGATGATGTTCCCATAAAGCTTTATTTACATAAACAAATAATGGGCCATATTTGGCCTCTGACCCCTACTATGTGACCTCACCTTTAGGCCACTAAGTTGAGTTCTAACTTTCATCTACAGAGTCATCTAATTAAAGAAACATCTTATGTTAATTTGTTGTTTTCCAGAAGGTCTGCTTACGGTGTAATTTAATCTCCTTATTGTTTTTTGTTGTTTTATGCAGCTTGCTCTCCTGTGTCTCAGCTCCCTAGAGGCCACCAATCTGGGTGCTCTGTCTCTTCCTCACACTGGGTGCAAGTCCTTCCGATGCATTATTATTTTTCTTTAACAGCTCATAGCTGCAACTGATGGGCAGCAGGTGGCAAGGCATCAGGTCCTATCTGGGAACCAAGCACAAAGGCAGGACTCTTTCATCCCAGCCTTCTTGGGCTCTGAGATTGGAGTTTCTGGGGCTGCAGTCCCTCTGCCCTTTATTTACCTGCTCCCCAGCCCTTTGTGGATCTGGATGCCAGCCCGCCTCAAGGGATGACACACCAGGAGGTAGCTCCTCCTTCCTCTAAGGAAAATGTGCTGATCAGTTCTCATCCCAGGGTCCCTCTGACAGGCTCTTGTCAGCCTAGAGAGCACCATAGTCTGCACAACTTATCACAACCAAGATCCCCAAGGCATCCACCTTCGTTTCCCACTCCGGGCCCCACATACCTGCCACTCTGGAAGCTTCAGAAGTGACCTTCTGCAGCTGGATATCAGCTGGGATGGAGAAATGGCAGCAGGAGAAATTTCTACATGGCATATGTAGAAATCATATAGGCGGCCATCATTTAATGCCAACATTAACACCAAGGTATCAATCTGTCTAAAACATTGTGAGTTTTCAACTGGCAGAAGCCAAAGCTATTCAGAGCCAGAGTTTTTGGTCATCAGCATGAAGAAAGAAGGACACTGAATGAATGTGGTAATGAGGTTCACACAGAAGAAGCCAGGTTCAGATCGTGAATGTGTATCCTCCAGACAGCCCGAGGGATGTACAGAGGTATCCTTGAGAAAGGACATTCCTGGGCAGAGTCTGCATCTCAGATAGGTAGTTTGCCCACCATGCCATTGATGGACTTCAGGCCATGTGGCTGTCATGCCCTTTCCATGACATGAGTATGACCCTGGCCAGAGCTATGGAGTTATGGTATTAGGGCTAGAAGTGACCATTGAGATCATTAGCTACATCTCTCCCGGTCCTCTGGCACTTTTCTCTTCCATCCTCTTCTCCCTCTACACACACACATCTCTAGAGCATCTCAAGACCATGGGGTGGCCAGTATGGACTCTTAGCTTCTACCCATTTAGAAATAAGTCATGCACACAGGAGCAATGGTGCTCCTGAAATAACAAAGGACATGGCAGCAAAATGATTTCTGGTTCACATTATCTTAAGAGAGTGACAGATGCCCAGGTTTCTGATGTGGGTGTTTATGCAAGAAGACATTAAAAGACTAAATGTAAAAAAATAAATAAAAAATAAAAGACTAAATATGACTTTATTTTTGACAACAGACTCCATTCCCCATTCAATATCAATATGCTGGCATTATTATTATTTTATGAAAACAATAATTCACAATTTGCTGAAAGAGAATAACAGTATTGATCTGAACAGTGCATTTTATTTTCCATAAAATTTTTATGGAGCATGACAAGCCATGTGCTGGCTCTGATCTCTTCTGCACATTAGCGTACAAAGCTTTTGCAGATGTAGAAATTATGAGGGCTGTGTTAATAAAACCAGCTATGATGGTTTAAGAACAAAAAGTAAACATTTCCCCACTGGAGTTTTGCTCCAAGCTTATTAGTTTTTGAGGTTTGTGAATTGACCTACAAAGAAAACAGTAATCTCTCCTTAGTGAGCAGAGAGAAAGCAATGTGTTAGTAATCACCAGCAACTCTTTCTCAGAGGCTGCTTAACAGTATTGCAGATAAACATTTCAGAATCAGTTGAGGATGAGCAAAGATGTAGGGTGATCCGGACATACCACAGCATGTCTCCCTACTCTGAGATAATATCTGTCTTCATATAAGAGTATTTCTAACATTGCTCAGAGAGTGATGTCCTTAGAAATACTTCTCCAAGGATCTTAAAACCACTGCATTTCTCTCATTTCATTAATTTCTGCTTAGAAATTGTTATTCTGACTGGTCCATTGGCCATCAGAGGATGGGGCTTTTTGGATGATCTTTCTGAAGTCTCCACATTCTATGTTGCAAACTTCAAGGATTCACTGCTGTCATTAGACATGATGTGTTTTAATAGTTCTCTTTCTAAAGAACAAAACAGCAACAACAAAAGAGTTACCATGTCAAAGTCTTTGTCTGACAGTATATAGATATATCCCCAAACAAAAGCATTTATGACTAACATCTGGAGAAGGATCATGAGTTTAATGGCCTCTTTAGCTGGCCTGCTTCACCCTGCCACAGATATAAATGGCGTGTGTGTGTTTGCCAAAAACTGTCAACTCTCTGACACCAGCTGTGTTTCCAATGATTCAATTCACTTCTGTAGCTAACTACCTGGAATTACTCAGACGCTATAGGTTTGTAGTTGTGTTCAGTCGCTCGGTCGTGTCTGACTCTTTGTGACTCCACGGACTACAGCACGCCAGGCTTCCCTGACCTTCACCACCTCCTGGAGCTTACTCAAACTCATGTCCACCCAGTCAGTGATGCCATCCAACCATCTCATCTTGTCATTTCCTTTTCCTCCTGCCTTCAGTCTCTTCCAGAATCAGGGCCTTTTCCAATGAGTTGGCTCTTTGCATCAGGTGAACAAAGTATTGTCTTAGGGACAGACCCTACAGGTTAAGGGCTTAATTCCACAAGACCTCTCCTCACTTTAGATGTTAACTGCAAATGGAGTCCTCAGGTGACCTGAACTCCTCCTTAGCAGAATACAAATTTGGGGATGACTACAATGCCCTCTCAAACTCAACAACTTGCTAGAACAATTCTAGAACCCAGAAAAGCACTGTTCTTGCTCCTACAGTTTAATTATAAAGGATACAACTCAGGGACAGCCCAATGGGAAAGATATAAGATATGAGAGCAGGTGGCCATGGAGCTTCCATGCCCTCTCTTGGCAAGTCACCAGCACTTCAATGTGTTCATTGATCAGAAGGTCTCTGAATTTCACTTCAAATTTTTAAATTGAGGTTTTATTACATAAACTAGATTGATTCAGTTATTGGCCATTAGTCACTGATCTCTAGGCCCTCTACCCATGGGGTTGTACTGAAAATTCTCACCACTAATCACTTGGCTGATTCTCCTGGTGACCAGTCCTCATCTTTATGCTGTCTAGGGCCTCACCATGAGTCATCTCTTTAGCATGCAAAAGATACTTATTAATCAAGAGTTTTAAGATCTCTGTATCAGGAACTGGAGACAAAGATCAAATATATATATTTTTTTCTATCACAGTCTTCCAACATGTCAGGAGGAGGAACAGGAAAAGGCAGTATCCATCTCAGCCTCAGAAGCATGTTATCTCCCTGAGTATAGTATTATAAAACATACATGCACACCCAGGCATTAGCACTCAGCTGGACACAGAAACTGTCTTCATGTCTTCAGATGAAATCAGGGTAAGAGATATCCTTATGAGTTCTTGAGCTGAGCCTACTTCTGTCAAGGAAGCCATCAGTGTTCCAGTGTCTTTCATTCTATCTCCCCTACAGGAGTTGTAATACAAAATGAACTCTAACGTGACTCCATTTTTTTCCCCCACAAAACTCCCAGAATAACAAATTCAGTCATCTTTTCCTGATAATTAAATTATGGCATTAAAGGGATTAGCCTCAAGCATCTGCAGAGCAAGTTATACTGGACAGTGTGGAAAAATCCCACAAGTCACTTCCAAAGCTGTAACCCACTCATAGTGAGACATGGAAAGGCTTTTATGAGATGGACAAAAGGTTCTCAGCAGGTTACTGTTATTGTTCAGTTAGTCATGTCTGACTCTTTGTGACCCCGTGGACTGTAGCATGCCAGGCCTCCCTGTCCCTTATTATTCTCGGAGTTCACTCAAGTTCATTTCCATTGAATTTGTGATGCCATCCAACCATTTCATCCTCTGTCACCCTCTTCTCCTTCTACCTTCAATCTTTCCCGGTTTCAGGGTCTTTTCCAGTGAATTGGCTCTTCACATCGGTGGTCCGAGTATTAGAGCTTCAGCATCAGTCCTTCCAATGAGTATTCAGGGTTGATTTCCTTTAGGATTGACTGGTTTGATCTCCTTACTGTCCAAGGGACTCTGAAGAATAGGTAGAAGGTGAAAAATCCCATAGCACCTTCAAGTTTTAGTCTCAATCCTACAGAGACTTGACACAACCCAAGTTGGCCATCAGGAGACCTCCAGAACTGAAAGTCAACTGCTATACACACTCTAAGATCCACTTCCAAGGACTCCTCCTCTGTGAAGCTTGTCCTGAGCCCCCTGGCTGAAGCTGGATGTCTACCCTCCCCTTTGTCCTTCTATTGTCTTCCTCTTTATGATGGCCAGATGTGTTCAGGTATTACCTTTACTCACCCTCTCTCGACTGTCAGCTGCTTAGGCACAGGCCTTATCACATTTGCTCTGCCCCTTGAATGCTGGTAGTGAAACTGAGGATCTGGAAGAACAGAGTGACATGTGGAAATAGGTGAAACCCTTTACATCACCATTCTTGACCATCTCTTGTGATTGCTGGCACTGATGAGTCTGCTCTGCAATACAGATTGACTCATGAAACAGGTCGAGAATGTTAACATTCTGTTGGAAATTTGCAAGTGTGTACAAAATACTGAAAATAATCAGTTTGGGGAAAGCATGGGTTTGAAAAACAAAGCTAATCTAAACATCAAAACAATGTTGACTCAGAAGAATGAATTTATTTTGGAAGCCAGCTATTTCAGATTTAATTGTGTTGATTTGTCACTTTTCTCCCCCATTTCCTTTTCCATGGTGTTTTGCTGAAAAAAGCCTCAACGATGCCTAGGCTTCGATTTATCTTGTATGGCAGAAGACCCCCATGCTTCCAAATAACAGATCTCACAGATAACTCTTACTTCAAGTGCAATTAGAAGGACTTGAACATCCCGTTTGAAATTTCATCCTCATACTTCAAAGAAATTAGTTTGATGAGTGATAGCAATGGAGTGAAGCTAATAACAAAACTAATTAATGCTGGAAAATACTTCATAGGCACAGAGATTGCTCATGTGCCTTCTTTATATTGAAAGAAAGTCAGAAAGGGAATAAACCAGGAGGCCAAATTGTACATCCCAACTCCCAACAGTTTGCCCACAGCAGCATAATTAAGAGACGCCTCCTGACACCTCTCTGCTTGGACCAGCATTTGTAAACATGAGGCCATTTAACTAAATTCACATAATTGCTACAGAAAACATGGCCCAGACTTCTAAATATCACCAGCACTCAGGAGGGAATAATAATTAAGAATGATGAAAGGTTGGGTGACGTATGTGGGGAGAAAGAGGTTCTTCATCTCCATGTCTCATTCTTAAACTTCCTCCACCAAACTTGGCAAGGTTTCCAAGGGAGGATTCCAGATCATGATGACAAGGAAGATGTGAATTACTTAAGTTCTACCAACTTAAGCTGCATGGCCCCAGTAAAATGGGGGCAGCTGAGCACAGAAGCACGAACTCCCACTGTGCTCGTTCTCAGCACAATCTGAGGGGCAACATATTCTCATGCCCTAAAGAAGTCTCAGGACCTCTTCTTCAGCCTTCATTACAGACTCTAGGTATCTCCAATCTCTTGTAAAAGGTTCTTGTCTCCTGAATCCCTGATATTTTGTTAAACTGTTTTCTACCTTCAGAGTCCTAGTCACTCACTCTGATTGACCCAAGTTTTCATCTCCTGGCCCACTTCTTGTATTTGTCCTTCATTGCAAATCCCACCCAATCCACTTACCTCTATCCCTTGCCTTTTGTTATGGACTGCATTGTGTCCCCAGCCCCCTCTAACTCTTAGGATGAAGCCCTTACCCTCCCCTCACCCCCTGCAATGTTTCTGTATGTTGAGAGAGGACCTTTAGGGAGGAGGTTAAATGAGGACATAAAGGTAGGGACCTAATCTGAAAGAAAGTGTGAAAGTGTTAGTCACTAAATCACGTCAAACTTTTTTGCCACCACACGGACTGTAGTCTACCAAGCTCCTCTGTGTATGGAATTCTCCAGGTAAGAACACTGGAGTAGGTAGTCATTTCCTTCTCCAGGGGATCTTCCCTACTCAGGGATCAAACTGGGTCTCCTGCATTGCAGGCAGATTCTTTACCACCTCACGTGGGAAGCCCAACCCGAAAGAATGGGTGCTCTTATAAAAAGAGAGAGAGAGAAAATACTCCAGTGTTCTCTCTTTCACCTCTCGTGCGCAAAGAAGAGGCCACGTGAGGACACACCAGGTAGGTGGCCATCTGCTAGCCAGGAAGAGAGTCTTCACAGGAAACCAGCCCTAACAGCACTTGATCTGGACTCTGACCACCAGACTTGTGAGAAAACAAATGTCTGCTATTAGAATCCTCATCCTGTGATCTTGCCATAGTAGCCAAGCTGATCAGGTCTCTTTACTTAAATTCTCCAATCATTCTTGGCTTGTACCCAATTTCACACTTTAGGCATTGTTGTCATCGGACTTATTTGGCACCCAATCACTTCTCAAAATTCCCTCTATGGTCAAAGCCTTTTCCTTCTTCCACCTCCTGTATTCAATGTGCCTCAAGTTCTCAACAGAACCTCTGGTCTACTTACCATTCCCAATTCCTCCCAACTCATTTTCCTCTCCCTTCTTACTTTTCTCCCCCTTTGCAGATTCTTCAGCCCACTATTTTATTAACAGTCTTACCAAGGCTCTGAATTGTCTCATCGTTGGCCAGAGAACCACTTCTTTTGATGCCTATGTCCTTTTGGCATGAACCATGGGTCTTTGAAATTCTTGCTTTCAAGAACAAGGTGTCCCAGACATGTACAAATGTTTTCTACTTAATACCTGGAAATATTTCTTTCTGTAAGACTATCTGGTTCCTTTTAGGGGGAAATGGTAGCTAGAAACCACAATCTTTTGGCAGAATGTTTCTTACTTTTGGGTCATCATTGCTTCAAAACTTTTTCAGTGGGAAAGGTCAGAAGAGGCATGTTTTTGGAAAGAAGAAAAAAAGAAAAAGAAAAAACATAGTTTACACTGATCCGTTCAGTTCAGTCACTAAGTCATGTCCAACATTTTGCAACCCCATGAACTGAAGTACACCAGGCTTCCCTGTCCATCACTAACTCCCAGAGCTTGCTCAAGCTCACGTCCATCCAGTCAGTGATGCCATTCAACCACCTCATCCTCTGTTGTCCCCTTCTCCTCCTGCCCTCAATCTTTCCCAGCATCAGGGTCATTTCCAATGAGTCAGTTCTTTGCAAGAGGTAGCTAAAGTATTGGAGTTTCAGGTTCAACATCAGTCCTTCCAATGAAAATTCAGGACTGATTTCCTTTAGGATGGACTGGTTGGATCTCCCTGAAGTCCAAGGGACTCTCAAGAGTCTTCTCCAACACCACAATTCAAAAGCATCAATTCTTTGGTGCTCAGCTTTCTTTATAGTCCAAGTCTCACATGCATATATGACTATGGGAAAAATCATAGCTTTGACTAGATGGACTTTTGTTGGCAAAGTAATGTCTCTACTTTTTAACATGCTGTCCAGTTTGGTCATAGCTTATCTTCCAAGGAACAAGTGGCTTTTAATTTCATTGTTGCAGTCACCATCTGCAGTGATTTTGGAGCCCCCTAAAAATAAAATCTCTCACTGTTTCCATTGTTTCCACATCTATTTGCCATGAAGTGACAGGACTGGATGCCATGATCTTCGTTTTCTGAATTTGAGTTTTAAGCCAACTTTTCATTCTCCTCTTTCACTTTCACCAAGAGGCTCTTTAGTTCTTCTTTGATTTCTTCCATAAGGGTGGTATCATCTGCGTATCTGAGGTTGTTGATATTTCTCCCGGCAATCTTGATTCCAGCTTGTGCTTCATCCAGTCCGGCATTTGTCATAATGTACTCTGCACATAAGTTAAATAAGCATAGTGACAATATACAGCCTTGATGTACTCCTTTCCCGATTTGGAACCAGTCAGTTGTTCCATGTCCAGTTCTAACTGTTGCTTCTTGACCTGCATACAGATTTCTCAGGAGACAAGTAAGGTGGTCTGGTATTCCCATCTCTTTCAGAATTTTCCAGTTTGCTGTGATCCACAGAGTCAAAGGCTTTGGCATATTCAATAAAGCTGAAGTAGATGTTTTTCTGGAACTCTCTTGCTTTTTCAATGATTCAATGAAAGTCAACAATTTAATCTTTGGTTCTTATGCCTTTACTAAATCTTTCTTGAACATCTGGAAGTTCACAGTTTACATATTGCTGAAACCTGGCTTGGAGAATTTTGAGCATTACATTGCTAGCGTGTGAGATGAGTGCTATTGTGCAGTAGTATGAACATTCTTTTGTGTTGCCTTTCTTTGGGACTGGAATGAAAACTGACCTTTTCCAGTCCTGTGGCCACTGCTGAGTTTTCCAAATTTGTTGGCATATTGAGTGCAGCACTTTCACAGCATCATCTTTGAGGATTCAAAATAGCTCAACTGGAATTCTATCACCTTCACGAGCTTTGTTCATAGTTGTGCTTCTTAAGGCCCACTTGACTTCACATTCCAGTGTGGGTGATCACATCATCATGGTTACCTGGGTCATGATGATATTTTTTGTATAGTTGCTCTGTGTGTTCTTGGCACCTCTTTTTAATATCTTCTGCTTCTGTTAGGTTCATACCATTTCTGTCCTTTATTGTGGCCATCTTTGCGTGAAATGTTCCCTTGGT
Source organism: Dama dama (assembly GCF_033118175.1). Taxonomy (NCBI): domain Eukaryota; kingdom Metazoa; phylum Chordata; class Mammalia; order Artiodactyla; family Cervidae; genus Dama; species Dama dama. The sequence continues at coordinate 45,290,787 of NC_083694.1, read as the reverse complement.
ATCTCTAATTGTCTTGAAGAGCTCTCTAGTCTCTTCCATTCTATTGTTTTCCTCTATTTCTTTGCATTGATCGCTGAGGAAACTTTCTTATATCTCCTCGCTATTCTTTGGAACTCTGCATTCAGATCGGTATATCTTTCCTTTTCTCCTTTGCATTTTGCTTCTCTTCTTTTCTCAGCTGTTTGTAAGGCCTCCTCAGGCAAATATTTTGCCTTTTTGCATTTCTTTTTCTTGGGGATGCTCTTGATCACTGCCTCCTGTACAATGTCATGAAACTTCTCTGTAGATTAGGTCTATCAGATGTAATCCCTTGAATCTATTTCTCACTTCCACTGTATAATCATAAGGGATTTGATTTAGGTCATACCTGAAGAGTCTAGTGGTTTTTCCTACTTTCTTCAACTTAAGTCTGAACTTTGCAATAAGGAGTTCTTGATCTGAGCCACAGTCAGCTCCCAGTCTTGTTTTTGCTGACTGTATAGAGTTTCTCCATCTTTGGCTGCAAAGAATATAATCAATCTGATTTCAGTATTGACCATCTGATGATGTCCATGAGTCTTCTTTTGTGTTGTTGGAAGAGTGTGTTTGCTATGACCAGTGGGCTCTGTTGGTAAAACTCTGTTGGCCTTTGTCCTGCTTCATTTTGTACTCCAAGGCCAAATTTACCTGTTACTCCAGGTATCTCTTGACTTCCTACTTTTTCATTCCAGTCCCCTATAATGAAACGGACATCTTTTTTTGAGTGTTAGTTCTAGAAGTTCTTATAGGTCTTCATAGAACTGTTCAACTTCAGCTTCTTCAGCATTAGTGGTCGGGGCGTAGACTTGGATTACTGGGATATTGAATAGTTTGCCCTGAAAATGAACAGAGATCATTCTGTCATTTTTGAGATTGCACCTACGCACTGCATTTTGGACTCTTTTGTTGACTGTGAAGGCTATTCCATCTCTTCTAAGGGATTCTTGTCCACAGTAGTAGATATAATGGTCATCTAAGTTAAATTCACCCATTCCAGTCCATTTTAGTTCACTGACTCCTAAAGTGTTGTTTTCACTCTTGCCATCTCCCATTTGACCACTTCTAATTTACCTTGATTCATGGACCTAATACTCCATGTTCCTACACAATATTGCTCTTTACAGCATTGGACTTTATTTCTATCATCAGTCACATCCACAACTGGGCATTGTTTTTGCTTTGGCTCCGTCTCTTCACTCTTTCTGGTGTTATTTCTTCACTCCTCTCCAGTAACATATTGGGCACCTACTGACCCGGGAAGTTCATCTTTCAGTGTCATAACTTTTTGCCTTTTCATACTGTTCACATACAGTGTTTACACTGGTACTTTGTATTCAAATTGAATTCATTGATTTCTAACATGTTAAATGTCACCCCTTCCCATCCCCACCTAGTTTCATTGGTAAATCCTATTTTGTTTCTGCACACCTTCTGAAAAGGCTGTTTTTACTTACTAAGTCAATTTTTTTTACACACATGCATATTTACTCCTCCATCCATTTTGATCTAGTCTACCTTCCACCACTCAGAAAGCTAGTTTTTATTATTTTAACCATGCTCCTCAAGCCAATGGACCACTTCTAATTTTTATCTTGTTAGAGTATTCGGTGCTATAGACCCTCCCTTCTTTATGAAACATCCTCTGTTAATCAGATTTCTTTCTTTCTTTCTTTTTTTGTCCTTGTAAAATTCTTCTTTGTCTCCTTTAATTTGCCATGAAATGTTGGAAGTACCCAAGGCTTGTTATCAGTTGCCCTGCTCTCTCTCACCAATTCCTCTCTCCAGAAGAGCTCAGGCATGCCCGCAGCGTCAGTGCCTCTAAATTTCTGTTTCCCAGATCTCTTTTTTTCACTTCATACACCTAGATCTCTCTTCTCATGATGCACAAAGACATTTCAAACCTACCATGTCCAAGAGTAGCTTGATTCTCTATTCTACCACCACCAATACAAGAGCACTGTTAGTTTTCCAAATAAATGGTATCATCTTCTCTCCTGATGCCTAAACTAGCTTCAGCTTGGTGACTTCAAAAGATCCTGGCTTTGGATTCATCTCCATGCCTTTGAATCCGAGCTCTGTCACTTACTCACTGTGTCTCATGGTTTTTATTTATAGAATGTGGGTAAAAATTGATCTTACCTCATAAGGTTCTTGTGAATATTAAATGATATAACACACCACATGTTACATGCTCAGGATAAATCTGGCACATCCTAACCTGTGGCTCAATGGTAAATAATCCACCTGTGATGCAGGAGATGCAGGTTCAATCCTTAGGTGTGGAAGATCCCCTGGAGAAGGAAATGATAATTCACTCCAGCATTCTTGCCTGGAGAATCCCATGCATAGAGAAACCTAGCAGGCTATAGTCCATGGAGTTGCAAAGAGTCAGACACAACTGAGCAAGTAAACAACAACAACAAAACACTCAGTACATAACATATGTTGGTGCCTTGGCCACCTCTCTCTCCTTTATCCACCACATCTAGCTATCCATCAGAACAAGTATTTCTTACAGTGATGGATGGGGCATCTCATTTGTGTCTGTGCAGGTTTCTGTCCCATATCTCCTCCTTCTCCTTCTCATGGGGTACTTATTCCAAGAGTCTCCTGTACTAAAGACCATGTCACAGAAGTGGGAAGATGACCTAAGAACTCCTCAGAGACTGCTGAGGGAGTGTGCTAGAACTCTCAGGAAAGAGATGATTTTCATTGGTTTTATTGTGGTTCTGAGTTGGCTTAAAGATCAACATTCAGAAAACTAAGATCATGGCATCCAGTCCTGTTACTTCATGGCAAATAGGTGGGGAAACAGTGGAAACAGTGGCTTACTTTATTTTTTTGGGCTCCAAAATCACTGCAGATGGTGATTGCAGCCATGAAATTAAAAGACGCTTATTCCTTGGAAGGAAAGTTATGACCAACCTGGACAGCATATTAAAAAGAGAGACATTACTTTACCAACAAAAGTCCATCTAGTCAAGGCTATGGTTTTTCCAGTAGTCATGTATGGTTGTGAGAGTTGTATTATAGAGAAGGCTGAGCACCGAAGAATTGATGCTTTTGAACTGTGGTGTTGGAGAAGACTCTTGAGAGTCCTTTGGACTGCAAGGAGATCCAACCAGTCCATCTTAAAGGAGATCAGTCCTAGGTGTTCATTGGAAGGACTGATGCTGAAGCTGAAACTCTAATACTTTGGCCACCTGATGAAAAGAGCTGACTCACTGGAAAAGACCCTGATGCTGGGAAAGATTGAGGGAAGGAGGAGAAGGGGACGACAGAGGATGAGATGGTTGGATGGCATCACTGACTCAATGGACATAAGTTTGGGTAGACTCTAACAGTTGGTGATGGATTGGGAGGCCTGGTGTGCTGCAGTTCATGGGGTCACAAAGAGTCAGACACAACTGAGCGACTGAACTGAACTGAGTTCAAAAACTGTAAGTCTGATATGGATCTCGAGCAGTCAGTGGTCATTGCATGCCATGATGGAATGATTCTGACAAAGAATAAAGCCAACACTGAAGAAAACTGAAAGGGATAAAAATATAGAATTGAAAATAAATATTAAAAATATTTAATATAAATAAGTTATATTAAATAACAACCAGTGACAATCCATTTTTTTCTATATATTTCCAGTTGCAGTGTAATCAACATCTTCATTTTAAAAACATTATGTGTAAACTGCCTTTGAGGAATAAAAATTACGTATTATTACCAATATCAGTGGGATCATTGAAAAAACAAGAGAGTGTCAGAAAAACATCTACTTCTGCTTTATTGACTACGCCAAAGCCTTTGACTCTGTGGATCACAACAAGCTGTGGAAAATTCTTAAAGAGATGGGAACACCAGACCACCTGACCTGCCTCCTGAGAAATCTGTATTCAGGTCAAGAAACAACAGCTAGAACTGGACATGGAACACAAACTAGGTCCAAATTAGGAAAGGAGTACATCAAGGCTGTATACTGTCACCCTGCATATTTAACTTTTATGCAGAGTACATCATGACAAATGCCGGGCTAGAGGAAGCACAAGCTGGAATCAAGATTGCTGGGAGAAATATCAATAACCTCAGATATGCAGATGACAGCACCATCCTGGCAGAAAGCCAAAGGGAACTAAAGAGCCCCTTGATGAAAATGAAAGAGGAGAGTGAAAAAGCTGACTTTAAAATTCAACATTCAGAAAACAAAGATCTTGGCATTCAGTCCCATCACTTCATGGCAAATAGATGGGGAAACAATGGAAACAGTGAGAGATTTATTTTGGGGGGGGGGGGGGCTCAAAAATCACTGCAGATGGTGACTGCAGCCATGAAATTAAAAGATACTTGCTCCTTGGAAGAAAAGCTATGACCAATCAAGACAGTATATTAAAAAACAGATGCATTACTTTGCCAACAAAAGTCCATCTAGTCAAAACTATGGTTTTTCCAGTAGTCATGTATGGATGTGAGAGCTGGATTATAAAGAAGACTGAGTGCAGAAGAATTGATGCTTTTGAACAGTGGTGAGAAGACTCTTGGAGAAGATTCTTGAGAGTCCCTTGGACTGCAAGAAGATCCAACCAGTCCATCCTAGAGTAAATCGGTCCTGAATATTCCTTGGAAGGATTGACGCTGAGGCTGAAACTCCAATAATTGACACTTGACACCAACTGACTCATTTGAAAAGACACTGATGCTGGGAAAGATTGAAGGCAGGAGGAGAAGGGGACAACGGAAGATGGGATGGTTGGATGGCATCACTGACTCAATGGGCATGAGTTTGAGTAAGCTCCAGGAGTTGGTATAGACAGGGAAGCCAGGTGTGCTGCAGTCCCTGGGGCCACAAAGAGTCGGACAGGACTGAATGACTGAACTGAACTGACTATTGCCTTATAAAAAGAAAAAGGAAAGACCGCCCCTCCCAGGGTCATCTAATTCCTAGAGACTGCAACAACTTGCCTGCCAGCACATTTTTCACAAACAAACCAATCAATCCAAAGCCCTCCTCTCCTCCAACCTCCTTTATCTAATTTTTAGATGCCAAGCCCCTACTTTAAATCCATACAGGGCCAGTGACCAGATAGCTAGAAACCACCTCGATAGCCCAGAACCCTTGAGACAATTCAAACTATCCTGTCCTAATATTGCATGCTGTGCTTCACCCGTTTCTTCATGTGTAAATTGCAATTAAGGCTCTAAACTATGCACTCCCCTTACCCCTCCTGCCTCCTGACTAACCCTGATGCCCATGTGGCCCTACATGGCATGGGGTGTGTCAAATACAAACTGGCACTTGCCAAGAGCAATTGCCAGTGACTGAAAAACAACAACTAAAGCATTTGCTATCTGCCTCTGCTGAGACTGAAACCTGTGACCTTCAACACCTCCTGAAGGGAACTCAGGGTAGAGAGTGAGGCTCTCTGTGCTTCAGGGAACCTGGTGGAACAGGTCTTTAGATAATTAGATATTTTCAGGAACTGATTTCATGATCCCAATCCTTGTATCTCTTCATATCTAGAAAAACACTGAATCCCTTCACAGTGACATCAGCTCTTTGTGACTAGCAGAATACCTTTTGTAAAGTAAGTGCTTGAATTCACTGAACTTCCTTTCATTGAAATCTTATATGTTGACCTTTTCCCACTACCTCTTTGCAGCAGTCCATCAGAGCTATCTGAGGTGCTGTCTCTGAGGCTGCAGTCCTCATTTCACCCCAAATAAAACTTAACTCTCAACTCTCATGTTGTGCATTTTTTAGTTGACATGTGGCCCCTCCTCTTGGGAATAGTAATAAACTCTTCTTTCAAAAACAGCTGTCTCTATGTCTGTCATCTCACACTTGATGAAAACAAGTTCTAGGGACTTCCCTAGCAGTCCACTGGTTAAGACTTCACCTTCCCTAAGATGTGTGAATTTGATCGCTGGTTAGGGAGCTAAGATCCCACATGCCTCATAGCCAAAGAATCAAAACATAAAGCAGAAACATTATTGTAACAAACTCAGTAAAGGTGTTAATAAAGGTCCACATTAATAAAACAAAGTTCTAGGTACCATCAAAACAGCCTCATCTTCCTGCTTTTCCTTAAACCCAAAGCTCACTGATACCTGTGCCCTCTGCACCACAGTAAGGCACCAAACATTAACAGACATGTAGTGAATTCACTCTTCTGAGCTTGGGCTTCCTTATTTACAAAGAGTTGTCAAAAGACCTAAGGGAGAACATGAGGGAATGCCTGGGACAGAGGAGGCCTAGGTTTAGGTGGCCTTGTGGTTGTTGTTCTGTTCAGTCATTAAGTCACTGTCAAACTCTTTGTGACTCCATGAACTGCAGCATACCAGGCTTCCTGTCCTTCAATGTCTCCTGGAGTCTGCTGAAATTCACGTCCATTGAGTCAGTAATGCCAGCCAATAATCTCATCTTCTGTTGCCCCTTCTCCTCCTATCCTCAATCTTTCCCAGCATCAGGGTCTTTTTCAATGAGTCAGCTCTTCATATCAGGTGGCCAAAGTATTGGAGCTTCAGCATCAGTCCTTCCAATGAATATTCAGAGTTGATTTCCTTTAGGATTGACTGGTTTGATCTCCTTGCTCTCCAAGGAACTCAAAAGAGTCTTCTCCAGCACCACAGTTTAAAAACGTCAATTCTCCAGCACTCAGCCAACTTTATGGTCCAGCTCTCACATCCATACATGACTACTGGAAAAACCATAGCTTTGACTACATGGATCTTTATTGGCAAAGTGATGTCTCTGATTTTTAATACACGGTCTAGGTTTTTCACAGCGTTTTTCCCCAAGGAGAAAGTGTTTTCTTAATTTTGGGGCTGCAGTCACCATCCACAGCGATTTTGCAGCCCCAGAAAATAAAGTTTGTCACTGTTTCCATTGTTTTCCCATCTATTTCCCATGAAATGATGGGACTGGATGCTATGATCTTCATTTTTTGAATGTTGAGATTTAAACCAGCCTTTTCACTCTCCTCCTTCACTTTCATCAAGAGGCTCTTTATTTCCTCATCACTTTCTGCCATAAGAGTGGTATCATCTGTATATCTGAGGTTGTTGATATTTCTCCTAGCACCAGGGGAAAGGCCCTGTGGTAGAGTCGAATAAAATTATGAACTCCATGTGTAAATCAGTAATTTGTTGGGTCTTGAATTTATGAATGAATGAATGAGTCTGTTGTTTTCCTGGTTCTTGTGAAAAAATATCTTCCAGTTAAGTTTTGTCTTCTGCTTCAGTTTTCGGATTCTGGTTTCATGCATTCAATTCAAAGGACTAAGATAATAAGTACACCGCCAATTATTCAGTTCGTCTAACAGCTTTTACGGTAGTGATTCATCATTTCATTCAGCTGAAAACAAGTGCAGAAGTATACAAAACTGACCAGCAGGTGAAAGGGTAGAAGGAATTACTGGTAAAGCTTGCCACTTAAGACATACCCCACCACTTCTCTCCTTGTCTTTCTTTCCTATGGTGTTACTCTTACATAAGTGGTTATTACCACATGAAACACATTGAGATTATTTCAATTAATTATGTTTGCTACATTGTTTCAAAAGATTATTCTACCATTTGCTAGCAATTAAACAGGCTTTTATGTTAAGTATGCTGCTTGAGGGTATGTTGAATAGGACTGCAGATACAGTAATTGAAATTAAACTTCCACTTGGAAGAAGTCTGTCCTTTGGAAGTCAAGTATCTTTGAGGTGGTGATTTAAAAGAGTTTGAAAAGCATGAATAATAACATGAATTAGTTACTAGGGTGACCAGAGACTTCTAAAGCTTCAAACTCTTCTCCTTCTTAGAATAAAAGGACATTTTCCACCTTGCAAGCACAGTCTTACCAAGGAGAATCAGAGGGGTTAATGATAGATATTTTCTGCCAACAAAGACTTACTGAGGCACACACTGGATTGTGGTATTGTGTTGGTTCTATAGAAGATACAAGGTGGTGTCTCCAGTGAGGAGGAGACATTTAGACACTTAGCATGTGTCAAAATAGGGACATGAGCCAATTGGAACACACACACAGTCCTTATCACTGAAGCAGGTTTCTAGAGACCTACCTCTGGGCAAGGATTAAGTCTGGGTTAGCTGGATGCTGGGGAGACCCACACATGGCATATCTCCATTATCATTCAATTCAAAATATAATTTTAAGAGTAATTTCCTCTTGACCTATGAATTATTTAGAGATGAGTTGTTTAATTTTTAGGCAGTAGGGGATTTTCTACTGACTCTTAGCTTAATTCCATTGTGGTCAGATAATGTACTCTGAATTATTTTAATAATTTTAATCCTATGAGATTTGTTGAGACTTCTTTATGGGGCACTATATGGTCAGTCTTGCTAAGTGATCCCATGCACTTGAAAAAGAAATGTGAATTCTGTTGATGGGTTAAATGTTTACTTGAACAAGAATATATGCCCACTAGACCTAATGACATTGTAGAGAACTCCACCTAAAAAAAAAGCAGAATAAACATTCTTCTCAAGAACACATAGAACATTCTTCAGAGAAGACCATGTGTTTGGCCATAAAACAAGAATCAATATATGGAAAAGGACTGAAATCATACCAACTATGCCTGCCAATCATAATGGAGTATAACTAGAAATTAATAACAGAAAGAAAATCTGGGATTCACAAATATGTGAAAATTAAAGAACACAAGAAAAAAAGATTAGTTTAATATCTAAGAATTAATTGCCATAATATACCTATCAATAGACTAAAGAATATAAATAACATGATCTCAATAGACACAGAAAGACATTTAACAAAATTCAGCACTCTACATGATAAAAACAAAACAAAATTCTCTACACTAGGAAGAGAAGAGAACTTCCTTAACATGTTAAAAGTTATCTTTAAAAACTCTACATTAAAAGTATACTTACTGGTGAAAGACTGAATTATTTTCCCTAAGATCAGAAAGAATACGAATTTTTACTCTTGTCATTTCTAGTCATATTTCATTGGGTGTTCTACCTGAGAAAATCGGTCAACAAACAGAAATAAAGTGCAATCAGATTGGAAAGGAAAATGCAAAATTATCCTTATTTGCAAATGACATAATCTTGTATATAAAATACTAAGGCATACACTGAAAATTTATTAGAACTAATAAAGGAGTTTGGCAATACTTCAAGATGTAAGAAAATCAATATACAAAAATCAATTGTATTTTATGTGGTATCAAGAAAATATGAAAAAATTAAGGAAACAATTTTATTTACAGTAGCATTAAAAAGAATAAATTAGAATAAATTTATGCAATAAAGTGATAGGCTAATACTCTTAAAAGGTCAGTTTCCATTCCAATCCCAAAGAAAGGCAATGCCAAACAATGCTTAACTACTGTATAATTGCACTCATCTCACACGCTAGCAAAGTAATGCTCAAAATGCTCCAAGCCAGTCTTCAACAGTACGTGAACAGCGAACTTCCAGATGTTCAAGCTGGATTTAGAAAAGGCAGAGTAACCAGAGATCAAATTGCCAACATCTGTTGGATCATCAAAGAAGCAAGAGAGTTCCAGAAAAATGTCTATTTCTGCTTTATTGATTATGCCAAAGACTGTGTGGATCACAACAATCTATGGAAAATTCTTCAAGAGATGGGAATACCAGACCACCTTACCTGCCTCCAGAGAAATCTGTTTGCAGGTCAAGAAGCAATGGTTAGAACGGGATGTGGAACAACAGACTGATCCCAAATCAGGAAAGGAGTATGTCAAGGCTGTATATTGTCACCCTGCTTCTTTAACTTATATGCACAGTACATCATGAGAAATTCTGGACTGGATGAAGGACAAGCTGAAATTAAGATTGCTGGGAGAAATATCAATAACCTCAGATACACAGATGATACCACCCTTATGGCAGAAAGTGAAGAAGAACTAAAGAGCCTCTTGATGAAAGTGAAAGAGGAGAGTAAAAAAGTTAAAATTAAAAAAAAAAAAAAAACCTCAACATTCAGAAAACTAAGATCATGGCATCTGGTCCCATCACATCATGGCAAATAGATGGGGAAACAGTGACAGACTTTATTTTTGGGGGCTCCAAAATGACTGCAGATGGTGATTGCAGCCATGAAATTAAAAGATACTTGCTTCTTGGAAGAAAAGCTATGACCAACCTAGACAGCTTATTAAAAAGCAGAGACATTACTTTGCCAACAAAAGTCCGTCTAGTCAAAAGCTATGGTTTTTCCAGTAGTCATGTATGAATGTGAGAGTTGGACTATAAAGAAAGCTGAGCACCAAAGAACTGATGCTTTTGAACTGTGGAGTTGGAGAAGACTCTTGAGTCCCTTGGGCAGCAAGGAGATCCAACCAGTCCATCCTAAAGGAAATCATTCCTGAATATTCAGTGGAAGTACTGAAGCTGAAACTCCAATACTTTGGCCACCTGATGCAAAGAACTGACTCATTTGAAAAGAACCTGATGCTGGGAAAGATTGAAGGTGGGAGGAGAAGGGGACGACAGAGGAGGAGATGGCATCCAACTGGTTGGCATCACTGACTCTATGGACATGAGTTTGAGTAAACTCTGGGAGTTGGTGTTGGACAGGGAAGACTGATGTGGTGCAGTTCATGGGGTCACAGAAAGTCAGACATGACTGAGCAACTGAACTGAACTGAATACTCTTAAAACTTCAAAACACTGTTGAAAGAAAATAATGATCTAAATAAATGTAAAGACATCCACATCATGAATAAAAAGGCTCAATATTGTTTAGATGGCAATATTTTCCTAATAGATATACAAATTTAATGTAATCCTTATCTAAATTCCAGCTAACTTCTTTGCAGAAATTGACAAGCTGATCCTAAAATTCATATGAAAATTCAAGGGCTTCAGAATAGCCAAAACATCCTGAAAGTGTAGAATAGTGTAAGGGGATTCACACTTCCTAAATTCAGAATTTACTACAAAGCTATAGTAATTAATGCAATGTGGTACTGGCATAGAATGGGCACTTATCAATAGTATAGAATTGTGAAAAACAAGAAAAGCTTTCACATTTTCAGTCAACTGACTTTTAACAGGAATGACAAGATTAATCAGTGGGGAAATAATAGTCTTTTCAATAAATTGCACAGAGAAAACTGGATATCCACATGTAAAAGAATGAACTTTTACCTCTACCACACACCACATATAATAGTAAATTCAAATTAAGTCCTAAATATAAGAGTTGAAACTACAGACTCTAAGAATAAATCTTCATGACTGTGAATTGGACAATAATTCTTAGATACATCGCCAGAAGCACAACCAACCAAAGAAAAACACAGATAAAATAAACTTCTTTAAATTAAGAATTATTTTCTTTTCTTCAAAGAACACCACCAACTAAGTAAAAAGACTAGTCATAGAAAGGCAAAAAAAATTCAATTTAGACTTAAGATGAGGGATGAAAAACTTTGAGTTTACTTGAGACCTTTGAATTCTACCTGAGTTCCTACAAAACAATGATGGTTAGGAAATCCCACCACTGTTTTGTAATTCAGGAAATGGTTAGCTACAAATAACCACTCTTTTCCATGACTTAGCTAATACTTGAAGAAAACCCGCTTGTTTACTAATGACAAGGCTAGACACAGCCCCTCAAAACTGTCATTTGTTTTCTTATAAATAATTGGTTAAACTGTTTGGCCACACTGATCAATCTGGGATTAATGCTTGCTAACTTTACTTGATTAAGTTTGAATTAGGCTTCTCTCCTCCCTGACGACCATGGGCCTTGACCCATCCTTGAGCTTAGACAAGCACCGGAACATACAAAAGTCCTTTTTGAGAACTGACTGACCACAGAGAAAAACATTTCAAGCTCAACTGTCCGGTCAGACTGTCTGTTCATCCTAGTCTCCACAACTGGCTTTTTCTATCCCTGCCTACTCCTCCCTGTAAAGTAAATCCCTTTCTGCCTGAGATGCTTTAAGATTCATGGTCAGAGAATTCTTCCTGTTATTACCTCATCTGGGCTTCCCTCATAGCTCAGTTGGTAAAGAAATTACCTGCAATGCAGGAGACCCTGGCTCGATCCCTGGGTCAGGAAGATCTGCTGGAGAAGGGAAAGGCTACCCACTCCAGTTTTCTGGCCTAGAGAATTCCATTGACTGTACAGTCCATGGGGTCATAGAGTTGGGCACAACTGAGTGACTTTCGTTTTCTCTCATTACAAAATTAATAAAGTCATTCTTCACTAGTGTTCAATCTTTTATTTTTTAGTTGACAAGTGTTTATATTTATAACTCATACAACTCAATAATAAAAAGATAAATAATCTAATCCAGAAAATGACCAAAGAATCTAATAAATATTTCTCCAAAGAAGGTATACAACTGGCCAGTAAACACATACTGGACTTCCCTGGTTGCCCAGATTGTAAAGAATTCACCAGCAATGCTGGAGACCTGGCTTCAGTCCCTGGGTTGGGAAGATCTCCTGGAGGAGGGCATGGCAACCCATTCAACTATTCTAGCCTGGAGAATCCCCATGGACAGAGGAAACTGGTGGGCTACAGTCCATAGAGTCACAAAAAGTCAGACATGACGGAGCGACTAAGTGTTTATTTACTAAGCACATAAAAATGATGCATACCATCATTACTCATATGGGGAATACAAATCAAAATTATGAAAAAATATCATTTTATGCTGTTTAAATAGCTACAATCAAAAGTTAGATAATAATAAATGTTAGTGGCAACATGAGGAAATCCAAAACCTTAGACACTGCTAATGGGAGTGTAAAATGGTGTAGCCACTTTAGAAAACTTTTGGTAGTTTCTCCAAACACATGAAAATTGCCATATGATCCAGCATTTGCACTCCTGGCTATTAACCAAGAGAAATAAAAACATGCATCCACACCATAACACAAGTGTTTATATCAATATTATCTATAATAGCTAAAATGTGGAGCCAACATAATGTTCATCTACTGATGAATGGAGAAAATTAAATATGCGATGTGCCTATGATGGGATATTGTTCAGCAATAAAAGGAAATGAAGTACTGGTACATGTTACAATGCAGATCAACCTTGAAAAATTACATGATATTAAGTGAAAGAAGTCAGTCACAAAGGAAAACACATTGTATAATTACATTTATATTAACAGTCCAAAATAGGTAAATCTATAGAGAAAGATTAGTGGTTGCGTGGTTGCCTAGGGCTCTGTGGTATAGGGGTGGGGTCTGGATGGAGAGTGGGAAGAATGACGAAGTGGAGAGTACTGTGTGTACAGGATCTCTTTCCGTGATGATGAAAATGTTCTAAAATTGATTATGGTGATGGTGGTACAACTCTGTGAATATAAAAAATTGAGTTGTATACACTGAAAGGTGGATTTTATAGCAACTGCACTGTATATCTATAAAGCTTTTATGAAAAGCAGGAAGTAAGGGAGGGAAGAAGGAAGGAAAGAAGAAAAATGATAGAAAATGATGTACTATGAAGACAATAATCCAAAGAGAGCTGAAGTGGCTACTTTAATCTCAGACAAAGTAGACTTCAAAAGAAGAACTAATACCAAAAATAAATACAGACATTAAAAATGATTAAGGGGTCAATTTGCTAAGAATATTTGACAATCTTAAATCTGCATGTACCTAACAACAAAGCTTGAAAACACCTAAAGAAAACTGATGGAACTGAAATGAAAGTTAAGTAAATCTATCATTAATTCAGAGACTTCAGTCTTCTTTCCTAGAAACTGTATTGAATTGTTCATTTTTGTCTTATTCCTTCTACAAAGAGAAAGTTTTCACTAATTCACCACTAAGCATAATGTTTGCAGTAAGCAGCATTCATCAGATAAAGGAAGTTCCATTCTTTTTATCATCTGCTGAGAGCTCTTTATGAATGTGTGAGTATGTCAAGTGCTTTTCCTGTCACTATTGAAGTGAAGGCATAATTTTTCATCCTTTTATGTAAATGTAGTAAATTTTATTTATTGATTTTTTTCAATATTGCATTCATATACTAAAATCCAGTGGCTGGTGATGTATTATCCTTTAAAAAATGCATTTATAAAGTCAATCTGGTATTATTTTGTTTAGAGATTTTTTTCATCTGTGGTCATGAAGGATAAGCCTGTAATTTTTCTTTCTTATATCATTCTTGTCAGGTCTGCTGTCAAAGGCATGCTAATCTTATAAAAAGAAAGTGAAGTGTTCTCACTTTTTCCGTTGTTTGGAAGAGTTTGCATGAAATTAGTGTTATTTTTCCCTTAAATATTTGGATGAATTTATCAGTGAAGTCAGTTGTGGCTGAGACATTCTTTGTGGAAAGATACTGAATAATTAACTCAATTCATTTAATTGACATGGGAATGCAGTAAGAGAAGCATGGTCTTTTCAATAGCTGGGGCTCAGTCAAGTTGACATCATGTGGAACAAAATAGGCTTTCATCTCTAACTCACACCATGATGAAAAATCAATCCCAGATGCATTAGAGTCCTAAATGTCCAAACACATCTCTGTAAACTTGGAATACTCAAAGGTCTTCTTACTATGAAATATAAAAAGCACTAAACATGTTGGGGAAGTGTGGTAAAATTATATAATATTAAGATTAAGGACATATGTTCAACAACAGACAGCGCTGAAAGAATGAAAAAAGCAAACACAAAATGAGAAAATATATTCTTAATACATATGTCTTTCAAGGGCCTCACATCTAGAATAGACAACTAACTTCTAAATATCAATTGGACAGACAACCCAATAGAAAAATAGGAAATGCCATAAACAGGCACTTCCAGAAGAGAATATCCACATGGCTGACAAACATGCAAAGATGCTCAACTCTATTTGTTATCAGGAATGAAAATTCATACCACTATGTTAACAACTACACCTACAAGAAGGTCTCTAGGAGGAAGGCAGGTAATATATAAAGATATTCAAACTAATATATCTGAGTGAAGAGAATAGCTACACTTAAGAACATGTTGGGGCAGTGCTTTCAGGCAGAAGTAGAAGAAAGTGGCAGAGGTTCTGATGCAAAGTAAGCATATGTGTTCAAGGACCCAACACAAGTCCAGTGTGGCTACTGTGGTGAGACACCACCCAGAATGAGAGGAAATGAATTCAGCGGGACAAGGAGAAACTTGATCACCAAAGGCCTCAGCCAGGTTTGGATTTTATTCCAAATGAAATGGGAATTCATTGCAGAGTTTCAGGAAAGAGAGTGACATGGGATTTATATTTTAAAAGAGATTTCTGCTGAGTGAGGAGTAAGGATTACAGTGGCATAAGAGAATATGTGAGACCACTTAGGAAGCTATTGCAGTTTATAAAATTAAAAAAAAAAAAAAAAGACCAACGAGAATGTGGCACAACCAACTCTTTCACCTACTAACAATCATCAGTTCAGTTCAATCACTCAGTCGTGTCCAACTCTTTGTGACCCCATGGACTGCAGCACGTCAGGCTTCCCTGTCCATCACTATCTCCCGGAACTTGCTCAAGCTCATGTCCATCAAGTCGGTTATGCCATCCAACCATTTCATCCTCTGTCATCTCCTTCTCCTCCTGCCTTTAATATTTCCCAGCATCAGGGTCTTTTCTAATGAGTCAGTTCTTGGCATCAGCTGGCCAAAGTACTGGAGCCTCAGTTTCAGCATCAGTCCTTCCAATGAATATTCAGTACTGATTTCCTTTAAGATTGACGGGTTTGATATCCTTGCAGTTCAAGGGACTCTCAAGAGTTTCTCCAAAACCACAGTCCAAAAACATAAATTCTGTCACTCAGTCTTCTTTATGGTCCAACTTTAACATCCATATATGACTACTAGAAAAAGCATAGCTTTGACTATATGGATCTTTGTTGGCAAAGTGATGTCTTTGCTTTTTAATATGCCGTCTAGGTTTGTCATAGCTTTTCTTCTAAGGAGCAAGTATCTTTTAATTTCATGGCTGCAGTCACCATCCAGTGATTTTGGAGCCAAGAAAATAAAGTCTCTCACTGCTTCCATTGTTTCCCCATTTATTTTGCCATGAAGTGATGGAACCAGATGCCATGATCTTCTTTTTTGAATGTTGAGTTTTAAGCCAGCTTCTTTCTGCCTTAAGAGTGGTGCCATCTGCATATCTGAGGTTATTGATATTTCTCCCAGGAATCTTGATTCCAGCTTGTGCTTCATCCAGTCCAGCATTTTGCATGATATATTCTCCATATAAGTTAAATAAGCAGGGTGACAACACACAGCCTTAATATACTCCTTTACCACTTTGAAACCAGTCTGTTGTTCCATGTCCAGTTCTAACTATTGCTTCTTGACCTGCATACACGTTTCTCAAGAGGCAGGTAAGGTACTCTGGTATTCCCATCTCTTTAAGAATTTTCTACAATTTGTTGTGATCCACATATCAAAGGCTTTAGCATAGTCAATGAAGCAGAAGTAAATGTTTTTCTGGAATTCTCTTGCTTTCTTATGACCCAATAGATGTTGGCAATCTGTTCCCTAGTTTCTCTGCCCTTTCTAAATTCAACTTGAACATCTGGAAGTTCTCAGTCCATGTACTGCTGAAGCCTAGCTTGGAGAATTCTGAGCATTACTTTGCTGGCAAGTGAGATGAGTACAATTGTGCAGTAGTTGGAACATTCTTTGACATTGCCTTTCTTTGAGATTGGAGTGAAAGCTGACCTTTTCCAGTCCTGTGGCCACTGCTGAGTTTTCCAAATTTGCTGGCATGTTGAGTGCAGCACTTTCACAGCGTCATCTTTTAGGATTTGAAATAACTCAGCTGGAATTCCATCACCTCCACTAGATTTGTTCATAATGATGCTTCCTAAGACCCACTTGACTTCACAATCCAAGATGTCTGGCTCTAGGTGAATGATCACACAATCACGGTTATCTGGATCATGAAGATCTTTTTTGTATAGTTCCTCTGTGTATTCTTGCCACCTCTTCTTAATATTTTCTGCTTATGTTAGATCCATACCATTTTTGTCCTTTATTGTGCCCATCTTTGCTCGAAATATTCCTTTGGTATCTCTAATTTTCTTGAAGAGATTTCTAGTCTTTTCTATTCTATTGTTTTCCTCTATTTCTTTGCATTGATCACTGAGGAAGGCTTTCCTATCTATCCTTATTATTCTTTGGAACTCAGCATTCAGATGGATATATCTTTCCTTTTCTCCTTTGCCTTTCACATCTCTTCTTTTCTCGGCTATTTGTAAGGCCTCCTCAAACAACCATTTTGTCTTTTTGCATTTCTTTTTCTTGGGGATAGTTTTGGTCACCACAATGGGCAATGTTGCGGCTTCCCTGGTAGCTCAGTTTGCAAAAGAATCTGCCTGCAATGCAGGAGATCCCAGTTCAATTCCTGGGTTGGGAAGATCCCCTGGGGAAGTGAAAGGCTACCCACTCCAGTATACTGGCTTGGAGATTTCCATAGTGTGTATAGTCCGTGGGGTCAAAGAGAGTCAGACACGACTGAGTGACTTTCACTTTCACTCACTTTCATGTGCAAAGTTATGAATCTCCACCCACAGTTCTTCAGGCATGCCGTCTATCAGATCTAATCCCTTGAATTAATTTGCCACCTCCACTGTATAATCACAAGGGATTTGATTTTGGTCAAACGTGAATCGTCTAGTAGTTTACTTTCTTCAATTTAAGTCTGAATTTTGCAGTAAGGAGTTCAGCATCTGAGCCACAGCCAACTGCTGGTCTTATTTTTTCTCACTGTACAGAGCTTCGACTACAAAGAATATAATCAGTTTGCTTTCAGTATTGACCATCTGGTGGTGCCCATGTGTAGAGTCGTTTCTTGTGTTGTTGGAAGAGGGTGTTTGCTATGACCAGTGCATTCTCTTTGCAAAACTCTGTTAGCCTTTGCCCTGCTTTATTTTGTACTCCAAGGCCAAACTTACCTATTACTCTAGGAATCTCTTGACTTCCTACTTTTGCACTTCAGTCTCTTATAATGAAAAGGACTTTTTTTTTTTTTTTGGTGTTAGTTCTAGAAAGTCATCATAGAACTGTTCAACTGTTCAGCTTCTTCAGGATTAGTGGTTGGGGGCATAGACTTGGATTATTGTGATATTGAATGGTTTGCCTTAGAAACAAATAGAGATCATTCTGTTGTTTTTGAGAATGCACCCAAGTACTGCATTTCAGACTCTTTTCTTGACTATGATGGCTACTCCATTTCTTCTAAGGGTTTCTTGCCCGTAGTAGTAGATACAATGGTCCTCTGAATTAAATTCACCCATTCTGGTCCGTTTTAGTTCACTGATTCCTAAAATGTTGATACTTACTCTTGTCATCTCCTGTTTGCCCAGTTCCAATTTACCTTGATTCATAGGCCTAACATTCCAGGTTCCTATGCAAAATTGTTCTTTACAGCATCAGACTTTACTTCCATCACCAGTCACATTCACAACTGGACTTTGTTTTCACTTTGGCTCCGTTGTTTCATTCTTTATGGAGTTATTTTTCCACTCTTCTCCAGTAGCATACTGGTCACCTACAAACCTGCGGAGTTCTTTTTTCAGTGTCATATCTTTTTGCCTTTTCATACTGTTCATGGGGTTCTCAAGGCAAGAATACTGAAGTGGTTTGTCATTCCCTTATCCAGTGGACCACATTTTGTCAGAACTCTCCACCATGACCCATTCATCTTGGGTGGACCTACACAGCATGGCTTATAGTTTTATTGAGTTAGACAAGGCTGTCATACTCACCTTTTAAAAAATGAAATTTAAAATGTCAGGTTCACCTACTCATTTCTCAAAAATTTAATTTGTACAATCACTTTGGAAGCTCTGTGTCCATATCTACTAAAACTGAATATGCAGTTGATTCTTATTATTTGCAGGTTCTGTATTTGCATATTGATATACTCTCTAAAACTTATTTGTAACCCCCAAATCAATGCTTATGGCCTTCCACTGGCATTCATGGACATACACAGAGCAACTGGGGTAATTAAGACTATGGTCTGCCATCTTGCTTCAGCTCTCTTGCTGTAACAGCTGTCCTTTTCATGGACTATTTAGTGCCAAGTTTTTTCACATTTTGGTGCCCTTTGTTGGTGTTCTTGCTTTAAAAATGCTCCCAAGCATAGTGTGGAGTCCTTTCCAGTGTTTCTAAGAATGTTGTGATGTGCCTTATGGGGAAAATAGATGTGTTAGATAAGTTTCATTCAGGCACCAGTTATAGTGCAGTTGGCAGTGAGTTCAAGGTTAGTGAGTTAGCAGTATAAATTAAATAAGGTGTCTTTAAACAGAAATACACATAAGACAAAGTTATGCAATGATCAGGTGATGAAAATATTTTAACATGTGGCTTACAGGAACCTAACCTTGTGTCTCCCCTAGGAGCAATGTCTCAGTATTTGATAATTCAGTGTTTGCAGTAACTTTGTAGGCCAGGTTCTGTGAATAATGAAAATCAACTGTCTGTCCCAACAATTCCACTCTTAGTCCTGCACTCCAAATAGATATAGACATATGTTTTCCCCAAAAGACACACACAAGAATGTTCACAGCAGCATTATTTGCAATAGCCTCAGCCTGAAAATTTCCCCAGAGCTCATAGCAATAACATAATTTTGGTTCATTCCCAGAGAATGAATAAACTCCAACATTCATAAGAGGGAAAAATCTTATAGATAAAATGTTTAGTGAAATAAGTCAGATCAAAAGAGTATATAGCATATAGTTCCATTTATAGAAAGTTAAAAAAAATAGGGCAAAGCTAATTTATGATGCTAGAAGTCAGGAGAGTATTTCCTCATGAGTGGGTGGGTTGATTGTGGGGGTTAGTGACTAAAGGAGAATAAGGAGATTTCACAAACATCAACAAAGTTCTGGTTAATGACTGAATGCTGATTACACAGTATCTCAAAATTTTCAGATCTATTAATGAGTAAATCAACAATTGCAATGGGTGTTTTTCTCCTTCCAAGATAAAGAGAATTATGAGCAATGAGCTAGTTTCACTGTTTTGCTACCCTAGGCTGTTCACAACATTATTCAGCTCAGTCCGTGTGTAGGTGGGCGTTACTATTCATCTCCCCCAAGGAAGGACATTCCTTGACTAGTTCATGCCTGGAACGGAACACTTTTTGGTTTTCCCAGCTCAGGTGGCTCTTAAAAATGATTCAGTCTACACTGTAGATATTAATTACAACCACACACTTCTAGTGTAGATGGATTTATCACTCAGAAACATGAGCTGGCAGAGTGGAGCAGGTAATATGTTTAATTTTGCATAGTACCTAATAGTTCTCTATGTTTAATTTCTCTTTGCCACTTCCCAGTAAATTTTATGAAATGATGCATTTGGCATCTTATTATAGAGACATCCTTAGTGTGTGATAAATAATATACTAGCAGGCACCCTTGGCCTCTTTGTAGATTGAATATGGAGGGGTGGAGATAGCTGGGAGGTGGAAATAATTAAGCCCATCCAAGTATCAGAGAATAAAAAAGTCACAAGATGTTCTTTAGTTTTCCCAGACAGTTCTAGAAACATCATGGAGTGTTCAGATGCATGAAGACAGATGTCTTTGTCATGTTGACATCAGTTTCTTGTTCCATAGACACTTTGAAGACCTATTGATGAATTTAGGCTTTCTTGGGACAGAAACTTTTCCTGTTTTGCTAATCAGTGTATCTCTAGAGACTTGAACAGAATCTTGAACATGATGAAGGACCCATCAACTGTTACTAATTCTATCTAAAGAAGAGAAACAATAAAATAACCACTCTAACCCAAGAGGAATGCCAACATACTGCCAGGAAGGCAGACATATAGAATGAAAAATAGGCAACCTGGCCAGTTATCCAATTCATTCCTGTTACTCCAGCTTACGAAACTGGATTTGATGAATCACAAAAGCAGAGTCCTCTTGTTCTTCCCAGGAAAGGGTCACTCATGCTCCTTCAAATTCAGAACCATGCATCTCAATGTTTTTTGTGACTCCTAATATTTCTTTCTGTTTAGGGAGAGCTCACACGTCCCTGTAAGTCTACCTATATTTAAGAAAGCCTCATGTGCTATCCAAAACAGAACTAGTGAAGATATTTACCCGGATCCAGAAATTTGGAATAGAACTGCTAACGTGGGTCAATGTGCACATCAATGGGCTTGTTTATTCACTTGTCCTCCCTGAGACTTCTTCATCATCAAAGACCATCAAAGTTGATATGATATAAATATAATGCTTGCCAGACTGTCCAATCTGTACTTTGATGAAATAATTGCCCCATCAAGTGAATTATCCTTCACCTGGGAAGTGGTGGTTGACTTCCCACCAGGAGGGAATGCCAGGAGGGACTTTCAAAAAATAGAGAAAAACAAACATTTAAGTGACTCGGAACTGTTCTACATTTTACCATTTCTCCTTCTTCTTCTTTTAAAAATTTCTCCCTGAGAAACCTGCTCTCATCTATTTGCCTACTTTGGCATCACTGACTTGATGGACATGAGTTTGAGCAATCTCCAGGAGTTGGTGATGGACAGGGAAGCCTAGCGTGCTGCAGTCCATAGAGTTGCAAAGAGTCAGACATGACTGAGTGACTGAACTGAACTGAACTGAAAAACAGAGTTAAATAGGTACAAGGAACATGAATTTCATTTAAAAAATAAAAAGCCTCCTTAAACCAAAACAATTATATCTATGAAGGTGATATCAAGAAAAAGTAAAACTTGGAAATTGGTCACAAAGGTGGGGGCAGGAGACCCTTTTGTTAGGGGAAGCACTGACTTTTGTTAAGGGAAACTGCCCACCTAGGACAGGCAAGACAGTGACCCCTTGCATGAGTTATCTTTAACATGAAGTCCTGGTAAGGAATGTGGAAACAACAAGCTACTACCAACCAGAAGAATGCAGGAAATGTCAAAAGGAGAGTCCGTGTATCCTACCAACCTCCCAGAATTCTCCTTGCTGGAATTTACTTTGGTTGAGTGAGTGATGCACAACCAGGAAGCACCCTGAGTCAGAGTGATTGGCCAGAGACAATTCAGAAACTAACTTAATTACCATAAAGCCTGACACTGCAAGCCATGTGGCAGAGCAGTTCTCCTGAGTTTTCTTGTCCTGCTGTTCTCTGCCCTGGCGTCCCTTTCCAATAAACTCTCTTGCTTTGTCAGCTCATGTGTCTCCTCAGACAATACATTTGTTAGACAAGAGCCCACTCTCTGACCTTAGAAGTGACTCAGGAAATAGATGGGTTCCAGGTCAGACATTTATAACTGACCAGTTTGCATTTCAAGGGGCACAAAGACATGAGCTTCAGGCTGGATACTTAACAACTGTTAGCATTTCTTGAGACAAAAAATAGGTGGGATCCAGTTAAGGCATTTACAATTAGGCTCCTGTTTGCCCTCTGAAACAGAAGCCCCAACAGAAACAGGGTAAATAGCTAGTCTTAAAATGCCAACTCACTCCAGTACCCTTGCCTGGAAATTCTCATGGATGGAGAAGTCTGGTAGGCTACAGTCCATGGGATCGCAAAGAGTCGGACACGACTGAACAACTTCACTCACTTGTCCCTTGTAAAGCCCTTAAGGTAAGAGTCATGGCAATAGTCAAGGTAATAGTCATGGCAAGGACAAAGACGGGCAAAAAAACTCTGTTTGAGTACAAGATTAAGGGATCTCCACTCCCCTCTTTTTGGGACAAGAGAGACACTACACATGTGCAGAAAGGCTCTTTGTGGGTCAAAAGTCAGGGAATAAAGCCAGGCCTTAATGAGTCTTGCTCCTCCCAGAAGACTTCATGAGATGCAAACCCAGGGGAGGCTCCCACGGTAGGTCAGATGTGGAAAAAAAAATCAGATAATTGGCATGAAGGAAGACAAAGACCTAGAAGAACTGACCTAATAAATGACTTAACTGCCCCCTTACTGTGCTCTTCACAAGGGGATGCCCACATCCTTCCTCTTCGGGTGTGAATCTCTGCCTTGCTTCTATGTCATCTAAACAAACTGTTTCTTTGTGTGCTCTCTTTCTTGTTGTGCTATGTCTCTGATAATAAACTTTGTACCTGCATTTACAGTTTCTGCCTCGGTGATAATTGCATTTTTCACTGAGAGCAAAGATCCATGGAAAAGAGCTTCCAGTCCCTAGCCCTTGCTGGTCTGGTGGCTAGGAATACTGGCTTCCCAGTTTCAATTCCTGGGCAGGGAATTAAGATCTCCCTTCACACCACCACTTATTGCTGGCTTGCTAAGATTAGAAGGGATCCCCTTACCTGCAACACTTGTAGTGTCACTTTGGGGGATTATAGTAGGCTCAATCAAAGATATTTAATTATAATTTGCCCTCCAGTTGCGGAGCCACCAGACACATGTGGCTATTTAAAATTAAACTTTAATCAAATTAACTTATTAATTCCATAATTAATCAAATTCAGAAAATTAAACTTCAATTTCCAAGTCACACCAGCCATATCTCAAATGTTCCATAAACTCATGTGACTGTGGCTGGTGCCTTATACAATATACAGGCCATTTCCAGTATCACAGAAAGTTGTATCAGATGGTACTGATTCTAGGGAGATATCTGTGTTTTAACCTTGCTCAGCTTCTGTGAAGCTATATTGTAATCCGGAGATTCGCATTGTGTATTTCAGGCCCCAAAGGTGATGATTTTATTGTCCTATAGGACATTAACTGCTTTTGTTTTGTAAACAAAGAATGTTGCCTGCCCTTCCAGTTCTGTAAAGATCAAGTCATTAGCCACTGGAGCTGCCCACCCACAGTGCACCCTGAGGAACATTCAAGATGAAGAAACACAGGAAGCATTCTGTGCTTTGAATTGCTGTTCAGTCTCCAAGTCTTGTCCTACTCTTTGTGACCCCACGGACTGCAGCACCCCAGGCTCCCCTGTCCTTCACTATGTGCTATCGTTTGCTCAAATTCATGTTCAATGAGTCAGTGATTCTTTCTAACCATCTCATCCTCTGTCACCCCCATCACCTTTTGCCTTCAATCTCTCCTAGCATTAGGGTTTTTTCCATGAGTTGGCTCTTCTCATCAGGCGGCCAAAGTATTGGAGCTTCAGCTTCAGCATCAGTCCTTCCAATGAATATTCAGGATTGATTTCCTTTAGGATTGACTGGTTTGATCTCCTTGCAGTCCAAGGGACTCTCAAGAGTCTTCTCCAGCACCACAGTTCAAGAACTTCAATTCTTCAGCACTCAGCCTTCTTCATGGACCAAGTCCCACATCCATATATGACTACTGGAAAAACCATAGCTTTGACTAGACAGATATTTTTCAGCAAAATGATATGTTTATTTTTTAAAATGCCATCTAGGTTTGTCATAGCTTTTTTCCCAAGGAGCAAGTGTCTTTTAATTTCATGGCTGCAGTCACATTCCACAGTGATTTTGGAGCCCAAGAAAAGAAAATCTGTCACTGTTTCTATTGTTTCCCCATCTATTTGCTATGAAGTGATGGGACTAGATGCCACAATCTTAGTTTTTTGAACACTGAGTTTCAAGTCAACTTTTTCACTCTCCTGTTTCACCGTCATCAAGAGGCTCTTTAGTTCCTCTTCACTTTCTGCTGTTAGAGTGGTATCATCTGTATACCTGAGGTAGCTGGTATTTCTCCCATCAATCTTGATTCCAGCTTGTGATTCATCCAACCCAGCATTTCTCATAATGTACTCTGCATATGTGGCTCAGCTGGTAAAGAATCCACCTACAATGCAGGATTGAACCCAGGTCTCTGGGTTCGATCCCTGGGTTGGAAGATCCCCTGGAGAATGGAAAGGCTACCCACTCCAGTATTCTGGCCTAGAGAATTCCATGGACTATATAGTCCATGGGGTCACAAAGAGTTGGAGATGACTGAGCAACTTTCACTTTCACTCTGCATATAAGTTAAAGAAGCACAATGACAAGACACAGCCTTGTCATATTGCTTTTTCAATTTTCAATCAGTCCATTGTTCCATGTCTGGTTCTAACTATTGCTTCTTGACCTACATACATCTGACAGGTAAGGTAGTCTGATATTTCCCATCTCTTTAAGAATTTTCCACAGTTTGTTGTGATCCACACAGTCAAAGGCTTTAGCATAGTCAGTGAAGCAGAAATAGATATCTTTCTGTATTTCCCTTGCTTTTTCTATGATCCAGTGAATGTTAGCAACTTGATGTTGGCAACCAGAGTTCCTCTGCCTTTCCTAAACCCAATTTGTGCATCTACAAGTTTTTGATTCATGTACTGCTGAAACCTAGCTTGAAGGATTTTGAGCATAACCTCACTAGCATGTGAAATGAGTGCAATTGTATGGTAGTTTGGACATGCTTTGAATACCTATCCTAGATAGTTAAGATCCATATCTAAAGAATAATTTTACTGAATTCAGATTCTTGCATCTTCCCATACATAGAAAAACACTAAAATCATTCATTTGAAATGTCTGTTCTTTTTGATTAGCAGTAATCTTTTGATGTTCACTTCTTCACTACATGTTTACCACTCCTGCCCTCTCCAAGGCAAGAGGGAAAAATCCTCCTATACAGCTTATCTCTTTAGAACAGTTCCTCAGAGCTATATGAAAGGCTGCCATCCTAGGCTATAGTCCTCAGCAAGGTCCCCCAAAATAAAACTTAACTCCTAACTTCAGGTTGTACACTTTTCTTCAGCAAATAGCTTCTAACTTTTCTTATTGTTTTTATAAAATTCATGTGTGTTAAATGTCATATGAATCAGTTTTACCATTGTTTTGGATCCTTCAGCAGGAAGTGGTCCTTTTTTAAACAGTGGTCCTTTTTAAATTTTTTATTTATTTTTTAATTTGTGGAATCTTGCTTTACAATTTTGTGTTGGTTTCTGCATGCAATAATGTGAATCAGTCATAACTAACAGTGGTCTTTAACATGTGGTTTTTTTATGTTACTATAAGGCTTATGTTTTTAATATTTTGGAAATTAAATATTGACAGCAGATTAACAACTTCATAGACCAGAGTTAGCATCAGTACACAAGTGCATGCAATATTTTTAAGGGTTGGTGTTTCCAAACTTTCTGATTCAAACCCTGGAAGTCAATGCCTTTCACTCACATTTTCCCAGTGAGTGAGGAGAGTAGAAATGCAAGCCTATGTCCTTCCTACCAGGGTCCCATTCATAAAGCAACCCCACTACTCTCTGGCAATTCCAGGATTCATGGAACATCAATATTCCAGAAGCAATTTGTGCCTTAATTTACAATGACAGGGCATTAGCCATGCACATTCAAAGCATACGGCCCTGTCTCTTTACTTACCAAGATGCCAATTAATTGTGAGCCTTCACCCCAGAGTACCTTGATTTACACTGAAATTCTGTGTGTACAGAAAGGTAATAGGCTTATTGGGGAAGTTGATCTGAGACCAGAAAACCCCACCTACTTTTAAGAATTCATAGACTTACAAATAAACCTTGTGGGAGTACTCAGTAAATGTGATTTGTTGCTATGCTGTTATTATTTCCAGAATCTCAAATTAGAGCTTTTCTACCCAATTACAACAGAATGGTAAGGATCTTTTAGGTTCCTGTGGACTTTGAACTGGCCCCAAAGGTTGTCATGCTCATCTTGTAGTTTTCAAGATTTAGTTTATTGCCCAGAACAGACTACAGGGTCATCTAAGCAACAGTCTATAATAGGAACCATTTCATTTGCCCATATGCCCTGTCTTTTTCTTATCTCCCCATTTTATTATCTTTAATTCCCATTCTCTGAAGCAAGTCTCAACATCTTCATTTAACAGAACAAGGAAAGGAGACATTTGTGCAAGGTCACATTCAGATGCAGGTCGCCCATGACTCGTGAATAAAAAACAAATGCAGACTTAAGTTAGGGAGACTATTCTAAAAGGATCAGTGCAAGAAAAAGGAAGGTCTATTGCAGTGGGGGCAATACACTCACTGTGAGCTCTGCAAGTATCTCAAAGGCCAGGCAGGATAGGTTTTCCTTTCATGAGGAGGTGTCAACAGGACTAGAAAGAAAGGGGTGTGAGAGGGTGGGATAAAAGGGTGGCCTGGTGGGACAGTGGATCAGAGACTCTTATACACTGATGCCAGCTTGTTTTCAGGAAGGACTGTAAGCTGCCTCAGGCTGAGTCAGAGGTCAATGTCCAGAGGTCCAGAGGAAGGACACAACTTTAATTTAAGTTTTACTAACAAGTATTTTATATTTTTTTGATCAGTGGACACAGATAAGCAAATCATTTGTGAGGCAAGGAGTGGGAATTTGGAGGGTCTATGTCACGCCTCATTGTAGGTAAGCAAAGGGGATCATCAAAGTCACGTGGGAAGAGGGTCTTTGCAATGAGCCACTTCTAAAAGCACAAAAGGCTCAGGTAGGGGCTTTCTGAAATAGTCACTGTTTACCAGAAACACAGTCTGGGGTCAACTCTAAGGCTCTCACAACACAGCTACATTTCATTCTGATTTTCTAAGGCAGTTCTTAACCCTCCCATTTACAGAGAAGGAAGGGGAGCCTCAGACAGTCATGCAAAGGCACACAACTGGCTCATATCTCATTTGGAATTCAGACTCTAAAGTCAGTGCCCTCTGATGCAGTTCTAAGCTCCACATTCAGAGTTTTAGGAATCAGAGCAAGGGCAGCAGGGGCAGATGTGAGCAGTGAGATAGTCCTTTGCTCCTTTCCAAGCCCCCACCAGCTTTTTCCATCTCTGTCTCTATTTGTTCTCACCAGACCATCTTGCTCTGCAAAGCCATGATGGCATCTTTGTGCTGTCTGGTGTTTGCTCCACTGCACCCAATTTGCTGTATTCAATTGGGACAAAACATCATTATTCGTAAGCTCCACCAAGGAAGATCCAGGCAATGTTCTCCAGAAATACATCAGTCACAGTCCATTTAATGTCAGGAAATCAAGTTTGAAGACACTATAATTATAATCATTGCTTTTGGATGGTTCTGTGCTACTATATGCAATGTCTATAATTCCCTTGGCAAGATGGCAGAACATGGTACAGAAACCTGAATCTGAACCTAAGGTAGGAAAAGCTACCATGCTGGCCTCATGGGAGGCACTTCCCTGCTCACCTTCCAGAGCAGTTCTTTGTGGATGGATGGGAGGAGCCTATAGATACACAAGTCAAGCCTGGTGGCCATCCACCCAAGAGCATCCATGAAGGATCCTGTTTCCATTTGGTGATTCCATGTAAAATGTGGTCATCCAGGCTTGAATCTTTTCTCCTATAATTTAGAAGAAATTGTTGGTGAGGAAAAATGTTTTTCTCCTCTACCCTTCTAGGCTCGGGGCTGGAGTTTTGTAAATGAGACTGGCCAAAGACAGATAAGCAAGAGAAAAATGGAAGTTTATTAACAGATGCATTGTGTGTGTGCATGAAAGCACCTAGTGAGAACTAGCTCAAAAATGTGGTTAAAACTTGTGAAACCCTGTTCTTTCTTAGATGATCCCTAATTTAGGAGGGGACTCAAATCTACTGTCTTTTACTTGAAACCATTCACTTGATGTCAGGACTTACTGAAGTTCAGACTAAAAAAAGCTGCACAACATGAGAGTTGTGAGTAAAGTTTTATTTGGGGCTAAATGAAGACTGCAGCCTGGGAGATAGCACCTCAAATAACTCTGAGGAACTGCTCCAAAGAGGCAGTGGGAGAAGGTCAATATATAAGCTTTTGGTGAAGGGGGAGTTCAGTGCAAAAAAACACTTCCTTTACAAAAGATTTTCTGTTAGTCTGGAGGAGCTAATGTCACCATGAAGAGATTTAGGGCTTTTCTAGATAAGAAGAGATGCAAGGATTGGGATCCTGAAATCAGTTACTGAATTCAGGATCTGTCTAAAGACAAATCTGTCTAAAGACCTGTTCCATCAGTTTCCCTGGAGCACAGAGTGCCTCAATCTCCACCCTGAATTCCCCTCAGGGAGTGTTAAAAGTTGGCAGCTGCAGCCTGGTTCAATTGAATAGGATTCAATCTACACAGAGGCAGATGGCAAATGCCCTTGTTGTATTCAGCCACTGGCAAATGCTCTTGGCAAGTGCCAGTTTGTAGTGGACACAGTATTCTTGCCTGGTAAATCCTATGGACAGCCTATGGATTGCAAAAGAGCCGTACACTACTTAGCAACAAGCAACAACAGTAACCTCTTCCTTTAAGAAGGAGAGGTACACATCTCTATAAATGTAAATTTCCTTTACAAATTCAAGCTTCCTTTAAAATAGGAAAACTTTTTCCCCCAGTTTTTTATAGAGTTTTCTGCATCTTCTAGTTCTCAATAAATTTCATCTCAAAATAATCTACATAGATACACTAAAAAAGATATATTTTTGGATGACACACTTTGGTATCCCCTCATACTCAAACATTACAGAAATCTAATGCAACCTTGTTATGGGTTAAATTTTATCCTCTGAGAAATTAAAACCCTCAGAATTTCAGAAAGTGAAAGTGAAGTTGCTCAGTCATGTCCGACTCTTTGCGACCCCATGGACTATGTAGCCTACCAGTCTCCTCAGTCCATGGAATTTTCCAGGCAAGAATACTGAAGTGGGTTGCCATTTCCTTCTTCAGGGGATCTTCCCCACCCAGGGATCGAACCCAGGTCTCCCGCATTGCAGGCAGCCGCTTTACTGTCTGAGCCACCAGGAAAGCAATCAGAATTTCAGAAGGTGAGTTTATTTAGGTATTAGGTTTTTACAGATTAAATTAAAGTGAGGTCATTAGGGTGGCCCTGACCAGTCCTTAAAACGAGGACATGTGTACAGAGACAGACTCACATAGAGAGGGAGATGATGTAAAGAGATACAGGGAAATGATAACCATGGAAAATGAAGGAAGAGATTGTGAAACCGTGAAATTCAGATTAGGACTTGAATTCATGGTCTTTTAACTGAGATCACACATCCAGTTTCAGGACTTTATGAAGCTTAGGTTCTTGATGTCTCACTACAGAAAGAATTCAAGGAGAGACAAAGTGATAGGTAAGAATGGATTTATTTAGAGAGACACACACTCCACGGACAGACTGTGGGCCATCTCAGAAGCCATAAGTGGCCCTGATATATGGGGTGGTTAGTTTGGGGGACTATAATTTCATAGGCTAATGAGTAGGAGGAGTATTCCAGCTATTCTGGTGAAGGGGTGGGGATTTCCAGGGATTGGGCCACCGCTCACTCACTGACCTTTACAGTCAGTTGTGGAACAGTCATGGCACCTGTGAGTATGTCATTTAGCATGCTGATGTGTTACAATGAGCGTATCCTGTGGCCCAAGGTCTAGTGAAAGTCAACTTGGCTGCAGTCTTGGAACCATTTGTTTCTCATCACTTTATGTTGACATAGCTCTAGGCTATGTCATTCTTTCAAATATTGTGTCCTGTCCTCTCCCCTCCTGTTTCAATAAGAGTTACCCTGTCATTAGCCAAGAAATGCCAAAGATCACCAGAAAACCACCAGGATCTGGGGGAGAGGCATAGAAGAGATCCCACCCCCTTACCCCCACAGCTACAGAAGGAATCAAACCTGCTTACACCTCAGTCTGGGACTTCCAGCCTCCAGAACTGTAAGAGAATAGGTTCCTGTTGTTTAAGCCATCTAGAGTGGTATTTTTTTTATAGTAGCTGAGAAACTGATGAAAACCCCACCACAAAAGGGAGTGTAAAGAAAGAATGTTGGTGAATGTGTACGTTATATTTTGATTATTTGAGCAAGTGTCTATGTTTGTCCCGAAAAGCCTTTCCCTGGCAATAGACATCACTGGTGAGAAAAAGATGTGCTAAAAGCCTGGGTTAACAGTGTATCCAGGGGCCTCTGGGGCTCTAGTCACACAGACTAGCTCACACTGGCCAACACAAGTCTGATCAGGATGTGGACGGCATCAATCAAACCTGCTCTCCAATGTTGCCCATAATCACAGCCACCAAAACAATTTCCTGAAATCCTAATTATCTTTCCTCATGTGTGAATTTTCCTTTCCAACAGTGGCTAAATAAATTGAACATGAAGGACAATTTGGCTTACTTATTTTTAGAATACCCTGTTCTTTAACCTATCTTATGAGCCTTCATTTAAGTAATCACTCTGTGCTTCCCCCAACAGAGCACCTTCCAATCCTTAATTACACTCGTAATGACGACCCATGGCACAGAAGTGACAATTACTCTAGGGGCTGCTTCAACTGTGTTTCTGTCGCAATCCCTATCTCTTCTGGATCCTGGGGGCAAGGTCCCTGGAGATACTCCCCAAAGGAGCTTTGAGCTTCCATCTTTGAGGGACAGAGATGTGTCTTGAGGATCATCCAGTTTTATATATTCCCTGGAAAGTTGAACTAGAACCTTTGCCCATTGCAATTTAATCAGTAATTCCATGTCCCTTCTTACAGCTTCTCTGGATTATATTAATAACAGCATGTTATTAGAAATACAGGATTCCCTGATGGCTCAAACTGTAAATAATTTGCCTGCAATGCAGGAGACCTGGGTTCAGCCCCTGGGTTGGGAAGATCCCCTGGAGAAGGAAATGGCAACCCACTCCAGTATTCTTGCCTGGAGAATCCCATGGACAGAGGACCCTGGTGGGCTACACAGTCCATGGGATCGCAAGGGGTCGGACATAACTGAGTGACTAACTTTCACTTTCATTGTAAATACAGGTCCCATCTCAGCAACCTCATACAGGTCGCATAAGCTTTGCCTGTTTTACTGACTCATCAATCTCCTGAAGGCTTTCCTTGTTCAGAAATTGGCACCCACCCCCCACCCCCCACCCCAGCTGTTCAACTCTTTTTCTTCTGTCTCTCAGAGGTTTGCAACACATCCTGCCAGTGAGCGGTTTTGTAGCTTTTTATGTGCATAGGGTAATGTCTTCCCAGATGTTTTTGGAACCCCTCCATGGCTCGTTCTACATCCACAAGCCCCAGATGGGCTCTGTCTATGCAGAGTGCTCAGTCCTGGGTGGAGACCACTGTCTTCCCATTCAAATAGGCAGAATTTTAAGTGCAGTCTGTGCTTTACAGGTTGCTTCTCTATCTGCCTTCCATCACCAGAGTATCTTGTGGCTCACCAAGGATGGATGAATACAGACCAGCAACTGAAAGATTTAGTCCACTGACCAGTGAGATGCTCTTCTTATGGTTAATCAATCAATCAATTCAATTCAGTTGCTCAGTCGTGTCCGACTCGTTGCAACCCATGAATCGCAGCATGCCAGGCTTCCCTGTCTATCCCAGCTCCCGGAGTCTACCCAAACCCATGTCCATTGAGTCGGTGATGCCATCCAACCATCTCATCTTCTGTTGTCCCCTTCACCTCCTGCCCTCAATCTTTCCCAGCATCAGGGTCTTATCAAATGAGTCAGCTCTTCACATCAGGTGGCCAAAGTATTGGAGTTTCGGCTTCTGCATCAGTCCTTCCAATGAACACCCAGGACTGATCTCCTTTAGGATGGACTGGTTGGATCTCCTCACAGTCCAAGGGACTCTCAAGAGCCTTCTC
Source organism: Dama dama (assembly GCF_033118175.1). Classification (NCBI taxonomy): domain Eukaryota; kingdom Metazoa; phylum Chordata; class Mammalia; order Artiodactyla; family Cervidae; genus Dama; species Dama dama. The sequence continues at coordinate 45,258,311 of NC_083694.1, read as the reverse complement.
CAACACCACAGTTCAAAAGCATCAATTCTTCTTCAGCTCTCAGCTTTCTTTATAGTCCAACTCTCACATCCATACATGACCACTGGAAAAACCATAGTCTTGACTAGACGGACCTTTGTTGACAAAGTAATGTCTTTGCATTTTAATACACTGTCTAGGTTGGTTATAACTTTCCTTCCAAGGAGTAAGCATCTTTTAATTTCATGGTTGCAATCACCATCTGCAGTGATTAAGGAGCCCAGAAAAATAAAGTCAGCCACTGTTTCCACTGTTTCCTCATCTATTTGCCATGAAGTGATTGGATCAGATGCTATGATCTTAGTTATCTTAATGTTGAGCTTTAAGCCAACTTTTTCACTCTCCTCTTTCACTTTCATCAAGAGGCTCTTTAGTTCTTCTTCACTTTCTGCCATAAGGGTGGTGTCATCTGCATATCTGAGGTTATTGATATTTCTCCCGGCAATCTTGATTCCAGCTTGTGCTTCTTCCAGCCCAGTGTTTCTCATGATGTACTCTGCATATAAGTTAAATAAGCAGGGTGACAATATACAGCCTTGACAAACTCCTTTTCTTATTTGGAACCAGTCTGTTGTTCCATGTCCAGTTCTAACTGTTGCTTCCTGACCTGCATACAGGTTTTTCAAGAGGCAGGTCAGGTGGTCTGGTATTCCCACCTCTTTCAGAATTTTCCACAGTTCATTGTGATCCACACAGTCAAAGGCTTTGGCATAGTCAGTAAAGCAGAAACAGATGTTTTTTTCTGGAGCTCTCTTGCTTTTTCGACGATCCAACACATGTTGGCAATTTGATCTCTGGTTCTTATACCTTTTCTAAAACCAACTTGAACATCTGGAAGTTCATGGTTCACATATTGCTGAAGCCTGGCTTGGAGAATTTTAAGCATTACTTTACTAGCGTGTGAGATGAGTGCAATTGTGTGGTAGTTTGAGCATTCCTTGGCATTGCCTTTCTTTGGGACTGGAATAAAAACTGACTTTTCCAGTTCTGTGACCACTGTTGAGTTTTCCAAATTTGCTGGCATATTGAGTGCACCACTTTCACAGCATCATTTTTTAGGATTTGAAATAGCTCAACTGGAATTCCATCACCTCCACTAGCTTTGTTCATATGATGCTTCCTAAGGCCTACTTGACTTCACATTCCAGGATGTCTGGCTCTAGGTGAGTGATCATACCATCGTGATTATCTGGGTCGTGAAGATCTTTTTTGTACAGTTCTTCTGTGTATTCTTGCCACCTCTTCTTAATATCTTCTGCTTCTGTTAGGTCCCTAACATTTCTGTTCTTTATTGAGCTCATCTTTGCATGAAATGTTCCCTTGGTATCTCTAATTTTCTTGAAGAGATCTCTAGTCTTTCCCATTCTATTGTTTTCCTCTATTTCATTGCATTGATCACTGAGTAAGACTTTCTTATCTCTCCTCTTATGGTTAATAGGAATGCTGTTAAAAGATTATTGCTAAAATAAGTGGATTTCTCAATGAAAATTCAGAAAGACATGCAGGTCTTGAAATTATTCTGAATGGAAGGGAAAAGAAGTCATTATTATCTGGGAGAACTCGGGTGACCTAGAGGTTCCCTGTGACAAGTGTCATGGCACAGAGTAGGGACTTTTCCCTCCCTCTGACCATCCTTTCTGCCTCCCACCCCTGTGTTTAGCTTGGGAGCATTGTACTCAGCTCATCACAGCTTCTATTCACACACTCCCTTCTTGTGCATCATTCCTCCATCTCACATTCTGCTGTGCTTAATGAATCAGAACTCACTCACCCATGATCCCTCTGTACTATATATGTACTCACCCTGAACATCCAACCTGCTTAAATAGCAAACCTGGTCAATTTCTCCATATTTTGGGTTTTTTTTTCCCCCCTTGAAATTTAAATTCTGCTTTCAATACGTCAAGTGGAAAAAGCAAATGTGCTTTCTGTTCTGATCAATTCTGAAGCTGGTTTGGACTTCAGAGACAAAGTTCTCATTCCCAGAGGATGAATTTGGTTGTCTCAGAGATTAACAGATACCACTCTAATGGCAGAAAGTGAAAAGAAACTAAAGAACCTTTTGATGAAGGGGAAAAGGAGAGTCAAAAAGCTGGCTTAAAACTTAACATTCAAAAAACTGAGATCATGGCATCTGATTCCATCACTTCATGGCAAATACATGGGGAAAAACTGGAAGCAGTGACAGATTTTATTTTCTAGGGCTCCAAAATCACTGTGGATGGTGATGGCAGCCATGGAATTAAAAGACACTAGCTCCTTGAAAGAAAAGCTATGACAAACCTAGACAGTGTATTAAAAAACAGAGATATCACTTTGCCAACAAAGGTCTGTAGAGTCAGAGCTATGGTTTTCCTAGTAGTCATTTACAGATGTGAGAGTTAGACCATAAAGAAGGCTGAGTGCTGAAGAATTGATACTTTCAAACTGGTGCTGGAGAAGACTCTTGAGAGTCTCTTGGACAACAAAGAGATCAAACCAGTCAATTCTAAAGGAAATCAACCCTGAATATTCACTGGAAGGACTCATGCTTAAGCTGAAGCTCCATTGGCTTCAGCTTCCATTTACAATTCCAATACAATTACAATGTATTGGCTTCCAATACATTGGCCACCTGATGCAGAGATCTGATTCACTAGAAAAGACCCCGATGTTGGGAAAGACTGAGGGCAGGAGGAGAAGGGGACGTCAGGGACTGAAATACTTAAATGGATCACAGACTCAATGGACATGAGTTTGAGCAAACTCTGGGAGATAGTGAAAGACAGGGAAGCCCAGCATGCTGCAGTCCATGGGGTCACAAAGATTTGAACATGACTTAGCAACTGAACACCAACAGAGATTAAGAGACATATCATCAGATGTTTTTACTTTTGCTTTCTTTCTTCTCGTCTGCTCCTGTGCACCCCACTCCCAAATTCATCCACCTCCATGCCACTTTAATCAATTTCCCAGGGCCCATATCTAGCCCTGTTTGAACATCTGGAGAATTAGTTATCTGCTGCTCTCAGGATAAGGGTTCAACTTCGCAGCATGCACCGAAGACCCTTTAAACCTGTTGTCTTGCTCTTGAACCTCAATTGGGTTAATTGCTCAGTAAAATACTGGAATTATTGGGATGGCTGTCACTTTCTGGAGAGTAAAGAATCTAACTTTGGTCTTTGTCCAAAGCTACCGGAAGGCATCTCTTATTGTTGTTTAGTCACTAACTTGTGTCTGACTCTTTGCGACCCCATGGACTGTAGCCCACCTGGCCCCACTGTCCATGGGATTTCCCAGGCAAGAACATTGGAGTGGGTTGCCATTTCCTTCTCCAGAGGATCTTCCTGAGTCAGGGACAGAGCTCATGTCTCTTGTGTTGCAGGCGGATTCTTTACTGCAGATCCACCAGGGAAGCCCAGAAAGCATCTCTAAGTCCTTGAAATGCCCTCCCTAATGGGAGTGTCTTTGTTCACCTGTGGGCCTTGGTCACTGGACAGTTAGCAGACATACTGCCCTGCCATAGTTATATACTGCTTTCATCTGGTAATGAGGGATAAATGAGGGATAGGTCAAGTCTAACTCATAAATGCTTTATGGCCTTTGTTTTCCCCTTAGTTTAAAAAGAAAGAAAGATTGGACCAAAGCAGTGATTCTCAATGGAAGACCCTGTGTCAGACAAGGTCTGACAAGGACAAGACAAGAAGTGAGGTGTCAAACTGTCTTGTTTGATTCCACTTGGTTCTTTGACGTTTTGGCTGAATTGGAGGTTGTGGGGAGTAAGTCTTCCCTCGTGAGAGCAGTAAAGTTAATAATTTATCAAATTCCATGCACATTCTCATTAACTCCAGATTAATTTAGATTAAAAATATCTGCCTCATAATATGAGATAATTTAACTTCCTACTATTTCCTGCAAGTCATCTCTTTTATATTTAAGAGATCGTTTTGTTGTTTTTTTCCTGAAGTTCTACAGAAATACAAACTGCCATGAAATTTGTCTGTTTTGCTGCCTCCTTTTGGCCAGATCAGACTATCTATTGCTCATCTGGAAAGATAGTTTTAATAAATGCTTTCCAAAGAATGCTCAGAGCAAAGCCAACTCTGAATGCTAGGCGAAGCACAGCAGTGTTTATGCAGAAACCCAGTCCATGGAGCTAAACACATCAGCCCCTCCTCCCAAGAGGAGAACCCAAATGTCCATATGTTGGCACCATCAGCAACGCAGATACCACCATATGTCACCAAAGATGGCACTGAGACTGCCCTTGGCCACGTTCCTGATGCTTGCTGCTGATGTATTTCCCGAGCACAGGCATTTTCAAATCAACTGCTGAGAAGCTGGATGACAGGCTATGATGCCATCAAAAGATTCCAGCTCCAATCAGGTGTTTGGAGCCAAAACTCAGTCCCTGGTAGCCTGTGTGGCTGAGTCCACAAATTGGTTCCATCACCAATTTAAGCTCTGGGAGAACATCTGAACCTACTTTCCTTTCAAAAACTGGTAGTCCTCTGATGCTTTGGCATACAAAGAAGTCAGTGCCAAGGTTGGTAGTGAGTGCCAGTCCCCTTTTGACAGGTAAATTAATATTCATTATTCAACAGGGGAGAAAATGCTGAGTTGTTTACCACTGGTTCATTAGTTTTAGCCAAATAAAGGATGAACATAATTACTCTCATAAACTACCATGACAGAGCCTAAAAATTATAGGGGTAAAAATGGATGCCTTCAGGAAAACCTTTAAAAAATGAGTCTCTTGGGTCTTGGCAGGTGAGTAGGAATAATAGTTCTCATCTCTACTGGCACCTGCCAAGTGCATCTTGCTTTGTACCCAGACAAAAAAGATTGCCAAGAAAAGCTCTATTCTTGCATTTTCTATGGACTTTGTCTTCTCTGATGAGGTGCTGGAGACTTTATATTATTTGCTAACTTCTGTGTGATGTATGTGGAGGGGTTAATGCTGCTCTACGAGCAAGCTCTCTGATTAAGCAGAAGGCCACTCCTGACAGCATCTTCCTTGGAAGACTACATTCCCACCTCTGTGCTTCTGATAAAGACTTTCTCCTCTAATTGTTTTTCTATCATCTCCTTCTGTTCTCCTTCTTGACATCTACAGTTTCACTAACCAAAGACTTGAGTTTCTGCTTTTGAATGAATCGAAGTTAGTCTTCTGTGTATAGACTCAGTGTGTCCTACCAAAATTCATATTTGAAGTCCTAAGCTCAAGTATGGCTATCGTTGAAGGGATGCCTCTGAGAAAGTAATTAAGGTTAAATGGAGTTAGAAGGGTTGGGCTCTGATCTACTAGGAATAATGACCTTGTGAGAAGAAACACCAGAGAGTTCTCCCCATGTCTATGAACCGAGAAAAGGTCATGTGAAGACCCTGCGAGAAGGCAGTTATCCACAAGTCAGGAAGAGAGCCCTCACTAGAAACCAAATACGCTAGCCCCTTGATCTGGTACTTCCAGCCTCCAGAATTGTGAGAAAATACATGTCAGTTGTTTACCCAGTCTATGATATTTCATTAATGCAGTCTAAACAGACTAATAACACACTATAGATCTGGGAATTATAACACACACATACACATACATGCACACACATGCACATATGTGTGCACATACATCCTCTTTTATCATTTTTAACCCATTGCCCTGCCATTGTGTTTTTAGGAAGTAGTGACAATGATTATGTGAAACAAGAAAATGTAGCTTTAAAATACTTACACTATTCATTACCTCATTTAGAGACCCTGGATTCATACAGTCATGGTCTACATGAGAAAGTAAGGTTCTGAAAGATGAACTTCAGTGAGCAAAACTGACCTTCCTCAAGGACTTTGTAATATCTTACAGAAAAATCTGAATGAATTATATATATCTATTATATATAATTCACTTATATTTATATATGTTTTTCTTCAATTAACTATTTTCATTCAGCATTCTTTTTAAAAGATTTACCTGTGACTTACATACCAATCTATTTTAATTCATTTTTAATGACGTGAAAAATCTCATCTTTTGTATGCTAAGGTTTATTTTGTTTCACCCCCAGTGGATGTATGAGCCTGTCTAGTTTTTACTCTTACAAGCAAAGCTGCAGTGGACACTTACCCAGCTGTGTGTCTGGTCTGAAGTTTTCTGTAGGGGATAGTTGAGATAGCACCCCTTTATATTTCTGTATTCCCAGGGCATTGTCCACATACAGTTAATACTCAAGTGTGAAACACCAACGTGCAATTCCCAGAATGATGCTCCCCAAGTGCCTTCTACCCCACGTTCAAACTGCCAGTTCTTGGGAATCAGTACTGAAACACCAGAAAGCAGGTAGATTGCTGCTGAGCAGTGCCAAAGCCAGTATTTCTACTGAACTGGAACCTGTCTTTTTTTATCAAGAGTTTTTGCTGTGGGATCTTGTCAAAATGGAGAGATTTCATGAAATACGTTTGCAGATGTGCTAAACAAAATAAAGAACAAATCTTTCAGTCTTCTGCTTTTTAATGTAATCAACATAACAATTGTTATACTAAAAAATGAGACAGTAAGCAAAATAAAAACAAAGAATCGCCTTGTGAGCAGCTGAAGCAGATGTTTAGGCAGAAAAAGTCTGTGTTTTCATCACAGGATGCACCTTCCACCCTCATCAAAACACGTTTACTCTCACTGTCTGTGGTACAAAGCAGACACACAGGGTGTGTGTGTGTGTGTGTGTGTGTGTGTGTGTGTGTGTGTGTGCGTGTGTGTCCTCTCACTCAATCATGTCTGACTCTTTGCGACCCCATGGACGGTAGCCAGTGAGGCTCCTCTGTTCTTGAAACGTTCCAGGCATGGAAAATTCCCACCCATGGAGTGGGTTGCCATTTCCTTCTCCAGTGGAACTCCCCTACCCAGGGATCGAATCTGCGACTCTTATTTCTCCTGCATTGGTAGGCGAATTCTTTACCACTAGTGATGTCTGGGACTGGGTAAGCATGTGTAATTTAGAGATTCAATGATGGATATGCAAAATGAGAGGTGAGAAAATGAAAGTTAGTCATTTAAAAAACACAAATGATGGGTTCTTTTGGCCCATTCATGCCAAGTAGTAAGTTTTTTATGAATCCAGTGTGAGCAATTAATGATGGGTGGACACCTGCTGCTCTCCTCCCCCAGGTGTGTGGCCTGGCATGCTACCAGATCTTTCTGTACTCAATATCTTATACCTGAAAATCAGGTGTAAAATTAGCACTTGTTGCACTGGCCCTTTGGGGGATGGAATAAGTAGAAGAAAACCCTTAGGATAATTCCAGTACATATCAGGTGCTCAATACTGAGGATGAATAAGCCATGGCAACCTCTGAAAAATTACCATATGAAAATTGTAATAACTAATGCTGATGATCATGACCTTGTTCCATTGAATAAAAGAAATAATATTTAGTATTTTATCTGCAGATGAATGGTGAATAAAATATAACTCAATAGTTAGAGGTGAAAATATAAATATAGATATATATCATTATTCAAATGTGAATAGCAGTATAAAAATAATTATGACCTTGATTCATTAAGAAAACAATAAGTAGTGTTCATAATACTCAATGATTTCTCTGAAAACATTGGTAAATGTGATATTGTCAATGTAAAATGGTAAATGTGATATTTTGGAATCATTTGAATACAAAAATACCATACAGGATGTATACCAATGTGCTAGATTAATTATGTTATCAATTCCCAAAACTGTATTCACCAAGTGTCTTAAATTTTGCATGAAAAATTGTGTTTGTGTTAAGTATGTTTGATCAATGTTGGCTTAAAGAAAGTTAAATAGGGATTTCCTCTTTGTATAATGAGTTTGGAAACTAGATCTAATTTTTCTTGCTAAAAATAAATAGAAGAACTGAGAAAATATGAACAGAAAATTTTAAGCTAACAATGCAGTAAGGAATTATGGAGCTAAAATCTAGGAGAGGAAAGAAACCCACAAATGTAACCCTGGAATTTAGAATTCCTTTTCCCCAGGAGGTGGCGGCTGATTTGGAAGAAATTAGCTGAGAAGCTAAGGAGTTGTACAACATAGTTAAGAGGCACACAGAACTAGAGGGACAAATACTGCAGCTGAGGGTCCAATGTCGGGAGCCCTGGTAAATCCATGTACTTAGTGTGGAGCCTCTGTAGAGACACAGAGAGAAAGAGAGTGCTAAGCTGTGTCCGATTTGCAATCACTTGAACTGTAGCCTGCCAGGCTCCTCTGTCCGTGGAATTCTCCAGCCAAGAATGCTGGAGTGCGTTGCCATTTCCTTCTCCAGTAGAGACACATGCTAGCAGTAAAAGAAGGAGGGGTGGTAAATACATTATTTCTCTCAAGGACCAAACCTTGCTTTCACATTATCTTAAGTCTCTGAAATTGGACTGCGATAAATCCTATTGCCAGGGTCCTGAACGGCTTATCAGAAGCAGTGTGCATCTAGTACACTTGAAACTAACACAACATTGTAAACCAACTATATGCCAATATAAAATAAAAACTAAATTTTAAAAAAGAAGCAGTATACTTCTCTGGAGAAAATGCAGAAAGGAGATCAAACGAGGCAATACTAAAGGAAATTAATCCTGAATACTCGTTGGAAGAACTGATGCTAAAGCTGGAGCTCCAATGCTTTGGCCACCTGATGTGAAAAGCAGACTCATTGGAAAAGACTCTGATGCTAGCAAAGATTGAGGGCAGGAGGAAAAGAGAGTGACAGAGAGTAAGATGATTGGTTGGCATCACCGACTCAATGGACATAAGTCTGAGCAAACTCTGGAAGATAGTGAAAGACAGGGAAGCCTAGCATGTTGCAGTCTATGGGGTCACAAAGAGTGGGACATGAGGGGAAGTTAACATTACTGAAGCCATAAGCTATGTCTATAGTGTTTTTGGACACAACTGCCAACTTTTAGATAAAAAAATAACCAGATAGAGAAGTCTAGACAACACTAATGAAAACCAAGAGACATAACAGATATTAAATAATAGACCTATAGAGGGACCAGAAAATGGAAACATCAGATGCTGAGTTTAAAAGGACCATAATTATTATATTTAAAAATATAAAATGACAAAATTGAAAATTTGGCAGTGAAATAAAGATCATAAGAAAGTATAAAGTAGAAATGGAAAAATACAATGATTGATATTCAAAGCTCAATGGACAGATGGGCAGATATAACAATAGGTTAAAAACACTTGGAAAGAGAACTAGAGCTTTGGACTATTCATCATAAGAAAAACATCCAGGATGAAATATAAACAGTGACAATGTGCTTAGTTGCTCAATTGTGTCCGACTGTCTGTGACCCTATGGATTGTAGACCTCCAGGTTCCTCTATCCATGGGGATTCTCCAGGCAAGAATACCGGAGTGGGTTGCCATGCCCTCCTCCAGGGGATCTTCCCAACCCAGGGACTGAAGCCAGGTCTCCCGCGTTGCAGGCAGATTCTTTACCATCTGAGCCACCAGGGAAGCCCAAGGCAAAAGAGACACTAAGAAACATAAGAAAAGTCCAGAGAATTTATTTGAAATTGCAGTCCCAGAAAAAGAAGAAAGACAGCATACAGGAGAAAAGACAGTCTAGGAATTTTCTAGGACTAATAAAATACATAAAGATATATTTCCAAGAGGGCTTCACTGGTGACTCAGTGGTAGGAGTGTACCAATGCAGGAGGTGTGGGTTTGATTCCTGGGTTGGGAAGACTCCTTGGAGAGGGAAATGGCAACCCACTCCAGTATTCTTGCCTGGGAAATCTCATGGACAGAGGAGCTTGGCGGACTACAGTCCATGGGGTCACAAAAGAGCTGAATGTGACTTAGAGACTAAACAGCAACATTTATCCAAGAAGCCCTATACACCTGCAGAAGAATAAATAAAAATGAAACCACACACAGATGCAACAAGATAAAGACTGCTATCATCTGCAGACAAAGAATAAAATCTCAAAAACAGTCAGAGATAAGAAGCACATTCCATTCGAAAGAGCAAAATTAGACTTACAACTCATATCACAACAGAAACAATCATACAGAGAAGACAATGCAAAGACATATTCATTCAAAGTGCTGAAAGAAAATAACTGTCGATCTAATTCTATGTGCAATGCAAATATTTTCAAGAATGAAAGTGAACTATTTACAAACAAATAAATATCAGGTAACCCATGTTTAGCAGACTTTAATTAAAGGATAAAAATGTAAACATAAAATTAAAATACATAGAAACAATAGTATATGTTAGGAAAATGACAAATGTTAAAGTATTCTAAAATCCTTGCATTGTCCAAGAAGAGATTAAATTGCCAAGTGATGTTACACTTTAATAAGTTAATAATGCAAACTGTAACCTCTAAGGTATCTATTAGAAGAATAGTAAAAGGGTTTTTGACAACTAAACAAAAAGGGAGAGGTGGAAAGAAATGAGATGAAACTGTTTCATAAATCCAAAGAAAGACAAAAAGAGAGAACAAGAAACATAGTCAGGACAAATAGAAAGTAATGTTAAAATGTTTCATTTAAAAACCAGATGTCTAAATTACATGAAATGTAAATGGACTGCATGCTTTTATAAAAATAGCAACATGATGCCTATAAAAGTCATAAAAATAAATAAGAATACAGAAAGCTTGAAATAAAAACGTTAAAGAACATATACCATGCAATATTAACAAAATAAATCTTGTATAACTATATTAATATCAAGCAAAGTAAACTTTAAGGCAGAACACATTGTAGGAGATACACAGACATTTCATTTCAAGAAAAACATCAGCTTATGGTTGGAGTGTAAGCACTTACTGATGTATGTTTAAATATTTTTAAAGCAAAATGAACAGAATTACAAAGAGGAATTCAAAAGTTTATAATCACCTTGACAGATTTTAAAACCTTTTTTAGTAGTTTAAAGAATAAAAACAAAAATGAGGATAGTCAAGACATTCTTGAAGAATAAAAAATAGAGAAATTGCTTTACTAACAGTTAAATGACATTACATTTGTATAAATTATATAATTAAATTAGGTACCATGACTTAATAAGTTACAGGGCTGAAGACAGTGTGGTGCTTTGACTCAAGGATGAAAAAATAGCCCAGTTAAATAGAGTAGAGTCCAGAAACAGATTATAAATATATGGATACCTGATTGACAGAAAAGGTGGTGGTGAAGTACAAAGGGAGAAAGCAAGTGTTTTTGTAAATGATGTTAGGCCAATTGGATTTATATATGAAAAAAAGCAAACTTTTATGTCATGCCACACAAAAAAGTAAATTTCAGATGAATAATGGACCTAAATGTAAAAGATGAAATAATATAACTTTGGAAACCATTGTTAGGATATGTTAATGAATAGGATACAGAATTTTTATTAATAAAACACAAATTCATTCAATATAAAAAGAATAAATAAAAACGGACTATATCAAAGTTAAGATCTTCTCTTCATCAAAAGGTAATGTTAAGAGTGAAATAAATCACAAAAAATACAGATAATGCTGACAAATCATACAAAAATAAAGATAAATAACCCAATAAAAAAGATACAAGTGACTTGACTAGATATTCCATTTAAAAAATTCTAAAGATTCAATTTCAGCAGTTACGAGCTAAATGAAAATTAAAACCATGATGTGATATTACGTCTTACCATCAGAAAAATGAAAATTAAAGTATCTAACTGTATCAACTCAAACTGTCATACAGTGCTGGTGAGAGTGAAAGCTAGTTTAGACACTTTAGAAAGCTCTTTGGCATTATTAAGTTAAACATATCTGATAATCTGGTCTTCCCAGGTGGCACAGTGGTGAAGAATCCCCTGCCAACACAGGAGGCATGGGTTTGAGCCCTGGGTTAGGAAGATGCCTGGAGTAGAAAATGACAACCCAATTCACTATTCTTGCCTGGAAAATCCCATGGAGAGAGGAGCCTGGCAGGCTACAGTCCATCAGTGCACAAAGAGTTGGACACAACTGCGTGACTGAGCACACACGCATCTGATAATCTAACAATTCCTCTCCTGAGTATGTGAACAACAGAAACACATTCGCATGCTTAGGAAGAGACAGCTACAAGAGTGTTCACAATAACATTTGTCACAATAATCCCTAAATGGAAATGATCCAAAAGATTATTGATTTTGGAATGAACAAATAAATCAACAGTGGAATACTATATAGCAGAGAATCTGAATAAACAGGATTCATCCAACAAATGAATGAATCTCACAGACATGGTGTTGAAAAACAGAAGCAAAACACAGAAGACTGCCTCATACTTTTTTTTTATATAAAGTTCAAAACTGGAAAAATTCTTTATGGTGTTAGTAGTGATGACAGTAGTCATCTTGGGGAAGATTTAAAAGAAATGAGATGGTGATTGAGAGGGAGTGTGAGGAAGCCTCTAGATTGTCTACAACATTCTATTTCTTACAACTTGTATGATGATAACTTAGATATTCACTCTGATCATTCGTAGAGGTATAACTCAAATTTTCTGTACTGTTTGATACAAGACTTATATTTCATTTTTCAGAAGTTCTATTTAAGGGAGAAAATAGAGTTACATAAGTTTTTTCAGTTTGGGACTTCTGCGAGACTTTAACAATACACAGCCTTGATTTACTCCTTTCCCAGTTTTGACCCAGTCTGTTGTTCCATGGCCAGTTCTAACTGTTGCTTCTTGACCTGCATACAGATTTTCAGGAGGCAGGTCAGGTGGTCTGCTATTCCCATCTCTTTAAGAATTTTCAACAGTTTATTGTGATCCACACAGTCAAAGGCTTTAGTGTAGTCAGTGAAGCAGAAGTAGACTTTTTTTCTGGAATTCTCTTGCTTTTTCTATGATCCAAGGGATGTTGGCAACTTGATCTCTGGTTCCTCTGCCTTTTCTAAATCCAGCTTGAACATCTGGAAGTTCTCGGATCACGTACTGTTGAAGCCTGGATTGAAGAATTTTGAGCATTACTTTGCTAGTATGTGAGATAAGTACAATTGTGCAGTAATTTGAACATTCTTTGTCATTGCCCTTCTTTGGGATTGGAATGAAAACTGACCTTCTCCAGTCCTGTGACCACTGCTGTGTTTTACATATTTGCTGGCATATTGAGTGCCTCACTTTAATAGCATCATCTTTTAGTTTTGAAATAGCTCAGCTGGAATTCCATTGCCTCCACTAGCTTTGTTCATATGATGCTTCCTAAGGCCTACTTGACTTCACATTCTAGGATGTCTGGCTCTAGGTGAGTGATCACACCATCATGGTTATCTGGGTCATGAAGATCTTTTTTTGTATAGTTCTCCTGTGTATTCTTGCCACCTCTTCTCAATATCTTCTGCTTCTGTTAGGTCCATACCATTTCTGTCCTTTATTGTGCCCATCATTGCATGAAGTGTTCCTTTGATATCTCTAATTTTCTTGAAGAGATCTCTAGTCTTTCCCATTCTATTGTTTTCCTCTATTTCTTTTCACTGATCACTGAGGAGGGCTTTCTTATCTCTCCTTGCTATTCTTTGGAACTCAGCATTCAGATGGATGTATCTTTCCTTTTCTCCTTTGCCTTTCACTTCTCTTCTTTTTTCAGCTCTTTGTAAGGTCTCCTCAGACAACCATTTTGCCTTTTTGCATTTCTTTTTCTTGGAGATGGTTTTGATCACCACCTACTATACAATGTCATGAACTACTGTCCATAGTTCTTCAAGTCCTCTGTCTTCAGATCTAATCTCTTGAATTAATTTGTCACTTCCACTGTATAATTATAAGGGATTTGATTTAGGTCATACATTAATGGCCTAGTGGCTTTCCCTACTTTTTTCAATTTAAGTCTGAATTTTGCAATAAGGAATTCATGATCTGAAGCACAGTCAGATCCCAGTCTTGGGTTTGCCGACTGTATAGAGCTTTTCCATCTTCGACTGCAAAGAACATAATCTGATTTCTGTATTGACCATCTGGTGATATCCAAGTATAGAGTCATCTCTTGTGTTGTTGGAAGAGGGTGTTTGCTATGGCCAGTGTGTACTCTTGGCAAAATTCTGTTAGCTTTTGTCCTGCTTCATTTTGTACTCCAAGGCCAAACTTACCTGTTACTCCAGGTATCTCTTGACTTCCTACTTTTGCATTCCAGTCCCTTATAATGAAATGGACATCTTTTTGGGGTCAATTTATGTTAGTTCATAACTGCCCATAGCAATCCTTATGCTATTATAGCTATTTCTAGGAGTCAACAGGAATGAACGTTATTTGACAAATGTATGGAAACCATGCTAAAATCTTGTTCTTGAGGTTGACAACTATAGCATTTAACAGACAGAATGCAGCCTTGGTTCTTATAACAAAACGACCCAAAATAAGAGTGGTGTGCTTGCACAAGATAGTTCACATTTCTCAAAAGTTCTAATGGCAGTCCAAAGCTGATACAGTGGTTTCTCGAATCATCAAAAACACAGGTTCGTTCTGTCATCTTGTCACATCATCCATTCTATATGAAGCTTCTTACTCATGGACTATGATGGCTGTTGGAGCTCCACCCATTACACATCCACATTTAAGGTAGTGTGATGAGGAAAAGGGGAAAAGACAGGAGTGCATACCCCTCATGTTTAGAGCATAGCCTAGAATTAGCATATATTATTTCCACTTTCTTACCATTAGTTAGAATTCAATCACAAGGTCACTTAGCTGCTTGTTGTTCTAGGAAGGCTGGGAGCAGTGTCACTGACAAATCAATACATAGATTTCTTTTACTAAAGGGAGAAAGGATAGGTATTAGGGGAAAGGTCCTTGAGCCTTCCCTAACTAAATGCCTCTAGAGGGAGTTTTAAGACACTCCCTTTTATTGATAAATCCTATGAACAGTGTCAGTGATGGAGTACAGAGAAATCAGAACATTTTGTTGCTGTTCCTCTGTCCCCACATCGTGTCTGATTCGTTGTGACCCCATGGGCTGTTACATGCCATGCTTCCCTGTCCTCCACTATCTCCCAGAATTTGCTCAGATTCATGTCCATTGAGTCAGTGATGCTATCTAATCATCTCATCCTCTGCCTCTCCCTTTTCCTGTTGCCTTCGATCTTTCCCAGCATCAGGGTCTTTACCAATGGGTCAGCTCTTCACATCAGGTGGCCAGCGTATTGAAGATTCAGCTGCAGCATCAGTCCTTCCAATGAATATTCAGAGTTGACTTCATTTAAGATTGACTGGTTTGATCTGCTTGTAGTCCAAGGGACTCTCAAGGTCTTCTCCAGCATCACAGTTTGAAAGAAATTCTTCAGTGCTAGGCCTTCTTCATGGACCAACTCTAACATCCATACATGACTACTGGAAAAGACAGCTCTGACATTACAGACTTTTGTTGGCAAAGTGATATCTCTGCCTTTTAATACACTGCCTCGATTTGTCATAGTCATAGCTTTTCTTCCAAGGAGCAAGCATCTTTTAATTTCATGGCTACAGTCACAGTCTGCAGTGATTTTGGAGCCCAAGAAAAGAAAACCTGTCACAACTTCCAATTTTTTCCCTTCTATTTGCCATGAAGTGATGAGACTGGATGCCATGATCTTAGTTTTTGAATGTTAAGTTTTAAGCCAGCTTCTTCACTCTGCTCGTTAACCCTCATCAAGACATTCTTTAGTTCCCCTTCACATTCATCCGTTAGAATGGTATCATCTGCATATCTGAGGTTGTTGATATTTCTCCCGGCAATCTTAATTCCAGTTTGGGATTCTTCCAGCTCAGCATTTCACATGATATACTCTGCATATAAGTTAAATAAGCAAGGTGACAATATACAGCCTTGATGTACTCCTTTCCCAATTTTGAACCAGTCTGTTGTTTCCTGTCTGGTTCTAACTATTGCTTCTTGACCCTCACACAGGTTTTTCAGGAGATAGGTAAGGTGATCTGGTGTTCCAAATTATTTAAGAATTTTCCATAGTTTGTTCTGAGTCACACAGGCAAAGGCTTTAGCATAGTCAATGAAGCAGAAGTAGATGTTCTTCTGGAACTCCCTTGTTTTCTCTATCATCCAACAAGTGTTAGCAATCTGATCTCTGATTCATCTGCCTCTTCAAGACCCAACTTGTACACCTGGAAGTTCTTGATTCACATACTGCTGAAGTCTAGCTTCAGAGATTTTGATCATAACCTTGCTAGCATGTGAAATGAATGCAATGGAAGTTAGTTTGAACATTCTTTGGCATTGCCTTCTTGGGGATTGGAATGAAAACTGACTTTTCCAGTCCTGTAGCCACTGCTAAGTTTTCCAAATTTGCTGGCATACTGTGTGCAGCACTTTAACAGCATCATCTTTTAGGATTCCAACTCAGCTGGAATTCCATCACATCTACCAGCTTTGTTCATAGTAATCCTTCCTAAGTCATTAAGACTTGCAGAAATGAACAATGATGGCCAGTTTCAGTGGCATTACCTCAATAAGACTCTAATTGTTTCTTATTTTTAGAAGAGGGATGCAATCTGGAGAATCTTCCACCTTTGACACAACACCTAAGTAACTCATTGACCAGGAAAGGGCTGTAGATAATGTTTTGACCCAATGGCCAGTAGGTGTCGAAAATCTGTTTGTGTGAAGTCATGTAGTATGTTGCAAAAACAGGAGCTTTGAGATAAAAAAGACCTGGATGCAGACTTTGCTTTGCCACTGCCTACAACATGACAGGGCATAATCCTCTGAACAAAAGCAAACCAAACTCCACCAAAGTCTGAGTTTTCATTTTCATGACCTTTCATTGATGCCAGTTGCCTCTTCCTATGAATCTGATATCAGTGTGTAAATCTTGCTTCTCGGGAAACCCCACTGCCTGCAAGACACCTAATTAGCAGGTGCACTTTGAAAGACCTCTAACAAAAGCCTGTGTGTGTATCTGAGCACAAGTACCCTCATTAGTGAAGCTGGGATGGGTGATTATTTATATCATTTCCATAATTTAAAATTCTGAAAGCTAATTAGCATCAGTATTTCAACATGTCAGAACTGAAGACCTTAACCTTCCTTGCAGCACTGTTCTTTCCTCTCTTCCCACTCTGATCTCCTGAAGGACCCCACTGCTTTCCTTTTGAAAACTCTACGGTAGCTCTCTAGTTCCAGAATATAGTTGTTTCCTTTCCATATATTTCCTTGAGTTCCCAGCTGTCAGAAGGCCTATTTGTTTGTCATCTCTGAAATGGGAAGAGGAGAGATAATGACTGCTTTATCATAATACCTTGGCTATCCTAATAGATATTTGAAAGATGTAAGACTTGGGTTGCAACTAGTGCGCTTGTGTCCTGACTCATCTCTCAACCTGTTCTTGTCCTTTGCAAGAAGACCTCTTCAGTGCCACCGTCAGGGCCTATAGGTGTCTCTTGTAAACTCTGCATGTAATTCGTAGCCATTAGTTTCAGCAGTGAATCAAACAGGGAGAACAACCAAAATATCAGAAGCTCCATTTAATTAAAGTAACTGCATTGAGAAGACTCATCAGAATCTCTCTTGCAAGTAATTACCAAACCCTAGATGAAGCAACAGAGAAAGTTCCATCTGGAAGAGGCTTGTTGATTACATCATCATCATCATCATCACCATCATGCCAACACCATCTTTATAATTATCTCAACACATTGGCATTGGAGTCTCAGCACAACACCCCACTCTAGGCATGGGAGTTCATGCTGACATGGAAACCATCCAAGCCTGCTTCAAGCACTGGCCATATGCCATTTCACAGAATAGGAAGCCTTCTGGAAATTGTTCTGTAGATTGAATCTCAAATGCCCCAAGGAAGCTGACTTTTCCATCCATGTGTGCCTGCAGGGGCTCATGGTTTAAAATGACATCTGGTGAGGAGTTTCTCACTAAAAGACTTCGGATAGTGCTAAGAAGGAAGAAAATTAGGCCACTACCAAGAGCTGGCTTTGATCATCAAAATTTTTCTAGAATCAGAGAAAAAGTTCTCCACTCTCAAAGCTGAAGATAGTAAATTGGAAACCATCATCTCTGGATCAACTTCACAGGTTCACTAAAAATTAATAAACTTGGCCAGAATCATTAGCAATATTTGACTATCTGCTTTCTTGCATTAGCAACTAGAAAACTGGACAGCCATCTCTTTAACATGGGGGCACTTTTTGTCAGGAAGAGACATGCCCTACTCTCCCTAGCGGGAACTGCAGTTCCCCTAAAGCAACAGGACAGAACTGAGGAAGATCGAGGTTGCTCTGTCAGTGAAATATACTCTGGCAGGTGTTGACCACAGGTAACAGGCTCAGGAGATAATTTCACCTCAGCCTAGCAGAGCTGCTTTACAAGAAAGACACTGAGAATTTGACTATAATCCACATTCATTTTCCTATCTTCCATCTGTACTTTATAGGATGCATTCCAAATTGCACTCAAGTAGAGAGAAAATGGGACCCAAGGCAATATAACATGCTTCTATGCAAATACCAGTCCAGTGAACATCTTCTCATCAGGTATTAGCACAGATAGAAAATAAAGAAAAAAAAGATTTTTATAACAGTTTACAAGTGTTCTGTGCCTCCCTTTGATAGCTTATGGTGAACAGAGTCAGATTTGTGATCTCCAAAGAAGAAAATTTAGCTTCAGGACCAAGGATCAGGCTTGATCACTCAGGGCTCTTGGGTGGCAGAAGTTTTGTTATAGTGAGAAAGGACAGAGAAAGCCTTTGACATAGACATCAGAAGTGGGTGGAGAGTGCCCCACTTGCTAGTGTTATCAAGGGAGCTATATACTTTTTCAATTGGTTATTACAGTAAATCAAAAGAATGTCTCAAGATTATAAAGGTCCACTCCCACAATATGCATTTTAAATAACGGGATTAGAAGAAACAATAGAAAGATTTTACCAGACCCACTCCCACAATGTACATAAGATAATGGGATTAATAAGAAGGTTCTCAAGAAGGAGAAACATGTCCTCAAGCAGGATACATTTTTGCTATATAATCATTGGTACAGAGTTTAAGGAAAAACACATCCTTGAGCGAGATGAGTTGTTTTGTTTTGTAATCATTAGCTCTGGGCTTAAAGAAAAAAAAAAACTTTCTATAGCTATAACTAAGGAATGTAGAAAAAAACAGCACATTTGTCTTTTTCTCCTCCTTGAGAACTCCAGACCCCTGTATCCTGCTCAAGAGCCCCAGACCTCTTTCTCCTCCTCAGGGACCCCAGACTTCTCATCAACCTATTTAAGAATTGACTCTCTCACCCTTATTATAGGAGTATACTTCCCAATTATGTTAATTAAGGAATGGCCATGTGACTTGCTTTGGCCAGGGGTAGGTGAGCAATGAGTGACTGAACTGAACTCGGGTGAGCAATGAGCTATACATCACTTCCTGTTGATAACCTGAGGACTTAGCATGTGTATAATCACCATGTCTTCTCTACCAGTGTATCACAGCCACACCATGATGAACAGCAATATTCCAGACAGAGCCTATACTGTCAACCTGGGCTCCAAAAGTGAGAATGTCACAGCAGATATTCAGGTGATCAGTAATCAATGTGTTACAGGAGAGAAAAACAAATTTGTTAAGTCACTAAGGCTTAAGGATTGATTTTGCCAAAGAATAAACTTAACTGATACAATGTAAAACAGACAGATGCATGGTGAAACACACCTGGGTAGAAAAATGAATATACTTGAAAAATACTTATGAATCAAAGCTGGCATAGCTCCATACAAAATGGACTTGAAGGCAAAACCAAAGACAAAGTGAGAATCTCAAGCTGGCCAGAGAGAAAAGACAAAACACCTCAGAAGTGCATGTTTTGGGTAGGCAAGTTTCCATAGCAACAACGGAAGACTAAAGATCAGGGGATGGTCCCTTCTTGTGTTGACAACTGCAAATACAGAACACCATATGTAGAATAAATGTGCTTCAAGAATGAAGATTAAAGAATAACAATTTGGGGGTTGTTATTCAAAATTCACTCCTAGCAAACTCCTGCTGAAGAAAGGTTTAAAAGATGTGCTTTCATGATGCAAAAAAAAAAAAAAAAACTGACTCAGGATAGGTAGCCTAAAATGCAAGATGAAATAAAGATCAAGAAAGGTGGCAAATTTCAATAAACAATGACCTTAGTAAGTGATAACTATATTCTTTGAGGTTTGAAATACAGAATTAAAATTTATGAAAAATGTAACATATAGAATCATTAGATTCAAGAGTTCTAAGATTATTACATTGGCCAAAGTAACAGGAAAGCCACCAATTAATTATTTAATTATGTATGTTATGTTTTTGTTCAGTCTCTCAGTCATGTCCAACCTTTTGTGACCCCATGGACTACAGCATGCCAGGCTTTCTTGTCCATCACCAACTCCTGGAGCTTCCTCCATTGAGTGGGTGATACCATCCAACCACCTCACCCTCTGTCGTCCCCTTCTCCTACTGCCTTCAATCCTTCCCAGCTTCAGATTCTTTTCTACTGAGTTGGCTCTTTGCATCAGATAGTCAAAGTATTGGAGCTTCAGCTTCAGCATCAGTCCTTTCATTAAATATTCAGGATTGATTTCAGGATTGACTGGTTTGATCTCATACTGGTTTGATGTATGTTATCATTTCTGCAATAACCACAATAATGTGACTTCCAAGGCATAAGGGAGGAAGAAAAGAATGAGAAAACAAATCAATTCAAAACATGCTTTAAAAAAAGAAACTGAAAAGGAAAATTGAAATATGAGAAAAATAGGAAGAATAAAGTCACATAATGTGAAGTTAAAATATATCATCTTCTACAAACCCCATGAAAACTATTGTCATATTTGCTGTTCATGTGACATATAAAATATAATATTATAGTAAATTTAAAAGCAAAAGGGTAAAAAAAAAAGCATACTTGACAAACACTAACAAATCAAAGCTAATATCATTTTTTTTTCTTGGCCACACTGCTCAGTATGTGGAACTTCCCCATTCAGCGATCCAACCCATGCCCCCTGCCATGGAAGAGGGGAGTCTTCATCACTGGACCATCAGGGAAGTCCCTAGCATCACTGCTTTAATATTAGACAAACTGGACTTGAAGGCAAAAACTAATACCTGAGAATAAGTTACTCATAGTGACATGTGATTTGATTGACCAGGAAAGCATGAAGATTCTAAGTAGATACACAGCAAATACACACAGGTCACGATACACAAAGCCAAAAATGGAAAGAAAGAAAAGAACTAAGGAAGAAAGAGGAAAAGAGAAATATATAGATACAAAATCACACTGGGAGAGTTTTAACACTTCATTTGGGGATTGATAGAATAATCTGAAAAACAAAATATGTGTATAGTAGATTTGAATTGGCTGATTTTAAACACCTGAACTAATTGACATATAAAATACTGTATTTAAGAGAATACATAGTCTTATCAAATACAATAAGTAGTAAACCCAATCCCAACAAATCACAAAGAATTGACATCATATGAACCACATATGTAAATAAACATAACAGGAATCGATTCTTAAAGACAGCTATGAGAAATCCTATGTGTCTGGATATTTAAAAACTCCTTTCTAAATAACTATTTAGTTATACACTAAGTCATAAGAGAAAGTAGAAGAAATGCTGACTAGGAAAATAAAAATGGTACATATTGAACATACTAGAGCCAAAATAAGTAGATGTAAGATGATAATAAAGATAGAAGAAAAAATTAAAACTAGAAAATAAAATATGGTGACAACAGTGTTAACAACTGGTTCTTTCATGAATCTAATAAAGTTGATAACTTTTTGACAAGATTTATCTTAAAAAGGGGGAAATGCACAGAGGAAAGATTTAAGGATGATACTACAACATAAAGACTAATAAGAAGATACTGTGAATAAATTCATGTGTATCACATTAATAGATTAAAAGAGAATAATCATAAGATTGTCTCAATAGATGCAGAAGAAAGGTTTTCAATAATTTTAAACATCAATTCATGGCAAAACTTCATTAGAAACTAAGGAAAGGGAACTTCTTTAATTTGGTAGAACATAAGCAGAAGATGTTAAGAAGAGGTGGCAAGAAAACACAGAAGAACTATACTAAAAAGATCTTCATGACCCAGAAAATCACGATGGTGTGATCATTCACTTAGAGCCAGACATCCTGGAATGCAAAGTCAAATGAGCCTTAGGAAGCATCACTATGAACAAAGTTAGTGGAGGTGATGTGACGCAATATCATTTGAACTATTTCAAATCCAAAAAGATGATGCTGTGAAAGTGCTGCACTCAATATGCCAGCAAATTTGGAAAACTAAACAGTGGCCACAGGGCTGGAAAAGGTCAGTTTTCATTCCAATGCCAAAGAAAGGCAACGCCAAAGAATGCTCAAACTACCACACAATTGCACTCATCTCACAAGCTAGCAAAGTAATGCTCAAACTTCTCCAAGCCAGGATTCAACAGTACTTGAACTGAGAACTTCCAGATATTCAAGCTGGATTTAGAAAAGGCAGAGGAACCAGAGATCAAATTGCCAGCATCCATTGGATCATCAAAAAAGCAAGAGAGTCCCAGAAAAACATCCACTTCTGCTTTATTGACTATGCCAAAGCCTTTGACTGTGTGGATCACAACAAATTGTGGAAAAATCTTCAAGAAATGGGAATACCAGACCACCTGACCTGCCTCCTGAGAAATCTGTATGCAGGTTAAAAAGCAACAATTAGAACTGGACATGGAACAACAGGCTGGTTGCAAATCAGGAAAGGAGTACGTCAAGGCTGTATATTGTCACTATGCTTATTTAACTTATATGCAGAGTACATTATGAGAAATGCTGGAATGGATGAAGCATGAGCTGGAATCAAGATTGCTTGGGAGAAATATCAATAACCTCAGATATGCAGATGACACCCTACTTATGGCAGAAAGTGAAGAAGAACTAAAGAGCCTCTTGATGGAAGTGAAAGAGGAGAGTGAAAAAGCTGGCTTAAACTCAGCATTCAGAAAACTAAGATCATGGCATCCAGTCCCATCACTTCATGGCAAATAGATGGAGAAACAATGGAAACAGTGAGAGACTTTATTTTTTTGGACTCCAAAATCACTGCAGATGGTGACTGTAGCCATGAAATTAAAAGGCACTTGCTCCTTGGAAGAAAAATTATGACCAACCTAGACAGCATATTAAAAAGCAGAGACATTGCTTTGCCAACAAAGGTCCTTCTAGTCAAAGCTTTGGTTTTCCAGTAGTCGTGTATGAATGTGAGAATTGGACCATAGAGAAAGCTGAGCACTGAAGATTGTTGATTTTGAACTGTGATGTTGGAGAAGACTCTTGAGAGTCCCTTGGACTGTGAGGAGATCCAACCAGTCCATCCTAAAGGAGATCAGTCTTGGGTGACCATCATTGGAAGGACTGATGCTGAAGCTGAAACTCCAATACTTTGGCCACCTGATGTGAAGAACTGACTCATTGGAGAAGACCCTAATGCTGGGGAAGATTGAAGGTGGGAGGAGAAGGGGACGACAGAGGATGAGAAGGTTGGATGGCATCACTGACTCAATGGACACGAGTGTGAGTAACCTGCAGGAGTTGGTGATGGACAGGGAGGCCTGGCATGCTGCAGTCCACGGAGTCTCAAAGAGTCGGGCATGACTGAGTGACAGAACTGAACTGACTGATCTTTAGAAACACACTTCATCAAATTTCATTCTTAATAGTGAAACATTAAAATCAGCTTCTTTAGAAGTAAACCAGAGGGTTCACTATTCCCCTTGTGTTTAACATTGTATAAAAGGTTTTAGCCGGTTCAGTAAGGCAAGAAATACAATATAAAAGTTGGAATGAAAGAAACAAAGCCTGTTTTCTATTCCAGTTGCCCTACAGGAATGGAATAAACTCTGGCCAGCTAAAGAATGTCCACTCACCATTCAGCTCTAGAAGGGTTGAGTCATTATCCACTGCAGTCGCTGCCCTTCAACATACCCTGAAAGGAATCTAGGGCAGAGGTCAGAAAGGAGGCCCTCTGTGTTCTGGGAAAACCAGCAGAATAGGCCTTTACGTAGTTAAATATTTTTAGGAAAAAGTTTTATGAATCCAATTTCTTTCATTTTCATATAATTTGAAAAGCACTAAAATCATTTACTAGAACTGATCCATAACTCAGATGGTAAAGAGTCGGCCCACAATGAGGGAGATCTGGGTTTGATCCCTGGGTCAGGAAAATCCCCTGGAAAAGAGAATGGCTACCCACTCCAGTATTCTTGCCTGGAGAATCCCATGGACAGAGCAGCCTTGTAAGCTACAGTTCATGGGGATGACATGACTGAACGACTAACAGTTTCACTTTCAAGGTATCCTTGGCCTTCCCAGGTGGCACTAGTGGTAAAGAACACTCCTGCAATACAAGAGATATAATGTGATGTGAGTTCAATCTGTGGGTCAGGAAGATCCCCTGGAAGAGGGCCTGGGAACCCTCTACAGTATTAGTCTTGCCTGGAGAATCCCATGGACAGAGGAGCCTCGTGGACTACAGTCTATCAGGTTGCAAAGAGTTGTACATGACTGAAGTAACTTAGCAAGCAACGTATCTGTGCCTTGTGATTAGCAATAATCTCCAACCAAGATGTGTGCTTGGTTGCATGTACCCCTTCTCAAAAGTCAGATGTACATTGATCTCACCCTCCACCTCTTCAGAACAATTTTTCAAAGCTCTCTCCCGGGCTATGGTCCTCAGTGTGTGTGTCCGTGTGTGTTCAGTTGCTCAGTCATGTCTAATTCTTTGTGACCCCATGGACTGTAGCCCAACCAGTCTCCTCTGTCCATTGAATTTTCCAGGCGACAGTGCTGGAGTGTATTGTCATTTCCTACTCCAGGGGATCTTCCTGACCCAGCGATTGAACCCAATTCTCTTGAGTCTCCTGCATTGGCAGGCAGATTCTTTACTACTATTGGGAAGCCCATAGTCCTCAGTAAGTCCCTCAATAAAACTGAAACTCACAGCTCTCATGTTGTGAGTTTGTATTCAAAGTCTGTGTTGTGGAGACAGATGACACCACAAGTATGCAAAAAGGAAATGAAAAGGTTTATTATTCACGTAACAAGACTTTCTGGTGAGAACAGGGCAGGATCCCCAGCTGGTCCAAAAATGGCTTCAGAAATTGGGCCCAGGAGACTGGTCTGGGGTTTCATGGTGTTTAGATGGTGGGGCCAGTCTGAAAGTTTCCATGTGCACAGCATGGGGATTGAATGGTTCAAAAGTCGTGCTTGACCACACAGGCTTTCTCATCAGCTTGCTCAAATGTGGGGCAGAAAGAAAATAGGAGATTTAAGAGCTGACGGCAGTCAAACATGAAAAATAGAGACAGACTCTTCATTATGCTATCTGGAGATAATGTTACTGAAATGAAAATGAGAACATTGCAATTAAGTGTCAAAATTATAAAAAAAAAAAAAGTAAAATTACTGGGTAAACAATCTATAGACAAATTTAATTATATTTCTATAAACTAACAGCAACAGGTAGACCTTTAGCTAGAAGATTTACAACAGTATCAAAAACGACTTAGAGATGAATCTAACAAAAATATAGAAATTTTCAGAGAGAAATTTATAGAATATTAATAACACTTATTTTTACAAATTTAGATAACAGAAAACTCTCAATCCTGCCCAAATTAAATGAAATTCTATTCAAAAGAGTGAAAGTCTATTTTGAAACTTTGTTTACTAGAGCAGTGGCTGTTTCATTCTTTGGTTAGCTGACACGTGTTCATTTCATAGAACCATTGGTTTTGGTTGAAATTTGTTGCACGGCTCCACCAAACTGTGACAGTGAAAGTCACTCAGTGGTGTCTGACTCTTTGCGACCCCATGCACTGTACAGTCCATGGAATTCTCCAGGCCAGAATACTGGGATGGGTAGCCTTTCCCTTCTCCAGGGGATATTCCCAACCCAGGGATCACACCCCGGTCTCCCCATTGCAGGTGGATTCCTTACCAGCTGAACCACAAGGGAAGACCAAGAATACTACAGTGGGTAGCCTATCCCTTCTCCAGGGGATCTTCCCAATACAGGGATCAAACCAGAGTCCCCTGCATTGCACGCAGATTAAGCAGACAGAAGTCCTGATAAGCATCATAGTTTCTGCAAAATGTCCAGGAAAACTGAGCATGCACAAATCTTCTGACAAAGTTTAGATCACAAACTCTTGCACATGTGCAACAGAAGATGTTGACCTAAAGGAAAATGCACAATAGGAAAACTGTGCATTTAAGTTTATTTCAGGGTCTTACTGAGGACCATATTCTGGGAAATAGTCTTTCAGATAATTCTGAGGAAATGCTCTGAAGATGCAGGGAAGAAAGCAGTATATATGAAATTCTTGGCTATGAAATACATGTAGTCAAACATGCATCTTGGTGAAAGATTACTGCTAATCAAAAAGAACAGATACCTTGAGTTAATGATTTTAGTGCTTTTCTATATAATGGAAGATATAAGAATCTGTGGTCATTGAAATTTTTCTTGAGATATGCATCTTAACCACCTAGGGACTGTTTATCCAAAGCACAGACTACCTCATCCTATTTTTCTCACCCTGAATTCCCTTCAGCATATACTAACAGTGGGCAACTGTAGTGGGCTGCAGTTTCCTTTTTAAAGTTTTTATTGTATAGTTTCTTTACAATGTTGTAGTAGTGTCTGCTATAACAGCAAAGTGAATCAGCTATACACACACACATATATATATATCCCCTCTCTTTTGGATTTCCTTCCCATTTGTGTCACCACAGAGGACGGAGTAGAGTTCCCTGTGCTATACAGTAGGTTCTCATTAGTTATCCATTTTATAATTAACTCTTTGTATAACTGGTTGATGAGTGACATTCTTTGTTCCTTTTTTTTCTTTTTCTTTCCACCGAGGCTTATCCAAACCCGTCTTTAACACCATTGTTCATAATAGTGAAAAAGTTGAAATGATCCAATGTCCATCAACTGTAGAACAGATAAATAAATAGCGTATTCTGACAGTGAAATATTCTTGGTGAGCTCTAGAGTCAGCTATGCTGCCTTGCAAGAGATAATTGTACCTTTTCTTCCCCAACTCTGCTTGGAAGAGCTTTACATTACAACACAGAAATGGGCAAATCATATTAGTCAAGGTTTTTGTTCTTTAGAGAGCCTGTTGTTAAACATTCACCAGCACACCGCTGACTGTACAGCTGTAAGGGTGACAAAGTATGCATCAGCCTGGTTAAATCTCTGTATTATGTAGAAAAAAAGAATAAAGTTATAGAACAATGAGCACAGTATTATCCTACTTATCTAGTTACAAAGTTGACAAAAATAAGTATAAGAATACCAGTAAATTAAGGGGAAAAATATCAAGGAAATGATTCATAGCAAATTTTGAATGTGATAATTCAAAGAGGTGGATCCACGGGATTGAGAAGAAAGCACACTTGGTTCGTGATTCTGTCTGTTTCTTGACCTCAGTCATGGGTCAGTGATTAGTTGTTTTATAATAGATCTTTTAATTGTTCATACATATTTTCATCTGTTCTTTGGTGGGTAGGTATGTTACATTTATTCACTCACTTATTTCATAAGTTTTATATGAAAGAATAAAGTTAAAATCAGCCCAGGGGAGGGACTTTCCTGGTGGTTCAATGGTGAAGTCTCTGAGCTCCCAATGCCAGGGGCACTGATTCAATCTCTGGTTGAAGAGCTAAGATCCTGCATGCCACAAAGTGCTGCCAAAATAAATAAGCAAAAAGATATGTTAGAAAATGGAAATAAAATAAAATGGTTAACTTAAAAATAAAATCAGCACTGGGGAGAATAAAGAGCAAAAATGACACCTGGAAAGTCAAGTGAATTAATGGAGGGAACACTGGATTTAGTCTCCTAGAATGCAGAGAAAGAAGACGGAGTGAAATGAGGAAGAATATGATGATGCATGTGCCACCCAGATAACAGATGTTGTGGTTCTTCCCTGTGGGTGTGGGGAGGGCTGAGAGAAGACAAGACTCATTGATGGGAAGAAATATTTAAAATGGAAAATTTCAATGTTAAAAACTACCATCTGATCAAGCAGCTCAAAGGAGTGTTTCAGACAAAATTAATGAAAAGTTATTTATATCTAGAGGTACCTAGGGTAAAATTATTTTTTTTAAGTGGGTCAAGGATAAAAGAAGAAAAAGAAGTCACATTGGGGGCAATCTTTTCTCTGTTCCATTTCTTCTGGCACGAGTTCTGCAGTGTCCACAGGGTTTTGAAGGTAAACGTTTGTCCCTCTAATTTGTGTCTAATGGAGCTGTCTTACATGCATTAAAGCAATTGAAAGATACTTCGAGATCAATAAATGCTCAGGAAATATATTATTCTCATATAATTTATTCAATCAGACAACCAGGTAATAATCATACTGCAAAACTCAAGAGGAAGCACTAGCTTTAAAGAACTCTGTTTTCTTAACACCAAACTCAGAAGGCAAGGTGAGATTATGCTACATTATTCTTCATCTGCTTCTACAATACATCAAAATATCTAACCTATAGGATATGCTTTATTCTACAAGACAGGTGGATGCTTGTGAAATTTAAAAAGCAAATAAATTAAAAAACATTTGTTTTTAATGATACGAATGAACTTGTTCACAAAACAGAAACAGACTCACAGATTTAGGAAACAAATTTATGATTACCAAAGAGAAAGATAGGAGGGGAGATTAGGAGTTTGGGATTAACAGATACACACTACTATAAATAATACAGGCAAACAACAAAGACCTACTATATAACACAGGGATTTCTATTCAATATTCTGTAATAACCTATATGGGAAAAAATCTGAATATATATACCATAACTGTATATGTGTGTGTGTGTGTGTGTGTGTGTGTGTGAATTACTTTGCTGTATACTTGAAACTAACACATTTGAAATCAACTATACTCCAATGGAAAATAAAAAATTTAAAAACCACCTGTTTTGTTCTGTTCTCACATTTACTAAATGCTGTATAAATTTATTCCCTTGTTTTTATTTTCCAGCTCTGTTCTGTGGATTACCAGGGTGGCACACAGACACCTCAGAGGTGCTACAGGCTTAAAACTTGATAAAAGCAAATTGTGCATTCAGATGTATTCTATGCCAAAATTTATCTTAATGGTGACACGCCCAACACATCACCTTGGATAATGACCTCAGAATAAGCTGAGAATTGATCTGCTCTCCATTCTCATGCATTTAAACTTCTAAGTGTATCACTAACCTGGCAGGTTGTGCAAGCGTCCATTTACAATTTGGGAAATTTCGTGTTCACTCTCACAACACCATAGAACCTGGAGAACTTCTTTAGCACATGTGTGTTTTGAGTGATGGAAGACATGCTTGACTGGGTCTATTTCTGACTCTGTGTTACCACCGACCGCTTGGGAAATACCAAGTGTAGCTCATTACATCAGAATTATATCATATTATAGACATTTTATTTTTTTTTAGCACTTACTGTAAATCTTAGGTGCTCCTCTGTTGCTTTTTATATTCTCTTGAAGGAATATAAGAAGAGAGAGGATTTGTGGATTCCGCTCTGAAACAAAAACTGTCTGACAACTCCTCTTTTTAAATAGCCTACAGATGTGCTGGGGAAATGTGTGTGAAATTGTTATTCGCGGTGCTCCTTGCCTCTGAGGCGGGTAAGTCTTCAACAGATTTAATGTTTGCTCAGTGTAAATAGTCATGCTCCTATGGTAGCCTTTAGTATTAGAAGATGAGTGTGGGATGCAAAAGCAGAGAATCAGAGTTTTGACAATCCCGTAGATGGGTTTGGCTCTGGGGGAGATGGTGGAGGTGTCTGCTAGGTGGCAGTGGGGCGGGAGATGGTGTGAGTAGTGAGGTCATTTTATATTTATAAAGGGCAGAATTATGGATGACTTTTTTTTCTTTTCTTTTTTTTTTCATGCTTCTCTGGACTTCCCAAAGTTTCTGTAATGAGCATGCACTGCTTTCCTCAATCATCAGATATACTTTACAAGCAGTATACATACTTATGTATAGCCTGTGTGACCCAAAGAACATAAAGTATGGCTTGAATCAGCCATGGAAAACATTGACTCAGAACAAAGTCTGGCTGGCATTGGCTAACCCAGCTTCAGCTCTCAGGAAGTCAGCTTGAAATTGAATGGGGCCCAGTGGGGCTCCCAGGCATGGAGGCCTTACTGTCCTCCATTTCTTACAGACAGGACTCCAGCCTCCATGACTTTCCTTAAATTCCAAAGGGCAGAACTGTTGCTAATCAAGGGAAGAGCAGCCATAAATCCTCCTGAGGCAAGAAAAAGTGACCAGAGAAGCTCATCAAGATTGGGAGACCCAACTACCTGAAACCCTGTTGTTGTTTACTGTGACCCTATGGATGGCAGCTTGCTAGGCTCCTCTGTCCATGGGATTTCTCAGACAAGAATACTGGAATGGTATCCATTTCCTTTTCCAGGGGACCATCCTGACCCAGGGATCAAACCTGGGTCTCCTGCATGGCAGATAAATTCTTTACCACTGAGCCACCTGGGAAGGTACCTGATACCCTACCTGATACCCTGCACACACCCTAATCTTGTCAGCAACCCCACCCTTTTGAAACTTTGCAGCAGAAAGATGAATGTAAGACCATTAGTGCCTTGATCCTTATCACATACTCCTGATGTACTATATAATCTCTCCCAACAACAACAATAAAGCCTGCCGTGTTCCCTCTTTGACTGGCAAAGATATAAAGCCACTCTTTCTTTACCCTCTGTAAGTCTGTTGCCGTATTTCTGTTTGGCATCAGCCCACAGAGACCCAAGATTTCATCATCAAACTCAGAGGTGTGTGGGCTCCAGAGGTTTGTGAAACAATTAGCTGTGTCCTCCTAATCTTCTGTACCATGGATGCACAGTGCCATTACCTTCTGATCAGGGACTGCCTTATTGGTCTTCCACTACTTATGATGGGGTTGTGCATGCGTGTTAAGTCACTTTAGTTGTGTCTGACTCTTTGCAACCCTATGGACTCCAGGCTCCTCTGTCCATGGGGTTCTCCAGACAAGAATATTGGAGTGGGTAGCCATGCTCTCCTCCAGGAGATCTTCATTTCATCCCAGTAAACCCCTTGTAAGTTGAAAATATCATAAGTTAAAAAATGTATTGAATACACCTAGTCTATTGAACATCATGGCACATCCTAGACCACCTTAAATGTGCTCAGAACATTTACATTACCCCTATAAGGGCTTCCCTGGTGGCTCAGACAATAAAGAGAGACTGAAATGTGGAAGACCCAGGTTCAATCCCTGAGTCAGGAAGATTCCATGGAGAAGAAAATGGCAACCCACTTCAGTATTCTTGCCTGGAGAATCCCATGGATGGAGGAGTCTGGTGGGCTACAGTCCATGGGGTCGAAAAGAGTTGGACACAACTGAGCGACTAACACTTTCACTTTCATAGTTAAGCAACATCACGTAACAAAAAGCCTATTTCATAATAGAATGTTGACTATCTCCTATAATTGAATACTCTACTGAAATTGAAAAACAGAACAGTTGTCTGGGGACAGAGTGATTGTAAGTATATCAGATTTTTACCCTCAGGATCTGGAGGCTGATTGGGAGATGAGACTGCCTCTTCCCAGCATCACAAAAGAGCATTGTATTGTGTATGGCTAGCCTGGGAAAACATCTACATTTGAAGTCTGAAGTACCGTTTCTACTGAATGTGGGTTGCTTTCACCTCATCATAAAGTGAAAAGAAGAAACTAAATCAAATCGTTATTATGTCAGGAATGGTCTATATTCCTAAGGCCTAGCCCAGTCCTTCTTGCATAGCTCCTCTTCAGTAAACATTTTTTGTAAGTTAAAAGGTAATTTTCAGAAAGATAAAATCATGACCCACCTATGGGTATAAAAATGAACTCTTGGTAACAATTCTGCTTTACTCATATAGTGCGAAACTAGGTGGATGTTATAATCAGTCTAAAGGGAAAGTCAGAACAGCACAAATTTATATTTAACAAGGGAATGTTGAAGTGAGTTGTAAAGAGAGACAAAACTATGTTTTTCAAAGAAGGAAGAAGTCATTTTAAACCACTATCAGGAAGAATAGCATTTATATACCTATCACTTTCCCACAACTTACAAATGGTTGCCAGATAGTTCAGAGATAATGGGCAGGGCTAGAATCTGATAACCCAGAAGGGCGTGATACAGACCATGCAACTTTCCACTGAAACACATTTTTTCCCCTACAAATGAATGAATCACTGATGTCATCTTGACAAGTAGAAAAGATAGAACATTAATCAGTAGAAGGATCTTTAAACCAGGTTCCTGAGTACAGATATCAGTGATCACTTGCACGACAAAGCAATGTGTTCCCAAGTTGGGTGTCTGTACCCCTGCTTTGTGAAGGCAGAGGGGCTGGGTTGTGTCCTTGGTTATTGCCCCTGTGCTGTAGGGAACAATGGCAAACTCTGCCCTGAGGATTTTGATCACATGCTGTGAGCATTTCTGTTTAAAGAGGGCTTATCTGTAGCAACCTGCTACTCCAGAATTGTACCTTATATTTGTCAAATTTCACAGGCAACCATGGCTTCTACTCCCAATGTGCTCACTTTACAAGGTAGAATGGGTCCTGATGCTCTTATTTGTAACTGCTAGAGCAAGAACTGGCAGGGAGCCCAACCCTGACTGTGATATTTTCACTGCCTGACTGATTACCTGGCATGCTGTTCCCACATTTAGGCTGCAGTTAGCAACTGTGCATTGACTGTGTGGCTGATCCGGAAGTGAAAGGAAGTCAGCCCCACTCAGCACCTGTGTGCTCTGCTGGGAGTGAAGGCTCTTTGCAGGCAAGGAGGGGAGGGGTTCCAAGCAGAGTTTGTTTGGAAATAAATTGACTGACATCCTTCATAAGGAGTAGAATTCAGTAGCTATTTTATTTAAAATAATCAAACATTAAAAGTTTCTGTTCACTCATTAAATGGTTAAGAAATACCAAGCAGTGTGCTAATGGTATCATATATTAATACAATATATCTGATCAGTATAACAAAGCTGAGAGTTTTGTATTCATCCATCCATCCATCCATTCATCTAAATATCCACCTATTCACCCATTCATCCATGCATCCATCATTTATCAAATGCCATTCTATGGACCAAGAGTTGTACTAGCTACACATCAAGGTGAACAAGACAAACAGATTCTGCCCTCAGGGAACTAACTCAATCCATCAGCAAATCTGATTAGCTCTATGTTCAAAATATGTTCAAAATCTGATCACTTCTTGCTATCCCATTGCAGCCACCTTCCTCAGGCATTCACGATCCTTACAAAGACCTTCAGGATCTCACAATTTTACCCTGCCTTGCTCTCCCTCATTTTGTTTCTTAAAGTCTCTCCTCTTTCCTCAGTCTGCTCCAGGCATGCTGGACTCCTTGTTGAGTTATTTTCAACATACGAGACATAGACTGCCCTGTAGATTTTGCATGGACTCCTTGTCCTCTCTTCTTGGACCATTTTTATCCTAGATAACAACACTGCAGACATGATCACCTCGAAAGGTGTGAATCTTTTCTAAATTGTCCCTTTTCAATATCTTAACAAGGGCAACCTGAATCCCATCTTCAGTACTTCTAAATCCCCTTACTCAGCGTGACTTTGCCTTTTATCCATTAGAGACACACATTTATTTAAATTGTGCTTTTTTAGGTCTATTGAGATGCAAACTCCGTGAGGGCAGTTACATTTGCCTCTTCTGTTTTTTGATGTGCCTCAGATGCTCATAACAATGCAAACATAGGATAAAAATGAACAAGTCTTTGCTGAATGGATATATGATGAGTTAGTGGATGAATGGATGGATGAATAAGTGGATGAATGGATGGATGGATGAGTTGGTGGATGGATGGATGGACGGATGAACAGATAAACAGGTGGATGGATGAACAGTCTAAGAAAGTAGAGTTAAGCTAGCACAGTAGTTTTCGACCAGGAGCAAATTTTCCCCAGGGGGAGATGAAGGATATCAAAATACTCCATCCCAAAATATGCCACTTTGGTATAAAGATTACTCTAAACTAAACTCATTTGAGATTAAACATATGCAGAATTCTCCTTGGCCTGTCCTCTTATCTGACTAAAAGCAACTTTGGGGAAATAAGGCTGCTATAAATTCTATTTACTCCCAGAAGGGAGAACATAAATAAAACTTATCAAACTCTCTTTTACAGGAGATTTTTATGACCCTGAAGGATATGGAAAGACCACTCATACTTCTATAGACAAACATTATCTTAAAATTCCTTATCTCCTGTGAGTTCTCCTGAAAAGCCATCTATTTTTCCCAAAAAAATCATTTTTTTTTTCTTGTAAGTGCCATTCACTCCTCCCCTTCAATTAGGATAGTATACAAACCCCAAGTTCAATAACTCCTTTGAGTTTCTCATCACTAAATTCTCTAGTGTGTATGCACTTTGCATGTATAAACTTCTTTCCCATATATCTACCTTTTGTCAATTTAATTCATACACTTGAGGTAATGAATCTAAAAGAGTAGTGGAAAGGTTTTTCTCTTTCCTAACAGTGATATTTGACAATTTATGGAGACATTTATTGTCTTGTGACAACTACAGGTGGAGTGGGAGCTGGATGGTGAAGTTTGGTGGCTTTGAGCAGGGAAGGTTGCTAAAATGTCCCACAATGAGGAAGACAGGCTTGTACACAATAAAGAATGATGAAGAACAAAATGCCAAGAGTGCCAAGGTTGAGGAACCCTGAGCTAGTTGTTATAAAAGATGCTTTAATATTAACTTTATTGTGGTATGATTACATAATGTCAATTGCATCCATTTTAAAATTTTCAGTTTGAAGGGTTTTGACCAACGAGTTGTTGCTCAGTTCCCAAGTCCTGTCCAACTCTTTGCAACCCTATGGACTGTAGTACATTAGACTCCTCTGTCCTTCACCATCTCCTGGAGCTTGCTCAAATTCATGTCCATTGAGTTAGTGATGCCATCCAACCATCTCATCCTCTGCTGCCCTCTCCTCCTCTTGTCTTCAATCTTTCCCAGCATCAGGGTCTTTTCCAATGATTTTACTTTTCCCACCAGGTGGCCAAAGTATTGGAGCTTCAGCTTCAGCAGCAGTCTCCAATGAATATTCAGGATTGATTTCCTTTAAGATTGACTGATTTGATCTCTTTACAGTCCAGGGGACTCTCAAGAGTCTTCTCCAGAACCATAATTTGAAAGCATCAATTCTTCAGCCCCCAGCCTTCCTTATGTTCCAACTATCACATCTGTATATGATTACTGGAAAAATCATAGCATTGACTATATGGACCTCTGACTCTGCTTTTTAATGCACTGTCTAGTTTTGTCATAGGTTTCCTCCCAAGGATCAAGTGGCTTTTAATTTCATGGCTACAGAGATTTTGGAGCCCAAGAAAATAAAATGTGTCGCTGTTTCTGCTTTTTTTCTTTCTATTTGCCATGAAGTGATGGGACTGGCTGCTATGATATTAGTTTTTTTGTTACATTTCAAGCCAGCTTTTTCACTCTCCTCTTTCACCCTCATCAAGAAGCTCTTTAGTTCCTCTTCACTTTCTGCCATTAGAGTGGTATCATCTGCCCATCTGAGTGTGTTGATAATTAATCCGGCAATCTTGATTCCAGCTTGTGATTCATCCAGCCTGGTATTTTGCATGATGTATTCTGCATACAAGTTAAATAAGCAGGATGACAATATACAGGCTTGTCATACTCCTTTCCCAATTTGATCCAGTCTGTTGTTCCATGCCCAGTTCTAACTGTTGCTTCCTGGTTTCTCAGTAGATAGGTAAGGCTTTCTGGTAGTCTCATCTCTTTAAGAATTTTCCAGTTTGGTGTGATCCACACAGTCAAGGCCTTTAGTGTAATCAATGAATAAACATTGTTCTTGTTCAGATTTAAAATATTTCCACTTCCCTAAAATGCAAACTTGTCAATACCTCCCCCTCCGCAGGCAACCCCTGATCTGAAAACTATCATAGCAGAGTTCTCCTACTCTGAAACTTCTTATAAATACAATCATCTCTGACATCTCTTGTTCAAAATCATATATTTGAGATTTATCAATATAGTGACATGTGTCAGTAGTTTTTTAATATTGCTGAGCAGTATTTCACTGTATGAATATATCACATTGCCCCACTCCCTGCTAAGGGATTCTGGAATTACTTTTAGTTTTTGGCTATTGAAAATACAGCCACTTTGGACATTTGTAGAAGTCAATATTGTGGGTATGCATTTTTATTCTCTTGAATCAATACCTGGAAGCAGTAGTTGGGTCATAGGGTAGCTTTAACCACATATGAAACTGCTAAATGGTTTTATAGTGTGGTAGTACTACTGTATATTCCCACTAGCAATCCATGAACGTTCTTGGAATTGTGTATTGTGTTAATATCAGTCTTTCATTTGAGTAGGTTGAGGTATTAACAGGAGTTGAATTGGGGAATTTACCAAAGTTTTGGTTACATCAAGTGGATTCAGATCTGTCTCCCCAGCAGAGCTTCATGACCAAATGCTGAGATGCCCTTACATCTCAGAACTATAACGTCTTGGGCCTGCTAGACCTTAAGGCTACCCTCAGCTCTTCAATGGTTTTAAAGAAAAGTTTGAAATTGGAAATTTCTTAAAGTCATTTCACTTCCTTCTTTATGTTAAATGGAGATGGAATCACCAGTTAGAGCAAACTTTAGCACATTTAATGAGAAGAGAGGTACAGGATGCCCACAAACTCAGAGGATGGCAATTAACCAGCTTGGGGTGGCAGGGGCAGAGAGGCTCCCTCCTTTCCGGAGAAAGATAGGGTCAAAATCGTTGGTAGAAAGTATTCAAAGAAGGAGAGAGGGAGCAGAGTGCTTCACACCAAGGAAACAAGAGCAGGGGACAGTAAAGGACAATGGGGACAGTGAAAGAAAGCAGTCTTTTTAGAGAGTGTGCTTTAAAGATGGGAATGGCCAAAAATGATGCTGTGTCTACAATAATAGGTATCTTCAAGTCATGCGTGTGGCTGTCAAGCATTTGAAATGTGACTGGTCCAGAGTGAAATGTGCTGTAGGTATATAGACACACTGAATTTCAAAGTATTACTAGAAGATAAAAGGACACAAAATATCTTATTAATAATTTCTGCATTGGTAAATATGCTGAAATGATAATATTTTAGATATATTAGGCTAAATAAAATATATTACTAAAATTAATTTCACCTCCTTCTATATATTTTTTCCCATGCAACTATCAGAATATTTTAAATTGTATTTTTGGTTTACATTCTATTTTTACTACATCCTGCTGAGCTAGAGAGTGATGCAGTGCTAGATTATGATGGGCCCTAAAAGTCATCCTAAGAGATTTGAATGATGTTCAGCATAAATGGGAATGATATGACCAGATTGATGTGTTGAGATTTCAAAGGATTAATAAATATCTCCTGTTTTCCTGAATTCTGAATCAATTTGAAAGTCAGTGGCAAAAGTCAGACAGAAGGAGATAAATATCTTAGCTTTATTACTAGTAAATAGCTGGACTTGAGAATAAAACTTTAGATCTATAGCACAATGGATTTGCTAACCATACGTCAAAGAATTACACTCTCCAGCTAGAGACTGATAGTGGCAGGATCCCTCTACCTGCTATGAGGATAGTTGTTTCCTGTGACCAGAAAGATCCCAAGGAGTAGAGCGAGAGAATCAGGCCCTGTTCCTTCTCCTAAACTCACCCGCCAGATAACCCATCCTCAGTCGCCTGGGGATGAGGAAGAGAGGGCCCAGGAGAAGCCTGGGATCAGGAAGTGCCTATGCTTGCGTGTGTGCTGGTCCGACTCTGTGTGACCCCGTGGACCGTAGCCTGCCAATCTCTTCTGTCCATGGCATTCTCCAGTCAAGAGTACTGGAGTGGGTTGCCATACTCTTTTCCAGGGGATCTTCCCAACCCAGGGATGGAACTTGTGTCTCTTACATCTCTTGCATTGGCAGGTAGGTTCTTTACCACTAGCATCAGCTGGGAAGTGCCCAGTGGTCCAATTTTGCTCTAGACCTTGTCCAGTGACATTGTATTAGTTGCATACTGCTGCTTTAACAAACAGCTACACACTCAGTGGCTTAGAACAATACATAGCTGTTATCTCACAGGTCTGTAGGCCAGGGCCAGGCTTGGATAGGCTGCTTTCTCTACTCAGAGTTTCAGAAGGCTGAAGTCCAGAAGACTGAGAAGGATCCATGTCCAAGTTGAGTCAAGTTGTGGCCATAACCCAGTTCCCTGCTGCTGTAGGACTGAGATGCCTATTTTCTGGATGTTGTCACTGCCACCTCCAGCTCTTAGAAGTCTCTCTAGAGTCTTTGCATGTGGTCCCTCTATCTGGCAGCCAGCCTCAGTGCATTAGCCTTTCTCTGCTGGGAATCTCTGTGAAATCCCCTAGTGAATTGCTCCTGAATTCCTTTTCTTTCTCCTTTTGTGGGCTCATAAGTGATTAGCTTAATCCCACTCAAATAATCCAAGGTAATCTCCCACTCATAAGGTCCATAACCACAATCACATCTGCAAAGTCTGTTCTGCCATATCAGTTCATTTCAGTTCATTTCAGTCACTCAGTCATGTCTGACTCTTTGCGACCCCATGAACTGAAGCACGCCAGGCCTCTCTGTCCATTACCAACTCCCAGAGATTACTCAGACTCATGTCCATTGAGTTGGTGATGCCATCTGACCATCGTTCTGCCATGTAAAGTGACACATTTAAAGAATTGGGGTATTTGGGGAGGTGTGGATGTCTGCTGGTGTAGGGGGGTTGTTATTACTCTGCCTGCTGCAGATATTAAGTAAAACGTAGAGATATCCCACTTTTAAACACACAATTCCTCTTATTATTAATTTCCACAAAAGTAATTATAATTCCATAGAGTTGAGTGGAATTATAATTCCATCAAGTCACCTTGGCCACCTGATGAGAAGAACTGACTCATTGGAAAAGACCTTGACGCTGGGAAAGATTGAAGGCAGGAGGAGAAGGGGATAACAGAGGATGAGAGTGCTGGATGGCATCACCGACTCAATGGACATGAATTGGAGCAAGCTCCAGTAATTGGTGATGGACAGGGAAGGCTGGCATGCTATAGTCCATGGAATTGCAAAGAGTCAGACATGACTGAGTGACTGAACTGAATTATAATTCAAAGTTATTTTCCTTGCTTCAAAGTCCTACTATATAAAATGGGAAAAATACTAAAGTTGTTATAATATGTGTCTGGTGGTTGCAATAATGCCAGGCACATGTTAAGTGCTCAATAAATGTAAGCTTTTATTTCATAAAGAATGGTAAGTTGCCTAGATGACAGGTTATCAATGTCTGTACCAGCAGGTAAGGTTAAAATTCTTCATAGTTCAGACTAACACATAAGACCTCAGAGTCTCAAATCAAGTCCCTACAGGGAATGTCAGTCTCCACTGCTATCTTGATTCCCAAGTGCCTAACATTGCCTGGTTTTCAAGGTTTCTAGGCAATGGAATATGGCAATGTGCCATCTTTTGACATCTTTGGGAATCAACTGAATCACACCAGTACTATGTTTGGGAAGAGTACCTGCCTCTACATTCATAGATCAGATCATAGTGAAATGTGAAAGTGAAAGTCGCTCAGTGGTGTCCAACTCTTTGCGACCCCATGGACTATACAGTCCGTGGAATTCTCCAGGCCAGAATACTGGAACAGGTAGCCTTTCCCTTCTCCAGGGGATCTTTCCAACCCAGGGATCAAACCCAGGTCTTCTGCATTGCAGGTGGATTCTTTACCAGCTGAGCCACAAGAGAAGCCCAAGAATACTGGAATGGGTAGCCTATCCCTTCTCCAGGGGATCATCCCAGCCCAGGAATTGAATGGGGATCTCCTGCAT
The DNA here is from genome assembly GCF_033118175.1 of Dama dama. Classification (NCBI taxonomy): domain Eukaryota; kingdom Metazoa; phylum Chordata; class Mammalia; order Artiodactyla; family Cervidae; genus Dama; species Dama dama. Next base: position 45,218,369 of record NC_083694.1, on the reverse strand, counting down.
AGTTGACTGATAAATAGAGGGATGAAGTTAGAATACTATGTAAAGCAATTTCCTATCACATCAAATTTTCAGCACTATCCAGGAATCATAATAGCTAAATGCACACCTGCCTGCTAAGAAAAGTCCCCATGAGATAATGCTCTGTGGAACATGATGTGTAGTTACACTGGCCTGTCCTTTGGTCCAGTTTGGCCATGGGACCTGCCCACTTGGAAACTTTTCTTGCTAGGTGCTCCCTAATGTTTGTAAAACAGCATGGGACTAGGAAACCCTCTCAATGGTGGGACCTGTTTCTACACCTGCATCTTCTGAGCCCACTTTCTCAGCAGCCTTGGCCCCATCACCTCCATCTATCAAACTACCTTGATCCTTTTCATTAAAGATTGTATTTGCTTGAGCACTTTTTTACTTAATAGGCATTCACATATCTTATCAGTTATGCAAGGGACTTTTAAGGACTCTTTTTTTATTGATGCTCTGCTTATAAGATGGCATAGGTTTTGGATAGCTTTCCCTGGATCCTAGTGTTGCCATTAGTGTGTTCCCATCAACCCCACAAGTTTTTAGAACTTTAGCTCCCAGCGATATATATACAATATATATGTGGTGTTTTGGTAGATTGAGTTCTTTATTTGAAGTACTTGCTGCCCCTCCCTACTGCAGCTGTTGCTTAGGAGGGCATCTCTCTGATGTCCCTTCCTGTGAGAGGAAGCAAGGATATCCCTATTGCTGCTAGACTTGGTCATATGACTTGTTTTGACCAATGAAATGTGACAGGAAGTGATGTACCCATAAATCAGATCTGGGTAGAAGCTTTAAGAACTATTTAAGAGTAGTATTGCCATTCCTTCTTTTACTTTGCTCTAAGCCTGAGAAGTGGAATCTGGACCAGGGAAGTTGCCTGAAAACACACAGATGAACTGAAGCCAGCCCACAGAAAGCCATGAAGGTGAGTGGGAAGAACTTTTGTATCCATAACCACTGAGATATGGGGATGGTTTGTTACTACAGCAAAGCTGATTAAAGCTGATGGATGCACACATTTCATCAGGAATACCTGTGGTTACTTAGTTCCAGGGTAACTAATGGTAGGCATCCCCATGCATGGGATGAGACTTCCACCACCTTGCATGGAGCAGACATAGGAACATTCTCTTCAAACAGTGCTAGGAGCTGAATTGTGTGACCCCCGAATTTTTATGTTGAAGCCTTAACCCCCAATGTGACTACATTTGGACATATAATTTTCAGGAGGTAATTAAAATTGAGTGACATCATCAGGGCAGTTTTTTAATAAGAAGAGGAAGAGATAGAGGCCTTTCTCTTGTCTTACACCCACAGAGGGAAGACCATGTGAGAACCAGGCAGAGCCAGCCATCCACTAGCATCACTAGGAACCAGTTCTGTGACACCTTGAACTTGGACTTCCAGCCTCCACAACTGTGAGAAGATAAATGTCTTTTTTTTTTTAAACCCCAACCTTCCTGGCCCTCAGTCTATTATGCTCTACTATAGAGCCCAAGCTGACCAATCCAGGCAGATCTCCAAAACAGAAGTGAGGAGAAAGATGAGTTGATGGTTCTCAGCACCTTCCCAAAACTCACTAATAAGGGAAGCTCCTCTCCCCCCAACCACTAATACCAAAGAAGCTGAAGTTGAACAGTTCTGTGAAGACCTACAAGACCTTCTAGAGTTAATACCAAAAAAGATGTCTTTTTCATCATAGGGGACTGGAATGCAAAACTAGAATGTCAAGAGATACCCGGAGTAACAAGTCAGTTTGGCCTTGGAGTACAAAATGAGGCAGCACAAAGAGTAACAGAGTTTGCCAAGAGAACGCATTGGTCATAGCAAACACCTTCTTCCAAAAACAGAAGAGATGACTCTACAAATGGATATCACCAGATGGTCAATACCAAAATCAGATTGATTGTATTCTTTGCAGCCAAAGATGGAGAAGCTCTATAGAGTCAGCAAACACAAGACTGGGAGTTGACTGTGGCTCAGATCATGAACTCCTTATTGCCAAATTCAGACTTAAATTGAAAAAAGTAGGGGAAACCACTAGGCCATTCAGGTATGACCAAAATCAAATCCCTTATGATTATACAGTGAAAGTGAAAAATAGATTCAAGGGATTAGATCTGATAGACAGAGTGCCTGAAGATCTATAGACAGAAATTTGCAACATTGTACAGGAGGCAGTGATCAAAAAAATCCCCAGGAAAAAGAAATGCAAAAAGGCAAAATGGTTGTCTGAGGAGGCCTTACAAATAGCTGAAAAAAAGAAGAGAATGGCATAGGAGAAAAGGAAAGATATACCCATCTGAATGCATAGTTCCAAAGAATAACAAGGAGAGATAAGAAAGGCTTCCTCAGTTAACAATGCAAAGAAATAGGAATAGAGGAAAACAATAGAACGGGAAAGACTAGAGATCGCTTCAAGAAAATTAGAGATACCAAGGGAATATTTCATGCAACGATGGGCACAATAAAAGACAGAAATGGCATGAACTTAACAGAAGCAGAAGATATTAAGAAGAGTTGGCAAGAATACACAGAAGAACTATACAAAAAAGATCTCAATGAACCAAATACCATGATGGTGTCATCACTCACCTAGATCCAGACATCCTGCAATGCAAAGTCAAGTGGGCCTTAGGAGGCATCACTACGAACAATGCTAGTGGAGGTGATGGATCTCCAGTTGAGCTATTCCAAATCCTAAAAGATGATGCTGTGAAAGTGCTGCACCCAATATGCAGCAAATATGGAAAACTCAGCAGTGGCCACAAGACTGGAAAAGATCAGTTTGCATTCCAGTTCCAAAGAAGAGCAATGGCAAAGAATGTTTCAACTAGTGCACAATTACACTCATCTCACATGCCAGCAAAATCATGCTGAAAATTCTCCAACTAGACGTCAACAGTGTGTGAATGGAGAACTTCCAGATGTTCAAGCAGGATTCAGAAAAGGTAGAGGAACCAGACATCAAATTGCCAGCATCTGTTGGATTATTGAAACAGCAAGAGAATTCCAGAAGAGTCTACTTCTGCTTCGTTGATTACACTAAGGCCTTTAACTATGTGGATCACAACAAACTGTGGAAAATTCTTAAAGAGATGGGAATACCAGACCACCTTATCAGTCTCCTATGAAACTTGTATGCAGGTCAAGAAGCAGCAGTTAGAGATGGAACTGCAAAAACAGACTGGTTCTAAATTGGGAAAGGAGTAAGTCAAGGCTGTATATTGTCACCCTGCTTATTTAACTTATATGTGGATTACATCATGCAAAATACCAGGCTGGATGAATCCCAGACTGGAATCAAGATTGCTGGGAGAAATATCAAAAACCTCAGATATGCAGATGACACCACCTTTATGGCAGAAAGTGAAGAGCCTCTTGAGGAAGGTGAAAGAAGAGAGTGAAAAAGTTGGCTTAAAACTCAACATTCAAAAAACTAAGAACATGGCATCTGGTCCCATCACTTCATGGCAATAGATGGGGAAACATGCAATCAGTGACAGGCTTTATTTTTTTGGGCTCCAAAATCACTGCAGATGGTGACTGCAGCCATGAAATTAAAAGACACTTGCTCCTTGGGAGAAAAAACTGTGACAAATCATGTAGACAGTGTATTAAAAATTAGAGACATTACTTTATCAACATAGGTCCATCTAGTCAAAGCTATGGTTTTTCTAGTAGTCATGTATAGATGTGAGAGTTGGACAATAAAGAAGGCTGAGCACCAAAGAATAGATGCTTTTGAACTGTGGTGTTGGAGAAGACTCTTGCGAGCCTCTTGGGCTGTAAGGAGATCAAATCAGTCAATCCTAAAAGAAATCAGTCCTGAATATTTATTAGAAGGACTGATGCTGAAGCTGAAACTCTAATACTTTGGCCATCTGATGCAAAGAACTGACTCATTAGAAAAGACCCTAATACTGGGAAATATTGAAGGCAGGAAGAGCGGGGATGACAGGATGAGATGGTTGGATGACGGCACCAACTCAACAGACATGAGTTTGAGCAAGCTCTGGGAAATGGTGAAGCACAGGCAAGCCTGGCATGCTGCAGTCCATGGGTTCACAAAGACTCAGATACAACTGAGCAACTGAACAACAATCTCTCTCATCTGGTGAATGTGTAGACATTGTGGGATCTGGGATGTTAGTTTAAGGAAGTTTCCCATGAAAACATGAGGGATGGGCAACAGATGGGGCCATGCCATCTTCCCACCAGGGTAAGGCAGGAGGGATGTGATGGCAAATGATAAATAAACATTCAGTAAACTTTTATTAAGTACCTACCATGTGCTAGTCTTTGGACCATACAAAACAAAGACATTGGCCCTGCCCTTACAAACTCACAGTCTAGCTGAAGCAGATGAACAATTACAAGTACAATGGCAAAGCTCCAGGGAGGCATTACAGAAGAAAGGACTTTTGTTAGAATCAAAGCACGTCTAACTAACCCTTATGCTGATGAGTGCCAGTGAAAATGTAGTTCATAGATGGACTGAGAGGTTGAGGAGTGATGTGTCACCACGTGGACAGGTTGGATTGGGAAGAAGCAATACATGGCCCAGACGGCAGAGAGATGGGTGTGATGGACACCATGAGAGGGACACAGGAGGAGGGATGGCTCTTGGAAAAAGACATCTTACTCTTGGACTCACAACCCCCAAAACCTGTGGCACTGACCAGTGGCAATGCTCTTAGTTTGGCAGGTTTGGTGGCAAAGACAATGCTGTTGTTCTCACAAGCTGATACCTCTTCCTGGGCCTCCAGGGAGGAAGTACTCTCGTTGCCTTAGTTGTGGGATGCATCCACATGGCTGAGTTCTGGCCCAAATCTATGAGTCACCCTGATGGCAGCCTCTGCATTCACCTGCTTGAGCTGCCATAACAAAGCAGCATATACTGGGCAGCTTAAACTACAGATCAATTCTCTCTCCTTCCTGGAGGCTCGAAGTCCAAGATCAAGGTGTGGGCAAGGTCGGTGCCCTGTGGACTGTCTCCTTGTCTTGCCAATGGCCTCTCTCCTTGTCTTGCCGAACTTGCCAGTGCCCATCTTTGCGTCCTCACATGGTCATGCCTCAGCATGTGTCTGTGTCCTTATCTCCTCTTCTTATTAGGACACCACTGTTTTTGAATTAGGGCCTACTCCTACATCTTCAGGCTTCTCTTGTGGCTCAGAAGGTAAAGAATATGCCTGAAATGCAGGAGACCAGGGTTCAATCCGAGTTGAGAAGATTCCCTGGAGAAGGGAATGGCTACCCACTCCAATATTCTTGCCTGGAGAATTTTATGGACAGAGGAGCCTGGTGGGCTACAGTTCATGGGGTCATATAGAGTCAGACACTACTGAGGGACTAACACATAATGACTTCATTTTAGGTTAATTTCTCTCCCTCTGTCTTTTTACAGTAAATCCTTGTTGGTTATCTTTTTAAAATATAGCAGTCTGTACATGTTATTCTCAAACTCCCAACCTATCCCCCTCCACCCTTTCCCCCTAGTAACCATAAGTTCATTCTCTAAGTAAGTTAGAAAGAAAAGACAAATATCATATGATATCACTTATATTCAGTATCTAAAAAATAACACAAGTGAACTTATTTACAAAACAGAGTCAAACTAAATGCCTCTTTAAAAGCCCTACTTCCAAATACAGCCATATTCTGAAATATTGGGGTTAGGACTTCAGCATACAAAATTTGCCATTTGTGGAAAATACACTTTAGCACATAACAACCATTTTCTGGCTTGACTTAAAATATCTTGCTTGATCATCCAGCCCTGTCATTCACTGCTGTGGTGAATTTGAAGAATACTATTACAAATGGCACATCTATAAGATGAAAAATGTACTAGGCATGCACAGTTTCATATATATTAGTCTTTATTGGGTTAACTGACAGTGATGTTTTTGTCTTTTTTTTTTTTTTTTACTGCAGTGCTTAGCCTGCCTGACTTATGGAGATGTACACATTTATAACTCAGAAGCCTTCTGGGTTGAATTACAGATCTGGATGTCCTCAATAATACAAATGAATATTAAAGGCATTGGAGTAGATGGAATTAGCCATCCAATGATTATTGCAACAGAAGTGAGGAGAAGAGTGTATTTTGAAAGAGAGTGAATGTTCCAGAGTGCCAGGTTCCACTTGAGCAGGACTGAGAATTGAACTTCAGCTTCCACAAAATTCGTGTTTGGCAAGTGCGGCTTCAGTGAGGAGACAAGAGTAGCAGCCAGATTTCTGACGCTTAAGCTTGGATTGGAAGGTTGAGAGGAAGCCAGAAGAGTGGAAGCAACTCATGGCAAAAAGTGATAGCAGAGGGAAGATACTTATGGAAGTGATGGAGAAAAAATGTGAGTCCAGGGGATTTTATTTAAGGTTAAACTTTCTCAACTCATGCTGAAACGTTGATGAAAAGTGGCTTGGTTAAAAACACTTGGTATAATTAGAGATTAAACTCCTTGAGAAAGTGGAAGTAGAGAGAAAATAAAAGCCAGAGGATGAGTGGAGGGATTAATTTTAACCCGGTAAACAACCACTTCCTTCAATGAATTAAGAGCAGGAACAAAGGGAGAAGAGGGTATGGGTGGGGGAACAGAGCTTGCAGAGTTGGCAATAGGAGAGGGAGTTCTCAACCCCTGATCTATTCCACATATTGTCATCTCGCATCTATTCAGTCCCAGGAACTTGCATAATGATGATGAGGTGAGAGAGGTGGGGCTGATAAGGGAGGGGGCAGGCGGGAACTGCAGGTCAGGTAAGGAGTCCCAAGATGCCAAGATTTGCATTATCTCCCTGATGTAGGATCATCTACGCTGGGGTCCAGATGAGGAAGTTAAAGAAGTGACACAAACAAGTCATTAGCTCACAGTGGGAATCAGGAGTAACCTTGTCTTCCGAGCTGGATTCTGTGTCTCTAAAGAACCTAACGGGTTATTGTCTGGTATTCCAGACACTCAGAGGCAGACAGAAGCCAGGAGTGTGAGCCACCCTAGACAGAATGGCTCCTTCTGCTTCTTCAACCATCACTCATCCCAGATTGAGACCCGTCTGTGATTCCTCTCCCTCCCTCTCTATCCTCGTTGCCACCACCTGGTCTATCCACTAGGCATCTTGCACTTTTAACAGTGCTCTGAGAAGAATGAGGGAGGTCTCTGTTTGGGGAGATGAAGGAGGAAGGGATGTGATCCAGGTGGACGGTTACTGCCACTGAAGGTAAGGGGCTGTGTGTGCCTGTGAACTGCCAAGACTGCCCCCCCAATCCCTGCTCCCTTTTCATTTTCCTCCCAACCTTCCAGCTTGACAGAGAGGGTCTCAGGGTATTTATGTGCCACAAATGCATCTAAGAGCAGGTATCTATCTGGCTTTGTTCAAGATGGCTGTTATGGACTGAAATATTTGTGTCCCAACAAATTAATATATTGATATCCTAACCCGTGAGAGAGTGGAATTTGCAGATGTAATCTTTGGGAGATGTTGATGCAAAACTAATCAGTCGATCTAAGAAAGAATTGGAAAATTTTATTTGAGCCAAAATTAAGGATTATAATCCAGGAAGAGCATCTCAGAAAGCTCTGAGAACCATTAGAAGTCAAGAAACAGTTATACATGTTTTTTGAGAAGGAGCGTGAAAAGTGAAGTCGCTCAGTTGTGTCCGACTCTTTGCGATGCCACGGACTGTAGCCCACTAGGCTCCTCTGTCCATGGGATTTTCCAGGCAAGAGTACTGGAGTGGGTTGCCATTTCCTTCTCCAGAGGGTCTTCCCAACCGAGGGATCAAACCTGGGTCTCCAGCATTGTAAGCAGACGCTTTACCATCTGAGCCAATCACATATTATTGATAGTTTGCACAGTCTAGATCTAAAACTCATTGTGGCTCCTTACAAGATCAAGAAGGAATGTTATATTTTAAGGCATTATCCTTTTTTAAAACTTTTTATTTTGTATTGTGGTATAGCTGATTAACAATGTTGTGATAGTTTCAGATGAAAGGCAATAGGAGTTTGGGGGAGAATGGATGCATGTGTATGTATGGCTGAGTCCTTTTGCTATTCATCTGAAAATGTATTAGCTTTTTGGTGCTGGGAGAACATTGCTCTTTATGGAAGAGCAGGTATTTCTGCCAATATGGAAGGTTGGTCAAGTCTAATGCAAACACCTGATGCACAGTAGAGGGAAGGAAGAAAGGCTGAAGGGCAGAGGAAGTGTTTTAGGTTTAAATTTTTCTTATTTTGCCATGAAATATGAATTTTATTTCACAGAAATAATGACGTTTAGATGAGATCATGACTGTGGGGTCCCTGTGATGTGAATAGTGCTCTTATTTTTAAAAAAAGACACCAGAGACACGAAGAGACAGCTGGAAGGCAGCCATCTGCAAACCAGGAAGAGAGACATCACCAGGACCAGACCAAGTGGACCCTCATCACGGGCACCCAGCCTCCAGAGCTGTGAGAAATACAGGTCTGATGTTTGAGCCGCCAGCTCTATGGTATTTTGTTATTCTGTTATGGAAGTTTAAGATGACTCCTACTATAGTTTAAAATTCTAAAATTATAAATCTAAAGCAAGAGAACTCCCAGTATTTGATTATGTCTTTATTATCTTTCTTATCAGTGGTGGGATTTCAATGCTTGCTGTGTTACTTTTTCTTTCACTCTATTCTTTTTTTTTTTTTTTTTTGCACCCTGCAAATATCCTATCACAAGCATGCTTTTTAAATACAAAAAAAATCAATATTTTCATATACTGTTTAATAACTTAGCAAACAGGGAAAGATTCACCTATACTGAGCATCTAGAGTGGTATTGCTTCTGAAATTGAGCTCTAATTTTAGAGCTAAATATGTTGGTAGTTAAGCTGAAAATGAAGATTTTTATATATCATAGAATTTGTCTGATAAAAGGATGCATACGAATGCTGCTGGAGAGAAAATTGACACTACCTTCCAGAAGAAGGACATAAATCCTGATGCAAGAGATAAGGGTTAACATAACAAGTGATGTCTGACTATTGCTGTGGGGAAGAAATAAAAATATTTTTCAAATGGACATCGCTTCTATTTCCCTGCAGTGAAAGCTGAGGAGGTGGTGTTATATCAGGACATTTCACACAAATTATAAATGTGTTATAAGCTCCAAGTAAAATGTTTTCTAAAGGTCTAACGTTACCCATGGACAAGCCATGAGAAACTAGAAGAATGAACACTTAACACTGACGATCTCTCTGAAAACATCAAAAGCCCCAGGTGAGTAATTTTTAGAGAGAGAGATATATATATATTGCAGGCAGAAAGTTCTGGAAATTGGCCAAACAGGAAGCAAGTTTCCTCCTCCAGACTCCACATGAATAAAGCCAGACAATCAGAGCACTCAAGTCCTCTCAATTTATTCCCCGAGGTTTGCTGAAAGAATTCCAGGGCAGAAAGCTGTGACTTTGGCTTCATCCTTGTGGGGTACCCACAGGTACACTGGTCAGGAATATAGGTCTGGGTGTCCAGGCGGAGCTTTTGGGACCTGCTTCCAAAGCAGCATGTTCTTTGTCCTATACTGATGAGATTGCTCAGAAGAGGACCATCCAGGAAGAAGAGGATGCGTGTGGCTGACCAAACCCAACTTGTGCCCCAATTTTTGGACTGAAGAAAGACATGCCTCCTGGGCTTGAATAAATGCAGTTTTCCAGAAGGACTTGAATATTTGTGGATCCCTGAGGAGAACCCTCCCTTCTCCCTTGACCAGAGGGAGGAACTCTGTGAAGAAGTGCAGCAGGAGCTTTGGGGCTCATCAGAACTGGGTCATTGTTCTAACTCTTCTCTGTTAGCTGTGTGGCTTTGGGCAAGATTCTTCACTGTTCTTTCTTTCAGTTTTCTCAGAAGTAAAATAGGAGGATGGAACACTCTGAAGCAAAGGAAAAGATGCAAAGTTGCCAGCACAGTGCCTGTGCATAAATACTCAATCGTTACAAGTTTTAACTGTTTTGCATGAGAAAGTAGAATCCCAGCAGTGGAAATCTGGGCAGTCATGTTCACCAGCTCAAAATGGCCCCAGTAGAGGGTCTCTTGAAAATGCCCAGAGAAGCAGAACAGGCTGGAGAAACGTAGGTTCAAAACCTGTTTCTAGAAATCAACCACTATTGGTTTTATTAGTGAGAGGTTTGGACTATAGAATCATGAAGCTATCCTTTGAGTCTGTCTCTGTCGGGTGGGCATTTGGGGTCAATCTAGTAGAGTGATGATGTGATTGAAGAGGCTCATAGATAATTATCTGGAGCTGTGAGAAAATTTCCTTTCATCTGGGATTCACAGCAAACAACCTTCTCAGAGGCCAGAGACTCGACACCCACCCTGTCAGGTCTGAGGGACACAGGATATCTGGAGACAAATAAAACCCCAGGAAAATCTAGGCTTCCTCTCCAAACCTACAAACCCTGGTTGGTATGGCTGAAGCCAGCGGCTGAACATTTATTTCTCATTCACTTCTAGCCAAGGAGGTTAGGAGTGGGCGGCAAACTTGAGGAAAATGAAAGGAGAAAGCGAATTCTCTTCTGACAGGATGGAGAAGAAAGATGTGCCCAGGAAAAGATTTATTTCTGCAAGTAAACATAATCCAGAGTATTTTTCTTATAGGTCAAATTCATTTACCAGGGCTGAGAAAACCATTCCCTCTCATTGTCCATACAACATAAGTTACTCTCAGAACTTCTTTATCAAGACCAGATAAGGATCAGGAAAAATGTGCTGGAAAGAATACAGATCTTTTGTCTCCAAGTCTGGGAAGTTGTCATCTTCATATGAATGGCTTAAATCGCCTGGCTAATGAGCTTATTCTTAATTTCCTACAACAATGGCAGTTTCCACCAGATTTTATCAACCCAGAGATGGAACTCATAACAAGATTGTGAATGATCTCTAGTCCATTATTTCTATCAGCACCACTGATTTATTTATTACTCTTGAAGGCATGACTGTTTCTCTAATTTCTCTGGGAGTGGAGAGGGTGAGGGTGGGAAAAAACTCCACCAGTGGATTCTATGTCGACTGAGATTTCTTACAGGGTGTGTTTTCTTCATTTCAGCTGATGCCTTCTTAAGTTATAGCAGCAGTGCCAGTCTCCCCACTGACAGCCACATCCATGATGGCAAAACTCTGAGCCTCTCCTTGAAACATTCTTGATCAAAAAATGATTTTGATCATCTTGTATTTTTTAAAGTATCTTTATTTTTTTTATTTCCTTTCTTTTTTTTTTTTTTTTTTTTTGGTCACATTGCATGGCATGTGGGATCTTAGCTCCCCAACCAGAGATCAAACCCAAGCACCTTGCATTGGAAATATGGAGTCTTAACCAGTGGACCTTCAGGGAAGTCCCTTTCCTTGGGTTTTACATTCAAGTTGTCTTATAAAAGGCTTCCCAGAATCTGCCTGACAATGAAGAAAACTTGGTTCAATCCCTGGAGAAGGAAATGGCAATCCACTCCAGTATTCTTACCTGGAAAATCCCATGGACAGAGGTGTCTGGCAGGCTACAGTCCATGGGGTTGCAAAGAGTCAGATATGACTGAGCATGGACAGACTACTACTGTCTTATAAAAAGTGGTGATGATAATAGTAGCTGTAGAGAAAAGATGACACCAGTGGAAATTAACTCTTGAACTTCCTCAAATCTACACACTTTCTCCATCCTTAGTTACAGCTTTGAATCAGCTTGGAAAAGGGGTTTGCTGTTCACTAACCTATGATTTCTTAAAATTCTACATATCAAGGTGGTAAAAACTGGCCAAAGTGGCATCTAGAATTATTTGCACTCAGACACTAAAAAAAGTAACATTCATGATTTTCACTCTGGATGACTTCCTGCCTATATGGCTGTTGTTTTGTTGTTCAGTCGCTAAGCCAGGTTCGACCCTTTGAGACCCCATGGATTGCAGCATTCAGGCTCCTCTGTCCTTCACTATCTCCCAGAGTTTGCTTAAATTCATGTCCACTGAGTTGGTGATGATGCTATCTCACCATCTCATCCTCTGCTGCCTCTTTCTCCTTTTACCTTCAATCTTTCCTAGAATCGGGGTCTTTTCCAGTTAGTCATCTCTTTGCATCAGGTGACTAAAGTATTGGAGCTTTAGCATCAGAGCTTTCAATGAAAGTTCAGGATTGGATTCCTTTTGCCTATATACTGAGACCCCTATGACCCTTGGAGATTCCTTCTGGGACTTCTCATTCAAGGATGTGGGGAAGAGGACCTGGTCTAGCTAGATATTTGGATGAAAAAGTACACCTTTCGGGTGTATCCTATTCCTTCAAGACTGATCTGACCTCAGCACCCAGGAAGACTCCTTGATTAATCCTACATGGCTTCACCTCTGACCACCCTTGTATACACCCCCACCCTATCCAACATCTAATTTGCTAGCCCAGTATGTCACAATTTGGATACTCCTCAGCACCCAGGCACTTACAAAGTCTGGGTATGGAGTCACCTGAATCCAAGTCCAGGGATTTGGATTGATTGCGGCAGGGATATAGCCCAGACATCTGCATTTTTAATACTTTCCATGCAATTCCACCATTGAGCAAGGACAAGACCCCCAAAGCTGTGTGTGCTGCACACTAGGATCACTACTACCTCCAGAAATTCTGATTCATGTCATCTGGGTGGAGCTTGCAGGGGGATTTCTAATATCTTCCCAGGTGATTCTGTTACAGAGGTTGTTGGAGAGTCCCCACCTTGCACTTTACCAGTTGTGCAGTTGGGTGTTCACATAACATACTATGTCATGAGCAGGCTTGTTTCCCTCTTCCTAGGAAGAGGAAAGCAAGGACTGAAAACTGCAAGGGAAGAGAAAACCTTTCTCCTCTGCCTTCCTAGGTTCTCCAACTGTAAAACAGACTAACACAAGGCAGAGCAACAAAAGAAAAGCAAGCAGACGTTTAATAACACATCCATCACCCATACTCATAGGAGCACCCAGTGATGAGTAACCCAAACGGTGCTTAGAACTTGGGTTTACCTAAAATCTTAGCAGTAAAACAGTGAATTTAGAGAAAAGTGACAAGACGAAGGAAAAGGACTCTGAGTTTCTAAGGTGGCAAATTGTGGGAAACTAAATATATGGGGAATTAATGGAAGTCAAGGCCAGTGAATAAAGTGTGTTGTGTAGATCCCTCTGGCGCTGTCTCTGGTGCTGATCAGGGTCAAGAATTGACTCCAGTGATTAGGTTTTGTCCTTTCTTAGAGGAGAGAGAACACCTCTAGAGAACACACTCTCTCTAGTAGAGAGAGGAGAAGAATACCTTCACAAATGTAAGCCTTGCTTTTAGGTAAATACAGGGAAGACAGAGAGCTTTCCTTATATTTGTTCCCTCTCTATTGGCTCAAAATAATCCTTCTGCCAAAGCAGCACAAGTGGGGCTGGCATATTCTGCTTCCCTTCAATATATTCACTGGTTCACCCTTCTTTCCCCAAGATCCCAACACAGTGGAACGTCCATACCTACCTGATACTCATCTCCCTTAGGCCAGATCCAGGTTTCAGGGGACCTCATGCTTATTCAAATTGAGGACGGGTCCTCTTTAAGAAAGAATTGCACATTATAGATAGAAATATAGATTTAAGAGCTGTCATGCAGCTGTGAGATGCTCTCAGGTTCATGGTAAATGCAGATCTGCTGTCCCCCAGATGGGGAGCTGGTATTTCTAACAGCCTTTGGCTACCTCTGCAGATGGACCTTCTTATTTTGATATGTCTACTGTGTGAGGAACAAGACTGTTTTCTCCACGTTTAGGGCCTGTTCTCAACCCTGGCATTACACAGGGAGATATTTCTTCTCAAGTCACAAGCAGAGGAGAGCTTGGGAGAAAAGGTCATTTATTCCCCCAGAGCATGAACCCAGCTCAGGGAAAGGCATCAGCCTTAATATATGGAATGCATTTTGCCAAGACCGTGACAGTCATTAGAAATGGGCCTTTGGTGTCATTACCCCAGAGTCATCCTGGTGAAGTATGTGTCCTCCAAGTAGACAGAAAACATTAGAGCGCCCTGAGCTGAATTGGTCAGCCGAAAACACTGGAGTGCTTTATCCTTGGAAGGAAATGAAGCCATTTATTGGAGGACAGAAGTTCAGTGTAATAGTTAAAGCAATCTGACATTTCCATAAATTAATAAAATGTGTATGGTTGGCATAATTCAATGTGTAGAAGCATCGATCTCTCTTCACTCTGAAGTCCAGAAGGAGAATTCCGGGAAATGGGACAAGACAGACCCTCAGGGACAATGACATCAGACCTGTGTTGAGGGCTGGGTGATGAGCTTGCCTGGGTAGGAACCCAACACACGTGCACACACTCACTCACAGTCACTTAAACTCACATAAACATACATACATGCATTTTCAGGACTCAACTCAGATCTGAGCTATCATCCTTGCTTAGCTGTGAGCTCCCAAGAACAGGTACATTTATGTGAATCCTTTAATTCCCAGCACTTAACAAAGAGCCTGGGGGCAGAATCAGCACTCCAGGTACCCTATGCATGAGTGAATGGACAATAATGGAACCAACTTTATAAGAATTACATGAAATAATTAATTTATTTATTTTTGTTGTTGTTGTTGTTCAATCACCAAGTCATGTCTGGCTCTTTGCGACCCCATGGACTGTAGCACACCAGGCTTCCCTGTCCTTCACCATCTCCTGGAGTTTGTCCAAGTTCATGTCCATGAATTGGTGATGCTATCCAACCATCTCATCCTCTGTCACCCTCTTTTGCTTCTTCCTTCAATCTTTTTAATATTTATTCATTTATTTGGGACTTCCCAGATAGTGCTAGTGGTAAAGAACCTGACTGACAATGCAGGAGACATAAGAGACAAGGGTTCAATCCCTGGGTTGGGGAGATCCACTGGAGAAGGAAACGGCAACCCACCCCAGTATTCTTGTTGAGAGAATCCCATGGACAGAGGAGCTGGTTGGGCTAAGGCCATTAGGATTGCAAAGAGTAAGACACAACTGAAGTGACTTAGCACACATTCATTTATTCGGCTGCATCAGGTCTTAGTTGTGGCACAGGGCATTTTGTTGAGGCATGTAGGATCCTTCATTGCTGTGAGCAGGTTTCTCTAGCTGTGGTGCAGGGGCTTCTCTCTGGCTGTAGCACTTGGGCTCCAGAGCACGTGGGTTCAGAAGTTGTGGTGCGTGGACTTTGATGCTCTGTGGCATGTAGGATCTTAATTCCCTGACCAGGGATTGAAACCTGCCTCTCCTGCATTGAAAGGCGGATACTTAATCACTGGACTGCCAGGGAAGTCCTGAAATGATTTCCTTAAAATACTTGGTGCGGTGCCTTCCCACAATAAGCATTCTATGAGGGTCAGTTGTCACTGTTTATCCAATAGTTAGCTCTTATGAAAAAGACATGAGGTCAAACTACCCCATTCATTTAAAACATTTTGTTTTGTCTTCATCCTTGTCCCACATGTTCACAGGCAACATTTTTGCAGTGATGATAGTTTGGTTTGGGTTAGCATCATTATACTCTCTACTCCTCTGGAAGAAGTGCAGAGCAACAGGTAAACTTAGGACTCCCCAGGGAGAGGCTGGGATGATGATCAAAGGGAAAATGCTGCGTCCAAGCCCAGCCAGAGTAAAATAGATTATCAGTTCAGTTCAGTTCAGTCGCTCAGTCGTGTCCGACTCTTTGCGACTCCATGAATCGCAGCATGCCAGGCCTCCCTGTCCATCACAAACTCCCGGAGTCTGCTCAAACTCATGCCCATCGAGTCGGTGATGCCATCCAGCCATCTCATCCTCTGTCGTCCCCTTCTCCTCCTGCCCCCAGTCCCTCCCAGCATCAGGGTCTTTTCCAATGAGTCAACTCTTTGCATGAGGTGGCCAAAGTACTGGAGTTTCAGCTTCAGCATCAGTCCTTCCAATGAACACTCAGGACTAATCTCCTTTAGGATGGACTGGTTGGATCTCCTTGCAGTCCAAGGGACTCTCAAGAGTCTTCTCCAACACCACAGTTCAAAATAGATTATAGTGATGTCTTAAACTATCCCACAAGCAAATTATACACAGATTCTGCTCCACAGTTTAATTAGGGTAAGGCGGCTAGCACAGCCTAGTACAAACAAACCATTTTAATGAGCAATCACAGCAAAATTAATGATGCTGACAGGTAGCAAAGTGTCTTCATTTGTTTTTCTCAGGTGTAGGCACAATTAGATGTTGAATTAGGTCAGGGGCCTGAGCTGGCAGGGGCAGAAAGTGCCAGGCCAGTTCTGGGCACCAACTAGCCTAGGCCTATCATGTTAGTGGCTCAGTTATGTCCAAGTTTTAGCAACCCCTAGCAAACCTGCCAGGCGCCTCCATCCAGGGAATTTTCCAGGCAAGAATACTAGAGTGGGTAGCCATTCCATTCTCCAGGGGCTCTTCCAACCCAGGGATCCAACCTTCATGTCTTGCATGGCAGGCAGGTTCTTTGCCATCTGAGCCACCAGGGAAGCTGCTTTAAAGCCACAGTGATGTTGTCAGCTGGTTGTCAGGACCCCCTGCTTTCAGGTGGGTGGTTAGAACCTCAGCCTGGTGTGGGTTAACCCAGGATGAGGCTTCCTTCTATTCTACAACCCCAGACATTTTCCTGCTGCCAGGAACACTGGTAAGGACCTCAAGCATTCTGCAGATGCTGAAGCAGGCGGCTTCTAAGAGAGGATGACCTACAAGAGTGTGTCTTCCATCATGTGGAAAAACCCATTCTCTTGGTAATGAAAAGGAAGCTTCCAGGTAAGTTGAGGCTGAATAGGATGGGCCAAATGACCCACTAGCAATTTTGGCTTAAAGGACAGAGTGTGACTCCTGCTTTTTTGTAATATTTCTGGTGGCTCAGACGGTAAAGAATCCACCTACATTGCAAAGCTACCCTGGTTCTGTTCCTGGGTAGGGAAGATCCTCTGGAGAAGGGAATGGCTAGTATACAAGAATACTCTAGTATTCTTGCCTTGGAAATCCCGAGGAACCTGGCAGGCTACAGAGGAGCCTGGAAGGCTATAGTCCATGGAGTCACAAAGAGTCAGATACTTCTGAGCGACTAACACTTTCATTTATTTATTTGGCTGTGCCAGGTCTTAGGTGTGGCACTCGGAATTTTTAGTTGCAGCATGCAAACTCTTTAGTTACAGTGTATGGGATCTAGTTCCCTGACCAAGGATTGAACCTGGGCCCCCACATTAGGAGTTCTGAGTCTTAGCCACTGGACCATCAGGTCCCAGGAAGTGACTCGTGTTAGCCAGATTGTTCATAGAATGTTAGAAGACCCTGGCTTTCTCTTTTATCCTCTGATCTTCCCCTCCAAACCAGCAGTTTTCTGGGTTAGAGTTAAAGTTAGAATTTTGATTCCCAAAATACCAGGACAATGTTTTGGAAACAGGAGGTGGGCGGGCACCCAGTGTATACGACAGCACAGCAGCATTTCAGGAGGGAATTCTCTCCTTTTCCCTCAACCCCACTTGACACCAAGTGGGACAGTCCATCTGATGCTGGTTTGGCTTCACCATCTTTACATCCCACATCCCACCTGAACAGAGAGGCCTGGCCTAATGCTTGGCACCTTCAGAAGACAGTCAGAAGAACTGCAAACACAATACCTTTTCTCTTTTCATTTGTATTGACTTTCAGAGTTCATTTTGCTTAATTCCATTTAAGCTTGAAATATCACTTGGTGTTCAAAGGAGTTCATTTAGTTGGAGAATGTGACTTGATCTGAACATAACAAATGGCTTGAAGCACAAGCAGACTGGGAGTCACAGTCCTGCAGTGAGTCTGGCCCCTGGCTCAACATGGCTGTGGACAGGGAGAGGATGAATAGGGCCCAGACCATCCCCTCCCATCTCCTGCACATCAGCTTCTGCTTAAACCTCCTGGGAAGAAAGAGTGTCTGTGCCAGCACAGAGTTTGGACAGCTGTTCTGCATGTTGCAGGACAGGACGAGCTATCAAGCCTGGGTTCCCACAGGATGCTGCTCTCTGCACACTAGGTTGCCCGGCCACTGAGGGAGCCTGGATCTGAGGAGCTTCTCTGGAAGATGAAGAGCTCAACCCTAATGATGCCTGAACACTAGGCAGACACCTCCTGGGAGCTGTGTGGCACGGATGTTCCAGGGGGAACAATGTGAGGGCGTGGCACTGGAATCAGAATATCCTGGGCTCACCCTGCCTCTGATGTTCAAGGCTAATCACCATGTAATCTTGGACTCAGGGACAGTCACCACTTTAGCATAACTTTCATCGTCTGCAAAACAGGATGAAAACTGCTCAACGTGCAATTTCACTTAAGTAATAGGAGTTAATGCCAATGGACATCAGCTCCACTGGGGAGTCCAATAACAGGAACGATCATTTCTACAGTCAGACTGCAGAAGACATTCATCTCTTTGGTCCTACTCTTTCTCAATGGATATCAGTGTCAAGGGCATCCACTGCTGGGCACAATTTCCAACAGGGAGATGAGACCTGTATCTTCCGATGGAAGCGAAGCTGAGGCTCAAATGTGGCAGCTCTTCAGAGTCTCATTCTTAGATTCCATTGTAAATCCCTGTCACAGCATTTTCTCTCATTGTGTGCATTAAGCAGAATATGTGTTCATTAAGCATGTTGTCATCACCTGCCATCTGAAGCTGATTCAGCCATTAGCAGCTTCTCTGCATTTCTATAAATATTTAAACCACGGATACCTGGTAATCACCTTATTGTAAAATTAGGAAAGATCAGAGGACACTGATTCACTCCGGTTATTAAAAAACCAGGTTGATCTTTAGTGCTGAAATGTTTCTTGCTACCAGGAGATGAAATGCAAGTAAGCAGATTCGAAAGAGCAAGGGAGTTTTTTTTTTTCTTTTATCTTAAGTCAAATAAATCATTTGAATGCTTGCAACTCTCACATGGATTGTCCTGTGTCTTCTTGGCTGTGCTTGTTGTCATTGTTTAGTCGCTAAGTCATGTCTGACTCTGCAACCCTTTGGAATACAGCTCTCCAGGCTCTTCTGTCCTCCACTATCTCCTGGAGTTTGATCAAATTCATATCCAGTGAGTTGGTGATACTACCTAACCATTTCATCCTCTGCTGCCCTCTTCTCCTTTTGCCTTCAATATTTCCCAGCATCAGGGTCTTTTCTAATAAGTGCTATTCCTGGCCAAACTTGGGGACAATTCCAAGTTGCCTCCTTGGATATGTCTCAACTCTCAGACTCAGCTGTGATGCCTCCAAGGAGGGAACACCCTAGTGGATCATGCTGACCACAGTCTTGTATCCTTAGATTTGCCAATTGGGCATTCTGGAGATAACAGCCTTCTTGGAAAAGATAGTGATCTTTTGCCAGGCAGACTAAGTGTGTTTCTGGCTAAGCAAAAATACAGAGGATTTTTTTTTTTTTTTTTTTAACAAGAATCCAGCTGAGACCAATGGGTTGGATGTGGCTGATCACCATCAACATCTTCTCACGAGAAACATCAACAACTGATCCCACCTCTGGTTCTGGGATCAAGAATTAGCCTCATGATCGTTCCCAGCACCACATCCCTGGGAGTCACCGCCAGGTAATGGGATGCACAATGAAGTCTGTTTGTGATCCTGGATCTTAACTATGCTTCTTTTAATTAGAAGGGGTTATCTTTTTCCTGTACAGAAATCCTTCTACATCTGATTGGGGGATTCTTGTACATTTGAAATCCATGTTTGCATGAACTCAGCAAATGCTTTGCTGCCTTCTGAAATCCTCCTGGTGAGCATGGCTGGTATTTGGACTGTCATCTCCCTGAGCCTGCTTGCCCATGACCAAGCTTCCACGTGAAGCTGAGGACTCGAACCAGGTCGTGGGGATGTAGAGACAAGCTAGGTGAGAACCACACCTTCTATATTTGGACCTGCTGTTCCATCAGCCTCAGGCCCTTCACACATTCAAATACACACACACCATCCTTACTGGTCTGAAACAATCCCTTCCAGCTCAGAGAAGATGGTGGGCAGGAGGTGTTTATGAGAGTCCAGGATCACCTGTGCATCGCCCGTCTCTGAATTTTACACCCAATGCAGCACCTTGCACATGGCAGACTGGCTATGAGTCATGAGTGTTTATTAATCTCTGCCCCTACAAAAAGACTTGTGTTTAATCTCATTTCCCCAAAGTAGGATTTACACAAAGAGCACTGGTCCTTCTGGTCTGATTCACAAACCACGGAGGTCTTGTGGGGTGGCTCGCTCTGCCTGTCCTGCTGGCTTCTGCCTTCTGACTCTGGCAAGGATGGAAACCTCAGGAGGCATCTGAGATGATCTATCCTTCTACACCTGGGCTCTGGACACACTGCCAGGCTCTGAGGGGTGCAATCCATTCTCGGGGTGAGGGGTGATGATGCCATGGATGTGAAAGAACATTCCAAGACACAACCAGCCTTTTCAGAAGGATTTGTACACAGAATCCTTCATTGTGTGCTTGTCTTAGTTCAAGCACAAAGACACAGATTGGGTGGCTTAAATCTCAGACCTGTATTTCTCACAGCTGTGGAAGCTGGAAGTCCCAGGTCAAGGGGCTGGCAGGCAGATTTGGTCCCTGGTGAGGACTCTTCCTGCCTTGTAGATGCTGCCTTCTCACTGTGCATTTGTAGCCTGGAGACAGAGAGCCAGCTCTGGCCCCTTCCTCTTGTAAGGACACAATCTCAGCATGGGAGCCTCATTCTCATGACCTGCTCTAAACCTTGCTGCTGTTGTTTAGTTGCTAAGTCATGTTCACCTCTTTTGCAACCCAGTGGGCTGTAGCTGGCCAGGCTCCTCTGTCCATGGGATTTCCCAGGCAAAAATACCAGAGTGGGTTACCATTTCCTTCTCCAGGGGATCTTCCCAACCCAGGGATTGAACCTGTATCTCCTGCACTGGGAGATGGGTTCTTTACCACTGAGCTGCCTGGGAAAACTCTGCTTTAAACCCAGTCACCTCTTAAAGGCTCCTTTCCAAAGACCATTTTCCTGGGGGTTAGGGCTTCACTATATAGATTTGGGAAGGACACATTCAGTCTATTAATGGTCCCTCACCACCCTCTAGGAATTACTAGGCTTCGTGGGGCAGAGGTGAGAAAGAGTGATTTCGTTAAATCAAGCCTTCTGAATTGGGGCAGCTCAGAGGAAATTCTGATTTAATTGAGTGTAGTCCAGGCATGGCCCAGGAGTTAGGAGTTTTAAAACCATTCTGGGTGCTTCCAAAGTGCAGCAAAGGTTGCTAGACTCAAGGTGACGTGCCCGTCGCACACCTGACCCCCGCTCCCCCCAGGGATGGCTTCCAGGTGGGACTGACATTTTGGGGCAGCCTCTGCACAGGGTGTGGGACCCACTATTTCCATGGAGTGACAATGTCCATCCAGGGATGAAGCTGCACAGGAGGGGTCCACATTCCCAATTCTCAGGAGGAGGCGAGCAGGTTGGGGTGCTCCCTCTGACCCCCAGCCTCGCTTCACTCTTGAGGTCATGTATTTAGCCCACACCTCACTCTGCTTCTTTCAGGACTTCTGAACAAGTGCAGAATCAGAAACACTTCACCTCAAGCAAAAAGGAGATGACAAAGAGCTTCCCTGAGGGACCCCAGATATTTAGGGAGCTGGTTGGGGCTCTGCTATTTGGAGAGTGGCACCATTCTGGGTGGCCTCCCAGGTGGGTCAGTGGTAAAGAATCTGCCTTGACAGGACATGCAGTTTCCATCCACGGCTCAGGAAGCTCCCCTGGAGAAGGAAATTGCAACCCAGTCCAGTGTTCTTGCCTGGAAAATCCCATGGACAGAGGAGCCTGGAAGGCTACAGTCCATGGGTCACAAAAGAGTCAGACATGACTGAGCGACTGAAATGACAGCACATTCTGGGGACTTTCACCACAGCCCGGGGGAGCGGGGTGAGGGGGGTGATGCTGAGCGGCTCGCGTGGCGCTGGCACAGCTTCCCTCCTGGGCCTGTGCTGCAGGTGGGGGCAACGGGGGCGGGTCTGTCTTTCACATCCCAGGGGCTCAGAAGGTGCGACTTTCAGAGACTGTAGACCCGCCAACTCCGGCAGTGGCTGTCGGCACCTGCCGGCCTGAGAGTCACTTGGCCTGAGATGTGAAGCCGCTTCAGGTATCTAGCCGCACCCCCAGCTCTGCGTACCCCGTTCTTAGCGAAGCAGAGCCTGCATCCCAGCAAACCCACGGCGAAGCTGGGAGGCAGGGAGTTTCCAGTTAATTTCGCTGCATTATCCCGGGTCTGTGGATAAACAAAAAAACAATAATAGCTCTTTCGCTGTTTTAATTGGCATTGACTGTGTTTTAATTAGCAAAAGGAAGAGGAGGAAGGGGGTCAGAGAGGACTCTTCTCTAACTGCCACCTTCTCCTGAGTGTTTACAAGCCTCTCTGGGAAGGGGTGACAACTTCCTATTAAACATAATTCCATCACAATCAGTGTCTTTCTGGAACATAAGTCAGGGCGCCAGGTTAACCTCTTGGGTCCAGAAAAGTAGCATTTGTCCACTAAATGAACTCCCAGGTTCTGTTGCTTAACACTGTCTCAGAGTCCAGAGAAAGATACTTTTCATATTTAAAAACAGGTTCTGGAGGCAGGCCCAGGGTAGGGGGTGGAAGTGCAGCTTTCCAGAGGGTACAGAGCCTTTGGAATCCCAAACCCACCATCAAGCGGCTATGGGATCCAGGACAAATAGTCCTCTCTCTGATAAATTTCCTGAGATCATTAGATAGATTCCTGGGAGCATCTCAGGGGTGAGGGTGGGCTCATTCTTGGAATCTGGGGAGACCAGATGTTTATGTTTAACAAACAATCACAGGGGGTTAAAGAAATGCTAAAACCCTGAATGCTCCCAGCTCTCAGATTCCATGATTTTATTTAACAGGGGAATCTCATTAAGATAAAAACCAAACAGGCGTGTAACTTGTAACAACATTTGAATCACTGGCAAAATTTTCAAGCTACATCCATTTATCTTGGTATTTATCAAGCACCTTCTCCAGGCCAGCCTGATGCCCAGAATCCTAGCACACAGATGAACAGGCAGGAGAGTGACAAAGCAGATCCACCCCAGCTGTTTTCTCCACTGGAGATGTTGTCCCTCCAGCCTGGTGTGGACCGACCTCCTGTCCAGCTCCTTCACCCACAATCTCCCTCCCTGTCAACTTCGTCACAGCATACATGCTTTTCTATTTGTCCAACATAAATCGGGCCACCTCACTCCCCACCTGGAACCCTGTGCTGGCCTCAAACAGCTCAGGTTCCTCACCTGGGCACCTCAGAACCTCCCCATCTTCCTCACACCACTCAGGACCCCCAGTTCAGTTGTCTGGGGTGGGTCACTGTTATGCCATGACCTACTCTTCCAAGATTGCAGTGTGCAGGCAGAGGGGCTCCTTCTATCAAGGGGGGAGGAGGTCAGTTGAGTTTGGCTGGAATTGAGGGTGCCTGAGGTTGGGGCTTCCCGTTGGATTCAAAGTGGACAGCAGGGCTTCCAGGGGGGTTCAATGGTAAAGAATCCACCTGCCAATGCAGGAGACACAGTTTTGATCCCTGGTCAGGGAAGATCCCACATGGCATGGAGCAACGAAGCCTGGGCACCACAACTATTGAGCCTGTGCTCTGGAGCCTTCAAGCCTCAGCTACTGAAGTCTGAGCACCCGAGAGTCAGGTTTCACAACAGGAGAAGCCACCACAATGAGAAGCCCGCACACCACAACTAGAGAGTAGCCCCCAGGCTTTGCAACTAGAGAAAAACCTGTGCAGCAACGAAGACCCCGCACAGCCATAAATAAATAAAATGTTACAGTTAAAAAAAAAAAAAGTGGACAACATACAGGGCAGTAGAGTGAGGAAGGGCGTCCAGACAGAAAACAGCAGGAACAAAGTGTAGAGGTAGGAGGGAGGTTCTGAGTGTGGGCAGAGCAAGGGTCTCAGCCATGGGAGTGGACACAGCCCAGGGGGCTGAGGACCCCAGGCCACTGCACTGAGGGCCTGAGCTGCCAGTACCACATGGACTCTAAAGATACTGAGAAGCCATCCAGAGGGAGAAGTGGAGAGACAGTCACTTCTCCATCGCAAGTACCTGGAATAAGCCCCAGCATATTATGCAAACACCGTGTGTGTGTGTGTGTGTGTGTGTGTGTGTGTGTGTGTGTGTGTGTGTGTAAGGAGGAGGGGAGAGGCAAGCAGGAGATAGAATGAGAAGACCCTGCGCACTTGTGAGGAGACCTTGTGAACCCCCTGACTCATCTGAGACCAAAACACATCTGCTGGTGACTTGGCCCCACCCCACCCATCCTTCTCCCTTTCCGAAAGCTGGCTTCATTTCTGTTTGGAGAATGCTCCGGTTGGTCAGATTTCCTTTAATGTGGCTCCTGGAACAGGGCCAACCCTGGGCAGGCAGTGGTGGCCAAGAACTGCTGCTGTGTCTAGGAGGTGGTTTGGCATCTTCTCTCTGGGTGCCAGTAAACTGAGTCTTCAGATTGTCACCATATGCGTCACCATTCAGGAGCTGAGGCAGAATTTAACTGACACCAAATGGTTCCTATTTTTAAAATAATTCAATTATAAGAGTGCTCCCTGCTTCCCACCCTCCCTCCCTTCATCTTTCCCTCCTTTATTCCCTTCTTCTCCCCATTCTCCCTTCCTTCCTTCTGCAGACAGCAGGCAGTGGGGCGTTCTTGCAGCCTGGGAGGACAGAACAGGGAGTTGGAAGGGATGCACTCCTGATGGGGGGTAGACGTGGATCCAGAGCAGGGGATTTTGGATCTTGATTCTGCCTCTGAACTGATCTGCCCACCCACTTCCCCACTAAAGTCTCCTGTCTTCAGGAAATGTGAAAGAAAGGGCTCCATGGCCTCCCTGAAAGCCATCAAGACAAAGTTAACCAGAACTAGAAAACTGACAATTTCCTCCAGCAAAGCCAGAGAGCTATCCCACTGCATGGAGCCATCCTGCACCTCACGCCTGCGCTGACTTTGCTCTCAACCCCCGACACGTCTTCTATGCTCTGCAGAGTCCTAGGCTCTTGTTGTTGTTTTTCGGTCACTAAGTCACATCCAACTCTTTGCGAGCCCTTGGACTGTAAAACACCAGGCTCCCCTGTCCTTCACTATCTCCCAGTTTGCTCAAATGTAAGTCCATTGAGTCAGGGATGCCATCCATCCATTTCACCCTCTGCCGCCCCCTTCTCATCCTGTGCTCAGTCTTTCCCAGCATCAGTGTCTTTTCCAATGAGTCAGCTCATTGCATCAGGTGGCCAAGGTATTGGAGCTTCTGCTTTAGCATCAGTCTTTCCAATGAATATTCAGGGTTGATTTCCTTTAGGATTAACTGGTTTGATCTCCTTGCAGTCCAAGGGACTCTCAAGAGTCTTCTCCAGCACCACAGTTCGAAAGCATCAATTTTTTAGCACTCAGTCTTCTTTATGGTCCAGCACTCATATCTGTACATGACTACTGGAAAAACTATAGCTTTGACTATAAGGACCTTTGTCATCAAAATGAAATATCTGGTTTTTAATATGCTATCTAGATTTGTTGTAGCTCTTATCTCACCCTCTTTTTCCTTCTCCCACAAGACTAAGAATAAATAGTAGAAGCTTCTTAGGAAACCCATTTTCACCAGTGAGAAGAACATGGGGGTGGCTGGGGCACACTGCCCACCTGCGCCCATCAGTTGAGTGACCAGGGACCAACCCCACAGGTCTCCACTCCTCAGTGGCTCACCTGGAAAGTCAGAGAAGGAGTCTTCTTCTCGTAATGGTGGTGAAGCTGGTTCCCTGAAAGGTCAATGTATGTTTCCTGGAACATCCTTCTGGTGGATGCCTGGCCAAGTGATCCAATGACCTCATTAAGTAGCACTTGCCTTATAGCCTGTATCCATCTTTTTGGACCATAAAGAAGACTGAGAGCCAAAGAACTGATGCTTTTGAACTGTGGTGCTGGGAAAGACTCTTGAGAGTCCCTTGGACAGCAAGGAGAACAAATCAGTCAATCCTAAAGGAAACAAACCCTGAGTATTCTTCAGAAGCACTGATGCTGAAGCTGAAGCTCCATTACTTTGGCCACCTGATGCAAAGAGCTGACTCATTGGAAAAGACTCTGATGCTAGGAAAGAATGAAGGCAAAAGGAGAAGAGGACAGCAGAAGATGAGATGGTTAGGTGGCATCGTTGACTTGATGGGCATGGAATTGGGCAAACTGTGGTAGATAATGAAGGTCAGTGGAGCCTGGCCTGCTGCAGTCCATGAGACCACAAAGAGTTGGACATGACTTAGCAACTGAACAGCAACAATAAATCTGCATTTTCACTGATGCTTCTCTTACTAGACCATTAGGTATAAGAATGCAAGGTCCACACTTGTATCCCAATCACCCAAAACAGCATTCAGTGCTTCATGGACACAAAGTAACTCTTGGTGAAGGAATCAGGAAATGCATGGTTTCTGTTGCATCCAGGAGCCAGCCTACCATGGTAAGTCACAAGAGGCTTGGCAGTCATAACACACAATGACTCAAAGACTTGACTGTGTGGCCTGAGCTTTGATACCTTCTTTGAAATGCCTGGAAATAGTTATCCCTAGCAAGTTGGACACGTTATCCACTGTTTGAAATAAGTTTCTATATTCTTCCTCTGTAGCCTTGTGGTTGATTGAAAAAGAAAGACCTTTGAGTTTCTGGAAACCTCCATTGATTGCTACCTCGGCCATTTCTACTGCACTATCATCATCCAAAGTCAAAGTGGGCAGTGAAGAAGGCTGGACTTGGACATGAAGGAATAGCATCATAAGTGGTACAAGTATTACTCATTACATTTCACAGGTAATGAAATTACCTAAAGAAAAAAGAACCTAGTTAAATTTAAGATTGACTCAGAGCATATATCTATTTGCACATCAGACCTTCATAGAAAGCTTCCTAAATACACAGGAAAACTGGTAA
The DNA here is from genome assembly GCF_033118175.1 of Dama dama. Classification (NCBI taxonomy): domain Eukaryota; kingdom Metazoa; phylum Chordata; class Mammalia; order Artiodactyla; family Cervidae; genus Dama; species Dama dama. The sequence goes on along the minus strand of NC_083694.1, from coordinate 45,191,388 downwards.
TGATGATGGATTCCAGAGAGGGGAACCGGTTAGCTAGTAGACAGGGTAGGGAGGTTTACCTTGTGTGTGTGTGTGCTCAGTCATGTCCAACTCTTTGACACCCCATGGACGGAAGCCCCCCAGGCTCCTCTGTCCATGGGATTTCCCAGGCAAGAATAATGGAGTGGGTTGCCATTTCCTACTCCAAGGGATCTTCCCCACCTGGGAATCAAACCCAAGTCCCTGTGTCTCCTGCATTGGCAGGTGGATTCCTTACCACTGCACCTGGGAAGCCCAGCAAGGGAGGTTTACTTTATCCTGCATATAATCATCTGAATTACGTACCATGTACATGTACTATTGAAAATAAAACTTTAAAACTAAAAAAAAAGAAAGAAAGAAAGAAACACATGGCTTCATTAATGGATGCAGCCCATAGATGGTTTGTGTGTTCATTTCTGCATAACATTAGAAAATAAGATTCTGAGTCAGAAACGCAAGACAACCGTCAGACTTGGCTCCTGCGCAGAGTGGCTCTGCCAGCCTCACAACCCACGGCAAGTGTGAGACCAACACGTCAGGCTGGGATGAGGCAGCCAGACAGACGCACACTGAGACGGTGGTGGGACGGCAGCTGAGAAATAACACAGTGCGTTCCATGCAGCGTTAGGATTAAACGCATGTGAAACGCACATCTTGCTTTCCACCTTCAATGAAACTGTGCAACAGTGGCCAGGAACTGGGAAACTTTCTGACTCCAGGAGTGATAAGAAGGCCATGAGTGATGCTTGTGCAGGGGATTTCAAATCAGTGAACCCGAGCCGGTACTTTTCTGACGCCACCACCCGCCTCCCTCGCCTCGCGAGAAGAGTTCCAAGAAAATGCTTTCTGTCCTCTGAGTGCCTTTCTTATGGGCGACAGAATGCTTGATTTTCTTCTAATAGATTTGTCATTTTACTTCAAGTATCCAGTCCTATTGACCCAAGGAACCTCAATTTCAAAGCCATTAAAAGCTAATTTTCCACACCGTGCCCCCAAGAGATTGACTAACTTTCAAAGAATGATTCATTTTCTTTTCAAAAAAAACCCTGCATATCTCTCTATATATTTTATTTTTATTCTTTAAAATAAGTCAGGGGACACTGCTGTCAGCTTCTCCATTATTACTCTCCATAGCATCTTTCTTGCAAAGGAACATAAATGCTCTTCTGACAAAGTAAGATTCGGTCACCGTGGAGGGAAGGTTGTATTTATGTGGGGGAACTACCACTTACTGATATATTATAAAGGACCTACTGTCATGTTTTCCATCAGGAAAGCAGGACAGAGGCTCAAGGTTATTTGTTTTTGAAAATAACAGATGTGTCAAAAACTAAGCAGAAAAACGCTTCTGAGGAGAGTGTCTTCTTGCAAATTTCAGGGAGTCTGAGAACTCTGCATGTGTGCTAAATAGCTTCAGAAGTGTTCAACTCTTTGGCTCCTCTGTCCATGGGATTCTCCAGGTAAGAATACTGGAGTGGGTTGCCATTTCCTTCTCCAGGGGGTCTTCCCAACCGATGGACTGAACCCTGGAAACTTATGTCTCCTGCGTTGGCAGGTGGGTTCTTTACCTCTAGCACCACCTGGGAAGTCCCAAGTGTTAGGCACTCAGTTTTGTCTGACTCTTTGTGACCCCATGGACTGTGGCCAGCCAGGTTCCTCTGTCCATGAAATTTCCCAGACAAGAATATTAGAGTGGGTTGCCTTTCCCTTCTCCAGGGGATCTTCCTGACCCAAGGATTGAACCTGGGTCTCCAGCGTTGTAGGCAGATTCTTTACCATCTGAGCCACCAGGGAATCCTCCCAAGAACTCGACAGGCTCACTTTTTTTCCCCAGTGATAAACTAAACACTCAATTTGAAATTCTGAGATCAGAGCACCTAATGAGAGGTCATGTGGGCAGTTGTCCATAGACATCTATACAGAGGTCTAAGTTGATTGACATGTGAGTGTGTTAGTTATATAGCTTCCCTAGAGGCTCACATGGTAAAGAGTCTGCCTGCAGTGCAGGATTTGATCCCTGGGTTGGGAAGATCCGCTGGAGAAGGGAATGGCAACCCACTCCAGTATTCTTGCCTGGAAAATCCCATGGCTGGAGGAGCACATTAAATTTGCTCCTTCACACCTGAAGGCAATGTGGGATCTTGGAACCACTAAGCAACATTTAAGGACAAATTGGGACACCTTAAATAAGGTCTGGAACTGAGATGCTGTCATCATCTTGAGGTTAATTTCCTGGTTTGGGTAATTAAACCAGCTGGGTGAAGGGTTTTAGCGGATGCTCTATAATATTGATGCAACTTTTTTTGTAAATAGAAAATCATTTCAAAATAAACATTCAAAGTGGTATACTGTGTGTATTCAGAAAGGTTGGAAAGCAAGAGAGCAAAGCACCATTAAGATTAGTGCAAAATACACATAGCACAACTTCTTCATCCTCTCATCTGCTGATGGACACTTAGGTGGCTTCCACATCTTGGCTACTGTGACAGTGCTGCTATGAACACTGGGGCACACGCATCTTTTCAAATTATGTTTTTTCTTGGATATATGCCCAGGAGTGGTATTACTAGATCATATGGTAGCTCTATTTTTAGTTTTTGTTTGTTTTTTAAGAACTAAATGATGCCTTTTGCAACAACATGGATGGACCCAGAGATTATTATACTAAATAAGTAAGTCAGACAGAAAAAGACAAATATCATATGATATCACTTATTTGTGGAATCTAATTAAAAATGATACAAATGAACATATTTATACAACAAAAACAGATTCACTGATCTCAAAAGCAAACATATGGTTACCAAAGTGGAAACATGGAGGGAAGTGATAGAAGCTTGGGATTAATATTTTGTATATACACACTAGTATATATAAAATGAAGGACCTACTGTATAGCACAGGGAGCTCTATTTAGCATTCCATAATAACCTATATGAGTCTGAGAAAGAATGTGCATGCTAAACCATTTCAGTTGTGTCCAACTCTGCGATCCTATGGACAATAGCTCACCAGGCTCCTCTGAATCTGGGAGATTCTCCAGGCAAGAATACTGGAGTGGGTTGCATGCCCTCCTCCTGGGGAATCTTCTTGACCCAGGGATCGAACTCATCTCCTGCATGGGCAGGCAGTTTCTTTACCACTAGTGCCACCTGGGAAGCCCATGGAATAAGCATGAACACATGTATATGTATAACGGATTCACTTTGTTGTACACCTGACACTAATGCAACATGCTAAATCATCTATATTCCAATAACATTTTTTAAAAAGTAGTACACGATACAAGAGCCAGGGAACACCTTGTTCTAAGGCTACTTTTGTAGGATCTTCTCAAGCCAGTGGGGGCAATGCTAGAGTGAGGCCAGGAAAACAATGTCACCTGAAGGCATGGTCTCTGTCTATGACCAGCTGTGGCTCTGGTGTGCACCCTGACTATGGGGCAAAGTGTGAACCTGCTGTGGAAGAGTCAGGCGGGATGACTCGTTCTCCATCAGTGGGGCGGGTGCGTGGGCCGGAAGTCACAGCAGCACGTGGAGGCACTGACTGCCAGGGGTAGGTGCTCAGTAAGTCCTCATTTGGTTGATGCCTGCAGGTCAAGTCATGGCCAATGAGTCCACTAGCCACATGACTTCCAGAAGCCTACTTCCCAAGGATAAAACTCCAAACTAAGGAGGGTGCTTGGGTTGGTCCTAAAGCACTGATGTCATAGCCCAGGGCAGTTTTCCATGATCACAAAGATGAAACGAAGGGAAACACTGATTCAGAATCTGTGCCTGGGCTCTACAGGGAGGTGAAGTTAGCAGCAGGAATACTGGAGTGGGTTGCCATGCCCTCCTCCAGGAGATCTTCCCCATCCAGGGGTTGAACCCGAGTCCATAGGGAGGTGAAGTTAGCAGCAAGAATTTGAGATAAGAGCCATCATTTTCAAAGGGCACATTTCACAGAAGACCAGGTGGGTTTGAAACGGGGATGACCATCAACTTCTCCCATCTCCCAAGAGATGAGTTTTTTCTCTGCTCCTTCATTTTATGTAAAACTAGATAAGCCTGAGTTTCCCCTGAGCTCCGAATGCCAATTCTTTGAGGAGTCCTTAAAGCAGCCCCCGGCTCAGGATAGTAGCCACGAGGGGGCTGAGGAGGGGCCACCATGCGGGGGGAGGTGGATGCAGAAGGGATCATCCCCATTCTGCTCTGCCCAATCCTCACTGTGCAGCTGGGAAAGTGAGCCCCCACCTCACCCCCAGTGTGTGTCCCCAGGAGCCATCATGGAGCAGAACTCTGCTGTGCTGGGTGATGAGAGAAAACACCTGTGCACACACCTGGGGTAATGTGGGGCCTCTTTAGATGTTGGGGTCCTTATTACTATTTGTGATCCTGGTACCACTATAGCAGGGGCACAGGGTTTGTAGACAGCCAGCTCTGGGGGGTTGGAGGGGGTGATCCCAGAACAGGAGGAAAACAAACAAAAGCCAAGATGACCCACCTGTCTTGCTTTTCTGCACCAAGAGAGCACAGAGTAGACGAGGACTCTGAAGGACCAAGGTGCCAAGAGGAACCCAAGAGGCTGGGTTTGGGAAGAGAAAACTCTGCAGGAAGGGGGACAACTTATTTCAGCCATAAGCCAGGGATTCAGGCGAGTTCCATTCAGGGAGGCCACCTGTCCAGGCCCACCAGCAGGATCCTGCTTCTCTTCTGCCCACCCAGATGGTCTCCTCTGTGCCTCTCGGAGCACCCTCAGCATTGATTCTGTAAACGAAAGGACAGAGTGTTGTTTGCTATGCGTAAACCTCCTTCTCAAAATGATTTCGGTAGGCTGGAACTAATGCAACATAAAAATAAGCCACCTTGAAACAAAGAAGTGGAAAAGTCCTTTGAAACTGCTTATGTTGTTGTTGTTCAGTCACTAAGTTGTGTCTGACTCTTTGTGACCCCATGGACTGCAGCACACCAGGCTTCCCTGTTCTCCATTATCTCCCGGAGTTTGCTCAAATTCATGTGCATTGAGTTGGTGATGCTATCTAACCATCTCATCCTCTGCTGCTCCCTTCTCCTGACCTCATTCTTTCCCCAAATCAGGGTCTTTTCCAGTGAGTCAGCTCTTTGCATCAGGAGGCCAAAGTACTGGAGCTTCAGCTTCAGCGTCAGTCCTTCCAATAAATAATTGCTTATGAATGCTTCTGAAAAGTCATTCCAGAAAGTAATAAATGACTTCACCCTGAAAGCATCGTTTTCATTTTGGGTGTGTGAGCACACTTCTTCAAATCTTGTTAGTTGGGTTTTTACTGTGTGTCTGGCTTGGGACTGGATGCTTTTCATACATCACCCAGTGAGTCCTCACAAGAACTCAAGAGACAGATATGTGGTCCCATTTCACAGATGTGAGCATGGAGACTCCATGGGGTTCAGCCGCCTGCTCAAGGTCACAGGGCTCAGCAGTGGCAGAAGCAAGTCCAAGACCACGTCCCAGGTTCTGTGCTCTCCCGTGAGTCAAGACAACAGAGTCTTGCTTCTCCAGGGATAGGTCTTTCTTCTCCAGGGATAGGTTGTCCTTCTCCTCACACTCAGAAGACTTTCAGTAAACACTCTTAGACTCAGGGAAGCCAGTTGGACTCTGAGTCAGAAGGTTCTTATTGTTATAACAGTGCCCATATCAATGTCCCAGTTGAGTTCTGCACTGTTTGGGTCTGGTTTCAGGACTCAGGAGGGAGGGGAGAGCTGGGCACTGGGCAGCCTCTTCTCACTCTGAATAATTAGCAATGTACATCACGCCCATCCCATGCCTCTAACAAAGTTAGAAATTTAAATTCTCATTAGGCAGAAGCATCTGTTTCATACTTACTTCATCTGGGTAAGAAGGTCTGCAGTGAGTGCAATCAGATGGAATTTGCTCAAGTGTCTTTGGAGGTACAGGCCAGGGGACACAGCTGCAGCTGAAAGATTTCCTGGGTTCAACCCCTTTTCCCAAGGCCATCTGTTTCTCCATAAAGACATTTCCCCACGTTGTGCTGTGCCTACCTTCCTTCTGTCTCACTTATGTGCACATACACGGTGACGTGGCAACCCACTCCCATATTCTCGCCTGGAGAATCCCATGGACAGAGAAGCCTGGTGGGCTACAGTCCTTGGAGTCGCACAGAGTCAGACACGATTGAGCAACTGAGCACACGGTGACACATGCTCACACACACAAACACAGTGCACGTGATCAGTGTTGCCATATGGCCAGGTTCATCTGAATATAACCTGAGCTAAAAATCTAAGTTTGGTCCAAAGAAACCCCAGGTCCAGAGTAGTCAGATAGTTCAGGTGTGTGAGCACACACATACACACATCCCCCCACCTCTGCCACAGACCCCAGGGTCCTCACTGGAGGCACAGAATACCATCTCACACTCAGAGCCATGATGATGTCTTTGTTCTCATTGATCAGGCCAGACAACCCCTTTCTGCCAAAGGAGAAGGAAGAGCTGCCATATCTCCTTCCACTCAAAGGCAAAAATTCAAGTGCACATCCAATAATCTCAAAAGCAAAAGGGCTTAAATCAAGCCTGAACCCATCAGCCAACAGCCTTGTCTCCCACACTCTGTAGGTCCCCTCACGCCCCTGGAATGCTGGGAGCCCTCTGGGTCTCTCTTCCTGACTCCTGCCAACTAAACCTTGAGCTGCATGCCTAGAGTTTCACACCTACCCTCTTGTGTCTATTCCTGCCCATTCACCCTGTAGTTCAGGATCCAGGGCAAGGACCAGCCCTGCACTGACATCCTGTACCCTGCATCCTGCATCCCACATCCAGTGTCACCAGTCGGCTCGTTTTCTTTGACCACTGCTTTGAAACTGTCTCTCACTCAAAACCTTCAACAACTTCTCAGTACCTCCTCCTCCTACCTGTGGGATGAAGCCACCAGAACCAGGTGACTCTGCTGCAGGAGACCTTCTCTAACCTTCACAACAGAGAGGCATGTGGTCCTTTTCCAGTGATGGGAAGCTTTTCCAATAGAGGTGCACAGCCCTTTTCCAGTGGTGGGAATCCCCTCACACAGAGGCAGAGTGGCTGTGGCTCCAGACCTCTTAAAACCAGAGTTCAGGGACTTCCCTGATGGTCTAGTGATGAAGACTGGTTTCTAATGAGGTGAGGGTTCAATCCCTGTCAGAGAACTAAGAGCCCATATGCCTCCTGGCTAAAAAAACATAACTTAAAACAGAAGCAATGCTGTATCAAAAACTTTAAAATAAAAACTTTAAAAAATTAAAAAAAGAGTTCAAGTTCAAGGTTCAGTAGATTGCTGCTGCTGTTGTTCAGTCGCTAAGTTGTATCTGACTCTTTACAACCCCATGGACAGCAGCACACCAGGCCTTCTTGTCCCGCACTGTCTCCTGGAGTCTGCGCAAGTAAGTTGACTCTTCCTTAAACATCTCCTGGTTAACGTGAGGGTTTCCAGCAAACAGTGCCCACCCAAACAGACGCCCCTCTAGAGGAGACAGCAATAGAGATCAAAGAAAAGTTTGTTTCCACGCTTGAGTTCTGGAAGTGTATTAAGGGCAATATACTCAAGCATTAGGGATAAATCAGAGGGCACATAAAACAAAGGTGACCTGCAATGGCCACCCTCTGAGCTCAAACAGTTCACGTGGCACTCACCTCACCCTCAGCTGACTTACAGGTGGGCCGGACTTGAACACTGATGAAAGGTACAAACCCCCTTGAAAGATGCATGTCTGTTCACCTTGGCTGCCTGAAGCTGGCCATCCCTACACAGAAGCAGCCAGAGGCCCTGACACCCCTGACTAGCAGGTACCTTCTACACAACCAGGAAACAGTGCCAATCTCCTGCACTGGGACCCAAGCTCTTCCCACTGCCTGAGTCCCCATCATAGACATTAGCTGTCACAGGCTTCCAGAAAGTGCCCGGGAGATGCACAAGGACACAGATGCAGGAGTGGCATGGACACCTGGGGGGCAAGGCAGAGCACCCCCATCCCCGGTCCATCCCCTCCTCCTGTGAGCCACCCTCATGCCCGGAGGAGATGCTGGCTGGCTGCTCCCCCTTGGGGGTGGTGGGTGATCTGTATTCCAGCCAAATTACTTGGCGACTCGATGAAGATTCTGCTTAATATTTTTAGCAATGATAACACTTTGCAGGACGAGTGCTTTCTACAACTCAGAGACGGGGGATCTGGAGTGGCATTTAAAAATGGAGCTGTTAGACAAGATTTCACCGAGGCCCTGCTAAATGTCAAACATCTTATTGACTGGGGAAGTGGCATGCGGGCTTGTTTCCCCAAACCTGATTAAAAACGGAAAGTGCTTTTTAAATATTCGCTTCTGTTTTGTATTATGGTAGGCTGGTAGGAGAGAAACAAAGGGAAAGGGAGAGGGGAGGGAGGGAGGGAGACCCGGAGGACTGGAGCATCAATTTAGGTGTGTGTGCACGCAGAGGAGGGGAGGAGGGAGAAACAGCCCTGGAGGCCCGGAGGGGACAGCAGCTTTTCTGAGTAGAGTAAATACTTCGAAGGACTAAGGCTGGAGAAATCTGCTCTGCTTATCAACCAGAGTGGGGTGTCTGCTGCTGATTGGCAGACGGGTTCTCTCTGGAGTAATTAAAGCCTCACGGGGGAAGCATATTTATGTTGGAAAACAAATTCTCTTGCATAGGAAAAGCGTGTGGTCTCCAATGGCATCCAGGTGGCTGGCTTCTGCTTCAGTCCAGCAACTGATTCTCACACTGAGCTGAGTTCTGAACACCCCAGAAACAAATGAGCACAGGTGCCCTGCAGAACCCCTAGGTTGGGATCATGAGAAGGAGGCAGCAGTGGAGGTCCTGGACCTTTGGGCATCTGGGAGTCCTCAGACAGTGGGCTGTCATGCATCTCCAACAGCGAACGGACCAGGAATCAATCTTGCAATCAAGTGTGTTTGTCACTTGCGTCGGTACACAGAAAATAAAAGAACATTGGTGCGTGGCCAGAATTAATTGGGCCTTCAGGATTGCAAGTCCTGGCGCTTGGTCAAGCTAGCCTGAACAGCCAGAGCCACAGAAACAGAGGGGTAGGAGCGGATGTTTATTAAAAAGCTGTGGGATGTCTCCCAGAGCTGGCATGCAAGGGAGCTTCTGGGAGGAACTTTGGGAAACTGGGTGTGATGTCCCCACGGCTCTATTTCTGCTTCTGAGTACACCCCCCCGCTCCTCGCTCTAAAGACATCTGGTCCACCTCAGCACCTACATGGGACAGGTCTCCTGCTCTGAAAAACAAAGTTCCAGTTGCCAATTCCAAACCCTCATGGGAGAGGCATTAATGGCCCTGGGGGAGCCCGGGTTACCCAGGGTCCTCCCATGGTCCCGTCAAGGGTGGTCAGAGAAGGGGTAAGGCACATGAGGGCTATGGGCTCACCCTGGGGCAGGCAGGTACAGGGAAGTCTCCTTTCTGTGTAGGTGGACTAGAAACAAGATCAGCTGCAGCCCATGGCCTCAGAGACCCAGAAATGACACAGAGAGACCTGATGCTCACCCCGGGTAGGGCAGGAGCAGGAAGGCACTCTCCTGGAGACCCTCTGTGGGGCCAGAGCCCTTCTGCTTCTTCTGCCCCCATGGCCCTCTCCTGGACAAGTCACAAGTCCATATCCTGGGGAGCTGGGAAGGATTGAAGTCTCCATACCAACCTCTCTCTCCTTCCTCACCACTCACCCTGTCCCTCTCGGGTTGTCTTGTCCACCGTTGGCCTCACCACCAACAGGTAACTTTGCCTGAGCACTTGGGTCGGTCTGCTCGGGCCACGGTCACCTAGCACCACAGACAGGGCAATGTAAACAGCTCAAATAAGGGCCACTTACCTCTCTCAGTCCTGGAGCCTGGACCTCCAAGATCAAAGTGTCAGAAGGGCTGTTTCCACACCTCTCTTGGGTGTGTAGATAGCTGACTTCTCCCTGGGTCCTTACATGGTCATCCCTCTGTGTGTTTCTGTGTCCTGATCTCCTCTTCCTATAAGGACTCTAATCATACGGGATTAGGGCCTCGTCCCATGACCCTCTTACCTTCACTACCTCTGTAAGCACCCAACTATAAATATAGTCACATTATGAGTCCCTAGAGTGAGGAGGTCGATATATAACCACGATGGGGACACAGTCAGCCCATGGCAGCTTAGTTAAGAGTCGCTAAGAACTGAAGCCTCCATCTTGGTCTCAGACTCACTTGCCATCAAGCTGAATTGCAGGCAGTGCAGCAGGAGCTCACACACTCAAAGCCCAACTGTTTACCTGGGGCAGGGGGTTCTGCACCTGCTCCCTAAACAGTCTTCTCTCTGATGCTACTTTGATGCCGTGATCTGACCCCCAAGGGATTAAATGATGCCAGGACAGTGGAGTGTGTGGTCAGATGACCCTTCCTTACAATGTCTACTATGGTAAATTGTGACAAACACCTGCATCAAATTCTAAACCCATGTTGACACCATACACACTTATTACAGGCATATTTGAGAATGTCTTTGGTGACAACATCATGGTATTTTGTCAACTCAGATGAACATTGTCTGGTCGCACAGAGCAGTTTCCCCCATAAAGGGCCTTCCAGCAGGGACCCTGTGGACTGACAAAAGGCTTGCTCACTCTGGGAGAATTCCTGGTGGTAGATGAAGCCGATGTGTTTCCGCCCACAAAGACCTTGCCCTGCAGTGAAATTGTCCTGGGTCCTGCATCAAACCAGTCAGTCCTAAAGGAAATCAGTCCTGAACATTCATTGGAAGGACTGATGCTAAAGATGAAGCTCCAATACTTTGGCCACCTGATGTGAGGAGCCAACTCGTTGGAAAAGACCCTGATGCTGGGAAAGAATGAGGGCAGGAGGAGAAGGGGGCAACAGAGGATGAGATGGTTGGGTGGCATCATTGACTCAATGGACATGAATTTGAGAAAATTCTGGGAGATGGTGAAGGACAGGGAAGCCTGGCATGCTGCGGTCCATGGCGTTGCAGAGTTGGACACAACTGAGTGACTGAACAACAACTGCACATGGGCTCAGACAATTCAATAACACACAGTGCCAGAAAAACAGCAGTTGTCAATACAATTCTCTTAACTGGCCACACAGAGGGCGAGGGGGCAAGGCAGCCAGATAGGCTTAAGCCATCGGTCCAGAGCCCTGGAGCTCAGCATTGCTGGGTATCCCAAGCTGTTTGTGACACTCTTAATGCACTACTTGAGCTTCCTCCGAGGAAATTGAGTGTCTTTCTGCTCTGCGGTTTCTGATGTGGAAATTGCCCATGTTCTTAATGTCACATTAAGTGATAAAATGACATGCAGGGTTACAATCGAATGTGATCCAGCTGATGTACAGAAGCTGGTGAGAATTCTTTTCAAATTTGAGAACCACAGATTTGGCTTTACAGCGCTGAGTGGTATTTTTTAAATGGGCTTTTGAACTTCACTTAAAAACAAGTCTTCTCACACACAATCTGAATACATTAGGAGAGACTGAACATGAAGCTGCCACTGTCGTATCGTTTTTCTCCTTGTTTCTGACTCTGAGTCCCTGTGGCAAAGTCATTGGCCAGATTGCTTTTTCCCCCTCTGGCTTTATCAGCCTCTGATTTCTCTTTCAGAGATAATTTGATTTTTTTTTTTTTTTAAGCAACAGCTATTTAAAGAGTTAGCTGAGATATGAATTCCGCTTTTCTTTGACAGCTGTACCAGCCTATCCCAAAGGATGGGTGGTGTGATGTTAGAAAGTTTCTAGAAGTTTCTTCTTATGGTTTGTATATTTGTTATCATAATTAATTATTGAGAGTTTAGAAACACATCCACTTTGTTCAATCACAGAGAAAATAAGCTTAGACAAACAAAACAAGGTGGCGCTTAAAGAATGCAGAGCAGTAGGGCCATCCATCTGTAGATAAGAAGAGGAGTTCCCTGCCTCTGGGTGGGGGGACTGATGGAACCTTTGTGGCAGTCATTTTTCCTGCCAGGTATCAGAGCTGCTACAAGGGAGAGGGGGGCTAGCCACACCCCTGCCCTTGAAGGGGAGGAGGGGAGCTGAGCCCCGAACCTGCAATGCCCAGAGGTAGAAAACGATGAGCATTCTGAAAGGGGCCTCATAAAGAACCTGGAGTTCAGAAAAGGAGTCCAGAGTCTGAGTCATTACTGAAAGGAAAGCAAGGGGACAAAAAGCTACATTTAACACTTTTTGATAATTCCTGATATATAATTGGGTGTCAAACAGATTTCCAGGAAGCTAGATGCTTCCTAGCTTCTGAAATGTGAGTGTATGTGTTACCTGGAGCCACACCCACCAGGCAGTTCCATTCTGCAATCTTCTGGGGTAACCTGGTCACCAGTGGTGACCTCTATTTGTAGTGACCCAGTCCTGGGAGACACGCTTCCCGCCCTGGGTGGTGACCCTTCAGCATGAGGAAGGAGGTAACTTCTGAAACTTGGGCAGCAATTGGGAGTGGATTTGGGGGAACCAGACTGGAATAGATAGAAGGTAAATTTCTTTTTTAAACCAGTGACAGGTGTCAGTATCAGTTTCCAAAAGGAAACAGATGGCACATTCAAAATGGGTATTCAAGGAGAATTTAGGAAACAGTCTTTTCACAAAGGTATAGGCAGTGTCCTGGGCTAGTAACAGCTAGGCTTTTGCGTCAGCCCTTCTGGGCTGAAGGGAGGGGATTCACAACTCCTGGAACCCAGAGAGACAGAGACAGGTCAGGAGAGGCACCCGGTGGAAGTTGTGTCTTCATCCTCGGTCCCCACCAGCACACAATGACCATGAGTGGGGGCTAGTGGAGTAAACACTGCAGCCTCCCTTTCTGCCCCATCTCCTACAACTGTTCCCCGATGGCCAAGCCCATCTGGACAGACAAGGGCGTGGGGTTCATAGACACAGGGCAGCCTCCCTGGGGAAGAACAGAGGAGGAGGCATCACCAGGGTCAAGGAGAGAATCTGCCTGCAGTGACATTCGGGCATTCCTCCGACTATTTGGATCACTTTTCCCCTGCTTTCTTCTTGCAGCCTTACTCTTCCCTTCCTTCAAGTGCTATAGTTCTTAGGACCCCAACCTCAGCTCTATTTTCACTCTGCGTATTCTCCTGTCATCCTGTGTTTCTAATTGCCGCAAACACCAGGTGACTCTGAAGTCTGCACCTCCAACTTTAGCTCCTCTCCTGAGCCAAAGAGCCACATGCCTGATTGCCAATCAGAACACCACCTGGATGTCCCCAGGCTATCACATCCATGAGCAGTGTGTCTGAAGCCTTCCACGTTCAGCTCTCAGCCAGATGAGAAGCTTAAGTCACCTCTGTTCCTTAATTTTGCTATAATTCACACCTAATGAGCTATTTCCTTCTGTCTCCATGGCTTATGTACAGTCAGAGACTTGCTCCCCTCCAATTCCACCCCCACAGACTTGGGTCAGTCTCTGGGCTGTTCATAAGCTGATGAACATGGTCATAGTCACATCTCTCAGATCACATTTCTGCTTAACATGAAATAGTTTTCACAATATATGATAAATTAGGCAACTCCCCTCTCAAAAAATGACTTGTATGAATGGAAGATAAGAATAAAATTCTGTGAGTCATTCACTTTGCAAAGTTTGTTTAGCACAAGGGGACTTTTGGGAAGATGGGCAGGTTGTAACATCTTGATGGTGGTGGTGAATGCTTGGGTTAATACACTTGTCAAAAGTCACGCACTATGCCTTTAATATGTGTTTGTGATATTGCAGGCAAATTACACCTCAAAAAGGTTGATTTTTTTTTTTAAGTTCATTAGATCAGGTTCAAGATCAGACTTGATTCTAACTTTACATTGTTTATTGAGTCCAAACTCACTCTGCTTGCCAGAAAACAGGCCAATAAATTGGAGATGAGGTACTGAAGGAAAGGATATGACTTTATTTGGAAAGCCAGCTAACTGAGAAGATGGTCGACTAATGTCTCAAAATAACCATCTTGACAGGGTCTTGATGCTAGGTTTTTTTATAGAACAGAGATGGTGGAAGGTTAGGAGGTAAAGTAAAAATGGCACTAATCTTCCAAATAAATCCTGGAAAGTCCAGCCTCTAGGAGGGAATGTGTTTATTTCTTCCATCCTGTAGCCATTCACAGATGGACAGGGTCTTGAACAAAGATAATTTGTTTTTTTTATATTCAGGCAGAGGAGCAGGGTTTCCCAAGACAGGTCATTATGTATGGACGGTATCATTTTAGTGGACAAAAGCAATGGGAAGCAAATGCTAAAGTAAATGAAACAGATCTAGCATGGAGTCAGACTTTGTTCTTCCCTTTAACACAGTCACATTCACTTGCATTCTTAACCTCATGGACTAGTTAGAGGGATTACTGCTTGCTTCCATGACAAAAAGTCCCCAGATGTCAGCCGCCTTGCACAAGAGCTTTGCATTTTCCTCATGTCCTTCTTGCTGAGTTCAGACAGCTTTCCAAGTGATAAGTCAGGGAGCCAGACTCCTCTCATCCATCCTGTGGTTCTTTTATCTGCTGAGACCTCAGAATCATCCCCAAGATTCTTTGCATCTGTCAAACAGCAAGGGGAATCTCCAGACATTTTATAAGGCCACCCTGAAACTGTAGACATCACTTCCATCCTTATCTCAGTGGATAACATGAGTCAAAGGACCCCACCTAGATGTCAGCGGGCTGTAGGTATCCATGTGTCAGCAGGAGAAGAGATGTGGTGAACTAGTCCACTGCCCCACTGCAGCCTTCTGAATGGTGAAACAGCAGATGGAGTCAGAAACATGTCCTCTGTCCTGGGAACCATACAGAAGCTAAGGAATAATGCATCTAAAACACACCCCAAAGCTGTGCATGACCTTCAAATACAGGAGTCTGTGACTGATTGGAGGGCTGCTACAAAGAGGTGCATATTCCCAGGGGCACAGATCATACATGTGAGGAGCATCTGCCACGTGTCACAGAGATGGGCTAAGAGTGTCCAGCTGCAGCTGCAAGCTTCTGCCAGGCCCACTTTCTGCTGAAAATGGGACTAAACAATCTGGCTGTCCCAGAAGTGGGGTCAGAGAAGCCAAGAGCAGAAGCAGATCAGCTTGGGAAGCAGAGGCTGCTGAGTACCACCACAGTCCATGCTGTGGATGTAATAACAGAATGTCAAGGATACACCCTAAACACTGGCATTTGATAGGAGAGGATAAGACCACCAGTATCCAGTGGTACATTTTTCACCAGGCTCCATCACCCACCATGAATTCAACAGCCCTAAAGACACAAGAGAAGACTCTACACATGGACATCACCAGATGGTCAACACCAAAATCAGACTGATTATATTCTTTGCAGCCAAAGATGGAGAAGCTCTATACAGTCAGCAAAAACAAGACCAGGAGCTGACTGTGGCTCAGATCATGAACTCCTTATTGACAAATTCAGACTTAAACTGAAGAAAGTAGGGAAAACCACTAGACCATTCAGGTATGACCTAAATCAAATCCCTTATGACTATACAGTGGAAGTGAGAAATAGATTTAAGGGACTAGATCTGATAGACAGAAAGCCTGATGAACTATGGATGGAAGTTTGTGACACTGTAGAGGAGACAGGGATCAAGACCTTCCCCATGGAAAAGAAATGCAAAAAGGCAAAATGGTTGTCTGAGGAGGCCTTACAAATAGCTGTGAAAAGAAAAGAAGTGAAATGCAAAGGAGAAAAGAGAAGATATTCCTATTTGAATGCAGAGTTCCAAAGAATAGCAAGGAGAGATAAGAAAGCCTTCCTCAGTGATCAGTGCAAAGAAATAGAGGAAAACAATAGAATGGGAAAGACTAGAGATCTCTTCAAGAAAATTAGAGATACCAAGGGAACATTTCAGGCAAAGATGGGTTCGATAAAGGACAGAAATATCATCAATAGAAGGCTGAATTAATCCTATTTTTAATTTTCTGTGTCTTATGATGTTTTGACATCTTAAAGATCTTTTCGTGTTATTTTGTAAATAAGTTCATTTATATCACCTTTTTTAGATTCCACATATAAGTGATATCATATGATAGCTGTCTCTCTCTGTCTTACTTCACTCAGTATGACACTCTCAGGTCCAAACACGTTGCTTTAAATGGTATTATTTCATTCTTTTTAATGGCCAAATAGTATTCTGTTGTATATATGTACCACATGTTCTTTGTCCATTCGTCAACCCATGGATATTTAGGTTTCTTCTATGTCTTTACTATTGTTAATTTTGTTGCTATGAACACTGATATGTGTGTGTGTGTGTGTGTGTGTGTGTTTTCAAATTATGGTTTCTCTGGACATGTTCCCAGGAATGGAATTGCAGGATCGTATGGTAGCTCTATTTTCAGTTTTTTAAGGAACATCCATACTGTTCTCCATGGTAGCTGCACCAATTTACATTCCCACCAACAGTGTAGGAGGGTTCCCTTTTCTTCACTCTCTCCAACATTTTTTGTTTGACATCTTTATCATCTTCCTGGCTGGGGAGAGACTCCTCCCAGGATAGCCAAATCTTTGAAGATAGCAAAGGGTTTGGAGCACACCTTTTCAGATGCAAACCCACCAAACTCTGATCTATGCTCCCAATCACCCCCCTTTCTCTAACTTTCACCTGCAAGCCAGTACTTCCCCTTTCCCAAATCATCCCAGACCAGGTACCAGGCAACTAGAGAACACCGTCGAGCCCAAAGCTCACTGGATTTATTCAAACTGGACAGCTCCAAGCTGTTGACCCTGCCCTGTCTTTCCCATGGAAACGCCAAGAAAGACCATGGCCTAGGTCTCCTCACTCACTCCTGCTTCTGGCTCTGGACCAAACCCTGGGGCACCCCATGTGGCACTATAGGGTATGATGTCATCTTCTTTCAACAACACTGGCCCTCCATGTGGTGTCACTCAGTCACACCCATAAATAAAAATCCTGAAGGTATGGACTTCCCTGGTGGTCCAGTGGCTAAGACTCCACGCTCCCAATGCAGGGGGCCAGGGTTTGATCACTGGTCAGGGAGCTAGATCTTGTATGCCAGAACTAAGACCCAGCACATCCAAATAAATAAATGGTGCTGTTGTTCACTCGTGTCTGACTCTTTGCAACCTCTTGGACTGCAGCATTCAGGGCTTCCCCATCCTTCACTATCTCCCAGAGTTTGCTCAAATTCATGTCCATTGAGTTGATGATGCCATCCAACCATCTCATCCTGTTACCACTTCTCCTCCTGCACTCAATCTTTCATAGCATCAGGGTCTTTTCCAATGAGTTGGCTCTTCACATCAAGTGACCAAAGTATTGGAGTTTTAGCTTCAGCATCAGTCCTTTCAATGAATATTCAGGATTGATATCCTTTAGGATTGATTGCCTCTGTTTCAAGTTTTGTGTGTGTGTGTTTTTTTTTTTTTTTTTTTTGGCCTTGAGGCATGTGGGATCTTAACTTCTCCACCAGGAATTGAACTCACATCCTCTGCATTGGAAAGTGAAGTCTTAACCACCAGACCCCCAGGGACATCCCCACCATCTCTATTACAGGGGAGGTGGTGCTGTGAGCCCTTCTGCCCTCCTTCTAAAGCCTAAGTGTCACATTCTACCTAGGAGACTTACACATATTTGATTCACTCTCATCCTAAAATCCAATTGTCCAGCTCTATCTTTTCTCCCAAACCCTGATTAAGCACAGTGTCAAGGTGGCCTGACATCCCACTCCCTGACTGCCTTGGCCATGTGAACATCTGTGGGCATTGTATCCATGAACCACGAACTAGAAAAGCATGTTGTATTATTAATGAATTTGTCAAACACTGCACATCTGCAGAGCTCTCAGTCCTTTCCAGAGCAATTTTGCAGTGTCCCAGTGGTCCTAAGAATACCCTTGAGGGTCCACAGGATAGGCACTGCTATTTCTCTCTGACTTATGGGGCAGTAAGGACCAGAGTGTGAATTGCCTAGCCCAGGGACACACAGCTGGTCAGTAACCATGCCAGGAGCACACCTGCATGTCCTTGCCTCTCTCTGGAGCTTGGTGTTTGTTTTTATCCAACTGTACATCCACACATCCCTGAAAGAAGGGTGATAAAAGAGAGCTGAAAAATCACCCTTCACTCTCTTGCTGGAAGGAATGGCAGCTTTGCCTCTGATGTGTTCAGCTGCAGGGACTCGCTCTGGGCTTGCCAAGGGACAAGCAGGATGCTGGCACCAGGACTGAAAACATACAGAGAAGAGCGTGACAAGCACCCCCAGGTTTCACCATCCCATGAGGAAGAAAGGTCACAGTGACAGAGCCATACACACACACACAACTGCAGCTGGGACAGGTGCTGCAGAGAACACTGTGCTGTGTGGTCAGGGATGGCCCAGATCTCACCTGTGCAGGTATGGAGGGAGGTGTCCCCGGGAAAACGATATGTCAACAGAAGCCTGATGGCTGGGGAGTGAGTGGCTAGGAAGGGGGAAGTGAGCAAGGTGGGCCAAAGGAAGGAGTGTCTCAGGCAGGAAGGGAGAGTTCAGAAGCTCTTCTGAGAAGAGAAAAGAGAAAACGTGAGGCCCCAGAAGCCTTAAGGGCTTCCCTGGTGGCTCAGTAGTAAAGAATCTACCAGGCAATGTAGGAGACGCAGGACATGCTGGTTCCATCCCTCAGTCAGGAAGATCCCCTGGAGGAGGAAGTGGCAACCCACTCCAGCATTCTTGCCTGGAGAATCCTATGGACAGAAGAACCTGGTGGGCTACAGTCCATGGGGTTGCAAAGACTCGAACACGACTGAGCACACATGCACCAGAGGCGCTAAAGAATATCCAGCAGGACCGCAACAGAGAACAAAGGAGCAACAGAGAGGCATGTGGTGGGCTGGGCTGGGCAGGGCCATCAAGCAAGATGCTGGAGGCAATGCCCAGCAGTTTGATCTTCATTTTAAGACAAGTTGGGTATCCAGGAAGGTTTCAAACAAATATGATGGTCTGATCATGTGAATTTGGGAAGCTTCTTGCCATCTTCTCTGCGGGATGGATGGAGGAGACATCAGGGCTGATGCCAGCATCTGGGTGGAGATGCTGGAGATGCAGTCTAGAGAGAATAAGGAGACTCGAGAAGAGCACTAAGAACCCTGACTCTAAGCTGGCCGTGCCTTCCCAGGAGCCTCTTCCAAATGTACAACTCCCGCACAAGATTAGCATTCCGGGGTGCCGTCCCTCCAGCTGCACTGCACATCTGTGGGGACCTCTGGCAGCTCACCCACTCTGGGGGTGATTGATGGCTCTGGGAGGAAGCTGATGTCCCAGATGGAGACGGCCAGTTTAATTTGCAGCTTCTAAATCTGTTCAGATACAGTGTTCTGCCATTAAAGATTCATTTAGACTTATCTTAATAGGAAACAATATAACTCAGCCAGACCCATAAATGACAAATTGCCCTTCATCGGGAGAAATCTTAAGGCAAAAGATGTGACTTTCCATCATTCGATCCTGTGGTTAATTTCCGCGGAGCTGACTGTGCTTTGCTGCGTTCAGAATGATGAGTGCTCTCGTGCTGTCCTTGTGTCCACTGTTCTACAGCCAACAACCGGAGTTTTAGGTTCTTGGGCAAAGAGGGGGACTGTTGGTACCGGCTTTAAGAACGGGTCAGGATGTCCCCTGTGGTTCAGTGGTTAGGACTTCACTTCCCAAAGCAGGAAGTGCAGGTTTGATCCCTGATTGGGAAGCTAAGATCCCACAAGCCTTGAGGCCAAAAACCCAAAACATAAAACAGAAGCGATATTGTAACAAATTCAATAAAGTCTTTAAAAATGGTCCACATCCAAAAAAATATTTTAAAAAATAAGGAAGAATTGATCAGACAGCAAGTCATGGAACCAATGGAGTTTACAACTTTGTTATTCAGTTGCTAAGTCCTATGTGACTCTTTGTGACCCCATGGCCAGAGCAAGTCAGGTTTCTCGGTCCTTCCCTGAATCTGAGAGGTTGCTCAGATTCATGAATTACCATCCCTGGATTGTGAGAATGCATAAAGCAACAAAGCAAAAGAGGAAAATGACAGAAATGAGTCTCCCAAGTTGCATAGCTGCAAATATACCCTAAGGAAATTCCAGCTGTGAAGGAAATGATGGCTTCCAGGGCCTTGGGCATCCAGCGCACTGTTTTCTTTGTAAATTCCTGCAAGCAGAGGCAGCATAATTTAAGATAAAGTGGAGTCGTACAGCTCTGACTCTGGTTTCTAGCTCTGCCACTTTCTAAAGAGTTAATACATGGAGATGGTCAAGGAACCTGCGTGCACCAGGAGGCCAGCCAGTGTTTCAGCGTCAACACCCTCAGGCAAACAATTGGACTTCTAAGCCCCAATTTCATTTTCTCTAAAAAAGCAAGAAAAGAAATCATTGATTCTACCTCCTACGCCTGTTGTTATATTTAAATGAAATAATGCATGTAAAACATCTAGTACAGCGAGCAGCAGCTGAAACCCACAGCAGCACTGATGGGCGTTTACTGTTCCTAGCTGTTTGATGGCACATAAATCTTCATCGCATCTCTTAGTCTGTCTGAGGCTAAATTTAATGCAAGTGTGTGCAGAATGCCTAGTTCAGCACCTGGCACGCTGTGACATCTGCAGCGTGAGTTTTATTCCTCATTCTATGTTTGAAAGTTGGTTGTATATCTGCCTCGTCCTGTAATCAAATAACCCCATGATTGAGACACTTTTTCAACTGTGTAGCAAAGGAACATACTTTATTTATCAGCTAAAAACCTAGGATGCTGGCACTCAGACTGTGCAGTGTCATAAACACCTCACCTTTGAGGACATCACTGAAATTTAGAATTTGGCAACTTGAGCTCTACAGAGATAAAAAGAACTTGGGTGCCATATTGTTTAGATGTCTCTCTTTGCCACCATTCTTGCATTCAGGAGGTCACTTGTATTCCTGACACAGAGAGTTTCACCTAAGGACATAGCCTGAATCCAAACCATCTTGGGCCCAAGTGCGCATGTGTGGAGGGTGCGTGTATGCGTGAGCCATACTGGAGTACTTTGGTCAAATTGCAAAGCAGTGCCTGAGAAGTTTAAAGGGAATCAGGTAAATGAAAGTGCCTAAGAACTGATGCTTTTGAACTATGGTGCTGGATAAGACCCTTGAGTGTCCCTTGGACTGCAAGGAGATCAAACCAGTCAATTCTAAAGGAAATCAACCCTGAATATTCATTGGAAGGACTGCTACTGAAGCTCCAAAACTTGGGCTACCTGAAGCCAGGAGCCGACTCATTGGAAAAGACAGCGATGCTGGGAAAGATTGAAAGCAAAAGGAGAAGGGGGACAGCAGAAGATGATATGGTTAAATAGCATCACTGACTCAATGAGCATGAATTTGAACAAACTCTGGGAGATAGTGGAGGACAGGCAAGGCTGGCAGGCCATGGGGTCCCTAAGAGTCAGATATGGCTTGGCAACTGAACAACAGCAAAGTGAAAGCACTGAGGAAGAGAAACACTTGTGAAGAGAAGAAGTCTTCATTATCTATCTCTGGATAACAATATTGTAATAAATTCAGTGGCTTTGAACAACACATGTTAATCATCTTGCAGTTTCTGAGGGTCAGGAGTCAAGGCATAGCTTAGCTGGTCACTATCAAGGCTGTGATCAAGCTGTTAGCTGGGGCTGAGTCCTCATTCGAGGCTGGACTGGGGAAGGTCTGCCCCAAGCACTGTGCTCACTGGCACAATTCTGTTCTTTCCAGGCTGCCTGACCAAGGGCCTCCATTTCCTACTAGCTGGAGGCAGGAAGCTTTCCCCCAGAAAGGGAGTGAGTCACCTGGCAAGACAGACCTTACCATCTTATGCAACAGGATTACATACAAGGAATCCCATACGTCCTGTTACAGTGGCTGCATTGTTTTTCTAAATTATTTTTTTACTGCAATATAGTTGCTTGACAATGTTGTAAGTTCCTGCTGTACAGGAAAGTGAATCATCCATACATGTACATTATACTCTCCCTTTGTATTTCCTTCCCATTCAGGTAACCACACTGCATTAGCATAGCCCTCCGTGCCACTCAGTAAGTTCTCATTAGTTACCTGATGCAAACAGCTGGCTCATTGGAAAAGACCCTGATGCTGGGAAAGATTGAGGGCAGGAGGAAAAGGGGGAGACAGAGGATGAGATGGTTGGGTGGCATCAGCAACTCAGCGAACATGAGTTTGAGCAAACTCTGGGAGATAGTGAAGGACAGGGTAGCCTGGCATGCTGCAGTCCACAGGGTCACAAAGAGTGGGACATGACTTAGCGACTGAACAATAAATCAGTAGCGCATATATGTCAACCCCATCTCCTAATTCCACTCCTCCCTTTCTACCTTGTTATCCATATATTTGTTCATGCCCGTGTCTCCATAGTGGTTGCACTCTATTGGCTAAGTTCAAGTCCCTGGTTCCATGCACTGCACTCAGGAGAGATGGTGTGAACACAAGAAGCTGGGGCCTGGGAACCACATCAGAGCCTATCTACAATGGCCTCACTGCCTGGGTGCAACGGCAGCTTAATTGCAACTGATGCCCTTACCTGGTCTGTGAGCCAGTGAGGGGAGGGGCGGATTCTGCACACATTTATGTTCCCTTTGGGAGAAAAGGAGTATCTGAGGAGGAGGACCAGGACAAACATACTGAAGAAGGATAAATCAGGGTCTCTAGCTGGGAAAATAGATGACTCTTTAAAAGAGGGATATATCTCTTCTGAAAATGGATGTCAGGGCTCCTGCAATGATAAATGCCCTTGAGCTTGTCCACTGGGGAAAAGCAGCTCTGGACAACAGGCTGAGAGACTGTCTCTGCCCAGTTAGGGCACTGTTAACCACAGCACCCTCAGTGAATCCAATTCCTTCAAAGGCTGCTGGCTCCAAAATGTTGTGATCCTGTGGCTCAGAGTGATGGTTATCTGTCCAGCTGCTTTCTGCCTGGGTCATCAGAAAGGAAGAGAAAGCTGGGGAGATGACCAGGAAGGCCCTGAGCCTCCTTCACAGGTCTGATAAGCACTGCAGTGAAACTCAAGTTTTTCATTAGACCAAGTCCAAGAACCCATAGGCAAATGGCCTGGAAGCCCTAAGACACAGCTGAAACGGTAGCCCCAACGTCCTCCAATCTCTCACCACAGGGACAGGTGCTGAGGAAGAACTCAGAGGTCATCACAAAGTGTGTTCCTCAATGCAACCATCCCACAAGAGGCTCATGAGCTGGTAAATTAGTGACTGTACCCAGGGCTTTTGTTGTTTATTGATAACAGTTCATTATTTCACCAAGCCTGTGTGATAGAGAACAGTGGCACATGCTGATACACCCCTCAATCCATTCATCCTCATCTACCAAGTGCCAGGTACTATGATATGTGCAAGGAACAGAATCACAGAAGAGCATCCCTGCTCCCATGAGCTTCCACTCCAGAGATGGAACAACAACAGTACAGGTGGATAAGGAAGACTTGCAGGATGTCAGAGGTAAGTCCCCAGAAGGAAAACAAAGCAAAGGAGATGGACAGAGTGAAGGATGTTGAAATTTGAAACAAAACAGCTGGCAAAGCCTCACTGAGATGGACATTTCCATCAGTACTTGAAGGAACTGAGCAGGTGCATGTCTGGGGAAAGAGCATTGCAGATGACACAAGGAGCAAATGCAAAAGTCCTGAGGTAGGAGCAGCCTGATGCTCTGGAGATGCTGTGAAGGGGGCAATGGGTTTGAACAGAGGATATGAGGTGGTAGAGACAAAATCCTATGGGGTCTGATAGGCAGCAGCAGGTCAATATTCTGTATGTATGATAGGTACCAAGGGCCAAATTTTGAAGGACTTAATGGGTGAGGAGGTGTAACCTCCCAAGGTCTAACAGATGGGGCAGGATATCTCAGTTCAGTTTAGTTGCTCAGTCGTGTCCGACTCATCACAACCCCAAGGGTTGCAGCATGCCAGACTTCCCTATCCATCACCAGCTCCCAGAGCTTACTCAAACTCATGTCCATTGAGTCAGTGATGTCATCCTACCACCTCATCCTCTGTCATCCCCTTCTCCTCCTGCCTTGAATCTTACCCAGCATCAGGGTTTTTTTTCCATGAGTCAGTTCTTTGCATCAGGTGGCGAAAGTGTTGGAGTTTCAGCTTCAGTATCAGTCCTTCCAATGAATATTCAGGGTTGATTTCCTTTAGGATTGACTGATTGGATCTCCTTGCAGTCCAAAGGACTCTCAAGAGTCTTATCCAACAACACAGTTCAAAAACATCAATTCTCTGGTGCTCAACTTTCTTTATAGTCCAACTCTCACATCCATACAAGACTTCTGAAAAAAACTATAGCTTTGACTAGATGGACCTTTGTTGGCAAAGTAATGTCTCTGCTTTTTAATGTGCTGGCTAGGTTGGTCATAGCTTTTCTTCCAAGGAGCAAGTGTCTTTTAATTTCATGGTTGCAGTCACCATCTGCAGTGATTTTGGAGCCCCTCAAAATTAAGTCTGTCACTGTTTCCATTGTTTCCCAATCAATCTGCCATGAAGTGATGGGACCAGCTGCCATGATCTTAGTTTTTTGAATGTTGAGTTTTAAACCAGCTCTTTCACTCTCCTCTTTCACTTTCATCAAGAAGCTCTTTAGTTCCTCTTCACTTTCTGCCATAAGGGTGGTGTCCTCTGCATATCTGAGGTTATTGATATTTCTTCTGGCAATCTTGATTCCAGCTTGTGCTTCATCCAGCTTGGCATTTTGCATGATGTACTCTGCATAAAAGTTAAATAAGCAAGGTGACAAAATACAGTCTTGACAGACTCCTCTCCTGATTTGGAACCAGTCTGTTGTTCCACATCCCATTCTAACTGTTGCTTCTTGACCTGCATACAGATTTCTCAGGAGGCAGGTCAGGTGGTCTGGTATTCCCATCTCTTTAAGAAATTTCCACAGTTTGCTGTGACCCACAGAGTCAAAGGCTTTGGCGTAGTCAATAAAGCAGAAATAAATGTTTTTCTGGAACTCTTGCTTTTTTGATGGTCCAACGGATGTTGGCAATTTGATCTCTGGTTCCTCTGCCTTTTCTAAATCCAACTTGAACAACTGGAAGTTCACAGTTCATGTACTGTTGAAGCCTAGCTTGGAGAATTTTGAACATTACTTTGCTAGCATGTGAGATGAGTGCCGATTGTGCAGTAGTTTGAACATTCTTTGGCAGAATATCTATTAGGGCCTAATAGGTAAGAAAGGGAGGGGGCAAATCCAGCCAGTTGTCCCCAACATTTTTGGCATCAGAGACTGTTTTTGTGGAAGACAATTTTCCCACAGACTGTGGATGGGGGTTTGATTCAAGTGCATTACAGTTACTGTGCATTTTATTTTTATTATTATTACATCAGCTCCACCTCAGATCATCGTGGATTCCCAGGTGGTGCTAGTAATAAAGAATCCTCCTGCCAGTGTAGGAGATGAAAGAGATGCAGGTTCAATCCTTGAGTCAGAAAGATCCCCTGGAGGAGGAAAAGGCAACCCACTGCAGCATTCTTGCCTGGAAAACTTCATGGACAGAGGAGCCTGGAGGGCTACAGTCTATGGGGTCACGAAAGAGCTGGACACATCTGAGCACACACACACACCTCAGATCATCAGGCATTAGATCTCTGAGGATGGGGATCCTGGCTGTAAGGTCATGTGGTTAAAGGCAGTAGAGAAAGTCCTCTAGAGTTACATAGATAATGGAGGATGTATCCTGCAGGGTCTGAGAGTCCACGTTGAGATATGTGTGCTTAGTTACTCAGTCGTGTCTGATTATTTGTGACCCCATGGACTGTAGCCTGCCAGGCACCTCTGTCCATGGGCCAGGCAAGAATACTGCAGTGGGTGGCTGGTCTCTTCTGCAGGGACTCTTCTCAACCCCGGGATCGAACCCAGGTCTCCCACATTGCAGGTAGATTCTTTACCATCTGAGCCACCAGACTCTGACCATGAGAAGGGCACTGTTGGCAGACTCTGAACAAAGAAGCCATCTGGCCATGATCTCATGAAGGGTCCCCCCATATAGGAACTGAGACAGGAATGAGGGAGGGGACTGGGGGGAAGCTGGCAGGCTCATTTCACGGTTCACTGCTGTAATCCGTGAGAGCCGATGGTGACTGGAGCCAGGGTGATAAGAGCACTGTAACGCTGTTACTCACCAGGAAGAATCATCCTCTATTTCTCCTCTAAGCTCCATCCCAGATTGCTTCTCCATAAACCTCAGTCTTTAAATCTCACACTCTGCACAAATCCCGAGCAATCCACAGTTAGACGTTGTTATGTTTTTTCCACCTAATTGAGCGAGTGGTTCAGAATTTAAGACATTTTACAGCACTTATTAATCTATTGTCAGTGTTTAATTTTATAGACAGGAACCAGTTAAAAGCCAAGCTGTAAAAGTTCACTGTAGCTTCCAGGCCCTTGGTGTAGATCACAAGACTCAGAGCTGGGGAGGGAGGGGGTCAAGGGAGACAGTTGGCATCCTCAAAGGCCTAAGGCTGGGAGGTGTCTGGGACCCTTCTTTGTAACTCATACCAATCCACTTGAGAAGAAGGGGGTGACAGAATGAGATGGTTAGATAGCATTTCTGACTTAATGGATATGAATCTGAGCACACTCCAGGAGATGATGGACAGGACAACCTGGTGTGCTGTAGCTCATGGGGTCACAAAGGGTCGGACACAACTTAGTGACTGAACAACAGCAATCAACTCACTTAGTGACTGAACAACAGCAATCAACTCAATGAACTGATGAGGAGAGCTTCCTATCTAGCAAATACTAGGACAAGCAATAGCCCCAGTATCACCAGAGTGGTTCCGTGGTAGCCATCCAGATGTGCCCTGGATATACACAAGTGACTTTCCCAGAAGAAAGTTCAGCATCCTAGCCAAATTGGAAAGACTTCTTAAACAAGTAAACTAATCT
This sequence comes from Dama dama, assembly GCF_033118175.1. NCBI lineage: Eukaryota > Metazoa > Chordata > Mammalia > Artiodactyla > Cervidae > Dama > Dama dama. The sequence goes on along the minus strand of NC_083694.1, from coordinate 45,164,463 downwards.
ATTTGGGGGGAAACATTTACAAAACTCTAAGGATGGAGTCAGAGTTAATTCACAGAATATCCTGTGACTATCCCATGAAACAATGGAGTCCTAGAAAGATTCTTCCATCCTGGAGATGGAAGCTGAGTAACTCCTACTTTAACAACTCTCAAGACCTGGGTCATCTCATCCAATGAGTCCAAAGATGCTCCTTGGGAAAAGTCTTGAACTTTGCCCACTATTCCAGGAGTGAGCTAGCTGTCCATTACCAAGGACACCAGGCCTGACTTTGAGTTCCCATCCTAAATACCAACTGTGTTTCCTTCACACTCCAAACAATCTAAACAGATTACCTTCTTTTATCCGAAGATGTTACTTCATTGGCATGGGGAGTTCAGAGATCAGAGGAAAATGAAGCATGTGGAGATGAACCGGGATCACTGGGGATCCCCAGGTGCTGTAGGAGGCAGAGGTGTAGTGGGTTCTGTTTTGCAGGAGCAGAAGCAGGCTTGGGACCAGGTAAGGTTCCCCTGAGGTAGGAACTTGGGATTGGATCTGTAGGATGTGACAACAGGCCAAGGGAAGGACAGATGACCCCACGGCACCCTGCAGATACTCCATTCTGAGGTATATTCTGTGGTTCAGTCGCTAAATCATATCTGACTCTTCGCGACCCCATGGACTGCAGCATGCCAGGCTTCCCTGTCCTTCATTATTGCCTGGAGTTTGCTCAAACTCATGTCCATTGAGTCAGTGATACCAACCAACCATGTCCTCTTCTGTCGTGCTCATCTCCTCCCGCCTTCAATCTTGCATCAGGTATATTCTGCCCCACATCCATCCAGGCCCCTGCTAACATAATTGAGAACCTATTATGTCATCACAGGGCTGCTAGTTAAGAGTTCCATCCTCGCCCATGAAATGGGCAAGCGTCATAAGAAGCTACCCACTTCTGCTTCAGTACTGATTATCCCCCTAAATGGCAATGTATAGATTGCCCTTGATGGGCTCAAGTTCAGAATAATAAAAATATGGGTCATTGCAGCGTTAAAGTAATGTGTGATGACCCACAGGGCAAATCCCTGTTAGAAGGAGTGCTGGGCTTCTCTGCCTTAGATGCCAAGGCCATGAGCCTCTTCACACACCCATTTTCCTTCCTGCCAGGATGTTCAAAACAAAGCTTCATGATCTGCCATCACAGCACGTCCTCTCTTGAGAACTTTTCAAGCTACAATTAACTTTCCTCCTCTTTTTCCTGCCCCCAAATCATTCACACAGATTTCATCACTTCGTTACTGTCCTTTTGCTCATTTAATTCACCCTCTAATCTTTTCTAGAAGCGAGTGGGGATTTAAGGAATTAATTTAACTGTGTCTTATCTATGAACTCATGGTGACCACTGCCCCATGGTGGAAAATCACTCTCGGTGCAGACACAGTTCAATTGAGATGTGAAAACTTCCAAGCGTGGAGTCTCTCCAGCTGCCATTGAAAATCCTGCCTTTGCAGAATATTAAGAGCCTGGGGAAAGGCATGTGCTATGAATTTATTTCTGAATTTAAAAAATATATAAATTTATATACAGTGCAATGTGTATGTAAAAATACATACACAGTTTGTAAAAATAAATATGAAGCCTATATATACATATAAATGTGGGAAGACAGCATTACTGAAAAATTAATGTAATTGTATCTGGGACATGAGACTAATGATCTTTCAATTTTTCTTTTACACTTTTCAGTTTGGTCCTTATTTTTCCTTTCTGTGAGCATTATTTGTTGCTCTTTCTCTGACCATTGTTTCCACATTTGGCTGTGTAGGTACATACATACCTGGATGATTCCCATGCCACTGTATGAGCATATTAAAATCTAGGGGCTTCCCTGGTGGCTCAGATGATATTAAAATCTATTTATCCATTTTCATGTTGGTGGACATTCAAATAGTTTCCAGTCAATTAGAGCTACCACCACTTGGCTGTGACTTCTCAAAGTACAGATCCAAATGCCCACTGAAGATGCCTGCTGAGTGGTGAAATTGCTGTATCTTAGAATACGTGTATCCTCCAATGTGATCACCAACACACCTAAAAATGGATCTTCCTTATCAGTTGATAGAATGAGACTCCTTTGTGTTCTGTTTTTTTCCCAATATGATTGGTGTAGGGTGGCGTCTCAGTATTGTTTGAATAAACAGTTCCTTGATTGCAAATGAAGCTAAATATCTTTCCCTGCATTTTGGCTTTCAGGTTTCCTCTGATGAAGTGTCTGTTATATTCTTTGCCCATCAGCCTATTGAGTGAGCCTATTGAGTACTGTTCATGTGTATTTCTAGGAATCATTTCTTTAAAATGATAATTTATTTATAAGGAATTTATCTGTCTTCTCTAATCATGCTTTTTTAAAACATTTGTTTATTTGGCGGTGTTGGGTTTTACCTGTGGCATGTGGGATCTTCATCTCATCATGCAGGATCTTTCACTGTGGCACGCGGACTCTGTAGTTGTGGTTCCTGGGCTTTGTTGCTCTGCGACATGTGGGATCTTAGTTCCCTGACTAGGGATCAAACCCAGCCCCTGCTTTCCAAGGCAGATTCTTCTAAGAAGTCCTTCTAATCATGTTTGACCTGTTAATGTACATGGTTTGATAACAATAAATTGTTTCATGAGATCTTAAACCTGATAAATTCACAAACCTGATAAGACCACAGCTAGACCCTGCCCATTCCAACCTGAAATGAACTAATGGTAGAATGTCACTGTTTTTCCCCAGCCCCAACACATACACACACACACACATACACACACACACACACACACACAGAGGAGAGTCATCAGAGAAGAAAGAATTGTGGAGCAGTGGCTTTGGCACTCAAGTCACAGAGATGTAAATTCCACAGAGAAAGACTGGGCCAGGAACTTGACTCTGGCCCGGGCATCAGAAAGACGTTCATCACAAGTCATTGTATTTCTCTTTTCTCTTAGGAGCTCTGATTTGAACCAAAGGACTGCAGCCATTCCCATTGTACTGATGGAGGAAAACATACTCCTTGCATAAAGAACTTTCTCTCTTGACTGTTTCAAGACAACAACTGCCAAGCTGCTACTGAACCGAAGTCTTTGGGGAGCATACTCATTGAAGGCCAAACCCTTTAATGAATATTGCATCATCTAGCTCATGGAATGGTTGGCTTCTGGGACGACCCTACAAAGACCATTCTCTCAACACAACTCACAGTTTGTAATATTGTCAACCAGAAGTATAGTTTCCCAACATCTGGAGACAGGATCCCAGATGAAACTTGGGTTTTATTTACTCTCCTTGCTGCTCCGACTGCCTGGTAAGCTGTCAGTGAAGATGGTGGTTGAGTTGAAAAATCATCACACCCTGAGACTGTCTGTCTTGGGGCACATTAATGAGTATTCAGGATTTCTGTACCGTGAAGAACTTCTCATGCCAACGTGCTCTCATTACCATACATCTTGAGCCAAGTTTAGTCAACATTCTTAATTGAGGGTGTTCTCTACATCAGACCCTGTGCAAAGCATTGAAAACTAGGATGTCTTTGTAGAGACAGATAATACTTGACCTACCCAAATCTTGAGATAGGGTAGCAAGGATACAAAGGGAGTCCTGAATGCCCCCAAGTTGTCGCCCTCAGAGGACTGGAAGGCAGTGTTGGCAGGGGGAGGGATTGAAGAGCCCGCTGAGTGTCAGAACCAGAAGTGAGGCTGGTGCCACGGAGGAAGAGAAGAATGCAGATGGGAAGGAAGGAGGGGAAGATGGTAGGAGGCATTCAGGGAAGGTAAAGCCATGGCTGAGGGCTGCAGAGTCTGCTAGCCACAAGAAGGCATTGGATCTTATTCAAAGTATAGTGAAGTTGACAGGAAATGGTAAGACCATCAGAGCAATGTGAAGAATGCATGGAAAGGAAGGCCCAAGAGAAGTCAGTTGTCTGACACAGCAGTATAAAGAGAGATGATGATGGGTGTGGATCACTTCCTTCAACCCAAGACAGCATCTTGACCAGCAGGTACGTCTGGGGGCTGGGGAGCCCCACAAGAGGACCAGGCAAGGTCCAGACTCTGCACCAGCTGCAGACACTCCCCTCATGTGGAAAATAAGAAATTACAAAGACCATTTTCTCAAAGAATCAGTAGCTTCCGTTTTAATGAAGGCTGAAGTTTGAATGATGTTATTCTAGCCGGGGACTTTGTTTGTCAGTAGTTTTTAACTAATTACCATAAGTACCATCCATTTAGAATTTCACTGTAATTCCAGGCCTTATTAGTGTGTAAGCAATGCCTTATCTTTGCTGCAAGCTACTGTTTATTCATAGAAGGAGACAGTACATCACAGACATTGTCATATCAAATAGATGTTTTTTGTATTACATTGTGTGGGGTATGAATGAGCCAGAAGTGATTTGCTAAGTAGGAAGTGCATTTTAAGAGAATTTTGAATTTAAAAAGAAATCCACTTGCTATTGCTTGAGTGTCGGGAGTGGTTGTCTTGTGTTTCAACTTCTCTTTCTTCTTTGAGTTTTTGCCTTAGGGAAGTAGGAGCTGGCAGGTGACTGAGGCACTGGAGAAGGGCTCTTTTACAATGTCCCTGGGCCACCAGAGGGTGATGCTGTCCACTGTCATTATGAGTGAAAGTGGGCTTCTCGCTGGCTACAAGGACCACACTACCTCTATTTCTCTACCGTTCATCAAGAAAGATGTCAGCTATCTGGCATGTCAGTTTGGAGCCATAAGGAAATCAAGCTGGCACATTCTGCAAAGCTTAAGTGCTTGATTGTCATTAGGATTCGGAGCTGCACTTCCAGGAGCCGCCGAATGGAACCGCGCATCTGCAGGGACCCAGGGAAAGATCACCTCTCTCCATCTATCACAGCACATATGGAGGCAGACAGATGTTCCTGATGGAGATGGCCAGCCTAATTTGCAGCTTCTAAATCTGCAGAGACACCATGTTCTGTCATTAAACATTCATTTAGGACCATCTTAATTGGAAACAATATAACAGAGCAATGTACCTAGATGGCAAACGGGTCTTTTTTGTGCATGAAATATTAAAGTGACAGCTACTAACTTTTCTCCATCTGACCCTTCTACTAAGTACGTGTTGGGGTAGAAAAGTTCAGTGTTTTCTCAAAGCTCAGTGAGGCAGACACTTGCCGTGTGCTCACTGGCGTTGGACAGTGTGCTGAAGGCAAAGTAGAACAGGCGATGGGGGAGATGCAGTATGGCCACTGGAGAATCTTCGTGGAAGGTATTCTGAGCATTTAAGAATAAATGGAATAAAGTCAGGGTATGTCTCAGTGAATTATTGCTTTTCTACTTTGGATTCCCTTTAAAATGAGTTACATTTTTAAAGCTCTCTAGTCTTTTTGACATTTCTCTGGATGTTATCAGTGCCATTTTGAGAGCTTTCCACGTGCACAACACTTCATAAAACTTCTTTCTTATTCAAAGACATATTTAATTAAAACTCAGTTTTATGGTGCATGCACTAATTATTACTCTTGGCTTAAAGACTCTGTCTGAACTTGCTTTTAATTCTGTGACTCAAATCCTTTGCATTCATTTTGGGAGCATGGGTGTTTTCAGAATTAGTCAACAGTTCCTATATAAATTGTTCATTGATTTTTTTTTAATGTAAAGATACAAATAGAATATCCAAGACCTGGCTATAATACAGCTACATGGAGCAAGCATTTTCAGTTTACTTAAAATGCCATGTGCAAGTGGACGCTGCAAAATGCCATATGCAGATAGATGCTGTGCGTGAATGCCTGCTTAGTCACTCAGTTGTGTCTGACTCTTTGCAACCCCATGGATTGTAGCCCGACAGGTTCCTCAGACCTTGAGATTTTTCAGGCAAGAATACTGGAACAAGTTGCCATTTCCTCCTCCAGGGGATCTTCCCAACCCAGGGATCATTGAACCCGCTTCTCCTCCATAGGCAGGCAGATTCTTTACCACTGCGCCAGCTGGGAAGTCCCAAAGATACTGTCAGAGGGTATGAAATTTCAATGGTAGAAAGTTATACATCTTATCTGGCCAAGTCTTATTACAACTTTTGCTATCTAAAGTGGAGTATACACAAGTATTTGTTTAATTGAATGGTGGCAAAATAACCTGTTTAACTGCTATGCAAGAAGATCTAGGTATAAGATACATGTGGCCACAGGAAGAGAAGCGCAAGCCCAAAGGCAGTTAGCAAAGTCCTGCCATCGGGGTCAGATCATCAAGGAGCCCAAAGAGCACAGTCCAGCTGAGTCTGCAACGGACAAGGAGGCAACCTGGCGTAATGCCATGTGGGGTGGTCACAACCACTCATAAGAAGCTCCTGGGAGCTTTATAAAACACCACTGCCTAGAATCCCCCTGTACCTGTCTGCTACTACCGCTGTAACAGAACACCACGAACTGCTGATTAAAACAACAGAAATGTGTCTGCTTCCAGTCCTGGAGAATGGAAGTCTGAGATCAAGGTGCGGGCAGTGTTGGTTTCTCCTGAGACCTCTCTCCTTGGCGTGTGGACAGCAGCCCTCTCACATGGTGCTCCCTCTCGGCGTGCATCCCTGGTGTCCCTCCTCTTCTTTAAGGACACCGGTCACACGGGAGCAGGAACCTACCCCACTGGCCTCATTTAACCTTAATTACCTCTAAGCACCGTCACACTGGCAACCATGATCTGCTGTCTGTGACTGTTAGTTTGTATTTATAGAATTTTATGCAGTAGGAATTTTATGGTATACACTTTTTTTTTCCCAGTCTGGGTCCTCTCACTTGTATTATTATTTTGGGACTCACCCATGTTGCCTCAGTAGTTGTGACACATGGGCTTAGTTGCTCCAAGGCATGTGGGATCTTCCCAGACCAGGGATCAAACCCATGTCCCTTGCATTGCAAGGTAGCTTCTAAACCACTAGACCACCAGGGTAGCCCTAGGCCACTTACTTTTATTATAACTATCAATAATGCATAGATCCGAGTCTATCATCTTCTTTGTTTTCTCTTTGTGCTTTTATTTTCTTTTTCTTCTTTTTCTATTTTATTTTTGATTTCTGTTTCATCTCCTTTGTTGGCTTTTTAGCTATAACTCTTCACTTTTTAATTATAGCAGTCGCTTTTGGGTTTACTGTCTACATCTTTAACATATGATAGTATACCTTCAAGTGCTTCTATATTATTCATATATAGTATAAGAACTTAAAAAAGGTATACTTACATTTCTCTCCTCCTAGCTTTTGTGCTATTATTGTTTACATTTTTATATGCTGTAAATTCCAAATTCAATTGTTATTATTTCTAAGTGATTTTCTTTTAAAGAGATTTAAATAGTGAAAAAAAGAGTACATATTTATATTTACTCCTGTAATTACCAATTATGATGTTATTGGTTCTTTATGTAGATCTATATTTTCATCTGATATCAGTTTTCTTCTGTTCCATTTACAATTTTTATTTTAAAGACTCTTATTTACATTTTTAAAAGTTTTTTTATTGAAGTATAGTTGATTTATAATGTGTTAGCTTCAGGTATACAGAAAAGTGATTCAGTTATATGTATAAAATTGAACTATAGTCAATATCCTGCAATAAACCATAATTGAAAAGAATATGAAAAAAGATGTAAGTATGAAATAAATATGCATATATTGAATATATGTATATACATATTGAATATAGTTCCCTGATATATGGTAGGACATTTTTGTTTATCTACAATTCTTTTAGCATGAGTCTAAATGATAAATTCTTCCAGCTTTTTTTATGTTTCAAAAGGTCTTTTTTGCCTTCATTTTGGAAGCATATTTTCACTGGGAATGTAATTCTAGCTTGACAATTTTTTTCTTCATTGCTTTAAGGATGTTTCTCCACTGTTTTTGTGCTTGACAAGGTGCAAGAATAAATGCTCTGTCATCTGTATCTTTGTTCCTCTGAACCTATGCCCTTTTCCTCTACTTTTAAGACTTTTCTTTTAATCACTGGTTCTAAACAACTTGATTACAATATGCCTTAATATAAGCTTTTAAATTAATGCATGTTTCTTATATTTCGACTTCCTCTGAGTTTATTGAGTTTTTGGATATATGTGTTGAGAATTTTCATCAATTCTGGAAGAATTTAGGCCATTATTTCTTTAAATATTTTTACTGCCCCTCCCTCTTCTTCCTCTTCCTCAAGGATTCCAGTTATGCATGTATTAGACTAATTTAAGTTTCCTACAGCTAACAGATGTTCTTTTCTTCTTGATCCTCTTTTCTCTGTGTGGTTCACTTTAGGTAGTTAGTATTACTATCTTTATACACACTAATTTGCTTTATTTTGCAACCTCTATTGGCCATTTATCCTATCCAGTACATTTTTCATCTCAGACACTGTAGTTTTCATCTCTTGGAATTTGATTTCAATCTTTTTAATACGTTCAGTGTCTTTACTCAACTTTTTGAGCATAGAATGGAGTTCCTTCCAATAATTGCTTTAATGTCCTCATCTGCCAATTCTGTAATTTGTATCAGTTCTGCATCAATGTCAGTTGATTTTGTTTCCTCCTCATATTTCATGTTTTCTGCTTTTTGCATGCCTGGTAACTTATGATTGGATTTTAGATATTGTAAATTTTACCCTTTAAAGTGATGGACATTTATTCAGAAACAGTTCAGTCCTTTACAGTCTTGCTTGTAAGATTTGTTAGATTAGATCAGAGCAGCATTTAGTCTAGGGCTAATTAACTTCCACTGCTGCAGAAAGACCCTTCTGAATGATTTACCCAGTGTCCTCTGAATAATGTGGTTTTCCAATCTGACCAGTGGCAGGAGGCATTAATGTGAGGGCTGGATACTCTTGTCATTCTTTAGGAGTTCTCTGTTTCTCAAGCACAGCCAGAGTGGCCTAGTTGGCAGTAAAGGAGACTGTCCATCGAGTGTTCACTTTCGGGGTGGAGGGCATCTTCCCGGGGGCTCTCAGTCTCCCACCATTAGCTACTCTTTTGGTTCCCAGCTTGACTTCACTCTGTTAGATCTTGGTTTCCAAAGCTTTGAGAAGGCACTTAAGCCAGATGAAAGCAAAGAGGTAGGCTGTTTATTATGTAAGATAATTATTTTTCCATTTTTCCCAATTACATGATACAGAAAAAAAGTTCTCTGAATAACATGCAAATTCTTAGGGCAAGACACACACATGTTAACCATCCTGGATAAAACCAGAGCCTCTCTGTGTCCTTCATGGGTTGTGAGCAACCTGAGACTTCATCACAAAGAGTCAGACATGACTTAGCAACTGAACACATCCAAAGCAGAGTTGAGACCCTACTTAGAGGGACATGAAATGAAAGGTAATTGATTGATGGGCACCTGATACATCCAAAATTCCACTAGACATCTATGGAGTCAGAAGCACCTTTATATTAGAATAACCTTTAGTTACATAAAGTTCTCTCTCAAGATGCTCCAGATGATTTCATTTGGTTAATGGAAACATAGAAGTCATTGTCATTTTATCAACAGAACACTCACTTCTTTGAGCCTAATCATAGGGATGATTTCCAAGTCACCCTCCTGAAGGACATATTCATCAACTTCTCTATCCAACAAAAATTGAAGCTCTATTAGTGTTTGAATCTTTTGCCAATCCAGGGTTAAAATAAAAACACAATATTTGCTTTACAAATAATCCCCTCTTGCTCAGAGGGGCATCCTTCTATTAGGATGAGCTCAAGGGAAGAGTTGGGTGCAGGCTGAGAGATTATGTAGAGTCCTTTATTAATTCAGCAAATACTGAACATGTGCATATGGCAGTGACCAGTCTCTGTCTCCAAATGTGTGGCGATTGGTCATTCCTTGACCTTCATTCCCACGACTCTAGTATATTCTGTCCTTCACTCAGGAGTTGGCAATCTTTTTCAGTTCTTGGGTTTGTTGCCCTCATAATGCACCCAATGGAGCTAATTTGACAAGGATGTCTCACTGATATGGGCACATAGACACAGCACTGACAGTGAGCACCATGTGCGGACCACAGCTCAAAACTAAAACAGCAGGACTGAGGTCCTAGTTAGCTTTGTATGAAATATTCTCATCTACCCCATTTACAGTCTATCACAGGACAAACTGGACCAGAATATTTAATGCCTATCAGTATTGGAAAGATTGCACCTAGTCAAGTCAGATAATGAATGAAGATAACTGGAAATACTAGAATAGTTGGCTGTTTATCACCAAGAGTAAATTACTGAACAAGAATGAACTGGTGATATCCACTAATTGTGAATGCGGCCCCTATGATAATCTCACTTTGGGAGCATGATGAAAGCTAATTCAACTGATGGATTTTTCTGGTTTAATTGACCTCAGAGTTCACTTTAGCTACTTTAAAACAATAAATCGTCTACTACGTGCACAGGGAGTAGGAGTAACACCTGTGCACTGAGTCCATACAGAGCTTGTAACCAAGAAGCTATAAGGTCAACAAGCTAAAATCAAACTGCAAATCATTCATTCATTCATACATGAAATATTTGTTAAATATATTAATCATTCTACAAAGTGCCACAGAAATTCTGAACAGTCTATCCAAGTGAAGCACCTGACACATGGAAGGTGCACAATAAATATTTACTATAGGAATGAATAAATGAGTGAACATACTTGGGATCAAAAGAGGCTTTCATTGAGAAAGGATAATTGCTATGAGGAGAGGTGTTTTCAAGAGAAAAGAAATGGAGTTGGAAAAGCAAAGGTTGGATTTGAGGAAGAGGAAGGTGTTCATTTTACCTGGAGCCTAAGGATGTGCAGGAAGATATGGAAATAGTTTGAGTCAAAAGGCAGGGACCTCTCACAGCAGGCCATGGTCTCTCTCTGGGGAACTTAGGTTCCCTCTTTAAGCAAAGGGAAACCACCAATAACTTAATAAGTGTGAGCAGCCAAGGCAGCACTATGAGGGCTTTGTTCTCCTGAACATGTTTCTTGATACCAGAGCCATCAGTCCATGTATTACCCAGGGTTCTCCAGAGAAACAGAACCAATAGGATATATCTGTAGGGAGAGATTTACCATGAGGAATTGGCTTGTTACAGAGACTGAGAAGTTTCATCATCTGCCCTCTGCAAGCTGGAGACCCAGGGGAGCTGGTGATACAATTTCAGTCCAATTCCAATGGCTAAGAACCAGAAGTGTCCAGGGAAGAAGATAGAACACCCGGCTCAAGCAATCAGGTGGAAAGAAATGAATTCTTCCTTTCTCTCTCTTTTTCTTCTATGATTGCTTTCAATAGGTTTAATGATGCCCACTCATATGGAGGAGGGCAAAGAGCTTTACTGAGTCCACTGACTCAAATACTAATTTCACCTGGAATTTCACCCTCTCAGACACATGCAGAAGTAATATTCAGCCAAATATCTGGACACCCTGTGATCCAGTTACGTCGGCACATAAAATTAGTCATTGCAGTTCATTTAGAGAAAATCAACTAATTTCACAAAGCAGCTTTGCTCTCTGGAATTGAGGATTTTATCTACGAAAGAACCTGATGTTCCAAAAAATAGAGCCACACATCACAGCCTTGATCCCAACGAATGCATGCGAGGTGGAAACCACTGTTTATTACATCTGACTTAAGGGGAAATCGGCTTAAGGAGCTGTGAGATCCGGTAGTAGAAGACCTATCTAATAAATCCACTTTCTCTTTAATTCAGAAGGAAACTGTTGGCCCTTATTCAGCCAAAACTCAATTTTGCAAATAACAGGTTTCTCTCCACAGTGCCAACTGCTCATCACTGGCAAGGAAAATCACTTTAACCAAAATAACCTGGTCTAGACCATTCTGATATGGGGTAAAGATAAACAGTCAACATATTGACTCAATGAGCAAGTGACCAGCTATGCCCACAGGGTTCTGGGCAGTTATGAGGGCATTTATAGTGCCTCCTGTTGCCATTATGAAGTCAATTTTATCTTCTGCCAGTAACTTTCACCATTCTCTCTCCTATGCCTATTGCCTTTATAGATCATGTTTTTACTGTTATAGATTGATCTTTACAAGGCTACTCCAGCATGGCTGAGGACACCGTATTTTCTGGAATATTTTGCTCTCTGAGACATCAATAACCCTCTAGAGAAAATGTTGGAAAAGGAGAGAACCGTTTGTCATTTAGTAATCATGTGGAGGTAAGACCATTCTCAGGGAGCTGATAAAATCTGCAGCAGCGATAAAGATGATTTGAGATTCTGACTGCTGTGCTGGTTACATTAGATAGAGACCAATCCAGGTCTCAGAAAAGCCAGGAGAGCAGAAGCATCTCAGGTGCTGCTGACTTCCCAGGTGTGGGGAGGAACAGTATAACATTGGAGCCTATAGACTCATCCAATGGAAAAGTCATGTATGGTTGCTGATGAAGGTCAAAGACAGCTTTCTGTGGCCCTGAGGTCTCCAGGTCAATGTGAGTGCAGAGAGACTTAGAAGTAGCAATTTCAGTAGATGGGAAATGAGACTGTGGACTTGGCCTGCAGTTGTATTTGCATGGCAAGCCCTATGTTTTCACTCTGAATGCATGCTGATTTGGGGTGTCCTCAAGGAGCTGATGAGGATTACAGAAGGACTGAACTTTTGGGCTCTCAAGGCCCCTCTCCAGCCTTGGTCTCTGACTGTCTTGTTCCAGGACTTTCTACTAAAATAGCTCCTTAACCCTGAGAGCTCTCCAATGAATTGGTCTCATCCTCCTGCCCATTCCAACTTGGATTTCAGGACTGTCATAATAAGAGCCTTTGTAAATGATTTCAACTTCCTTGGTCTTCCTCCCTTGATTCTTGGAACTAAGTCCTACCAACTACCCAAGAGGCAAAAATCTTCTGGGGGTTAAAAAATAAAGATTACCTGATTGGCTTAATTTTTTTCACTTTTTATTTTGTTTTGGGGTATAGCCGATTATCAATGTTGTGATAGTTTCAAGTGAACAGCAAAGGAACTCAGCCATACATACATGTGTATCTGTATCCATTCTCCCCCAAACCCCACTCCCATCCAGACTGCCTCATAACTTTGAGCAGTTTCATGTGCTATACAATAGATCCTTGTTAGTTATCCATTTTAAATAAAGCTGTGTGTACATGACCATCTCGAACTCCCTAACTGTCCCTCCCACCCCTCGCCCCCCTGGCAACCACAAGTTCATTTTCTAAGTCTATGAGTCTCTACTTTTTAAGTAACATCATTTGTATTATTTCCTTTTAAATTCTTTGTACAAGGGTTGTCATATGATATTTCTCCTTCTTTGACTGACTTACTTCACTCATTATGAAGACATTTTCTAGGTCCATCCCTGACTGACTTACTTTAAATCTGTGATAGGAAACCTTGGCTTGAGCACTGGATTGGTCCTCAGGCAAGTCCAATTTCTCATGTAGCTCCTAACACAACCATCTCCTCCTCTTGCTTCTCTTCTTCAGCCACATTCTCACTGCTCTGATGACCTCACCTTGCAGAAGCCTCCAGCAATACTTGCATCTTTCTCAGCCAAATTTAAATTCTGCCCACACACCTTCTACTTTCCTCTTCTTACAAAGTAAGAAGTGGCCCTTCACTCTTTTAACTTAAGTATAGCTGATTTAAAATGTTAGTTTCAAGTGCATGGCAAAGCAATTCAGATAAAGATATTTAGATAGATATATTCAGTTATATGTTATATATATATATATATGTTAATTTTCAGGTTCTTTGCTATTTTAGGTTATTGTAAGATATGGAATATATTTCCCTGTGCTATAGAGCAGGACCTTGCTGTTTATCTATTTATATATATATGTGTATATATATATATATATAGCTGTATATATTTTGAGTTTCCTCATGGCTCAGATGGTAAAGAATCTGCCTGCAGTGCAGGAGTTGTGGGTTCAATCCCTGGGTTTGGAAGACCCCATGGAGAATGGAATGGCAACCCACCCCAGTATTCTTGGAGAATTCCATGGACAGAGGAGCCTGGTGGGCTACAGTCCACAGGGTCACAAAGAGTCAGACAAGACTGAGCGACTTCACTTTAACTTTTCCCTTTCATGCACTGGAGAAGGAAATGGCAACCCACTCCAGTATTCTTGCCTGGAGAATCCCAGGGACGGAGGAGCCTGGTGGGCTGCTGTCTATGGGGTCGCACAGAGTCGGTTGAAGTGACTTAGCAGCAGCAGCAGAACAACTAATGCTTTTACTTTTCTTCGGTGTGTGTATTTTAATCCCACCTGCTTTCCCCTTTGGTAACCATGAATTTGTTTTCTATATCTATGAGTCTGTTTCTGTTTTGCAAATAAGTTCATTTGTATCATTTTTTAAGATTCCACATATAAGTGATATATGATATTTGCCTTTGTCCAACTTACTTCAGTTCAGTATGATAAACTCCAGGTCCACCCACATTGCTGAAAATGGCATTATTTCATTCTTTTTTATGGCTCAGTAATATTCTGCTGTATATATACAGCCACATCTTCTTTTATCCTCCACTTTTTAAGGATTTCACTCTTTAGGGCAGAAGTCCCCAAACTCCAGGATCTAACACCTGATGATCTGAGGTGGAGCTGATGTAATAATAATAGAAATGAAGTGCACAATAAATGTAATGCATGTGAATCATCCCAAAACCATCCCCACACTCACCCGCCAGTCCATGAAAACATTGTCTTTCGTAGAACTGCTTCCTAGTACCAAAAAAGTTGGGGACCTCAGCCTTAGGGCATTCCCTTAGTGCTACATTAGTAATTTCTATTTGATCATTTATCCATTAACATAGAACAAGCTCTAGTAAGCTTCTTAAAAAGTAAAGAACGTTTGTCCCATTGCCCTCTCAGACATGTGTATGGATCATCTCTCCCCTATCTCTCACATGCAGTCTCTCTTCAGGACTTTCTCATGGACATGAGTTTGAACAAGCTCACTCGGGAGATAGTGAAGGACAGAGGAGCCTGGCGTGCTGCAGTCCACAGGGTCACAAAGAGTCAGACACGACTTAGCGATAGAACAACAAGAAATGATGTCATCCAACCATCTCATCCTCCATTGCCTGCTTTTCCTCCTGCCCTCAATCTTTCCCAGCTTCAGGGTCTTTTCCAATATCAGCACTTCATATCAGGTGGCCAAAGTACTGGAGCTTCAGCTTTAGCATCAGTCCTTCCAATGGATATCCGGGCTTGTATTAACGTTACAAAGCACACAGGAAAAATTTCCTGTCCCCTGATGTGTTCTCGCAGCAGAATATAACCCAGATGCCCCTTCCTTCCTCCTCTGTACACTGTCTCTCAGTCTGCAAACACTGCTGTCTTGGTTTTCCTCTTACTACCTGGTTTCCCTTTCGCTGTCATTGTCAGGGGTTCCTCCTCCTCTGATTTCTGAATGGTGTCCTCTTCCAAGGTCTGTTCTTTTCTTCTTTATCTTTGCATCCCCCTAGTGATCTCATCCTGTGGCCTTAAGTAGCATTCCTACAATAAACCCTTATTTTTATCCCCACCGAAGCGCCTTTTCCCCTGAGCCGCTCCAGCTGCGCTTCTCAAGTTTGCTGTCTCTAGAATTTCACATTCAAAGCTGAGATTTTGATCTTCATTCACCCTCTCACCTGCACCTCCCACACCCTATCATTTACATCTTAATAAGCGACATAATCATATGTCAACTTCTCAAGCCAGAAGCTCAGAGTCATCCTAAACTGTGCCCTCTTCCTCCCAATGCATCCCAACCCAACCCTAGAAAATCTCATCAATTCTGCCTTCCAAATGCTCTAAGTCACATCCCCTTACCCACAACCATCACCTTAGTCCAAGCCACCTCTATATCTCACCCAGACCACTGAAAAATCTTTCTCAGAGTTCTCTCTGCTTCCATACTATGTCCCACCTGAAAGACCAAGCGAACACTAACACAAAAAATAAATTTTATTCCTTTGCTTACACCCTGCAGTGACACCTCACTGCACTCCAAACAAAATCCAAACTTCTCCCATGACCAACAAGGTCATGGTTGGCTCATGTGCCCTGCCCAGCTCCATCCTGGAGCACACTTCCTCCTGACCACAGAGATTCTGTGACACTGGACTCATTGATTCCATAGATGCACAGACCTCGTTCCTATCTCACGGGAGCCCCTCTGCCTGGGGTCCTTTCTTCTTACCCTCTCCCTGGATGGCCTCTTGCCCTGCCTTTCTGCTCTCAGCTGTCTCCTCAGGGTTGCCAAATCTAAGTGGTCCCCTTCTGGTATGTCCTTTTTTCATTTTTTATTAGAGTATAATTGCTTTACAATGTTGTGTTAGTTTCTGCTATACAACATTGTGAATCAGCGATATGTATACATATATCCCCTTCCTCTTGACTTCACTACCCCACCCCAGCCCACCCCCAGGTCACCACGGAACTCCTTGTACTACACAGTAACTTCCCACCACTAGCTATCTATTTTACACATGGTAGTGTATACATGGGGCTTTCCAGGTAGCACTAGTGGTAAACAACCTGTCTGCCAATGCAGGAGATGCAAGAGACTTGGATTTGATCTGACCCCTGGCTCAGTAAGAGCCCCTGGAGGAGGAAATGGCAACCCACTCCAGTATTCTCACCTGAGGATCCCATGGACAGAGGAGCCTGGCAGGCTGCAGCCTGTGGAGTCACAAAGAGTCGGACACGACTGAAGTGACTTTGCACACATGCACAACGTTAATCCCAATCTCCCAGTTCACCCCACCCTCCCCTTCCCACGCCCACCCATGTCTATACATCTGTTCTCTACATCTGTGTCTCTATCCCTGCACTGAAAATAGGTTCATGTGTACATTAAAAAAAAAAATCCCACGTATATGTGTTAATGTGCATTATTTGTTTTTCTCTGACTTATGTCACTCTGTAAGACAGACTCCTAGTGTTTCTAATCACTGTACCCTATTTTAATTTTCATTTAGAGTCCTACACAATTTGTAATTGTGCATTTAATCATGTGTTTTTCATTTATTGTCTGACTCTCCAGCTCAACAAAAAGCATCATAATGGGAAAGACCATATCTGCTCATCAGCCTTTGCATTTCTGACCCTTTATTCAGGGTCAGCACCAAGTGTGTGGTCTGGGGTCCCTGGGCACATGAGTCAAACTCTGTTTCCTCCATCTGCCCAACCTGTGCTATCATCTAACTGTGTGTGTGCTTTATTTGGTGACCTCTTGACTTTATGCTTTGGATTCCATGGCTCCTCCTGTCCAGAACGCCCTTCTGAACTCCCCCAAATGCTCAAATGACACCCTATTTGAGGCTCAGTTGAAAAAAATCATCTCCTCCAAGAGGTGTTCTTATATTCTCACAGTCACATTACTCAGTTTCTCTGTGTTCTCCTAGCTAAGCTTGGACATCCCTTCTGTTGGGATCATCTACAGTATAGTGTGAGCTGAGGTAAAGGGCAGGGGGGCATCTCCCTTAAGGGACCAAGGCTCCTGCAGGCAGGAACAAGGTCATGTCTTCTTCCATACCCAGAATTCCCTGGCTCTCTTAATTACTCAAAAGTCTGTTGAGAGAAACTCTTATTCCCTGTTTCTCTTTCCTGTTAGTAGAGCATGACAGAACAGAGACTATTTCAAATGAGATAACCTCCATGGTCTCCCAGATAAACACTCTGTCTTATCTTCTTCAACTTAAATTAATATTGGGTTCGGTGGGTCACAAACTTGGTCTGTATCTTATCTTGCATCGTACATGTAATTCCATGTTTACAAAGGTCCCAGGGCAGACAGCGTGGGCACAGGAGTTGCAACCTCTGTACTCTCTTATTGAATGGTAGACTAGCATCTTCTATCAATAAGCCAGGCACCGAACAAAGATGAACAAGACATGGTCCCTAATCTTGAAGTGCTTAATCTGCCAAAGCACCCAAGTAGGATGCCAGAGCTTGCAGGCAGGTGTTACCTCATTTGGAAAAGACTCACCTCTGCCCAGGTGCATCAGTGCCTGTGTCTTCAAGTTGCTGTGAGCAGACAATGTGATGCTAGTGGCAGAAACATTTCACCTTCCACCCTCTACTTACTGTGTTAGATCAAATGTCATGAACATGCATCTTTTGAAGCTGAATAATCAGGCTATCCCTCTTCAAAGGACAATCCATAGAGAACAAAGAGGCTACAGAGACATAACTTATATGCAGAGTACATCATGTGAAATGCCAGGCTGGATGAAGCACAAGCTGGAATCAAGATTTCTGGGAGAAATATCAAAAACCTCAGATATGCAGATGACATCACCCTTATGGCAGAAAGCAAAGAGGAACGAAAAAGCCTCTTGGTGAAAGTGAAAGAGGAGAGTGAAAAAGTTGGCTTAAAACTCAACATTCAAAAAACTAAGAACATGGCATCTGGTGCCGTCACTTCATGGCAAATAGATGGGGAAACAATGGAAACAGTGACAGACTTAATTTTGGGGGGCTTCAAAATCACTGCAGATGGTGACTGCAGCCATGAAATTAAAAGACACTTGCTCCTTGGAAGAAAAGCTATGACAAAACTAGACAGAGTATTAAAAAGCAGAGACATCACTTTGCCAACAAAGGTCCATCTAGTCAAGGTTATGGTTTTACCAGTAGTCATGTATGGATGTGAGAGTTGGACGATAAAGAAAGCTGAATGCTAATGAATAAATGCTTTTGAACTGTGTGTTGGAGAAGACTCTTGGGAGTCCCTTGGACTGCAAGAAGATCCAACCAGTCAATCCTAAAGGAAATCAGTCTTGAATATTCATTGGAAGGACTGATGCTGAAGCTAAAACTCCAATACTTTGGCCACCTGATGCGAAGAACTGACTCATTGGATAAGACCCTGATGCTGGAAAAGATTGAAGGCAGGAGGAGAAGGGGATGGCAGAGGATGAGATGGTTGGATGGCATCACCAACTCAATGGACGTGAGTTTGAATCAGCTCCAGGAGTTGGACAGGGAAACCTGGTGTGCTGCAGTCCGTGGGGTCCCAAAGAGTCAGACACAACTGAGTGACTGAACTGAACTGAACTGACACTGAGTTAAAGATAAACCACTCAGGTATTCTGGGTTCCTATCTTATCACCGCTGGGTAGCCTTGGGATGAACATTTTATCACTGTCGTGACCCAGTTTTGACACCAAAGTAAAATAAGAGGATGGTATCCTGTTAGGACAGGTGAAGGTGAGAGGGTCTGAGCCTTCATATTTTCAGAATGACTGAAAGGTTCTCTTTGGATTTATTCAAATAACGTGTCAACCCATTTCTTATTCTTCTCAACATTGTGCAAAGCCATAGTCAGATGCTTGGGGGGAAAATATGGTTAAATCTAATTTGGAAAAGAAAATGAATGTATGCATAAGTGCATATGTATCTATATATCTATAGATTTTATTCTTGAATATACCCCCAGGAACATAAAATATTTACTTCCAAAGCAAGTGAAATCCAAAACTTCAGAAACCCATTAATCTTCTTTGATTGCTTGTAGGATCCAGTCTGAGACTGCCCCACCAGCCCATGGCTTGCTGTCACTCATTGTCAATACAGAAGATGGAAAGTGTGTGTTGTTAACTTGACCTTGAATGTAGGCTCACCAAGGCGTCTGAGGGTGGGCTGCAGCCATTCGTGGCTGGAGTGATCACGTTACCATAGCATCAGTGAGTTCATCTGCTTCCAGCTGGGCTGCTTTTGTTTAAGCTTCAAGCCTTTGCTTTCTCCTGTTTGAAAACAGTTACCAGGGGGCAAAATGATTCTAAGTGACATCTGGGTCCCTCTTGGATTGTGCATAGTAACTTCCTCCCTTCCAACCTGTAATTAAGTCAATTAGATTCCTAAGTCTTCTATGAGGGGGTTACCAGAAATTCTTCCTCTGGATGCACAAGTGAAAAAGTGAAAGTTCATTGCTCAGTCATGTCCGATTGCTTGGGACCCCATGGACTGTAGCCCACCAGGCTCCTCTGTTCATGGAACTCTCTAGGCAACAATACTAGAATGAGTAGCCATTGCCTTTTCCAGGAGATCTTCCCAACACAGGGATCGAACCTAGGTCCCCTACATTGCAGGCAGATTCTTTACTGTCTGAGCCATCAGGAAAGTCCCATTAGCATCAGTTCCCTCAAAGCACCACCTCCTTGTGCCCGCTTTTTCACTCCAGTTCTTCAGCAGGGAAAGACATAAAATGAAGCAAAGCAATCAAAATTTCCTCCAAATATGGACCAGTCATATAAGGAAGAGAAAGCAAATGCACACTGTCAGGTCCCATCCCCAGGCGGGTGTCCCTGGCCTGTCTATGGCTGATGGTTCCTCCAGGTCTGGTCAATCTAGGAAGGCTATTTCCTTCATGACATTTATTAACTGAAATACTGACAAAGTTAACATAATGCTTTAGACAGGCAGCTGAGTTTGGGGTTTTAGACCATCCAAATATCAGAGATTTAGAGTGTTTAGTGGATGCACTTCTTGGCACATACACGTACTGTCTTAATCAGTTCAGCGTGCTTTAACAAAAATGCTATAACCTAAATGGCTTAAACAGCAAACATTTGTTGCTTACAGGTCTGGAGGCTGGGAGTCTAAGATCAAGGCATCTGATGAGACCTGACTTCCTGGTTCACATTGTTGTTGTTCAGTTGCTAAGTCCTGTCTGACTCTGCAACCCCATGGACTGCAGCATGTCAGGCTCCTCTGTCCTCCACTATCTCCCAGACTTTGCTCAAATTCATATTCATTGAATTGGTGATGCTGTCTAACATCCATCCTCTGCTGCTTCTTTCTCATTTTGCCTTCAAACTTTCCCAGTATCAAGGTCTTTTCCAATGAGTCAGCTCTTCACATCAGGTGGCCAAAGTATTGGAGCTTCAGCACCAGTCCTTCCAATGAACAGTCAGGGTTGATTTCTTTTGGGATTGACTGATTTGATCTCCTTGCTGCCCAAGGGACTCTCGAGTCTTCTCCAGTACCACGATCTGAAAGCATCAATTCTTCACCACTCAGCCTTCTTTATGATCCAACTCTCACTTTCATACATGAGTACTGGAAAAACCTGGTTCATAGACGGCTGTTTTTTCCTGCGTCCCCATGTGGTGGAAGGGTCAAGGGAGCTCTCTGGGGTCTTTTCTATGACTGCACTAACCCCATTCATGAGACTCCACCATCATGACCTAATCACCACCCAAAAGCCCCATCTTCTACCATCATCACATTAGGATTTAGGATTTCAACAAATGGATTTGGCTAGGGGTGGAAGACACACACATTTAGTCCATAACACACTCTACAAGGCAAACAGGTAAGTCAGTTTTTTCTTGTTTACATTTTCTTGATGAAAATGGAAATTGCCCCTGTTTCATCCAAAAGGCTCAGACATGTTTGATAGGCTTCATCTGGTTTGGGAAGTTTCCAAATACATAGAAAACCTCCTTTAATGTCTTAAATTCTATTTCCCTAAGCACCCATTTTCTGAAATCCTAAAGAGTTATTCAAGGAAATGATCCATAACGTCCTATTAGGGCACACCTGTATCATTTCCAATAAGCGAATCTGTCCCAGCAAATAGCACCAGCAAGACCCATCCATCAGCTGGGACATGCACTTACAGAAGGTGTCCTCAGTGGCATTCTTTTTGGATTCATTCAGAAATCCAAACTTTTAAACCAAGAAAACCTGGACACACACAAACACTTGCACACACACTATGTTGCTGTTTACAGTTACCTATTTCAGATTGATTTATTATCCACTGACATAACCAATTCCAAGCCAAACTGCCAATGTGAATGCTTTTCGTGTCCATCTCTTGTCCTACCAGGCTCCTCTGTCCATGGGATTTTTCAGGCAAGAATACTAGAGTGGGTTGCCATTTCCTCCTCTAGGGAATCTTCCTGACCCAAGGATTAAACCCACAAATTCCTCTCAAATTTAGGTCATTAAAACAACTGAGTCAAGCATGGTAATATCATTGAAAATCAGTAAAGAAAACTCTTATTTTTAATAGTCAAACCTCTGTTTTGTTTAGTACAAGCAAATTCATATGAGGGAAGACAAAAATGAGAGAAAACCAAAATTCATTTTCTTTCATCAGAGTACCTTCAACTGGGGATTCTGATGAACATGAGTGGTAGGCAGATTTAAGGATCTCATTGGCTGGTTTGCTTGGAGGATTGAAGTTTCAGTTGGTAATGATATTTGCTGAGATAATAAACACTAACAGTGCCACACTAATTCAGTCCTTTCAGATTCATTCTGAGATCAGTGTTAACTACTTGGACTAATCCAGAAAATACAGTTAGGACCTAGAAAAAATGCTATATGCTTAGTAGGGATTCTGGAGATATCTATTTAACTTAATGGACTATTTCAACAATACTTAAGAGACCTGGTATCTGCAATACTATAATAAGCTTTGGATTCAGTCATCCATGCATCCATTTATTTAAACAGTAAAAATAGAGTACTTAGTGTGTATCAGGTACTATTCTAGGTACTTCAGATGCATCTGTGTACAGGAGATTCAAGGAGTCCAACAGAGGACCATTTGCCATCTGACCAGGTTGGGAGTTATAATAGTACAGAAACAGGATTACAAAGATGATCAGAATGTCAGCATCAATGCCAACAGAGGCTGACTTGGAGGAGTGCAGCAATAAAGGACTTTTAACACCAAAGCCAGAATTGGGCAAATCAAGCATCCAGTTTCAAGTATGGATGGAATGCAAGCAACCCAGCCCCCTATAGGGCAGAGACCTTGCAGCTGAGTCTGTCTAGGCAGGTAGACCCCATCAGGGGAGATTTGCAGCACCCGTTCTGGCTCCAAATTCACCAACTACAGAAGTCATCCAAGAAGTAAGTGAGGGAGAGAGACCAGTGTGTCAGCCCATTGGGTTTCCCACCACATGTAAATATAAAGACAGACAAAGGAGATTTATTTGCCCTCTGTCTATATCATGTACAAAACAAGCCATGGGTATTCACTGAGTTTGCAAAGGAATCAGGTTCTGTTGGCCAAGGGGCACAGGCAATGAACAGTCAGTCAGTTCAGTCACTCAGTTGTATCCAACTCTTTATGACCCCATGGACTGCAGCACACCATGTTTCCCTGTCCATTACCAACTCCCAGAGTTTGTTCAAACTCATGTCCATCAAGTTGGTGATGTCTTCCACCCATCTCATCCTCTGTCATCCTCTTCTCCTCCTGCCTTCAATCTTTCCCAGCATCAGGGTCTTTTCTAAGGAGTCAGTTCTTTGCATCAGGTGGCCAAAGTATTGGAGCTTCAGCATCAGCACTTCCAATGAACATTCACAATTGATTTCCTTTAGGATGGACCTATTTGATCTCCTTGCAGTCCAAGGGACTCTCAAGAGTCTTCTCCAACACTACAGTGTTGGAGAACTCTTTCTTTATGGTTCAACTCTGACATCCATACATGTCTACTAGAAAAATCATAGCTTTGACTGTACGAAATTTTGTCAGCAATGTAATGTCTCTGCTTTTTAATACACTGCCTAGATTGGTCATAACTTTTCTTCCAAGGAGCAAGTGTCTTTTAATTTCATGGCTGCAGTCACCATCTGCAGTGATTTTGGAGCCCCCCAAAATTAAGTTTCTCACTGTTTCCATTGTCTCCCCATCTATTTGCCATGAAGTGATGAGACCAGATGCCATGATCTTAGTTTTTTGAATGCTGAGTTTTAAGCCAACTTTTTCACTCTCCTCCTTAACCTTCATCACAAAGCTCTTTAGTTTTGCTTCACTTTCTGGCATAAGGGTGGTGTCATCTGCATATCTGAAGTTACTGATATTTCTTCCAGCAATCTTGATTCCAGCTTGTGATTCATCCAACCTGGCATTTCACATGATGTACTCTGCATATAACTTAAATAAGCAGCGTGACAATATACAGCCTTGATGTATTCCTTTCCCAATTTGCAACCAATCCATGGTTCCACGTCCAGTTCTAACTGTTGCCTCTTGACCTGCATACAGAGGCAGGTTGGGTGGTCTGGTATTCCCATCTCTTTAAGAATTTTCCACAGTTTGTTGTGATTCACACAGTCAAAGGCTTTGGCAAACAGACAATAAGCAAGCAAACAAATAAATAAGCATGGATATTCCAAATAGGAAAAGGGGCTGGCAGGGAATGAGATAGTTAAATAGCATCACAAACTCAATGGACGTGAATTTGAGCAGACTCTGGGAGATAGTGGAGAACAGAGGAGCCTGGCATGCTACAGTTTATGGGTCACAAAGAGTTGTATATGACTGAAGTGACTGAGCATAGCACACATAGCACGTAAGAATGTATAGATAATAAATGTCCCCCCAAATCCAGTGAACACACACACATTTTTACACACACTCAAAAAAGTATCATTTCAAAAAAGCAAAATACTATGAACCTTATATCAGCACAAATAAATATATTTTAACAGCTGTGCAGTAGCTCTTTGCAGGAACTTAACCTACTATTGGAAAAGACCCTGATGCTGGGAAAGATTGAAGGCAAAAGAAAAAGGGGCTGGCAGAGGAAGAGATGTTCAGATAGCATCACCGACTCAATGGACATGAATTTGAGCAAACTCTGGGAGACAGTGGAGGACAGAGGAGACTGGGATGCTGTAGTCCACGAGGTGGCAAAGAGTCAGAGATGACCTAGCGACTGAACAGCAGCTAAATGGAGCCCCCCCTTCTAATCCAGTGGTGGTAGAGCTAACTGCCTCATCATAGCTGAGATAGCTGGTTTAACGTGTAGTTTCAGCCAAGCCTCTAACACAGCGGAGACAGCTGTGAGGTCAGACACAGTCCAGAGAACTGGAGCTCCCAGGACCTTCTCTTCTAGACCCTGGACTTGACTATTTCCTTCAAAATCATGGGTCACCAAAATGGAACCACCATTTTTTAAGATGCTTTTTAAAGAGCTCATAGTCTATAAACAGTGGGAGAAGCAGTAATACATTTTGATTTTTGAAACCAATACACATGAAGCTGAAAATGGAGCCATTTCTGCCGGCCCCCACCCCCTACTTACACACCCTATAATTCAGAACAAACCATGAATCCCACTATTTTTCCCACACCACCTGAAGCAGTGAGAACATGACAGGATAGAGGGAGAGGGAGCCATGAGGCAGAGAACAGAGCTTTCAACCCTGAAGTGCCCAATGAAAGGAACTTTTCTCCCCAATGGAGGCTCACGAAGAGGCCCAGCCATTGGCATAAGAGCAGAAACAGGATGTGCTGAATTTTCCAGCTGATATAAGAGCTATTTCCTCAACAATCTCTCTCTAAACACTGCTGTTTCCTTCAGATATCTTAAGCCCCTGAGCATGAGTTGTTTTTTAATCATGGGCCTGCGAATGGCTTCTTGCTTCCAAACAATTCTCCTTTCTCTGACTTCTCCAGGAGAGGTTTGGAAAGATCTGTCTCTCTTTTACTGTTGACACTCCAAGGCCATAAAACATGAGAGAAAGATGATTTTCAGACTCCTCTCTCCAGCAGGAGTAACTGAAGGCCCCAGACTTTGCTGTTCTCAGCTACTGTGTGCCTTCAAATAGCTGGAAAAAACACTCTTTTGCTTTTAGTTCAGTCCACACATATTTACTGGATGTGAACATTTGCGGCTGTAACAAATGATCACAAACTGTGTGGCTTTTATTTATTCTCTTTATTGATATACATTTATTCTCTTACAGTTCTGGAGTCCATAAGTTAAAAATAAGTCTGCTGGAGCTAAAATCAAAGCTCTTTCTGGAAGCTTTCAGTGAGAATCTTCTCCCTTGATGTCTCTGTCAATAACTTCTGGAAGTCGCCTGCATTGCTTGGCTCATATGGCCCCTTCCTCATATACCTCCAACCTCTTTCTTTGGTGGTTACATCCCCTTCTGCCTCCTTCTTATAAGGAACCTGGTGATTACTTTAGGATTTACCCAGATAATCCAGGGCGATTTCCCCATAAATATCTAATTCCATCTACAAAGTTCCTTTGACATACCAGGCAACACAGTCACAGATTCCAGGGACTAAGATCTGATATTCTTGGGGGCCGTCTTTCAGCCAATCACCCCAGGTGGGTGGGTACTACACAACTTTTGATCACACAGAATCTGAACCTTCTCTCTGTGCTCATGGAAACACCACCTGGGATGCAGAGCCAGCCCCCGACCAGAAGATGCAGGTTCACCATCTTTGCCCTCCCTCCTCCTCTGACGCCAGGACTCAGGCTCCAGCAGCCAGACCACACACCCAGGTTTTGATTCAGCAACGGATGGTGCATAAAAGCAGGCATGGTCAGAATGGCCATCAAATGTCTACAAACAATAAATGCTGGAGAGGATGTGGAAAAAAGGGAACTCTCTTTGCACTGTTGGTGAGAATGTAAATAGATACAGCCACTACGGAGAATAGTATGGGAGATTCCTTCAAAGACTAGGAAAAAGATTACCATATGATCCAAGAATCCAACTACTGGATATAAACCCTCTGAAAGAAAAGTGAAAGTGAAAGTCACTCAGTCATGTCCAGCTCTTTGTGACCCCATGAACTATACATTCCATGGAATTCCCTAGGCCAGAATACTGGAGTGGGTAGCTGTTCCCTTCTCCAAGGAATCTTCCAAACTCAGGGATTGAACCCAGATCTCCAGCATTGCAGGCAGATTCTTTACCAGTTGAGCCATCACGGAAGCCCATAAACACTGAGAAAACCGTAATTCATAAAGACACACGTACCCCAATGTTCATTGTAGCACTGTATATAATATTCAGAACATAGAGTCAATCTAGATGTCCATTGATGGATGAATGGACAAAGAAGTTGAGATGCATATATACAATAGATTATTACTAGCCATAAAAAGGAATGAAGTTGAGTCAATTGTAGTGAGGTAGATGAATCTAGAGCCTGCCACACAGAGTGAAGTAAGTTAGAAAGAGAAAAATAAATATCATATATTAATGTGCATATATGGAACCTAGAAAAAATGGTACTGATGAACCTATTTGCAGGGCAAAAATAGAGACACAGATGTAGAGAATGGGTTTGTGGACACATCACGGCGAGGAGAGGGTGGGACGAATTGAAAGAGTAGCGTTGACACATATATACAATACCACGTGCAAAATAGATAGCTAGTGGAAAGCTGCTATATAACGCAGGGGAGCTCAGCTTGATGCTCTCTGAAGACCTAGAGTGGTAGATTGCAGGGGTGGGGAAGTCAAGGTGGAGGGGATGTATGTATACACAGGACTGATCTGCATTGTTGTACGGCAGCAATTAACACAATATTGTAAAGAAATTATCCTCCAATTATTATTCTTTTAAAGCAGAGATGTGGGGAACTGATTCCAGCAAGAGGGGGGGAGCAGCACGTGTGTCTCATTTTGAGCAGCTTCAGTGGCAGGGATTTTAACAACATAGCCATGGAGGAGGATCAGTGGGTTGGTGCTGCAGGACCAGGTCTGGGATGTGATTTCAACATGCAGCTCACAGCCTGGCTCTCTGGCCCTCCCAGAGGGCTCAATAGGCAATGTCCTTGGATAAATTCATTTTCTACTTAAATTGGTAAAAGACTTTCTCCTGTTGCTTGCTAGTGAGAAAGATGATCAGTACATGCCAAGTGGGACTGCTCCTGTGGTCTCAAAGTTGCTGCTGCAGCCTCAAAACCAAGTAAAGGAGACTCCAGCACAATTAAGGAGAACTGGGAAGACATAAAGGCACCTCACCTGAGCTTACTCAGACAATACAGCCATTTCCCATCAGCAGTCACACCAAATTGTCGCCTTGAGCGTAAATAAAGAAACAGATCCAGAGTCATCAAGATGGTCAGGCTGGAGTCCAGGAGCAAGAACATGGGACTATGGGGAGAGGTCCCTTCCTTCCTTCCAATAGGGGATGAGAGCTTCACCCTACTCTCCCTAAAACCAAATAGAGAGGAGAGTGCTACAGAAAAATTGCTTATAGGTAATAGGTCAGTAGTGCAGCCTGGTTTGCTTAGAACAGATTCAACTATTGTTGCAGGGCTAAGTCACTTCAGTCATGTCCAACTATTTACGACCCCAGGGACTGCAGCCTGCCAGGCTCCATGGAGGCTTCCTGTCCATGGAATTCTCCAGGCAAGAATACTGGAGGGGATTGCCATGCCCTCCTCCAGGGGATCTTCCCGACTCAGGGATCAAACCTGCATCTCTTATGTCTCCTGCATTAGCAGGCTGGTTCTTTACCACTAGTGTCACCATAGTATCCCTCTCACTCTCTTTAAGTGTCTAGGTTTGGACAATCAGTTCTGTGGTCAGTTATGACTAAACAGCTGCTTATTCCCTGGTTGGGCCTTGTTGAGCTGCAAGACCTGCAGTCCCACTCTGGACCTGGGGGATCATAAGAAGGTCCTAGTGAGAACACAGCATGAGTCCTCTGAGTTTTGGAGGTGAGCACATGTGGACATAGATTTATGCCTTAAAAAAAAAAAAAATTTGAAAGGAGAAAGCTGAATGAGATACCAGCTTCAGCAGGGCAAGATGGAAGGGATGCACAACAATTCTGTGAAGGGGGTAAGAGCAACTCCCCCTTTGTCCTGACCACCCACCCCCCACAGTCTTCAGGGTACACAGAGAAACCCCCTGGGGTTCTGATGGTTTTATGTGAAGAACTAGAAGATTTAAGGAAGAAACAGAAGTTGTGGGGATGCTGCACCTAGGGAAGGGGGGGCATGGAGACCTGGACGTCTTTCTGAGCCATCCTCAGTAATGTTGGCTCTTCCAGAAAAGTGAACACAACACCCCAGGGAAACTACACTCAGCCTTTACACAGAAAGTGAAAGTGAAAGTTGCTTAGTCAAGCCCGACTCTTGGTGAACCCATGGACAATACAGTCCATGGAATTCTCCAGGCCAGAATATTGGAGTAGGTAGCTGTTTCCTTCTCCAGGAGATCTTCCAAACCCAGGGATCGAACCCAGGTCTCCCACATTGCAGGCAGATTTTTTACCTGCTGAGCCATCAGGGAGGCCATCAGCAATTGACAAAATCCAAGGGAAGAATTTCAAGACCAGGGACAGCTAAACCCACAACCAATAGCTGCTCCCTGCATTAAATGACCACTGTGTCGCTATCTCTTTTCCCCCGGATCCTCCACTTCAGATGTGTTAGCACCTAGAAAAGCACTAAGCAGCAGGAGTGAGCACCCCTACACCCCACCCCCTACATGCGTACCCATTCTCTAAGCTCCTTATGTGAGGGTCTGGCTCACACGGGATCAGAAAGTGTTTTGAAACAATTACCAAAAGAGAGTTTTAAACAGAACTGGATTGATTTTCATAAATGATAGTGACTAGAAATTAGATCTGTCAATTAAATCTACAAAGACATAATTAAGTAAAGAAAGGAGGGTTTGACAGAGCATGGTTATTGAAGGAGGTTGGAAAGAAAGAAAAAACAAAACAAAACATGGAGTTGAGATGGCTCAGTACACCAGCTCAGTTTAAGGCCTAACCTTTTGCCCAGCATTCTCCTCCCCATTGTTTTCCAGTGGGAAGTGTACATCCCCCATTCTCAGTGGATGTGGTGGGGAAGGGGTGTCCACTGTTCACTTTCCTCCCACCTCTTCTCCCCCACCCACCTCCACTTGATTAGGAGAATATGTGAGCAAGGCTTCACCAGAGTGAACCTCAAAAATCTGCTGGAATTCTGGGGGAAGGAACAGACATCTTTGCAGTGTGATTGCTCAGCTGGTGGAGTCATCAGCCTGAAACCATTGATTCCCATCTTTCTACCACAAGAAAAGAACTTAACAAGGATGATGCCAGCATGGTAAAAAGAAGAGCCAAGAATTGCAGGCCACCTGGATCCAACTGTGCCTGAAGCTAGATACAAACCTTGAGCTCTTTGGCTTCATAAGGTCACAAATTCCTTTTACTTGATAAGATATTTAAAAATGGTTTCTGTTATAATACAGAAAAATACTTGCCTGATACAGGTGCTCAATAGGTGGGAAAGGAATTTGTATCAGTCAGGTCCTAGAAAGAAACAAAAAGCAGGGACAGATGAAGGCAAAGGAACCAGCTGGGACTAGCAGGGGTAGAAGGCTTTACCAGCCCCAGCCTCGTGTCATCAGAGCCCAT
The DNA here is from genome assembly GCF_033118175.1 of Dama dama. Classification (NCBI taxonomy): domain Eukaryota; kingdom Metazoa; phylum Chordata; class Mammalia; order Artiodactyla; family Cervidae; genus Dama; species Dama dama. The sequence goes on along the minus strand of NC_083694.1, from coordinate 45,134,383 downwards.
GAGAGGAGGAACTCAGGAAAAGGGATCAGCTGGAGGAGGTTGTAGCCATTTCCACAACTGCTATGATGCTAAAGCAGGGGGTGAGAGGCGGAAAGCATACTTGGTTTCCCACCTTTGCCCTTCTCCTTAAACCACTAGCCAAACCCAGAGGGAAGGAAGTCTGGGTGATACAACAGGAGGGATGCCTGTCTGGGTGCTTAGTCGCTCAGTCGTGTCCAATTCTTTTCAAACCATGGAATGCGGCCCACTAGGCTCCTCTGTCCATGGGATTCTCCCGGAAAGAGTATTGGAGTGGGTTGCCACGCCCTCCTCCAAGCGATCTTCGTGACTCAGGGATCGAACCCATGTCTCCTGCATGGCAGGCAGATTCTTTACCATCTGAGCCACCAGGGAAGCCCTCAGAAGCAGTGCAGGATGCCTGTAATCTCCTAGCAATGCTCTCGTTCAGACAAATAGCAGGTTTGGAATAGGCTTTCCTGTATCCAGGACTTTAAACCTGGATCGAATCTCCCACAGGACAGCACACCAGCATCATAGAGGATAACACTGGGGCTGCTGATCTTGGATAATTTCACCGTGATTTCAAGGCTGGTTCACTCCATACTTTTACACACATTATGCCCCTGCTGGTGTTTTCTCCCCTGCTTCTGAATTCCATCCTTTGTTCAAGACCTGAAGCCTCATCTTGCCTGGAAATCTGGTCCATAGCCCCCTCCCCAACGCAGCCTGCAGTCCATCTCTCCACCCCATTGTAACTTTACCAGTTTTAACTCCATGCACCTGACTGAGCCCTGCATTTGAAATCAACCATGGCATGAGCAGGTTAGTGCTCAGGTTCACTCTTGTGACTGTCCTTGTCTCATTTCCCTAGCCAGAGCTTGCAGCAAACAACCCCCCAGAGGGGCTGGGTCTTACACTCCCTGTATTTGGAGGTCTCACCCTACCCTATCCCTGTCACACACACGCATTTGCTACTTGGCCCCCTTCCCTGCCCACGTGCCATACGGTGCAAATAGTAGACACCTACTGAATATTTATGGACTAAAGTGGGTTTTGGGGGGGAGTGGGGCTAAATGAATTCAGAGTCCTAGATTCACAATGTCTGTAAGATAGATTTATGCAGAGAACAGAGCAACTTCAAATAAGGGAAGTGTATGAATCAACACAGGAAGGATGAGTCCAAGGTAGACCCATGTTCTAAGCGAGGATGGGGTGCTGAGCTTATTGGGGCACCAGGAGACCTCAAGGCTTTGAGAAAACTCACCCACTCAATGTCTCATTTCCCCTGAGAATTTTACTTAAGCTATTTTGTCTGCACTTCTGCCTATGCTATTTAAATAGCTAGTCAAACTTGTAGCCTATCCAATAAAAAATTCCACAGAGCATCTTACCCACTGTGAGAAGTGTTGCTTCCTCTTGTGTTACTTGATGGTGGCCCCTGTCTTGATCCCCACCCCATGGCCCAAGACAGAGCAAGGGAGGCCCTGATGGGACCAGCTGCTGCCTTCTCTATGTGGGGAGAGTCCACTGTGGCCCAACCAGAGCCCAAACTCCACACGTGGGAGCCCAGTGGTTTGGACTTAGAGCCAAGATGTCAACACACCTGGGGAGAGCACCTGGCCACCTTCACTCTGCAGAGAGGTCCTGACCTCCCCTAGCACAGGCACAGACAATAGATATTGCTCCCGAGTGCACAGTACAAAGCTCTGCTAAATTCTCAAAAGAGCTCTTATTTCTTATCCACTAATTTCAGCGTTATTTTCTCCTGGAATTGCAAGACACAGCGCTTGGAGACCACTGGCAGGTTAATAGACTGGCTGTATGGAAACTGGGTAGCATTCTGCATTCCTGCTACTGTGCTTACTGGGAGGCTTTGGTTGGGAACCAAATGCATCACCTTCAAATGCCACAGGCTTCCTTCACCTGCAACTCAATCTGATGTCATCCTCTTGTTTCCAGAAATGTCATAAATAACAACACAACTCTAAAGCAAGAATACTTCTAGTAAGTGCATATGAAGTATTTTAAAATGTAGCAAAGCATTATAGAATTATGAAAAATTTCCTAGAAAAAAATTAGTCTTAAATAAAACTAATAATAAATGGGGGCGGGGGGAGGAGCCAAGATGGCGGAGGAGTAGGAAGGGGAGACCACTTTCTCTCCTACAACTTCATCAAAAGAATAACTGAACGCAGAGCAAACTTCGCAAAACAACTTCTGATCACTAGCTGAGGTCATCAGGTGCCCAGAAAAGCAGCCCATTGTCTTCAAAAGGAGGTAGGACAAAATATAAAAGATAAAAAGTGAGACAAAAGAGCTAAGGACGGAGATCCGTCCCGGGAAGTCTTAGGCGGCATTGCTTGGGGTAGGGTCGGGGCCTGAGTGCCCTGAGGACAATTGGAGGGAGCTTCTGTGAGTTGCCAACTTGAACTGTGGGAGACCAAAAGAGAGAGTAAATTAACCGGCCGGAACACACTGCCGGCCGTTCGCAGAACAAAGAGACCGAGAAAATCCAGAGAAGAGCTCGCAGGCTGTGGACCGGCCCAGCCCCGCTGGAGGCAGGAGGCAGGGGGGAGGGGAAGGTCGCGGCGAGACACAGGGCGCAGGCACCCGACCGGCGACCGGCGCGGGCGGGGACTGGGGCTGGGGACGCGGAGGACAGAAGGCGCAGGCACCCGACTGGCGGCAGCGGAAACTGAGACTGGGTCCGCGGAAGGGAGTGGGCGCGCCACACCTGGGGAGAGTGCGCCCACCGAGGCCCTGGCTGCCTGGACCGCTCTGACGGGGAAGGCACTGAGAGCAGGCGCAGCTTTTCGTTCCGCGATTTTGTGGAACACCCGAGGGCTGGAACCTCGCGCAGCGCGGGGTGCGCTCCATATAGAACAGCCGGGAGCCTGAGCAGCGCAGACGGAGAAAGCAGCGTCAGCCCCTCCCGGCAGCGCCAGCCCCTCCTGGCAGCGCCAGCCCCTCCCCGCAGAGCGACGGAACTAGCTACCTGAGGAAGAGTTCACCTCCGCCCGCCTGTGTCAGGGCGGAAATGAGGCTCTGAAGAGACGGGCAAACAGAAGCCAAATAAACAAAGGGAACCACTTTAGAAGGGACTGGTGCAACAGATTAAAATCCCTCTAGAAAACACCAACTACACCGGAAGGCGCCTGTAGATATCGAGAAGCGTAAGCTGGAACGAGGAGCTATCTGAAACTGAGCTGAACCCACACTGACCACAACAGCTCCAGAGAAACTCCTAGATATAATTTTACTTTTTTCTCTTTTTTTTTCTTTTTTTCTTTTTTATTTTTTCTCTTTTATTTTCCTTTAAAATCCCCTATTACTCACCCATTACTCCTTAACTTTCATTTCCATAGATTTTTACGATTTTTTTAATTAGGGGAAAAAAAATTTTTTTTTCTTTCTTTTTTCCCCCTTTTTTTCTTTTTTCTTCTTTCCTTTTTCTTTTCTATTTTCTATTTTTCTTTTTCTCTTATTTCTTTTAAAGTCCTCTAGTACTCCTCTACTACTCCTTAATTTTCATTTTCAATACACTATAACCTTACAAAAAAAAAAAAAGAAGAGAAGCCCTATTTTTAAAACGAAGATTATTCTCTCCCAATCTTGACTCTCTGTTTTCTACCTCAGAACACCTCTATTTCCTCCTTTCCCCTTCTCTTCCCAATCCAATTCTGTGAATCTTTGTAGGTGACTGGGCTACGGAGAACACTCTGGGAACAGACAGCTGCATAGATCTGTCTCTCTCCTCTTGAGTCCCCCTTTTTCTCCTCCTGCTCATCTCTATCTCCCTCCTCCCTCTCCTCTTCTTCATGTAACTCTGTGAACCTCTCTGTGTGTCCCTAACGGGGGAGAATCTTTTACCCATTAACCTAGAAGTTTTCTTATCAGGGCTGTATAGTTAGAGAAGCCCTGAGACTACAGGAAGAATAAAACTGAAATCCAGAGGCAGGAGACTTAAGCCCAAAACCTGAGAACACCAGAAAACTCCTGACTACATGGAACTTTAAGTAATAAGTGACTGTCCAAAAGCCTTCATACCTACACTGAAACCAACCACCACCCAAGAGCCAATAAGTTTTAGAGCAAGACATACCACGCAAATTCTCCAGCAATGCAGGAACATAGCCCTGAACATCAACATACAGGCTGCCCAAGGTCACACCTAACACATAGACCCATCTCAAAACTCATTACTGGGCACTCCATTGCTCTCCAAAGAGAAGAAATCTAGTTCCACGCACCAGAACACTGACGCAAGCTTCCCTAACCAGGAAACCTTGACAAGCCAATTGTCTAACCCCACCCACTGGGTTAATCCTCCACAATGAAAAGGAACCACAGACCTCCAGAATACAGAAAGCCCACTCCAGATACAGCAATCTAAACAAGATGAAAAGGCAAAGAAATACCCAACAGGTAAAGGAACATGAAAAATGCCCACCAAGTCAAACAAAAGAGGAGGAGATAGGGAATCTACCTGAAAAAAAATTTAGAATAATGATAATAAAAATGATCCAAAATCTTAAAAACAAAATGGAGTTACAGATAAAAAGCCTGGAAACAAAGATTGAAAAGATACAAGAAATGTTTAATAATAGACCTAGAAGAAATAAAAAAGAGTCAATTAAAAATGAATAATGCAATGAATGAGATCAAAAACACCTTGGAGGGAACCAAGAGTAGAATAACGGAGGCAGAAGATAGGATAAGTGAGATAGAAGATAAAATGGTGGAAATAAATGAAGAAGAGAGGAAATAAGAAAAAAAGATCAAAAGAAATGAGGACAACCTCAGGGACCTCTGGGACACTGTGAAATGCCCCAACATTCGAATCATAGGAGTTCCAGAAGAAGAAGACAAAAAGAAAGGCCATGAGAAAATACTTGAGGAGATAATAGCTGAAAACTTCCCTAAAATGGGGAAGGAAATAGCCACCCAAGTCCAAGAAACCCAGAGAGTCCCAAACAGGATAAACCCAAGGCGAAACACCCCAAGACACATATTAATCAAATTAACAAAGATCAAACACAAAGAACAAATATTAAAAGCAGCAAGGGAAAAACAACAAATAACACACAAAGGGATTCCCATAAGGATAACAGCTGATCTATCAATAGAAACCCTCCAGGCCAGAAGGGAATGGCAGGATGTACTGAAAGTAATGAAAGAGAATAACCTACAACCTAGATTACTGTATCCAGCAAGGATCTCATTCAGATATGAAGGAGAATTCAAAAGCTTTACAGATAAGCAAAAGCTGAGAGAATTCAGCACCACCAAACCAGCTCTTCAACAAATGCTAAAGGATCTTCTCTAGACAGGAAATGCAGAAAGGTTGTATAAACGTGAACCCAAAACAACAAAGTAAATGGCAACGGGACCACACCTATCAATAATTACCCTAAATGTAAATGGGTTGAATGCCCCAACCAAAAGACAAAGGTTGGCTGATTGGATACAAAAACAAGACCCCTATATATGCTGTCTACAAGAGACCCACCTCAAAACAAGAGACACATACAGACTAAAAGTGAAGGGCTGGAAAAAAATATTTCATGCAAACGGAGACCAAAAGAAAGCAGGAGTTGCAATACTCCTATCAGATAAAATAGACTTTCAAATAAAGGATGTGAAAAGAGACAAAGAAGGACACTACATAATGATCAAAGGATCAATCCAAGAAGAAGATATAACAATTATAAATATATATGCACCCAAAATAGGAGCACCGCAATATGTGCGGCAAACACTAACGAATATGAAACAGGAAACTAATAGTAACACAATAATAGTGGGAGACTTTAATACCCCACTCACAACTATGGATAGATCAACTAAACAGAAAATTAACAAGGAAACACAAACCTTAAATGACACAATGGACCAGCTAGACCTAATTGATATCTATAGGACATTTCACCCCAAAACAATCAACTTCACCTTTTTCTCAAGTGCACACGGAACCTTCTCCAGAATAGATCACATCCTGGGCCATAAATCTGGTCTTGGAAAATTCAAAAAAATTGAAATCATTCCAGTCATCTTTTCTGACCACAGTGCAGTAAGATTAGATCTCAATTACAGGAAAAAAATTGTTAAAACTTCAAACATATGGAGGCTAAATAACACGCTTCTGAATAACCAACAAATCATAGAAGAAATCAAAAAAGAAATCAAAATATGCATAGAAATGAATGAAAATGAAAACACAACAACCCAAAACCTATGGGACACTGTAAAAGCAGTGCTAAGGGGAAGGTTCATAGCATTACAGGCTTACATCAAGAAACAAGGAAAAAACCAAATAAATAACCTAACTCTACACCTAAAGCAATTAGAGAAGGAAGAAATGAAGAACCCCAGGGTTAGAAGAAGGAAAGAAATCTTAAAAATCGGGGCAGAAATAAATGCAAAAGAAACTAAAGAGACCATAGCAAAAATCAACAAAGCTAAAAGCTGGTTTTTTGAAAAAATAAACAAAATTGACAAACCATTAGCAAGACTCATTAAGAAACAAAGAGAGAAGAACCAAATTAACAAAATTAGAAGTGAAAATGGAGAGATCACAACAGACAACACTGAAATACAAAGGATCATAAGAGACTACTACCAGCAGCTCTATGCCAATAAAATGGACAACTTGGATGAAATGGACAAATTCTTAGAAAAGTATAACTTTCCAAAACTGAACCAGGAAGAAATAGAAGATCTTAACAGACCCATCACAAGCAAGGAAATCGAAACTGTCATCAAAAATCTTCCAGCAAACAAAAGCCCAGGACCAGATGGCTTCACAGCTGAATTCTACCAAAAATGTAGAGAAGAGCTAACACCTATCTTACTCAAACTCTTCCAGAAAATTGCAGATGAAGGTAAGCTTCCAAACTCATTCTATGAGGCCACCATCACCCTAATTCCAAAACCAGACAAAGATGCCACAAAAAAAGAAAACTACAGGCCAATATCACTGATGAACATAGATGCAAAAATCCTTAACAAAATTCTAGCAAACAGAATCCAACAACATATTAAAAAAATCATACACCATGACCAAGTGGGCTTTATCCCAGGAATGCAAGGATTCTTTAATATCCACAAATCAATCAATGTAATACACCACATTAACAAATTGAAAGATAAAAACCATATGATTATCTCAAGAGATGCAGAGAAAGCCTTTGACAAAATTCAACACTCATTTATGATTAAAACTCTCCAAAAAGCAGGAATAGAAGGAACATACTTCAACATAATAAAAGCTATATATGACAAACCCACAGCAAGCATCACCCTCAATGGTGAAAAATTGAAAGCATTTCCCCTGAAATCAGGAACAAGACAAGGGTGCCCACTCTCACCACTACTATTCAACATAGTGTTGAAAGTTCTGGCCACAGCAATCAGAGCAGAAAAAGAAGTAAAAGGAATCCAGATAGGAAAGGAAGAAGTGAAACTCTCACTGTTTGCAGATGACATGATCCTCTACATAGAAAACCCTAAAGACTCTACCAGAAAATTACTAGAGCTAATCAATGAATATAGTAAAGTTGCAGGATATAAAATTAACACACAGAAATCCCTTGCATTCCTAAATACTAACAATGAAAAAACAGACAGAGAAATTAAGGAAACAATACCATTCACCATTGCAACAAAAAGAATAAAATACTTAGGAGTATATCTACCTAAAGAAACAAAAGACCTATACATAGAAAACTATAAAACACTGATGAAAGAAATCAAAGAGGACACAGACAGATGGAGAAACATACCGTGTTCATGTTGGAAGAATCAATATTGTCAAAATGGCTATTCTACCCAAAGCAGTCTATAGATTCAATGGAATCCCTATCAAGCTACCAACGGTATTTTTCACAGAACTAGACCAAAGAATTTCACAATTTGTATGGAAATACAAAAAACCTCGAATAGCCAAAGTAATCTTGAGAAAGAAGAATGGAACTGGAGGAATCAACCTGCCTGACTTCGACTCTACTACAAAGCCACAGTCATCAAGACAGTATGGTACTGGCACAAAGACAGAAATATAGATCAATGGAACAGAATAGAAAGCCCAGAGATAAATCCACGAACCTATGGACACCTTATCTTTGACAAAGGAGGCAAGGATATACAATGGAAAAAAAGACAACCTCTTTAACAAGTGGTGCTGGAAAAACTGGTCAACCACTTGTAAAAGAATGAAACTAGAACACTTTCTAACACCATACACAAAAATAAACTCAAAATGGATTAAAGATCTAAATGTAAGACCAGAAACTATAAAACTCCTAGAGGAGAACATAGGCAAAACACTCTCCGACATAAATCACAGCAAGATCCTCTATGACCCACCTCCCAGAATACTGGAAATAAAAGCAAAACTAAACAAATGGGACCTAATGAAACTTAAAAGCTTTTGCACTACAAAGGAAACTATAAGTAAGGTGAAAAGACAGCCCTCAGATTGGGAGAAAATAATAGCAAATGAAGAAACAGACAAAGGATTAATCTCAAAAATATACAAGCAACTCCTGCAGCTCAATTCCAGAAAAATAAATGACCCAATCAAAAAATGGGCCAAAGAACTAAACAGACATTTCTCCAAAGAAGACATACAGATGGCTAACAAACACATGAAAAGATGCTCAACATCACTCATTATCAGAGAAATGCAAATCAAAACCACAATGAGGTACCATTACACGCCAGTCAGGATGGCTGCTATCCAAAAGTCTACAAGCAATAAATGCTGGAGAGGGTGTGGAGAAAAGGGAACCCTCTTACACTGTTGGTGGGAATGCAAACTAGTACAGCCGCTATGGAAAACAGTGTGGAGATTTCTTAAAAAACTGGAAATAGAACTGCCATATGACCCAGCAATCCCACTTCTGGGCATACACACTGAGGAAACCAGATCTGAAAGAGACACGTGCACCCCAATGTTCATCGCAGCACTGTTTATAATAGCCAGGACATGGAAGCAACCTAGATGCCCATCAGCAGATGAATGGATAAGGAAGCTGTGGTACATATACACCATGGAATATTACTCAGCCATTAAAAAGAATTCATTTGAACCAGTCCTAATGAGATGGATGAAGCTGGAGCCCCTTATACAGAGTGAAGTAAGCCAGAAAGATAAAGAACATTACAGCATACTATCACATATATATGGAATTTAGAAAGGTGGTAACGATAACCCTATATGCAAAACAGAAAAAGAGACACAGAAATACAGAACAGACTTTTGAACTCTGTGGGAGAATATGAGGGTGGGATATTTCAAAAGAACAGCATGTATACTATCTATGGTGAAACAGATCACCAGCCCAGGAGGGATGCATGAGACAAGTGCTCAGGCCTGGTGCACTGGGAAGACCCAGAGGAATCGGGTGGAGAGCGAGGTGGGAGCGGAGATCGGGATGGGGAATATGTGTAAATCCATGGCTGATTCATATCAATGTATGACAAAACCCACTGAAATGTTGTGAAGTGATTGGCCTCCAACTAATAAAAAAAAAAAAAAAAAAAAAGAAATGTGACACAAAGTTATAGAAAATTGATATTTTCAGAGATTAGACTATAATTTAGGGAAAACTATAAATTCAATTTACTTTTAACATGTTGAATATAGGCTTTAACATAGTATTTCAGCCATAAAAATTATTCCATGTTTAGAAATGTATTTGAGGAATCAAAATACATTGTCTAAGTTAAATATATATTTATTTTAATATTAATGGAAATGGAGCTAAAAAGAAATGTAAGAAAATGGAATTAAAATACATATATTGGTTAAAATAAAAAAAAAAAATAAAACTAACAATAAATGGGAAAAGTTCTGCACAAAACTCAACATAATTTCCATTCCAGTTCACCTGGGGAAGAAAGGATTGATTTCTGATTGATGGAGGGCGATGCTCATTAACAAAGGTGGCACCAAAGCAAGTATGTCATACCAGAGAAGATATTGATGGGGAATTTAAAAACATATCTCAGAGGAGGACCAGAGCTGCCCTGAGTGGACAGAACTGCAGATGAAATCTCTGCAAAAGCCTTAGCCCCACCTATTTAGCTGAGGGCAGCTCACCAGATATCACTGAGTTGAAAGGCCAAGAAGCTGTTAGGATGATGAAATGAACTTATCTGATGAATTCCCTTTGCATCTGAGTTTGGCACAGAGAAAAAGGGATCACGGTTGACAGTGCAAGCAGATTTCCAAAAAAGAGTGCTCTCTCTAATTCAGAGTCAGCAAGGGACAGACTTCCTCTGGGCCACAGGCACACAGCACTTGGGAAGACATCACCTCCATGCTGGGTTAATTTCTTGAGCTCCATAGGGGCAGTTCATTTGGCTCCAGCCTCCCTGGCTTGTCTTAATTTTGTTTGTTTCTCCCTCAAAAAGAATTTTCCTATTTATTCACTTCCAAATCAGATATTATCAAGTCTTCCATGAAAAGGTGGTTGGACAACATGCTCTTTGATTGCAAGATGTCAGAGCCAGATACATGTGCCCCTGAGTCCACTCCAAATGCCCCCACTGTGAAAATGCAAAATAAAGAGCAAGGACCCAGTGCTGCAGAATTGCCAACCCCAAGTCTCTACTCATGCCAGTGCTAATAAACCCAGTGACCCTGAACTGCAGGGGCCTGAGATGAGAGTCAACACTGCTTAGGTCAGTAAGAATCACAATGCCCAGGAAAATTCTGTCCTTGCCATCCCAGACAGAGAACTGCAGATCTAAATGCTCATGCTGAGTAGAGCATCATCAAAACCCAAGTACACACTGCAGTTGGAACTCAGCATACCATGAGCTAAGGAGCAACTCCAAACAATTTAAAAGTTTTATTTCAAGCAGCTTCCTCAGTTCACTTGCCTGAACTTAATTCAGTCCATGAAGACTGAATGCCAACTGGGTGCCAAGATGGAGTTTGTGACATAAAGGGTGAGGCCAGGGTATCTGTAACCATGCTGCTTGCCATGTGGTCCATAAGAAATCCCATTAGCAAGCTGGAGTTCCACCTACTTTCATCCAACTGTCTTCTCTAAGTTAAAGGAGCCAGGAAGCAGAGGCAGACCTGAAGGTTGGTAACAAGAGAAACAGTCAGACTGGTGCCTGGATAGTGTGCTTACTACACAGCTGATATCATATGCTTGTAATTCATCCATCCATAGATCCAAGAGATGATGATCTTAATCCCATGGGATGTGGTGAGCCTCAGATGGGTAAGATCTATAAAGGGTCTAGGCTGCCACCCACATTACTTTTTGACTGTTGTGTAATAGGTCACCACAAATTTAGAGGCTTAAAACAATACTCTTGGGGACTTTCCTGTGATGCAGTGGTTAAGACTTTGCCTTCCAATGCAGGGGGTATGGGTTCCATCCCTGGTCAGGGAGCTAAGAATCCCACACACCTCTCAGCAAAAAACTGAAAACATAAAACAGAAGCAGTATTGTAACAAGTTCAATAAAGACTTTTAAAATGTCCCACAAAAAATATTCTTTAAAAAAAAATCAAGGTATTGATGGGTTGGGTTCTCATCTGGAGGCTCAACCAGGGCAGGACCCACTATTGAGCTCCCTCAGATGGTTGGCAGAATGTATTTCCTGGAGGTTCATGACAGCTTGCTTCTCCAAAGCCAGCAAAAGAAAGAGTCTCTGTTTTTTGGAGCTTCTGACCTCAAGGAAGGTCCTATTTGAAAGAACTCACTTGATTGTGTCAGATTCATCTGGTGACTCAGATGGTAGAGTCGGCCTGCAAGTTAGGAGACTTATTTCCAATCCCTGTGTCAGGAATATCCTCTGGAGAAGGAAATAGTACCTCACTCCAGTATTTTTGCCTGGAGAATTCCATGGACTGAGGAGCCTGGCAGATTATAGTCCATGGTGTCACAAAGAGTCAGACACAACTGAATGACCACTTTTTTTTAACCTAGAATAATCTCCCTTTTGGTTAAGTCAAAGTCAACTGATTAGGGGCCTTAAGTAAATCTTTTTTCCTTTGCACCATAATATCATTTAGAAGGGACATCCTATTGGAACTCTACAGGAGGGCCTTGTACAGGTTGCAATTTACACAGGAGGTGAGAATTTGGGGGGAGGTGCATTTTAGGATTCTGCCTCTCACAGTGCCTGGAACACACACACAAGCCCTTAACAAGTGGTACCCATGCTTGTTTGCATCCTCATCAAAGACATCATTATTTCTACTCCTTGTTGGGAAACTGGGGCCAAGGTGAGTTCAGTAACCAGCTCAAGATCTTATAGCTAATTGGTAGCAAAACCATGATTTGAGGCAGAAACTTCTCATTCCACATTGCATGCTCTCTTTTACTCAATAACCTGCTGTCAGGAACCCACTTTAAACCAAGTAGAGTTGTCAACTGTGTTAAGCCTGATTCTCTGCCTTCTTTGAAGAAGGAGAAAAGATATGAAGTATTAACTTCTCCCCTGAGTCATTCTCTGTCTATTTTGTTCTATTATAACTCCAGTGTTTTTAGGTTAGGGCACATATATTTATGTGCTCATGAGATAGGGGTCCTTTCCCCAAGCCTAAAGATGCATCATTCTCACTATAAGCCAATCCTGGGACTCCAGCTCCTCTTTGCCAACTGTTTCCAGTGATTTAGGAGATCTATTTGGCACTGATCTTCCCAGGTGGCTCAGTGGTAAAGAATCCATCTGCTGATGCAGGAGTTGCGGGTTCAATACCTGGGTCAGGAAGATCCCCTGGAGAAGGAAATGGCAATCCACTCCAGTATTCTTGCCTGGGAAATCTCATGGACAGAGGAGCCTGGTGGGCTACAGTCCATGGGGTCAAAAAAGAGATACAGTATGGCAACTAAACAACAACAACAACTTTTTGAGATTACCAGGAAAGGTGTCCTTCCCAACAGAAGAGAGAGAAATAAGGGGGGATGTTTCTTTATTCCCTTCCTTTCTACCCCCTTCTCCCTGATGAACACAGTTGTGTGAGACTGCAACACTTGGAACTTGGCTGTCATCTTTTTTTTTTTTTAAATTGGAGAGTAATTGCTTTACGCTGTTGTGTTAGCTTCTGCTGTACAACGGTGTGAATCAGCTATAAGTATACATATATCCCCTCCTTGAGCCTCCTTCCCATCCCCATCTCATCCCCCCACTCCTACCTCTCTAGGTCATCACAGAGCACCAAGTTGAGCTCCCTGTGCTATACAAGAGGTTCCCAATAGGTATCTATTTCACACATTGTAGTGTATATATGTCAATCTTCAAACCATAAGACAAAGTTCAAAAGTTAACCAGGACCACTGGCTCAAAGTCCTGACATTGCCAAGAGGTGACCTAACCCTGGCACTGACTTATTCCAGACTTCTTGTGAGCTGGGGCAGACGGGCACATGGATTAAGCCTCATATTCAGGCTTACAGTTTCAAGTATTTTCAACTAAGAAAGAATGAGAATGAAGGGATGCAGGAAGACAAGGAGAGAGAGGGGGAGGGAATGATTGGTTTTAAACATGCTGCAGGAAACCCAAACTGTCAGGACATGAGGAAACACATCTCCCTGCTCACCATGAGGACCACCAGTATACCTGCAGCCCAGGTCATGGGTTTCAGAGCCAGAGGGAATGGGACAGACAGGCCCACCTTGGGTCCATTTCCACATTCTGTTAATCTCTCCCACATTTGTATGACGTCTTTAAAGTTTCAAAGACAATATTCTTTGATCAACTGAGCAAAGCCTTCAGGGATCTGGGAAACATTTTTAGGACTTACATTTACCACTAACCATTCTGAGATGGCTATATAAGAATCCATAGCTAAAACAAATGATCATGATTCGAGTTAGAGATTTTTTTCATCAGCTGTTGAAACTCTCAGATACCACCAAACCTCTTCCCCACCCTCTGAAATCTCTACCCCAGCCCAGATTCAAAGAACAGATTCCTTCCCTCTCCCCACATCACCTTTTACACCTGCACCATCACTGGGGAACCCTAACACTAAAAGACTGACAGAAAGAAGGAGGCAGAGAAGCAGGTCTTTCCTGTCTTCTTGTGTAAGTCAGAAACTCCACCATTAAGGGAGAAAAGTGAAGAAGGGATCCAGGGCTAGCTCAGATAGTGTGTGGTACTCTCTAATGTCCTGGGATAAGGGTCCAGAAAATCAAAGCTTCCTCTGTCTGAATGTAAGCCTCAAGAGGAGGGGTAATAAACAAGCCTCCTTTCTTGATCCAAAGGGACAAGTAATTTGGGTCTAAACATGCACTAGGCCTGTTAAATTAGTGCATTAGCATCCAATTTGGCTCTTCTGTAAATGTAATTTCCTGTGTCCCAGAACAAGTTAACATTCTCATTAGCAAGCATGTGACCATGATCAATATATAGATATATTCTTTGACCCACAACATCCTTATGCTAGGTGGGGTGTTGGCTATAGAGTTATGGGCCCTGCCATCAAGAAGCTTATGTTGTAATGGGGAAGTAAGATATTTCTATGAACAATTATATAATAAGAGATTCAAACGTCAGTTCTAGACAATGAGAGAAGAGATAACCTAAGGCAGGATATGATTAATTGCCAAGTGAATTGTTCAGACAGTAATGACAGGAGGTCAGAGCGGAGAATGATTGCTTCAGTCGAGGGTAGTCAAGGATGCTTGTATCATCCTACAATTAGAAATGTGGAGACAAGGCAGAGACATTGAGTGAATGAGTTTAATATCTGTTTCCCAAATGGAGATATTGAAAATAAGGCTGGGAAGGGAGATGGGAACCAGAGGTTGATGGACTTCTTGTTTGAGAGGTCGAATTTTAAGAGACTCCCCCTCTAAATGGCAGATGATATCTTTGGGAAAGTGAGGAAGGGAAATCTGTGGAGCTGATTTCCAAAGGATACAACTGATGATCTTATACAATGTCTTAATTTCGTGACCAAGTACCTGTCTGGAGAAGACTCATTACTGGGCCATGATTAGAGAGAGTTTGTCTGTGCTCACTTTAGGAATGTTCTTCTGCTTCTGGCAAGAGCAACTGGCACTTAACTTTCTCTCCTGCTGTCAACATCTATAAACTCAAACAAGTCAAAACATATGAGACAAATGTTTTCAGGCATTGGAAAAAAGTGAAGGAACAAAATCTCTTGAGAGAAGGAAACATATGAGGTGAATCTGACTTGCAGCCTAGCTCTCTTCCTGGGGACAAGGCAGGGCCCAGTGGTCCCGCTGAGCTAAAGACATAGAGATTGGAGTTTGGTGCTGCTGGAGCAGATGGAATTTGTGAGGCAGGACCCTGGAGAGCAAGGGGGTACAACAGAGGCCCAGCAGGGATTACCCATGAGTAGCTGGCCAGGGTGAGACTCCTCAAATCCTAGCAGAGACTAGTTTCTGTAGGTTGAGAGAAAAATAATATCAGAAGTTTCACAGTGCTTGAAAGAATTCTCATTAATTCACTGACTTTAGGTTGAGAAACCAACATCCTGCAGGTTTGAAAAGCCAAAGGAAGAACTGGGGCAATAGCAAAAACTAGAAAAATGATGGAAGGGGTAGTCATAGAAGGAAGAGAGCCTCAAAGAGGGAACAAAATATTCTGCATACAAATGCTGCCAAAATCTCTGGATGACCCCTGAATTGTTAATGTGCATAGCAGCCAGCCAAGTCCAAGGAGACTGAGCAGATTGACCTGCTCCCCACCACGCTGAGAAAGAAACTGCGTGATCACTAAAATACACTGGGACAAAATTGGTGCGGTTCTGCGAAAACAATAATACAAGGAAATACATAGTTTTAAATGTTTATGCTGGAGAGAAACAAAGGTCTACTATCAGTGGTCTATGATTCAATCTAAAAATGCTTGAACAAGAGTAATAAAAAGAAAGAAATAAAAAATGTAAAAGCAGGAATCAAAGTAGAAAACAAAATGCAGAAAAAATTATGAAACCAAATGTTTATATTTTGGAAAAAAATCAAGAAAATAGTAAATCTGAAGCTAACTAATTGAGAAATAAGTGAGATATAACAGAAATAAATATAGTATCGGAGGTGAGCATATTACTACAAATCCTATAAACATTATAGAAATGGCAATAGAATACTAAAAGTAATTTAGTATTCAAAAAACTTGGATGAAATAGACACATATCTTGAAAATTGCAACTTAATAAAACTCTCATAAGATGAAATAGAAAACTTGAATAGCCCAGTATCTGTTAAACAAAATGATTCCATTTTCAATAATCTGAAAGATAAAGCTTAATGCTCAGATAGTTACACATGGCCAATTTCATCCACCATTCAAGGTAAAAATTACATTAGTCCTCCATAAACTCTCTCAGAAACTATAGAAACAGGAAATACATGCAAATTTGTTTTATGAGGATAGCATAACTGAGATGAAAATCTATTACAAAAGTAAAAAAATCCACAAAGTTTTGCAAATCAAAGTCAGCAATATATAAAAAGATAATATATTATGTTAGCTTATACTATGAATTCCATATTTGAAAAATAATTCAACAGAATTCACCATATTACCACAATTAAAGGTAAAATCAAATGTTTAATTAAACATCTGATAATAGTCAATACCAATTCATGTTAAAACCCATCAAATGAGGATATAAAGATTTTTTGACCTGAAAAAGGACTTGTAAAAAAAAAATCTACAGCTATCTTCACACAAAATACTATATTACTGACTGCTTTCCTCTTGAAATGAGGACAGAGAGTGCTATTCACTCTCATCATTTGCATTTGGCATTAGTAGGTGTTCTATCCATTGTAATGAGTCAAGAAAAACAAAGACAAAAACATTAGAAAGAAAAAAGAACTATCTCTGCTCACAGTGATATGACTATCTTAATAGGAAATAATGAGTAATCTATAGGCCATTACCATAACCAATAATTAAGTATATCAATGTCATAGGAGACAAGCTGTGGAGATACTCACAAATCAATTGTAGTTTTATAAATTAGAAATGGACAATTGAAAATTTAATTAAAAAATCAATCCCATTCATAAAAGCTTTGGAATTATAAATAGTCCAGTATAAATTTAATATAAGATGTGCAGGAGCAGTACACTGAAAACTATAAAATATTACTAAAAGTAATGGAAGATGATCTAAGTAAATAGAGATGTCTGTGGGATAGAACACTCAATACTATTAGGATATTAATTCTGTCAAAATCGATCTATAGATTCAATTTAATCATCATCTAAATTCCAGCAAGCATTAAGGTAAGATATGTAGAGCTGAATCTAAAATTTGTATGAAGATGCAAAGAACCTTTCAAAAGGAATTTGAAAAAAAAAAATAGAGAACTTACAGTATCCTGATTCCAAGTTAGTGTATTGTTGATGTATGGATAGACATAAGATTGATTGAATAGAATGTAAAGTGTAGACAAGATCCACACATATATGGTTAGTTGATATTCAAGAATGCCAAGGTAATTCAATGCAGAAATAATATCCTTTGTGACCAATGGTTCTGAAAGAGATATCCATACTATAAAATATGAATCTTCATCTCTACCTTATTCCTTGATAAAATGAAAATGAAAGTGTTAGTTGCTCAGTTGTGTCTGACTCTTTCTGACTCCATGGACTGTAGCCCACCAGGCTCCTCTGTCCATGGACTTCTCCAGGCAAGAATACTGGAGTGAGTTGCCATTCCCTTCTCCGGGGGATCTTCCCAAACAAGGGATTGAACCTGAGTCTTTCGCATTGCAGGCAGATTCTTTACCATCTGAACCACCAGAGAAGCCCACCTCACACTTTACGCAAACTTTAAGTTTGAAATAGATTTAAACATAAAACTATAAAGAAGAAAATTGTAGAAGAAAAAAATTATAGGAGACTATTGTGTGAAATGAGGGTAAAGCAACATTTTCTTAAGTAGGACATAGACAGCAATAACCATAAAAGAAAAAAAAAAGCTAGATTTCAGCAATATTTGAAATTCCTTGCTTATAAAAAAAACTCAGTTAATAAAACGAATGGACAAGTAATAAAATAGAAAATGCATTATAGACCATAGAACTCCTATAATTTAAAAGTAAAAGAAAAAAGAAAGTAACCTAATTAAAAAGAAAGAGACATTTGAACAAACACTTCACATATAAAGATATATGTATGGTCAATAAAGACATGAAAAAAGTGCCCAACATCATTGGTCATCATATCAGTATCAATCAATATGCTATCAGTGCAAATTAAAATCACAGTGTGTTAGCACTCTACACCCATCAGAGTGGCTGAAATTAAGACTAACAACACAGTATGTTGGTAAGGAAGGGGAACAACTAGAATGCTCACACACCATTGATGGGAGTGTGAAATGGCACAACTGCTTAGGAAAATGGTATGGCATTTTCTCATAAAACAAAAAACCACCAACCTTCCAATCCTGAGTTTATTAACATGAGAAATACAAGCATCTGACCATAAAAAAATTGTATGTGAATGTTCATAGTAGTTGAGTCATCATAGTCAAAAACTAGAAATAGCCCCCATCACAAGGGGAAGAGCTAAACAGACTTTACTATATTCACACGATGGTGGGGAAGGCTTTATATCAGTTGCAGTCCAACAGATGCAAAGTTTCAGTTATGCAAGATAAATAAGTTACAGAGATCTACTGTACTGCCTTTGGTTAAACATTTATATGCACTTAAAAACTTGTTAAGAAGACAGGTCCCATGATAAATGTTCTTACCGCAATAAAATAAAAAGAAAAGGAGAAAAAAGGAAGTTCTCCAAAAGAAATATGAGTATAAACATTTAGAAAATTTAAGTGTTCTACTTTAAGCAAATTTCATCTTATGTGTGTATTAAGTCATGTTCAACTCTTTGCAACCCTGTGGACTATAGCCCACCAGGCTCCTCTGTCCATGGGATTCTCCAGGCAACAATACTGGAGTGGGTTGCATGTCCTCCTCCAAGGGATCTCCCAACCCAGGGATCGAGCCCACATCTCTTATGTCTCCTGTACTGGCAGATGGATTCCCAACACCACCTGGGAATACCCATCTTAAAATGATTCATAAATAAATATTCAACTCTAATTAATATCATTAACTATTTTCACTGAAATATTTAGGAGAAAGTACACTGATGTCTGGATTCCCAGGTGTTACAGTGGTAAAGAATTCACCTGCCAATGCAAGAAAGGCAAGAGACATGGGTTTGATCCCTGGGTCGAGAAGACCCCCTGGAGGAGGAAATGGCACCCCACTCCAGTATTCTTGCCTGGAAAATTCCATGGACAGAGGAGATTGGCGGGCTACAGTCCATAGGGTAACAAAGAGTCAGACAAGACTGAGTAAATCTGCAACTTACTTTGAAATGCACAAAAGGTAAGATGGATTTTAAATAGATAAATAAATAGATATATTGATGATAAAGCAAATATAGCAAAATTTTAATTGTAGAATTAAGATGATGAGTACATGGGTGTTCACAGCATGTTCAGTTACTAAGTCATGTTTGACTTCTTGCAATCCCATGAACTGTAGACCGTCAGGCTCCTCTGTCCATAGAGACTTCCAGGTAAGAATACTGGAGTGGGTTGCCATTTCCTTCTCCAGGGGATCTTCCCAGATCTAGGACTGAACCTGTGTCTGCTGCATTGACAGGTAGATTCTTTACCACTTAGCCACCAGAGTAGCCTGCTCACAGGATAATTCTTTCAAATTTCCATGTTTTAAAATTTTAATCACCAAATATAGGGAAAAATAAGTGCACCTAACCAGAAAATCTAAGACTCTTCAGGGCAGGACTCCGCACAGAACTGTCTTGCTGTCACTTTATAAATTTAGTCAAATGAAGGAATGAATTCTCGCCTTTTTTTTTTTTAACCTCTGTATGTCTAACAACTTCAACACCTCACATCCTGGAAAGGCAGCCCTCCCTTGTGTTTCTTGCCTGGGCTCTGTCCAGCTTCTCCTAGACCTGACTTCTAATTCTTCAGAGCCTACACTGGATTAGGTCTCTAAGGGCCTCTTCTGAGGATTCTCACATTTTTAATCCTCTCAGTTTTGTTCACATGACTTTCAGCTTCATGCTGGCCACACTCACTAAACCATCTTCACCTCCCAAGCTCTTCTGACCTCAATCATTTCACTCCAAGGCAGTTGCCTCATCTGATAGACCCTTCCAAGCAGGAGGTCAAGCCACATTCCATTTATTCTTCCCTGTCACCACCAATTAGAACCACTGTACGATCACCTTTTTCTCTTCAACCCCCAATCTGTCTCTAACTCACGGTTTCCCTGCTGGGAACTTCAGTGGCTCCGGAAACCAACAGAAGAGCCACCAGCTTCAAAGCCAATGCCCAAAGTGCTTTGTCATCAGGTCTCACCTGGCCTAGCAGGTTCCCAGGTGCTCTCTTGACAGTTGCTGCACCTGCCTCCTACCTGTGACCTCACCTGTGCTCCACCAAAGCTGTGCCATGAGAAGGTCACCCTCTTCATGGTTCACCTCCAAAGACCACATATTTCCTTTGTCCTTCCAGCTCCAACATCACCCTGAGATCTGGATTTGGTGTCCCTCTACCTTTAAACATTTCTATGTGGATGTCGTAGAGCCTTCTCAATCAACATCCCCAAAAGAAAGGCATTGATGTCCCCCTAAAAGTACTTCTTCTCAGTGTCCCCGCACTAATAAACAGGGCTCCCACTGACTCACTTTCACCAGACACTTTTTCATACACTCTGCCCCCAGACCATCAGGAGCTGCAGTTTACTCTATCTGCCAAATAGATCCTTTCAACTTGACCCAAGCCACCTTTGCCTCTGAGGTGTTTCAGTGGACCTTGAACTAGTTTTCTGCTTCCCTTTCAACTCCCCCTTCTCCCATCACGCACAGCTTACTCCTCAGCCAGACATCAGGGAGAATCTTCTAAAACTTTACCGAGATCATATCTGCATTATGCTCTTCAGTTTCCGGGCTTCCCAGGCAGTTCAGTGGTACCGAATCCACCTGCCAATGCAAGTGGATTCCCATGAACTGTAGACCACCAGGCTGCAAGGGACGCAGGAGACTCGGGTTCAATCCCTGAGTCAGGATGATCTCTGGAAGGAGAAATAGTAACCCACTTCAGTATTCTTGCCTGGAAAATTCCATGGACAGAGGAGCCTGGAGGGCTACAGTCCATGGGATTGCAAAGATTTGGACATGACTCACACATAAACAAAAGCACTTCAACTTCCAATGGCTGATTTTCATTCAGGTGGTATCCAGAATCCCTGCCACGATTGGTCTAAAAGACTTAAAGGTAGGGATTTCCCTGGTGGTTCATCAGTAAGACTCCAAGAACCCAGTGCAGGGGGCCCTGGGTTCCATCCCTGGTCAGGGAACTAGATCCTACATGTCACAACTAAGAGGTCACATGCTGCAACTAAAACCCTGTGTACCACAGCTAAGACCTGGTGATTAAATATATAGTATCGATAAATAACTTATTGATGTTTAAAAAAAAGAACAGGGCTGGTCAGTCCCTTCTCTGACACTCCCGCTCACTCACTCTGCTCCAGCCACACTGGGCTTCTCCCTTAGCCACATACACACCATCTATGACCGTCTCTCAGGAGCACTGCTTTGATGTTCTCTCTGCTAGGGGCACTCTTGCTTTCAATATTCAAAGGCCAGTTCCCTGAGCTCTTCATATGCTGTTCCTCTCTTTCTTCTTTCCCTGCTTTATTCTACAAAACACCTGCAGTAATCTGGGTGCTATCAGAAGTAGAGGCCAGGTGGTGATTAAGCATGCAGCATTTTATTAGGAGAAATGCAAGTGAAAGAAACTGGGAGGGAGCTGGAAAAAGCTGGGAGCATGGCTGGGGCCCATTCAGGTCTGACCCAGGTGAGTGGGAGCAGTGAGAAGGCAGGTGAGAGCCTAGAACTCTGGGAGGTCTCTGGGGCGGGTGTGGGGGAGGTTTCAGCAAAGCCACTGGAGAGTCCTCGAGCCCAAGTGTTCAAGCGGGGATTCCCTCAGCTCTCAGCACCTGGTCTGCATTAGGACCCCAGCATTCTGATTTGAGGAGCAGCCCACAGGAAGAGTGACCTGGGCACAAATTCAGTGACAGATTCAGAACCCTGCGGCAGGGGTGCTGGTCACTCACGATCCCCTTGGTGGAGGAAGCTTTCTCAGGCAACCACATACCTGAACTTTATGCTTCTATTTCCTGCCTACCCTCTTTTGAGAAGGAAATCAACTTAAGAGAGCTGATCTGTTTCCTCCTCTAATTCCAGCACCTAGAATAATGCCTGTTGCTGCTGTTGTTCAGTCTCCAAGTCGTGTCCGACTTTTTGTGACCCCATGGACTGCAACTCGCCTGGCTCCTCTGTCCTCCACTATCTCCCATAGTTGGCTCAGGCTCATGTCTTTTGAGTTGATGATGCTACCCAACCATCTCATTCTCTGTCGCCCTCTTTTCCTTTTGTCTTCAATCTTTCCCAGCCTCAGCGTCTTTTCCAATGAGTTGGTTCTTCGCATCAGGTGGCCAAACTACTGGAGCTTCAGCTTCAGCATCAGACCTTCTAATGAATATTCAGGGTTGGTTTTCTTTAGGATTGACTGGTTTGAAATCCTTTCTGTAAAAGGGACTCTCAAGAGTCTTCTCCAGCACCACAATTCTTTTTTTTTTTTTTTTTTTAGTTCTACCAGTTTATTGCTACCAACTCATCTCTCTCCACCCTCGTGCACACATGCTCAGTCATGTAATCCCATGGACTTCAGCCCGCCAGACTCCTCTGTCCATGGATTTTTCCAGGCAAGAATACTGGAGTGGGTTGCCATTTCCTTCTCCACAGCACCACAATTCTAAAGCCTCAATTCTTTGGTACTCAGCCTTCTCTATGGTCTAGATGCATAGTAGGTGTTCAGTTAAATTTCTTGCATGAACAAATGAGTAAAGAATTGAATGAATGAATCAGAATGCTCCTTTTCTGCCCACTCTGAGTCTGTGGAATCCCTGGTAACCCCTTCCTTCTCATATAGAGTGTTACAGTAATTTTCCTCTATTGCCAACATGGGCATGAGTTTCAAGGGCTCAGCTCCTGGCTGTAGGTACTTTGCTCCATCCTGGTACCAAAGACCTTTCGGAAACCAGGTTAATGTCTGCTCAATAAATCTCTGCTGGTCCTCATTTGGCCCTCGGGATACTCATGTGAGAAAGGGCACGACTAGACTTCCCATTT
Organism: Dama dama; assembly: GCF_033118175.1. Taxonomy (NCBI): domain Eukaryota; kingdom Metazoa; phylum Chordata; class Mammalia; order Artiodactyla; family Cervidae; genus Dama; species Dama dama. Next base: position 45,111,189 of record NC_083694.1, on the reverse strand, counting down.
TGCAAATAGAAGGTGTGGAATGCAGAGTTATCGATCACGTTCTAAATGCCGTGGCTTGCACACCTTATGTACTGCAACCGGGAAAGCCCCAAGGTCTTAATCTCACCCCATCACTCACTCCCATTTAATAGATGGGTCAGCTGAGACTTAGGAAGTGACAGAGCCAGTGCTGAAAGCCAGAGACTGTGACCCTTTTCAAGGCCATGGACTGCTTGCACAGAGCCCCAGCACCCCTTACCAGGTGGAAAATAACCCAACCAGGAGGCATCTCGAGAGACCTTAGATTGGAGATCTCACATTCACCTGTGAGCCGTCTTTCCCCCTCCGTGGAGCTCACGACTGACGTGTGTCGCTCTTTTACCTTGGACTTCAAAATTGCGAAGGTATGTGAGTGAACAGGTTAATGTTCGGACAGTGCCTTGGAGTTCCAGAGCAAGAGCTGCTCCTAAAGCCCCACTATGATTATTCATTATTGTTAATAATCGAGTCAGAGGAAGCAGAGGTACCCAGTGCCTTGTGGATTGATGGATCACCACATCCCTTAGCTATTTGCTAATGCCATTACTTTTACAGCTTAATCTTCCTGTAACCATTTTTCAATAATCAGGGAAGCTAAATTAAATGAAATGCAACTCCTTGCGATTAAGCCCAGCATCTTGCTTACCAAAGGATATCCACTCAGGTGGGCAAGTTTTAAGCTGCCTTTCCAATGGTCTGGTTATATCTTTTTTTTTTATGACCATGTTTTTATTTATATTTAAATATGTTTATTTTTATATTTAATTTATATTTAAATACATACACATATTTATTTAAATAACTGTGCTGTTGGAGAAGACTCTTGAGAGTCCCTTGGACTGCAAGGAGATCAGATTAGTCAATCCCAAAGAAAATCAACACTGAATATTCACTGGGGGGACTGATGCTGAGATTGAAGCTTCAATACTCGGCCACCTGATATGAAGAGCCAAGTCATTGGAAAAGACCCTGATTCTGGAAAAGATTGAAGGCAGGAGGAGAAGGGGACGACAGAGGATGGGATGGTTAGATGACATCACCGACTCAATGGACAGGAGTTTGAGCAAGCTCCAGGAGATGGTGAAGGACAGGGAAGCCGGGTATGCTACACTCCATGGGGTCACAGAGTCGGACATGATTGAGCAACTGAACAACAAGAAATATTTAAATTAATTACTATTGGAGTATAGTTGTTTTATAATGTTTTATTGATTTCTGCTCTACAGCAAAGTGAATCAGCTATGTGTACATATATATCCCCTCTTTTTTGGATTTCTTCCCCATTTAGATCAACACAGAGCATTAAGTAGAGTTCCCTGTGCTATACAGTGGGTTCCCATTAGTTATCTATTTTATGTTGTCGTTGTTTAATTGCTAAATCGTGTTCAACTTTTTGTGAACCCATGGACTGTATAGCCCTGCCAGGCTCCTCTGTCCATAGGATTTCCAGACAAGAATACTGGAGTGAATTGCCATTTCCTCCTCCAGGGGGTCTTCCTGACCCAGGGATAGAACCCACATCTCCTGCGCCTCCTGCATTGGCAGGCGGATTCTTTATCACTGAGCCACCAGGGAAGCCCTATCTATTTTATACATAGTATCAATAGTATGTATATGTCAATATCAATAGTATGTATATGTCAATTCCTCCCACCATGCCCCACCCCCAGCCTGCAATTCTTTATGTTGCCACCACCCCTGTGTTCCTCCCAATACACAAATTTTGACCACATTGGAGAAAACTCATGGATTCTGAGACTTAGGCACAGCTAATACCACCAAGCTCATGCCTCTGGTTGGAATTCTCACCTTCACTCAATGCTGCAAAGTCTGGAATGACAAAGGTCTTAAGTCATCACCAACTTTCCAACAAAGTGTCAGAATAATCAGAAGTTTTTCCAGATAGAATCATGTCTGTTCCTTCCCAGCACTGGGTGGTGTGATATGCCAGCACAACAAAATCTCCATGCAGCATCTTGAGTGTTTGTTGTGATGGCCATGTAACAGAGAGCACATTTTAAATCGAGGAATACTTACACTGGGACTAGTTTGGGATTAATTTATTTCTGTACAGACCTTCTGGAGTAGGAAACGGAAACCCACTCCAGTATTCTTACCTGGTAGATCCCATGGACAGAGGCAACTGACGGGCTACAGTCCACGGGGTCACAAAGAGTGGCACATAACCCAGCAACTAAGCACAGTACAGTACAGACCTTCAGTAGGAAAAAAAAAGTGGGGGGAGAAAGATGGTCAAAAATTCACACACATCTGTGGCTGCCGTAAGGAATGTTTTAAAGATAGCACCATACCAAGAATGTAGAAATAAATTAAGGAGGCTTACGAGCTGTGCACCAGAGACAGTAGCACCATCTGCTTTAAGAAACAATTATTTTCCAGAAAAAAATACACTCTAAGACTGAGTAAATGTCCCCGTAGTCTAAATATTTGCTTTCCACATGCATCCTGGGAATGATATGCAAATGTCCCAAGAACTCAGAAGGCATTACAAAATATTGTAATGGAAAGGAACAAAGTCATTCTACTATGCGGTGTGTTCAATTGCTATGTAAATGTGGAAACATTATTATTTATTGCTTTTTCAGCTCTGACAGTTGGAAATATTGCAGAATCACGAGACATCTGTTGAGTGGGGCGTGTGGGGATCTGCAAAAATGCAATCGGGACTAAACTGTGTTATGTCTGGGCTCCTGGGTGCAGGTGTGAAGTCACAGCGAGAAACAAATCGCTCCAAGCTCTTTGCAGCCACTTACTTGGCAAAAGTTAAACACTCCAGGAGTGCACTCGGGGACGCGCCATGCTAACTCTGGCGAACACACGGTGGTTTCTGTTTCCCACAATCTGTTACAGAAGGCCTAACGCTGCCCGGGAACTAAGCCATCCCATGGAAGTCCTTCAGAGGATGGTAAGCAGCACAGGCTTTGGGGAATGACACTTACCAGGGTCCTGGGCCTTCCCCAATCAATAGAAATTGATTAGATGCCAGTCAAGAAATTCAGACAAGGATTTCTTTGGGTTCCTGAGGCCACAGGAGGAAGTGAGAACAAGTTACAGTTTCCCTTGCTGGCTCCTCAAGGAGCCTGGTTCCTTAAATGGGGTGAAGGTAGGTGTCTGCCCAGGGGTCAGGCCAGAGCAGGTTGTTTAGGTGGTTTGCCCACCCTCCAGTGGTATTGAGTGCAGGGAGCGTGTACAGCACCCTGCTTCTGCTCCTGACACCCTGTTTCTGCTCTGAGCTCTTAAGAAGTGGTAGTTGCATTTTTGGGGGTGGTGGGGATCTTTTTGTATCTCGTTGTCCTGAATTTGTCCCAACTGCACATGCACACAGTCATTTTTAGTCCCTTAGAGTTTGTATTTTGGGCTTCCCAGTTGGCACTAGTGGTAAAGAACCCGCCTGCCAATGCAAGAGACACAGGTTCGATCCCTGAGTGGGGAAGATCCCCTGGAGGAAAGCATGGCAACCCACTCCAGCATTCCTGCCTGGAGAATTCCGTGGACAAAGGAGCCTGGCAGGCTACATAGGGTCACAAAGGGTCAGACACAACTGAAGCAACTTAGCACGCACTCATGCCATTTATATTTTGTTGCTTGAGGTGACATATGTCTGGGAGCAGCACTGCAACAGAGTCCCAGGTCCTAGCCCGTCTCGGAGTGGACAGACGTGTACTCAAATCCCAGCTCTGCGACTTGCCGGCTGCAGGGCTCTGGACAAGTTGTGGGACTTCCCTAGGTCTCAGTTTCTTCATCCATAAAATTGGGATGTCCTAGGGTTGTTATGAGAGCAGAATTATCTAATATATATCAAGGGCTTAGTGTCCTTATTTCCAGAACTCCTCTCTGTCCCTCCTCTGCTTCCCCAGCTAAAGGGAGTTTCCATAAAAAATACATCTGAGACATCTTCGCCAGCACTTTGAAAATTTTATTGACACGCGGTGAGGGGCATTCAGTCGTGAGATGGGATTCATTAACTTGTGTCTGCGACTTTTGAATTGTCTCCTGCAGGGTCTCTGTTTGATAATCCAGGGCCTTGTTCTAGCCTTTGATATTTCAAATCTGCCAGGAGCAGCTGCACGTGGCCCAAACACTAGATCTTAAATATTCCTGAAAACATCTTCCCTTCTTGCTGTCCCGAGCTCACCCGGAAGACCTGACAGTGGTACCGGGCGAACTGTAGTGAGCAACCAAAGAGCCCCGTTACGCAGCGCCTGACCAGCCCAAACTGCTCCTGCCATCTTTCCCAGGAAAGCAAGAAAGTTCTCTGCTTGTCCAGAATTCACTGCAGACCCTCTTTTAACATCTATTAGATTTCTCTCTAATAGATATCTACCGTTCCTCCACACTTAGATAATATTTATTTAGGGGAGGCTTGCTTAGGAGAGGTTTAGCATGGGGTTATCATTATTTTCGTTATTCTTGTTATTGTTGAAAATGTGAAAGTTATGTCCAACTCTTTGCAACCCATGGACTGCGGCCCACCAGGCTCCTCTGTCCATGGGACTCCCCAGGCAAGAATACTGGAATGGATAGCCATTCCCTTCTCCAGGGGGTCTTCCAGACCCAGGGTCTCCTTCATTGCAGGCAGATTCTTTACCATCTGAACCACCAGAGAAGCCCTCTTGTTATTGTTAAACCTGCTCTATCAATGATGTGGTGGTGGTTGAGTTGCTAAGTCATGTCCTGCTCTTCTGAACCCATGGGCTGTAGCTGACTAGGCTCCTTTGTCCATGGGATTCTCCAGATAAAAACACTGGAGTGGGTTGCCATTTCCTTCTCCAGGGGATCTTCCCAACCCAGGATTCGAACCCAGGTCTCCTGCATTGCAGGCAGATTCTGTGATGTGCCAAGTGCCAAGTCACTTCAGTAGTGTTTGACTCTCTGCAACCCCATGGACTATAGCCCACCAGGCTCCTCTGTCCATGGGATTCTCCAGGCAAGAATACTGCAATGGGTTGCCATGCCCTTCTCTAGGGAAGCTTCTTGACTCAGGGATCAAACCCAGGTCTCTTATATCTCCTGCATTGGCAGGCGGTTGTTTACCGTTAGTGCCATGGCCAGATCCCTACCAATGATATCCTTATCAATGATACCTGAAAACATTACCAGTTAGCACACTGGTTTTCTAACTGGTAAGTGAAACTCATGGGTTCTTAAAGTTCTAGTTCCTAGGAATAGCTTATTTATTCCCCTGGTTTCTTAACTGAAAGTAAGAAAAGAATCGCCTAAGGATGAGATGATTCATACTATCTTCAACTCCTTGAGAAAGCAACACAGGCATTAGAAAAGCATTGTACTGCATAAACCTGTTCCTGCTTTTGCCCTTCCCCCCAAATTAAAGGATGCCCATCATCCACCATTTATAGGCAACCTCCCTGGGTGTCAGGGAGAATGTCAGCATGATGTTGGCCAGAGAAGCAAGGTTCCATAAAAAGCACATGGAGATGTCCAGGAACTGGAGACAGCAGCACTGATCTACCACAGGAAGACCTCTACTCCATGCAGTGCACAACCCACCGACTGGGTGGAGGGATGCTCTGCAGGGAGTATCCCGTGTCTCTGGAGCTATAGGGAGACACAAGGCTGACAACAAAGAACATGGAGGGAGATCTGCTGTTGCAGAAGGACACACAACCAGAGCATCCTCAGGGATGCAGAAAAGGAGAGACCTGCCCACAGCTGCACAGAGACTGGTCTAGAGAACAGGAACCTGTTTTTACGCTTGGGGTGAGCCTTGTTCATCCTCACAGGATGAAAAATAACCCACTGGGGTAATGTGAAACATCTCCAGAGAGCAACAAATGAGAAGAGAGACGGACTGAAAACAGACCAACAACAAAAAAAAACAACGCAGAGGGAGAGGTTAGGCGCACACAAGACACAGGTGGATTCGGATGAGAAAAAATGATTGACAGGCAGCAGGCAAGCAGAGGGAAGGAGGGAGGCCCATGAGGCTGCGCAGCTGCAGAGGATGGATGGGGGAGGACCACACAGAACCCTGACAGGCAGGTGGAGGAAGGCTATCACTTAGGGGCAGACCCACAAAGCCCGGCAGAGCATTTACCCATCCTGACACTTGAATCTACTCTCTGAAGATCCACTGTGTATTGAGAACTTAGTGTCGGTCAGGCTCAAGCATGGACTTGTGCACACTTTATCAAAAATGATCTCTGCCAACCTTCTTGGTTCCTTAAGCAGTAAGTGATGGAAAAGTTTTTTTTTTTAGCGGGGTCCACTCCCTGTCAGCAAAGACTAACACGCAAATCCCATTCCCATACAAAATTTCTCACTTTTGCTCCACATGGTGGAAAACCCAAACCTGCATAGACCTTATATTTCCAGAAGCAATGTTACTACTATGTCATTTAGGGTCATTTGGAGAATGTGTGATTGCAACGCATATTTTATCACATTCTTGCTTAGGCATTCTATTTGTTCTTCTCCCCCAAAGCTTATCGATTTCATTTCCTTGAGGACCTATCATGGGCCAGAATCCTTGCAAAGAGAAAGTAAACAAGGAGAAAGAGGGAGCATTTGATCTGGGCTCTGGAAGTTGGCTATAAGCATATTGTGTATATTTTCGAATTACGGTTTTCTCTGGATATATGCCCAAGGGTGAGATAGCTGGATCATGTGGTAGCTCTATTTTTAGTTTTTTAAGAAACTTCCATACTACTCTCTGTAGTGGCTATGCCAATTTACATTTCTACCAACGGTGTAGGAGGGTTCCCTTTACTCCACACCCTCTCTAGTATTTACTATTTGTATACTTTTTGATGACGGTCATTCTGACTGGGTGAGGTGATACCTCATTTCAGTTTTAATTTGCATTTTTGTAATAATTAGCGATGTTAAGCATCTTTTCATGTGCCTATTGACCATCTGTATATATTCTTTGGAGAAATGCCTACTGTGTAATGCTTTTGCAGTCTCCTAGGCTGACTGGGTGCAGTTGGATGAATGGGTTGCTATAACCTTGGGGAGTGGGCAATGTGGGGACTCCACATGGGGAGGAGTAGGAGCAGTTTGTACCCAGCCCCACACTGTCAATGCTGATCTCTCCTGAAACAATCAAGGAACCTGACACCCCTTCTCTGGGACAGACCAGAGAAAATGGAAGCACGAAGTCCTCCCACCCCTAACTCCAGAATCTCAGAGAAACTGGTGATGGTGCTGGGCCATTCAGAGAAGACACTTTAGCCAAAGTAAAACTCACTGTAGAGAGAGATGATGAAGTTTGTACTCAAGCTCTAACTTTGAACAGTTGCAAATTCAGAGATCAAGAATGTTCCATGTGGCATGAAACACCCCAAGGTAAAATGTGATGCAGAGGTATGAGGCAGGGAGGACCTAGAGAAGAAATATCCAGGTGTCAACTGCAAATTGGCACTCACCAAGAGCATTTGCCAGTGACTAAACAGCAGCAAGGGTGTTTGCTATCTGCCTCTGTGGAGACGGAACCCTGAGCTGCTGCAGCTACCAAACTTCAACAGCCCCTGAGCGAAATTCAGGGTGGAGAGTGAGGCACTCTGTGCTCCTGGTGGAAAGGTCTTTAGATAGTTAGATATTTTCAGGAACTGATTTCCTGATCCCAATCCTTGCACCTCTTCATATCTAGAAAAGCACTAAATCCCTTCATGGTGACATGAGCTCCTTGTGAATAGCAGAAAACCTTTTGTAAAGTAAGGACTGGATTACGTTGAACTCCCCCTTCACCAAAATCTTATGTATTGACCTTTCCCCACTGCCTCTTTGGAGCAGTCTCTCAGAGCTATTGGAGGTGCTGTCTCCCGGGCTGCAGTCCTAATTTGCCCCAAATAAAATTTAACTTGCAACTCTCACGCTGTGCATCTGTTTTAGTCGACGCGGTTAAGTCCAAAACAAAGATGCTCTCTTGAGCAGCACCTGGCTGAGAGTTCCTCCAGTTTCCAATTGGGAGGAGTCAGACGTCAGTGGCAGAGCTCTTCCACAGAACTGCCTTTATCTGTATCCTGCTGTCACATAGACTCTGTCTTGGGCTTCACTTGATGGCCATCAGAGCATGAGTGTGATAAGATCACACCCCAGCTCCATGACTGACCAGCAGTGTGATGCCAAGCCGCTGCCTACCTTGTCTTATCCTAACAAGAACCATCTCATAGGTGGCTTTGGCACTCCAAATTGGCATCTGTACACTGGCACCTAACTTAATCTTGGAGACAGAATTTGGGGGAACTAGAAAAGAATAAATTTATTGATTTGCCAGGCAAAGGGGACCACAGCAGGTCAATGTCCTCAGAACTGCAAGTCCCAACCCAGGGCAGGTGGTGGTGGTTGTGGGTGGGGGCAGCGGGTTTTGATCAGTGTGCCTGCAGGGTCTGCATTCCTTCAATCCAGAGATAATCCAACATCAGGTGGCCTCCTGATGGGCTTCTGTGGTTCTTGAGGTTTTTGAACTGTGACCTTCTCCTTGGAATGAAAAGTGCTTCATTAAGTAGTTAACATTTTCCATTTGGTGGGGGTTTTATTTCTGCAGAACAACTCAAAGATATTGTTCTGTGTATCCCTTGAGGTGGAACCAGGCTCTGCCCCAAGGTTGCACTATTGTTTCTTTTCCACTTTTCCTGTGTCTTCACATCCCTGCCCTTCCCTGATTAGCAATTGTTTGAACCTGCCCTTTGGAATTCAGGCAAGGTCAAGGAGGGTGAATGAAGCCCTGTAGAAAGGCTTTTGTGTCCAGGAGCCCCACAGGGTCCGGTCCTGTTAGGGTTTCAGCTTGAGGACTAAGTGAATTAATATTTACTCTACAACAAGCATGCTGCCAGTTGGCTAAAATGATGGATGTTTACTTCTTTTTCTCTGTCTTCTCACCATCATTGTTATGTTTGACACAAAGAACCCTTTCAGGAACTGTTAGGCGTCTGGAGCAGGTAGACCCTCCCCACAACTTCAGGAAAGGTCCAGGTGCCCAGGATGGATATGCCAGAGTGGCAGCCTTTGGTGCAGCGATGATGCACATTGAGATCCCAACATAACACTTTCATGCACATTATCTCATGTGAAGCAGCTTCAGGATGCCTTTCTCATGCAGCCGCACCTGGTCCCACATTCAAAAGGCCCCAGCACTAAGCTTAAGGCTTTGTCATTGTTGTCTTGATACTCTGAGTAATTTTCTCACAAGGGACCCTACATTTTCATTTTGCAATGGGTCCCAAAAAAGATGTGACACCCATGAGGCATTGTACCCTTGATTCCAGGGCAGCTAAGGAAGGACCCAACCTGAATGAGTAAAACCATGTGCTTTGAACTCAGACTTGCAGGATTTTACTGAACATTTAAAAAATTATGGTAAAATTCATCCAACATAAACTGACAATTTTAACTGTCTTAAAGTGAGAGATTCTGTGAGCAATTTCATTTGGTAAATTTTTCATATGGTGCAACCATCACTACCTCCCAGTTCTGGACCATTTTCCTCACCTCAAAAAAGAGCCCTCTGCTCACTAAGCTGTCACTCCCCATCCTCCCTCCCTCAGCCCCTGAAAATGAAAGTGAAAGTCGCTCAGTCCTGTCTGGCTCTTTGTGACCCCATGGACTACACAGTCCATGGAATTCTCCAGGCCAGAATACTGGAGTGGGTAGCCTTTCCCTTCTCCAGGGGATCTTCCCAACCCAGGGATCGAACCCAGGTCTCCCACATTGCAGGCGGATTCTTTATCAGCTGAGCCACAAAGTAAGCCCAACACTAATCTGCTTTCTGTCTCAATGGATTTACCAATTCTGGAATTTTCACACAAATGGAATCGTACAATATGAGGTCTTCCTTGAACTTTTGGACACACATTTAACTCACTTGTGAAACAGAGATAATATACCTAACCTCAGCATTGACGTGGATGCTTAGTGATAAACTTACCCAGGCATAGAATAAATGGTGGTTATGGTTCTTGTAGGGCTTCCCAGGTGGCGCTAGTGGTAAAGAACCCACCTGCCAATGCTGAAAACATAAAGGAGCAGGGGTTCGATCCCTGAGTCAGGTAGATTTCCTGGAGGAGGGCTTGGCAACCCACTCTAGTATTCTTGCCTGGTTTCAAAGAGTCGGACATGACTTGAAGCGACTGCAATGAACTGAACTGTGGCCATACAACCCAGCCAATGCTGAGTTTGAATCCTGCCCTTTGATTCTAATCCTAACTACTATACTCTGAATCTCCTTGCTGCCTGGGTTGGATTCCCAAAGGGACAAGGATGAGGAGCAGGTTAAGCCCATGTAGACAGAGAAAAAAAAGATGAGAAAAAGTCTGGAGGAAGAAAGCACAGGCAGAAGGTTGTGGGTGAAGTGCAGGTGATGAGCTGGGCTCCCCAGTTGAGGCCACCACCTGGGACCTTCCGTGCCCATCTCGTGAATCTGGTCTGCCCATCACAGTTGCCTTACAGTACCTGAAGGACTCTGGGTAGGTTTTCATTGGATCTAGACTCTGCTCTGTGGGAATTGTAGCTGAAAAGAAGGATTGTGCAGGATAAGAGAAGGCAAGCCAGCCAGGGCTGCATCCTGGGGACATTCTTTCTCTATCACAGAATCAGTGATTTGTTTCGTCTTAAAATAACTACAATGCTGTGCTGGAGCTGAGCTGCGGGAACCTCCCGACATTCGGAAACAACGGCTCACGATGCTTCACCATGGGTCTATCTGCCTATGGTTAAATGGAACAGGCATGGCTTGATACCTGGGATTCTTTCTTTCCTGTTTGAGCAGGGCATTGTTTCCGCCTCCTAGTGGGCCCAGATCAGCAGCACAGGAGCACGGGAACAACACCGGCCTCTGGATACAAGGGACAGAGGCCTGAACAATGGACCACATTGTGGCTAAGAGGCCTTAGCAAAGCAAACAGATAATTACCACACTTTTTGAGATGGCTTTGGACAGTAGCTCCAGATATCTTTGGAAACAAAGTTTCTGCTCTTATGCAACCTTCTTTTCTTGTATGAAAGTCCATTTGGACACCAGTTGGAGCCTTCACTGGAGAAGGAAATGGCAACCCACTCCAGGACTCTTGCCTGGAAAATCCCATGGATGGAAGAGTGTGGTAGGCTACAGTCCATGGGGTCACAAAGAGTCGGACACGACTGAGCGACTTCACTTTCACTTCTCACTTTGGAGCCTTCACTATTCCTTGAACTTGACAACAGGACTTTTCTCTCTGAAATAGTCAGATTGTCACGGGGTGGTCCATGGAGGACCAGGAGAGACTATGGTTTCAAAACTTTGTCAAACAAGGAGGGAGAGATGGATAAGGGGACATGGAAAGGTGATTCTCCCAGGAGCTCTGATTTATGGGGTAGAGGACATTTACAGGGTAGAGAACATTTTTTTGGCTTTAATCTGAATTTTTACTCTTTCACAATTATTGAAATCACATCTTCTTTCATTTCTGCCATCTTGGTATTTCTATCTCAATTCTTCCTCCCTCTTGAAATTTGCTTTATTAATTATTATTATGTGCACATGTGCTCAGTCACTTAATCATGTTGAACTCTTTCTGACTCTATGGCTTGTAACCTGTCAGGCTCCTCTGTCTCTGGGCTTCTTCAGGCAAGAATACTGGAGTGGGTTGCCATGCCCTCCTCCAGAGGGTCTTCCCCACCCAGGGATCAAACCCAGGTCTCCTGCGTTGCAGGTAGATTCTATACCACTGAGTCACCAGGTAAGCCAAAATATTATTATCTTATATCACTTATTTGTTATTGTTTATTGCTTTATTTTATTATCTATTGACTTTGTTTTATTTCATTTTCCCCCCAGAGGTTTGGAATATCTGCACCCTGTTTCTGGTAAGCTAGTAATTACCTGTAAAATGTTTGCCAAATGAACCTATATAGGTTTTTTTCTTGTAAATTTCTAAAATTAATCAGGTTCTATAACCTCTTTATAAGACAGCATAAATCTTTCTATAGTCCTTCTCTTGGTAAACTTGGTATTATTCCAAGTTTTGTCAAATTTTAGTTTCAAACAGTTTTCACATAAAAATTAAACTTTTAAATTGAAACCTTTTAAACTTTTAAAAATTAACCTTTTTAACTTAACATTTAAAAATTAATTTTAACCTTTTGACTCTTTTTAACCTTGAATATTAGTTTTATTCAAAATTAGACATTATTAACACTACTTTGAAAGTTTTGACTAATATTGCATTTTATTTCTCTCTTCATCTCACTTTTTTTCCTTGTGGCTATACTTTTTCCTGTGCAATATGCCTGCATCTTCCTAGATCCAACTTATGTTCTGCTGGTGTAAATGCTGGACAATTTCCTTTCAGGAATATTTTGTAGGTGCTACAATTTTTAAAAATCTGCATGTTTGAGAGAGAGTTTTGTCCTCTTTTTTTGATTGACTTTGGCTTATTACAGAATTCTCAGTTCAGACCCCTTGCCCTTAGAACTTAAGAGGTACAGGCCCACTGTTCTTAGAATTTCATACCAAAAAAAGTGATAACTGATGCCATTCTAATTCTTGATATTTGGAAAATAATCCGCTTCTCTTCTCTACATTTTTAGGTTAGTTTTTTTTTTTTTTTTTTAACTTGAATTTCAAAAAAAGTTTAGCTGTATTTAGGGGCATGCACAGTTTCGTGCTTTGCTTAGCATTCAATGGGTCCTTTAGATTCAAATCTTTCTTTCAATTCAAATCTTAATGTGTTTCTTCTGTTGTTTTGCTATTAATTTTTTACTCTTTTTTCTTTCTTGTTTTCTGGATCACCCATTATTGGGTGATAAATTGAATGTATTACTCAAGTCTCTTAATTTTTTCTTCCTTGTTTCTCTCTTTGCCTCATTTCATCTCCCAACTCAGTGATGGTTCTGAGCCATTTTCACTCTGTTCTCTAGCTGTCTATAGACTATTCCTTTCAGAAACCTTGTTTAGAAGTCTTTGTTACTTTCCACTCTTTTCTTAATAGCTTCTTTTTAGGGAGTGCTATCTGCGCATGTTCCTAGTAAGAAAATTCAATATCAAAAAGACATCAATCCTCCCTAAATTGATGTATGGGTGCAACATATTGCCAATTCAGAGTCTAATATGAATTCTATGGAACTTGACAAATTGACTCTAAAATATACATGGAAGTGTGGAAAACCAAAAATGACAGCAAAACAAAGACAAGAATGAAGGGTTTCCACCACCTGTCAATACTCACCATAAAGCAGCCCCAAGTAGCGCAAGGTCATGTTGCCAAGGAAGGTGATAAATTGGCTGGACATAAAGTATGGAGAGTCTAGAATTAGACCCATGCATGATAAAAAGTTATGACAGTGCAGACTAACGGGGGAGGAGGAACTTGCAATAAATAGCACTAATTCCATTGGTTATCCATATTTTAAAAAATTGAACTAGGTTATCTACCTCAAGTTATAAAAAAATTCAAATAAATTTAGAAATTAAAAGTGAAAATCAAAACTCTAAAATGTTATTAATATATAGTTGATTTACAGTGTTGTGTTAATTTCTGCTGTACATCAAAGTGACTCAGTTATACATGCATACATTCTTTTTCTATATTCTTTTCCATTATGGTTTATCACAGGATGTTGAATATAGTTCCCTGTGTTGTGGACCTTGTTGTCTATCCATCCTGTATGTAACAGTTTGCATCTACTAATCCAAACTCCCAATCCATCCCTCTCCTACCCCTCTCCCCCTTGGTAAACACAAGTCTGTTCTCTATGACTGTGAGTCTGTTTCTGTTTAGTAGGTAAGTTTATTTGTGTTATATTTTAGATGCCACATGTAGGGACATCATATGGTATTTGTTTTTCTCTGTTATCTGGCTCACTTCACTTAGCATGATAATCTCTAGGTTCCATCCATGCAGCTGCAAACCACATTATTTCATTTTTTGTGTGTGACTGAGTGCTATATATGTATATGCATCTTCTTTATCCATTCATCTCTTGATGGACATCCTTTAGGTGGTTTCCCTGTCTTGGCTGTTGTGAATAGTGCTACTATAAACACAGAGATGCATGTATCTTTTTGAATTATAGTTTTGTCTGGATATATGCCCAAGAGTGGGATTGCTGGATCATATAGTAGCTCTATTTTTAGTTTTTTGAGAAATCTCCATACCACTTTCCACGGTGGCTGCACTAACTTACATTCCGACCAGCAGGGTAAGAGAGTTCCCTTTTCTCCACACTCTCTCCAGCATTTGTTAATTGGAGATATTTTAATGATGTAAACTCTTCAGGGTTTAAAAGAAAATACAGAATAACATCTTTCTGACCTTGGAAAAGGGGAGGAGCACTTAAATAGAACCAAAAATATTAAATACCTTTAAAAGATGGCTACTTCTGCCTAAATTGCTATTTAAAACTTATTAAAACTTACTGTAAAGAAAGTTAAAACTGGAGAGAAGATATTTTCAACACATACAACTGAAAACAAAAAAGTTTTATTATTTAGAAGCTATGAGGAAGTCCTTTAAATCAACAAGAAGAAAAGAAACCAGGAGAGAATGTTTAATGGACTAGAACTGTCATTTCACAGAAGTAGAAATACATATGTCTTAAAAGAAAAAAAAAAAAAAACAATGAGGATAATTCATTAGAAACTAGGCAAATGCAAATTCAGATATCATAATAGGCTGTTTTACCCCCAGGGGTATGGCAGCTGCCAATAAACTTATGATGGGTTTCCCAGGTGGTGCTAGAGTTAAAGAACCCATCTGCCAGTTCAAGAAACATATGAAGCACAGGTTTAATTCCTGGGTCAGGAAGATCCCTGGGAGAAGGAAATGGTAACCCATTCCAATATTCTTGCTTGGAGAATCCCATGGACAGAGGAGCCTGGCAGGCCACAGTCCATAGGGTCGCCAAGAGTAGGATTCAACTGAAGCAACTTAGCATGCATACATGCAATAAACTTATGAAACAAAGATCAGTGCAAATTTGAAAGCCACTCTGGAAACAATTTGGCATTATCTTGTAAAGTTGAGCATACACATATGTGAGGACTTGGTGATATACTTTTCTAGGTACCCTAAGAAATTCCTGGGACTTCCCTGGTGGTCCAGACATAAAGAACCCACCTTCCAATGCAGGAGACATGGGTTCAATCCCTGGTCGGGGAACTAAGATCCTACATGCCATAGGGCAACTAATCCCCTGAGTCACAACTAGAGAAGTCTGCACAGCACAACAAAGAGCTTGTGTTTGCAATGTAGAGCCAGCACAGCCAAGGTAAATAAATAAAATGAATGAATTAAAAAAAAAAAAGGAAATTCTTGCCCAGGTGCACCAGGACCCAGCACAGTTCAGATTAGCAAAAAAAACCTGGGAACAACCCAAAGCTTCATTAACAGGACAGTGGTAAAGAATGTAGTATACTCACACAGTAGGATATTAAATACCATTAAACATGAATGAACTATAGTTAACACAACAACATGGGTGATTCTGAGAGTATAATATTGTGAGAAAACAAGCCTCTGTGATGTACCGTTAAAAAGGAACGAGCTATAGATCCATAGAGGGCTTCCCAGGTGGAGCTAACGGTAAAGAGCCTGCCTGCCAATTCAAGAGACAAAAGAGATATGGGTTCTTTCCCTGGGTCAGGAAGATCCCCTGGAATAGGAAATGGTAACCCACTCCAGTATTTTGCCTGGTGAATTCCATGGACACAGGAGCCTGGCAAGAGCCAAACATGACTGAGCACATACACATACATGGATACATGTATACGTGCGTGTGTGCAAAGATGCTTCAGTCACTTTAACTCATTGCGGCCCCATGGACTGTAGGCTGCTAGTCTCCTCTGTCCATGGGGTTCTCCAGGCAAGAATACTGGAGTGGATTTCCATGCCCTCCTCCAGGGCATCTTCCAGATCCAGGGATCAAACCTGCATCTCTTGCATCTCCTGCATTGGCAGGCAGGTTCTTTACCACTAGCCCCACCTGGGAAGCCCACATAGATACATACAACAAGATAAATCTTAGAAACATAAAGTTACATGAAAATACAAATCCCAGAAGACCACATCCAATAGGTTACCATTTTTGTATAAATCAGAAACTTTCAAAACTCAGAAATATACAGGTTAGACACCCACATGTGGAATTATCTTGCTTTCCTTCCAGTCTCTAAAGAAAGTCAGTGAAACAGTGAAGCAAAACCAGTTAACTGGTTGAACATCTCAGGATGACTTTTGAACATCTTTTTCTTAAGAGCCACAGTGAGTGGATATTTCGGTATTACTTTGTTACCTAGTTATGATAAATCGTTTGGGAACACAAGAGCTAAAAAGGAAGAAATAGCATTGCCAATCATCTGACATATTTTTAAAGCCTCTCTGATGGGAGACTGTCTTCTGTTTTGAAGACTGAAAAATGTCAGTCTGCATCCCCCTAATGTCTTCCAGCTGTTGTGAGGGCAGAGTTAAAGGGAGAGATGTCTACACAAGAACTGCATTGCAAGAGGACTTTTGTCAGTTTGAGCTGCAAGGTCCCCAGCTCCAGAGAGTCAATTTATTTTCATCAGTGATCTCACACTCCTAGGTCAAATGACCATTCACTTGTGCCCAAATGATAGACATTGTACCGCTGACATCCAAGTCAGACCAGCTTTGTTGCTCACATTTGTGTGAAAGGTGTGCCATAGTGCAGTCTTTAGAAAACCAGATTTTTGAGAATAGAATTTCCACTTAAAATAAAATTTAACAAGCTCTCTAGAGAAATTAGCTGAGGCCAGAGATCTAAATTTGCCAAATAAACATACTGACAGAGACTAAGATGGACATGTTTCTCCCTCCTGCACCCTGCTTTTTCAACATTAAGGAGCTGAATAATCCTAGTTTTCCTCTTGCTTCCGATAGAATAAATGTTCATAAATATTCATTTTTTTTTCCAACTGGAAGCATTAGGCCTTGTTACTTCAAGTGGAACTAACTGAAAATTAATGATGGTTTCAGAAAAAGCAAGATTATATACACAGAAGCAATTAAACACAAACCTATTAATTATTTAGCAACTTGTTAATGAGTAGAATTCCAGCATCAGAGTTTTAGCTACTCTAGATTGCCCCTGCCAAGTCACTCATATACCACCCTTTCAAAGTTTGGCTTTGAGAGGGGAAACAACTGGGGGGAATTTCACATAGATCTGCACCTTGCAAAACGGAATCTGGGATGCCAATTACAGAGATGGCAAAGACCTGAGTTGGAAATGGAGCAAAGAAATCATCTCAAGATTTTGATCCAAAACCCAAGAGGTGTTGAAGTTTAATTTCAGATTCAGAATATTTGTTGTGAGAAAACAAATGTTAGTGCTATTTCTATTCTGTGCATGTGGATACATATATACTGAGGATTTTAATATGAAATTGACTCATTTGAAAATAATTGTGTGTTTCTGCATGTTTGTGTTATTTTAAGTAAACTCAACATACAAAATCCAAAATTTACAAAAACACTGAAGTAGGATCTTCATGGATATTACAGAACCTCAAGCTCTAAGTCTAAAATCTATGCCTAGGGATTTTCCTGGTGGTCCAGTGGTTAAGAAAATGCCTTGCAATGCAGGGGACACTGGTTAGATGCCTGGATGGCAACTAAGATTCCACATGCGTCTGTACTATGTCACTTTAGTCGTGTCCAACTTTTTGTGATCCTATGGACTGTATCCCACCAGGATCCTCTGTCCATGGGATTCTCCAAGCAAGAATACTGGGGTGGGCCACCGTACCCTCCTCCAGGGGAGCTTTCCCATCCAGGGATCGAACCCAAGTGTCTTACGTCTTCTGCATTAGCAGGTGGGTTCTTTACCACTACTGCTGCCTGGGAAGATCCCACAAACCCCAGCGGTGACTACACCACCTGCCACAACTACTGAGCCTGAACCCTCTGAAGCCTGCACACCACAGATACTGAGGTGCAACGAAAGTTCCTGTGTGATGCAAGGGAGATCCTGCATGCCATGACTAAGACCTGACAATGCCAAATAAATTGTTGTTTGGTTGCTAAGTCATGTCCGACTCTTTCGTGACCCCATGGACTGCAGCCCACCAGGCTTCTCTGTCCATGGAATTTCCCAGGCAAGGATACTGGAGAGCGTAGCCATTTCCTTCTCCAGGGGATCTTCCTGACCCAGGGATGGAACCCATGTCCCCTGCATTGGAAGGCAGATTCTTTACCACTGAGTCACCAGGGAAGCTCAGCCAAGTGAATAAATAAATGTTTTAACTTAAAAAATAAAATCCATGCCTAGTGTATATTTCACTTGTAAAATTGCCCTCATGTCTTCCATCCCTTCCCTAGGCTGGTAGCTCTCCATTCCCTGGGTCTTCATGCTGAATTCCAGACATGCTGCTCAAGCTTCCTACTGACATGCCCCTGTGCATGTCTAACAGACTCCTCAACCTTAAACCTGTTATTACGACATCTCAGTCCCTAGAAATGAGTCTTCTCCTTTCCTGACCCAAGTGATCCTTGTACCCCTCATCTTTTCTTTCACACCCCACATTCAATCCGCTGGAATCCATCTCCTCAGACACAAACTCCACCCTCGTATTACCACCCACAGAGCTGTCGTGTCCTTTGAGCAGCATTAATGACCTAACTGGTCTACAAGCTTCTACTCTTCTTCCTTCTCCTGCATCCAGACTAGTCACAGAGTAGCTTGGATGATCTCTTTAAAATGTAAATAACATCACATCATGGGACTCCTCTGTCCAAGGCCATTCAGTTGTGCCCCATTTCTCAGAGTAAAAGCCCAAGTTCTTTCATGTCCATCAAGGCTGCACATCACCTGCCTTCAGTACTGATCTGACCACATCTTCAGCAAATTTCCCCTTTGCTGCTATGCTCCAGCCACATATGGGCTCCTGTTGTGGCCAGAATATGCCCATAGCCCTTCACCAGGACCTCAGTGCCTGGATCTCCTGTTCAATGTCAGCTTCACAGAGCAGACCCCGCCTGAGTGCTGCCCTCCCCCAGGACTGCCACACCCTCCAACCACTAACATAGCAAGTTTATTTTAAGTCTGTGCATTTCCTTTGTGTGTTTCCTACATACTTCTCATATGCTTCTTATGTATGCATTCACTCATTCCTATACCTAATCATTTATCATTCATCCACTGTCTTTTCCTCCTACAAAAATATAGGGGCAGGAGCCATCTGTTTTGTTTAGTGCTGTATTCTCTACATTAGACCAATGCCTAACATAGAGTAGGCACTGAATAAATGTTTATCAGATAAAGTAATGAATAATGATTGATTGCATTAATGAAATTATGAATGAAGGAATTAATTACTGATGGATGAATTATCAATAAATGAATAAAGATTGATTGCATTGTGAAGTGAATGGAAGGTGGCCTAAAACCACAGAGAAAACTTATAGAATTAAAAAAAGGTTTTTTTCCAAGTCATATTTAATTGTGAATAAAAAGACCAAATGACCAAATCAGAGATAAAAATTTCTACATGTTGAAATTCCTCCCCCACCATCTTGCAGACATAACCATGTGACCCAGTCTTCCTGCTGGACCCCATGGAGGCTTTATCAACCTTATGGACACAGGGTTTGGGAACCTTGCTATTCAAAGCGTGGTCCATGGGCATTGACCAGGAGCATAGTCATCACATAGGAGCTAGTTGGAAATGCAGAAACTCAACTCCATCAGGACCTACTGAGTCAAAGTCTGCATCCTGGCCACATCTTCCAGCGATTCATTTGCTAGAAAAGAACTGCCACTCCCACTTCATCTCTGCTGGTACAGAAACTCAAACCTACTTGTCCTCCTTTAGCTAAAGGAGTGTCACAACTTCTCTGCTTTACCCAAATGACATCCATTCCATTTATTCACTCTCATCAGAACACAGGTCCCAGTTCCTGCACCATCCTCTGTAATAATGGTTAGCATCCACAATGCCCAGGAGATTAGGGAGCTGCTGACCATCTTTAAACCTTTCACTGGGTTCCTAGCCATCAGCACACTGCTCTTGACATGTCTTGCACCCCGGGAGCCCTCTGAGCTCTGCGCCCCACCCCACACCATTGCCCACCCTGGGGAAAGCAGCAGAGCCCTCTCCCCTCCAGCCACCTCACAGGGAAGACATCGTATCCCCAGGGCAGTGCTGCAGCTGAACTGGGAGGGGTGCCCACTGGGTGGGTTTCCCAGGCCTTTCTGTTCCTTCTGCTTCATTTCCATGCTCTAAGCTGGGAAGCTGAAAACCTTGGGATCACTTCCCAATTAAAACAGTGTCCTGGCTTAGGACTGAGATATTTGCAGACAAGCCTTGTGGAGCAGGAGAGAAAAGAGGAATGGGTGAGCCCAGAGTGCAACCCTGGAGGGTCTCTCCTTCCAACTACCCTCACCTCCCCTGGAAAAAGGAAAAAAAAATAAAAAACAAGCCCACCCTCTGAGCAGAGCTCAAGTGAGGGTTGAAGATTCCACCCTGTCTGTCACACTCACCTATCAGCCAAAGCTGCTGAGAGTTCTAAAGGAAAAATGGGGAGGTGTTTGAGATGCATACATGCTATTTAATGAAAGACAGCTTGTGCCAGACGAAACAGAATTAATGGATCAGACGGAACAAGAATATAAAAATAAAAATCTTAAAAACGTCCTCAGAGTAGTTACTGAAGATATTAAAAACATGAAGCATGTTCAAGCATTTCTGAAGAAGCATGAGAGAAAGTGTTATCTAAAATGATAACATTTTTTGCCAGTTTATTTATTTTTTTAATTAAAGGATAATTGCTTCACAGAATTTTGTGGCTTTCCGTCATACATCAATAAGAATCAGCCATAGGCGCATACATCTACCCTCCCTCCCGAACCTGCCTCCCATCTCCCTCCCCATCCCACCCTTCCAGATTGTCACAGAGCCCCTGTTTGAGTTCCCTGAGTCATAGTGAGCTCAGTAGATGGATGGCATACCAGAACACCAGAGGGAACAAGAGGAGGTGGGAGGTCAGGTGAGAAGCTCACCTGGAAGGATGAGGAGGGTAAAAGGGCTAGAAGATAGCGGATGTGGCAGAAGAAATTCTAGACATCCACATAATAGAAGCCCCACTGGGAGAGAGAAGGGCAAATGGAAAGAAACTTTTTTGAAAAGTGAGAAAAAAATCAAGAATTTCACAGACTTAGGAAAAGATGTTCTTGGCTGAAAAGGGCTCACAGAGGGCCCAGTTGGATAGATTAAAACTACAGAACAAAGTAAAAAAGAATAAACTTTACACAGGCACATTAGAGTAAAATTTAAGATCATCAAAGAAAAGAGAAGATTCTAAAAACTTTCAAAGGGATAAAGCAGGTAACTTGCCACGATAAAAGAGTAAGGTTGAAGATATTGCTTATGTGACTCCAATCTGCTGTTGAGAAATGTGAAGTCCAAAGGTAGAAGGAAAAGAATTACAACCTGGGATTCTGCGTACAGACAAGCTGTTGTGTAAGTGTAGGCAGAATACAAAACTTCAGAACCTTTACCACACAGTAACCATTAAAAATCCAGGCTCAGAATTCCCTGGTGGTCCAGTGGTTAAAAATCTGCTTTGCAACGCAGGGGGCAAGTGTTTGATCCCTGCCCAGGACACTAAAATCCCATATGCCTGCCGAGCAACTAATCCAGTATTCCACAACTAGAGAGTCTGAGCACCACAATGACACAACAAAGAGCCCATGTGTTGCAACTAAGACCCAATGCAGCCAAATAAATAAACAAATACATATCTGTAAAAGAGCTCATACTCAGTAGGCAAAGCCACGGACCCTCAGGTTTTAATGTATGAATGGTGGTGTGGTGGCTTAGTCACTAAATCATGTCTGACTCTTGCAACCCCATGGACTGTAGTCTGCCAAGCTTCTCCATGCATGGGATTTCCTAGGCAAGAATACTGGAGTGGGTGTTCATTTCCTTCTCCACCGTTGTTTAATATCACTATATTATTCTGTTATAGCAACCCAAAGGGATTCAGACACAAGGCAAAAAATTCTCTCAGCCTTAGGTGAGAATTGATGACCATGGCCCCGTGTGGGTTTTCAGTTTGAATCCACACCCTGTGTAGAGGAAATACACATCATAGCAAAGTGGTTGAAAGCATAGTCATTAGCACCAAGGTGCCTGAGTTCAAACCCAGCTCTGCCTAGACATTCTATGTGACTTGGCTCAAATTGCATAATCTCTTTTTATCTCCATTTCCCCATCTTTAACGTGAAGTTGCTCAATCGTGTCTGACTCTTTGCGACCCCATGAACTGTAGCCTACCAGGATCCTCTATCCAAGGGATTTTCCAGGCAAGAGTACTGGAGTGGGTTGCCATTTCCTTCTCCAAGGGAGGATGTAAATAATACAGTGTCTCCCAAGCAGGAAGCTCTATACAGAATTTTTGTTGAGGGAAAACGCAGAATAAGGTCCTGGATTTTAGTGCCTCCAGGTGCAAGGCAGAAGTAAACACAGACCCTCTCTGGAGGAGAGCATCCCAGCCCAGGATCCTAAGGGTTCCTCAATTAAACATGAGCTCACAATTGGAAATTACAAAACACACACAGGAACAAGCTACCAAGCATCAGAGTCAGCAGAAACAATATTCAGCATGATTAAACCCATAATGGTTTCATGTATTAGAATGGCCATGTATAGAACAGGAACTAACCATGTATAAAATGAAATAAAGTGTTTGAAGACATGAACAAATAAAAGAAATGATCAAAATGTTTACATAAAATTGAAGAAAGACGAAATAGATGGAAATTCAAATTAAAATACCTGAAATTAAAAATTCAGTAGATTGGTTTTTAAAATTGTCATAGCTAAAGACACTTGTTGCTGCTGTTTAGTCATTAAGTTGTGTCCAACTCTTTTACTATAACTCACCAGGCTCCTCTGTCCATGGGACTTGCCTTTACTCCACTAGGGGATCTTCTCAACTCAGGGATCGAACCCGAGTCTCCTACATTGGCAGGTAGGTTCTTTACCACTGAGCCACCAGGAAGTAAACTGGAAAATAGACTTGAAGTAATTATTCAGAATACAGTACAGAGTGAAAGACACAAAAAATATGAATGAGAGACTCAATGATCAAAACAAAGAATGCAGAATGAAAGGTCTAGTGAAAATTCCAATAGGAGTTTCAAAAGGAGAAAAACATTTTTTTGAGTTATGATAGAGATGTTCAAAATGAGAGTAGGTAGAAATTTTGCAGAATAAATTTAAACATTCAAGTCTTAGTCTCAGAAAGTGCAGTGAATCCCAAGCAGTATTAAATGAAATCCACAGCTAAACAGTGTGTTGAAATCAAAGAACATGAAAATCTTAAAATCAGCTAGATAAGGAGATTATCCAAAAAAATCACATAAATTGTAGGTTTTATAATAGAAAAAAAAAAGAAGCCAGATAATAGCGGAATAAAGTCTTCAAATGATTCTCACCTTGATATTGTCATTCAAAACTGCAGGATGCTTATATGTGTGTGTGACATAAAAATATTTTCTGACAAACAATAGGAGATGTTATTGCATGTTTTTATGTTTATAGAAATGACCTAGAAGAGAGGGGAAATGTGGCCATTATTGGATAATGCCCTGGAGTGAGTGACAGGGTCCTGGAATTGGCAGAGGGTAAGGAAGATCTGCTCATCCTAACAGGAGGGGAGGCAGATTGATTCAGGTAAACCAACAATCCTTGAAGGTGGGGGCATGTGGAATTTGCTTCTGGATGTTTCTGGCTTCTCCATGAACTAGGAACAAGGTCATTGCTATCGAGGGAGAATTTCAGAGGAAGATGTGAAATAATCCTTCCTGGAACCAGGGAATAGATGGACTAGATATTTGTATTACTGAGTCTAAGCTTGTACTGCTCACCACAAAACAGGCCAATAAATCAAGTTGCTGGGGCAAAGGAGTAGCAACTATATCCAGCAAGCCAGCAAACTAAGAAGATGGTAGACTACTGCCCCAAAGAACCATCTTGCCTGAGTTAGAATTCAGGCTTCTTTTATACTAAAAGGGAAGGGAATATGGCTGGTTGTTGCGGACATCTTAGTGCTTGAGTCTTTGTTCTTGCAGCTGTCCAAGTAGGTCAGGTCAAGATGTCCCTGGAAAGATGTTCCTCCAATAAGACAAATTCTTGTTTTCTACTCTGCAGCTTTTTACCTTTCTATAAATGGAAAAAGTTATATTTTTTAAAGGTCAAAGCCTTGAGAATGAGCTACCCTATATATTTCATGCTATAGGCAACATTCTGTAGCTGCTAGGCTCCTCTATCCATGGAATTCTCCAGGCAAGAATACTGGAGAGGGTTGCCATTCCCTTCTCCAGGGGATCTTCCCAACTGAGGGATTGAATCCAGGTCTCCTGCATTGCAGGTGGATTCTTTACCATCTGAGCCACCAGGGAAGCCACATGGGCAACATTCTTAACTTGTAGCAAAAGCAACAGAATGCAAAGTTTAAAGGAAAGAAACAGATCCACAGTGGAGTCAACTTTGTTCTTCTGTGGGGCTTCCCTGATGGCTCAGATGGTAAAGAATCTACCTGTAATGAGGGAGACCTGGGTTCAATCCCTGAGTTGGGAAGATTCCCCCTGGAGGAGGGCATGGCAGCCCACTGCAGTATTCTTGCCTGGAGAATCCCCATGGGCAGAGGAGCCTGGTGGGCCACAGCCCATGGGGTAGCAAAGATCTGGACACAACTGAGTAACTAAGCACAGAGTTACATTTATGGTCCCCACCAAGGGCCCCTTCAGGTTGGTGGCTCCCTCTGTACAGCCTGACCGGGAATGCGGCTTTGCTTCTCCTCCCTTCCCTGTGTTCTGAGCCCAGGTACAGATGTGCAGTAGTTGGCAATTAGTCAGATGAGGTTTAGCAAAGTGAGTGCCCAAGGAACACTGTGGTATTTCAGAGGACAGACATGAAATCCATCAGAGTCACTGCCTACAAGGGCGGGTGTGGACCTGAGAGTGAGTGAGAAGAGGAAACATTAAAATAAAATGATATAAAGAAAACCAAGAGAGGTGCCTTGCAAGGAACAATAATGGCAGTGTGAGGTGAACTGAAGCATATAATTACCCAACTGTGTGCACCTGAGGTCTAAAATCAGGGAAGGGAAAGGGGGGGAAAAACACTGTCCATTTATTTGCCTTTTGAATAAACTGGAGAAGAAAAACCCCGACCCTCTTTATTCACCAGTGCTTCATTGTTCATAGAAACATCAACAAGAAAAGGCTGATAGATTCCCGACATGGGTGATCAAGGAGAAAAGTCCAAATGTGGACATTCATGGGCCAACCACTGGCCCTGCCTGGGTGTCCGCAGTCACGTGGGGTCCACTTTGGGTTCAGCCTGACTGCATCTATTTGTGGTTACTCATCTGCTGCACAGCCGTTGATTTTATTTTATTTTTTCCTTGCCTGTGTTCGCAGCTGATTGAGAAATAATCATCTGGAATCTGGATCCACTGCAGAGCTATGCAAACTAGCTGTGAAAATGCCATAAATAACTCAATTGGCCACTTCGCACGAGGGTTATTTCTGTTCTATACAAAAAGGCTTATGTAACGCCCATACAACTCACTGTTTTGAGTTGTTAGCGGGTAGAGAAAAGAAGGGAACTCAATACTTCTCTCCGGGAGAGAAAACCCTATATATAGCAGCTCTCTGTGATCTGGAAGCAGTTTCGGAGGACTTCAGTGTCAGATCACAGCTCCTTCCACGTTCTTCCCTCCTGCTTTTGGCCGGCAGCTCCTCCACCCAGGAGTGGGCATCAACCCCGGCTGCATATTAACCAGCCCCAAACAGAGAGGCTTAAGCAGTAACCGTGTGTTGTTTCTCATGGTCCTGTTGGCTGACTGGGCATGGCTGGATATCCTTATCCCTCCCCCACAACCCATGTACCATCGAGGGTGACTCGTGTCCAAGTGCAGTTGGGAGCTCGGTCAGGTTTGGGACGTCCACACTCTGTGCACCCAAGGAGGGAGCTCAGAGTAGAGCATGCGGGTGTGAAGGTGACCCTGGTGGGAAAGACTGGAGAGTCTGAAGCAGCACTGGGCAGCCGCGGATGCCCTCCCATCCCATCGGCTCTGCCTGGGGCTCTCTGCTCTTGGCTGTCTCCTCGGCCACTGGAATGTGCTTCCTCCTTCCACTGCCATGCCACCGTCCAAGGCTGAGTGCAAATATCATCCCTCCTGTGGACTGAGAAGCCTCCCAACTTCCTGCATGGGTCACTCACGTGACTAGTTCCTGCTTGGGCTAAGAGCTCTGCTGGTCTGTGATGTGAAGAACTGGGAGAATGCCAGGCATCACCCTCTAGAATGTTCTGCCAGGCCATCCAGGAGCTGGCAGCTTCCATTTAGTAAAGCTGACTGCCTTCTCTATGTGGCAACTTTCTAAAAACAGTGCCTTAGGTCAGTGGAGCAGAGAGACCAGGAGACCAAATGCAAGCAAACCAGAGTGCACGCATGGTTAGGTATCTAGTAGCAGGAGCAATGGAACGATGCCAAAGGGAGCTGGTTCCCTCCCCATGGCAGGAGAGACCCCGGGCTGGGCACTGTAAAAGCAGGAATGATCACCCCCAGATCATTGCTCTTGTAATGTGGGGCTCCCTGGTCAGGGTATCGTGAGGGATGAATGAATTAAGGAGCGGAGTGATTAGAACTGGGCCTGGCAGAGAGGAAGTGCTGGCTAAGAATGAGCTGCCAGGACAGAAGCAGCCTCGGCCCATCACCCAGGGTCCTGGCCGTGGCCGTGGCTGACGTCCACTGCACCCTGGGCCAACAGAAAGGAGTTCAGGTGCATCAAGGAGTTGGTTCCACAAAGGAGGAGGGAACCACAATGACTCCATCAGTTCCATGATGCTTCTGTGCAAGGGAGCTCGGGTCTTGATGACACCGGCTGCCTGCCCTGTGCAATGTTTTTGCTGCTCAAGAACCAGGTTATTAACCCTCCTACTTGTGATTGAGGCCCACGCAGGGAAGTGCTGCTTTCAGCCTCCTTGTTACAATCCCTGACTTGCTTGCTTTTCCTACACCAAGTTGTTAATCCTCTTGCTCAAGGTTGGGGCCCATGCAGAGCAGCACTGCTCTTAGCACTCCCGTCATGGTGTTGTTCGACTTCCCTTGTAGCTCAGTTAGTAAAGAATCTGCCTGCAGTGCAGGAGACCCAGGTTCGATCCCTGGGTTGGGATAATCTCCTGGAGAAGGAAATGACAAACCACTCCAGTATTGTTGCCTAGAAAATCCCATGGACAGAGGAGCCTAGCAGGCTTCGGTCCATGAAATCCCCAAGAGCTGGACATGAATTATCGTCTAAACCACCATGATGTTGTAATCCCTGACTTGCTTTCTATCCTACTCCACCCATTTCTTTCCACCCAACTGCAGGCCCAGCAGCTCCAGGTCCCAGGGGTTCCCTGGACATTTCTACCCTGCCCACACTGGTAGTCTCTAGCCCTCCCCATATGCCAAGATGCAGATATTTACCTCTCTACTTGGGATGTAATTGTGTGGATTATGCTTTCATATGCCAGTTCCTCATTCCGGTTTAAGTACTATTTACATAAAGATTGCCTTTGTCACTCATTCTCCCTTATTTGCCTTTTGGCCTGAAGTTATTACCCCAGTTTCAAAGGGCTGTGATACACCTTCCTTTCAAAGATGGCCTCTTCGGGCCTGAGCTGCCATTTTTCATTAGTTTTACAAGACTTGGGGAATGTCTGAATTGGGAGCAACTCTGAATTGGCTGCCTGTAACCTCATGTTGGCCTTCCAGATGACTGCAAACCCCCTCCCTATTTCTGTCACATCCCCAGGAGACAACGAAGGGTATTTCTCTGAGGGCGAAGTACAGCCAAGCTGAAAGCCTAGTGTTTGGGGCAAAGTCATGTCCCTGAGCCACCTGAGCGAACCTCTTCTGTAGCAAAGCCTGGATTCCCTGAGGCCCTTCCCAGTGAGGAAGACCCAGCCTCAGTGTAGGAGCTGGGAGGAGGGAGCACTTGGGTTCACTAATGAGAACAGGAGCTGGGCTCGGAACCAGGAGGCTTTTAAGAGCTGGATGTGAATGCATCAAAACATTCATGCCCAATAGACCCATCTCACTTCTCTGTCTATAAATAACGTCAGATGCCACTCTTTTTTACACGCTCTGAAAAACCCCGCTCCTGCATGGATGGACTCTTGTGCAAAATGAAGTCCTGTTTGGGAGCCCTGAACAAGCTACTCATTTTTCTTTTCCATCGATTTGTTTCTTTCTGAACACAGATGTTTATGGAGCACTCGTGGTGTGCTGGGCTCTGGGACAAACCCCAGCTTCAGGACCTTCTACGTGAGTGAGTGTCCATTTGTCCGTGAGTGAGTGTGCATTTGTCCATCTGTTGAGGTGTGGAGTGCACTGGGGACCAACTTTCTGGCTCATTGCCCTGCTGCCCTGTAATCCACATGATACCATAATAGGGAAGAACCTTTTTATTCTATACAAGTTAATCACGAAAGGGATATTGCCTATAAGCTTCAGTTATACGAAATGGGCCATCTCCCAGATTCTTGCCTCCCAGGAAACAAACCTTAGGCTAAAATACCTTTGTTTGGCTCATGGGAAGTATCTTGACCAGGCCCACCTGTGAATGGCTATAAGAAGGAAAAAATTAATACATCCCTTTTGGAGGCTAATGGAAACCGGGAAGCATTTGATTATCTATTTGTTTGTTTGTTTGTTTTGGCAGCACTGGGTCTTCGTCACTTTGCTTGGGCTTTTCTCTAGTTGTGGTGCATGGGCTTCTTACTGTGGTGGCTTCTCTTGTTGTAGAGCACGGGCCTGTGGGCTTCAGTAGCTGCGGCTCCCAGGCTCTAGAGCACAGTCTCAGTAGTTGTGCTTAGTTGCTCTGCAGCATGTGGAATCTTCCTGGACCAGGGATTGAACCTGTGGCTCTTACATTGGCAGGTGGATTCTCAACCGCTGGACCACCAGGGAAGCCCAGGAAGTGTCTGACTTTATTCTCTTCCTTTTAGTATAAAAGAAGCCTGGATTCTAACTTAGACAAGATAGTTCTTCTCCACCTGCTTGCTTTCTGAATAAACTATTTCTTGCCCCAGCAGCTCATCTTTTGATTGGTTGGCCTATTGTGTGATGAGCAGTGCAAGCTTGAACTCTGTAGAAGTATGGCACTGGGAGAATGGCTGGGGAGTTTGTTAAAATGCGGATTCCATCCTGAGGGTCTGGGGGCCCTGAGGCTCTGCATTTCTGCTGGGCTCCCAGGAGAGGCAAGGCTTCCATCTGAGAGCCCCTCTGAGGACCATGCTGTGTGAGATTATCCCCTCCATGCTGCCAGCCCGTCCTGACGCTTCTCAGCTTGGCTGCAGCCCCCACCGACTCTCCTGCCCCATCATGGACTCTTCTTTCTGGCCCCTGCCTGCCTTTGGTCCCTGCCCATGGCAAGGTGTTCCAGACACACCACTCAGTTCCAGAATCATTGCCCTCCACCTCCCACCAACTGCACCTCCTGGATGCCCTCCAAATCTTCCTCAAAGGGCTCTGCCTCCAGGAAATCCTCAGGGTCTGCCCCTCCATGCAAAGCTTTATGCAGCAAGAAATCAACCCTGAATACTCATTGGAAGGACTGATTCTGAAGCTGAAACTCCAGTACTTTGGCCACCTGATATAAAAGGTCAACTCATTGGAAAAGACCCTGATGCTGGGAAAGATTGAGGGCTGGAGGAAAAGAGGGCAGCAGAGGATGAGATTGTTGGATGGCATCACCAATTCAGTGGACATGAACCCGAATAAACTCCAGGAGTTGGTGATGGACAGGGAAGCCTGACATACTGCAGTCCATGGGGTCGCATAGTGTCAGACATGACTGAGCAGCTGAACAACAAGAACAAATACAGCAAGAAGATGTGCAGAACAAGTAATGGCCATGCAAGACCATCATGCTCCCAGATTAAAGGTGACCATGTCTGCCTGTGAGGGTATCAGCAAAGAAGGGAACTGTTTTCTTTCCAGAGGACAGTGGGCCTTGGAATGAGAGCCCAGTAGTTGCCCCCAAAGAGAGTCTTGATGCCTTTTTTCTAGACAGTGCTGAGGTCCAGAGCTGAGCTGTCAGAGGGCCATGAGGGTTGCGGGGAGGGAGGTGGTGGTAGGAAGGGAGAGAACCAGGACCTGGCTTCTTAGAGGCCGAGGGGGGACAGCAGGTGGATGCTCACTTGGGTCAGCCCAGGGCCGTGGGCTCCTGAGTGGGGGCAATGACCTGGGGGCCTGGGCAAGACCTCTGAACCAAGGCAGTGATGGAGGATGGGACCCGAGAGCCCTGGTCTGTCATCTGCTTTAGGGTGAGGCCTAGCAGTTACCAGAATTTCATTTCCTCGTGATTCTGGAGGGAGAAACTAAAGCAGGTTTTATTTGATTTAGAAAATCATGAACCAAGCTGTTCCTTATTCCTGGAGCATCCTAGAATATCCTCACCCATAAATTGCTCCATCCACACAGACCTGTTCCCTGGGGTTTCCTGCAGCAGTTGTGGATTCTGGGCTCCTGAATGCAGGATGGGGTCAGGGGCATGTATCTGGGTCATCTGGGGTCGTCTGGGGTGATGGGCTCTCTCCCAGCTGTGGGTCAGTGAACAGGAGCCCCTGCCCAGTCAATGCTCCAGTCATTCCCATTCTTCATCAAAGTCTTGGGACCCAGCCACCCAGAGGAAGGGTGTGGCGTAGGCATCTCAGTCGGTAACAGCTGCTGTAACAAGCACCAGGGACGGGGCGGCTTAAACAGCAGGTGTTTGTTTCTCACAGCCCTGGAGGCTGGACTCTGATATTGGGGTGCTAGTATGGTGGGGTTCTGGCAGGGACAGACTTCCTGGCCTGCCAGTATCTGCCTTCTCACTGCATCCTCAAGCGTCAGGTGCCTTTTTAGGAAAGGAGACCAGTCCCATCATGGGGCCCCACTCTCACCACCTCATCTAACCTGAATTCTCTCCAAGGCCCCACCTCCTAACCCCACCACTTCGGGGGTTAGGGCTTCCATGTACAGATTTGAGGGGACCAGGCACATTCAGTCCACATCTCTGAATGAGTATGGCAGGTCCCCTGCCCTGAATCTCCTCTTGCTGATGACCAAGGGCACAGGTGAAGAGGCTTCAAGGTGGCAGGAAGCCAGGGGGTCCTTGGGGCACCGGCGTGCCTCAGCCCCCAGAGACCTCAATGGAACACCTTCCATCTCCTATGGAGAGGCTCCTTCTGGCCCTCAAGCTCCCAGTCTCTGATGTGTTGTCTGAGGGTCTGTCTTGTGCTCCTACTGGCTGGGATTCCCTCCTGGAACCCCCAGCCCCTCAGCTGTGGTGGGGCTGGTACTGGGTGCATGGCTGAGGCCGGGGTGGAGGGCTTGGCGCGCATAAGCCGGCAGAGAACAGCCCCTCTCGCAGCTCAGCTCATGAACTTTAGGTTCAGCGGTGAAGATTTCAATTGATCTGAGTCACTGATCTCTGCAGAGCACAGATCTGAGCCTCAGATACTTAATGGCCACAGAAACCCACATGCAACACAAAATCCCTAGAAGTAGACATAGTGGTTCTGGTAGGAGATGATGGGTCCCTGGTATTCCTGCAGGTATGGGGGGAGTCGGGGCCTCACAGAGCTTACCTGGCTAGAGGAAGGCCCAGAGGGCCAGGCTTGTTCTGTGTTTGAGGCTCTGCTGGTGAACCTGTGTCCGAGAGCTCTGCTGGTTACTGGGTTAGACCCCGTGGAGTAGCTGCAGGATGCTAGCCAGAGGTCCTCCTAGCACAGGGCCAACAGGGACAGTAGACGTATGGGTGGTCCCACAAGAGCCTCCAGGGCTGCAGCTGCCAGGGCCCCTCTGCCTTGTTGCTTCGCCCTGTTGCTGGGAGCATGTTGAGAAGCAGGACACAGGATGGGTCATTGGAAGCAGTGCCTGCTAGTCATCCTTGATGGTTACCCCTTAAGGAGAAGCAGCCTCTGAAATCCCACCCTGCTGCATCCCAGGCGGGCTAATCAGAACCACTGAGGCAGAGCCAGAGCCTGTTGGTGTGGCCTGCCGGCAGGGTGGGAAGGATGGTACCCAGAAGATGGGGAGAAGTAGAGGAAGATCTTTTTTGAGATCTATTTGCTTTTTCCTTTAGATCCTCTGAATTTCTGAATGAATGGTCACTTCTCTGTGGATTCATGAAGGCAAATGATTACAAGAAGACAGGAAGCTGGTGTTCTCCCAAGAAGAGGACTGAGGGTGACTGCTGGAGGGTAGAGTGGACAGAGGCCAGAAATGTGCTGGCTCTGATGGGAGAAACTCCCACCGAGATGAAAGTGCCATGGATGCAGTGAGATGATCAGTATAGCATCCACCACGTAGCACAGGAGGGTGGCCCCATGAGCTGACTCCACCTGGGTCTGGATCCACAGCACATGATGAGGAGGAAACCAGTGATATGAACTCACCCTATAGACTGAAGAGCCAACAGTTACCCAACACAGAAAATGTTTTGCTCAGTTGATTGAGGTAGAAACCTGGGAATCTTGAGACTCTGAAGATGGGGAGACAGAAATGGACTTTAGGAGGCAGGAGCCAGAAGGCTGTCCAAGGTAGGAAAAAGGAAGCCTCAAAACTAAATTTGTTTTTTTTTTTTTTTTTTTTTCTTTCTGAGTTTGGACAGGGCTGTCCTTGCTAAAGGGGCAATTCACAGGGACTAAGCACAAACCTAAGCCAGGAACCTGGATCGCTCCCTGCTCAAGACAGCTGATCATCTCTGCACCCCCCCACCCCCAATTTCCATCATTCCCCAAGTACAGGTGCTTTCAAGGAGCCTGACAACTGAAGGGAAAGACTCTGACCTTAAGACTCCCTGCCTAGTCTAGGAGGAAAGGTGACGGAGCTGACACATTCAGCTGGTTCCCTGCTTCCCTCCCGCCTTTCCTGTCTCTTCTTCCTTTCATCTTGGTGCTTAGTATATTTTTGTTACTGAGGCAACATTCACATAACTCAGATTAACAATCTAATACATCCTCAAGGCTGTGCAAACATCACCTCTATCTAGTTTCAAAACATTTTCGCCAACCCAAATAAAACCCCCCATCCGCCATTCAGTCTCTTCATTCTCCTCCCTGTTTAGATCTCCAATTTCTTTCAGCAACTTTTCATAGTTTTCCATATAGAAGCATTTTACCTCCGTGGCTAAATTTATTCCTAGGTATTTTATTCTTTTGGGTGTCATCAAAAACACAATTGTTTTCTCAATTTCCTTTCAGTATTGTTCATTGATGGTGGATGGAAATGCAAGTGATTTGTGTGTTGCTCTGATGTCCTGCAACTTCTCTGAGTTTATTAACTCTAGTAGAAGTGTGTGTGTGTGTGTGTGTGTGTGTGTGTGTTTGGGATTTTCGATATATAGGATCATGTTACCTGTGGATGGAGATAATTTTATTTCTTCTTTTCCAGTTTTTCCAAAAAACGCTGGATGTCGGTCTTCATTTCTCAGTTTACATTCCAGCCTCTCACCCACGACCCCCCCCGACCCCCTTGCCCAGCCTGGGTTAGCTGTGTGTCCCCGCTCTGTGTCCCATTCCCTGCTTGTCCCTGTTGTCACGCCCCACCTGTGTTGTCTTCATGTGCTGTGTGGGTATGGACGGTGCCTGTGGAGACCACAGAGCCAGCATGGGACCAGCATGCAGTAGGTCTGCATGCACTGGGGTGACAGTGGCCATTCTGTGGAGTGGCTCCATCACTGCACCTTGAGCACCTCCTACAGTCCCCCACTCCTGGAATATCTCACCCCACTACCACCTCCCTTCCTGAACAGACACTTCAAATTCACAGAGTGTCGTGGTCCTGCATTCCAGACCATACAGAGTAAGAATCATGCTTGGGGTCAGGAGGGGATGATGAGGACATCAAAGGTCACTCTGGCCACATTAAGCTAAGTATAAACACTGCTCTGATAAAACAGCAGTGGTGTCCTCCCAATTTGCAGAAGGAAAGCCATGTTAATGATAACATTTTCTCAATCTTACTTTTTATCCCAGAATCTTTTTTTAAACCTTGGGTGGTGGTGGTCACTTGCACCCAGACAGGCACAGACACACAGCGATGGACACGTGGGAACAAGGAGTACAGGGGTCACCTGACAGAAGGTGAAACCACGGCAGTATCTGTCCTGAGGGTGCAGGACACAGAGGCGATGTAGCCACTGCCAGAGATGCTGCACAAGACAGAGAGAGCGGGCAAGAAATACCCCACTTTCTCTCCATCCTGTGCCCGGATGGACCACATCCACCTAGAAGCCAAGGACTTAGGAGCCTGGGAAACACAACCTATAGGGGCCAAGTCCACGGACAAGCATCACATGGTTCCAAGTGAAGCATCACAAGTGACTCAGTCCAGTCATTTGATGAAGTGGAAACTATCACTATATTCCCATCCCTTAGGTGTGATTGTTATTGTTCAGTCATTAAGTCATGCCTGACTCTCTGTGACCCCCCTGGACCACAGCATGCCAGGCTCCTTTGTCCTCCACCATCTCCCAGAGTTTGCTCAAATTCATGTCCATTTGAGTCAGTGTTGCTATCTAACCATCTGATCCTCTGCCGCTTCCTTTTCTCGTTTTGCCTTCAGTCTTTCCAGCGTCAGGTAACAGATGAGAAAATTGCCCAAAGAAGAGTGCAACTCACTGGTTGATGAGCAGCATGAGCTGGACCATGATCTACAACTTCTCACACCCAGAATGTCCATCTCCTACCACACCACATCACTTCGCACATTTAAAACAATCCCCTAGAGATGAAACATCTGTAACATGCAAGTCCTGGAATGGGGTGGTGGCAGGAGTTTACTCAGATGCATGAGTCTCCCACCTTTAGAAGAACATGAAACCTGACCTCCTTGCTTTTTTTCTGGGCACATCCCCTCCCAACAGCCCCACATGCTCATCATTATCTTGTAAAAGACAAATATGGTTTATGCAAATTCTCCTAGTATGTTTCTGGCTTGTCTCTTTTGAAATGATTTCCCCTGAAATGTACGTCTGGCTATTACCATTTTGCACACAATAGCAAAAACACAAGCCCTCTTGAATTTATTAGAGGATTGTGATTTTAATCATCTTTTATGACCCACCTTAATTGTATATCATTTTTAATGACAGTTGAAAAAAATAAGTTATTCTTGCTGACATTTTTATGACCTATTTAATATCACAGATCAGGAGTTTTATTGGATTGCATTCTGGGTATGACATACAAACTGAGAAACCAGAGGGGAGAAAAGTGGCCTGGTCGAGTTATAGATTGCAGGGAGGAAAAAATGCTGATAATGGTCTTACAGGAGAATTGTTCCAGATTACACGGGTTACCCTGGGCTTTTATTTCTGTGTCTGTATAATAATTGTAATTTTACTGCAAAAGCTGAGTGTTGGATAAAGACTTCCCTTAAGGGGTAATTTGATTTAATAAAAAAGCTCTGCCCAGGGTCAGTATTACAAAAAACCAGGGGATGTTTCAAGAGCCTGCCTCCCATCTCAGACAGCAGCTACTTTCCCACAGGGCTGTTTTGCTGCCTTCTGGTCTGGTAGAGAATTTGATTTCTTAATACAGTTCTGTAGTACAGGGGCAGAAAAAAGTAAAGACTCGCTAATTGTTAAATCAATGATGCCTTAACCTATTTTCAAAGTTTCAAGGGTGGAAAACCCTAAACCAACCCAGGAAAAGGCTCTGTTTGGGGTTCCCACCTGAGGCCTGCTCAGAATTCTATCCCATTAGGGCCAACTCCTATTAGGGACACCTCGGGCCATCTTAGGTCTTCTCTCATGGGGAAAGGGTTAAAGTGCCTAGCAGGTTCTCTCTGTGCATCTCAAAGGGCTGACCCCTGACTCCTGAGTGCTCATGGCCTCTCCCTTCCCGAATCTGGCCTCGCACACCTATGGAGTTGATGCAGCACAGATGGTCAGCATTAACTTAATGCTTCCTTGAAGCCAAGACTCCAAATGCCCTCCATCCAGCCAAGATGGTTGCCTAAATTATCTCCCAAAGCTTATTTCATCTTCCCAGATAGGAATACTTAATGGGGATGGGATGCTGGTACCCCTGATAGGGCTGTAATTGGCCCACCAGGCAAAGTCCTAATGAGACCTTTAACGGCACATGAGAGCCAGGAGAGACAGAGGGTCTTGTCTGTGAGAATATGGATAGACACAAGGGGGCAGAGCAAGGATCAGCAGGCTCAGAAGCTTCCAGGAGCCCCTAGCGAGTGTGACCTAAATGATCATGTGGATGGTTGTTCATAATTTATTTGGTGGTGTCACATTCTGCTGAGCAGAGATGCACACGTGTGGCCTGTCACTCTTCACTGGGGGTTTAAGAAGTTGGTGCTGCCAGGAAATCTTTTTCTCCAGAATAAGCACACATTCCTCCTAGAGAATTCCTTCTTTTGCATAACAGATCTGATGGAATTCATGCGAACCCCAGTGAACTGCAGCCAATTAGACATCAGGCGACACCGAGCCGGCTGGCTCCCTCTGACGCTGCTCAGCAGAAGCCCTGCTTTCCACGGGCACCTCCGTTTAGTGCTATTCCAATTCCAGTCCTGACAACAGAAGAAACGCTGCAGCCAAAATGTTGTTTGCGTTTGTGTTTTTCTCTCCGTGGTTTGCCCACTTTGCACCTGTTAGGATATCTTGAACTGCACAGGAGGAGCAGGTGGGAGTCTGCCCTAACCCGCAGAAATCCACTTTTGGAGAGGCAGAGGGCATCATCCGCCCACCCTTGGTCTCCACACTTCCTGCCTGGTGTATATTCTTGTGCATGCTCAGTTGCTCGGTCATATCCGACTCTTTTGCACCCCCATGGACTATAGCCCATCAGGCTCCTCTGTCTATGGAATTTTCCAGGCAAGAATACTGAAGTGGGTTGCCATTTTCTACTCCAGGGGACCTTCCTGACCCAGGGACAGAACCTATGTCTCTTATGTCTCCCACATTGGCAGGCGGATTCTTTACCACCGGAGCCACCTGGGGCCCCTTCCAATATCCCAGAGGCGGTCAGTGATGCAAACCCTGTCACTTCATCTGCTCACTCTGAGTGTCTGCTTCCTGACTTCTTTCCCTTGTGAGTTAGAACACCCACTGCCCACTGCTGGCTAGTTCTGCAGGACTATCCAGCTGGGACCCTCCTCTTTGTCTGCAGGGACAGCAACCACTTCTGAGCACCTGACACACATGGCTTCATTCCTTGAGATGCTACCAATGGCATCTGCCAAGTACCAGTTCTGTTATAGGTCAGGTACACAGGTGAACCACATGGATCTCCACCCATCCTCTCATGGGGTAAATCTACTGAGGGGAGGCAATGAAGGAACAGGTAAGTAAATTATATTAACAAGTGAGATTATGAAAAAAGCTGTGCAGAGACACAGATGAAGGAGGGAAGTCAGTGATGGCCAGGGAGAGGGCAGAAGGTGGGGGGGAGGATGGAGAAGATATAGGGGAGACAGGGAAGGATGGAAGGAAGGATGGAGGAGAGGATGCAGGGGAAGATGGAGGGGAGGATGGAGGGGGAGCTGGAGAGGAGGATGGAGGGGAAGATATAGAGGATGGAGGGGCAGGATGGAAGGGAGGATGAAGAAAGATGGAGGGGAGGATGGGGGAGAAAATGGAGGGAAGGATGCAGGGGAAGATGGAGGGGAGGCTCGAGGGGAAGATATAGAGGAAGATGGAGGGGAGGAGGAAAGGGAAGATGAAGGGAGGATGGAAAGAAGGATGGAGGAGAGGATGGAGGAGAAGATGGAGGAAAGGATGGAGGGGAAGGTGAAGGGGAGGCTGAAGGAGAGGATGGAAGTGTGATTCTAGAGATGAGATGAGACATGACCTGAGAAGGAGCCAGTGTGGTCCTGAGGTTGTCCAGCAAAAGAACAGGAAGCACACCTGTGGGCATGAGGAGGCATGAGGAGCAGAGGCTGCAGGCTCCTAGTGATCTCGTGGAGTTGGGGGTGGGCAGGAGCAGAGCATGAAGGGCCCACAGGGACAGCAAAGACGTGGAGATGTGGAGAAGCTGCAGGTTTTGAGAGAGGGGTGGAGAATCTGGTTTGTGGTTTAGGATCCCAGGGCTATAGTGAGACTGTAGGGGTCGAGAACAGAGGCAGAAAGAGCAGAGAAGGCTGTGAGGCGAGCAGAAGTAACGCAGCTTAGATTAGGAGTAGGCCTTCCTACGTGGTAAGATTATCAGGCCACCTGGATACAATCAATCAGCTTTCACTTAACACTGACCTCTGTTTGCCAATTAGGAAATTAAGAACGGGGTGGAAACCCTCCAGGAAAGTCCCGCGCGTGAAGTTTTGACCAATGAAATTGCTTTGCAAACTTGTAACCAATCCGCTTAAACCAACTACCAATGGGGTGTGCTCACCCTATATATTTGTGTAACAGCTTGGGCTCAGGGCTCTCTGACCCGCACCACTGCGTTGGTTGCAGCAGAAAGCCCTGGCTCGAGTCAGTAATAAACTTCCCTTTTTGCAAGTTGCATTGTCTTGGAAGCCTTCTCTCTTCCCGCTCGGGGATTCAGACATCAGGCATAACATTTGGGAGCTCGTCCGGGATCCCTTGACTGGGGGAAGAGAACACTTCCAGGACAGAGGGGAAGGATAGATAATAGCACCAGTGCTCAGGCAGGACAGGAAAGTCCAGTGTAAATCCGAGGCCCTGCTGTGAAGCGGGAAGGTATCTGGCACAGGAAGTCCAGTGTAAATCCGAGGCCCTGCTGTGAAGCAGGAAGGTATCTGGCACAGGAGAAAGCTTTCTATAAAGGGGGAACGGATTAAACGTTCCAGCCGGCATAAGGCC
This sequence comes from Dama dama, assembly GCF_033118175.1. NCBI lineage: Eukaryota > Metazoa > Chordata > Mammalia > Artiodactyla > Cervidae > Dama > Dama dama. The sequence continues at coordinate 45,072,369 of NC_083694.1, read as the reverse complement.
GAGGCCAGCAAGCGCGCTGGAAGGCAGCCGGCTCTGCGGGAAGGAGAGTTTCTCTCCTGATCCCGAGTCTGGTGAGCAGTGGACGAAAACTCAGGGGGCCCAAAAACCCAGCGCTGTGTTGTCGGCCGACGTTTGTCTGTCTGTGTGTTTGTATTCGGCTCTCCGTGTTTGTGTGTGTGCCGGCATTGTCTCTGGTCTCGTTCTCTTCTGGTGCATCATTCTCTTCCTTCTCCCTTTCTTCTCTGATCTGCCCTCAACTCCTACTCTTTTCAGGAGTTTCAGTGAACAGGCGAACGGTTGTGGGGGCAATTGATGAGTCCCGGCCAGGGCTACACTCTGGCAGACTCTGAAGGCCCTACAATAAGTGAGCCTCAGTAACTAGAGCCTGACCGGGTGAAACTCTCCCTTAACATCCTTAACTGAGGACGTGGCCTAAAATTCTTTGTGTGGGCACGGGTCAGGCACTTAAAGACAATTAGGGCGCCTGCCACTTGAAGACTCCCGTGAGAGGATAAGGGGGTCACGGAACGGGCTAGATACCCCTAGGGTGCCCTCCCCCAGCAAGAAAACTTCCGTGCAACAGCGCAGGAACATAAACAGTTCCAAAAGCATACCATAAGCCCAACCTCTTGACCGCCACCACTCCCGGTAGGATTTTTGGTGGTCGTTCTCAGTGACTTCCTCTCTCCCTCTCTCTTCCCTACCATTCATTCTTTGACCATGGGGCAGGGGGAATCTACCCCACTTTCCCTCATGACTGACCATTTTTCGGCTGCAGAGTGGCCCTTTTCCACGAGTGACCTGTACAGTCGGAAGACCCAAAACCCTCCTTTCTCAGAGAAACCCCAAGGCCTCATTGACTTCTTAGATTCCATTTTGTTCACTCACAACCCCACCTGGGAAGATTGTTAGCAGCTGTTGCAGGTGCTCTTCACCACAGAAGAATGGGAGCGAGTTCTGGCAGAGGCGCGGAAACGGGTCCCGGGGGCTGACGGGAGGCCAACCGCCCAGCCTCATCTCGTGGACGAGGGGTTTCCTCTGTTGCGGCCTAACTGGGATTTTGAGCGAGCAGAAGGTAGGGAGCGTCTCCGAGTATACCGCCAGACTCTGATGGCAGGCCTGTGGGCCGCAGCAAGAAAGCCGACAAATTTAACGAAGGTAAATTTAGTAAGGCAAGAGCCCACTGAGAGCCCGGCAGCCTTCCTAGAGAGGCTGATGGAAGCTTTCAGGCGATATACACCTATGGACCCCCAGGCTGAGGAGTCACGCGCTGCAGTTCTGTTAGCGTTTGTAAATCAGGCAGCCCCAGATATTAGGAAGAAATTACAAAAGATAGAGGGATTGGGAGAACAGACGATACAGGATTTACTGAAAGTAGCTGAAAAGGTATTTAATAATAGGGAGACCCCAGAAGAAAGGGAAGAACGAATTCGACAGGAGGAAAGAGAATTAGCTGAGAGGATCAGGAAGGAAGATAGAGAACATAGAGTGAAGGAAAACTGGAAGAATCAGAGGGAGCTAGCCCAGATTCTTTTTGCCGGGATAAAGGCCAGAACAGAATTGAGGGAACCTCAAGACCCCTGAACGAGAGAAAAAGAGAAACCAAAAAGGCAGGCCCTAAAGAAATATCAGTGCACCTACTGCAAAGAACAGGGGCACTGGAAAAACGAGTGCCCTAAGAGGGACCCGAGGAGAGGAACTACCCAGAGAGAGAAAATCTCCCCTAGAACTCGAGTTCTATATGCGGGGGAAGACAGTGACTGGGGGAGTCAAGACTCGGCACCCCTCCCCGAGTCCTGGGTAACCATACATGTGGAGGGGAAACCCCTTGGCTTCATGGTAGATACTGGTGCCCAACACTCTGTTTTAAATCAAAAACTGGGACAAATGTCTAAGAAAACCAGCTTGGTGCAAGGAGCCACGGGGACAAAAAGATATTATTGGACCACAGAACGAAAAGTAGACCTGGGGACCCACCAGGTGTCCCATTCATTTTTGGTGATACCAGAATGCCCATCCCCTCTACTTGGAAGAGACTTGTTGACTAAAGTTAACGCTCAGATTCATTTTGACCCTGGGAGAATGACAGTCACTGATGGACTTGGACAGCCGATACATGTCTTATCCCTAGCCTTAAGAGATGAATACAGACTTTTTGCGCCAAAGCCCTCAGAGACCATAGCACCAGATGTACAACCGTGGGTCCATAAATACCCGTTGGCCTGGGCTGAAACAGCAGGGATGGGACTGGCCAAACAGACATCCAGTCATCATCAGGCTAAAGGCCAGGGCAACTCCTGTGAGGGTGAGACAGTACCCCATGAGCCAGGAAGCTCGGCGGGGGATCACTCCCCACATTCGACGTCTCATGGATGCTGGAATTCTCAAGCAGTGCCAATCCCCTTGGAACACACCCTTACTGCCAGTGAAGAAGCCAGGGGGTACAGATTACAGACCTGTCCAAGACCTGCGAGAAGTCAACAAATGGTGAGTGATATACAACCCTCTGTCCCTAACCCGTATACCCTCCTAAGCAGTTTGCTGCCTGAGTACACTTGGTACACTGTGTTGGACTTGAAAGATGCCTTTTTCAGCCTACCCCTGGCGGCCCAGAGCCAGGAGATATTTGCCTTTGAGTGGACCGAGGGGGAAGGCCAACCGGTAATAATAGGAAAGGGGGTCTTGACGCAACAATGGGGACCGTGGAAGCGGCCGGTGGCATACCTTTCGAAGCGATTAGACCCGGTGGCCGCTGGGTGGCCCCCTTGCCATTGAAGGGGTTTTGAAGCAGCCACCAGGTAAGTGGATCTCCAATGCCCGCTTGACTAATGAGGCTCTGAGTGAGGACCTCTCGATGCCCCCACGGATGTGTTTTCAGACGCCTTGCTTCCTGAATCTGGCCACGCTCTTACCCAACCCAGAGAAAGACCACCCTCTCCATGATTGCAGCGAGATACTGGCTGAGGCCCTGGCGGCATGAAAAGACTTAACTGATGTACCCCTAGACAACAGTGAGCTAGTATGGTTCACGGATGGGAGCAGCTATGTAAAAGATGGGCAAAGGAAAGCAGGAGCCGCCATAGTTGATGATTCAGGACAAACGATATGGGCTGAGACACTTCCCCCAAACACTTCTGCGCAAAAAGAATTGATTGATGGATGGTACAACAACCTGATATTGCCTGCCACCCTGGGTCGTCACCTGTGTGAACACCTGCATACAACTACACACTTGGGAGAAAAAAAGACCCTAACACTTCTCCAGACGGCCTGCCTGAGGTTCCCTCAACAAAATGCAACTGTACGAGAGATAATTCAGGCTTGCAAAGCGTGCCAGCTAATGAGGGCAGAGAAGAAGCAGTACACGGGAATGAGGTACTGTGGGGAAAAGCCAGGGCAACACTGGGAGATAGATTTCACTGAAGTAAGGCCAGGCAAGTACGGGTATCACTATCTGTTTGTTCTGGTAGATACCTTCTCGGGGTGGGTGGAAGCCTTCCCTGCTAAGGGAGAGACAGCAATAGTGGTTGCTAAAAAGATCTTAGAGGAGATAGTGCCTGGGTACGGGCTGCCAGTGACTATGGGCTCAGACAACGGACCTGCCTTTGTGAGCCAGATTGTACAAGGGCTGGCCCAAGCTCTGGGGACGAAATGGAAGTTACATTGTGAATATAATCCCCAGAGCTCAGGACAGGTTGAGAGAATGAATCAGACTCTAAAAGAAACTTTGACAAAGTTGGCAATAGAGACTGGCGGGGACTGGGTGACCCTCCTTCCCTTCACACTCTTTCGGGCATGTAACACCCCTTATAAGCTGAATCTTACCCCTTTTGAGATTCTGTATGGAAGACCCCCTCCTGTGTGTCCTATTTTCAAAGGAAAATGCCTGCCACCCCCTACTTTGGGACAATTCCAGCAAACTCTGATGGCATTAAGTAAGGTGCATAACCATGTTTGGAAATTGATTCCAGAGATACACGAGGGTCAAAATAAGGGGGCCATACCCTCTCATGATATTGGCCCAGGTGATTGGGTTTGGTTAAAATGGCACCAATCTAAAGTATTAGAACCTAGATGGAAAGGCCCTTATGTTGTTCTCCTTACCACTCCTACTGCTGTCAAGGTCGACAGGATTGGACCCTGGGTTCACTGCAATCACGTGCGGCAAGCCACACCGGAAGAACAGGAAAAAGTGCGAGCAGAATGGAAGGCGAGTCCTCACCCGTCAAATCCTTTGACTCATGAGCTGTTCAATGAGACCTCAGGAATCCACCCTCCGAACACCCGGTGGCCAGACCTTTACTTTGACCTAAGGGGACTCTTCCCCGGGGAAAGGACCCCGGGGGAAATACCCACAATTCGGGCCATGGGGAGCCGTGGGGATCAGGAGAAAACTCGGCCAAGAGGGGTTCTTCGCGTGCCCGGGCAAATCTGTGGTGGCATGGAAAGCTATTATTGCAGGAGCTGGAGCTGTGTAACCTCTTGTGATGGGCCCTGGGAATGGGACGTAGGAAACAGAGATTTGGTAGCCCCGAGTGTGGCGCAATCCCCAGGGCCAAGTACCTCAGATATGGGTGCAATTTAACCAAGCTTCACTATCTCTGGAAGGCCAAGGGCTTTCCTCCCTATGAGTCGCTGTAGATGCAATCAGTCACTTACAGAAGCCGTTGACTTCCTTGTCTGAGGTGGTCTTGCAGAATAAGAGAGGACTAGACTTGATTTTTCTCCAACAGGGTAGGGTCTGCGAGGTTTCTATGCAGACCATACAAGAGTGGTAAGAGAATCTATGGCAAAAGTGAGAGAGGGACTGGCACAATGAAAGAGAGAATGGGAAGCCCAGCAGAGATGGTTTGAGTCTTGGTTTCAACACTCCCCCTGGCTGACTACCTTAATTTCCACCCTCCTGGGTCCACTTAAGTGCCAGTGGCCCAAGATGGAAAAGAGAATATTCCTCTACTTGAACAACAGACATGGGGGAATGTGAGGCGAGCAGAAGTAACGCAGCTTAGATTAGGAGTAGGCCTTCCTACTTGGTAAGATTATCAGGCCACCTGGATACAATCAATCAGCTTTCACTTAACACTGACCTCTGTTTGCCAATTAGGAAATTAGGAACGGGGTGGAAACCCCCCAGGAAAGTCCCGCGCGCGAAGTTTTGACCAATGAAATTGCTTTGCAAACTTGTAACCAATCCGCTTAAACCAACTACCAATGGGGTGTGCTCACCCTATATATTTGTGTAACAGCTTGGGCTCGGGGCTCTCTGACCTGCACCACTGCGTTGGTTGCAGCAGAAAGCCCTGGCTCGAGTCAGTAATAAACTTCCCTTTTTGCAAGTTGCATTGTCTTGGAAGCCTTCTCTCTTCCTGCTCGGGGATTCGGACATCGGGCATAACAAGGCCATCAGGATGAGGCAGGTAGGAGGTGATACTGATGGGCCAGGGCGGTGATGGGGAAGGAGTCCTGGGTTCTGGGTATATCATGACAGTGGTGGCAACAGAACTTGGTGGTGACTTGGATGAGGGAAAGAGGAGTCAGGCAGGACCCCTGGGGAAATGGAGATGACCACAGAGGAGCCGTCTAGAAAATCTAAGCTTGAAGCACAAGCAAACAGCAGGAATGCTCAGGTACCCAGTGTTCAGAGGAACAACTCTGGGCAGGGAGACGAATTTTTGTGTCATTTCCCAATCAGTGGAAGTTTTAAAATCCCCAAAATGCATGAGAACACCCAACGAAGTGTACAGCATAGATAAAGTGACCAAGAAGCCCAGGGCAGTGAGAGCCCAGGGCTCTCCTGTGAGACAAGGGCAGTGGGGAGACCAGTGAGAGATAGAATGCTTCAGGTGATGCTGACAGGTTAGGCAAGATGAGCCCTGGGAATTCAACCACTGGATCCTCCAACCAGGGTTAGATCCTCCAACTGGGTTACGTCCCTCATCACCTGGACAGGTGTCACTGAAATACAGCCAGAGTGGACAGTCCTGAATGGAGAGAGGCTTGCTTCATTTCCAGTATATGCTTTTTAAAACTTTATTAATGTATAATTGGCATAAAATAAAATGTATGTGTTTAAAGTGTGCGATTTGATAAGTTTTGACATACAGGTGTGTCTATGAGCTTACGTGTACATAGATGTATCTGCACATGTGCTAAGTCGCTTCAGTCATGTCTGACTCTTTGAAACCCTATGGACTGTAGACTGCCAGGCTTCTCTGTCCATGGGATTCTCCAGGCAAGAATACTAGAGTGGGCTGCCATTTTCTCTTCCAAAGGATCTTCCTGACCCGGGGATTGAACCCACATCTTTTATGTCTCCTGCACTGGCAAGTGGGTTCTTTACCACTAGGCCACCTGGGAAGCCCCACATATATGTGCATATGTATGTATACGTCTGTAAAATCAATAAAGATTAGGAAAACATCTCTGACACTCAGAAATCTGTGATCCTTCTTTCTTGCCCCTCCCAGCTGATGATCTGCTTGTGGATGTAGGTCAATAGGTCAAATTGTATTTTCTAGAATCTCAGTCACGTGTTAATGGAGTCATACAGTATGTATTGTTTTTCTGTCCTGCTTTTTCCCCCTTGACCCGGTCTATTTTGAGATTGATCCTATTCCTTGCTGAGTAGTGTTCCATCACATGGACAAACCAGTTTGTTTATGCATTTGTCTCCAGATGGATAGTTGGGTCATTTCTAGTTTGTATTAGGGGTTATTTATAATCAGTTCAGTCACTAAGTCGGAGAAGGCAATGGCACCCCACTCCAGTCCTCTTGCTTGGAAAATCCCATGGACAGTGGAGCCTGGTATGCTGCAGTCCATGAGGTCGCTCAGAGTCGGACATGACTGAGCGACTTCACTTTTACTTTTCACTTTCATGCGCTGGAGAAGGAAATGGCAACCCACTCCAGTGTTCTTGCCTGGAGAATCCCAGGGATGGGGGAGCCTGGTGGGCTGCTGTCTATGGGGTTGCACACAGTCAGACATGACTGAAGTGACTTAGCAGCTTAGCAGCAGTCACTCAGTCGTGTCTGACTCCTGGTGACCCCATAGACTGCAGCACACCAGACTCCCCTGTCCATCACCAACTCCCAGAGCTTGCTCAAACTCATGTCCATCAAGTCAGAGATGCCATCCAACCATCTCATCCTCTGTCATCCCCTTCTCCTCCTGCCTTCAATCTTTCCCAGTGTCAGGGTCAAAGCTATTTATAACAACTTCCACAAATAAAGCTGCAATGAACATTTGTGAACAAGTCTTTGTATGAATGGTTAAGTGCATTCACTTTTCTTGAGTAAATGCCTAGGAGGGCATTTCAATGGCTGAATCATATGACAGGTACATGCTTAACTATTTAGGAAACTGTGAAACTGTTTTCCAAAGAGGCCCGTTCACTAATCTTTCTCATGAACACCCTACGAAGAGACAGAAAGAGTTCCACAGGTGTCTGCAGCTCCCAGGGTTCAATGCTGTGAAGCTGACCGCACCTGGCCTTCGGCAGTTCATTAACATCCAGCTGACCTCTTCCTGTTTTCTTCCTCCTGTCTTCTGCCATGGATGTTGTTGTTGCTCAGTCACTCAGTCACGTCTGACTCCTTGTGATCCCACAGACTGCAGCACGCCAGGCTTCCCTGTCCACCATCTCCTGGAGTTTGTTCAAACTCAAGTCCATTGAGTCAGTGGTGCCATCCAACAATCTCATCCTCTGCTTCCCCCTTCTCCTCCTGCCTTCAATCTTTCCTAGCACCAGGGTCTTTTCCAATGAGTCAGCTCTTCACATCAGGTGGTCAAAAGATTGGAGCTTCAGCTTCAGCATCAGCCTTTCTAATGAATATTCGGAGTTGATTTTCTTTATGATTGACTGGTTTGATCTCCTTGTAGTCCAACGGACTTGCAACAGTCTTCTTCAGCACCACAGGAATTTGAAAGCACCAGTTCTTTGGTGCTCAACCTTCTTTATGGTCCAACTCTCACATCAGTGCATGACTACTGGAAAAACCATAGCTTTGACTAGAGAGACCTTTTTTCAGCAAAGTGATGTCTCTGCTTTTTAATATTCTGTCTAGGTTGGTCATAGCTTTTTTTCCCCAAGGAGCAAGTATCTTTCAATTTCATGACTGAAGTCACCACCTGCAGTGATTTTGGAGCCCAAGAAGATAAAGTCTGTCACTGTTTCCATTTTTTCCCCCATCTATTTGCCGTGATGAGGTATGTCCATATGTCCCAGACCCCCTGGGGGACCTGCTCTCCCTGGGATTTCAGGCTAGTTGGTTCCCCTGTGACCTCACCTTTCTGATGGGTTCAAGAAGAGTGAAGTATGGTAGATTTTCTGATTTTGTCTTATTATCATAGGAGTGACATTTTCTGCTTTCTACACCTGATATGGAAACAGAGCTAGTATTCAGTGTGCGTGCATGCATGCTAAGTTGCTTCAATTGTGTCAGACTCTTTGTGACCCTATGGAATGTAGCCTGCCAGGTTCCTCTGTCCATGGGATTCTCTTAATTCTCTTCGAGGTACTTCAGCTTCTAGTATCAACTCAGCTCACAGGTGAAGGAACGAAGGCAAAGTGAGAGTATGCGTGCCACCCAACGTCAAAGCGCTATGAAACCACACAGCCACTATGGAAAACGGTATGTAGGATCCTCAAAAAAATAAAAAAACAGAGCTGCCCTGTGATCCAGCAATGCCACAACTGAGTACAGGTCTGGAGGAAATTGTCACTCCCTGGAAAAGATATTTGCACCCCCATGTCCATGGCCGCATTATTCACAACCACCAAGGCATGGAAGCAACCCAAGTATTTGCTGACTGACACATGGACAGAGAAATGTGGTGTGTATATGGGATTAAAATGGAATACTGCTCACCTTGAAAAAGTAGGAGGTCCTGCCATTGGCAAGAACACAAATGAACCTGTAGGCATTATGATAAGTGAGATAAGTCAGAGAAAGACAGATACTTTATGCTCTCACTTATATATGAAATCTAAAAAGTTGAACTTCAAAACAAAGTAGGTGGCTGGTTCTCAGGGGCTTGGAGTTGGAGAAAAAGAAATGCATTGGCTAAAGAGTCTAAGCTTCCAGTTATATAGTGAATACCTTGTGGGGATGTAGTGTGCAACATGGCGACTATAGTTAGTAATGCTGCACTATTCACCTAAAAACTGCACTACTCACCTAAAAAGAAAGTAGATCTTAAATCAGTGCCACACACACATACACACACTCCTACATACACACATACACACAAGGATAGCCAAGTGAGGTGATGGATATGCTAGCTAACCTTTTCCCAAAAATCATTTCATAATATATAGTATATAAATCATCACATTATAGACCTTACACTTGTACAATGTTACATGTCATTTATATCTCAATAAAACTGTAAATAAAAAAGAGCTAAGTGGCAGGGCTGGGATTTGAACACAGGCAGCTTGGCTCCAGAACTTGCCTTCTTAATCATTAAACCCTACCACCTGCCAAGCCCTGGAGAACCCACTCCAATATTTTTACCTGGGAAATCCCATGGACAGAGAACCCTGGCAGGCTACAGTCCATGGGGTCTCAAAGAGTCAGACACGACTGAGTACACACACACAGCTACCAAGCACACAGTAGGCCCTTAATTAGTGTCTGTTGAATTGGACAGAAGGAAGGAGAAAAAATGAGTTCTGCTGACCTTGGCAATGCCACCCACTCTGAGATGCACATGTCTATGGATGCCCCTGTGTGACAAGCCTTGCCCTCCTCCAACCTGGCTTCCTGCAGGTAAGACCTCGCTCACACCACACCAACTCTTGGATCTGCAGAGGTCCAGAACAACTCCTTGTGCCAGACCCTTCGACAAAAGTCTTTGGTGCAGGGCTGTAATTGATTTCTGTATGGGGAGCATTCATATGCATGGCAAGACAATTACATTGTCGGAAATTCCCAACCGCTTAGATGTGTTCAAATTGTATTTTCAGAGATTCTTACAGCTTTTAAATCATTATCTGCCATCCATTGGAAGGGTTTAATGGACTTCTTGTGAGTACCTTCATAAAGTACCCGCTAAATAGATCTGAACTACTACAGTCTCCCGTTCTTGCTGAGAAAGTAATTTTGTATCATTAGCTTCAGTGGTTCAAGTACAAATCAGAAGGCGGAATGCACACATGCACCATTAGGGAACACAATATGATTGCTTTCTAGACATATTGGAGCTACTTGTGGAAATTGGGAAAATCTTGCCATTTTTAATATGCTAATGCCTACTTGATTCTTTTCCTTGGTGCCTCTCAATTCAAAATGAAATGCTATTCATAGAGATTTTGCCTTTTTTAGATGGCAATGTTTAAGGATATGGATTAAAAAAATAGAGTTCTCCTACTTCCTAGGGACTTCGCCCCCTCCACTTTCCCTTCTTGGGATAGATGTTCTTGAAAAAATAATGCATCAATAAAAAGTCAGCCCACACTGCTCTGAAGGTCAGGAGACTGCACTAACCATCTGGTACCTTCCAGCAGGTCGATTTACCCCTCTGTGCTTAGTTTACCCTTCACAAGCGGACTCTCAAGGTCCTTCATGCATCAGTCATTTGGAGCAGATTCTAATCCCATGTGTGTGCATGTGCATCTGTGTGTGTGCATGCTTTCATGTGTGTGTGTGTGTGTGACCACAGCTGCACCTGGGATGTTGGTTAGCAAACAGTGAACCCATTCACAGTTTCTCAATAGCATACTGACCTCTGGATTTTGTTTGAACTTGTTTGCATGGCATTTAGGTAATGATTTTGTCTTTCTTAATGAATGGACAATAAAGTCAAAGTAGAAAGGGCAAAAGAAAAGCCTCTGATGATCTGGCAATTTAAAACTGTCTATAAATGACTGATACCCTGGATGAAAGCCACTGGGGAAAGGTTCTTATTAGAGTGAATCTCACATCGTCATTGTAGCCTGAGCGCCCTGACATGTTTTTAAATTTCCCTTTAAACGTTTGCCATCATGGTTATGACTGTTGTTGTTATCACCATTGTCATTATTTTGCCTGGAGAATTATCCCAGGAGGCAGCAGATGGTTACAAAGAAATTGTCTTGAGATGCCTTTCTGAGAATGTGGGTCTGTGCCTGCGAGTCCTAAACATTGGGAGGTGTGGGCATGCATGGGAAATAAAAACAATCCTTGCACAGATCTCCCCAAGGAAACTGTAAACAGGCATGCCAATATCCAATCGGACATGAAATGTAGGAGGTTGGAAAACTGTAACCAGGGGTCAATGGCCAGAAAATACACACCCTAGCTGCGAATCTGCACACCCGCACAGTGCTTCAATGCGGTTCATACATATTTAGTCGACCGGCACAGATTTCCACTCGTCTATAGAATATGGCAGATCAAACAGGACGATAGAAAACAAATACCATCTCTCTGGAAATCCCCAGTGAGCACAGAGAAGTAAAGCTGACAGAAAGTCATTACATTGTGTTTGTAAAATACTTTCAAAGAAGGACAAGTTGGAGTTGCGCTGAACAACAGAAACAGAACCAGTTTCTAGTAGTTTGGTGGTCACTAAACTGAGACACGAGCAAATAAACATGAACTTCTGGGGTCTTTCCCGAGGTTTCATGTGTGACCTGGTTACCACTCAAGTTTCCCTTGTGAGGTAGCTTGCCCCTGCAACAGAGTTCACAAGCCCAGGTCGGGGGCCACCAGAGCCCTCATTGGATCCCCCTGATCCATGTAGACTTGCTCAGATCAAAGCATCTTCAGGACTTCCCTCTGGTCCAATGGTTAGCACTTCACCTTCCAATGCAGGGGGTGCAGGTTCGATCCCTGGTTGGGGAGCTAAGATCCCGCATACCTCCCAAAACAGAAGCAATGTTGTAACAAATTCAATAAAGACTTTTTACAGGGTCAATATATATATTTTTTTAAAAAGTCACCTTCCACACCTGGGCTACTTCTCCAGGTGTGATGAAATCTGCCACAGGGCAGCCAGGGCACAGAACACCTGCTTGGACCCTTCTTCTTGAAGCAGAGTCACTGGGGGCCTTGGGACGCCTCTCTGCATTCAGACTCATTGGTCGGTCCCACCAGCCACAGTTCCTCTTAAAGCTAGTACTGTCAAGGGAAGACACAGCCCCAGTGCCAGACTCCGGCTGCTCATCCATGTAGCAACTTACGCAAGAGCAGTGCAGAATGCAGATTTCATCTGTTCTTCTGAGTGAAGCGTGCCCCTGGGAGCATGCCAAGGCTCATCAAAGTTTGGTCCCTGTCACATCCCAGCAGACTCGACAGTGACATCTCGCCGACAGCCCGTTCACACATCGCGCCCAGCTCCTTGATCGGCACCACTTCACTCGGAAGGAGTTGTTACGGTGAAAGCACTCGAGGCCAGCTCCTTGCCCCACGTTACAGGGAAGACCTAAACTCCCAGCATTCCTCGTGCCCTGATTTGTCTGAGGGGTGATGCCGGCAGACAGGGATTGACAGGGGGTCCCAAGAGGGCAGACGCTTCAGCTCTTTCCTGTTCCATTCTTCTCACCATGGTTTCCTTGATCTCTTTAATATACACAACAAACAGGGGATCTGGCAAATGTGAACGTTTGTAGCAAGCTCATCCCCTGATCGCTCAGCTAGTAAAGAATCTGCCTGAAGTGCAGGAGACCCTGGTTTGATTCCTGGGTCGGGAAGTTCCCTGGAGAAGGGCTAGGCTACCTCCTCCAGTATTCTTGGCCTTCCCTGGTAGCTCAGACAGTAGAGAATCTGCCTGCAATGCGGGAGACCTGGGTTCAATTCCTGGGTTGGGAAGATCCCCTGGAGAAGGGTATGGCAACCTACTCCAGTATTCTTGCCTAGAGAATCCCATGGACAGAGGAGACAGGCAAGCTACAGTCCATGGGGGTCACAAAGAGTCAGACATGACAGAGTGACTAAGCACAGCACAGCACGTACAGATAACCACAGAAATTGCCCCAAGGTCTCAGACAGGCTGGAGACAGACTCTATTTGGAGAGCCGTTCCTGCAACAAGATGCAGATGAACCCTTTTTTATGAAAACATCCCTCCACTGGGCCCCAGGGATGCAGGGATGAAAGGGACCTCACAGGCTGGTGGGAGATGGAGACCCGTAGGTAGGAAATTGGAGTATGCTGTGATGAGGGGCATGATGTAGGTAACTGGGGACTGAGGTGCTTTGGGGCACTGATTGTCCCCTTAAATCAGACATTATGGGAGGGGGAGGAGGAGGCAGGAAGGCGATGCTCCAGAGAAGTGCCAGCCCCCAAAGACAGAAGAATGACATGCCAGGGAGTCTACTTAGGGAACAAAAGTAAGTCCAGTGGGAGGTGCTGAGCAGTCACCTTCCAGGTGAGGATGCAACCTCAGGTGAAGGTGCCTTGGCTTCACTGCTCACCCTAAAACCCCCAAATTACCTGAAGAGTCCTTTCGGTTCTTGGAAGGAAGCCAAACCAACAACTGGGTTGGGAGCCCACAGGAGATGTTAAGGTCTGGGGACAGGCAGCTGTCACCTGCCTTCCTGCTCCCAGAGTTGTGTCTACAGCAGAACCAAGCACCTGATTTACAGAACCTGGACAGGAAGAGGGACATGCTGGAGATGCCACCAGTGCCCTTCAAGTTAGGATGAGGCCTTGGTGTGATCCCAAGAGGAGGGAGAAGCTGTCTGCCAGGATGGGCGAGAGTGTCCACGCCTGACCAGGCACAGGGCTTCAGAGTCGAGCCCTGGCACTGAGGGTCACTTTACGTTGGCCCCCGGTTATTTCAGGTACAGTTTTCAAAGCTTGGAACTGTGCCTTGCTGCTAAACAGAGTTAGTTGTTGTTGCTGTTGTTTTAAGATTAATTTAATTTTCTCATAGTCTTGTGACTCCAGGCACGTAATCTCCTTGCCATGTCTCCAGTCTGTAAAATGGAAAGACAGCTGTGTGCTGTCTATGCAGCTGCCGTGAGCACACACAGAGAGCACGTGAGCACATGCAGAGAGCACCTGAGCACACCCAGAGAGCACGTGAGCACATGCAGAGAGCACGTGAGCACACCCAGAGGGCCCAGGGCATGTGGCTTCCTAAGTGATGGTTGTTACGTTTCACCACTTTCATTGAATTGTGATTATGCTTGTATTTTAATTGTGACTTTTTTTCTCACCAGCCCTCCTCTGGCTCTTCCCCCTTCTTTGGTCTCTTAGGTGCCTGTTGTAAGTTTGGCTGTCCATCCTAGACCCTGTGCTGTGGAATCCTCCAGGGTGCAGGCCTGGGGAACAGACACACCTCCCATCTTGGAAGATTAACAAAAGATGGCCCTGCCCACCCTCTGACCCCTTGAAGGTGGAGCAAAGGATGAAGACTGCACCCGCATTGGTTCTGCCCCAGCCTCTGGCTCTCACGGGACTGATCCTGAAACCTCGGGGTGGTCAGTGCGGGCTGTGGGCAACAGGGATGCCGCGTCCAGTGTGTGACTCTGTCTGGCCAGCTTTCCTTGGCCTCTGCGGTTGCCTGAACTATCCTGGCAACAGCAAGAAGGTCTTATGAGCTACCCATGAGCCTTCTAGTAAATCCGGCCTGCTTAAGTAGCAGAGGTGGTTTCTGGGATGGTAATTAAGAACCTTGAATTGCAAATAAAGTCAGTCCTTGAAGTGGTAGCTTATCTGCATGAACTGGGATGGGCAGAGACCAAGAGGGGCTCACCCTCACCCTCTGAGACAGAGACCACTCCTCCCTCTGCTCTTCTGTCTGTCTACCTGTCTCTGTCTGTCTCTCTCTACAAGACCCCATGTCCTTTGTTCCATCAAATCCCACTGGGGCCAAAAGCAGCATCAGGAAACCCAGAAGTGACAAGTCCTCAGCTGTGCTTAAAGCCCTTCTGTTCTCCTGGTACCTGAACCCCATTGATCCTGCTGAGCTCCTCTGACTCACTTGCAAATTGACACTGGCTTTAACCCTGAGTCCTAACTGTGAGCTTCCCCGATGGCTCAGCAGGTAAAGAATCTGCCTGCAATGCAGGAGACACAGGAGATGCAGGTTCGATCCCTGGGTAGGGAAGATCCCCTGGAGGAGGGCATGGCAATCCACTCCAGTATCCTTGTCTGGAGAATTCCCTGGACTGAGGAGTTTGGCAGGCTACAATCCAAAGGGTCACAAAGAATTTGACACAACTGAGCACATATGATGCTTTGCCCCTGTTAATTGGATTTCTTGTTTCAAGATAGGGGAGTGAGCCATCGTGACCTTTCAAAATCAGCCTCCTCTTACATCCAGTCACAGGATCAGCCTTGGATGGAGAAAACTGAGTCCTCCCCTGGAAGCTCAGCGACCCCAGCCAAGTCCTTCCCTCTCCCTGGGCCTCGGTTTCCTGAGCTGTGAAATTAGAGGGTTCTCTCCTTCGGTTACCCAATTAACACTTTTGTGTAGAGCAAATACGATTGCCTCTTGAGTGAGTCAGTGAGTGATTCATGGAACGTGCCAGGACAGGGCTTCAGTAAATATTCTACATCCTCAATGTCAGTGATGAAGGTTGTTGGCTGTCAAGGGCACAGGATTTTCAGGGAAGTTGACTATCATCACCCTGGGGTCCAGAGCCAGCACTGCCTGCTGCCCTCACTGGGCTGGAGGGAGACGTGGATGTCACGGGTCCAGGCAGGACAGCAGTTCTTCCTTGGAGCTCCTTTGAGTGCCAACTAGTCGTAAAGCCCAAATCCACAGGGGCAACAGGAGGACAAGATAGGGAGATGAATTCAAGACATTCTCAAACACACATCTGAACAGAAAAATTAGACTTATCCACAGAGGGCTCTTTGGTGATGATGTTTGCTTTAAAAACAGGACAGGGGTCCCTGGGCATCTGCTCTGTGTTAACTTGGAAAGTCCTGCCCCACCTCCTGTCACCTGCTGCCTTCTGTCCCAGGCATGAGTGATGGTAGCTGATGGCAGTGAAAGCACCAACTCGGGGCCATAGCTCTTTGGATTAATCATCAGAAAGGTTGCTGTCAATCCCAGGATGGGAGTGGGGAGACTGAGGCTGACTGACCTTGAATCACGCAGCTGATAATGGCAGATGATGGGGTCCTCTGACTCCACAGCTACTGCCCATCATGATGAAAACAGAGGGGCAGTGACAGCCCCAGGGGGTTCAGGAAAGGAAGCAGATGCCATGGAGCACTGAGAAGAGAAAAAACACATCCCCCAGGCATGCTCACATCCTAACCCCCAGACTGTGAACTGTCACCTTACAGGACAAAATGATGTTGCAAGTGTAATTAAGTTAAGGACTTGAGATGGAGATTCACCCTGGCTTATCCAGGTGGCTCAAGTTCAATCCCAAGGACCCTTGCAGAAGGGAGGCAGGAGAGTCAGAGTCAGAGAGAGATTAAAAAATGTCGTGCTTTTGCAGATGGAAGAAGGGGCCACAAGCCAAGAAATGTGGGCACCTCTAGAGGCTGGAAAGTGTAAGAAGTGGGCTCTTCCCACAGAGCAGCCAGAAGCAAACAGACTTCTCTACATTTGACTTAGCCAGGGAGACCCATTTCAGACTTCTGGCCTCCAGAACTGCCAGATAATACATTTGTGCTCTGTTGAGCCACTAAACCTGTTGTCCATTGTTACAGCAGCAAAAGGAAAGTCTTACACCCAGCCTGTAGCCCCCAGAGGGAGGCCAGCAGGTGTGGATCCAGCCTGCTTCTTGCCAGCCCCATGACTAAGGTCAGTTAGGTAAAGCTTCACTGGGAAGTGGAAGTGGTAAGAGGTCCTCCCTCCCATGAGTGGCCACAAGCCCTCAGAGCAGTGCCCGCCTGGCAAAAGCTGGGTACGAACATGATGCGGGACACAAAGGGAGCATCAATTGCCAAAGTCAGTGAGTGATTCAGGTGCTGCCTCCGGAGGGTGCTCCATCTTCCAGAACTATGTGTGCAGCCCCCGGTGTCAAAGTCAGGGTGGGAGATAGGTGTTCCGTGGCTCTCCTAAAATTCTTATTTATTTATTTATGACTGTGCTCTCTCTTCATTGTTCCATGTGGGCTTTCTCTAGTTGTGATGAGAGGGCTTCTCGTTGCAGTGGCTTCTTTCATTGCACAGCATGGGCTCTAGAGCACACGGGCTTCAGTAGTTGCAGCTTATGGGCTCATGACATGTGGAATCTTTCTGGACCAGGGATGGAAGTCATGTCCCCTGATTAGCAGGTGGATTCTTAACCACTGGACTACCAGGAAAGCATCTCCTGGAATTCTTTATCACAACATCAGGCAGCCCTTTTACAGACAACAGCATCATCTACAAGGATGATTTTGTTGGCTTGCTTCCCACCCAGGACCCCACTGGGCTGTAAACTCCACAGGGTGACCATTCTCTCTGGTCTGTTCACTGTTAAAGATGCAACTCTGAACCCTGGGCATGGCTCATAGTAGCTCCTCAACAGATGTGTGTGGGATCAAAGGAAGAAAGAATGAGCAGCAAGGCTGCGGGTTTTTTTCCTTGAGCTCAGCTGAGACATGGATGAGAAACAGCTCTCAAAGGGTTTGAGAGGAGCAAGGAAACCACTGTGGGACTGAGCAAGAAGGGACACAGGGAGGTAAGAAGCAGCACAGGGAAATTTTCTTTGAGATGAAGACATCACAAACCCAAATGGACAGGAGAGCCCTGGGATTTCCCATTAACATCTCAGAGTGGAGAGTGGTACTCAGCCATCAGACCTCGACCAGGGAGGGAGAGGACTCCAGAAGAGTGAGAAAGGAAACTGTCCTGCAAAGGTCAAACATTTCCTCTCATTTTGTAAAGCCTGAGATTTCTGATTTCTCAGTGGACAACTAATTCACTTTCCGACAGCCCCCTGCTTGTTGAATTTCCACCAAGAGATGTGAACGGTGGTTTCAATTTGTGTTCTAATTCATGCCCTGGCTCAGGAGAGATAACAGGTTGGAGGCCATCCTAAACAGTGAGAAGTGAGGTTCCTTCACTGAATCAGTGGGCGAGTCTGTCACCTGCCGGGGTAGTCAGGGAAACCTCCCAGAACAGTCATATCCTGGGATGCACATGACCCAGACTGTGCTTTGGGGAAGCAAATTTCATATCGAATGTTGCAAAAATCCTGGTGCTTCTGGTGAGAAGAGTAGTTGTGGGGGTGCTTAGTTACCCCCACCAGAATCAAATCCAAGTGAATCTGCTTAGGATATAAATAAGGAGATGAGCTAGAGATGAGAAGCCCGAATGCAGGACAGAAGTGTTCACAGTTATTGGAAAACAGAAGGTGGATGCGCTTAAAACAATTTTGTAAAATAAAAAATTAGAAAAAAAAGATTTTACGCATTACTTGCAGAGTGTCTGGGGCTTCCCTGGTGACTCAGATGATAAAGAATCTGCCTGCAATGAAGGAGACCCAGGTTTCATCCCCGGGTCAGGAAGATCCCTTAGAGAAGGGAATGGCAACCCACTCCAGTATTCTTGCCTGGAAAATCCCATGAACAGAGGAGCCTGGCAGGCTACAGTCCATGGGGTCGCAAGAATTGGACACAACTGAGCAACTTTCCATTGTAGAGCCTGTACATCACCACAGGGGTCCCCAGGTACACTTTAGGAAGGCCACCTGCAGGAAACCTGGAGTGGAATGCCAGCGAACCCTGCTTCCTCTTAACTGGCATCACCCCTCTTCCATTGCAGTTGGCACCCGTGGTCATTTGGGAGTAACAGAGGTTGACACTGAACACCCTAGGCTGCCCCTTGAGTCTTGAGACAAGCTCTCATCTCCAACTAGCAGTACAGTTTAACTGTGGACCCGTTACAACCAGGCTACAGCCTGCATTCCTGGAGATCATGCTCCCTTCTGGAATACCAAGGTGGGCATGCTGGCTGGCAACAACTCAGTCCACAAGGGTTGGGAGCGCAGAGATGGGAGGGCCTGTCACAGTCCTTGGGATGTCTCAAGCATCCTTTTCACTCCCCGAGCCTCATACTCAGGTCTCCTCCTTGTAGACCTGCTCCTTCATTTGAAATCTTGGGAGGGAACGTCTGTAAATACAGAGCCCTCACGAAGCCATCAAGCAGCCTCTCTCATAAATTTTCAGGGACATTTTTCATGCCATAAAGGTTGTGTCATGATCATTGCCCAGCTTGATTGCCAGCTTGGAGTGTTTGCCGGGTAAGAAAGGAAAAGATAAATCATGGGAAACGCAGCTTCATTATCATGTGACATTTAAGGATAATTTACACCTGACATCATGCCACTTCTGCCGTGGAAGTAGCGTTGCCGGGAGTCTCTGTCTTAGCCACTACCACGACTGTGTCAAGAGAATGGAAATAAATTGATCCAGCTGAGTTCTCTGTGCATTTTTATTGCCTATTTATCAACGTGAGTGAATAGTAATACACATGGCATTACTTACAGGTCCTGGAATGAGGGTAGAGCTGCAGCAGGGAGCAGATTCCCTAAGTTTTTGGAAGAATTATCCTTGGAAAGAAAGGATGGTGGTCCTTGATCACATCCATGTGCTGCCAGGGTCTGGAGTCTGTCTGATGTTTGACTTTTTATGTGATAATTTCTACAAATGGTTAGCATGAGATTCCTTCCTCCCAGCACTTGAAAAGACACTATTTTCCCTTCACTCAAGTTGAATGCCCCCTTCACACCTTGCTGACCTGAAATGCAGCCAAGAGCTTGCTTACCACTTCTGCAGCTGCTATATCTCTAGTGAGACTCCAACACCATCCCCCACTCTGTGGGCGTGTGTGCATACTTTCCACCATGTACATACGTGCAGCTTTATAAGTGTACGTTTTCCCCCCTCACAGCTAGATAGCATGCTCCTCGAGGCTAGGGTCCCATTTTTATTCTGTTTTGAATCCTCCAGGTTAAACTGGGGCCATGCCCTCTCAGAAAGAAGTTTCCTGTAGTTTCACCTTGCTGAAAACTTGACCCTGGTGAAACCAGGGGTATGAGCACGAAACAAAGGAACTGGGAAGACAAAATGAAAAGAGGGAGTAGGAGAAGTGGGGATGCTGAGGGGTGTTCCATGTGGGGGCCCCTCTTCCTAGGACAGAAAGACACCAACTGACCAACAGCTAGAAGAGAATGATGCCTCTCATTAGGAAGAGTCACCTAATGTGTCCAGATGACCTGCCTCCAGCACCACAGATAGAGTTTACTCCATCACAGCCCCTTCATGGCAAACAAATGGGGGGGAAATGGAAATAGTGACAGACTTTATTTTCTTGGGCTCCAAAATCATTGCAGACAGTGCCTACGGCCATGAAATTAAAAGACACTTGCTCCTTGGAAGAAAAGCTATGACAAAGCAGAATAGCATCAGAAGCAGAGACATCACTTTGTTGACAAAGGTCCGAATAGTCAAAGCTATGGTTTTTCCGGTAGTCATGTACAGATGTGAGAGCTGGACCATAAAGAAGGATGAGCACTGAAGAACTGATGTCTTCAAAATGTGGTGCTGGAGAAGACTCTTGTGAGTCCCTTGGACAGCAAGAAGATCAAACCAGTCAATCCTAAAGGAAATCAACCCTGCATATTCATTGGAAGGACTGATGCTGAAGATGAAAGTCCAATGTTTTGTTCACCTGATGAGAAGAGACAACTCATTGGAAAAGACTGATGCTGGGAAAGATTGAAGGCAGGAGGAGAAGGGAGTGACAGAGGATGAGATGGTTAGATGACATCACTGACTAGATGGACATGTGTTTGAGCAAATTCCAGGAGATGGTGAAGCACAGGGAAGCCTAGTGTGCTGCCATTATGGGGTCGCAAAGAGTTGGACATGACTGAGCAACTGAACAGCAACATCACAGCCACAGATCACACACACACACATCCTCAGATCACAACCCATCTTCCTCTGGTCACTCTCATGGGCTGTGGGCTTCTGTCCAGTTACACTGCTTGGGCAGCTCCTGGGAGCTTCTTAGAGGCTGACCTGGGGTCTCCTTTCCTTGACCAAAGACTCAGTTTAGGTCAGAGAAGGCCAAGGACTCGGCATTTCCAACAAGCCCCTGTTATCCCAGGATGGGCAGCTCCTGCTCCAACCTGGGGTCAGGGGTGCTGGATTAGCTAATCCCATTTCTTTTACTGCCTCCCAGAGGGGTCTCGGGAAGGTTGTGTAAGCTCATGAAGCCTACAGTTTCCTCTTCACAGAAGGCATGAAGATTCAACAAAAAGTATGAAGACTCAAGGAGACACACCTGCGAAAAACACATAGAGCAGCTCCACTGAAAACATGCTCAATGCACAGCTTCCTAGGGCTCTGCCCCTGCTAGGACTTTCACTGACCCCCATCCCTGCCCCATAGCCTGAGTCTCAGCCTCACCTTCTGTATCAGATGCTGTTGGACCCCTGAGCCTCTAATCGTGTGGATCCATTTCACGTATAATCCTGGCCCCATTGCTCTTCCTCACAAAAGAACCTGATGGGAGCATCCTTTTGTTGCAACGTGGCTGTGATAGGCATTGCTGTTCTGTGACAGTAGCATGATTTGGTCACTGTTTGGACTTGTAACTTGGGCAGAAGAGCCATTCAGCTCTGAGCAGAGCTGAGCATAGGGAGATTCAGGGTCCCCACAGCTGTGAAGCCCAGGCCAGTGATGGAGCTGGTGGGAAAAGAGAAGAGGACCACACCCAGGTTCTGGAGAGGGGTGCTGGCAATAGGGCACATGCATTTCCAGGAACCCGTCACCACCCACCACGGCCATACCAGGCATCACAGGCTAAGGCTGGGGCCATTTCCCACAGATCACGGAGAGGAGCTGGCCAAGCAGCAGCTGCAGCTCCTCCATCCAGAGGTGACACCCAAATAGCTCAGAGAAAGATCAGTGAGGGAGCAAGGCGCCCCATGGATGAAACAGGCCATACTTCAGGTCTGTATTTCCAAGGGTGAAATGAGAATGGAAAGCCAGCCAAGAGAAATTAATTAAGGCAGTGTACCCTGAACTGTATGTTTCTGTGCAAATGGATGCAAGGCCAGGGAGCCACGAAGTGGTAGATAATTGCCTTGGGGAATGTGGGGAGCTTGTAATTTAGTGAAAGAACAGCCAAGGGGAATTGGGGAGAACACCAGAAGGCAAGACAAAGAAGTCCAGTGACAAATTCCAGGGGGACTTCCTAATGTCCCAAGGTGCTAAGTGGCAGGTGGAAAACAGCTTCAGCAACCCCGAGAGAACGCAGATGGCATCAGAGAGCTTCTCACTTGTAGGGCAGCAAGCGGAGACAAGGAACGTGGTCCCTGAACTATTTTCCCCATATTCTCTCCCTGCCAGCTTGCCTGCAATCTGTGCCCCATCCTTCAGCCTGATGCCTCCTTTCCCAGTTGTTGTGAAATCAAGGACCACACATGACAGTCCATCATCTAGTCTTTAGGTTTGCAGATGGGAAATGGTGGGAGGAACCGGGACCTCTTAGGGTCAGGCTGTGAAGTCACTATAGATCTGGACTGGAGCCCAGGCTCTAGACTCACCCTCACCCAGAGGCTACAGAGTTACAGAGCACCCTCTGTGCCCCTGTCGCTGTCTAGTGCCAAAGGCAGATGGCTGACCAAGGATGGTGGATATCTCAAGAGTGGGGCATGTGGATTGGGGGCAGATAAACAACCCATGGCTGGAAGTGCAGTGCTGGTCCCAGACACGGCATCTATTGGGGTGAAAGTGTGATGGAGGGCTCTCCAGGAACACCCCCTGCAAGGGGGGAGGGGCAACTGACCATCACAGGCAGACTTGGCCTTCTGCCTACGAGAAAGGAGAGAGAGCAGCTGCTTCCCGGCCTCCAGGAGCACAGTCCCAAGGGTGGGAGGGGGCACGAGCTGTCAGCATTGATGCAGCGTGATGAAGGGGACATGGAAAAAGCTGCCCTGAGAATAAAGATGCAGGAGACAGGACCTGGGATGTGTTACAGCTTTGGGGTCACACATGCAAACTTCAGGTGTCTAACAAAAGCACATCATCAAAGATTAACTCCCAGAGGAAAAGATTGTCCAGAAAGACAGACTCTGCCAGGAGCCCTGCCCAGCCCCTCTTCTTGGTCCCCCGCCAGGGTCCACTGCCTGGCTGTGGGCTTCTCCTACACCAGTGCCTTATGGCAACTATGATCCTTGAAGGTTCCCCATAAAGGGGCCTGTGCCAGTCCAGGTTGGGTCTTAGGCTGGCGTAGGTGATGGAGCTCTCAACCCGGGCACCCAACCCCAGGTCCTCTTTGGCCAAGCAGACAATTCTGGAAGGAGGGTGGAATGGGTGGCAGGTGAGTGGTGTGCATGGAGGCTCAAGGGTGCGAGGTGCCCACTGAACCCAGCCCCTGCTCAGGCCCCCAAGTGCTGTCTCCCTGCTCTTGCCACCTAAGGACAAATAGCACCTGGGTGAGCTGGGCCAGTGAGATCACACTGCACAGAGGGGACCCCATCCCCTCAGGCCTGGCTGGACCACCCCAGGGCTCTCCCAGCATCTCTCTTGGGATGCCCACAAGCCCTCTGCTCATCCTGTCTGTTCAAACTTATCCTGCATGCTGGTGATCTCTTGGGCACCAGCCTGACCAGGCCTGTGAAACCCACACAGGGTTCTGCCCAGGCGTGGGTGTCTCCTCCCTTCACGCTGTCTGAGAGGCTATCTGCCCATGTATGCTGAGCTCTCTGCTCACTCCCATGGACCCCCGGCTCCTGGGCCTGCACTGCCCATTGAAGTAGGTGTGAGGCTGAGGGCTGTGGCATCAGAGGCCCCCCTCTGATGACACTTAATTTGATGCTTAATCTCCTGTGTCATTTTGGCTGGCCATGGTGTCCAGTTTTTGGTCAAACATCAGCCCAGATGTCTCTGAAGATATTTTTAAATTCAATTAATGTTTAAGTCAGTATCCCTGGAGTAAGATGATCACCCCCCATAGCATGGATGGATGGGCCTCAGACAATCAGGTAAAGACATTGAGAGGAAAAGCCAAGGCCAAGGAAGGAATTCTGCCCCCAGACAGCCTTTGGAATGAGCTGAAACATCAGTTCTTTCCTGGGCCTCCAGCCTGCTGGCCTGCCCTGAAGATGTTGAGATTTCAGACTTCCCAGCTCCATGATGGTGTAAGCCAATCTAAGTCAGAAAGAGTAAAACAAATGTCATATATTATTGAATATATATGGAATCTAGAAACAATGGTACTGATGAACCTATTTGTAGGGCAGGAATAGAGGCACAGACTTAGAGAATGGACTTGAGGACACAGGGAGGTAAGGGGAGGGTGGGACAAATTTGGAGATGCAGATTGGCGTGTATGTGCTACCATGTGTAGAATAGATAGCTTTCAGGAAGCTTCTGTGTAGCATAGGAAGCTCAGCTCAGTGCTCTGGGATGACCCAGATGGATGGAATGGAGCTGGTGGGGGGAGGCTCAAGACGGAGTGCATATATGTACACATACGGCTGATTCACGTTGTTGTATGGCAGAAACCAACACAACATTGTTAAGCAATTATCTTCCAATAAAAAAATGAAAACAAAAAAAATTAAAATCTGTCTCTCTATATACATAAATGTAGATTTCATATACACACTTCCTATTTGAGCCGCTTCCCTGGAGAACCCTGACTACTGCACCCCACCCCCCACCCCCATGTCCAAGAGCAAGCCCTCTCTTGTACCCAGAGGCCAGAACTCATCAGATATGCAGATTTGCCTGACAGGTGCATTTTGGTTTCACTCAACTTTTGAAATTAAAAGGTCCTTGCTCCTTGGAAGGAAAGCTATGACAAACCTAGACAGCATACTAAAAAACAGAGACATCACTTTGCTGATACAGGTCCATATAGTCAAAGCTATGTTTTTTTCAGTAGTCATGTATGGATGTGAGAGTTAGACAATAAAAAAGGCAGAGTGTCAAAGAATTGATACTTTTGAATGGTGGTGCTGGAGAAGACTCTTGAGAGTTCCTTGGACAGAAATGACATCAAACCAGTCAATCATAGAGGAAATCAACCCTGACTATTCATTGGAAGGACTGATGTTGAAGCTGAAGCTACAATATTTTGGCCACCTGATGTGAACAACTGACTCATTGGAAAAGATCCTGATGCTGGGAAAGATTGAGAGCAGGAGGAGAAGGGAATGGCTGAGGATGAGATGGTTGGATGGCATTGCCAACCTAATGGACATGAGTTTGAGCAAACTCAGGGAGATAGTGAAGAACAGGGAAGCCTGGTGTGCTGCAGTCCATGGGGTCACAAAGAGTTGCACACGACCTAGGGACTGAACAACAAGATCAAGTCATGCTAGACAGCATGGGCCCTAATCAAATATATCTGGGATCCTCATAGAAAGAGAAAGTCTGAACTCAGACACTCATGCAGGAAGATAAATACAGAGGTCTGGGTGATGCTTCAACAAAGCCAAGGAATGTCAAAACTTGACATCAAATTTCCAGAAGCTCGGAGAGGCACCTGGAACAGACGCTCCCTCCCAGCCTCAGATGGTATGTACCTGCCTACATCTTGATCGCAGGATCACAACCTCCAGAGCTGTGAGACAGTAAACTTCTGTTGTTTAAGCCACCTGGTGTGTATACTTTGCTGCCCCAGGAAACTTACACAGCTCCCTTGAGGGAGGGATGTGAGCTGGAAGAGGAAGGAGCACAATCCAGTCAAAGTAGGGCAGAGACAGAGGTGCCATCTGAGAGAACAGCATGTTTGGGGGTCTGGGAGTTGGGCGATGGGGAGTCCAGGGGCCTGGAAAGGTCAGTGAGGTCAGTGCATCTGGAGCAGGGGAGACTAGGGACAAGGTGGGAAAGGAGCCTGGAGAGGTAACTGGGCTCAGGCCCCTTGTGGGATTTTGTCTTCATAGTAAGACCTCATTGAGGAGGTTTAGGCCGCACGGATGAGGTCACAGCTGGATTTTGACGACATCACATTGGTTACAGGTGGGGAGAGTCAAGGACTGGGACCAAGTGTGGGTGTCCATGCAGGACCCAGTGTGAGGCATGGAAGCTCAGACACAGGTGCCCGTGGGGATGGAGACGGATGGAGAGATGCAGGAGACAAGATGATGGAGACAGATGGAGAGATGCAGGACATAACTGGAGGGCGGGATCAGCAGGATGTGATCTTTGCTCAGAGAAGGGAACAAGAGGGAGATTTCTTGACTCCCAGGAGTATTTTCTGTGACTCTTACAGGGGAAGGAAAGCTGAAAGAAAATGAGAATTTAGAGGGAATCAAGAGTTTTCATCTGAGCAGGTAAGGTGACTTGGCAACACACAAGGAGACTGTTCAAGGAAGGGATCAGTTAGAAAGCGAGAAGTTGAGAAGGGAGGCTTGGGATGTCATGTGGGGTGAATGTCTGCTTATGGACAAGATTGTCTGGAGTGAGAATAGGAGAGGGGCTGTTGAGGCAAGTTCGTATTTCCTGATGCACAGTGAGGTCAAACAAACTGAATCATCAGAGTTTTGAGCAGAGAAAGGTTTACTGCAGGGCCCTGCAAGGAAACAGGTCACTCCTGCCCTGAAAAGCCTCAAGCTCTGCAAAGGGTTTCACCAAACCACTTTTAAATCCAGGTGAGGGAGGAGAGTCCCAGGGTCTGTGATCAGCTTCTGCACAATCCTCTGATTGGCTGACAGTAAGGTCACAGGATGGGGTCACAAGGGTTAACTGTATCAGTCCTTAGGCTCCAGGAGGCCTGGGGTTAGGCACTCGGAGTCATCAAGTACTTAACATTTTCCCTTTGTTGGAGCTGTGCTATGCTAAGTCGTTTCATTCATGTCCGACACTTTGTGACCCTATAGACTGTAGGCTCCTCTGTCCATGGGGATTCTCCAAGGATACTGGAGCAAGTTGCCATACCCTCCTCCAGAGGATCTTCCAGACCCAGGGATTGAACCTACATCTCTTACATCTCCTTCATTGGCAAGTGGGTTCTTTACCACTAGTGCCACCTGGGAAGCCCATTTGTTGAAGAAGGGGAGTTTTTACATCTGCGATACAACTCAGGAAATGTGCATCAAGTACTATTATCCAGGTACTTCAGAGAGGAGCTGCAGCACAGGATGTGGGGGAAGGCCTGTCTGGGGAAGTCTCCATAGGGTCCCGCTCAGTTACAGAGCCAGCATGAACAGTTAGGGATTCCCTCTGCCTTTAATTTTGGGTAGAGAAGGAAAAGCCCACAAAGAAGACAGAAAGTGGTAAACCAAGGGCTCCATGAAAGATGAGAGAACCTATTCTAGAAAGACAGTGTGTCCTGGACAAGCCCCATGGGCCCAAGAACCCAGAGGGGTAGAGCTGAATAACAGAATGAGGGAATGTCATTATGGGTGGAGGTGGACAGCAGGACTCAGTTTGAGATGTATCAGGTCACAATAAGGCTGCCGGACATCCAAGTGGACATGATGAGTCAGGAATCAGACGGAGAGGCCCAGAGTTCTGGAAAAGTCCAGCTGGAGAGGTGGATGCTGAAGTCCTCTACATACAGACATGGTTTAAAGCAGATGAAACCACCATGAGGGTGAGTATATACAGACAAATAGAGGGGGAGAACTCCCAGGTCTGAGCACTGGTCACTCCAGTGATAAGAAGTCACGTCGATAGGCGAGACCAACACAGGAGGACACAGACACAGGGTCAAAGGCAGCAGAGAGTTAGGAGAGAGTGGATTCTAAAGGGAAGTGGGGGAGAGGTCAGAGAGGGGACGGGTTCTGAAAACCAAGTAAAGTGTTTATAGAAGAGAAATTGTCAGTGTTGAATTCAGCTCTGCTGATGAATCAAGAGAGACAAAGTTTGAAAACTCAGCATTGGGCTCAGAACCTCATAAGTCTTGATCAGAAACAGAACCAATAGGAGATGATAGATAGATAGAAAGATAGAAATATAGATAGGCAGATAGATATAAATTAGATAGAAATATAGAAAGATAAATAGAAATATAGAAAGTGAAAGTTGCTCAGCCATGTCTACTCTTTGAAACCCCATGGACTGTATAGGTCTCCCACATTGCAGGCAGACGCTTTACTGTCTGAGCCACCAGGCAAGCCCTAGATAGATGATAGTTAGACAGAAATACAGATAGATGATAGATAAATAGATGGAAAGAAACGTATTTATTTGAGGTATTGGTGCAGGTGATTATGGAGGCTTAGAAGTGTCATGATCTACAGTTTGCGGACCCAGGAAACCCAGTGGCAAAGTCCTATGAATCAGGGGGACTGACTATATTAGTCTCAGTCCACAGGCAGGACACTGATGTCCCAGCCCCTCCATCAGGCAGACGGGGTTGAACTCTTTCTTCACCTGTCTTTTCTTCTCATCAGAGCCTCATCAGATTGGAGAAGCCCATACTGGGGAGGGAGGTCTTCTCTACTGAGCCCACCAATTCCAATGCTGATCTCATATGAAATAATGTTTAAGCAAATATCTGGGCATCCAAGGCCAGTCTAGTTAATTACCACATAAAACTTACCATCCCACTGGCCTTTGCGTTCAGCACAGCACCGTTGACTGTTGTCCGTGAGGGAACAATGCTCGGGTGGTGGTGAAGATGAGAGCTGAGTGAAGTGGGATCGGGAGAGAGTTGCAGAGAAACTTTTGAGGACAAGTGCACACAGCTCCTTTGAAGAATTTCACAGCGTGGGGAGGAAGAGACACAGGCAGCAGCTTAAAGGGCATGCTGATCAAGAGATGATTCTTCTGAAGAGGGGAAAGGTAAGAGCTTGTCTGCATGCTGAGAGAAACAGTCCAAAGCATAGGACAAAACAGTGCCGCCTGACAGAGGAGGGAGAATGTGGCACTGTCCTTGAGCAGATGAGAGTGAGGGGATCTGGGTGCAGAAGAAGTGGGGGTCTGGCCCTGGGGGTGGTGGTTGCTGCTCAGAGCACAGAAGTCCTTCATGACAACAGAAGTAGAAGTGGATTATGTGCAGGAAGAAGATCCAACACATATAGACAAGATCGGAGGACATCTTCTCAATGAAACAGGAGGCCATGTGCTCAGCTGAGACTAACTTTAGGGGGAAAGGCTGTGCTATACTTAGTATCTCAGTCATGTCTGACTCTGCAACCCCATAGGCTGTAGCCCACCAGGCTCCCTCTATCCATGGGGATTCTCCAAGCAAGAATACTAGAGGGGGTTTCCATGCCCTCCTCCAGGGGATTTTCCCAACTCAGGGATCAAACCCAGGTCTCCTGCATTACAGGTGGATTCTTTACCATCTGAGCCACCAAGGGTAGGGAAGATCCCCTGGAGAATGGATAGGTGACCCTCCCCAGTATTCTTGGGCTTTCCTGGTGGCTCAGATGGCAAAGAATCTGCCTTCAGTGTGAGAGACCTGGGTTTGACCCCTGAGTAGAGAAGATCTCCTGGAGGAGGACACAGCAACCCACTCCAGTGTTCTTGCCTGGAGAATCCCCATGGACAGGGAAGCCTGGAGGGCTACAGTCCATGAGGTCGAAAAGGGAGAAAGGGTGGGGATGTAAAAAAGGAGGGAGTCACAGAAAGACCAGGAAAGTGGGGATGTGCATGGTTCAGGAAATAAGACATGCTTCCTGGGAGCACTCAAGAATCCACTCCAAACCTATGACAAGCACCAAAAAATTACAACAGGAGTTATGCTGGAGAGAGGAACAGAAAGTCAGGAGCTGAACATCCTCCTGGAAAGCAGGGGTGTGCTGGGGTGCTCTGCTGGGGGAAGGGTCTGTGGTGCAGAGGTCTTCAGGGGGAGTGGTCAGCTGACAGAGGGATTCAAGGGAAGAGGGGGAGAGATGACTGGCATGGGAAATAAGGAACAAGAGACAGAGCAGTCTTCAGGCCACAGAGTGAGGCCCTGGGGGGATGTCAGTGTCAACAGGGACAACCAGGATGTGTTCAAAGGCAAAGGGAAGGTTCCATTCAAGAAAAAGGAAGGATGTGGGATATTTGATCCCTGACTGATCATCGGCTTCAAAAGCACAGCAGATTGTCTTGGATCTTGGGAGGGACAGGAGATGGGATCAGAACAGGGGGTGAAGTTAGCCTCCTGGGGATTCATATCTGGGGGACCAGGGATGGCTAGCAGTCCTGAGCCCCACAGTGAAGGACGTGGTAAGACTGGCCCTAACAGCCCAAAGGCAGACATGGGTAGAGAAGCAGCAGGGAGGCTGGGAGCTCACCTGGCCTGGGCAGAGGTCTGGGGATGGAGGCAAGAAGGCCAGCAGAGGCATGGTCTTACTCAGACCATGAGAAGTTTCCTGTCTCTCCTGGTTCCAGCTGTGGACATGAGGAAGGTGGTTGTGGCTCATGTGACTGAGTGTTGGGCACCAGCTCTGCTTCTTCCTCAAAGTCATCAAGACTATGGTGGGGCTAGAGGGGCTCACTCCAGGAGTACAGGCCACCTCTCAATGTATCAGTCATCTACACTGTGTAACAAATCACCACAGTTTGAAAGTGAAAGTTTCAAAGTTACTTACTCAGTCATGTCAGACTCTTTGCAATGCCATGGACTGTAGCCTGCCAGGCTCCTCTCTCCATAAAATTCTCCAGGCAAGAATACTGGAGTGGGTTGCCATTCCCTTCTCCAGGGGAACTTCCCGCCCCAGGGATCGAACCCAGGTCTCCTGCACTGCAGGCAGATTTATAGTCTGAGCCACCAGTTTAGCAGCTGGGAACAATACCCAGTTCTGTGGGTCTAAATTTGGGACGTGGTGTGGCTGGGTTCTCTGCTCAGGGTCTCATATTCATGACATCAGCCAGCTGTGTTTGAGTACAAGTTTCCTCACTTCCTCTTTTAGATGGCTGGCAGAATCAAGTGCCTTAGGGATGGGAGACTGCAGACACATCCTCTTGCTGTCTGTCATCCAGTGGTCACTTCATTCCTAGAGGCCACATGCTGCCCTGGCCATGTGGCCCTCCATCCTCAGAGCCAGCAATGGGGAATCACTCTCCCATCATGTCCCTCTCATGCTTGATGCTCTCATGCCTGGAAGAGCCACATCCCTTTTTTTTTTTTTTTAGTTTTTTGAAAGTTGAGTTTTGTTTTTTTGTTTTTTTTTTTTTTTTAGTTGGAGGCCAATCTCTTCACAACATTTCAGTGGGTTTTGTCATACATTGATATGAATCAGCTATGGATTTACACGTATTCCCCATCCCGATCCCCGCTCCCACCTCCCTCTCCACCCGATTCCTCTGGGTCTTCCCAGTGCACCAGGCCTGAGCACTTGTCTCATGCATCCCACCTGGGCTGGTGATCTGTTTCACCGTAGATAATATACATGCTGTTCTTTTGAAATATCCCACCCTCACATTCTCCCACAGAGTTCAAAAGTCTGTTCTGTATTTCTGTGTCTCTTTTTCTGTTTTGCATATAGGGTTATCGTTACCACCTTTCTAAATTCCATATATATGTGTTAGTATGCTGTAATGTTCTTTATCTTTCTGGCTTACTTCACTCTGTATAAGGGGCTCCAGCTTCATCCATCTCATTAGGACTGGTTCAAATGGATTCTTTTTAATGGCTGAGTAATATTCCATGGTGTATATGTACCACAGCTTCCTTATCCATTCATCTGCTGATGGGCATCTAGGTTGCTTCCATGTCCTGGCTATTATAAACAGTGCTGCGATGAACATTGGGGTGCACGTGTAAGTCTACAAGCAATAAATGCTGGAGAGGGTGTGGAGAAAAGGGAACCCTCTTACACTGTTGGTGGGAATGCAAACTAGTACAGCCGCTATGGAAAACAGTGTGGAGATTTCTTAAAAAACTGGAAATAGAACTGCCATATGACCCAGCAATCCCACTTCTGGGCATACACACTGAGGAAACCAGATCTGAAAGAGACATGAGCCACATCCCTTTTAAGGGCTCGCCTGATGATGTTAGGCCCCACCTGGGTAAGCTCCCTCCTTCAAGGCCAACTAGGACATCGCACATACCCTGGCTGCACAGTAGAATCTGTCATATTCATGGTCCTGGGGATTGTATAAGGAACATACACCAGGGGTAGGAATCTTGGGGATCATCTAATGAAGAGTCCCACCCACCACACCTGGTCCCTGTTTGATGACAGCCTTGAACCAGGAAGATGAGCTGCTCTAGGCTGATAATCTCATAGGTTTTTGTATCTTTATTTCCTTGTGTGTGTGTGTGTGTGTGTGTGTGTTTAGTTGCTCAGTCATATCCAACTCTTTGTCACCCCATGGACTGTAGCCCACCAGGCTCCTCTGTTCATGGAATGTTCCAGGCAAGAATACTGGAGTGGGTTGCCATTTCATACTCCAGGTGATCTTCCCTACCCAGGGACTGAACCCAGATCTCCTGCACCTCCTGCACTGCAGGTGGATTCTTTACCTGCTGAGCCATAGGGAAAGCCCTTCTATTTTGGTAAGCAAAGGTAAAGTATTCTTCTACAGGATAAGGCTGGGGTGGGGCAAGCAGGCTGGGATCCAGTGCGTGCAGAGCGGGTGGAATGGTTGAGGAAAGCATGGGAGGTTGAGCTGACCGGGGACACAGCGGGATCGCTGGCAGAGTAAGAGTGGTCAAGTCTCCTTGACAACTCAGAGCAGGACCAGCAGGCCTGCAGGACTAAGTGAAACATGAAGGAGTGAAGTTCTTTCTTTATTTAGCCCGTGTTCATCTCTACATCCCACAATGCCTCATGCTTGGCACAGAGTGCATCCACAGCATCCCGAAAACTCTCCCTGCCCCACCCAGACATCAGTCTCGTTTGCTAAGGAGCCTCAGTCATCAAGAGCCCCAGGCGCTTCCCTGACTATTCCCGGCTCCCCGCATCTGGATGTCAGCCTTCGAGGCCTCTCTCTGCCCGGCTGTAACCCAGCTTCAGCCGGTACATCCCGGGACTGAGGTCTGCTTTAGCAGCAACACTTTCCTCAGAAGGAGAGGACACGAAGTCCAGCTACGCCCTCCGGAGCCAGGAATGTGTTTGTGTAGGTTCTGAATTGAATAAACACACAGCATGCGGCTTGCCAAATGCCAGCACCTTCATTTTCCAATAATAAATGGCTGGTTAAAATCAATAACAGTTCCTTGCCGCAGCGCGAGGGCTGCGGAGGCGGCCTGGGCTCCTGCAAACAGCTGCTGTGCCCGAGTCCCAGGCTCCACAGGGGGGGCAGCTGCCACTTAGCCACGCGGCCTCACTGCTGACGCTCACTCCACAAACACCTCCTGCTCTTCAGCTTCACAGATAAACCGGAAAATCTGCTGGGGCATGTAGGATCCGAGTAAATTGTGTTTAGCTTAGAGGGGGCAAGTGTCCAAGAGGTACAGAGGGAGGAGGGAGTATATGCATTATCCAGGCTGGAGACATAAGCCAAGACAGAAGCCTGGAACCTACTCTTTAACTCAAAGTGGGTTGGGAGGTCAGAATAACCTAGAGCCATTTCTAGAGCTGTCTCTTCCCAGCTGTGTGATCTTGGAAATGTTACTTAACCTCTCTGTGCCTCACGTGCTCATCTATATAGCGACTGTCTTATGGTCATCCCTCAAACATCCATGTGAAGCACTGGGATAGATCAGTAAACATTAGCATTATCACTGCTCCATTCACTCTCCCCAAAGTCATCTACTGGATCCAACCATGAGCTAGGAGCTCCTTTAATGCCCCAGTGAGAGCAAGCTCCTTATGGTGCTTTCCACAGTACCCCATACATCCCTCAATTCAAGGAGTTGCCCCCTGTTTGGGTGTTGGTTGGGCTGCTAAAATGCAACCATTGCAGAGGCAAACCTTTTCAAAACACAGTCAGCCTCAAGTGAGACGCTATGACCTGTTTCCAACCCCAGCATGACTAAAGGATTCTCTCATGTCACCCTCCTTCATGGACAATGTAGTAACTGCCGTGGGTACAAAGTCGATTACATGCCTTCACTTTATGTACTCGTTTTCTCTGGGTCCACCTTGAAAAGCACCAACCTTAGGTGGGGGCAGTATCATCATAGTCATCCTGGCATCTGCCTCTACCTCTCATCTACCATATGTAGATATCCTATAGGTGAATACCCACAGGATGGCTGGAGAGCCATAGGATGTATGGGAGTTCATAGGATGGATGGATTCCTGTAGGACAGATGGACAGCTATGAAAGTGAAAGTAACTTAGTCCTGTCTGACTCTTTGTGACCCCATGGACTGTAGCCTGCCAGACACCTTCTGTCCATGGAATTCTCCAAGCAAGAATAATGGAGTGGGTAGCTGTTCCCTTCTCCAGGGGATCTTCCCAACCCAGGGATCAAACCCAGGTCTTCCTCATTGCACACAGATTCTTTATCATCCGAACCACCAAGAAAGCCCAAGAACACTAGAGTGAGTAGCTTATCCCTTCTCCAGAGGGTCTTCCTGACCCAGGAATTGAACTGGGGTCTCCTGTATTGCAGGCAGATTCTTTACCAGCTGAACTACCAGGGAAACCCCATGGATAGCTATAGGCTGGATGAATTTTCATAGGATGGATAAATAGTTGTACAACAAATGGATTCCTATAGGATGGATGGATGCCTGTAAGATGGATAAATAACTATAGGATGGATGGATACCCATAGGATGGATGGATTCCTAAAGGATGCCTGGGTATCTATAGGATACATGGATACCCACAGGATAGATGGATTTCTATAAGTTGGATGGGTAACCATAGGATAGATGGATAGCACTTATTGTTAGACACTCAGGACAGACCTTGTCACTCCTCTTGCTCAGAAGCTTCAGTGGTCCTGGCTAATCCAGCATAACATGCCACACTCTTCCTTATCTGGTCCTAGTTGTCCTCCTGGCGTGGTATAGGGCCCCTTCCTAGAGACCCAGCTACATTGTCCACTGTCTGGCTCATCAGGCCACCTGCTTTGGTCTGTTCAAATTTCTTAACTTCATCCCTCCTCTGGATAAGTTAACATATATCCTCTAAGGCTTAGTTCTGGAGGTCACCCACAGTTCCTCCAGGAGGAGCTGATGTTTCCTTCCTCTGAGAGTTCCTAGCCCTTATCACCATTGGTTGTTGGCAGTCAGGTTTCCCTCTCAATGATGAAGAAATGGAGCATGCTGTGTTCATCTCTACATCCCACAGTGCCTATGCTTGGCACAGAGTGGGTTCACAGTAAGGATGGATGGATGGATGGATAGATGGATGGATAGATGTATGAATGGATGGATGGATAGATGGATGAATGAGTGGATTGAGGGATGGTTGGATGGGTAAATGAATGGATAGATAGGTGAATTAATTTTAGCATCATTACTCTTATGTAAGGTAGTAAGGAATAAGAGAGAAAATAAACAGTATCTAGGGATCTGCTAGGAGAAGGCAATGGCATCCCACTCCAGTACTCTTGCCTGGAAAATCCCATGGATGGAGGAGCCTAGTAGGCTGTGGTCCATGGGATCACTAAGAGTCGGACACGACTGAGCGACTTCACTTTCATTTTTCACTTTCCTGCATTGGAGAAGGAAATGGCAACCCACTCCAGTGTTGTTGCCTGGAGAATCCCAGGGATGGGGAGCCTGGTGGGCTGCCGTCTATGGGGTCGCATAGAGTCGGACACAACTGAAGCGACTTAGCGGCAGCAGCAGCAGGGATCCAAGGGCTCCTCTAGTTGATTCCCACAAATCATAGACTTCAGGCCTGTCATTTTCCAGCCTTTTCTCCCCTCTCCCCACCACTTTAGCCTTCTTCCCTCACTCTTGTTTCTCTACCACTGACCATGAACTCTCCTGCTAGACCCTTGACACTGGTCCCTCTGGACCTGACCATGTCTAGTGATCTCCATAATCATAGCAGGCAGAACCTTAGATCTCAGACACCCTAAATCACATTCCTGCTTGTCCAGCACATTTTCCAAGGATGAAGAGGCACTGAATGGACATCTTAGTGATGAGGAGAAGGGGGAAGAAAAGAGAAAACAAGAGGCCACATTCCCACACATGAGTTCACTGTCAGGGAGACATGGCTGTGTCAGGGCAGAGGAGAAAGGAGCATGTCCTATAAGATGCAGGAGGGTATTCTTGAGACTTGTGTAGGGAAATCCCTGGGGAAGTTCTCATTCACTGAGTGCCAAGAATATGTCCCATGTCCCATGTCTTCAACGTCTCCTAGAAGGGAGGGAATATTAACCCCATTTCACAGGTAGGAAATTGAGGCACTCAGAAAGTGATAATATTCAGAATATCCTACAGCCAGTAAGGGGGTCAAGCCAAATTTAAACCCAAGTCCCTGACTCTGAAACCCATTCAAAGCCCTAGCTGTGGCCCCAGAATGATTTGGAGGGAAATAAATAGGAAAATAATTTTAAAAAGAAAAAAAAAAGGAGAAGGGGATGCAAAAGGCAGGGCAAATCCCACAGCCCTGTGCCGTGGATGTCCACTTGTTCTCTTGGCTGAAACCACAGGGGAACATGTGAAAAGCAGCCGGTGCTGAGCCTGTGGAGTGGGAACGTTCCATGGAGCCACGTAGCAGATGCTGGGTTTCCTGCCGCCCTGAGATGATGTTAGCCCAGCATGTGACAGCGATTAATAGCGTATTTCTCAAATCAGCCCATTAGAAATAATCATGCAGGCAAACGCGGGCCATTAATCTGCCTTGGAACCCAACCTGCACAGGATGACAAGAGGACAAGGGGATGAGATTCTCAGAGATGCCCAAGGCAGGGGATTTTTGTGCACAGAGAGAACATTGCTGTGAAGTGGGAAGAACCAAAGATGTCCCCAAAGCGCGTCCTGGGCAGGATCCACAGGGGACCCAGGAACCAAGTGACTGCAAGGGGCCCTGGGCTTTCTTCCTAAGAACCAAGGACAGCTCTATTCAAAGGCAGCAGCCTGCAGCGCTGCATTGTGAAGGACTTTGAGCCCATGATCAGTTACTCTTTCTCTGTCTTCGGTGACGGTGGGTACATAAAAGGCACAGGTACCCTGAATGTGATGTCCCTGGACCCAGTGCTATGCGGGGGGCAGGAGGGAGCACCCACCCCAGCAGGGTGGAGACTTTATCATTGACATTGTAAAACATCATCTCTATATGGTAATAAGGGGGAAATGAACTTAGTTTCTTTATTGTTCTTCAATTCTCTGTAGAAAATATTCTGCCCTCTTATCTGCTAGGGGGGTGGAGCAGCACTCCCACCTACTGCCCCCACCCCACTTGGTAGGGCTCTCCTGCCAACTGGCCTGCACTCTCTAAGGGTCTCTCTTGCAGACGGTGAAGTCTCTGCATCCTTGGGGGCACCAACACCTCCCAGTTCCACCTGGACCCCAGAGCTTCAGACACCTGCGGATTAAGAGTGAAGGAAGGAGCACGGGGTTCATGCTGAAACTGGCCACAAAGATGAGGGGCAGGTGAGCCATCCCTAGATTCCAGATCCCAGCAGGTTTGATGAGTCCCTAGAGCCAGCCCTCCCTCCAGGAGTGGACAGGTGATGGGGGACTTTCTGGAGGCTTTTCTTGGAGACCTTGGCATCTTGATTTTATGATGAAGGACAGCCCTGCTTCAGCCTAAGTTCCATGGGGGCTGGTGGCTTCTCATTGCACCTCCTGGAGGACATTGGTGCCTCTGCCATTTGGCTTTTGTTTTCTTTTTTAACTTTATGAAAGTATAGTTGGTTTTATGGCTTCCCTAGTGGCTCAGCAATAAAGAATCTGTCTACAATGCAGGAGATTCAGGAGACATGGGTTTGATCTCTGAATTGGGAAGATCCCCTGGAGGAGCAATCCACTCCAGTATTCTTACCTGGAGAATCCCATGAACAGAGGACCCTGGGGGGCTACAGTCCGAAAGAGTCAGACACGACTGAGCAACTGAACACACATAGTTGGTTTACAATGTTGTGTTAATTTCTGCTCTATAGCAAAGTGGCTCAGTTATACATACATATATTCATTTTCATATTCTTTTCCATTATGGTTTATCACAGGATATTGAATATAGTTCCCTGTGCTGTACAATAGAATCTTGCTGTTTATCCATCTTATACATAACAGTTTGCATCTGCTAATCCCAAACTCCCAGTTTCTTCCTCCCCAACCACTACTACCCCTCTGCAACCACAGGTCTGTTTTCTGTTTGTGAGTCTGTTTCTGTTTCATAGATAAACTCATTTGTGTCATGCTTTAAATTCCACATATAAGTGATATCATATGATTCTCGTTCTTTCTCTTTCTGATTCACTTTACTTAGTCTGGTCATCTCTAGGTCCATCCATGTAGCTGCAAATGGCATTATTTCATTTTTTCAATGGCTGAGTAACATTCCATCATGTATACATACCACATCTTCTTTATCCATTCTTCTGTCAATGGACCTCTAGCTTGTTTCCATGTCTCAGTTATTGTTCTTAGCTGCACATCAGCATTGCTTTGGTGTTTGTTGGTGGTGCTATTCTCCTGTCTTCTGAGCTAAAGTCTCCATGTCCTCTTTCAGATGGAGAGAATGGAACATCTCAGGGACGTGTCCCTTGAGAACCAACTTCAGCTCCCTGCCTCTGCTGGACCCCAGGATCTCTGACCCCATCAGCCTTCTGCTGATCTGTGTCCCCAGTTTCTCACCTGGATCCTCATGTGGACACCACCTGATTGGACATGTTGGTAGGTCCCAGGCCCCTCCCAGGGTCCACAGCCACCATCTCTCCAGGTTTGGCCAGGTACACTGACTCGCTTCTCCTACCTCCTGTGAAAGTTAGACACCATCATCCTTCCCTTGGTTTTTCAATACAGCCTGAAGCATGCAGGTGTACCAAAGGGGTGAAAGGCCTGGCACAAGGCCATGAAAACACAGCAAAGTCTGGATTTGCAGGATGATAAATAAAAGGGGCAATCCCTCCCCCAGCACAAGGGTTATTTCAAAGAGCACACCTTCCTCAGGCAACCAGGCTTATGTAGAACTTCTCAGAAAAGCAATCCTATAAGCAGCACTTCTAGGTTAGATAGGCACCACCAGCTGATGTCTTGATGTGGCTGAAGTGTAGCCAGGAATGTACTACACACACAAATGTCCCCTGAATAGCTCTCCACCTAGACTGTCGTTTATATAACGGATGACTCTCCCCCATCCTAATGTTCTCATAAGAGGCTTGGAGTGGATCCCCACACTCTTTGCTGTAGTTGAGTTTTTTAAATGTCCAATTGTGTGATTCATAGGCATTTATTTGGGCGACTCAGATATTTTCACCTACTTGAGAACATATGGAAAAAACAGAAGCCAATCTTCCCATGCACCCACCCCAGCTGTACAATCCTCACCCCACACAACAAGCAACCAAGTGTCCTTCACCACCCAGTGCAATTTCCCTTGCTGATTAACCTGATAATAATCTTTGATGACTGATAAATACCTCATAGAATAGCAGCACCACGACCTGCCATGGAATTCACTGTAGATTGTCGCCTCTTATTCTTCCACACCTTCCTTCTGTCTCCTGTCCCAGGGAGATGCAATCTGTGGGCCTTGCGCCATGTTTCCTCTGGATTTCCTATTCTCAGGGAGATGCTGGGCTCTTCCTATTTACTGCATTCACCTGTATGGGAACTTACTTAACAGGAGTGGAGTGTGTCCATGAAAACATTGCTGCCATATCAGTAAACAAAGGATGCTACTGCCATCAAGCCATCACATTACAGCTGCCATGATGGTGAGCCCTGAGGGAACTCAGGATAGAAACAGGATTTCCACCCCCAGTGGTGCACCCTGAGGGGACTCAGAATGAGAAAGCCCAAGGTGTTGGCCCCAGATAGCTGAGGTACATACCAAAGGAATGATTTCAATGAACCCAAACTCTTTCATCTTCCAATACATAGAAAAATGCTAAATTCCTTATCTTGATACAACTGGATTTCTCCAATGAGCAGTAAACTTGATGTTCCAAATATCTGGTCTTTGTCACAGAAACTCCTACATATCCTGGCTCCTCCCTTACCTCTCCAGAGCAGTCCCTCTGAGCTGTCTGAGATGTCATGGCCTGGGCTTAAGTCCTCAGTATGTCCACCAAACTTCAACTGTGGTGCTGGAGAAGACTCCTGAGAGTCCCTTGGACTTCAAGGAAATCAAACCAGTCAATCCTAAAGGAAATCAACACTGAATATTCATTGGAAGGACTGATGTTGAAGCTGAAGCTCCAATATTTTGGCCACCTGATGTGAAGAGCCGACTCACTGGAAAGACCCTGATGCTGGAAAAGATTGAAGGCAGGAGGAGAA
This sequence comes from Dama dama, assembly GCF_033118175.1. Classification (NCBI taxonomy): domain Eukaryota; kingdom Metazoa; phylum Chordata; class Mammalia; order Artiodactyla; family Cervidae; genus Dama; species Dama dama. The sequence goes on along the minus strand of NC_083694.1, from coordinate 45,032,283 downwards.
GGGGAGGACAGAGGATGAGATGGTTGGATGGCATCACTGACTCAATGGACATGAGTTTGAGCAAGCTCTGGGAGATGGTGTAGGACAGAGGAGCCTAGAGTGCTGCAGTCTATGGGGTCGCAAAGAGTCAGACATGACTTAGCGACTGAACAAGAACCATGCCCACCAAATGTAACATTAACTCTCAACTTTTAAGTTGTGCATTTTTCCCAGTTGACAGGTACAATCTGGGGAAATAAATATTTCTTTGGGTGATTCTGAAAACATTATCCAGGGGAAGGATGGGTCTTAGTTGTACCATTCAACTTCCCAAGCAAGAGAGTTTTGGGAAAGCATCTTGAGTCATCCCTCTTTGAACAATTGTGATGTCAAAATGCCCTCTCTCCACATCCCACTGACTCTTTTTCAAGCCCCACTTTTAGCTCATCATAGTTGTGGGGGAAATTTAGGGCAAGAATGATGGCAGTTTTCATAAAGGAGGGAACTCTATGAGGTGATTAAGTCTGGGAAGAAAGCTGGAGATCTCCTTGTGTTTCCTTATCAGAGTTCAGAGCCTGGGAGAAAATAATGGAGCCAGATTCCAAGAAGCTTCTTTTTTTCCTTCTTAGGTTGTTTCACATCTTTTCTCATTAGAAAGAGTAATGTCCTGTCCTTTTTGCATAAAGCCAGGGACAAACATGAAGTTCTTCTATGATTTTTAAAGCCAGCAAATAGTCCGCCAGGGGGAAAAAAAATACAGCCCCAAATGGAGGCCTCTGTAAGTAATAAATCTGCTACCTATTGTCGTCTGTTTTCCTAAAACAAAAGTGACTGCAGCAAGCGTTTTTTATTATTGCTCATATATTGTTTAAATATTTCAGCTGGGAACCGCTGTGTGAAGAGAGACAATAGCCCGTCTGACATGAGATTTATTAGAGAAAGTCGGCACAAATATATTTGTAGGGAACAAAATATGTTTGCAGAGATTATTCCAGATTTACGGTGATTAATAACCAATCGGACGCTGCAGACCTCAGAGAGCCACCTCCCTGGCAGTTTCCGTGCCAGGTCGAGTCAGAACCAAGCATGAGCTTCAGCGGTGCCAGGAACCTTTTGTGAAAGAATGAGGTTTTCCGAATAGCATGAGATGAATACCAGAAGCAGACTTTTCCGTTCGGAAAGTGCCAGACTGCTTAGTTAAACACTGGCTCTCCAAAAAGATGTGCAGCCAGGAGGCATTCGCGGGCTTGGCACAGGCAGGGGCTCCCTGAGACCTGCAGATGAGATGCCAGATGCCAGAGATGTATCTTTACTCTGGGGATAGAGAAGACCGCAGAGCAGGGGAAAGTCGAGAGACAGCCCTTGTATGCCTCTCTTCCCATCAGCTGTGTCCAGGGTGCCTCTCTTGGGGATGTATACTTGAGGCCCCAAGCAGAAGTGGGTTGTCTTGATTTGAAGGTGAGCTCTGACCCTTTGAGTATTGATCAGGTATCAGTGACTCACACACCTTTCGGCCAAGATAAGAATCTGGCTGCTTATCCACAGAACTGTGAGGAGTCCCTTTAAGATCTGCAGAGCCTGCTGGTGAGAGCTCCCTGCCTGCCTCCCTGCTGACCTGCAGCACCCAAAAATAGGCACTGGCAGCCCCCAGGGTCCCCTCCCACCATGAGGGTTTCCCCTCCTCGCATGATCTGCAGCTCCCGGAGGATGGAGTGGAGGCCGTGCTTCCTTCCGGGCAGTCAGCCCCTCTGATGCTAGACACTGCCCGTCTCTTCCTACGAGCTGGGGCTGGCCGGAAACTGCAGCCTGATTAATAAAACTCGCTAGTAGCACCTAAGGTCGATGCTCACAGGCTCTCTCAATAAGCAGTCCATAGATTGAATCTTATCACCCCGGAAGAGCGAGAGCACCTTGTTGAGAGCTGGCAGCCATGCCCATCTGCCCCACCAATGACGAATGGCTCGCAACCCACCAAGCGTGATGGTGAGCTTCGTCTGGAAGGCGTGGAGGTGCTAATGAAGAGTCCCGCCTGCGCGCTGCTGCTCCGGGCAGGTGGGCTCGGGTGGGAGTTCGCTTCCAACTCATGCACGGGGCCGGTGGGGTTTCCTGCCTCCCCAGCTGTTGCCATGGAGAAGGAGTTGGATGGCTTTAACACAGCTGTGTGGATGTCTCCCCAGAGACGCGCCACGACAAGTTGGACTGGAAGTAGCAAATGAGCAGCCATAATCTTCAACCGTATGAATAAGTGATTGATCGAGTACAGAGGCAGTAAACAGCGCTCTGTGTTCTGGCAGCGTGGGGCCCAGCAAAATGAGACAATCAGTCTGAGAGACACACACAGTGCAGCCGCTGGGCCCCCGTAACCTTCCACTGTGCAGCATCCCGGTCCCCAGGAGTCTGCCCAGAGCTAATGGCCACCTCCTGGAGACTCTGCAGATGCCAGGCCACTCCAGGTCCCAGCCAGCCCTGAACCCATTTCAGATGAGTCCTGCCACGTGTGGCCACTGGTGCTTTTTAAATGATGGCTTCTGTCTGCTTCTCTCATTCAGCAACCCAGCCAAGTCTGCTTAATCCCAAAGGGTACTTTGTGGAGGTAGGAATCCATAGAGTTGTGAGCCCCTGGTACTGTCTGCCAGGGCTCTTTCTGAAAGGTCTGCTCCCTGCCACCTGGGGGCTCCTCATCCCTGGTCAGACCCAGCTGGATCAGTGAATTTTATTTGCAGGGCAGAGTGACCGATGACCTGGGGAGGAGAGATGAGCTGTGCCAACCCGCATCGCCTCCTGAGATTTTGCATCAGGACAGTGTGAGAAGTGGACGAGGCCAGTGGAGCATCAGGGGACACCCAGAACTAGGACAGCAGGAAGCCGGTGACAACAGAGATTAAAGAGGAGACAGGGAGACAGAGGTCCGAGCCAGGAGTCATCAACTTCTGCATCTACCACTGTTTCGCCTCCTCAATGCCCAGGTGTGGTTGTATCACTGCTTCTTCTGTTTCCTGTATCTCTGATGCTTTGACATCATGGGACCCTATTGACCCTGGAGGGATTGCCCCGAGGACCAGCCAATCCCTGAGATAGTGTGCTTTCCAATGCAACACCACCCAATCTGGAGCCCACTCCCCCATTGCCTCCTCCATCAACACCATGGTACTATCCACCTGCCCTCATCACCCCAGGGCAGGTACCAGACAACTAGGGACTGCCCCAAGTCCACTGACATCATTCACATTGAAAGTGATAATCAAAGTGAAAGTCACTCAGTCGTATCGAACTCTTTGCGACCCCATGGACTATATATGTCCTTGGAATTCTCCAGGCCAGAATACTGGAGTGGGTAGCCTTTCCCTTCTCTAAGGGATCTTCCCAACCCAGGGTTCAATCCCAGGTCTCCCGCATTACAGGCAGATTCTTTACCAGCTGAGCCACAAGGGAAGCCCAAGAATACTGGAGTGGTTAGCCTATCTTTTTTCTAGTGGACCCTCCTAATACAGGAATCGAACCAGGGTCTCCTGCATTGCAGGTGGATTCTTTACCAACTGAGCTATCAGGGAAGTGATACACATTAGTCAGCCCTAAACCTGACTACCCCACCTTGTCTGTCGCTTTCCACAGAAACCACACTAAAGGCTCTTACCTGCATCTGTTCCTTCTTTCTCTTGACCCCTGATCAACCCTGGCGCTTCCCTGAGAGATGTGTCCCCTCCCCTCGGAATATGTGAGCCCAACAAACGATCTTTTCAATGGAAGTTATTTCTTGATCTGGTGGCCTTGCCATACCTAAATGATAATAAAACCTGTATTTTAAAACATGGTGTAGACAGAGTCTATCCTTACCCACTTCATGCTTTGATGCCCTGCCAGACACATGTTGAGGTTCCACCTTTCCCCCACCTCTCTTGCAGTTGGGTGGGACCTGTCACTGGTTGGGCCAGTGGGCAGTGGCATCCATGTGCTTGCTGGACAGGGCTCTTGACTGCTCTGGCTTTGTCCATCCCCTCTGCCACTACAGTGATGCTTCCATTGCACCAGGTCCCTGAGAGACCACAGGTGACGGACATGGAGAGTCACATGGATTTTCAGAAGTTATGTGTGAGCAGACACAGACCTTGGATGTGCAGAGCCGCTGGCTTAGAGCTGCTTGTTACTGCACCATAACCCAGGTTGTCTGAGCAATGCATTGGAGGCTGATACATACATTTGTGATAAATTCCTTGTAACGTTGTTGTTGCTATTTAGTCGCTCAGTTGCGTCTGACTCTTTGTGACCCCATGGACTGGCTACCCCACCAGGCTCCTCTGTCCATGGGGTTTCCCAGACAAGAATCCTGGAGTGGGTAGCCATTCTCTTCTCCAGAGAACTTCCCGACCCAGGAATCAAACCCAGATCTCCTGCATTGCAGGCGGATTCTTTACCACTGAGCCACCAGAGAAGCCACTGGAACACTCCACTAGGAGAATAGTGACCACCCCAGGGCGGCCATGCCATGGGGAAGCCAAGCTCCATGGAAAGGCCAGGAATAGTGTATTGTCAGCAGGGCTACTGACTGGTCATCCTGACTAGACATCAGACACAGGAGTAAAGATGCCTCCAGAGGACCCCGGCCCCGAGCCATGAGTCACTCCCAGTCTCCGAGTCTTCCAGCTGAGTCTCACATTCCATGGAGCAGTAGCAAGATGTCCCCCCTGGGCTTTGTCCTAATACCTGACTCTTCTGGTGTAACAAATGTGGAGGTGAGTGGTTGACAGCAACGGCACCTGGAGCAAAGGCGGAGCCAATGGGGTGCACTGAGGGGAGGGATCAGAGAGTGGCAGCAATGCCCCAAGCTTCACTCACACCTAGAATGAAGACAGTGTATATCCAGGTAGATCTTCCTGCTGGGCAGGTGCATTGAGCAGTTTGTAATTCAGAGCTAGAGTTTTATGACAATGCAGAGGCTCATCATCAGACAACCAGGATGAGAAGTCACTTGGAAATTTGATGCAGCTAGAGACGAGGTCGGTCTCCTGGTCCCCAGTGTATCACTGACAGAAACACACTTACTCATTCACCAAAATCCCACAAGGACGTTCACAGCAGCACTATTCACGGTGGACCCAAACTGGAAACAATCCAATTGCCCGTCTACAATGGAGTGAGTGAATAAACTGTAGACTGGCTTGACCATGGCAAAAAGAAAAAGAATTGCTACATAGAGCAACGTGGATTAATCTCACAGGATGTTAAAGGGGAAAAAACCAGACAGGAAAGGGTATATGCTTTATGATTATATTCATAGGAAGTAAAAAAAAAAAGAAAGAAAGAAAGAAAGAAACAGGCAAAGCAAACTGATCATTGTAGAAATCAGAAGGTGGTAAGAAGATGGGGGTTGTACTGGCTGGGAGGGGGCCTAGGGAGACTCCTGAGTGCTGGAATGTCCTTCAGCCTGGCCTTTGTCATTCTGGTACAGGTGTGTTCCCTTCACAAACATTCATCAAACTGTATGGTTTGTACACTTGCCTGCATATGTTATATTTCCCTTTAAAAAACCTACAAAAAATATTCCCTATTCTCCATGCAGGTGGCCCCATGCATCCTGTTATGATTTTCTGTAACAAAGCTGGGATGAAAGGCAGTTGTATACTTTCGGTCTCTGAACAATCATTTAACCAGAATTTCCTTTCTCTGGGGCTCAGCTTTCTGTTTAAGAGAGATTTTTCTTTACTTGCTTCAGCTGGGTGGGAAGGAGGTCCCAGACCCTATAAATAAAACGCATCTCCCTTCTAGCAAGGTCGGTTATCTCTGCACCCAGATCCTATAATACCACTGCTGATTAAAATTCATTCAGCTGAGAATTAAATACTATTGCTGCTGCATCACTGCCTTTTCATAAGACATTCTTCATGTGTATCAATGCCTTAAGATTGATCAAAATGAGACATTCATTAAATAATTCTTAATTAAATTTTCAAGAAATGTGTAATCAATTCACTTTAATTAAGACATAACTTTACCCCATCATTTTTATCACATACCTCGTTGTGACATTGCATGGATGGTTTCCCATCGGTGATAGGGGAACAGCATCCCACTGACCCAGAGGAAGGATCCTAGCCAGGGTCATACTTGAACAGTGAACTGGCTTAAAAGGATGGGACAGGATGACCTTGTGCGCAATGACTCATTCACACTTAAAAATTCAGAGGATAAGATACAGCCCTGGAATAGGTTTGGTGGGGAAATTGCTACCCAGAGTCCTGGATCCAGTCCTGGAAAGGGCAATGTCACCTCTGCAGGAAGCTGACCCTAGTGACACACCCAAATTCCTCTTTCATCTCTGTCGTGTTACCATGAGCCAAGGGTAATAGGGGCTGGATGATAACAGCAGCAAGGCCTGCAGGAAGCAGGGACCACCCAGAGTTCTCCCCCACCCCCCATCTGGACACCTACACAGGTATTCCCCCTGCTCACCCCTCTGGTCCAGTAATGAGTCTGGACATTCCTACCAGACCCCAACTCATCTCGTGTCATGTCACGTGCTCTGCATTCCTTTCCAGTAAACAAAAAAACTGGAAGAGTAAGGGTCTTCAAGAACCAAATGACACTCTTGGCTCAGAGAAACTGAGATGGTGAAAGAAACAAAGGTACATTTGCTACAAATGTCATGATGAGCTTATGACAGCTGTTGTTGTTGTTTAGTCACTAAGTTGTGTCCAACTCTGCAACCCCTTGGACTGAAGCACACCAGGCTTCCCTGTCCTTCACTGTCTCCTAGAGTTTCCTCAAATTCATGTCCATTGAGTTGGTGAGGCTATCCAACCATCTCATCTCATCCTCTGCCACATTATGGCCCTGGAGGGATGGATTTCTGTGTCTTTGTGGGAGACTGGCATCTAAGATCCACACAGACTTGGGTGGAAAGAGACCCCTTTGAAATAAGGTTCTTTTTTCTTTGGTCTCCCCTGGAGTCCTTTGGACTGCTAGGAGATCAAGCCAGTCAATCCTAAAGGAAACCAGGCCTAAACATCCTTTGGAAGGACTGATGCTGAAGCTGAAGCTCCAATACTTTGGCCACCTGATTCGAAGAACTGACTCATTGGAAAAGACCCGATGCTGGGAAAGATTGAAGGCAGGAGGAGAAGGTGATGACAGAGGATCAAATGGTTGGATGGCATCACCAACTCAATAGTCATAAGTTTGAGCAAGCTCTGGGAGATGGTGTAGGATAGGGAAGCCTGGCGTGCTGCCGTCCATGGGGTCACAAAGAGTCAGACACAGCTGAGTGACTGAACTGAACTGGAGCCTTTTGGCCATACATGGTCACAACTTTTCTCAAATCACATTTAAGCAGCATAATAGTTGTCTTTGTTGGTTGGCTTGTTTGTTAATATTGTTGTCTTTGTTACACAAGGAATCTTGAGATGCTGTAACTGTCAGAAAAAAGGCTCCTATACCATAAACTTCTGAAAGAAGATAGATGGATACAAAGTAAGTGGGAAGGAAAAGAGGGAAAAAAGGAAGGGAGAAGAAGGGAAAGAGGGAGGGAGGACAGAGAAAGGGAGAAGAAAAGGAAACTAATCCATTTATAGTTGAGGAAGCTGAGCCCCAGAGAAGTCCCTTGACTTGTCCACAGCACATAGTACACAGCAAGTCAGAAGCAGAGCTGACCGCTTACAGTCTAGACCTCCCTCCACTGTGTCTGCAGCTGGGATCCTCAGAATCTTACTAGACTGCAAGAACTTGAGTTGGACCTTAAAGACTAACAGTGTCTAGACAGTCATGACCACTGAGCAGCAGGGGGCACCTGGCTGCCTTATATTAATTTCTCAAGTTCCGGGAAGCCTCAAACTCTCACTCTTCCTGCCCTCGTTTTTTCCTCTCTCTCTCTCTCTCTTCACATTTTCTGAACTTTTTCTCAGCCACAAACTTGTACTCAGAGATACACAAGAAAAGCAACATCTCCTTGGCCTTGAGGAACTCAGACTAGACTAGAGGAATCAGAGGGACCTATGGATCCCCTGAGCTAGAAGGTGACAGAGTCTGCCTGAATGAGCTCCAGTCTCTCAGCGTTAACTTGGCCATTCTTTAAGGAGGCCATCCCCTCCTCCATGCAAACCCACCCCAACTCTCACCTACAGCTCCTTCATCAAGCACTCATCTTGGGGTCTCAAAGGAAATATCCTTGTTAAGTGCATCTTGTTTTGACAGGGACCTCAAACAAGATGTAGGGAAGTGACAGCCATCATGACTGGAGACTTCAGGATCGGCTTTTCTTGGAAAACTCAAAACCCTTCGTGGAACATTTGTAAGCAAGGAAGGCAGGAGAAGGTATACAGGACTGTCAGGACACCTTCTTCACTGGTGATGTAATGATCTTTGTTTTTCTCCTTAAAACACACAGATAAAACTTGTCTGACCCAATAGAGCATCTTCCTCTGAATATCCCACAGCTTGCGCACTGCCGTGCTCCTTAGCTAGAAAAAGTCCTTTCTCTGTGTCAAAGTCACCTGTTCCTTGGCTGTTCAGAGCTGTATCTGGTGAACATTGATAAGGTTCGGTGTGCCAGCCACCCTGGGTGGAGACCGCACTGGTTAAATATGTTGGGAGAGATTATGAGGGTTTTGACAATACTTATAAGCAGCTTATGTGTCAGTCTCACCTTCAGCCAAACATCTGTTATGAGGATTTAGATAAGATGTCTCCTGAGTGATGATATAAACCTGCACATCACCACTGCCCCCTCCTCATCCCCCCTGGGAAGAGAGGAACAATTTCATCACAGAAGATTCAGACTTGTTTGGGGTGTTAAGATCTCAGCTTCACACAAAAGATTTTGGCCGCATGACTAAAAGTCACCCTACAATGATGTAGCTGTGTCTTCAACTCAGCTCAGACAAGCCCACTCTTGACCACTGCATACCTGGGCTCCCTACTATAAGCAGAGCCAAGAGAATTTCACTCAGGCGTAAGAGTGAATTCTAGAACTATCCCCAGCAGACTGCAGTCAGGTAATTTCATGCCCACTGTGGGAAGGCACCATTCCTGGCCCTGGGCTTGGCCACAGGACATGCTTTAGCCAATGTCATGTTAGTAAATTATTGCAAGCATAGTCTTTTCTTTCATGCTTTTTTTTGTTTCTTTAAAAAAAAATTTCTTTCCATTATGGTTTATCACAGGATGTTGAATATAGTTCCCTGTACAGCAAACAGATTCAGTTATACATATACATATATTCTTTTTTTTAACTTTTTATTTTGTATTGGGATATAACTGATGAACAATGTTGTGATAGCTTCAAGTGACCAGCTTAATTCACTCCTACACCTGAGTCAAATTCTCTTGGCTCTGCTTACAGTAGGGAGCCCAGGTATGCAGTGGCCAAGGGTGGGCTTGTCTGAGCATGAGTTGAAGACATAGGCATCATTGTAGGGTGACCTTTAGTCCTGCGGCCAAAATCTTTTGTGTGGCGCTGAGGTCTTATCATCCTTCACCCTGTGATAGCCCAGGAGAAATTGATCTGGACGTACATATATGTGTATCCATTCTCCCCCAAACTCTTCTCCCATCCAGCTGCCACATAACATTGAGCAGAAATCCCTGTGCTATACAATAGGGATTTATTATTTATACATTTAAAATGTACCAGTGTGTACATGTCATTCTTTTTTAAATATTCTTTTCCATTATGGTTTATCATAGGATACTGAGTATAATTCTCTGTGCTAAACAAACAGTAGGGCCTTGTTGTCTCCTCTAAGTTAATGTACTTGTCCTTCTGCTAGTCTGTAAGCTACTAAATGTCACCCCCAGGACCCTGCACCAGCCCTGGCACACAGCGGGCACTTAAATGATCATGGAGTGATTGGACATCTGTCAGCAGAGGGCAGGATTAAGGCGAGATCTGTGATGGTCTACAAGATAAAATTGAGGGTCTACATCAGGACTGGGAGTAGAAAGAGACAAATGAGACGTGGCAGGAGAGGTCACTCTCTGGGGGAACTTGCACCTGCAGGACCCCCAGAACAAGCAGCGCTGTCATCCATAGAGATGCCCAGGAAGTCCCAGATAAGCTGTGTTCAGAGTTGCCCCTCAAATGTTGTGTAGCAGGAGCTCCGACACGGTTTTTCTTTGTACTGGGGAATCCCTCCATGACTAGTCTACTGCTGTAAAGAGTTTGCACTCCCTGAATATCTGATGACAAGTGAGTTAGAAGGGGGACTAAATGCTGGCTGAAAATACAAAGGGAGCCTCTATGTCACAGCTGCTGCCGTCCTCCAGTAACAGATCTGAACAGGTGATGGAGAGATGGCATCTCCCAAGTATCTGCCCTCCAGAATGAAAAGGACGTTTCATAATAAACTCAACTTCCCTCTGCTGTAATATTCTTCTTTACCCTTCTACAAAGGACACACACCCAACTGATGAGAGGGGGACCTTATTTAATCTTTAAGCATGCTTTTGTGAAAACTAGCCAGCTTTATAAGGTGATTTAGTGAGTAAAACTTATACCTGCTCTCAAGAGGAAACAAAGTCTTTGCTTTCTATTTCATGGTACTGAACACCATGAAGAGTGCCGCCAGCGTTTAATGAAAAGAAAAAGGAGAAGTTCACAGATGTACAAAAGAAACTGATAACTTAACAGAGAAGTACACAAATCCACGTGGAAAAGTGTGGGCTCCCCGACTGGGTTAAGTGCAGAGAGCTGTATTGTGCTGAGTGGCTTTTTTCCTAATCAGGCCATGTCCTTTATTCCTCATCTAAATCACATCTGAGAATGAAATGCAACTCAGTGTTCTGGCCTGCCACTAGAGATGACGGTGATGCATGAGCTGCAGAGGGACTGTTCCACCAGGAAGGATGGAGTAGCTGAAGAACATAGTCTCAGGCACGTGGGTTGTGGGAAAGAAGTGTGAGGTTATCTCTGAAAGGGGGAGCCAGAGAAAAGTATGGTCCGGGCCACTGGCAGAGGTCATCTGCAAGGGCAGAGCGGCCAGCAGCCCACCAGCCCTCTGAAGGCAGTGATTCTCCCTTCCTCTTCCCCCACTGAAATGCAGGTGTTTGGAACCAACAGATACATGCTGCTATATATAAATTATATAACCAAAAAGAACCTACGGTATAGCACAGGGAACTATACTCACTCTTTTACTTATAAGGGAAAATAATCTGAAAAAGAATAGATATATATGTATGTATAACTGAATCACTTTGCTATATACCTGAAGCTCACACGACATTATAAATCAACTTTTGGGAAGTTCCTCTGGAGAACGGCATGGGAATCCACTCCAGTATTCTTGCCTGGAGGATTCCATGCACAGAGAAGCCTGGCGGGCTACAGTCCATGGGGTCGCAAAGAGTCAGACACGACTGAGCGACTAATACACATAACATACACACTACTCCAACAGAAAAAGAAAAGAAGAAATGCAGGTCCCTCCTCTGGCCACCAGAGCTATTGACCCCTGGGTTGGGAAGATCCTCTGGAGGAGGAAATGGCTACCCACTCCAATATTCTTGCTTGGGAAATGCCTGACTCCTGGCAGGAGCCCTCCCAGGAGATAAAGTCTAACATTTGGGATTAGGACCCTGGAGGGCTATAGTCCATAAGGTTGCAAAAAGCTGGACACAAGTGAGGGCACACATATACATATGGGAAATTAATCTGACAACATATATGTGTGTGTGTAACTGAATCACTTTGCAATACACTGAAAGTGACACAATATTGTAAATCAACTCTACTTCAATTAAAAAAAAAAGGATAAGAGACATTTAAAAATAAAAGAGAGAGAGAAACTTCAGAGACAGAAGTGAATAAGATGACTCAGGGGAAATGGAGGCCCGTGGTAAGACTTTTCGACAGAAGACCTGAGCAAAAATCACAACAACATTGAGAGAAACCAATCTACAGACAGGAGAAAGCTCCGCAAAGTTCACAGTCATTATATTTTATAAAAGATTCCTGTAACTCCGGGTCCTTCCCACGAACTGTGTTTGGGGACCAAAATGGTTTCTAAGAGGAGCTGACAAACTGTCACTATGGGGGGAATTATTTACAAACTAGGGGTCCATGGGGCCCACGATTTTAAGGACAAATAGGGAAAGGGGGGGATCTTGTATGTTCTACTCAGATGAGAGCAGAGACCCAGCACACTGCTCTCCAACCCTGCCCTCCCAACTCCCATTCCACCACCTAGGAAGGCGAAGGGTGTTTTACTCCTGGCAGGAGCCCTCCCAGGAGAGAAAATCTAATGTGTGGCAAACTAAACAACATCGGCTCTGAGCCATCAGGGTGGTGAGACGTCTCCTGCTGGAGAGATGGGCTGGAAACGGAGACGTGAATCACTGATGCAGGGAAAGCATGTGGGGAACCTCATGACTCTGGCAAATGTTAGTTCTCCAAGAGGAAGGAGAGGATGGAGGGAAATTGAACATGATTTAAACGAGTCCCTACAGAGCTAAAGACGACAAAGAGCAAGGCACCACCCCTCTGCGAAGAAGCCCACCTAAAGAGAAAGGCTGTTTTCTGTCCCACTCTGGTTAAGAAATCCAGGGCTGTACTTTTGGTCTCTTATCCTAGCCCATGCTGAGATACAGGACAATTGGTGCTGGTTAAGGACTTCTCCTGGGAGTATGAGATGATGGATGGCATCACTGACTCAGTGGGCATGAATCCGAGAAGACTCCAGGAGTTAGTGAAGGACAGGGAAGTCTGGTGTGCTGCAGTCCATGGGGTCGCAGAGAGTCGGACACAACTTAGTGACTGAACAACAACAGACTCTTAGCTCCAAACATCCCCACCTCTGCCCCACACCATGTCTTCAGGATGGGAATGGAGACACTCTGTACCCCTCCTGTCCATAGCCCCTTGTAGGGGAAGTCGCCCTCTCCTCAAAGTTCCCACGGGAAGGGCCAAGCCTGCACGATTTGCCACATCACCCTGGCCCCTGACTGGCAGGTGGTGGATGCTGGACCATCATCCACACACAGGTGACCCAGCACCTCTTCCATGTGCCGCTGCTCCCATGAGGGGTGGGTGCAGCATTCCTTGGCCACCCCCACGGCACTGGCTCTTTCTGACACGTCTGAGTCCTCACACTTTACAAAGGCAGATGTGGTGAAGCAAAAGGATCACAGGTCTGCAGGCTGAAACCTGTGTCTTAATCACAGGCATGAGGTGGTTGTTACCCCTCACACACCCTCTGGGCTCTTGCAAATATTGATGAATCCTCACACACTCCAGAGACAGGGGGCCATAATTACTCTCATTTTGGAGATGAGGCACAGAGAGGTTAAGAGTCTTGTCCACTGCCACGCAGCTGTGAGTATACAGAGGATTCCACCAGGGCAGTCTTACTTGGGCACCAGCATGTCTCCTTGAGCTGGCGGAAGCAGCAGCAACTCCTCTGGCTAGAGTGTCCCCAGATGTGAAATGGAGAAAATAAACACCACCCCCTTCATGCATGCATTCATTCATTCATTCACTCAAGAAACCTATGCCTGGCATTGACAGCCTCTCTCAGAGGGCCCCAGTGGGCAGGAGGTGTGAGAGCCTGCAACATTTATGACTGTTCACCTGCTTCTCCCCTCCCATGAATGGTGCACCTGGCCCCTCTCAAGAGCCTCTTCTGGCAGGTTCCACAGACACCCAGAACACCAGTTCCTCTTGTGTCTGCATATGTGCATGCTCAGCTGTGTCTGACTCTTTGAGACCCCGTGGACTGTAGCTCACCAGGCTCCTCTGTTCATGGGATTCTCCAGGCACTGGACTCTGCTGCAATCCTAATAGTGTTGAATAAAATCATTTAGGTATGGGCCACCCCTTCAAATGGCTCCCTGTGACCATCATGCAACAGAAATAGACTTTTTAGTGGATAACCACATATACACAGAGGGACGTGACCACAGTCACACATGTTGGTAAAAGTGACCAGTGCTGAACATACACCTGCTCAGATACAAGGCCAGGACATCCCCAGGGCTTGCTCAGGGCTCAGGAGACTTTCCTAGAAGGATCCAGGTGGTAACTCTCTTAGGCTTTGTGGGTCAAGAGGGAAATTTGAGAATATGATGCATGTACTTGTTTTTTTAATTGAGATATAGTTGATTTACTATGTTATGCTAGTTTCAGTATACAGCAAAATGATTCAGTTATGTATACACACAGTCTTTTTCATAATCTTTTCCACTATGGTTTATTACAGGATACTTAAAATAGTTTCCTGTCCTATACAATAGGAACTTTGTTGTTGATATATGTATTTGTATAACAAAAGGAAACAAATTTCCACATGTTTTTATTGATGGCTATTATAATGACTGAATAACATTCTTGCAATACAAGAATAAAATGTTTGTTTCTTGGATAACATTTTGCTTAATTGGGGTTAAAGTTGGTGATTCATTTCATTAATTCAACTGCAATATTCATGTGGAGAAAAACATTCTCAGTTCACGGTTGGCAGAGAAACAGGCTGCAGCTGGATTTAGAGGAAGGGCTGTCATATGGGTTTCCCATGACTGCTGTAACAAATTGACTTAATCTTAATGTCTTCAAACAATACAGTTTATTATTGTTCTGTTCTGGAGGTCAGAAGGCCAACAATGGGTCTCAGTGAACTAAAACCAAAGTGTGGACAGAGCTGTGTGCTTCTGGAGGCTCCAGGGAAGAATCCCTTTCCTTGGTCCCTCCAGTTTCTAGAGGTGCCCACATTCCTCACTCGGGGCCCCATCCAGGAATCAGCTCACTTTTACCTCTGCTTCTACCATCATATACCCTCTCAGGCTCCTCTCTTTCCCTTCTTAGGATCCTGAGCTGATTTTGCCCACCCTCCTGGATAATCCGAGATCATCTCCCATCTCAAATCCCTTCTGCCACAGAAGGTCTCATGTTCACAATTGTGGGGTGGGCTACTTGCTCATCTCTGGGAAGGACCCTATTCTGCCTGCCACTCTGAAGCCCACAGACACCTTTCTTGCTCACTGATGCTCGTGTAAATGATGTACAAGGGTAAAATGACAGTGGTGTTGCAAATGAGAAATCTGAGCCCCATCCCACCTCCCATTACTTGTAGAAAGCCTCAGAGCTGGCGAAATGGGGACCCTGGCTTCAGCCCCAGTTCCCACTTCCCAGCCAACCCATCACCACCTGAGACATTATTTAGCTCCTATGTGGGAAGGGCAGGGTCCACCCCTTGTCTGCAGTGCCTGGTACCACAGCTGCTGATCAGGATGTTTTCAGAATATATTCTCAGTGCAAATCAATGTAGTGGTCATTTAATATGCCTCAGGTCTGAGGAATTAAATAGAAAGTTTAACTGGAGGATCAATTTTCACCTTGACGTTTGAATGTGAGAATATGCAAACTGTAGAAGTCACAGTGATTCTGTGGCAGTCCCATTAACTATGCCAGCAAATCCCACCAGCACCAGGACTGCCCTGACCCACCAGAACCCACCTCACAGCTCCAGGTGTCATGTGACTGAGAACCCCCCCAAGAGCCATCCAAACTGTGTCGCTCTGCTGCTCTCTTCCATCCTCGACTCAATATTCTTCTTTCTAAATTTTTGTAGACTTTGTGTATTATGTGTCCTCCCACAACCAGAGGGTGAGCAGGAAACAGGTCTATCTGGTTCTCTGTTGTGCCTCCAGTTCCTAGACCAGCGCTTGGCACATAGTAGGTGCTCAATAAATTTTTGTAGAGAAAGAGAGAGGAGAGAAGAAAGGCAGGAAGGGAGGAAAGAAGGGAAAAGAAGTGAGGGGAGAAGGAAGAGGGAGGAAGAAGGAAGGAAGGAAACAGAAAATACAAGGAAGGCTCTCCTCAATAAATCTCGACAGCAGATACAGAAACTCTCTTCTGAACCTGATGCAGTATGAATGCCCTGGGAGAGATGCTACTTTAAAAAGTTCTTGGTCCTACCTGAGTGTGTAAGTTCTAGAACCTTCCCAGGGTAAGTAGGAGGACATAGGAGGTGGAGAGAATCACAAGACCAGAGGGGCCCCGCTGTATGGTACTGAGGCCTGGCTCTGCCCTTGGATCCACCCTTGGCTCCCAACACCCTGCCTTAATGTGCTCTTGGGAGTCGGGGCAAAGCCCCCTGGAAGGAAGCTGGGCAGGTGCCATGGTGCCCTCCAGAGGCAGAGCAGATGATGGACGTAGCTGGTCAACCTGCACAGCCTCCTTTCCAGATGACTGCTGTTAACATCTCTAAGTTTGCATGTAAGTGAACAGAGGTACAGAGGAGTTAAGAAAACTTGCCTGGGGTTAAAATATGCACAGGAAGCTTATTTGTCAGTCACAAAGTTGTTCTCAGCTCCCTGCTCAGGTCTGCACCTGGTGTGGGGGTGGAGACCAGAACACCCTCTCCCTGGCCAGGAAGTTTGTTGTCCATGATGGTGTTTCCCTGGATGTCTGTTTAGCATCTGTATGCTTTAAGTGATCTGCTTATATCATCTGTACTGTCGTTCATTTAATATTTTTAATTCACTCACGATTGATTCTTTCAGGAAGAATATGGGTGCTATGGTGGCTCAGACGGTAAAGAATCTGCCTGCAATACTGGAGGCCCAGGTTTGATCCCTGGGTCAGGAAGATCCCTTGGAGAGGGGAATAGTAACCCACTCCATTATTCTTGCCTGGAGAATCTCATAGACAGAGGATCCTGGTGGGCTACAGTCTATGTGGTCACAAAGGGTCAGACACAACCGAGGGACGAACACTTTCACTTTTTCACTTTTCACCATAGATGGAAAACTGTTACTATTTGTTCTAAATGGAATATAACCAAAAATATAAATGCAATGAAACACTCAACTTTTTTAAACAGTATTTTTAATTAAGGTATGCACATTTTCAAAAGTTTTATTTATTTATTTCTTGGTTGTGCTGGCTCTTCCTTGCTTTTGTGCAGGCTTTCTCTAGCTGCAGAGAGTAGGAGTATTCTTTTTGGCTTTGTGTGGGCTTCTCATTGAGGTGGCTTCAGTTGTTGTGGACCACAGGCTCTAGGCACATAATTGCAGTAGTTGTGGCATGTGGGTTCTAGATTGAGGGCTCAGTAGTTGTGGCAGGTGGCCCTACTTGCTCCTTCACCATGTGGAATCTTCCTGGACTGGGGATCAAACCCATGTCCCATGCATTAACAGGTGGATACTTACCCACTGAGCCACCAGGGAAGTCCCGGGCCATGTGCATGCTAAATAACTTCAGTCAGCTTTTTGTGAACCTCTGGTCTGTAGCCGACCAGGCTCCTCTGTTCATGGAATTCTCCAGGTAAGTATACTGGAGTGGGTTGCCATGCCCTCCTCCAGGGGATCTTCTCATCCCAGGGATTGAACCCTCATCTTACATCTCCTGCACTGGCAGCCTGGTTCATTACCACTAGCACCACATGGGAAGCCCAGAGAAGTCCCTCAGACTTTTAAAAATACAACTCTGTGGGTATGGCCACTTGTGGAAATCACAGATTTATTTGAAAGCAAAATTTCCCACCTGTAAATAACAAGGAAGTTGTAATAACAATACAACCAGCTATGAAGTCTACATACCGAAGTAGAAATGTAAAATGTAAAAACCAAAATCATGCCACCCCAAACCCTGGCATTGGGAATAATTTCTTATGAGGGTCCCAGTCTGTAAAGTAAGTTTCCTTCCATTTCTCTGTCAGCAAAGGCATCAAGTCCACAGGGAAAACAGTTTTGACTACAAAGATAATTACTTACAACTTGTACTTATGATGCAAAAAGTGCCCGTTTCCCAGATCAATGGCCCATTTTATGCGCTGCTGTGGGCCAAGGGTGTCTTCATGTCAGTCCCTGAAAATATGCAGATGCACAAATCGGGTCGGTTCACTTCAGTTTTTCATGTGTCTGCCATTCTTTAAAAGCTCACAAAATGAAAGAAAAATTTGATTCCCATCCTGATGAGGACATAAATTCAACATCCTCTTTGATGGGTACTGCTATTTGTCTTCATTTCAAACAAAAAATCTGCAGATCTGGGAAGACAAGAAGGCCCTGTCTGGTT
Organism: Dama dama; assembly: GCF_033118175.1. Lineage (NCBI taxonomy): Eukaryota > Metazoa > Chordata > Mammalia > Artiodactyla > Cervidae > Dama > Dama dama. Next base: position 45,014,303 of record NC_083694.1, on the reverse strand, counting down.
TATTTATCATGTTTAAGTTTATTTAGGTGAAGTTTGCACCTCTCCTAATGATCCTTAGGATCATTTGAAGTCAGGGCTCTTAGCAAAGAGAAAACATAAGACTGGAGGGATCAGCTGGATGTATAAAAATCAATATTGTTATTAAATAAAAATCTATCATATAGAAACCCATGCTTGATGATCAAGAATTGTATGCCTAAGACATGCAGAAAACAAGATGCTTTGCACACATACTTTCTGGTGCAGAATCAAAATGTACCAGCTAAGAAAACAAAGTGATTAGGATTCTATAACAGCAGAAAGAACTCTATATCATGTATTGGAATCTATAACATTTGTGACGTTTTTAAAATCAGTTGTAAAAAGTGAACCTCCGTCAGTACACCTATCACTCCCTAAATTTCCCCCAAATCTTCTAATAGTTGAAATATTCCTGCCACCATTCCTCTGGAATGAGGATGAAATGATCACACCGGATTCAGTGGTCTGATGCCAATTCTAATGCACCAGCTTAATCAGGAAAGTGCTGATATATTTGTTCTCTCATCACATTATCTGCTTGCAGCTCTCTTCAAGGCATTATATCCTGCATTGCCCACAGACAGCTTTCTGCTATTTGGATCAAGGGAGAGATGAATTTCAGCAAATCAAATATAGTATCTGATACAGACAATGTCTGCACATGTCTGGCTACTTGGTGGGGGAGGGGGGGTGAAAGCCTCATCACACTGGATACCCAGCTCTGCAATGATGGTGAGTGAACACCTGAACCAGGGATGAAGGTTTTCACTTGAGAAGGAAGCATCTGACACAAGCTCAACAATGAGAATCTAGTGAGGGTCAAAATTCACTTATTCATCCAAAATGTTTTGAGTGTCAATCTGTCACTCATGGGGTCATAAAGAGTCAGACAATGAGCGACTGAACAACTGAACAACAACTATGTCACTCACTACTAGTGAGAAGCAGAATATAATACCAATATTAGGGGTGGAATGGATTGATGCTAAGGTTGAAGTCCAATATTTTCGTTACCTAATGTGAACAGCCAACTCATTGGAAAAGACCCTGATGCTAGGAAAGATTGAGGGTAGGAGAAGAGGGTGGCAGAGGATGAGATGGTTGGATAGCATCATGGACTCAATGAACATGAGTTTGAGCAAGCTCCGGAGAATAGTGAAGGACAGGGAACCTGGTGCACTGCAGTCCATGGGGTCACAGTTGGACATGACTTGGCAAATGAACAGCAACAAACAATAAGTATTATTATTAGATTAATATAAGGATTTACTGATAGCTATGTGCCAGCTGCTTTACTAAAAACTTTGTATGTGTCACTGAATCCTCAAAATAACCCCAGACAGCTGTACTGTTATTTTGCTCACTTACCGATGAGAAAACAAAGGCACGGAAAAATTAAGTAACTTACCCAAGACCTTAAACAATGAGTGACAGAATCAAAATGATGACCCAGGCAGCCTGACCTCCAGCGCCACACTCAGTGCAGACATGTCTTGATGAGTAAGGCAAGGACTCTGTCTTCAAGCCACTTGCACCCTAAATGGGGACTGGTGGGGGGAGACAGATACAAAGACTTTGGCAAAAGCCCTCATAGTGAGACCCTCACTTCTGATAGATAAAACAAAAGACAGGATTTAACTCTCTGGTGAAGCTGTTAACACAAATTGGACAATAGATGTAATACACTGCACTTCAGACAATGAAGGATTTTGGTCCCAGAGAAATGGGAAATGAACAAGGTGAGCCCTATGATTGTCTGAGTGCTGCATGTGCTCTGGAGCCTGGCAGACTTCTTGGGTGAAGAGACAGGGCTGAGAATCCAGGGAGACAAATGCAGCCAGTGTTTGCAAGGCAGAGTTCCAGATAGGAGAGAAACATAGAGGAATCCCACGGATTTGAAGAAACCCTAGCATTCAGCCAAGTACTAATGAGTGCACAGGTAAGGGGAAACCACCCAAGGCCAGGAATTAAAATGACCCAAAACGATTAGATCAAACAGTGTGCCGTGCTCACACAAGGCCAGGTATAATGTCTGTTCCCACCATCCAAGAATCTTTCAGACTCAAGAAGAATTGAGTAGACTACTTGAGAAGGGTGTGCCCTCATGGTGGGGAATAATTAACCCTAGTGTGAGGATTGCTTCTGTCCCTCCAAACAAATCTTAACAGTAAGATCCTAAACCATCACACTCTTCAAAAATAATTAATTGCAGGGACTTACCTCATGATTCAGTGGTTAAGAATCTGCCTGCCAATGCAGGGCACACAGGTTTTATTCCTTGTCTGCGAAGAGCCCACATGCCATGGAACAACTAAGCCTGTAAGCCACAACTACTGAGCCCACGCACAGTAACTACTGAAGCCCACACTCCCTAGAGCTCATGTTCCACAACAAGAAAATGCCATCATAATGAGAAGCCCATGCACCACAACTAGAGAGTAGGCCCCAGTAGTTGCAACTGGGGAAAACCAGAACACAGCAAAGAAGACCCAGCACAGCCACACACAAAAAATAAAATTAAAAAATAATTAACTGCATCCCAGAGCAAAGTTCAATAATGTTTGTAGGAAAATAACAATATCTCGTAATCAAGACTAAAGCCACAATGTCCAGCATTCAATCAAAGCAAACAAAAAGGAAAACACAACCATGATGAGGATAACATTGATCAATTGATCACACTAACACTATCACAAATGTTCAAATTGGCAGATGTGGATGTTTAAAAAGCTACTATAACTCTGTAGGAGTGGAGGCAGGGGGGAGTAGAAAAATTATTTAAAGAAATGATGGTTGAAAATTTTCTAAATTCAGGGAAGACTATAGACCCAAAGATCCAAGAAGTTCAACGAAGCCCAAGCACATGTTAAAGAAATCTCATCTAGACATATCATAATCAAATTGCTGAAAACCAGAGATAAGAGAGAAAATCTTAAAAACACAGCCAGAGAAAAAGGATACCTTATGCACAGAAAAATAAAGACTGAGATGATCACTGATTACTCACCAGAAACAATGCAAGTGAGAAGACAGAGAAGCAACATCTCTAAAATACTGAGACCAGAAACCCTGACAACCTAGACTTCTACACCCAGCAAAAATGTCTTTCAAAAATTACAAAATAAAGATCTTCTCAAATGTACAAAATCCGAAAGAATCCATCACTAGCAGAACTGGAAATGTTTAAACTATAGGAATGTTTAAGGATCTTCTTCAGGAAAAAGGAAAATGATTCCAGATGGAAATCTAGATCTGAAAAAAGCAATTAACAGTCCTGGAAATGGTAACTATATGGACAAATATATGAGATTATCTTATTATTATTTACATCTCCTTATAATATATTTGACTATTTAAACAAAAGTTATAATATATTGTGGGGTTTATAGCATATGTAAAAGTGAACTGTATAACAGCTACAGCATGAAGGGCAGAAATGGAGAAATGGAGATAGAGTAGTGTAAGGTCTTCATACTAAATGGAAAGAACTATTATAGGACTTGTAGGCAGCCTGTGATGTTAAATGTATACAGTATAAAGCCCAAAGTAACCATTAAAATAACAAACAAAAAGTTGAAGCTAGTAATCCAAGAAAGTAGATTAAAAGGAGTCATAATAAATATCTGATTAATTCATAGAAAGGCAGTTAAGGTAGGAAAAAAGAGAATAAAGAGGGAAATGACACAAATAGCAAAATAGCTTAAAATCTAATCATTAAAACAATCATTAAGCATAAATGATCTAAATATACCCAATTAAAAGTCAGAGATAGAAAGACTGAATTAAAAAGAAAGATTCAACTTTATGCTATCTACAAGAAATGTATTTTAATATAAAGACAGACTAAAGGATGGAGAAAATGATATAACATGTTACCAGTTATGAAAATAAAGCAGGGATGGTTATGTTAATATTAGAAAACATTGATTTCAGCATAAAGAATATCAGGAGGAATGAAGAAGGTCATTTCATCATGATAAAAGGGCAAGTTACCAAGCTGACAAAACAATTCTAAATGCTTATATATCTAAAAACTAAGTTTCAAAATCCATTAAGCAAAATTCAAAGATTTGCAAGGAGAAATTCACAGATTTATAGTCAGAGATGTCAATGTCTCCATCTCAAAACAATTGTAGAAATTATATAGATAGAAAAACAGAAAGAATGTAGACTTTGAATGGCACTGTCACCCAACTTGACTTGACATTTATAAAATACTCTACCCAAAACAGCAGAAGCTCTTTCTTTGCAAGTATACAAGAGACATGTGGCAAGAGATAAGTAATTCTATGGGCCATAAAACAATATCAACAAATCTGAAATGATTAAAGATACATAATGTATGTCCTTTCTCCCAAATAGAATTAAATTATAAATAAATTACAGATATATCACATAAAATTCCAAAGTGTTTGCAAACTAAATAGCACATTCCTAAGTAACCCATTGGTAAAGTAAGGCATGAAAAAGAGGAATTAGAAAGTATTTGGAATGAAAGGAACATGAAAATATTATATGTGAAATTTTAGAGATTCTGCTAAATAGTACTTAAGGGGAAATTGTAGCACTAAACACCTGTATGAGAAAAGAAGTCTCAAATGAATGACTTTAGCTTTCACCGATTTAAGAAATATATGGATGGTAGTGTCTGCAACTGAAATCGAGAACACAGACAAAGGAGAGGGTTTATCAATGAGACACTCTGAGTTACTCATAGAGCATCTATGTGATTACTGGAATTTAATGGTATATGATTCTCAAATGAAGAATAACTGCAGACTGGATGTGTAGATTTGGAATCATTAGGGTACAGAAGACAATTGAACCACAAGTGTAAGTTAAATTACCCATGGAGAATATGTAATGTGAAAAAAGTAAATAGCTGAGGACTGAGCCCCAGGGGACAACAATATTTGAGAGATGGAAGGAAAATCAGAATATGATAAATTTAACAAAGAAGAAAGAATCAGAGAGCAGGGAAAACAGAAAGAGGGCATAGAGAGGTTTTCAGGAAAAAACTGATAGTGTCAAATACAACAGGAAGATCCACAGAGGAAAAGATCATAAGATCCACTTCACCTGACTTTAAGAAGCACTTTGCAACTTCATCAAGTGTGCTTCAGTAGAGTACTGAGAACTCCAAGGCAACCAAAGTTGCTAATGGGAAGCCAGGAAGTTGAAATAGTCAATGGAGTGTTCTTTTGAGAAGCTTAGATAAATAAACAGGGGGGAGAGAAATTGTTAACTCAAGTGGTAAATGTGAGCAAGAGAAGGTTTCCAAAATGGGAAATGCTTGAGCATGTCTATAGGGAAAGTAGCAAAAGACACTCAAGTTACATAGGTTGAAAATAAGGGAGGGTGAGTGAGGGATAGTAACAGTCCATGAAAAAACATTGTACCTGCTATACATTGAAGAGCATAGTGGAAATCAGTGGACTTTGGCCAGGAAGAGCAATATGTTGATCACTGAGATGGAAAGTAGGAATGACTTGGGATTTCAGGCTAGGGAAAATTCTCTACCCTTAACACTAAATTTTGTTGGGTAAAAAACTGTGAAGAGGGGAAACTACAAAACTAAACTTTAAGTAATATGCTATCAAAGGAAATTGAATACTATACCCCCCCCCACCTTATCTGCAGGGAATACATTCTAAGACCCTGAATGGATACCTGAAACCGTGTACAGCCAAACCGCGCACAGCCAAACCACATATTGTTGCTGAGTCACTCAGCCATGTCCAGCTCTTTGCCACCTCATGGACTGCAGCACGCCAGGCTTCCCGCTCCTTTACTATCTCCCAGAGTTTGCTCAAACTCATGTTTATTGAGTCTGTGATGGTATCCAGCAATCTCACCCTCTGTCACCCCTTTCTCCTCCTATTCACACACACTTATTTTTTTTTTTAATTTTATTTTTATTTTTTTTTTCCAGTGGGTTTTGTCATACATTGATATGAATCAGCCATGGATTTACATGTATTCCCAATCCCGAACCCCCCTCCCACCTCCCTCTCCACCCGATTCCTCTGGGTCTTCCCAGTGCACCAGGCCCGAGCACTTGTCTCGTGCATTCCACCTGGGCTGGTGATCTGTTTCATCATAGATAGTATACATGCTGTTCTTTTGAAATATCCCACCCTCACATTCTCCCACAAAGTTCAAAAGTCTGTTCTGTATTTCTGTGTCTCTTTTTCTGTTCTGCATATAGGGTTATCGTTATCACCTTTCTAAATTCCATATACATGTGTCAGTATGCTGTAATGTTCTTTATCTTTCTGGCTTACTTCACTCTGTATAATGGGCTCCAGCTTCATCCATCTCATTAGGACTGGTTCAAATGAATTCTTCTTCATGGCTGAGTAATATTCCATGGTGTATATGTACCACAGCTTCCTTATCCATTCATCTGCTGATGGGCATCTAGGTTGCTTCCATGTCCTGGCTATTATAAACAGTGCTGCGATGAACATTGGGGTGCAAGTGTCTCTTTCAGATCTGGTTTCCTCAGTGTGTATGCCCAGAAGTGGGATTGCTGGGTCATATGGCAGTTCTATTTCCAGTTTTTTAAGAAATCTCCACACTGTTTTCCATAGCGGCTGTACTAGTTTGCATTCCCACCAACAGTGTAAGAGGGTTCCCTTTTCTCCACACCCTCTCCAGCATTTATTGCTTGTAGACTTTTGGATAGCAGCCATCCTGACTGGCGTGTAATGGTACCTCATTGTGGTTTTGATTTGCATTTCTCTAATAATGAGTGATGTTGAGCATCTTTTCATGTGTTTGTTAGCCATCTGTATGTCTTCTTTGGAGAAATGTCTGTTTAGTTCTTTGGCCCATTTTTTGATTGGGTCATTTATTTTTCTGGAATTGAGCTGCAGGAGTTGCTTGTATATTTTTGAGATTAATCCTTTGTCTGTTTCTTCATTTGCTATTATTTTCTCCCAATCTGAGGGCTGTCTTTTCACCTTACTTATAGTTTCCTTTGTAGTGCAAAAGCTTTTAAGTTTCATTAGGTCCCATTTGTTTAGTTTTGCTTTTATTTCCAATATTCTGGGAGGTGGGTCATAGAGGATCTTGCTTTGATTTATGTCGGAGAGTCACACACACTTATGATAAAGTTTAATTTATAAATTAGGTGCAGTAAGAGATTAATAACAAATAGAATAATTATAACAATACCCTGTAAAAAAGGTATATAAATGTGATGTCTCTCTCAAAATATCTTATATTGCACCTACTTTCTTCTTGTGATGAGGTGAAATTCACATCCTAGGTGGGACAGAAAGGGACATCACGAGATTTCCTCATGCTACTCAGAATGGCATGTGGTTCAAAACTTAGGCATTATCTATTTCTACAATTTCCCATTTAATATTCTCTGACCCTCAGTTGACCATATCCAGCCACTGATGCCACAGGAAGTGAAACTGTAGATAAAAGGGAACAACTTATACAGAAAAAAGGTTCTCAGCTGTGACCTTGGATAATTTTACATTTCTAAAATATCTTTGGTAACCATGTTTGGATTAGTTCAGCGTTCCTTGCACATGGTAAGCCCCATTCTTTACTCAGTTCAATATAGCAATTGATACCTGCTTCCAGAGTGTACACTGTTTGGAAAGGTGGGGGCAGGTACCAAGGAATTGTGTCATTTGGTGGAGGTAAAGCAAGTTGGTGTTAATAGTTCGCTCAGAAGTCTGCAAAGAACAGAGGAAAGAAATTGTATGCTCACTAATAATCAAAAGAATAGAATTAAAACCTACAGTGAAACACTCTTCCCTTTTCTAATTGGCAGAGATTCAACAAAGATCGTTTATAGTAGAGCAGATAAGATCTGTTCATGGTGTCAGACTCCTTGGTCTTCTTCACTTCTTGAAATTGTGTGCCTTAATTCTCCAAGTCTCAGTTTCCTTGTGTATCAAATGAGAATATGAATAATATCTTCCTCATCCAGGGATGAGATAATGCTTGCGAGGCTCTTAGCACACAGTAAGCCTACAAAAGAATTCCACAAAAACATCGACTTCTGCTTCATTGACTACTCTAAAGCCTTTGACTGTGTGGATCACAACAAACTGTGGAAACTTCTTAAAGAAATGGGAATACCAGACCATCTTACCTGCCTCCTGAGAAATCTGTGTGCAGGTCAAGAAGCAGCATTTAGAACCAGACATGGAACAATGGACTGGTTGCAAATTGGGAAAGGAGTACATCAAGGCTGCATATTGTCACCATGCTTGTTTAACATCTATGCAGAGCACATCATGTGAAATGCCAGGCTGGATGAAGCACAAGCTGGAATCAAGATTGCCAAGAGAAATATCAATAGCCTCAGATATGTAGATGATATCACCCTTATGGTAGAAAGTGAAGAGTGACTAAAAAGCCTCTTGATCAAGGTGAAAGAGGAGAGTGAAAAAGCTGGCTTAAAACTCAACATTCAAAAAACAAAGATCATGGCATCTGGTCTCATCACTTCATGGCAAATAGATGGGGAAACAATGGAAACAGTAACAAACTTTATTTTCTTGGGCTCCAAAATCATGGCAGATGGTTACTGCAGCCATGAAATTAAGGACACTTGCTCCTTGGAAGAAAAGCTATGACAAACCTAGGCAACATATTAAAAAGCAGAGACATTACTCTGCCAACAAAGGTCTGTATAATCAAAGCTATAGTTTTTCCAGTAGTCATGTATGGATGTGACAGTTGAACTATAAAGAAGGCTGAGCACTATAGAACTTATGCTTTTGAATTGTGGTGTTGGGGAAGAAGACTCTTGAAAGTCCCTTGGACTGCAAGGAGATCAAACCAGTCAATCCTAAAGGAAATCAATCCTGAATATTCATCAGAGGGACTGATACTGAGGCTGAAGTTTCACCTGATATGAAGAGCTGACTCACTGGGGGGAAAAAAACAAAACCTGATACTGGGAAAGATTGAAGGCAGGAGGAGAAGAGGATGACAGAGGATGAGATGGATGGATGGCATCACCGACTGGAAGTTTGAACAAGTTTAAATGAGTTTGAACAAGCTCCGGGAGATGGTGAAGGACAGGGAAGCCTGGTGTGCTGCAGTCCATGGATTCACAAAGAGTCAGACATGACTGAGTGACTGAACAAAAATTCTACAATGAAAGTTAGCCATGTGTGCTATAGGGAATTATAAATTATGCACAACTTGTTTGGTGATAAGTTTTAAGACAGTAGGTATTAAGAGGCTTTAAAAAGCAATTCCCCATATAGGTTTCTATCCTAAAGGAGTGATGAAAAAATTACTCACCAAAGAAGTCATGTCTGCCATCTTATCTGCTGTTTCTTCAGTGATTTTAATTACATTAATATATGTGCTCTGCTGCTGCAGCTGCTAAATTGCTTCAGTTGTGTTCGACTCTGTGTGACACCATAGACGGCAGCCCACCAGGCTCCCCCATCCCTGGGATTCTCCAGGCAAGAACACTGGAGTGGGTTGCCATTTCCTTCTCCAATGCATGAAAGTGAAAGGTGAAAGTGAAGTCGCTCAGTCATGTCTGACTCTTCGCAATCTCATAGACTGTAGCCTACCAGGCTCCTCCGTCCATGGGAGTTTCCAGGCAAGAGTATTAGAGTTCGTTGCCATTTCCATCCAACTCTTTGCAGCCCCATGGAATCTACCCTACCAGGCTCCTCTGCCCATGGAATTTTCAGGCAAGAATACTGGAGCATGGTGCCACTTCTTACTCCAGGGAATCTTCCTGATCCAGGGATCAAACCCACATCTCTTGCATTATTGGAAAGCAGATTCTTTACCACTTGCACCTCCTGGGAAGCCCACACCACAGAAGCAAGTTCAGAGTAAATATAGAGTCTAATGCATAAACAAAGATTTACGTTAAGGAGATATTTATGGTAGTATTATTAACAAGGGGAACCTGATGAATGGCTTCACAAATTAAGGAAATCTGCATGATGGAATATTATATAACTATTAAATGACTTTTTAAGCATATTTAATAAAAGTACAAATCATTCATAGTACAATGTTAAGTTTAAAAAAAGCAATAACTAGAATGCAGTATTTTGCATGAAGTGCCATCCAACTTTTGTGACACATATATATGTACATAGATACAGAAAGAAAGAAAACATCAGCTAGATTTAACTCTGAGTGGCTGGATATAGGGAACTTATTTTTGTTCTTTATGTGTGTGTCTGTTTCTAGATTTCCTACAACGAGCATACATTATATTTACAATCAGAGGAAAACTTAATTTAAAAAACATACAATTGGAAACAATTCATTATGGATGTTGAAAACAAATAGTATTCTGGATTTAATAAAGAGATACTTCTGAATTGTTCAACAATAACCCACAAATGACAAGTTTTAAATCCCTTAGGGTTTAAAAAATGAATGCAGATTTCAAGTACATGCATGGAATACGGTGTGAGGAAACAGCAACCCAAACACACTGTGCAGCAGCATCTCCAAACGTGAGTCCTCGGTTAATACAAAAATGTGTGAGACCGAAGTGTTCCTGTTCAAGATGGCGGCTCACCCCAGTCCCAGGACGCACTGGGTCTGCAGATACCTATGGAAGAGTTCCCTCTTTAAAAGCCTCAGAGCTCGCTGAGAGGTGACTGCACATGGCAGGAAAGAGGAGAAAATCCGGTTGAAGGAGAGGTTGGGCCACAACCTTATCATAAACCCTAACCCTTCATGGTGACCTGAAACCAGGAGAAAACTCAAAACCCGCAGCTTCTCTCTGAGGAGCAAAGGGTTCAAACCTTCATCGGATACTTCAGCTTTTAGGACCTGCAATAAAAAGACATGTTCCCAAACATTCAGGTTAGAAAACCAATGAACTTGCATCTTGAGACTTGTAAGACTGTGGTGATCTAGAGACAGCTAATAAAGGTCCACGTCCTGGGACCACCCCAGAGCCCGGTGCAGAGGTGGTTGATTGCACTCAGGCTTAAAATTAAAGCATCTTAAATTAAAGCATCTGCAGAAGAGGCAGGTATCTAATTTAACACACACACGGAGGAGCCTCCTGGACCACTCTCTGGGGACAGTGACTGGTAGGCACCGTCTTCACACTTTCACTTCCCAGAAGGCAGATTTGTTATGAGTCTGGTGCCCCGATCTACTGCCCATGGGATGATATTTTTTTAAATTATAGTTTATGTATAGTGTGTGTTAATTTCTGCTCTACAGCAAAGTAAAGCAGGTATATTTGTATACAGATATGGATTGCTGTTGTTTAGTCGCTAAGTCATGTTTGACTCTTTGCAACCCCATGGACTCTAGCCCGCCAGGCTCCTCTGTCCCTGGGATTTCCCAGGCAAGAATACTGGAGTGGGTTGTCATTTCCTTCTCCAGGAGATCTTCCCTACCCATGGATCGAACCTGCATCTCCTGCATTGGCAGGCAGATTCTTTACCACTGAGCCACCAGGGAAGCCTTATAGACAGGGATATATTCCCCCTTTTCATACTCTTTTCCATTATGGTTTGTCACAGGATATTGAATATAGTTCCCTGGGTTATATTGCTGTAGCTATGCTGAGTAGCTGATAGTCCTCCTTCACAGAGAGACCGAGTTCCTAGGTTGTTGCCTTTCTGTGGCCTGGGGTTAGAGTGAAGTGTTAGTCACTCAATCGTTTACTGCTTACCCATCCTGTATATGCTAGTTTGCATCTGCTGACCCCAATCTCCTACTCCGTTCCTCTCCCAAACCCCTCCTTCTTGGCAACCACGAGTCTCTTCTCTGTATCTGTGCATCTGTTTCTGTTTCGTCAACATGCTCACCTGTCTCGTAGTTTACCTGACAAAGATTTTAAAGTAATAGTCATAAAGACATTCAGCAAACTGGGGAAAAGGGTGGATGAACACAGTGAGAACTTCAACAAAGAGATGAAGCATAGCATGGATGGACCTAAGTGAAGTAAGTTAGGCAGAGAAAGACAAATGTTATATGATATCACTTATATGTGGAATCTAAAAATAATTCAAATTTATTTATTAGCAAAACAGACTCAGGGAAATTAAAAAAAAAAAACAAAACAGACTTATGGTTACCAAAGAGGAAAGGAGGGAAGGAGAGTGGATAAGTTCGGAGTATGGGAACATATATACATACACACACACACACACACACACACACATATAACATAAATAAATATATATAAATACATATATACATACAATGCATGTATATATGTATATATGGGCTTCCCATGTGTGCTAATGGCAAAGAACCTACCCGACAATATAGGAGATATAAGAGATGCGGGTTTGATCCCTGGGTCAGGAAGATCCTCTGGAGGAAGGCGTGGCAACCCACTCCAGTATTTGTGCCTGGAAAATTCCATGGACAGAAGAGCCTGACAGGTTACAGTTCATGAAGTCCCACAGAATCAAACACCACTGAAATCACTTATCATGTATGCATCACACACACACACACATATATATACATATATATATAAAGCATTATAATATATTAGAAACATTATAACTAAAATGTCAAAAGTTAAAGACAAGTAGAGAATATTGATAGTGGCAAGAGAAAAACAACTTGTTACATACAAAGGAATTCTCATAAGACTATGAGCAGAAATTCAGCAGAAACTTTGCAGACCAGAAGGAAGTGCCATGAAATATTCAAAATTCCTAAAGAAAAAACTTCCAACCAAGAATATTCTACCTGGTGAACTTATAATTCAGAATTGAAAGAAGGAGAGATAATGAATTTTCTGGATAAGCAAGGGCTAAAGGATTTCATCACCACTAAACTGATTTTAAAAGAAATGCTAAAGGAACATCTTTAACCTAAAAAAAAAAGGTGCAAATTAGTAACAAGAAAGCATGTGAAAGAGTGAATCTCATTGGATAGGTAAATATAAAGTAAAGGTAACGGATATATCACTTGTAAAGCTCAAATAAAGGCTAAAGACAAGGTAATAACAATAACTTTTTTTTTTAATTCAAGGTAAAGCATTGTATTTCCACCCTGTGATTCAGGAGACCCAGGTTTGATCCTTGGGTCATAAAGATCCCCTGGAGAAGAAAATGGCTACCCAAACCAGTATTCTGGATTCCAGTGTTGTCTCCAATGAAGGCGTCAGTCCTCAGCTGTGTCAACCTCAGAAAACTCAGTGCTACTAAATGTTAAGTTTGTCCTGTTTGAAACTTCTTTAGTTGTTGCTTAGTCACTAACTCTTTGCAACCCCATAGACTGTAGCCCGCCAGGCTCCTCTGTCCATGGGTTTTATCAGGCAAGAACACTGGATGGGTTGCCAATTCCTTTTCCAAACAGTAACTTTCTTGCAATAGTAAGTTAAGGGGCACAAAGTATGGAGAAGTAGAATATACAGTAAATAAATTATGCTTCTTGTGTTCTGGTATCTTCTGAGATTGCATATCAAAAGGGAAATATACATTTGCACAATCACCTTATATGTGAATCTAAAATCTATTAAAATATGTACCAGGCAATAATAGATTAATATACTGAGGTGTCAGATAAATTGCTAAATATTGATGGACGTATCTTGCCTTTTGAAGTAAACTACTTTTATAAAAACAGAATATTTTTACAATTCTCAACAAAAAGGGACAACAGTTCACATTCTAATTCCATTTTTTCCAATAGAAGTATATTTTGAATTTAGAACATTTTTCCCTTAAAAAAGATAATAACAAAGAGACAAATTGCACTTCTGCTATTGCCAATGCTTCTGCCATCAGTATGTGATGAGGACTCTATGGCCCAGAATCCATGGGGGCAGTGGTCCATGGATCTGACCAGCTTGGTCTCAAGTACACATCTGTTCTTCTCTGAACCAAATACTAATTAGTTTGTACTGTTCTCACAGCAGTGACAAATTTTATTTTCTTGGGCTCCAAAATGACTATGGACAGTGACTGCAGCCATGAAATTAAAAGACACTTGCTCCTTGGAAGGAAAGCTCTGACAAACCTAGACAGTGTGTTAAAAAGCAGAGATATCACATTGTCAACAAAGGTTCATATAGTCAGAGCTATGGTTTTTCCAGTAGTCATGCACGGATATGAGAGTTGCACCATAAAGAAGGCTGAGCACCAAAGAATTGATACTTTCAAACTGTGGTGCTGGAGAAGACTCTTGAGAGTCTCTTGGTCAGCAAGGAAATCAAACCAGTCAATCCTAAAGGAAATCAACCCTGAATATTCATTGGAAGGACTGAGGCTGAAGATGAAGCTCCAACACTTTGGCCACCTGATGTGAGCTGACTCACTGGAAAAGAACCTGATGCTGGGAAAGATTGAAAGCAAAAGGTAATGGGGGTGGCAGAGGATGAGATGGTTGGATGCATCACCGACTCAATGGACATGAATCTGGGCTAACTCCTGGAGATATTAGAGAACAGAGGAGCATGAGGTTGCAGAGAGTTGGACACAACTTAGCAATTGAACAACATAGCTTTGATCAAACTCCTCCTTGTCTTATCCGAGGATGAGACTCTAAGCTTATGATATTTCCCACCAATTCTATATTCCATTCATTTATCTAACAAATATATATCCAGTAGGTCTAGATTATGGTGTATAAGGTACAAGGTTGGAGCGCCAAGACTAAAATATCATTATTTTTTTTGAAGAAGAAGCCAAGAAACTGGGTAAGATCAGCAAGAGATAAGTTGCTGAGGTCAAAAGTGGTCCAAGAACTACATTTTGGATCAAAACTAATGCTGAGAGGCTTGGGAAAAAAATAGAAATCAGTAATAGAGACAGAAAAGGAAAGACCAGTGAAGAAAAAACAAAATACATGAAACAACAAGTCCTAAAATGATTAGAATTTACTGAACTGGAAGCTAAGCATTGGATGCATTTCAAGGAGGAGGGGCTGACTTTGTCAAATGTAGCCAACACAGTCAAGATTGTAGGCCCCTGTGCAGAGATGGATGGAATTGTTTTAAAGTGGAGTCATGATGGTTACAAAACTCTGCACATTTACAGAAAAATCAAGGAATCGTGTATTTAAATGAATGACTTTATGGCAGTAAATTATACCTCAAGAAAACCATTTCAAAATAAAGAAAGAATTGAGCATATATCTACCTAGCATTTCTACCCCCAGGTATTCTCTGCCCAGGGTAAATGAAAATACATGCTTGTAAGAAAGACAGGTGAGTTAATATTCACAGTATCTTTAATCATAACACCTCACACTTGAACTAACCCCAATGTACATTATTAACTGAATGGAAAAGTGTTTTGTGATGTGTTCATACAAGGTTAAATTACTCAGCCTTAAAAGAAAAACTACTTATTCAAATAAAAATATGTGATCTCAAAAACATTACTTTGAGCAAAAGAGACAGACATCAAAGTGTACAATGTGATTTATTTCATTTTTATGAAGCTCTGCCACTCTGAAAATCAGAGAAGTGAGATTTTATTCCGAAAAAAATTGCTCCTGTGAATCATTGATTGTACACTGGACATCTTGCATGAATTAGGGAGTTTGCAACCTAATTTTAATTTCTCGTGTGCCTGGTGCTTATCCTCCGTTATTTTCTCTCTTTAAAAACCATAAGCATAGACGAAGGAATCAGCTTCTATTTTATGTACCTAGTTCTATATTATTTTTGTGCATTTATAACTGGCCTCTGGAGTTCAGTCTCCTTAATGATATAGCTGTGCAAGATGTTAGACCAGTTTATTACAAGGAAGATGGGAAACAGACTGTGCATATTAAATGTGAAGATTTTTCTACTGCCTGCTCAACAATCAGGAAGAAGTGTGACTCTTACCTTGAACCAGATGCTGCTCTCAGAAGGGATCTCCACTGGTTGGCATGTGGCTCATTAATTCCCAAACCAGACTGAGTCTTGTAAGATCTTTGGACAGCCTGTGTCTGATAACGGATTCTTAACATTTATCTTTTTGAACAATGCGATTGAATTGGGACTGCCACAGAAGGCTCTACTGAGATACACAAGCACACTCAAGTCTCTCCAAGCTCCAAATTAGCACACTATTCATGAAGTCCTGAAACTTAGTACTCAGGTGATGCTCACCTGTTCAGTTGTGCCTGATTCTTTTTGGCCCCATAGACTGTAGTCCGGCAGGCTCCTCTGTCCATGGGATTTTCCTGGCAAGAATACTGGAGTGGGTTGCCATTATCTTCTCCAGAGGGTCTTCCTGACCCAGAGACTGAACTCGCGTTTCTTGCATCTTCTCCATTGGCAGGTGGATTCTTTACTAGAGTCCCCTGGGAAGCCTTGGATTCAGGTGCTGTGTGCTGTGCTTAGTCATATCTGACTGTTTTGACCCCATAGACTGTAGCCCTCCACATTCCTCTGTCCATGGGGATTCAGGTGAGGGCTCCACAAATCATTGCAATGCATTCAAAGCCCCTGTCTGTTTAGTCAACAAGGCTCTTAAATGCCAGGAGCTTACTAGATGTGCTATTTTTTAGAAACTGGAGGTGCAGTGCCAAAGATACTAATTTTCCAGGTCTACCTTCCCCTAGACATTACCCCTCCCCTGCATGCCTTCCCCCACACTCTGACACATACACCAAGATGCTCACATGGAGAGCACTCACATCAGACTGGCCTGGAAAGACATCATGGATGGGGGAGCATCATTTCTTATCCAATTCTTTTGGTGCCTTTGGGAGACCTGTCAATCACGGAGCCCCATTCCTGCCTTTTGCATCACAGAAGTGGGTGGGTAACTCAGGCCAGCCAATGAGAATATTCTATTCACTCAACCACAGTGATAGGGTCAAGGGTGGTCATGTGACACCAGCAGATCCAATTAGAGACTCCTGTGTCTTTGAAACTTGGAAGAGAGCTTTTCTCCTCCAGTGGTTGGGAGCTAGAGAGATACAGTCCAGGCAGGCAGGTTGGAGGTTGGGGCACAGGTGTTGTGGGCAGACCCCCTGGGTTCTGGTGATGTTTCTGCTATTCCTTGGTTTCCTCACCTGTAAGATAGGGCAGATAGCTGCACGCTCCCTCAGAGGAGCAACCTGAGGAAGAAATACATGATCTAGTGTGTAATGCTTAGTGAGCATCTGCTATGGGCAGGAACTTCCCTAGTCTTTGCTAATAATATTGTCTGGTTATCCTTCCTGCTACCTGCAGAGAGCTACCAGGGAACCCCATTGACCAGAGACAAGCAGAGCTTGAGGGATGAAGGTGACATAAGTCACACACATCATTGGATCTCTGAATCCAGTGTACCTTGAGGTTTGTCTACCCCTACATCTCCCAAGTATGTGAGTTAAAATTCCTCCTTTACTTAAACCAGTGTGAGATGAGTGATTATTACTTGCAACACAATCTGATTACTATAGTCATCCATAACCCAATCTTATGAAAACTAAAAATGTCTTTGTTTCATGTTATAAAATGCCTTTTTCCGCCTCAAAACATGGTCCCTTCTTGAAAAAATTCTGGGAGAAAAACACTAGAGTTTAATTTCCTTTTCAATTCAAGTCCCAAAACTCAACCACACTGAGTCAACTGCAAGTTATGGAGCTGGTCATCTGGCGATTTTTCTCTCTTTCTGGAATATATTGTTCTTTTAATGGCAAGTACTATTTGTATTTGCTGCAAGTAGAATTTTCAATTACTCTTCTGACATCCAGATCGGTCATTGCTTTTTATTATGCTCTGGATTTAGGAAGAAATATGCTCCTGACAGCAACTTTATTTGAATTCTCCTGCTTAGGTTAATAGTAAATAAAGGCCAGGATCACCACCAGGCCCAAACCAGCAGAACTGCTTCTGTTCTGAGAAAGGCAACCATTCAAGACGCTCTTTTTTCACCTGGGCTGTGCTTGCAGTCTTTAAGGTTGCATGTTATTAGCCTTTCAAAAGTTGCTTGCCTGGGTCAGCACCTAAAGTGGACTCTTTGAAAGGACTCCTTTATCCCATTTTAAACTAGGAACTGTTCCTTGAAGCAGACACTGGGCTAAGCCCTTCACTTGCATCATTTTATTAATACTGTTAGCACCTGGAGATGCAAGTAATGCATCCCCATTTTACACATAAGCAAACAACCACACCTGAGGCCAGGTGAAAAGCAAAGTGGCAGACAGGGGATTCAGACCCACACTTGTTTGAGCCAGAAGGTACTTCAAGAGCCTCCAGTACCATTAAATTGTTCAGAGACGTGAAAGTCCCCGTACAGGTGCATTTTACATGAAAACCTACTAATACACCATCTGCTAGCAGGGGCTATCACACCTCGGTTCTCAGCCCTGCTCCTGCATTTTGACTCAACGTCAGGCACAAAGTAGTGTGGACACAGAAAAGGAGGCTTGGAGAATCACCTGCAGGGCATCTGTAAGCCTGAGGGGTCTTTGTGCGGGGTGAAGGTGAAGGGCTTTACAGCTAATGAGAATCTAAACGTCCAGCGTCGTGGCTCACTGAGTCTCCGGAGCTGTCACTGACCCCTCCGGGTGCTCAGATGTGGCTGCATATAAACTGTTCTTTCCGAATAGCAAATTCTCCCTTCTCTCC
Source organism: Dama dama (assembly GCF_033118175.1). Lineage (NCBI taxonomy): Eukaryota > Metazoa > Chordata > Mammalia > Artiodactyla > Cervidae > Dama > Dama dama. Next base: position 44,995,783 of record NC_083694.1, on the reverse strand, counting down.
TCCTCCTCTTCCTCCACCTCCTCCTCATCCTTATCACATGGTTCTCTCTCCCTAGCTAACACAAGATTTTCACCATCTACTATAACCTAGAAAGTAGCATGAAACATTTAAAGATTTATGTGGGTGTTTGGTATGCCCTTGGAACAAACCAAGGAAAGGGATGGAAATAAAGCACACAGGTCAGCCCCTGCCCCCTGTGACCCAGGCCAACTCTCTTTCAGTAAAATTTGGATTCCCTCATTGGGGCTCTAGGAGAAACCCAGCAACAGCCCTAAAAAGTCCACAGGTATCATAACTCTTACAGAAGCATGAGAGGTGAGTGTGTCCATCTCTGTTGCTGATGGCTCTATAGCATTCAGCTTGAGTCATTCTTTAAACTCAGCTGTGCTCCGAGTTCTGAGCCATCACCTAAAACCCTGCAGGTAGTTGAACCAACGTTTTCCTTAGATCAAAAAGGTGAACAACTGAAGCAAAGATAATTGCTACCTATAGCTCTTCATGGAAAAATAAATACCCAGCCACATTCAACACATGCTAAATCAGCCCAAATATCAAACAAGATAGCCAGAGAATGTGCCAGGCCTCAGATATGGAGAATAGGAAATAGGACTCTGGAAAACACAGGTGATTGCCAGAGTTAGCCAAGCAGCAGACTTGGGCTCAAAATCTTCCACAAGAGCCCCCTGATTTCTGATGCCAACTGCACATCAGAGGGTCTTAAAACTACCCTCAGGTTTGATAATTCTCTAGAGAGACACAGAATTCAGTGAAAGTGGTTCCATTCATGAGTACTGTTTATTAAAAAAAAGAGGGGGGGGGGGCGGCTATGAACTAAAATAAGCCAAAGGAAGAAGCATGTAGGGCAGAGCCTACAAGGGTTCAGAGATGAAGTTCCCACTGTTTTTTCCCTCCAGAGTCTGGACATGTGTCTGTCCTGCATCATTGTGATATGTGTGATGTGTTGCCAACCAGAGGAGCTCACTCTAGCTTCACTCCCCACAGTTTTTACTGGAGTCTCATTGCATAAATATTGGTTGCTTAGTTGGGTCCAGCTCTTCGCGACCCCATGGACCATAGCCCACCAGGCTCCTCTATCCATGGGATTCCCCAGGCAAGAATACTTGAGTGGGTAGCCATTCCCTTCTCCAAGGGATCTTCCTGACCCAGGGATAAAACACAGGTCTCCCACATTACAGGCAGATTTTTTACCATCTGAGTCACCAGGGAAGCACGGTTGAGAGAAGGTTGCCCATGCCATTGGACTCCAGTCAGTCTCCAGTTTGACTGACGCCAATGGCCAACCTTCCCCTCAGGAGCCAGAGTTTAGCCAAGCTAAACAAAGATGTCCCTTTCAGGTATGATTTTAAAAATTACTTCTCAGAACCTGAAGTCAAGGCCAAATCCCTTTTTGGGCAAAGCCCAAATTCTTTTACTCTGAAGACATCCAGAAAAGAGACTGCTGACCTGATGGTGGGGTGGTGTGAGAAGGCTATAGTCAGCAAGGTCATGAGTCTATGAGCCCAGGAGTTCCATTTAAGACAAATGATATTTGATTCCAAAAGCATATCAGCAAAGGCAGCCACTCAAATTCAAGGACAAGTTTGATGGAGACTCCACAGGAAGTTGTCACAAGGCTGAGGTGTACTGCTACAGTAGAAGAAGACCATGGGGAAGACTTGGAATCTCGGAATGGAGCAGGTCAGCAGGCAGAAATTAGCCATTGTTATTCTGGGACTGTTAATTGCAGCCTCTTTTCCTCTTCTCTACCCAAGATGAGCTCCCCAGAAGCAAGGTCCACCCCTGCCCATGGTTCCCTCTTCCCTCCCTGCAATCTGAGCTAATGTGTTGTTATACACAGCCCTGCAAAGACCAACTAATTATAATGCAGTTGCTTGCCCTTATTTTATACTCTGTATTTCCCTGCTTGTTGAATTGAGGATTGTAACCCTATTATTAATTCATTAAGAAACATAATTTCATGCAAAGTAATGTGTTTACCCTCTTCTATTAAGTTAAGGTATGTGATTATGAGAGCCCTGTCAGGCAAAGAGGTTCTGCTCCCCAGGGCATGGAAGGAGCCGCCAATTTCTCTTCCACCAGATACAAGAAGCCGAGAAGAGTTAACTGTGATTCTGATTTTTCAGCACATCTACTCGGATCTAAGCCAGATAACTGATGGAAGATATTAAATGGGAGGGAGATGCTTGGGAAAATATTGTTTAATCATATTTTTATCTGGTTGGTATGAAATGATCTTCATTTGCATCTGGGTTCAGTGTGGCCTGAAAGGTTCATTTCTTTCCCGTAAGCTTTTGGAGAGCCAACTCATTGGAAAAAGACCCTGATGCTGGGAAAGATGAGTGCAGGAGGAGAAGGGGATGACAGAGGATGAGATGGTTGGATGGCATAACTGACTCGAAGGACATGCGTTTGAGCAAACTCTGGGAGATGGTGAAGGACAGGGAAGCCTGGGGTGCTGCAGACCATGGGGTGGAAAAGAGTTGGACACGACTGAGCAACTGAACAATAACAACAAAGCTCTTGGGGAAAAGGAGAACCAGTGATGTAGTTTTTAGTGTGAAAAGCAGAAATTATGTCTCAGCTTCCCTCGTAGCTCAGTTGGTAAAGAATCTGCCTGCAATGCAGGAGACACTGGATTGATTCCTGGATCAGGAAGATCCCTGGAGAAGGAAATGGTAACCCACTCCAGTATTCTTGCCTGGAGAATCCCATGGACAGAAGAGCCTGGCAGGCTACAGTCCATGGGGTCATTAAGAGTTGGACACAGCTTACTGACTAAACCACCACATGTCTCAGATAAATGAGTAGCTGGGAAGGGACCCAGCAAGGAAATAGGTCCAAGAAGAGTGTTCTGTGAGACCCTCAGTTGGGTGGATGGATGGATGACCACAGATCCTCTCAGCCAAGCGCCTCATTGCCCCCTCACCAACGACATCTTGCTAAGACACCCTCCTACATCCTCCTGGTCCCCAAATGCTTGGAGGCAAATTAAGAACCTCAGGGCCTCCTACATACTAACCCTCTGGCAGCCCTGGCCATGTTGCCATTTCAGGACTTAAATTAAAATCTTGCGGCTGAGGACAGTAGGAGGCAAAATTTCATTTTGCGATTTTTCTTCTCAAAAACTTTCACTAGATCTTTGTGATTCTTGACCCCTGGAGCCGGATATAAGCTCCCTTAAAGAAAAAGGAAGACTAATGGATGTGGGGAAGTAGCAGAAACACTCCTGAAAACCAAATGGGCAGCAAGAGAGGAATGGCTCTCCCTGTGCATGAGCATAGACCGTATGAGTAAGGGGGGCGGGGGAGGAGAGTAGGCAGGGGAAGGGGGATGGCGACTTTACAAATTGTACCAAAATGGAAAATATAGCAGTGTAGGCTGGCGGTTCAGGACTGTCCAGGGGAATTATTTTCTGTCCTCTATTAATGTTTTCTGTTCTTTCTTCCTCAAATGACTAATCTTGTTTTTCACAAGGATGCTTCTCCCTATTCACTCTGCTTTTGTTTGCTTTCTCTTTGTACATATCTGTAACTCCTCTGCTTTTCATGGGCTGTCTGTCCCAGGAGGGCCTGGGCTTTCTGGGTGGGATTCATGATGTGAATGTAGGCGGCGGCTAGACCTGCACCAAGGCACCAGCCCCTGGGCTCTGCATTTGGCTCCAAGCAAGCAGCCATGTGACCCTGATGGCTTGGCTGGTTAAGAATCCTCCTGCAAGGCAGGAGACCCCATTTCGATTCCTAGGTTGGGAAGATCCCCTGGAGAAGGAAACAGCTACCCACTCCAGTATTCTGGCCTGGAGAATTCCATGGACTGTATAGTGCATGGAGTCACAAAGAGTCAGACATGATTGAGTGACTTTTACTTTCACTTTCAGCCATGTGACCCTAGGGCATCTTTGCTCAGTTGTGTCCGACACTGTAGCCCCATGGACTGCAGCCTGCCAGGCTCCTCTGTCCATGGGATTATCCCAGCAAGAATACTGGAGTGGGTTGCCATTTCTTTCTCCAGGGATCTTCCCAAGCCAGGGATCAAACCTGAGTTTCCAGTGTCTCCTGCATTGGTAGGCAGAGTCTTCACCACTGAGTCACCTGGGAAGCCACGTGACCCTAGGGAGCAGCTCAGTTTGCCTCTGAGTCTCAGTTTTCTTGGCGCAAAATGAGAGCAAGAAGGGCCCAGGAGCTGACCTACTTTGTAAGCTCATCTGGGAAATCTATTTGAAAAGCCAGCTTTGCTACCCAAATGGTAATAGTGTGCTTTTGTAAGTAAAATCTGTGTTTGTTTTTCCTAAGAAGGCAACTTGGTCCTTCTATCTCTGGGGGTTTAGAGGCACTCCCTAACTAGTACTTAGGGGTGAGTTTTGTTCCTTGGGAGATGCTATCTGGAACAGACTGCTTGATGCCTGGTAGGACCTCTCAGAAATCCCGGGCTGTTGTTTAGTCTCTTCAGTCGTGTCTGACTCAGACCCCACGGACTAGAGTCCACCAGGCTTCTCTGTCCATGGGATTCTCCAGGCAAGAATACAGGAGTGGGTTGCCATGCTCTCCTCCAGGGGATCTCCCCAAATCAAGGATTGAACCTGCATCTCCTTGGTCTCCTGCATTGGCAGGCAGGTTCTTTACCACTAGCACCCCCTGCATACAAAGCTTGCTTCCTTCTCCCCTTAGACTCATGTCTATTTGAAGCCCCAAAGAATGTCTGTTCACTCCTAAATTCCCTAAGTTAGTGACCAATAAGAAGAGAATGTCAATCAAGCTGCCAGTCCTGAGCCAGTCAGACCAAACTGTCCATCCATTCATCAGTAAACACACTGGGACCCCCACCTACAAGTCCTGCTCCAGACCAACGAACTGCCAGGAGGCATGAGGGGTCAGGGAAAATAAAGCAGTGGGGCTGTCACTAAGACCCCAAGAGACCATGGACTGGAAGGCCAGGGTGTCTTAGCATCCCCAAGAGAGAGCCAGAGGCAAAGGGTTTGGGGGCAGGGGGTTGATTTGTGGGCAGATTCCAGGGGGCAGGCAGAGTGAGAGCCTTCAGAGGAGGAGGAAAGCCTGGCTGAAGTGTGGCCTGGTGGTATGGCTGTGGGGGAGCAGTGCTGTTGACCAGGAAGACCATCTGAAGGCCAGGAAGAGGGTCACCCATTGTCTTTACCACCTGCAGCGTGACCTCAGGGCCCTGTAGGCCTTACCAGTGCTCCAGCTGAGAATCCCAGGGCAATGTGGAAATTCTGGAGGCAGGGCTGGGGCCAGGGCCTCAGGGAGACCCTAGGACAGAAGAAGTCAGCTGGGCAGGCTCATGGGGAGAAGCAGGTTATTTGACGAAGGCAGAGGCCCAGGTGTATGGCGTGGATGCCCTCCTCTTGGCTCCTGACCATTCTTGCCCAGGTAGTGGTCAGCAGCCAGGTCTCAAGCCCCATCTGGCTCCCTAAATGCCATCATAAGTGGTGACTGGCCCTCCTGCTCCGGCACATGTGTGTCAGCGGGGCTGGCCTCTCTCTGCTGATCTCTGCTGCAGAGGCCAGTAGTGGTCCCTCCTAGGACCACCGGGTTTTCCCAGGAGGAAGACCAGCTCATACCGCTTTAGGCTCAGTCGGCCTTTCTTCATCTCTCCACACAGTCGTCACAGACTTTAATTATTCTTACCACGCAACTCTTCAGTTAACCCCCCTGGGCCTTCTGAAGCTCTGGAACAGCCCCCCTCCCCAAGCTCCAGCCCACACCTCTTGATCGCTATTTCATGCAAAAACAAATAACTCTGAAAATGAGCAGAAAGGGAGAGGGTGCTGGTGTGAGTGGGTTGCTTCTGAGCCCGGGCAGAGCCGCTGGCGAGACGGTGATGAGCCGGTGGGTGGTAGAGACGCAGGGAACACAGAAACAAGGCCAAGGCAGCTCGGAGAGAGGAAGGGAGAAAGAGAGATTGTTTCCATAGGGACAAGCAGGGCATCAGCAGGAAGCTAGGAGGAGCTGGCCAGCACACAGGCCCAGCAGGGAGGCCCAAGAATGGCCAGCTCAGGAGCCAGGCCCCAGGCGTCTGCCCCAGAGGTAAGGGAACTTGGACTCGACTCCGCTCTCCCTGCATGTGAGATGCTCCTCCTGCCATTCAGGGTCTGTTATTCGTCTGACTCCCATTGGAAAGAGCAGACAGGAGCCATCCCTATAGAAAACCCACAAGGCTCACACACCCCATGGCAGCCATTCTGAGGCACAGAGTTCCTCAACCCCAGCAGCCAGCAGGAAAACAGAAAGCAAGTCCTGGCCTCAGAGGCCCAAATCCCTTTTTGATTCTAACTCCAGGTCTGTCCAGCTGTGCAACCCAGGGCAACTCACACACCCTCTCTGGGCTGTGGATCAGCCTACATAGAGTCATATCCTAGCACATCCCATCTCGCAGGACTGTGTCGAGGACCCAGGACCACAGGAGGGGCTGGGTGACTGTCAGCCACTGTGAGAACCTTTTCTTTACCTCCATAGCTCATGACTGCTGCAACCACTGTGTCTCTCCAGGGCACCAGCAAGGTTACCAGATTCCACATGGCCCTACTTGGAACCCACATTCTGAGAGCATCCCGGAGTTGAAAAAATTTCTCCATGGAGCCAGTGTTCCTGCCTCCCTATTTGCTGTCCAGGGATGTCTTGGTCAGACACTGGCTTGTCTTGAACTTGCTCCCAGTCACAGGAGGGACCCCACCAAGGGCAGCCTGGATGGGGAGTCTCAGGACCAGGCTGAGGTCCAATGGTTGGTGACTTGGTGGGCCCTGGGGCTGCCCCTCCCTTTATCTGGCCACTCAGACCACAGCTAGCCTCAGAATTCCAACTGCCCTGAACACCCTCCTGCTCTGTAAGGACACCCAAAGCTAAGATGCTCAGGCATGCTTTCAGCTGGACCCTGGCTCAAGTCTGCACTCATCAGCCTGGCCTTAACTCAGCACAACAGCTTCCTCCAGCAAAGGCAGGAGGTCACGATGCTTTCTCCTGTGCCCTCTGAAACTACTCAGAGCCGCCTCCTCCACGAAGCAGTCCTTGATTCCCCCATATGGATGTAATCTCTCTCTGAACTCTTGCAGGACATTATATGTTTCTCTTTAACAGCATCAGTAACTTCCTATTGGCTGGCTACTTACTTTGCAGGGCCCAGGACCAGGTAAAAGTGTTGGGTCTTTGTTCAAAAGCAGCAAGAAAGTGCTGTTAGAGTTTTTGTTTTGTTTAGTCACTAAGTTGTGTCTGACTCTTGTGACCCCATGGACTGTAGCCCACCAGGCTCCTCTGTCCATGGAATTCTCCAGGTAAGAATACTGGAGTGGGTTGCCATTTTCTTCTCCAGGGGATCTTCCTGACCCAGGGGTCAAACCCACGTCTACTGCATTGCAGGCAGATTCTTTACCACTGAGCCACCAGGGAAGCCCCATATATGATATAGTGCTTATAATTTAATCTATTAATACTTTTCCTGTAAGTAACTATTTAGAAAAATTTGGGAATAGTTTCTCCACAATTCACAATAGCCTGTTATTTTTTGGTCAATAGCTACTGTGGAATGTGATCATTCACTGGTCCATAAGCCTTTACAAGAAGGTCTCTCATGAGTATATCAATTAGAATCATATTGTAATGTATAATCTTATGCTATTAAATTGCACAAGGAGTTAGAAAATATTTAGTAGTTTTATAAACTACTTTGACCTTGGAATTCTCCTTCATATGAATATGGTTACTATTACTAACTGTTGAAGCTTCCAACCACTGCCATTAGACTTATTAAAACATAACTTTTTCCCCTTTCTTCCACAATCTCTCTTGACTGTCATTTTTTAAGAAAATTTTTCCATTTGATTTTTTTTAAGTAAAGAAGCATTAAAGTTTTAAATTATTAGCTTGTGTTTTATCATTCCACTTTATATGCCACAATGCCTGTTATAAAGGCAAAGCTAAACTTGTACGTGGATTCACCAGAACTATTGCTGTTCAGTTGCTCAGTCATGTCCAACTCTGTGCAACCCCATGGACTGCAGCATGCCAGGCTTCCCTGTCCTTCACTGCCTCCTCAAGTTTGCTCAAACTCATGTCCATTGAGTCAGTGATAGCATCCAACCACCTGAGCCTCTGTCACCTCCTTCTTCTGCCGTCAACCTTTCCCAGCATCAGGGTCTTTTCCAGTGAGTCAGTTGTTCATATCAGGTGGCCAAAGTATTGGAGCTTCCGCTTCAACATCGTTCCTTCCAATGAATATTTAGGACTGATTTCCTTTAGGATTGACTGTTGACCTCCTTGGTGTCCAAGGGACTCTCGGAGTCTTCTAACAGCACCACAGTTTGAAAGTATCAATTCTTCGGCACTCATTCTTCTTTACGGTACAACTCTCACATCTGTAAATGACTGCTGGAAAAACCATAGTTTTGACTATATGGACCTTTGTCGGGAAGGTGATGTCTCTGCTTTTTAATATGCTGCCATTCAAGTTTTGTAGCTCATGCACACATGTGTCACAGGAAGGCCAGCTTCATGGAGGTGGGATCCATGTGGCCTTGAGAATACTACATGCAAACAGGCAGCAGGAACTATGGTTGTTACACATTTGGCATGTATTAATATGCTTCCTCTGCTCTGCATGAGCTCCTCTGTGCCAGTGACTTCACTTACAAAATGCAAGATCAAAAGGAAAATCATCAATAATTTCAAATATGATGACAGCAGAGCATTAAAGCCACTCTGGCTCTTCTGAGCACAAGCCTTGTGTGGCTGAACAGGTCACCCACCCAGGAAGCTGATTGGCTTCCCGCTTTGTTTTATTGTTGGTTGAAATGAGCCTCCCATCTGGCTCTGAAATAACCCAGAGCTCATTAAAGAAGGAATCTGGGCACGCTCCCATGGCCTGCACTTGGTGAATGAAAGAATGAATGAATGAACAGTCAGTACATGTGTGTAAGGACAGGATTGACACTTCATACTTGCTCCACAGCAAATGTCTGTGTTCCCTCAAAGTCATGTGTTAAAACCTAACCCCCAGGGGGGAGGCTTTTGGGGAGGGATTAGGTCATGACAATGGAGCCCTCAGGAATGGGACTAGTGCCCCAGTTAAGAAGACCCCAGAGAGACCCCTCACCCTCTTCCCACCCTGTCCCCACCATGTAAGGACACAGCAGAAGACAGCCATCTGCAAACTAGGAAGTGGACCCTCTTCAGACACCCAACTGGCCAGCGCCTTGACTCTTGGACATCCAGCCCCTAGAACTACGAGAGATAAATGCCTGTTGTTTAGGCTGCCTGGGCTCTGGTGCTTTTATGACAGCACCACAAACTGACACAAGACGACACTCAAGCCCAACTTCAGCTCCCCCTCCATTTTAACTGCTTAAAAAAGTATAGGATGTCACTGATTCCACTTACATGTGGGATCAATAATGAAAGTATTTACAAATCAGAAACAAACCTACAGACATAGGAAACAAATTTATAGTGATCAAAGGGGGAGGAGGGAGGGATAAATTAGGAGTTTGGGATTAAAATATACACACTATTATATATAAAATAAATAAATAACAAGGTCCTACTGTATAGTACAGAGAATTATGTTCAATAACCTACATTGAAAAATAATCTGAAAATACATATATATTAATACATATATGAATCACTTTGCTGCACACATAAAACTAACACAACATGGTAAATTAGTTATACTTTAAAAAACTGTAAAAAAAAAAAAATGGAAGTGCTTAGGTTACAATGGGCCACACTTCCCCTACAGGGAACATGAGAATCTATGCAAAAAGTCTTGATTTTTCGATTTGATACATGAAAGGAAAAGATCCCTCATCTCGGTAGAGATGAGCACTGCTGTCAGAACTGTGTTAGGAACAGAAATGAATGATCCAGACATAGCCGACCCAACATATCTGAATGTCTTTAGCTGTGATTCATTCATTTATCTATTTACTGAACAAATAAATATTTATAAAGTGACCACTCTGTGGGATATATCAGTGAAGAAAACAGGCTTGCTGAAAATTTTTCCAGTGGAGAGATAAACATTAGACAAAACTCGAAAATAAGAAGATAATTACTGCCATGAAGAAATCTGAAACAGAGAGGACAGTAGGATGCAGGCTTGGTGGGGCTGTTCTTCTAGTCCGGTAGGTGTGTTGCTGAACCTCAGCCTCTGTGCCCCTGTGCCAGATGGAAACATGAAGACAGAGTCTGGGGTGAAGTAGAAAAGGGGAGCTTTCTTCCTTTGCCAGGCAAATGGGGCCACAGAGGGCTAATGCCCTCAAAACTGTGTATCCCCACTGGAGTGGGGTGGTGAGGAGTTTTACTGTGTTCAAGGAGCAGGGCATGGTCAGCTCATGGACACTCTTCTGATTGGTGGGTGGTGAGGTAATGGGAAGTCAACATCATCAACCTACAGGTTCCAATCCTTCTGGTGTCTATAGGCTTGTGAGCAGCATAGAGTTAACTTCTCCCACCTGATGGGGGATTCAGTGTCTGCAAAACAGCTCCAAGGGCATAGCTCCAACTATTATCTATAGTCCTTGAGAAGAAACTAAAAATACTTGACTTTGTTTAATGGCTGAAGTATTATTATTTTTCTTGCTTGACTATTTTCTTTTCTTTCTGTATTTTTCATTTCTCTTCTTAAACTTATTCTTTGGCTAAAGGTTTTCTACAGACAAAAGGCAGGCAGAGGACATGGGTGGGGGTCTATTTTGGGAAGGCCTCATAGAGTCCTGCTCGCTTACACTTGGAGAAGACCTCTCAGAAGAGGTGACCTTTGAGCAAGGATTTGAACCAGATGGGCTGAGCCATGTGGTAAACTCAAGGCTCATGTGGCATCCGGCAGGAATTACACACACTTCTGAGAAGGGAGGCCAGATGGGGTTCTGCCCACAGACGCTCTGCCAGCCCCCAGGCTTCCGGCTGCCTCTTGTCTGAACACCATCCATGCCCTCCCTGGCTCCACATGTTATAGGGTGGACACCTTCCATGCACAGAGCTGTAAGACTGCACTGCAGCTTTGGGATTTCTTTGGGATTTCTGGCTGTGACCCTACTTTCACGTGGCCTCCATAAAAATGTACCACAAACTGGCAGGTTCAGGCCAGAGTAATTTATTCTCTCTCTCAGTTCTGGAGCCCAGAAGTCTGAAATCAAGAAGTCAGTAGGGTCGGGCTCTCTCCAAAGCCCCTTGGAGAGGACTCCCCACTCCACAACCACCTGCTTCTTTCACCTTCCAGTCACTCCAGGCATCCCTTGATCTGTAGCTACATCACTTCCATTTCTGCCTTCATCTTCACATCATCTTCTCTTTGTATGTCTGATTCTTCTTTCAAAAACACCAGCCATCATGGATCAAGGTTACCCTAATGACCTCATCTTAACTTGATTGCATCTGCAAGATCCCATTTCCAAATAAGTTCACATTGACTGGTACCCAGGATTAGGACCTCAATATGTATTTGTTGTTGTTCAGTCGCTCAGCCGTGTCTGACTCTTTGCAACCATATAGACTGCAGCATGCCAGGCTCCCCTGTCCTTCACTGTCTCCCAGCGTTTGCTCAAATTCAAGTCCAGTGTGTCAGTGATGCCATCCAACCATCTCATCCTCCGTTACCCACTTCAGCATATATTGGGAGAAACACAATTCAACAAGGCAGTAGTTCAATTTAGTTCAGTTGCTCAGTCATGTCCGACTCTTTATGACCCCGTGGACTGCAGCAAGCCAGGCTTCCCTGTCCATCACCAACTCCCAGAGCTTGCTCAAACTCATGTCCATCAAGTCGGTGATGCCATCCAACTATCTCATCCTCTGTCATCCCTTTTTCCTCCTGCCATCAATCCTGCCCAGAATCAGGGTCTTTTCCAGTGAGTTAGTTCTTCACATCAGGTGGCCAAAGTATTGGAGCTTCAGCTTCAGCATCAGTCCTTCCAATGAATATTCAGGAATGATTTCTTTTAGGATTGACTGGTTTGATCTCCTTGCAGTCCAAGGGACTCTCAAGAGTCTTCTCCAATACCACAGTTCAAAAGCATTAATTCTTTGGTGCTCAGCTTTCTTTATGGTTCAACTCACATCCATACATGACTACTGGAAAAACCACAGCTTTGTCTAGATGGAACTTTGTCAGCAAAGTAATGTCTCTGCTTTCTAATATGCAGTCTAGGTTAGTCACAGCTTTTCTTCCAAGGAGCAAGCGTCTTTTAATTTCATGGCAATAGTCACCATCTGCAGTGATTTTGGAACCCAAGAAAATAAAGTCTCTCACTGTTTCCATTGTGTCCCCATCAATCTGCCATGAAGTGATGGGACTGGTTACCATGATCTTCGTTTTCTGAATGTTGAGTTTTAAGCCAGCTTTTTCACTCTCCTCTTTCAGTTTCATCAAGAGGCTCTTTAGTTCCTCTTCACTTTCTGCCATAAGGGTGATGTCTTCTGTGTATCTGAGGCTATTGATATTTCTCCTGACAATCTTGATTCCAGCTTGTGTTTTATCCAGACTGGCATTTCACATGATGTACACTGCATAGAAGTTAAATAAGCATGGTGACAATATACAGCCTTGATGTACTCCTTTCCCAGGAGGCAGGAGGCAGGTAAGGTGGTCTGGTATTCCATCTCTTTAAGAATGTTCCACAGTTTGTTGTGATCCACACAGTCAAAGGCTTTGATGTAGTCAGCAAAGCAGAAGTAGATGTTTTTCAGGCAATAGAGGGAAGGCAATTATTTCATTGACCACCCCCCCACAGATATTTCATTGTCCCGAGTGGGTTGTTCATTTGTCTGACTAAAGACAGGTTACTTCTCTGTGCCAGTGGAAGGTGAGACTTTCAAAGCATCTTTCCTCTCAATTCTGGGCTCTGTAGACATGGGTGCTCAGGTTGGGAGCAACATTGTCGGTTCATTACCAGTTGCTGTTATTTCTGTGGGGAGATAATCATGTGGTTTTGTTCACTCAAAACCAGGCAGAATGTGCTACTGTCCAAGCTGAGCACCTCCACCATCTCCCGGGTCACCCAACATGTCTCATGGCTTCTGGTCTCCCATTTCTGATTTCTGATTTTCTAATGCTTCTGGTCAGCCATTCCTTGTGGTTGAATCCCCCTGGCTGCATCCTTAGCGAAGTCTTTAGATGTTGAATTTAATCTCATTTTGGTATTCATGGGAACATATTCAGAGTCTTGCTTGGTTTTGTTTTTCCAAAAGACTAAGAAAATTAACTCATGTGGACCATGGTCCCATACTCTTTTCTCATTTTGAATTCCTTCTAAACCTGTGCACAGAAGCCTCTAGGTTTTGTGTTTTAGAAACAATAACCAAAGAACAATAACTCGTCACTTGGGGTTACCACCTTCGGCAGCTGGCTCCACAATTTCTCATTATGTAGCAAAATAACAATGAACATAGGATTTCTTTTTTCCTACCAAAGCTTGCTGTCTCTATGTTTAATTAACTATTCTGCTTTTAGTCAGTAAATCAAGCAACAAATTCCCTGGTCATTAAAGCTGAATACAAGGACCTGTAGGTAAAACTGTATGCTTCAAAGTTCTTTAAGCTGTTAAGTGCAAACTTAGGTTTAATGAAAAGAACAAAGACCAGGAATCAGGCTGCCTGAGTTGTCATGCTGACTCTGCCATTTAATCGCTGAGTGACCTTGGGGGAGTCCGGTAACCTCTCTGGGCCCTCAGGTCTCTCCTGGAAATGTGAGATCTTGCTACCTGCTCTCTCCTTAATTCACAGGGATGTTGGAAGACGGCAGTGAGGAAATTAATGTAAAGCCACTTTGGAGCAGATAAGGAGCTCTCCCAGAATGAGTATTTTATTTTAGCCCTATACATCTCCACTGAACTCATTAGCTGTGAGTCAAGGGCACAAATGCCAAACCTGATCAGAAATTATTTGGCGACGACTACAGAAGAACATGAAACACATTTCTTTGTGTCTTTGGCATGACCTTCAAAAGTGTTCCCCTTAACTAAGGGCCATGGCAAGATGGTCTCAAGGCAGTTACACTGCTTTTATTATATATATATATATATATATATATATATATATATATATATATATATATATATATACACACACACTTAATTGCTCAGTCATGTTTGACTCTTTTGTGTATGTGTGTATGTGTGTGTCTGACTCTTTGTGACCCTGTGGAGTGTAGCCCACCAGACTCCTCTGTCCATGGGAGTCTCCAGGAAAGAATACTGGAGTGGGTTGCCATTCCCTTCTCCAGGATATGTATACACGTATGTACCTGGAAGCGACAGTGTTAGCTGAAGCATCTGGGACCTTCAATGTGTCACACTGGCTTCTCTCAAGTTGTGGCACACGTGCTTAGTTGCCCCATGGCATGTGAGATCTTAGTTCCCTGACCAGGGATTGAACTCAAGTCCCTTGCATTGGAAGGTGAATTTTTAACCAATGGAGCACCAGGGAAAGTCCCTACTACGCTTTTAAAAGACAATGCCTCCTGGTCAGAATGGAGTCTTCCAAATGTCAAGATTCTCAGGATGGAATGAATACAAGCAGGGACTGGGTCAAAGATGCCAGGATGATAGGGGATCCTACGCCCAATGCTGTGAAGTAACTTGGATGAAATACACATCTCTGGACTGTGTCTCTTCGTCTTCTCAACTGAGAAGCTGACCCACTTGTTCCCCATGGGAAGCACTGCATTTTCAGAAAACCCTGGGTTTGCCCTGTGCTGTTTTCATCTCATCTGACACGATGCCTGGGACACTGGGGCCCGGAAAGCATGTGAACAATGGTTTTCCCTCACTGGAAGGGGACTGGAATGTTTGCTATCAAGTCCAGGAGCTGGCTGCAGTGTTTACAGATCAGAGGGGAGAGCAAGGCATCCCGTCCCAGTATCCTAGGGGTTAGGAGCTGGATGGCACCTGAGGGGGTGTCGGGGGGAGGGGGGTGGTTGCTGTATCATCCATAGAGCTGAGATATTCACAACTGTTTGCTTGTCCAGTGGGGCCCTGAGCTTCTGTTGGTCCTCTTTCCCCCTCAGATGAACTCATATGCAGAAGTCTATGTGTGAGATCAAGTTCAGTGGTCCAGGGGGAGGACAGGAGGGCCGTCTCAGTACCCAACACCACCACCCGCTGTGGCTGGACACATCTCAGAATCTACTCTACACCCTCATCATGTAGATGTGGGAGGAAAGGCCTGGGGTGGGATGCATCTTTCCCAGGCTCACATGGCCAGTGGAAACTAGCCCCACCCAGGTACCTGCACCCTGCAGCCAGGGCTCTTTTGAGTCCCCTATGGCAGGTGTGTGCAATGCGCCTGACACACCCTAGAACCATCACCAGCTATGCCTCTCTTCTGAGCTCTGTGAGTGTGTAAATGTGAGTACAGAGCACCCAGGAGTGACAAGAGACAGACACCAACTCAAATGTCCTTAAGCAAAAAAGGATAATCTGATGGCTTATGTACCTGATCTCTCCATCCCAGGGTCTCAAACTACTATCTCAGTCTCTCTCTTCCTCCTTCCTTTGTTCTTCACCTCTTTTTTTTTCTTCTTCATCTCCTCCTCCTGCCCCTCCCCCCATATCTCTCTCCATCTCTCTTCTCCACTCCCTTCTCTTTTATTTTGCTCCCAGACAGATTCCCACATCATGGTGACAGAATGGCTGCCAGCAACTCCAGGCTTCCGTCTTCATAGCTCCAGAAAAATAGGTCTATCCTCCCAACTATTCCTATAGAAATCCTATCCCATGCCTGGGCACACATCAGGCTACTTGCCCATCCCTGGGCCAATCTCCATGGCCAAGGAGACTAGATCTTCTGGCTGGCTTAGCCCATTCACACCCCACCCCCAACTCTGGAATGAGTCTAACTCCAGCCAGAGCACGTGGAAGCCAAGTAGAAGGAGGACAGTCCCCGAGGACTGTGGCTTCACTGTTACAAGGAAATGCAAAGGGGAAGTCAAACAGGCAAACAAAAAGTCTTATATATTACAATCAATCTTCAGTTCCAAATTCTTAGGAAAATGTCAGGATGTTGGAGAGATCATTTATTTAAAGAAAGTGAAAATGCAATGTTTAATTTTAAATGTAATCTTTCAAAGAATTAAATAAGAATCAAAAAACCAAATTCCAGAGATGTTCATAATCACGCTATTTAAATAGTGAAACAACTGTTCTGCCACGGCTAGACATTTAGTTAAGTAAATCACGGGGCATCCTCCTAATGCAACATTATGCAGCTTTCAAAGTGATAATTATGAAGGCTATAGCAACACGGCAAATGCCTCTGAGAGGAAGTAAGTGAAGGCATAAAACAAACTGTGTCTGTGCTGTGTTTATACAACCACCAAAAAATTCAGTGCTTGGGGCAAAGATTGGAGGGGGATGTAGAGAAATGAGAGGACTTTCATTTATTGGCACGGCAAGCTGGTAGGTGATTTTGTGTGTGTTATAAGTAACTGAGAAAAGGAAAAAATCAGGAATATATTGGAATGAGTTCAGTCTCATGGAGCCCTGCCTGGCAGCACTCTGCCAGGCTCCCTCCAGACTCCACACTCTGCAGCTCGCCTCTCACCACCGGAGAGACGAGTCACGACCCAGCGCCTCTCAGTTTTAATGTGTGAAGGCAGGTGGGATTAGAGGCTAGGAATAAAATAATGAGATGTTCTTACAGGTGCATGAGACACGACTGTGGGACATGTGCTGGATGAGATAGCGTCCCACCAAAATCCATTTCTTTCCCAGAACCTCATATTATGCCTGTATTTGGGATTAGGGTCATTGCACATGGAATTGGTTAAAAAGAGATCACTTTGGAGTATGATGGACCTTTTGTTATTCTTTAAAAACTTTTTATTTTATATTGGCATAGCTAATTAACAATGCTGTGATAGTTTCACACAGACAACAAAGGGGTTCAGCCATGCATATACATGTACTCATTCTCCCCCAAACTCTCCTCCCACCCAGTCTGTTATATAAGACTAAGCAGAGTTCCACGTGCTATACAGTAGGTTCTTGTTGGTTATATAGCAACATGTATACATGTCCATCCCAAACTCCCTATCTCTTCCCACAATTCCTTTCCCCCTGGCAACCAGAAGTTTGTTCTCTAAGTCTGTGAGCATATTTCTGCTTTGTAATTAAGTTCATTTGTATCATTTCTTTTTAGATTGAGCATATAAAGGACATTATATGATATTTCTCTTTTTCTGACTTACTTCACTTTAGTATAACAATCTCTAGGTCAGTCCATCTTCCTGTAAATGGCACTATTTCATTCTTTTTAATGGCTGACTAATTTAATCCTATTCTACTGGATCCTTATGAGAAAAGGAGACAAAGACACATGGGAAAGAAGGTCATGTGATTATAGAGGCAGAGACTGGGATAATGCATTTATAAACCGAGGATGCTAGCAGCCACTGGATGCTAGGAGAAGAAAGGATGGATTCTTCCCTGGAGCCTTGTTTTAAGACACTCCTCCCCACTTTGTGGTACTTTGTTGTGGCAGCTTCAGGGAGTTTATCCAGGATGCAACACCCAGGGAATCCAGACAGGAAGGGCTGGGGAGGGATTCCAGGTTGGACCATGGAAGGAAACTATGGTGGCAGAGCCTGGTTCAGGGGAAGCTAGGCCACTTGGCACCTGATCACATCAACAACTAAGCAGAGGGTGTGTTTTCAGACCACAGTGCTCTAGGTTGGCTCTTCCTGCAGGTCTCAGCCCAAATTCCCACCTTCAGAACTTTTCCTTCAGTAACACCAGTGGTGTTGTCAATTCAGCCCCTCCTGACCTTTACCAGCCACCAAAAGCCACCCTCTCAATACATACATCAGTCTCAATAAAAATTGCAAGCTGGTCCTGCAAATGTAGTTCAGGATGAGTTCCAGACCTTTGCTTCAACCAGAAAGCCAACCCAAAGCCTCCGTACCAGAATACCTGTTTTATCTCACCTCCACACTCCACGTCCTGCACCAGTCCATCCACCAAGGTGGCAAGGAGCCTGAAAGTTCAAAGTTCCCATCCCCATACCAGCCAACCCTCAGTTCAGTCCTCCAAGGAGGAGCCCTGGTGGGAGGTGGGAGGGAGGTGAGGAGGAGCAAGGCTTTCTGGGTTTGGGGCTGCAGCAGGAGCAGCAGCTGGTGCAAAAATTGCTTTAGGTTTCAGCTCAAGAATCTCAGTCCTAGTAGCAGCCGAATGCATGGTGGAACAATTGTGTGTGGTTCTGAGGGCCACTGCCTCATTTAACTCCTCCAGCCCTATAGGTAGAAGCAGCTTCTGAAAGCTAAGTCGCTCAGTCCTGTTGGACTCTGTGAGACCCCATGAACTGTAGCCCACAGGCTCCTCTGTCCATGGGATTCTCCAGGCAAGAATACTGGAGTGGGTTGCCATGCCCTCCTCCAGGGGATCTTCCTGACCCAGGATCAAACCTGAGTCTCTTATGTCTCCTGCATAGGCAGGTGGGTTCTTTACCACTAGTGCCACCTGGGAAGCTAAATACCTGTAACCAATACCTTCCTCCGTTTGCACTACTGGCCCTTCCAATGCCTTTGCAGCCAATTCCTGTATTATATCCTCTCTGTTCGATAACACACCAGTGACTCATTTTTCTCTCTGGACACTGGCCAACCCACAGTAATATGTAGAAATTCCAGAGTCCTAATCATGCAGCCTTCTCACCCTTAATGTGACTATAGTTATCTTATCTACTTATGTGCTTATTTATTTTGCATCTTCCCCATTGAAATGTAAAAAACCAAGGAACTCTTTGGCTTGTTCTCCACCATATCCCCAGATTCATGCAGAGACTGCACAAATACTTCTTTGAATGGAGAAGCCCATTCACCAGAGAGAATAAGAGCAGTGTTATCAGAGGTACCAATCTGAGTCTCAGAGTGGAGGGTGGGTGGCCTTGAATTGCTTTGGTCTACTGTTGGAACAGATTCTCCCCAACGGATGGAGTTGAGGCAGGAGATGGCCTCTCTCTGTCTTCCCTGGGATGTTCCATCCTCTCCTTCACTCATCCACCCCATCATCTCTGCCTCCTGGCTCCCCAGGGGCCTGAGCACCCCTTCTGTGCCCCGTAGCACCTGGCTCCATGCAGGCAGGTATAGGTGTGGCCCTTCCAGTGCTGCCTTCCTGTCCACATGCCCAGTTGGCCAGAGAGCTTCTTCATGGCCTGGCCCATGTCTTATGAGAGTTGGGGGTCCTTAGACCTCATAAGGGGCCCAACACATCTACTGTCGTTGATGCGTGAAGGAACTGGATGGATTATCAGAGTGAGGAAGGAAAGACTGGGGGCAAGTGCCAAGGCAAGCTTCTATCGGCCCTCCCCAAATTAAGGAACCAACTCAATGAATAATAAGCATTTGCCACATTCCAGGCCATTCTCCTCCCTCCCCTCATTGTCTGCCCAGTGACACCTGGAGGTTGTTCTTGATATCTTCCCATCAGAAAGATGGTGAGGCTGGTTGCTTCTCTGCAGCCAAGCCTAGGGATCTCAGACCCAGATGTGATACCCACAACACCAGCCTCCAGGTCTCCTCTTGTTCCTCTGCCTCTTAATGCTGGCCAGGTCATCAGGATAGTTGGTCCTTCTCATCCTAGCTCTCACTGATGTGTTCAGCTGAGCCCGCAGGTGTGGAACCAGGCTGCCTGGACTCATGCCCTGCCTTGTCCACACACAGGACTCGGAGCACTGGACACTTTACTAGGCCTCTCCAAACTCACTTTCTTCATCCATAAGATGGGATTCGAATGGCATCTGCTTGTGGAATTGTCATGAGGATTAAGTAACTCAACTTAAGGAAGGTGTCTGGTGTGGGTACATGATCGTCAGCTCTTACATCATTAAAGCAACATCACAAAGCACATCGCCCATCATCAGCAACCCCTACACCCTCCAAGATCTGGTTCAAGTGAGGATGGAGAAGTGAGGATAAAGCAGGTGCAACAGCTTCTTTCCTTATGGTCCAGGACTTCCCTGAGTCTATTCCAAGCACAGTTCTGGAACCCTGAGCTCTTGCCCCAGCCACTCTGCTGCCCTTGAAGTATAACAGGAACTGCATGTGTAATTTTATATCTTATAGCAGCCACGTTAAAAATTGTCAAAGAAAAGCAGATAAATTTATCTCTAGGTTATTTTATATTACATTACACTATTTAACCCAATATATCAAAAATATGATCATTGCAGCACATAATCAATATAAAAATTATTCATGAAACACTTAAATTCTTTTTTGTGTGTACTAAGTCTTTGAAACTCAGTGAATATCTGACTCAGCCCATCTCAACAAGGGTGAGCCACATGCCAAATACTCAGTAGCCACATGTGGCTCACAGCTACCATATTGGGAAACATCACTCTAGAGACATAATCAATATATTTTCAACTGAGCTGGAAAGAACTGGAATTCTGAGGGTTCCTGAGAACTGGAAGGTGGGTATCTCATTGTGCATAACAGGAAAATGGAACAGCACGGTCCATACAAACCAGTTCCAGCACTGCACACACACATAGCATCCTCTCCTCCAGGGGTGAAGGCTCTGAGAGGCTGGTGACCAGCTGTGAATCCTTTCAGACAGGAGGGACAGCCTGCCTGTGATGTCACTTCTTTAAGGTTGAAGTGGAGCCAACTGCTCCATCTTTCACCATAGCTGCAGGCAACTGTGGAAGCATGAAACTTCTAGAAGCTCAGTTCTGATCTTCCAGTCAGAAATAACTCCATTGTCAAGTTCTGCTTTGATGGAGAAGATTTTGTCTGAGGCAAGAGTCCCTCAGAAAACTCCACAAAAGCTAGGAAGAGAATGCTTTGGAGTCAGACAAGTTTAGGTGGTAGGAGCCACATTCCTGAGAACAGGAGTGAGTTCTTGCCCCCTCAGGGTCCAGTCTGCTGCATACACACTGTAGAACCATGGTCCCTGGGGACACAGGTCCCATGAGAGCTAGTGTGTGTGTATGTGTGTTTGTGTGAGTAGTCATGTCTGACTCTTTGGATTCCATGAACTATAGTCTGCCCGGCTTCACCATCCATGGGATTTTTCAGGCAAGAATACTGGAGTGGGCTGCCATTTCCTCCTCCAGGGGATCTTCCTTACCCAGGGATCGAACCCATGTCTCCTGGGTCCCCTGCATTGCATGTGGATTCTTTACCCGCTTAGCCATGAGACTTTGGCTGGCTGATTCTCTAGGGCCCGGACTGGGCAGCTGAATGGGAAAGCCACAGGAGGTCAACACCAGCCCAGACATAGTTCTGCCTTCTGTGCTGATGGAGGGAGGTATAACACAGAAAAAAAGCTCTCGGTTTACCACCAAGCAGCCCTGGATTTAAGTCCTGGGCCTCCCACTGGGCGATGAAGCCTGGTGTTAAGAGCATGCACCCCAAGATCAGACTAGGTGCAAATCCACATTGCACCACTCAGAGCTGTGACCCTTGGGACAAGTCACTTGTCCTCCCTGAGTCTCTGTGTCCCTGTCTGTGAAATAGGTATAACAGAGGCATGTTCCTTGAAGGGGATGAGTTACCATTTAGAATCATGCTCACAACTGCCAGCTTCCTAACAAGGATCCCATGTCAGATGATGTTGCTCTGTCATCATTGCCGTGGTTATGACATAGACTGTCAGCTCATGGGGGCCTGGTCTCTATCCAGACAATAGGTACTAACATTCAGAGACATCAAGCGGTGTCACAGCTAGTCCAGATCTGGGTCCCATTTTGTGATGTTTGAATGAAGACCATCTTCATAGTGGCCTATGAACTCCAAGCCTCCGTGTGCTAGTGACAGCATAAGGTGCTGGAACCTCTGCAGCCACAGACCCTGGGGATACATGCAGAGGTCCTCAGCACCCTGGACAGGTCCCCCTCCACTCCTATTAACTCTCCAGTCCTGTAATTAGCCTACACATAGTTCCCTTTCCCTCCTTGGAAGGATACATTGTGATCATTTTATTGTAAGACTGAACTAAGCAAGGGCTTCCCAGGTGGCTCAGTGGGTAAAGAATACATCTGCAGTGAAACAGACACAGGAGACATGGGTTTGATTCCTGGGTTGGGAAGATCCCCTGGAGGAGGGCATGGCAGTATTCTTTCCAGGAGAATCCCATGGACAGAGGAGCCTGGAAGGCTGCAGCCCATGGGGTCACAAAAGAGTCAGATTTGACTGAAACAATTGATCATGCACACATGAATTAAGTAAAATTCCATTAAGATGTCAATTTCCTTTCCCCTATCAATGTTTTTCAGCTATGCTGGGCTGGAGCTCCTGGGCCCAACCCTGAACCGTCACTTGGATGCAAAAGTCTTATCCCCAGGCTTTTCTAGGAATTTTCAGGTACTCAATAGTCAGGGCCACCTGCTAGTATATACTGTACTTTAATGCAGAATTTTAAAAAGTCCCTTATAGGTAGATGAATTAGACAAAGGGTGTCTCTCCCTCTGAGTTTATGCCATGCCCTCGCTGGAATGTAAAACTTGGCAAGTGTAGCTCAGCAGGGTTTAAACACCTACTGGTCCATTTGGATAGAAACCCTTGTGCAGTGCACAACTTGTACAACTGTACCTGATGACCCTAAGAGCAGTCTCACTCCAGGGAGTAAAACGTTCAACCCGATTTAACTCAAAACTGTGATTTTTCTCATCCACTTTGATGCTATTTCTGCCCCTAGTTTTGAACCAGATCATTAATTCAGTGGATCACAATGGAGTACCGAGCATGGTCTGTGATTTTTCTCAATAGCTACTGCTCTGGCTCCTCCAGGGCTGGCTGGAGGGGGTTGAAGATAATATAGGATAAAGTTCTCTTTGACTGGGGCCTCTACAAGGTGGCCATGATTGCAGAGTTTCTGTGAGTATAACACAACCAGGGCTGGCCTGACTAATTCTGTCTCCTGATTGAATTCTTAATATCTCTGCTCCCAAGATCCTCATAGTCACAGCCCTCTGGGGTTGGCTCAGCTAGGTGGGCAGCTCTTTTGAACTGGTTCTTCTTGAGAGATTTCAAGTCTGGGTATTTACCACAAGCCCTAATAAACTCAGGGAGTAACTATATAACTTGACTCTTCCCTACACCCTGGAAGAAGTAGATATGTATCACTGTGATGGGCACTCCAGTTAGTGTCTCCCCTCTACACTTCAAGGTGAGATTCATCTCCAATCCTGGGCTCTACAAAGTCCAGGACTCAGGTCAGATCATCCCCAATATGTCAGTATCTGTGACTGTACTATGGGCAGCACAGGGTGCCATGCATCTCTGAGGCATCAGTAATGGGATTCTTACAGACAGGCATGTAGTATTCCTGAAGCTTCCTGTACCTGGGCTTCGTGGAACTTCACTCTAGCCCTGGCCCAGGGAGGGATGGAGTCTGGAGGACCCTTATCTCCGATCAATCCCCTTTGGCTTTCTCATCTTCTCTTATGTAGGCTGGAGGCAGGTGACAAGGTCACAGAACCAGTCCCACTGTCTCTTAGAAAGTTCTGCATGTGCAGACTAGCCTGCTTGTCCTTTGAAACTGAGGACAGGCATTACCTATTGATCTCAGTTCTGGGGCTCCACTCTGACTCCGAGACCAAGGGGAAAATCCTGCCAGACCAGTGTCCTATGACCTATTACACTGCTGCTTGCACTCTCTGTTAGAATATGAACTACTAATATCATGTTCTACACAGGAGGAACCAAGGCTTTTTCCCAATTTAATTTAGCCAGAGAGACAAGAAGTGATGTCACCTCCACTTAACTGATAATCACCATTATTATGTGTACAACATGAACCTGACAAAATTTTCAAGAGTCGTGAGCTTCCACTTGTTAAAATAAAGATGCCAGATGGAACTTGCTGCTTCGATCAAAGCCAAGATCAGGGCCTTGCTGCCTCAGGTCTCAATGTACTGACATCTATTCTGCTGTGTTTCTCCATCATTTTCCAAACACTCTAATGTATATACTTCTGACTCTTGGTATATCTCGTTGGTATATCTATCTTCTTTCTTTGATCAGCTTTCCTTCACTGAATTTCTCTGCCCCTCTGTGTGTGTGTGTGTGTGTGTGTGTGTGTGTGTGTGTGTGTGCGCGCTCATGTATGTTGTAGCTATGCCTGGATTTTTTTCTTAGAAGGTGAAAAAAAGGAATGTTTCTAAAAATACTTAAATGTTTTTTAAAAAAACAACCTAAACCATGAGGTGATAATGAATAGGTGATGAAGTGATGATGATGGCAATGGTGATGGTGGTGATGATGAGGATGATGATGGGGTAATGATGGTGATGATGGGGATGGTGGGGATAATGATGATCACACAGATGAAGGTGATGGTCATGACAGTGGTGATGATGGTGGTAATGATGGTGGGTGGTGATGGTGGTGATTATGGTATTGAAGGTGATGGTGGGGATGATGATGGTGATGATCATGAAGAGGAAGGTAACAGTGGTGGTGACGATGGTGACGATGATGGGATGATGGTGATGGTGGTAGAGACAATGAAGGTCACTAACAGCTGTGCAGGGCTTGCTATTTGTCTTGTTGCTGAACTCTTTCCAAGTATCATCTCCTCCACCCCATGATACAGACACCACAACTGGCCCCACTAAAGAGCTGAGGCACAGAGTGATTAGAAAACATTCCCAAGGATCAAGTAGCAATGCTGAGAGCTGAAACACTCTAAAATGCTTTGGCTTTATGGAAGAAAGTAAGAAAAAATCCTGAGTGTCCTTTAAGAATTCTTGGGACTTAGATAAGAACACCTGCCTGGGCTGTGTTGGGCAGCATTAGCAGCAAGTTTCTGCTGAGATCACAGGTGGGAAAAGACAAGCAGGGTGACAAGGGGACAGCAAGAGAGATAAGAACCACAAGGCATTGGTGCAGAGGTGGAACAGATGGAGGCCAGCTGCAGGGGGAGCAGAAGAAGGCTTTGACCTTTTTCAGACACTAACTGAAAACTCTTCCTGCTCAGGTATCATCCAGCTGGCAGGGTAGGCTACTAAAAGTGGCGGCAGCCTCACAGAGGGGTCCACTGAGAAGTCATGTGAGTAGTAACTTCATGCTACGCCATTAGCCCCCAGACTTCACTGGATCAAGAGCACCCAGAATAGCCTATAACTTTACACTCTGGCTGGAAATTTTTTCATACCTAGAAGTAGTAGACAAAAAGCTGTGACATGCATTCTGGTCAGAGTGGCTTTCCACACCCCTAGTTGAGGGGGGCCCAGTCCCCAGCATCCCTAAGTGGATTTAAGCACTTGACAATAGACTGTTGGCCCATCGCTAAAAGATCATACCCTTCACTGTCAGGAGTCACACTGCGATCCAATAAAACCACAGCCTCAAAATCAGCAAGATCGTAATTTGGGAACCATCCCCCTCCCCATGTTCAGCCGGTTTCACAGGCTTCAAATTGACCTGTCTAATCTCTTATCTGTAGCTATGAAATTGTATTTCCCCCTTAATAGGCCCACAAATGTTATAGATGACTAGTTGAGGAGCTGGCAGAGCAGAAGCAGCAGGCGTACAAAAAGGGCCATCAGGTCCTCAAGCTCGCAGCCAGGGCTGCCAGGCCCACTCTGTGCTCAGAATCTCAATAAGCTCTGGCCCTCATCTGGCCAAAGGGCCAGAGACATGCAGCCCACCTACTCCAGAGACGGAGATGCGTGTGTGTGTGTGTGTGTGTGTGTGTGTGTGTGTGTGTCTTTGGGGAGGCAAGGGTGGTTCAAACAGGGAGGGAGGGAGGTTCAAATAGGGAGGGAGGGGGATTGTCCCCCGGGCTCCTTCCCATGGGGGCACCCCCACCAGTGGTCAGCTCCCCCCTTTCCCTTTCTGCTCTAACACAACTGAGCTCATCTCCCTCTGCCTTAAGTCTTCCCTGGCTCCCCACTAATGTAAACACAGCCCCAATTCCTGAATTCTGTATTGTGTTCAAAGACTCATTATTTTTGTTCTGCTTCCCACCCCTAACCCACCTCCTTCTGCACCTCAGACTCCTTCACTGTGGCTCCCTGTCTCCATCCTTCTATCTCCCACTGCTCGGAATAAACCTCTCTCTTCCTTTCTTTACCTAGATGACTCCTCTTCACTTGCAAGACTTCCTCCAGGAAGTCTTCCTAAACTGCAGGCACCTGAGCCTCCTGTATTGGGTTGAGGGGTATCACCCAAAATATACATCTAAGTCCTCATGTCCAGAACCTGTGAATGTGACCTTGTAAGGGAAAGGGGATTTTGGAGATGCAATTAAGAGTCTCAAAA
The DNA here is from genome assembly GCF_033118175.1 of Dama dama. Lineage (NCBI taxonomy): Eukaryota > Metazoa > Chordata > Mammalia > Artiodactyla > Cervidae > Dama > Dama dama. The sequence goes on along the minus strand of NC_083694.1, from coordinate 44,969,554 downwards.
TGAGACCATCTTGAAGAAGGCCCCTAAATCCAATGACAGCTGTCCTAAGAAAAAGGCACTAGAAGATTCAAGATATAGAGATACATGGAATGGGCCATGTGAAGATGAGGCAGAGATTAGAGAGATGGGTCTGCAAGGCAAGGAGTGCCAAGGCTTGTCCTCACCACAGGAAGCTGGAGGAGGCTGAATGTTCCTCCACCAGAGCATCAGAGGGTGGGTCCTCCTGCCAGTACCTTGGTTTATACCTTCTGGCCTCCAGAACTATGAGAGAATAAATATCTCTTATTCTAAGCCCCCTCCAGATTGTCCTAAATTGTTCCAGCTGCCCCAGGAAAGTCCTATATCTCTCAGATTGTACACCCAGCATCCTAGACCCAGTCTCACCTCTTCCATGCATCCGTATTGACATCATCTACCTCCATCTCTTCTTCATTGAACTGGGAGCCCCTAGCTGAGGATCCCTTGTCACTTCTGTCTGTCCTAATTCAACCTCTGTGCCTGGGGCTCACTGGGGACACAACACGTGTCTACTGTGCCATAGTAGATTTTCCCAGGCAGCGCAGTGGTAAAGGATCTGCCTGCAATGGAAGAGATGCGGGTCTGATCCCTGTGTTGCAAAGATCCCCTGGAAGAGGAAATGGCAACCACTCCAGTATTCTTGTCTGGGAAATCCCATGGACAGAGAAGCCTGGTGGGCTAGAGTCCATGAGGCTGCAAAGAGTGGCCCATGACAGCACACACAACACAGGCTCTGTGTCATGAAACAAAACAGAGGAGACTGGAATCTCCTTCAGATTTTAGATGAAAGGGTACCCTTGCCTCCCTTGACCCCCTCCTCTCATGAGTCAGAAGCCCAACTCTTCCAAGTTTACTGGGGAGGTCAGCTTCCTCTTTGACAAACCCTCAGCATGCAGCTCCCACCCCCAGACCCCTATTACTGGCAGCGACTTCACATCTGCATTCCCAAACAAGAAGTCTCTGTCCATGGCAGAATCTTTCCTTCATCATGACTTCCTAGGTGGGGTCCTCTCACTCCCCAGGCCTGCAGGGACATTCCAGGCTCCATTCTGGAAGCTAACAGACTTGCTGGCACAGGTAACAAATGGAAAGAATAACAAGAGTCCTAAAAATAGAGAAAACAAACACTTATCAAGCTTCTATTAATACCATATGGGAGGGGAGATGAACCCTTCCCCCTCCTCGGGAGAGGCAGTGCAGCTTGTTGATGACCACAGGGCTTACTGGTGACACCTCGGCATCATTACAGAGGCACCTGCTGGCACTGAAATTGCTGGAACCCCAGAGTCCTGACTGTCAAGTTGCCATCATTTACTGGCTGGTCGCCTTTCATCGTGCTCTGTTCTGATTTGTCCCCACTGGGCATCCCTGATGCTGGGAAGATGTGACCTGCCAGCAAAGATGGCAGAGTGCTTCTGAGGTGCCTCCCTCTCCCCAGAGCTTGTAACTCACCCAGATGGGTCATGAGCTTCCAAGGTCATCAGCCAGGGCCCAGGGCTCCTGCAGGCCCTTGGCATCATTGTCACCCACATGCTCTGTGCCAGGCACTCTGCCGGGCCACGGGCAGCTAGCAGAGGCAACTGAGATGCTAGTCGAACCCTCAAGAGCTCACAGACTGGTGAGAAAGTGAGAAAGACGCCAGAGCACAAACTTCCAAAACTGTGAAGAGAGAAATTGTATTGGAATCTACAGAGCTTGAAACTAATTGGTTAGCTGAGAGGAGAGAGGAAGATATAGGTGAGTCCAGCTTTTGTTCCTGAGAGATGGGAAACTGGGGCATTGTCAGGAGGAAGGAGAAAATGAGGCAGAGAACAAAGAAATCTAAGAATGAGGGGGGGGTTCCGGGGTAGCTCAAACTATAAAGAATCTGCCCGAAATGCGGGAGACCTGGATTCAATCCCTGGGTCCAGAAGATCCCCTGGAGAAGGGCATGACAACCCACTCCAGTATTCTTGACTGGAGAATTCCATGGACAGAGAAGCCCAGTGGGCTACAGTCCATGGACTCGCGAAGAGTTGGACACAACTGAGTCACGAACACACACACCCAGGAATGAGGAAAGGTGGGAAGTTCAGTTTTTGACATGTTGAATTTGAACTTGGCAGGACATGTGCTTGGGCATCTTTCCAGAAAACTGGAGGACAGGAACTCGAGATAGAGCCAGGATTGCAGACCCAGGTTTCAAAGTCACTCTCATCTAGCAGAGACATAGGAAGTTGAGTAATCCTCAGGATTCTTACTTAAAAAGTGTGGAACAAAAATTATATGTCAGAAATACTTTTGGCTGCAAGTAATGGAAAAATCAACCAGAAAATTAGGTGCTGTTTTCTTACATAGAATGAGAAGTTGGAGGTGGAAGATGCTGGTATTGATTGAGCAGCTCAGTGTGGTCAAGCTTGGTTTCTCATGATGTTGTTGGTCTTTCTTTCCTGGTCCCAAGGTGAGTGCCACCGCTCCAGATCTGCACCCAGAACAAGAGACACATAGCAGTGCTTCTCTCTGCTCTATCAGAAAAGTCTCCAGAGAACATCATTTATGCTCACTGGTCAGCCCTCTGTCACCTGGCCACTATCTACAGAATTAAGGAAGCCTGGAGAATGAGATAATCTCTTCGTTACAAGGCCATGAACAAAGGAGCAAAGGGATGGTTAGTGCTGACTTAGCTATAGCCAATGTCACTTATAAGGAAAGTAAGCAAGAAGGGAGGCTGAAAATAGAGTGTTTTGGAAACCAAGGAAGGAAGATGTTTTGAAATAGGCAGAGAGATCAGGTGTACTAATGTCCTCACATACAAAAAATTTGGTGATTATGTGAAGACACGCCTGTTCTCACAAAGTTCAAGGAAAGAAGAGGACCATGGATGGGGGAGAGGGTGGTGAAGACATTTGGGGAGAAAGAACATCCCCTTTTGCCTTCCATCTTTCCTCACATCAGGGTCTTTTCCAATGAGTTGGCTCTTCATATCAGATGGCCAAAGTATTGGAGCTTTAGCTTCAGCCTCAGTCCTTTTAATAAATATTCAAGGTTGATTTCCTTTAGGATTGACAGGTTTAATCTCCTTGGTTGCTGAAGAGAAAGCAAAGTTCTCCTGCCAGAAGACCTTTTTACATTACAACCTGGAGTGGACCATATGTCTGCATACAATTTAAAGAATATCTTTAACTTTAAAAATGTTTGAGTGAGTGAGTGATACCACTCAGTCATGTCCAACTCTTTGCAATCCTATGGACTATAGCCTGCCAGGCTCCTCCATCCATGGGATTTTCCAGGCAAGGATACTGGAGTGGATTGCCATTTCCTTCTCCAGGGTAGGATTTTTGGAAAGCCCTATAACTTTAAAAATGTTTGGAAACTATAGGCATCATCCAACTCTCTTGGTTAACAGATGTGATATTTAGCAAGATCCAGACTAGAATTCAGCCCAATGTCAAGGAGTATATCTTTCTGATGATACTCTAACTGAAGCTCCAATACTTTGGCCACCTGATGTGAAGAGCCAACTCATTGGAAAAGACCCTGGTGCTGGGAAAGATTGAAGGCAGGAGGAGAAGGGGACAGCAGAAGATGAGATGGTTGGATGGCATTACCAACTCAATGGACATGAGTTTAAGCAAACTTCAGGAGACAGTGAAGGACAGGGGAGCCTGGTGTGCTGCCGTCCATGGGGCTACAAAGAGTCGATCATGGCTGAGTGACTGAACAAAAACAATACCTATATTACCTTCACCACCACCCTCACCCCCACTGCAACCAACACCCCCACAATGACCACCCAACATAAGACCTACTTGTCAGGCACCCACAGTGGGAGAGGTATCTATCAGTTACTTGTGTGAATTGTCATATACTAGTTTCACAACAGGTATTAGGGTTTAGGCATCTAACATCTAAATAAGTCACTCAGTCCTGTCCAACTTTTTGCAACCCCTCAAACTGTTGCCCTCCAGGCTCCTCTGTCCACGGGATTCTCTAGGCAAAAACACTAGAATGGGTTGCCATTCCTTTCTCCAGGGGAACTCCCTGACCAAGGGATCAAACCCAGGTCTCCCACATTGCAGGTAAATACTTTACCGTCTGAGCTACCAGTGAAGCCCATTTTATTCATACCCATTTTTACAGACGAGGAAACCAAGCTTCAAAAGGCTTCCCTGGAGGCTCAAGCAGTAAAGAATTTGCTTGCAATGTGGAAGATCTGGGTTCAATCTGTGGGCTGGGAAGATCCCCTGGAGAAAGGAATGGCAATCCACTTCAGCATTCATGCCTGGAGAATCCCATGGACAGAGGAGCCTTGTGGGGTACAGTCCATGAGGTTGCAAAAAGTCAGACATGACTGAGTGACTAACACACACACACAAACACAAACCAAGCTTCAGAGGATCTACCAAACCTTCTCAAAGAGTGAATGCAAGATCCTTGCATCCAGGACTATGTAGCCTCTGGTGTGCACACTTGCTCTCTGTCTTACAGTCAGACTTGGTCTCCAGTGACACTTTACTGTTCTCCTGCTTGGGGTCCCTGGGATGTTGCAGCTGAGCCACCATCCCTCCTGTCTGGATCCCTACCTTTGGTCAACTCATCTCTTCAGCTCTTGGTTTTGAAAAACGAATGGAAGCCAAGAGCGACCTCTGATATAAAAATATGAAATATCCACTTTTGGCAGCCATGAGAAGATTGCCACACAGTGCACTCAGGCTCCAGGGGACAGAGACATGGGTAACCCCAAGTGGAAGCGACTGGCCCTTGGGCTCACCTTGGCACACAGGGCTGGCAGGGATCCCTTCCAGAGACCACAGGGCCATTGTGCAGAACAAGACACTCAGGTAGGAATATGGAGATCCATCACTTTCAGGGGAAAATCAGAGAAACCCATTAGCATGCCACCCATGCTATCTGAATGTACAAAGCAGGAACACCAGAGAGATTAAAAATGCCAACATGCCATGGCGAGGACCAAGGCTGCCTCTATTTGTTTCCTTCTTATCTGCAGTTGGGGGAAAGGAGGAGAAATATCCCTAGAATTGCTCAGGGATGTGCATTATTTCAAAGACTTGGAGATAAAAGGATATCAGAGACTGAGTGAGTTGAATATGCAGGGATCTGACAGCCCTTGTTGGATGCCTAATGAGGTTTGCACTTTATCTATGGTTCAATAGCCCAGTTTGCCAGAAAACATCAGCCCACTTGGGCAGACGGAAGTTTGCATTCAGTTCTGCCACCCACTCACCCTGTGGCCTCGAGTCAGTCCCTCCCCACCCTCTCTGGACTCCTTTGTCCTCATGTTCAATAAGCCTTTTGCAAAGGGCCATTGAGGACTAAGCCACAGTGTGCCTACCGATGACCCTATAAACTGATCGTGTCATTGGTAACAACTGAAGGAAAGCCTTGGCTGGGCCAGGTGATATGGGGGAGGGTCTGCCTCCAGGAAGCCTGCATGGGCAAGATTCCAAACAAGAGGGGGGATGTCTTTAGGGCAGCTCATTTCTCTGTCTCCTGGGCATCTGGTCAAGAGTCTAGCCCAGAGTCATCACTGAGCCAGTCTCGGTTGAATCGCAGGTCACACCCAAACTCACACCTGACAGAGACCATGCCAGGTGACCAAGCGAACATCATCCATCACTGCTCAGATCCTGTCGCCTCTGATCAAGGAGACATGTGCCCAATAGGGAACCCAGGCGGCTGTTTTCATTTCCATAATCAAATGTTTATGCACCATCTCCTCCTGCCCTTTCTGCTCCCTGTTCCCCTCTTATTTCTATTTGAGCAAAATGTGTTCAAACATCCCCTTTCACCCCATTGGGGACAAAAAGTGCCTGTCATGTTGGTGTAACATTTTGGAGAATGAATGCAACATTTGTGTCTATTTGCTAGTCGGAATATCGATTTGTTCTTGAAATGAAATGTCATGTCCATGAAATTCACGGATGTAGAGGAGGAAAAAAACTCCAGCCTTGACTCATGCATCTTCAGGAAGCTCTTACAATGGCTTAGCCAGGCTGCCTCCCCTCTGGTGTGGGGGCCAATCTCAAATATTGGACTCAGGAAAAGATAGATTACCCAGGTATCCTGTCCCTGCTCCCATCCTCTGCTGGTTGTCCAGGGCCATTTGGATTCTCTAAAAGAACATACAACAGGAGTGTCTGTCATGCCTTATTTGGTGAGTCAAGTAGCAATGGCTGTGTGCCATTGTGACTGGATAAATGGTGTAGGCTACAAAACAGGATGAAACAAGACAGATGAAAGGCAACAGCCCCAGGTCATCTCAGAGATAAAAGCCCTGTTCCTTTCACAGACAGGAGAATCTGTGACCATGAACTGACAGGTATCAGGTGGTCCATATTAAGATGCCACAGACTGCTTCAGAATGTGGGCTTCCCAGGTGGCGCTAGTGGTAAAGAACCCACCTGCCAGTGCAGGTAGATATAAGAGATGCAGGTTAGATCCCCGAGTAAGGAAGATCTCCTGGACGAGGACGTGGTAACCCACTCCAGTATTCTTGTCTGGAGAATCCCATGGACAGAGAAATCTGGCAGGCTGCAGTCCATAAAGTCGCACAGAGTCGGACACAACTGAAGCAACTTAGCACACAAGCATGCACACACACTTCAGAATGAAGCTGAGCTTTGCTTTCTGGGCACAGGTGAGAATGTGGATCAAAAGCAAATATAGAATGGGTGTCTCTTCAACTAGGCTGCTTCTTAAGCAGTGACCAGAGTCATACATTATGTTCCTGGCAAGCAGGACTCGCAAAGATGTGGCAGTAAGGTTTCCCAAGCCCGGCCTGGTTCACCCAGGAATGTGCCTACACAGTAACTAACCCTAACTCTTACCCTAGACAGAACGCAGCCCTTCTCATGTGCAATGACCTGAGGATGCCCCATCCCTGCTTCTATCTCTCAAAGCAGCTGTGATCTGATGCAACATTTTGTGTGCTAACTTTGCCAGCCTGTGGATGTCCATATGGCAAAGACTGCTAGGAAAAGACCCACTCAGTTTTTCATTCATCCACAGGCATTTCCTGAGCACCTATTGCATTGTAGTTGTTCAGTCTGTAAGTCATGTCTGACTCTTTGTTACTCCTGTCCTTCACTATCTCCCAGAGTTTGCTCAAACTCATGTCCATTGAGTCAATGATGTTATCTAACCATCTCGTCCTCTGCTACCCCCTTCTCCTTTTGCCTTCAATATTTCCTAGCAACAGGATATTTTCCAATGAGTCAGCTGTTTGCATCAGGTGGCCAAAGAATTGGAGCTTCAGCTTAAGCATCAGTCCTTCCAATGAATATTCGGGTTGATTTCCTTTACAATTGACTGGTTTGACCTCCTTGCTGTCCAAGGGACTCTCCAGAGTCTTCTCCAGAGCCACGATTCAAAAGCATCAATTCTTCAGTGCTCAGCCTTCCTGATGGTCCAACTCTCGTATCTGTACATGGCTACTGGAAAAACCATAACTTCGACTATACAAAACTTTGTAAGCAAAGTGATCTCTGACTTTTAATATGCTGTCTAGGTTTGTCATGGCTTTTTTCCCCAAGAAGCAAGTCTCTTTTAATTTCAGTATTCTAACTAAACACAGGCAATGTAAGAGTGAACTGAATTGAAGAGTCCCTGCCCTTCTGGGGTGGGGGTTGTGATGGAAGCCTCATCAAGCAACTAAAAAGACAAGGTTATAAAATAACTGCCAGCTACTTATAACAATAAGTGTTATTAAGGAAATGAACACAGGGCTGAGATGAGAAAGAAGGCTTGAACCAGAATCCCATTCCAAATAGGAATTAATGGAAGATTTATGGTCATAAACTGAGCCCTGGGATATTGTAAAATGAAAGAAAAACTACAAAAGAAAAAAAAAAAAAAAAGATGAAGGCCGGGATCTCTCAGGCTTGAGCTAAGTCACAGAGGCCAACATCCACCTCCTATCCTGTTGGTTTCTTCTGTTACTAAGTCCAAGTTAACTCTGCTGACAGAGAAGATGGCAGACTAATGTCCCAAAATAACCATCTTATCAGGGTCTGGATGCCAGTTTCTCTTATAGAACAGGGATTGGGGGGAGGTGAGGAAGTAGAGTAAAAAGGTCCAAAGTCTTACAAATATCTCTTGAAATGGCCAGCCTTGGGGAGGGGATGTGTTAATTTCTTCTTTCCTGTAGTGATCCACAGTTGGAGAGGATCCTGAACAAAGGCATTTTGGCTTAACATTCAGGCAGAGGGGCAGGGTTCTCTGAGGCAGGTCTTTATGTATCATTATAATAACCAAAGCAATGAAAAGCAAAGGTTAAACTCAAAGATGTTGTTTTGTTGTTGCTTAGTCACTAAGTCATGTCTGACTCTTTGCAACCCCATGGACTGTAGCCCATCAGGCTCTCCTGTCCATGAGATTTCCCAGGCAAGAATACTGGAGTGGGTTGCCATTTCCTTCTCCAAGTGATCTTCCCAACCCAGGGATTGAACCCATGTCTACCACATTGCAAGTGCATTCTTTACCACCAAGTCACCAGGGAAGTCCCCCACAAAAAAGACAAAGAAACATGGAGTCAAAATTAACTTTTCCCTGTAACACTTCAGCCAAGGCCTCTCCTGGAGTGCTCCCACATCCCAACCTAGAGAGGTTCACTGTGGCTTGGCAGCCACCATAGATAAGTTCCCAGCTCTTCATAGCCCTGTTCCTTTCTGCTAAGATCAGAGACCATGACAAGTGCTAGCCACCCCCTACACTCTATGGAAACACCCTATCCAGGGTATTGTGTGTGTTCTAAACCGGAGGAGGTGCAAGTGATGGGGATGCTCCTGAGTTACAGCTCTTCCTACGGCCCACCCTGGGAATTGTGAAGATTTACTCCTACTAAGCAATTTCAGGTTTTAAAGATGCCCCCTGAGGGCTTACTTAAAATACCAAAAGCAATAATAATAGAATCCTAATAATAATAGTTATTTGTTTTTCAATCCTCTGTTTTTCTACTCTTACCCTAGACAACCTCTTGAAAGGCTTTCCATCAATTCCTGCTTGTTCTGTTGTTTAAGAAAATGCAGGAAGGAACAAAAGCAGCCCTGGTGGGAAATAGGATTTGTGACTCTACAGAGAACCCTAAAGGTCTTTGGAGAGAAAGGGAAAGGAATTTCAAAATCAGCCTCCTCCCTCCCTTTTCAGTGGTTGGCATGAGACTTTTCTTGATCGCAAAGACCAGGTGCTAATTCCAACAAGCTCCAGAAAGAACAAGAGCTCCGGTGACCCATGTAACTACAAAGTCAGCAGCAGGGAGGTTCCTGCTTCAGCTGCGGATGGATCCAGGGCTGATACGATTTCTAGTCTGTTTTCCTTTCTCAATTCTACTTGCTTTGTTCTCCAGAAGATCCATCCACAGGACATCCTGTAGGTCACCAGCAGGTTCTCGTTTGCTGCCCCAAATTCCAATACCAAACACCCACTTTGTAATACCTACAGAAGGCTAGTCTCTGCATGGAGAGCATTCATTACAGGAATAGAGTATACACCTTACAGGACCCCAGATTTTTCCTCCCATTGGGGCTTATAGAGCTGCCTGGGAGTGTCCATTAGGTTTTTGTACTAAAATTTTGGGAGAAGCTTGATTTGTCAACAGTGCATTTCCAGGCAGATTGCCATTTGGGATGCACCACTTCCTGAGATCCATCAGAAAGTCTCTGCCTCCAGCATCACAATGGGATGAGGCATGGTCATGTATGAACTTCATTTAAACATTTCATGTTTCAACAGAATGGGATAGAATGGAGCCGTTTCTGGCTGCTACTCTCTGCTTTGGTTTGAATTGGAAAGTCAGCCTGGGCTGCTCTCTTAATGTGGTCCTCCGCCCTAACTGGGGCCTCAGTCTTCCTCTCAGCACAGAGAAGGATGGAGAAGGAGATACAGGTGACTGCAAGATGCGCTATGACACCTCTGTCAGCAGGTTCCCGTGCAGAGCTCCAGAGCTGCCATGTATCATATTAGAGCCTCAAGGCTGATGAAGGCCTTCCTCTAGGGACTCCTGTGTGATGGGAGATTGGGCCCAGCTTCCCTTTCCCTCCAGCCTCAGTCAGGCTGTCAATCATCAACTTTGACAGCTGGGCCCCACACCAGACAACATGCTTCCTTGACTGAGGCTCAGAGCAAGGTAGGCACTGGTATTCTATGTTAAGATCTGAGGTTGCCTTTCCAAGAGATGGTGTGATTATCTTTGAGAGAACAGGTTAATAGGCAATGACAAGATCATAAAGAAAAAAATAAAACTCTGACCCACACCTTGCAGCAAGCAGCCCAGAAAACCAATACAGGTCAGGGAGGAAGAAAACTTTTCTCTGCCTTTCTAGGTTCTTCTGGCTGATCTAGAAATTAACTTGACATGAGGCAGATCAATAGGAGAAAATCAAATTTCATTCCATACCTACAGGGGGTTTCCCAGATGGTGCTAGTGGTAAAGAACCCACCTGCCAATTTAGGAGACATAAGAGACATGGGTTTGATCCCTGGGTTGGGAAGATCCCCTGGAGGAGGGCATGACAGCCCACTGAAGTATTCTTTCCTGGAGAATCCCATGGACAGAGGAGCCTGGTGGGCTACAGTCCACGGGGTAGCAAAGAATCAGACACTACTGAAGCAACTAAGCATAGCACAGCGTAGCATAAAACGTGAAGGATACAAAGGAAACCAATAATATTAAAACATAGTTATCAAGATTGAAGGCAGGAAGAGATGGGGGTGACAGAGGACGGAGAAGGTTGGATGGCATCGCTGACTCAATGGACATGAGTTTGAGCAAGCTCTGGGAGATGGAGAAGGACAGGGAAGCCTGGCGTGCTGCAGTCCATGGGGTCACAAAAAGTCAGACATGACTGAGTCAGCTTAACACACATGCACATAAAGGAATTCACATACATGAGAGGGTCAGAGACCCCACAAACCTGAGATATTAGGAGACAAAAAGGTAAGATGAGGTAAATGCTTCTTCCTGAGAGAAGGAATTGGGTGAGCCTGGAGGGTCATTCACAGGACAATAGGAGGAGAGTGGGTGTTTAGTAATTAGATGCTTGCCCTGCCACTTAGATAAAATTTATCTCTGGTAATAAGTGTTTTTCTGGAGGAAAATAAAATTTCCAATTTAAATTCCTTTTGTTGGTTAGGGGAAAGGCAGTTGTTTTTCTTGAGCTGCAGCATCTCCACTGCCTTTAGCTCAAAATAATCCAAATGCCAAAGAAACACATGTGGAGGAGGCCTGTTCTAAACCTCTCTACCCTTATCTGCAGTAGGCAGCTGGCCAGGGAAACAGGCTGCTGTGAGTCAGACTTGTAGGAAGTCAGATGATTATCTCTGGTAACTGATTCCAAAAGCCAAACGATAACCCTTGTCAGCTGAAAAAAAATATACACAATGTGAGAGATGTGAGTTAAGTTTTATTTCGGGGCAAAATAAGAACTATAGCCTGGGAGACAGTATTCCAGATAGCTCTGAGAAACTGCTCCAAAAAAGCGGTGGTGGTGGGGAGAAGTCAGTCCTAAGTGGTGCGAGTGGTAAAGAACCACCTGCCAATGCAGAAGACACAAGAGATGCAGGTTCAATCCCTGGGTTGGGAAGATCCCCTGGAAGAGGGCATAGCAACCCACTCCAGTATTTTTGCCTGGAGAGTCCCTTGGCCAGAGGAACCTGGCAGGCTGTGGTCCATAGGGTTGCAGCGAGTCAGACACAACTGTGGTAGCATGCACACCTGCAAGGTTAGTGTTATATGTGATTTAGTGAAGGGGAGGTGGGTGCAGTCAAGCACACGTTTTGGCAGAGGCTTGTTGCTAGTCATGAGGAACAGATCTCACTGTTAATGATTTTAATGCTTTTCTAGATATAAAAAGATGCAAGAATTGGGTTCATAAAATCTCCTGAAAATATCTAACAGTTTGTTCCACCAGTTTTTCCCAGAGTACAGAGCACGCTATTCCTGATCTCCACCCTGAACTCCTTTTGAGGGGTGTTGAAGGCCAGCAGCTGTAGTGGCCAGTGATTTTATCCTTATAGAGGCAGATGGCAAGTTTTTGTTGACATCCCTGCAATAATCAGCCCCCAAAGGCCAGGACCCGATTAAGAACTGCCAGCTTCTCTAAGTTTTGTCCCTATTTCCAATGTAGGACCAATCATAGAAACCCAAATGTGCCCCCCCCCCCCACAACTAATCACATGTAGCACCTTGATCTAGTCACCACCCTCCAGCTTCTTGACCACCAGCCTCATCAGGGCACACCTGAAACTCCCACTTTTCTTCTCTGATGCTCCCCGTCTCCTCTGCCTGCCTTTGTGTTTCCACCAAAATACAGGTGTGTGGCTGTCCCCCTGGGACAGACGCTGTGAATGAATGGTCTTTGCCTGCTCCCACTCTCTTTGTTCTTCTCCACACCTTTAAACAGGGCTTCACTGCTTTTCACAAATGGGGTAAAATGTGAATGGAACCCACTTAGGCACAACCACTCCAACATCCCTTCTGTCCTGTCTCCCACGCTTTTTGGCAGCATGTTACTGATTTTTTTTTCATGAGTTTCTTTTTTTATTGAAGTATAGTTTATTTACAATATCGTGTTAGTTTCTGGTATGCAGCACATTGACTCAGTTACATATGACTGATATATAGAGAACTGATATATATAACTGATTCAGTTTTATATGTATATATATTCTTATATATATATAGTCTTATATATGCATATATATACATGCACACACATATATATATATATATTTTAGATTTTTTTCACTTTTAGGTTATTGCAAAATATTGAGCATAGTTCCCTGTGCTATACAGTAGGTCCTTGCTGCTTATCTATTATGCATATAGTAGTGTGTACATGTTAATCCCAACCTCCTAATTTATCCCTCCCCCATTTCCCCTTCTGTAGCCATGAATTTGTCCTTGAGATGAGCTCTGCAGATCACCAGCCACGAAGCCAGTCACTCTCCCGCCTCTAAAGGGTGTAACACAAAGAACTGGGCATGACATTAGTAAACCTCATAGCAGGGGTGAGCAAGGTGGCCAAGGCTTCTCGGCTGGCTTCCTCAAGAGGCAGTGAGTGTCATCAACCCATTTTGAAAACTGTTCCTGTCCTTGCTTTTTTTCCATTGTCTTTCTAGGTAAGAGACCTGTGTCCCAGGCTGCCCGGAAACTGCCAGGATTAGTTTCAAAGGATTGCATCAAAGAATGAGGTGTTACTCAGCTTTGGACATGCAAAGAGAACTGTAGGGCCAGAGGAAAGCAATTAGCACACGAAAAAAGGAGCAAATTCCTTTATAGAGGCTGAGCCTGGGACTCCCAGAGGTTTACCTGCCCTGGCCAAAGATTCTGTATAATTATTCCTACCTCAGGGAAACAAGGAAGGCAGGAGGCGATGTCCAGGAAGTAAGTGAAAGGCCAAAAGGAGCAGGTGGATAGGATCCAGGTTGTTGGAAATTGTGTCCCATTCCTCTCCTCATCCAGCCCAGAGAAAGTCAAGTGGATTGTAGGAGCAGGATTAATACCAGGCGTGGTAGGGCTCTGTCTCTGTTCCCCAAGTGAGACCCTGGAAAGAGCCCAAGTCTCAGCCTCCCCTCCAGCACTCCTGGGTAGGCTGAAACCACTGGATGGCCAGGGTGGCCTGACAATGTCACCCTTGTTCTCAAGTGGTAGAGATAAATGGAGAAGGTGGGAGTTTGTTCATCCCCCACAGCAAGCTGGAGGGCTGGGCACAGGACGTGAGAGGCGGAGAGGAGGGCTGCAGAGTGAGCTAAGGACCAGCCCAGATGCCACCGGACCACAGTCTCCCATAGACGGGTCTGCACTGGCACCTGGAGCCCAGATGAGGCCAAATAGCCAAAAGGGGCCAGCAGGAGAGACCCTGAGGTCCCCAGGCAGGCTCGAGCCCTGGGGTCAGCAGAGTGCCCATCAGCCAGGCAGATGGGGGCAGAAATGGATGCCCTGCCCATGGGGAGCATGGCACCATCTACCACGGGTCTTTGGAAGCCTCATTGTCCCCTGGACCACATGCCATGAGGGAAAGCAGGCAAGATGGGGGTGTGGCAGATGCCCAGTCATTCTAAAGGCTCTAAGCTCATGCAGACAGTCCCCACCTCCCTCACGCCCATGCATGCTGGGAGCCAGGGAAACATCCCCAACCCAGGCTCTGCAAAGGAGCCGCCTGGTCCCTGTACTTCTCAGCTATGAGCTCCATCTCACCATGAGTGCCCTCGGGCCATCCACCCAAGTAGAGGCTGGGCGTCGGGAAACACAGGTCATGGTTGTTCATTCAGCAAGATTTATGAGAGGCTGTGTTGCTCCAGCCCCAGGAAAATGACAATGACCCCGCTTGCAGAGGGGCTATGTTCTAGAGCAAGGGAGGAGAACAGCAGCTTATGCACGATTCCATAAATACAGCTGACTGTAGGGGGCCAGACCCTTCCAAGCTACATGAAAGTGACTTCCCCAGGGGCCAGTGGCTAAGACTGCACTCTCAGTGCCAGGGGCCCAGGTTTGATCCTTGGTCAGGGAACTAAGATCCTGCACGCCACAACTAGGGATCCTGTGTGCCTCAACAAAGACAGAAGATCCTGCGTGCCACAAGTAAGACCTGTTGCAGTCAAATCAATCAATCAATAAAAATATTTTTTAAAAAGCTAAATGAGAAGAGTAGAAAAGCAATCATCGGAGCCTGATATTTATGAAGTTTTCACTACATGATCAGAAATGTCAGCCAATGGAACGTCCAGAGATGCATGAATGCGAACCACTTCCCTCAAAACCTTAGTAGTCTCAGGGGGGACTATGTTGTACATATGCACCCACACATACATTCAGGCACACTCATATACACACAATGCACACACACACACAACATTCACACATGCAATACAATGTATGATGTATGTACACATTTGTATGCACATGTATATGCAATGGGTTTCCCTGGTCACTACAGGCTTCCCCGATGGCTCAGCGGTAAAGAACCCACCTGCAATGCATAAGACCTAGGTTTGATCCCTGGGTCAGGAAGATCCCTTGGAGGAGAGCATTGCAACCCACTACAGTATTCTTACCTGAAGAATCTCCATGGACAGAGGAGTCTGGCGAACTACAATCCTTAGTGTTGCAAAGAGTTGGACATGACTGAAGTGACATAGCACACACACACACATGTATATGCAACTACATATATACTTGTATGCATGTGTACACACATTATGCACATGCACTTGCATGCATATACAGACACACCCAAGTCCATGTACATTTACACATGTAAGTATATGCACACTCAGATGCATACAGACCTACTTGCACACACACAAAAACGCAGACAGGCACACACAAACTCACTACACACACACACACACACTCATATTCACATGCATGCACATGCAGAGCTGCACACACATACATACGTGCACTCATATACACAAGTACACACATACATACATGCACACACATATGTCATTTTAATTGCAAATAAAAGTGGGGAAAATGTATTTCTAGCTCATGTATTGTGGTGCTAGTGGTAAAGAATCCACCTGACAATGCAGGAGATGTGGGTTCAATCCCTGGGTCAGGAAGATCCCCTGGAGGAGGGCATGGCAACCCACTCTAGCATGCTTGCCTGGAGAATCCCATGGGCAGAGGAGCCTGGTAGGCTACCCATGGGGTCACAAACAGTCAGATATGACTGAAGCGACTTAGCATGCATAGCTGATGAATTGTAGCCCATATGCTCCAATATCCCCTGCACCTCCACCCCCTTGGTTTTACCTCCCACCATCACCAAGCTTCCGTCTGGAGGAATGTCCTCTGACTTTTCTCTGACGAGTTTTCCTGGCATCTGAGCATCAACTCCAAGCTGACATGGGCTGACAGCCACAGACAATGGGAGCTGGGCAGCCGGCATGCCTGGATGCCTTGTAGATCCCAAGTCAACCACCGATCAGAACTCATCAGAGAGAGAGAGAGAGAGAGACAGGTGTGCTACATGGGACAGACTGGCCCCGGCCCCAGTTCCAAGTGCACTTTATAAATCCCTGCTTCATAAACTGCCCTCTGACTGACAGCGTTGTACTGAGTAAGAGTGTGGAGATAAACTGCCAAAATATTATCCTTGGCTCTGTCCCCCAGGGAGATGGATGCACCGCGTGCCAGCCTGACTGCTGACACAGCGTTTGCTCCAGAGGGGAAGTTGCTTTTTATTTATTAATCTAAAAAATTACATTTTGCATCAGGAGGTATCGAAGCAAGCCTGGCTGATTATAAGTGGGTGTCATTCATTTGTCCGTCCATCTGCCCCTGAATTTATTCAGTGTTGGTGGTGAGATCATAAATAGATGTCGACACACTTGCAAAAGCACAGAAGGAAGGGCAGAGGTGTGCATGTGAAGTGTATTCAGGAGGTCCTTTGATAACCACCAAGCTAATGTACAGATTGCATCAGGTATGTGACGCTAAAAAGTGGGACGTGACCATTGGAAACCCAGGTGGCATGGGGAGCGGTCCCTGAAGGCATATGCCTTTCCACGGGTCACAGTTCACCTCGCTCGAAGAACCATCCAATCAGAACTTCACAGAAGCTTTGTCAAAACTTCAGGGACACCAGGAAGGCAAGGTCCTACACAGCACGTGAACACCAAGGTTCTTTAAAAAGTCCGTTAAATGAGTGAATGGGGATGCATGAGAAAGTCCCACCACCACTGAATAGAAGTGAATAAGGAGAAATCTCTCTGGAGGAGAAAATGGCAACCCACTCCAGTATTCTTGACTGGAGGATTTCATGGACAGAGGAACCTAGCAGACTACAGTCCATGGGGTCACCAAAGAGTCAGATGTGACTGAGCGCACACACCCACTCGCCTTGCCTTCCCTCTCAAGGGCCTGCCCACCTCCACCACCTGGGACCCGTCTCCAGACCCCTCACATCCAATCAGCTATCCATATCTGCAGGTTGCTCATCCTCAGATTCAACACACTTCTGATCCATCTGCACTTGGTTGACCCTGTGGGTGCAAATCCCTGACTGTAAGAGACTTGAGCATCCTCAGAGCTTGGTTTCCATGTTGGGGAGGGGTGGCCCTAGCACCAGTTCCCCAGGGTACTGAGGGTTGAGTGTCCTTTTTGCATCTGCTACCACTTGCTTCCTCTCCAGGACCTCGACTTCCTCCTTTCCTTTCTTGGCAGGTACCAAAAAAAGCTTTAGGCTTGAGTTTCAAGCTCAGGGCCCTCTCTTCCATGTCCTAGTGAAAGGAGCTGAACCAAAATTCACATTTTCTCAGCATTCTGGACAATGCAGTTTGGGTCATATTTCAGAGACTCTGTGGATTATTCACCAATGAATTCAGTTCATCCAAAGGATGGACGAAGGTGGTCTTTATTTCTTATTTTGGGGACTCACCCTGTATTACTTGGCTTACACACTCTTCTCATTTACCAGTCTTAGCTCTGAAAACACTCTAACTTTTGAAAAGCGCAGAGGAAAAAGGTCACCTCCCTTAATTTATTCAAAAACCCTCATCTAGTCGATATCCATTCATTCAACAAATATTTATTGAGTGAATGGTTCTTCCCTAAGAGGAGTTGCAGAGTGGCCTTAAGTAATGGAGCCCACAAGGCTCCTCTGTCCATGGAATTTCCAAGCAAGAATACTGAAGTGGGTTTCCATTTCCTTCTCCAGGGTATCTTCACAGCCCAGGGGTTGAACCCTCATCTCTTGCATTGACAGAGAGATTCTAAACCACTGGTACCACCTTGGAAGCCCAAGTAATGGTGCAACATCTAATAACAAATGTCTCATCAACAGGTCATATTGTTTAAAAGAAAACATCTATTTACTTTCACAGCTGCTGAAAAAGCTTGATAAACTCCAACACTCATTCCAGGTAAAACTCTTGGTAAACTAAAAATGGAAGAATCTTTATGCCCTTAAATGATCACAAATACACATCTCAAGCCAACCAGCCTTGTATTTAACATTCAGTTTTTGAAAGTAATGTGTTCAATTAAATATGCAGAATCATCCAATCTTATGGAAGTGGATCTTATGAACATACACACATTAAAAATGGGTGGAGAAAACAGCATTCACTTGATTTCTGGGTTTGGTGATAATAAGTGACTTTGGTCTTGTTGTTCAGTCGCTCAGTCGTGTCTGACTGTTTGCAACCCCACAGACTGTAGCACGCCAGGCTTCCCTGTCCTTCACCATCTCCCAGAGCTTGCTCAAACTCATGTGCATTGAGTCAGTGATGCCATCCAATCATCTCGTCCTCTGTCATCCCCTTCTCCTCCTGCCTTCAGTCTTTCCCAGCATCAGAATCTTTTCCAATGAGTCAGCTCTTTGCATCAGGTGGCCAATGAACTGGAGCTTCAGCTTCAGAATCAGTCCCTTCAATGAATATTCAAGACTGATTTCCTTTAGGATTGACTGATTTCCTTTAGGACTGACTGATTTGATCTCTTTGCTGTCCAAGGGACTCTCAAGAGTCTTTTTCAACACCACAGTTCAAAAGCATCAATTCTTTGGTGCTCAAGCTTCTTTTTCTTTGTGCTTGTGTCTATTTTCTATATTCTCTTCATTTTTTTTTAAACAGCTCTAGATTATTAAAGGGGCACTTAGAACAGGATGGGTTAACATTTTCACCATATGAGTCTGGAGCTAAGAACAGCCCAGCACCAAGGCCAGCCTGGCCAGGCAGGAGCCAGATGGCCCACTGCTGCTCCTGGACAGAATGGGGGCCAGGATCACATAGGTTGCTAAAAATTTGGGTCCTTTTGCACTTCTGAGTGGCCTTGGGACACAACATTGTAAAGCAACAATACTCCAATAAAAATTCACTTTTAAAAAGCAAAACATTAAAGTTAATGGCCAAATGAACCTTTCCTGTGAAACAAGTATCCTCATCTGTCTCTGGAATCACAGGGGTGTGAGGAGGTTCTATGCGTGAGGAGTGACATGCACGAGCCCCAGAGGCAACAGAGTTAATGTAGCTGGATTTTCATCTCCACGAAGTCTGCAGACACTCACTCAGATTGCTTTCACCATACATCTCAGCCACCCATCTTGTTACAATTACATGTCATCTGGGTACCAAGGTGAGCAAACCTGCCATACAACCATGCAGTTCCCTAGAACACTGTATCAGCAAGTCAGATCAGCAGAGAAATGCCAGGATGAGGTCCACACCTGTTTGTAAAACTGGAGGGCCCCTGCTGAAAACCTGTAACCCACACACATCCGTGACACCAAGGGGTAAGGAGGGACTGGCGTCCAGGGCTTGGTGGTCAGGAGCTACATGATGAAGCTTAAAGTGGGCAGCACTTCCTCTGAGCCAGCACCCCAAGCTGTGGTCACAATCAGCACCATGTCACACTGGCAGATTTGCCAGAATTCTTTGCTTTTGGTCAGCTTGCCCTCCCCCAGAAGCTCAGAAACAGAAAATGTCTAAAACTACACCATTTTCTCTCTTCCTGCATAAGAAGAAAATATTTCTCTTGAAGGCTAAGTGGGAAACTGAAAATTGAACAAATCCTTCAAGGAGTAGAGAGAGGAGAGAGAAACACCTGGACTTTATCTTCCTTCAACCCCGTGATCTCCCACCAGGGCCTCCATTGAACCATCAGCAACCAGGTGACAAGGACATCTGGGAGGCAGGCCCCTGGATACAGAGCAGGTGCAGGAAGGACAGAGGGGACCAGAGGACATGTGAGCTACACACAAAGCCCAGAAAGAGAACCACTGGATTATAACAGCATTGTGCCAGCTGCCAGGTAATGGACATCCAGAGGAGGACAGAGAATGTTCTGCAACATTCTCCTGAAAAAGGAAAGGCTGGAAGGTCAAGTCCTGATGCCAACCAACAAGAAGAAAGAACAGGGAGGGGTATCCCCTGGCATATGTGTGCATGCTGCCTGTTCAGTCATGTTGGACTCTTTGCATACCCGTGGAGTGTAGCCCGCCAGGCCTCTCTGTCCATGGAATTCTCCAGGTAGTAATACTGAAGTGAGTTGCCAAGCCCTGCACCAGGGGATCTTCCCAACCCAGGGATCGAACCTGCGTCTCTTGCATCTCCTGCATTGGCAGGCAGATTCTTTACCACTGTACCAGCCCCTGTCAAGTGCCCCCTAAACCGGTCTATCCACTGCATCCTAGTCCCGGTCTGGCACCTACGGGCTCTTGGCCACTTTAGTTTTGGAATCACAGGTGCAAATTCTCCCCTTAGAGTCTGCACTGTGCACACGATTTTGACATTTGTAAAACGAGGAAAGTAGCAGTGTTGTCAGAGTGACTGCATACCTCCCCACAACTCTGGCGGTTTCATTCCTGAGACTCTCCCCATGTCCTGAGGGGAGAGTCTTTGAGAAGACAGCCCAGCCCCCCACCAGAGCCTTGCAGCCCACTTTGCCCCGGGACAGCCCTGGGGACCTGGCAGAGAGATGACCTCCCCCAAATACCACTACACGAGCCACCCTCAAATCATGACCTGGGATGGACCCAGAGTGCTTACTAACTAGAAGCACAAGCTCAAGGCAGACAGACTGACCTGAAAGAGCCCAGAAGCCTGGACACCCATGTCTCACCTTCCCGCCCACCACCCCCCCAACCAGAGCTCAAAGATCCACCAGGTGTGCTGGAAAAGGGCAACGGCTATTTCCCCAATATTCTGGAAATTTTATGAAATGCAACTATTTTAGGAACCCAAAAGAAATACTGAGAAATGAGAGAACAGAATGGCCCCCTAGCATCCTCTTGGACACCTCTGGATGACCCAATGGCCATCTTCATTATTATCCACCCGAAGGGACATCTCCCTCCGGCATCACCCATGGCCCTGCTCACTTTACTCAGCTCATCTGACTCAGGAATTTTTCTCCCTGGAGTCCAACCCTGCTCAGATCCAAGAGGGAGATACATTGTGAAGACAGACAACTCAGACATTACTGTCTGCATGGGAAACAACTCCCAGTGGGGTTAAAATCCAATTACCGCCTGAATGTAACTCTGCTTCTCCATTCTGGATTAATTACCAAGCACTCCCATTTTGCACCTCTTCTTTCTTCCCCTCACATTTTTCTCAGAAGATGAAAATTGCTATACAAATCATCTTAGTTGAGAAAATGCAGTGAGAGAACCTAGTCATTTTCGGGAGAGGGAGGTCAGATTCACAGCCCATTGGAGTGGGAGGGAGACGGTGTGATTCCACAGAGGACAAGGCAAGGATGGGAGGACAGGACAGCCCTGGAGATGAACGGGCACAGATTCAGGTTTTCAAGTCTGTGTGTCAATGGACTTGTGAATTTGAGGACAAGCACAGAGAAGGGAGCAGCAGAGGATGAGCTAGTTGGATGGTATCACCGACTCAATGGACATGAATTTCAGCAAACTCTGGGAAATAGTAGAGGACAGAGGAGCTTGGCATGCTGCGGTCCATGGGGTCGCTAAGAGTTGCATACAACTTAGCAATTGAACAATATCAGCAACTGTTGTTCCAGAAAGCAGTGAAGTGTTGGTGTGAGGAAGTGAATTGTGGGCTCTGCCTGCCAAGTTTTCACTTGGTTTGGGCGCAGCGTTCAGCTGTCCTCCTGCAGACTCACCTCCTAATTGCTCTTTGCTCAAACTAAGGTTCTATTCCCTAGCCCACACTAGCTGGCATGTCCACGCGGGCCACCTGGTAGAAGACCATACCCAAGTTGAAGAGTGTGCCAAGGATAGCTTGTTAAGATCAGGCATCTCTTAGAAGCTCAACAAGCCACAGGCCTCAATTGCCCTCTTGCTGGGTAGAGAGAATGGAGAGTGGGGTCACATAGGACAAAGAAAGGAGGGGGCTTGGGGCAGGCGAGGACACCATCCTGAGAAAGCAAGCCTGCACCAGTGAAAACAGACGGTCCTGTAGGGGGGACTGATGCCCTGCACATCTTCATCATGCTGTAAGGCAGTCAGCAAATTCTCCCTTGATACCAGGTCTTTGTCACATTTTAGCATAGGAGCCACAGAGCACGTGTGTGCAGGGGGTGTAGATGGCTTATATTCTGAGCCAGTGTCTAAGGACACAGCCTGGAGCTCCCACCCACACCCTGAGCCTGCCTGCCGGGAGCTCTTGGCCCATTGATGGGCTCCAGGGCAACTGCCCCCCAGATGTCCAGGCCACCCTTGGTTTTTACCGCTATGTTCTCACCTGCAAACTTCAGACCAGAAGAGAGAAATATCTACTGAGTGTTTACTCTGTGTTCAGGCTTTATCCATTCTTTTGTTCAATCCTCCTGACAACACTATGGCATAAGTATTATATTCTTTTTAATTATTATTTTCTATTATATTTCTATTTTCATTTTACTTTTGAGGAAACTGAGACACAGAGGTATCAAACTAATAAATAATGGGGCAAGCTGTGAAATCCAGGTGTCTCTTATTTAAAATCTATGTCCCTGACCACATGGCCAAAATTAAGTATTATGCAGGTGCCTTAAACATATATTTTAGATATCATATATATATACACACACACATTTTGTGTATATATGTATATACATTTTGTATGTAAATCACATAAAAGAAATGTATAAATACATACAAATAAAATATACACATAGAAAAAATATATAATAAACAATTTTATATATACATATAATTTTTCATTTATTGACACACATCTACATTATTTCTATTGACATTCAGTTTAGACTCCAGAATGATATCATGTTGTGTAGGCAGCTTGAATAGCTTAACTCAAATTATTTTTATAATGAAGTTATTTAAATAAGCCTAAATAGAAAACTAGGTAGAAACTGCTTGTTGTTATAGCTCTCATGCAACTATAGAAACAAAATGAATTTACAATTCAAATGCAAACAAAACTAAAAAACCAATAAATTTCAGATTAACCTCACTGAGGTGACTGATGATGCTGTTTGCTGATACCACGTAGCCCGGATTGGGCAAGAAGGATGTATTTGCATGTTCTGGGCTTGATAAATGAACTCAGGTCTTCTGTTCTGGAGCATGATGAACCACCGATTAATTCATCATCATCACTGTCTTTAACTTTCTTTTTTAACAATGAACTCATTTTTAACCAATGATCCATTATTTTAGTGGACCAATCCATTTAAACACAGTAACACAAAATGTATTACTAAAGAACAAACTAGTAAGTACTGTCTAACTTGAAATTCTTCATGGAACATTGCCTTGCTTGGCTGCCTCAGGCAGGGCAGGGCAGAACTGATTTTAGTTTTAGCGTCTTGTCCTGAGTAATGGGGCAGCTCTTTCCAGCACACAGGGCTCTGTGGTATCTCAACCTCCCCAACCATCCTCTCTCTTCCTTGTTCTTTGAGTGACCTCCACTGGGCATCATCACCAGGGAAAATGAAGGCAAATACAGAGCAAACATCCTTCAATGCGAAGCAGTCATCCCCACCATGCAGACACTGTTCAACCCTGTTCTAGATAGTGATTCACGGAAAACAAATACTTTATGAAAGAAACTCCAGAGGCCCCTGGGAGCACATCACAGACCACCTCCTGCACCCTGGAGTCTGAGAAGCACTACTCTGTGCTTCTCAGAGAAGCACATAATTCAAACATATTATGAATCCCCCAAAAGCTTGCTCCACAACGTCAAACCAGAGCCTCTGGACGGAGAGGTATCTCACTGGAGCATCTGTCACCACTGTTTCACTTTTCAGCCACATGACTCCAGTTAAAAACAGAAGACATGCTTCAGCCATGCACAATCCCGGTTGGCTACGGTCCTGCCATATGCCATGGTGTCATGCCAGGACATCAGGTAGAAATCACACAGGTCTGGTGAAGGGACCCTGGACTTCGTTATCCAGTCCAAGGAAACAGTCAACCTCTGTCACCTCTCCAATCAGATAGTGAGTGTCCTAGTCAGCTCAGGTTGTTATTATAAGAACCACAGACAGGGAGTTTTAAGCAACAGAAATGTATCCATCTCCCAGTTCTGAAGGCTAGAATCCAAGATCAAGATATCAGCAAGGCTGGTTCCTCCTGAGGTCTCTCTCCTTCAACTATAGGTGGCTATCTTCTCCCTATGTCCTTATGTGGTCATCCCCTCCATGTGTGTCTATGTCCTAATCTCCTCTTCTTGTGAGGACACTGGTCAGATTGACTTACAGCCCACTTTAACGACCTCGTTTTACCTTAAGTTTCTTTAAAGACTCCACCTCCAGATATAGTTGTTACCAAGTTGGGCTTATATTGCTCACTATACAACAGGCCAATAAATTGAGATATGAACTGTTGAGGCAAGGAATAGCAACTTGATTCAGAAAGCCAACAGACCAAGAAGACAGTGGACTAATGTCCCAAAGAACCATCTTTTGCAAGTCAGAATTCAGACTTCTTTTATAAATGTTAAAAGAAGAGGAAATGGGATTGGTTGTTGCAAGCTTCTTAATGTCAGAATCCTTTATTCTTGCAGCTGAACACTTAGGTCTGGCCAAAATGTTCCTATAAACCTCCAACAAGACAAATGTTATTTGTCCAAGACAAATGAAACTTTTTCAATTCATTTCTGTTCACTCGCTCAGTTGTGTCTGACTCCTTGCAACCCCAAGGACTGCAGCATTCCAGGCTTCTCTGTCCATCACCAACTACCAGAGCTTGCTCAAACTCATATCCATTGAGTCGATGATGCCATCCAACCATCTCATCATTTGTCATCCCCTTCTCCTCCTGCCTTCAATCTTTCCCAGCATCAGGGTTTTTTTCCAATGAGTCAGTTGTTCACATGAGGCAGCCAATGTATTGGAGCTTCAGCTTTCAGCATCAGTCCTTTCAGTGAATATTCAGGATTGATTTTCCTTTACCAGCTTCCCTGGTAACTCAGTTGGTAAAGAATTCACCTGCAATGCAGGAGACCCTGGTTTGATTCCTGGGTCAGAGTGATCCGATGGAGAGGGATAGGCTACCCACTCCAGTATTCTTGGGCTTTCCTGTGGCTCAGCTGATAAAGAATCCACCTGCAATGTGGAAGACCTAGGTTCAATCCCTGGGTTGGGAAGATCCCCTGGAGAAGGAACAGCTACCCACTGCAGTATTCTGGCCTGGAGAATTCCCTGGACTATATAGTCCATGGGGTAGCCAGGAGTTGGATTTCCTTTAGGATTGACTGGTTTGATCTCCTTGCTGTCCAAGGGACTCTCAAGAGTCTTCTCCAGCACCACAGTTCAAATGCATCAATTCTTTGGCACTCAGCTTTCTTCATGGTCCAACTCTCACATCCATACATGACTACTGGAAAACCCATAGCTCTAACTATAAGGACTCTGCTGGTAAAATAATGTCTCTGCTTTTTAATATGCTGTCTAGGTTGGTCATAGCTTCTTTCCCAAGGAGCAAGCATCTTTTAATTTCATGGCTGCAGTCACCATCTGCAGTGATTTTGGAGTCCAAGAAAATAAAGTCTGTCACTGTTCCCATTGTTTCCCCATTTTTTTACCAAGGAGTGATGGGACTAGATGTCATTTTCCTTTTCTAAATGTTGAGTTTTAAGCCATCTTTTTCACTCTCCTCTTTCACCTTGATCAAGAGGCTCTTTTGTTCCTCTTCACTCTCTGCCATAAGGGTAGTATCATCTGCATATCTGAGGTTATTGATATTTCTCCTGGCAATCCAGCTTGATTCCAGCTTGTGCTTCATCCAGTTTGGCATTTTGCATGATGTACTCTGCATATAAGTTAAATAAGCAGGGTGACAATATACAGCCTTGACCACTCCTTTCCTGATTTGGAACCAGTCTGTTGTTCCATGTCCAGTTCTAACTGTTGCTTCCTGACCTGCATACAGATTTCTCAGGAGGCAGGTAAGGTGGTCTGGTATTCCCATTTCTTAAAGAATTTTCCACAGTTTGTTGTGATCCATGCAACCAAAGGCTTTGGAATAGTCAATAAAACAGAAATAGATGTTTTTCTGGAATTCCCTTGCTTTTCTATGATCCAACAGATGTTGACAATTTGATCTCTGGTTCCTCTGCCTTTTCTAAATCCAGCTTGAACATCTGCAAGTTCTCAGTTCATGTACTTGAAGCCTGGCTTGGAGAATTTTGAGCATTACTTTGCTATTGTCCGAGATGAGTGCAATTGTGAGGTAGTTTGAACATTTTTGGCCTTGCCTTTCTTTGGGATTGGAATGAAAACTGACCTTTTCCAGTCCTGTGACCACTGCTGAGTTTTCCAAATTTGCTGGCATATTGAGTGCAGCACTTTCACAGCATCATCTTTTCAGATTTGAAATAGCTCAACTGGAATTCCATCACATCCACTAGCTTTGTTCATAGTGATGATTCCTAAGGCTCATTGACTTTGCACTCCAGATGTCTGGCTCTAGATGAGTGATCACACCATCATGGTTATCTGAGTCATGAAGATCTTTTTTGTATAATTCCTCTGTGTATTCGTGCCACCTCTTTTTATCCCTATATAAGGGAAAACCTGTTATATACCTTTAAGGGTCAGGGCCTTGAGAATGGGCTCTCCTGCATATTTCAGGCCATAGGCAACATTTTTTATAAAAGGTGCTGAACCAGCATGACTCAGCACCGTCAACAAAGCACAGGGTTAGAGCTAAAGGAATAGATTCCACGTGAAGTCAGCTTTGTTCTTCTCTGTTACAACCACATTCTGAGGTCTTGAAGGTTAGGACCACAACAGCTGAATGTGTGATGGGACACAATGACAGTGGGTGACCAGCCTCATGGCATATGCCTGACACCTGCTGGACAAATGCTCCCAAAGACCTGCAACATGGGTTCTCCCCTTGGAGAGGACAATTGGTTATACCAAAGTGTGAATGAAATGTCTCTGAGTTTGAGGAGGAGTTAGGATATGCCTGAGAGGGTCAGAGTCATCAGAGTGACTCAGAACATTTTTGCAGTGGCCATTAGCAGTTTCAGCATACCAAAAGGAAATCTAAACACATCTCTAATTACTGCAGGTTAATTAGTTCTCCTAGACATTTTAGGAAAGAAGAGTGCCTGGAGGATCATATAAATCAATGAAATCCACTCCCCGTCTGGCACAGACTGTGGAAGAAAGTCTCTGGAAAAGTCAGGCATGGCTGGTGTGACCTGTATGGCCAGCGTGACTGGGGCCCTTGGTCTTCTGCTGCTCACCTAAATGTTATGGGAAGTCCAGACTTTTTGCCTGGGCTCAGATGATACAGAAGATGACACCATGGAGGATGTCATCTCCTCCATGGGTGGACACAGCCATGACACCAGAGGATAGGGTGCAGGGTCTACACACATTTTCCAAAGCAGATTCCCAAAGCCAAGGTCAGGATTCCCAAGAACTCAGGTACAAGTCTATTGCTGTTTCTGCTCACACTTTTTCCTCCTCTCACCCCAAAAATGGGGAGCAGGGCAGCCACCCCATCAGACCTGTCTCTATGTTCCTATTCATGAGGAAACACTATCTGATAATACCATCTCAGTCTATGGCTGGTCCCCAACACTGACTTACATGGGACCTGACTGATTTCATTGACCTGGAAGAATGTTGGGACTTTTTAGATGCCTTCCAAGTTGAAATATACTGGCCTACAGGAAGCAACAGAAACATCCATGGTTTATTAGTCCGGTAGGACCACCATACCAAAGTTCTATACACAGGGGACTTAAACAAAAGAAATTTATTTTCTCCCAGTCCTGAAGGCTTGAAGTCTGAGATCGAGGTGTGGGCAGGGCTGGTTTCTCCTGAGGTCTCTCTCCTCTACATGTAGATGTCTGTCTTCTCTCAGATGACCACATGTAGATGACCATATCCTAACATGTCATCCCCTTGCATGTGTCTGTGTCCTAATCCCTTCTTCTTATAAAGACACCAGTCCTATTTGATTAGGACCCACCTTTAAGATCTCACTTTACCCTTATTACCTTTTTAAAGACCCTATCACCAAATGCAGTTAAGTCCTAGAGGTTAAGAATTCAACATAGGAATTTGGGGAAGGGGACCTTAATTCAGCTCATAACACACGGCTTTGGAAATCTTGTTAATCTTTATCCTCTGCTGCAGGGGTTCTCAGGAGCAGCACTTTGATCTTTGGAGCCTGATGATTCTTTTTTATGGGTCTGTCCTGTGCATTGTAGGATGTTTTCCAGCATCCCTGGCCTCCACCCTCTGCTTGCCAGCAGAACCTACACCTGAATCTAGACAATTGTGTCTCCAGACACAGTCAAGTGTCCCTAAGGGGAAAGACAGAGTCACCTGGTGAAGAACCACTGCTGGGACTTCTCTGATGGTCCAGGGGTTAAGACTTCACCTTTCAATGCAAGGGTATGGGTTCAGTCCCTGGTTAAGGGGCTAAGATCCTCAATGCCCTTGTGGCCCAAAATCCAGAACATAAATAACAGAAGTAATATTATAACAAATTCAATTAAGACTTTAAAAAAATGGTCTGCATAAAAAAAAAAAAAAATCTTAAAAAAAAAATGTGCCACTTCTCTCTTCAAGTGCTTTCCAAAGGGCAGTGCATGCAACGTTGATCGCAGAGGAATGAATCTGCAGAAGACTCGAGGAATACTTGTTCAACCTTCTCTGCCCTGGGAAGTATGGATGTGACAGGCATCATCACAGACAAAGCCTCTAACTCCAGACAGCTTCCAGTCTAGACTCTAGACCAAAACAGGCAGACACAATGTAAGATGTCCCTGTAGCAAAAATTGCCATCACAGGAAAAGCACAGACTCAGATTGTAATACCTTTGTAAAGGTAGATAACACCTTTTTAATAACAGCTTTGTAAAAACGTAATTCATACATCTACAGTTCACTCATTTAAACTGTGCAATTTTATGATTTTTAGTACATTCACAGAGCTGGGAAACCATCACCATGATCAGTTTTAGAACATTTTCATCACCTCAAAAATCATGCCATACCTATTATCAGTGATTCCTCATTTTCCCCCAACCCACGCTTCAGCTCCAGGCAACTACTAGTCTTCTTCTGTCTCTATAAATTTGCCTATACTGAGCATTTTGTGCAAAAGGAATCTTAGATGACTTTCTGTGACTGGCTTCTTTCACTTAGCATGTTTTCTAGATTTATTCATGTTATAGCATGTATTGATACTTAATTTATTTTTATTGCTAAATAATATTCCATTGTGGGCTTCCTTGATGGCTCAGACAGTAAAGAATCTGCCTGTAATGTGAGAGACCCTGGTTCTATCCTTGGGTCAGAAAGATCCCCTAGAGAAGGGAATGATTACCCACTCCAGTATTTTTGCCTGGAGAATTCCATGGACACAGGAGCCTGGCAAAGATAGACATGACTGAGTGACTCACACACACACACACACACACATACAATGTTCCATTATATGGATGTAGCAAGTTTTACATATCCTTTAATCAGTTGATGGGCGTTTTGGATGTTTCTACTTTTTGGTTATTATGAACACTAACACTATAAACATTCATGTTCAAGATTGCCTGTGGGCATATGTTTCATTTCTCTTGGTTTTACACAGGAGTAGAATTGCTAGATCACATGGAAACTCTAAGAATTTGAGGAAATTACAGTTCTACACCATTTTAGCTGCTTTGTACATTCCCACCAGCAATGCATGAGGGTTATAATTTCTCCACTCCCACCCTACTTGTTGCCTGACTTTTTGCTTCTATATACCCTAGTGGGTGTGATGAGTTTCTCATTATGGATTTGACTTGCATTTCCTTTATGGCTAATGGTGTTGAGCATCTTCTCATGTGTTTATGGGTCATTTGTGTATCTTCTTTAGAGAAATGTCTATTCAGCCCTTTTACCCATTTTAACTAGGTTGTCTTTTTATTACTGAATTATAAGAGTTCTTTATTAGAAACATAATTTACAAAAACTTTCTCCTACTCTGTTACCTTTTCACTTTCTGGATGGTGCTCGTAAAGCACAAGTCTTCCATTTTGATGATTTACAACCTATCTATTTCTTCTTTTGTTGCTAGTGTTAGCCTCTGGTTTTCCAGGTTTGCCTCCCCAGACATAGATCCTCCACCCTATAAACAAGCTGAGTGTGGATGACCAAGTCCCCATCATTCTGAGCTGCATCTGGAGTAGAGTCTCTGCCCATGAGCGGAGGCTGGTGGAAAAAGAAACTGCTGACCTCTCTGTGTCCCTCACTAGGAGCTTAGCTTCTCAAGATTGAGTTAAAAGGGATGAGAACTGCTGGAAGCCTGCTCCTTCTGGTGACATGCCTCGTCCCATAACATTGAGGGCAGAGGGAGCCCCATCTTCCTGACTAACCCCCACACAGCAAGGAAGGAAGGAAGAGGAGGGAGTGGTCATGGCCCAAGTGCTGCAGAATCACTGTTCTTACCAATTTTTAATAGATATTCCTCAACAAAAGTTTCTTTCTTTGCTGTGTGCCCTTAGGACAATTTACAGAGACCTTAAATGGTTGTTTCCTTTTTTTAGCTTTATTTGCTTGTTTCGTGGAAAAGCAGGTACACGGGACTCTTCACACTGTTATTCTGGATACTGAACTCTTAACAGCCACCTTTTTAAAAGGGAAGGTCTGTGGGCTCCCCTAACAGTATCACAATCAAGCTGAAGGATGGAAAAAAGATAGACAGGCAAAGAATGAGGGTATGACCACCTGCAACTGGACTGCAAAGTAGAACAGAATTTGTACAACAAAAGACAGAAAGCCAGTGTGATGATCCCAGCTAAGTGTGATAGATTGAACATAACTGTTTATCTCTGCTTCCTCTCAAAACCCCACCAAAATATCAATAAAGGAATAAAAGAAGCACAGACATGCAAGAACAATGAAATCCAGGGAGGATAAGAGAGAGAAATGAGTTGACAACATTTTGGAAGCAGAGCACCAGATGATCAAATAGCAATGGATTTAGCCGACTAAGAAAGCTGAAATCTAAGCCTGCAGGGGAAGAGGTTGAGGCAATTTGTATCAAAGACCCTCAGAAAAGCTCCAGGCTTGCGTGTACCAGGTGATTCTGAGGAAGACATGAAAATAGGAAGTAGACTGAAAATAGGGGGATGGGTTTGCACAGAAGCAGTTCAACCCCAAGACTCCCTTAATCCCAGTGCAGTCAAGGGTGAGCCCTTCTTCCAGCCCAGCTGAAATAGACATCAAGGTATGGAGAGTTTTGCACATCTGAGAACAAGGATAAAACACTGACCTAAAAAGTGTGCAGGCTGAATAGGAAAAGCCCACACCACACCACTCTCTTTTCCCTGAATGCTGGAGCTCAAGTTTCAACTCCAAACATGAGATACATTAGAGAAGCTGCAAGTCTCACCAATATTTTCTATTGATCAGTCCACTGATCAGTAGGGGTGGGATCTGGTGGGGTGGGATCAGTCCACCCCACCAGAAATGGCCCCTCCATGCATGCAGATCTTCTAGGGACCTGTGGAGTCCCTTTATTTTTTTATTATTAATATTTTTGCACCTCACTCTGAAATATAAGCACACAACTATTTTAGGAAAGCCTAAACCTGAAAAGTCAAGAGACCTAAACAAGAAAACACAAGTGAGGAACTCCAAGGAGTCAGAAATAATGCAAGAAACAAGAGAGAATTTCACATATACAAAATTCATGGCATTCCAGATATAAAAGAATATATCAAATCCTTGAAAAAAGAGCATAATGTTCCTTTTAAAACAGAACATATTCAGGGAACTAGGAAAAGCTTTCAGAAATTAAAAATATGCTAGTAGAAATTAAAATTTGAATATAAGGAGAGGAAAATGAAGTTGAGGAAATTTCCTAGAAAGTAGAACAGCAATACAAAGAGATGGAAAGTGGCAGAGAGAAGAAAATTAAGGGATAAATTTGGGAGGCTTAATGTCTTATTGGTAGAAATTCCAGGAAGGGAACATCAAAAATAGAGGCAAAGAACATCTTCCAAAAAGGAAGAACTTGGGTTTCTAAGCCAAAGAGACCTATTGAGTAGCCAGCAAAATGATGAACAAGACCTGCCCAAGACACATGATTGTAACATTTGAGGACCCTGGGGATTAAGAGATAATACAAAAAGCCTCCAGAAGATAAAAGACCAGAAATCAAAATGGCATTGTATTTTATGCAACAGTTTGGGAAGAACATCTTCCAAGTTCAGAAGGAAAATCTCCAGCCTAGACATTTATAACCAGCTAAACTATGAGTCACATGTGAGGGTGGAATTCAGATATTTCAGATTCAAGAGATCTCAAAAAATGTATCTCTCTTGCCACACTTTTCATGAAACTGTAAGAAGATAAGATCCATCTGAATTAGGAGTGAATGGCGAGAGAGAAGGGGTTATGAAGGTACTCACAGGGTGCTAGCAGGTCTGAGGGCAGGGCGCCCATTGTAGATGAGGAGGAAGGGGATGCCATGAGTGACATTGCCCAGAAAGGAGAAAGTGGAGCTGGCAGACTATCTGGGATTGTGGGTCATCACGTGAATGGTCTTATAACTTTGGTTGACTGTAGAGGGACACATGTGTGACAGGTGCACGCAGACCCAGAAAATGGAAACACTGGTAGTTATTCATTCTAGGGAAAACTGAGAGTCGATCAGGAAAGGAAATGCAGTCTTAAAACTACTCTGTGGCTCAGCTGTGAATAATAATTACATAATTATGTAAATGCTGAATATTGATCTAGCCACAAATTATGCTATTGGGAGCATGGGGGCAGGAGCCGTGTGTATGTTTTCTGTTGTTCTTTGGCAGGGTGCAGTTTGCTTAGTAAAATCCTTATCCTCTCAGTGGGAAATAGATGGAGAAGCAACTTAAGTAAAAAGAAAAAGTCACATAAGCATTTATTTACTAATATCAAGGTCAGGGTAGAACCAAGAGTATAAATAAAGGGGTTGACACTGGGAAGTGGACAACAGAAAATCTCTTGCTAATTCTGTCCTAACCTGTGTAGAACCGTTAGGCTTTTAAAGATGGAATATGACAGCTGGGGTGGGCATAATGTGGTCAGTCACCAGGAGGGAATTTGGGAACAAAGAGCCACAGAACACTCTGATGAGAAAGTGCATGCAAAGGGTGGGAGGGGAAGCTGGGAGCATGTGGGAATTTGCTCTTCAGGAGAGTGGTGCTGGGACTTGAACAAGATACAGTAGAGATGGAGAGTTGGGGTAGCTTCGTCTGTGTTTGGGGAGGGCCTCCAGGCCCTGCTGGTGAGCTGGAGGCTGGAGGGTGATGGGAAAGGAGGAATCATGTTGACTCTGAGATTTTGGAGCCTGATCCAACAGTGATCAGAAGACGGGGACAATTGAGTGTAGATGTAGAGAAGCAAAAATTCTGCTCTGTTCATTGTGTAAGATTCCTCGGGCCACCATAACAAAGTCACCATGATTTGGGTGCCTTAAAACCAGGGAAATGTATCCTCTCCCAGTCCAGGAGACTAAGAGTCTGAAAGTAATGTGTCAGCAGGGCCACGCTTCCTCCAGAGGCTCCAGGGAAAAACATTTCCTTCCTTCTTCCGGCTTCGTGGGGTGGCTGTCCATCTTTGACTTGTAGCTTCACCGCAGTCTCTGCCTCCACTGTTACCTGGGCTTTTCCTCATGTTACTTGTTTCAAAACTTCCCTCTTCCTATAAGGACTCTAGTCATAGTGGATTAGAGCCCACCCTAATGACCTCATCTTAACTTCATCATATCGACAAAGACCCCGTTTACAAATAAGATCACATTCACAGGTGCCTGGTTTAGGACTTGAACACATACTTGTAGGGTACACAGCTCAACCATAACAAACACAAACCATGATGATATGGGTTTGGTTCTTAAAAAGCTACAAATCTCACTGGGCTCTGAGGACCCCTGCAGTCATTTTCCACGTTTTTTGCTCCAGGGATCCCCAAATGTATCTGATCATTGAGTTCGTCTTCCTATAATACTCCTTGCTAACTCCTGGGAGGAGGGGTCATGTCATGGTCTGTGCTTCGCTGTTAAACGGCTTCTGGAATTATGGAACACGAGGAGGAGGAAGTCTCCAGAGGATGCTGGGTGCATGGGGACAGAGGCAGACAAGGAATGTGGAAGTCAGCATGGCTGGAGAGACCGCATAGGATCCACATCATGGCTCGCTCCTCAGCCCTGAGCCTTGTACCTTTGTTTTACAGTCTACTCTCCTTTTTCCAGAGAAGATCTGTGGTTTAGTGCAACAATATACATGGTCTTCATCCTTGGTTCTTGGCATGAAGCTCCTAAAACCTTTGGGATTTCCTGGATGATAAGAGGGTCTGCTCTTTTTATTTGTGTCTTTATTTGTTTACTTTTTTCTACTGAAGTATAGTTGATTTGCAATGTTGTGCTAATTTCTGCTGTATAGCGAAGTGATTCAGTTATGTGTGCTTATACATTCTTAAGTTCATTTCCAATATGGTTTATTATAGTTCCCTGTGCTATACAGTATGACCTTATTGTTTATCCATTCTATTGAGATATTCTATTGACATATATACTAGTTTGCAGCTATTAATCCCAAACTTCCTGTCTATCTCTCCCTCCCCTTTGGCAACTAGAAGTATGTTCTCTGTACCTCAATTTCTGTTTCGTAGATAAGTTCATTTGTGTCATATTTTTGATTCCACATGTAAGTGATATCAGATGGTATTTGTCTTTCTCTTTCTGACTTACATCACTGAGTATGACCATCTCTAGTTCCATCCATGCTGCTGCAAATGGCATGATTTCTTTCTTTTTCACAGCTGAGTAATATTCCATTGTGTATGTGTACCACAGCTTTATTGATTCATCTGTGGATGGACATTTAGGTTACTTCCTGTCTTGGCTATTGTAAATAGTGTTGCTATAAACATAGATGTTGCTGATATCTTTTTGAATTATAGTTTTGTCTAGATATATGCTGAATCATATAGTAGCTGTATTTTTAATTTTTTCAGGAACCTCCACATCATTCTCTAAAGGGGCTAATTCTGTCCTAACCTTTGTAGAGCTGTTAGGCTTTTCAAGATGGAACATGACAGCTGGGGTGGGCAGAGTGTGGTAAGTCAGCAGGGGGAGTGAGGATGGGAACAAAGAGTCACAGCGCAGTCTAATGAGAGAGTGTGTGCAGAGGGCGGGAGGGGAAGCTGGGAGCAGAGCTCTCCTAAGGCACATAGATCACTAGAGGGACCAACACCTCCTGCAAAGGCCTTGACTCTGTGAGATTTACTGGAGGTTCCAGGGAAGAACCATCAGGCCAGGGAACCAGCCATTTAGCTAATGAGATGGCTTCTTAAAGTGAAGGGTCTGGTGCCTCATCCCTGAGTGCATCCCCTCCCATCACTGTAGAAAAGGACATGTTTCATAGGGATGTGACATGTTCTCAGGCAGACACATCAAGGGAAGGGGAGCACACTGCTCTCTTCTCCTGGTCCTCCATCCGCACAGTCCGCTGGGACACCAGGTGTCCTTCTGCAGCCACAGAGAGCCCAGAGAACAGGATGCAAAAGGAAGGGTGAGAGAAAGAACAACACACTACATAGTCACTTAAATCACTCTGCAAGCCTCCCAAGGCAATTAAAAAAAAATGGTGTAAAATTTCAATGGAGCAACACCCCTCCCTAAATATCTGTCTCCCCGAATATCTCCCAAGAACTTCCAAGATATTACCCGAGCTGATGTATTTTAGCCTAGAGTCTCTCAGTAGAGCTGTTTCTTCACTACATGCTAGTTCAGATATTTTTACATTCTCTTTCCTTTGCTTCAATGAAGGGAAATGTTTGTTTTTTTTACCCCTCTTTTCACAATGCAGCTTTCATCTGTGACTCATAGCTTGTGCCCGAAAAGGTAGGTAAATGAACAAACAGTACTTCTTTTCAAAGAAAAGGAAATTAAAATAAGCTACAGACTGGAAGATCAGTGTGTCCCGTCCTGAGTGCCTAGCCCTACAGGAGGAGGACATGATGGCATTTCCAGCTAGCATGAGCATGAAACCCTCACGGTGTTCTGACCACTGGGGACTGATGACCAAGAAGCTGGAAGAGACGGTTGCCCCCATCCCTGCCCCAACACACATACATGTTCACAGAAAGCTCTGTCTCTAACTGCCACCCAGTGGGCACACATCGCGTTTAACAGCGCCTGAACTTACTGCCAATTGAATAATGACCACTATTTTAGGAAATGTCAGTATTTCTCTTAAAAAATCAATTTATTGTGAGCAGCTCTGATTTCAGGCAATCTGCCTGGCAAGCTGGAACTGGGGACACATGCAGCTTGTTCTGGTGATGACCAAGTCAGGCTCACGGGACTTCTGAGTGTGGCTGGATGAGATGCTCTGGATTCAGCATAGACGCCAGACGCCCCCTTCCTCTGGCAGTGCTCAGTGGGACAACCGTAGACATTTGGTAGGACTCTGGGGGTTTTTTGCTAGAATTCTGAAAGTGAAAGTGTTTGTTGCTCAGACATGTCCGACTCTGCGACTCCATAGATTATAGCCTGCCAGACTCCTCTGTCCATGGAATTCTCCAGGCCAGAATACTGGAGCAGGTTGCCATTCCCCTCTCCAGGGGATCTTCCCAACCCTGGGATCAAACCTAGGTCTCTTTCATTGCACATAGATTCTTTAGTGTCTGAGCTACAATCCTGGATCTCTCTAACTGATATAGTTACCTAGTCCAAGTTTGTTCTGCTTGCCACATGACAGGTCAGTAAAATTGGAGACAGGTGTTGAGGCAAGGAATACAACTTTGTTTGAAATTACCAACCTAGACAACGTATTAAAAAGCAGAGACATTACTTTGCCAACAAAGGTCTGTCTAGTCAAAGCTATGGTTTTTCCAGTAGTCATGCCTGGATGTAAGAGTTGTGCTATAAAGAAAGCTGAGCACTGAATAATTGATGCTTTTGAGCTTTGGTGTTGGAGAAGACTCTTGAGAGTCCCTTGGACTGCAAGGAGATCAAACTAGTCAATCCTAAAGGAAATCAACCCTGAATATTCAATGGAAGGAGTGTTGCTGAAGCTGAAACTCCAATCTTTCAGCCACCTGATGCAAATAACTGACTCATTGGAAAAGATCCTTATGCTGGGAATGATTGAAGGCAGGAGGAGAAGAGGACGACAGAGGATGAGATGGTTGGATGTTATCACTGACTCGATGGACATGAGTTTGAGCAAAATCTGGGAGTTGGTGATGAACATGGAAGCCTGGCATGCTGCAGTCCATGGGGTCACAAAGAGTCAGACACGACTGAGTGACTGAACTAAACTGACTGAAAAGATGGCAGACTAATGTCTCAACCCTCTTATTGGGATCTGGAAGCCAAGTTCTTTTATAGAACAGAGATGGGTAGGGCCTGAGGAAACAAAGTAAAAATGCCATTAGTCTTGTAAATATCTCCAAGAATGGCCAGCTTCAGGAAGGAGATGTATTAATTTCTTCCTTCCTTCCTGCCATATGCAAGTGGACAGGGTTCTGAAAAAAGACACTTCAGTTTAACAGTCAGGCAGAGGAGCAGGGTCTCTGAGGCAGGCCGTTATGTTTGATTATAATAACAGAGGCTATGGAAAGCAAGTAAAAAATAGTTCCAGCATGCAGTCAGAATTGCTCTTCCCTGAAACAACATGAGTGTGGCCATGGGGGGATGGCTGGGTGCTTACACTGGCCTCAGGCGGGTAGGGGTTGTCCCAGCTCACTACCCAAGTTTACAACCCTGGATTTCTGTTGGGTGGAACCACTCAGGACTGGAGACTCAGCTGGAATCCTACACTCTGACACCCTTGCAGTCCCTCCATGGGGTGCAGTGAGGCCTAGTTCCTGCACCCCCAGCTGCTGGAGGGCATTCTGTCCCTTACAGACTGACTCCCCCAAACCAAGCCATGCCTCCCTCACAGTGCTCCAGTCCCCCTTCCATTGTGAGCAAAGCAAACTCATTCTACTCCCAACTCTGACACCCTTTGGAGATGGTGGGATCAGTCGGACATTACTAAGCATGCAGGGAAAGGCAATGGTCTGAAATCAGAAAAGAATTCCAGATTTCAGAGATGAAAACCTTTGCCAACCAGAACTACTGTGTTTACAGATGCATGATTTGACCAATGTTCTGCTGCTGCTTCCCAAGTCCATCAGTGATTTGGGAAGACGGATTTTAGGTGCCCAGTAGTGGATCCCCAAGTGTGTGCTGATGCCTGCTGGGTGGATGGGTGGGGGGGACACAGGGGAAGGTGTCTTTAAAGCTGGCCCTGCCCCAGAGAACTCAGGGTCTGCAGTACGCAAGCTGTGGTGGTCCCACCCACTGCCCACCCACTGGTCCCCGTGACTGATGTCTCTTCAGGGGGTTTATCCTTCTCATGCCTCATCTGCTTACACCATGGGTCTGCAAGACTTAGACATGAGGGGGTGATTAGCTTACCC
This sequence comes from Dama dama, assembly GCF_033118175.1. Lineage (NCBI taxonomy): Eukaryota > Metazoa > Chordata > Mammalia > Artiodactyla > Cervidae > Dama > Dama dama. The sequence goes on along the minus strand of NC_083694.1, from coordinate 44,931,208 downwards.
CAGACCACAGCCTGCCAAATTGGCTGCCCTGGAGAAGAGAGGCTGAGAGATGGGGAAAGAAAGCTAATTGGCCTCCTCCAGCCATGGGTAATTGCTGGGCTCAGGCTTCTGTAATCAGCCAGAAGGAAACATTTCTATCCCTTGGGTAGGAAAGAATCTGGAAGCCTTCTTGCAGGAAACACTGTGGCTATTTGCTGGATCTGGGCTGAACGGGGGTGGGAAGGGGTCGGCTGGACTAAGGTCTGGGGCCATTCTCCTCCTTCAAGGCAGACAGATGTACAACTGTAGATCATCCTCCAGGCTGGGAAGGCTCCAATCCAGGGCAGAGGAGGGCGTGTTTCAGAGCCAAGACCCTGTAGAGGTGTGAGGGGCGGGGCTGTGCAGGAGGCGGGGTCGGGTTCACCAAGCGCCATTCGTCAGGACGCAGGTGAGCTGCACCTGCCTGGCCGCACACAGGAAGGGCTTGGTGGATCAGCCTGGACTGGCCTCAGCCACGATGACCGTGTCCTGTCTCTTAGGAGGAAACACCTTGCTCTGAGCTTTATTTAGCAACAGGCCACCAACATGGGGACGAGGACACAGGTGGACACGTCAGATGGTCGGTCCTCCTTCACTGATCACAGGGAACCGGCCCCAATAAGCTGGCGAGTGTCCTGATGGTGACTCCTACAGGGACACCCCTTTCCCTGAGGTTAGTCACGGGTTCTCATCTTTTCCCTACACTGGGATGTGGGGGCATATCCTCAGCTCCCCTACTGGGGAAGGATGGATAGAGCAAGGAAAGCCAGGTCCACTTGGCCTCTGGGTTTGGAGGCAGTCCAGGCACCATCATGGTGGATGAGACCTCCTCACCATCAGTGAGAGCTGTGACCAGAACCCCAGGACTTGGCAGGTATTCAGAGCCTGGGAGAGTGTGGGCAGGGGGAGGAGATGACCCCTCCATGTCGGCAGAAGGCCAGTTTCATTCTCACCATGTACATGCTCACTTGTGTGAGCATACATACCTGCATACACATGCATGCACCCACATATGTATAGAGACACGTGTATATACATCCATGCATGCACACACACTCCCACATGTGGGCATGCACACACACCTCGTGGCATTCCTGTGTTTGGGCTCCAGACTCCAGCTCTGAGTTGACCCCTGCTTCTGTCCTGGTGCGTCTCTGACAAGTTCCTGCACTTGCCTGTGCTTCCGTGTCCTCATCTATAAAGTGGCATCAATCGTCAGAGGTACCTCAAAGGATGGCCCTGAGGGACCTGGAGACCTTAACCAGTGCCTGGCACAGAACAGGTGTTCCAGAAATGCCAGGTATCACAGCGTTCCCTCGGATCTGGCATCCTCATCCCCACACACACTCTCCTATCTTTGTGAAGCTGCCTGGATGTGCACAGTGGTGATGCTGGTCCCTCTGCTGTCTTGCCTTCAGCCTCATAGACTAAACTCTCTGTCCCGTGCAGGGGAAGGATGCTCCCCTGAGAGGCTGAGGACTGCTGCAGACCCCAGGTCCTCCAGAGTCTGGCTTCTCATACTGTCCGAGGGGAAGACTACCCAATCACAAACCAATGCTCTTGTAAAGTATGTTTTAAGTGAATCAGATCTTAGGTGTTCTTGCTGCACACACACAAAATGGTAATTATGTTTGATTGTGGCAATCATTTCACAATGTATACATACATCAAAACATCACGTTGTGTATCTTAAATGCATACAATTTTCATTTGCCAATTACACCCCAGTAAAGCTGGGGGGAGGGAAGTAAATTGGTAGGTAAATGAAAACTAGACATACGAGACATCTGTAAACTAGACATATGAGAGACAACCTCCAATTTAAAAAAAATAGTATTGTTGGATTCAAAGGAAATAAAATGACTGCCAAATTGCTGAAGTTTCTAGATGCTTCCTTCCTCTTTATTTCTGCACTCGTCTCATCTGAGGCCAGAAGTCATCAGCTCAGGGAGGGACACCGGGCTCCAGACTTCAGCAGGCGGAGCACTGCCCCAGGCTTTGTTAGTTTTCATCAGGACACTTCTAGGACCTGTCACATATAGGACACTCAACTTGGGTGAGGACTGGCAGGGTGAGGGAATTGAAGTTCTGGGGAAGAAACTGCCACCGTCATTGTCAAGAGCAGATGAGGCAGGCAAGTCGCTGCTTATTCGTTGGGGGCTGCAGCTGCCTCAGACGTCAGGCTGTAAAGGAAAGAGAAATTCAAGGCAATGAGGAATGAACTGATGCAAAGGGACCACTGTAGGGAAGGGAGTGTTCTAGTCAAGGGGTGTGACCATTCTAATTGGGAAGGGACTATTCTTTACTAAGGGCATGGTCGTTCTAATTAGGAGAGGCTATTCTAATTAGGGGCATGATTATTCTACTAGAGGTGGAGAAGACTCTTGAGAGTCCCTTGGACAGCAAGGAGATCAAACAAGTCAGTTCTAAAGAAAATCAACCCTGAATATTCACTGGAAGGACTGACACTGAAGCTGAAACTCCCATACTTGGTCCACCTGATACAAGGAACTGACTCATTGGAAAAGACCCTGATGCTGGGAAAGGTTGAAGGCAGGAGGAGAGGAGGTGACAGAGGATGAGATGGATGGATGACATCATTGATTCAATGGACATGAGTTTGAGTAAACTCCGGGAGATAATGAAAGACAAGGAAGCCTGGCAACCTGCAGTCCATGGGGTCGCCAAGGGTCCAACAAAACAACAACAATTCTAATTAGGGGAAGTCCTATTCTAATTAGGAGTGTAGTAATTCTAATTGGGATGTTCTGGTTAGGGATGCAGCTATTCTAATTAGGGGAAGCGCTAGTCTAGTCACTTCAGTTGTGTCTGACTCTTTGCAACCGTATGAACTGCAGCCCACCAGGCTCCTGTGTCCATGGGATTCTCCAGGCAAGAATACTGGAGTGGGTTGCTGTGCCCTTCTCCAGGGAATCTTCCTAACCCAGGGATTGAACCCATATCTCTTACATCTCCTGCATTGGCAGGGGGGTTCTCTACCACTGGGGCCACCTGGGCTACCCAGGTCGCTATAATAAGTATCTAATAAGGAATACAACCATAGCGAGGTCCCTGTGACCACAGGGTCTCCAAACATCTCAAGAGTTGGGCAAAAGCATGTTTCTTTTTCGGGCTAGAAGCACCAGGTGTGGGGAAGTGTTCTGAAAGGAAGGAGAGATCAGATAATAAATCAGAGAACATTTACCTCAAGGCTGGCCTGTTCTCAGGAGGGGTTGCCTACTGGTTCCAGCAGAGGGTGGACCTGGGGTGGAGAGAAGAGGAAGCCAGGGTGGATTAATAAGCACTTTGTCCCCTTGGTGGTGGGAACGAACTGTCAGCTAATTATTGACAAGGCAAGGCATGGGCCTATGGAGGTCTAAGTCTGGTCTTTTCCCATGTAAGCAAGAGGGCACAGAGGTGTCATCTGAGTCACATAGCTGGGGGAGGGTTGCTGGGAGTGATTCCAGAGCACCAAGAGACTGACTTCTTGACCTTGGCTGTGTTCTGTGGTCACAGGGCTGGACGTTGTCACTCCAGGTTCCTCACAGCTGAGTTCAAATCACAGTACCACTCCCTAGGGCAACTGATCTGGTCAGGAGACAGGGCTCTCTAGTCTTGGATTCCAGGCCTGTCTGAAGGCTGTAGGGAGAATTCCATCAGATGGAAAATGTAAACCTGATCTGTCAAGACTCCTCCTTAAATACTGACTTTGCTATTGTACCTCCAACCAGATAATCCAAGCAGCTCAGGGGAAAACTCTGGAATAAAGCAGAAGGTCTATTTGTGAAAGGAGTATTTACCTCTGTATTTATTTCTCATTTTCATAAGCCTTTCAGGACTTTGGGGCTGTGATGAGGTGCCCCCCAAGACCTCCCCATAAGGGAGGTGGGTAGACCCATGGTCTGCAGATACAGCACAGAAGGGGTGCCTCTGAGAACAAGACAGGGCAATGGAGGGTCATCAGAGAGAGGCTGATCAGCAGGGACTTCGAGAAAGGAGCCCCAGGCATCTGGGTGCTGACAGTCTAGCATCGACCAAGGGAGGGGACCTTGACCAGAGGCCCTCAATGTGCCATTTCAGAAGACAAAGTGGAGGCACAGCTTTCCTCCCCTACACCCAAAAAGCACCCGCATCCTCTAGCCGCCCTTGTACCAATTCCAGCCTCCCATGTGAAGGAGGATGGGGCTCCCTGCAGCAGGAAAGTGATCCTGCTTTCCAGGACCCTGGGGGTGAAGATGTGTTGAGCTTTCCAACACAAACTGCACTAGACTGGGGCCCCGTGAATGTTGCAGTTTTAATTGTACAGTTTAGGTTGACCTGAGTTATCTGTCTCTTGGGGCTGATCAATCTTCAGGCCAAGAGAGAGAGAAAGAGAAGGGAGAAGGAGAGGGAGAGAGGGGAGGGAAAAAGGAGAAAGGAAAGAGAGGGAAGGAAATGCGGATGGAGGGAGGAAGGGAGGGCTGGATAGAATGAAGAATCAAGGGAGGGATGCAGAGGTGGAGGGAAGAAGGGAGGGAGTCTCTGCCTGAGAACTGCCCATCCCATCTACAGACATGTCTGATTTAGTCACTCCAGTCGTGTCTGACTCTTTTGTGACCCTACAGAGTGTAGCCCTCCAGACTCCTTTGTCCATGTGATTCTCCAGGTAAGAATACTGGAGTGGGTTGCCACTTCTTCCTCCAGGGGACCTTTCCCATCCAGGGATTGAACTTGCATCTCCTGCACTGGCAGGTGGATTCTTTACCAGTGAGCAACCAGGGAAGTCCTCATCCCATCTGAGTGCTCCCCAGAAAATACCCATAACCCCCTGCCTCCTCTCTTGCTGGCCATGCTATCATCTGCTCTTGGTGCTCATGGCCTTCAGTTAAGAGAAAGTTCCTTGCCAATAATGAAGCAACTTTGGTACTAAATAAAGAAGTAAACTGTAAGAAGAGGTGACCATCCAAGACCTGACACGCAATTTGCGATGTTCTACAGGTACCCAGAATGGACTGGGAGATACTGGGGGAGGTGGATGCTCTTGTGGCCATGATTGTCCTCCAACAGCATCTCATGGAGTAGGAGATGGTCTTCTCCTGCCCCAACTCTGTTGAACACAATCATAATCACTTAATATGAATTAACATTGAGTCATTCCTTTTTTCAAGCTAATTGAAAACTGCATATTGTCCTCATGCAAATAGCTCTTTATGTCAATTACCGAATGTGGTATCCACCATTTTTTAATTAACCCCTCTCCGTAGCTTCCTTTGAAATCTAGTTGACTGGTTCATCTTGTCACAATTACAGTCGATAAAGACCAAGATCTCTCCAAAGAATATTTCACTTTGTATTCAAAGGATTGCAGAAGGGGATCTGTGCTTTTGCTTTTTCATCCAGCAGGAATGCTTCTACACACACACACACCCTTATGTGAAAATCCTACACCTTCTTTACTTTTCCTCCAAACTCATCCCAATTCTCTGACTTTCACTCAGGGGAGATATCCCTTTCTTCCCTAGTGCTCCCCTGGTTTGCACCTCAAATACTGTGATTACAGTTTTCCTTCTTATTATACTCAGTTATATACACAATGGGTCCAGCACTAAATTACAATCTACCAGAGACCAGGACCTATGTTTCCTGATGAGGTCAGGATTGAGATTTAAGCCTTCAGTGGGTGTGCAGCCAAGGGATGTGTGTCAGTCAGCTATGCTGCATAACAAACCACCCCAGAGGCTGCCAACTTAAAACAAGCATTTACCAGGTTCAAGGTCTGTAAGTTAGCTGGGAAGTTCTGTCAATCTGGACAGGGCTTGGTTGAGCTCAGTGAGTCTCATGCACACACTGATGGTCGGTTGATGGATCAACTAGAGGTTGGCTGATCAAGAACGGTCCTCCGGGCCTGGCTCTTGACTAAGCAGTCTTGTAAGTTGCAGCACGCAAGTCTGCTGGGAGCTGGTCTGCATTTTCTCAGTGCACCTTGCAAGAGTTTGCACTGACCACTCTCAGCTGCTCTGCGGTGCTCCTCACATCCATCCCTGTGGAAAGGGCCTTGAGGGACAGAACACAGAGCCATGTGCCACATTGGCTTTGTCCTACACACAGAGCCCACATCACCCCAAGCTCTGCTGGCCATGACCAGACTACCCTCAGGGCTCCAGGCTGTCTGTGGCTTCTGCTTCCCTTTTGGAAGCCTTGGATCACATGCACAACACCTCCTCATAGAGGACGTGGGAAAGAGAAAGTATACGGTACGTCTACATGTGTATGTATGGGTGTTCAAGGGCCCACAGAGAGGTAAACACTAATTCCCACATACAGCCACTGTGTGAGTAAAAACAATGGATTTTCTAAATTTATAGGTTGTCTGTTTTAAGTGTACAGATAATTCACATTATGAAAGGCAGGGGTAGGAAGGGGACTGGACTACATGTGAAGCTCCTGATATTTAGGACCCCCTGCACCTCCCAAGCACCTTGTGGCTTTTGTTAAGTCCCTCAACTTTTCTGTATCTTGGTTAAGCTTTTTATTTAAGCAGTTCTCAGGATAGTCTGGCAGGGTTGCCATAGTGACCAGAGAAGAACACAAGTGCAGATACAAATGAAAAGAACACAGTGTTGTATAACTATGGGCCATTGTTATTATTATTAGTCCTGTTGGTGCTGTAAATCAACTGAAAACACTCTTAGTCCAAATTTCCAAGCAGACTCTGATATCCTTCCCCAGCCCTGTATAAACGCTTTCCATGTCATCCTAGTGAGTGGGCCAGAGGGTGTATTTCTGTCCATTCACACACCTTCGTTCATTCAAATCATTTTCACTAGGTGTCTGCTATGTGCCCAGCACTGTTATAGATGCTGAAGAGACAGGCACTTGCAGAAATGACAAGGTCTTTGTACACGTGGAATTTGCATTCTAGTGAGAAAGACAAAAACAAAGTTGTGGACAGTGATTTCCGATGCTGCTCAGTGTTATGAGAGAAGTGAGCTGGTGGGGGTGGGGTAAAGTAGTACCATAGGGAAAAGTTGGATGAACCTCCACCCTCTTGTGGATAGGTGTCCCAGAAGCCCTCTCTAAGGAGATGGTATTTATGTTCAGTCCCGAAGGATGAGAAGGGAATTGAAACTAATGAAAGCTCAGAGAGGCAAAGCCACCTGCCCAGTTCACACAGCTGGCCAATAACAGATATCCATCAGGTTTTGATGTTCCAGATTCCCTTCCCCTACCCCACAGCTGCTCTGCTTTTTTCTTTCCCCCCCCCCCCCAAGATATAAAGGTCTTTATTCAACAAAGTTATCTCACTCAGTAACAAAAGAACAGGATTTAACAATTCCCCTCAAGGTCTGGAGCAGTATCCAGCGCTGGAAGCAGGAAGCATGACCTGCTGACATATCAGCTGCTGCTCAGAGCCTCAGGTGACCACATGGAGGTCACAATTGGGGTTCTTCCGAAGGATGACAAAACCTTCTAGAAGAGGGGTGACAGGAAGAAACTCCTCAGGGGCCAATTCTGCCTCCTCTCAGTAAGCCCACATCTCTGGGGTTGTGTGTGCCTGGAATCCCGTGATGGTCTTAGGTTTGTCATCCTGACCCAAGCGGACATTCACTGGCAATGGCCAAAGCTCTTCATTGAATGTGACCAGCATCTGGGGCTGCACGGCAGCCACCAGCCCATAGAAGATGTAACGTGACTTGCCTAGGGCGATGTTGCAAACTAGGAAAGAGACAAGTACAGTGAGCAGTCCAGCCATGGCCCCTTGACTCACAGTGGATAGCAGCTGTGCTCACCCTGACGAAGACCAGAAGGATGAAAGCCTCTCCAGTGTCCAATCCCTCCAGCCTAGAAATGAAGCTTGGCCCATTTGGTTACATGCCAGCCATCAGCCCTGTTCCTTGAAAACCACTATGACAGCTCTACCAAAACTGTTTTCCACACCCACATGCATCTATCCCTCCTGCCTGGCATGACCACACAGCCGAAGGCCTCTGGGAGAAAGAGAAACAGGGTGTCCTCCTCATTGTCAAGCTGGTGCCACCCAAGGCTCTCTGATGTGTGTTCAGTCATCGCTTCACGAACCTTCTTCTCTGGTCAGAATGAACCCATTCATTGAGTTAGCCATTGTTGTTGTTTGGTTTGAAGTCGTGTCTGACTCTTTGTGACCCCATGGACTGCAGCACACCAGGCTTCCCTGTCCTCCACTATCTTCCAGAGTTTGCTCAAATTCATGTTCATTGAGTTGGTGATGCTATCTAACCATCTCATCCTCTGCTGCCCCCCTCTTCTCCTCCTGCCTTCAATCTTTCCCAGCAGCAGGGTCGTTTCCAATGAGTCAGCTCTTCGCATCAGGTGGCCAAAGTACTGTAGCTTCAGTTTTAGTCCTTCTAATGAATATTCAGGGTTGATTATAAAAGCTGAGATGTCCCCTCCTTCTGAGTCCAAGGTTCTGCTTGGTAAGGGCCTGAGGATGGAATACAGACTCAGAACCCCTTTACAAGAAGCCTTGTGGCACTACCCAGGAGGATGGGTTTGGTCAAGCTCAGGACAACCTGAAATGAATATAAAATAATCTGTGTCTGATGAGAGTATTAGGCAAAACTTTAGGGTCAATTTAGCTTGGTTTAAATGTTTCCCACTCATTAGCAATAATTTAGAATACATTTCCTTTTCTCCCCCAAAACTTGAAGTTTTATTTTAATAGCTCTGTGATTTTGGAACAGATCATTAAAATTAATGATATTCCAAACGTTCCAGTGTGCCTGGTGGAGTCTGATCAGTGTTTTTCCCTTTATAGATCATCAGTAATAGAACACTTTAATGGCCCTAGTATAACGCCATTCTCTCTCTCTCTGTCTCTGTTAATGAATAATTGCCATAGCCAGATATGGAACCCCCCAAAAAAGGAGGAAGCATATTTCATTAGGTGTGTCAATGCTGGACCCTAAATAATTCAGTACCCCATATTAAAATATTCAGTGCTCTCAATGTCCTAATGGGATATAATGAAATGTCCCCAAACGCTGCCGTCTTAAAATTAACATCCTTTGAAATTTTGAAATCAATCAGTGGCAATGACAAGAGCCAAGTCTAATCCTTTATTGATTTGTGCAGCCAAAGAAAGGAAAAGGAGACTGGCTTAGTCCCACCCATCCAGCTGGCCGACTGCTGGCCAGCAGTGTTATTCATTCAGTCTGTGTCCTGGTGGCCTGAAAACACCAGCTGGTCAGCCCCCTGCTTGTATGTGACAGACAATGCTGCTGGATCTCCAAGACCTGGCCCTAGTTCCCACTTGAGGTGTAGGTTGTGACCAGGCCTGTTCCGTGCACCCATCAGAAGACACCTTTTGCTCTTGGGTGGAGCTAGACTGAGTTACGCATGGTCCAGGCTCTAGGTGGTCGGTTTATTGGGAGGACAGGTCACTTATCCCCACAACCAGCTCTGTACCGTCACTCTGTTTTATTCTTCACGTCAGTTGTCACCCTCCTACATTATCTTGGTTATTTTGGGGAGGCTTCTTTGGACTCCATCCTCTGTCCTCTTATAAATTAATCCATCTTAATTAACCTTATAAATTAATCCCATCTGTGGATGGATGGATGAATAAATGGATGAATGGATAGAGGATTGCATGGATGGTGGATGGATGGATGAGTAAATGGTTGAATAAATGGATGAAGTCATGGGTAAGTCATGGATGGATGCATGTCACACTCCTTGAGTTCTCTGCATAGAAAAACAATGCCTACTACATATTTGTTGGCTGAATGAATGACCCAGTTTCCATATCCAACAATGCTGAGAATTCCCCATCCCCATGAGCTTGCTACTACCTCTGTTCTTGCTAAGTGTCTTGCCTCACAGCTTACCACGGACATGCTGGACCATGGTGTTTGCATCTGTATTAAACTAGGAGTGCTCTCTGCCTTGTTGACAGTCAACTTCTCCCCTTCAACTCATCTACATTCGACACACAGTAGGCCCTCACCCCTCCACACCTCTGGTAAGAAACCACATGAACCCACACAAAGCAAATCATAAAAGAGTACTTTGAATAATTCAACAAACAGCCCCTGGAATCCAGGCACCTTTCACAGGCATTATGTGCCTATTGGCTGAAACTCAAAGGAAACACAGAAAATGGGAAACCACAAGAAGTCTCTTTATGAAGATTAAAATTGCCTGGTGACAAAGCAGCCTCATGTATCCAGTCAGACTCAAGAGGAAATAAGAAAATCCAGCACATAAATTGGAATTGGGTCAGAAGGGCTGGGACAGAATCACAGTGAAAACATCAGTTCACACGAAGAAAATTGAAAGATGGCAGGAAGTTGGATGACTGACAACATGCTCCCTAGGAGACGGGCTGTGGTTGTCCCGGCCTTGCCTCTGGGGAGTCACCCCCTGGCTGGCATGGGGCAGGATGCTCCTGGCATGACCCAGAGCCAGGAGAGCTCACTGGAAAGACCCAGGCAGCAAGAAGGTTGCAAGTCCCAGGACACACATCTGAGTAGCTATTTGTTAACTCAGTCTTCAGAGAGTTGGACCATAAAGAAGACTGAGTGCCCAAGAATTGACGCTTTCACATTGCGGTGCTGGAAAAGACTCTTGAGGGTCCTTTGGGCAGCAAGGAGATCAAACCAGTCAATCCTAAAGGAAATCAATCCTGAATATTCATTGAAAGGACTGATGCTGAAGCTGAACACTTTGGCCACCTGATGCAAAGAGCCAACTCATTGAAAAAGACTCTGATGCTGGGAAAGATTGAAGGCAAAAGGGGAAGAGGGTGGCAGAGGATGAGATGGCTAGATAGCATCACTGAATCAATGGGCATGAATCTGAGCAAACTCTGGGAGATAGGAAAGGACAGGGAAGCCTGGCGTGCTGCAGTCAATGGGGTCACAAAGAGTCGGACATGACTGGATGACTAAACAACAACCACCTGGCTTCCACACCTTCCTTCGAGGCCCATGCATGAGAAAGGACAGTATAACCAGGTATGTGCTTACTTCTGAGGTATGGACACAGCATCCACCATCCAGGAGGATGCAGAGACCCCTACGTAGCCCCTCCACTTTATCTCCCAGTCATTCGCAGCACTGAGGACTTCAGCATGGACCCTGGGGCAGTTGGCTTGAACGAGACAGACCTTGGAGCAGAACTTCTTGTAACACACAAGGACATTGTTCTGACACATTCTTTCTCTGCCAACTGCTTTGCCTAAATGCTGAAGGGCCCCAGGCTCAGTCTCAACAGCCTTTCATGGCTTGACCACATTCTTTCCATGTGGTCCTACCTGGCACTGATCCAAATAGCACATCTGGGGTCCCTGACACCACCACCCCCAACACACACACACTGTTATTGTTGTTTAGTTGCTCAATCATGTCTGACTCCTTGCAAACTCCTGAACTGTAGCCCACCAGGCCTCTCTGTCCATGGGATTTCCCAGGCAAGAATCCTAGAGTGTGTTGCCATTTCCTTCTTCAGGGGATCTTCCCCACCCATGGATCAAACCTGTGTCTCCTGCATTGGCAAGCGGGCTCTTTACTACTGGGCCCCCTGGGAAGCCCCTACCCCTACTGTTACTCCAACCTTAATGCCTCTCCTGGGCCTCAGATGTACATGAAGTTGCCTCCTTCTAATGCAACTCAGAACCATTTATGAACTTTCAAACCTCCTTGGGGCAAAGCTGAAGCCTGGTGTCCCCGTCTGCCCATGGGTCCTGCCCCATCTCCTTCACACACCTCACTGTGCATCTACTCACACAAACTCAGAGGCTCAAGCTGAAACCCTGGGGGCTCTCCTGGAGGAATCTTTTCCCATCAGCAGCCCCCACAGCTGACAGGCCAGCAAGGCCTGTAGACAGGTCTTAGAGTCCATCTGAATCCCTCTGATGCCCTCCACACACACAGATGCTGTCCCTGGTCAGGACTCTGGCCATGGCTCCCAGCAGAGGCCTCCAGTCCATCCCACAATGTTGACTGAGCCCTGCCATGGGCTGGGACAAGTCTGGGACAGGCAGCAGCAGTAAAGCAAACAGAAGCCCCCACCCTGGACCCTGATCCTGGAGCAGGGAGACCAGTGATAAACACATGCGTTGTGCCGGTAAGAGCCAGGAGGACACTGGGGAAAAGGCATGATGGGAGTCAGGGTGATGTCCCCAGGGCATGTGGCGAACACAGGTCATGTCTGTCCTGGCAGGACTGTGAGGACTTTGACTTTTCTCTGAATGAGACAGAAGCCCCCAAAGTGTTTGAGATGAGGAGTGAGGGGTGTTATCTGGTGGTTGAGTAAAAACTAGACCCTAGGGAGGCGGGAGTGGGAGCAAAGACTCAGGTAGGAGGCTGGGGAGGGGTCAGGAGAGACTCCTGGAGAGACGCTGCAGCCTGGACCACCCGGTGGCAGGACGTGGAGAAGGATGGGCTTGGGGTCCACCTGTGCCCTCGGGCCCACTCTGCAGCAGCCCAGCAAGCCTTCAGAAATGTAAGTCAGCACATCCCACCCCTGGGACTGAATCTGTCCACAGATTCCTGCCATCCTGAACCTCTGAAGAGCCAGCCCTCAGGGCCTCCTACCTCCCTCTTGGGCCTGTCTCCTCCTTCACTGCACCGGAGCCAAGCCAGCTTCCCTGGGCCCCTCCAGCTCATTCCTACCCCAGGGCCTTTGCATTAGCATCCCCTCTGCCTGGAGGGCTCTCCTTGGACACTCCCCTGCCTACTTCTTCTTTCTCAGTTCCCTCCTCTTTGGAAAGGCCTCCCTATCTTCCACTACACCCACCATCACAGCAACCCTGTTTATCTTCTTCGAAACAGCTGTCACCCCTGGAGGTTTTTCTCGGTATTTATTTTCTGCACCCCTCTCCCAACCAAAACAGAAGTTAATGGGCACAGATGTTCTGTGGCTTATTTGCCAATGTGTCCTGCATCTGGAGTAGGACCTGGGTACCTAGAGGGCATCATAAATATTTGGTAATTAGGGACACAGGAAACAGAACAAGTGCTCATCCTCCAGAGCACACCACAGGCTCCAAGAACCTGCTCAGGCTCTGTGGACTTTCCTGAGCAGCCAGGAGTCCAGATGGCAGGTGGAGTGACATCAGCATCATCCCGCAGGTGAGCCCTAAGGATCTCAGCTGCTCAGCGGGTGCTTGCAGAGCCTCTGAGCTCATGGCTATCTGTGGTCAATGGAGATGCCGAAAGCAAAATAAACTACCAAGGGAAATGCAAGCTGGCTGCCTGTGACCAGAGGAGAGCCTGGGGTCCTATCCATCTCCTCCCCCGGGCCTTGCCTCTCACTGCCCTTCAAGGCCACTCTGCAAAGTTGTCAGAGAGCAGAAGTGGCCTCCACCCATCCTGCCTGGCTCAACCCTGTGGGAGGGGCCCAGGCAAGGAGCTGCTGGCTTGTGCTCTATTGAAGCTGCTAAAAGAGCCTGAACAAAACCAGACAAGTTTCCATGGGCACAAGAGCAGAGAGGAGAGCTCTAGGAGACTGTCACCTCCTCCAACTGGGGTGGAGAAATGAGCTCAGGCTGCTTTAACAGGGCCTGATAGCTTGCAGTGAACGATGTCGGATTCATGATCTCCAAAGAGGAAGATTTAGCTTCAGGACCAGGGACCAGCCTTGATCACTCAAGAGCTTTTGTGTAGCAGAGTTTTATTCAAGTATAAAAAGGGACAGAGAAAGCTTCTGACAAGACATCAGAAGGGGGACAGAGAGTGCTCCCACTCACTAGTCTCATCAAGGACTTATATACTTTTACCATAGCCTTGACTAGACGATTGTTTGCAAAGTGATGTCTCTGCTTTTTAAAAGTAATGTCTCTGCTTTCCTTACTCCTTGGAAGGAAAGTTATGACCAATCTAGATAGCATATTAAAAAGCAGAGACATTACTTTGCCAACAAAGGTCTGCCTAGTCAAGGCTATGGTTTTTCCAGTAGTCATGTATGGATGTGAGAGTTGGACTATAAAGAAAGCTGAGTGCCGAAGAACTGATGCTTTTGAACTGTGTGGTGTTGGAGAAGACTCATGAGAGTCCCTTGGACTGCAAGGAGATCAAACCAGTCCATCCTAAGGGAGATCAGTCCTGAGTGTTCATTGGAGGGACTGATGGTGAAGCTGAAACTCCAATACTTTGGCTACCTGATGCGAAGAGCTGACTCATTTGAAAAGACCCAATACTTGGAAAGATTGAAGGCAGGAGGAGAAGGGGAAGACAGAGAACGAGATGGTTGGATGGCATCACTGACTCAATGGAGATGAGTTTGAGTAAACTCTGGGAGTTGGTGATGGATGGGGAGGCCTGGCACGCTGCAGTCCATGGGGTCACAAAGAGTCAGACACAACTGAGCAACTGAACTGAACTGAACTGAAGCAAGATACATTGTTAAATTGACTAAGACAAAGCAATGGAGAAAAAAAAGATTGTCCTTTTCTCCTCCTTGAGAACCCCAGACCCCTATCTCCTCCTCGAGGGCTCTGGATCTCTTTCTCTTCCTCAGGGACCCTGGACTTCTTATCAACCTACCTAGGAATTGACTCTCTCAGGTCTAAAGGGCTTAAACACAGACATTTATTGTCTCTCAGTTTCAGAGAAAAGGTCCAAGAAATCAGGGCACTAGTGGGGTCAGTTACTGGGGAGGCCTCTCTTCCTGGCTTGCAGACTGCCGCCTTCTGGCTGTGTCCTCACTTGGCCCCTTCTCTGGGCACCTGGAGAGAGAAAGAGGAAGAGAGAGAGAGCTCCCTGGTGTCTCTTCCCCTTTATCTAGGAACACCAGTCCTATTGGATTTGGGCCCACCCTTATGATCTATTTAACCCTAGTTACTTCCCTACAGGAGGTTACACTGGGGGTTAGGGTTTTAACCAACAGATCACAGAGACACAGTTCAGTTCATAACGAGTGGCTACCTGTGTCACGATGCAATGGTTTTCTGATTCCCATTTATTTATCCTCTAACAGTGGGTTAAAACCCTCCCTGAGTATCCAAAAGAAAGCCCCTCCTCATATGAAGAAGTAGAGGCCTCAGAAGATGATATGAATGCACAAGTCATAGGAATGATATGAAGGCACAAGTCACATTGATAGAATTTTCTGGAATGATTGATAGTGCAGGAGAAAGGAAGGGTCCCTGGATAGTGATGCAGTTCATGAACTGTGGTTACTCTGTGCCAGGAACTTGGTGAGACCCCGAGGCTGCAGCAATGACCAGGAGCTCCCTCAAGGAGCTCACAGCCCCTGAGGGAGACCATGCTGACCAGGTATGTCCACCTCCAGGGCCAGTATCACAGGGAGGCACAGGGGATGCCCAGAGAGCATGTCCAAGCCCGTGAGAACCTTGTAGGTGTTTGGTTCTCTTCCACATCCATTCATCCAGGGGAGGGGCCAAGATGCCTCCAGCTCTGGTCTGTCTGACTCTGAGCCGTGCTTCTTGGCCCCAAACCATCCTCTTGGGGCCCTTGCTTCCTTGATCCCTGACAGAGTGGGAGAGGATGGAGATTGGGAAATAGAATACAGCCTCTATCAGAGGAGGCCATGGCCACACTGGGCTTGGAAAGAACACTGGTGGAGAAGCTGAGGGTGGCAGGGTCCAGATGCATCCTTTCTCACCCTCTGTCCACCTGGATTTGGCCTGACTTCCATCACACCAGAGCACTGTCCCTTGCATGCTGCCCAAAGCATAGCCCACACACCCTCCTGCAGGAGAGGGGTCTGTCGAGATGAGCTGGGAGATGGAAGTCAGAAGCTGAGGAGTAGGGGCAGGGCAGGGGCACCCATAAGTCAGCAGCAGGTATGTTATCCTGTAGCCGATGCAGCTCCCCTTTCTCAGCACAGACCATGTAGCCTCACAGCCCACAGCTAGCCAGGCCTGCGTAGGCAGTGTCCTCTGGGTGCCCTGGATTAGGCTCAGTCCACGGGGCACACCTGCTTCCTGTCCTCGCAGACCCAGGGCTATCAGCTGTCACCGCTGCCCGTCACATCTCCAGGCACCAACGCCTCTGCTGTGACAGGTGACACCATCCCATTTGCTACAGCGAGCTCTGTCCTGCTGTCCACGAGTGTGGCAGAACTGGGTCCACAGCCAGAATACACTGGGGACCTCGGCTCCACACTCTCCCCAGAGAGGAGTCAGTTCTTCCAGAGAAAGCCCCCAGTCTGATTTCCAAAGTTCTGAGACCCACCTCTGTTCCACCCCACAAGGCTCCTGGGAAGCTTAGAGGGTCCACAGTCATACCTCGATCACTTGCCCAGGGACTTCCCACTCCCAAAATTCCCCCACCCAGGTCATCCCCTATGGATTCCATCCCACCTCAGTCACACCCCCAGAGACCCCACCACACTTTGGTCACCTCCCCAAGGACCTCCCTCCTCTACTGATTCCTCCAAGGACCCCACTCTGCCTCAATAACTCTCCCTTCAGGGACTCCCACCCCACCTCAAGCACCCCCTCCAAGGACCTCACCCAAACCTTGAGCTGGGAGGACCCTTGTGGGGATGACAAATGTCTGCTCTCTGTCCACAATCTCCTCTCCCCTTCCCAGTTCCTTCATCCCCCTAGTTCTCACCTCTCCCACCTCAATGAGATATCTAGACCTGGCACCCTCCTCTGACATTTGCTGTCCTCTGTCTTCATTTCCACTCAGCCCAACCTGAGTCCATGGATCTTCCACTTCTTGCCACCAAAACTCCACTCCCTTGAGCGTCTATCAGACCCCACCTGCAAACCTCTAACCTGAGTTCCACCTGCCTGTCCACCCTCCCCGACCCCTGCCTGCCATCGGTGCACTGAGCTTTGGTACACGCACCCACGTGACCCCCACCCCAAGAGGGAGGCCTCCATGCCCCCACACTCCTGCTCTTCCATGGTTCCTGTCTCCTCCACGCCTTCCTCAAATCTGAGCTTCCCAGGAACTTGAGAAACAATCTCAAAAAAACAAAGCATCCTAGAGGTGGCCTGCTCCCAGGAAATAAGAAGTCACTAATGAGATAAAGGAAACTCTTCAAAGCGAAAAGAATTGGAACATAATTGATGTGCAGATGGTGGACCTCCCATAGGAAAACAATGGTGGGGTAATGATGCTGCCCAGGAGGAAGCAAATCCCACTTTTCAGAGCCCTTCCTCTGTCCCAGCCACACATACACAACTCACAGGCTGAACATGAGGACTCAGCGGAAATGTGCACCCTCAAGCGATGTCATTTCTGCTGGGAATTGTCTGGGCAAGGAAAGATGGTGTTCCAGGCTGGAAGGCTCTTAGAGGTCAGACTTTTCTTCTGCTTTGGGAGGACGATGGATAAATATCACCTGGTGTTTACAAAAGGCTTCAGAGTTTGCCGAGCTGTCTGTCATCTTTAGCAGCTCAGTTGTGCCTCCTAACAAGGTGTGGTACCCGGGGCGTTTTCATTCTGACCCAGGAGAGGGGAACCTGCAGGCTTTGTATCATGATTGTACCGGGTCCCACATCTGGATCTCAGTGGAGGCAAGGTTAGGATGGAGACATCCTCTGACCATCTAATGTGCTCCCTCCAGACAGCAGTAGTGATGACAACACCCCCAAGGATACCTAACAACCACCCTTACCAAAAACCAGCTTCTCCACCTCAGTGCTCACTGGCCTTCCGACCTGATGTCTCTCCATTCTAGGGGACTGCCCTGTGCCCTGGACAATGTTCACCAGCATCCTTGCCTCCACCCTCTAGATGCTGGTACTCCCTCCCATCCCCAGCAGCTGTGACAACCAAAAATGTCTCCAGATATAGGCAGATGTCCCTGGCTGTGGACTCCCCTGGTTGAGAGCTGCTGTTCCACCCCACTATCAAATTGGACCATCGCCTTTACTTCTCTCTGTGAGAACACTCGCACCCTGAGATAAGAATTAGCTTGCTCAGAGATGCATCCATGATTCCCCTGGGTTGGCTTCCCTGAATTTGACAGCTAACTTAACACAGTGGAAAAGGAAGGGAAGGGATGAGCCCAAATCAATGACTCAGTGGTAGCAGTTCAGAAATGGCCACAAGATCGTCCCCATGTGCATCCCTGAAAGGTAGACCAGCAGGTAATGCTGGGTTAACGTCTCAGCATCCCCAGGTCCTGAGGGAAGCAGTCTGGCTTGTGGGTCTTGGCTGAGGGGCTTCAGAGCTTCAAGCACCTCACCAGGAGCTGTTCTTCCTGCCTCGCCTCAGGAAAGTGGGGCCTGGACCGCAGCCTGAGTGGGGTGGAGGCCATGGCCTCTGCTGGGCTCTAGGATGGAAGCCTCTGGTAGGATGGACCCAGTGAGGCCCCTGAAGCAGAAGCCAGGACATGCCCTCACATCATGGCCCCCTCTCAGGAAGCTGGGAAACCCCGCAGCGGCCTCCCAGGCAGGGGCAGCTTCGTGGTTCCAAAAATCACTCACTCTTGCACTTGGCACAGGCTCTGTGCCCTGTGCCCAGCGGCTGGCAATGAGAACATAAACAGCATGTGGAGGAGTGAGGGAGACACTGCGGAGGCAAAGTCAAGAATCATCTTGCCTGAGGAGGAGGGACCTGGTGGCGGCGTGTGGGGGGCAGTGCACAGCATCCGGCTTCAGTCTGCTACAGCCCTGCAGACCAGTCTGGACTCCGCTTTGGGCCATCCTGTCTTTGTGCAGCTAAAAGGCAAGAGGAATTCTCTTGCTTCAATTGCCTGACATTCACACCTGCAGGCGTGGCCAATCGGCATCTAATCCATGTGAACCCCAGGAGAATGAAACGGTCACAGCAGTTCAAATGGATCCCAGGGCTCAGCATCCTTTTCCATCACCCTCAGGCCTCACCTCTGTCAGTGTGTCTGCAGAGGGTCTCTGCCAGGCCATGAGCATGGAGCCAGGAGAGAGGCACAAGAGGTTCTGGGAACATCAAAGCCATCACAGATCAAAAGGGAGGAGTCTTGAGGGTGTGCTGGGCCCACCTACAGCAGGGCACCCACTGTCCACCTGGGCATCAATCCTTGTACCCATCACATGTCAGGTTCCAAAATGGATGGGAGAGGGGGCTTCCCTGACCTTGCTGCTGCTCCAGACAGTCCCCCAGGCTTCCAAGATGGTTGATGTACCTGTTCCCTTCAGTATCCCCCACTGTACCCCAGCCTGCCTGCCACCCCAACGTCTGTCAGCAGAAGTGGAGTTCAGTTTCTATTAATCCAGTGAATGAATGAATGATATATTGTTCTTTTTCCCACTGAGATATGGTCAGCCTCTCAAGTCAAACAGACTTCTAAAATAATTGTTGAAAACCATCACAACTGGGGCTCTGCAGGGAAGAGCAGGACACCGTGAAAGCTGTAATGTGTGACCTGAAAACTGCCCAGGGTCAGGGAGATTTGTCTGACTTAATAGCCTTTCAATGGAGAAGGTGAAGGACCTCCCCAGAAGGAGCAGGAGGTAAGCATGAGGCAGAGAGCAGTCCCCATCAGGAGACCAGAGTTAAGGAATCTGGATTCTAGCCAGGACCGTGAGAAAGCTGCAGAGGTTCTGAGTGAGGGAGGGTCCTATAGATGAACCGTTTGGACCACTTGCCCAGAGGTGTCACCCTCTGCAATACTGCCTCCTCGCACCCCCCTCATCCCTTCCCTGTGCTCCCAGGTGTCATTTCAAGCCAGCTGGATGGGAAATGTCCCAAGTGTGGTCTCTATAGCAGTCAGGACAGTAAATCTGCTCTCTGCATCATGGCCCCCAGACCTTGAGAGGCTCCTCTGCTGACTGGTTCCTGGTCCCCATCCCATCACCTTTACCTGCCTCCCTTCCCTGCAAACACTTTTGAAAGAGAAAGTGTTAGCCACTCAGTCATGTCCAACTCTTTGCAACCTCATGGACTGTGGCCTTGCCAAGCTCCTTTGTCCATGGCATTTTCCAGACAAGAATATCGGAATAGGTAGCCATTCCCTTCTGCAGGGGATCTTCCCCACCCAAGGATCGAACCCAGGTCTTCCTCATTGCAGGCAGACTCTTTACCATGCCAAACTTCCAGGCCTAACCCATTTCAATATGGCAATACACAATGCTCTGGGTACCACTTCCAGGTTTCACAAGGCACCTGCTTCGTATTTGGCATGTTTCACTTCCAAAGCTACATGAGTCATCAAGGGATGGATGTGGAAACCAACTCCAGCTGCAGGAAAAAGTAGACCAAGTGAGGACCATGATCAGCTCATGTCTTCTCACATCTGTGGATTCAACCTACTCTGGCTTCACAGTTATTTGAGAGGAGAGAGAAGTCAGGCTCACTCAGGGCTTAGGATCTTGGTCTGAATGAAACCAGCTTGATGTAGGAGAAAACACACCAGGTCACACCTCCCTAGTGGAGAAGCTGCCCAATTACGTGTCTTCAGGGACCACTCAAGGGAAGGCAAGGTGGCATCATCAGGTCAGTGGCTTCTGTTGCCTACACATGAGGGCTAAGCTTGAAGACATGATTTGTGTTATAACTTATGTTACTGGCTCAGATATGCAGATGACACCACCCTTATGGCATAAAGTGGAGAAGAACTAAAGAGCTTCTTGATGAAAGTGAAAAAAGAGAATGAAAAAGTTGGCTTAAAGTGCAACATTCAGAAAACTAACATCATGGCATCCGGTCCCATCACTTCATGGCAGATAGATGGGGAAACAGTGGAAACAGTGGGAGACTTTATTTTGAGGGGCTCCAAAATCACTGCACATGGTGATTGCAACAATGAAATTAAAAGACACTTACTCCTTGGAAGGGAAGTTATGACCAACCTAGACAGCATATTAAAAAGCAGAGACATTACTTTGCCAATAAAGGTCCATCTAGTCAAGGCTATGGTTTTTCCAGTGGTCATGTATGGATGTGAAAGTTGGACTATATAGAAAGCTGAGCGCAGAAGAATTGATGCTTTTGAACTGTGGTGTTGGAGAAGACTTTTGAGAGTCCCTTGGACTGCAAGGAGATCCAACCAGTCCATCCTAAAGGAGATAAGTCCTGGGTATTCATTGGAAGGACTGATGTTGAAGCTGAAACTCCAAAACTTTGGCCACCTGATGTGAAGAGCTGACTCATTGGAAAAGACCCTGATGCTGGGAAAGATTGAGAGCAGGAGGAGAAGGGGACGTCAGAGGATGAGATGGTTAGATGGCATCACTGACTCAATGGACATGAGTTTGAGTAAACTCCGGGAGTTGGTGATGGACGGGGAGGCCTGGCATGCTGCAGTTCATGGGGTCACAAAGAGTCAGACATGACTGAGCGACTGAACTGAACTGAACTGAACTGGTTGTACTGGGAAAGGTCTCAGAGGGGCTGGAAATGGATCAGGTACCAAGTATTAATAGTACTGTATTAATACTACAAGAATTAATCCTACCATATGGAGTAGAGGCCAGATGAAACTGAGCAAGTTCTCCTAGGTGTGTGCACAAGAATGGTTACTGATGTAAAAGGATAAAAATCACAACTAATTAAAAATTTTTACAACTTTTAAATACTTCCGTGACAGCATTATAGAGATAACTTTTTAAAAATTAACTTTATGATCAAGTCTTTTTTAAAACCCTGCTAAGAACACGTGAGATCTACCTTCTCAAAAAATTTTAAGAGCATAGTACAGTGGGCTTCCCAGTTTGCACTAATGGTAAAGACCCCACCTGCCAATGCAGGAGACATGAGAGACGTGGGTTTGATCGATCCCTGGGTCAGGAAGATCCCCTGGAGGAGGGCATGGCAACCCACTCCAGGATTCTTGCCTGGAGAATCCCATGGACAGAGGAGCCTGGTGGGCTACAGTCCATGGGGTCGCAAAGAGTCGGACACGACCGAAGCGATCCAGCACACACTCACAGTGTTGCTAACTGTAGGCATGAGTCGTACAGAGGTCTCCAAAACCTATTCATCTTGTATAACCGAAACTTTATACCCCTTGGTTTGGTTTTTCCCTTTTTAAATTAATACTTATTGGAGTAGAGTTGCTTTATAGTGTTATATTATGTTAGTCACTTCAGTCGTGTCCGACTCTTTGCGACCCCATGGACTGTGGCCTGCCGGGCTCCTCCATCCATGTAATCCTCCAGGCAAGAATACTGGAGTGGGCTGCCACGTTACATTGGTTTCTTGTTATTGTTCAGTCACCAATTCATGTGCGACTCTTTGAGACTCCATGCTGCAGCATGCCAGGCTTACTGTGCAGCAAAGTGAATCAGCTATATGTATGCATATATCCCTTCTTTTTTGGATTTGCTTCCCATTTAAGTCACCATAGAGCACAGAGTAAAGTTCCCTGTGCTATATAGTAGGTTCTCATTAGTTATGTGTTTTATACATAATATCAATAGTGTATATACGTCCTCTCAATCTCCCGGTTCATCCCACCACCACCCCCTTTCCTCTCTTGGTGTCCACACCTTTGTTCTCTATGTCCGTGTCGCTATTTCAGTTTTGCAATAAGATCATCTATACCATTTTTCTAGATTCCACTTTTATGTGGTAGTATACCATATTTTTCTCTTTCTGACTTACTTCATTCTATATGACAGTCTCTAGGTCCATTCATGTCTCTACAAATGACCCAGCATCGCTCCTCTTTATGGCTGAGTAATATTCCATTGTATATATGCACCACACATTCTTTATCCATTCCTCTTTGAAAATCAACCCCCCATCTCCCCCTCCCACAGCCCCAGGCAACCACCGTTCTCCCTTCCACTGCTGTGACTCTACTTTAGGCTCCACATGTAAGAGGGATCCTGCAGTATGTGTCCTTCGGTGACCAACTTACTTCACTCAGAACAAAGTCCTCCTGGTTCATCCATGTTGCTGCCAATGGCAGGATCCCCTTCCCCTTTTAAGGCTAAATAATATCCTGTTGCATGTGTATATCGCATCCTCACCTGTTTACCCACTGATGGACACAGGTTGTTTCCATCCTTCGGCTGTTGTAAACAATGCTGCAGTGAACACAGCAGAGCAGATACCGCTCCAAGATTCTGAATTCAGTTGATTTAAAAGGAAATGATGTTCTCATGAGACATTTGTAGGGGCATCTCTGTGTGCAAACCAAGGAAAGTGTGTGTGTGTATGTGTGTGTGTGTGTGTGTGTGTGTGTGTGTGTGTGTGACCACATGAGGACGTGCTTCGCAGCTGCAGCCCAGCCCATGATCAGAGGCTCAGGCTTTGAGTCTGGCCTCAAAGCCAGAGGTAAAACTACCCACAGAAGGAAGTAGATGCCAACAGCTCAAACACACGACCCACATTACTTGAGGGAGGCCAGACACTCTCATGACCCAGTGCCAGCTCTGGGCTCCCTGGCCTCTCTTGGCTCTGTTCTGCTGCTCTGCTGCCCCTCTCCATGGTGACTGGCTCTTGGGGGGACAGTGCAGGCCCCCTTTTTGTCCTCTCCCTCCTGTATTTCTGGCTTACACCGTGAACTTCTCTTCAGCACCGAGGGTGTACCCCCAAGCTGCCCCAACAAATCTGTCCCTGCAG
Organism: Dama dama; assembly: GCF_033118175.1. Classification (NCBI taxonomy): domain Eukaryota; kingdom Metazoa; phylum Chordata; class Mammalia; order Artiodactyla; family Cervidae; genus Dama; species Dama dama. Next base: position 44,907,758 of record NC_083694.1, on the reverse strand, counting down.
CCCAGCCTGGCTTCAAACACCATCCCCCCAATGCTCCATCTTCCCCCAAAGCTGACTGCCCGGGCACTCAGCAGGTGGTCCAGGCTTTGAGGAAGGTCTAGCAGAGTTACGTAGGAGAGATGTGGAGAGGGAGGACAGTGATGAAGAAGCTGCCCTTATGCTAAGGTCGGACCCACGTTGCTATGACATCCCAGTTCACTAGTCCATCCCTTTCTGTGTCAACAAGATGGAGGGGCGAGGGATAGAACGTTCTTCAAATTCACTCAAAAACAAAGATGAGCACTTTGGAATGGATGACCATGTCTCTGCTCTGCTTTCACAAACAGCAGCCTCAAGGGTGAATGGCCTGTGCTCTCTGGGGACTAGGTAAGTGCTCATCACTTCCGTCTTGCTTCATTCCCCACGATGCTCTTTACAGGCAGCTACTGTGTCTGTCTATTCTCCATCTTATCAGAGAGGAAACCAAGGCTCAGAGTTGTCAAATTATTCAATTCAAATCAAACCACCCCAAGATGTAGAGGTTTAAAATAGCTGTCATTTATAAGCTCATGATTCTTGGCTTGGTCAGCCCAGCCTCTGTCAAGTTGCTATGACCAGTGTGGGGCAGAGCAGGGACTCAGACTATGAACCCACAGTCGCTACATGCCCCCCTCCACCTGCTGCCCCATCCTACTCCCCAGAGATGAAGGAGTCTTTCTCTCCAGAGGGGACCGAGGCCCAGACCTGATGACCTGATGCACAGAATGTTTGTGACTAAACCTGGGTGTGAAAGGGCACCTCCTGGCCTGGTGTCCTTCCCTTTGGGAGTATTTTACCCTATTGCCCTTTCCTACTCTGCCATGGCCACCGTCTCTGCAACTGCAGAAAACCTCTGCAGGGTCCTTTAGAGGCCCTGGTATGGGGAGAGCTGCTCCTCCGACTGTGTGGTCCCCTCCTTGCCAGCACACATCACCCCTGTCTCCAGGGATGTGAGTCCTGGAATAGGCAGGGTTTCCCAGGAGAAGTGAACAGGATTGGCTTGGAAGGGAGGAGGGAGAAATGGGCCTCAGGCCAGTGGTGGAGAGAGGGCAGAGCTTGAAGGAATGCAAGGACATGCAGCTAAGATTCCAGATGTAATATTTCATGGGCTGCCTGGTGGGAAGCAATCTTTCCTCCCTAGAGTCACCACAAGTGAGCTGCCTGCCAGGAAACCACCCCGCATCCCTGCCCACCAAGTTCCTGCTGCCCCTCCTCCTCCTGAAAGCCAGGCCCAGGAGGGCTAAGAGGGCCCTCAGCTGCTGCACCCCGTCTGTGTAGGTCATGGCCAGGTCATTGAATTGTGGGGCCCGTGTCATCAGCCCAGGTCAGCACTATGCATGAGCCTTCAGCATTCTGCTGGCCTGACTTCCATTGTCACCCCCTGCCTCCACAGTGACCAGCTCCCCAGCCAACAGACTCCCTTTCATTCAACTTTTTTACTATTTACACCAGGACCGTGACCCTCTCCTCAGCAAAGAAGGGCCCGCAGTGTGGCACTTCAGCCTCTTTAGAACTTTCCACCACTTGGCGCATCACCCACATGTATGTTGCGTGTGCATCTCTCTCAAGGAAGCGTATGTGCCCCAAAGATGGGGTATAGTAAGATGGATGTCTGTCACATCTGCCCAAACATCAAAATTCTCCAAAGTCAGCTTCTGCCTCTGAAGTGGCTGCATCTTCAGAGATTAGTTATGGAGGACAGTTTGACATAAGCCCACTCTTTGTCATGTTCTTTAAAAAACAAAAGCCAGCTGTGAAGTGACAAATGCTCTTGGGTACCCAGTCCCCGGAAGTCTTATCAGTTTTGTCCAGAAAGCAGAAGTAGACTGGAGAAGTTTCCCAGGCTGGTGAAGAGGTGCTGTGACTCTACATGAAAACACAGAGGTTGGGTTCACGCAAAACTTTCTTTCTCCTGCATTTGAGGGGTTTCGACAATCCAAAGCTGTTCTTTCATCAGTCAGCCCTGGGGCATCTCTGCTCTAGGTCCACAGGCAGGGCTGGCCCATACTTCCCACTATAGCCTGGAGAGGGGTCAGGGTCTCTTCATCACCTTCCACCCCCTCCAGAACCTGTATCCACAACTGGTCCCCCCAAGGTTGCTTATCACCTGCCACTCCAGCGAGGCGGTCTATACAGTGAACACGTATGTGTGCGTGCTAAATCGCTTCAGTCATGTCCGATTCTGTACAGCTCCATGGACTGTAGCCCACCAGGCTCCTCTGTCCATGGGATTCTCCAGGCAAGAATACTAGAGTGGGTTACCTTGCTCTTCTCCAGAGGACCTACCCCACCCAGGGAATGAACCCATGTTTCTTAAGTCTCCTGCCTTGGCAGGCAGGTTCTTTATCACTAGTGCCACCAGGAAAGTCCCGTAAAGTAAGCAGTGAACGGGACTGATGGCCCCAAAGCGATTCCAGCCACAGGGTCGGGAGAGGGGCGGTGGGCCTGCTTGGAATTTATGCCAGGTCCTTAGCCATTTCCATCAATCTACATGGTCTCTGGCATAGACAGATCAGGCTGCCTCTGGGGCCTTAGACAGCAGCTGCTGACTCCTGGAACCTCAGTCCATTCCTACACAAACTGCTGAGGCAGCAACTCACTGCACTCATTCCTGATGGGTTCACAGAGGCCTTCATCTTTGCTGGACATGAGCATCTGGCTGGAGTGGGGCTTCTTCTCTTCAGTCCAAAACTGTATTCCAAAAACATGGAGGTCACATCTCTAAACAAGGGATCGGGCAACTCAAAGAGTAGAATGAGAAGAAGCAGGGGCCCTGAGTACCATGAGGCTTGAACACCACAAGAAGCAGCGGAGGGTGTGTCAGGGGAGGCGATTATCCCAGCCAGAGGGATGGGCTGGGGTGGTCATGGTCAGAGTCTGTGAATCTCCTCTCCAAGAGGGTTGTAAAAAGTCCTGATCAGGAGGGCCAAATATAACCAGGATGTCCCCACCCCCTGGCTGTTATTCCATCCAATTTAATGTGAAACCAGCTTCCTACATGGGTGGAGCAGGGAGATAAGGAGACATGAATGAGTTTAAATAGAAGAAGCACTAAAAGCATGCAAGCATGTAATGAGTGCTCCTAACGTCAACTTATTACAACACCAACATCCTCCTCACCCTGAAAGACCAGCTTGAGCCCCACACCTTGCAAACCTTCCTGGACGCCTGCCTGGATTATCCTCACTTCCCCTGCACCCCTCACCCCCACCTTTGTTTGTCCTACAATTGCCCCTCCTCTAACAGGATGATGACAATAACAAGGATAATAATAACGATATTCTGTTCTTCAAGAAATAGAAGCTGAGGACTTGAGTAGCACAAGGTTTCATTCTAAGCCCCAGGTTGTGACAGCCTGCTTCCTTCTCTCCCATAGCTGACATTCCAGTAACAGAAGTGATAATAATGGTTATTGTCGTTCAGTCGCTCAGTCCTGCCTGACTCTTTTTGACCGCATGGACTACAGCACACCAGGCTTTCCTGTCCTTCACTATCTCCCAGAATTAGCTCAAACTCAGGTCCATTGAGTCGGTGATACCATCCAACCATCTCACCCTCTGCCATCCCCTTCTCCTCTTGCCTTCGGTCTTTCCCAGCATCAGGGTCTTTTCCAATGAGTTGACTGTTTGCAACAGGTGGCCAAAGTATTGGAGCTTCATCTTCAGCATCAGTCGTTCCAATGAATATTCAGGGTTGATTTCCTTCAGGACTGACTGGTTTATATAATGATAATGGTATCTGACATTCAGAGAGTCCTTATTGTGTAATAGGTGTTGTATTTATAACTAAGTTTTATGTATTGTCTCAGTGAATTTTCAAAACCACCCTGTGGTGATCAGAGGTGCTATTATCACTCTTATTCTACAAATGAGGGAGTTGATACCTGTAAAGTTTAAGACATTTGCCATAGCCACACACTGGGGACAACTGGGAGGACAAGAAAGGCTGGGACCGATTGCCACCAACTGAGAATTGTTTAGAGCAGAGATCACATGTCCTTCTCCTGGTGGCCTCACTGGTCACAAAGAGGTCCTTTGGGCATTGTATGGAGTAACCAGAAGTCCTCATCCCTGCTGTGACTTTGGTGTCTGTGCCCAAGGCTGGCACAGCCTCTCCCAGATAAGACCCCCAGCAGCCCAGGAGCAGGAGGAGTGTTGAGGCCAGGCTGCAGAACCAGAGGTTCATGCTCCATTAACATTTGCATGTTTCCTCTGAGGAGTGTATACAGGCATTTGGGTTGATAAACCTGAAAAAATCTCTAGAAAGCATCTAATTAATGCATTTTCCCAAGTAGAATATTTTAGTAATTGCTGTTCAAGCAACAGAAAAGTTGAGAAAGCTTTTATTGCAAACGCAGCAGGGACAGATAGCGATCCACTCGGCTGCTTCTCCAAGGCACTGGCTCTCTTGTGCTCAACCTATTGACATCCATTAACATTCTTCCAGCTATAAAAAAAAAAAAAAAAACTGCATCTTATTCGAACACTCTCCATACGCAGGAAGCCGGGCATTGAATTACAAAGCCTGAGTAATTGCCCGTAGTCATTGTGATGGAAAATGGCAGAAATCACAATGAGTCATGGGGTGGTGGAAAGGCAACTGCTTAGTGACGATAATTCTGTAAGGATAATTTCATTAATGGAAGTGGGAGACGGCATCTGTGCCAGTGAATACTGTATACGTATATATAAATATCCACGGACAACGCCTCGTGTTTAAAAACGGCCGCGTGCAAATGGGTAGGCATGTGTCTGCCTTTCTAATGAATGCCCAAGCCCTAAGAGCTGAATGGTAAAACATCATTCAGAGGTGATTTGTGATAATCACACAGGGATAAATCCTTTCAGTGAAAGGAGACAGGAACTAGGATGTTTCAGGTGTGGATGTAAAAAACTTCTATTTGATTTGGGGCCACAAAGGATTCAAAAACATCAAGGCAATGACAGATATAATGGCTTTCACCAAAGGGAGAACTTCCCTGTTTCAGAATTTAGCACATGAAACAAGCTGAGTTCAAATCTGTGCTCCTGGAAACTTTAGGTTCCGGAGGACAAAGCTGGATGCCGAGACCCTCAGAGAACCCCAGGTGCTGCTCAGGGTTGGATCCTTGGCTTCTGGACCAAAAGAGGCTTCTGTTTTGTGAAATGATCAGGGTCCTGCACTTTGAATGAAGGTGGCTGCTCTGTACTGCCACATACAAAGCCATGGGATTAAAAATCTGATTGTATATTTTAGGACTAAACCATGGTCTGCCTAGACAGCCTCTTACTGGCACAACAGCTGCACCCACCTCCCCCAGTATGCCATCCACTCCTCCCAGACAGCTCCTTCCTCTATCCACCAAGAGTGCAATACGACCTCACCCTTTGCAGCTGAGCCTCCAGAATCAGTTTGGGCAGCATCTTTATCTGCATCCCTGGTGGAGGGGTTTTGCCTGTGAGCCAATCACAGAACTGGCCCAACTCAGAAGAAGAGACGCACTTTTCTCCCTGAACCCTAAGTTCTCATTTATTTTTTAAACAGAGTGGCAACCCTCTCCAGTATTCTTGCCTGGAAAATCCCATGGACAAGAGGAGCCTGGCAGGTTACAGTCCATGTGGTCGCAAAGAGTCAAACACAACTGAGCACGCGCACACACACACACACACACACACACAAAGTTCACATAACATAAAATTAACAGTGAATCTCTTTGAAAGTTTCAATTCGGTGGTGTTTAGTACATTCCCAATACAGTGCAGCCATCATCTTTATCTCACGCTGAGATCTTGCCTTATCCCAAAAGAAAACACTCATTAAGTGGTCACTCCCCATTCCTTCGTCCCCCAGCCCCTGGTCACCACCAATCCACTCTCTGTCTCTAGAGTTTACCTATTCTGGGTGATTTATATAAATGGAATTATACAGTATGTAGTCTTTTCTGTCCTTGAGCATAATGCTTTCGAGGTTCTTCCATGTGCCAGCTGCGTGGATCATTTCTTTTTGCAGCCAAATATTATCCTATCCTGTGGGCAAGCTGCCTTTTTCTTCATCCTTTCATCCACTGATATATACTTGGGGTATTTGCACCTCCCAGTTATCATGGAGGATGCTGCCATGAACATTAGTGTACAGGCATCTTGAGTTCCTGTTTTCCGTTCTTTGAGGTCCATACCCAGCAATGGAGGTGCTGGGCCATATGGTAACTCTATGTTTAACTTTCTGAAGAATTCTCACAGGCTTTTGATCCCTGCCTCCTGGGTTTGCTGGCGGTTTCTCTCTTTGTCCTATCTGGGGTCTGGCATATTCTGCATGTGCATCCACAGCTACACTGAATTCAGGGAACATCCCAATGACTATGTGTGGTCCAGGGACATCCCATGTGATGCACACGTGTCCTCCCAGTTCAGGTTCTCTTGCTGAGATCTCAGGTGGGTGCACGTAGAGGCAGGGGATCCACATGGACCAGCCTCTGGGTCTGCTGGGCCCACCTGTCCTCGTACATCCCCTTCCCCAAGCAAGGACTGAGGGAGCCCCAGCTGGGGAGAAACTTCATACCTATTACCTTATTTTGAGGCCATTGCAAACAGTGATTCCATGCCTAGGTCTACCAGGTCATTCTGTCATAGCAGATTCCAGGAGAACTGGCTAGACCACGGCCAAGGCCTGCAGGGAAGTCCCAAACCCTAATCCTGTGGCTTTCTCAATCCCAGTCAGTAGGCCAGGATCCCTCGGTCCTGTTCCATCCCCAATTCCCTGGTCTCTTGGGGTCCTAAGAAGCAGATCTACTCAGTACCTGAATAGCCTATACTTCCCAACCTTTTGTTGGGAAGGACTTGTTGATCTGGCATGTAGCAAAAAGGGGGCTAAAATCTTTATCCTCTTGAGGTCATCTATCTATAGAAAAGGGGAAGGAGGTGTGGACCTCTCATACTCATCACGCTAGCCCCAGATTTCGTCACCTTAATGCCTGCTCTGGGCATGTCAGTGACTGTGACAGTTACTGCCATATTGTGATTTATGAGAAATGTGTATCTGGTTATTCAGATGGTCAAAATATTTTTCTCATATATATTTTGTCTTTGGTCTTATATATTTGGTCTCACATATATTTGGTTCCAAGCTCCTCAAACTCTTGGAATTTCCTGAACAGTAAGAGCAGTGGGTCTTTTGTTACAATATTGGGTGTCTTGTCCTCTGTTCCTGAAATCACTTCAGAGTCACAAAGGTGAAATGGGTGACTTGGTAGAAATAGCAAGCCTTTCTCCACCACACTGGAGAATATGTTAGTGAGGTGACTTTTGAGGAGCATCTAAGGATGCAGGATGGTTGCCAGGGGAACCAACCAGGAATAGAGTTGGTTGCTCCAGTTTGTTCTTTCCAGTACTGAAATTTGCAGTCCTAGCTCCTGATTTCCAGGGAGAGGAGGAGATGGAGGTAAATCAGTCTCCAATGGCCTATAGTTTTACCAATCACACCTATGCAATGAAGGCTCCATAAAAAAAAAAAGAAAGAGAGAGGGTTCAGAGAGCTTCTAGGCTGGAGAACCAGAGTGCTCCTAGGTGCCACCATGCTGGACCCCAACTGCCACAAGGATCAGAGCCCCTTTGCTCAAGACCTCAAATCCATATATCTCATCTGACCATTGATCCATTCCCTTTAACATCCTCTGCAATAAACTCATAATCCAAGGAGCAAATTGCTCTCCCAAGTGCTGTGATCCACTCTAGCAAATTCATCAAGCCCAGAGTGGGGATGGGGGTGACGGGAACTTCTGGTTTATTGCCAGTCAGTTAGACTGGCAATAAACACAAGTGACTGCTTGAACTTGTGATTGGCATCTGAAGTGGGGAGCAATCTTGTGGGACCGAGTCCCCACCCTGTGAAATAGGACACTACCTGCAGGTAGACAGTGTCAGAGTTGAGCTGTATTGCAGGACACCGGCTGGAGTCTGAGAAATGCTTGGTCACAAGGGTAAGCCCTTGGTCAATGCAGCTAGAATCCAGGACCAGAACCCTCCACTACTGAGATAGGCTGGGACCTGGGACCCCTGACCACAGTGCTTGCATCTGGACACAAGTCTCCTTGAGCAATAGAATACAAAGATACTATAAGGGACTAAAAATGTCTATGTGCATGAGCAGTAGGGGCAAACTACCTACAAGATACAAATGATACAAAGAGACAAAAAAAATCCAACTGCTGCTTCTGAAGAGCCAGGAGCCAAAGCAGGGTACTTCAGGGTACACCACCAAGGGGGTAGGCAAACCATCTAAGCCACCCTTTCAGCCAGGCCCTCAGACACACCTCTACCCTCACCCAATGTAAGGGACCAACCAGCTTGCCACCTGGAGGAAAACAAGAAGTAGCCATGTGTGCTGTAGAGGGGGCTGTGGGTAGTGTTACCCACCAGGGTTCTCGGCTTCCCTAATCAATAGAAATTGATGAGGCGTCAGATGAGAAATTCAGGCAAGGCTTTTACTGGGGCCCCTGCTGCAGCTTCCCAGGTGGCACCATGGTAAAGAATCTGCCTGCCAATGTAGGAGATGCAGGTTCGATCCCTGGGTTGGGAAGATCCCCTGGAAGAGGAAATGGCAACCCACTCTAGTTTTCCTGCCTGGAGAATCCCAAGGACGGAGGAGCCTGGCAGGCTTGCAGTCCGTAGGGTCGTAAAGAGTCGGACAGGAGTGAGCAACTGAGCACTCACACACTGCTGCAGGAGGAGGGAGAGAAAACAAATAACAGACTCCCTTGCCGGCTCCCGAGGGCAGAAGCTTGTTCCTTATATGAGGGGAGGGGAGGGGTATGTCAAGGGTTGGGCCAGAGGTGTGGCGTAGGTGGTATTGAGTGCAGGGAGCATGCATAGTACCCTGCTTTTGCTCCTTGCTCTTCTAAAGTGGCAGTTGAGTTTTTGGTCTCTTTGTATCTTTTGTCCAGCATTTGCCCTAACTACGCATGTACGCAGTTATTCTTAGTCCCTACAGTCTCTTTGTATTTTGTTGCTGGAGGAGAGGTGTGTCCAGGTGCAAGCACTGCAGCCAAGGGTCCCAGGTCCCAGCCTGTCTCAGCACAGCCATTCCCAGAGACAACAGGAAAAGCAAAACTTAAGGGGAAAGGCTCATGGGAATGAGAGATCATTAAAACAGATTCAGTTCAGTTAAGTTCAGTCGCTCAGTCCTGTCCAACTCTTTGAGACCCCATGGACTGCAGCATGCCAGGCTTCCCTGTCCATCACCAAGTCCTGGAGCTTGCTCAAACTTTTCATGCCCATTGAGTGGGTGAAACAGATTAAATATTTACAAATTATCCTAAAGAAAAATGTCTTATTAAGAAAAACTGATGAGCACATGCTATTGAGAAAGATACTGGCTACAGAGAAGAATGGGATCCATCTCACTGAAATGACAGAATGGTCCCCCGCAAACTCATAGGCTCAGATCCTACAATACACAGAAGATATCGTTTATTAAACCCATTATGCTACCGGCCCGCAGTCAGTCACAGCTCAAACATTGCCACATTTATGAAAGACAGTTACAGTCATTTGCAAGATAATTACCATTTTAATCTCAAACCAGCCTGTAGGAGCAAATTGCTTTATAAGTAACCAGGTTTTCAGAATCTCATAATGGAATGCTGTGCGGAGCTCAGAAACAACCAGGGGCTTATTTTGTGATTGGCTACAATTGCGGGGAGGTCTGCTCTGCAGTGGGCTGAGGAGAGATGGGGGAGCCCCCCCTACCCCGCTCTGTGCCTAAGGGTGGACACAGGGAGCCTCTCGCTTATATCTGTCTGACTCATAGCTCTCTGATTAACATGGAAGGAGGAGGGAGAAAGACAGACAGACAGACACAGGGAGGAAAGAGGGAGAGAAAGGAGAAGAGAGAGATGCTGTCATGAACTCAGAGAGGAGAGAGAAAGGAGGGGAGGGAGGAGGGAGGAGAGCAGACAGGACCCCTAGCTCAGAAGCTGGCCTGAAGACAGAGCCAGGTGTGGGGAAGCTCTGAGATCCTGGGGCTCCAGCAAGAACAGTGATAATAAAATAAGTTGCCAAGTTGATAACTTCATTTCCCAGTGCAGGACCATCCCTGAAAATCAGGAAGATCCAACTTCAGCAGATGTAGCCCGGACATTGCAATGAGGATTCCATTGATCTGAACAAAAAGGGGAAAGGCAGGAGCTGGGGAGGGCTAAGGAGGGGATTGTGCTGATCAAGGGACTTGTGGGAGCCCAGTGTGACTCTGAGGATCAAGGGGTAGAGCAGATGGGGCTGGATGGTTTGGAAGCTGCTGGCCACGGGGGCACCTCCAGCAGCGCTTTACCTCAGGAGTCTGAGACATGACATTCACTGGCAGGAACACCTATCACTGCAGGCATAGAAGGGTGTGCACAGAACTGAGTCACCACCTGGGGTCCTGGTGGAAGATAAAGATGAGAGAGGGCATCCCATCACTGCCTGATCTGGAGATGTTGAAACTGCTGGGAGCCAGCCACCAACCGTCCCTTTAATTTCCTCTAAAACATTCCCATAAAACACGCCTTCAACCTTGGTTACCTTCACCTAACGGAGTCTGACATTATCTGACTGGGGACACAGATCAGATCCTAGGAAGGGAGGAGGAAGACACGGCGAGAGATGAGAGGAGGCATCAGGGAGGCAGAACCAAGAGAATAACTTTCTAGAAAGGGCCAGCAGGAACCTCATCCAGGGAGCTGGAGACAGAAAAGCAGGCAGTAGGTGTGGCCCCAAGGCTGCCAAGGGTGACTCCGACCATCACAATTGCAGAGGAGGGGTGGGCAGAGGTGGGAAGCCAGACCAGTCCATAGAGAATGAATACAGATGAGAAGGAGGAAACTGGATCCTATGAACACATTTCCAGAGGTCTTTGCGTCACTGGAACTGGGGGGGTGGGGTAGAGAAAAGGGCCAAGAAACAGAAGGGTTGTGCTCTGAAAGCATCTTTCCTCCTTGAGATGGCAGTGGCTGGACCAGAGTGTGTCTGTGAGAGAAAGGGGTACAGTGACTCAGGAGGCAGAGGAGGGAACTGAAGCAAACTCAAGGTTGGGGTCGGGGGCAGACTAGCTCCAGGGCAGAAACAGGGGGCTGGCAGACCTTTGCTGGCAAGAAGTTCCCCTGTTTCACTGTGAGGCTCACCAACACCCCCACCCTCCCCTCTTCTAGAGATACTGGACGACAGCACAGAAAAGAAAAGCACAGGTAACCTCATTCCCAACCCTGCATCCAAACGAGCCTTTGCTCTGGAGTTTCCATGGATGTTTCCCTCCAGCCCTTTTCTCCTCCAACCCACACCTGCTTTGGAGTTTGCTCTTCCTATTCAGGATACCGGTTCCTCTGCATTCACATGAGCTGTATCTCATCCTCACTTTGGGCTCCCACCACCACCACCCACAACCCCTTGGAGCCACCCTCCTACAGCTCCAGATCATTCCATCTCTACTTGGCTTCAGCTCCCAGCATTGACCGTATTCGTTATCTGTGGCTGATGAACAAATCACCCCAAAACTTAGCTTAAACAACAGTCACTCATGACCTCACGCTCTTCCTGAACTTCCGGAAGCCGAGAGGGGCTGAACTGGGTGTCTCTGGTTCGGGGCAGCAAGACTGCCACATGAAGCCCCAACTGAGGCGGGGGTGGGGGAGTCCTGCCTCTAGGTAGGTTTGCTTGCAGGGTTGGCTTTGGGGCTTCAGCTGTCCTTCCGGGCCGGGGGCTCTTGCCCTCCAGTCTCCTTCACATGGCCTTTCCAAAGGATATCCTAGACCTTTCTGCAAGAAAGAGAGCAAACAGGCAAGCAGGAGGGCACCCAAGACAGAAGCAGTGGTTCTCACAGGCCAGGCTCAGAAGGTTCTGCGTGTGTGCTGTCACACCAACCTCAGAGCAGCGAGGAGGGGGATGTATAGGGGTGTGAGTACCAGAGGTGAAGTCCTGGGGGCCCCACTTCCTGACTCACAGTGTACGTTTTGATGAAGTCAGCCTTGATCCTACTGGTCCATGGCTCTGCAGAAGCAGAAGCATCCTCATCTGATACCTCCCAAGGTACCTAGCATGGGATCAGAGGTCAAGTGAGGGTGCAGCAAACAGACATTGGAGTACAGAGCTTCAGGTCATTGTGGGAAAGCATCGCAGAGGACGTCCCATGCCTGATGCAGGTGCCAAGGTGACTCACCAGCTGTGGACGCTGTCATGGGGTTTTACATGCCCCTCCTTACTTCCCTCCCTAAAGCGTGTGCTGTACTCAATGTCACACAGATGCAGCAGAGGGCAGCCAGCAGAGGTCTTGTTCGCACACCCAATGTCGCTGACTGGATTCTCACTCAAGCATTGTTTCCCAACACAGAGAAAGCAGACATGGAGATAATGCTAGGATAATTTAGTGGTAATTCAGTGGCATGCCCCTTCTGCAAAATCTCAGTCACCCGCTGTCTTGTATGAAGGGAGACAAAAGTCTGGGGTCACTGGATGCGTCCTCTTCCGCTTTCTTCTCTGTGCAAACCCTGCCTCCCCATGGCCCACTGCCCCCCCCCACCCCCACGGTCCCCTACAGGTGAGGTTATTGTTAGCTGTTCAGTTTTAATACAAATATGAAAGAGAATCAATGAAAATGATCTTAGGAGACAATAGATTTCCCATCAGACATTTACAGGAGAATTTTTCATTCCGATTTCTACAATTCAAAATGAAGCTTGGAGATGATTTTTTTTTCCCCAGCATCAAACCCTGAAACTCCAATCTCCCTGTCAGTAATGCAATTCTGGAGGCTGACTTTAGAGGACTCACCAGGGTGGACTTCTTGACATTAATATAGCAATATGTCAAATAAAAGCTCTGTCTAAATGAGTCTCGGCTCCTTTAATATACTGTGATCCCTTCTGAGAGTCAGGAGGGGCCTGGAGGGGCACTCTTCTGCTAGGGATACCTCATGATTGACAGTCACACCTGCCGCTTCCCAGGAGTTTATTAACACAAAGCAGGAGGAGAGGCAAGTATTTTGAAAACAGAACAAGAGGTAGCTGTCCGGGGGAGACACTGAGGGGGGCTGCTGACGGGCATTCGCCTACATCCTTGCAAATTGATGCAGGTTGTAAACTGCGGACCCCTTGGCCTTGACCGTGACATAGCTCTCATCTGACCAGAAAGTCCCTAAACCAGGCCACAAGCCCACAGCCCCGCTGGGCCTAACATTGCTTCTCCCAACTTGCCTAGGTCATGCCAACCTCCTGTTGGAGGGGGCTGTTCCTGTATTTCCCACACATCCATCTTGTCCCTGTAAGTTGTCCAGATCTACTAATCGCCTAGGATCCTGGTCCATTGATGGAGAATCACAGATGCTGCCAGCCACCCCGCTCCCACTGATGCCTGAGCTTCCAAAATTTGCACCCGTTACTGTTTTACTCCACCCACACCTCCCCCTTCTGAACTTTGGGCACAGCTTCCCCATCTCAACTAATGCCACAGGGTCCATGATCCCTGGGTACGGGGGACGGTGGGTGGCAGCTTGGGGCTGGGATCCAAGAAACCGCTGATTTTGGATCAAATTCTTCACATGTTTGTCTTTCTACCTAGGACTGGGGTCTCAGGTTCCCATCAGGTTTCCAAAGGAGCCGTGGATCCCAGAAGGTAGAACCAGGCATCCACAGCGATCAGTCCAGCTCACTCCCTGGGACCTGTCTGCCCTGATCCTGGAGGTATGAATCCAGACCTGCTCAGCCAGTGGACAGATGATCTGGCACAGGACCCAAGGAGCTCAGACTGCATAGATCTGCAGCTTCGTTTGAGCAAGACCCGCTCCCCTGAAGTGCTGTGCCCCAGCCAGTCTGTCCACACCAGGATCTGAGCTACACCCTGGCTTCTGCTTGTGGGACAGGCAGGGGGACAAGCAGGGTCACTGCTGGGAAAGCAAGCAACCTGCTTCTTTGGAGGAACCTCTCCTCCATTCTCTTCCCTCCCCAGCAGGGCTCAGTGAACCATTCCCCTGCTGGTCTGGGCAATGCCCACAGGGGATGGCCAGTATCTGCAGCATCTCAGGACAGTAGCCAGGTCTCCGCAGGACACTCAGATAGAATATTCTTGCAGCAGGAGGTAATGGGTCTTCAGACCTACTGTGTAGATACAGCAAGGGGACCAGTGCTAATCTTCCCATCAAAGGTTCACCTCCAATGCATTCTCTCACACCAAAGAGCAGAAAACTGCTGTGAAGAAACCAACAACCCACCTGCTACATGCAGGGCCCCTGTTTGGACTCATGTCACAGCAAAGTGCAGGGGGCAGAGCCTGCATCTGTGACACTCAGGACTGTCCCTCCCCACCCCAATCAGGAGCAGGGCTGTCGACCACACAGATGAGTGAGCAGATTTCACAGTTGGCAGGGGCTTGCTCTGTGTGTTTAGATCATCCTGTTCCCTCCCCAAATCTGCAGGTCAGCTCTGTTATCATCATCCCCCTCTTGAAAAGATGAGGAAACCGAAGCCCAGAAACGTTAAGAAACCTACCCAAGGTCACATGGCATTGGTAGATTTAACAGATTAAAATCAGGAAGCACAGTTAAATTGAAATTTGAGACATATACTGAATAATTTTTCTTTAATAAGTATATCCCCAAATAAGCCATGGGACATACTTACACTAAAACATTCCCCATCATTTATCTACGATTCCAATTCAGCTGGATGATCTGTCTATTATCTGGTGACCCTACATGGTAACAAGGGACTTGAACTCAGGCCTGAATCCAGGCTGCAATGCTCTGAGCTCATGTTCTCTCCAGAAACACCCAAGAAGCTGCAGGGAAGTGGTGAGTCCATGGTAAAAAGTACAGACCCTGATCCTTGGTTCTGACTGCAAGATCCCCTCTCCTCCACCACCCATGATAAGGGGTTAAGAGGGGAGAGAAAGAGATGGGTGGAGGGAGGTGGTCATGCACGGGGCTTGAGCTGTGGGAACACATCTCAAGATAAGGCCAGAGAACTGACCTCAGAGTCCCCTCTGGGTTCAGGGCTAGAGGAATGAATCTGGAGGGGCACTTGGGCTTTTGTCTGCTTTGTGTTTTATGTTGTTATTTAGTTGCCAAATCGCCTCCGATTCTTTGCGACCCCATGGACTGTAGCCCACAGGTTTCTCCATCCATGGCATTTCCCAGGCAAGAATACTGGAGTGGGGTGCCATTTGCTTCTCCAAGGGATCTTCCTGACCTAGGGGTTGAACCCATGTCTCCTGCATTGGCAGGTGGATTCTTTACTATCCAAGAAGCCCTGGGCTTTTGTCTGCATCACTTAATTTTGTGCCAAGAAAGCATTTGATGTGCATGCATGTGTGTGCGTGTATAAATGTGTTTCTGTAGACATGTGCAAGGAACACGTCTTAAAATGCTCTGGGAAGGCCACCTCTCAGGGGACAATGTCCTCTAGGCCAGGTGACTTGTGAGTGAGGCTCCTAGGGCTCTGCGTGCCTTGAGCTCCAGCAACTCCAGATGAAAACAAAAAACTGAGACCAATCCCTATACCTAAACAGTAACCACATCGGACCTCATCCACTCCCAGCTCCAGAAACACATTTGTTAAATCGTCAGTTCACTCCTATGTAAAGCGTTCCACACTCCTCTGTGTTGAAGAAACAGGGCTCTTTATTAGCTGCAGTAATAAAAAATGACTTCTGCCTCCCCAGCTCTCCGGAAATTAAATGAGCCCAACCACATTTTCCTTTCCTGTTAAATTCTCAGTCTCCTCCATGTGCAGACCAGCAGAGACACAGTGTGGTTAAAAACGTCCAATTAATCAAGGGACTCAAAGAGTCTTTAGGTTCGGAAGTTCCAGTTGTCTACAACCAGGCTAATTTTTAGAAAGAAGTTTTTTAAAATTGACCACTCTTTGGGAACATTCTGACCCTGAAGCAAGACTGGGGAGCCTTGGACTAGATATTTAGTGTGGCTGTCAGAAACAGAACTTCTGAAACAATGTGGTTTCTTTTTGCCCCAGCTTGGTGGCAGCCACCCACTCCCACAGCCCCAGAGAAGGCTCAGTGCAATCCTGCAATGTTTGTTATAAGATATGTCCAGGAGTTAATGAGATAGACAACTGTCCAAATCTACTGGGCAGAGGGCAATGCCCAGCCTAGTGATTGTGCAGTGACCTTCAACTTGAATGAGCAGCTTATTTTCTCTTCATCCAAGTTAAAACCCCACCTCTTCCAGACTGTTGTCTGTGCTGCTCTAACCATCCTTCGAGCATCACTCCCTGATCTCTGACTGCTTCCTCTGATCTCTGAGTTTTCCCCTGCTTTATGAGTGTTCCCACTGGTCTATGAGTGCACCCTCCCTGATATCTGAGTGCTCCCCCATTCTATGTGTGCTCCCCTAACTCTATGAACACACCCCTGCTCCTAAGTGCTCCTCCTGCTCTATGAGTACTGCCTCTGCTCTCACAATGCTCCCTCCTCTGATCTGTTAGTGCTCCCGGCTCTATGAGTGCTCCCTCCTCTGATCTGTTGGTGCTCCCGGCTCTAGGAGTGCTCCCTCCCTGATCTCTGAGTACTCCCTTCCCTAATCTGAGTGTTCCTCCTTGCTCTCTGAGTGCTCCCCCTACTCTGAGTGCTCCCTCTGCTCTCACAGTGCTCCCTCCCCTGATTTCTGGGTGTGCTCCTGCTCTATTAGTGCTCCCATGCCCTATGAGTGCTACCCTGCTCTATGAGTGCTCCAGCACTGATTTGTGAGTGCTCTCCCCACTCTATGAGTCCTCCCCCTGCCCTCACAATGCTCCCTATCCCCATCTCTGAGTGTTTCTCCCTGCACTCTGAGTGTTTGCCCTGAGTGCTCTAAGCCCTGTATTGGACTTCTTACCTCTACAACTTTAAGATAATAAATTTACGTTGTTTTAAGGTGCTAAGTTTGTATAATTTGTTACAGTAGCCAATAGAAACTTCTACAGTGCCGAGCTATGCATCAGACCACCCAGAAGGCCACCTGCAAACAGGGGGCCCTGTTTGACTTGGAAAACACATCACTGTAAGTTCAGGGAAGCTGGAGTGAGGCAGCTTTAATTTTTGCTGAGGATCCCAACCAGCAGCCTTTCAGCACATTTGGAGACAGACACACCGGGTTCTACACCCAGCTCAGCCACTTCCTGGCATTGTGACCTGGGCAGAGTCTCTTCTCCTCTCTGACAGCGGGTTTCTATAAACTGAGAACCCTGAAAACACACAAGCAGAGTTACTGGATGTGTCTACATAATCTGTGTGTCAGTTGGTGTGTCTACTTGACTGGGCCGCAGGGTGCCAAGTCACCTGGCCAAGCATAATTCTGAGTCATTTACGAGAGTGTTTCTGGGTGAGATTAACCTTTGAATCACGACTGAGTAGAACAGATTGTCTTTTCTGCTAAGGGTGGGCCTTGTCTAATCAGTCAAAGGACTGAGTAGTGTAAAGTGGCTTATCCTCCAGGTAAGAGAGAACTCCCCACACTTTACTGCCTTGCCCTGGGATATTGGCTTTCTCCTACTTTCAGACTCAAACTGAAACCTCAGCTGTTCTGGGTCTAGGCCCTTGAACTTGGACTGGAACTACACTATTGATCCCCCTGGTATCCAGCTGGCAGAATGGCAGCTCGTGGGACTTCTCAGCCTCTATAATTGTGTGAGACAACTTCTTATAATAAATCCTCTCTCTCCCTCCACACACACATCTCCTATTGTTTCTGTTTCCTGAGCATGCTGCCTAATAAAACGAGTGATGTTTCTGGCTCCATGCCAGGAGCACAGACTTGCCCAGTGGTGGGGGAAGACAATGGGATCCTGACCCCTTACAAGATTCTGCACTCCACCCACCACCAACCCAGCATGCATGTCCCACAGGAAAATCCTGAGACAGGTGCCAAGCCAGAACATTCAGTGTCTGTCCAGCATGAAGGTCAGCATGCTCCCTCGCCCATCACCACAAGAGGTCCAGCCTCCTGGACACCTAAGCTCAGAGGAGGTGCTCCCACGGCTGCAGCCTCAGTGATGTGGTAAGCAGAGAACGCGAGTTGGGGAGGAAGCTAGGCATGCAGGCAGGCCCACTCCGTGTTCTCCAGCCAGCCTCCCTCTGTCTTTGAATGCCTTCCCTGGTGTCCCATCAACAGTGCTGACCCTTATGCTGGACAAGGGCACAGAAGCTTTGTCCCCAGCATTCGCCTGCCCTGACTCTACATAAACATCCAGGCTAGACAGAGCATCCTGCCTACTAGCCCCTGCCCAGGCTGCTCTCTCCTCCAGAAACTTGCTCTTCTCCCATCCTTCCAGGACCTTCTTGAATCTCTGCTTTTGGTGGCATTTCAAAGCTGCCAGGCCAGTGACTAAGGGAATCTTTAAAAGAAAAAAAAAAAAGAAAGGCAACAGAACAATTGTAGTTACCCTTCATGGCCATGGGGGACTGGAGGGCCATTCCACAGATGTGTATTAACATATTGGGAAAACAGCACCAAGCAAGAGCCCCGCCTGCCCACGCCAAGTGCTCGCCTTGAGCCATATTTTTTTTCTGCAACCTTCCATGTGTGTTACAGCTTCCCTAGTGGCTCAGATAGTAAAGAATCTGCCTGCAATGCGGGAGACCCGGGTTTGACCCTTGAGTTGAGAAGATCCTCTGGACAAGGAAGTGGCAACCCACTCCAGTATTCTTGCCTGGAGGATTCTGTGGACAGAGGAGCTTGGTAGGCTATAGTCCGTGGGGTCTCAAAGAGTCAGACATGAGCTCCTCCTTCCACGTAGGAGGGCAAATTGCAAAGAAACGTTGGTGGAGAGCACAGTTTAGAGATGAACATGATGCAGACTGTCCCTTCAAGGGGGCTGCCAGCCTTCCTCACGCTCGCTCACAGGCATCCTGTGCTTTGGCAATTTTCAAGGCCACCAGCTCCAGAAAGCCTGTTCAACTGCTCTGATGCTCGCCAGAGGCAAGATCCACACCTGCTGGCCACCTGGGGTTGACTGGCACATCCGGACAGGTTTTGTTTGGCTTGACACCACAGCCAGACAGCTATTGTGTTTGATTTGGATCTTCTTGAGTTTTTCTTTCTTCTGAGACCAGGGTGTCCCCATGGCACATTCGTCTCAAGGCAATGAGCTCACCTATAGAAACTCTGTTTTGCTCTGCCGGCTTCATCCATCCAAAACTCTTATTGATGTTTGGCTGTGATTTCAACCCTGCAGAAAAGTCGCAAGGATGGTACAAGGAACTCCCATGGACCCTTTACCCAGAGTCACCAACTGCTCACATTTTACACCAGTTCCTTTGTCATTGCCTCTCCATTTTCCTAAGGGAAAAACATTATGATGCCACAGCCCAATTATCAAAATTAGGAGATTTAATCTTGATGCAAAACAGTCATCTAATCCACTGTCCGTTTTGTCATAGGCCACCTGTGTCCTTCCGTAGCGTCCTGCTCCCCAGGACCGACCCCCACACATTGTTTCCCTGTCTCTTCAGCTTTTCCAATCTGAAAAAGTTCCTTATATTTCTTTCTTCTCCTTGATCTTGACCTTTCTGGGAAGGAAAGGACAGTTACTTTTAGAATCTGCCTCTGTCCCTGTTTATTTGTGCTTTCTCAGGATCAGATCCAGGCTGTGTGTTTTCTCAGCTTGCACAGGGTGATACTGTGTCCTGACCATCAGGCATGGGGTGTCCCATCTTGGGACAGATCCTTGATCCACTGGTTAAGGTTATGTCCTCCAGGTCTCTCCCCTGTAAAATTATCCTTTTTCCTTTTATAATTAAGAAATAATTTAATTCTTTGATTCTATAAACACTCCATTCATTGTCAAACTTTCACCCACTGGTTTCAACACCCATGGATGACTTTCTAAATCCTTTCTTCTTTATTAGGTAGAATTCTAATATAAGGAGAACTTGCCCTTCTCCCCAGTTTACTTTTTCATTTAGTTATTTGTATCAGTATGGGTTCATTTGTTGTTGTTCAGTTGCTAAGTCATGTCCAGCTCTTTGCGACCCCATGGACTACAGCATGCCAGGCTTTACCATCCTTCACTGTCTCCCAGAACTTGTTCAAACTCATGTCCATTGAGTTGGTGATGCCATCCAACCATCTCATACTCATCTCATCTCCTTCTCCTCCCACCCTAAATCTTTCCCATCATCAGGGTCTTTTCCAATGAATCGGCTCTTCACATCAGGTAGCCAAAGTATTGGGGCTTCAGCATCAGTACTTCCAATGAATATTCAGGATTGATTGCCTTTAGTATTGACTGATTTTATCTCCTTGCTGTCCAGGGGACTCTCAAGAGTTTTCCAGCACTGCAACTCAAAAGCATCAATTTTGGATTCAGCCTTCTTTATGGTCCAACTCTCACATCTAAACAAGACCATTGGAAAAGCCATAACTTTGATTATACAGACCTTTCTTTATATATCATAATTTGTGTATCCATTCTCCATGACCATTTGGGCTATTTCCAGTTTTTATCTATTATAAGTAAAGCAGATATGAACATTCTTGTATATCTTTTTGGGGATACATGGCATCATTTCTCTTGGGTAAAACCTAGCTGTGTAATTGCTGAGTCATAAGTATAAAACTAACTCTGTAAGAAAATGCCAAATTCTTTTCCAAGTGTTGACACGACTTTTCTTCCCTGCCAACATGACACATGAGTGCTCTGGTTGCACCATGTCCTCACCAAGACTTGATATCACCAGCCTTTTTTATTTTAGCTATTTTAGCAGGTAATTCTGGGATCTCTCTTTTTTAAATTGCTGGACATTTAGCCTTTCAAAACTATTTAATATTGCAAAGATGAACATCCTAATACCTATATTTTGCCTTTAAATTTTACTATTTCCCTGGGGTAAACTCCCAGGAGTAGAATTAATTGGTCAAAGGATGTAAACTTTCAGAATTTAAATTGCCAACTTATGCTCCCGTGAAGAATGCATCAGGATTGCTGGCCACTCTGACTTTTATCAGCATTCCATATGATCATTAAGAAAAAGTGCGGCCAGTTTTTTCACTGTTGTGTTGGAGTATACTGTGCCCTTAAGAAGTGTTCCCATCAAAGTGTCTGCTGATCAATTTGTCACTGAGTCACCACAACCAGGCCAAGCAATGGAGCAGAGCAACCACCTCCAGATGTCCACACAAACCCCCCTGACCCTCTCCCACTAGAGGTGAGGGTAAGACTATGGCTGGGCCAGATCTAAGTGGGGTCTCCTGAGCCCCACATGACCCTGATTCTCACCTGTGTCCTGCTGCCACTGGGGGAGGGTCCAGCAGGTGTGCATGGACTGTTATCCACAGTGGACATACAGGAACTTGGGTTTTCTGTGCAGACAACTCCCAGGAAAGAGCCCACGAATCCAGATGTACACTTCCTACGACATGCGATGCTGCCATCCTGCTGTGCCTTCGAGCCCCCAGCATCTGGACAGGTCTGTGGTTCCCCTCACAAGTGGGCAGTGAGGGGGTACATGGAGGCAGACCAGAGGGATGGTCTGGGGTTGCCTGTCCCATTCCCACTGCATTGGCAAGCAAGAGGATTAAAGATAAAACACATATTCTGATTTACAATATTGTGTTGATTTCTGCAGTACAGCAACACGACTCAGTTATACATATATATATATATATATATATATATTCTTTTTCATACTCTTTCTATTACGTTTTATCACAGGATATTGAATACAGTTCTCTATGCTATAAAGTGAGTGAGTGAAGTCACTTAGTCGTATCCGACTCTTTGCAACCCCATGGACTGTAGCCCACCAGGCTCCTCCTCTGTTCATGGGATTTTCCAGGCAAGAATACTAGAATGGGTTTCTCTTTTCTTCCCCAGAGGATCCTCCCGACCTAGGGATCGAACTCAGGTTCCCACATTGTGGGTAGACTCTTTACCCTCTGAGCCACCAGGGAATCCCCCTATGCTATGAAGTAGAACTAAAATTCAAAGAGATAAATGTACCCCTCTGTTCATACCAGCACTATTTGCAGCAGCCAAGACATGGAAGCAACTTAAATGTCCATCAACAGATGATTGGGTAAAGAAGATGTGGTCCATATATACAAAGAATATTACTCAGCCACTAAAAATAAAAAAAAAAGAATGAAATTATGCCATTTGCAGTAATGTGGATGGACCTAGAGATGATCAAACTAAGTGTGGTAAATAATAAAGAGAAAGACATATATCATATGATATCATTTATATCTTCCCAAGTGTCTCAGTGGTAAAGAATCTGCCTGCCAAGCAGAAGACTCAGGTTCAATCCCTGAATCAGAAAGATCCCCTGGAGAAGGAAATGGCAACCCATTCCAGTATTCTTGCCTGGGAAATCCCATGGACAGAAGGAGCCTGGAGGGCTACCATCCATGAGGTCATAAGAGTCAGACACAACTGAGCTACTAAACTACAGTGAAAACAGATCATTTATATGTGGAATTTAAAATACGATACAAATGAACCTATCCATGAAACAGAGAGAACAGACTTATTGCCAAGAGAGTGAAATGGTGGGGGAGGGAAGGACTGGGAGCTTAAGATTAACAAATGCAAACAAGTATATATAGGATGGATTTAAAAGCACATTTTCTTTGAGTTTATCCATTTCCCATGTCCTTGGAGATTCCCAGCACAGGCACCCCCATCATCCACAGGAACTGCTCTCTTGCTCCCCAGGGCCAATGTCACTTCTTATCTGGAGCTCTTTTTCCTTTGGAACCAGGGACCCAGGGAAGCCTGTCTCACCTGGGAAAGCATCCATCTGACACCCCATTGTCTTTTCTTGGTGCAAATCAAACAGGTTTGGAGTCGACGCTAGCTGCCTCTGGCCATCTCTGGGTAAGTATGGACCCATGTGGTTGGGGACAGCTCACTCACCCAGCCGACCACGCCCAGGGGAAGGGAGAGGACAGAGGACATGGACCACCCTTGCCAGGTCTCTCAGCAAGGTCCTGGCAGGGAGGACTCGCTGCTGTCCTACCCACCTCCTAGGCCTCCCAGCTCTGACACCACACTTTAAGACAAGCTGGAAACTGTCAGCTCAGGACAATCTCTATGGACAGAAAGCTCCTTGCAGAAACCCAGGGCTTGGTGGGGAGCTTGAGAAAGTCGGGGTCCAGTTTGTGCTACTCCCACGGGCTGCAGTGGGAAAAGGGTCTAGATGTCCTAGCATCTCTTATAAACAGGGAGGCAGAGGCCCAGAGGAGGGGATGATACATCGAGGTTCTTGCTCATCACTTTCTTCCTCCTTGAAGAGAAGGTTTGAATCCAGAGATCTCAGCTGGGAGGGGAGGGGAGAAGCCAGGCAGGCTCATTCTTTCCTCCTATCCCCCAATAAACATCAGCTGGCTGAGGGTCTCTGCAAATCCCAGGCCATTCTGAATGGGAAATGATTAGTTACATAATGCAATATTAAGGCTATAAATCTTCCCACTAGCAGAACCCATAAACCCTGGTTTTTATTATCCACTTACTGCACAGACCCTGGCTGTTCCTTCATTGCAGCACAATTATCCTACAATTACTGTTATATTGTTAAGTAAATAGTCTGCCGGAAGCAGCAATTCCAGGGCTCATAAATATATAAGCAAATACGAAGCGAGGCCCGGGAGCCAAGGGAAGGAGACAGGACAAGGGCACAGGTGCCCAGAGCCCCCAGGGTGGGAACATGATGCCCTGAGGATGCGCCTGTCCACCTGCAGAGGGGTGGCTGGCACCAGGGCCATTCTGGCATGAGAGCCTCCCCTTAGGGTGGCCACCAGGGTGCCATCCTGTTGGTAGCATCAGTCTTCCTTCACGAGTCAGGGAGCATGTGGGTAGAGCACAGGGGACTGAGGAACGCGCCTGGATTTTCTTTTCTTTACAAGCACACTCATTGCATCTTTAAACAGAACAACTCCAAACTGGGAACAGTCCAGGAGTCCATCAGCTGGAGGATGGGTAAACAAACTGTAGCACATTCATATGATGGAACAAAGAGCAGCACAGAGGAATGAACTGTGGGTCCAGGCAACAACAGAGAAGAAACCCAGAGAATGGTGATGGAAGGACAGAAGCCAGGAACAAGAGAACAGACTGCCTGGCTCCAGTGGCCTGAAGTTCTAGACTAGATGAATGGAATCCATGATTTAAAACATTTTGACCACCGGCTACCTAGGGAATTGACTAGGAGGGGCTGGAAGGAACCTTCCAGGGTCATGGTGATGCGCTATTAGTTTCACAAGGGCATGCGTGTGCCAAAACTCATTAATGGCAAGGGATAATTAGGGAGTTTGGACATGTACACACTGCTATATTTAAAATGGATAAGCAACAAGAACCTACAGGGAACTCTGTTCAATGTCACATGGCAGCCTGGAAGGGCGGGGAGTTTGGCAGAGAATAGCTCAGATGGTAAAGAATCTGCCTGCAGTGTGGGAGATCTAGGTTCAATCCCTGGGTAAGGAGGATCCCCTGGAGAAGGGAATGGCAACCCACTCCAGTATTCTTGCCTGGAGAATCCCATGGACAGAAGAGGCTGGTGGACTACAGCCTATGGGGTCAGAGAGTTGGACATGAATGAGCAACTAACACACATTTGCATGGCTGAGTCCCTTCTCTGTTCACCAGAAACTATCACAACATTGTTAATTGGCTATGATCCAACACAAAATAAACAGTTTTTTTTTTACAATTCATCCAAATTTTTCATGGTTAAGTCTCAGATCTCTCTTGGTAAATGTCACATTGCACTTGAAAATATGTGGGTTATTTTCAAATATCTTTTGATATTGATTTCTAACATAATTCCACAGTGATAAGAGAACAGACTCTGATTTTAACACCTGTAGACAATAAAATTTTTGCACCTTGTTTTACATCCCTGGATATGTTCCAGTGTCTCCTAGTTTACAGTCTATGGGAACTTGAACAGAATTTGTATCCTACTGTTGTGTGAAAATTGCATAAATCTTAATTATGTTGAATCAATTCATAGTGCTTTTCAGGTCTCCTATATCCTTCTACTTTTCTGTATATTCATTCTATTAATTTTTGAGAGTTTGATATTGAAACTTCAACTAAAAATCTTTATTTATCTACTTAAAAATAATTGTCATATATAGTAGAACTATATATTGCTTGTAACTTTATATATATATATGGAACTAACTTCATTCTGTATTTTCCAAGTCTCCTGTAAATGTGTTATCATACTTTCATAATTTAAAAAATAAGAAAGGAGGAGAAAAGATCTCATCCAAGACATCTCCCAGATTTGAATGTCAAAGGCAAAACCACTAGAGTGATGGACAAAGTGGTGGCCTCCTCTGCAGAAAGCACCCCACATGGCCAGTGTCCAGTGGTCAAAGGGCTAAAAGCCTGCACCAAGTCTTGCTATCCACCCCAGGGCCCAAGTGAGGGAAGGCCAGCTCTTTTCAAAAGGGTAACTCCTCTAGCCCCTCCTGTGCCTACTGTGGGGTGGGATGGGCCTGGCAGGTGGAAAGAATGTCCCAGAGACCTGGGTCCATACTCCTGCTGACCCTGGCCTCTGGGGACAGTGCATGACGTTTATTTGATGCCAGAAGGGAGGGGTGCCTCTCAGTTGGTTTTACAGCACTGATACTTTTTGAAGTTGTGTCACATCTACTTCATGTTTTGTTTTTCCCGGAGTGACCCTGTGCAGCCATCAGGACAAGTGTCCCTGTTCTTGTTGAAAGGACAGCACCCTGGCCCTCAGAAAGGCCAAGTGGACCACACCCCAGGGTCCGACACCAAATTAGTGGTGTTTCCATAGCAAAATCTCTGAGTCCCCAGAGGCCGGTAGCTTCTGTGCCTCTTTTCTCATAAAATAGATAAAATAGATCAATTAAAGCAAGCCAGTTATGTCCTAAGGCAAAATGTGGGAGGCAGAGTAGCAGTCCCCTAAAGATGGTGACGTCATAATCCCCAAGACAGGTGACTGGGTCTGTTTTCAGGGCAAAGGGGAATGAGGGAGGCAGCTGGCATTTAGGCTGCTCAGCAGCTGGCCTGGAGCGGAGGACAGTGTCCTGCCTGGACTCAATGTCATCACCAGGATCCTCAGTGGGAAAGGAGGATGCAGAAGCATTAGAACCAGAGGGAGGGCAGCGTGACAGACTCCACCATGCACCCCTGGCTTCAGAGAAGGAGGAAGGACCAAGGAATGGGGAGCCTCTAGAAGCTGGAAAATGCAGGTAAACTGACTGTCTCTGGAGCCTCCAGAATGAAGGCAGCCTGGCCAATACCACGATTTTGGACCAGTGAGGCCCACTTTGGACTTAACCACAAATAGTGTGTGTTGCTTTAAAGGACTAAGCCTGGGCTATTTGTTACAGCAGCCTTGCAGAACTTCAATACTTGCTCTGAAACCTCAGGGAGAACCCAGGACTTCTCTGCTCCCTCAGCTTCTCCCCCCATGGAATGCTCTGTTCCAGAGATTCTGACACTTCAAACCAGAACCCAGAACCCTCCACCCACCCCCTTCCCAGGGCCCAGCTTCCCCACAGGGCTCAGGGTATGCAGGACACCTTCGGCCTCTCCCTGGGAAGTTTGCTCCTTGGAGCATCTGCTCCCGAAGGGCTATCTTCTCTCTGACCCCATGCTCTGAGAGGTGGGAACTGGGCCCAGTCACTCCTGTTTACAATTAATGAGGTGATTACCAAGCACAGATTTTAGGAAGTGCAATATCACTTATTAACAATAACACCTTCCAACAAGCTGCTTTACAAGGCATCTCTTAGTCCCCACTCTTTAAACAGAACACATGCTTTTAAAAAATTCTATTGCATTACCTTATCGAGTGACCATTCCCTGGAACATCATAAAATAAACATTAATTAGGGCTTCAGTTGGTGCCATCTCGACTGCACCGCCAGGCCATTCCACCCTGGGGATGCTCACTTTAAGAACGGCAGGTAAGAGTCAGAGCCAATATCTCAGCCTTTGGTGGAGAAGGAATGAGAGTGCAGGTACAGAGGAGTGGTGGGGAACAGCCAAGACATAAGCCAAGCCCGCCAGTGGCCAAGAGTGCCACCTGCATGTGGCTGGGTGATACTCACAGCCAGCTGTATCCTAGGTGCCCCCGCCCAGGGCACTCAGACCTCTGCCCAGTTCCAAGAGCACTACCCATCGTCCTGAGTGTTGCAGGGTGATGCTTGGTCCCCTGGCCAAGAGGCATTGCAGGAGGCACAGGCAAGGGAGTCAGGATAAGCTTGATGTGCTGGGACTTTTCTATTTTAGCCCCAAAGTGCCCCTGCTTCCTAGGAATTCCACACTGTAGAGGTCAGTCACCCTTGTTTTCCATGTTTACTCTGTCAGTGCCATGGACACCAAATGCTTAACGGGGTGAGAAAGTGCTTTCTCTGCCATTTGGAGGCCTGCATGCCTCTCAAATTCACCTTCCTCCACACTCACCTCCCACCAGGTGCCAGGCAGTCCCCAGACCCTTGAATCCATCAAGGTCCCTCACCCTGGGTGCCCTTGTCTGCTCATCCTCTCACCAAAGTCTACTGGGCTGTCTGAGGCCCCCATTCCTGCCCCAGCCCTCCCCTCCTGCCTTCTTCCCAATCTCCACACTTGCCCCTCTGTCACTTCTCCCAGCAGGTCTCAGGCACAGGTTGGGGCTATGCCTGTAGCATCTGGGGGTCCCTGTTCCAACAGAGTTGCTTAGTAACGCAGCTGAGGAAATGAGACAAATACGATGGGAATTATCTTCAGTCTGGGCTGTGGTGTGCAGTTCTCAGCATCTAAGTCAGGGTGACGTGGGGTCATGTTTGAAGTGCTGATCTTGCATGCAGGTGGGTCTCCTGAAATGCTTATGATGACATTTGGTGGGGGTGGGAGAGAAGATGATGCCTGGTCCTACGTGGCCCCAGCGGTCAGACAGCTGTCCTGGGACAAGGCTCTGGTTTCCAGAAAATGTGGAACTAGATTCAGCAGCTCCAGTGATCATGCCTTCAGGGGCTGCTGGAAGTCTAAGGTCAGAGCCCATCTGGAAGTCTTCAATGAGTTCTTGGTGCTTAAACGCTCAGCTTTGGACAACCCTACTCTAAGCTTCTGCCATGCTCTCTTCTTCCTAAATAACATGTCCTATTCTTAGTCACTCAGTTGTGTCCAACTCTTTGTGACTCCATAGACTGTTGCCCACCAAGCTCCTCTATCCATGGGATTCTCCAGGCAAGAACACTGGAGTGAGTTGTCATGCCCTCCTCCAGGAGAGCTTCCCAACCCAAGGATCAAACCCAAGTCTCCCACGTTGCAAGCAGATTCTTTACCATCTGAGCCACCAGGGAAACCCAGGAATACTAGAGTGGGTAGTCTATCCCTTTTCCAGGGGATCTTCCTGACCCAGGAATTGAACTAGGGTCTCCTGCCTTGCAGGTAGATTCTTTACCAGTTGAGCTACCAGGGAAGCACATCTTGAGTAATATAGTCCTATAAAACCTAAGTTCTTTAAAATCTGTGTTTACATTCTGAGGGGCTTTGCTCTTCCATCTTTGCAGATCAGATCAGGGGCGGGGGGCTGGGGGCTGCTTACCATGTCAGAGGGGGACCTGCATTTCATCCTCCCTCTCTGTCCTTCTCTGTATCTCAGGAACCAATCCAGGTCTCGGGGACTGAACTTGCCCTGCTTCTCCTGAGACTCAGGAGTTCCCTGGGGTGCAAACTTTAAGTTCTAAGGCCTGGATGATCCCCTGAAAAAGAGACAACTGGTCCTTCTCTGAGCTTCTTGAGAGAAATGGGCCTAGAGACCAACTTCAAACAGAAAACACATCCACAGGACATGGATCCTTTATCAAATACAAGACAAGTAATCTGAGAGCTGGTTTGCTCAATATTCTAGAAAAAGAATCATTCTAATAATATTTATTGGAATATTCATTGGAAGAACCGATGCTGAAGTTGAAGCTCCGATACTTTGACCAACTAATGTGAAGAACCTGGAAAAGACCCTGATGCTGGGGAAGACCCAGGGTCTTGGAAAAGACCCTGATGCTGGGAAAGGTTGAAGGCAGGAGGAGAAGGGGATGACAGAGGATGAGATGGTTGGATGTCATCACCAACTCAATGGACATGAGTTTGAGTAAGCTCCGGGAGTTGGGGGTGGACAGGGAAGCCTGGCGTGCTGCAGTCCATGGGGTCGCAAAGAGTCGGACACGACCGAGTGACTGAACTGAACTGACCAATATTTATTTACATCACATGTCAACTTGAAGGTCTAATAAAAGGCCAGGCCAGAGTGGCTGAACCCCACCTAAGGGCATCTGGGGTGAGCCTAGAGAGGAGGGCAGTCGCAGAACAGGAGAGAAGTTATTCAGTACCCCCACCTTCTCCAGGAAGTACCTTAATTCCTATGAAGGAATCTCAGTTTAGGTCAGCTCTTGAGCTTCAGTTAAAGGAAAACAAATCTAAAATAATCTCTTGCTAAATTAAATATTTCATCCTTTAATTCCACATCAACACTGTTCATTTCTCTCAAGTTTACAAAATAATAATAATAACACAATCTTTTTAACCATGCCATCCCCCAGTAGCAGGATTTCCAAGCAGCCCACTGTAATGTCACCACCTACTTCTCATCACATCTCCCGCATTGGCTGAGCTATTTTCATTGCATTATGTATATTTTACAAAGAGAGACACTGTCACCCAAAAGGGTAATTGTCCTTGTGCGTAATCCTGTCTGGAGGGTGCAGAGCAGCCCTCACTTCATTAAGTGCAAAGCCTCCACCTGAGAAAATCAATCGCAACCTAAATCATAAAGACGAAAATCAATGGCCACTACACGCCCCAGGCCTCCTCCGCACAAGCCCATTAGAGGGACACCAGGGACTGACTCCAGATGGGCTGGCCCTGTCCCCGTGACAGCCAAGACTGTACAGGCTCCAGGCAGAGGGACGGGATGGGAGCTTTTAAAATCTAATCAACAGAAGCTGCATAAAGAGAAGGCGATCCATTTGGTACCCTGCAGGTAGAACATGAAAAGCGCAAAATGACATCCATTTGTTCAAAAGATCACCGAGGATCTATTGTGAGCCAAACCCTAGGAGAGGCCTCCACGTTCAAGATAAACACCCAGTGTCTGTTCTCCAGGGGCTTTCCATGTGGTGAGGAGCACAGGTATATGGGCACTCACCTTGGCCTGAATGGGGCTGGGAAACACAGAGAGCCTTGTGTATGGGGGTGGAGGGATGGGGTCATTTCAGTTGGGTCTTGAAGGATGAATAGGAGGTTGTCAGGATCATTTTTCTTCATAATAGTGTTGGGAGGGATTGAAGGATGCCATCTTCTGACAAGTTTGGATTCCCCTAAATCAACACTTCAACCAAAATTCAATCACTATTTCTTAACAGTCTTTGAGGTCCCAGTGTGGCCCTGCATAGGAGAAGTGAATGGGTCAAACCAGAAAGAAACATGAAGATCTCTTAACACATCCCTCCTTTAAATTTTGAAACTGAGCTGTTATATGCTTCCTCTCTTCTGGGGGCGATTTGGTGAACCCCCAAAGCATCAGGTATTCTGGTTATATCCTTTTCTTCTCTTTTTTAACTCTCCTAGACTTGATTCCTTTACAATTCTTCATTTGGGGAGCATCTCTGAAATGTCAGAAGCTGAGCTTGGTGTAAGGATACAGATGCTCTTGAGAGGCCTGCAGGAGGCCAGATTCTGGGCAAGGGTGATAACAAACTACCGTTGGGCACAGAGGAAGGATTCATGATCCACTCTGGGGGAATCAGGGTGGGCTTCTGGGTGGAGGTGACTTCCAAAGTGACTCCTGAATCTGGAATTGCCTGGGTAAGGATGGTCAGTGATCAGGGCACTCAAGGTAAATTGCTGATACATGAAGAGGAGATATCACACCCTCAGTCGCTTGCTTAGCACATTGTCTTTCCCATCCCCATGGCAACCCTTAGAGATGAGCAGTAGCATCTTAAAGATAAAGAAATCTGTTAGAAAAGTCAAGGAATTTTCCTGACCTACTCTGCAAGGCAGGGACAGAGTCAGAACAAATGCTGAGCCTCTGGATGCTCCTGGCCAGGGGACTTTGTCCTCAGAAACAGTCTTCAAGCTGCCAGTCCCCATATCAAATAGCTACCTGCACATACATCCTGCCAACATTAATTGAGCATCTACTACGTGTGGCCCCAGGGTCACAGAGAAGAAGTATGTGACCCTCAACTGGCATGATATTTCCAACACTAGCCTCCCTAGGACCTTGCTGTTCAAAGTAAGGTCCTTAAACTAGGGCAGCGTCAACTTGGAGCCTGTCAAAAAAATGTAGATTCTCGAGCTCGCCTCAGACCCACAGAATCAGAACCTGAGTTTTGACAAGATCCCGGGTGACTCCCAAGTACAGTAAAGTTGGAAAAGCTCTGCTCTACGGAGAGAAGTGGGTGTGGAGATGACCACCCATGGAGGTCTTCAGTGCTCCCTGTTCTGCAAACCACTCTGTACACTGAACCTCATTAAATAACCACAGAGCAAAACCCAGCCCTCCCAACATCCTATCCAGACAGGGTTACAGAGATAATTAGATAGGAGGAGAGAGGGCTGAAGTTGCTGGCGAGGTGGGTCGTGGGCAGAACTTACCAGGCTGTACATGCTACACCTACTTCTGCAGGGCTGCAGAAGTAGGCGTGGCAGAAGTAGGTTCAGCCTCACTCCTGAAGTCAGTAGCTCCCAGGGGCTGGAGGGAGATTCAAATGCCGGTCTACCTGTTTCTGAACCTGCACCCTTCACAGCAGTCGTGACACTAAAGGGTGTGTTTGATTCTGTGAGCACCTGCTCTCTTTCTGGCCCTGCACACAAGACCATCACCTCTGTGAAGGCAGGAACATGTTTAGCTGATGGTGCGTCCCCACCACCCACAACAGGCACTCATCAAATATCTGTCGAATAAGTAAATAGACAAAAATAACAGAGGTGACGTCATCAGCTGAGCAAAGTACAAAGCCCATTCACGGGCAGACCGGGGGTCATAGCGGGCGCCCCAGGAGCAGGCTGGGGAGGGTGACCAGCAGGGTTACTCGGGGCCACCCAGTTGAACTTGGTTTCTGTGTCCTGCTCTTCTTGCCAAATGGGAAAACAAAATGCACTTCTCACTTGGCAGCAAAAGCCCTTATGGTGTGAATTGACTCATGCAATCAAGAGGCACAAATAGGTTAGGATGAATAATGACAGCCAATATCTGGACGCAAAGCTCAGAGCACATTGTCCAGCCAGAGTGACCTTGCAGTAAGGGTCTCCTTGCCTCTCTTTCCCAATCCCCAAGGAACTCTGCTCCCCAAGGTTTCAGGGGCATGGGATCTGAATCCATAGAAAAGGGTAGAACCGAGTGTCAAGCACATGTCCTCACTGGGTTTGCTCGGCTCTGTGGCCTTGAACCAGTAACCACACACTCCTGAGCCTCTCTGTGTCTCTCATTTAAACATTAGACCCATCCTCCCAGGATGTTGAGGACAGGAGGTGATTCTCCCCATGGCTAATTTTTTCTCCAAGTGGAGGCACCCGATTAAAGTGTCCTTCCTGAATGCTCTTCACCTCCCCTCCTCGCAAGGCAAGGGGGAGGGACTTAGCTGATGGGGAGTGATTTAACTGATGGAGAGTGGTTTATCTGATGGGGGAATGACAGCTAGTGGGGGAGTCTTTGTTTTAATTTCTTATTGCTGCTGAAACAAATGACTACAGATAGTATGGCTTAAAACAACAAAGATCATTATCTTACAATTCTGGAGTTCAGAAGTCGAAAAGTGGATTTGATGGCTGGAGGCTCTAAGGAGAGAGTTTCTCTGCTTTTTCTGGCTTCTAGAAGCTGCATGCCTTCCTAGGCCCATGGCCTCATCACTCTCAGTTTCCATCATCACATCACCAACCTTAAATCTGACCCTTCTTCCTCTCTCTTGTGAGGATGCTTGTGGTAACAGGGACCCACCTGTCTACTCTAGGATCGTCTCCTGTCTCAAGTTCTTTAATTTAATCCCAACTGCAAAATCTCTTTGCATACACAGACATCTGTGGGGGCATTATTAGCCCAGCACAGGGGAAGGACGTGGACACAGGACCCCCAGCCCCTCCCTGACGAGGTGGCACATCCTGCCCCTTGTCACAGTGTGATAAACACTCAGGTGGCCAGACCTGGGTGTAGCCAGTGTCTGTAGATTTCAACAAGCACCTTGATCTTCCTCCTCAACAGCCTTGCCAGAAATGAAGACGATTTCCTTTCACTCTCTATGTGCTTGATTCTTGGGTCCTTCTCCAGAGCTGGGGGAGAGAACTAGGGGAGGGTGTGCCCTATGTCCAACCACTCAAATTCTACACCATGTTACATTTTCAGGAATGGATGAAAAACTAGGAAGAAAATCAGATAGAATGGAGATGGAGGTTTGAGAGCCATCTGAGCAGGTGGCCAGAGCCCTCACTTCCATTACCCCCTGGGGATCTTGACTTTGTGAAAACACCAAGGCTGCATGTAGCCAGAATTTAAGGTATGATTTGTGTTCCTAGTGCAGCCTGGGTGGGCCACGTTGGGCCCTAGGCCTAAGGACACGAGCTCTGCAGGTTCTTGACCTTGGTGGGTCACTGAAGTTTATGGAGGCTTTAACCACAGGCCAGGGGCTATTTTTTTTTTTTTTTTTTAAGCAGATGTAGAGCTTAGCTGTTGCAGGTGCATACATTCTAAGTTGCTTCAGTACTGACTCTTTGCAACCCTATGACTGTAGCCTGCCAGGCTTCTCTGTCCATGGGATTCTACAGGCAAGAATATTGGAGTGGGTTGCCATGCCCTCCTCCAGGGAATCCTCCTGACCCAGGGATGGAACCCATGTCTCCCACAGCTCCTGCACTGCGGGCAGATTCTTTACCACTGAGCCACCTGGAAAGCCCCAGCTGCTGCAGGCAGGATGAGACATTTTTAACAAGCCCAGTGCAGCCACAGCTTTGATGATGGAGAATCTTTGGGTATAAGGTCTTTAAGGCATCAGGTGATGAAATGACTTCTTTTTTTGCTGCTCTTATAACTGTGTCTCTCAGCCAGGCTGGCAGGCCAGAAAGCCAGGATCTGAAACTGCAGGAGCAGCTGTGTTCTACCTGCAGAGTGTTAGCTGGCCAATGCCCCTGGAGGAGTGAACCAGGTCGGATCATCTGGCCAATTCCTTTCCCCTTGATTCATTATTTTTTTCTAATTGCTTCAAGGCTAAATGAGAGATAAACGGGGACTAACCTTGAGTCTCTGGGGCTTTTACAAGTCATCGCTTACAAACACTCTCAAAAGACCAAAATTTATTAGTCATATATGTTCCAGGCATGGCTTTAGATTTCTGAGTCCCTGGATGTCTCCACATCTGCAGATGTAGGAGAACTTTAAGTGGGAAGGTGAGCATCCCTCCTGTGAAGAGTGGGATATAGGTTTGCCGCAAACCAAGGCTGGGGAAGATAATTAGGCAGAGGCTCACACCCGGCTGCGACTTCTTGCCTCTGCACCCAGATTTGCTCCATTCAGGGAGCCAAGGAGGGAGTGGGGGATTGAGAAGATGCCTCAGGATGACCCTCTCTCTCAAATCAGCAGCTAGGCAAGAAGGGAGATGTAACAGGGGGAGACATGCAAGTTCAGGTGCAGATGTGGGGGGAATCCCTGGAAGGAAGACAGAGCTCTTAGAACACATGCCAGGCCGATGGGAAGGCGGAATGAGAGTTTTCAGATCTAACTGCTCTTAACGGAGTGAGGAAAGTGAAGAAAGTTAGGCCAGGTTCGGTCAATATTAAAAGAAAAGTTGTATCCTGGAGGAGCAGCCCTTTAGGGGGTGAAAGGAGATGTTTGGATTCTTATCAACTGGAAAAATCCAACCTCAGAGGTGAGAAGTGGAGACTCCCCCACAAAGAAGCACCACACCCTGGACAGGAATGAAACTGCAGGTGAACATTAAGGCAAGTGACCAGGCCCCTCCTTTTCTAAGAACAGTGACAGCTACAGGAACGAACCCCTCAACAGCCTACAGGACAGAAAACAGGGGGAAAACTTCCAAGGAGTACCTCACTGTCAGGGCTGGTGCAGCCAGTGCCCTGATAGAGAAATTAAGCGATCAGAGCTCTAGAATGAAGCCCAGCAAAGGCAGCATCATGGCAGGGAGGGTTCAAGCGCACCTCTGTCACTGCCTGTGTTCCAATCCTAGCTCTGTCCCCTGCCACTGCGCGCCTGGGATTAAGTCACTCAACCTCTTGGTACCTCAGCATCTCCATCTGTAAAATGGGCTGGTGTGATCTCTACATTGTAAGACTGACTGAGGATTAAACAGATTCATGTTTGCAAAGCATGTAGCAGTGCCCGGCATAGATGGGTACCATCGACCGACAGATGAATGGATAAAGAAGCTGTGGTACATATATACAATGGAATATTACTCAGTCATAAAAAGAATACATTTCAGTCAGTCCTAATGAAGCGGATGAACCTAGAGCCTATCACACAGAATAGTGTAAGCCAAAAAAATAAAAATATTGTATATTAACTCATACATATGGAATCTGGAAAGATGGTGCTGATGAACCTATTTTCAGGGCAGCAATGGAGAGGCAGACATAGAAAACAGACTTATGGATACAGTAGGAGAAGGAGAGAGTTGAAGATTTGAGAGAGTAGCATGGAAACATATGTATTACCATATGTAAAATAGAGAGCCAGTGGGAATTTGCTGTATGATGCACGGATCTCAACCCAGCGCTTGGTGACAACCTAAAAGGGACTTATATATACCTGTAGCTGATTCATATTGATGTTTGGAAGCAACACAAAATTGGAAAGCAATCATCCTCCAATTAAAACTAAATAAACAGTCATGTATTGGGAGGAGGGGGCAGGGAGGGCGAGAGTCTATTCAGACCACACCTGACAGGATGCTGGCCCGGAGGGATTAGATACTGGAACGCCATCCTCTGAATCAGGAAGGTGATGAGGAAAAGATTTGTTTAAACCATGGTTTTGGCAGATGTAGGACTTATTGATTTCATATTTCTTACAGCAGGAAAGAATCCAGAGAAAAATGTCAGAAGAACAAGTGTTTGGTTCAGCAAACAGGGAAACTGGAAGGAGGGAGGCCCTGAGAGGGGGCAGACACAGCCAGCCAGCACGTGTCAGGGGGATACAGGCCACACTAAAGAGCAGGTGGACCTGGAGAAATGAGCTCACTGGGTCTCCCCCAGAGTGAGGGGAGAGCCACAGAGAGACACACATGTGATGTGCTGTCCAGGACCCCTCACTATCTCCATTCCCACGTACATTAATTGAAATGGGATAAAACACAGGCACACTGGCCACATTTTAAGTCCTGGGGCTTCCTGTGTTGGCCATGCAGAAGGAGGACATTTAGATCCTTCCAGAAGATTCTGTGGGAGAACACTGTTTTCAGATATGCACTGCTTCACACCCCACCCTTGCAGAAAAGATGTCATGGAGAGAAATCTGTTTGACCCTAAAATGCATGTCCATGGAGTCAGGGACTGTATCCTTTTTTTGTTTGTGGCTGCACACCCCATGACCAGGAATAATGGACAGAATAATGACTCCCAAAGATGTCCACGTCCTCATCACTTGAACCCGTGGATATGTGACTTTAACTGGCTAAAGGACAGGGCAGGTATGATGATGGACTTTGAGATGCAGTGATTACCTTAGAGTGTTGGGGTGGACACAAGGTCATTGCAAAGGCCCTTATGGAAAGAGAGGGCAGTCAGAAACATGAGGATAGGGTAAAGCCAGTCCACAAGCCCAGGAATGCAAGTGACCTCTAGAAGTTGGAAAGGGCAAAGAAGTGGAGTCTGCTCTCTAGTCCCTAGTGCTTCCCTGCTCTCTAGTCCCTAGTGCTTCCCTGATGGCTCAGATGGTAAAGAACCTGCCTGTAATGCAGGAGACCCAGGTTCAATCCCTGAGTCAAGACAATCCCCTGGAAAAGGGAATGGCTACCACTCCAGTATTCTTGCCTGGAGAATTCCTTGGACAGAGGAGACTGCTGGGCTACAGGCCATGAGGTTGCAAAGAGTTGTGCACAGCTGAGCAGCTAACACTTTCACTTCACTTCAAGCCCCAGCTTCAGTCAATAATAAAGAGATGTTTACTTCACTTTCCTCTTGCCTACATCTCACCCTCTCAGCTGGTTCCAAGCTTGCCTAGGGACAAGCAGGATGTTACATAGTGAGTAAACAGCAACCCACTCCAGTACTCTTGCCTAGAAAATTCCATGGCTGGAGGAGCTGGAGGGCTACAGTCCATGGGGTCGCAAAGAGTCGGACATGACTGAGCGACTTTTCACTTTTATTTTTCACATCCGAAAGCCATAGAGGACCCGGGTCACCTGAGCAATGGCAGGTCCTAGGGGTCCCCAGAAAGAGAGGGGTGCTATTGACTGAAAGTCTGCATACCCCCAAATTCATATTGAAACTTTCCCCCCAGTGCACTGGTATTAGAAGGAGGAGTCTTTGTGAGATAATTAGGTTTGAGGTCATGAGGACGGGGCCCTCATGGCAGGATTAGTGCCCTTATAAGAAGAGACACCAGAGAGTCCCCCCACTCTGTCTCTGTCTCCCTCTCTCCATTTATCTCTCCACCATATGAGGACATAGCAAGTGGGCAGCAGTCTCCAAGTCCACAAGTGGGTTTGTAAGCCAAAGAACCACATCTGTTGGCATCTTGATCTTGGACCTCCAGCCTACAGAACTGACAAATAAATGTCTGTGGTTTAAGCACCCCCACCAGGCCCACCACAGCCTACAGTGTTTTTGTTACATCAGCTGGAGCAGACCAAGGCAAGAAGTCATCAGTGGATAAGGCAGGAGGTCAAGTCCAACATGCATGTCAATTTAAATATGCTGTGAGGGAGCTGCAGACCAGAGAGTTTACTCGTAGTGCTGGTGTAGATCGCCTCCTCCACCTTCCCCAGCTCATGCACAAAGGTAAGGGGTGTATAGTTGTCCATCCACAGTAACCAGCAGAACCCCATGGGTCAGTGACCACTACCATTCTCCCCACCCCTGGTGCTCATAGCTGTGTCTCCAGAGGAAGCCACAGCTTGCAGACAAAGGATATGATCCAGCCCCCTGATGGCTCACTTCCCTCCACCCCCCAGCACCTGGCTGGAGCTCTGACCTCTCGCTTTGAATGAAGCTGCTCACTAGTCATGTAAGAACACCCTCAGTGGCTATTCCTGACATGCCTGCCTCATGAATTACTGAAACCCATTCATTTTCAGCAGCTGCTGAGCTGAACCCAGAGACCTTTCATAATTTAACATTTGATTACATTATGGGCCAGTGGAGTTTGGTATTTAAATATTTCAGGCAGGAGCACAGGTACCCCACCTCCTTCCCATGTAGTAGAACCCCAGCCTCATTCATCACAGGGAGGGGAGGAAGTGATGGGTGGATAAGTGATGGAGTTTCAGCCTTCCTGGGACAGGTCCCATCAAACATGGTTGAAAGGGGCTACTAGCCCCCACCCAGGCCATTAAGATGACAGGGAACTAAATTCAAGGCCACCAGTGTCCCCTTTGTAGGCAGTGAGCTCTCCAGACCAAGAGTCCCTGCTTTTCCTGTGGAGATACACCTGCATCTCTGTCAACTGAAAAGACTACACAACCTTAAAGTTGAGAATTGTGTTTTATATGGTGTGGTGGACAAAACTGTGGACTTGAGTCTGAGACACAGCGTCTCAGACAGCTCAGAGGGACTTCTCTGAAGAGGTAAGAGAGAAGCCAGGGTATATAGGGGTTTTTGCAACAAGGACCAGGTAATCAAAACACCAAAAAATTGCCGTTAATTAAAGAAAACCAGACATCTCAAGTCAAAGAATGTAGTGCTTTTCTATGTATTCAAAGATGCAAAATCAAGGCCTGTTGAAATCATTCTTTGATATGCACCTCAGATACATAGGGCCAGCATCCTGTGCTTTCTCATCTCTGGGGAAAGCTCTGGGCTAGGTAGGTTGGGGTGTTTCTGTTCTCCATAAACACGGGCAGTGTGGTTGGACAAGGGGTCAGTGGTTCCTTGCAGAGCTGGGCCTGCTCCCCTTCCTCTGGTTCCATTTGCCTCCATCACCTGAGCTCCTCCCTCACCCAGGATCAGGGTGATGACTCTGCACCAGTATCAACTACAAATTGTCACTTGCCATGGGCACTTGCCATCTACCTCTACAAGGATTAAATCAGTTGCTGCTGCAGCTACTGATTCTCAACACCCCCTGAAAGGAGTTCAGGGTGGAGAGCAGGAATGAGGCCCTCCGTGCTGATGTTGGGGAGGAGAGGTAGAAACTAGCAGGACAAGTCTTCAGATAGTTAGGTATTTTCAGGAGCTGATTTTATGAGCCTAGTTCTTGTGTCTCCTTATATCTGGGGGTTTCCGTGGTAGCTCAGATGCTAAAATGTCTGCCCTCAATGCGGGAGACCCAGGTTCGATCCCTGGGTTAAGATAACCTGGAGAAGGAAATGGCAACCCACTCCAGTTCAAGAATACTGGAGTGGGTTGCCATTTACTTCTCCTTATATCTCAAAAAGCACCAAAATCCTTCATACTGATGACTGCTTCCTGTAACTAGCAGAAAACTTCTTCAAAAAAATTGTGCTGATGCATGTATTCCACCTTCACCAAGATCACATATATTCTGACCTTCCCCCTGCCACTTTGGAGAATTTTCTCAGAGCTATCTGAAATCATGTCTCCCAGGTTGCAGTCCTCATTTGCTCCAAATAAAATTTAACTCAGAACTCTCACGTTGGCCATTTTTTTAAATCAGCCTGAGGCAGCACTGATTGTCACATCAGCCCCTGTGTTTAAACATTCCTGTGCTTATCCAGCAAACATTCACCACGTGCCCATTTGTAAGGGAGCCTGGTGCTAGGGACGAAGACATGTGAGGCTACAAACATGTCTGTCATGAACTGCCTTGAGCACCACCCCCCCTCAAAAAAATCATGTTGATGTCCCAATGTTTCTGTATTTGGAGATGAGGGCTTTGCAAGCATGCTAAGCCACTTCAGTCATGTCCAATTCTTTGTGACCCTATGGAAAATAGCCCACCAGGCTCCTCTGTCCATGGGATTCTCCAGGCAAAAACACTGGAGTGGTTTGCCTTGCCCTCTGCCAGATCTTCCCCACCCAGGGATCAAACCTGTGTCTGTTATGTACTGGCAGGCGGATTCTTTACCACCAGTACCACTGGGAAGCTGAAGGGTTTTACAGAGGTGTTAAGGTTAAAAAGAGATCAATGAGGCTGAATCCTAGCCCGTCTAATGTTCTTACACAAAAAGGGACATCAGGACACAGAGACAGACAGACAGAGGAAATGACACAGAGGCAGGCTGGGGAGAGCATCATACTGCTATCCCAGATTCAAAGCTCAAACCATGAATACTTCTTTTCTATAGGACTCTCTTTCTCAGAAGGCCTTGGGTAACCCTGATAAAAGAGAGAAAAAGGATGTGCCGTCTTAAATTGTTATTGTCTGTTGTTGAGTCACTAAGTTGTGTCTGACTCTTTGTGCAAAATGACCTCATCCTTTGAACCAAGCCTCCAGAATCAGTCTTTCTTTGCATCCCTGGGGGAGGAGTTTATGTTTGACTGTGAGCCTGTCCCAGAACTGGCTCAACTCAGAAAAAGAGACACAACTTTCCCCCTAAATTGCAAATGCATATTTCTTTATTTTTAAAATAGAGGTAAAATTCACACAACATAAAATTAACAGTAAATTACTTTGAAAGGTCCAATTCAGTGGCACTTGGTGCATTCCCAGTATAGTGCAGCCATCACCTTTATCTCATGCCAAGATCTTGCACTGTCCCAAAAGAAAACCCTTACTCATTAAGTGGTCACTTCCTAGCCCTTCTTCCCCCAGCCCCTGGTCACCACCAATCCACTCTCTGTCTCTACAACTTACCTACTCTGGACGATTCGTTGTTGTTAGTCACTAAGTTATGTCTGATTCTTTTACAAGCCCATGGACTGTAGCCCGCCAGGTTCCACTGTCCAGGGGGTTCTCTAGGCAAGAATGCTGGAGTGGGTTGCCATTTCTTTCTCCAGGGGATCTTCCTGACCCAGGAATGGAACCCACACCTCCTGCATTGGCAGGTAGAATCTTTACCACTGAGTCACCAGGGCAATCCCACTGTCTTAAATAATGCCCCCCAAATTCAGGTCCACCTGGCACCTTTTTTTTTTTTTTTTTTTTTAATTTTTTTTTTTTTTTTTTTTTTATTAGTTGGAGGCCAATCACTTCACAACATTTCAGTGGGTTTTGTCATACATTGATATGAATCAGCCATGGATTTACACGTATTCCCCATCCCGATCCCCCTCCCACCTCCCTCTCCACCCGATTCCCCCGGGTCCTCCCAGTGCACCAGGCTGGAGCACTTGTCTCATGCATCCCACCTGGGCTGGTGATCTGTTTCACCATAGATAGTATACATGCTGTTCTTTTGAAATATCCCACCCTCACATTCTCCCACAGAGTTCAAAAGTCTGTTCTGTACTTCTGTGTCTCTTTTTCTGTTTTGCATATAGGGTTATCGTTACCACCTTTCTAAATTCCATATATATGTGTTAGTATGCTATAATGTTCTTTATCTTTCCGGCTTACTTCACTCTGCATAAGGGGCTCCAGCTTCATCCATCTCATTAGGACTGGTTCAAATGAATTCTTTTTAATGGCTGAGTAATATTCCATGGTGTATAAGTACCACAGCTTCCTTATCCATTCATCTGCTGATGGGCATCTAGGTTGCTTCCATGTCCTGGCTATTATAAACAGTGCTGCGATGAACATTGGGGTGCACGTGTCTCTTTCAGATCTGGTTTCCTCAGTGTGTATGCCCAGAAGTGGGATTGCTGGGTCATATGGCAGTTCTATTTCCAGTTTTTTAAGAAATCTCCACACTGTTTTCCATAGCGGCTGTACTAGTTTGCATTCCCACCAACAGTGTAAGAGGGTTCCCTTTTCTCCACACCCTCTCCAGCATTTATTGCTTGTAGACTTTTGGATAGCAGCCATCCTGACTGGCGTGTAATGGTACCTCATTGTGGTTTTGATTTGCATTTCTCTAATAATGAGTGATGTTGAGCATCTTTTCATGTGTTTGTTAGCCATCTGTATGTCTTCTTTGGAGAAATGTCTGTTTAGTTCTTTGGCCCATTTTTTGATTGGGTCATTTATTTTTCTGGAATTGAGCTGCAGGAGTTGCTTGTATATTTTTGAGATTAATCCTTTGTCTGTTTCTTCATTTGCTATTATTTTCTCCCAATCTGAGGGCTGTCTTTTCACCTTACTTATAGTTTCCTTTGTAGTGCAAAAGCTTTTAAGTTTCATTAGGTCCCATTTGTTTAGTTTTGCTTTTATTTCCAATATTCTGGGAGGTGGGTCATAGAGGATCTTGCTGTGATTTATGTCAGAGAGTGTTTTGCCTATGTTCTCCTCTAGGAGTTTTATAGTTTCTGGTCTTACATTTAGATCTTTAATCCATTTTGAGTTTATTTTTGTGTATGGTGTTAGAAAGTGTTCTAGTTTCATTCTTTTACAAGTGGTTGACCAGTTTTCCCAGCACCACTTGTTAAAGAGGTTGTCTTTTTTCCATTGTATATCCTTGCCTCCTTTGTCAAAGATAAGGTGTCCATAGGTTGGTGGATTTATCTCTGGGCTTTCTATTCTGTTCCATTGATCTATATTTCTGTCTTTGTGCCAGTACCATACTGTCTTGATAACTGTGGCTTTGTAGTAAAGTCTGAAGTCAGGCAGGTTGATTCCTCCAGTTCCATTCTTCTTTCTCAAGATTACTTTGGCTATTCGAGGTTTTTTGTATTTCCATACAAATTGTGAAATTCTTTGGTCTAGTTCTGTGAAAAATACCGTTGGTAGCTTGATAGGGATTGCATTGAATCTATAGACTGCTTTGGGTAGAATAGCCATTTTGACAATATTAATTCTTCCAATCCATGAACACGGTATGTTTCTCCATCTGTTTGTGTCCTCTTTGATTTCTTTCATCAGTGTTTTATAGTTTTCTATGTATAGGTCTTTTGTTTCTTTAGGTAGATATACTCCTAAGTATTTTATTCTTTTTGTTGCAATGGTGAATGGTATTGTTTCCTTAATTTCTCTTTCTGTTTTTTCATTGTTAGTATATAGGAATGCAAGGGATTTCTGTGTGTTAATTTTATATCCTGAAACTTTACTGTATTCATTGATTAGCTCTAGTAATTCTCTGGTAGAGTCTTTAGGGTTTTCTATGTAGAGGATCATGTCATCTGCAAACAGTGAGAGTTTCACTTCTTCTTTTCCTATCTGGATTCCTTTTACTTCTTTTTCTGCTCTGATTGCTGTGGCCAGAACTTCCAACACTATGTTAAATAGTAGTGGTGAGAGTGGGCACCCTTGTCTTGTTCCTGATTTCAGGGGAAATGCTTTCAATTTTTCACCATTGAGGGTGATGCTTGCTGTGGGTTTGTCATATATAGCTTTTATTATGTTGAGGTATGTTCCTTCTATTCCTGCTTTTTGGAGAGTTTTAATCATAAATGAGTGTTGAATTTTGTCAAAGGCTTTCTCTGCATCTATTGAGATAATCATATGGTTTTTATCTTTCAATTTGTTAATGTGGTGTATTACATTGATTGATTTGTGGATATTAAAGAATCCTTGCATTCCTGGGATAAAGCCCACTTGGTCATGGTGTATGATTTTTTTAATATGTTGTTGGATTCTGTTTGCTAGAATTTTGTTAAGGATTTTTGCATCTATGTTCATCAGTGATATTGGCCTGTAGTTTTCTTTTTTTGTGGCATCTTTGTCTGGTTTTGGAATTAGGGTGATGGTGGCCTCATAGAATGAGTTTGGAAGCTTACCTTCATCTGCAATTTTCTGGAAGAGTTTGAGTAAGATAGGTGTTAGCTCC
The DNA here is from genome assembly GCF_033118175.1 of Dama dama. Lineage (NCBI taxonomy): Eukaryota > Metazoa > Chordata > Mammalia > Artiodactyla > Cervidae > Dama > Dama dama. Next base: position 44,863,847 of record NC_083694.1, on the reverse strand, counting down.
TCTCTAAATTTTGGGTAGAATTCAGCTGTGACGCCATCTGGTCCTGGGCTTTTGTTTGCTGGAAGATTTTTGATGACAGTTTCGATTTCCTTGCTTGTGATGGGTCTGTTAAGATCTTCTATTTCTTCCTGGTTCAGTTTTGGAAAGTTATACTTTTCTAAGAATTTGTCCATTTCATCCAAGTTGTCCATTTTATTGGCATAGAGCTGCTGGTAGTAGTCTCTTATGATTCTTTGTATTTCAGTGTTGTCTGTTGTGATCTCTCCATTTTCACTTCTAATTTTGTTAATTTGGTTCTTCTCTCTTTGTTTCTTAATGAGTCTTGCTAATGGTTTGTCAATTTTGTTTATTTTTTCAAAAAAACAGCTTTTAGCTTTGTTGATTTTTGCTATGGTCTCTTTAGTTTCTTTTGCATTTATTTCTGCCATGGTTTTTAAGATTTCTTTCCTTCTGCTAACCCTGGGGTTCTTCATTTCTTCCTTCTCTAATTGCTTTAGGTGTAGAGTTAGGTTATTTATTTGGTTTTTTCCTTGTTTCTTGATGTAAGCCTGTAATGCTATGAACCTTCCCCTTAGCACTGCTTTTACAGTGTCCCATAGGTTTTGGGTTGTTGTGTTTTCATTTTCATTCATTTCTATGCATATTTTGATTTCTTTTTTGATTTCTTCTATGATTTGTTGGTTATTCAGAAGCGTGTTATTTAGCCTCCATATGTTTGAATTTTTAACAATTTTTTTCCTGTAATTGAGATCTAATCTTACTGCACTGTGGTCAGAAAAGATGACTGGAATGATTTCAATTTTTTTGAATTTTCCAAGACCAGATTTATGGCCCAGGATGTGATCTATTCTGGAGAAGGTTCCGTGTGCACTTGAGAAAAAGGTGAAGTTGGTTGTTTTGGGGTGAAATGTCCTATAGATATCAATTAGGTCTAGCTGGTCCATTGTGTCATTTAAGGTTTGTGTTTCCTTGTTAATTTTCTGTTTAGTTGATCTATCCATAGTTGTGAGTGGGGTATTAAAGTCTCCCACTATTATTGTGTTACTATTAATTTCCTCTTTCATACTCGTTAGTGTTTGCCGTACATATTGCGGTGCTCCTGTGTTGGGTGCATATATATTTATAATTGTTATATCTTCTTCTTGGATTGATCCTTTGATCATTATGTAATGTCCTTCTTTGTCTCTTTTCACATCCTTTATTTGAAAGTCTATTTTATCTGATAGGAGTATTGCGACTCCTGCTTTCTTTTGGTCTCCGTTTGCATGAAATATTTTTTTCCAGCCCTTCACTTTTAGTCTGTATGTGTCTCTTGTTTTGAGGTGGGTCTCTTGTAGACAGCATATATAGGGGTCTTGTTTTTGTATCCATTCAGCCAATCTTTGTCTTTTGGTTGGGGCATTCAACCCATTTACATTTAGGGTAATTATTGATAGGTGTGGTCCCGTTGCCATTTACTTTGTTGCTTTGGGTTCACGTTTATACAACCTTTCTGCATTTCCTGTCTAGAGAAGATCCTTTAGCATTTGTTGAAGAGCTGGTTTGGTGGTGCTGAATTCTCTCAGCTTTTGCTTATCTGTAAAGCTTTTGAATTCTCCTTCATATCTGAATGAGATCCTTGCTGGATACAGTAATCTAGGTTGTAGGTTATTCTCTTTCATTACTTTCAGTACGTCCTGCCATTCCCTTCTGGCCTGGAGGGTTTCTATTGATAGATCAGCTGTTATCCTTATGGGAATCCCTTTGTGTGTTATTTGTTGTTTTTCCCTTGCTGTTTTTAATATTTGTTCTTTGTGTTTGATCTTTGTTAATTTGATTAATATGTGTCTTGGGGTGTTTCACCTTGGGTTTATCCTGTTTGGGACTCTCTGGGTTTCTTGGACTTGGGTGGTTATTTCTTTCCCCATTTTAGGGAAGTTTTCAGCTATTATCTCCTCGAGTATTTTCTCATGGCCTTTCTTTTTGTCTTCTTCTTCTGGAACTCCTATGATTCGAATGTTGGGGCATTTCACAGTGTCCCAGAGGTCCCTGAGGTTGTCCTCATTTCTTTTGATCCTTTTTTCTTTTTTTCCTCTCTGCTTCATTTATTTCCACCATTTTATCTTCTACCTCACTTATCCTATCTTCTGCCTCCATTATTCTACTCTTGGTTCCCTCCAAAGTGTTTTTGATCTCATTCATTGCATTATTCATTTTTAATTGACTCTTTTTTATTTCTTCTAGGTCTTTATTAAACATTTCTTGAATCTTTTCAATCTTTGTTTCCAGGCTAGTTATCTGTAACTCCATTTTGTTTTCAAGATTTTGGATCATTTTTATTATCATTATTCTAAATTCTTTTTCAGGTAGATTCCCTATCTCCTCCTCTTTTGTTTGACTTGGTGGGCATTTTTCATGTTCCTTTACCTGTTGGGTATTTCTTTGCCTTTTCATCTTGTTTAGATTGCTGTATCTGGAGTGGGCTTTCTGTATTCTGGAGGTCTGTGGTTCCTTTTTATTGTGGAGGATTAACCCAGTGGGTGGGGTTAGATGATTGGCTTGTCAAGGTTTCCTGGTTAGGGAAGCTTGCGTCAGTGTTCTGGTGCGTGGAACTTGATTTCTTCTCCTTGGAGAGCAATGGAGTGCCCAGTAATGAGTTTTGAGATGGGTCTATGTGTTAGGTGTGACCTTGGGCAGCCTGTATGTTGATGTTCAGGGCTATGTTCCTGCATTGCTGGAGAATTTGCGTGGTATGTCTTGCTCTAAAACTTATTGGCTCTTGGGTGGTGGTTGGTTTCAGTGTAGGTATGAAGGCTTTTGGACAGTCACTTATTACTTAAAGTTCCATGTAGTCAGGAGTTTTCTGGTGTTTTCAGGTTTTGGGCTTAAGTCTCCTGCCGCTGGATTTCAGTTTTATTCTTCCTGTAGTCTCAGGACTTCTCCAACTATACAGCCCTGATAAGAAAACTTCTAGGTTAATGGGTAAAAGATTCTCCCCCATTAGGGACACCCAGAGAGGTTCACAGAGTTACATGAAGAAGACGAGAGGGAGGAGGGAGATAGAGATGAGCAGGAGGAGAAAAAAGGGGACTCAAGAGGAGAGAGACAGATCTACGCAGCTCTCTGTTCCCAGAGTGTTCTCCGTAGCCCAGTCACCTACAAAGATTCACAGAATTGGATTGGGAAGAGAAGGGGAAAGGAGGAAATAGAGGTGTTCTGAGGTAGAAAACAGAGAGTCAAGATTGGGAGAGAATAATCTTCGGTTTAAAAATAGGGCTTCTCTTTTTTTTTTTTTTTTTCGTAAGGTTATAGTGTATTGAAAATGAAAATTAAGGAGTAGTAGAGGAGTACTAGAGGACTTTAAAAGAAATAAGAGAAAAAGAAAAATAGAAAATAGAAGAGAAAAAGGAAAGAAAAAAAAGAAGAAAAAAGAAAAAAAAATTTTTCCCTAATTAAAAAAATCGTAAAAATCTATGGAAATGAAAGTTGAGGAGTAATGGGGGAGTAATAGGGGATTTTAAAGGAAAATAAAAGAGAAAAAAGAAAAAAAAAAAGAGAAAAAAGTAAAATTATATCTAGGAGTTTCTCTGGAGCTGTTGCGGTCAGTGTGGGTTCGGCTCAGTTTCAGATAGCTCCTCGTTCCAGCTTACGCTTCTCGATATCTACAGGCCCCTTCCGGTGTAGTCAGTGTTTTCTAGAGGGATTTTAATCTGTTGTACCGGTCCCTTCTGAAGCGGTTCCCTTTGTTTTTTTGGCTTCTGTTTGCTGGTCTCTTCAGAGCCTCTTTTCCGCCCTGACACAGGCGGGCGGAGGTGGACTCTTATTCAGGTAGCTAGTTCCGTCGCTCTGCGGGGAGGGGCTTGCACCGCGGGGACGGGCTGGCGCTGCCGGGAGGGGCCGACGCTGCCCTCTCCGTCTGCGCTGCTCAGGCTCCCGGCTGCTCTATATGGAGCGCGCCCCGCGCTGCGCGAGGTTCCAGCCCTCGGGTGTTCCACAAAAGCGCGGAACGAAAAGCTGCGCCTGCTCTCTGCGCCTTCCCCGTCAGAGCGGTCCAGGCAGCCAGGGCCTCGGTGGGCACACTCTCCCCAGGTGTGGCGCGCCCGGTCCCTTCCGCGGACCCAGTCTCAGTTTCCGCTGCCGCCAGTCGGGTGCCTGCGCCTTCTGCCCTCCGCGTCCCCAGCCCCAGTCCCCGCCCGCGCCGGTCGGGTGCCTGCGCACTGTGTCTCGCCCATGACCTTTCCCTCCCCCCTGCCTCCTGCCTCCAGCGGGGCTGGGCCGGTCCACACCCTGCGAGCTCTTCTCTGGATTTTCTCGGTCTCTTTGTTCTGCGAACGGCCGGCAGTGTGTTCGGGCCAGTTAATTTACTCTCTTTTTTGGTCTCCCACAGTTCAAGTTGGCAACTCACAGAAGCTCCCTCCGATTGTCCTCAGGGCACTCAGGCCCGGACCCTACCCCAAGCAATGCCGCCTAAGACTTCCTGGGACGGATCTCCGTCCTTAGCTCTTTTGTCTCACTTTTTATCTTTTATATTTTGTCCTACCTCCTTTTGAAGACAATGGGCTGCTTTTCTGGGCGCCTGATGACCTCAGCTAGCGATCAGAAGTTGTTTTGCGAAGTTTGCTCTGCGTTCAGTTATTCTTTTGATGAATTTGTAGGAGAGAAAGTGGTCTCCCCGTCCTACTCCTCCGCCATCTTGGCTCCTCCCCCCACCTGGCACCTTTGAATGACCTTATTTAGAAAAAGGGTCTCAGTAGACATGATCAAGTTAAGATGAGGTCATCCTCAGTTAAGATGGCCCTAAATCAACCGTGACTTATATAAGGACTTATATAAGGACTTATAAGATGGCCCTAAATCAACCGTGGACTTATATAAGGACTTATAAGATGGCCCTAAATCAACCGTGACTTATATAAGGACTTATATAAGGACTTATAAGATGGCCCTAAATCAACCGTGACTTATATAAGGACTTATATAAGGACTTATATAAGGACTTATATAAGGAAGGTAATTTAGACCCAGAGACACACAGGGAAGAACACATGGGGGCAGAGACTGAACTGATGCTGTCACAAGCCGAGGATTGTGGAGGACAGTGAGGACCTTGAGAGGCTGGAATGAGGCAGGAGCAGACCTGCCCTTGAGCCTTCTGGAGGGAACGTGGCCCTCCCTGTCAACACTGTGATTTTGGATTTCTGGACACCTGTGAAAGAATAATCTTCTGTTACTTTAAGCCACTTCATTTGCAGGACTTCATTCAGCCACTCCAGGAAACTAGTACAAAGGGATCCATCAGCTCAACCATGGATGCCAGGGAACCAAAGCAGGGACCTGGCTTGTCTAAGATCCAGAGACTTGGGGAGATGGTTGCCCTCACATGGAGTAGGGAGGCTGGAAGCAATTTGGTTTTGAAGGGATGATATTGCTAAAAACATGCCCCAAGCTGGGCCTACAGAAGCCTGTGTTGGGGCTTCAGGCTTTCAAATCTGGAGAAGCAGCCTGCAAAAGCTGTGCATTACCCACTCAGGAAACCACCACCCACACATATCACAGGACCTTGAAGGACACAGGACAAAGAGGACCTCCCAGGGACAGTCTGGGCCAGGAGGTAGTAAACAGGGGGATGCTCCTGAGTGTGGTAACCAGGGAGCTCACCCCACTGCCAGGGTGGGGAGTCTTTGCGATGATTACTGCTCAGAGAGGTTTCAGAGCGAACCGCTGGACACCTCTGTCTGCTGTGATATCATCCACCCCTTTCTGAATAACAGCTGCTCTTGTAGATTTCCTCTGCTGCTTCTCAAGGGGTACGTGTCCAAGAAGATAAGATACTCGTCTTTGAGTTAACAGACCACCAGGTCCCAAACTGAACCTGAGAGAGGGCAGAGAGCAAAACACAAGGTCATGGACCAGAGCTGGATGCACAAAGGACCATGGGTGTCCCCTGTGGAGAAGCGATGGTGCAGAGACTGCCAGAGTGGGGAGACTGTCCCCGTGTTAACGCAAGTTCATGCACCTAACACGCAGGAGAGGCTAAACAAACTAAAATGTTCAAGTATGGAGCAGAGGAAGGTTTATTGCAGGGCCCTGCAAGGAGACAGGTAGCTCCTGCCCTGAAAAGCCCGAAGCTCTCTGAAAGGTTTCAGCAAAGCATATTTAAAGGCCAGGTGAAGGAGGAGGTCCTCAGGTGTGTGATCAGCTCATGCACAATTCTCTGATTGGCTGATGCTGAGGTAACAGGGTGGCATCACAAACATTAACTTTATCAATCCTTAGGCTCTGGGGGCCTGGGCTGAGTGCTCAGGGTCATTAAGTAGTTAATATCTTCCATTTGTTGGAGAAGGGGAGGTTTTATATATCTGCAAAACATCTCAGGAAATATGCATCAAATACCATTATCTAGGTCCTTCAGAGAGGAACTAAATCAAAGGATGTGGGGGGAAAGGCCTGCCCCCACACCCCTCTAACTCCCACCAAGGCACCATGGGGCCCCGCTCAGTTACACCCACAGAGACCAGAAACAGAGGAAGGGGCTGGGAGCAGGGACTGCTAATAACCAGGGCTCATTCTCCTTTTGAACAACCCCCCCGCAAATGATTTTCTACATACACATCAACTCCCCAGGCCACATGTGTTATCTATAGAATGTCTAAGTCCCCCTACCATTCATATGTTGGTGTTCTAACCCCCAAAATGATGGGATGAGGACATGGGGCCTTTGGGAGGTGATTAGGTTTAGATGAGTCTGTCGGGTAATGGGATCCTGTGATGGGATTAGTGCCTTTATAAGAGGAAGAGACCAGACCTTGCTCTCTCTCTGCCATGCGAGAATGCAGGGAGAAGCCATCCAGGAAGCAGGGTCTCAGTCTTCTCTAGTAGCTCAATAATAAAGAATCCGCCCGCCAGGCAGGAGACATGGGTTCAATCCCTGGGTCAGGAAGATCCTTTGGCGAAGGAAATGGCAACCCACTCCAGTATTCTTGCCTCGGAAAATCCCACGGTCAGAGGAATCTGGTGGGCTATGGTCCATGGGGTCGCAGAGAGTCAGACACGACATAGTGACTGAACAACAATGACAAAGTAGGCTCTCACCAGACACCAAGTCTCCAGGCACCCTCATCTGGGACTTGAAGCCTCCAGAACCATGAAAATAAATGTGGCCAGTGGGCTGTGAGCAGACTTGGCACCTGCAGCATTGGGGTCATCTGCCCCAGACCACCTTCTTGCTCTCCCCATCCCGGATGGCTTGGGAGTGACAACCGTGAAATCAAAGGTTTGGGGAAAGCACAGGCTGGCTCAGTCCCAGGCAGTGTGTGGAAGAGAAAGGAAAGGAAAGGAAGTTCTGTTGTCTAGAAGCCACTTGATCAGAGTCCCCTTCCTTCAGCAGCTCAGCCTAAACCCCAAGAATGTGGTGACTCCAGGCAAACAATTAATGCTGAGTTTCCTGGCTGTAACACAGAGATAATAATTCACACCTGAGGGATGGAGTAAGGATTAAACTGCCTTCTCTACAGAACACCAAGCTCCTTGCATACGCCCAGTAGAAGTGTAGCACAGCTCCTCACCGGCTCCCCACACTCAGACACACGAAGAAAGTGATGCTTCTTTATTTTCCAGAACTAATCTCATCTTCCTAATAGACCTGCACCTGCTGGGTGGTGGGGTTGAAGGATGGGGTGAGACTTGATGGAATTAAACGTACCTGTCCACAGGGCCTCAAGGAACACCACCCTCACAGCTTCTTCTCTAAGATGCTCTTTACAGGTGCACACAAAGGCTTTCAAGCTTAGTGGCTCCCTGTCTTCTCCCCAGGATGGCATCTGAGGCCGCAAGCAGCTGGCCATGACATTGGTGTGGCAGAGAGAGGAGGGGACTTACCTGTGTTCTGGTCCCTGGGGCCTCCTGGCCTCTTTGGCAATCGCACTCCTGATCAAACTGACTGATCCCCCCTTCCCCACTCACAGTCTCAGAATTTCAGCCAGACGAGGGATCTAAAACCTGGAGGAATGTTTCCAGGTCTTTCTGGAACCGGTGACCCTTCAGAAGGACTCTACCCCAGCTGGCCCTCCCTGGAGATGATCCCCTGAGGTCCAGCTGCTAGAGGACCACTGGGAAGGAAGTCTTCTTTGCAGGTATATCATGTGCCCTCCTTGGGTCTGTCTACTACAAATTGGCACCTGCCAGGCTTCCCTCGTGGCTCAGACGGTAAAGAATCTGTTTGCAATGCAGGAGACCTGTGTTCGATCCCTGGGTCAGGAAGATCTCCTGGAGAAGGGAATGGCTACCTATCCCAGTATACTTGCCTGGAGGATCCCATGGACAGAGGAGCCTGACGCACTGTAGTCCATGGGGTTGCAAAGAATCGGACACAACTGAGCGACTGACACTTTCACTTTTTCATTGGCACTTGCCACCTACCTCTCCAAGGATTAAATCAGGTGCTGCTGTACCCGCTGACCTTCAACACCCCTTGAAAGGAGCTCAGAGTGGAGAAAAGAAATGAGACACTGTGCTCTGGGAAAAACTGGAAGAACAGGTCTTCAGATAGATATTTTCAGAAGCCAATATTATGAGCCCAATTCTTAAATCCCCTTATATCTAGAAAATCCCTAAAATCTTTCATGGTGATGACTGCTCCTTGTGAGTAGCAGAAATCTGAAAAAAAAAAAAAACTATGCTTGGTTGCCCGAACTTGCCTTTCATGAAAATCACACACATACTGACCTTCCTGCCTGCCTCTTTGGAGCAGTTTTCAGAGCTCTCTGAAATCCTGTCTCCCAAGCTATAGTCCTCATTTAGGCCCAAATAAAACTTGACTCACAACTCTCACATTGTGCATTTTTTTGAGTTGACAGATTCTAACCAGCAGGTGAGATTCAGAATCACCTTCCTGGCCTTGTGGACTTTTTGGGAAACTGAGGAAGCGCCCCCCCACCCCCGCCCCATCAGGCTTCACTGTGCCTACTTAGACACAACCACTATGTCCTATTCTGGCCCAGCTTTGTGTGTGTGTTGGGGGGGGGCGGGGGACATGCAAGATGGTCGCGTCTAGGACCCCAGTGGGAAACACGACTCCTGCTTCTCTGCCCTCCATCCCCCTCCGACCTATCTTCCATCTCCCTCTGTGTTTCTCCCTCGTCCCCACCCCCAGCCCCCAGGACTCAGAAGAGGCAGGTGGCCCACTCTCTTTATGTCCTATGGTCCTGACCTTTCTCTTCACTTGACAACACTTCACACAGACTTCTTCTGGACTCTAGACCCCTGACCTCCCTCTCCTTAGAGCTTTTCCTTTAGAAGAACTTGCAGTTGTTAAATCCTTTCTTGAGTCCCTTTGAGATGTAAATCTTCAGCTGCCCAGAAAAGCCTTTCTCAAGGACTTGGGAGTCATTCCTTTGAGATGTAATCAGATCTCCCTATCTCCAGGAGGGACGGTGGGAGCCTAACTTCTCTAAGAGAAGCCACACTGAAGCCAAAATTATTAATAGCAAACCCATGGGGAAGTAACAATCTTGACCAGCAGCCCCCTCTAGTGCCCAGCACTCTTCCCCCTCATCACCCAGGTTTAAAAATCCTGCAGCCTTTTCTTCTGCAGATTCAAGTCCACTCTCTCCCCTATTGCAATAGTCTTGAAGAAAATTTTTGCTGCCATTTTTAGCAAGTGTCCAGTGCCATTTCCCACTGAGAATTCTTCCTCTTTGTCACAATACCCCCAGCATCATTCCTTCCTGTTTCACTTCCCTGGTGTCATCATGGAAACGGAGACAGGCCAGGGACCCAGCTTGTTCAGGAAGGTCGTAGTGATGGGAAATTAAACACTTAGGGTCCTTTTTTCAAAATGTCCATTCTTTTCTTGACTCCATTATGAACTCCATCCAGTCCTGCTTCCCAGACTGGATCCTGAGGGTGTCCATTCTTTAATCAACACTGTTAGACATGTAACTTCTAGTACAAGGAACAATGACTGCTCAATGGAGGAGCAGTTTTAGAAACATCACACATTCCACCCAGTTTCCATGGCCTTTTAATGGCCCCAACTTCACCTCCACCATCCTCTGCCTGACGTTGCCAGATTCTTCCACTTCAAGTCCAAGCTGCCCAAACTCGAGGGTCCTCCTAGGATCATGGCATCTCCAGGCCTCAGCACAGGGCTGGTTACACTTAGTACTTGATACCTGGACTGTTCAGCTTTCCCCAATTTGCTGGACTTTCTTTCCTTTCAGAACCAAGCCTCACGCTTTCCTCCTACCATCCTAATTGATGAGCAACACCCACCACTGCCATGCTATCCTCATGCACACCCTCAGAGTTTATATATATCCAAAGAGAGGTGCCCTGCAGTCCTCTGAAATCCCTAAATTTGGCTCAATGTGAAGAACAAACAGAAAAAGGAAATATTCAACGAGAAGTTATCAGTTTCAGGTTTCAAGCACAGTTCAACTGTTCTCCAAAATTATCTGAGCACCTACTATGTGCCAGGAACTGGAAGCCAGGAAAATGATCCTGTAACAGATTTTCTCAATGTAAGGATTGCAGATTCTTTCTTCTTTTCTCTCTAGATCCCAGCCCTGGGACAGACCCTGCTGGTTGCCAATTCCAAATCCATTAAGCCCTGCTCTCTTATTAACAGAACCCACTGATCCCCTGAAGAAGGGAATGGCTACCTACTCTAGTATCTTTGCCTGGAGAATTCTATGGACAGAGGAATCTGCAGCCTATAGCCCATGGGGTCACAAAGAGTCGGACACCACTGAATGAACAACGCTTTCACTTTTCACACTTTTCTCTTCTCATTAAAAATAGGCACTGGGTCAGCCAAAGGAATCAGCATTTCATAGCCTCCTTCATACCTTTTACTCCTTGTCCTTCTTCTCTCTTCTGCCTAAACAAAGACACTGTACCTCAGCACCAGCCCTACCTGACTAGGAAGGATGTGGATCACTTGATACAGGTGCTGGGGGGACTCACACCTGCACCCTCAGTGGATCTTTGAGTGGCGGCACCCCTGAATCACCTATATCTAGGTTTCTTGTTATAGATATTTATTATATCTACATATATATGTTAATGCACATATTAATTATATATTAATCAGGCAACACTTCTATGGAAAAATGCAAACACACAGAATGAAATCACAGTATGTGCTCTATGCAGAGATAATCACTGTAATGTTGGTCAAATCCTTCTAATTACACGCACATACACATGTACACACATGGACTCATGCAGAGTGGAAGTAAGTGCATGCTAACATAATTTTTTCATCTACTTTTTTCTTATTATTAATTAATTATTATTAATTATTCAGTCATTCATTAATTATGCTCTTCATTCCACATCATCACATACTCTCTTCAGCACAATTTTTATGGCTGGGTCACATTCAAGTTTACGGTTAGTAGAAGGCTGAGTGCCAAAGAATTGAGGCTTTCAAACTGTAGTGCTGGAGAAGACTCTTGAGAATACTCAATGGACATGAATTTGAGAAAACTCTAGGAGACAGTGAAGGACAGGGAAACCTGGTGTGCTGTAATCTATGGGGTCACAAAGCGTCAGGCATGACTTAGCTCCTGAACAACAACCACCACCGTACTTTATATGTTTATTCGTTTAGAAACCATTTAGATCCACCCACCCACCCCCCTTTATTTTTGGCCAAAGTAAACATTGCTGCATTCAAATCGTTGTATACCTCAATCTCTCTTTCCTGAGAAGAAATTTCTAGAAGCAAAAATGACAAGTGAATGGGTTTGTGGATTTTTTAAGAATTTGTACCTCTTATTACCTCCCAGAAAAGGATTTCTCAATCCACATCCTCAAGCACTCTCGGAAAAGGCTCATTTTTCTCTCTGATGGCAGCTAAGGTTTTTCTCTTTGAATCACAGTCACCTCACAGGAAGAGAAATGTGTCTATGCGGGGATTCGATTTCACTTATCCTGCCCAGAGATGCTTTTTCCATCTGTCTCAAGCTTCTCATCAAAGAGTTTCTGCACAATTCTCAGCCTTTTCCTGCCCCTGCGCAGACGCCTGATCTGCTCCTCTTGCTGGGTCTTGAGACCTCTCTGTTCTGAAAGGTTTCCCTAAGTCCCTAACTCTGGTGGGCTATCAACATGTTCATTTTTTCTTGTTTAGTTTTCTCAGGTTTAATTTCTGAGGGTCTGCTTCTTCCTTTTTCAGACACACCTGCTGTAATTTTTTTTCCCCCCTAATGTCATGTTCTTGCTTTTGAGCGTCTTTTCTTCCCTTTATCTCTTAAAATACTTGAAACACACTTATTTTTACGTTCCTTTGAAGTTGTCCCATTTTCAGTACTTCCCAGCGTGTAATGCATCCCTTTCATTACTTCTGCTGTTTCTCACCCGGGGTCTGAGTCCCAGCTGTCCCCACGGCAAGAGCAGTAAGCCCAGCCAGACCCTTTCAGCCAAGAGATCCCGGGGCCACTGGGTCCTCACTCCCCTCACCCTCTCCAGTCTCCTCTTGGCTTCTGGAACCGTGGGTTCTACTGTCCTGCTTTTAGTCTTAGACATCAATGCACATCCTTGCATGTGCGCACGTGTGTGTCCACACTCTTCCTGTTCTTCTGCACTGGGTGAGGGGACTGCCCTGGGCCAGCTCAGTCTCCTCTCTTAAATGGACGTCTCTTTACTGTAGATGCTCACCTAATAATTACCTATTGGTCAACTAATAATAATGGTAATAATACAAACAATTTAATATGTGTCTCTGAGCTTCCAGGATCCTTTAAGGCAGTTTTAACAATTATTGCTAATTTAGATTTTTTTAAGATTTTTCTTAATTTATTTTTGGCTGTGCTGGGCCTTGTTGCTGCACGAGGTTTTTTCCCTAGCTGTGGCAAGTGGGGGCTACTCTCTAGTTCTGGTGTTTGGGCTTCTCCTTGCAGTAGCTTCTCTTGTTTTGGAGCATGGGCTCTAGAGCATGAGGGCTTCAGCAGCTGTGGCTCGCAAGCTCTAGAGCACAGACACCAGCAGCTGTAGCGCATGGGCTTGGTTGCTCTGTGGCATGTGGAATCTTCCTGGACCAGGGATTGAACTCATGTCCCCTGTACAGTAGGCAGATTCTTAACCACTAGACCACCAGGGAAGACCCTATTCTATTTACTTTTATTGAAATATAGTTGATTTACAATGTTGTGTTAATTTCTGCTGTGCAGCAAAGTGACACAATTACACGTCTGTGCATTCTTTTTTATATTCCTCTCCGTGTTGGTTTACCACAAAGTACTGAATATAGTTCCCTGTACCATACAATAGGATCTTGCTGTCCGCCCATTCTATGTGTATTATTAATTAGCCTATATCATCTGATTTGATCTTCTGAAAAACCTTCTCATTATCCTTGTCTTAAAAGACAAGAAAACTGAGGGAGAGATGGGTTCAGTAAATTGATGGTAAGGATTGTGTAGCCAGCAGGTGTCAGGGCAGGTTTTAAAACAAGACCCCCTCTTTGTCTCAAGTGGACAGGAACTGTGGAGACCTGCTCTCCAGCTCTTACGACCCTGCAGGGCAGGGCAGAGAGCCCAGAGGCTAGGACAGCTGTGCCTTGAACAACGAGCTCAGGTTAGTGAAGGGCAGAGGAAGGTGTGGACCCAGGAGTGCCTGGTTCCACTGCCCCACATTGCCCTATAAACAGAGGCCAAATGGACAGGCATGCCCAATGCCTCTGCACAAACCACACACATGTGCGTGTGCATGCACACACACACACACAGATATGCTGAGGAAGCCAAAGAGATCTCCAGCCTCATGAGACTGCCACTCATGGGCCTTTCTCAGCCGGGACTGCCGAGGTATGGAACATGGGTCATCCTCTACCCATTAAAGACTCACAGGAAGGGGTCATTTTGCAGTATTCTGTGCCCTTCTGCTGCCCCTAGGAGCTACGCTTTATTGTTATGGATTAAACTGGATCCCCTCCAAAGATGTGGTGATGTCCTAACCCTTGGAATCTGTGAAGGTGACTTTTGGAAATACATAGGGTTCTTACAGACATCCTCAAACTGTTATAAGGCCATTCTGGATGCAGTGGACCCCAAATCCAGTATGACTGGTGTCCTTATAAGAGGAAAGACACAGGCACACACCTCCACAGAGAATCCCCTATTGCCATGGAGACAGAGGTTGCACCTATGAGTACAGGACTCCAAGCATCACCAGCAGAGCCCCAGCAGTTGAGGGGAAGCCTGGACCAGATCCTCCCTCAGAAGCTCTGAAAGGAACCATCCCTGCTCACACCTTGATCTCGGATCTCTGGCCTCTGGGGATGGGACTGAAAGTAAGTAAATAATAGTTGCTCAGTTGTGTCCAATTCTCTGCAACCCCATGGACTGTAGCCCTCCAGGCTCCTCTGTCTATGGGATTTCCCAGGCAGGAATACTGGAGTGGGTTGCCATTCCCTTCTGTAGGAGATCTTCCCAACCCAGGAGAACCTGAGTCTCTTGCATTGCAGGCACATATTTTACCATCTGAGCCACCAGGGAAGCCCATGAAGATAAAACAGTAAATCATTTAAAGCCACCCAGTGCATGTCATTTTGTGACAGCAGCAGATAGAAACTGATACCATTATCTGAGACCACTGCATTGTCCCCAGGCCTGCTGACACTAGTTGCCTTTGTTATCCTGTAACCAGGTAATTCAGTTAAATATTATATAAGCCAATCTATATGAGTGTGAAAGGAGAGCTTCTGCTCTGAAAACTAGCTTTCCCTGGAAAGAATAGATAAAGGTGAGTTCTTCAATATATTGCTGTTGATTTAGGCTGGGCAAACCAACCATAAGAGATTGGAAAATAAGTCATATGAATCCAGAAGCATTCTAACCTCAGGTTGCTTTATATACGACTTCAAGTTCTCCATCCTACAGCAGAAATCAAAGAAAGAGTGTGTAAGTGTGGTTTATGAGAGGAAGCAGAGGGATTGGAATTCCCACTGGGGAGCTGACCTCAAAGAAACAGGCTTTGTCTTACACAAAGTGATCAACAAAACGATATACATGTTAGATATTTTATGCAAAAATGAAAACATTTATGGCACACATGTGGCATTTTCAAGCTTTTCCACTTTATCCAAATTTCACTTCACTGGATAACCCAATTATGTCTGTTATTTTTTCTCTACATCCAAGCTCTTTCCCAAAAGGCTAGTCGAGAACAATCAAGCCAGTGGAACAGCAAGAAAACAAAGAATGTAGGTTCTTCTTGTCTAAATACTTGGCTGGGCTTATGATCGCCCTGTGAGCAGCCTTCAAATTCTATCCTGAGTTGTTTTTGTATGATTTACCCCTTGATGACCTTGCCATTTTCCAGGCAGGGACATTTTCACCATGACTGTGGGTCCATGAAACGCCCATCACAGGTCTTTTTCACATAAAAGACTGCTCATGTGCAGTGTTTGTGAGCGTAAGCTTGGGGGCACCTCCTCCAATTCCTTCTCTCTCTTGTCCAGCACCCCACAGCACAAAGAGGTGCCACTCTGTCACCAAGCTGGGTGAGATGCCATAATGTGGGGAGGAGGGGGGGTCTGACTTCACCAATAACCTCTGGGGGGCTGATAACACAACCCAAGAACAGGGATACTAGCCTTCCAATGAGACTCAGGACCAAGGAGGGACAGACCAATCCCCATCCCTCCTCCCCTTCATAGACAGCTCCCAGGCAGCATTTCTCTGCAAGCCTTCCACGGAGGCCCCCTCACTGCATGAACATGACTGCCACCTGATGTGTCTCTTCACTGCTCTTCACAGAGCAGCGAAAAGAAGGGTAACAGGTCCCACCACCTTGCTTGCATTTTCTTCTTGCCTTGCCTCCCTTTCCTTCTCACTCTTGCCACTCTGAATATGTACCTTCCAAACACAGCATCAGCACTTAACCCTTGCTCCAGGCTCTGCTTCCTAAATGATGCAGACTTTGATGAAGGAGTCTATAGATATTTCAGAAATAACCCCAGTGCTCACTGGACCCTCAACCCTGCCTTACATGGGGAGCATTCATCATTTCAGGACACTGCCAATCAAGGGCATCAATAGAGCAAATCCAGGTATCTGTCACTAGATGTGAGATGCTGTCTGGCCTGATGGAGCTACATTTCTAATCACTCTTTAAAAGGTCCCAGAACTCACTGAGTCCCAGAATCTTTATGAAAAGTAGGACCTCACAAGGTCATGTTCTCCAGGTCTCATTTCACAGCAAGATTCCATTCAAGCCATCCCAGGAAATCCAGTGTTTGTCCTGATCAAAATCACCCCTGGAAACTCAGGATTCTCTGCTGTAGAGCATCTTTCTTCCTGTTGTAATTTAAGTTGCTTCTGCCTTTTAAGCTCAGTTCATCCTCTCCTTATGTTTAAAAACTATGATTGGCTCCCCTGACCTCAGACGTTCTTCATGACCCAGGTGTCTTGTTCGGCTCGGCTGCTGCAACACACCAGAGACGGGGTAGCTCACCAGCAGACATTTACCTCTTTCCTTCCTGGAGGCTGGAGCTTCTAAGATCAAGGTGTCAGCAGACTCAACACCTGGTGCGAGTCCATTTCCTGGCTGACAGACAGCCTTCTTCTTGCTGTGCCCTCACACAGCAGGAGTGGGGGGCAGCTCTGGGCCACTAATCCCATCAATTAGGACCACTGTCAGAACTCATCTAAAGCCAATCACCTCCCAAAGCCCTCCCCCCATCCAAATATAGTCACACTGAGAATTGGAGCTTCAACCTATAAATTTGGGGAGACACAAACATCCAGTTCACAGCACCAGACTTCACCTGGCAGAGCTATTTAGTGAGGCCTCAGGATGGGACAGTGCAGGCTCCTGGGACAATACAGTTCCCTGCCCTGCACAGGGGCCTGGCACGCCTCTTCCTCGCTGTGCTGTACCTACAGCTTTGACCTTCACTGTCCTCACTAACCAGAGCCCTTAGTCTGGCAAGTAAGGACCCAGCAAGAAGCAGCCAGCACTCTCTGGCCACGTCCAAGTTGCAAGTAAATAAGCCATTTGTTCCTGGCCGATTTTGATCAAAGCTTCTCTGTCTTCCAAATTAAGCCTGAGTCATTTATAAAGTGTGCAAGTGTTTGGATTTTAACAGCAAGCATCCATCCATTTTAGGACAGATGATTAAAAGGCACTAATTAAAGTCCTCTCATGACTGATGCCCAGGCCCCAAGAATGATTGGCCTGCCCACTCCTGGCAGCCCCCGGTGTTGCCAAAACTCAACCTCTGTTAACTGGTACCGAATAGAAACATGGAGACAGAGTTTGGGGTGGAGTAAAAAAGGACACCTTTATTGCTTTGCCAGGCAAAGGGTGCTGCAGAGGGCTAATGCCCTCAAAGCTGTGTATCCTGCCCTGGAGGGTGGTAGTGAGGAGTCTTATAGTGTTCAAGGAGCAGGGTGTGGTCAGCTCATGGATATTTTTCTGATTGGTGGGTGGTGAGGTAATGGGGAGTCAGCATCATCAACCTACTGGTTCCAACACTTCTGGAGTCTGCATGCTTGCAAGCAGCATAGAGTTAACTTCTCCCACCTGATGGGGGATTCAGTGTCTGCAAAAAGCTCCAAGGACATGTCTCAGAATATTACCTATAGTCCTTGGGGAGGAACTAAAGGTCCTTGACTTTGTTTAACTGCTACAGTATTATTATTTTGTCTTGCTTGACTGTTCTCTTTTCCTTTCTGCATTTTCTCACTACTCTGATTAAATTTATTCTTTGACTAAAGTTTTTTCTACAGACAAAAGGCAGATGGAGGGCATGGGAAGGGTCTGTTCTGGGAAGGCCTTATAGTGTTCTGGTCAGTTACATCAGCACGTGGACTAAGGGGACAGACTCTGGAGGACAGCTGTTCGTGGGGACATGGGGTGGGCAGTAACAAGAAGGGCGGTGCTTATGTTCATCCCAAATTCCCAACTCAGAGGCATTTTACCTTCAAGGTCATCTCACTTGGCAAGAGGTAGGCAACTGCTCCTCCCCCCGCATCTCAGGACCATGGACAGCATTCTGTTAAATTGACATGGGATGTGTTTAAATCAAAAGTCAAGGGAATAACTCGATCATTGATGCACAACAGTGTTCTGTAGCCCTAAAATGTGCCCAACCTCAGAGCAAGAGCTGGCCAGACTCTCATGGTCTGGAAGTGAGAGAGGATCAGACGTAATAAGGAGCTGAGTACAGAGCCGTGGGCCTCAGCCACAGCCTCTGCCCTTTCCCTGACCTGCAGGTATGAACTCAGGACTTTCCTTCTCCTCCCCACCGCCCTCCCCGCTCCGCCCAGCAAACATCCCCCCAGGGAACTGAACCTCTGCCACTATCACCTCTGACTCATTGATGCCCCTGGCCCCTGAGCATGTTCCCTCCAGGATCCCGACCCCTCCAGCCCCCTGGCTGCCTCCAACGACCCTTCCTAAGCTTCAGGCTGGATTGTCCCACTTTTGTTTGTGGTCTCTGAAGCTCCTTATGGCCTAAGGAAAAGCAAGACCTCACTGCAACATTCGTGGGTAGCTCCATCCATAAAATAATACCAAAAATAATATATTACAATGGCATTGGTGTACAGATTAATATCTTGATTTATGTATTGAAATGTTTTTCTTCAACCTAAAAGCTGTTTTTTTCCCCTCTGATTCTAAAAGCTGTGGAAACATTGCACGATCCCTGAAAGTTCTGTGGGCCGGGAGCACTGAGCCCACTGTGCCCATGGAGACATGGCCTGACTTTCCCGTCTTCTTCGGCCCGGCTTCCACCAGTTGGTGGCCTCAGCCCCTCCTCTGCCCTCTTGGCCTGTGGGTCTCCACTGAGGCTGTTCCTTTTACTTTCAGTGCCTCCCATGTCCTTCCCTGCTCCCTAAGTCCTCCACATGTGCCTCCATCCTGGCCCAAGGGTGATGCTCTGGGCCCTGTGGATAGAATCTATGAATCTTCACTGCTCTCTGATGGTGACCAAATTGCAAGCCAGTCTTCCTAGCCAGAGGATAGGTCCCTTCCTTCATCCCACAAACACCCTCTGTGTGCCTGACTCTGGGAGATGCAGGATGTATGTGTTGTATGTTAAATCACTAAGCTGTGTTCAGCTCTTTTGCGACTCCCATGAACTGTAGCTCACCAGGCTCATCTGTCCATGAGAGGAAGCAGCTAATCAATGGATGACCTGCTCAAGACAACTGGTCAGCTCCAGCTGCTCTGACGCAGACAGTGTCAGGGAGGGGAGAGTGAAGGCAGAGAAGGAAGCTGAGGATGGAGGGGTCCCTCGAGAGTTCCCAAAACAGGAGCCTCCGGGTAGACACTGAGATCCCTCCATGTCACTGTGAATAAAAGTTAGAGCAAATCTGAGCATGAGTGGGTGGCAGTCGGCTCAAAACGGTTGGCAAAGGTCAAAAGTCATAACCAGAACCTGCATGTCAGCATCTGGGCCTTTCCTTGTGTTTCTTACGCCTCTCCAACTCATTGAGAAACCCACCTGGGTGAAACCCACTGCGTTTCCCCAATATTTGAACATAAAGACATTCTTGCAATAACAACCATGCAGAATGTACTATGTTTATGACAGAAATTCTATAAATAACACTACTACTAAAAAATAGTAACAGAAACTAAGTTTATTGGGCACTTACTATGTCCCAGGGCCATCTGAAGCCCTTTCCCCGTGTCACCTCAGCCCAGCCCCACAGCCCACAACACACACTAAAGTCTCAAGAGCGTCCGAGGATGGAAGCTCGGCCATCTAGGCGATGGGCCGGTGAGCCTCTGTGGGTGGTCTGGACCCAGAGATGGCCCTCCACCCTCCACTCTGTCCCAGATGCCCTCAAAGACAGGAATTACTGTTTCTATTTTAGACACTGGGCTTAGAAAGTGCTCCATCTGTTAGTATCAGAGCCAGATTCAAATCATTGGCAGGCCTCACAGCGGATTTGGCTCCAGCACTGTTTGGTACCCACAAATGCCAAGTAAGCAGGCATCATCAGACGGACCAACACAATCAGGCCCGCCCTGTCTGGCTGTGAGAGTGAGTCTGTCCATCTCCAGTGTGACACTAAGGGGACCCGACATCCACGCGACCCCCAGCCTCACGGGGAGGCTCTATTGGGTGCTCAACCTGCAGGGCTGAGAAAACAGCATCTTTCTGACTCCGCTCTGTGCCCATGAGGGAAGCATCACTCTTACTGGTTCTCCCTGTGCTGGTGGCCCCCAGACGGCAGGGGACAGGCACCCGGCAGGGCAGGGGGACAGGGAGATGCCTGCGGAAACTCTTCGGTCACATCTGTTCACTTGTCCAGATTGCTTCCAGCGATTTCAGCCTGATTCTTTGAAAAGAAACCATTGGCACGAGATTTACTTATAGGCTTGTCTGAAATTATTAACGCTGATGCTGATGGAAGGGTTTTCACCGAACGCTGACAACAGGGTGGAGAGAGGGAGACAAGAAAATACTGGCTAATCTGAGCGGGGCCCTGCGGTGAAGGAAGGCAGGGAAACTTCCCATGGGGTGTTCAGGGCATTCCTTGGGCTGCATCTCAGAGAATGAGTGAGTGACTTCAGGGATCTGGACAGGACACGGCCAGTTGCCTACAGTATCTGCAGGGCATCTCTCCAGCTCTCGGGTCTCAGCACCTCTCCTGATCAGAAGGTTCAGGGCTTACACATTCTTAAGGATTGATTTGAGTGCTGTTCATGGTACACGGATTGTGGTGCATGGACCCAAAACACACCCCCAGAAAGTAATCACTCTGTGTATTGTTGTTATTCTAAGTCCCTATGTAATTTAAACTCAAGAGGCTTCCCAGGTGGCGCTAGTGGTAAAGAACTCACCTGCCAATGCAGGAGACGTAAGAGATGTGTGTTAGATCCCTGGGTGGGGAAGATCCCTTGGAGGAGAGCATGGCAACCCACTCCAGTATTCTTGCCTGGAGAATCCCAAGGACAGAGGAGCCTGGTGGGCTGTAGCCCATAGGGTCGCAAGGAGTCAGACACGACTGCGGTGACTTAGCACGGCACTCTTTTTTTTTTTTTACATTTTATTTTATTTTTTTTTTTTCAATTTCTCCTTTATTTATTTATTTATTTTTTTTCCAGTGGGTTTTGTCATACATTGATATGAATCAGCCATAGATTTACACGTACTCCCCATCCCGATCCCCCCTCCCACCTCCCTCTCCACCCGATTCCTCTGGGTCTTCCCAGTGCACCAGGCCTGAGCACTTGTCTCATGCATCCCTGCTGGGCTGGTGATCTGTTTCACCACAGATAGTATACATGCTGTTCTTTCGAAACATTCCACCCTCACATTCTCCCACAGAGTCCAAAAGTCTGTTCTGTATTTCTGTGTCTCTTTTTCTGTTTTGCATATAGGGTTATCGTTACCACCTTTCTAAATTCCATATATATGTGTTAGTATGCTGTAATGTTCTTTATCTTTCTGGCTTACTTCACTCTGTATAATGGGCTCCAATTTCATCCATCTCATTAGAACTGATTCAAATGAATTCTTTTTAATGGCTGAGTAATATTCCATGGTGTATAAGTACCACAGCTTCCTTATCCATTCATCTGCTGATGGGCATCTAGGTTGCTTCCATGTCCTGGCTATTATAAACAGTAGCATAGCACTCTTAAAAGAGCCCTTTTGGTGTTTAGCGTAGCCTACTGACAGAAGGACTATGTGACTTTATACGTGTGAAACAGGGTAGTGTGTCCCCAGAGCCCACCTGTGAGTGGTGGGTGCTCATCACTGCGGGTGCAGGGACTGAATATGCTGACTGTCCCTGAATCCCACTCTGCACCAGCGCTGTTATTCAGGAGGCTGCTGCTGTTATAAACATCCTGATTTTTACAGACAGGAAACCAAAGCTCAAGGAATCATATCATTGTCCAGGTCTGCAGCATCAGTAAGGACTGGATCTGGGATTTGAAATTGGACAGTTGGACCCTAGCAAGACTGCTCCTAACAGCTCTTTTCTACCCCAGGGTTCAGTGTGACCTCATCTTATCTAATGACACCTGCAAAGAACCCCATCCTCACTAAGGCCACATTCTGGAGTCCTCAATGGGCATGAATTTGGGGGGACATCATTCAACCCAGTGCAAGGACCAATGGACCCAATATTCTCAAGCAGTTTTCATGCCGTTTGCAGCACAAGGCATTATCAATTATCCAGTCTCCTAATTCAGCCCCAAACCTCCTGCCAGAGAAGGTCACAGCTGCCTTGTTAGTCCTGGACCAAGATGCAAGCCGGAGCTGCTGTCTGGGACATCACCGGGTCTGGAGGAACAGCTCCTGGAGGGCATGGCTTGTCAAATTTAAGGCTGGAGTTGAAGACGTGGGTGTTGGCAGCCAGCATGGTCAACGTGTGTGGGTTTCTTGCCTCGGGATGGACTGGGGAGCCTCTGCCACGCAGCAGCAAACAGGCCCACAGGTTACTGCCAGAGAAACCATCCAAAGATGGGCGAGCACAACCATCCAGTGAGAAGCAGTGAGCCAGACCCCAGAGCTCACTTACCGATGATTTGTTGTTCAGCCGCTCAGTCGTGTCCGACTCCCTAAGACCTCACGGACTGCAGCACGCCAGGCTTTCCTGTCCCTCACCATCTCCCGGAGCTTGCTCAAACTCAAGTCCATTGAGTCAGTGACGCCATCCAACCATCTCATCCTCTGTCTGATGCTCTTCTGCTAAACAGCGGGCTTCCTTACCTGCTCACAGCTGTGGTCCTTATCCCTCTGAACCTGTCTCCGAGGTGCTCAACGATTCAAGTCCAATGATTCAGACTTTGTTTCTGGAAAGCCTGGGGAAGAAATAATCATTAAAAACATGTAAATTAAGTTACCCCAGGAGCTTAATAGATTAGTCATCGACTTTTCCCCTCCTGTTGGATATTAACCTTCTGTGGAAATTAATCACCAAATGGCTCAAAGAAACCACCAAAGGTTGACAGGCTCTGTTCACATAGAGCAGAGGGACCCTTCCTCCCTCCATCTTCATTTCATCTCCCCCTCCCCAGAAGCCCACCGTTGACTCAGACATGACTACCGTGGGGCCAGCCCAAAGGCCCTGACTACCTTCATCCTCCTCCACAGCTGTTGCCTGGGGCAGGTCCCACCCTATGGAACAGACACATCACCCTCACATGCTCCAAAGAGAAGGGCTTTGGCCTCAACAAGAGAGGGAAGAGAAGCAGGCTTCTGTATCTTGTGAGTTCATGCAGTCATTAGTCACCATATGAACATTTATTGAGCACCTATGATATACTGGGGCTTCCCCGGTAGCTCAGCTGTAGAGAATCTGCCTGCAATGCAGGAGACCTGGGTTCGATCCCTGGGTTGATCCCTCGGTTGGGAAGATCCCCTGGAGGAGGAAATGACAACCCACTCCAGTATTCTTGCCTAGAGAATCCCATGGACAAAGGAGCTTAGCAGGCTATAGTTCACAGGGTCACAAAGAGTCGGACCTCAGAGCGGTGACCCCAACCACGGAACCACATGATCCCAACAGTGTGGCTGGAGGGAACACGGAGACCCTGGGAGCCCAAGAAAGGAGGTGCAAGAGGTTCCTGGGGAAGCCAGGGAGGCTTCATGGAGGAGAGGATGCTCTGAGCTTCATCTTAAGCAGGGGCAGGCATCTGCCATGGGAGAGCTTCTCCAGGAGGGAGAGGCCTGAGTCAGGCCTGGAAGCAGCCAGACCCAGGTTCAGAGTGCGACACAGCCTCTGCCTCCAACTACCAGCTGTGTCATGAAGTTGTCACTCTGTAAGCATTTGCCCTCCGGAGCGCCAGTCTTCCGGCCTAGGAAGTCTTACTTGCAGGTAAGAAGCTACACATGTTGTTACTCGTTCAGTCATGCCCAACTCTTTGCAACCCCATGGACTCCAGCCCACCAGGCTCCTATGTCCATGGGATTCTCCAGGCAATGATACTGGAATGGGTGGCCATTCCCTTCTCCAGGGGATCTTCCTGACCCAGAGATCGAACCCAGGTCTCCTGCAGTATAGCAGATTCTTTGCCATCTGAACCACCAGGGAAGCCCACACATAAAAATGGTTACTGTTATTACTACAGCTGCCGGTGCCCCTATTATTACAGGTTCCAAGAGCTGGAGCCCTAGCGCTGCTGGAGCTCAGGCTGTGAGGCTGGAGAAACACAGAAGAAGGTAGAAGTCTGTGAAGAGTGGTAGGAAGAGAGATGAATGAGTGAATGCATGCATGCATGAACAAAAAGTGAATAAAAGGATCAAGAATGATTGTGATGCCACATTGAGGGGTGTTGTCCTAGGATCCTGGGAGGACCTGGAAGGGACCCCAGGTGGAGCAGCTGGCCCAGACACACAGACCTGGACAGGTGTGCTGCAGGAGGCACAATCCACAGAATCCTTTCCAGCCCTTCTCCTGGACCATCACTCTGGCTTGACTCTTGAGGACCTGGCAGGCCCTCATTCAGTCCCTGCCAGGTCACCCCTCCAAACACCAACATCGGCCCAGTGGGGACTTCCACCCCTGTGTCATCCCACTCTTAATTCCCGTCACAGTTTCCTGCCAAAACAAGTAACCACAATTGTGCCCCACAGAGGACAAGTAGGAGCTGCCTCCAGAAGAAAGTATTGATGGGACAATCCCAGAGGATTTAGCACATTCGGGAAGGGGTATGGAGCCTGTGGCTTCATTTCAGATGTTAAAGAGAAGGGGAACTTGGTGAGAGGCAAGTCCCAGTCTCACATCAGTTTGTGAGCATCTCCCAGGACAAGACCAGAGCTGTGCCTGTCTGCCTGCCCACACCTGTCACCCAGCATGTGGTCAGGGCCCAGCTCACCCCTGCTGACCTCCCAGGCTTCACAGTCCAGAGCAGCAGGTGAAGGGAACAGCACCCCCCTCTCCTCTCTCCTGGGAGCCTGAGCAGTGGTTACATCCAGGTCTGTGGACCAAGGGCAGCCAGAAAACAGCCCCCCGCCTCCTTCCTCAGCCAGGGGGCCTCTGTTGCTGAGATCCACACCCTGACTTTGCAGGAGTTGCGCACCCAGCAGCTGCTTCTGGTGAGCGAGCAGAGAGTCAGGGAGATGCCAATTTGCGGCAGACGTCTGAAGAAGCTATTTCTAAAACAGCAATTACCAGAAAGGAGAACAAATTACTACTTACTTCAGAGACTTTCACACATGGAGAATCAGGGCCCTACAAAGTAATCAGGGCAATGTGTTTGCAAAACTGCATTATTTATATTGAAATATTTCACAGAGAAAGGTCAGAGACCGAAATTGAAGGTTAGCGAGGAATAAAATACCAGGGTCAACGTATCGCTGGGAAGTCTGCACAGGGCCTTGATTACCAACACATTAGGCACTTTTGAAAACTATTAAATAAATCCAGGCTGGTATCCAATGTTGGATTTCTAGGAAAATATGAGCTCCATTGCCCAAGCCCAGTGGCGGAACTACAGAGCAGGCGGAGAGGCCTGGCCCATGCCTGCGGCCCGGGGAGGGTGTGCCGTGCCCAGGGAAGCGGCCATCGGACACCCAGCCCATCCATCAGACCATGGTGAGTTGCCAGGCAACCACCCAGCCTCTCTAGGGGCCCACCCAGAGTCACGAGGACATTAATAGCTGGTCCAGGGCTGGGGAGAGAAGGAGGGAGGCGGCTTGGGAAAGGGCGGAGCAGGCTGGTGGGAACTTTGACTTGGACCCTGCAAGAGGATGGCAGCAGGCAGCTCCTCTGGACTGGGGTCAAGGCCGTGGGCCCCTCTTTACACTGTAGCCCTCACCCTCCACTTCCAACCCTCCCCACGGACTAAATGTGCTCCCGGGAGAGGACCACCAGGGTCCATCAGTTCAGTAACACATAGGTATATCATGCTTGCACTGCCCAGGTCTAATTTCATTCTGGAAACACCCCCCATGAAGCTGAGAGAGGAGGAGGTTGAGTCCTCAGGATGTCTATTCTGTTTTCCCAGGAAGCTCCGGGTCCCCATTTGGGATGTCCAGGCTGCTGCAGCTGCAGACAGTTACCCCTGCCTCCTGGCTCCAGGCACAGTCCCCAGGTCTCTATTCCATGGTCCAGCACTGAGCTCATTGAGTGAGGAGCAAAGCTTCCAGGGACTGTGATGGTGAGGGGAAGGCCAACACATGGAGTCCACTGGTGGACTTAGGTCACATCTGCCTGAATGCCTTCTTGCCTAGAGAAGGCAAGAAACAGAAATGCCTCTGGGCTGGGTCTGCATTTCATTCAGTGCCTTGTCCTATTCATCCATCCATCTATACATCCATCCTTTCATCCACCATCCATTTATCCATTCATCATCCATCCATACCTCCATTCATCTGTACATCCAGCCAGCCAGCCACCAGCCACCCATCCATCATCCATCCATCCATCCACCCATCTGTACGTCCAACCATCTGTACATCCATCCATCCATCCACCCCTCTGTGTGTGCATACATACACATATGCACTGAAAATAACCTGAATGGCTCTTGGGCAGACCCTATCAGAGGAGGGTGGGTCCACAGAAACAGAAATCCTTAGAGGGACCTTTGTTTTCAGGGTCTCAGAAGCTTCCATGTGGCAAATGGTGCTTGGCCAAAGGCTGAACAAGGGCTCAGCATGTCCTTATTGACCCTGCACACAGAAAAACTGCATGCTTGTGAGGGCAAGAGCCCAGAAGCAGGGGCCCAGGGAGGCCTGTCAGACTGTCACAGAAAACAGAAGGGCACTGGCAGGAAGGAGGGACCCTCCACAGTTTGTCTTCAGACAGCAAAGAAACACATCCACAAAGGACAGAGGAAGGGGATCTCCAAGACCCTAGGGGGGACTGCTCATCTGAAACCCCAGCTAGAGAACTTTGGATAGGAAGGTCTACGCATAGCCAGTCACGTAATTTTCAAGGCCTGGTGCAAAATGCAAATGTCGCACTCCTTGTTCAAAAGGCAGCAAAAAAAAGTGCTAAAGGTAAGAAACTATAAACCACTTTCTTTTCTTCCACTGTCTCTGTTTTGACTTGTCGTGGTGATTTATATTTGCTGTACAGTACCATTCCAAGTCAAGAAAAATTTAAATTTCAAATTATTAGCATGGATTTTTACCATTCATCTTTATATTGTGCAATGCCAATTTTAAATGCAAACATAAGAGCATTTAACTCCTATGCAGAATAGCTGAAATTGTACAATTCATATTTTGTAGCTCGTATATGAAGATATATTCTGTTCTACCCAGAGCAGCAGAAAGTCTGCACAAAACCAACACGACTGCCCTTAATTCACTCTCAGATCAGGCACACTTTCCCAGCACTCTCTGCCTTTGGCACGGATTAAGGAAGCTTTCAAAGGGAAAGGGGGGTGCATCATCCTTGATCCCCTTTACTTCTGTCTGCATCATTTTTTTCCCACAGAAGTGGTTGGTTGCTGACACAGGGCAGTGAAAGGAACAAGAAAGGATACAGGGCTCCTTGGTCATTCACGTTTCTTAAGAGGCCAGAGCTCTCTTTCTGCTTTCAGAGCAGGTTCTAATTCAAACGGGAGGGGGCGCCGCTAGGGATGGTCAGTGCTCCTCTTTCCCGCGGACCTGATTTGCTTCCCCTGGACCAGGTCGAGTCATGCTGGTTTCACCATGGGTCTCCCAGAGTTCTGTGCTTGTGGGGAACCATGAATGCCAAGTGCAGGTGGGGTTTTGAAGAACAGTGGACACACACCTCATGTATCTGTTCCGCTCACACACACATCATCGCCATAGGAGATTACACACATGTCATTGCCATAGGACTTTGCTCAGAAAACCCAAGTTCAAAGTTAAGAAAGCATTAAGAATTTCAAGATGGAGACAGTACAGAATGAAACCAAGCTTGGACCACATTGACTGGGGAGTTCCACAGACACACAACTCCCGTGCCCATCAAGTTCCCTCAGGGTAAGGCTGCTGGTGTGAGGACAGTTTCCCCAGGAAGCACCTGCCTCCCCTTCCAGGTGGTTCTGCCCGCTTCTGTAGACCTGGACAAGGGTAAAGGAGGGAGTCTCAGAGGATGAGCCCCTTGCGGCCTCAGCTCACACACAAACCCTCATGCACGTGCACGTGGTGTCAGGCTGATCCAAGCCCTCCCAGGCCCCTCACTCTCTGTGTCCAGCAAGACAGCAAACATGGTGACAGCTCAGCTCCACAGGCCCCCACCAAAGGCTCCCATTTCTGTGTATGAACCTGCACATGTGACCCAGAGGACACAGCTGGTTCAACAGGACCAAATGATGTTTCCAGCATCTGGGTGGGCTGAAGGCATCAAATGCAGTGAAACTGCCTCTCCTGTCTTGTTTTCAACTCTTTGAGCTATTTTTAAAATCTTTCTAGGGCACTGGAAGGGTTCCATGACTACAGAAGCACGTTCCCCCCCAAAGCCCACAAATAAGTGTGCAGGGGGATGCCCACTCGTGCCCGCGTGTGCAATCTTTCCAACGCCACATGAAATACATACTCTGTTCTCAAGACACACTCACCCTTGCGCCACCATGCACGATAACCTACACCATGCAGTCGGGGCCAGGAATGCCCTCCTCGACTCCTCTTTGGAAAGCATCCTCAGAGCCAAGACACACTATTCTCAAGATCCTCAAGAGTGGACCACGTTCATCTGGACACTGAAGCTGGACACTGTTGACAGGGGATGAGATGGTTGGATGGAATCATTGACTCAGCGGACGTGAGTTTGAGCAACTCCAGGAGATAGTGAAGGACAGAGGAGCCTGGCATGCTACAGTCCATGGGGTTGCAAAGAGTTGGATACATCTGAGCAACTGAACAACAGCAACAACTGTTTTCAGAAACTGCTTCAGATTACCTGGAATGAAGACTGAGGTCTCAGCGGCATGGATGGGGGACCCACAGCTAAGTGCCTCCAGGGTGATCAGTGGAGCTTACTTTGGTGGTTAAGTGCACGACCTCCGGTTTCAGACTGCCTGGGTTTTAATCCTGACCTCATCAATGTTATCTGTGTGACATTGGGCCAGTCACTTCACCTGTCCGTGCTTTGGAATCTCTGTCTGTGGAGATTGAATGTAAGAGTTCTTACTGCTGAGAATTCTTCTGAGGATTAAATAAGTATGTGATGTACTGAGAACACTCTCTGATGCACGGTAAACACTTTGTATTAATACATGTAAAATGAAAGAAAATGTTAGTGGCTCAATAGTATCTGACTGTGCGATCCCATGGACTGTAGACCGCCAAGTTCATCTGTCCACAGGAGTCTCCAGACAAGAATACTGGAACTGGTTGCCATTCCTTTCTTCAGGGGATCTTCCCAACTCAGGGATCCAACCTGGGTCTCCTGCAGGTGGATTCTTTACTGTATGAGCCAGCTGGGAAGCCTGATATATATGGGCTATTTTTCATCCTCACTATTCAGGAAAGACATTCAGAGGCACTCAGAGAGCAATGGCTCTCAGGACCAAGGAGCTCCCCTTGAGGTCTCTCTAAGCTATCTTCTCAATACCAATATCTCCCCAGACCAGTGCTGCCCCAGAGAACTTTCTGGAATGATTAGAAAGTCCTTTTCCACGCTGTCCATCTCAGGATCCACCACCTAAAACATGATGATTGTGACCAAGGAAGTGAATTTTTAGTTTATGTGCATTTTAATAAATTTAAATTTACAAAGTAACTAGCAGCTGTCATGTTCAATAGCTCCAATCACTTCCAGAATTTCTCAATTTGAAGGAAAAAAATAATTTATTCAAACATGAATAGAAAATCCTGATTTCTATATGCCCCTTACAGAAGGCTCGGGGCCTGCCAGCTCTCAGGAGCTGATTAAAGTTCCTGAAAGTCCTACAGCAATTTTATTTCGTTCACCCGATTGGTTGGCAAATTTATTGGACCACACTGTCTCTTTTCTGTGTGGATGTATTCAACATTCATCAATACCCCGCAGATGATTCCAGAAGTCTGTGTCCACAAGACCAATGAATGTCATTCGGGCTTTGAAAAGCTACCAAACAAGGGCTTTGTTTTAATACCTTTTTTCAGTGCTCCTGGTTCTAGAAATCAGGAGTCAATGCTAAGTCACTCGTGAAGTCATTCAACAGACATGTGATGTGCCCCCATCATGCCCCGCTCCGTGCTGCACCAGCAGACGCATAACCGTCTCCTTATTTACAGGCCCTGGGGCTTCCCTGGTAGCTCAGCTGGAAAAGAATCCACCTGCAATGCGGGCGACCTGGGTTTGCTCCCTGGGTTGGGAAGATCCCCTGGAGAAGGGCAAGACAACCCACTCCAGTATTCTTGCCTGGAAAATCCAATGGACAGAGGAGCCTGGAGGGCTACAGTCCATGGGGTTGCAAAGAGTCAGACACAACTTAACACACACACACACATACACAGTCCTTCTCCCAGAGATGTGAGCATCCTCCCTGGAGGTGAAGGAGAGAATAAGACTAAGGACTCAGGGACCAGCTCTGCTTCCAAGGACGCAGAAACAGGGTGCTGGGCCCCTGACTGCCCCCAGCACAAAGCCCCTTAATGAATTTTAAATTAAAAAGCCCAGATACTGGCAAATTCTTAAGATGCTTAATAAAGCAATTGGCCCGTAAGTCAATCTGGCCCTCCAAATGAAGCCCCCAGTGTGGAAGCCAACCAGCCTTACCAGGCCTCCTTAATGCAAAATGGGTAATGTCATTTACAAGCCTCGAAGGTAAGCTTATGAATAAAAGAACAATGCTAGAAAACAAGACCCGGAAATTTCTATGCATTGCAAACAGCTCAGAGCACGTCCTCGCTGTGCCCTCAGCCCAGCCATTCAGCCCAGCCCAGGGCTCTCCTGGAAGATGAGTTCCCCAATCCAGCAGGCAAGCCTGCTGGAAGTGCAGGAAGCCTGACCTCTCAAGCGTCAGAGCCCGCTCCTGCCCCACAATTCCTGGGGGCCCGTGGAGGCCAGAAGACACGCAGACCAGTGACAGCAAAGCACATCTAGTGCCCTCTGTCAGGCCTCCTGTGCTGCTGGCCAAGGCTGCCTGGAACTACTGCCTCCATTCAAAGATCAGCCCTCTGTAGAAATTATGTCCATCCCGTGGGGACCCAGCTCTAGGACAGGGGTTCAGTGTGACAACCCCCACATGCCAAGGAACCTGCGGAGGAACCCCTGCTCCGGGGCAGGACCCCAGCAAAGGCGCATTAAAGACAGAACAAGGCAGAGAAGAGGGGAAAACATCTCTCAGGATTCAAAACGAGGAGATGAAACGCTTGGGAAGGAAAGAGGCTTTTCAGAGAAGTTTTCATCCAGTGCCAGCGCTGTTTGAGAGACTCGGAAGAGATGGAAATCTGGGCGTGTTGCTGGTCAAAATTCTGGCTTTCTCTGCCCACTGAAGTCAGATAAAAAATACCGAGACAGAGTTTGGAGGAAATAGAAAGGTGGTTTTAATTCTCAGCCGGCGCAGAGGGGAACACAGTAGGCTTGTGTCTCAAGAACAGTGCCCCTGCTCCATGAGGAGTCTAGGCGCTTATATAAGATGAGAGCTCACAGGCAGGAGTCAGTGATGAGGAATAAAGGTGTGGGATCTTGTCAAAAACAGTTATAGGCTCGCGTCACTAACCCGGTAATTGAGTCTGGCAGTTCAGCCGCTCTATGGCCTTTCTCCTGATATGTAACTACAAGGCGAAGGGTGTCGTAAGGGTGAACACCAGATTATTGCTGGTTGTTCAGCCACTCAGTCACATCTTTGGGGCCCCATGGACTGCAGCACACCAGGTTTCCCTGTCCTTCACTATCTCCCGGAGCTTGCTCAAACTCATGTACACTGAGTCGATGATGCCACCCAATCATCACATCTTCTGTCGTCCCCTTCTCCTCCTACCCTCAATCTTTCCCAGCATTAGGGTCTTCTCCAATGAGTTGGCTCTTCAGGATGTATTTAGCATGGAGTCAGAGGGAAATAGGTGTGAAGTGTAGCTCCTGCAAAGTTAGGGGCAGAAAAGCATACTTAGTTACAGACATGCAGAGTTAGGAGCAGTTAAAGTTAAAAAAAAAAATCCAATTTAGGAATGTCTCACTGTCCTGCCTGCTCACTGTCCTCTTTATCTTCTTTGTTCTCAGAAAAGGGAAAGAAAAAAACTCATTCCTCTTTTTGCCCTTTTCATTGCAAAGGGCAGATGGAGTGGATGGCTCTGAAGGCTGTTGGTTTGGTAGGTGTCCTGGGAAGAGTCCCGACCGGGACTACATGCTCCACAACCCTGAAGGGCAAGGGCACCAAGGAGGCTCTGAAAGGTCTCCTGCCTCTGTGGATTTCACCCCCGGAACACTTAGGAACACTGGTGCCCATTTACACAGGCTGGGAAGCAGGACAAATGGCCATTCACCTCCCTCCTGAGGTCCCAGGTCTCCTTGGTCAGAGTCATGCTGATCTGGCAGGAAGACCCTCTATTTCCTCTCTAAACAGGATGCCCAAGTGGATGAATCAGCAGGTTCTTTTGAGTTCCAGCTCTCCATTGAGAACCTTTCTTATCTGAAACACAAAAACGCGTGTTAACAAATATTTATCATGCCTCTAGCCGAGCAGTTGGCACAAAGGAGAGAATTCATAGATGTTGGATCATTTATTAATTTATGTCATTCTTTCTCTTTTAATTTTTATTGGAGTATAGTTGCTTTATACTGCTGTGTTAGCTTCCGCTGCACACCAAAGTGAATCAGCTCTACATATATCCCTCTTTTCAGATTTCCCTCCCATTTAGGTCCCACAAAGCCCTGAGTAGAGTTCCCTGAGACATAAAGGAAATATCTAGTTATCTACATAGTAGTGTACAAATATATGGGCTTCCCAGGTGGCACAGTGGTAAAGGATCTGCCTGCCAATGGAGAAGACCCAGGAGACCCAGGTTCGATCGCTGGGTTGGCAGGATCCCCTGGAGGAAGGCATGGCAATCCACGCCGATATTCTTGCCTATAGAATCCCCAAGGACAGAGGACCGTGGTGGGCTATAGTGCATGGGGTTGCAAAGTGTCAGACATGACTGAGCAGCTGAGGGTACACACAGTGTATATATGTCAATCCCAACCTCCCAATTCATTCCACCCCTGCTTACCCTCTTGGTGCCCACAACTTTGTTCTCTTTGTCTGTGTCTCTGTCTCTATTTCTGTTTTGCAAATAAGATCATCTATACCAATTTTTTCAGATGTCATATACATATGCATTAATATACTATATTTGTTTTTCTCTTTCTGACTTACTTCACTCTGTTTGATAGTCTCTAGGTCCATCCATATCTCTGCAAATGATCCGATTTCATTCATTTTTTAAAAAATACTTTTGTTTATTTACTTATGGCTGTGCTGGGTCTTCGTTGCTGCACGGGCTTTTCTCTAGTTGCAATGAGTGGGGGGTACTCTCCAGCTGCGATCTGCAGGCTTCTCTTGTTGCAGAGCATGGACTCTAGGAATGTGGGCTTCAGTAGTTGCAGCATTTAGGTTCAGTTGTTGAGGCTCCTGGACTCTAGAGTACAGACTCAATAGATGTGGCCTGAGGGCTTAGCTGCTCCAAGGCATGTAGAATCTTCCCAGATCAGGGATAAAACCAGTGTCTCCTGCTTTGGCAAGTGAATTCTTTACCACTGAGCCATCTGGGAAGCCCCTTCATTCCTTTCAACAATGCCATTAATTCTGCCGTGATTGGCTCTAAGAGACCACCTGCTCTGTGGGGTCCTGTCCTCAACCTGCACCCAGTAACATTCTCTGAGGTTCTGTCACGATGGGGCTTCCAAGTCAGATGTGGTCCACGAGATTGGCTCTTACTTGTCCAACAAAACAACAAAATGAGGACACATTATACCCCAATACGGAATTACTCCCACTGACATCAGCCTGGACTTCCTTCTGGAAACTTCACAGCTCTTCTAAGTTATTTAAATGCTTCTCT
Source organism: Dama dama (assembly GCF_033118175.1). Taxonomy (NCBI): domain Eukaryota; kingdom Metazoa; phylum Chordata; class Mammalia; order Artiodactyla; family Cervidae; genus Dama; species Dama dama. The sequence continues at coordinate 44,830,003 of NC_083694.1, read as the reverse complement.
GGGGACCTAAGATAAAGGGGAGGAAAAGTTCAAATAAAAGCCAAGAGTAGACTCACTGAAAGGCGTGTTGACGACTTCTAATAGCGTGAATCTGTCACAGTCCGCCAGAGGGGAAGCGGCATCTGTATTCCAACTGTAATAACTACATATTGAACAGCTGGGACGTGATTTATTAACAATGAGATTTTACAAGCAAGCCACTATTGATGAATGGCAGCAATTTTAGACACGCTAGATCAATACCCTTTAATCGAGTCAAATCTCAGCAAATTAGATTAAAGCAAGATTCCCAAATAGCCCCAAACGAAACAAACTAAAGTGTGTAAAATTCCCCGTGTGATTGCATGACATGGGAGGCACTGTCATGAGCTGACAACCGCACTTTTGTTTAGTTACTTGAAAATCAGGTGCTGTGGTTAAAAGGCTGTGTCTGTGGCCCTTCAGAGCTTTGTGGTTGGACACTTGTGAGGTGAGAGGCATCCAGCACAGAGAACTCTGGGCTACTGTCAAGGAAAGACCATCTTGGAAAAAATACTTCAATACCTGCTTGCCAGCACCCACCACATTCTGTCTGGCGAGGTGATGATCAGAGCTTAGAGCCCAAGTAAACCTCAAGCCCTGCTCTGTCCCAGGCAGCCTGGTTGAGTGTGGATAAATCATGCACAACTCCTTTCATCCACAAAGCAGAAATGGCATTCATCATTGCCACCTCCAAAGTTGCTGTGACTTTAAACATACTTGACATTAACATACTTGAGAGACCAGGGGGACTTCCCAGGTGGCTCAGTGGTAAAGAATCCACCTATCAATTCAGGAGACACCAGTTCAATCCCTGGTTCAGGAAGATCCCACATGCTGTGGAGCAACCAAGCCCGTGTGCCACGACTACTGAGCCTGTGCTCTAGAGCCCAGGAGCTGCACGTACTGAAACCCATGTGCCCTATAGCCCGTGCTCCACAACAAAAGAGAAGCCACCACAATGAGAAGCCTTCACACCACAACTTGAGGGTAGCCCCTGCTTGCCACACCTAGAGAAAAGCCTATGCATCAACAAAGACCCAGATCAGCCAAAAATTATTTTTTTAAAAAGAAAGACCAGATATGGGTCTAGCACAAGCAGAGACGGCACACGGTTATTGGGCAAAGGAGGTGACCAGCGGGACAACAGCTAATGGGGCCATCTCCATCCCCAAAGCATGAGAGCCGCCAAGGCAGCAGCCGCAGCCGGCCAGACCCCGGGGAGCCAGGGTCCCCGCAAAGCTGGAGGTTGACCATGTACATCCCATCACAGCCAGCGTTCCCCATGATTCTGCAGGAAGCCCCAGAAAAGCCTCTCTCACTGGGCAGATTTCACTTGGGAAATTCTTTTATAGCTGGAATGTTCCAGGGTCAGACCAGGAGCTCTTGCTTCCTACATGTAAGTATGAATGCTGGCCCTATATGTGAAGGTTCAAGGGAGACCTCGGGAAGCCCGCTGCTCTTGGTCAGCAGTTCCAGGAGCTACGGTGGAGTTACTGCCGCTACAACCACTGAAGAGGGATGTGTCAGAGACTTGGAGACAGTCCAGTGCTCTTCCAACCCTGGAGAGAGCCAGAATGATGGCCATTCAGACAGGGTCCTTACACACTGTCCCTGGGAGACCTGAAGGCAGAAGGTGAGCAGGACCCTCCTTTGCTGGTTCCAGGAGGAAACAGGTAGCAACATTTGAGGCAGAGCAAGGAAGCATGTTCCCCTTCTGTGTTCCATTTAGATGAAGATGACAGATGATTCAGATAGTGACTGGCTTGAAATGCTGATGTGGTTTGTGGGCTTTCTTGGCTGACCACAAAGTCTTCCCAAACATCTGCCCCTCTCGTGCTGGTCACTGTGGCTCAGGACCCAACAGAAGGGATGGGCAGCCACTTCCAGGCACCCACTAAGCACTGGGAGAGAGAATGGGGAAGAGCTCTGGCTTCAGCCTGGGCCTCCATCTCTAACCAGCTGTGTTTTTTCAAAGGCTTCCCAAGTGGCACCCATGGTAAAGAACCTGCCTGCCAATGCAGGAGACGTAAGAGACACAGGTTCCATCCCTGGGTTAGGAAGATCCTCTGGAGGAGGAAATGGCAACCCCCTCCAGTATTCTTGCCTGGAGAATCCCAAGGACAGGGTAGCCTGGTGGGCTACGGTCCATGGGGTTGCAAAGAGTCAGACACGACTGCAACAGCTTAGCGTGCATGCACATCTGGAAACTGACTGCTCACCCCTAACTAGACAAGGGGCTCCCTGGGCCCCCAGGCACCAGCAAGTCCACTGTCACCACCCTGATCTTGCTTTATTATGACTCTACATGTTTCTTGCAGCTGCTGTAACAAATTATCCCTAACTTAGTGGTTTGAATCAGCAGATACATATTATCTCCCAGTTCTGGAACCCAGAACTCTGAAGTCAAGGTGTCAGCCAGGCTATGCTCCCTCCAGAGGCCCCAGATGAGCATCCATTTCTTTCCTCCCTCAGCTCCTGGGGTCCAGCTGCTCCTCGGCTTGGGGCTGCATCTCTGCCTCCATCCACACAGGGCCCACTCCTCTTCTCTGTCTGCATCTCATTCTCTTACAAGGACATGTGTCATTGGAATTAGGACCCACCCGGACTATGTGGGCAGCACCGAGACTTAGTTGGTTAAAACACCTGTCTAATAAACAGAAGATCCTGGGCTCAAACCTCATGTACCTCAACTAAGCATCCTGGCTCTTTTTGGGATCTCCCTGGTGGCTCAGATGGTGAAGAATCTGCCTGCAATGCTGGAGACCCAGGTTCAGTCCCTGGGTTAGGACGATCCCCTGGAGAAGCGAATGGCAAACCACTCCAGTATTCTTGCCTAGAGAATCACATGGATGGAGGAGCCTGATGGGCTACAGTCCATGGGGTTGCAAAGAGTCAGACACGACTGAGCAATTAAATTTTTTTTCGGACAATCTAGGGTGAACTCCTCAAGACCCTCAGTAACACCTTTAAAGACCCTGCTCAAATAAATTCTACTCACCTTTTCCAGGGATATGGACATATCCCTTTGAGGGGCCCCCTATAAAGAGCCTTTTTTATCCCATCACATGCCCAGCACAAAAATAGATGCCTAATTCATTGGCAGAAAGAAAAAATGAACAAGCAGTTGCTACCATGGACAGCAGTTCACAAGCTAAGGGAAGACTGGCTGAGGGCAGTCCCAGCGTGGATGCAGGTGGGGTCTAAGGCCTGGACGTCCCAGCCAGGAAGGCACCATCTATCCAGCTCCAGGGTCAGGCTGCAGGGCCCAGCTGTCTCACATCACACAGCCACCTCAAAGCAGGGCTCCTTCCTGTCACCCCTGAGCCAACCCGCTGGAGTGCCCATCCTGAGGCCCCCCCTCCCCATCTCCGGGGAGGATGTTGCTCAACAAGCATGTGCAGTGCATGCATGTGTAGTTGTGTGTGTCCACATATGTCCAGGCAAACGCGTGTATGCTATGTGTGTGCAGGTGTATGCATGTGTGTGCAGGCATGTGTGTGTAGGTATGCAGGTATATGCATGTATGTGCAGGCGTGTGTGTTGTGCGTGGGGGTTTGTTTGTATATTTAATTACATGGGCATAACTAGGAAACATCACCAGGAGACCTGTGTTCTCTTTGGGCCTGTGATTTTCAGTCTTGTCAGAATATTAGTGCTAAAAATTATGAGACATAAATGGGGCTGGTTAACATAAAAGCCATAAAATATTTGTTTCTAATGGAGCCTGGATGCAAGCAAATCTGTCTTCCAGCTGTGGAGGGCCATTGTCTTAAAAAAGAAAACTGTCTTCTTAACATCAGCAGCAAGGAAGCCCCTCTGGTTTGGGGTCGTGCCCACACTCCCTCCCCATCCCTGCTGGGGTCTCCTGGTGTCCAGGGCACTTGGGAAGGGGTGGCGAGGGAGACTGCAGTTTCTGGGCTTCAGTCAGGAGCCAGAAAAAGTGGTCAAGGCACTGAAGTCACACATATCCCTGCCCCATCCAGAAGATTCCTCCATCCTTACAGCAGATGAGAACAGGAGGCTCAGCCAAGCGGAGGCACTGGCCCAGAGTCACACCGCTGGTCCCCAAGATGGAAGCCCAGGCCCCACGTGCTTCTCAGCACAGGTGTCTGGGGGACACACACTTCCCTTCCTGAGACCCAGGGCAGGAGCAGAGCGTCCCTCTTGACACAGACTGGCGTTCTCCTTCTGCCAGGGAAGATCCAGGGCCTCTGGTCGAGTGTCTGGGGGACAAAGGACACTTTTTCAGAATGATCAGTAGACCCCAGCAGAATGAGTCAGGACTCACAGGCACGCTGGTTGGGCTGGTGTGGGCGGGGACAACACTGGGAACTTGTGTCTGACATGCAGTTCTATTCACTCATCTGTTCATTCAGTGTTCACAGCTGCACCACTAAGAGCAGCCAAGATATGGAAGCAGCATAGGTGTCCACTGACAAAGGAATGGACAAAGAAAATGTGGTATAGATGCATATGCGGTATATATATACATACACAGAATGGAATATTGCTGCTGCTGCTGCTAAGTCACTTCAGTCATGTCTGACTCTGTGCAACCCCATAGACGGCAGCCCACCAGGCTCCCCCATCCCTGGGATTCTCCAGGCAAGAATACTGGAGTGGATTGCCATTTCTTTCTCCAATGCATGAAAGTGAAAAATGAAAGTAAAGTCTCTCAGTCATGTCCGACTCTTAGCGACCCCATGGACTGCAGCCTACCAGGCTCCTCCATCCATGGGATTTTCCAGGCAAGAGTACTGGAGTGGGGTGCCATTGCCCTCTCCAAATGGAATATTACTCAGCCATAAAAAAGAATGAAAGAATGCCATTTGCGACAATATGGATGAACCTAGAGACTATTATATTAAGTGAAGTAAATCAGACAAAGACAAATATCATATGATATCACTTCTATGGAATCTAAAAAAAAAGTGATACAGGGACTTCCCTGGTGGTCCAGTGCTTAAGAATCCACCTTGCAAACACAGGGGACATGAGTTAGATCTTTAGTTGGGAAACTAAGATTTCACGTGCTGTGGAGTAACTAAGCCCACACGCCACAACTACTGAGCCTGCAGGCTCCAGAGCCACAACTAGAGAGCCCATGAGCTGCAAAACGAGCTCCTGGGCCACAGCTAGGACCTGACACAGCCTAAATAAATAAGCAAACATGTCTAAAAAGGATAAAATAAAAGAATGACACAAATGAACATCCAAGACAGAAACAGATTCACAGAAAAACAAACTTCTGGCCGCCCAAGGGAACAGGGATGAGGGAGGGGCACATTGGGAGATAGGGATTGACATATACACACTGCTATGGTCAGAGGAGCCTGATAGGTGACAGTCCATGGGGTCGCAAAGAGTTGGACACGACTAAGCGACTTCACTTTCTATATATGAAGTAGATAAACAACAAGGACCTACTGTGTAACACCCGGAACCATACTCAGTACCTTGCAATAACCTATCATGGAAAAGAATCTGAAAAAGAATATGTATAGCTGGAACATTTTGCTATACATACACCTGAACGAAAACAACTATACTTCAATAAAAAATAATATATATATATATATATATATATAAATATATATGTATATAAACTAACTCATTTAGGGAGCACCTTTCTTAAGTGCCACATGGGGCTGGGATGCAGCCATGAGCAAAAAGTGACCCTCCCTCCTCACCAAGAGCAGAGCCTGTGTAAGCTAACAGGAGAGCAGTGCGGCCAGGGAGGGCTGAGGCGCTGCACCGGCCGGATCGGGGCTGAGGGCAGTGAGCAGGGGCATTCAGAAACAGTCCATGGGACCACCAGCTGAGGTCACGGTAGAGGTAGCCTTGGGAGAAGAGGTAGGCTGTAAAGACCATTAACTTCTACCCAGAAGAAAGAGTCCTAGAAAACTGGGTTACCCACTGGGCTACACAGAGAAACTTCACCCCAGCTCCCAGGTGGTGGAAAAGCTTTCGATGGAAAAACTTTTCTCTCTGTTTTGGCTTCTATGTCTGTCTATCTGCCTGCCTATTCACCCATGTATTTATCTATTTGTCTAATAACTATTCAGCTATGAATTTTTTACATTATATAACTATCTAGGGCTTCCTCAGTGGCACTATTGGTAAAGAATCCACCTGCCAATGCAGGAGACATAGAGACATGGGTTCGATTCCTGGGTCAGTAAGATGCCCTAGAGGAGGGCATGGCAACCCACTCCAGTATTCTTGCCTGAAGAATCCCAAGAACAGAGGATTCTGGCAAGCTGCAGTCCACATGGTCGCAGAGAGTCAGACATGACTGAAGTGACTTAGCACAACACATCTAAGTATGTATGTATCTATCCATCCATCCACCATTCATCGATCTCTTACTATCATATGTCAATCTCTCATCAGTGTATATATATATGTATCTATGCTTCTACCGTCTAGCTAGATAGCTAATTATCCGTCCATTATCTATTATCCACCTACCTATGCATCTATGCATGCATTTATTCATCCACCCATCCATCTAGCTATGCACCCAAGCATATATCTATGCACCTAATTAAATCATAACATACATATACATGCATACATGAGTGCTCAATCACTTCAGTCGTGTCTGATTCTTTGCAACCCTAGATATATGTGTACATATATATAAATATTAGATAAATGTAGATAGGAGTATAAAATATGGAAACAGAAGCTGTGATTAGGCTCTTGGTCACATTTGGATTCTTGTAGACATTTATCCAGAGCCAAAAATATTTTGCTCAATTTTGTTCTTATGAAATCATAATAAATAAGTAAATAATTGCAGATGATTCCTCCAGAACAAGCATGTTTTCCTCAAAATGATTGTGCCAGGATTATCCTAATTAAATGAATATTCTGGACAAAAAATAAAAGAAGTTACTCTGGAAATGATACTATGGATAATTTCAAATTTTTCCAAAAATTGGAACAGCAACCACTTAAAATGCTCCTCCATCAGAATGCCGTGAACCAGGGTGGTCTTCCTCTGAGGCCCAGCATCTCCAAGGCCCTGCATAGACCCCAGCTGTTCCCTTGCAGCCCTCTTCCTGCAGAGAGAGGAGAAATTGGCTTCAACAGTGAGCCGGCTCTTGCTTGGGTGGCATTAACTAGGATTTACTGTAAAAGGCTGACGTAGAGAGCTGAGAACATGGACAGTTTGAGTCTTAATTCCCCCTTTCTCCAGCAGCATCTTTCATGAGGAATTTCCATGACTTACTTGTCCCCGGTCCACCGGCTCGATCTCTTCTTAATGGCATTGCTGACAGCGCACAGCCCCCTGCCTAACATACAAGGTTATCATTTTTATGGTGTGTCAGCTCCCTCCAGCCACACCCTGCCCCCACCTTCACACGGGGGCCCTTGGTAGTCCCCTTTCCGAGGCTGGCTCTTCATTCCCAGTTCTTCCAACAAGCCCAGGCCCTGCATTCAGGATGAACCCATCTCCTTCCTGGAAGCCATCCACCAACTTTTTGAGGTTAGTTCATTGAGGGAATTGCTCTGATGCAGACAGGGACATGGCAGTATGTCGGCCTTGCAGCGACTGTACACACACATCAAGGAACTGAAATCCAGCCTACGTGCCTCGGGGATGACCCTAGAAAGCGCTGGGAGGCATCGAGCATCAGCTCTGGCTTCGTCCTGGGCTCTGAAAGTCTCCCTTTTGGTTTGACAAGTTAAATATGTGGCATTGGGGGCTAGAACATGTGCTTGGGGGCCCAAAGACAGGTTCAAATCCCAAACCCTCAAGCAGGTGACCTTGGACAGTTGACCGTTTCCCCAGCTTATGGGCGTCAGTGTAAAATGGGAATATTATACTCATGGCCAGGCATTCCAGTGAGGATAAACTGATATCTTCTAGCTGTACCCCCTGGAGACAGAGTGAACACACAGCACATGGAGGCCAGGGAAAGTCAAGGGTGTTACAGATGAGAAGAAAAAGAGCAAACCTGTCACATGCACTGAGGAGGCCAAAGAAGACTGCAGAATCCAATGAGGCATCTCTGACCAGGTCTATCTCTTTCCATTCAGCCATTTGTGAAATATGAATGTGGCCACTGCCAGCAAGCCCACGTCCACCGCGCTCCTGCCGCAGAGTATTTATGGAGGCATCCAACCAGTCAAGGGAGACTTATGAGCTACATAAATACAAAGGATAATCCAGCAAATTTCAAGTTGTACTAAAGGGCTGCAAATCAGTGCTTGGGCTGGGTCCCAGATACAAAGAGTAAGTGTGATTAAGTGTGACTTTTTTAAAGTTTTGTTTGGATTTATTCCTAAAAGCTCCTTCACCCAGAGACTCAGATTTCTTGTTGGCACAGATGGCTGCCCTATCATAAATCAGAGGCAGAGAATTTGAGCAGTGTCCAGAAAGAGCCAAGGAATAAAGGAAGCACAAAAGCAGGATGACTCGGAACTTTGGTGCAAAATTAAGAGATTTATCAAGACCAATCCCAGGCCTGGGGGTGAAGTGCTGTGAGGCATGAACACCTCCTGGTACTTTCCAGCTTCCTGCACAGTACCCCTGACTGGGCAGAGGCTTTTGTGGGCATCCCTGGGGCTGTGCAGGTGGCCAGGGGCAGCACACCTTGCCATGGAGGGGTATCTCAGAGATGCCACAAGCCCTAGCCAGAACATGCATGGAATGAACAAAAGGACAAATGATCAAGTGACATCAGAAGACACACAGGCCCACAAGCTTGTACACTCAGCCAGGACGACACTGGCAGTCAGGCTGGAGTCCATTCCAGGGAGGAAACCCCCTCTTCTCTGCCCAGTGTCTAGGGAATGTTTGTCCCTGGGACTAGGGTTCCACCCACTGCAGCATCCTCCCTGAAGGTGCAGGGACAGAAATGCCGCAGTAAAGTCTCCCAAATGACAGAGTCCTCAGCAGAGACTCTTGGCCGATGCTTCCTGAGCTTACTCACCTGTGAAATGGGAATAACAGCCTTCCTTGCTGGGTGACCATGGAGGTTACATAAGGGGCCAGCCAACAAACCCAGACTTGGAAGCGATTCCTCCTAATAGTAGCAGGTAAAGAGGGTCCAGACCCCAGCTCTGCTGTACGGATTAGTGTAGTCTCTACGTTTAAGGAGAGACACAGGACCATGTTTGGGGGACGACCATGTCTTCCTTGAGGAAGGGGTGACTGAGAGGTCCATCTGCCCTGCTCTCTGACGAGCACCGTGGTCTCTCTCTGCCCTGGGCTTGCTCCGGTAAGTATTGAGGACAGGTGTTCACCATGCCTTCATTTTCTGAATTTCTGATGCATTGACATCTGGGGCCTCACCGGTCCTGGAGAGGCCACCTCTTGCTGGGCCAGCTGGTTCCTAGAGATGGTAGAAGACCAGGCTGTAAACACACTTTTCTTACATAAACCAACCCCTGCAGAGCCGCCCCCCTCCTTCCTCTACTGGGTTGTCACCCTCCAGCCACTGTTCCCCTGATCTAAGCAGCCACACAGCCAGGGACACCCCCAGTGCCCTAGAGTCAGCTAGAATTAATCAGACTACCCAGTCCTGAGACTGAACCTGCTTTATCCATTCTTTCCTGCAGGAAACACAATGCAGGCGCTTGCCCATGCTTTCCCCTCATTCCTCTCCCTCCTGGCTGACCCTGGTGCTTCCTTGTGCAGCCCTATGGGGCGTGGCTTATCCCCTCCACTTGGGAACTGTGAGTCACAAATGACCTTTTCAATGCCAATCATCTCCTGACTTGTTGACCTCAACACATCTGAATAAGAATAAGATCTACACTGAAAACAGGAGGAATCAGGTGTGCTTGGTATATCTCCACCTTCTTCCTCCTCTTGCGGACAGGCTGGCCCAGAGTGGTCACTCTCCACCTAAGGAAGACTGTGACAGGCTGCCCAGACAGGCCTGGCACTGGGGATGTGAGCAGGTATGGTCAGATCTGGGGGTCAGATAAGCCAGCACACTTGACCAGTACACCTAAGCCACATCCCCACCTGCCCTCCTTGTTCAGGAAACTGGCACCTCTGTTTCCCAGCATTTCTAAAACTTGGGGAGCAAGAGGGGTGCTTTTACTCAGAGGCTTCCAAGACTCTCCATTCAGTGGAGACCACCTCTCCCCTGGGGGAGGGACCCCCAAGACTGCATGTGACTCCCCAATTCTCCCTCTCCTCCTCCTTCCAGGAACGTGGGGACAGTTCTTGCCCACTCTGTGATGTAAGGAATGAATGGTCGAGTGACTTTCTTCGGCTTCCAGGCAGAGGCATCAAACTGCTGATGTGAGATTATGCAGAACTTTCTTCTCCAGACAGAGATTCAGGAAGAGTCCTTGACAGGGAGGTTCATCTCTGAGCCGTGCCATGAAGAGATGGTCATTCTGGACAGTTCTCAGCCCTGCAGCGCCCTCCTGTGAGGGAGAAACAGTACAGCACTGTTGGGTAGTCCTGCATAGGGGCTGTTTGTTACCGCATCACAACCCAGTCCATCCTGACTGATGCAGGGCAGACAGGACCAAGATATCACTTGGGGACTCCCGGAGGGTGGCCTCCAATAAGGCTGGGCAACAGAAGACCAAACCACAAAGTTCCAGCTGAAGAAGAAAGAGTGACAGAGATCATTCATGTCACTGCATCAGAGAGAAGCATCTTCTCAGCATCTGTCATGTAAATTGCTGGCAGAGAGAACGTTTATTAAAAGTTTTCCATAAGCATTCCCCAGCTCTTTCATCACACAGTGTTACTTTCCTTTCTTTCCTGTAAGATCTTAAGCACATTTACTGCCTTTGCATAAAGGACTTTTGCTTCTAATCATATCGATTTTACTATAATTAATTTTTAATGTATTTTCCAGAGTGTTGTGTATATACAGAGAGATATTTTATCATATATTAGCATAGCCATTTCCACTTTTAAGGTCGGTTATTAAATGAGCACTAATTTATTATTGTTTTAGAGGATACAGTGTTAACCCAATTATCATTTGCATTTTGTCGTGTACACTCTGGAATGTGATAGGGCATTGGTAATAGATGCAATAGGATTAAATGCACCAAATTGAATCTTTGGGACTCACGCTGAATTCTAATAATCGCTTGATAAGCCAGCAGGAAAGACTTCTTAGGGAAGGTAAGGACTTGCCCCCTGGCTCCATCTGATGTCAGGAACTGGGTCACTGCAGCCACACCAAATCCACCTTGGCCTCTTCCCAGCTCTAGCACATCTGCTCAGATGCCTGGTTCCTCTGAGACTCTGTGTTCTGATCTAGTAAATGATGGGCTTCCCTGGTGACTCAGATGGTAAAGAATTTGTCTGCAATGCAGAAGAGCTGGGTTCAACGCCTGGGTCAGGAAGATACCCTGGAGAAGGAAACGGCAACCCACTCTAGTATTCTTGCCTGGAGAATCCCATGGACAGAGGAGCCTGGCGGGCTACAGTCCATGGGGTCACAAAGAGTCACACACGACTGAGCAACTAACACAAATGAGGGGGACAATAACCCTTCCTTCTTTGGGCCATTCGTGGTTGAAGGAGGAAGTGCAGATGGGCTTGCAGGACCCCAACATTATCATCCTTTATCCCACGGGGACCCCTCCAACACAAACTTGTTGCATGAACTAGTTTGAGTGTCTCCACCTCCAACTCAATGCTTGCAGGAAATAACCTTCTCTGCCAAGCATGTGTTTTTGCATCTATAGGTGAAAGAGGCGTCCCCCAAGTGGGAGTGTTGCCTCTTGTATAGAGTAGTCCAAGGAAGCGGGGCCATCTGTCTGATCTTCGTCCACCTGTGATTGGCTCCTTAAGGCCCAGGACCACATCAAGCCTGCAGGAAGTCACAGAAACGACAGAGAGGATACAGCAGCACTGCTAGCCCCAGAGATATTGGCTGCATGTTCAGACCCAGGCCACAGCTCTGGGCAGGAGTCCCTGTGTCCTCCCTCTGGGAGCTGAGCCTTTGACCATCCTCACCCCCGTGGGATGCCCACCACTGTCATCAGGGCACGGGGTCAGCTTGGGTCACTGGTGAAGACCAGCCTCCTTTCCAGCACCTGGGACCCATAGCAGTATCCATGCCCTGATCTGCTGGTTTCCGATTCAGCCGCCCTGTCCTCCTTGCCAGGGAACAGGTGACGACCCATTGTGGGTTAAGCCAAAGACACTAGTCTACTCACACACCCACCTGTATTAGTGGAGACTTTTCAAGGGAGATCAGTGTGGTGGAGAGAGCCACACTCTCTCCAGGAGAGCCTGGACATGAACCCATCTCTTGATCACCAGGCCACAATGGACCGTGCGTCCCCCACAGCTGATGCAGAATGAAGTCCAAGGCTGGGGGTGCTATTGCCAGCTGCTGATCCCCAGCAGGCTGGAGACTGACCATCACCGTAGGGTCATCAGCAAGGCTTCATAGAGCCTGCAGCGCTGTGCCTGTTCCCGCTGGGGGTACAAGAAGGAAGAGGCCTGGCCAGACAAACTGGACAATGACTGACCAAGTGAGAGAAGGACCGACCAGCCAGTGGCATTCTTCACCCCCTGAAGACCTGGCCAGGCGCTGCTTACCTCTAGCAGGGGTAGCAGAGAGAGCACTCAGGGGACCTGAATTGAGAAAGACAGGACGTTGAGGGAATGTCCTTCCCGAGGCCCTTCCCGAGGGACTCGTCTCCCCTTCCTGAGAGCGCAGATGGGGAGAGAGACGGATGCACGGCCGTGATGTAAGGATTCTCCACCATCCTGAGAGTCTGGTTCCATCCTCCCCTCTTTATGATGCTGCCTTGTCCCATGATATCACTAAGAATGCCCAACCTCATCTCAGAGCCCAACGGCGGGGACCAGCAGACAGACAGCAGATGAAAAACCCGGCTGGCACAGGTGCCCGTAGAATCCTTGTGCTGTCAGCAGCCATCTCATTCATTATTCACACCCCCATCCCATAAAAAGAATTTGACTTTTCCCCTGACAAGCATAGCACTCCTGACCTCATTTAAGGTGGGGGAGAAACAGTGATGTCACTCTTCGCTTGGTACTCCTTCTAGAGATGTACTCTGGTTGGGGAAAAACCCTCATTGTCACCCCTCTCGCTTCCTTAGACTCGCTGCTTCCAATGTCAAGGTCAATGAAAAGGTTGCTAGCTTCCTTTGCAAGCTCAGGGTCAGGGAAGAGGGGGCTGGGCAGTGAGCGGCTGCAAGAGCCCACCCAGGAGTGCAGACACTAGGTTAATTCGCCTCGGTTGACAGATGGACCGCTGGAGACGCTTATTTATAATATTTACATTTATGCTGAGAGGAACATTCCGGTGCTGGGCCACTTATCTCATTCTTTTTGGAAGCCCTTCCTCTTTTTAACTAATGAGGAGATGGCTCACTAGAGAATTTATAGCCCTGCTTTACCGACACACCACATTTCCATGGAGAATATTCAAGTGAGCCAACTAAGGAAGTGGCTAATTGGCTCAGAGCAGGTGGCAGGAATGGTCTGTGGTCAGGTGCTCAAAGCAAGTGGCAGGTGGGGCCTTGACATCAGGTATAACTGCCCCTGAGACCCCACAGAGTTGATACAGGATGTGTGTGATCCCGCGTCCACCCAGTTCAGGTGGGAGAGTGTGTAAGGACTGTAGTAATTTCTGACATCAGGGTAGCACTGTCTCTCCATCACGGAGTCCATGGGGTCCAGCGCTGTCATGGTAACAGTGGGGCATCTGAGGCTCCTGCAGAGGAACTTGGCCAAGGAGGTAGAGGAAGTCAAGGTCAACTCGAGACCACACAGTGGTCCACCCTGGCCCCAGTATGGGCTGACTCAATCCTGATTCCTTCTCTCCTCCACCCCACCAATGCTACCAACCCCAGGCCATCTCGCTCTGCAGCTCAGCCCGTCTGCATCCAACAAGCTGCCTGCCCATGCCCCTCTCCAGGCAGCTCTGATTTCCCACCTGGCATCTAACCAGGGAATGTGGTCTGGAGCTCTGCATTGTGTACGTTCCTGGGCTGGATCTGGGTGAGGCAGAGTCGGAGGACACAGTACGACACAGCTTTGCCCTTGAAGCTGCCCCCCCCTCCACTAACTCCTACTCCTGAGTCAGCTCCCCGCTCACTTAGGATCCCTGCGTGGCCGGGCACAGAGGTTTACTCCCACTAAAAGCCAGGTGCAGCAACACCAACTGAAGACCCTGCCCCAGAAGGACTGACTGGCCCTATGACCCAGGGGTAAATCTCTTCCACTCTTGGGGCCTCCATTTCCCCTGAATGAAGGGGGAGCTACATCCTTGGTTGTTAAACTTGGTTGCACATTAGACTCTCCCAAGGGGCCTTTAAACTCTGCAGGGCCTGAGGTTAGCCCTGCTTGATCACAGGGCAACCCTGGTGGGGAACTCAGGCATCTGCCTGTTTTATAATTGCAGCCAAAGGTGAGAACCACTGGCCTATATCCGTGGTTCTCAAAGTGGGATCCTTGGGACAGCAGCCACAAGGGAACTTGCTACAAATGCAAATTCTCAGACTCCCACACGAAACCACAAATCAGAAACTCTGGGTTGGGGCCCTCCCTGGATTCCCACACTACCTAGAGTTTGTGAGGTTCCATCATCTAAGTCCTGGGGGTCTCCCCCAGCTCATGCCAGACCAGACAGGGTGGCAGGGCATCCAGTCCGGGAGTCCTCCAGCCTTGGCTTCACCGCTCAGCACATGCCTGGGTGTGAGGCCTGTATCAGCAGGAGACAGCCAGCAGCCAAGATTCAGAACCTGCTCTGTTTTGCTTCTGGAGGAGGACGCGGGAAGGGGAGGGGTTTTACACAGCAATCAGGGAGAGGGCAGTTCCCCAGGTCTCAGAGACCTCGGCCCTTGCTCTTGCCCATGCATCAGGGACTGACTCCTGAGAGGACCCCCAGCCTGGGGCTATCTGCCTGGAGAAGGCAGGTGGAGAAGGGAGGGTCTGCACCAGCCTGGGCATCCTGGGTGGAAGGACCCTGCCAAACGCAGCTCGCTAGCGGTGCATGCATTCATGGAAAGGGATCCATTCTCCATCTAAGGCGATGCGTGCCCCTAAAAGCGCCGTGCCAGGCTGGGTTCCTGCCAGGCGGGGTCCGCGTTGGAGTCCTGGACCCCGAGTGGGCCAGGTGCAGGCAACCTGCAGTGCGCAGGGCCGGCCACCAGGTGGCAGCACGACTGCCACGTGGCCCGGCTGCTTTGCGGCAACTTTCTGGAGGTGGAGGTGAGCCGGTGGGAAAGACGGAGCCCCCCACCCCGAGACCTCGCGGAGCAGAATGCGCCCCATGAGCCAAGTCAGGGCACAACGGGGAATCCCGGCGCCCTAAACCAGACAAGGTGCTCAGCACCTGGAGGAAATGGCAACCCACTCCAGTATTCTTGCCTGAGAAACCCCATAAACAGCGGAGCCTGGCGGGCTGCAGTCCATGGAGTCACGAAGTCGGAAACGACTGAGCACTCACTCACATTTTTATTTCAGTGAATCTAAAATATCCCTTCCAGCTCAAAAGACAAAACTTTTACCAGGGAGAATCATTTTCTTACATTTCAGTCATAATGACTAAGAAAAGGTAAAATGTAGGAAAATGACTCTCCCTGGTAAAAGTTTCATCTTTTGAGCTGGAAGGGATATTTTAGACTCACTGAAATAAAAATATGAGTGCGTGCTCAATCGTTTCCGACTCTTCGTGAGCCCATGGACTGCAGCCCTCTCACCTCCTAACCTTGGGACCCTACCATTCCCTCTGGCTTCTCAAAACCCCCATTCATGCCTTCCCCGTGTTTCCCCTTTACTTCCCTCCAACTGGAACTGGGGTGAGGGGGCTCTCTGATCCTACAGAATTGCTTGTGGGGAGGGTCACAGGACCTAATTTAAGCTAGAGTGTTAGTGACTGCTATGGCTTCAAAGGGGGGTTTGGGGGATGAAATTTCCGTGGAGAGCTGACCAGAGATGTTATTCAGTGACCACAGCTAATGGTGATGTTTACCCTGAACTTCTGGAAAATAGAGCAAGCCCACCAGCAAAGGCTGGTCCTTCTAGCTCCCAAAGAACTATCCAGAGAGCCGTGCTGCATGCAGGCCAGCATAGTGCCAGGAACTCAGAGCATTTGAGAAGCACCCAGAAGCAGAAGGGGTGGGGAGAGGGTCCAGAAGGCAGCAGGCTGTGCCCCCAGGCCCGACATCTGTCTGCTGCCCAAGGCTTGTTCTCTGGGCAGGGCTGCTCCTTTGTGCCTCGGGCAGCCTTTGAGGCCCCATAAATCTGCCTGTGTGGAGACTGGGACGTAATTGAGTCTCTTAGGCAAACAGGGAGAGCTGAGAGGCAGGAAACACTGAACTGATGGGCCACCGAAGGGACATTAAAGGAGTGAGTCTACCGAGCTTCAAACAAAAAACACATTCCAGAGATCGAGTCAGCATCTCAGCGTGAGGCCACACGCCCCCGCAGAGCACCAACCTGACATCACCCTCCTTCACACGTGGCCCAGGCAAGGAGGCGGCGGCCCTGCGTGTGAGACAGAGCTGAGCCAGGCTCTTAAGAAAGAGCTTTGAGATATTCCGCAAGAGGCTTACTGGTTCGCACATCCTCAGATCTTGGGATAGAGGCGGAAGGGGAACAGAATTAAAATCGGCAGTGGGCCAGGGGTGCCTCATTCTAGATGGAATTTCTACATGCCTCAGAGCAGGCTTTCCAAGATAAATTGGACTTCCAGTGCCAGCCTGGCTTAAAAGTCATAGCCTGAAGTCATCAGCACTCACTGTGTAGGGGGAAGCACTGACTAGGTATCCTGATTGCTATTGGCTGAATGAACTCTGAAGATGCTCTTCTCAGGCGTCAGTTTCCCTTCGTTTTCAAGCTGAGTTCTGAGGGGTGTGGGGTTCTGCCCAGGAGACCCATGAGCTTTGGCAGACAGGGTCTTCCTCCCCTCTTCCATTCCCCGCCTTGTCTGTGACCCCACCTTGAACCAAAGCTCTTCTCTCTCTTCCTCTCTCTTTTTAAAATCTGCTTTATATCTCCTGAAGGAGATTTCTTCTGAAAGCACTGAGAATTTGAAGAATCTCTAAAGCATCTTCTGGCTCTGATGTCAGGCAGAAGTGGCTGAAGGCATGTGAAGTCTGTGAAAACGCCCCTGGGCGACACAGCTGGTCCTGCACATTCCACCGTTCAGCCACAGGGTGATTTGATCACCACCTTTATCACTGGTCCCTACCTGCTCCCTGCAGGTGCCTGCCCAGCCACGCCGTGGGCGCTTCAGCTGGCAAGCCCACCTGCAAAGCACTTCCCCGTCCCCTCCCCCACCACCCTGGTGCTGGGCTGAGCAGGACAGGAAGACAGGTTGTCCTTTCCAGTGTGGTGTGAACTCAGAACATAGTAGGTGCTCAGGAAACGTTCACACAATGAATGAATAAATGCTGCCTCGGATTTTGCTATAAACTGATTATGTCCCCCCAGAGATGTTCACATCCTCCAGGTCTGTGAATATGGTACAAGACATGGCAAAGTGGGGCTTCCCAGGTGGGATGAAAAAGCCACCTGCCAATTCAGGAGATATGGGTTCCATCCCTGGATCAGGAAGATCCCCTGCAGTAGGAAATGGCAACCCACTCCAGTATTCAAGCCTGGAGAATCCCGTGGACAGAGATGCTGGTGGACTACAGTCCATGGGGTCACAAGGAGTAGGACATGACAGACACTGAACACTTAGCCCATACTATTCTGCTCCACCCAGATGTCAGAGTCATGTTTTTTGTTTTTGTTTTTGTTTTTTTTTGGTCTGGAACAATCTCCATCTCCACACACATTACTTACCAGTTGAATGACATTTCCTCTCTCATTTACATCTCAAGAGCTCTTTTTTTTTTTTGCAAAGCCTATTCATTTTAGAAGTTTTAAGAAAGAAAACTGGGAAAACAAGTCAACTTAAATCTCCAAGTCTGAATACAGTCAAATCTCATTAATTCAGGCTTACTGTAGGAAAATATTCTAGGCTACCAAAGGCTTTCAACGGAAGACGACTTCAGAAGTTTCCTTGTAACTAATTGCTTTATCCTTGTCGAGCTGAGGAAACCTGTTTTCATAAACAGATAAGAATCATTTGCAATTAATAGTACATTTGAGTGCAGAGAGCTTGCTCGTGTTCTGGACTAATTATTCCCCTGGTCCGATTACCCATCCGGCTGCTGCTTCTCGCCTGCATTCCTCCTCATGCTGGTTTTAGTGCACCTGGTGGGATAAAGTTAACCCTCAGTCCAATCTGCAGTCAGAAGGTAGCCAGGGTGGGTAGACACCTAAACACTGCCCTTTGATTTTCTCTCGCTTGCACGTGGTCTAATCGCCTTCCAGAGAGACTCGGAGAGCAAACCGGCTCCAGATAACGCATCACGTGGAAGTCTGGATTAGAAAACAGATTGTGTGATAATTAATTCATCACATCCCTTTGAGGTAAAATAAAGGGAAGAACAATCAGGCAACAGTAACTCAGAAAATATTTTCTTCTTTTAAGTTAATGGGCCCCATGGCTTTTAATGGAGCTGCAGCCAATTCTCCCAGGTTTTTGCTTGCTTTTAAACGAGGTTATCAACTCCCCGTGCAGCAATTAAATGTGCCAGCAAAGCTCCTACTTAGTGCTACTGAAGCACTTAATTTTCATTAAAAAGATGACATTGCAAGCAATTATCAAGGACAATCCACATTCGAGGGTATTTGTATTCATAAGGATGGAGTGTGACACAGAGATGCATAAATTACCTCCGTTGGCTTCTCGACTTCCTCCTAAGCGCGGCTGCAGGCCGGTCAGCTCTAATTACCTGCTTCCAGTTTCTGCATTTGCAGCGGTGTCCCGGCTCTGTTCTCTGAGTGTTCATGCCCCTCCCCCTCCACACACACCTGCCAGGCAAATGCCAAGCGCTTTTCATTATGAACTTATTTCTTCCACATATAACCCTTTTAAGATGTGTGCTATAATGGAAAGACACAACCTGATTCAGCCTTCTGTTACCCTGCCACCCCTCACGTCCCCAGCGCTGGTGAAGTTCAGGGCCACTGGTAACAACAGCCAGGCGCCCCACAAAGAGGACACCAGCTCTGACCCTCACAACAATCTGGAGCTGTCGCCCCCATGGCTAAGCCCAAGGTCAGAGGAGGTAAAAAGATGTGTTGCAAGGTGTCTCAGCTAGAAAGTGGCGAGTCACGTTTCAAACTGTGGTGTTGGAGAAGACTCTGGAGAGTCCCTTGGACAGCAGGGAGATCAAACCAGTCAATCCTAAGGGATATTAATCCTGAATACTCATTGAAAGGACTGAGCTGAAGCTGAAACTCCAATACTTTGGCCACCTGATGCGAAGAGCATGCTCGTTGGAAAAGACCCTGATGCTGGGTAAGATTGAAGTCAGGAGGAAAAGAGGATAACCGAGGATCAGATGGTTCGATGGCATCACCGACTGCATGGATGTGAATCTGAGCAAACTCTAGGAGATGGTGAAGGACTGGGAGGCCTGGCATGTCGCAGTCCATGGTGTCACAAAGAATCAACCACAACTGAGCAACCGAGCTACTGAGCCACAACAACATCTCTGCGCAAAGCTCATCATTCCTCTGCTGTGCCAGATGGGGCTTCCCTCCTGATCCCGCAAATGTGAATGTGCATGCAGGACAGGTCACGTCCTTGCAGGGTCCTGAGGATGGGGTGAGCACCTGTCTCCCCGGGTTCTGAGTTGGAGCGGTTTGACTGGAAAGGGGAGCAGGGTGGAGGTATCTGAATCAGGTGGGGCTTCCCTCCTAATCCTGCAAATGTGAACGTGCATGCAGTTCAGGCCACATCTATGCAGGGTCCTGAGGATGGGGTGAGCACCCATCTCCCCAGGTTCTGAGTTGGAGCAGTTTGACCTGAAAGGGGAGCAATGGGAGGTATCTGGATCAGTGCTGCTGAGACAGTCAGCTTCCGAGACAGATCAAGCACTCAGCTCCCACCTTAATAATCTTGGCTCTGAATACAGAGCAATGATGGATAAAATGTAAGATAAAAATAGAAATAAGATTAGAGTGAGAATAGGAATAAGAATGGAAAGTAAAGAAAGATGTAGTTGGGCTAGAACAAACAGTGAATAAATAAGCCCAGGGACCAGAAAAGGAACTGACATGCAGACACGGCACAGCCAAGCCCTAAGCCTGTGGACTCCGGGGACTAGCAGTGGTGGAAGTCCAGCCCTGGGAGGAAAAGGACACCAAGCTCCCTGCAGAACACAGGACATGGGAGCCAGGCCATGGGGCTTTGCCCCATTGCATCAACAAGCAGTGAATCAAAGGATACAGGAGGCCACAATACAGCCTAGCAACCAGGAACCAAGGATCTGCAACTCCTCACCAAACACTGGGTGATGGGAGCCCTGGACTCTGCCCAAGACTGAGCATGAATCCCCTGTCCCGTGGGGTCAACCAGATGTCCAGTTGACAGGGTGGGGGTCCTCAGGGCATCAGGAGCCAGAGAAAATGAAAGACTTCTGATCCGGAATGGACTTGAAAACCAAAATCTTAACTTATGTAGAAATCAAATGCTAAAAAGCCAACAAACAAAATTGAACATCCAACAATAACATACATTCACAGTAGATCAAATTAACTTTATGGGGCCGTCTGCAAAGGTTTGCAAACAAATTAGCTTATGAGGGGCAAAGAGAAAAATTAAGGAATGGCTTCCACTTACAAAGAAGAAAATGAAGCTACAAAGATTTAAATGACCCCTTGGGGACAGGGGTGAAATTGCCAGGGTCGCTCACAAGCCACTCTGGGTAGCGCTGCCAGGTGTTAGGCTGAGGTGGACATGCCCACCCTTGGGGGCTGTGCATTCCAAGGAAGGGTCAGTTAGATGGTGTCATTGGAGCAAAACCCGGGTGGCAGGGGAACGAGCCATGCAGATCCCAGGAGAAAGTTCCAGCAGAGGGGACAGCATGAGAGGTATGGCTGGGAGAGGAGGGGTGTGCCTGGTGGGTTTGAGAAGCTGCCAGGGGGCCATGGGGTGGCCAGGGGAGGCAGTAAGACCCCAGATCAGGGGATAATGGGGGTCAGATCTTGTAAGCCCCTGTTATGACTTTGACCTTTACTGGGCACAAAATGAGGCCCTGGAGGTTCCCAGTAGAGGAGGTGTGTTAACAGCATCATAAAATTCCAGGCACTGAAACCAAATATTAAAAACTGGGTGACCCAGGAGGCTCTGAATGCAGGAGGCACCACCGCGGAGATAGTGAGAAGGGCGACGGGGGATGCAGGCTGGGAGCTGGAGGACTGAGTGCCTTGTGAGAAGGCGAGGAGCCCAGGGGACCTGGGGCAACGGCCCGAGGAGCTGGACAGACTGAGTTGCCATTGACTGAATGAGTTCAGTTACATCCGTATATGTTAGGAGCCGCAAGGAGCGTGTGCTGTTGACCTAATAATTCCACTTAAAGGAATTTATTGTAAGAGAATTATCATAAACTTAGGAAAATATTACAAATATGGCTCATTAAACTGCTACCACAATAAAGGATTGGAAGCAGCCTACTTACCCAGCAGCAGGAGAAGTCAGATCACAGACCGGAGTGTCTGTGGTGAGTCAGCCAGCCTGCAGCTATTCCCAAACCCTTCCTGCCTGCTCACCTCCCACTTCAAAGGCACTCACTTCCCCAGCGTCCCTTTAGCTAAGGGTAACCAAGTGACCTGGGCTTCCCAGCTGGCACTAATGGTAAGGAATCTGCCTGTCAATGCAGGAGACATCAGAGACGCAGGTTGGATCCCTGGGTTGGCAAGATCCCCTGGAGGAGGGCATGACAACCCGTTCCAGTATTCTTGCCTGGAGAATCTCTGTGGACAGAGGACCCTGGAGGGCTACAGCCCATAGGGTCACAGAGTCATACACGACTGAAGTGACTTAGCATGCACCCACAGCCAGGTGACCTGTTCATGACAGAGGAATCATGAGTGAATGCATAGTCTCGAGTTTTGGGGAACCTACCCTCCCTGTTTTAAGGTCAGACATAAAGGGCGCACTCACAGGTTCTATTCCTTTGCCATTTTTTTTCCCCATGGACACCAATGCACTGCCTGGAGCTGTGGCAGCTATTTTGGGACCATGAGGGAACAAACAGGGAGCTAGGGGCAAGGGAACAACATTTTAAGAAAACTGAGAAGAGAGCCAGGCAGATCCTGGGTCTTTGGCAGAAGCTTTGGGCATTAGAACAGATTCCAGCTGTTTCCAGCCTCCAAACTCTTCTTTAGGAGAAAATGAGTCCCTATTGTCAGACCATCATGGGTTAGGATCTGTCTTTCATTTGTGTGTTACCACCTGTCCTGGGCTGGCTCCCCTCCTGGGTCTCTCGTGGCCTGTGTGAGGGAGAGAATTAACTCCCCTCAGGACAATCTGGACACTGTAGCCAAGCCTCTGACATCGGGAGGGAGCTGGCCTGACCCTGCCCATGCTACCCAGTGCAGGAGCTCAGGGAAAAGCTGAATGTGCTGCCGCCACAGCCAACTCACACTGAATCCCCAGAGCGACCAAGGGATGCGGGCATTGCTGTTCTCCCATTTTACAGAGGGGAAGACCAAGGTTAGATGACTGACTGTCCTGATCAGAGACAAGGGTGGAGAAGTGGGGCTGGGGTTGAACCAGGGGTGTCTGACCCCAGAGCCATCCCAGGCTCCTCTTACTCCCCTAAAACCTCTTTCCCTGCAAGGCACATGGAGCCACGTGTAGTCTTTCTGCACCCCGATGGGGCAAGGCAGGGGGCACCTGGACCCTCTCCATGGATGCCAGAAAGCAGGAGCTGGCAGCACCTGGCATTGTGCTCAGCAGAGGAAGTGGCTGGGCTCCCTTGGGAGGGCAGGTGGGCAGGTGGGCTGTTACCTGAAGACCATCTTCCAGGAATGCAAGGGGTCCTGGTGGGGGAGGGGAGCAAACCAGGACAGAACTCACTAGACTGCAGGCTCCACGTTCAAAGCCTGGCACACAGTAGGTGCCCCATGAGGAATGAGAAATGGGGTATTACTATTCAGGTGCCCCAAGGACTCTCACAGGCAGTTCAAGATGTGAAAATTATATGTAATTTATGGCATGCTTGTAAATTAGAATTATTATCAAGCCATAGAAATATTATTTCAAAGAATATTTTAAAACACAGGAAAATGTTTATTCCATAGTTGTTAGGTTACAGCACAATTCAGGATGCAAGTCTAAGAATCCAATATCATTTCGATTTTGTGATATTTAGAGTTAATAACCCACTTGCCAATGCAGCAGATGTAAGAGGCAGCGGTTTGATCCCTGGGTTGGGAAGATCCCCTTGAGGAAGGCATGGCAACCTACTCCAGTATTCTTGCCTGGAGAGTCCCATGGACAGAGGAGCCTGGTGGGCTACAGTCCATAGGGTCACAGAGTCAGACACAACTGAAATGACTCAGCACATAGCATGCAGAATTAATATTTGTAGAATGCAATGCGGAAGATAAGAAACAACAGCCATCCCTGGAGACCCCTTGGATTGAGGACTAGTTGTGATGCTGTGTTTATACTCCTCTGCAGTTTCCAAGTCTCCATAATGAACTCCGAGGGCTTTACAGTTAGGAGGAAGTTATTGTCGACCACTGCCAGGGGCAAGTGGGCAGGCCGGGATGGCCAGTGCTGCCTCTTTCCTGGTCACCTCTTCTCCATCCTCTGGACAGCCTGTGAAAGTGACAGCTGATGACATTTCAAGCCTGCATCCTGACCCTCAACACTTTGCCGATTGTGTTGATAACTGACACCACTGCCACAAGAAACCCGCTGTCTGATCAGCCTCTGCTTCCTCCCAGGACAGACAGACAGACCCTTCCAACACAGGACTCTGAGGGGAGAGGCTTGCATCAAGACCTGGAATTCATAGCCACACCTTGAGACCTGCCACTTCAAAGAACAATTTTAATTGAAATGGTGATGATGAAGTTTCTTGCCTTCAAAGACGATGTGGGCATTGTAAACACCCTGTGCCCTTGCCTGGAAGCTGGCCCACGGGATGCTGCAGGACATAAACCCCTACTAATGAGGGCTGGCCCTCTGTGCCCGCCCCGAGCAGACCCCCAGCCTGCTGGCAGAATGAAGGCCACCTCGCTACAGGGTATGTCACGGTGTCTGCGGGAGTGACAGGAGTGAGATCCCTGAGGTTCTAACACAGGTGAGGAATCCCACTCTCCATGGCAACCTGGCACATGGGCCAGCCTCCCAGACTCTCAGCCATGGAAGTCTTTACGGTGGGAGGGGGAGCCTTTGCATTTGGACCCTGTGGGAAATCTGTGGTCTGCACCGCCTCTTGAGACGGGCTAGAGGTCAGGGGGCAAGGGGAGCCGGGGAAACCCCAGCCCCACCCCCTGCCTGCAGGGCCATCAAGGCCCAAGGCCAGCAGGAGTCCCTCACAGGAGGCCCCATCCCAACCATGCAGGACAAGAAGCAGAAGGAGAGAGATGCTAAGGCAAGAACCACATTCCCCCAGGCACGTCCCAACAGAGACTAGGAATCTACACTTGGAAGCATCTTGCCGCTCTTCGGAGATGTGTGAACCCTCAGTCCCCAGGAGACAGCAGCCCTCGGTGAGGCAGGTGGGCACTCTGAGTGGGCACTGTGGGCAGGGGTGGAGTCGTCTCCTGTGGTCCTGTCCTGACCCCTGCCAGCAGGACTGCCGGTGAGGGCAGGACTCCCTCCCAGGAGTTCAAGGAGAAACAGAAGCCAGATGCCCAGACTATGGCTGAGATTTATTCCCTAGGCAGAATCCCTTTTAATTCCTCTATGAAGATGAGTGGGTCTCTGCATCCTGGGTTCTGCTGGTCGGTCCCATCCATCAGCCAGGCAGCACTGCACAGGTGAGGCTGGCACTAATTCACAGGAGGAGAATGTGAATGGATGGATGCTGAGGCTCCCTCAAGGGCATCCATCACTCGCTGTCGAGTGCCTCACCCACGGCCTGCCCAGCGATGCCCGTGGCCTGCCCTCCATCAGGCTCGGGTGCCCAGTGATGAACAGCTCACAGATGCCCCTCCATAACACACGAGGAGACTGGGCACAGAGCTGCACCACCAGGGGCCCTTGGAGCTGGACGTGACACCTGGACCCTGCTTCTCTGGGGTGGCCTGTCTCACCTTGGGCTCTCTAGCTGTCCCCGACATCGAGGCAGTGTCCCTTGGGGGCAGGGCTGTGGACTCTGGGTCCAGCTCGCTGAGCATAGGTGGACGCACAGCAGCATATCCTTGGGGCAGCCAGGAGCAGGCGGGGCTGGAGCTGAGGGCGCAGAGGAGAAAGCCTGATGGAGTGGCAGGGCTAGAGCTGAGGAAGGGACCACAGGGGCCTGTGAGGCTGTGAGAAGGACTGGCTTCTGCTTCTAAGGACGTGGGAAGCCACTGGAAGCTTTCAAGGAGTGCCACCATCTGATGTGTGTTTTAAAGGATCCTCTGAGTGCTCTCAGAACAGACCTTTGGTGGGAGCCATGGAGGAGGCTGAGTACCAAAGAATCGTTGCTTTCGAACTGTGGAATTGGAAAAGACTCTTGAGAGTCCCTTGGACAGCGAGATCAAACCAGTCCATCCTAAAGGAAATCAATCCTGAATATTCATTGGAAGGACTGATGCTGAAGCTGAAGCTCCAATACTTTGGCCACCTGATGAGAAGAGCCGACTCATTAGAAAAGACCCTGATGCTGGGAAAGGTTGAGGGCAGGAAGAGAAGGGGGCGACAGAGGATAAGATGGTTGGCTGGCATCACTGACTCAATGGACATGAGTTTGAGCAAACTCCGAGAGATGGTAAAGGACAGGGAAGCCTGGAGTGCTGCAGTCCATGGGGTCGCAGAGTCAGACATGGTTTAGCAACTGAACAATGACAAAGGAGGAGTTGGTACAGAGTCCTCCTGCGGGGGCAGGTGGGGGGACCTAGGAGGCAGCACTACCTTTGGGAGGTGATACTCCCCAGATTTGCTGAATGGCCGGCTGCAGGCTGTACGAAAAAGGAGCAGAGGTGAGGATGGTCCCAGGTGCAGCCTAATAAGAAAGTAGCCATTTATCACAGTGGATAAGCTGTGAGGACAGCAGGTGTGAAAGGAATGTCAAGAGTGCTTTTGCAAACACACCAAGTTCAGAAAAACAGGCAGTGGGAAGCACACGCCCTGTGGTCAGCGAGGAGGCCTTGAGCTCTGACCATGTCTCAAATGCTGCCACTTGGCAATAACAGCAAGCAGACTGGCTTTTCTCCACATTATTATTATTTTACAATTTCTGCTCATGCAAATACAATGCATCCACCTTGCCCCCACCCCAGTGGGATTGCTCCCACCCTCTGACTCCACAGAGAGGGGCACTGCTTTGAGGCATCCAGTGGACGCCAAGTGGACATGTGGAGCAGGTGGTCAAGGGGCGATGACCAAGTTCAAGAGCGAGTCTGAGCAGGACTGTGCGCTTGAGTGTTATTGCGTGTAGGTGTCACTTGGAAACATTAATCTGAATATCTTAGCCAAGAGTAGTCGGAGAAGAGACCCAAAGAGTGAACCCCGGGCTCTGACATCAGGACTCTGCCAAGGTGAAGGGGACGGAGGAGGAAATAACGTGGGAGGTAGAAAGGCAGGAAAGTGTGGCATCCAAGGGCCGTCCACGTTGTGCATAGGTCAGGTAAGATGATCAGAGAGCCTGTTCCCCTGCCCTCCCCACCTTGACCTCTGAGTCAGGGCATCAAGGAATGAGAGTCCTTCGCACTCTCAGAAGCCACCTTAGGGTCTGCAAGGAGCCCTCCAGCATCTCTGAGGCATCAACAGGGGACCACACTCTTGAACAACCCCAAGGCCATCTCTTACTTTAAGAATCTCATCCCGAGAGTCTTACTGCTCAGGAGGGTGTTTGTTTCTCTGTATTCACACTTTATCATTTATAGCAACAATCAACCAGCCTGTGCTTTCAACATTTTGTCTGGAATGTCTGGAGCCAGGCCCACCGGTTCATGACGTATATTTTCTATTTTCAGGGTGGCACTGTTGTCAAACTCTCTCCAGTTTCTGAAAACAGCACCTCCTCATCCTCCAAGACCCTTGGTCCCAAAGGTGGTGCCACCTGTTTTTGATTTTTGTGGTGGCCATTCTCCTCTTCCAGCTTCCAAATCTGTTCTGTTTTCTACAACTGAATATCTACCACGTCAAAATGTAGTGGCTTAAAACAGGATTTATTATTAGCTTTCACCTTCCTGTGGGCTGAGTGGAACTGGCTCGGGGGTTTCACTTGGGGTCTCACTTGGGGTCTCTGCCAGCTTCAGACAGCCCCAGGATTGGTGTCATTGGGAGGCTCGGGCTTTGCATACAGAGATGACTCACTTACAGACAGGTGGCTAGGACAGAAGTGGCTGAGAGTGGAGGCTGGTTCTGAGAAGAAGTAGCCCACCTCCCACTGGTCCTCAAATCCCCAGGGCCAACCCAGATCAAGAGGGGGTGCCCACCTCTTGGTGAGAAGCGGCACTCCCCACTGGGAGCAAAGGCCTAAGGGATGGTCACCTGTGGGGACCACGGACATGATCCTTGGAGAATAGAGACCAAGGGGCTGGGACACTGGGGTGTTGGGAGGAATGTCTCCATGGATATGAAATACCAAAAAAATGATGACACATGTGGACAGCAGGGAGCTGGTCCTTAGAGATGCTGGCAACAAACAGTGGGAGGTGGAAGATGAGTGTCAGAGCTGAAGTCCTAGGAGGTGGGAGGAGGGACAGTCAGGATGGGCCAAAAGAAGCAAGGGGTCCTGTGCCAAAAGAAAGAACTCCATCGGGGGAGCTGGGTGGGCATGGAGAGCTAGGTTTTGATTAGTAAACATAATTATGAGAGCATCATAAGCCCCATTGGGAAAACAAGGTATTTTAGAGATGATCGGCCATGAGTTCTTGATGACACCATGGAAGGAGGTCAGGTTTGGGGGAGGGTGGGAGATGGCATCAGAGTAGCGGGGCCAGGGCTGCATAGGAGGAGGGGTGGCCTGAGAGTCCTGCACATCCTTTGGTCACAGACACAATGAGGGACAAGGAACAGAAATTAGATCTTGGCTCCAGGAGAGACGACAGTGGAGAGATGGTGAGTGTTGGGAGGGAGAAAGGAAGGGAGCCACTGATGGTGGCATGGAGCCAGGGGAAGAGGAGCTTGGAAAAGCTGTCATATCGCCCATTGTGTCCGCAGGGTCACAGGTCTCAGCCTCCCAGAGAGACTTTAGACCTGTCTTGGACATGAACCTGTCAACACATGGCCAGCCCAGTGCCCTGCAGGAAGCAATGCTGCAGAGACACTAGACACAGTGGGGTGGGTTCCTTGGATGCCCTGTGTGTCCTGCTGGGATGAAGACCTGCTTGTAAATTACAAGATATTTCTGGGATGGGGAGCCTGCGCTGGTGCTGAAAGATGGAATCCACTGAAAGAGACATGTGTTAGTCACTCAGTCATGTCTGACTCTTTATAGCCCCAGGGACTGTAGCCCACCAGGTTCCTCTGTCCGTGGAATTCTCCAGGCAAGAATACTGGATGGTTGCCATTCCCTTCTTCAGGAGATCTTCCCAACCCAGGGATTAAACCCAGGTCCCCTGCATTGCAGGCGGATTCTTAACTGTCTGAGCCACCAGGGAAGCCTGAAAGATACATGACCTGATCTTTTTCTCACTGGTCCCAATCAGAGACAAATATTCCACAAGTCTCTTGGTGTCTGATTCCAAAGCTTGTGGGATCTGGAGGAAATAACATTCTTTGTCTCCTGGTTAACGGAGGAGGCAGGCACAATGGAAGCTTGACAAAGCTCGAGACAGTTTCTGGAAGTTTCCAGCCTCAGGATGGCCTCTATGGACCACTAGGTCCTCCCTAAACTCCCATCACCTCCTGATGCTGAGTGGATGGTCTCTGTGGACCACAAGGTTCTCTCTAAACCCCCATCACTAGAGGGTGACTCATGGATGAGGGCACCTTCTGGACCACAGGGGAGAGTGTGCTCACAGTGTCAGCAGCACAGACACTAAACCCTAGCTGCCCTGGCTAAAGCCAGCCCTGCCATCGCACACATGTGACCCAGGACAGGAAACTTCACATGACTCAGTTTCTCTACTTGCCAGATGGGGACGATGAAAGCAGTACCGGCCCCTAGGTTGTCATGAGTTGGCAAGTGCAAGAGCATTACAGGCTGAACATGCTCCCTCAAATCCGTTTGTTGGAGCCCTAACTCCCCAGTATAATAGCCTTTGGAAGATGATTAGAATTAGATGGGGTCATGAAGGAGGCCTCAGGATGTGACCGTCCTTCATCATTCACCATCACCTCTCTAGCCCCGCCCTCTGACAGACCTGGACCCCAAGGAGGCCAAGGGTCCCTCACCGATGAAGGAACAGGATAGTCACCTGCACCTGAGAATTTGCACATGAATCAGGCATTGCAATGACCTGGAACTGTTCCAAGAACCACGGTGAGTGACGGGGAATAAAACACAGATATAAGTCTTCACACCAGCCTGCCATTCACATAGATCATGGAAGAAGGAGGGTGGAGCTGCAGGGAGGGGCACATCTGCCTCCCCCAGGACAGCCTGCTTTTTCATTGACCTTCTGTGAGCTGGAGGTGTGAGAGCCAAGATTGCAGAGGAGGTGGACAAGCATCAGAACAGATGAGCCTGGGATCTATGGGGAGCTTGACAGTTTCCAAGGCACTTTCACCTGCATGTTCTCCTTAAGCCTGAATGCAAGTGGAAGAGATAAGCAGGATTATGTCCCCATTTCACAAAAGGGGAAACTGAGGCCCAGGGGAGGTAGGTGTCCCAGGAACTCAGAGACCACCAGGCAGCCGGCCTCGGGGTCTCTCCAGACTCGAGATGCTTCTGGTGGGCACCAGTCTTTCTGTATGCCCTCTAACTGGGCTGTATGGCTGCAACTTTGCTCTCTGCTCAGAGAGGCACCCTGGTATGGTCTCTGCGGGCCAGAAACTTGGCCAAGAAATGGGTGTCAGGGGCATTGCAGGGAGTGGGTGTGGGGACAGATCTGAATAGAATTCTGCTTCAGGAACCTCCTTACCACATCCCAGGACACTGTCCAAATTTGCTGGGCTTTCCCGGCTCAAGAACAGAAGGCAGGGATGGACTGGTTTCTGCCCTGCATCCCAAGCCCCTGCCCTCTGTGAGCCATGTGGCCGAGGATGTGGTACCTTTGCCCAGCCAGGAAGCCAGCTGGGCCTTCAGGTGGTGTCCAAAGGCTCTGAGTCTCCCTGGAGGTTCTAACAAAGCCCCTCAGAGACCCCAGAAGGAGGGATGTCTTCCCACGAGTAGGAGAAGGCTCTGTGAGCTTCAGGGAAGTCGGTGGGGCAGGGAGCACAGGAAGGGGGCCAGCCCAGCAGGACCCAACCTCCCTCCAGCAATCCTACCAGGAAGACTAGAGGAGTGGAAATTATACATCCAGAGGCCACTCAGCTGGAGATGAGGGAGTGGGGGGGGGGGGGGGGAGGGGGGAAGTACCCTTCCGGACATTTCCAGGGCCAGATGCTCCTGAGCCCAGAGAACCAGGTAAAGACAGGCACACAGGGTCAAACGAGGAGTGTGAGCTTAAAGCCAGCCGGGGATCTGAGGGCTGGACAAGGACCTGCCAAGGGATCTGCAGCAGCCAAGAGCGGGCTCCCTCTCCAGTCCCTCTGCTAACTGGGTGCTCCTTGCAGTCTCCTGCACCTGAGACTTTGCACATGAATCAGGCATTACGATGACCTGGAATTGTTCCAGCCCTAACAATTGGTTAGGGTTCTCTGACCTGGAAAGCAGGAAATCTGTCTGACTCTTTGGCAAGTCAGCACATTCCAACGTAGAGAAGGAAGCAACCAGCCCCTCTCATCCTGGGAGACTGTAACCAAGGATTAAACAGACGCTGGAGTCCTCAACCCCAGTCCAGACCACTTCCTCTCCACCTCCTGCTTTGTCTAAACCAGACCTGAACCCACAATATATGTGAATCCCCAGATCTACCCATCTATATGTCAACTTAAAAAATGCACAATGTGAGTTTCTAGTTAAGGCTTATTTGGGGCAAAATGAAGACTATAGTCCAGGAGACAGCACCTCAGGTAGCTCTGAGAAACTGCTCCAAAGAGGCAGGGGGAACAGTCAATATATATGTGATTTTGGGGAAGGGAAAGCACATACAATCAAGCACACATTTGTCCTAGAAGGCTCCTACTAGTCTCATGAAGTCTCTGTTAGGCATGAAGAGCAGTTATCACCATGAAGGACTTTACTGCTTTTCTAAATATGAGGAGATAAAAGAATTGGGCTCATAAAATCAACTCCTGAAAATATCTAACTATCTGAAGACTGTCCTGCCAGTTTTTCCTCAGAGCAAAAAGTGACTCATTGCTGAACTCCTTTCAAGGGATGTTGAAATCAGCAGCTACAGCAGCACTTGATTTAATCCTTATAGAGATAGATGGCAATTTGTAGTTGGCATATTCCTGTAGTAATTCATTCTATAGATCTCACCAGATGCTTTCTCCATGCAAGATAGTAAGCCTGGTAGATACAGTGCAGCCACTGGCTAAAGGGGGAAAGGGCCACAATGGAAAAGAAGATTTTTAAAAAAGAATATATAGGGCTTCCCTGATAGGGCTCAAATGATAAAGAAGCTGCTTGCAATGCAGGAGACCCAGGTTTGATCCCTGGGTCAGGAAGATTCCCTGGAGATGGAAATGGCTATCCACTCCAGTATTCTGGCCTGGAGAATCCTATAGACAGAGGAGCCTGGTGGGCTACAGTCCATGAAGTCACAAGGCATGAGACACAACTGAGTGACTAACACTGTTATATATATGCGTGTGTGTGTGTGTGTGTGTGTGTGTGTGTGTGTGTGAATGTATAACTGAGTCACTTTGCTATATTGCAGAAATCAACTATCCTTCAATTTTAAAATTTTTCTTTAATATTTGTTTCTGGCTCAAGCAGCAGCATACTACACTGAACTTTGTCATCCAACAATGGACTGACTGAGGACGAAATCAGAGCATCTGCCTGTAACCAAACTGAACAGATCTGTAACCTCTGACCCTTTTGAGTCTCCAGGTCTCAGCTATGAATTCAGACTGAGTCCCCTTAGCTCACCGCTCCAGGCCGGGCTCCCACGTCCTGGGTCATGGCAGGCAGCAGCACACACTTTGAGGCAGAGACATCTTTTCCTCTTATTTTTTAAACTAGGATCAGCAACGATACCCACATGCTGCTGTTTAGAACGGAGACCTGGCCTTGCCCTCCAGGTGCTCATCATCCGAGAGACAGGGCACAGAGGCAGTGATCGGCAGCAGCAGGGTGACCAGCAGGAACACCTCCTCTCCACTTGAGGGCAGATGCATCCCTGTGGGCAGCAGAAGGCAGGGGGGCTTCCTGGGGAGGAACTTTAAGCCCCCTGTTGGAGCGTGAATATTAATAAGGAAAACTAGTCAGTGGGATGAGCTATTGCATTTGTTTTCTATTGCTGATGTGACAAATAGTTGGTGATTTGAAACAAAACAAGTCTATGACTGATAATTCCAGAGGTCAGAGGTCCAACATGGGTCTCTCTGGGCAAAAACCAATGTGTGGGCAGGGCTGCCTTCCTGCTGGGACTCCACAGGAGAATCTGTTTCCTCACCCTTTCCAGCTTCTACAGGTGTCCACTTTCCTTGGCTCATGGCCCCGCCCTCCCCCTTCAAAGCCAGTAAAAGGCGAGTTGAGTCCTGGCACAGCATCACTCTGACTTCCTTTCCTGCCCTTTGATGACACAGGACCCACCTGTATCACACAGTCTCCCCATCTCAAGGTCAGATGATTGGCAACCTTAATCCCATCTGAAACCTTCAGCCCCTTTTGCATGTAAGGTCACATATTCACAGGCTCCAGGGATGAAGTTCCAGACACTTTGTGGGAGGAGGGCATTGTCACAGGTGTGTGACAGGTATAGAGGTGTGTTGGTAAAAGAGACCACATCCAGCAGCAGGAAGATGGGAGAGCTTGTGCAAGCTGGTCCTACCTGGTGCCTTGTGAACTCCTTATGAACTGGCCATGTCTTCTGGGTCTTAGGAATTTCCACAAGCCGAGAGAATAATATAATAAGAAGCATGAAGATAATAATCTAGCATCCCAGTTCTCAATGACATTCAAAATACATAACTTTACATGTGTATAAGAAAAAGTAAGTTTAATAATAACAACACTAATAAGGGTTCACCCTGGGTCAGGCATTGTCCCCAGCACTTTTACCAGGGCGTCCATCAGTGAAACCCTGAGAAGATATCAGAGTGGCCAGACTGCAGGGGAGAGGCCCACAACACCACCAGGGAGGACAAGTAAATGAGAATTTGCCCTAAAAACAAATTTAGCTGGGGGCCTGAGCCAAAGGGAGGTTGACGGAGTGAGACACTTGTGTTCAACTGCAGCAATCCTATTAAATCGAACCTTTCCATGTAGGGGTTAATGGAGTGTCAAACAGCCATACTTGGGCCCCGATTATTGTGTTTCATCAAAGTTGGCAAGCCATAAGAGGCACTGTGTATATTGAATTTCAGTGCCATAAAAAGATCTAAAACTGATACTTACCTTTGCTGGCATCCAAGATGAAGTGCTTATTGTTGTTCAGTCACTAAGTATTGTCTGACTCTTTGTGACTCCATGGCTCTGCAACAATAGGCTCCTCTGTCCTCCAGTATCTCCTGGAGTTTGCTCAAATTAATGTCCATTGAGTTGGTGATGCTGTCTAACCATCAAATCCTCTGCTGTCCCCTTCTCCATTTGCCCTTTGTTGCTCAGTCACTAAGTTGTGTCCAACTCTTTGCAACCCCATGGACTACAGCACATCAAGCTTCCCTGTCCTTCACTATCTCCTGGAGTCTGCTCAAACTCATGTCCATTGAGCCAGTGATGCCACCCAATCATCTCATCCTCTGTTACCTCTTTTTCCTCCCGCCCTCAATCTTTCCCAGCACCAGGGTCTTTTTCAATGAGTTGGCCCTCTGCATCAGGTGGCCAAAGTATTGGAGCTTCAGCTTCAGCATCAGCCCTTCCAATGAATATTCAGGGTTGATTGCCTTTAAAATTGACTGGTTTGATTTCCTTGCAGTCCAAGGGACTCTCAAGCATCTTCTCCAGCACTACAGTTCAAAAGCATCAATTCTTCGGCACTCAACCTTCTTTATTGTCCAACTCATATACACACCTGACTACTGGAAAAACCATAACTTTGACTATATGGACTTTGTGGGCAAAGTGATGTCTCTGCTTTTTAATATGCTCTCTAGGTTTGTCATAGCTTTTCTTCCAAGAAGCAAGCATCTTTTAATTTCATGGCTGCGGTCACTGTCCACAGTGATTTTGGAGCTGAAGAAAATAAAATCTGCCACTGTTTCTGTTTTCCCCTATCTATTTGCTATGAAGTGATGAGACTGGATGCCATGATCTTAGTTTTTTGAATGTTGAGTTTTAAGCCAGCTTTTTCACTCTCCTCTTTCACCTTCACCAAAAGGGTCTTTAGTTCCTCTTCACTTTCTGTCATTAGGGTGGTATCATATGCATATCTGAGGTTGTTGATATTTCTCCCAGCAATTTTGATTCCAGCTTGTGATTCATCCAGTCCAGCTTTTTGCATGATGTACTTTGCACAGAAGTTAAATAAGCAGGGTGACAATATACAGTCTTGAGGTGGTACTCCTCCCCCAATTTTGAACCAGTCTATTATTCTGTGTCTGGTTCTAACTGTTGCCTCTTGACCTGCATACAGGTTTCTCAGCAGACAGGTAAGGTGGTCTGCCATTCCCATCTTTTGAAGAATTTGCCCTTATGCTTTAATTTTGTCCCCTTGGGATTGCAGACTGTTGCTACAGTCTGATGCAGCTTCCTCTTTGAATTCAGAACAAGCCATGGGTTCCTTCATATGCTGAGCTCAGCTGAGCAGAGAGCTAAGACCAGTCTGCCCAGGAATGACAGGGGACACAGCCCACAGATTTCTCCCAGGGCTTGTCCTGCATCCAGGGAGGGGTCTCCTGTGTGGAAAGGCCAGGGGCCATGGATCCATGAAAGGATGTCCAAAGCTGGTCCTCCCATTGCCCAGTCCCCGAGTAATAACAGCTGATCTTCACTCAGCATCTACCAGGTGAGCGCTTCTATGTGAGATGGTTTCAGCTAATCCTGCCAGCAACAGAGGATCATAGGACTGTGACTATCACCATTTTCATTTCACCTGTTAACATTTGTGTGTCCTGAAGTTTCTCTGGGGTTAGATGTAAGAATATGATTGTTGGTTTGTAAGATAAGT
The DNA here is from genome assembly GCF_033118175.1 of Dama dama. Lineage (NCBI taxonomy): Eukaryota > Metazoa > Chordata > Mammalia > Artiodactyla > Cervidae > Dama > Dama dama. Next base: position 44,794,722 of record NC_083694.1, on the reverse strand, counting down.
GCATCTTCAAATGCAGTGAAGGGCAAACTGTATCCCATGGGGCAGGTACCATCTGCATCCTCACCAGCAATGAATAAAGACCACTATTTTTTTCATGGTTTCCCAGATTCTGGCGTTGTTGTATGTCTTGGTCAGAGTCCCAGAAAAAAAGCAGATTGTTCCATGAAGAGGTGATAATGAACAGACTACTTCAGAAAGAGTGGGCAGGGATAAATGAAGGAAGGGAGGTCGTGAGGCACCTGGAGACTGGCAGAGCAGGAAGCTGGTACCACCACTAGAGATGAAGGGACAAGAGCATGGCCAGAGCCCAGCAACCTGAGAGCAGGGAGAAAGGCTAGCTATAGGAGCTGTGGGTGTGGAGAGGGGCAGCTACAGCAGGGAGGAGTCAGAGAAAGCCCCTGCGCTCTCTCTCCCACCTCCCAGCCTGGGCAAATCAAAGCCAGCCATGATGGAGCCCACAGGGGCCCATCAGAAAGGCAAAGAGTAGGGCAGGAAGATAGTCGGTCCATCATACTCTTATATCTGTACCTATCTGTTGGGGGTGATATGGCTTCTAATTTTGATTTCAATTTATTTCCAAGGTTACTAATAAGAGTGGGCACCTTTTCATAAATCTTCTCGGAAATTTATAAATATTTTTCTGTGAAATGCTCATTTGTGACATTTGCCTACTTTCCCTATTGATTTGCAGGATTTCTTTGCGTCTTGAAGGTACTAATCCTTTATCAGTGAAGAAGTAGTAAATATCTTCTCCAGTTGGCTGTGAGCTTTTTGCCCTCTTCCTGGTATCTTTGGATAAAGAAAAGGATGTAGATTTTCATATGGTCAGCGGCACTGACCTTTTCCTTGATGATTCACTTAGTGATGTGTATGCAGCTTTGTTTAGTGGGTTTGTATTCATTCTCCCATATGCGCTTCTAAAAGTCTTACTGTTTTGTTTTTCACTTCCAAGTGCTCAGTCTAGCGTGTACTCATTATTCCTGTGAGTGTCTTGAAGGTGTGAGCATATGATATCATTTTTTTCACAAGAAATAGCCATTGTTGCAGCATTACTCACTGACTGATTGATAGATTAACCCTTCCATTCTCCACTGATCAACAAGGCTGCCTCTTCAATATTTCTTTTTGTCGCTTTGATAAGACCATAATGTCTTGCTTTCTATGGCTTTATAATAAATCTTTGTATCAGAATGGGAAACTTCTCACAGTCTATATTTCTTCTTCAAGGGCATTTTGGCTATTTTGGACCTTTAGTCTTTCATATAAATTTTGAAATCACAGGTCAAGTTCCATGAGACACCTACTGGGATTTTGGTTGAAATTGTACTGCCTAGGTCAATTTGGAGAGAATAAACATCTTTATAATATTGTCTTGAATTATCCATAGCTATGCAATATATGTTAATTTCTTTAAGTAATTAAAGAATGTCTTCAACAAAGTTTTTAAAATTTTAGTAAAAAGATCTTACATCACTTCCATCAGTTTTATTCTTAGTTTTCCTTTATTGACATTGCTATTTGTAAATTGTATTTATTTAGTTTAAATGTTTAATTCATTGTTGCTAGTGGGTAAAAATGTAGTTAACTTGTATATTTATAATATATCCTGTAATCTTAATAAACTGTCTAATTAATTCATAAGATTTTTCTCTACATTATTTTGGATTTTTCTAAAACAAGCATATCATTCTGGACACAGAGAGTTCTACTTATTCTTTCTGATCTGTATATTTTTATTCCTTTTTCTTGCTCTGCTGCACTGTTCAGTTCCTCCAATACTATACTGAATAGCAGAAAGACAGTGAGCATTTGTGGCTTGAAGAAACGCTTCAAGTATTTTGTTATTGTATATGATGCTTGCTAAAGTTTTCTAGAATATACATTGGTGTCCTGGAGTTTGAGTAAAATGAGCTTCTATCATAAAAGAGCATTGAATTTAAGTAAATGCTTTCTATATATGTATTAAACTGAACATATCCTTTTTTCCCTTAACCTGTTAAAGTGGAAGAAATAAATGAATACGTTTTCTATTTTTGCTTTTTGGAATAAAATCAGCTTAGCCACATAGGTTATCTGTGTTATACTATGCTTCTGCATTTGGTTAGCATATTTTCAGGACTTTTGCATCCATGTTCAAGTTTGAGATTAGCCTATAATTTTTCTTTCTCAAACTATCCTTGTTTTGAAATCAAGATTATATACATCTCATGTTAATTCTGTAAAACTATTCATGAAAAATAATAAGTGTAAGAATAACAGTATTTATTTTTTAATGTAAAGTTTTCTGTGTCTTATGTGTTTTTTATAGGAAGATAAAGAACTAAATTTATTTTCCTTAGTGGTTATAGGAATATTTAGATTTTTCATTTTTCTTCAGTTTGGGGAATTCATATTTTCTAAGGATTTTGTCCATTTTGTATGTTTTCAAATTTACTGGCTTAAAGCTTTTCATGTTATTCTCTCATGAATATCTATCCTAATATATGATATATTAGGATAATCTATGATATATTAGGGAGTAAAGTGGTCAAAAAGTAGCCTGTAGAATATATCAAATTACACACCAAAAATATAGGAGTATTTATTGCTGAGTAATTACTCCTGATTTATTAATGACTTGACTTCTGATTTATTAATGATTTTTGTTTCTCCCTTTATCAAATTTATATTTTCCAATCTTCCATAATAAACATGTATTGCTTTTAAAATCAGAGAAAAAACACACAAATGATTTGTTCTCAAAAAAAAAGATAAGATTATTGCAGAAAAGTAAAGCTGGATTATTATTAGACAACATTTGTTCAGCCTTCCTCTCTGTCTGGACTTGACTCTCAACCACAGGCCATACCCCATCCTCTGACTCTTCCCCTTCCTTCTCACATCAACACCCTCCTGTTGGCTGTCCCATTGCCCTGGCCTCGCTCATTGACTGAGGACACTTTACCTTGAGCAGAGGTACTCCTCCATTCTCCCTCCCCATCATCACAGACCTGCCTGTGGGGCAGGTTCCTTCCCTGATCTTGCTTTGAATCTCATGAGAGCTCTAGATCTAGCCTGCTTATTCTCAGATAATAAAAAGGCTTCCAGCCACTTTTGGTCACAAAAACCTGTCACTTTAATAATGAAAGTGTCCAACATGATTTAACAGTCAAAACTCCGAGCATTACGTAAGGCGAAAGGCCCACATTTTCAGCCAAAATCCACTCGATGGCCCAAACTCTTCTGTGACACTCCTCTCCCCGAATCCTATCCATGCCTCAGACAACCCTCTGGCTGGAGCAGGGAGGCAGGTGGGGGGTAGGAAGCCTCTCACACATCTAGGACCAATGTCATCAGGCACTGGTCTCTTCTAGCCACAGACCACCTCATTTGATCAAAGCAGCGCCCACCACCGGGACTCGTGGCAGGTCCTTCCAACGCCCCCAAGGGAACAAGTGCTGATGTAATTCACATAATTTACATGGTTCATGAGATGTAGTTCCCTCCATTTGGTCATTTCTGTTTGACTCTCGTCCCCAAAAACTTGGACTCTCATTGTGTCTCAGGGAAACATTCTGGACCAGTTTTTAAATGTCTCTGCAGTGTCTATGTCTGATCTGGGAGAAACACTGAGGCATCTTTTCCCTCATTATTGGTGGTCATGCACCTGCCCCCTGGTCACGGGGTACATATCAAGCTCTCTAAGTGACCAACTTGAAGGCCCCTCACTATAATCAAAGTGAAGGTAGCTGAAGGTCCCTCACCTCCCCTCAGGGGGTGGGACTCACCGCTGACTCCTCTTGGATATCTCTAGGCATTTAAAACTCAGTATGTCCAAAGCTGAACTCCTTTCTTTCCTGCCAGATGTTGGCTCCATCCATGTTCCTCCCCATCTCAGCTGATGGTGACCCCTTCTCGGATGAAGTTTGGGGGTTGTCCCAAACTCTTCTGTGCCCCTCCCAATCTCATGTAAGAGGAAATCCAACCTTCAAACCATGTCCAGAATCTCACCCTGGCTCACCATCCCTGGTCCAGACCACCAGCCTCTCACCTGATCCTCCTGCTTCTGCTTTTCCTACATTCTGTTCATACGTGATGCTTGGAGATCCTTGACAAAAGCCCCCCATGGCACCCGCCATTGCAAACCTGACATGTTTCCCTGCTGCCATCAGGGTGAAAACCAAATCTTAAATTATACCTCCAAGCTCTCCTGTGTGACCTCATCACCTGTCTGACCTCACCTTCCCATCCCCCATCCCCACAAGACCCACTGGCTCCCCTGCTCTCCCAGCTTCACCAAAGCTGCTCCCCACTGGGGGATTAGCATGTGATGTTCCTTGAGCCCGACAGAGGCTGCCGAGCTAATTCTCTCACCTCCTCCTCCTTCTCCTTCAATTATCACCTTCTCAGTAAAGTCTGCTGCTCTGACCACTGCATTTGACACTGCCTCCTTGTCCCTTCCCCCACACATGTACACACACTCACACCACAGGTATACCCCCCACACACCCCCATAGGCACGCCTATATACACACACTATGGGCATGCACACACACACACACACAAGTTTGCCTATACACACACACCACACATGTATACACACACACACCACAGGCAGGTACAGACAGGTATACACCCCACGGGTATGCCTATACACACATACTGTAGGCACGCGCGTGCACACACACACACACACCCAACAGGCATGCAGGTGCCACCCCTCCCCACCTTCTCAACCACAGCGTCTACCTCATCCTGACTCTCCAGACACTCTAACTCCTTGTTACGGTCACTAGGAATCAGCGACCTCTCCCCTAGTGAGATGTGGGAGGCAGGCCCTTGGTCTCTTGTTCACATGTGAATCCCCAGGACCCACAGTGCCTGCCCCATGGCAGACTTTCAATTCCTGTTAGAATCAATGAGGACTTCCCTAGTAGCTCAGCTGTAAACAATCTGCCTGCAATGCAGGAGACCCCAATTCAATTCCTGGGTCAGGAAGACCCACTGAAGAAGGGATAAGCTACCCACTCCAGAACTCTTGGTCTTCCTAGTGGATCAGCTGGGAAAGAATCTGCTGCAATGCAGGAGACCTGGGTTCGATTCCTGGGTTGGGAAGTTCCCCTGGATAAGGGAACTGTTACTCACTCCACTATTCTGGCCTGGAGAATTCCATGAACTGTAGAGTCCATGGGGTTGCAAAGAGTCAGACAGGACTGATTGACATTTACTTTCACTTTTAGAATCAATGAACTCTCCCCAGAGAAAGCCTTGGACCTTCCAATCAGCTGAGGCTGAAAGCAGGTCCTTGAAGCCTCCACCCCACATCCAGAGCCTCACTTTGGGATGCAGCCACCACCAAAACTCAACAGGAAAGACTTTGCAGGATGTCAGGTGCAGACACAGTTTCTGCAAGGGAGCAAAGCCCAACCCCAGCTGGCTACTGAGGATGGGAAATATCAGTCCCCAGGGAGGCAGACGATAGATGAAACCCCTTTGTTGGTTGGCCCTGAAGCCCTTTCCAAGGTGACTGACCCTTCTCCCAGCTCTTGTCTACTCACAGCATTGTGTCCCACACAGTGCCAGGGAGAGTCCCACATTCCAGCTTCAGAATATCCCAGGCAGGAAGTCTTAGCCCGTAAGAGAGAGATGATCATTCAACTTCCCTCTGCCCCAAGCACGGAGGTTTCCCCACACTGACCGTCAACCCCAAGGCCCTCTCACAGGCATCTCCTGCCCAGATCGGAAGAAGATGCACTTTTTTCCTCCCTGACCCAACAGTCTCAAGAAACTTGTTGATGGAAAGCTGACTTGTCATAGATTCTTTGGGAGCTGTCTGGATAAGTGGCTCTAACCTTCTCAACTTCCTAGTGATAAAACTCAGTGATGGGAGCTACAACATGGATGGATGCACCATCTTGAAAAACATCATTCAGATGTAATCCATCCAAGTCTCCTGAATGGCCAGCCCCATCCTGCCTCCCAATCCCAACCCCCTAACTCATGCAGAGTCATCAACTCCATCATCTAGCGGAGGTACCAACACCAAGGCTCCATGATGGAAGACAAGTTCTTGGACCCTCCAGGTGTTGCAGGTCATTTGTGCTTCAGGAACTGGCCAATCTCTCTAGAGGGTGATCAGAAACTTCATCCTGCCTTTGTTGGAATAATCAGGGGAGACAGTCCCTCCTCAGGCTGTCCCACTATTTTCTGGGATATGTAGGTGGAGCACCACCTACCCCAAAGGAGGCTGGCTGAGCTGGGAGGTGGGAAGGGGCTCGCTGTCCATCTGGATTATAGCTACTAGAAGGAGAGTGGAGCTGTGAGGAGCAGAGCTGCATCACGCACCTGCTGGGTGACTTCATTTGCAATCTTCAGTTTTCTCATCTATCAGATGGGACAATGCAATGTCTAGCTCCTAAGGCTATCATGTGAAATAATTAAGAGACTCCATCTGTACCATTTATGGTCCTTTGGATACAAAATATGGAGTCTGACTCTGGGCAATTTAAGCATTTATTGAGAGAAAACAGAGACACTTGTTCTGTTAAAATGAGAGGGAAAAGTGAAGCACCAGATATTATGAAGGACAGGAACCAGATCTCTTCCTGTCACCTGGGCAACAGGAGCAGGCTCCCTAGGGTGACTGCAACCAGCTTCCATTTTGGAAAGAATCAGAATTCTTGGAGAGAGTCCAATTGGCTGAGCCTGGGTCCTGTCCCCACCCTTTGGCCAGGGGAGGGAGAGGCTTCTTGATTGACAAGGCTGTGTGCAAGTAGTGTCAGCTCATTCTACAAGGCAGAGTTGAGCTTACTGGAAGTTGTGGGCATGGATGCTGAGTTGGTGGTTGGCAGCAGGTGTTACTTGCCCTCCAGAGGTGAAGGTCTTTCTTTGATGTACAGAGCTTGGTGACCAGATCTTTTTGTACACTCCAAGCTTTCAAACCAGGCTTTGGGAAAAGGAGTTAGATTGGGTGGAGTGAGGGGAACATCCTTGTGTTTAGCCAACCCACCAAGATACTTGAGAAATTTTGCCTGCATCACCCATGAGAGGCAGGACAAGTATCCTGATTCTATCTTCAGGCTGTGGGGGTTTGACCATTTCAATTGCTTTGATTTCTATCATGTCTTCCTCACCATTGCCCATAATCCAAGACAGGACAGAAAATTCTACCTTCATATACCTAAAGCCTTGTGCCAGGCACATAGAAAACACTCAATAAATAGTTCTTGCTTCTGTTCCCCAAACAGTAAGTGACTTGCATCAGAAAGCAAAGCAAGACAATGGATTGAGTAGCATTAAAATCCATTTTCCACTGGGAAAAGTAGGGGTCTTAAATCCTGACCTGCTAGAAACTCAGTTCCCTGTTTCTCTAGACTTTACCCCTAGCTTTTCTAGCCAACCTCGTGGGCTGGTGGGTTGAGAATTGTGTTGAGTTGCCACCTGGGGCCATTTGCTGCCTGGAGCTGGTTCTCCCTCCTTCTTCCCCTCCCCTTTTCCTCTCCTCTCTTCCTCTCTCTCTTCCTCCCTCTCTCATCATTTCTATCCACCTCTCCCTCTCTCCCCAACTCCCCTAGCTCATCAACATCTACCTCACGTACCAACCCAAATTTGTGCTGGGGTTCAGTGAAGAGAAAATCTTTAGAAGAAGCAAACTAAATTCTCCCAAGTAGAACCTGACCCATTTAGGTGACACTTATATTCCCAGGAGCACAGAATATAACAAAGAGAACATCCATGGACCTGGGAGGGGGAGCCTCAGCATCAAGTCGGATTTGCTCTCAAGGGAAAAGAAATCCAATGGAGTGCCAAGCTGGGGTTAGATTGCTTTTGGGTAGAGCTGAGGCCTCAGAACAAAAGCCCCTGTTCCCATTTCAGGTCCAAGAGGCTGCTGAAGTATCCCCCAGGGTTTTACCTAAGCAGGAGGGTGAGATGAACAACTCTTGGAAATACATTCATTTCCTCATTTCAGAGGTGGGTAGGATTGGGGCACTGAAGTCACACCACTGGGTTCAGATCCCAGCTTTTCCAGCTCTGGGAACTTGGGCTCTTTCTGAAACATCCTAAGCCTTGATTTTCCCACCTGTAAAGTAGGAATGATAAAAATGATAATATACCGCCCTCGGAGGATTTAATGCAATGGTGAAGTATCCACTCTCCCCACCGGGTCCTTGAGTGCTGGTGGAGGTGCTTAGGTAGACACGATGAGGATCACCAAGACAGCCTCTTCCAGGTCTCCAGTGGCCACACCCACCTCCCCAGCCTCCAGGAAGTGGAGACTTATTACCTGGATGCAAAGAGGGAGGTTGAAGTCCTCTCACTCAGCCACCCCTCCATTAGAGCTCTAGTTCTGCAGCTGCCCCGGGTCCACAGGCTCACTCTGGGCCCATGACTTCCCCTTGATCCCATCAGTCGTCCCAAGTTCCCCAGGCTTTCCTGGGTCCATGAGTTCTCCCAGTTCTCTCCTCAATCTTCCCTGATTCCACGGGTCAATGAACTGTAAGTAGATCCCACCTCTTGACAAGGATACTAAGTGTTCTCCCTGGAACTGGGCAATGATCAATAAATGGTCCCAGCATGGGGCCCACAGGAAAGCTAACAGGTCTCATTTGGACCCTCCCCACCATGTGAGGGCCCCCATCCAACCAATCCCCTCTAACCAGCGGACCAAGACTAGGTGTCAGATCAGAGCCAGTGCCCAGGAGACCAGACCTTGGCCACTTCTTTTACCTTGTGCATAATAAGCCTGTGAACAGGGAGGGTCCCCTGGGTAAAGCTAGGAGGAAGGTCCATGTCACGCACTTGTGACACCATTACAGGTTCTTCCTAAGCCCCCTCCTCCACCCAACGACTTTGAGTCATAAATTGACTCAGGTGTGGGAACTCTCAACCACGGAATTCAAGTCATGATTCAGACCTAAACCTTTACTACTCACTTACATATTTATGTCAGTTTACAAGTCAAATAGGCCTCAGTGGACTGCCATCTGATTTTCATTTCAAGAACCCCATGATCAATTAACCACAGCAAAGACCTCTGATGAGCAAACTGACCCTTCTGCTTTCTGTGTCCACTCCTCCTCTTCCTCCTCTGACAGCTGTGTATGGCCGCCAGCCTCTGATCTCCAGGGACATTTCCCACTGCCACTCTGGTTAGCAGTTTTACAAATTAATCAGTGTGCTTTCAGTGATAGGGGACATCCCTTTGCATTCTGAGCCCAGGCTAGTGTCAACCAACAAGAAAAAGATTAGATTCCTTCTCAGCTGTTCAGGTTGGTACGTTACATTACATCTACATTGTGTTAAATGATGTCTTCCCAAAAGATGTCTCCCAAGTACTGATGAATGAAGCTTATTTGGCAATTGAATGCTGCAGATGTAACCAAGTTCAGGTGAGGTCATGCTGGATTGGAGCAGATCCCGATGCAACGACCATTGTCCTTACAGAAGGGGGTCTTTAAGGGAGAGTTAAGGAGGGAGCAGGAACACACAGGAAGATCTGAACAAGAGAGGCAAGGATTGGAGGGATGTGTCTACAAGCCAAGGACTATCTGCAACCACCAAAAGATAGGAAGAAGCAAGGATGGCTCCTTCTCTAGAATATCCCAAGAGAGCACAGCCCTGCCAGCACCCTAGTTTTGGACATCTAAGCCTCCAGATTTTGAGAGAATATTTCTGTTATTCTAAGTCAACTGGTTTGTGATACTTTTTTTTGCACCATTTCTGGGAAACTAACACCACAGTTTCCCTGGTGGCTCAGACTATAAATCTGCCTGCAATGCAGGAGATCTGGGTCCAGTCCCTGGGTTGGGACGATCCCCTGGAGAAGGGAATGGCAACCCACTCCAGTAGTTTTGCCTGAAGAAGTCCAGGGACAGAGAAGCCTGGAAGGCTACAGTCCATGGGATCACAAAGAGTCAGACATGACTGAGCGACTAACACTTTCATTTTTACCTTCAAACCTCACCATACCTGCAATCTACAGTTATCAGTTGAACCTGACATTAATCATGTGCTTCCTTCTTGGGTTAGTATCCTAAACATCCATTCTCACAGATGTGCCTCTAGACTTTTTATGATAGAAATTAGCAAACTCCTACAGTTCTTTTGCAGTACCTGCCTTCCACTACCATTTTATTTTGCAGTTGATCCCCTGGGATATGCCAAGGTCTAGTAATCTGAGGACCATGCAGAGAATTAAGTGTGATCCCTTTCTTTCCTGAGAAGGCTCTCTCTGTGTAAGGAGGGGTGGTATTCTCCAGTAAGAACAGAATAACTTCATCAGACAAGGAGTGAGGCTGCATCCTCAGGATAGCTCCAAGGAAGGGATGGACTTCATGCTAATCAAAGGATTGCAAATCCTTCCACATATTTGTAGTCTAGTTTCTAGGTTTCCATTCTTTCTGATCAGTATCCTGGGTTTTATATACAAGACTTAGGAAAACTGGATCATCAAAGCTATGGTTTTTCCAGTAGTCATGTATGGATGTGAGAGTTGGAGCATAAAGAAGGTTAAGCACCCGAAGAATTGATGCTTTCAAATTGTGACACTGAAGAAAACTCTTGACAGCAAGGAGATCAAACCAGTCAATCCTAAAGGAAATCAACCCTGAATATTCATTAGAAGGACTGATGCTGAAGCTGAAGCTCCAATACTTTGGCCACTTGATGCAAAGAGCTGGCTCACTGGAAAAGACCTGATGCTTGGAAAGATTGATGGCAAAATGATTAGGGAGCAGCAAAAGATGAGATGGATAGGTAGCATCACTGACTCAACGGCCATGAATCTGAGCAAACTCAGGAGATAGTGGAGGCCAGAGGAGCCTGGCATGTTGCAGTCTGTGGGGTGGCAGAGTCAGACATGACTTAGTGACTCAACAACGACAACAACAACAAAGAGAAACGGTGAATTCAACTGATGGTGTAATTCAGAATTCTGCAGAACAATCTCAGAGAGTTTTAATGTTATTTCTTATTTGTTCATTTGTTTTGCTATTTCTGCCAGCTGAAAGATAGATCCTGACAGCATAGTCATAGAATGTCCTTGAGCTTTGTACTATGCCTGGGGCTGAATATTTGGAGTTTCAACATTCTTTTGCCTTTAATAATTCCATACAGTAGAAATTGGCCAGGCTACTCCCACAGTCAGATTGTTCACACGTTACACAGTTTTATGATGATACCAATGTGATCCCTCCATCTCCATATCTCTTCTCTACTGAGCATTGGGTTCTGGTTCACCGTATAAGCAACAATTTCATTAGCTTCATACTATGGACTGCTATGCTGGGAAAGACTGAAGGCAAAAGAAGAAGGGTGTGGCAGAGGACAAGATGGTTAGATAACATCACCAAAGCAATAGACATGAATTTGAGAAAATTCTGGGAGATAGTGGAGGACAGGGGAGCCTGGTGTGCTGCAGTTCGTGAGGTCGCATAGAGTCAGACACAACAACAATGGGCATCTGTATTTGCATCCCAGAATATAAATCGGGCTTTGCCTGCTTCCCATCGCATCCTGCAACCTTGATTTCTAATGGCTCCAACTGTTCGATCTCCCTCGTAGACTTAGAGTGCTCCTACTACATGCTAGAAAAGCTTAGGGCTTGCCATCTGGAGATTAGCTTTCCAGTCACCCCTGCAGATGGATGTGGCAATGTGGTTAAACCCATGAGAGTCAGCAGACTTGATGTGTGCAGCTTCTAGATCATACTCCCCAGGAAGAAAGATGATCGCCCTCCAGTTTCTCCTTCCTTCTTTGGCATCACTTGGAACTGATGTCATCTTTAACCAAGAAGCCACATGTTGGAAATAGCAAAGCCTTCCCAGCACTCACACTGTTACATGTCTTGCTTCAGCCACTCTGCCTTGGGATCCCCGGTGTAGCATCTCAGAGACCATCTTGTAATTGATATAAACCCCAAACTCCATCCCCATCCTCAAGCATCTGTTGTGTCCACTTCACTCTTGGCATCAATTTATACATCGGAGTTCTTAGCTGTGAGCAAAGAAATAATACCAGGTAAAGTTGGTACATGCAAACACATATATAAGAAAGATATCAAGTCCTCTCAAAATCCACAGGAAAATGAAGTATTAGGCTTTAAATAGTGAACAAGCCAAAGGAATTATGGAAGTCCAGGCAACAAAGTCATGAAGGAAAACTACCTCATCCCCATGCCCACCATTGCCACTGCTAAGAAGACCAATACCTGCATTCTTCCCATGAGTGAGAATCATTCAATGTAGATTTAACAATCTGTGAGTAAGCATCTGATTGGCTGAGAGTAGGTCATGAATGCGTCATCTGGCACCTGATTGGCTGAGAGTAGATCATGCATGCACCAGCTGACTGTGTGAGGGCAGGAAGAGTACTGTTTCCAATCAGGTCACATTCAGTATGGGACTCTCTAAAAAAGAAAGTCTGGATCCTATAAGGAGGTCCATATCTATTGTGATACACTTTGGAGAAGTGCCATCTCAGCACCCAGGGTCTCACTCCACATCTGAGGACTTTGGGAACCAGGATGCCCTTGCTTTAGGAAAATGTAGTAAACACTGAAACCTCACCAATTTGAAGCCCACACACTAAAAAGTTCAAACCAAGAAAGGCTTGAGTTCCCAGCAAAGCAACCATTCTGATGGGGGCTCTCCTGCCAGAAGAAACCCTGCAGCTTGTTTCCCAAGAACTTCCCAAGGAAACCATCATTTTAGACAATGTTCCAGAACCATAGTCTCACTCTCAGTCTGCAAGCTAAGCAACCAAGAGCATGGCCACCTTGTAGATGTGTATCCTAGTAGAACAAAGCCGATGGGTGTTTGTTTATGACCTAAACACCAGTGTGATAGTTTACGGAGATAAATATGCAGATGCAGGAGACAGAATACTGATGCCTGCAAGGTAAGCCCTTTCTCTCCCTAATGGAACACAGGCCAGGAAAGCCGTTCACAATCAGAATGTCCTTTGCTGAGTATGGAGTCAGAACGAGGACAAACACGTAGTCGGGGACAGCCTGAGGCATCCATCTCATTGTAGAGATGGACTCTCCAAGGCCCTGTTGCTGCTGCTACTGCTGCTAAGTCGCTTCAGTCATGTCCGACTCTGTGCGACCCCATAGACAGAAGCCCACCAGGCTCCACTGTCCCTGGGATTCTCTAGGCAAGAACACTGGAGTGGGTTGCCATTTCCTTCTCCAAAGCGTGAAAGGAAAAAGTGAAAGGGAAGTCACTCCGTCATGTCCAACTCTTAGCGACCCCATGGACTGCAGCCCACCAGGCTCCTCTGTCCATAGGATTTTCCAGATAAAAGTACTGGAGTGGGGTGCCATTGCCTTCTCTGAGGCCCTAGGACACTCCAAATCCACCATTTGAGACCCTTCCCCCCTGGACAGCACATAAAACAATTCAGGTGTTTGGAGAAGATTTCTTGAAGGCATGTCATGTGCTACAGTGGGTCAGTCTTGGGGCTAAAATGGCATGTTCAGGAGACAGAAAGGAGCCCCTATGGCTGGGACGCACTGAGATGGAAGAAGAGAGGTGGGGGAAGGATAGATAGGCAGGAGGAGGCAGCGCATGCATGGCCCTGAGCCCCAAGGAAGTGGGTTTGAAATTTATCCTAAGGGAAAGAGGGGCCCACTGAACTTGATTTATATTTCAGTGCTTTGAAGGGAAAGCCAACAGTTCCATTGGACACTATTACAGCAACCCAAAAATGCTGGCTCAGCCTGGGGAGGAGGCTGTAGACATGCTTGCGATCTGTCTGAGGGAAGAGATGGCAGGGCTCACTGAGAGATCGGGTGTGGGGTGAAGAGCAGATGGAAAAGGAAGGAGTTGGGTCTCTGGCTTGAACCACAGGTAGAAGGTAATGCTGTTACTCAAGATGAGAAATGTGCGGTCTCTGGGGTGCCTCCCCAACCTGCATTCTCAACTAATTGAGAAATGAAACTAAGTGGCCGAGGGGAGTCCAAAGGTCACCTTCCATGGGAGACAATCAGAGAACTGGGCCCCCAGGGGTGGAGGGCGTCTGAGAGAAGGAGGAGGATGAGTGCCACTCCTGAGCTCCTGAGTGGGCACCACTCCGAGCTCCTCCCTGATAAGGGAGCCTCCTCCCCAGAGGGATTGGCAAAACAGAAAGTGCCTTATCAGTGGAGCCCCGCCACCCATACGGTGTCTCCAGAAGTGGGGGAGAAGTGCCCACCCCACCCACTCCCAACAAGGAAGTGGGGTGAAACCTCTAGAACCACAGGATAATCTGGATTTTCTGAAGCAGACTCGCACACAGAACATGGCACGGAGCCTGGCACACACCGCACACACCAAGCAGCCGACACAAAGCCCTTCTGTGGGTTCTGGGGCTGCCTGAGCACAAAGCAGGTGTGTGGATCCCGGAGCAGCCAGCACCACAGCCGCCTGGAACAGCTGGACAGAGCAGCTTATGGAAGGAACTGAACTTTCGAGAAGATGAATGAAACCTAGTTGGTATGCAGCAGAAGGCTCGTGCCCACTGAACAGTCTCCAAACCTCTCGCCATGGGTCACCTGAGAACAGATCTCATCTGTGCAGCTGTGACAACAATTTAAGTTCAGTTCTGGGATCTGGGTCATCAGCCATGAGCACAGCACAGGTGATCCCCCACCCATTTGGGGGGTGGGAGGATTTCTGTATTAGCAGTGCAGAGGTCCAGTTTACTGCATTAGCTAGCGCCCGCTTGGGTTTCAGCCTGTACACAGGAATTCTCTCTCTGTCTCTGTCTCTCTTTGTCTCTGTCTCTGTCTGTCCCCACAGCCAATTCTTTTCCTCACCTCCCACCTTATCCTGCTGCAAAGACCCCGCCCCATGGGCCATGATCCTCCTCTGTGTTGGTCTCAGGGCTCATCTGCTCATAAACAAGAACATCACGTGCATGTAAACATTCATTTCTAAACTTTAGCTGGTCTCACTAACATGAGATCATATTTGTGCATTTCTCTGTGTGGGATGGGGGAGTCAGACAAGCCAGGGCTGTTATATGTGAGGGACAGGGACTGTCACTTTGGTTCCAGGGAGGAAGAAGAGGAGGCTGGTGACCAGCCCCCTTAGAGTGCCCCTGACAGTAGGATGACACTCCTGAATGTGAATGACACCTCCAAGGGGGCAGTGTGGGGGGCACATTTAGAAGATCTTTGCTTGGTGTAGGAAGGAGGAAGAAAAAGGTGGGAGGGAGGAAGGAAAAATAGAAACTGAGCCAAAATTGCCCATCACTGTGATGAATCAGTGCTGTTTGCAGTGGCAGAGACAGAAATGTCCATGGCTCACGAAGGGGAACCGGGAGAGGAAAAAAGAACCATATATTTTACTCCAACAAGACAGACCCCAGTAGTCATGTACGAATGTGAGAGTTGGACCACATTTGGCTGAGCACCAAAGAATTGATGCTTTCAAACTGCGGTGCTGGAGAAGATTCTTGAGAGTCCCCTGGACAGCAAGGAGATCAAATCAGTCCATCCTAAGGGAAACCAACCCTGAGTGTTCATTGGCAAGACTGATGCTGAAGCTGAAGCTACAATGAGGCAAAGAGCCAACTCGCTGGAAACGACCCTGATGCTGGGAAAGATTGAGGACAAGAGGAGAAGGGGATGACAGAGGATGAGAAGGTTGGATGGCATCACAGATTCAGTGGACATGAGTTTGGGCAAACTCTGGTAGATAGTGAAGAACAGGGAAGCCTGGTGTGCTACAATTCATGGGGTTATAGAGATTCAGACAAAACTTAGCGACGGAACAAGAAGACAGATCCAACCCACAAAGCTCAGCCCAGAGCCCTTTGAAACTGCCATCAGCGAGTTGCGTGCCTGGAAAGGACGATTTCACTGACATTTCTTCTTGCTCCATTCACATCTTTGCTTTGTAAGCATGACTCTCACACAAGGAAAGACAAACATCATATGGCATCACTGTTATGTGAAATCGAAAAAATGATATGCATGAACTGATTTACAAAACAAAATTAGACTCACAAACATAGAAACCAATCATAACTACCAAAAGGGAAAGGGGTAGGGGGAAGCAAGGATAAGTTGAGAATTTAGGATAAATAGATACACACTTCTATATATAAAATAAACAAGGACCTACTGTATAGCACAGGGAACTATATTCAATATCTTGCCATAAACCATAATGGAAAAGAATGGGAAAATATATATATAAGTGCATGTATGCATGCATGCTAAGTTGCTTCAGTCATGTCCAGCTCTTGTGACGCTATTGACTTTAGCCTGCCAGTCTCCTCTATGAGATTCTTCAGGCAAGAATACTGGGGTGGGTTGCCATACCCTCCTCCAGGGGATCTCCCCACCCTGGAGGCTTGAACCTGCATCTCTTATGTCTCACACATTGGCAGGCAAGTTCTTTACAACTAGCACCACCTGAGAAGCCCGCGCATATGTATACATACAGGTGGTGTTAACGGTAAAGGACCCATCTGGGTTGTAAGAGAGGTGGGTTCAATCCCTGGGTCAGAAAGACCTCCTGGAGAAGGGAATGGCTGCCCACTCCCTGGAGAATGGGGGATTCCATAGACAGAGGAGCATGGTGGGCTACAGTCCATGAGGTCACAAAGAGTCAGACATGACTGAGCAAGCAACACTTTCAGTTTCACTTTCTCATATATATATATATGTTTGTATGTATGTATGTATGTATATTATATATATGTGTGTATATGTATATCTGAATCACTTTGCTATACAGTTGAAATTAACACAATGCTATAAATCAACTATTTGTTGTGGTTGTGGTTCAGTCACTAAGTCAGGTCTGACCCTGAGACCCCATGGACTGCAATACCCCAGGCTCCCCCATCTTCCACGATCTCCTGGAGCTTGCTCAAATTCATGTCCATTGGATCAGTTACGCCATCCAATTGTCTCATCCTCTGCCGCCCCCTTTTCCTTTTGCCCTCCTTCTTTCCCAGCATTTATTTTTTATTTATTTGGCTGTGTTAGGTTTTAGCCGGCAGCACATGAGCTTAGTTCCCCACGGCATGTGGGATCTTAGTTCCCCGACCAGGGATGGAACCTGCATCCCCCGCAGGGCAAGGATTCTTAACCACTTAGCCACCAGTGAAGCCCCTACATTCAATTTAAAAACAGAAAAGAAAGGACATGCATAGGAGGGGAGAAGGTCAAGTTGGGGGGATAATCAATTGCTGTTACACCATAGACAGTTCTTTTTCCAGTGAATTTCACTGGCAGAATTTTGAGCCTGTTTATTTTATCCCTTAAAAAACTAGTAGAGACGCATTTCCCGGCCTGGCCAAATGTCCTTCCCTGTTAGTTAAGAAAACAGAACAGTTTGCCTGGGCCAAGCCCAGCCAGTCCAGGAGCTGGTCTCCAAAACCGGTGCCCAGGGTTGATCTAAATGGAATCTTCTTTCGATTAATTACAAATCTCTCACTTGAGGCCAGTTGGTGGAAATACCAGCATTTGTAGGACAGGAAATTGCAGACGGCAGCTCTCCGGGACCATGGCTCTCCAGTGGGGTCCCATTAGTGGAGATAAACTAGCTGTCGCCCCACAGACCCTGAACTCAGCATTCCATCTGGGCCGGCTGCCCGAGGATTTGGCAGGGCTGCTGCATGACATCCCCCCAGGAGCAGGTGGGATGGATGAAGCCCCAGTGGGTGCCAGCTGTCAACGGAGCAGACTCTGCCCCGATCCCAGAGAACCCCTGCTGGGGGCACCCCATGGCGCCCTGCTGAGCCTGGGTGCCCGTGTTCATCTGCTCTGGCCCCCAAAACCAAGCACCATAGACCAGGGGCCTGAAACAGCAGAAATCTCTTTCTTCCTAGCTCTGGAGGCTGCAAGTCCAAGATGAGGGAGTTGGCAGGGTTGTCCTCGTTGTCCTCAGAAGGCTCCCCCTTTGACTTGTAGGCAACACTTTTCTCTCTGTGACCTCACATGAACTTTCCCTGTTCCAGTGTCACTGGTGTCCCTCTTATAAGGACACCAGTCAGACTGGATTGGGGCCCACGGGCTTCATTATAACTTAATCTCCTCTTTAAAGATCCACACCTCCAATTCAGGCATAAGGGATGCGTGTTTGATTCCTGGGTCAGGAAGATTCCCTGGAGAAGGGAGTGGCAACCCACTCCAGTATTCTTTCCTGGAGAATTTTGTGGACAGAGGAGCCTGGCAGACTTCAGTCCATGGGATCACAAACAGTCTGACGTGACTGACCACGCACATCTCCAAATGCAGTCACATTCCAAAGCCCTAGGGCTTGGGACTTCAACATACATACTTAGAGGGCAGAATTCAGTCCACAACAGGCCCTACCAGGATGCCCCAGCTTTGCTCCCTGCGTGGGATCCCATCAGCTTTCTTCCCCTAACCTCCTACCAGTAACCATTGCTTGACATGCTTTCTCTCCCCTGTGTCATCATTCTGAAGAAAGAGGAAGAAAAAGGAACAGACAGGAAAATCTAGCAAATCTTCCATCACCTGGGAACCTGTCAGCAGCATTGTTGAGTTACCCAGGATGGTTTACCCCATCCTGCTTTGGAGAAGACAGACACCGTGGTGCATGGAGAAAAAAAGCTGACTCCAACCAGAGGGCTTGTTTGAAAGTGAAATGTTCAGAAGGTGTGTCCTGGGGGCCAGAAAAGAAAGAGCCCACATTCCCAAGACCTCCCACAGGACCCCTCAAGAAAGAGATACTGCTACCAGAATGGGGACCTGACCACCTCGGCCACCCCAATCTCCATCAATATCTTGTCTTCCTCCCAAGGCAAGGAGGGGGAAGCACGACTCAGTGATTTTCCACCACGAAACTGCCCTGAGGAGGTATGCCTGTCCCCCAGTGAACCCCAAGGTGACCAGAAAATTAATGAGGCAGAATCCCCAGTTGCCTGGAATTCCAGGGTCCAGAGGCCAAACTCCCTATGATGGCTTGTCAGAGGCCCAGGGCTTAGCTGTGCATTGATTCAGCTCCCTGGAGAACCTTTGATTTTCGCATGCATTCTCTTCCTGACTCGGGCCCTAGCCTTTGTCTAACTCTCCACGTCTCTCCCAGAGCGAAGCCAAGGATTAGCTAATATTGCTGATGGAAAGGGCTCCCTCCAGAATAAACATGAACATCATTACCCCTGGGTCTTTGGCCCACCTGAGATCCGATTGCAAAGTCTCCTCGCCCTTTTGGACAGACGTGGAATAAGGAGGAGGAGGTACTGCTTGGGGACTCAGGCTCCAACTCCAGAGCTTCCTCTGCCTGGAGGGAGAAAGGGAATCTGTCCTGGAGTCAATGACCCCGTAGATAAAGGACACATCAGCCTTGCAAACTGGCTTCAAAGCTCCACCTGGCAAAGGTGAGACCACTGGGGAAAATGTCACCATTAGCATGATCCTGCCGGAGAAGGCAATGGCAACCCACTCCAGTACTCTTGCCTGGAAAATCCCATGGATGGAGGAGCCTGGTAGGCTACAGTCCATGCGGTCGCTAAGAGTCAGACACGACTGAGCAACTTCACTTTTACTTTTCACTTTCATGCATTGGAGAAGGAAACGGCAACCCACTCCAGTGTTCTTGCCTGGAGAATCCCAGGGACAGAGGAGCCTGTTGGGCTGCCATCTATGGGGTCGCACAGAGTCGGACACGACTGACACGACTTAGCAGCAGCAGCATGATACTGCCAGGACGGGGACCCTGGTGGGCAGCCCAGAGAGGAAGGGGAGACTCTGGGCTTGGGCCAGGCAGGCTCCTGCCTGGTGCACTGATGCCCTGATGCCTAGACTTGTGCTGCCAGCTCTGAGCCACAGAGCCCAAGGAAAAGCAGAAAATGTGCTGCGAGCAAATGCATCCCATTAGTTCATACACCCCACAAATATGAAGCCCATGCCTAACATCAGCAAGCCCAGGGCAAGAGAGCCAAGAAGGCCTATACAGAAATCAGGCTAGCCAGTGTGAAGGGAGCAGGTTCTGGCCTCCTGCCTTGACGTCCCGTTGACCACAAAGGCCAGGCTCCAACTGAGAACCCCCACTTCTTGTGGTTAAGCTTTAGAGCACACACAGCAACACAGAAGAGCTGGTCCTACCCTGGTTCATGGCTCTCAACTCAGAAATTCTGGGGCCTTGGGTTCCAGAGGGTGAGCTGAATTGGGGAGGGTATGGGGAGGACCCACAGATGCCTCACTTGGCCGGAGAAGGTCAGGGGGTCAGAAGGGCCTTCCCAGGCTGGACACACCTCTGGACCTGGCAGGCACAAGGGCACCCCTGGGCCACCTCGGCTGATGGCCTCTTAGCCAACACGTGGCTGAGGGATGTGAAAGCTGCCATCTCAACTCCCAGCAGCAAACCCTCTGGGTACAGAGTGAGATGTAAACAGATTAATAATGAGAACAGTGAGAATAACACCACCACGTTTCTTTAATTCTAAGACACATTTTCCCCCTCTCTTATTATCACGTCTGGAATTGAGAGAGATTTTATAATCAGAATGAATGCTGATTCTAATGGGGTTTCATGCCCTCTTCGGGATGCTGTTGTTAACTCAGGGGAGCCCCCTACAGTCAGAGGCAACTTAGAATCAGGGCTTTCCGGGATCCTGATGGAGCTGTTTCAGGGCCCAGGGTCTGTAGGGTGGAGATCCTCCCTGGGAATGTGGGGGCCAGAGGTGTCAGGTAGGGGCCACTCCGGGGCTGCAAAGGACCTGAGAAGCTAGGGGTAAGGGGGATGGGTTGGAAAGTCAGGCTAGGGTCCCTGTTGTCACTTGGGTCCAGAAGATATCTTACCTGAAGCAGCAGCACCTCTAAGAGATGGAGAACCTGGAAACCTGGGTTTCCATGACAACCTTGCCTTCCCTGGGTGTGCAATAGAGCCACCCAGGTCCCCAAGGCTGCGAGTTTAGCTCTGTTTCACCTACATCAATACACCAGATGTGGGGGGTCAGGGAGAGGGACCCAGGCCCAGCTCACTCTGCATTTCTTCTTTCCCTGTAACTGACCAGCTTTCTCACTCGGGAAAGCCATCTCTGCTTCGCTGCGAGCAGTAAATATTCCAGAAAGAGGAGTTCATTTCCTCAGAAGCAGCCAGGAGCCACGGCTCACTCTTCCAAATCAATAACTGATTATCTTGCTTGCAAATTCAATTCACTGCCTGAAAGCAGCCTTCCTTGATGGGTCCTGACAAGTCCGACCATCTTGGCAGAATCTGTCAGAAGGAAAGGCCTCCCAGAGCTGGTGGATGCCAGGCAGACCAGTCGTGGGTGATGAATAGGGAAGAGCGACCACCTGCTCCATGCCCTTCCTGGACCCACCAACATGAGCCCCTGACCTGGGGACTCCCATCTCAGAAAAGCAGTGGATCCTGAAATTCCTTCCCTGGTGGCACAGACAGTAAAGAATCTGCCCACAATGCAGAAGACCTGGGTTTGATCCCTGAGTTAGGAAGGTCCCCTGGAGAAGGAAATAGCAACCCACTCTAGTATTCTTGCCTAGAGAATCCCATGGACAGAGGAGCCTGGTGGACTGTAGTTCATGGGGCTGCAAAGAGTCAGACATGACTGAGTGACTAACACTTTCAAGATCTGCTCAATGGCCTGGACTGCATGTGGAAGCATCACTGGGGCCCAGCATGTGAGGGATGGTCCAGGGAACTTCTGACTCAGGTGGCTTCTCCTGGTGGGCAGTGAAGGCTGCAGTTTGGACTGAAGTATGGACATGACGGGTCACTGTGGCAAGTCTTCTAAAGCCAAGGACCAGACGACGTGGATACCAGGGATGCATGTTGTGAGGGTGCCACTGGGCAAGGACTCTATGCATTCATAAATTCATTCCCTGACTCACAACCATCTCCCTGGTCCTATGCCAGTTCCCCTGGACACCAGAAGAATGAACATTCCTTGTCCGTGAGATGGGGGTGGGGGGCGGGGGGGGGCGTGTCACACATTAATTCATTTATTTATTTCCCTGGTATTTATTAAGCCTGCAACAATAGCCTTAGAACTTAGTTCAACTCTAGTTTAGGACTAGGAATCAGTCCCCACCTCCTGAAAAATTCCCAACTCAAGCCCACAGTCCAAGGCAGAGTGAGAGATGGTCCCAGAAAGGATATAAAAGGTGGGTTTTCAAACTATGTATTCCAGGACCCCTCAGAATTTTCTCAAGGATTCCAAAAATGATTACACAAAATTTCACTGTAATTATACTTGAACTATTTTTAGACGTAATAAAAAAACAGCACATTCAACAAGGTGTTAAATGGAAAGTTTCATACTTCGAGGACCAGCAACCCATTTCCGGGCTGACAGGTCACCTCCTTCCGGGGAAGGGCTTGGAACAAAGTCTCGACCACCCTCCCTGTGGCTGCATCACTCATTAGGGAGGCTGCAGGTGTGCTGTACGTGGGTAATTAGTCCCTGCTGGCAGCATCCACCTGCAGGGCTCTATTAACGCCGGGCAGGGGTCAGGCTCAGAGTGCCAGGCTCATCCTCTGTAACCAGGTAGAGTGGGATGAAGGGGACTCTGCCCCTGTGGGGATGGTTAAATGCTTCCAAAAAACCTGAAGGCTTCCTCTGCAATTTTATTCTTGAAAACAACTATGTAAATATGTCTTTTTAGACTTCAGCGCTAGTTTAATCAAAGAGAATCTTGAGATTGTAAGGTGGGCTTCTAAAAAGTGTTATTGTTTATGACTCTATTCCTACCTTCTGTGTTAAAAAGCAGAGGCATCACTTTTCAGTCAAAGGTCCATATAGTCAAAGCTATGCTTTTTCCAAATCATGTACGGATGTGAAAGTTGGACTGTAAAGAAGGCTGAGCACTGAAAAAGTGATGATTTTGAATTGTGGTGCTTGAGAAGACTCTTCTCAAGACTCTTCAGAGTTCTTTGGACTGCAAGAAGATCAAACCAGTCAATCCTAAAGGAAATCAACCCTGAATATTCATTGGAAGAACTGATGCTGAAGCTGAACCTCCAATACTTTGGCCACCTGATGTGAAGTCAACTCATTGGGAAAGACCTTAATGCTG
The DNA here is from genome assembly GCF_033118175.1 of Dama dama. NCBI lineage: Eukaryota > Metazoa > Chordata > Mammalia > Artiodactyla > Cervidae > Dama > Dama dama. The sequence goes on along the minus strand of NC_083694.1, from coordinate 44,771,741 downwards.
GGAAAGATTGAGGGCAGGAGAAGGGGCGACAGAGGATGAGGAGGTTAAATAACATCACCAACTCAGTGGACATAAATCTCAGCAAATGCCTGGAGGCAGTGAAGGACAGGGAAGCCTGATGTGCTGCAGTCCATGGAGTTGCAAGAATTGGACACAACTTAGCGACTGAACAACAACATTCCTGGGAAGTGCAACTAAGAAGCCTCTGAAATAAGGTGGATTCTGTACTATCTCCCATAATTTCAAATGTCACAGGCAGCAATATATAATAGCTTTATTGTTCTGATTTGATAAGTAAATGTGATGAATTTGAACTATTAAGATCAATGGATGCTAATAATAAACTAACCTCATCTTTTATTTACTTTTTCTTATTTTTGTGATGAAAACATTCAAACGTGCAAACAAAGTACAGAGAAGACTGATGGATGCTCACATATCCACACACCTGTATTTAACCCCTGGGGTATTTCATCAGCGTGACAGCAGGAACTCTGTGATCTGTGCACTGGTGGATCCCCAGGAGTTTAAGTGCACAGTGAGTTTGTTGAATGAGTGAATAATTGTAACCACTATAACTGTTTTATGAAGGAAAACAATGTCATGTTTACAACCACAGCTGCTAGCGCCAGGAATTCAGATCCCATCTCTGCCATGCATTTGCTATGTCACGAGTCCCCAGCACTTCTGGCCCCATCATTGCCCGTGTTTGCCTGAATGGATTATCCCACCAAGGATTGAATAATGGTCCTCTTCCAATTCCAACAATCCTTCCACACTCATTAGCTAAGATTCTTAAGAACTGTAACCAACCTGAGTTAAATAATGCTTACAGAGAAGGAAGGGCACATGTTTATTTCCTTTTAATTGCCAGTTTTCAGAGTAAGAATGTTATGCTTCCAATGTCTTCCCTGGTGACTCAGACGGTAAAGAATATGCCTGCAGTTCAGGAGACAAATGTTTGATCCCTGGGTCAGGAAGATCTTTTGGAGAAGGAAATGTCAACCCACTCCAGTATTCTTGCCTGGAGAATCCCATGGACAGAAGAGTCCGGTTGGCTACAGTCCATGGAGTCACTAAGAGTCGGACACAACTGAGCAATTAACACTACTACTGCACTAATGGCTGCCGATGAATTGTCACTTCCTCTCTCTTTCTGTCTCTACCTCTGTCTCTCCTCCGTCTCTATCCCTTCCTCTGACACTCTGGTTTGGTTTGGTTTTGCTCTCTCTTTTTGAAGTAGCATTATACATTTATGGATTTTTTGCAAACACATTCCATGTGCGATGGGCAGTATTTTTATGCTCAGGTTGTCCTGTCTTTGAACACTGGGAGTCCTGTCCTGCTGGCCCTTCTGTTCTTTGACAGAACTCAACAGTTTTTAATAGGTCGTTGGCTTTGGGCCACAAGCAGCTGTTCTGGGACAGGCTCATTTGTGTATTTCCTGCCCCATACCTGGAATCAGAAACTTTTTTCCAGAGCCCTGGCTCTTATTCATGGGGAATGGAGTATAGAGGCCATAATCTGGGTGCTGATGACGCTTTTTACTTCTGAGCTTTTATAGTGGACAGCAACTGCACTTGCATTTTTAAAAAACAAAAAATATCATAAGATAATCCTGATATTTCCAATTCAGACTTATCATTATATGGATTTTATTTAATCTCTTGATTTCATAATAATATCTCTCTTCTTTTACATTGAAAAATCTTGGACCTTAAAATATAAACATAACATATTAACTTGTTTTATTTTCCTATATAGTACTTTTAAAATGCCAATATTATTAAAAATAGTAAAACTTTCAAAATGTGCTTTAATATTTTGTGTAGCCCTACTGTGCCTTGAGTATATCAGTATAGCAACTAAGGGTGTACAATCATAAGACTATATTCTAAAGCAACACAAAATAAGTTTTTTCACTATGTACGTTTTCCCCAGTTTCATTGAAATATAATTGACACATAACACTGTTATGCTATGTGTCATGTTAAACTTAAACATAAGTTTAAGGTGTACACATTGATGTGATAAATTTTAATGCTGTAAAATGACTACCACCATAGCATTAGCTCACACCTCCATCACATCACGCAACTACCGTTTCTTTTTGGTAAGAACATTTAAGATCTACTCACTTAGCAACTTTCAACTAAACAATTTTTTGTTGTTCAGTTACTAAATTGTGTCTGATCCTTTGCAATTCCATGGACTGTAGTACACCAGGCTCTTCTGTCCTCCACTGTCTCCTGGAGTTTCCTCAAATTCATGTCCATTGAGGTGGTGATGCTACCTAATCATCTCATCCTCTATTGCCCCCTTCTTTTTTTGCCTTCAATCTTTCCCAGCCTCAGGGTCTTTTCCAATGAGTTGGCTCTCTCAACAGGTGGTCAAAGTATTGGGGCTTCAGCATCAATCCTTCTAATGAATAATCAGGGTTGATTTCCTTTAGGATTAACTGGTTTGACCTCCTTGCAGTCCAAGGGACTCTCAAGGGTCTTCTCCAGCACCACAGTTCCAAGGCCTCACTTTCTGGGTGCTCAGCCTTCTTTCTGGTCCAACTCTCATATCCGTACCTGACTAATGGAAAAACCAGAGCTTTGACTATATGCACCTTTCTTGGTAAAGTGATGTCTCTGCTTTTTATACTGTCTAGGTTTGTCATGATTTTCCTTCCAAGGAACAAGAGTCTTTTAATTTCATGGCTGCAGTCACCATCCACAGTGATTTTGTAGCCCAAGAAAATAAAGTCTGCCACTGCTTCCCCTTCTATTTGACACAAAGTGATAGGACCAGATGCCATGATCTTAGTTTTTTTAATATTGACTTTCAAGACAGCTTTTTCACTCTCCTCTTTCATTCTCATCAAGAGGCTCTTTAGCTCTTCTTCACTTTCTTCCATTAGAGTGATAGTTATTGTTAATTATTTATAATTATACCATATCAAGTATATAAGCATATAATATACAAGTATATAATACAGTATAATTAACTATGTGTTAATAATTACTAACTAATAATATATGCTATGCTATGTAGCTCTTTTACTTTTTTTGATTTTTATTTCTCTTGGGATTTTACACTTTATTTCTTTATAAATTTAATTTTATGAATGATACCAAAGTACAAACCTAAGCCAAGATAAGTTCAGAAAAGTATCACTTCCATCTTGTCACTTCCTCTATCTTCCATCTCTTCTTTGAGAGGTAACCATTTGTATTAGGTTTATTCAAAAGGTATCAAACTGAAAAAAAAAGTATTAAACTGTGTACACAGATTTACACCTTGATTTTTTCCATTTATCCTGGACATCATTTCATATCTGCAAATAGATACCCCTCTCATTTACTTTAATTGAGAAAAAAGTAAATTCAGTATTTTGCACAGATCTTAATCATTAAGTTCAATGAATTCTGACATCTATGCCAATGTTATCATCTCAATCAAGTTATACATTTTATGAAATATATCAATCAAGATTAATATTTACATAGATCATTGTAGGAAGTTCTCTTGTGCCTCCTTCAAGTCAACCCCTACCATCACCCCAACAGACAAACGCAGGTGAACTTTCTATCACCAGATTGTTTTTTCCAGTTGTTAAATTTCACACAAAAATAAAATCAGCATGGGGTCTTGATCAGTGTAATATTTTTGAGATTCACATATGCTGTTACATGTATCTGTGGATTTTTAATTGCTTAAGTGTATCTCAGTGTATGGATACATCACAGTTAGTCCATTTACCTCCTGATGGATAATTGAGCTGTTTCTAATTTGAAGCTAGTGTGAGTGAAACTGGTACTGACATTCTTATCTGCCTCTTTTGTGACCTTATGTTTTCATTTCTCTTGGGTCATACAGCAAGATTATATTTAACTATATGATAAACTACCAAAATATTTTCCAAAGTATCTGTACTTTGTTGCATTCCTACCAGTAATGCTTGAAAGTTCCAGTTCTACATCCCTGCCAACACTTGGGATTGACAGATTTTCTTTTTCTTTTTTTAACCATTCTTAAAGGTATGTAGTGTTGTCTCACTGAGGTTTTAAATGGCATTTCTAATCATAAATGATGACGTTGACTCGTTTTAATGTGCTTGTTTTCTTTCCACATATATTTTTTGATGTATCTATTCAGATTGTTTTCCCATTTTTATTGAGTTGTTTGGTTTGTTTCTACTCTATTCTATTCTGAATACAACCCATTCATCAGATATGTGATTTGCAAATATTGTCTCCCAGTCTGTGACTTATCTTTTCTTCCGCTTGAAAGTCTTTCTTGGAGCAGAAATTTTTAATTTTGAAGAAGCCCAAGTTACCCATTTTTTCATGTAGTGATCATATTTTGTGTCATATTTGAGAAAACTTTGCTGAATTCATGTCACAAAACCTTCTCCTGTGTTTGTTTCTCAAACTTCATTGTCTAATATGAGTATGATAGCAACAAACTTCATGTGACTGTATTGTTATTCAGTCACTAAGTCGTGTCATGCAGGTCAAGAAGCAGCAGTTAGAACTGGACATGGAACAACAGGCTGGTTCCAAATCAGGAAGCGAGTATATCAAGGCTGTATATTGTCACCCTGCTTATTTAACTTATATGCAGAGTACATCATGTGAAATGCTGGGCTGGATGAAGCACAAGCTGGAATCAAGATTGCAGGGAGAAATATCAATAACCTCAGATATGCAGATGACACCACCCTTATGGCAGAAAGTGAAGAACTAAAGAGCCCCTTGATGAAAGTGAAAGAGGAGAGTGAAAAAGTTGGCTTAAAACTCAATATTCAGAAAAATAAGATCAGTCCCATCACCTCATGGGAAATAGATGGGGAAACAATGGAAACAGTGGGAGACTTTATTTTGAGGGGCTCCAAGATCACTGCAGATGGTGACTGCAGCCATGAAATTAAAAGATGCTTGCTCCTTGGAGGAAAAGTTGTGACCAACCTAGACAGCATATTAAAATGCAGAGACATTACTTTGCCAACAAAGGTCCATCTAGTCAAAGCTATGGTTTTTCCAGTAGTTGTGTATGGATGTCAAAGTTGGACTATAAAGAAAACTGAGAGCCAAAGAATTGATGCTTTTGAACTGTGGTGTTGAAGAAGACTCTTGAGAGTCCCTTGGACTGCAAGGAGGTCAAACCATTCAGGAAAAGACCCTGATGCTAAGAAAGATTGAAGGCAGGAGAAGGGAACAGCGGAGGATGAGATGGTTGGATGGCATCACTGACTCGATGGACATGACTTTGAGCAAGTCCCGAGAGTAATGGACAGGGAAGCCTGGCTTGATGCAGTCCATAGGGTCGCAAAGAGTTGGACACGACTGAGTGACTGAACTCAACTGAGTTCAAGTTATCCATGAGTTCAAGTTATCAAAAAAGTTGTGTCAGACTTTTTTCAACCCCATGAACTGCAGCATACCAGGCTTCTCTGTTCTTCACTGTCTCCCAGAGTTTGCTCAAATTCATGTCCATTGTGTCAGTGATGCCACCCAACCATCTCATCCTCTGTCACCCCCTTCTCCCCTTGCCCTCAGTATTTCACAGCATCAGGATCTTTTCTAATGAGTCAGCTCTTCGCATCAGGTGACCAAAGTATTGGAGCTTCAGCTTCAGCATCAGTCCTTCCAGTGAATATTCAGGGTTGATTTTCTTTAGGATTAACCAGCTTGATCTCCTTGCTGTGCAAGGGACTCTCAAGAGTCTTTCCTCAGGTGCTCGGGGCTGGTGCACTGGGATGACCCAGAAGGATGGGATGGGGAGGGAGGTGGGAGGGGGATTCAGGATGGGGAACACATGTAAATCCATGGCTGATTCATGTCAATGTATGGCAAAAACCACTACAATATTGTAAAGTAAGTAGCCTCCAACTAATAAAAATAAATGAAAAAATAAATAAATGAAAGAAAGCAGCATACACAAAAAAAAAGTAATTATTGAACTTCTATTATTTGCTGTGCTCTGGGCTTTTGACAGTATTGCAGTCTATGACGCAAGCACAGTGTCTGCTCTTATGGATCTGTAGATGCTATTGTGGAGACTCTTCAGGATGTCCCCTACATAGGAACCCTCATGTTGCGGATTTTCAAAGATGAGAACATGCCCCTGTGTGCTAGCTGATGTAGAGTACTACAGTACTTTTCTAGGTATTATACTGTCAGATTAAAAATGTTTTCTTTAAAAAAAAAGTCTTTTCCAGCACCACAATTTGAAAGCCACAATTTTTCGGCACTCAGTCTTCATTATGGTCCAAGTTTCACATCTGTTACTGAAAAACATGATTACTGAAAAACATGTAGCTATGACTATATGGATCTTTGTCAGCAAAGTGATGTCTCTGCTTTTTATTAGACTGTCTCAGTTTGTCAAAGCATTTCTTCCAAGGAGCAAGCTGCTTTTAATTTAATGACTGCAGTCACTGTCCACAGTGATCCTGGAGCCCCAAAAAAATAAAATCTGTCACTGTTTCTACTTTTTCCCCATCTGTTTTCCATCCATGTGGTTACTTAAATTTAAATTAATTAGAATTAAATAAAATTTAAAATTCTTTGGAAAGCACAGATATAGAATGGATACCTATTATAAATGGTATCTTTTATTGAATAGCATCTATAAATTTTTAAATTTTAGGTTTTACATTTAGGGATCTTAAGGTGAAAAGTATGTTTTCAGATGGGTTTTGTTTATTTGTTTTGTTTGTTTGTTGAACGTAGATATCCAATTGTTCCAGCGTCATTTACTGAAAAGACTATCCTTTTTTTGTATTGGATTGTCTTTGCACCTTTGTCAAAATCAATTGCCATGCATATGTGGCTTATGTCTGTGCTTGCAAGTCTATACTATCCTCTAGCACCACACCATTTGGGATATTGTAGCTTTAGATGTCTGAAACCAAATACTATGAGTCTAAGTTGAGAAATGCTCTCTCCTCTTCTATTTTCTGAAAGAGCTTATATAGAGTTAGAATTAATTTTTGTTTAAATATATGGTAGAATTCGCTTATCTAGCTGATCGAGCCTGAAGTATTATAGCAAGACTTCAAATTCAAGCAATACAAATTCAACTTCTTTAATAGACATACAACTATTAACTCTTTCTTTCTGAGTGAACTAAAGTAATGCATGGCCTTCAGGAAGTTCCATTTTTATCCAAATTGTCAAATTTATAGGCATAAAGTTGTCCTTAACATTTGCTTATTATCTTTCAACATTTGGGTATCTATAATAGTTCCTCTTTCACATTCATAATAAGGGCAATTTGTCTCTTTTTTATTCTTTCTTAGTTTGACTTTTAATTTTATCAGTTTTCTTGATCTTTTAAGTAAAAATATCTTTTGGGATTTTTTACTTCTCTCTACTACTTTCTTTATTTTTAGTTTTGTCATTTTATGTCTATATTGTTTTCTTTCACTTATTATTTTCTATTTAGTTCTGCTCTTTTTTTCTATCTTTCAAAGTATGGATGTGAGGTCTTTCAGTTTTTTAACATAATTAATTAAATGTTTAATTAATTAATAAACACTTAATATTTCATTAATTAATTTTAATGCTTGAAATTTCCCTCTAAACTCTGCTTTAGCCACATCCTATAAATTTTATTATGTTATGATCTTATTTTTACTCAGTTCAAAATTTTTTCTGATTTCCCTTGGTTTTCTCTTTGCCCCAAAGTTTTAAAATGTGGTATTTAGTTTCTGTTATCGATTTCTAGCTTAAATCTTTTATGATCAGAGAACGTTTCAATTCTTGGAAACTTTTGAAAACTTTTGAAAATTAAAAATTTTTCATAGAATAGGGTTTATTTTGATGAATGTCCCAGATGCACTTAAGAAGAAAGTGAATTCTGCTGTTTTTGAGTAAAATGATCTATAAATGTCAATTAGGTCACCTTGGTTGAAAATGGTGCTAGGTCTTTTATATCCTTAATGATTTTCTGTCTGTTTGTTCCATTGATTACTGAGAGATGAGCACTGAAGTCCCCAAGCATGATTGTGGACTTGTTTATTTCTCCATCAGTTCTGCTTCTGTTTCATGTATTGTGAAGTTCTATTGTGATGTGAATAGTCACTCAATTATTAGATTTACTTGGTGAATACACCCCCTTATAACCTTATAATTATGCACTGCCTCTCTTTATTCCTGGAAGGAGTCCCTGTTTTGAAATTTCCTTTGTCAGATCTTAGTATAGCCATGACAAGCTCTCTTTTTATTGGTTTCTACTTGAAATACATGTTTCCATCCTTGTTTTTAATCTATTTATAACATTATATTCAAAGAGGATTTATTGTGCATAATATATAGTTGGGTATTATATTTTTATCTGATCTGACAATCTCTGCCTTTCACTTGGAATACTTAATCATTTACTTTTAATGTGATTATTGATATGGCTAAATTTAGGTCAATGATGGTATTATTTGTTTTTTGTTTGTCTTCTCTATTTCTTATTCACTTTTCATGTCCTGTCTTCTTTTGGACTATTTTAAGACTTTGTAGTATCTCATTTTAGCTTCTCTACCAGATTTTTGGCTATATCTCTTTGTATTATTTTTTAACATTTGACCTATGGATTGTAGTATATAAGTTACTACCTAACTTATCATGGTCTACTTAGACTTGATATTTTTGTGTCAGAGTTACTCCTCACTCTTGGTGAACCTTGGTATGGAGAGTCTTTTTTAATTTTAGCTAGTGTGGTGGGTGTGTAGTGACATTTCTTTGTAATTTCATTTTCATTTTCTGTCTAATGATGTTGAGCATCTTCTCATGTACTTATTTGTCATTGTTATGTCAACTTTGGTAAAGTATCAGTTTGAATCTTTTGGCCATTTTTTCCTTACTACTATTGAGTTGTATGGATTCACTATATATTTGGGATAGAAGAGCTTTAGCAGATATGTATTCATAATACCTGATTATCTATATAATGTTTGTAACACTTGCAGGGTTCTTCCCTTTCCTCTTCTCACTCCTCATATTGGTAATATATTTTCTCTCTGTTATTCTTGGTCAGTTTTAGTAGAAGCTCACAGGTTTCATTTATCTTATAAGATAACCTACCCTTGACTTTATTGGTTTTTTTCTATTGTAGATTTGCTTTGTATTACACTTATTTATGCTTTTGTCTTTCTATTACCTTCTATTTTCTTTGGCTTAATTTTCTTTTCCTTGCTTCTTGAAATGAAAGCTTAAGTTATTGATTTTTCCACATATATATAACCTACAAGTATGATGATATGTCTTCATTATCATTTAGTTTAAAATATTTTCTAATTTCCATTGTGATTTCTTTTATGAATCCTGGGTCACATAAAAATGTGTGGCTTAATTACTAAGCAGTTGGAGATTTTTTAGTTATCATTTTGTCATTGATTTCTAGCTTATTTGCACTGTGGTCAGAGAACATACTGGAGAAGGCAATGGCACCCGACCCCAGTACTCTTGCCTAGAAAATCCCATGGACGGAGGGGCCTGGTGGGCTGCAGTCCATGGGGTCTCTACGAGTTGGACACGATTGAACAACTTCACTTTCACTTTTTACTTTCACACATTGGAGAAGGAAATGGCAGCCCACTCCAGTGTTCTTGCCTGGAGAATCCCAGGGACGGGGGAGCCTGGTGGGCTGCCATCTCTGTGGTCGTACAGAGTCAGACACAACTAAAGCGACTTAGCAGCAGCAGCAGAGAACATACCCAAAATTTTTTCAATCCTTTGAAAATTGTTAAGACTGGCTGTATGAGCTACTGTATGGTCAGTTTTGGCAAACGCCCCATGTTCATTTATTCAAATGGAGAGAAAGCACATTCTGTCTTTCTTGAGTGCCATGTTTTGTAAATGTCAGTTAGGTTAGTTTAATTGTGTGGTTCAGATCTTCTGTCCTGACAGATTATTTTGTCTGCTTGTCCTATGAACTCCTGAGAAATACATCTTAACATCCCTCACTAGGATGGACATGCCTTTATCACTTTTCCATTTTTATATTTTTCTCAGTTTTGAGTCTGCCTTTGAAGTATAAACTTACAGAAGCCTCCTGGCCAGAAGTCCACTCTAATCTGCTTTATATACTGGAGTTTGTGAATTTTTCCTTTGGAAAAGAAAGCTGACTTTAAAAAGTGTTTGAAAATTGGCAGAGAGGATTTCTAGAGAGGAAACACTTATAATGGAACCTCTCCAGTTGAATAACCAAGAATAATGTAAAGCACTCAGAGTAAAGTACTCGGTGTCCTAACTACCTCTGTGTGGCTGCCTAAAATCCCATCTCTGGGGAAACATTCCTAGAACTTTGAGCTAGAACACTTCCCCTAGCTTCTGGAACTGGGAATTAAAATGCAAATGAGTCACACACACTAAGTCAGTCTTCACTCTTCTATGTCAATTGAAATCCAGGGAGATCATTTTGCTGTCTGGAAAGAGATAAAATGTTCCAGGGACTCAGAACAGGGAAGGAAAAGCTGACAGAGCCAAAGGAACATGACAAAGTTACTCCCTGATCGTGGACTTTCAAAGAACTGGCCATGCAGGGTGGGGGTTATGTACAAGGTTCTCCTACACCTGGAATGAGCTCCCCTGGGCCAGCCCAGACCCCAGGATATTGGTTTCTGGTTCTTCATATAGCTAGGATCTCTTTCCAAAAGTGAAAGACTTCTCTGAGCAACAGTGACCCTGACTCAGTGACTAGGGGCAGGTGATACCATGGCTCAGTGACTTATAATAAGCAGGCCAGTTGAATGCTCTCTTGCGTAGACCTGGTCCCCTGGGAAAGGAATGGGAGCCAGGTTTGTCTTCTCTTCACTCTGATGGTAAGTCTAATTATCAATGATGTGCAGAACACCAATTACATGCCCAGCTCTCAGCCAGGCACCCGGGGTCTACTAGGAAGGGGTCCCATAGCCCTTGCTCCAAAGGAACACACAACCCAGTTGGGAAGGCATTGGACTAATGAACAATCAGAGAATAAGACAAGCAGACCTATGGAAACTCAAGCATCAAAGGATGTCCTGTAGATATTCAGGGAGGAGGGGCTTCCAGAAGACTGAAGTCATCAGAAAAGGCTTCACAAAGCGGGCAGCTTGACCAGACCCTTGGAAGATGATCAGAACAAAAAAAGGACAAGAAAACACCATCCTAAGAAATGGAGACAATGTGATCAGGGCAGCAAGGGAGGCTGAAACAGACTTTGACCTGTTTTTGACCAGTGTGGTCACTGGTCAAAGCAGCAAGTAGGAAAATCTGCCAGATAGAAATCTATAAAAAATAACTTCTATTCTTGGATGTTCAAGGATCTCTTTAAAAGCTTTATTGAGTTACAATTCATACGTGATACAATTCATTTCTCTAAATGGTACAGCTCAATGGTTTTTAGTTCACTGAGTTGTGTGACCATCATCACAATTTATTTTAGAACGTTTTCATCACCCTCAAAAGAAACCCTATACCCATGTCAGAAGTCACTCCCCATTTCCCACCAACCTCCTCAGCTCCACATTAGCACTAATCTGCTTTCTGTCTCTTTGTGGATTTACATATTCTGAACATTTCGTATAAATGGAATCTCTTATGGGATGAATGGTGTCCTACTTCCAAATCCATATGCTGAAGTCCTAACCCCCAGTATCTCCGAATGTGATCTTCTTTGGAAATAGGGCCACTGCACATGTAATTACCTAAAACAAAGCCACTACACAGGTAACAAGTTAATACATTGCACATATGATTAGTTAAGACCCCACCCTATTGGGTAAGGTGGATTCCTGGTCCAATGTGACTCCCACCCTTATGAAAAGGGAACATTTAGACAGAGGAACAGACATGCACAGGGGGGAGATAATGTGAAGACACAGGGAGGATGCCAGCCACAAGTCAAGGAATGCCGAAGATCACCAGCCAAACCCCCCAGAAGACAGAGGAGAAACATGGACCGGAAGGAACCAGCCCTGCTGACATGATGATTTTGGATTTCTGGTCTCCAGGACTGAAAAAGATTAAATTTCTGTTGTTTAAGGCATCTACTTTGTGGTGCTTTCTTATGGAAACCCTAGAAAACTAATTTAATACTTGGTCTTTTGTGGCTCTCTTCTTTCATTAAGCATAATATTTCCAAGGTTCATGTATGTAGTAGCAAGTGTCAGAACTTCATTCTTTTTTATGGCTGAGTAATATTCCATCATATAGATATACCATGTTTTTCTTATCTATTCATCTTGGGATGAATATTTGAGTTGTTTCTACTTTGGGGCCACAGGAATAATGCTTCATATATGAGTGTTTGTATGGACAACTGCTTTTATTCCTCTTGGGTTGTTGTTGTTGTTTTTCAATTGCTAAGTCATGTCCAACTCTTTGGGACTCCATGGACTGCAGCATGCCAGGCTTCCTGGTCCTTCACTATCTCCCTGAGTTTGCTCAAACTCATGGTCATTGAGTTGGTGATGCTATCTAACCTTTTCATCCTCTGTTGTCCCCTTCTCCTCCTGCATTCATTCTTTGCCAGCATCAGGGTCTTTTCAAATGAGTTGCTCTTGGCATCAAGTGGCCAAAGTATTGGAGCTTCAGCATCAGTCTTTCCAAAAAATATTCAGGGTTGATTTCATGTAGTAATGACTGGTTTGATCTCTTTGCTTTTATTTGATCTCCTTGCTTTTTTTCATCTTGGTTGCTTATGTAGAAATAGAATTCTTGGATCATATAGTGGTTTCTGTTGAACTTTTTGAGAAAATGTCACACAGTTTTCCAAAGAGGATGGATCATTTAACATCCCCACCAGCAAAGCAAGTGTGTTCTAATACCTCCACATCCTCACCAACACTTGCTACTATCTGTCTTTTATATTGTGGCCATTCTCCTGGATGTGAAATGCTTTTTAGAAATTTGTACTTTGCTTTTTTCACAGCCAGGCTGCACACAGACCACCATAATTTTGAGAGGTATCATGCTATGGACAGTCATAAGACCTATGTCCTTTCTGACCAAATGCTACTTTTATCAAATTCAACCAAGGGGACAACAGCACCAAGTGACCTTGTCAGCCCCAGGGTCCACAGGTCTGCAACTTGCAATTACAGGGTGGGGGCAGGGAATGGCACAGACACCGCCAGCTGTGCCTCACATCCTCTCTAGCAGTTGCTATAGAAACCACCGTAGCCACAAGCTCTCCCTTCTAGATGTTAATAAACAGCCTCATTATTTTGCAGAAAGCACTTTGAAAAATCAGCAGCCCAACCATTTCATCCTGGTCCAAATTAATGAGGAAAGATTGTGGGACTTTTTTTCTTTATCGACCATGAAAAGGGGAAGAGTTATGGTCCATTTGTGGACTTTTGCTGTATTTATGTTTTATGTATTAGAAAGTGATTTCCACCTCCATTACACATCGCTAATGCCCTCGTTACATTAAAAGTATGGACCAGGAATATTTTTTGCCCATCAAATCACCAAATAAATTGTGGTGAAAGATATGAGGAAGGATGATGCTTAATGGTCAGCTGGGCTGTGCTGCCCGGGGAAAGAGAAAGCTTTTTCTGGGTCAGATGTCACTGAGAAGAGGAGGGCTACTGGTTTCTTTGTAAGGAATGGGTTGGTCAGGGGCGGGAAACCTCACAGGTAGAGGTTTCAGTCTGGGGTTCCCCATCAGAGAGCTGAGAATCATGGTAGAAGTGAATCTGTGCTAAATATGAGTGAGTCCCTCTATATGCCAGGGCATAACAGATGAAGGAGAGAGGGGAGACTCTGCTTTGGGGGGCTTGCATCCTGCTGCCCCTCCACAGGGTCACCATGGGGACTGAATAGCACACACAGAAAGCTCCCAGTGCACAGTAGGTGCCAAGCAAGCCGTCAGGGCCCTCCAGAAACCAGGATGTCACAAGCCCAGAGAGTGGTCCCAGGGAGAACAGTTACAGGCAGAAGCTGACAAGTTCTTACCTCTCTCCACAAGAGGTGGAGGAAGAAGAAAGGATGGGGAGAGCCGAGGGCTGGCACAGGGTGAAACCATCAGCAGAAACACAGCATTGCCAAGGTCAGGGGTGCAGGCTCTGGGACCTGGACTCTGGTTCTAATCACGGCTCCACCACAGGCTGCCTCTGTCCCCTAACCTGGCTTCATCTCTGTGTCAGCATCTAAAAAGTGAAGGTTGTCATGAGAACTAAAGGGGAAAGTGTATGTGGAGGGCTGGCTCACAATAAATGCTTAGACACTTAATAAATGTTAAGTGACAGTGTTGGCAGTAAGCGCAGCAGCAGTGGGACAAAGGTGGCTTTCAAGGCCAGAGAAAAATGGGCCAGAAACCAAGAGCCCTCCACAGCTTCTGGAAGGATGCCGTGAAAATGTGACTGTTGGCTCTTCTGCAGCCCTGGGGATGCCGGGCGTGGTGGCAGGCTCTGCTCCCTCTGTGGGGATTGGTTCCAGAGATGAAGGCATCTTGCATGAGAAAGCATTCCTTCACTTTATCTCCAGTATACCTGTCACAAGCTCTCATGTTCCTAAGCCTGGATCCTAAGATTTGGAGGACAAATTACTTACCTGCCCTGCCAGCCTAGTGTGTGTCTTGCCTGAAAATTCTCCTGTGTTTTATGGGACTTTAACCACGTGCTTCCATGGACTTTCCCTCCTGGAGGCTCGCAGAGATGGATGGGTCTGCACACATAGACAGAGTCTGGGAGGCCAGTCCAAAGGTATTGGATACAATCTGAGTAAAATGATGACCACATGGAATTAAAGGATGCAGCGGTTGACAAAAGGAGGAGGCTGATTTCAGGGGAAACAAAGGCTAGAAGAGCCAGGGCTTGGGAAGCTGTTGGACATGCACGCGGGCGTGCTAAGTCACTTCAGTCATGTCCAACTCTGTGCAACCCTATGGACTGTAGCCCTCCAGACTCCTCTGTCCATGGGAAGGAAGCAAAAGAGAAGATTCCAGAAACATCCCAAGTTCCAGCCCAGGACCCATTCACCAAGACAGAGGAAGGAGTGAAGGGAGGGGAGAAGAAGGGCTCTGAGCGGACACAAATGGAGGAGTTGGTGGGAAATTGCAGGTGTAAAGACAACTGGATGGATTCTGTGGTGTCAGCTCTCTGGACAGGCTTCGAGGATGATCTGGGGTGGACTCTTGGAGGGTGTGGCTGGCCCTATGTGCTTAAGGCAGGGAGTCTGTAGAAGAGACAAACCATCTAGAGAGAGCTGGTGTCACAGGCGGGGAGAGTTGAACTTTGTAGGTGACGGGGATCCCAGAACATCCAATTTGAGGGGAGGGAGCATTTTTCCACTGAATTTTGCAACACGAGGGTACTTTGTGTCTCCACCTAAGATTGAGCAGTGAGGATGTGACCAGTTTGACCACACAGGGCAGGAGAGGAAGGGGTGGGGAATGCGTGTGCTGATGATGTAGCCAGAAGTCCAGGGCAGGTGGCCACGACTTAACCTACAGAACAGAAAAATACTAGAGCCTTGGGGGAGGGGGTGAAGATGCTGCAGGGAGAGCTGTGAAGTGTGGGGAGGCTCAACCAAGACCGTTGCCTGGCTCTAGCCAACTTCAGATCTCCAAGAAGAAGCCCTCAGAGGAGAATGATTGAGGGCATGATCGAGGTTCCAGGGATCCATGGTCCATGTCCACAGGGGTGCTGGGAGCCTGTCCACAGGTGGCCTGACTTAGGTCAGGGCGAGGTCACTAGGATGGGGACTGAGGCCGTGCACATGGGCCCACAGCTCCGACTCCCAAGACATCCTCTTGCAGAAACAGCAGAGCCAGAGCTCCGACTGCACCACTGCAGACTAAGTAACACAAGAGAGGGAACAAATGATCACAGGACACAGTCAGAGGCTCCAGCCCCTCCTTGTAGCCACACTGGCGAGCAGTGAAACAATGAAGATTCCAGCAGAAGAGGGCGAGCAGTCTGGCGCCCACAGGCTAGAAACCCACCTCAAAGCTGTGGCCTCTCCTTCTACAAGAATCTAAAAACCAGGACTTCCTTGGTGGTCCAGCGGCTAAAACTCTGCACTCCCAATGCAGAGGGCCTGGGTTCAGTCACTGTCAGAGAACCAGATCCCACAGGTCACAACCAAGACTCTAGCCAAAAAAAAAAACAAAAAGAATCTTAAAACCAGCCAGCCCATGGCAGAAGGTTTCCCCCTCTTTTTTATTTTTTTTCTTTTCTGAACCTTTCCTTAACCCAGAGGTCACGGCTCCAAGGGCAGGGGTTCTGGGCACTGGTACGAGGCTGGACTGGCCCCATGCAGTAGGCGGAGGGGGTATGAAGAGGCCCCAGAAGGAGCACCGGCTGCAAACCTGCTCATTCAGGAAATAACTCCTAACACATTCCGTTGTAAGCACCCACGGTGCCAGCTGCCCTGGTGTCATAGAAGCAGAGAGTGAGGCTGAGAGGGGAGAGGTATTAAAATGGGCAAATCCTGACCCATAACAGAACAAACCTCAAGCCTCAGGAAACAGTCAACAACCCTCTTTCTTCTGGGGTCGAGTCCCATCTTTTCATCCGTGTGTCTTGTGTGTATAGATGCTGTATACTGCGCGATAAGTTGCTTCAGTCATGTCCATCTCTTTGCAACCCCATGGACTGTACCCCACCAGGTTCCTCTTCCATGGGATTCTCTAGGCAAGAATATTGGAGAGGGTTGCTGTGCCCTCCTCCAGGGGATCTTCTCAACTCAGGGATTGAATCTACATCTCTTATGTCTTCTGCATTGGCAGGGGGGTTCTTTACCACTAGCACCACCTGGGAAGCCCTATATAGATGTTACTATAATGCACTTCATAATCTCACTCTATACACAAACTATGCATACACAAAATGTAGACAACAGGCAGCATTACTACTGCTCCCAAAATGCTTGTATCATCGCTGCATTGGGAGGCTGCCCATCCGCCTCCAGGTAGGAACTGTTGTGACCTCAGCAGGTGGGCAGAGCTGGACTCGGATTGAACGTGGGGTTGATGCTGCTCTCAGGACCTGGCATGGGCTTGGGAGCTCTTGGAGCCAGCAATCCTCAGCGTTCCTGGTCTGACCCACACACGTCTTTCCAGACTCTGCTTCATCTTCGTACAATGCTCCTCCTTTGTGACTCCACCTTGTCTTCTCCTCTTAAGGGCCAGTCATTGGACTTAAGGAGCCATCCTAATCCAGTATGATTGCACCTCAACCCTGAACTAATGACATCCGTGAAGACCTTACTTCCAAATAAGGCCACATTCTGAGGTGGCAAGTAGATGTGAAGGTTTGGACACTATTCAACCCACTACAGGAAACCGCTGGAGGGTTTTGGGAAGAGGCATGACCTGCCTTCGGTTTTTTTAAGATAATTACTCTTCTAGCACTTTTTTTAAATTGATTTATTTATTTTGGCTGCAGTGGGTCTTTGTTGCTCTGCATGGGCTTTCTCTGGTTGTTGCGAGTGGGAACTACACTCTAGTAGCTTCTCTCTAGCTTCTTACTGTGGTGGCTTCTCTTATTGTAGAGCACAGGCTCTTGGGCACATGGACTCAGTAGTTGTGGCTCAAGGGCTCCAGAGAACAGGTTCAGTAGTTGTGATGCACGGGATTAGTTCCCCCTCTGCATGTTGGATCTTCCTGGATCAGGAATCAAACTAACTGATGTCCTCTGCATTGCAAGGTGGATTCTTAACCACTGGACCACCAGGGAGGTCCCTGCCTTAGGTTTTTAAGAGTCCTTTTGGCTGTGTGGAGAATAGGCTGAAGTAGCAGAGTTGGAAGCAGGGAGGCAAGTTAGGAAGCTGCTGCAATGATCTAGAGAGGCTATGGGGTGGCTGGGCAAGGTGGGCACTGTGGAACTGAGGGAAGCAGCTGGATTCTGGTTCAATCTTGAACCAGAACCCCAAGAGGGCTGCTGATAGATCCGATTCCTTCATCTGCTAGCCCAGGCTCCCCACGAACTAATTTCTGCACTGTGGACTCAAGTCATTCCCTCCTGCTACTCAGCGCTCCTCAAGGCTGCCTATCGCATGCCATTAGCTCTCCATCCATCAGCAGGCTGCTGCGGTGGCTCACTGTACTGCAGGGGTCATTTCTCATCCATCGTGGCCTGCAGCTCACATGGCTCAGTCCCCACACCCTCTCTGGGCTGGAAGCCAGCAACCTGGATCACTCTGGTCAAGGTGAGATGGCAAATGTGTCTTGGGTCCTAGATTGGGTCCTGGAGGCCAGTCCACCTGTTGCCTTATGTGGTGATGAAATAGCAACCCCCCAGTAGGGGACAGTGGTCTCTTAGCATCCTCATGGCCCCCAGGGTTGCTGAAGTCCTGATACCCAGTGTCAACTGGAGAGTCATGCTTCATGGGGTGAGAAAAAGTATATTGAAACAACAGCTTACTCTCAACACTGTAAAAGCAAACAAACAAAAAGCAGTTGCCATGCAGCCCCTTTGAATACCTGGCACCTAACCCTGGTGCATCCAGGGGCTCCATGGAAGACGTGTTCACCAAGGACCCGAAGGAGCCCTGCTGCACTGGAAGGGGTTCTTCCCATCCAAGTGTGGAGGCTTCTGTAAGAGGTTGCATCCACTAAGGAGTGGATGCTGTCTTGAGAAGAACACTTTCAAGGGAAAGAAGCTGCTCAGGACTTCGCTGGTGGCACAGTGGGCAAGAATCCACCCACCAGCACAGGGGACGTGGGTTCCATCCCTGGTCTGGGAAGAGCCCACATGCCGCAGAGAAACTAAGCCTGAGCACCACAACTGCTAAAGCCCACGCGCTAGAGCCCATGCTCCAAGGCAAGAGAAGCCACCGCAGTGAGAAGCCTGAGCACTGCAGTGAAGAGCAGCCCCCACTCACCACCCGCACAGAGCAACAAAGACTGAATGCAGCCAATAAATAAATAAATAAAAGCAATTTAAAAAAAGAAACAAACAGCAGTCGTTAGATACTGTCCTGCTCAAAGGAAGGTATAGAGGGGGAAACACGACGGGCCAGAGCCCACGAGAAAGGTGATGTTCTAAATAAGTAACCCCAAGTGCAGCTGAGGTCCCAGGAGAGCCTGTTTCATTCTTTCGCATGTGCAAACCTCTTCGGAAGCCGATCAGGGGCTGGTGGTCAGCTCTAAACTGTATTAATTACATCTGAGCCATGAGGAGCTGTGCTCCCTGCCAGGCTATGAGGGAATTCAGTAAGGGCCCTCCCACCCTCGGATCACCCCAAAGCAAACACTCCTGGGTGATCTCAACACTCTCAATTAGGACTGGATTTTCCACTCCTGGCTGGATAGCTTAGTTCCTCCAAATATCTAAAAAGTAGGTGTTTGGACTTCCCTGGTGGTCCAATAGCTAAGAATCCGCCCGCCACTGCAGGGGACACAGGTTCGATCCCTGGTCCAGGAATATCACACATGCCACAGAGCAGCTAAGCTCCTGCACCACAAGTACACAAGCCCACATGCCCTAGAGCCTGTTCTCCGCAACAAGACAAGTTCCCACAATGAGAAGACCACACACCAAAACTGAAGAGTAGCCTCTGCTTACAACTAGAGAAAGCCTGCACACAGCAAGGAAGACCTAGTGCAGCCAGAAATGAATAATTTTTAAAAGTTTAAAAAACACATTTGATAAAATTAAATAAAAAGTAGGTTTTCAAGCATCATGACCCACAGGCACAGCAGGAGGCAGCTTCCGTGATCCAAGTAGCAGGCTGAGGACCCTGCCACCTGCAGCACTAAGGGAGGCAGGGCCATGCCTGCCCCCATTCAGCTCAGCCAAGAATCCGATGCCAGAGCCTAACCCACGAGGCATCGGGTGTGTTCAGCCTCCTCTCCACTGGAGCATCCGTGGGCATCACCAGGCAGGGTGAGGATGAGAGAGAGACTCTCAGAGACCTCATGTGGCCACAGAGGCTGCTCACCACAGGGGCCCAGAGCCGAAAGGCTTTGTTGTGTCTTCCAGGCAGACAATGGGTTTCCAAACCTGTCTGCGATACAGACCCCTCAAGGAGGGACAGGACCCCCAAATCATCTCATGTCTGTGGAACCAAGGATCTCACCACAAAGAATAATGTTTTTTTTCCCAGATGCCACTCAGTAGGGAAGGGAACAAACCATTTTCTGAACTAATATTTTTCCAGACGTGTGTAACTACAGAAATATTTGCACGGTTTGCCTTAAATTCTTTTGTAGACAACTTCAGGTTTAAGTAACTAACAAAATAATAACATATCCATATAGTTAGAATCATAGGTTGCCTGTGTTTTAATCCAACCTTTTCAATTCAAGGTAAGGCATCAGGATTTCACCTATATTATTATAGATTCATAAGCCTAATTTTTAATCACCGTTCTGTTTCTTCAAGCACTATCATTTACCCGAGTCTTTTTGTGTAGTTGGTCATTTATTTCCAGGGCTCTTGTGTTGTAAATGTTTCAGTGAACATATGGAACAAATTATTAATTATCAAGGCATCCATGTTTTTCTTTGCTAGGTCTCATGCCACAGGGCTCCAGGAATGAGGAACTGGCATGATCGCTATCCTCTAAGAGTCTGCAATTTATTGAGGGCAATGGAGGGGAGAATATATACCCAGCAATGATGGAAGAGTGCAAAAGCACATATAAATAGGAGGAAAGATGGTGGTGTGAAAAACAAAAAAGACATGAATAAAAATATTTAAAAGGTAGTGCCAACCATAGGTAAAAGTGTGGAGGGGGGAGTGTGTGCACCACACACTAACTCCAGAGAAATCTAATTCTTGAGAAAGACAGAGATATTGGCCTGGTACAAAAACATCCATCACAGATGTCCCCAGTGGTGCAGTGGATAAGAATCCACCTGCAAGAGCAGGAGACACAGGTTCAATCCCTAGTGCAGGAAGATCCCCCATGCTGCGGAGCAACTAAGCTCATGTGCCACAACTATGGAGTCTGTGTTCTAGAGCCCAGGAGCCACAACTAGTGAGCCCATGTGCCTCAGTTACTGAAGTCTGGTACCCTAGAGCCCACGCTCCACAACAAGAGCGGTTACGGCAATGAGAAGCCCGAACACCACAACAAAGAGTAGTTCCTGCTCTCTGCAACTAGGGAAAGCCCTCATAACACAACAAAGACACAGGGCAGTCAAAAATAATAAATTAATTAATTTAATTTTTAAAAAAAGCACATCAGTCACAACAGAGCCACTGCAAAGACTCTCTGGCCATACTTCGTGTGTTGCAAGAGAATGGTGTCTAGTCTGTAGCTGGTACTGAGATTCCTAGAAGCCAGGGGGGCCTGGAAGGAATGGAGGACGATCAGGCTGTGGATCTCAAGGGGCCGGAATGCCAGGTGGACCAAGGCTCTCGCTGCACCTGCATCTGATCTCTATGAAGTCACATGGCCCAGGGAGGAGGCTGGAGGTGGTTACTGACCCCACGTGGCCCCTACGCTGCAGGATCGAGGCCACACCTGGCAGCTTGTGCTCCCCTGGTGCTGAGTGGGTTAATGTTCGCTGTGCTGGGCAGGTTGCCCTCCTGGCTGTTAAAATTCACAGCTGTATACGGAACACAACAGACTGTGAAATGTAATAAATCTGGAGTTGCCTCTCAATTTCACCAATAATAATTAGCAAATTAAAATGGAAATGTCACCACAAACCCATAAAAAATTCTTAAGTGCAGGATGGAAAGCCCTCTCAGGAACAGAAATGGCTTTTGTCCGTGCAATACTCAGGGCAGACATGCCAACAAATGTGACGCGGGACTGTCATTGTGTCCAGAGAGCCAGCTTGGAGCTGATTAATCCCAGGGTCTGCTGTCTTTACGTGTCAGCGAGCTAACATAACAGTGTAATCAAGCCTGCTTTATGGAGCCTGTAATATGTGGATGGGGGGCTGAAGCCATTGCTCCAACAAGGCAAAGGGGATCAGAAAGTGTGCCAGCCACACCTCAGCTTCTCCGTGGCCAGCACCCTGGCCGCCATGCATCCATTTGGTCAATAAGGGGAGGATTGGGAAACTATGAGCAAATTGTGTACTATCTGGGTTGCATTTTGGAGAACTGGAGCCAGAGAATGGGCACCACACAGAGCAGAGTTCCACCATGGAGGCGCTCTCCACCCGGCGCTGACCCTGACCCTGAGTGCCAGCCATGTGCCCTCATGGTGGCCATGATTTCTCATGAGGAAACACAACTGGAAACAGACCCAAACTTCCCCAAATTAACAAAAGATGGGGAACCTGTCCCCATCACATAACATCCTTCTTTGGGTCAAAAATCACAATATTTAGCACTCTTGACCAAAATAGAATAACAAAGACCGTACTTACCCTCCTGCTTGAAACAAATAAAAATCTGTGTGAGTCAGGGTTCTCCAGATAAACAGGACAAGTGGGATGTTTATATAAATATGCGTTGTTGCTATTCTGTTGTTGTTGTAGTTTAGTCGCTAAGTCATGTTCAACTCTTTTTGCAACACCATAGACTGTCCATGGGATTTCCCAGGCAAGAATACTGGAGTGGATTGCCTTTTCCTTCTTCAGGGGATCTTCTCAACCCAGAGATCAAACCTGCATCTCCTGCATTGCAATCAGATTCTTTACCGCTGAGCCACTGGGAAAGTCTATATAAATATGCGTGTATATAGAAAAAGAGTTATTATAAGGAACTGACTCATGTGATTAGATAAGCTGACCAGTATCAAAATCTGGAGGCTACATAAGCAGATGGAGACCCAGGATAGTCAATGTGTAGTTCAAATTTTAAAATGACCAAGAATTGCACAACTTTGGATATGAGCAATGATACCACCCTGAGAGACAGGAAGGGTTAAGTCCTAAAATTGCCTCCCTGTCTGCCTTGTGTCTCCAGATGAAGGCACAGACAGAAAGTGCTGAGTGCTGCTCAGCACAGGTGCATGAGGAAACTAGTCAAGTCCATAGAAAGACTCACCAAGGATTAGAGGGAACAGAATTCTGTGCTCACATGAGGCAGGGCTGCTGCTAATGACCCCAACTTGACCAAAAAATCTTATAATTCATAGGGCCTTGGGTAGAATACACAGAATACACACAAGGGTCTTGCTTCGGTCATAGGGAATTATTATCCCTAGACTGAGCACAAATCAATGACCTCAACTTCTACTTCAAGAAACTAGAAAAAGAAGAGGAAATTAAACCCAAAGTAAGTAGAGTAAAGGAAGTAATAACAATTAGGACAAAAGTGAATGATAGATTGGCCAAAAAGTTTGTTTGAGATTTTCTATAACATCTTATGGAAAAACCCTAATGAATGCTTTGATGAACCCAATAGAAGAAAAGTGGAGAAAATCAATGAAAGAAAAAGTTGGCCTTTGAGAAAGTGAAAGTGTTAGTCACTCAGTTAACTTTGACTCTTTGTGACCCTGTGGACTGTAGCCCAGCAGGCTCTTCTGCCCATGGGGTTCTCTGGGCAAGAATACAGGAGTGGGTTGCCATTTCCTTCTCCAGGGGATCTTCCAGACCCAGCAATCAAACCTGGGTCTTCTGCATTGCAGGCAGATTCTTTACTGTCTGAACCACCAGGGAAGTCCTATAGAAAACCAATAAAATTGGTCAGCCTCTAGCCAGACTGATCAGAATAAACAAGAGGGAAGACAAAAGTTACCAATACCAGGAATGAGAGAGGTGACATCACCACAGATCCTACAGATGAATAAGTGAGTTTAGCAAGGCTGCAGACCCAAAATCAGCATATGAAAGTTAATTGTACTACTATATATTGACATTAAACAATCAGACATTGAAATTTTAAATAATAATATTATTAGCATAATATCAAAATGAAATATGAATAAATCTGATAGAAACATGAAAAATATGTACCCTGGAAACTGTAACACACTGCTGTGAGAAATTAAAGAAGATCTAAACAAATGGCATCAATTCTTTGACACTCAGCTTTCTTTATAGTACAACTCTCACATCCATACAAGACTAGTGGAAAAACCATAGCTTTGACTAGATGGATCTTTGTTGGCAATGTCTCTGCTTTTTAATATACTGTCTAGGTTGGTCATAGTTTTTCTTCCAAGGTGCAAGTGTCTTTTAATTTCATGGCTGCAGTCCCACAGTGATTTCAGAGCCTAAAAATGTCTCTCACTGTTTCCATTGTTTCCTCATCTATTTGCTATCAAGGGATGGGACCAGATGCCATGATCTTAGTATTCTGAATGCTGAGTTTTAAGCCATCTTTTTCACTCTCCTCTTTCATTTTCATCAAGAGGCTCTTTAGTTCCTCTTCACTTTCTGCCATAAGGATGCTGTCATCTGTGTATCTGAGGTTATTGATATTTCTCCCAGCAATCTTGATTCCAGCTTCTGCTTCATCCAGCCTGGCATTTCGCATGATGTACCCTGCATATAAGTTGAATAAGCAGGGTTACAATATACAACCTTGACGTACTCCTTTCCTGATTTGGAACCAGTCTGTTGTTCCATGTCCAGTTCTAACTGTTGCTTCTTGACCTGCTTACAGATTTCTCAGGAGGCGGGTCAGGTGATCTGGTATTCCCATCACTTAAGAATTTTCCACAGTTTGTTGTGATCCACACAGTCAAAGGCTTTGGTGTAGTCAATAAAGCAAAAGCAGATGTTTATCTGGAACTGTCTGGTTTTTTGAGACAGATTGCCTGAAGAACTATGGACGGAGGTTCATGACATTGTACAGGAGGCAGTGATCAAGACCATCCCCAAGAAAAAGAAATGCAAAAAGGCAAAATGATTGTCTGAGGAGGCCTTACAAATAGCTGAGAAAAGAAGACAACAAACAGATGTAACCAGGACTCTTCCTTCCTTCCTTTTTGCAGGATAACACAGAGTAGCAGTTAGTAGATCAGCTCCCAGATGACTTGAGATCAAATCACAATTCAACTGTTCACTGGTTCTATGTGTGTTAGTCACTCAGTCGTGTCCAACTCTGAAACCCCATAGACTGTAGCCTGCCGGACTTCTCTGTCCATGGAATTCTCCAGGCAAGAATATTGGAGTGGATTACCATTGCCTTCTCCAGAGGAACTTCCCAACCCAGGGATTGAACCCTGGTCTCCTGCCTCACAGGCAGATTCTTTACCATTTGAGCTACAGGGAAGTCTAAGCTGAAGGCAAAGGAGTAAAGGAAAGATATACCCATTTGGATGCAGAGTTCCAAAAAATAGTAAGGAGAGATAAGAAAGCCTTCCCTGCAGATCAATGCAAAGAAATAGAGGAAACCAATAGAATGGGAAAGACTAGAGATGTCTTCAAGAAAATTAGAGATACCAAGAGAACATTTCATGCAAAGATGGGCACAATGAAGGACAGAAATGGTATGGACCTAACAGAAGCAGAAGATATTAAGAAGAGGAGGCAAGAATACACAGAAGAACTATACAAAAAAGAACTATACAAAAAAAATTACCCAGATAACCACGATGGTGTGATCACTCACCTAGAGCCAGACATCCTGGAATATGAAGTCAAGTGGGCCTTAGGAAGCATCACTATGAACAAAGCTAGTGGAGATGATGGAATTCAAGTTGAGCTATTTCAAATCCTGAAAGATGATGCTGTGAAAGTGCTGCACTCAATATGCTATAACAGTTACTGATATGCAAAAAAAAAAAAAAGCAATTGATTCACACCTGCACCATATGTAAAGATTGATTCAAAATGAATCAGCATTCTAACCATAGCACCTAAAAGTATAAAACTACAAAACTTCTAACATAAAATTTTTGTGACCTTGGGGCGGACAAAGCATTTTAATATGAAACCAAAATCATGATCTCACTCATTAGTAAACTAATAAATAGGAGCTCATCAAAATGTACAACTTCTGCTCTTTGAAAGACACTATTAATGAAATGAAGAGACAGCTACAGATTGAGAAAACAGTAACTGCAAACTATATCTGATAAAGACCTTGTATCCAGAATATATAGAGAATGTAGTTTTTAAATGACCCAATTTTTTTTAAATGGCAAAATATTTGAATAGATACTTCACTGAAGATGATGTCCAGATGGCAAATGATTATGTAAAGATGCTCAATATCACAAGTCATTAGGGAAATACAGATTAAAATCACAATAAGATCCCACTACACATCCATCAGAATGTTTAAAATTAAAAAGGCTTACCACAGCAAGTATTCATGAGTATATGGAGGAACTGGGATCTCTCATGCACTGCTAATGGGAATGTAAAATGATACAATTATTTTGGAAAACATTATGGAATTTCTTTAAAAAGTTAGGGCTTCCCTTGTGGTTCAGCTGGTAAAGACTCTGCCTGCAATGTGGGAGACCTGGTTTCGATCCCTAGTTTGAGAAGATCCCCTGGAGAAGGGAAAGGCTACCCACTCCAGTATTCTGGCCTGGAGAATTCCATGGACTGTATAATCCACAGGGTTGCAAAGAGTTGGACATGACTGAGCAACTTTCTTTCACTTTTAGGGCTCCCCTGATAGCTCAGTTGGTGAAGAATGCACCTGCAAGGCAGGAGACCCCAGTTTGATTCCTGGATCGGGAAGATTGGCTGGAGAAGGGATAGGCTACCCACTCCAGTATTCTTGGGCTTCCCTTGTGGTTCAGCTGGTGAAGAATCTGCCTGAAATGCAGGAGACCTGGGTTCGATTCCTGTGTTGGGAAGATCTCCTGCAGAAGGGAAAGGCTACCCACTCCAGTATTCTGGCCTGAAGAATTCCATGGACTGTAGTCCATGGAGTAGCATAGAGTTAGACACGACTGAGTGACTTTCATTTCACTTAAAAAGTTAAGCCATGTGATTTAAACATTCCAAATATGGGATTTTCATTTACCTAAGAGGAAAGAAAGCATATGTTCATACAAAGATCTGTATACAAATATTCTTAGGAGCTTTATTTATGTTAGTCAAAAAACCGGAAACAGCCCAACAGTCCAGCAAGTGAATGGATAAGTGCTCCATGGAACACTACTTAGCAATTTAAAAAAGGAATAATGACACTCAGATTGCTTCCATGTTGGATATTGTAAACAGTGCTGTATGAACATTGGGGTACATGTGTCTTTTGGAATTATGATTTTTCTCAAGGAATATGCCCAGTGGTGGAATTGCCGGGTCACATGGTAGCCCTATTTTTAGTTTTTTAAGGAATCGCCATACTTTTCTCCATATTGTATCAATTTACATTCCCACCAACAGTACAAGAAGGTTCCCTTTTCTCCATACTTTCTTCATAAGATAAATGCTAGTGGGAACCTGCAGTACAGCACAGGAGCTCAGCTTGGTGCTCTGTGATGAATTAGATGGGTGGGATGGGGAGGTGAGAGGGAGGCCCAAGGTGGGGGGGGGGGCGGTGTGGATATGTGTATCAGTTCAGTTCAGTTCAGTCGCTCAGTCGCGTCCGACTCTTTGCGACCCCACGAATCGCAGCATGCCAGGCCTCCCTGTCCATCACAAACTCCCGGAGTTTACTCAAACTCATACCCATCGAGTCAGTGATGCCATGCAGCCATCTCATCCTCTGTCGTCCCCTTCTCCTCCTGCCCCCAATCCCTCCAAGCATCAGGGTCTTTTCCAATGAGTCAACTCTTCACATGAGGTGGCCAAAGTACTGGAGTTTCAGCTTCAGCATCAGTCCTTCCAATGAACACCCAGGACTTATCTCCTTCAGGATGGACTGATTGGATCTCCGTGCAGTCCAAGGGACTCTCAAGAGTCTTCTCCAACACCACAGTTCAAAAGCATCAATTTTTTGGCACTCAGCTCTCTTCACAGTCCAACTCTCACATCCATACATGACCACTGGAAAAACCATAGCCTTGACAAGACGGACCTTTGTTGGCAAAGTAATGTCTCTGATTTTTAATATGCTATCTAGGTTGGTCATAACTTTCCTTCCAAGGAGTAAGCGTCTTTTAATTTCATGGCTGCACGTTAAAAAGAATTCATTTGAACCAGTTCTAATGAGATGGATGAAACTGGAGCCCATTATACAGAGTGAAGTAAGCCAGAAAGATAAAGAACATTACAGCATACTAATACATATATATGGAATTTAGAAAGATGGTAACGACAACCCTATATGCAAAACAGAAAAAGAGACACAGAAGTACAGAACAGACTTTTGAGCTCTGTGGGAGAAGGTGAGGGTGGGATGTTGCGAAAGAACAGCATGTATATTATCTATGGTGAAACAGGTCACCAGCCCAGGTGGGATGTATGAGACAAGTGCTCGGGCCTGGTGCACTGGGAAGACCCAGAGGAATCAGGTGGAGAGGGAGGTGGGAGGGGGGATCGGGATGGGGAATACGGGTAAATCTATTGCTGATTCATGTCAATGTATGACAAAACCCACTGAAAAAATAAATAAATAAATAAATTTTTTTAAAAATAATAATTTCATGGCTGTAGTCACCATCCACAGTGATTTTGGAGCCCAAAAAAATAAAGTCTGACACTGTTTCCACTGTCTCCCCATCTATTTCCCATGAGGTGATGGGACCAGATGCCATGATCTTAGTTTTCTGAATGTTGAGCTTTAAGCCAACTTTTTCACTCTCCTCTTTCACTTTCATCAAGAGGCTTTTGAGTTCCTCTTCACTTTCTGCCATAAGGGTGGTGTCATCTGCATATCTGAGGTTATTGATATTTCTCCCGGCAATCTTAATTCCAGCTTGTGCTTCTTCCAGCCCAGCATTTCTCATGATGTACTCTGCATATAAGTTAAATAAGCAGGGTGACAATATACAGCCTTGACGTACTCCTTTTCCTATTTGGAACCAGTCTGTTGTTCCATGTCCAGTTCTAACTGTCGCTTCCTGACCTGCATACAGGTTTCTCAAGAGGCAGGTCAGGTGGTCTGGTATTCCCACCTCTTTCAGAATTTTCCACAGTTTGTTGTGATCCACACAGTCGAAGCTTTGGTGTAGTCAATATGTGTATACACAGAGCTGATTCACTTCATTGTACAGCAGAAAGTAACACAACATTGTAAGGCAATTATCCTCCAATAAAGGACTGAACTATTGCTATATGTGACAACATGAATGAATCTCAAAATAATTATACTGAATAAAAGAATCTAGACCACCACTGGCCCTGAAAACAGAGAGTGGGTACACTATGATTCCACTTCTGTAAAATGCAAACTGATCTATAGTAACAGAAAACAGACCAGTGGTGACTGGGAAAAGTTAAGGGAGGGGAACATGGGAGGGGCAAAAGGAAAGGTTTTCAAATCACCACAAGGAAATGTTTAGGGTCATAGGCATGTTCATTGTCTTTATTGTTTTGGTGGTATATTAGTTTGCTCAGGTCACCGTAACAAAGTACCAAGACTGAGTGGCTTTAAAAAATTACTATTTTCTACAGGGGCTGGACGGAGAAAGCAATGGCACCCCACTCCAGTACTCTTGCCTGGAAAATCCCATGGACAGAGGAGCCTGGTATGCTGCAGTCCATGGGGTCGCTAAGAGTCGGACACGACTGAGCAACTTCACTTTCACTTTTCACTTTCATGTGCTGGAGAAGGAAATGGCAACCACTCCAGTGTTCTTGCCTAGAGAATCCCAGGGATGGGGGAGCCTGTTGGGCTGTGGTCTATGGGGTCGCACAGTTGGACATGACTGAAGTGAGTTAGCAGCAGCAGCATAGGGGCTGGAGGGGCTTCCCAGGTGGCTCAGGGGTAAAGAATCTGCCTGCCAAGCAGAAGATGCAGTTTTGATCCCTGTGTCAGGAAGATCCCCTGGAGAAGGAAATGGCAACCCACTCCAGTATTCTAGCCCGGGAAATTCGATGGGCAGATGAGCTATAGTCCATGGTGTTGCAGAGAGTCAGACATAACTTAGCGACTAAACCAACCAACCAACCAATGGGGACTGGAAGTCTGAGGTCAAGGCGTCAGGAGGGTTGGTTTCTCCTAGCCATCTCTCCTTGCTTTGTAGGTGGCATCTTCTCTGTGCATGCCCTTCTCTCTGTGAATGGGTCTTTCCCTCTCTGCGTGTCTTGGTCCGAATCTCTTCTTCTTATGAAGATGCCAGTTATATTGAATTAGAACCCACCCTAATGACCTCATTTAACTGAAATGCCTCTTAAAGACATTTTCAGTCACAATCTTTGGCTCTGGGGGTTAGGATTGAGCATATGAATTTGGGAAACACCTGATTTGGTTCATAAGAAGTGGTCTCACAGGTGCACACCAACGTCAGATTTATTCACCTTAAAGATGTGTGATTTCTTATACATTAATTACACCTCAATAAAGCTGATTTTTAAAAATAAACATTATTTTCAGACTTTGTGTTTGGTTAATAAAGAACTCTTCCATTCCATAGGATTTGGTTCATCCAAGTCTGGTTGAGCACAATTATTAGGAATGAAGTCTTCCCAGGTGGTTCTAGTGGTAAAGGACACTCCTGCCAATGCAGGAGACATAAGAGACGTGGGTTAGATCCCCGAGTTGGGAAAATCCCCTGGAAGAGGGCATGGCAACTCACTCCAGTATTCTCACCTGGAGGATCCCATAGACAGAGGAGCCTGGTGGGCTTCAATCCATAGGGTAGAAATGAGCCAGACATAACTGAGGTGACTTGGCATCCACGCATGAAATAGCTTCATATAATAAGACCTGCCGGTGTGTTTCTTTTCCCCTTTTCTTGTAACTTTCCCTGCTTCACTGCATTAGCTTCACCCTGGAGACAGACGACCCTATAGTCCACATAGAGGACAAGCAGGGGTTGTGGTCCTGAATAGTTGAGGGAAAGGATCCCCTTCCTTTCCAGTTGAAAGGAGCCTTTTCCAGGCTCAGCTTGGACTGGCAGGGCCTTTCTTGCTAACTTGTCACCTCCATTTATCAGAGGCTCTGATAGCTAAACAATCTCTCTGCGAGTCTTCCTGGACACAAATTAAGGGTGTATTGCTTCCATGTAAGCAATTGACAATTTCTGGAGAGAAGAGATAAGTTTGTCATCACCCTCAATCTGTCCACAAATGTTCACACATGTATGACATTTTAGTCATCTTCAAGGGAAAAAAAAATGATGCTTTACGGATGTCTCTTCTTCTATCCATCCTCCCCGGAAGAGGTCTCTGCCCCTCTAATTTGCTTCAGGGCAATCTCCGCCAAGGACTTGCTAGACAGAAGCTCCTTGGGGGCCTCTTTCAGGCAGTCCTTGGGATGCTTTAGTTCTAAAGCCATGACACCATGGCTTAGAAAAACAAGCAAGCCTGGAAGAGAAGGGCCACATCCAATTCAAGCATAGGGAGCAGGCCTTCCCATGGAGAATAGGGCTTCCTAAAGCAGCCTCCACTCTGTTCTCTATCTCATTAATCTGTTTATTTCCTGCACAGCATTTAACACAATATGCCGGTGTCACTCATTGGGATCCAAGCCCTATAAAGTATGGGTCTTGTTTTTCTCATCCATTGCAGTATCCCAAATACCTAACAAAACCTGACATATGGTGGATGCTCAATAAATGTTTGTTAAATGAATAAATTGGGCCATAAACTCTTATGGGGAGTCCTGAGCCAATGAAGGCTCCTGTCTGGAGCAAATTCCATGCACAGCTTCCCCTGTATTTATAGCAATGGGCTAATATTTTGCTTTGTACCAAATTGCCAAAAGTATTGGAGCTTCAGTTTCAGCCACAGACCTTCCAATGAGCATTCAGGTTTGAATATTCCAAGAGCTGGCTAACCGGAAAAGACCCTGATGCTGGGAAAGATTGAAGGCAAAAGGAGAAGGGGTCAGCAGAGGATGAGATGGTTAGATAATATCACCAATTCAATGGACATCCGTTTAAGCAAATTCCGGGAGAGAGCAAAGGACAGGGGAGCCTGGCATGCTGCATTCCATGGGGTCGAAAAGAGTTGGACATGACTTAGTGACTGAACAACAACAATATTTTGCTTAGAAGCTGCCTTGGATGTCTGCAGGGGTTGGCGGGGGGGTTACCTATACCTGTCCCCTATCTCAATCAGAGCAATTCATTTTTGCCAGCTTTGCATATTATAATTCCATGAAAAATTTTGTTCAGAAATTAAAGAATATAATTATTTTTAAGTGTCTACAAATCACTGATCTAGACTTATACTGAGAAGGAAATCATGCCATTTTAATTAGATGTTTTTGCAAAGCAAAAGCAATGACACCTTTCAAGAGGATATTCCCTTGAAAGATATCACAAGCAGAGTTCTGCAAATATTCTCAACATCACCACATGTTAAGAAAGCTTTACAAACCAACAAATCTGTTGATTCCAAAGTCAGGTTGGACCAGAGAATGTCTATCTTGTGTAATTGGTGCCTCTCTCTCCTCCTCTGCTTTCATCAAAGGCTGTGCAAGACAGGCAAAATGCTGCCCAGATAGAAAGCAAAAGAAATTAAAGGAACAAAAGAGGTGGCAGAGGCAGCTGAGAGGAAATTTGGCTGCCTGCAGGATGGGTTGGAAGGTGGCAGTGATGACAAAGTAGGTTCAGGATGCCGGGAAGCCAGGAATCAGGCTCTGATGCTGAGAATGGAGAGAAGAGAACTGGATTCTTCCTCCAAACAAGAATCCTCCTGGTTTCCCATCATCTCACTCTCCACCATGAGCAATCTGAACCTTTCCAAAGGGATCATTCCAGCCTGCAACAGCTCTGGTAAGGTTCACTTTCTGAATGATGAAGGGGATGGCTAGAATGGGATGTGACATCTTGCACAAGTTGTTGCTGTCGTTGTTGTTCAGTCGTTCAGTTGTCTGACTCTTTGCGACCCATGGGCTGCAGCACACCAGGTTTCCCTGTCTTGCACAGGGCACACTACCAACTCACCATCTGGATGGTGATGGGTGATTCTTGACCACGTCTCTTTCTGTCTCATCCTGTCCTCCTAGTGGACAGTGGCACTTACGTGTGGGACACAGTGCCCCAAGCACTAGACACAGGAAAGATTCTAAGATTGACTCCTGGGTTTGCTAAAAATTACAAAGTGGGGTTTCCCTAGCGGCTCAGTGGTAAAGAATCTGCCTGCCAATGCAGGAGACACAGGTTCAACCTCTGAGCCAGGAAGATCCCACATGCTGCAGAGCAGCCAAGACAGTGCGCTGCAACTATCGAGCCTGTGCTCTAGAGCCTGAGGGCCACAGCTACTGAAGTCCGTGCACCCTAGAGCTCATGCTCCTCAATAAAAGAAGCCACCACAATGAGAAGCTTGCACACCACAACTAGAAAGTAGCTCTTGCTCACCACAATTAGAGAAAAGCCCATGTAGCTATGAAGACCCGACACAGCCAAAAATAAATAAATAAATAAAATTATTTTTTAAGATTACAGAGTGGTGAACTCAGTGCTGAAAACAGTGTAGGCGCAGCCCCACTGAGATGGCCTTCCCCCAACACATAAGAAGGCAGACTTGTGTCCAAATGGGGGCTTGTTTCTGCAAAGATCAGAACCTAGTCTTCTGATGGAAAGTGTCTGGCTAAATGCTGAGTTTTATCACCACATGAACATCATCCTTTGCAGCCCCAATAAAATGAAACAAGACAGTAATGGCCATCAGCAGAGAAGCACGTACCAGAGTCACGCACTGGATTCCTATTGGGAAGATGCTAAAAGCCTGCCCTTTAAACTCTCAAAAGAGAATTTCCTGTGCCAATACTCTGAGACTTCAGAAATTTCCATGTAACCTGTGTACCATTCCCCATAGCCCCATGAAGCATCCATCTGCGTGAGTCTTACCCACGTCAAGCCAACCTCTACTGGGACAGCCCCAGGGGCAAGGCTGTTCATTGCCTGGCTAGGTGGTCTGTTCCAACTTTAAGCAGCTCAGACTTTGAGAAGCTTCTTTCTTTTATCAGATGAAAACCTATTTCTCTGAAACCTCAGTTCTGTCCTCTGAGGTCACAGGGAGAAATGAGTTATTCCCCATCTACAGAAATATCCATCCAACATTCAAAGGCAGCCACCATGCCAAACACCCAGCCTTTCTATTCCAAGATAAACATTGCTAGTTGCCTCAACCCCTTCAGAATTGTTTAGACTTATAAATAATACCATCCAACACTAAAGACATCATGGGTAGGTCTAGCCAATACAGAATACAGTGAGACCATGACCTCTCAGCTTCTGGACACAGATTCAAATGCCTTCTGGCCTGCAGAGTTTCTAGAATCTGCCACTCTCCTCATATTGAAATTGGAACATTTTCTTTCCTCTAATTTTCTGGAAGCTATTCCGTTCTCTATGATTGCCAATTGCTGTCTATAATTAAACCTGCAGCCTCCGTGCTAGGAAGGAATTGAATAAAAGCTGGAGACATGAATGTGCCCCAGCAAAGCTCTAGACAGTTCTTTTCCCTGCTTAATTCAAAACATCACGCACAAGTTCATCTTTCTTCCAGATCACTCCCCACAGTGACAAATGCTTTCACCCATTTTACTGACAATAAAAGCAAGGCACAGAGTTATAAGTGATTCCCAAGGGCCCAAGGACAGTCAGTGGTAAATTCTTGATTCTACCCCAAACCTTCAAGCTCCCAGCTCTGAGCCTCATTGTTAGGAAGAGTAATTCTGGAACACCCCACCAACAGGGGCAGCTGCAGAGACTCCAAAGGCTGTTGTCAGTCATTGTCTCCATCTTTGACCGAGGACAGTAAAAGACGTGGGATCACCAAAGGAACTTTTGGAGGTTGCAGATAAGGACTGAGCCTGAGGGCTAAGGACTGGCTTCTGATTTCTGAATTCTTCCATGCCTCACTGCCCCTTTACCGCTCACAAGAGCCAGGAAATTTCACTCCTCATGACACAGGGAAAATATTCGCTTCCTCTTGGTAATAGAATCCTAAAGGCTGTCCCAGCCTGTCCCATTCTGTGTTGGCACAGAGGCAGGATGTCTGATGACAAATGCGTCCCGCCATGGAGTTTGAAATGGGGCCCAAAGGTGGCAGAAACAGACTTTCCAGTGACTTTTATGTCCCCACTCAGAATGGCTGTAAAGAACACAAGACATAAAGTACCTCCCTGTATAATTTGCGGGTTTATAGGTAGTTTCATCACTTTTTTTTTTAATGGCTATCCAAAGTGATTTTTAAGTTTCCCTTATGGCTGGAACCAAATGCTCTGAAAAAGCCAGGAGAGCTGAGGAAAGAGGGAGACCCTGGAGGAGGGTGCCCACTCCCCTTCCCAGTCCGTGGCCAGGAGGCTGGGGGTGGCAGGCAGGGACAGGGGGGTGATGCTCAGGACACACAGCTCTGCCTGCTCAGAAATTTCCTGCAGGAACATCCATGGGCAGAAGCTTGATGGTTCTTCCACCTCCAACCCTCCAAAGGGGAGGCCAGGGGCTTCCCTTGGACTTGAACTTAGAGCTGAAAGGACTATACACACTATCCTGAAAGGACAGGATACGAATAAGGTAAGGGTGGCACTGGGATCATCCTGTCTCACCCTGACCACATGGTAGTCAAACAGCTTCCTTTCTCGCATCTATCCCAGAACCCGTGAGCCGCTTCTTAGCACTTATGGGAAGTTGCTGTCATTTCGCTGATTTTGTGCTTCCTTGGTTATTGTGTGTGTGTGTGTAATTAGGGATGGAAATCATCTAAAAACTTTGCCAGTACACGATTTAAATATCTCAACCACCTACAAGCATTTGCTTATTGCTATTTGTATTACTTTATTATATTAAATTTAATTTATGTTTCATATCAATTAAATTGAATTAAGACAAATACACTAAATGTTCAGAAATGTATTAAATGTTAAATTGTTAAATTATATTTATACTTGACATAATTACAGGCTCACAGAAGTTGCAAAAACAGCACAGAGTCCCCGATGTACTCTGGCCTCACGAGAACATCTTACACAATTGGAGAAGAAAATACCAAGCAGGAAACGAACACTGTGCATTCTACAGGCAGTTGCGCTGATGTCTGTGTGTGCATGTGTACGGATATGCATGTGTGCATGTCTGTGTCTACATCTATGTGTGCTGGGTATCTGGCAGTAAGTGCCTGCCTGGGTCTGCGCATGTGTGTGTGTGTGGTTCTACACAATTTCATCATAAGTATCAACTCCCATAACCACCACAGTGCAAATACAGAACGGTTCTGTCCCCACAAAGACCCCCGCCAGCAGCACCTGGTTACACTTCGTGTATCCGTGTACTCCAAGCCAGAGAGGACCACTCCTCTCCCATCCAACATGCGTGTTCAGCTTGCAGGGCACCCACCATGTTCTGAAGTCCCCACCAGGACCTCCTCTCCAGCTGTGGGCGTGGAGGACTCTGAAGGTAACCCGGGGATGGAGAATCTGGTTCTCCGCGTGAGACCTGGTGAGGGTGATGGAGGCTGCAGCCTCCCTTCTGGAGCTGACAGTGGACTCCTCTGACCCCAGAGTGGTCCCCAGAGGCCATACACTCCACCCACTCCCCTCCCCAGCCTCCTCCTCCCCCACCCTCCCACCTACCCCTCCAGTGATACAGGACCACTGGAGGGATGATTGGGGGATGCTTTCCAGGGCCAACTTTCAGGTACAGGAGATTATGAAGGCCACCCAGTGACCCAGCCCCACGGGGGCCTCCAGGCTTTTGAAGAGGGATCGAGAAGAAGGAAGGCAGAGACTGAGGAAGCAGCAATACTGCCCAAAGCTGATACTGCTTTCCTGTGAGTCCCCCGCTGTCAATGTCAATGATTGAGGGCCCTCCCCCACCCTGCACTCTGGCATTAGGCAGTCCTGGGGGCCCCTCGCCCTCTCCTCCCTTCGGAGGATCTCTGGGCGTTCACACCAAAGCAGCGCCCCCTGGACTACAGAGTGGAGAATGCCCTTGGTCTCCACGGGGCATGGCAGGACCAGAGCCTGTTCTCCATGCATCAGGGGCTAAAACCCAGGGTCCTCCTGCAAGCCTAGAATGGTCTGGATGCCTCAGTTCCCTTGCCACCTTCTGGAACCTGCCAGGACCCCAGCTCACATTCACCCTCTCCCGGGTTCCCCAGGGCACCCACGAGCAGGGAGGCCACAGCTTCTCTCTGGGGCTCGGATGCAAAGTGATGGCTCTCAGTTCCCCGTAACCATCCTTGTCCATGGCAACAGCAGCGCTCAGCCCTCCCTGCCTCAGCGGTCCGCTCTCATCCCAATTTCCGAAAGGAACAAGGCCCTCTGGCCTCCCCTGAGACCACCACTGAGTAAAGGAAGCAGAGGCCTCCAGCAGAGCAGCCAGCAAGGCTCAGAAGGCTGCTGGCAGGACATCAGGTCTCAAAGGCACACAGATGGTGCCAGCAAGGAGTCTGGTCTCCCAGGTGGGAGCAGGGGAAGGGATGTGTGCGTTTTTTAAATGGCTAAAATAACGCATCCGTGGGTGGGGGCGGCCATTCAGGGCCTCACCATCCCCAACCAGGCAGAACAAATCTGGGCTCTGATGGCCATTAATACATGAACCTTTCACTCCATCTGCAGGAGCTTAAACAAGACAAGACCCACAGTCCCTAAAGCCTCACTGGACGGGAGAAGGGTACTGTACCAATGATGTTGACCTCATGCTTGAGAGCTACTGCCTCCCTGAGAGTTATGGAGGCTAGGCCTCTAGACAAGGTCATGGTCAGAGGTACCCTCATCTGCAGCCCCCAGTTCCCTATCCCCCTTGCCAGTCATGGCACCTACAATTCCAGAAGCTTCTTGAGAGCCCAGACCATGTTTCATTTTGCTCACCACTGATCTTCATTATCAAGCCCCATGCTTGATAGAACAGAAAGCTGTAATTAACAATACTGTATTGGGTGATTTAAAATATGTTAACAATGTAGATCTCATGTTGTGTTCTTACCCACACACACACAAACGTAAGGATACTTTTGGAGGTTATAGATATGGTTAGTAGCTTGACGGTATCATGAGTATTTTGCATATGTGCAAACGCATCAAAATGTATACACTAAGGGAACTACAGTCAATGTTTTGTAATAATCTATAAAGGAAAAGAGTTTTGAAAGTATATTATTTATATATATATAAATCACTTTGCTGTACATCTGAAACTAATACAACTTTGTGAATAAACCATGCTGTTGTTGGTCACTCATTTGTGTCTGACTCTTTTCAACCCCATGGACCCACCAGGCTCTTCTGTCCATGGAATTCTCAGGCAAGAATACTGGAGTGGGTAGCCATTCCCTTCTCCAGGGGATCTTTCCAACCCAGGAATCAAACCTGTATCTCCTACATTGGCAAGAGGATTCTTTATCCCTGAACCAGTACTATACTTCAATTTTTTAAAATAAAATGTATACACTAAAAATGTGCAATATTTTTGTATATTAATGGTATTTCAGTAAAGCTAAAAAAATGTTCTGAAAATGTGCTTGTTGAATGAATGAAAGAGTTAGTGAGTCAATCAGTTAGGGAACTCATTTGCTGAATATCCATAAGCACTTGTGGATGTTTAGTGGATGTTCAGCTGATTGTTTGTATCCCCCATACACTGAGTAACCTTCAGAATAATATGAAGGAACTGGTCTCTGTCAGGTAGGAATCTCCAGCCTCTGCAGGGGGTAGACACTGAGTTTCCAGAACACCCATGGTGTTTGGAGACACTGATCATTATAAAGCTGTCCTTTATGTCAAGCCACATCCAATGTGTTGAGACTCAAAGCCGCTAAAGTTCACGGGAGAAAAAACTGTGTCATTCGATTTGTTCACCAAAGAGCAGGTCAGACAGAAAGGTTACCGTCCTCTTAAAAATATTCCAACAACTTTTTTTTTTAATTTTAATGTTATCATTTTGCCTTTTCGGAGAAAGGGTTTCTATTTATCAGCAATGAGTAAATGCTCCCAAAATTGGGGATTACGGACTCTTACCTTCTCTTTATCAGCAGGTAATAAAATGAATGGGCAGATGACAGCAATGTGATTTGAGGATTACAAAATTTATGAGGAGGCAGCACGCTGAGGAGGATAGTGATGACGACATGAGCGAGAGAGGGAGAAGCAGGTGGAGGACGGAAAACCCAACAGAAGTACTTTCCCCTGGACTCTTGGCTTCAGAAATGAAGATGTTTGCCTCCACAACCTGTCCACTGCCTGGCACAGGGGAAGAAACTCTAAGTGTGTTTTGAATCAGGACATCGGCTGGTGAACGGCTCCACTGTGGGGCCATCATGGGAATTAAATGAGACGATCCTCAGAAAATGTTTAGTTCAGAGCCGGACACCGGGCAGCACTCAGTGAAGATCACCTTCATCATCACTGTCAGCCTCCTCACCTAATGACACTGTGTATGAGAGCATAAAGCCCCGAATCAGCCATGTCCTCGCTCACCATTAACTCCTTGCGTTCAAAGTACAGGGACACATGTACAGCCATGGCTGATTCCTGTCAGTGTGTGGCAAAACCACTACAATATTGTAAATTAGTTAGCCTCCAATTAAAATAAATAAATTTTAAAAAAAAGAATCTAGTTGAGCTTTAAAAAAATAACAACAAAGTACAGCAGAGGCCTGGCCGCAAAGTCAGGTTTCTCTCTCATTGTCATGTTTGTGTCCATCAGTGCTGTGGGTTGAATTGTGTCCCCAGAAAGACCTGTTGGAGTGCTAACCTCTGGGATCTGTACACATGGCTTTACTTAGATGAGGGTCTTTGCAGATGTAATTGAGTGAAGATGAGGTCACACTAGCTCTTGTTGAGCCCTAATGCAGTGACTTGTCGCCTTATAAGAAGAAGGAAATTTGGACACACACATAGAGATGCATACAGAGGGAGGTGGCCAGGGGAAGATGGAGCAGAGACTGGAGTGGTGTCTCTGCAAGCCAAGGAACACCAAGGATGCCGACAGACAACAGAAGCTGGGAGAGGAAAGTAAGGGCCCTCCCCCAGGGAGCAGGGCCAGCCGACACCTTGATCTCAGACTTCTGGCCTCCTCATTAGTGACAGAATGCATTTTTGTTGTTATAAGCACCCAGTTCATAGTTCCTTGTTATGACAGGCATACAAAATGAACACAATAGGTGCCTTCAGCTGATCTGTTGGCATCTACTCTGCACCTGCAGGGCATCACAATGGGGCAGAAGAGAAACACGATAGTCCCTGCCCCCGCTGTGTGCCATGGGCTCTGGGTACCACAAACAAGAACCAGGCCTCAGCCATAGTGGACCACACAGTGGGAACAGAAAACAAAAGCATACATTTATCCATGTGACTTGAGATCAGTCTTCTGAGACAAACATGGGTGAGGAGAGGTGCTAGGGGAGGGAAAGCCATTTTCTGATTGGATGGGACAGCTGTCACTCACTGTGTACTGGGCTCCTTTGAGCTGGGCTGTGGTCCTCAGGGCTCCTTTGGGGACACAGCTGTCCCTGGTTTCTCTAACAACAAAGGACTGCAGTCACCACAGCACCTTGCTGGGTTGCAGGGGTCTCAGGTAGGCTCACGCTTTGTTACATTGAGAGCCTGCCCCCATACAAGTCAAACCCCTTTCCTTAGTAGATGATCTTTCTCAAAGTTCTTTAAACTCAGGACCCTTTTGGCAAACACAAACATCTCACAGACTAGATGAGGCACAACTGGAATCAAGATTGCTGGGAGAAATATCAATAACCTCAGATATGCAGATGACACCACCCTTATGGCAGAAAGCGAAGAGGAACTAAAGAGCCTCTTGATGAAAGTGAAAGAGGAGAGTGAAAAAGCCGGCTTACCATAGCTGATTCATGTCAATGTATGACAAAAACCACTACAATATTGTAAAGTAATTGACCTCCAACTAATAAAAATAAATGAAAAAATGAAACAAAAAAAAAAGAAATATACCTGCAAGAAAGAGAAAAGGTACTAAAGTCTTCCACTGACTGTACCTACAAAGTCAGGAAGCAAGTGATATCTTCACCTTTTCCCCTATGAAATTAATAAAGATCAGTAAATGGAAAAAAAAAAAAAACTCAACATTCAGAAAACTAAGAACAAGGCATCCAGTCCCATCACTTCATAGAAAATAGATGGGGAAACAATGGAAACAATGACAGACTTTATTTTCTTGGGCTCCAAAATAACTGCAGATGGTGACTGCAGCCATGAAATTAAAAGACGCCGCTCCTTGGAAGAAAAGCTATGACCAACCTAGACAGCATATTAAAAAGCAGAGACATTACTTTGCCAACAAAGGCCCATCTAGTCAAAGATATGGTTTTTCCAGTAGTCATGTATGAATGTGAGAGTTGGATCATAAAGAAAGCTAGGACTGGAGAACTGATCCTTTTGAACTGTGGTGTTGGAGAAGACTCTTGAGAGTCCCTTGGACTGCAAGGAGATCCAACCGGTCAATCCTAAAGGAAATCAGTCCTGAATATTCATTAGAAGGACTGATGCTGAACCTGAAGCTCCAATATTTTGGCCGCCTGGTGCAAAGAGCTGACTCATTGGAAAAGACCCTGATGCTGGGAAAGACTGAGGGCAAGAGGAGAAGGGGACGACAGAGGATGAAATGGCTGGATGGCATCACTGACTCAATGGACATGAGTTTGAACAAGCTCTGGGAGTTGGTGATGGATGGGAAAGCCAGGCGTGCTGCAGCCCATGGGGTCGCCAAGAGTCAGACACAGCTAAGTGACTGAACTGAACTGAAACATCTCATGGTGTGTCCCACAGCCCCCTTTGGGTCAGGCCCCTGGCAGGGCCTGCCCCCCGCCCCACCCCAGCTTCTGTGTTACTTTGCAGCTAAGAGGACTTTGTAGAGTAATTTTCACAGGCTTGGTCACTTCGCCCGTGCAGCTCCTCCAGAACTTAAACACACACGTGCTTCAGCAGGGCAGCCCCAGTCTAGCAGGCTCTGCACCACCCAATCCTATCTGCTGCCGGAGCAGCTTCCTGTGTCACTGTTGTAACAGGATTAAAGAAGCAAATAGCTCAAAGGTTTCCAATATGGAATACAGTTCCTCAAGGCTCATTTTAATATTTCAAATCAAAAGAGGGAAAAGGCTGCTGGCTTTCAACTCCCAAATTTTTATTAAAATGTGGTCAAGGACTTCCCTGGGAGTCCAGTGGCTAGGACTCTGAGCTCCCAATGCAGGGGATCTGGCTTCGATTCCTTGTCAGTGAACTAGATCCCACATGCTGCAACTAAGAGTTCACATGCTCAACTAAAGATCCCACATGCTGTAACTAAGACCCGACACAGCCAAATGAATAAATGAATACTTAAAAAAAAAAAAGTAAGAAGATCACGTAGTTGTTGTTTAGTTGCTAAGTCATATCCAACTCTTTGTGACCCCATGGATTGCAGCACGCCAGGCTTCTCTGTCCTTCACTGTC
The DNA here is from genome assembly GCF_033118175.1 of Dama dama. NCBI lineage: Eukaryota > Metazoa > Chordata > Mammalia > Artiodactyla > Cervidae > Dama > Dama dama. The sequence goes on along the minus strand of NC_083694.1, from coordinate 44,729,551 downwards.
TCCGGGAGCTTGCTTAAACTCATGTCCATTGGTCAGTGATGCTATCCAACCATCTCATCCTCTGTCACTCCCTTCTCCTCCTGCCTTCAGTCTTTCCCAGCATCAGGACCATGTGCTTCTGTGGCTATCCTCTCTCTTTTCATTGAAATTTCCCTTATTCTCAACCAGGACCTCAGTTGACGTCTCATCAGTTCAGTTGGCTCCATTCCAAAGGCCCAGACAAGGTCTCAGATCATGGAGGGACATGTTCCACCCTCAACCGGGTAAGACACACTGCGGGTGGAGTACCTGATGGTGTCAAAAAATATTCACTGAGCGCCGTGCTTCTGGGCTGCAGGTACAGTGGTTAGCCAAGCAAACGGCAGTCCTGTCCTCATGAAGCTTACACTGGAACATGGGCACTCCTGGGGAGGGAAGGACAGAGCCCCACGCTACATATGGAAGCCCTTTAAAATAAAGGTAAAGGAAAGAAATCCAGTTATTTGCATTTTGCAAACCACAGGGGAAAACTTTATGTGACAGCTTCCTGGCTCCTGAGACTAATGAGGAAGAGTGATCTTCCTCCCAGAAGGCATTGCAGAGTATCTGGGGTGCAGGAGTGGTAATTAGATCTCTCTGTTTGTCACAAAGAAGCATGGATGGGTTAGTTCTGTTATCAATTTCGAACAGATGACACACGCGCAAGGGAAAGCGTTCTGACAGAACCAAAGGGTAAACGCGAGAAGGAAGTTTCCTGTGTATTCTAGATGAGCTGTGCAACCATAAGCATGGCTGCAGGTACACGAGAGCATGCCATGGTGTCTGTGTGTTACCATCTTAGGGCTCTCTCCTGAAGACTGTCCTGGACCCAGATGTTTAGCTCTGCCTCTTTCTCTGAAGGGTGAGGGTTAGGGTTCAAATGGTTCCACTGTAAGGATACTCCACAGTGCATGGATCCAGTCCTTTCTTGGTAGATGTATGTATCTTTCCTTTTTTCCTCCCATGTTTATTCTTGTGCATACATCTTTATGCACCTGTGCAAACATACCTGTAAGATGAAATCCTACATGAACTTGCTGAAATGAAGGGCATGTGCATCTTGCCTCTTGATACTGTACCTCTTTGTGTTCAGTTGTGTATGACTCTGCAACCCCACGGACTGTAGCCTGCCAGGCTTCTCTGTCCATGGGACCTCCCAGGCAAGAACACTGGAACATGTTGCCATTTCCTCCTCCAGGGGATCCTCCCAATCCAAGGATCGAAACTGTGTCTCTTGGCGTCTCCTGCTTTACAGGTGGATTTTTTACCACCTGGGAAGCCCTACATCTTGATAGATGTCAGCAAATTGCCCACCCCTCAAAGAAAGGTCATTCCAATTGACATTCCCACCATAAGGACAACTGTTTCCTTATCCTTATTGTCAATCAGATAGATTTAAAAACACCATTTCAGGGAAGTTTTAACACTAAGAGTGAAGTTTATCATCTTTCGTACATCTAAGAGCCATTCTCTTTTCTCTTTGTGAAATGTGTCCTTGAATGATGGCTTGAGGAATTGAGAGCCCTGATCCATCTACCTTGCCTCTGCCACAACCACACTTCTCACTGCAGACCCAGGTGAGTTACTGCCTCCTCTCCTGCATCCAGAAAACGCAGGGCACATTTAGAAAGTATTAATAAATCGTAACCAACTCAGTTGTGATGGTTTGGTGCCCTCCTCAAGACAGCTGAGAGCCTGCTGGCATCTTTCAAGATGAGGATTTGAGCCAAAAGGTCTGGGGATGTCATAGGAGCCAGCTGGCAGAGGAGGGACGAGAGCAGAGGGTGAGGAGAGGGCAGAGACTGTGCCCCCAGACGGCTGCTCACCCAGCTCTCGGCTGGTTCCTGGGCCACATGTCCTGGGACCCAGAGCTGTGCCCTGCTGGTGGAGCACCTGGGCATCTGCCACTCAGGTAGAGTGGCGACGTACTGATGCCTAGAGCAGCCACGCATCCCTACAGAGTCCACACCACTGAAGCCACTTCCTGGGCGGGTGCTGTGCCCATCTGGTGCTGACAGCTCTGAATTCTGCTTCTGGGTGGACATGGAGAAGCGTCTCTGGGTACCTGGCCAGGCTCTGCCTCCCCCAACCCAGCACCCCCGGCAGCCCACGGCTCTGAGCTTGTGATTTCATTGCGGGACCTGTCTTGCTCCTGGGATGAGGAGAAAATGAAGACTCAGCAAACCACAACAGGAAGACTAAACCATTGGTTGTAAAAATGCATCAGTATGGTTCCTTAGTTGTAACAAAGTTCCACACCAGGACCAGATGTTACTTACAGAAGGAACTGTCCTGGGGGAGTGGGCGGAGACATGGGAACTCCTCACACTCTCTGTATAATTTTGCTATCAACCTAAGACTGCCCCCCAAAAAATACAGTCTAAAAAAAAAGGAATCAGAAAAGATTTTGATCCAAGACATGCTGTGCTTTCCTCTGTTCTCTGGTATTCATGGCATCTTCCTGGGGTACTTGTCCCCACTTGGGGCAATTAGCAGGTTTCACTGGGGGTGGGGCTGAGGCTGGGATATTTAACACCTAAATTCTTTTTTTTAAGGGCTTCCCAGATGGAGCTAGTGGTAAAGAACCCGACTGCCAACGCAGGAAACAAGAGACAGTGATTCCATCCCTGAGTCAGGGAGATCCCCTGGAAAAGGGAATAGTAACCAATCCCAGTATTCTTGCTTGGAGAATCCCATGGACAGAGGAGCCTGGTGGGCAACAGTCCACGGGAGAGTTGAGCACAACTGAAGCGACTTAGTATGCATGCACATTGAGGGTGGGGCTAAGGTTGGGATATTTATCACCTAAATTGTTTTTTAACATATTTATTTGTTTGTTTTGGCTATGTCAGGTCTTAGTCGCAGCGCCCAGGATCTTTGTTGCCTCATGTGGGGTCTTTCATTGCAGCCCAAGGCCTACCTAGTTGCACTGCTCAGGCTTGGTTGCCCCACAACACGTGGGATCTTAGTTCCTTGACTAGGGATCGAATCCATGTCACCTGCATTGCAATATGAATTCTTAACTGCTGAACCACAAGGAAAGTTCCTTAACACCTAAATTCTAAAGCCCACATAGCAAGAAGGAGCAGAATGAAGGGTGGGAGGTATAAATCAAACAAAAGGCAGAAATGAGAAGGTGAGAACAGAAGGCAGATGAGATGAGACTGATCTCAGAAGTGACTCAGGTGATGCAGGCAGAGATGTGCTCTGAGTGGTGGGGGAGCTCTGGGAAGTGATACCCGGGCTCCTGGAGCCCCCTTCCCTGCATCTGATCAGTCACCCCCAGAAGGGACAAAGGCCAGCTCCCCTTCCAGTGTCTGCCTCCCATCCTCCCCATTCCATCACCCCACCCCCGTGCTCAGAGTCTAGAACTCACTGTGAACATGGAAGGAAGGGGCTGTGGCAGCAGGGGCTGCTACATTGCCAGGAGCTCACCCCCCACCCCTGCCCTTTTCTTTGTCCATGAGCAACAATTTCCAGGTGCCTAGGATGTGCCCAGCCCAGGGCTGAGTCCCCACCCCTGTGGCTCTCAGAGTCTGTGGTTTTTTTGTTTTTTGTTTTTTGGGTCTGTGGTTTTGAGTGAGGGACCTGTCAACCCAACTCAATCTGATGATGAAGGTAGGTGGGGAGGGAGCCTCCTGGGGATTTGAACAGGACAGACTAAAAGCCAATCCAGGGCCCTGGCCCCAGGAGGCCTTAAGACCCTACCATTAGAGAGCCTGCAAGGTGGGCAGGAAAAGAGCTGCTGGGACCCAAGCCAGAGACAAGGGAAGCAGCCTCATGACCTTGCCCAAAGACATGTAGTCAGGGATGCAGGGGGACCTAGGAGAAAGGCCTTTGCACCCAAGTGGCATTTGCTAGCACCCTGTTGGAACTAGGGTTTCTTTAGGCCTAAAGGTAGGGAGCGGGGATGCCTCCTCACTCAAGAACATCACAATCCAACTTTCTAGTTGCTGCAGAAAAATGCCCCTTTTCCAAACCCACACATTCCCCAATCTGCTTGGCCCCAAATTTGGGAGGAACAAGCAGCAAGATCAGTGACCAAAACTGAGAGATACACAGACAAGCCTCCTGGGCAGCCACCCTTTCCAGGAGTACCCACTGAGCCCCGTCCAGCTGCTCTATGTGGGGGAACACTGGGGCCAGACTGTGATGGGACCAGTGATGTGCACCAAACAGGATACACCCAGGCGTGGCCAGGCACACACACACACCACAGCCCAGGGGAGCCCTCCAAGTCACTCGCTGTCAGCCACAAGGACACTGTCTTCTGCCTCCTCCTGGACTGGTCCACTTCAGGACTCCTTCCCCTGAGGATCGAGTGCCTGCTCCACCGGCTGACTCATCTGATGCCCCGTGAGCACAGAGCCCTGTGCTCCGCCAGGAGCTCCTCCAGCCCCCAGAAGCTACAGTGAGTGCCCCACCCTCCTGGAGCTCACCACCCCACAAAGGACTCAGCATGCGTGTGCAGCTGGGGTCACCTACAATGCAAGATGCCCTGCAGAGCCTGACGGGAGTGTCTAAGGAGGAGGAGGAAGGGGCAGCAGCAGAAAGTCAGGATAGGCGTCTGGGAACAATGGTGGACACAGTTCAGGGAGGCTGGAGAAGACCCCCACAGTTTGAGGGAGGGCCCGCTATGGAATAGCGTGCCCCGGAGGTTTATAGGATGGACATGGAGGGAGAGGAGGCTTGTGAGGAAGCAGGCTGACACAGGATCCCACAGGAGGAGACGAAGGCTCTGCAAAGGCAAGAGAACTCGAGGGAGGGGCTGGACCTTGGAGACTGATGAAGACGGAGTGAACAAGGTTGGGGTGGACAGTGGGAGGAGATGGAGCTGGAAAGAGTGGAGTGTGTGCACTGAGATTTTGTTTTTAATTTTTATTGGAGTGTAGGTGCTTTACAATGTTGTGTTAGTTTCAGGTGCATAGCAAAGTGAATCAGTTTTACACATACGCATATCCACACTTTTTCAGATTCTTTTCCCACATAGGTCATTATAGAGTACTGAGTAGAGCTCTTTGTGCTATATAGTAGGTCCTTATTAGTTATCTCTTTCATAGATAGTAGTGTAGTAAGCCCAGAGACAGGTTAAATTTGCCCCAGGCTCCTGGGAGATGATCCTTAAGATAAGAGAGTCCTTGTTTACCTGGGGGGCTTGACTACCAGACAGTCTAACGATGTGACTGGGAGGAGGGCTTTGCATCACGAGGTATCATCCTGACAAGCTTGCAGTAGTCATGTGAGTGACCAGCCAGGTCTATGTGACTGGATGGGCCCCCAATAAAGACTCTGGACATTGGGGTTCGGGGGGTCTCCCCGGGCTGGCCTGCCCTGTGTGTTATTGTTACTTGTGTAATCACTGGGAGAAATTAGCACTGTCCAAGCATCCAGGGGAAGCTCCTGGACTTTCCTGGCCTCTGTCCTGTGCATCCCTTCCCCGGGCTGATTTTAATCTGTATCCGTTCACTGTGACAAACCATAACCAAGGGTGGAACGGCTCTCAGGGAGTCCTCAAACCTGACAGTGGTCCTGCAGACCCCCGAACTTGCATTCAGCACCAGATGTGAGAGTGGTCTGAGGGACTGCTCCCTGACACTGCAGCAGGAAGGGCAAAATGGAGTCCAGTCTGGAAGGCTGGAGAGTGAGGGTGTTTGCAAGCAGAGTGCCCAAGTGGTGGTGAGGAGGCCCGCTGATACACAAGGAGTTTGAGGTGCTCATGGGGTGTCCAAGGAGAGACCCCTGGAAGGAGCAAGGAGCAAGAGGAGCTGTTCATTCACCCGCCATCCATCAACCATCAAAGACAGGATGTGTGGCCAGGACCCAAAATGCACACAGGGGTCACCGTGGGAATGAAACACACGTGGACAGACAAGCAAAGCCATGTTGCACAAAAGTGTGCTCAGAAACAGCAGTCATGGAGGGATAGGATGGGTTCAGTGAGTGACAACATTTATAGGCTGGTGGGTATAAAGAGTCTTGGAGGAAGAGGCCATTTGACTGAGAGCCAGACTAACCAGGTGAGAAGTGAGATCAGAATTTCAGCCTCCAGGAAGTGGTTCCAGGAAGGTCCTGGCACTGGGAGACCTTGGGCCACTCAAGAGACAAAAGAGCCGTGATGTCAGGGCCAGTGAAGCAACATTTCCACAAAGAGCCGGAGAGTAAATACGGGAGGCTTTGCAGGGCACATGGTCTCTGTTGCAATCCATGGGCTCTGCCTGGACAGCATGGAAGCTGCCAGGGGGGACACGGATGCGAGTGGGCGTGGCTGCCTGCCAACCAACCTGTATTTCTACAAAAGCAGGCCAGGTCAGATCTGGCCAAGCACACCCCCGTGTAAGGTTCTGAAGCTCATGAGAACCCTGGCCGGGACTCCCTCTGAGTTGATCCAACACTTTTATACAGTGCTTCTTCCCAGAGACTCTTCACTGGCTGCAATTCTCTGGACACACAGGTGTTTATTTCTGATATTTATCTCCTTTATCCTGACCCTGTTCCATAAACTCGACCTCAAACCACGTTTGAGCAGTGTCCCCCCAGCACCCCATGCATTCACTCCCGGGCTCTGTATAGCCCATGGCACTCAGAATCCACAGCGTCTCCACCTTGTAAGCACGCCGTGCACTCAGGGACCCAGGCACAAGACCTTACATTTTCCCTGTTAAGTTTCATCCTGTTAGAATTGATCCTATCACGGAGACTGTCAGAGTTGTTTAAAGTCCTGGTTCTGTCACTGGAAATTCTACCCCTGCTTACAGCTCTCACAGGAGACCACATGGGAGGAGGTGAGGAGTGTGGACTTGGGCCAGACCACCTGAGGAGGAATCCTGATGTGAGCGCAGGAGATCTGTGGCCCTGAGCTCCATTTTTCTCCAGACTTTAAACTTTTTATTTTGTATGAGAGTATAGCCAGTTAGCAATGTTGTGGTAGTTTTAGGTGAACAGCAAAGGGACTCAGCCATACACATACATGAATCCATTCTCCGCCAGTACCCGCTCCCATCCAATCTGGCACATAACATTGAGCAGAGTTCCACGTGCTATACAGTAGGTCCTTGCTGGTTATCCATTTTGAATATAGCAGTGTGGACATGTGCATCCCAAACACCCTAACTATCCCTTCCCCCATCCTTCTCCCTGGCAATCATAAGTTCGTTTTTCTAAGTCTGTGAGTCTCTTTGTGTTTTATAAAGAAGTTCTTTTGTATCATTTTTTATATTCCACAAGTAATGGATGTCATATGACATTTCTCCTTCTCTATCTGACTTATTTCATTCAGTATGACACTCTAGATCCATCAATGTTGCTGCAAATGGCATTATTTCATTTCTTTTAATGGTTGAGTAATATTCCACTGTATATATGTCACATCTTCTTTATCTATTCTTCTCTGAGGGACATTCAGGTTGCTTCAATGTCTTGGCTGTTGTAAATAGTGCTGAATGAACACTGGTGCGCCTGTATCCTGGCCTCTTTAAAATGCAGACACACAGTGAACCTAGAGGATCTTAGGTGGACCAGCAGTAGCTCACATCCACTGTGCACTCACTAGACGCCAGGCACAGGCCAACACTGGGGTGTTGCAAACTCACTTAATTCACCATCACCCAGAAGATAATGTATTGCCATCACCCTTCCGAGCTCAGGGGGGCCTCTCAGAACCTCAGTTTCTTCATCTATAAAGTAGAAATGATGGTACTCCCTCCCGCACACGGGGCTTATAAAGATTAACTGAATAAACACATATATGGTACCCAGAGGAGTGACAGCCCACGGCATATGTGCCATTAGTCACCCCCAGAAGGAAAGCCATTACTCCTCCCCCAGAAGGTGAGGGCAACTTCCAGGCTCCCTCCACTGGTGAAAGCAGAGCTGGGATTTGACCTGGAAGCCCAGCCCCAGCTCATGCACATCTCCTGCCTCTCATGGCCTGAAGAGTGCCTCAGAAGATCCCCTTCCTGGACTCTCTGAGGTCACCTTATTTCTGGTGGCTGCAGGGCTGGGACGAGAAGGAGCACCTAGAGGCTGAACTTTGCCTCTGTCTTCTTCACTGTGTCCCAGGCTGTAGCGTCTTCTTTCCAAAAGAATCAGATAATCAATACACTCTCCAGAGCATCCAGGCAGTGAAAAATAGAAAAACATCTTCAGGCCCAGAGAATTCAGTAATTAAGTGGAGCGTGGAAGCCAGGGTTTGTTTGGCCGGATGTAATTGGTTTTTGGAAGAAGGGGTGGGAGTGCTGATGAACGACCCCAAACTCCCAGCGCCGGCCAGAGAGGCCCTTGCAGGGGATGCCAAGAATCAGGGGCCCATCTCTGCTAGAGCAGAGGCTCTGGTCTCCCAGAGCCAGGAGAGGGAAATTTGTCTCTGACAGAGGCAGGAACTGGCTGGGCTGGCTGACTGATGGCCATCTCCTGCTCTGCACACACACCATTAATCTCGCAGCCAGCTTGGGCCTGTGGGAAGATGGGATGGCTCCAGACAGCCTGGGGTCACCTTTCCCATCACAGAGTCCTCAGCCAGCCTGTGGCGGCCACTGCACTTGCCCAGCCACCTCCTGCTGAAGGTCAAAGGGAGCACAGCAACCAGGACGGCTGGGGAGGCTCCAAGGGTACCAACTGGGAACAGGTGGGTGTAGGAGGGAGAAGAGAAAGGGGTGAAGTGGAAGACATGGACCTTCTCACCCCGCATGCCACCCCAGCCTGCCCAGAGAGCAGGTCTCAGTGGAGGACACCACGCCAGGCCACCTTCATGGCCCCCAGGGAACTCTCAGGGATGCAGGGCAGGGTGGGTGAGTTCAGGGTAACCAGACAAGCCTCTGGTATACCTTAACTGTCATGACTTAAGCATCCCGACAGACAGGAGTGAGAATTCAAGCTCGGATACTTGCTGCTGGACAGCTGGACTCTGACCTCCAGTTTTCTCTAAGCTACAGTGGGGCGAGGAGACATTCTGGTTGACTACATAAGAGGGCAGGGCTGTGAAAATATGGTAGTGCCTGAAACGCACACGGGACAGCCCCTTGGCAGCGCCCTGCCCTGTCCAGGCTGTGGGGGAGGAAGAGGAGCTGGAGGACCACAGGACTCAGCGGTGAAGGTTTCCAGGCAGAGTGAGACACGGGCTGGGGCATATGGGGAAATGTGGGATTCATGTGGACCGGAGGGTGTTCCCAGCTGGACACATCACCTGAGAGGGCCGGAGGTATGAGCGGCTGACCTGGCACAGAAGCAGTCGAGGCTAGCCCGGGGCCCTACCCACTGGACAGCTGAGGAGCCAGAGCTGCAGGAAGCAGCTGCCCTAAAAGCCAGGATGACCCCACGGCGTGAGACTCAGTTTCCCTAATGGTCCCCCAAGGAAAGGCTTTAGGTGTCAGACCCGTCTGAGGGGCCAGCTCCAGAGGCTGCGGAGTGTTGGTGGGAATCAGGACTATGATTCAGACGTGGGAGATCAGGTGTGAGCCCCAACACGGGAGCCACCTCTGCAGAAGAGAATCCTTCCAAGTGGGACCGAGACACGAATGCTGCCGTTTTCTGAGCGCTCCATGTGTGTCAGGCCCTGGGCTCAGCACTTCCTGACCTTGACAACAACCCAGCTAGCAGGTGTCATCACCCCCACTGAGCATGTGAGGAAATAAGTTCAAAGAAGTGAGGTACCCGGCCCAGATCACTCAGTGAGTAAGTGGTGGGGCAGAGTTTGAACCCAGGTCATTCTGGCTGCAGATCTTACAGACTGTTTACAGACATGTGTACCTGTCTCTTCCCAAGAAGTCCTCTGCTAAGGCACTAAAGATAAGTAAGTTACAGTATCACAAAGCTAGACAGCATATTAAAAAGCAGAGACATCACTTTGGCAACAAAGGTCCATCTAGTCAAAGCTATTTTTCCAGTAGTCATGTACAGATGTGAGAGTTGGACCCTAAAGAAGGCTGAGCATTGAAGAATTGATACTTTCAAACTGTGGTGCTGGAGAAGACTCTTGAGAGTCCCTTGGACTGCAAGGAGATCAAATTAGTCAATCCTAAAGGAAATTAACCCCAAATAGTCATTGGAAGGACTGATGTTGAAGCTGAAGCTGTAGTACTTTGGCTACCTGTTGCAAAGAGCCAATTCATTGAAAAAGGCCCTGATGCTGGGAAAGATTGAGGGCAGGAAGAGAAGGGTGACAGAGGATGAGATGGTTGGATGGCATCACTGACTCAGTGGACATAAATTTGAGCAAAGTCCAGGAGATAGTTAAGGACAGGGAAGCCTGGTGTGCTGCAGTCCATGGGGTCAGAAGGAGTCGGACACAACTGAGCAACTGAACAACAACGATGATGTTGGTATCACCTTATACCTTGGACCACTGAGAACAGCAGTTAATCGTTAATGTAAACAGGAGTTACTGAGTATTGGGGACCAACATAAGCACCTCCCCTTTAGTGCATCCCAGAATCCTCATAACGACCTTCAGAGGCAGGTACTATAGGCATCCCCATTTTGCAATGAGGAAACTGAGGCCGAGCAGTCAGGTCTGTGTCCACGGACACACAGCTCATCAGTGGTCAAGCGCCTGACCACGTGTCCCTGCCCGGAGTGGAGGCCGCTGGAGCACAGGGATGGCTGAGGACCATTCCCAGGCATCCACGCCTCCAAGTCCTGCCTTCGAAAAAGCATGAACCAGAATGAGCTGACACATCAACAGGGCCCTGAGAAAATGATTAATGTGACTCAGGCTGGGGAGATAAGGGGAATAATGCACTGTCTGAATGTACTGTTCCCTGCTGACTGTGGGGTGCAGTCAATGCGGGTGCTTCCAAGCCATAGAATACAGGAGGTGCACCCCCACTCTGCCCATCCCTGCAGCTCCTCCAGCTTCTCTGGGGTCCAAACTACACTTGCTCCCCTTCCACCAGGATAATCACAGGGGGAAGCTGCTCCAGGAATGCCACCTGAGCTCACTGTGCAAGGAGGTTGCTGAGAAGCGTTGCTAGGAGACAGGAGGGGTGGCTGAGGGCATCAGGACCAGGGGTTCCACAGCCCATCAGCAGGCATCGTGGCCAGGTCCAAGGAGCAGGAGCATATGTAATGGACACAAGTCTTGGGGTTTTGATGGGCTGGATCCTACCTGACATTGATAAGGGCTCAAAGGATAAATTGAAATCTAATTGCTGGATGCTTTGGTTTAATATTAGAGCTGCTCCACTTGGTAAATATCAAGGAGCTGGATGCCTTTTCTGAGCCTCTGGGCAAAGTTTAGTGGTGCTGCCCTGGCAGTGAACAAAGGACATGCCAAAGCCAGAGAAAGACAGAGGGAGGAAGGTAGGGAGAAGGGGCAAGGGGAAAGACAGCATTCCCAGGAAGTGGGGTGGTAAAGGAAGCCTCCAGGCCAACCCCCTAAAATCGTCTCCTCACAAAGCCACACTCTATGCTCTGTATGGGAAATGAACATTCCAAGGATATGGCTTCATGGTGGATCTCTGCATCTGGCCTGCTCCCAACACAGCCCAGCCCTGCATCTGAGCGCTCACCCTCCACCCAGAAGAAAAGTCAGGGAGAGACCCTGGTGGATGTGGTAATTCTTGGGCAACAGGAGTGTGTCGGGGGGAGGGAGCCAGAGTCTAGGGAGCAGGGGTGGGAGTTAGCTCTAAGCCCTGGCCAGGGTAGAGGCAGGGAGGGTATTAGTACAAAATGTCCCTGGTAGAAAATAGCTCTATCAGATTTACATCTTAGATAAATCACCCAGGAGTCATCTGAAAAAAAGAAAGAAAGAAGAAAGTTGGATCCTTACCTTATGCCAGAGGAAATAACAGATGGGCCAAAGAGTTAGGGGAGCTTCCTTGATGGCTCGCCAGTAAAGAGTCTGTCTGCAGTGCAGGAGATCCAAGTTAGATCCCTGGATCAGAAAGACCACCTGGGGAGAGAAATGGCAACCCACTCTAGTATTCTTGCCTGGGAAACCCCATGGACAGAGGAGCCTGGCAGGCTACAGTCTATGGGATTGTAAGAGTCAGATACAATTTAGCAACTAAACCTACCTAAAGAGTTAGGGGAGTGATGGAGAGAGAGATAGGAAGGGAGGAAAGAAAGAAGGAAGGAGGAAGGAAGAGAGAGAGAAAGATCATTAAAATAAGTATTTGCAGAAACCATGGGTTTGGTTTTTGTTTTTTGTTTTAAGGTAAAGATCCTTCTAGCAAAGACACAAAATCTAGGCATCCCAAAAAGATAAATGTTAAAACAATCACATAAAGATGAAACTTTTCTGATATATAAAAGCCACCATAAAGAGAATTTTGCTTTGTCTTGTTCCCTAAGGATAAACTCCAAAAAGTTGCAAGTCCTATAAACACAGCCTTAATTTTTTATCACATGAAGAGTTCCTATAAAAGTAAATGAGAAAAAAGTCCAGTAGCCCAATAGAAAATGATAGCTTACAGGAAAGGGACTATAAATGGCTCTTAAATATATGAATGTATGACCCACCTCACTCAGAATAAGATAAAAGCCAGTAAAACCATATCAAGATAACATTATTCACTCATCAGCTTGGCAAAGATAGAGAGTTTGATAAGCCATTGTTGAAGCAGTTGGTGGGAGGATACAGGGGTGCTCATTTATTGCTGCTGGAACTGTAAACTAGAACACGTTTTATCCATTGTGATTGAACGATAGCTACCAAAATTCCAAATGGATATACTCTCTGGTTCTGCAATTTCACTTCCAGAAATTTCCCCTGAAGATACATTCTTGGTATATGAAATTATATGTGAATCAGACTAAATATCACACCATTGTTTTAATGAACAAAACCTGGAAATCACCTGGGTTATTCAATAGAAGATTGGTTATTTAAATAATGATCATTCATAGTAGCATCCAGTTCAGCTAGTTAAAACAAAGAATGAATAAAGAAAAGACATTCAAAAACAATGTCCAAGGGACTTACCATGGCCCAGAGCAAAGACTCCATGCTCCCAATGCAGGGGGCCTAGGTTCAATCCTTGGTCTGGGAACTAGATCCCACATGCTGCAACTAAGAGTTCAGATGCCTCAATTAGGGCTTCCCCCACAGCTCAAGGGGTAAAGAATCTGCCTACAATGCAAAAGATGCAGGAGACCAAGATTTCATCCCTGAGTCAGGAAGACCCCCTGGAGGAGGAAATGGCACACCAATCCAGTATTCTTGCCTGAAAAATCCCACAGACAGAGGAGCATGGCGGGCTACAATCCATAGGGTTGCAAACAGCTGGACACGACTGAGCACCCATGCGCACACACACATGCCTCAACCAGAGATCCCCCATTTGGCAACTAAGACTCAGCACAGCCAAACAATTTTCTTTTTAATGTCCAAGATATTAGTCAGTTCAGTGGCTCACTCATGTCCAACTCTTTGAGACCCCATGGACTGTAGCATGCCAGGCTTCCCTGTCCATCACCAACTCCCGGAGCTTGCTCAAACTCATGTCCATCGAGTCGGTGATGCCACCCAAACATCTCATCCTCTGCCGTCCCCTTCTCCTCCTGCCTTCACTTTCCCAGCATCGGGGTCTTTTCTAATGAGTATGTTCTTTATATCAGGTAGCCAAAGTATTGGAGATTCAGCTTCAGCATCAGTCCTTCCAATGTATATTCAGGACTGGTTTCCTTTAGGACTGACTGGTTGGATCTCCTTGCAGTCCAAGGGACTCTCAAGAGTCTTCTCCAACACCACAGTTCAAAAGCATCAATTCTTTGGCATTCAGATTTCTTTATAGTCCAACTCTCACATCCATACATGATGACTGGAAAAACCATAGCTTTGACTAAACAGACATTTGTTGGCAAAGTAATGTCTCTGCTTTTTAATATGCTGTCTAGGTTTAAAAATGCCACATGGGGAACTCTGGGTAGAACATGCCTCCATATCTGTAAGATAGTAGCTCAGTCATGTCCAACTCTTTGCAACCTCATGGACTATAACCTGCCAGGCTCCTCTGTCCATGGGATTCTCCAGGCAAGAATATTGGAGTGGGTAGTCATTCCCTTCTCCAGGGAATCTTCCTGACCCAGGGATCAAACCTGGGTCTCCTGCCTTTCAGGCAGATTCTTTATTGTCTGAGCCACCTAAGACAGTGGTGTATGTAAATACGTGGAGGATCTCCACCGATAATTCTTAACAAATTAAAATTCAATACGAGCAGGGTCTCTTATTTCTTTTGTAATTTCTATTGAGTTATAATTTATATATCACACAAATCACCTGCTTTACTTATACAATTCAATGATTTTTGGTATTTTTAAAGAGTTCTGTAACTATCACCACAGGCATAAAGGGTTTTGTTTTGTTGTTGTTTTTTTTCTAGTTTGGCCACAATGTGGGATCTTAGTTCCCCAACCTCAGAGCAACTGAGCTCCTGCATTGCAAGCATGGAGTCTTAAAAGTTGAACCTCCATGGAAGCCCAAGGGCCTCTATTTCTTTTAAAAAATAATCCACAACATTCAAGGATGTCCCAAGACATACACCAATCCACCATTGAGTTTACAGACTCTTGGAGACATAGTTCATGAAAAATTAAGTGTTCATAGTCTCAGCTACCACTGTTTGGCATATGATTAGAATGACCTGTTCTTTTAAAATTTATGAAACTTATCCATACACCCATCTGGGCCTGGTGCCTCCTTTGTAGGAAACTGTTTACTCTTCATCTTATTTTCTTAATAGTAGAAGACCCCCTCAGGACTGCTATGTCTTCTGGACTCTTGAGTCAATGTGGGAACCACTTATAACCACTCAGGATGCCTGGGATCAGAGCACAGTCAGAGAGGTGACAGGCCATGGGCTTCTTGTCCACTGCTTTCCAGGGCCCCAGTGGTTCTGCCTTGTGGCTTTCTTCTTCCTGCCACATTGTCACATTGTCCAGTGTTCACATTCCGGAGCACTCAGGGACCTACGTGTGGCCTGTCATTCAAAATTCCCATCCGAGAATGGACCATGGCTTCAGCTTCCAGAACACAAGTCTCAGGCAGTGTAGTCATGGCTATTCCCTCCCAAATCAACCCCCATCACATGGAGAGGGCTGGTCCCTGCTGCCAAGTTCATTCACTTGGGGGCCTCGGTCTCAAATGACACCCCTATGGGGGTCTGCCTCCATATTTCCACTCTACTGGGGGTCTCAGAGGATGCTCCAAGGCTGAAATACAACCCCAGTGTTTCACATTTGGCCTCATTACCCATATCTCCAAAGGCACCCACTGTATCACAACAAGTTAATTCACTCACTTTTGTCACTGGTGGCTCAGACAGTAAAGAATCTGCCTGCAATGCAGGAGACCCAGTTCGATCCCTAGGTTGGGAAGATCCCCTGGAAAAGGGAATGGCTACCCACTCCAGTATTCTTGCCTGGAGAGTCCCATGGACAGATGAGCCAGGAGGGCTGCAATCCATGGGGTCATAAAGAGTCAGATATGACTGAGCGACTAATACTTTCACTTTCACTGGCTCCTGGAAGGATATGCACTTGAGATTCTGGACAAGGATACAAGGTTTGTATTGTCAAAGCTCATCAGGTGAGAGAGAAAAACTGAGAGACCTTCCATGGTCACAGAGCCTGGGAGAGGCTAGGTGGTGGCTTGAACCCAGCAGTTTGGCACCATAGGATGGGGCGTGGCACACACAGAGCTCCCCATGAAGGATGAAGGGTATCACTCTTTCTAATGACACAGTCCTTCCTGCCTGACTCCTGGGGAATTCCCTTCTCTCTGAACTCCAGGCCCCTCTCGACCCACCCCCTATAAGGTTGATGCTCACAGGACTGACCATCAACTAGAGGGCTGCAGAGGCCCCCTCCTCCCTGCAGACCCAACCCAGGCCTGTGCATGTGCTGCTCCTTCTCCCTGAAATGTTCTTCCTGTGGGTCTTCTCACAGATGCCCATCCTGGTCAGTCCAGGCTCAGCCCCAGGGTCACCCAACTGGAACTTCCCTCTTCTGACCTCACAAATTCCAGGACTCAGCTTGTGTTCCCCTGAGCACATGTCACTTGCTGAAATTGTCTTGACTTTTTCATGATCTGCCTCTCCCATGAGAGTGGAAACTTCCAAGGCAGGCGTCTCGTCTGTCTTAATCACCAGTCTACACGCAGCACTCTGGACCGTTCCTGACATACAGCAGGTTCTTAGTGAAGGTTGACTAAATACATGAAGCAGCAATCAGATGTGTTCACAACCAAGAGGCCACATTCACCCAATCTGTCATCCCTACACAGGGGCCAGGAGACCCATTCACCTGGGGAATAGGTCCACAGCTCTGTGTAAGGATTTAGCCAAAACTCTTTTATTTTTTCATTTTTATTGGAGTATAGCTGATCTATAATGTTGTGTTAGATTCAGGTGTGCAGCAAAGTGATTCAGTTATCCATACACACATACTCATTCTTTATCAGGTTCTTTTCCAATATAGGTTATCACAGACTATTGAGGAGATTTCCCTGTGCTATACAATAGGTCCTCTTTGGTTATCTATTTTATACATAGTACTTGTTACTGTTCAGTCGCCAAGTCATGTCCAACTCTTTGCAACCCCATGGACTGCAGCACTCCAGGCCTCTGTGTCCCTCGCCATCTCCTGGAGGTTGCCCAGGAGTTCATGTCCACTGCGTCAGTGTTATCATCCAACCATCTCATCCTCTGTCACCCTCTTCTCCTTGTGCCTTCAATCTTTCCCAGCAATATATATAGTACTATGTGTATGTTAATCCCAAGTTCCTGATTTATCCCTCCCCAACACCTTTCCTCAACCAAGAAATGGGTTAAAGATCTAAATAGATGTTTCTACAAAGGTGACATATAGATGGCCAAGAGGTACATGAAAAGATGCTCAACATCACTATTAGAGAAACACGAATCAAAACTACAAAGAGGTATCACTTCACACCAGTCAGAACAGCCAACAATGAAAGATCTACGTATGATAAATGCTGGAGAGGGTGTGGAGACTAGGAAACTCTCCTATGCTGTTGGTGGGAACATAAATTAGTAACAGTCACTATGGAGAATAGTATGGAGGTTTCTTTAAAAACTAAAAATAACAGAAACTCTTGTTGTGGACAGGAGAAGCAAGAGGTCTGCTTGCCGGGAGGTGACCGAGGCTCCGCTCAGGCCAGGCAATTACCCAAGGAGATAGCATTGATTAACACATTAATAAATAACCTTGCTATTAAAAAGCAGTCTCCATCCCTGAGGGATAACTGCCTTGGGCAGTGAGGGCCTCTGCCAGCCTCCTTCCTCCTGCCTCCAGTCCTGTAATTCTCCCCAAATGTCCTCCATGTGTCCCTGGCTGCCCGGGGGAGGCAGGAGGCCTAAGCTGAGCCCAGAACAGGACAGGACCAAGGGGGTTGGAATTTGGACAGTCCCCTGGCGTCCTGACAGCAAGCCTCATGAGGAGGGGCCTGGCCTTTCCAACTATTCTGCTCTCACCCAGCCCTGTCTCGGTAATGAAGCCAGAGTGATTTAAAACCACAGATGTGCACTGTCTTCCAGGCTGGAGGCCAGAAGTCCAAGATCAAGGTGTCAAAGGGCTGGTTCTTTCCAGAGGCTCAAAGGAGACTCTGTCCCAGGCCCCTCCTCAGCTTCCGGGGTGGACTGGCCATCCTGGATGTCCCTTGGCTTGTAGACACATCACCCAGGTCCCAATTTCATGTTCACACTGCATCCTTCCTGTGTGTGTGTGTTTCTGTCCAGAATTCTCCCTTTTACAAGGACATCAGTCATGTTGGATATGGGCCACCCAACTTCAGTATGACCTCATCTTAATCAATTGACCTTATTTCTACAATGATCTTATTTCTAAATAGTATCACGTCCCAGGTGCTGGGAGTTGGGACTTAAATGTGTGAATTTGGCACACGTGCATGCTAAGTCCCTTCAGTCGTGTCTGACTCTGCAACCCTGTGGACTACAGCCTGTCGGCCTCCTCTGTCCTTGGGATTCTCCAGGAAAGAATACTGAAGTAGGTTGCCATGCCCTCCTCCAGGGGATCTTCCTGACCTAGGAATCAAACCCTTATCTCTTACTTCTCCCACATTGGCAGACAGGTTCTTTTCCACTAGCATCACCTGGAAAGCCCATGTGAATTTGGGGAAGACATAATTAAACCTATAGCAATAAGTAACTCAAACCTTGGCTCCAAACTCACCTGGTGGCTAGAACTGCTGACCCGAGGCCTTGGCCCCTCAGCCCTGCTCTGCCTGTCCCACCCCCAGAAGTCCTCTGGCACCTGACTCTGCAGTTTGGATCCTCCTATCTCAGGTGGTCTCTTGTTATCTGCTGTCCCTGGGGAGGTGGGTGACATGGTATGAGATGCTCAGAGAGACATGGGTTTAAACCTCACCTCCTCCACTTGGTAGGGTGTGACTTTGGGTGAAGCATCCCACGTCCACAAGCTCCAGCCTCCTCTCAGGCAATGAGAAGCCCCCACCTCCTCGTCTTGACACCCTAGGTCCTGCTGCTTGGGCCCATCTGGCCTGGACAGTCTCTAACCACCCCTCCAAACACACAGGTCAGGTCAATATATTCGCTTGTAATGGGGCAAACACACGAATCAGTGCATCCCTCAGAGAAAATTCTGGTCTCCTGCTGTGAGCCTGGCAGAACCTAGAGTCAACTCTCTTCTGCTCCTGGCCACGTCTGTACCAGTGCTCAGAGCCTCACGGCATCGGGGGAGCTGGGGGTCTTTCCCAAGTGTCTCCTATGCATGGACATGGGGAGTGGGAGCCCACACAAGCTTTCTCTCTCTCTCTCTCTCTCTCTCTCTCTCATAAGTTTGCCTCCTCTGCCTCCAGGGAAATTTGCTCAGCTCCCCACCCCATGCCACCATTTGTATAACAGCCTTGTTCCTGCCAGAAGCCACCTCCTATTGGATGCCCAGCACTACCTAACCATCCTGTGACTTGTACAGACACACACACACTCATTAAGTGCAAATGGGCCTGCG
Source organism: Dama dama (assembly GCF_033118175.1). NCBI lineage: Eukaryota > Metazoa > Chordata > Mammalia > Artiodactyla > Cervidae > Dama > Dama dama. Next base: position 44,710,588 of record NC_083694.1, on the reverse strand, counting down.
TGATTATTGTTATCAACATAATTACTAAGGAAATTAGTGACCACAAGCTGCCTGGTACCCTACCCTGGGGGCCCATATGCAGCCTGGCCTCAGCACCCCCGGATCCCATTTCCACCGGGACACAGGAGCCAGGCCTCTGGGCCCCAGCCCCATACTCCACACCTTTCCTCTAACCCTGATTTGCAGCAAAAATCAGGCTGGGGGATGACCACGGAGGCAAACCTGGCTTCTGTGTGACAAGTGTGGGGAGAACCATCATCCTGTCTACAGAGGGGACCACCCCATCTGAGAGAGCTGGCGCTTACTCTTGGCGGGACCCAGAGACTTGTCACTTAGGACCTTCACCTGCCCTACTGTCAGGACAGCCTTTCGGAGCAGACCATTCCCATACTTCTGAAAGCCCTTGAACTGGGGACTATGGCCAATGCTCTCAGTAATGAATTGGCCCAGAGCAAATGGTCCCACAAGTCAAGAGTAGGACCTGGGGCCTCACTCCAAAGCCTGGTCCTTTCCACCCTCATGTTCCTGAAACAATAAAACACCCCCCTGGGTGATGATGTCCAGTTCCCGGCCAGCCTCACCTCCCCACCAGGACAGTCCTCCCTAACATCTCATAAGGGCTCCTTGGCAGGTCCCCTCATTCATTTTGCATTCATGGTCCAGCCTCCCCAGGCAGGCCCCAATTAATTCAATTACAAACTCCTCCTGGATGCTTATGTTAGGAGCACTAATATTACATATTAGGAGCACTTCATTCCTGTCCAGCCCTTCAGTGTGTGTTAGTTGCTCAGTCATGTCTAACTCTGGGACCCTATGGACTGTAGCCCACCAGGCTCCTCTGTCCATGGATTTCTCCAGGCAAGAACACTGGAGTGGGCTGCCATTCCCTTCTCTGGGGGATCTTGCTGACCCAGGGATGGAACCCAGATCTCCTGCATTACAAGCAGATTCTTTACCACTGAGCCACCAGGGAAACCCATCTACCCCTGATGGGATGTCAAAGCTCCTCTCCAGTGGCCGTTGACAAGGCCCACTTCCTGGAACCCATGTGGGCTTTGGGCTTCAGGAGGGGGACACCAAGGAGTGGGGTTGTAATCACTTTCTTGCATTATCCACAGGCCTGCCTGGCAAGCTTACACCAGCTAAGGACTGTGGGGTCCAGCCAGACTGCCTCTGAGCCCCTCTCAGGGGCTCTCTGAGCCGACCTGCCAGTGGGACCTCCCTTGAGGCCTGGGGTCTGCCAGCCCCCCCTCCCAGCCTTGGCAGGGACTCCAAGTGCCTCTTGGCAGACCCCAGGCCTCACCCACCTGGGACCCAATGGCCTGGACCCTCCCGGGGGTCCAAGGAGAGGGGAAGGTGCATCCTGCCTGCCCTGCCCCCCAAACACACACATACCTCAGGTCACCCTCCCCCTAGGGGAGAAGGAGCAGAACCCAGACCACTGGGAAGACACCCTGCCCGGTCCCTTCCTCCCTCTCTTCCGCCTGCAAGGGAATAAGTTGGGGGTGGGGGACAGCTCTGCACGGAGGGGCTGCAATCCTCCCATTGGCCTGTCCAGGAGACCCTGATTATCCCCATTTTACAGGTGGGCAAGCTCCTCACACAGGCTGAGTCTCTCCCCCAGGGTCTCACAGCCAGAGTGGGGCAGAGCGTGCGCCCCAGATCTGCATCTCACCTAGAAACCCAGCTTCCGGGACACTGAGGCATCGCCAGATGCTCGTTAGACATTTCCTAAAACGTCTCCTCTATGCATGTGTCTATTTCTGCTTTCCAAGTGAGGTCATCTGTACTGTTTTTCTAGATTCCACGTTACCTGATCTTTGTTTTTCTTTCTGACTCATTTCACTCCCATACTGGGGTGGGAAGGGGACAGGATGAAGTGGGAGATTGGGATTAACACATATATCCTGCTATGTATAAAATAGATAGGGCTTCCCTGGTGGCTCAGAGGGTAGAGAATCTGCCTGCAATGCAGGACACCCAAGTTTAAACCCTGGGTCAGGAAGATCCCCTGGAGAAGGGAACGGCTACCCACTCCCACTACCCACTCTTGTCTGGAGAATTCCATGGACAGAGGAGCCTGGCGAGCTGCAGTCTGTGGGGTCACAAAGAGTAAGTGACAACTTACTGAGTGACTGTCCCTCACTCACTCACATAAAATAGATAACTAACGAGAATCTCCTGTAAAGCCCAGGAAACTCCACTCAGTTCTCTGTGACGATCTATGTGGGAAGGAAATCCAAAAGGTCGGGGGGTAGAATACATGTATAAGTATAGCTGATTCACTTTGCTGAGCAGCAGAAACTAACAGCCGTGTAAAGCAACTACACTCCAACAAAAATTAATTTTAAAAAATGGGTCTTCTCCCCTGAGAGCCTGTACTGAGGGCACACCTGCCTCCTCCCACCCAACCCCCAGCACTCCTGCCAGAACCTCTGCTGGGTATACCGACAGGCATGCCCAGGCAGGGGCTGAGGGTCTCCATCCTGGGCAGTGGGTGTCCTGGTGTCCCTGCTCAGGACAAGATGCTGCTCAGAGGACCCCACCTTCCAGACTGAGAGTGAAATAGGCAGGGGGCACTCTGCTCACCAGTGGGTCCAAATCAGTAGCGTGCATGCATGCTAAGTCACTTCCGTTTGTGTCCGACTCTTTGAAAGCCCATGGACTGAAGTTCACCAGGCTGAATGGGATTCTCCGGGCAAGAATACTGGAGTGGGTTGCCATGCCCTCCTACAGGAGATCCTCCTAACCCAGGGATTGAACCCGCAGGTTATGTCTTATGTCTCCTGCCTTGGCAGAAGGGTTCTTTACTGCTAGAGCCACCTGGAAAGCCCCCAAATTAGCAGGAATCAGCCTGAATGCACAAACCTCACAGAAGCCAGCCGGACTCAGTGAACCTCAAGGCTCCCCTCTGGCCTCACAACCTGGGATTTGACAGCTGGATTAAAAATGCCTGGGAAAATAAACACTCGCCTATGAAATATGAATGAAAGGTTCAATAAAACCTGTGGTTGAGCAAAGTGGGTTTGTCCACAGCACAGTGCTGGAGACAGAAATTGGGACTGACACATATACATAGGAAGCGGAAGCATCAGAGCCCAGTGGGAAAAAATACCTGCAAGGACCAGATCCCCAGTCTCCTGCCGTGAGCCAGGAGCATGTGCATCTGTGGGTGCATACGTGTCAGGGAAACACATGCTAACACGTGTACATGTTGTTCCTACGCAGACATGCTTGTGTGTGCATGTTGCACATGTGTGTGTGTTCATGCATTTCGGCTCACTCATTGTGGCAGGTAGGCTGGTGTGTCATGTGCTTCTGAGGCAGGAGAAAGATGGGCCCCCCCAGGGTAAAGCAATTTGGAGATTGATTCTCTACTGACCAAAACTCCAAGATGAGAATAGCAGGGCAATTAAAGGAGGAGGCTGGACCCTGCAAAGACCACATATTTCTTGTTCCCAAAGTCGGGAGACCTCCCTGACCACACACGCATGGAAAAGGCCTCTTGGAGGCCAAAGAGGAGTCATGTCAAGGGATGTTCTACTGAGACAACTTTTCAGTAGGATCCATCTTGGCTAAGAGACGTGTGCGCACACAGGGAAGGATCCTGAGATATAGCAAATACAGACTATGAACCAGGTAAATCAGAATGATTGGACAAAGGAAACCTGGAAGAAATACCCCATAAAAGTAATTCAAACTACCATGAGGGCGTGACCCAGCAACCCAGGGACTCGCCCTCTGGTTCTGCACATGAGTCTATCCACACGTAGTGTACTATTTTTCCTCTTGGTAGATACTTTACTCGCTTCACTCCTTCCAACTTTGTGGAAATCCTTTTCTGCAAAGCCAAAGGGCTAGGCCCTTGTCACTGATCACTGGTCTAGTGGCTGGGATCTAGTGCTTTCACCGCCAGCACCCAACCTAATCTCTGGTTGGGAACTAAGCCCCTCTCCAGCTGTTGCAGGCCGAGGCCACCCAAGATAACTACCTTCTTTGTCCTCCCAGGGAGCTGCTGAGCTCCCAGCCCAGGGCAGCAACTTTGAACCCCAGCTCCCTAATTGGCTGCTCAAGCAGGAGTACATCCCAAAATCACTAGTGATAATGCCAGGTTCGCTTTTCAAGTGCCTTCTCCCACATAACACATTCGAAACTTATGACCACTTTTAGAAAAGGAATAACTTGGCAAGTGGGATTATGATTCTCTCCTACGTCTGAACCTCTAAACCAGCCCATCCAGTGAGTCATGCATGGGTTCCTGAGAAGCCAGAGAGCTGCAGCGATGACATATGGGAATCCTGCCACGGCCTCTGGGGTTAGATGGACCTGGATCCAGAGCCTGACCCTAGCCCTGGCTGTGAGAGCCTGCTGCTGCTGACCTCCCCAAGATTCATTTTCTTCATTTGTGAAATAAAGGCAAGGCCATTTGTCCCACAAGCTGTGCTGAAGGTCGGTGGGATCTCACGTCAGTCAGGCTCAGCAGTTCATACTACAGTAACAAAATGACAAAAGCATCTCAGCGACTCAACCATCAAATCTGGCTCCACTCTGGTCTCGTGTCCATCACAGGTGGAGAAGGAGAGACAGGTAAGGCTCATTGGGGTCACTCAGGGGCTCAGAGAAATAGACACCCATCTCAAAGATGCTTCCTCAGTTCCAGAGGCAGAGAAAAGAAAATGTGACAAAGCACAAGTCACTGCTTAAACCTGCCCAGAAGGGGCACCATCACTTCTGCTCACAGGCTGTTGTGCAAAACCAGCAGGCTGACTGGCCACACCCCACTTAAGAGACTCCAGATGAATCATTATTCTACTAGAAGGAATGGAAACAAAGATGCAGATTATTTACATCAAATATCCAGTGTTTCCTACTGGCTTCTACCCAGCCCCAACTCACTCCTTGGAGTAAAAGTTTCCTATGTTCATTACCAGTTTAGTGCCTCCCGTGCCCAGATGCACCTTCCTGTGTGAGCATTGTGCTCAACAACCAGATTTCTCTCAGTACTTCTTCCAAGTGAGCACAATCTGGGGCTTTCTTAGTAGAGGAGGCTGGAGAGACTTGGTTGAGAAAAGAGGCATGGTGATGGGAGAACCCAGCCATAGACGTGATCCCTCTGCAGTCTCGTGGTCTCCACCTGGTGATCACTATTCTGCATGGTCTTGACACAAACCCCAGGCCCATGTGATCTGAAGGTCCCTGCAAGGGCCACCCAGACTCCCTCTGCATGCCCCGTGAAGCCATCACACCTTCACATCACCACCTCCTGAAGGTCCACACTGAGCCACTCCTTCTCTGGACCCCACATGGCTCCTGTGTCTTGCAGCCTCCTGCCCTCCAGCAACTCCATCAAACTCCAGAGTGTGGTCAACAGCTCCAGGCCAGCTCCATCCTGGCCAAACCCACAAACTTCTCTTATCCAGGATCTGAACTACGTCTTCACCAACAATGTCTGGACCCCTTTCAAGTTTGTGCTTCCCTGGAGTTTGGGGCTTTTTTAGGGCATAAGCCATCCATCTCCTTGCAAAGCCTTGCAAAAAGCCTTTCTCTGATCAAAAAGAAAATGTCAAAAAAAAAAAATCTTGTGCTTCCTTAATGCCCTCCCACAGCCCTAGAGGACCACATAGGGTTTCCTTTTACCTTATAGCCACTGTTTTTTTTATAAGCACTAATAATCCTTTACATTAAACTTTCCCATTTAATCTACTATGTGTTTCTATCTCGTGCTTGGACCCAGACTTCTACCCATCTGAACTCTTGAAAACCTGCACTGCGGTTTTCCCCATCATTGATCTAAGATCCTACTTCCCCATTCCTCTCTGTCCCCAAACTTCCTTCCCTTAAATGAAAGCCCATAAATGTCTGTGCCTGAAGTTACCCTCCTTCTTACCCAGGCATGAAAGCTTTAGGCTGTGAGAGACAGAGAACTGGGTGGGGGGAGTTGAGGGAGCTGCAGGTGCAATGTGAGAGTTGGACCATAAAGAAGGCTGAGTGCCTAAGAATTGATGCTTTCAAACTTTGGTGTTGAAGAAGACTCTTGAGAGTCTCTTGGACTGCAAGGAGATCAAACCAGTCAATCCTAAAGGAAATCAACCCTGAATACTCATTGGAAGGACTGATGCTGAAGCTGAAGCTCCAATACTTTGGCCACCTGATGCGAAAAGCCAGGTCATTGGAAAAGACCCTGATGCTGAGAAATATTGAAGGTGAAAGGAGAAGAGGGTGACAGAGGATGAGACAGTTGGATGCCATCACCGATTCAAAGAACATGAACTTGGGGAAACTCCAGGAGATAGTGAAGGACAGGGAAGCCTGATGTGCTGCAGTTCATGGGGTCACAAAGAGTCTGAAACAATTTAGCAAATGAACAACAACAGGAGAATTGATTCACTGCCTTTACTTATACACAGAAGTTGGTATTTCCAGATTGTTCAAAGAATAGATATTTGAAGTATAAGGATGTTTGGTGATTGGCCCAAATTCCCATGGAAACATGATGGCAGAATTGGAACCAAAGTTCAGGTCTCCCAAGTGTCTGTCCAGTTCTGATGTCTCCAGGATATGGCCTCCTGGGAGAGAAGGTGGGGAGGGCCTGCTCTTGCTGACTACGCAGTGGGACACAGGGATTAAGGTAGTGTTGTGGCAGGCTGCATCATACCAAAATAAAGCCAGACATTTTAGAAAATAAATAAAAGGGATACCTTTACATAAAAGGGCTTACCTAGCGGCTCAGTGGCAAGAATCTGCTGCCACTGCAAGAGATTTGGCTTTGACCTCTGGATCAGGAATATCCCCTGGAGAAGGAAATGGCTACCCACTCCAGTATTCTGGCCTAGAGAATCCCATGGACAGAGGAGCCTGCCGGGCTACAGTCCATGGGGTCGTAAAGAGTTGGACGACTTACTTACAACTAAACAACAATGCATAGCCATCACATGATGGATGTGACAGAAAGAAACAAAGTCAGAAGAGTAAGAAGTTGATGCCTGGGGAGGAGGAAGGGGAGGAGTTGGACTAAACCTCAGCCCTAGATGAGGACAAGGGACATGACTTTGGTGGTCACATGGTGGAAGAGTGGGATCAGTCCACTGCAGAGTGTGGCATCTCAAGGTCTCCTCTTCCTTACACATGAGAATAAAGCTGCCCTCTGGGTCAAGGAATCCAGAGGAAATGTGTCTTCAGAGGTTTGGGGAGGAGGGGAGAAAAAAATCAGCCTCAAGAAGTTGAAAGCCCATCACACATTGAAGGCAACAACAGCACATGGCCACTGGGCCCACCCTTGAAACTTCTCCCTGCTCCATGACCTCTGGTGCAACCACGTGACCTGCTCTGGCCAGTGGAATGGGTTCTGAGCAAGTCCCAATGCCCAGAAATTAAAAGAGACCTCTGGGCCTCCTTTTGTCCCCACCAACACCCACTTCTGCCTTTGCCAGGAGAAGAACATGCCCAGGCTAGCCCTGCTCCCAGGAGGGGAGTGAGAGATGCCTGTGATACTGATCCAGGCTCTTGGCCTCCTTGTGCGTGCTCAGTTGCTAAGTCATGTCTGACTCTTTGCAACCCCATGGACTGTAGCCCACCAGGCTCCTCTGTCCGTGGGATTTCCCAGGCAAGAATACCGGAATGGGTTGCTATTTCCTCCTCCAGGGGATCTTCTCTATCCAGGGATCGAACACATGTCTCCTGCATTGGCAGGCAGATGCTTTACCACTGAGCCATCAGAGGCCAGAGAAGAAATTCAGGCAAGGCTTTATTGGAACTCCTGCTATAGCAGAGATAGCAAAAACAAACAACAGGTTCCCTTGTTAGCTCCCAAAGTGGGGCGAGGTGGGGAAGGGGGACAAACTGATTCCTTATATAGAGCAAGGGTAGCAGTGTGTCCATGGGTCAGGTCAGAGGGGCGGCTTAGGTGGTTTGCCCACCCCTTTGGCGGTGTTGTATGCAGGGGACATGAGCAGTACCCTGCTTTTGCTCCCAGTTCTTCAGACATGGCAGTTGGGTGACTGTTGGGTTGGTTTTTTCGGTTTGTTGTGGGGGTTTTTTTGGTATTTTTGTTTCTTGTTTTCCCTAGTTTATCCCAATTGTGCACACATACAGCTATTTTTAGCCCCTTATAGTTTCTTTGTATTTTGTTGCCAAAGGAGACGCTTGTCCAGGAGCAAGCACTACAGCCAAGGGTCCCGGGTCCCATCTCACTTGGAGCAGAGAATGCTGGCTGCTGCCACCCACCTACCCCACCAGCCCCCAGACTCGGAAGTGAGAAACGCTTCCCTATGACATAGGTCTCTGAGATTTGGGGTCGTTTGTTATGCAGCATGATTTAAGAAATACAGATACCTATTTCATGTTTCCTACAGAACAAACAGCTAAAGGATTTAAAAAATACAATAGGAAAAACAAATTTTCAATTTTTTGAAGAAAATTGGCCACAACGTTTTTATGACAACAGGATGGAGAGGCCGTTTTACAATGAGACACAGAAAAGCCAGCACCATGCAGAAAAATACTGACAAATGTAGCTACGTTACAAGTGGAAAATAGGATCTGACAAAAGAGGCTATGAATAGAGTTAAAAGACAAAGATAATGCACAGCTAGAGAAAACATGTTTTTCAGATATTTGGCCACAAAAACACTCTTCAGCTCACACACAAACACACACACAGCACATAGAATTTAGCAAGAGAATCCAAAGATCCAGAGATGAAAATGCAATGCGTCAGTGAAGAAACTCAAAGGCCCAAGGGATACAAGGCTGGACAGTATCAGGAAACCTCACATTACAACAAGGAAATGTTATTTCACACCCAAGAGATTGGTAGGACGTTAGAATATGAAGATGAGCAAACAGGAAATTGCACGCTGCTGATGAAGCTGCAAAGGGAAGCTTCTGTCTTGAAGATCAGTTGGCTGTGTTTCATCAGCAGAACTGAAGATGGAAGATCCCAAGACCTCAAACCACACTGTGAAGGTGGTGCGGGGGAGGACCAGAGCATCAACATCACCTGAGGGAGGCAAGAGCACCACTTGCTTGTCAGATGTGCAGAATTCTAGACACATCCAGAAAACGTTGGTGAAGGGAAAAGCAAGCTACAGAAGAAACTGTATGGACAACTTGTATAAAATTTCACACATGAAAAAGATTCTATTTTCTTTATGGACAGGCATACTCAGTATTAAAATGTGGATGGGAGGAATACACACTGACTTCAAAATAGTGGGGAACGTGGGGGGAAGCTGGCAGACTAGATAAGGGGCGTAAAACTCATGCTTCAATTGAATCCGTCGTGTTTTATTCCCTAAAAAATAAACTCTGAAGCAAATGTGTCATAAAGCTGCCAGGCATTAAGTCTAACTGGTTGGTACATGAAAGCTGGATATCATTATTCTGCACCCTGTTTGGTGTGTTTGTAAGATTGTGTAATAGTTTTAAGAGATGAAATGCATGAAAGGAAGCATGCCTGAATGATGACAATGGTTATCGTTAGGTGGTAGGCTTATAGGTAGCTTCTTTTTTCTTTTTTTTTTGCTTTTATATTATCTTTTTTACTTTCACGAGAATATATTACTGTTATGATAGAAAAGCGTATATTTTGACCACTGTGTCATGAGCACGGCACACCCTGGGTTGGAAGGATGCTGAGGCAAGAACACAGTCATTCACCTGTCCAGTCCCTGGGGCAGCTCTGCAGAGAAAGATATGGACACTCATCCCCCACAGCCAGAGTTAAGAAGGCTCGATGTGAAATGAATCATTCCAGGAGAACTAAATCCCTGCCTTATCTAATTTTGTATCCTGAGGCTGATTAATTTAAACTCCAGAATAAAATAAACATCGGCCTTAAGTAAGGATTAAATACTCGGCAGGGTCCTTAATCGAGCAAACTGACATTGTACATTTTATGGTATGGACTGAGGGGGTCTGGGGTGGCAATAGGGGAGCAGAGGGAATGCCCTGAGCTTAGGAGAGAAAATAGCAATGTTTGGGGATTCTGGAGTGTATTCACCTTTGATCTCTTGTCTGGACACCAACAGAAAATGCAAGAGGCACAGAATGGTGGCTTTTCACCGAGGAAGAGGCCTCATGCTCTGTGTCCCCATGTCCTGTCCTCAAGGGGATGGTGTAATCAAGGAGTGAGGTCTGGAGAATGGAAGAAGTGCCTATGTTCTTAGAAAACAACAGAAAAGAGAATTCTCCCACCTAGGCATTACCACCAAACAGCTGCTAAGTGTGTGAACTAACAGCAAACATCCCCGGGTCTCTAATTGCAATGGGCAACCAAGAACAGTGAGATAGGTAAAGGATGGGGTGGCCTGAGTCGGGAGGAGGGAAGCAACTGATGGATGCTTCCAGGCCTTCAGCACAAAGCTGGACCATTATACCAAGGGTGAGCTCCATCTGCAGAGGGATCCCACATCCCCACTCCCATAGTGGCAGTAGCACAGGCACAGCAGCTATGAGAGGCCTGTGCAGCATCAATATAGTGGCAGAGCAGAGCCCAGAAGGCCTGGACTCAGGTCTGGCTGAGCCTCGACCAACTGTGTAACCTGAGCATCTCATCAGCCTCGGGTCCCCTGCAGGCACAGCAACGATGAAATCCCTCTGCAGGTATATATTAAGCAGATGCTTCATGTGCTATTGGCTGGGGCATAAAACAAGCCACAGTTCCTCCAGAGAAGGCATTTCCATAGTTGAACAGCAAAGTCAAGTTACTACAGCCAACCTGGGAGGGGGTAGGTATTGGGTAAAGAGGCAAGAAGCCTGGCCCCAAGTCCACCTCAGGGCATCAGGAATGTTTATGGATGGTCCACAAATGGCATCTTCTCTTCTCCCTCCTGAAATGCATAGTCATCCCTGTGAAGTCTCCCCAGGGATGCAGTGCATCTGAGAAAGAGAGGGCACAGAGTGTGCCTTCTTGGCATCACCAACCTCAGACTTCCTGCAGGAAAGCAAGCAACCCTCCTGGGTCCACAGGTGGTAGCTAAATGAACAGTAAGATGTTTGTGAAATCTTCAGTTCATGGACTTGGAACACATGCAGAGAGAGAAGCCGTGACTCTTCCCCACTGAGACAGCTTGGGTGTGGAAGTATCAAAAGGGATCCAAGTAGGAGAGATGGGAAGTCAGGAAAACGAGAAGGAATCTCTCAACGTGACTGATAAACACTGTCTCTGCCAATAGCAGCAATCATGAGTAGTAATGAGTGCTTTCTGAGGTGTAGATATCATATGTGTTGGCAAGCCTGTGTGCAGAGACTGTTGTTGTCTGGCCACAAATCTGTTAAATAATTGAGCACAATTGGTGGAATATGAGAGAGTTAGGTTCAAACTTGTCTTCTCACCATTTGCTTTCTGTTTACCCTATCTGATATTTATCCCCTTTTTCATCTTTTCCTGTCTCCTTTTGGGTTGAGTATTTTTATTCCATTTTATCTTCTTGGTTGGCTTATTAGGTGTAAATATCTGGTTTGGTTTGGCTTTGACTTTTTAGTAGTTGCTTTACAGTTGATAGTGCACATTTTAACTTATCATAGGCTACTGTCAAATGACATGCTGCTTCACATGTCAGTTTTTTTTGTTTAGTCACTAAGTCATGTCCGATTCTTTGCAATTCCATGGACTGTAGCCCACCAGGCTCCTCTGTCCATGGGATTTCCAGGCAAAAATACTGGAGTGGGTTGCCATTTCTTTCTCCAGGAGATCTTCCTGAGGGATTGAACCCAAGTCTCCTGCATTAGCAGGCAGATTCTTTACCACTGAACTACCTAGGAAGCCCTCACATATAGAATAAGAGCCCTAAATTAATACTTTCATCTCCCCTCTTTGGCTCTTGTATTATTGTTTTCATTCATTTTGCTGCTACATACACTATAAACCCCATAACCCATTGTTATTATTTTTATTTTTATTTAAATAGTCAACTATGTTTTAAAAACATTTTTTATGCTTTCACTTTTACTTATGTATTTACCATTTGGGGTGTGCTTCATTTCTTTGTGTAAATCCAAATTTCCATCTAGTATAGTTTTTCTACTGCCTGAAAGCTTTTGTTTATCATTTCTCATAGAGATAATCAGCTAGTAATGAATTCTTTAAGCTTTTTAAGTCTGAAAGCCTTTAATTTACTGCTGTATTTGAAAGGTCGTTTTGCTGGGTATAGAATTCTAGATTGACGATTGTTTCATCATTCATAATTTACAGACATTGTCCTGCTATCCGCTGGGTAGTGCTGTTACTGACTGGAAATCTGCCAACACTTTTATGTTTGTTCTTCTCTAAGTCACATATTTTTTTCCTCTGGCTTCTTCTACAATCTTTTCTTTTTCATTGGTTTTGAGCAATTTGATTATTATGTGCCTTAATATTGTTTTCTTTGTGTTTCATATGCTTGGGGTTCATTGGGATTCTTAGATATCTGGGCTTATACTTGTCATCAAATTTGAATTTCTTTATAAGTTCCTCAAATATTTTTTCTTCTCTCATTCTCGCTTCTTTCAGAAAATCTAGTTATACATATATTATATTTGTTGGAGCTGATTCTCTGTTCATTTTTTTCAGTATTTTCTTCCTGGTTTCATTTTTGATAGTTTCTATTGCTTATGTCTTCAAGTTTACAAATCTTTTCTTCTACAATGTTTGATCTGTTGTTAATCATCTCATCCAATATTTTTTTTATCTGAAACATTATACATTTCTTCTCTAGAAGCTCAGTGTTGGTCTTCCATGTCTCCACTTACCATGCTTAAGTTTCCTTTACCTTCTTGATGTGGAAAATCTAGTGATATTAAGAGTTTTAATGTAATTTTCTACTCATTCTAGTGCTGTTTCTGCATCTGTATCTTCTTACTGACTTTTCTTCTCATTACTGGTTGTAGTTTCCTATTTCTTTGCATGCCTGGTAATTTTTATTAGATGACAGACAATGAAAATTTTACCTTACCATGTACTGGATATTATTGTGTTTCTATAAATATTCTTGAGTTTTGTTCTGGGATGCAGCTAAGTTAAGTGAAAAGATGTTGGTCCTATGAAGATTTTCTTTTAATCTTTTTTAAATGGGACTAGAGAAACTTTGTCTTGGCATTAATTTTCCACACAACTGCAACTTTCTTTCTTTCTTTTTTTTTTTTTTGGGGGGGGGGGGTACTCTACCCAATGACCCAGAAAGTTAAGGTTTCTTCACCATTGCTGGTGAGAATATGAAGTGTGCCTAGTTCTGTGTGATTTCAAGCACTGCTCCTTTTCTTCCTTCCAGGTGATTCCTTTCCCCTAGACTTGAGTGATTTATTCACATACATACACTGACCAGTATCATGCTGAGACTAGAGACTTCCCTTTTCAATGTTCTCCTCTCCAGTATCTGGGTACTCACTCTGCATAATCTGTCTGCCTTGGTCTCCCCAGAATCCCAGCTCCAGCTCCCTTTCCACAACTTAGCTATATCACCAGACTCAGCCCAGAGTCTCCATCCCTGGGCCATGTCCTGGGAATTAAGCAGTTATAGGCAGTAAGTTGGAACAATCATGTGGCTCCATTCAGTTGTTTATGCTCTCTCAGGGACCATTGTCCTACACTGCCTGATGTCTCTGATAACCTATTATAGAGTTAGGATTTGAGCCTAAATTGTCTGACACTAGAGGGCTTCCCAGGTGACTAAGTGATGAAAAATCTGCCTGCCGCTGCAAGATGCACAAAAGATGTAGGTCAGTCTCTGGGTTGGAAAGATCCCCTGGAGAAGGAAATGGCAAGTCACTGCTATATTCTTGCCTGGAGAATCCCATGGACAGAGGAGCCTGGCAAGCTGTGGTTCAAGAGGTCACAGAGTTGGACACAACTGAGCGACTGAGCATGCAGCAAACATGCATGTCTGACACCAGAGGCCACGCTCTTAACCACTGGGCCATACCTGTCCCTCAGTCTCACCCTGAGGGTTTCACTAGCTTCCTAGAGAGGAGTGGTTGGGAGTTGCCGTCAGCACTATTCTATGTGTTATTAGTTGTTAGCTGACATTGGCTATCCTTATGTTACTGCTTAATAAGCTGCCTAGCACTCACTCCACAGTATGCAGCCTATCATGATTAACTGATCTGAGCCCCTCGCATCACCATTCCAAAGGTGCTGAGCTAGATCCACTTGGGGTCATTACCAGCCAAGATCTGGATGTTCAACAATTATAGTTAAGAGCCAGTGCTCCGAGTCAGCACATCAGGATGGCAGCCCTGTGAGAGAGGAGTCTCATGAAGACCACTCTCAGCAAGAACTCCACATGCTGCGAGTCTCGTCTCGGGGGTCTCATAGTACTGAATTGGGGAATTGAAAGTGATGGTTTCTCAGACTTTCTCCCTTAACAGCTAGGAGTTTATAATTATCCAAGTCCCCTCAGGGAAATGAAAACCATGATCCCTGATTCACCAGTGAATTTAGGAAAAGGAGATAGCAAAGAGTGGATCAGACCTATTCCTGGAATACACTAGACAGCTTCTGGAGATTAAAATAATGACCGCTAATGGATATACATGTTTAATGTTTCAGTTACTGGTAAAATTAATACCCTGTTTAATATTAATAGAAGCAGTGGATGTCTCTGGAGTTGTTAATCTGCTACCTTTCCACTACGTCAAGTATAAAAATAGCTCCCTGTGATTAGCCAGGTGGGCACAGATGGGTGGAGGGTGGAGAGGAAGGAGGGAGGAATTGAAGAGTAATAATGGGATGGTGACAACAGCATGCATTTTAAATGCATTATGGCTCATCAAGATTCTGAGAAAGAACATTTTCTTACAAGTACAGTTACTTTTTCAAACTTCATTCATGGGTTCTTTCCTATTCAATAAATATTTATTGGATGCTTTCCAGATGCCAGACACTGTGCTAAGCTATTTCCTGTTGTACCTTACTTAATCCTTGCAGCAACCTTTTGATGGGGATGCTCCTATTCCCATTTTAGGGATGATAATACTGAGGCTCAATGTCCCACAGGTAGGAAGGTGCAGAGACTGAACTGGAGCCCAGGTCTCTCTGAATCCAGAGCTGGAACTTCTAACTCCAAGCTTTCAAGGGTTTATTTTTTCTTTTCTAAATTGTCTTTAAATCCAGGATCATATAAACACTGCAGGAAATAAATAGGATGGTGAGACAGAAGATGACATAGCTGAGGTCCAGAAGGTCAGCACTTAGGCCCTGATTCCAGAAGAAGACTTGGAAAATTTACTTTCTTAATCACAATTTCAAATTTTCATCATAATTAAGCATATATGTGTTGAGTACCTACTCTGTGCCTGGCACTGTGCCAGACACAGAAATTGATGATCAAGATAGATACAGCCCCTGCCCTCAGGAAGCTCATAGTTTGTATTCTACTGGGAGAGACAACAAACATATGCAAAGACATTGCTGATAGAAACCAAACAAGTGCATAAACATAAAATAAACACAAGCTGTGTTGATTGCTATTAAGCAAACAAGGAGGAAACTGAGGCAGGGTGGGGAGGGACTGACTTAAAGAAAGTCATCACAGAGATTTCCCTGGTGGTCCAGCAGTTAAGACCACACTTCCACCACAGGAGGCATGGGTTCAATCCCTAGTCAGGTAGCTAAGATCCTGCATGCTGTGAGGCATGGCCAAAATTTTTTTAAAAGAAAGGAAGTAATCAAGTCTTCTCTGAAGAGATCTGTCTGTTAGGAGCCTTTGGATAAGCAGGAAAGACCACCTCTGTGTCCATCAGGGTAAAAGGGCATGATGTAGGGGCCAGGGTTTAGAGGAGGTCAGCAGTGGGGCTCTCCAAGGGTCCAGCAGAAGAAACCACCCTTGACAAAGCTACTGGAAAGTACACCTTCCAACCATATATCTACCTCCCTCCTTTCCTCTCTCTACTCAAGACCAAAACCCTAGGAAATACAGTGAAGAAGGGAGAATCCAGTTGGTCTCACTTGTGTCATGCGCCTGCCCCTTGGATGGGTAACAAAAAGGCATCTTCATGTTTGCTGCCCCATCAAGGTTATTCCTAAGAGGGGAGAAAAGATTATTTTTAAAAAATCATGTGCTATTAGGCATGGAGAATAGATGCAGCAGCCCCAGAAAAGTCAACCACAGGAGGAGACACTGCCTAGAACTGAGACTGAAGAATAAAGAACATTTGAAAGTGGAAGGAAATTCAGTCTAAGGAACAGCATGTACAAAGGCTCTGAGATGAGTGTGTATGTCAGGTAATAAGAGGTGAATTCCACTGTCTAAAGGAAAGGCAGTTGATCTGTACATAAAGATACACAGATAGGGTAAATATGTGTGTGTGGATAGATGACGATGACAAAGCATAAGAAGAAGGAAGAAAATGAGAGGAAGGAAGAAGGGAGAAAGAGAAGAAAGAATGAAAGATAATGAAAGGATTCATTGAAAATATAAGCTTGCAAAAGCAGATAGGTAGATGGGTGGATCAATGTGTGGAAGGATAGGTGGATGGATGGATGTGTTAATGACTGGATGGATGTGTGAATGAATGGATAGATAGTAGGTTGGACAGATGGGTGGATGTTGGATGGATAGAAGGTGGGATAGATCTTCCTGAGATGGTCTGTCTCCAAGTCTTCAGTCGTTCAGCATCACTTTCCATGGTCCTAATCATGATTGAATGTCAGGTCTGATATAAGCTGAACTGTATAGAGGGGCTCACTCTCAGAGTCAGGCAAGTGCTCTCAAGTAAACACCTCTTGAATTTGATGCTCTAGGAATCTTACTCATTTCACCCTAATCCTGGCCCCGTTTAGCGTTTCCCATAAACTTCTACTTCTTCTGTAAAGGAAATTGACATTCCATCAGAGACAGATGTCCCTGTAAGTGTGATGTGATGCAAATGCTCAAGTGTTCCAATGGTCTGTTCCACCTCCTGTCTTTTGATCCTTCACCAAGACAAGATGATGTAACAGAACAACTGTCTGCATGGCTCTAGACCTAGAACCATCAGCCTATTTTGCCTCTCTGGGCTTCAGTCTTCTTCTATGTAAAACAAGTGAGGTTGGACTCATCTCAAGTTCAAAATGAGGGTGGAAAAGAAAGGCAGAAGACCCCAAAAAACCTTTAGGGCAACCTCTCCTTAGATGGCTTGCACTGCCTCTTACCTACCTTCCCAGTATGATTTTACAAATATTCTTTCTACAAGTCCAGCACTGGACTAGACACTGGGGCACACAGACACTATCCCTGCCCTCCTGAAGCTTAGAGTCTGGATGTCAAGTCAGATTGTAAGTCAAGAAGGTTGAAAACCACAGTTGTAATATTTGCTCTGAGAGTCCAGTGGGCATCGGGACCCTGGACAGGGAGCCTATCCCAGACTTCAGTCAGAGAGGCTATCTGGAGGAGGCAACTATCACAGATGAACAGGAAAACATTAGGCAGATGATGGGGAAGAGATGACGAGCACACTCTGAAGTCTGGGGAAATGGAACACACCGTAACTCTGTGGACCCCTCATCAGGCCCCAGGGAATTTGTTCAACTGTGAGAGCATACTACTTCCAGCTTAGAGCATATGATTTCAGAGTCCTTACAACCCCTTCCCTCTGCCTCATGAGACTGGATCTTGCTGAGCACATGGAGGGGCTTTTCAGCTGTGATTTGTTGGAGCAGAAGAAGCAGAGGGTGTCATGCTTAACACACATGCCCTGTGGCAACCTGGCGTGAGATCTTAGAAAGATGATTAGGGTGTTTGTTCAAAGGACATGATTGCTACATTTTCTTTTCCACGTTAGATGTTTATGACTCCTTTTCCGTCTTCTGAGTGCTCCTACACCGGGCAGAGCTCGCTCTTCAAACCTCATCTCATTATCCATTTTCCCCTCGATTGCATATTTTAGGGGCTGGTAATAGGGCTGCCTACAGCGCTATGTATTACAGCCGAAGGATCTGCAGGACTCCAACACCCCCACACTCCCCCGCCAAGCAAAAGAGACAAAATATTTTCATTTCTAAGCCTCTAAGCCTAGAGGAAAAGAGTTATGCAACCGTGTGACTGCTATGACTTCTTAAGAGCCTTTGGTGACTGGAGAAGAAATCCAGTCTTAGCTGGCTTTTCTTAAATAACAAGTGTCTGGGCCACCTGACACTGCCAAAGGACTGAGGTGTCCTAAACATGTCTGCCATCATGCTCAGCTGCCTGTGCAGAGGCACCCAGCCCTTGCTCAAGACAGATGGCTTCTGGGATGAAGATGGGGGTGGGGCCATGCTAATTAAGCCCCTGCTCTGCAAAGGTGCTATGCCTTCTAGTGTCTAGTTTGCGTTAGTTTGCATGTGTATTAGTTACCAAAGCTGCGTACTAAATTATCACCAGCTCAGCAGATTTATCACACCACCCATTTATTTTTTTTAATTTTTATTGGAATATGTTGTTGCTCAGTTGCTAAGTCAAGTCTGACTCTTTGAGACCCCATGGGCTGCAGCACTCCAGGCTTCCCTGTCCTTCACTATCTCCCAGAGTTTGTTCAAACTCATGTCCATTGGAATATAGTTGATTTAAAGTGTTGTGTTAGTTTCAGATGTATAGCAAAGTGAATCTGTTATACAAACACATATATCTACTCTTTTTTAGAGTCTTTTTCCATTTAGGCCATTACAGAGCACTGAGTAGAGCTCCCTGTGCTATTAGGTCCTTATTAGTCATCTATTTTACATATAGTAGTATGTATGTCAATCCCAATATCCCAGTTTATCCCTCTCCCCCTTTACCCCCTGGTAACCATAAGTTTGTTTTCTCTATCTGTGACTCTATTTCTGTTTTGCAAATAAGTTTCTTTGTACAATTTTTTTAGATTTCACATATAAGCAAAACACCCATTATTATCATCTCATAGCTTCCAGGGTCAGGAGTCTAGGTTCAGTTCAGGCGGGTCCCCTACACAGGGTCTCAAGAGGCTGAAATCAAGGTGATAGGGAGCTTCTCATGTGAGAACCTTGGGGTTCTCTCCCAAACTCACTGGTTGTTGGATGAATTCAGTTCCCTGTGGTTGTAGGACTGAGACCCTCGGCTCCTCAGAGCCACTCACTGTTCCCTTCCATGGAGTCCCCTACACAGCAAGGATATTTGCCTCTTCAAGGTCAACAGAAAGTTGTCTGCAGCTTCATCTCTGACTTTTTCAGTCTTTGGTTTCTGGGCTCTTTTGTCAAAAGGCTCCCTGATTAGGTCAGGTCAGGCTCACCCACAACAATCCCTTTTTCATGAACTTAAAGTCAAGTGATTAGGAACACTTATCATATCTTTGGCCACCTGATGTGAAGACCTGACTCATTGGAAAAGACCCTGATGCTGGGAAAGACTGAGGGCAGCAGGAGAAGGGGGAGACAGAGGATGAGATGGTTGAATGACATCACTGACTCAATGGACATGAATTTGAGCAAACTCTGGGAGACAGTGAAAGACAGGGAAGCCTAGAGTGTTGCAGTCCATGGGGTCCCAAAGAATCAGACACAATTTAGCGACTGAACAACAATCATCTCTTCACTCACCATGCCGTATGCTGCTGCTGCTAAGTCACTTCACTAGGCTCCTCCGTCCCTGGGATTCTCCAGGCAAGAATACTGGAGTGGGTTGCCATTTCCTTCTCCAAACCATGCCGTATAAAGTAACCTAATTAGACAAATGTCATCCCATTGCATTCACAGCCCCTCCACACTCAAGGGGAGGGGATTATCCACGGGTGTGCCCCAAAAGGCCACCTTAAAAATATGCCCATGACAGTTTACAACACTTTTGTACTTGGGCTGCCTGTCTTCTGTGGCACTGCAGCTCAGGCTGCCTGGTTTGAATCTCTGCTCTGACTCATAATAGCTGTGTGACCTTGAGCAAGCCATCTAACCTCTCTGTGCCTCCTTTTTCTCATCTGTAAATTGGGTTCAATAATAGTACACACCTGCTAGGTCATTTTGAATGTTAAAGGACACAAACATGTGGCCGAGGGTATAAGGAGGACTCACTAAATGCCTGACTTTGCCTGCTCCCATCCATCTTCCCAGGGTGGGATCAGCACCGAGACATACTTTCCTCAGAGCACCACCCTCCCCTCTCCCCACCTCCAGCATCCCCCTCCATCCCAGGAGCACGAGGAGATGGAGCAATTAGCCTTCAGTAATGAAAGTACACAGAGCCATCAGCTGGGCTGCCATAGGGATTTATGAACTCCACGGAAGCTTGTACCGCTACAAGAGAGGTCATCAGGGGACCACTTCCGAGGTAAGAACAAAAAACATCTCACCCATCACTGCCAGGCACCCCCCCCCCCCATGGCAAGACATTAAGCATGCCTATCCCTTTCCACATTTTCCAATCCTTCTACAGCAAACCTGCCTTATTTTTATAATCAGACCCCTAAAAAAAAGAAAAGAAAAGAAACGCAGTAAACCTGATTTTTCATAGAAAAGCTTTGTGGTCAGAGACACCAGCTCCTGCCAGGTTGCCTCTGCAGGTGGAGCACTGCCAGGACGCCTGAGAGCTTGCATTTTGTTCTTTTCTTTTTTTAAAACAAAGATCCATTATGCAAATCGATCATAAAAATTTTAAAGCATCTTGTCCTGTCTCAATTAATTACAGCCTTTGTGGGCCCAGCTTCAGAAGCAGAGAAATTCTCGTGGTTCAGGAATGCTGCCCCAAGAGACAAAGCACTGGTCTGGTCCTGCCCTGGGTACTCTCTTGTCCCTTCAGCCCAAGCCTGCCTGTGTTCCTGACCACATCAACCTACTCATCACACTAGCCAGCTGGCCACCACACCCCACCACCATCTCACACACACACGCATGCACAACCCTTGGCAGCTGCTGCTCCTCCATCCTCCAAGAGGGTCCTTCTCCAACTGGACTGAAACTAATGGTCTGTAATTTATGGCTCAGCCCCTATGCTGCTGGCTAAGTGAAAGCAGCCACTTGGTTTAGTTCCACCCAGAGTGGAGAAGAGAACCAAGGCTGCAGAAACAGTAGTAATGACCACTTCTGTCCTCAAGTCTGCCCTCTGTCCCCTCCCCAGAAAGGAGCGCAGCCATGCCACTCCCCACAAGCCCTTTCTCCATCCTGAGAGCCATGCAGGACTGCTGAGACCAGCCCTGGCCCTCCCAAGTCTGGTGGCCAAATCTTCTCTGACATCCAGTCTCTCTTTCCTGAACATCCCATTCACTCACCAACCTACCCACCCAACCTGCATCCTGCCTTCTGCCTGCCAGAACCACTTCTGCCTTATTCTACAGAACCTCATTCTTAAGATGGGATTCTCAAAACTCATTCTCACTGTGGTCTAAGTGGCCAATAACCAATGAAAATATTGGCTGTGGATTCTCATCCCATTCTATTCACATTTTAAGAGGAAAGGCAACGGAGGATGAGGTGATTGGATAGCATCACTGACTCAACGGACATGAGTTTGAGCAAACGCCAGGAGATAGTGGAGGACAGGGAACCCTGGCATAGTGCAGTCCATGAGATCACAAAGAGTTAGATACAACTTAGCTACTGAACAACAATAACAACAACAAAAGGATGAATTCTTTGTACTAGTTTAATAGAATACTTGACATGTCAGAGCATAAAAGCGAAGTGTTTTACTTCCCTCCCAATAGCTGCTCCCTCTGTTCATCTCCTCCACTCTTCCTACTGAGTATCAGGGCCCTTGCTGACTTCATGGAAGGGATCACAACTTTCCTGCTTCACTGATCAGAGCAGCCTTTCATTCAAGGGCGTGTGTTTGGGCCAATGCAGCAGTACGCCTGCTTTTTCAAAGCATTCCGGACATAGAGGCTTAAACCAAAAGAGGAGAAAGTCCAACTGGGATGAGAAGGAGAGCCCAGGGCTTCCAGAAGACCCGTCAGTCACCCACTCCCACCTCACCCTCTGGCCCAGCAAGTCCATCCAAGAGCAACTCCAGCCTTGAAAACCCACCTACCCACCCCCCAACTCATGAGCTCCAGGACCACAGCTCTAAGGAGTGAGACCTCGGACATGAATGATCAGTTGCTCAGTGATGTCTGACTCTTTGCAGCCCTATGGACTGTACCCTACCAGAGTCCTCTGTCCATGGACTTTTCCAGGTGAGAATACTGGAGTGGGTTGCCATTTCCTACTCCAGGGGATCTTTGTGACTCAGGAATCAAACCCACATTTTTTGCGTCTCCTGTGTTGGCAGGCAGGTTCTTTACCACTGTGCCACCTGGGAAGCCCTTCTCACCCATCTTTCTTTCCTTTCCTCACCCTACCCAATCTTCAGTGAATTAAGTCAACGTCAATTTTATGACATCCACTCCACCCTGTAACACCTGTTGTTTGTTCACCTGGCTGGAGTCCCAGTCCTAACTAACTTATCTGCATCGCCCATGTCACCTTCTAACTGTCACACTGTGTTAGCAATTAGCCTCATGTAAAGCTTTGGAACTGAGAACCTCGTGTTGAGTCAAAACCAGTGAAAGCAGTCATATTGATTCAGGAGTCATGGACCAGGCCCCAGGCTTCGGGCTGCCTGCCTCACCCTCCCCGCAGCCTCAATGAGTCAAAGACACCACCAGTGTGTAGAGAAGTCTCCACACGCTACATGCTGCCGAATGCTCTTCCCACAATGTCCCCAGTTCACATCCACAGCCACCTCATTTTATGTCCCCATTTTGCAGAGCTGCACATTGAGGATCAGCCTAACTAAGGAACTGACCCCAAGGTACAGAGCTTGTAAGCTGTGCGGCCAGGATTTGAACCACTTGGGTTCTGGAGCCTGGGACCTTAAGCAGATGGCTTCCTGTTTTCTGGTACAAAGGACAAACAGCCTTTGAGAAGATGCACCAGCAATTAGGAGAGAAGGATCAAGGAGAGAGAAAGAGCAGCCGGGAGCCGCCTCTGCCGAAACCTTTCCAGCCCTGACTCTGTACCCAGTGTTGAAAGGCCTGCATTTTAAAACTCACAGTCTGAGATTTTGAGCTCAGGTTTTGAGCTCAAGGTTTGGAGCAAACCGTGTCTAACACTCCAGCTCAGGACAGCAGTGTTCACTGGAGAATCCATCCTGACAGAGAAGCTCCTTTGCAAAGATGCCAAGGGGAGAGAGAGAATGACCCTGCTCCTAGCAGAAGGATTCACTTGGGAACTGAATGTTGAAAAGTTGAGCCCCAGGCCCTGGTGGAAATGGTAACAGTTGTCCACGGCTCAGCACCCCAGGCTCCACTCTGATATCAGCCAACAGACAGAAAGGCACCCAGTTCTGCAGACGGTTACAAAGCGGGTGGCTCTGAGGACCACACAAAGGCATGACCTGTCCCTTCCCTCTGGATGTCCTGAGCTCCCAGCCCAGACCTAATCAGCCCACTACCAAGAGACACAGTCGAGAGTTCTAGAATCCCACGCTAGGAGGGCGTGGCCAGTGCTTCATGAGCTGCTCTCTGAAAAGCTAGAGGGTGTGGTTATCACTGTGCATCTGTCTGGTTTTTAACCTGGATCCATCAGTCAGGCTTGTGGAGTCTGGGAGGACACATCACCTTGAAGTTTCCACTTACTCCACAACAGAAGGCTCACAAGTCCTGCAGGAGAGTCAGTCCCTCTGACAGTGATCCCAGGCAGGACCTCCTGTGGCCACAAGACTTTCAGGCTGCAACAGCTCAGCATCAGCCAACTCACCCAGTGCCAATCACCCCCAGCTTCCCCCTGGTCGTCTTTATCTGGGGCCCCAGTAGGAAGCCAAGTGCTGGGGACCACTCCGTCCATAGGGAGCAGGGACCACTCTGTTCACGGGGAGCAGGTGTTTTCTAATGCATGAAGTAGCAGCAGGTGTGTTACATGCCTGGCTACAGGAATCACAGCCTGGATGTGACACTTTCACAACCGTCTTGGATGACATTGCCTCTTCTCACTTTGATCAGAACCCAGGCCAGGACTGCCGAAGGCCTTTGCAGGATGGAGATGAAGCAAGAAGCAGCAACTGGTTGTGAGATGTTACTTTAGGCCGAAAGAATGGAAGCCAGCACACACTGCCTCACTAGGACAACTCCTGCCTGCTCAGGCCTTGCTGGCAGGACACCTCCCACAGTGTCCAACCTGGGCAACCAGACATGGCAACCCTGCCCACTACTGTGGGGCTCCAATGCCAGCAAGCGAGCAAAGACGTTCTCAATGCATATTCGAAGAAGTTAAATTCCCAAGCATGAATTGAGTCAGTTCTACATCTCAGGCATAGAGATACCAAGTTAAGTGAATAAGACCTGGGAGAGCCCAGAGAAGGCAGGTGGATCCAGTAACCCTCAGTATCAGAAAGACACAGTAACCCACCCCAGTCTCATATGAGCTAAAAGGGGAAAGAGAATACACATAATGGGATGAGGGGTCAGACAGACACCTGAAGAGAACATTCCAGAAACCCAAAGAAGAACCCAGCACTCCTCAGTCATATAACGCCCTGAAGATGGGACTCTGCTTCTGTTTCCCTATCCCAATCCATACTCTGCTACACATAGCAGGACCCTCAATGCTCTAGATCCTTCTCTCTGTCACACCTCCAGCTTTCCACCTCTCTCCATCTTTGTGGTCCCCTTCCAGCAGCATCGGTCTCTGCTGGGAGCTTGCTGGGAATGCAGAGTCTCCAGCCCCACCCAAGAACTGCTGAGGCAGAACCTGCCCTTTACCAGATGCCCAGGGATTGATGGAGAGACACTGGAGAAGCCACAGTGTGGCCTGCACACAGACCCGGGTTTCATCCAGTCTCTCCTGGATTCCAGAGCCTTTCAGCTCATCTGTGACGTCTTCCCCTCGGATGAAGAACAGCTGATATCTCCCTCCTCTGCATGGCACCAGGCCCTGCACAGAACCTGCCCACCTTCCCCTACACGGAGCCACACACACCTGCTCACCTCTCCCTGCCAGCAGACCACATGCCTCTGGAAGGTAGGGATCAGGTTTATGCCTCTACACATCTCCAGAGTTAGCCCGCTGCCAGGCACGTGTGATGTGGGTTGTTCAGCTGAAATGCACATTTGTGAATGGACGAATAAACTGTGTCTTAGCTGTTTTATCACATCACACACTCTCAGGACATTGGCCAGCGGAGATGTGAGGACACCAGGCATAACTATCTTAAAGTCATGTGATTTGTTCACTGCCTTTTAAAATGTTGGAAGAAAAGACTGTGACCTTTTGGAGAGAACTGATTGATGGTGGGGTCTGGGGCGGGCTGTAAAGGCCGAGGCTGGGAGGGAGCCTGGTAAAGCAGCACTGCAGACTGAGCTCAGTTGGACGAGGGATTCCATTTGTCATTTTGTCCTTTTGTCCAGGTTTTTAAAGGTTCCTCTGAAATGGCTCTTTTGTGTGGGGCTGGGGCAATGGGAGAGGGGACAATATGGCAGGCAGCACCCCCACCCTAGTTCTTCCTGGCAAGACAACAACCATCTGAAAAGGAAGCGTCACTCTGCTTCTCAAAGAAATAAATTCCCAAAGTAGGAAGTGAGCCAATGCTTCAGCTCAGGCACAGAAATACAAAGATCTCAAAGGCTCAGAGATACCTTCTCAGAGAGTTTGGCTGGAGTGTTCTGTGCCTATACCTCCTTCGAGTTTCGGGAGCTGAGCTGAGGGAATCCAGGCTGTAGGGAAGAGTCCAGTGGGCCTGGGAAACAGAGCATGAATAGAATTATGCACCAGAGAGGTAAGACATACCACAAGGGGGTGGTGGGGTGTGGGGGTGGGCTGTAGTTACTAATTCATTTGGATGAAACCTCTAAACTATAATTAAGGAAGAATCTCTCCAACTCTGGAGCACACCGAACAATAAACAACTGCCTGCTTTGATTAATAGCCAGACCATTGCTGAATCTAGTGCCTGGAAACCAGAGCCTGCGGCAGTGTACTGACTCTGGAAGGCTTTCTCCACTGGGAAGGGCCAGCCTCTGGTCCTGGGACAGTGGTCCCTCCAGGCTGCCCTGCCCTGAATGGGGGAAAGACAGGGCCGTCTCATCAAATAGGTTGGGAACACACCAAATTGAACAAAACAACAAAATCCAAGTGCAAGAAGTATCTTGACTACGGAGCTTCTCAGAGCCCCAGCCCATACTGCCCATGTTGACTGTGACACCGCAAGAGAGGAAGAGGAGGGGCACTGATCCATTCCAGAACCCCTCCTGGGTGGGGAGGCGGGAGTTTGAAGTGAAATCTAGGAAAGCAACCTGAAAGAAAGTGCCCTCTCCTTTGGGGACACAGTGCTCCCAGCCCATCCCTTGTCTGCACTGGCCATTCTTACACGTGAACCATTATGTGGACATAAAATACACCCAGCCTTGTTCTCTACTCTTCCCAAAGCACTGACTCTCAGCTCCAGAGATTGTGTTAAATGTGGATAATAGCTTGTAAGCAGAAGACAGAGAAACTGAGGAACCCAGAGAAGGCTTCTGGAAAGGAGCTAAGTCTAGAATATTATCAGAAACAGTTAAAGGAACTGAGTCTTTATTTGGCAGGCTGCTGCTGCTGCTAAGTCACTTCAGTCATGTCCGACTCTATGCCCCCATAGACAGCAAGCAGCCCACCAGGCTCCGCTGTCCCTGGGGTTCTCCAGGCAAGAACACTGGAGTGGGTTGCCATTTCCTTCTCCAATGCATGAAAGTGAAAAGTGAAAGTGAAGTCACTCAGTTGTGTCCGACTCTTTGCGACCCCATGGACTGCAGCCTACCAGGCTTCTCCATCCATGGAATTTTCCAGGCAAGAGTACTGGAGTGGGGTGCCATTGCCTTCTCCGTATTTGGCAGAAGTGCAGATCAAAGAGAAACCACTACTATTGTTTAAAACCTATATCCTTTAAAGAGTCTCCCAACATCCAGGTTTTTTCCTTCTGATCAGAGGCTCTGTTCTTCCCACCTTTCCTGGAGTTAGGTATGTTCATGTTGACTTGCTCTGGCCAGTAGAATGGGAGCACAAGTTAGGTGTGGTCATGTGACTTGCTCTGGCCAATGGAATGAGAGCCCAAGTGAAGTATGATTATGGACTTGCTTTGGCCAGTGAAGGGAGCAGAAGTTAGGCATGGTCATGAGACTTGCTTAAGTTAGGTTTGGTCATGTGACACACTTTGACCAATGGCAGGGGAGCAGAATCCTGTGAGCCACCATGCTGCCTTCACCAGTCCATTGGTACCCAGGAACACTGCAGATGGTGAAGCCTCTGCACCCTGATTCCCAGAGGGAGGACAACATGCTTCAGAGCCCACAGTCAAACCAGCATGGACAGGGAGTATGAGAAATATGTTCAAGCCACTGAAACCTGGGGGCTGGTTGCTACCTCATCAAAATCAAGCCCGTTTTAACCAGTACAGAGGTTGACCCCAGAAGTAAGATGCTGCTGCCACAAAAATTCAAAATGTGTGACTTGGGCTTCATGATCAGGCAACGAGTTTAGAAAACTCAAGGCTGGAAAGATGGCAGCTGCTGTTAGGTGGTGGTGGACACTTGACAGCACCATCATCTGTGGTGACCTGAGAAGTGAATCATGTACCCAGCACAGCTACTGCCCTGAGGGAGGAGCTGGAAAGGAGACTGAAGAGCCTGTGCTGGCTGCTGTCAGAATTTAGCAAAGTGTTGAAAGAGAGAGGTGAGGTCAGAAAGGAAATGGCTAGTTTGCAGACACAAATGAAAGGGGGAACAGGGAATTCCCAAATTCAGGGACTCCTGGGTCTGGAAGAGTCAAGCTCTTCCCAACCACAAGTGGTAAAAGTAAACATTTTGAGAAAAGACTGCAAGTGAGCCACATGGTGAAGAGAGAACAGTGTCCCATCCAGAGATAAATGAATGGATTTGGAGGCTCAGGATAACAGCCCCAGTCAGGGGTGTGGCCCCCAGGTCATCCTTCCAGCTGGACAGAGTCACCCATGGAAAAAGTCTGTCCATGTGGTGCTCCCAACCAAGCCTGATTTCATGGGAAAGTGTGTTTCATTCTGAGGGGAAATCCTGTCCCTGTTCCACCCTCCTGTCGGTAGAGGGGAGCAGGCCATTGGTCTTTGTAGCTCATAGACACCTGAGCCAGAAGAGCCATGGGCAGGCCTGGGATCAAGGCCCCTATGCCTCCCCCGAAATCCTGGCCAAGCTCTGCTGGCAAGACTGAGGTTCCAGGGCTCCCCTTCCGAGTGGGCTGATAGCTGGCGAGGCCCCTTTATATTTATATTTGGAAATACAGCATTTGCTGATTAAAAATAGAATTAATGATATCTCTGTTCAACAGAAGAAGACAATTGTTTGGAGGAATTATAGTTTCCCTCCCCTTCAAATTTTCTGCAATCTATGGCATTTCCAAGCATACTGAATTTTTCAGACTATTTCTAAGAATAGCTTCTCCCAGGATCCACAGAGAGGGCATGAAATTTACCCTTTTCAGTAGAAGGAGAACTGTTCCCAAACCCTTGAAAGAGTCTGCCTGTGTTTGAAGCCACATGAAGTCACCAGAACAATAGTTCCTGGAAAATGTCTTTTTAGCTCACAGAATTGAAAGATTGCCCTTTTGTGTGCAAACCCACCAAGGAGCTGTGATGCCCACTGCTCTGCCCTCCAACATCCTTACCACCCGTTCTTCCCCACAGATGCCCACCCCCCAACCCAGGCCAGCCGTGGTTGGGACCCTCCAGCTCCAGCCTCCAAGACCCACCCCCACCACATGGAGTCCCATGCACATGTATAAATCACCACATTCCTCTGAAAACAATGTGCAGTCACCAGTAATAGAAACACATCTAAAAGGAGGCAGTGAGAAATAAAGAGGAAAGGAGAGAGTTGTCCAGTGAAAGCACACAAAACTAGAACAAAAAGAAAAACAACAGGCCGGGGGAAATAACAGCATCGAACATGACAGAGTCAATATCCCAGTGAGACAAGGACCTTGTACAGCCTTGTGTCTGTTTGGAGACAGTCATAAATGTGCAGTCAGGCAAACGAAGCAAAGCATAAGCCCGAGAGAGAGAGTGGGTGTGTGTGCATAAATGTGCAAATATGTGAGTATACGTATTAATTGTGGGTCCATATAACTGTGTGAGAATATAACGTGTGAGAATGTATGTTCACGTATGGAGTGTGTGTATGTATGATCCAAGGTGACTGGCAGTTCTGAAGTGAGAACATGAAGCCAGTGTGGTCCCCAACGTCCACCCTGACAGAGGGGGAGCTCAGACCCCAGCTCTGATGCTGTTCACCGACAGGCCTTAGGTGCAATTACTTAGCATCTCTAGTTTTGCTTCCTCATCTGTAGAATGGAAATAATCACTCAGCAGTGCAGATGAAGGTGATAATGCGTTGACTGGGCACGCTAACTTTCCCCTCCATGTTGGGGAATCTCCTTGCTACAGTCAGATATTCAGGCTGACCAGGTTTCCCTCTGGAGACTTTGGGCTGCTCATCTTCCCTGGTGGCAGAGACACACGGGTTCCATCTTGGGTTTTAACAAGAGAAAGGAACCAGGTTAGGCCTCGACCTGAGTAGGGAGGACCTCCATGAGCAGCAGGAGCCTCAGAAAACAGAAAGTGCCCAAGGAGTCAACTTCCCCCTCCTCCCGTGTGGACCCAGCCCTGCCACATGCAGCCAGGAGGTCACAAGGGCATGGATCTGGGGCTCAGGGTCTTACTATGAGGTTCAGGCCCTACCTCAGCCAGCTCCCAGCAAGATGGGGGCAAGTCACTGGAGTTCTTTCCCTGGCGGGGAGGACCGAATGAGACACACCATGGGTCTGATGCCCGCCCCCCTCCCCCAGTCTACACTGTCCCTGTCCTCATGTGAAGCAGAGACAGTTGGGCAGAACATGTGGTTAGAGTCACACCAGGTTGGGGTGGGCGAACTCTCAACACTGGTTTTAGTTGGCATCTACACTCTCTTTTTGGAAGAATTCCTTCCTGTTTCACAATGAACTCCCACGGGGCTATGAGAACATCCTCAAGACTCAGTGAAGAAAGGACAAAGGCAGGCTGGCACCATTCAGGCAGGATGAGAGAAAAATATGAGAGATATGACCCTCCTTGTTTAAAGAAATGCAAAGTGCCATACTGATGAAGTGCCGCTTTCAAAGTGCAGACAAACACTTTTATGATAATGAGGTTGGGGGGGGTCAGTGCTGACATTTTAATATACAGTGAAAGTTTTTATAATAATTCAAACATCCAACCTGGGGAGAGCATTTAAATAACCATGCGAAGGAATTCCAAGTTGCCATTTAAATGACTATGGGTGGCTATTGTCTTATAATTTATGCTTTTCCAGACTTTCTGAATCATCTATGTCCCAAGATGAGTATGCATGATTTTATCAAAAGCAAATAAATTAATTTTTTAAATTTATGGCCAGGGCTAAGAGTTAGGCATTTGAAAACAGTTGTATAAAGATGTGAAGACTCAGCATAAAGTTGGCCTTTTCTCAGATTTCCCCTAACGCTGCAAGGCTGTACTCTTAACAACAGAGAGAAATGAAGGTAAAACCTATTGGAGATGGTTTCTCAAGATTCTAAAGCAGACCCCATGGGGCCCAGTTAATCCAGGCCCTGCTCCCAGTGTCCTCCCAGGCCACCTCCTGTCCCAACCACATCCTCTCACACCTGATCATGACAACACAACTCATTTCCGTGCCTCTCACATCTCCCCCTCCTCCCAAGAAGACATAGTAAGGTCCTCACCCCCAGGACCTCAGATCAGAACCTTATTTGGAGAGGTTAAAGAGATCAAGTTAAAGCCAGGTCATCATGGTGAGCCCTCATTCAGTATGACAGCGTCCTTATTAAAAGGGGAAAGTTGGACCCAGAGAGAGATGCACACTGAGAGGAAATGCTGCAAGGACACGGGGAGAAGGCCACCGCCTGCAAGCCGAGGGGAGAGGCCTCAGAAGGACCCTGACCTGCCCACAACGGGATCTCAGACGTCTGACCTTCAGACTGTGAGACAGAATGGATTTGCACCGTCTAAGGCTCCCAGTCTGTGGTCATTTGTGATGGCAGCCACAGGAAACAAAAATAAGTCTGTCTCTAAAAGGCAGTTGGGGACATTTTTAAAAACCTGAGCGTGTCATAGCAATGACACACAAAAAACACATCTAAAAGCTTCCCATCACACTGCCCTCAGCAGAGGCTGGAATCTCAGCAGAGATCACAGCCCTGCTGATGAGGCTTCCCATCTACTTCAACCCCAGGACCTGCAAGGGCACTGGCTCCTCCCAGCCCCCCTTGCAAGGACCTTCCTGCTTGCCTCCCAGCTTTGTCACACACGTTCTCTGCACATGACTCTCTTCTCATGTCCTCCCTCCCTTCCCAACACGCAAATATGCCCACACACACAAACACAGGCACACACCTGCCCCTGCTAATTTCCCCTACTCCTTCAAGTGTCAGTTTAACCAGACACCTCTGCAGTTCCTGCCTGAACCTCATCTTCCTCCCAAGAGCTCTATCATCACGGGGGCTGGATCAGCCTCTGGGAACTTCAGGGCGCTTAGCCGCATGCAGGCATTCGCTGACAGCTGCCAGTTGAATCCCTCCTTGCTCACAGTGTGATAAGCAGAAATGATCCAGACTTAGCCAGGCATCCCCTGGGGACAGGACTCCCCATGACCAAGGGCCACAGTTCTCCAAACCTGAACTCCGCAAAGGCGTGGGTGGCATCTGCCTTCCTCCCCACCCTATCCATCACCAGGCACAGTTCCTGGCATCCAAGCTGGCCATGTGCGCCCAACCAAAGGGTTGGAGGATAACGAACCAGCCAGGGCAGGGCAGTCTCTGGTGGCTCAGCTGTAGCCTGACCTCACTGATGCTTTTGGTGTTGGAATGACCCCTGCAGGACCCCCAAGCAGCCTGGGCCATGCCCACATGAAACCCCCCATGGGGTTGTCTCTTGGTTCCTAGGTCTCTCTATCCACCGGGACCTTGTATACACATTCTCTCCATCAAGGTGAAAGCTACATAAGTAAAAACAAAGCGACAGAAGTGCAAATACCATCAGATCCCTCCCAGGCAGAGAGAGAATGTGCTGGCACTCTGATGGTTGTATTAACAATTTAATGGAGCCCCTAGCACCGGGGGACAGGCAGGTCTTGCCAGCAGGAGCAGCAGTGTTCTGCTGACATCAGTTCACACACACGGGAGACGGGCCAGGCCAGGACTCCTGGGTACTCAGGAATGGCTCCGCTGGGAAGTCTGGGAGCCTGACATTTTGGCATCCTCCACACCCTGGACAGAGGAGTCCCTGATGCTGACAAACCCTGAACTCTGCCCATTTACCACACTGTGGCTTCAGCCCTT
Organism: Dama dama; assembly: GCF_033118175.1. NCBI lineage: Eukaryota > Metazoa > Chordata > Mammalia > Artiodactyla > Cervidae > Dama > Dama dama. The sequence goes on along the minus strand of NC_083694.1, from coordinate 44,678,364 downwards.
CGGAGATGGACTGGAAGCAGGGCCCGTTTCTAGAGTCTGGTGTTTCTCATCTCAGCACCATCCACACTGACTAAGCAAAAGGCCAAGGGCCCTGATGGCTGGGACCACACACAGCCTCGTCCTCTTTTTAAGCCCTTTTCCAGTGGCTTCCCTGATGGCTCAGCAGTAAAGAATTCGCCTGCAATTCAGGAGACTCAGGAGGTGTGGGTTCAATCCCTGGGTTGGGAAGATCCTCTGCAGGAGGGAATAGCAACCCACTCCAGTATTCTTGCCTGGGAACTCCTATGTACAGAGGAGCCTGGCAGGCTACAGTCCACGGGGGTCACAGAAAAGTCAGACACGACTTAGTAACTGAACACGCATGCCAGTACAAAACTTGGCATTCAGTCAGTGCCCAATAAATGTTTGTCTAAATCGAAAGTGTTAGTTGCTCAGTCATGTCCGACTCTTGGCGACCCATGAAATGTAACCCACTAGGCTCCTCTGTCCGTGGGATTCTCCAGGCAAGAATACTAGAGTGGGTTGCTAGTCCCTTCTCCAGGGGACCTTTCCAATCCAGGGATCAAACCTGAGTCTCCTGCATTACAGACAGATTCTTTACCACTTGAGCCATGTGGGAAGCCCCAAATGAGTGGAGAACAATAAAGGGGGCAGGAAAGAGTTCATATGCCTGTGGTCAGAAAAGGCAGATTATGGCTTCAGGTAGGATGCTCAGAGGCAGCCCCTGATGCATGTTCCCCCTCTGATGCTCCTTTCCCTCTAACCAGCTCAGAAAGACTGAATACAAAGGGTGGGGCTCAGGGGGATCTTTGAAAGCTGATGCAAACTTGGGAACATGGACAGGCCCTCTGGAGGACTGAGGAAGGCTGAAGGGAGACAGTGGGGTCAACCAGGATGTTCTGCGACAGCAGATGGGTCTCCATGGCACCCAGACCACCCTCCCCCCAGTAAGATCTGGAAGATCAGTACCTTTGTCCCATTGATTGGCAGCGCTTAGTAGGGCCTATCCCACAGAAAGCAGTCAACAAACATTGTTTGAATAAATGGATGGATACTGCCATGGGGGAAGTCCCCAGGCCCTCCCACGAGGAAGTTACTAATGCGTGTTTCTACAATGCGGGTTCAATCCCTGGGTCAGGAAGATACCCTGGAGGAGGAAATGGCAACCCACTCCAGTATTCTTGCCTGGAGAATTCCATGGAGAGGAACCTGGAAGGCTACAGTCCATAGAGTCACAAAGAGTCAGACATCACCGAGCAACTGAGCACACACTTCATCCTGGAAACACCTCACACTGTTTGGATCACTTAGAGCCAAGGAGGGGCCGAGTCTGAGAACCCAGCTGCCACTTCCCAGCTTCCTGATCTTGGCAAGCCGGGACCTCACTGGGCCTCGCTCCTGCCAAGGAGTTCCAGGGGCTTCCTCAATGTCATCACTACTGTGTGAGCTCCAGGTCCCCAGCAGGCAGTTTCAATAAGCAGAGCATCTCCTGCAAGGAGGGAGGGGCTGAGCTGCAGCACATCCCCAGCAGGGTCTTCCAGGAACTCTTATGTCCCCCCAGGGTCCTTGGCAACCAGTCCAGCTGCCTTCCCTGTCCCTGCCAGAGCCCACTTCCCGGGCACAAAGACTTGCTTTGAATGGCAAGCTGTTTTCTTTATCTGTCTCATCTCACAGGGATGTGTCTTTGAATGAAGACCTGGTTACTTTTCTGTAAATAGTCAAGTCTGGGCTCAACATGTTAGAAAATCTTTTCAAAAGTTATCAAAAAAATGTGCACACACACATACACACATCCAGGGTGTTTGTATCATTTTAATAGGTTTCAGCTTTTCTGTTCTGTTGAGAAATACTGCAAGAAAAGTTGAAGGTTTCATATCTCAAAAATCAAATCAACAGGCACTTTTGAAAAACTGACACAAACAAATAGAAAAAACGGAAAAGAAGCAGAAAGAAAAGACTTTGTTCAGATGCCTTTCCCAGAGTCCACTGTGTTTCCGCTTAACTTCTTTTAAGTCAGAAGTTATCCTTATTCTGCTGCCTCCACCTGCTAGGCAGAAACCACACTTTTAACATAAAGGGAGAAAGTCCACATGTAATTTAGTGGTGATTATTCATCAACCATTCCTGAAAACAGATGCCCATGGCAGTGAAGGCCAGCTGATTTACCAGGAGGGAAAGATCTATATTTCCTGCACTAGAGTGATGTCACCAGGTTGGGTAATTGCCACATAAACAAGAAGTTAGTTACCCACTGACAAATTGAGCTTCTAGGATTTCTGAGTGCTTTTCATGCAGACAGTTGTGTGGATTCAAACAGTGAATTGAAATAGTCAAAGTCCCAGGGACCCATCCCCAACAGGAGAGAACAAAGGCCACTGGCAGGATTGCAGAACCTTCCATCTGTTCCACAAAGGTACCCATGACAATGAGGGACTGGACACACGAATCCTCTCCATCTGTAAAGGGTGAAGTTAAAAGCACACTCTCATGAGATACGAAGGCACATTGACTAGAGTGCCTGGAATCCAGGACACTGATGACGCCAGATGCTGGAGCTGTGGAGCAGCAAGAACACTCATTCACTGCTGGTGGGGATGCAGCCTGGTGCAGCCACTTGGGAGGAGAGGTGGGCAATTTCTTACAAAGGTTAACTTATCTTACCATACACTCCAGCAATCATGCTCCCTGGTATTTATCCAAATATGTTGAAGACTTGTCCACACAAAAACCTGCATGAGAATCTTCATAGAAGCTTTATTAGCGATTGTCAAAAACTATAAGCAACCAAGATGTCCTTCAGTAGGTGAATAGGTGAACAAACTGTGATAGGTCCAGACAATGGAGCATTATTCAGTGCTAAAAAGAAATGAGCTTGTCAAGTCACAAAAAAAGACATGGAGGAACCTTAAATGCATAGTGCTAAGTGAAATAAGCCAGTTTTAAAAGACTGCATACTTTATGATTTCAATTAGATGACATTCAGAAAAAGGCAAATCTATGGAGACAGAAAACAGTTCAGTGGTTGTCAGAGGTTTAGGGATAGAGAGGTTGAAATGGTAGAGCACAGAATATTTTAGAACAGTGCACTAATCCTACGTGATACCATGCACTTCTCAAAACACACAGAATTTTTACATCACAAAGAGTAAACCTTGGAACTTCCCTGGGGGTCCCCACCTTGCAATGCTGGGAACACACATTCTATCCCTGGTCGGGGAACTAAGGTCTCACATGCTATGGAATAACAAAGCCCATGTGCCTCAACTAGAGAGTCTGTGTGCTACTATGAAAGATCCCATGTGACCCAACAAAGATTCTGCATTTACAACTGAGATACAATGCCACCAAATAAATAAGTATTTTTTTAAAAGAGTAAACTTTAATGCACATAAAATTTTTTAAAAATCAATGAGAAGGTCAGGGGATTCCAGGACGGCATGGAGATTGTGACAAAAGAATTTAACTGTAATATAAGTGCATGATATAACCTCACTGGAGGGGTAGTGGGGGGATGTTAACCTAAGGTACATTTGAAATTGAGTAGCGTCTGTTGGACTAGAGATAAAAAGACATTGCACATAGGCATTGTACTCCAAAATCATTGCAGACTATAGCCAAGAAATGAAAGACACTTGCTCATTGAAAGAAAAGCTATGACAAACCTAGACAGCATATTAAAAAGCAGAGACCACTTCGTCAATAAAGGTCCATATAGAGAAATGCAAATCAAAACCACAATGAGGTACCATTACACGCCAGTCAGGATGGCTGCTATCCAAAAGTCTACAAGCAATAAATGCTGGAGAGGGTGTGGAGAAAAGGGAACCCTCTTACACTGTTGGTGGGAATGCAAACTAGTACAGCCGCTATGGAAAACAGTGTGGAGATTTCTTAAAAAACTGGAAATAGAACTGCCATATGACCCAGCAATCCCACTTCTGGGCATACACATTGAGGAAACCAGATCTGAAAGAGACACGTGCACCCCAATGTTCATCGCAGCACTGTTTATAATAGCCAGGACATGGAAGCAACCTAGATGCCCATCAGCAGATGAATGGATAAGGAAGCTGTGGTACATATACACCATGGAATATTACTCAGCCATTAAAAAGAATTCATTTGAACCAGTCCTAATGAGATGGATGAAGCTGGAGCCCATTATACAGAGTGAAGTAAGCCAGAAAGATAAAGAACATTACAGCATACTGACACATGTATATGGAATTTAGAAAGGTGATAACGATAACCCTATATGCAGAACAGAAAAAGAGACACAGAAACACAGAACAGACTTTTGAACTTTGTGGGAGAATGTGAGGGTGGGATATTTGAAAAGAACAGCATGTATACTATCTATGGTGAAACAGATCACCAGCCCAAGTGGGATGCACGAGACAAGTGCTCGGGCCTGGTGCACTGGGAAGACCCAGAGGAATCGGGTGGAGAGGGAGGTGGGAGGGGGGATCGGGATTGGGAATACATGTAAATCCATGGCTGATTCATATCAATGTATGACAAAACCCACTGGGAAAAAAAAAAATAATAATAATAAAAAGTAAAAAAGAAAAAAAAAAATTTTCAACTACAATAAATGTGTTTATGGTAATTCAAACAAAAAAGTGGTATATATTACAAAGTAATTTATTTCTCTTTGATTCTTTGTCATTCATGTATCAAAGATAATTGATATTCATAAGTTAACCTACTTTCTAGTGTAATTTTCCTGTGATGTGTGTAAATGTATGAATTTTTGTTTATTAAAATTATGATTTAAAAAAAAAAAAAAATGTCCATATAGTTAAAGCTACGGTTTTTCCAGTAGTCATGTACAGATGTGCGAGTTGGACCATAAAGAAGGCCAAGTGCCAAAGAATTAATGCTTTCAAACTGTGGTGCTGGAGAAGACTCTGGAGAGTCCCTTGGACTGCAAGGAGGTCAAACCAGTCAATCCTAAAGGAAATCAACTCTGCACATTCATTTGAAGGACCAATGCTGAAGCTGAAGCTCCAATACTTTGGACACCTGATATGAAGAGCCAATTCATTGGAAAAGACCCTGATGCTGGGAAAGATTGAAAGCAGGAGGAGAAGGGGGACAATAGAGGATGAGATGTTTGGATGGCATCACCAACTCAATGGACATGAGTTTGAGCAAACTCCAGGAGATAATAAAGGACAGGGAAGCCTGGTGTGCTACAGTCTGTGAGGTCGCTAGAAGTCGGACACAACTGAGCGGCTGAAAAACAATACATTGATACACAGGTTAGTGTGATCTTGTGATTAAAAGAAATACACATTTGGTCTTTGTCTCCATTTCTGACACAGAGCTCCTAAAACTTTGGGAATTTCTTAGTGATGAGAGCAGCAAAGGTATCTCTTACGTTAATGAGGTAACTTTGGCTGCACACTGTCTGAACCTATCTATATGTCAATCTCAGTTCAGTTCAGTCGCTCAGTTGTGTCTGACTCTTTGCAACCCCATGGACTGTGTCAATCTAGAAACAGAAACATCATAAGGACAGAAATCAGAGTTGGGTCTTGGGGGAGAGATTAGATGGTATAAGTACCCAAGGAAACTTTGGAGGGTGATGGAAATTTCCTGTATCTTGAGTATGACGATTACACTTACTGTATATGTTTATAAAAGCTCATCAAACTGTACATTGAAAAGAGTAATTTTGCATATGTAAATTGTCTTAATAAATCTTACTATTGCAAAAAAATTTAAAAAATCAGATTACTTTGGCACCACACATAAGGATGGGGACTGGTGGCCAAGAGAACCCACCATGTGATTAGAATCTGCCAATCCTCGCCTCCTCCAGGCAGATGACATGACCTTTGTTATTAAATGGTACATACATAGGCTAGAATAGGTACCCATGACTAATGAGGAGATAAAAACCAAGCTGGTTTTGGAAAAGACACATGGTTAGCCCGGGCAGAGCAGGGGGGATCCATCCACAGTGCAGGAGACTGAATCTGAGAGGGCAGATGGAGGAGGCAGCAGGAGCTGGGTGGGAAGGGAGGTCGATAGGGGGTCTGGGGGGCTGTCAGGAGTTTGCATGATACTCCCGCCACCGTGTTCATCTCGCTGCTGTTTTTGATGCCATGTCCATTCGATGAAGGGCTCTGCATCATAAGAGTGAGTCTGTGATTGTCAGCTAAGGAGAGGTTAAATACTGTTTGAAAAACCTTTTTCGTCTAATTTATGCTGTGCCTTTGAAGATGAAGAAGGGAGAGGAGAGACCATAACATCTTAGACCAGCAGAGGATGGGGGAGGGCTGTAGAATATCAATTCCAACCAATTCTATTCTAGCCCATAAAGGAGCCAGGACTCACGGAGAAAATCAGCCTTTCATAAAATTTCTTGGAAATCTGGTCAAGAAAACGTGCGTGTCTCCCACAGATAACACTGCTGTATTATAGGCATTTGACTTGATCAGTGGGCTATGGAAAAATAAAACACCCGTTTTAACACAGTGTCTGGAAATGCTGCCTAGCCATGGAAAGCCTGGGGGCTGGCAGGCTTCGGAACGGCCGGGAGGGTGGTTGGCACATGCTGCATCCTTCAGAATATCCCCAAAGTCCTTGAAGGACCCAGCCTTGGCCCACCGGGGGTGCCACTCAAGCCTGCAGTTTCCTTGGCCCCACTTCAGCCCTGCTGAGCCAGACACTGGGACTTCCCTAGTGGCTACAGCTTCTCTGGTGGCTCAGACGGCAAAGAATCTGCCTGCAACTCAGGAGACCCAGGTTTGATCCCTGGGTAGGAAGATCCCCTGGAGAAAGGAATGGCTACTCACCCCGGCGGTCTTGCCTGGAGAATCCCATGGATAGAGGAGCCTGGCAGGCTATAGTTCATCAGGTTGCAAAGAGTCAGACACAAGTGAGTAACTAACACTTCAACACAGTCCCCAGGAATCCTCCTTTGTAACACTTCCTCAGACAATTCTCTGCACTGGACAGGATGCCACAATGGATCTTCCAACTTGGTTTCTGCTGAGGGCCAAAATCAAGAGACCCCATGGTTACCCCCACCGTCCACAGCAGAGAGCCCCAGCATCTGTGTGTGACTGGCAAACCGGTCCCAGGTCCTCAGCCCAAGCCACCTGGAGGGCACGGGCCATCGGAGCTGAAGAGAAGGAGGCTGAAATCAGCAAGTCCACTTCTTGGGAAAGAGGCCAATCTGCTGTGAGCCCCTCTAGGCAATGGGTTGGAGTGTCCCTACCCTCCCCTGGAGGATCAGGAGGAGCTGCTAGGAGATTCTGGGAGAATATGACATGGTTCCCCAAAAGAGTGTGGAGTGGAGACAGAAGTCAGCTGAGTCCTAAAGAAGAGTCCAGAGCAGATGCTGTGAGCAGCACCTCCTCCAGGAGGCCAAAGGCAGAGAGGGCTGTGGGGGTCATGGGCCACCCAGTACAGGGCCAGCTGTGGGACTCCTGAGGACGAATGACTCCTGGGGCCAGTTTAAAAAGATTATTCTCAGGAGGCTGCCTGAAGGGGCAATGGGTTGGGAGCATCTCTGGAGAGTGGGTGGCAGGTGCCCTGGGCTGTCGGGGAAGCACGGGAGAGTGAGGATGGCCAGGCTAACATGGAGGAGCCAGAGAGCGGGGCCTCTCCAAGAAGCCCCAGAGCCTCAGCACCAAATGCTCTCTCTGTCCCACCATCTTCCCTCCCACTCCAACCTCAGAAGGACCACAGGTCTTGGAGCTGAGTGGGCAGTGGGTTCGGGTTGGCCAGAGCAAGGAAGGCCGCAAGCCCCCAGCCAGCCTGCACCACGGTTGCGGCCTCAGCCAGGCCTACCTCTGGGAGCAGACACTGATGTGGGACAGAGATCAGGTTTTGAGTGTTTTACTGGACTAAACACCCTGCTTTAAAGAAAGGTCAGACAGCTGTTGAAATTAACACAGACAATAAGACTGTATTTCCTTTATGTCTGTGTCTCCTTACTGCCCTGCACGTAGGATCATTGATCCTATCTTTCTAGCTCCCATAGACATAAAGAACAGACTTTTGTACAGAGTGGGAGAAGGAGAGGGTGGGATGATTTGAGAGAATAGCATTGAAATATAAACATTACCATATGTAAAACAGATAGCCAGTGGGAGTTTGATGTATGATGCAGGGAACCCAAAGCCGGTGCTCTGTGACAACCTGGAGGCATGAGGTGGGGAAGGAGGGGTCACATGTGTGCCTGTGACTGATTCATGTAGATGTATGGCAGAGGCCATCACAATATTGTAATTATCCTCCAATTAAAATAAATTAATGAATTTTTTTAAAAAGACTTTATTTTCTGAGAGGGACCAGGACATCGCGGGGTCTGGATGAGTTGTACATGTCAAGTGCTCAGCATACTTCGTGGATCTTCTTCACTCCAGGAAAGGCTTCTGCAGCCTGCAGAAGAACCAGAGGCCGCCTAAGTATTGAAGGACAGAAGCAACTCTCCTGGGCCCTGGACACCCCTTGGAAGCCAAGCTGACCACTTGAGAACTCTAGCCATCAAGTGACTAAAAACACTACTATGGCCCACCTCAAGGAGAGTGGGGTGGGACTCCCTGCTGTTGTCTCATGCCCACCACCTCCCCCACACACAAAACCTGGCATCTTTACACACACCACCAGGCTCCTCTGTCTTTGGGATTTCCCAAGCAAGAAAACTGGAGGGGGTTGCTATTTGCTTCTCCAAGGGATCTTCCCCACACAGGGATCAAACCCACATCTCCTGCATCTCTTTCATTGCAGGCAGATTCTCTATGCACTGAGCTATTGGAGAAGCTCCTCACATACACACTGTGTACCCCAAATCTACTCAGGCCCCCACTGCTGAGAGGCAGCCAGACAAGTCCTTTGATAGAGGCGGCAGAGGCTCCTAATTCCCTGCCCAATACCCAATCTCATCATCTTCTTTAGAAACAGAAGCCAGTTTCTAGCTGGGCAAAGATCAACCCAACTAAAAGACTACATATCCCAGCCTCCCTTGCACTAAATGTGGTCATGTGATCCAGCACTGACCAGTGAGATGTGAGCCTGGTATGGTACTTCCAGAAAGTCTCCCTAAGGGCCATCAACGAAATGGCAGGAGTTCCAGCACCATATTGCACCATGAGGATGAAGGCATGCTGGAGTGTTGATCTTAAACAATTTCCTACAGACACCCACCTCCAAGCCACTGTTATACAAAGAGTGATATAAAATATTTATCTTACTGCTGGGAAGCTTTTGATTAAATGCTGCCAAATTTAACCAAATCCAGGTTGGTGGATATACACAATCAAGGACCCCTCACATATATCATCTCGCCAAGCACACTCCCAGCCTGGCATGCAATCAGCAGATACCCAGGGCATGGTTAGCTTGGCCTCTCTTGTTTGCCTCAAGTAGGAAAAGCCTGGTATGGGGGTTTCACTCTCTATGCCAAGCCAAGGTGATTCACTGAGTTTACTGAAATCAGTGCCTAATGGAACTCAGAGGCAGGTGACAATGTGGCATTTGCTGGCTAACTCCATTAAGATTCCATGCCAGGAGAGAAGGTCTGAGCTGTGATTGGACCTGGATCTCCAGGCCCCAGTTTGGCCTAGGATGGGTCTTTGGGAAGATAAAATATTCACTGGAAGGATTGTTGCTGAAGCTGAAGCTCCAATCCTTTGGCCACCTGATGCAAAGAACTGACCCGTCATAAAAGACCCTGATGCTGGGAAAGATTGAAGGCAAAAGGAGAAGAAGGCACCTCAAATGATGCATCCTCACCAGCTCAATGGACATGAATATGAACAAACTCCGGGAGATAGTGAAGGACAGAGGAGCCTGGCATGTTGCAGTCCATGGGGTCGCAAAGAGTCAGACATGACTTAGCAGCTGAAAAACAACAATACAGCAGGCATCATGGGTTGAATTGTGTCACTACAAAAATCTTAGATGCAATTAGTTAAGAGGCAGTAAATAGGATGAGCCCTAACTCCATATGAATTATGTCCTAAAAAAAAAAAAAAAGAGGAAATTTGGACACAGATAACACAGAGAAAGAACTCTGTACTGAGGCTAGGGGTGATGTCAACACAAGCCAAGGAGCCACCAGAAGCCAGGAGAGAAGCCTGGAATATCCTTCCCCGGAGCCTCCAGAGGAAACACAGTCCCATCAACACCTCGATCTCAACTTGTAACATCGCAACTATGAGATAATAAATTCTGTTAAGTCACTCAGTGAGCCTAAACAGACTCACTTTGGCAGGTTACACCCACACCATCCTTGTCCTGCAGTTTACCTTCTAAGCATCACAGCTCACTGGATGTCTGGTACTCGATGTTTCTTGGGTAGGAGGACAGATGGGAGGATGGATGGATGGTTGAATAGATGGATAAGTGGATATTATGACATGGGTGCATGGATGGGTACGTGGGTGGGTAAATGAACAGATGAATAAGCAAATGAATGAATGAACATACAGGGCAGCCACCAGAAGCCTCAAGGAGTCTGCCAGATGCATGGCATGCCTATACATGCTCACAAATCAGTGCAGAGTATGCAGCTGGGAGCATGCATGTATCACACCCCCAGATTCCATGGAGATCAAGGCAGCCTCAACACCAGGAAAACAATAGGTCATCATTTTCTACATGACTGTCACAAACCACCCCAATCAATGATGACATCCATCTGGTTTTACTTTCCACATCGCCTATTTTTATTCCTTGTGAATAACAAAGGGGTCTCAAAGGAGGAAGCCATAGGAGGGTTTGCTGTAACGTGACTGGTGCCTGTCCCCAGGGAGGTGATGAGGCAGGTCCTTTCTTGAAGGAGGATGTCCTGCAGAATCTCTTTGTGAGACAGCTGGGCTGAGCAAGGGGCAGCAGGAAGGGGATGCCAGCTCCCAAGTGTGCCATCCTTGGGAGGCACCTCAATGGCACATGCTGGCCGACAACATGAGGGGGTCCAATTGCTGACGAAGATTAGATGGGACCAAGACCCTGGGGACAGAGCCACCTGTCAAGGTGCAAATCCAGGCATTAGAGAATGAGAAACCAGTCTCTCCCACTATGAGCACTTAGAGAGTGAACCTCACTGAAGCCTCGGCTTGGGACACTGTCCATCCTATTGACTTTGACTTGAGTCCAGAGGAACGGATGCCCAGCCGCTCCAGGAGAAGGAGAAAGACTGAGGGATGTCTAGGAGGAAAAGCGGCCCCAGAGGGGAACCCGCACTGCGATGCCAGAATAAGGCTCCTGCACCTCACTAACCCTTCTGGGCCTGGGCACAGCCTGGCTGAGCAGTCAACTTAAATAAACTGGCATGGTTGGCATCAGGCTGCCCCATGGGGCTCCAAACACCTAGCCTTATGGGTCCCCAGTGCATAGGCCACTGATTCTCTCTCCTCCAAAAAGAATAACTATTGGAAAAAACCCTATGAGAGATGAGAAATTTCTGGAAGCTGCTGCCAGAAGAAGCGGTTCTGCTATAAAGCTGTGGACTCATTTGGCTGGGCTTCTGGGGCATTCGCTGCCAGCACAGCCTCGGTTAATAAGTAATTAGAAGATAATTAACATTTGTAACATACAATGGGAAACATCTGGACCTACCGACTTATTAAAACCAAAGAACCTGATTAATCAATTGTGCAGTGAGATGGAAAACAGACTCAGGTTCAGGATCGGCTCCCCTGGGCTCGGCCCTCCCCACCTACCCCCAGGAAGGGTGTGCATCCCAGCCAAGCCCAACCCATTCTCAGGTCTCAATGTCAGAATACTCCAAGGTGAACTCTGTCCATCCAAGACATCCCAAGCTTCCCACTCACGCACGTGTCTCCAAGGATTAGAGGGAAGACGAGACCCAGCTCTCCCTCAATGTCTTAGTTCTCCTGGGATGGAAAGGCCAAGAGATGGGGAGTCACCTGTGTCCCTCTCTCCCCCTCTCCACTCCTCCTTCCCCAGACACTCACCTGGGAGTCCTGGGTGTGGCCGCTCACAAGGTACATCATGGAAGAATTAAAAATGCCTTTGACTCTCAGCCCTCACATCACCCCTGTGCACAGAGGAGACAAAAAATAACCAATGCAAAGCAGCCCAGCAGCCAGGACTGTGTCTGTGAAGATGAGTTGGTCCCCCCGCCCCCCCATTCCTCCTGCTTCTCCCTTCATCTTCTCAGCAGTGGGGCGGGGGGAGAGGGGGTGTGATGTGTGGGAACACATGTATCTGATGAGCCCAAACGCTCTCCCCAAGTGCCTTGGTTTTCAGCCAAAACATTAGGATGTTGCTCTACCAACTAATCACCCTCCCTCAGACAGGAGGGAGCTAAAATGAAAAACCTGGTGTTCCTGGCAACGTGGGGGAAAGCCAGTTACAGCTGCGGCAATTCCCTCCTGTGAAGTTGGGCAGAGTGGAAATCCTGAGGCTGTTCTCTGAATGTCACAGGAGCCGAGGCCTAGAGCGTGTTCTTTGAGAAATCTGGTCTGAGCTGTCTCCATTTTTTCTCCTCAGGGAGAAAGCAGCATGAAGAGAAACTCCAGAGGATGCACATAAGGTTCCTGGATGCTAGGATCCCCTCTCCCCGCCTGGGGCCATATTTATGTCTCCTCTTTCCTGCTCTGCTAGGGTCCAATCACTTGATTGGTGGGGGGAGCTGTCCATCATACATTTGAACCCTGAGGCCAAACTGACTGGGCAAGGGGTGGGAATGCAATATGAGCTGAACCAATGAGATACTTGTCCTGGGATTTTTCTCCCTCCTGGTAGGAGAAGGGAGTGTCTTGTCCAAGGCTGGAAGATGGCAAAGGAGGTCATTTGTAGCCCTGGCTCTGGTCGTAGAAAGGCAACATGTCTGAAAGAACAAAACCCCATGCAGAACCGAGGCAGGGTGTGGCTGACAGCACTCACGCCCCATTCCCTTGGACCAGCGCCATCCACTTCCCTGCTTAGACATGGTGAGCTGAAGGCAGTGTGGGCTGTGTTCCTGCTATTATTATTTCCAACCACAACTGACAAACGCAAATACCCTACTTTGGTTCTGATCATTCCTGGGAAAGGTATAGTCACTCAACTGGAGGGATCGATTCAGAGAAAGACAAAATAATTTTTAAAAGAAGATATGAGGTGGAGTAGGAAATGGCAACCCACTCCAGTATACTTGCCTGGAAAATTCCATGGACAGGGGAGCCTTGCTGGCTACAGTCCATGGGGTCACAAGAAAAAAGAAGAAAAAAAAGAAGAAGAAGAAGATATGAGGAAAAAAAGATAAAAGAAAGTGATATTTAGCAAGTTACTATGACGAATCAGCAAGGGAAAAGGTTTAGTCTACTTAGAAAAACAAACCAATTTAAGTATTTTTAAAACCTCATTTGCCTACAGCTCATGAATGTTTTAAGCAGAAATCATCTTACTTGGTTGTTTGCAGGCAACCTGTCTCTACCTAACTTCTATATGGTCTTGGGTTTGCAGCAGATTCTCTTTTTTTAAATAGCTATTTTTCTTCCTTCCCAGTGGAGCAAATGAAATAGGTGCTTCTTTAGGGGAAATGAGAGACCCCACAGGGGATATGGACAGCCCATGGAGAATGAAGGAGAACTTGAACAACTGGCAGATCCAGTGCCAAGATTCAGGGATCAAGGGAAAACTCTTCTACTTTGGGGCGGGGTTGGGGGGGAGTCAACATTGCCCCCCATGCCAGACCTAGAATCCTGAGATGTGGACAGGTGACCTGAGACCACCCTGGGCAAGACAGCCACCCAGGCAGAGGCACCAGCTATGTCCCAAGCTCTCCATTTTGCCTGGAACCCCTTGTAGTTTCACAAATGCCCTGGCTCCCATCACATATGGGAAACCTGAAGCTCACTGCCGAGAAGGAGCAAACAGGATTCACACTCAGGTCCAAATCCAAGATCTGGCTCTCAAACCCGTGTTCCTTCTGCCACGTGCCCTGGGTCATTGCTGGGTCATGACCCCCAGCCTCCTGTTCCCTCATTAGGGTCCTACCTCTTCGTGGTCAATCAAGACATAGAATGTAGCAGCAGGGCACCCCCTAACCCACCCCCTAATCCACAGTGGCAAGTCAGGCTGGCAAGGGCGATCATAGGAGGCAAAGTGGGCCCTCAGCCAACCCCAGAAGGGAAACTGGCCAAGAGAGAAAGTGCAGTCACTTAGGGCCATGAACTTACTAGTAACCAATTTGCAGAGAGCCTGTGCCACCGGCAAGGTCTGGACTGGCAATTGGGGTTCATCAGTTTTTAAATTATAGACGGCTGTATTGCTCCGTCAGGCCTGCCGCAGAACTGAGATGGAACGGCTGGGCGATGAGTGACAGCTCCAATAAACGCATTCCTGCCAGGAAAATAGCATTACCATGTGGAGGTGCTTTGGAAAGTATTGAACTTCAGGAAGAAATAAAATAAAAATAAAATGGCTCTGGCACTCCCGGGCGCTCTGTCATTATTGCCAGACACAGTGGGGAGGAAAAGAGCCCTACCATCAGATAAATCTCTCACTGTCCTTGGTGGAAAGGCACTGCATCACGGCTCATGAGCAGCTGGTCAAAAAGCTGGCATCTGGCACATGTGGGAACTTTTACCCAGCAAGAAAAGCCCCCCACCCCACTCCCTCCCATTGGGGTCATTTAAGGCAGCTGCCTCCATCACAGGCGGGGAAACTGAGGCCAAAGTCACCCAGCAGTCGAGTCAGTGGACCAGAGGTGTTTGAATGGGAAAGCACCAGGCAGGCTCCCCAGCACGCTCTTAACTGGGGGTGATCAAGGGCCTGCCCCCAGACTCGGGGACCTGCACAGTAGCAGTGCAGCCTGTGTGGGATGCTGTCTGTGACCTTGAGCAGTGATGACGTGCAGGTTAAAACCAGAACAGCCCCCAGACAATCCCCAGCCTGTGTTCGGAAGGCCCCAGTGATGGGCTGAATGCCAATCCTAAAGCCCAGCATCCATCCATCTGATCAACCTGCTCCTCTGTTCCCTGACCTCCAATCCCTGTGTCCTTTTCTTTCCTGGCAAGTGAGACCCATCCAAGGCCCTCCTCCAGCTCCTTCTCTCTGTACCAGGGTTTGGGGAAAAGCATAGGGTAAGCTCAGCGAGAACTGACTGCTGTCACTCAACTGCACCCCCAACCCTAAGGCAGCACCTGGCACGTAGCAGATGCTCAGCAAACTTGTGAACAGAGATTCAACAATAGACTTTGACACCAATAAGAGACTGGTTCCCAAACTTTTATCTCTGTGATACTCTTACCTCCCCCATGAAATCCCCTTGTCACCCGCGGCACAGAAGACTGATGATTGGGTGGCCAGACCTCCATGTGACTGCCAGGTCAGCACCTGGAGCCTGCGACTCTTCTACCTTCCACACTGCACTTGTCTTACCCAATTCCAAGAGGAGGTGCAAGCCTCTGGGGACCCACGAAGTATGCACCTCTCTTGCTTCGAAAATCAAGGAGGAACCAAAGAAGGGGTAAGGTACAAGAAGGCTAAGCTGGACCCAAGCGTGTCCCTAAAGTCACAGCCAGTGTAACTGGGCAGTCACTTTCCTCCCTGAGTCCACTTTCTTCAGCCACAAAGTGGAGGTAATGGCTTTACCTTGAAGACTCTAGTAGGGGAGAAAGCAGGAAATGCCCACCTACAGGCCCTCATCATCACTAAGGACTTGAGTTAATCCCTGGTTCTCTGACACCCCATCCAGCCACCAGGCATCTCTGCAAAGAGTTTTGATTCTAAAAAAGCATGCCTTATGTCTGGTCTCTTGTTACACAACCTCTCTGGGTTTGTCTCCTCACTCTTAGCATGTGCTGCTGTTCCCAGTGATGTTTTTACAGCTGCCTTTTTGAGCCATACAACCGGAAGTGATATTCGGGGCCTGGGGACTGTGTACCCTCATAAAGGCAACAGGGAATTTCCAAGATGGGTCATGGTCTTCCTGGTGGGGAAAGCCTCTGAAGATGTTTTCACCTAATTTTCCTTGACTCTGGGTTGGCTACCATTCACACCCACCCAACCCTGGCAGTGAAATCCCAGCTCAGTGCCGCAAGAAGGTCCTACTGACAGGAGGAAGGATCTTGTTGACCTGTCTCAGAGGGGAGGGTAGCTGGCCTGAAGAGGCAGCCTCATGAACAGGAGCCTTCACTGTGGTTTATGTGGAAGGGACCAGCAATGGGGCAAAGAAAGCAGACTTAGGATCAGCTGGTTTGGTTTGGATCATTTCAGTGGGTTCCGGGACACCAGCTGTCCTTCGTTGGCTAGCACCTTCCCTAGGGTAACTGAAGCAGATGGATAGTAGCCAAGAGTCTCAGGGTCTGATAAAGAAGGTGCGTGTGGAAGGAGCTCTGGACTTGAAAGTCACCGTCCCCCTGGGTCTGTCTCTGGGAACTGGTTGGTCCTGGGAAGGGGAACCCCCAGGCTCAGCAAGGCCCCAGCTGTCAAAGTATCAGAATACAGCAACTAAAAGACATGCCTAATACATATCCCCTCTGGAATCAGCCCAGGGAGGGTCCCAGTGCCCCCCACACAGAGGTTTTTGTGCAAAGGAGAATGTTCTCCATCCTCCAGGGAACACGGTAGTGAGCCAAGCACAGGGCTTGGTAAGCAGCTGCAGGCTGGACTGCAGCACCAGCTCCCCAGCTAGGCCAGGGGCCCTTGAGCAGTGCACAACCAGCACAACTGTTCAAGGGACCTTGAAGGGAGGCCTTGCCCTCCCTACCCAGGGCCTGATCCAAGCAAGCCAGGGCCAGCCAACTGCACGCCATGGAGACACCTGAAAGCACCCCCAGGCACAGCCCATCCTTGACCAGCTTGAGTTGTGTGGCTTGTGTTCTGCACACGAGTCTAAAATTTCCAAGTCAAGCAAAGCTATGTTTCAAAACCCTTGAGGAATAGACATCTTACTCATAAAAGATCAGGGCTTCCGAGGTAGTCCTAACAGTAAAGAGTCTGCCTGCCAATGCAAGAGGCATAAGAGATGAGGGATCAATCCCTGGGTCAGAAAGGTCCCCTGGAGAAGGCAACCCACTCCAGTATTCTTGTCTGGGAAATCCCATGAACAGAGGAGGCTGATGGGCTTCAGTCCATGAAATCACAAAGAGTTGGACATGACTGAAGCAACTTAGTCATGATGGAGTGACTGAGCCATAAAATATCAATGAGGGATGGGAACCATCAGAGAGGAGCAAATGCTCCCTTAAGAGCAGTGCTATATTACAGTGGCCAGGGAGGAAGGGTGGGAGGATGGGGTAGTTAGGAAGTTTGAGATGGACATGTACACATGGCTATATTTAAAATGGATAACTAACAAGGACCTACTGTGTAGAACATGGAACTCTGCTCGATGTTATGGGCAGCCTTAATGGGAGGGAAGTTTGGAGGAGAATGGATTAATGTATATGTATGGCTGATTCCCTTCACTGTTTGCCTGAAACTGTCACAGCATTTGTTAATTGATTATGGCCTGGGCTTAGTTGTTCAGTCATGTCCAACTCTTTGCGACCCCATGGACTGGAGTCCACCAGGTTCCTCTGTCCATGGGGATTCTCCAGGCAAGAATTCTGCAGTAGGTTGCCATGCCCTCCTCCAGGGGGTCTTCCCAACCCAGGGATCGAACCCAGGCCTCCCACATTGCAGGCAGATTCTTTAACATCTGAGCCACAAGGGAAGCCCTAGTCAACTATATCCAAATACAAAATAAATTTTTTTAAAAAAGAGAGAGAGAGCTGCTGTGTTCTGGGGACTGCCGCCTCCCCAGAATTCCCAGGCCAGACCTGGACCCCTTCTGGGGGTCCTGCAGGTGAACCCCGCCTCTCAGCCTTCTTTCCCCAAACTAGAAGGAGATCTTGGAGAAAGCAGCAGCCTCCATTAGAAACCAGAGAATAAAGCGTCCCCTTCAGTCTCCCTCTGCAAGGACCAGAGGGAGCCTCCAGAGTACAGCAGCGTGTGGTATGGCTGAATTGTCAGTGTTGTGAGTTCTGTTTTTGCAAAGTTGTTTTCTTTTTTTTTCCAAGCAAGAGAATGAAATGAAGGGACATCCTAACCTCGGGCTGTAACATGTTCGGTGAGAGGCAATTTCAAAGCAGAAAGATCAGCCAAAAGGAGAACGTGGTTTCTAAAACTAGATCCTGCAGAAAAGCAATCACTAGGATGCAGCCTGGGCACAACTCTCTGGCTGCCAAGGAGGCCGAAGCGAGTTCTGGTTCATCCAGGATGTGTCAATGGAGCCCCCCAATCTAGTTCAGTTCTGATCTTTTAAGGACAGATGTTTCTGGAAGCGATATTTGACTGTGGACACCCCACAAAGGCCATATTAGAGGAGCCCCATCCACTCACCAAGCCCAGCCTCAGAGAAGACTCAGACCCCAGTGGTCTCTTCTCCAACACTTCTTCCTCCTGCAGCCACGTTGCTCCTGAGACACTGGCCACAGATGCTATGGTCGGAGCCCACATCTGAAAACAGAGTCATGGCTGGTAGAGACAGCAAGCTCAGCCCTACAAGGACCCAGCCCCTTCTCCCCTTCAGGCAGTCTTCCCTTCAGGAGAGCCAATAGCCCCACAGACTAGGATGTCCTGGTCAAAATCCACAGTGTAGAACTTCACAAGAGAATGGTCTTCAAACCAAAGCCAAGCAGTCTCTGTAATAAAACATGTCTCCAAACACGAAACTTTCAAGTGTAAGGGGGCAAGCTTGACAGAGAAACTTAGAACCAAATAGGACCCTAGAAGTCACCCTAGAAGTCTGTGATGGGGGACAGGTCCAGACACCTGTGTTGCCATGGCAACAGAGATGCAGGGCTGGGGCCTCCACCAGGCCCTGCCCCCTTGTCCCATCGTGCAACTTCCACAGGCAGCCGCCATCACTGTGTGAAGAAGACCCATCCTTCTCAACCACCCTGGATCCAGCCTTTGAAATCCTGCATTTTAAATTGTCAGGAATCACCTTAGTGACACATGCTGTCCTGGCCTCCTTGGCTGAGAGCTAGTCTGTGATGGTTGATATTGACTCCGTGCATCTGACCAGCTGCTAGAGTAAAAGGAAAGTTACAGAATCAAGGGTCTGACTCGCTGCAGGGATTAGAAGCAGCTGAGAGTGTCCAGAAGTCATGTGTGTCGCTGGAAATAGACATGCAGAGCAGTCAAGCCACTGGGAGGGTAAAGGGGCCCCCGGGGCCCCCACTGGCAGTGTTGTCGCTGCCGCCACCACTTGCTGCTTCCTCGCCTCTGGAACTTTCCACTGGGTGCCATGGTGGCTCTCATGACAATGCCACTACCACCGAAGCACAAAACCTATCCAAAGAGGCATGAATGGACCTAGAGACTGTCACAGGGAGTGAAGTAAGTCAGACAGAGGAGAGCAAATACTGTATAGCAATGTTTATGTGTGGGGCCCAGAAAAATGGCACTGATGATCTTGTTTGCAGAACAGAAATGGGCTTCCCTGGTGGCTCAGCTGGTAAAGAATCCACCTGCAATGCGGGAGACCTGGGTTCAATCCCTGGGTGGGGAAGATCCCCTGGAGGAGAGAACAGCTACCCACTCCAGTATTCTGGCCTGGAGAAGTCAATGGACTGTATAGTCCTTGGGGTTGCAAACAGTCAGACACAACTGAGCGACTGTCACTTCAGACGCAGAGAACAAACTTATGTATACCGAGTGGCAGATAGGATGAACTGGGAGAATGGGATTGACATATATATACACTACTATATGTAAGGTAGATAACTAACGAGAACCTGTTGTGTAACACAGGGAATTCAGTGTTCTGCAGTGACCTAAACGGGAAGGAAATCCAAGAGAGGTGATATATGTATACGTACGGCTGATTCATTTTGTACAGCAGAAACTAACACATTGTAAAGCAACTATTCTCCAATAAAATTTAATTAAAAAATAAAACTAATGCAACACAAGTTCAAAAAGGACCACATATAAACATGTCAGCCTAGGAGCCCCAGCTCTGAAAAAGCCTGGGCACCACTGGAGGACACCTGAAGACCCCATGGCCGTCTTCTGTGAGGGGGTGGGAGGGGGCTGCTGGCTGGCCTCAAGCAACGCCTGCAGCAGCCCTTCTGTGGGGGCCCAGAGAGCCCCATGGCCAGGACCCCATGGACACTGGGTGGCTCCACATAAGCTTTGAGCTGAAAGGAACAGTCATGTGCCTAGAAACCCAGCTCTTCCATTTTGGGGTATTAAAAACCCCTTTGGGGAATGCTCCCACACTGGCGGTGGAACTGTAAGTTGGTGCAGCCAAGATGGAGAACAGTATGGAGTTTCCTCAGAAAACTAAAAATAGAGTTACTAAAAAGGATTCAGCAATCCCTTTCCTGGGAATATATCTGAACAAAGCTCTAATTCAAAAAGATACATTCACCCCTACATTCATAGCAGCTCTATTCACAATAGCCAAGACATGGAAACAATCTAAATGTCCATTGATAGATGAACGGATAAAGATGTGGTCCATATATATGATGAAATACTACTCAGCCATAAAAAGCAACTAAATAATGCCATTTGCAGCAACATGGATGCAACTAGAGAATGTCATACTAAGTGAAGTAAGTCAGAAAGAGAAAGACAAATGTCATATAATATCACTTACATGTGAAATCTAAAATATGTCATGAATGAAGGTATCTGTGAAACAGAAAGAGACTCACAAGGGATGGGGGAAGGAGAGAAATGGACTAGGAATTTGGAGTTGGTAGACGAAAACTATTACATTTAGAATGGAAAAACAAGATCTCACTGTATAGCTCAGGGAACTATATCCAATCGCCTGGGATAAGTCATAATGGAAAAGAATATTTTAAAAAGAATGTGTATATGTATCAGGTTGGTCAAAAAGTTTGTTTGGGTTTTTACACTACGGCTTATGGAAAAACTCAAATGAAACTTTGGCCAACCCAATGTAAAACTGAGTCACTTTTCTGTACAACAGAGATTGGCACAACATTGTAAATAAACTATGGAAAGTGAAAAAGTGAAAGTGTTAGTCACTCAGTCATGTCCAGCTCTTCGCAACCCCATGAACGGTAATCCATCAGTTTCCTCTGTCCTTGGGATTCTCCAGGCAAGATTACTGGAGTGGGTTTCCATTCCTTTCTCCAGAGGATCTTTCCAACCCAGGGGTCCCCTGCAGTGCAGGCAAATTCTTTACTGTCTGAGCCACTATGGAGTTTAACTTCAGTTTGAAAAAAAAAAAAAAAAAGAATATTTTTTTAAAAACCCTTTGGTTGGTGAAGCAGGAAGCAGCACCTTCACCCTCAGGGAGAGAGGTCACAGCTAGAGTGCCCTCCTGTGATAACTTCATAGAACCCTCAGCTCCATCAGACTACAGCCTAAAAAGCCACAACCACCCTCCCCAATGGAGACAAGGGAGAGGTGACTTCTCAGGACAAGACACACATTCAGGGCATCACCTCCAGGAAGCCTACCTTGACTTCCTTCTGCTGCAAGACAGGGGCCTTCCCAGTTCTCCTGGAGAACCTGGGCACATCGCCCGCCATCCTTGCTCTCAGCACACCTTGGTGGTGGTTTAGTTGCTAAGTCATGTCTGACTCTTGCGATCCCATGGACTATAGCCTGCCAGGTTCCTCTGTCTATGGGATTCTCCAGGCGAGAATACTGGAGTGGATTGCCATTTCTTCTCCAGAGGATCTTCCCCACCCAGGAATCAAACTCCCGTCTCCTGCATTACAGGCAGATTCTTTACCGAATGAGCTATGAGGGAAGCCCCCAGCATGCCTTATGGCTACCTTAATCCCATTTGGAGCAAGATGGGTATAAAAGCTAACATCACCCTGAATTGTAATCATTGGTTCACTTATCTCCCCCACAGGCAAAGATTGTGTTTGCCATGGCATGCACAGAACTTGGCAAGGTGCCTGCCTGTCATTAGGGCTGACATAATAAATGTCGCAGGGCTAATAATAACAATAATAATGGCCGACATGGACTGTGGGCTCTGGGCCAATGCAAGCACACCCTTTACCTGCCTGTGCCCTGCTGCTCTGTGCCCTGGGTGGGTGTGATGGGCTGTTTAGATGGGTTAAATCCCTCAGCCAGAGTAGGCTCATTGCCTACAGACAGAGGCTGTGGGTCCATGCACCCTCCACCCAACACTGCTGTGAGCTCACCCCAGGGCAGGAGGGGTGAGGGGAGGGAGTTTTGTCCTTGCAGCAAGGCAGGATGCAGGCACAGGGGCCTGGGCCAGGAGGCCTGAGACCCAGCCCAGTGTCTCCTGGAGAGGCCACAGCCTCACCCCACTCCAGCTGTCCTTTAAATGGTATAATACGAGTGAATGTGAAATGAATTCTAGTGCTCTCTCAGGGACCTCTGGGAAACCCCTGATCCTGGAAAGCGGAAACAGTAGTCAGAGTATGCAATGAAGACAAGAACCCAGAGATGGGGGGACGTGGGGGCAATGTCATGAGACATTGCCTGGTGAGGCTCCTGGAGGGAAGAACAAGCCAGTGCCCCATCTGCTCCCGAGGCCCCGTCTGCACCCGCGCCCTGCTCTGGGAGGCATCTGGAAGCATCTGGCCATGGTGTGAACAAATTGTTCCAGGCCTGTGGTGTGTTTGGACAGACTGATTAAGTTTCATTAAGTGTCTTTAAACAATTAATGCCTTCAAGAACACTGAAAATCATGATTAAGTCTGAACTAAATTCCAGGGACTTCCTTGGTGGTCCAGTGTTTAAGACTTCACCTTCCAGTGCTGGGGCTACTGGTTCAATCCCTGACTGGGGAGCTAAGATCCCTCACAGCGAAAAAACCAACACACACACACACACACATACAAGTAATATTGTAACAAATTCAATAAAGACATTTTCAAAAATGGCCCACATCAAAAAAAAATCTTATAAATGAATAAATGTCATTTTGAAATTTCACTTTCAGATCTGAATTAGTTACTGACAATTCTATTTGACTGGACTGAACTAGTATTTAAATGTAAAACTGAGCAGGGACCAGGACACCCAGAGGCATGGACAATCACTCTCTCAGAGTATGAGCACCAAGGGTCCAGTAGGTTTGGTTTTTCTCAGTTTCTGCTGGACTACACGTTTTGCTGTCATGCTCTGTCTGGCCAGTTTCCTCTTCCTCCCACTCACGCATCCTGCTCACTGAGTTTCAACTGCATATTCATTCCAACCCTGGTTGCAGATGTGAACATGTGACTCAGACCTAACCAATCAGAGGACTGCATTTCTCTGGCCGTAGTGATTGGTCCAGAGATGGGCATGTAATCCCAACTGAGCCAACAAATGCCATGGAATTTCTGCAGTGCCTGCTGGGAAGGAGATCTAGAGGATGGTGAGATCAGAGCAACAGCAGTCATCTTGCCATCATGAGGATACAACCAATGACAAAATGGAAAAGGAGCAGAATCAAAGCAATAAAGGGAGAGAGTGGACCTGGGGAGTCTATCTGAACCCCTGGATGACATCCTCCTTTCTAGCTGGATGGTTGAGTTTCCTGTCACTGGTGGTAGTTAAGTCGCTAAGACGTGTCTGACTCTTGCAACCCCATGGGCTGTAGCCCACCAGGCTCCTCTGTCCATAGGATTTTCCAGGCAAGAATACCAGAGTAGGTTGCCATTTCCTTCTCCAGGGGATCTTCCCAACCCAGGGATCGAACCTAAGTCTCCTGCACTGCAGGCAGATTCTAGTGGGTAAATAATTGCTCTATGGGAGGGAATTGGAAGGGCACGGGAGCTGGCGGGCCCTCCCCCAGCCCCCCGCCCCAGCTTGCTTCTCTCCCTCACGTTCATGGACAGGGCCAGGCAAACAAGATATTTGCAAGACCCTGAGAGTGAGCCTGTCCTTAAATTTCACTTACCTGCCAAGTCCTAGCCTGGTGTGGACAGCACATAACCTGCCAGAGCCGAGTCGGGCTGCGTGTCACTAGGGGGCACTTAAATTTGTTGATCTCAAGTTCCAATCCCAAGTTGCCCACCCCAACTGACCCCTAACAGGCCCCTCAGGACTTTGCTTTTCCCATCCACTTGGTGATAGAGGTGACAGGGTCCTCCTGGTATAATTCTTCTGGGACTGTTGTCAGCAAGCCGGTTCCAAAGCCCCCAACTCGCCTGTCTCTGGTCAGCCTGAACCTTCAAGGGACACAGCTGGCAACTGCCTGCTATTTGCTCACTGGGGACCTCGGTGAAACCCAACATGGGTTTTGCTCTGTGGCTCCTGGCGATGTCTGCCCTGGGAAGAGCCATTCAAAGAGGGGACTCGTTTCTGCACATCCTCTGCTGAGGCTCCCGGGACACAGCTCCCCCAGGTCTGTCCAGGCTGGCAAGTCAGGGCTATGACACCCCCGGCCCCCAACATCCAGGTCACAGAGCTGTCCTCCTCTGCCCAGGACCTGAGTACCGCACTTGGCATCGCTTGAAGCACGTCTCACACCCTAAGTGCTGGATGGCCTGCAGCTAATTAAACCCCGAGCAGCATGTCAGTCACTCTACAGACCCCAGGGGAAAAGAGAGACAACTTGAAACTCAGGGTGTGATCTGTGGTCAGCCTGCAGGGCACGGAGCAGTGAAGCTTGGGGAACAGCTCAGGCCCTTGCTGGCAAGGGAAGCAGCCCATCTCCTCAAGACAGAGGGACCCACACACCCACCCTCCTTCCTGTGCCTCCAACTCCACAGCCAAGAGTGGGTCCTGATGTGGAGAGACGAGAAAGAATAGGAGGCGCTGATGGAGAAATCCAAGTTTTCCCAGGTCTCTCTCATTGCTGCCACTTGCCCAGGGCATTGATGGGTACCCACCCAGCTCCGTCCTCATCAGCATCACCCCTCACACCATGAGGTCTTCACCGAGAGCTGCCACGTGCCCACAGCCATCCTGGGGGGCACAGGGAGCCAGTCCTGGCCGGCTACCCCTTCCCCAGTCCACAGCCCAGCCCTACCGTGGAAGCACTTACTTCTCCACTCACAGCCTCTGCCTCCTCCCACAGTGACAATAGAACCATCCATTCGTTAGACTATTGTGATCACACATGGCCAGCACTTAGTGGGGAGCTGGCACAAGCGGGTCCTCAGCCTAGCAGCAGTGTATTAGGGTCTCGGTGGGGTCATGAACTTCACTAGCACTTAGCCCAGGAGTGATTCCAGGGAGAATCATCTGAAGGCTGAACATAGCACTGTGCTCTGCGATGTCACAGAACAGGATGGAGGAGGGGGGTGGGCAGCCTGGCAGTGGGGAGGAAGGGGGTGGTCTTCTGGAAGGGGGTGTGGCCCAGGGGCAGACAGAGAAACCCAAAGATGGGGTGACCAAAGAAGGTCCCAGGCCCTTCTAATTCCCTCCCACAGAGCAATGCTTGAGCCAGGGGTCCGGTGCTGGGTCTGTTTGCATCTCAAAAAGGGCATAAACACAAAATAAACCTTAGAGCAAATTGCTGGGACAGGCAGGGGCGGTAGCCAGAGCAGCCAGAGGGAAGGTAGGGGTATGCTGTGCCCCCCAAGTTCCTGCTCTGAAAGGCCATAGGATCCCCCAGAGCTGGGAAGGGCAAGGCCCTAAATGAGGGTCCGGAGGGCAAGAAGTCTATCAGTCCTGGGACTGTGGGTGTGAGGAGAAGGGCCCACTGCAGGAGCCACAGGAAGGTAAATTCTGGGGGTCCTCAGCCACATACCAACCTATCTGTCAGAGACAAGGTTTCAGGTGAGCAGAACACAGAGGGTGGGCCACAGGGTTACGAGGGTCAGACCCCATCTCCAAGTTCTGGCCCGAAGTCTTTCATGCCTCCGGTACTGTGGGCGCAGTGGTTCTCACCTCAGGACTGTTGATGTTTGGGGGGACTCTGTTGTGGGGGGTTTTCCTGTGCACTGTGGGATGTCTAAGAGCATCTCTCCCCTCTACCCCACACCCACCACACATCCTCCCCACTGTGACAACCGATATGTCCCCAGACAAAATGTCCCTTAGGAGGCAAAATAACCCTTGATGGAGAACCACTGGATTAGTGAGAGGCCAAGTTAAGGTCTCCTTTTCAAAAGAGAGAAAAATAATAAATGCTCTTTCATTCCTTCCACAAATATTTATTAGGCAGTTACCCTGTACGGGGCACAGGTAACCTGTAGAGTTCACAGTCTCACAACATTCATCTACAGTAGAGGAGGCACTCAGATGTGCCTAGGTATTTAGTTCTTTAAATCTTGCTCCACATCTAGCGTCCTCTTAGCTAGGAAATGCAGTCTCCAGGAAGCAGCTTGCCATCTCCTGGAAATCGTCCCCAAGCCCAGAGTTGGGGCCTCAGGACCCCTCCCCTCTCCTCCAAGTACTCCCAGCACTGAGTCAGCTGAACCTTCTCTGCGAGACCTGAGACTTTTGATCTTCACTGGAGTACAGTTGATTAAACATGTCGTGTTAGCTTCTGCTGCACAGGAAAGTGAACCAGTTATACACACACATATATCCACTCTTTCTTACTTTATCTTGTTTTGTTTCTGGCCACACGTGAACAGCAACAACAGCATGTGGGAGCTTAGTTCCCTGACCAAGAATCAAACCCGGGCCCCTTTCAGTGGAAGTCCAGAGTCCTAACCACTGACCACAAGGGGAAGGAACCCCCTACCCACTCTTTCTAAGATTCTTTTCCCATGTATCATTACAGAGTACTGAGTAGAGTTCTCTGTGCTAATACCGTAGGTCTATTCATTATCTATTTTATATATTTGTTGTTGTTTTTCAGGTGCTAAGTTGTGTCTCACTCTTTGCAACCCCGTGAACTGCAACATGCCAGACTTCCCTGTCCTTCATTATCTCCTGGAGTTTGCCCAAACTCATGCCCATTGAGTCGGTGATGCCATCCAACCATCTCATCCTCTGTCATTCCCTTCTCTTCCTGCCCTCAATCTTTCCCAGCATCAGGGTCTTTTCCAGTGAGTCAGCTATTTGCATCAGGTGGCCAAAGTATTGGAGCTTCAGCTTCAGCATCAGTCCTTCCAATGAACATTCAGGGTTGATTTCCTTTAGGATTGACTGGTTTGATCTCCTTGTTGTCCAAGGGACTCTCAAGAGTCTTCTCCAGCACCACAATTCCAAAACATCGGTTCTTTGGCTCTCAGCCTTCTTTATGGTCCATCTCTCACATCCATACATGACTACTGAAAAAAACCACAGCTTTGACTAGATGGACCTTTGTTGGCAAAGTAATGTCTCTGCTTTTTAATATGCTGTCTAGGTTTGTCATAGCTTTCCTCCCAAGGAGCAAGTATCTTTCAATTTCATGTCTGCAGTCACCATCTGCAGTGATTTTGGAGCCCAAGAAAATAAAATCTATTACTGCTTCCACTTTTTCCCCTTCTATTTGCCAAAAAGTGATGGGACTAGATGTCATAATCTTAAGTTTTTGAGTGTTGAGTTTTAATCCAGTTTTTTCACTCTCCTCTGTCACACTCATCAGGAGGCCCTTGGGTTCTCCTTCACTTTCTGCCATTAGAGTGGTGCTACCTGCATATCTGAGGTTGTTGATGTCTATAGTAGGGTGTACACGTCAGTCTCAACCTCCCAGTGTATCCCTCCCCACCTCTTTATCCCCTGGCAACCGTAAGTTTGTCTTCTACGTCTGTGACTCCATTTCTATTTTGCAAATAAGTTCACTTGTACCATTTTTTCAGATTCCACATATAAGCAATATTATAGGATATTTGTCTTTCTCTGTCTGCCTTCCTTCACTCCGAATGACAGTCTTGAAGGACCCTGAGTCCTTACTCCCGCTACACACACTGTCTGTGTCCTCTTTCAGGCTAAACAAATCTCCCCTGATCTCTTTTTCACTTTGCTGTTTTGTATAAGCTGTTGGCATTAAATGGAAGTTAACTTGTAAGAACTCAGCATAACACCTTGGGGTTTTGTGTGTGTGTGTGTTCAGTCACTCAATCATGTCTGACTCTCTGCAGCCCCATGGACAATAGCCCACCAGGCTCCTATCCATGGAATTTTTCAGGCAAGAATACTGGAGTAGGGTGCCATTTCCTACTTCAGGGGATCTTCCCAACCCAGAAATCGAACCCACATGTCTTGCATCTCCTGCATTGGCAGGCAGGTTATTTACCACTCGTACCACCTGGGAAGCCCTTCGGGTTTCATGGAAGAGAATAAAGAACCATCACTATATGAGCTTGTCTCATAGCCCCAACTCTGTCCAAACTAGACCTTGGTCCTATTCATTCAGGGAGGACAGAGCTAGAACACAGAAAAACGGAGGAGGAGACCTCGGGTTCTGAACCTCCAGGGATTGAGTGGTAGTGATTTTTAGTACTTGCCCTTTTTTTCAACCTGTGCCGACATTAGAACCTACATGTACCCCCGTCTTGCCACAAGGAGCCCTGCGGTCTATCCTCAGATCCCAGGCGGGCAGCACAGAACCCAGCACTTGGTGTGTGCCCAGCAAAGGTTTGCAAGCTGAAATGAACTGAAGCCAGTACTATACTTTGTGATTTCTATGAAGCTTTCTAATTTCATAGAGAAAGCTGCGATGTTACAATCGACATGAAGCAGTTCTCAGCTTAAGGAAGCCAGTTGTTGATTCCATGACCCCAGCTCATGGGTTGCAGCTCCTGAACTTCAGGTAACCCATCAGAGGGCCAACAAATGCCCCTCACATCACCAGCCTGCAACCCCAGCCCCAGGAACAAGGACTCTGGTGACCCTCTGACAATCCACTAACGCTGAAGAGGAAAAGCACCTCCCTTGCTCTCTCCTAGCAGCAAAGCAAAGCCCAGGTCACCCTCCAGAGGAGGTTGGCCAGCCCATAAGCCCTGTTGAGTGGGGACCTCGGGACCTGCCACATAGAAACGTGGTCCAAGAACTTCCCCCAAGATGGGCAGAGGGAGAGACTGACGCTATATGAGGCCAACATGCCAAGTGCTCTGTGCTATTAATTAAAATTTGAAAATGAGCTCTGGAATTTAATTAACTATCCAAGTGCAAAGAATAGAGGTTTGGAGGTGTTTTTTTTTTTTTTTTTTCCTAACACATCTAGAATCCTTCATTAACAGCTGGAAATGTAGATTGCTTCACATAAGCGATGAACAATAGAGCAGAAAAGACACTTCTCATCTCTGAGAGTCGCAGTCTCAACAGCCATCAGTTACCAGTCACCCCTCATGGAGAAGGGCGTGCCGGCCAGGGCGCCTCAGGTGGCCCAGGGTGCAGCACCTGGAGCAGGGGTCCCAGCAGACTGAAGCTGCTGCAAACCAGCAGGAGAGCTCACAAAGTGACCAGAAGTTGATGGGGCCACCCACATCTGTAAAGCTCCTCCTCTGATTCCCCTACCCTCACCACAGGCCAGGGGAGAGGAGGAGGGGAAGGACTGTGAAGAACGACAGCCAGTATCAACATCTGGCTTGAAGGAACCCTTGGCTCTGGGGGGCACCACTACTGTCCCTTCTCCAGATGAGGGGACAGGCTCATGAGTTAGGATGAGGTCCTAACTCAAGGCATAGTTCTCCCTGGCCTCGGGTTTCTGTACATCTCAGAGAGGTAACAACAGCTTTGGTTGCAGACTATCTTGCCAAGGGTGTTTAAAATAGCAAACAGCATCATAGGGACTAGGAGACCATCTCTCTCCAGGGCAGAGACAGGTTTGTCTGCATCAGTATCATAAAGATGATGTCTCTCTCCAGGGCAAAAGGAGGCAGGTTTGCCTGTAGCTTATTCAGAAAGATAGCCCTAGATGCCCATCAACAGATGAATGGGTACAGAAATTGTGGTACATAAATGCAATGGAATGTTACTCAGCTTTAAAAAAGAATATATTTGAATCAGTCCTAATGAGATGGATGAACCCTAGAGTCCATTGTACAGAGTGAAGTAAGTCAGCAAGAGAAAGACAAACCTTGTATGTTAACGTATATGTATGGAATCTAGAAAGATGGTACTGACGAACCTATTTGCAGGGCAGCAATGGAGACCCTGACATAGAGAACAGACTTGTGGACACAGTGTGGGAGGGAGAGGGTGGGATGAATCGAGAGAGTAGCATGGAAACATATACATTACCGTATGTAGAATAGATAGCCAGTGAGAATTTACTGTGTGATAGAGGGACATCAACCCAGTGCTCTGTGACCACCTAAAGGGTTGGGATGGGGAGGGAGGTGGGAGAGAGGCTCAAGAGAGAGGGGACGTATGTATACCTGTGGCTGATTCATGCTGATGTATGGCAGAAACCAACACAAAATTGTAAAGCAAGTATCTTGCAATTTAAAAAAAAATTATTTTTTAAGCCTGAAGTCAGGATCCTGCACACTTAGCACCTAGGTCACGCGGTGTCACACTGGGGGCTGGGGGACAAAGAGGAGACAAGGAGACCAGGGAAGCTGGTGCCGCCCACTGTGCAAAGAGTAACAACAGCTTTGTCTCCGTGCCAGGGAGACCCTCTCTCATGTCTTCTGCCAGCGTCCATGAAAGGGTGGTTGGGAAAAACATTAGACCATCCACAGTCATTAGCGGGAGACACACGTCCAAGGTCGCACAGTCGAGAAACAAGCTGCAGGGCACTCTCCTGCACTATCGGTGGCAGTGTAAGTTGGTGCAGTCACTATGAAGAACAGTATGGAGGATCCTCGGAAAACTAAAAACACAGTTGTCATGTGATCGAGCAATCCCACTCCTGGGAATATATCTGGACAAAACTGTAATTCAAAAAGATACATGCACCTCTGTGTTCACAGCAGCACTATTCACAACAGCCAAGACTAGGAAGCAAACTAAAGGTCCCCTGACAGAGGAATGGATAAAGACATGGCACATATACACGATGGAATATTACTTACCCATAAAGAAGAATGAAATATGCATGTTTCGATGCTGTTCTCTCAAAACATCCCACCCTCGAATGGGGAATACATGTAAATCCATGGCTGATTCATGTCATTGTATGGCAAAAACCACTACAATATTGTAAAGTAATTAGCCTCCAACTAATAAAAATAAATGGAAAAAAAAGAATGAAATAATGCCATTTGAAGCAACATGGACACAAATAGAGACTGTCATACTAAGAGAAGTGAAAAAGAAAGACAAACATCATATGCTATCACTTATATGTGGAATCTAAAATGTGACACAAATGAACCTATACACGAAACAGAAACAGACTCGCAGACATCGAGGACAGACTTCTGGCTGCCAAGGGGGAGGTGCAGCGGTGGGGGGTGGAATGGGAGTTTGGGGTTAGCAGATGCAAGCTAGTACATAGAAAACAGAGAAGCAACAAGGTCCTCTGTGTAGCACAAGGAACTATATTCAATATCCTGAGAAAAACTGTAACAGAAAAGAATATTTTTTTAAAGGTACATATATATGTTTAACTGAGTCCTTTTGCTGTACAGTTGAAATTAAACTACTGCACAAGTGCACTCATTTCACACTCTAGCAAAGCAATGCTCAAAATTCTCCAAGCTAGGCTTCGACAGTACATGAACCATGAACTTCCAGATGTTCAAGCTGGATTTAGAAAAGGCAGAGGAACCAGAGATCAAATTGTCAACATTTGTTGGATCATAGAAAAAGCAAGAGAATTCCAGAAAAACATCTACTTCTGCTTCATTGACCACAGTAAAGTCTTTGACTGTGTGGATCATAACAAACTGTGGAAATACCAGACCACCTAATCTGCCTGCTGAGAAACCTATATGCAGGTCAAGAAGCAACAGTTAGGACCAGACATGGAACAATAGACTGGTTCCAAATTGGGAAAGGAGTATGTCAAGGTTGTCTATTGTCACCCTGCTTATTTAACCTCTATGCAGAGTACATCATGTGAAATGCCAGACTGGCTGAATAACAAGCTGGAATCAAGATTGCTGGGAGAAATATCAATAACCTCAGATATGCAGATAATACCACCATTATGGTAGAAAGCAAAGAGGAACTGAAGAACCTCGAGATGAAGGTGAAAGAGGTGAGTGAAAAAGCTGGCTTAACAACCTAGATGTCCATCGGCAAATGAATGGATAAGAAAGTTGTGCTACATATACACAGAGGAATATTATTCAGCTATTAAAAAGAACATGTTTGAATCAGCCCTAATGAGGTGGATGAAACTGGAGCCTATTAAACATAGCGAAGTAAGTCAGAAAGAAAAACACCAATACAATATATTAGCACATATATATGGAATTTAGAAAAATGGTAATGACAACCCTATATATGAGACAGCAAAAGAGACACAGATATAAAGAACAGAATTTTGGACTTTGTGGGACAAGGCGAGGGTGGGGTGATTTGAGAGAATAGCATTGAAACATGTATATTACCATATGTTAAATAGATCACCAGTCCAAGTTCAATGCATGGAACAGGGCACTCAAAGTCGGTGCATTGGGACAACCCTGAGGGATGGGATGGGGAGGGAGGTGGGAGGGGGTTTCAGGATGGGGGACACATGTACAGCCGTGGCTGATTCAGGGCAATGTATGGCAAAAACCTCCACAATATTGTAAAGTAATTAGCCTCCAATTAAAATAATAAATAAATTTTTTTTTTAAGTTGACTTAACTCAACGTTCAAAAAACAAAGATCATGGCATCTGGTCCTATCACTTCATGGCAAATGGATGGGAGAACAATATAAATAGTGACAGACTTTATTTCTGGGGGCTCCAAAATCACTACAGATGGTGACTACAGCCATAAAATTAAAAGATGCTTGCTCCTTGGAAGAAAAGCTATGACAAACCTAGATGGAATATTAAAAAGCAGAGACATTACTTTGCCAACAAAGGTCCATCTAGTCAAACTGTGGTTTTTCTAGTAGTTATGTATGGACATTAGACTTGGACTATAAAGAAGGCTGAGCACTGAAGAATTAATGCTTTTGAACTGTGGTGTTGAAGAAGACTCTTGAGAGTGAGTCCCTTGGACTGCAAGATCAAGCCAGTCAATCCTAAAGGAAACTAACCCTGAATGTTCATTGGAAGGACTGATGCTGAAGCTGAAGCTCCAATACTTTGGCCACCTGATGTGAAGAACCGACTCACTGGAAAGGACCCTGAGCCTGGGAAAGATGGAGGGCAGGAGGAGAAGGGGACAGAGGATGAGATGGTTGGATGGCATCACCAACTTGATGGACATGGATTTGAGCAAGCTCCAGGAGATGGTGAAGGACAGGGAAGCTGCAGTCCATGGGGTCGCAAAGAGTCAGACACAACTGAGCGACAAAGCAGAGCGCAGCGCAGCGCAGAGCTTCTCCATCTTATGCTGCAAAGAATACAATTAATCTGATTTCGGTATTGACCATCTGGTGATGCCCATTTATAGAGCCGTCCCTTCTCCTCAGCTCAGCAGAGTCCCCCACTCTGAAAGCCCCCCTCCCTCCCACAGTCTGTTGGGCTCTTGGGTGCACAAGCCATGGACATCTGGACTCACGGGGGTCCTGTCCAGCCCCGCAGCAGGAAATGGAGCGCTGACCTCTACTGTGACAGCCAGAACCTGGAGGCTCTTAGGGGCTTACCACCCGGCTCCAGGTCCCTCCCAGTAGCAAATCCAGTGGGGACTTGTTCTGTTTTCTGCTGAATCCCCAGTATCTATAAGAATACCTAGCACCCAAGAGATGCTCAAAAACTGGAAAATTGGGAAAGGGGAGGGAGAGATGAAGGCAGGAAAGAGAGAGAGGAGGGCCAAGAGTCAAGGGCAGGAACGCTTGAAGACCAAGATGGGCTTTTTGGCCAAATCTCAGAACCCAGGAAAGCTCAGTGTGGGGAATGTGCCATGTGCAGCCTTCTCAGCCTCTGCTGTGCCCACCTGCCAGGCCCTCTCATGGGTGCCCACACCCTCAGTGCCCGGCCTCAGGCTCCCCATGGCAGCACCCAGGAACACCATGGTGAGTGAGCCTGTGAGTGAAGGAAGGACCAGCCAGTGCAGCCTCACTGAGAGCATAAAGGTGTGGGCCCCAAATGATACACCTCTGGGCTGGAGGCAGCCACAGATCCCAGAATTGTCTGTGTCTCTGCTCAGAGGGGACACAGGTATAAAGAGTGTCCCTCACACCTAGGCTCTTAATGAACACCTCATAAGGAAGTCGGCTCAGAGAACAGAGATGCCTTGCCCAGGAGCCAGCTTCTAGAAAGTGGGGGAGGCAGGACGTGGCTAGCAGCCCTCCTGTTCCCCTCAGGATGCATCCCATCCCAGGGGGGGCTCTGCCCCTGATGCTACCTCCCACCCTGAGTAGAACAGGCTCTGAGCTGGTGGCCTGCGAGCAGCAGAAAAAAATGGATCCTCCAGCAGCCATCTCTTGATGGGCTATTAAGGTGCAGAGGCCACGTCCTGCCGAGGCATCTTGGGCCCTAATGTCACCTTATTAAGCTTTTCTGCTGGCATGAACGGTTATTCACATCCGGTCTCCACTCACAAGGCCCGCACCTCACGCAGTGCGAGTGCTGAATAATTAAAGGGAAAACAGTTCCCCAGCAGAACCGTGTGACCTTCTCCAAGAAGACACAAACCCCAGGGCACAAGCTTCTGACCGTGGATATAAATGACCCCGCAGCTGGGCTGCTCCTCCTCACCCAGCCCCCAGTTCAGAGCAGCCAGGGGCAGCAAGCAGGGGACGTGAACCATGCCCCCCTCTGCGTCCCCCAGATGATGCTTGATTCACTGAAAACAGTTTGCCTGGGGATTGTGTTTTCATTGCGATGCTTTCTGATGAATTTGGTTTGGGATTTCAGAGAGATAAAGATTTTTTTTTTAAGCAAACTGTCAGGCTTCCTGCTTGCCTCACCCTTGCAGGGCAGTGGGG
Organism: Dama dama; assembly: GCF_033118175.1. Taxonomy (NCBI): domain Eukaryota; kingdom Metazoa; phylum Chordata; class Mammalia; order Artiodactyla; family Cervidae; genus Dama; species Dama dama. The sequence continues at coordinate 44,643,639 of NC_083694.1, read as the reverse complement.
ACCTGGCCAGCTCTCTGTCCCCTGAACTGACCTCTGGCCCTGGGGAGGAAGTTTCCTTGGCTTTTGTCTGATCTGGCAGGCCAGCTGGCTGTCTATGACACAAACCCAAGGGCTCACGTGGCTGCGTGTGTGTGTGTGTGCACGTGAGAGCTCTGATCTGGGGCCAGGAGATACAGGTAGGGGACTCCCCTCCTAAGACGCACACATGCCATTGTTATGCAGCCTCTGGAGTCCACAGGTAAATCGGGTGAGGCCTTGGGAATCCCACAACCCTGGACTCGTTGATCTCCCAGGAGTAGGCCACGAGCACTGGTCCTTTGGGTTTGGTCCTGATGGATCCCGGCACTCCTCTCATGTCTGTAGTGTGTCCACGTCCTGTGCCCTCCCAAGATTTCTGCAAGTCCCTGAGGTTTCCATCTTCAGACTTCCATCTGCTCGAATCCTGGCCTTCTCCAAGCTCTCCAGCTCACTGTCTCTCCCACTTCTTTCCTCTTTCGTCTCCAGGATGGAGCTTCCCTGACTCTGTGCCCCCATGCACCAGACATCTCAAACTCATCAGTCCTTTCTTCCAAAGGCTTTTCCAGGGGAAAAGTGGAGGGGACAAGTGGAACCAGCCAGAGTGGAGGAGCAGACATCCCTTGGCCACCCAGCTACTTCCCAAAGGCAGGGGTCCCTGGAGGATTCTCCTGGGTTGTGAAACAATCAAAAGCACCCACAAGTCCTGATCTTCATGGCAGGCCCAGTCGCCTCTGCACCATCAACCTCATGGCTGATGTCCTCTGCATGATCTGGTTCTTCCCACAGGCCAGAGCAATTTACCTGAATCATTTATCATGGCATAAAGTGAGGAGAAACATGGAATCCTGGGTGGCCTTTCCCAACCACTGCCTCTTAACAGTTTTCCCGGGAGCCACCAGCTCTAAGCTGGACTGGGAGTTCTGGGAGGATCCTGTTCCTAGAGCCCACCACCCCCCACTCCCCATAGGTCTTCAGTAGACTTCATTCTAAAGTATATTTAATGTTGGAAATTAATTCAAATGAACCATCAAAGCCGTTATGTAAGCAGCTTACTTCTAAAGACCTGGGTCAGAGAGGGGACCTCAGGAGGCATTTACAGAAGCTCAGAGATAATGATCTGCTGCAATGAGCAGCCCCACGTCTGCACCAGGCCTTCCAGTGCAGCTGTGGAAGGCAGAATGGGGCACTCAGCACAGGGTAAGCCAGAGCAGGGCCACATGGGACCCCAGGGGCTCCCACCATCCACCTGTAGACCCTGCAGACGTGGGGGGGCCAAAAACAGAAGCAAAACAGGGCATGTTAGTAAACCAGACTTAGCACGTGCCTGCCAGCCCCTCTGCAGGGGCTCCAGGCTTGAGAACCAAGCTTCTCTGCTCTCTGCTCCCTCCCTGCCCTCACAGGTCCAGCCCCTCTGCTGTCCATAAACATGCTCTACCCCCAGCAGGGAATATCCTGCAGGACATTTTTATTTCACAAGGGAATTTCCTTCCTGTCCTTTGCATGCGTATAATTCAAGCTTACCCCTGATTTCTTCTGCGTCGCACTGAACAGAACTTCTCAGAAATGTTTCCAGCACTCAGTAGGCACAAAGAAAGAAAGAGAAGCAAATGACAATCACATGTATGTTCAACCTCCCTACTAAGCCCAGAAATGGAAATTAAAATGTGATTCCTTTTCACTTTTCAAATTGATCAAAAAGTTTTAATAAATTAGAAAGAGACTATTCCAGGCAGATAAAGATAGAGTGAAACAGACACTCAGAGACATTGAGGATGGGAAAGTAAATTGGCATAACCATCTGGAAAACAATCTGTCACTTTGTATCTATCAGCCAGGCCAGGCCAGAGTGTGCTACAGAAAAAACAACCAAAAATTGCAATGGCTGGTAGGAAAGTTTTGATCCATTCTTAAATCATATGTCTGAAGGAGTACAGTTGCTATACAGGGGGAGAGGGTAGTTTGCAGGTCATAGTGGTCCTCACTCAAGGGCCCATGTACACAAAACAGGAAATACCTAGAATGTGGCAACCTCTGTGCAGAGGAAAAAGAATGTGGCAGAGCAAGAATTGCCTCCAAACGTCTGCCCAGTGGTGACACGAATCACTCACTTCTGCTCATATTTCATTGGCCAAAGCAAATCATGTGCTTTGATTTCTAACACAGATATAGGATGACTGGCTGGAGAGATGGAAGGATGGATAAGTAGGTAGATAGATGGATGGATGAATAGATACTTAGATAGATAAATGTATATAGGTGGATGAGTGGATAAGTAGATGCACAGGTAGATAGATATAGATACATAGACAGGTAGATGGATGGGTAGATGGATAGACAGATGCATGAGTGGGTGGATAGATAGATACACACTTGGGTGGATGGATGTGTGGATAGAGAGAGAGAGATAATTGTCTACATAGATGTATGTTCTATAAGAGCATGGATTTTGGTCTGTTTTTTCATGGCAATAGTTTTTATGTTTGAACATCATTTGGGGTATAGTACACTTTTTGAGGCTTCCCAGGAGGCACAGTGGTAAAGGATCTGCCTGCCAATGCAAGAGACACAAGAGATGCAGATTTGATCCCTGAGTTGGAAAGATCCCCTGGGGAAGGAAATGGCAACCCACGCCAGTATTCTTCTGAAAAATTCCATGTACAGAGGAGACCAGTGGGCTACAGTCCAGGGGATCACAAAGAGTCGGACACAACTGAGTGACTGAGCACACACACACACTTTTTTAAAGGGAAAGATAGACAGATAGATGGAAGAGAGGTGAAAGAAAAAGCAATAACAAAATCAAAGGTGAAGGCAGAACTAAGAGAAAACCTATCAAGGGGAGAATGGTCCAGAGCAAAGGTATGTAATCTCTTAAGGGCTGGATGATGTAAGGAAGAGAAGACTATGGCCAGGCCAGGACCACTGGCCCAGGCACCATACGTGACCAGAGTTGGACACAACCCAGCAAGATCCATCCATGAGAGCTGCTTCTTCAACGCGGCCAGAAGAAATGTCTCCTCTCTGGGGAATGAGACTCCCCTACACTCTGGGGGAGGCTCCCCTGGGGCCAGGCGGGGCTAAGACCTGGAGGAGGTCAGAGCTCAGATCCAGTTGTACAGGCAGCTGGCTGAGCCTGGATTCCAATTACCTGGGCCATATGGTGTGTATGCATGTGTGCGTGTGTGTGTGTGTGTGTGTGCGTGCGTGCGTGTGTGTGTGTGTGTGTGTCTGTATGTGCCTGCCTGTCTGCATGTGAGCATATATGAGTTTGTATGTTTTCGTGTGTGCCTGTGTGTGCACACACACATTCTTTCTTTCCTTTATGCCTCTGTTTATTTATTTAATTTTGTACAAGCTGCTTTGATGCTTTCAACTGAAAAAAGTCCCAGCCAACCCACACATGAGACAGCAAGCCTACCTTCCCAGAACGTCCTGTGCTCAAGACAAGGACTGGTGTTGAATGTGTCTGGAATTCTGAGAATCCAGAGGTCACAGTGAGCCTCTACTGCTTCTGCCTCGGCCCCTCCCTGGACCTCAATCAATCCCCGGCCAGAGTTGAGAATCTGAGCTCAGAAGTCTGACGTTCAGCTCCAATAGTCAAATCAAGACACACACACACAGGCACACACACACACAGTCATCCTCACACAGACAAGATACAGACACACACATCTACGAGGGGCTTCCCTGTGGCTCAGATGGTAAAGAAACTGCCTGCAATGCGGGAGACCTGGGTTCAATCCCTGGGTTGGGAAGATCCCCTGGAGGAGACCATGGCAACCCACTCCAGTATTCTTGCCTGGAGAATCCCCATGGACAGAGGAGCCTGGAGGGCTCCAGTCCATGAGGTTGCAAAGAGTCAAACACAACTGAGCAACTAAGCAAGCAGCACACAGAGACCCGGCCAAGGCTGGAACACCTGGGTGTCACCCCACCTACCTGACTCATCAGAGGCCTTGAGATTGCCTGAAAGACCAAGTTTGCACGAGGAAATCCACATTTTCCCCCCAACACGGGCCTAGCACTCGGGCAAAGCCTTTTCCAAGCTGACATCAGCTCCACACAGAAGGTGTGGCCTTAGCATCACACCCCACACCGCATCTTCCTCCCTCTCTCCAGCCACCTGCCAGCTCTGGCCCCACAGGAGTGACTCTGGTAACAACCAGACACACGGGCAGAACCCTACACGACGGCTCTCACACACACATGTGTACATTCCAGGGAAGAACTGAAATCCCTGCTCCCGTTGCCACGGCAACCCAGCTCAGCGCTGTGGCAAGTTCTTTCACTGGAAGTGCTTATTTGGCTGAAGCCCCAGGAATCATCAACAGGAGATCGGGAACATTAAAACCCAGCAGGGGCCGCAGAGCATCTTGGAGGAGACGGCGACAGAAAGGACAGTCCCTCCAAAGACGCTGTCAACGGGAGCAAGAGCCATCTTCGCCGTCTGCTGAGTGACGGCAGCGCAGCAGGCCCCGGCTGAGTGCCCCACTGAATCCTTCGCTGCCTCATTTCTTCCATTTTACAGATGGGGAAGCTGAGGCTCGCAGAGGTTAAAGTGGTGGCCCAAGTCCACACAGGATCTAAAGCCATCTCAGAATGACTCTAGAGTCCACCATGCCCCTAAGCCGCGTGATGGGCCTCATGGCTCCTGAAAGTCACCAGCGGCAAGACCCTAGGACCCCCGGTGCCTGCAGCTCTAGAACGGCAGCTCATCTCCCAGGACACCCCAGCCCACAGCTCAGCTGGCCAGAAAGCCTGGAGTGGGTTGACCTTCAACACCAATAAAATCTATATCCAGGTTGCCACTGGTTTCCTCCCCGGGGCTGTCTGCCCCTGCCCCTAAGGCTGCTTCCAGCCACCCAGTGTCCACCCTCCAACCTGCTGTGAGCCTAGTGACCCCTGGTGGCAGCTGGGGGGCACTGCACCAAGATGTGGGCCTCCTCCCAGACCCCACACAAGGAAGGCACCAGTCCCAGGGGCTCCCTTAGGAGAATCTCCTGGAAGGTGCTTACAGTAGGGCAGGAAGGGAAACTTAGCTGGCACCCAGCATGTTTTAAGGTGATCAGGAGTGAACAGAGAAGCCAATAAGCACCCCCAGCATCTGCTGGAAACTGAAATGCTGTCTCATTTCAGTAAGTGGGCTGAGGCCCGTGGTCCTTCCCAAAGGGCACCAAGTGATTCTGCAGGCACAGGAGCCCATGCTGGATCCCAGGCAGGGTCTTAGGTGGAGGAGGGCCCTGCATACCCCCCACAGGAAGGGACCCCAGACCGCAAGGGCTGATGCTGGTGCCGGCTCACAGCAGGCTCCCCAGGAGCCACCCTCAATTCAAGCCCCCCAAAACCCCTGCTTGCTCTGTGCACAGGTGGCGCTGGGCTGCAGTGCTGGACGCGAACACTGAGCAGCACCCAGCAGACGGTGCAGACGGAGCCACCAAGGCGGCAGCCACGAGAAGGGTCCTTTCACCCAAATGTTTATCCACCCGTCACTTTAAAGTTCTTTCTTCAAAGCCCCTGGCATTTACTCAGTTGGCATCTGATTAAATTTCCCCTGCTTGAACTATTCAGATGTGCAAGTCCGTGTTATTCCAAATAAGAGGACTTACAATTCAAACAGTGAGGGAGCAAGTGTGCAGAGTGACCGCCGTCCCCAGGGGGTGTCAGACCCAGAAGGCTGCCGGCCTGTCTCAGCCCATCCTGCAGAGCTGTCCACGGGGAGCCTTGTGGTGCCAAAGGCTTCTGTGTCCCAGTCTACAGGGACCTGGGCCAGCAGGGGATCTCAGGGCTGGAGGAAGACTCTGAGGGGCCCACAACCTGGTCCCAGGACCCAGCTCTCTGCTGCTGGAACTGTGGGCTCTGGTATCCTAGGGTTCCAGGATCACAGCAGCTCCACATGGGACCCTGCAGAGGCCAGAGTCGTCTGCAGGTTCCCACGTCTTTACCAAACATGGAGATCCAGGCTATCTCTACCCCCCTTAGCTTGCCATGCCTTTGGTGGGCAGCACTCGGTGACCCAGACTGTTGGGTGGGAGCCACGGGCTGTCCCTTTTCACATTCTTCATGGAGAAGTCAGGGCAGGCTTGCCTGAGTAAGTAGGTGGCATCCCCTACCCCAGGCTGTGGGCACCATGTAGAGAGAAGACCAAGTGGCTCTGAGGCTCAGACCTTCACGCAACCCCCAAGGTCCTGGGCAGAGCCTCCTGTCTGGGAAAGACGGGCCCCAGAAGGCGCTTTAGCAGGTTGATGGGAGAAGGGAGGATAGAATGACATGGATCCAGGGGTCAGAGCACAGTCTGCTACTATTGTGACCTTGGGCAGGGTCCCTCTGTCTGATCTTCCTGTTTCCCCATCTCTTCAATGGAATCAAAGTGGCTCCTCCTCACAGGTTGTTTGAGGACCAGATGTACAGCTCACTGTGAGCCCCACACAAGAGCTGCTCAGTGAGGTTCATGCGTGGCCCTCCTCCAGGCTCTTCTGGAGGCCTCTCTCCCCTTGAGGCTGCCTTGGTGGTCAGCCAGGGGACAGCCGCCCTCCCTCCCCACCCAAGGCTCGGCCTGGCCCCAGTCCCACCCAGCATACCTGCTCCACTTCTGCTTCTGGCCACATGAAGCAGACCTCCCGGGACCCCTGCTTCCCCCAGCTCCCCAGTTTTTCTCCTACCAGCTCCTTCTTCCAGACTCAGGGACACACTTCTGCTCATCTTGGGGAAACTTGAGACTTTGGGGAGGGGGTAAATGAAAGAGAACAGTCTCCCAGAGCCCAGGAAAAATAGGTAGAGAGCATAGGTGGGTGGGAGCACCCTTGTAAAGGCCCCCATGTGGTTCCAGGGCTGTACCAGTGAGTCACTTTAAAGGCTATTACAACCATTCAAGGGCTTCCCTGGTGCCTCAGACAGTAAAGAATCCACCTGCAAGGTGGGAGGTCTGGGTTAGATCCCTGGGTTGGAAAGATCCCATGGAGGAGGACACAGCAACCCCACTCCAATATTCTTGCCTGAAGAATCCCCATGGACAAAGGAGCCTGGCGGGCTACAGTCCATGGGGTCGCAAAGAGTCGGACACGACTGAGCGACTAAGCGCAACACAGCAACCATTCAAAGTAGCACAGTCCTCAGGAAACAGAAGGGGAGAATGGCACTGGCCAATCAGACCACACTCCCTCTGGGGGTCCCGGGGGGGGCAGCCCCAGGATGCCATGCAGGCTACCTGGGCTGCTAACTGGCAACCTCCATGTCTGACCCCCGGGAACCTAGACAGGTGAATGGCATCAGCAGGCCCCCAGATGATGCTGAAGAGAGTCTGGGAGAGCCTGGAGCCCCAGCCAAAGAGAACGCTCCTGTTGGAAAACTTGGTGAAAGACAGTGGCCAGGCTCCCAGCACACCACAGCAAAGTCTCCTCCCCAAGTCAGCAAGGCTTGCATACATGACTAAGTTTCCCGGAGATGCCAGAAACTTTGCCATGGCGACAGGGAGCTCACAGAATCTGGATTCAGAGAATGGTTTAACCCCAGGGTGGGAGCATGACTCCCTCTGTGATGGGGCCACATGGGGGCTCCAGGCCATCTGCCCCCCCAAGCACTGGGCTGATCTCCCCCAGCTCTCAAGTCTGCCTGGAGTCAGCAAGGTCTCTGAGGTTCACGTTCATCAGTGCTTGACATTCTGGCTCCAACCACACCCCTCAAACCTAAGAAGAGCCACAGTCACAGTGTTAAGAGGGATAATTGCCATTTACGAGTGTCTGTGACAAGCCAGGGACTTGGCATCAGGTCACAGAATACTGCTCTAAACCCACATGAGCTGGGTGCTGCTCTAAGGTCATTCTCACTATTATTAGTGACCCAACTTAGAAATGAGAAAACCAAAGCCACAGGGAATTTGAATAACTTTCTCTGGAAGCAGCTGGACCAAAACGCAGACTCAGACTTGCCTCTGATCTTTGCCTGGGAGAAGTTCCCAGGTGCACCCCCACTTGCAGGCTGGGCCTGTGATCCTGATCAACTGCCCAGGATGGAAGTTGGGGGTCACCATGAAGCCCTCCTTGGCACAGGACCCAAGTCCAGAACCACAGTCCTAACTGGTAGTGGCCGGTCCCTCCTGCCCTCTGGGTCCCCTCCAGTAGCCTCGGATTTCTGCCAGGCCCAGGGCACACTCCCGGGAGAAACACACACTGGGACCCACTGCCGTGCCAGTCAGCCCACCAGGGCATCTCACCCTCATCTGGGTGCTGGGCTAGCCAGAGCCAGTGAGATCCCCTCGGACACAGCTGGAGGTGCGGCAGGCAAGCACTCACGGTGCTCCTGGGGGCTTTATTGAGCACCTGCTGTATGTTAGCACGTGGGTCAGAGGCGCCGTCTACAACCCCTGCCCTCCCGCGGCTTTCAATTCAGCAGAGAGGGGAGGATGGGAGTGAATAGACAATTCTGCAAGGGGATTAGAGCTGCTATTCAGGCCAGGAGAGAAAGACAGGGAGGAGAGAGGATGGACAGAGAAAAGGAGAGGCCCAGGGGTGAAGGTTACACTACAGGGGAGCAGACTGTGTGTCCCACCAGAGAAGAAGGGGACCAGGGCCAGTCCCACTCCAGGACACCCCAGGACACTGTGCCCCCACCCAGGCAGCTGCTGGGCTTTGCTTGGGCTTGGTGCTCGGGGACAGCCTGTCACATTCTGAGGTGTGGCTACACCTCCCCCTCAATGTCCAGGTTAAAATTTCCCTCTAGGCACAGGGCGAAGGTTCTAGATTCCTTCTCAGGCCCCACCAGCACCTGGAGCATCCCCCTCTGCAGTACCTCCCTCTTGCAGCCCCTCCAGCCAACCCAGCAGAGATCCACTTGGCCCTGTAACCAGGCCTGGCCTGCCTGGGACACCACGCCCTCTATCTGTCTGTCTGCACCTAGCCTCTTCCTGGCCTTCTCACCCTAATCTCCAGGAGCACCCTTCCCCAAGCAGCCCCATCAGTCAGCCCCAGCCAGTCAAGAGTCTACACTCTTCCAAATTGTTCCTGAGAGCAGATCTGTATGTCTAAGGCCACACTTCACTTCTTCCCGATGGAAGAAGGAGCTGCAGTGTGTCGGGGTTCAGACCCCAGACTGGACACGGTGGCCCATAGAACCTGTTCAGGTGAAGGCAGGAGTGAGAAGGACTCTCTGAGCATCACCTGAAGCAGGCCCAAAGGCCCTCCTGTGATGGGGACCTCTCCCCATGCCTGGAGGACAGAAACATCCACATCCCCAAGACGAGGGGATCCCAGATCACAGGAGTGATCTGAACAAACAGCCCCACCTTGGTTCACTACCCTGAGTCCACACCCTTGTCCCATCACATTTCCCCATAACTATTCACTCTTCATCCAACCTAACACAAAACCACTCAGGCTTCATCGTTTCCTTGAGTCTTCATTCTCTTATAAAGGTTCCCACATCACATAAAACTTATATTGAATAAACCTATATGCATCTCTCTTGTTTGCTATGGAGTCCCAGTGGACACCCTAGAAGAGTGGAAATAAAGGTGTTTTCTCCCCCTACAGGTGAGATCCCACTCGGGGGCCACAGGGAGGGGAGCGGGCGGTCAGCAGGTCCACACCTGTCTCACCTTAGCCCCTCCAAAATGAGTTTGTGATGCAGGTGCTTTTATTACCCTTATTTCACAGATTGGAGAAGGGGCTCCAAGACATTAAATAACTGTTCCAGGGTCACACAGCAAGTATCAGCAGAGCTGGGGTTTGAACTCAGTGTTGGTTCACACACTGGCTCCATCCCATGGAGGGCGAGCCAAGACAGAAGCAAGAAGCCGGCGCTCCAAGTCAGCAGGGCAGGCATGGGGAGAGGGAACTGACCCATGCAGCTCGTCTTGGGGCTGAAAGACCAACATATCCCCAAACCCACCGTCCAAAACCTTAAAAGTTCACAGAGGCCTTGACGGGGCTCAGATGGTCTTAACAATACATATCTCTCTTGGGGCTGCATGCTTAGAAATGACTCTGACTGCAAGAATGGGGTCCCAGCAGACATCCAAGAACAGGGAGGGGTGCAGATCCCCTGATGGCCAAGGTCCAGCTTGAGGGTCACCCGGGGGTCACATCCTCACAATGACCAAATCCAAGGGCTTCTCTCTCCTCTGTGCCTCTGCCACAGTGCCCAGTTCACCTCGTCCAGAGTCACGCACACACATAACACAATGGCAGCACTTCCTGGGCTAATATCTTTGCTTCTCAAAGGCAGGGGCTGCTCTGGTCCCCAGGCCCAAGGATGGAGGCACGGTGCCAGGCTAGGAATAAAAGTCTTCCAAACTGCAAATCCCTACAAAGGCTCACATCTCTTTCACATTCTTAGGGCTTGGGTGGGCTACCCAGGTGGCACTAGTGGTAAAGAATCTGTCTGCCAGTGCAGGAGACATGAGAGACTTGGGCTCAATCCCTGGGACAGGAACATCCCCTGGAGAAGGGAATGGTACCCCACTCAGCCTTCTTGCCTAGAAAATACCAGGGGCAGAGGAGCCTGGTGGGCTGCAATCCATGCGGCCGCAAAGAGTCAGGCAAAACTGTGTGACTGAGCACAAGAAAAAGCCTTGTACCTTATCAGTCACAGCCTCTGGGACAACTCCTGAAAACCTTATGGTGGTTTTCTGGGCCTTGCTTTTCTGTGGGTCCACTGCCCATCCTCTTCCTCACAGATGGTCCAGCCAAGCCTGCAGAACACCCTCAGCAGAGGCCAGTCTTCGTGTGCTAACATTGTATCATCCATGTAAGGGCTGTTCTTACTGATGTGGGGAGGGAGGAGGGGACAGGTCCTGGCTGCCATCCCATGGCATATAGGGGGTGCTGTGCATGTACCCTTGGGGATGCACCTGAAATGAGGTCCCTATTGCCCCTCCCATAGGAAGGCAAATTGATTTTAGTTATCAGAAACATGTACTTGTCAGTCTTTTCCATGAATCTCCTTGAAGATGAAGACTTTTATCAGGAACACTTTTCCAAAAACATGAGAGTAAAACAAAAATTGTCCGTAAATGACAAAAAAAAAAAACATTTTTTTATTTTTAATTAGAGGATAGTTACAATATTGCATTGCTCTCTGCCATACACCAACATGAATCAGCCATAGGTATACATATGTTCCTTCCCTCTTAAACCTGCCTTCCACTTCCCTCCCCATCCCAACCCTCTAGGTTGTCACATTAAAACAGTCATGGTTAAAATCTGATAAGACTTCATTATAATGAAATTGACAAGGAAATTGGATTGTCTCTGTGACATACATTTCAAAATTATAACTGATAACATTATATCAGGACATATCAGATTTTTAGAAATTTCATACAAATATACCCTAAAGAAAGTTGAGTATCACTCCTCATTTGACAATGCTTCCTGTGTGATTTAACATATGAAATAAGCCTAATTAGTTCACTATCTTCTTTTATAATGGGAGAAAAACACATCTTTTGAGATGTTCCAGGGACCTTCTGGAAAATCCCAAAGTTCAACATCAACAGACATTTGTTTAGAATTTTATTTTGGGGGGAGTGAAAGTTGCTCAGTAGTGTCCGATTCTTTGTGACCCCATGGACTATACAGTCTGTGGAATTCTCCAGGCCAGAATACTGGAGTGGGTAGCCGTTCTCCCTTCCCAACCCAGGGATCAAACCCAGGTCTCACATGTTGTAGGCGGATTCTTTACCAACTGAGCCACCAGGGAAGACCCTTACTTGGGGGAAGCTTATCAAAAATATCAAAGGCTTAAAACACTTGATTAAATAGGATTACAGGTCATTGTGATACAAAACTTAGTTATCCATTTAAACAAAGGGACAACTAAAGACTTCTCAGGCAACAATAGAAAGTTACATAGTTATTAAAAATAATAATAACTGGCTCTTTTAATAGAGAAGATTTGTTTTCCTTAAGTAATCAAACACAAGATGAAGCACAGGAAATTATGCTAATAAAACACAGAATCTTTGTTTTTCAGGCATACAGACACAACCTCATAGCTTTCATTCCAAAACTGTTAATTGTGAATCAGGTATCCACTCACATGGCTAAATGCTAATATTTGTAGAGAAGAGTTTTAAAATTTGTATTGTCTTTGACAAGTCATCTTATGGTGGCTATAAACTAGATTCGGGGCAAGGGAGCTTGTATAGTAGTCTGTATTTATAAAAAGCTTCCTTCCCCCTTATTTCAATTTTAAGCAAGCATGGGCAGTGTTTTAGTCATTTCTCAGGGTACTTACACCTCAGATGTGATAAGAGTTACAACTTTAAGGGACAGTGAAAGGATGCAAGTCTCCTCCCAGAAGTTTTAGGATACATTTCTCTATCACCGAAAGTCTAAGGTAATTCCTATTTAGAATTTTCTTTGTGTTGGAGGTTAGATGGTAGGGGGCACCCTGCCTCTCTGTCACTCCCCACAGCATCCTCACCTACATTCTCCTCACTTTCCCAGAGAATCTACCTTTTAATGTCCTGATCACATTTGTCATAAGCACTCGGACTTCCCTAGCTTTGCAAAATAGCACATTAAGGTCTCCTACTTATCCTCCTGCTCCCCACCTCATCTGCCAGCTCAAAGGGAGCAGAGAGGTGGACATGCACACATCCTCCTCTAAACTCAGCTCTGCCCCCCCACTTTCTGACTCAAGCTTCAGCCTCTGTTTGGGTATCAGGGTCCAGCTGACCCACCCATGGTGGAGGCCAGTCCTTTGCACAGCCATCCATTATTCTCTGTCGTAGCATGTTCTGCCTGGCTTCTCAAACTAGTGTATTAAAGCAACCAGTGTTTTCAGCATCTCCGTACTTAATGCAGCATCCACAAGCATCTGACATACAGGCTCTCCTCCTCACATAGAAGGTAATGGCCAGCCCAGAGCTTCTCCTGAGGACTCTTGTCCAAGTTCCCTGTTTCATGCTGATCTCACCAATGTTGATTCACCAATTGGCCCCTGAATATGAAGGGTGAGGAGAAACTAAAGAGGCTGACAACCCAGATTGGCAGGGGGCAGGTCAATGCACAGAGAACTTACTCACATGGCTTATCTTGGGCACCTGCCCACTGAATCTTAAAGGTTCATCAGTTCAGTTCAGTTCAGTCACTCAGTTGTGTCCGACTCTGCAACCCATGGACTGCAGTACCCCAGGCTTCCCTGTCTATCACCAACTCCCAGAGCTTGCTCAAACTCATGTCCATCAAGTCGGTAATGCCATCCAACCATCTCATCCTCTGTCGCCCCCTTCTCCTTCTGCCTTCAGTCTTTCCAAGCATCAAGGTCTTTCATAGAGAGGCCTTAAAGGGGCTCAGATGGCCTTAACACCTTGCTTTCTCAGGGCTGCGTCCTTGGAAACAGCTCCCACTGTGAGAATGGTAGACTTTCAAGGACAAGGAGAGGTGAGGAGACTCTGATGCCTAAGGCCAGCTCAAGAAACCTGGCAGTCAGGTCCTCTAGGTGACCTCCTCCAACCCCCTGCCCCCACCAGGCTCTCTGATGCCACAGTCTGAGTTCCTTTTGCTATTTCTGAAAATCTGATTTTTTCCTCTTTGGTTTCTGGTTCTCAACTCTCTTTATTCTGAGAACACCCTCTTCTGTTTTTAGGACAGACGGAGCAGTCAGTAAGGAAGTCTTGTGTGAAAGAATCCCCAGCAGGAGCATCATTTGGAAAGCAGGTTCACCCTAGAAATACTTTCCATCTTTTCCCTGCCAGTGACCAAAAACCCCTTCCAGGAAGAGAATGTTACAGGGCGAATTTTGTCACTTCCAAAAGGTATTATGGGCTTCCCAGGTGGCACAGTGGTAAAGAATCTGCCCTCAGTGCAGGAGAGATGGGTTTCATCCCTGAGTCAGGAAGATCCCCTGGAGAAGGGAATGGCAACCCATTCCAGTATTCTTCCCTAGAGAATTCCATGAACAGAGGAGCCTGGTGGGCTACAGTCCATGGGGTTGCAGAGTCAGACATGATTGAGCAACTAACACTTTCACACTTTCAAAGGCTTTGAAGTCCTAACCCCAAGTCCCTGTGTGTGTGGCTTTATCTGAAAGCAGAGTCTTTACAGATAATCAAGTTAAGATGATATCATTAGAGTCGACCGTAGTCCAAGATGACTGTGTGCTTATTAAAAGGGGAAATTAGGACAGAGATACACACATAGGAGGAGCATGGACTGAATTCTTCCTCACAGCCAGAAGGAACCAACCTGCTACCTCAGGTTCCTCTGGAACTGTGAGACAGCAGACCTCTGTTGTCTAAGTCCCCTGTCTCTGGTACATTGTTTCAGCAGCCCTTGTTTGTTGTTCAGTCACTCAGTCATGTCTGACTCTTTGTGACCCCATGAACTGCAGCAAGCCAGGTTTCCCTGTCTTTCACTATCTTCAGGAGATTGCACAAACTCATGTCCATTGAATCAGTGATGCCATCCAATCATGTCATCCTCTGTCATCCCCTTCTCCTCCTGCCTTCAATTTTTCCCAGCATCAGGGTCTTTTCCTATGAGTCAGCTCTTCACATCATGTGGCCAAACTATTGGAGCTTCAGCTTTAGCGTCAGTCCTTTCAATGAATATTCAGGGTTGAGTTCTTTAAAATTGACTGGTTTGATCTCCTGTAGTCCAAGGGACTCTTAAGAGTCTACTCCTGCACCACAATTTGAAAGCATCAATTCTTTGGTGTTCAGCCTTCTTTATGGTCCAACTCTCACATACATGACTACTGGGAAAGTCATAGCTTTGACTATATGGACCTTGGTTGGCAAAGTGATGTCTCTACTTCTAGCAGATTAATATAAATGACCAGACCAGGGTTTCTACAGCCCTCAGAATCTGGTAGAAACTCTGATAAGTAAAATAATGAGCTACCAACCCAAATGTTCTCTAGAATAGGGGCCCAACCTCTGGGCCACAGACCGGTACCTCCTATCAAGATCAGTGGCAGCATTAGATTAGAAATAAAGTGCACTATAAATGTAAGATACTTGAATCATCCTGAAACCATTCTCCCAACCCCGCCCCAACCCCAGTCCATGGAAAAATTGTCTTCCATGAAACTGGTGTCTGGTGCCAAAAAAGTTGGGGACTGCTGCTCAAGAAATATCACCGCCCTCACCTCATTCTGAGTAGGAGCAACCCAGCCAGTTGTGTTGAACATGAAGAATCTTGAAAGGTTATCTCAGCCCTGCATCCATGGCACTCACCACTTCGGGCAGGAATGTCGTCTCACTCCTCCCCAGGAAAGAGCCCTGGAAGGGCAGAGGCTGAGGACAGGGATGGTGAGAGGCAGCTATTCCCTGGAGCATTTGCAGCAGCCCAAGCAGGGAACTGATTTTCCAAAACCAGAGAGAGATTGAGATGCTTTGAGCACAGGCACTAACCAGGGTCACAGAACTGTTTATCTGGAATTGTTCTAAATAAAGCCTCCTGTCTGCCACTCGGATCCAGCGTGTGCTGCTCCTACAATAGCAACAAGTTTCCGTTATTAAGAGAGACAGCTCTCAGACCTGAAGGAGCAGGAATATTTGCAAATCCCATGCAAATTCTTCCGCACAAACCAGCTACTTAAAAAGCCTTTTGGGGAGAAGAAGCTTCCTGATTAGACACTTGTTCACCCTCTCCATTCCAGGGACAAGAGCTCCCCCCATTGTCACCTGCTGGCCACACGCACAGAAGCACCCACAGGCCTGAGTTGCAGCTGTGCCCTGAGCCAGATCCCCCCACTGTCAATTCAAGGCCATGAGTTAGGTGGAGGCCAGGCACCCCCTCATCCCCTCAGGCCCTGAATGCCCTCCCTGAGGCGGGGGAGGTGGAAGTAAGTACAAAGGCAAGAAGGCTCTAACCCTGTTGGCCACAGTTCTAGGTTGACCAGATGGCTCAGTGATGCCAATGAACTGAAGAGAAAGCAGAGATCCCAGGAACTCCAGAAAGCAGGGGCACCAAGTCCTGGTGCCAGAGGGAGCAGACAGAGGTATCAGGAGCTGTGGGTGGAAATCAAGTCACCAGATTTCATAAGAGGTTGAGTTGGGGAGGGGATGCTGGAGATTGCAGCCTGCTTCCTAGAGATCAAGTGACTCACAGTGGATGCTGCCATCCCACCCCAGAGCCCAGTGTCATGGACATTCAATAAATGGACAGCTCATTCAATAAATGAGCCCTTTCTGCCTCGGGTTCTCTGGGTCTGAGTCAGGCATACAAAGTAACATCTACCCTATGGCACTAAAGCAGCCACTGTGACTACAAATTGCCGTGTCCTTGGTACCCAGAGCTGACGCTTCACACCCAGGGCCCTGAAAGATGCTCAGTCATAATGAAGAGAAACCAGGAAGGCTTGGAACAAAATCTAAAAGTCATACTGATACAAAGAACCACTGAAGTTATCCATGAGATAGTGAAGGACAGGGAAGCCTGGCAAGAGGGAGTTCATGGGGTCACAAAGACTCAGACATGACTTAGCACCTGAGCAACAACAGCTAAGTTATTGAAAGTTTCTACTAAAATTAAATATGGCACTTAAGCACACAACATCCCTGGAAGTAGAAACTATCACTACTCCTATTTTCCAATCCAAGAAACCAAAGCACAAGAAATTTCATCATTTTCCTAAGGTCATCACAGCCCAGTCAGGAGACAAACTCAGTCCCTCTGGCTCAGAGTCTTGCCTGCACTGTCCTAATCTGCTCTCCTTGCCCTGAGTCTGCCCTTACCCATCACTGGAGACCCTACCCAGCACCTCCATGCTGGAAAGTTGTTGGGTAAAGCTATGAGATGTGGGATGCTCAATATTGTAAAGAAAATAAATAAATAAATAAAACTGGAAAAAAAGAAAGTACTAAACCAGACCAAGAGAGCTTAAGGCCCATTTCACAGGGGAACAAGCTGAGGCCCAGAGAGGAGAAAGGATTGCACACATCAGATTCTGACTCCAGGATGGTCTTCATCCTTGCATTACTGAACAGATGAGCAAGTAAGACTAAACAGATGAGCAAGTAAGAAAACAGGCTTCTGACTTGAATTTTGGGGGTGAGTGAGCCTTCTTGCTCAGGGTCTTGGGGTGACATGTTGGTGGGGCACTAGCCCTCAGTGATGAGAAAGGGGCAGAGGCAGACCAAGCTTGTGAGGGGACTGAGCTCTGTCCCAGGACAGAACATCAGCCCTGGCACCTACTGACCCAACACAGAGCTGAGGCCACAAACAGCTTCCAGTTCTCAGTTCCTTAACCTGCCCCTGGAGCTGGAGGCTGGGCAGCTGCTGGCCCTGCCCATCCTCAAAGGGAAGTGTGAGCCTGGTGGAGAGATGATTTCCCGAAACCATACACATAGCCCTGGTAGGGATTCTAGTCCTTAAGCTGCAGATTTTCAAGGCACTTTCCTCTGCTCATCTATAAACTCTCCCTTCTTGTGGACACTTGAGTCCAATGTGTGAACGGCTCCCTGGAAGGTGATGAACCAGGACGAGGAGGTGGCCAGGAGCCAGCAGGCAAGTGAGAAAAACATGGCTGAAGACACCCCACTCCCACTAAGAACCTCACACTTAACAATGGACTGTCATGCCCAACACCAGGCTTCCTATGCCTGCAGAGAAACTCCAGGAACAACAAAGGGCATGACCTAAGGTTCTCAGGGACCCCTGGCCAAGGCACCAACTGAAAACCCAACCATCTGTAAAGTTTCCTGTTTGAGCTTTGCTTTCCACTCTCCTTTGTATATCTGTCCCTTTGAACAGAAAACTGATGCTCTGCCTCTAAATCTTGGAGAGAAACAAATGTTGGAGCTGCCTCTCATTCACATAGGTATAACTGCAGAGCAAGACGCTGGGCCCCTCCCCACCCTGGCATGTGTCCCTGGTCCATACTTACAGGGAACTCTTTGCGGGGGCCAGAGTCCCACTGCCTGAGCACAAATCTTGGCTCTGCTCCTTTCTTAGCTGAGTGACTTTGACAAAATTGAGGCATCTCTCTGTGCCTCAGTTTTCCCATCTATAAAATAGAGGCATAATAATGCCTCTTACACTGAGAGTCCAGGCTTCCCTAGTGGTTCAGATGGTAAAGAATCTGCTGGCAATGTGGGAGACCCAGGTTTGATCCCTGGGTCGGGAAGCTTCCTTGGAGAAGAGAATGGCTACCCACTCTAGTATTCTTGCCTAGAGAATTCCATGGACAGAAGAGCCTAGCCAGCTACAGTCCAAGGGGTCACAAAGATTTGGACACGACTGAGTGACTAGCACTTTCACACCCTGAGAGTCCAAAGGCTAAATTATGCAATTCAGAAAACAGGTTTAGAGCCCTGCTAGACCTGATGGTCATTGTTGGAGTGAGCAGCTTGCAACGCTGAGGGAAGTCAGGATGGCTGGAAAGGAGGCCTCCAGGGGTTTCTCTGCAAAGCTCAGGAGTTGTTCAGGTTCTGGAAGACAGAATAAAAGGTGGGCATAGCAGGCAAGCCCCCCAGCTCTGCTGACCCAGTCCCTGGAAGCCAGAGCAGGTGTGGTGGCCCAAGGTAGGAGGCTTTGATGCCTATGCTTGTCCTCCATCCCTGGAGAAGGATTTCCCTCTCCTGTCTGTTCCCCAACAGCACTTCTGAAGATGAGATTTCACACCAGAAGAGGAGCTTTTAATGAGAGTGGCTGCAAACCTCTCCCCATTCTGACAAGAGAGCAGGCACTTGTCAGAGCTACTCGGGGATGCTTCACAGACTGGTCTTGAGGAGGTTTTGAGATCATCCTCAGCTCTGAGTGAGTGGGGGGTAGGCTTTCCCCTGTGCATCCTCAAGGAAACACCTACAAAGGTGGCATCTGGGAGGCAGGGGGACAGGGGAAACTTCTAGAAATAAGATCCAGTTGGAGGCACCAGGTGGGCCGTACTTTGACATCAGGAGGCTGGAGATGCTCGCCTCTCCAAAGCATCAAACCCACCCACCAAAATCACACCCAAGAGCTGGCAAGAGGGACCCACAACTTACATAGGTAAGGCAGGCCCATGACTGGAACTCACTCCACATACAGGCTGCAGGAGGAGATGCTGGGGGCCTGTCCATCTACCAGCCCTTTTTGAGTGAAAAAAGCTAAGAGCACCTGCAGTAATTTTCTGTCACTGCCATACAGACTGCAAACTCAGAGACAACACAAATCCATTATCTCATAATTGAATAGTTCAAAAGGATAACACGGGCCTCACAGGGCTTTTCCAGCTCCCAGAGGCCACCTGACACTCCTTGGCTCTTGCCCCCCTCCTCCATCTCCAAAGCCAAAGATGCTCTCTGACCCTGTTTCTGCCATCATCACATCTCTGCCTCAGACTCTGCCTCCTTTCACTTATAAGGACCCGGTGGCCACTTTGGATCAAGCTGGATAATTCAGGACACACACTCCCTGGGTCAAGGTCAGCTCAGGAGCACACTTGATTCCATCTGCAACCTTAATCCACACTCTGCCAAGTAACCTAACACATTCACGGTTGTGTGATTCAGACACAGACATCTCTGAGGCTGTTACTCTGTATACTAAGGTACCCATTGCAAGACAATAATAACACTTACTTAGTGTTTATTGTCTTCCTGGGCTTTAGATGCATCATGTGTTGCTTATTCTTCTAATTGGGCCCTTTTCTTGAATGAGGGACCAGAGGTTCTGGGAGGCTAAGGGATTTGCCTAAGGTCACAGCCTTCACTGTTGAGCCCAGGGATCGAGCTCAGGAGCCCAGTGTCAAAACAGCTCTCAGCCAGGCCCTGAGAAACCAGGACCACACCGACCACCCAGGGTGTGCACAGCTGGAGTCAGGGCCCCAGGCACACACCAGCCCCACCCCAAAAGCCCACATGAGTGTGCACTCGGGGCTGGGGGAGTGGGAGGGGTTCTGTGACAAGTCCTCAACCCACTGAGGGGCCTGCGAAACCTACGCACCCCAAGAAGATGGACTTTTCAACACTTGGGCAGCACGAAGGTGGGAGCCAAGATGCCTTTGAGGAAGGAAGCCCGTGATTATCTCAGCAACGGCTCCACCACGCCCCCGCGGTCTCCGGGCAGAGGAAAGAGCGCAGCACATTCTGGTGGCAACTTCATCTAAACACTGCCACAGCTCTAGGCCAACTGTTAGAATAACTTTTTGGTTGTTATTACGAAGTAATAGGTGTTTATTGTAGAAATTTTAGAAAAAGGAGACAAGCCAGATGAAGGGAATAAAAATTAGCCCAAATCCCAAACTGCAAATGTACCACTTGACATGTTTTTGTACATCCTTCCAGTGATTTTCCTAAGCATTCATTTCTGTTTTTCTAAAACAAGCTCTCTAAAAATGGGCTCACACTTTCTTCCTATCTGGCTAAATGCCTGCTCTCCTGAATATGTCACGAATATGTAAGGGGGAAACTTCTCCCCCTTCTCACCTCTACTCCACCTCAATCCCTCCCCAGACAAGGAAACTGATGCAGCCAAAATCTGGATCCCAAGAGGGCTGCACTTCCTAATGAGCAAGGTGGCCTGGTGTTAAGAGATCACATACACACATATAGGCATGTATACATATACACACATACATACACACATACACATTTACATAAACATCTGCATACATATCTGCACACACATGCACATATGTACACATTTGCATACATCAATATATACATGTGAATACATGCACAGGTGTAAATACATAGGAGTACAAACACATAAGCACACATACATACATGTACATATATCATCATACACACGTGTGTGCATATGTGTACACACATACAAATATATGTGTGCATGCACACATGGACAATGCCTATATTCACATGCACGTGTGCATACATATATAAACATATTCATATACAGACATATACATGTGCACATATGTATATGTAAACATATAATGCATATATGTATGCACACATATACAAATGCACATGTGCACATGGGTACCCATATGTGCATACATATATACATGTACACATGTGCATGCATATATACACATGCACACACATCCACATGTGATTGCATATGCATAGTGCATGTGTATGCGCATACACATGAAACCGTGTGTATATATACATGCACAAACACATACAGTCCTGTGTATTCGTGCACATACATGTATATACACACACATGCACTCACACACAGGCACTGCTCTCTCCTCTCCCTGCCCGGGGCTGTTCTCTGGGCTTTCCCTAACCATTTTGCTCTGCTCTTGTGTCCACCAGGGCCCCCTTGCACCCTTGTCATGGTCTCTGCAGTCTGGCAATTGGCAGACTTGGCCTTCAAAGGCAAATGAGTCCTACCTCAGCCTTGAGCCCAAGCTCTGCCTTCCAGGCTGCAGGGCAGGTCACAGGCCTGGGCCAGCCAACAGGACACTGTGTGTGCGGCCTTTCTGCTCCAGCTCCCGGGGCACACCGCTGCCCCAGGCTTCTGGGTCCCGGCCACATGCCACGTAAGATTCCTAGTGACTGTTTGGCCATGGTGTCCTTCCCACCCAAAGATCACAGTGGGAAACTTCAGGGCCTGTGTGGTATAGATTACATAGCCGTCCCCATTGAGGGACAAAGAGACAGCTCTCATGTCCCGAATCAGTACCCACAACATCGTGATCACCATCACACTCCTGGTGGTTTCCTGAGGATGAGGTGGTGAAATTATAGTGGGGAAAGGGCCCCCCCAAAGATCCCAAGCAGGCATGATAAAGGGGGGTCATTGCAGGGAAAGTCTGGGGGAGCCCAGTGCATGGAGGCAGGGTGATGCAGGCCTGAGGGTCTAGACAGGAAGGCACTGCTAAAATCTTAGTGCAAGAAAATCACTGAAAGATTTCAAAAGCATGGCTCTGGCTGCTGTGGGGAGAGTTTCAGGGACTTCCTGGCCCAACTTGTCCCTCCAGTCACTCCCCATCTTATCACTGAGGATGGTGCCCCATGCAACATTGGCCTTACCAGGGCAGAGTCAGAAACTGCTCATTAGTTCTTCCCCAAGCCTTGTATCTGCTGGAAGGATGCAGGCTCCCTGTGGGCAAGGCCCGACCTCTGGCATCCAGCCTGTGCCCACACAAAGAAGCACCTCACAGGGAATCCGGGCGGTACCCAGGCCGGAGCCTTGCCTCTTCATCCTTCCCAAGGTAGGCTCCCACTCACCTATGCTGAGAACTTCGCAACTTGGACAGGAGGATGAACAGCAGAGCAGCTGGGAGCTAATGGATCCCAGAACCAATCAATCCCCCATGGATGGTGAGGGAAAACCACATTGAGTATTATCTGATCTTGATGGACAGTGAGGTGACTACTAAGAGCTTTCTGATGAGGCAACACATCTTTATTGGCAGTATATACTATGTATATACTATATACATACAAACTAATGCTGAACATGAATGGCTTAGCAAGTAAAGAATCCACCTGCAATGCAGCAGACGTGGGTTCAATCCCTGGATCGGGAAAATTCCCTGAAGAAAGAAAATGTCAACTCACTCCAGTATCCTTGCCTGGGAAATCCCATGGACAGAGGAGACTGGTGGGCTACAGTCCATGGGGTTGCAGTCAGACACGACTGAGCATACTGACATATGCACTGTATATATGCTATATACATACATAGTAATGCTGAACATGAACTCTTACTTAAACTTCCTTCAAAATATCTTTTTAATTAACTTTTTAAAGATAACTGGAGATTCAGATGAAACTCTTGCTCAAAAAGATATATGCACTCCAATTTTCATAGCAACACTATTCATAATAGCCAAAACATGGAAACAATCTAAATGCCCATCAATAGATAAATGGATAAAAAAAAGATGTGGTCCATATATACAATGGAATACTACTCAGCCATAAAAAAAGAACAAAATAATACCATTTGCAGCAACATGAATGGACCTAGAGATTGTCATACTAAGTGAAGTAAATCAGAAAGAAAAATATCATATGAAAATATGATATTTCAAGACAAACACCATATTATATCACTTACATGTGGGATCTAAAATATGACACAAGTGAACTTATCTATGAAACAGAAAGAGACTCAAAAACATAGAGAGCAGACTTGTGATTGCCAAGGGGGAGGGGGTTGGGGGAGGGGTGAAGTGGGAGTTTGGGGTTAGCAGAGGCAAACTATTATATATAGAATGAATAAACAACATGGCCCTACTGTATAGCACAGGGAGCTGTGTTCATTAACCTGCAATAAATCATAATGGAAAAGAATGTGAAAAAGAATGTATACATGTGTATATGTATGTATAACTGAATCACTTTGCTGTACGGCAGAAATTAACACATTGTTAATCCCCTATACTTCAATAAAATATTTTTTTTAAAAAAAAGACCTAAGCATTGATATAATCAAGCTAGAGAACCTTACCATCAAGACAGAATTCCACATGCTGCCAGTTTATAGCCACACCCATCTGTAAGCCACGTCCTAGAGCTCCTACAACCATTACCCTAAGTCTCCATTCCTACAATTTTGTCTTTTCAAACATGTTACATAAATGTAATCATATAGCAAATAACCTTTAGGGATTGGCTCTTTTCACTCAGTGATATTCTCTGGGGAGTCATCCAGGTATAGTAAATATCAATAGTTCTATGGCCGGATACTATCACATGCTAGGGAGAGACCACGGTTCACTTAACCAAAGACTGTGAATGGACATCTGGGTTGTTGGAGGTTTTGATGATTACAAATCAAGTTGCTATAAACATTTTTATGCGGTTTTTGTGTGTGAATATAAGTCTTCAGGTTTCTGGGATAAATGCCTAGAGATTTCATCGCTAGGACATTTGGTAGTCACAAGATTAGTTTTTTTAGAAACTGCCAACCTGCTTTCCAGAAAGTCTGCACCATGTTACATTCCCAGCAGCCAGTTTTTCTACATTCTCAACAGCATTTGGTATCAGTTCAGTCAGTCCAGTCGCTCAGTCATGTCCGATTCTTTGCGACCCCATGAGTTGAAGCACGCCAGGCCTCCCTGTCCATCACCAACTCCCAGAGTTTACTCAAGCTCATGCCCATTGAGTCAGTGATGCCATCCAGCCATCTCATCCTCTGTCATCCCCTTCTCCTCCTGCCCCCCAATCCCTCCAAGCATCAGGGTCTTTTCCAATGAGTCAACTCTTCGCATGAGGTGGCCAAAGTATTGGAGTTTCAGCTTCAGCATCTGTCCTTCCAATGAACACCCAGGACTGATCTCCTTTAGGATGGACTGGTCGGATCTCCTTGCAGTCCAAGGGATGCTCAAGAGTCTTCTCCAACACCACAGTTCAAACGCATCAATTTTTCGGCGCTCAGATTTCTTTACAGTCCAACCCCCACATCCATACATGACCACTGGAAAAACCATAGCCTTGGCCAGACAGACCTTTGTTGTCACAGAAAACTAACCAATCTGATCACAGGACCACAGTCTTGTCCAACTCAATGAAACTAAGCCATGCTGTGTGGGGCCACCCAAGACGGTCGGGTCATGGTGGAGAGGTCTGACAGAATGTGGTCCACTGGAGAAGGGAATGGCAAACCACTTCAGAATTCTTGCCTTGAGAACCCCATGAACAGTAGGAAAAGGCAAATTGATAGGATACTGAAAGAGGAACTACCCAGATCAGTAGGTGCCCAATATGCTAATGGAGATCAGTGGAGAAATAACTCCAGAAAGAATGAAGGGATGGAGCCAAAGCAAAAACAATACCCAGTTGTGGATGTGACTGATGATAGAAGCAAGGTCCGATGCTGTAAAGAGCAATATTGCATAGGAACCTGGAATGTTAGGTCCATGAATCAAGGCAAATTGGAAGTGGTCAAACAGGAGATGGCATTTGGTATAGTCACTTTTTAAAATTTTAGCCAATCTGAAAGCTGTGTAAGAATACCTCATGATGGTTTTAATTTGCATTTCCCCAATGGTTAGTCAAGCTAAACATCTTCTCATGTGCTTACTTGCCATCTGCAGGTCTTCTCTGGTGAAAAGCCTGCTCATGACCTTTGCCCATGTTCTAATTGGATAGTTCTGGTCATTGAGTTTTGAGAGGTCTTTATATATTTGAGATACTACTCCTTTGTCAGATAAGTGGCTTACAAATGTTTGTCCCCACTCTACAGTTTGTCTTTTTATTCTTGTGACAAGGTCTCTCACAGAGCAAAAGTTTTACTTTTGATGAAGCCAAATTTGTTCATTTTTCCTTTAATAGATTGTGATTTTGCTGTCAGATCTAGGAACTCTTTGCCTGGACTATTTCCCCAAAGATATTCTTATATTTTTCTACATTTATATTTTACATTTAAGTTCATAATTAACTTTTAACTCATTTTTGTGTAAGGTGTGAGATTTAGTTCAAGCTTCAGTTTTTTGACCTCTATGTCCAGTTACTCTAACAGCATTTGGAACGATGCATTTTTCTCCCATTGAATTGCTTTTGTATCTTTGTCAAAAATCAGTTGGACAGGACTTCCTTGATGGCCCAGTGGTAAAGAACCTGCCTGCCAATGCAGGTAGGGACACAGGTTCAATCCCTGGTCCAGGAAGATCCTACATGCCACTGGGCAACTAATCCAGTGCACCTGTATTCTAGAGCCCGTGAGCCACAGCTACTGAACCCATATGCTGCAACTAGTGAAGCCCGCCTACTGCAGCTACTGAAGCTCGAGTGCTGCAATTTCTGAAGCCCGCAGCTCTAGAGCTCATGCTCCAAAACAAGAGGAGCCACTGCAAGGAGAACCCCACACACTACAACTAGAGACTAGCTAGTTGTAGCTACAACTACAACTAGCCCATGTTCCCCATAAGAGAAAGCCCGCACACAGCAATTAAGACCCAGAAAGCCAAAAATAAATAAATAAAATTTTTTAAAAATGAGTTGGGCATATTTGTCTGGATCTATTTCTGAGTTCTTCATCCTGTTCCATTGGTCTAGGTGACTTCCCTTTGCCCCTATGACACAATCTTGATGATAGTGGCTGTACATTTAGTCTTGACTCATAGACTGATTCTTTCATTGTGTTCTTTTTCAAATTTGCTTTAACTGTTCTAGTTCCTTTGTCTTTCCAAATAGACTTTTAGAATAATCTTGCCATTATCTACAAAAACAGTCCTGTTGAGATTTCTATAGGAATTGTGTTAAACTACTATATCAATTTAGAAAGAAATTATATCTTTACTATTTTTAGTCTTTGAAACCATGAACAAAACATACTGCTCCATTTATTTAGATCCTCTTCTATTTCTTTCATCAGAATTGTGTAGTTTAAACATACAAGTCCTACACATGTTTTATTAGATTTACACCTAAATGTTTCATTTTTGAGCAGTTCTAATAATATTGCAGTTTTAATTTTGATGTTCACTTGTTTGTTGCTAGTATATGGACATACAATTGATTTTTGTATGTTTATTTTGTATTCTGCAACCTTACTGAATTCATTTACTAGTTCAGGAAGGTATTTTTTGTAGATTCCTTGTAATAATCTGCATAACAAGATTATCGCTAAACAGGGATGGTTTTATTTCTTTCTTTTCAATCTGTATATCTTTTAATTCCTTTTCTTGCCTTATAGCTCTGGCTAGAACTTCCAACACTCAGTTGAATAAGAATGGTGAAAATGGACGTCTTTACTTTGTTCCTGATCTTATGTGAAAATTATCCAGTCACTAAGCAGTAAACACAAGCTTAGTTTTTATTGATGCTCTTTATCAAGTTGTGAAAATCCCCCCCATTCCTATTTTTCTGAGAAATTTTATCAATGGGTATAGAATTCTATCAAATGCTTTTTTTCCTGCATCAATTGATTTGGTCACGTAATTTTTCTTCTTTAGTCTGTAAATGTGGTGAGTTATACTGACTGATTTTCAAATACTGAACCAAATTTGCATTCCTGGAATTCCTTGGTTACGGTGTATAACTATTTTTACATATTGTTAAATTTTATTCACTAGTGCTTTGTGAAGATTTTTAAGTCTATATTCATGAGAAAAATTGGCCCTTGGTTTTCTTCTTTGTACTGTCTTTGGTTTAGATAACAAGGTAAAACTGGTTTCACAAAATGAATCACTAAGTTTTCTTTCCATTTCTACTTTCCTAAAGAGACTGTGAGAATTTATATTTAAATGTTTCACAGAATTCTCCAGTGAAAACTTCTTAGCCTGAAGATATCTTTTTGTGTATTTTTAAATTACAAATTTAATTTCCTTAATACTTACAGAGCTACTCAATTAATCTATTTCAAATTGCATGAGTTGTAGTTATTTGTGGATGTGGTTCATTTTTGAGGATGTGGTCCAATTTGTCTAACTTATCAAATTTACAGGCAGACAGTTTTCTGTAGTTATTCCTTTATTGTCCTGTTGATGACTGGGGAGTCTATAGTGATTTTCTCCATTTCATTCCTTATTCTGAGTCCATCCACCAAGCGTTTTTTTCAGTTATTTACCAGTTCTAAAATGTCCATTTGGTTCCTCTTTATATCTTCTATTCTTTTGTCTAGTCTTTTTAAGTTTGTATTTGCTTCAAAAGTATTCACAGTTTTTCATGAAGCATTTTTACCATGACTGCTTTAAAATCTTTGTCAGATAATTCTGATATCTTTGCCATGTCAGTGTTGATATTCATTGATTGTAATTTTTCAATCAGTTTGAGCTCTTACTGGTTCTTGCTACAATGAGCAAATTTTGATTGAAACCTGGGCATTGTTGTATTCTGCTGAGACTCTGGATCTTACTGAAACCTTCTGTTTCAGATGGTATTCTCTGGCACTGCTCCAGCAGTGGAGGTAGGGGAGGAGTGCTGCTTCATCCCTGCCAGGTGAAAGCTCCTCGATCTGCCTCTGTGGACACCTGACTAGAGGAGAGGAGGCTTTTATTACTGCTGGGAAGGGATGGGAGTTCCCAGCCCCACATGGTCTCCACTGACATCACACTTGGGGTGGTCTCACTGGTGCTTGGTGATGGTGAAGATCCAGATCCTTCATTGTGTGCGTGCATGCTATGCTTCAGTTTTGTCCAACACCGTGAGACCCTATGGACTGTGGCCTGCCAGGCTCCTCTGTTGATGGGATTCTCCAGGCAAGAACACTGGAGTGGGTTGTCGTACCCTCCTCCAGGGGATCTTCCCAACCCAAGGATCAAATCCACATCTCTTATGTCTCCTACATTGGCAGACACTTTACCACTCACACCACGTGGGAAGCCCAGACCCTTCCTTAGACCTCCTTTATTAGCACTAGAGAGAGGGGAGGGAGGGGCACCTCAACACATCCAGGTGGTGGCAGAAGTTAGGGCTCCCCAGCTGATACCACAGGAAAGGGGGACCTCATAACTATCTAGCAAGGATGACAGTCCCTGTTCTCCACCTGGCCTCCTCCTGTATGGCTCCAGT
Source organism: Dama dama (assembly GCF_033118175.1). Lineage (NCBI taxonomy): Eukaryota > Metazoa > Chordata > Mammalia > Artiodactyla > Cervidae > Dama > Dama dama. The sequence goes on along the minus strand of NC_083694.1, from coordinate 44,615,315 downwards.
GGTGTTTGAGGTGCATAATCTGTGGGCTTTTTTTTTTTTTTCATTTATTTTTATTAGTTGGAGGCTAATTACTTTACAATATTCTAGTGGGTTTTGTCATACATTGACATGAATCAGACATCCATGGGCTTTTAAAGCGTTGCTCTTCAAAGCAAGCAAGCCTCTCCAACTGACATTCAATGTGGTGCTATCGTGTTTTCCTTGGTCGGTCTTGAGCTTTGCCTGAGGACAGAAGGACATTGCCTGTGCAGATGTGGCCATTACATACCCTTCCTGCCAAAGTCAGTGCTTGAAAAGTTGCGGGGGGCAGGGTTCAACACAAAGACGATCTCATCCTAAGGATACAATGATTATGGCCTAAAGATTCCAGAGAAAACATAGTAGGAAGAGGACTTGTTCTATGTCTAGGCTTGTTATTGTTCAGTCACTTGGTCGTGTCCAACTCTTTGTGACCTTGTGGACCGCAGCATGCCAGGCTTCCCTGTTCTTCACCATCTCCCTGAGTTTGCTCAAATTCATATCCATTGAGTCGATGATGCCATCCAACCATCTCATCCTCTGTTGCCCCCTTCTCCTGCTCTCAATCTTTCCTAGCATCAAGGTCTTTCCCAATGAGTCAGCTCAATCTCTATGCTATGTCACTGGAATATGTCTATTTCAATGTCTGTGTCAATGAAATTACAAGCATGATTGTAACATGGGAACCAGAGAGCAGATTTTTGTTCCCATCTTCCTACAACTCTAAGTAAGACTAGCATGTGTGGTCATCATCAATGAAGCACAGGGTCCTTTGAGACAAAGAGTTGCTGGAAGCCAGGGTTCACAGCCTTCACAGTGGATAATGCAGCATCATGAGTGATGATGTAGCTGGCAATGACTATATGGAATCAGGAGGTACAGGTTTGAGGTCAGGCTCCAAAGTGCCATGGCACTGAGTCATCACAGTATTGCCACCTCTTGCTCATAGCTGGAGAGATGAGATTAACCAAGAATGATGCATCTAACAGTAAAGACCAGGTGGAGAAGGTTTCTGAACCTCAACAAGAAGAGACAGCCCCTGGACACTGAAGAATTCTCATGTTTATGGCACAAATGGACAAACAAATATTCTTCCCCTCTGTTATTCTAAAGCTCCATCAGTAAATCCCTACACCTCACAGAGGCCCATACCTCATTCAGACTTCTGTGAAGGTTAAACTGATCACAGATGTCCTGCCCAGCCAAGGGGGGATGGAGGCAGGAAGGCCACCCCTCCTGGACCAGATGAGGATGAAAATACAAAACAACAGGGCAGCTGGATGAGAGGAGGAGACTCAGACCAAGACCTCCCTCCTCCCCCATCCCCAATTTCATCCCCACACCCGGGGGCCCCTGGCAGGAGGGTCAGGTCAATGAGGACCCACTTCCCACCCCGGGATGGAGCCTTGAAGCCAGCCAAGACCACGGGGCAGGAGGCGAAGTCAGCCATGTCCAGGTTCTCATGGTGGTGCTCTGGCCTGGGCACAGCATACGTGGCACTTCCATAGAAGAGGCTTGGAAAGGGGATCGGAGGACAGAGGCCCCCTCCCCAACTAGGCAGAGGGTCTGTGGATAGTGCACTGTGCCTGACCAAAGCCACCTGCGGAACCCAGCTTGGTTCCCCGAGAGTCAAGTTCTGTCCTTGTTTGCTTTTGTTGAATGTGTCTGTGTACAGGGGACAGGGAAGCAATTGTTTTTTATTAACTCTCTTTCTTAGCATTATGAATGCGCGTTTGACAAAAATCAGCAAACACAGAAAAGGAGGGGAAAAAAACACTGATAGTTTTATCACCCTAATAAAAACATGAAGTAATATAAGCTACATAATAGAAAGCTTAGAACACAAAAGAAAGCCAAAAAAATCAGAGGGAGAATTGGACTGAAGGCAAATGCATTCATCTTTCCAGCTCCCAGCACCCTCCCTCACCCCACCTCCCGGGACCCGCTGACCCCTCACACCACCCCAACTCCTGGCAACCACTGGTCTACTTTCTGTCTCCAAGGATTTGCCTGTTCTGGACGATTCATGTAAATGGAATCAGACTGTATGTGGTCTTTCATGACTCAATGTCATCATTTCTGTTCATGTAAATGGAATCAGACAGTATGTGGTCTTTCATGACTCAATTTCATCATTTCTGCACCCAATACAGGTAGGTGGCATGTTCTGTTTAGAATAAGAGTTTTCACCCCCTTTTTTATTCTTTGTTATGAAGTCTACCATCCATGAGTGAACCTAATATTTGGCCACATTCAGAATTCAGAAATGAATAAATCTGAAGCCAACTGCACACTCCGAGGGGGACTTGCCATTCAAAGTCAAAGCCGGTTTCCCCACAATAATGTTTCTCCCCATTGGCACTCTTGACCCTGGGGGTGACCACTCTGTGCTGGGCCGTCCAGCTCACTGTGGGATGTTTTGCAATATGCATCTCCTCCCCCAGGGCTTCCCTTGTGGCTTGGTTGGTAAAGAATCCACCTGCAGTGCGGGTGACCTGGGTTCGATCCCTGGGTTGGGAAGATCCCCTGGAGAAGAGAAAGGCTACCCATGCCAGTATTCCGGCCTAGAGAATTCCATGAACTATACAGTCCATAGGGTCGAAAGAGTTGGACACCACTGAGAGACTTTCACTGACTGTCCTCCCCAAGGGGATGCAGTACCAGAGCTCTCTGTAGGGGGCAGCAGGGCGCAGCGTGAGGAGGCTCAGACCACCTGGGCAAGAATCCCCTCTTCACCCCTTAGCTGCCTAGTCACCTGGGCACATGGCTCAGCCTCAGTTTCCCCATCTGTAAAGTGGGAACCCACCTCCCAGGGGTGTTGTGAGACTCAGATGTGAAAGTTAATATAAAGCGCTCAGTGGCAAATCCAGCATGTGCACTGGACTCCCGGAGTTCAGCTCATCCTCATCATCGGGTTCATCTGAGAGGCCCACCTTTGTTACCAGGCACCTGCCTAGAGCTGAAGGAAAGCGGGCCCACTGCAGCCTCAGATGCTCAGGGAGGCCCCTGCCAGCTGAAGCTCCCAGCCCCTCCGCCCATCACCCTCCCCAGGAACAGCCACTTGCAGGCTGGAGTCACTCTTGCTAGGCACCTCCAGAAACCAGCCCCGACCTCTGATGGGAGGGCCTGGCCCTTTCAGCACAAGTAATTCAATCAGTGGAAGGAGCCTCACAGCAGAGGCACAGCTACTGACATTTAACACGCCACACCCTCCTGGCAGCCAGCCTCTAGGACTAGCTCCAGCCAAATGTGCTTTTGTTTTGTTTTGTTTTGTTTTGTTTTCAAAAGGCAAATAAATGGGTCAGAAGCCAACCAGGAGAACCGGAAGCTGTCTCTGAAGGATAAGTTCCAAAGGATAAAGTTAGAGACTCGATTAAAGGAGATTTAATGAGTTAGAAAGAGATCAGAAACAGGACAGACCCAGGGCGTAAATCAAATATTAATCATCATAAAGGCAAGGCTTGCTAAGGCGTAAATCAACAGCACTGGGCCGACTTGCAAACATCTGCCTCTCTAAAGAGCTTCCAGAAATCCGGGGCTGAGATGGCAGGGGAAATGGGAGGTCGGAGGGGGCCACAGTCTCCATCAGCCAGAAGAACAGCATCCCCGGGAAACAAGGGGACTGTGTCGGCTGGCCCACTGCCCCTTGGAGCTTACATTCCCTGAAGTTGCTGGGCGGGACCCTGGAAAGGAGGAGCCCCACTCAGTCTCCCTGCTCTGCTGACCCTCCTTTGTGCCGGGCCGTCCTAGATGATGACATGCATCGTCTCTAGCCCACAATCCTCCTGTCATTGCACTCTTGCGCCGCCAAGCAAGCTGAGGCTCAGAGGTGTGAGTTAGCAGTGGAGTCAGTCTTCCTACCTGGGCCCTTTGGTTTAAAGACCTCCCTCCTCCCAGGACTCTACACTCTCCCCATCTCTCCCCGGGAAGTCTCTCCATCTGCCTTAAAGGGGAGAGTGACACATCCCTGTGGGTTGAAGAGGGGTTAAAGAGCCTGTCCCATCGCTGTTCTCAGTGCTGCCCATCAGCCTGTGCCTGCTCAGAGCACCAGATCCTCACCCGCCAGGAAGGGACCTGGTCACCTCTAAGCAGGATGGGAGCAAGGCCCACCCACCTCCCCTTGGCATGGACCACTTCTGCATCGAAATCCCGCACCTGCTGACCTTGGTGAGTTCCCAGGTCCGGCTGAAGGTGCTGGAGGGCTGGGGCCCCGGATGGCTCCCTCACCTTCTAGCTACTGTATGACCCTCCCAGGGCAGCCTTAACAATGCCACAAACTGGAGGCTTTAGAGCAGCAGAAGTTTATCCTCTCACAGTCTGGAGCCAGAATGTCTGAGATCAAGGTGTGCGCAGGGCTGTGGGCCCCCTGGAGTCTCCAGGGGAGAGTCCTTCCTATCTCTTCCAGCGTCTAGTGGCTCTATTCATTCCTTGGCTCATGGCAGCATCATTCCATTCTCGGCCTCCATTTTCACGTGGTCGTCTTCCCTCCTCCCTCCATGCCTGTTCTCTTCTACTTTTAGGGACACCAGTTAGGGTTAGGGTCCACCCAAACACAGTAAAGGAAATCAACCCTGAATATTCACTGGAAGGACTGATGCTGAAGCTGAAGCTCTGACTCATTGGAAAAGACCCTGATGCTGGGAAAGATTGAAGGCAGGAGAAGGGGACGACAGAGGATGAGATGGTTGGATGGCATCACTGACTCAATGGACATGAGTTTGAGCAAACTCTGGGAGATAGTGAAGGGCAGAAGCTTGGTGTGCTGCAGTCCACAGGGTCTCAAGGAGTCGGACACAACCGAGCAACTGAACAACAACAGATCCAATATGCCTTGGTCTTACCTCGATTATGTTGTATTAGAAAAAACCTTTCCAAAAAGGTCGCATTCACAGGTGCAGGGTTAGGGCTTCAGCATGTCTCCTGGGGACACAAGTCAAGCCCTGACAACTGGGAGGTGCGTCCAGGGCCGTGTGGACTGTGCACTGGCAGCTTCAGCTTCATCGGGAGTTTGTCCAAGATGCAGGATTCAAGTTGCCCCAGACCTGCTGGGCCAGGATCTGCACCTCACAAGCCCCAGGGCCCCCCAGGATACCCTTCTGCACAGCGTGCAGAGGTCCCCAGGGAGACTGGGCCAGTGGTCACAACCCCACCACCTTCTCAGCCCCATCATATCCCCTTCCCCAGAGTCCAACTCACCACCAACAGCTCACAATCACATCCTTCTCTCAAAGTCTGCTTCAGGAGACCCCACCTAAGAGAGGGGTTGAGGGCCCCAGAGACCCTGATCCTTTCTAGAAATCACTGCCCACAGCTGCCGGCTCACCTGGAACACAAATGCTCAGGGGTTAACTCACTTCACCCTGGCCAGAGATGGATGGAAGAGAGAGGCTAGTGGGGCAGGGGTCCACTGCTGGGAAGCCCCTTTCAACCTCCAGCACGAAGCGAGCCTATAGTGAAGGAGATGCTGGTGTGCAGCGAAGGCTCTTCCCCTCTTCCCAGCATCGACCATGACCCTTTCCACTGTCTCCCTGGCCCTCCCCGAACCTCACAGGATTCAGAGGGGGAATGGGCTGTGTGGTTGCATGGAAGCAGGTCCCCAGCCCCCAACTGGCCCCAGCTGACCAGTTTCTCTGGATTTTCTCAGGGACTTTTCTGGAAATGAGATCACCTGTACCAACTGCGGCTTTGAGCTCTCAGACCAAGGAAGACATGCAACGCTTCTGATCTTCCTTAAATTGCTCCGAGTTTACCACATGGGGCCAAGAAGCCCGATTCACTCTCTTTCTTCAGAACACACCTCCAGCCTCTTTTAAAATCTCCCAAAGAACAGGCTGACAGGACTGTCTCTGTTCCCATCAAACAAGGAAGTCGCTTCTTAATGGGAAGAAGGCGTCTGCAGACTCAGTGCAACAGCTTCTGTCTGAGCTGACTTTAAGGGAACCCAGCCCATCTCACTCTCTAATGGCTCACAGACTTGTTCTGAGAATGCATCTCAATGCCTGGAGACGTGGTGTTGCTGAAGTGTCCATGGTCTGGCTGTGGGATGTCCAGTCTCACCATGTGAGGACCTTGGCTGAGGGGCTCAGCCTCCATGAGAACCCAGGAGCCAGAGGCAAAGGGTTTGGGCACGTCCAGAGCAGACACCCAGATTCCAAAGAAGGAAGAGGAATTGGACTCGATTCCCAACAGCCAGGATGAGTTTAATTCAACGAACACTTATTTGATGCCTCTGATGGGCAGCTGGGGCCCGGGAGGTTCGTGTGTGTCCTCAGCATGGGCTCTGGGGTGAGAGCACTGGGCTCGGATCCCAGCTCCGAGCCTGAGCCAGAGCTCAGCGGGTGGTGTCACCTCTCGGTCTCAGTCTTTCTTTTCTGAAAGCAGGAATAATAAGAATACCTACCCCTGAGGGTCACAGTGAGAATCAGAATTCATGACACACATGTGGCTCAGCTGGTAAAGAATCACCTGCAATGCAGGAGACCTGGGTTCGATCCCTGGGTTGGGAAGATCCCCTGGAGAAGGGAAAGGCTACCTATTCCAGTATTCTTGCCCAGAGAATTCCATGGACAGTATAATCCATGGAGTCACAAAGAGTCAGACATGACTGAGCAACTTTCACTTTGACTTTCATGACATGCTAAGCATGGCAAATGGAAAAATATAACTGAAACTGCACAAGGACAGGCTGGACCAGAGAGGGGGTGCACTGGCCTCCATCACTGGGACATCTGAGGGTGGGGCCGACCTTGAGGGCTCTTTTTAAGATGTCACTGGGTGCATGTGTGTCTGTGTGTCCACCCTTCCTCACACGCTCTATCTCCCCGCCCCTCTTAGCTCCCCATTCCTCTGCATTGCTTCATTTTCAGATAAGTTCTCCCCACATGGCAGCAGGATGGCTCCCAGCAGACCAGGAGGTCCTGGCTTTTACTATGTTATGGCAGGTGAGGAAAGAGAGAGAATGAGAAAGAAAAAAAGGGCATCTTTCCCCATTACTCCAGCAAAACTCCCAGAGGTGACTCTGATTGGTCCTGCTTAAGCCTTGGCTAAATATAGATAGAGCTGGTCTCAGCTAACACAAAAATGCAATACAGTTTATCTTTCATGCTCCCTTTATTTCTGCTTTTCAGCCATTTCTACTACTCCAGTCACCATGGCTGAGGGATAGAGTTCTGCAGTTGGCTGACTGGAAGCATGTGATGCAGGCTGGACAGATAAAGTGATCAGTCTCTGCCACAGTGTCACAGAGTAAATGCTTAGTAAACATTAACTGCTCCTTTGTTGCTTCACAGAGAGGGTGTGCAGGCACCCAGCCAGGAGCTCCCCACCATGACAACACCCAGTGCTGAGCGCTGCAGAAGTCCGGGACAGCACCTGGCCCGCTCCCCTCCCACCCTCCCCCTGCCCTCCCCCACCATCTCTGCACTTCCCCTCCCATCCCGCCCTCTTCTCTCCTCCCCTCCTCTCCCTTCCACTCCCCTGAGACTGTACACTATCAGCTGGGCCTCCCTGGCCCACAGAGCCCTCTGTCTTCTCTGTTGCCCCGCTGGTGAACATCTTCACCCACACGACCCTGGCCCTGCCCAGGGACAGCAGCCCCTATTGTCTGCTTGTACATCAGAATCATCTTCTGGGAGGTCAGGTGCTGGTTGGTGTGTCGATGGCCCTTAGGTCTGTGCTAAGACTTCAAGTCAGAGGGACAGGACAGGGCCTGGGCTCTCACTGTCTACAGAAATGAGTCTTTGAGGGCACTTCCCATAGAGAGCACAGCCCTGGCTGCCCACCACCCTCACCCAAAAACATCATCAGAGCCCAAACACAGAAGAGCCAGGGAACTCCTGGAGAACCTGGTCTAAAGCCAAGGGTCCTGCCTGGAGGGTTGAGCAGTGGCTTGAGAAGAGGACCAGCCCCTCCACTAAGCCTAGCAGGGACGTCACAGAAGAAACACAGATGTCACAACTAACAGCTACCAGGAGAGGCTCCACCAGCGCTGGAGGACCACAGCCCCATGGCTCCCTCGGTACAGAGGTCAGGGCCCCGATGCACAAGCGCTGCATAGACTCTGACACACGGCTTCAGCCTCCATCAAAGGAGGTGATGATGAGATCACTAGCATTCATTGAGCCAGTCTATGGGAAATGGTTTAGATGCACAAATGCATTTAGCCTTCATCCAATGACCTTTATTCCCACTTCCTTGCACCAAGAGGTTAAACAAGGCACCCACAGCCCCACAGCCAGCAGACCAAGGCTGGAATTCAGCCCAGGCCTTGGACTCCAGAACCTATCCTCTGCCCACTGCCCACTGCCTACCACCCACTGCCCAGGACAGCCCAAGAAGACAGCCAGCAGGACTGGGGGACAGGGAGCTCTGTCCATGCAGAGGTAAGAGGGGCCGGCATTCCAGGAGAAGGAAACCTGCCAGGTGGAACCCTGCCAGGGCCACAGGGACCCTGAGGCCCTGCCAACCTCTAAACTTGATGCCTTTGACTGGGGAACATCTGACACTCTCCTAACCTGCTCACCACTCCGTGTGGTCAGTGGCACTACAGTCTCCACTTAGCAGATGAGAAAACTGATGACCATCAGCTTTTACGTGATGAGCAGGATCCTGTCTGGCTCAGTTCTGCCCCGGATGACTGTCTGAGCACTGGACACTCTGCCCTGGGCACTCAGCCCCTCGGCCAAGACTCCTTCTCCCACATCAGCCCCAGTGGAGTGATGGGAGTGGGTTGGGCTGTCCCCTGCAAGGGTTTGGGAGGAAGGGGCCCGGCTGGGAGGCGAGGGACAACCTCTCCCTTTCATGTCCCTCTCTTTTCTGCACATCAGTCAGGGGAAAGGAGAAGAGCTCACAGTGAGCATGAATCTGGCCAGTGAAGTGCCGGAGACACTGCCTCATTTGCCCCCTCTGTTCCCTGGCGCTTCAGCTCTGCCAGGCGACAAGCCACTGAAAGCGACGTGAGACTCACGCTTCACTTGCAGTCTGTACCCCCAGGTTTCAAAAGGGCTGTCTGGCGTCAGATCTGTGAATTGTTTAACAGGATTAATCCAACATGTGAGTGCTCTCCTGCTGCCTTGTTCCTGACAAGATGAGCTCTGATTCGAAGGAGCCAAAGGGGCTGGAAATCCAGGGATCCCCGCTCCCACTCATCCCCTGGAAGCTCCCACCAACCAGAGCTTCAGCCTGTTGTGTGTATTGCTGAGATGCTCTCAGGGACTGGGGGGCTGCTGGGACAGAAGCAAGACAGCCCTGCTGTGGGCAGCGGAGACCGAGAGCCCTGGTTCCCACCAGCAGTTCCCATTCACCCTGGCTTGCTGCCCTGCCCAGCCGCCATGCCCCACCCATTCCGCTTTGTCCAAAAACCCCAAGATCCAAGATCTGCTGGAGCTGCAAGACCCCAGGAGAGCTTCAAGCCTCAGATGCTACAGTAAATGTCAGAGGTGAAGGACTTGGATCCCAGGAGTAGAGGCGACAAGCTGGTGTTTACACTGAAAACAGAAGCGGAAGCCAGATGGCTTATGTTCAAACCCCAGCTCTGCCTCTTTCTATTGGAAAACAGTTGGGCATCTTAACCTCTCCGGGCCTCCATTTCATCATCTGTAAAATGAGGGCCTGATGCTGAAAGTGGGATCTGCATCCCAGGGGCTGTTGTGAGAATTAGATGAACTAGTCCAGGTCCAGACATTCAAGACAAGCATTCAAGCACACAGGATGTGCTGGATATTGTTGTTATTATATTACAGCTCTTAGACCATAGAATTATTATATATTATGTTCAATTCTGTTCAGTCGTGTCCAACTCTTTGGAACGCCATGGACTGCAGCATGCCAGGCTACCCTGTCCATCACCAGCTCCCAGAGCTTGCTCAAACTCATGTCCTTCAAGTCGGTGATGCCATCCCACCATCTCATCCTCTGTTGTCTCCTTCTCCTCCTGCCTTCAATCTTCCCCAGCATCAGGGTCTTTTCCAATAAGTCAGTTCTTCGCATGAGGTGGACAAATTATTCAAGTTTCAGCTTCAGCATCAGTCCTTCCAATGAATATTCAGAACTGTTTTCCTTTAGGTTTGACCGACTGGATCTCCTTGCAGTCCAAGAGACTCTCAAGAGTCTTCTCCAACACTACAGTTCAAAAGCATCAATTCTTCAGCACTCAGTTTCCTTTATGGTCAAACTCTCACATCCATACATGACTACTGGAAAAAACCATAGTTTTGAATAGATGGACCTTTGTTGGCAAAGTAATGTCTCTGCTTTTTAATACACGTCTAGGTTAGTCATAGCTTTTCTTCCAAGGAGAAAGCCGTGTTTTAATTTCACGGCTGCAGTCACCATCTGCAGTGATTTTGGAGCCCCAAAAATAAACTCTCACTGTTTCCATTGTTTCCCCATCTATTTTCCATGAAGTGATGGGACCAGATGCCATGATCTTAGTTTTTTGAATGTTGAGTTTTAAGCCAACTTTTTCACTCTCCTCTTTCACTTTCATCAAGAGGCTCTTTAGTTCTTCGCTTTCTGCCATAAAGGTGGTATCATCTGCATATCTGAGGTTATTAATATCTCTCCCAGCTATCTTGATTCCAGCTTGTGCTTCATCCAGCCGGCATTTCTCATAACATGCTCTACATGTAAGTTAAATAAGCAGGGTGACAAAATACAGCCTTGACGTACTCCTTTCCCAATTTGGAACCAGTTGTTGTTCCATGTCCATTTCTAACTGTTGCTTCTTGACCTGCATACAGATTTCTCAGGAGGCAGGTCAGATGGTCTGGTATTCCCATCTCTTGAAGAATTTTCCACAGTTTGCTGTGGTTCACACAGTCAAAGGTTTTGGTGTAGTCAATAAAGCAGAAATAGATGTTTTTCTGGAACTCTCTTGCTCTTTCTATGATCCAGTGGATGTTGGCAATTTGATCTCTGGTTCCTCTGCCTTTTCTAAATTCAGCTTTTATCACATAAATTGATTGCTGTTTTTGTTCAGTCACCAAGTTGAGTCTGACTCCATGGTTGCAAAGAGTTCTTTGCATGACTGCAGTACACCAATCTCCTCTGTCCTCCACTATCTCCCAGAGTTTGCTCAAATATATGTCCAATGAGTCAGTGATACTATCTAATGAACTCATCCTCTGCCACTCCATTTATGATATTGTTGGACTGCAAAGAGATCAAACCAGCCAATCTTAAAGGAAATCAACCCTGAATATTCTTTGGAAGGACTGATGCTGAAGCTGAAGCTCCAATACTTTGTTCACCTGATGTGAAGAGCCAACTCATTGGAAAAGACCCTGATGCTGGGAAAGCTTGAAGGCAATAGAAGAAGAAGGTGGCAGAGGATGAGACGGTTAGGTATCATCACTGACTCAATGGACATGAGTTTGAGCAAACTCTGGGAGATAGTGGAGGACAAAGGAGCTTGGCATGCTACAGTCCATGGGGTCACAAAGAATCAGACATGATTTAGCAATTGAACAACAACAAAAACAGATTATTATTATTGCCAAGTGATAGGCAGTAGACTAAACTTTTAACATGAATCATCATCTCCTTTAGTCCTCCCAACCACTCTCTAAGGCTGAAAACATTTATCCATTGTACAAATGAAGACCAGAGACTCTAAAGGTCAGGTGATTTGACCATGATTCCACAGTGAACAGTCAGCCAACCTAGATTCCAAACATAGGCCACTGGACTCATGAGTGACTTGACTTAATCCCAATCCTACTGTCAAGGGTCAAAAGCTCAAATCCCAGAGTACACCATGTAAAACACTGAGAAAAATTATATGGCAGACAGACACATGGGCTTAGCATTGCAGATGCTATAGGGAATGGTAGTGACTGTAGCAAACCACGGGGTGTGTCCAGGTGAAGGGGGCAGCTGCTTCCCAAGTCCAGGAGATGAGGACCATGGGGGAATATAGGCTAAGTGTGGCCAGAACTTCCTGTTTTTCCAAAGAAATATAGACTTTGATTTGACTTTTAAATGTTGGGAAATTATTTAATATTTTTTAAACACAGGATGACCCAAAATATATATATTGTTAAAAACTCTCTAAGGGCCAGATTTTACATGCAGTGCCCCAGCCTGGGGTCCCTGAATCTGTAGGGCCCTCACCTCTCCACAGGCTCATACAAGGGGCACTGGGCTCCAGTCCCCTGACCTCCCCTAGCGCCCTGTCCTTTCAGCCAGCCCAGTTTCTCCTGGCAGGAAGAAGCAGGCCTGAGCTGCAGGCCTGGGCTGGACCACAGGGCACAGCTCAGTTGTGCGCCCCAAATCACCGTCCCCCAAGCTTCCTGCCAGAGCAGTGCCTTCCCCAAGCCTGGCCCACCCCCACAGACCACAGAGCCAACCAGGGCAGGCAGGGTGGGCAGCAGCCTCTCCAGGGGAGGAGCCTGCGGGAGCAGCTCGTCCACTCCAGGCCCTTGAGTCCTTCTCAGTGTCAGCTGGATAAAGGGCACCTCGAAGCTCTGGAAACATTCCAGGGTCTCACAGAGAAGAGGTCTCTACTGAGGCCCCGAGCGCCTATGTTTTGATTCCTGGCTCACGCCAGGGCTTCCTCTGGTCTCTCATGGGTCCACCTGTGTCTCATGCATCAAAGTACCTCCTGGCCCCCAGGGCTGGGCAGTGTGTCTGGTGGAGAAACAAAGGAGCAGGAGGAAACACAGAAAGACAAAAGGAACAGGGGGGCCAGAGGCAAAGCGGGCCTGCACGTGCAGGATGGAGGGGAACATGACCCCAGATCCTCCCTCTGCAGCCGGCAGGCCCTTTCTGGAGCCCTTGGATCACCAGCCCCGGGCAGGGAACACAATGGCCTCTAGTGAAAGCACAACCTGGAACACATCAGGGTCATTTCCCCAGGGTGACTTTGAGTCCAGTCCAGAAAAGATGGCCCTCCCCAAAGACCTAGGACACGCCCCACCCCCATCTACCAAGCCCACCCTCAGTGGCAAACCACAGTTTTGTTTTCCTAAACCAGCTTGAATTTCCAAACCCATCTCCTGGGTATTGACCATTTGGCAAGTGCATTTAGGTCAATCACAAAATAATTTCCATGAAGTTAGTGATCTCAGGTGGCCTCGGCCTGCAGCAGCTTGAAGCGGGGCTTCAGTTCCCAGCCAGAGACTGAGGTCAGGCAGTTAGAGCACCAAATCCAAGCCACTGGAGCAGTGGTCAGTGAAAAGACCCTGGCTCTTCCACTTTGCAGAAAAGAATTCCCACAGAGATGGGAAGTGGTGAAAAAAGTAAAGCAATTACTAGGAAGAAAAAGAGTACCGTACATATGGACAGACATACAAATAGGCTCAGAGAGCCCCAGCCTCATGGTAGTTTAAATCACTTTTAAGGGGCATTTCTTCCAGGTTTCTTTTTGCCAATCATATTCCTTTGCCTGGTTCTGAGTCTGTATTTGGGACTTCCCAGGTGGCCCTGGGAACCCACCTGCCAATGCAAGAGATCCAGGAGATGCTGGTTTGATGCCTGGGTCGGGAAGACCCCCTGGAGGAGGAAATGGCAACCCACTCCAGTATTCTTGCGAGGAACCTGGTGGGCTACAATCCATGGGGTTGCAAAGAGTCGGACCTGACTGAGCGACTGAGCCTGCATGCAAGAGCCCATATTTGGTTTATCTTGGGCTCCTTCCATGTGTGAGTTCTCATCTCTCAGCCAAGATGGATTCTAGCAAGGAGGCCTATGGTTAGTTGCATCACTTACTATGGGGTGATGCTCCCTCTCTTTTGACCTCTAAGGAGCCTTTCTTTGTGTCTGTAAATGGGAGGTCTTCTTAACTTGGAGAATGAGGGACATTTGGTCTCTTATCTCCCATCTGGGCCTGTCCACCCTCCTCCATCATCCTGCTTTTATGCAATTTCTGCCCACAGGGGAGAAACTGTTCAGCCTATCTCCTGCCTCACTAGGAAGGAAACCACAGGTGAGAGACTGGCTGGTGAACACCAGCTCTCTGTGCCCCAGGACAGAAGCAGAGAGGGGTCAGACCCCCACGTCCTCTCCTTATAGAATTTACTGCCAGAATCGATGACACTCACTTGGAGAAACCCAGAGGCCTCGTGAAGCCAAGCCCCTCTCCCCCCACAACACACTGTGCAGAGGCACAGGCCCAGGGAGGGAAGGACCCTGCCAAGGTGACACAGAGGCACGCCACAGAGTACTCCCAGGGCCAGTCACCCTGAGTCCTGGGCCACAGAGCAGACAGGCTGGCCTCTGCCTCTGGGGTTGCACAGGAGAAGCCTGCTACTCTCTCAAAGAAAGCAGACTGGACTCCCAGAGACCATCCACAGGCCAGCCTGTCCCCTACCCATCGGATCCGACAGACACACTGCCTCATATCAAAGCCCATGAAAATACTTTGAACATTTCATACTTTAAAGCTCCCTTTGACTCTAAACCCAGGCCCGCAAAATACCTTTGCAGAAAAATAACCTCGATTTGTCATGGCACATTTTAACACATTTGTATGGTCCCTTGATCCAGCCTGGGCTGACAATAGCTCCCCGGTTTCACTTTAAATAAGAGCATTCACACGCAGAAGAAGAAGAATGGGGGTAAAATGGGCAATTACTTAAAAAAAAAAAAAATCACAAATGCAAAGACAGTTCGCTCTGCTGAGAACGGAGCCTGGCTTCCCGTGTGACAGATTCATAACCAGGCGGCTCTAACAGCGGATGACAGGCCCCCAACCTCCGAGGGAGAGAAGAGAATGAGGGTGAGGCATCTGTGGAGCGGGAAATGGGATTTGAGGCCCTTAATTTGCAGGTCACTGGTTTTAATTTATCCCCAACGCCCTGTCACTAGGAGTTCCTACGTCTGGCCGCTGGGGAAGAGCAGGCAGGCCTGGATGTTGACAGGCAGTGGGGGTCTGAGGGAGCTGATCCAGGAAGCCGCTGGTGGGAAGACTTGGCTGCAAGCGTTCAGGCACCTGAGGACCCTGGTTGGAGCTGAAAGTCTGTCTACAGCTGGCGGGGGGAGGGGAGGGCGGGTGCAGGTCCCCCTTCACTTCCGTTAGACCTCTAGTGCCTCCAGCCTAAAATCCGTGAGGTCCAGATTGGCCCAGGATCCCAGGATCCTTTACCACCCCCAGTTACTTCACAGGGAAAGTAGCTGCCCTCAGTCCTCATGTGCAGAATGTGGACTCTCCCAGCGACCCCAGCAGGTGGACCCATCTCTGCTCCCATTTCTCAGAGCTCAGAGAGGGCCAAGGTTTGCCCCAAAAGGGGGCAAGAGCCAGTCCTCAAACCCATGTGAGCCCAGCTCCAAAACCAGGGTGGCCACTGGCTCAGGCCACCTCCCACCTTCACAGCCTGTGTATACAGGTGAGTGGGTGCCTTTCAACACACAGTGGGAGGCCGTGCAGGCTTCAGAAGGAAGGAGGTTTGGGCACCTGCTACAACGAGGGAGAACCTTGAGGACGTTATGCTAAGTGAGCTAACGTGAAAGTGAAATCGCTCAGTCGGGTCCGACTCTTTGCGATCCCATGGACTGTAGCCTACCAGGCTCCTCAGCCCATAGAATTTCCCAGGCAAGAGTACTGGAGTGGGTTGCCATTTCCTTCTCCAGGGAATCTTCCCGACTCTGGGATCAAACCCAGATCTCCCGCATTTCAGGCAGAGGCTTTACCATCTGAGCCACCAGGGAAGCCCGAGTGAACTAAACCAGACCCAAAGAGTCAGATAACAGTATGATTCCACCAGTGTGAGGTCCCCAGGGGAGTCAAATTCACAGACACAGAAAGTAGAAGGGGCGGTGCCAGGAGTGGGGGAGTAGATATTTAATGGGGACAGTGTTTCAGTTGGAGCAGATGAAAAAATCCTGGAGACCAACAGCAGTAATGATTGCATAACAATATGAATGTGCTTAATGCCACAGAACTACATCTCAAAAATGGTTAAAATGGTGAATTTTACATTGTGTCTTTTTTTGATTGGCATGTGGTTGCTTTACAATGTTTTGTTGACCTCTGCTATGCAACAAAGTGAATCAGCTATAAATATACATATAACCTCTCTCTCAGATCTCTTTCCCACCCCCTCCCCCATGCCACCCCCACCCCTCTAGGTCGTCAGAGATCACCAAGCTGAGTCCCCTGTGCTACTTCTCACTAGTTATCTATTTTACACATGGTAGTGTATATATGTCAATGCTACACTCCCAATTTGTCCCACCCTCCCCTTCCCACACTGTGTCTACATGTTTGCTCTCTGCATCTTCATCTCTATTCCTGCCCTGCTGAGAAGTTCATCTGTACCATTTTTCTAGATTACACCCATATATGTGAATACTCACTGGAAAGATTGATGCTGAAGCTGAAGCTCCAATACTTTGGCCACCTGATGCAAAGAGCCGACTCACTGGAAAAGACCTTGATGCTGGGAAATATTGAAGTCAGGAAGAGAAGGGGGCAACAGAGGATGAGATGATTGGATGGCATCACCATCTCAATGGACATGAGTTTGAGAAAACCCTGGGAGATGGTGAAGGACAGGGAAGCCTGGTGTGCTGCAGTCCATGGGACTGGACATGACTGAGGGACTGAACAACAGCAGCAGCAATATGAAGCTTATTTTTCTCTTTCTGATTTACTTCACTCTCTATGACAGACTATAGGTCCATCCACATCTCTAAAAATGAACCGATTTCATTCCTTTTTATGGCTGAGTAATATGCCATTGTACATATGTACCACATCTTCATTTTTCATTCATCTGTCTATGGACATTTAGATTGCTTCCATGTCCTGGCTACTATAAATAGTGCCAGAACAAACACTGGGGTACATGTGTCCTTTTGCATTATGTTTTTCTTAGGGTATATGCCCAGGAGTGGGATTGCTAGGTCATATGGTAGTTCTATTTTCAGTTTTTAAGGAACCTCCATACTGTTCTCCAGAGTGCCTGGTTACATCCATTTTACCACTGACTTGGTCTCTTCCAGCCACTGTAATAAAACACCACAGACTGGGTCACTTGTGAACAACACTCACGGATTTCTCATAGTTCTCGAGGCAGGAAGTCCAAGAAGAGGGTGCCAGCATGGCTAGGTTTTAGTGAAGGCCTGCTTCCAGATTGCAGATGGCCAGCTCCTCATGTCCTCACATGTTTGGGGGGCAACAGAGCTCCTTGAGTTAGTCACTCAGCTGTGTCCAATTCTTTGCGACCCTATGGACAGCAGCCTGCCAGCCTCCGCTGCCCCTAGAATTCTCCAGATAAGAACACTGCAGTGGAAAGCCATTCCCTTTTCCAGGGGATCTTTCCAACCCAGGAATAGAACCCAGGTCTCTTGTATTGCAGGCAGATTTTTTACTATCTGAGCCACCTAGTAAGCATCAGGAGAGCTTCTTGGGGTCACTTTAATTAGAGCACTAATTCCAGTCTTGAGGGCACCATTCTCATCACCTAATCACCTTCCAGAGGCCTCACCCCCCAACACCATCAGCCTGGGAGGCTGAGATTTCAGTAGAAGATTCTGGGGACACAAACATTCAGTCTGTAGGAGCCATAGAAAGAAGATGCATTGTGGAGCCTGACATGTCTCCCTGCACTGCTTCCCTTCCACTCAGTCTCACTAAAGAGTCATTTCATAAGCAGGTTGCTCTGCTAGGCACGAGGGCTGGAGATGAAATATGGTTTCTACCCAGAGAGACCAGAGGCCCAGTGAGGGAGAAAAGGCTGGAAAACTCATAGCCCCTCACTGTGCCCACAGGTACGTGGCTCCATGCAGGGACAGCAGGCTGGGAGCCTGGCCGGTGTCCGGGAAGAGCCATGAGGGCCACGGGGCATCCTCCACCACAGGAAGGGTCTGCTCAGACCTTCCACTGCTAATAAAAAGTGGAGCACTCAAACATGAACACTTTCTCGCGCTTCATCCCAGAGCCCTCCAAGGCCACATGCAGAAGTTGAAGGTGCGCTAACACATACCTGCCCATCAGGTACTCTGTTTCCATTTGGGTCTCTATCAGAGTGAACCTGTGCTCTCAGCATGTGAAGAATGTGACGTTTCCTTATCACCTCCCTGGCCATTCTTCACGCTCCATCTACAGGGATGGTAGGGAGAGATGGATGTGGCCAGCGCCTCTGGCTCGCAGCACCACACGGAGCCAGGGTGTCAACCCAAGTCTCGCCTCGAACCTCGCTTCAAACATCATCCATCTCGAATTTATTAAATCTTGACCATGTCTCTTTGAGGTCTTTGTCATTTCCCGTGCCCAGGCTTATTTTTTACTTTTGGCAACTTGTCGAACAAGCTTTCCATGGAGCTATTGTTTCATGTAAATAGAAGTCCCTCGGTCTGGCTGTGATGGAGCACGCCTAATAGAATTGCTCATGTCGTATATAGATTCCATATCTGATTGTTGACAGCTTTCATCTTCAAAGAACCCATGCCATGAGGCCAGCCACACTGCTCAGCAGTGTCGCCAGATAGACACTCTGGATCACACGGTTGGTGCTTCTCCAGGCAGTCAGGACAAAGGCAAGGCTGATTCCCATGCCAACAACCTGGTGCCCCAGCAAGGAGGTTCTTATCTTTAAGACGCTTTCACATGAGTATGCCTTTGATGAACCTGATCCAAGGTGACCCACTGAAGTTGATCCTAGGATGGCCTGGGCCATTGGGGGATCATTGAGCATCACACACAGCTCTGAATATCTCCATTAACTAATTGGTGCTGCAGGGTTGCAGACTCTGCAAGGCTTCAGGTAGAGGTGGGACACAGCAGCGGGCAGTCCAGACCATGGGTAGTTGGCAAGCTGACCATGACGACCCTTTGATCATCAGCTCAATGGGTTGGACAGTCAGCCATGACTGAGAAATCTCCCAAACAGTGTCCTATAGATACAGCTGCCCACAAGGCAGATATCCCCTCTCTGGGAGGTGCCCCTGATCTATAAGGTGACCCCTGGCAGCTCATATATTCCACATGATCCCACCCCTGAGGGCAGCTCAGGAGCACACATCTGACCCAACTCGAGCTGATTGGATGGCCCCTCCTGGGATGGTTGGGTTGGGGCTGAGTGAAGAAATTGCCTGTCCAAGCAGCTAGTGGATAACCCACAAGCTCAAGGGCCAGGGCAGCCACAAAGATGGAGGAGAAACCTGGGCCGTGTAGTCAGGGAAGAACAAAGAGGAGAAGCAGAAGGGGAGGAGAGGTGGAAGCTGCCTGTCCTGCCAAGCTGAGGTTGTTTTATGTCCCTCCCTGCATTCCCAGGGATGTGCCCTAGGCTGGAGCAGCAGTGTTCTTGTCCAAGCTTTGTCATGCTGGCATCATTTCCATGGGGTCAGGAAGGTGAACCATCAAGGCAGGGCTGGTCCAGCCAGAGGAAATGGCAGTTGAGCCCAATTCTCAACTTCAATATGGAAAGCATGTGAGTTTCAAACCTGCTTTATGTAAAAATCTAATTTTCACTTAATCATGGGTGGTAATGATATTGATTTATGGAAAAACATCTTATTTGAAGCAATAAGTAGCCAACTTTGCCAGTGCGTGAAGAGTCAAAGAGAACCTGAATTCTCGAATTCATGAATGAGTCTCCTGGAATGACATTACTGGGTGGGTGTTTGATCTTTGGTTCCCTCTGAACATGTCAAAAGTCTTTGATGGTATCAGATCTGTAGATGAGAGGAAGAGGGAATGGACAGCCCAGAAGAGCCCAGAGCTAAGACTCAGGACATGGGTTCATCCTTTAAGAATAAAACATAAACTAAAAAAGAAGGCTGTGAGAGAAGGGATTAATTAAAACCTAAACTAAGAATCATACCAAAAATAAACAGATATATAAATAGATGGATAGATACATAGATATAGATGGATGGATGGAAGGATCGTTAGATAAACATGTGTGCATGCTCATTGCAACCCCACAGACTGTAGTCTGTCAGGCTCCTCTGTTCAAAGAATTCTCCAGGCAAGAATACTGGAGTGGGTTGCCATTTTCATCTCCAGGGGATCTTCCTGACCCAGGGATTGAACCTTCATCTCCTGAATCTCCTGCATCAGCAGGCAGGTTCTTTTCCACTGAGCCACCTACAAAACCCAATAGATAGAGACAGAGAGATAGATATAAATGCATGGATAGATAGATCCTAAGCTGGCTTTAACCACTTCTACTTTCTATTATATCTACTGCTGCATGACTAGTTAATACAAATGTTACCGGTTTACAATAATGCACATTTCTTACCTCTCTGTATCTGTGCGCTGGGATTCTGAGCACTGAAAAGCCAGACCCTCGACCCAGGATCTCAGAGGCTGAAGTCAAAGTGTTGGCTGGCTGTCTTCTCATCTGGAGCCCAAGGTCCTTTTCTGGCCCCATTCAGGGTGTTGGCAGAACCTAGTTCTAGCCCTTGTAGGGCTGAGGTTAGTTCCCATCAGTCTTAGCCCGTGCAGTCCACCCTCAGGTTTGAGCCGCCTGGCCTGATCACACATGGCAGTACTCTTCTTCAAGGCCAGAAGGAGATTGACTTCTGGAAGGTCCAGTCTCATTCAAGAACTCATCTGATTAGGTCAGGCCTATGAATTGCATGCTCAATTGCTCAGTTGTGTCCAACTCTTTGTGACCCCATGAGCTGTACCCTGCCAGGCTCCTCTGTCCATGGAGTGGGTTGCCATTTCTTACTCCAGGGGATCTTCTTTACCCAGAGATTGAATGTGCATCTCCTGCATTGGCAGGTGGATTCTCTACCACTGAGCCACCTGGGAAGCCCTTTGTCATGTTAAGTGACTTAATCACTGACACTTTAGTTCAGTTCAGTCACTCAGTAGTGTCTGACTCTTCGCAACCCCATGGACTGCAGCACACCAGACATCCCTGTCCATCACCAACTCCCAGAGCTTGCTCAAACTCATGTCCATCGAGTTGGTGATGCCATTGAACCATCTCATCCTCTGTCATCCCCTTCTCCTCCTGCCTTCAATCTTGCCCAGCATCAGGATCTTTTCCAATGATTCAGCTCTTCACATCAGGTGGCTAAAGTATTGGAGCTTCAGCTTCAGCATCAGTCCTTCCAATGAATGTTAAGGACTGATTTCCTTTAGGATTGATTGACTGTATCTCCTTGCAGTCCAAGGGACACTCAAGAGTCTTCTCCAACACCACAGTTCAAAAGCATAAATTCTTCAGCCCTCAGTTTTCTTTATGGTCCAACTATGGTCCAAAGCTATGACGACTAGAAAAACCATAGTTTTGACTAGACAGACCTTTGTTGGCAAAGTAATGTCTCTGCTTTTTAGTATGTTGCCTAGGTTGGTCATAGCTTTTCTTCCAAGGAGCAAGTGTCTTTTAATTTCATAGCTGCAATCACAGCCTGCAGTGATTTTGGAGCCCAAGAAAATAAAACTCTGTAATAGGTAAATATAATAGGTAGATAACTGAATCACTTAGCTGTATACCTGAAACTAACATGACATTGTAAATCAAATACACACTTTAATTTTTTTTCAGACTTCAATTTTTAAAAATAAAATACTGTATTGTACTTTTGAGTCTAGCTAAAGATTTTGATGTTCTCACCACAAAAAAGAAATGGCAACTGTGCGACAGGAGAGTAGTATTAGCTAAGGCCGTCAGTGGTGACCATTTTTCAATATACAAATGTGTCAAATCACCAGATCGTGCACCTTAACCTTGTATGATGTTCTATGTCAACTATGTCTCAATAAACCTGGGAAATAATGGACCTCAGCCACTCTGCCATGTGAATGAACTTGAGACCAGAACTTTTGGCTCGAAGGGCAAGACCTGAGTGTCTCAAGAAGCTCAAATCCTGTCTCTGCCAGAAATGAAGGAGTAACCCTCTGTGCTGGTTCTCCAAACTATTATCCTGGGGGGTCTTCGTAACCCTTTATTACAAACCACAAAGTATTGTTTGAAAGAAAATGAGTTGTGTTGAAAGAACCTGTCAGTAGGGCTCGGAATGCTTCCTGAGGTCACCTGAGAAAATCATTCTACAGGGAGGCGAAGGAATTACACAGCGTGGTCGACACTCCTGGGCACTCACGTCGCAATGCAGGTATTGGACAGTCTTTCAACAATCCCCTTAGAGAACAAGAGTCCATGGTGACCACTCAAAGATCACACAACTGCACTTATATGACAAAGTGAAAATGAATGATTCGTCTGTGTTAGAAAAATAGGTACATGTGGCCTAGAATAAAACTTTCAGTATCGGACACAGGTTCAAGGAGTCCTATAATCTTCTCTTCCTCATCCCCGACTTAACAGTTCAGTCCAAAAGCCCTTAGTCAGGGCCCAGCCAGGCAGCTGCAAGGGCTGGGGCAGGGGCTTGGGGGGACAGGGGTTCGTAGGGGCCATGGCCACATAGCACAACATGCCAGCTATGAACAGGAATGAGAATGGGAGGTTGGCCCCTGGAGTGGGAGCAGCTGGGAATTGCCCTGGTAACAACCTACTGCAGGGTGTTGGAGCCCCTGCAGGGTGAGGATAGAATAGGGGTTTGGAGCATCCAGTGTAGGATTCTGGCACCCAAGCAAAGCAGGGTGGGGGGTGGTGCAAGAGCTGAGGAGAGACAGTTGTGATAGAAGGAAGATTGGTTACAAACCAGTTCTAGCCTGCAGGGTTGGCTGAATAAATTATAGTCCCTCCATACCACAGGATATTATGTAGTCATTAAAGCCGACGTTGTAGAAAAACATTTAATGACATGAAAAGATGCTCATGAAATATTGAGGGGGATAAAGCAAGTTGAAAAAAACTATACGCAATGTTCCTAATGATGTCTATTGCGACTCCCTGCTGCTGTGTTAGAATCCAGCCAAACACTTGGTGTCCTATGGTTCTGCTCCTGGATTCTGTGGGCCCAGCATGGCTAGGGGGCATGGAAGGTGGGCTCCTCTCTACTCCTGGGCACAGCAGACCCTGGCTGAGATGGTGCACACAGCTCAGGAGGAACTGGAGGATACTTACAACATGGTGTCTTGACTCACATGCCCAGCACCTGGGCTGGGGTGCCTGAAGGACAGGGCAGCCAAGACGGTCAACCAGAGGGCCTACAGTGGACTTCCCAGGGCTCCTAGGGCCTGTGTTCTGCTGAACTAGGGGCACAGAGCATGGCCTTTTATGACCTAACACGGAAGCCATAGGGTAGTGTTCGCCTTACTCTATTAGTGGGGCTGGTCACAAAGACCCTCCCAGATGAGGGCACTGACCCCACTTCTCACTGGGAGGAGAGACCAAGCATTTGCAGCCATGGTTGAAAACCACCACATCCTTCCTCAAAATAAGCAGAATGGCCCCTGATGTCAACCACTGATTTCTAAGAGTGGTGAGATCCTAGGTGGGGTTTTCCTTCCTTATGATTCTCTGTGTTTTTTAAATATTCTGCAGTGATGATGAACTACTCATTAAATAGGAAAAAAGATATAAAATTTACCCCAAGCGTTTTCCTTCCCACAGGCTACTCACCACCATTTGCACCTCCTGGATGCACAGATGCCCTCTTCCTGTGGGTCTGCGGGGCGCCTGCCTGCCTGCCCATGAAGGAGCCCTTGTTGGGGGAGGGGGAAGGCTTCTCTCTCCTGCAGTGTTCCAGGGACAGCCTCCATGTCTCCTGAGGATCGTGGATAAAGACACAAACAGAACGGAGTTTAAGTCAGAGAACAAGGTACCTCAGACAAGTGGTAAGAAACCTCCATAAAAAGGAACAAAATCATGCCATTTGCAGAGATGTGGATGGACCTAGATTGATGCTTTTGAACTGTGGTGTTGGAGAAGACTCTTGAAAGTTCCTTGGACTACAAGGAGATCAAACCAGTCCATCCTAAAGGAAATCAGTCCTGAATAATGATTGGAAGTACTGATGTTGAAGCTGAAGCTCTAGTACTTTGGCCACCTGATGCGAAGAACTGACTCACTGGAAAAGACCCTGATGCTGGGAAAGATTGAAGGCAGGAGAAGGGGATGACAGAGGATGAGATGGTTGGATGGCATCACTGACTCAAAGGACATGAGTTTGAGCATGCTCTGGGATATAGTGAAGGACAGGGAAGTTTGGCATGCTGCAATCCATGGGGTCACAAAGAGTCGGACATGACTGAGCAACTGAACTGAACTGAGATGCTGGCAGGAAAGCCAGGAAGGTTGCTGCTTCCTCCTGTTTCTGCAGACTCTGGGTTCACTTGAGAAAGCTGAAGGTTTGATGACACAGGCTCATCCTCCTGCAGCCTCCAACAGGTGACACCTGACTGACTTGCTCCAGGTCCGTGGGCCCCCAAGGGAATTCCCAGGTGGTGTTAGTGGTTAAAAAAAAAAAAAAATCTGCCTGCCAATGCAGGATACAAAAGAGATAAGGCTCCATCCTGGGTCAGGAAGATTCCCTATAGGAGAAAATAGCAATCCACTCGAGTATTCTGGCCTGGAGAATTCCATGGACAGAGGAACCTAGTGGGTTACAGCTCATGGGGTTGCAGAGAGTTGGACATGACTGAACACACATGCACACACCTGGGCCCCCAAAGTGCCACGTGGGCACTCACACCTGGCTGTCACTCAGCCACATGATGGGCAAAGACTCCAGAAACAGTGGCTTTGCAATCCCAGACTCTCAGCAGTGGGAGGGTCCTCAGAAGTACCCCCACCACTTTTAGGAAAATAGCGTGCCTGGCAGATGCTCATCACATCCCACCTGAATACCTCCATGAGTGGGGAGCTCACCCCATTGTTTGACAGTTGTCATGAGAGCAATTTTCCCATCCAAAGACAAACATACTTCTATGTGGGTCAGATCAGGCCACTCCTTTGGCTGAGGTCCCCAAGATATCTTTCTACTCCCAGAACATAGCCAGTGGGACTCGCTGTGATGCACAAGGCTTGGCCCCCACAGAACTGCCTAACTCTCCAGCCTCAATTTGTTCCATCAGTGTGTGAACACCATCTCCCAACTTCTTGGGTATATCTCTCTGCCTCTTCCACCAGCTCCCCCTTTCCCAAACACCCTCAACAATGACTCTGTATTCTGCTTCTGGTCACCCTTCCCCTGACCCAAAATCAATCCTTCCCAATCTTGATTTTCTTCTATTTCATAGCCCTTAGCATAATGTGGAATTTCTATACTTGATTACTTTCTGAGGTATCTTCCTTCTCTATTAAGTTGTCAGCTCCTGCAGGGCAGGGGCTGGCTTGCTTTGTTCCCTGTTATAAACTTAGCAGCTGGAAAATGGGGGCCCTATTATAATAATCAGTATAATAGGTGCTTAAGGCAGGTGGAGAATGGATGGATGATGGATGGATGGAAGATAGATGGATGGATGGAAAGAAGGAAGATGGACAGATGGAAAATGGATGGAGGAAGGAAGATGGATGGATATACTGTTACTTTTTAATTCACACTCCCATTTAGTGAATACAGGCAGACATCACCTTATTAGGCTTTGCTTTATTGCTCTTCAAAGATATTGCATTTTTTACAAATGGAAGATTCGTGGTAATCCTGCATTGATGAAGTCTATCGGCACCATTTTTCCAACAGCATTTTCTCGCCTCATGTCTCTGTGTCACACTTTGGTGATACTCATAATAGTTCATAATTTTTCATTATTATTATATTTTTATGGTGATCTGTGATTAGTGATCTTTGATGTTACTACTACCAGTCACTGAATGCACAGATGATGTTTAGCAGTTTTTAGCAATAGGGTGTTTTTTAATTAAGGTATGCACATTTTTTATACATAATGCTATTGCACACTTAATAGACTACAGTAGAGTGTAATCATAACTTTTATATGCACTGGGGGAAAAAATTCATTGACTCATTACTTTGTGATACCCACTTTACTGCTGTGGTCTGAAGCTGGATCTGTAGTATCTCCAAGGTGTGCATGTGTTTCTGTCTTCCAGAGACAAAATTCTAATCCTGTTGATGGAAAAAATGGAAACAGTGACAGATTTTAATTTCTTGGGCTCCAAAATCACTGCGGAAGGTGACCACAGCCATGAAATTAAGACATTTGCTCCTTGGAAGAAAAGTTATGACAAAACTAGACAGCATATCAAAAAAAGCACAGACATTACTTTGCTGACAAAGGTTCATATACTCAAAGCTATGGTTTTTCCAGTAGTTATCTATGGATATGAGAGCTGGAGTACTGAGTGCTGAAGAATTGATGCTTTTGAACTGTAGTTTTGGAGAAGACCCTTGACAGTCCCTTGGACAGCAAGGAGATCAAACCAGTCAATCCTAAAGGAAATCAACTCTGAATATTCACTGGAAGAACTGATTCTGAAGCTGAAGCTCCAATACTTTGACCACCTGATGGGAAGAGCCAACCTTGATGCTAGGAAAGACTGAGGGCAAGAGGAAAAGGGGTGACAGAGGATGAGATGGTTGGATGGCATCACAGACTCAATGGACATGAGTTTGAGCAAACTCCAGGAGACAGCAAAGGACAAGGAATCCTGGTGTACTGCATGGGGTTGCAAATAAACAGACACGACTATGACTGAACCACAATACTGATGGGAATTACTAATACATGAATGTGGTTGGCCTTGCTCAGGACCACATTGCAAGTATTGGAAGATTCCCAGGCACCAAACGATGAGTTCCTACTTAGTCACTGGTGACCTTTGCCTCCTCCGATCATCCCTGTTGCCCTGGTCCCTCAGTCCTCTGTTCAGACCACTGTGCAGGGCTCCCAACTTTCCCTGACTGCTGTCCCTAAAAATAGGAGTGTCCTCTACATCTGGCTTAGCCACTATCTATGGAGAAAGACAGTTTTTTATTTTCAATTTGTCACAAACCTGTACTTTTGTAAAATATGGTAAAAATGAACTAGAAAAATGAAATGAGGAAAAGACACAAAATAAGAGCCCCCAATTTTTTATTAGATTCAACAGACATAAAATTACTCTGAAAATTGCTACACAGACTCTAAACACTTGCTCTGAATGTCTGTGCTTATCTTGTCCAAACTGACAAGTGAGGGACCGCCTTGGAGCAGCTGTGTGGATTTTGAGATGAGAGAGCAGGTGTGGGGCCGGCTGTCTGTGGCCCCAGCATGAGGCAAGGAGGCCAACAGACAATGCCCCACCTGCTTCCCCCGAGCCCAGAGAACCTGACCTAGACAGCCCACCTGCCCCGAGGCTGGCCCAGCTCCTTCCTCTTGCCGAGGGCCAGAATCCAGGCAAAATACCTGCCTTCAGCAAGCCGGTATTCAGTGTGGGGGAGGCAGAAAAGAGTTAATAACTAG
Organism: Dama dama; assembly: GCF_033118175.1. Taxonomy (NCBI): domain Eukaryota; kingdom Metazoa; phylum Chordata; class Mammalia; order Artiodactyla; family Cervidae; genus Dama; species Dama dama. The sequence continues at coordinate 44,588,086 of NC_083694.1, read as the reverse complement.
ATACAGGGATGTTGATGCTGAAAGTTGGATTCTGTGCACTGATGCCAGATTGAATCTCAGAGACAAGAGTTTTGGGTGAAGTAGAAAAGAATGGTCTTATTGCTTTGCCAGGCAAGGGGGGCCACAGCTGGTTCCTGCCCAGAAAAATTCTGTCCCCACCCAGGGGAGTTTGGCACAGAGTTTTATAGCAATAGTTCGAGGGCAAGGTTGCTGAAAAAGGATCAGGGTGTGTACAGGGCCTGCACTCCTTTAAATCAGGCCCCAGGTGGTTTCCTGATGGGCTTCTGTGGTTTTTGAGGTTATCGAACTCTGACTTTCTCTCTGGAATGAAGAGTGCTTCATCAAGTAGTTAACATCTTCCATTTGATGGGAGTTTAGTTCTGCAGAACATCTCAAAGATGCTGCTGTGTGCATCCCTTGAGGGGAACCAGGACCTGCCCCAAAGCTGCACCATTCTTTCTTGACTGCTCCTCCCTGTCTCTGCATCCTCTCCCTTCCCTGACTGGCAAATGCTTGAATCTGCCCTTTGGAACCCAGGGAAGGTCATGGAGACTGAAGTCTACTTCCTACAAACAAGAAACAGGGCACCCAGAAGGGCTTCTGTGCCCAGGAGCCCCACAGGGCCCTGCTTGGTTTCAGAGTCAGGCGGTGTATGTGAGAGGGCGGGACCACAGGAGGGTGATCTGAAAGGGCTGATGGAGATCACAGCGACCTGAATGCAAGCAGGACGGTGCCATGCTGACACCAGACAGAGCATCCCAGGCAGTGGGAAGAGCAGATGCCGAGGACTGAGAGGAGTGTTCCAGAAACACATCTTCCAGGAAGAGAAAGGAGGATGGGCGGACGGAGGGAGGCCCAGCACTGCCAGTTCACCATAGCTGAAAGCCTTTGGCCTTGAACCTGAGGGTGAGAAGCAAGCACACCTTGCCCTTCAGTCCCAGGTCGGGCTGTTTGGGATTAAGGCTAGCAGTCTCTCTCTCTCTCTCTCTGATGGCTTCTACATGTGTTACCTTGAATTTGATGCTGACTACAACAGCCTGTTTGTGGCCAATCAAACATACATTGCACATCTGCTTTAATTATTAAAGAGAACGGCGCACTTACCAGAAATAAGGAGTGTCTATGTTAAAAATAAAGATTAAATGCCTCTCTTTCTGAGACAACAATGCTGGTTACTCATTTGATGGTCAGATTCCCTTCCCAGGTGCCAAGGCCACACTGATGACCTGGGTATATGGGGATGTGGTTTTCTGAAACCAGAAGGAAGTTCTCCCTGACTTGATGTTCTCTGTTCTGACAAGACAGAAGACTGTGCTGAAAACTCTGCTTCTCTAGAGCAGATGCTCAGAGTAATCTGAGAGACTGACTGCTGGGCTACAGTCCTCAGTTTGGCTCAGGTAAACTCATTCCTAATATTATTGGTTGTTTATTGATGATTTTCATCAACAACAGGAACAAGTCAGATCTTTACACCCTATCATAGAGGGCAACTTCATGTGTCCCCACTTCAGTTTTATTGTTGGCACCCCCAACAAGAGAGTGTAGAGCAGGTATTAAAGTAAATAAAGGAAATATTCTTCTTTTAAGGAGAATATAAGGAGATAAGGAGAGCAACAAGTTGTCTTTCTCAGGGCCAGCAACCAGGAGCAGAGGAAAAGCTTCCAGAAGCTTTTACTGGGGTTCATGCTTTGGGAATGGACCACTGAGGGTTCTGAAGGGCTTCCCTGGTGGCTCAGCTGTAATGAGGGAGACCTGTAATGCAGGAGACCTGGGTTCGATCCCTGGGTGGTAAGATCCTCTGGAGAAGGGAACAGCTACCCACTCCAGTATTCTGGCCAGGAGAATTCCATAGATTGTATAGTCCATGGGATTGCAAAAGAGTTGGACACAACTGAGCGACTTTGACTTCACACTCACTGAGGCTTTTGTATCACACTCAGGAGGCCAGGGCCCCATGCAGCATCTGAAAGAGAGAGAAATAAGAAGAAAACCATAATATTCTCCACTAATAAAAAACAATGCCTCCCAGAGTTACTTTGGAGCAGATGAGGAATTGGAGGGCATTTAGCCCTTACAGAGTGAAATGTTCTGTTAAATTACTAAAAGGAGAGATTCTGGTTCCTTTGAACCTGAAAGATACAGTAATTACTGAACTAGATCTCTCAGCAGGAGATGTTTTATGGGACCTAATTAAAGCCAAGAGGGAGGAGCAAGTCATGAGAATTGGGTAAGAGGATCCATCAAGGGGCTCAGTGAGCAGAGCTTGGGCACAGCCACCAAGGTGGTCTCCAGGGATGGATGCGACCCACCCATACAGAAGCCAAAATGGTAAGGACCAGGGCTGGGGCTGCTCCCAGTCCCAGAGTGAGGCCAGGCTCTGAAGTGGTGCAGGGTGCATGAGTATCCCCTCCAGTGTCCTTCTTGAGGGCAGGTCATTTGTTCACACACAGGGACCCACAGAGACATGTGCACACACACACATGCACACACAAGTACAGAGACACATACACACAGATGCATGCACACACAGACACAAGCACATACAGGCACAGGGACATATCCACATGCAGAGGGATATATGCACACACAGGCATACACACACATGCACACACAGACATGTGCACACACACACACACACACAAACACATTCATAATACACACATATGCAGGGGTATGTGCATATCCATGATTTCCCTGGTGGTTCAGCTGGTCAAGAACCCAACTGCCAATGCAGGAGATGCAAGAGACACAAGTTCGATTCCTGGGTCAGGAAGATCCCCTGGAGAAGGAAATGGCAACCCACTCCAGTATTCTTGCCTGGAGAACCCCACAAATAGAGTAGCTTGGAGGGCTACAATCCACGGGATTGCAAAGTCAGACATGTCTTAGTGACTAAATAAGAACAACAAATGTGCATGTTCACAAGTGCACACATATACACACATGTACATAAACAGTCAACCAAAGCCCCGTGTGAGCCCAGCACTGCAGCTCTCCTCTTTGCAGTCCCATCTTCATCACTCACCTAAGCGGTCCACGCCCACCATGAACCCACTACCTTGTTGGAAAATCAAGACCACACGTGTCCAACTGAGACACACAGAAGAACCCAGAATCCCATTTTGTCCTTCAAGAGAAAAAGTTTCCTAGAATCAAGAATATAAAACCATCTGCATAACTGAATCGCTCTGCTGTACACTTGAAGCTAACACAGCACTGTAAATTAACTATCCTTCAGTAAAAATGTTTAAAAGGAAAAGAAAATCCTGGGATTTTTCTTTAATGGAGAAATGAGGTTTAACAAAGGGAAAGCGTCAGCTTGAAGCACAGCCAGAGGCGAGGCCCTTGGCAGGCAGGTGGGGGAGTCGGCTCATCTGATCGACTTCTAGTCCGACTTAGCAGAGACAGTGTGAGATGAAGAGGAAGGGGACATGAGAGACTTGGGGAGCTCTCCTTTGAGCAGAGAGGGACCAGCTCCTGCTCTGTGCTCCTCAGCTGAAGGGAGACCCCCACCCACCATTCCCAGAGAGCTCCTGTGTGGCAGCCCCGACCCCCATCAGAGAGGGCCCCACGCCTGCCATCTCCAGGGAGATTCCAGAGCTCTGCTGTAAGTTCTCCACCTGCAACTGCTTCAGCCCCCCTCCCCCAACCCCCATCCCCATCCCCAGGAAAGGGTCAAGCCTCTACCAGGCAATCAGCAGGCTCCGTCCAAAGCAATCAGGCATGCTGACAGCTCTCTTAGAAAAATGGGAGAAACGTGAGGTGAGCAAGGACATCATTTGGCTGTTTTTTCCCCCGAGGCATTTGTATTCCCATGGCATTTGGGCTGTGATTGCACCCAGCACTTTTGCCCCCATCCATTTTGTTTCACTGGCAGCTGCCAGCAGGGTGATGGAGTGCAGAGTGCCCAGAGTCAGGTGCCATGGCCAGCCCCTGCCCGCCTCTGTGGCCTCTGACAGACCCTTAACCTTATCAGCCTGCAAATGAGCAACATCAGGTTGGAGGCTTTGGACTTGTCATAGGAGATGCTCAGCACCCAGAGGCCTCTCCCAAGGCTGCTGCCAAGACCCCTAGGGGAAGAGGGATTAGGGAAGTGGAGGGCCTTGGTGCCAAGGAAAAGGGTGAACCCCCCAAGGGCACACCCTGAAGCTGCTTCCTTCTCCTTGTTCTGAAGCCCAGCGTGGACCTCCCTGACCACCACTGCTCTTGCTGAAGCCCTGGGGGCACATCTAAGCTCGTGGAGGGGGAAAGGTGAGTAGGGAGCCATGCAGAGCTATGAAGTCTCCTCTACCCCGGGTGGGGCGGAGGTCCCAGTGCTCCACCAGGGACCCCAGGCCCCATAGGGGCTGACTCAGCACAAGCAAAGACAGGCTCAGTCCCGCAAGTCCTGGAAAGTGACGAGCGGGGGAAGGAGCCTCTAATAGTTCAATAACCCAGACATCATCCTGGCAGAGCCACCTGGAGACCCTGGGCAGAGACCCTGGGGACCATGCTGGCGAGACCTGTGACCTGGGCGCAGGGTCTCAGAGAGGACAAGAAGGCAGTGCTTAGAGAGCAGGGATCCGGCTGCCTGGAGGAGCGTCCCAGGCCAGGAAGGTGCAGGTAGAGCCAACTTTGAAGGTCAACTAACAGGGGTCCATTTCCTGACAGCTGCCACTAATTAGGACCTGACTTGGGGAGACAGTTACCCCAGGGTCTCCCACTGGTCACAGGTCCACCTGCACACCTGAGCATCAGCCAGGGTCTCAACTCTGACCAGAAAGCTCAGCCTCTCCCAGCAGATGAATGCCTGTGTTACATCAGCAAGATGATGTAGGGGAGGCTGGAAAGGCCTTCCCTGTTGACAAGCAGGTAAAACCCAAACCGAAGGCTTCAGAAAGCTGGCTGGGAGCACTGATAGCCAGGGGGAGAAGGAAGCCGGGGACAGGATGGCCTCCCAGGCTGGGCCTTGTCCTGAGAAACACAGAGTCCTGGGAGAAACTCAAGGAGCCAGAGTGGAGTCAGAAGGGACCCCGCATCCCTTGCTGAGGGCAGAACAGGTAGCTGTGGGTGGACAGGGAGCCAGGGCATCTCGGGGGGCTCTGCCAAGCCCTGCCCCCAGCTCTGTTTTCTAATTGCCCAGAGCCAGGACTGGGTACAAGGCCCTGGTTCCCCAGAGCCTTAGAGACATGGATCTCTCTGCCAATGCCTGGACCCTGCAAAGCCAGGTGGTGGGTAAGACCAGCTATGGCTCTGCGTGATGTGGCCAGCAGCAGCTGGAAGCCCCTGACTGCATCCCTTCAAATCATATGAGATCCTGACTTCCCGAGTCCTGACCACAGACACTCAACCTCTTGGGGGTCCTGACAACTCTCAGAGTCACGCCCTTGAGCTCAGGACCTGCAGAACCAGGCAGAGGGCATTGACCCCAGCAGGTGGCCGCAGTCTCTCCTTGCGTCTCATCCCTGGCGGCAGACACAGGCTACACTGATGGTGCACGACATGGAAGAGCCCTGCTGTGCTGTTAAGAGAAATCAGACACACAAGACCACAGATTTGTTTATATGAAACACCCAGAATCAGTAAATCCACAGACTCAGAAAGCTGCTTAGTAGTTAACAAGACTGGCGGTGAGGTGGGAGAGGGTAAGGGGGAGACTGCTACGTGGTACAAGGTTTCCTTTAGGGATGATGAATTGCTTTGGAACTGGCAATGGTTGCCTAACGTGTGAATGTATCAAACAGCACAGAAGTATTTGCTTTGCAACGGTTAATTGTATGTTATGGCAATTTTACTTCGCTGGGAGAGTGGAGGAAGAAAAGAAAGGGAGAGAAAGAAAAAGGAAGGAAGGAAGAAAAGAGAGAGAGAAAGATGGGGAGAAAAGAGGGAAGGAAGATCAAAGTGGGTGTGATGAACACTAAACAGAAGACACCAGAAAGACAGGTATAAATCCAGACAGCCCCAGAAACAGGATTGCATAGTCACCTGCCCAAGGATATCACCTGAGGACAGATGGCTTGGGCAGCCAAATTTCCCCAGAGATGCAAGCATGTGCTAGTCAAGTCCCAAGTCCCCAGCCAGCAGCCCAGTTGGGAAGGGCACCTGAGGCTGGCTCACAGGGGGCTGGGTGCCATGGGGTGCCCCCTCCAAAACCTAAATGAGAACATCTGGGACTTGGCCTGCCTGCGCTCTGACCTCAACCACAGCCTCTCTGCTGACAGTGTGTTTCACCACAGATTTGACCTCAATTAGAAATGAGCCTTTCTAAAATGCTTAGAAACACACCTGCATGGGGCTCAAGTTCCCCTCTGCCATCTCCAGAGTGCATTGGAAAGAGATCTGAGCTGTGAAAGTGAAGCCCAGCTCCCCGTCCTAACCCCTCTCCAGGCAAGAGCCTGATTTTGGAAAGATCCTCCCAGTCACAAGAAACAACAGTGGCTCTAGGAGTCCCTGGAGTCCTCCCTTGGACACTGCTTCCCAGAGCATCAACCCAGAAGTGACTGCAAGAGACGCTGGAACGAGGGACCACTGGCCCTTCTAGACACATGAGGATGTGCTGATGCTGAAATGAAGTTTCAAGAAACAATTACAGCCTGTGCTGGACAGAAAACATAACACGATGGAAACCTTTAAAAATGGAAGATGTTGCTGTACCAAGGGAATTACAAACCAGCGGAGACTTGATTGGTGAGGGACTGCAGAGGGACTGTGATTATTCTGGGAGCCTGGAGGAGTGCACGGACACAATCAGTGAGGTCCATGTGCTAGCCACACCATTATTTGAAAAGATCCCTCCCCACCCACGGGAAGAGGAATAAACCCAACTCTGCTCTCCTCAGCCCTTTGGCCACCTCCCTGTACACTGAAACTCTGGAGGAAATGTATTTCTGGTATTCAGACCAGGTGAGTCCATGAGAGATGAAAGTAGTAGGTTCAAAGGTGACCCCCAAAAAGATATGTCCTCTTTTAAAGCTCCTAGAACCTGTGAGTGTTAATTTTGGGTGGCAGAAAAGGTCTTTGCAAATGTGACCTGAAGTTAAGGATCTCCACGTGAGGTCATCCTGGATTCTCTGGGCAGACTCTGAATCTGATGACAAGAGTTCTTATAAGAGACACAAAGGAGAGACACGAGGAGGAAAGCCGGTCACCTGAATACTGAGGCAAAGATCCACGTGATGCTCATGGGACTCTGCTCAGTGTTAATGCAGCAGCCTCTGCATAACACTGGGAAGGGAGTTTGGGGGAGAATGGATCCATGTATACGTATGGCTGAGTCCCTTCGCTGCTCACCTGAAACTATCATATTGTTAATCTGCTATGGTGGTGGTGGTTGAGCTGCTAAGTCATGTCCAACTCTTGCAACCCCATGGACTATAGCCTGCCAGGCTCCTCTGTCCATGGGATTCTCCAGGCAAGAATACTGGAGTGGTTGCCATTTCGTTCTCCAGGGGATCTTCCCAACCCCAGAATAGAACCCGGGTCTCCGCACTGTAGGCAGATTCTTTACTGACAGTCACCAGGGAAGCCTAATCTGCTATCAGTTCAGTTCAGTTGCTCAGTCGTGTCTGACCCTGTGCAACCCCGTGGACCGCAGCACGCCAGGCTTCCCTCTTCATCACCATCTCCTGGAGCTTGCTTAAACTCCTGTCCATCAAGTAGATGATGCCATCCAACCATCTCATCCTCTGTCATCCCCTTCTCCTCCTGCCTTCAATCTTTCCCAGCATCAGAATCTTTTCCAAAGTGTCAGTTCTTCACATCAGGTGGCCAAAGTATTGGAGCTTCAGCTTCAGCAGCAGTCCTTCCAAAGAATGTTCAGGACTTTAGGATTTCCTTTAGGATTGACTAGTTTGATCTCCTTGCTGTCCAAGGGACTCTCAAGACTCTTCTCCAAAACCACAGTTCAAAAGTGTCAGTTCTTTGGCACTCAACTTTCTTTATAGTCCAGCTCTCACATCCATACATGACTACTGGATAAACCATAGCTTTGACTAGACTGACCTTTGTTGGGAAAGTAATGTCTCTGCTTTTTAATATAGTCTAGATTTGTCACAACTTTTCTTCCAAGGAGCAAGCATCTTTTAATTTCATGGCTGCAGTCATCATCTGCAGTGATTTTAGAGCCAAAAAAATAATAATAAATTCTCTCACTGTTTCCATTGTTTCCCCATCTACTTGCCATGAAGTGATGGCCCCAATAGAAAACAAAAAGTTTAAAAAATAAAGGATCCATGTGATGCTGCCGTGAGGCTGGCTGGCAGTCACCAGAGGCTGGATGAGGCAGGATGGATCCACCTCCACAGAGCCTCCAGAGAGACCACAGCTCTGCTGACACCTTGATACAGGACATCTGCCTCCAGAGTTGTGGCAGAATCAACTTCCTCTTATTTATGATCATTTGCTATAATGGCCACAGGGAACTACTGCCCAGAGTCTAACCCTGTGAGCCTGACTCTCCCAAGGCCTGTGCCTGGCCTTCACCTGCTCAGGTACCCCTGTGGCTCTCTGTCAGCCCCACCGTAAAGGTCAAATTCCTTTGGGGTGTCCAGAAATGTCTGTGGTCAGGCCCTACGTGCCACTGTGAGGGAGTCAGCCCACTCCAGCTTGAAGCTGCCTCAATGCACCCTGATAAGCTGGGCTGCCAGAAACGGGGCATGGACTAGGTCCCTTATGGGATGCTCCTGGATTTTTTTAAAGTATTTATTTATTTATTTGGCTTTATCAGGCCTTAGTTGCTACATGGGGAATCTAATTCCATGACTGTGGATGGAACCTGGGCCCCCCACAGTGGGAAAGCAGACTCCCAGCCACTGGACCACCAGGGAAGTCCCACTCCTGGATTTAGAGACTGTGAACAGGGCAGGACAAGAGGATCCTGAGTCCACAGAGGACATCTTACTTTAACCAGCCGTGGGTCCAGGTCCTCCACTGGCCTTGCCAGGCACCACGTCTGGATGGTCCAGAGCCAAGGGACGGAAGTGCCAATTAATAGCAGGCCCACAGCCAGTCTTAGCAGATCTCAGAATCACCCCACTAGGACAAAGCCATCAGGGATGCAAGAACATTGTCTGCCTCGGCTGCCCATGGGTGGCACCGCTTGGCCCCATGAAAGCTAGGACCCAGCTGACAGCATCTTGCTTGTGGTGAGCAATGGGTGAGCCCAGCTTCCCGCCAGAGCCTTTCTGGTGCTTCTCCACAGAATAGCTGAGGCCCCAGCCCATCGCTGATGGGTGCAAATAGACGACCACCCCTGAGACCCTTTTCTGTTCATGGCTGGGCTCTGAGTCCTAGTGGCCAGAAGGCTCAGGACTGTGCCCTCGGGTAGGTGAGGCCATGGCGGTGGTCTGTCCCTGGTGGGCTCCTTGGTGGACTCTCGTTTTACTCAGGGAGTGGTCAGAAAGAAAAGAAAAAGCCCTGGGGAGGCAGTGGCTTACCACTGATAGTGCTCAGTGAGGGAATGACAGTCCCCGAGCACTCAGCCAGGCCCTTCCACCTACAGCGCAGGAGAGCGGCGCGGGGTGGCCCTGGACAGCTCGGACTTTGCTTTGAATCCTGGTTTAGCCACCTCCTGGCTGTGTGACCTTGGGCAAGTTACCTACCCTGTCTATGCCTGGTTTCCTCATGGGTAAGTTGGAAGTGATAATACTAATACCGGTCTCACAGGGTTATTGTGGGGGTGTGTCAGCATTTCCAAAATTAGGAAGAAAGAAACTCTTTATGAGTCATGGCCATCCCACCTATCAACTCACAGAATTGTCCTGAGGAAAAACAAAAAGTGATATGGTGGCTATTTGGCACAATCCCTGGAACACAGCCCACAGTGAAGAGTAGCTACAATCTGTCATCATCACCACCATCAGTTTTTTCATCTCGCTTTTCATGTGCAGCGGAATCACCAGTGTCTCTCGCATGGACTTCACAGGGCTGGAGGGAAGGCAACAAGTTAAATAATACCTCATAAATGCATTGTTTTAATTGTTCTGATCCCAAACAAAGCTGAGTTCTGTTTCTTTTAACCCCCTAACAAGGTTTTCAGTATTTACCCTTCGGTTGTCAGCTCCGTTATCCAGAAGTCTCACACCTTCCTCAGCTCAGGAGTCACTACCTCATGGTCTTTATGAGTTTGGGGCCCGTCTATTCCTCAAGATACAGGCATATTCCCCAGAGTCCACCCAGCCCAAACCAAGCCTCCCAGAAAAAACACCCATTGTATGTATTGAGCCTCTGACCTCTGAGCACTCAGCCATCCTCCATCCCCCAACCACAGTGAACTCACACACACACACACCTTCACATTCTCTCTTGCCTGCCACAATAAAATGCCACCCAAGTCTCTGGCCCTTCCCGATGAACCACTTTCATCAGTGACAGCATTTGGGTATCAGCTGGCATCACATGATGTATCTGAAAATGTCAAGCCCATTGAGTCAGACAGGAACAGTTTAAGAGAAGCTGAGCGAGTCTCTATAAGACTCCACTCTCTGCTGGAGCCTCAAGTGAGCAGAGAGAGAAGATGATTTCCCTCCTCAGATGGAGGTCAGTGCTTATCAAAGTGCTAAACACCTGAGCCTCCCCCACCCCAGCAAGCACTGACTCAGAGCAAACAAAAAAAAAAAAAAAAAAAAAGATAACAAGAGGGTCAGGAGTCAGGGACTTCCAGTCTTTTCCACAGCTTGGAAATATTGCATAGTTCTATGGCCCACAGAAGTCCTTCCTTCTTTCTATCCATCCATCCATTCATCTTCCCCTCTGTCCATCCCTCTGTCTGTTTATCGAGCCATCCTTCCTCTCATTCTTCCCTCTGTCCATTTCTTTGGTTCTCTCGGACATGATTCTTAGGATTTTCCTGGTGGTTCAGTGGCTAAGACTCCACTCTCCCAATTCAGGGCGCCCAGTTTCAATTCCTGGTCAGGGCACTAGATCCCACATGCCACACCTGGGACCCAGAGCAGCCAAATAAATAAATAATTTTTTTTTTAAAAGAAGTGCTTCTTTCCCCCAAGGGTTTTGCACACAGACTAGAACATTCCACAGTACCCTGGTCCTTGTAGGAGATTCACATAAATGTGTCATCCTGTTCTGTGTATCAACATTTCGGAGCTCCAGCTACAAACGATTCCAGAGGGCATTTTTAAACAGCAGTAAAAATATAAGACTAAACCCTGCGGGGGTTGTTCTTCAGAAAACATGACTTTTTAAGCACATCTCAGCAATAAAATAATTGTTTGGAATACTCGCACTATGTTTCCGTTTGACTCAGTTTTTACAAGGTTATCACAGCATTTGGATAAGCCAGATCTCCCTAGGGGAAGAGTATGAGGCAAATGCTACAGTCTGCTCAGAAACCTCATCGTGTTACCAGGAGGGGATGCTGCAGACCTTGGCTCACCAGGATCCCTTGTCCCTCACAGCAGAACCTCCATCACAGTAACTCATTCTTTCAAATGGGACCATCTCACTGGCAACCGCATGGCTCCCGCCTCCCCCTGATCTTGCCAGAGCAGTTGATTGAATGATTCTAGGTGGTGGAGAGTTTGAATATACCAAGTGAGAATTTCACCCCCACCCCACTCCGAGGAATACAGAAATAATGTAAGCAAATTAGAAAGAGAAGTATCAGATGTTGCTCTAGGTAGCTTTTTTTTTATTCTAAAGCTAGGCCACCAAATTTTTGTGTATCTTTTAACAAAAAATCAGCATAGGATCCTCCAGGTTGTCTCTTTAGGTTCTGGCCAGTTGGGACTTTGAAGGAGGAATATCAAAAGAAGCAGATGTCAATGCTACCCCGTTCCAGAAGTCCCCATGGAGAAAAGAGTGGTCAAGGTTTAGAGACCAGAATTACAGAAACAAGCTCCAAACTACCCTCATTTTCCATGAGCAACACCTTCCCCCAAACTTAACAAAATAAGCTGCGCTAAATATTTTGACTACCTTCATCTCTCTTTCTGCAATTTGGATCGACTTCAAGAGTCTTTCAGAATTGATTTGATGTAGTGCTGCTCTGTTTCATTATTGATTTCAGTTCCAGTGTAAAACAAGAAGTTTATGTCCACATTTAGAACATAAATGCTACCATGCTGTCTAAATATTATACTTCACTGTCAGACTGCATCAATGAAAGCGTAAACATTCTTTTAATTGACCTTCAGGCACTTTCTGGAAACAAAATTCATAGAGATGCCAGGATGGGAACCCCCTTTCAATACCGAATGGCTATGCAAACACTTGCAAAGCCATTACTCTTCATTAAAAAACAAAGACACGTGGAATCTTCCTTGACAAGAACCACCTCCACCTGTTTACTCCACGAAAACTGAAGGAACAATGAACAAGTGATGTATCCTCCAACGTGAAGGGCATGGTGGCTGGTCTTCAGCCACCTAAAAATCATTTTGGTTTTTCTTTTCCCCACCTCCGGTAACAAACAATGCTTTTAAGAAGTCAAGGGCAAGCATGTCCAGTACCATGGACAGAGCATTGAACTCCCTCCATGAAGTTTCCCAAAAGAAAAGAGTGTTTTGTTTTGCTTTTTAATTTCTCAATTTTTATCTTTTTATTATGTTTGGCTGTGCTGGATCTTCATTGCTACATACAGGCTTTCTATTGTTGCAGTGAGTGGGGGCCCCTCTCTAGTTACAGTGCATAGGCTCCTCACTCTAGTGGCTTCTCTTGTGGAGCACAGTCAGTGGTGCTCAGGCTTCAGTAGTGGTGATGCACAAGCTTAGTTGTCCTGTGGCATGTGGGATCTTCCTGGACCAGGGATCAACCCCCTGTCCCCTGCACTGGCAGAAAGATTCTTAACCACTGTACCACCAGGGAAGTATGTAAAAAAGTGTTAGGCTTCTACATGTCCATTTTCTTCTGGGGAGGAAGGGAAGAAGAGGGGGTGAGTTAATTCTGAATTAGATTTTTTTTTTCACATTCTGTACTTTAAACTGGAAGTCAGTAAACATTTTTATTTTTTCAAATTTATTTTATTAAAGTATGGTTGATTTATAATGTTGTTTGTTTCTGCTATAAAGAGATTAAGTTATATATATATATATATATATATATATTCTTTTTCATATTATTTTCCATTATGGTTTATCACAGGATATTGAATATAATTCCCTGTGCTATACAGTAGGAGCTTATTGTTTATGTATTTTACATAGTTTGTATCTGCTACTCCCCAGATCCCAGTTTATCCCTCCACACCACCCTCCCCTTGGCAACCACAAGTCTGTTCTCTATGCTGTGAGTCTGTTTCTGAAAAAACATTTTCTCAAAGAACCAGCTGCAAATATGTTGGCTTTGCAAACCTTAAGATCTCTGTCAAAACCACTCAACTCCAAGGGCGTCCCTTGTGGTTCACTGGTTAAGTACCATGGTTAAGTACTAGCATGGTTAAGATACCATGCTTCTACTGCAGGGTGCATGGGTTCTATCCCTGGTCAAGGAACTACAATTCTCATGTGCTATGGGGAAAGAAACTACTCAAGTCCCATGTTGTAACCCCAAAGCAATCAAGGACAGTATGCAAGTGAATGGCCAAGGCTGTGTTTCAATAAAACTGTATTTTTCTAATTTATTTATTTTTTAATGGAAGGATAATTGCTGTACAGAATTTTGGTGTTTTCTATCAAACCTCAACATGAATCGGCCATAGGTATACATATATCCCCTCCCTTTTGAATCTCCCTCTCATCTCCCTCCCCAGCCTACCCCTGTAGGTTGATACAGAGCCCCTGTTTGAGTATCCTGAGACATATTACTGTTGGCTATCTATTTTACATATGGTAATGTAAGCTTCCTCGTTACTCTCGCCATACATCTCACCCTCTCCTCCCCTCTTCCCATGTCCACAGATCTATTCTCTATGTCTGTTTCTCCATTCAGTTCAGTTCAGTTCAGTTGCACAGTTGTGTCTAACACTTCGTGACCCCGTGGACTGCAGCACACCAGGCTTCCCTGTCCGTGATCAACTCCCGGAGCTTGCTCAAACTCATGTGCATTGAGTTGGTGATTCCATCCAACCATCTCATCCTCTGTTGTCCCCTTCTCCTCCTGCCTTCAACCTTTCCCAGCATCAGAGTATTTTCCAATGAGTCGGTTCTTCACATCAGGTGGCCAAAGTATTCAAGTTTCAGTTTCAGCATCAGTCCTTCCAACGAATATTCAGGACTGATTTCCTTTAGGATTGACTGGTTTGATCTCCTTGCTGTCCAAGGGCTCTCAAGACTCTTTTTCAAAACCACAGTTCAAAAGCATCAATTCTTCAGTGCTCAGTTTTCTTTATAGTCCAACTCTCACATCCATACATGACTACTGGAAAAACCATAGCTTTGACTAGACAGACCTTTGTCAGCAAAGTAATGTCTCTGATTTTCAATATGCTGTCTTGGTTGGTCATAGCATGACTACTGGAAAAACCATAGCTTTGACTAGATGGATCTTTGTTGGCAAAGTAACGTCTTGCTTTTCAATATGCTGTCTAAATTGGTCATAGCCTTTCTTCCAAGGAGCAAGCATCTTTTAATTTCATGGCTGCAGTCACCATATGCAGTGATTTTGGAGCCCAAAAAAATAAAGTCCGTCACTGTTTCCATTGTTTCCCCATCTATTTGCCATGAGGTGATGGGACTGAATGCCATGATCTTTGTTTACTGAATGTTGAGTGTTAAGCCTACTTTTTCACTCTCCTCTTTCACTTTCATCAAGAAGCTCTTTACTTCTCCATTGCTGCCCTGAAAATAAATTGTTCAGTACCATTTTTCTAGATTCCATATATATGTGTTAGTATACAATACTTATCTTTCTCTTTCTGATGTACTTCACTCTGTATAATAGACTCTAGGTTCATCCACCTCATTAGAACTGACTCAAATGTGCTCCTTTTCATGGATGAGCAGTATTCCATCATGTATATGTACCACACTTCTTTGTCCATTAATCCGTCAATGGACATCTAGGTTGCTTCCATGTTCTAGCTATTGTAAATAGTGCTGCAATGAAAAATGGGATGCATGTGTCTTTTTCAATTTTTGTTTCCTCAGGATATATGCCTAGTAGTGGGATTGCTGAGCCATATGGTGATTTTATTCTTAGTTTTTAAGGAATCTCCATACTGTCTTCCATAGTGGCTATATCAATTTTCATTCCCACCAACAGTGCAAGAGGGTTCCCTTTTCTCCACACCCTCTCCAGCATTTACTGCTTGTAGACTTTTTGATGATGGCCATTCTGACTGGTGGGAGGTGATATCTCATTATAGTTTTGATTGGCGTTTCTCTAATAATGAGTGATGTTGAGCATCTTTTCATGTGTTTGTTACCCATCTGTATGCCTTCTTTGGGATGGGTAGTCAAGTGGGCCTTAGGAAGCGTCACTAAGAGCAAAGTTAGTGGAGGTGATGAAATCCCAGTTGAGCTATTTCAAATCCTAAAAGATGATGGTGTGAAAGTGCTGCCCTCAATATGCCAGCAAATTTGGAAAACTTAGCACTGGTCATGGGACTGGAAAATGTCAGTTTTCATTCCAGTCTCAAAGAAAGGCAATGCCAAAGAATGTTCAAACTACTGCACAGTTGCACTCATCTCACATGCTAGCAAAGTACTGCTCAAAATTCTCCAAGCCAGACTTCAACAGTACATGAACCATGAACTTCCAGATGTTCAAGCTGGATTTAGAAAAGGCAGAGGAACAAGACATCAAATTGCCAATATCCGTTGGATCATCGAAAAAGCAAGAGAGTTCCAGAAAAATATCTACTTCTGCTTCACTGACTACGCCAAAGCCTTTGACTGTGTGGATCACAACAAACTGTGGGAAATTCTTCAAAAGATGGGAACATCAGACCACCTGACCTGCCTCTTGAGAAATCTGTATGCAGGTCAAGAAACAACAGTTAGAACTGGACATGGAACAACAGACTGTTTCCAAATCAGGAAAGGAGTATGTCAATGATGTATATTTATTGTCACCCTGCTTATTTAACTTATATGCAGAGTACATCATGTGAAATGTCAGGCTGGATGAAGTACAAGCTGGAATCAAGATTTCTGGGAGAAATATCAATAACCTCATATATGCAGATGACACCACTCTTATGGCAGAAAGTGAAGAAGAACTAAAGAACCTCTTGATGAACATGAAAGAGGAGAGTGAAAAAGTTAGCTTAAAACTCAACATCCAAAAAACTAAGATCATGGCATTCAGTCCCATCACTTCATGGCAAATAGATGGGGAAACAATGGAAACAGTGAAGGACTTTATTTTTTCAGGCTCCAAAATCACTGCAGATGGTGACTGCAGCCATGAAATTAAAAGACGCTTGCTCCTTGGAAGAAAAACTATGACCAACCTAGACACCTTATTAAAAAAACAGAGACATTACTTTGCCAACAAATGTCCGTCTAGTCAAAGCTATGGTTTTTCCAGTAGTCATGTGAGCATTGGACTATAAAGAAAGCTGAGCACCAAAGAATTGATGCTTTTGAACTATGGTGTTGGAGAAGACTCTTGAGAGTGTCTTGGACTGCAAGGGGATCCAACCAGTCAATCCTAAAGGAAATCAGTCCTGAATATTCATTGGAAGGACTTATGCTAAAGCTGAAACTTGAATACTTTGGCCACTTGATTGGAAACTCATTGGAAAATGAGTTTTGGCCACTCATTGGAAAAGACTCTGATGCTGGGAAAGGTTGAAGGCAGGGAGAGAAGGAAATGACAGAGGATGAAATGGTTGGATGGCATCACTGACTCAATGGACATGAGTTTGAGTAAGCTCCAGGAGTTGGTGATGGACAGGGAAGCCGGACTCGCTGTAGTCCATGGGGTCGCAAAGAGTTGAACACAGCTGAGTGACTGAACTGAACTGATGTCTTCTTTGGAGAAATGTCTATTTAGGTCTTTTTCCCACTTTTGATTGGGCTGTTTGTTTTTCTGGTATTGAGTTGTATGAGCTGCTTCTGTATTTTGGAACTTAATCCTTTGTCAGTTGTTTCATTAAAACTTTAATTTAAAAGCAGGCAGATCTGGTCTGTGGACTATAGTTCACTAAAGCCTGCTTCAGGTTAGTAGTAAAAGTCCTAAGAAATGGACAGGGGCATCATGCAGATGAGAATGCTAGGGTATCTCTGATTTTAGAAGAACCATGACTGTGTAGCCAGGTCATGACTGCCCAAGGGATTTTCCAGTAGATCCACTTTGTATCTCTTGATACTCAACAAGGACCTAATGGTTTTTTGTTTTGTTTTGTTTCAGTTTATCATGCATTTTGACCTTCTTGAGTTTTGCCTCACAACCTTGAATGTGAGAAGGAAGAACTGAGACAGGGAAGAAAAATCTAGATACCAGTGAGCATCTTTCTAAAACTCACTCCTCTACCCTGACCCAGGCAGTCTTCCTGGAGCCAGAGTGAGCGTCAATATTCAGGAGAGTCAATATTCAGGCTACTAATCTCTCTCTAGCATCCTGGTAACAGCAGCAGTGACAGCCCACCTGCCACCCCCCACCCCACCCCCACCATTTGCCTCTGAAATGCCACAGGTCTAAACAGAAGGTTGGTAAGGGAAAAGCTTGTTCTTTGTTTTGGGGTTTTTTGTTTTGTTTTTTTAAAAAAAAAAAAAAAAACTTTTTATTTTGTGTTGGAGCATACTGGTCAAGGCTATGGTTTTTCCAGTGGTCATGTATGGGTGTGAGAGTTGGACTGTGAAGAAAGCTGAGCACCAAAAAATTGATGCTTTTGAACTAAGGCGCTGGAGAAGACTCTTGAGAGTCCCTTGGACTGCAAGGAGATCCAACCAGTCCATCCTAAAGGAGATCAGTCCTGGGTTTTCATTGGAAGGACTGATGCTGAAGCTGAAATTCCAGTACTTTGGCCACCTCATGCAAAGAGCTGACTCATTGGAAAAGACCCTGATGCTGGGAGGGATTGGGGGCAGGAGGAGAAGAGGACGACAGAGGATGAGATGGCTGGATGGCATCACCAACTCGATGGACATGGGTTTGAGAAGACTCCGGGAGTTGATGATGGACAGGGAGGCCTGGCGTGCTGTGATTTATGGGGTCGCAAAGAGTCAGACACGACTGAGCGACTGAACTGAACTGAACTGATAACCAGTTAAGAATGTTGTGGTAGATTCAGGTGAGCAGCAAAGGGACTCAGCCATACATGTACACGTATCCACTCTCCCCCAACCTCCCCTCCCATGCGTGCTGCCACATAACATCGAGTAGAGTTCCATGTGCTGTACAGTAGGTCTGTGTTGTTATCTGTTTTGAATAGAGCAGTGTGCACATGACCATCCAAAACTCCCTTACTATCCCTTCCCCACATCCTTCCTGCCCCACCCCTGGCAACGATAGGTTTATCCTCTATGTCTGTGAGTGAGTTTCTTTCTGTTTCGTGAGCTCATTTGTATCATTTCTTTTTGTTTTGAGGGATGTCATGCCATATTTCTCCTCTGTCTGACTTAGGGAAACTGATTCTTTAGAGAATAGAAGTAGGAGGCAAAAAAGGAAAGAACAGGCAGAACTGGGCTGAAAAGCTCCTTCAGGAGGGCTTTCCTTGGTTGTAGATCTGAATGCTTCTCTCATAATTAAACACTTTACTAGCTAATTGGCTTCAGCAATTAAAAAAAAAAAAAAGACTAGATTCAATTTCCACTCCCTTAAAATGCAATTTAGGCAATTTATGAAAAGCAACCAAATATACTGCAGAGGTGAATAGACTTTTTCTTGCCATAACCTTCCTTAAAAGCACTTGGAGAGGTAAAAAATATTCTAAATCAAAAGGAACGCCATACTCAATAAAATGGAAATTGGCATAATTAATTTAGTGGCTCCCTTACTATCATCAGGGACAAATAAAGAGGTCTGCCTCTACCCGTTAGGGTTCTTCCTGGATGAATCCACTTAGTAAGGTCACTTATGAAATAAGGAAGGATACAGCTGCTAGAGAAATGTTCAGAACCCGCATTGAACTTCCTGCTATTCAGAAAATGCACAGCCTTCGCAAGAAGAACAATCCTTGAAGAGAATGAGGCTGCAAATAACAGTCTCCAGTTGGAGTGAAGAGAAGTAGGCGACTGGTGTCTGAGGAATGAAGAGCAAAGCTGAGGCGGAAGATTCTAGAAGAGGGATAAGGATGTAACCAAGCAGGACCCTATGGGAACCTTCCTAGGACAGAAACCCCCACCATGTTCTCCATATGCCTCTTGTTTGTAGAAAAACTTTAGCTTCCTATGCCTTCCCTGAGTCCCAAAGAATAAATAACATCAGAGACATGAGAAAATGTAGAAAGAAAGGAAAGCAGTCAAACAAGACAATACAATAAGTTGAGACACTAAACAAAGTCAAGGACCTTTAGTTTCTCCCCAGGGGCTTTAGATAATATCCTGAACCATGTCCTTTGATCTGTTTTGCTGATGCTGAAACCTCCAGGCTCCTCTGTCCACGGAGAGGCTTTCTCTAGTTTTGCAGGACAGGGGCCACTCTAGCTGTGCTCGGGCTTCTCACTGGGGCAGCTTCTCTTTTTGCGGAGCACAGGTGCACAGGCTCCAGGCATGGGTGGAGTAGCTGAGGCCCCACAGGTTTAGTTGCTCCACGTCATGTGGGATCCTCCTGGACCAGGGACTGAACCTGTGTCCCCTGCATTAGCAGGCAGATTCTTAACCACCAGACCACCAGGGAAGGCCACCCTATTTTCTACAGCTATCTCTCCCACTCCAATCCTGGCACTGATACTCCTGGGCTACACTATTGTCCATTGCAGTGTCCCTTTCTAATCTATTACATAGTTCACTGGTGTATAATGCAAATCTTTATCCACTCATATATCCCAAGCACTTAGAACAATGCCTGCCACATAGGCAGCCCCACTAAGGACTGGATCAATAGACGAGTGAATGGACTATGGATCGAATGCTGGCTCTTCTGTCGTGCTCAGCTTGGGAGGTAAAAGGTCAGAAAGAACAAGTTCAGTGGTTATGAATCCAAGGTTCCACTACAGGGTCACTAGTTTGATCCCTGGTTGGAGAACTAAGATCCCATATGCTGTGCAGGGTGACCAATTATTTTTTTAATTTTTAATTAAAAAATAAAAATAAGAAAGAACAAGCCAGAGGTCCAACATCTCTCCCACAAGAACCTCTTTCTCTATTCTCAAGAAGCTTAGTTGTTGTTGGAGTTTTTTCCCCATCTCAGGGACTTGCCTGAGGCACTCAATAAATCCAGAACAAGAAGTCAAATCCAGGACTTGAACTTCAGACCGTGTGCTCCATCATTGAAGCCGCTGGAAGAAGTTCCAGGAGTTGTTCATGGGCATGCTCTATAAGCTCCCCAGGGCCACAGTGTGGGCAGGGGGAAGGAATGCAGTTGTTAAAGGTGCGCCTTATTTTGAATCTCAACAAGGTTGACCTGATAAGCAAGCACAGTTCCAAATGGGAGCAAAATCAAAGGCGAGGATCCAAAATCAGTTAAAAGCATTGGTAGGAACATTTAAATAAATCATTCACCCGTTCGTTTCCCTCCATTTTTCATACCTGCCAGAGCCACAAGACGCATCGTTTAAAAATTCATTCTAAGGTCAAAGAAGAAGAAAAACCTAAATTCGGGGAGTGTGAGAGCCCTCTGTTTTATTCTATGTATGGATTTTTTTTTGCATGGATTTTTTTTTTTAATGAAAATAAGCTGTGTGACCCAGGGGTGGGTGCTGTGGGAGGGGAGTCTAGACTCCAAAGGGTAATCAGAGACCGGGGGGATACGTCTGCCCTGAAGCCTGTATTGGGCAGGGGAGGTGGGCTAGGGGCTCACTCACCCTCTAGGAAGGACCACCTCTCTCTCATGTTACATGGCAACAGTGCTCAGGAGGAAGCCTCTTCATGGCAGGGTGCCCCTGCTCGCTGGGTCTCTCCCTCCTTGATTTAAGATGATATCATTTCTATTACCCTTGACCCACAGAAAGTCTGTCAAGTTTCCATCGTAAACCCTCTTCCAACTGACACCCTCCATTTAAAGGTCCTGTGACCTTGGGCCAGTCACTTAACCTCTCTGGGTGTCCATTTATCTCCCTGGCTCACTGTCAAGGCTGTCTGGAGATTCCAGTGGGAACAGGAAGAGGGATCCCCGCCCCCCACCTCAGTCATCTTCAACCTTCCTTGAAGGCTGGCTAACCCCCTTTCCTCTACCATCTCCTTCTAGAAACCAGTTTCAGCCTTTCATCTGCTTTCCTGTGATGGCTCTTCTCTGCAGTTTCCCCAGGCTTCACACACAGACACACACACACACATGCCCATGCTCATATGCTCCACCCTCACTCTGTCACACACCCACATTCATACACATGCTCTTTGTTGGTGTTTAGTAGCTCAGTACTGTCTAACTCTTTGTGACCCCACAGACAAGAGCACACCAGGCTTCCCTGTCCTTCACCATCTCCTGGAGTTTGCTCCAACTCATGTCCATTGAGTCCGTGATGCCATCCAACCATCTCATCTTCTGTTGTCCCCTTCTCCTCCTGCCTTCAATCTTACCAGCATCAGGGTCTCTTCCAGTGAGCTGGCTCTTCGTATCAGCTGGCCAAAGTAGTGGAGCTTCAGCATCAGTCCTTCCAATGAATATTCAGGGTTGATTTTCTTTAGGATTGACTGGTTTATTCTCCTTGCTGTCCAAGGGACTCTCAAGAGTCTTCTCCAGCACCACAGTTTGAAGGAATCAATTCTTCGGCACTCAGCCTTTTTTATTGTCCAGCTCTCACATCCATACATGATATGGGGAAAAACCATAGCTTTGACTATACAGACCTTTGTAGGCAAAGTAATGTCTCTGCTTTTTAACACACTGTCTAGGTTTGTCATAGCTTTTCTTCCAAGGAGCAAGCGTCTTTTAATTTCATGGCTGCAATCACTGTCCACAGTGATTTTGGAGCCCAAGAAAATAAATGCTTATATACATTCCTATATGCTCACACACACTCCATATACACACTCACGATTATCATGTGCCATAGTTTCTCATACACCATACGATCTCACTCCCATACTCACTCATGTACTCACATATACTCACATTCACACACAAAGATTCATACACACTCACATACATACCATGTACTGACACACACTCACAACATGTTCACCTTACCCCTTCATACATATTCACACACAGACACTCTCACACCTCCACACTGCCACACGCATCCACCCACACACCCTAAGGTGCAGAAGTTTGTGCAGAACCTCTCCCCTCCCCTCCAAGACTTGCAGCACCTGCCAGCACCAGCCAGATAGATTCACCCCCACCAACATGCCCACCAGATGCTTCTACCTGAAAAGAACCTGAAGAGTTGACACCCCCTTTCTGATTGCACCACATTTGCAAAGAGCTCCCTCTCTCTGGTTAGTAGACTGACCAGAAGATAAACAAGGTGGGCTCTTGCCCATCAGGGCTGTGGGCCAGTTAGGAATCTAGAGAATTGTAGCCTCAGCGTGTCCATCTTGGTAAAAAAGAAACAATCCATCTCCCTCCCAGTCACTGACCCCATAAATCCTCATTAGAGTGTCTGGGACCAGGTGGTCAGCCTCTGCTAATGGCCTCCAACACGGTCAATGGACAACAGCACAGCTAGCCTGAGGGCTCAGTAACTGCCTTTGGCCATTTCAGAACCGTCATCACTCTCCCCAAAGCAAGTCTGCCTTCTCAGGCTGCAGGTGCACTCTGGAATCCTCCCAAGTTGGAAATCTCTCAAAAGCGGAGCAGAAGGAAGGCGTCTGTCAGAGCTCTGACATGCAGAGGCAATTTCTAGATGCATTTGTCCTCTCTCAGCTTTGCAAAGTTCAATGCCCATTTCAATAAGGAAGGAGCCTCACGAGACTCCTTTGACACCAGGGAATTCTGACTTTATTTGGCTCCACTGGGTCAAAGGGAATAAGGATACAGTTTGGAGATTTAAGTTTGGGAAGTAAAATATTTTAAGTCAAGGCAGCTTGAAAAGAGAAATCAATTGTGCACAACTATGAGAAGATATCTTGCCCAATATAAGATACCCCCAAGGGATCTGAACAGACAAACCCCATGTCTAAAAATGAGGTCACTCAACTGGAAATGCCCTCAGAAGCCATTTTTAGAATGAGATGGTATTGTGTATCGATCAGATACTGAAGACCTGAAATTCTGCTTCATTGACTCCAAATGTGAAATAAGATGAAAAGGGGTCCAGGAAATAGAGGCTTTTAAAACAAGTTACAGTCATCACCAGGGGAAAATTAAATGTGAAATTGGCTGAGCGAGGACTCAGATTTCAGAGTGAGCTTGACACAAGGGGGGTTGTATGTTTTTCATCAATTGAGCTAATACGGGAACATTTTAGATCACCAAAACCAATACCACTACAACCTGCATTTTTCAGAACAATTTAGTCAAATGCCTTATCTTTTCTCTTGCCTCTGCATGGACATCTGCTGAGTTGACCAATGAATGGAACACACTATTCTTCCCACCAAAACCTCTTTATGACCTGTTTAGATTGAATGGATAAATACATCTAGCGTGATAGTAGAAAGATGAGCCTGGAATCAGACAGACCTACATTCAGGCTCTGTTCTCACTGCCTGAGTAAACCTTGCTGAGTCCTTGTTTTCTCATCTGTAAAACGGAGATACTAATGCTGACTTTTCCTCAGACTGTCATGAAGATTAAATAAAATGATGTGAGAAGGCACTAACTCCAGTGCCTGACCTAGTAAGTGCTAAATAAATATTAATATTTGACTAAGACATCACAGCCCACTGCATCTCAATCTTTATTAACATATGATTATCAGAGATGAGTGTTTTTGGGTTAATAGGATTCTCTGGCTAAGTGGACATACAAGACAATTAACACCCAAAATCTCAGCATTCACATAATACTGGTTTACATCCCTCATCACATTGTCCAGAGTAGGCCAGATGGCCCCTTTGGGGGCCTCCAAATGGTGACTCAGAACCACAGGCTCCTTCCATCTTGTAAGAATATCCTCTTGATACCTGGCCTCCAGGGGTGCCAAGAAGGAGAAGGGCAAGCAGGGACCACCGTGGCCAGAACTGAAAGGATGCACACCATGGCTACTCTCATCCCATTGGTAGGAACGGAGTCACAGGACCCTGATCAAATGCAATGGACGTTGGGAGATGGAGGCTTCCTGTATGCACAGAAAGAGAAAATGGAATTGATGGTCCTCTAGGCAGGTCAGCCAGGGAGGATTAGCTGGAAAATACTTTTTGTTCAACATTGTCATTTTACAGTTTTCTTTTTCTTTTTTTTCTCTTCTTTATCTTTTTGCTGTATTTAACTCTTCCTTTGGCTTTAGTAAGCAAAGTCTTCTGAATATAGTCCAGACTTTTTTGGTGAAGATAGGGTCATCATTCAAAACATCAATGGAAATAAACTTGTTATCAACAAGAAATAGATATGATAGATAGATATTAATAGATAGACATATCTATCTATCTAAATATACATATATATGTATATGAGAGAGACTAATGGATTTTGGAAACAAACTTTCTAAAAGTTTTGGAAACAAACTTTCTAACAGTTTTGGAAACAAACTATCAATGGAGATATACAAAATTTGTGAGTTTTGGGTCTATGAGTGTTGACAATGATATAGTCTATGGAAAAAAATTTTATTAAAACTTTGGTAGAAACAGCTTATTTTCTAGGCATACATTGATTCATTCAAATTATATTCTGCTCCAATCTAAATTTGACTTAGAGATTTCATTTAGAAACCAGTCTTCTCAGGAATTCATTTCAGTTTTCAGAAAGCCAACCAGGAGATCAGGTGACCACAGAGAAGTAGTCACATGTGTGTTCTGGAACACGTGTATTCACGGGCTAGCACACCTGGACAGGTACCAGAACATATGTGCAACTGGTTAGAACACAACTTCCTGAATCGCATCCCTAGTGACTGGATTTGGAGCCAATACAGCTGAATACTTCTTCAGTATTTTGTGAGGTTTTTTTGTACCTTTATTATTTTTATGCAGTATAATTGATTTATAATATTATATAAGTTATTAGTGTACAACATAGGGATTCACAGTTTTTCTAGATCATACTCCATTTAAACTGATTGTAAAATATTAGTTATATTCCTTGTGCAATGTATCCTTCTAGCTTATTTCTTTTATATTTAATAGTTCGACCTCTGTATCCCCTACCTTTATCTTACTCTTCCCTCTCCCCACTGGTAACCATTAGTTTATATCTGTGAGTCTGCAAGGTAGCAGAATATTAACACATTCTACCAGTGTTGATAGGGCTCAACAAAGCTTGAGAATCCACCAGTGTTGTAGGAAGAAATAAGCCTTTGGGAATGAGAAAGTCTTGGGTTTTGATCTAGGCTCTAAATCTGACAAAATGTGTTCCCTTGGTGGAGGTACTTAAACATCCCAAACCTCAGTTTCTCCATCCCTAAAATGGAGGTGACACCTCCCTGTAGGTTATTGAATTAACCAGACAACAAGAGCAAAGCCCTAAGATCAGAGTCTGGCACAGCAGGAGAGTGATCACTAGTGACTGCTTGAGAATGATCTCCCCACATTGCAAATGTCCACTGAGGATCAACTTTCTAGCCTGGAAAACGAGGACTGTAAGGGTGAAAAAGTTCCCAAATGTGCATGGTGAATAAGAAAGGGAGAGAGAGATGTGGACGGCTGCAATTTCATCTCTAAATGCCCAGGGAGAATCAGCATGAACCGTTCCCAAGAAAGACAATGAGGTGGAGCTGAGAAAGGGGCGTCTTCAAGGACATGCCTCTCCCTGAACAGCCTGATGGATAGAAAAAAGCAGCTCCCAGACAAGCTAAAACTAAGCCACCCCAAGTGGTGCAGAGGGTCCAAGGAAGGTGGGTGGGGAGGAGAAGAGGGAGAAAGAAGTTTAGGAGATGCTCTCCTCCTTGCTGTTTTTTGGTTCTGGGGAAAGTTCGCCTATGTGTGAGCATCAAAGGCCCAGGGTGTGGGGAGGGGAACCATGCCTCAGCTTGATAGAATCTATCTTTTAACATCTCTCTCTAATCCATCTACTCTTCCTTCTTATCGAGACGAGGGGAGAGAAGAGGATAGGAACAAGGAGGAGGAGGTTGGAAAGGAAAGAAATACCAAGCCAAAGCAAAGATTCTCTTGGATAAAAGCCAGTATTTGCTACAGTTAAAAGCATTGTTTTATCTTCTCTTTTTACAGTCACCTGCTATTTTGGAAAAGTGAATTCTGGTCTTTAATGTTGGATAATGATACACATGCCAAATACAATACATGTATTTAGCTCAAAAATCAAATCCATTTAAAGAATAGTCATGGTAATTTGGTACAAGCAGTAAGAGACAAAGCCAAAACTATGGACAAGGTAAGAAATGACTGGGATCCTGGCTGGGCTGCCCCCACCACCACCACCCCCATCACCACCCCCATCACCCTGGGAATGAGGACAGTAGGTCTGATTAGAAAGGTGAAAGTTGCTCAGACGTGTCCGAATCTTTGCAACCCCATGGACGATATAGTCCATGGAATTCTCCAGGCCAGAATACTGGAGTGGGTAGCCTTTCCCTTCTCCAGGGCATCTTCACAACCCAGGGATTGAACCGAGGTTTCCCACATTGCAGGCGGATTCTTTACCAGCTGAGCCACAAGGGAAGCCCAAGAATACTAGAGTGGGTAGCTTATCCCTTCTCCAGCAGATCTTCTCAACTCAGGTATCGAACCGGGGTCTCCTGCACTGTAGGCAGATTCTTTACTAACTGAGCTATGGTCTGATTAGTCCAAAGCCCAAACACCTGTAGCACTTCCTTTTCCCAAATGCCTTGTACCTCCAGATATAAATATTTCTCTAAGCATGAACCTCAGCTTTCTCTTCCAAGTGATACATGTGTGCTAAGTCACTTCAGTTGTGTCCAACTCTTTGCAACCCCATGGACTGTAACCTACCAGGCTCCTCTCTCCAAGGAATTCTCCAGATAAGAATACTAGAGTGGGTTGCCATTTCCTCCTCCAGGGGATCTTTCCAAACCATCTCTTAAGTCTCCTGCATTGGCAGGCAGGTTCTTTGCCGCTAGCATCAGATGTGGCCTTTCATCCCACCCAAGTGACAAGGTCTGGGACAAAGGTTTAGGGAGTGGGGGAAAAGATGGAACTGTGTGCACTCAGACCAGCTGGCCAGAGACCTGCCAGGAAACTGGGCCAGAACTGCAATTGGTAATAAAGCATCACTCTGCTTCCCCTGTCCTCCCCCAGGCATCTCCCTTAGGGCTTTACAGGGAGGAGAGGGCTAGACTGAAGCAGAAGGTGGGGATCCAGACTCCCTAAACAACATATCAATCCTAACAGCTGCTGCTCCCCGTCACTGACACAGAGCAATCATCCCTGAGTTAGATATACGTGTGTGTCTCAGTTAAAGGGTGTCCAAATTCTCCGAAATATGTTCAGGTGGCCTTGGGGTGCCATAAACAGGTTGTGCTTGGTTAGGAAACTGACCAAGAAAGAAGCGATTTGAACACACCTTCATCTGCCAAGATTTTCTTTCACCAGCAGAGTGACCAGAACTAGCAGTTCTGACATCCTTTTATCTGCTCCATTATAACTAGGGATTCATCAGAACCAGAGGGTACTCACTCTGCCCAGGCGTGACCTTCACAGGACACCCACCCACACAGAAGTATTCTTCCCAATAGCTTCTCCCTTTTCTCCCAGGTGAGGGCAGACTCAGAAAGTCCAAGGCAGGGCCTCCTTTCAAAGGCAGCAAAATCACCCAGTCATTTTCTGGTTTTTTTTTTTCCTCTATATCTTTATGATGGGTAGGAACTTCATATATGCACATTAATAATAAAAAGGTCAATCCTAAAGGAAATCAACCCTGAATATTCACTGGAAGGACTGATACTGAAGCTGAAGCTTCAATACTTTAGCCACCTAATATGAAGAGCCGACTCATTGTAAAAGACACTGATGCTGGGAAAGATTGGAGACAAAAGGAGAAAGGGAGGGCAGGGGATGGGCTGGTTGGATGGCATCACCAACTCAATGGACATGAGTTTTGAGCAAACTCCGGGAGACAGTGAAGGACAGGGAAACCTGGCATGCTACAGTCCATGGGGTCGAAAAAATCAGACACGACCGAGTAACTGAACAACAACAACAACAACAACAACAATAAAAATGTATCCCAAATGTGGGGAAAGGAAAGAGGATGCCCTCTGGCTTTGCCGGTATCCAGCTAGAGAATTTTCTAAGTCTGCCTGAGCATCAGACTCTCTGGGGAGTGTAGCTTTGTTTCCTGAATGCTATACAATGACTTGAGAGCCCAGTGTTCTGCAGCCCTGGAAGGTTAAGGGTTTTAACCTGTAGAAACTGGCAAGGAATAATGGTTTTATGGCCCAGAAGAGAAGATGGCCCAAAAGGTTATAGTTTTATTTCCCTCCCAGGCTATTAGCTGATTTTGCATCTAACTTAGCAAGTTCGTTTCAGCTTGCCTCTCCCAGCTGACTTATAAACCCCTGCTCTGGCTGTACTCCTCAAATCAGCTACTTTTAACTTCCTGCTGGTTCATTAATTCATTCATTACTCAATTAAATTAAGCTTTAACATAGTCTCACCATCTATTTGTAAAAGAATTCTGTTTCAAACAGCAAACAATTGATATGGACCATTACTTGTAGGACAGGTAGAATAATAATAATCAAAATTCAATGTTTATTAAATGCATACCCTTTACCAGGCAATGTGCAAGAGGCTTTAAAAGTATTATCTACTTTAGTCCTCATAAAAGCCCTACACTGTGTGGCATGCTGTTATTGTTGTTGTTTAGGGGCTAAGTCATCTCAGACTCTTGCAATTCCATGAACTGTAGCCCACCAGGCTCTTCTGTCCACAGGATTTCCCAGGCAAGAATACTGAAATGGGTTGCCATTTCCTTCTCCAGAGGATCTTCCCGACCCAGGGATCAAACCTGTGTCCGCTGCATTGGCAGACGGGTTCTTTACCACTAAGCCACCAGATAAGCCCTTGTGTCATATGATTTTGCCTATTCAGTACATGATAAATAGAAAGGAAGTAATTTGCCCAAAGTCACACCTCCAAGGAGACAGACTGGGATTCAAAACCAGGTAGTGTGGGTTCCTTTGCAAAAAAATAAATAAATAAAAGACACACTTACCATAATACAAGTAATGCAATCCCTATCCCATGAGCTTTTTGCAAACTTAAACACAGAAGTTTGCCATGTGCCAGAAGGACTCCAAGTGGCCAAGAGTGAGCAGCCACTGAGATGCTTGAGCCAGTCTCAACCTGACTGATGTCTCGGATCCATTCCAGAGGCCAGCCTTCCCCGACTCTGTAATCCATGCCACCTTAGAAAAGTGCAATGTCCAGGGCTTTCCCGGGTGTGTGGGTTTGGGGTACTGGCTCTTTCCATCTGTTTCTGCCATCTTCCTGGAACTGGAAAGGCTAAAACTACATTTCCCAGAAGCCCTTGCAGCTTGGGATCAGTGTCAGATGCAGATTTCCCCAATCAGATGCACTTCTGTGAATCTCACCTAGGGAACTGAGCTGTGTGTTGGGTGGGCTGGCCTGCCTCCAAGGGCAGCTTCCTGACCTTCACCTGCTGATTGGTCCAGTTCTGTGATATCGCTTTAAAAGTCTTTCCTGGAAACCCAGACTTGATCCCATGAGCCACTTAATACCCTGTAATGAATCACTTTCCACTACACTAACTGGAATAGATCTTTTTTCTTCCACTGAGACCTAAGCCTCACAGAGATTGGTACTGGGAGTAAAATCTGGGATTGGTTATCTGATCTGACTACATACAGCTAAAGGACATACCAACATTCAAGGATAAAGTGGTGGGGAGAGGGCTCCAGGGTGGACAGAGAGAAGCAATTACCCTGGGATCTCAGAGTAGCAGCACTGATGTCCCAGAGGCCAGGAGGCACAGTGACCCCTATGGACAGCACAGTCAGAATGCATATCAGAATTACTCAGCTCATAAGATTCTTTGATAGAGGTCGGTTGATCATGGGGCCCCTGGGGCTGAAATAGGTGGGCAGCCTGCTATGGTCCTGCTTGACCTGTGTAACCAAAAAAATAAAATTCTCTGGGCCTGGTGAACAGAGACCTAATAAGGGACCACCATAGACAAGCCCCTCATTCAGTTCCCAGAGTTGGCTCACAAACCCTGAGCCCTTTGAGTGAAGAGAAGGCCAGGCTCTGCTGGGGATTAGTGCTGGGCCACCACCTATGATTCTGAGGGATGCTCAAAATTCTCCAAGCCAGGCTTCAACAGTACATGAACTGAGAACTTCCAAATGTTCAAGCTGGATTTAGAAAAGGCAGTGGAACCAGAGATCAAATTGCCTATATCCATTGGATCATTGAAAAAACAAAAGAGTGTCAGAAAAACATTTACTTCTGCTTCATTGACTATGCCAAAGCCTTTGTGTATATAACAACAAACTGGAAAATTCTTCAAGAGATGGGAATACCCGACCACCTGACCTGCATCCTGAGAAACCTGAACGCAGGTCAAGAAGCAACAGTTAGAACTGGACATGGAACAATAGACTGGTTCCAAATCCGGAAAGGAGTACATCAAGACTATATATTGTGACCCTGTTTATTTAACTTATACGCACAGTACATCATGAGAAATGCCAGGTTTGATGAAGCACAAGCTGAAATCAAGATTTCTGGGAGAAATGTCAATAACCTCAGATATGCAGATGACACTACCCTCATGGCAGACAGCAAAGAACTAAAGAGCCTCTTGATGAAAGTGAAAGAGGAAAGTGAAAAAGTTGGCTTAAAACTCAACATTCAGAAAACTAAGATCATGGCATCTGGTCCCATCACTTCATGGAAAATAGATGGGGAAACAATGGAAACTGTGACAGACTTTATTTTGGGGGGCTCCAAAATCACTGCAGATGGTGACTGCAGCCATGAAATTAAAAGATGTTTACGCCTTGGAAGAAAAGTTATGACCAACCTAGACAGCTTATTAAAGACAGAGACATTACTTTGCCAACAAAGGTCCATCTAGTCAAAGCTATGGTTTTTCCAGTAATCATGTATGGATGTGAGAGTTGGACTATAAAGAAAGCTGAGCACCAAAGAATTAGTGCTTTTGAACTGTGGTGTTGGAGAAGACTCTTGAGAGTCCCTTGGACTGCAAGGAGATCCAACCAGTCCATCCTAAAGGAAATCAGTCGTGAATATTCATTGGAAGGACTGATGCTGAAGCTGAAACTTCAGTACTTTGGCCACCTGATGCGAAGAACTGACTCATTTGAAAAGACCCAGCTGCTGGGAAAGATTAAAGCCAGGAGGAGAAGGGGACAACAGAGGATGAGATGGTTGGATGGCATCACCAACTCAATGGACATGAGTTTGAGTAAACTCCAGGAGTTGGTGATGGACAGGAAGGTCTGGCGTGCTGCAGTCCATGGGGTTGCAAAGAGTTGGACACAACTGAATGACTGAACTGAAACTAAAGCCACCTATGTCAGCTAGCCCTTGGTGTGTAACAGACTGCTCCAAAACCTAGTAACTTGAACTTTCATTGTCACTAATGGGTCTTCACATCAGTTGGGAAGTTCTGCTTGGCTAATCAGGCTCCGCTCAGCCTGGCTGGCCTCTCCCATGGTCTGGAGCCTCAGAGGGGCTGGCTCGTCTCTGACCCATGTGTTCTCACATCCTCCATTGAGCTAGCATGGGTTTGCCCATATTGAGAGAGTCAATTCCTAGGTAGGTTGATAAGAAGTCCAGGGTTCCCAAGGAGGAGAAAGTGATCTAGGGCTCTCAAGAAGAAAAGGACAAATGTTCTTTTCTACATTGCTTTGTCTTAGCCAATATAACAATGTATCTTGCTCGAGGACATGTTTCTCCTTAACAAGAACCTTCTGACTAATCCTGTCATCTTAAAATGTATAAGTGGGTCTGGTAAGATCTTTCTAGTGTTCATTCTAATCTTGTTAACTTAAGATGTATGTTGTGGGAGTGGGTCTGAAAAAAGTATATAAGGCCTTGTGATAAGACTAGATGGGGGGCATTCTCCATCCCTCTTCTGATGTCTTGTCAGAAGCTGTCTCTGTCCCTTTTTCACTTTAATAAAACTCTGTTACACAAAAGCTCTTGAGTGATCAAGCGTGGTCCCTGGTCCTGAAGCTAAATCTTCTTCTTTGGAGATCATGAATCTGACCTCGTTCACCGTAAGCTATCAGTATGAAGGAGCAGGGTCCCAAGAGAAAGAATGGAGGCAGGCAAAACTTTCAGAAGCCTTGGTTTGAAACTAACAGATGTCATCTAAACACTTCATTCTTTTCATCAAAGCAAGTCACAAGGACATCCAGATTCAGGGAGAAATATACTCCACCTCTTGGTGGGAGGAGCTGCAGTCACATAACAAAGGGATGTGGACACAAGGATTAATATCCGCCAGTCCTGCCAACAACCTGCCTCAACACTTGGGCTTACCTGATGGCTCAGTGGGTAAAAAATCTGCCTGCAATGCAGTAGACACAGAAGACACTGGTTCAATACTTGGGTCCAGAAGATCCCCTAGAGGAGAAAATGGCAACCCACTCCAGTATTCTTGCCTGGAAAATCCCATGGATAGAGAAGCCTGGCTGGTTACATTCCATGGGGCCACAAAGAGTTGGACACAACTGAGCAACTAAACAACCTCCCAAAGCACTGAATGTGATGCTGTCAGCCTTCCTCCCAGTCTTCCACAAAGGGACCTGCAGACACTGCCCAGTGTACTGCCCACAGAGGGACAGAACACCCAAACCTCTGAGGGCTGTTGGACTTTGTCTTTGAGTTGATGCTAATCCCTGAAATCTTCCATCCACTGTGGCCTCAGTCAGAGCTGGAACTTGTGGAGGTCAGATCAGGCTGGAGCGTGAGCCTGAGTCGTC
This sequence comes from Dama dama, assembly GCF_033118175.1. Classification (NCBI taxonomy): domain Eukaryota; kingdom Metazoa; phylum Chordata; class Mammalia; order Artiodactyla; family Cervidae; genus Dama; species Dama dama. Next base: position 44,555,169 of record NC_083694.1, on the reverse strand, counting down.
ACACAGTGAAGCCAGTAGTTTATTTCTGTACTTCCCAAATATATGGTTGGAAGACACAAGCTTTGAGCTGGCACAATCCTGCACTGGCCCCAACCTGTGAGTGAGAGTTATTACAGTGGGAGGGGCAAGGAGAAATCTCCATCCTTTCCTATCAAAATAGGAAATGAAAGCACCCATGCCTCCCTGGGGGAGATTCAAGTGTTGGGTCCCATCGAGACTCAAGAGTCTTCTCACATCCCCTACTGGACCTGCTGGACCCACACAGAAGATGTGCAGGTCCTGGCTTGTGACTAGGCATCTTCACAGTTACTCAGCTGGTGACTCCATCAGAGTCGCTGCCCCAGATGTGGTTTCCTGGCTGGAACACCTGACACTTGGCTATTGATGTGTCAGGTGTTTTTCTCCTCTGAACCTTGACAAAGGCGGCCATGCCATCCCATTGTCGTATGCAGAGCAATGTCAGGTCTCTGTCTCGGAGTCCTAATTTCATGGCTGGGTGCCTTCATCTCCCCCGCATCCCACAGGACACCATGCTGGTCCACTACACTGATGACCCTGAGGAGACAGGATCTTGGGGAAAAAACTCCTAGGCAGACACTCTGAAACCTTGCTCACACCCAGGTGAGCCAGAAGGGAGGAGACCAACTTCTGGAAAATTTCTCTAGATCAGGGACCTGATCTAGGTTGTGTTTGGTTATCCCCTTCAAAGGTGGGGGGAGAGGGGAAAGCTTGCCACACCTTTCAATTCATCACTGAAAAAAGGGCACAAGGTGCCCATACCTTGAGCAAAGAGACTTTCATCCCCCTCTCTCTGAGCGGGGCCCAGAGCAGCAGGAGGCTGGTTGGCTGGTCTTGACTGCAGCATAAGCAGCTTTGCCTCTTGGCACTTACAATCCTTAAGATCCAGCAGGGCTCCAAGTGTGGGCGACAAATGGGAGACTGTGTGGAGAATCAGAGCACCTGGTCCCCGGGGTTTTGAATCAGAGTCACAACCTCTGCATTGAGCAGAAATTCCCTTTGGAGACACAGTTCATCAGTTGCTCTCAGACCTAATGGACACTGTACTTCTAGTCCCAGGTCCCTAAGGAGCACCAAGGGACCCTACATGACTGGAGGGGACACAGTCCACCAGGCCACACCCTGGGCCATGCCAAGTGGCAGCCCCCACCTAAGGCATATACAAGAGAGCAGGGCAAGCAGACCCTGGAAACACAAGAAATTGTACCAGGGAGTGACTCACGCTCCATTCACCTCCTCCAGTATCTCGGCCACCTCTCTCTCCACCCACCTCCATTGTCCCATGGGTCACCCTGTAACTAGCTGACTGAGGAACAAAGAACTCAAGCGTGGCTTGCAGGTTCTGCGTGAATCTCCCTGGCATCAGCCATGAGCAGATGCCACCACACCACAGCTCCACCCTGAGGTTGAGTGGAAAAGGGAAACCTTCCCGGGGTGGGAACCCCAACAACACAGCGATTTTCCAATGGGTCCTGGAAGGAGCGATGAGAGGAGATCTGCCCAGTGAACATGAGGACTGCCAGAAGGTGTGGCCATGTGGTCAAGGCCTGTGAAGAGCAAGGTTGGAGGAGTTGTGGGGTCAGGGGGCAGCCTCAGAATGACCCAGAGTGATAGGCTGTCTGGTCACCATAGCAGAGGAGGCCCTCGTAGCAGATGGACAAGCTGACCCACTGTGAGCCTCTTTCCCCAGCCATCCTGTACCTGCTCAGTGGGCTCACGGAGGCAGGGTTGAAGATTACAGCAGGAGCTCAGTGCCCTGCTCTCCCCTCCCTGAGGTAGCTCCACCCTCCCAGTTGCAGCAGACATAGCAACCGAGCCCCACAGGAGCACACACCCTAGGAGAGCCAGGCCCTTTGCAGCAAAGGCGGGTAGACCAGTTGGCCCCGCTGGAACAGGCATTTATCCAAAATATAGGTTTGCTTTCTCTGCCACTCTTTGGATTGGTGACTGCCTTCCACAGCATCTCGCATGGGATTGTTCCTGGCAAAGGAACTCATTTCACAGACAGAGAAGGAAGCCAGTGGTGTGATACATGGAATCCACTGCTCTTTCCCTGCATCCATCACCCAGAAGCACTTGGCACTCAAGAATAGTGGAGCATGGTAGAAAGATCCTAGAAAGACTTAGTTATAGGTAGAAGCCAATGATGTGAGGCTGCTGGCTGTCTTATCCAGGGCAGTGCATACTCTGAATGAGCAAACCTCACATGATGCTCTTCCTCCCATAGGCAGGACATCTGGGTCAGCCAGACAAGGGAGGTATGCACTCAGTGACTCATTGCAAATAGGTTACATTCTAGCTTCCCTTCTCCAAATCCTTCAATTCTGCTGTTTTAGGGATCTAGTGCCCAAGAGAAGACACACCCAGAGGACCCATCAGTGGCATAACAAAGTGAAATTACCACCTGGCCATGTGGGGCTAATTGTGCCACTGGATCCACAGAGAACAATTTGGCTGCATTAATTAATCCTGAATATCAGGGGGAAATAGGGCAGCTTCCCTCAACAGGGGCAAAGTGACTATTCTGGGTCCCACATGATTTTGGGAAATGCTTCCTGTTATTGCAGCACCTTGGGATGGAGGTGATGGAGTAACCCCATACAGGTAGGACCACAAAGAGCCCAGACCCCATGTGAATCCTTCGGGTTAAGAACCCAACTCCTCTGAGATGCTGAGGACAAAGAACATGGAATAAGCATTAGGAAGATGTTATGAACATCACCTATGTGGCCCCTGGGCTGGTTGCATAAACAAGGCGTGTGTCCTGGATTTCCTTTTCCCCCTCCCTTTGCCCTACTCCTGTGAACCAGTGTGACATAGGTGGCTGATTTTAGCTTTGGGTGATGGCTGGGGTCTGGTCTCTCCTTTCCAGACTGAGGAGAGTTGCAGTTTTATGAGGGATGTTTAGGAGTTGAAGCTTGGGAAGCAGTAGGGATGGGGAATAGTGGCTTCAATGGGTGGTCTGCGAGGGCCTATGCACTGGCCTGCTGGTGTCTGCTTCCACCTCCTTCTAGAGACCACCTGGTCCTGCAGAGGCTGAAAGGTAAAACTACATCTCTCAGGATTCCTTGTAGCCCAGGCTCCAGGTGCGCTATCTACCATCAGCGGGAGGCAATCCTGCAAGGAGGGACCAACTTCCTGATGAGAACTAAAATACTGCTGCCGTATCAGTAAACAAAGGATGCTGCAGCCATCAAGCCCTCACATTACAGCCACCCAGATGGTGAGCCCTGTGGGAACTCATGATGGAAACAATACCTGCCATCTAGCAGTCGACCACTGTAGCCGCGCCCCCACCAGTGGTGCTGCCAGAGGAGACTTAAAAAGGCACAAGACGTTGGCCCCATGTAGCTGAGATGCACACGAAGGGAAGGATTTCAATAAACCCAGACTCTTGCATCTTCCTGTACATGTATTGTGCTTAGTCGCTCAGTTGTATCCAACTCTTTGTGACCTCATGGACTGTAGCTCACCAGGCTCCTCTGTCCACTGGGATTCTCCAGGCAAGAAAACTGGAGTGCATTGCCATGCCCTTCTCCAAGGGATCTTCCCAACCCAGGGATCAAACACAGGTCTCCTTCATTGCAGGCAGATTCTTTACCTTCTGAGCCACCAGGAAAGCCCTGTACACAGAGAAGTGCAAAGTTCCTTAACTTGAGATACCTAGTTTTCTTTTTTTAATATTTGTTTATTTTGACTGCACCAGGTCTCAGTTATGGCATGTGAACTCTGAGTTGCAGCCTGTGGGATCTAGTTCCTTGATAATGGATTGAACACCCTGCATTGGGAGCACAGGACCAACCAGGAAGTTGGTTGGTCAGCCACCAACCAACTGGACAGCCACTGTCCAGCCAACTGGACAGTCCACAGTCAGCCGCTGGACCAACAGGGAAGTCCCTGGTTTTCTTTTATTAATGGTAATCTTTTGATGTTCCACTGCCTAGTCTTTGTGTAAAAACTCCTATATATCCTGGTTCCCCACCTCTCTTGCCCCTTCAGAACAGTTTTCTCAGCATTATCTGAGGAAACAGGCTTGAAGTCCTCAGAAGGTCCTCGGAAAGTCCACCAAACAAAATGTACAAAGCAAATCGAGTGTTCTGCCCCCACTCTCATCCCTGCCCCACCCAGGCCTCACTGTACACTGAGTCACTGTCACCTCCCCTGGCCCTGCCTAGAGAGTCAACAAGGCCGGCAGGAGCCCAGGTGCCAGGGAACGGATGGAAGGGAAATACTAGCACTCATGGTCCATGACAGAAGCTATTCTGACATCCTTGGGAACACAGAGAGCCTAGAGGCCCTTCTTCAGATGAGATTTTCTTCAGACCAGGGATCTTGGCTACATTAAGGACTGTCTCAATTAGATGGAAACACAATCCAGACTTGTTCTACCAACCCAGGGGACATTCTTGACTCGCGTTAGTGACAGTCGCAGGACATGCTAAGACGACTCCAACAGTGTCATCGGGACTCAGTTTCTCTCTGCGTCCTTTGGCTCTGCTCTCCTCCTGCTGACTTCATTCCCAGCAGGCTGACTGACTCCTAGAGACTGTCCTTGATGCTGTGAGCCTATGCTTCCCCAGCTTCAAGATCAGAACAACATTTTCTCTTTTCAAACAAATCTAGCAAAAGTCCCAGGGCTGAAGCTCCTCAAATCAGCTTGCTGGAGTCAGCCTAGGTCGAGCATCCAGTTCCTTTGGGGAACCTGAAGGAAAACTCTCATTGGCTAGATCTGGGTGCCATCCTTACTTCTAGAACAAGGTCATGAGGCAGGGAGGAGTTGTCCTGACCATGTGACCCAGAATGGACAGAGTGAAGGAAAGCATGCATGTGTGCTAAGTAGCTTCAGTTGTGTCCGACTCTTTGTGACCCTGTGGACTGTAACCTGCCAGGCTCCTCTGTCCCTGGGATTCTCCAGGCAAGGATACTGGAGTGGGTTGCGGTGCCCTCCTCCAGGGGGTCTTCCCAACCCAGGGATCGAACCTGCATCTCTTACGTCTCCTGCATTGGCAGGTGGGTTCTTTACCACCACTGCCACCTGGAAAGCCCCACATGAAGGCATAATCCCAAGTTAAATAAAAACAGAAGAAGGAGAATGGATGCCAGACCAGCACAAAGATAGCCGTGCCCCTCACTGGCTGTGTTGGACCAGGGCTCCTTCAGTTGCAGGAAGCCAGATCATTGGGTTCTAGGAAGCAGGGGCAGAGCAATGAGGGCAGGACAGGAATCCCAAAGAACAAACCAGGCTGGAGGCCAACCAGAGTGGGACTGGCCCTCTGTAGCATATACAGCCAAGCTCAACTCCGTGCCAAGTCCCAGCCCTTTAACCAGCTGTATGGAAAACACTCCATTGTTTACAAAACCTGATAACTCTACAGTATTCAGCTGCTTGAAATGAACACTGCAGAGCCCACTCAGCTGTTAAAATGGCATTAAATAAAAGCTGCAGATGGGCTCCTGGTTCCCCAGCAGGAATAAGAAAGCACCTTATCCTTCCAGGCCATGATGCCTGTCCTGACCTGCTAGGAGGTAGGCCTCCATCTCTCCCCCTCTTCCAAGAGTGGGTGTGGCTGAGCATGTAGCCACACCCTCACTCTCATCCAACCCATCCCCTTCAATAGATTCCCTTTATCATAAAAGCTGGGCCACCCTGGCCACCCAGATAGTAAAGAATCTGCCTGCAACGCAGGAGAAGAGTTTGATCCCTGGGTCAGGAAGATCCCCTAGAGAAGGGGAGCCAGTCCAGTATTCTTGCCTGGAGAATTTCAGGGACAGAGGAGCCTGGCGGGCTACAGTTCATGGGGTACAAATAGTCAGACATGACTGAGCCACCATCTCCAAGTTACATCACCTTTGGTTAATCACAGAGAACTTTTGTGCCATTTGAAGCTCAGAGAAATCCTACCTACAGAGAGTGGCAGTGGTCGTGGTGGTGACATGGCATGGTTAGGGGTAGGTGCCAGGGGTGTGGTGGGGACAGGGTGATGGGACTGATGACTGCAAGGGGGTGGTAGTACTACAGTGGCCATGGTGAGCAATGATGGTAGTGATGTTGATGGTGGAGGACACCAATGATGGTAGTGATGTAACAGCTGGGAGGACACGTGATCATGGTGGTCCTAGTGTTACGTCCTCTCTGCTGACTGTGACTTGAGACACTTCAAGCTCAAAATGTTTTATTCAGGAGAGATGAAAAGGTTTTTAGAGACTGCCCTAGCAACCCAGTGGTTAAGACTTCACCTTCCAGTGCAGGGGGTTCAATCCCTGATCGGAGACCTAGGGATCCTAGGTGCCTCACAGTCAAAAAAAAAAAAAAAAGGCATGGAACAGAGGCAACACTGTGGCAGTTCAATAAAGACTTTGAAAGGATGGCCCACATCAAAAAATAAATACTTTTAAAAAATAAAAGGGTTAATTATCCCTGATCTAACCCATCCAGCAAATACACAAGTGGGACTACTCCAGAGGTGTTTAAACTACTTAGGAGCAAGTGTTATTTTGGCCATGCACGTCACAGGCTTCCTGAGTGACTGACACATGCAGAACCAATCGTTTTTGTCCTTCTGGGAACTTACCCTGGGAACCCAGCCACCATGCCGTGAAGAAACCCTAGGCCTCTATGTCTGTTTCCATGACTGGAGGAGACATAAACAGAGCCGAGTTTTAACCTGATCTTCCTGTATATCAGAAGCTCCTTGAATGTCTGGAAGTGTTTGGAAAAAAATGGGTCTAAGTATGTTTCTGGGACAGGAGTCCATATGTACTGGTTATCTTTGTTGTTTTTGTTGTTTAGTCGCTAAGTCGTGTCTGACTTTTTTGCAACTTCATAGACTGTAGCCCATCAGGCTCCTCTGTCCATGGGATTTCCCAGGTAAGAATACTGGAGTGGATTGCCATTTCCTTCTCCAGGGGATCTTTCCAACTCTGGGGTCAAACCACGTCTCCTACATTGGCCAGCAGATTCTTTACCACTGAGCCACCAAAGAACCTTGTATTAGTTATCTATTGCTACCTAATGCATCATCTAAGCTTAACAGCAAAAAACATTTATGATCTCACAGTTTCTGTGGGTCAAGAGTCAGAGGGTGGCTTACCTGGGTGTTTCTGGCTCAGAATCTCTCATGAGATCAAGTGGTCAGCTCTCAGGAGAGGCAGACTCTGAAGGCTTTCCCAGGGCTGAGGACCCTTCCAAGATGGTTCGCTCACCTGGCTGTTAGCAGGAGGCCTCCAGTCCTAACTGACTTTTGGCCAGTGAGACATAGTTTTGCACCATAGGGACTTCTCCATAGGACTCCTTGAGCATCTTCCCAGCATGGCAGCTGGCCTCTCCCAGAGCAAGGGATCCAAGAGAGAACAGGGCAGGGGCTTCTCTGGTGGTCCAAGGCTAATACTCTGGGCTCCCACTGCAAGGGGCCCAGGTTCAATCCCTGGTCAGGGAACGAGGTCTCATACAGTTGCTGCAACTGAAGATCTCACATGCCACAATGAAAGATCGAAGAGCCTTCCTGCCTCAACCAAGACCTGGTGCAGCCGAATAAATAAATAAATTTTAAAAAGAGAGAGAGAGCAGGGCAGAAGTCAGAATGACTTTTATGACCTAACCTCAGAAGCCGCACTCTCACTTCAACAATATCCTATTGTCTACACAGGATGGCTCTAGTCAGTGTGAGAGAGGGACACACAGGGCATGGATATCGGGAAGTCCACATGGAGGTTGGCTACCAGAGCTTTCATCATATTCAAAGAGGTCCTGAACCCCAAAAAGCTTAAGCATCTCTGAGTTCTTCAAAACTTCAGTGCAGGCATCTGTTGCTACTACTGATTGCTCCCTCTGCTTCACTGGAAACCAACAGGGAAAGTGATGTGGCCAAAAATAGAAGAGTCCATCTCCTCCTGATCTGTCCCGTCTCTGGTAGGTGAATGAGACCAGGGTGGAAGAGGGACAGGGAAAGGTTGCCCCTTGTTTTCCGCCTCTCCTACCAGTCCCATCACTGCCCCCGGAACAAGCCATCCACACACTTTCCACTGAGCCAGCTTGTCCCAGAGGAACTTTATGGTCTTCTGTCCCGTCAGAACATCTCTGCTTTCTCAAGACGTGAAGTTTCAAAGCACAGATATGCAAGTGTCTGTCTGAAACACTCAGAGCAACAGTCCCTGAGAGGAGAGAGACAGGCTCCATGGTGACAAGCACAGTTTGGAGATTGATGTGTCTGAATTCTGACCTCAGCTCCGGAATGTGATGGCTGTGCCTGGGGTCAACGCCTCAACCTCCATGAGCCACCATGCCTGTCCTCACAGGACTGTTGAGGATCATTTTAATAAGAAGAATGAACTGCAGCTATGTGTCCAGGCCTGGTAATAAGTATCTGACACCTCTCACCTCCTCTGGTCCATGGCATCAGCCCCAATTTATAAGAGGGTAAAATGAAGAGAGTTGGGTTCTGCTTTAGGTCAAGTTTCCAAATAGCAGAGCCAGAAATGAGACCAGGGAAGGCTGATTCCGAACCTGAGTCTTTCACCACCAGATGAGCCCTTAGGCTAGAATGAAGATAGTGGTGGTGATGGTGATGATGGTGGTGGTGGTGACGCTGATGCTGATGATATGATGATTATGATGGTGATGATCCTGATGATGGTGATGATGCTAATAATGATGGTAGTGGTGAAGATGGTGATGATGATAATCATGGTGGTGATGCTGTTGCTGCTGCTATTTATGATCATGATCATGGTGATGACAATGACAGTTATGTTGATGACGCTGTTGATGGTGAGGATGATGGGGAGGATGGTGATGATGTTAATCATGATGATGAAACTGGGAAAGAGACAAGGTCCCAGGGAAATAGACAAGGTCCCAGGGACAGGGAGGGGCTCTTAAGCCAAAATGACGAGGAAGAGTTAGGGGACATGTAAAGCAGAAGGCCTACAAGGGTAACTCAACAAAGAGAATAAAAGCCTGAACCCAGGACTGAAAGGAATCTCTCCCAACACCAGAGTGGAAAGGAACTGAATCTCATCCAGTTCTTCCATTTTCCAGATGATCAGACTGAGGCCTAGAAAGAAAAATTATTGGTCCAAGGTCCAATACACCAATACACAATATGTGTGTCCTGCATCCACACACAGGCCCAAGCCCCACCTCCCAGCTCCTAGTGAGCAGTCAAGCACTCAGTCTCAGAGCCCTGGGCAAGAAGGAGACCCTCTCCACAATAAGTTGAGTGCCAATATGGTACTGGGCTCCTGGAGGACTTCCATTTGTATCAGCTGAATTCTTTCAACTTAGAAAGAGTTCCCATGTAGGTCAGAGGTCTGGAAGGATGTCAGGCTTGTGGCCAACAGGGCACCCAGTTCTTCTTCTAAGAAAGGCTGAGAGGTCGCTGGGGTGCCAGGAAGGCCCTGGCAGGAGGCAGGCCAGGACAGGTCTTTTCCTGCCAATTGCAGGTATCGTCTCTGGGAGGGGCAAGTTGTGGGGCCAGCCCAACAATCAGACCCCAACCGCTGAGCCTGGCTGCTCTCCCAACCATAAGCAAACCCCTTGTAGAAGACCTCCCCAGTTATAAAGAAGTGTCCCCAGGCTGCCAGGAAGCCAGCAGAAGCAGGGCCCCAAGTCTGGAGAGAAGATGCTCGGGCCTGTGAGCCTGGAGGCTAGCGGTGGACAGAGCGGAAGCTGTGGGTTCCCTCGGCTGGACCTGCTCCATCCTGCTGCTCACTGTCCAGCCACCATCCTCGCTGCCACCGAGGAAGGCTGGGGACCTTGACAAGACTTGGCAATGGACTCAGGCCAGGAAACCCTCTGGAAGAAAGGGAGAGGGCTGGCTGCCCGCAGGGCTCCCCTCCCTCCATCCCTTCCTCCCTGGCCTCCCGAGGCTAGCAGAGCCGACTGCCGTGGTGCCTGGCGTGAACCAACAGTGCCACCATCAGCTGCCAGCTGGGAAATCCACCCTTTGGCTCCACCAAGCCCTGCACTTTGAACAGGGGCTCAGCAGCTACAAGTCAGCTCTGCCTTGGGAAGCACAGACCTGAGAGAGAGAGCCTTCCAGGCTGGGTCTCGGGGCCACGAGGAAGCCTAACAACCACGCCCGTCCTCCTTCCCAGCTGTTAGGTGGGAGCAGCGATGGTGAGGCAGAGGGCAACAAGGGCAACGTGGGCCCAGCAGAGAATCTGGGCGGACAGAGCCAGCCTGAGCAATGACAGTGAAAAGAATCAGGAACTCTGCCTGATGGCTCCGGGGCGCAGAGGGCAGGCTTCACTGGGGCAATCTCCTCTTAGTGACTTTCGTCCACCCTGCTCCTTGGTTATAAATCCCCACTTGTCCATGCTGTATTCAGTTGTTTAGTCACTCAGCCATGTCTGACTCTTTGCAGCCCCGTGGACTGTAGCCCTCCAGATTCCTGTGTCCGTGGGATTTCCCAGGCAAGAATACTGGAGTGGGTTTCTATTTCCTTCTCCAATCTCTCCCCTACTGCAAAACACCGCTGCAGGTCTCTACACCTATCTCACGCCCCCGACCCTCTTGAATGAAGTCTGTCTGACCATTCTTGAACAAGTATCACCAGATAATTTTTTTTTTAACAAAATCTTTAGGAAGAAAGAATGTGTGAAGGCACGCCAAACCGAAAGTTTGCTTGGAAAGTCCTGAGTTCAGAAACAACTGTCTGCCCCTTCTACCCACCCCCTCAGAAGTTCAGTTTCTCCCAGTCAGCCCAGCCTTGAGTCCCTCTCTGCATGGGCATCAGATGGCAGCAGCTTGGCAGGGCTGGGGCTGAGGGTGCGGAGGAGGGGGTCAGGGGTGTGCCAAGGCTGAGAGCATACAGTAGTCACTGGCTCTGTGGGGAGAGGGTCTCTGGTCAGCCGTGCCCCTTGTGACAAGGGACACATTCAGACCTCACTCAGTGGATGAAGGGGGCAGACGCCACTCTGACAGTGCGGCTTCCAGAAGGAGCAGAGCTCTCCTGGAAAGGACGGGTCCCAGAGCAGACGACAAGCGCACGCTGGACCCCGGCTACAGCAGCCAACACCTGGCCACCTGTGGGTACAAAGGCCTCAGAACAGTGTAACCGTGACCCCCACCGGGGCAGGGAGACCCTTTGCTCCCTGTCTTCTTGGAAACCCAGTGGGCCCACCGCCGGGAGTCTGTGGTGGGACAGCTGGCTGGTGGGATGCAGGAGAGTGCAGAGAAGGACAGCGGGGGACGTCAGCCCGCCAGGAATCACCTGATGTCTGGAAGATGCCGCTCAAAGAGACAGACGCAGGCGTCCTGACAAAGAGGAGCCAGGAGGGTTTCCACGGTGACGGAGCTCCCCAGAAAGGAAGACGGATGCACAGCCACGGAAAGGCAGCCTGGCAGGTCGCGCTGCTCTGGGTCCCCTCACTGTGTCCCAGACATTCGGCTTCCCCTCTAGCCCAGGGCTGCCTCCAGGCTGTGGAAGCCCCTGAGGCTGTCTGTCCTCCCTCGAAGATGCTGGCAAACCCTCGTCACCTAGGTGCCTGAGCCCAACCACCGCTCAGGCTCCCGGGCCGTCGCTGTCAGAGTCAAGTGGCCTGAGCCTCAGGGAACAGGGAGCCCCAGGTCTGAGCCCAACAGGGTCAGATCCTCCTCTTTTCCTGCAGTGCTCTCCCCTTCTCCTGGCTTGTAGCAGACTTACTTCTTCCCTCCACCCTCAGGACAGGGTTGAGTCAGGCTCTGGCCATGAGAAGGAAATGAGAAGCAGGGCCAAGAAAAGAAAGAGCCAGGCATTATTGAGAAATGCAAATAAAATATGCAATGAGATACACCTCACACCTGTCATAATGGCCATGATTTAAAAAATATATAAACAATAAATGCTGGAGAGGGTATGGAGAAAAGGGAGCCCTTTTGCACTGTTAGTGGAAATGTAAATTGATACAGCCACTATGGAGAACCGTGTGTGTGTGTGTGTGTGTGTGTGTTAGAAGATTCCTTAAAAAACTAGGAATAAAACTACCATATGATCCACAATCCCACTACTAGGTATATACCCTGAGGAAAAAAATAATTGAAAAAGACACATGTATCCCAATGTTCACTGCAGCATTAATGACAATAGATAGGACGTGGAAGCAATGTAGATGTCCATCGACAGATGAATGGATAAAGAAGCTGTGGTACATATACACAATGAAATATTACTCAGCCATAAAAGGGAAACATTTGAGTCAGTTCTAATGAGCTGGATGAACCTAGAGTCTATTATACAGAGTGAAGTAAGTCAGAAAGAGAAAAACAAATATCATATATGAACACATATATTTGAAATCTAGAAAGATGGTACTGATGAATCTGCAGGGCAGCAATGGAGACACAGACGTAGAGAACAGACTTATGGACTCTGTGCATGGGGAAGGAGAGGGTGGGATGAATGGAGAGAGTAGCATAGAAACATATGCTCTACCATATGTAAAACAGACAGCCAGTGAGAGTTAGCTCTATGACTCAGGGAACTCAAACTGGGACTCTGCGACAACCTGGACGTGTGGGATGGGGTGGGAAGTGGGAGGGAGGTACGAGAGTGAGGGACCATATGTATACCTGTGGCTGATTCATGTTGATGCATGGCAGAAACTAACACAATATTGTAAAACAATTATTCTCCAACTAAAAATAAATAAATTAAGGGGAAAAAAGAGCCACGGGCTGGTTACTGCCCTGACCCCTGGGTCCCTGAGTCTCACCCAGCGTGGGTCTCCTCCCCACTCTGAACAGCCATCCCCACTGTCACCAGGGCGCCTCCAATCAGCTCCAACACCCACTTCCTGAAGCTTATTCCAGCCTCAGCATGCCCTGTGCTTTCTGCCCTCCAGTTCTTCCCAAAAATGCAAAAGAAAAAAGAAAAAAAGTGAAGACTGGCCTTACCGTGGGGTCCAGAGCTCTCCCTCTGGTTTGCACAAACCTCTTGAGGCTCTGGAGGCCCTGATGTGTCATGAGGCTCCACTGGTTAAACTCCCTTTCCCAAAGGGTCTGCCCCACCCCCTCCTCCACCACTCAGTAGGGGACCTCCGCCCACCTGCCTCCCCTTCCTCGGGGCAGCGGCGAGGACAGTCCTGATGATGCAGTATTATCCAGGCCGCCACTGCTGTGACTTCCTCAGGTACTGCTTTAGCAATCAGGTTTCAAGCACACATGCCTGCTGAGAGCTTGGCCCGGGGAAAGCCGGGAAAGCGAGGCTGCTCCTTGGACTTTGTTTAATGTCTCATTTCTGCCCCACCAAACTGCATCTGTTTGGGGCCCAGAAAGCTGAGTCTGGCTCACACTTGCCCAGCACCAGGGCTAAACCACACAGAACATCAGCCTGTTTCCTGAACTTGGGGAGGACTGCTCTGTTCACACAAATACACACACACACATACACATACACACACACACACACACACACACACACACACACACCCTCCTCCCCACCGGCATCATAAGACCCTTCCTCAGGCTTTGTCTACATTGGTACCAACTAGACACAGTTTGGGGAAGGAGCAAGAGCTATGCCAGGACAGCATAGCCAGGAAGCATCTCTGCCACAGCCCAGCCTGCCAAGCTGGAGCAGGAATGCCCTGACCCCTGGCACAGCCTCACCTCAGCCTCCACTTCCCTCCTCCCTCCCAGCACCTCCCAGGAGCCACTGCTCAAACCACTGGGCACAGGCCTAGGGCAGGGCATCCCCCTATCCTGGGTGGAGGTACCCACCAGCCCTCCAAGAAGTGAGGATGCTATATTCTTGGAAATTGTATTAGTAGCTCAGCAGTTTCTGACTCTTTGTGACCCCATGGACTGTAGCACACCACGTTTCCCTGTTCTTCACTACCTCCCAGAATTTGCTCAAACTCATGTCCATTGAGTCTGGGATGCCATACAAATATCATCCTCTATCATCCCCTTTTCCTCCTGCCCTCCACCTTTCCCAGCATCAGGGTCTTTTCCAATGGGCTCTTCGCATCAGGTGACCAAAGTATTGGAACTTCAGCATCAGTCCTTCCAATGAATATTCAGGGTTAATTTCCTTTCAAATTGACTGGTTTGATCTCCTTGCTGTCCAAGGGACTCTCAAGAGTCTTCTCCAGCACCACAGTTGGAAAGCATCAATTCTTTGGTGCTTAGCCATCTTTATGGTCCAACTCTCACATCCGTACATGGCTACTGGAAAAACCCACAAAATCCAAACTTTACCAGTTCAGGAGGTAAAAATTCTCCCCCAAGAATGACCCACAGGGAGCCCATCAGCGGCCAGCCCCTGGCATTTGTCTTATTTCTGAGCTTAATCATCAGCTTCTAAAAAGCAAAATAGTTGAGCAGAGACCAGAAAGGAGACATCGCTCCATCCTAAGTGGTCTCACAAGAAGGGGGCTGGGGAGCAGGGGAGGAGGCAGAAGGGGTTTATCATTTCCATGAGCTGAGCTTGTCTTAGAGCAATGAAAATAATATTATAAAAACTCTCTTCAGAGGTAAGCACGGTACTTTATTTAGTCTGAGCTGCTAATGTGCCTCAGTGCACCATCCAGCCCTTTGTGGCCAGTTTGGGCACAGCTGGGAGGACCTAACTCAGGGATTCCAAGTGCTGGGCAGAGACCCTGGGGGCGGACAGCTCTCAGGAACTCTAGCTTGAGGCACTAGCCGACTCTCCCCTCCCACCCACCCTGGGGAAAGGGGAGGGGGAATATCCTAGCTGTGAATTCATTTGATCGTCACCAGAATCCAATTTTCCTCCTGATATGGAGGAAATCGTAGGAGAATAATAAGACAGGCAAGCAGCAAGCAGGGAGTGATATGAGCACATTATTGGGGACAACTTCATCAGGCAGCCTGAGCAGAATGTAGATCACACTGCCTCCCGCCAGGCCGGCGACAACGGGAGACCCCGTTTTCCCCCGTCAAACTGCCTGGGCCCCGGATCCCGCAGGTGCTGTGGGTCCAGTCTGGGCCCAGGGAGGCGGGGATGCTCTAGGACTCCACAACCACTTCCTGACAACCTCTTCTCTGAATTTCACTCTGGGGCCATGGCCAGAGGGAGCCCAACCAGGACCCCTTTGGACAGTTTGGAGTCCAAAGCTCTAAGGGCAAGTGTTAGAGGCATCTTGCTGCAAAGGTAATGAGGACAGATTAACGGACTTGCGAGGGTCCTGAGAGCAGGGCAGGATGGCCCTTTGCAGGAACAGGGGAACCTCCTGTGCAAAGGGGTAGCACTAGATATCGGGGTCACAGTCCCCTGGCCTCAGGGCAGCTCTGGGCAGGGCTGTGCTGGGCCTGGCAGGAAGGGGTGGGGGGCCTAGATGCCTGAGCGCAGAGTGGGGCTTCCTGCCCGGATGGTGCCCTGCTTGGTGACCAGATCAGGGAAGGAGTGGGAGGTGACGGACCACAGGCGGCAACTGTTGGGGCAAAGCTGGTCCTCCCAACACATTTACTCATTCCTTCTCTCCTTAGAGTTCACAGCCTGCAGGGACCCGGGAGGAGCCCTTGCATCAGGTGGGATTCAGGGCCGGGAGCTGGATCGGTGCTCGGCACCTTAGGGCAGAAGCAGACCGCCGGGAATGCTCTGTCTGATCAACTGTTCGGATTCTGCCCAGAGTTCCTGGGCTCCAGGATCCACTTGGAGGTGGGCCCATGAGGGGAAGATGTCCTTCATGAGGGAGTCGCCTGTCTTCCATCCCGTACACAAAGATTCACGCCTGGCAGTGGTGTAAATCCTGCCACCATGCCATTGCTCATTAACTGGCATATACATTTGTGAACAAAAGGCCCCTCTAATTAAAGCTGTCACATTAGGGCTTTATGTATCTCACCCAAGCTGAATGCTGAGAGGGCCTTCACTGCCTGTGGAGCTGGCCTCGATGTTCATAGAAAGCAGAAGTGTGCGGGGACTGGCCACCCTCCTGTCCCCACGGGTAACAAGTCCCCAGTGCCTGGATTCCAGGGGCAGCCCAGTCCCCAGAGAAGCTGCTTTCCCCGCTGCACTCTCAAGCCCCTCACTGCTGTCTGCAGCACGGGGCACACTGCCCCACGGCCCCTGGGCCTCCAGCTCCCTGGGTGCCACCCCTCCTGGCCCAGGACATGCCAGCTTCCCACCACATGGCCATGCTAGATGGTGAGCCCCCAGGGGTGGTCAGGGCCCCAAGGTTTCCTCCCCATGGGATCCCTAGGGCCTCACCCATTTGTCCCCACAACTCTTGGGTAGAAGGGTTAGCTCACCCTGGCCCTGCCTAGGTCGCCCTCTCCTGCCCACCGCCACCCATTCTCAGCACAAGCTTCCTCCTCCAGGGATACCCCGGCCCACCCCAGCCCTGCTCAGATTCCCATTGCCCCGTGCTCACCGCGAGCATCTCAGCTCCACGTCAGGAGCGAGTCTCACCCACTGCTATTGAGCAGCACAGAGCAGGAGCGCATCTGCCTCCCTTTCCTCAGCCCTAGTCACAGAGCATTCTTGGGATCACTGGAAGCTTCCCTGGAGCAACCCCAGCAGAAGCCAACATTGCAGACCACATCGTCCCCACCAAAGACCTCCCCCCCCATGGCAAGAGTTCACAAAGCCCGGCTCCACTAGCAGCCCCACACAGCTGCATCTTCCAAGAGTTCCTTCCCTACTCACCTGGCAGTTGCTTGACAGAGCATGAAGCAGAGCCACCAGTGTGACTTCAGAATCATGAGCAAAAAAGAAATGTTGCGGTTGTAAGCCACTGAGTTTGGGGAATGTTTGTTTTGCAGCATTGTTTTAGCATGAAGCTGCCTAATACACCCCTCTTCTTCCCACCATCTCTGAACCAGCTGAGAAAAAGGGACCATCAGGATGATGGAAACAAATGTCAGGTTTCTACTGACGAAGGTGAGTTCAAGGTAATGGCTTAGGTGAGGGCAACACCAGCTTCCTGACACTCCCCAGATGTGGGTAGAATCCCCTACCTGTCCCAGGTAGAGACATGCTGACCAAAGCACAAGCCACAGCAGGCTGGCAAGTCCCCAAGACAGAGGGCAATGGGGACAAGCTGAGCTGCCCAGACCCAAGGCTCCTCCCAAAGTCTCCAGTCAGGGGTTCTCAACACTTTCCTAGAGAAGCCCCATCCCAGAAGAGAAGGAAACAGGGCCAACTGCACTGTTTGCAGGGCCCCCCCGCAAAATGTCCTGGGGGAGGAAATGACAACCCACTCCAGTATTATTGCCTGGAACATCCTATGGACAGAGGAGTCTGGCAGGCTACAGTCTATGGGGTCACAAAGATTCAGGCACGACTGAGCATGCACTCCTTCCTGCAGCAAAATGAGAACATGGGGCCCCTTGTTAGAAAATTATTTAGAATTTCAAGACAGCAATGGCAGGGCATTAACCAAGTATGGAGCCCTCCTGAGCACAGGCCCCCATGTGACTGCCTGCCACACTACCATGAGACCTTCCCAAGTGGAGGTGTCTCCACCACCATCACCACCATCACACACCCAGCCTGGGCTGGACAGCGGCTGGTTGACTTTCTCCCTGCACAGAGGGGCTTCAGAGCCATAGGCCCTCAAAGGGCAAGAGCCAGGTGATGGTTCAGAGTCTTGCCAACCTGGGTTTCAATCCCTGGACTTGAAAAAATGGGCATGTTCCTGTCTCCTTGGGCCAGGGACACATCCTCAAAGGATGGGGCCAGAAAGTCACCCCACTCCCAGATAGTTAACACTTCCAGCAGATGTTGGGGACCCCGTTCAGCACCTCCCTGTATCTGGAAAGAGTCACAGGGATCAGAGGGCAGTGCCCCCACTCCCCAGGCACCTTCTCCCAACTCCAGCCCCACAAACTGGAGAAAGTTAATCAGAACCCCATTCAGGACACCCGGAAGTCTCCTGTGGGCTGACCCCTGAACAGAGCCAGCCTCCCTCATCCAAGATAAAAAACCCAAAGACCCAGGGGGACAAATCTTTGCCAGGTTCCCAGCATCACAGTCCTGGGCATGTTCCATTTCCTCAGTTGTTCTGCATGGAATATGTTAGTTACATTGTGAGTGAGCAGCTGGAAATCACAGTTTCCAATCACATGTCATCTGCACATGACTCCAGAGCTGTCCATCTAACTCTGATCCATATGTCTCATGCAAACCTAATTGTCTCTGCAGCTTTAGACAGTGACGCGTATCCACCCTCGGACACGTGTGGCTCGTGGTAGCTGAGGAAAGTCCAGGGCTCATCCATAATCCTTAAGAAATATTATTATCCTAGGAAAATTATTCAGTTAATCTACTTTAATAACCCTGTGTAGGGCCCTTGATATACTGTAGTCTTTACAGAATTCATTTCAAAAATATTACCTGTCACTTTCCAACCAACTGAAGCAACAGGGAGGTGCCCAGCGTGGTCTCTGAGAGGGGTGCCCATTTGTCAGCTTAATATGCCATAAAGAGCAGTGACATTGCTCCCCTCAGGGCATAAATCTCCCCAAGTCTCAGCAGGGCTTTAAGGGAGCAGGAAGGAAGAGCAGTGAGAGACTCCTGCCAACACCCAAGGCCCTTCCTTGCCCAATGAGGGCACTGATGAGTGTCTGTACCTGGGGCCCACCTCACCTCTCGCAGCATTCCAGGGCCAGCTCTGCCCAACACCCAGGGAAGCCGGGGCCGGCCTCCATCAGCCTGCTGGCCTCAGGTTCTGTAATTGAGGAGTGGTGGCCTGGCTGTGGGCTTCCCAGGTGATTCAATGCTGAAGAATCCGCCTGCTAAGCGAAGATGCAAGTTCGATCCCTGGGTTGGGAAGATCTTCTGGAGAAAGAAACAGCAACCCACTCCAGTGCTCTTGCCTGGAGAAGCCCGTGGACAGAGTAGCCTGGTGGGCTACAGTTCTTGGGTCTCAGAGTTGGACACGACTGAGCGATTGAGCTCAAACACCGGACCTGGCTGCATAGACAAAGAGATGTGTCTGGGATGGAAGGATAGCAGCTGGCCCATCAGCCATCTCTGGGACACAGCTGTTGAATGAAGGAAGGAACCAACCAGCCATCTGACACAGCCTCCGGGAAGGGCCACAGGTACGCGCTTGCTGGCCTTCAGTGTCGGGTGCCCAGGGAGACTGGCAGGTGCTGAGACCATGTTCCGTTATCTACACATCGCATCATGCTAACGCTCACCTCCGTCTCTCCCCGGAGGCCCCGGCCCATAGCGCCTGCAGCCTGCGGCACCGAGGACCAGCTGTGACAGCTGCAGCCTAAGCCCAGGGGGTCTGGGAGAGGTCCTGGTGGCAGCTTCTAACTGCCGTCTAGCCCAGGCCTCCCTCAGGGCACCGACTTCAGATCTCTTCCAGGCCGTGCTGCTTCCAGAAATAAATCGTTTCCCACAGTGTCTGTTTCCAAATCCTCATTGATTTTTGTCTCTGTTTTCCCAGCTTCCTGTCACAATGGGGTATTCCAGGTGATGGATCAGAACTCACCCTGCACTAAGAGCCTCTTTAAAGTCGTCTGAGGCAGGACCCAGGCCCAGGGCTCCCGACAGCTTTGGGGAGGGGTTAGGAGAGGGGGTAGTGTGGAGGCCTCTCCTCTTACTCCCCCAGGCAAAGGCACCATACGTGGGCCCCATGAGATGGGCTGCAGGGTCCACCTGACTCGGGTCCAAGTATCCCCTCTCGTATGACCTTGGACAAGCCACCCAACCTCGGGGCCTCAGCAGCCTCGCCTGCCAGTCCCAGGGGCCCAGGACCAAACACGACACAGCAGGCTGTGGTCCAGGGTGGCCCGGCTGCTCATGGCGTCAAGGACCACGCTCTCCACTCTTCTGTTCAGGCTGTGGCCTCTGCATCCCCAGCCCCCAGGAGGGAAGAGGAGCCTGCATCCTGTCCTGGGGGTACGTGTCCCCCTCCTCCTGCTGGGAATAGCCCTGCCCACCCAGGCTCTCCCTCTCCTGCCGGGCAGGACTCCAAACACCTGACATGGGATCTCCTCAATCCTACAGCACCCACGAGGCTGCAGTGCTGTTTTCCCCTCTTACAGGGAAGGAAGTCGAGGCTCAGAGAGGTGAAGAGTTTGCTGACATCACCCGGTTGGTGAGTGACAGGCAGTGAGGGGCAGAGATCAGCTTAGAGGAAGACCATGCCACTTACTTCATGAAATGCTCATCCAGGCTGGTGGACAAGGAGGCTGAGGCTCGGAGTGTTTAACCAGTTGCCTGGGTGGATGGTGGGAAGAACAGGTGCCAGGGTCTCCTTCCTGGCTCCATCCTGGACTTTCCAAGCTGCTTCTCTGCTGCCAGGGAGCCTGCTGTGCACGCCAGCCATGGGGATAGAAGGGGCAGGGGAGAGCAGGTGCCACCCAGACCCGGGTAAGCAGGCCTGAGCATCTTCCCTGAGACCTGACTCACAATTCTGTCCTGACTCTAGAGAGAGAGGGCAGTCAGGACCCCCACAGACCCACAGGTACCCTAGATACAAGTCCAGAGAGTGGCAGTTACAGAGGCTTGGAGCTACTAGGAGGGAGTAAGGGGCTTCGAGCTGGCACCACCTGCCCCTAAGACCTCTAGTGAGTGTTGAAGAAGACAGTGGGGGCCCAGCATCTTCTGTTCAGGAAATGACCAAGCAGAGCAGACAGCACAAGACAGAGAGGAGGTGCCCAGCAGGGCATGCAGGATGCAAGCTGTGGGGAGAATGGCCCGTCAGCTCCCTCTTGGGCCCCAGAGCCCATCTCTGCAGAGACCAGAGTCTCTGCAGTGACCAGAGTCCTCCCCAGAGAATGGGGACAGCAGCCAGGCCCTGATTGGAGCCTTGAGGTCAGGTGGGCAGAGCCTCTAGGCCCCAGTTTTCCACTTCTGGTTCCCAAGGCATCTTGTCTTAGAGCTAACAGCTCAGCCACCAGTCCAGCACCTCACAGCTTGACTCAAACCAGAAAGAGACTCCAACATAGCAGGGGGTGGGAGTGAGGGTGCTGTGGCTTGGGGGTGCCAGGACAGAGACATGCTAGGGGAGAGACATCACACTAGGGAGGGAGAGATAGAGACACAGCACGAGAGGCCCTTGCAGAGAGGGGCAGAGTGATGGGGACAGATGGGGGAGCATAAGAGAGAAGACAGGTGCCCAGGTGGATGGGGTGGGCTGGGAACCTTTGACAAGGATGCCCCTGCAAGTCCAGGCCTCTCAGTTCATGACCAAGTGGGACAGTGAGTGGAGAGGCCAGGGCTGGGGTGGTGCTGAGGTTGAGTTTGGGTTAAAAGCAAGACCCTGGTTAGGAGCGTCAAGCTCCCCCATAGCCCAGCAGCCTCAAGGGAAAGTTGTGAGATGGTGTTTGAGTCCCTCGGTTCTGCTCTTTGAGGATCATTTGGTAAATGAACGCCAAAGATGGGGGTGGGAGGAAGCGCTACAAAGGAAATCAAACAGAAGCAGCTTCCCAAGCGAGCACATTCATCACCAAAGATGACAGCCAGAAACTGCCAGCTCGTGCTTCAGAGAAACACCAGCTGAGCGTCTACTACAAGCCTGGCTCTGGGGGCTAGCCAGCAGCACCTTGAAAATGGATCAGAGTCTCCTCACCACCTGGAGTTGAGATTCACCTGCCCTGTCCAGCTCCATCTCCAGTGTAACTGTTCAGTGTATTTACAAAGGAGTTGAGCCATCTGGGAAACAGCCAGGTGTGGGGTCCTGCCCTGAGGCCAAAGAAGTGGAGCACAGAACCGAGGTCACCTCTGATGCTGACTGAGCCCCTCAGCAGCAGTTGCCAAAAGGCCCCCTGATCATCACCAGCAGGCTTCCAGGCCCCAAAATAGGCAAGAATGCCCAACCCAGTAGTCACCCTATAGTGCCCTAACCAATCACCTAATGCCAACCTTCCAACAGAATTATTCTTTGTCTCAAGGCTATAAAAATTGGCTACTAACCCACTAAAAACATCGGCTCTCCCTTGGTTGATTCTCCCTGGCCTCTTAGGAGGTTGGCTCACTGTGCTCTCAGTGTCCTGATTATCTCTGCTCCTTGTTCTTAGTAAACTCACTCCCTTCTGAAACACTCTGTCTGGAAGATCTTTCCCAACTCGCATTCAGACTGTCACGACACCAGGCTCCATGACTAGCTGGCTCCAACTGGCCCAGCAATCCATCTGGGCAGCAGCACGCCCACCCCCACACCTAACTCCAGGCTGTTGGCACCTTCCAGCCCCTCAGCAGTCTGGAGGGACGTCCCTGGTGTTATCCAGCAGGAGGAGGGGGTTTAGTCCCAGCTCTACCTCTGGAGCACTGGGTCTAGCACCACTGGTGCCAGGACCTGCAGGCTGAGCTCTGGAATCTTCCCCCACTCTTGGCTGGTCAGTCTCCTGACCCTCCTACATCCCAGCTGTAAGTTCAGAAGGAAACATGGAGATGGTGGCGGGCCTGGCGGACCCTCTGTCCATCCCCGCTCAGTCACTGCTGGCAGCCTGCTGCAGACACCCTCAGCTCACCATCCAGTCTGCACAAGGCTGATCAGACCTCCAGGAGCAGCTGGGTGTGGATGAAGTTGGAAGGGGAGAGACCCGGCCTTGTCATCCTCGGTGGCCCATCACTGAGTGTTTTCTCCTGCAGCCCAGGGGAGCCCGCTGACCACAGTGGAAGAAGACTGATGTCTCTCCCTCCAAGGACCCCTTCCCTTCCTCTGCTGGACACACCACCTCCCTCCAGTCTGAGAGCTGGGAGGCCGCACTGCACAGGAGTGAGTCCCAGCAGCATTGGAGGGCTCGAGTTGTTTTTCAGTCACTAAGTCCTGTCCAACTCTTTGCAACCCCATGAACTGCAGCATGCCAGTGCTCAAACTCACATCCATTGAGTTGTTGATGCCATCCAACCATCTCATCCTCCGTCATCCCCTTCTCCTGCCCTCAATCTTTCCCAGCATCAGGGTCTTTTCCAATGAGTTCCATTAGATAGCCAAAGTATTGGAGCTTCAGCTTCAGCATCAGTCCTTCCAATGAATATTCAGGGTTGATTTCCTCTAGGATTGACTAGTTTGATCACGTTGCTCTTCAGGGGACTCTCAAGAGTCTTCTGTAGCACCACAGTTCAAAAGCACCACTTCTTAGACACTCAACCTTCTTTATGGTCCAACTCTCACATCTGTACATAAGTACTGGAGGCCTGAGACCAGCCTGCAAAAGTTTTGATGCAAATACACAGCCATCAGGATTCAGGAACCCAGAGCACAATGCCCCACATTCACTCTCTTCACTACCAAGTTTTCATTAAAAAAAAAAACAAGACAAAAAAAAACTTCATTGCTCTCTTTAAAACAAAATTTAGGGACTTCCCTGGTGGTCTAGTGGTTAAGAATCCCCCTTCCAGTGCAGGGGACGCAGGTCTGATCCCTGGATGGGGAACTAAGATCCCACATGCCACAGGTCAACTAAGCCCAAGTGCCACAACTGGAGAAAAGTCTGCCTGCTGCAACAAAAGATCCCACATGCAGAAATGAAGATTCATGCAACCAGATAAAGAGATATTTTAAAAAACAAGACAAAATTGATCCAAAATAATTGATCCCTGGCTTACCTGCTTGAAAGAGTAATAAGCTGAAATAAAACCAAACTTGGTCTTTATTTAAGTCATTGACCCAAACCAATCTTCCCTATGATCAGAGCCTCAATAATCAGTTCACAGTCTGGGAAAGGACGGGGTTTGGGAGCACTCCCCAGGGGATCATCCCGGGGTCCCTGACAGTGGGATACACCGTGACAGAGAGTGAGATACTGCTGGTTCCCTATGGGTCTCATGGGTCATCTCCATTTATTTTTAATAATTATGAAACACAGCTATTTAGAGCTTTCTTTAAAATATATATATATATTTATTTCTTTTGGCCATGCTGCATGTGGGATCTTACTTCCCCAACCAGGGATCAAACCCATGCCCCTTGCTTTTGAAGTGGAGTCTTGACCACTGGACCACCAGGGAAGTCCCTCATCTCCATTTTCACTCCACATGTGGACACGCAGCAGGAGAGTCATAAGCAGACATCAGCTTAGCAGGTCAGCAAACTTCTCTTCACAGATTTATCAATACTTTGTATTTCCTTCCTGAAAAGGCCCCAAGGTCTGGGCTACAAGACTCAGGAAACCTATTTCTCAGCACCCACCTTGGCTTGTTGAGTGGGGCCGTCGGACTCCCCCTGAGACCAGTGCCCCTTGAGATACTAGAGACCTTCATTTTGTTCATGGCATGAACGGTGAAGGGAGCGCAGCTGGTGTTCCAGGAGGATTAACCCCACTGGCCACACACAGCTGGACCAGTAAGACCCAGCAACACTCCTGAGGAGCCAGGGTTAAAAATATAAGGGTGCTTCCTGGTGAAGTCAGTCATAGTGGGGCTGTGCCCAGGGCCATGAGCCCCATTACTGTGAGAAATGGTCAATCAGGATTCATAAAGATACATGTGAACTTCAGAGCAATCTTGTGGAAAAGTACAATCTCCTCTCACCCCACCCATCACCACTAAAGGACAAAATCTGGACTCTTTGATTCCAAAACCCTGCCAAGAAGCAGTTTCCAAAGAGACTTCCACGGAACCCAGGTTCTGCAGAGTGTTCCTCAGACAGGGCGCTATGGTTGCACACGTTCATGTGGTGATAACACATTGACAACATCTTCTTTACAAACAGGGCCAAGACAAAGATAGTCCTACGGAGCACTTTACTAGAAAGCCTGGCCCAGTACATTAGAACGAGCAAGAGAAATAAAGAAGAGATAACAATTGGACTATAAAGAAATCTGAGCGCCAAAGATTTGATGCTTTGAACTGTGATGTTGGAAGAGACTCTTGAGAGTCCCTGGGACTGCAAGGAGATCAAGCCAGTCAATCCTAAAGGCAATCAGTCCTGAATATTCTTTGGAAGGACTGATGCTGAAGCTGAAGCTCCAATACTTTGGCCACCCGATGTGAAGAGGTGACTCAATGGAAAAGACCCTGATGTTGGGAAAGACTGAAGGCAGGAGGAGAAAGGGACGACAGAGGTTGAAATGGTTGGATGGTGTCACTGACTCGAAGGACGTGCATTTGAGTAAGCTCCAGGAGCTGGTCATGGACAGGGAAGCCTGGCGTGCTGCTCTCCTTGGGGTCACAAAAAGTCAGACACGACTGGGCGACTGAACTGAACTGAAGGACTAGACAGGGAGAGAGAAGGCTATCGGGATCACAGATGATATGAGTATTCACACGGCCAACCTAATATACCCCTACAGCCAAAGAATTATAATTAACAAACAAGTTTAGCCATGTTGCCAATTATAGAACAAACACAAATGGCAACTCTGTTCTTGAGATCAGCCTAGAGTTTTAAAAGGAAAAAAATTTTTTAAATACCATTTCATTATATAGTGGTTTCAAAAGTATTCACTGTAGTAGTATTTTTTAAACCATATTTAAGTTGTAGATACTCTTCTGAATACGTATTTTAAAACAAAACCTTTAAATGTGTATGGTAAGACATTAGCAAGAAGTATTAATAAATATGTAAGACTCAGCAAGATCTGTATGCTACATTTTGAAAAGATCGCTAGGAGACAGAATTAAATGAGCAAATAGAATTCGATCCCATGTGGATATAAAACTATATATATTTATGCACAAAATGCATAAACATTTCCCAGAAGGATCTAAGAGAAATGGTAGTTTCCTCTGGGAAGTGTTACTGGAAGCTGCAGGTAGAGGAAAGAATATTCAAATTTTTATTTTATACTCTTCAATGTTGTTTGAATATTTTTACAAAGTGCACATATAACTTTAAAAATAAAAAGATGTTTCCACAGTGTGAGGCCTTAGAATCTCATGTTTGGACTTATTTCTTTACCAGGGTCCTATAATTGATTCTAATTAAGGAAAACATTAAGTAACGTTTTTCCAATTAGCTCACAAACCGTTTTCGTCCTGTGGTAGAATGCATGTTTGTTCTTCGCTGGGGACATTGCTATTATTAAAAGCTTATAAAAAGAACAAAATAAATTTTAAAATGTTTCGATTTTTAGGGGACCTAGTAAATTCAATACTAGGATCAGTCATACAGAGCATTCACAGGAGAACATAAAAGTACAAGAAAAGGTTGTTGATTGCAGCATTTTATTGGAGGAACATTGGGAACATCTCAATTCCCATCACAGGGGAATGGCTTGAAAGATGGACCTCCGGGTGAACAGAAGATCTGGCAGCAAACAGGGGCCACCTCTAACCAGCAGAATTGGGGAACCATCTACAGAGAAGCAGCAGGCTTGGAAACTGCCCAGACAGCAGCCAGAGGCAGTGTTGGAAGAGGTTGGGCAGGATACGGGTGTGGGGGTGACAGACATGGTCATGCTGTTTGGAATCATGGAACAAGAGGCCGTCACCAGGACAGATACCATGAGGACAGGTAGCAGCCAAAGACTGGGCTGAGGAGGGGACAGAAGCTGGAGGAACATGGCCTCCTTGACTCCAGGAGACCAGGCAGCGGAACCCTGGTGTGGTCAGGCAGCCAGAGAAAAGAGGAGAGACAGTGGCTGTAGACACAGCTTCTTAGTGGCCACAAGTAAGCTTGTAGGTGAGGTCTCTATGGAACAGAAGAGAGAACAGTCGGGTGAGCTGGGGAAGGAGAGTGGCTTTAGACACTGGCCGTAGACAGCAATGGCAAGATTTTCTGTACAGAGGAGCAGAGAAGGTGGTAGCCAGAGGGGAGAACAGACAAAGAAATGGCTTTTCTTGTGAAGATGGGTGATGGAGAATGACTGTGTGTGGAATGTTCCAGAAGAGACAGAGGGACAGGAGTAAGGCCCTCTGGAGTTAGAGGGGTGGGATTTGGGCCCCATGGGGGCCAGGACACCTGGTCCTTGGTTGGGGAAGGGGAGGCACAGGCCAGGTCACAGATCATAGTGGGACCACAGGGAGGGTTTGGTTTGCTGGTTTCTCTTTTCCTCCATGAAGAACGAGGCCAGGTTAGCAGCTGACTCTGAGGGTGGGAGCTGGGAGGTTTGAGAAGAAAGGAGCAGGGGTGTGCCAGCTCAGTCAGGATCCTGGAGAAAAGATGGCCCTGGAAGGCACAGTAGGCCCATGTGCCTGTGGCCCATCTGAGAGTTGGGGCCACAGATCCAAGGAGAAACTCAGCACGTGGCCGAGCCTGCCTCCCTGTTCTGCTGCCAGGGACAGACAGAGGGGCACTCTGCCCAGCAGTTGTAATGACCAGTGATCTCAGGGCTTCAGGGTGTGGTAGTAATGATGGGAAAAGGCAATGAAAACAAGAGGAAAGAGAAGGGGCTGAGATGCAGAGGCAGGGGTGGAATGAGCATGAGGATGGCAGCCAGAGGTCAGTGTCATGAGCTGAACTGTGTCTCCCAAGTTCATCGGCTGAGGTCCTAACCCCCAGGACCTCAGAGTGTGACTATACTTGGAGATGGGGTCTTAAATGTGGTTAACTAAACTGAGGCCATAAAAGTGAGTCCGAATCCAATAGGATTCCTGTCTTTATAAGAAGAGAAAATCAAGCTGTAGATAAATACAAAACAGACCATAGGAAGACTTAGGGAGAAGATAGCCATGCACAAGACAAGGAGAGACCTCAGGAGAAACCAGCCAGCCAGCACCTTGATCTTGGTCTTCCAGCCTCCGGGACTAATAGAGAACTGATTTTATGTGGTATGTGTTAGGATAGGTGACTAACCAGATGGGGAGGAAGCAGTGACTGGGGCCACGTAGGCCAGTGAATTGTTAGGTCAAGGTGTGGGATGGTCATCCCCTGGCCTCATGACCTCCTGGAAAAACCACAAGCCCGGTCAAGCACTGTGCACTTCAGAGAGATATGGATGATGACAACTACCCACACAAAAATCCACATTCACTTTCTTTGGCCTGAATGTGTGCAAGGCCTGCAATCAGCATGAAGGACACAGCTCCCAGGGCCGGTACTGCACTCAGTGCTGTCTGGTGGGACAGCAGTGGTGTTTGGGACAGTTCCGGGGCTACCACACTGGACCTGTACGGTCCTGAGCTCCTCCTCCGCATGAACTCCAGATCCTCACAAGATCCTGAGTGGTAGGAGCTCCTAAACCCTACCGAGGGCCCCACCTCACACAGGAGACCAAGTGGCCACAGTCCAGGCAGGATTCAGGCCCACCTGGATCCAAGTCCAGCCCACACCCACTGTACAGCCAAAGTCAATGGAGAGGGTGTTCAGAGCCAAGAGAAAGTTCTGGGCCTGCAACCTCTGCAGGATTTCCACCCCCGTCTCCCATCCTGCAGAGTGGAGGCAGGGAGGCCAGGGAGCAGGTGTGTTGGTATCACTCCTGCTGGCTATGGGGCCTTGGGCTGGAGGCTGTGAGAAGCAGAAGAGCAGGAGGAGGAGGCGTGCCCTGATGGAGGACCTGGAAGGACAGTCTTGCCTGCAGCCCGGGGCCCTTGCCCGGTCTTGGTGACCTCAGCCCTTCCCCCTGGCCTCACCCCCAGCCAGACCCAGCGTCCCAGCTGAGCCTCAGGCTGACCTCCTGCACGCTCAACTTTTGGACTCAGGGAGGCTGTTCTGACTGTTCTTTTCCCTGCAATGTCCTTGGAGTCCCCATTTTAGTGACTTTGTCTCCTGGAGAAGAGCTCGTCACTTTGGTGTGAGATTATTTCAAGGTTGAATTCTTGCAATGAAATTTATCTTTAGACCTTGATTCACAGATCAATTCAGGATGCTGACAACAGAGATGACAGACACGCGAGGCTGACGCTGCTTCTCTGAGCAGCCCCACTGCTGCAGGAAGCCACCTGCCAGGGGGTTGGGATGGGGGTGGTCTCCCTGTCAGTGAGTCACTCCTTAGATTTATATCGGGCCCTCCCTCCCAAGGACTAGAAATCCATGATTCACTGGTCACATGGATACTTAGGACCCCTGGGGCTGCCATCAAAAATGGCCACCAACTTGGTGGCTTCATATAACATATCTTCCCACAGCTCTGGGGGCAGAAGTCCAAACTCCAGGTGTGGACAGGCTGGTTCCTTCTGGCGGCTCTGAGGAAGAAGGGGTCCCCAGCTCCTGTTCTAGGTCCTGGTGACCCCAGGAATCCTTGGTGGTCCTGGGCCATGATCACTCTGATCTCTGCCTCCACCATCTCATGACCTTCTCTGTGTGTCCTTTTCTGTCTCCTATAAGGACACTCACTGGACTTAGGGACCACCCAAACCCAGTATGGGCTTCCCTGGTGGCTCAGACGGTAAAGAACCCACCTGCAATGTGGGAAACCTAGGTTTGATCCCTGTATCAGGAAGATCCTCTGGAAAAGGAAATGGCAACCCACTCCAGTATTCTTGCCTGGAGGATCCCATGGATAGAGGAGCCTGGCGGGCTATAGTCCATGGGGTCGCAAAGAATCAGACACGACTGAGTGACTACACATAGTTATCCAACATGACTCCATCTAAGTCCTTACTTTAAAGGCATCTGCAAAGACCCTGTTCCCAAATAAGGTCACCTTTTGAGGTTCTGGGTGGACATGAATTTTGTAGGGACACTATTCACCTCACTGCAGGTGGGGTGACTTCCTCACATCACTCTGTGACTTGCACTTGACTTTCAGGTCCTCCCTAACAGCCTCGGAGGGGTGAGGAGTGGTGTGGTGGCACAGTGATGCACAGTTGGCTGTCCCCAGATGGGCATCCCCCGACACAGCTGCGCCTTCGTCCCTGCACAGCTTCCCATGACAGCTCAGACCTGGCTCTGCTGTAGGATCAGGGGAGCCACGAGAGACCATGTGTCATTGCCAGCAGATGTGTCCTGATGACAAGGTTTCTACTACATGTGGCATCCCACCCCCTCCACCAGCAGGAAGGGCCTCCAAATTCTCTCTGTCCCCCAGACTCAAAGGCCGCATCCCACATGGGTCCAGGGAGACCCCACGATGCTTAGATCACACCAGACACCGGCCCACTTGAATGACTTCCTGAAGCCACTGGCTGTTTCCCTCCATCCCCTCCTCCCCTGCTTATTCTTTGTAAAGGTCTCAGCACACATCCCTGAAAATAAAACTAAAACTGCTGCAACCCAGATCATCAGGGGTCAGAGTTGCATGCACCCCAACCCTCTCCACCGGGAGGAAAAAAGGTTGATGAGGAAATAGAATGGTTGTTTTCCCCAACCTCGTCGAACCTGAGGCAACAATTTTAAAAGGCACCTTAATTTATTTCTAAAAAGAGACAAACATAGCATTAAATCATTATCAGATGTGAGCAAAGCAAAGCCGCTAATCTGGCTTTTATTTGACTCCATTTAGTTAAAAGTAGCTTTCTGCTGGGGTAGGAGGAGGACGGGCAGGAGAGAAGAAATAAAATAATACTACTAAAAAATGCCTTTGATGGAAATGATAAGGCTCCCTTTGAAAGATGGTGCATCTCTCTGCGTGGAGGCAAGGCAGCAGCTCCCAGCCCTTCAGAGATCCGGGGAGGCGGCTGGGCCCGGCTTTCTTATGTAAATCACCCACTGCCACGCTGCCAGCAGTACCAGCTGGCCCTGGAACTGACTACTAGGAAGACAGAAGCCAGACGGAAAAACTAGTCCACACGTAGGGCGTCGGTGCAGGACACCTGGAGTTCGCAGAGGACGGAAGAAGGCCCGTCTTTCGCAACCCAGAGTGCACAGTGAACTGGACTCAGGGTTTGGGATCCAGCAGAAGAGCCCCAGGATGGCAGAGCACAGCCATGGCTTTTATTTGACATTGAAAATGTATCACAAAACAAATCTCGGTTCTTTGTGAGAAAAAGGAAAAAAAGAAAAAGAAAGAAAGAAACAGAAGGAGGAAATGCTCAGAATGGCATAAAGTTTTCTTTTTTAATTTTTTTAAATTTTGACTCTGCTGGGTCTTTGTTGCTGTGCTAGGGCTTTCTCTAGTTTTGGCAAGCAGCAGCCACTCTCTTGTTGAGGAGAGTGGGCTCTAGAGGACACAAGCTCAGTGGTTGTGGTACACCGGCTTAGTCACCCTGAAGCATCTGGGATCTTCTTGGACCAGGGACTGAACCTGTGTCCCCTGCATTGGCAGACGAATTCTTAACCACTGGATCACCAGGGAAGTCCTGGCATAAATTCTTGACAAGCTTAAGCCCCACCTTGTGCCCAATCCTCACTCCCCGGAGGAGCTTCAAATCCTCACCTGTGCCCAAGAGAGGGCTCTGTGTGCCAGAGTGACCGAAGACCACAGTCCCCAGGGGAGGAGGTTTGGCATGGGAAGAAAGGCAGAGGAAAGCCCCTCAGGTGTGTAGAGAACCTGCTTTTCAGACTTAAAAAAGCATGGACCACCTTCCCACCCCAGCTGAGCCCAGCTTCACCGGCCCAGGCCCCATGGAACCAAGGCCATGGTCACTGGAAGAAGGCGGGTCACTAATTCGGCCCCCAGTCCTGGTCCTGAGGCAAAGTGGCTGTCCTCCCCAGCCCAGTCACCCGTTATCAGCCAAGCATCAGCTCACCCCATAAGCCTGAGACCCTCCTGGCCCCCACACCTCTGCCGGCTTCCTTCTCACCCACCCTCCTCTGAATCAACTTCTTTCTTTCTACCCCCTCCCTGCCCTTCTCCTGCTTTTCCTCTGACGGACTTTATCACCACCCGATCATCGATGCTGTAGCCTAGTGGTGTCTGAGCACCAGCATGAGGTCAGCTCCTGACCTGTGGCAGGGATGGGGGTCGTCTCAGGGCACCACAGTGTCCCAACTCCTGCACGAGCTGGCCGGGAGGAGTGCCCACAATCCAGGTCAGATGGATGAATGAATGAAGCAACGAGGGAGCGACGATAGACAAGCAGCAGCCCTGGCTGATGGCCTCTCTCCTGCCAAGGCCCCCTCGCTGCTTCCTTGAGTGCTCAACCTCCCCTGGCTCCTGCAAACCTGTAGCCTGAGAGTTCCCCAGGCACACCATGGAGGGGCGCCCCCCCCCCAACTTCCAGTCAGGGCAGGACTGCCACCAGTCCCTCCACACAACTTGCTGGGACAGTGGCCTGAGCTACACAAGAGCCTGTAGGGCTCCCTTTCCAGTCTCTGTTTTATAGACTAGACGTGAGGTAGGGAAGTAGCTGGGCCACCATTTTGCATGGACGGAACAAACTCCTGGAGGATCTGCCTCTAGGAAAAGAGCAGACCCTTGACTTTCCAGTTCTTAGAAGTATCTGGAAATGGGAGGAGATGGAAGTGAAGGATCCTATGCCCACCCCCACCCCCCCACGGTGCACCTCCTCCCCACTTCCTCCTCCTCCACCTCCTTGGCCTCCAGGACAGAAAGCAACTAAGCTCCAGACCACCTTCCTTCCTGAAACGCACTCCTCGCCAGGGCCTGGTCCCTGGAGACGAGGCCTGGGCCTGGACTGGCCTGTATGGACGAGCCGAGATCCTGCCGTGCGTGCAGCGGGCATGCAAAATGCAGGGGCTGCCCTTGAAAAGACAGCTTGGAGAATCTAAACAACAGCCAGGGACGCCCTTTGGTGGGTTCTCACACTGTAAACTCAGCTCTTTTGGCCACACAAGCACTGGGATGGGGGTGGGCAGAATAATTCCACCGACTCCGGCTGACCTGATCCCTGGAAGACATGACTCGGTCATGTGGTCAAAAGGATGGAGTTAAGGATCTTGAGATAGGATGGTTGTCCCAGACTCTCCAGGTTAAGTCCAGGGTCATCAGAGGGCCTCATGGGGAGGCAGGGGGACAAGAAGCAGAGCAGAGGCAGAGATCAGCACTGCCCTCCCCTCAGGTCAGGGCCAAGCACACTCTCCCAGGGGCCACAAGCCACAGGCCACCTGACTGCCCTCAACCATGTCAGCCTCCAGGGAAACCAAGCTTATGCTGTAGACAGAAAACCTCTGACGAAGGTGAAAACAGCAGAAAACACAAAAACTGCCAAAAGAAAAAATGTGTAAAAGTTAAGTATTTTTGTAGTTTTTTTAAAAGATGTGAATAATACCAGTATAAAAAAATATTACATACCAAACAATACAGTGTTTGTATAAAACTCAGTAAAAAATCATAATTTTATCATTTAAAAATAATTCATAAAATACATTTTGCTGAGAGCAAATCCTAACATCATAGACAGGGACGACTCCCGTGTGCCACAGAGAGAAAGCGGCCTGGGTTCACCCGGGCGCTCACATCTCCCACGGCGCTGCTGTGCAGTCAGTACTGGCAGCAGCCTGACAGGACGGGACAGGACCACCATACACGGTCGGGGCGTGGGGACCCCCGATCCTTGGCCGAGTTCACGGAGCAGAGTCCTGGCACAGGAGCAGCTCCTGAGAACGGCGGGACAGCCCCCTCCTCTACTGGTAGATGACCTTCACACAAAAGGTCTCCTCGTTTTTGTCTTCGTGGTCATTGATGTAAATCAGGATCTCCTCCTCCCCGGCTCTCTGACGGGGCGCAAACCGCAGGCCGATGGTGTAGGTCTCACCTCCCCCGATCTGGAAAGAAATGTCACCATACTCGTGCCCACCCCGCTGGCTCCACAGGCAAACACACACACACACACGCCATACTCGTGTTCCCCCCTCCCCCACCCGCCAGCTCCTCTCTCTTCCAGCAGCTTCCACATAGGCAAATTCACACACACACATACCCCAGGCTGGCAGGCTTCAGAAAACACAAGTACGTTCGGAACCCAACCTCCCATGTTACTGTCAAGCCCTCTCCCCCATAGCTGCTCTTCCCAAGTCCCTGGGAGACATGTCACTAAGCCCCCTCCCCTGATTGACAGACTGATCCACTCTGAGCCACTGCTCAGTTTCCCTAAAATAGCCACGGTGGATCAAGGCCTCACTTGCCAGACAATCTGGATGAAACTGCTATGAAACTGCCGAGGAGGTAGGGGCCTAGGTGTGGGGTCAGAGGCCCAGACAGAGTTCAGCGGGGGTGCCCCTGGGAACTGCAGGCATCTCCCTGTTTCCCCCAGGACTTCCTAGAGCCCCTCCCCCGCCCCTGCAGGGTCCCGCCCCCGAGCAGCCCGCACCTGGAAGGCGTCCTCCTTGAACTGCAGCAAGTGGGGGTGATCGCTATGCAGGCGGTAGGCCCTCCGCGAGGGGTAGGGGTTGGTGTAGGTGATGCGCTTGTTGGCGCCCCTCCCGCCCCCCGCAGGCAGCTTGATCTCGAAGGCCTGCAGGGAGTGCAGGAGTTGGCCCCTGGCTGCTTCTCCGGCAGCTTCCCAAGCCTGCCCTGCGTTCGGGGCCCTTAGACGCTGGATGGCTCCACAAATACAGCAGACAAGCCGCCCGAGGTCCTGGCCGAGGAGGCTCACAGTTCAGAAGCCAACACCCCCCAGACCCCCAGCCACTGGGCAGGCCAGGTCAGAGGACCAGGTGACAATCAGGGGACACCCCACCCCAGCCGCGTGGCCCCGCACCCCACATCAGACCTTGGAGATGAGAGGCGGCCGGCAGGAGAGACACAGGAGCCATGAGGCCACCAGCTGGTGGGCGTCCACGTCGACCAGGTGGAGGTGCGCGAAGCGGCTGCCCGGCCTGCGGGGCCTGACGCTCACATGCAAGTCCTGCACCCCGTGAGGGGGCAGCACGAACACACCTCTGGGGTCCGTCTTCCGGGGGACAGGGGAGAAGGGGGGCGGGAGGTAAGGGCTTCATCCGAGGGAGCCCAATGGTTCGGGGCGACCACTTGTGCTGGGCGGGAAGCCCTCCAGTCTGCATGAAGTCAACCTTGCCACTGGCACCAGTACCAGCGGGGCACAGTCCATGTCCCCATCCTTGGGGTTGAGTCCCCTCCCCCACAGCAGGAACCCCTAAGTGCTGGAGCAGCCTCGGCAGAGAAGAGCTGAACCAGCCCAGCCTCGAGTGAGGCATCCGCATCATCCCATCATCGAGATGTACAACTGCGGCCACGCTGACTCCAGAGTCACAGTTAATTCTTCCCATGACATACAATATATACTCCCATAAATACGGTAATATATACTCCCAGCAATTCTACGAGTTGGCCCTTGGGGTCTGTAAATAAGTCAGTCATCCCACAAAGGCACATCTGGCAAAGGTGATATGAACTAAGGCTCCATTGACTTTCAGGAACCCCCTGAGTCGAAGCGCCATTCCCATCCCCTCCCCAGGTGGGCAAGGATGGGAGGGCCCAGGGGACCTCCTCGAGACCCAACAGCCCCCACCCAAAGGCCATACCGTCAGCTCCTGGGGGTGTGAGCTGAAAGCCTGCACTCTCCTAACTGTCTGCGTCCCCCGGAGGACGAGAGCCAGGCGGGTCCTCTGGCCAGTGATACAGGAGACGTCCACTCGCTGCAGCGAGTGCAGGTGGACCTGCCAGGTCTGGACAGGTGTTGCCAACCAGCGGTCTCTGTGGGCAGAAGCCATTCATGGTCAGCGAAGACAGTACACTGACTGTTGGAGGGGAGCCCCAGGAGGCTGAGAAGGCGGCCAAGAGGGCAGGTGGGGCCCAGATGCTGTCACCCCCGCAGCCCCCTTCCCTCTGAGGCTGAGGCTCTCAGGCAGGGCTGTGGCCTCTGGTGGCCTTGACCCTGAACAGAGACCCCAAATGTGTGGCAACATGGGCTTCTGCACACTTGCACCTGGGTCAGCAGAATCCCAAACCAGACCTAGAGCAAACCCCATGGACAGCATGGCATGGACAAGGATGTGGGCTCAGAGGTCACATGGGCCTGAGCCTGGGCTCTGCACCAGCCGTCTGGGGCCAGGGACACTGACCCTTGGTGGTAAATGGGCCTCAGGGACACCTGCCCACAAGTCATCATGAGGACAACACTCTTTAGCCACCACATGGCACCTCCAAGCCAGGCACTGACCCTCGGCTGGGGTGGGCACTCAGTGCAAGGGACACCCCCCAACCTTCCCCATTCCCAGACGGGCTGCAGCAAACCCTCCAGCTTGCCTGTACTGGTTCCAAAGGCTCTCAAGGCCTGGGAGATACGACCCACAGGGAGAGGGAAAGGGACTGAGGTCATTTCCCTGGGTCCTCGGGCATCACAGGAAACGACACCACCTTCCACCTCCCTGGGGAGCGGGGTAGGCACAACCACAGCCTGCATCCCTCAGACACGGGAGGGGCCACAGGGACAAGGCTGTCTGGCCATTCTGGCACATGCTGCAGCAAAAGTGGCCTCCTGCCTGGGTCTGAAGCATCCCACCAGCTGGTAATGCCAGCTGAGCAGAAGCTCCTTGCAAGACCTCAGTCAGTCTCAGCTCACGTGGCCAAATGCCTGACGGCCTCCTCATCACAAGTGTAGAAGCTGCAGGGCTGGCTACTTCCAGGGCCACCAGCGGTCCCCAGCCTGCCTCCTCACCACCGCCCCCCAACCCTCCACACTACCAGGGCCCACACGCTCACACATAGATGATGACAAAGAAGTTCTTGACCTCCGGGCTAGGGCCACTGGCCACCTTCAGGAACACGTCACGGGGCTCCCCGGGGCCCTGTCGACAGGGGGGCGCATCACAGCAACACTGGGCTCCAACCCCAGCCCCCCAAGTCCCCAGGAAGCGAATGCAGGTGTGAACCAGGCCCCCTCCCCCAACACATTTTTAATTCTCTGTACTCGTCAGAATTCATTATTTTTGTCACTGCAAAAGAGAAAAATCCTTAACTTCTTGATTTCATATTGAGTTTAATAATTATATTCTGCAGGAGATTTTATCCCATTTCCTAACCAGTCATAACATAATTATGGCCATTATCCTTGCACAATGGCAATTAATAAGTGCCTTAATTACCACTCACTTTATTCTGTTTGCCTCACACATTTTTTTTTTTTAATTTAAATTCAGATAATCAGGGAACTGATCTGCTAGCAGGAAAAATGAAAACTCATTCATAAAACTCTCATGAGGATGTCAAAATAGCCTTTTAGCAGCTTAGAAACAAGCCACTTTGGTGAAAACCTAAAATGAAGAGGCTGCAGGACACCCGGGATGCAAACAGTAGGCAGGGCCTGGAGAGGGCAGGGCTACAGAACTTACCATATTCTGTGTCTCACAAATGATGTTCGGGTCACTACATCGAACATGGAGTGGGGGGTCCTCACTGGACGTCCCTACAGGGGCACCTGGAGAGGGGAATATGAAAGCAAATGTCTTTTCCCAAAAGCCAAGGCCCCCGTAGGTGCTTAACGAAACCCACGAGGGGACACAGCTGTCTGCGTGAACACCAGCACTTATTTCCCACCCAAGAGAGTAACCAAAGGAAGCGGGCAGGGGGGGTGGGGGGTACCATGGAGCCAGGAGCCAAATACAAAGGCTCAGTTCTATTCTGAAGGCACCAGGGAGAAGCGAATCAGCAGGTGAAGCCCCAGGCCCAACACGGAGGGCAGCACAGAGCCTGACACCCAAGGCTGGAGATCTTCCCAGGGCTGTGGATTTCAGGATGGAATCCGAGGGCCACGGGCGCCCTGCCACTGAAGAGGATGTGAGAAGGTCACCGTGTCAAATGGTCAGGCAGGAGGCTACGCTGGGTCGTTTAAGAGCATCCCGAGTTGATGGAAGAAGAATACTTGTCACCCTCAGGGAGAAGCCTTTTCCACCTGCTGAACCTGCCACAGGCCGGCCGTGGGGAGAGTGGGACATGCCTGGAAGCGTGTGCCAGGGCGGCAGGCGGATGGCCTTCTTCAGGAAGGTGAGCTCCGGGTGGTAGAAGCGGAAGACCTGGTCCACCACGTGGGGCTGCAGCTCCACAGTCAGGCAGAGCACGGCCAGGGGCTTGCCGCTGCCTGCGCGAAACAGGACCTGCCGGAGAGCGGGCAGCGCAGGGTCAGGACCCACACACGGGGTCTCAGGCAGCTGCATGCATGGCACCTCTCTGGACAGACAAGGTGGGGGTCCCCGTAGGGTCTGCTCACCCCCAGGAGGTGGGAAGGGCAGGCAGAGTCAGACACACAGGGTCTACAGTCATGGGTGCCCACCCGAGGTGACCAGCCCGGCACAGGTTCTTACACACATGGACCACACACGGCTGCTTGGAGGGAAGGGAAGTGCTCAGAAGGCCAGTGAGAAAGGTCTGCAGCCCTGAATACCCCTCCGATACTCACACTGCCTGCATGTGCTGGGAAGTCATTCTAGAAGACCTAGACACTAACCCCACCAGGTCCTCATGGGCGGGAGCAGAGAACGTCCCCCAGATGGTAAAAAGAGGCTGTGCCTAAACCCAAATGGCTACAAATACAAACTTTCTTTTTTTTAAAAAATGTTATTCACTAAAAAAAAATTTATGTCCAAGAGAGGTTCTAACTGGGGAGATGATGGAGCCAGTGTCTTTATTCCGGAACTCGGCCGGCCCAGTGAGCTCTCGGGAGCCAGGATGGAGAGCGGCACATCGTCAACCCCAAAGCTGGACAACCTTCCCACATCGGCGCAAAGCTCAGGCCTCCAGACAGACCTTCCACATGGAAAGGTCATTCTCCCACTTTGTGGGTTTTATTCTGAAACCTTTTATATGTGTAACTGGACACATTATAACTGGACAGCTACCCATGAGGCCACGTGGGCTTGAAACTGCCCCCCCTCTGGGCCCCCAGCAGTCAGCCGCCCTCTCCAGGGAGCCCTTCCTGAACTCACGGTCACTATCCCTTGTCTGTCTTCACCGTTCCCTCCGGGTCTTTAAGTGACTCCGTGTTGGCGCCACCTTTTTGGAGGGTCACCTGAAAGCCACTGCCCCATGCAGCTGTCCCCAAGTCTGCTGCCATGCCTTGTGTGCGCCCACCCGGCTTCATGATCCACTGGGAGGGGCGGCCCACCACTGCACCCACATTCCTGGCAGCTGCGCCCTGACACTCCTGCTGAAATTTCACTGCTACGCTGGGACCTTTAGCTCTACAATGACCGACTGTTTATTTACAGCAAGGATCTGTTCAGAGGGAACAGGAGCAAGGGCACCCCAGTCATAATGAGCACACCCAGCACCAGACCTTAGTTTCTAAACACCATTCTCCACTAACAGGGACCTTAGATAACTGGCTGATCCAGACACGGAGCAGAAAGTCTAAGATGACTCAGGATGGAACATCTCATGTGCCAGGCACTGAGGAAGAGATCCAACAATGGCAGGGACCTGTCAAAAGGACACAGGGGCCAGCTCAAAGCAGAAGCCCCTGGTGGATGAGCAGTAAACAGAGAAAGACAGTGACAAATGACAACCTGCTGAATGAAACAAGAATTCATGCTCCAAAATGGTGACAAATAAACTACAGGAATGAATGGAGGGAGGCAAAGCTCTGCCTCACTTAGAACGTAGAAGGGATGATCGAATCCGAAAGTCACCGACAGCCAACCAACCATCACGCAAGAATCATCAGTGAAGAATTATTTTAAAAAGAATGTCTATATGTGCAAAACTGAGCCACTTTGCTGTAGAGCAGAGATTGGCACAACACTGTAAGTCGACTATACTTCAATTAAAAAAAAGAATCATCAGTGGATATGAAAACTAGCAGTGGAAGTTGCATGAGGAGCAAGATATTGACATAGTCTGAGTATCTCCTGACAAAATACATAGTCTGAATATCTCCTGACAAAACTCAGATATTGACATAGTCTGAGGAGCTCCTGACAAAACACTATAGTTCTAATTATCATCTATAAAATACTTGTGAATTAATTTTACATTGAAGGAGCCTGGCAGACACCATTTTAACCAAGTTAGAGAGTTAAATTAACATCACTGGAAATAGAACAAATCAACATTGTGTCCCTCCCGATCAGAGGCTCTGAGAACACAGCATACCATCTGTGCTCGTCCAGGCCTGGATGCACAGCCTGAACCCACTGACTCACGAACACCAGACAAACCAGACTGAGGGGCAGGTGGAAGAATTGGCCTTTGTGCATCCAAAGTACTGAGGTTGTGGAAGACCAGGAAAACTGGGTGGGACCACCCGATGCACCATGGGACCCCGGGTGGGTGAGGGGTCCAGGGTTGGGATATTTGGTAAAATGCAATCCAGGCCTATGACGAAATTGTATCAGTGTCAATTTTCTGATTTTCCAAGGCTGAGCACCGAAGAACTGATGCTTTTGAATTGTGGTGTGGAGAAGACTCTTGAGAGTTCCTTGGACAACAAGGAGATCAAACCAGTCAATCCAAAGGAAATCAACCCCGAATATTCACTGGAAAGACTGATGCTGAAGCGAAAGCTCCAATATTTGGCCACCTGATGCAAAAAGCCAACTCACTAGAAAAGGCCGTGACACTGGGAAAGACTGAAGGCAAAAGGAGAAGGGGGCAGCAGAGGACAAGATGATTAGACAGCATCACCCACTCAATGGCCATGAGTTTGCACAAACTCCAGGAGATAGTGAAGGACAAGGGAGCCTGGCATGCTGCAGTCCATGGGGTCGGACATGACTGAGTGACTGAACAACAACTGTGGTTGTGGAGTACAGAGTCCTTATTTTCAGGACATACGAGTTCTAAGTTTCAAGGAGCAACCAGGCATTTTGCCCATAACTTATTCTCAAAGTGCTCAGAAAATATATATATATATATATATATATATATATATATGTGGATAAATATAGACACCAAATGATAAGGTGAAGGTAAAATGTCAACAACTAGGAATGTGAGTAAATAGTACATGGCGATTCTTCGCACTATTCTTATAACTGTTCTCTAAGTTTAAGATTATTTCAAACTAAAAAAGAAGGCACAAAAATAAATAATTTTTTTTTTTAAAAGGCAAAGGAGCTAACTTGAAAAGGATGGCCATGGCCAGAGAGAGGACAATTTAATGGCCACTGCCTGCTACACAGCAAATATAAAACCACGAGTTCATAATGTGACTCCCCCAAAAACTGACCATCTTTGAAGGTTCCTAGGGCACAACTCATTATTTTAAAAATTGATAAGTAAAGGGAAAGAATCCAACATTTACCCCAATCTTCTGGTGTAAGATATATTTCAGGGTAACCAAACTGCTGACGGGGGAAGCTCTTATTTATAGAAGAATCACAAGCAGTAAGTATAGGAACAATGAGCAAAGTGGAGTTTCACCATTTTCCACCCTGATGGAATAATGGGTGTGGACAGTGGGCCTTTAGTGGACACATTAGCCACCAGGAATAGCCAGCTGTCTCGGCCTCTGCACATGAGGCCACAGTCAGCCCAGTGAGGCTGGCCCATGGTGGCCGGCCCTCGCCCAGTGACTCCAGGGACAGACGACAGTGGGCCCCGGCTTCCACAGACCAACCACAAAAGGATGAGTGAGTACAGAATGGACATCAGGCCATCCTGAGGATCTGCTGCTAACTTGGGGGCAGTGATGATGGCACAAAGCCAGGTTAAAAAATTAGTTCTCATCAGTTTAGAGATACATATGGAAGTAATTATGAGTAAACTCGTAAGGTGTCTGGGATTTGTTTTAAAACTGCAAATTCACGTAAGGAAAAATTAGCCTCTCAGATTTCATTTATAGCCCTAACTAAGAAGTTGACACATTCCTTAGACAAAGGCAAAGCTGTTGGCTCCATGTTTAAATAAAATACAGCAAATTTTCCTCGGTCATGGGTCATGGGCACAGGACTGCCCCTCAACATGGAGAATCAGGGATGCAAGGCTGCCAGGTTCTCAGTCTTGGAAATCTGTTCTCGGGGCAAGGGGTGGGGCAAAAGTGTTCTTGTTTTTACTTTCATTTACTTTCAAAAGGCAATTTTTTTTTGGAAAGTCACTCAGTCATGTCCAACTCTTTGCGACCCCATGGACTATACAATCCATGGAATTCTCCAGGCCAGAATACTGGAGTGGGTAGCCTATCCCTTCTCTGGGGGATCTTCCCAAGCCAGGAATCAAACTGGGGTCTCCTGCATTGCAGGTGGATCCTTTAACAACTGAGCTATCAGGGAAGGCCCTTCAAAAGGGCCTGGAGAAATCCACGGACTCTACAGTCCATTGGGTTGCAAAGAGTCACACACAACTGAGTGACTTTCAAAAGGCATTAGTCTATCAAAAAGAGAAAACAAAAACAAATTTCTATAAAACAACAGTTTCCCAGATAACTAATAAGGACCTATTGTATCGCACAGGGAACTCAATACTCTATAATGACCTAAATGGGAAAAGAATCTCACAAGAGTGGATATATGTAGATGTCTAACTGATCACTTTGCTGTCCATCTGAAACTAACACAACACTGTAAATCAACTGTACGCCAATAAAATTTAAAAAGAACACGACGGTGTACCAGGCTCCCCTAAGGACATCCTATATCAGCAGGCGTGTGATTGAGAAGTGCACCCTGCAAAGCCACCCCCAGAGATGGCAATGGGTGAGTCCTACTTCCCAGAAGTAACACACAGACACACACACACCACCTTGATTCTACACAACACGGGATGCTCTGTCAGGGTCAGAAGGCCCGTCTGACCCTGAGTGTGGGGGCTATGCGGTGCTGGCTACAGCGGACACTGTGGGGGTGGGATGCTGGCTTCCCACTAAGCAAGTCTCCAGGGAGGTGTTTCCATGCTAGACCTCTGCCTGGAGGCCATACCAGCATCTGGCTGAAGCTGCCACTGCCCTGTTAGGACACGTAATGTCCACCTCCATGGGCCCTGCCTCACCCCCACCCTAGACCTCTCCCCTCCAGGAAGTGCAGAGAAGGGCACGGGGCCCTGAGAAACAAACCACAGAACCCATGACACCCTTCACTCTCCACTCAGAGGACCCCTGGCCGGCACTGCCAGACCTCAGACCATCCAGACGGGAGGCTTACTGTCCTCTGCCCCTTACCTTGGCGTGTTTGGTGGGCATCGTGCTGGACTTACGAGGTGACCCGGCATCCGTGTCCTTCTCTGATCTCAGCTCAGCAGAGGCCTGTGAGAAACCATGAGCCCCCGGGGTCATGAGACGGAGGCCCAGGGTGACAGGTACTTCTTCCCACCTGTAGGACAGTCTACCTGTAGGACTTTCTACCTGTAGGACCTTCTATCTGAAGGACTTTCTACCTGTAGGAACGGCTGCCACCCTGAGTCCATGGCCTCAGGGGCCCCTTTATTCTCACAGTGACCCAACCCCTGGCAGCTGCTGTTATTAACCAACCTCCACACCCCAAAGAGGAAGCGGGGCATGCTGAGAGCTGTAAGGGGGATCAGAGCCCATAACCCAGCTCTGCTCAAAGCCAGAGCCCTGACACCTTCACTACAGTCCAGACAACCTCTTGCCCCAAAAGTGCATCCAAAAAGCCTGTACTGAAAACTGTAAGCCCCTCACGCTCATCTCAGTGGTGAGCACTGCCTTGCAGAGCCGACCTCACGGGGTCAGAATGGAACACGCCCACCGTATCTGCCCCATCACAGCATGCGCTCTGCTCACACCTCGACAAGAAACCGCCAGGTGTCTGCAGTTCATGTTGGGGAGCAAGCAGCAGTGACGAGAGAGTAGAAAACCCTAGAAAGTTTCAACCTGCCAGCTCCTCTGAGATTCAAGAAAGGCTCTTCTACGAAATTAGGAAAGAGGATGAAGAGGAAGCAGTCCAGCTTTCCTGAGAGCTGAGTGACCCGTCAGGGCTGCTGGATCACAGCACAGATGCTGGGCATGGGGTGGGTGGTGGGGGTACAGGTGAGACAGTGACAGCCAAGAGCTAACCGTCTCCCACCACATGGAACGAGGCCCCCACCTCCCACATTACTTGGCAAGCGGGCTTTCCCAGGTGCCCGGCCAGCCCCTTGGCATGAGAAGACTGGCCTTCCTCACCTGTGCTGTGGCCTGTGGGCCCACAGAGAAAGTCTGGAACTTGAAGGGGATATGGGCAGTCTCCCGGGGTCGCAGGA
Source organism: Dama dama (assembly GCF_033118175.1). NCBI lineage: Eukaryota > Metazoa > Chordata > Mammalia > Artiodactyla > Cervidae > Dama > Dama dama. The sequence goes on along the minus strand of NC_083694.1, from coordinate 44,511,494 downwards.
AGAGTTGGGGGGCCAGGTTGCCCCGCAGGTGGAACATGTCCTCCTCCAGCGGCGTGTGCAAGTCAGCTATGTCCTTGAAGTACCGCCACTCCTGACCATCCAGGATGAGGCTAGAGGGAGGGAGTGGTGGGGTAAATGCCCCCAACCACTCAGACCCGGTGGCTGGGACCCTCGAGGACAAAACAAGCTCAGCTTTCAGTTGGAGCTGAGGGCAAAGGCTGGGGGCCTCACGGGGTGCCCGCAATCCCACCTGAGCTCGGGGTTGTCTATCTCGATGGTCACCGTGTGCTGCGCGTTGTGGGGGTTCCTCAGGGCGAACTCGAAGAACTCGGCAGCGCCCAGCGCGGCGTGGATGGTGTGCTGCGTGGTGATGGCCGTGCTCAGCGCGCTGGCGATGCTCTCTGCCTTCGTGCGCTCACGGTAGGCGGCAATGACCTGCAGGTCTCGGGCGTGCTGGGCATGGAGGCTCTGCTGGGCCTGCAGATACAGGGGCCAAGGGGGCCATGGTCCCGAGGCTCAATGCGGCTCAAGGGCTGTTTTATGGCCACCTCCCCTTCTCCACCCCAAATGCCAGACTCCTTTGGCATCAATACCACCTCCTCCTTGGACTCGGGGTCGGGTGGGACTGGCTGCCTCAGGCCCAGGATCTGGGGAGGTGCCATGTGCCAGGGAGGCCACGAGGGCCTCCAAACACAGAGGAGGCCTGGACAGCTGAATGCCTTCAGACTCTGACGCAGAAGGTAAGGATCAAATTTGACTTCTGACTTAAATTAGTTTGGATATTGACTTGCCCATGTCCAACACTCTGGCCTTTCCCCAGGAGGAGATTGACGCTGAGCCATGTGTCTCCCACGGGCTTTGAAAAGAGGAAGGCAGTAGCGCTGACACTTGAGACGTCCCTACGTGGGCATTTTCTGACCAGAGCTTCTCTATGGAATGGAACCTCTGCCAGGCTGGGCTGGACACCACAGCCAGACCTAATTCAGGGTGAGAAACAAACAGCTGGGCTTTTCAACCTGGACTTGAGACAGAGGGCTGTTCTGGCCTATCTCCAAGTGGAGGGGACACAGCCTGTACTGCCCACCAGTTAGAGGCCCCAGGACGAGGGCTCTGGGGGACAGGCCCCGTTAAGATGGGCTCAGGGCTGGCCCATCTTCAGACTGACCGCCCAGGTGTGCACAGCGACGGCTACTCCCCGGTTCACTATAGGCCGGGTGGGTAAAGCCACAGACAGAGACAGTGTGGCCCAGAGCATAAGGTGCCCACATTGTTCCAGGCCAGGGGGAAGGCTGGCAAGAAGGATGGACCTCCCTGTGGGGTCTGGCTCCACCTGCAGTTGCCTGGCACCCAGCTCAGTCTCGTACACACACAAGCCAATCCTCCAGTATCAACTTTATAACTGGTGAAGTGAAAAGTGAAAGTGTTAGTCGCTCAGTCGTGTCCAAGTTTTTGCAACCCCATGGACTGTAGCTAACCAGGCTCCTCTGTCCGTGGAATTCTCTAGGCAAGAATACTGGAGTGGGTTGCCATTTCCTTCTCCAGGGGATCTTCCTGACCCAGGGATTGAACCTGGGTCTCCTACACTGCAGGCAGATTCTTTACCATCTGAGTCATCAGGTATGCCGAGAGCCATCAGTAAAACAGAAGCAATGTCTTGGTCTTTTTCTGCCATAGTTCTGTCTTATTTCTTAATTCAGAACCCATGCAGGCAAAGGTGATGACACGTATTGGACCCCTCTGACTCCCAGAGGCAGCAGTTGGTACTGCGGCCCCAAGACTGGTCCAGAGGTAGGCATCCCACCCACCAGCGCAGGGATACTCGTGAACCACGCGCTGGCATTTCTGGAAAGTAACGCCCTCTCTTCCATGGCACTTGGCGTGGTCTGACAACATGGAACATGGGACTAGTGCCACCAATTTGCTAGTGTGAGGGGCAATCCTGAGATGCCAGGGAGACGGGGCGGTGACCAATCGCAGTCACTAGGGCAGCCGCTGACCTGGGCATTGGACACAGGGTAAGCTGAGTGCCCCTCACATGGAAGCTGCGGCTGCCCCAGGGCCCGCCGGAGGTTCTGACTCTGCACTCCTGGCCCCAGGCCAAACACCTCCCCCCAGAAGCCAGAGACCCACAGCCTTGAGTCTGACCATCAGGGAAAGAAAGCTGCACCCCTAGCTGTCTCCTGACTGTCCTCACATGACCCCCAGCTCCTGGGGTCCATGGAACCACATGATTCCATGCGCTACACATGTGCAGGGTCAGCCAGGACACCGTGCCTGCCAACTCTTCCCAAGGACCCACTGACTTCACAGAACTTCCATCTCTGCTTCAAAGATGAGAATCTTTCCAGAAAGCTCTGGAAGAGAGAGAGACTACCGTATATTTGATAAATCAGGTTACTTTCACCTCAAAATTCTCCAGGGCTATGAACCCAGGAAATTATCACAATTTGGCAGAAAATTTTCTTATATTTGGAAATCCAGTTACTTCCAAATTTACTGCTGTATTCAAAACAAGGGTTCTGAGCTGTTGATTTTCTCTATCAGAACATATCAAATAAGAGGAAACCAGCCAAATTAATCATAATAATGATGTTGGTAACAAAAGCACTGGCAGTTGTCGGGAGGAGGACCTGCTGTGCGTGTGGCCAGCCACCCAGAGGCTGGGACCCCTGCATCCCCGGGTAGCAGCTGATCGGCCCTCAGAGGCTGCACAGGAGGCAATGGCCTGGATGCCCTGTGGCCCGGAAGGAGGCCTGCCCCCAGCCCAACCCTGGGTCAGCCTCCCCTCAAGGCATCCTCACAGCCATAGCTCTGCTCCGCAGCAGGAAGACTCTGCCGCACTTGGCTCCCATGGCCCACCAGTTGTCTGGGCCCAGCCATGTCCCCTCTCACATCCCCTCCTGCTGTGCTCCACGCCCTTTCTCCCCTCAACCAACTCAGGGTGGTTACTTGTCCACCTGTGGGCACCGGGTGAGGGCCAGGCAGGGCAACTCTGCTTGTGTCCACCAGGCCACGGGCACAGGCCTGGCTGGAGAAGGCTGTCATCTGTTCAGACACCCATCTGCCTCGATGTAGAGGCCCCTAGGGCCCCTGTGGGCTCCTCATCCCATAAACTCATAAGGTACAACCATGTTCGCCTGTTTCTTAGCTGCAAAATACTACAGGGTCTTACTTAGATTTTTAGTCCAAAGTGGGAATTCTGATCATCACGGTTGCTCTGACACCTGTGATTAAAAAGTCCTCATGACTTTGCTCCCCAAACCTGGGGAACCCTCAGAATCCCTCTCAGAGCTGTTTTAAAAGTTTAGGCTCCAAGGACCCCACCCCGCACCAGAAATTGATTAGAATGGAGCCCAGGAATTGGTTTTTATTCAAAGTACCACCATAATTCTGGCTTGAAAACCTCCCCTGATGGCTTAGAAGTCGAATCTCTCATGTTCTGTAATGAGGACGCAGAAGGGACAGCGTAGCTCCTGCAATGTTCCAGTGAACCCGCCCGCTCCTGCTGGGGGACCCAGGACCCAGACTCACCAGGGCACCCAGCCCACGGCGGCCCAGCTCTGATCCACACTCCCGCAGTCGCACGGCCCTCATGCGCTCCAGCTTGCGCCTGCGGACGGCATCCCCTTCTTGACCAACGCCCTGGGGCCCCCGGGCTCCCGGTCTCTGGGGTGTGAAGAGCAGGGCAGCCAGTCCGCTGTCCACATCGGCCAGCTTCTGGGCTTGGACCACATTTTTCACTGCTGGAAGGTTCAAAGAGAGGGTCGGAGGTTAAAGGGCAGAGTTTATGCTGTCTAAGCTGCCAGGGCTCCATGCCTAGCAGAACACTTCGCCCAGCGAGGGAGCCCAGAAAGCACCCAGCTTCTCATGAACCCTGGGGTGCTGACAAGGGTGGAAATGGTGCACCCTGCCCTGGTCGGCATCCTTCCCTTCTCCAGCCTCTCACATAGAGGGGATTCGGTCTCGGTCCCGGGACACAAATGTATGAATCCCCCTAGGTGATCGTCTAGGAAAAATCTCAGTGTTGCAGAAGCTCACGCCCTCAGGATGCCCCAGGGCCATGACCCTGCTCACCCCTAGTCCCTCCAGCAAGCACCCTCGACACCCGGCTCCACTCTGAGCTCTCAGGCACATGGTCCCAGCAGGTCCTCAAGCTCACCTGGGTGGGGGTGTCACAAGCCCCAAGTTCAGATCAGGAATTGGGGGCTCTGAGGAGTCCTGTCCCTCAGCCTGAGGTCCCTGGACAGCCAGGGTGGGTGAAGACTGTACCACCCTGGCTCATACCCCAAGTCCTCTGCCCTGCACCTGCTTCCTCTGACTGGTGGAGTCTCCCGAGCCCTGTCTCCTCTGGGGGTTCTACTGGAACCCTGGACCCAAAGGCAAGTGGTGCAGCTGACAAACGGAAGCCGCAGCAGGCAGGCCAGGCCCCTGTAGGCAGGAGAGCTGCACTGCCTTCCTCCCGTCCAGCAGTGCTCCCGGGACATGTGCACATGACATGAGCCACATCACAAGCTGACACACAGACTCCTGGGCAATCACTACACCAGGCACAGGCAAGCAGGTGAGAGGGAGCCCCCGACCTCGAACTGGGTACTTCCTCCAGGCACTCCCAGAATCACAGGATGTAACCTCTAGCCTGACTCCGCTGGCCGGGCACCCACTCCCTGTCCTCGTGTGTCTCCACCTCCTGCTGCAGCGCTCCACATCCTCCCTCAGTAGAGACGAGCACTATTTCCAGGTTCTGGGTGCCATGAGATGGTGCAGACATCTCACACTGTCATCCCAAAAGAACACTTGTCCTGTGTCTGGGGTTCAACTCCACAGGGATAGGAGCTCCAATCTGGATCAGGCTCGAGCAGCCCGAGGCCCACGGTCCCACGAGGAGGAGCCAGGGTAGGAGATGAACAAGGATGGGGGTGATCGATCAGCTCGTGTGTTCAGACTGCATCACCCCAATAATCACTTTCCCGGTTCCAATTAAACCAGAAATGAAATTCAGCATGACCATGCGGGACCACATTGCTGAAGCCAGGAAGCACCTTGTAAAGCTCAGCACAACTTCCTGCTTTCAGAACCTTGCCAGGGGGTGGACACAGCTTCTGGTGGAGCACCCCTACCCTCTGGTTTTGATTAAAATAGGGATTGGAGGACCAGTGACCCTGGAGGCTCTCAATCCCTTCAACAAAACCTCACTATTGTAACTCCCCGCACTCCCCAGAGGAGCCCCTGATCTGCCAGGCCCCGGACCATTCATTTTACAAAACCACTCCCACTTTTTTGGCTTTATACTATACTGTTCATGCAAAAAAGGCAAAATGGTTGCCTAAGGAGGTCTTCCAAATAAGTGAGAAAAGAAGAGAAAAGAAAGGCAAAGGAGAAAAGGAAAGATACACCCATCTGAATGCAGAGTTCCAAAGAATAGCAAGGAAAGATAAGAAAGACTTCCTCAGTGATTAGTGCAAACAAATAGAGGAAAACAACAGAATGGGAAAAACTAGAGACCTCTTCAAGAAAATTAAAGGTACCAAGGGAACATTTCATGCAAAGATAGGCACAATAAAGGACAGAAATGGTATGGACTTAACAGAAGCAGAAGCTATCAAGAAGAGGTATCAAGAATACACAGAAGAACTATACAAAAAAGATATTCATGACCCTGATAACCACGATGGTGTGATCACTTGTCTAGAGCCGGACATCCTGGAATGCAAAGTCAAGTGGGTCTTAGGAAGCATCACTACAAACAAAGCTAGTGGAGGTGATGGAATTCCAGTTGAGCTATTTCATATCCTAAAAGATGATGTTGTGAAAGTGCTACACTCAATATGCCAGCAAATTTGGAAAACTCAGCAGTGGCCACAGGGCTGGAAAAGGTCAGTTTTCATCCCAATCCCAAAGAAAGGCAATGCCAAAGAATGTTCAAACTACCATACAGTTACACTCATCTCACATGCCAGGAAAGTAATGCTCAAAATTTTCCAAGCCAGGCTTCAACAGTACGTGAACTGAGAACTTCCAGATGTTCAAGCTGGATTTAGAAAAGGCAGAGGAACCAGAGATCAAACTGCCAGTATCCGTTGGATCATCAAAAAAGCAAGAGAATTCTAGAAAAACATCTATTTCTGCTTTATTGACTACGCCAAAGTCTTTGACTGTATGGATCACAATAAACTGTGGAAAATTCTTCAAGAGATGGGAATATCAGACCACCTCACCTGCCTCCTAAGAAATCTGTATACACGTCAAGAAGCAACAGCTAGGACCAGCCATGGAACAACAGGCTGGTTCCAAAGTGGGAAAGGAGTACGTCAGGGCGGTATATTGTCACCCTGCTTATTTAACTTATATGCAGAGTACATCATGAGAAATGCCAGGCTGGATGAAGCACAAGCTGGAATCAAGTTTGCAAGGAGAAATATCAATAACCTCAGCTATGCAAATAACGCCACCCTCATGGCAGAAAGTGAAGAGGAACTGAAGAGCCTCTTGATGAAAGTGAAAGAGTGAAAAAGTTGGCTTAAAACTCAACATTCAAAAATCGAAGATCATGGCATCCGTTCCCATTACTTGATGGCAAATAGATGAGGAAACAATTAAAATAGTGAGAGACTTTATTTTCTTGGGCTTCAAAATCACCGCAGCCATGAAATTAAAAGACGCTTGCTCCTTGGAAGAAAAGCTATGACCAACATAGCATATTAAAAAGCAGAGACATTACTTTGCCAACAAAGGTCCATCTAGTCAAAGCTATGGTTTTTCCAGTAATCGTGTATGGATGTGAGAGTTGGGCCATAAAGAAGGCTGAGTGCCAAAGAATTGATGCTTTTGAACTGTGGTGTTGGAGAAGACTCTTGAGAGTCTCTTGGAATGTAAGGACATCAAACCAGTCCATCCTAAAGGAAATCAGTTCTGAACATTCATTGCAAGGACTGATGCTGAAGCCGAAGCTCCAATACTTTGGCCACCTGATGCGAAGAAGTGACTCATTGGAAAAGTCCCTGATGCTGGGCAAGATTGAAGGCAGGAGGAGAAGGGGACGACAGAGGATGAGATGGTTGGCATCACCAACTCGATGGACATGAGTTTGAGCAAGCTCCAGGAGTTGGTGACGGACAGGGAGGCCTGGCATGCTGCAGTCCATGGGGTCACAAAGAGTCAGACATGACTGAGTGACTGACTGAACTGCACTGAACTCCCACCAGTTACCTGGGATGGGGACTTCCTGCTCCATCAGCCAGCTCTCCATCCATCCTCTGGGTGACCAGAGGGACCAGCTGGGGGTTGAGAAACACTGGCCCCAAAGCAGAGAATCCAGACTCTAGTCCAAGTTCACAGCCCTTAACCACACCGCCGGCCAAGTCACCTGACCTCTCTGTCTCGGCTTCTCTGACATTAAAATGAGGTGCCTGACTCACGCAGCATGGACCCCCTGGAGCATCTGAATGTACCCCGGCCCCTCTCCTGGGAAGAATGAGAAGGACCCACAAAGTTTGGGCTGAAGTTCCAGGAGACTGTGGGATCCTGGAGGCCTCCTTCTCCTGAGCTCCTCAGCTCTGACTTCCCACCTGGGGCACAGATTCAAGGCCAACAACATCAAGGGCCATCAACACAAGAAGTTCATGGTGGTTTTGGATTCACATGAGATGACCCACAACATTTGGGGGGTGCTCCTCTACGGGCACCCTCCACTTTTCATTCCAAGGACAGTATTTGACATTCAGGTCTGTGGGTCATTCGACAGAAAATCTTCCCGGTTATGCAAGATTTTCACCAAGCCCAGGTCTTTATCACCCGAGTTTCCTAACTGGTTTATTCTTCTCTTTCCGACATGAGGAGTTTCAAACTAGTTTTAAGAATCAGTCTCTGTGTATCCTGACCTTTCTCCATTTCCTCTTCCCTCACAAAGCAGCAGATGCCTAAAAACAGACGTCACTCATAGAACTGTGAACTCTGAAGAAGAACAGTGGCTTCCACCATCTGGGGAGGGCAGGGTGGAAGGGCACGGTGACTCAACATGGCCTGCAGGTCACTGAGCCAGATGCTGAGCCACCAGTCCACCCCCAGATCCAGGACAGCGGGCACCACACAGCCTCACATGTGTGTACCTGCATAAGCATGCACACACGCACACACAGCCTCCCCTCCATCCCCCCCACCCCCCCAGCCCATCACACCAAGCACAACCCTCCCCTCCTGCCCACAGGTTCCTTGCCCTCTCCACTCACGTCTGGGGCCCCCGGGTGTCAGGAGGCTGCCTCCCGTGAAGCCGCCAACGCCGTCATTCGAGATGACCCTCGACCTGGAAGGTGGCAGGGAACTGGGACTCCCCACTCTCTGTTCACACAAGTGACCTGCATGAAAACACCCCCCACACACACCACCCCGCACAACACATTAATACCAGAAAAGAGTCTGACAACACACATACACCCCTGATAAGGAGATCTGGCTTCAAATACCCCCTGATCCACCATCATCCCCACATTCCACTCTTGGCCTGAATTTGTTTTGCAACAGAGATGGTGGGTGGCCAGCAGAGGCCTGTGTTCCCTCGAGCACCCTGCTCTCCAGGCCCACACTTCCTCTCCTTCCCCTGAGCAGCCATCTGCTCTCCGGAGAGGAGTTGGGGCTCAGGACCCTCAAGGCAGGTCTCCAGGAGCCCAGCTTGTGCTCTGGGATGTTCACAGACTCTGTCATCAGCCCTCGAGTGTCACGCTGCTGCAGGAAGGCCTTTGTACCCTTCTGCAAACATCTGTGCCCAAAAACTCCTGGCGGGGAGGAGTCTCCATGTGAGACCCCCCTGGGGAGAGAGGAGACCCCCACAGAGCCCCTGGGGGAAGGGTGAAGGAGCCTCAATAGGTGGCCCTTGGGTGAGAGAGAAGCCCCCATGCAGGGTCCCTGCGGGTGGAGGAGAGGAGACCATGCAGGGCCCAGGGGCTGTTTGCTGAAAGAGCCCTGGAGGGGACAAAGTCGCTTCAGGGGACAGGGTGTCCCAAGGGCCAGCCCCACTTCCCTCCAGCTGAACCAGGGCAGGCTTCACTACTTCCAGTGTCATCGGGTCCCAGGGATGACAAGTGTTTGCCGCAGACGTGCTTCGCCTGGGTGGACGGGCCCTGTCCTCGGGACCACCACCTCTCTGCGTTGACCTGACACCCCTCGGGGTGAGGCAGACAGAACTCAGCTGTCAGACCCAGAAACAACCACCAAACACAAGACACGCTATCATCTCTCTGATTCCAGCTGGGAGCTGAACACCGGCAGTCTGGGGTGTCCGGCGGTCTTTCTGGGAGGGGTTAGAAGGGGACCCCTCCCCCAGATGGGAGCCGGGGGAGGGGGTGACTCTCCTGCTCAGCTCAGCAGCCCCCTTCGGCCCCACCTCCGCAAGTCTACTTGCTGCCGGGAGGCTGCTGTTCACGGGCAAGCCCAGGGCCCAACCATCAGCACGCCCCTCTGCCTGCAGGTGTCAGCTCGTCCTCGCGGGGACGAAGGTGGGGCTTGTGTCTCCAGCAACCTGATGAGAACTCTCTCTGGGCTGTTCTCAGCCAAGGCTGGAAAGAGGGTAGCCATCCTTCCAAAGGAAGTCATGGTCCCTGCACTGCTCCAGAGGGGGGCCGCCACCCCCAGACACCAAGGAACAGTAGCAGACCCTGGAACTGAAGTTGGAGATCCCAAACACATCGGTGCGATAGCAGACCATCCCCCACAAAAGATGAGTGAAGACAAAGGCCTGCTATGGGCATGGGAAAGGCCAGATTCAGAAATGAAAAACCAAGGGACTTCCCTGGTGCTCCGAGCTTCCATGACAGAGGGCACAGTGTTCGATTCCTGGTTGGGAAACTAAGAACCTTCAGGCCATGCAGCAGGGCCAAAAATAAAAATGACAGACAGAAATCGTCTCTGGTCAATCAAGGAGCAATTCACTCGACAAGGTTTAAAGGCTGGTGACACAGCAGTGAGGGAGTCCTGTCCTCAGCGAGCTTTCGTTCTGATCCTCTTGAGCATTTTCTGGGAATCTCGGCTCCCCGAGGCCTTCCTGCCTCCCCTCCTGTGATGGGAGCTGCCTCCGTCACCTGCCCAGCCACCACACACTCAGATGCAGTCCTGGCAAACTGGAGGTTCCGCTTCTTCCACATCCTCCTGGGGAAACGGCCGCATGGGCGGGTGTGGAAGCCCATGGTCCAGCGCCCCTGTGGGCAGCGGCAGCCCCAGAGAGTCTGCGGTCAGAACTGTTCTGTCGTTGCTCTGGGAACCAGCAGGAAGCCGCCCCACCGTCCACTCTCATCGCCCGCAGCTGCCCCCACGCCCTTTCCAGGGGTCTTCCATCTTCCCCTGCAAACTGAAGCCGCTAAGCATTGTTCTCATCTCCAGGGTACCTATTTTTGACCTGACACCAGCTATCGTCCTAGGATCGTGAACCTCCTCCCTGAGAAAGGAACCTGGTATCGACCCCTCCTCACTCAGAGGAGCTCTCACATCTGAGGTTGGCTTCATCCCCTGACGTCCAAGATGACGGAATCCTGAGGCCAGACAAGTTCTCAGACTGGCCGGCATAGCGATTACTTCCTGAGTCCTCCCACGGCTGTGCTGGGTCAAGGGCAAACATCACAAGGGAGAACCAGCAGTGTCCTTGAGGGCCCACTGCCGTGACTTTCTCCACCACCTTAACCCAGCGAGTGGGTCCCTGGGTCGTGGGCAAGGCGGCCTATGGTCCACCCGGATCCAGTTGAAAGGAGGCAGGCATGTTGTGAGCCTGATAATAGCTCCACTGAGACCCACAGAAACCCAGGGAACTGCAGCAAAGCCTAGATCTGCTCCACCAGCTCGCGGGGGCAGGTGACAGCATCCTTGGAGCTCCAGCTCTCAGGAGGACCGACTATCACCACAGCGTGTGACCCAACAGAACACATGGTCACCTCCCCCACAGACAAGGGCCGTCCTGGGTTTCCTGACCACTTCTTCCCACTGTATTTGTATTTGGAGCTTCGGTTTGTTTAGAAACATGCTATCGTGCTAGTGCTGTCACTTCAGTTGTGTCCAACTCTTTGCGACGCTATAGACCGCAACTCCCCAGGCTCCTCTGTCCATGGGACTCTCCAGGCAGGAATACTGGGGTAGGTGGCCATGTCTTTCTCCAGGGCATCTTCCCAACCCAGGGACTGGACCCATGTCTCTTACATCTCCTGCACTGGCAGATGGGTTCTTTACGACTAGCGCCACCTGAGAAGCCCTTGTTTAGAAAGGGGTTAGTAAACTGGAGAAACCGGGTTTACATTTGCACACCTGCTCGAGGACTGCATGGAGTGAAGGTGCCACATCTCATGGGGGTACAATTTGCAACCTGAAATTGCTGAGTTTTTCTTCCCCTTCCATGAGACGGAAAGTTACATCTGGGGACCAACACATGGCTACAGAGCAGTGTGTGTTAGTCTCTCAGTCGAGTCTGACTCTGGCTCGTCTGTCCATGGGATTTCCCAGGCAAGAATACTGAAGTGGGTAGCCACTTCCTTCTCTAGAGGATACGGAGCCAAGACCACCTCAAATCTGCATGGCTCCCAAAGCAGCCAGGTAACCACCCTCACTTCCATTGCGCTAACAGAGTGATCACACTGTTCGACTCCAAACCCAGGTCATCCATCAAAGTCCACAGCAACGGGTGCTCCCATAACCCCGAGAACATCAGTACTTGACCGTGGAGCCCGGGGTCAGGTCCCTCAGGAGGCCTGCAGATACAGTGCAGTGGTCACACACACAAGCAGGATCCTGGGATAAAAAATTCTGAGATCTCTAAATGATGAAAAGGAAGTGTTGGTCTGCTCAGCTGTGTCCGACTTTTTGTGGCCCCATGGATGTAGCCCGCCAGGCTCCTCTGTCCGTGGCATTCTCCAGGCAAGCATACTGGAGTGCATAGCCATTCCCTTCTCCAGGGGATCTTCCAAACCCAGGGATTGAACCCAGGTCTCCTGCATTGGCAGGCAGATTCTTTACTGTCTGAGCCACCAGGGTAACGCAGCAGAAGCGCCTGGCATGAAAGGAGTATTAAATAGCTCGTCTGAGCCGAGAAGCCGCAGAGCACAAGGACAGCCCTCTGCCACAGAAAGGTTCCCAGGGGACCCAGGCGTCATGCCTCGATCCACAGCCTCACACTTGAACTCGGCTGTGAATGCAGAGGCCCTGGTGCCACCCAGGCGGGTGCTGGCCCCACCTCTGTCCCCTCAAAAGGCCCACACAGCCATCACCGCCTCTGCCAGCCTGTGCCTGCTGCTTGGCTCAGAACAACCAGTTTTATAAAGAAATAAAAGCCATGACACTTTTATTTTTCTCTTTTCAAAAACCGCAGACTGTACAGAGGAAAGCACAGTGCGGCCGCGTCGTACAAGTGGGCTGCGTGCTGCGGCGCTTCGTTATCCATCCCTGCTCGGCGACAGCGCAGCCTCCCAGGCAGGCTGTCTCAGGCTCCTTCCCACCGCCTTATCTCTGTCTTGCAGGCAAAGTATGAAAATGACAATTTAAGATAACATATAATGGAGCTAATCTTTCTTCCGAAGATAAGATTTTAAAACCTGGAGTCACTGCATATTTGTGGGCTGGTGAATTAAATATAAAAATAGCCAACACAATCTCAGAGGCAGAAGAAGTCTTCTAGCAACTCCCCTCCGTCATGGGCACTTTTGAATAATGTCTGCTCCTCACACGCAGCTCATTTATTTCTCTAGGACCTAATTGAGTTTTGCTGTTTCCATATTGTCTGTTTTCCGGGCTGCCTTGGATCCAACAGCTGTAAACAAGCGAGCAGAAGCCTCAGACCCAGCTTAATGAGCTCCACGCTGGTTCCCGCTGCTCGGCTCTGGCTCTCGGCACACGTCGGTGAGGCCCATGGGGCTGCAGGCTCTAAAATCAGGCTGGGCTGTGAGGAATGGAAAATTCCCCAAGAAAGTGACAGAGAGGCTAGAGTCCAGAAGCCTCGATGGCTTGGTGGTGTCCTGCTTTCAGTCCTCCCACGGTCCCCTGGAGGGGATGGAGCAGGCTGGTCACTAGGCCCCCGGGGCTCATGCTGCCCTCTGCCCTGAGGCGAGCACAGGCAGGCCTGCAGGCCTAACGTCCCCTGTCCCATCAGCGCTTAGTGGAGCCATGAGAATGTCCAGGCAGGACCATGCCAGGGCCAGAGAGGGCTTCCTCGGGGCCTCTGCCGAGCAAATGTTGGGATACCATCTGACATGAGGTCAAGGTGCTTGACTCTGAAGGAGAGCATCCCTGTGCTCCTCTGTCCCTCTGTCTCCCTGTCCCTCTGTCCCTCTGCTCCTCAGTCCTTCTGCTCCTCTCCCCAAGCTGTGCGTGTGGAGCTTAGGAACAGTTCTCTTGTCTCTCCCCCACAATGAGGCAGTGGTATGAGCTGACCGAGCTCTCTCCTGAAGCCAGGCATCTTATGTGAGGATCATCACGGAGATGTCCCATGCACAGTACCGAAACAGAAGCTGGGCAAGACCAAGACAGCGAACAATCCCAAACCCCAACCAGATATCAGGAACACCAAACAATCAGTGCCAGGTAAGGCTCAGTGGTTGAGACAGAGGCTCTGGGATCATGGCAGGCACTCAGTGGACAAGGCTAGACTCAGTGGTCAAGGACAGACTTGCTGGTCAAGGGCAGACTCAGTGGTCAAGCTAATGAGAGCTGAATTCCTACCGAGAGCTGCTGCCTATGTGACCACTGTCCTAACGGGGCTCACGCCCCAAATGGGAAGCAGAGTGGCTACTTGGGAACAACAGCCAAGCTGCTGGGGATTCTTACCCACGTTGGCCAAGGTCAAGTGCAGTTGGCCCTTCACCACTGTGTGGACGTCAATGGGCTTGACGCAGCCAAACCTGGTCACGTCTCCACTCACCACCATAGCATCCTGCTCGTATTCAGTCGCCACGACCTCCAGCTCGTGCGAGACCTGCACGGCCGGCCGCCCTTGGCGAAGGAGGTGCTGCAGAGGAGAAGGGATGGGTCAGAGGGCGGCTGAGGCAGAGGCCATCTGCTTCTGAAAACCCGAGTCCTTGATGTTAAAGACTGATGTCAAGTCTTTAACAAAGTGCATCCTGGTCCACCCACTGAGCAAATATGAGCAGGCCCAGCAGCCCCGCACGGAGCCTCCTCTGCAGAGGAAAGTCGGGAAGTGCACGACAAGGGGGCCCCTGAGGAAGCCCAGTGAGAGCCCCAAGGAGTCTCCACTGGGCCTCCGTGCAGGGAAGGCAGGGGGCATGCCAGGCCTGGGTTGGGAGCGCTCCAGAGTGGCTGAAAGATGGGCAGCGGGTCTAAGGAGGGACCACAAGGCAGACGGAGCCAGGTCAGGAGGGTTTCCGGGCCAGACCTAGGCTCAGAGCCAGGCCAGGCAGACCCAGGAAGTACCGGGATATTCTAGAGCCCACTCTTCTCTGCTAATCAAGTTTAACCCCTCAGTCCTCAGCCTGAGCCCAAGGGCAGTGGGGCCGGGTGGGACGGAGGGCTCAGCCCCTCCTCCTGCATGGCCTGGGGAAGGTGACCAGGCCTCTCGACTTCATATAGCAATGGAAGCATGGGGCCAGGTTAAGTTCCTGCTTCTGGAATTCTGGCCCTGTCCCCCCAGCACCCATCTCTGGGGTGGACACACTCAGACCAGATCCCTCCTTAGCAGGTCTGGGGGCTTCCAGCTGCATAGACCCTGCTTGCTCAGCAGTGCTTGTCCACATGATGCCAACACAGGCATGGTTCAGGAGTCTCGGTGGCCGGATGGGGTGAAGACTCCTCCAGAGGGACACTGGTCAAGGCAAGAGGTGACACCCAGCTGCCCAGGGAGCAACGATGGCAATTAAAAACGGTACTGCTTCTCACCTCAGAAACTGCAGAGACTTTTTTAAGAGCTAATAACCCATAAAGGGTAGGACGGCAGCAGGTCAGTCTTCCCTACCCAGTGCTCTGCACACACTGCCCCTGGCTCCTTCCACTGCCCTGGGGCCTCACCCCCGCAGGGATGGGCCCTGAGACCTAGGGGGTGGGGGCAGTTACAGCCGGAGTCAGCTGAAAGAGGGAAGAAGGGAGGAAGGAGCAGGTGGCTCTCTGAGGATGGAGAGCACAGGGTCAGAGCCACTGCAACGGGACATGCAAGTACCAGAGCCATGAGCTCCTCAAGGGGACAGGGCGCTGAGGAGCAAGGGGGGATGGGAGCGGCCCTGCAGGTCTCAGGGACCAGCCATGCAAGGCTCAGGTAGGGTAGCCTAGGGGGCTGTGGCCGGAATCCAGAAGGAAAACAGCTGTGGGGCTTCCCTGGTGGCCCAGTAGTTAAGAATCCACCTTGCAAGGTAGGACCTGTGGGTTCAATGTCTGGGAACTAAGATCCCATATGCAGTGGGACAACTAAGTCTAAGCACCACAACTACTGAGCCTGAGCACCACAACCAGAGAGACCACGTGCCAAAGCGAAGGATCCCATATGCCAGAACTAAGACCTGATCCAGACGAATAAATAGATAAATAATTTTTAAAAAAAAACGGGATAAAGGAAAAGTTGGTGAAGGTCAGAGAGATTCCAGAGCCATAGGGATGGCTCTGTATCCTCAGTCCTTCTGCTCCTCTCCCCAGGGCGGAGGGTTAGGGGGCAAGCTCTCATGACGGCACATGGGCAAGTGGCTGTGATCCAGGGCCTGGTCTAGAGGCTGCCATGTGACCCCATGCTGACCCTCTGGGGTCCTGGTCACATGACAGGGAAGGTTCGGGGAGAAGCCCCAGAGAAGAAAATTGAATTAATGTGTAGATTTCAGTTTTAGCCTATGAGGAGAATAGAAAGCACAGTTAGAAAAAGGATGAGATTCTAATTCTCGTGATTCATGGAACTGAGAACAGGCATCGGGAAACAGTTCCCCAGCCCATCACTCACTCATCATGTCCTCCATCCTGAGGGTGCACCTCAGTGGGTGGGCCCAGCCCCTGGGGAACAAGGCCGACCCCTTGCTGCTCTCAGGGAGCTGTCATGCTCACTGTCAAGGGAGCAGAGCCAACATTACCTGCTCAATTGAGGGTCTGATGACGGATGTAACCTAGCGTGATGGAGTTTAGGCTCTGTGAACATCGCTTCCTTTGGGGAAGGCAAGGACTCGGCAGTGTCGGAATTTGTGAACCAAGGAGCCAGGCCGACACCCAGCACTGGGCAATGACCAACACCGCCAGGTGACAGACCTTGCAGGAGAGACTGTGGGAAAAACCTACCTTCAGCTGAACGGCAGCAGATCCAACAAGAAGCAGGGAGTCCCCATCCCAGACGTCGATCTGCAGGGTCTGCATGGCCAGGTAGCGGGCAAACCAGCGCTGCTCCCCAGGTCTCAGGAACCCAGGGTCCACCAGGTACTTACGCTGAAAGCCCGGAGACCCTGTGCAAAGAGGCCCCAAACAGGCCCAACAGTAACTGGAATCATTTATCATCTTTATACACTTGGAGGACTTTCTGCTCTGAGCATGATGAAAAATTTCCACTTCTAGCAGAGCCGTAACTTAATAAATATATTAATCAAAACATTACAAAATACCCAAATTAACAACAGGAAGAGTAGTGTTCAGAAGACTATATTTCTTTCCAATATATGCAATAAGCTACTCCTCAAATAAGACAGATGTGTTTCACCAAGTCCTGGTGAAACAGTCAATGCTGAACAAGGACAGATGCCCTGATGGGGCCAGCCAGGGAATATGAAACCCGATGCATAGGATTTAGGGAGAAATACCATCTACTTCTTCTGTACAAACTGGGACATTCAGGGACTTTCCTGGTGGTCCAGTGCCTAAGATGTCACCTTCCAAAACAGGGGTTGCAGATCTAATCCCTGGTCGGGGAGCTAAGACTCCATATACCTCAGGGCCAAAAAGCCAAAACAGAAGCAATGCTGTAACAAACTCCAAACTTTAAAACATGGTCCACATCAAAATATCTTTAAAAAAAAAAAAACTAGGACATTCACCAGAGACAGAAGATGTGATAGATAGGGAGAGAGATAGATATACAATGGAATATTACTTGGCCATTAAAAAGAATCAAACAATGCCATTTGCAGCAACATGGATGGACCCAGAGATGATCACACTAAGCAAAGTAAGTCAGAAAGACAAATATGATAGAATTTCATTCATATGCAGAATCTAACACATGACACAAATGAACCTATCTACAAGACAGAAATAGACTCATAGACATAGAGAACAGACTTGTGATTGCCAAGGGGGAGAGGAAGTAGAGGAGGGAAGGGCTGGGAGTTTGGGGTTAGCAGATGCAAACTATTTATATATAGGATAGGTAAATAACAAGGTCCTACTGTAAAACACAGGGAGCTATATTCAATATCCTGTGATAAACTGTAGTGGAAAAGAATATGAAAAACAATATATATATATATATATATATATATATATATATACACACATATATATATATATACG
Source organism: Dama dama (assembly GCF_033118175.1). Lineage (NCBI taxonomy): Eukaryota > Metazoa > Chordata > Mammalia > Artiodactyla > Cervidae > Dama > Dama dama. Next base: position 44,494,049 of record NC_083694.1, on the reverse strand, counting down.
TACAACTGAATGAATATACTTCAAAAAGGTTTTTTAAAAACTGGGATATTCACACACAGGCATGTACAGAGCTTAAGCTGAAATAGAGCTTAGCACATGGTGCTGAGCCCACCCCAAGTCACCACCGAACCCCAACACACCTAGTCCCACAGGGACCCAGGCCTCTCTGGGGTCCCCCTGGTGTCAGGCTTTTCAATATGAGACAGGAGTTGGACTGTGACTCCTGCCTTCCCTTTCCAAAGTGGCATCATCATTAATCCTTGATTGACAAAAATGTCACTGAAATCACCATTAGTCAAAGTGCAGGAAGAGCAACACGGGGGTGAGGCAGTCAATTCCTAGGCAGGTTGATAAGAAGTCCAGGGTCCCCAAGGAGGAGAGAGGGGTCTGTGGCTCTCAAGGAGGAGATAGGGGTCTGGAATTCTCAAGGAGGAGGAAAGGACAAACATCTTTTTTCTCTACATTTCTTAGTCTTAGTCACATAAAGTGGTTTTTTTTCTTTAAGCCCAGAGCTGATGATTACACAACAAACAACTCAGCTTAAACTCTGTACTAAGGGCTTTCCTCATAACTCAATCGGTAAATCATCTGCCTGAAATGCAGAAGACCCAGGTTCAATTCCTGGGTCGGGAAGATCCCCTGGAGAAGGAAATGGCAACCCACTCCAGTATTCTTGCCTGGAGAATCCCATGGACAGAGAAGCCTGGCGGGCTACAGTCCACGGGGACCCAAGAGTTGGATACAACTTAGCAACTAAACCACCATCACCAAGGATTATATGACAACAATGAATCATGCTTGAGGACAGTTTCTCCTTCTTGAAAACCTTCTGACTAATCCTGTTATCTTAAAATGTATACTTTGGGAGTGGGTCTGGTAAGATCTTTCTATTGTTAGTTCTAATCCTGTCATCTTAAAATGTAAATTGTGGGAGTGGGTCTAGTAATATCTTTACAACCTTGAGACATTCTTTTGATTTATTGCAATAACCAATTTAAAAAGTACATAGCTCCCTTCCTAAGAATAGTAAGTGGGAGCACTCTCTGTTCCCCTTCTGATGTCTTGTCAGAAGCCTTCTCTGTCCCTTTTTCACTTTAATAAAACTCTGCTACACAAAAACTCTTGGGTGATCATGTCTGGTCCCTGGTCCCGAAGCTAAATCTTCTTTGGAGATCACAAATCTGACATTGTTCACCCGTAAGCTAGCTATCAAGGGAAACATACTGAATACAGCAGTTCTTCCCTTTCCATCAACCATATAAGAGTATTTTAAAAGCAGTCCATATAATCAAAGCTATGGTTTTTCCAGTAGTCATGTATGATGTGAGAGTCAGACCATAAAGAAGGCTGAGCACCAAAGAACTGATGCTTTCAAATTGTGGTGTTGGAGAAGACTTTTGAGAGTCCCTTGGACAGCAATGAGATTAAACCAATTCAAAAGGAAATCAAACCTGAATACTCATTGGAAGGACTGTTACTGAAGCTGAAACTCCAATATTTTGGCCACCCTGATGCAAAGAACAGACTCACTGTTAAAGACCTTGATGCTGGGAAAGATTGAGGGCAAGAAGAGAAGGGGGAGGCAGAGGATGAGATGGTTAGATATCACCAACTCAATGGACATGAATTTGAGCAAACTCCAGGAGATAGTGAAGGACTGGGGAGGCTTGACAGGCTGCAGTCCATGGGGTCGCAAAGAGTCAGACATGACTCAGCAACTGAACAACAACAAAAGCTGGGGAGGAAGGCAAATGTTCACTCAGCAGCCTGAGTTGCCGGGCCAGGCTTAGCCCCTCACCCCCTGCAGCCACCTCAGCCCATTGGCACCCACATAGCGCCCCCTCCACTCTCCTCAAGGCCAGGACAGTGGGAGCAGTGAAGCAGGTCAGGACAGTACCCACCGGGCGTTAAGGGGGAATAGGGGGTGGTCCTGGTGGGCCCAGGGAACACAAAGAAAGGTCCAGACACATGCTGGCTCCAGCCAGAAGCACCCCCGCCCCCCCACGCCAAGGCAGTGCTGGGTAGCAGGACAGAGGCCATGGGAGGGGCTTGGAATGATGTCATATGTGGCAGGCCAGGCCCCAGTGTCCCATCTCCAGTGACCAGAGCAACTCACCAGGCCAGTGGAGGTCAAGGACCCTGCTGCCCTGCCCCAGCCCCACCAGCCAGCTCCAAGAGCTAAGCAGCCTGGGCATCTAGTCAGTCTCACGACACCCACCCTGAGGCTGCTCATCCAGGTGCCCTGGGGACTGGAAAGAGGACCAGGCAACGTGGAAGGTCAAGTTCACAGCACCAGGTAGCACCCACCTGCTGGGCCCCTGGGCTACAGAGAAGGAGTATCGGAAGCACTGACCCCTACACTGGTCAGACTGCTAACTCCAGGAAACGAATTGTGTGGGCTGACCTCCCAAATGACACCACAGACACCCTTCCCCGGGGGCCCTCCACACTCATCTCCAACACCCCCAGCCCCACTGACCCTTCCACCCAGACTTGCACTTGTGCCTGAATGCAGCCCATCCCAGCTGGACCCTGCATCTTCTTCCTCAGCCAGATCCTCCTTGCGTCAACCCAAGCTGCCACCAGGCACCGTATCCTCCCGACACCCCTGCTGGGCTCCATCATCACCACATCCCTTCGGGAGACAGATACTTTCAACACAACAATGAATTCACACACAGTACATGCCCCAGGCCCCGTGTGGGGTCATGTGAGGGGACAGGATGGACAGGCTCCTGCCTTGATGGGGCTCATGGTCTCAGGGGACACTTCATGTGTAGACATTCTAACAGTCTGGTAAATTAGAGCTCACAGGCCAACCCACTATGAGCTAAGAATGGCTTTTACAGGACTTTACTGATGGTCCAGTAGTAAAGACTCCGCCTGCCAATGCAGGGGACACGGGTTCAATCCCTGGTCCACAAAGATTCCACATGCTGAAGGGCAATGAAGCTCATGAGCCACAACTACTGGAGCCTGAGCACCCTAGAGCCTGTGCTCCTCAACATGAGAAGCCACCGCAGTGAGAAGCCCGCACACAACAAAGAAGAGTGCCTGCTCACTGCAACTAGAGAAAGCCCACGTGCAGCAACAAAGACCCAACACAGCCAAAAATAAATAAGAAATAAGAATGGCTTTTTTTTAAGTGTTGTGGGAAACAAAAATCAAAATAAGAAGAAAATGATTACACAGAGAGCATATGTAAAGCCAGAAAGTCTAAAATATTTTGTTCTGGCCCTTAAAATAGTTTGCCAACCTCTGGGCTAATGGAACAAGCAAGAGAATCCAAAATGACACCGAATCATTAAAAATAAAAAAAATGATATATGATAAGTATGGCTCTCAAGTTACTGGGGGAAAAGATAAACCTTTTAATAACTAGTGCCGGATCAACTGGAGAGACATTTGGGAAGAGATAAAGCTGATCCAAATCTGCCATCACACAGCAGGATAAACTGCACAGAGATCAGAAATCTACATGTGAGAAATGAAACCTACATGAAGCAGAAGAAAGCATGCACGAATCTCTTGCAAAGGAGAGAAAGCCCTTGTATCTATGACTCAGGAATCTAGAAGTAACAAAATACTGACGCATTCAACTACAGGAAAGAAACACCTTTACATGGCAAAACCCACCCTAAGCAAAGCAAAAAGACGAACAACAAAGTAGAAAACATATTGGCGATTTATATCACAGGCAACAGGCTAGTCCTCCTAACAGAGTTCCCGAAACAGGACAAACGAAATGAAAAATCTGATAGAAAAATGGAATGGAAATTAGTTGCTAATGACAAAAGACATTCAACTTCATTCATCTCATGTCAATGAGATTATAAAAATCCTAAAGTGTAGCAACCTGGGACTTCCCTGGGGGTCCAATGGCTAAGACTCTGGGCTCCTAATGCAGGGGGCCTGGGTTCGGTCCCTAGCAGGGAAACTAGGTTCCACAGGCTACAAGTAAGAGTCAATGTGACACAACTAAAGATCCCACCAGCCAAGATGAAGACTGACAATCCTGGGTGCTGCAGCTGAGACCTGATGCAGACAAATAAACAAATACTTAAATTTTTTTTTAAGTGTAGCAACCCATTTTGTGGGGGAGGCTAACAGAGAGAAGGTTCAATCCTATAAACCCACTGCCAGCAATCTGCCCCAAAACACATCTTCAGACACAGAAAACCCCAGAAACACAGAGCTGCTCATTGCCTCGTTGTCTGAAATAGCAGAACCCTGGAAAGACCCAAACCTCCATCAGTCGGATGATGGTTGAATAAACCACAGAATGTGCACCCAACACAGGACAATGTAGCTGTAAAAACAACGCAGGTGGTTTCCACATGGAGTAGAACTTGGGAGGATGGAAAGTTAACTGAAAAAAATCATGCTGAACACATGTATTTGGTATGCTACTTTTTGAAGAAGAAAAAAGGAAAGAAATAAAAATATAAATATTTGCTTAAGCCAGAAACTAGAAACCAGGTTGCCTCCAGGAGGCTGAGCAGGTGGGGACCATCTAAAGGGATGACAATGGGAGGGAACTTTGAGTGTATAGTCAACTATGGTTTTGTGTTTTGAGCCATGTAAATATTCCAACAGATTAAAGCAAAGAAGAAAGAAAGCTGGGAACTCCTCAGCCGTCTAGTGGTCAGGACACGGTGCTTTCACTGCCACGGCATGGGCTCAATCCCTAATCAGGAAACTAAGAGCCTCAAATCACACGCCACAGCCAAAAAATAAAGAAAGGAAGGAAAGAAAGCAAGCATAAAACTGAAAACAAACTGAAACAGGCAAATCTGATTGAACATCGAATTGGGAACAGCACGCGCTTTTGGCTGCACTAACTCACTCTGCATCCTGTGGGACACAGCCCAGGACCACAGAACTTTCATCAGCCATATGTTGTTTGTACTCACATTAAGAGGAAAGAGATACAAATATAATATTTTAAGGAAAAACCTCTAAATTTGAATTAGGAATATCAAAGTGAAGTCATGTTTTAATACATGCGTCAACTCTGCCCAAGGAAAGCCCTGGAAGCAGTTGAGATCCAGATCAAAAGCACCTGCATCATGGCCTCTAGCAAGCACTCACAGTGTGGGCACCAGGCTCCCAGGAGAAACAGGAGACCCAGGGAACGGGAGACTTTCGCTCCAGAAAGCGAGGCCCCAGCCAAGTCCAACCAGAGTGTGTCAACAGACCCAGGCCAACCAGAAGAGCTACCACTGGCCAAATGGGGGGAAATTAGGGCATCAAAACCTAGCAATAATGAATAAATCCGAGAGATCTGAGTGCTACCCCAAAGACAAAACAAAGAGCCAGACATATAAAGCCTCAACTGTCACTACTGGAGTAACTGTTACAGTAAGTTCTTACTCTGAAAATTAGAAATTAAAGGAAAAGGATTAAACATTTGTTCTGTCTTTTTTGGAGGATATAGATGTAGTTCACCACTGGTTGACGACAGAAAGTCTCTCTTTATAGAAGAATGTCAGCTAATAAAGGGAGACCACATGCTAGCATTAGAAGAATTACCATTTCGAAAGTAAAAGTGTTAGTCGCTTGGTCTTGTCCAACACTTTGTGACCACACAGACTGTAGCCCACCAGGCTCCTCTATCCTAGAATTCTCCAGGCAAGAACACTGGAATGGGTAGCCATTCCTTTCTCTAGGGGATCTTCCTCACTCAAGGATCAAACCCAGGTCTCCTGTATTGCAGGCAGATTCTTTACCATCTGAGCCACCAGGTAAGCCCTTTGGAAAGTTTCATTAAATAGCTGATTCAGGCACAGCACAGCCGAGGATGTTAGCCCAGTAGAAAAAGGGGCTGAAGGGGTCAAATATTCACAAGAAACCAAAGAACAGTCCCCAAGAAATCTTCCAAATGCAAATGGAAGTGCTTCCCTCTTCCCACTGGAGACATCTGGGGCGCAGGTGCCCCAAGGAAGTGCTCACATGAGCATCCCCACAGTGACACAGACTGAGATTGGTGCCTTCGATGGGATGCACATGCAGCACAAGACTTCAACAACGACGTGTTCACGCCAAAATCCAAAAAGGGATGGAGCCTTCAGCCCTCACCCAGCCAGTGGACAAGAACTGCTGGGGACAAAGGAGGTCGACAACTGGTGCAGAAACAACCAGAAACACACGGAACACGGGACAGTCTACGACTCACTTGGTCTCTTCAAAAAGGCACCATCATCAGACAAAGAATGCAGGGGACGTCTCGATGCAAAGAGACTAAAGAGATGATTGCAAATAATACATGGACCTGGACTGGATGTTGGGCTTCCCTGGTGGCTCAGCTGGTAAAGAATCTGCCTGCAGTGTGGGAGACCTGGGCTCAATCCCTGAGTTGGGAAGGTCCCTTGGAGAAGGGAAAGGCTACCCACTCCAGTATTCCAGTCTGGAGAATTCCATAGACTGTACATCCACGGGGTCGCGAAGAGTCGGACACGACTGAGTGACTTTCACTTCACTTCACTGAAGTGGATGTCAGAGTGAAAAAATAGCTATAATGGACATAAGAGGGGAAATGGGAAGTTTTGACTATGAAATTCTTATCATCTTTAGAACTGTGTGCACAGAAAAGGGCATCCTTATTTTTAAGTAATGCAGATCACTGTATTTATTTAAAGGTAGTGTCATCATGCCTGCACTTTACTTTCAACTGACTTGGTGTGGCGAGGGAGAGGGAATGAACACATAGATAAAGCACGTATTCCCAATCGCACTGATGCAACTTCTGTAGGTGGGGACACAGGATTAGGCCTCTTGAAGGAAGCACAGAAAAGAAGGCAGGAAATGGTGGAAGACGGTCAAAGGGTCCACACTTCCAGCAAGGAAGAGGAGAGCAAGGCGGTGCTAGAGGGTCCAGACCTGGACACTGGTCTGGTGGGAGATGCCCCCGGCCATGACAACCCAGGGATAGGAAGATGAACGTGAGTTCTTTAGGACAGAGGATGCTCTTGGCTGACCCGGACTCCAGCCTTCACACTAAGGAAGATCCCACTAGATGAAAACACTGAGAGAAGCAGGTTAGAGAGACAACAGCCTGGACAAGGAAGCAAGGGGAGTAACAAGGAAAGACAGTCCCATGCATGTGGTGTGGAAGGACAAGGGCCAACGCAGGCAGACAAAATGGCCACAGACTCAGGGGAACCTTCCTGAAAGGAGAGGGGATGGTAGTAAGAGAGGAAACTCCAGAGGCACACTCCACTCGTGAAGAAAAAGGAGAAACAAAAAGAAATTCTTCTCACAATGTAGAACAATGAATAGTGTGGCAGAGGTGGCCGCCAGGCCCACGGGCCCCAGGTTCCACAAGCTATGATTCCTACTGCAGGACCTCAAGAGCCTGCTCAGAGCTGCCCATGAGGGAGCGTGGGAACCACACCATGGGCTCTAGAGACCAGGACGCAGACCTAGAGAGGAAGCGGTGCCCTCCATGAGAATAGCAGTCGGGGCTGCCAAGACTGTAAATGTCCAGTCTTTGCCTAGAGACAACAACGTCTCGAATGCTGCTTTCCATAAGCGGGTCCAGCCACCAAGAAAAGGCAGCTGTGTGGCGGAGCTGAGACCGAGGCTTTGTCCCTCTGCCCTCACTCACCCCGAGTCTCCACTTTCGTCTTTGGCAAAACCAAACTTTGGATCCTAGGAACATCGTTTTGCTTAAGACAACTATTCAAGGTTGAGGAATGACTCACTTTTCAAGCTTGGTGGGTACGGAGTCAGTGCTTTTTAAAACCTTTTATGTCCTATTAACTCTCTGGAATCTTTATGAAGGTCACAAACCTCCACCCCCCACCTCACAGGATACACAAAATCAATTCCAGATGGATTCTAGGTGTGAATATTAAAAAAGGCTTCAAGAAGACAACACAGAGGGTATCTTCAAAACTTTGTGCAGACAGACTCATTTTGGAGTGCAGCTTAGGTGTGCTGTGTACTCAGTCATGTCCCCATGGACTTGTGACTCTTGTGACCCCGTGGACTGTAGCATGCCAGGCTTTTCTGTCCATGGACTTTTCCAGGCAAGAATACTGGAGTGGGTTGCCATTTCCTTCTCCAGGGGATCTTTCTGGCACAGGGATTGAACCGATAATTCTTGTGTTTCCTGCATTGACAGGTAGATTCTTTACCACTAGCGCCATCTGGGAAGTCCGCAGCTTAGGATATCTATACATTAAGGAAAATACTGATAAACTGAACTTAATGGAAAACTACTGTTAACCAAAAGACACCATTAACAGAATCAAAGGCAAGGCACAGAGTGGGAGGAGCTATTTGTAACATCTTGAGAAGGACTGGGATCAGGATATACACATAACACCTACAAACTGAAAAACAGACAGCACAATGAAAAGTGGGCGAAGCACTTCACAAGAGGATCACCCTAAGGCGATGGTGTGTGGAAGGTCACTGGTCATCCAGGAAGCTGCACACAGGGAGACGCCGGCACCCACCAGGACCGTGAAAGAGACAAACAGAATCACACACACTCCACAATCGGAAGGACACAAGTGGTTCAGATGTGGCATCTACTCTAGTGGGTGTGTAAGCTGCTTGGGGAACCCACCGAAGTTAGACCTGTGCTGCCAGAGACCCAGCGACTTCAGTCCCAGGCACAGAACAACGCGGATGCACCAAAAGGATGGTCTCCAGTACTGGCTGGTACTGGAGAGGGCGTGGAGAAAAGGGGACCCTCATCTACTATTGCTGGGAATGTAACTTGGCGCACCTACTATGAAAGCTCTGTGAAGGTTCCTCAAAAAACTTAAAAATAGAATTACCATATGAACTAGCAGTCCCACTCTTGCATATTTAACCAAAGAAAATAAAGAGAAAAAAAAACACTAACTCAAAAATATTCTGCAGCCTCATGTTCACTGTAGCATTATTTACAATAGCTAAGATGTGGAAGAAACCTAAGTGTCCATCTGTGGATGAACAGATAAAGAAAATGTGGTATGGGGACTTCCCTGGTGGTCCAGTGGCTAACAATCCACCTTCCAGTGCAGGGGATATGGATTCGAGCCCTGGTCAGGGAACTAAGATCTCACATGCCGCAGGGCAACGAAGCCCAAGCGACACAACTACTGAGCCTATGTGCTCTGTAGCCCACATCGCAACTGGGGAGCAGCCTGTGCACCTCAGTGAAGACCCTGTGTGTTGTAACTAAGACCCGATGCAGCCAAATAAATAAATAAGAGCTTCAAGAGAAAGAAAACATGTTGTGTATATATGTGAATTATTATTCAGTCATTAAAAAAGAAGGCAATCTTGTCATTTGCAACAATGTGGATGGATCAGGAGGTTCCCAGGTGGTGCTAGTGGTAAAGAATCCCCCTACCAATGCAGGAGATGCAAGAGATGCAGGTTAGAGACATACACCATATGATCTCACTTATATGTGAAATCTTAAAAAAAAAATCAGGCTTGTTAAATACAGAGAACAGACCAGTAGTTGCAAGAGGTGGGGGCGGAGTAGGTAGGTGAAATGGTTGAAGGAGTCAAAAGGTACAAACTTCCAGGTATAAAATAAGTAACTCATGGGGATGCAATGTACATCATGGTGACTATACTTAATAACACCATATTGCACATCTGAAAGTTGCTGAGAGAGTATATCATAAAAGGTCTCACACAGGATTAAAAGAATTTTATGATTCATATGTTTGATGATGGATGTTACCTAGACTTGTGCTGGTCATTTCACAATTTTTATAAATGTTCATAGCAGTAGTATTCAAAACAGCCAAAACCTGGAAATGATTCAACAGACTGTGAACAGCAGAATGGGTAAACCCTGTGGAATATTCCAATGATGTATTTCTATACAGCCAAGACCACAGATAAGCTACTGCTACATACAGCAACATAAATGAATCTCAGACATGAGGCTCAGTGAAAGAAGTTAGATTCCAAGGGTACATACAGTATGCTCCTCTTTAAGTTCAAAAAATCTAGAATGATAGACCTCAGAACAGCATCTACCCTTGTTGCTGCTGTTCAGTCACTAAGTCATGTCTGGCTCTCTGCGAACCCATGGACTGCAGCATGCTAGGCTCTTCTGTCCTTCACTATCCCCAGAGTTTGCTCAGATTCGTGTCCATTGAGTCAGTGATGCCATTCAACCATCTCATCCTCTGCCAACCCCTTCTCCTTTTGCCTTCCATCTTTCCCACTATCAGAGTCTTTTCCAATGAGTCGGCTCTTCACATCAGGTGACCAAAGTATTGGAACTTCAGCACTAAATCTTTCCAATGACTATTCAAGGTGGATTTCCTTTAGGATTGACTGACTTGATCTCCTTGCAGTCCAAGAGACTCTCAAGAGTCTTCTCCAGCATCACTGTTGAAAAGCATCAATTCTTCAGCATTCAGCCTTCTTTATGATACAACTCATATCCATACATGACTACTGGAAAAACCATAGCTTTGACTAGATGGAACTTTGTTGGCAAAGTAATGTCTTGGGTATTTAATAAGCTGTCTGGGTTGGTCATAGCTTTTCTTCCAAGGAGCAAGTGTCTTTTAATTTTATGGCTGCAATCACCATCTGCAGTGATTTTGGAGCCCAAAAAAATAATGTCTGTCACTGTTTCCATTTTTCCCCATCTATTTGCCATGAAGTGATGGGACCGGATGCCATGATCTTCATTTTTTGAATGTTGAGTTTTAAACCAACTTTTTCACTCTCTTTCACTTTCATCAAGAGGTTCTTTAGTTCCTCTCCGCTTTCTGCCATAAGGGTGGTGTCATCTGCGTATCTGAGGTTATAGATATTTCTCCCAGCGATCTTAATTCCAGCTTGTGCTTCATCGAGCCCTGCATTTCACATGAGGTACTCTGCATAGAAGTCAAATAAGCAGGGTGACAATATACAGCCTTGAGGTACTCCTTTCCCAATTTGGAACCAGTTGTTGTTCCATGTCCATTTCTAACTGTTGCTTCTTGACCTGCATACAGGTTTCTCAGGAGGCAGGTCAGGTGATCTGGTATTCTCATCTCTTGAAGAATTTTCCAGTTTGTTGTGATCCACATAGTCAAAGGCTTTGGTATAACCAATAAAGCAGAGATAGATGTTTTTCTGGAATTCTCTTGCTTTTTCAATGATCCAACAGATACTGGCAATTTGATCTCTGGTTCCTCTGCCTTTTCTAAATCCAGCTTGAACATCTGGAAGTTCACAGTTCACGAACTGTTGAAGCCTCACTTGGAGAATTTTGAGAATTACTTTGCTAGCATGTGAGATAAGTGTAATTGTGCCGTAGTTTGAACATTCTTTGGCATTGCCTTTCTTAGGGACTGGAATGAAAACTGACCTTTTCAGTCCTGTGGCCACTGTTGAGTTTTCCAAATTTGCTGGCACATTGAGTGCAGCACTTTCACAGCATCATCTTTTAGGATTTGAAACAGCTCAACTGGAATTCCATCACCTCCACTAGCTTTGTTCATAGTGATGCTTCCTAAGACTTACTTGACTTCGCATTTCACGATGTCTGGCTCTAGGCGAGTGATCACACCATCGTGGTTATCTGGGTCAGGAAGATCTTTTTTGTATAGTTCTTCTGTGTATTCTTGCCACCTCTTAATATCTTCTGTTTCTGTTAGGTCCATCCCGTTTCTGTCTTTTATTGTGCCCATCTTTGCATGAAATCTTCCCTTGGTACCTTTAATTTTCTTGAAGAGATCTCTAGTCTTTCTCATTCTATTGCTTTCCTCTATTTCTTTGCATTGATCACTGAGGAGGGCTTTCTTATCTCTCCTTGCTATTATGTGGAACTGCATTCAAATGGGTATATCTTTCCTTTTCTCCTTTGCCTTTCTCTTCTCTTCTTTTCTTATCTCAGCTATATGTAAGGCCTCCTCAGACAACCATATTGACTTTTGCATTTCTTTTTCTTGGGGATGGTCTTGATCACTGCCTCCTGTACAATGTCAAGAACCTCCATCCATAGTTCTTCAGGCACTCTGTCTATCAGATCTAATCCCTTGAATCTATTTGTCACTTCTACTGTATAATTGTAAGGGATTTGATTTAGGTCATACCCAAATGGTCTAGTGGTTTTCCCTACTTTCTTCAATTTAAGTCTGAATTTGGCAATGAATTCACGTTCTGAGCCAAAGTCAGTTCCTGGTCTTGTTTTTGCTGACTGTATAGAGTTTATCCATCTTTGGCTGCAAAGAATATCATCAATCTGATTTCAGTATTGACCATCTGGGGATGTCCATTTGCAGAGTAGTCTCTTGTGTTGTTGGAAGACAGTGTTTGCTATGACCAGTGCATTCTCTTGGCAAAACTGTTAGCCTTTGACCTACTTCGTTTTGTACTCCAAGGCCAAATTTCCCTGTTACTTCAGGTATCTCTTGACTTCCTGCTTGGAGAAGGAAATGGCAAACCACTTCAGTATTCTTGCCTTGAGAACCCCATGAACAGTATGAAAAGACAAAAAAAATAGGACACTGAAAGATGAACTCCCCAGGTTGGTAGGTGCCCAATATGCTACTGGAGATCAGTGGAGAAATAACTCCAGAAAGAGTGAGGAGATGGAGCCAAAGCAAAAACAACAACCAGTTGTGGATGTGACAGATGAGGGAAGTAAAGTCTGATGCTGTAAAGAGCAATATTGCATAGGAACCTGGAATGTTAGATTCATGAATCAAGTCAAATTGGAAGGGTCAGATAAGAGATGGCAAGAGTGAACATCGACATTTTAGGACTCAGTAAACTAAAATAGACAAAAATGGGTGAATTTAACTCAGATGATCATGATATCTACTACTGTGGGCAGGAATCCCTTAGAAGAAATGGAATAGCCATCCTAGTCAACAAGAGTCCAAAATTCAGTACTTGGATGCAATCTCAAATATGACCAAATGATCTCTGTTCATTTCCAAGGCAAACCATGCAATATCACAGTAATCCAAGTCTATGCCCCAACCAGTAATGCTGAAGAAGCTGAAGTTGAATGGTTTTATGAAGACCTACAAGACCTTCTAGAACTAACACCCAAAAAAGATGTCCTTTTCATTATAGGGGACTGGAATGCAAAAGTAGGAAAGAACTTTTAAGACAAAACAAATAAGAAAACCCAAAAAATGGTATAAAGATCTAAACAGACAGCTCGCCAAAGAAGATATACAGATAGCAAGTAAGTAGATCATCATGAGGGAATCATAATTAAAATAACGAGCTACCCTACGTGGGCTTCCTGGGTGGCTCAGTGGTAAAGAATCCACCTGTCGATGCAGGAGACCAGGGTTCGATCCCTGGGTCGGGAAGATCCCCTGGAGGAGGAAATGGCAACCCACTCCAGTATTCTTGCCTGGAGTATTCCACAGACAGAAGAGTCTGGTGAGGTCACAAAGAGTGGGATACAACTGAGTGACTAAACAACAACCACAACCATGACACACCTACTCTGACAGCCCGAATCCAGGGCACCGACGACGTCAAAGGTTGGCAAGGCTGTGAAGCACCAGGAACTCTCCCTCGCTGCTGATGAGAATGCAACATGGTGCGGCCACATGGAAGACAGCTGGGCAGTTTCTCTCAAAACCCAACCTACTTTTACTATGTGTGTGTGTTAGTCGCTCAGTTATGTCCAACTCTTTGTGACCCCACAGACCATAGCCCACCAGGCTCCTCTGTCCATGGAACTTTTCAGGCAAGAATACTGGAATGGGTGGCCATTCCCTTCTCCAGGGAATCTTCCCAACCCAGGGATCGAACCCAGGTCTCCCACACTGCAGGCAGATTCTTTAACGTCTGAGCCACAAGGGAAGCCCATATGATGCATCAATTGGGCTCCAAGGTATTTACCCAAATGAGCTGAAAATGTTTGTCCACACAAAATCCTGAACAAAAATGTTTACAGTAAGTCATTTGAACCTTGAAGTTGCAAACCTTCAAAGATGTGAACGTGCCTCCCATCTACTTCAGGCATGAATGAAACTGCAGCTTGCCCTCTGTCTCCTACTGCTGACGCTCCTGCAGCTCGGCTGTCTCCCACCTCCTCTCCCTCCTCCAGTCAGTAACTCTTCTTGACTGTTCATTCGATGCCAGCCCATGTGCCAACTGTTGTGCTGTACTATTGTACTGTGTTGTAGGTTTAAAATGTCTTGATTTTTTCATATTTGTTTTTTATGCATTAATTGTGTGAAAAGCATTATAAACCTATTACAGTAGAGTACTGTACAGCCGATTGTGTTGGTTGGGTATCTAGGATAATTCTGTTGGACTTAAAATGCGGTCTCAGAATGGAACTTGTTTGTATTTTGTATGTAGGGGATTCACTGTATAGCAATTTTGTCCATAATTGTCAAAAACTAGAAGCAACCAAGGCACCTTTCAGTAGATGGATGGATAAATAAACTGAGGTACATCCAGACGGCAGAGTATTATTCAGTGCTGAAAATAAATGAGCTATCAAGCCACAAAAAGACATGGAAGAACCTTAAATGTGTATTACTTAGCAAAAGAAGCCATCTGAAAAAGTGTATGCTACACAGTTTCACCTGTATGATATCCTGAAAAAGGCACAACTATGGAGACAATAAAAGGATCAGGAGCAGACAGGGTGGAGCACCCTGGAGGTTTCAGGCAGTGAAATTACCCTGGTTGGTATGGTAACAGTGGATATATACATTTGTCAAAATCCATAGAATGTACAACATCAAGAGTAAACCTTAAGGTAAACAATGAGCTTCAGTTAGCAACAGTGTATCAATATTGGTTCATCAATTATAACAAAGGTACCACATTAATGTAAGATGTTACTAATGGGGGAGCCTATGGGGCAGGCTCAGGATCATTTCATGGCAATAGATGGGGAAACAATGGAAACAGTGACAGACTTTATTTTGGGGGGCTCCAAAATCACTGCAGATGGTGACTGCAGCCATGAAATTAAAAGACACTTGCTCCTTGGAAGAAAAACTATGACCAACCTAGACAGCGTGTTAAAAAGCAGAGACACTACAAAAGCTGACAAAGGTCCATCTAGTCAAAGCTATGATTTTTCCAGTAGTCATGTATAGATGTGAGGGATGGACCATAAAGAAAGCTGAGCGCCAAAAAAATAATGCTTTGAACTGTGGTGTTGGAGAAGACTGAAGAGAGTCCCTTGGACTGCAAGGAGATGAAACCAGTCAATCCTAAAGGAAATCAGTCCTGAATATTCATTGAAAGGACTGATGCTGAAGCTGAAATTCCAATACTTTGGCCACCTGAAGTAAAGAACAGACTCATTGGAAAAGACCCTGATTCTGGGAAAGACTGAAGGCAAGAGAAGGGGACGACAGAGGATGAGATGGTTCGATGGCATTATCAACTCGATGAACATGAGTTTGAGCAAGCTTCAGGAGTTGGTGATGAACAGGGAAGCCTGGCGTGCTGCAGTCCATGGGGTTGCAAAGAGTCAGACACAACTGGGCAACTGAACTAAACTGAACCAATGGGGACAGGAAGTATAAGGGGAATCCTGACTATCTGCTCATTTTCTCTATAAATCTAAAACTGCTCTGACAAATAAAATCTATCAATTTTATAAAATCCATGGACCAGTGCACTTTGTTGTAGGCATGCTATATTAGGTTGGCCAAAAAGTGTCATAGCTTTTTCCATAACATCTGGTAGAAAAAATCTGAACAAACTCTTGGACCAACCTAATATTTCAACAACAAAAGAAAACATGTCTTAAGTGAGGGCCATGAACGCACTGGTGTTGAACCAATACAACTTCTGAAGCCTTGAGGGACATCCACAGAGGACCCCTGAGTTTAAGCTGCTGAAGGAAGAAGCCCAGATCTGCCCAGTCAGAGGCATCTTTTGCCAAGACTCAGCTGTGTAAGAAATTGTAAAGCCTTTCTGGACTTTAAGATTAACTTTAGGCTTTGAATTTTAATTCACCCTGACAAGGAAAATTTGATTTTGGAGTTTAATTTCTTTGGACTTCCACTTGCAGGGAAATTTAATTTTTGGACTAATTTCTCTCTGGGCAATTCCTAATGGAAAGGGGTTTATAGTCAAATCAGGAGCACCTCTAAGTGGTTGGCCTTTTTTATTGAATTATCTTCAGGCTATCATTTAACCTCACAGCAGAACCTCTGATGAGCTAAACTGGATCAAGGGACTGGGCAGAACTTAGAATGGGAAATAGGGAATAAATTCTCAGCAATGGGTGCAGAGGAGTCTTGAAATCTATGCATTATTCTGGTCCAATTCAAAGCCTTCTGAGGATATAAGCTATAAACTATCCACCACTGGTCCTGGAGGACGGGCAAAGGAAAGATGGTTGGTTTGGGAGAAGTGGTCCCAGGGAGGCTGGGAAACCTCCCCAAGATGACTAGTCCCACAAGGAAGGCCACACCCCCACTGACCATACCCTCAATGGTTAAGCCATTGAGGCTTAAGGGGGTAGAGAGAATGAAATGCAAAAGGTTGCAGGAGCCCATCCTTCCCCAGCCCCACCTCTCCACAGAGGGGCCTCCTGTGCCCACCCTCTGCCCAGCACACGCCCCTCCCCAGGGCAAAATTAGCTTATGGGCTACTGGGTTTGGCAGAAAGAACAGGGCCCGAGCTGCTGACCCTTTCCCCTGCCTATTCTTTTCAGATTTATCCACAGGAAGAGAGGATGCTATGGTCCACAGGCAAACGGGGGTGGCAGCTCTGCCCAAGGATCAAGGCTGACTGTGGCTGCCAGCCTGACCTCTGCCTGCCTCTCACCTGATGGGGGCTCAGAAAGCCTGACTTTCAGACTTAGCCCCACACCCACGCCTGCTCTGCTGCTCCCCACTGATGCTGACCTTGGGCAAGGGAACAGAGCATCACCTGCGTGCCCATGAGCCCTAGCACCTAACAATCTGGCTGATCCTTCGCACTGCTTCTTTGTTTTCCAACCATTTATACTCATTTTTAAATTTTTTTCCTTCTACTTTTATTCGGTTTGTTCTGTTTTTCTTTTTTTTTTTTTTTTCACCAGACTTCCTGAGCTGAACAATTCAGTTCAGTCGCTCAGTCGTGTCTGACTCTTTGCGACCCCATGGACTGCAACACACCAGGCTTCCCTGTCCATCACCAATTCCTGGAGCTTGCTCAGACTCATGACCATCGAGTCGGTGATACCATCCAACCATCTCTTCCTCTGTCATCCCCTTCTCCTCCCACCTTCAATCTTTCCCAGCATCAGGGTCTTTTCCAATGAGTCACTTCTTCAAATCAGGTGGCCAAAGTATTGGAATTTCAGCTTCAGCATCAGTCCTTCCGATGAATATTCAGGACTGATTTCCTTTAGGACTGACTGGTTTGATCTCCTTGCAGTCCAAGAACTCCAAGCATCAATTCTTTGGCGCTCAGCTTTCTTTGTAGTCCAATCCTCACATCCATACATGACTACTGGAAAAACCATACTTTGACTAGACAGACCTTTGTTGGCAAAGTAATGTCTCTGCTTTTTAATATGCTGTCTAGGTTGATCATAGCTTTTCTTCCAAGGAGCAAATGTCTTTTAATTTCAAGGCTGTAGTCACCATCTGCAGTGATTTTGTAGCTCAAGAAAATAAAGTCTCTCACTGTTCCCATTGTTTCCCCATCTATTTGCCATGAAGTGATGGGACCGGATGCCATGATCTTCATTTTTTGAATGTTGAGTTTTAAACCAACTTTTTCACTCTCCTCTTTCACTTTCATCAAGAAGCCCTTTAGTTCCTCTTTATTTTCTGCCATAAGGGTAATATCGTCTGTGTATTTCAGGTTATTGATATTTCTCCCAGCGATCTTAATTCCAGCTTGTGCTTCATCTTGCCCTGCATTTCACATGAGGTACTCTGCATAGAAGTCAAATAAGCAGGGTGACAATATACAGCCTTGAAGTACTCCTTTCCCAATTTGGAACCAGTTGTTGTTCCATGTCCATTTCTAACTGTTGCTTCTTGACCTGCATACAGGTTTCTCAGGAGGCAGGTCAGGTGGTCTGGTATTCTCATCTCTTGAAGAATTTTCCAGTTTGTTGTAATCCACATAGTCAAAGGCTTTGGTATAACCAATAAAGCAGAAATAGATGTTTTTCTGGAATTCTCTTGCTTTTTCGATGATCCAACAGATGCTGGCAATTTGATCTCTGGTTCCTCTGCCTTTTCTAAATCCAGTTTGAACATCTGGAAGTTCATGGTTCATGTACTATGGAAGCCTCGCTGGAGAATTTTGAGCATTACTTTGCTAGCATGTGAGATGAGTGCAATTGTGCTGCAGTTTGAACATACTTTGGCATTGCCTTTCTTAGGGACTGGAATGAAAACTGACCTTTTCCAATCCTGTGACCACTGTTGAGTTTTCCAAATTTGCTGGCATATTGAGTGCAGCACTTTCACAGCATCATCTTTTAGGATTTGAAACAGCTCAACTGGAATTCCATCACCTCCACTAGCTTTGTTCATAGTGATGCTTCCTAAGGCCCAGTTGACTTTGCATTTCACGATGTCTGGCTCTAGGCGAGTGATCATACCATCATGGTTATCTGGGTCAGGAAGATCTTTTTTGTATAGTTCTTCTGTGTATTCTTGCCACCTCTTAATATCTTCTGTTTCTGTTAGGTCCATCCCGTTTCTGTCTTTTATTGTGCCCATCTTTGCATGAAATGTTCCCTTGGTATCTTAAATTTTCTTGAAGAGATCTCTAGTCTTTCCCATTCTATTGCTTTCCTCTATTTCTTTGCATTGATCACTGAGGAAGGCTTTCTTATCTCTCCTTGCTATTCTGTGGAACACTGCATTCAAATGGGTATATCTTTCCTTTTCTCCTTTGCTTTTTGCTTTTCTTTTCTCAGCTATCTCTAAGGCCTCCTCAGACAACCATTTTGTCTTTTCGCATTTCTTTTTCTTGGGGATGGTCTTGATCACTGCCTCCTGTACAATGTCAAGAACCTCCGTCCATAGTTCTTCAGGCACTCTGTCTATCAGATCTAATCCCTTGAATCTATTTGTCACTTCCACTATATAATTGTAAGGGATTTGATTTAGGTCATACCTGAATGGTCTAGTGGTTTTCCCTACTTTCTTCAATTTAAGTCTGATTTTGGCAATAAGGAGTTTATTTAGAAAGATGGTCTTATATAAAAACTGATTATTCATTGATATGTGTATACATCTCAGGTCACCAAGCAGGTATTGCCATATACCTAATCTAATTTTACAGCATTCTTTGACTGTCATACCTCAAGGTCAGAAATCATTCACTGCCTTTCCCCCAGAAGGCTCAGTGCTCTGTGGTGACCTAAATGAGAAGGAAATCCAAAAAAAAGGGGATATGTGTGTACGTATGGCTGATTCACTTTGCTGAACTATAGAAACTAACAACACTGTAAAGCAACTCTACTCCATTAAAAGTTAATTCTTAAGAAAGATACTTTCTTCATTCCCAATAGAAGCATTTAAAGCTGCAAATTTCCCTGGAACTGCCATTTTACTTATTAGTTTTGATGCACAATATCATTTTTTCATTCAGTTTTAAACAGCCATCTCTATATTGATTTCTTTATTGACCTACAGGAAAATTAGAAGCGTATTTTAAAATTCAAAAATCCAGCAGTTTGGAGCCTTCTAGGGGAAAGGTAGTGAATGATGATTTCTGACCTTGAGGTATGACAGTCAAAGAGTGCTGTAAAATTAGATTATGTATATGACAATACCTGCTTGGTGACCTAAGATATATACCTATATCTATGAATAATCAGTTTGTATAAATTTTTAAGTATACCTGAAAATAATGTATGTTCTCTAAATTGGTTGTACAGGTTTTATAATACCACCTTTCTAAACTGTATCTTATAATATCATCATTAATTTTTCTCCTTTATCTATCAATTCACTGAGAGAAATGTATCAAAATCTATGGTTATAAGTTTGTCAGATTCTCCCTATAAAGTCCATTAACTAGTCCTTCATATTTTGAGGTTGTGTCTGTTGGAAGTTCACGGATTGACAGTCATTTTTCCTGGTGAATTACTCTCAATTATTATTTCATAGGTGTCTTGATCCCCAGCAATGCATTTGCCTTGTCACTTTTGTCTGATGTTAATGTTGTTAAGCTACTTTCATTTAACATTTTACCACACCTTTCTCTACCTGTTACTTTCTACTCAAGAGGCAGTGGTGGTTCAGACCTCAGCTCTGTTCCTTACAAGCCATGTGACTGGCCAGAGGCAGGGCAACTGGGAACCAAAAACAATACCATATTTGGTATATTCCAATCCACTGCAGTGTAAATCCATTAGTTTATAATGACATGAGAAAAAAAAAAAGCCATTGGAGCCATCTTTGAAGGATGCTGGTAACTGTCTGGTTACTTTGAAAATTAGCAAATAAAGGGGAAAACATGCATTGTTTGGCTTCCCTATATGAATTGCACCTCTAGGTAACCAAATAGTTGATGAGGAGAAGTTTCTTTTTAAGGAAGCATCCTGGCTGATAAATAAATTCGTATTCTAGAAGTAGTATAAGAAGTAACCAGGTGCCACCAGAGATGCGGACATACCACCAGTGACAAAGACTCCCTGTCCCATACGAAGAGCAGGCATCTGCTCTTGCACCTAGATCTCACTCCAATTTACAGGAAAAATGGGGATGAGAAGAGCACTGCAGAAGCCACCCCTGAGCCTTGAAGCCAAAGTGCAGGCTCTGGGAGGCTCTAGGGAGCCAGCAACTCTATGGCTTCAACAAATAATTTAAATGAAAAAGCAGGGATGGGAAGGTGATGACAACTATAGATAGAAAGAGACTCGAGAGGCACACCTTCCCAACATATAGACCTCAGATCTTGATTTGAACAAACTATTAAAAATTTTTATGACGTTACTGGGGAAATGTTAACATTGGCTAGATATTTGCTAATATTAAATCATCATTCTTTGTTGAGTGGGGTAATATCATTGAGTTTATGTTTCTCAAAAAAAAGACTCTAGGGACTTCCCGGGTGGTCCAGTATCTAAGACTCCGTGCTCCCAATGCATGGGGCCCGGCTTCAATCCCTGGTCAGGGAACTGGGTCCCACAAGCCGCAACTAAGAGTTTGCATTGATCAACTAAAAATCCCACATGCTGCAGAGGAGTCTGGCAGGCTACAGTCCATAGGACTGCAGAGTTGTACACAGCTGAAGAGACTTAGCACGCATGCTGCAATGAAGATCAAAGATCCCGCATGCTTCAACTAAATAATAAAAAATTTTTAATGGTTAAAGCTAAAAGGCTTTTTTAAAAAAGACTCTACTTTTTAAGATACACATAAGGGAACATCTAGAGATGAAATTATATGTGTAGGATTTAGTTCAAATAGCCCTGGTTTGGGGAGGGGTCTGGGTGGGGTGTTGTTGACAATCATCAAAGCTGATTGGCAGAAGCACTGATTATTCATTATACTAGTCACTCAAATTCTGTGCTTGTTTGAAGATTTTCATTTTTCAGCATGTTTTAAATAATAAAACCCACAGACAGAGCTCAGCACTGGGTTCTGTGTGTGCCGGAACCCCGGGCTCACCCGCATCAAAGGAGCCATCCTTCTGGATCTGGGCGAGGATGTGCGACAGGGAGGCAGAGCCAGACTTCCCGGCGTCAGCCAGCTCCACGAGTTGCAGCCGTGGCGTGGTCTCGGGCGGGAAGCGGTAGAACTGGAAGGTGAAGTACACAGTCTGTGGCCATGGAGCTGCCTGCTCATCCTGGGGCACCCTGGATCCAACGACACCCCGAGTCAACCAGGCATCCCAGTGGAGAACCGGGCTTTCATCACACACTTGCGGGGAGACCGTGGGCGAAAGGCCACCTCCTCCACCCCCACAGCAGCCACACGGTGACCTCAGGGAGCCCTCTGGGCATCCCCCCTTCAGGCGTGATGGAGAGCCCTGCCCTTGGGGCTACACCAGCACCCGAGGACTGGGCAACATGCTGTCCATGTTGTAACTAAGGACCATAGGAGTCCAGGTAAAGCAGAGTTTATAGCATTTGGAAATGGCTGGGGGTGGGTCTGAGCCAGACTGAAACAAAGACACAGGGCATTCTGTAATGGCTTAGACCTGGTCATAGGTTTCTGCTGGGTCAGAACCACATGGAAGCTTTCCCTCGACGCAAGAAATGCAAAAGCCAGGTAAAGAGTAACAGGTGAAGTAATCAAGAATTTACCTGCTAAATGCAAGAAATTGCAGCACTATCTCATTGCCTTGCAGACAATCTGATTCTTCCTTCTGAGGGCTGAACTTCACGGGGTCTGTAGGACTCACAGCCTCAGCTGGTTGCTTGTTGGCATCCAGAATCTCAGGAAAGCCAGCAGACTGCAGCAGTGCCAGGGAGGCCCGTGACAGCTTCCCTCCAGAGCTGGAATGGATGGCCCCCTGAGCCAGCCTCCAGGAGAAGGCCGACTGAGGGGCAGGACCCGGACAGTCACCTCTCTGGGAAAGCCTGCTGATTAGGGAGTCACAGGGTCTTGATGCTCAGTGCTTGCCTGGGCTCCCTCCCAGACCTGCTCCTCACCTCCTAGTCTGGGTTCCTGCAATGATCGGGGCATGCACGGGCGTGAAAGGCAGTTCCTGCAAGTGGTCAGCAGTGGACGTTCCCAGGGCCAAGGCCGTCTGGCTCAGGTCAGCCTCCAGGTGAGAGATCCTGCCCTCCAAGGGAAACTCCTGTCAAACACAGTGGGGCCCCAGGTAAGGCCAACAAGGAGCCCCACTCATAACCAAGGAAGCTGGACGTGGGGCTCATGGATGAATCACCCCTGCCACATGGCAAATGAAAACACAGGAGGCTCAGCTGCATTGCAATCTCAGGTAAGTGGTGAATAATTTTAGTATAAGCATGTCCTGGGCAATATCCGGGACATACACTAAAAAGTGACTGTTTATCTGAAATTCTAATTCACCTGGGCATCCTGTATTTTATGTGAGTTGAAAAGCAACAAGGAAGGAACCACTGATTTTATGAACAGGTCAGTAGTCTGGGAGATGCCTGATGCCTGAGAAGACAAATTAACATTAAAACCATGTCCATGGAACAGGAAGATGAAACTGTCTCCAGCAATGCAACGGAGCCTGTGGGACAGAGCCCTCACATGTACAGACGTTCCCTGTCCCCACGTCACCCAATGCTCTAGGCACCCACCTGCAACCACCTTCCACCTCTGTCTAAGTGAAGACCTTAATAGGATACAGGATACTCTCTCTGGAGCTGGCTTCCCCAGCTTCTCATTTCATTCAGAAGGAGCCCCAAGTGACTTGGTCGCCGGTAACAGAAGAGATATAAGATCTTCCTGACTACACGAGCCCAGGGATATTTTGGAATAAGGTATTTCAGCATGAGGATTTTCAGGTAAGTAATTAACTAGAGCCGCTTTTCCTCGACAGGCTTCCAGGGCAAGACTGAAGTTTGCAGGTGAACCAGGAAACTCTATGTGGGTCCCCCCAAGGCCCGTGGAAGGAAACAGGCCTATTTCGGCCCATTAGCTCCAGTGGAATCTGGGGTGGTGAGCTTCACGGATTCCTCCAGCCTCAGACAGGAAGGCGAGCATCCTGGAAGGGGAGCTGGCAGCTTGGGTCAGCCTCTAGTTACATCTCTAGGGAAACCTCTTTTTCTCTTGTGTGCAGAGGTCTAAGGGCACTTTGTCTTCTCTGGTAGAAGAAAGACAGAAATCAAGCCCTGTGGCAGGAACACCTCCCAAACCAAACCCTTGGTCACCAAGACAGATGGTGGAAGATATCTGGAACCTGGAAAGGAGGCAATGTCCAGCCCCCATCCCTATGCCTGCTTCACAGGGACCCCATGAAGGTCTCGACCACCTCGCCAAGGGCCAGGGCAGCCGGCTAAGTCAGAGACTTCATCCGAGTCGGGAGTCTGGAGCCATTCTCAGGAAGGAGGCAGGGCGGGGGGAGGGGCAGGCTACTTACCCCTGGGACCAGGGAGGGCGCGGGGCTCCCAGGAGGCCGTGATGAGGGTTTGGCCGAGCGGTGGCGCGGAGCCGGGGACGGTGGGGAAGCCGCCAGTTGGGAAAGCGACAGCTGAAGGGAAGAAAGCTTGGGTAAGATGACAAAGGGCACCCCAGTAACTTCACAGAGCCCCTCCTGCCCTCCCAGCACTGACCCTCCGGGGGAACAGGACTCTAGTTGTGGCCCCAGGAGGCAGCAAGGTCTGGAATCTCCTGGTCACCAGTTGCTCTGGACCAGGCACTGAGTCTAATTGCTTCACCAAGAGCTGCAATTAGGTGATCTCTTCCACACCACAATATTTGAATAAAAATAGTATTAATAAGGAAAAGCAAGTGGAAGGGATGCTGGGTTCTCTCCACTCAGGCTGCAGGTCTTGTCTCTGAACTTCTCTGGGTTTTAGCCCCATCCCCGGGCTGAACTCCTCCATGACCCCTTCTGATTCTAACCACCTGTGTTCCTATGACATGAACCTGCCCGTTATGGGATGACCCTGACGGCAGCTGATGTGGGCCCTGGAATCCCCGCTCCACTACTTGACTGCCACATGACGTGGGCAAGTCACCTAACTCACTGGTTTAGCCTCAGTCTCCTCACCTGTAAAAGGGGGATGCTGACAGCAGCTAAATCACAGGGCTGCTGTGGGAAAGGACCTGGCATGTACCCGACATGGAGTCAGCCTTCTGCAGACGGTACACAGATGCGGGGAGTGAACATCAATGTGAAAGGCTGGTGTGGGGAGGTGAAGGGCCCTGACCTTACTGAAGACCCATCTCTCAAATCCTGTTTATAACGTAGTACACGTTACTCATGGGACCTCTGCCATCAGCAGTGACCGTCAGCCCAGGGGTAGCAATGGCGGTGGCGTGGCAGGTGGTGCTGATACAGAAAGGACCCAGCACATGAAGAGGTGTTGAGGAAATGGGCGGGGGCCCTGGGGGATCCGGGCAGCATTTTGGGGCAGAGAGGAATGTAGGGTCAGCTCAGTTCCCCTGGACCCCAGCAGCCATCCTGAGGCTCTCCAGCCTCTGGGGGCAGACGGTGCTGTTCTGTGGCCCCCAGCACTCAGAAGCACCATGCCAAACACTGCAGGGGATACGGGGACAGGCCAGCAGGGGCCGGGAGGCTGCCCCGACTCTGCCTTCAGGCAAATGCAACATCCACTCTGATCCAGTTTCCAAGCTGCATGGTGCTCGTTAAAGCCCTGTCCTGGGCCAGCCTCAGATACTGAACAATTTGACTTTTCTAGAAAGTCAATGTCCAGGATGGTGCTGGCAGACAAGGTCATCAGGAAGACAAACCAGCTCTGACCTCATTCAAACCACGTGGCCAGAGCCAGCCCAGAGCTACAGGCAGACCCAGAGCCAGCTCAGGATCCCTGAAGGGTGGCTGCACACTCCCAGACCAGAGGAGGTATCTGCTCTCTGACAGGCCTGCAGGTCAAGGTCCTGTCCCCACCGGCACCAGCTGCTCAGGGTACCTGCCCGGATGCTGTCCAGGGACGCTGCAGCTCAGCCAGCACCCTCTCCTAGCAGAGAGGTCAGGAGGGCACACCCCAGGGTCTCAAAAGAAAAATCAAGGCTGACCAGTCCTGAATGATCATCAGCCACCAATCGTAATTGCCAGGGAGAACACATTCTGAGTGTGGTTAACAACCACCGGAGCCACTGCCCCGACAGCCGGCTCTGGGACCCGCTGCAGAGACAGGCAGGGGGACGGCTGAGGACACCCCGGCTGCTGTCCCTGGGGACCCATCCCCTCGGGCTCGCCGGGATCCTTCCCACCCACACACATAAACAGGATATCAAGTGTTCTTAAAGATGCCAAGAGGACTTTGCTGCACCCAGAACCTTTAAACACGTGATTTTAGAATTCTGAAGCAGGCCTCTCAGGCCTGGACTTACCCCTGGTCCCATGGGTGAGTCCTGGGGAGCGATGAGCCCCTGGGGCGGCGATGCTGGTGGGCCTGCGAGGAAGCACAGGGGGACGGGGAAGGGACACCAAGAGCCCGGCTCAGTCAGTCTGGGTGCGCATCTCCCCCAACCCCACCCAAGCTGTAACCAGTGCTACAGCCAGGCAGTGGCCACCCCACAGTCTACCCACTTGGTGGGCAGACCAGCATGTGCGTCTGGGGTCAGTGTCTGCAGGATGGAACCCGAGCTCACTCCCCACTTCCACAGCCTCCTTCTCCTGCTCCTGTGGGCACTCTGCCTGTGCTCAGGGAGATGCGAGGCTCTCAGAAGGCTCACCCTTCCTTTCACCCTCTCACACACCCCTGCCTTCGGTGGGCCAGGCTCTGACATCTGTCCAGACTGGGACTTCCCCAGCTGTGGCCCACTGGCTGTTTAGTTAAATAAGAAACTTCTACGCAGACACGCACACATGGCAAATGCCACAGCTGGGGGTTCTGCTCGCGCATCACTCACGGCCCGTCCCCCAAAGGCTCACTCACTCTAGGGGTGTGAGTGCCATACCAGGAAGAATCCAGGCCAGTCCTCCTCAGGGTCCTCAGGGCGAGGGTGCCCCTGGGTGACGCCAGGCTGGTCCCTGCAGTGCCCAAGATGCCCACCTGCGGAGGGGGCAGCCGCCCCCACAGTACCATCCCTACCCACAGAGCTTGGTCCCACGCGGCGGTCCAGGGCAGGGCCGGGCTGGGTTTGCCTATGCTGCTTCCACCCCCATCCTGGGCCCTGAACTCCAGCCCAGAAGCCCAGGCATCGCTCGAGTCCCAGAAACCCCCAGCCTCTCGGCACCGAGCTCCTGCGTTTGGGGCCACCGCCACCTCACCTTCACCCCGCCCACACCATGTCTGTCCTGCCTTCACCTGCCAGTACCACCATGCCCAGCCCGCCTGGCCCAGGCCCACACTGACAGGGTACTCCTCACCCACCCGAAGGCCCAGTGTGACCGGACACCTGTCCGAGGCGACCTGCCTGGTTCCCCTGAGGACCACGCCTGCCTCATGCACCACAGTCCCCTTCACGGGGACCTGACTCTGGCCACTGCATGTGAACACCACCCCCTCTTGAACTTCAGGACATGCTGAGACACCACGGCCCTCCCTGAGGTAACCAGCCCTGCTCCAGTCACCCCCACGTGGCCCTGAGGACCTAACTTTAGCCCTTCCTTCTCCCCCTGTGGTCTCTGCTGCCCACGTCCCTGCACAAGAAACCATCAGAACGGCTCACACACTCCTGCAAATGGAAGCCCTGAAATAAAAGCCGGTCCATCCGTGTGTGGAGCCTGGAAGCAATTAAAAAGCGGGAGGTCGACGGGTGCATCGTGAGGTGGGACTTTGCCAGGCACACGGGGCGGCTCAGGGCTGCGCAGTCTCAGGAAGGGCTGAGTCAGCAATTTCACACCACCCGCGCCAGTCACGATACGGTCGGCCACGCCGTGCAGGAGACAGAGAACCTCACACTTGCAGCTGCAGCCACTGAGCCTGTCTGAAGATGCATTTCCTGACAACCGATTACCTCCCCATCAGCCTCCACTCGCTGAAAAGTCCTGTCGACAGAAGCTAAGGTGTCTAGTCCTCTCTCGGCTCAGCTTCTAGAAGCCCAAACGCTCTACGCCTGACTGAAAAGGCCATGAGGGGGCTTGCAGCCTGCCCGGAATCTGGGCTGTCCGCATCCCACAGGGTCGCATAACTGCACTGAGCACTTCTCTGCACTGGGCCTGGGGTGGGTGTGCAGACTATGCAAGTCTGAAGCCCACCCACACTTCAGGGCGAGGGGGACTACTTTGCGGGTCAGCCCTTCTTGTGAGTCGAGTGGGTGGGCAAGCATCACAGAGAGACAGAGAGTAAGCGCACAGACACGTTGAGTGCTCAGGCACTGGGCTTGGCAACATCCTCCAGGCTGGAGAGTGCAGAGGCCTCACCAGTGTCTTCCCTGGAAAGGCTACCAGCACATGTCCTGCACAGCTACCAGCCAGGAGCCAGCCCTGCGTGAGAGACAGCATTAACGCCCTTTGCCCCACGTTACGAGCTGCCTTCCAGAGAGCACTTTTGCGTGAACATAGCTGTGTATTTGGCTGGGGGTGGGGGGGAGGGTGCTGGGGAAAAGACAATCAGCTGGCAGGGCCTGATGAAGGGGGTTTATGGAGGAAAACGCTGCCCTGCAGACAGACCTACTTGTACTTAACCTAAGGGAGAGGTGCTTGTTGCTTAGCAACTGTGGAAACTGAGGGCCAGGCCCCCGACCAGGAGGGTGGGGGTCTGGGGGTGTTCCAGCATGGGGCCAAACAGCTGGCTCCAAGGGCAAGGGGATGGAAGGGGTCATCACAGCCAAAGACACAATCGCCATAATTCAAATAAGAATTTTGAAAAATAGCTTTCCCCATCAGACCTTGAAAATAAAGGATTAGTGAGTGTTTCATGGTACCTGGGATACTAAGAATTTACAAGGCAGACCCATTTGAAAGGCCTTTATTCCTAATTATTTGGCCTTTGAAAGCCATTCTCTTGAAGGCTTTGATCACAGAAATGGGGGAAGTGAGTAAAGTCTAGGAAGACATAACGAGATGCTGGTTGATGCAGCAGGCATGGGTCTCTGTGCTGAAGGAATCCAGATCTCAGGAGGCCGAGAAACAGAAGTGCCCCACGTAGTAAATCAGGCCCGAGAGCGGTGAGGAGCGCCAGATGTGCCCAGAGCCCTAGACTGAGCCACCTTCAAGGCCCAGGCTCAGAAGCCGGGGCTCTGAGCTGCTCACTGATGGTCTCCTGCAGAACGCACCCTCAGAGAGCCAGCACCGACTTCCATCCCCTGGGTGACATCTTTTGCTCTCCCCACCGCTGCCTCATCTTTGGATGACATGTACCAGGGCACAGAGAGGATGCTCCCGAAGGGTGTCGCCAGCACAAAAGTCAAGAATCTAACTAACGCCTTATTACTCTGGGAAACACCATGATTACATACTGTCAAAGACCCCTTCTGCTTTTATATCTATTAAGCAAATGCACCAAAATTCCGACACCACCGGAACATTCGAAAGCAAAATGTGGGTCAGGGAGATGCTGAGTTCCAAAAACTGGAGATGGAGGGCCCTCTAGCGGCCCCATGCACACCCTCTCGTGCAGGGTGATGAATGGACCCTTGCTCCCTGGTAATTTTGCAGAAAGAATAAAAAGGACAATTCATAACAGGAAGCCAAAGCACCTCACTTAAAGTGACAGCCGCATATCATTAAGATTTCCAGAGGAACCATATAAGTTGGTAAAATATTGAAGCAGGAGAAGTTTCCATCATCAGTTAAACACCAGCAGATATTTGTGTCTCCTGTATTAGGTCTTGGGAAGCAGTGTTTTCAAATGCTTGGAACCTGGGGTGAAGGCGAGCACATTAATGCAACGTGAATGCGGCGATAAATCCAAATTAAATAAACCAAATGTCCCATCCGTGCAGATCTGCTGGTCCCCAAACGAGAGTTGAAAAGCAGACGACGCTTCCACGGACCACCTGTGCCAGAACTCAATTCCTGAGGTCCCAGCAGCACGAGCATCCCCTCCTGTGTACTGAGAACACAGCAATAAATCTCTGGGGAAAGAACTAAGGGGTGTGCACCCAGCACCTCTGAATCCCAGGAAATCACGCTGCGACTCAGTGAGCCCCACACATGGGAGTAACACTCTCGGCCCGTCAGCCAGAAAGAGGCTCAGATCATCTTGAGCCCGTAACTAGCTGCCTTGTGGGGAAGCCCTTCCTGGGGGATGGGGAGGTGTCCCCTGCCGCTTGAACTGCCACAGCGCTCCCTGGAGCCCATGCCCTGCTCTGTGCCCAGCAGACCCTCTGCAGGTCAAGGTGATGAGCTTCCAGAGGACAGGCCAGGTCCCACGGGCAGGAACTCTATTCAATCAAAGACGGGGAAATGCAGGAAAACATGGTTACAGCTGGGAGGCAATCTTGTGGTAGAGGCAGCTGAGCGCAGGGGAAGACACGGGACATGAAACCAGGCCCCCGATCCATCGGGTGGCCACCTGAAAATACCCTCTCTTTGAGAGCAGGACCGAGAGATGGTTTCCCTTTGGGGATCACCCTCCCAGCCCTTAACCCTGGGGTCAGTGGGGCTGGAAGTCTGAGCCATCCCGACAGAGTGTGTGACCCAGGACAGATGTCCCTTGCCCACATCCCAGTCATTCAGGGTAAAGACAGCGGATGCGGCAGAGGGCGGGGACTCCGGCTCGGGACTTTGACTGGACAACTGGACAACAGAAGTTCTTCATGCTGGGATTCCTAAGCCCGAGGATGACAGAGAAGCTCCCAGAGCCACCCTGTAAGGAAACCCTGCCAGGAAGGAAGCCGACGGGGAGAGCTAGAGGGCAGATGGATGGGGTGCGGGAGACAGACAGACACACCAAGTCGTTACCACATCACTCAAGTGCCAGGATAGAGCCAAGACTCACGCGCTCAACAACAGCCACCCCTTCCTACACTGTATGTATATCCCATTGGTTCTGCTTCTCTAGGGAACCCTGACTAAACGCTCATTTTACCCACCTTGTTGCTGTTGTTCAATCACTAGGTCATGTCCGACTTTTTACGACCCCATGGTCTGCAACATCCCAGGCTTCCCTATCCTTCACTACTTCCTGGAGTTTGCCCAAATTGGCCCACTGGTCAAATCTGACCCACAATCTGTGCTTATAAATAAAGTTTTATTAGAACACAACCATGCTCGTTCATTTACACACCCTCAACAGCTTTCACCAGCAGAGATGACTAGCCATGACAGAGGTCATCTGGCCCACAAAGCCTAAAATATCTCCTCAGTTCAGTTCAGTTCAGTCGCTCAGTCGTGTCCAACTCTGCGACTCCATGAATCACAGCACACCAGGCCTCCCTGCCCAACACCAACTCCCAGAGTTTACTCAAACTCAAGTTCATCGAGTCGGTGATGCCATCCAGCCACCTCATCCTCTGTCGTCCCCTTTTCCTCCTGCCCCCAATCCCTCCCAGCATCAGGGTCTTTTCCAATGAGTCAATTCTTCAAATCAGGTGGCCAAAGTATTGGCGTTTCAGTTTCAGCATCAGTTCTTCCAATGAACACCCAGGACTGATCTTTAGGATGGACTGGTTGGATCTCCTTGCAGTCCAAGGGACTCTCAAGAGTCTTCTCCAACACCACAGTTCAAAAGCATCAATTCTTTGTCACTCAGCTTTCTTCACAGTCCAACTCTCATATCCATACATGACCACTGGAAAAACCATAGCCTTGACTAGACGGACCTTTGTTGGCAAAGTAATGTCTCTGCTTTTTAACATGCTATCTAGGTTGGTCATAACTTTCCTTCCAAGGAGTAAGTGTCTTTTAATTTCATGGCTGCAATCACCATCCGCAGTGATTTTGGAGCCCAAAAAAATAAAAGTCTGACACTCTTTCCACTGTTTCCCCATCTATTTGCCATGAAGTGATGGGACTGGCCTTAAAGTCTGCTGACCTCTGCCAGAGATGGAGCTCAAATATGGAAAGAGAAACATAAATACTGAACATAAGTTAATCAAATCAGGACAGGCATAACTGTCAAGTAGCCCACACACCATTCTCTATCTTATTCTCTAAGAGGAACGGTAGCCCGCCAGGCTCCTCTTCCAAGGAATTATCCTGGCAATAATACTGGAGTGGGTAGCCAGCCCCTTCTCCAGGGTATCTTTCCGATGTAAGGATCAAACCCAGGTCTCCTGCATTGCAGGAGGATTCTTTACTATCTGAGTCACCAGGGAAGCCCCTTTATTTTTAGACCAGTTTTATATTCACAGCAACTGTGAGCAGAAAGGACAGAGAATTCCCACGTATTCCCTACCCCACAGACACACAGCTTCCCCCACTATCAACACCCCACACCAGAGTGTGACAGTATTCTTTTTGCTGGTCCTTTGTTTATTGTCTCTTTTTAAAAATATGACCTCTATGAGGACAGGCGCCTGGAAGTTTACCTGGACATCACAGACTCTCAGTAAGGTTTTCTGAATGGATGGGGTGTGGGGGTTAGTGCTGAGCAAACCTATGTGAATAAACATTCCCTCACTTTCTCTCAGAGTGGTTAATAAAAAATGCTGGAAGCAGGGCCAACACCGAGCTCTGCACCGGGCAGGAATCCACTTCCCTGGATGGCAGCACAGGCACAGGTGTGTACCCATCAAGGACTCTGGAGTCAACAGTAAGTCTGCACAAATGTTGCGTTTGCTCCCGATCTGGTGGTTGCCTTGTTTCCACTGAGATTTGGGATCTGTATTTATTTGGGCCAGTGATTGAGAGAGGTTATGAACACGTGGCCACTGCCCACCGATGCTGCCAGCTAGGAGGATGATAAGATCAGTGTGACTGACAGCCACTACCAAGCATGTGCCCCGTTTCCAGGCCGTCCTGAGCACCCTGACCGATCTTCACTCATCTGACCCTCTCTATAATTCCTGAAAGCCTCTGCCCGTTTTTCTTTCCAGTTGTTTATCTCCTCCCTGTTGATCTTTCCATCATCGTTCTTCTTTCTAATCTTCTCATTCCTTCAATTAATTTTTAATGGTTTTACGTACTGCAAATATCTTTCAGTCTGAGGAACTGCTTTTTAACTTTGTTCATGGAATCTTCTCTCTTAGAAAACTTTCTTTATATGTTAACGTAATCACATTTCTCAATCTTCTCTTTTTGGTTTACACTTTATCTTGTTTAAGGAAGCCTTCCCAACCCCAGGGTCATAAAAATATTCTCCAACTTCTTCCTAAGACTCCTCAAGTGTTCTTTTTCATCTAAACAGTACTTTCACCCATCTATTTTATAACCAAGGACACTGAGGGACAGACGCAAGAAGCCACTGGCCTAAGATCATCCAGCTGGCAAGTCTGAATTGTCTTCAAAGCCACTTACAAGCCACTATGTGTCCACTTCCTTTCAGAAACCACCACACTTTCAGAACTCAGAACACCGGTGTGAAGGTTCAGACATAACAATATGCAGAGACCTATCTCAGCATCATGGCTGCTATGCAACACCCACTGTCCAAATAGACCAGCTCACTTCCCCATCCCCCCATTGGGGCACAGGCAGGTCATTCCTGCACTTCAGCCACAAAACACAGAGGCCTTGTGAGCATCCTCATCCAGGCCCTGTGTCACAAGGACTCTCTGCAACAGGCAGAGAAATGACAGTTCTCTGCTGTAAGGTATTAACTGTACATGCGCATGCGTGTGTGCTCAGTCGCTCAGTCGTGTCCAGCTCTTTGCAGCCCCATGGACTGCAGCCCACCAGGTTCCTCTGTCCGTGGGATTTCCCAGGCGAATACTGGAGTGGGTTGCCCTTTTATCCTCCAGGGGATCTTCCCAACCCAGGGTATTAACTAAACACTACAAAGTCGCTCTTTAAAGTGGTCCCTCCCCATGTGGTGGGAGGTCCTCTTTTCTCAAATTCTCAACCTCATGCTGTCATTCAGCCAGCTCTTTCCAATACAAGGGAAATGAAATGAGTTCTCACTTTAATTTGCATTTCTCTGATTACTAGTGAAATTGAGCACTTTTTCATACATTTTGGTTATTCTGGTTTCTCCTCTGTGAACTCCCTTTTCATATCCTTTGACCATTTTTCTGTCTTGTCTTTTATTATTCCTTATTGATTGGGAACAGCTCTTTTTATCATTTTTCTTCTCTCTAAACATCTAATTAAAATTTCTAAAGTTCGGTCTTGTAATCCATCCAGAACTTATGATCTGTTATTGTTGTTGTTCAGTAACCAAGTCGTGTCTGACTCTTTGCAAGTCCAGAGACTGCAGTACTGCAGGTTTCCCTGTCCTTCACCATCTCCCAGAGTTTGTTCAAATTCATGTCCATTGAGCCGGTGATGCCATCCAAACATCTCATCCTCTGCCACCCCCTTCTCCTCCTGCCTTCAATCTTTCCCAGCATCAGTGTCTGACCTACTTGCAGTCTGAGGTATGGTTTGTATACAATATGAAATTGGAATCTGATTTTCTGTTTTCTACAAGGACAGCCAGTCCAATGCTGTTAATTGACTGGTGTGCCCTTACTCCCGTGGTGGGCGGCATAATAGCAATCCCCCAACCCAAAATGTCCATATTCTAATTACCAGAACCATGACTATGTTGTATTAACACTGCCAAGGGGGCCAAGGTTGCAGATGGAACTAAGGTTGCTTATCAGCTGACCTTGAAATGCAGAGACTGTCCTGGATGGTCAGGGAGGGGGTGGGGGGTGCAGTAGGCAATGCTACTATGACAGTCCTGATGAGTGAAAGGGAGGCAGGAGGGAGAATCAAAGAGAGATTTAAAATGTAACTCTGGGACTTCTGTGGCACTCCAGTGGCTAAGATTCAGAGCTCCCAGTGCAGGGGACACCAGTCTGATCCCTGGTCAGGGAACTAGATCTAGCATGCCACATGACAAAAAATAAATAAATTAAATTAAATGTAACTCTGTTGCCTCTGAAGATGGAAGCAGGGGCCGAAGGTACAGCTAGCCTCTGGGAGCTGGAAAAGGCAAGGAGACAGATTCTCCCCCAGAGCCTATAGCAGGAACACAGCCCCAAGACCTGGATTTCAGCCTGTGAGACCTCTGGACTTCTGATCTCCAGAAATGTGGGATAGTAAGTCTACGGGGTCGTGCAGAGTCGGACACGATTGAAGTGACTTAGCAGCAGCAGCAGCAGCAAGCTCATGCTATTTTAAGCAACCAAGCTTATAGTAATTTGCTATAACAATTAAAGGAAAGCAATATGTTCTTTATCTATAATTTGTCATGTATCACACTTTTTATCTTGTCCCGTTATCTACTGATCTGTGTCTGTAGCAGTGTCACACTGTTCTAGTTACTATAATTTTACACTAAGTCTGCAAGTCAAGAAAGGGGAAGCCTCCCTTCTTCACAACTGCCTTGGCTATTCTTGAATGGACTTACCTGGTGGCTCAGGGGTAAAGAATCTGCCCGCAACACAGAGACCCGGGTTCGGTCCCTGGGTTGGGAAGATCCCCTGGAGAAGGGAAAGGCTACCCCCTCCAGTATTCTTGCCTGGAGAATCCCCATGGACAGAGGAGTCTGGTGGGCTACAGTCCACAGGGTCGCAAAGAGTTGGACACAACTGAGTGACTAAGCACATACACACATACGCACACATTCTTGAATATGTAATTTTTTAATTTAAAAAGAAAAGAATACATCTTAAAAGAAAAATAAATGCAGTGCACAGCAACGACGCTTTCTAGGGAGAGGGTGTGAGCTAAAACTCAAAACCATGAAGCAATGACACAGTTAGTGAATCACACACAGCACAACGCAGCTAGGAAAAGCTTCGAAACCACTGGACTTATCACCCCTGGGGTGGAGGATTTCAACAGCCTAGAAACTGTCAACAGCAGGCAAAAACTTTACTTCTGACCAAACTCATTCTCCTGACTGAAACAAAAATTATTTAACTAACAAAATACATAAGACAGTAGTTTTAATGACATTGGAATTCAGCAAGAAATGGTCCTAAGGAACTGGAAACAAAGAAGTAAGCCCTCCGACGGTCCCAAAATTAACATGTTGAGTGATTTTGCAGATTGCAGTGCAGGAAAGGGGAATGCAGAGCACAGTGGACCCCTGATTGGAAGGCTGGGCTAAGAGTTCAAGGAGACCAAAGAAACTGAAGTTTGCAAGGCTGAGCACAGACAGGAGAGGGGCACAGAGAGGGAACTCCAGCCACTTACAGAGGGTCCCTCTAGGATTCAGTAGGATTCCCTCTAGGATTCCCTCTACCCAAGGATGGGGAAAGAGTCACCCCCAAAATTAGAGGGGCCAGTACCCTGTGCTCACATGGGGCCATTCTCACAGACTGGTAAACTTCATAATTCAAGGACATCAGGCAAAGTTCTGAAGGAGGTCTTCCCACTTAGTGAGGAGTAATTAGCCCTAGACTAAATGCTCATGGGGTCCCATCTCACAACTCTTAAAGGCAAGGCCCTAAATGACCAAATAATTTCCAAAGTTCAGAAGTGTTTACCAGCTACCTGGACTTCCCTGCATGTCCAGTGGTTAAGACTCCAAGCTTCCACTGCAGAGGGAACTAAGAGCCCACATGCCATGGGGTGTGGCAAATATATATATATATATATATATATATATATATATATATATATATGTATATATATATATATAGGTATATATATATATACACATAAAAATATTTAGCAACCAGAAGGAGAAAACTCAAAATATCTGGAATCCAATCAAAAGTTATGACCATAGAGAAGCTGGTCATATAAAAATATTTAGCAACCAAAAGGAGAAAACTCAAAATATCTGGAATCCAATCAAAAGTTATGACCATAGAGAAGCTGGAAGATACAACCCAAATCAGGACAAAAACCAATCAATCAAAACTAATGCGCAACTGACCAAGATTTTAGAATTGGCAAACAAGGACATTAAAGTAGTGACAAACTTTGTAATGTTATCTCCAGATTCTGATACCTTGAAACTAAACTAGGTTAAAGTGAGAATTACTATATGGGTCATTTCAAA
The DNA here is from genome assembly GCF_033118175.1 of Dama dama. Taxonomy (NCBI): domain Eukaryota; kingdom Metazoa; phylum Chordata; class Mammalia; order Artiodactyla; family Cervidae; genus Dama; species Dama dama. Next base: position 44,457,586 of record NC_083694.1, on the reverse strand, counting down.
CAGGATAAAATACTGGAATTTTAATTGTTGCACAGGTCTAAGTTCATCTTACCTCTGCCACCTTAGGAGAGAAATACAAAAGCATAAGTTTGTCAGTAGTTATACCTATATTTCACTTCTGGAGATGAAAACGACAATATCTGTGAGGAAAATGCACTGGGTGGGATTCATGGCAGATCAGAGACTGCAGAAGAAAAGATGAGTGAACCTGAAGATGCAGCAATACAGAGTATCTAGGATTGGAGCACAGAGAGAAAAGACCACCAGTAAAACTGAGCAGAAGCTCAGCAGGGTGGGGCGCTTCCCCCAGCTCTGCCACCTGATAAAGGCAAGACCAGGAGCCTTGAGGGAGAAGAGAGAGGAAAACAGAGAAAATAATTGAAGAAGGAGTGATCAAAATTGTTCCAACTTTGATTTAAAAAAAAAACAGAGCTCCAAGAAGTTCCATGAACACCACCAAAATTAGTTAAAGGACCATTTTGGGAAACAAAGGTAGCAGCACACTAGGCTTTAAATCTCTTCCAAGGGACTTCTCTGGAAGTCCATGTTCCCAATGCAAGGGGCCCAGGTTTGATCCCTGGTCAAGGAACTAGATCACACATGCTGCAACTAAGACCCAGTGCTGCCAAATAAATAAATAAAAATAAATATTTTAAATAATAATAAATAAATCTCCTCCAAGCCCCGCATGAAAACAGACGGGGCAGCTGGGAAAGCAAACACAGAGCCCACAGGCTATGCCGACAGCTGGTCAGGCTGGAGAAGCCAACAGGGTCATCCTGTCCTGGCTGAGTTAATTCGATTAGAAGGCCTTAACACAAGCTGTCTGTTTACAGTGTCATAACTACACAGAAGTGTCATAACTACACATGAAAATTCCTTTCCAGAAAAAGTACTTATTATTTTTCCATTAACGATAGCTGTAGAAGTTTCTTCTCTAAGAAAATGATCTCTTCAGGTATTTCTAAGGACCACAGTAAACTATATTTATTATTTTGAACTGCGTTTATTACATTTCACTACTGCCCTTTTGGGCTTCCCAAGTGGCTAGTGGTAAAGAACCTGCCTACCAACAAAGGAGATGTAACAGACGAGTTCGATCCTTGGGTCAGGAAAATCCCCTGGAGGAGGGCATAGAAACTCACTCCAGTATTATTGCCTGGAAAATCCCATGGACACAGGAACCTGGCAGACTACAGTCCATAGGGTCACAAAAACCTGGACACAACTGAAGTGACTTAGTATGCACAGCACGCATTATCCTTTTGAATAGCTTAATTAAAAACCAGAATAATCATGTTTATATCAAATTAGAAAATACACATATTTTATAATTTCAGATACTATCTTTCTTTCATACTAACATTTCTTAAAGGTTGGCCTTTGTTTTATTTTTAAAATGTAATTGTGAATATGTCAAAGAAAGGAAGATACTAGAGTTAAAAAAGGGAACGGGTTTGACCTTTTGGTATTTTTTAACTATGTATTCTATACTTTCAATGCATTTAACTTTATCCAATAAAATTGTAAATTCATTCTAAACTAACTCTGATGGAAAACACATGCCTGCCACCCACCATTCCAGGGGATTCTGGCAGATATTCTGGCAGATATTTCTCAAGTACAAGCAATGCTGCACATTTCAGTACCAATTATGTGTGTGTGTGTGTGTGTGTTAGTTGCTCAGTCGTGTCTGACTCTTTGCAACTCCATGGACTGTAGCCTGCCAGGCTCCTCTGTCCATGGGATTCTCCAGGCAAGAATACTAGAGTGGGTTGCCATGCCCTTCTCCAGGGGATCTTCCTAACCCAAGGATCAAATCCAGGTATCTGGCATTGCAGGCAGATTCTTTACCACTGAGTCACTTGGGAAGCCCATCACTTACATAAGATGTGATTATACCTGAGAACATTCTGATAAGCACAAAAAACTGGAAAGAATAAAACAATTAAAAACAACAAATGCACTGCCTTTTTGGGGAAAAAGGAAAATGCTTAATAATACAGTTTTTCCTGAAGCAATAAACGATCAAGTTTTGGTATCTGAATATTTTTAAACGTCTCAGAAAATCCTGGAGGACCATGAAGATGAAGGCCAACACATCCAGGACAGAGAAACAAGTGTGCTGCTGCTACCAACTGTGAGATTAAATTCAATGAGACCAGTTTCCAAAAACCAGAATCTCAACTGATAAAAAAAAAAGTCATTCCCAAACAACAGACTCACTGGCTCCTTTGTACCAGCAGCCAGGACCTGCTGCCCAAGAGACACTGGCCAGCCTTCCCTGGACACCCAGCAGCATCCATCAGAGGAAAGCCATCCAGACGGAGGATAGATGGACACTCAGCTCCCCTCTAGGGCTTCCACATTTGCCCTACCTTTCTGACTTTCTAAGAGCCTAACTGCCCATGATTGAGAATGTTCCTTCAGTCAGTGAGATCCTTAGAAGCCAAGAGCCAAGAGCTCAGTGCTCTTTCAACCCTCCTGCTAACCTCCCTCTCTTCTCACCACTGGTGGGACTCCCCATCAGGACGCTGGCTTCCTGTCCTTGGGGATAAACTAAGAGGCCCTGAACACAAGGTACCAGCCTCAGCAGAAGGAGCTGGTACAGCCAACATGAAGCTGACAGCTGCAGTCACACACATGGGGACGGGGACATTGCCACCCATCATCATCCATCATCGACAGCCCTCCATCCCTTTTTTAAGGCCACACCCTGAAGTCGTGGCCTCCCCACTCCCAAGACTGCACACCAAGGAAATAAAAAGCAGTTTTTAAAAACAACAAACACAAGGCTACATTATCAGTGCAACATAAAGCTGGCAGAAAAGCTATGACAAACCTAGTGAAAAGTGAAAGTGTTAGTTGCTCAGTCATGTCCAACTCTTTGTGATCCCGTGGACTATAGCCCGCCGGCTCCTCTGTCCATGGAATTCTCCAGGCAAGAATACTGGAGTGGGTAGCCTTTCCCTTCTCTAGGGGGATCTTCCCAACCCAGGGATTGAATCCAGGTCTCCAGCATTGCAGGCAGATTCTTTATCATCTGAGCCATCAGAGAAGCCTAGACATCATATTAAAAAGCAGACATCACTTTGCCGACAAAGGTCCATCTAGTCAAAGCTATGGTTTTTCCAGTAGTCATATACAGATGTGACAGCTGGAGCACAAAGAAGGCTAAGTACCAAAGAATTGATGTTTTCAAACTGTGGTACTGTAGAAGACCCCTGAGAGTCCCTTGGACTGCAAGGAGATCAAACCAGTCAATCCTAAAGGAAATCAACCCTGAATATTCACTGGAAGGACTGATGCTGAAGTTGAAGCTCCAGTCCTTTGGCCACCCGATGTAAAGAGCTGACTCACTGGAAAAGACCTTGATCCTGGGAAAGATTGAAGGCAGGAGGAGAAGGAGGTGGCAGAGGATGAGATGGTTAGATAGCATCACAACTCAATGGACATGAATTTGAGCAAACTCTGGAAGATAGTGAAGGACAGAGGAGTCTGGCGTGCTATAGTCCATGGAGTTGCATACAGTCTTATCGATTGATATGACTTAGCAACTGAACAACAACCATAAAGTTGGCAGTCCGTGGCTGTCAGCCAGCCTTTGACTCTTGAGCCCTGTGTCTGCAAGACACCCATGAGAGATGCCCCTTTAAGTGTCACCAACAGACCTTTCAAAGCCTTCAGTCAGGGAGCTAACTCATGGCTAAAGCACAAAGTGTTGGGCCAGGCTTTATCACTGTCCAATTCTATACCTCTGTAGTCAGCAAAAACTCAATCAACTGATTCCAGTTAAAGCAATTTACAGCAAGTATCTGATAAATGCCATTTACCTGGGCACACAAGGAGCTGTGCTGTGAGCTTGAAGACTCAGCTCTCAGCACACACTTACTTGAAGGGGACACGGGTGGCTTCCTAAAAGACCGCCGCTCTGCCCTGGGGCCGCTTGCATTCCCTGTGGGTATGTCCGGGTGTTCTTCAGGGTTCAGCGAGTACTGGAACTGGACCGTCCCTGACTCCACCTGCTTCACCTAGGATGCACCACAACAGGAGAAGTGATGGCCATGCTCCCTCCAACAGCACTGTGTGGTCAGAATAATTCAACCAGGAACATCCGCCCAGTCCCAAAACAATCAGTGTGGATTACCCTCAGCCAAGCAGAAACCAACACCACTGCTCCAGTTTGAATGCATTGTTACTTAACCTATGTTATGCTGACTCTTCTTATTTTGAGTTTAAGCACATGTAACCACCACCAGCACCAGGTACAGAGCAGCCCCACCACCTAAAACGCTCGCCCATCCTGTGCATACCCACACCCAACAATCACTGAACTGCTCTCCACCCCTGTCTTCGGTCCTATAAACGGGGTCTCATGCTACAGAACCCTTGAGACTGGCTTTTTTCACTCCCTGGTAGGCGGATGAGACTCATCTGAGCAGTACCGTGCAAGCACAGCCGTTCTTTTTCATTACCAAACAGTTTTCTATTGTACCATGTGCCTCAGCATACTTATCCATTCACCCACTTAGAACATATGGGCTGTTTCCAGCTTGAGTGGTTATAAATAGAGCTGCTGGGAACACTGGTGTACATATTTCTGCATGGACTTAAGTTTTCATTTCTCCATGTTTCATTTCTCTAAGAGTAAGATTGCTGGGTCATATGGTGCATGTATACTACATTTTACAGGAAACTGCTAAACTGTGACTTACTTCTGAACTCTGTATTCCATTCCATCAGTCTATGTGCCAATGCTTTTACCAACAGCACTTTATCTTGATTACCATAGCTTTAATGAAAGTGTTGAAATTGTGTAGCATGAATCTTCCAACTACACTGTTCTTTTCAAAATTGTTTTGACCCTTCTAATTCCTTTGAGAATCAGGGGTTTTCCTGGTGGTCGAGCGGTTAAGAATCCACCTGCCAATGTAGAGGACATGGGTTCGATCATCCCTAGTCCAGGAAGATCCCACATGCCAACGGGCAGCTAAGTCCATGCACCACAATTGCTGAGCCCGCACCCTGAAACTAGAAAGTAGCCCCTCCTCACCACAACTAGAGAAGGCCCTTGTGCAGCAACAAAGACCCAGTGCAGCCAAAAATTAATTACAGTTTAGAATCAGTTTGTCTCTATTTATTAAAAAATTATGTAAGGGTTTTGATTGAAATTGTATTAGATCTATAGATCAACTTGGAGAGAATTTGTATCTTTATCATGTGAGTCTTTCGATCCATAAAGAAGACCCTCCATTTATTTAGGTGATCACCTAAGAGTAATCAATGAGAAAAATGACATGCAGCAAAAGGAATGTTTTATCATTTTCGGCACACAAATCCTGTACATATTTTGTTAGATTTATTTCATTGAGGTGGGGGTGCTTTGGAAATAATACTGCTTTTTAGATTTTGCTTCCCAACTGTATATATTTTGTTAGTATAAAGAAATGTCATTGATTTTCCATCACCTCCTGCTGTATACTACAATCTCCCTAAATTTACTGTTTATTCTGGGAGTTTTTTTATAAATCCTTCGAGATTTCCTACACAGAAAATCATACTGTTTGCACATAAGAAGAGTTTTGTTCCTTTCTTTCCAGTCTCTATGGGTTGTTTTTTTATTCTGTTTTATTCCTCTATTGTACCAGCTAGAACTTCCCATGCAATGTCAAGTAAGATGCTGAACACTGTGAGTGGGCATTCTTCACTTGTTCCTGACCTAAGTAAGAGCGAAAGCATTCAATTTTTCACCATTAAGCATGATGCTAGCTAAAGAATTTTTGTAGATACTATTGATCAAGCTGAGGAAGTTCGTCTTTATTCCTGTTTGCTCAGTTTTTGTCATAAATGGATGCTGAATTTTGTCAAAAGCTTTGCCTGCATCAGTTGTTATTATTCATATGGTTATCCTTCTTTAGGCTATTAGAGTGAATTACATTTTCCAAAAGAAAATAGCCTTGCATCCCTGGGATAACCCCCCACTTGGTCATGGTGTACTACTCTTCTATACTGTTGGATGGACTTCCCTGGTGGCTCAGACGGTAAAGCATCTGCCTACAATGTGGGAGACCTGGGTTCAATCCCTGGGTCGAGAAGATCTCCTGGAGAAGGAAATGGCAACCCACTCCAGTATTCTTGCCTGGAAAATCCCATGGACGGAGGAGCCTGATAGGCTACAGTCCGTGGGGTCGCGAAGAGTCGGACATGACTGAGCGACTTCACTCACTTATACTGTTGGGATTCAATTCACTAATATTTTGTTGAGCATTTTGCATCTGAGTTCATGAGGAAAATGCATCTGTGATCTTCTTTTCTTATATTGTCTTTTTCTGGTTTTGATATCAGGATAATGAAGGCCTTGTTACATAAATTTGGAATTGTTCCCACCTATCCTATTTTCAAGAAGCGAATCTATACAATTGGTGTTGTTTTTCCTTTAAATGTTTAGTACAATTTATAGTGAATGAAAGTGAAAGCCACTGAGTAGTATCCAACTCTTTGCGACCCCATGGACTATGGCCTGCCAGGCTCCTCTGTCTACGGAATTCTCTAAGCAAGAATACTGGAGTGGGTTGCAGTTCCCTTTTCCAGATTTTCACAACCCAGTGATTGAACCCAGGTCTCCCAACGTTTCAGGTAGATTCTTTACCATCTGAGCCACCAGGGAAGCCCTCTATATTACATATTATAGTGAACAGGCCAGGATATTTCTTTATCAAAAAAAATTTAATGATGAATTCATTGTCTATAAAGTTATAGGACTACTCAAGTTATGCACTTCATCTTGGGTTAGTTTTGATGGTTTGCTGTTTAAAACAAACTGGTCCATTTCATCTAAATTTTCAAATTTATAGTATTTCCCCTAACATCTTTCTCATACCTGTGTGGTCTGTAGTGGTTATCCTTTCTTCCATTCCTATTATTAGTCATTTGTGTTCTCTCTTTACTTTTTCAGTCTTGTTACAGGCTTGTCAAAGAACCAGTTTTTTATTTCACTGGCTTTCTCTAGTTTTTCCTCTATTGTTTTTCTGTTTTCAGTTATATTGGTTTCTGCACTTATATTTATTATTGATTTTTCTTTTACTTGCCTTAGGTTTATTTTCTGCTTCTTTTTCTACTTTCTAAAAGTGGATGATTAGATTATTGATTTGAAACCTTTTTCTGTTCTATATAAGCACTTAATGCTATAAATTCCCTGTAAATATACTTGAGCTGCAACCTACAAATTTTGATATGTCATATTTTCACTTTTGTTCAGTTCAAAGTATCTTTTATATTTTCTTAAGGTTTCCTCTCTGACTTATGGATTATTTAGAAATGCATTAATTTCCAAGTGTTTATAGTTTTTTAATGCTATCTTTTTTATTGGCTTCTAGTTTAATTCCATTGTGACCACAGAAAATACCTTGTGTAATTTAAATTCTTTTAAAATTACTAAAATTTGTTTTCTGATCCAGGCTATGGTGTTTCTTGGTAAATGTTCCATGTGCACTTGAAGAGAATATGAAGAGAATATATCCTGACATTGCTGGGTGGACAGTTCTATGAAGGTCATTTAGATCCAGATGCTTCATAATATTGTTCAGTTCTATATACTGGTGATTTTCTATCAGTGTGCTTATAGTTTAATCTAAGAGGAGTGCTGAAATGTCCAAATGCAACTGTGAATTTGTCTATTTCTTCTTTCCATTCTATTAGCTCTTTGCATTTTGAACCTCTGTGTTAGATACATACACTTTTAGGTTTATATGTCTTTGTGGTGAATTGACTCTTTTATCACAGGTGACATCCCCCTTAATTCCTGGAAATTTCCTTTGCTCTGAAGTCTACTTTGCCTGGTATTAATATAGCTACTCAAGTTTTCTTTTGATTCGTGTTTGCACACAATGTTTTGCCATCCTTTTGCTTTTGAAGTGAGTTCTTGACAAACAGCACATAGTTGGACCTTGAGATTTTCATGTCACCTGAAAATTTCTGACTTGAATTTGGTGCATGCAGACTATTTACACTTCATGTAATTATTGGTGGGTCTGGGTTCAGGACCGTCATTTTATTATGATTTGTTCCTTCTGTTTCTCATTCCTGTTTCCCTTTCCTGCCTTATTTTGAATTATTCCATTTTATCTATCTATTGGGTTTCTTACTATCTCTTGGTAGTTTATTTTTAGTGACTGCTCTAGGGTTTACAATGTAAATAATTTTTTCACAATCTACCCAAAAATCTACATTTTATTACTTCAAGTGGAATGTAGAAATTTTATCACCCTACAGGTCTCTTTATATTCCCCTTTATTTTATAGCTATCTTACCTATTATACCTACATACCTTAAAAACCCCAACAGACACAGTTATGATTTTTGCTTCCGTGATCAAACCCATTTTAAAGAACTCAAAAGAAGGAGAATAGTGTATTCTATTCATCATTTTTGTTGCTCTTTCTTCATTCCTGATGTACCAAGTTTCCATCTGGTATAATTTTTCTTCTGTCTAAAGAAATTCCTTTAAGCAATTCTCTTAGAGCATCTCTACCTGCCAATGAATTCTCTCAGTTTTAGTTCATCTGAGGATGTCTTTATTTAACCTTCATTCCTGTAGGACAGTTGCTGGAATAGAATTCTGAGTTCTGGGGTCTTTCTGTTAGTACTTTTAACATGTTGTTCCATTTCCTTCTGCCTCCATGGTTCCTGCAAGGAACCCACAATATTCAAACTATTGTTTCTCTATAAGTAATGCATCATTTTTCTACTGTCTTCAAGACTTTGTCTTTTTCAGCAGCTTGATTGTGATGTGTCCGAGTGTGGATTTCTTTGCATTTATCTCTGGATTTTGGACCTCTTCGATCTGCAGGCTTAAGTCTTTTGCTGAATTTGAGGACTTTTCAGCCATCATTTCTTCAGACATTTTTTTCTGTACTGTACTCTTTCTCTCCTACTGGGACTCTGATGACATGGGTGTTAGCCTTTGTGGTCCTTCCCCACAGGTCCCTGAGGCTTCGTCCACTCTCCTCCAATCAACATTCTGTGGCTCAAGTTGAATAAATTCCACTGATTCATCTTCAAATTCATTGATCCTTCGGTCATATCCACTCTGCTATTGAGTCCACCTAGTGAGTACTTTATTTTTGCAATTTTATTTTTCAGTTCTAAAATTTCCATTTGCTTCTTCTTTATCTACCTCTTTGCTGAGACTTTCTATCTTTCCCTTTGTTTCAAAAGTGTTCACTCTTATTTATTGGATTATTTTTATAATGCCTGTTTTAAAGGCTTTGTCTGATAATTCCAACATTTGTGTCATCTCAGTACCACTGCCTGTTGAATGTCTTTCCCCTGCAAGGTGAGGTTTTCTTGGTCCTTTGTATGTCAATTAAGTATACACTGTGTCATGGACATTCTGAATATCACTTTATAAGATTCTCTTTTAAATATCACATTATAAGAATCTCTTTTAAAAGTTTATGGAGAATGTTGATATTTTTGTTGGGTCACAAATCAACCCAATTGGGTTCAAGCCCCAGTTTCCAAGCAACCTCTTGTGGTCTCAATATCAGTCACATTCTCAAAACCTGGGCAGGGCTCTACAGTCCTCTCCTAGCCATGACGCATGCAGGGGAAACTCCATCCACAGTCCAGTTCTCAAAGTCTGCCATACGTTGTTAGGGTCAGATTCAGGCACATGAAGCTGGGAGTTAACTTAGCATTTCTTAAACAACTTTACAGGGGACTTTCCAAGATCCTCCCTCTCCAGATCCCCCTTGTCGTTGTTTTTGTTGTTCAGTCACTAAGTCATGTTCAGCTCTTTGCAACCCGATGGACTGCAGCACACCAGGCTTCCCCATCTCACTATCTCCCAGAGTCTGCTCAAATTCATGTCCAGTGAGTTGGTGATGCTATCTAACCATCTCATCCTCTGCCACTCCCTTCTCCTTTCGCCCTCAATCTTTCCCAGCATCAGGGTCTTCTCCAGTGAGTTGGCTCTTCACATCAGGTGGCCAAAGTATTAGAGCTTCAGTTTCAGCATCAGTCCTTCCAATGAATATTCAAGTTGATTTCCTTTAGGATTGACTGGTTTAATCTCTTTGCAGTCCAAGGGACCCCAGATCCCACTAGTTCTTTTCAATTCTCAAGGGTTCCCCTTCCAATCCTCTGGTAAGACCCCACTGGGCTGCAAGCCTCTGGCAACGGTACCTGAATGCAAGGCCAAGCAGAGCAAGGAAGTGGGGAGAGGGCAGAGTGTGGTTGCTGTTTAAGTGCAAGAGTGTATAAAAGAGCTTATGTTCTCATCTATCATTATTATAAGTCAGTGTACAATTTATTTGAGCATTCTTTGGGATTGCCTCTCTTTGAGACTGGAATGAAAACTAACCTTTTCCAGTCCTGTGGCCACTGTTGAGTTTTCCAAATTTGCTGGCATATTGAGTGCAGCACTTTCACACCATCATCTTTCAGGATTTGAAATAGCTCAACTGGAATTCCATCACCTCCACTAGCTTTGTTCATAGTGATGCTTTCTAAGGCCCACTTGACTTCACATTCCAGGATGTCTGGCTCTAGGCAAGTGATCACACCATCGTGATTATCTGGGTTGTGAAGATATTTTCTGTACAGTTCTTCTGTGTATTGTTGCCACCTCTTCTTAATATCTTCTGCTTCTGTTAGGTCCATACCATTTCTCTCCTTTATCGAACCCATCTTTGCGTGAAATGTTCCCTTGGTATCTCTAATTTTCTTGAAGAGATCTCTAGTCTTTCCCATTCTGTTGTTTTCCTCTATTTCTTTGCCTTGATTGCTGAGGAAGGCTTTCTTATCTCTCCTTGCTATTCTTTGGAACTCTGCATTCAAATGGGAATATCTTTCCTTTTCTCCTTTGCTTTTCGCTTCTCTTATTTTCACAGCTATTTGTAAGGCCTTCTCAGACAGCCATTTTGCCTTTTTGCATTTCTTTTCCATGGGGATGGTCTTGATCCCCATCACCTGTACAATGTCACGAACCTCCGTCCATAGTTCATCAGGCACTCTAGTGCCTATCAGATCTAGTCCCTTAAATCTATTTCTCACTTTCACTGTATAGTCACAAGGGATTTGATTTAGGTCATACCTGAATGGTCTAGTGGTTTTTCCTACTTTCTTCAATTTAAGTCTGAATTTGGCAATAAGGAGTTCATGATCTGAGCCACAGTCAGCTCCCGGTCTTGTTTTTGCTGACTGTATAGAGCTTCTCCATCTTTGACTGCAAAGAATATAATCAATCTGATTTCGGTGTCAACCATCTGGTGATGTCCATGTGTAGAGTCTTCTCTTGTGTTGTTGGAAGAGGGTGTTTGCTATGACCAGTGCATTCTCTTTGCAAAACCCTACTAGCCTTTGCCCTGCTTCATTCTGTACTCCAAGGCCAAATTTGCCTGTTACTCCAGGTGTTTCTTGACTTCCTACTTTTGCATTCCAGTCCCCTATAATGAAAAGGACATCTTTTTTGGATGTTAGTTCTAAAAGGTCTTGTAGGTCTTCATAGAACCATTCAACTTCAGCTTCTTCAGTGTTACTGGTTGGGACATAGGCTTGGATTACCATGATATTGAACGGTTTGCCTTGGAAGCTAACAGAGATCATTCTGTCACTTTTGAGATTGCATCCAAGTACTGCATTTCGGACTCTTTTATGACCATGATGGCTACTCCATTTCTTCTAAGGGATTCCTGCCCACAGTAGTAGACATAATGGTCATCTGAGTTATTCACCCATTCCAGCCCATTTTAGTTCGCTGATTCCTAGAATGTCGACATTCTACACATCGCACAATTACATTCATCTCACACACTAATAAAGTAATGCTCAAAATTCTCCAAGCCAGGCTTCAGCAATACGTGAACCATGAACTTCCAGATGTTCAAGTTGGTTTTAGAAAAGGCAGAGGAACCAGAGATCAAATTGTCAACATCCGTTGGATCATTGAAAAAGCAAGAGAGATCCAGAAAAACATCTATTTCTGCTTTATAGACGATGCCAAAGCCTTTGACTGTGTGGATCACAATAAACTGTGGAAAATTCTGAAAGAGATGGGAACACCAGACCACCTGACCTGCCTCTTGAGAAATCTGTATGCAGGTCAGGAAGCAACAGTTAGAACTGGACATGGAACAACAGACTGGTTCCAAATAGGAAAAGGAGTATGTCAAGGCAGTATATTGTCACCCTGCTTATTTAACTTATATGCAGAGTACATCATGAGAAATGCTGGGCTGGAAGAAGCACAAGCTGGAATCAAGATTGCTGGGAGAAATATCAATAACCTCAGATATGCAGATGACCCCACCCTTATGGCAGAAAGTGAAGAGGAACTAAAAAGCCTCTTGATGAAAGTGAAGAGGAGAGTGAAAAAGCTGGCTTAAAGCTCAACATTCAGAAAACTAAGATCATGGCATCTGGTCCCATCACTTCATGGGAAATAGATGGGGAAACAGTCGAAACAGTGTCAGACTTTATTTTTGGGGGCTCCAAAATCACTGCAGATGGTGACTGCAGCCGTGAAATTAAAAGACGCTTACTCCTTAGAAGGAAAGTTATGACCAACCTAGATAGTATATTAAAAAGCAGAGACATTACTTTGCCAACAAAGGTCCATCTAGTCAAGGCTATGGTTTTTCCAGTGGTCATGTATGGATGTGAGGGTTGGACTGTGAAGAAAGCTGAGCACCGAAAAATTGACGCTTTTGAACTGTGGTGTTGGAGAAGACTCTTGAGAGTCCCTTGGACTGCAAGGAGATCCAACCAGTCCATCCTAAAGGAGATCAGTCCTGGGTGTTCATTGGAAGAACTGATGCTGAAGCTGAAACTCCAATCCTTTGGCCACTTCATGCAAAGAGTTGACTCATTGGAAAAGACCCTGATGCTGGGAGGGATTGGGAGCAGGAGGAGAAGGGGATGACAGAGGATGAGGTGGCTGGATGGCATCACCGACTCGATGGACATAAGTTTGAGTAAACTCTAGGAGTTGGTGATGGACAGGGAGGCCTGGCGTGCTGTGATTCATGGGGTCGCAAAGAGTCGGACGTGACTGAGCGACTGAACTGAACTGAACTGATACAATTTCTAAAATTGTTAAACTAAGAAGTAGCAGTAGACACATATTATTTAGAAAACAAGGTAAATACCATATGTCACAGCTAAGAGTTGAAACTGGCTACCTCTGGAGATATTAACTTTTTTAAAGACAATTATTTGTTTGAGGGAAGACTACAGGAGCTGTTTAAGAAGGAAAACATAAGACAAGTGCTTGGGCCTGGTGCACTGGGAAGACCCAGAGGAATCGGGTGGAGAGGGAGGTGGGAGGGGGGATCGGGATGGGGAATACGTATAACTCTATGGCTGATTCATATCAATGTATGACAAAACCCACTGAAATGTTGTGAAGTAATTAGCCTCCAACTAATAAAAAAAAAGAAGGAAAACATAAACATAATACACTACTTACCTTCACAGTAAATAACACTGAAATAATCTTAATAACATAAACCCCAAAATTTACTTAGCAAAAAAATTATGGGATGTTTATAATATGTATCTTTTTTCTTTTGATTAATATCTGTCAGTCCTGGAACTATAAGTTCCATGGGATTAGAGAGTTTTCCTAGAGTAGATACAGGTGCTCGGTAAAAATTCACTGAGTGAATGAATAAGATAAAGAATTAACTGGTGTCCAGGCAGAGACCAGGCTTAACTAGGAGTCCACCCTTATGATGTGGTAATGCACTACTACATGAGATGAGAAACAGGAAGATGCAAAACAGTGCCTTTAGAAAGCAGGAGAATGAACAGAGTTTGTGATCAGTGGCAGTTTATTATTTTAGTTAATAATATCTGTTTACAGTAGTGGTCCTCAACCGGGGGCAATTCTGCCACAGAAGAACACATTCAGCCATGTCTATGAACATCTGGGCTCTGATAACTGGGGTGGGGTGCACTACTGCCTCTAGTGGGTGGAGGCCAGCAATGCAGTTCAACATCCTCCAGGGCAGTGCTTGGGACAGACCCACAGCAAAGAACAGTCTGGCCCCAAATGCTAACAGTGCTGAGTGGAGAAACCCTGATTAGAAGTGATATTCCTCATGGAAGATGATGGAATTTGATACATTTGTGACCTTGAGATGGTCCAACCTTCACAACACTTATGTTCCAATATAGTTTACACACTTAAAAAGCAAAGGAAATGTAGTGGACATGAGAAGGCAAAAATTAAACAGAATAAGGATTTATTTACATAGGTACATACACAGCAAGACAGAATGAGAATATGGCAGTAGCTTCAGGATTTCTAATGGCAAGTTTATAACAAGGGCTGAAACCAGACCATGTGGGAATGCAGCAAAATGTAGTCCTGTAATGAGGGACATTCCTTATAATAAGAGAAGCTGCACGATCAGCTGCTCGCTGATTCAGGTCCCCAAGGCATAATCCACATCATAAATAATAGCACTGAATATGATGCTTGTCACTGGAGTCAGCACACGAACGACATACTGAAATAACAGGTATGGTCCTTTACCCAAGAAAAATGAGCCAATTGAGTCCTAGAAGGCTCCCATTTGATCTGCTGAGACAGGACAGGCGTATCTCAGTAATGTCAGCAGAAGAATAAAACACACACCCAGGCAGAAACCCTGCCACAACCCATTAGTGTCAGAAGGACCCAGACGTCAGCCAGAGCAGGGATGTCACACAGCATCTGTGTCCCGGGGTCCCTGCTCCCCACCCTGTAGGACTGCCAACAGGCCAGGGGAGCATGGGGTGAGACCCACACACAAACATGCTTCCACCAGCCCTGCCCCACTTTTGTTTGCTTTCTACAGTGGGCATCAGAGAAAGCTTCATTTCAAAATGGATTTATATAAGTTCTGCTGTGGTCCCTCCTCTCTGGACACAGCTAGAGAGAGTCGAGGTCGAGTGAGGATAAGTGATGAGCCACAAAGACCAGCCAGGGGGATGCCAACTGCCCAGCTCCCACTCCAGCCCTGTGCACACAAGCTGCAGCCCCCAGTGTACACACATTTCAAGAGGGCTTTTTTATGGGGAACCCTCCTCTACGGCTGGTGGGAATGAAAGCTGATGGAGCCACTGTGGAAAACAGTACAGAGGTGCCTCAGAAAGCTAAAAATAGAATTATTACATGATCCAGCAATTCCACTCCTGGGCAAACATATGGAAAAAACTGTAATTCAAAAAGATACATGTATCCCTATGTTCATAGCAGCACTATTCACAATAGCCAGGACATAGAAACAACCTAAATGTCCAACCACAGAAGTATGGATAAAGACGACGTGGTACATATACACAGTGGAATACTACTCAGCCTTGAAAAAGAACGAAATAACGCCATTTGCTACAACATGGATGCAACTAGAGATTATCATACTAAGTGAAGTAAGACAGAAAGAGTAAGGCAAATACCATACGATATCACTTATATGTGAAATCTAAAATATGACACAAATGAACTTATCTACGAAACAGAATCACAAACAGAGAACAGACTTGTGATTGGTGGGGGAGGAAAGGATTGGGGGTTTAGGGTTAGCAGATGCAAACTGATACATATAAAATGGATAAACAACAAGGTCCTACTGAATAGCACAGGGAACTATATTCAATATTCTGTGATAAACCATAGTGGAAAAGAATGTGCAAAAGAATGTAGATATATATGTAACCAAGTCACTTCACTGTATGGCAGTAATTAACACAACACTGTAATTAAACTGTATTTCAATAAAAAATAATGTTTTTAAAAAAGAGGGCATTTTAAAAAGCACAGAAGTGCATCTAGTGGCTCTCTATGTAAAAATAAGAGGCACAGGCCACCTTGAGAAATGGATACATAAGCAGGGACATAATAAGACCCCAGATAACACCACCTTCATGGAGGTCAAAACTGATTATAATTCAGCAGTCACACTTATATTTTTTTCTTTTTTTTTAAATTTTTTCCTTTATCCAGTCATCATTTTTTAGTCATTATTTTTTTTAATTTGTTTTTAATCAAAGGATAACTGCTTTACAATACTGTGTTGGTTTCTGCCATACATCAACATGAATCAGCTATAGGTATACCTACATCCCCTCTCTCTTGAACCCCTCCTCCCACCTCCCATCCCATCCCACCCCTCCAGGTTGTCACAGAGCACCGGGTTTGAGCTTTCTGTATCCTACAGCAAATTCCCACTGGCTATCTATTTTACACATGGTAATGTGTGTTTCTGATTATGACTCAGCAATCATACTTAGTTTTTAAGGGCAAATCTGTGACCTGAAAAAATACTGCTCATGAAACATTGACAAACGTTATTTGTCAGCTCTGGTGTTGAAAGTGCATGAACTTGCTAGAAGCATGTAGAAAGCAATCACACTTATGGGGTCTCTAACATTTACCTCTTCGGAGCTCATGCTGGCTGGGGGAACCTTATAGACCAGACAGTGCGAAGGGTTGGATTGGATGCCACCCTGGAGAGGTAACATCACCCGCCCGGAGACGGCTTCCAGCGAGGGGTTCCAGACAGCCCAGCGAACCATGTGCATACATGCCAGGCTGGACAAGGAGGTGAGGGAAGCTGCCTGGAACGGAAACAAAGCACATGGGTCAGAGGTTGTCGCCAAGCCCACGTGGGTGGGGGAATCAACAGTGCTTTCCCGGGACAATCTCATCACAGGGCAGCGGAGCAAGGCAGGGGGTCATCACGAAAGAAGGCCCACCACAGAGGAGGATGTGGCACCACGTCGGTGGCTCAGAGCGGGCAAGAAGCCAGCCTCTGATTCTGAGACCCGCCCCACCCCCACCCCAGTCTAACCAGGACCCTCCAGAAGACCAACACTGCCTTTATGATTTCTCCTCTTCCATAGGATCTTTATGCAGGTTTCCTTTTCTTCCTTTTTTTTTTTGGAATATAGTTTCTTTACAATGTCGAGTTAGTTTCTGCTATACAACAAAGTGAATCAGCTACATGTATACATACATCCCTTCCCCCTAGAGCCTCCCTCCCCTCTCCCCATCCCACACCTGAAGGTCATCACAGAACTCACACTGAGCTGAGTGTCCTGTGCTTTACAACAAGTTCGCACTAGCTGTGGATTTTACACATGGGAGTGTATATATGTCAATACTACTCTCCAAGTTTGTCCCACCCTCTCCTTCCCCCAAACTGTGTCCACATGTCCATTCTCTAGTCTGCATCTCTATTTCTGTTTTGCAAATAGGTTCATCTGTACCCTTTTTATAGATTCCACATATATGCATTAATATTCAATATTTGCTTTTCTTTCTGACTTACTGCACTCTGTATGACAGACTCTGGGTCCATCCATGTCTCTACAAATGACCTAATTTCATTCCTTTTACCGACTGAGTAATATTCCATTATATACATGTACCACATCTTCTGCAGGTTTTCAAACACTCTGCACTTTAACATCCACCCAGATCCATGAATAAAACACCAGGAGTGGCACTTTGTGTTAGTAATGAGACACTTCATAAAATCATGAAGAATATACATTCACACTCAGTTTAGGGTTTTAGCACACATTTTCTCCAGCAAAGTTTCAGCTCCTCATTGTATGTTCTATATACGTAGCTTATATGTAACTTATGTGTAACTAGGAAATTACCCAGGCCAAATGTTTCATGCTGCACCTTCTTTCACTGCCTCTACCACTGGCCAGATGAAAGGGAGAATGCTAGGACCCCCCTCCCCATAATTAGCCTCCTCCTTCAGACAAAGCCATTTTCACAAATATGGTTTCAAGGCTTGAGTCAGTGGTATTTTAAAGAAACCACCTTCATCCATTATTCAAAAGGAAGTAAGAATAAAATGGAACTCGGAGTGGGTCCTGGTCGGGTCCTGACATTCCTGCTCGGCTGGGCAATGAGACTCATGATCTACCCCCTTAAGGCAGCTCCAGAGACACTGGCTCATTCCCTGGCAGGAGACACACCGTCACCCCCAGGAAGGCCATTTCCCGACCAGAGGCCACCAGGCACACGACAACAGCAGGTGAGATGGGAGCCCGGGAACAGCGCTTTCCACCCCAAGAGCCCAGTGGCATCAACTGAAGTCAGACTGACAGCCCAGACTCAGGGCAGCAGCCACACCTACCTCCACCCCAGATTCCCAGCCTCCCTGGGGATGTGGGGGAGAAGCCACCTGAAGGCGGCAGATATGAAATGGAACACGGTCGTGAGAAGACTGAGGCCTGGGACCTGGGACCTGAGACCCTTGGCTGCAGTGCTTGCACCTGCACACACCTCTCCTCCAGCAACAAAATACAAAGAAACTATAAGGGACTAAAAAATAGCTTCATGCATGCATAGTTGGGGCAAATTATGAACAAGATACAAAAAGACCAAAAACCCAACTGCCACTTGCAAAAAGCCAAGAGCAAAAACAGAGCACTACTCACGCCCCTTGCACACACCACCACCAAGGGGTGAACAAACCACCTAAGCCACTCCAGCCCAACCCCTAGACCTGCTCGACCCTCACCCCATAGAAGGAACCAGCTCACCCGGTCCTTGGGGAACAAGCAAGAGAAGTTGTTGCTTGTTCTCACGCCCCTGCAACCAACCAGAATCCCAATAAAGCTTTGCCTGGATTTCCTGTCTGGCCTCTGATCAATTTCTATTGATCGGGAAAGGCCAAGAACCCTGATCAGTACCAAACTCAGCATCTTCCTTCCCGATGCTCTCCACACCCCGGGGCACTAGGAGAGCAAAGGACTGGATGGTTCCTCACCAACAGCCCTCCATCCCTCTTGACCACCAACCACATGAGCTAACCCAGCAGCGCTCCAAGTCAGGCCATGGTCACAGGGAAACAGACAACCTGCAAGGAGGCGGTCTCAGACTCTCAGAAGGAGTGGAAGCCAAGGCTTGTCTACAATGGTGCAGAGTAAGGTCCCCAAGGAAAGGCGATGCCAATGGGAATCCTTTGACCTGAGTTGTGTCTGGGACCACGGAGCCCAGGAAGGCTCCAGCAGAGTGCCCTGGGCTCCCCACAGACCCTGCTTGATTGGCTGGACACGAGTGAGCCGTGGATCACTGTCACAGCCAGGACTTGAGTGCACTCAGGTTGAAGGCAGGTCTCACATACACACACAAGGACTCTGGCTGGAATCCAACACAGATAAATTGATGGTCAACTGGGTGACACCTCAGCAGGGGGTGTGTGCACACAATATGGAACAGGAAGCTGGGACTTCCCTGGTGGTTCAGAGGTCAGAGCTCCACACTTCCACTGCCGGGGGGGTGTGGGTTTGATCCTTAGTGAGGGAACTAAGCAGGGGGGCAGAGAGAACAGGAAGTTCAAGTTTCATCCAAGTCGGTCTTTAAAGACTGCTCCAGATGATGGCCCATCACATCACATCCTTTGTATCCACGTGGGGAACATCCAGAATCAGTGTCTGGTTGTGAATTAACCTTTCTTTTCTGAGGTCCCCTCGTAAATGGACCTCAAACCACCCGTTTTAGCCTCTTCTGATCCTTTACTGGAGCCAAACCCATTTCAGACCACGGGTGAGGATACTGCCGTGTTCTGCACAGTCACAGGGCTGAGCAGGGGTTTGGGTCAATTCAATGAGCAAAAACCCACATCCTGGAAATACAAGCCAAGAACGAACCAAGTAAGAATCCTAAGCGTGAGTCTGTCTGCCACACCTCCAGTGTCAAATATGTACTTCTGGTGTCTGTCAGATATACAGAGGACACCTGCCCTTCCCATCCCTCAGCCGGGTGACAATAAAACAGCCCTGAGCAACCACAGTGTTATCAGTGAAAAGCTGCTAAAAAATATCCACTGCTTTTTAAAAAATAAATGATAGGGGCTTCCCTGGTGGTCTAGTGGCTAAGACGCCACGCTACCAATGCAGGGGGCCCAGGTTTGATCGCTGGTCAGGGAACTAGGTCCCACCTGACACAACTAAAGTCCTGCAGGCTGCAACGAAAATCGATAATCCCATGTACCGCAACTTAGACCTGGTGCAGCCAAATAAATAAAGGAGAAAAAGTTTAAAAGCCAAATTAAGGAATAGCATCACAATTATATTAAAAATAAAAATACTAAATGTATTCACAAAACTGGCCAGAAAAAAAAAAAACTGTGAGGACGCAGTGATACCTATACTACTTTACTATAAATAGCCACCTCCCCCAAATTCATAAGTTTACTACAGGATCAAAGTTAAAATAAAACACATGCCCCCAGTTTCATGCTATTTGTGCCAGTCCCTTCTGGCTTAACCTCTCAAAAGCAGCAACCGATCCCCAGCTTCCTAGTTTCACACTTTCTGTTGATTTTCTTGTCCTCAGACTATACAGTGTTTCTCTGTGTGAAGCAGATGTCAGATAAACAAATAGCCACTTCCCCCACTTTGTTTCAACATCTCTAACAAGAAGGGAAGGTCAGTGAGTTATGGCTCACTCCTTCAGTGGGACAACGGCTTGGTGACAATCCACTGGCCCTTTATTAGTCTGCACTCTCTCCCAACAGGCCAGGGCAATGCCTGAAAACAAGACCCTCCCTAAGCCCACACTCCCAACCCGCACCCCCAGCTCAAGGACAAGGCCAGGTGCAGCCAAGCAGGTGGGCAGAGCAAGAGTGGTATTTCATCCGTCAACATGACAAACCTCCTGTCTGTGAAATTTAGTGGGTGAGATCAGATCTGTTACTTTAAAGTGTCTTATCCTGCCAAAGTGGGTTTGATTTCATGCAAACTGTAAAAAAGAAAAAAACAAAAACACACACACATTGAATTGTTGCCATTCACATTTTCAATTACACTAGGAGACAACACACAAAAGGCCAAAGGAATACACTTGCATCACCAGTCAGGTTTGCCATGGAACAGAAGAGCATGCTGACATTCCCCAGGCAAGGGGCACACAGAACACAGACACCTGACCCCCGGAGATGCTGCAACCCAGGGTCCCCGGAATAGGCTGAATGGTGGCCCCCAAAAGGCATGTCCACTCCCCAACCCCTGGACTCTGTGACTGTGACCTTATTCAGAGAAAAGGTCCATGCAGAGGTAACTGAGTACCACGAGATGATGAGACCTAATGATCCAGGCAGGCCCTAAACCTAGTGACAGGTGTTAGTACAAGAGCAGGAGAGAGAGACCCGAGACAGAAAAACAGAGGGAGACGCACAGAGGGAAGGCCACGTGAAGACGGAGGCAGAGGCTGGAGCGATGTGGCCGAAGCCCAGGAACAAAACCTAGGAGAGGCAGGAAGGATGCTCCTTGGAGCCTTCGTAGGGAGCAAGCCCCTCCTGATGCCTCGATTTCAGCCAAGTGGAATCAATTCTGGATCCAGGGCTGGGAGACAATAGATGTCTGCTGTTTTAAGCCAAGGCGTTCAGGGCAGTCTGTTCAGGCCACCCCAGGAGACTGAGGGAGGGGCTCCCCTCGGCCGCTGTCCCCAGACCAGCTCAGAACTTCCCCCAAGGCAGGCAAACATTTCTGAATGTTTCACACAGTTGACTTTTGTCTAGATCTTCAGTGAGAACTTTTTCCTCCTGGAAGGGCCCCGTGTCACCTGCTGAGCCCCCTCCATGCCAACTCTAGGTACCACAGCCCAAAGCCCAGAAACACACTGCAGAGGTGATGGGGCACCCATGGGGTGGGGTTTCCCTGGCCTGAGGCCACCTCCAGAGACAGAATTGGAACCCCACACCCCAATGGAGGCAGCCACACCAGGGCCCCTGGTGAACACAAATGAGAAAAGCAAACTGTGATGTCAGAAGGTGTCCAAACATCCCCAACAGCAGGCCCATCACAGGATGGGAGGCAGGGGACAGGGAGCTGAGAGACAGAGAGAGATTTAGGAACCTTGGGACAGATAGAGGAGCCGGGCAGAAGGCAGCCCAGCCCAGGTGGGCACAGGCCCCTTCTGGGGTGTCCACCACATGCACTGGCCCACGTGACCCTCCACACAGCTCACAAATGCCAACCACGGAGGGTTTGCAGCCGCCCACGGAGAGTAGGCCCAGGCCTGACCTGGGCAGCACAGACCAAGATGCTTCCACCTGCATGGAAGCCAGGCTGGCCCACATTGGCAGCCAGCAGCTCTGGAGTCTCAGGGCTGGGCCATGGGCAACACCTAAGTATAAGGTGACTGTTTCCATGTCCTCTTTATAGCACCCTGGGTGCCTGACCACTGAGAACTTCACAAGGCCTGAGAGCCTGAAACCCATCCAAGGGGCAGAGTTAGGAAAGAAACATGCACTCAGGACCAGGGACTCTGTCCTCCTTCCTGCCAAGGAGCACAAGGCCCCCAGGACCACTAGCCAAAGAGAAGGCTCACTGACCACAGACCATCAGCCCGAAGTCATTCCTTCCAGAAATGGATTGATTATACGCCAAAACCTTTTCCAAACTTGACACACAGTGAACTCAGCAGCTGCTGCAGAATAATTTCCTCCTCACACATCCAGGCTGGAAAAGGAAACCTAAGGATGTGTAATTAAAGTCGTTTAATCTGCTCGTATACGACACAGTATACGCAGAGTCATTTAAAAGCCCAGTAATCACTTGGCAGGCAATATTTTCATTTCCTTCTACGGAGTACAGTAATTACTTTTAAACACACACATGTGCAATGAAAAACAATGGGGTATGGTTTTAAGGAAGTTCTACAACCTAGAATTACTCTGCATGCTGGCTAACGGGCTCATAACATTCTGGTCCTCTTTGGAAAAAAAGGTATCAACTCAACAAGGCTTGAAAGGAGCAACAGGGTAACCATCATGAGTGGGGCTGAGAGTGGTGAGGTAGACAGGTGGGCAGCCTCTTGCCCTTCAGAGTCTGCAGCCCAGAGACCAGCATGTGGCTACCCCAGGGCCTTTGCATCTGCTTCTCCAGAGAACTTGCCCCTTGCCTAGGTCTGCTTCCCTTCCCCGTATCTCCCACTGGGTCCTACAGAGCCAGTGACAATGGGGCTCAGGCTTAGCGACCTGGCACCCCTTCCCATGGGCATGGCCCCTCTACTCCATGGGGCTGTGACCTCAATGCAGGGAACCCCACAGCCTGAGATGTAGGTGTAGCAGCTACCCCTGGGAATGAAAGCCAGTCCTAGTTTTTCTATGAAGGGCTCCTAGGTGTCTCAGGAGAAGGCAGCTCACCTGCACTGGGGAAAGAATTGAAGCTGCCCACAGCCTAGAGCCCTCCACCCCTAGAAATTCTGAGCACAGCGAGAGGGGAGTGGACAACACAGATACACGCAGGACAAGCGGAGGGGCACACAGGGGAGAGGATCAAGGGGAGCAGCCCCAAGGTCAGCCAGGCAGAGGCCGTGCAGAACACACAACGCCTGAAAGACGAAGTGGGCCAGCTGGACTTAAAGCCAAAAGACAGCTTTACCACTGGGGCCAACTGGAAAAAGGACATGGGATCACTCTGCTTATTTCTTACAACAGCATGTGAATCTGTAATGACGTCAAAATAAAGTAGAATTTAAAAAACAGTGAGGGGGACTTCCCCCGTGGTCCAGTGATTAAGACTCTGCACTCCCAGCACAAAGAGGCCCAGGTTCCATCCCTGGTCAGAGAACTAGGTCCCATATGTCACAGCTAAAGATCTCACATGTCGCAACTAGGACTCGGCACAGCCAAATAAACGAATATTGAAAAAAATAAAAAACAGTGAGGTATATGACAAAAGCTATAGAAGGTGCTGGTTTTAAAAAAAAAAAAAAAAACAAAAAAAAAAACTGTTTAATGACTCTACACAAAAAGAAAACCCGTGGTGTTAAGTTAGAATACCTGGGAGAGAAAATTCCACTTAAAACAGCAGCACAAAAATTAAATATCTGTGAATAAACTTAGTAAGAGCTATTCAAGCTGTTTAAAATCTACACTGTAAACCCATCTGGGGGCTACCCAGGCCACACTAATGGTAAAGAATCTGCCTGCCAATGCAGGAGACACAGGTATGACCCCTGGGCTGGGAAGATCCCCTAGAGAAGGGAATGGCTACCCGCTCCAGTATTTGCGCCTGGGAAATCCTATGGACAGAGGAGCCTGGCAGGCTACAGTTCATGGGGTTGCAAAGAGTAAGACACACCTGAGCACAAACGATCCTATTTTAAAATCACCCCCAAATACACCAAAACAGAAGCGGACAAGCAGAGAGACTTCCCTTCTGCCCAGTTAGGACATCACAACTTCCACAACACGTCAATTCTCTCTAGTTAGTTAATAAATGTAATGCACTCCCAAAAACACCAGTAAACTCTCTCTACGGAGCCGGACCTGTTGATACTGAGGTTTCTTGGGAAAAGCAAATGCAGGCAGAGCCATAGGAGCCATGAAGGGAAGGGGCTGCAGATTGCTGCACCACCGAGTGACCCAGCAGCCGTGGGGCCCCCACCACCATGCTGCGCTCCCAGCACAGAACAGACAGAGCGGCCCCGGGCAGAACTGAGGTCTGGGTGGGGGGGGGGGGGGGGGTGTGTGTGCGCTCAGTCTCTCAGTTGTGCCCGACTCTTTGCGACCTCACGGACTGTAGCCCACCAGGCTCCTCTGTCCATGAGATTCTCCAGGCAAGAGTAATGGAGCGGGTAGCCATTTCCTAAACAGAGATCTCGTGTACGATTGAAAGAAGCTAAAATCACTGGGCACAAAGGACTTATAATAAGTAGCATCGGGACAACTGGAAGGACACTGTACAAAGATGAAATGAGATCTATTCCTCACACCACAAATGCGATCTAAACATAAACATGGTAACTGCACCCATACTAAGAGAAAACAAGGATGAATTCTTCTTCTACAGGAGTAGGGAAAGGCTTTTTCACTACAATTCAAAATCCAGATGCAAGAGAAGAAGAGACTGATACATTTAACTACATCAAAACATGTTTTAGCATTTACATGATGTCATGGACTGAATGTCTGTGGTCCCCACAAAATCATACTGATGCTGAAACTGGAGCTCCAGTACTTTGGCCACCTGATGCGAAGAGCCAAGAGCCGACTCACTGGAAAAGACCCTGAGGCTGGGAAAGATTGAAGGCAAGAGTAAAAAAGGAAGGCAGAAAGTGGGATGGTTGGATGGCATCACCAATTCAATGGACATGAATATGAGCAAACTCCGCAAGATAAGTGAAAGACAGAACAGCCTGGCATGCTGCTGCAATCCAGGGGGTCACAGAGTTGGACACAACTTAGCAACTGAACAACACTGCTTTTGTTGACACATGGAATGTCCACAGAGCTTTTTAAAATGAAAGAAAAGGTAAAAAGGGATTTGCAGGCTGAATGCCCCCGAAAACACGCTCCATAATGGACTGCGAGGAGGAGCAGGAGCAAGCCGGCAGCGACCCGCCCCCTCCAAGGCCAAGCCCTGACCTTGCAGGAGCCCCTGTGGCTGCATCCCCTCCTGGGACACGCCAGAGGGAATGAGAGCCAGGCCAGCAGCATCAGGGCTGTCTTCTCCGCTACATCTAAGTTTGGTCGTGACCGGAATGCCTGAGTCAGCGCTCACCGCCAGAATGCTAACCCCATACTCGCTGCTTCACGCAGCAAGTAATTTGTGCAGAAAATCATTTCAGACGCCAGAACATTTCCTCTCCAGATTACACTGAAGAAAGTACACTTGATGACAGTAAAATGGAATCCAATATTCCGTGTTAAGATAAACCTCCACATCAAAAAGAATTGATGAGCTATTACAAGCCACATTCCAAGAGCTCCACGAAGCAACAACGCGTGGCGGACCCACCTGCCAGCCGGTGAGCATTTCAATGAAGAGTTAAAAAATAATAATAATCAAGTGTTGGGTAAGTCATATCAGTTTCAGCACATGGACTTTATAATAGCAAGTGGATTATAATTAATGTTCTCGAGGCGACACAATCTACATGTAAATGAGTGGCGAGCGGCATGGAGCCCCCCACAGAGGCATCAGGCCTGCTGCTCCTCCAGGGGTTCCGTCTGCATCGACTCCAGCCCAAGCCCAAGACAGCAGGGGTACCCTGCACCTCTCCAGGGTGGGGAAGTCCCTGAAGCCCCTCCCTCCTGCTGTAGCCCCACCCTAAGCCAATTCTGCCCACCCCATGCAGACAAGCTTATCTGCACAGAGTTGCATGTTGGCTGAAACTTCTGGAAACAAAGAAAGAAAAGCAGAGCTGGAAACAACAGCTTTGTGAGAACAACGGAAATCACTCGTTCGGCTGCACTCAGAACACCCACCTCTGGGTCAGCTCACCTGACTACACGACGGGGAACAGACATCAGAGGGGACCAGGAACTAACATAGCAGCTGTGCTGATACCCCATTCTCCTTCCGAAGGCCTCCAGGATCACCCTCTGTCTGTCCCCTGTTTTTCCATCAGCTGCACAGTGATGCAAGCAGACTGACCACCACAGAAGGCATCTTGTGGCCTTTATTTATTCTTAATTTGCTTGTTAAATGATCTTTTCTTTTTCAGTAGAGCTACCATATGTTTCCCTGGTGGCTCAGATGGTAAAGAATCTGCCTGCAATGCAGAAGAGCCGAGTTCAATCCCTGGGTCAGGGAGATACCCTGGAGAAGGGAACAGCTACCCACTCCACTATTCTTGCCTGGAGAATCCCACCAGAGGGGCCTGGTGGGCTGCAGTCCATGGGGTCGCAAAAAGTTGGACACAACTGAGTGACTAACACTACTACCACTACCATATAACCCTGCAATCCCACTCCTGGGCATATACCCTGAGAAAAACTTAGTCCAGAAGGACATATGCACACCAGTGTTCATTGCAGGACTATTTTCGATAGCCAAGACAAGAAAGCAGCATAAATGTCCATTGACAGATGAATGGATAAAGAAGATGTGGTACATATA
This sequence comes from Dama dama, assembly GCF_033118175.1. Lineage (NCBI taxonomy): Eukaryota > Metazoa > Chordata > Mammalia > Artiodactyla > Cervidae > Dama > Dama dama. The sequence continues at coordinate 44,430,721 of NC_083694.1, read as the reverse complement.
TACAATGGAATACTACTCAGCCATAAAAGAATGAAATAATACCACGAGTAGCCACATGGATGGACCTGGAGATTGTCATACTGGAGGGAAGTAAGTTAGACAGAGAAGGAGAAGGATAAATATCATATGACATCCCTTATATGTGGAATCTAAAAAGAAATGATACAAATGAACTTAATTACAAAACAGAAACAGATTCACAGGCTTAGAGGATGAACTTATGGTTGCCAGAAGGGAAGAATGGAGGGAAGAGTTAGGGAGTTTGGGATGGATATGTACACACTGCTATATTTAAAATGGAAAACCAACAAGGACCTACTGTATACCACAGGGAACTTTGCTCAGTGTTACGTGGCAGCCTGGACAGAGGGGAGTTTGGGGGAGAATGGATACATATATGTGTATGGTTGAGTCCCTTCAATGTCCAACTGGAACTATCACAACATTGTTAACCAGCTATACTCCAATATCAAAGTTTTAAAATTTTTAAAAAATAAATAAATAATGATATTTGCTTTTTCAAGCAAAAACCTGAATGTTAAGAATAGCATGGTTTGGATTTTCTAAAAAATCTGTATCAATGATGTAAATGATGTCTCTTTGCTACCTTTTCTCCAACTGAAGCCTATAAATTCTTGCTCTTGGTTCTCAGACAGGCACATACAAGGTCCAATCAAAGAAAATATCCATCTCTTGTGCAGATTCAAGCTTAACCACACTTCGTATCATTTGAAAAATGCACTAAAATGGCCTCATTTTTCAAAATAATTATTGATTCAATAATTAGAATTAATGTTATCATGAAGCCTGCTGCCTTCTGAACTATTCACACCATCTGCCAGCAGAACATACTGTTTCCATAAAGAAGGAAATGATCAGAACAGAGCTATCACCAGAAAGAAGTGATTTCTAGTCACGTTCCATGCTTGTTCTCCACACCGTTAATAATCATCACACTGCTTTTAAACAAAAGAATATTAATGGTGACTATGCTTATCCTCCGTGCTCGGAGCCCATCGCTGGGTGGGAACCCAGTGGTTCTTACGTTGCCGTCCGCCCCCGAGGGGCTGTTAAACACGTACTCCAGCTGGAAGACAACGGCGAACGCGGGGTGACGGACCATCTCAGGGAGTCGGAGACGGCTTCTCAGGACCAGAGCCTGGTTTCCAGAGCTGGGCCGAGAACATAGAGAAGGGTTGAATCAGGCGGTGGCTCCCACTGCCTGGCACCCAGCACCCCTCATCAGCTCAGGCCCTGGGGCCCCTGGGGCTGCATGAGTCCCCCTGAGCACTGCCCCCATGCTCTTCTGGGCGTTTGGCCACCAAGGGAATGTCCCAAACCAGAGTGTTTTTTAGGTGCCGCAGTCAATACTTGACTGCCAGCACTAGGGATGGGAGGACGGAGGGTCTCCAGCAAGGCGCCCCCTCCAAGGTCAGCTTCTGCCCAGCCTCACATGTGGCACCGCTGGGGGACATCTCTGATGGTCATCTGAGGAGCCCGGGACTGAACCTAGCAGCAGAACTTCCTGCCCTCCGGTTCCCCGTCACGTGAGGGTCACAGGACACTTTTGGAGGGAAGCGTGTGGGGGCTCCACAGCTGGAAGCATCTGTAACACTAACCCCAAAACCATCAGGGCACAAAAACAGGATCTTTCCAACAGCAGGATGCTGAGGTCTGCTGTGGACCAGATGATGGAGCGGGAGGAAACAGAAGCACCAGGGAAGAACCCAGCTGGGAAAGTGCATCCCTCACATGAAAGAGCAACAGCCTTTCACTCTGATCCCTGGTCGGGTGCCCACCCTGATGCCCAGCTCCACAGGGGGCCAAACCCAGGGCCCCAGGGGGAGATACCTGGCCTTGGAAGAGGAGCCGACCTTCCGGCTAAAGCTGGCAGAGCGTGTCAAGGCCACCTCCAGCTCGGGCACCAGCACGAGGACCTGCGGCCGCTGCACGAAGCCCAACCCATTGTGCACGCCCACGCACAGGCGCCGCTCCAGGATCTCCAGGGCGCCAACGTCCAGCGGGCTGCCCGCCTAGAAGAGCACAGAGTGAGGCCAGCGCAGAGCAGGGGCGGGAGCCCGCCAGAGAAGCCCCCAGCAGAGAGGCCGACAGGGAGACAAAACTAGAGGTGTCAGACATTCCAGACCAGATGGAGCTTAGTGAAAACATGATAAAGTGTTAGCCGCTCAGTCATGTCCAACTCTTTGCAATCCCATGGACTGTAGCCAGACAGGCTCCTCTGTCCATGGGATTTCCCAGGCAAGAATACTGGAGTGGGTTGCCCTTCCTTTCTCCAGGGGATCTTCCCAACCCAGGGATCAAACCTGGGTCACCTGCACTGCAGGTGGATTCTTTACCATCTGAGCCACCAGGGAAGCCCACCCAAGGAGCTTAGTAAAGTACCATCCAATCAGGGTAGGTTGGCCTTAGGGCACTTTCTTGGTACTTTGGGGGTTCCTCAAATAGCATCACCTTGTAGAGGAATTGCCCCCTAGATTCCCAAATCAGCTAAATCTCACTTTCCAAGGCTGAGCTATGATTCTCAAGATGCAGCAAACTAGCAACAAGGGGACCCGGCTCCTCCAACAGAATCTGAGGCTCTGGGGTATAGGGGCCCCCAGAGTCAAGGGCAGGCAATGACACAATGACAGAGGTGCTTAGAAGCTGAACACAGAGAGTGTCAACACCTCTGCCCTCCCCCGACTCAGACACCTGAGACTTGGGGTGGATTGGGCAGCAGTAATCATAATCCAATAAAAATGGAATCTGCCCCAAAGTTATCTCTGGATATTAAAGTGTTTCATCTTAACAAAAAATGTACAGGCATGCTAACAAATGGGCAAGGATATTCCTCCAGGATATTATTGTTTATTAAATTATGTGATTGGTGCAAAATGATCCCTGAATTTTTGAGTTTTCTTCATTGCTCATTAATCATGCTGAACTGACCTAAATGCAGCCCATTAGTATTTGAGTAATGAGAATAAAACGGGGGCAGAAACAGTATCTACTGACTGAATAGGAACAAAAATACAAAGAGAGTATAAATATGTAATAAAGTGATCTTTATGGGAACATATAAAATTCAACAATGATACCGTTAAACATCTCAGTAGTCATATAGACAATCTACTCTGAGCAACAGGAAAACAGCAGGAACTACACCAAGAAAATGTTTGCTGTTGTTTCAGTTCTCTGCTTTGCATTTCTGTTTCTTCTGGGACTATGTTACACGGAGCGACATTTTCAAGAATGGGTTGCTGTTCAGTCGCTAAGTCATGTCTGAATCTTTGTGACCCCATGGACTACAGCATGCCAGGCTTCCCTGCCCTTCACCATCTCCCGGCATTTGCTTAAACTCATGTCCATTGAGTCGGTGATGTCATCCAACCACCTTATCCTCTGTCACCCCCTTCTTCTCCTGCCTTCAATCTTTCCCAGCATTAGGGTCTTTTCCAATGAGTCACATCAGGTGGCCAAAATATTGGAGTAGAGTGGGTAGAAAGCAGAAAAAAAAGAGTCCATCTTTTAAAAAATTCCACCTTATTCATGCATAAACACATATTTGTGTGTGTGTGCAATTAATCATTTGCAAGCTTCATAATTGCTAACTTCATGATGGACGCCAGATGACTGAATCATTCATTCTCACAAATAACAACTCACTGGACATGAATTTGAGCAAACTCCAGGAGACGCTGAAGGACAGGGGAGCCTAGCAAGCTGCAGTCCATGGGGTAGCAGAGTCAGACACAACCTAGAGACTAAACAACATGTCAACTGTTTGGGGTACATCAGGTACAGTGTTGACTTGAACCAAGTCCCTGTCCTCCTGGTGCAAATACTCCAGACAGGGACTGACAGTCCCTCAGTTAACAGGCAAGTGCACCAGGTCCTCTCCACGGCCAAGCACCCAGAGAAACAAAGCAGAGTGGTGCTCCAGAGAGCTCTCTGGGCGGGGGGATGGGGGTGCTGCCCGCAGCTCTGGCAGGGCGGCTGGGTAGGATAGCAGATCGGAGACTGAAGCCTGAGAGGGATTGTGCAAGGATCCGGATACGGAATATGTGGGAAAGTGGGCCATGTGCTCATGGGCCCATGTGGGGACAAGGTGTCACGCAGGCAGGCAGACCTGGGCAGTGCCTGGGGGAGTGCCCCTCCCAGAAAACCACTTCAGTGAGCCAAAGTGGTTGAAATTTATAGTCATCTCCTTGGAAATATCCTCATATACTCTGAAAATGTCCCTTGTAAATGTAGACTATTTTATAGGTTTCCCTAAGCTCATTTGGTGATTTAATTTACTTTTAAATGAGGAGTGATTAAGATACATTAGGTCTTCCCTGCTGGCTCAGACAGTAGAGTCCACCTGCAATGCAGGAGACCCGGGTTCAATCCTTGAGTTGGGAAGATCCCCTGGCGGAGGGCATGGCAATCCACTCCAATATTCTGGCCTGGAGAATCCCATGGGAAGAGGAGCCTGGCGGGTTATAGTCCATGGGGTCGCATAGAGTTGTACAGGACTGAGCAACACACACACACGTAAGATACATTAACATGTGTGTGTGTGTCAGTCACTCAGTCGTGTCCGACTCTTTGTGACTCTATGGACTGTAGCCCACCAGGCTCCTCTGTCCATGGGATTTCCCAGGCAAGAATATTAGAGTGGGTTGCCATTTCCTACTCCAGGGGATCTTCCTGACCCAGGGATCAAACTCACATCTCCTGCGTGGGCAGGCTAATTCCTTACCACTGCACCACGAGGAAAGCCCCTAAGATATGTCAAAGTGAATGTTAATTAATGTCTCAGGTTAATAGCACTCTCTCAGCAGTAAAGTTAAGACAATGGGCTAGTGCCCCTCTTTGGGCACAAAGAGACAAGAAGACAGAAACAGGGGCATCCCTGTGACCACCCACATCAGGGGCTCAGGAGGCCGGCATCTCCCAGTCTGCCTGCTGTTCCCTCCCCATCGTTCAGACTAAACTCCCCAACCCTGGACTGTACCTCCCGGAAGTGATCGCTGATCACGAGTTCCAGAAGCTCCTCCTCAAACTTCTCCAGCGAGGGATACAGCGTGAAGAACACATCGTCCAGGTAGCACGTCAGAGACTTCTGCAAGCGGGGCTTCCGGAGGGCATCTCCTAGACACAAGAGGCTCAGATGGATGACCCGTGGAAACACAACCACCGAAGGGCCCTCTCGCCCACGGGGGTCCAGGCCAAGGGCTGAGCACCAAGAAGGTGTGGGCATCGCTCAGACAGGACTCAGAGCCAGAGGCCCCGTCAGCCCAAGCCCAGATGCTAAACAGATCAAATGAGTGCAAATTTCATTTGGTCCAAATTCCTCCCCAAACGTCTTCCAGAAACAAATTTCCTAACTCAGCTATCCAGGGCACATAGGCTGCCAGAGGCAAGGTGACATCTGTTCCCTTCCCCACAGCTTCCTGTCCAGCGAGAACATGGCCAACTATGTCATTTCTCATTTCCTTATGTTTACCCTGAACGATGGGCTTCCCCAATGGCTCAGCAATAAAGAATCCACCTGCAATGCAGGAGATGCAAGAGACGCACGTTCGATCCCTGGATGGGAAAGATCCCCTTGGAGGAGGAAATGGCAACCTGCTCTAATATTCTTCCCATGGACAGAGGAGCCTGGCAGGCTACAGTCCATGGGGTCCCAAGTGTCAGAAACAACTGAGCAAGTCAACGACAGAAACGACACCCTGAACCATGTGGAAACACTCAAGCAAACGTGTGAGCATGGCACAGTGATAAGCAGAAACAAAGGTGGGTTGGGAAGATGAGAGGGAAGTCCCATCCCTATCAAGAAGCACCCAGACCGTGAGCTCCATGAGGGTGAGGACAGAAAGGGAGGGCGGCCCCTGGCATCCAGCCCAGCGTCCACGCTGAGCAGGTAAGTGGAAACCCGGCCTCGAGGGGGGAGCATCACACCTATTTGGAGAGGCTTCTCCACGGGCCCTAGAACAAAGGCCACCACAGCAGGAAGAAGGCAAAGCCAGCTGCCCCTACAAACACACCCCCAGGGGGCGTCTGCCCCTTTACATCCCCATCTGTGTCATCTCTCTGGTTTTGGTCTTCTCTGTCTCTTCCTAAACTTTTATGATTATTTAAATATTGAGGTACAAGGTCTTAGATTTTTTTTTTCTAGGATCCTTTTTTTTCTTTTTTTTTTCCCAATTATTTTTATTAGTTGGAGGCTAATTACAATATTGTACTGGTTTTTGGCATACATTGACATGATTCAGCCATGGATTTACATGTGTTCCCCATCCTGAACCCTCCTCCCACCTCCCTCCCCATCCCATCCCTCTGGGTCATTCCAGTGCACCAGCCCCGAGCACTTGTCTCATGCATCCAACCTGGACTGGCGATCTGTGGTCTTAGATTTTTTAAAGCCAGTCCCAAAATTTAAAAAAAAAAAAAAACAATTGATGTGAGACGCAGTGCTGATGAAACCATGCCGGAAAGAACACTATCTTACTGGAAAGTTATCAGTCACTGCAGCTGAGAGGCGGTTGTCTCTGTAACTTAGAGTGTATCAAGAGCCTTAAAAATATACATATCCATAACCAACAAGGACCTACTACAGAGCACAGGGAACTCTGCTCAACGTCATGTGGCACCCTGAATGGGAGGCGGTGTCGGGAGAATGGATACACGTACACGTGTGGCTGAGTCCCTTCCTGTTCACTGAAACTACCACAGCATGGTTAATCGGCTATACCTCAACACAAAACAAAAAGCTTAACGTTTGAAAAAGAAATCCATATCCACCGTCTGCCCCAGCAATGCCACTTTTGAATCTATTTAGCAAAATAATCAAGAGTTAAGAGTTCACTCAGTCGTGTCCGACTCTAAATAATCAAAGATGGAAGCAAAGCTTTATTTGCAAGAATACTCATTAGAACATTATTTATAACAGACAAAAGTAAGAAACCACCAGATGTTCAAGAATATGAGAATGTTAAATAATCTCTTGCTCATCCATATAAAATGAGAAAAAAATCATATTGTCAGAGATTATTTAAAAGCAAATCAAAAAACAAAAAAAGAAAGAAGGAAATAAAAACAAAAAAGAATATTTAATAATCAAAAAATAATATGACATTGTAGGTGAAAAGAACAACATATAACAACATATAAAACTGCACATTATTAGTCCATTTGATGACAAGATTACTTAAAATATATGCATTTGAGACATTATTTTGCCAACAAAGGTCCAAAAGCTATGGTTTTTTCAGTAGTATGGATGTGAGAGTTGGACCATAAAGAAAGCTGAATGTCAAAGAATTGATGCATTTGAACTATGGTACTGGAGAAGACTCATGAGAGTCTTTTTGGACTGCAAGGAGATCAAACTAGGAAATCAGTCCAGAATATTCATTGGAAGGACAGGTGCTGAAGCTGAAGCTACAATACTTTGACCACCCGATGTGATGAACTGACTCATTGGAAAAGTCCTTGATGCTGGGAAAGATTGAAGACAGAAGGAGAAGGGGACGGCAGAGGATGAGATGGTTGTATGGCATCACCGACTCTATGAATATGCGTTTGAGCAAGCTCTGGGAGTTGGTGATGAACAGGGGAGCCTAGCATGCTGTAGTCCATGGGGTCACAAGGAGTCAGACACCACTGAGCGACTGAACTAAACTGATGCATTTGCATGTATACACATATATCTTTTTTCTTGGAGTAGTACTCTCTTCTTGTTTTTTTTTAACTGAAGTATAATTGATTTTCAGTGTTTCCAGGGTAATTCACTGCAAATCAACACATATATCTGAATCATAGCAAAGTGATTCAGACATATATATTCTTTTTCAGATTCTTTTCCATTATACATTATCACAAGATACTGAATAGTTTCCTAGGCTGCATAGTAGGTCCTTGTTGTTTATCTATTTTATTTATTTTATGTATTTTATATATAATAGTGTATTTGTTAATCCCAATTTATCCCTCCCCCAGCTTTCCCCTCTGCTAACCATAAGTCTGTTTTCTATGTCTGTGAGTCTATTTCTGTTTTGTAAATAAGTTCATTTGTATAATTTTTTTAGATGTCGCATATAAGAAAAGTCATATGACATCCGTCTTTCTCTGTCTGATCTACTTCACTTGGTGTGATCATCTCTAGGTCCATCCATGTTGCTGCAAATGGCATTATTTCACCCTTTTTATGGCTGAATAATATCCCATTGTATTTTTATACCATATCTTCTTTATCCATTCATCTGTTGATGGACATTTAGGTTACTTCCATATCTTGGCTATTGTAAATAGTGCTGCAATGAACACTGGGGTGATATATCCTTTCCAACTAGAGTTTTCATTTTTTCCAGATATATGCCCAGGAATGGGATTGCTGGATCATGTAGCAACTCTATTTTTAGTTTTCTGAGGAACCTCCACACTGTTTTCCACAGTGGCTGCATTAATTTACATTCTCACCAACAGTATAAGAGGGCTCCCTTTTCTCCATATCTTCTCCAGCATTTATCATTTGTACTTTTTGATGGTGGCGTCTGTAGACAGTAATCACATTACTTTATTCCCCTCTTTATGGTTTTCTATACCTTTCCCATCACAAATACACACTAAGGTTTGATACTTCTGGAAAAGTTTATGTATTCCTTTCATCATATTGTTAAGTGTTTAAAGCAGGTCAGTTGATGAATCAGACCCAATTTAAAAGTACAGATAACTTTTTTCACAGTAGACAAAAGGTGGAAACAACTCAATGCCCATCAAGAAGTGAAAGAAAGACAAACAAACCGTGGTCCATCCACACAACACAGCATCATTCTTCCTTGGTGGCTCAGAAGGTAAAGAATCCACCTGCAATGCAGGACACCCAGGTTCAATCCCTGGGGTGGGAAGATCTCCTGGAGAAGGGAATGACAGCCCACGCCAGTATTCTTGCCTGGAGAATACCATGGACAGAGGAGCCTGGCGGGCCACAGACCACAGGGTTCCAGAGAGTCAGACACTGAGCTACTCACACTTTCACTTTCACTTTAAAAGAGGAAGGAGATTCTGACGCATGTTACAACATGGATGAACCTTGATGACATTTTGCTGAGATGAGCCAGTCACAAAAAGACAAGTACTAGATAATTCCATTTATATGAGGTGCTGAAAGTCATCAAATTCCAAGACAGAATGTAGAAAGGGGGCTGCCAGGGGCTGGGGCAAGGGTGGGGAGTTAGTGTGTCTGCAGGGTCTAGTTCTGCAAGATGAGAGCGTTCTGGAGATGTGGGGTTGCTCAACCAGGTGAATGTGCTTAATGCTCCTGAACCACGTGTTGAAAAATAGTTAGAAAAGCACATTTTATGACATGTGTATTTTACCATGATGTTTTTTAAGTGCAGAAATACACAAAGTGCAACCTTTCATAAAATGGTCAAGCAAGTGTCCGAAGCACATCCTGAGCTGGGAGCCTCGGTCAGAGACAGAAGGAGAGAGGGAGGGCCCAGAAGGGAGGCGGGCACGGAAAAGGGACCCCTCTCCCAGCAATAGGCAGGAACTCAAGATTCCTCCACCCATAGGAAGCACATGAATCATCCATGCAGGATTTCAGGGAACACAGCAGAAAATCACCAGGCAGAGGGTCCCTCTGGGAGCTGAGGGGAGGGAGGGGGTGATGCTGGCAGGACCCAGAGCAGCAGGAGGTGAGGGAGCAGAGGGAAGGGAAGGACACAAAAAGGATGCCTGTCACCCCCTTATTTTTGCAGATGCATATTATTCACATTCTGCAAGTTAATTCATGTGTCTACATCATAGGGCAGGACACATTCCCCTCCAGTGATTTCAGCCTTTTTAACACACAACCACTGTCTTCTTCCTTGACCTTGATCCACAGGACCCTGTCGCTGGCACATGCTCACTGCTTTAGAGCCCAGACGGCTCATTTGCTGGTTACCAAACAACCCCTCGGCTCTTGATCACAATTAAACTCTTGGCCAAAAGAGGTGTTCAGGGTCAAGTGGCCCAGGGCTCCATGGGCAGTCACAGGAGGGGGGAGGGCTCCAGGTAAGGTGGCCACGACCTCCACCCCAGAGGGAGACGGCAGTGATCTCCGAGCTCCCTGTGCTCCTGTGAGACCCCCCACCTGCCCCGCACCCCACACTCGGAGCTGCCCCACAGTCTCGGCCTTGACGCCATCGAGACCATATCATCCTGCCTCCCACCTGGGCTTCCATCACTCAGTCCAGGGAGCCAGAACCCCCAGACACACCCCAACCTCTGGGGCAGAGAGCATCCTGGGGGCTCCCACTGAATCCATGGAAGGACATACAGACTACAACTGGCACCCTCACCCTATCCATGCTGGGCAGCAAAATCACCCAACCCCAAAGATACACCCCAGCAGGTTACCGGCTCATGTCCCCCAACGCCAAGTCTTGTTTCCATGGAAGCATGAACGGGGAACAAGTGCCCTTCCCTGAGGGCTGCTCCCTCAAAGGGTCTGTGCGGCCCCCAAGCCAGAGGTCACTCCCTGGTCAACAAGCACTGGGACAGTGAGAACAGCCACCAGCCAGCACTCCCCTCCCCGCCATCTTCAGGTGCGATGGAAACAGAAGGAAACCCAGAGCCGACCCCATTGCCTTTCCCAGTGCAAGAGGCCCAGTTCTGAGCCTAGTTTGGCCAGAGACCTGTTCTGTGAACTTCCAGAAGCCATGGCCAAAGAAAGAACAGCTCTGAGGGGCCCTCTGACACGAGACAGATCAGACCTCCCAGACGCCCTGAAGCAGCCACAGGGGGACCATGACAAAGGAGCCATCCCAACGCAAGACAGAACGTTCCAGACCAAAGAGCAGCCACTCACCCTTGTCGGGCACACTCTGTGTGCCCAGGGCAGGGCTTCACTGACCCAATTCACTTGCTCCCCAAACACATCTCTCTGGGCAGGTCCTCACAATGTCCCCATTTTACAGACGAGACCGGCCACAGCAGAGGCTCGGAGTGGTCACGTGGGGCCAGAGTGGAGCCTGCTTACCACCACAGCCTCGGGGCACTTCCCCAGCGTGCCAGCACCACCCACGGGCACAGCTTCACCGCCTGACACTGTCGTTCCCTCCTTCAACCAGCACCAGCAGCCAGCACAGACACACGGGGTAGCCCTGCTCCTACTTCTCAACGATGCCTTTTCTCCTGAGACTCCCCTGAACACAGCGCAGAGAAAACTAGACGGTGAGAACCCCTCCCTAGAGACATCCTTCAAGGAAGCGCTTGGTAACACACCCCCACCAGAGGACCTCAGGCTCCCAGGGATGTAGCTCCCCTGACGAGGGTGTTTCATTCACCAGAACACAACTCCCAAGACAGAGAAAACATGGCAGCAGCAGCAACAAAATGAAAATGAAATTTAGGAACAATTTAGACAGGAACATAAATGAACTTGAGCTGGTCTACATTTGCTCTAGATGGCATGAATGCTCAGCATGTCAGACTGTTTTCGACCCCATGGATTGTAGCCTTCCAGGCTCCTCTGTCCATGGGATTTCCCAGGCAAGAATACTGGAGTGGGTTTGCCATTTCCCATGGATCTTCCATGGGAAGATCTTCCACTTCCAGAGGATCTTCCCAACCCAGGGATCAAACTTGCATCTCCCGAGTCTCCTGATTGGCAGGCAGGTTCTTTACCACTAGGCTACCTAGGAAGCCCCAGGTTTGCTCTAAAACACCTTCTAAGGCCTGTGAAGACCGCTGTTGGACTTGAGGCCGGCCCTTACCCAGGAAGGATGCACTAACTCTGTACTGGGAGCGCAGGGGTGCAACCTCAGCCCCAGCACAGGGCCTGCCGCCCACAGGATCTACTCTACAAATACATGTTGAGTATTCAGTAAATCAATTACTATATAAAAGGTATACACCAACCTACTAGGAGCAGTTATCTCTGGGGAGTGAGGTTGGAAGGGAAAACTTTTAGTTTTATGAATTTATTGGATAATGATTAATTCTGTTATTTTAACTGTCCTCAGCAAAGGACCAGAATCGAAGCTGTAGTGCCCTGGCCCCTGACCCACAGCAGCCTCAGGGAGCACAGCCCTGTCCCTGGTCACTCCCTCACCGCAGAGGATCGAAGTCACTATCCAGGAACTTAGGAGACACATAGCCCGATTCCGGAGGGTGGGCAGTCAGCTTGACCTGGGAAGCCTGGTGGGAGAACCCCATCAGTACACAAGGTGCTCAGGCTTGGGGCACAGGGCTCCTCCCAGGACCCATATGTTGTTTTTGAAAGTGCAGCATCAGCAGTTTGGGGCTGGGGAGGCACCTCAGTAGGTGGAGGGCCGGCCCAAGGACACACCAGTCAAGAGGGGTCACCACCACATGGCAAGCCTGCACGTCAGTTCTCGGGAAAGCTCTGCCCAGCTCGGTTCAATAGGTGAGAAAGCAGGGCTGGAGTCAGTAAGCTGGCAGGTCAGCCCGGGGACAGCCCCGCAACAGCACAGAGTTGGCATGCCGATGCTCAAGATACAGGAGGGAGGGAGGATGGGTTCCCGGGGAGCAGAGGGCAGTGAGCCGGGCCAAGCAGGAGAGGAGAGATGACTGACAGCACAAAGGCCCAGCAGGGCAGCGGGCAGCGGTGAACCCCTGCACTGACGGCCCAGCACAGTGCTCTGGGGCACCCCCTCACCACCCCTGCCAGCCAAACCTCCTGCAGCTACACTTATGAAAATCACATGTGAACCTACAGTGACCTCCATCCACATTTCAGTTGAAAACAACCCACTCCTAGCCCTGACATATATCCACTACCATGCATAAAATAAATAGCTAGTGGGAAGCTGCTATATAACACAGGGAGCCCAGTCCGGTGCTCTGTGACGACATAGAGGGGTGGGATAGAGTCGGAGGGAGGCTCAAGAGGGAGGGGACATGTATACACTTATGGCTGACTTACAGTGTTGTATGGCAGAAACTAATGCAACATTGTAAAGCAATTAACCTCCAATTAAAAATTAAAAAAAAAAAAACAGAGTGAAAGCAACTCACTTCTCCCACATTGTGGTATTTTACAAATGAATAAATAGCCGAGTCCCATCACGACATCAAAATAAAACCAAGCCCTCGGCAAGTTAGACATGTGATTCCCACCACTGAAGCCAGCACCAGCCCCTGCCTGGGCCCCTCAGGGCCATAAAACACTATCCAGCAAAACAACTCTTTCAAGAGTGAGTCACAAAAGCCCATAAGATCCTGTGCAGAATTTGTAACAGAAACAATAACCGCTGTCAGAACACAGGCTGGGTGCCTGGGAGGCTGCCCATGGGGGCTGAGCAAGAGGGTCTCTGCTCCCAGGTGGTCTGGGGACTGGAGAGGAGGATGCCCTGGTCCCCTCTCAGAGGAATGAGCACAGCTCCTGCCCACTGAAGGCAGCTCCCGCCCACCTGCTAGAGCGCATTCTGGTCATTTGTTTCTAAACAACAACATGAATTGTTCCTCATTTTTGCCATTTTACAGGCACCACCTGCATCCGTCAAAGGCCCCAGTGCCCGCCACTCCATATCAGAGGCAAACCGGAGGCCAAGGGGGCTCAGCTCGTCCAAAAACGCGAACTCAGGGTCAGGAGCTGAACTCAAGCTCCTTGAATCCAGAACTCCTCTCCATGATGCAGCCCTTTACCCCTCCAGCCCGACCTGAGATGCTGAGAACAAACACGGGGCCTGTCTAGGCCCCTGAGCTGCTCCTGCGCCTCCCAGGAGGGACACAGAAGCCGGGTCCGTGCTCCGCTTCTGTATCTTCATGTTTTAGCTGCAGTTCTACTGACCCCAGCTGGTGACAGACGCACATCAGGCCCCAAGAACATTCTGCTTAAATACCCAAAATCCCAGGTCAGAAAAACTCATCCGCTGACTTCCTACTTCCTGCAGGTGCCCACTTGGGTACCTAATACCTTCGCTGTCCACGGGGGCGGGGCGGCGGGGGGAGGGTGCCGCGCCGCACCTCCCAGACCAGTGGGCGGGGCGGGGCGGGGCGGGGCTTAGAGCCAGATGTAGGTGTCGCATTCTCATCACTCAGTCCTGCAGCACAACCAGGAGGTGATCTCTCCAGCCTGTAACTCTTACTACTCCTCCCTCTGGGCTAAACACGGGCGCCTCACCGGGGGCAACATGGCTGCTTAGAGGGGGTGCTGCAGGGACGGGGGTTAGGGCTCAGTGACCCAGGACAGATCCAAACCTGGAACACACACACACACACAAGAACATGCTCCTGTTCATGGCTAATTGGTCATTTCTGATATATCATCATCTGGTCTCTGAGACGTTGGAGAAACAATGAGCTCAGGATGGTGACAACCACCATACTCCCGTCCCAGGAGTTCGTGACCTCAGACGACAAGGTCTGCAGCCCAGGCCACGTGCACAGACGCCGTTGCTGAGACGCACACTCCTTCCTGGAGGTGAGCCTCCTCTTTGGGTCCTGGGTGTTTCTGTTCTGAGCCAAACACTCGGCACCTCCCACCTGTCCTCCCCGCTGCTCACGCCCAAAGCCACATCCTGCCTCTCCTGGATGGGGCAGGGAGCCAGCTCCCCAAGAACAGAGGTTCCAGCGGCACCAGGTGGGAAAGGCTGGTGCAGTCCCTTCTCCTAGATTCTTCCAGACAGCCAGAAAAAAGCCCCCAGAAGTGCCCGGAAGGAGCAGGAGGCCAAGGAGGTGCGGCCCATCAGTAGAACCTAAATGCAGATCAGCCCCCAGAGGGATTCATGGTTGTGGAGGGCTGACCTTTATCAACCAGGAGAATCAACTCCTAAATCACACCAAGTCACAGCCCTGAGCCTGTCCCATGGATTTCACTTCCAAAGTAATCAAGCAGCTTCACTCGCAAGTCGAAAGGTGGACCAGCCCAATGTCAGTGGACAGGTAAATGGATAAACAAAAGGTGGTCCTTCCATACAATGGGATACTATTCAGCCTTAATAAGAAAGGAAATTTTGACACATGCAACAACACAGATGAACCTTGAGGACATTATGCCAAGTGAAATAAACCAGCCACGGAAGGACTGACGGAAGTGCAGGATTCCACTTCTGTGAGGTCTCTAAAGGAGTCAATTCATAGGGACAGAGAGTGGAATGGTGGGGGATAGAGGCTGGAAGTGGGGGGCAGAGGGGGCAGAGAGATGGGGAATTGGTATTTATTGGGACAGAGTTTCAGTTGGGGAAGATGAAAAGGCTCTGGAGATGGATGGAGGGATGGCTGCACAACAGTGCGAATGGACTTAATGCCACTGAGCTACACACTTAAAACTGGCTAAAATAGTAAGTTTTACGTTATACCTATTTTACCACAATTAAGAAGTTACAATAACCAAGCCACTCATATGGTGGTCCAGCACAGGTGGGATCCAGCAACAGTGGTTTTCCTGGTCATGGTCATAAAGACATGAGCTATCTGCCTCATGAGACCATTTCCCGAGGAGAGAAGGCAGAGAGGACCCAAGGGATGCGAGGTATGTTCAGGAAGGGAATGCCAGTGAGAGACACAGCCACCCTCCTCCTCCTACCCACTTCCCCCTTCTTCTCCCCCACCACCACTGGGCTGTTAGCCGGAGGGACCCAACCAGCGCTCACCCCATGCAGCCCAGTTCCTACAAGATCTGACCTAACAGAGACTCATCAAGTGACCAGAAACAGAAGAGTCCTCACCTGATTCTCCGTGAGCTGGAAGGAGGCCAGGTATCTGCTGCAGACCAGACACCAGAAGGTTCTCGGGAAGAAGGTGGAACACGGGCTCCAGAAGTGGGTGTGGCCTCAGCGTGTACTGCAGGCTGCAGTTCTCAATGAGGGTCATGTGCTTGTTCTCTGGGGGAGAAAACACCTCCTGTGACAGCTGAAACCAAGGCACCTTCAGTCAAACCGGCCAATAAGCCGAGCATCCTGGGAAAGAGCCAGACAAACAGGAAAAGTATTTTTCTAGGGAGAGAGGGGAATTGCTCTGTTCGTTCAGCCAAGAGCAAAAAAGAATCAACCCTTCATAACACTCTTTGGTAAAACTGCAATGAAAGAGATACCTGTTTTTGATATGACATAATAGAATCTCTGGACTCACCTCTTCCCCTGAGCAGTGAAGTCAGGTATGGCTCGTTCCCATGATCAGAGGGACCTTGGAGGGAGCTCTGACAAGAATATCTCTTCTTCACCCTCAGCCTCGCATTCATTGAGCCCCACAAAGCAGCAAGACTAGGTGCTGGGCAGCCAGCAACCTCCAAGACAGAGTCCTGTCCTCAAAGAGGACATAAGCCTGTGGTGACTAAGATACAAGCCCACTGACACACATAACACATGGGAGAATGGGATCCAAACCCCAAGAAAGTTTTGGATAACACACTGGGGAAGTGGGAAGAAAGAGAGCATCCTGAGAAAGGAATCGCTGGGAAGAGCTCAGAGTTCTCAGGGAGGTGGAGGGAAGGCGTCAGCAGAAACTAGGCGCAGGGCCACAGGGCCTGGGGTTGAGGGGGACACAGACACACCCTCAACACATGGCCACCAAATGGTGCATCTTGCTACCACTGGATTTCCTCCACTGACAGGGGACTCACCACCTCCTAAGAACTAAATGTGCATTCATTTGAAAATAAAACTGTATTATTGAAAATTGCATTTTTAATATCTGACCACTCCACACATGGAATCTGCTTACTGTAAGATGTTAAATGCTCTAAAAGGCACTCTGCTACATGGCTGGCTGGAGAACACATTGGTACAACCTCCATGGAGGGCAAACAGAGGAAATAATACAAAACTGCACATGGAGGGGCCCCCAGACCAGCAATCCCACTTCCAGGAATTTACCCTATGGATTCACGTGCACATTCACAAAAGGGCAGATGTTCACTGCACCTTCAACCCTCTGCTCCTACAGAACAGCTCCGAGTGTCTGTTTGGCAGGGGGTGGTTCAATCACAAACAGCAATTCAACTAAATGCCACCCAGTGGTAAAAAAAGTAAGCATGCTTCCTAGTGCTGATATGAAACACCATTCAAGATAAACAGTTAAGGGGAAAAACAAAGGTCTAGAATGACTAGACGGGGGCATAAACAAGACCACGGGTATGCACATTTGCTCGTGTGTTATCAGAAGACATGGAAGGACCCACAAGACCCCAGAGAGGACATCACCTGTGATGCAGGCGAGGAGCTGAGCACAGGGGTGAAGAGACCTCACCTGAACCTTCTCACACTGTTTCATACTTTGAATTCTGGATTATGTGAGTGCATCACCCAGTCAAGAAAAATACCCCACATTTCTGGAAATGCCCCCTGAGAGGATGAGCTGTCAGTCTGTGGCTGTCCCTCCTCAGGCCCCTCATACATCCATAGCCCCCATACCCTCCACCAGAACAATGGTCCTAAAATGGACCCGGAGGGGGAGGTGGGTGCTGCTTGCTGTTTAACAGTTGCTGAGTCTAAGGATACTTCAGGAGAGAAAATGCTGGCAAGTTGATGATTAAATTCAATTGGGAAATAACCTAAAAGGGCTTCCCAGGTGGCTCAGACAGTAAAGACTCTGCCTGCAATGTGGGAGACACTGGTTTGATCCCTGGGTCGAGAAGAAACCCTGGAGAAGGGAATGAATACGCACTCCAGTACAGTAAGGCTGTATATTGTCACCCTGCTTATTTAACTTATATGCAGAGTACATCATGAGAAATGCACAGCTGGACGAAGCACAAGCTGGAATCAAGACTGTCAAGAGAAATATCAATAACCTCAGATATGCAGATGACATCACCCTTATGGCAGAAAGAGAAGAAGAACTAAAGAGACTCTTGATGAAAGTGAAAGAGAAGAGTGAAAAATCTGGCTTAAAACTCAAAATTCAAAAAACTAAAATCATGGCATCCAGTCCCATCACTTCATGACAAATAGATGGGGAAACAATGGAAATAGTGACAGACTTTATTTTCTTGGGTTCCAAAATCACCGCAGATGGTGACTGCAGCCATGAAATTAAAAGACACTTGCTCCTTGGAAGAAAAGCTATGACCAACCCAGACAACTTATTAAAAAGCCAAGACATTACTTTGCCAACAAAGGTCCATCTAGTCAAAGCTATGGTTTTACCAGTAGTCATGTATGGATGTGACAGTTGGACTATAAAGAAAGCTGAGCACCGAAGAATTGATGCTTTTGAACTGTGGTGTTGGAGAAGACTCTTAAAGAGTCCCTTGGACTGCAAGGAGATCAAACCAGTCCATCCTAAAGGATATCAGTCCTGAATATTCATTGGAAGGACTGATGCTGAAGCTGAAACTCCAATACTTTGGCCACCTGACGCAAAGAACTGACTCATCGGAAAAAACCCTGATGCTGGGAAAGATTGAAGGTAGGAGGAGAAGGGGATGACAGGACGAGATAGTTGGATAGCATCACTGACTCAATGGAACATGAGTTTGAGCAAGCTCCGGGAGTTAGTGATGGACAGGGAAGTCTGGTGTGCTGCAGTCCACGGGGTTGCAAAGAGTCAGACATGACTGAGAAACTGAACTGAACTGAACTGACCCACTCCAATATTCTTGCCTGGAAAATTCCATGGACAGAGGAGCCTGGCAGGCTACAGTCCATGGGGTTGCAAAGTCAGACACAACTGAGCAACTAACACTAAAAGCCAGTCTTTATCATTAAAGCTAAGTTTCTGACCAACTGTTCCTCGATCATGAGATTTTCACCAAATTCAGGGAGTGGAAGGAGGCTCAGGGTTTCACACAGGCTGGAAGGCAGACACCAAGTTCCCACCATGGAATTCAGGGAATATCTCAGAGACAGAAAGTCACCCCCCCCCACCACTGTCCCCAAACAGATCCACCTCCACTGCTAGAACCCTGTTCACATCACCCAGGTCAGAAAAGAGCCCCACACCAGGCCCCTGAAATGGCTTGTCAGCCCATCCCTCTGCTTCACCGGGCACCCCTCCGTCCACCCTCCACTCAGCCAGCAGCCAGGGGGCGCCTCACATCTCTCCCAGGAGCACCCTGGTTGCTCGGGGGGAGAAGCCACAGAGGCAGGCAGGAAGCCCCCACTGCTCTAAGGCGGCCGCTTGGCGCTGAGTCCACACAGAGTAGGCACTCCTGCAGGATGTCCCTGTAATTGGCACCACTGGATACCTTGCTGTGCTGGAGACGACCCATGCACTTTCTGGTCAGAGGCTTCCAGGGACAGCCGGTGACCATGTTCAACAGCAACTACTCACGTGGGGGCAAAGCTGCTACCCAGAGGCCGGGGGGCCAGCAGCCCCACAGGGTCACCCTCACAAAGTTATGTGCTCCCTTCAGGCTCGTATGTCTCAGGTCTTTAAATTTTCATTTTTTTTTAACTTTTTGGCTGCACCACTCAGCACGCAGGATCCCAGTTCCCCGATCAGGGATGGAACCTTTAGCCGCTGCAGTGGGAGCACAGAGTCCCAGCCACTTGGCCATCAGGGAAGTCCCCGGGTCTTTAAGTTATATCAGACTCCAAGCCCACATTACACGTTCCTCAGATCTGTTAACACCTGAGCTAAGCTGGTGACGCTCTAATACTCAGGGAAGTGACATGATGTCAGCAGGTGCTGTGGAGGCCCGGCCAGACGGCGTCTCTTACGTTCTATGGGGTCCTGAAGGAGCGGGTGGAGGAGGGCTCGCGGGCTCCCGTGATACAGTCTCAGCCTGCAAAACAAGATGCGTGAGCCGCATGTCAGCACATTGCATTCAGTCACAGGACCCCAGCTATGCTCTTCAAAAGCTAGGCCTGTGGGGACCTCCCTCCACCCCTCTGGGAGCTTCCTCCACCCTCTGCGGGAAACAGGGATGCCTGAGCACAGCATCGGCTCCATGAGCCCACAGCGCTGGTGGGCAAGTTTGTCCAGAGTACACTCTGCATGGTCCGAATGCAGCCTGAGCAAGGGCACTAGAAACAATGCCTGGGGAGCGGCTTGTGCCTGAAAGCGTCCCAAGATTTGAAACAACATTTGAGGGGCTTCCACGGCTGTGTGTCTAGAGCGATGGTTCCCAACCAGGGAGGATTTTGCCCCATTGGGGCAACTGGTAAAGTCTGGAGATGTTTTTGGCTGTCAGAGCTGGGTGGGGAGGGGGCAACTGGCATCTCATGGGCTGTGAAACCATACATTGTTCAGGATAGCCTCGTAACAAAGGCACACCTAGCCCAAAGTGTCCATGGAGCCAGGGTGGATAAGCCCCCATCTACAGTGACAACGCAAACCCCACCATGGCTGAAATGACCACACACCATCTCACCCATCTGGGCACGTTCAGGTCCTAACATAGCAGAGCCTGGCACATAGCGGACCCCCAGCCAGTATTTGCTGAGTGAGCCCCTACTGCTCCCTGGGAGCTTGCCTGGGAAGAACCTACTGCTTACACTCCGGACCCTTAGGAGGTGGACACTGCTGTCCATCAGGCACAGATGACGAATTCAGAGTCAGGAGTTTAAACAGCTGGCCCAAGACCCCACAGGAGTACGGATGGAGCAGGACTCAGCCCTTATCCTCCTTACGTCAGATCACACCACCTTGGCCAAAGCCAGTCCTGCTCCCACCTGGGAAAGGATGGCTGGGCTTACACAGCAACAGAAAACACAGTTACAACCTGAAGCAAAAACATCCCCAGGAGACTGTGATAAACACACACCAACTGACAAAGTCAGAGCTTCCTATTGGGAATGAGCCGTTAATTCACCACAGAGAGATGCTGGGAACCCTAACAACTGAGGAGACGAGGCAGATACCGTTTGTCCTGGGAGGTGGAAGTTGGAGATTCCGGCTTGTGGCTGAAGATCCGAAGGATTCCAAACCCACAGGACAGAGTCTGGAGGGTCCCATCTCGTCTCCTGCCTTCAACGACCACCTCCACCACGGCCACGACATGAGGGTGGTTCAAGGATGTGTGAAAATACAAGGGCTGCCAAAGAGAAGGGGACAGAGTGAACGCTCTTGACCTGCAAGAAGGAAGCTCAGGGACAGAGGCGGGCGCCCTCCTCACCCTCCACCATTCTCATGTCGATGCTGCAAACACACCGTGTGGGGAACAGCATCCCTTCCAGGCACGAGAGGAGAAGGGGCCAGGAAGGGAGCCCCTCAGAGACAGACACTGGGGTCACAGGTCCTCCTTCCAGGACACCCAGCATCTGGATGTAAGACTGCTTGCTCCTCCTTTGGGAGTTTTTCATCCACAAAAGATGCCAGAAGACATCAGAGCCTCTGGAGAGGATAGGGGTTGTGGCAGCCGTGCTCCCCACCCCTGTCACCCGCCAGGACCATAAGCCTAAAGATGTAAGTAGCCCACGGCACCCATGCATCCAGTGAACTGCCCACCACACCCACACGTCCACTGAGCCACCCACATTGCCCACACGTCCGCAGAGCCCTTTCATGCAATGCCCAAACTTCAATCACTACTCGCCGATACTGACTCTAATCCCTGTTTCCTGTGGAAATACCATGAGGCTGCATCTGAATGAATTCTGTTTTAACTAAGCAATATCCTGGGATTTCCTGAGGATTTCATTCTGTCATTTCCAACCCAGAATGAGATGGTTGGATAGCGTCACCAACTCAATGGACAAGAGCAAACTCCGGGAGATAGTGAAGGACAGGGAAGCCTGATGTGCTGCAGTCCACAGGGTCACAGACAGTCAGACATGACGACTTAGCAACTGAATAACAACAACAAAAATCTTTGTTTATAGCAAATATAGCCTTGAGAATATTGAAGACACGATTTGGTGAGGCAGGGGTCCAAGCCAAGCAGAGGATACTCAAATTGCTACTAAAAGGTTTCCCACTTGTAGCTTCTCCATGGGGTGGGGAGTGAGAAAGACAACACAGACAGGTCAAACCCAACTCCTGTCCTGAGATGCACATGCCCACATGGGAACAGAAACACCTTCCTTCTGCCACTGTTTCCAATCTCCTGAAATCCAATGCAGTCACTCTCATATAAAACTAACAAACATCATAGACACAGATGACAGAAAAGGAGGTGCTAACTGGGTTTGCGAATCTTCAGGGAACAAGCGTCCCGGGAGCCCAGGTCAGTGCTGAACTGAGGCTCTGTACTCGAGGGGTCCCTGGCATCCAGCATCCTTGTTAGGGTGAAGCCCAGGTGGTAGGGTCACCAACTGAGCACAAAGACCACCCCCCCAGTGCAGGGCCGGCCAGCCAGGCTGCAGCAATGTGATTTAAACTTGGAATAATCCCCCATTAACGAGTCATTACCACGGTGTCACCAAGAAAACGTTTACTGTAATCATAGACTGTCAGCCCAGGATAACAGAGAGACACATTAAAACATCAGCCATGAGATATAAATCGTTATTCTATTATCTTTTATTGCAAAATGATGAAATAATGACCACTTACAGCTGACAGGTGGTTGGACCAAGAAAGAATTATGTTTCTGTTTCTAAGACTTGAGGACTGTTTTAAAAAGCCCCACCGTAAAGTCAAGTTTGTCATTATCTCACCTCCCACATTTACACCTGTGCATGTCGGTTTTATGGACACTACCCACTTTCCTTCTTGGCAGTGAAACAAACATTGTCAGCTCTGATGCAGAGCAGAGATAATCCTCCAGCTTAGAGGTCACCTTGAAATCCTTTGCTCGGAGGCGGTAGGACCAGCTGCTTTGGGCATGTCCCAGGTACCAATTGGACTTCCCTAGTGGCTCAGCTGGTAAAGAATCTGCCTGCAGTGCGGGAGACCTGGGTTTGATCCCTGGGTTGGGAAGATCCCCTGGAGAAGGGCACGGCCACCCACTCCAGTATCCTGGCCTGGAGAATTCCATGGACTGTATAGTCCATGGGGTTACAAAGAGTCAGACACGACTGAGCGACTTTGACTTTCACATACCAATTCATGGCTGTTGCCTCTCCATTTCCTTTACCACTGCAAACAATTACTGAGACCAGACTAACCACAGAGCCTCACTCTGGTCTGTCCCAGAGACTCCACTTTCACCAGTAGGGTCGACCTTGGAAGCTCAGCGTGTTACAAGGCAACACAAGGTCTGAGTGCCTCATCCCCTCACTACTGATGGGTAAGGACTAATGCTTTTCCAGACGTGATTTACTGCCTCTCTAATGAGCACGCTGTGCATATTAAAGAATTTCTAGGGACTTCTCTGGTGATCCAGTGGTTAAGACTTCGCTTTCCAATGAAAGAGGCGAGGGTTCGATCCCTGGTCAGGGGGCTAAGATCCCATGTGTCTCTCAGTCAAACAAAACAAAACACAAAACAGAATCAATTTATTGGAACAAATCCAATAAAGACTTTTTAAAAAATGGTCCACATTAAAAAAAAAAAAAAAGAATTTCTAAGGAACCTGGAAACAGGATCTAGCCCTCAAGAAGTTCAAATGTAAAGGTTAATTTGTTGTTGTTCTTCAGTCACTAAATAGTGTCCAACTCTTTGTGACCCCATAGACTGTAGCACACCAGGCTTCCCTGTCCTTCACTATCTCCCAGACTTTGCTCAAACTCATGTCCACTGAGTCCGTGATGCCATCCAACCATCTCATCCTCTGTCACCCGCTTCTTCTTCTGCCCTCAGTCTTTCCCAGCATCAGGGTTTTTTCCCATGAGTCAGCTCTTTGCATCAGGTGGACAGAGTATTGGAACTTCAGCTTCAGCATCAGTCCTTCCAATGAACATTCAGGACTGATTTCCCTTAGAATTGACTGGTTTGATCCCCTTGAAGTCCAAGGGACTTCTCAAGAGTCAGCTTAGGCAGGTAGAAAACGCACACCCTGCCCAGGGCCGACCAGCTCAGAAATTCTGTGCAAGTAAAAGCCCTGGGGATGAACCACGCAACTCTGTGGCTTCAACCCTTCAGGCACCCGGCCGGGAGATCCCCAGAGGAGCCCAGTCACCTAGAACCCAGGCCCCCTACCCCCACCGCACCCCCATGGGCTTGGTCAGACATCCCAAGCATGATCAAGCAGTGCTGCTAACAAGCCCTCCAGGAACTTCCCTGGTAGTCCAGTGGTAAAGAATCCTCCTTCCAATTCAGGGGACACATATCCAATCCCTGGTCAGAGAACTGAGAACCCAGTTCCACATGCCTCAGAGCGAGTAAGTCCACGCACAACTACTGAGCCCATGCACCACATCGAAAGACCCCACATGATGCAGCTAGGATCTGACACAGCCAAGTAAACAAATATTTTAAAAACCAAGCCCTCCAGGGTCAGGATGCCTGGCAGCGGCCATGCAGGATACCTGGAGATGCATCAGCTGTCACCGCGGGATTAAATGTTGAAGTCAAGCCCGTCCAATTACCTAGAAAGAAGCCGTGGGACACAGCAGAGTGGGGCTCTGGTCCCCCCACGCCACAGCTCACTCATCCACCCTTGACAAGGTGCCCCCCTGACAGGATAAACTGGTTAATAAATCACAGAAATGCTCCTGTCTTAATGCCTTCATCTTCAAAAATGCCGACATTTTGCCTCAGGGCTGAGGGTCCATTTTTCACACACGTGACAGAATCAAAATTGGGCCTCAGATGAAGACAGGCATTTGTGTAGAGGGTTCGTCCATGGCTGCCCAGCCGCTCGACCTGCCCTAAGTGACACACACTCTTCCGTCCCAGGCTGAGGACAAGGCCGGGGAGAGAGGCGCAGAAATTAAACTAGTACCTTCCAAACAATTTTGTTTTCCTCTTCTTTGACCTCACCACGCAGCCTGTGGGATCTCAGTTCCCCAACCAGGGACTGCACCTGTGGATACATGGTGTCCTAATCACTGGACCACCAAACAACTTTCTTTAGTAAACCTTTAGTAGGGTAGCTTCAGGAAGGTAAATACACCACATATCCGCCTGCCGCCACTGTCTGTCAGCTCAGCCTTCCACTGGAGGCTCAGAACAGTTTGCTGCACATGACCGGCCGCGGGACTGACCACTCCAAGCACAGTGAATCCAGCGAGCAAAACTCTCCTCCAGGAGATGCAAAATCTCTAATTCCAGTCAGAAGCTTCCACTCATCTGGGGTGGGGCCCACCATTATTTACAGGAAAAGAACACAGCTCTGGAGACATCGCCCCCACCCCCGGCCCCCACACCAAGAGCATTATCTGACTCTAAGCGTCTGTGGAGCCAGGGTTGACAAGCTCCCATCGACAGTGACAACGCAAACCCCACCACGGCTGAAAAGACCACACATCATCTCGCCCATCTGGGCATTTCCAGGTCCTAACATAATAGCCAGGCACAGAGCAGACCCCCAGCCAGTGTTTGCTGAGTGAGCCCCTACTGCTCCCTGGGAGCTTGCCTGGGAAGAACCTACTGCTTATACTCCGGACCTTTAGGAGGTGGACACTGCTGTCAATCAGGCACAGATGATGAATTCAGAGTCAACAGTTTAAACAACTGGCCCAAGACCCCACAGGAGTAAGGATGGAGCAGGACTCAGCCCTTATCCATCTTACATCAGATCCCACTCCCTCAGCCAAAGCCAGACCCACTCCCGCCTGGAGAAGGATGGCTGGGCTTATTCAGAAACAGCAAACCCAGTTACAACCTAAAGCAAAAACAGCCTCACGAGACTGTGATGAATACACAGAAGCTGACAAATTCAAAGCTTTCTATTGTCCCCACATGTATGTCTTTGTGCTTAGACGCTCAGTCATGACCAACTCTTTGCAACCCCATGGACTGTAGTCCACCAGGATCCTCTGTCCATGGGATTCTCCTGGCAAGAATACTGGAGTGGGGTGCCATTCCCTCCTCCAGGGAATCTCCCAGACCCAGGGATCGAATAGTCAGCTCTTAAATCTCGTGCAATGGCAGGCAGATTCTTTACCACTAGCACCACCTGGGAAGCCCACATGGTAGACAGTTCAATCACCAAACAACTAAATCCCCATGGAAACATTAAGGAGAGATATCATTTCTCCTTCTATTCATTCACTCACTTCTCTACCCGCCCCCCTCCCCATTTCTGGCTCAGGGTCCCCAGGAATTGTTTCTGTTGAGCCAGACAGGAAAGAAATCCTCCTAGGTGACATGGTTAAGACCAGGCACTCTCGGCAAAGACGGCACCCTGGAGCCATGCTGGATTCCTGCTTTGCAAAATGGTTTACATCAGGAGCAGCTCCTGGAACATGAGAGTGGGTAAGGAGAGCGGAGGGCATGTTCAGGAACCTGGCGATTAACCAAGTCACTGGGCAGAGCCTGCTGGAGTTTCACTTGGATACACTGACATTTCTTGACAGCATCTACTTGTCTTTTAATTTTATTGAAGTAGAGTTGATTTACAGATGTTGTGTTAATATCTGCTGTATAGCAAAGTGATTCAGTTATACATATATTGTTGCTGTTCAGTCACTACATCATGCTGGACTCTCTGCGACCCCGTGGACTGCAGCAGACCAGGCTCCTCTGTCCTTCACCATCTCCTGGAGTTTGTTCAAACTCATGTCCATTGAGTCAGTGATGCCATCCAACCATCTCATCCTCTGCTGCCCTCTTCTCCTCCTGCCCTTAATCTTTCCCAGTATCAGGGTCTTTTCCAGTGAGTCGGCTCTTTGCATCAGATGGCATATTCTTTTTTATATTCTTTTCCATGATGGTTTATCACATGATATTGAATATATCAATAGTTCCCCATGCTCTAAATATAAACCAGTTTGAATCTGCTAACCCCAAACTCCCAATCTTTCCCTCCCCAGCCCCCACACACCCCTTGGCAACCACAAGTCTGTTCTCTATGTCTGTGAGTCTGTCTGTTTCATAGATACGTTCACTTCTGCCATATTTGATCTGGGTTCTGGCTGCCTGGGAAGAACCACTAGGATTCCTACCCAGTGGCCCGAGTCAAATAAATACAGGAGGAAAAATGAGCCTGTCACTGCAGGCTAAGCGTGGTTAGTTAAGGAAAGAATTTAAGGGAGAATTATGTCCATCGCAGAAAGAAAGTGCAGGAACTGCATGGTGCTTTGGCCTCCCAGATTATTTTTTAAAGATAGCTTTTGAGAGGCTGAAAGAATGATCCACCATCTCAGCGCAAGTGAAGGGGGTGATTCCTCTCCACCGAGGGCAGCCTCGGAGGAGAACACAGAGTCCTGAGCTCAGAGCTGAGAGGCCTGGAGCTGGTGCCCTGTGGTCCGCCAGGCAGAGAGGGGAGGCTGGGATGAGTGGGGCATAAGGAATTCATCACTCCCGGAAAGAAACACCCGGCTCAGCTCAAGGCAGGACTCCTTTCACCCATGGTCTTTCCTACAGGACACTGTTTGCAAAGTAATGAAATAGCATCTTCTGTCAGGGCTGTGCATTACAAGGACAACTCAATCAAAACCCAAAGCCCACATGGTTGATTCACGAGTCTACACAGAGACCAGACAACCACATTGATTTCCAGATGGGCCCCTGCTACTGGCCGCTGGTAACCTTCGTCACATCACCCCTGCTAATGTGGCTGCTGCTGCTGCTAAGCCGCTTCAGTTGTGTCTGACTCTGTGCGACCCCATAGACGGCAGCCCACCAGGCTCCCCCGTCCCTGGGATTCTCAAGGCAAGAACACTGGAGTGGGTTGCCATTTCCTTCTCCAGCGCATGAAAGTGCAAAGTAAAAGTGAAGTTGCTCAGTTGTGTCCGACTCTCAGTGACCCCATGGACTGCAGACTACCAGGCTCCTCCATCCATGGGATTTTCCAAGCAAGAGTACTGGAGTGGGGTGCCATTGCCTTCTCTGCATCACCCCTGAGCCATAACCAATGGGTAGAATCAGAAAAGCCCAGGCGATTAGTAAAATCAGAAAAAGATCTTCACCAAATTTCAGAATCATCTCTAAAAAGGGCAAATTGTGTTTCTCTCTATTCCCATAGGTGTGTACACAGAGCTTTGCTCAGATGACAGAACCCCATAACCAGACCCTCCACATATCCAGGCCACCCCAGGAACACACCACATTTCATGTGCACATGTACATCCATGTATACACACACACACACACACACACGGCAAAGCGGAATCTCTGTAGTTCACTAAACTCTGAACGTCAAGGACAAGAGGACAGTGCTGGTGGGGAGGATGCTGCCAAGCGGCCCATCAGGATGGACCATTCCTGGGGCAGCACTGGCCTCTGCTGCCTGCCTGGGGCATAGCACCTGAACACAGCTCTGGCTGAGAAAGTCCGGGGCCTTGGCATCCCCTCCCAACCAAAACTGCTCTGTTTCCCAGCACTTGCCTCGCTGCGATCAGTAACTGAAGGGTGCAGATTCTTCTGAAAACATTAAAGACTGTGGTCCTCCCTAACACATGGCCCTGGTCCCCTCACCCCGCTGAGCAGAGCCCAGATGACTGAGCGGCACTCAGCTCCCACAGCTCGGACCAGACATGAACTGAGCTGAAAAGGCCTCGACCCACAGCTCCCAGGATAGGCGGACACCTGAGAACCCTCTCGGGCATGGATGCTGAGCCCTTGATGAGCCCAGAAGGTGGAGCAGCAGCTCTGAAGGCCGTTTCTTACAATGCACCTTCTACTCTGCAGGGCTCTCAGCCCCGACCTGGTCGGGGTGACAGCAGGCCCTCCGCATGTGGCCTGTCTTGGCGGTGACCGCGGCTACAAGGAAAGCCATGGGGAAGGTCACGGGAGGAGGGTTCATCTTGGGACCCCAGTGGTGGCAGAGTGCTCCTCTGCTGATCTCAGGGGATCACCATCCCCTCGACACAGCAGCACTTCCAACAGAACCTGCAGAGCCCCTCCAACACCAGGGTTAAAACAAGGCTCGAGAACAATCACTGTGGTCAAGGTGTCTGTCACTTACGGCCTCTGACCTGCCAACTGCTCTTCAAGACAGAGACATATATACTGACCTCCAGAGACAGAAAGCAGGGCTGAAACCTCCCCAAGAAGCTGGGAGCCAACCATCCCGTGGTGACTCCCCAGGAGAGGACACAGTCACTGTAGTATATCTGTCACCATGCCAGGCTTTCCAGGGCGTGACTGTTCACTTGAGAAAAAGAATCCAAACAGCCCAGCCCAGGAAGGCGGCACCCCAGCCAGGCTCCCAGCAACATTGGGGCCACCGCACTCCTGCCAGGCCTCAGCAACCCCCAACTGCCCGCCCCAAGACAGAGGCGCAAAGGTGACTCAGTGCAGAAGCTGGGACAGCACCCTAAACAGCCGCCCACGGTCACAAGTGGTTTACAACACACAGCCTCTCTCTCGATTCAGATACCAGACTGAGGGGCTCAGCATGGGCCATCTGATGGCCAGAACACACCAGTCAAGGTCCTGATCCCCAGGACACACGTCCCCATGGCTGTATCTAATTTCCCTGAACCTCTGGGCACAGCATCTCCCTCTCCTGCACGTTCAGTAAGGACCAGTAATATCAATCCACGCTGCACACAGCATCCTGACCGTGGGTGACAGCCAATGCAGAGAAGCCTGGCGGCTTCATGACTGGGCAGGACCATCCCCCACAAACAGGGCGGCTCGCACGGTTTGGTCACGTACGAGACCTTCCCCAGGACAGCTGCAGCCACAGCCACCACCTCTGTTACTCACTGTATTGTCACCTACTGGGCTTCCCTGACTCTGCGCAGAGAAGAACAAAATCAACGCCACACCAATCCTCCAATACTGTTCCCTGCAGGACCCACTGCATTCAGGTGCAGTTTGAAGGAGCAGCTGGGAAGAAGACCGCTGGGACACCTCCAGCTCTTGAGGAAAACCCCGTTGTCTCAGGAAGGCCCCTCCCAGCTAGCTACCCGCCAAGCCTACCCTCGGCCGCCCTCCTGCCCCTCACCCCGGGACACAGCTTCTGCCACTCCACTTATCCTGGGCTGGTTCCCTCCATCCCATAGGCTCAGCTACCCAAGACCCTCCTTCACCACCTGCTTATGTCTCCCCTTCTTCCCTAGGGCAGTGGCTGTCAGTCTCCTCTGAGAACTCACCACACCTACACTTGCTGCCGCCTGCCTGGTCAGCAGACTGTAAGTTGTCCAGGGTGAGAACCACATCCGTCCCATCCACCCAGCACCATCGCCTTGGCACCCGGCCCCATCGCAGGTGCTGGAAGAGACGCTTGTGGGTTTGGTGCAGCTGAACGAGGATGTGACACTCGATCTGCAGGGTGGCCAGGCACAGGGTTGCTGCGTGGGCAAGTCTGCAGGCAGAGACGGGGGCTCCGGGCCCTGCCACCTTCTACCTGGGCAAGGCACCTCATTTCTAAGTCTCAATCTGCTCATCTTAAAAAAAAAAAAAAAAATCCTGAACTAAAAAGAAAGAAAAAGAAGGGGGGAAGTGAACAAGGAGGAAAACTGGGGAAATCTGATGAGATCAATAATTTCCTAACTTTGTTGCCAAAGCTGGAAGTTTCCGTGAAGGTGATGAGACCTACATACGTGCCCTCCCACTCCACCCGCCCCCTGCCACCATCCACTCAGGGCACATGACTGCCACACAAGTTTCTGTCTGGAAACAGATGCTGGCTGCCAGGATGAGCTTTGTGGGAGCTCGGCCTGCTGCTCGGGGCAGTCCTGTAGTCTGGGGTGCACTGGTGCTGCCCCCAGGTCTGGGTGGAACCCACACACCTGCCAGCCACTGCACCCACCTCATTGAAGACGATCCTGGCCGGCTGCCCGCTGAGCGGCTCTGCGGGCCTCGACGAGCTCTTCCACGTCCTCCCGAAGAAGTGCCGATAGGTGACATCGAAGAGAGACACACGCAGGTGGCAGCCCACCTCCGATAGCAGCTCCAGCACGCCCTAGGAGACAGAGGGATGGCCCTGAAGGATCCTTAATGTTGCGAGCCTCCCCACAGATGCTGTGGACCATTTGGGGGAAACTGGGCCACTCAGCATCCATCCCCTGGTTTAGGTATCAGGCCCTTCCTTCCAAGGGACGACCTCTCTCCATGGCCCTCCCTTGACCTCTGGAGTCCCACCCAGAACCAGCAAGGCACACAAGAAGCCAAAGCTGTGGAGACAGACACCCATGACACCATGTGGAACCAAGGAGGAGCAAGTTCAGGTGACAACACATGAGATCCTGGATCAAGCCACACCTGAAGCTTATGCTAATGATAGGTCTGTCTTTAAGTGAGTTAACAAATTATCTTTCCTTAGGCTATTTTACTTGGGTTTTTTTGGGGGGGTGGGGGGGTGGGGAGGAGTTATTTGTTATTACCATTTACAGCCAAATCATTCCCAGTATAACCACAAACTCTAAATCCTCAGCTTGTCAGAATTATTTGGGTGGGTTGGGGTCAGGGTATAAATAAAAGAAAAACCGATCTTTGAGAACCACAGATACTGACAAGGCACCAGAGACTATACAGACCTGCCCTGTGCCCAGCAGTACCACCTACAGAGGGTTCTGCCTGGGTCTTCAGTGCTGTTACCACCAGCGCACCTGGCAAGAGGGCAGCTCTTACTGTCTATCCAGGACCAGGAATTCTGCTTTCCTTTCACACAATCATTTAATAAATGTTATTTAAGCATCTATTTTCTGTGTCCACTCTGTGCCAGACACTGTTCTAGGCACTGGAAACGCAACAGGGAATAAAACACACAAAACCTGCGTCCCTGGGGTTCATGTGAAGACAGTGAAACTGGGAGCAGGGGAAGATGGGTGGGTCAGCTCTTTGAAGAAGACAGCCAGGGAAGGGGCTCTGAAAGAGGACATCTAAACTGAGAACTAAGGAGGCAGGGTGGGGTGGACGGGAACCAGGAGTGGACCCTGGGAGAATGAACCAGGCAGAAGGAAGCTCTGGGTACTCAGGAAAATCATCCTGACTACATGTATATTTTTTGTTGTTTTTAGTCACTAAATCATATCTGACTCTTTTACGACCCTATGGACCGTAGCCCACCAGGCTCCTCTGTCCATGGGGTTTCCCAGGCAAGAACACTGGAGTGGGTTTGCCATTTCCTTCTCTAGGGAATCTTCCCGACCCAGGAATCTTCCCACATCTCCTGTTGGGAAGCCACGTATGTTATTTTTGTTGTTTTTCAGTCGCTAAGTCATGTCCGACTCTTTGTGACCCCAGGGATTGCAGCATGCCAGGCTCCCCTGTCCTTCACTATCCCCCAGAGTTTGCTCAAACTCATGTCCATGTATGTGTATTTACATTAACTAATTGCTCTCACTTTCTGGTTCTAAGTGTCCCTAGTGCTCTGGCACCTGGAGCCTCCCTGATGGGAAGAGGCTGTCCTGCCCAGGGCCAGCTATTTCCCAGTGATAGTAAACAACCTGCTTTCAAGTCCACACCCCACTTGCCCTCGTCTGGCTCACACTCGAGGAGACAATATCTTTCCACCCCAACAATCCCAGAACTAGACCCAGGCAACTAGTTCCTCCAACCCAGAGGCCAATGAACTAACTCAAACTGGCCAGTCCTAAGTGTGTGCAGCTGCTTACCCGGCCTTGCCCATCCCTTCCCACAAAAACCACGATACAGGCCTTTTCCCCAGCTCTCCTCTCACCCCACTGCCTCCCTACTGACCCAATCGCTTCCCAGTGGGACCCTTTGGGGATGTGTGCCCCCTCCCCTGGGAAGCCCAGAGGAAGAAACTATCTTTTCAGTGGCAATCACCCCACTCTGCTGGCCCCACCACACCTGAATAAAAACAAAAGCCAAGGTGCATTTCAAAACAGAGCACCCAGTGATTTCCCTGGTGGTCCAGTGGTTAAGACTCTGAGCTTCCCAGGCTAAGGGCACTGGATTGATCCCTGGTCAGGGAACTAAGATCCCACATGTGGCACACAGTGGCTGAAGTTTTTTTTAAATACTAAAACAAAAAATTTAATAAAACAGAATGGGATTGCGTTTAATCGGAGAAGGGGCAGGAGCCACCCATGCAGGCCACTTCTACTCCAAACAGGATGACGGGTCAGGGAAAGAGCCTGAGAGGCAGTGACACCACCTGATTCGGGATTCCACGGAAATCAGTCCAACGTGAGGTGAAGTGTGTGTTAACTAAATCGGGGGTGGGATCCTTCCACAGTTTATGTGGATGTCAGATCATCATGCTGGGCACTCCAAGTATCCTATGGCTTCATCAGTTATACCTCAGTAAAGGAGAAAGAAAACCACTCCAGCTCCATGTGGGGATGGGAACACAGGGGGAGGACGTGAGGAGTTGGGGTGAGGAGGTGGCACATTCGGGGTGTCAGTGAAGGAACTGCCGAGGGCCCTGGCGATGGCGGGGTGTGGAATATGAGGGGAAGAGAAACAGGGAGGACCAGCTGGTGGCCGCCTGCCCGCCCAGCCTCCCAGGTCCAGCAGGTGAGTCCCAGCAAACGGGAGCAGCTGGCAGAGGGGTGGTGTCGTGAGTGGAGGTGGGGAGTATGCCAACAGGTCTGGGGGGATCTTGAGCCCAGACCCTCATCTCTCCCCTCCAGCACTGTTCCTCACTCTGCTCCCTGCCCCCATGGAATGCCCCTTTACTGCACTCACCCCCACTCCCATGAGGTCCTGACCAGGGAGGGCCTCCCTGACCCCGCCATCCAGACCCTCATCCTCTGATCCCGCTTTATATCAGTATCTCCCATGCTTCTAAGTTGTCTGTTTACATCGGTCTCAGCTCTGGGGGGGGAGGGATGAGAGCCTGGAATATTCTCCTCCTGCTGATGCTCAGGACTGGAGACCAAACCATGCAAGGGGTGGGGGGGCTCAGTGTGCACACCTCCCCAGGGCCTGGGCCTCCCCTCGCTACAGGTACCACCGAGGGCACCACCGTTAGCCCCCTTGGCCCCCTCACCACGGTCTCAGGGAGGTGACCAGCAGCCAGGACCAGGGAACTCCCAGATCACCGGGGAGAGCTGGGTCTTCTCCCAGCCTCCACACCCCGACCACCCCCTCCGCCTCTCTGAGACTCTGTGCTCAACTCTACTCAGGTAGGTTTCTAGCTGTCTCCTCATGCTGGACAGAGAGCTATGAAGATAGAGTTGGGCAGGGCGGGGGGTGGTCACCCTCGTGTCCCCTGCACAGCTCCAAACACACAGTAAATACCAAGTGAAATAGTCATTCCAAAGGAAAGAATTAGGTTGGTCCAAAAGTTTGTTTGGGTTTTTCTGTAATTATCTTACGGGAAAACTTGAATGAACTTTTGGGCCAACCCAGTAATCAACATTCATGGTAAAATGAAACTAAACCAAAAAGGTAAATAAAAAGTAAGAAAAACATACCAAAATGACTAATAAGTGATTTGAGTTCAAAATTAGTATGTAATATTTTTAGCCAACACCTTTTACAGGCAAGTTTGCTATCATCTAAAGCTATCGATTCTCAAAATAACTAAAACTTTACAAATCTGTAAGATCATTTAAACTGAACTTTTTACTTTTTCCCTACTCAATCTTTTAATCGTGGCCGATTTTTGTGTGTAAAACCAACTTTGCATTCCTGTGATAAACCCAACCATGATGTCCTACCTTCTGTGTACATTGCTGGATCTGATGTCCTAATATATTAAGGAATTTTGTGTCAGCATTCATAAGAGATGGCAATCTGTACTTTTCTTTTCATGTCTTTGTCCAGTTTGGGTATCAAGGTTATGATGGCCTCAAAATAAACACCTGAGAACAATTCCCTCCTATTCTATTTTCTGAGTGTTGGTCTACAATTGGTATTATTTCTTCCTTCAATATTTTATTAAATTCAACAGTGAAGTCATTTAAGTTTGGAAATGTTTTAATTATGAATTGAGTTTCTTTAATAAATATGGGGCTATTTAAGTGGGAATGTGCTGTGTGACTCAAGGAACTCAAACCCAGAGGGGTGGGATGGGGTGGGAGGTGGGAGGGAGGCTCAAGAGGGAAGGGACATATGTATACTATGGCTGATCCATGTTGATGTATGGCAGAAACCAACACAATAGTATTATTATCCTTCAATTAAAAATAAATTAAGGAAAAAATGAATAAAGAAAAAATATACAGGGCTATTTAGATATTCTATTTCTTCTGGTGTCACTTTTGGTAAATTGTGCTTTCCAAGAAATGTATCCACTTCATCTAAGTTATTTTTATTGGCATATAAGTTACTCATAATGTCCCTTGATTATCTTTTTAATGTCTGTAGGATATGTGGTAATGCCCCTTCTTCCTCTCCTAATAATGATAATCTGTGTCTCTTCTCTCTTCTCATGATCAGTCTTGCCACAGG
Source organism: Dama dama (assembly GCF_033118175.1). Lineage (NCBI taxonomy): Eukaryota > Metazoa > Chordata > Mammalia > Artiodactyla > Cervidae > Dama > Dama dama. The sequence continues at coordinate 44,395,594 of NC_083694.1, read as the reverse complement.
TTTATCAATATTATTAATCTTTTCAAAGAACCAACTTCTAGCTTTACTGATTTTCTCTACTATTTGCCCTTTATTGATTTCTGCCCATATATTTCATATTTCCTTCTTCTCTTTTCTTTGGTTTTATTTTTTTTTTCCCTTTGGTTTTAATTTATTCCTTTTGTCTAGATTCTTAAGCAGAAAGCAGAGATTGTTGATTTTACACAGGCAGGCCTCAGAAACAGAGGGTTCAGTCCCAGACCACTGCAATAAAGCGAATATCACAATAAAGTGAGTCACATGGATTTTATGTTTCCCAGTGCATATAAAATTATGTTTATACTATAGTGTAATCTATTAAGTGTACAGCTGCATTGTGTCTAAGAAAACAATGTACATACTTTAATTCTAAAACAATTTATTGCTAAAAAATACCAACTATCATCTGAGCCTTCAGTGAGTCATCAAAGATCACTGATGACAGGTCACCATAACACAGATAATAATAATGAAAAAGCTTGAAATATTGCTAGATTACCAAAATGTGACAGAGAAATAAAATAAGCAAATGCTGGAAAAATGGCACTGATGGACTTTCTCCATGCAGAGTTGTCAAAAACCTTCCATTTGTGGGGGGAAAAAAAAAACAATATCTACAAAGCACAATAAAATGAGGTATGCCTGCATTTTTCGTCTTTTCTAATGTCGTTATATAAAGTTGTAAGTTTCCCTCAAAGGGCTGCATTAACTTCATCCCACAAATCTTGATATATTCTTATACCACTTAGTTCCAATTACTTTCTAATCTCTCTCTGAATTCTTTGACCCAAGGGTTACTAGTGACCAGAGTGTTGTTTAATTTTCTACTATTTGGAGATTTTCTGGTTATCTTATTGTTATTGATTTTTTAACTTAATAACATATTCTTCATAATTTCAATTCCTTTAAATTTATTGGGATTTATTTTCATGACCAAGCATATTATCTATCTCTGTAAATGTTCCACAGGCACTTGAGAAGGTGTATTTTATTTGTTGGGTATAGTGTTTTCACGATGACAATTCAGTCAAGGTGGTTGGTGGTGTTCAGATCTTTCACACTCTAATGATGTTTTTTTTGGGGGGCGTCTATTTGTTCTATCACTTATTGAGAGAGTTAAAAGCTTCCAATTATAAAGGTGAATCTAAATGCAATTCCCTTTGGTTCTACAAACTTTGCTTCATGGATTTGAAAGCTGTGCTGCTGGGTGCTGGGCAGAAATGAGATATAACAGCAGGCCAGTTAGTCTTTAAAATGCTGGCTTACAGGTCTGGCCCTTGGCTGGAGTTTGCAGTCTGGGGACACAGACTTCCCCACCACCCTAATGGATTGGAATGGCTTACTAGTACTAAATTTCTTGTACAAAGCGATTTATGTTGATCACTTGCTTTCCTTCTGGAACTCTGGAATCCTACTATGTGCTAGGCAGAGTGTGTCTACATGACCAGTTCCCAAAAAGCCTGTTGGGAGTCATACATTATAAGCTATTGGCACTAAGTCTCTGACAAGCTTCCCTGGTTGGCAGGATGTCACAGGTATTGTCCCAGCTCGTTGCTGTAGTGTGTCTTGTGGGAATCCCATGGCAGAGGACCCTGGGAGTTCATACCCATTGCCTCCCGTATGCCGTTCCCTTGGCTGATCTTATCTTACTCTATTTTTTCACCGAAAGAATTCTTTCCTTTGAAGATGACTATGTGCTGAGTCATGTCAAGTCCTCCTAGTCCATCACCAAACCTGAGGGTGACTTTGGGGGCTCCCATCACAGGTGCACACACATTTAGGGCTGTCACGTCTTCCTGTCACTGTCAGTATGAGACGTCCCTTTATCTCTGGTGATATGCTTCACCTTGAACTCTACTTAGTCTGAAATTAGTACAGCCACAAAGCTTTCTAATGCTTAGAGTTTACATGGGTATCTTTTTTTCCATTCTTTTCCTTTCATACATATGGTTTGAAGACATATATTTAATGTCTTCATATTTAAACTGTGATTTTTTTATAAACAACTTAGAAGTGGGTTTTAAATGTTAGTTTTTACTGTATGACTCTATTCTACAGACAGTGTACATTTTTAAAAATTATTTCAGTGCCATTATCCATTATCATAATGTCTATAAAAGCAAACGCCTGGAGTCAGAACAAGTGGTCATTTTAAGGAAGGACCTAAAGAATGGATGACAGGTCATTCATACAGGAAAAGCTATGCTGTCTTAAGGAAGAATAAGAAATTCTTTATGAAATGACATGAACAGTCTATAACATATATGTGGGGGAAGGGGGAGTTGTTGGTTTTTGTTTATTTTGTTTTTCAAAGAGTCTCATTTTGATCCTTTCTTTCCCAGAAATCCCTGAAGAAACCCAATTATGAGACTTGCGTGAAAGTATTGATTTTATCTTTGGGAAGGAAGTAAAGATGACCCACATTTACCAATGTATAATACATACTGTTAAGAATATTAAGATATAGAATATAGCAATAAGCAACCATTCATGCCAAAAAAAAAGAGAGAAATATACAAGCATATTTATTTGTTGTGGTTGCTTAGAATGTCTGAAAGGTTGTACAGAAAACAGGTTAATACCGGCTATATCCAGGATGAGACAGCCATAGGACAATACACTTACCCTGTGTGCCCTCTTGTATTTTGAACTATGGGAATTACCTTTTCGAAAACAAGTTAAAATGCATTAATAAAGTAAAATAGAAAAGTAAAAGAAACTTCCTTTGTAAAATTCCTAGGAAAGAGGCAACTGCCGTCTACTACCTCATGAGCCCCTGGAGGCAGGGCTGATGGAGCCAATCTCCCTAGCTTGGAGTCCCAGCTGGCCAGCTGGATCTGTGTTACCCTAGGCATCTGACTCCATGTCTCTCATGTTGCTTCCTCTTCTGTAAAATGGGGATAATAATGCTACCTACTTCGTAGGGCTGTCCTGAGGATGAAGTGAACCAACACAAGTAAAACGCTAAGAAGTAAAGTTGTTGGGGACGTCCCTGGCAGTCCAGTGGTTAAGCCTCTGCACTTCCAATGCAGTGGACAGGGGTTCGATCCCTGGCTGGGGAATGAGGATCCTATATGGCACGCAGTGTGGTCAAAAAATAAAACAAGTAAAGCTGTAACAGCAGTAATCACCGCAGTATCTACACGGCAGCAAACACACAGCAGGTGCTCAATCACGGGGTTTGAAGTGATGATGTAGGATGTGAGCAATTTAACATTAGGTTATTCTCAGACCTAGTGCTCAGACAACTCTGAATGCAAGGAGAATTGCTCTGCCAATTACAGAGGAAGAAGATATGGTCTCGCCAAGCCACACCCTACAAGCTGCGTACTCACAGTGGCAGGCCTGGATCCTTCCTGTGCATTCCCCCAGGACCCTGGGCCTCCCCAGGACTGTACAATCATGTGGGTGTTCTGTGGAGGCACAGAGACACCAGCTTCTCCAGCAAGTTCCCTGCCAGCTGAGGGCAGAGATGGACACAGGAACCCAGAGCAAGGGCCTGAGTGTGCAAAGGCGGTAATATCTCCACCTCACATCTCCCAGGATGCCCAGAGCTCCACCCCTGCAGTTCTAACCCCCAGGCCGTGCTGAGCCACGCACAAGGCCAGCCCTTGCAAACAGCCTGGCCAAGAAATAACTCAGGAAATCGAATTATCCGAGTTTTTGGATTGCTCCACTGTAGGCAGCAAGAAGCCTTGAGTCAGGGTCAAAAGTGCTGACCGAGTCGCTGAATCACGTACCCTCTTTGCTGATGGGCCACTTTGCCTCCAAATGCTGCTACCACCTGGGGTGATGGGCCCAGTGAAAGACTCAGATAAACACGTGAAAATCGATATTGTATCAGTTGAGAGCGGTGACAGCATGCATTTGACAGTAAAGAGTCGGTTTCTTTACCTGCTTAATTTGCGGGCCATCGAGCCACTTCAGAACACACTGAAATGCCGTCGACTCCTTCACAGGCTGGCGTGCTCTCTGTGGGTGCGGAGGGACCAGCAGGTTTTGGTCAAAGATCCTGCGCCAGTCGTGCATTCTGCTGGCCCCCAGGTCCCTGGGGCCTCTGGGATTACCTGCACCACTGGCGTTCAAATAAATAATAGAGTTATGAGGGCCCCAGCGCTTAGAGAACCTCCCACTAATACCAGGGGAACCACCATCCCGGTGACCCATACTCTGCAACCTCCCCAACCCCCACTGCAGCCAAGGACTGGCATCCATGCCACCTTCCCCTGGCCAATCAGAGCACTCCTACCCCAGCCTCAGTGACTGGTTTAGGACGACCACGTGCTCTGTCCAGCTATGAAGGTGGAGCCCTGCACAAGGGTACCAGGCCTTGGGAACTGGGGTGCTTAGAGGGGCCTGGGGGGCATGACCCACTCAGAGCCAATAAGATGTGAGCTCAGAGCTTCTGTTGGTTCTGTTGCAAGAACACTCTCCTCTGGGGCCTTCAGAGCAGAGAGGCCATCAGCTCGGAGCTTGCAAGGGGGACACCACAGGAGTGGCCGCCTTGAGACATATACAAAAAGGCAGGCAGCATGGGAGCAAGGCCAGCAGTCCAGATGTCACCACGAGCCCTGGCTCAAGGGGACCCTGGAGTCCAGCACCCAGGACAGCCAAGCCACAGACAGTCCTGCTGGTGGAGCCAAGTGGGGACACACTGGGTATTCGGGGTGTCTTGGCAATGAGGTTCAATCAAGATTTTATCTGCCTTCTGGCAGAGGAGGATCTGAACCTTCTCAAGACTGTCTTCAGCTGAAACAGAATCGTAAGCCCTTGGCCTTGATAAGAGGCCGAATTCTACCAAAATGGCCAGCAAGGAGAAAGAGCAGTGGGTTTGGTCTTCTAAGACAGCAGGTCTCTAAATGCAGTCCACAAACCCCCGAGGTTCCCAGAGGTGGTCAAGGGCTCCAGAGGCCTAGAGCTATTTTCACAACCTCCAGATGCCATCTGAGTCTTTCACTGGGTTGGCATTTGTGCTGACAGTGCCAAGGCTATGGTGGGTGAAGCTACTAGGGCCCCATCACCTCCCGAGACAGCGGCAACCAAAGCCCACAGCCACGCTGTGCTCTGTGCCCCTCACAGCACAGAGTCCAGCAGCTTTGCTTAATAAGGTCCCTGGGGAGGCTGTGCACACTATGGATTTTATGACATCTTGACTTGACCCTTGAGGATGCGTGCTTTTAACATTCCGTGATAAAAGGGGGTAAAGCACAAAAAGCATTTCTGCTGCCAAATGAAGGGCCAGGGTCACCCCAGGGTAAGACGGGCATGATCACTGGGCTGCGTGTTGAACTGCCTCCTTCCTGCACTCAGCAACACCATTCTTACTAAAAGAACAGCTCAGAGACAAACAATGGTGATTCAGAAGTGGGAGCTTCAAACACAGTCTGAACAAAATGAACCTGTCACTTCAAGGTAAACTCATAAAAACTGAGCTTTCGGGCAAAATTCAGAATTGGGAAAATCTGTGCCCTCCACTGTGAGCCTGACAGCTTCATAACTCTTGAAGACTTTCCTGACAAGATGGGTAGTGCTGGTAACAAAAAATGAGCTTTTGAAATTGTGTGAGTAGATGTGTCAATATTTGGAAGATCTGCCTAACTCAGAAGCAGTTATTGTCCAAGAGAACAAGCACAATGATGTAAAATCTTGTATGGGGGAATGATCCACCCAAAGTGTGATGCAAACCAGAGGATTTAATGTAACAGTGTGAAAGTTTTCAGACAGGGTGTCAAACTCTGCTCGCAAGAAACCCTTAAGGAACGATCGCTTGAGTTTGGGTACAGCATAGAAGCAGTTCTCTAAGGGCTCCCCCCTGCCCATCTGCATCTCCTTCAAATCCTTCAAGCAAAATGACTCAACACAACAGACTCAACAGAGAAGCTGTACCAGTGAAGCAGCGCCCAGCAGTCTGTGGGCCAGACGTTAAAGGGATTCACAATCATGCAAAAGAAAACAAAGCAAAACCCAAAAAAGGGTCTTCCCTGGTGGTCCAGTGGCTAAGACTCTGTGCTCCTAATGCCGGGGGTACAGGTTCAATCCCTGGTCAGGGAACTAGATCCCACATGCTGCAACTAAAGATTCTGCATGCTGCAACGAAGACCCGGCACAGCCAAATAAAATATTTCAAAAACAAACACACAAAACAACCCCACTCTTCTTGCTAATGTTTTTGTTTCAGAAAACATGTCTGGCTTTCATTAAAAATATATTTTTTTATGTTAACACGTAACAGGTCTACTGTTTTTAAATGAATTAATAACACTGTCAACATTTCTCCACAATAAATGTTGTTAGGCATCACTCACATTTTAGGAAGTTATTTGGAGTCCTCAATCATTTTTTAAAGCATAAAGCAGCGTGACACTAAAACGCTGGAGAAAGGTTGCTCTAAAGGGACTCGAAATGCAGGGCTTCAGGCAGCCGGCCCACCCTCTACACTCACAGGCTGTGCTGGGAATGCAGGGGGGCCCTGGAGGTATGAATGCGACTGGCCCCCCTGAGATGCTCTCCCATACCCAGTGGGCCTCAGCGTGGGGTCCGGCCCCCATTGGAACACCACTCCGACCCTACACACATCTCCTTGGGCCTTCAGATCCAGACTGTTACTGTATGAACAATAAGGCACACACGCCGGTTTATGTGGGGTTTTTTCCTTTGTGGGTTATGTCTGTCTGCTCAATACCCCTTGTTTTGCGGAACTACCCTCCCCAGTTCTGGCCTGAGGGCTTCGGGGCTGGTCTCAGAGATGACATACACTGTGTGTGTCTTCACTGGGACCCCAGCCACGGCGCCCTCTGGACAGGCTATCTCCCAGGGCCAGCTCCTCTGTGCTTCTGCACCCAGCAGGCTTCTGTGCTTTTGGTCAGAGCACATATCAGCTGCACATATTAGCACATACCTGCTCCCTGGCCCACTGCTTGCAGAAGGAAACCTACTCTCCTGGGGTCTTGATACTGCACTTAGCATCAGAGCTCAATTAACTCAGCCCTGAAACTGAAGTTTCAATAAACTTGTCTCCCCAGTTTTTCTCTTTTTCAGGGAAATGTTTCATCATTGACATTAGTTATAAAATTGAGAGGTTTATTCCTGCAAAGTGAGAGCCTTCACAGGCTGGGGGATAACTCCACAGCAAAGCCCTTTCAGCCTCAGAAGCACATGTAGGGAAACACCCTACAGAAGGAGCCCCCAACGGCGGTGTTTCCTGGCTCCAGGACAGCGCCTCCTTTGTAGGTGGCTCCAGATGTCCTCGCCCCAGATCCCTAACCTAGTACATCCCCCGACTTCCCTGGGTGACGAGGGGACCCAATACCACATTTGGCAGGACCAGCTGTGATGAAAGGACGGCACTGCAGGAGACGCGCTGGGACGAAAGGCAGGTCTCCCAAGATCAAAGCTCTGAGCCAGGCAGGTGGAGGCAGGTGGTGGAGATGGAGCGACTACTGGAGTGAGTGAGGGAGGGAGAGGCGACTCCTGAGACACAGGCTCCTGGGAGTAGGAGCCTGGATGGTCCCCGGGGCTCCGTTACACACAGAGGTCTTCCCCTCCTGCCCCACCCCCGACCCAGTGCCCCAAACGGCTCTCACCCAGCCCACACTCCTGTACACTCCATCCAGCCCTTGCTTCAGTTCCTCCCATTCAGCATGCCCTCTATCCCCCTTGACAGGCACATGCACCCCTAGATGAGTCTTCCTCTGGTGCCACCTCCCCAGGAAAGCACCTCCACCCACACATACACCCTCGAACTGGACCCTATCACAGAAGAGTCACCCAGCTTCCCCAGGCTACATGGTCACTGTCATCCTGCAGGACTGAGCTCCATGAGGTCAGGACTAGGTCCTCAGTGTAAACCTTTCTAATGATTAGGTCAATCATTCAGTTATGCTGGAGAGGAATGAAGAAAGCTGCAGAGGAAGGCAGAGGGGCCTTTGGGGCCAGATGAACCATAAAGAGAAAACTAGGAGGGCCCCGTGCCTTGAGGCCAAGAAAAGGGCACAAGGGGCTCTCCAGAGGAAGGGGGAAGAAAAGGCACCAACTTTTATCGAGTCCTTATCATGAGCAAGGCACTCACATTTTCATATTTGCTACTGCAATAACTCTGGAAGATAAGTACCACTATTGTCTCCTTCTTACAGATGTGAAAAGTGAGATCCTGAGGTTAAACAGCCAGCCTGAAACCATATAGTCAGTCGTACAAACGTCAAAGCCATTATAACCTATGCCGGCCCCTCTGCCCACCAAGGCTAGGAGAAGCCCCCAAGGGCAAAGTGAGAGCAAAGAGGTCGAGGAGCCTGGGCTGATCCTTACTCTCCTCTCTGACTTCTGCAAAGTCTCTTGCCCTCCCAGCATCTATCTCCCACCTACAAAAGGAGGGGGGCCTCTGAAGCTCCCTGGAGGTCTTTGCTGCTGCAGACCTACCTGATCAACAAATATTCACCAAGCACCTGTTCTGTCCTAGTACGGTGAAGCGGACTGTCAAATACCCTGTCTTCAAGAACCTAAATATCCAGTGGAGAAAAGACTAGGGGGCAAGCCTGAGCATCGCACAGAAGACAAGCCTAACCCAGTCTCCTTTTTTTGGGCAAGGTGGGGGGATGGAGAAGAGGAGGGACCCAGGCACTGCAGAGGTCAGCTGGGCTGAGGTCTCATCAGCAGTGGTTCACCAAGGAAAGGGAGGGACAGGAGCCACAAGGAACCTCCCAGGCACAAGGAAGCTTCCCTCCCAGACACGTAAGAGATCTGGCCTGCCTGAACCCTGAAAGCTTAGGAGCTTTTTTGAGAGTAGACACCAAGTGCATGTGTGTGTGTGTGTGGTCAGTAGTGTCCAACTCTTTGTGACCCCATGTGTCACAAAGAGGAGCCCGCCAGCCTCCTCTGCCCATGAGATTTCCCAGGCAAGAATACTGAGTGGGTTGCCATTTCCGACTCCAGGTAATCTACCCAACCCTGGGGTCAAACCCACATCTCCTGCATTGGCAGTCAGATTCTTTACCAACTGAACCACTTGGGAAGCAACGCCCCCCTCCCCCCCCCCCCCCCAGCCTTTATTTTCGAGAGTAAGCAGAAGTCTAATTAAGCCCTGCCTGGAATTCCTCTTTCAAGGAGTATTCTTTGAGTACCTACCGAGTGCCAGGCCCTGGAGAACACAGCAGACAACCTCCTTGCCCTCCAGGAATGTATCTGAAGGGAGGTAGGAAGACAGGATACAAGTTAGCACACAAAGGATGTGGTTGTGACCTATGAAAGTCACAGAGGAGAGGAGGGTGCAAGGAGCTGTGATGGAGACCCGGCTTGAAACTAGCGGCGACTAGGCACAATCATCTAAAGTACACCTTTTCCAACTACACAAGCTTGTGAGACTTCCGACCTGTGCTTCAGTCAAAATGACACAGTGCGACACAGAAGGCAGGACCAGGGTTGCAAGGCATCTGTCTTCTATAGAGACAGACATGGAAAGAAATGTGCAAAGGCCTGAAGAAGACAGCAGGAGACCGAGCACTGGCGGTCTCAAGAGCACAAGGGCCCAAGTTGGGAGCTCGGAGGCGGTCAGGAGGCCGGCGGGCTGGCCAGCGGAGGGGAAGGCGGGAGCAACTCCAGGGTAGGCCTTCAGCAGGCAGGACCTTCGAAGCAGGGAATCCCGCGATGATCAGGGAGTCTCCAGATCTCCACTGGGCAGCGGCGCAGAGTCGGGTCTGCAGGACCAGCAAGGGACAGGTACCCAGCAGGGACAGGCAAAGCAGGGGTCCCCAGCAGGGGTCCGAACGGGAAAAGGGGAGGGCCAATGCCGCGGTCTCAGCATAGCCCAAGCCGGCCGCACCGCGGTCGCCAGAAGCTGAAGCGCTGCCAGCGGGTGCGGGGTCGAGAGGCAAAGCACAAAAGTTGAGCCCCTAGAAGCCCCGGATAACAGGACCCGGCGGCCCGGGCCACCAAAAGTCAAGGAGGGGGGGAGGAAAAATGCGACCGACCCAGGCACAGCCCCGCGCTCGCCGGGTTGCCACGCCCCTCAGACCTCGGACCCCAAGAAGAGTCGGACGGAGCACCCCACACACACTCCGGGATCAAGGCCTCGGGCCGCTCGGGGGCCCCTGACCCTCTGGACTGAGTTCAGCCTCCCCCACGGTGCCAGCCAACGTGGTTCCGCCCATGGCGGGCAGCGTTACCTAGGAGACGCGCCTGCAGCAGCCGCACCCGCCCCCGGGCGTCGAGCCCCAGGCTTCTGAGGAAGTGCCTCTACGACGGATCCAGAGGCCCGGCGCTGGCCGGTGCCCACCGGAGCCGCAGACCCTGAGGGCCGAGGACCGGCCAAGGGGCGCCCGATCCCCTGTCACCAGCCGGAGGAGTCTTGGAAGGGGAAGAACTCGCTCTCCGTCATCCGCGTCAGCTGGAAGCAGGGACCAATCAGAGCCCAAGTCCAGGGTCTCCGCTCCAGCAGCGCCAGCCAATCGGCGCGGCGGCGGGCCCGTCCTAATTTGCATGGTCGGCGATCCCTCAGCCAATAAGAGTGTGACTGGCGTGAAGAACAGCCAATGAGAATCTAGAAGAGGAGTGGCCCCGGGCGTCCCACGAGGTGAAGATGCTGCGGGCGGAACCTGGTGGAGCGAGCGGGATTCGGGGGCGCTAAAGTCGCAGGGGCAGGGCGGGAAGGAAGATCCGGAGCGGGATAGAGGATCCGGAGCTGGAGCCCCCAGGTGAGTGCAGGGGGAGACCCCAGCCGTCCGCGCAGTCCCCTGCAGTGCGCCGGGAGAGCGGCGGCGGGCACCGCGAGGCCCGCGCTGACTCTCCATCTCCTTGTCCCCAGCGCGTCCCCGCACCCGCCTCCATCCTCACCTCCTCTCCAGCCGGCTCACCTCCTTCTCCATCACATCCCTTCCCCCATTCCGCCCTCCTTTGCCTGCCCTGTCTACCAGCCTGCCCGACCTTTTAGCTCCCATCCCGACCCCTGTCCTAACTTCATCCCTCCCTGACCCCTCCTTTTCCCGCAGCTTCGCCTCCCCCTCCCCCATCCCTCTTTCCATTCCCTCTTCCAGCCTCAGCGCACCACCCCCCCCCCCCCATCGGAGCGCTCCTGGTCCTAGTCCTCCCCATCTCTCTCCCAAAGGCTCATCCTGCCTCTCCTTTCAGGTCCCTAGCCCCATCTTCCCACCCACTCTGCTCCCAATCCCTACGTTTCCCCGTGGGCGCCCTCTCTCCACCTTGCCCTGCTCCCCAGGACCTTGGCACTCCCCTCCTGCACCAGTTCATCTGGCTACCTGCACACAGCACCCCACCCGGGTCCTTCTGCCCCTACCCCATCTTCAGCTTCTCTTAGCTCCCCACCTCCCCTACCTGCTGCTGCTCCCGCAGGACGCAGGACACAGAGCCCCAGCTGCTGCACCGCGTCCTGCTGCAGTGGCTGTCCTGTACCTGCCCACCTTTCCACCCTGTCACCCAGGCAGCTTACCCTGGCTCTGCTCACCCTGGCATTTGTCTAGGGGCTCCTTTGGGGTCTACACTTTGTCTAGAGCAGCCTCAGGGGGTCTCCAGGTGAGAAGTCCCTTAGCGTCCTGCCTTCCTCCCTGGCCAAGATGTCCCTCCCCACCCCACCCCCACTTTCCTGCTCAGCTTACTTTGTGATTCAGCATTTTTGGGGTGGTAACTTTCTTTGCCTCCTGGCATGATAGGGACCTGGTTGTGGGCTGAAGGCAGGGGGTCTTGACCCTGAATTAGAGGAGCCACATTAGGAAACAGTCCTGAGCTACCTGGTGGGGTCAGAGTTGGGGAGCGGGAAACCCACCGGTGGGGGCAGTCCTTTCCTTTTTCATTTGTCTGCCCTGTGTTGAAACGCATCCAAGGGGAGATGACATAAGTAATAGCTCTTGGGGAAATGGGCTATTAGCATTTATGGAAATTAATACATCCACATCCGAGGCACAGGAACACCAAGTTCAGGCCACAGCTGTCCCACTGTCTGTCGTTTCAGGATTTCTCCTTTCTCTGCAACTTCTCCTCCCCCTCAAAAATGCCATCCGCCTTTCAATGCCAACAGCAAGCCCCTGCTCTGCAAAACAGAACCGCATTGAGGCCCCACGTTGCAGGGTCTGGGGACTGTGGAGAGTCGTGTCTGCCCTCTCGATTGTTGCTTGGTGTGTGGATCTCCCTGCAGAGCCTAGGCTCACATGTGGTTCCTGGGCTCCTACCCCTGAGCTGTCATGACGGGGTGCCCAGAGTGCATTGGCTACCCAGGTCCTGTCCATGGGGCACACTCTCCAAGCCCATGCCCAGCCTCAATGACATTGAGGGTGTTCCAGCTGCAGTGCGTTCCTACCTCGAAAGCAGCCTGCTAGAGGCTCCCCTGCAAACCCGAGGTCCAGTTCCTTGTGCCTCTTTCTGCTGCGCCGGCCGCCAGACCATGTGGGGGCTGAGCCAGTGCATGAGGAGGAAGGGTCTTGAGCAGTGTGAAACCAGGTCTCATGCTCAGAACCCTTTTGGGTCTGGACGTGGTGCCTGGACAGGGATGAATGAGCACGAAAGCAACTGTACACAGGTGTGACACAGACAGCACGTTTCTTGTCTGCTGAGGGTCACGGGCCGTGGCATTGAGGGACACAGGGGCGAGCAAGCTCGGGTGGGGCAGAATGAGAAGCTTCACACCTTGGGGCTGGCTGGCTTTCCTTCTTCAATGATCTTCTAAACCCCAGATGATTCAGGAGGAAGTGAGTGGTACAAGTTTTGGTTTGGCACTTTCCGGCAAGGGAGGGGGCCTCCTCTCAACTTTCCTGTTTGTTGGTGCTGGGGCCATAGCAACTAGGCAGCTCCACGCGTGGCAAAGGAAGGCCTCCTCCGCTTCTGGAACCCGGGGGAATGTGTATGGTTTCCCAGGACTCCGGCTGGAAGGAGCATGTGTCTAGTCCTTGACCTCCACTTCTCCATGACCTTCACATCACCAAAGATCCCAGAGCCATTTCCTGGAGTCCCTGAATTACAGGCAAAACAGTGGCACTTCTGGCAGCATTTGGGGAAGACTGTCTTTGACAGTCTTCAGGGCCAGAGACAGCCCCCCCATCCCTTCCCAGCAGCTAGGGTTCCCACCTCATAGAAGTGAGCATGCTAAAGCTGCAAGGGGCTTGGGCATCTTCCACTTGGGAGGCATCAGCAGAAGCCCAAAGGCAGAGACTTCTCCAAGGTCACTCAGAGGTGTCAGACCCTTTGCCTCCTGCCAGTCTGAGCCAGGCATTTCTTTCTGCCCACTGGAGGAAACCAACACCCCATGGATGTGCCAACCAGTGGCCCTTTGGGAAGCACTTGTGAGGTCATGCTGACACATGTGGGGAAACAGCACCATGGGTGCTTCTGAGTCACTGGGGCTGTTGGGAGTCAGAGATGCCACCAACTGCAGAGAACCCTCAGCCACAGCATCCTGCCCTTCCTGGCAGCACCCCAGAGCCAGGGCCCTGTCGTCCCAAAGATGTCATCAAAGAGATGGCCACTGGGTGAGACAAAGGGAAGAAGGGACACTGCGCTTTGACCTTGCTTCGCTGCGGGTCCTTGTAAGTAACCGTAAACCCACCCCCTGCGAAGGAGGCTGATTGGTCTGGATGGGAACCAGGCACAGAGAGGTGGCGAGACAGGCCCGGCCTCCAGATCATGAGGAACGTGGCTTCTCTTCCCACTGCACCAGCCCCCTGCCTGACCCACCAGGCTCCAGCCCATCCACAAGTGCCAGAAATCCTTACCCCCTATAGATACATCTCTTCCAATGTGCAGGAGGGTCAGGTTCAACCCCCACTCCTGAGGGATATGGAGGCCACCTTTCTCATGACCAGGAAGCCCAGCACGCTCAGTCCCCTAGCGTCTGCAGGTTCCCCCTTTCATTGGACAACTCTAAGGGGATGTGGTCCTTGGCTCAGCCGGTGCAGAGGAGAAAAAGGGACAGGACCTCCCCCAGAGGGCACACAAGGGGCCAGCTGGGGACATCACTAGATTGGTCATCCCATCACTGCTGGGATGAGCTTAAGCCTTTCCATCCGACCTGGCCTTGGCAGGAATGTGAGTTTCCTCCCCAGGCGGAGGTGAGCAGCTACTGGGTCTTCATACCTTTGGCCACATCCCACAGGGCTGAGACAGGGCCAGCCTTCCTCTCTCTCTACACCAAGGGATGCACTCCAGGCCCGGCCACCCCCACTCAGATCGTGCAGTGCACCCGCATACTTTCTAATCATCAGCTAGAAAATGGAGTCTCAGGAGGTCCCCCCCCCCGCTCCACCAAGTGATCAGGTGGTTAGCCCTGGAGACTGGGGGCATCTGGGGTTGTATGTGTCCCTTGCCACAACACCTGTTCGCCCGCATCTCTGGCTCCCTCCTCCATTGAACTTCCTCTTTGCAGGCAGCCCATCTTCCCTCTCACTCCAACACACAGGCGCTTGCAGAAACGACTGTCTTGGTGCCACACAGGGTATAGATAAAATGGGATTGGGAAAAGGGGGAAAGCAGAGATGGGCCGGGAACTCTCCTGTGCTGCAGACCCACTTGGGGGCCTTTTCTCCACCAAGATCTTGAGACCTGTTAGGGGGTTTTCCACACCTAACTTGATCATGGATCTTGAGCCCAACTGCTAAGTAGCTGAGATCCATCATCCAACTCAACGGATGAAAGCCAAGTGCATGTTACTCCTTCTCAGATCCCCACACCGGGTTCAAAGCAAACCAGCAAACTGTTCATCGTCAGGCTAGTTTCTCCAGTGAGCAAGCAATTTCTGGGTCCCGTAGATACAGGATCTGGTCCGTAAGCACAGCGGTCCTGGCCTGTGGCTCCCGGGGAAGAACTAGCTCTCTGAATGTTCAGCTCTCACTCTCCCAGCTGCTTGACCCTGTGCTTGCATCTCCCTTTTTCAGGCTTGGTAAAATGATACAAGTAGAGGCATAAGAACAGTCCCTGGCATAGGGCTAGCTCCTCATCGGCTTCCCAGCCTCTGTGTCCAGTCACAGGCTGAGCACAAACCTTTGCCCTACCTGGAGCCCAGGTGGCTCCCGGGAAGGCTCAATTAGAGTGACTCAGGTCGCCCTCTGAGTCATTTCAGGAGCCCACATGGGGCTCCTCAGAGGGGCTTATGCTCCTGGAGAGGAACCTGGGAGAGCCCAGCTGGTGGCTCTCATGGAAGGAGGAGGGCTTTACCTATCTGTGCAGATCACAGCCTCCCTGTGAGTGGAGGGACACACCCTGCCCTGTCCTCCCTACCCTAGGCCTCCTGGAGGACACCCGTCTGCCTGCCTGCCCACCTGTGCAGTGGCCCGTGGGCACCAGGAGGCTGCAGAGCCCAGCCCCCAGCTCACCCACCCTCTGCACCACGGCATGTTTTCATCTTCCATCCCTCAGCAGCTTTACGATCTCTCAGAGCAGACTCCAGTCTGATGTCCAAAAGCTGTCAAATGCAGCCCAGGGCAGAAGGAGCTAGAATTCTGCCTGGGAACGTTGCATTCCTGTGATGGCAGGGGCTCCCTGGAAACAGTGCCCTTCCTGCCCCTTCTGGATGGAGGAGACTCAGAAATAACTCGAACAAGGAAATTCTGATGAATCCACAGATTAAAAAGTAAATTAGAATTAAACATTGTTTAAAACCTGTAATACCTCCAATGGGGAAAGGCCTTTGCGGCAGACACATGAAGGGCCAAGAGTGAGCAAGACCCACCTCACCTCCACCTCTAGAGGCCAGGAGCCAGGAAGGGGAGGCAGTAACCACAGAACATGAACCATCAGAGATGCCTCTGCTAAGAGAGAAGAGATGAGGGCAAGTGGGGTTGACCCTTGACCCAGACCTTGAAAGGAGGCAGGGTTGTGACAGCAAAACTGGGAAAGGACTGTCTGGGAGGGGACCCTGCATGGGCAAGACCCTGGAGGCAGGACAGTGGGGGCGGAGTGCATTGGACAATGGCCGAGATCCAGGGGAAGCACAGGTGGAAGGTGCCTATGGGAGTCGTTGGGGGGGAAGGAACTGGGGTCTGAGAGACCAGCCGTCGGATGAGTGGGGGCTTTGGAGGTGGCAGTGACATGTCCAGGCCAGGATGGAAGAGGCAGATGTGTCTATGACATGTGGTGAAGACCGGGTATGGTGGTGGAGGAGACCGCGTGTCTTCTTAAGGGGAGACTGTTGTCTCTATTGGGTGCTTCTGTAGACCCAGCATCTAGCACAGAGCAGGACCCCATAAATATGTCTGGAGCCGACGAATAGAACGAACAGACAGGAGGGCAGCAGAACACAGCCTCTGTGGAGCTGGGTGGCAGTGGGATGTGGAAGGTGAGAGGAGCCTGGGACCCCAGGCTTTCATCCCTGGGTGTCGTCAGCCTGCACCCTGCTGACCCTGCCTCGTTGGGTCCAAGTTATGTGCCTTGGCCTTCGGTTTGGCTGTGGGCATTGAATGGGGAGCCCTGGGTTCAAACGGGGTTCAAGCCAAACGTGATCACTAGCACCCACCTGTCACAGCCCGGGCAATAGACCAGGTCACCCTGCAGGTGGGGACAAGAGTGAAGGGGGCAGAAGAAGGAGCCTAGGAAGTGGTCCTGAGTGCAGGATTCAAGAGAGGAGATGAAGGTCAGGACAGGAGGAGACCCTGGGTTACCCTGGAGCCCAGGAGGAAATGGAGACAGGGGCGGGAGAGGTGTCCATTGCATCAGGCGGGCCCCATGCTGCGGGGACCAGTCTCTACCAGGAGTGGAGGTGATGGAGCTCCCCATCCCCACAACAAGTGCACATGCCACCCTCTTTGCCCTGTTCTATGTCGACTTCAGTTTAAGGAGCTGATATTGTCCCCCTTTTACTGGTGCAGAAATAGGCCCTAAAAACTGAGGTGATTGTCCTCAGGTCACAGAGCATGAACAGGAGGGAGTCAGGATCTGAACCCGGGCTACTGGGGGCCAATGCCCCCAGAGGGGCCAGGAGGTCCTGAGCCCTGAGACACACATTAGGATCACAGGGGGAGAATGAAAACAGCCCTCTCGAGTCCTGGTGGGGCTCAGCGGCCACTGGCCTGGGGTTCCGAGGCAGCACTTTGAGAAACACTCAAAGTTTGCAGCAGACTTTCCCATTTCCACTTTGTAAAGTGACACCCAAGGATACACACCTTGACCATTGGAAGCTCTGATGAGCGGGGCTTCCTGGGGCTGCTTCAACGCTCTGGAACTTGGGAAGCCCTCACTCGACTGGCCACCTGCTATGCTTTTATCAGCTTCTAATCCCAAATCCAGCTTGATTCCTGCCGTTGGTGGGGAGTTGCTGATGTCAGCCATGCCCCAGTCATCCTGGGATGACACTTGGCCAGGAGGCTGACTCTCTCACCCGTCCTGAGTGATGGAAGCAGGTGCTCCACTCAGGAACGGGCCGGTCCTTCGGGACTGAACCTGTGACATCCCCTCCCCTTCTCGTGAGGCCCACCCTCCCCCACACCTCTGCTCAGCAGCTCCCTCACCCCCCGGGGAGTGTTGCCTTTGTCTCTCACCGAGGAGAAGGTGTTTTTTGTCACCCAGTCCAGGAGCCTAGAGCCATCTCTGCCCTGCTATTGCCAAGGTCACGGGATGCCC
The DNA here is from genome assembly GCF_033118175.1 of Dama dama. Lineage (NCBI taxonomy): Eukaryota > Metazoa > Chordata > Mammalia > Artiodactyla > Cervidae > Dama > Dama dama. Next base: position 44,378,029 of record NC_083694.1, on the reverse strand, counting down.
AGAAAAGGGATTATTGCAAATCCCAACAAAATGCCACCCCCTTCCGCAGGGACACATAGCCCTGACCCTCCTGTGTCCCTGCCGGGGGCACAACAGGGGCTCTGGGGAGACTGTCATGCTTCCTCCTCAGCTCGAAGGTTGAAAGTTGGGTTGGGAAAGACCACTGGTGGCACTTGGGGCAGCTCCTGTGGGGTACATGTGGACCACGTCCTAGACAAAGGGCCTGTTCAGATGAGACCCATCCGCCACCCTGGGCCTGAGGTCACAACACGAGGGACTCTCGTTGCTCGTAGGAGCAACCCTACTCCTGAGCCTCACCTTGTGCAGGTGCGGCCTGTGCTCCACCCCGTCCTTCACTGACCCAAGAAACAGGGGCACAGACAGGGCCACTGCCCTCAGGCCCCTCAGTCAGCAGGGGAGGAGACGTGGGCTCAGCGAAAGTGACTGCAGGCCCAGTGGGTGCAACACGACAGAACAAGGTGCATCCACGTGGTCAGGAAGGGAGGAGGTGAGGCTGGAGCTGCTGTGGTTCTCACTGAAGACAGAAAGGACAGGGCGGCTTTCTGGGCAGGGAGAACCACACACAAAGGTGCAGAGATGGCTGGCGGTTGCAGCGGTGGTGTGGGGAGCTGGGGGGAGTCCTCATGAGATGGCGCGGGGTTGGTTGAGGAAAGATCTTGGAGCCTGCTCATCTGTTTTGGTAGGGACCACACCAAGCAGCATGTGGGATCTTAGTTCCCCAACCAGGGGTCGAGCCCATGCCCCCTGCATTGAAAGTGCAGTCTTAACCACTGGACCGGGGAAGTCCAAGGCGCTGCTCATCTTTATTTTTTGTTGTTGTTGTTCAGTCACTCAGTTGTATCTGACTCTTTGCGACCCCATGGACTGCAGCAAGCAAGGCTTCCCAGTCCTTCACTATCTCCCAGAGTTGCTCAAACTCATGTCCATTGAGTTAGTGATACCATCCAAACATCTCATCCTCTGTTGTCCTCTTCTCCTGCCTCCAATCTTTCCCAACATCAGGGTTTTTCCCAATGAGCTGGCTCTTTGCATCAGGTGGCCAAAGTATTGGAGCTTCAGCTTCAGTATTAGTCCTTCCAGTGAATATTCAGGGTTGATTTTCTTTCAGATTGACTGGTTTGATCTCCTTGCTGTCCAAGGGACTCCCGAGAGTCTTCTCCAGCACCATAGTTAGAAAGCATCAGTTCTTCAGCACTCAGCCTTCTTTGTGGTCCAGCTTTCACATCTGTACATAATAACTACTGGAAAAACTGTAACTTTCACTATATGGACCTTTGTCAACAAAGTGATGTCTCTGCTTTCTGATATTTATTTATTTATTTAGCTGTGTTGGATCTTAGTTGCAGCATGCGGGACCTTTGATCTTTGTTGTGGCATATGCAGGATCCTCACGGCATCTTCTGTTGCATTGCCCAGGCTCTCTAGTTGTGGCTTGGGCTGTGGAGTGCATAGGCTTAGTAGCTGTGGTACGTGGTCTTAGTTGCTCCACGGCACGTGGGATCTCAGTTCCCTGACCAGGGATCAAACCCGTATCCCCTGTGTTGCATGGCAGTCTTAACCACTGGACCACCAGGGAAGTCTAAGAGGCTACTTATCTTTAAAGGAAAGATGTGCCCTGGCTGGGACATGGGAGGGTGTAAACAGGTAGGCATCTCTGCGCCTGAGAGTCAGAGCACCTGTTTCCCTGCAGAAAGGGGGCACTGTTTTGTTGGGATTTGCAGTGGTTTTTTCCAGGCATCCTGTGACCTTGCCAAGAACAAAAGAACAGATGAGGCTCCTCTGTGGGTCTGCGCTGGGTCATGCATCCAGAATGGGGGAGAGGGAGCCGACAGGTCCCTGGAGGCCCCCACCCTGTCCCCTGCTCATAGTTCCCTTGGGAGCCCTGAGCTCCTCAGCTGCCATGATTGCCATAGCCCCTCCCCCCCCACCACCACAAAACACATGCACAAATCCTGTGTATCAGACTGGGCCCTTACTCCCTGCCTCACCCAGGGCTGGAAGGTTCTGGCAAGGCCCACTGGGGTACTGCTGGGAGGGATGTAGAGGAGAGGGTTTCTCCCCACCTTCCGGCACCCTGGTAACCATGGTAACAATGGGGAACTGCTGGAGGCTTCCAGCCACCTGCTGGGCTGTATGGATGCCGAGGGCCTGGCGGGGACCCATGGTACAGGCGTGTGGGCCCCTGGGCAGCAGCCTTTGTGAGCAGCAGGAGAGGGGGCGGCAGATGCAGCCCCAGTCACCCAGACCTCTGCAAAGCAAAGGGCCCTGGGTCAGGGGCCAAGGGCACAGGACAGGGGACACTTCCCCAGTCCCTTGAGGGGATGAGAGAGCACTTGCCCTCAGGTTCATGCAGAGCCCCTGGTCTCTAAAGCAGCCCTGAGCCAGCAGGCATATAAACTGTTATAGGGTCTATTTAATTTATTATCGAGTGGCTGGGCTGAGCTCGAGTAGCCAGCAGTCCTCAGGAAAGTCCCTTTGGGCTCCTTACTCTTTGACACCATGTGATCCAGCCACTCATTTGAGGGAGAGAGGAACTGGGGTTCATGGAGGAATCAGACTTGTTGGCAGCATGAGACCCCCAGGCAACTCTGACCGCCAGCTAGTGTCACTCCCTGAGCCCCCAGCCAGCCTCCCATAAGTCTCTCTGAGCTACCAGTGTCCGGTCCCTTCTAGAGCATGTGCCCCCTGAAGATAGGTCATGTCTGTCCAGTCACCTCTGTACCCCCAGCTCAGCCCTTGGGCAGGCACATGGCAGAAGCAGGTACTTGGCAATGATCAGAAATGATGGACCCTCCCAGAAGGCAGAACAGGGGAGGCTGGTGGCTGCCACCTCACTCAGGAATATCAGAGAAGTGAAAACCTTGGTCAGAAACCAAGTGCCAAAGCATCCCTGAACCTCCTCCATTCATGAGAGCACTTTCAGGGTGCACCCGCATCCCCCAACCTGGTCCCTTCCCTTCTTTTATTAACCAGACAGCCCGTGCCTGGTCTTCCAGGGAGATACTCACTGCTCTGTTCATGTGGGTGAATATGGGCTTCCCAGGTAGCACTAGTGGTGAAGAGCACACCTGCCAATGAGGAGACATAAGAGACTCAGGTTCGATCCCTGGGTCAGGAAGACCCCCTGAAGGAGGGAGGAAATAGCCATCCACTCCACTATTCTTGCCTGGAGAATCCCATGGACAGATGAGTCTGGTGGGCTACAGTCCATGGAGTCGCAGAGTCTGACACAACTGAGTGACTTAGCATGCAGCACATGGGTGAATATTGCTGGTGGGGTAGGACCTCCAGGGCCGTCACCCTCCCTTTAAGCCCAAGGAAATCTTGCCTGACCCAGGCTGATTTCTTCGACTTCCATGAGACCTTGGTCCTTCAAGCAACTGCATCTCAAATGTCCAAGGCCCACCCTCACAACCCATTCCCTCACTGTGTTGACATCTCCAGGGCTCGGAGCTGCAGAGAGGTGATGCCACAGTCTTGAGCACCCTCCGCTCTTCCATTTCTTGTGAGGCTTCACTCCAGGAATGAAGTCCTAGTGCCAGTTCTGGCACTGCCCGCGGGCAAGACTGCCCTCCCGCCTCCCCTTCTGTCCACTCATCTGCCCCAGGAACTTCCAGAGTCCGTGCTTGGAGGAGCTGACTTGCAATGCTCTGGCCACCTAGTGAGCTTTGAGTCCTTGAGCTGAAGCCATGGGACCAGGCCTGGGCTACCTGGAAGCAGACACAGGCCGTCCCCACTGTAGGCTCCCTTATTGCATCTCCCTCAGGCAGACCGCTCCATTGATGGATCATCTGCAAAGTATCATATCCCCGGGGCACAATCCTGCCGCACCTTGAACAACAGGCAGTGCCTCAGGGAAGGCAAAGCAGCCGTGGCCTCTGGGACCTGGCACCCAGCCAGAGGTGGCAGTCGGCAGGGATACATCCCTACAGCTGAGGGTGAGACAAAGCCAGGTGTCAGAGCCTGTGTGCTGAGGCAGCTGTGGTCCAGGGACTGGCATGACAGGCTGATGGCCACAGGCTCCCAGCCGCCTGGCATCTAGACAGATGAGCCGTGTCCTGCAGCCCGGCAGCCCCACAAACAGATCACATGCTTAGTGCCCAGCAGCCACATTCATGTGTTTATAGCAGAGCCACTTAATTATGTGGAGATAATTCCTTCAAACTGCAGAAACCATCCCAGGGCACCCAGATTGAGTGGTCCCAGGTGGCAGACAGAGAAGGCCATGTCCCGTGGGCAGATTTCCAGGGAAGCTGGTGGTCTCCAGGAGGGAGGCTAGATGACCAAAAGCCTTTGCCCTGCTGCAGAAAGGAGGCAGGTGCTTCAAATGATGCTGGAAAAGGATGCTGATGCTGGTGGTGGTAGTGGTGGTGATGATGGTGCTGGTGGGGATGATGGTGGAGATGGTGGTGATGAGGATGACGATCATGTTGGTGATGACAACAGTGATGATGACCATGATGATGGTGCTGGTGGGGATGGTGATGATGGGATCGGTGGTAATGGTAGTGAAGGTGGTGATAGTGTCGATGATGCCGATCATTTGGTGATGACGATGATGATGCCCATGATGGTGGTGCTGATGGGGATGATGATGGAGATGGTGGTGATGAGGATGATGATCATGTTGGTGATGACAACAGTGATGATGACCATGATGATGGGGAAGAGGAGAGCTAGGGTGATGGCTTTCCTGTCATTATTTGTATCAGCAGCTGCCCTTGGTCCAGGATTTGCTCTGTCAGGCTCTTGCTTAAACCCACAAGCATTTACTCTTGATCCTCCAGCCACTCCCGAAGTTGGTGCTTCATGGGTGAGAACGGGTTTCATGCTTAACCTCAGGTCTCACAGCCACCAGAGGACTCTGGGCCTCAGGTCACCTCACTCCTGGCCTCCCCGCTGGGCCAGAGTGGCCAGGATGCCTGGTAAGGGGAAAGCGCAAGAAGGCCCAGCCCAGCCCTCAGCTCGGTGCTGGCAGAGCCCCATGTGGGACTCCCCGTGCTACCCCTGGAGTCTGTCTTCCCCTGCCTCATACACACAAACACCCCACCAGAAGGGAGTCACTGAGTCAGCAGTGATGCAGTTGGGAGGTTGGACCCCCTCCCCACGTCCTGGATGCTTTCCCCTCCCACCTGCAGAATCATGGGGCTCTCCACTTCCCTGACTCACATCACTGTCTGAGCATCTTCCCAACAGGGAGTCATCACTGCAAGAACCCGACTCACATCCCATCATTTTTCCGTAATTCACTTAAACATGATCTCCTTAGGGGTTTAGCAATTTTTCACCCTTCCCAATAGTGCCATCATGAACACTGGTGTGCATCTAAGTTTATTTCCTCTTGAATGGTTGTTGTTATTCAGTTGCTCAGTCATGTCCGACTCTTTGCAACCCCATGGACTGCAGCACTCCAGGCTTCTCTGTCCTTCACTATCTCCTGGAGTTTGCTCAAATTAATGTCCATTGGGTCAGTGATGCCATCCACCCATCTCATCCTCTGTTGCCCGCTTTTCCGCCTGCCCTTGATATTTCCCAGCATCAGGGTCTTTTCCAGTGAGTTGGCTCCTCTCATCAGGTGGTCAAAGTATTGGAGCTTCAGCATCAGTCCTTCCAATGAATATTCAGGGTTGAGTTTCTTTAGCATTGACTGGTTTAATGTCCTTGCTGTCCAAGAGACTATCAAGAGTCTTCTCCAGCACCACTATTCGAAGGCATCAATTTTTTGAGGCTCAGCCTGCTTTATGGTCCAACTCTCACATCCATACATGACTATGGAAAAACCATAGCTTTGACTAGACGGACCTTGAATAGTTAGGTTATGTTTATAGAAGTCGGATTTCTGGATCCAAGGCTCTGGGCCTCTATTACCGGATTGCTTTCCCAGAAAATTGTGCCGCACACCCACAAAGCAGCCACGCCTCACTGGAGTAGCTTCCTCGCAGCTTCACCCTCAATGAGTATTTTCATTTAAAAATGCATTTTTTTTTTCCTGTTCATTACAAGATTGCAAAGGTGCAGTGCCTGATGACTTTCTTTTGCATCCCTTTTAATTTCAACAGAGCCTTTAATGGATGGGGTGGAATAAACCTGGCTTTCGAATTGCTAGTATAGTGCTGCATGGGCAAGATATTAATCTTTCATGCCTCTGTCATGTGGTCCCAGCAGCGTAATCCTCTTTGAAATCATTTGTTATTTATTCCTACAGTCCTCTGAGAGCAGGGAGAGCCCCAGGAGCCTATTCACTACACACGGAGAGCTGCAGAAATTTGCCTGCAGACACCCCCTCCCCCAAGGTGTGGAACTGAACGAGGGCTGGAGACACAGGCCCCCAGCAGAGGGTCACCACCCCCATCGAGAGCAGCCTCTGCCTACAACCTGCTAAGGTTAGGGGGTTTCCAAGGGTGGCCGGTGAGTCTGCTTCCCAGGGGTGCTGGAGAAAATGACCACAAGTGGGGGAGTTAAAAATGGCTATGTTTATTCGTTGGCCGCTCTGAAGGCTGGAAGTCTAAAATCAAGGTGTCTGCAGGGCTGGTTCCCTGTGGAAGCTCTGAGTCTGCTCCAGGCCTTTCTCGACATCCAGCATCACTGGTCATCCTTGGCCCTCCTTGCTTTGGTAGATGCATCACCCCAAACTCTGCCTCCGTCCCTTGCCTCCTTTTCTGCATCTGTGTCTTCTCCTCTTGTAAGGAAACCTGTCACTGAATTTAGGGTCCACTCCAAGTGATCCTAGTGGTAAAGAATCTGTCTGCAATGCAGGAAATGCAGGAGATGTGGATTCAATCCCTAGGTCAGGAAGGTCCCCTGGAGGAGGGCATGGCAACCTAATCCAGTAGTCTTGCCTGGGAATTCCCATGGACAGAGGAGCCTGGCAGACTACAGTCCATGGGTCACAAAGAGTGAGACACAACTGAGTGACTAACACACAGGTCAATCCAGGATGTGCCTGCACATGCTCAGTAGCTCAGGCATGTTCGACTCTTTGTGACCCCATGGACTGTAGCCCACCAGAGTTTTCTGTACATGGGATTTCCCAGGCAACGCTACTGAAGTCAGTTGACATTTCCTTCTCCAAGGATTTTCCTGACCCAGGGATCAAAACCCATGTCTCCTGGCAGATTCTTTACCACTGAGCCATTTGGGAAGCCCCAATCCAAGATAACATGCCTTAATTATATGTGCAATGACCTTTTTGCTGCAGAAGGGCATATTCAACCATACTAAGGATCAGGACTTTGACATGTCTTTTGATGGGCAGGTCGGGGAGATCCACTGGAGAAGGGATAGTCTACCCACTCCAGTATTCTTGGGCTTCCCTGGTGGCTCAGCTGGTAAAGAATCCACCTGCAATGCAGGAGACCTGGGTTGGGAAGATCCCCTGGAGAAGGGAAAGGCTACCCACTCCAATATTCTGGCCTGGAGAATTCCATGAACTGTATAGTCCATGGGGTCGCAAAGAGTCGGACACGACTGAGCAACTTCCACTTCACTTCACTTCTTTGATGGGCAGGGACATGGTTTGAGCCACTACAGCAGGTTTCTGCCACTGATTCCCACCACCGCCCCCAGAGCCCCCTCTGTGGCTTTCTTTCTGGTCTTCTGATTCTTCGTCATTGGTAGGGACTGCATGTCAGGTGTTACTGTCTACAGGGCAAGAGTGGAAGAGTGACAGGCGGACCTGGGGTTGAGCTGGGTTGAGTTGGATCACCCTGCTGAAAAGCCAGCAGTTGCACCCAGAGCCGGGGCCCATGGTGAGGAATGGGATCCAGTGTGGAGTCACCCTGCCCACAGCTGCCAGTGTGCTTAGAGGGCAGAGTGTCCTCCTGGCCTCAGAGCAGTGGGCAAGCAGCCTGGGGAGGCCTCACGGAGCTCATCTGTGGGTGACGGTGAGCAAGTGAGGCAGGACAGTGTGTTCCATCAAGGGCAGATGGGAGGAGCTCAGAGAGGCCCCCCTTTTCAGGATGCAAGCCTGTGCCTCGCCAGGGAGGGGCAAGTTTATGCTACAGCCTTTAGGGGTACCAGATCCATCAGACACTGGCAAGCAACCTTTTTCTCAGCCTCCCTATTCCCTCTACAAAAGGCACCAAGGTCTGTCCCCCAGCATCTCCTAAGAGTCACCATTAAAATCCACCTGAATTCCAGGGGTCCAGCACCGCCATGTGTGTGATCATGCAAAGTTCTGGGGATCAGCCACGGATAGTCAGCCTCATGCTGTACCAGGCACTGTGCCAAGTACAGGGAAGGGGCTAGCTGGACACGGTGGCCAGAGGTCCCTGAGCAGGACTGGCCAGAAGTAGGCAGCCCCCATCCCCACAGCCCATCACCAGCCCCTCAGTGTTACCTCCGCGGGTGAGAACATCCACCACTCCCCAAGGCCTCCCGGCCCCAGGTCATCCAGAGCCCCAGAGAGAGAGACCCCCGCATGCCCGGGGGAGGGGACAGGGGACTGTGTGTCCAGGACTGCTTGGTGGCACAAGAGGGCGCCAGTGCACCCACTTAGACTGGAGAGACCGGCTTTGAGACTGCCTGTCTGGGGGACTCCAGCATGCCGGCCTCTGCCTTCTGCTGCCATCCTGGGGGGTAAGCAGTTAAAAAACCCACCCCTCTCCCCAGACCAGGGCAGCAGCTTGGAGCTGCTTCATCCATCCGCCTGCCGGGAGCTGGGGCCGCCTCTGCTCTCTCCCGTGTCATCTGCTGAGTCAGGCTTTGAATCACTGCAGGAATCACAGCCCTGATCACTGGTTGGTGGGGCGGGGACGCGGTGGGGGGGGGTGGGGGGGCGGTCCTTCTTCCCTGCCCCCAACTCTGTGTTTTCCTCCCATCCTGACTCAGCTGGAAAGACCCCAATCCACTGTGATAGGAGATGAGATGTCTCTCTGTCCCTTCTATTCAGGATGCCCCTCAAAGAGTGGGGAAAACCAGGTTCACTGTGGGTCTGACCACTTGGGGGGAGAGGATGCGTGTGCTTGGACCTCCTCCCCTCCTGCCCCCCACCGCCCCGCAGTCCTTGGGCTTATTGATTATCCCGCTCAGAGGTGGATGCAGAGCTTCTGTCTCTGACGCCCCAGCCAGGTACTCACAGCACTGCAGCCTCAGCCAACTGACTGGAGATGCGCACCGTGCTGGCCGCAGGGTGCTGCCTGTGGGTGCTGCCTGGAGTCCTCTGAGATTGCATGGCCGCCCCCCAGGGAGCTGGTGAGTGGTGGTGCAGGGGGAGTCCAGCCTCACCTAGATCCTTACCAGCACCGGTGCGAAGGGAACCCTGGAGGTGGGCCGTTTAGACCTGCAGCTGGTTTTCGCTTTGGGATGAAGGGCAGGGCTTGGGTTTCACAAGGAAAGGCCTTTCAGGCAGTCAGCTGAGTCCCTGTTCTGCAGCAGGAAGCCCCAGTCCCCCTGATGGTGGCCAGCACAGGGGACAGAGCTTTCTGGTCCCACTGTTCTTTATCTTTAAGACCCTCTCCCCCTGAAGGACAAGCTCCTGACACCAGAATGGAGGAGAGATGCTCTCATCATGAAAAGAGAGCAGGGGTGGGGGAATGTTGGGGACACAGCTCTGCCCCCCCCAGCACACCCCTACTCAGATCTCACACTGTGTGGGGCCCCCCGACCCCCAGCCTCCTCCAAGGGGCTGCTTCATGTGTGGCTGCCTGGTGGGGAGATGCCTGTTGATTTGATTGTGGCCTGGCTTCCCAGAGGAAGCAGCCCCTCCTCCATCACTCTGGGAGCATCCACTGAGGCAGGAGAGAGAGGAGAGCAAACACACCCCTGGGTGCACTTCGTCCCAGGGGAGGTGGGAACGGGCCCAGCCCTTCTGCCTCCCCCCAGAGGTATGGGGCACACTCTCTGAGGGTATGTTTGAAATGTTCTCTGGCTTGATGTCTGGGTCACCCAGGTGGCTCTCAGGACCTTGTGGCCATCACCGCCTACCTGGTGGAGACCTGAGTCCTTCGTCTTCACTGACCCTGTGGAGCATCTGCTTTTCAGAGCAGCAGGAAGCTGCCCAGGGCTGGCCTGGGACATTGACCATGAGGTTGCAGGTACTTCCACATGCGGGGCTCGGTGCCACCTTCCTGGACTGGCAGGAAGCCAGTGGTGGAGCGTGCAGGCAGTGGAAGGAGAGGGCTTCCCTGGCATCTCTAAGGCTATGTGAATGGACAGCAGACCTTGGGCTGCTGGGCTGATAAATAGAGTTGGCCCGTGTGTGTGTCTATGTGTGCACGCACACGTGTGCTTGTGTGTGTACACACACACACACCTTCAGAGGCACATCCCCCACCCAGACCTTCATTAGAGCACCTCCCCAGGGCTGGCCTGGAGCACTCCATCCTGCTGGGGTTGTGGTCTCTCCCTAGACTGTCTTGATAAATTTCCTATAATGGGAGGAACTCTGATACACTTTCACAAAAGGGCATTTAAAATTAGTTCTAATAAAAAAGAAAGAACTGCATGCTGACCCGGAATTCACTCTGCCCTATGCAGTCTATGCACCTCCTCCTGGGATTTCCAGAGATGAGATTCTGATGCTACAGGTTCAGGAAGCACTGTCTCTCCTGCACTCTGGTCCCCCTGTCTCTCTATCTCTGTCTATCTGTCTGTCTCTGTCTTTGGCAAGTATTTCCACACTCCAGCCACCGGCCTTTCATCTGCTGCTATGAGTCATATGTGCACACAGCCAGATCTGTTTCTGAGTTTGCATTTCTCTTTTAGCTGGTTAAACTTTCTTCTTAAATAAGCTTATTTTGAAATGAAACTCACTGTTCCTGCAATCAAGGGAAAGCCAGCATTACTTGTTCTAATTCAGAGATCACTAGAAAAATAAGTAGATAAATTTTAGATTGAAGAACTATCTAAAGTGTGACCAGAACACACAGACTTTGAAAAATCCCTGTCTTGGGGATCCCATAGGGATTGTTTTCTGGGAACTGGGGGATTGCTGCCTGCCCCTCACCCTTCAATCATCCCCATCCCCTGGGCACAGGTGGAATGCCTGGTCCAAGGTTATTCATGTTCCAAGGACAAGTTAACAAGTCCTTTCTCATCCCTGCTCAGGTGAATTAAAGGGGTGGGAAAGCCTGAGGTGTGGGGCGGGGGGCCTAGTACATTGGCCCCTTATATTTCCCAGTTGGATTTAGGCAAGAGAGGGAGATTTTATTGGAGATGAGGGTGCCCAGAGGCTGGGCTGGTATTTGAATATCAAAGATTTAGACCAGAAAGCTATAGGGAGCATTCTTCTCCAGGAATCATCATGAGAGTCTGGAAAAAGATGGCAGGAGGTCGCCTTAAGAATCTTGGCTTTGGAGTCGAGTAGACCTGCCCCAGCTGTTTGCTTCTCGGAGCATCAAGAAGGGTCATTTAGAAGATGTAGCTGACAGAGGTGTTAGAAATGAAAAGTGCCAATTCCTCCCCACTGTTGGTTAACCACTGTAGTATGATAGTGTGGGGTGACCCATGCAGGCTGGAGAAGCAGCCATGGCATTGGACCCCAAGGCTGGAGACTTTGCCAGCAGATGATGTTGCTCCCCCAGGGGGAGTGGCAGGAACGAGGGCCAGGGCTGCCATAGGTACAGGAGCATCAGGGAATGGGACTCTGGTGACAGGTGGACAACCCCAGGCCAGCAGTGAAGATGGGCAAGAGAGGGAATGTTCTAGAGGCAGCCATGTGGATGGAGCCAACAGGCCGCCAAGGTCCTGAACCTGGGGCTCAGGTCAGAGGGGTGGGATGGAGGTGCAGCTGTGGGCTCATTGGCATGGAGGTGAGAACTTAAGCTCAGAGGGTTATTCAGCAGGGGAGATTCCAAAGTAGCAGTGCTTGGAGGAAGAGGAGGCAGCCTGGGGTGAAGGTGGAGGGTGTGATAGAGATGGAAGTTGTAGAGGTTCTAGAGGTGGTGGAGGTGGAAGTGATGAAGATGAAAGTGGTGGAGGTGATAGACATGAAGGTCATGGAGGTGGTGGTGATGAAGGTGGAGTTGGTGGAGGTGGAGGTGATGGAGGTGAAGGTCATGGAGCTGGTGGAAGTGATGGAGGTGGAGTTGGTGGAGGTAGAGGTGAGGGAGGTGAAGGTCATGGTGGTGGAGGTGATGAAAGTGGAGTTGGTGAAGGTAATGGGTGTACAGGTGGTAGAGGTGAAGACTGTGGAGGTAATGAAGGTGGTGGAGATGGTGATGGTGGAAGTGATGGACGTGAAGATGGTGAAGATCATGGAAGTGGTGGACATGATGAAGGTGGAGTTGGTGGAGGTAGAGGTGGTATAAGTGATGGAGGTGAAGGTTATGGAGGTGGTGGAGGTCATGAAGGTGGTGGAGATGGAGGTGGTGGAAATGATGGATATGAAGATGGTGAAGGTCATGGAGGTGATGGAGGTGATGAAGGTGGAGCTGGTGGAGGTTGAAGTGATGGACATGAAGGTGGTGGAGGTAGTGGAGATGGAAGTGGTGGAAGTAATGGAAGTGAAGATGGTGAAGGTCATGGAATTGGTGGAGATGATGAAGGTGAAGATGGTAGAGGTGGTGTGTGAGTGTATATACGTGTTCACACATGCATATACATGTGCTCTATGTCCATGCATGCATGCCTGGTTCTATACATGCGTTATGAACCAGAGATCGCACTGGTCAGGAACTCCAGACCTAGTAGAGATTGTCAAGTCCAGTGATGGCCTGCTATCCCAACCTGGGCCTGTGCGGGCTGCACTCTCCCACCGTGAAACCCCTTGGCGGAGGTGCTGAGGTTGCAGGAAGCAGGAGCACATGATTATGCTGAGTGGGCGTGACCTGCCTGCACATATTCAGCACCACCGTGTCCCAGGACAAAGGATTCCCCAGGGAATGAGACTGACCCAGTGGCTGCCCTCTGGGCTCACCGTCTGCTTGGGGGACAGCCAGGTGGTGTTTCCACAGGTTAAGGTACAAGCTCCTCAGGAAATGCACATGCTGACATGGTGGACGGGCCCCTGGAGAGGTGACATCTGAGTAAGGACACACAGTAAGAGTGTCCTGGGCAGAGGGGTGGCACCTGCCAAGCTCAGTGGCAGAAGAGAGGAGAGGAGGACCCCAGCCCCAGATGGGTGTTCCATGCACTCCTCGGACTGACCACAGCTACCACCAGTCTCCAGAAAGCCCCCAACATGCTGCACCCCGCCACTTCCCCCATCTCAGGAGCTGGCAGTTCTTCTGCAGAAACCTGAGGGTCACTCTGCACCTCAACCTTCCTCTAAGGCCCCACATCCACCCACGAGCTGACCCTTTGGTCTCCACCTCCCAGCTCCACTGGTCACCCGGTCACTCCAGCCAGGGCCTCCCCAGCTCCCACCTGGATCATCACTGGTCTCCTAATGAGACCTCCCACCTGACTCTGCCCTTTGTCCCCTCACCCTGCCTACTCTCACCCTGGAAAGCACACTGTCTCACCTTTGTCAGGAGGAGGTATTCGGCTATTCCTCTCTGCTCAGGGCAGCACGGGGCTGTGGCTCAGAGGAGGGACTCACAGGGCTGTTGGGGGGCCATGGCCAGACCGACTTAACCGCCCTGAGCCTCGGTTTCCCGGCCATCACCAGTGATGGGTAGTAAGTAGTATGAGCTTCACAGGGTGTGGGGTGAAGGTTGAGTGAGTGAGTGCACATGGAAGCCTTTATCCTGGCTCCTCAAACCTCCGCACTCGGTCCCCAGCAGCTTGGACTGGTCCTCGCTCAGGGATGAGGTCAAGGATGCTGCTCAGGTGCACGTCTGGTGCCTTCTCCATCCACACCCCTCAGAGGACACTCAGATGTCCTGGACCCCAGGCTATTCTAAGCCCAGTGTCAATGCAGGACCCTGAAGGCCCAGCCTTTCCCGAGGACTGGACAGGTCACTGTGCCGAGGAGAGTGACGCAAGGCTGCAGCCCCACCTCCGATGGCAGCACCTTCCAGGTACCATGTTGAGGCACCATGAGCAGGCTTTTAAAATTCTACACTTATTTCATCTCAGTGCAGGAGCAGGAAAGAGAACATACAGTCTGTGTGAGCAACCCAAATCAAAAATAAATGAGACAAGAAGAGTAACCAAAAATAGTCAACATCAGAGGCAGCAGCCTGCAACGGTGGCCAGCTGTCCCCGGTGAGCGGTTGGGAGAGCGGCTTTACGTGTATTACTAGGAACAGATTAATCAGGCCTGCAGTCTGATGATAAATCAGAATTACTAGCAAAGTAAAAGAGGTTAATGAGGACTCAGGGGGCACAGTGCCTCTGTGCCTTCCCCCCTCCTCCCCAGCACCTCCAACTAGGCAGTGGGGCACAGGCTTGGCCAGCAGGCAGCATCAGAGTCATCTATAAGTGAGGGGGTCCCCTTCCTGACCAGAATGTCCCCACAAAAGGACAGAGCAGAGCTGCAAGTGCCATGGACCTCATAAGGATCCACACTTTCATCTTTTTTTGGTGGATGTCACCTCTTTTAATTGTTCAGTCGCTCAACTGTGTCCAATTCTTTGTGACCCCATGGACTGCAGCACACCAGGCTTCTCTGTCCTTCACCAACTCCTGGAGTTTACTCAAACTCATGTCCATTGAGTTGGTGATGCCATCCAACCATCTTATCATCTGTTGTCCCCTTCTCCTCCTGCCTTCAATCTTTCCCAGCATTAGGAAAGGGTCTTTTCTAATGAGTCAAGTCTTCGAATCAGGTGGCCACAGTATTAGAGCTTCAGCTTCAGCCTCAGTCCTTAGAGATCAAAGTTCTGCAAACTATGACCTGAGGGCCAGATCCAGCCCACCACCTGTTTTTTGTTTTGTTTTGTTTTTAAGATTTTTTTGATGTGGACCATTTTTAAGATCTACTGAATTTGTTATGATATTGCTTCTGTTTTATGTTTTTTGGGGAGGGGGGTTCCGCCGAGAGGCATGTGGGATCTTAGCTCCCAAACCAGGGATTGAACCCACATCCCCTCCATTGGAAGGCGAAACCCACATCCCCTCCATTGGCAGGCGAGGTCTTAACTACTGAACCACTAGGGAAGTCCCTGTTTTTGTATGTAAAGGTTTAGTAGGGTTTGTTTTCTTTTTTTTCATTTTTTGTTTGTTTGTTTTTTCCTTTCTTGGCCATGCCTTTCGGCAAATGGGATCTTTTTTTTGTTTGTTTGTTTCACAAACACTTTATTGATAAAGGCAATTTTAAGTTCTTAGGTACAAAAACAAATAAGTTCTTAGGTACAGAAGCTATACGGGCAAGGCAATTTTGGTTTACATATTTTAAAGATAGAGTAGGAAATCCACATGGTCTGGTTAAGCAGCAGAGAATAAGCAATGTTGCCTAATGACAGAAATGCAGCTTTTCTTATTTCCCCAACCAGGGGTTGAATCCATGTCCCCCACAGTGGAAGCTCAGAGTCTTAACCAATGGCCTGCCAGGGAAATCCCTATAAATAAAGTTTTATTGACACACAGCCACACCCTCTCATTCACAAATTGTCTCTGGCTGCTTTCACAGGGCAGAGACTCACAAAGCCCAAAATACCGCCCTCTGGCCCCTTGCTGCACAGGTTTGTGGTCCCCACCATAGATGTCTTTCATCAGATGCTCCAGCGTCCAGAGAGGTATCCAATCCATCAAAAGACATCTCCCAACAATGGGAGTTTGTTTAGTGGTGTTTCAGTTTGCTGATGTTGATTTGGACTTTGGAGATGTCGTTTGTCAAAAAAGATTCTGCAGTAATTTGCTTTCTCTCGTGCAAGGAACATCTTTGGGGCAGACACATTTGAGTCACCTGATTAACCTCAGACCCCGAAAGTTAACAGCCACAGGAAAGCCCTGGGCCCAACCTGCTGGCCACCCTCCCCGCTCTGTTCCCCGAACATCTGAGGGGGAGGAGGAGGTGGACCCTCACTGGGCAGGGCAGAGCAGGCCCTCTTGGGGGTCCTCTTTCCTGTGATGTCCTTGGGACCCACCCCCTACTCCATGAGTCACACAGAGTCCTTTCAAACCTTGAGCCTTGCAACACGTCCACCACTTGGGAAGGAAAGGACCCTTTAGACAGACTGTAGTGCCCGGTCATGATTCTGAGTAGGCATTTTCCCATGGCCTGTGTGGAGCACTTGGAAAGTTTGCATAACGTATCACCAGGGAGGTTTCTCCCAGGAAAAGAAGAAAAACCACAAGGAGCTTTTCAACCGTGAAGCTTTGCATTTCTGTGATGCCTCCAGGAGACCCCTCACTCCTGACATGACCTGGGTGGGGACTACAGGATGTAGAGCTAGTGTGCACTGGTGGTGAATGCCCCGGATCATGATCAGGGGCCCCTCCAGGCACCAGCGTCGACAAATACACCTCCTGCGTTTGTCTCCCGCCCCAAGAGAGGTTTTGAACAGAGCTGGGCAAAACGCTACACATTACACCACTTTTGAGATTACTCTGCTTCTGGGTATCAGTTATTAAACTGGATTAGCGTCCAATCCCCAGAGAGGAGGTTGTGATCTCATATGCTAAAAACTCAACTGAATCCCAGAGTTGGCTTGAAAATCACCAAACCACCCAAGCTCACCTAACCACATGCAATGAACAGGGACCAAGAGCTCCCATGGGGGCCCAGCTGAGCACTTTCTGCGGTGACCTCACTCAACTGAAGCACCACATGGAGAGAAGTACTGCCCGAGATGTGGACCCAAGAAACAGGTGTGGGCTCACAGTGGTGGGGATGGAGTCCTGCCAGGGGGCGGGGGAGGGGGGGGGTCTGTGCCTCCAAAGGGTGTGTGTGAAGGTTGCCCACAGCCCCTTTGCTCAAGGAGGGGGGTGTGGCCTCAGTAACTCCTAAAACAGGGCTCTTCAAACCTTTTCTACAGAGGACCAGAAAGGAAGCATTTTAGCCTTGCAGTCTGTGCGGCCTCTGTCCCAGCTTCTCAGCTCTGCCATGTGACATGATAGCAGTCATAGCTGATACATGAATAAGTGTTCTGGCCTGAATGTCTGTGTCGCCTGAAATTCATATGAAGAAATGAACTACTCAGTCGCTCAGTCATATCTGACTTTTTCCAACCCCATGGACTGCAGCCTGCTGGGCTCCTCTGTCCATCAGTTCTTCCAGGCAAGAATACTGGAGTGGGTTGCCATTTCCTCCTCCAGGAGATCTTCCCAACCCAGGGATCGAACCTGTGTCTCCCACATTGGCAGTGGATTCTTTACCACTAGCCCCACCTGGGGATGTTAAAGCCCTAATTCCCAATGGGATGCTCTTTGAAGTTGAGATCTTTGGAAGGTGATTGGGCTTCCCTGGTAGCTCAGTCAGAATAGAATCTACCAGCAACTTGGGAGACCTGAGTTCAGTCCCGGGGTTGGGAAGATCCCCTGGAGAAGGGCATGGCTACCCACTCCAGTATTCTTGCCTGAAGAATTCCATGGACAGAGGAGCCTGGCAGGCTACAGTCCATGGGATTACAGAGTTGGACACAACTGAACAACTAACACTGGGTTTAGATGAGGTCCTGAGGGTGGAGGTCCTGTGACAGTTTGGTGCCTTTATAAGAAGAAGAGACCACAACAAGCTTGTTCTCGGCCTCTGAGGACACAGGGAGAAGGCAGCCATCCTCAAGGTCGAAGGAGAGTCCTCAGCAAACACTGAATATGCCCACACCTGGATCTGGGACTTCCAGGCTCCATAACTTTGAGAAAAAAATGTCTGCTGTTGACAGCCCCACCATCACCACCACATGTGGCATTTGTTATGGCAGCTGAATGTGCATGGCTCTGCACCAATGAGTTTATTCATGGACACTGAGATTTGAATTTTATATAATGTTCATGTCCCATGAAATATTCTCCTCTTGTTTTTCTTCCAACCACTTAAAACACGTGAGAACTATTCTTAGCTCAGAGGCTGGAGAGCGGAAGTGGACCCCGTGGGTGGAAGTTACAAGGATGTAGATTTCAACTCCTCATTAAAAAAAAAAAAAAAAAGGAGCTTTTTCATCATTTCAGTTGTCCCCAGAAGACTAATCTGCTTAGAGTTCCCTGCAGGTGGAGGTACATGCAGCTCAGCAATGTACGGAGGAACTTGTGTGTCTCCGGAGCCCTGGACCCACTCTATTCTTCTCAACCTTGGGAGCAAACAGGACACGTGAACCCAGTTCTCCCGCTACACTTGGGGGATGTGCCCGCCACCCAGGGTCCTGACCCAACGAAACGTGAATTACCATGAGGCAGATCTATTCAGCACTTGCTCCTTAAGTTGTGAACACAGCTGGAACCCCTGTGTGGTCTGCCCTTAACAGGAGCATACTTGAGACACTCTCAAGACCTGCCTGGCACTCCACCTTGGTCTGTGGTCAGACGGAGGGCACAGAAGAAGATGACTTGCTACAGGTAACCCCATGCAGGCCACCTCCTGCCCCCTGCCCCAGCCTGAGACACCCCCACCCTGCATCACTCCTTGTGCTGAAAGTGGAGGCAGAGGACTTCCCTGTGGTCCATGGATAAGACTCTGTGCTCCCGACACAGGGGGCACAGGCTTGATCCCTACTCAGGGAACTAGGATCCCACATGCCACAAGGCACGGCCAAGAAGAAAAAGAAAACAGAGGCAGAACTCAGGAGGCAGTCTCCTCATGAGGAAGAAAAATTCCAGAAGATTCCCTTTGCACAAGGAAAGCAACATTTCCTGGAACCCCGCCCCCCAACCAGGATCCTGCTGATAGACTGTGTCCCAGCCTCACCAACTGGAAGATGACTCAGGAAGTGAGGCCCGTGGGTGGCCAGTGGACCACTCAGCAACTCTGTCACATTTATTGATCCAGCTCAAATCTATGGCTCAGACGCATCCACAGAGAAGCCCCTGAGACTAAATGAAGTATCCTGAACTTCGAAACCCAGCGTTTAGCGGTGGCCTGCCCTCCCACTTCCAAAGGAACGTCTTGAAGAAGCTTCGGCAGATGCTTGAAGAAAAACAATTTACTCTTAGGGGCCATGAAAGAAGCTGCTGTTTGAGGCCTGACTCATTGTGGCTTCCCTGGTGGCTCAGACGCTAAAGAATCCTCCTGCAATGTGGGAGACTTGGGTTTGATCCCTGGGTTGGGAAGATCCCCTGGAGAAGGGAGTAGCTACCCACTCCAGTATTCTTGCCTGGAGAATCCCATGGACAGAGGAGCCTGGCAGGCTATGGTGGCCTTGAGTAGCATTTAGTATTCATGGGTCTAGAGTCCTGACTGTAAAGGCACCCCCACCTTCGAGGGTTAAAGGCGGCAAGGGCTGTGTGTGACTGGGGATGCTCTGCCAGGGGGCTCTCCTCCCAACCCCCTCTCCAGGGTTTCTCTTTTTTTCTCTTTGCTCTCCCTCTCCCCTCCTCTCCCCCCTGTTCTCCCCCCAGCACCTGCTCTCTTCAGTCAGTCTCGAGATGATCCTGAGCCCCCCAGGCTGTTTACTTCTCCCTTCTCTTTCCCCTTTGTTTGCCATCACCCCTTCTGTGTCTTCATTCTGCCAGGACCCGCAGCAGCCTCAGAGCCCCGTGCCCACCCCAGGGCAGAGGGGGGCCCACCCGGGGGCAGGGGGGAGAATCTGAGGTTGGGCAGGTGATGGGCCATGCCTGGGGCTGCAGACGCAGCACAGCACAGATGGAACGTTCCATCCACACCCTCGCTCTGGCTCTCCCCTCTCCCCCCCGAGAAGGGGCATCCCCCTCACCTGTCCTCCCAGGCTGCCCCACCCCCATGTCACCTGCAGGCACCTGCTGTGTCCTGGCAAAGTACTGGGACCAGGACTGGGATGTGAGTGAGGGGCAGATCCCTGCCCAGATTCACTGTCCCCCGGGGTTGGGGTGGGGGGCATCCTAGCAGTGCCTGACTCAGAGCGCAGCTCTGGAATCAGCCCAGTCCTGGGTTTGAATCCTGGCCATAGGCCTGACCTCTGACTCTCAGGGTCATCATCCGTGCAGCAGTAACCCCCACCCCCACCCCAGGGCTATGAGGACAATCAAATGAAGAGACCAGGGTAGAAGGTGTGTAGCCCAGCCCTGGCACAAAGCTGGCGCCAATAAGCAGGAACTCTTTTTAACAGCCCCAGAGCTAGCTGGTGGCTGCATGGTTGTATATCTGTCCCCACCCCCTGGCAGAGAGGGGGCCCCCTGGGCTGTCTGGGGCCCTCCTCAGGACACGCCTGGGACTAGAAGCCACACCCCGTCTCGCCAAGCATCCTCCACGTTGTTGCTCACGCCACCAGCTTCCTGGTTGGCCCGTGGTCCCGCTGTGTTCACCTTCCACCTCGTAGACACCAAGATGTTCTTGTCTCCAGCCATTCTGACCCAAGAGCAGGTACTCAGGGCGTTTCGGGGACTCTGCTTCCCAGGATGGGTTCTGTGCTTGAGGGGACAGCAGCCCAGCTCCCTCTGCAGGGTTGGGGTGCTCCCCTGACTTCCAGGGTTCCTTGGCCCAGCAGCTCCCTGGGCCCTGCGCCCCCACAGGACTGGCTGCAGCTGGGTCCCTGCTGGACCCAGGCGGAGCCCACATGGCCAGCTGTCACAGCAGCTGCAGGTGTCCCCCCACCCACCCCGGAGAGACTGGTGAGCCTCCTCGGACCCAGTGACTGCTGAGCGGCAGGCGGGGCGCTGCGGGCAGCACCCACTGGAGGTGTCTGACACAGCTCTACCTCCCGGGTGTCTGGCTTCTGCTTTCATAGCCCGGTCAAGGAGCTGCTGGAGATCAAGGGCTCAGCGGGGCCTCCTCTGTGGGCCCTGGGGGGTGAGGGGGCAGCTGCCGAGCGGCCCCAGCAGCTCCTGGAGAGGAGCCTGCCAGACTGCTGTCTCCAGAAACCTCCCGACCACCACCCCGGGCCTGGGTTCCCATCTCTGAGTAGAGAGTAGTTTCACAGTCAGAAGGAGCAGGGGTCCTGCCTTAAAAATGATGAAAGGGGCCCCATCCCTCCCCTCTCCTGCAGGGCAGAGTTCAGGGCAAGAGGGGGTGGCAGGAGGACCCCTTGGATCCCTTCCCCACCCTTCAGGTCTGTCCTGGCAGAGCACCCATGGTCACCACGTGGAGGGGCACAAGGCAAGCTCCCTGGGGCCTAAGGGGCCTCCTCCAGGCCCGGAAAAGCTCAGCTTCTCAGTACCTCCCTCCCCCACCTTGCTCTCCTCTCCACTCTGGGCCCCAGCAGGATATCGGTGTAGGCTGTGGTCACTGTGGGAGGCCAGGGCGCTGGGTGGGAAGGAGACCCTGAGCTTCCTGGGCTGGGGCAGGAAGGCTCTGATGGTTGCTGAATGAATGACCACAGGGATGCCTTGGCCTGGGCATTCGGGGAAGGTTAGGGAGATTTCAGAGCATGTGTGGGATTTTGTTTCCTGTGTCTTGCCCTGACCCACTGCAGCTCACATGGTTTGTAGAGCACCAAGGCCCCTCTTCCCAGGATCAAGTGACCACACTGTTCCACCTGGGGTCACCAGGATCTGGATAGTGCTGGGGGAGCCATGGCCGGGAGATGAGCCCCCCACCCCACCCCATGAGCCAAGCCTCCATCCCCTCCCAGGGTGTCCCCAAGCCTGGGGGTCTTTGGCTGCTGACCCCAACTCGCCATCACTACATGCAGTTGGGACATACCGAGGAGCCACAGTGAAGCTTCACCTCAAGTGGAAGGCACCCAGCCAGTAGGTGCATGAGCAGTGGGTGTGGACCTGGGTGGTCTGCACTAGGGGAAAGGCCTTTCATTGTTGCTTTGGGAGAGGTGGGTTTGGGGACTGTAATCTTTTTTATCGTGGTGCTAATTATATGTAAGCAGGAACTCTCCCTGAAACAGTCCAGCCCCAGCTCTGTGCTGACTGACCCGTTTGTAATCAGGGAACAGACATCTGAAGGTTGCTCTGAAAAGGTGGAAACTTTTAGTCTGTGATCTTGATAAGGAATTCTTAATGGGGCACCAATCAGACATGTGAACAGACGCCATCAGGCAGTCTTGCCCCTGGGCTCCATGACCGGTCCAGATTTCTCCACTGTTGTCTGACCACACATGGGCCATGCTATGAAGTGTTGAGTTGGAGGGGTCACCGTGCCACCCGTCCCCCCGGCTTAGGCCTCTGGAGCTGAGAGGAGACTATTTCTCATTGGCAAACAGCAGGGCATCCTGGCTGTGACCCCCAGCCCCTAATAAAGATTGCCCCGTTCTCCCCACCCCCAACTCCATCTGACTCAGAGCAAGATCTGGATGGTGCTGTTTGGGAGTGCTGCTGTTGACCTCCAGCCCCTTCTGGCAACCAGGCCTCTCTGCTTGTCCCCCTCGATGACTCCATGAGCACAGTGGACACCTCAAGTGCACGCAGATTCGGTAGCTCTCGCCCTTTGCTGCCCATCTTGCTCTTGGGGGAGGAGTCGTCTCCTATCTTGGGGCTCCCGGCTTCTGGGAGAGAGAGGAAGGGGAGTTACACAAGCGCCTTTCCGGATCTGTGTGGTTTCGAGCAGTTACACCTCTTCCTGTCTCTTCTCGAGGCACCCTGTGGCCGTCGTGGCTCCCGCAGGCTCTGGGCCCGTAAGGACGGTGGTTTTATGCTGTGTCACAGTCAGAGCGATACCTCAGGGCTTTGGTAGGAAGGATTTCCAGGGTTCGAGAAGCAGCATGCAAAGTGACATCAGTTCGAGAAGCAGGAACTTGAGTCCTAACCCTGAGGCCTGTGTTTCCGGGGAGATCACCCAACGCCCATCACACGCCCGTCACACCCAGGCACCATGAGCTTCTCCCTGGTCCCCCAGTCAGTACTCACAGAGCATCTTCCGTGTACCTGATGCTGCTGGGACAATCAGTGGGCACGGGAAGTGACGCCCCCTCCCCTGTTGGAGCCAACATCCCTGTGGTCTCAGGGAAAATGTTGTTGTTCAGTCACTCAGTCGTGTTGGACTCTGCAGCCCCGTGGACTGCAGCATACCAGGCACCTCTGTCCTTCACCATCTCCCAGAGTTTGCTCAGACTCACATCCATTGAGTCAGTGATGCCATCCAACCATCTCATCCTCTGTCGCTCTCTTCTCTTCCTGCCCTCAATCTTTTCCAGCATCAGGGTCTTTTCCAGTGAGTCGGCTCTTCATATCAGGTGGTCAGAGTATTGGAGCTTCAGCTTCAGCACCAGTTTTTCCAAAGAATATTCAGGTTGATTTCCTTTAGGATCGACTGGTTTGATCTCCTTGCAGTCCAAGGGTCTCTCAAGAGTCTTCTTCAGCACCACAATTTGAAAGCATCAGTTCTTTGGCCCTCAGCCTTCTTGAGCCTTGGGATTACAGCCTTGTCATGGTGAAGGGACTTGCATAACTCAATGAAGCTATGAGTCTTGCTGTGCAGGGCCACCCAAGACAGGCAGGTCATAATGAAGAATTCCAACAAAACGTGGTCCACTGGAGGAGGGAATGGCAAACCACTCCAGTGTTCTTTCCTCAGGAACCCTATGAACAGTATGGAAAGGCTGGGAAAATGAGGACAGAGTAAGGATGAGGAAGAGTCTGTCGCTGGTGTCTCCATGGTGAACCACAAAGACGGCCTCAAGGGGCCCCACGTCCTGGTCCTCACACCCTCCGTCATATTTGGGCTGGGCTTTCTGACCCATAGATACATCTCCTGAGTCTCAGTCAGGTAAGACACAGCAGCTTCTCTCTCTCCATCCCTCACCCTGAGGGAAGCCAACTGCTTTGACCTGAGAGATCCAGGGAGTACAGGACTCATCCTGTGCACGGCCTCATCCAGGAGACGTCTAAGAAGAGGAGCCTTCAAGGGAATTCCCTGGAAGTCCAATGGTTAGGACTCTGACCTCTCACTGCCGAGGGCCAGGGTTCAGTCCCAGACCAGGGAACGAAGATCCCGTAAGCTGCATGGTGAGGCAAGAAAAAAGAAGAGGAGCCTTCAAATGAGACTGTGGCCCCAGCTGACATCCTGCCCGCAGCCTCAGGAGAAACCCTGAGCCAGAACCACCCAGTCAAGTCAGTCCCAGACTCCTGATTCCAAAACTGTGTAAGAATCCTTTGTTGTTGTAAGCCACTAATCCTTGTCATGTGGCAATAGATAACTGATACAGTGTTGTCATTCCTAAGACCTCAGCAATCTAGGGCCAAGCCTTCTGGACCCTCCGAGCTCCCAGGGTGGTCCGGAATGAGGTGCAGCCCCAGACGGCCCCCACCGTGACACTGAGTCGTGCCGGTGCATGGTCTCTTCGGTAAGCAATGAGACTTTTTCTGGAAATGTGAAAAACATGAGAAGACTTCTGAGAGCAAGGGAGAGCGGCAGCAAAGAAAAAGAGTTGTAGTGACTCTGAGGACCCTGAAAAGTGATTTTTCTGGAAGGCAGGACCGCTGCCCGGAAGCAGGCTGCCTCTAGGATGGACACACCTATGCAAGAAGGACCTCACCTGCCGTTGGCTGAGGACGCACATGTTCAGGAAGGAGCTATGATCTCAGACTTTCCGGCCCTGGGCAGCACTTTCCCTCAGGCAGGCTGAGAACAGGCAGATCCCAGCCCCCGAGGCCCTCACTGCTCACCCCACCTGGTAACGCATCAGCTCCTCCCCGACTCCTCTTACCATCCCATCTCACAGATGGAGAAACTGACACTTGGGAAGGTCGAGAGATTTGCCCAAGGCCAGACACAGGTAAAGAGCAGTTACAGCTCAAACCGAGGGGGCCTCGCCTCCCTCCCCAACACCGGGAATGGTCTCCCGGAGTCCCTCAGAGTGGAGCCCTGTCACCCACCCAGCCCTAGAAGAAGATGGAAACGTGTATAGGCTCCCACAGGATTCTTTCTAAATATTAATTTTTATTTATTTGACTGCACCAGGTCTTTAGTTGCAGCGTATGGGATCTAGTTCCCTGACCAGGGACCAAACCCGGACCCCCTGCACTGGGAGCACAGAGTCTTACCCACTACACCACCAGGGAAGTCCCTCCAGCAAGATTTCCATTTAGAAACAGTTACCCTCTCCAGAAGGGCTTCCTGGGTGGCGCTAGTGATAAAGAACACACCTGTCAATGCAAGAGACATAAGAGATGTGGGTTCAGCCCCTGGGTTGGGAAGATCCCCTGGAGGAAGGCATGCCAACCCACTCCAGTATTCTTGCCTGGAGAATCCCATGGGCAGAGGAGCCTAGCGGGCTGCAGTCCATGGGGTCACAAAGAGTCAGACATGACTGAAGTGACTTAGCACTCATGCACCCTCTCCAAAGCTCAAAGGGCTAACTTCGCATCAAGAAATCTCACTTACATGAAGTTTCCCGTCACCTAAGTTTTGGGCTCCAGAGTCTACGGTAGAGAGACAGCCTGACCTCCTTTTCCAGTAACTGGAAGTAGCTCCCCGTCACCCACTGGAGTTATAATTTAGTGTAACAAGAATGACCCTGAATACCAAAGCACAGCAGAACCTGCCGCCAGCAGTGCTAAAGGTAAAACTCCATTCACCTTCTGGGTAACAGTCCTGGTGGCAGGTCAGTGTGTTCCTGGTTCTGCCAGCTCCACACCACAGGGCAGCTGGCGATGCTCAGTTAAGACCAGGTGGCTGTTGCATGGGAGCCTGGCCTCTTTGGACCATAGTGGGTGGGAGTTATCTCGGGCAGTTTCGTCCATGACAATGGCAGAGGCTCCAGTGCAAGTCTCCTATGGCTGAGGCTGGAGATGACACCTCGTCATTCTGCTCATTCTCCACTGGCCTGAGCGTGTGTGTGTGTGTGTGTGTGCACAAGATGGGGGGAAGTGACAGAGTCATTCAGCAAAGGACCTGTTTATGGGAGGAGTGAGGCATGGAGACTGATGACTCAGTCTCCTAGACCCTCCTTCCCTCCTTCTATGCAAATCAGATGCCAGCTCATCAACCAGAACATCTGAGAAACCAGAGCAGGTGGTCCGCCAAGCAGACTCAGTCAGAAAGCATCTCTCTACTCATAGGCTTGGTCTGAACTTTATGGTTTCTTGGCTTCATTGTGAATTCTCTTTCTTCTCTCACATGGATGCGCTAAATTCTTCCCTCTCATGCAAGTAGCTCTTATCAAGTCTGAGAAGTCAGATTTCATCTTTAATGCTGAGGGTGAAGGATCAGAGAAAGAGGGAGAGAGAGGGAGCCACTTCCAGCTCTGAATTGGACACCCTCAGGGACATCAGCCCCCAGAATACTATAGTCATTTATTCTGAGCTGCAACAGAGAAATTGAGGGTCTTATAGGCCAGTCACCCATTTTGCAGATGAGAAAACTGAGGCTTGAAGACAGAGCTCATGTGTTCTAGTCAAGAGTGCCTCACCACGGTCTTCTATGACCCTGAACTTTTTGCCCAGTTCATCCAGTTTATTCTGGGGCTTTCCCTCTGTGGGTGTCAGTGCGCGTGTCCATGTTTAAAATCATGTCATGGGTCCACTTGCCCAGAAGGCTGTCAGCCCAAGTCTCAGGTCCAATCCCACTGCTCTGGAGCCCTCGGTCAAGTCCCTGAAAGAGTCTGACCATCAGGGCCTGGCTGGGGTTGCAGCTTTGATGACAGCCTGAGACCTGCAGGAGTCCGTGTTTGTGTTTTCTTCCCATTTAAACTCGGCCTCCAGCCTCTCATGTCGTCTGCGCTCGGAGCCTTAACTGGCTGCATAGCGGCCTTTCTGGGAAAACTGAAGTGGGGAACACACTTACAGTGAGAGGTTGCAGGGCAACTGGATCCTCACGCAGCCTCAGAGAGGCCTCCTTGTGGTTACCGGGTAATTATGAAGGAAGGAGTGCACCGCGCCAGGTGGAAGCCTTCTTAACCAAGTGACAGAACCTGGCTTGCCCGTCATGGGCAAGCACACGTGTGCGTCCTGTTTAGGTGCTCCAGAAGGACACACCTCGCCAAAAAGGTTTCAGTTCAGTTCAGTTCAGTCCAGATCTAATCATCAGGCTACAGTCAGACAAATGCAAACCATGGGGCCGTCTGCAGGACTCACGGCCAGAGCTTTGCAAAAACCTCAATACCGTGAAAAGCAAAAATGAAAACATTTTGTGTGGGGGGTGTGAGTGGGGGCGGTGCTGGCTCAGGAGAGACAGGAGGGAAATAACTGAGGCCATTTGTGAACCTTGAGTGGATTCTGGAATTTTTTAAGCTGTAGAATCATTGGGAAATTTTTAATCATTTTGCAATCATTGGGAAATTTTTAATCTCCATTTTATTTATTTCTTCTTTGATCTTTATTACTTCCTTCCTTCTGCTGACTTCAGATTTTGTCTGTTCTTTTTCTAGTTCTTTTATTAGGTGGTAGGTTAGGTTGTTTATATGAGATTTTTCTTTTTTGAAGAATGAGGAACATTTTAACATAGGCTATATATCAGATTGTTGTTGTTGCTAAGTCGTGTCCTACTCTTTGCAATCCCATGGATTTGCAGCCCACCAGGCTCCACAGTCCATGGGATTTTTCCAGGCAAGAATACTGAAATGGGTTGTCATTTCCTTCTCCAGGGGATCTTCCCAACCCAAGGATTGAACCCATGTCTCCTGCATTGACAGACAGATTCTTTTCCACTGAGCCACCTATATGGGGTGGTATTGAGTTAATTGCCTTAGTCATGATCCTAGTACTGGGTTATATAAGACAGAATTCTTATTCTCAAAAGATGCTTGTTGCAGTGCTGAGGGGTGACGTGCATGAGCTCACAACTATCAAATGGTTCAGGAAAAAAATGTGTGTGAGAAGAGGGGGGAGAAGATGTGAGGGAGGGGGAGGGGAGGCAGTGCGTGCAAACGGGGCAGATGTGGACCATGGGTAAGTAGGATGAAGGGTAACAGGTGTTTGCTGCTGTTCTAAGCTTTTACAATCTTTCTGATGTTTGAAAGTTTTCAAAATAATAAGTTTGAAATAAGTTGACTGTCCCCACTTGGAGTCTCCTGACCCTCTAGGTTCCCTGTCGTCCCTCAGCTCAGCCTGCAAAGGGTGAGAGCTGGGACTGACTCAGCAGCTCTCCTCCTGGGCTCAGAGCATGTCTTCTCTTTGCTTCCTTGAGAAGGTATGAACAGGCCTTTGTGAGCACTCCGTGCTGTTGTCTCCAGGTGTAAATCAGGTAGTTTGTTCAAGGTCACACGTAGATCCAGTCGGCATGCAGGAGACGGGAGGGACCCAGCCTTCAGACTCACAGCCTGGACCCCGAGCCACACCCTCTCAGCTGCCCCTCCCGTCCATCTTGAGGCTGGTGTGTTGGCACACGGTTTCTGAATAATCCCGGGGAGTGGGGGGCATGCCTGCCTGCCTGCCTGCCTGCCTCAGAGGTGCGGGAGCCCAGCGCAGCCTCGGAGTCACAGCATCCCCACTGGGATGTCATGTCCTCGGGGATTGGCTGCCTGGCAGATGCAGTGGCTCCTGATTGGATGGTGGCAGCTGCAAAGCAAGGAGGTGGGCTCTGGGCACGTTGGCTGTGCCCCTGAACTGTGTCCTGAATGCTAAGCAGGGGGCTTGGGGAAACCTCACCAATCCTTTGTCCCCCTGGGACAGCCAAGGTGCTGACCTCCCCAGGAGGAATGAGACAAGCACGGATCGTAGCTTGTGGTTCTTTTCCTCATAAGTGGGCATCAGAGCATGGGCAGGGCCAGGCTGTGAGCCGAGGAGCTCACTTCTGACCCTGAGGGACCTGACCTTCCAAAGTCCGGGCTAGGGGTAAGGAGCAGGGCGCCTGCCTCCCTAAGTGACCACTGCCACCTGTAGCTGCCATGAGCGCCCCTACTGGACAAAACGGGCATTGCAACCCCAGAGAAGACTGCCCTGTCGCCTGCTCCTCAAGCCCCAGTCCCTAGCCCTGCCCCTACCCGAGGTGTGCCAGGCACAGCTGTGAACCCAGCAGACAAAACTCCCTGCATCCATGGAGCTGACATATCGGGGTCATAAATGAGACAGCAAGTGAAATATAAGATGCGCTGGAAGGTGACAGGTGCCAAGGAAGGGTTAAGATAGTGTCCAGAGAAGGGGCTTCCCAGGTGGCTCAGTGGTAAAGAATCTGCCTGCAGTGCAGGAGACTCCACAGATGCAAGTTCAATCCCTGGGTTGGGAAGATCCTCTGGAGAAGGAAATGGCAACCCACTCCAGTATTCTTGCCTGGAACATTCCATGGACAGAGGAGCCTGGTGGGCTACAGTCCATGGGGTTGCAAAGAGTTGGGACAATACTGAGCAACTGAGCATGCATGCATACACATCCAGAGATGATAATGTGACCTCTGTATCAGGAGGTGAAGGCCAGGGTCCCTCAGGTGGGTCTGGGGTCAGAGAGCTTGGACAGAAGGAAGAGCAGGTGTGGACACCCTGAGTTTGGGGTTCTGTGGGGTTCACGGGACCCTATGGAGCCCATATATCTGTGGCAGTGAGCAAAGAGGCAGGAGGCGGGGTGGGATGTCAGAGAGGTCGTGGCTCAGGCGGAGGCCACTGTTGAGCCTGAAGCTTTCACTCTGGATAGACGGGAAACCACTGGAAGGACTGAGTGGAGTAGCATGATCTGCGCCCCTCCCCCCTCAGTGGGCTGGGGTCAGGGAAAGGGCATTCATACCATGCAAGCTAAGTCGCTTCAGTCATGTCTGACTCTTTGCAACCCCATGCGCTGTAACCGGGCAGACTCCTCTGTCCATGAGATTTCCCAGGCAAGAATACTGGAGCAGGTAGCCATTTCCTCCTCCAGGGGATCTTCCCTACCCAGGGATCGAACTCCAATCTCTTGCATCTCCTGCATTGGCAGGCAAATTCTTTACCACTAGTGCCACCTGGGAAGCCCCAGGGAAAGTGAATTATCCAGTATGATACTGGCTGACCGTGGTGTTACTTCCTGGCCTGAGGAAAACAGCCCAGACCCCAAGTCCACAGATTGGCTCTGGTCCCCCCATCTCTACAGAGTTTGGGCAACAGAGAAGTACTCCCAGAACCTCAGGAAAGCAGTCAAGGAGGGGTGGGGTAGGAGCGTGGAGGGATGGAGTGGAATCTTCACCGGCACTGAACCGGATCTCAGGCTCATCTGAGCCCCCGTGGGTTTGTCTGTTTGTCTGATGTGTACGTGTGTGCTCAGTCAGTCCTGTCTGACTCTTTGCAACCCCATAGGCTGTAGCCCGCCAGGCTCCTCAGTGCATGGAAATCTCCAGGCAAGAATACTGGAGTGGGTAGCCATTCTCTTCTCCAGGGGATCTTCCCAGCCCAGGGATCGAACTTGTTTCTCCTGCATTGGCAGGTGGATTCTTTACTGCTGAGTCAACAGGGAAGCCCTGACTATCTGACAAAAGACGTACAGATGCCCAAGGAACCAGGCTTCAGGATTACAGAGCATCTTGACCATACCTGACTGGTCTTTTTTAACCAGCTCCCCTCTTTCTCTGCTCTCCCTTCAGAACCTCGCCTCCGTGAAGAAGGGAGTGCATCAGGACGAGTAAGGCCGGCTCCATGTATCCGGAATCAACCACAGGCTCCCCAGCTCGGCTCTCCCTGCGGCAGACGGGCTCCCCCGGCATGATCTACAGGTGACCCCCCTATGCCATCCCCCAAGCCCCTCCCAGGATCAGTCCTGCCTCTGAGGAGGGGTCCCCAAGCGAGCCGCCTCCCCATGACCCAGAGAGAAGGGACTAAGTGAGCCCACAGGGCTGTAAGTTGCATGCAAGCCAGCCATTTCTCCATGGTACCCCGTGAACTATAGCCCACCAGGCTCCTCTGTCCATGGGATTTTCCAGGTAAAAATACTGGAGTAGGTTGCCATTCCTTCTCCAGGGGATCTTCCAGACCCAGGGATCAAACCCGGGTTTCCTGCATTGTAAGCAGATTCTTTACCATCTGAGCCACCAGGGAAGACTTTAAGACCAAAATGGGAAAGAAAAATATGAGAAGTTTGACCAGGTGGGATAGAGCCAGGATTAGACTCCTGCCTTGTCTCTGACTCTTCTGAAATATTCCGTGGGAGGTAACAGAGGCCCTTCCTGGATTCCGTTTCTCTTTTACACGTCATGGCTCCTGTGGTCCCACCAGCTTCCCCGACACCCTGAACGAGGCTCAAAGCCTTATAGCCAGTGTGGAGCCTGTGGACAGTGGGGGTGGCCAGGTGCTCACTGGGCCCATGAGAACTTCTCCTGGAAAGGCCACTTCCAGATCCAGCCCTGGGTCTTTCCGTTTGGAAAATAGCCCAGGCTGAACCACAGGGAGGCTGTGGGGAAGGTGTGGGGTGGAGCCGCTGGCTCCATGGTCAGAGCACGGACCCTGATGGCGTTGCTGGCACAGAAGACTGGGGTGTGAGTGGAACCCTGGGGGCTCATCAGCCCTTCAGCTGCTGGATCTTCAGGTCACTGTCAGGGCCTGAGCCAGAGTAAATGTCTGCAAAATTTTGGGGAACAGGGGCATCCCTCCTTCATCGAGATCCTAAAAAGAACCCCATGGTCACGTGCAGACTTGCCAGCAGGTGGATGTGGGCATTTCCTGGTTTGAGTGTTTTCAATCGTTGTTATAAAGCATGATTCGTGAAAATCCAAAGACTCCCCCAGAGGTTAACCTCTAGGCTTCACTTCGCCGCCTGAATGAGAACCAGGCCAGACACAGAGACGCCCCCGTGTCCAAATAAACGGGCCTCTGCCTCCCTGTGCCACTGGGTGGCGCTGCCGCCGAGCGCTCGGTACCCAAGCGGAGGGGGGCGGGGCCGGGGTTGCGGGGCGTCGGTGATGCTTCCCGGGCTGGCACCTCCCTGTGCATGGCTGATGACAACTGTGGCTTCTCTCTCTTCTCTCCCTGTCTCCTTCTGTCTCCTCCATTGCTGTCCGCAGTACTCGGTATGGGAGCCCCAAAAGACAGCTCCAGTTTTACAGGTAATGAGCTTCTCCGTTTTCCCTAAAACCAGCGGCAAGCACGGGAGCGGGTGGGAGGACCCCGCCATCCGGGCCGGGGGCGCTGGTGATTTCTCCGCGCTTGAAAATCCTCCCGGTGAGACTCAGGCTCTGGTCCTCTCTCGGTGTTTCGGCGGCATCATGATGAAACCGTGCAGTCGGGCTTGTCGTGTGGGTTTATCTGGAACTTGCTTTGATTTGAGCTGGGCTCCCGCCAGATCTGTCTTAAAACCTCGCTCCTCCGGCAGCAGATCGAGTCCTTTCCTGTGACCCCAGCTTTGTGCTCTTGGGTGGTCAAAGTGAAAGACATGCCCCCAGCCCCTCATTCTCCCCCTTGTCCTTGAATCTGAGCTGATTTGCAGTCTACAGAGCTCCCTGGGGTGTGTGGCTCCGTCGGGACCTGGGTCAGGGTGGGGTTGGATGTGCTGGCTTCTTTCTGATTATTTCTCTGAGGAAAGTCAGCACACCCATGTCCCCAGGGGGAGAGGCTGTCACCAGACGTTCAGGCTTGCAGTCCAGCCTGAGGCACGTCCCATCAGCAGAATCCTCTGGGACAGATCCCTTTCTCCCTCTGTGCAGCTTCTTCCTAACCTCTAGGGTAAGGCATGCACCACGAACACACATGCTCTTGAAAATCTCTAACTCCAGGAATTTACTTCGACATTTTCCTCCATGGGGAACACTTCAGGCTTATGGAACTCACGGGGTAGCGCCGCCAGCTTTGGGACTAGGCACGCAGTGGGCAGGGCTCTGTGTTGCATCGTGGCCTCCAGGCCTGAGAGGTCTCTGTCCAGAGCCAGCTCCCTGGCGTGTGCACCCCAGAGGTGACAGAGCAGTGCCGTCTTATTGGTGATGTGCCAGGGGTCTTGCTTGGGCAGTGGATGCACCCCAGCAGTGACAGAGCCGAGGTGTCTTATTGCCAATGCGCCAGGGGTCTTGCTCGGGCAGTGGGTCTGAGGGTCGGCACTGGACTTCCGTGTGATTCTTCCTTCATGCAGTCTTGGGCCTGGGTCTGAACATGACTGTGGGTCTGGGTCCTCAGGCTCATTTTCCCACTTATGCTTCGGTGCCTCCCATGAGATCTCTCCCCTTAAAGAGAACTCTAAAGTGAGGTCGAAATCTGATTCTGCTGGAGGTTTGGCTAGATAAGGTCTTGCTCGAAATAGTTAGGGCTGAACTTATTAGGTTTGCAAATGCTCTTACTGGATACAAGTGTTTATCATCATATACATATGTATGTGTATGTGTACTGTGTGTATGTGTGTTTGTATTTGTATGTGTGTGTATTTGTATGTGTGTACATGTGTGTGGGGGGGGTATGTGGGTATGCGTGTGTGTATATGTGTATATTGTGTATGTGTGTGTGTGCACATATGTATGATGTAATATGCCAGAATGAACGTGTGCCATCTGCCCAGAAGGATTCAACCAGTGAAACCAGACATGCACTTAAACAGCATCCTTAGACGCTGTTCTGAGGCCTGCCTCACTCCCAGAAGGAAAGGAGTAAGGTGAGATGACAGCAGGTCAGGCCAGCAGCTGATAGAGCTCATAGGAATTTCCCAGTAAGTTGAGTGGAAATGAAAGGGTGCCCCACGCCCCTTGCTAACCCCAGAACCCCCCGGATCCACCCTTTTGTCCACCCTCTGGGGAGCCTTCTGGGTGAGCATCTGATCCCTGTGAGGCCTTCTTGCCCCGAGGAAGGGCTGTGTGGGGGAATTGAATCCCCGAATCTGAAGACACACCCCACCCCACTCCCTGCTCAGCCTCTCAGCTCCACTTTCAACACCACAGGCTCTGGCCTTCCTGCCCTTTGAGGCTCCAGTGTGGTTACTTCACACAGACACTCAGGCGTCTTTTGCAGGGCCTCTGGTGATGACCTTAATGGGGTGTGATCATCCAGCATACTGGGTGCCACTCCCAGTGGGGTATCCTCATCACCCAGCTCTGACATGGCTGGGGGATGGTTATTTAAGTCAGAAGGGTGGCACCCCTCCTCCAACAGGGCAAAGTGTCCAAGGCCCTGCCCTCCAGCACCTCACAGACAGGTAAGAGGGAAGACCGTGTACCTGTCAGCTCGTACACAGGAGGTTGCATAACAAACTACCCCAAGACTCAGGGGCTTATGTGTCTGTGGGTTGACTGAAGTCAGTTCATCTAGGCTCAGCCGGATTGGTCTCTGAGCTTCAGGATGAAGGCAGGTTTCACCCTCTCTCCATCCTTCCTAACCAGGGACCATCCCAGGTCTCTTCTCGTGGCAGAAGTGCCAGAGGAAAAATGTCTGTGAAGGCCAATGGTTAGAACAGGCGCAGCCACTGCTGCTCATTCTTTGGGTCAAAGCAAGCTCATGACCAAGCCCAATGTCAAGGGGAAAGTATACTCCCCCACCCCAGGGGAGAATCACAGTCACGTGATACAGAGAAGGGGAAAGGATGGGCCACAGTCACGTGATACAAGGAAGGGGGAAAGGCTGTGCCACAGTCACGTGATACAGGGAAGGGGGAAAGGATGGGCCACAGTCATGTGATACAGGGAAGGGGGAAAGGATGAGCCACAGTCACATGATACAGGGAAGGGGGAAAGGATGGGCCACAGTCACGTGATACAGGGAAGGGGAAAAGGATGGGCCACAGTCACGTGATACAGGGAAGGGGAAAATGATGGGCCACAGTGGTGCAATCCTGCTGTTCCTGTTGTTCAGTTGCTAAGTCGTGTCCAACTCTTTGTGACCCCATGGACTGCAGCACACCAGGCTTCTCTGTCCTCCTCTATCTCCCAGAGTTTGCTCAAACTCATGTCCATTGACTCAGTGATACTATCTAACCACCTCATCCTCTGTGCTGTGCTGTGCTTAGCCAATCAGTCATGTCTGACTCTTTGGGACCCCATGGGCTGTAGCCTGCCAGGCTCCTCTGTCCATGAGGATTCTCCAGGCAAGAATACTGGAGTGAGTTGCCATGCCCTCCTCCAGAGGATCTTCCCAACTCAGGATCTTCCCAACTCAGGGATCGAACCCAGGTCTCCCGCATTACAGGTGTATTATTTACCATCTGAGCCACCAGGGGAGCCCAAGAATACTGGAGTGGGTAGCCTATCCATTCTCCAGGGGATCTTCCCAATCCAGGAATCGAACCGGGGTCTCCTGCACTGCAGGCGAATTATTTACCAGCTGAGCTACCAGGGAAGCCTTCTCATCCTCTGCTGCCCCTTTTATGACATTGTTGTGCTGCAAGAAGATCAAACCAGTCAATCCTAAAGTAAATCAGCCCTGAATATTCATTAGAAGGACTGATGCTGACTACAATCTATCCCAAACCTAAGTCACTCTAATAGCATCTAGGAGGCAAACGGGTCTTGGGAGAGTCCAGAGAGCTGTTGGAGGTTCGAGGATGAAGTGAGTGGTCAGCTGGCTGAGAGTCAGGGAAGGTGTCATAGAGCCTGTGAGCTGGACCTTATTCAGGCTGGACAGAATTCAACACACACACCAGTAAGAGCATTCCAGTAGAGGGGACAGTCTGAACACAGCTCAGAGAGGTACCCAGAGAACAGGAAGTGGCAGTCACATCATCTGGGCCTTCAGGGACAGGACAGGAAAGAGAGTGACCAGAGGCCAGGCTAGAGAGGCAGATGAGGATCTGAGGATGGAGGGCCAAGAATGCCAATCAGAGGAGCCTGACTGCCTTTGGTGGGCATTGGGGAGACATCGATGGTGTTAGAGCAGGGCAGGGGGCAGGGCTCTGCTGCAAGAAGGAAGCATAGGAGCAGGGGATGAGAAAGGGGGAATGGGGAGGCTGGATGTGGGAGCCAGGAGAGGTGAAGAAGGGCTGAACCACTGGGACCATGGGAGGACGGAGTGGAGGTTATGAGGAGCCAGGTCCACAGGGCTTGGTGTCCGAGGGCAGGCGTGGAGGACAATGTGATGAGAGGGAAATGGTGCCCAGGAGAAGGAGATGGGCCTCATTCCAAGCAGGTCAGGCTAATGACCACCACCCAGCAGTGAGGCCACAGTGGCCACTTCCAGCCTGGGCATGACATGTGACACAGAGGCCACGGAACTGACTGTGGGCTTCAGCCTTTAAGAACCATCCCAGGGGCTTCCCTGGTAGTCAGTGGTTAGGACTCTGTGCTTCCACTACAGGGAGTATGGGTTCAGTCCCTGGCCAGGAAACTAAGATCCCGTAAGCTGCATGGTGCAGCCAAAACAAACAAAAATCTAAAGAAAAGAGAGAGAAGGAACCATCCCAGGTCCATCGCAAAGGCCTTTCCAGATCATCCCCCACTACCAGTTACCTCTACTTCCTCATCCTCGCCCAGCCTCACATTCTTTCCGCTCCAGATCTGGGGGTGTGATCCCCCCACTCCTTGCAGCCACCCCGATTAGCAGGTGTGTCACGAGGTGATCAGCTCGGCCTCTGTCCAGAACCCCATGCCCCTGGCACGATTTCTCAGCTGGAAGATAGTGTCATACTGAGTCTTTGGGGGGCAGGGATCCCAGGATGACATGAAGGGCCCCTGTGGCCATGAGCCCAGAACAGGGACTCAGCATAGGTCACCCCCAGGCTCAGCCGCAAAGCGTCTTCTGAACCCCAGCTCAGGACAGTGAGGAAGGGTCTCCATGTGGTGTCTTCACAGCGAACTGCAGAAACCTTCTGTCCATATGTAGGTCCTGGCAGCATAGGACATACAATCTGGGGCGCGTCCCGGCAGAGGGAGGCAGGGCGTCCATCTGTGTGTGCTGAGGGCCTGTCTCGCCAGACCCCCACCCATTCACTGTGGGTGGTGGTCTTATGCTGTGGGCCCTTGGGCTCCCCCATTTGCAGATAGTTAAGAACGTGGTGGGAAGAAAGCCAACCAGCCTGGATCCCTTCCTCAAAGACCAGAAAGCCCAGCCTGCGCCTCCTCCCAGGGTCCAGTCTCTCCAGGCAGGGGAGCATGCGCCCAAGGGAATGGCAGGACCCCAGCCGGTTCCCCCTCCCAGCCAGAGCGCAGGAGGCTGCCTTGCCAGACTGCACTATGGAACCGCACTTCCCGGGCTTTTAGGGGAAGAGGCGCGCTCGTGAATAATTCAGCCTCTCTCACTGAGATGCAGACGCCCTAATAGGACTAATGGACTCACTGCCTCCAAACCCGACCCTTGTGGGACCTCTCATTCACCGACTGCTTCTGACGTCCTGCAGTGACACTCCCTAATGAAAGAGCTGCCGCATCAGCTCTGTAGACGCCTGGTGAACCCTAGTAAATCAGACTGTGTCCCTTTTAACCAGCAGACGCCAGCGAGGCAGGTGAGTGGTCCCTTCAGCTCAGGAGGCAAGTGGCAGCCGCCTCCTTGGTGGGGGGGAGATGCTGCTGCGGGACAGGCACCCCGGGAATGGACAGCATTTGGGGATGCATTTGGCTGATCTGAAATGAGACCCTCTATATATTTTCAAAGTGGGAAACCTCAAAAAGAAAGCTAGTCCTAGGTAACCACAGGAGGAAGGAGGGTGGGCGTTCTGCTGCTTAAGCCTGCTTGCCTCCCAGCCCTGCCTCTCTGCCCTTCCGGGGGACCTGGACTCCAGCTGGTACCCCGTTGGGTTCCCCATTAAGACCCAGCATTTTCGAATTTCCTCCTGATGGCAACAGGAGGCTGGGTGCTGTCTGAAAGGTCTGTTTGGAAACACAGGCCTGAGAGAGCTGGGGGCTGTTTCTTTGGGCCTTGGATTACTGATGGTTCTCGAGCAAAAATGATTTTGTTTTTCCCCTGATGCAATGCCCTGCATTTTCGAGTTGTGCCCCGGAATGATGCCGCATCAGCTCTGTAGACGCCTGGTGAACCCTAGCAAATGATGCCCCCTGCCTCCATGCGCGCCCGCTTTGGGAACTCTGGCCGGTTTCTCTGGTGTCCAGACACATGTTGCCATTTCAAAGAGACCTTCCAGGTTCCTTCTGGATCCCACATCTCTGGCTTTGGTGGCTCCCAGTAAACAGATCTCGGTTCAGGAATCCCAGGTGGAAGGCTGTTCAGCAAGGTTGCGATTCCCACGGCTTAATGAGGTTAATGTCTTCTTTCCATTTTTCTGTGTCATGGGGTCCCTTCACATGAATTCCCCAGGTCCCCATCCACAGGAACAGATTTGCAAAAGGCAGGCCCCAGTGCAGAGGGGACCCTGTAGGGTCTTTAGTTAGCAATGGTTGTTAAGGAAAGCTAATTCTTCTTGAGGTGAGTGGGCAGGGTGGCAAAGAGGAGGAGAGAGAGGGGGTCACTGAGAAATCAGGTGGCCAAGGGAGGTGTTCCAACAAGGGGAGTCTTCCCGGGACCCCTCATCCGAGCACCCAGCCCTGCTTGCCTGTGCAGGAGCCAGCTTATTTCCCTGTCCTCTCCCGCTGGGCAGCACTGTCACCGCCAGAGTCCCTCTGTGTCTTGCCTCCCTCAAGGACCTTAGGACGAGGAAGGTGTCCCAGCTCCATCCTCACTGTGCTCTGCCCCTGGGGCACAGACCCCTTGTGAGCACTGCAGCCTTGCCCTCCACCCCAGGCCAGGGGCCACCGTGCCCACCCACAGCCCACGTCTCCTCCCACAAGTCCCCTGACCCGAGCCTGCCCTGTGCCAGGGGGACCCTTTCACCCAGCGGCAGACTCTGGGCTCCCTCTGTGTGGCTGGTGGCCCTGCCCCACCCGCGGGCCCCTCCCAAGGCCACTATAACACAAGATAGGAGAGGTGACAGGCAGGGGAGACCCCAGTCCCCACAAAGATAATTGTTGTTCAGTCTCTAAGTCATATCTGACTCTTTGCAATCCCATGGACTACAGCATGCGAGGTTTCCCTGTCCTTCACTATCTCCCAGACATGATTGCCAGGTGGCAGTAGTGGTAAGGAACCCCACTGCCAATACAGGAGACCTAAGAGACGTGGGTTCAATCCCTGGGTCAGGAAGATTCCCCGGAGGAGGGCATGGCAACTCACTCCAGTACTCTTGCCTGGAGAAGCTCATGGACAGAGGCGCCTGGTGGGCCAGAGTCCATGGGGTCGCAAAGAGTCAGATATGACTCTTTAGCAATTTAGCATGCACAAGATTTAGCCTGCACGAGAACCCTACAGAGAGGCTCCCTCCAATTCCTGGCAGCACCCACCAAGTTTGTCTCATTAGGAATGTGTGACTCTGCAAGACGAGGGGCAATGGATAGAGTTTACATTTCGTCCTGAACGGCCCCTAGAACCACTCAGGCCCGTGGTGAGGCTCCTGCCTGCTGGCTCGTCTCCCCTCCACCCTGTCTTGTGTATTTTTGTGCCCACGCCACTTAGCATGACTGGTACCACGTTCCACGTCTCATGGTTGGCAGCCACCTCCCACAAACAGCACTCTCCCACCGCAAGGCCAGCCCCTGTCCAGTTATCCAGGATGGTTCCATTTCGCCCACAGCAGCCCACACAATAGGTCTCTGCCTGTCCCATTTCACAGATGTGGAAACTGAGGCTGAGAGTGGTCCAGGTACCTGCCTGGGTCACACCAAGCAGGTGACACACAGGGCTGACCCTGCCCATAACTGGGCCACTCAGCCACATGGTTACTGCAGCTCTGAGGCTGTGGCTAGATTTCTGGAGCCAGACCAGGATGGCTTTTTGCGGGTAATGTCTTGAAAGCTAATGGCTGTTGATCTCAGCCTGGCTGGGCTGGGCTGGGAACGTGTGTGTCTGAGTTTAACCCTGTTTTTCGGGAGGTGCCCTGCAGCTGCTCCCCACCCAGCTGGTCTCTCTGAACACAGACCCCCAGGGAAGCCAGGAGTGGTCTGCTTTTGCCCCACGCAGGCCACGAGTCACAGGCTACACAGCTGCCTCTGAAGCAGCTGCTTGACGGGTTGTGGGCAGCATGCATGTGGAGGGGAGGAGGGAGTTGGTGCTGCCCACCCCAAGGGCTTCCGAGGTGCCATTTCCTGGGCCACCACCCCCCCCACACCTCGAGCCTGGGGCCCCTCTGTTGCCGGCAATGTGATTCTCCGGAAAAGTGGGGATTTTTGTGTTGGGGTGTGCCTGCCGGCAGAAGCACCCATCAGAGAGACCTTAGTCTAAACCCTGTGGGAATCCAGGGGTTCCAGGCCTTGCAGCCCCCTCCCCGTGGGTCTGAACCATGGTGATGCAAGTCCTGGCCAGGAGAAGGCAGCCTGTAGAGGGCTTGGCCTGATCAGGGGCCAGCTCAGCCCCTCCCCGTCAGCTGGGCCAGCCCAGTTCCTGCTCTAGGTGCTGAGCGCGCTTGCGCACAGTAGTGAAAGTGGACAGAAGAGTCCCTTTCTTCTTGGACCTGACTTTCAGGAGGATCAGCTCAGCAAACAAGGTGATAGAGATACCTGTGGTCTGTCAGGTGATGACGCCTGCTATGGAGAAGGGACATTGAAGTGTCAGGTGGGGGTGGGGAGCTCACACGAGGAAGGACCAGCCCAGGCAGCTCCAACACCATCTCCACCCTCAGGGACTCTGCAGCTGTCTCAGGCCCCAGGATAGCCCCCAGCTCTTCCCAGGATAATGGAGCTTGTTCTCCCTTGGGGCACAGGTGGGGACAGAGCTGGTCCCTCCACCTCCCGGGCTGGCCCAGCTGACCCAGCTGAAAAGGTGAATCTCACCTGACTCAGTGATGGTGACAATACTGGGGCCCCTGTGCAGGCATCTGGGCTGGGGTGGAGGTCCATGGTCGGTGTTGGGGGGGAGAAGGGAGTCCCTGGACTGTAGCATAGCCCCTGCCTCCTGTGACCATGTCCGTGTTGCCCAGTCAAAGCCCCTGTAGGATGTTAACGTGCAACCATGGTGCAGCCCTTCACTGATCCGTTCACATGTGTGTGTGCATTGACACAGGGCAGCATTCCGTGCACACATGTGTTCCCCTCGCCTAGTCTTTCTTGACTCTGCCTCCTGGGGCTCATTGCCTATCAGTTCACGCATAGACACCTCACTCCTGAAGGCTGCACAGATTTCCATTCTATGGATGGACCATCATGTACATAGCCAGTTTCCATATTGATGGACACTTAACGTTTTTAGTTTCTGAGTATAATCATCCCTTCAGGTGACGATTTAGCAGTGGGTTTTAACGTTTAAGCTTTGCAATTTCCCAACCTTTTCCCTCCCCCTGCCCCCGCCTCACTCCCTCCTTAAATGCATCCGCTCAGTTTTCTGTTGCAAAAACTGAACTGTGACATAATTCTTTTGCGCTCGGAGCCAAAGAACTGCGCTGGCGCAGTGGCGCTTTCTACAAGAAGAGAATGCCGGTGTGGATAGCACTGCTTTCACCAGTCTGTGAACAAGTAGGGCCTTCCCCGGGGGTGCGACACCCCCGACAAAATCACACGAGAGTTTGCTTCAGCGACAGGTGTGCTTACGCTGCTTCCGGGTTGGCCCTGTAGCTGATTTTACCCAGCGAACAGCTCATGGGGCGCCGTAAAGTCCTCCGCTCTGGGGGCCGGGCTCTCTGCATGCTCCTGCCCTGTTCTCATCTGGAGCGCTCTTTTGACAGCGCCCACCTAGAACACAGCTTCACCCATGCTTGTCTCGTGGGTGCAGGGGACGAAGGGGGTGGCTCAGCCAGAGTTCCCCGCCAGCACAGCTTTGAGGACCAAGAACCTCATGTCAAGAGGTGGTTACATCCCGGGGCCGGGGCCCTGTCCCCAGGGCCCAGGACCCCTGGGTGGCCGCTCTAGCTGGAGGATGTGTCTCTGCTGCCTCCCCTACCCCCAGGGCCAGCGTGCAGCCCGAGGAACTGAGGTTGGCATAGCTCTCTAACCCATCACCACTGGGCGTTTCCCATCCGGACAGTGGCAGCTCCCGGGCCGGGTGGGACCATGTTGTCCATGACGTACAGCGAGAGCCTGAGGAGCGTGAGCAGCAGGTGTCACTCGGACTGGGCCCTGCACCCCGTCCGCCAGACCGACACGCTGGAGCTGCAGCGGCTGCGGGAGGTGCGGGCGGCCGCCCAGGCCAGGAACATGGAGAGCTTCCTGCGCATGCACGGCCTCTCCCTGGAGGGCTGCACCGCCCGGCGCACTGGCATGAAGTACCGGTAAGGGGCGGGGCAGGGCGCTGGGCGGGGGCAGGAGGTCCCCTGGACGAGGCAAGGGCTGCGGCGAAAGGGGTGCAGCCCAGGAAACGGGGTAACCACTTTGTTGTCAACTGAGGTAAATTCTTGGGGTTTAAGAATACTGACCATAGGACGTCCCTTGGCGGTTCAGTGGTTAGGTCTCCGAGCTTCCACTACGGGGGTCATGGGTTTGATCCTTGGTCAGGGAACTGAAACCCCACATGCTTCGTGGCAGGCCAAAAGCAAAAGCAGAATGCTCACTGTGGAAGAATCTGTAACGGAGGAAAAAGGAGTGTCTGCACAGTCCTCTCCTCCAGAGATAAGCACTGCGGTGTTTGGTGTCTCTTCCATGGGGAGACGGTGGTTTTTTGAAAAAACTTTGCAGCAGAGTATACTTACTATGTCATCCGTCTTCTTGCTATCTCACTGGGATGTGTTA
Source organism: Dama dama (assembly GCF_033118175.1). Taxonomy (NCBI): domain Eukaryota; kingdom Metazoa; phylum Chordata; class Mammalia; order Artiodactyla; family Cervidae; genus Dama; species Dama dama. The sequence goes on along the minus strand of NC_083694.1, from coordinate 44,335,791 downwards.
ATTATTACGGGTTGACTAATACGAATTGCTCCCCAAATGGCTCAGTGGTAAAGAATCCGCCAGCCCATGCAAGAGTTGCAGGAGATGCGGGTTTGATCCCCAGGTCAGTAAGATCCCCTGGAGGAGGGAATGACACCACACTCCAGTATTCTTACCTGGAGAATCCCATGGACAGAGGAGCCTGGCGAGCTGCAGTCCGTGGGGCCGCAAAGAGTCGGACACGACTTAGCAACTGAGCACAAGCACGAAGCACTAATTAGGGGAAAGTCCTCGATTCCTCATCTCTACCCACAAATCCATGGCAGCATCAGACCATGCGAGGTCCCAGGGACCAAGATGTGCTTGGGTTGGGCTGTCCTTTCCATGGGAAGTGTTTTTCAATAGGTGGCCTCTGAACTGGTTGCTGTGACTACGCTTAAAGCTGTGATTAGCAAAGGCTGTGGTTTGGGTGTCCCTGGTTCTCGGATGATGGGCTTATAGGGCTCATTCTATTGGAAACTCAGAAGGACACTCTGTTTAGCTCGCTTGTCATTGGAATCAGCATCTGTGACAGTGTACTGACCCACCCCCTTTCTCCTCGGAAAGTGGCCAGAGAGCCCCAGAGCTGGCAGCTGAGTCTGTAAATGACCAATATTCAGCTTTATTCCTGTGCCTTCCAGGGACAAGCACTGGCCAGAGCCAGTCACCCAGAAAAAGCCTCCTCCCCCCTTCTGCTCAGTCTGTGTTCAGTTGCCAGATCTAGCAAATAAAAATACAGAGCACCCAGTTAAATCTAAATTTCAAACAAATAACAAGTTTATGCCCTAATCGGGACATACTTATACCAGAAGTTATTTGTTGTTTATCTCAAGTCTAGATTTACGTGGGTATCCTGTATTTGATTTGATTTCCACCTACCACAGACCCCAGGCGTTATCTGGCTATTCTCTGGAGACTGGAACAGAGACCAGCCCTGTTGCTAAAACGTTTTCTCCTGTGGACAAGTGTTTGGGTCTTCAGGGGTCATTGCATGAGCACGTGGTTGTCATTTAAAGATATAAAGCACTTCTGCCCTGAGTCCAGTAGGTGGCAGAATTCTTAAGGCTTTGCATTCTAAAAATCCAGACGTAAAAGAAAGACAAAGGGTCAGCGAGACTGGCCCTAAGGACCTCCTGATTCTGCTGGAGATTTCTCAAGAGGGAGATGAGGGTCTGAATTTTCTTCTTTTTTTTTGGTGGGGGGGGGGGCGCGGGGAGCTATCCATTGATGTTGTTGTTGCTGCTCAGTCACTAAGTCATGTCCGACTCTGCAACCCTATGGACTGTATCACACCAGGCTCCTCTGTCCACGGGATTCTCCAGGCAAGAATACTGGAATGGGTTACCATTCCCTTCTCCAGGGGATCTTCCCAACCCAGGGATCAAACCTTCATTTCCTGCATTGGCAGGGGGATTCTTTACCACTGGGCCTCCTGGGAAGCCCAAGTCATTGATTGTTGCTGTTTGGCTATTTGTTGTTCAGTTGCTAAGTTGTGTCTAACTCTTTGCGACCCCATGGACTGCAGCACGCCAGGCCTCCTTATCCCTCACTATCTCCCAGAGTCTGCCCAAGTTCGTGCCCATTGAATCAGTGATGCCTTCCAACCATCTCATCTTCTGTCACCCTCTTCTCCTTCTACCCTCAATCTTTCTTTCCCAGCATCAGGGTCTTTTCCAATGAGTCAGATCTTCACATCAGGTGGCCAAATTATTGTAATATCAGCATCCTTTAATTAATTCAGAAATATTTGAGGACCTACTTGACTCCAGGCAACAGGCTTGCAGACATTGCATAACCAGGACAGACAGGGTCCCTCCCCACCCTCTTGGATGTTCCATCCTGGTTGGGGGGTGACAGAGAAAAAGCAGATAAATGGCCTAAGAGAGTCAGGGAGGCCAGGGACAGCTGAGACTCCAGCCATCTGAAAGGAGGACCACTGGAAGTGGTGGGGAAGAACCTTCCAGTTCAAGGGGACAGGGGAACATTTGAGAAAAGAAGGCCTGGGCCAGAGTGAGGAAGACAAGAGCAGTAGAGGGGAGGCCAAGGGAAGAGGCCAGGGGATTGTCCTCCTCCTGGGAGACCCCAGCTCCATCAAGTATAGATATCATTTGTGATGGAGGGTGCCCTGGGGTGAATTATGTCCCTCCAAATTTCATCCACCCAGAAGCCTAGGTTGTGAGGCTACTTGGAAATAGGGTCTGTACAGATGTAATTAGATGAGCTTACACTGGAGTCGGGTGGGCCCTAAATCCAATGCCTGGTGTCCTAATAAGAGGCCCAATGAAGATGCACAGGGAAGAGGCTTTGTAATGGTGGAGGCAGAAATTAGAGTGATGTGGCCACAGGCCAAGGACTGTGGTCACCAGAGGCTGGCCAAGGCCAGGACAGACCCTCCCCTGGAGCCTACAGAGAGAGCCCTGCCGTGCCCACACCCAGATTTCAGCCTTCTGGCCCCCGTTGATGTGAGAGAACCAAGTTCCGTTGCTGAAAGCCCCCCAGTTCGATGAACTCTCTTGCAACAGCCCTAGGACCCGAACACAGCTTGAGGTTGTGGATCCTGGGAAAATGTCCTATTTTCCTGACACTCTAAGAAAAAGGTCTGTGTCACATCTGAAGCTTGATGGACTAACAACTGTGAGGCTGAAACACCCTGAGAACCTTGCTTCACAAGCAGCAGGGTTGACAAGAAAACCGCTTGAGCCTTTAGCATCTGATGGGCCAGAGGTAGTCACACTGTGGGGCCCTTTATTCATCTGGTGGATTTCATCTGCTGTACCCGGGAATTTCAGTTAACTGGGAAGAGAGCCTCTGGAACCATGGCCACCTGTTATGAAAGATCCCAGATAAATGCCCTTCCAAGGTTAATGTTCCCGGCAGCAGCTGGGCTGGGACTCTGTTAAACCTGGTCTTAAATATTAATGTAAAAAAGATAATGCCTCCAGATAAGTGCTGCCTGGTGGAGCAAGGTGAACACCATGCCGCCGGCCCAACACATTATCAGTTGAACTGAGCCTGCAGCTGGGAAAAGATTTCATGTTAACTTCACCCTTTTTTTAAAGACGGTCCTCAACTCCTGCTGTTTTTAAAAAAAAAAAAGGCACTGAATTTTAAAATCTCCACAGTCCCTGTGTCAGCTCCCCCTTCCCACATCCAGCTGGCTGCAGTGATGGAGGGTCCGGATGTGTGGCATGAGACAGGGCAGCAGCTGTGGTCGCGGGCCCACATGGTGCCAGGTGGACACTGGACCCTGGTTCAAGGACACTCCTCTTCTGCCACACACGGCCCTGAGAAGGAACCCAAACTCCCCACTGGATCCCGCACACGCTGCCTCTGATTTTGGCCTGTACTCCTCTTCCTCCCGCTCAGGGTGCACCTGCCTTTCATTCATATCTCAAAGGAGCTCACTGCATCCCGCAATCCTTGCACATCCTCAGTGTCCCCCAGAGGGTGCATCCTCCAGATTTTCACAGGGCCGGCTCCCTCCCATCAGCACAACTTTGGCCTCAGAGAGACTTTCCCCACCACCTGGTCTAAACAGATGCCCAGTGAGTCACCCTCAAGCCCACTATCCTCTTACCTTGTTTTTGCGCGTTTGCATCCCGCTGACAGCATGACCTTTGTTCTCAGCATCTAGAGCGGTCCAAACCTCTATAAGTACTGGCTGGCTGGTGTTTCCCAGTCTTAGTCTTAACCCACTTTTCAGAACATTCTCCTTCTGGAAATGTCTCTTTCCTGCTGCTTCCTCGGCAGCAGGACTGGAAGCTGCGTCTGAGACTCTCTGATGCGGCCTGGAGGGCAGGGAGCCCTAGGCAACGAGCCTTGGCCATGAACTTCTGGCAGGGTGCAGGGTCCTACCTGCCTGCAGTTTTTGACTCTAGAGTGTGGCCTCTTACCACTAGCCTCTTACAGGAATCACAGACAGTATCTGATTTGTGGTCAAGCTCATCAAACAGACTTGCTCGTTTATTCACAGGAGGTCACTTCAAGCTGGGCCAGTCAGAGAAAACTTCCTTGAAAAATCTGGGAAGCCAGGTGTGTCTTGAAGGATGGGTAGGAAGAAGGAGGAGGGGCAGGAGGAAAGACAGGTAAGGATTGGTGAGTGGACCAGTCTCGGGTGACAGGCAGGGCAGGTCTACCTTGAGCTGGTCCTATATCAGTGTTAGGGGTTGCCCTAACACAGCACACACCACACAGAAGCCCAGAACAGCAGCTATTTATTCTCTCACGATCGGGAGCCCAGAAGTCCAAAAGCCAGGGGTCAGCAGGGCCACACTCCCTCTGAAGGCTCTCAGGAAAGATCCAACCTTGGCTTTTTTTATAATTTTAATTGGAGAATGGTTGCTTCACCATGTTGTGTTAGTTTCAGCTTTACAGCCAAGTGCATCAGTTATACACACGCACATATCCACTCTTTTAGATTCTTTTCCCATATAGGTCATTACAGAGTACTGGGTAGGTTCCCTATGCTGTGTAATAGGTCCTTATTAATTACCTATTTTGTATATAGTAGTGTGTATATGTCAATCCCAATCGCCCAATTGAGAGTGGAAAACAGTGACAGGTTTTATTTTCTTGGGCTCCAAAATCACTGCAAATGGTGACTGCAGCCATGAAATTAAAAGACATTTGCTCCTTGGAAGAAAAGCTGTGACAAACCTAGACAGCATATTAAAAAGTAGAGACGTTACTTTGCCAACAAAGGTCCATGTTGTCAAAGTTTTTCCAGTAGTCACTTATGGATATAAGAGTTGAACCATAAAGAAAGCTGAGTGCTGAAGAATTGATGTAATTCTTTTCAATTGTGATGCTGGAGAAGACTCTTGAAAGTCCCTTGGACTGCAAGGAGATCAAACCAGTCAATCCTAAAGGAAATCAACCCTGAATATTCATTGGAAGGACTGATGCTGAACCCGAAACTCCAATACTTTGACCACCTGATGGGAAGAGCCAACTCATTGGAAAAGGCCCTGATCCTGGGAAAGATTAAGGTCAGGAGGAGAAGGGGGCGACAAAGGATGAGGTGGTTGGATGGTATCACTGACTTGATGGACATGAGTTTGAGCAAGCTCTGGGAGATAGTGAAAGACAGGGAAACCTGGTGTGCTGCAGTCCATGGGGTCACAGAAAGTAGGACATGACTTAGTGACTGAACAACAATAGCCCTTCCCCTTTGGCAACCATAGGCTTGCTTTCTATAATATATCTGTGCTTCCTTGACTTTGTCTATAGACATATCACTCCAATCTCTGTCTCTGTCTTCACATGACTATTTTCCCTCTGTGTGTCTCTGTCAGTCTCCAAATTCTCCTCTCCTCATGAGTACAGCAATCATTGGATTTAGGGCTCACCCCAATCACCTCCTCTTTATGTCATGACATCTACAAGATTCTTTTTCTGAAGATGGTCATATTCATGGGTGCTAGGAGTTAGGACATGGACTTGTCCCTTTGGGGGACATGTTTCAACCCACACCGGGTCACCAGGGCTCACTCAACTCCCAAGCCTGCAGGAATGTCATTGAGTGTCCTGGGGGGAACCCAGCTCTGGACAAGTCATGTAGTCTCCCCAGGTCTCAGTGTCCCCATCTGGAAAGCAGAGACTATAGTCACTTCCTCGTAGAATTGTCCTGAGGACTAAAGAAAGTAGTGATGGAAACCAAAGCTCCAGGCTTGGCTCCTGGTGAGAGAGAAACTGTCTTGGAATATCATGGGTACCAACAGAAGCACCTGGAGAAGCAGCTCATGTTCTGTGTGGCCATCAAGCAGATGGGAAGCGAGGGAGGGAGGGAGAGAGGTGGTGAGACGAGCCAGTCATTCTGGAAGAGCTGCCGTGCCACTATCCAGGGGTCTCCCCAGCCCCCTGGGGCAGGTTGGGGGGGATCCCAGGCACCATGCCAGAAGCTCCTGTTGTAAGGAATTCTCTTTGGTGGCATTCTGTGGACATAGCAGGGCTTTTACTCGGGGTGGCTGCCCCTCAGATTCATCACGGCAGGAACCAGCCACTTTGTTTTAACAACGGCAGGTACTGGAGAGGCAGAAAAAGAACCCCAGATCTGCTGTGGCTCAAAACCATCCACACTCGATGTTTCTACACCACGCCCTTGTCTGGGATTCACTTCTCCACCAAAACACGTTTGAAAGGAGAGACCCTTTGGAGTGACATTTAATTGTGGCAAGTTCAGGTTGAGATCTTATGCTTTCGGTTTTCCACTCTTGTCTTTTCTTGTGATTTTCTAAGTACATTAAGAGTTTGTGACCCCTGTCTGAGGCACGTGGAAAGTTCCAGCTGTGCAAACCCACCCACCCAACTCCTCCGCTCAGCAGTTCTCTGCTGGACCCGCCACATTTGCCCTGGATTCCCCGGGCGGGTTCTGAGGTCAGACGTCCATTCCCACCGTCCCCACAATGCATTACAGAGGCTTGAGCAGAGACTGGGGACTCTACACCGGGCCAGGTGCAAGAGTCCTGGGAGAGTGGCTCCTGTGTGGCCCCCAGGCCTCTGGTATCACTGGGGAGGCTGAGGTCTGACACCCGTAGGAAGGAAGGTTTATTGGTGCTTGAGAAGCGGGGGAGACTGCTTCACACGGCATGTGCTATCTCAGCTGATGCCAGGGGATGACAGGAAGTTAAAAGGCAGAGAAACAGGAAGGGCACTGCCATAGGGAACAGCAAGAGTGCAGGCCCAGAGTCTTTTGAAAGCGTTGACATTTTTTTTCAGTAACAGTTATATTGAGATATAATTCACATACCATATACCCATTTGTTGTTCTGTCACTCATTCATGTCCAACTCTTACAATTTAATGGTTTTAGTATATTCATATAACTGTGCAAAAATCACCAATTTTGGAACATTTTTGTCACCCCCATAAGGAAATCCCATACCCACATTAGCTATCATTCCCTGATTCTCCACTCCCCCCACCCCCTAGAGTCACTAATCTGCTTTCTGTCTCTATGGATTTGCCTATTCTGAATGCTTTTTTTTTTTTTAATTTTATTTATTTTGGCTGCACTGGGTCTTCATTGCTTTGTGCAGACTCTCTCTAGTTGTGGTGAGCGGGAGCTACCCTCTAGTTGTGGAGCGCGGTTTTCTCACTGCAGCGGCTTCTCTTGTGGCCAAGTGGAGCACGGGACTGATTCAGCAGTTGCAATGTGCAGGCTCAGTAGTTGTGGCACACGGGCCTAGCTGCTCCGAGGCAGGTGGGATCTTCCTGGACCAGGGATCAAACTCGTATGCCCTGCATTGGCAAGCGGATTCCCAAACACGGCACCACCAGGGAAGTCCCCTGAACATTTCATATGAATGGAATCATACAGTACATGGCCTTAAAGAACCCGCCTGCCAATGCAGGAGACCTAAGAGACACAGGTTTGATCCCTGGGTTGGGAAGATCCCCTGGAAGAGGAAACTGCAACCCACTCCAGTGTTCCTGCCTGGAGAATGCCATGGACAGGGGAGCCTGGTGGGCTACTGTTCATAGGTTCTCAAAGAGTCAGACTCAACTGAAGTGACTTAGCATGCCCATGACTCGTTTCTTTCTCTTAGCATGATGTTTTCCAGGATCATCCATGTTGGGACCTGTGTCAGTACGTCGTGCTTTGTATGGCTGAATAACATTCTACTGTGTGGATATAGGAAGCTAAGATCCCACATGCCTCGGGGCCAAAAAACCAAAACATAAAATGGAAGCAATATTGTAACAAATTCAATAAAGACTTTAAAAATGATCCACATCAGAAAAAGAAATGCATTTTCTCAGGCCCAGCCCTAGAGCTGCTGATTCCGTAGGTGTGGTTGGGGCCCAGGAATCTGCATTTGTAACAAGCTCCTCTAGCATCCTGCTCAGGTATTGAGCATCCCTGCTGTGGACTGTAAGCTCCACAAGCCTGGGGAGGAGCCAGAGACAGGGTCTTTGCCACCTGCAGCCTCTTCAGCAGGTATGTGGGCTTCCTGAGAGCCAGGGTCTATTGTCTTCAAGTGCAGGGCCCAGTTGGTAGAGGGCCCAGCTCGTAGAGGGGCCAGCACTGCAGCCTGCCCTGCCTCCTTCCCATCGCCCGTCACCCAAGGGGCTCAGGGACCCACGCCAGGCAGGTGGAAGAGGAAGGCAGCGCTTGCCTGTGGATCCTGAGGGGCCCCTACTGGCCTCCACAGGTGGCGTCTGTGACCTGCCAGGGCCCCCTTGGCAAAGGTACCAGCTCTGCCCTCCTTTGTCCCCAGGACCAGGTCCCCCCCTGGGGAGTGGTTCCTGCTGCCGAGTCAGGCCATGGGGAGGGCAGACAGGGTACACTTACCGATTGGGGGTGGGGAGAGTCTCTCCCAAGGGCCTCTCCTAACTCCATGGCCAGAAAGCCCTTCTTCTCTGCTGAGGGATAGTGGGAGTGCTTCCTGAGGACCGGACCCCAGTGTGAGCACTTTTGTGATCTGAATGCCCTGGTGACCTGCACTGGACCCAAGAGCACTGAGGCTTGGGGAGGGAGTCACTTGCCCCTGGCTGCCCAGCTCGGGAGCAGCGGGGCTGGGACTGGACGGAGCAAGGTTTTATTATTAACTTCTCAAAAAGGCAGGGCCAGATCTGAGAGCAAGTGCAGCCACCGTCCTCTGTGAACATCTCAGGGTGGCTTCTTCTCTGAGTCCTGTCAGAGCACAGGCTAGATAGCCAGCAGGCGTGCAAGGTTCCTGCAGAGCCGGCTCCTGAGGGACAGAGTGGTCCTCGGGCCAGCCACCTCATTCTGTCAGTGGAAGTCCAGAACTCAGAGATGGCGGGACACTCGCCTGGGATCATACAGCAAATTAGCAGCAGAGCCTGACCACCTGCCTCCCATCCACCCTCTCCTTCTCAGTCACAGGGCAGGAAGGGACCTAAAAGTCAGCCATGGCGAGGGCCACCCTGCAGGGTGAGAGTGGCATGCTTGGGGTCAGAGAGCAAAGCCAGCCCTTCCTGCCAATGGGGGCATCTCTCAGGGTTTCAGGGAAGCCCTTAACCTTGTTCCAGAAGAGCTTGTTCCCATCTTCATCCTGATCCCCTTAGTGTGGGAAAGGAGGCTGGGCTAAAGCAGAGGATTTTCATTCATTCATTCATTCATTCATCCATCCTTCCATCCATTCATTCATTCCTTAGTTTATTCATACATTCACTCTAAAAGTGTTTATTGAGCCTCAGCTGCAAGCTAAGTACTGTGCAGAGTGCTGGAGCGTCTCAGGTCTCTGAGACCACAGGCTTCTTTCCTCACTTCACCTGGGTCATTACCATTCAGAAAGAGTGGCCCTCTGTCCTCCAGATCTCTGGTGATTTGACTTCTTGTGCCAAAACCTGGTTGCAGCCTTGTTTTCTTGGATGAGAATCGCCACGGGACAGAGTTGGCCAGGCCGACTGCCTGCACGCTCAGCCATCCACTCGGCTGCAGTGCCTGCCTCGTCCAGTCCCAGCTGAGCAGCTGTCAGCCTGGAGCACCCGTGCCGGCCTCCCGGGGATCGGCCAGGGCAGCCGGGCAGCTTGTGCATCCGCTTCATTAATAATGAATCGCCAGACGCCTCCCACACCTCCCGCGCCTCTCGCCAGTCACCTCGTTGACTTGGTGGGAGTCTCAACAGCCACGGTGAGCAGACCCAGGCTCCCTCTGAGAGACCCGGGGAAGCCTGGAGAAGCAGCTGCTTCCCGAACCCCCTGGCTGCCACACTGATGGGAGACACCCTCCCTCCCCCTCCTGCTGTCAGAGGACGGCAGTGTCGCTCATTGGTCGCGAGTTACTGGCAGCCCAGCCCTGCCGGACACAGCTGGGCTGGGGGTTCAGGCGGGCAGAGCCAGACCAGGGTGGGGCAGAGGACGGACCCGCAGAGAAGGGAGAGAAAATGGCATTGCCCCCCACCCCTGGGTTTCTGAGTTCTATCTGATCAGATCTTCTCTAGCACATTTCTGGAAATTTGACTCCCTTCTGTCTGAGACCACATGGGCTTTTTCTACATCATTGCCTTTGGAAATCTTCACTTCTGGCAGCTCCTTCAGCTTCTGAGATAAAGTCTTGTCCCAGGCGGAGAGGGGCTTCCTGGGGCAGATGACCTTGGAGCCCAGAAAGAGAGGGGACGTGGTCAGGAGCTGATCGCCGGCGACATGCAGGTGTCCTTCGTATGCTCGGAGCATGGCCTCAAGGGCCGGGGCCCTGAGGAGCGGCTGGGCCGGCCAGCGGCCAGCAGCCCCAGCCTGGGCACCCGAGGCCGCTTCCGTGCGGTGGCCATGGTGGCCCGGAGCCTGGGACAGCTGTCGGTGCAGAGCCTCCCGAGCGCAGGCGACGCCAGCGTGAAGCAGCCCGGGATGAAGTATAGGTATGCAGTGCGCGGGGCTGTGCGGGGCAGGGTTGCCCTCCCCACAGTGTCTGGGGGAGCTTGGCAGATGTGGGGGGAGGAATAAAATCGAGGTCAGGGTCAGGCCCCAGTTTCTTCCCCATCATTGGTGGGGAGGGATGATGATGCCTTTTCTCTCCTTCTGCCTGTTTGTTTCCCTTCCTGGGGGCAGGGGCTGGGGGTTGTCACTAGAGCTGAGCACGCCCCACCCCATGTCAGATACTGTGTGATACTTCCTTTTCCTGGCAGCCCCAGGGCAATGACCACAGGTGCCCTGCCCTCTCCCTGGGCACACAGGCCTCAGGAATGCCCCCTGAGTGGTCTGATACCTTTGCAGCTAAGCCACCTTGACAAACCTCAGTTTAAGAGTCAGGGATATAGGGTGAACCATGTGATAGAGTTAATCTTCCCCCACTCCTTGACCTGAGCCGAACCCCAGACCCAGATTCCTCTACAGCAGGATTCAGCCTCTGCAGGGCACAGGCAGCAGCTGGAGTTCTCTGCTAAGGGCTCAGACCTGGCTTCTGTGTGTCCCTCTGCTTGGGCCTAGCCCCCCACGTGCTCTGGGGGGACTCTGTACGTAGAGAGCATGCAAAGGTCCAGTGTCAGCGGGGCCTTCCTGACATTCCTTGCTTCCCCCCTTGCCCTACCCAGGGTCTTGCTCAGATGCCCAATGGGATGCCCCCAGGTGCAAAAGGAGGGCTGGATCTGAACCCTGGACCCCTGGGTCACCCAGCTAGAGGTCTGGCCTTCCTATAATTTTCTTAATAATTTTTGTTGAAGGAGAGTTGCTTTACAATGCTGTATTAGTTTCTTCTGTTTACAGCAAAGTGAATCAAGTTTATATATACATATATCACCTCCTTTTTGGATTTCCTTCCCATTCAGGTCACTGCAGCATGTTAAATAGAGTTCTCTGTGCTATACATTCGGTTCTCGTTAGTTATCTATTTTATACATAGTATCAATAGTGTATATGTGTCAATCCCAATCTCCCAGTTCCTCTTCCCCTTCTTTCTCCCTTGGTACCCATATGTTTGTTCCCCACATCTGTGTCTCTATTTCTGCTTTGCAAATAACAAAGGAATATTATTCAGCCATAAAAACAAATGAAATTGGGTTATTTGTAGAGACATGGATGGACCTAGAGAGTGTCACACAGAGTGAAGTGAGTCAGGAAGACAAAAGCAAACATCATGTATTAGTGCATGTGGAATCTGGCCTTTCTTACTCACGAGTTTCTCTGTACTTAGAGCCTTGAGTGCTTTGAGAATGATGTTCCAGGGAAAGGGTAGTTCTTACCACAAACCATCTTCATGAACCAGAAAAGCTAAGTTAGGTCCCTGGTTTCCAACTCTGCTCTCTGAGACTCAAATCACATGGGCCACCAACCTCAGAAAAGGCTGCAGAAGAATCTGGTTGTATTGGAGGAGGATGGGTTTCTAGCTGGTATTACTGCTGCTGCTAAGTCGCTTCAGTCTTGGTTGGTACCAACTTGAAAAGTATTGAAAGAATGGATCCTAAGAAATGAGCTGTGTGGCTTAAACCTCTAGCTTAAACCTTAAACCAGTGCCCAGAAAATGGACCTCATGTGAAGGACCCGTGTCATAAGTCCCAGGCCTCCTCAAGATGAATTCTGGGATAACAAGGCCTTCTGCATCTCCACCTGTAACCCTCCTGCCCTGGATCTTTGGGGACATTTGACATGCTTTTATGGGTCTTTGGGGTACAGAGCTTTTGTTCCCATCCATCCTCTCAATTCAGTAAGGACAATTCAGAGCAGAATTCTCTTCTAGAAACTCTGGTGGTTTATCTTTTGTTAAGTGGGAACCAAAAACAAAGAGTAAACAGAATCTATTTTTTAGTTTAGATACATGTTACCTGCCGAGACTTTTAAGTCAATCCTAAGATCATCAAAAGAGTGAGACCATTTCTAAAAGTATGAAGGATAATGTACACAGGAAATGTGGCTATTGACAGGATTTCCCTGCCAAGATCTTAAGATCTGTTGAAGATTGGACATCAAAGAGCCTGAATGCTTAAGATTACTGTGTGCACCTATGTGTGTACATCCGTGTGTGTGTGTGTGTGTGTGTGTGCATCTATGTGTGCACCTATGTGTGCATCTGTTTATGTCCACTTGTGTGTACATCTGTGTATGTGCACCAGTGTGTATGGATCTGTGTGTGCATTGGTGTATGTGCATCTATGTGTGCATCTGTATGTGTGCACTTGTGTGTGCATGTGTGTGTGTGCACCAGTGTGTGTGCACCTGTGTGTATTGATCTGTGTGTGGATCTGTGTGTGTGTGCACCAGTGTGTGTGTGTACCTGTGTGTATGTGTATCTGTGTGTGTGCATGCCTGTGTATGTGTGTGTGTGTGACATGTTGGAGGCACTGAAGGCAAGACAGGCAGCGTAGGGAGGTGCTCGCTGGGTCAGAGGGTTCAGAGTCTGAGACCCCAGCCCCAGCTTTCCACCCTGGGGGACCCCACCTGTCCTTACAGGTGGCAGGGCCTGGGGAGCTTGCCTTGGCGGTAAGAGGGAGAAGGTGGGCTCATTTCCCTGTAGGTGTATAGTCTCAGAGCTGAAATGGAAGTCAGAACCCAAACCACCAGACACCTCTGCTGAGCACTAGGTCCCTGCCTGATGGGGTTGTTCCATGATGACTCTCCCAGGATCACAGCCAGGGTACATGTAGGTGGGAGCTACAGGGGGCCTGATCCAGGAACACCCACTACTGACCACCTCCTTAAGGAGCTGGCCCTTCACAGTGGCACTGAGCGTGATGTGGCCTGTGCCACCGGGGTGCACGTTCTTGCCAAAGGGTCCCTTTGGCACTGAGCAATAGAGATGCTCAGTGTGGAGGAGGGGAGACCCCAAGGCCTGTGAGTAAAAAGAGGGTCCAGCACTGGATCCTGAGGGTCTGGTCCCAGGCCTGGGCTTCTCAGCCCCACCTTAAACCAACAAGCACCCCCAGGACCTGTGGCTGCCAGATGCAATCTGATGGCAAAGGTCTGGTAGCCCAGGTCCGTCATAGGAAGCCTGGAGTCTGGGGGCGGGCAGGGCTGTAAACAGATAATCCCCTGCAGGGTGACAGCCGACAGGAAACCCCAGCATCCCTGTCCATCAAACCATCTCCAAGGCCAAGTTGCTTTCCATCACCTGACCACATTTTTGTCCTCCGCCCAGATGGCTGAAGTTAAAGGCCCTGAACAGCTATTTTTAAAGGATGCATAATTGCCTAGAATGTGAAATGCAGTGTTTAAGGGTGCGGCCCATTGGGGTGGGGGGGGGGGGCAGTGCTGCATGAAAAACGTCACTATTTTCCTCCAGCAAAGGTTAAATCCCTGAGTCCTCATTAGCCATTTTTCCAGACCACAGGAGGGCCAGGAGACAAATTAATAAAGACTAACATTATCGGGGTTTAGGGATTTAGCCAACTATTATATCACTGTGGCGAGTTTTAATTAAGGGAAGAAAACCTGTAAGAAATGCTTTCCCCATGTAGAAAGTTTTGAGCGGCAGTGTGTCTCCAGCCGAGGTCCACACGAAGCTGTGCTCTGTTGGGCTGCCCCCACCCCCACCAAGCTGCCATATTTGTAAAGCTTCCAGCCCGGAGATACCCTGTCCTTTCTCATTCCTCCTCTGGAGGCCTGGCAGCGGATGGCAGAACTAATACCATCATTTTAACAGGGAAACAACTTGAGCGGGGTAATTGCAGCATGGCGTGGTGTCCTAGTTTTGCTAAATTATTCCTGTGGGCAGTGGGTGGAGCCACAGCTGCATCACCGAGCACCCTACATCCGCCCGAGGAAACTCGGAGCCCCTTCTGATGGGCAAGGGCAGTCGCCTCTCTTCAACCACAGACACAGGTGGGCTCAGCCTGCTGTCCTGTGTCCTCACCTGTCTGCTACTAAAGCCGCCCAGCCCCTGAACAAGCTGTGCGTGCCGGCACTTAGTTGCACACTGATGAAGGGCAGTTGCAGGAGGACAGGCCTAAAACTTCACCTTCTGCAGAGCCTGGCCAGGAAATTGCTCCTCCACCATCATGCCTGGGGGTGGTTTTAGAGAGGCGGGGGTCTCAGTCTCCCTCCCAGCACCTGGATTTATCCAGACCAGGTGCCCAAGTCTTCAAACACCCAGGCATCACAAACAGGGTTCTAAAGGTTTTCATGACTGTGCTCATTTCCAGGGAAGGGGCTTCTCAAAGGGGTTTATGACCCAAAATGGTTAAGACTACTGATTAGAACTTTTAGTCCCTGATGCTTTGTTATCGGACCACTCCTAAGCAGCATTCTAATTTCTCACCCCAAGTATTTTCTCACTGGTGTAAGATAAACTAGCTAACCTGCTAAAAAGAACTGGCCTGATACAGGGTCTATAAGTGATGTCATTGTGCTTTTCTTTCTTTCTTTAATTCCTTTTTAATTCCTATTTCTTTATACATAACAAAACACAAGTTCACTTTCTACTTAGCAAGCAACATCAATTCAAGTATAATTTAAACTATGTAAGAAAATGTTTAAAGAATGTGTTCGAGTCATCAACTCTTGAATTTCATACATACTGTATTTCAGATCTCTCCTCTCAAGTCTGAAGCTAAATCAAGAATATTCCAAGTATTTTTTCCCTGTTTTTGGAGCTATAATTGACCCATAACATTGTATAAGTTTAAGGTACAATGTGATGATTTGATACATTTACCTGTTGTGACGTGATCACCACCATCGGTTTAGTTAACATCTGTCACCTCACAGAGTTATGAATCACGCCTCTTTCTAGGGTCATAAACCAAGTGGCTCTAGGTTGGAATGTGCAAGCAATGCTGAGGGCATTAGTAGATTATTTCACTGATTTATAGGAAAAAAAAATAAACACAAGGGGAAACTTGAGTTCCGTTTTTAACATGGTACCATTTAAAGCCTATTTGATTTATATAGTTTCTCGAATAAGGGAAAGGCTGCCGTCCACCCCACCCCACCCCAGTGCTGTGCTTTCTTGAAAATGAGACTCCTGCAGAGTCAGTGTTCTGTGTCCCTTTGCCCAGGCGCACATGTTATCCCATTTCATCCTCACAGCAACCCCCTGAGAGAGGCAGCATCGCAAACCCATTCTATAGATGAGCTCACTGAGGCTTCAGGTGGTTACATGATACACCCAGGGGCAGTCATACAGCCAGGAAGGTCAAAGCAGGGTTTGAACTACAGCTTCTGAGCCTCTGCCGATCCACTCCCCTCTCTGGAAAAGAAAACAGCTGCTATCATGTCCTCATTTAGGAAAAACTACCAGCATATCCTGTAGGAATAGTGGGCCAGTGGCTGGGCTGATTTTAATGGAAATGTAATGAGAAATCTGGGCAATTTAGAACTACTTAAATTTGGTGACAAACTGTTACCAAACTGCTTACAAGTTTATTCTATCCACCCCCGATCAACAACCAGCTGTGATGTGGGCAGGGTCCAGGGATCTTATAACCGGGGAAACTGAGGCTGCAGAAGGTCAGAGAGGGGAGGGTCAGGCTAGCCCCACACCTGCTTCCCAGGGGGCCACCCACGTGGGGTAGAAAAACAGGACATAACACCCACTGAAGTGAGAAACATCCAAGGGCCCTGGGAAAGGAGGCTGGGGTCCACCCTGTGCATCTCTCACAGCTCTCTGGCTGTGAGGTAGGGTATCACAGCCCAGGCAGGTCCCAGGACCGGGATGTCTCAGGAGGGAGGTGGACTTGTGCCCTGCCACTTGTTGACCTCACCATCCAGGCGGCTTCCATAAAAGGCTGGAGAGGGGGCCACCACTGGGGTGGGGAGCGTGTTCTCAAAGTCTGGGTGGAATCCAACTTTCTCCCAGGGTGCTCTTCTGTAAAACAGGATATCAGAAAAAGGGGATTGCCTGCCGCACTGAGCTTTTGGGGAATCGGTGACAGGGCCACCCTGCCCGCTGCCCTCGGGCAGGCTCCAGCCCAGCCAGCCTTGGCAGGAGGGACAGGCCAGGCCGGACAGGAAGCCCAGGCCTCAGCAGGGCGCTGCCGCCCTCTGTGACCCCCTGAAGGCATTAGTGACAGCCTGCAGCTGGTCCCCATGGACCCGGGACAGGCCCCATCTGGCAGGCACTAAGCAGGCCTGTGGTGGGGCCCCAGGCAGCCCACGCAGCTGTGGCCACTAATCCTGACCAGGACGTGTGCCGCCAGGGGTCAGTCTGGCTCTCGCCCTCCTCCGTGGCTCTGGCTGGGGGTCAGGCCTGCTGCGGGCACGGGCGCCCCTCCGTGGAGCTCTCATCTCCCCTGATTCCTCCTGCAGAGAGACAGGTCCAGGGGCCACATGGCCCAGGGGATGTGAGACTAACTTGTCCTGTACTCCACGAAGAGGGGAAGTGAAGATAAACGCAGATGTGGCACTAAAGAAATGCAAAGAGAAGCTTCTCACGAGAGAGGGTCCGCAAGGCCTGACCCAGTCTTGTTTCAGCCCATGAAACAACACGGGGCCCATTCCATGTTCTCCCCCAACGGTGGCTTCGAGGGCCCTGCGGCGGTCACAGCGTGGCCTGTCCCAGCAACATGGCTGTGCCCTGGTGTGTGGGGTGGGGGACAGATGGCCCTTTACCCCAGGGTGGGTGAGCAGCAGGCTTCTCTCCAAAGGACCCCTGGCCTTCAGAGCCTTAAACGACATGCATGAGGGGTTCGGGAGACTGGGCAGTGGAAACAATGGGTCCTGCCCTTAGCTTCCGAGAACTCACACCACGTTTGTCTTCCAGGAACCTGGGCAAGTCGGGCCTGCGAGTCTCCTGCCTGGGGCTCGGTGAGTGTGGGGGCCTCTCAGTGCCGTGGTACCCACAGAAGCAGGGGTGGTGGGAAGGCTGAAGGGGTCACCTCTGGGGGTGAGGGGAGGGAGTTTCACCCGGAGCCAGGGTTGGGGGGAAGGAGAGGCTTGGTTGCCGTGACAACCAGGAGGCCATGGAGGAGGGGCCTAGGACAGGGAGGGGACAGAGATGCAGCCTTAGTGAACACCAGGGCACTCTGCACACACAGCCCCCTGCCCAGCAGCAGAGAACCAAGGAAGCCCCCTGCCCCCGAAGCCGGCACCTTCTTTCCTTACATAACAGGGTCCCTCATGAACAGCAGTCAGATTTTGCCCTTTTTTTCCTTTTGCCAGATATGATCTCTGTTCCGAGAACATGCTGTCTCTCCACTTCACAGTGCACATGTACACACACACACACACACACACACCACCCAGGAAGTGTGAGGACACAGCTGTCAGACCAGCGCATCTTCAAAGAGACAGCCCTGGCCCTGCTGCCCACAGGGTGTCCCCGGAATAGGAATTGCAGTGGCAAGAGCCCCAACAAACCCGTCACAGCCCGCCAGCCAGCTGCCTGCTCTGGGCGCTTACTGTCCCCTTCGTTCCTTGGCCCCAAGAGACAGAGACTTGCCCCAAAGGCCAGGAGTCCACACGTGCCCAGCACACGCTCACGCAGAGCAGCAAGGTGGCCCATGGCTGCCTTCCCCCACTGCCATGTCCTGCTACCTGAGGTCTAAGCACCCTGGGGAGAACTAGCATCCCTGGGGGCATTCTCTGACTTCAGCCTCTGTCTCTCCTTCCAGGAACATGGGTGACCTTCGGAGGCCAGATCACCGACGAGGTGAGATGGGGCTCCCTCGTTCCCCCAGGCCCCGGGGAGGGCCACCAGCGCCCTGGGTACGTGGTAAAGTCTTCCAAATGTACCAGGTGGTCTTCGCTCAGGGCGGCCTCCATGGCTCCCTCCTTCTGTTTCTCCAGGGTGCCCTGGGGGACAGCAGAAAGGGTGAGCCAGGCAGTGGTGCCAACACCTAGCAGCTGGGTGCCTTGAGGCTTCAGCAGATCCTTTAAAGTCCCAGAAACTCAGCTTTCTCATCTGTGTGACCCCCGCGTCACGGTTAGGGGAATTCCAAGAGAGCTCACTTTCCAAATCATCAAGCCCTATGCGATCTATGCTGCTGCTACAGAGGATGCCCATGTGGCTTTGAAACTTCAGTAAATGTCTGTCAAGAGCATGCAGATTGTGGGACTTCCCTGGTGGTCCAGTGGCTAAGACTCCCCGCTCCCAATGCAGAGGGCCTGGGTTCAATCCCTGGTCAGGAAACTAGACCCCACACGCCACAACTAAAGATTTGTGTGCTGCCATGAAGATCAAAGGTCCTGTATGCTGTAGCGAAGACCCAACACAGCCAAATTTTAAAAAATTAGAATGTAGATTTGCAGATTTGCTGCAAACTGAAGACCAAGCAGATGAACATTTGACTGAGCTGCTAACTACGCATGCCCCAGAGCCAGCGTTTGTGGGATACACTGCCATGGGATGGACCTGCTAGGGCTGCTCTCCCCACCCTGAGATGCAGCATGGCCAGTGTCTGTCCTGAAGAGGATGATGATTCCCAGGCTGGTATGCACTTCTGGGCAGGAAGTGAGTATCTTGGAAGTGAGAACTGTGGTATTTGTTCAGAGAGCTCAGAACCTCTACACGAGATGCTGTCTGCCTTCGCGTCCGCCCTGATTACTGTTGGGAAGGTTGCATTTAAAAAATGAATGGGCACCCAGTCATGTCCAACTCTCTAAGACCCCGTGGACTGTAGCCCACCAGTCTTCTCTGTCCATGGGATTCTCCAGGCAGGAATACTGGAGTGGGTTGCCATGTCCTCCTCCAGGGGATCTTCCCAACCTAGGGATCGAACCTGTGTCTCTTGCGTCTCCTGCATTGGCAGGTGGGTTTTTTACCACTATGCCACCTGGGGAGCCCTTAAAATATAAATTAGTTCATTTGAGACCTTTATCTATGGTTGCTCAGTTACTTTTCGAAGGAAAAGCTTGGCTTCTGTCACCATCTAGATGCATTTCATTTGCATTCTGGTTCCTTCTGTGACCATAGCTGTTACAGAACTGTTGATATTCGCCCCTGCTCTGAGGTTCCAGGTCTGAGCTATCTCAGACTAAAGTTGGCAGTTTTTAAGGTGCAGGCAATTGTTTCACTTCAGCCACCAGATTGTTTCCGAGCACTTAGAAGGTCAGAGCCCTGGAGTCCACGTGCTTTACCCCAAATAAATTGAGTCTGATTCCCCTGCTTCCCTTTCAATGTGGAAGAATTCTGTCAAGGATATGGCTTCATTTCCGAAAGGCATTATTAGCTACACTGTGTGTGATGTCCTTGTGGGAAAGATACAGAGAAGTGGTCGGATGGTAACCATCCAATTAGGTGACTTTTTCAGCAACAGATCCATCGCAGCCAAAGAGTATTGATTAATGATCTGATGACAGCCACAGCTGGCTCCTGCCTCCCCCATGTCCCCATCAGGGACATAGTGACACGTATGAAGACATTGGAAGTCGTTTGCAAATGACACAAAGCTGGAAGGACGGTGGATACAACAGATGACAGATTCAGGGTTCTAAAAGGCCCTGGCAGGTGAAAATGATTGAACAAAAGAGCAAGCAGAATTTTTGTATTAAATCCTACAGTTAGTGTCCCAAAAAATCAATACATCAAGACTAAGGGGCCCACCTTGCCACGGTTCAGATGAAGAATGCCTGGATTTTATTCTTTAGCTGACTGCCTGGTCTGAGCCAGCGGGATTAGTGCCGCAAGGAGGCAAAGCAAAGACCATCTGGGCTGCAGAGGAACACATGTGCAGCCCCAGGCCCACTGGGCACTCCAGCTGGGTGACCCCACCTGGAATACTGTGTCCCTTACTAAGTTCATGTCCAAAGGAAGGCATTCAGCATGCTGTGGAATTCAGAAACAGAGTTCTGTTTTTAGAGTGGCTTCCTGTGTACAAGACACTGTGCCAGATGCCAGGGAGACCCAGAAATGAGGAACCAATGGATTTACTGTGGCAAAGGGGTGTTCCCTGGCTGGACTTGGAAAACATCAGTAAGTGATGGCCCCAGGGCCAAAGCTGGTCCCCAGCCTGTATTCTTTTTATTTTTTGTTTTTCCTTTCTTCTTAAATATATGAAACGTAAAATTTGCCATTTTAATCACTTTTCTTGTGGTTAAAATAAGCATAACGTAAAATGTACCATGTTAACCATTTTTGAAGTATACAGTTATCTTGAAGTAAACAGGTATTAAGTACATTAACTTTGCCGTGCAACCATCACCACGTTCTATTTCCAGCATTTTTCATCACCCCAGACAGAAACTCGGTACCCAGTAAGCCAGAACCCCCCAGTCCCTGGCCACCTCTCATCCACTCTCTGCCTCTATGGATTCCACAGCCACTTTTGTAAACAAAGTTTTTTCGGCAGGCAGCCACATCAGTTCAAATTGTCTGCGGCTGCTTTCAGGCTATGAGGGCAGAGTGGAATAGTTGCCACAGAGACCATCTGGTCTGAAAAGCCTGAAATATTTACCCTCAGCCTCTTTACAGAAAAGGTTTGCTGTCAGCCATCCTTTGGGGTCTCAGCAGCATCTGCAAATATCTGTGGGTTGTTGTCCCAGGGAAGGGGACTTCCGTGGGTCAGGCAGGGATGCAGGAAGCACTCGGTGTTAATAGACCTCACATCTCATGGACAGAATCAGGTTTCCAAACTCTAGTTCAGTGTCCTTTCTGTGATCTCACACAGCTGCTCAGGCAGAAAATGCCCCCTCGGGCCTGTGTTCCAAGCAGCCTGGGCAATAAAAACTTAATAAAAACAGTGGCTGAGAACTTTACATTTATTATGGCTCTCAATCCTCTATCAACTCAGAGAGGTGGGTGCTGTTATCCCATTCCAAAGAAGCAGAACCTCCAGACTGAGCAGGTACCCACGGTCACACCTGGAGAGCGACTCAAGGGGACGCCACCTGGGCTCCTGGCCTCAGAGTCAGCAGCCCCTCCCAGATCTGGGGCAGGACGCTGTCCCCGGGTGGGGGTGACAGGGAGGTGGCCCACGTGTCTTCCAAAGTTCCTCCTGCCTCCAGCCTCTGAGACTCTGACATTGGAAATAACTGAAAAGTCACAAAACAGAAGCTTCATTACACAAAACCGGATGCACCCACAGAGAGGAAGTCTTTAGAAGCCGTGTTTTGATGACTGACACGGAGACAGGACCATGATGAAACAGCACAGAGGACAACAGAGACAGCCATCTGTATGTCACAATTGCAGTGTTGCAGGAAAAACCCATGTGATTGTTGTTCAGTCGCTAAGTCATGTCTGACTCTTTACAATCCCATGGACTGCGCACACCAGGCTTCCCTGTCCTTCACTATCTCCTAGAGTTTGCGCAAACTCATGTCCATTGAGTCAGTGATGCCATCCAATCATCTCCTCCTCTGTTGCCTCCTTCTCCTCCTGCCCTCAATCTTTCCCAGCATCACGGTCTTTTCCAAGAGTTAGCTCTTCGCATCAGGTGGCCAAAGTATCAGAGCTTCAGCTTCAGCATCAGTTCTTCTAATGAATATTCAGGGTTGATTTCCTTTAAGATTGACTGGTTTAATCTCCTTTCAGTCCAAGGGACTCTGAAGAGTCTTCTCCAATACCACTGGAAAGCATTTACTTAGAAAAACCTGGAACAGAAATTACACCAAAATCATAGCAGAGCAAAAATCAGCCCTGAAAATTCCCAGATTCCCCCATTCTCTTTCTGTTCACAGTCACTCAGGCACTGTCCTGGGTGTACTTAGGATTGTGTTCAGATTTTTCTTCCTTCCTCTGTCAGCTCATGCTGTCTGCGCACCTGCTGAGGGCCAGGTCCCTGCCCTCGGGCTGCTCTCTGTCTGGAGAGTGGGACAGATCACAGATCCTAAGCATATCCTTAAAAAAAAAAAAAAAAAACTGAATAATCAGAGTAATCTGTTTTTTTTATTTTATGTATTTATATATTTGGTTTTGGCTGTGCTGACTCTTTGTTGCTGTGCACGCGGGCTTCCCATTGCAGTGGTTCTTCTTGTTGTGGAGCGTGGGCTCTAGAGTGTGCAGACTTCAGTAGTTGCAGCCTGTGGTCTCAGTAGTTGCAGCTCCCAGGCTGTATAGCACAGGCTTAGGTGCTCCGCGGTGTCTTCCTGGATCAGGAATCAAACCCTTGTCAGGGATCAAAGCCATGTTTCCTGCGCTGGCAGTTGGATTCCTTACCACTGAGCCCCCAGGGAAACCTCGTAAGCACATTTTAGTCCTGATAAGAATACGTTAAATGAACGATGAAGAATGCATTCTTTTCCTGTGGCTGCTGTAAGAAATTAACCACTAACTGCATGGTTTAGAACAATAGACATTTATTCTTCCATGGTTTCAGAGGCCAAAATCCAAAATTGGTATCACTAGGCTGAAATTAAGGTCAGCAGGGCCACGCTCCCACTGGAGGCTTCAGGGGAGAATCCTTCCTGACTCTTGCAGTGTCCAGGGGCTGCCTGCAGTCCTCAGCTTGTGGCCACACCACCCCAGCCTCTGCCTCTGTGGTCACATTCTCTTCTGTCTGTGTCAAATCTCCTGCAACCTCCCTCTTATAAGGTCACCTGTGGTGGCATTTAAGACCCATGTAGCTCATTCAGGCGCTTCCCAGGTAGTGCAGTGGTAAAGAATCCACCTGCCAATGCAGGAGATGCAAGAGACTCGAGTTCAATCCCTGGGTCGGGAAGATCCCCTGGAGAAGGAAGGAAATGGCAACCCACTCCAGTATTCTTGCCTGGAGAATCCCATGGACAGAGGAGCCTGGTGGTCTACAGTCCATGGGGTCGCAAAGAGCTGGACACGACGACAACAGACACAGCTGAGCCACTAAGCATGCATAGCTCATTCAGGAGAATCTCCCTTAATTTAATCACATCTGTAAATGTGACACAAATGTTACCTAAGGTGACATTCACAGATTCTGGGACCTGATATCTTTGGGAAGCCATTATTTAGCTGACTACAGAGAACAGGAAAACAGAGAAAGGAGGATTGTGAGGCAGACGTGAGAGAGTAAACCGCTTGATGACCAAGAGCATCCCAGCCCAGGGGACAGAGAGGAAGAAAGGAGGAGAAACAGGAGAGGAGGAGGGAGGCAGGGCTCATGGAGGGGAGGCAGTTATTTTGGAGACATTGTTACACTTGAGCCCCAGGAGGGAGGAGAGTAGCCAGTCCACTCTGCCATGGAGGGATCCAGAAAACTCCCCCACCAAGGAGCCTTCCTACTCTGATGACAACAGCTGACTAATGGGAGTAGCTTTGACCTTTTCAGCCTCTGAAACCTTTGGGATTCACTGCCAATATTTGAAAATCAGATTTTACACCCGCTTTCCAATATCAACACCCTCAGATAGGCAGATGACACCACCTTCCTGGCAGAAAGTGAAGAGGAACCAAAGAGCTGCTAGACGAAGGTGAAAGAGGAAAGTTAAAAAGCTGGCCTAAAACTCAACATTCAGAAAACTAAGATCATGGCATTTGGTTTCATCACCTCATAGCAAATAGATGGAGAAACAATGGAAACAGTGGCAGATTTTCTTTTCTTGAGTTCCAAAATCACTGTGGATGGTGACTGCAGACATGAAATTCAAAGACGCTTGCTCCTTGAAACAAAAGCTATGACAAACCTAGACAGAGTTTTAAAAGGCAGAGACATCACTTTGCCGACAAAGGTCTGTATTGTCATAGCTATGGTTTTTCCACTAGTCATGTACAAATGTGAAAACTGGACCATAAAGAAGGCTGAGTGCCGAAGAATTGATGCTTTCAAATGGTGGTACTAGAGAAGACTCTTGAGAGTCCCTTGGACAGCAAGGAGTTCAAACCAATCAATCCGAAAGGAAATCAACCCTGAACTTTCATTGGAAGGACTGGTGCTGAAGCTGAAGGCCCAATACTTTGGCCACCTGATGTGAAGAACTGACTCACTGGAAAAGACCCTGATGTTTGGAAAGATTGAGGGAAGGAGGAGAAGGGGCGACAGAGGATGAGATGGTTGGATGGCATCACCAACTCAAAGCACATGAGTTTGAGCAAACTCCAGGAGATAGTGAGATTGGGAAGCCAAAGAGTCCGACACGACTTAGCGACTGAACACAACCCCAGTATCCTGTATTTCTGGCTTCTCTTGAAAAATAAAGGGATTTGGTTGCACCAGCCACCTTCCCATAGGCAGCGGTTGAATGCCCCCTTCACCCCACTGACACCAACTGGGCAGTGCCCTCCCACTCCATACCTTCCTGGCCAGTGGGGCTTCTGCGTTTGGTGTTATGAGAAGCTCCTAGAAGCCACAAATGGCTGGTTTTCTGTCCTACAGTTTTTGAGGGTTAAATATGAATTGGCCGAAAAAGTTCATTCAGATTTTTCCAGAGGATCCAGGGACTTTCTTGGTGGTCCAGTGGTTAAGACTCCATGCTTCCAATGCAAGGCGCATGGGTTTGATCCCTGGTCAGGGAACTAAGATCCCATATGCTATGCAGCACGGCCAAGAACAAAATTTAAAAAAAAAAAGAAAAAATCTTATGGAAAAACTCGAACGAACTTTTTGGCCCATCCAGTATTATTCACCGAACCCTGGGCTGGCCTGAGAGGGAAGCTCAATGCTCTGAGCTGAGCTTTGAGAAATGGCTAGTGGAGGAGTTTGGATCCATGATCCTGCTCAGAGGGATGCCTGCTCTGTCCAGAGATCCAGAGAGTTCGTTCTCCACTGCGTCTTGGAGGGAGCTGTCAATTGCAGGCAGATTTCCTCAGCTCCTCGCCTGGAGAAGCACAGGCCAAGGCCAGAGAGTTATCTGAGAACGACAGTTTCTCCATCTGCAAACAATCACTTCACCCCCTGCAGTTGCTGGGAAGAATTTGAGGGATTTGACCTCACAGGCACATTCTAGCTGTAGTTTGCATCCGGTCCCATCACTTCATGGCAAATAGATGGAGAAACAATGGAAACAGTTACAGATTTATTTTCTTGGGCTCCAAAATCACTGCAGATGATGACTGCAACCATGAGATTAAAAGACGCTTGCTCCTTGGAGGAAAAGCTACAACCAGCCTAGACAGCATATTAAAAAGCACAGACATTACTTTGCTGACAAAGGGGTCAGTCTCATCAAATAAAAGTCTCTCAGGCATGTCCAACTCTCTGCGACCCCATGTTTTATACAGTCCATGGAATTCTCCATGCCAGAATACTGGAGTGGATAGCTGTTCCCTTCTCCAGGGGATCTTCCCAACCCAGGGATCGAACCCAGGTCTCCTGCATAGCAGGCAGATTCTTTACCAGCTGAGCCACCAGGGAAATCCAAGAATACTGGAGTAGGTAGCCTACGCCTTCTCCAGTGGATCTTCCTGACCCAGGAATCAAACCAGGGTCTCCTGCATTGCAGGAGGATTCTTTACCAGCTGAGCTACCAGGGCAATGGTTTTTCCAGTAGTCATGGTCATGTATGGATGTGAGAGTTGGACCAAAAAGAAAGCTGAGCACTGAAGAATTGATGCTTTTGCACTGTGATGTTGGAGAAGACTCTTGAGAGTCCCTTGGACTGCAAGAAGATCCGACCAGTCAGTCCTAAAGGAAATCAACCCTGAATATTCATTGGAAGGACTGATGCTGAAGCTGAAGCTCCAATATTTTGGCCACCTGATGCGAAGAACTGACTCATTGGGAAAGACTCTGATGCTGGGAAAGATTGAAGGCGGGAGGAGAAGGGGACGACAGAGGATGAGATGGTTGGATGGCATCACCGACTCAATGGACATGAGTCTGAGCAAGCTCCGGGAGTTGGTGATGAACAGGTAAGCCTGGCATGCTGTAGTCCATGGGGTCACAAAGAATTAGACACAACTGAGCAACTGAACTGAACTGATCCTGCCAGGTTTTATCATGCCCCTATTGTGGCCTGTTTGTTTCCCAGGACAGTCAGAACAAAGTCCTACAAACTGGGTGGCGTAAAACAACGGAAATTTCTTCTTCACAGTTCTGGAGGCCAGAAGTCCAAAGTCAGGGTGTCCACAGGGCCGCACTGCCTCCAAGGCTCTGAAGGAATTCCATTCCTGTCCTCCAGATCTGCTGGAGGTTGGCCGTTCTTGGCATTCCTTGGGCTGTAGACCCTTTACCCTAACCTCTGCCTCCATCTTCACATGGGCTCTTCCCTGTGTGTCTGCGTCTATTCATATAAAGACACCACTCATGTTGGATGTAGGACTCACCCCAATGCAGCGTGACCTCATCTGAACTGACCACATATGCAAAAACCCCACTGGCAAACAAGGTCACTTTCTGAGAGTCTGCGTGGACATGAATTTGGGGGACAGGATTCAATTTAGTACAGGTGCTAAGCCCTGTGATGACCCAATAGGCAGGGTCGCTGCTCGCAAGAAACTCACAATCCATGGAACTTCCCTGATGGTCCAGTAGTTAAGACTCCACACTTCCACTGCAGGGAGCACGGGTTCAATTCCTGGTCAGGGAACTGAGATCTCACTTGCCGTGTGCTTGCCAAGTCGCTTCGGTTGTGTCCAGCTCTTTGCAACCCTATGGACTGTAGCCCGCCAGGCTCCTCTGTCCGTGGGATTCTCCAAGCAAGAATACTGGAGTAGGTTGGTGTGCCCTCCTCCAAAGGACCTTCCCTACCCAGGAACCGAACCTGCACCTCTTATGTCTCCTGCATTAGCAGGTGGTTTCTTTACCACCAGTGCCACCTGGGAAGCCCACTAGTGCAGCCGAAAGAAAGAAAACTAAATTCACAGTCCAGAGGCTGTTGCTTCATTCTTCCTGGCTTCTTTCTTCTCTATGGGTCTGTGGTTGAGCTGCTTCCACATTCACCCTGCGGAAGGAGAGGACTTGGGGACACAGGGCCTAGGCATTCAGAGGACCTCCCCAGACCTCGAGGTTGAGCTTTGAGCCTCTGGGCCCCACTCCGCCTGGGTTGGCAAGACAGTGCTGCCTGTGAGTAACCCAGATTTTCTTATTTCAGATGGCAGAGCAGCTAATGACCTTGGCCTATGACAATGGCATCAACCTCTTCGATACCGCAGAAGTCTACGCGGCGGGCAAGTATGTTCCTTTTCTCACGGGAAAAAGCGGTGCAGGCCAACCATGGCTTCCTGGGGGAAAGCCGGAGCTTCTGTTGCTCCCAGGCTCTCATTCGTTCCCAAGACAGTTTGCACCTCCCACACCCCACGTGCTCTTCCAAACTCTAAACGGCTGGAGGAGGTGTTGTTTTCATGGGGTCAGAATCACAGAGCACTTGGTGACTTGCCAAACTCACGTGTGTTCAAGCGGCTGACCACAGCCCCCCTGGTGCCCAAGATGCCACGCTGGGCGAGAGCATGATTAAGCTGTAGTCCCAGCTCTCCTGCCGCGCCCGCAACCTGCAGCCAGCCCCGCATGCCTGGCACTCTCACATCTTAATGGTGCAATTAGGGCTGCAGGGAACACGGGGCCCCTCAGGAGCCGGGGAGAGTGGGGTCTGCTGAGCCGAGCCCAGCGCTGTAGGAAGCACTTCCCATCTTGGCAATGAACTTTCCTACTCAATTATGTAAAAGCGCTCTTCAGCCAAGGCCGCTGGCTTCAGTTTTAAAGACCGACTGTAATCAAATCATCCACTCTCCTGCATTGGGTTTCCAAAAGTCAGCTTTTGTTTGTGAAATCATTTGTTGGCTCGCTCTCTGTCCTCCCTCTGGCCCCCTGCTGCCTAGTGCGAGCCAAGTTCCCATCAGCTGAGCCACTCAGCCTGACCCGCCCTGTGCCATGGCCTCGGGGCCAGCACCTGCCTCTCAGGCTCCGGGTTATTACCTGCAGCCCAGGATAGAGTCCAGAGGACCAAGAATCAGGACCCCAGCTCCGCCTTTGCTCAAGTCCTGGCCCAGGGGCCGAGGGTCTCACATCCCCAAGGGCCTCTGCTGGGACCCCCTTCCTGAGTCTCCTCCAGTCCCCATCAGTGGCCTCTGTCCCCTGTTGCCACCACCCCCCAATCCCTCTGCACTGGCAACCACTTTCGATCAGAGTGAAACGCTTTCCAGACGGATGAGCTAAGCCAAAGGGTCAGAGTTGGAAAAGCCAGATGCAGATGCCAAGCCCAGAGGCGTCCCCCATCCCAAGCACCCCAGCCTGTTCCCTGGCCCTGCGCCTGCCTTGGCTTTGCTGCCCACAAGAGCGTGTGAGTGGCAGCTCCCCACAGTCTCCCCCAGCTCCAGGTGGCACTGTGTCCAAGTCCCGCACACCCCCTTTCATGGCAGCCACACTCCTCAAGGCATTGCTTTCACTCCCCTCAGCCTAACTGGACATCCAGGGTGGCGTCACAGGCCAGCACACTGAGTCCCTCTTCTAACCAGAATGCCAAGCACCCATCTTACTGAGTCCCCCTGCTTCTCATGCTCTGGGCACTTCCCAGAGAGCTGCAGGATTTCTGCACCCCCGCTGGACAGAGGCCAGCCTTACCAAATTCACGGCCAGCAGAATTCAAAGCTGAAAGCAACAGGCTTCAGTTGTCACTGCCTACAGCTCCTATAGCCCCAGGACTGCTGCCTGCTCCCCATCTCCTTCCTTCTTTCCTAATCTTTTGTCCCACCAAGGAGAGACCCAGGAATGAAAGGAAAGAGGCTCGGGGCTGAGTGACTTTCTGTGCATCTTGACCATAAATGAAGAGCCTTCAGAATGGATGCTAAACAGCTTGCAAATTAGAGCCCATGATTTCTGAGTGGATGACTCAGGCGCTGTTATAATTGGAATGGAGCACTGGGTATGGATCATTCTCCGTCTGTTGTTTTTTGCTCAGAAACATTTTGCCACGAGCAGAAAGTTCTTCAAAGTTAATCCAGTGCTGCAGTGCCAAACACGGCTGGAACGGTCAGCGCATGACCCTGGCTGACACGAGTTTGGTGCAGGGCCCAGAGTGACACCAAGCAGAAAGACAGCAGTCAGCATGGCATCCTTCTCTCTATTGTTAAAAAAGCAAGAAACAAGAGGGACACACACACCCACACTCAGTGCACACACTCATGGGTGCACACTCCCACACTCATGGGTGCACACCCCCACACTCATGGACGCACACCCCCACACTCATGGACACACGCCAACACTCGACACACTCACACTCGTGGACACACACACACACACACACACACACACACACTTGTGGATGCACACAATCACACTCGTGGACACGCACACACGCTCATGGACACACACATAAACACAAACACAATTTCCGCTGGAAATTCAGCCCTGAGTTCTTGTTGATTGTCTCTGCAAACAGAGAATGTGCTTGGTGAATAATCTATGTTTTTTTTAAAAAAGAAACACACACTTGTCTGTAAACTTCGCCCATGTAACATTGCCAAGCATTTTCCCCAGTGAATTTCCAAGGGGCCAGGGAAGCAGCTGCTGCTGGTCTTTCCAAGCAGGATGTCGCTCCTCCCTTCTCTGTGGGAGCTGGAGCCACTGTGCTGGGACAGTGGCACATGGCCGTGGCCACCTCCACGGGGAGCAACCCTCGCTGCTCCCAGGTGCTCTCCTCACTCTGGAATGAGTGGCCCGAGCCAAGGCAGACCTTAGCAGCCCTGGGCCGGGTGGTGTTTTCACCAGGGGCCCCTGTGGCTGATGAGCAAGGTGGGGTGCGGCTTGAGGTTTCTGTTACCCAGTAATGAATTCCCCACGTCTCGGTCTTTTCTGCAGAGCTGAAGTGGTGTTGGGAAACATCATCAAGAAGAAGGGATGGAGGTAATTAGTTCCTCTGCTCACGTGCTCCAGCTCCAGGGCACATGCATGCACACAGGCACAGGGAGAAAGTTGGAGAAGGCTGCTGGAAAGGAAGAGGCCTGCTCTGGGGCCCCGGGAGGGGTGGGCAGGCTTGGATCCCGTGGCTGTTCCTTCCCGTTTGCCGGCAGAGTGCCCACGGTTGGCCTCACGGCCCTGTGCAGCCAGCCTGGCTTACTAAGACCTGGTGGTCCCAGAATTTTCTTGCTGGGAGAAGGAGAATGTCCCAGAATAGAGGCAGTCCCTGTGTTTCCTGCAAGGGGAGCCAGCGTTCACAGTATGGGTAGCCACCACCAGGGAGCCAGGGCCTGAGCCCGAGGGTCAGGAACCTCCATCTGGCTTGACACAGAGTTTCCCGCCCGCCTGGGGTCAGGCCAGGCTGAGCACTTGACTGCACTTTGGGCCACTTGTGGCCTGTGTGTCTTCATTTTCAGCAAAGTCAGAAGCAATTAGAAGGCTGGGCCTCCCCCACCTCCACCAAACCCCCCCACCCCCTCCCCTGGTGCACACACTCAAGTGTCCCCCACGCCCTCCCCTGGTACACACACTCAGGTGTCTCCCACCCCCTCCTCTGGTGCACACACTCAAGAGTCTCCACCAGCCCCTGGGGCCTGGATAACTGACACCCTCCTCTTGACCCAACCCAAGTTGTTTCTTCATGGCTCTAACTGATCCCCAGATAAATCCCTGCTCACTCTGTAAGTAAAAGAAACTGCAGGTATGAGTGAGTCCCAATTGTGTCTTAGGTGAACACACAGGGAGATGCCTACCAGGTCATCCCACCTGCCCGAAGGTGATCCTGGTCGCTGCCAGGATCAGAGCCCCTGGCTTTGAGGAGCTGTTTCCTGAGCAGTAAACTGACATCCCCCCCACCCTCATGGGAAGAAAGCACAACCACAGGGGCATTGCCCCCACCCCATCCCTTGGGAATGGTCAAGCTCAAATGTGGACAGGAGGAGCCATCATCACCCCACCCACCTGTCCCTCCAAAACAAAGTCAGAGATGTCAGCATTGCCTCTTGTGAATTTGCAGTGGGAGACCTGAATCCATTCCTTTCCCCCAGGCTTTCAGCCACCCAAATCTGAGCTTCCAGGAGCAGCACCTGCCTATCTCTCGGGTCAGCCCCACCCCAACCTCTCCCCCAACCTGGTGGCACCCAGGATGCTCCCCAAGGCTGTCCCACACAGCTTTTCTGAAATGCTGCCTCAGCCAGTAGAAAAGAGCCATACTGGGTAGTCCCTTATTTCACTCCATCCTCACCAGAACCCTCCAACCTCCGGCCAGCCCTGACACTTGACCTCCTCCAAGTCCCCACAGAGGAGCAGCCTTCTGTTCCCTGGACCATGTGCCCCCCTCCTAAATGTGCCCCCTCCGCTAGGCTCCAGGCTCCAATCACACTCTACTCCATCTCCACCTGGCCCTTCACCGTCCAACCCTAGTTCCACAGTTAGTTAGTTGCATCCACATAGTTAATTACGTCTGTAGGTTTTCTCCTGGCTCGATCCAGGCCCCTGGGCTGGGAACACCCCAAACATTGAGTGATAGAAAAGCACCCTGTTTCACACCCTGTGCTCCCGGGTGAGAGGGTTTAGGACTCCTGGGTAAGGGCTGAAGACAGTGGGGAGGGTCGGGGAGGGACGACCCCAAGGGGTCGCACCCAGTAACAGCCCTCCTTCTGTTGTTCCACAGACGATCCAGCCTCGTCATCACCACCAAGATCTTCTGGGGAGGAAAGTAGGTGCAGCCACAGGGGACCGCCTGGCGGGGGGCCATGTCTACAGAGACCCCTGGGGGTGGGTATCGGGCAGTCATCCTGGAGGAACAGAGGCTGCCCGGGGTCTGTCCTGGACACACCAGCCTCAGCGCCTGGGCAGCACGCTTTCCCATCTCCTGGGGTGGAAAGCAGGGGACGGGCTGGTGTGCGTGTGGCCATCTTCTCTGACTCGTGCCATCCCTGTTGAAGGACCCCAAGTTCCAGAAAAGCAGCTTTGGCTGAGTTGCCTTGTGCTCAATCCTTGCTTCCCTTTTATTTTTACTTTTGTGGTTTTGTTTCTGATTACAAAGGTAACATTTTAAAAACTTCTGGAAAAAGCAGAAAATTCCTGAACTGTCCTGTTCACTCCACTTACCCTGGGCCACAGACCACCCTTGCTATCTTCCGGGAATCTGGCCCCATAGTTTCTCCGGGGCTGGACAAAATGGGCTTCATAGGAATTAGAAATATGATTCATTTTAAGTTTTGAAAAATCCAAGTCAGAAAGAAGGAAAATTGAAAAGCAGACACCCTCACCCTGCACTGAGCCCCACCACGCCCAGGGCGGCCAGGGTAGAGGGCAGCCCGGCTCTGCCACATCTTCTCCACATGAGCAAATCCTCATAGCCTCGTGGTTTTATCCCCAAAGTGGAATCAGACTACAAGTGGCACGCACTGACCTACTTTTTTCACCTAACATTGCGTCATAAACATTTTCCCCAAAAACCACTTGAAACATCACACACACTGTCGCCTTTTTTTCAGAGCTGAGACGGAGAGGGGCCTTTCCAGGAAGCACATAATAGAAGGTGAGGAGGGGGTGGGCCTTAGGATGCCCCTAAACCCTCGCCATCCTCCTGTGGATGCAAAAGTAAAGAAACCACTGTGCCCCAGCCCCATCCATGCTACAGGCCTGGAGCTCTAGGGACGGCCCAAACCCTGGTCCACCCGGGCTCACAGTGGGTGGTCCCTCTGCGTCACGAGAGAGGGGCAGGGGTATGAGTAGGTGGGGCTCACGTGACCCCGGGAAGACACAGACAGTCCTGGGTTTCAACCCAGACTGGGCCCTGTGCCCACTGGGTGACCTTGAGCAAGGGACATCATTTCCCCAGGCCTCTGTGGCAGCATCTGTTAAAGGGCAGGGGAATAATGCCCACCTCTGGGGTCACAGGAATCGGGAAGGACCCCAGCAAGGTCCTGTGTGTCAGACTCAGCCTGGGGCTCAGCACACGGGAGTCCCGCACGGGGGTGGGGAGTGGGCTGGGATGCCTTGCATATCCCCGTTGTTATTGTCTCAGTACCTTTTTTCCCATGTTCATTTTGTCGAAGTAATACAGTCACTCTATTAAAAATAAAATGATTAGGAGGTCTTGCTGCCTGCCCTGCCCTGCCCTGGCCCCCAGCCCTGCAGCTCTGTTCTGAGCTGCTGCCAACTGCTCATTGGGCCCCATTGCCCTTCCATGCCGTGGACGATCCACTCCGTGTCGGGCGGCCTAGCTCCTCCCAGTTCCCTCCCGGGCCGCTTTAGGAGGGGTCCCCTCCATTTGGTCACAGGACTTTGTGGTGTGCCACCTCTTCTCTCGTGGCTGTTCGCAATCTCAGTGGCCTGTGCCCACACATGCGCCCCACCGTCCACAGCTCCCAGGGCCAGGGGCCTTGTCCCTTTCATCTCTTGCTCACGGGGTGAGGGCCCAGGAATGTCTGTGAAGATTGTAACACAACCCCTCCCACCCCCGACTCCTCCCCGACCCAGGTCTGAAAGCTTCACTGGAGCGACTACAGTTGGAATATGTGGATGTGGTATTTGCCAACCGCCCAGACCCCAACACGCCCATGGAAGGTACGTTCTCCTTGGAAGCACCTGGCCAGACATTGTGGTTCCAAAAAGGGCAGAAGGTTCTGAACCTGAGGCTCTGATGACACCATCCCAGGGCCCACTGGGCACCCAAGCCTGGTGGGGTGGGAGGTGGGGCCCACCCAGTGTGGGGAACTCAGCCTCTGATCATTCCCCCAGGTGCCCCCGGCACCTCCAGACTGAGTCCCATCCTTGCTCCAGGTTCCCGCCCCATCCTGGGCTTGAACGCATGCTGTGTTAGCTAAAGTCATGATCCCATGACTCCTTGCTGCATTCTTTTCAATTCTTTCAGTCACCATCCACATTCTATTGGGAGGCTTTAGGGGTCTTTTGCTCTGGGAAATAAACTATTACTTAGAGGAGGAAAAGAAACGTGCAGTGCTTTGAAAAGCAGTTTTGGTTTCTTGGGCGCTTATTTATTCTTTGACTCCTATAGTCTCAGTCCCTCCTATCTCCTCCAACTCTCTGCTTTGGGCATCTTCTCATTTGTGCTTCGCTGCTTCAGGGTCTTGGAAAATTCAGTTACATTCAAGTTACTTTTTCTTCATTTGTTTGTATATATACATGCACCCATGCATGTGTATATGTGTGCGTGTGTGTGTGTGTGTGTGTGTGTCTGTTATCCAAACCAGTAGTCTACAAAAAGTGATTTGAGCCTGCGTCCCCATGCCCTTTGTCAGACTGCGCCCCTCAGCATTCCCACAGCTGTGAACTCTGGTCTCTTTCGATCTTTCTTTTATCACCAGGGGATCCATTTAGTTCCTCCAAGTCAAGGACTTTCATCATAGAAGGTACACAGTACCCTCGGCCCGACCACTGACCTCTGTGTCTGAGTTGCATTTTATGAGACAGTGTTTTTATTTACACAACTCTCTTCCTGCCCCCATGACAAAACTTCTCCATAAAATGCACAAAGGAGAAATAAGTGCCTTATGGGAACATCTTGCAAGTGAAGAAAAGCAAAGCAGAGCGGACCCCCGCCACCCCCCCTCCCATCCCCATCTATGCTGTCACCTCTTTCCTCCCATCCTCCCTCCCATGCATGCACGCCCCCCTCCTTGCCCCGCCTTGCATCACCATGATCCGTGATCCAAGGGGGCTTCCTCTTGATTTGGGGATGCTGTGATCAGTGCCTGACACCTTGACCCCGGATGGTCTGGGAGAGGGCTGGGGAGACCAGGTTTCCAGAGGAGTGAACACACTGGGGACCTCAGAACATTGGCCCCCGGCAGATTGTATCTTCTCCATAGTCCAATTTGCTAAGCCCCCACCTCAATCAAAAACAAAAGGACCAGGTACCAGCTGCTCCACCTCCACCCTGGGCAGGCTGGGCCACCTGTTACTCTCACCCCATGCAATGTGGTCAGAGCTCGCCATTGAAATACAATCATTTTTCTCCTGAAGAATACCTGCATGAGCTGGGGAAACTCTGACATCCGGGGCAGCCTCTGGCCAGGCAGTGGTCTCTGCCCTGCCCTAAACTAAAGGACCCTGGGCGCCCCCACACCAAGGGCAGACTTTGGTCTCCCTGGAAGCTGGGCTGCATCCCACAATGGAAGGGCTCCCGCCTGCCAGCTGGCACTGCCACCCAACCCCTCCCATGTATTATTTGTGACACAGCAGGAGATGCCCTGGGTTTTGGCAGCAGCTGGAAGAATTTGGTCCTCCTGCTTCTATTCAACAGCATTAAATATTGAGGTAGACAGTCATCCCTAATTGTCCGTTTCTGGTGTCATGACACCCAGCTTAGGCAGAAGCACAAGGGCCATGCTCCTGTGCACGGGCTCCATGCCCAGCCTGCCAAGGCCATAGACCCTCAAGGTAGCCAGCAGCATTTGCCCAGGACCCCTTCCCTCCCAGGCCAGCCGCAGGCTTGCACACCACCCTGGCCCCCAGTCTCCCGCTGGACCCTCCTCTCTGCATGGAAGGGAGATAGCTGTGCTCGAGGAAGCCAGGCTGGTGAACGGGGTGTTGTCTGCTTCCCCAACTCCAGCATGTGGGCCTGAGCCTTGGCTGAAGACTCGGGTGATCACGCTGCATGGTCACAAGTCCCCCCAAGGCTGTTTCTAAAGAACCCGACAAGGACGGCCGGGCTGACAGCCTGGGCTCAGGGCTCGAATGTGGGCAAGTGCCTTCCTGGAACCCTCAACCTTGCAACCAAGTGCTGCTCTTCATGTCGAATAGTGTTGGCCATTAAAGTGGTGGCCTGCTCATAGCCCATGGGCAGGGGGCTTCCCTGCCAGACTTCCTCCCTGGGATGGGTGGAGAGGAACCAGGCCCCAACCTTGGAAGGAAAAAGAGGGCAGGACTTGGCATACAGACCTGGAAGCTGAGGTATAATTTTTCAGGGGTCCTGGGCGAGGCCACCGAGACCACCACCCCAGAAGTCCCAGCTACATTAGTTTTCTCCTGAAAAAGGGGACCTTGGCAAAGGGGCACTCAGGGACCGAGAATGGGTGGAAGAGACACCCCAAAAGAGAGGTACCACTCTGCCAGAGACTGTCCCCGTGGGACTGGGGCCTTCCAAGGTGGAGCCCTCAGAAAGGACCTGCATCCTCCTTTCTTCCTTCCTTCCACCCATGCTATCTTCAGGGACCTCAGCTTCCCGACATCTGTGGCCACTTCAGGAGAGGTGGGATTTTCAAGGAGCAGTGTCCATTTTGGGAAACACTCATTCTTCAGCTGAAATTCTGGGACTACCCTGGGCAGTCTTACGTGCAAGCACTATGTGTGGGATCTGAGAAAAGCCTGATGGGTAGCCTGCTACCCTTAGCAAAGCTGAGAGAGAGACATCTGAAATTTTAAAATTTGAGGCCAAGTTCAGTTGTAAAGACCATAGCATCCCCCTGGGGCTGAAGCAGCCTAGGGGCGACTCTGGCAGATTTTTATTTCTCAGAAAAACTTCTTTTGAACTGAAGAAAAATCTGTCACAGTGGAGATAGGGAGAGGGTCCCTTGCTGGATAGTGACTGGTTTGAGAAGCCGGGGCATAGTCCACAGGGGGCTTTCCATGTTTCCTGCTGGCTCTCTTGGACATGAGGGGAACTCCGCCCTACTGCCCCACCCTCTGGGACCAGCCAGGGCCCCTACCCTGCCCTTTGTTGGGACAGACACTGTTATTACCTCTACATTCAGTTCTCCAGATCCCAGTGACAGTCTGGAGTAGCCCCAGTAGGTGGCTCAGACAATAAAGAATCTGCCTGCAATGCAGGAGACCCAGCTTCGATCCCTGAGCCAGGAAGATCCCCTGGAGAAGGGAATGGCAACACACTCCAGTATTCTTGCCTGGAGAATCCCGTGGACAGAGGAGCTTGGCAGTCTACAGTGAATAGAGTTGCAAAGAGTTGGACATGACTGAGCAACTAACGCTTTCAGAATACTAGAGAAGGGCAAAAATTGAGTTTATTTCCTGTTGCCGCCTGTCAATCTGATCATAACCTTAATTTGTTTATCTGGTTCTTCCTGAGCAACAAGAGTCCCCAAATCTTGCCCATACTAGCGAATGCCCCCCATTCTAGAGTCCAGAGTCACATTCTTTGACCTCACCTTTCCTTCATCCCTCTAAGCTGCCATAGAAACATCTCAATCCATCCATAACCCATATTTTCAAACATTCCATAAGGCCTGTAACTATCTGGGGACACTGTTTTCAAGATCAGCTTCTTGGAAAGCAGCTCACTTTTTTCCGTCATCCCAGAAAACCCCGGCCACCCACGCCTCTGGAGCCAGGAAGCACACTGCTTACAAGCTGTCCTGGCAGCATCCTCTCCCTGCTCCTGGCCTTTTTTTTTTTTTTTTTGCAGAATGTCCCCAGATGGGGCCCTGTGCCCTCAGTCATCCCCCCAACCTGCAGTTTCCCCTTCTCTCCTGACAGAGACGGTGCGCGCCATGACTCACGTCATTAACCAGGGGATGGCCATGTACTGGGGCACATCGCGCTGGAGCTCCATGGAGATCATGGTAATGTGACCTCTCGGTGTGTGTGCATCCAGGGGCTGGGCTCCCGGTGACGACCCTGCGGCTCTGGCAGGTTTGGTGCCGTTGGTCCCTAACGCAGAGACTACTGGGTACCAAGAGGAGGGTCAGTATGGTGACTTGTGGCACTGATGTCTGCAGACTTTGCAGACGGGACTCTGGGCTTAAATCCCAGCACTGTGTGGCCCCGGACCGATGGCTTCAGCTCTCTGAGCCTTGGTTTCCCCACCTGTAGAACAAGACTGCTAGGATGACCTACTGTCATGAGGCTGTGTGAGGATTATCTGAGAGGTCAGAGGTGAAGCTTTTAGCAGGGATCCTGGAGCTCAGCCAGCACCCAGCAGTGCTGACAGTGCCAGCCACTAGGCTGAGCTCCCGCAGTGTTCCAGGTGCCGTTAGATTTGAGGGCTTCGTGCGGACTAACTCCCATTTCATCCTACAGCCTATGAGGTAAGTGCTGCTGTCACCGTTTCTCACATATGGCCACTGAGGCACAGAGAGGTTAAGTAACATGCCCAAGCTCACACCAAATGATGGGTGCCCCAGGCCGTGCAGCTCAGAGCCTGAGCTTCCATCTCATAATCCATGATGTTTCTCCCTCACCCACACTTTCAGGAAGGCATCCCCTTCCTTGTAATTTCCCTCCATGGGAGCCATCAGAAGCTGAGGGTAAAAGACATTTTATAATATTCCTGGGGTATGCCAGAATGGTTGGCAGAGCAGCTCCCCAGAGGCAGACAGCTGGTTGGTGGGGGGAGGGCAGAGGCCTGGGGACTGCATCTTCTCAGACTAGCTCTCAGGCTGACTCCCTCACCCTCAGCTCCAGGCCTCCTCCCCATCCCAGCCCTTCCCATGCCCCACCTCCCAGAATTTCCCACATCTTGGCATGCCTCAGAGGGGAGTTTCTCCCCTAGTGAGTCCCAGATTTCTGGTTCATCCAAAAAAAAAAATTAATCAGGATCTTCAAGTTGAATACAACTCAAGAATCCTATGGTATTAATCAGCCTTTGGCATCTGTGACTTTCGTATCATTTGGCATTTTTCTGAAGCTGCCTGGACGCAGTGCAGAACTCACTGAGGTGTCAGGATCTCATACCCACTTTACAGATGTGAAAGCTGAGTCTCAAGCTAAACGGGAAAGGGCCTCTCAGACTGGCAGATGGGCTTCTGCCTCTGAGCTCATGCCCATTCAGTCTGAAGAGTGGAGGCCTTGGCCTCAGAGTCCCAGAACTGGGCTGATGCCGGCCACTCTCCCGTCCTGACCTAGCATTTCTTGCCCCTGCTGTCGTTCTGGGTCCCGGCCCTAGACTGACAATAATGATAAAATCAGTAACAAGCAGGCTCTGTCCTGAGAGCGGGCAACACATGACAGATGGGGAAGCTGAGTCACAGAAGGGTGAGCCCCTTGCCCAAGGCCACCCGCCAGTAAGTGCCAGAACCTAAGCCTCACTACAGAGTCCTGCTTTTCCCCCAAAGCCCTTCGTCCTCGGGGTTCAATAGCCGACCCGGTGTTCTCAGTACATGGAGGGGGAGCCTAACAGTCTTCCAGGGAAGCTGAGGAGCGGGCAGGGGGCAGGCGGGCTAGCCAGTTTCCTGGAGATGCCTTTATGCCTTCTCCCTGCTACTCAAGAGGGCCCCCAGATCGGCTGGCCCGCAGACACCATCGGTGCCCCTCTTTGCTTCCACAGGAGGCCTACTCCGTGGCCCGGCAGTTCAACCTGATCCCGCCCATCTGCGAGCAGGCGGAGTACCACATGTTCCAGCGGGAGAAGGTAGAGGTGCAGCTGCCGGAGCTCTTCCACAAGATAGGTGGGTTTCCCCGCCCTCGCCCCGCCCTCGCCCCGCCCCTCTCCTCTCCATCGCCCCGCCCCCCAGCCCTGCTCCAATCTTATCCCCAGTCTTCCCCCCATACCTCCCCAGCCCCGCCCCCTTCCGCCACGGCCCCGCCCCTCTCACGCCCTGCTGCTCGGCCTCGTCCTGCCCAGCCATCCCCGCTCTCTTCTGCCACGCCCCTTTCCCTGCTCCCTGCTCCTTCTCGGGGCCCTGGGCCTGACCTCTCCCCGCTCTCCTCTCCCAGGAGTGGGCGCCATGACCTGGTCCCCTCTGGCCTGCGGCATCGTTTCCGGAAAGTACGACAGTGGCATCCCGCCCTACTCTAGAGCCTCTTTAAAGGTGAAGCAGAGGCGGGGGCTGGGGGAGGTGACAGGCAGGGACAGGCATTTTGGAGGGATGGAGCCTTTGGGGCTGGACACCTTCCCTGGGCCACTGTCTGCGGAGCGGTTCCAGGCGTGGGAACTTGGATCCCCCAGCTGGCCTGACCCCATGTCTAGAAAGGCTGACCATCTGTGGGACATCTGCCGGCTGCCCTCACTCCCCCGCTCCCCTGCCCTGGCCCCAAGTTCAACACTCACAACCTGGGCCAGGGCTGCGTGTTCCCTTTCAGATGCCTCCTCCCCTATAGACACCCCTACACTCTTCTGGCCCATCATTGAACCTCTGGGTGGAGGGCTGCGGAATTTCTTCAGTATCCCTCAGAGGTGCCCCCAGGACAAGTGAACACCCAACACATACACCTCAGAGTGGGGACTCAGAGGGTCCCCAGACTGAAGGGTTTGGCGGACAAGGAGCAGGCAGAGAAAGGCCTGCCCAGGCCAGGACAGAGCGAACACTGGAGCCCCCAGCCCTAGGGATCGGGATGGCCTGCCTCCCCCATTTCTCCGCAAACCACAGAAGCCTCCCAGACGGCTCCCTGACCTTGCTGTGGGCACACCTCCTGGGCCGCCCAGCCTCTCAGAAGAAGGGAAGATCAGTTTGTCCACCTCCTTGTCCAAGCTCATGGGCCCAGCCTCAGCTTCCCCTCAGACAGCAGCCTTCAAATGCAGTGGCCCCCATCCTTCCACCTGCCTGGGTCTGGACTACAGCATCAGGGCCAGGGGGTGCCACCCCAGCACAGATCGTCATTTGTGCCGTGCATACAGTGGCCCAGGTGACCTGCCCTCACCCATGGGCTGTGCTCTCCCCACATCCCACAACCAGGGCTACCAGTGGCTGAAGGACAAGATCCTGAGTGAGGAGGGCCGGCGCCAACAGGCCAAGCTGAAGGAACTGCAGGCCATCGCCGAGCGCCTGGGCTGCACCCTCCCCCAGCTGGCCATCGGTAAGAGGGCTGGGGCGCAGGGCAGGACCAGGGTCCCCAGAAAAATATCAAGAATCCCTGAGTGCCTGGGCCACCCCCTCCATCAGCCAGCCGTGGGTAATGGGCTCCCATATTCATGGGGAGGGGATGAGGGGGTCCCTGAGCACTTGGGCCATCTCTCCACTGGGGGCAGCTGGTGCCAGCGCTGCTGAGCCCCTGGCTTGCCAGGGCCCTTCTGGGGCACCCTCAGTCCTATGCCTGAGAGGCTGGGTCTCTCTGGCCCCATCATGGGTAGGACAGAACCAGAGAGGGCCCTGTGTGGGGGTGCCTTCCTCACCTCTGGTCTTGCTGCCCGCCCCCAGCCTGGTGCCTGAGGAATGAGGGGGTCAGCTCCGTGCTCCTGGGTGCTTCCAGCGCAGACCAGCTGATGGAGAACATTGGAGCAATACAGGTGAGTGGCGCCTGCCAGCCTTGCGGGCCCTGGACAGAGTTCAGGGTCTCAGCCAGGCATCTGTCCAGCATGTACTTATTGAGCACCTACTACATACCAGGCACTGTTCGAG
The DNA here is from genome assembly GCF_033118175.1 of Dama dama. Classification (NCBI taxonomy): domain Eukaryota; kingdom Metazoa; phylum Chordata; class Mammalia; order Artiodactyla; family Cervidae; genus Dama; species Dama dama. The sequence continues at coordinate 44,294,492 of NC_083694.1, read as the reverse complement.
GCACCTGGGCTACAGCAATGAACCAATAAAAGCCTTGCTCTTGAAGGGCTGGCTTTTTATCTGGATAAACAAAAAACAGAAAATGCAAAGAGTAAGATTAGAATGTGTGTCAGAGGGTGATGGGCACTCTGGAAAAGGAGACCTAGAGCAAGGTCAGGGGTATCCAGTAGGGGCAGAGAAGGGGGGAACCATGGACCCCAGTTAAAGGGGGCTACAGGGTAGCCTTGTTGATAAAGTGACTTGTGAGCAAAGGCTTGAAGGATGAGAAGTGGGCGGTACAAATACAATCCAGGCTGATGTGAAGGTGCAAGGTAGGCACAAGCCCAGGACAGCAGCAAGGCCAGAGGCCCGCAGCAGAAGGGCACCTTTCCCTAAAGGTCCTCTGGGCACTGCATGCCCTCTAAGGACCTCGGCGACGATCGAGTGAGCTGGGAGCAGAGGAGGGGCAGTGTGACTTAGATTTCAAAAGGCTGCCTCTCGCTCTCTGGCTGCTGAGTGGAGGAAAGAGTTGGGGAGCAGGAGGGGGAGCAGGGAGATTGCTGGAAACTGATGACAGTCTGGGGGCGAGAGATGGCCTTGGTACAGATGGACAGCTAGTTGGGTCCTGGATTTCTGGAAGGTGGACTGACAGGACTGGCTGACAGACTGGATGTGAGGGTGTGGGACAGTGGGCCAGATCCTGGGGACAAACCACGGGTTTGTCACCTGGAAGGGGGGGTGTTGCTCTCAGGAGGGCTGGAAAAAGCAGTTTGGGGGTGTGGATTATCAGATGTTATGGTCCTGAAGTCTGCAACTTATGCCGCCACTGTCCATCCATTCAAGGGGCAGAGCTTAGACTAGGGCAGGCTTCCCTCTGCCCCAAACCTGGAATACAGAAGCAGCAAGGCCCCCTCTGCTCCACAAGCTGCATACAATGAGGGTGGGACAGGCCAGGGCCAGCAGATAGCTGGAAGAATGTCCCCCTGTTACCGAAGTGAGGTTTGACTGCTCATCATTCAAGAATCCAATACTGAGAGATAAGTGTTACGTAAAAGGAAAGACATCTTTATTGAGGAAGCCAGCAGTCCCGGGGAGAAGGTGGACTCCTGTCCCGAAACAGACTCCCCCTTGTCAATAAGGGAGCAGGAGATTTCAAAGGGGAGTTTCAGGGTACACAGGTTGAGGAGTGGCTACAAGCAGAACAGCACAGTCAGCTCCAACAATCATCTTGAAATTGATCATGTGATCATCTGATCAGGGTCATCTTTTTTTCCAATTGGAGGATAATTGCTTTACAATATTGTTAGTTTCTGCCATACATCAACATGAGTTAATCAGGGTCATCTTAATTGTTTCAAGCACAATTAATCTTCAGTTCTGTCCATAGAATTCTCCAGGCAAAAATACTGGAGTGGGTAGCCATTTCCTCCAGGGGATCTTCCTGATCCCCTGGCCCACAGTCCATGGGATCACAAAGAGTTAGACACGACTGAGCGACTAACACACACACACACACAATCTCCAGTTCTAGGGTCAGTTTGTTCCCATTTCCCTGAGGCTGGTTCTCAGAATTGTGCATGATGGAGCAGTTCATGTCATGGCTACAGTCTGGTAATGATGTTGTTAACTTCTTCCACCTAATGGGAGTTTTAGTATCTACAGAAGAGCTCAAAGGGCATGGCTCAGAATACAATCTATAGCCCTTGAGGAAGAACTAAAAGGTCCCTGACTTTGTTTAATGGCCACACTATTATTATTTTGTCCTGTTTTACTGCTTTTCTTTGTTTTTCATTTTCTCACTTCTCCAATTGAAATTATTCTTAGGTTAAAGTTTTTCTACAGACAAGAGGCAGGTATGGAGGACATGGGAGGGGTGGGTCTGTGCCAGGAAGGCCCCATAACTTCCTGCTCCATTACACATCACCTCACCTGCAGGTTGATTCTGACTAGCTCCCGTCTTTGCACACAGGTCCTTCCAAAACTGTCGTCTTCCATCATCCACGAGATTGATAGTATTTTGGGCAATAAACCCTACAGCAAAAAGGACTATAGATCCTAAGAAGCCCCCAACCATTTGCCTGGACAGTTTCATCTCCCTCCTAGCCTCTCTGTTTGCTCGCTTAAGCTATTTTGAAGCCAAGAGTGTGGTTTGCATCAAAAACAAAACAACGCACCAACATGTCATCAGGAGAAGATCTCAAAAGTCGCTGCCACACAGTACCCGCTGCTTCACTGGACTAACGTCAGATTCATGCCGGAGGGTCGGCATCAATTCAAAGGCGTTCGAGCCGTCCCGCCCAAGCCTGCTGCCTCTGCTCATCTTCCACCAAGAAACGACATTTCTCCTAGCCATGCCCCATCTCAGAGACTCAAGTCCAGGCCAGGCCGAGACCCGTTGGGGCCTGGGAGCTGGCAGAGCTGGCCTCTCCTCTGCCGAGAATCCCATCTGGTACTGGGGAGGGGAAGAGGAAGCCAGGTCTGGCTCTTCCTGTGGCCCCTCGGCTGGGCCCTGGTTGGGGTGGCCTCCCACCGGGGTCTCCCTCATCCCCCCTCTTGCCAAGGGCTCCAGGTACTGTCATTGGGCCTGACATCAGATTCTCCCACACCCCCTCCTGCACACCACCTGCCCTGTTGGGTCTCCAAGGGGCCTTCAGAGCTGTCCTTTGATGCCCACCCCCACTCTTGCTGGCAGAGGCAAGGATCCAAGGGGGTTCGATTGCTCCAGGGGGGACCCACAGGAAGTCAGGGGTCTGACTTCAAGCTCGTCGCCCCACTGGCTTCCTCATCCTCACAATTGATGAGCCCCAGTGCCCAGACTCCAGCCCAGGTCCCTCCCCACCTGGTGCCCAGTCCATTGCCCCTCTGTCCTTGCCCTGGAAGGCCCCAAGATCATGTGTGCTTCGCTGGACTGTGGCTGCTGACCGCACATGGGGTGGCCAGCCTCTGCTCTGCCCGGGGTGGTGGCCTTGGGGTCTGCAGAGAGGACATTCTGGGACCCTTCAGTGAGGGAAGGTCCCTGGGGTTTTCTGTGCTTCATGCCCAGGGCCTGGGCAGCAACCACCCACAGTCCAGGAGAAGACCCCCGTAGCCTCTCCCTGGAGCAGCATCCCCAGCAAGGGCTCAGACCAGGTCAGGTGGGGTGCTCAGAGCTTGTTGCCAGGGCAGCTAAGCAGCAGTTCTACCCCCAGGACACCCTTACATGGCCTCTGAAGAGGGAGGGATGGCTGGGTTGATCATTCCTTTCCACACCCCACACCCCAGCCTGGAATAGGCTGGGCACAAGAACAGAGGGCAGGACCTTCAGAAGTGTCAGCCCCTCTACAGCCAGGCCTGGGGCTGCAGGGAAGGAGGAGGGGAGGGGCCCTCAGCCAAGAGGCCCAGCCCCCATGGTCCTGAGTGGCACCCCAGCTTTTGCTGGCTGTGCAGGGGACCCGAGCCAGGCTCTGTGAATGCACTGGCCTTCTGTGTATGGGCCTGGGTGACTCCTACCCTGGGCACTCCCTACATTCTCACTCACCCCTGGGCAGACATGGACCTCCCTGCCATTATTCCCAAAGGCCTGCCGTCCAGTCCTGGCAGAGCTGAGGCCCAGGAAACTGACTTTAGGAAAGCCACAAGGTGGGGGGAGAACAACTTCCTCCACTCCAGACCTTTGTGCTGACCCTGGAGTCTAGAACCTTCTCCCTCCTTGTAGACTAGGCCCCTGGGGGTCTTCTTCACCAAGTCTCCTGCAAGTTTCACCCTAATGAGCGTGAGGAGGGAACAAGCCTGTCCCAGCAGAGTTGCCACCATCACATGGGTGGGGGGCCTAGCTCCGAGGACAAGATGCTATAGTCCACCAGGCAGAGCCCAAGTTTCCCAACAGCTTGCCACGCTCAGGAGCCAGGTCACCTGCCCCTCCCTGGAGAGTCTGGCTGGACCCCCTCCACAGCACTACCACCCTGCCCACCCACCAATGGAAGAGGGACCTGGGCTTGCTGTTGGGCCCATGTTTGGGCCTGCCGCCCCCACCCCACAAGCTTTACATCTGGGAAGGACAAGCCCAGTGGGAGACGTGGGCTCTCAGGGCCAAGCTCTTCCAAGGCCAAGATGCCCAGCACCAAGTCCCAAGCCTGTTCCAGACCCTGGCGTGCTGTCTGCAGCCTAGTTCTGCATTGCACCCCCTGCAAGTGGGTGTGGAAGGATGGGGCTCCGCTTGCTGAGGAGCAGTCCCCAGACTTAGTGGGAGGTGGCTGGAGTGGGGAAGGGATGGAGTGGGGCTCAAGAGCAGGGAGAGCCTGGAGATGAAGAGCTTGGCCAAGGCAGGCCCTGGAGGGGAAGCCTGGGCTTCGGCATGGGTTTGAGGCCAGCCGTCCTCACCCTACCCTGTTGAGGAGAAGCCCCCCTGCAGTCCCCAGCCATCTGCCAGCCAGCCTCTCACCCTCCCCTGGAAGCAAAGTTTGCCCCCAGGGGTCCACCTTGGGAGTTCCCCCCCAGGGAAGAAGGCCCAGTCTGCGTGGGAGCGGGACCAGTCTTCCTTGCTAAGGACACATGCAGCCCCTACCATTTTTCATCCCAAATCTACAGCAAGTCTGAGGTCCCAAGAACAACAGAGGGGTCTGCCCTGTCTCCTGTTCTCTCTGGCCGTGTAAATAATGTGCTGTTTCTCTCCCCCCCCTTTTTTTTTAATGACTGTGGCTCCTCAGCTAACTGCATCACCGCCCCCCGCCCCCGACAGGCAGAAACACCGTATGCCTCGCGCTTCCAATGACACTCAGTGGAGACACAGCGCCGTATTTATGGAATGACAAAATAAAACCCGAGCCCATCAGGGTCTGCTCCTCTCCTTTGCAGGGTATTCAGGGTCAGGGCTGGGTCGAGGGCAGTGGGAGGAGGTATCTTTGAAGGCCAGCAGACCGAATCCTGAGCTTTGAGCCAAGGGGAGATTGGGAGACATGGGCCCTGGGGGGAGAAGCAAAGACTGGGGACCAAGCACCCAAGTCTGTCCCAGGTGATTTGGGGTGAGAATGCCCTGCTTGCCCCCCTCACCAACACTGTCTCTCTTGCCACCACAGATTGGTGGCAGGCTGCTGGGCCCCTGGGGACAGAGAGGTCGGGGTCCAGGGGGGCCTACGGGCCCCTCTGGGGGCTCAGTGTTCCCAAGCAATGTGATTTCAGGGTGCAGGGGGGAGGGGCTGGCACCACCCCTCCTAAACACCCCTTCTCGGGTGCCCCCCATCCCAGTAAGCCCCCCAGCCTCATGGGGCGTGGCGGGTGGCCGTGTCTTCTCAGGCGGGAGGTAGCTTCAGGCAACACCCCCTCCCCCCAACATCCTTTCCCACCCCCATCCTAGATCAGTGAGAAGATAGAACACTCTGATTCAATCCTTTCCCAGAGGATTTATTAAAACACGGAAAACCAAGACATACACACGGAGTACAAAGTGAAGGGGACGGTGTCGGGTACAGTCCTTGTCAAGCCTCCCACACATCCTCCCAAGGACCGGATAGGTCACCACGCACAGGGGCTCAGCCTCCAGCTCCAGCTCCTGGCTGGGACCACCCCCCCGACCCGACTTGCCCCAGCGCCCCGGCCCCTTGGCCAGCCTGGGCTTGTGCTGGGGAAGGGGCAGGCGCTTCTCAGCAGGGCCAGATGCCAGCCTGGGTGGGGCTCTGCTCCCTCACCCCCCCACGCACTGATGCCTGGGGAGGGGGGCAGTGCAGGTGGGACCCTCCCCGCCTGCTCAGGCCCAGAGGAGCATAGGAGGCTCGGATTCCCACCTCGGTATCAGGGGTTCAGGACACACACACACCCAACGGGCCCTTTCTGGGTTATCGCACCTAAAAAAATACTTTGTTTAAAAAAAATCTGAAAACTAAGAAAAAAATCCCAAAACACAAGCCAATGACTTTGGGCTGATGCACCACAACCTGTAAACTTCCAGAAATATAAAATTGGGGTGGGGGTCGGCTTCCTCAATAGACAGGTCATCAGCAGAGGACAGCTGCAGGTGCAGAGGGGGTACACTGGGTTGTGGCCAGGCCAAAACCTCAGCTCCCACTTCCCACCCAAGCTCCTTCCTGCCACCCGACTCTGGAGGTTCCCGAGCCCACCCTCTACACGACCTCCTCAGGCCCTCAACATCCCTGGGACCCAATAACTGGGAGCAAAGGCTGCAGGTGTCCATGGGGTGAGAGTCGGTCGGCCCCCCACCTGGGCCAGGGATCCCCCAGAGGACCCTGGGAAGGGACCCCCAGCCAGCAGGAGGCAGGTGCCTGCACCAGTCATGAGTACCAGCAGGATGGACCCATGGTCATCACTTGCAGAAAACAAAGGAGCTTCTGAAGGCGGCTTGCAGGGAGGGTCTCCGTGCATGGGGGGGATCTCAGGTTGTGTTTCCATGGTGGGCGTGTGCGAGGGGACCCCAGACACAGTCCAACCCAAACTCCCGTGGTCACCGGGGAGCCCAGGAGGCAATGCTGTCCGAGACTGTGCCCAAAGATGGTTCAACAGAAAGCCTATTCAGCACTGGTCTAAATAATAAAGTGGCAAAAATGGGGCTGGCACTTTGGGGCTTCTGCTTGCACAACAACCTCCACTGTGCCAACAGCAAAAACAAAACCAGCCTGAAGATGTCCAAGAGCACGGACGCCCCACTCCCCACACTCCACTACAACTCTGGGAGGGAGATAACTGATAAACCAAGAAAAAACATTCTCTAGATCCTTTTTCCTCTCCAAAACCAGAAACCCACTCCCCAGCTGTCCGCAGCCCCCCTCCCAGGCCTCCCAGGTGCTGGTCTTGGAGAGCTGAGCCCTTCCTGGACCAGGCAGTGCAGATGGCTAGGCCGATCACTGGTGCCTGGTTCCAGCTGGTCATGGAAAAGGGCAGAGGCCTAGGGAGGAGATGGAGGAGGAGGGGAAAGCAAGGGCTGGCGGGGAAAGGACCACCCGCTCTTGGAGTTGGGCAGTGGGGACGCAGACTCCTCTCCTCCGCCAGGTGCCCCCTGACACTCAGGACCCGTCCACCATGTTCCCCACCAGCCCAGCCGCAGGACTGACCGCCGGCCTGGGAGGACAGTCATGGGGCCCTGGGTGGGAGGCTCGTGGTGGTCACCCGGCCCACGGCCTGAGCCAAAGCCTTTGCAAGGAACACACAGGCCCACGTGGCACTGGAAAAACCACAGTGGGCAGGAGTGACCCAACCCTTCCTGGAGGGCGAGGTCAGCTGCTGCCACACGTGTCCTGCCACACGTACACCCGTGTACCACTTTCAGGCTGCCTCCCATTCCTCCACCCACAGTACCAGGGTCAGTCAGCCTGGAGATAGACGGGGCCTTGGGGTCCAGTCCTCTAGGGGTTCGGGGAAAGCCATTTATAGATGAGGGCTCTGGGAGGGCTGGCCAATGGCCCCGTGTCCCCAAGACACCCTCAAATCCTGGCCCTAGTCCTGGCCAGGAGGCTGACAGAGGCCTCCCATGGTGCCCCACCCCCCAGGCCCACCCTGTCTCTCACTTGGACAGGATTCTGCACCAGGGCTCCACTCCAGGAAGGTCAAGGCTCCCTGGTCAAGGTTCAGAAATCCCTTCCAGGCTGAGGCTGGGCCAGAGGGAACATTAGACACGGACGGACCCAGGTCCTGGCCCATCCCTCCGCTCCTCTGAACTGGAGACATCAGAGGGCACCACCAGCTGGGTGGAAGGCGATCAGGATTCCAACAGGCCGCTCCTGGCAGGAAACAGGGCAGGAGGCTGGGGACACTCCAGTTGGGAAGACTGGAGAGGCCAATGGGTCCAGTCCCCTGCCTCCAAGCTTTCCCCAAACCTTTGAAGAACACAGTGAGGGCTGTCACGGGCCTGCCCCAGATGGCAAGTGCCGGGATCGAGGCCTCTCCAGGGACAGGGGAGGGATAAGTACAGGCCTGAGACGGCTGGCCTGGTTTCTCCGTGTCGGCCACCAGAAGACGACATGGGGAATGGGTGTGAAGGGCCTCCCAGGGCACAGGGCAAGACCAGGGGCTCCGGGGCCACGCTCAGCACTGCTGGGACAGCAGCCACACCCGGGGAGGGAGGGTAAGCCCCTTCCCGCAGCGGCCAGAGACCAAGGCCCCAGCAGCCCCCAGGCTGACACCTGCCGTCTCTTCTCTCCGGGGAGCACATGCCGTGACCTGCCACGCAGGGCGGGGGCCGCAGACCCTCCACGGGTGACGACAGAATCCAGGGGGCCTGCGAGACAGGCTGGCCAGGGGCAGACATGTGCTGACGGAGCCCTCTCCCCCACAGACAGAACACATTACCTGTGGTCTCCAGCCTTGCAGGATGCAGCCTGGCCTGGCCTGGACGCCAGCCAGGTCTCTAGCTGAAGGCCAGGCGGCTCCCCAGTCCTGACCCACCTGGCACTGGGGGGCCCCGGTGGGCCAGGGTCAGAGTACAAGCAGTCACACGGTGCAGACGGGACACGGGGGAGGGGCACGCAGAGTGCATCCAGGGCAGGCGCCGCATCCCCCTCCACCGGGCCAAGTCCAGGGCTTCCCTTGGGTCTGGAGACCGTCCACAGAGAGAGGCCTAAGTGCTGCAGGTCAGACTCCTCCACACGTCACTCAACTTTTATCAAGACAAATTTGTTCAAGTCTTCATAGGAAAGTGCAAAAAGATGTACAAAGAAATGAAATCTCTTCTAGGAAGTCGTCCTGGCAGAGCTGGCCAAGGTGGTGTGGGGGACACTGGGATTAAGAGCAGGTGGCACTTCTGGCTGGGTCTTGTCCCCAGCAATGGCATGACTCAGTTTCCCCTTCTGTCCTTGGGTGGCCTGGCTCTAGAAAGGCGGCAGCTTTTCTCTCCTGTGGGGGTCAGGCAGGGGGCCCGGCAGGCGTGGCTGCAAGAGGTGGGTCATGGGTCACAGAGCTGGGTGCTCACGTCCCCATTGGGGGTTCACCCAACACCCAGGACCACCACTGCCACCTGTCACAGCCAACTGTGACCAGAGGGGCTCCTAGCCCAGACCTCCCACACCTGGAGTATAGGAAGTAGGGACCGCAGGGAGGGCCCATCTGGAAATCACCCCCACCCCAGGGCCTCTACCCTGAAGCAGTGGTTCTACCAGGACAGACAGCTTAGCAGGGGCTGCCGGCCAGGTGGAGGAGGCCAGAGTGGACTGGTGGCTTCTCATGAATAAAACCATCTCCCAGCCAGTGACACTGACCCACACACACACCCTGAGCCACCCTCCTGGTCCTGGGCACAAGGTGGGGTGACCAGGGAAGGGGGGCGATGTCCCAGGGCCCCCACCACCCAGCAGGAAAGTGCAGGCAGAAAAGGGTTCCAGGCTGGGGGCAATGGTCCCTGACTCACTACCACAGACATGCAAGCACCCTGCATATGTGCACACAGACACACCCATGTACACAACAGAGTATCCCCACGTGTACCTGCCCATGTCCCACCTCCCAGCCTCCCAGGGGAGTGTCTGCAAGCCTGGGAAGACACGCTGGCCGCAAGATGGTCCCCAGAGGGTAAGGGCAAGACCCACTGAGCCCCAAGAGGCAGCGGAGACCCCCAGACTCAGGACTGTGGATACGCGCAGGGAGCAGGGACTGACTGGTGCAGCCATGGAGGGGAGAGGGACCGCGGAGCCCCTGGAGAGGCCTCACCTCCGCTGGAAAGGAGCGCTGCACCAGAGCGAGGTCTCGGGGCCGGCTAGATATCTGTGCAGAGAGAGGGAAGCTCGGCTCGCTGGGGCAGCGGACGCGGGCGGGGCCCGCGGGCGCCCCTGCACATGCCGCCGGGGAGCAGACGGGCACCTACCGGTCACATAGGGCCCCAGGGGCATCTGGTTGTAGTTGACAATCCCTCCCGGTCCAGGGCCCCGGAAGTTGGGCCCAAAGTTGTTGTTGTACATCTGGGAGGAGCCGAAAGCGCCCTGGAGGCAAGGACTCAGGTTTAAAGGTCCAAGTCCCGCACCGGCCCGAGCCCCGCCCCAGGGCGCCCAGGACGTGCTTGCGTGGGGGGCTGGGGCCCAGGGCGCGCGCCGAGCCTGACCTGCTGGATGGTGGGGTCGCCGGCTCGGTTGGTCAGGCGGCTCAGGATGCTGCGCTCCGACATCTGGAGGCGGGCGGCCACCGGGGGGATGCGGGACAGCATGGAGGGGAGGCGCGTCACGTCCGCCTTCATGTCACTCAGCAGCTCCTCCAGCTGGTTCAGGACTGGGGAGGGAGGCAGGGAGGGGGAGAAGCTGGGACGCGGACGCCCAGGCCGGTGTTTAGTAACAAGGTTGTGTTACTTTGTGACTTGCACGCCGCGCAGCGGACGCCAGGGGGCGCCCCCCAACTCAGCCCTCCCAGCCAACACATCAGAGACCTGCCCGCTGGACAAGAGTCCAGTTTTCCAAACAGCTTCTCCCAGGCTCCGAGGGCTGCGGAGGTGACAGCCGGGAGTTCTGACCCAACACTGGGCTTCCCTCCGGACCCTCGGCCAGCCTCCTGGCGCCCAGGGAGGTCTGCAGCCCTGGCCACACCTCGAGAAACTTCTCCCAAATGGCCAGGGCCACAGAGTCCAGGGCCCTCGGGGTGAGCTTGGCTCACCCTCCCCCTAACCAGCCTGGGCACTTTCTCAGGATTAGGATGGCAAGGGTCAAAGGTCTGAATCCCAGGAGACCTTGGGCAATTACTCTCTAAGCATCAATGTCCCCAACTTTAAAATCAGATAAGAAACCTCACCACTTAAAAATATTACAAAGAGTAAAGGGACAATGTGTTTAAAGATATTGCCATAAATTGGGAGACTGGGATTGACATATATCAGTACTATATATAAAATAAGGATTTCCCTGGTGGTCCAGTGGTTAAGAATCCACCTTGCAAGGCAAGGGATGTGGGTTCAATCCTTGATCGGGTAACTAAGATCCCACATGCCACAGAGCAACTAAGCTTTCCCACCACAACTCTTGAGACCACACACCACAGCTTGAGTCCATAAAAAAGATCCTGCACGCCGCAACTAAGACCTGGCACGGTCAAATAAATATTCAAAAAGGATTAAATAGATAACCAATAAGGACCTACTATACAGCACAGGGAACTCTGCTCAATACTCTGTAATGACCTATATAGGAAAAGAATCTAAAAAAGGGTCATTCAGTCATTCAGTTGTGTCTGACTCTTTGTGACCTCATGGACTACAGCATGCTCAGGCTCCCCTGTCCTTCACTATCTCCCAGAGTTTGCTCAGACTCATGTTCGTTGAGTTGGTGATGCCATCTAACCATCTCATCCTCTGCCGCCCCTTCACCTCCTGCCCTCAATCTTTCCCAGCATCGGGGTCTTTTCCAATGAGTCAGATCCATATGTATAACTGATTCACTTTACTGTACAGCAGAAAGTAACACAACATTATAAATCAATTATATGTCAATAAAAACTAAAAAATTTTAAAGGGTCCTTATCTCTTTCACTAAAAGAAGTTAAAAAATAGAAATAAAGCATACTGTCAGGGCTCAATAAACAAATCTGTACAACTTAATATTCTGCTATATCACCTACCCCCCTACCCAGGGCCTACATGGTGCTGACTTTCAGAAAAAGGCCAGAAAAGCAAGGGCCTCACTTTCCCCACAGGTAAGAGCAGAGGCTGGGTGACAGTCTGTCCCATCTGGTTTGGAGGCTGTGCCCTCTGGGCTGATGTCCTATCCTCAGCCCCACGTCCCCACCTACTGCCAAGGAATCACTGGGCGGGAGCGAGGTGTGGGCCTATCTCCAGGGGACGGGCTCACTCACCCTTGTGCAGGACAGCATTGGCAGGCTTGTTCCCGGCGAGGGACTCCTTGGAGAGGTGCTGGTGGCTCTCGGCAAGGCACTCCACCTCGGCCAGGCGGGCGTTGAGGGCCATGGCGGGATGGTTGGGGTCCTGGGTCATGTTGAGGTATGCGGCCCTCCGGAGCTGTTCCTCAATGACCAGCGCCTGCTCCAGCAACTGGTGGGGGCAGGGGGAGGGGGTCAGGGTGAGGGGAGGGACTGAGTGCTGGCCTGGCTGCCTCCCCACCAGCACCCACTCCCACCAGCCAGGGCTCTGAAAGAAAGGAAGGAAGGAAAAAAAAAAAAAAAGGAAGGAAGGAACACAGCCCCTCCCCACCCAGTTGTTGTCTACCCTCTTGGCCACCCCTCAGAGCCCTCTCCAAGCTGGATCCTCTGCACCCATTACCCAGAGCAGGGACACTCGCCCAGCAGGGTCTGGCTCCAGAGCAAGGAGCCAGAACCTGTTGGTTGACTGACTCAACAATTCCCTTTCATGGACGGTCTGGCCCACACCCGGATATACGGGCAGGGTATAAGAAATGCTTGCTCGTTTCTTTGCCCCAGGCCCTCCCATAACCCACCCTCTTGCGGCCCCGTCACCCTCAACCTCTGGCCCCTGCCAAGGACTGACCTTGAACCTGCGGGCCAGGAACTTGTTCTTCATCTCCAGATAGTTGCCCTTGTGGATCTCAGACTTGAAGGGCTCGTTGAGGATCATGTATCTCGGGTCGTTCTGGATGTCTTGCCAGCGGGCGTAGCCGTGCCTAGGTGGGGGCTGTTAAGGGCAAACCTAGCCATGGGGTGGAGGGAGGGGGTGGTGGGGGAGCAGCCCAGGGTTTGGCATCTTGGCTCTCCACTTTCCAGACAGGCATTAACCTTGGCTGCAAGAGGATCGTGTGGGTAACAGTGACTTGACAATCAGCAGACTCTGACAGGGGCCCCCAGGGGTCCAGACAGGGCCTGAGGCTTCACTGGATGAACTTCTTCATCCCCCAGATCCAGAGGGTGGAGACAGCTGAGTCCTAACCCCCAGCACCTGTGCTGTGACCCTAGCTGGAAATAGGGCATTTGCAGATTAATCAAATCAATTGATTAAATTAAGAAAGGGTCATCCTGGGGTGGAGTGGGCACCAATCCAGTGACTGAGGTCCTCATAAGAGGAGGAAATTTGGACACAAAGAGATACCCAGGGAAGAAGGCCCTGTGACAACAGAGGCAGAGATGAATGATACAGCTGTGAGCCAAGGAGCACCAAGGAGCCGGGGACAGGCAAGGAAGGGGCCTCCCCTGGAGCCAGAGGGAACAAAGAAACACCACAAGGTTTTCTTGCCAAGGGCCCACAGTTAGAGAGGGGCCAAGTCGGGATGTGAACCCAGGCAAGCTGGCTCCAAGCATCTTTTTTTGTTTTTTTAACTCTATGTATGCTATTTATTTATTTAGCTGCACTGGGTCTTGGTTGCAGCATGTGGGATCTGGTTCCCTGACCAGGGATTGAACCCCCATCCCCTGAACTGGGAGCACAGAATCTTAAGTCACTGAACCACCAGGCAAGTTCCAGCTCCAAGCAACGTAACCTCAGTAAACTGTGGCCTACAGGCCAAATCCAGCCCACAGCCTGGTTTTGTAAATTAACTTTTATTGGAACATGGCCATGCTTGTTGGTTATGTATTATGGTTACTTTTGCTACCCTGGCAGAGTGAAGGAGTCTTCTGTGAAGTTCAAAACATCCACTCCCGGGCCCCTCCCAGGAAAGATCTGCTGACTCCTGACCTACAACTTTCCACCTCTCATTATGATGACTAGTCTCACTCGAGACTGTCATCAAGGCCAGCTTTGCTGGGGGACTCTCCCCAGGTAGTTGTGTGCCCCTCTCCTTGTCTCTGGAAGGTCTGCACTCAAATATCACCTTCTCTGACCTTCCCACATTAAACACAACCCCCACCCCCAAAGCTCCCTTTGCCTCATCCCCCCTTCCATGTTCACTGAGCCCCACACTTTGCTAATTTATGTTTTTCACCATCTACCCCTAGTTGGGTATGAGCTCTGGCTAGACAGAGATTTGGGGCTGTTTCATTCATGACTGCATACTCCATGCTTGGCACATGGTAGATCATCAGTAAAGATGGAATTGAAGAATGAACAAATGAATGAAAGCCCTCCTAAATGGTGAAGCACCCTTCAGGTGTCATCACTGAGAGGAGGTGAGGTCTGGATCAGGTAGGAATTAGGAGCATTCATTGTAGAGTCAGATGGAAGGGCTGTGTTGTCCCCGAGCAAGTCACTTGGCCTCTCTGAGCACCCATTGCTTCCTCCATATAATGGGGATCACAGTAGCAACCCTTTGGGAAGGCTGCTGTGAGGATATGGAGTGAGTACTGAGTATAAAGGGACAAGCTACCTTTATGATCACAGTCACTGTCATCACCACCACCAGGAAAGGGTCCTTGGTACCTGGTCAGGAGCACCAGCCCAGACTCCACCCCACACCAGCCCCACACCCCTCCCTGAGGCCCACAGAGGGAGAGACAGGAGCCCTGCCCCGCTGGCGTGGCCAAGGATACGTGACGATGCCCGCCAGCAGCCAGTAGTCATGGCGCCGGTGCCAGATGTCATAGATTTTCCCCGAGGACACAGCGGCACGCTCCTCGTTCTGCCACAGCGTGTGTAGCTCTGGGAAGCCAGCCGAGGGAAGCAGGATGAGGTGCCCCCATCCCGCATGGGGTGGGCCTGGGTAAGCCTCTCCCTCACCACCCCCACCTCCCCACCCCAAGCACTTCAGTATTCCAGTGCTACAAGGAAAGGTTATACCATGGACTTTGTCAACCATTCACTCATTAGTATAAAATAACCATCCACCCAGACTCCTGGGACCCACGGTCAGGAAGCCTGTAGCTCTCTCTGCCCATGGCCCCACCCCCGATACCTGTGAAGCCCCCGTCTGCAATGTTGAACATAAATTTGAACTTCCCGATCTTGTCCTCCTTTTTCCCCTCTTCATCTTCCTCTTTGTCACCATTTTGCTGGGTCTCAACAGGCTCCTTCTCCTCGGCTTTGGTGTCATCTGGGGGAGGTCAGACCCAGGCTCACTCGTCCACCCCAAAGACAGTGCCCGGGGGAGGGCTCGCCAGCAAGCACTGGGGACCCAGAGGCAAGCAGGAAACATACCTCCCCACCCACAAGGGACTCACTGCCCCCAAGGGTTTTAATCAGCAGGCCCCTCTCTCTGTTCTGAGCAGGGAGGGCTGCTCTGGGCCTGGGTGCCCCTCCACCACCAAGTCAGGACCACCTGGGGAAATGGGGCAGGGCGGGGAGGACTGTAAAAATGTAGCTTATGTTGAAGGACAGCAATGCTGCCTCAGGGTTCTGATCTGGGGGCAACTGTTGCAGAACATTCCAACACTTAGAAGGACACAGGCTGCCAGCTGAACCCCAAAGCTCCAGGCCAAACTCTGTGACCAGCTCTCCTTCCTCCTAGTGGTGGCCGGGACCACAGGAGGGGCCAGGAGATAGGTGGAGGGTCTGTCCCCTGAGGGCTGGCAAGTCCAGGCTCCCATCCAGCAGCTCTAATCAGGGCCTTGGGTCGAGGGAAGGCTCAGGAGGCCCCTCGTGGCTCCTTCAAGAGACCAAGGGGGACATGCGACAGAGCAAAGTCCAGGGCCCCAGACCTGGCCTGAAGTCGCTGCTGTCGCCTCTGCTGTGAATCAAGCTCAGTTCCAGCTTGTCCAGAACTTTTTCCTTCTCAGGAAGCACTTCTTCTGCAAGATAAAGGGTGTTCAGAGAGCAGGGAGGTGTCCAGAGGGCAGAGGGGACTCCGGACTGGTGGCTTCCCAACAGTATTGAACCCACTCACGGAATCCACTCTAGCATCTTACTCAGGAGTCCAACAGGTAGCATCTGGGAGGATCCACTGGGAAGGCAGGTGGGGACGGGGCCTCACTCCACCCACCCATCTCAGCAGCGGCCTCTCCCAAACTTCTCTCAAGGCACAGTCCCCAGATCCTCTCTACTGTAGTAACAACCAGAAGACTCAAAGTTCTGGCAACATGTCAGGCCTTCATCAACACAAAGCACCTCTTACAGACACCCAGAAATGTCAGGCAAAACCTATCACATTAAAAAAAAAAAAAACCACACATAGGTGTGCTCACAAAACTAAAGAAAATTATCAGGTGCCATAAATGAAGACAGAACTTCCCTGGTGGCTCAGAAGGTAAAGAATCCACCTGCGATGCAGGAGACCTGGGTTCAATCCCTGGGTTGGGAAGATCCCCTGGAGGAGAAAATAGCAACCCACTCCAGTATCCTTGCCTAGAGAATTCCATGGACAGAGGATCCTGGCGGGCTACAGTCCATAGGGTGGCAAAGAGTCAGACACGACTGAGCAACTAACACGTTCACTTTCTATAAATGAAGGGAAACTAAAAGCTCAAGAAGCATGCACTGGGGTCCTGGGTTGGGGGTGAGTGGACACCAGAAAGAGGCTTGCGGGACTCCAGCTGTGTCTCAACACTGAATAGGAAGTGTGAGGCCACAAAGATGCAGTGAACTGGAATTAAATCAAGAAACTAACACTCTTCAACTAGTATGCCTCTGCAAAGGAGAAAAAGTGCCATCTACCAGCTGATGGCCAAGTTGTGGAAGCCTGGCTCCCATGTGGAGTCCAGGGTCAAAAAGTCTCCAGTGAGGAGCCAAACCCAACGCACAGGTGTGCAGGCTGTGGAATCTGAATTGTGCCATAAGACTGGCCCCAGACCAGCCAGGCCACTAGTCAGACCACGAGGCCCCGGAGTTCTGGAGACAGAACGGGGAACATTCCTGCTACCCAAGTGACATGGGTTCTCAAGGATAAAACAATCCCTGATGAAGATGCACCCAAATGAAACTCAGGAAACAATACCCAGACTTCCCTTGGTGGTAGAGTGGATAAGAGTCCACCTGACAATGCAGGAGTCACAGGTTCGATCCCTGGTCTGGGAAGAATCCACATGCTGCGCAACAACTAAAGCCCATGGGCCACAACTACTGAGCCCATGTTCTAGAGCCCACAAGCCACAACTCCTAGAGCCTTCAAGCCCTAGAGCCTGTACACTGCAGCAAGGGAAGCCACTTCAATGGGAAACCCACACACCACAATGAAGAGTAGCCCCCACTTGCTACAACTAGAGAAAGCCCACGTGCAGCAACGAAGACCCAGTGCAACCAAAAAATAAATAAATAAATAAGAATTGTTTAAAAAAAAAAAGAAAATATCCATCAGCCAGACAAAGAAGGAAGAGAATCCATAGGAAAAGTACAAGTCAAAAAAAAGGAAGTAGAAAAGGCTAGATTAAAAATTCTAGAAATGAAATGCATAATCGCTAACATGTTGGACATTTTGCTGCATATTTTTAAGGTGTCCTCCCAGACTTCCTGGCCCTGGAG
The DNA here is from genome assembly GCF_033118175.1 of Dama dama. NCBI lineage: Eukaryota > Metazoa > Chordata > Mammalia > Artiodactyla > Cervidae > Dama > Dama dama. The sequence continues at coordinate 44,277,325 of NC_083694.1, read as the reverse complement.
TACAAGCCTTGTACATAATCCTTGGAATTGTGAATGTGATGGATTCTATTCTCCTGAGCAAGTCATGTGACAAGGCACAGGTGACCTTAAAAGACAGAGATTATCCAGGTGGGCATGACCTCATCACACCAGTCCTTTAAAAGCAGGGTTTTCTCTGAATGGTCACAGAAAAGGACATCAGAGATCTGAAGTATGGTGGGGATTGGTGTACCACTGTTGGCTTGAAGATGGAATGAGTCCCGTGGCAAGAAACGTAGGCAGCTTCTAGATGCCGAGAATGGCCTCCCGCTGAGAGCCAGCAAGGGAAGAGGGCTTCAGTCCTCCAACCCCAAGGAGCTGAAGTTAGCCAACAAGAATGACCACGGAAACAGATTTTCCTCCAAGTCTCCAGATGAGAACTCAGCACAGTCAATGCCTTGACTTCGATCTTGCAAGTCCCTTGGCAGAGAATCCAGTCACACCACCACAGACTTCTGACCCATGCAACCATGAGCTAACACATGGGTGTCATTTCATGCTGCTAAATTTGTAATAATTCACTGTGCAACCATAGAAAATAGTACCAAAGGTTAAAAACAGGCGTATGAAGAAAGTAAGAACCGAAGCTAGATCTGAGGGTGATTCAAAAAGCCTTGCAGGGAAACAAATCTTGTACCTGCTTTGTTTTCTTTTTTTTTTTCTGCTTTGTTTTCTTTGTTGAATCTGAAGCCTTTTGTTAAACAAGATCTACTTGTGTCTATTGTTAATCACCGGGGTACCCCAGTAGAATACAAATTCTATGTGAAGGCTTTGGCTTTGGTTCACTGTCTGTGTCCCCAATGCCTGGGACAGCTCCCAACACACAGTGGGTACTCAAAACATATTTGTTGGATGAATGAATAAATAAATGAGTAAAAGGAATTCCAGAAGAAAATAAACATAGTGGGAGGAAAGATAACATTAAAGGAGGGGATGACTGAGAATTTGCCCATAATCAATAGAAGACACAATACTCAACTTTAAGAATCACAGCCAGTCACAAGCAGGATAAATAAAAATTTCATTGTAGTGAAACTGTACAAGACCAAAGACTAACAGAAAGTCTTTAAAATGGTCTTACCATGTTAGTAAAGATAGGAAAGGCAAGTTTCCTACAAAGGAGCAGCAATTACCCTGAGAGCAGCCTTCTCAGCACAACGGAAGTCAGAATACAAAAGAAATAACATCTTCAAAGTGCTGAGGGAAAACTCCTAACCCACCTTGAATTTTGCTATTATTCAAGAAAAATATGATAAGGTATAAAGGAAAAATAACATACAATGAGAGAAATTTGCCGTCCACAGAAATTTGTTGAAAGCACCATTGAAGGGTATATTTTGGGAAGAAGGACATTGAACAAAGCAACAATGAACAAACTAGAAAAAACAAAATTGTTAAGAGGGTGGGAAGATCTAAATAAGGATTATAGTTTAGAAATAAGCAACAGCACATGGGAGATAAGAGGGAGTGGGTCAGAGCTAAAGTTGTCTGTAGTACTTATTACATTCAAGAGGCAACATGTTAAAAATTTAAGAGTACAAAATAGAATTGACAGCAAACTTTCCAAAGGAGTTGAGAGTAAAGAGGGAAACAGAAAGAAATTCTGATCAGTCCAAAAGATGCTAGGAGAAAAAAAGAAGAAAAGGCAAGGGTGATATAAAGCACAAAATAAGAACAGAAATTCATTCAGATACCCAGCTATTACAATAAATATAAAGAGAGTAAACTTGCCAGCTAAAAGGTAGAGATTCTATGATGAGATTTAAAACAACAAGTCCCACCATATATTATTTACAAAAGGTATACCTAAAACTCAATTATACAAATAAAAGTTAAGAAATGTAAGAAAATACCTGCAAATCATGTACTTGATATGGAACATGTATTATAAAGAACCCTTATAACTCAATAATAAAAAGATAAAGAACCCAATTGAAAAATGGACAAAGGACCTGAAAAGACATTTCTCCAACAAAGATATACAAATGGCCAATGACATTTGAAAAGATATTCAGCATCTTTAAACACAAGGGAAATACAAATCAAAACCACTTGAGCTATGACTTTTCACCCACTAGGATGGCTAAAATCCAAAAGAGAGATAATAACAAGTGTTGACAAAGATAATGGGGAAATTGGAACCCTATGCACTGTGGGTGGGAATGTAAAGTGGTGCAGCCACTGCAGCAAGCAATCTGGCAGGTCCTCCAAATATGAGTTACCAACCGATCCAACAATTCCACTCCTAGGTATATACCCAAGAGAACTGAAGCCTAGCCACACAAATACCTATACATGAATGTTCACAGCAGCATTATTCATAATAGCCAAAAAGCAGAAATAACCCCAAAACCCATCAATGATGAATGGAAAAATAAAATGTGGTGTATCCACAGGGTAGAATATATTCAACGAAAAGGAATGAAGTTCCAATACATGCTACAACACAGAAGAACCTTGAAAACTCAAGTGAATGCTCAGTGAAAGAAAACAAAAGTGTTAGTTGCTCAGTCATGTCCAACTCTTTGCAACCCTGTAGACAGTAGCCCACCAGGCTCCTCTGTCCATGGGATTCTCCAGGCAAGAATACTAGAGTGAGTAGCCATTCCCTTCTCTGGGTGATCTTTCCCGATCCAGGGATCAAACCTGGGTCTCCTGAATGGCAGACAGACCCTTTACCATCTAAGCCACCAGGAAAGCCCAAAAGTAAGCTCAATCCACATAAGCCTAAATAAAACTTAAAGCAAAAAGAATCGGGAGGAATAAGAAGGTTATTACATAATAAATAAACACTTCACCAGAAAATTAGAAAAAACCTGAACCAATATGCACCTAACAACCCAATCCCAAACAAAAGCAAAATCTGGCCTTAGGAGAACAGAGACTAACCCACAATCATAGAGATTTTAACATAAGTCTCTTGCTTTGACTGATCAAAGCAAACCAAAAATGAGTAAGGGTATAAAAAATCTGAACAATATAATGATCTAATGCAGCAGTCCCCAGTCTTTTTGGCACCAGGGACCGGTTTCACGGAAGACAAGTTTTCCCATGGACCCAGGGGGATGATTCAAGAGCATTACATTTACTGTTCACTTTATTTCTATTATTATTATATCGACTCCATCTCAGATCATGAGGCATTAGATCCTGGAGTTTGGGGACCCCTGATCTAATGCACATATTTAGAACCTTACATCCAGCAATAAAAGAATAGATATTCTTTCCAAGCACACATGAGCATTTACAAAATCTGACCACATAAAACAAGAAAAGCAGGTTTCAACAATATCATACAGACTCATGTGTTCAGATCACAATGCGATTGATTCAGAACTCACTAATAGGGATTGCCCTGGTGATCCAGTAGCTAAGATTCCATGCTCCCAATGCAGGGGCCCTAGGTTCAATCCCTGGTCAGGGAACTAGATCCTACATACCGCAACTAAGAACTCGCATGCCTCAACTAAAGATCCCACAAGCTGCAACTAAGACCTGGTGTAGCCAAATAAATAATATTTATGCTTAAAAAAAAAAGAAAAAAAAAGAAACCACTAATAAGATATAGCCCAATAACCTCCAAACTGTACAGTAGGAAAAGTTAAAGCCCACATGCAGAGAACTGAGGCCCTGGCCCTTGCCTCATCCTGGGCCCTACGCCACTAGGACACAGCAGTGCACGGTCCCCCACCCAGCCCGGGAGAGACAGGCCTGACGCCCCATCAGGGTGGAAGCCCGCACCTTTCGGCCCCTGCTCCGGGGAGGGCTGGGCCTTCTCCATCTCCTCCAGCCGCTCCTCTCGGGACCTCTCTTTGCCACTGGAGCTCTCCTGCTTGTCCTCTCCCTCCACTCTGTCCAGGGCAGTTGGCAGGGCCTAGGGAGGAGAGACTCAGGAGCTACAGGGCCTGGGCCTCCATAGGAGCCAGGGAAGGGGCCCTGGGCTTAGAACCCACTCTCTGGTTCCCAGTGCTTGCCCTCAACTATGCTCCAGTCCTGGGGGCTCAGACTCGGAGCCAGGAGGCCTAGCTTACAGCTGCCAGGGCAAAGCCTGAGAGGGTCCCTGGACCCAGCCCCCACCCCACACCCACAGGAGTCCAGACACCGGCATCTTCCCTACCTGGATTTCTGGGGGCTTCTTTGGCTTCTGCACCCCCACCTCCTTCTCATCCATGTAACCTAGTGGGGCTTCCATTTTGTCTGAAAGAACAAGGGAGAAGGGTGAGAGGGCTGGGGTTGGGGGAGGGAGAAGGGCAGGAAATGGGGAGTCAGAGAGGATCCTGGGCTAGGCACCTGCAGAAGGACAGGTGAACCAGGGGAGCCAAAGAGCCCGGGCCAGGCCTGCAATGTGGGAGCCTTGGAGGACCCTGGGCCCAGTGAGGTCAAAGCCAGGGGCCGACAGGACAGAACTACAGGCTGTGGAGGCCTCCCGTCTGGAAGCAGTAGGTGAGGTGGGTGGAGGCCCAGACTGGAAGCCAGCATGGCAGCTGTGGTCCTGGCTTTCAAGGCTGGCTGACTGACTACCTGCCTTTTCCACGCTTAGTCAGTTCTTGACACTGCAAAGGGCCAGTGACCCACGTGCTCTGAGGAGCCCTGGGAGATGGTCACTACCCATCTCCACATCACAGATGAGAAAACAGAGCTCCTTGGAATAAGGGACCTGCCCTTATTCCTCTGCCCATGGGCACAGGGCCAGGAAGAAAACTAGGCATGTCCACCTCCAGAGGGCACCTGTGCCCAGAAGCAGGATGTCCTCAGAGGCGCTGAGCCTCTCGGGGCCTCACCTGTCACCTGCGACAGTGGCAGAATGCCCCAGGCCTGAGGGGTACAACAGGGAAGAAGATGTTTTACCCAGATAAATACACAGATCACCAAAAAGAGACTCAGAGACAAATAACCCATTAAGGAAGGGCAAAGGATGTGAAATGACGTTTCTCCAAAGAAGATGCACAAAAAGCTCAGAAGCACATGAAAAGATTCTCAACTTCTTCAGCCACCAGAGATGGAAATCAAAACCACCAGGCTTCCCTGGTGGCTCAGTGGTAAAGAGTCTGCCTGCCAATGCAGGAGACAAGGGTTCGATCCCTGGTATGGGAAGATGCCACATACTTTGGAGCAGCTAAGCCTGTGTGCCACAACTACTGAGCCTGTGCTCTAGAGCCCAGGAGCTGCAACTGCTGAGTCCACGTGCTACAACTACTAAAGTCCGAGAACCCTTGAGCCCATGCTCCACAACAACGGAAGCCACTGCAGTAAGAAGCCTGCACGCTGCAACTAGAGAAGAGCCTAAATAGCAACAAAGACCCAGCACAGCAAAAATAAGTAAGTAAATAAAACACAATGAGACTCCCCCCATCACACTCACTAAGATGGCTATAAGCAAAAAGTTAAATAAGTGCTGGTGAGGAGGTGGAGAAATTGAAACCTCATACATGGCTGGTAGGAATGTAAAATGGTGTAATAACTGTGAAAAAGTTTGGCAGCTCCTCAAAATGTTATGCCAAGTGAGCCAGAGATTCTATTCCTAGCTATACACTCAAGAGAAATGAAAACACCTATTTCCAGTTGAACACAAAAGTTCAAAGCAATGTTACTCACCACATTATTCACAATAGCCAAAGGTAGAAACAACCCAAAATCCATCACCTCATGAATGGATATACAAAATGTGGTGGATCCAAACAATGGAATAAATATTATTCAGCTACAAAAAGGAATGAAGTGCTGACACCCTAAAACCTGGATGAATCTGGAATACATCACATGCTAGTGAAAGCTGGGCACAAAAGGCCTCATGGTGCATTTTATTTACATGAAATGTCCACAATAGGCAAACCCATGGAGACAGAAAGATCAGTGGTTGCCAGGGAAAGACATAAGGAGAAGGAATAAGGTGTCACTACTAATGAGTATGTGTTTCTTTGGGGGGGTTAATGAAAACATCCTGGAATCAAAGGCAATGGTTGCAATGGATATCCTATGGATATGCTAGAAACAACTGGATAATATACGTTTAAAGGCTTTTGGCTTCCCAGGTGGCGCTAGTGGTAAAGAACCCACCTGCCAGTGCAGGAGACATAAGAGACACAGGTTCGATCCCTGGGTTGGGAAGATCCCCTGGAGAAGGAAATGGCAACCCACTCCAGTATTCTTGCCTAAAGAATGCCATGGACAGAGGAGCCTGGCAGGCTACAGTTCATAGGGTCGCAAACAGTCAGACATGACTGAAGCGACTCAGCACACACACAAAGATTGAATACTGTGAATATTGTGGTGTGTGAATAACATCTCAAAGCTGTCATTAAAAAGAAAATCTCTTAGGGGAGTGATACTTTTTCAGGTGGAAGTTTTGTGGGGGTAGGATGTGGGGAGGATGTGGGGTCTCCTGCCATGACCTGGGTACCCAACCCTCCTCATTGGAGTCCAGACCTGGCAGGCCCAGAGGGCCAGGCAGGAGGTGGGCAGGGCTGGCGGGCACTGGTGTGTTGGGATCCGAGGAGATGACTTCGCCTGGCTTCTTGCCCTCAGGCCCCTCGGGGATCAGATCCGGGGTGCTGTACTTCCCGTTGACGTGCTCAAACTCCTGAACCTGGGCAGGTGGGAGCGAGGCAGGAGGGAGGTGGTCACAGCTCAGATGTGAGGGCCTCAGGGTGGCCAGCAGGACTGGGGGTGTCCCTGGCTTGGGGTGGCTGCCGACTCCACCCAAGGCTGACCGCAGACCCCCACGCCAGGCCCTACCCCCACCCATCCCCACCTGTCATCCTGGCCTCCAGTCCCTCCCCATCACTGCCCACTTCCCCACCCAGAGATGCATTCTGGGCCCATCCCTCTAAGCTGATTCAGACCCTGGACAGCCAGGCGCTTGCTCTCTGCCCACTGACCCCCCTGGGGCACACCCAGGCCATGGGCGACCACCAGGAAAAGCCCAGTAAAGGTTACTCACCCACCTTCTTCCTAACTAGTGACATGACCCCAATGCGCGTGAGCACGTGCTGCCTGGAGAGGCCCTCGCGGGGCACGCCGTCCGCAAAGGTCTCCGCGCCGTCAGCCCCCGGCTCACACAGGTGCCGCATGAAGAGGGACACATAGGCTCTGGGGTGGGGGGGACTGGGGCTCAGGGAGTGGGGGGCCGGCAGGACCCCGGTGGACCTCCTGGCTGGAATCGTCACCCATCACCTGCCTCCCAACCAGGCCTGCTGGGTCAGGCCCCAGGGAAGAACAGAGGGGGCCCCGGGCAGGGGATCCTCTTGGGACAGCCCTACCCCTGGAGAACCCAGATCCTCCGTGCTTCCGTTAACACCAGCTGCTCTGGCAGAGGTGACCGGTCATGGTCTCTGCACAGGAGCCCTGCCCAGGCCTGGACTTCAGCTACAGATATCAGACAGCAGTGAGTTCTCTGGCCGCCCCCAGCCTGGCAGTAACACCGCCCACTGTCCTGGCCCATCCAGAGGAGCCTGCCCATTCCAGGCGGGCGGCCACAGCCTGGGCCACCACCTCGGCCCCTTTACCTAAACTCCTTCTCGCTCTTCCCACGAAGGTCCCGCACCAGCCAGTGGGAGTTGAAGGCATCCTGGGGGGGCATGCCCCAGCGCATGATGGCGTTCAGAAAGGCCTTCCGCTGGCGGGCATTAAAGCCTAGCACCTGGGCAGGGCGGGCAGCGGGGTAGGGGAGCAGGGAATTCAGAGTTGAAGAGAAAGACACAGGGAGGGGAGGAGATGGGGAAGCAGAGGGGGAGCAGTGGGAGACGGGGGGGGGGGCCTCCACCTGGGGCAGGACCCAAAGGGGCTCAGCCCAGACCGAGGGTCTGTCCCAGCCCCCCCACCTCCACTTGGCATGTAACCCAGTGTAACCCCAGCCCTCCTGTCCCTCCTCCACACCCCAGGGTAGCAGCAGGGGTAAGCTCTTTGCTCTGAAAGATGAGATAAATTCCGGGAAAGAGAAGTGGGAAAGTGGGGGTGCAGGCGGGCCCCACCTCAATGTTTCCGCCGACCCGGGCAAGAAGAGGGGGCAGGGGCTTGTCCCTGTCGCTCTTCAGCTGCCTCCTGGATTGTCGCCGTCCACCTGGGGGAGAAGCCCCGCTACAAGCCATCAGTGGGGCCCAAGATGTCCTGACCCACCCCATCCCACAACACGCCCCAGAGAGCATGACCCTTCAGGGCCTACTCCAAAGGACGGATGCTGGTCCCGATGCCCCAGGGACCCCCAACCTGATCATCAGCTCCCCGACACACAGCCTGGCCCCAGCCCAGAGTCAACAGCCCTGACTCACTCTGCCCTTCCGGCCTTTCCTCAAAGTCCTCGTCCTCATCCTCAGAGCCAATGGAATATTCAGACTGGTTGTCTGAGAGCTCGTCCTGCCACTCTGTTGGGGGGTCAGGAAGAGGGGGCACAGAGTGGGCTGTGCAAGCAGAAGCCCGCCGGAGCCCCTCACACCCAGCCCAATAACAGTGATGATAAAAACAGCCACCGTGCACTTCCTATGAGCTCACTTAACAACCTTACAACCTTACACTACGTTCTCAGGCCTTATACCATCAATGGCCCTATTTAGCAGATAGAGAAACTGAGGCTTGACTAAAACCACTAGCAGTGAAGTCATTGAGTCACTACCCATCTCTTTCCCCCCAAAACCCAACACCCCACACCAGCTACCAGCCCCACTTCTCCAAGAAGCCTTCCCACCATCTCCCGGCTCAGGCACTCCACAGGACTCCCACTCTCCCGCCCCGAGAATTCCTGCCACAGGGATGTCCTCCCCGCCAGTAGGACCCTGCCCACCGGTCACGCACCCTGGTCCTCCTGGGAGGCGTCGTTGTAGTTGACCTGCTTGCGGATGCGCTTGCCCTTGCCCAGGTTGCGGGCCAGGTCCTCCTGCTGCTGCTCGTAGTGGTGCCGCAGCAGCTTCTCCCAGTAGTCGGGGTCCACGTTCTCCTCCTGCTTGATGATCTCCCGTTCCACCTCCTCCTGGGGGCGCGGGGGCCGCAGACGGTGATGGTGGGGCCAGCGAGCATCTCCACTCCCACGGAGGCCTCACTGCCTCTACCACAGCTCATCCTCTAGCGGCTCAAGGGGAACTGGAAAGCCTGCCTACTCCAGGTGGCCCTCCCTGATCACCCCAGCCCTAGCTGGTCTTCCTCTTCCTGCTCTTGTCTCAGTAATTCACTCATCCATTCATTCATGCCACAGTATGCCCTGGCCTTGTGCCAGGCACTGAGATACAGAATTGAATAAGCGCCACCCCTGCCCTCAGGAGGCTCCCAGTTTCAAAATGAAAAGTGGCACTTAGAAGAATGATTAACACCCACAGTCTGTGCGTAGGGCGGTGGAATTTGAGAGGTAAGGAGAGTAGCCACTCAGGAGAGACCCAGGAGCCAGAGTTTCTCAAATGGAGAAGTCGTAAAGGGGTGAGGGCGGGTCCTCGAGGGGCGGGGCCGCTGAGCGGGGCTTACCACGCCATCCTCCTCGCGCACCACATACTGCGCCACCTTGAAGGAGCTCAGGTATTCATTCATATTCTGGAGCTCCGTGTCGTCCGTGGCATCCTGGTTCCGGTCCAGCAGCTTGGAGATGGCCGCATCGTCATAGTGGATCACACTGCTATCCTCCACGTCCTTGTTGTCACCTGGGGGCAGTCAGGATGCAGTCAGGGGACCCCCCCCCCCAACAGAGCAGGTTCCAGACAATGATGCTTCCCAGTCCCCGCCAGGGGCTGCTGCTGAAGAGTAAGTGACCACAGAGAGGAACCTCTATTGTCACAGCCCCTCAGCCCCTCCACCGAAGGTCCGCAGGCACCCGAGGGGGGCAGGCAAGGGAACCTGACAAAATGGGCTTGGGGGCCCACTTCCTTCCAGGAACAGCCATCCGGGATATAGGAGGAGCTGGGGGCTGGGCTGGGAGGGCCCCTACCTGGAGGAGTGCTGCCATGCTTTTTCTTGGCGCTGGCGGCCAAGGCTCCCCCTTTGGAGGACTGGACATCAGGGATGGGCGTGGCGGGTCTCTGGCCCTGAGACATCATGCCTATAGGACACAGGGATGGGGAGTTGCAGGGCTGGGGGGTAGCACCAGAGATGCCACCCTGGCCCTGCCCATCCTGGCCAGGAGTGGGGAGCAGAAGGAGGAGAGACTGGGCACTGGGGGTGCCCTGGGAGGGGAGTGTCTCAAGCAGGTCCACCCCCCACCATGCCCAGCACCCAGGACACCCACCCTCCACATCATCCTTGAAGAGCTCCTCCGTGCCAAACTTGAGGATGTCATCCAGCTCCTGCTTGGTCATGGAGCCGGACTTGGAGCCCAGGCCAGGTCGCACCACCAGGTGGGTGAGCATCATCTTGCGCTTGGCCACCTGCGTGATGCGCTCCTCCACCGAGGCCCGCGTCACGAAACGGTAGATCATCACCTTCTTGTTCTGCCCAATGCGGTGGGCACGGCTGAAGGCCTGGGGGCAACCTGCAGCTTAGCACCCGTGTTCAACAGAGGACTGGGGGCCCAAGGCCAGCCACCAGGGGGCGGGGTGGGGGGGAAGCGGGGAGGCATGCAAATGCGCTCATGAGCACCCTCTGCATGGAATGGGCTGTGTGACTGCCCGTGGAGATGTATGTGCACTAGGGCACCTGCATTCCCGACCTGACTGTGTCTGCTCTAGTGCGGGCCGGGGTGCCTGTGCGTGTGCAGGGGTAGGTGTGAGGGGCAGTGTGGCCAGTGCACTTGATGTAGAGAAGCCACACGGCGATGATGGCACTCATGCCAAGGTGGGGGCTGCATCTCCCAGGGAGTGACCACTAGTGGGGCTGTGAGCCCACCTGTTGGAGATGGATAGCTACCCTGCAGGGACAGGTGTGACATGAGGACAATTGAGGTTCTGTGTATCAAGCATCCATATGACTTGACCCAGTGTAATAAGGTCTGTGTAGGCAACTGTACACAGGTGCACACATGTGTGCATGAGACATGAATTTGTATGTGTGCCCCAAGAGTGTAATGTGTGTATGTGCCTGGTCCCAAGAAGGGTGGGGAGGAGACAGCAGAGTGTGTCTCTGCTCCTACACCCCCTAAACCTCCCATCCTTCCTCACCAGCTCCAGTGCCCCTTCCTCCCCCCACCTCCACAGGCCTTGTCCCCTCATTTTCCTGTCGTTCCCAAACTGGCCCCCTCTGGGTCCCAGGACCCCTCATCCTGACTCCCTCCATGGCCTTCATCCTAAGAGTGATGGGACAGAACAGGGGTCATGTTCACACAGAGGGCTGCATGTTCTTGGACACATCCCCTGCCCTCCCTGGGCTGTTTCCTCTTTTGTACAGTGGTGGGGGGCTCACCTTCCAGGTGGCCCTTGGGGCTGGGACTCTACGAGGTGGGTCCAGGCAGAGGTAAAGCCCTGAGACAGTCTGGGGGTGGGGGAGAGGGGACGCCCACAGAGCCAGGGGCAGCAAGGGACCCTCTGAGAAGGTTCTGCTGTGGGGGTCACATACCTGGATGTCATTGTGCGGGTTCCAGTCCGAGTCGTAGATGATGACCGTGTCCGCCGTGGCCAGGTTGATCCCCAGGCCACCTGCCCGGGTCGAGAGGAGGAAGCAGAACTGCTGGGCCCCAGGGGCTGAGGAAGAGAGGCGGGTGCCCAGTGGGGTGAGTGAGGGGCATACCCAGAGGGGCGGGATGGGGGACAAGGGGGTGGCAGGCAGGAGGGCAGAGGGGAGACCAGAGGGAGGCAGCAGGAACTGTGCCCCCATCACAGGCCACAACGGCCTCAGCTGTGCTTGGGGAAGCCAGAAGAGGCCTGGGGCCCCTGGGCATGGCACGGGGACAGGGCAGCCCACCTGAGGCCCACAGAGCCCCCAGCTGTACTCCGAGCCCTGACTCAACAGGAGGGACATAAAATGAGAATGAACTGATTTTCAAAGCCCAGAGCGGGCAAAAGAGAAACTACAAACAGCCAGCAAAGACCAGCAGAGCCCCTGAAGGTCAGGCCCCTGGGAGGTTAGCAGAGCTCAGCCTTCATGCCTTCCCAGCTACCACCACCTGCGATGCTGTCAGAGTGACCACTGAACACTCAGGGTCACAGCTCCAGGGCACAGGCCAGCCCTCTGGTCAGTCCCCACTGCCCCAAGACAGCTGGGTCTCAGGCCCATCCTGGCCTTTCATTAAGTGACCTGGGACTGACCGTGGTACCTGCTTGAGCTGCACACAGGTCCCCAATCCACCTGATGCTCCCCACTGCCATGTGCGCTGGGACCACGTCTACATCCTGAAGTCACACTTGCTTTACCTCTGACATGAGTGGGCAACAGGAATCGCTGCTTTGGGTTTGGGGGCGGCAGGGCCCCAAACCTGCTCTGAGGGTGGAAGGCAGGAAGCAGCCACAAGCCCAGAGAAACAGACTTCATCTTTCTGAACACCTCCCACTAAAGAGGTGCTGGATCATGTCTTCAGACATTCCCTCCACTCCAGAGCCAGCTCCCAGCCTCCCAGCATCACCAAGGAGAGTTTGGGCTGGGGTGGCCCTGCCCCTTCCTCTGTCCTTCCCCTAGGGCAGTCTGCTCAGCTCTGTCCCTCCTTGCAGCAGTCTCTATTGAAGGGACAGGCCTGTTCAGCCCTGCTCATAACTGCAGCTTTAGCTGGTGTCAGTATCAGAAGCCCAGGGGTGCTGGCCAGACCCTCTGCACCAGCTTCATTTAGTAACAGAGGAATTTTCCTCCTCTTCTGCCCTCCTCCTAATTTCTCAGGTCTAAACACCCAAGCAGGCCCCTGGAAAGTTCCATGGGATGAATTCTTTTTAATCAGCTACTAGGACCTAAGGTTGGGTCTGCTTTCTTCAGCAGTTTGAGGAGTAGTTAACCTGACCATAAATTGGGTGGTCTGGCTAAGATCCTAGCCTGGGAGGAGAGACAGGGGTCCCCATCAAGAAGTTCTGGGTAAGGTTAGGTACCATTGAATCTGTCAATTGCTTCTTGCCGAAGGCCCCCCGTGATGCCACCGTCAATCCGTTCATACTTGTAGCCCTCATACTCCAGGAAATCCTCCAGGAGGTCCAGCATCTTGGTCATCTGCAGGGGACATGGTATTCCTGAGGGGCTGCCCCAGAGGAGGGACCCCCATAGGGGTCATGGGCAGGGTCCTCATGACAGTTGGGGAGAGACAAAGCAACCTACTGAGTGGGGAGACAGGTGGGACCCAGGCAGGCCTGACTTGGGGCCATTCTCTGAAGAAAAATGCAGTCTCCAACCTCAACCCCCAGAGCCACCCCATCCCCCATACCAGCCCCACAACCTTCTGCCTAAGACACAGCTCAGAGCATGTGCCACCCTGCTGTCACCTCTCAGAATAAAGTCCCAAATTCTCATCTTGGCATTCTAGGCTTGCCAGATTGGTGCCAGTCCATTGGGCCTTATATTCCAGTGCTTCCTTTGTATCCCACAGCCATCCCAGATTACCTGGACTTTTTTCCCACCCCCCTTACTGCCTAGGGAACTCAAACAGCACCTCCTCTGTGATGTCTTCCCTGATTTCACTCCTCTCTATGAGAAGAGAAAGGCAGGCCCTTCTGAGCTCCCATAATCCTCCATAATCAATCCTGAGAGATAGTTTAGCTAGACATAAAATTATCAGTTGCAATTTTCCCATAGTGTAATGAAGATATTGCCATTTTCTTTTGCCACTTCTATTGCTGATATAAAATCTGAGGACAGTCTAATTAATTGTCATTCCTGTGTAGGTATAAGATCTGAAAAGTGCAGCATTTTCCTTACAATGTGCCTAGGTTTTCCTTTCATATTAAAATTTTTATTTATAGTTCTTGGTACTCCAGAGTGTGCTTCAGACCTGAGACCACATGTCTTTCTCTAGGTGTACAGACTCTCATTAAATCTGACTTCTTTACCATTTTCTCTAGTTCTTTTTCTGCAACGCCTATTACGGATACATATTGAATAGTTACTAGAGCCTCTCAAAGTGTTTTCCATGCAATGTCTCATTTTTATCTTTGTTTTTCTGTGCTGCATTCTGGGAAAATTCCTCAATTCCAGGTTCCCATTCATCCGTGTTCTCTTCAACAGTGCTGAGAGTTTATCTAATCTGTTGAAATGTTTTGTTTCCATGTTATGCAGATCCTTTCCCTGGTTAGGGGCTTTCCTGGTGGCTCAGTGGTAAAGAACCTGCCTGCCAATGCAAAAGAAGCAGGTTCCATCCCTAGGTAAGGAAGATCCCCTGGAGAAGGGAAAGGCTAACCATTCTAGTATTCTTGCCTGGAGAATTCCATGGATAGAGGAGCCTGGTGGGCTACAGTCCATGGGGTCACAAAGAGTCGGACAAAACGGAGTAACTAACACTTTTTCTAGTTAGTTATTATTTCATTTCTTGCTGCTTGTGCTTATTTATTTCATTGGAGTTTTTTGTTTTGGTGGGAGTTTTGCCCATGCCACACTGCTTGTGGTATCTTAGTACCCCAACCAGGGATTGAACCCAGGCCCCCGGTAGTGAATGTGAAGAGTTCTAACCATTAGACAGCCAGGCTCATTCTGAAGACTCATTCTGGATGTCAGGGCCCTGTCTCTTTCACTTTCTCTTTGCACACACTTCTAGGAGTTATGCAGTTCTCTCTACTTGGTCCCTCAAGGGCTCAGTTCAGAATCTTGTCTTATGTTAGGGGGCTAGAGGATTCTGGAGGCTTCCCTGGTAGCTCACTGGTAAAGAATCCACCTGCAATGCAGGAGACCCTGGTTCAATTCCTAGGTCAGGAAGATCCCCTGGAGAAGGGACAGGCTATCCATTCCAGTATTCATGGGCTTTCCTGGTGGCTCAGACAGTAAAGAATCCACCTGCGGGAGACCTGGGTTCAGTCCCTGGGTTGAGAAGATCCTCTGGAGGAGGGCATGGCAACCCGCTCCAGTATTCTTCCATCCAAGTACTAACCAGGCCCAACCCTGCTTAGCTTCCGAGATCAGACGAGATCGGGCGCGTTCAGGGTGGTATGGCCGTAGACGCGCTCCAGTATTCTTGCCTGGAGAATCCAATGGACAGAGGAACCTGGCGAGCTACAGTTCATGGGGTTGCAAAGAGTCAGACACGACTCAGCAACTAAACAGAACACAGGGAATTCTGGATCCAGTGTCCAGGCCAGCCTACAGTCACAATCTTGATCTGCTTTCCCCAGATCCCTCGGCCTGCTGCAGGCCGCTGGTGGGATCAGGGGCTACAGGCAGGAGCAGCTGTTACCAGCAGACTTTTATCCAGAGTACACAGAGAAGCCACATCTTAGTCCCTGGTTTGAACAATGGACCTGGCTCAGGCCTACCATCAGGTAGCATTTTTCATGCCAGGCTTGAGCAGCATCACTGACTCCTGTCACAGACATGTGTCTACTTCCGTTTCGCACTCTAGACTGTAAGTGTCTTGAGAACAAGAGCTGGACCCCTGTGGCTAGCACAAAGCCTGACATACGGCAAGTGCAAAAGGACAAAGGAACAAGTGCACTGATGAACAAATCTCTGAGGCTAGACAGCCCTGCCTCTAACCACCCCAAAAGCGATGCTGCAAGTGCAACTTCAGGATCAAGCTTCAGAGAGGACTTCCCCCAGCTAACCCAACACAGGGCTCCTCGTGAACCAACCCAAGGGGCCCCACCTTGGGTTGGTTCATGAAAAGTGGGGCTGCACGGGTGAAGGGTGAGGGCTGTTGTCCCAGCCTGGACAGAAGCTCCAGGAGGAGCAGGCCAGAGGGTCAAGTAGCGGGGAGGACACTGGTCCCCATGGCCAATGTGCCCTGAGTGCCTTGAACTTGGAACCCAGCCAGCTCTCCTTGGTTGCCTCATGCCAAGGCCTGGAGGAGCGACTTTTGACACACAACCCACATGGGGATAGCATCAGGCCCTGAGGGCTGGAGGTGGAGAAGCCAGTCAGCCACCTGCAGGCGGCTCACCTGGGAGAAGATGAGCACACGGTGCCCTTCATCCCGCAGTTTCTTAAGCATCTTCTGTAGCAGCATGAGCTTCCCTGAAGACTTGACCAGAGAGCTGCCGTCATAGGAGCCATTGGGCAGGACGGGGGCTTCCTGCAGACATAGCACAAGGTGGGGTCTTGTGGGGGCTCCCCTCTTCTCTCTGACTCTCCACCAAAGAAGTCTGGAAGGCGGCAGGGACTGGTGGGGATGAGGGTCCAGCAATGAGCTGAGCACCAAGCCTAAGCCCAGGTCAGGCCAGCCTCTGCAGGAACATACGAGCAGGCCACACAGATGCCCCCTGCACTGTGTCCCCAGGCAGGGCTCAAACTCGCCAGCCCTGGCCTCTGTCTCCCGCTGCTGGCACTCCACCAAGACCACAGACATAGGTGGATGGATGGATGACAGTCTTAAAGCAAGCTGGCCTTCCCAACAAGGTTCTAACCTGGCCTCTGCAGTCTTGCAGGGCACATCCAGGGAAGGCTAACCGAGCCTCCCAGCTGGGAAGACACTCAGCTCAAAGGCTCTGCTGGGCCAGAGTGGTGAGAGCAGCCTGGGATGGCTCAAGTCTGCATCACCCACAGCACTGCCTCCACGCTTAACTCAGCATTGCTCTTCCTATTTGGGGGTCGGGTGGGGGTGTGGGGAGGTATAAACTCTGTAGGGTTTAAATTAGAACCAGAACAGCTGTGAGGGTGATGAGTACTGGTGTCCCAGGCTCTCCATGTGGGCACCGAACACAGACTTTCTCATCTGGTCCTCACTTTCCAGAGATGCTGTCATTGCCCTCATTTTATAAAGGATAAACCCGGGGCTCCAAGAGGACCACTGATGGTCCTGAGACCACAGGCTGGGGCCAGGTGTCTGACTGGGATTCTGGTCTCTCACCTACGACTGCACATCACAATCACCACCCAGGCCTGCCTCCCTGACTCCCTCAGTGACTGAGTGCAGCCAGGTCATCCCTCGGATCCCTGGCCTGGGGTCCCTGAGGCTGTAAGGAACTCTCTGATGTAGCCCATCACTTTATGGTCACACATAGGGGCCCAGGAAAGGAGAGGGCCTGCCCGAGCACTGGACGGAGGTAGGTTTACAGAAACTTCTGGCACAATGGGGACCTGTATCACCTCCCCGTCTTCATACTCGGGGAGGACTGGGGGCTGAAGGCTTGAGCACCTGTCCCAGCAGCCAGGGGCACCATGGCAGCCATGACACTTGCCATGAGGGCCACAGAAAGCCCCCCACAGCAGCCACATGTATGTACCATGGTCTCAGGCCCCTCACATGGCAGCCTCAGGTACTCAACATGGTGGTCAAGGGCCCCTATCACGGTGGCCACAGGGACCTACCACAACAGCCATGGGGGGACCTACCACAGCAGTATCCAACAGGGGAGCTCCCACAGCGGCCACAGGGGACCTCCCACAGTGGCCACAGGGACCTACCACAACAGCTACAGAGGACCTCCCATAGAGGCCACGGGGGACCTCCCACAGCAGCCACGGGGACCTACCGCAGCATCCACGGGGACCTCCCACAGTGGCCACAGGGACCTACCACAGTGGCCACAGGGGACCTCCCACAGTGGCCACCTGGGACCTACCGCAATGGCCACAGGGACCTCCCACAGTGGCCACAGGAACCTACCACAGCGGCCACGTGGGACCTACCACAGCGGCCACGGGGACCTACTGCAATGGCCACGGGGACCTCCCACAGTGACCACGGGGACCTACCACAGTGGCCACAGGGGACCTCCCACAGTGGCCACAGGGACCTCCCACAGTGGCCACAGGGACCTCCCACAGCAGCCACAGGGGACCTCCCACAGCGGCCACAGGGGACCTCCCACAGCGGCCATGGGGACCTCCCACAGCGGCCACGGGGACCTACCACAGCAGTAGCCAACAGGGGGCCTCCCACAGTGGCCACAGGGACCTATCACAACGGCCACGGGGGACCTACCACAGTGGCCACAGGGACCCACCACAACAGCCACAGAGGACCTCCCATAGTGGCCATGGGGGCCTCCCACAGTGGCCACGGGGACCTATCACAGCAGTAGCCAACAGAGGACCTACCACAGTGGCCATGGGGGACCTACCACAGCAGCCACGGGGAAGAGGTAGGGGTGGTTGCAGCACTTCTTCAGGTCCATCATGATGTTGAGCAGTGACACCTGGTTCCCACCCCCCTTGGAGTTCAGCGCCTCAAAGTTCCGTGTGAGGATGAACTTGTAGTACTTCCTGTCACAAAGCAAGGAGGAAAGGCAGTCTGCATGCACCTGGCCGTGCCAGCCTCCGAGAGGATACTCTGCTCTGCAGGGAGGCTGGGAGCTAGCAGCCAAGCACAGTTGCAGAGAGACCAAGGGGAGCCCCAAGAGGTGAAGCCACAGGCCTGACATCACCCAGCAAGTTACTGGGGGACAGGACAAAGTTGGCAGCCCCAACTCTGATCAGTGAAATCTAAGAAGAGGCCCCAAGAAGGAAGCTTGTGCAACAGTTGAGTGGAGGCAAGGGCAAGGCCAAAGGCCATTCCACCCACCCCAGGCAGTGGCCCAGGAAGGCCCACTCAGGCCCTTCTGGGAGAAGACAGGCCCAGGGGACCCAGGGCAGGCCGCTCACTTCTGCATCTGGCTCAGCTCCACGCGGACAATCAGCTCAGTCTTTGCCGGCATGTTCTTGAACACGTCAGCCTTGAGCCGCCTCAGCATGTGCGGCCCCAGCAGGTCGTGCAGCTTCTTGATCTGGTCTTCCTTGGAGATGTCAGCAAACTCCTCCAGGAAGCCCTCCAGGTTGCTGCAAGAAAAAAACTGGAATGACAGCCTGGAGGAGGCCAAAGCCCTCTGTAGAGGGAGCCAGGACTAGGGTGGGGAGAAGGCCAACCAGCTCCCTGCCACTTGCCAGAGGGTCAGAAGGCAGGCCAGCTGGCTGCTGGGCCAGGGAGCACAGGCCTTGCCCTTGGTGTTCTTCCAGTCTCCATCTAAGCCTGGGTCACCCCCACACATTGCAGCTGTCTCAGCCACGTAGGCTATCTTCCTGTCCTCAAAGCCATCCTGGACATGCAGTCTCTAGGACCCTTACCCATATTACAGAGAAGGAAACTGAGGCTGGAGGGTGCCCATGGTTATACGGTCCAGCCTGCCCTTGAATCTATATCTCCTGATTCCAAAATCAGCATTTTTCACCCTGAATCCCCTTTCCAAGCAGGAATATGGAGGTAGGTAAGCAAGGAGGCTGGAGCTCCATCTTCACCCCCATTTCCACCATCACCCTCAGTCTTCTGCCTCCCAGCACTGTCGCTAATGTGATCACTCAGGTCTTTGTGGAGGGACAGGGATAATCTGAGGCATGGGGGAGGGACAGGCACCAACGGTGACCCCCAAGGTCTTCTGGGGCCAAGTCAGTGAAAAATCACAGGCTGACCACCAGCAGGTGTTCCTCAAGCTCTCAGCTTGTGCCAGTGCACTGCTAACACTCCCATTTTACTGACGGGGAAACTGAGGCCCAGTGAGCAGCCCCAGAGCCAGACAGGCACTGATGCCCCTTCCCTGACTGCACTCGCTCCGCCTCCCCGGCCAGCACCCCTGACTCACTTGAACCT
The DNA here is from genome assembly GCF_033118175.1 of Dama dama. NCBI lineage: Eukaryota > Metazoa > Chordata > Mammalia > Artiodactyla > Cervidae > Dama > Dama dama. The sequence continues at coordinate 44,257,782 of NC_083694.1, read as the reverse complement.
CTCTGGAGTCAGGAAGTTGAGGAGGTGGAACAGTTCTTCCAGGTTGTTCTGAAGGGGGGTCCCTGTCAGCAGCAGCTTATAATCGATCTTGTAGCTGTTCAAGACCCTAAAGAACTTAGAGGGGAACAGGGGGCCCGTCAGGGGGCACAGGGTGGCCAGCCCACCCAGATGGCTCTAGGGGCCAGTGCTCAGCACCTCCTACCTTGGACTGGTTGTTCTTGAGCCGGTGGGCCTCGTCCACCACAAGGCAGGCCCACTCGATGGAGCCCAGGATGGCCTGGTCGATGGTGATGAGCTCATAGGAGGTGAGCAGGACGTGGAATTTGATCTGCACTTCTTTCTGGAGGGAAAGGGGAGTGTTTGGGAGGAGAGCTGGGAGCGCAGTGGATCAAGGTCTCCAGAGAAAAAGGAGCGAAAAGGAGTGTGGACAGGACCCCCAGAGAGCTCAGGGAGCCTGGAGACCGAGAGGAAGTCACGGGCCACCAAGTCAAGGGGTCAGCTGAGGCCCAGAGCACTGTCCCCAAGAGAGGGGGGCAGAGGTCAGAGGGGCAGAAGGGAGCCTGTAGGCAGTCTGCACTCATCCCTGCCAAGCAGGAGACAGGGATTTGATCCCTGGGTTGGGAAGATCCCCTAGAGAAGGAAATGGCTACCCACTCCAGAATTCTTGCCTGGGAAATCCCATGGACAGAAGAGTCTGGTGGACTACACTCTATGGGTTCGAAAAAGAGTTGGACATGACTCAGCAACTAAACACCAGCAACAACTGCTATTTTGAGCTAGACCTTGGTAGAGTTAATTAACCTCCCCGAGCCTCAGTCTCCTCACCTGTAAAAAGGGAGCAATACTGTGTTTGGTAAGAATGCCACAAGAATTAAAAGAGCTAAGTAACTGCCTCAAAAAGTTACAGGTTCTATCTTCCTTTTCCTGCACTGGCAGGCGGGTTCTTTACCACTAGCGCCACCTTGGGAAGCCCATGGAGAACATGGAACCTATGGAGGTTCCTTTAAAAACTAAATCAGAGCTACCATATGATTCAGCAATCCCACTCCTGGTGATGTATTAGGAGAAAATCATAATTCAAAGAGATACATGTACCCCAGTGTTCACTGTAGCACTATTTACAATAGCCAAGATGTGGAATAAACCTAAGTTTCCATCAGCAGAGGAATGGATAAAGATGATGTCATCCATATATACAATGGAATACTATTACTCAGCCATAAAAAAGAACAAAATAATGCCATTTTCAGCAACATGGATGGACCCAGAGATTGTCATATTGAGAGAGGTAAGGCAGACAAAGATAACGACTGCTTATATGTGGAATTTTTAAAAGTTGCACAAATGAACTTTTTTTACAAAAGAGAAACAGAGTCACAGATGTAGAAAACAAATCTGTTTCGGGGCGGGGGGAGGGGGAGGGATAAATTGGGAGACTGGAATTGACATATATACACACTACATATTAGATAGATCATAAATAAAAACATACTGTATAGCACAGGAAACTCCACTCAATACTTTGTAATGACCTACATGAAAAAAGAATCTAAAAAAGAGGGAATATATGTATGTGTATAGTTGATTCACTTAACTATATGCCTGAAACTAACATAACATTGTAAATCAACCATACTCCAATAAAATTTTTAAAAAATAGAAACAAACAAAATTACACATAGAATTACTGTAGCATCCTGCAATTCTGCTTCTGGGTATAGACCCAGAAGAAATGAAAGCAGGGATTTGAATGAATATTTTTGCACACCCACGTTCATAGCATTATTCACAAGCACCAAAAGGTGGAAACACCCAAGTATCCATGGGTTGAGTGTCCATTCATACACATACAGGGAATGTTATCCAATCTTGAAAAGAAAACCTGACACATGCTACAACGTGCTGAGTGAAATGAGCCAGACACAAAGGACAAATACGGTATGATTCCACTTATACAAGGTACCGAGAACAATCAAAGCCAGAGACCAAAAGGACGAGGCTGCCAGGGGCTAGGGGTAGTCAGTATCTAACAGGGACAGGGTTTCAGTTTTACAAGATGAAGTGCTTGGGAGATGATGGAGAGATGGCTGCAGAGAAGTGTGAATGTACTTGGTGTCCCTGAACTGTACTTGTAAAAATGGTGAAGATGATGAATGTTAAGTTATGTGTATTTTACCACAAATTTTTAAAAAGACAGTAAGTTAAACAACTGAATCAGCAAAGCACCCAGCCCATCACACAAGCCCAGTGTGAGCTCAGACAGAAGTTGTTTCTGGAACCACTGAGATTATCACCCTCATTAAACAAATGGTAGTGAGAATTCCCTGGCAGTCCAGTGGTTAAGGGCTTCCCTAGTGGCTCAGACAGTAAAGAATCTGCCCGCGATGCAGGAGACCCAGGTTTGACCCCTGGGTCAGAAAGATTCCTTGGAAAAGAGAATGGCTAACCACTCCAATATTCTTGCCTGGAGGATCCCATGGAGAGAGGAGCCTGGCAGGCTATAGTTCATGGGGTCACAAAAAATTGGACACGACTGAGTGACTAATACTTTCCCTTCCACTTTCCAGTGGCCAGGACTCAATGCTTTCACTGTTGTGGCCCGGGTCAGGGAACTAAGATCCTGCAAGCCTCACAGGACAGCCAAATAAAAGTTACTGGGCATCTCCCGGGGCCACGATTGTTCCTAATGCATGGAGAAAGCCGAGGTGAGAACCCTTGGGGAGGCTGGGGATGGTCCGCCAGCCCCCAGCACTGCAGCTAGCGTGAGCGCCATGGCTGCCCAAGGACCCCCATGTGCCATGTGCAGGAAGCACTGTCCACTCTGTGTCCTCGCTTCTCAGACTGCAGCCTGAGGACCAGAAATGTGCACACCATCTGGGACTTCAACAGAAATGCAGAATCTTGGGACTTCCCTGGCGGTCCTGTGGTTAAGATCCTGAGCTTCCATGGCAGGGGGCATAGGTTCCATCCCTCATGCAATGCAGCATGACCAAAAACAAATTTAAAAAAAGAGAGAGAGAGAGAGCTTCCCTGGTGGCTCAGTGGTAAAGAATCCTCCTACCAATGCAGGAGACACAGGTTTGATCCCCAATCTGGGAAGATCCCACAGAGCAACTGACCCTGTGCACCACAACTGCTGAGTCCAAGCGCCCTAGAGCTCTGCAACAAGAGAAGCCACCGTAATGAGAAGCCCACGCACCGCAACTAGAGAGTAGCCCCTGCTTGCCACAACTAGAGAAAAGCCGGCGCAGCAACAAAGATCCAGTGCCACCAAAAATAAATAAACTAAAATCAAATTAAAAAGAGGAGACACAGACACACACAGGGGAGACAGCCACATAACAACAGAGGCAGAAACCGAAGAGATGGAACTGCAAAACAAGGACAGCCAAGGAAGAGCAACCAGATGCTGCAGGAGATGCAGAAGGGTCCACCCACAGAGCTTCCGAGGGAGCAGGATCCTGCCCGCAGCTGGGTCTCGGACTCCTGGCCTCCAGAACAGTGAGAGGGTGAGTGTTATTCTCAGCCCCACAGCACCCTGTGCTACTGCAGGCCCAGGACATGGATAAAAGGTAATCCTGCCTTAAAAGCAACTCTTCGCCAGCTGCTGCCTCCACTGGAGCCCAAAAGGAGAGACCCCAGATAAACCGCAGAACCCCTGTGCACCATCCCCCAGGGCAAACTGGGCTCCTGTGCAGAGTCCTTCCCGGGGGGAGGGGTGCTCACCTTCATCCGGAACACCTTCTTTCCACTCCGAATGGCATTGTCCTCAAAGGAAAACTCGTTCTCCCGGATCACGGAGCGGCTCTCCTTGTCCCCCGTGTAGGTGACCACGTAGAAGTCAGGGGCCCACATCTCGAACTCACGTTCCCAGTTGATGATGGTGGACAGGGGTGCACTGACCAGGTAGGGCCCTTTGGAGTGCCCCTGGGGAGGGAGATGGATGCGCTGAGGCTGCCCAGCCACAGCCCACACCGGCCACCCTCCCCGGCCGCCCCGCCCAGCCCTCGAACCTCCTTGTACAGAGAGTAGAGAAAGACGATGGTCTGCACAGTCTTGCCCAGACCCATCTCGTCGGCCAGGATGGTGTCGGTTCCCTGGGCCCAGGAGAAGCGCAGCCAGTTAAGGCCCTCCAGCTGGTACGGGTGCAACGTGCCGCCTGTGGAGTCGATGTACCATGGCTGTTTGTCAAACTTGACCGTGGGCTGCAGAAGAAGCAGAGGTTCAGTCATACCCTGGATCCTGGGCCACCAAGGTCCACCGACAGGCCTCTGCATGCATGATTCTTTATGCCTGAAATACTCTTCCCACTCCTCTTGTCCCTGCTGACTGATTCATTCTTCAGGCCTCAGATGGAATGCCTCTGCCTCCAGGAAGTCTTCCCTGACTCCAGGATTGGCTTAGGAGTTCCCACCATGCTCTCCCAGGGTTGGCCCCATACATCTATCAGGGCAGTTTCCCAATTGTTGCATTCTCTGATTTTGAGCCCAGCATGTGGTCACCATACTGGTCCTATTCTGACACAGCGGGGACTGAGTCAACACCCATTTGATGCTTGCCCAGGGTGCCTGATCTCAAACATCACCCTCTTTGAGTCTTTTAGTCTACAGCTCAAGGCCGTCATCCCCATGAAGTCCCCCTGATACCCTGCATCTCAGACCCAAGTCAAATCCCCATTTCTGTTTGGACCTTCCATGAGCCCCTGGAAGATGAGCACTTCGTGGAACAGGTGGGTAGGGCCTTGCCCCCCAGAGCCAGGTACTAGCAAACATCCCAGAGAGGTTTGCTAAAGGAATAAAAGCCAACCTTCCATTCCCCAGTAGGCTGAAAGCTCCCAGGTTAAGTCCTGGATCTCCTCCCCCTGAACTGATAAGAATGGTGTGCAATTAGCAAATCAGCTGCTGTACTCCTGAAGTGAGGGGCACTTTTTGATTTAAAGACTTGGAATTACAGATCCAGTGATCCAGTGGTTAAGACCACGATTCCACTGCAGGAAACGTGGGTTCGATCGCTAGTTGGAGAACTTAAGATCCCACGTGCCACGCAGTACAGCCAAATAAATAAGTAAATAAATAAATATTTGGAATTCGCCCATCTAAAAGAACACAAGTTCATAAACTGCTCTGAGAAGAGACTCTCTGCTCCCCAGTTTGTGCACCGAGACCCGACCCATCCTTCAAATCGCTCTGTCCCCTGGGAGCTGCCGCTCTACAGGACTCGGGACCAGGACCCCAGGGTGTGAGCCTCCACTGAGGGGAAGGCTGGGTCCCATCATCTCTGTCCCACCAGGTACCTGGCAGGAGTGGGCTGAGCCGCAGCACCCCCTCCTGCAGAGACACAGACCCACGGCAGAGTTCTCCGGAGACCTTGCCCTCCTCCGAGGCCCAGCCTGGGTGGCAACCCCACCCTGCGACCCTTTCCCGCTCACATCCACAATGGGTGTGTCCGGGGGCTTCTCCTGTTTGTCATCCTTCAGCTTCTTGCCCTTCTTGACCAGCCTCTTGGGCAGCCTGGCGTCCTCTCCCAGCATCAGCTCCCTGGGAAAGAGGGCAGGATGAGACAGCAGGGCTCAGGCCGTTGGGGAGGCGGAAGGCTCCACCCAGTGGCCCCAGCATGGCGCACCTGTGGCCCCAGTAGGCCTGCTTCAGGCTGTCGTAGTAGGGGATGTCAATTTCGTCAATCTCCCAGGTGCACTGGTCATAGGGCAGGTCTTTCCACTTGATCAGGTAATGCACGTCCCCCTTTTTATCGAAGCTGCAACATGGTAAACAGATGGAGGAGGGCGGGTCATCCAGGCAAGGGTCCACAGAGGGTACCTCGCAGGATGCAAAGCCTCTCACCCTCACGGGTCCCCAGGAAGCCCCGGCCAGGAGGGCAGCACCAGGCAGAGACTCCCAGGGCCACACAGCTAATAGGAAGGAGGTAGGAGGGCACGGGGTGAGTGGCAGAGCAGAGGGACATCTGGGTCCCCCACACTAGCAGAGGAGCAAAGCTAGTGTCCTCTCCATCCTCAGTTGTCATGAGTCCCATTCCGTCATGAGGAGTCCTCCAGAATTCTCCACTGCTGAGTCAGACAGTTCTCCCCTGACCGAAGACCTTTGTTTTCTCACTTAAGAAGTCCCAAGAAGGAACCTCCCTGGTAGTCCAATGGCTGAGAATCTGCCTACCAGTGCAGGGCACGTGAGTTTCATCCCTGATCCGAGAAGATTCCATATGCGGTGGGGCAACTGAGCCTGCGTGCCACAACTGCAGAACCCATGCACCCTAGAGCTTGTGCTCCACAAGAAGCCAGCACCATGAGAAGCCAGCACACCCAAACTGGACAGTAGCCCGCCGCCCGCAGCAACTAGAGAAAGCCCAAGGAACCCAGTGCACCCAAAATATTAAGTTTTTTTAAAAACTCCCAAGCTATAGGGAGTTTGGGGTGGACATGTACAAACCACTATATTTAGAATATATAACCAACAAGGACCTACTGTACAGCACAGGAAACTGCTCAATGTTATGTGGCAGCCTAGATGAGAGGGGAGTTTGGGGGAGAATGGATACATGTCTATGTAAGGTTGAGTCTCTTCGACGTTCACCTGAAACTATCATGACATTATTAACTGGCTCTACCCCCCCCATACAAAATAAAAAGTTTGAAAAGGAACAAAGAACTCCCAAAGACTGAAGAGGGGTGTCCATCCCCACGAAATAGAGAAGGATGTGATTCCTCCTGGTGGGCTGTCCTCTCCCAAAGACCCCCGGGGACCCGGGGACCTGACGGCCCAGCCAGCAGCACACAGAGGATGCACCAGAGAAGCCTGTCACACACTGCAGCCTGAATACAGCTCCTGGGAGGGTCTCGGGACCTCCCACCCAACACAAGTGCACTGAGCAACCGAGCCAGGGCAGCCCTGCAGGCCGGGGTGCCATGGCTGCCCCAGATGGCAGTGGCTCGGCCTGGGGACCACACGCAGAGAGGTACCAATCCCCGTCACCATGGAAACCAACGGATTTTTTTTTTTTTTTTTTTTTTTTTTTTAATAAATGATTGGTTGTTACTCAGACTCCATTCAGGTAATATATTTGGAGGAAATTCACCTGCCCCACTTTGAAGGCAGGGAGAAAAATCAGCATTTATGTTTAGAACATGCAATTTAATAAAGGTAAAAAACTGTGGATCAGTTCAGCTGTGGAGGGGGCCTCAAGTCACTGTCAGTGAGGCCAGGGGATGGGAGGAGGAGGCATTTCATAATCAAGGGGGTGGCTTTTTCAAATTCTCCTGCACCCCCACCACCGCTTCCTGACGGCCCTGCTATCAGGCACTGGCATCCTCCTTGAGCCCCCACAGCAGCCTGTGGGGTTGGTACTCTTACAGTCCTGTTTCCCATTAGAAACACGGAGGCACAGGGGACTTCCCTGGTTGTCCATGTGCTAAGACTCCACACTCCCAAGACTTCTAGTTCCCCACCAGGGGGGCCAGGTTTGATCCCTGGTTGGGGAACTAGGTCACACACACTGCAAGTAAGATTTCACATGCCACAACTAAAGACCCAGCACACTCAAATCAATAAATAAAAAAGAAACACAGAGGCTCAGAGCCCAGAAAATGGGAGCCAGGGTTGGGATCTGAGTGGAAGACTCAGGTTCTGAAGCTCTGCTCTACCCAGCTCCTGCCTTCAGGACACATGTGTTCTGTTGGACCCCAAGTCGCTCTGAGACAGAACCTCCATGGACCCTACCCTGTGCCCGCCTGTCAGCCACCACTGGTTCTCAAGCACCTGAGCTCAAGAATCAGCAAGAGCTCCCACCACCCACCAGACCAAAGCCAAACTCTCGGAGGCCTCTGCCTTTGTCTTTTTATCTGGCCTCTGCAGCCTCTGACCACTGTTACCTAGGGAATTTTGGATTGCTCAACAAAGGGCTATCGAGGGCACTGGAACTTGGAATAGTGGCCAAGAAAGCAACTCCTGCCATCAAGAAAGAACTGGGTTCCAATTCCAGCACCCCTGCCTGTTGGCTATGTGACTTTAGGCAAGTGACTTAACCTTGATGGTGTCCACAAAAACAAAGGCGGAGGTAAAAGGCCTACCTCTTGGGTAGATGGCACTCAGTGGTGATAGCTGTGTTATAAAGAGGAGCAAATGTGTACCCACACCCACAGCTCAGGTCCACTGTGGTCCCCCAGACCCTCCCGCAGGTATCAAGCACTGACTTCAGCAGAGGCCTAGGAGCACAAGGGTCCTAGCCCTCCAAGCGTCCCATCTGCAAGTTTCACAGGCCATTCATCAAGTTGCCCTTTTATACATATGACTAAGGAACTGTTCACCATGAGTGTAACATGTGCATATGCAAGTGTAAACATGGGTGCATACATGTACCTACGTGCATGAAAACCCCTCCAGCTGGATGGTCAAATCACCTGCAGCGGGTGTCCTCAGCCTCCCCTCCTGCCCCCACCACACCCATATGTGGTTCTGTGCCCATTTAACAGACTGAAGGGGCCGCATGTCCAGCGCAGCTCATGCGCGGGGCACACACCTGTGGTTCAGGATGCGGTGGATCATCATCCACTCGGGCTTGATGCCGTAGCGGTAGAAGCGCTCCTCCATCTTGGCATAGAGAGGGTCCTTGTTCTTCCTCTTCTCGCTCTTGCCGTCCTCGTCGCCAGAGCCGTAGTCAAAGGGCGGCGGCTCGTCCATGTCGTTCTTTCTTTGGTAGTTGCGATACATCACTGTGTGGTAGAGCTCCAGCTGCTTGCGGAGGGGACAGAGGTTAAGGAAGGCATATGGTCATAACCCCCCCCCCTGTTGTCCCCGAACCCAGCTCCTCCCCCATCCCCCCAGCCCCCAGCCTGAGTCCCAGGCAGGACAATCCTCACCTTCTTCCTCCCCCTCCCCAGCGCCCAACAATGTCCCTCACTCAGGGAGCTGGCCAGAGCACCTCACGTCCTAAGCACAGCCGCACGTGCCCAGGTACCTCACCTGGAGCTCCTTTACCCAGGAGCAGTGCCAGTAAGAGAGCCCAGCCCACTTGACGAAGAACTCTCTCTCTGGGATGCCCTCCAGGGGCTTGGGCGGGGGTACACCAGGGTCCACATCAGGCCCCGGCAGCCCAACCATGAAGGGGGCTGGGGGCTCTGTCCACCGCCAGTGCAGGATCCGCTGGACTTTGCCCTTCAGTGGGGGACACTGTGGACAGAGGAAGGTCCCCAAGTTCAGGGCTTAGCTTCAGGTCCCCACCCCAAGGCTCCCTCCGACAGGCTGCTTTGCTCCCCAAGTCAGACAGCACCACAGTGACTCCAAGACACCATCCTGTCCTCAGGAGCCCGCCCATGCCGTGCGGGCAGATGAGGCAATGTGTGTCTGCACACACACGCATGCACACACATACACGCACACGCACAATGGAAGCCCAGATGCACACGGGGTGACCGAGGGCTGGCCCAACCCACAGGGTGGGGTATCCAGCACTGGGGGAGGGCTGGGGACATCTCAGAGCATGGACACCTTCAAACACCTATGGTGACTGGAGGGATGCTCTCCTCTCCCTGCTGAAACTGAGGCTACAGCCCGAGACCTTATGTGACCTTGGGCAAGTCACTTTATCTCCCTGAGCCTCAGTTTTCCCATCTAAAAAATGAAAATAACAAAAGGCCTGGTACTTGAAAACTCAGTAAGCATTAGAGAGACGCCCAGTGAACAGTGGCTGTTTAAGGGCAGTGGCAGGTTTATGACCACCTCTCTTTTCGTAGCTGTTTCCAGCGAGTCTGAAGGGAATTGAGAAGCGGCGCAGGCCTAGGTGAGGCGATGGGCGGGACTCGAGGCGACTGGAGAGGGCTTGGGACTGAGCGGATGGACGATGGGGCGGGGCCAGAACGGGCAGACGCCTTGTGGGCGGGACCTGGACGGGCAGGGGCGGGTCGAGGCCTTGGCAGGCTGGGAGCTCAGAGCTGGTGGGTGGCCAGCGGAGGCGGAGCCTTGATGGCCAGGGCCTGCTGGGGCGGGGCCTAGGTGGGTGGAGGCTGGAGGGGGCTGGAGGGGCCTGGGCGTAGGCCGCGCTGGGCGTGGCCTGGATTGGCGGAGGCGGGGCCTTGATGGATGGGACCTTTGTGAGCAGGGTCCTTGCGGCAGGAGGGACCTAGATATGTCGGGGGTGGGGCGTTCGGCGCGGGCCGGCGTAACACTCACAGTACAGCGCGGGCAGAGCCATTCACCGTTTGGGATCTCGGGAAGCGGCGGGTTGAGGCAGTGCAGGTGGTAGGAGGAGGGGCAGGCGTCGCAGCAGAGCAGCTCGCCTCCGTCCTTGCACACGCGGCAGAACTCCATGTGGTCGTCCTCCTCCTCCTCGCAGCCGCCCTCGTCCTCGTCGTCGTCGTCGTCCTTCGGCTCCCACTGGATCCCTTCCTTCTCCTGGAGGTGGGGGGTGGGGGGAGGCGGGGAGTCCAGGTGGAGGCACCCTGGGCAAGGACGCCCCTCCACCATGGTGCAGCTCCCTCCCTCACTCGCACCGCCCCATGTTCTGCCCCGAGAAGACCATGCAGGGAGGGGTCTGGAAGACCAGGACTGACAAAACCCCCACCCCCGGCGTCTGCCAAGGGCTTACACAGTGGGGACAGCTCCACTTGCCCTCAGGAGCTTTCTCCAGCTCGGGGTCCAGACAGACGAGGTGGTAGGCCCTCGGGCAGGTGTCACACAGAATGATCTCCCCACCCTGCTGGCACACCTCACAGTAGTCCTGGTGGTCCGTCTCGTAGCCATCGCCATCATCAACTGGGGCGGGGGAAGAGGCAGTCATGGAGGGCCGTGTTCCCACTACCCATGCACAACCAATCACCACCACGGGCTGTCCTGGCACATACTAGGCACTCAATAGATGGATGAATGGATGGCAATGGACAGACAGGGTGAACAGAATGATTGAAGAGTAAAGAGGGAAAATCCTTGGGAATCCAGTGGTTAGGACTCTGCACTTTGACTGACTAGGGCTCTCATTCATCCCTAATCAGGGAACTAAGAACAAGCCATTGTGCCCGGCTTCCCTGACAGCCTGCAATGCAGGAGACCCCGGTTCAATTCCTGGGTCAGAAAGATCAGCTGGACAAGGGATAGGGTACCCACTCCAGTATTCTTGGGCTTCCCTGGTGGCTCAGCTGGTAAAGAATCCACCTGGGATGCAGGAGACCTGGGTTCAATCCCTGGGTTGGGAAGATCCCCTGGAGAAGGGAAAGGCTACCCACTCCAGTATTCTGGCCTGGAGAATTCCATGCACTGTATAGTCCATGGGGTCGCAAAGAGTCGGACACAACTAAGTGACTTTCACCATGACTATGCACAGCCAGAAAAAAGAAAAAATGTAAAGGAGTGAAGAGATGGATTGAAAACAAGTAAAAGGAAAGAAGGATGGGAGGGAGGAAAGAGGAATGGAAGAAGAAAGGCAGGTGGATGGACAGAACGATGAATGGACAGATGGATAAAGGGGAGGGAGGAAGGACCGAGGGATGGAAAGAGGGAGGGTGGGTGGGAAGGCTGGGGTGTGGGGGGATAGATGAGTAGAGGGTGGATGACTGAATGGGTGGACGGTGGATGTGGTTAAGAGACAATTCCTTCTCCTGTGCCCCTCTGCCATGCAAATGCCCTGGGGTGACTCACATTATGGGTCCCTAATAGATGTGGACCCACTGAGACAGGACCCCCCTCTCCTAAACACAGAGAGGAGGGTGGTTGAGTAAACACAGGGGACCTGCCTGGCCTGGCTGAGGCCTGAGGATGCCCTTCCCTGCTGCCCAAAGAGGGCTCTGCACTCCACATCCATGTGATGCCCACAGGAACCCTACAAACAGGAAGTCTTACTTCTCTTCTTCTTGCGCCTCCTCTTGCTCTTCTTCCCCAGGGCAGCAGAGCACTCAGAGCGCACGGAGGAGCTGTGGATGCTGGCGCTGTCGAAGTCCGACTCCTCTCGCTCATCCTCCTCGCTCTGCAGGGGCAGGGGAGGGCCCTATGAGCCCAGAGCTGGCCCAAGGGGCTCGTTTCAAGGCTTCTCAGGCCTGGGCAGAGGGTAAGGTATGGCAGGGTACCATGGAAGCTCCGGATACAGGGTGCTGTCTGCAGTTCATCTCATCTTGCCACCCAGCTAAAACACCCCCTAGCCCGCTGGTCCAGGCTGATGGCCTGCCACCCTCCCCAAGCCCTGCTCTCCAGCCCTCATAACTCTCCCTCCACCCTGCCAAACTCCTACACACCCCTCAAGGGAAAGCCCTAGGGAGCCTCCCCCAAGGAGCCTTCCCAGATCTCTCCCTGATGAGACCTGTTGCATAGCCTGTGTGCCAGGTCCGGCCTATTCCCTTTGTATGTCATTGGCTCTCTCCCAGTACATGCACCCAAACCCTTCCAGACTGTGAGCAGCTCCAGAGCAGGGTACACCGAAGTGGAGCAGAAGGCCAAGCACCTTAGTCTTGGCTCAGAAGCTAAGCTGAGTGGGGACACCTGTGGCTCTATGCTCCCCTCCACAGCTACACTTGAGACCTGTTACTTGCCTCTCCCAAGAGACAAAGAGATGGCTTCCATCCCTGCCCCTTTGCAGGGCTGAGCAGGTGAGGGAAACAGGTAACCTATGGGAGCAGGAGGGAGGGATGAATGCCCCCATCCCAGAGAAAGAGGGCTCAAAGGCTCAGATACGGACTTAGGGTCATTCTGAACTGAGTGCCAGAGCTGCCCTTGAAGGGCTGGAGCCCTGCCTGCCCCCACCTGCAGGCCTCCTTCCTGGGCCCACTCTCCTAGCAGACCTGGGCATCCAGGCCCCACCAGGACTCTCCCGCCTGCTGCCCAGATAAAGAGGCAGCTGGGGCCAAGGGAGCTGGGACTGAGCCTCCAGCTCAGCAGGGTGGACAGGAGAAAGAGCTAGAGGCATGGACCACCCAGAGGCCACACTCCAAGGACCCCTGGAAGGATCCAGGCTGACCCCCTCACCAGTCAGGTGGGGACACAAGCCCAGAAGGCAGGCATGTAGCATAGGAAGAGAGAGTGGGGAAGGGGAACAGGACCTGCCCCCTGCCTGGTACAGGAGAATGAACTGACAGCCTGCTTTTCAGTCATCCAATCTTTGCGTGGTGTGCACTCCACACACACTCAGGCTCACACTCGCACTCACCGAGGACCCCTTCTTCCTCTTGCTGCCGACCCCTCCGAAGCGGAACTTGAGCCCAGTCACCTTTCTCCCTTTGCCCTTTTTCTTTGCATCCTTGGAGCCTTTGATCTTCTTCCTCACTCCAGGCCCTGAAAAGCAACACGGCTCGCTCACTTACCACCATGCTTTCACTCAGCCTCACAGGAACCCGGTAAGGAAAGGATCGTTTCTGCTGTCACCCCTTTTCCAACAAAAAAACTGAGGCTCAGAGAGGTGAAATCTTTGCTTAAAGCTGCACAGCAAATAGCAGGGGAGGCCAGAGCATAACCCTGGTCCAGTCTCGGTCCTAGCCACTGCACTGCCATCTTGGAAACAGCCTTGTTTCATCCCTCTCCCCAAAAGGAGCTGTCCCCAGTAAAGCCACAGACTCCCAGGGCCAGCAGAGCCACCAAGGGCACACCCACCTACCTGCAGTCCATACCTGGGCCCTGGAGGGGTAGGCTAGAGCAAGAAGCCCTTCCCCCAGCAGCCAGCCTCCAGGTTGCCCACTGTACCCCTATACTGGTACCACTCAAGACCTCCCCCACCTCTGTGGCCAGTAGAGGTGAGGCTGTGTTTTTATGGAGCTGGCCACAGGATAATTATCCACCTGCGGAGTAACGACCCGCCCCCAGCAGCCTTTCCCACCAGGCTGAGCAGGGAAGGTGGGGGCCTGGAAGCAGATGGCCTCGCCCTCCTCTATCCACATCCACACAGAGAGATGGAGCTGGCAGCCCAGCTGTAACCTCAGTGGCGCCACGGAAAATCTATTTCAATTTTTCAGGCTCTGAATAGGCAGCTCAGGGAATCGATAACTCAGCAGCTGGAGCCCAAGAGGAAATGAGAAAGAAGGCTGGCTGGGCGGCTGGAGAGGGAGTTGAGCGGGAGCAGATGCTGAAGACTGCATCACTTGCCCACCAGGGTCCCTGCAGGACCTAGCAAAGGAATGCATCATCCCAGAGACCAGAGCTGCTTGGGGCAGAAACAAGAGGTCCCCAGTCTCCTCCACCCTCCATCAAAACCCAGGTCATGGCACCAGGAAGGTGAGCTGCAGGTGAGCCCACCATTCAGAGTCTGGGGGACATCAATGGCCCTACCCCCAAGGGGGCCAGAAACCCTCCATTCAGGGCAGAGAAGCCCCTCCCCGTGAACTTCAAGTCACAGACAGCCTCTTCTGTCCCCAGCCAGACACCACCGTGGAGTCCGATTTTGTATCTGGACCTCCTTCCAGGTCTCCCTGGGAGGCCAGCACTGACCACACCCATGCCCACCTAGACCAGGCCCTCAGAAGAGGGATCAATAGGTCATTTTAGGACCTCTTTCCCTGGGAATGGTGCAGCCTCAAACACAAGTTTTCCATGCCTGGGAAAACTCCCAAAACTCTGAGCCCACTGTCCCCTCCACTTGTCCGCCAGCCTCAGAAGGGAGGCAGGACAGATGCTACCACATAGATGAGAAAGGGCGTGTGGATCCAAGGTCAATCAAGGCACTGGGTCCTGGGTAAAGACCTGCCCAGCTGTCCCAGCCACCCCAAGCTATAGGGTCTGGGGGGGGGGGGGGCCTCAGACAGCAGAGCTGGGTGCCACCCACCCGCAGCCATACCCTTGCCCTCTTTGGTCTTGGCCTTGCGGATGGGCACAGGCTGGGGCGCCTGCTGGGGGCTGATGGCCAGTGGAGGTGCGATGGTGACCGTCTCCACGGCCGCAGCCACTGCCGCTGCAGCTGCTGCCGCCGAGCTGCCCTTGAAGGGGTTGTTGGCGCTGAACTCCCGCCACTTGGCACCCAGGACGGTCATCATCTTTGACATGGGGATCTTCGGGTTCTTCTTGGCGATGAGCGGTCTGCATGGGGGTGGGGGGAGGCAGAGGGTGAGGGTAGCCCCATGGAGGGGACGAGACCCCCATGTGACCCCCCAAGGCCCACCCATCTCCTCCTACATTTGGAATATGTGGCAAACTGGGAAAAGTGGGACGAACGGAGGGCCGAAGAAGAGGACCAAGCCAGAGACAGCTGTCCACCCTCAACACCCCTGATTTCCTATTTATAGGGCTGGTCACCTTCTAATTGGGTTTCCAGACCCAATAAGACTGAAGACCCAGAGGCAGGGGCCTCCAGCAGGACCCTGGGAGTCCAGTTCCATTTCTTCTAGAGCTGAGAGTGGCCACAGGGGTTTAAGACCTCGGGACTGACTGAGGCCATCGTTCCTGGAGGCAGGACCAGCAAGGGAGGGCAGGACCATCTGTGGAAGTGGAAGGTCCTGTCCCTTCTGCCAGCTCTGCCCAGGGTCAATGTCAGCCTGACACTCCCCCCACCCCAGGAACCCAGGGCCCTGTCCCTCTGGCTCCCCACTTGGTTCCCCAGGGAGGCTGTCTCCGTGGGTGCCCAGCCATGGTGGCCCCAAGGCCCACCTGAGGAACTGGCTGAAGGCCTTGTAGTTGGTCAGCGTGTGGTAGTCGGCCTCGGAGAACAGGTAGTCCACGTCGTCCAGGCCCCACTCAGCCATGAGCTGCCCCGAGGACTTGGGCTCCTGCAGACACAGGGCCAGAGATGGAATCAAAGGTGGGGGTCCTTCTAACCTGCACCGCCATCCCTGGGGCCCCACCCAGGAGGCCTGGGGAAAGCCGGGGTGATCATGTCTGCAACTTGCAACTTAACAAGAGCAGTTCACACTCCAAACTGAAAATATCCTAGAGCACCCCAGGCCTCCAGTCCCTTGGGCAGTGGGAATGGCTCAGATGCCAGCTTACGAGGGGGTGTGGGACCATGTGTCTGGGTTTAATGCGGGGGTTTGAGGGGAAGCCATGTGCGTGCCCAGGGCAGGAATAAGTACAAGACTCTCTCTGCCCCAGGCTATCACCTTGGGGTAATACAGTCACACTTGGACCTCGTGAAAGGACAGGCTGCTGCTGGGTTCTGGGGCCAGGAAGGTGTGCCCTGGCCAGGGTGGGGCATGGGGCAGTGGCCCAGCTGGGGGCAGAGCCCAGAGAGGGGCCCTCAGCAACTGTTTCACTTTGGGAGCAGGGGCACAGGGAGGTATGTGAGTTCCTAAGGGCACAGAGGTGGCCAGCCCGGGCATCAGGTCACCAAGCAGACCCAGGCTAGCTAGGAAGGGGGATGGCGGATAGTGCTGATTGTGAGATTAGAACCTGCCAGACAGACTCAAGTACCAATCCTGGTTCTGCCACACAGTGTCAGTGAGAGGTGAACAAGCTAACGTCACCTCTCTGTGCCTCAGTTTCCCCATCTGTAAAGTGGGGATAAAGCACCTACTTCATGGAAGGGAAGGAGTTAGCAGAGGTCCTTGGAACAGTGCCCTCACTCTGATTCCCCACTTGTTCCAGGTAGCCCAGCCCCGACCACCGGTCCATTCCACCAATCAGCACACACCACTCCCAGGCTGCATCTTTGGTCCAGGTGGGCATGTGACTTACCCAGTCCAGGCAGGGGCAGTCCTAGGTCTCCTATAAGGAAAACTATAAGGGAGACAAGCCAGCTTCCCCTCCTGCTGGATGGGCCAGTGGGAGTCCAGGAAGCCCTGAGCTGCTGCTACACTTGTTCTCAGCCATGAGGATGCCTGGCCTGAACCCAGAGCTGATCCCACAAAGGCAAAGAAACAGGGCCCTGGATCACACCATCAGGTCCCCCGAACTGGAGTCCCCTTAACCTAGCAGCTCTTGGGGCTGCTGATCTAACAAACCCCTTTGACTCCCTAAGTCCCTCAGGGTTGGGCTGTCTGCTCCAGCAAGATAAGGCCATCTGGGCAGGACACACAGGCTCCCTCAGCCCCAAGGGACCCGCTTCCTGGCCTCCCAATCTCTGTGATGCTTCAGAGGCCCTCCCATGTGGGACCTCCTCCCTGGGCCGACCTGCCCCTGACACACAGTCATTCCTGGAGGCACATCAGGCCTCTGCTCCCACCAGGAAGCAGAGCAACAAGTGGGCAAGCAATGGCATCGCTCCAGGATCACCCTGAATCGCTCCCGTAAGTTCATCTTCCAAAGTTGTCAGTCTCTCAGCTGCTATCAGTCACAGATGACTCACAACACACCAGCCAGCTAATGAGCTCCCCCTGGGTGTCAGGGCACCGCAGGCATTTCCCAACTTCAGTGCCTGACAGTCACCACCTCTGCCTCACCCATCAACCTCTGTACTAATATTTATGGAGTGCTAATCTTCAGATCCACAGCCAGCCCAAACAGAACCTCGGGGAAAGATGGGCAGAAGCAGGAGACTCCTGGGTGTGGTGCTGTCATCTACCCCTGCCCGCCTTACCCTCAGCCCTTCCCCTATCCACGGAGTGGCCTTGAGATTTCCGGAGCCTTGGCTCAGTCACATTGCTCCCCACATTCATGTTCATGAGGAAGAGGCTTCTGCCCCTGGGGAGAGCTATAGGCCCATCACTATAGCTGCCCTGGCTCACGCTCCCTGGGACAGTCTCCTAGACACCCACGCAGGCAGAATTTCAGAACACGTGCTAAGTAAATTCCCCTTCTACAGTAAGCAGAGATGTCCAGCTGCTGCAGCTTTTTTCCTTTCTTTCTTTCTAAGTTTTTAGTTGTACCATGTTCAGTCCCTGAGTCAGGAATATCCCCTGGAGAAGGGCATGGCGATCCAGTCCAGTATTCTTGAGTGGAGAATCGTATAGACAGAGGAGCCCGGTGTCCTATGGTCCATAGGGTCGCAAAGAGTTGGACACGACTGAGCATGCACACATGCAATATATGGGATCTTAGTTCCCAAACTAGGGATTGAGCCCGTACACCCTGCACTGGAAGTGCAGTCTTAACCACTGGACCGCCAGGGAAGTCCCACAGCTGCTGCTTCTTGACAAAAGCTCCGTTTGTTCTATTTTCCCAAACTGTTCTGAGTGAGAGGCTCCTGACACCAAACTTGAGTTCAGACCATCACTCCCCTTGAAAACAGCTCTGCACTAGGCCAGGCAAGACAATGGGCATCAGCAAAAGGCTGCCTGACTTCCTCCCCCAACTCCTAACGGTCATCCCATTGTTGTTTCTGATGTGTCTCGAAGACTTATGGATACAGTATTTCTCACAAACTCGTGTTCACTTCTCCACGTGTGCACATGGATACACTCACACCCCCAGACCCATCTGTCTCTACACCCATTGGTGGGAAAGGAGGCTCTTCAGGCAGGGGCTCTGGGGTCAGAAGGCAGAGAGCTGGCAGCAGGGCCTCAGCCCCCCTCCTGAGAACCCCCCACCCCCAGCCAGGCCTCAGTGTTACCTTGAGGCACCCATCTTCATTGTCATCCTCCTCATCATCTTTCTTTTTCCGCTTAGCTTTTTTCTCCTTCTTGTCCTTGAGTTTTTTCTTCTTCTTTTTATTCGGGGAGTAGTCACTACCTTCACTCTCTGACTTCTCTTCCAGATCCTCTTCATTTTCTGACAGCTCGTCATTGCTCCCCTGGAAGAGAAAGGGGGATGGTGAGGACAACAAGGGCCCCCCAGTCCGAGGCAGCAGCACTGCCCTGCAAGTGGCCTCCTGGAAGAGTCAGTCGGCCCACGCTTTCTGGATAGTCTCAGCCACCAGATCACCAAAGCTCCGATCACCTGGAACCAGCATGGGGCAAGGGTCTCGTCCCCGACGTGACAAACGTGCCGTGCAGGTAAGTCAAGTCATCGTGTGATGCCAGGCTTCACCCTTACAATACACAAGCACAGGGCAGCTGTTTGGACAGCCCCGGAGTGAGATCCAGGCTCTGCCTCAGGTTTCTATGGACTCAGATTGTAACACAAGTGTCAGGGATGACCCTTGGACACACAGAGGACGTGATGCCCAGAGCCAAAAAACAAAATGCAGGCTAGGCTGGAGAGGAGCCCCTGGCTTCTGCCCCGGACCCCACCTCCACACCTCTCTGCTTATCTTTGCATCCTATGGAGTTGTTTGTGTCAAGTGAAACTGTGGTTAACATACAGCGCACGTGCTCAGTGCTCAGTCACTTAGGTTGTATCCAACTCTTTGCAACCCTACGGATTGTAGCCCACCAGGCTCCTTTGTCCATGGGATTCTCTAGGCAAGAATACCGGACTGGTTTTCCATGCCCTTCTCCAGGGGATCTTCCCGACCTGGGGATCGATCCTACATCTTCTGTGTCTCCTGCACTGCAGGTGGGTTCTTTACCCACTGAGCCACCAGGGAAGTCATGCCAGTCTTATCTGCGTGTGGGCTCTCCAGAAGCTGCTAATGAACAAGTCCACCTTCCCCACAGCCCTCATCCTGGCTGCTTCATCTCAACATGAGACAAGGTAATTTAGGCAGCTCTTAAGCTTGGCTTCCTTGATTTAGTTTCCTGTCTGTACAGGCAGAAAATGGCCCATTTATATGGAGATAAGGGTGTTTACAGACAGAGCATCCCCTATTAGAAAGTCACTGTCCCTCTGAGAAAGCTGTGTATTTGGGGTTTTGAAGATGCAAGTGGGCTGAGGGGGCCCCTCCCAGCCAGGGTCTGCAGGAGAGGCCGGGCACAGATGCTCCAAGGAAGATGATGTTTGGCATCGTCATGCTGGTGGTTTACTCTCTCTTCAAGGTGAGCAAAGAGAGGCACAGAAGAGATGAAGAGAGAACTAGGGAGATGAAGGATGTGAGAAGAGGAATGAGGGAGGGAAGAAAAAGAGGAGATGGAGAGGGAGGAGGAAGGAGGGGAGGAGGGAGAGGAGGGCAGGTGGGGGAGGCAAGGAGCAGATGGAAGAGGAGCCGAGCAGATGGAGGGCAGTAAGGACAGTGGGTCTGTCTGTCCAGGCCAACTGCTGCCGTGTCCAGCCACGTTTACAGTCTGAGAGTCTCTTTCCAGGAGGGAGGTTCTCCCTGAGGTACATCTGGGAAAGGACCCACCGATGGGGTCCCTGCACTTCCTGACTCTTCTGCTTGCTCAGCTCACTCTCTGCCTAGGCCGGCTCCCTGCTTCCAAACCGTTTATGCTCATTAAGCTGCTGAGTCAGTGTGCTGGCTGGTGGCTGGCAGGCAGCAGGGCCTGGGCCTTTCCGGAACCCAAGTGTTTCCCTGAATACTGACTCAGTTGGCCACACTGGGCCCCAGGGGCAGTGCACCGGTCCTGGCGACTGCCAGAGCCTGCCCAGGATAGGACAGCCTCACACGCAATCCTGTTCCCAGGGCTCATAGCCACAGCTCCCTGCTCTGCCTCTGTCCTCTGGGGAAGCAGAGGTCACACAGTGATGTCCATTTCCTCTGAGGGTGTAGAGTTCGGCCAGCTTGGAAAGAGCACCCTTCGGAAGACCTGAGAGACAGCAAAGGTAAGGATGGGAGGAGGCAGCCACCACCAGCTTCAGCACCGCGGACAGAGGCTGTGGGGCCCGCCAAGGGAGGGGCTTGGGGCTGGCTCTCACCTACCTACAGACCAGACCAGGGATGAGACAGGAGGACCCACGACAGGTCCTGGGACTCCCTTGGGAGGCTGCAGGACAGAGGCTATCTCTGAGCTATGAAACCCTTGCTAACCAGGGAACTGGGCAAGTCACTGCAACACCCTGATCTCAGTCTCCTCATCTGTGAAATGGGGATGTCTTAAATGGCAGTGAGAGGAACAAAGGAGGTCCTGTGAGAGAAGGCTTTAAACATTTTGAAACAGGGGAGACTCAAGTACCCACGATGCCCCCAATTCTGCTTGGAAGTCGAAGATGCGACCAGGACCACAAGCTGGAGGACCCAACCAGCCTCATCTCCCTCATTTCTGCAAATCCAGACTGGATTAAAGTCAAGTGCATGGACAGTGCCTGCAGCTGGACGACAATTACAGTGCAGCTGGGGCTTCCCTGGTGGCTCAGCAGTAAAGAATTCGCCTGCCAACGCAGGAGACACAGGAGACAGGCATTCGATCCCTGGGTCAGGAAGAGGCAACCCTTCCTTCAACTCTTCCTCCAACTCTTCAACGGGAGGAGGAAATGGAAGCCCACTCCTGTATTCTTGCTTGGAGAATCCCCATGGACAGAGGAGCCTGGTACACTACAGTCCATAGGGTCACAGAGAGTCAGACACGACTGAGCACGCGTGCACGCACACACATGTGCGCACACACAGGCAACAGGAAGGGGCTGTTGTGGCTGCGCCTGTGGGGTGTTTCCCTGGGCATCTGCTGGGAGCCGGCACTACCACATCCCAAGTGCAGGAGCAGTGAGCAGTGGCTGGCGCAGTTCTGAAGGCAGGGCCCAGAGGGAGATAGAGGGAGGAAGAGGAGCAGGGAAGGCCCCTCTGGCAGACACTCTGTCTGTGTGTGCACAGTGCAGGAGGAGCAGGCCTGGCAGAGGGCCCCAAGCTGGGCACTGCCAGGAGGATTGGTCCAGCAGCCACTTTGGGTCTAAGTGGGGAAGCAGGAGGGCAAAGTTCCTTCTAGAGGAATGAGCTGGAGTGACACCGGGCAGGTCAGTGGCCCCAATCATCCACTAGGGTGACAACGATGGCAGCCTCCCATTTCACAGAATGGGGAGACCCTCCTCACCCCATCTACCTGCATCAAGGAAAGCCAGTCAGAAAGAAGAGGTGGTTCCCCAATTCTCCAACTCCCCACCCATTCCCTAATCTCCTCTGTGCCCTTCCTTCTCGCCCCACCAAAATGAGGCTCAGCTTGCCTGGTCCACCCCTATCTGTACCCCAATCTCACCCAAGCCCTCTTGCTCACACAGCCAGGGGCAGGGGGGTTGGTGGCCAGTAGGACAGGTCTTTGGGGATGAGTTTCCCACTGGTCTAATAATTCTGTACACACAGCACCTCTCTGCATCCATCGAGACCAGGGCCTCCTTTCTCCTGTGTTTTGTTTTTCCAAAATCTTCCCTTGCAGACAAAGGGGCAAAAGGAAGGGCAGCACATGGTTCTGAAAACAACTGGAAGAGGGGGCACCCATCAGCAGGGCCCGGAGGGGTGCAGAGCAGCCAGTGGCCAGAAGGGCAGGAAGGACCAAAAACTAGGAGTAGACCAGCCATATGGCATCTTGAAACTTTCGGGGGTGGTGCGGGCCAAGCCACATTCACAAGGTAGGTAAAGGCACAGGACAAAAATGCCCTAAAAAAGTCCCTAAAGCAACCTCAGCCCCAAGCCACCTGGGCTCTGAACATCAGGACTCATCAGGCTGTGACCTTGACGCTGTCCTCTGGGCTGCAGCTGCCCCGGGTGTGACTCCAGAGGACGCCCCTGATGGTCAAAGAACCCAAGTGAACTTGGAGTCCCAACAGAATCCATGTGCAAAACTGCCTTAGATGCTACTCCCAGGCTGGGCATGTGAGGACTTGGGGGTAGGCAGAAGGGGGTCTCCACCCTGAGCCTTGGGCCCATGAAAGGCACAGTAAGCCACCAGTGCAGGCCCTGGGGATCCCTAGCGGGCAGCCAGTGTCCACCCTCCCACCCTCCCTGCAGCTCTGCAGATGTCTCTCCATCCAGGCCTTCCATCTCCCTCTCCCTTCCTTCTATGCCTGAGCTTGGCACACACCACATCTCTCAAAAAGGAGGCATTTCAACTTAAAAGGAGGGACTCAGAGAGTTGGTCATTCTCAAATTGGGGTCCTTCAAGATTGAGAGGGAAAAAGAAAGAATGAAATATGAGCCTTCCCATTCACGAGTGTTATAAACAGTTATAATTTAGCACTGAATAATTGGTTGCTATGGTAACCGCTGCAGTACAGGTTGAAATCATCTCTCCCTCCTGCGCTGGGTCTGACAAGGAGCTTCATCTACATATGCTCAGGTTCCGGCCGAAGCCCGGTTATTTTATGTAAATCAGAATTCACGACTCGCTGCCTGTCCCCCCACCCAGTCCCCCCCCAAAAGCCTGCTGCTGCATGGGTTCCACCACCTGGGGGGCCCTCTGCTCCCTCCACCCATGGTCTTGGGTTGGAGCCACCTGGATGGAGATGAAAAAGAGCAAAGGGGTGACATCCCCCTCACCCACATCATGAGAACTCGGGTCTGCAGGCGGGTGGAGGAGCAGGCAGTGAGCACACAGTGGCCGAAATCCCTCTCTCCAGCAGTAGCGTGTTTAGACCTTGGAAATCTGACAGCTGCCAAGCCAGGCTCTCAGCAGTGCGGTGGTGAGGGGTGGGGGGGCAGCAATGGTCCGAAAGCCACATTGGGGGCCTGCCTGGCACTGCCCAGGCTCCTGCAGCCCTCCAGTCTCCCCTGGCCTCCATTCCCTCTGAGATCTGGAACTGCATCTCAGTGGAGAGAGGAAGGAGAGAGGGTGAGGAAGTGAGAGGAGGGAGAGAGGAAAGGATGGGGGAGAGGGCAGGAAGACGATGAGGTGGGCAGGGAAGAAATGCAGAGGGGCGAAGAGGAGGACAAGGGAAGCCAGGGAAGAGGTAGCAAGAGACGGGTCCCTCACAGAGGCCAAGTTCCGGCCATGGCAGTGAGAGCTGGGCTCAGAGACAAAAACAAAACCCTGTGTCCAGGTAGGGCTGGAGAAAGGAGACGAGAGACCTGGGTGATCAGGGTGATCCCAGCATGCGGATGACAGGCACCAGCCCTCCTGTCCTCAGAAGCCACCAGCCCCTCTCCCCTGGCCACACGCCCCTCAGCCAGCCCCCGCCTCACTGCCGCCAAGACTCTGCCCACATCCTGCCTCCTTCCTGACCAGGGCCTCGGGGAGGGGCCTGCTGTACCCAGGATCCAGGAAGGCCAGAGAAAGCTCACCCCCACCTGGAGCTGGGAAGGGAGGCCACAGGCTCCCGGTGCTCCCCTCATGGGCCTTCATCACCATTTGGGAGCCGGGCAGAGACCCAGCCTGAGGCCTGAGACCAAGGGCCAGATGGAACAGCCCACGCTGGCCCAGCCTCCCTCCCTGTCCCAGGAAAGAAGCTGAAAGAGAGAAATCGCTGAGGACGCGGGGAAGGAGGTGCCTGTGCTCAGCCCCAGGACCCAGAATCCCCCTCCACCCATATCCAGGGAGCCCCGGGTCTGGGGGGTGAGCCCAGTGGCCGCAGCAGGTCCAGATTTCACAGCTTCGACCAAAAAGTCGACCCCTGCATCTCAGGGCCCCACCAGCCCCACACCATCTATTCTCTACTCCCAACAAGGACAGACCTGCAGGCCAGGGTGGGGAGAGGAGCTGCAGCAGGTCCCCCCATTGCATGGGGCCCGGTCCATTGCATCTCCCTGATGGGAGCCTCCAGGCAGGGGTCCCCCTCTTCCTCTCTCCTGCATCCACTTCCTCTCTTGGATAATGGGGACAGGACGCTTCAGCTCACAAACCTTCCCACACACAGCCCTGGGTTTAGGGGTGGGGTGTCCTGGGAGGGGACAGACCTGCTGATCAGGGAGCCTAGGATGCCAGGAGCGGGCGGTCAGGACAAAGCTGAGGCGCAAAAGTGATGCAGAGCAGAGTGTCGGACAGGGGTGGTGCTGGGCCCGGCGGAGACTCAGGCCCCTCCAGGGGCAGAAAGGGCAGTCTAATGCACCCGAGGAGACAAACAGCCTGGCAGGGCCTCAGAGGGCAGGGAGAGGCTCAGGGACAGCCGAGGTCAGGAGCCTGGACAGGGCAGCTGTCCTATCAGGGCCTCCCAGAAGCAAGGACAGCAGCACAGCGGGCAGTCTTGGAGAGGAATGCTGACCCCTAGCTCCAGGAGCAGCACAGACAGGACACACCTGTGAGGTTCCAGCTGGAGGAGGCGGGGCTGACCCCTCCCTGCCTCAGTCCCCGAGCTCCTGACAGGCCAGCTCCAGCTGACCACCATGAGAACCCGGGGGCACGGTCCAGGGCAGGGCCCGCCCTCCAGACACTTGTAAGGTAACACTCTGGATGTCCCCAAGGCTACTGGCCTTTCCCGTGGCACCGGTCATATGAAGGCTCCCCCCTCCCGGCCCACATCTGATTTGCCCCCGAACAAGGGACTGGGGACAAAGTGATCACCACCCCCTTACCGCAGACACAGAAGTGAGGCTCAGACAGGTACGAGCAGTGGTCTGGGGAGATCTGGGGAAGAATCCAACCCACCATGGCCTGCCGGGCATCACAGGCCTTTTGTCTTCAGGGGTCTCCTCCTCCCCACCCCCTGCAGCATCTTCAAGGACCTTCCATAGCGAAGTCATAACACTCCCCACCTCGCCACTGCCCCCACACAAAGCCTTGCAAGGGACAAGCCAGAGGCCCATGGTGGCCTTTGAAGCACATCAGAGAGTTCCAGCAGGCTCCACATACAAGCAAATTGCTACTCTACCCCCAGGGTCACCAAGCCCATTAACACCTCCCCCCCAGCCTCCCCTGCGAGGCTGGACCAGGAAGGTCTCCTCTGGACAGAGGAGGCGAGAAAGCCAGAGAACTGACAGCACTTCCCCTCCAAAAATCCCACAGGCCAGGGGAGGACCAGGCTGGGGGGACAGGCTGCTGGACATCCCTGGGGCCAGATCTCAGCCATGTTGCTGTGACCCTGGGCAAGTTCATCTCTTGAGCCTCCTCTGTAAAGCAGGGTGCACACCACCCCCTCCCCATAAGACTACCTGGAGGATGGGGTAACTCCAAGGAGAGGTGGCAGCTCCCACATAGTGGGAGACAGGAGTCCCCACGTTGCCCTAGGATCATCCCCTCTGAGTGCAAGGGGCTTTAAGCTGCAAGTCGGCCCCAGGTTGCTCCTCTGCCAGGAGGTGATGATCATCTGACCCCAATTCCCAACGTCAATGTTGAGGATAAAGTGATTCTGTGTGGAGTGTTCTGGAAATGTGCACTCAAATTACTCGTAAGAGACCCATCCCATACTCAGGTCTCCTTATTCTTCTCCCACTTTGATCACATTCCTCAGGATCCCAAGTCCAACAGGTTGGATGCAGCAAATCCGAGGGACAGACGCCTGCCAGTGATGGCAGAAGGTGCTGCCCAGGGCACTGAGGAAGTGGACACAGAGGCAGGGGACACAGGTGCAAGCGGGAATAAAGGCCCTTCCGTGAAGAGGTGCAAGCGCCGGGGACCCCGTGTTGTCATGGCCTAGGTCAGCCACCAAGGGGAAAAGAATAAACACCCCAGAACACCCTGATTAAGAAGACAGCACACCTGGGAACTCCCTGGTGGGCCGGTGGTTAGGACTCTGCACTTTCACTGCTGAGCGCCTGGGTTTGATCCCTGGTCAGGGAACTAAAGTTGATGGGACACGACGTGAGATCCATCTCGGGCAGGTATCGGTGGGCACTGTGCATGGTAGATGCCAGTTTTGCCGTTCTCACACAAGCTCAGTTCTCAGGACACACCCTCCCCCGCTGGAAGGTTCTGGGAGCCCAGGTCTTTCTCCACAGGCCCAGGAGGAGCAGCCAAGCCCCCCACAGCCCCGGCCCTGCTCACCTCTTTCTTCTTCCTCTTCCCTTTGGACCTGTTCTCCTTGAGCTTCTTGGGCTTTTTCTTCTTGGGGAGGCTCACAGGCTCCTCCGGGAAAAAGTCATCGAAGACTTCAAGGCCACCATCTTCTTCTTCTGAAGGAATAAGAAGGGGGAGGGAGTTAACTCTGCTTCTTCCTTTAGGGAGAGCCACTCCCCAACCCAGGAACAGAGTGAGAGGCAGGGCCACTGGACAGCAAGCTCCTCTGCCATCCAACTGTCCCAGGCCCACCCACCCCTCCCTGCCCCCACTTAAAGCCCACCCCTTCTCCCTCCACCTAGTTCCCCTGCCCCAACCCCTCAAAGTCATCCCCCAGACCCACTGAGTGGAACCCAGCCCCTCGGGCCATGTCACACCATTCCACTTCTCTGGGCCTTTCCTCCTGTCATCTGTGAAATGGGACAATAACCATCTTCCTCACTACAACAGTGCTCCAGAAACTGAAACAAAAACAACTAATTTTGTTGACTAACAAGCCGAGCTTTATTGACCCAGCTCCCTGGGAAGAAAGCAGCTCCACAGAGTCAGAAAGCCATCTCCAGCTGGCCCAGGGAGGGTCAGGGCCTACCTCCCCTCCAGAGGCCCACAGTGGGGCCAGGAGACAGCTCATGCGTGCGGGTAACATCACCCTAGGTGATGCCAGGTGGGCCGTGGGGCAAGTGCCTGGGAGTTTGGAGGAGAGACCAGCGGGGCGGAGGCCAGGACCCCCCTTAATGGGGACTGCCCCGCCACCTGGCCTAGTCCCCACCTGCACCCACACAGGCCCATCCCCGTCACGTGGACCCAGACCGGCATAGCAGGTGCCAAACACACTCCACTGGGTGCTCCGGACAGTGTGGCAGTCGACAGAGAGAGGTGTGTTTTCTAGAAACCGCCTGCCTTTCCTGAATTCCTTGCACTTTCATGCAGCCAAAAGGCCAGGTGAGCAGACAAATATGTCACGTGGGCATCTCTGTGCTTCTCGACACCCCCCAAAGGGAGCATGTGGCTGGGGTCTAACTCCCACCCAGGATGTCAGGGGGATTAAAGGGTATGAGCCCTGAGTTCTGTGGGGCTGGGGTGAAGGTGGGGAATGGGAGGGTCCTCTTGGGGGCAAACGGCAGCAAGACGACACGGGAAGAACAAACACCCAGAGACATCCCTGCTGGTGCAGTGGATAAGACTTTGAGCTCCCAATGCAGGAGGCCCAGGTTCAACCCCTAGTCAGAGAACTGGATCCCACACGTCACAACTAGGAGTTCACATGCCTCAACTAAAGATCCCACGTGCTAAGTCACTTCAGTTGTGTCCAAAATCTTTGCGACCCCATGGACTGTAGCCCACCAGGCTCCTCTGTCCATGGGGTTCTCTAGGAAAGAATAGTGGAGTGGGTTGCCATGCCCTTTTCCAGGGGATCTTCCTGACCCAGGGATCAAACCCTCATCTCTTATGTCCCCCGCATTGGCAGGTGAGTTCTTTATCACTAGCGCCACCTGGGAAGCCCAGAGATTCCCCCATGCTGCAGCAAAGATCCAAGAGCCCACGTACTGCAATTATGATACAGCGCAGCCAAATAAATAATTTTTTTAAGTATATAAAATGCCATTAAAAAAAAAAAACACCTAGAGGAGAGCTACATCTGCCCTTCCGGGATGAAGGAAGATTCCAAAATGAGCCAGTCGAACCTCCAAAGGGTCCACCAAAGGAGCTTCAAGAAAGCCAGTCCCCCACACCAGCAGCTTGTCCCCCACCCCCACCCTCATGGCCCATGTGGACAGGGCAGGGGCACAGAGAGAAGCACCGGGGGGTGGGGGACAGGATGGGGAGTCTCACTTAGCCTCAGGCTGGCCTCTGAGAGGGACCCCACTGTGAGACTGACACCCTGGGGGACCCTGAGGAAGGCGAGACGTGCCAGGGCCACCCAGGGGACTTTCCTCTGGGAAATGGACCGAGTGTCCTCGATGAATCAAGTTTAAATAACAGCCCCCCCCCCCCCCCCGCCAGGATGCCTTCTAGAGCAAAACATCCTGGCTGCTGAATGTGTCAGACCCACAGATGTTTGGACACACATCTGCACCCTGGACACCCCCAACATCCTTCCACCCATCCTCCACAGGGGTCTACTCTAGGGCCTGGGGCCTTCCCAGGTGGCCCTGGTGGTAAAGAAGACAATGCAGGAGACATAACAGATGTGGGATCAATCTCTGGGTTCGGGAAGATCCCCTGGAGGAGGGCATGGCAACCCACTCCAATATTCTTACCTGGAGAATCCCATGGACAGAGGAGCCTGGCGGCTACAGTCCAGAGAATCACAAAGAGTCAGGCATGACCAAAGCGACTTAGCACACAGTCAGGGGCCTGAGACCCCTGTTCCCCACAGTCACCAGTGGGGAGGGGGAAGGTGCCCCTGGTCACACTCTGAATACAGCTAGAGGGCGCTGGCGACCCAGTGAATGCCCCCCTATGCCCTGGAGGGTCATCTCCCACACGTTCCACTCCCTACCTGGGGAAAGTAAGGGCTGCACCACCGACTGGGCACCCCTCTGCACCAGGGTCTCCTCCAGGGTAGCCAAGGGCCTGTGGCCTGACCCCCCCACCCCCCGCCATCTTGCACAGCAGAGGTCAGTCCACTGGAGCAGGCGGCAGGGCACACCCGAGTCCCAGCCCCTCCCCATCCTGCCAGGTGGATGACAGACGTGGAGAGAGCCAACTCCAGGCAGGTGAGGGAGCTGTCACGGAGGAAGGAATGACCTGAGGGTGGGCTGAGTGCTGGCCATCCCCGGGAGGCTCACTCAGTGGTCCTGACCAGCAGAGGGGGGCAGTGCCGAGGACCCTGTGGAGGGCACAGCTGCTGTGGCTGGCACAAGGGCCAGGCAGTGAGGGTGGGCCCAAAGCTGGGATTCACGTGGGCAGGCTTTGAGGGGAGCCGGGCAGAGGAGGCAGGAACCAACCCCATCCTGTCCCCTGGACCCTGACGTGGGAGGGGTAAAGATTCTCGTGCCAGTTGGAAAGGTGCAGGGGCACCCCCAAAGCCATCCGGGAGTGGAGGGCTCTGGGGAACAACGACATGGTTGGTGGGGAGCCAGGCTGGGAATCCGATGCCCGTCCACGCCTGCCCACTCCCCCACCCACCTCCACCTCCCCTGGAGCTGCAAAGAGACCGCCTGGGCAGAGCCGCCCCCGCACCCTGGCAATGCCCAGCACAGTTATGTAACAGGCTCAGCTGATGCAATCGGGAGGGGGCCTCTCCCTCCTCCCCCTCCTCCGGCCTCCTCCCCACATCCCCCGTCCCCTCAGCAGGGCAGTTCCCCAGACTGGGGAGGCCAGCCCAGCACACAGTCACAGACTGACCGGCTGGCGGGCACAGACAAGGGGATGTGCAGGTGGCTGCAGGAGATTCGAGAAGAACGCTGGGATCACCCATGGGCGGTGCCCCATCCTGCCTGGGAACGGGGTAGGGGCATCTCAAGCCTTAAGCACAGCTCCGGCCTCAGAGGATAAGGCCTCAGGCCCTCGGCCCCTGGACAGACCTCTCCCTCCATTCCCAGGAGACCTCACAGCCCAGGGCCATCTGCCTGGTTAAATTCCTCCTCTGGGAAGGTTCCAGACTGGCACACGATGAACGGGACCCCACGCTGCCCACCCACACTGTCTTCTCCCAGACGGCTTCTGGTAGCCCTGAGGACCCCCAGGGCTGACTTTCTGTGACAGTGCTCCCACAAACCCCCATAATTCCCGCCCAGCCCTGCCCCCTCCTCTGTCTTCTGAGCTTCTTCCAGAACCAGACCTGAGGAGTCATATCCAAGCAACCCTTCCTGGTGCCCCTCCCAGAGACCGGGCATCCACCCCCTCCCCAGGGCATCCAGCCAGTAGTAACGTGGGAGCCCGCACTCCCTGGGGTGAGGCCACCAAAGAGAAGCAGCCTCAGGACTCCTCATCCTGCCGGCTCCCAGCCCCGCCTGGCTCCCAGCTCTGCCTGGCTGCCCCACAGCCCTTCCAGGCTGCCTGGCAGTGTCCTCCCGCACCAACCAGGGCCCCAGGCTCCATCGATCCCAGACAGGCTATAATTAGGACCCATTTGCCCTGTTCTGTCTCCCAGGCCAGGGGAGGGGGCAGGGGAGGCTGCTTCAGAAACAAGACAGGGGGACATGTGGGGGACCGTGAACACAGGTACCTTCTGTGGCTTTTCCCCGAGTTTATGCCCAGCCCCTCACCAACTCCCTGCACACACTGGCTTAGCCCTGAGGGACACCCCAGGCTGCTCAACAGTCTGCAGCCCAGGCAAGGGGGATGGACCCATACCAGAGAAACACCTTACAACAGTGGATCTACCTACCGCCTGCACCAGGCTCGAAGCAGGTAGCATATGTTTGTTTATAGGACTTCATCTACTCCACACAGCAACCCGGGGAGACAGTAATATTACCCTCATTTGCAGATGAGGAAACAGGCTCCAAGGATCTCATCACTTGCCCACTTCTCAGTCTCACAGCTGGCAGGCGGCAGAGCCAGGATAGAACTCTGGCCGGTGGTCCCCACACCTGCCCCTCCCTCCAGGTGTAGGACCCCCCCCCCCGCCCGCCCAACAGAACTTAGCCCTTCCTTGCACCTACTTAACAAGCATTTAAACAGCACTGCCCCTGTGTCATGCTTGTATGTGCCCTGGGGACGCTGAGGTGACTCAGGCTGGCCCCTGCTCTGGAAGGTCATCAGGGCTCCCTTGGGGTGGGCGTCGTCTGAGCTAGTCCACCCCAAGTCCCCAAGCTCTGCCCACCCCCTGCCCCTGTCCTCTGGGGAGGGGCAGCAGCAGAGCTCAGAGGGGCCTGGGTAAGAGTGCAGCCCCCCAGGCAACTTAGCAAACACAAGGTGATCAGAGCAGAAGAAAAACATGATTGTGAAAGGAAGAGTTAGGTCATCTGATTCCGGGCAGCTGATGGATCTAGGGAGGCGGAGCCAGGAGCCAGATCAAGAGCTCCATCACAGAGGTCCAAAAGAGTGAGCAAATGTCAGTGATGGGGACCCAGCCCAGCGTCCACCCTCTCCTCCAGGGCCTGGGGAGAGGGGCTCCTTCCGTTCCCCCAGACAGGAGACAAGACCACCTGGTGGCCAGGAGGAGGGACAGGGGAGCACAGGCTTCAAACCCCCGCCCCTGCCTGGTGGGTGGCCCCCAGCCCCTTCTCCCCTGAGCTCACATCTTCATCCTTATAATGGGCTGAGTCCTGGGAATTCCCTGGTGGTCCGGTGGTTAGGATTCCACACTTCCACTGCCAAAGGCACGTATGATCCCTAGTTGGGCAACTAAGATCCTCCCAAGCCGAGTGACGTGGCCAAAAATCAATCAATAAATAAAAATTAAACAACAAACAGGCCAAGCACTGCCTTTCTCATGGGATGATGAACTAGAAACTGTGAGATGCAACTGAAGTGCTTGGCAATGGCAGGTGGGGCCCAGGACCTCAGGAAGGTTAGGATGGTGGGAACTGAAGGACTTGGGGGTTCAGGCATTGCTGGGCCAGGGGTTCTCAGGGCCACTCTAGGGCCGACCAAGGAGGGGCCACCAAGACTAAGGTTCCCATCAGTCCCCAGAGTGCCCCCACATCATGGGCCTCCACAGATAACGGCAGGGGCGGGGGGGGGGGGGGGCAGTACTTCTGCTCAGGAGAGGATTAATAATTTATTTATGACATTTAACAAAACCCAGACATCACCTCATTGGCGTCTCATCAAAGAGCCAGTCCTGCGCACCATGGGCAGGCAGCAGGAGGGGGGAACAGGGCAGGCTTTTACCCTAAGGGACTGGGGCCCGGAAAGAGTGAGGAGGGAGGAGGGTGAGGGCCCAGAGCACTGCCAGGGAGGAGGAGGAAAGAGAGGCAGGAGGGGGGAGATGGGGAGAGAACCCTGGAAGGCCAGGGACACATGAGGGAAAGAGAGGGACAGCCAGACAGAGAGAAGCAAAGACTCAGGGAAGACAGACTTGGAGAACAGACAAAGGGACAGACAGGAAGACAAAGTGAGAAGACAAACAGAGAGAGGGAAATAAGGACAGAACCAAAGGCAGAAAGTCTCAAAAGTTCTACCTGCAAACCCCCCAGAAGATCAGACACTATATAGTATGTTCAGTACTTGGCTCAGAGAAGGCATGCAAGAAATCTGTGCTGGGTGGGTGAGTAGATGGATGGATAGACAGATGATGGATGGATGGACAGACAGATGAATAGATGAATGGACCAATGGATGGGTGGATGGACTGGACAGATAAATGGATGGGTGGACAGATGGATGGATGGATGGATTCCGTTCAGTTCAGTCACTCAGTCATGTCTGACTCTTTGTGACCCCATGGACTGCAGCACACCAGGAGGATGGATGATGGATAAATAGATAAATGGATGGATGGATGGATGGGTGGATGGATGGATGGAGACTGCGTTGGATGGATGGAGGGATGATGAGTGGGTATGATGGCTAGCCAGTGGGTGGTGGGTGTATATGGTTAGTTAGTTTTGTGGTTAGATGGGTAGATGTTCAGAGAGTACATACATGGGTGGGTGGATGAACAAGTGAGTGGGTGATTGAATGAACTGATGAAATAATAGATCAATTGGGAATGAAGGGAGTCTCTCACAGGCCAAGCCACTGATCAAAGAGTGCTGATACTGTGCCTCCCTCCTCTCAGCAAAACATATTAAATATGATCAGGCTCCCACCATTTCCCCAATGGCGGGGGAACAGGTTAAGAAGACATAGACCTTTGGGAATCATGGTGCTCTCTGCCTCCTGCTCTCTGTGCCCACAGAAGCCTAGGTGGGGCCCAGTCCTGTGGGCTAGGGGTGCATGGGCCAGGCAAGTGCCAGAGTGGTCCTACTACCTGGCCAGGAGAGAAGCTGGGCTCACCAGCTCTAGGAAACCCACCCCCTCTGACTGTGTGGGATGGAAAGGCTGGGCCTACCAGGCAGGGACCTCTGAGGAAAAGGCCTGGAGTGCCAAGCCCTCTTCTCCCTTCCTCCCCACCTCCCTCCAGCCCCTCACGCCCAGGCTCCCTGCCCCCAGCTTACCAGATGAGGGTGCATGTCTCGGAAGCATTTCCTTGGGGAAAGCAGGCCAACTGCCCCCCTTGGATGGTGCTAATTATAAGCCACACTTTATGGGCACCTATTATGTGCTGGGCACTGTGACCTACATGTTCCACATGCACCATCTCACCAGTCCTCATAATAACCCCTCTATGAGGTAGCTGGTGCCACACTCCCATTCCACAAGTGGGGACACTGAGGCAGAGGGACCAGGTGTTCTGCCCAAGGTCAGGCCACGAACAAGCAGCAGAGGTGTAGCCACTGAAGCCCACTGAATCGTGGACTAGCCCACTGAATCCCCAAGAGACTCTGGCAGCCAGGGTCCCTGTGCCCAAGAAGCAGGCACCCTGCCCTCTTCCTCCAAGCCCCTCTCCTCCCTCCTCCTCACCCACTGGCCTCAATGCCAGAGAGCTGGCCTGGGCAAATCTGGGTGGCAAGAACACTGCTGAGGAGGGTGGGAGACAGGCGGACCAAGGAAAGTAGATGTGACAAGTACTGAGCCCACCACAGCAGATTGAAAACTTGGCGTGACAGCTCCCAGTACACCGGCTCCCCCACCAGCAAACTGCCACATGCTGGACCTGTCGGACCTGCATCCCTGTGGGCCACGGTCACCAGCTCAGGTTGACGGTTGCAGAGAGGCCGAAGGGGAGGACAGGGGCCCAGGCAGCCAGCACTTCAGGAGAGACACAAGGCCTAGACTGAGGCTGTCATTATGTCCAGAGGTCAGGGTGACCCAGGGACCCCCCAGCCCTCAGACCCCAAGAATGAGCCCCTCTCTCCAGCACCCACAGTGCCAGGCACAGTGGGTGGTCACAGGGTCAACCTCAAGGGGGGGAAGCCCACTGATGCAAGTCAGCTGATGATAATATTCCAGAGAAATACTGTCAAGAAAAGGAAGCATTAAAACGGGCCTGGGAATGAGAGGGTGGGCCTACGCTCAGCCGGGAGCTGGAGACCCGAGTAGCAGGAAGGAGGCAGTCGTGAGCCGGGAAATATTGGGTCTGGCAGAGGTCACAGTCAATGTTCAGGGCAGGATGGAACCTGGGGGGTTCCAGAAGAATCTAGAAGGCTAATACATGAGCAAGGAGGTGGGAAGTGGCACTGGGGGTGGAGTAGAACAGGGGTTTTGCAGTCAGTTCACACCAGTGGGCTGGGGTCTGCTTTGTGTTTACAGAGGTGACCCTGGCTGCCGAGCAGAGTGTGGTCAGTGAGGACTGGTTAGGAGGCTCTGCAGTGGACCAGGTAGAGGGGACAGTGGCTGGGACACAGAGAGGGGCTAGGAGCTCAGGAAGGCTCAGGACACGCTCTGAAGGTGTCTCCCTGGGGTCAAGCACCTGGTCTTGTGGAAGGACAAGCTGTAGTCTCTGCTTGGCAGGGCTTTGAGGGGCTTCCTAGAGACCCTGGGGCCAACCCTACCCCCCACACCTGCCTGGAGCAATGGATGCAAGCAGGAGGGAGACAAGGTGGTGGGCAGGCGACTCTGGCCAAGGCCCAAGCCCTCTGGCCCTAAAGGAGTGAGCTGGGTGCCCATCGGCCTGGGGCCACTTCCCTGGCCACCTCCTCTCCCCACTCTCGGAGCCTTGACACAACCAGAGAGATTCAGAGAGTATGGCACAGGGGGACAGAGGACCCCATCAGGGGGTTGGTAAAGTCTTGGAAATAAACCTGTTCATGCACTCTCAGCTGTCCACTGCCCCCATCAACCAGTGCCACAAAGGGCCACGCCCCGAGTGCCATGCACCAAGGAAGCCAGTAACCAGCTTTCCCTAAGCCAGCTTCCGCGGTAGAAAACAGCCCTGAGTTTCAGTGCCTGTGTTGGGCCTCTGTGTTCCCTTCCAGGAAATGGGCCTAATTCCCTGGCCCCCACGATGTAAGAGTCAACCATTGTCCAAGCAACTCCGCCCATGTGGGGCCACCTCACCCCCAATCCCCTCACCCCAGCAGGCCCTTTGCAAACTTGGCCAAACTATCTGAAGAGCAGGGTGAGGCCCCAGTCACCATGTTAAAGGAAGCAAACAAGTGGGAAGGGGTGAGGAGGCCCCCCCAGTGGGCGTGGCCACCTGGTGGGAATCCCCTCTAGGAAGAGACAGAACTGCCACCTGGGTCCTTCCCTTCTCACCTCCTGCATGCAGGAGTTGAGGTGCCAATGTGCGGAATACTCTTGCCCCTGGAAAAGGGGCTCCGGGGGCCAAACAGCACACTCAAGGGCGAGGAAGGGCTCCCGCAGTTCCCGCAAGTCCCCTGGGAGGCCAGAAGGGGCCATGACTTGGTGTGGGGACGCTGAGATGTGACAGAGTCCTCCGGAAGGGAACGAAGACGGCCGGCCCACAGTGTGAGACCCTGCCCAGCTGTGCCGGGAGGGGAACGTCCCAAACACATTGTGAGCAGTTAAGTAAGGAATGATCCTGCAAGGTTGCCCCTGAGGCACAAGCCCTGTTTTCTGCTGAATTCAGGAGAGGGATGGAAAGGCAGGGGCGGTGGCCCTGGGAGTCAGGCCCGGAGCCAAAGCAGGGTGGGCTGGGAACACCACTAGGCGGGCGACCGCGGGCTGGAGACGCCGGCCGGCGCTAGGGCGCGCCAGGACGACGCCGGCGGCCCGGGCAAAGTGCTGGGGAGCGGCGGTCGCGGCACTCGGCGGCCGGGAACCGGGAGCGGAGTCCGAGCCCGCGCGCCTCAGCCTGGAGCCTTCGTGGGCCCGGAGGGAAGTCGCCCCTGCCTGGGCGCTCGCCCGGTCCCCTAGTCCGTCCCGTCCTCCGCCCGCTCCGGGCCCCACCCAGCCCACCCAGGAGCCGAGATAGGCCGGGTCCCGGTATCTGGTCCCGCCAGCCCCGCCGGTCCCCGCGAGGGCAAGGGTGCGCGGTGCGGGGCGAGAGCGTGGGGTGCGCGGCTCCAGCAACCCAGCGCAATTCCCGCCCCCTTCAAGGGCACGCCGGCTGACCCCCGCGGCGCCGCGCCCCCTCCCCGCTTCGGGCGCCCGGCGCAGGCCCCCGGCGGTCCTCCGCCCGCACCGTGGCCAGGGTGGCCCCGATAGCACCCGCCCTTGGCGGCCCGCGCGCCGCGCCCCGGCGCTCGCCCAGCCCCGCGCCCTTGGCCGCGCGGCGCCAGCAGGGCGGGAGCGCAGCCCGCAGCCCGGCGCCCCCTCCCGCGCGCCGCCAGCGCCGCCCGCGAGGTCCGGCCCCCGGGCCCAGCCGGTCCCCGCGCCCCCCGCCGCCCCGGCCCCGAGCGCAGCCGGCGCCCCGCTCACCTGACATCTCGTCCTCGTTCTCCATCTCGTCCGTGAACAGCCGCGGCAGCTCCTCCTCGGTGCCCAGCGGGCCCCGCATGCCCGGCACGGGGGGGAGGGGAGGTGGGCGCCCCCCCTCCCGCCGGGCGCGGTGCCAGCCTTAACCCGTGCGCTGCCGGACGGGCGCGCGAGGCGGGCGAGGCGGCCTCGGCGAGAAGATGGCGGCCGCCTGCCCCCCCACCCCCCCAAACCTCCACCCCCCCGTCTCGACCCCCTTCTTCTCGGCCGCCTTCGCCCAGCTCCCCGCAAAGCCCAGGCTGCTCCGCCCACCGCGCCCCGAAGCCCGAGTCCCGCAGCCGGCCGAGGTGGTGGCGGCAGAGCCGGCGGCACGGCGGCACGGCGGGGGGGCGGCACACATGCCCGGATTGTGACGTCCAGTCTGGTTGCTGTGGCAACCCCATCCCATCGTTCGGGCAGCGCGACTAGTTAACAGCAGAGAACAAGTTGGGGGGACTAGTCCGGACCCTCCGGGTGCGGGGTGGGGGACCCGGCACTCCGGCAGGGGGAGCCGTCGAGGCGCCCGCGCGCCCGGGGACCCGACGGCCAAGCGGGCAGCTGGGACACGGGCGGGCCGGGCCCAGTGGAGGCAGGGAAGGGCCGGCCCGCGCGTACCCGCGGCAGGGCCCGCTGCCCCCGCCGTCCCCGCCGCCCCCGCCCGGGAAGGGTCCCCAAGGGCGCAGGGGCCGGGTCCCCGGAGCAGCGGGCAGCGAGCTTCCTCACTACTCACACGCGCCCCGCCCCTGGTCGCCTCGCACCGAGCCAAACACGCTTCTATAACCCCCTTTCCAAAGAACATTCGAAGAAAAAAGCGTTCCGCACTTGGGGAAGGGCCGATCTGGAGTCAGCGGGTCTGATTCCTCCAGAAAAATCTGCAGGCTGGCTCCTCCCTCACTCCATCGCACCTGGCTCCCACCGCCCACGTACCCCTCCCAAAACGCCCCTCCTGGCCGGTCGGCTTTAAATACATCCAGCCCCCCGGGGGTGAGGGGGAACCGCGTTCTCTGTGCCCAAAACTCCCGCTCTGAAGCGACACCTGTCGCGGAGTGGGAAGGAACCGCGCCCCCAGTCCTCGGGTGTTAAAGGTGAAGATGGAGGCCAGAGCCCTCGGGAGCAAGACTGGAATTTTAAATAAGCGCTGCCAGTCTCGGCTGCAGCGAGTCTTAAAGCTACTCTAAGAACGCGAAAGTTTCAGCGAAGGACAGGCTGGCCGGCTTTCTAATCCTGGAAGAGCCCGGAACCCTCACCTCACTGCCTGGGGCCAGACATCTCTGGAGGAACCCGCGGGAGACCCCGTGGCGCCAGCGACCCGCAGCTAACCACCTGACTCGGGAAGCTCAAAGCAGCTGTGAGACGGTCTCCTCTCTGGCATCCACCTCTCTGGTCTTGGCTGAACACCTGCTTCCTCCAGGTGGACAGACATCAGTACCCATGCCACACTGGCATCAGCAGGCAGGCTCACCCTTCCTGGGGCCTTTGAGGAGCCAGGAGAGTTGTGGATGCTTAGCGAAGGCTCCCAGCACAAGACCTCTTAAGGAGGTGGCATGAAGAGGACAGGTGATGCAGGGAAGGCTGGAAAGATGTGTCCCACATTCCTCCTCTCCCTTCCTGTCTAATGAATTGCCAGTAAGCCTCAAACCAAAGATCCTCTTCATTCATTCCTGGGCAAGGACAGGTCTGTCCAGCCTCCTGGACAAAGTGCAGGGAGCTGGGAATACCATCTCTTGAATTGCTTTTAAACCACATTAGGAGAGACGTTGAATCCACCCTGGGCAGGCACCCTGCCAGTGTCAAGGGACAGGCAGGGAGGAGGCGGGCTAAGAAAGCAAGGGCCCCTCCAGGTCTCCTGAAGCTGTATTTTACCTCCTGGGCACCTAGCTGAGGGAGCCTCAATCACGGATGCCTCAGCAGGCCTGCATTTTCCCCAGCAAGGCTGCCTTTCTCTTCCCAGACCTCCTGTCTTCCTGAAAGTTAACCATCCAGGAGAAAACTCTAAAAACTGCCCACCCTTTTGTCACCAGCCTTGCCCCCGGCCCCTCCCAGATGGAGGAATCAGGTCAGGGCACTTCCACAGGTCCCCTGTCCCACTCTAGAGAAGCTGGGACCCACAGTATTTCCCGTCACCAGAAAGCCCCTCACCACACAGGAACCATTAACTGTGGCTCCTGTTCCCAAGGTGAGGTTGAGAAAGTCAGGTATCTTTCAACCAAGAAGAGTTCCAGCTGCTTAATTTCACAAATCAGTCGTGATGTTAGTCATCATCCTCCACCATAACTAGAGCAGTCCTTTCTGAGAAAAACCCGCACAGCAAAGAAGATCCAGCAAAACCAAAATATATATATATTGACTCTGTCCAAGGTTACCAAGCAAAGGCCATGGTACTGCCAAATCTGTGGTTGTCTGGTCAGGGACCCACCTCCTAGGGGTGTGCCCCCTCACAGGAAAGGGTCAGCACAGGACCCTACATACAGCCTTGAGAAGTTTGGGAGCAAGTCAGAAGACGGGCCAGGCAGCAAAAGGGAGACAAAAGCAGACTGCCAAAGCCAGTTTCCAGGCTCACCTGAGCCTATCAGTGGCTGGAGGACCATTATCAACTTACGGAGATGCTGCCCACCTTCCAAGAAACCAAGTGAGCCCTAAAAATGCTGAGGTCTACATGCCCCATTAATTTTGATCAATTGTCTTAGTATATGACATGATCAAACCGTCCCTCTTTCTCCATGTCTGTGACACGTTTCTGAACACCTCAGTGCTAGGCACCACTGATTGGCCGGAACTCATCTATTTCAACACAAGTCTCCTCCTGAAATGCTGCAAGGATGACATGACAGAAAAGCACAGCTCCACCACTGAAGGAGTCATGGGGTGTGTGGGGTGGTCACAGGGGCCTTTGAAAGGAAAACAAAGTCAAACCTTTAGTTAAAGAGCTGGTATTGATCAAGCCAAGGGTGAGGTGGAGTTGGAGTCAGCTGAGAACAAGACTGTACCAACTTCCTACTTCACTACCTGCATGAACTGAAATCTCAGCTTCAAACTCTCCATGACCTAATCTTTTCCTGTGCCTTGATCAGGCAGGTGAGTCACGAGGCAAGACAAATCAAAAGGAAATTGGTCTAAAATGTAGCCCAGGCCCAGCTGGTATAATGGGTGCCAAGTAATTCAAGTTCACATCACATCCATCAGAAAGTCATGTGTTTGCCAAGTTATTTCTCTGGCTCTGGGTCTGAAGAAATTCTACATGGAGAGTTTGGTTATAGTACTCTCCAGAATCTGAGGCACAGCAACATAACTAAGGTGAAGAAATTTTTGAGGGAATAAAATACACATTCTTATCAAACTTAATGAAGTTCAAGGTCATTGCTGTTACAGCAGAACAACCAATTTTTTTGTTGTTAAACAGATTAACATGAAGTCCTTTTAAAAAAAAAATCCTTGCACAATAATAGTAGCCAGGTGTAGCCACTTTCCTGTGATCAGAAGTCAAAACACAAGAGTTAAAAAAGGCACAGAAAAACCAAGAAGTTTCCATTTTATTACAAATTTTAAATCCTGGGAATAGTTTAAAAGAAAAAACTTATATACTAATTTCAGCCCAGGGATAATTTTTTACAATCAAACTAAGGTTTCTATAATGGAACATCAGTGCAACAAACAAGTACAACTTGCAAACCCAAATCACAACCTTGCTAACAAAATTAATAATCATAGTAAGGGACAGTACCAAAGAGCTTCAGTTAAATTTGAAAGAAACCCTGCCTTCTCTAGAACAGAAACATGCAAATAATTCTGCTTCAAGAAATTTGCATAGAGAATGGTAGTTTACCACAAATGAACTTGCAAACCCTCAATGTTAAATTCAACTCAAAAAGCACCAAATGTTAACATTTCTAACTATGCAACTATCAAGAATGTAAGAATTGCAGGTGTGGAAATGAACCGTAGGCAAGCTCTGGAAAACCATGAATTTGTTACATCATCTTAAGACAATGCACTTTCCTGCAGGATGGTTTAGACTTGAGGGCACCTTAAGGTATTAGATCCTCTTCTCCCTCTTGATTCTATCAGCAAATCACATCTTTACAATCTTAATGAGCTCGGATCTTTAGTCTCTACACACAGGGCAACAGAACCCATTGTGGGAATAGTATGGAGGGAACACTGCCTTCAGTTTGGTCTGTAGAATGACATTAAGTCCAGCTGTGGCCTAAACGGAGTGACTATTCCCTGGGCATCTGGACACTTCTCTTCAGCCTGAGTTGTCTCCCAGCCCCTTTCCTTCACACCCAACCCCAATTAGACTCCAGAGCTCTGGGCATCGAAGAATTTCGATCCCAACCCATGTCTCGATCCCAACCCATGTCTCGATCCCACAGATCCTCACCCCCTTCTGCAAACTCCACTACTCCTCATCTCCAGCTCCCCCTGCTGGGGTCAGAATGACAGTTTGCTGCAAAGACTTGCAGAAACAATTATTTTACAAATTCCTATAGTGTAGACCTTTCCTTAATCCAACACCTGGGACTTTTACTAGAGCCACTCCCTAGACCCTTTCCTGAGGGGGAGCAGAATACAAGGCAACACTGAAGGACCACAGTTTATTTCTATGGGAAGAAAAAGGATTAGCATACATAGTAACCATGTGTATCAAGAGTAATTTGTGATCACAAAATGAAGACAGAATCACAAAACTGCCCCAGAACCCTGCATTTTTTCAACACTGCCACTTTCCCAAAAGCGAACCTCAGAAGCAAGTCTCTCGTTCTGCCTGCAGTGAATCAGGAGTTGCCACGTTTGTATTCCTCAGCCTTTGAGAGTTACCAAATGGAACTGACAACTCACCCCCAACCCCCAGGCCCTCCTCCACCTGCTCAGTGTCACACAAGTCAGTTCCCTCGAAGGAGCCTTAGCTCTGTTTTGCTATTTCTACCACAAGAATTGAAATCTTTAAGCAGAAAAAAAGTTCAATAACAAGTGAGAGACAGCCCAAGTGAAGCCCTTTTACTATGATTTCCAATTTTGTTCAGTCCACACTGCAGAGATACAAGGAAAACCACCATTTTGGTTGATAAATTTTATTTAAGAACTTATACAAATATTCCCGTTTGAGTTTTAATCCTCATCTTCCTCCTCTTCTTCATCTTGATTAATCTGGAAGTAACGCAATTCGTAACTTTCTTTGCTGTTAGCGACTACGCGTAACCAATCTCGTAGATTATTCTTCTTCAAATATTTTTTGGTAAGATATTTCAAATACCTGCAGAGAAAGAACACTTGAGAACTCCACTAGACACAAGACATTCTTATATTCTGAAACACTGTAACTTTTACGAAACCTGTGCATTCAAAGTCACTACAATTCAAGGTATTTTCCCATGGTTCAAAAAATGGCAGTTGGGAAATATACCCAGTCACTGTTCTAATGAGAATAAACATCAGCCACATTTCTTCTAACTAACCTGGCCATAAAAATGAGAACAGATTAAGATGTGACCGCTGTCCATGAAACAAGAGCCATCACCTAGAAAATGGTCTGTAGTGACCACTGGGGAAAGAGATCAAGGTGGTCACTTGGAAGTCAAGCACACAATCTTAATACCTTTTATTGAGAAACTGCTGGGTTCCTAACAAGCTCCAAGTACTTCACCTCATTGACTAAAACCTCCTTTTAAGGTTGCTGGCTCCTGGGACCGCAGCTCAGGGCCCTGTCACATTCTCACTCCCACTTTGAGATGTCCATCTCCCACCACCCCCACCCCCCCCCCACCCCGCCCCCCGCCAACTGCCCTAACTCAAGCTGTGCACTTAAGCACCTGGTCTCTTTAGTCCACTCGCCCAGTGGCCACCTAAGCCTATTTGGGCTAAGCCTCACCCCCAAACACTGCTGTCAGGAAACCGTTCACCTAAAGGCAACAGTGGCTCTTTTGCTCAACACAAAGCCCACAATCCTGCTCTCTCATCCATCTGCTTATGAGGCCCTGGGGTTTATCTATTCTGGCATCTTCCCAGAACCATAAAGAGGGAATGGAATGTTCAGCAAACCCACCACTGGGCAAGTTAGTCTTTCTAGACATCAGTATCATCCTCTATAAAACAGGACTCAAGATACTTACCATCTCTTCAGACTGGTACAAGGACTAAATGAGATGTACTGGCAAACTCTGGCACTTTAGATGGGACCAAGTGTTAACAAACCGAGAAACCCGAGACCTCCAGGAAATGAACACTGTTCCACTGTGTTACTTACGCCAACCAAGCAATCTTCACAAAGATGTGAAGATCTCAGTTCAATTCTACCCACTTTTCCCTACATAAAAATAAAACAATTTGGTCGTTTCACCTACAAAGTATTCTCTTTTATTTCCATTTACTATTTCTACTATATTATATCCAGGTAAAGTGGGTTAATTCAAAAGTTAAGGTGGCTGGAGTGTTTTCATAATAGAATACGGGGGCAAGCTAGGTTAAAACACAGAAGTTCTGAAGTAATTAGCCTCCAACTAATGAAAAAAAAAAAAAAAAAAAACACACACACAGAAGTTCAGAGATAAGCGAGAAATGTTCCACTGGTCCCTGGTGGTTCAGTGGTTAAGACTCCAAGCTTCCACTGCAGGGGGCACACGTTTGATCCCTGGTCAAGAACTAGAACCCGCTTGGTGTGGCCAAAAGACTGTTCTAGATTAGGAGCCCCTTAAATGTTTCAAGAAAACATAGTTCTAACACATCAGGTTCTTTTCCTTCCCTACTTGTCAAACAAGAGAAAATCTGTGAAAACTGAAGTGACACGGGTTAAGAGACATTCTCACACTAGGTTAGGAGATTTGGAAACAGACCACAGTGGACGGCAGGCTCTTCCCTGCGAGCTCAGCGGGGGCTGGTGGGGCAGGTGTTAAGTACACCTTGGAGGCCCTTCGGTTATCCTGTCTCTCATGCCATCTAACTGCCTTCTGCACACATAAAATAACTCAGCCAGGCAGAAGGGGAGTAATTCAGGGACTTCTCTGGCAGGCCAGTGGTTAGAACTCCATGCTTCCACTGCTGGGGGCCTGGATTCAATGCCTGATCAGGGGACTAAGATTCCACAAGTCACACAGCCAGAAAAAAAAGGAGTAGTTCTAAAGTCATCTCTCTTTTTTTAAATTTTTTTTTTTTTTTTTAACACCAAAAACATTTTGCATCGGGAGAGTCAATTAACAATGTTGTGATAGTTTCAGGTGAATAGCGAAGAGACCCAGCCATTTGCTGATTTAATTAAAAACATAAGCAAAGGGGAATTCCCTGGCGGTCCAGTGGTTAGGACACAGCACTTTCACTGCCAAGGGTAAGGGTTCAATCTCTGGTCTGGGAACTAAGATCCTGCCAATCACGTGGTATGGACAAAAAAATAAATAAATGGGCCTACAGGAATTAAATGAGGTGGCTTCAGTCTAAACTAAGACTTCTGATCCCTCATCTAACTATGGTAGCATTTACAGGAAAAAAAGCCTAGTGTTGTTGCAGTCCACAGGGTCAAAAAAGAGTGGGATACGACTTAGCAACTGAACAAAAGAAAAAAAAAACAGAAATAAAAATAAAAATGAAAGCTCTTCAAAGTGATCTAGAGGCAAAGGAAGTAATATGCTCACTTTTAAGAATACAGTCTAAGCAAGTCTGA
Source organism: Dama dama (assembly GCF_033118175.1). Classification (NCBI taxonomy): domain Eukaryota; kingdom Metazoa; phylum Chordata; class Mammalia; order Artiodactyla; family Cervidae; genus Dama; species Dama dama. The sequence continues at coordinate 44,213,326 of NC_083694.1, read as the reverse complement.
GCATCATTTACTGCTGGAAATCCTTTAGCCCAGAGGTCCCCAAACCCCAAGCTGTGAGACTCGTCTGGTCCAAAGCCTGATAGGAAGTGGGCCACAGAGCAGGATGTGAGCAGTGGGCCAGACAGCCAAGTTCCCCATGGCTTGTATTATTGCCAGAATCATTCCCCACCCCCACCATGGAAAAACTGTCTTCCAGAAAATTGGTCCCTGGTGCCAAAAAGGTTGGGGACCACTGCTTTAGGCTGCGGAAAACAAAACTGCAGAGAACTACCAATAGGTGAATACTTTTAACTACCACAGTAACATTCGTTCATTCACCACCCCTCACACTGGACACTGCTCCAGAAGTTAACAGAGGCAACCACAAAGCAAATGACTCTGCAGGGAGCAACCTTCCTGGCCAGGGTGGGTGGGAACCTTAGCTGAGGAAACAGACAAGTAACGCCTCTCCTTCCCATACCTTTTGGAAAAGGGCACCTCGGAAGTTACAGTAATCTTGCTCTTGCTTCTTTCAATGGTTACAACACCGCCACCCAGGTTGCCAGCTTTTCCATTCACCTTGATCCTCTCCTGAAGAAACTGCTCCTGTAGAAATCGTCAAATGGACCAGTTAGTGAGGAGACTAGTTCACCCATGTCACCAGCAAAACACTTTTTAATTTTAATTTCTCTTCTTCTGGTAAAGAATCCACCTGCAATGCAGACCTGGGTTCAATCCCGGGGTTGGGAAGATCCTCTGGAGAAGGGAAAGGCTACCCACTCCAGTATTCTGACCTAGAGAATTCCATGGACTGTATAGTCCATGGGGTCACAAAGAGTTGGACATGACTGAACCATTTTCACACACTACTTATTTTTAATTTTTTGGCTGCGCCACGTGGCATGTGGGATCTTAGCTCTCTGACCAGGGATCGAACCCGCAACCCCTGCATTAGAAGCATAGAGCCTTAACCACTGGACCATCAGGAAAAGTCCAAAAATATTTTTTTACACTCCTATCTCTAAGCATATAGCTGGTCATATGTTCAGTCTCTGACTCTTGGGTCAAGGGTAAAGAGTAGACAGGAAACCTAGGCCCAAGCTTACATCTGTAGATATAGGCAAAAAAATGGCAAGCAGCCTCTGAACCTAAGACATGTAAAGCACTGTCCTCAGTGTGATCAGAGAAAATAAATCTTCAACCACGCAGAAGAACAAAAACATGCGGCAACCAGAGCTGAGGGGCCACATGCACCAGCACTTAAGAGCAGGAGGGACACTGGCCCAGAAGCCCAGAGACGGGACTCGGAAAACCCCAGAGGAAGCCTGGGCTGGCCATTCACCTCTCGGACCAAAAAGGAGGACTTTTATGGCTTTCTTGATATTGCAAAGACAGGAAGGCCCTTCAGCTCCCATCCCTACAGTCCTCTATTTAAAAACTCCAATCTGGGGACTTTCCTGCTGGTACTAGGACTCTGAGCTTCCATTGTAGGGAACATGGATTCAATCCCTGGTCAGGGAACTAAGATCCCAAATGCTGCACAACACAGCCCCCCCAAAAAAAAAAGACACCAAATACAATACGATAACTGGCGACAGGAAGTGTGATGAGGTCAGAAATCTCGACTTTTGTGTCTTAGACTCATAAACAACTGTTTTCTATCCTAAGGAGGCACCTAAAACAAAGACAGTCACATACACATATTGAGACAGTGGAGGGAATAATGGCATAACAGGGCCATCAGACACAATGTGGAAGAAGCTACAAGTTAGGAGGGACAAGAGGCCACAGAGAAAAGCAAGAAGACAGAAGGAACACGGAGCCACGGAGGGACCTGCAGGCCAGGCCAGGGCCACGCACGGCAGGCATCTACAAGAGGGCCAATCAACTACAGGCTACCCAGACACCACACTTTGTAAGTCGTGGCCATAGGCCAAGCTGCTAATTTTTTAATTTGAAAATTATTCTTGTTGTAATGATATTTATCTTGGCAATAGTTGACCTCTGGAGACTCAAGAGAAAATGTCGACTTAGGGCTCCACACAACAGTATGTCTGAACTCCCCCAAGCTTTGCTTGGCTATGGAGAGGAAAAGCGTAAAATGCCAAAACCAAGTTGCAGATTCCAAAATGTGGCAATTAGGTTCATTTTTCTAGATTTAGGTGAAATAGAGGAGTATTGGGGAATGGGGCCAACATGAGGGCAAAAAAATCAGTACAGAGCAAGGTCTGAAAAAAACCAAGCTACAATTACAAATCAGCAAGCAGGATATTTTCGCATGAATACTGAAGCTCTGACACTTAATACAACAGAAAGCTCAAGGAGATGCTGTCCTCTGTCCAAGGCCCCAGAACCGAGCATCAGGCCCAGGGAACAGGCAGCCCCTGGGCCCAAAACGTCAGCATCAGGGCCAAGCTTACACCTAAACACACCTAAGTGCAGAGGAGATGCTGGATCCAAGGAAGTTCACCAGATAAATTTTAAGTAAGATCTTTTTGGAAACCGAAGAAGAAAAGGTGGCCCTCTGGCAGTGACTTGCTCCAGTGCATCTCCTTTACTCTTCACTGTCACACCCCTGAGAAAGCAAGGCTTAGAACCAGAAGCAGACAGAGATCCAGAGTCGAACCCAACAGCAAGACCTGCAGAGCAGCCTGAGCCTGCAAACAAACAGGCTCCAGTATGTCTTCTCAGCAATATCCCAAAGGGTTTGCTACTGTCCAGAGTGGCATCAGGGGGTAACTTACAAAATTGGCGGCATCCATGATTCCATCTTCTACAGGGTGGGTACAGTCCAGAGTGAATTTTAGGACTTGCTTCTTTTTTTTGCCCCCCTTCGCCACAAGCTTTTTCTAAGAATAGGATAAAAATGACAAGAGAGATAAAGGCATAACCAGTCAAAAACAAAAAAATAAACAGAAGTGGAAAGACCAGAGTTGTAAAAGTACACACAAATGCAAAAACCACGGGATTCTGTTCCCCTGCAAGGGCGCCAAGGATGGAGGATGGATAATACTCAGGATGCTGCTCTGGGGTCATGCCCTCTAGAAAAGGAAACTCATTACAGCACTCTTTTCCCATTTACACTTTCCAGCATCCCTAGTTTCCAGGCGAATAATGGAAGGTCTGTTAGTTTAAGAACTACAATAAAAGAAATGCTTCCTTTTATTCACTCTAAAATTTCCAAAATAAAGAAACACTCACTTGTTTTCTTCCAGGATTAAGGCACAGGCATGAAAATGCCTTGCATACCTAAAACAATTTTAATCTGAATTGAATACGTGTCCTAACTTTTCTGACTCAGGGGCCAATCCAGTTTATTTGTTTTTTACCTTCGTCCTGTCTCATCTACTTTCTCAGGACAGTGACCAGAACCACACATCCTAGCAGCCCATCTAACCCCAAATGGAACAAGGGTCTAGCTAAAGGTTCTAATTACAACAAGACGTTGACAATTTCTGGCCTTCTAACTGATTTAATCTCTGAATGAGCACTTTCAAACCACCAGTTTAGCTACAAGGTTCCAGCTCCTTCATTCTCACAAAGATCCTTATATAAATATTCTCCCTCTACAAATTCCGACTCCAATTTTAAAAAAAAAAGCACTTGGACAACATACTTACCTGTAGTTGCACTTTAAAAAGCCATTCAGAATCTAAAAAGACCTTTCCAAGAACACATTTCGCATCCTTTCCTGTCTCAAAGAACTTCACCTAAAACCTGTATTAACTGGATGAATTTTTCAACACTCAGGCTTCGACAAAAGTCACTCATTCTTTTCCTTCCTAACATGTCTTCCTAGTAACACTCAAAGGGGCTGCTTTAAGCCCCGGAAACACACAATCAGCAAGCAGAGGACCTGCCGGCAGGATACGGGCTTCATTCCCCCCCACACCATGGTCTTAAATCAAAAACATACAAACGCCTAAAAGCATTAAAGGCCCAAGCAGGCAGAAAGCTGGAGATGCGCCCAAACTGTTAATAAAGGTGTCCCAACAAAGAAGGGTAGGGAAACTTTCTCCAAGTACCCTGGAAGGAGACCATCTACAGCCAGTGACATGAGGGCGCCACACGGCCCAGGCTCAGCCTGGCCGACACAGAATCCAACTGGGCCCTCTCCGGACACCGGGAAGGGTCTGCAGAGCTGCGCCCTTTAAGATCTAACTTCCTCCGGAGACGCGAGAGAGTCCTCTAGCCCAGGCCTCCTCGTGAAAACTGGCCAGTGAGGCCTCCTTTCGTGGACCCTGCCACTGATCCCCTGAGTCCCGCAACAGGTTTTCCGGTTGCGCACGGTCCCCGAGAGTGGCAGGTCCCCTCCTTCCCCTCCCGCCGCCCAGGTAACCGGGCCCAGGCCTCGGCTGCCTTACGCCGGCTCCAAGGATCGCTGACCAGCCCAGGCTGCAATCTCAGTCCCCCAGCTCCCTGCTGACCACAGGCAGGAGCCCAAGCCCGAGCGGCGGCTTCCGAAAGCCCCAGATCTCCCCCTCGCGCCTCGGGCCGCGGCCTCCTCCGCCCACAACGTGCGGGGATCGGCGGCCACCCTGGCTCACTCCGGTCGGCCTGCTAGCCAGGCCCCGGTAGGACGATGCTGAGCGCCGTCCGCCAAGAGCCACGTAGGGGCCGGGCCGGTGAGGCCCACGTGCTTCCCCCAGAACCCAGGCCTCACGCGGAGTCATACTAACCACAGGCGCCATGGCGGCAGCGGAGGCAGAAAGGGAGGTGAGCGAAATACGCAGACGCAAAGAAGCCGCAGCGCGCAGAGCACGCAGGGCTCAGGCCGTACTAATCTCTCTGCCACGCCCCTCGGTCGCCACTGTCTTGCCCCGTTCTGTATGCTCGGGGAGCGATTATTTTTACCTGAATGCCAAAACCCATCGTCTTACGCCCCTCCCACCTAGGATTGTAGGGGGAGGGAGGAAGCCGAGTAGCCTGTCCCACTGCAAAGGCTCGGAGGGGGGAGCCTGACTAGACGAGCCCGAAGAGAAATGAAGGGATTCGCTCTACTTTTGACAGTCTTTAAAAAAATGAATAAGGAGATTCAATAAACCGTCAATAACCAGGTAGTGGGATGGGAATCGAACCCACTAATTTGGGGAGGTGAGGCCTAATTTGGGGTCCTAATGTCCGAGAGCACTTGGCTGCTTCCTACCCAAAATCCCAGTCAGGAAGCGGGTCCCCAGGGGCTGCCTCCCGGTGCTAGCCCTCTTGGCTGCAGTCAGGTAGAGTCTCCACCACCTCAGACTCAAGCTGCCCATCCTCGGGTCATCCTAGCTTTCCAACTCATCTCTTTTGGTGCGTACTAAGCCGCTTCAGTCGTGTCCCACTCTTTGAGACCCTATGGACTGTAGCCCGACAGACTTCTCTCTCCATAGGATTCTCCAGGCAAGAATACTGGAGTGGGCTAGCATGTCCTTCTCCAGGGGACCTTCCCGACCCAGGGATCGAACCTGAGTCTCTTAGGTCTCCTGCATTGGCAGGCAGGTTCTTTATCACTAGCGCCATCTGGGAAGTCCCTCATCCCTTCTAGTTTCCCAGCTTCAAAAATTCGTCTGCCAGCGCTCCCCACACTGTCATACAGACAGGAACCACCTGGGAATCTCGCTCCAGATTCCAATTCAGTGGGTCTCATTGGCCTGAGATTCTTCATTTCATGAGAGCTCCCAGGAGATGCTGCTGCTGCTACTGCTGCTGGTCCACGGACCAAAGTTGAGTGGCAAGGGGTCTTCATCCCCAGATCTCCCGTTCCACACACCGGACTACTTTCAGTCCCTCATGTCCTTGCTGTTAGGGGAAACACTGACTGGAACCGCCCACTTTAGCCATGCACCATAGTAATTATTTGCATGATTTGTGTTATGAGAGGACGTCCTGATAAAAACACAAAATTAACAAGCCACCGCCAACCAGAAGAATTTCGGGTAAGTCAAAAGGAGACACCACGTGTCCTACCAACCTCCCAGAATCCTCCTTGCTGGAATCCATCTTGACTGAGTGATGCGTGTGCTACAAGGAAGGACCCTCAATCAGAGTCAGTGAGATCTGAGTGTTTCAATCAGAAACAACCCAGAAACTAGTCCCATCACCATAAAACCCAAGACTTTCTCCACCATGTGGTGGAGCAGTCCTCCTGGGTTCCCTTACTCTGCTGCTCTCTGCCCTGGCACCCCTTCCCAAGGAAGTCTCTTGCATTATCAGCACATGTGTCTCCTCAGACAATTCATTTCTGAGTGATAGACAAGAGTCCACTCTCTGGCCCTGGAAGGAGTCCACCTTCCTGCAACATTACCAGTTCCAGTCCAGGGTCCTGCATTATAATCACTCACTTGCACACACCCTCCAGTCCCTGTATCCACCTGCCATGTAGTCACCTATCAGAAGCCCAAGCCTAGCTTACAGTGGTGTTAGGATACTCTCCCATGCTGATTAGTCCAGATGTACCAGTTGACCAAGCTCCAAACCCACCTTACTATTCTTATTTTTTTTTTTTTTTAATAATATGTATTTATTTGTATTTGGCTATGCTGGGTCTTCTTTGCTTTGCAGGCTTTTTTCTCTAGTTTTGGGGAGTGGGAGCTACTCTCTAATTGGGGTGTGCAGGCTTCTCATTGTGGTGGCTTCTCTTGTAGTGGAGCAGAGGCTCTAAGGCACACGGGCTTCAGTAGTTGCAACACATGGGCTCAGTAGTTTTGGCTCTTGGACTCGAGAGTACAAGCTCAGTAGTTGTGGCACACGGGCTTAATTGCTCCTCAGCATATGGAATCTTCCCTGATTAGGGATCGAACCCTGCATTGGCAGGTGGTTTCTTTACTGTTGAGACACCAGGAAAACCCCCATGCTGCTATTGCTGACTGCAAACCACATTTCTGCTTTGCCAGCTGGCTCTAATCAGATTCTTTCAATGGGGACCTAGGAGGGAAACTGCAGGCTGGAGGAAAAAGAAGAGACTTATCTTGGTTTACTTCCTGCTTGTTCCTGTTCTGTTGGTGTCACCTCCTCCTGCTTCTTCATCCTGGTAGCAGCAGTTGGAACAGTCCAGAAACCTCAGCTGAATCCAGTTGCAGTTATTCCAACACTTGTAGAACCAGCTTCATTGTCTTCTCCCCAACACCAGCTGAGCAGTGCTCAGCTTCCTGAGCCCCCTCCTTCAAGTGTCTACAGTCTAATAAGATCATCCTAGGAGTGGCAACTACTTCTTGCAGTTGCTAGAGTTCTTATGTTACCCCTCAAGTTACCTAGTTCACAAACCTTTGTACCTGATTAACAATCCTTAGTGTGCTTTTTCCCAAGTGACCTGACCCCTCTCTTAACTTAGCAAGCCTTGGGGCTACCTGCCAGTCCTCTAAATAATTTTTTTCACACCTCTGGCCAGAATGCCAGCTCCTCAAGCCAAAACATCCCTCTCAACTGATGACCTCCATTGCTCTCTTTTTGAAAACACAGAAGCAATCCAAAAAGAATTTTCAGATACACACCACCTGGGTCTTCCAGACCCAGGAATCAAACCAGGGTCTCCTGCATTGCAGGAGGATTCTTTACCAACTGAGCTATCAGGGAAGCCCAAGACCCAATGCAGCCAAAAATAAATAAATATTTTTTAAAAGTTGACTGCTAATCTTATAAAAATATAATAATAATTTTAAAAAAACTCCCATCTTAAAACAGAAAAAGCAATCTCTCAACCCCCAACATTTCCTGTCATATACTACCCCTTTCATCTCCTATCTGCTATGTACTGAATGTTTGTGTCCTTCCAAATTCATAAGTGAGACCCTAGTCCCCAAAGTGATGGTATTTGGAGGCAAGTCCTCTGGGAAGTAATTAGATTTATAAGCGATCATGAGGGTGGGGCTTTATGGTGGGACTGGCAAAGAAGACACCTGAGATCTGTCTTGCCATGAGAGCCACAGGGAGAAGAGAGCCGACAGCAAGCCAGGAAGAGTGGCTGCACCAGGAGCCCAATCTGTCTACACCTGACCTCGGGCTTCCAGCCTCACAACTGTGAGAAATTTCCGATAAACCACCCAGCTGGTGATATTGTTTCCTCTGTGCACTGTCAATTTCTCCTTCCATTTCCTTTTGAACCCACTTGCGGGGGTGGGGGGGGGGGGTGCTTTGCACACACACACACACCGGCCACCAGGACAGCTCTCGTCAAGGTCACTGATGATGTCCTCCTGTTAAGAACTGGGGTTAGGTCCTGGTCTTCTTCCTGCTTCTATTAGCATCTGATACCAGAGGTCACTCATCCTTGGTGACCCTTCTTCCCTGGGTCCCCAGGACCTCAATCTCTCCTGGTTCTCCTTCCACCTCTGGCCACTCCTTCTCTGTCTCCTTGCTGCTCCCTCCTCCTCCTCCCTGGACTTGAAGGTCTACAGGAAGCAAAGCCCCTCTCGTTTTTATCTACACTTGACCTTTGCCATGCTCCAAACATATATATATATTTTTTTTTTTTTGGCCATGCCACAGGGCATGCAGGATCTTAGTTCCCTGACCAGGGATCAAACCTGCATCCCCTGCAGTGGAAGCGCACAGTCTTAACCACTGTTCCACCAGGGAAGCCCAGACACATAACCTTAAGTATGACTCCCCAAGTCTGTATGTACAGCCTCCAGCGTGGACTCCTCTCTAGTCTAGAGGGTGAAGATGACCACCTTCACCCCAAAGATGCAACCCTCAACTCTCCATGCCCTTGCCTCCACTCTCCATCCTCAGCCTCACCCCAATCCTGCATCCCTTCCTCTCCACCCACATTGGTCTTCCTTTCCTTCCTTCACATTTATTCCAACTTCTGGGAACTTGTACTTGCTGTTGGCTCAGCTTTGAACTCTTCATGGCTTTTCTTGTGTCTCATTTCTTCTCATTCTCCAGGAGCTCTGCCCATCCATGGTTATCTAGTGTGTCTTCAGCTCCACCTCCCAGCTGCCCTCCATTACATCATTCCGATTCTTTCCTTCAGAATATTTAACATAGACTGTCATTGTTGTATTTGTTGATTTGTGTACTTGGTGAACCTGGTTTGTCTATTTCTATGTATAGGGCCCCTGGTGGATGCTCAGTAAATATTGATACTACTCAAATAGTAAGGCTGTAAGGTGGTCAGGATTGGTGACTCAGATGGTAAAGAATCTGCCTGCAATGCAGGAGACCCGGGTTCAATCCCTGGGTCGAGAAGATCCCCTGGAGAAGGGAATGGCTACCCATTCCAGTATTCTTTCCTGGAGAATTCCATGGACAGAGAGGAGCCTGACTGGCTATAGCCATGGGGTTGCAGAGTCAGGACACAGCTAAGCGACTGACACTTTCACTTTTTTTAAAGATGGTCAGGGTTAGTTGAGATAATACAAGTAAAGGAGCTTTGAATAGTACCTTGACCTGTAAACACTTGCCACTGTTACTATGACTTGGAACACAAGGGCTAGAGAGGACTATGCTAGCGTTAATTTAGGCAAGTTGATAGGGAGTCCAAGGCTCCTTTAAGGAGGAGGTGAACATTCTTGCTCCAGTTCTTTTGCCTTAGTCACATAGGCTGCACAAGCAACAATGTATCTTGCTCATGCTTTCCTTAAGCCTTGTGCAACAATGTATCTTGTCTGAGAGCCGGCTTTTCTTTAGATCTGGAGCTAATAATTACAGAGCAGTACTAGAAGGTGGCTGGATGGCATCACTGACTCCATGGCCTTGAGTTTGAGTAAACTCCGGGAGATGGTGATAGACAGGGAGGCCTGACGTGCTGCGATTCATGGGATCACAAAGAGTCAGACACAACTGAGCAACTGAACTGAACTGAACTGAATACATCTTACTGGAGAAGGAAATGGCAACCCACTCCAGTATTCTTGCCTGGAAAATCCCATGGACGGAGGAGCCTATTAGGCTACAGTCCATGGGGTTGCCAAGAGTCTGACATGATTGATACTCATGGGTATGCTTTCCTTAGGCTCTAAGTTGATGATTATAATTGTAACAAATCTTGCCTGGGAACCTGTTTTCTCAGCAACACTATATCTCTCCCAGAGGCATATTGCCTGGAACCCATTCTCCCTGGCTAATCTTGTGTCAAAGTTATCTCAGGATGTATGCCTTAGGAAAGGGTCTGGTAAAACTTTCAGTCTTGAGGTATTCTTTTTATCTATTTTCAGCAGCCAGCTGAAAAGTGTATAATGCTCTGCTCAATCTAGCAAAGTGGGTACTCTTCCCACCCGCTTCTGATGTCTACGTCAGAAACTTTCTCTATCCTTTCATTTCAATAAAATCTTTGCTGCACAAAGCTCTGAGTGACTGAGACTGCAACTTTGGTTCTGGAGTGAAACCTTCAGAGACCACAAACTCAACACCTACCACCATAAGCTATCAACCCTGAAAAGAATAGATGTTTCCTGCCTAGAATTCACTTCCTTTCTTCTCCCTTGCAAACTTCTACTCATCCTTCAAAACCTAGCTAGAATATTATCTCCTAGTTTTTCCTAGCTGATTAGTAAGATTTAATTGAGAACCTTCCATGGGTCAGGCTGTGGCTTGACCCTGATTTCCGGGACAGGGGTCAGGGTGGGGGGCGGGGGTGGTGGCGGGAGCAGAGATGGGGGCTGCTCTCCAGGAGCTCAGGATGGCATGTGCAGAGAAAGCAGGCAATTTGGAGAAAATCACCCTGGGTGAAACAAGTATACAGCAGGCCAAGAAAGGCAGAGGGGCCCAGGTGGAAAGGCTTAGCATGTCCTCTCTCGTTCTCTCCCTCCTAAAGCTACCTCTTTGTGGGGCACTCCGCTGTTGATGGGACTGGTGTCTTAATTATTTGGAGGCTTCAGTTCAGTTCAGTCACTCAGTCGTGTCCGACTCTTTGCGACCCCATGAATCGCAGCACACCAGGCCTCCCTGTCCATCACCAACTCCCGGAGTTTACCCACACTCATGTCCCACGACTCAAGTCGGTGATGCCATCCAGCCATCTCATCCTGTGTCGTCCCCTTCTCCTCCTGCCCCCAATCCCCCCCCAGCATCAGAGTCTTTTCCAATGAGTCAACTCTTCGCTTGAAGTGGTCAAAGTATTGGAGTTTCAGCTTCAGCATCAGTCCTTCCAGTGAACACCCAGGACTGATCTCCTTTAGGATGGACTGGTTGGATCTCCTTGAGGTCCAAGGGACTCTCAAGAGTCTTCTCCAACACCACAGTTCAAAAGCATCAGTTCTTTGGTGCTCAGCTTTCTTCACCGTCCAACCCTCAAATCCATACATGACCACTGGAGAAACCATAGCCTTGACTAGACGGACCTTTGTTGGCAAAGTAATGTCTCTGCTTTTTAATATGCTATCTAGGTTGGTCATAACTTTCCTTCCAAGGAGTAAGCATCTTTTAATTTCATGGCTGCAGTCACCATCTGCAGTGATTTGGAAGCCCCCCAAAATGAAGTCTGACACTGTTTCCACTGTTTCCCCATCTATTTCCCATGAAGTAATGAGACCAGATGCCATGATCTTAATTTTCTGAACATTGAGCTTTAAGCCAACTTTTTTACTTTCCTCTTTCACTTTCATCAAGAGGCTTTTTAGTTCCTCTTCACTTTCTGCCATAAGGGTGGGGTCATCTGCATATCTGAGGTTATTGATATTTCTCCCGGCAATCTTGATTCCACTTTGTGCTTCTTCCAGCCCAGCGTTTCTCATGGTGTAGTCTGCATATAAGTTAAATAAGCAGGGTGACAATATACAGCCGTAATGTACTCCTTTTCCTATTTGGAACCAGTCTGTTGGTCTCTGTCCAGTTGTAACTGTTGCTTCCTGACCTGCAAATAGGTTTCTCAAGAGGCAGGTCAGGTGGTCTGGTATTCCCATCTCTTTCAGAGTTTTCCACAGTTTATTGTGATCCACACAGTGAAAGGCTTTGGCATAGTCAATAAAGCAGAAATAGATGTTTTTCTGGAAAAACATCTTGCTTTTTCAATGATTCAGCGGATGTTGGCAATTTGATCTCTGGCTCCTCTGCCTTTTCTAAAACCACCTTGACCATCTGGAAGTTCACGGTTCACATATTGCTGAAGCCTGGCTTAGAGAATTTTGAGCATTACTTTACTAGCATGTGAGATGAGTGCAATTGTGCGGTAGTTTGAGCATTCTTTCGCATTGCCTTTCTTTGGGATTGGAATGAAAACTGACCTTTTCCAGTCCTGTAGTCACTGCTGAGTTTTCCAAATTTGCTGGCATATTGATTGCAGCACTTTCACAGCATCATCTTTCAGGATGTGAAATAGCTCAACTGGAATTTCATCACCTTCACTAACTTTGTTCGAGGCTTAGGACGTGCATTTCACTTCATTGAAGTCTGCCCTGATCACTGGGAGGTCCCCCTGTTCTAACCCACCTCCGAGGCTCTGAGAGGTCGGAATCTTGGCCGGGGGCCCCCAACCTGCCAAACGCAGCAGTGGCATGCCAAGCCCTCTCACGTGCCTCCCAAGCCAATGGGTGGGAGGGGCGGCTGCTGCTCTCGGGCGCCCTCAACTGGCCGTTGAGGAAATAGGACCGCGCTGACCAACTCCTGTCCCGGCCAAGTCCGACCGGACAGAGCCATCTGGCCGGGGGGCCATAGACCCCTGAGGAGCCCGCAGCCAGGGCCTTCGCCCCGCTCTGCGCGGCGCTCCGGCGACTCCCGGCTCGGGGCTCTGCCATCCCGGGCGACATCCAGTCCAAGTTTCGAACCCTGGCCGAACGGGGTCATTTCCAGCCGCGCGTTCCCGCCACACTCCTCCAGGCGTGGGGGTACGGTGGCCGTGGCCGTGGCTGTGACAGGAGCCCTGGGTCAGAGCGGTGGGGGAGCGCGGAGTTCGTTCGGTGCAGGCCCTCGCGGCGAGGCAGCAGCCGCCGGTCTGGGAAAGGTGGAGCGGAGCACCGGGGGGCGGAAGGGGTGCCGCCTGAGGGTCACCCAGAGGACACCGGCGGGAGAATTCCTAAGGTGGGAGTAAGGGGAGGTTGGGTGGGGGATAAAGAGGAAGGCTGGGCGTTGGGTAGGATGCATTGACTGACCTTCCAGGGCCGCCTTGGAGACGTGGGAGGACGCACAGGGTCTGGCCTCTCTGCGGGCGTCCTGCCCATTCTCCCCGCCCCGGCGCTCTAGCCCCCAGCCCCGAGCCTTAGCTGCTCCCCCGCTCCACGATCTCTGGACGCCGCGAAGGGTCCCGGCTGGACAGGTAAGGGGGACCCGCACAGGGGAAGGGGGGCTGCAGATGCGGGCGCGGGCACTGTGAGCGCTCCCCCCCAAACAAGGGCGCCCCGCCGCCCTCCTGCGCTGTCCCTGAAGATGTCCGGAGCTATCTTCACGCCTCTGGAGGGGCCGGGCGCCCTGGATGGGACAAGCGGCCACCCCCTCGTTTGCCCGCTGTGCCACGCGCAGTATGAGCGCCCGTGCCTGCTGGACTGCTTTCATGAGTTCTGCGCCGGCTGCCTGCGTGGCCGTGCTGCCGATGGCCGCCTCGCCTGCCCTCTGTGCCAGTGAGTGCCTGGAAGCCCCAGAGGAGGGGAGGCTGGCTCCCTCTGGGAAGGGATCTGGGTGCTGGGAGGGAGGGCAAGACTCTTCAGGAAGAAGGCTGGGAGAGAGACTGCACCCAGCTGGTGCCTCTCTGCCAGAGATTGTGAAGGCTGCTGCCCATTTTACAGATCAGGGTAACTGAGACCTGGGATTATGACCCAAGGCCTCTCAAGATAAGTCAGGGGGCAAGGACAGGCTAGAGTGCCTGTGCTGTGGAATTGGATGCTGCTGGAGTAGGCGATCGCAGCTCCGCATCTGGACACTCCCAATGACTCACTTAGGGGTCCTTAAGTCTTAGGTCAAAGTAGCAAGTTATGTTGGCTCAAGTTACCTGTGCATGTGTGCTCAGTTGCTCAGTGTCTGAGTCTTTGTGACCCCACGGACTGTAGCACTCCAGGCTCCTCCTCTGTCCATGGGATTCTCCAGGCAAGAATACTAGAGTGGGTTGCCATTTCTAGGGGGTTTTCATGACCCAGGGATTGAACCCAAGTCTCCTTTGTCCCCTGCATTGCAAGTGGATTCTTTAGCCGCTGGGCTACCAGGGAAACTCAGGATACCTGGGGTGGCCCTGAATTTGCCTAATGCAGTGAGAGGGGCTTGAGGGGAGGCTTCTGCCTTTGACACCCTGAGTCGCCAACCCCTTCCCAGGATCCCTCCAGGTCTGGGAAGGGACTGGGTCGGAGTGAGCACTGACTGAGCACTGACTGAAATATTTATAGATGTCAGGCCTGCAGGCACCCCACCTCCCACCCTATTTTTAGTTCCGCCTGGAATGTACGCAGTAGGAAGTGGGTAGGGAGCCTCGGGGAAGGGGCATCTGGAGCTTGGCTGAAGCTTCTCCACAGGCACCAGACGGTGGTGAAGGGCCCCAGCGGGCTCCCTCCAGTGGATCGGCTGTTGCAGTTCCTGGTGGACAGCTCAGGGGATGGCACCGAGGTGGTGCGCTGCGCCAACTGCGACCTGGAGTGCGGCAAGCAGGCAGGGGCACCTGGGGTGCAGTGGGGAGCGGAGGGCACCAGGCTGCACTGTCCTGATGCCATATCCTCAGAGGATCACCCAACAGTGGGCTCTCCAGCCCCTCTCTCAGGCACCTCATATCCAGAACAGGGGCCCCATTTTACTGGTGTGGGGACTGAAGTCCAAAACAACTCACTTGAACCAACAGTGTGTTAGGTGCAGGGGTTAAAGCCATTTGGATTTGGGGGGAGTTTACTGGCCCCCAACACAGGGCAGAGTTGTGAAATGGAACAGGAAGAGCAATCCAATGCACAGACCTGGAGTCCCTCGAGGGTCCACGGCTACCTGGGTAGCGGCGAGCTGCTATCTGCAGCCAGAGAGGACAGGGGATGTGAGCACACTGTCTCACTGGGGAGAGGTCATCCTGAAGGACCTGGGAGCATAGGCCAGGCTTCAGGCTGGACAGAGAAGTGCACAGGGGACTCTCTCTGGACTGTGGAAGCTGATCTGAGGATTCCCAGGAGGATGTCCCTACAGGAGCAAAAGGTCAGGGTGTGCTGGCAAGTTCTAGAATATGCGCTACCTGGAAGTACAGAGATAAAGAGTAGTAGGTGATGGGCCGGATGTAGGGAGAGCCTGGGGAGGAAATGGCCTTGAATGCCAAAGAAATTGGGAGTCTGTGTTTTCATAGCCATCCCTGGGATCGATGCCTTGGACTCTCAGCCACAGGGAAGGGCACCTGCAGACCTTCACCCCTTTCTCCCTCCCAGTCAAGTTCCAACTCCAAATGGCTCGGGTGAACACAGTCATGTAGCTCCTATTGAGGGTGCCAAGAGGGGCTTGACAGGTCTTGCCCACGGGCACACATACGTTTCTGTTGTAGGTTAAATGTTTTGCAAATACAATATCTGCCTTCCCCACAACCCTGGGGAACCCCCTCCTCAAGCCCGTTATGGGTACCTCCCCGTTACCTACTCTCTCAGCCTTGATATTCTCGTCTGTAAACTGGGGATACAGAGCACTGCGCGTCGGGTTTACATGAGAGGGCTGCCGGCGGCCCTGCCCCCTGCCGGAGACTCGCAGACGCGCAAAGACAGGCTCCCAGTTCACCGGCGGACTGAGCCCGAGCTCTGTCCGCAGGACGCGGAGACCACATACTTCTGCAACACTTGCGGGCAGCCGCTGTGCGCGCGCTGCCGCGACGAGACGCACCGGGCACGCATGTTCGCGCGCCACGACATCGTGGCCTTGGGCCAGCGCAGCCGCGACGTGCTCCAGAAGTGCAGTGAGTGCGGCGTGCGGGGACCGGGCCGGCGCCGGGCGGGGATGAGGGCGGGCGCTGCCCGGCGCCCTCACCGCCGCCCCCGCCGCAGCGCTGCACGCCGAGCCCTATGTCCTGTTCTCCACCGACAAGAAGTCGCTGCTGTGCATCCGCTGCTTCCGGGACATGCAGGGGTGGGTAGAGGGCGCAGGAGGTGAGGGGCTTGCGAGCGTCCCGGAGCGGGGCTCACGCGCGGGGTCCTTGCAGGGAGAGCCGCGTCCACTGCGTGGACCTCGAGTCAGCTTACGTCCAGGGCTGCGAGCGGCTGCAGCAGGCGGTGCTGGTGAGCGCGGGCTGCCGGGCGCGCCGGGGCCGGGGTTGGGAACGCGCGTCCCCAGGAGGCTGAGGCCACCCTGTCCCCAGGAGGTGAAGGCCCTGCAGACCGCCACGCGAGAGGCCACCGAGCTGCTGCAGGCGATGGTGGAGGAGGTGCGACGCAGCGCGGCAGAGGAGGAGGCCGCCATCCACGCCCTCTTCAGCAGCATGCAGGTGAGGCATAGAGGGGACTGAACAGCCACAGCCCAGAATCCTTATCAGCATGACCTGACTGGGACCCAGGCCTGCCCCAGCCCTCCTAGAGATTCCAGTATAGCAAGCACTGAACTACTTTCAGGAGTTAGTTAATCTTAGTAGCCGGGAAAATTCAGAGGAGGAGCAAGAGCCCGCCCTAGGCTGGGGCTGGTGATGGGAGGTGGTCAGGGAAGACTTTCCGTAGGAGGTGACATTGAAGGTGAGGCTGTCAGTGCTCCCAGGCAGGGGTAGCAGAGCTCGTGGGCTGGAGAGAGAGCCAGGCTAAGCAGCTGTGTGGCTGGGACCCAGGAGCCTGGGAGAGTGCTGGGAGGGGGCAGGGCCGAGTCTGCCCAGTCAGTTAGTGGACTGTCCCTCCCAGGACAAACTGTTAGAGAGGAAAGCGCTGCTGCTGCAGGCCGTGCAGAGGTGAGTAGTGGCAGGGTCTCCACCCTCTGCCCCTTGACCTCCAGACACCAGCTGGAGCCTAGGCCAGCCCTGTCCCACCCTAAGAGCAAGACATCCAGGTGTCCACCCCAGCAGGGGGAAGGCAGGGTGGCTCAGGGAAGGGGAGACAGGGAAGGATGCACAAAGTGGATGGGGAGATGGAACCACTCAGTTCCGAGGCCTCGCCCAGGTGGGGGTGGGCAGCCCTCCCCTTGGAGATGAGGCTGCCTGCCCCTCCCCCAGCCAGTATGAAGAGAAGGACAAGGCCTTCAAGGAGCAGCTCTCCCATCTGGCCACTCTGCTGCCCACCCTGCAGGTAAGCGGAGCTGGGGGCGTGGGACCAGGCACCCCGCCCAGGCACTGAGCAGCGTCCCTCTTGCAGGTTCACCTGGTCATCTGCTCTTCCTTCCTCAGCTTGGCCAACAAGGCCGAGTTCCTGGACCTGGGCTATGTGAGTGCCCCCAGCTCCTGGGTGCCCCCCCCCCCCAGCAGGAGCCCACTGTGCACGTCTGAGACCCCCACCTCAGGGCTGGGCAGCCTGTTACCTGGAGGCTGGCCACCTCCTCCACATCGTCATCTACAAACTACTTGCGGGCCAGCAGAGCCCTTTTAAGAGGACAGCAGGGAATTCCCTGGTGGTCTCCATTGGTTAGGACTCTGCAAGGGTCAGTCCCTGACGGGGGAACTAAGATCCCCCAAAGCCGCCAGTGCAGCCAATAAATAAATAAGAGGACAGCAGCGCCTGAAGGGAGCATAAACCTCCTCCCCTAAAACGCAGAGTCTACTGAAGTCCAGACATCCCAGCCTTTCCGGTCGATTTGGGGGGCGGGGGTGGGGGCGGGGGTTGGGGTGGACATCCGGCCAACCCCAGGGAGGATCGGAAGGCAGGTAACCGTCCTAAAGGCAGACTCGCCCTCCGGACCCCTCCCCTCAGTGTCACACCCCTCCCCCGCCCGCACCCACCCACCTGAGAGCCCTCCCCTTCCCCGCTCCCCCCGCCGCAGGAGCTGATGGAGAGATTGCAGGGCATCGTCACGCGGCCACATCGCCTGCGGCCGGCACAGAGCAGCAAGGTGCGTGGGGGCGTGGGGTGAGCCGGGGGCGGGGGCGAGGGCCGGGACGCAGAGTGGGCGGGGGAGACCGGGGCGCGGGGTGGGCCGGGGGCGGGAGCGCAGTCCCGCAGGGTAGGGACCTACCTCACGACCTCGTCCCGCCACCCAGATCGCCAGCGACCACCGTGCCGAGTTCGCGCGCTGCCTGGAGCCGCTACTGCTGCTGGGGCCACGCCGGGCGGCGGGTGCCGGGGGTGGCACCAGCACGTGAGCCGCGAGGGCGCCGGGACCGGGAACGGGGAGGCGGGCACAAGATTCCCATTGGGGTGGGGGCAGACTTTCCCAGCTCACCGAGCTCCGGGCGCCGCGTCTGAGCACCTCCGACCTCCACGCGGAAGCCTGCCCAGCCTGAAAGCAGCCATCCTGGTTGGAAGCCCACGGTAGACGGCTTGGAGCCGGGTCAGGGGTAAACAGGAGGACTCAGGGGCTGCCCCCAACCGCAGTTGTGCATCTGGATTGGCGTGTCTAAGCCCTGAAAGGAAGGGTAGCTTACAGTGGGATCTCGGTCACCAGAAGCCGCAGGAGGTCTGACTTCCGGGAATTGGGGGGGGGGGGGGGGGGGCGGGGGGCAGCCTGAAGAGCTGGAGATCCCTACGAGTTAGGAGAAATGCCTAAGCTGGGGGTGTCTGCCAAGGGTCCCAGGGCCCGAAGCACCGGAGACTGGGCATCAGGCCAAATTTTCAAGGTCCAGCATGTGTGTGTGAACTTACGGTGTGCTGGGGACCAGCCCTGAGGACATCCTGATGGACTCTTCTGCACACTGGCATCACCCTCAGGATTTTTAAAAAATACCCTGCTGATGTCATTGGTCTTGGGTGGGCAAAGCCTGGCATCAGGTTTATTTTGGGCCCCTGTGTGGTTCTGCTGTGCCGCCTGGGGTGAGAGGCTGGGGGAAGGGAAGACTCTCTGGACCCCCACAGCCACATCCACACAAGTTCTCTCCCCAGGCTCGCAGGGGGCCCGGGCCCCAAGGTGCTGATGGGGCCCGGCTGCCCTTCCCCAGTGGGGAAGATGTTGGGGTCACCGGTCCAAAAGCCCACACTGCACCGGTCCATCAGCACCAAGGTGCTGCTGGCGGAGGGCGAGGACTCACCCTTCACGGAGCACTGCCGCCACTACGAGGACTCCTACCGGGTGAGGAGGCCGGGATGCGCCAGTGAGGAAAGGCCCCACCCCTTCGCACCAAAGTGCAGTGGCCAAACCTTATCTGGCCACCAGGGCTGCCAGACGCCCCTCCACCGAGGCCCCCACAGTGCACCCAGCCTGCAGGGCACACGGGCACACACTGATCTCTCCCCTCCCCCAGCGCCTGCAGGCAGAGATGCAGAACCTGAAGGACCAGGTACAGGAGCTGCACCGGGACCTCACCAAGCACCATTCCCTCATCAAAGCCGAGATCATGGGTGACATCTTACACAAGGCCCTGCAGGTGGATGCCCAGATCGCCTCGGAGTATGCTTCCGTGGAGGGCCTGAGAGCAGTCTTCCAGGAGGTAGCCCTTCCCGAGGCACCTCCCTCCCCTGCAGCCCCACCTGTCAGCTTGTTGGTGGGCTACCCCCAGATAGGAAGTGGGAGGGGACCTCAGCCTGGTGCCCCAGGAGGCCCTCACAGGCTCTGGAACCTGGGTCTCTGCTGCCTGGAACCCAGGAACTTCCTGGGAGCACACTGGAACCATGGGAACTGCCTGGGAGCACCCTGTGGTTCTGAGCAGCTAGAGGACAGAAATGCCAACAATGGAACTTCCAATTCAGCCATGTGCAATATCCAGCTTACTTTCTCTTTCAGATTTGGGAGGACTCCTACCAGCGGGTGGTTAACGAACAGGAGATATATGAAGGTCCCGGGCTGCTGCTGCTGAGTGCTCCCCCTCCACATGTTTTCAGGGGCAGGAAGCTAGTTACCCAATAACCAGATTCGAACTCCCAAACTCTTATTTATTTGGCTGTGCCGGGTCTTAGTTGTGGTATGGAGGATCTAGTTCCCTGACCAGGGATGGAACCCAGATCCTCTGCATTGGGAGTGTGGAGTCTTAGCCACTGGACCACCAGGAAGTCCCCCACTTAGTTCTTGACTCACAGCTGCTAACTGACCCCCCAAAAATATATCTGAGGTCAGAATTCAGTAAGTAGGATGACTTTAGGAATCTTACCTCATGCTTTAATTAGAGGTAATCACTCAAATAGTTGGGATATTTACATGAATTGAGGCTGGAGAGTGAGGATCTGAAACCAACAAGACCTCATGCTCTGGCCTGGGCCCCAACAGCCCAGCTCCATGACCTTCTCCAGCTGAAGCAGGAGAATGCCTACCTGACCACCATCACCAAGCAAATCACGCCCTACGTCCGCTCCATTGCCAAGGTGAAGGAGCGACTGGAGCCCAGGTGAGCCTGGAGGTATTCTGGGGGAACCAAGATACTTCTGGATGTGCATAGAGAAAGTGCCACATCTTTGGAAGAGCCCCTATCAGGGAAGTGGGCCAGGTCATGATCTGGGCAGGTCAGGTGCTGGGCCTCTGCTAAAACACAGAATGCGTGGGCTGCTCTGAGTTTCTGCTTCTAGGCACACAATCACCCACCTCTTTACACTTTGGAGATGAAATGAGGATCTTCAGCTGATTCAGGCAGCAGGACACAGAGGAGAGAGAACTTCCCCAGCCCATGATTAAGCCAAGTCTAGACAGGGACCTGGACCAGGCTCTCAGCACCATCGTTGGGCACTGGAAGTATTATGGGGGGCAGAGGGTTTCTTGGTGGCAAGTCTTCAATGTGCCTGCCTCTCAGGTCACAAGCCCCACGGTGGTTGCCCTGTAGCACTGGTACACAGTGGTCAGCCTGGGTTCTCCTTCTAACACCCTCCAGGGGACTCCATTTGCCTTGCCCCAAAGTGAGATCTCCTGATTCCAATATGCCACATGTTCCTTGTTCGTGATTTGGTGGAGCCTATCCTCCAAACAGCATCTTGAGAGGATGGAACAGACATGTTTTGAACAGCACAAGTCTGCTGTATCTTTCTTTCTTTCTTTTTATCTTTTGGTCATACTGCAAGACATGAGGGATCTTATTCCCAACCAGGGATTGAACCCTTGTCCCCTGCATTGGAACCTGGGAGTCTCAACCACTGGACCTTCAGGGAAGTTCCTGTAGTATCTTTATTCTGCCTTCATGCTTGACTGACTGATAGTTTTGCTGGGTATTGAATTCTAGATGGAAATTCTAGATTGGGAATTATTTCCTTTAAAGGCACTGCTCTACTGTCTTCTGGCTTCCAGGGTTGTCTTTGAGAAGTTTGAAAGCATTGTGATTCCTAATCCTTGTAATGTGACCTACTTATTCTCTTTAGAAGCTTGTGGAATCTTCTCTGCTCCCAGTGTTATAAAATTTCATATTGGTGCAGGTCTAGCTATAGTTCATGGGTTGCAAAGAATAGAATGTGACTTAGCAACTAAACAATAGCAAAAGTTTTATCCATTGGGTACCAGTGGGTCCCTTCAATCTGGAAATATGTGTCCTTATCTGGGCATATTTCTTTTTGAACTGGTTAATTGATTTTCTCCACTTTTTTCTCCACTTTCTGAAATTCTTATTGAACACTGGACTTCTGTGGCTGGTCCTCTGATTTACCTTCCCTTTTCAGTCCTTTTTTTCTATCTCTTCATTTATCTGCCATACTTTCTGGGAGATTTCTTCATTTATCTTCCAACTTGTGTATTTAGTTCATTTTTGAAGAAAAATTCCAAGAGCTCTTTATTTTTAAAAATTTATTTATTTATTTGGCTGCACCAGGTCTTAGTTGCAGCACATGGGATCTTAGATCTTCATTACTGCATGTGTGATCTTTAGTTGTGGCACTTGAACTCTTAGTTGTGGTATGTGGGATCTAGTTCCCAGACCAGGGACTGAACCCATGCTCCCTGCATTGAGAGCACAGAATCTAAGCCACTGAACAGCCAGGGTAGTCCCCAAGAGCTCTTTTAAATGTTATAAATTGGCTTTCACTTCCAAAGAGGTGTTTTTGGTACCCTGACTGCTCTAGTTACATAGCATTCAGTTGTTTCATGGACGTGACATCTAACCCCTTTGGGAGCTGATAGATTTTTTTGCTTTTTTTTTTTTAAAGTTTCCTTCTCCCTGAAGGCTGTTTCCTCCAAGTTACTTTTTGTTTGTTTCAGTTTCTACCTTCCATGTTAAAGGCTTTTCTCAGATATCAGGAAATCTTTGATTGCCTCTTCATGTTAGGAGTGAGGTCGGGGAGAGCAGGTTCAAGCTCTGAGCATGTGGGTCATGTGAGGCATCTGGGTGGGTGGGGTTTTTTGCTTTGCCTTTTTTTTTTTTTTTTTTTTTTTGCCTACTTTTAGCTGTTCTGGGTCTTTGTGGCTGCTCAGGCTTTTCTCTGGTGGCAGAGAGCAAGGGCTGCTCTCTAGTTGCTATGAGCAGGCTTCTCATTGAGGAGGCATCCACTGTTGTAGAACGTGGGCTCAGTAGTTTCACCTCCTGGCCTCTAGAACACAAGCTCAGTGGTTGTGGAGCACAGGCTTAACTGCTCTGCAGCATGTGGAATCTTCCCAGACCAGGAATTGAACCCGTGTCTCCTGCATTGGCAGGAGGATTCTTTACCACTGAGCCACCAAGGAAGCCCCGTGATTAATTTTTTTTAATGCCCCAATATCAGTTTTAGATCTTTGCCCAGTTTCCTTCCTGGAAGGTCACCATGTGGATCATTTGTCTGCACACCTAATTTTCTGATTTTCAGTAGTTCTAACCTGTGTGTCATATCCTCCCAGAGACTAACCTTTCAGAATTCAGGGTTGGGGAGATGCAGCTGTTCAGAGGTAGGGACCTTAACCTTCACTGTCCTAGTTCAGTCCCATCCCCTGAGTTGCAGAGGCAACGGGGCTGCCTATTCCTGAGCCCCCCGAGGATTCTGTGGTGGGAACTGGTGGGACCTCAGCTTCTCAGGTCTGCTGAATTAGTGGACACTTATCTACTGCTCTCCAGCTTCCAAATTTTGCTGTTATTCTTTCCTACTGTCAACCTGGAAAGGACATCCCCCCTCATTGTTTTGGTCCCTTTACTAGTTTTAGTGAGTTTGGGGAAGGAGGAAAATTAAGAGTGTGTGTGCACAATTGCTGTATTAATCCAGAACTGCCAAGCCACTTTTTATTTTTCTAATTTTATTATTTTTTTAAATATTCATTTACATATTTATTTTTGGCCGTGCTGGCTTTTCATTGCTGTGCAAGGGCTTTCTCTAGTTGCAGTGAGCAGGGGCCACTTTCTAGTTGCAGTGCTCGGGCTTCTCATTGAGTTGGCTTCTCTTGTTGTGGAGCACAGGCTCTAAGAGCATGGTTCTTCATGGTTCTTCAGTAGTTGTGGCCCATGGGCTTAGTTGCCCTGTGGCATATGGGATCTTCCCAGATCAGGGATCAAACTAGTGTCCCCTGCACTGCAAGGTGGAGTCTTAATCACTGAACCACCAGCGAAGCCCCAAGCCACCTTTTGAGTGACTACTTTAACAAGTCACATTGAGTGGTTGCACTCATCATACTTTTTGCAGTTTTTAAAAAATATTCACTTATTTAGCTGCACTGGGTCTTAGTTGTGCCATGTGGGACCTTCATTGTGACGTGCTAGCTCTTAATTGCAGCATCTGGGATCTAGTTCCTGGACCAGGGATCCAACCCAGACTTCCTGCATTGGGAGTGAGGAGTCTTAGCCACTGGACCACCAGGAAAGTCCTCCTTTTGCAGAGTCTTGATCAAATCCTAGATCCATGGATCCCTAGATCCCTTGACCAAATCCCTAGATCAAATCCACCCAGGACTAATGACAGTGTCCTCCTAGACTGACATTCAGTGCGATTTACTCCAGATACTGTGTGATTCCATTTATAGAACCTCAAAACCAAGCAGAACTAACCTCTGGTGTTATAGTCAGGATGAGCGTAATCCTGGGGGCCTCTAAGTGGAGGTGACATTGTGGTGTCACAGACCCCACTTGTTCACACCGTGTGCATCCTTCCCTTCCATGTGCCGTGCTTTGGTGAGCATTTGGCTGCCAGTAGTGCACTCCTGCCCGCCTGTAAGGGGCAATACCCTGGCAGTCACACCTCTGTAGGGAAGTGTCATCTGTGGTTGGTGTCAGTGACTAGAAAGGAGCTCAGGCTGGAGCCCAGCCCCTGGGGGTTTGGGGTGAGCAGGGAGGCTGCCCCTCCCCTTCTTCGTGGACCACTTTGCAGGTATCTAGCATTGCCCGCTGCCTCCTCCCCTCCCAGTGCTGGGAACCCCCTTCAACCCCATGCCCTGGATCTGCTTTTGTTCCATCATCGGCGACCTTCCAGCTACATCCTTTGACCTTGGAGCAGCGATCATGAGCCTGGACTGTCTATCGCCTTCATCTCGCTCTTCTCTTGCTTCTGAGACACTCCATCCTCCCAGCTTCCCTCTGACCCTTCCAGCTAGTCCTTCTTAGTACCTTCGGCTTGGCTCTGCCTCCTCGGCTCAATGCCCAAATGTCAGTTTTCCCCAGAGCTCAGTCTCAGGCACTCTTCTCATCCTGCACCCTCTCCTTAAGGGGCTTCACCCAGCCCCACCCCCCACCCCCCCCAGCTTTAAAACCCCATGGTATAACTACCCTCACTGTCCACTGGTTAGGACTCTGTGCTTCCACTGCAAGGGGCATGGGTTCTATCCCTGCTCAGGGAACTAA
Source organism: Dama dama (assembly GCF_033118175.1). Lineage (NCBI taxonomy): Eukaryota > Metazoa > Chordata > Mammalia > Artiodactyla > Cervidae > Dama > Dama dama. Next base: position 44,188,788 of record NC_083694.1, on the reverse strand, counting down.
GATCCCACATGCTGCATGGTGTGTCTCCCCAATTTTTTTTAAAGTTAAAAACTCCAAAACCCCATGGTGTTGCAGATGACCCCCAACCCACTGCCCCATCACAGACCCACCCAAGACTCACCTTAATGTACCCCTTCCTGGGGGTCTCCGCTTCGATGTCTCAGGGCACCCCAAACCCCACAAGGGCCCCAAGAGCTCAGTTTCCTTCTCCTGAACAAGCTACTCCCATCTCATCTCAGTGCAGGCATCACAGTCACGCAGGCGCTCGTTAAAAGCTCAGGAGACATGATTCCCCTCCTCCACTCACCTCCATTGCTAACCCCTCCCCACATCCTGTTGACTCAGCTGTCATGGTCCACCTGCTCTGTCTCCATTGGGGCCCCCAGTCCAAGCCACCATCATCAACCCCCTCTCCACCCTAGCCCCTCCAGCAGGTCACAGTCAGTGTGGCCTGGGGCCTGAGAGTCCTTTCGGGACTCTCTCTGCCCACCTCTGTTCTCGTCAGCCCCTCTCCACACCTGTCATGATGGCCTCTTGGTTCTGCAAAGAAGTTGGACTGGCTCCCACTTCCCCATCTCCGCCTGGAATGTTGTTGCTTCAGCTTGTTCCAGGGACCACGTCACCCAGGCCTCAGCTCGAGCATCAGCAAGGAGGCCTTCCTGAACCCTCCTTTTGAAAGCAGGTCTTACTCACAGTCACTCCCCCCCTATTCGGACTTGTGGTGCCCCACCTTGGCATGTCTCCCCAACCAGAACAGGGCTCCCAGGAACACAGGGCCCAGACTCTCTCATCCACTGTTATGGCCTTGGCCCTCGGTAAATATCTGAGGCCCGAAGCCCAAGGTGGGCCCTGAGGGTGTGCTCAGGTTAGGGTTTGTGCCATGAACCTGAGCACACACACCAGGTTGGCTCCACACCGGGTCGGCTCTGCTGCATCCAGACCCCGGGAACTGCTTTCTCTCTCGCAGGTTTCAGGTCCCTGTGGATGAACCATCAGACCATCCACAAAACATGCATGATGATGGCGTGAATGCTGAGGTCCCGGCCAGGTAAAGCGGGTCTTTTCAACCTGAGCAAGCAAATGATTTAATCTCAGAGACAAACATAGATGATAAAGACAGACTTCGGGTTTTCTTTTGGTCCCTGCTTGCCACTGACCAGCTCTACAGCCTCGGCTGGGCCTCCGTGTATAAAATCTGGGTGGTGCCTTCAAACCAGTGATCTTGTAGATGACAGATGTGACATGGATGGACATGACCAGAGTTTTGTAACCAGGGATGACCATGGCTGCCACCTTCCTTCCCCATACACCTCTGAGCACCCTGGCTCTTACACCATGTGACTCAAGAAAAAGTGACTGAGGGTTATTTCTTCCTTCATTGGAGCCACAGTGTTTGCCAGAATACTTGCCAGAGGGAGAAAAGAATGTGCAGTAACAGAGTCACTGTCACAAGCAGATCTTCTCGTGTTTCACTGGAGTTGTAGAAAATTGGAGCTAAGAGGGCCAGTGGGTGGGGAGAGGTCTGCTGTGTCCAAAGCCGCCGTGGGGTTGGTGACAGAGCAGAAAGCAGCCCCAACCACTCCAGGCACCGCGTTTAGCTGCTTCAGGGGAGGGTTGACTCAAAGAGCAGGGTCACAAACCTCCAAAACGGTCTGAACTGTGGACGTTTTTGCAGCTAGAGTCTTAGAAGCAAGATGAGTCCTTTAGGAGACGACGTGGTTCTGGTTCTGTTGTGGTCACCCCCTGGTGCCCTTTGGGAAGGCTTGCTGTTCTGAAAGCCTCTGCCTGGGTGGATTTTAGTGCTGGGACTCCAGGGAGATGGGGACGGGAGCGGGGGGGGAGGGGGGGGGGTCACGCCTAGTGTTTCTTTAGGAGCGATCCAGTAAGTGTCACAGAGAAGAAGGAGAAGAACTCAGAGCCGAGAAACAGCCGAGCTCTGGGCAGCCTTGCAGAGGAGCCTCCACTGAAAAACAAAGACACACACAGACCCAAATCAAAAAACGGGGGTGATGTCTCCACCCGGAGGGAACGCCCAGCTTAGCCTGGGACCAGTTCCAGGGTCAGGCACTTTGCAACAAGCCAATCAAGGTCAGGACAGTTAAGAAAAGACAGTTCCTGTTGTTGTTTTTTTTTAATTTGTAATCATTTATCATCAGTAAAACCCAGACACTCCAGCAGGTCCCCATTTCAGGTTCTCTGGCTTAGGCTAGACTTCTCGTGGCTCAGAGTCCTGACCCTTATCACAGTGGCTCCAGGAGGCATCCCAGTTCATCCTGTACCTCCCTGTGTACTGGGCTGTGAGCTCCCACCAAAGTGCACACTCTGAATTTCATGAACGAGCCTCTTGGACTACTCTGCCTCAGAGGAAGCCTGTTCCTTCTGAACCACAGCCCTGCTGTTAGCTGGAAAGTTATCCTAGTGCTCATCACTAGGTTCATTGTGACCCTAGTGCTGACTCAGCCAAGGGGAAAAATCTTCACTCCAGCTTTTCTCACTGTGGGGCCTGGGCTGAGCTCATAAAGCGAAGAAAGAGCACCTCCGAACCCACATACCCAGGACTGTCCCCACCTGCCGTCACTCTCCTGTGTGCACCTCTGATGACGTTAAAGCATGATTCACCTGCAACTTTGCTCCAGTGGTTTTTCATTCTTACCCAGGAGCCTTTTTGTCAAGTGGAACTTAAACAGAACACTTAAACATGCAAATTAACCTTCAAGACCCTGATGCTGGGAAAGATAGAGGACAGGAGAATGGGGTGACAGAGGAGGAGATGGTTGGATGGCATCACTGACTCCATGAACATGAGTTTGAATAAGCTCCAGGAGATAGTGAAGGACAGATAAGCCTGGCATGCTGCAGTCCACAGGGTCACAGAGTCCAACACAACTGAGCCACTGAACAACGACCTTCATGACCTAACGTTCAAAGTTCTGGAGGCAAAATGATGCCGAGAGTCACATCTTAAACAAATACCAGCTTGATTTAGCGATTCGGGTGGCTTTCATGTGCTAGGTGGGCCTGCAGGTCAATACACTGGTCCACTGGTCACAGCAGCACCCAAGGCCTGCACATCTGCTGTGTGCGCCCAGGTCCCATCCCAAAGCCATCACAGACCTCCCAGGTGGGGGAGGGAGGGGCGGACCTCCACAGTGCTGCGGGGGTGTGGGCAGGAGGAACACAAGCTTAGAGGAAGGAATTCAGAACTGAACCGAGGAGGCAGACATGTCTGGCTTTATGCTGGAGGTTCTGGACGTTTCTTAACTGGAAGTAACAAGACCTTAAGAGTTTCTGAATCCCACACAGTCACACTGCTGTTCATAGCGAAATCAAGTAGTTTTATTTAAGAATTGGAAACCATCAGTATCTGTGAAAGAAAATCCAATATTTAAATAAACATTTCTGCATGTAAAAAGAAGAGCAATTACTCTGTAAGGTTACTCTCCTAGCTTAGCTATGGGACAGACCCACAGGAGCGAGCCCAGGAGGGCATAGACTGACAGCAAGTCTCCCCCCACCCCCACCCCACCAGCCAGACAGGCTGGGGGTGGCCCGGCCTTGCTAAGTTGCTACAGAAGCAAAACGCGGAGCAGAGAGAGAGCACAACTATCTAAGGCAGTTAAGAAAGTGCAGAGAAGGGCCAGGGAGTCACCATTCCCATCACCGAGGGGCTGCTACCAAAAGGAGACCCTACTATTAACGCAACCCCTGGGTTCAGGGACGTTTCCCCATCATGATGACCAACCAGAGTTAGATAGTTAAAGGGATTAATAGAGTTTACTTTTTAGGTGTACAAAACGGCTCATGACCATGAAAAGGTGGTGGGGTATGCTGCCTTCTGTCAGGTTCGCCCCACAACTTCTTTTCCATAAACCAGCATTCTTGGCCCCAGCCTGCAAACTCTCATGAAGTGTTTTGTTTTACACTGCTTCCAAACAACTTTGTTCTATGCGGCACCTCTCTTCCATTTCAGAGTCTCCACTTTGAAACCTGGGATGGAAAAAGAAGTCTCCTGACGGTTTATTTAATTGGAGGGAACTGGCAATATGGCCCTTACCCAAAGAAAAGCTTTCGGGAATACCCAAAAAGCCTGTACCTCATTAACCTGATTCTCCTCCCTGCACGCTGGCACTGCTAAATTTATGAAGTTAAAAATAACCTGAAGATCTCAGTGCTAGATGAACGTCGATCGCTTGCCAAAGCCTGTCCCAAAGCGGTTCATCTCTGATCCCTAAGTAATTGCTGATTTCCGCCCTAGGGGACAAAGCAGGGCAGAACGTCCTGTCAAGCCCGGGTGGTCAAGCCCGGGTGGGTGGTGTGACAGCATCTCCCTGGGACACCAGGGCCGGCCTCCTGAGCCCCCCGCCTGGCAGGCAGGTGGAGGAGGGACAGGCTGTCAGAGGCCAACGCCTTCAGTCTTACGGTCCACAAAGCCAGGCGTTATTAGCGGCTCTCCGTGTGCTAAAGACAGCCTCAAGGTCCCCAGTGTTGAGGAAAGCTGGGTCCTATCCGGCTAGCCACAGCAAGAACTTTGCCTTGGAGAGTAGGGGTGGCTGCCAAAGCTGCAGCCACACTCGCCTCCATCCTGCAGTCCTACTAAGTGGGTTGATTTTGCTGAGCGTGGCCTGGGGAACAAGTTTAGGACTGATTCAATCCTCACACACACTAAGTGCATCTGACGTCCCACCAGGCAGCGTTCCCGCCAGAGGGACCTCCCGCCTTGAGGCTGCCGCCTGGGCTGTCGGCAGGCAAGACCTCAGGAGGCCAAGGCTGGAGCGTCACACCCCTCGCCGACGAACCCGTACACCTCTTTGGTATATATAATCATCAAAAAAACTAATTCGGCCAGGAAATCTAGAAATAAATAGCATTTTGAGTTGGTAAGATGCTTTTCTGAACACACTTTTCCGGTATCTGGTACAGTGAATCCAATGTCCAGTTTTGTGTAACTCACACGGTACTGGTTTTGTTTGTCATCTCTCTCACCAAAGTGTTAAAAACATTTGACATCGTTCTTCTAAGTCTTCACAACACCCCTGTGAGGTAGGTGGTATGGACCCATTCTACAGATGGGGAGGTCTAGGCACAGCAGGGTTTAGTGACTCCTTGAAAGCCAGGTGGCGTGGTGCAGCAGCGCTCCAGTCAGGCGCCGACGCTGCCTTCGATCCACGCTCCCAGGCGCCACCGCAGGGCTTCATGGACAGAGTCACACTGAGACCAAGTTCCTCTCTCTAATCCAGAATTCAACTAGCGCCTCAGAGCTCGGACTCGTAGAGCCAACCACTCTCCCCAAACTTGAAAAACAAAAGTAGTTGTAAAGTAATTAGCCTCCAACTAATAAAAATAAATGGGAAGAAAAAAACATAAAAAAAAAAAAAAGCAGTGACTAAATCTCAGCTCTATTTTTTTCATGAGTCGACTTGCTGGAATTTTATAGTTGCTTATGCTCAAACCCCTTCGAAAAAGACAGTCTGAAATGGCATTAGGGATGATAGAAGTTTGAGAACAGACCATAGGAATCAATGGTTAATACATTTAAGTCAAAACACAAAAATATAAGCTATGGTAAAATAAGAATAAATCCCAAATAAACGGAGAGCAGTATTTCTCAATGTTTAACAATGCCTTGCACAGAGCAGGTGTCCAGGAAGCATTTCTTGGATAAAGGACGAATGACACATCTTTGACACGCCTGTCACTGCTAACGCCAGGCCCTTTTGGAAGGAGAGCAGGTGCCAGGCCCCTCAGAAATCCACAGGGGCCCACCATCTCCCTGGCGCAGAGAGCCTTGGTAACCTGAAGCCTCAGCCAGGTCATTGGGGGCATCCATGCTGCCTTTCTGCCGAATAAAGTGTGAGGCTCATACACCGTGTTAAGTCCTCTTTGAGTTTATACTGCTATTTTTAAAAAATATATAAGTAAATAGGATGAGATATGTGAGGAACCAAAGGAAGCATCTTAAATTGTAGAGAAGCTCACGCATGTAAGGACGGAAATAAGGAGGTTAAAGCTGTGCTGTTTCTGTTTTTCGGTTAAAGTGAGGATTCTGAACGTGTCTCTAACACTAATAAGCACTGATGCCCGTGCGCCCCTTCCTGCGGCAGGCGCCTCACTCACGTGAGGGGGGAGCTCACCTCTCTCCCCAGGAGTCTTGATTATAACTCAACACCCCTGGCCTCGTGAGGGGCTGAAGTGTGGCCTAGGCACTCCCCAGGCACGTCTGGGGGGCGCTGCTGGGTATTGCTGTTATTTGCTTCTTGTCCACCTTTAATCTACGTCCTACCTTGATTCAGCCCAAGAGCAGGCTGCTCCAGGGCGGTGGGGAGTAGGGGGCTGGGGGTGGGGGTTCCTTTGGTCCTAAGGCCTTCTGACCATTTGATTTTGAGTGATATTCCGGAAGAGTAATTGGTGACATAGAAAATGATTAAGAAAATCCATTCTGCAGAGTGGTCGACAGGAGGCAGTTCTGTCCCCAGGCTGCAAGGAGCGGGAGGCCCCCCAGCCTGGCCTGGGCCACCCTGGGCCTGTCATAGCTCCACCTTGACCCCTTTTATGAAAGGCAGGCCCGTGGGCACCCGCTTCTTATACTCCAGGTACTCCTCTCCGAAAAAGTGGATCAGCGAGATTTCTTCCTCCTCTGTCCGGTCGCGGAAGAACCGCCACACTGTCAGAGCGTAGCTCACCCCGCAGATGGGGTTACACAGCATCACCTGACGGAGGGAACACAGCGTTAGTGGGCCAGGGTCAGTGTGATTTCACACCGTGAACCTGAAGGGCATCAGCCGCTCTCCAACACCCACAGAGGACTTCCTGTCAAGGGCCCCGAGGGACTCTCGAGATATGTGACTAGGGTCTTCGAGACCCTGAGCCCAGGGCCAGAGCCCCATGAACTGGAGTCCCACCAGCGTGTTCATAACAGAACTGAATACTCGTCGCTGTAGCTTTGGCTGGTCTGCTTTTCTCTTGTTCCTCTTACCTGACAGGTACCTAAAAATTACAAGGGCGACCCCACGTGTGAATTCCTGTTGTAAGCACCACTGCCTTCCCCCATGGCTCCCAGCTTGACCACTTCCTGTCCCGGCCCAACACCTCAGGACCTGCTCCCTCCCACCCCACAGCTCCCTGGTCCTCTGCCCCCAGCCCGGCCTCCCCATGCACACTGTACACTGTCCTCCCTGGAAACCACTCCCCCTGCTCAGAATCGTGCCTCCTTAGCACAGCTTTCAAAGTCCAGAAAAGTAGCTTCTTGGCCCACTTCTGTGCAGCTCAGGAGGCCTTCTGACCTCCCTTCCCCAACCTGCCCAGGATGTGTTTCCCCCCATGGGTGACCAGACCTCACTTCTTATTCTCACCACTTGACTGAGTGTCTCCTGTGTTCCCAGCACGGGCCAAGCCCTTTACCACCGACCAGGAAGCCATTCAACCCCCAGAGCAAGCCTCTGAGGCGGTGCTGCCACCCTACTTAGGGGAGGCCAAGGAGTGGACGTCAGAGTTGGGACCCACCTGGCCGGCAGGCACGTGAGGCCTCTCAGCACACCCTAGAGTGGGTCTTCCCACTCTTAGGCCACAGCCCGCCATGGAGCTGAAATCAATCCCCTGCATCAGAAACAGCGTCGCAAACACTAACCGCTCGAACATAGCATGTTTTGTACACCGACAGGGTAAGGGCTGTTTCAGAAAAGATTTATTCTGCATTCACATACACCTGTGTGCTGGATCACAGTGTATAAAGATCTACAGTCAAAGAGGTGTGAAAACCTCTTGAGGGACTTCCCTGGTAGTCCACTAGTTAAGAATCTGCTTTCCAATGCGGGGGATGTGGGTTCGATCCCAACAGGAAACTAAGACCTCACATGCCGCGAGGCAACTGCTGAGCCCACAACTAGCAGTGGGTGTGCACTGCGACAGAGATTCCCCAGGACACAGCAAAGGGCCAGCGCGCCACACCTGATACCTGGCACGTGCGTGCTCGGTCGCTCAGTCCTGTCCGACTCTGAGACCCCAGGGACTATGGCCCGCCAGGCTCCTCTGTCCATGGGAATTCTCAGGTAAGAATACTGGGGTGGGTTGCCATTTCCTTCTCCAGGGGATCTTCCCGACCCAGGGATTGAATCTGGATTTCCTGTGCTGCAGGCAGATTCTTTACTGTCTGGGCCACCAGGGAAGACTCAACACAGCCAAATAAATTTAAAAAGGAAAACAAAACCTTGAGTCCTAGAGCACTTAGGTTTACTAGTCAGCATTTATGGCAAATTACATGATTCCTCTGCAATCAGTTTGTAGCCAGAGGACGTGACTGTTAACACAGGAAGTTGCAGAAATGCAAGTTTTAAAATGAAAGCCGCACAAGAACCTGCCCCTTCTATACCACTGGGGGTCCACCAGAGGGTCCCCAGGTACCAGCGTGCAACAGGATGCCTGGGGCCCAGACTGGATGTTCCCAAAGAGGTGATGAATCTGCTAAGCTCTACCCATATACTCTGGCCAAGTCCTTCTAGGTCTAAGAGAACAGATTCAAGAGACAACTGTCCAGAAACAAGGCTCAGCCTGCAGCCTAAGACCCAGCGAACCTACATCACTCACGTTAAACCTGACACACACCTCTGAGCTCACTAATGTGCTGTGTGTGTGCTGTGCTGCGTGCTAAGTCACTTAGTCGTGTCCGACTCTTTGCGACCCTATGGACTGTAGCCCGCCAGGCTCCTCTGTCCATGGGGATTCTCTAGGCAAGAACACTGCAGAGGGTTGCCATGCCCTCCTCCAGGAGACCTTCCCCACCTAGGGATCAAACCTGCATCTCTTCTGTCTCCTGCATTGGCAGGCAGGTTCTTTACCACCAGCGCCATCAGGGCTCATTAATAGCAGCTTCTAATGAAAATCAGCTAAGCTGCCCCTTGAGTGGCAGAGGGCTCTCCCCACATCCGCACCTCTGTCCTCACCCCACTGGGTGAGGCTCCAAATCTAAGTTAAAGAGATAGAAAAGGGGTACAAAAGATGGGGCAACAGCGCCCAGAACCACCGAGAGTTTACAAGTTTGGGACACCCGGGTTTTAAGTATACAGCAAAAAATGTTAAAGACTAAATCAGTCCTTTTAACTTTTACTCAATTATCACTTGAAACACAGCAGGGAACATGTATACCTATATAAAAAGGACCAAGACTCCCCTGGTGGCCCAGTGGTCAAGAATCTGCCTGCCGACGCAGATAGGGTTCTATCCTGGTCTGGGAAGACTCCACATGCCTCAAGCAACTAAGCCTGTGTGCCACAACTACTGTGCTCTAGAGCAGACAGAGATCCACAAGAGAAGCCACGTCCGTGAGAAGCCTGAGCACCACACGGAAGGGGAGCCCCTGCACCCTGCAGCTAGAGAAAGCCCACGAGCAGCAGAGGCTATCCAGAGCAGCCAAAAACAAATAAATTCATAAAAATAAAAAACAAGAATAGGACCAACAAGTAATTCTCTGGTGGTCCAGTGGTCAGGACTCTGCTTTTATTGTCCAGGGCCCAGGTTCAACCCCAGTCAAGGAACCCCTGGTCCCACAAGCCACGCGGCACCACCAATAAATAAATAAACACAACATTTTAAAAACAAAAGTGGGGGGAGAACCAACAACTTTGTAAATACACTGAAATCCACTGAATCGTACACTCTGAAATGGTGAATTTCACGGTATTTGAATTACCTGTCGATTTAAGATATTATTTTTAAAAACTTTAAAGGGGACTGGCATTGATTCTGACACCATACCTGGGTTCCAATACTCCAGTAAAACCACCCGACGTAGGACGGATGCCGGAACCAAGCGTATACCCCGCTGGTCACTAGAGTGTGGGTTTCTGACTTTTCATTCTGCACCACGTGGTTGAAATTGGAACCAGCTGTAAACATTGCCGCTTTCCTCAGACACTCTCCAAACACCACCATCAGCAGCCCCGTGGCGCTGATCCAGGTGATCTGCTTCAGTTCTGCAGGACAGAGATGGTGACAAAGGGAGAGTGAAGACTCTGGACCACTGAGCTCTCCCTCTGCAGGCTTAAAATTAAGCTGTTTCCAAAGATGGGACACTAGAAAACACGCTGGCGGTAGGGGGATCAGCATCGGTCATCACATTGAAGCTTAATTATAAGCAGAACACATCCCCCAAAGTTGTGCTGTTCATCCATTTACTCGGAAGCACCAACAGTCCAGTTAGAGTATCGTGGCAAAGAGCTGATGGGCTCCCATCCTTCCTCTGGGGACAAGAGCAGCTAAGTGAAGCAAAGTAGGCTCAGCCTTTCCCACCTTGGCCCTCTACTGAATCTGAGGAACTACATACACATTATTTAACTTGTTGCACAAAGGTCAGTGTCAGAGTAGCTACCAGATGCAGTGGTTTTTGCTAGTAGAAATTTTCATACGAAATTTCTCAAGTCGCAGAAAATGAACAGATCCAGATCCCCTGGTTATAAAACTGGGGTTACAGCTATCAGAGGCTGAAACTTCATGTTAGATGGTGCAAACTATGTCTCACAGGGCTTAAAGTGAAAGGTCAACATGTCCCCCATTCAAAATCCAGACGTGGAATTCACAAGCGAAGCTCACTTTTTATAAAGAGCTTAGTGAGGATAGAGATCTGGGGAAAATCACTCGAAGAGATTAGACCTGGGAGGTGACGCCAGGTCGCTGTCCTCAGGCCCCGGTGGAGGCCACCCTGGAGAGGGAAGAGCAGGGCACACTAACCTGGCCAGAAAATATTCTCAAGTGTGAACTCTATCCAAGAAGAAAGAGCCGCAACTGTGTACTCCAGACTGTGATTCAGGAGAAAGGAATCCAAGGACAGGCTCTTGGGGTTATTGACTGCTGTGACTAAATATTCAGAATAGTGGAACAATGACAGGGAGCACATATACCTATTTAAAAACAAAAAGAACATGAGGTAAGCTGAGGCAAGAGAATTAAGTAAGCCATAAGTCCAAGTGCTGATTTGTTCTGAACTGTCCCTGAATTCTCTGATGAGATTCTGTTGTCACCTGACAGTGGATATCAGGCACAGGCACCCACATTACTCCCTGAGGTTTGCAGAAAGTGGGGTTGTAAAGGGACTACGTCTTTGAATATCACAGGAGGAGGGGGAAAAAAAGAAAAACATAGGTTAGGAAGGCATTATGGGCCTTCTGCCTTTAAAAGAAAAATGACATTACACACAGTAAAACATGAAAGGGGGAAGTATCAAAATAAAGTAGTGATGTATGTCAAATACAAAAATCCAAAAAACCGAAATAATTCCAGCAAAGGAGGATTAGATGGCTCAGAGTATCAACAATAGGAGATAAAGTTTTTACCTGGAAGCCACTGGTTCATATCCAGGTCAGGGACTAGAAGGCTCAAGGGACTGAAATCATAGTGTAGGGAAAATCCTACACAGGCCGTGGGGGAAGCATTAGATGTGACCTAATAGAAATTAGAGATGGAAAAGGCCTGTGAAGACGAGCCAGAGCCTTGCCCCTTCCCGTCACTGAGGACCAAGACCCTCTTTCTGGGAAGGGCTGGTCACATTACTGAAGGTGCAGTGGATGAGGACACCTACGGGGAGGATGCCACGAGAGACCTCCTTCTACCTGCGAGGTCCAGGATGCAGGAATCTAGGAATCTAGAGGCCTCAATCCCTCAGAACCCTCACTAGCCTTCAGCCAGTCAGGGACACGGGACCATCACTAATGACCCTCTGATCCACCCACCCTTGACTCACAACTATGGTTCCCAAAGCACTTCTTACCAGCCAAAGTGATTCCAGGAAGACTGGCTAAAACTTAGCAGCACTCCACAGCCAAACACAAAGCCAAGGAAACAGGCTCGGATGGCTATCTGAAACGGACCCAAAAGAGGCTCAGTCACCTGGCTGTTCAGAGCATATGTCCTACTTCCTGGCCTAAGTAGGCCACCACCAACTCCATCGAGTCGACTTGCTAAGAGGTTAAAGGCGTGAAGCACGGCTGCCTGGACTCGAATCCTAAACTCCCCTCTCTGTGGCCTTAGGCAAGTTACTTAACCTCTCTGGACCTGGGCTTCTACATCTACACATGGGGATGACCACAGTACCTACCTTTTGAGGGCTGCTGCGAAAATGACCCATGTAAAGTACTTAAGAGGAAGTGCTATATTAGTTTTTAGCTGCCATTACTATTAGGATTGTTTTATATTCAGGGCTGTGGGAAAACAGCGTAAACCTAGCGTACTGGCCGGATTCTCCCAAGTCCACGCAGCGAATCTGGTCGGGACAGGCGGGACTCCGCGCCCAGCCCCCTCCACGTAACTGCGGGAGCCTTTGACCTCAGACTTGACAGTAGGTAGGCAGTTCTCCACACCTCAAATTACATAAAAGAACTCGTGGGCCCGCTCACTCCCACCCCACGCGCTCATCTGCCGCAGCTGCTGAACCGCGCCAACTGCAATTTTCCACCCACTCCGCCGGGCGGAGGGGGCCCGCGCCTCACGCCCCCCAGGACTGACGGGGAGGGCGCCCTCCCGCCGCCTGAACTCGCAACTGCTTAAGAACACGGCCGGAGGAGGCAGCCCCTCTCGCGGGCCGCGCTGTCGGCCGACCTGGACCTCGACCCCGGCGGGGTACGGTGCCCACGAGCGACGCCCAGCCCGCCCGGCCCCCATCCCCGCCCCGGCCCTCGGCCCGGCCCGCACCTGGTAGCGCGGCGGCCGGTAGAGCAGCAGCAGCAGCGCGTTGAGCCCGGCCACGTAGAGCGCCAGCCCGGTGCGGCCCTGCAGGCCGGCGCGCGTGAGCAGCGGCAGCGCGAGCACCGAGGCGCCCAGCAGGAAGGTGGCGAGGCTGAGGCGCGCCTCGGAGCCCGGCGGAGCCCGCGCCGCGCAGCCTGCCATGGCGCAGGGAGGCGGACAAGCGGGCGGCGGCGCCGGCTGTAGCCCTGGGAAACCTGCCCGCCGCGCCTGCGCACTGCGCCGCTGACGCCGGCCGCGAAGGGCAGCCGCCCGGACCTGCACGCTGCCGGCAAGCTCTCGCGATACCGCCGCGCCGCGCGGCTGGGGCCAGAATTTGGCGGGAGCGCCCCGCCCCGCGGCCCCGCCCCGCCCCGCGGCCCCGCCCCACTGTGCCCCCAACTGGGTCCACCTGACCCAGGCGGAGCGGAGCGGGGCGCCACGGGAGCCTGGGTCTTGAGCCGAGAAGTCACCGCCAGGAGTCGGCCCCAAACTTCAGGATGTCCCTTGTCCGGAGAAATCACATGAAATCTATAGCTTCCCCTCTCCCCGGCTGCGTGGTCCCCCGGGAAACCGACACTTGAGCGTGCAGGCGTGAGCCGGCGATTCGCCTCCACCCCACCCTGCCCGGCCGGCCCCGTAAGGTCCGCGCGCAGGGACCGCCTCGCCCTCGGCAGGGTCTCCGAGCGCCCCGCTGGGGGCCCTTGCGGCATTCACGCAGCGGGATGACCTCCCACTTCACTTCGTGTCGGGGGAGAATGTTGACATACGGTGGAAATCCTCAGGACATTATTTTATAGGACAGAATAAAAAACTTTCAGTGTGATCCTGACTTCACTTGGGAAAAACAAAAGTATACGGATGAACCTGGGAAAATGATTGTAATAGAAGCCGAAATTATTTCACAGCAGTAATCTTCTGGTGGTAGGGGAACTCTGGGAGACTTTAGCTATCTTTTTTATATGGTTTGTGTATTTCCCATATGGCCCAAATCAATATATATTATTTTATAATTAAAAATTGCTCTTTTTTTGGACTTTCCTGGCTGGCGGTCCACACTTACAATGCAGGGGGACAATGTGCCATCCCTGGTCAGGGAACTAAGATCCCGCATGCCAAGTCACAGCAAAAAAAAAAAAAAAAACTAAAGAAAAATTGTTCCTTTTTGAAAGAGTAAATGCCTCCACTTCGGGTAATGGACGGATGATGGAGAAAGGCAAGTAAGCGGGACTTCCCTGGTGGTTCAGTGGCTAAGACTCTGTGCTTCCAATGCAGGGGGCCCGGGTTCAAACCCTGGTCAGGGAACAAGATCCCATGTGCTTTAACTAAGACCTCATGCAGTCAAATAAATAAATACACATATATTAAAAAAAAAAAAAGAAAGGCAAGTAAGCAAATGACTAGAATAAATTATTGTGGGATGAGAGTGAGGCAGGAACCAAGTGAGGATAGAGCATAGAGCGGGAATGAGAGGGACCCCAGGGAGAGACCCATGGGAGAGGTAGGAGTCTGCCTGGAAGAGTTGGTACTGGCAGCCTGCGGCTGGAAATGAGAGCAAGGGCAGCTACAGGAGAGAGAGAGGGAGGGAGGGGACAGAGTCTGCAAACACAGAGGCAGGAGGAAGCCAGCCTGAAGCAGGATAGGGGACAGGCCCCAGGGGAGGCTGGAACCCAGAGCAGTGGGTCAGAGAGCGATATGCCTGGCCCACCTAGTGGTCAGCTCAGCCTGCATCTGAGGCTCTGGCCACCCTACCCTTCTCTGTCTTTGTGGGACCTGGCAGGAGGCCTCGTGTTTGGACAGCTGGGTTCAGTGGAGGATTGAGAGCCTGGCTCAGCAGCTTTGTAACCTTGGGCAAGGCACCTCGATGAGCCTCAACTTTCTGTGAAATGGGGATCCTGACTTCAGTCTCCTGTTGGTGATCTGCAAGTCCAGTATCTGTCTAAAAGGTGTTCAGAAGACATTTGCTAAACTCGGTAGATGGGGACTGAAAGAAGATTTAATGTTTTAAAAGTCTAATGTCACCCAGTTGCAGTGTCATGTGGGAAGGAAGTCTGGGCCTTTTCTGGGGGCTGAGAGCAGGGACTCCTGCCACTGCCCCCAGTTTCTACCAGCTCCACCACTCAAGACCTCTCCAAAAAAAAAAAAAAGACCTCTCCAGCATCGCCAGGACACCTCACAGCCACTAGAGGGTGCTTATTGCATCCTCACTCCTGGGAGTGAGTTTGGTCCTGGGGTACAGGGCTGCTCCCGGAGGCTCCCTTTCTAGCCAGGGGCATCAGCTTTCCACGCTGACTAGTGGATCTGATTTGCCCCAGAGCAGGGACAGTTCCTGCTCTGGGGGAGGGGCACAGAATAACATGTAATCCAGACTGCAAGGCTTGAGCAACTGTCTTTTCTCTGCCCATCAGTTCCCCTTGGACCATACCTCTCCATCAGTCTCATCGTGGAGAAGGCAGAAAGAATGAGGAGGTCATCCCCTCCCAGGTGGGGCCAGGCCAGGGGTTCAGGGGAATTTTTAGAAGTCACTAGAGTCCCTGGAGAAGGAAATGGCAACCCATTCCACTATTCTTGTCTTGAGAATTCCAGGGACAGAGGAGCCTGGTGGGCTACAGTCCATAGGGTCCCAAAGAGTCGTACACAACTGACACTACTAGAGTTCTGAATCTGTGAGGACCCAGGGTTCACAGGGGAGTGATGGAAGGTAAAAGCAAGTAATCAGATGTATGCATGCACTGACATAGACCCAGAGAAACAGAGTCACATGGAGATACAGGCACACAGAGGAAGAGTGAGTAACACAGATACAGACAGAAACTCAAAACACAGAGATCTGATCAAACAGGTTTTGCCACCAGAGAGGAAAGGGAGCTGATCAGACACGCCCATTCACCACGCAGCTCTCCAAGTGTCCCTCCAGTTTGTCATCCCCCCAGGATAAAGGAGCAGCACACCTACAATAGTAAAAGAAAATAAAGAAAAACTGCTTGGTCTGAAGATGCCTTGCTTGTTTTTGTCCCCCCCCCCCCCACCCAAATAAGCATTTGAATGTGTTTTGTTCTAGGAGCTGTAAGGCACGCACAAAGGGACCCCTTTCTCATGCAGGAAGGTCCTTCTCTGGGGCCTCCTCTCCGCACCCCACCCCCAGCCAGCCAGCCACCCACCAGCTGAGGTAGCTTTCCATCCTGGGCCCAAGAAGAGTTTTTTTTTTTCTTTTTTTTTCCCAACAAGAGTTTTTAAAGAGCCCTAAGAACCATATCGACTTTTTCAAGTTAAACTGGGGGCTGAGATGAAATTAGGCTCCCTTTTTTCAAACAGGGTTGCTTTATTGAGCAAGAGGAATTTTAGCAAGAGGGAATGCTGCAGAGTGAGTAGGAGACAGGGGCAAGGATGGGTGCTAACCAGGCACCTCCACCCACACCAGCTTCCCAGGATGAAAAGCTGACTCCTGGCCAAGCGTGACATGGAGTCGGAAACAGTCCGGGAACTCTGCCTCTCCCTCCTTCCTGCTGGTGGGTCTCCGGTCAGGTGGTCAGACATTGTCAGAGAGGTCTCCTGGGACTCCTTGTCACTCACAGGCCTCTGTCCCATCCACTTTTCACATGGAGGCCAGGAGGGGTCTGTCCAGTGTGGTTGCAGCTCACTCTGACCCTCCAAAAGTTTTTTTTTTTTTTTCCCTTTCCCTTCCTCTGGCCTCTGCCTGCTCTGGGCATGAAAGCCCCCTCCCCACAGTCTGGTAAATGACTCGTAATTTATGAGCACATCAGTCCAAAGTGCATAAGTCATATGGGCACAAAGGGGCCGGGTAAATATTTAAAGATTACAGCCAGCTGGGGAGAAGCACAAAGGCCTGGAACAATGAGGGTCTCCAAGAATTCACTCTCTCCGCATTGGGCCAGCCGGGTTCAGTGTTGATGCACTCACCGGAGTCCCAGCCTTTGTGCCCCGGAGGGCCCTCTGCTGCCAGGCTATTCGGAGTCCTAACCCTGCTAAAGAGAGTTAAACAATCGCAGCCTCTCCAACCCCATCTGGAGACAATTGGCTGAGTCATTTTGGCGCTTTCGCTGTGTCTCAATAGTTAATTACATGGAGCCGTCACTTCATTCCATTTTGAAATGCATTGCGCGAGGTGGAAGGGTACGCACTTTTCTCCCTCCAGTCACCGCACCAGGGGCAGCCTCCACAGCACCGCCCGTTAGGGTAGCTTTACATGCCTAGGGACTACAGGAAGGATGGGGTTCCCACCCAGGGATGTGGAGAGGCTGCATCGTTCTGTGATGTTCTTTCTTTTGCCAAAGTCATAAAACCAGTTGGAAGGGAGGACAAAGGCACAGGTCACTTGTGGCCTTAAATTCCCCAGCCTGAGGAAGCAACTGGCACTGAGTAGCCCTGGAAGCCCCCCAACACTTCCCTGGACTATAGAAGGAATTTTTCTTGAATGAGCAACGGAGGCCTGTGTCCTCCTGCCCCCCTCCACAATCCCCGCAGCGCTCTGCCTGGACTTGTGCTCTTTTCCAAGCCCCCTGGGAACCCCAGAGGCTAAAGATGGAAAGGGAGTCAGTGGCCTACATCCCCGCTTGCATAAGTCCGGTTTCTAAGTTGGTCTATGCCCTTGCCGGCAGCC
This sequence comes from Dama dama, assembly GCF_033118175.1. Classification (NCBI taxonomy): domain Eukaryota; kingdom Metazoa; phylum Chordata; class Mammalia; order Artiodactyla; family Cervidae; genus Dama; species Dama dama. The sequence goes on along the minus strand of NC_083694.1, from coordinate 44,171,462 downwards.
CGAGGGCGCTTCGTTCTGCTTGCTCTCAGGGAACGAAGTGACGAAGTGAACCCGCTGCCTCTCCCTCTACCTGGTAAAAAACGCCTCCCCCGCCTCTGCGCGCCCTCGGAGCCTGGCCTGCCTGACGGTGTCTAGGATGCTCAGACGCAAAACTTGCAAACACACCTGCAGGTCCCTAGCCTGGGTCTCCCAGCAGCATCCCGATGGAGACTCCTGTCTTTCCCAGTGACCTTGCCAAATGCAAAAATCTGCCTTTAACTTAGTGGGGGAACCTGCTGTCAGAAGACAGAGCCTGAATTAGGGGTAAAAGGGTGGCTAAGGGTGGGTGAAAACACTCTGAAGACGGGGGGGTGGGGGGGTGGAGTAAGAATTTGCACGAAGATCTTTCAGTCTTGAGTCCTGCGCGATCCTCAACCAGCTTAGGGCGAGCAAGGAGTCAAGGTTGGTGGCAAGGATGGTGGCAAGGAAGCCGCGCGAGGACCGGGGCAAGCCCAGAAAATGAGGGAGGGGAGTCAGCCTAGGTGGGGAGATGCCGGCCTGAGGACCTGCTGCGGGGGAGGGGGCAGTACTGGGGTAGGGGTGGGGAATGAAGATGAGGGTAGAGGGCAGCCGAGGTGGAGGCCGGTTAAGCCGGCGGGGGCGGAGCTTGACCACTCGAATTCCGCCTGGGCTGCCACTGCCGGCTTTGCCTCCCGCAGCCAGAGCAGAACATTGCGAATTAGCGCATTTTGCGGTCAATTTTCCACTGCTTAAGAAACACTAAGCCACCACGTGAGCGGCCCCACCCAGCGCGGCCAGGCTCTTAAGGCACTGGCTCTAGAGGAGTGTTGGCTCTAGGAACTGCGGATGCCTGGGTGCAGGCGGGGGCGTCTCGTGGGCCCCTTTATTGCTGCCCTAACTCTGGAGAAGGGGCGGGCCCGGTTCCCCCGCTGCCGGCCGCGATTGCTGCGCGGAGGGCCATTGGTTTGCTAATACCGCCGGCGCTGAAAGGCGCGGGCGGAGGTTTATGGCGAGGGCTCGTAATTAGAGGACAAATTGCCCGGCTGCCCGCGCTCCTCCAGAGAGGCGCGGGGGTAAGGGGACCGCCTGAGCGAGGCGCGCGCCCACCTCCGTGCAGGGAGCGGGGGTGAGTGAGACCGCCGGAGCGAGGCGCGCGCCCGCCGGTGTGCAGATGTGCCGCAGCTGGAAGCCCGCGCGCAGCGGGGCGCCAGGAGTTTGGTCCCGAGGAGGCGGGCGCGGGCGCGGCTTTGTGGGGCCAGCACAATGCCCTTAACACTCGGCTGCCCCCTTTGTGCCCAGCCGCGCCTCCCGCCCCCAGGCGCCTTTGTATCGCGCCGCCACCGCCCCCACCCCACCCCCCCTCCCCAAGCCCGAGCGAGCGCGCGGAAACCACTCGGGCCCAGCCGGCCCCGGCGCTTCAAAGCTGCCCGGCGCGTGCCAGCGCCCCCAGTCCAGCCGCGGCCCCGCGGACCGCCCGGGGCCCGGCCCGGTCCCGATCTGAACTAAGGGCCCTGCGGCCGGGGAGGAAGAACACTTCGGAGCCACGGTCACCAAGCTTCTGACTGAAAGGAGGGAGGGGCGCGATTCTCCACGCTGCTTGGCGCCTAGAAACGCCGCTGCCGGGCAGGGCCGGTCAATACCCCGAGCGGGGGTGGATGTCAAAGAGGATGCCCCGGCTCTAGGGAGCTGGGGGCCCACCAAGGACCCAGCAATTTCCCCTACCCCTCACTGCAAAGGCCAGGTTGTAAAGTCATCGGCAGCAGGGCTCCTGTGCTGAACTTTTGGGTCCTTGTGACTTTCCCATCGCCCTCACAAGCAGCAGTAGGGGGCTGCATGTTCATGAACTGAGGCCAAGATAACTCAGTTAAGGGAGATGTGTAGGTTTGAATCCAGGGACTCCCCCGAATGGACAATTCCTGTCCCTCGCAGCCAGTGTAGTCCAGTTCCTGAAGCCCAACAGGGACTGCCCAGGAGTTTTGCTGGAGTGCCTAGCCGCTGCTGGCATGGGGCCTCCTCCTCTGAGCTCCTTGGGTCTTCAGCCTGAATAATGAAGAAGGGGTTGGCATCTTGGGCCTCCAGTGATGCACTCCCTGGAGGCTTAGTGCTCTTCCCCATCGCCACCTCCCACTTGTTAGGACCCTGAGAAGGCTAAGGGGCAGGAGTGGGGGGAATAAATTCCAAGGCCTTCCCTGTAAGGGAACAGAGCCTGAGTCGTCCAGCCTGCAGACTCAGGACTGGGGGTAGGAGAAGCGATTCTGACTGCCCTGTCCTGAGGCTGCCTGCAGCTTGCCCCTCCCCAGCTTGAAGAGAGTGGTTTAGGTCCTAATAGGGCCAGAGGGCCCCTGAGCCCAGACTGCACCCCAGCACAGTACCTCTCCCAGTCCTGAGGTCCCAGCAAAGAGGAGGCTGGCTGTGGCCCCGAGGGTGGGCTGCACGCTTTAATGGGACACATGTTGCTGCGTGGCCCCCGCGGGCCCGGCTTTCAGTGGCCACAGGCAGAAAATCGCTGTATTGTCCCAACATTAGGGAGACTAATGCGGCGTCACCAGTGGCCAGAGCGTGAAGCCGGCGGAAAGGCCTCACGTATCTTCATCAGGCCAGAGGAGGCCCGGTGCTCAGTCACCATCATTAGCAGGGCCTGCAGCCAGCTGGGCTCATGGACCTCCCCCAGTGGGCTTGTTGGTGAGGCCCAGAACCTAGGGAGATTGGGACGGTACAGGGTTTGGAAGGCATGGGCGTGGGAAGGAATCTCAGACTCAGGAAGAGGCAAGGATGAGAGGGATAAAGGAAAGACTGGAGGTGAGGCCTGGGCTAAGGGGAGAAAACGGGCAGAGGGAGGTGGGGAACTTGCCTGTTTGTCCCCCTCTCACCCCTCCCCTTCGGGGTTCCACTCATCCAGGAGCGCCTCATTGACATGTAAACGAGGGTTCCCTATAAAGGTGGTGCTGCCTCCAGCGGGCTCCGCTAGGACAACATGGGCACTCAGCCCGAGACCCAGGGCAGCTCTGGTGGCCCCACTGGCAACTTCCGCAAGGTCTGGGGTCCTGAGGGTTGCGGGGGTGAGGGGTAGGACACAGGGCGCCGAGAGGGCCAAGGCACTGCAGGTCATGTAACTATTGCTCACCCACAGGTCTCCAAGCCGCTGATGGAGAAGAAGCGAAGGGCACGCATTAATGTGTCACTGGAGCAGCTCAAATCATTGCTAGAGAAACACTACTCGCACCAGGTGAGACTGGGGACACGGTAGAGGTGGGGGGTGGTGGTGATATGATCCCCGGCCTCATTTGCTCGAACCCAGGCTGCGGTCCTGAGAGCCCTTTCCATGGATCCGCAGATTCGGAAACGCAAGTTGGAGAAGGCGGACATACTGGAGCTGAGCGTCAAGTACATGAAAAGCCTTCAGAACTCGGTGCAAGGTAGAGGGAGGACCTGGGAGGGTGGGGCAAGGGGCTGGAGAGGGAGGCTTGTGGGGTCAGAGCCATGGATTCTACAAGGCCAGATAAAGCAGAGATGAACAGAAAAGAACCGCTCAGGGCAGCTGAGTGAGGAGGTATTGCTGTAAGCGGGGAGGCAGCAAAAGCCTGGCTGGCTGCAGACTTGTAATCCGAGTGAGTGAAGGTCTGGACCCATGGGAGGGGGTGACTTTCGGCATCCCTCCCGTCCCTCCCCTCCCTCCCTAATCGTCCCTTTCTCCCCTCCCTCCTCTTCCATTCCTCCTCTCCCTCCTCGCCTCCCTCCTCTTCCCTCCCTCCACACTTCTCCCCTCCCTTTCTCTCTCCATTCTACATCTCTCCTTTCCTCCTCCCCCTCCCTTATTCTCCCCTCCTTTCCACTTTTCTCTCGTCCGCTGCCCTCCCCCCAGGGCTCTGGCCGGTCCCCAGCGGAGCCGAGTACCCGTCGGGCTTCCGCGGCTGTCTGCCCGGCGTTAGCCAGCTTCTGCAGCGCGGAGAGGAGGGCGGCGCCGGCCTGCACGGCCCGCCGGTGCACGAGCGCGCGGGCGGCAGCACCATGGACAGCGCCAGCCCCGGCCCGGAGGCGCCCGAGCGGCGCGGCCACTGCGCGCCCCCAGTTTGGGCCCCTGCTCCGGCCGCCCGCGGATCGCGGTCCCCGCCACCCCGGCGCCTCCTCTCTGGCGGTCTCCCCGGCGCGTCCACCAGCATCCCGGCGCCGCAGTCGACTTCTTGCCGCTTCGCGGAGAGCCCGGGGCCGGGGCTGCGCTTGTGGCGACCCTGGTGAGGCTCAGATGCGGCCTCGGACTCAAGGGGACCCTCGTCTGGCCTGAGGATGCAGAAACTGTTTTGAACGGCCGGGACCCCAGGCGTAGGTTCTGATCCCAGGACGGGGTGACCGGGAGGGGGCCGCGTCTCTGCTAACTCGGGGAAATACACGAAACTATGATTGGACCGGGTTCTGAGCGTCTAGGCATAACCCCATCCCCGCCCCAGTTCTACCTACTCAGGCTGGACCCGCTCTCTGCTCCTCCCACCCTCTAGTGGGGCTGGGAGGGGTTGTCCCGGGCTGCGCCCCTTTCCCAGGGCCCTTGGCGGGCAGCCCGCCCTCTCCCCCGCCCCGCGGCCGCGCGGCGGTGGGAAGGTCGCCGTCCGCAGCGGCCCAGAGCGGACCCCTCACAGCGAGGAGAATCGCTGCCCCGCCCCGGCCCATTCAGCGGGCGGGGGACGCCCGGTTCCCACCGGCACAAAGCGAGCTAGGCCCCGCCCCTCTAGCGAGGGGCCCCCAGCCCACCCCCACCCTAGACCCACTCGGCTTCCACGGATTCCCACCCTCTCCGCACGCGGCGCAGCCCACCCGCTGGCCCGCGCTCTGAAGTCAGTTCTCTCAGAAGCCCCCTACTTAGAGGCCCCGCCTGGTGAGGTGCTCCGCCTACCGCCCCCGCCACCCGACGCCCTGCTCCGCCAGGCTCCTGGTAGGGAACCCCTGCACCGTCCTGCCAACTGGAGATGTGCTAGGGCAGACTCCGGCTCCTCCCAGGGGGTAGTTCACTTATCCCCTCTCGGAGAAGACCTCGGCCTCCCAGAGTCTCGGCCTCGGACCGCTGCCTCTAGGGAGCCCACCATCCTTGACAACCCTCGGAGCGCTGTGCGACGGTTAACGCGTCCGAAAATGAAGTCATTGCTATGCCGGGACTCTAGCCCGGGAGTCCCGGCCCTCGAAGGGCGGGCCGGGGGCGTGGAGAACAGGGATCCTGCGCTGAGACCAGGAAGAGATCGCGGCACCTCCTCCCATCATCTTGGAATGCAGAATAAAGACAGTGCGAACCTGTGGAATGGGTATAAAGAGGCCATGAAGGTTCTAATTTCTCCCATGATGATGCCTACTTGGGTGAATCTGTTTGAAATACAAACATCAACTTCGTATAAAACATTTCTTTTGGGGTTGCCCCTGCCTTGCCCTGTGCTAAACCCGTTCTGGTCAGACCGCGGAGAGAGGCGGCCTGGCTCCCGTACCTGACCCAGCCGGCTCTCTGGAGCCGGGGCTGGGGTCCCGCCGTGGTGGTCCTGGGACGGCCTCTTGGGTCCCGCTTTTCTGCACTAATCATGAGGGCCACCAGGTGGCGCCCTTACACCGCGGACCCAGGGGCGCGTCCTCCAAATCCCAGCCCAGGTTGGTGGGCGGGTCAACCCGCACAATGAGTCCGCCTCCCCAGGCACGTCTCCCATCGCAGTGCCCCTGGCTTCCCCGATGGCTCAGATGGTAAAGAATCTGCCTGCAATGCAGGAAACACAAGTTCGATCCCTGGCTCGGGAAGATTCCCATGGAATGGCAACCCACTCCACTATTCGTGCCTGGACAAACCATGGAGTAGCAAAGAGTCAGACATGACTTAGCTACTAACACTTTCTCGCTCTAAGAACCAGCCTCACTGGGGTTAGGGGTCCCTGAAGCCATCCCTAGGCAGGCGCTGCCACCTGCACTCACAGGGCTTTAGAGCCCACCAGGCCGCTGCTTCTGGCCCGACTCAGCTCCAGGATTTGCAGAGAGGAAAAAGTCAAGTCCCACCCAAAGGAAGGGCGCACTGTAGGAGGAATTCAGGACCCAGAGGGAGAGACGTTTAGGGGCAGCTTGGCCAGCAGTGCTGTTAGATTCCAGGGAGGTGTTTCCATGAAACTGGCCTGGGATTGCCCAGTGCAAATTATATAGGAAGTTTTTATTGGAGTCTGTACAGAAGAGAAATGCTCAGTTGTCAAAAAAAACTACAAACGGATCCCTGGCTCTGGGCTGGGAGGTGGTATGAAGACAGATCTCCCTCCCAGGTGAACCCAGGGTCAAGCTGCTAATCAAGGCAGCAAACAGGCCTGGAAGCTAGACAAAGTGAGAGAGGGGAGCCCCAGGCCCTGGGGGCCTCCACTTGGGGTTCTCCCTCCTCTTTAATTTTGCAAAATTCAGGCCTGGAGGGACTTGAGGGGACCAGGCTTCCCTGCAAGTATTGCCGTTGGATATGAGATACACAGAGTGAAAACTCAAGGTGGACAAATCGGCCAGCCTGATGGGGCGGGGGGGGGGGGGGGGGTGGACAGCAGCTAACTGGTGACCTCTGCCCCCATATGACATGTCGATCCTTAAAGGCACAGCAGCGTTGGCGAGGCAGGCCTCCCATGGCTGAGGCTTGACTGGAACATTTTGATTTACTCACCTGTGGCTAGCTCCTCCCCCCAAGTTACCCCACAGCCAGAGATTGAAGAGGCCTCTGAAGCTGAGACAGAGCTGGGTAATCCTCCCCAGGTCTCTCTGGAGCTGGGACACTGTCTGAAGGGTGAGGAAGCCGGATCGGCCCTCAGAGGGGCAGAGGCAGTGCTGCAATTCCAGATTGCAGAGCAGGAGGGTAGAGGGTGTAGGCCAGCTCCTCACAGGCCCCTGGAACCCACTTCAGACCTTCACAGGTAGGGGCCACTGCATGGAGGCAGGGGATGGGATGGGACCGCCTTTGCACACACCCCCATCCCTACAACCCAAAGTCCATGGGTATTCCTGGGCCTCTTCTTAGCCTGAGCCTAGGGTCTTCCTCCATGCAAAACCCAGCAGACACTCCCTGGGGGTCCATGGCCAAGCCCAGCTCTGCAAGAGGTGTGCCTAGCATGGACAGCAAGAGAGTCCTTACTCAAGGTGGAGGAAGACTCACCATGGACCAGACCTTATACCCAGAACCTGGGAGGACTCTAAGCCAAGATCCCTTTCTGGCCAGACATGCACAGGTTGGGGATGGGCACCGGGATAAGGTAGCCCACTCCTGCTTTGCTTCAGTTCTCTCCACCACATAACCCACAACCTTCACGGCAGGGGTCCCAGGGGTGGCTGATGTGGTGGGCACAAACAATGAAGGCAGAGTGATGAGGGAAGGGATGCTAATAGGGGTCAAAGTGAGTGTTGTGCTTGTGTTTGGCTGGGGAGAGTGCCCAAGGGGGCCAGGGACACTAAGCATGGGAGGCCTCAGGCTTGGGGGCCACACTAGGCCACTGAAGACTGACCCCCACAGAGGACCCTGGGAGGATCCTACACTACTTTCCCTCCCTGTCCACTCCGTGGCCAGGTTACACAGACCAGGAGACCTGTCCAAACAGTCCTGAGAGTTAACATGGTCACCTGCTCATCACAGATGGGGAAAGCGAGGCAGAACAGGTCAGCAGGGAGACCTGCTCAGAGAACTTGGCTTGGGCTCCGAAGACCCCTGTGCTTAGAGACCCTCTGTACCCCACCCCCTGAGGTGTGACAATTACAGTGCAGAGTAGAAAGCCGGATGGAGTCTGCTGGCTCCTGCACGGCTGGGCTTTGTTCTGTTTGGCGGTGTCCCTCTCTGGGCAACCCACCATCACCATCACCCTAGCCCAGTTGCTCCGTGTGGAGCCCACCTTTTCCCAGGCCCCAGCCTCACTCTGCCCCGGGGGTGCCCTGCCCAGAGGCTAGTCTGTAACCAGGGTGGTTGTCCAGGGGGGCCGTCGTCCCTCCAGGCAATGGTCGCCCCGTCAAGGCTGGCACATGTCCGGGCAGCTTGCCCCAAGCCCAGCCCGGGCTAGGGTGGCATCTTTGGTGCTTTGGCCCCGTAGGCGGCCCAGCCCGCCTGGTGACTTGCGGGAGGCGCCGGCGGGTCCTAGGACGCGGAACCCAGGGAATCCGAGTGCAGTGTGACGTAGCCCGACGACTCCGAGGGCGAGCTTAAGAAGCTGCTGGTGCTGCCCGCGCCCGCCGCGCGCAGACCCCCGGGCTCGCCCCACGACGCGCTCAGGCCGGTCCGCAGGGTCCCGGGATGCGCGTGTGCGGCCGGGAGCGGCCTGGGGCTCCTCTCCGCGCCGCCGCCAGGGGGCGCCACGTCCCCACCGGGCTGGGCGCGGTCGGGGGCAAGGGCGCAGGCGGGGAAGGGCCCTGGCGGGCCGGGCTGGCGGCGCAGGGACTGCGGCTCCCGCTCGAAGGCTGTCAGCGCGAAGGCGTCGGGCAGCAGCGAGGCGGAGGCGCACCGAACGCCGGGCCCGGGGCGGCGGCAAGGGCTGCTGGGGGGCGAGCCGGGGGCGCGGCGCGGGCCGTCGTCCAGGACCGGGGGGCGCAGCGAGAGCAGGCTCTCGGCCGAGCGACGTCGCGGGCGGAAGGGGGGAGCGTCCTCTGCGAGGGCCAGCAGGCTGCCGCGGCGCCAATCGGGCCCGCCTGGCATCACCAGGGCGGCCAGGTCCTCGCCGGAGCCCCAGCGCGGCAGGAACGTGGGCAGCGGGACGGCGGCCCACACGTCTGCGTCGTCGTGCGAGAAGCGTCGCGTAGGCGGGACCTGTGAGGATCGCCGGGTTACCACCCATTACCCACCTGGAAAATGGGGACCTAGCCTCCCCTCCCTGAGCAGGGTGGCCTGGAGTCGGGGATCACCAGGCCAGGGGCCCCTGGTTTGAAGCTGTGCGATTTGGGGCAACTGACGATCTCGCCAAATCTCAGTGTTGTCATCTGTAGCTTGGGTCAACTGAGGAGAAGTCCCCTTGAGTGGGGTGCTGAGCCCCAAGGAAATAACACAGGTGCCAGGTTGGGCACCCTCCTAGCGCACAAGGGAACTGGGGCACAGGGGCTGGGGTGCCCCCCATGGGCTCTGTGACCTGGGGCCAGCCCATTTGGGGAGGTGAAAGGCAACCCTGGGACAAGATGGGCTCCTACTCAGAGAGGAAAGGCCTTGCAGAGGTCAGGGTATCCCCCCCATGCATATTGCGCGTCTCCAGCCCTGCCTCTTTCTACCTGCAGGTACTGCATCTTGTCCTCCTGCAAGGGCCGCAGAGGATAGAACTGGGGCAGGCCCCCCTCCTCCAGGGCAGAGAGCTCATATTTGGCCATCCTGTCCAGGGCCACAAAGTCGCCCCCGTAGCTGTAATCCAGAGAGTGCTCCAGCACTAGGTCTGGGGGGACACCACCTTCCAGGCTGGTATCTGCAGGGCAGGGCAGAAGATTAGGGCCATGGAAACTTGGGGGGCTTCAGGAGTGAACCCCCAGAGACCCCTAGAGACACATGCAGGGCTGGTGGGCCGGCTAGCAGAAAAGGAGAAGGGTGGGGTGCTCTGTTCAAATCCTGACTCTGCCCCCTTTTAGTTGCGGGGCTGGGGAAGTCACAGACCCTGAGCCAGTTTCCTCTATGGGGATGGGAACTAAATAGACACAAGGCGTTGACACTACCTGGCAGGTGGCAGGGTCTTAGCCCAGGGTCACATTGTTACTGCTGGGGAGAGACAGGACTGGGTCCTCAGGAGCCCCTGGGGGCAGTTCGCCAGGACCCCTAAAGTCAGAGACTCCAGGAAATATTCAGGCTGGAGTCCACAGCCACTGTTAACCGGAACATCTGATTAACTGAAACCCTAGTAGAGGGGCAAGCCAGACAGAAGAATGCTCCATGGGACACTAGGTCCCTTAGGGGTTCAAGCACCTCTGGGGTAAATCAGGGAATCTGAAACCTGTCCTCCCACTGACCCCACTGATCTCCCCCAGGCGCCACTCTCCACAGGGCCTTCCTCACCATCATCCGAATCCTCATCATTGGCCATGAGGGCCATACACTTCTCCCAGACAGCCTTGAGATCAGCGCGGTAGCGGTCACAGGCCCAGAGGAAGACGGGCAGCAGCAGGGCCTGGGTCACCGAGCACCACAGCACACACAGTGCCATCCAGGGGGCCGAGGCATCTGCCCGTAGGCTGCTGAAGCTCACCACCTGTGGGCACAGGGGTCGGCCTGGCACCCGGCAGGACCCCCATCACCCCGCTTCCCCTCCCAGCCTCAGTTCTCCCATATGCAGGGCAGGTCTGACTGCCCATCCGCCACAGAAGGAGGCAGAGGAGGTGACAGAACTCCAGGCTCTTCTTGGGCAGGAAAGGGCCGGAGTGTGAAGGGAAAAGTCCATGCCCGCCCACCGACAGCTGCTCACTGCCAAGATGGACGGTCACAAGACTGTGTGCGCACCGGGAAGCACTGAGTATGGCCTCCCTCCCTCGTTTCATCTGTGACCACCCGAGGACGGGGAGCCAGGATTACCATCCCATTTTTGAGAGCCAGGTCTCCAATCTCCCGGATCAGAGCCTTTCTACCATCCTCCTTGCTCCCTGGCTCGTGATCTCCTTGGCCCTGCCTCTACTCTTGGGGCTGACCGCAGACCCAAGTGGGGAATCAAAGCAGTTTCTGAGGATCAGAGGGTCTATCTCGGTGGCTTTTGGCTCATGGCCCAGGGGCCCCTCATTCCTCTGCTCCCAGGGGAGTTCACTCCTCCATTTAGAGTGACACTGAACCATTCCCCTTTCAGAGCCGAAGTGGGCATGATGCAGACATACATTGGTTCTTCCACGCGAGCTGTGTGACCTTCAGAATGATGCTAAACCTCTCTGGGGCCCAGTTCCTTCATCTGTGAAATGGGCCGAGAACATCTTGAGGCAAAGATTCCAGACACTGCACCAGCCCTGCAGCATCATGTGGGTTCCATAAACAGTACTCCCATCTATTCACTACTGAAGAGAAGCTGGGGGGCCCTACCCCACTGCTATTCCCATCTGGCTCTGCAATTTCACACATGTGCCTTCTCTCTACCAGCAAAGGGCCCCACTGCACACAGGAGGTCTCCATCTAAGGGGTACCAGACCCGTTAAGGGTGGGGCTACACCCTACCTATGAAGCTGCCACCCCCCTACCTGTCACCTGCTGAAGCTGGGGTCCTGCAGTGATGCCCTGCTCAGCTGCTGGGATGAAGCCTCTCTTGGGGTCCTTGCCCCTCCACCCGTCCCTGTCCAGCTCTAGACCCTCTTCAGGGGCTGGGCTGGAACCTTATGTGTGGGAGGGCTTGGCTACTGAGTCCAGACATCATTCTTGGGCTAGGCCTGGAGCACAGCCTCATAGACAGGAGCCCAGGCAGCCTCCATGGACCTTGGACCCTACCTGGCAGGGTCTTCAGACCAGCCCTCACCTTGACCTTCCTCAGCTGCTGGTGCATGCAAGCTAAGTTGCTTCAGTTGTGTCCAGCTCTTTGTGACCCCATGGACCATAACCCGCCAGGCTCCTGTGTCCACGGGGTTCTCCAGGCAAGAATACTGGAGCAGATTGAAATGCCCTTCTCCAGGGGATCTTTCCGATCCAGGGATCAAACCCACATCTCTTACATCTCCCACACTGGCAGGCAGGTTCTTTACCACTAGCATCACCTGAAAGCTTGTTCGGCCGCTGGGATCAAGTCCAACTCTCCAGCACACATTCAAGGCCTGTCCTGCCTCCCAATTCAGGACCAAAGCCAATTCTGCCATACCACATTCCCCCTCTGTCCACCCTGGGACCTGGGCCCAAGAGGAAGCCTGTGAGCCCACCTTCCATACCCTCTGTATCAAGTGGATCTCACCCAGATCAGGGGTGGAAAGTCTCCTGCCGTGTGATGGAAAGACCCTGGTCTCTGCAGCCACCTAACGTGGGTTCAGTTCCCACCACAGCTGCCCTGACTGTATATTGGTCACTTGACCTATCTGAACTTCAGTTTCATAACTTATAAAGTAGGGGTGATGATGATGCCTCCTGAAAGGATCAGTGTGAGGAAGATTCAGCTGCTAATGCCTGGAGCACCCAGCCCTAGTCTGTCCCAGAGCCCATGTCCCCCCTCGGGGCTCCTACCACCCGCCAGGCTCACCCACCAGCACAGGGAAGCCCATGAGGCAGTCGTAGATGACCACGATGGTGGCCACCAGGCCAGTGATCTGCAGCGAGGTCCTGGCAGGCTCCGAGCCGTCGATGGAGGAGCGGCGCTTGCCCTGCGCGTCCTCCACCACAATAGTGGGCACGGTGAAGGCACGGCGGTCTGCCCGGCGCCCCACCTGCACTGCCAGTGTCTGGAAGAGGGCAATGGCCGTGCAGACAGCACCCATGGCCATGCTGCCGCCCACCAGCAGCAGGAAGCAGACACCAAAGCCCAGGCCAATCTCAGCCACGATGAAGCGGCAGCCGTGGGTATAGAAGCGCTCACTCGTGTCATGCCAGCCGACGGCAGGCAGGGCCGACAGGATGAAGGACACCATCCAGATGCCCATGACCGTGTGGACCGCCTGCTTCTTGGCGTTGCTCAGCCTGGCACAAGGCAGGGATAAGACACAGAGGGACCTGGCGTCACTCACAGGTCTCTCCTCAAGCCCTGAGGGTCCTCGACTGCCCTGGTCCCCACGTACATCATCACATGTCCCTTTCCCCAAGCACTTCTCTACTGGGTACCTGCACACCCACACACACCTACATGCACGCACCCCTGAGCCCTCAGTGTGACACAGGTGACGCACCCCGCAGGGGGGCCCTGTCCCCACACTGAGGCCGCTGTGCGCTCAGGCACATGTACCCCCCTAGGATGTTTGTGTGCACACCGGTACCCGCCCAAGAACTCACCTGTAGTTGACAGGCCAGCGGACCATCCACATGCGGTGGTAGGAGAGGGAGGTGACGGAGAAGCAGGTGGCCAGGGTGAGGGTGTAGAAGGTGGACACGAAGACCTTGCAGAGGCCCTCGTTCCACTCGTAGTCGGGGCGCTGGCGCCGCAGCTGCACCACGGCATAGGTGGCGATGGGCACGGCCACGTTGAGCATGTGGGTGGCCGCCAGCATGCACAGCAGGAACTCTAGGGGCTTCCACTTCTTCTGCTTGGCCCCCACGCTGAGGATGCCCCAGGCGTTGGCCAGCAGCGAGAGGCCTCCGCACGCCAGCCAGCCCACCGCACTGCCAGGCAGCCGCCTCTCATCACTCATGGTGCAGACGGGAGCTGGCCGGTGGCTGGGACATCCTCTTCAAGCCGGGCCTCAGCTCAGCGCAGCAGTCCTCACACGTGGCGGCCCAGGGACACCGGGGACCACGAGCATCTGCGGGGGGCAGGGGCGGGCAACACAGGGCACTCAGTGACTCTCCCCTGGCTCCAGCAGCAGAGCTCTTGGGGCTCCTGCAAGTGGGAGAGAGAGGGGTCCCCTGATGCTCCGTTATCTGTCCGGTCCTGGCTTGGGCGGGGCTGCTTTGCCTTCCTCTCTCTTCTCTGAGGCCTCCTGGCTCCTGGGGGGGTGTATACAGTAGTGCTCAATCAGTGCACATCCCCTCACTTCCATCTACTCCTGGTAAAGGTGCAGCATCTAGGCTTGCTTCCAGGCTGCGTGCATCCTCAGGGAAGCTGCCAGGTCAGGCCCAGGTGGGCCCTGTGCCACAGGCGTACCTGGTGTTGTCCCAGGACCAGTCCTCTCACCTTCACACTTCCCAGACCCACACGCAGCCCACATGACGCTGCCCCAGTGCATGATGGGGGCCCTCAGCCTCATCCGTCCCACTTCATTTGGCCAATGAGGACAGGCCTGGAGGATGAGCCCCCTGAATCTCTGCGTGAGGAAAGGGTGATCTGGGGACCAGTTTCCTGCCCACTCTGGGAAAGCATGGCCTGCTTGTCCTGGGTCAGCCCCCAGCAGGCCTTCCACGGCTGGGCACACCTGGAAGGCCCTGGCAAAACCTCAGGCTGGGAGTCCCACCAAGCTCCAGCACACGAGCTGTGTGGCCCCACAAAACCTCACTCATATCCTCTGAAATGAGGATGATGATGCTTCCTCCAGGGGGCAGTTAGGTGGACAGACGCCTCATCTCTAAAGCCCAGGGTAGGCCAGGTCACAAACACAGTGGGTGCTCCGGACACCTTGAGTAACATGGGACTATAGCTGGCCACAGACCAGAACTTTGCCCCAAGGACAGCCTGCACACAGGATCCAGGGACACAGGACCCAGGCAGGAGGCACGTGTTGGGGAGCTCCCCCATCCTGCCAGAGAGTGAGAGGGTGATCCCCCCTTCCAGCCTGGCACCTCCCTGCACAGAACAGTGGCCAGTCGTCTGATATGAGGCCCACCATAGCAGGCCACTCTGGCCACAGTCTGGAGCAGGCAGTGTGGGGAGAAGCACAGTGCTAAGTGCAGGCCTCCTGTGTACGCTGCCTACACTTGGGCCTTCTCACTCTCTAGCCTGTTTAATCTCAGTGGCTGCAATTCTCTTGTCCCCAACAGAGAAGATCCCCTGGAGAAGGGAATGGCTACCCACTCCACTATTCTTGCCTGGAGAATCCCATGGACAGAGGAACCTGGCAGGCTACAGTCCATAGGGTCGCAGAGAGTTGGACATGACAGAGACTAACACTTTTAACACCTATGGGTACCCCTGAACCAGACACAGCCATATGATCCCCCAGGCACTGTTCCCAGCTTGGTGTGGACAGGCCATTGCAGGCCCCTGGTACTCAGGACAGGGGAAACACTTCCCAGCCCACTGCTGGGCGCCCCTGCTGTGTTGTGCAGTGTGTGGCCTTGACCCCTGTGGACACCAAAGGACCTCTGAGTCCTATGAGTATCATTCATCTCTGTGCCCCTGCTACAGGCCTGCCTGGGCCCCTGACCCAGATGAGAGTCTATTCTGGACCACACTAGTGCCCACTAATGGCCTTAAGGGGGGCTGGGGGACTTCTGGAGCCAGACAACTTCCTTCCCAAACATTAGGCTTCTACTTATACACCTGTTGTTCCTTCGTCACCCCAGACCCAGCATGGAAGGAGAGGTGGCCCCACTGGACCCTCCAGCAGTTGTTCAGGCGTCCAGCAAGCCTCCTTGACCTCAGCATACAGAGGCCACTGGTGTGGGGTAAAGAGCTGTTAAGACTCCAACTCCAGCTCCCCAGCCAGTTACATGACTTAGCTGGGCGTTAGTTTTCTCATCTATAAGTGGACATGAGGGTATCTATCCGGAGAAGCACGTGGGTAGCCAGGAAGTTATGCCAGAGAAAGTGCTCAGAATGGAGCCAGGCACATAGAAAGTGCTCAGTAAATGCTGGCCGTGTAGATGTGTGTACTAAAGGCCTCCCTGCTCTCTGAGCTACAGCACCTCTCAAGGTCCAAGACATTGAGCTCAGAGGTGTACTTGAGCCTCAGACCTGCAGGCAGACACAAGGTAACCCTAACCGAAACCTGGGACAGGCCAGCTTTGGGGGTAATGAGGCCCCAGGGCTACCCTAAGGGGTACCTTCCTGGGGTCTGGCAGCCTACTCTGGGTCCAGAATGGGCAGAGTACACATGCTGCTGTGGGTCAGAGGCTTATGTTATCAAACAGAAAACCAGGTTCACCATGCACCTGGGCTGGTGTCTATTTCTACTTGCATTGGGCTTCTGTGGCTGTCAAACTGGGAGGCCTTTCCTCAGATGCCCAAGCAGGCTGTCTGATTCCTGGGACCCTGGGCCCAGCCCAGCTCACGCTACCCACCTGTTGATTACTAGTGCAGAATGGTGGGGAAGATGCCACGGGCTGCCACTGGCACAACCCTTCATGGTGCCAATTCTTCTGAGTCTAGCCTAACAGTGTCTCACTTCAGGGAAGGGTCCCAGGTGTGTGGGCAGGAGAATGTGCCCTACAGGGGACATTCATCCTTCCAACAGGTGCCTTCCTCTCAATTCATATGCCCAGTGATCTTGTCTGAAGGACTTCCATCATCCCTGGTGGTCCAGTGGCTAAGACTCTGAGCTTCAAATGCAGGGGTCCCCAATCCCTGCAGATCAGGGAACTAGATCTGTAACTAAAACCTCGTACAGCCAAACAAATAAATAAATGTATATATATTTTTAAAGATGGTTAAGCAGAGGTAAAACCATTTGCCCGAGTTCTTATGTGCCTGAGCCAGGATCCAAATTCTGTCTGACATCAAAATCCTGACTTCTTATACATTAAAATGCTTGGATACTTGGCTTTTTCTTGTTCCTTGAGCTGAGGTTGTCTTTCTGAGCCTCCTACCCAAACAAGATGGGTCCTACTGTCCCAACAATACAGACAGGAACAGTGAGGCTCAGAGTCCAGGGCAACACTGGGAGGAAGCCTGGACTCTGTGGACTCCTGAGCTGGTTGGTGGTCCTGGGATGGGGGAGGACTATCTCCGGGATGGGCTGGGAAGCGGACAGGACGGTCTCCAAATGCAGAGTGAGAGCGGTCTGGCTCTGCAGAAACCAGGAGACCCTCTTCTTCCAGATTGGTGACACCTTCTGCTCATTCACCGGGAGCAGGGCCAGACCCCAACACGCCGCATCACAGTCTCCGCAGCATTCCAGGACCGGACTTCTCCCTCTCTTGCATCCCGGAGCCGCTCCCTGCCGTCCCCTCCCCCTAGTACATCGCTGGGCAGGCTGCAGGTGAGGCGGGCCTGGGACCCACCGGACTCCCTCCGCAGGGTCTGCGGGCGGGGCCCCGACGTGACGTCACGGCCGCGGGCCAATGAGGCCGCATGGCCCCAGGGCTCTATTGCGCAACAAAGAGAACCCAGAACTTAAAAGGATTCCCGGGCTCTGCTGCCGCCCCCAGGCTGCTCTCCGCCCGCGCTGCTGCCCATCGGTCCCGCAGGGACCCGCTCGGCCGCCGCCCAGGGAGGAGCTCTCGGCGCGGAGCCTTCACATCTCCAACACGCCCCCCGCCCGCCACGCCCGCCCCCCCGCCCCCAACCGCCGCGGTCCCTGCTCCTCTGTCCTCCGATCCCCTCCCGACCTGGCGCTCGGTCCGACCCCAGCGGGGCCCCCGGCCCTGCCTAGCCCCGAGGGCGCGTCCGAGCGGCGGCCGGGAGCCGAACGCCGACGGGACTGCGGTCCCGGACGCCCCCCGAGCTTCTCTGGACAGGGGTGGGCCCGGGACCCTGGATCGGCCATCCCCGCCCCCTGCAAGCAAGTCCCCCGGGGCGGCGCTTCCAGGCCCAGAGGGAGCGGCCGACCCCGGGGAAGTTACCCCGAAGGTCCCCAAGTTGGGGGGGCGGGGTGCGCAGACCTAAGCGGAGCCCGCAGCCATCGGACAGGCCCTGTGACGGGCAGACCGCGGACAGCCCCTCCCCGCCCGAAGTCCCCCCGCCTGGGGTCGCCTGCCCGGCCGCCTCCGGGCCAGGGCGGCGGCGCTTACCCTGCATTCGGGCGCCCGAGGCTCCAGTTCGCTGCTCCCGCCTCCGGCTCCGGCTGCGGCTCCCGCGCCCCACGGCCGAGCGCGGGCCGCCGGGGGCCGCGAGGGCGGCCGGCGGCGGAGCGGCCCGCGGGCCGGGGCATCCTGGCGGCGGCCGCCCGTGGCCGGCGCGTTCCGCTCAACTCGACCCCGCCGCCCCTCCCTCGCTCCCCTCGCGCCGCCGCCGCCACCGCGGCTGTGCTCGGATCCCGCCGCTCGGCTGGCTGCGCCTCGGCGGCCGGGGGCGGGGGGCGGAGCAGGGCGCATGCCTCCGCGGGCGCCTCCGCGCCGCCCCTCTGACCGCCCCGCCCCCGCCTCTCGGAGGCGCGGCCCGCTGAGTCTGTCTGTCGGTCCGCGAGTCTGTGGGTCCTAAGCCTCGCATCGGCGGGGGCGCGCCCTCCGCATGCGCGCCTCCCGGCCGAAGTCCCCTAGGGAGGGCGGCGTCTCCGGCGAAGCATGGGCAATCTTGGCCTCTTGCTGTCGTCTTGGGTCTGTCCACACTCTGGACGCTGGACACGGCCTGCCAGCCGCCTGGGGGCTTGGGGCAGGAATGGACAGTGGGAACCTAGGGTCGGGAGTAGAGGGCTCAGGGACGGCTTCTCAAAGAAAGCCGGATCTAAGGTGAACTATAGGGGCGGAGCAGGGAGAATACTTGGGGGGGACCTGAGGACTAGCGGCCTCCAGAAATTAGGGAGTCGTTCATGCGGGGAGTCCGGGCAGGGAGAAGTGAGGTTGGATCAGCTAAAGGTTCAGACATAGCTTCTGGCCGGCGCGGAGGTTGGGGAGTGGCGGGGGCGGGGGGTCCACCATGGGAATAAGGGATCGTGTGAAGGCACCACTGGGCTGCCGGTTTTTACCTCTCCTCCCATGGGCTCAGAAATGTTCTCTGTGAAGCTGAGACCAGACCACTCAGCTGGAAGGAGGCAGGAAGGGCGAGTCGGAGTCCCTGGCCCTCTCTCCTCCCTCCATCGGGAGTTCACCCTCCACGTAGCTAGCTGGGACAGAGGCTGTCACCACTAGGCTAGGAGGGGAAACCCAGTAGTCACCTTGATGGGGGTCTCTGGAGACCCAAGTCACAAGAGAGAGTGGCCGCTGGCATCCTGGCATCCTGGCCTCCCTTCCAGCCAGAGGATGCTGCCTGCCTCTTCTAGGAAGCCAGTGACCACATGCATCCTGGACAAGAGCCCTCCAGAGTCACTCCCGGGCATCACAGCATTGTCCTGCCACACATCTGGGAGGCATCCATGAGCGGGAAGCCCTGTGCCCAGAGGAAGGTAGGCATCTGCCCAGGACCAGAGTCAACCAAATGCAGCGAGTGCTGGCTGCGCCACCCCATAGCCTGGCTCCTGTGCCCACCTACACCGGTTCCACACCTGGAGACAGCTGGAGAGTTAGGAGCAGCTTTTAGGGGACCCAGAGGGAGCCTTAGGGTCAGTCTTGTGAGACACATTAAAGCTGAATAGCATGGTTCCACAATGAAACGGGGTTGGTGAGTGCGAGTCCTGGGCCATGTGCTCCCTGAGTGTGGCTTCTGGGTGATCAGGGCCCCTGTGAGCTCTCCGTGGACAGGCCAGCTCCCTGCCCATGTGGTCCTGGTGATAAACAGACCAGCAGCAGTGGGAGGCTGACACAGGGTAGCTGGTAGTCAAGTGTGGCATTTCTAAGGCCATCCAGAGCCTTGGGCCCGACTGCTGCCCAGCTGGCAGAAGGCGGCATGCCCCACGCCTGTGGCCCCAAGTGCACCTCCACAGCTCACCACGGCCACCTGGACTGGTACCCCTGCCCCAGCTGGCTCTGGGGGCATGTGGGAGATAAGCTTCCCAGGGCTGCCTTGGGGAACCCCAGGACCAGGGTACTTGGGGCCTGGCATGACTGACTATGGTTTCTCAGAGCAAGGTTTGGACGGCCTGCACAGGATGGTCTTGCTTGCCCTGCCAGGCAGGCCACCTCCTCCTCCCTCCCTGCCTTGGGCACCCAGGAAGCTGGCATGGGAGGTGGGGTATGGAGCTGGGGAGGCTGAGGCAGCCTCCAGGGGCTGGGTTGCTGTGGCCTCTTGTGGGTGTTCCCTCCCGATGCTCCCAGGCAGGAAACAAACCCGTCAGCCGGGACTGGGGCCGAGACGGATTCCAAAGGTCTTGGCGGGTGTTTCTGCACATCTGGAGCCGCATTCTCTCTCCTGGGCCCAAGGGAGCCCCGTGTGAGGATGCGCCATTGACGACCAGTCTCATCTCCAGGCTTCGGGGATGAGCCTGGGTCAGGAACATTCTCACAGGCAGTGATGACCAGGAGTGTTGTTGGAGGGGACTTTCTCAGCTGTGGGTGGGTGGGTGGGTGGGGACCTGGACCCCGCAGTGGCCTCAGCAGCTTACCTGCCCTGAGGCTGCTGGACCAGACACTTGCGGCGCACACACATGCAGCCTCCTCCCTCACACGTGCACACACGTGTTTGCAGACAGGGATACCAATACAAGTGCATGCACGCACACAGGCTGACACACTGCCCCTCAGACCCCCATGCCACAAGCCTTCCCAGTAACCCCACTTGCCCTAGTGGCTGGGGGCTCCTCCTCAGGCACAGAGGCCCTGGCACTAGCTGGGGAGGACCCCCTCCGGTAGAACCCCTGCCTCTTGCTCTGAGGTGTTCGAGCTGCCTCTGGTGAGGAGAGGCCAGGCCCAGGGCAGGGCAGCTGTGGTCGGTCTGGCTGAGTTTGGCTCTTTCTTTTTTTAAATATTTGTCTGTACTGGGTCTTAGTTGCAACACGAGGGATCTTCAATTTTCATTGCGGCATGTGAGATCTAGTTCCCTGACCAGGGATTGAACCCTGGTCCTCTGCATTTGGGAGCGTCTTAACCACTGAACCACCAGAGAAGTCCCTGAGTTTGGCTCTTTCTGCCGAAACTTTGTCCTCACAAGTGCCCCAGCCCCCATCAATTGGAAGGCACTGGATGGGGCCTCAGAGCCTGGAACCAAGGCCCCTGGGGTGGGGTGGGGGGTGGGAAGGGAGGGAGAGGTGATCTCTCTGACGAGCAGGTCATCAGGCAAACGCAAGTGGGCGCTAAGGCAGGTCCAGGTCCAGACACCCAGAGGAGTAAGGGGCAGGAGGGTGGCCCCAGGAAGGTAGAGGAGCCCACTAGGCCCCTGGGTGACCCCCAGATCCCACACCCAGGGAGAGTGCAACCCCCCAAGACACACGACCACCCAGACCAAGGTCCAGCCAAACAGTAGCTTTATTAGTGAAGCTGAACTCTACATACGGTACGTGTGTGCCCAGGTCACCCCAGGGACTGCGCGGGCATTGCGACAATACTGTGTAGCGTTTACATTGGGGTGATATAAATAAAGCTTTGGTGTAGAGGTTTTCGGGAGAGGTTAACACTGTGAGACAAACACTTCACACAACCCCAGTTGTCAACGTGAACTGGGTTTTTGGCCGGGGGGTAACTTCTAATGATGTGGCGCTGGGGTCTGTTCCAGGCTGGAGGGGCGTCTAGGCCTGAGTCTCTGCCTGGCCCTGCCGCTTCGCCTTCATCTGCAGGTACCGCCCTTTGCCTTCCTCGAAGCGCTTCTTCTCGTCCTCAGTCTCGGGCTGTGGACACACAGAGGAGCAGGCAGGTTAGAGAACCAGGGAACGTGGGCACCGCCCCTGGAGGGCACAGAGAAGCCGGGCCAGGCCCCATCTTCCTGCAGCCCGTGGGGCAGAGACCCCACATTACTTTCCACAGCAGGCGGAATGCTGAGCCCAGGGCCTTCGAGAGAATGAACTTTAGCTGAAAATGCAGTTGATAATGAACTCGGAAGAGGGGCCAAAGGGGGACCCTGTGTTTGCACTCCCAGGGAATGCCAGCTACTCTTGGTCTCTGCCCCAAAGAGAAGTGGGGACAAACACCGTGCTGACTGTGTGACCTTGAGAAGGCCACTTTACCAGGAGCATGTGACCGCTTTGTGGGCAGTCACCCCTGGCCAGCACAGAGGCTTAGGAAGTGGCACCTCGTGTCCACCTCGTCTCTTCTCTGTACAACCTAAGAAGCCAGGTCCTCAAGTGACCAGAGACTTGGCCAAAGGCCATGTATCGCCCAGGACCATCCTCGCTCATGCCTGCTGACCAGTATGACAGTGAATGGACCCCCTTTCACTCTTGAGGTTGGCCTGACCCAGTCACTAAGTGCTGTGGCCCCAGACGTCACGGCAGCAGCACCATTGGTCACTTCCAAGGCCCCATCTGTCCCACCGCAGAGTTCTTTCTCACCGCCCAGGGGTCAGGGATTCAGGCTTAAAGAGCTCTGCTAATTCCTCTGGACAACACTGCCTTGCGACACTCTGAGGGTGTCTGAAAGCCAAAGAAACGGGGCAGGCGCCCTTCAGCTACAATGACACCAAGCCCCAGCAGCTATTTTTAGGCCCAAGGGTTTTACAGCAAATGGTATATTGACAAAAGAGAGAACAATCAGCCAGAGGACGGAATGTCAGGTTATACCCAACACTCCCTCCCTTTCAGCCTTCTCAGAAATGGGTCTCTAAATGTCACCAGGTGTGAACTATCAGAACCTCTCGGCCTGGAGCCAACAGAACATCCGGGCATCTGAAGCACTAGGCTGTGCTTCTGAGAGTGGTTCTGGTCCCTGACTGAAGACTCTCGGGGCACACGTGGAAAACGCTGCCTTTTCCAAGATACTTTATTGAAGGCCGGCTCTGGTTTCATCTCTGGCTGACTTTTTCAAAAATGAAACTTGACGCTATGCAATTTGACCTAAAACAGCCCAGGAAAATAGAATGTTCTATCTCCATTTTAGCAGGAAATTCTAAGTCGGGGGGGCGGGGACACAAGACATCCTTGGGGCCCCAAGTACTCCAGCCCCTGCTGAAGGCACCCCATGAAAACAAGGCCACATCCTGCTGAGCCCAACCCAAGGCTCCCGCGTACATGCAGGTAAAAGGTGCAAGATCGGAGCTTCTCAAATGTGCATGTACAAGTCACTGAGGATCTTCTAAGTACAGATTCTATGTGTCTGCAGTGGGTCCGGGGGCTAGGACCCATTTCTAACACATGTCGGGTGATGCAAGGCAGCTTGCCCATGGAGCACTGTAGGTAGAAGGACCCTGGTCCCTCTCCATGTCCATCCCTGTTCTAAATGAAAGTCATGTCTGACTCTTTGTGACTCTATGGACTGTAGCCTGCCAGGCTCCTCTGTCCAAGGGATTCTCCAGGCAAGAATATTGGAGTGGGTTGCCATGCCCTCCTCCTAAGGATCTTCCTGACCCAGGGATCAAACTCAGGTCTCCGTCATTGCAGGCACAGCCAAAGTGGCCAAGAATGCAAGGTCAGTGCCACCAGGCTAAGAGAGTAGGGACTTTTTCCTCTCCCACCTCTGTATGGGACTTGCCTGGCATGGTTGACCTGTGGCTCCCATCCATGATACATGAAAACCCACTGGATTGTACATTTACATGGGCGACCACACAGTACATAATAATATCTCAAAACCACTGCAGAGGTGTGAGTGCCATCCTAGTTTACAGAAAGTCAAAGGGAAGGTTCAGCGTGGCGGGCCCCCACCCAAATCCGGGAACCCGAGGGAGGCAACAGGGCAGAGGTGATGTTCTCGGAACTCAATCAGGGCTGGATACACACGCTCCATGAACACACTGAGCACCCTCCATGGGCCCCTGCCTTGGGAGCTGACTGAATGGCTGACCACACACCAGGAAAGAGGTGGGCGGTGCTGCACTAGGAAAGTGACAGTGGCCTGGATCAAAGGCCAAGTGGAGCAGAGTAAGACGGTCTCAAGGGCCAGGTATAATGAGGGTTCCTGGGAAGCCATGCAGGCACCCCCCAGCTCGTGAGAGTCTGTGTAACCACCCAGGAGGCGTCCAGGGTTATCACACCCCCCTCCTATGAGGATATGGGGCAGAGGCTGAGTGACCTGCCCAAGCAACCGCCTGTAAGAGGCAGAGCCACAGTTTGAGCTGCTGCCATCCCCTAGGCCAGCTTGTGCTGACAGGCTCTCAGGGGTGGGGCTGCTGGTGGGCAGCAGGGCACACGGTGGCCCTCCAGCATCACCCTGGTGAACATCCAGAATGAATCTGGAGCCCACCTGAGTCTGCAGGGCCCCAGCCTCTATGGCCTTCTGCAGCCAGGAGGGGACAGGTCAGGGACAGGGGCAGATTCCCCTTCCAGCCCTGGCACCAGGCACCTCCCGGAGGAGGCAAAGAGACGGACGCCGCACCTTCCCTTCCCACCAGGTCCCAACGCACCCTCAAGGGCGAGGGGGGCTCACGTGGCCCTGATGTGCGGCTGTGATGAGCCTGGCCCTCCAGCCCTCCATCAGGTTCCCCCAAATGACTGCCACTACCCCACTCCCAGAAGTCTTTATAGACATGTGCACTGAAGGTTCTGGACGCTTCTCTCAGTGCACGACCCCAGGAGGGCAGAAGCCCAGGTGCAGGTATAAGACCTAGGCAATTCTGGTGTCCGCCCGGCAGGGAGCGGGGAGGAGCCACAGCCCGGCACCAGGCCCCAAGGTTGCTGTTCCAAGCGAGTCCCTGACGTTCAATATTCCGCAGCTAATTCATCAGCCAGGATCTGCCCTCAGACAGACCTCCTGCCGCCCGATGACGGATGTGCGGGCAGCGGGCCAGCTGCAGAGCGCGGCCAAACCCTGTTCGGCCTGGGAACAAGGAGCTGGCGAGGGCTCACCCCTCACCTTGTCTCCGGGGATGGCAGCCTGTGCGGGGAACTCTGGGCTCTGTGGATTCAGTGCTGCCACCCCACATGCTGATGGCCCTTTCCTGCCCACCTGCCCCGGGGGGTGTTATAAAGACACCTCAGGGCTGGGGAGAGGTGTGTGGGGGCAGAACAGGGGTGAGCAACTCTGCTCTCGGTGGAGGCAGGGTCCTACCCGGCCGGCTGCTGGACGCTCAGCCTCCCCAGGGCTGTGAGCTCGGATAAACAGCTCTCCCAGCCAAGTGACTAAGAGGGGCCACCACTTCCCTGCTGGGCGCGGAGCTGGCAGAACTAGACAGATGGCTCCCTGCACGCGGCCCCACCCACGGCCCAGCTGCCGCTGCCTCCTCGCAGCCGTCTCCCTCCATCCGGCAAAGTAAATAAATACATAAGTTGTTGGCTGTTGCTGTTTTTAATGGGGGGTTGGAGGTGACGGGGAGAAGGACAAAGTTCCTCCGTGGGAATCATACTTCCTCTCAAGTGCCTAAAGCTGTTGGCAGGAACTACCAATCCCTGCAGGCCACCCGTCCCCCAGCCTGGGGGTGAGGGCTTCCTGTGCATTTGAAAAAGCACAGGTGACAGCCAAGGAGCCCACGGGCAGCTCAGGGTGTGGTGACCCCTGTTTACCTGCCTGGTGGAAGAGACAGTGTGCACCAAAGGCTCCGGACGCTTCTCTCAGCGCCGGGAGGACATCGGAATTGACCAGGTCTGGTACCTGCACCTGGGCCTCTCCCCTCCTCGGTGGGGTGCCAAGGACCATGGGGTCACCGGGACCTGCCATGCAGCCTCCAGGATGCTCCCGGGGCCAGCTGCGAACCAGGAGTCTCCAGGAGGTGACGTGGTGAAGGGTCTCCTGTGGGGCCAGTGCAGGCCACTCTCCGCACACAGCAGTTACACTGTGTGTGTGTGTGTGTGTGTGTGCTCGCCAGCACACTCATGAACTCCTGTCATCGTGAACAGCCTCAGAGACGAAGTGTACTCCTGTTTGCCAACACATAGCCGACGCCCTGGGAGGAGGGCACTGGGCCCTGGGGGTTAACTTAAGGCAGCTGGATCTTTGGAAGGGCATACTCAGGCCCAGGGACACAGGAGTGGGGGTGGGGTCCCGGGGCATGGGCCCCCTCTGCTGGGGGGCGCCCTGCTGGCTCTTGCCTGCTGGCTCTGGGCCTCCGATGTTCATCTTTCCCTCCTCCCGCCAGCACTGTCTCCCGGGCTCCTTTCCACTGGTGGGGAAGCCTGTGGCTTTCAGAGCCTAACAGTGCAAACCAAATGTTTTCCATTTTGCATTCTCTGTGCTTCAAGAACACACATTTGGAACTTGGCAGAGAGGGTGAGTGACTAAGTTCCACCCTCAGTAAAATCAAGAGCTTGTCCTTTTTGTAATTAATGAATGTCTGGTGCGAAGAGGGTTTCCAGTGGTAATAGAACAACTTCCTGTGAGCCTGAGGGACGCAGACCTTCTTAATTAGGAAACCATGCAGCACAGCCTCTCCAGCCTTCATAACAGGAGACGAGAGGGATCTTGGGAAAATCACCAGGCAATTAAGATATCGTCTGATGACTGGGGCCACTTGGCATGGTGTGGCCAGGGGCACTGGCGAGCTGCCCACAGGCGGCTGTGTCCCCCGGCTGGGCCCACAGACCCTGACCCGGGGCGGGGATGGGCTGGGCACCGGGAAGCCACAGTCCGCGGTCTGGTGTCTAGTTCCTAGGGGCTGCAGGCTGGACTGTGCAGCTATTGCGCCAGGCTCAGCACCGCAGCCCCCAGCACACAGCATCACAGCCTCCAATGACACAGCCAATGTGGAGAGTCGTAAACACCCTCACTGGGGGTTCCCCTCACTCTACAGCACTGGCTCCTCTCCTCAAATAACTGCCCTCCTGTGCGACCATGAAGTTCTCCTGCAGAAGGGTCAACAGGTGGCCAGGAGAGGCAGGGAACACAGGTGCTGCCAGGCAGGAGGGTGCCACCCCCACAGGAGAGGGGGCTCGGGACCTGCCCGCAGTGCTGGCCCCCGGCCCGGGTGTGCTGACACGCCAAGCCCTCCCACGGGCTGGGCCCGGGCCAGGAGCTGCGCTCTCACTGCCAGCCTTTGCCCTGTGTGCACTGTGTCAGCATCTTTCCCGCCGCCTGTCTGAGGCCACACGGTGCCCGGAACACAGTGGGGTCCCGGAAGCATCTGCTGAGTGAATGAACAAGCAAACCAATGAAGATCAAAGCAAGAAAGTCTGAATTCCAAACTGACGTGACTCTGTGTTAAATATCAGAACCGACTCAATGGACGAGTTTGAGCAAACTCTGGGAGATGGTGAAGGACAGGGAAGCCTGGCATGCTGCAGTCCACGGTGTCGCAGAGTCGGACACGACTGAGTGACTGAACGACGATTCAGAACTGAGGATTCTGCTCAGAGGACACATTCAGGCATCCTCCACCTCGAGGAGCTCCAGAAGGCTAGGACCACTGAGGGGCTCGATAGGGGCCTGTGCTGGCGACAGGAGGCACGAGTCGGGTGTCCAGTACACCTGGGGATGGACCACGCCCCAGATGAAGCATCTCTACTCCTGCAGGCAGGGCTGGCATGCTATTCTCTAATTCTGTGCGCACCTCCCAGTGAGTGGGGAGGCCCTTCTGCACCCTTCCTACCCCTGGGGGGTTCCAGGGTCTTTTCGTCCTTGTATCTCTGAGCACCCAGGAAGGGGCCGCCTTGGCCAAGGGGTTCAAGGTCTGCTCCATGTCGACTTCATGTCAAAGTCACGTCTCATCGCTGGCACCGTGATCTGGGTGGGTGCGGATAACCCACCCCAACACCTAGTGAGGAGGTGGGTTGGCACTGTGTGAATTCAGTGCTCAGTTCCCGCTGTGGGCCCAGAGCACACCCCAATACCAGCCCCATCCTGGAATAGGGAACGGCCTCACGGGCACACAGGCCTTGGGAGCCGGTCCTCCTCAGGAAACCTGTATGGTGACTGGCCCTGGATGGGGCCCTGAGGTTTGGCCGTGATGGAAGGAGGAAACACCTACAGCTGAGAGAGTACAGAGCTCACATTTCACCACTTCTTGGTGGAGCCCCACCAGTTATGAGCCCGCCCCTCCAAGAAAGAGGGAAGGCCAATGGCCTCCTCAATTTCCTCCCTGCCTCCTGTTTTCATCCTGATCTGTCATTTCAGTGCTGGCAACAGAGGCCCCCGGGTCCAGGCCCTGTCTTCCACCTGTCAGCAGTTCCTGGTGGACCAGGAGGGGACGGTCTACAAGCAGCAGCCAAGACCCCCGCACCGCAGGTTGCTCTGAGGTTTGGGTTTTCTGGAAGCCAAGCAAACCGGCTTTGAAAAGACCCTGCTCCATGACCCCAATGTGAAGTGGCCATGCTTCTCAGCTCACCGGGGAAAACAAATGATCCTTTTCCAAATGACCCACAAAGCAGTTGTGAATGCCCGTGTCCAAAATTGGCATCATGTGACTGCCCTGGCACAGGGTCCAGGTGGCTCCCTTGGTGAGGGGAGACCTCCTCCAACACGGGTCTCCCAGGACCTCAGGGTCTGCAGCACCCACGTCTGAACCAGAGAACAGAAACCAGCTTTGCTCCCGCTTTAACACAGGGTCCACTAGTTCTCACGTTTGGTGGGACTAAAGTCCTCCCACTCCCAGGTTGAAAAGTCACCCCTAGGAGGTGCTGGGACCAGTGTGGAAGCGGGTCCCAGGGAGCCACCCCTCCAACTCTGCCCTTCACCCCGACCCTCGAGGTCAGAGGGCACAGCTGCAGGGAGGCCTTCAGAGGGAGCTGGCTGGCTCCACAGGCCACACTCGCCTTTAACAATCAGCCTGGAAGTGCCGGCATCTGCTGGCGCGGTGCAGAGGGCCCTCCCAGCATAAAATATTCATCAAGACAAACTCCCACAGCCACGCTGCCTTCCGTGTCAGCCAGGCCCTGGGGACGGGAGCTAAAAATAGACAGGAGGAGAAGTGCTGACAATGGGGGTGGGGAGGGCTGAGCCCCCACGTGCCACACGTGGGCTCAGAGACAGACGACGCGGTGTTGGTGGTTCCCCAGTGAGTGCTGCAGAGGCCAGGCTGGAGGCTGGGGACTCTGCCCACCCTCCCCTACCAGAGGCTATTTTTATCCACATCGGTGGCCCCAGGACACCTCAGTGAAGAATCAAAGACCATCTTTAATTAGCAAGGATAGCCTGAGTCTACATGCAGCCAGCCAGTGAGAAGCAGCCATCACCAGCACTGGCCCCGAAAACCTGGGAATTCAGTCCCCGTCCCATTCCCTTCATCAAGCAGGTGACTTCCCCTCGCCTGCCCACCCCCATCCCAGGTTCCTGGGTTTCTGGAAAGGGCGCAGGCAGCCTCCCAGGTACAGAAACGGGCCCAGCCTGGGAAGGCCAGGGGCTCCTCCACAAAGGGCTCCATGATCACAAGCAGCTCTCCATGGAGACTGGACCCTGGGGGAACCCAGACTGCTGCCGGCACTGGTCTTCCCAGCAGGCTGAGTTCTGGGGTACAGGCAGGGCGGAAGGGGCACCACAGTGCCTTCAACTGAGCCTAAAGCAGCCCCTGGGCAGGCACGCCACACAACCACCAATAGCCGGACTGCAGACCTTGCCAGGACACCCTGTCCACCTGCATCTACAATGGAAGGAGCCTTTTCAAAATGAAGATGGTGGATATCCTCAGATATCCTTGGTCTCAGGGCCATGTGGGGGGCCCTGCAGGCCCCACTCCTTCAGCCAACAGCAGAGGAAAGGGCCGGAAGGAGGTCCTGGGCCAGGCCTGCCCTCCAGCAGCTCAGGGGGGCCACACGTGGTCGCTGCCCCTCCTCTCCTGTGACCAGCCCCATCCCCAGCCCTCTCAGTTGCTGGCTCCTTTTGAGCTCCCCCTTCTACCAACTCCAGGCTGTTTCCAGGCAACAGGAGTCACGGGGTGATGGGGGGAGGAGTAATAAGGCTTTATCCAGAGAGGGGAGAGAAGGTCATCGAAGGAGGAAATTATCTGGGAAACCATGGCAGGAGCTGACATCGTGATGACTGGAGGGAAGTGTCCTGGCAGAGGAACAGCCAGTGCAAAGGCCCTGAGGTTTGGGTTTCAATTGGGAGAACCTGTATGGTGACGGGCCCTGGATGGGGCCCTGAGGTTTGGCCGTGACGGAAGGAGGAAGCACGGGAACAATGGCGGCCGACCTGGCTGGACCTGTCTGTGCCCAGGGCACCAAGGAGCTGCTGAACCATCGAGGTGGGAGAGGCACCGAACATGATTCTGTTCTAACGTTTGCACGGACACAGTGCAGTCAGGGAGGTGGCAGCAGGAACAGGGCAGGTATGTGGCTTGGAGCTGAGAGGGGAGAGGAGCCAGGCCGAACACACCAGGAGGAGCGGGGTTCTGGGGGGAGGAGGCTGGGAATGTTATGCTTGAGATGCCTGCTGAGACCCTGGGGAGGAAACAGAGGCGGCCTGGGGCCTGGGCCCACCCCCAACCGAGGGCAGGGTGCAGGCGGGCTCTCTCAGAGCCCGGGTGAGCTGGCCATGGGGTGGCTGTCTGAACACTGCAGAGTCCCTCACAGTTGAGTCATGCCAAAGCCAGGGAGAGGTCAGTGAGATTAAAGATGGAGAGCATCTTTGGATGGGGCTGCCCTGCTGGAGCCTGGAGGCGAGGGAGGCAGGAGGATGGAAGTCAAGGCCTCGCTTGTGTGTGGTGCGAATTCAGTAAATAGGACGGAGATGCTGGGGGCGGCCAGGCTGACAGGTGTCCCCAAGGGGCCCTGTGGCAACATGGACAGAGACGGGACAAGGGTCTGGAGAGAACAAGGGTGAGCCTGCACTTGGGGCCGAGAGGGTCAAGGCTGGAGGTCAGGTCTGTGGGTAGAGGTCAAGGGGATACAGATCATCAACCAAGGGGCCAGGTGGGGTGGCAGCCATCCCGCTGCGCCATCAGGGTGGCATGCAGGTGAGGTGAGCACCCCGTCCTTGGGCTCAGGAAAGGCCATCAGGAATGCTGGGTGGAGGTCGGGGGGAGGCGAGGCTTTCCCAGGGAACCCACCACAACTGATGAGAGGTGGGGGGTGCTGTGGCTGAGGACCTGAGAGGGAGAGGCCGAGGCTGATGGACCCCTACCCCCGCCCCCTACAGGCCTGGTCACCAGGCAACAGGGCCAGGGCTGTATGAGGGGAGGTGTCTGTCCAGAGCCTACCCGAGGACAGCACCCTCCCTGGCCACCCCTTCCTTCCTTCAATACGGCAGAGCCCCCACCCTTCAAGGCCAGGTTCACCAGCCCTCCTCTCTGCAGCCTCCCCCACTCCCCAACCTGCTTCACCAGAGAGGCCATGGGGGACGGGGAGGGATAGGAGAGGGCCTGGTGGGCAGCCAGGGCTCCTCTGGCCACGTTAGGGGCCTTCATGAGGCCAGATGGCTCCCCCGCCAAACCAAGGTGCTGCCCCGTGGGCCTGTGAGGCCCCAGAGAGGAGGAGCAGGGTGGGGGGGCACATTAGCATCTCCGAGAGGTGGGACTCAGCTGCCACCAAGAAGTACCCCCCCACGCAGGCCAGACGGCCATCCTCAGCCAGAGAAGAAGCACGCAGGACCTCCTGCAGTCCCATGAGGAAGTGAGCTTCAGCGCCATATGTTTACTGTGACAGAGGCTCTCAGTACACGCTCTTCTCCAGGAGGTGGGGATCTGCGTGGGGCACAGACGTGGCGGGGGCGGTGGCAGCCCCGGGAGGTGCTTCTGGAAGCAGGGCTCAGACTGGCAGGGGGCCCGAGTCGCTTGCCAGCCACTTCCACAAAAGTGCCAGGCGCTGGAGACCCTAACACACCCCCACCCCTGCCCAGGCTTCTGTGCTCTGCACAGCCCAGCCCAACCTCAGCCGGGGATTCCAGCTTCCTCCCGGCCCCCTGGTGGCAGACCCAGGGCCTGCCCAGGTCTTGACTCAAGACCAACCAGGGGCAGCCTGAGCAGAGAGGCCTTCTCCACACCCAGGCTCCCATGGGCCAGCTGCGTGAACATCTACAAGTGACTCAGACTTGCTGGGCTAAGGGGGTCCTCACCAGTGTAAGAGGGTAACGCGCAGGGAAGCCTGGCCCCAAGGGCCGGGCTGAGCTTGGCTGAGAGAAGCAGGCAGAGGACTCAGAGCTCTAGGCAGGGCACTTACTGGAATAGGCATCACTAAGGAATGTGTGAGGTTATAAAGCTCTCATTAGCCTCAAGGGAAATCTGGACGCATCACTCATTCCTTCATTTGTTCCTTCATTCCTTCCTCATTCGTTCAATACACAATTACCGAGTGCTTCCCAGCCAGGCTTCCTCACCACTCGCCCCCCCACCCCCCAATCCTGGCCACCTCTGCTCCCTAACTCCTGGGCTCTCTCATGGCTAGCTCGTGCCAAGTTGCTGGCATTTGAGCTCCTGGGACCTCCCAACATGGCCCTTACCCACTGGCTTTCCTGGGGGCTTCTGCTCACACCCCGGGCACCACTTCACAGCCCTCAGGTGGAAGCCACCAGCCCAGCACACACCCTGCTCCTCTGAGCACCCACATTGCCTGTCTCTCGCTTCAGGCCTTGCACACAGCAGGATTCACACACTTTCCAGAGAGCACCCCCCAAGTACTGAGACTTGCAGCCCCAGTGACCCCTAGGGAGCACACGTGTTCTAGTCTTCATGAGACTCAGACAAGTGGGGGTGGGACAATCGGCAAGTGACCAGCATCACCAACTTGGGGGGCTGGTGCTTTGGAGCAAGGCAAGGCGGGGACAAGGCCAGACCATGATGGGGATGCTGGATGGGGGTCAGTGAGGCTCCTCCAAGGAGGCAACACTGGGCTCACCCTGGGGGGTGAGGACTGACCCCTGCAGGTGGCCTGGAACCTCTGTGGGGGCAGCAGGGCTCCAGGTGAGGCAGAAGCAGGCTGGGGTGGAGTAGATGGCAGGGGCGGGGTGCACAGACCCTCAAGGCATGAGCCTTAGGACCATGCGTTTTATTCTAAATGAACCAGAATCCTGAAGTTTCAGCAGGGAAGTGACGAGATCTGCACTGCTGAGAACAAATCACCCCTGTGCTGGAGAACTCTGTGTGTGTGTGTGTGTGTGTGTGTGTGTCTGTGTGTGTGTGTCTGTGTGTGTGTGTGTGTACGTGGTTGAGTGTGTAAAGGAGCGAGGACCAGGAGGAGGTGCTGCCAGTGATCCCAGAGAGGGGCAGGGTGGTGCCCCAGGACCAGGCAGGGCTGGGCATGAGGGAGGGGGAGCCTCAGAAGACTCTGGTGAGGTGGGAGGGGGGTTCAGGATGGGGAACACATGTAAACCCATGGCTGATTCATATCAATGTATGGCAAAAACCACTACAATATTGTAAAGTAATTAGCCTCCAACTAATATAAATAAATGAAAAAAAAAAAAGACTCCTGTGATTGTGGCGTTGAGTGCTGAGGGTCTGCAGGTAACAAGAGCTGAGAAGGGGGCTAGGGGGCGGCGCTGAGGCGGGTGGGAAGAGGGAGGGAAATCCTTACATGCTCAGTGAATCCAACCTTCTCTTTTCCAAATTAAGAAAATGCTCGTGACCCTCACCCCCAGCATCCCCAACAGCAGTCTCTTGGGTTGTGGAACCCAGGACAGTTCCAAGGGAACCCTGCTGGGGACTGAGGCTCTCCAGGATCTGTGCCTGGACTGGAGACCCAGGGTCTGCTTGTGGTGGTAGCTGCCCGCCTGCGCCCAGTCTGGGAAAGGTCATGAGGCCCAGCCTTGAGGTGCGGGATCTGGTTTGGCCCCATCGTGCAGGACTCAGGCCAGGGGCTCCTTGAGAGGACCCTGGGAGGGTCCTCTCCCCCTACCCCGCTCCAGCAATCGTACACAGCATCAGGACCCCCAGGGCAGCATGCTCATCCCTTGGCAAGGAGCTTGTAAGGGGCACCACCTCTCACACTGTCTGCCCAGCCCCTCCCCTGCGCCCCCAGGGATGGGCTTTCACATGTGACCTGCACCTCAGCCAAGGCCGCTGGCCCCTCAGGAGTGGAGGGGGGCCCAGCAGCCCAGAACGGACTCTTGTGACTCGGTTTCTCCTGGAAGCCCGGCAAGTGCCCAGCGGGCTGGCCCAGCATGGGGGTCAGTCACTCCCAAGGACACACGGGCCAGAGGGGTCACTCACCACGAGCTGAGGCACCGGCAGAGACTTGCCCTCCGGGCTCAGGGACACGTAGGTGAAGAAGGCACTGGCGGCCCGGTAGCGCTTCACAAAGTTGTTCACCACGGGGTCAGCGTCCACCAAGACCTCAATCTCCATGGACTTATTGCTGGTGAAGGTCATGCGTCCGGAGATGGTGATGACACAGCCTGCGGAGCACAGAGAGCGGGTCAGGGTGGCCAAACCAGGCCGGGCAGGGAGGGCGCTACAGACGCCGGTAAGACAGCACAGACCACAGTCCTCACTGTGGATGTCACAGCGCCAGCACACGGGAGCCCAAGAGTGTTCGCTTTCTGATTAGCCAGTGGGCCTCCTTCTCTTACGGAAACATTCAGAGCCGAAGGGGTCCTGGCAGCCACCCAGGCGAGGGTCTCTACCCCCAGGGTGGCAGCGTCTGGGGAAGGGTGCCGGCCCCCCACGTGCTCTCAGGTCCCTCGGCGGGTTAAGGCTGAATCTGTGCTGACCACGCTCTGGCCTTACTTGTGGCCCTGGAGCTGCATGGCTGCCTCCCCCCGACCCCCCACCTGCTCTAAGGGCCACTGAAGAACCTTCCTCCACCCTCCCCAGTCCCTCCCAGTCGGCTCTAACATTCTGGATGCTGGTCTGATGGCAGGGTTGTGTGTATGGTCAGGCCAAGCCTTCATGCTGACCGCAGTCCTAAGTCCCCTGGAGCCACCATCTGCACTTCAGCCCACGTCTCCTTCCTACCTTCTGTCCAGGTGGGGCTGCATCTCTCCTCCCCGCCAGTCTTGCCCATGGGACCAGCACTCTTCCCTGAGCCAAAGATCTGCCCTCCAAAGACACCCCCATGGCCCTCTCTGTGGTCAGAGTCCCCGTGTGCCCCCACCTCCCAACTCCAGCAGTTTTCCTCACAGACGGTTACACATTCCCATGATACTGTCCCTGAGGAGGGGGGTCCCCTGCTTTCCCCCCACCCCCACCCAACCTCTCTGCACTCCCCACACCCTTGGGTCCTGAACACCTACCCTAGAGCATCTCTCCCAGTCACAGGCTCCCTGCAACCTCTGGCCCTGGCCTTCCCTTCCTCGGACTTAATCTCACGGAACCCAGTTTTTCTCCTATAAGCAGACTTGAGGTGCCCCTCGCGGTAACCAGGGACTGGCATGAAACGAGCCAGGTGCTGAAACTCCTGCCTGGTGGCAGCAGGCATGCGGTGCACTTATCACCACCACTGATGGTGCTTTGCACCCCAAGGCAGCACTGATGCTTAGGGCTTTCCTCTGACACGTGCCCAGGACCACCACCCCAAACCAGCCCGCTTCTGAGCCAGGCTCAAGGAAATTCCTGTCTAGGTCAGACCAGTGCTGGCTGCAGTGACCTAACACCTAAGAACCCCAACATCCCAGCTCCACAGAGACAGCCCCACAACACATGTTTAGAGACCAGGACAGACAAGTCGGGGCAGCGGGTGATGGTTAGGGGTCAGCGTGTGGGCAGTCAGAAGCAGGAGCAGTTATTTGTGTTAAAAAGTACAGATGCTCTGTGCCACACTCACCCCATATTCACAGGGAGCACTCCGTGTCACACATGGCCACTTCTGGGGGAAAGGAAGGCCAACGAGTCAGCAACGTGCAAAGTGCCTAGGCCCACCCTGGGAACAACCCCCATATGGCCCCCATGGGCCGTCTCTAGGGGAGTAGGAAGGGGAGGTGGGCGTCCCTGAGGGATCTCCCAGCATCCCTACCCATCCCCATCAGCCTACCCCAGTGCCGGCCACCACCCTCTCACCCGTGACCAGACAGAGGGCTTGGGGGACTACAAGCTGAGAAGCAGGGTCAAGCCCCTTCCTCAACAGGAAACTCACCAGAGCTCCCAGCCAAGGGGAAGGGATGCAGGGGCAATGAATGCAGAGCCTTTTAACAACTGTTTGTCCAAAGAACAAATGAAAACACACCCATGCCGTATCTCCTGTGTAAGCTCCCCACCAACTGCATGGCTGATCATTTCAGGTAGAAATGTGAAGAAATTTTTCATCAAAACTGACTTCCGACAATGAAGCAGGCTGATGATAAATGTGAGACCCGAGGGGACACGGTCCTGAGAGCCACTCACAGGAGACACAATGACTGCCTCCTAGAAGTCGGGAAAGCTTCAGTACAGCCCCAACACCAGCCTCTCCACCTCTCGGAGACGGCAACACTCCTACCTCACGAGCCCCAGGCTCCACTCACCCCAGGTTGCCTCACATGGAGGTGCTTGAAAACGGGAAGCCAGACTCGGTAATTGAGGGGCAGGGACTGGACTTGAAACTGACAAGAAGAGACCCCAGTGCAGCCAAGGGCCAACCTTCCCTGACCCTTGGCTGGGAAAGTACACCCCACACAGCCCTGGGGTCTGCAGTCAGTCACTGGGGAAGGGGTCAGTCACGGAGGTCAGGGGCACCCCAGGGCAGCTGTGGCCACACCCATGGCTTGTCAGCTCCTAGGAGCCAGGAAGCTCCCACCAGCCGCTGCCATGTCGCCGGCTCCCCCCAGGACCTGAGAGCACAGAGCGGTCAGTCCACAGAGGCAGGAGTCACCAGCAATGGGCCCAGCTTTGTGGAAACAGACATGCCTACTCCACAGACCACCCCCCACGCAGCCCCACCCCAGTCACCCTCTGCACGGGCACCTCTTTCTGGAACGGAGCTCTTCTCCTTCCAGGCATCCAGCCCCAGGCACCTGCAGGTCTGCTCAGCTCCCTCACAGCCTGAGAGCCCCATGAGAGTGGGCGCCCCTCACCCCCGAACCAACACGTGGCCCTGTGTGGACAGCGGCCACGGAGGACTCCAGCCGGGTGGGGCCCCTCCTGCAGACGCTTCACCTCAGATACCACGGTGGCCGTCTCTGCCCAAGCAGCCCGGCAAGCCACGCTCCCTCCCTCCTCCCTGGGACCAGGGGCAGGGCCACTACCTCTGGGGGTGCTGGGCCGGCCTCAACCTCAGCCCGGGACAGTGGGGGCCTGTCTGGGTAGAGCACGACCCCAGCCTGAGTCCAGCTAGGCTTCTGTTCGCTTTGTCTCAGAAACTGCAAAGGCAGGTGTGACCTGCCATGTGCTCAAGGGTGCCCCATGGGGGGCAGTGAGACACACGTGGCCCTGGTAGAGTGGTCCAAAGGGCTGAAACACTGCCTGGGGACTGTCCCACTAGCTCACACACCCAAACCCACCTGGACAACAGCATGTTTAAGAGTGGTGGAACACGCTCAAGGGGAAAAACAGCATCTCCCGCAGGCGCTGGGTACCACGTGCCACCTTGGATGGGGTGGGATCCCAGGAAGTGAGGCCAGGAGGGACCACCCAGTTCTCCTTCAAGCCACAGAAGCAGGGACAGATTAGCCCTGACACAGACAGACCGTCCCCATGAGGGGCAGGCTCTCCAGGTCTGGAACTGCCTGGGGGGCCCGCCAACCCCCCAGGATATGGTGCCCTGCGGAGGAGCCCTGGGGCCCACGGGCACTGGGGGTCTCACAGCCCTAGGTTTGAACTTGGGCAGGAGGCAAGGCTGGAGCCTGCTGTGCCTCAATTTCCTTGTCTAGAAACAGCTGTCTCTCTGGGGGGTCACTCCCGCACAGTATGTGTGTGGACAGAAGCCCAGGACTGTCACGTCTGGGGGTCTGAGTGTCCTTCTCTCACAGCCCTTGGGGTGGGGGAAGTGTCTGAAAACCCAGGGGAGGGAGTGCCCACGGAACGCCCTGTGGTGTCTTGAGGGCATGAGAAGAGTCCTTCTAACA
Organism: Dama dama; assembly: GCF_033118175.1. Taxonomy (NCBI): domain Eukaryota; kingdom Metazoa; phylum Chordata; class Mammalia; order Artiodactyla; family Cervidae; genus Dama; species Dama dama. The sequence goes on along the minus strand of NC_083694.1, from coordinate 44,134,381 downwards.
AGGTAATAATAAGAAGTGACATTTAAAACAAATGGCTTCCTTCCTCTCTTTCTGCAGCAGGCACATTTGCATCGGGCAAGAAGCTGCTTCTGCATCGGGCAAGAAGCTGCTTCTGACGCTGTCACAATGAATCAAACGGGCGAGTGCACTGGGCAGGGAGCCTCAGCTCTTCAGCGGAGAAGACATGGATGAACCCCTGCCCTTCCACCTGGGTCCCAGGACACGGGCAGTTGTCCCGGATCTGAGGCTGAGGAGTGACTGCATTCATGGCTGGACCCACGGGGGGCATCCCCAGCATAGGAGCCTGTCTGAGAGGTGGGGGCTCAGCTGTGCTCTCGGGGACCCTAGTTCCAGTGCAAACCCTCTGTGATGATCCACCCGTCATCCCTAACCCCCGAACCTCAGAGGGGCCCATGACCACTGCTGGGAGGCTGGCCACAGAGGGGGAGCACTTCCCATCCCACAAGAGCTGAGCAGCTCTGTGCTCTCCTGGGGTTTCTGCGAGCGTCCTATCCCCAGGGCTCACAGGGTGAGACCAGGGTGGGGAGAATGGCAGAGCTCAGAAGTGGGCTGGAGCCCCACCGCCTCTCTGTGTCAGCTGGAATTTAACACAAAGGGACCTCACAGGTGGGATGAGGTTAGAGACCTTGAGGTGGGAGCTCAGCCTCCATCACCCAGGTAGGCCCAAGATCATCTCAGCAGTCCTCACGAGAGGACGAGGGAGCCGTGACCACAGACGCAGGGTCAGGGAGATGCTGGGCTGTGGCTGTAAGGGTGGACAACGGGCCACAAGCCAGTAAGTGCAGGCGCCTCTAGAAGCCGGAAAAGGCAGGAAGCAGATTCTCTCCTGAAGCCTCAGGGAGGATCGCGGGCCTGTTGACCAGAGAGTAGCACTTTCAATACTGACACTTTCATTACTGACATTGAATCATGGCTGCATGTGGCTACTGACGGTTGTGGGGACGGTGCTGGGGGGCTCGTGTCGGTAAACCTGACATAAGCAGATTTAGAGCTACTGGGAGCAGAGACTGAACTGTCTGCCTCTAACTGTCCGAATTCAGCAGAAAAAGGGGTCCCTGGGCCAAGACTATGAGGGGACACAGGCAGAGCCGAGCCTTCCTTGGGGCCAAACGCCAATGACTGCAGAACCCTCAGCCCTGTTTCAGTTTGGAGTCTCACATACGTGTGATGGGGGAACCATCGCTCCTCTGGCAGTTCAGTGAGAGCATCTACAGTGACTGGCGCTGCACCTGATCAGCATCGCCGCTGAGGCTGACGCCCCTGGGCCCTGGCAGAGGACCCCGTGCAGTTCAGGCCCGGAGGGTGGTGGGAGGGCACCAGGCATGGGTTCGAGAGCTCTGACCTTGAAGCCACTGTCCCCGCCTCCCCTCCTGGCTCCACCACGGACCCACCCTTTGGCCATGGGCACTTTCCTTAATCCCTTGACCAGCAGTTTCCAAATCAGAAAACTGAATAAACAGGGCTCCTGTCTCATTGGGGAGGACAATCGTACCCTCCCCCATGTGACGGGTAATTGTGTGAAGCATTCAGCACCATGTCTGGCACTCGAAAGTGAGCAATGCACCAGAGTTAAACAGAAGAGGCACCCGCAGCAAGCTGAGCTGCAGGTCACAGCTGATCCGTTTCTAAGTCACGGCGGGGCTGCCTCGAGGGGCCACCCAGGAGGGCCGCCAGCTCCCCCTGCAATGGGGCCTCTTCCAGGGCAGGTTTCAGACAGGGATTCAGAAAAGAAAGCAGAATACTAAAACATCACTCTTCCCAAGGCTACACTGCCAAGTACTGCAAACTTTGAGAAGAGCTCAGTGTCTAAGCTCCAAGGAGCTGGGGCAGCAAGTGTGCTTACGATAAGCATCTTCTAGAGACTTCGCTTCCCACCCTGAGAGTCTGGGGGGATCACTTCTCCACAAGAGCAGTGTAGGTCAGCTGTAGGTTTTCCTACCCAAGGCCTCCAAAACCACTAGTTGCCTCCAAAGGCAACTATTTTCCCCTTTGCACTTTTCTTAGCATTTTGGCATCTCAACAAAAAGTCAGAAATGGAGCAAGTGAAAGTAAGCTCAGGACTTTAGGCTTCACCAGCTTGCCCTGACTGACGCCGGCAGCCCTGTTTTCAGGTGGGCGGTTGGGGTCCCCTGTGCCCTCCCTCAGCACTGACCTCACCTCGGTACCACTTTCTGAGGGGTCTCAGGTATGTGACACTGGACTCCCCCCCAGGCCTGACTCCTGGACAAAGTGCTCCTCCTCCACCTCGATGGCCTGGCTCGAGTTCGATTCTGTACATGACCGCCAAGACCCCCAAACCCACCTACCTCAGTGGGAAGGGGGACGAACGCTGGAGGACTTTCAGTGCCCGGTGGAGGGGCTGGGCTGAACCCGGAGGGGTCACCAGGACGACAGGTCACCGGTGTTAAAGACCGTGAATGTGGGCTGGAGGGAGGGTTGATGAGGGTATGAGAGGTGGTCCAGGCGGCAGTGATGGTGTGCTCCAGGAATCTGGGGGGTGACAGCAAACCTGCCACACCCTACGAGAGGGCACTGTCCCCACCCTGCAGGCTGCCCCCACTGCGTCAGAAGTGTGGGTGCCACCAGCCCCCTCTCAGTACACACCGGCTGGGGCTGAGATTCAAAGTCGTCCTCTGAACTACTTCCGGGCGACGTTTTCATGCCACAAAGCTGCACACGTGGCTCCCTGACAGACACCCCCCCAAAGTGACCACTGAGGCCACAGCCGGGCCGGCGTCTGCCGACAGCACACCAACGCCCGTCCTCTGAGGAAGCAGCCTCCCGGAGGCTGAACAAAGACACAGCTGAGCAGTTCCTGCCTCAACCCAAAGGCCTGGCCTCCTCTCCATTCCAGCTGTTGTTCAAATGAAATATGGTGAAACAGGGGAGTCAGAGAAAGTCACCCCCCTCTGCTAAGACCCCCATCTATGGTCATCAGAATAACGGCCCCCAAAGGCGCACCTGGCCTCCATTTAACGGGGAGGGGATACACTGCTGATACCTGGAGCTCCCAGGCTGTGGTCACTGCTGCACCGCCTGGGAGCACTCACACGCCCTCTTGCTGCCCTGCCCTCCTGCCGGCAGAACTGGACACAGCCATGCAGCCCTCCCCTCCGCGGTGGCACTGGCTCCCGCCCTCGCGGCCGAGACCAAGGACTGGCAGCAGCTCACACTCTGCGCCCCGAGAGCCCCACGGGCTCACAGCCATCTCAGCAGATCTGCATCAGAAAATCGAAGCGGAACCATGGGGAATGTCAACACCGCCCCTTCATCAAGTGTCTGACACTCTTCTGATGCCTGGCACCAGGAACCCTGAGCCCGCGGGGTCATCCAGGCGCGGCCGGCCTCGCCCTGAGCATCCCCAGAAAGGAGTGGACAGTGAGAGAGGACGAGGGGCCAGGGAGCGGCAGTTCCCCCGGGGCCTCTGCCCCTCCGTGTTGAACACGACATGTGACAACTGTCTGAAGCGGCCAGGACTGAGACCTCATCGGCAGTGACTGGCCAGGCTCCTCCTCCTCAAGCCACAGTGAGGCAGGGAGTGAAGAAGTCGACAGCTTCACACGGGGACACTCCTTGGGAAAACAACAAATAAGGTGTGACACTGTCTAATGGCCCCGGGGACACTGCGCTGAAACAGGCCAGACTCCATAACTGTTGACTTCAGTGTGGCCCACATTCCTTTATACACAAAACAAGATGTGATCCGAGAAAAGAGAAACCGTCTCTCTGCTCCCTGGGGCTCCCCAGGCCGGGAGGCCCAGCTCTGGGGCCCCGGGCTGCACAGGCTCAAGGCCAAGGCTCTGATGACGCAAGGGGTTTGTGGGGGTGTGGGGTGCAAAGGGCTCAACGTCGTGGGGGGCAGCCCACAGCTCAGCCCTCACTCTCACTCCACCCGCAGTGGAATGTTCCAACAGAAAAGCACGGCTTGTGAAAAGGAAGATCCCTTTCACTGTGTTTTGGGCTTTTTTTTGGCCACGCCCTGAGGAATGTGGGATCTCAGTTCCCCGAGGAAGGAGTGAACCTATGCCCCCAACATTGGAAGTTCACTCTTAACCTCTGGACCACCAGGGAAGTCCCCTTTTCTCTGTGTTTTGGAATAAAACTAACTTTTCAGAAACAAAGTCTTTTCTGCACCCACATTGCCCTGACATCTCCCAGGTTTCAATGCATCCCCAGGAAAAGTGCTCTCCTCCGGCCAGGGTTCACAGTGTTCCCTCAAAATGAACCAACTGAGCATCTCCTTGCCCAACGAGCATCTCCTTGATCTCCCTAACCTCCCTGTTGAAATGTGATTCTGGTCACAAGAGGGATGGAGGGTGAAGAGCCAGGGGTGAGGAGGGGTGGGCTCCCTGTTTCTAACAAAGGCAGACTTCACTCTCTGGGGCCTTCCCCTCAGTGGTGAAAGACCTGGCTGATGGGCTGATCTGGAGGAACTGGCCACCTCTGGAGGACACCCAGCTGGCAGTTCTCAGAGGTCACTGGGGATGCACTGAATGAGCATGATGTCCACTGTGGGTTCTGACATCATGTTTAAAAGTGACGCTGTGATCACAGTGATTTATCCAGGGAGCAGTCAGTTCCAGAAAAGGAAGGGCCAGGACTTGCAGCCGGAGAGGACCCTTCCTCTCCCGAACGTCCACAGCACCCCCATATACAGCACCAAGGCCCTGGGAGGACCTGCCAAGATGGACAAGACCCACTCATTTTGGGAAAATTCTAAAAGGACTGTGGTCTGCATCTGACACAAATATCTACTAGTTGGGAAGGGGTTCTGAAAGCAGGGAGCCACAGACCACCCCTTCCCTCCCTTAAAGTACCCACCCCAGTCCAGCGTGGGTCAGATGACGCGCTCTCGACCAGGCCGGGAGGGGAGGCGCCCCCGCTTCGGGTTGCTCTGTCCCCAGCGGGCAGCACTTATTTGCCAAGCATGTCTGCAGGCGCGTGCGTGCAGCTGGGCTAGACCCCAGCTGGAGGGGGCCTCAGAGGCCTGGACCGCTGGCGCTGCTCCGCCCAGCACTGCTCCCCGAGGCCGGGGGCGAGGAGTCAGCCCCCGCCTTCTCTCTGTCACCCCCACCTTCTCTCTGCCCCTCTCACCGCCTGGACCCCTGACCCCAGAGTGAAGTAAGGGCTGCTCTCCAGGGGCACACAGCCTCATCTCAGAAGACACAACAGACTGAAGGGACAGTCACAGTATGTCTCCAGACGAGCACGGAACCATTTCCGGGTGGGGCTGGGACTGGATCTCTGCTGGGAAAACCACTGGCTCTGTGCTGGATGGTGCAGATGGGCTGAAGGCTGGGGGCTTCCTGCTCTGACCCGGCCACTGCTGACAACACAGGTGATCCATCTCCCCTCCCCCAGAGGTTACACGCCACCACTGTGCACGTGGGGTCTTCGCAGGGCTCTGTGTACCAGGCCCCTCAAGAGGGTAAGTTTACGCTGCTCTTTAGCAGGAACGAGTGACAAGTTTTAGTCGCTAAGTCTTGTTCGACTCTGCAATCCCACAGATTGCAGCCCACCAGGACCCTCTGTCTGTGAAGTTCTTCAGGCAAGAATACTAGCGTGGGTTGCCATGTCCTTCTCCAGGGGAACCTTCCCAAACCAGGGATCGAACTGGCGTCTCCTGTATTGCAGGCAGATTCTTTACTGTCTGAGCCACCAAAGACGCCCCTTAATGAGATGGTTAGACAGCATCACCAACTCAATGGACATGAGTTTGCGCAAACTCCAGGAGACAGTAAAGGACAGGGAAGCCTGGCGTGCTGCAGTCCATGGCGTCGCAAAAAGTCAGACACAACTTAGAGGCTGAACAACATCACAGTGGGATAAAGCCCTCTGGCTTCTGTTTCTCTGGCAAATGAGCAGAGACCAGGGCCCGGGGGAGCCAGGGTGAACCAAAAGCAAACTGTACACAGACCCAAGTAGCCAAGGCGGCCCCTCTCTGTCAGTGGAGTTCTGTTACCTTTTCGGATCTTGTCGTGGAAGTTAATGGCATCCACGGAGGCCGTGACTATGTTGGTCTTGCAGTGACGTGCGGCCACGATCCCAGCCACCTCGTCCATGAGCTTCATGGTGACCCCTGCAGAGGAGGGCAGGCAGCAGGTCAGATGTGAAGGAGAGGAGCCCACTGCCCATCCTGGAAACAAGTCATGGGAAATGATGCCCCTGCTTCCACCAGTAGGGCTGAAGCCGACTGAAGTTCAAGCTGAAAACCTTGCTTCCTGGGAGCTTTGGAAGACGACCTTGGCTGAGGGTCTAGGCCACCAACAAAGTGATGACCCTGCTCCTAACCTCTACAGCTATCCTATCCTGCCAGGAAAGCTTTGTCACGCCCTCTTCTGGGGTGGCCGCCATCAGAAAGCCAGATGACAAGAGCTGGAGGGAAGGTGGAGAATCAACCCTCTACAATAGCTGGTGGGGATGGAAATCATGCCGCTGTTTTGGAAACAGCTGGGAGGTTCTCAAAAGGCTGGACACAGAGTTGGCACATGACCCAGCAATTCCACTCTTAGGTGTGCACCCAAGAGAAAGAAAAACATCCATTCACACAAAAACTTGTACACATATCTCATGAGGGCCTTACTCATAATACACCAGAGCAGAGAAACACAGATGTGTATCCACAGCTAAAAGGACAAAGACAACGTGGTGTATCTGCACAGTGGAATATTGTTGTTTAGTTGCTAAGTCGGGTCCAACTCTTTTGCGACACCATGAACAACAGGTTCCTCCTCTGTCCACGGGATTTCACAGGCAAGAATGCTGGAGTGGGTTGCCATTTCCTTCTCCAGTGGATCTTCCCAGATCAGGGATCGAACTCAAGTCTTCTGCATTGGCAGGTGGATTCTTTACTGTGCCAAGTGGGAAGCCCCACAATGGAATATTACTTAGTGATAAAAAGAAGCAAAGTACTGACAACAGGTGACAACATGGATGAAACTTAACATTATGCTGAGTAAAAGAAGTCAAATACAAAAGACCACGTATTAGAGGATTCCATTTATATGAAATATCCAGAATATGAAAGTCCATAGAGACAGAAAGCAGACGAAAGGTTGCCTGGGCACAGGGAGTTCAGGAGAAGTGGGGACTGGCTCCTAATGTGGGTAAGAGGTCTCTCCTTGGGGTGATGCAAGTGTTCTACAATTGCTTGTGGTGATGGCTGTGTGACGCTGTGAATACACTACAGAAAAATCAATGACCTGTAACGGGTAAGCTGTATGGTACACGAATTACATCTCAATAAGCTGTTATGTAAGAAAACAAGGGAGATCACACCAGTCCATCCTAAAGGAGATCAACCCTGAATATTCATGGGAAGGGCTGATGCTGAAGCTGAAGCTCTAATACCTTGTCCACTTGATGTGAATAGTTGACTTATTGGAAAAGACCCTGATGCCGGGAAAGATTGAAGGCAGGAGGAGAAGGGGGCTACAGAGAATGAGATGGTTGGATGGCATCACCGACTCAATGGACTTGAGTTTGAGTAAGCTCCGGGAGATGGTAAAGAACAGGGAAGCCTGGAGTCCTGCAGTCCCTGGGGTCGCAGAGTCAGACACGACTTAGAGAATGAACAGCAACAATATGCTTTTTCCCTGCGACTAAGACAAGACTGTGGAAAAGAGAGTTCAAGGTCATGATGAGAGATGGGGGTGACATTAGTGTATGCAAGGTAGGGGGTCCTGCACCCAGAGTTCCCAGGTTAACTGGTGGTGTCACCAGGGGAGGGGAGACTTGGAGGTTGGACAAAAAGAATTTATGTTGGAATTAATGCTTAGAACATAGAAAGTACCTACAATTAATTCCTTACTTATTCATCCTGAAAAGCAGAAGCTGTTAAGAGCAGACTATGTGGAACAAGTAACAGTCAGCTCCTTCAACCAGCATTTTGCCCCATTTATCCAAAATGTGGGTAGAGGTTCCACAAGGGATTTCACTGTTACTAAAAATACTGCAGGATCTAGTATGTGTGGCCGGGATGGGCCCTGAGCCCAGGGCACACGAGCTGAGTGGGAGAGGAGGAACGTGAGCAGCTGATTGAGCTCCTGATGCCAGAACCCCCACCAGGCCAGACCACAGCATCACGTGACCTGGAAGCTGGCAAAGGGTGGGGACACGCCTTGTCATCCCCATGTCCTGACCAATTCCAAACCTGACACGCAGAACTCAGAAAGGACTGCCAACTGAGTGATCAAGGACCAAAGGAACTCTGATTGACCCAAGAAGGCAGCTCTGACAGCAAGTCCCCGGCCCACGCCTGTGTTAACAACCATAGTCAGCACAGATGAGGCCGGGGACAGCATGCTCATCTCATCCACAGAAAGCCAGGCAAGCTGCTCAGGGGCATGTCTGATAAACTCCACATCATTTAAAACTAGCGTACCATCTGAACAGACAGCCCCCTGCCCACCCCCAGCAGCCAGCACACAAATCTGAGCTGGGAGACCTGGGAGAGAACTGGACCTGGCCGCAGCTCTGACAAGAAACAATGGTGTTTATAGCACTGACCCCTGGACTGAGCCCATGGCCTCCTGGTGCCCAGGTCAGGAGCAAGCATGACCTCACCATGCAAGTCTACTGTCAGATGATGCCCCAATTTGGGGTTTATCCCGGGTCCGGGGACAGTGATACATGGGCAGCTGGTGACCAGAAAGAGGAGGAACCCCAGCCTCGAGGGACGGGAGGTCTGCTCCACATGGCCCCCACCTGGACCATCCCCATCCACCTCCGTTACCTCTGCCTCCCGGGACCATGGTGGGGTCATCAAGAAGTGACAGCAGGTAGATCTTAGCATTCAGGACACAGAAAAACTTTTGGAGAAGAACTTGGACATGTGCAGAACTCAGTGTTTGGCCTTACACAGGCAGGAATCCCAGCCCCCACAGTGTGTGTGTGGGAAGTGCAAGGTCAGAGCTAGAAGCAGAAACCTGTGCCCATGGCTCCCACAGCCCCAAGTCTATTCTCATAAATGCAATGGAGAAGCGTGAAGCAAAACTGGGCCCTCTGGGGTCCTGTGTGCAAAGTGGACTCTGGGGGCTACTCAGAGAGAAGGGGATTGATCTCATAAAACTGAGATTACAGGTACCTCAGGGATACTGTGAGCTCGGTTCCAGACCCGTGCAATAAAGGGAATTTAGAAACAGCTGGGTCAAACGAATTTTTTGGTTCCCCAGTGCATATAAAAGCTATGTTTCTACTGCACTGTAGTCAATATTGAGTATGCAATAGCATTATGTCTAAAAAAGCAATGTATACATCTTAACTGAGAAGAATCTATCGCTAAAAGATGCCGTCAGGTCCTTCAGCGAGTCATATCTTTGTGACAGCAATGTCGGAGATCACCGATCATGGATCCCCGCTACAAACATGATAATGACCAAGTCTGAAATACTGGGAGAATTACCAAAACACGACACAGAGACATGAAGGGAGCAGATGCTGTTGCAAAAATGGCACCAACGGACTTGCTCCATGCAGAGCTGCCACGAGCCTTCAATTTGTTTTAAAAAAAAAAAAACTTTGAAGTGCAACCAAATGAAACTCAGTAAAAGGAGGTCTGCCTGTATAATAATAAACACTGACTACGAGCTGTCTTCCCTCTTCTGGGTGAGCCCTGGACCGGTCGCTGCGTGGGTCTGGTCTGAGATATTCTTGTTCTCCCTGCTAACAGAAAATGGCCCTTGCAGAAATAAGACAGTAAAACCCTCATAATCTCAGTCCTTTATGATGTTTGCAAAGAAGGACTGTCACCACAAAACACCCTTAATGATGTGACTGCAGACAAGATATATTACAATCAATGTGTCCACTGAGAAAAGTAAATTTTGTTTAAAAACAAAAACGGGGACTTCCCTGGTGGTCCAGGGGCTAAGACTCTGAGCTCCCAAAGAAAGGGGCCCGGGTTTGATCCCTAGGCAGGGAACCACATGCTGCAGCTAAGACACAGCACAGCCAAATTAATTAATTAATTAATCTTAAAATTAAAAAAAAAAATAAAAAACCCAGAAACCCAGTCGCCTGGTTTGTTAACTGTCCTTCCTCCCACTGCTGTCCTGTCAGGGGAAGCCACCATCTTCCCTTCACTTTTTTTAATACTTCAACTAAAAATATCAAGCATCAGAGTTTGGAGAAGGACAAGGCAACCCACTCCAGTATTCTTGCCTGGAAAAGTTCATGGACAGAGGAGCCTGGTGGGCTGCAGTCCACAGGGTTACATGACTGAGCATGTGTGCACGAGGGTGGAGGGAGACGGGTTGGTAGTAATAAAGTGGTAGAACTAAAAAAAAAAAAAAAAAAAAAAAGCATCAGCGTTTTCTCAAAACCGCGTCTTTCTAAGTTCCCACTGAAAAACTGCACCAATCCCTTCCCAGTTAGGTACAACAGGTGCCGCTGACGATGGGAGGAGGACTTGGCAAGTTACAGTCTGTTGTTCACTGTCCTGGTTGCCCGAGATGCGTCATTTAAAAGATGACAACAAAATTGTAGGATTGGTTGGCCTTGGGTTCTGCATTCATTTCAGGAATTATGGGAAGGGAAAAAATAAGACCTGCTTGGCCACTAACATACAGATAAACATCGGGTACCAGAGATATTTTTGAATCTAACATTTAACTGCTTACAGGTTGTTTCTTCCTTTTCCTTTTTTTAAAAAAGTATCGACAACACGTTGACTAGCTTAAAAATAGAGGCTTAATTTTCTTTTCCTGGACCCGCCGGGCTGACTGGGTCGCGCCTGCTGCAAACCAAAGCAGCCATTAGCGGCTCCCAGCTCGGTGCCACTGCCTCTGCCCGCACTGTGGGTGGCGATTTGCAATGCCCCCATTTCTATATTTAATCCTGGCTGACAGAGTGTGGGTGCCAGCCTCCTATATTAAGAAAACGATAGTAAGTTCATCTTATTTTAACTAGCCCACCCTTTGGAAATTATAAGGGGAGTTATTTTAAGAGCCAGCTGAACGACGGCCTCCAGAGACCGTCTGGCTTCTCCCTGCCAGGTTTCTTTATTTTTTAAATTAATCAATTTATTTTTTCGGCCACACTGCAACATTTGTGGGATCTTAGTTCCTCTGACCAGGGATTGAAGAGGTACCCCCCACAGTGGGAACACAGAGTCCTAACCACTGGACAAGCAGGGAAGTCCTCCCCACACTCCCCTGCCCCGCCCTCCCCACTCCCGATTTCAAATGTACCTGCAGGGCTCTGACACCAAGGACAGAGGAGTATTAACGAAGGCATCTAATAAAGACTGTATTGGGGGTTAACCAATGCACAGTGTAGTGAAGACGACTCGTTTCTAACGACAAAATGTCAAAGGGGACATCTGGCTCCCACTTGCCCCGAGCATTGCAGACGCGGGGCCGGGGAGAAGGGCTGCCTGGCCACAGGCCAGGTCTCTCTGCTCACATTCTGCATCAGGGAGCTGGAGAAGGTCACAGTCAAGTGTGCTCACTGCTGCTTGAGAATCAATGCCTTCCCTGTTCTAATCAGGCAACAGGAGAAGCAGGGCAGGCAGATTCCTGTTCCAAATGCCATGGAGAGCAGGGAATGGGGGCAGTGGTTATACACAAGCCCCCCACCCTGCTGACCCCTCCCCGAGAGAGGTGGCCACCTTGCAGAAGTTTACACAAGACCCAGAATCATCCCCATGGGTGTCAGTTTCCTCTCAGGTATCTGGGCTGTGGTCTCAGGATGAGGACCAACAGTGGAGAATTCACATTCCTGATGTGGAACAGGAAGGACACTGACAGGGGTGTGCCCCCAACGATCACGGCCAAAGAGAAAGCAAAAGCTGCTAACAGGTGACCACAACCAAAAGTCCATTCGCAGAGAAGGACATGCTCAGGCTACACCGCTGACCAGGTTTCTCAAGCTAGATGCTCTGCATTTTGATAAGAGGGGGGACCGGAGCCACCCTGTGCCCAATGCGTGGGAGCAGCCTGCAGGCAGGTGTGGGCAGAGGAAAGCCGTCCGTGGTGGGCATCGCTGCGTCCTCTGACCAGTGAGCAGGAGCCTCCTGGCCAGCCCAGGAGAGGCTGGTTCACAGCAGCTGGGGCATCAGGGCTGTGACCAGATCCCAGCTCCCACCCCGTCATCCGATGACAGGGAGCCTTAGTAGCAGACGATGGTGTTTTTAGAAACAGACTCTTAGAAAGTGAGAACCGGAAGGCAGGGGGCTGTCGCCGAGGCAATCGTCAGCTGCACGATGGAGAATCAGGGGCCCAAACCAGCCTTTGCCCCCTCATCTCTTGACCCCAGGAGACCAGAAGTTCCTCAAAAGGAGGAAACACGCTTTCTCGCCTCCTTGCTTCCTCCCCGGCCAAGGATCTGACGCCCTGTCCACCATGACAGAGGAGCTCCAATGAAACGAGGTCACGAAACTGGAGAGGAGCATCTGGGCTGCATCCTGTACTCTTCAGTGAAATCAGTCCTCCCCCCGATGCACAGGACGCCTTTTCACAACCACCCAGCAACACTCAGTAGATGCCGTCTATGCAGGAGCCTCCCCCACGGACCCCACACCTCATCTCCAGGCCTCCTTCACCTGGGCCCCTCTCTGCTGTGCACCCCACCTCCCCAGGGCTGGCGTGGTGGGTCTCCATGGCAGGAAAGCGGGATCGGCAAGCGGGCAGGTCGTGGTATGGGCTCTTACACCAGGTGGACAGGAAAGGCCTATTCTCTTATTCCAGAGACCTGAAGACAAAGACAGGCCTCCAGACAGCTGTCAATGGGGCCTGAGCAGACCCAGCTCAATCTGTCTTCAGCTCCGAGTAGACCGGTCAGGGAACTCGAACCAGATGTGAGGCCATTACCCAGGAAACATGCAGACCCGGAGGTGACAGTGGAAGCGGCAAGAACTGACTCTGATGTTTGAAGTTGGAGCCCAAAGGTCTGGCTGACAGGTGACACAGAGAGCCTTTGAGACAGGCTGAGTCACAGAGGCCACAGGAATCTTGGCTCGACAACCAGAAGGATGGTCTGGTCGCCACCACAGGGGTAAGGCCGGGAGGAACCCAGGACTCGTGTCTGATACTCTGTGCCAACCGTCCCAGGCTGGTCCTGAAGAGGCAGCTGGAGTCAGGGGTGGGCTGGGGGTATGTGGCTGGAGCCACCGGCCCAGGCTGGGATGGGGCCTGGGTCCCCGAAGCCAGCAGGAAAGGAAGACAGGCAGGAAGGCGGGACAGCACAAGGGCTGCAGGCGTGGCGGTGGCAAAGGAAGCAGGGGAAGGCGAGCCCGGGCCTTGGGCAGGGGAAGCCGGATGAACCGTGAGGGCCAGACCAGCCCGCCAGCTTTGGCAGGAGACTCCAGAGAGGACAAGAGAGGGACCGGGCCGGAGGGATGGAGAGCAGGCGCTCCAAGGTGCGGAGCAGGAAGTGCCAGCGCCTGCTGGGTCAGGCAGATGGGGGCGGGTTCCCTGCAGGAGCCACCACAGGGGCAATGAAGCACAGGGCGGAGCCTGTCCTGTGGGCCCAACCCGGCAGTTTTGAGGATGTGGGAGCCACATGCTGGAGTTACCGCCCGTGATTCTAACAGAGGAAAGCTGCTAATCACCCAGGACACAGCCACCTGCAACTGTCAACTCAAACTGTGTTTCCAAAAGATGTCTTCCGTTCACTCAGAGGACGTTCACTGAGCTCATTTTCCAAGAGCACCACGGGAGAGAGGCCAGGCAGGGTAGGAAGATGGGGCGCCAGGAGGCGAGTGCCTGAGAAAACCAGTCATCACAAGGAGGCAGAAAGCGGGGAGCTGTCCAGCCAGGACGAGAGGGGGTTTGGGGGGGAACAGACACAGGTGTGTGTATGACTGGGCTGCTCTGTGTTCACCCGAAACTGTCACAGCATTGTTAACTGGCTATATCCATTATTAAACACACTAAAAAGAGAGGAGGCATTGGGGTCGTGGCAGGTGAAGCGGCAATGGTGCATCCACCTGCGGGGGAGGGGCTCAGGACGCTCCAGGAAGACACAGTGTGGGCCCGGGCGGGTGAATGGGGCCAGGTGGGAAGGCCAGGCTGGACATCAAGGCAAGAGAACAACGGGCACGTCAAGGGGAAGGGAGTCAGAGGTGAGCGCATGGAGCCGAGAGCCGCAGGGCCCAGGCTGAGGGCCCCCAACCTCCGGGGTCTTCCCTCTCTGATTTGCCCCCCACAGCCAGACAGGTCTTAGAAAAGCCCAGTGGTCTCGGCTTCCTTTCACGTCTGGCCAGTTGTGGCGACAACGCCCCTCTCGGGCTGGGAGAACCATGTGGAAAACAGCCAACAAAGCGCCAGGCAAGGCAGTCCCCAGGAGAGAAATCACGGCAAAGGACATTTAGGAACCAACACGGGAGAAGGAGCGAGACCTTTAAGAAGATGAATCAGAGACAAAGGCACAAAACCATCCCCGCTTTTCATCAAATGTGAAAAAGTCATGTGTCATGATGGAGTTAAAAATCCATCGACACAAAGCATGCCACAGAAAACAAACAGATCTGCAAACCAAAACAAGGAAAATCAGTTTTTCTATTTCAGGCAAGCTTTTCTATAATTATTACTATTATTCATTTCGTATGCTGCTACGTTCCTGCATTTTTAATTATTTGAGTTATTTTTATCACCGAATCTCCTGGGCTCTCCAGGTATGTCACTGTGCCATCTGCAAAGCCAGAGAGCACTGCTTCTTTTCTGCCAGTTCTTGTGACTTTGCTTTCTTTCCTGTTTTACTGTGGTGCCTAAAATCTCTGAAACAATGTTAACCTGCCTAACTCCTGACCTCAGGGGAAGATCCTCCAGGCTCCCCTCTGAATAAGATCTCGCATTAAGGCTTTTATCATGTTGGGGGAGTAAAATCAATTCCTACCCTGACTGTTTTTATCAAGGATGGGGTTTTGGATGAGTTTATAAAAAGGTCTTGAGTGTTGCAAGAACCTAAACACCCCACAGACAGCTGCCGGGTCACCCCTTTCAGCCAACCATGGGGGAGGGGAGGGTGGAGGGAGAACGGCCTCTCCTGGGCCAAAATCCCAGGACTTCCAAGTGGAGGATTCAGAAGGCAGAAGCCCAAAGCCTGGCCAGCGCTGCCACACAGAGGCCCTGAAAGTCAGCACCCAGAGAAGCAGGTGCTTCTTTCAGGCCGCTTTTCCTCGCAGCAAATAAGTGTCCTCCTCACCCTGCATTTCACTCCCCACATCTTTCCTATTCCCTTGACTGGTTATCAGAGGCCGCGCCCCTGAAGGTGATCTCCAGCCCTCCCCACTACATCTCATACCACCTCGGCGCTGCCCAGGTCTGTACTGTGTGTGTTTTCTAGGTGGCAGGGTAGGAGCCAGTCCTCAAGCAAAGATTACCCAACGTGTGCAAACCAAAGAAAACAGGGCAGGAGAGGAGTTTCTCTAAGACACGTGTGCAGCACGGAATTACTGAAAACAAGCTAAATTAGCATCCATCTCACTTCGCTATTTTCTCCTGGGATTGGCGTCCACTGAATTACATATAGTTTACGAAAGACTTTCATTCAAATGACTCAAACAGCATTCTTGGTGACGGCATTCCTTCTACAGGAAAATACAGTAAGATCACTGTGCTCAGTGTTTTCTGCACGTTCACTCCCGGTGAGTTACGAGGCATCAGAAGAGAAGACTAGTTTTGGTAAAATTAGAAGGCACGATTTTTAAATCACGAACACAAAATCCCTACTAAAATAGGCACTAAATATTATAAAGCCTTTATAAATACTTCTTTAACGTGTATTTTAAAAAATGACTGTTAAATGCAGCCACACAGGTTATATAAATGAGAATAAAATGCCTTATATTTCTAAAAGATTCCAAAAATTCCCTTGCTGCCTGCATTTCATGGATGCCTCAAGCATGTGAAGAAAGATCGGACTGAAGAGTATAAACTTACTGCCAAAATCTGGATGAAATAAGCAAAAATTCTAGCGCAGAGTTTCACAAACTTCAAGTAGAACAGAGCTCTATGAGGCTTCCCTGATGGCTCAGTGGTAAAGAATCTGCCTACAGTGCAGGAGACTAAAGAGACGTGGGTTTGATCCTTGGGTTGGGAAGATCCCCTGGACAAGGGAATGGCTACCCACTCCAGTAGTCTTGCCTGGAGAATCCCACAGACAGAGGAGCCTGGCGGGCTACAGTCCGTGGGGTTGCAAAAGAGTCAGACATGACCAAGCGACTGAGCATACTGTACCCTACGAGTCTCAAAGACAGTTCTCAGCAGTCCAGAAGCCCGGGTGTTGGATATAGGGGCTAGTGAAGAACAGAGAGCTGCTGAGGCCACAGCACCTCTCTAAGCAGAAAGATACCCTGATTATCACAACATTCACGAGCCTAGAACATACCCTTTGCTATGAACTACAGCTTCCCTTAGGTAGGACTAAGTTCATCAGATCTAAGGGCATTGTGACCAGCACTTAGTTCAAAGAGGAAAATTATCATGAAATTGGATAAAGAAATACACAAAAAGAGGATTAGTTAAAAAAAAAACAACAACTTGAAAAACACATCTCAAATCAGGGCCCATTCCCTGATTGTGACAGGCCCAGGGCTTATCACCCCAAGCTTTCCAACCCAAGCCTGACCTGTATCTCTTGTTTCCAGAACAAGCTTCTGCAAAGCATCTCTCTGACTTTGTGTGAAACCCCAGAGCCTACACAAAGAGTAAGACTGAGCCCTGCTCTGGAGGCATCCCCTGGTAGAAGTATCAGTGTAATCCTGCATGGAATGGCACTATTGGAATGGGGTTTTGAAGGATGAATAGGAGTTTTCACAGTAGAGAAGAAAGGAGAACTTGGCATTTCAGGCAATTGGAAATGAGTGCAAATGAATACCATGTGCAAGTGCCCATCACACCCGGGGGATGAGGAATTACTTGTATGCCAAGAGGAGTAGTGCCCAGACTCCCACCACCCACACAACTTCTGCTAACTGCCATACTGCTTCCCGACTTTTCCCCTTTTGTTTTTTCTTTATATCATCCTTTTTTTCTTTTTTAAAGTTTACTTTAATGTCATTTGAGATGATTATTTCCATTAAACTATGGATTATGACGTACCATTTATATTTTCCTTAAATCACAAAGAAAATAATCACACACTGTTAAAGTAGAAAGCATCCCTCTGTGAGGCTGGAGCTAAGTCCTCTTTTGTGCCAGCTGTGGTCCCCAAGCTGGGAGCTCCAAGGCCTGTGCTGTCTGAGGTGGAGTCTGATTAAAGGAAGAAACACATGCAAACACCAGAGGCCAGACCATGCTGAATTAACCCCTCTCTCTTGGTGGGTCACACTGTCACTCCCTGGTAACCTCACTGTTCCCCCAAAGGCCCTGCCCTGACCCACGGGCAGCCATTAGACGTCTCGTGGCTGTAAGCTCCCAGTGTTGCATGTGACCCTCCGTTAGGACAGTTACCCATCTGACTTTCATTTACCAGTTTTAAAAACAGGCGCTGACAGTATTTCGGTAATTTATTATGCAACTTCTTAAAAGTTGAAATTCATACTTCATTAAACACAAGAGCCTAAATTGGGTCAGATGCCAGCATGGTCTCCTGGGGGGATTAATGAGTGAGTGGGAAGGGACAGCAAGGGTCACTTGTCCTTACCTCCGTGCACGAAGCCGTGCAGGGTGCAGTCGGAAGGCCCCACCAGGTGGATCAAGCTGGACTGGCTGTAGCTGACCGTGTTCGGCTCTGAAATCATGAAGGAGAGAGATGAGGTCACAAGACTGATCGGTTTCCACAGCTTAAGGGCCCTGCAGTGTGACACTGTCCTGACGTTCACATGGTCATTGCCACCACCCTGGGTGGGGTTTCTCTAAGGAACACTGGTCTCAAAACAATCCAGTCCACGGGGGGAAGGCTTGAGGATTAACTAGCCACTTGGATAGTGGGTCGTGACGTCATTTCCTGGGGACACCAGTGTCCCTAGTGAGGCCCTGCCCTGCCCCACGGGCAGCCACTGCCCACCTCCACCTCTGGGCTATAAGCCCCCAGGATGGATGTGGCCATCTGTTAGGACACAGTCACCCATCCGACTTTCATGCCCCATTCCATAAACATTTTAGCAATTTATTACACAGCCTCTCGAAAGTTGTGACTTCACTAAACACAACAGTAGGCAGAGACTCCGGACCAGACAGAGACACTGCAGGTATGAGACCCCAGACCCCATCCTGGACTGCAGCTGGACCTCGGTGGCGACCCGGCCCAAGATACGCAGCACCAGAAGGGATGCTGGCTTTTCCTCCTGCGTCCCCCATGCATCTTCCCGGAGCACCAAGCCACCACCCCCTCACCCATGTGGCATGGCTGCTGCTGCAAATCTCTAAGAGGCTGCACTTAAAAAAAAAAAAAAATGAAATAAAGCCCGATCTCCAGAAAGTGACACCATCCCTCAAAACACTGACTCTTCTGAGAGGTGTGAGTAATTCAACAAAGGGGCTTCTGGGCAGACCCCCTGCCATGCCTGCTTCCGCCTTCCCAGGCCCTTCTGGGAAGGATGGCTGACGCCCATGTTTCCTGCCCGGACAGCTGGTGCTCAGAGAGGGTGGCCCCTTCCTGCCCCAGCAAGACGGAGCTGCCGAGGACGCCAGCCTGCTGGGCCCCTGAATGGCTGAGACACCCTGCAGGTGAAGAAAGGTCCTTCCTGTGTTTGGACATAGACAGAAAAGCCTGTGCAGGAAGTAACGGTGTTCAGGACCCAGGTCGGGTCACCCAGCGTCGACAGTTGCCTCTGAGACTCTGCCCAGTGCTCCTTCACGTGGGATCCCAGGAGGTGTAGTTGTCTGCGGGGGTCTTGAAGCAGGAAGATCTGCGCTCCTGTGAGCGGGGGTTTTGAGGACTAACTTTCAAACTCAAGATATTTGCTACTTGTTCTCAAGTCTCCCAGCTTAGAGAGATTTAGACTCAAGTTTCAAGCTCGTATGTGAAGTACCATCTGCTCCGAGAGGGCCCTGCGGGAGGACTCGACCATCTTGATGTGCTCTTGGCTGGGAGGGCCCTCGGCTGTGGCGGAGGCCATGAAGGGGCTCCAGCTCAGGAGATGGGGAGGGCGCGGGGCTCTCACTGTTATCTGTGGTCAGCGTCTGTTTTGAGGGGTTCTGGCGACTGGCCTGCTCCCCCCTGCCTGCTCTCCGGGCTCCCTGTGTGACCAGCAGAGGCAGGAGCCAGCTACCATGGGAGGTCCTGGCGCCAGCCTCGGGTGGACCCTCCACCTGGGACGTGTCTGAAGCCACAGCCTGTCGCAGTGTCGGGAGCCAGTGGAGAACGCCCTGCCGAGAGGCCAGGTCTGAGGATTCCATCCTCCCGCCCGCCCACCTGGAGGTGGACCCCTCGGGAGCAGGGGCACAAGGACACTGTCTAAAACCAGACAACTGACGGCACGCATAGCCCCATGGCTCAGGGAGGGGGGCCCAAGGCCCCAGCATCCCTGGGGACTGCGGTCAGTGCAGATGACCCCCGGGAGGAGAGGCTTCCTCTCCCAGATGCCTCCCAGGCTCGGGGTTGTCCAGAACAGTCCATATCATCAGGGAACCACACTGGGTCTCAAGGAAACATCGCTGGACACACTACACTGGATGAGAAGGCAGGCCCTGAGAAGGCGTCCAGGACGCTGCCCTGCCCAGTTCCTCATTTCATTCCAAGTGGAGAAGAGCACCCAAAACCCTCTTTCTGCTCAGGAGGAGATCATGGCCCCTGCTGGTCAGGTGCACCCATGGCCACACCTACTGCGGCCTGGGGCTTCAGACGCCCGCCCTGGCCTGGGGAGACTGGACGGAGGGTACAGCCCGAGGGCCAGAGAGGATACCAGCTAAGTCCCTCTGCCGCCACAGCCATCAGAGAAACACTCCAGGGCAGCACTAGCAGCCCACGACACCCCCGATCTTCAAGGACTGTCTCCCTTGGGCCTCTCTCTGCAAAGAACAAAAAGGCACCGAGAGCCACGCAGTTCCCTGTGGCGCTTTCTCTGCTTTGTGTCCTGCTCATAAAAAACATCAAAGTAGCTATTTTACAGCATGAATGGAAATGAAAAGCCTCAAATTTGGCCCACTCTCAGGAACTGCTCTGACCAGTTAAGAGATCTGCGGGTGGACAATGACAAAAGATTTTTTTTTTTTAATTTCAAACAATGGAAATAACACACAAAAACTTTTGTCATGTCAACTATCTACTTATTCAAATGTCAAGCCATTTGAAATAACTATAACCACCGAGCCAAACAGATGCCCTCCCCCTGTGTTCTGTAGTAATGTTTAAAATATCAATTAAGCCATGTCTACTAATTCAGTGTTTTTGGAACCTGCGTTAATGTGCTTTTAACAAGTGAAAACACCAATCTTCTGACGGGGAAAGAAAAATGCACCCACACCCTCAGTGCTCCTTCCCTGGGTGATGAGTTGTAACTCTGGGGGTTCAGAGGGCTTCAGAGGCTGGGACTGTGCCAGGGGGGTCCGCAAACACCGCCTGTCCCTGGTCATCCTCAGTGGCCCTTCCCCTGTTCTTTACGCCCTGTCTCTTAGGGGAACAGAGAGAAATGTGAGATGGGTCTTCAAAGCTCGAGGGCAAGGCACAGACATACAGGGGTCATCTGTGATTGTGACGAGTGCTGCCCAAACAAACAGACATGGGGCTGGACAGGATGGTGGTCACTGTCCTTGAGGGTGGCATGTACACATGGGACCAGGAGTGAGAACTGGGCAGGCTTGTCTCCTCGCCTGCTTCCTGGCTGGACCATACTTCCCAGCCCCCACAGGAGAGTGAGCAGAAGTGTCCCGACCCAGGTCCAACCCATCGAGCCCATGACAGACAGCCTCCCTGCTCCTTCCCCTCCCGAGGTGCCAGGAGCTACAGCTACCGGACATAGAGGCGGAGCTATGAGGCCAAGGTCCCCACCTCCTGGAGGAGAGTCTCCGGATTAGGACTTTACAGGGAATAAACCTCTAGCATTAGGCACTAGGATTTTAGAATGGAAGCAACTACCACAACCTTGACTAATGCGCCTCATCTTTGAACCTGCAATTTCAGAATGATGTCTGGAAACTGAGTGAGGTCCCCAGGGCAGCCAGAGATAAGCACAGACCCCCCTCCTTCATGCCCATAGCAGGAACCTGAGGTGCAGACAGGCTAAGTCCCCATGGAGCAGAGCTGGGGTGCAAGCCCAGAGGTTCCTTCTCCTGCTCCCTCCTCCTCCCCAGGACAAATGCTGCTGGGAGCTGGGGTGACAGGGCCTGGCCAGACCACAGGGAGAAGGCTCTCCCATCCAGGGCCAGCCCCCAGCGGGCAGGCACCAAGCACTCTTGTGGGTGGCTCAGAGTGGACTGGCCAGCAGGGGCGGTCAGGTACTGGCTGACCTCAGGGAGGCAGGGTACAGGCCCAGCCCAAGAACAAGCGGATGGTCTGACTCATCAAAACCCCAGATGTTGGACTTCCCTGGTGGTCCAGTGGATAAGAATCCACCTGCCAATGCAGGGGACATGGGTTCGATCCCTGGTCTGGGAAGATTCCACATGCCACGGAACAACTAAGCCCAAGAGCCACAACTACTGAGCCTGCGTGTGGCAACTACTGAGCCTAAGCACCCTAGACGTGCTCCACTAGAGAAGCCATGCAGAGAGACGCCCGAGCACTGCTAGGAAGAGGAGCCCCTGCTCACCTCAACTAGAGAAAGCCCGGGCACAGCAACAAAGACCCAGCACAACCAAAAAATAAACAAATAAAAAGAGACCCCGGCTGTCCTAGCAGTGGGGACACTGGGGACGGTGGGAATCAGACTACAAGGTGAACACTGCTTCAAACCCAAAGGCCAGGGAAGAGGCAGAGCTAATTCTATCATAAACCTGACAGCCCCCAGAATGGTCGGTGGGTCACAGGACCAGACAGTCCCTACACAGTTAAGGCTGGACAACTAATGGTCATGAACTTGAAGAGTTCAAGGTAACTGTATTTTGTCTTGTCAGATGGAGGAAACACAGTAAGAAAAACTGGGCTTCTAAAAAACTCCCAGACTCTCTGAAAAGACACCTGAAAGATGAACTTGGCCCCTCGCAGGGGTTGCTAGGCAACAGCCACAGAGATGAAATCTGATTCTGACTGCAAAAGTAACGGAGAGCTGCAGAACCAGGGGGACTTGCGGGTGGTGGGGTGGCAAGTCCAGGGTCGATCCTGTCTCCCCAAGGGGGTCCTCCCACAGGGAGGGGCACAAGTGTTAGGAGACCCCAGTGCCAAGTGCACATGGCAATGCTTAAAAACCCTGCAGAGATTGGATATGTGACATCCTTAAGAAGTGGTTAAAAGTCAGTCCCTATTGCCTAGAAAGATGCATTTTATTAGGGCCAGAAAAGGTGAAACTAAAGCTTATAAAAATCTATCACAAAAGCTTGAGATTCAGAATGCCATCTTACAGTAATATCACTTGAAAGTAAGAGATCCTAAAAAATACTATGTATCAGATTCACAATCAGAGGATGGCAAACAGAAAATAATCTCATGAGTGAAGGAGTTTAAACTGACTGAAAACCCTGAGTAATTTTAGTTTCCCAGACAGTCAGTCAAAGGAGTAAGCCAGGATTAACCCCATGGCCCTCAAAACCCAAGACTGCCTTCAGCCCCGGCTTCTGTCCCAGCACTGGCCAGCAATCACCCCAGGAGGGGTGGATTCAGCCCTCAGAGGCCAGCCAGCAACTCTTCCCAGCCCCTCTCTTTGCTGCTTTCGGGCTGACACTGCTGCTCCCCTTCAGTCTCTGACAAGGACACTGGTCACTGGATTTGGGCATCTCAAGACCCTTAACTTGATTCCATCTGCAGAGGCCTCCCTCCGCAAATCAGGTTGCAGTCACAGGGCCCAGGGACTTGTAATCTGTGTCCTCGGGGGAGGAAGTTGCCATTCAACCTGCTCCAGGCTCTCTCCCAGGAACTCCCCCAACACCAAGTCTGTGTCTTTCTTTAGACATCGCAATTCCCCCGTGTCCCTCTGTGCCTTTCCTGACCTGCCTGCTCACCCGCCCTCCTGAAAGCAGAGCCTGGGACTGAGGTCGCTGACCGCCTGTGGCACACGCCCAGGGCCTGGACACACTGAAGTCATCACAAGAGCCTCAGTCTCTCCAGCCCCAGCCCTGGAGCTCACCGTGCTCATTAGCGGGAGAGGGGCAGAGCCCAGGGCTCATGGAGCAGCGGCATGGAGTGGAGAAGGGGTGACCCGGGGCCAGTCCTCAGACAGCAGGCAAGGGCCGGATCAGGAGCCACACCACCCACACGCAGGGCCCATGAGGTGTTGCTCTGGGATCCAGCATGGAACACGTACACTCACCCTGGGAGCCAGCCAACACGGAGAGGAGAGGACACACAGCCCGCACTCCTCGCAGGAAGATGTGGTCAGGTGTGCACAGAGGAGGGTGACGTGCGACACCAGGCTGAAGCCCCAAGGCCCAGCCCTGAATCTGTTCCATCAGGGACTCGTGGGACAGCCTCCCTTACCTATCGGGACTGTGGACAGAGGTTTTGTTACGGCCGCAGCCCTCCAGGCACTAGGAGGAAGACTGGAGGAAGCAGCCATGAGGAGCCAGGCCTGGCAGAGCTCTCTGCGCCCCAAACTGTCCGGGTGCTCAGAGTCCGTACTGAACCCACGTCTGGGCAGTGGGCCCGGGAAGGACACTGTGGGACATGCTGCCGCCATTCTGTGTTTTTTTTGGCTGTGTTGGGTCTTCGTTGCTTTCTGTGTCTGCTTTTCCCCAGCTGTGGTATGCACGCTTCTCGGGACCGTGGCTTCTCTTGTTGTGGAGCACAGGCTGTCGGTGTATGGGCTCACTACTTGCCGTGCACAGACTCTAGGGTGCTCAGGGGGTTTCAGGAGTTGTGATTCCTGGGCTATAGAGCACAGGCTCAATAGTTATGGCTCACAGGCTTTTAGCTGCTCCGCGGTATGTGGGATCTTCCTGGACCAGGGATCGAACCTGTGTCCCCTGCATTGGCAGCCGGATTCCCATTCACTGCGTCACCAAGGAAGTCAGCCATTCTGTCTCTTTATGAGCTGGAGATCCCATCAAAAATGCACTCCAGGTAAACTAGAGGGACAAACTCTTTGTGGCCAGGTGTGCATCCCTCTGCCCAGGTAGTGGGGCCCCTCCCCTCCCGGGGCCTCCCGGTCAGCGCTCCATGGCAGCAGACACACCGAGGCCTTTAGGCTTGTCCCCCAGCTCTATAGTCAGCTGCGCCACATGGACAGGGCTTGCAAGCTGCAGGGTCAAAGGGACAGTGCCCCACAAGACAGCACCTGGGGACGCACTGGCCCCAGCAAGACAACGCTCACGAGCAGGCCTCACCGCCTCGGCCCCCAGACCGCAGCCCGGCTCCTACCTGGGTTCAGGACGGGCTGGACGATGTCCCCATTGCGCCACTTGGTCTCCATGCGCTCCAGCTTCTGGGCCTCGTAGCGCTTGCGGCCCTCCTCCTCCTGCTCCTGCCGGGAGTACTGCGGGGCGGGGCGGGGCGGGGCGGGGCGGGGCGGCGTGGGAGAACAGGAGAGGGTCAGGCCTGGCCCCCAGGTCGCCTCCTCGCGTGTGCCCCGCCTTCCTGCAACTGGAACTATATCTTTCTCTGACAATACACGCTCGATATAAATAATAAAGACACAGAGGAGGGGGAAATACCACAGAGACCTCCCTGGACAAGAGAGACTGGGTCAGACATTTGAGTGACGTCCTCCCTGGAACTGCTTTTCTGCCCGTGTGTATAAAAGGTTCTGCCGTGCTGTATGTGAAGCTCAAAAGTCACAGCCTTCCCTCCTCTCATGTATCATCCTGCCATAATTTATGTGATGGATCCATAATATCTGGACACTTAGTCTGCTCCCCGTTTTTCACCATTAAAACATCACACTGACGATCTCAGCCACTTTCCATGTTATATTTAGCTGCCCCAGTCCTTCCTAGACACAGAACGAGAGAATCGGAGAGCCCCAGAAAGGGTGCCCTCGAGACCAGGAGAGGAGAGGGCAGGTCCCCGTGTGCCCCAGACGCTGGGCAGCCTCACTCCGCTGACTCCCAGCCACTCGAGCAGGCTGCTGGTGTATAAGGAACACCCACCAAAGCTCTCCTGATGGGTCATGGGTATTCTGATCCAAGAAGGTAAATATAAACATGAAAATAAAAGTGGCAAAATGGAGAATGTTGGGTCCTCTGGTGCCCACTGCCCTAGGGCCCGGTGCAGGCAATACCCTCTGTCCCGGGATCCATTGGGGAGGTCTGGGGTCCTCAGGGCCTCCCTGCTGACCCCTGCCTGGCCACTCTCCTGACGGGCTCTGACCTCTGCCCTTCCATCCATTCCACTTGCATCTCCCGCTCAGCCCGTGGAGAGACAGCTGGGCTTGGGGCCCTGCGTGCTCCTCTCTGACCCTGCAATTTCAGATCTGCTTTCAAAAGCTGGTTTTCAATATCTTGCTTTCCTTGCAAGTGGCTCAGCTGCAAAACCACTGAGGTCTGAACACATTCAATGGCTTCATTACCATCATCTTGGGCTTGAGAGTCCGTCTCTGAAGGAGGCTTTGAAGGGAGCGGGGTGGTATGTCCAAAAGAAACAAAGTATGGTGGGTGTTGAGGGCACCAGGGAACCCCGAGCCTCTCCCTCCGTAAACAGACAATCCCTTACGTCCCACCACAGAGCAAGGCCTCCAAGAGCAGAGACTGTGCTGTGCCTTTCTAGGGAAGCTGAAGGACGACTTACGTGTCCTCAAGGAATGCCTTTAAAGAGATTTTTTTTTAAAGAAAGAGCCAACCTCCCCAGTCTAATAAATCCTCGTGTCCAGCAGGGTAATAAGACCTCTGCACTCATGTGGGGGCTGACAGGCACCCCGGCTCTGACACCAGCCATGAGGACCAAGAAAACGTAGCCTCTTCACAAACAAGCGCCTCCTGCTGACTTAAAATCTGGGGACAACATCACGACAGCATGCTCTCAATGGGCTGACACCCAACTCATCCCCAAGGGCTCACCAGACTCCGCTCACTTGAAGCAGAAGACTGCCCAGACATCCAAGGCAACAGTCTGAGTGAGCTTTTGACTTAAGCTCACATTGACACACCAATAAAAACCAGAGTCCACTCCCCAGTGCTCCCCCAGCCTCTCGGGGGCCACAGCTGTCTCCAAGACATCAGAGGTCTCTTGATTCATCACAGGGTCACCGAGGTCCCTGGTCCCTGGGGGATGAGGTGGAGCATAGTGACTAAGTCCTCGCTGAGTGACACCACAGGGGACAGCTGGGCTTCCCCAGGAAGAGGCACTCATGTGGTCGATCCACACACACACGTATGTGTGATAGCAGTGTATGTGCACGTGTGCAATGTATGCTCTGTGAGATATCTACGTATATGTATGTGTGGGATGTATGTATGATCAACATAACATACCTGCATGTGTGAGACATGTAAGAGACACACACAGAGGCAGAATGACATATGTGCTCAGTAAATAACCACTATCAGTGCGGGGTCAGCCAGAGGAGGCTAGCAGGACCTAGGAAGCCTGATGGTCAAGCTCCCAGCACCTGAGCGTCCGTGCTCCTGGGAGTCAGAGCTGGGCTTTCCAGGACTCAGATGGGCTGTGCCCCAGAAAACAGCAGACCTATATGTGGAGTCAAGCGAAGGCGTGTACGTGGGCCTAGCACGTGTTGGGGGGGAAGAAAACGCAAATAAATATTAGCAATGGTTGCAGCTGTAAGCCACACAGCTTCTCCCATCTGGAGCTCTCTCTGCACCCAGTGGAACGCTTCCAACACCCCCTGCAACATGGGCAGAGTTGATATTTATGTCTCATCAAACCCGGCTAAACAAAGGGAATGGGAAAGCGACCAGGGGGCCCCACCAGGATGTGGGAGGGAGAGTGGGGGACGAGAGGGGTGACGTGCAGAGCTGCCCTGTCCCCATGGGGAGGGGGATAGGAGCCAGCAGAGCCCGATGCTGCCTGCCCCTCCCCTGCTGGCTAAAAACCCACCAGCTCTCAGCACCCGGGCCCACCCCACTCCCTGTCTCTAGGAGCCAGAAGGAAGCAAAAGCTGACGTGGCTGGCCCAGGAATCCTCCTTCAGCAGCAACCCCTGAAGACATATCACGTGGCTACTGAAGCCAGAGATAAGGCCTGCTGGAGACTTCTAAAACTGTGTAGCATCTGAAAATTAAATCTAAAAGTTAAATAATTGTGTTTGAGTGTTTATATGAGATGTGGCTAATTTAACATCAAGTGCTTAGTGGTAAGATGAAAGCGAGGATAAGCACACTTGTATTTTCTGAAAAGATAGTCACTGAGCCTCAGACTCACACCTGCTTCTTGGGTCTTAAAACCCCTCAGTCAGCGCTGCTTGAAAATGACAAAATGGTCAGCAACAGAGAGAGCAGCTCCAGGAAGAATGCCGTGGGAAGGGGGTGGGGGGCTAGGTGGTACGGGCAGGGAGGGAGAGAGAGATGGAGAGAGAGGCGGGCAGGACTGAAGGCCAGTGTTCTGGTTCAACAGCAGCCTGTCAGAATTCCTGTCCACCTGGGACTTAGCATGTGACCTTTCTGGGAACTAGGGTCTGTGCAGGAATAATTAGTTAAGACACGTGCACTCGTGCGTGCGCATGCGCGCACACACACACACACATACGGAAAGGCAGCCAGGTGACCACATAGGCAGAGGCTGGAGGGATGCGATCACAGGTCAAGGAATGTCTGGAATGCCTGGAACTAGATGACACGGGAAGGATCACCCCTGGCTTAAAGCCTCCAGCAGGAGGGCAGCCCAGCCGGCACTGTGATTCTGCACTTCTGGCCTCAGAGCTGGGAGAATGAACTGTGGTTTGAGCCCCCAGGCTGAGTCACAGGAGCTCCTGGGAAACTCAAACAGATGGGACATGAGGGAATCTGGCCCCGAGCACCTGCCCTCTCCTCGTGTGTGGAAGGACAGGCGGCCCGGAGCTGCAGACACCACCACCCTGCCCTCACAGTACCAAACCCAGAACCACCAACCGGATGCAGACCAAGGTCTGAGCACCCTTCCCGGTCCATGTGGAGAGGACACCTGTCACCAGGAATGCTGTTTAAAAGCCTAGACTTAAGGGCAGCTGGAGCCCAGAAGCTGAGTGGCCCTCCCCCGACTCCCCAGGGCCTTGACCGCCTCCACAGGGGCAGGCAGCGTGCTGGTCAGACATGAGCTACGGGCTGGGAGCACCCCCCAGGTGACAGGGAGCAAGCCCCGACTGCCCTAGGCCTGTGGGCGGTGGGGGGACATGACAGAGTGGAAGGGGCTTGTGGTGGGGGAGCAAGGAGGAGGAGACTAGGGAGTGCTCCTCCATGAGTGCGATACAGTCCCTAACTGCCTGGGTCCCCACTTTACTGTTTCTTAGAAGTTTCTTCTCTGGACATCTCGGCCACAGAAAAACGCTCCCTGCAGGGGCAGACACGGCCAAGCCAGGCCCAGGCCTCTCTAAGAACAGCTCGTCCTTGTAGGGGTGAGAGCAGAGCGCCTGGCCCCCAGGGAGAGCGGGTCACAGATGTCCTCGGAACATCCAGGGATGGGGGGACCGCAGGAGGAGGGGTGGGGCGCTGTGAGGGGAGGAGTTAAACCCCTCTATCAGCCTAATCTCCCCCTCGGAATGCCTGCCCCCCGAGCCTGCCTGCAGTGGGGCACCTGGGCATGAACACGACGAAGTCTCTTCATGTACAGACGTGACTGTCCAGAGAAAAACCCAAACTAGAGAAACCAAGGAAGGAAGTGGACGTGGCAGGAGAGAGAGCGGGGCTGAAACAGAGCTGTCTCAGCCTGTCTCCCCAGGACTGTGGTCTCCCCTAGACTGGTCACCTGCACAGTCCTGTTGCCCATCTTGCCTCTGACCAGGGCCCTCCAAGAGGGGTCTGGTATCTGCAGGGCCCAGGCCAGCCGCTCTGGCCTTCTCTGCATGAAGGGACATCCCTCCCCCATGCCTCCCACTCTCCTAAGACTTGGCCCCCCAACCCCCTGCCTGGGAAAAGTGGGCAGGGTCTCCTTACCACAACCGGAGGCACCTCCAGGACCTTGTCCACATTCTTCAGCGACAGGGGCACGTACCACAGGGTGGCCTTATTGGTCAGCTTTTTGGTACCTTCAAAGAAGAAAGACATGTGAGGGATAGCCTGGGAGTCGGCAGGGCAGCAGGCAGGGCCAGCGCCACCTCTGGCCCCTACCCCCAGGCCTCCTTCAGCCTCGAGGCGCAAGTTTGGGCACAGACTAGGGAGAAGTATGGACCTCAGCTAAGGAGCCCCTGCCCCAGCATGCTGCCCCACACTGAGGCTGCTGGGGAGACTTCAGATCTTCTGGTCTAAGCTGGGGGGGGGGGGGCCTGCCGGCTTTCTAACTCAGAAGGCCCACATCTGGAGGGCGCCGACTCCAGGCAGGCCTCCAAGGAGCCTCCAGAGGGAGGGGGAGGTGAGGGCTGGGGTGGGGGAGGCGGGCAGACTGGCTTCGGCCTCCCCCCAGGGAAAAGCAGGACAAAGCCAGGCTGGACCCCATCTCCACCGAGAGATCCCGGCTGACGGATCTCATGGGAGAAGGCCCTGCTGAGGAACTGGACATCACGACACCCAGAACAGGATCGTTCTCTGAGGGACCCATCCACTGGCCTAAAGGTCCCCGAGAAGAGCTCTGGGTGGGCAGGAGGCAGCTCGTGGACGTGAGGCTGAGGGTCGTGGAGGCGGGGCCGTGGGACACAGCCAGAGTACCTCCCGCCCCCCTCGAGGCCCCCCTTCCCGGTTGGGGGGGGACCACACCAGGCACAGTTGGCGGGACTCAGCCTCACTCCAGATGCTCCCAAGTGGGGGCTAACAGCGCGCTGTGGGCTGCTGGCTTCGGCTCTGGGGTGAACGGTAAGAACAGAACCCTCTCTGGGCACCGAGCCTGGCCTCAGGGCAGAGTGGGGTGCCCAGGGCGGAGGCCTGTCCGGGCTGAACATCACAGGCCAAGAGAGCCCAGGGATCCCTGGGTCCACACCCCTCACTTGTGCAGGAGGAGACTGAGGCCCAGAGAAGTCAACGGGCTTGCCTAGGTTCATACAGAAGCTCGAAGCCTCCCAGACCCCATAATTTCAAGAAAGTATTAATGTTTGCGAGGATGCCTGTTAAAAGTTGCCTCTCTGACGTGCAAGATTCCGTGCAGCAGAGAACAAAACTTCAGGACAGAGAGTACATAGAGCAGAGGAAGCAGCCTGGGGGCCTGGCCCTAAATGCTTCCTACAGTTCCTCTGACCTGCCCCCCAAGGCAATCCTGGGGCTTCTGTTTTCTCCCTTAAACTAGATCAAAGGTCCAGGCCAAGCCCCAGCAGGTCGGTAAGAGAGAGGGCAAGGCCCACCAGGACGTTTCCACAGCACCATCAGGACCACAGGCAAACATGATGGAAAAATATCTTCACTGCTCTGTGATGGAGAGTGATTCTGACAACCTGCTCTGGGGAGTAAAGATTTCCTGTCCGACTCAGCGAGAGTCGGCCTGATGGCCTGTTTCCATGGAAACTCCGAGTGGCCCTCCTCCAAACCCAAACGAACACCATGGAGCAAATGAGGCAAAACACTCGAACTGTGCTTTCTCTATCATTCAATAAAACCACCAAAAGACAACGACAGCACTGAAAACATCTATCCTGAAATTCTGAGGCTCCCAGCCATTTTCTGGAGCGCTTCGCGGCAATCACATCCCAGTGAGCTTAATATTTTGACAGTTGCCAGAGATGAATGAGCAAAGGTTTGCTGGTTGTCTGCCTGGGCGCGTGCTCGCCCGGCTGCCTCTTGAAGGCGGCGCAGCCCCGAGTGAGGGGGACACACAGAACCGGGGCCCTGCCTCCAGGGGTTGTGAAATACGGAGACGGCATGTGAGCAGCTTCCTGGCTCAGGCTCGTCGCCTGTTTGTCCACCCAGCCTGGTCTCCCCACCTGGCCATGTTCAAAGCCCCTCCGGGCAGCCCTGTTCTGAACCAGGCAGCCACACAGCCTGCCCTCACATCCTAGTGGACATGCAGGCAGAGACACATCAAGGCAAGAAGACCTTGAGACACGGGGTCCCAGGATACGAGAGACTCATACAGGCCCAAACATAGAAAGATGGAGAGAGGATGCCACAGATACAGAAGTGGTGCCAAGACCCAGAGGGGTACCAGATGTGAGATCAAGGGGGTAGGGGGACACCCAGACCTGCAGCAGGGGCTCGTGGGCAAGGTGGGCAAGGTGACCAAGCTATGGAGAGAAGATGCAGCCCCAGGGCTCCAAGCGTCCACATCCACCCCATGATCCAGCCTCAGGTTTCTCCCTCGGCCTTGGCCCTCCCCCGTGTCCAAAGGTTGGGCAGTGCTGGCCGGTCCCTCCTCTGCTGGGCCTCTGTCCCCCTCACATGCCCACAGCCTGCCCGCTGTACCGGGAGGCCGTGATCCTCACAGTCGCTGCTATCCTTGGGGCAGCTTAGACTCTATGCGCCCGCCCTTCAGGGCCAGGGCAGCTGGGGACTGTGTGTGTGTATGTGTTGTGGGAGGGAGGGTGGAGAGCATCCTGACCACGAAGCAGAGGGTTTCATGTCGCTATCACGGGCACTGGGTGAGCACTGCCCACTCCTGCCCAGAGAGGGAGGGTCCTGCAAAGAAAGAAGCAGGAAGGAGCACGTCCTTCTAGACAGCGCCCCCTGCTGGCTTTCTCTCAGCACAGGAGCAACTCATCCACTCCTTCCTTCCTTCCTTCCTTCATTCATCAGTGACTGAGTCCCTGTCCATCATGAGCCAACAGAAGCTGCAGGGGCAGGGGACATGCCCACTCCCCTCAGACATAGTCAGTCCAGCACCAGTCCCCTCAGCCTCCTTCTGCAGACACCCGGGCTGGTCGCCAGGCAGTCGGCAGCATCACTCTGACTGTGATAACCAAGTCTGTCCCCTTGAGAACCACCTCTGGTGAGAGAAGTCAAGATCCCAGGATCCCTGCCACATGGCAGAGGTGAGCTCCAGTCTGAAAGCCCAGGAGGCCCCCTGTCCCCTGCCTCTCATTCCCGCTCAGTCTGATGCCATTCTGTTCATGGGCTTCCTCCCTGGCCGAAGCCTCTGATGTCCAGAAAGGGGGCCTGGATGACGGGAATCTGTAAAGCAGGCCCCTACCCTGTTTTGAGACACCAGAAAATTGCGGTGAACAAAACCAGCACTGCTGAAAACACTATCGACTAAGTGTGAATTTCAAGAAAAGCAGAAAGTGCAGCCAGCCATTTCCTCCCTTGGGTCCTGAGCAGGGAGGCTCCACTCCCATCTCAGGCCAGGAGAGCGGGACTGGGTCACTGTGGTGGGAGTGGGCGTGGGGGAGGCAGATGGTGGGCTGCTAGCCCATGTGGGAAGTCAGGGTCGGAGGACCCCTTTCTGTGCCACTGCCTGAGACCAGCATCCAAGGTCTCTGACGCTGGAGCTGCCCCGAACAGAGCTCAGGCCACAGATCAGGACATGGGGCACAAGCCAGCTGACCGCTCCCCCGCCCCAGGCTCTGCCTCAGCTGCACCATTCACTATGCGGCGGCTGGGCCTGCTGCGGTCATCAGAATGTTCTAGATGGGGAACTGAGCGCCTGGCCTGTGTGGGGGAGAAGCCTGGAGCCCCATGAAGATCTCTGAGCACAGCACTCCGCAGGCAGCCATGGCTGAGGACGGGGTGTTGGAGGAAGGGCAAGGACCTAGGCAGCTCCCTCCTCTAGAGCCGGCAGGGCCTCTCCTCTGGGCGGGACACCGGGTGGGCTGGGATGAGGAGCCGGGCAGCCAGGGCACCAAGGGGCTGCCTGCCTCATGAGCATCTCGGTTATAAAAAGCAGTGACTAAATGGGAGCCACACTCCCCTGCAGCGCCCAGTGGGGGCAGGAAAAAGGGTTTCCATGGTTACCACTCTGAGGAAGAGACTATTCAGATCAAACCCGAGTCAAAGGTTCACCCAGTGAGCACCAGCCCACAGCCTGGCTTGCAGGGGCCCCCGGGGTGCAGAGCAAGGGCCCGGCCAGCGCGCTCCAAGTGCCCTCTGGGAGGAGGGCACTGGGGGTACATTAGCAGGGCTGGAGGGTCGCTGGTGCCCTCCCAGCCCACTGCCAGCCCTCTGCCCAGACCAGCTGGCTGCCAGCCCCTACCCCAGGAACGCAGAGGGAGGGGGACCACACACCGGGCTCATTGCCTAAACTACGCCCATGCCCCGGCTTCCCATCTGCAGAGCGAGGAGGCAGACGTCACTGCCCACAGGAGGAGGCAGGAATGCAGGGAGGTCATCACAGACAGTGTCAGGATGAGCCAGGCGCCACGGCGGCTGTGCCTGCCCCAAGGACACCGTTGCTGCATGCAGACGTTACCTGTGAGGATGTTCTCGGACATCACATGCACCTGCACCTCGACCGAGTGCTTGGAGGTGTAGGTGATCTCTGCGCTGACATGAGCCACCTCGCCAATGCACATGGGTGACAGAAAGTCCGTGCGCTCCACCCGGGCCAGCGCAGCCACGCAGCGCTCCTGCAAAGACCAGAGGCGGGTCAGTCATCCCAAGGCCCCACCCTGGACATCGTCCCCTAGAACGACCTTTGGTTTTTTTCCCCATGGGTACAGTAAAGCAAGTCATGGGACTTGCCTGGCAGTCCAGGGGTTAGGACTCCATGGGTTCAATCCCCTGGTCAGGGAACTAAGACCTCCCATGCTGCGTGGCATGACCAAAGAAACAAAATTTTTTTTAATAAAGAATAAAGTAGAGCAAGTTACTGTCAGCACACACTCTTAAATGCAAAACCAGGAGATGAAGCACTGCCTGGGGGGCAACAGGGCAAAGCTGTTGATACAGGTGATCCTGGGTGGTGGGGTTCTAAGCAACTTCTCTTTCCTGACTTTTCTAAAAAAGGATACTCGCATAATGGAAAGTGAAAAAAGGAATACATACTCATTATGGAAAACTTGGGAAGTACAGAAAAGTAGAAAAGTAGAGCAGGGAAAATTCACCCCTCCCATCGAGAGACAACCACACCTTCTACTTTGGGATCTTTCTTTCCAGGCTTTTTGTCCCAGGAATAAGGGTTTTACTGGTTCACTTGTCTGCCTGGCTCCTCGTTTTGCAGTTTGAGGCTTATAGTTGACACTCACAGTCATGCATAATTGTCACTTATACTCACCTATAGTTGTCATATATAATTTCACCTAACTGTGTATATGCTAAATATCCACTTTCAAAATCTGCTTTTTTCACTCAACAGGAAGAAAAATAACCTGCCCATGTTATGACAAGCAATGTTCTTAGCAATCACATCTCTTTTTAAAAAATGTTCTTTATCCTTTAAATATACAACCCATTTTCATGATTCAAAAGGAACAAGAAGGCTTATGTCCCCAGCCACGAGGGGAACCCCTGGGAGCTCACGCTTCATGAAAATGAGGGACTCACTTCCTCCTTCCTTTTCTCAATACTTTCTACGGCTGCCATTTCACAATACTCCACTGGAGGATATCCACGCAAGGGTATTTTTTTAATGGCCAAACAGAATATTCTTCTGTTGTTAGATTTGGGTCAACCTCAATTGTTTCTTATTATGAATAACCCTGTGAGGAGCTTTCTTTCATTTAAATCATTTTCGGTCCTGGGGATGGTTTACTGGGGAGAAGCAAACAAACACCTCACCAAGTGTTCCCACAGTGCCTCTCAACAGGCAGAGTGCTTGCCTGGACCCAGCACCTCTCCACACCAGCACTGAAAATCAGGTGTTTTTTGTTTTTTTTGCCTCACCATGCAGCATACAGTTTGTGGGATCTTAGTTCCTCAAGGCTCTTGGCAATGAAAGCAAGGAGTCTTGGGACTTGCCTGGTGGTCTTGCGGCTAAGACTCCAAGCTCCCAACACAGAGGGCCTGAGTTTGATCCCTGGTCAGGCAACTAGATTTCACATGTTGCAACTAAGAGTTCACATACCACAGCTAAAGATCCTGAGAGCCACAACTAAGACCTGGTGCAGTCAAATATATACACATATACGTATATACAAAAGAAAGCGTGTTGGAAAGTTTTAACCACTGGACGCCAGAGGACTCCTGAAAATCAAGTTTTTTTAGGGTCAGTTTTTATTGAGGGGGCGTTGGTTTATAGGGCTTCCCACATGGTGAAGTGGTAAAGAATCCACCTGCCAATGCAGGAGAGGCAAGAAACATGGGTTCAATCCCTGGGTCAGGAAGATCCCCTGGAGGACATGGCAGTCAACTCCAGCACTCTTGCCTGGAGAATCCCATGGACAGAGGCACCTGGCAGGCTGCAGTCCATAGGGTCACAAAGAGTCAGACATGACAGCATGCACACACGCACTGATTTATAACATTGCATGAGTTTCACGTGTACCACGTTCTGTTTCTACTTCTGCACACCCTACAGCGAGCTCACCACCAAGAATACAGCTTCCATCCATCACTAAGCAGAGATCCCTTCACCCACCTTGCTCCTGGCCCCCTCTACTTCACCCCTTCCTCTCTCTAGTAACCAGTTCTCTGTCCTCTGTATCTACATGCTTGTGTTTGGTTTGTTCATGTATTTTTTGTTTCTTCTTTTTTATATTCCACCTCTGAGTGAATCACAAGGTATCCGTCTTTCTCCATCTGACTTATTTCACTTAGCTAACACCCTCGTGGTCATCCATGTTGTTGCAAATGGCAAGAGTTCATCTTTCTCTATGTATAACATTCCACAGTGTATATACACACCACAACTTCTTTCTTTTTTTTTCAGTTGAGTTGTGCAGCTTGCAGGATCTTAGTTGCCCGACTCCCTAGTCAAACCTGGGCCCTCGGCAGTGAAACTGCAGAGTCTTAACCACTGGACTACCACAGAATTCCCCACAATTTCTTTACCTATTATCCATCAGTGGACACTTAGGTTGTCTTAGGTCTCAGCTACTGCAAATAACGCTGCCATGAACAAGGGGATGCAGATACCACTTCTAATTAGTGTTTGCATTTTCTTTGGATAAATATTCAGAAGTGGAATAGCTGGATCATGTGTGTGTGTGTGCTAAGTCGCTTTAGTCATGACTGACTCTTTGCAACCCCATAGACTGTAGTCCACCAAGCTCCTCTGTCCATGGGATCTTCCAGGCAAGGATGTTGGAGTTGCCATTCCCTTCTCCAGAGGATTTTCCCGACCCAGGAATCAAACCCACATCTCTGCATTGGCAGACGGGTTCTTTACCACTAGCACTACCTGGGAAGCCCATCAGTTTTAACCTCTATGCTCTTTTCCACAAGGGCAAGACCAGCTTACGTTCCTACCAACAGGATCCCTTTATTTCCCCATCTTCACCAAGACTTTCTATCTGTTGTCTTTCTGATGACAGCCACTCAGGCAGGCGTGTTTCTGACATCTTGTGTTTCTGATCTGCATTTCCCTGACGACTACTGATGGTGAGCATCTCTTCACACGCCTGCTGGCCATCTGCACGTCTTCACTGGTAAAATGTCAATTCAGTTCCTCTGCCCATTTTTTAAATGGGTTGTTTATTTTTTGCTGTTGAGTTGTAATAGTTCTTCATATATCGTGGAATAAGCTTCCTTTTCAATCTACTATTAACCAAATGACACTAAAGATAGTCTTATGTTTGATCTTCACTGCCAATCACAGCACCCAGCACTTTCACGACTTTCTATCAGAATCAAGAAACCAGCCGGCTTTTTGAGGACACTGGGCGTGCTAGCACGGGTCCCCCTGGGCTGGGTGGGCAGCTCCTGAGGGACTGTGGGTTCCGTGCCAGCTCTGGGCTTCACTTTGGCAGCTGGTCCTCACCACACCCTCCTGTGGGGGCTGGAGACGTCAGGCTTGCAGGTGATAGTCAGTTCGAGCCCTGGTGTGTCTGCACCCTTCCCACTAGCCACCTGCCACCACCTACGGCAGCAAAGTACAGCTCTCCCACCTGTGTGAGAACTCATCTGATACCTGGCGAACAAGCCAATTCCCCAGCCCGCCCCAAACCCACAGAACAAGCCGCTTGGGAGGGAAGCCAGGGACCTCCATGTCCACCCCTCCCCAGGAGAGCCTCAGACAGGCAGGAGTCTGTTCCTATAAAGGTCCTGGAGTCAGGCCCCAGAGCGGCGATGCAGCAGGGGCTGTGCAGGCAAGCACAGCATATGGGTTCACCCTCTGATTCAAGGGGAGACCTGTCCCTTCCACACCCACCCCACCCCCCCCCACCCGCCCACAGTCACATCACCCCTGAGGCTGAAACAGCCTGAGGCAATTGCTGGGCTTCCAGCCCTGAGTACATTTGTGGGGCTACAGCACCACTCGCTGGCACGAAGTGGGAAAGGCAAGTGCTAAGAGAGCCAGGCAAGAATGAGGGCACAGCCTCAGGGCCCCTTCTGGAATTCTCCAAGCTTTGCCTGCAAGAGGCTGTTATGAAGACCTACAAAATCTTCTAGAACTAACACCAAAAAAAACGATGTCCTTTTCATTATAGGGGACTGGAATGTAAAAGTAGGAAGTCAAGAGATACCCAGAGTAACAGGCAAGTCTGGCCTTGGAGTACAAAATGAAGCAGGGCAAAGGCGAACAGAGTTTTGCCAAAGAACGCACTGGTCAGAGCAAACACCCTCTTCCAACAACACAAGAGACGACTCTACACTTGGACATCAACAGACGGTCAATCCCAAAATCAGACTGATTATACTCTTTGCAGCTGAAGATGGAGATGCTCTATACAGTCAGGAAAAAAAAGACTGGGAGCTGACTGTGGCTCAGATCATGACCTCCTTATTGCAAAATTCGACTTAATTGAAAAAGTTGGGAAATCCACTAGACTATTCAGGATTGATCTAAATCAAATCCCTTACAATTATACAGTGGAAGTGACAAATAGATTAAAAGGATTAGATCTGATAGAGTACCTGAAGACCTATGGACAGAGGTTCATAAGAGGTCATACAGGAGGTGGCGACCAAAACCATCCCCAAGAAAAAGAAATGCAAAAAGGCAGAATGGTTGTCTGAGAAGGCCTTACAAATAGCTGAGAAAAGAAGAGAAGCAAAAGACAAATGAAAAAGGGAAAGATATATCCATGTGAATGCAGAGTTCCAAAGAATAGCAAGGAGAAATAAGAGAAGCCTTCTTACGTGAACAATGCAAAGAAAGAGAGGAAAACAACAGAATGGGAAAGACCAGAGGTCTCCTCAAGAAAATTAGAGATACCAAGGTAACATTTCACGCAAGGATGGGCACAATAAAAGACAGAAACAGTGAGGACCTAACAGAAGCAGAAAAGATTAAGAAAAGGTGGCAGGAATACAAAGAACAGTACAAAAAAGGTCTTACTGACCCGGAAAACCATGAAGGTATGGTCACTCACCTAGAGCCAGATATCTTGGAGTATGGAGTCAAAATGCACCTTATGAAACATTACTACAAACAAAGTTAGGGGAGATGATCAAATTCCAGCTGAGCTATTTCAAATCCTAAAAGATGATGCTGTGAAAGTGCTGCACTCAATATGCCAGCAAATTTGGAAAACTCAGCAGTGGCCACAGAACTGGAGAAGGTCAGTGTTCATCCCTATCCCAAAGGACAATGCCTAAAAATATCCAAACTACCACACAATTGCATTCATTTTATATGCTAGCAAGATAATGCTCAAAATCCTTCAAGCTAGGCTTCAACAGTACGTGAACTGAGAATTTCAGGTGTATAAGCTGGATTTAGAAAAGGGAGAGGAACCAGAGATCAAATTGCCAACATCCACTGGATCACAGAAAAAGCAAGAGAGTTCCAGAAAAACATCTACTTCTGCTTCACTGACTATGCTAAAGCCTCTGACTGTGTAGATCACAACAAACTTGGGAAAATTCTTAAAGAGATGAGAATACCAGACCACATCCTAAGAAACCCTGTATGCAGGTCAAGAAGCAACAGTTAGAACAGGACATGGAACAACGGACTGGTTCCAAACTGGGAAAGGAGTACGTCAAGGCAGTATATTGTCACCCGCTTATTTAACTTATATGCAGAGTACATCGTGCAAAATGCCATACTGGATGAAGCACAAGCTGCAATCAAGATTGCCGGAAGAAATATCAATAACCTCAGATATGCAGATGACACCACCTTAATGACAGAAAGCCAAAGAGGATCTAAAGAGCCTCTTGATAAAGGTGAAAAAGGAGAGTGAAAAAGCTGACTCAAAACTCAACATTCAAAAGATGAAGATCATGGCATCCGGTCCCATCACTTCATGGCAAACAGATGGGGAAAAAGTGGAAATAATTACAGACTTTATTTTCTTGGGCTCCAAAAACACTGCGGACAGTGACTCCAGCCATAAAATTAAAAGTCGCTTGCTCCTTGGAAGAAAAGCTATAACAAACCTAGACAGCATATTAAAAAGGAGAGATATCACTTTGCTGACAAAGGTCCATCTAGTCAAAGCTATGATTTTTCCAGTAGTCATATGTGAGAGTTGGACCATAAAGAAGGCTGTGTACCAAGGAACTGATGCTTTTGAACTGTGGTGCTGGAGAAGACTCTTGAGAATCCTTTGGACAGCAAGGAGATCAAACCAGTCAATTCTAAAGGAAATCAATCCTGAATATTCACTGGAAGGACTGATGTTGAAGCTGAAGCTCCAATACTCTGGCCACCTGATGCGAAGAGCCAAGTCACTGGAAAAGACCCTGATGCTGGAAAAGATTGATGGCAGGAGAAGGGGTGACAGAGGATGAGATGGTTGGACGGCATTATCAACTCAATGGACACAAGTTTGAGCAAGCTTTGGCAGATGGTGAAG
Organism: Dama dama; assembly: GCF_033118175.1. Classification (NCBI taxonomy): domain Eukaryota; kingdom Metazoa; phylum Chordata; class Mammalia; order Artiodactyla; family Cervidae; genus Dama; species Dama dama. Next base: position 44,094,607 of record NC_083694.1, on the reverse strand, counting down.
GACAGGGAAGCCTGGTGTGGTGTGGTCCATGGGGTCGCAAAGAGTCAGACACAACTGAGCGACTGAACAACACACAGCGTCCCGAGCCCCTACTCCCTCACTCCCAGTCCTGGGGCTTTTTCTCTTCTACAGCCAGCCTCTCCTGCCAGGCCTGGCTTGGACCCTCACCGTCTCTCTCAGGGCTCGACACCCACCTCAGCCCCTGACCTTCAGGTCCAGGCCTGTCTTCCTCACGGCCACCAGGGGGCGCTCTCTGAATGTGACGGGTTAGCCCCAGATCTTCAAGGGCGCTGAATCAATCTAAACTCTCAGCAGGCAAGAGAGCCCCTCCCTCATAGCAGGGTCCTACGCAACCTCACCCCACTCCTCCCCACACTGAGGCCCCCAGGCCCACGTCCACCCCCAACACTTACCCCAGCCTCGTTCATTCTGCACGCATGCACCCTTACAGTGCACCCTCACAGTGCACCCTCACAGTGGTGCATACCTATGAACACAGTCCACACGAGTGTGGAATCAGAGGACAGGGACATGGCAGGTGGCTGGCCGAGGTCCACAGGATCCCAAAGGCGGGCTTCAGAGAATGTCAAGACCCCACGGGGCTGGGGGCCAGGCAGGACCTGACAAGCTGCATGCCCGGCAGCTGCCCTGAAGCCCTAAAGCTGCAAGTCTGGCTCTGTCTGGGTGGCAGGCGGAGAGCAGGCACCATGGCAGGAGCTGGTGCAGGCCTGCGGGCCCTGCAGCCCAGGAGCCACCAAGGGAAGAGCCCCAGACTTGCCAGTGAACCCAGGGTGGGTCGAGCAGGGGACAGATCTGGGTGCAGGCAATGTGACACCCAGGATTAACTGCTGCCCACACAGGCTCTGAGGTGCTGGTGCCTCTCAGACTCAGGAAGCCACAACTTTCCCCACACACAGGGAGTGGGCTGAAAAGGTGTCTCTCAGCTTAGTTTCTGGGGGTTCCCAGCCTCTCTTCAATAAGCCCCAAACCAAGTGCCAATCCAAGGGGTCCCTGGTCCAGGGCCAGGGCTTCTGGAAGCTCCCAAGGCCCAGGGAAGAGGGAGGGGCAGGGCCCAGGCCCAGGCTCCACCCAGACTCCTGCCCCGAACCGACAGAGTACAACAGGGCTGGAGGGGACTGCCTGGATCCAGAGACCTGGCCAGGCTGGCGGAGGGTCCCCAGACGCCTACCCCATTCTGGCTGTTGCAGTGCCGGGTGCTGATGATGGCTCCTGCTTCCTCGATCATCTTCAGGACGGTCCCTCCGTGCACATTGCCAGCCACGTTGGCATCATCCGGCCGCATGATCCTGGGGGGAGAAGAGGCAGGATGAGCCTCCGGCAGGATATCACTCATGAACAGCAGTGAGCCCAGGAAGAAGGCCCTCCAAAGGCCTGATGGCTCCCAGAGAAGGAAAAGGACTCCCCATGTGTCTGCTCACTGTGGGGTGCTGATCTGACCTGACGGCCAGACAAGGGGCTGCAGGGTCGTGCTTCCGCCAGCGGGGGAGGGCAGGGGGGTTTCCTGCCCTGGGGCCCAGGCACCCAGCCTGCCAGGGGGAGAGGGCCCGGCCCTGGCAGGGAGGGATGGCGAGGACCTTCCGCAAAGGCTGTGACCGTGACATCGAGGCAGCACGCCTGCCCCTCCTGGCTCCCAGGACCCACAATGACCTGCAGAGCTGAATGAACAAGGACACAAGCTATGACCCCTTGGAGAAAGGACACATTCCCAGGACCACCATCTCCGTCAGGAGTCCCAGAGGAGCTGGCCTCATGTGGTCATGGATATTCTGAGAACTGGAAACATCACAGCATCCAGATCTTCACCAACAAGACAAAACCTGATTGCTGCCTGCCCCCAGGGCTCCAAGAGAGCGCCCGAGCGGTGGGTTCCCTGGAGTTGAGAGCTGGGAACTCCCCAAGGTCAGGAGGGACTGAAATCACCCCATTTCCCCAAGAGGAAAAGCCATGTCTTTGCAGAGGGTAGCAGCAGGGAAGCCCTGTGAAGTCCCTGGAGTCCCAGAAAGCCAGCCTGGTGCAACCCCACAGAGCTTGGCCCTCTCCCAGACACCTGTCTGTCTGGCTGATGAACTCTGTCTCCACTAGCCTCAGGCCTGGAGGCAGGTACCAGGCACTGAGCGAGTGTGCAGTTTCCAGGTGCCCGGCATCACCTGGGTTCACCCACCCTGCTCCAGTCTGCTGGCCAGCGTGACCCTAGAGGCTGGACCCCCGACTCTGGGCCATGAACTCCAATGCCCTCCCGGTCTGGCTCCTTCCAGACATGGAGGCTAAACCAGGCAGCCTCAGAGATGGTTCCTGACTCCCAGGCTTACTGGCTGGGTGACCTGAGCAAGCTGCCAAAACCCAGCCACCTCCACATTCTCATCTAAAAAAGGGGAACAACAGCACCACCGCACTTGACCGTGGGAAAGACTGAATCACAAGATGGCACAGATAAGGAGCCTAGCACACAGTCAGCGACATAAACACTCACCAGCACTTCTTCCTGCTTCTCTAAGCACCAGCCAGAAACCGCAGGAGGGCTGGAGCCTCCAGCATACAGTCACCGATGCCACTTTCTGGGGAGACCGAAGGCTGTCTGGACCTGTCGCCCACCCCCAAAGTCACCCCTTCAGCCTGGGGGGCATTCAGGACCCCTACTTCTCACCTGCATCACTGGCTCAAGGGCAGCAGCCACGGTCGCCCAGGCAGTGGCCAGGGGAACCCCCAGAGCACAGGAAAGGAGCCTCATTTGGCTTCTCAAATGCTCATTTTAAAAGATTTTTTAATCAACTCAAAATAGATTAAAAACTTGAACATAAGACCCAAAGCCAGAAAACTCCCAGGAGAAGACGTAGGCCGTAGCGATGTTTTTTTCAATTTGACATCAAAAACAAAGGCTAAAGAAGGAAAAAAATACACAAGTGAGACTACATCAAACTAAAAGATTCCTGCACAGCAAAGGAAGTCATCAGTAAAATGAAAACATGTGAGAAAGTATCTGCAAATCATATATCCGATAAAGCATTAATATCCAAAATACACAAAGAACTCATAAAATTCAAGAGCAAAACAAACAATCCAATTAAAAAATGGGCAGAGGAATGGAATGGACATTTTCCCAAACAAGACATACTGATGGCCAACAGGCCCATGAAAAGATACTCAACATCATTAACCACCTGCTGCCAAGTCACTCAGTTGTGTCCAACTCTGTGCGACCCCATGGACTGTAGCCCACTAGGCTCCTCTGTCCATGGGATTCTTCAGGCAAGAATACTGGAGAGGGCTGCCACACCCTTCTCCAGGGGATCTTGTCGACCCATGGATTAAACCCGTGTCTCTTTACCAGCTGAGCTACCAGGAAAGCCCCCAATGCAGGGGAGGTGAGTTGGATCCTTGGCCTGGGAAGATTCCACATGCCATCAGGGCAACTAAGCCCCTGTGCCACACAACTACTGAAGCCTGAGAGCCCTAGAACCTGTGCTCCACGACAAGAGAAGTCACCTCAGTGAGAAGCCCGTGCACCGCAACTAGAGGAAGCCTGCCACAGACCTCCAAAGGACTGAAGACCCAGTGCAGCCAAAAATAAAAATAATTTTTTTTTAAAAAACAAGTCAGTGTTGGGATTTCCCTGGTGGTCCAGTAGCTAAGACTCCTGAGTTCCCAGTGCAGGGGGCCTGAGTTCTATCCCACATGCCACAACTAAAATATTCCACATGTTGTAACTGAGGCCTGGTGAATAAATAAATACTAAAAAAAAAAAGAACAAAACAAGGTCAGTGTTTGCCAGAGGTTGGGGTGGGGGTGGGATAAGAAGACAGAGCAGAAGATTTTTAGGGCAGTGAAAATACTCTGTATGATTCTGGAATGGTGGACACATCACTACCCATTTGTCCATAGCATGTACAACTCCTAGAGTGAACCTCAATGTAAACTGTGGACTGTGGTGTGATACTGAGGTGTCACTGTGGGTTCATCGACTGCAACAGATGTACCTCTCTGTTGGGGGTGCTGATAAAGGCCGAGGCTGTGCATACGGGGCAGAGGGTATGTGGGGAACCTCTGCACTTTCCTCTCCGTTTTGCTGTGAAACTACAGCTGCTTTGAGGACTTCCCTGGTGTCCAGGGGTGTGGACTGCTTCCACTGTGAGGAACTAGGATCCAGCAAAAATAAAAATTGCTCAGAAAGTAACCTCTAATAAAAAAAAGTTGTAAAAAATATTTTTAATGTTTTGAGTTTTAAAAATTCTCGCTTACTATTAAGCTCTCTCTCTCTTTTTTTTTTTTTTTGTTTAAGAGGTAGCCAATTCAAATAACAAAACAACCATATCAAACTCTTTCCTTTGCATTTGTTTTCAACTTAGTAAAGACCGGATGGTCCACCTCTACCCATAGGCCCAAGGGCCAGGCTGGAGTCCAGACAGGGGAGGACTGAAACGATTCTACACCACGCCGCCTTCCCCAGGAGCACCAGGGGTTGTGTCTGGGGAGCCCGACTTATCTCTGCCTTTTTGTAAAGTGGAGCTGTGCACGCCGGGCTGGCTCAGGGCCAGGGAGAGCAAACAGTGGGCCCCAAGGCCAAGGAGGAAGTGCTCACATCCGGGAGGGCCGAGGACAGAGGGGCTGGGGAGGACAAGGGACAGAGCTTGGAGCCACCCTGCGACACTGGGGGTCCGGATGGACCCCACAGCACCAAATCCCACTAACTCCGGAGGGGCCCCTGGGCACCGAGCTACAGGCCCACCCCAACCCCCTCGTCCTGGTCACCCCGGGTCCTGCCCAAGGACTGTCCTAGTGCTCCCAGGCCGGCTGGCACCCGCACGGTACAGACACAAGCCTTCCCCAGGGACCTGATTCTGCCTCTGCTCTGCAGGTCTTCAAACAAGGCCAGAGCCCAGATCCGGCAGCCCCTCCCTGGGGCCCCAAATCAGATGCCTCCCCCAGGGCGTCACGGAGATTCCATCCCAGCCTCCACCCCAATGCCGCCAGGGCTGTGATCCTGCACCCACCTGCCCTCTCTCCATTCCCTCCTTCCTCCAAAGAGCTCTGGAGCTGCTGGGCAGGGTCTTCCTCAACTCACTTCCCCCTGAACCCCCACAGTGCGTGTCACCTCCAGGCAGGCAGGAGTGCGAGCGGCCAGGGCAGCCAGGGGAACGTGGGGCCCCTCAGTGGAGCTCCTGCTTTCCCATTTTTAGTAAAGACACGGATATGGAAAGTATTTCACTTTCCTCTTCTCTATTAAAAAAGAAGCAAAGACAGCCCAGCGGAGCACACACAATGCTACACGGCACTGCCCACTGGTCTCTGGTCAGGAAGGTGAAGGGGCGGTACTGGCGCTCACAGCTGGCCAGCTGCGGCCATGCAGGGGTTTGAGTCGAAGATACCAAAGCTCTGAGTTTTCTAGAGAAGCCGGCAATCCAGAGTTTAATGTGAAATCTCCTGGAACTTGACTGGCAGCACCCAACTGAAAAGGCCTCCACGCAGGCCAGCTCAGGACGGCAGAGCAGGTGGTGGGCGTGAGCCCATCCTGGGGGGGACTCTTTTCCACCTCTCTCTGCCCCTCTGCCCATGCCAACCTGCAACTCCCTCACTCCTTGAACCCCAGAAGCTCCAGGGAAAAGTGGACGTTGGCCCAGGGAGCCCCTCCTGTGCCCCCATCCCCCACGTCCTGTCAGCGGGCCAGTGGCAGGGACACTGCCTCCAGTGACCAGGCCTACGCACCCCAAGATCCTCGCCACGATCTTCCTCTCTCCCTGCCCTCCCAGCAGTGGCATCTGGATGTCACTCTGTCACTCACCACCCCTCCCCCTCCATTCCAGCCACTCCTGCCCCAAACCACAGGATGAGCTGGCCAGGGCTTGGCCCACGGCTGACCAAAGCAGACACCGCCTCCCCCCTGCTAACCTCTGAAGCAGACACTAAGCTGATGACAAGAGAAGGAAGGAAGCCGCACAAACCTGAGTCACAATCACTTTCAGATGGTGCAGACACCCACCTGGGTGCCAGGAGGGCTTCAGAAGTAGTGACACCTGGGTCAAGTCCTGGAGAGGGTGTAGGTGAGCCACGGACAGAGGGTGGGGCACGAGGGATGCTCGAAGGAGAGCTGGGATCTCCGAAGAAGACCCCAGAGACGGGAGAGCTTGGCAGATACAGAAACAGACAGTGGTCCCCCCAACAGACAGTGGGGGCTGCGGATGGAGGGGCTTCTCTGCCTACGTCTTGCCTCCCAGCCCAAGCCCGCCGTTCACCTCGCTGCCCCAAAAGTCACTTCTCTTAAGCAGGAGTTCACGGCCCCGCCAGACCCTCCGGGGCCCCTTCTACGGGAAAAAAATTCAACTCCCAGGACTTCCCTGGCAGTCCAGTGGTTGAGACTCCGCAAGTCCACTGCAGGGGGCATGGGTTCGATCCCTGGTCAGGGAACTAAGATCCCGCATGGCACGTGGGGCAACCAGAAAAAAAAAAAAATTCAACTCCCTAGCGAGGCCTCTGAAGCCCTCAGGGATATGGAACTTCCCTCACCTATCTCCCACTGCCTCTCGGGGCTCTAGGCTGCACCTGCCCAGGCCAGTGCTGCTGGCTGGGCCCACCTGGACCTTCCCTCCACCTCACCTGCACCAGTGTGTCCTGGCAACATGCCACCTCTGCCCCGTGAAGAAAGGCAACTCGCGGACGAATGGGGAGCCTAAGTAGACACAAAATTCCGGAGAGCAGCCCAGCTTTATCGTCATCCACCCAAACTACAGATACATGGGCTGCTCTAAGCCAGACATCCCACCGAGAGGAACTGAGCCTACAGATGTTTCCACACATGACCAAACCAAGCGTGTTCAAGGTTACTCACTGAAAAGCTGTTTTACGTGCAAAAGCTGGCTGTGTCCTAAATCCGCCAATGAGGGGCTCATTAGATTAAGTTACACCCACATGACACAGAGTGCACAGCCTCAAGCAAGAGGGAGGCAGGGTCTCGGAGAAGCCCTGTTAGATGAGAAAAGGTTCAGAATGACGGGAGACGGGTGACCTTACCTGCAGGCCCGGTGGAGACCACCCTTGGGGGCAGGCCCGGGAAACCAGAAGCTTCCAGTGCCCCTGAGAGGGGAACCAGCCTCTGTGCCTTCTAAATTTAAAACCATGTCAAAGGACTTCCGTGATGGTCCAGTGGTTAAAACTCTGCTCCCAACGCAGGGAGTGCGGGTCAATCCTAGGTCGGGGAGCAAAGATCCCACCAGCCCCATGAAACCATGTCAACCATGTCAAATATTAATAAATCCACAGTCTTTAAAATTTATTCAAAGCACAGCTGAAACAAAGGTGCTCAGCAAAGCCTTCTCTGAACTCACCGCAGCAAGGCTACCATCTCTGCTGGTTCCTGTGGGCAGGAGAGAGGCAGGGGAACAGAGTGGGAGAGGCCATTCCAGGAGCAGACTGCAGGCAAGAGACGATGGGGAGGCCGGAGGAGCCACCCTGCTCCCCATACATCTGTGTGTCCTGAGGGCAGGCCCTGTCCCTCTGCTCCTCCTGGTCCCCCAAGGCCGGGCCGGGCCCCACCCCACCCGGAGCCTTTGGACGGGGTTGAATTGTGTCCCCTGACACAATTCAGATCAGCTAAAGCCCTGACCCCAGAACCTGTGACCGTGATCTGATTTGGAACCAAGGTGTTTGCAAATGTGGTCAAGTTAAGATGAGGTTGTTATCAGGGCTGTGTTCCCGTGACTGGTGTCCTTAGAAGAAGATGGAAATCTGGACACACCAGGGGAAAAGGCCACGTGACACGGAGGCAGAGACCGGAGTGACACTTCGACAAGACAAGACACGACACACGGGCACTGCCTGCAGCCCGGATGCTGGACAAGGAAAGAAAGGCCCTCCCCCGAGAGTTTTCAGAGGAACGTGGCCCTGCCAACCCCTGGTATGGGACTTGCGGCCTCCAGATGTGAAAACGTACACATTTCTGTGTTTTAAGCCACCCAGGTGTGGTCATGTGTTATAGTGACACCAAGAAACGCAGACAACATGTGGCCTGAGGCCCCTGCCCGGGTGACCTGAGCACCACCCCCAAAAGGCAGCAGTGAGCAGCCGGACTGAGCCCCCACGGCCTACAGCCAGCTCAGGTCCTGCTCCCCAGTCCGGCCAGCCCAGACCAGGCCCCCCAGCAGCCTTGGTGGCAGCTCCACTGATGACTGCCCCCTGCCCACCCTGCCCACAGCCCCCCAGCATGAGGCCAACATCTTCGACTCTGACAGGAAAATCTCAGTGCTAAAATTGAACACTTCCACATGAGCTCCATGGGAAGTGGGGGAGGTGGGGCAAGGGGGCTGCTTCCTTTACCCAACGGTGAAAGCAGAACTGTCTGAAGGAGAAGGTGGCAGGGCCAAGTCCAGCCGATTTCCAGGACACATGAAGTCCTCATGGTGTTTCCGCCAGCACCCAAACATGGGCAGAACCATTGGGCTTGCTGGGTCCAGGCAGGTTCCCACAGGGCAGCCAGCTCTAACCACTCCTCACGGATCGTGCCAGAAGCTCCCCGGACCTGTCCCTGCTGAATGAGGCTCAACCCAGACAGGCAACGGCAAGTCAGGACAGGGACTGTTGGGCAGAGCGCCACTCCTGCCTTGGAGCTGCAGGTGGCAGTTGAGAAGGTGCCCGTGGTGGGAGCATCCATAAAGCAGGATCTGAACAGGAGTCCGAAGGCGGGCCAGGGAGGAGACTGACGGGGTGGGGTCTGCCACTGCTGGTGAGAAAGGAGCTCCAGGCTCATCTGGGGGCACCCACATGCCAGGAGGACCACATGGGCTGAGGGCACGTGGGCTGGTTCACACCCGGCAGCCTCCACCATGGGGCCCTGAAGGCCAGAGTCAGGCACATATGAACACCCCATCTTCCTATGTGTGGGGGACTCTACCCAACAGAAGGCTGTATGGTACTGCTTGTTCTCTCCAATTTGCTGCCTCAGAAGGTTCCAGCAAAGCTCCTTCAACCCCCAAAGACCCCAGAGGAGGCAAGGGGGGAGAAACAGCTGGGCCGCCAAAGAGGCCCTGGGACCCTCCTAGGCCCCAAAGCAGGACACGAGAATGAACCAGTGCAGGTGACCCACCCAGCCCCACTGATCCAAAAAACCCAGAGCACCCTGAACAGAGCAGACAGGAAGCTGAGCAGCGCCTGGCCCAACCGCAGAAATCTGCTGGCAGGAGAAAGGAAAGCACCAGGCGGGCAACTTGGGCGCTGGAGCCAGGTGGGTGAGTGCCAGGCCTCGCTGCCAATTCTCCAGGGCACCCAAGATATGACCCCGCCAGGAGCCCATGTGGATATCCAGAGGCCAGAGTCCCCATCCCGGCTTCAGTTAACCACCTAACCTTCAAGGTCAGCAAGACCTGGGCCAGGCCTGGGTGCCCCCGGCTGCATGAAGCCAGCCAGTCTGTTGCACACAGGGGCCGAGTCCCCCTACCACCTGACCCCATCTGCCACAGGGGTCCCACATTGGGGGGGGGTCCCACAACTGGTGGTTGGTACCTGCTTAGCTGGGAAGCCATGTGGGCTGGGACATCCCAGGTCCAGAGAGAGGCAAGGGGCCAGCTGCAGCCGACTCACCTGCCCTCTCCGACTGCAAGGACGGTCCCAACCCCTTGGCCTGGCGGGAAGCACCCTGGCTTCCTGGGCTGCCCTATTGAACCAGGAAGGGGCCACTTCACCAGCCCGAGAAGCCTACCAAAAGCCAGTTGTCATAGAAACCTCATCTTGTATATAACAACAGTGGAGAAGGAAATCTAGCCCTCCTGCTCCTGTTGCCCTGAGATCTAGAAGGCACAGGTGCCCTCCCCAGTCAGTGCCGGGGACTAAGGCCAAGCCCCAGGCCTGGACCCAAAGCTTCCTGACACTCAGACAGAAGTGGTGGAGGGGGGGTCATAAGCCAGAGTAAATGAGACAGAGGGAGAGGTCCCATCAGATGCAGAGGAGCTGGCATCTGAAACCTGGCCCCCAAGCTCACCCTGAGTGGTAGGGGCTGTTGAACCCTGGCAGAGAGGCAGATGGCTGTTCAGCCCCCTCCTGGCTGACCCCCTGCCCCCACCACACAGACCCTCCTCCCCACCGCTCAGGTGCACTAGCTTCTCCTGTCTCCCCCAGCTGGGTCTGGGGAAAGAGGACCAGCTGGCAGAGAGGCCCTGGTGCTGAGGCGAGGCAGCAGCCAGGGGAGATGAGGCTGGACGTGTCCTGAGTGTCACCCAGACCCAACGTCATCCCTGCAGAGCCACGGTCACCCAGGCACCATGATGGGCGGCATGAATGAATGAACCCACCCACTCAAGGGCATCCTTCATAAAAACTGTCATCCTGGCTCGGCTCCCAGGCACCTGTCCAGCTAGCCTGCGCAGACTCTGTTATTAAGAGATCAGGTCAGGACATGGCCCTGATGGGGCCTGGCAAAGGCAGCCTGCCACTCGGGCCCACAGAGACCCCCTATCAGAGGCCAAGTGCCCTCGCCTCCTTCCCGGGGGCCCTCCTAATATACAGATGGATTCTCACTAAAGGCACTAGTGGTCCCACCTTTATGCAAAAGAGAGAAAGAGCATTCCAGACTGATTAAGAACATCCCAGCCTGACCAGCACCACAGCCCCCGGTTCCACAGGGAGGCGGGCTCCCAGCCTGGGAGGAAGTGGCAAGGCTACCCTCAGCTGGGCCTACCCCAGGATGCCGGGAACCTGGAGCTGGGCAGGCAGGTGAGGGGCCCTCCCACCACACCCACAATGTCCACCTGGAGGGGAATCAGGGTTGAGTCTAGGACGAAACCTCTCCCACGAGCCTCCCCACCCACACAGCCTGACAGGTCCCGGCCAGGACGGCAGACGTTCCCCAGCAAGATTTGCCCGCAGCCCTTGGAACAGGTTTTATCCGGCAGGTCCGGGCCAACCTGCTCACCGCCGGGTCCCACGCCGGGTATGCATGTCAGACGCTGAGCTGGCCCCTGGGGGATGCAGAGTGGACAGACGCCATCCCCACCCCACCCGCCCAGGGCCCTGGTCCCCTCGGATCAGCGGGGACCCCCTCCTCCAGCCCTCCCCGCTTCCCCTCCCCTGGACCACAGGCGGCTCAGGACACGAGCCACCTCAGAGGTTCTGGGCGCCCCACACGCTCGGTCTGGTCTAGTCCCTCTCTCAACCTCAGGTTAGAAAGAAGGCCCCAAGGCCCCAGATGCCCACTCCGGCCCGTCCTCCAGAGCCACATGCCAAGGCCTGCCAGTCCCACCCACCCTGGCGCTCGGGCGAGGGTCCCCCAGACACCCCCACCCCGGCTGCCCCACACTTTCCCCATGGCTCCCAACTCACAGCCTGGCCTTCTCTCTGAGTTGGGCCTGGTTGGTGCGCCTCCGGAAGGCTGAGAGGGGCACAGCTCGCCGGACCAAGAGCATGGCATCTGCAGCCTCCACGGTCCCTCCCAAAGCCACGACCAGATGGGCTTAGAGAGGGCTCCCTGGCCTGGAGCGGTGCCCTTTGGACTCGGCCGGTCCCGCATAGGGGCATCGCTGCCTCCCTAAGCAACCGTGGCTTCCCTCTCCACATGGCGGGCTGGGCACCCCCCTCCCCAGATAAGGGGCGGTGCCCAGAAGCCCATCCAAACACTCCAAATACTGCAGGTTCCCTGACCTTTTTTGTTCAAATTTTTGTTTTTTTATTTTTAAGTTTTTTGGTTGTGTCACCAGATTTGCAGAATCTTACTTCCCCATCCAGGGATTGAAACTAGACCCTCGGCAGTGAAAGTGCTGTGTCCTAACCACTGGGCGGCCAAGGAACTCCCTCCTTGACTTTTGAAAATCCTGTAAAATCGTAAGAAATTGGAGTAGAAAGAGATGTTGGAAGTTAGCCGGTTCAAGCCCCAGCTTCTACCCAGGAGGAAGGCAGGAAGGGTGGCAGGCCCCAAACAGTCAGAACCAGAAGACACCAGGGGTACCGATCCGGGAAGGAAGGCCGGGTGGGGGGAGGCAGCCTGTGCGGCTCTGTGAAGGTCAACAACTGCCCTCCCCACCTCCCCTATACACCAACCAGATGATGCAGGGAACTTGACGATTATGACCCCACACCAACAAGAGAAGCAGGCACCATTTGCCCCACCAGGTTGTAAGTTCATTACAAGACTGGCTTAAAGATGCAACAGTCCTCAATGGAGCAAACGGAGAATCCTGATATCAACCTGTACCTGAAGAACTTTCTGAATGATACATCTACCAACGGCATGGTAAGGATTCACATGGCATGTGATGTGAGCATAGGACCATGAGACATGGGAAATGGACTGAGATCCACAACTGAGACAAGGCTATCTAGAGAAGTGCTTTTAGACAAACCACAGATTAAGACTGAAACGAAGCGTCGTTGGAGGCAAGACATGTTTCACATTTGGAGAATGAGCCACTAAATGATACGCAGCATCAACTACTTAAAACCTAGACAGAGATACAAGCTAAACCCAGTGGAACTTAGATTTTTTTTTTTAAATTAGAGAAAAACAGAATTCAGGGAGGGGAGAAAATCTGCAAGAAATGATGCAAAATTAACTGTCTAAACCCCACCCCCCGCAGCTCAGTCCTGTCAGGGAGGCTGAACCAGGCCTCCACCACCACTGGACTCCAGCCATGAGCAGACCTTTCCACAAAGAGAACCATCTGATGCCAGTTTAGCTATATGAGTAAACAATTTTGAAGCTGAACAACCATAAGGTGCTATTTCCTTTCTATTAAATTAACCAAGAACCATTTTAAATGACAAAACCAGATGTCTGGAAAGGTTCATTGAAACATTATTCATAATAGCCAAAAGGTGGAAACCCAGGTATCCATCATCAGATAAATAACATATGGTCCATCAATACAATGGACCATTATTTGACCATAAAAAGGAATGCAGTACTGATACACATTGATAAAAGGAATGTTCACATGTTGGGGTCTGGGGAAGTCATTCTGGCTTATACATGAGTTACCCTGCATTCTATGCTGACTAGAAAAGCCTGTTTGTGGTCTAGCAGACAAACACTGTGCGCCTGCTCTAATTACTAAAGGAAAGGGTGCACTGACCAGAAGTAAAGAGAGTTCATGTTCAAAATAAAGCGTGGGGACTTCCCTGGTGGTCCAATGGCTAAGACTCTGAGCTCTCAATTCCAGGGGTCTGGGTTTGATCCCTGGTTGGGGAAATAGATGGCACATGCTGCAACATGCCGCGGCTGAAGATAGAAGATCCTGCTGGCTGCAGCTGAGACCCAGAGAAGCCAGATAAATAAAGAAAAAATAAGGATTAAACACCTCCTCCCTGGGACACCAATGCTCATTACTCCTTCAACAGTCAGGCTCCCTTCGCAGGTGCCAAGGCCACACTGATGGCCTGGGTACGTGGGGATCTGGTGTTCAGAAACGAGAGGGAAGGTCTCCTTGACTTGATGTTCTCTGTTCTGACAAGACAGAAAACTGCGCTGAAAACCCTGCTTCTCCGCAGCAGATTCTCAGAGCAATCTGAGAGGCTGGCTTCTGGGCTACAGTCCTCAGTTTGGCTCAAATCAAACTCTTTCCTATTCCTGTTATACACTGTTTATTAGTTACTTTCCTCAACAACACTAAAACGTGGATGAACTCTGAAACGTTATGCTGAGTGAAAGAAGCCAGTCATGCAAAAGACCATTTAGTATATGAGTCCACTGATATAGAATACCCAGAACAGGCAAATCCTAGAGACACGCAGACGGTAGACCGGCAGTTTCCAGGGGCTGGGGAAGGGAGGTAGGGAGTGAAAACACCCACGAGGTTGTGTCTGGGGTGCAGTTTGTGGGGAAATAACCACTTTGTCCTTCAGCTCTCAAGGTCATCCGGAAACTGAAGAAGGTGGAGAAGACAGCATGCTTCCGCCCACCTGCCTCACACCTGCCCAGGGAGTAGGGGCTACACCGAGTCACCAAGGAGAAAGTCAGGAAGTGAGAGACAAGGTCCTGGAGCTCAGAGAATCAACTGGCCCAACTGATGGTAGGCACCCAGGAGAGAAGGTCAGCAGAGAGCTGAATGGCTTTTCCTAGAACTGGAGGCCAGTTTCCTCCCATGGCTTCCCTGGTGGTTCAGATGGCAGAATCTGCCTGCAGTGTGAGAGACCCGGGTTCGATCCCTCAGTCGGGAAGATCCCCTGGAGAAGGGAGTGGCAACCCACTCCAGTATTCTTACCTGAAAAACCCCATGAACAGAGGAACCTGGAAGGCTACAGTCCACGGGGTCGCACTGAGTCAGAAAAGAAGGAGCGACTAACACTTTCACTTTCCTCCCACGGAAGCACACCTCCAAGGGCAGAGAAAGCTGGGAGGGGCAGAGATATACTCTGGGGACATAAAGAACTCCCAACAGTGAGAAAACCAAAGCTGCAATTTTTTTAAATGGGCAAAAGACCTGAGCAGACACTTGGCTAAACAAGATACGGAGGTGACAAACACAAACGTGAAATTATGCTCGACACTGTTAGACATTAGGAAACTGCAGATTAACACCACCGTGAGATCCTCTCACACCGCAGCACGGCTAAAACGGAAAAGCCCGACTGTACCAAGTACTGGTAAAGCTGTGGAGAAACCGGGACTCCCAGGGGCTGCTGGAAACAAGCAGGAAACAAACACGAAATGCACAACTACCTGGGGACACAGTCCAGCAGTTTCTTAAACAGTTACACCTACACCTACCATCCGATGCAGTGTTGCCCCCTGAGTATGTCCCCTCAGAGGCCTGCACACCACTGCTCATGGCAGCGTTTCCTGTAACAGCCCACAGCTGGACATGATTCAAATGCCCATCCACAGATGAACAGATGACAGACCGAGGTCCATCCACCCATGCAAGGGAATGCTACTTGGCAATAAAAGGAACGAATGCTGGTCCTTACAGCAACGCAGGGGAATCTCAAAATGATCACACCAAGCAAAAGAGGAGAGGGTGGACAGAAAAGAGCTCTGACTGCATGGCTCCACTCCTACAACACTCTCAATTCAGTTCAGTTGCTCAGTCGTGTGCAACTCTCTGCGACCGCATGGGCTGCAGCACGCCAGGCTTCCCTGGCCATCACCAACTTCCAGAGCTTGCTCAAATTCATGTCCATCAAGTCAGTGATGCCATCCCACCATCGCGTCCTCTGTCGTCCCCTTCTCCTCCTGCCCTCAATCTTTCCCAGCATCAGGGTCTTTTCCAATGAGTCAGTTCTTCCCATTAGGTGGCCAAAGTACTGGAACTTCAGCTTCAGCATCAGTCCTTCCAATGACTATTCAGGACTGATTTCCTTTAGGATGGACTGGTTTGATCTCCTTGCAGTCCAAGGGACTCTCAAGAGTCTTCTCCAACACCACAGTTCAAAAACATCCATTCTTCAGCACTCAGCTTCTTTATGGTCCAACTCTCACATCGATACATGACAACTGGAAAAACCACAGCTTTGACTAGACAGACATTTGTTGGAAAAGTAATGTCTCTGCTTTTTAATATGCTGTGTAGGCTTGTCATACCTTTTCTTCCAAGGAGCAAGTGTCTCTTAATTTCATGGCTGTAGTCACCATCTGCCGTGATTTTGAAGCCCCAAAAAACAAAGTCTGTCATTGTTTCCATTGTTTCACCATCTATTTGCCACGAAGTAATGAGACCAGAAGCCATGATCTTTGTTTTCTGAATGCTGAGTTTTAAGCCAGCTTTTTCACTCTCCTCTTTAACATTCTAGAAGATGCAAACTAGTCTACAGGGATAGTGGGTCAGTGGGTGCCTAGGAAGGAGGGTGGGATTATCAGGAGATGAGAAGAAACTCTTAAAATGATGGCTGTGCTCATGACCTTGATGATGGTGATGATTTTTCAAGTGTTTACATATGTCCAAATGGATCAAGTCACTCACTTTAAATGTGTACAGTAACATAAACTATATGTCAATAATAAAATAAATAAATACCCCAACCACCCACCCCAACAGCTGCTGTGTGAAGAATCATGTGCTGGCAGCAAACACCTAGGGGTTCTACTCAGTCACTGAATCTACGAGAGTTTACTGGCATTCAGTCCATTTCCAAGAGCGTCTCAGCCACCAGCTTCAGGACCACAAGTAGGAAGGAGGCGGCCAGGTTGCCCTGGAGCTCCAGGTATGGCCTCACTAAGAGCCCTACCAGGCCAGCATGCCAGGCTCCACCAGGCACCAATCACAGCCCTCTCAGCCCATGGGATCCACAGTGAAGCCCCCAGGAGCAGCCCAGCAGGCCCTGAGGACTTCCCCAGAGTCAGGCAGAATACGGCCAGTGGTCCACACGGTGACACCCAGTCTCATTGTGTAAGGGGCTCCCAGACATCCTTGAGAATTGAGGAGGATGCCCTCCAAAGACACTGTCCTGGAGGTCTGGGGGATGCAGAAGCTGGAGCAGATCGTGAAGGGGCTGAGGACAGAATAAGGGCAACCCTCTCAGCCTCTAGAACCCCAGCCCTGCCCAATATCCTGGGCATCGAACAGCCCATCCTGCCAGACATCACCTGCAGACCACGTCAGCAGACGGCTCTCCCAGAAAGCCAGTGTGGAAATGCCAAGGGCAAGCTGGCCCAGGAGACGCGGTCAGGGTTCAAGCTGCGGCTCGGCCACACCAGCCACGTGCCCCTAAGTCAGCCACTGTCCCTCTGGGCTGTTTTCTCACCTGTAACCTGGAGGGTCCATGGAGATCTGAGAGTTCCCTGAAGCTGTGACACCCTCCAAGGACTTCCGGGACCTAAGAGAAGCCAGGGACACTGAGCTCCGGGGCTGACCAGAGGACACAACCAACAGAGGCGCTGTTAGCAGAGGAGTGACGGGCACTGACAAGGAGAAAATATTTATAAACCACGTGTCTGATAAAGGACGTGTATCCAATAACCAACAATCCAGCATGAAAACGAGCAGAAGATCTGGAGGGACGCCTCATAAATGAAGACACACAGATGGCAAATAAGCACGTGAAAAAGATGCCTGTGTCACAGGTCACCAGGGAATCGCAAACTCAAACGACAACAAGCTACCACTCACACTCACCCTACCAGCCAAGATCCCGATGTGACAACGCCAGACACTGGCGAGGACGCAGAGCGGCAGGAGCTCCCACTAAACCCTGAGAGGACACAACGTGGCGTGGGCACGGTAGAAGACTGTAGAGACTTCCTACAAAACTAGAAATTCAATTCACTCTCTTCCATATAAACTATCTAAAAACAAAAGTAAAATGAAGGCTAAGCACCAAAGAACTGATACTTTCAAACTGTGGTGCTGGAGAGCACTCTTGAGAGTCCCTTGTACAGCAAGGAGATCAAACCAGTCAATCCTAAAGGAAATCAACTCTGAATATCATTGGAAGAACTGATGCTGAAGCTGAAGCTCCAATATTTTGGCCACCTGATGCAAAGAGCTGACTCATTAGACAAGACCCTGATGCTTCAAAAGATTGAAAGTAGGAGGAGAAGTGAGTGACAGAGAATGAAATGGTTGGATGGCATTATCGACTCAATGAACATGAATATGAGCTAACTTCGGGAGATGGTGAAGGACAAGGAAGCCTAGTGTGCTACAGTCCATAGGGTCGCAAAGAGTCTATTATGACTGAGCAACTGACTAACAACAAAAAAAAAACTTAGTAGGTATATGGGAACAATTACAAACAAAATCAAGTCCACTAAATTATCACCACTATGGCTGAGATAAGACTATTCCCACTAGGAATTCCCTGGCAGACCAGCAATTAGGACTTGGGCAGCTCAAATGGTAAAAATTCTGCCTGCAATGCAGGAGACCCAGGGTCTCCTGGGTCAGGAAGATCCCCTGGAGAAGGGAATGGCAACCCACTCCAGTATTTTTGCCTGGAGAATTCCATGGACAGAGGAGCCTGGCGGGCTACAGTCGATGGTGGGCTAAACACAAAGAGTTGGACACAACTGACTGACTAACACACTCACTTTTTCATTCTCACTGCCAAGGCCAAAGGTTCAATCCCTGGTCAGGGAACTAAGATCCCACAAGTCGAGAGGTTAGACTGTTCCTACTACTTCACAGATGACGCAGGCCACTTAGACCAACTCCATGCTGGCTAAGAGTCCCACTGTTATGACAAGATGGGACCAGCCTGTCATTACAGGAAGCACAGAATGACAATCAAATAGGATCAGGTCTCCTGAGACACCACAGGGCACCAAAAGCCATTTAGCTGTTAGAGTTCCAACGTGCACGCACCTGTCCCCCTGCTTCAGGGGTCAGTGTCCACAGAGTGATGCCCAAGCAGCAACACTGTCATGGTGGTGAGTGTGGCTCCTGAGCTGGACCATGAACATCCACATGCTCAAGGTCACCAGGGCCAGAGGCACCAAGAAGCAAGTGCAGGAGTTCTGAAGCTGGACCCCTGCCACTCCCCCAAACAAAATTATTTTCCCAGCCAAACAAACAAACAAAAAAAAAAGCAAAACAAGTCTGAGTGCCAAACACAAGCCTGAAGTTCTGGTCACCAATTATGACATGGGGATAAGGTTGGGGTGGGGGTATTATGCCCACCACCAAGCAGTTCTCAGACCCCAGCTGGGTGTCCTACAAGTCAACTTGATTCTGACTCTCTTCCTGGACACAGGTCAGAAACCAGTATGCAGGTCAAGAAGCAACAGGTGGAACAATGGAGTGATTACAAATTGTGAAAGCAGTACGCCAAGCCTGTATACTGTCACTTACTGATTTAACTTCTATGCAGAGAACATGTGAAATGCCAGGCTGCTGAATCACAAGCTAGAATCAAGATTGCAGGAAGAAATAACAACCTCAGATATGCAGATGACACCACTCTAATGGCAGAAAACAAAGAGGAACTAAGGAGCCTCTTGATGAGGATGAAAGAGGAGTGAAAACACTGACTTAAAACTCAACATTCAAAAAATGAAGATCTTGGCATCCGATCTCATCACTTCATGGCAAATAGATGGGGAAACAATGGAAACAGTGGCAGATTTTGTTTTCTTGGGCTCCAAAATCACTGTGGAAAGGGACTGCAGCCATGAAATTCAAAGACGCTTGGTCATGGGAAGGAAAGCTATGACAAACCTACACAGCACATTAAAAAGCAGAGGTAGCACTTTGCTGACAAAAGTCCGTCTAGACTAAGTTATGGCTTTTCCAGTAGTCATGTATGCATGTGAGAGTTGAAGAAAAAGAAAGCTGAGCACCAAAGAATTGATGCTTTTGAACTGTGGTGTTGGAGAAGACTCTTGAGAGTCCCCTGGACTTCAAGGAGATCAAATCAGTCAATCCTAAAGAAAATCAATCCTGAATAGTTACTGGAAGGACTGATGCTGAAGCTCCAAAACTCTGGCCACCAGATGAGAAGAACTGACTTATTGGAAAAGACCCTGATGCTGGGAAAGATTGAGGGTAGGAGGAAAAGGGAGCAACAGAGGATGAGATGGTTGGATGGCATCACCGACTCAACGGACACGAGTGTGAGCAGACTCCAGGAGATAGTGAAGGACAGGGAAGCCTGGCGTGCTGCAGTCCCTGGAGCTGCAAAGAGTCAGACACAACTTAGCGACTGAAAAAGAACAACCTGGAGACAGCATCAGACCCCACCCGCCACCCTGCACACCAATCCCAAGTCCAGGCTGTTGTTTGTGTTACAGACCAGTTAGTTTCCACCAAACTCCTCCTTGGGTTTGATTAATTTGCTACAGAGGCTCACAGAACTCAGGAGACCCATTCACTCATGAGATCACCATCTTATTACAAAGGACATTAAAGGAGATAAGTCATCATCAGCCAGATGAAGAGACAGGCAGGGCAGAAGCATGTGGGAGGCAGAGCATCCATCTGCTCTCCAGGACGAATCTGAATCTCCACAGGTTCTCCAGCCCAGCTCCCTGAACCCCATCCTTTTGGGCTTTTATGGGGACTTCACAACAAAAGCCTGATTGATCCCATCATTGGTCACTGATTCAATCACTGATTCACCCAGCAGCCCCTCTCCCCTCCCTGGAGGTCAGGGGGCTGGGACTGAAGTTCCAAGCCTACAATCACCTAAGGCTTCCACCCTTTGGTACTTTCTGAAAGTCACCTCATTAACACAAGCTCGGGTGTGATTGAAAGGGGTTTGTTACCAATATTAAGACACCTTTATCACTCCCATCATTTAGGAAATACCAAGGGTTTTAGACTCTGCCAGAAACAGGGGTGTAGACCAAATATGTATTTCTTATTATAAATCACAATATCACAAAGCCACACCTGAATGAACACAGCACCAGAATAGCAAAGAAACACAAACAAAAAAAGTGTGGTGTTTACTGCAAAGGATGTTCCCCACCCCAGCTCATCCTGATCAGTTACAAGGCTAAGGTTTCCACCTGCTAAGTCCCCAGAAGGTAATGGAATATGTAGTTGGCTCCAGAAGAGGCTGAAACCTGAAGCTTAGACTTTGAATAGGTGGAGAGGCATGGCCCATCTCCCCATCCCATACCCACCCTCACCAATCCTCCTCGCCACCTCCGCCGCCATCCAGTGGCCTGAATGTTGCCAGGACAGGCCAGAACTGGTTGAGGGAACAGATCCCCACCCTCAGGTGTTCCCCAGCCCCCATTCCTGGGTGCCAGACAGGCACACACACCAGGAGCCCTTCGGGTACCCACCAAATTCTACAGGGGGGAAACAGCCTTCCCAGACCCCAGGGCAGTCTTACAAGCACTTGGTCAGTGAGCACAACAGCCACGCCTTTGGGGCACCAGAAGTGCACTTTTCTCTAGGCACCTGAGGTGCAGAGAAGCTCTCGGCCTTATGCCGAGTATGGGAGATAAATCACACCTGAACCTTTTAATCCTAAAGGAAATCAGTCCTGAGTACTCATTGGAAGGACTGATGCTGAAATTGAAGGTCCAATACTCTGGATACCTGATGCGAAGAATTGACTCATTGGAAAAGACCCTGATACTGGGAAAGATTGAAGGCAGAGAAGGGGGCGACAGAGGATGAGATGGTTGGATGGCATCACCGACTCAGTGGACGTGAACTTGGGCAAACTCCAGGAGGCTGGACAGGGAAGCTGGCTGTGCTGCAGTCCATGGGGTTGCAAAGAGCCAAACATGACTTGGTAACTGAACAACAACAAGCCTTTTAATCACCACCCACTCATAAACCAAAAGTAAGCAACAGCCATGTCCAGGCCAGCTGGCAGGTCAGGGCTGTCTCCATTGACCAGTTCCACACTTTAGCACCATCTAGCCTGGTCAGGGCAGGTCAGGGCAGGCGATGAGGCATCCAATGCCCATTGTGCTGACCTATTCAACATCATTCAAGGTCATTCCTGCCCTCAGTTTCCCCATCGGTAAAGCAAGGGTGATTCCTACGCACATAGGATGCAGGGAGCAGATGGGAACAAAGTGTCAACTCAGGACATGGGTGCTGCCTCCAGGGCATAGGGCTGCAACCCCATAGCTGGTGGGATGCTCTGCTCCCAGCACAGCCAGGAGGAGGGACAGTTAGTCTCTGAAGGAAGTTCTCTCTCCTGGACACGTCCACTCCCAGTCTGACAGCTGCCTCTGATCTTCCGACTTCTCTGACACTCCACCACCTGCAGCTTCCCAACTCTCAAGGTTTCTTTTTTGGTTTGCTTGTTTTGTTTTTTTCCATCTCTTTTTCTATTTTTTATTTTTAATTGGAGGAAAACTGCTTTACACTATTGTGTTAGTTTCTGCCATCCATCAACATGAATCAGCCATAGGTTATACCTATGTTCCCTCCCCCTTGAACCTCCCTCGCACCTTCGACCCCACTGCACCCCTCTCAGGTTGTCACAGAACACCAGGTTTGAACTCCTTGCATCACACAGCCAACTCCCACTGGCTAGCTATTTTAAATATGGTAACGTACATGTTTCAATGTCACTCTTTCAATCCGTCCCACCCTCTCCTTCCTACACTGGGTCCACAAGTGTGTTCTCTATGTCTGCATCTCCACTGCTGCCCTGCAGATAGGTTCATCAGTACCATCTTTCTAGGTTCCATATGTGTGTGTTAAGACATGATATTTGTTTTTCTCTTTCTGACTTATTTCACCCTGTATAAAAGGCTCTAGGTTCATCCACCTCATCAGAATTGATTTAAATGTGTTCCTTTTTTACGGCTGAGTAATATTCCACTGTATATATGTACCACAGCTTCTTTATCCATTCATCTGTCAATGGACATTTAGGTTGCTTCCATGCCCCAGCTATTACAAATAGTGCTGCAATGAACTTTGGGGTACATGTGTCTTTTTCAATTATGGTATTCTCAGAGTTTATGTCCAGTAGTCAGATTGCTGGGTCATACAGTACTTCTATTCCTAGTTTTTTAAGCACTCTCCATATAGTCTTTCACACTGACTGTATCAATTTACATTCCCACCAACAGTGCAAGAGGGTTCCCTTTTCTCCACATCCTCACCAGCATTTATTGTTTGTAGATTGTTTTGATGACGGCCATTATGACAGGTGTGAGGTGATATCTCACTGTAATTTTGATCTGCATTTCTCTAATAATGAGTGATGCTAAGCATCTTTTCATATGTTTATTAGCCATTTGTATGTCTTCTTTGGAGAAATGTTTAGATCTTCTACCCAATTTTTGATTGAGCTGTTGGGTTTTCTGGTATTGAGCTGTATGAACTGCTTGTATATTTTGGAGATTAATCCTGTGTCAGTGATTCCATGTGCTATTATTTCCTCCCATTCTGAGGGTTGTCTTTTCATCTTCCAACTCTCAATGTTTGAAACACGGCTTAGACGGCCAGTCATGCCAGCTGGCCCCTGGCCTGCCACAAACCTGAACCTCTGTGCCCTGAGGTCTGAAGGGGTCAGATTCAGGGCACCAAGGGGTCTGGGTTGTGTGGCCTGGCCCTGGGAAGGTCCCCAGCAGAGACCTGCCCCTTGGGAGGCCCAGACAGCAAGAGCCAGCCCCTGCCACGGAACAGGCTAAAGTCACGGAACAACCCAGGGAAGGGGGAGAGGAGGACCTGGAGCAAGGCGGTAGAAAAGCCAGTGGGGGCAGGGGTAGTGCTCAGGGAGGCGAGTGGGAATAGAGAGACACAGATCTCAGAGACCTCATACACAGATCACACACAGACTGTCCTCTTCTCAAGGAACTGATGCACGATAACATCTGCACCACATCCCACAGGACATGCCCTGTACTGTGACTCATGGATTTCTGGGTTCTGTCCTCAGGGTCAGGGATCAACGAACCTGGAAAACAGAGTTCAAAGCAAGCTGGGAGAAGCTGGAAGAAGCCGCAGGCGAACAGTCAGGAGGTTTGTGGTTTCAGTGTACCACTAATCAGCCTATGACCATGACCAGTAACCCGGCCACTCAGCACCTCTCTCTCAGTCCACAGGCAGAAGAATTGAACTGGACCCTTACCTCACACCATCTCTGAGGAAGAAGTGGAAAAAGGTCCAAGCCCTAATGTAAGAGCTGAAACCATAAAACGCTTCAGAGAAAACACACGGAAGCTCTGGGACGTGGGTTTGGCAATGCCCTCTTAGAGAGGACAACAGAAGCACAAGCAGCAACAGCAACAACAAAGAGAAACATCAAAACTGTAAAGCTTCTGTGCTTCAAGAGATAATAATCAAAAGCGAAAAGACAACCCACTGAATGGAAGAAAACCGCTGCAACCCATACACTTGAGAAGGGATCTGTATCTAGAGTACAGAAGGAGGGACCTCCCTGCAGTCCAGTGTTTAGGACTCTGTGTTTTCACTGCCCAGGGCCCGGGTTCAATTCCTGGTCAGGAAAGGAACTAAGATCCTGCCAGACAATGCAGGACAGCCAAAAACAAATACAGAAGGAACGCCTACAACTCAATAATAAAAACACAAGCCAACTGAAAAAATAGGCAACAGACCTGAATAGACAATTCTCCAAATGTACAAATGGCTGATAAGCACATGAAAAAGTGTGTGTCACTGCTCAGTCATGTCCGACTCTTTGCCACCCCATGGACTGTAGCCAGCCAGGCACCTCTGTCCATAGGATCTCCTGGGCAAGAATATTGGAGTGAGTTGCCATTCCCTTCTCCTGGGGATCTTCCAATCCAGGGATCAAACCCCAGTCTCCTGCAATGGCAGACAGGTTCCTTACCCCTGAGCCCAAGGGAGTATCACTGATCATCAGGGAGATCCCCACTGAAACCTCAGTGAACCACCACTGTATAACTGCCAGGGTGGCTGCAGGTGGCCACATATAACAAGTATTGGCGAGGATATGGAGCCCGTGAGAGTGAGAAGGAGGCAGCTGCTTTGGAAAACATTCTGGTAGCACCTCCAAAGATTAAACAGAGTAACCCTTGGACCCAAGAATGGAACTGCTGAGCTGTTTTCATTCATACCACCTCTGACATCAATTGGGTGGGGTTTTTCCTCACACCAGCCATTTCTCCAACTCTTGGCCATTAGCCAGGCCCACTACAATTGGATTCATTCCTGACCCCTCCTAGGGCTTTCCCAAAGGCTCAGTGGTAAAGGATCTGCCTGCCAATGCAGGAGACACAGGAGACATGAGTTCGATCCCCGGATCAGGAAGATCCCCTGGAGGAGGAAATGGCAACCCACTCCACTATTCTTGTCTGGAAAATCCCAGAGACAGAGGAGCCTGGTGGGCTATAGTCCATGGGGTCACAAAGAGTTGGACACTACTGAGCACGTGACCCCTCCTCAGGCTGAAGAGTTCGCTGGGCACCTCACAAGACTCAGGACTCAGGGTTATGTTTGCTGTTGTTGCTCAATTGCTAAGTCACATCCAACTCTTTGCCACTCCATGGACTGCAGCACACCAGGCTTTTCTGTCTTCTACTATCTCCCGGAGTTTGCTCAAATGCATGTCCATTGAGTCCATTCATGTCCATTGAGTCAGTGATGCCATCTAACCATCTCATCCTCTGCTGTCCCCTTCTCCTTTTGCCTTCAATCTTTCCCAGCATCAGGAACTTTTCCAATGACTTGCCTCTTCACATCCAGTAGCCAAAGTACTGGAGCTCCAGCATCAGTCCTTCCGATGAATATTCAGGGTTGACTTCCTTTAGGATTGAATCTTCCTGCAATGCCAGAGACTGAGGTTCCATCCCTGGGTCAGGAACATCCCCTGGAGAAGAGAAAGGCAACCCACTCCAGTTCTTGCCTGGGGACAATCCCATGGACAGAGGAGCCTTGCAGGCTACAGTCCATGGGGTCACAAAGAGTCAGACAAGACTGAGCTATTAACACTATACTATGCTCTCAATAAAGGACAGAAATAGTATCAACCTAACAGAAGCAGAAGATATTAAGAAGATGTGGCAAAAATACACAGAACTGCACAAAAAGATCTTAATGACCCAGATAGCCACGATGCTGTGATTACTCACCTAGAGCCAGATATCCTGGAATGCAAAGTCAGGTGGGCCTTCAGAAGCATCACTACGAACAAAGCTAGTGGAAGTGATGGAATTCCAGCTGAGCTATTTCAAATCCTAAAAGATGATGCTATGATAGTGCTACACTCAATATGCCAGCAAATTTGGAAAACTCAGCAGTGGCCACAGGACTGGAAAAGGTGAGTCGTCATTCCAATCCTAAAGAAAGGCAATGTCAAAGAATATTCAAACTCCCCCACGATTGCACTCATCTCACAAACTGGCAAATTAATACTCAAAATTCTCCAAGTTAGGCTTCAACAGCACGTGAACCGAGAACTTCCAGATGTTCAAGCTGGATTTAGAAAAGGCAGAGGAACCAGAGATCAAACTGCCAACATCTGTTGGATCACAGAAAAAGCAAGAGAGTTCCAGAAAAACATCTACTTCTGCTTCACTGACTACGCTAAAGCCTTTGACTGTGTGGATCCCAACAAACTGTGGAAAATTCTTCAAGAGATGGGTTTACCAGACCACCTGACTTGCCTCCTAAGAAATCTGTATGCAGGTCAAGAAGCAACAGTTAGAACCAGACATGGAACAATGAACTGGTTCAAAATTGGGAAAGGAGTACGTCAAGGCTGTATACTGTCATCTTGCTTATTTAACTTATATGCAGAGTACATAATGCAAAATGCTGGGCTGGAGGAAGCACAAGCTGGAATGAAGACTGCAAGAGTAATATCAATAACCTCAGATACGCAGATGACACCACCCTTATGGCAGAAAGCAAAGTGGAATTAAAGAGCCTCTTGATGAAGGTGAAAGAGGACAGTGAAAAGCTGGCTTAAAATAACATTCAAAAAATGAAGATCATGGCATCCAGTCCCATCACTTCATGGCAAATAGATGGGGAAACAATGGAAAGAGTGACAGATTTTACTTTCTTGAGCTCCAAAATCACTGCAGATAGCGACTGCAGCCATGAAATTAAAAGATGCTTGCTCCTTGGAAAAAGAGCTATGACAAACTTAAGAGAGCATATTAAAAAGCAGAGACATTACTTTGCCAACAAAGGTCCATCTAGTCAAAGCTATGGTTTTTCCAGTTGTCACGTATGGGTGTGAGAGTTCGACCATTAAGAAAGCTGAGTGCCAAAGAATTGATGTTTTTGAACTGTGGTGTTGGAGAAGATTCTTGAGAGCCCCTCAGACTGCAAGGAGAGCCAACCAGTCAATCCTAAAGGAAATCAGTCCTGAATATGCATTGGAAGGACTGATGGCCAATACTTGGCCACCTGATGAAAAGAACTGACTCACTGGAAAAGACCCTGATGCTGGCAAAGATTGAAGGCAGGAGGAAGGGGACAACAGAGGATGAGATGGCTGAATGGCAACACCAACTCGATGGACATGAGTTTGAGCAAGCTCTGGAAGTTGGTAACACACAGGGAAGCCTGGCATGCTGCAGTCCATGGGGTTGCAAAGAGTCGGACATGACTACAAGACTGAATTGAACTGATATACTCTCTGGTGACTAACTTAACCCCCAAAGCCCCTTCCTCCAACCCCCAGGTCTTGAGTGGGGCTGAAAGTCCTACCCCTCCAATACTGCCAAAGTCATTCCAAAGACCAGCCCCTTCCTAAAACTGCTTTCTCTGGGCCACCAAGCACTAGTCATCTCCTTGGCATACAAAAGATGCTCTATCCAAGGTTTTCCAACATTTTCCCAAGGGTTTTAGGAACTTGCCAGGAGGATAAAAGACATTCCCATCCACCCTACTGAGAGAGTCATTTCCTAGGCAGGTTGATAAGAAGTCTAGGGATCCCCAAAGAGAGAGGGGTCTGGAATTCTAAAGGAGGAAGAAAGGACAAACTTTTTTTTCTCTCTACATTCCTTAGAATTATATAACAATAAAGTATCCTGCTTGAGGACAGTCTCTAGAAAAAACCTTCTGGCTAATCCTGTTATCTTAAAATGTAAATTATGAGAGTAGGTCTGCTGAGGTCTTTACAACCTCCAGACATTCTTTTGATTCATTGTAATGACTAATTGGAGAGTATATAACTCCATTGCTAACACTAGCAAGGGGGTACTCTTTCTGCCCTCTCCTGATGCCTATGTCAGAAGCTTTCTCTATCTCTTTTACACTTTAATAAAACTTTATTACACAAAAGCTCTGAGCAATCAAGCCCCATCTCTGACCCCGGATTGAACTCTTCTCCTCCAGAGGCCAAGAATCCCAGCGTAAAAACATATGCCCACACAAAAACATGTGCAAGAGTGTTCACGGGAACATTTATGCATAAAGGCCAGCTGGAGACACTGATATGCATCAGCTGATGAATGGATAAACAAGGTGGTTACATATCCCTAAGTGGAGTATTATGAAGGAAGCACTGACGTGTGTGACAACACGGATGAACATTGAAAACATGGTGCTGAGTGAAAGAAACCAGACACAAAGACCATATCACTTGGCTCCAGTGACATGAAATGTCGAGAACAAGGAGATCTATAGAGAAGGAAAATAGATTAGGGGGAATGGAGAGAAATGGCTTTTCTCAAAGAGGTCACGAAAATGTTCTAAATTGGTGGCGGTAATGACTGCCCAACTGTGGATGTTCAAAAAGCCACTGAACTGCATACTTCAATGGATGATGCATCAATGGGATGCAAATTACAACTCAATAAAGCTGGTACAAAGGACCAGAATCCGCCCACTGGAGGAGGTTTCTCCCAAGTTCACTACATTGCCAGAGGATTAGCCAATCACATGAGGACAGCTACCCCTGTCTCCCTCAACAAGTCCAAAAAACAAAAAGCCCAGCTCAATGTGGAGAGGGCAGGGGTGAGAAGAGCAGACACCTGCAGCCCGGCTCCCTTGGCAGCCCCCTTTGGCAGCCTGAGCACAGGCAGAGACCTGCCAGCACAGCAGCCTGCTCCGATCTCAGGGTGCTCTGAGCTCCGTGCTCATTCCAAGCTCTCAAAGCCCACCTCCTCCAACAAAGCTGAGTGGGGTCCCAGAGGAAAAACATGCCAGGTTTCCACTGAGGATGCACACACAGAGGGGCACGCTCAATCCCACAAAACACGCAATTCACAACACCCAGCACCCACTGTTTACTCCAAACCCTTACCAAGAAATCCTGAGTCACATGGCCTGGGCTGGACCCCGAAGGCCTAGCATGGGTCAGGGCACAGTGCCCCTGTCATCCTACCTTGTAACGCTGACACCAAGTTTAGATGACAGAGCAGATCTGGTTCCAACAGACTGGAGGGAAGCCCAGCATCTCTGCCCGGGCCTCTTGGAGCTCCTGAGCCCCAGACACTCCTGGGCAGTGACTGGCCTCCTGGAAGCGGCCTGCCTGCCCAGCTCACAGAGGCAGAGAGCCCGGGTGAGCAGCCTCATCCTGCGGAGAGCGGCCCAGACTGTTCACCCTGAGCCGGCACGGGGTTTAGCCACCACCTCTCTGCCTTCAAGGGACCTCCCCTCCCCCCCGCCCCCCGCCCCCGGTCAGGAATGCTGCAATTTTCACACTCCCGGAAGGAGGGCCTACTCCCGGGATGGCCCCTCGCAGCGGCCGTGGCTCTCACAGGCTGCAGGGCCCAAGATACAAAGAATCCATGACCCAGTATGAAGTCCCTGAGCTGGGCTCTCTGATGAGCAAACGAAGGATGAAGGTATCCACAAGACCACAGCCGGTGCGTGGGACTGGAGGAAATGGGTGGGGCTGTAAACCACGCCTACCAAGGTTCCTACTCCAGGACCATCAATCAGGCAGGCAGGAACAGCCCGCTGGAACAGCCCCCACCCACTGGAAGGGCCTCCGCACAGCAGGCTGGGCAACTACCAACTAGCCCAAGGGTCCAGAGATGACTCGGGTGAGCAAGACGCCACCACTGCAGGGCGGAAATTCGCGGTCGCCACGTGAGGCTCCAGCGGAGAGCCAAGGAAGACACAGGCTCCCCACCCCAAACTCCCAAGAAACAGAGGCAATAGGTCTGGAGCTGTGACTCCTTTTTACTTCTTTTTCTTTGGCTGTGCCGGGTCTTAGTTGTAGCATGTGGGATCTTCCTGGACCAGGGATAGAACCCATGTCCCATGCATTGGCAGGCGAATTCTTAACCACTGGACCACCAGGAAAGTCCCTCCTTCTTATTGTTTAATGTGGACAACATTAAGAGGCTTTCCCCAGTAGAGAGAAGGTTCCAAGGTCCCCAGCAAACAGCTTCAAATGGTGGGCTCTGGCTTCCCTCCTGCTTCCAGGTGTGACTGATGCAGGGAAGAAGCCTATTTTGACTCCACACTGGCATCTGTTTCTTTGACTTGCTTTCCATTGCTTTTGTTATTATAATCATACTTAATGGCGTGCCTGGGAAGAACCTGCCCTTCTGCTTGACTGTAAACTAAAGAGCCTTTGTTCAGCTCCTGGAGAGATAGTTTGTCCCAGAACCAAACCAGTCAATCCTAAAGGAAATCAATCCTGAATATTCATTAGAAGGACTGATGCTGAAGCTCCAATACTTTGGCCACCTGATGTGAAGAGCCAATGCTTTATAAAGGACCCTGATGCTGGGAAAGATTGTGAAGAAGGAATTCATAGGGCCTGGACTCCACCTTAGGCCTGTGCATGCTGACCGTGCTCGGCCACCTCTCCAATGGACTCTGTACTCTGTGTTTAGTGTCTATGGAAACAACAGAAGAATAAGACCCCCTCCGGACAGGGGAACCTTGAAGATCATATCCAGGTTACTCATCACCTAAGAGAACACAGACACTAGTCACTCCTTCCTCCAGACAGGCCATAAATTTTTCTGTTCCTATCGGAGTGTAACCTTGGGCTTATTGATTATTGGCTAATTGTTTAACTGTCTGAGCACATACTGGGATTGTATTTACCCTTCCTTTGTTTATGTAAGTCTCAAGGAATTTGGGGTGGTGGGTTCGGACATGTACACATGGGGTATAAAAGATTTTCACAAATGCTGGTCGGGGTCCTTGACTAAGAGGAGACTCTGCCTTGGGCCTGCCAGTGTAATAAACTGCACTCCACTATCTGCATTGTTCTTCTGAGTGAGTATGTTTCCTGGAACGCGTGGCTACAACAACTGAAGGCAGGAGAAGGGGACAACAGAGGATGAGATGGTTGGATGGCATCATCAACTCAATGGACATGACTGTGAGCAAGCTTTGGGAGCTGGTGATGGACAGGGAGGCCTGGCATGCTACAGTCCATGGGGTCACAAAGAGTCGACATAACTGAAAGACTGAACAATAAGAAGCTGTGAACAGAAGAGATTGACACACCCCTTCTAAGGCTGGCCATTCCCTTGGAGATGTTTTGCAAGACTGAAGACCCTTTCACTTTACTTCCCCACTGCCTCTCCCTCTCTATCCTTCCTTTTGACTTTAGTTCCTCATTGTTTCTTTCTCTCTGATGTATAAAAGAACTTGGCATCCAGACCCCAAGAAGATGGTTATTTTGAGGTGCGGACTGAGCCTGCCATCTTCTCAGTCAGCTAGCTTTCGGAATAAAGTCGTTTTCCTTGCCTCAACACCTCATCTCTCGAATTCACTGGCCTGTTGTGTGATGAGCAGAGCGAGCTTGGACTTGATAACAAGACTGAAAGAAATCTCAGAGGGCACAGGTTGGCATTTGTAAATATCTCAGCATTTCCTCCAAGAGACGAAGACTTGGTTTAAAAACCGGACCACAGGAATTCCCTGGCAGTTCAATGGTTAGGACTTGGCACTTTCACTGCCAAGGCCCCAGGTTCAATCCCTGGTCAGGGAACTAAGATCCCACAAGCCATGCCGCAGGGCCAAAGAATAAAAATAAAAACAGAACCACAAAACAATTACCCACCTTAAGCATAATACAAATTCATTAATATAACTTTTTCTAATTGGCTTTACCCAACAGCTTGTGAATCAGGTAGCATCCCATTTAGCAAGCAGAAAGGAGATCCTCTCAATAGCACTAAACATCAAGTAAGTGCTTAAGTTTCCTCAGCTACATTCGAAATGTTTTGAAATCTGCAATTGTGAACACTTTTCTTTTTGACTGCACCTCACAGCATGCGGAACCTCACCACTGGACTGCCAGAGAATTCCCCTTTTTTTTCTTAAGGTGAGGTAATTGCATTGTAGTTATGGCTTTTTAAAAAATAATAATAACCTTTACTGAGGTACAATGTGTGTACCGTAAAATCACCTACTTTTAACGTACAGTTCACTTTTGGAAAGTGTATACACCTGTTAGGGGAGGCACACTCTGAAACCGCCCACCCTGGCCAGGCAACCCTAGTCATCACTTGTGTGAGTTATTTTACTACAGGAGGGCCTCGTAAGGAACAGGGAACTAATAAGTCACCACCAGCCGGAAAAGCTCAGGAAAGGTCAAAAGGAGACACCACATGTCTGACCACCTCCCAGAATCCTTCTCTCTGGCAGCCATCTTGCCTGAGCAACCTGTGTGCCACCAGGAGGGTCTGATTGGCCAAGGACACCCCAGAAACTAACCCCATCACCATAAAACCCAAGACTGCGACCACCGGGCAGAGCAGCTCCTGAGTTCTCTTACTCTACTTCTCTCCGCCCAGGCGCCCCTTCCCAATAACATCTCTTGCTTTGTGTCAGCTCGTGTGTCTCCTCAGACAGTTCATTTCCAAGTGTTAGACAAGAGTCCTGTTCTCTGGCCCTAGCCTTAAGGGGTCCCCCTTCCCACCACACACCTGTGTAAGGGACCACAGCCACGACAGAACATTTCCAGCACAGCACAAAGTGCCCTCCTGCCCCTCTGCACTTGGTTTCCCCCCAGCTCTGGACCCTGGCACACAGGTCTGCTTTCTATCACTACAGTTCTGCCTTTTCTAGAATTTCTCATCAATGGAGTCAGATACTCAGTGTAGTTCTTTGAGTTTTGTGTGTGTGTTAGTATCAGTGATTCTTGCTACTGTTTCCTAGTAGTTTTCATTATTGCTTTATCAGACAATGAAGATGTGAGTTCTTTCCAGCTTTGGGTAGTTATGAAAAAGTTCACAGGGACTTCCCTGGTGGTCCAGGGGTTAAGACTCTGTATTTCCACTGCAGGGGGTGTGGGTTTGATCCCTGGTCTGGGAACTAGGGTCCCATAGGCCTCATGGTGTGGACAATGAAAAATCCAGAAATTCCTTAGTATCATTAACTATCGAGGGACTAGTTAAGTTTCCCCCAAGTATCTCATAAATGCTCTAAAATCAGATTTTGTTGATTTTCTACTGAAGCATCATTTGTATGCAGGAAATCAGGATTTATAACGAGCTTCCTCTGTTGGTCAGATGTAGGTACCCCGTGAGTGTGTGACCATAGAGTTTACCCTCCTCCTCAGGATACCTCTGAGAGTTAAAGAAGTGGACCAGGAGGTACACAACACAGTCACCACCCCAGGTTGGGACCCCCTCCCCAGAGAAGGCCCACCCACAGGGGAATGCAACTCCTGGCCTGACTGAAACCAGGGAGCTGGCCAGTGGTGGTGCCAAGCCAAGGGTGAGGCCGGGCTGCCTGGCTAGCTTACAGGCGGAGGTGGGATGACAGCCTCACCCACCACAGGCTCCCTGGGCTGCAA